>NW_026575020.1:6717547-11717547 GCF_905146905.1 Nyctereutes procyonoides
TAAAGCAGAAAATATGGGATTAGCAATGGAGGGAATGCCCAAGAACCTCAAATAGATGGGAAGAAACTTGAGACTTCGTGGAAAGGGGAGGGGAATTTGCTTTGTGCCCTTGGTTTTGAAATGCCTTTTTTTTTTTTATTTTAAAGGAGAATTGCAAGAAAGGAAAAAAATCGAGATTTGGAGGAATTACCCACAAAGATGGAAGGTAAGTTGGTTGGTGATGGCTTAGCCATCTTGTCTGTTTTTTAAAATGTGCTTCTCTGCCTTGTTTCCCTATCTCCTCTTCCTCCACTCCACTGGGGAGCATGGCATTCCAACTGGGTATTGCTGGAGGCCTAGGGCTGATGGGGTCATCTCCACAGTCCACTGTGGATTCTTCTCCAATGGGTTGGCAGGCAGATGGAACAAGGACTGAAGGCCCGTAAAAAGCAACTTCTCAGGCCAGGGGTTGGGAGAGGAGCTCCAGGCCTCTTCTTCCAGGAATCGTGGCTATCACCTCTGGCAGGGGCGGGGGTGGGGGTGGGGATGGGGGGGCTCGGGCTCATCCTTCGGATCTCTGGGCTGCCCTCCCAGAGCTCCGCGGGTCCTCGCACCCCTCCTGGCTCTCACCCACCCCATGACCTCGCCCCTCCGCCCTCCCTCTCCCATCACAGGTGTGTTAATTTGGGCGCTTCTTGGATTCTACCCTGAGGAGGAGGCGCGTGGTGAGAGGAGAGGTCTGTGTAGGTAGGGTGGGGATCGCAGGGTCCGTGGTGCTGGTTAGGGGCCATAGGGGGCGCCCCATTGTAGTCCAGGTTCCCCGAGGGGTGGTGGGAAAGGTGGTTGAGGCCGTAGAGGGAGGGGCCGGCAGGGGGCGGCAGCGGATCCGCGTAGCCGCCCCCGCCCACGTACACGGGGCTGCCCTGCATGGTGGGCGTCCCGTAGGCGCCTCCATTGGCTGGGAGGACGTGGGGCTCGTAATCGGGCGCCGGGGTCGGGGGGTACTTCTGCGGGGCGCCGCAGCCTTTGAGAGGGGGCTGGTAGTTGGAGGGCAGCGCGTAGGCATTCTGGTGGGCTTTGCCGAAGGCGGGCGGGGACGGGCTCTCGTAGCTGGGGGTCATGGAGTGCAAGGCGTTCATGAAGCCGGCCGTGGACTGCATGGGCTGCGGGGGGCTGCCGGCGGGGGAGGGGCCCCCGGACGACGAGGCCAGGCCCTTGGCCTTCTGGTCCTTCTTGTACTTCATGCGCCGGTTCTGGAACCAGATCTTGATCTGCCGCTCGCTGAGGTTCAGCAGGTTGGCCATCTCCACGCGGCGCGGCCGGCACAGGTAGCGGTTGAAGTGGAACTCCTTCTCCAGCTCCACCAGCTGCGCGCTCGTGTACGCCGTCCGCGCGCGCTTGGACGCCGCCGACCCCGGGGGGCTCTTGTCCCCTCCCCCGCCGCCGCCGCCGCCGCCGCCGCCGCCGCCCCCGCCGCCGCCGCCACCGCCGCCGCCGCCGCCGCCGCCGCCGCCGCAGCCCTCCGCTGGATCCGAGGGGGAGGGGTGGGAAGGGGACAAAATGAAATAAAAGATAATTACTGAACACGCCGAAATTGAATGCATGGTTTCTTAATAAATCCAGGCCTGGACTCGGAGCCCCCGCCGCCCTCCCCTTCCCGTCCCCGCCTCCTCCTCACCACCCCCCCCAACGCCCGTCGCATTAGCGGACACTCTATAATAGTGGCATTTATTAAGAGACCTGTTCTCCTCTTGCTGCCCCAGCTTATGAAAATTTGATCATGTCACGCAGACAGAGCCGCATGGCCATTTATTTAGAGCTGGATTTTCTCGCGCACGCTTTCTCCCCCCTATCCCCAGTTCCAGCTTCTGGGAAGACCTCCCCCCGCCGCGCCCCAACACACACACACACACACACTTCCCGCTGGGTCCTGTGGACAAGGTGGGCGGCCAAGGAGATCCCCTGGGGGAATCTGGACATTCGGTGGGTGGTTAGGGCGCCGAAGTGTGGCTCAAAGAGGCTGCTTTGCCTGCAGGCCGAGACCCCGGGGGCCACCGGAGCGATTGTGATTAATACCCACAGTAATCATACTTAATAATAATCAATCGTTGACGACTCTGCGTCTACGGGCAGCGTCTTGTGGCTCTGCGGCCTTGCAGAGGGCTGAGGCCGAGCGAGCACCCGGCTTTCCGGAGCTCAGGTGGAGGGTGGCTAGAAGGAGAGGGTGTTGGCGGGGTCAGGGGTCATCAGGTGGGGTGGGGGGCGGGAAAAGCGCTGCTGCCGCAGCTGCCACCTGACATTGTTCCCAGGCCGCCGCCTGGGCGCCTAGGGGCCGGGTGCTAGAATAACAGTGACATTCCTGGCCCTGACAAAAGCTGACGAGGAGGAAGGCAGAGAGCTGGTACCTGTGCCGGGGGAGCTGTTTTTCAGCTTGGACGTTTGCCTTGACTCTTTCATCCAGGGGAATATCTGTTTGGTGAGGGTGGAGTTGGAGCCCGGAACGCACTTGGGGGTGCCGCTTTTGCCGGGCCCGCCCCCATTACTGCTGTTGCTAGTGGTACTGGTAGGTGCGGCGCTGGGCGGGGGTGAGCCGGGCGGGGCGGGCAGGGGCTCGGGGGCCAGGCCGGGCCTCATGCAGCTACCGTTGAGCTCCTTGCTCTTGGCCTGCGGGGCCGCGTTGCCCAGGGACTGCAGCGAGCACGCCGAGCGCTGGTAGTCGCCCTCCAGGTGCGTGGCGGCCTGGAAAGGGGGTTGGGGGGGACCGTCGTAGCCGAAGCCATTGCTGCCAGGGTACGAGGAATAGCCTCCGAAGAGTGCTGCCGCGGCGTTGTCGTAGTAGGTGGCTTTCTGCATCGCTGGGCGAGGCCCGGGCAGTGGGTGGCAACTTGCAAGAGCCTGATACCCTCACGACCGGACATTGGCACCCGCGGGGGTCACGTGAGGCGCCGGACCCCCCCTCCCCTCTCTGCCCCCCTCCTCCCGAGTCCGTTGGGAGCGGCTGACCTGCGGGGTGAGAGAAGAGACACAAGGGGGAGAAGAGGACTGGGGCTCGAATCCATCTTAGGAGCTGAAAAGGGACCTGACATCAATAGGGTTTCTTCTTCTCCCCCACCCCAACATCTTCAAAGCAGATGCTGAGGCCACTTTCCTGACCTGAAATGGATTTTGCTTATTTCTTATTTTAATTTTAAAGAAAAAGTCCACCAGTTTTTATTTCCACTTCAAAAATAAGGACTCTACTCCTTTGGGGACTGCCTAAGTATTGAATCTTCCTACAGCAAAGGCCAGGGCTTCACTGGTGACTTAGTGCCAGCTCCTGACCTCTCCTCCTCCCCCTCCCAACCCACCCCTCCACCACTAACTCTGGGACAGGGTGGCTCAAGGAGGGGGGAACTAGGAGACTCCAAAATAAAAGCATCACCAACACCGTCCTCTGAGCTGAGAGGCCTCCTGTCTCCTGTCTTTGCCTTGCTCCGTGTCCATCTAGGTTTCTTACCCAAGCAGTCTAGCCTGGAGGGAAAAAAAAACCCCAAAAAAGAGGTCTCCGAAGGGACAGAAAGGAGAACCAAGTTGAGCAGGGAACCTTCTCCTGTGAGGAACCCTCTCTCTCCCCTCCCACATCACAAGGACAGCATCAGCCTGACCTAGAAACTTCCAGAAGATTTTTAACCTCCAGGAGCCAGCAGAACTAAGCCTCCTCCATGGCTCTGCTGCAGGTACCACCACTTTCCATCTGAGTCTTTGCTCAGCCAAGGCTGGGACCCAGCAGCTAGCAGCCCCCATGGGGCCTCCAGATGGAGCAGGATTGTTTCCATTTCCCTGGTCCAACTGGTTGGTGCAGTGACCATTTGGCCCAGGTCTTTCCCCGCTCCATTTTTTTCATCAGACCTAATTTTTTTCCCTATCCTTTCCTTGACAGTCTGTTTCCTTTCATTTCTAAAAGAAAGAAAGAAAGAAGAAAGAAAGAAAGAAAGAAAGAAAGAAAGAAAGAAAAGAAAAGAAAAGAAAAGAAAAGAAAAGAAAAGAAAAGAAAAGAAAAGAAAAGAAGACAGAGAGAAACTGGATAACGGCTGGACTTTTCTATCAAGAGATACAAAAGTGCTTCCTGAATGAGAACATCTTTCCCCAAGGCAGAAAAAAAAGAAAGTCAACAGAGCAATCAGAACAATATTATTTTCTGGATTGGAAACAGAGTACCTTGCTTGCTGAAGTTTTCCGAGGCAAAAAAAAATCATTATTTTAATGCAGACTTTTAAAATGATACAGAAAGAATAAAGCTGTGAGCTGTCGTAGGATTTTGTGTATTTCTCTAAAACTTCTGACTGCATTTTTCCTCCCTGTCTTCCCGCATCTCTCACCATCGCATTTCATAAAACCTCCAGAGTGACCCTCTCTTCTGACATGTGAGTTTGGTCTACTTAAATCTCATTCAGCACAGCTGGTCAACTCCAAAGAAAACTCAAAATAGGAAAATAAAAGGAGTGCAGGTGAGGGAAGTCCCTCCCACACATAAATCCCCTTCTTAATGGCACAGATTTACACTCAAAAGGGAGCCCGGGTAGCCCTGAGTTCCGATTGGTTTCTGGGAAGAATTTATTTCTGGGAAATACACATGGGTCGGTAAAGCAGCAGGTCCGTCCAGGGAGGAGACCTGGAGTTCAATTGACCAGGCTGACCCAGTCCCTTTATTATTATTACCATTAGCCTCTGATGATTTAACCAAAATTAGCTTCGGAGCAGCCCGGGATGAAGGGGGAATTAATTAACAGGCATCAGTTAAGTTTGTTATTAATAGAGAAGAGAATGAAATAAAAACCTTGGAAGGGGTTGGCTGGCTGGGCCCTGGCTTTATTTAGTCTAAATGATTGTTACAGCAGTAATGATGATGATGATGATGATGATAATAAAGCAATAATCTGACTAGACGCCTGGGGCCGAAATTCCTGACGTTCACCCTGCAATAAACCTGCACACCATCGCAGGACAGAGGCCAGGCAGGCGAGTGTGGGAATCGGAGAAGCCAGAGACGTAACAGGAAAGAATGGAGACTCTGCCAGCGGCGAGAAAGGGCCGGGAGGTTTGTGGATGGAGCTAGCCCCTGGCTGCCGCCTCCGGGCTGTCTCGGCCGCGGCTGCCGGGGTGGCTGGCCACCGGCTATGCTGGCCCAAGGAGCCGAAGAGGAAGCGTCCAGGACGCCTAGCCGGCTAGCAGCGGCAGGTTCCAAGCACACCGCGCTGAGGGCAGCAAGTTTGGGCGCTGGAGGTAACCGAATTAAAAAGCGCCTTAGCAACTCCGCTCGGGGAGTTGCCTTTGGCAGGCCTGGTTCAGCAGCAGGGCACAGAGGCCTGGCTGATGGGACAGTGAGAAGAGGCGAAGGTGTGGACGGGCTCCGAGATCTAGGGATCCAGGAGGAGAGGGGGTGGGGAGCAGCTCTACCAAGCCAAACATGTCTATTTCCCTTGCCTCCATGTTGGAAAAATCCAGGCTCCATATGGCTTCTCGGGAGAGAGGGAGGGAGGGAGACGGTGGCTCCGGGCTTCCCCCGGGGTCTCGCTGGAGCAGGGCGGTGAGCCACCCCAAGAACCCCACCTGTCCAGACGCGCCCCTGAAAAGAGCCGGGGAGGGTAACAATAGCTGGGGAAGCCGGGAGAGAGGGGATAGGCCACCTTCCAGGACTTAAAAAAAAAAAAAATAGTGGAGGGAAGAAAAGAACAGGAAAGGAAAGGAGAGAAAGGTTAAGCTCTTCTCAGCAGCCGGGGGAAAAAATTCAGCCCTGGATCTGGCTGCTGAAAGAAAAGAGAGGAGAAAAGGAGAGAAGCAAGAAGGGAGAGGGAGAGAGGGAGAGGGAGAGAGAGAGAGAGAGAGAGAGAGAGAGAGAGAGGGAGGGAGGGGGGAGGGAGGGAGAGAGAGAGAGGAGAGTCGCTGCGTGGAAGGAAGCTTAAAGCTTGTGAACTCTTCTTGAACCGAGATTGGAGTCATATGGGCCATAAATCATTGAGACATACTCTCCGCCATTCACAAACTGATAGCCTATTTCAGTCCAGCTTACCTTAGCCACCGACGAGGGGAGAACAGGCAGACATAATATATATTCACATCGAGCCCCAGCGCGAGCGGCAGGCGAGAAATCTCCCCTCCTTGAAGGCAAAGGAAAAAAAGACCAGTGTTTAAAGCTGCGTCGCCCCCCCCCCAATAGCCACCCCGGCTGGGGAGCCCGAGGGGCAGAGCGGCCGGAGGAGCCGCGCGGCGTCCGCTTCAATTCACTCGGCTTAGGAGCGGGGTGCGCAGGAGGGAGGGGGTGGGGGAGCGGGGAAAAAAATAGAAGAAGACCGAAAGGTGCTCGGGCGGCTCAGCTCGCTGAGAATCCCGCTCCGGGCTCCGGCTCGGCCAAGCCGCCACAGTGTGGTTGCCCTACAAGACTGGTACGCCCTACTCTCCGTAACAATGGCCTCTGCTTTTGCACAGGGAAAAAAACCACACAGACACACACACACACACACACACACACTCACACACACACAAGCTCACACACACCCCCACCACTCCCCCTTTAGCAAGCTTAGATGCCTGATAAGGAGGGAAGGTGTTGGTGGTGCTGGGGGAGGGGGAAATTTTTTTAACCCCCCCCTCAAAAAAAAGTGAGAAAGGAAAGAAGGTAGAGATTTTTGTTTGAGGTTTTGTTTGTTGGTTGGGTTGTTTTTTTGTTTTTTTTTTTTTTTCCAGAACAGGTAAATTTTTAAATTGAGATTTTTGGCCAGGGAGGAAGAAGGGAGCACAGGCAAGGCAAAGCCAGTGGAGTTCACAGCCCCCCACCCCGCACCCCGCTGGTAAACCATTGTGCTAACTGAGAAGTAGGTGGGCAGGCCTAGCCAAAGGCACCCAAGGTGCCTGGGGGTGGGACTGCTGGGTGCCGCTCTGGTTCATTCGCTTGGGCAGGACTAGGGCTTTTTTTTTTTTTTTTTTTTTTTGTAGTTTCACTCCTCTGGGACTAGTGGCTGGGTCTCCCGCCCTCTTGCCCTGGCTCCCCCTCCTCCAAATCTCCCAGTCTGTTTCTTCTCTTCCCCCACACCCTTCCAATTCCTCCTCTCTCCCCACAAATCTCCAGTTCCAGTTTCCAACTGGTAGGGGGGACAGCCAGACCTTTCTTTTTTAAACACCCCCCCCTTTTGAGAACAGACAACAAGCGGTGAGTGATTATTTTAAAAATCCAGACCATCTTGCAGGAGAAGGGGGGTTGAGGAGAGGGTGACAAAAGGAGCACTCTGTTTAGCTTGAGCTCCAGACGCGGCTGGCAATAGAGAGGCTGTAAGAACTTCACGGAGAAGTTTCTGTTAAGATTCTCACCTCCGGTTAGGCAGAAGGGGCTAATAGGTGATAAGGACATTTGTACTTCTAAGAAGGTGAGAAGAACTACCAAAATGGCTTCACCATAAATGTGCTGGCAGAAGAGAAGGAGGGTAGTTATTATTATTATTCAGAACAAACCTGTTTGTTTCTCTTAGCTCTGCAAGATTTATGACTCTTGGCACAACCATGGAGGACTACAAAAGCTAAACTTTTCTTAGGGTGTGTTTGAGAAGGGCAGGAAAAGGCAAGGAGGCCTGTAGGAGGGAACCAAGAGCCAAAAATGTAGGTGTCTGCAGATTTGGGGCGGGGGTGGGGTGGGGAAGAGCCACTCCCGGTGGAGGAGAGACAAAAAGAGGACCAGAACATCTCCCAAAGCATGAGTGTTTGCAACTCTGCTTAACTGCTGAGTCGGGACTTAGGGGATAAAAAAGAAGGCAGATAGTCTCTCCTTTCTACAAAGGCACCTTGGAAAACTTGTTCCCTTCACTTCGAGTAGACAGAGGCAGAGCCAGCCACTACCCTGTGACTTCCTGGTTAAAATGCTTGGCTTTTGCCTTCTCCCATCTGGACGCACCAGAAGAGATGGGACTGGGAGAACAAAGGTGAGAGATGGTTCCAGCTATTGTCTCCCCTCCAGGAGAGGGTGGCTGTGTCTGGCAGGGCTTTCCTCACACCCCACTCACAAGCTCTGCTTTGGGCTGAGAAAGGGTCCTACTCTCATGACTCTCATGCTGAGTGTTACCCCGGCCTCCTCCAGCTTCTACTTCTTTCCATCCCGCTAAGTCAGTTTTCCTAGGCTGGAGCAGCCAGTTTCTTGGGGTCTTGCTGAACAGGGGGTGGGTGGGACCCCATGGCCTGCCTGCCCTCCAGCAACAGAACCACATGCAGAGCTTCCCACTGTGATATACCAAGGACCCTGCCACCTGCCTAGAGAGCTGGTGGCTGAAGGAAGGGGGTGGTGGTGAGGATAGAGAGTGGGAGCCATTTTTCTCTTTATTAGTAGTATTAGGAAAAGAAAATGCCCAAGCCCAAGTCAATGTTATGACTCACGTCCAGACCCTAAAAGAACGCCATCACCGGCTGCCTGTGTACATGGCTGCACAGAGCCTGTTCTGAGATTTCTAGACCCTAGTTTGGGGACCTACGCTGTTGATTTCTCTGTAGCTTTGGGCCTGGTGTGTTGGGGACTCAGCCCAGGGAGGCTTAAGGGAACGAGCACCTTTGGGTCTTTTCTCTTACTCCACAAAATTAAGAGTCAAAAATGTAACTTAGACCGTCCAGCTCTCCTAGCTGTTGCTACCACTAGCTGGAGAAGGTCATTGCAAAATTGAGAGAAGAGAAAAAACTGATCACTATGGGGCTGCACAGCATTGCCTCAAGGAATTAAGAAAGCCCAGAGGGCACCCTGCCAGCTGCATAGGCCTGGGAGACGGGGCTGCAGGAGGACCCCGCCTGGAGCTGAGCTGAGGGAGGGCGGAGGAACTCTCCAAAGACAGCAATGGACCCTTCCCCTCCCAGAGCGTCCTCAACTCTTTGTGGCCCTTTCTGGGGACACCAGGAGCTGGGGGACAGTGGGGTGGGGGTGAAAAAGAGGACTGGAGATTCAGAAAGCTGACCTGGAAAAAAATTTCAGAGGACACGCACCCTCAAATGCGGAGGTAGGAGGAGCAGGGGCTTCCTACTAATTCTGGAGAACAGAGCCCATTGGAACTGGTTGGGAGGCAATTCGATCCCAGTCTGGTTTCTTTCTGGTCTTTTTTCTTCCTTCCTTGGAGGTTTCTGGCTGGCCAGTTGCCCCTGACTGGGGCTGGGAGGCTGGGAGGTGGATGGTGAAGCAGGCAGCATGGAGGGTGCAGGTTTCCTCTGAGCTGTTGCTGCAGGCGGAGACCTTTCAGACTTCAAGGGACAAAGGCGGGGCAGTGAGGAGTTTGGCCAGGGAACTCAGAGAAGGAGACATTAGAGGGGTGTGAGGGAAGACTGGGGTCTGGAGGAGTTTATCACCCCTGACCATGAAGTCATGATCTAGGGGCAGACCAGAGAGAGGAGGAAACAATTTCTTCCTGGACCCAAGTAGGGAAATTTGGGCAACCTTACTTTGTGTGTGTGTGTGTGTGTGTGTGTGTGTGTAGGGGGAGATTGAAAAAGAAAAACCGAGGAAAGATTAAGACAGAGACTTTAGGGTAATCTAACAAAGGCAGAAATCAATAAAAAAAGGTAAAAATGAGAAAAAATGGCCCCCTTCTGGGCATATTTCCCCCTCCCACTCGCTAGAGCACCTCCCTCCCCCACTCCTAATCTGTACCCAGCACCAGCGGACCAGGAGCTCTTTAAACCTCTCTGAGCCATTCCTGGCTGCCCACCCTTCCAGGCCTTAGAGGGATCAGGTCTGTCTCCCTCTTCCCCCTCCCCAAAAAAAATCCACCAAAGAGCAAACGAAAAGTCTCCTCTCAATAATCACAAAATGGCTGGCTCCTTGAAAATTTCTGATACCAGCCTTGGGGTGACCGGATCTGGCCCCAAGCTCAACCTCAAGGGCTCCCTGAGAAGCTGGGACCAAGGCAGTGGTGGGGCGGGGAGGTAGCCGGGCGATTAGAGATCCGTTTCTTTCCGGTCCTCTCTGGGCTTTGCCCCCCCCCCCACACACACACTCTTTCCCAGCTTCACTGCCCAATTTTGTGGCCGCAGGGGAGTCGTGTGAAGTCCACACACGCCCCGGAATGTCCATCTTTCCTGAATGTTAATAAAGATTTCAAAGCTGGCGGTGGTAAAATCACATTGCTAATGAAGATGGCTCTGGGTATCTGGATTCCCAGCCCCCCCCCCCCCAGATGCCCAGGCGGGAGGGAACAAAGGGGAAGCGGGAAGGAGAAGATTCCGTGCCTCTGCGCGCGCGGAGGCCAGTGTAGACCCGGCTCAGCGGAAGCGGGGGATCGAAAGAAGACAGAGGCCGCCACCGCTGGAGAAGATAAACGGCAGCTCTGCTCTCTCCCCCTCACCCCCCCCCAAGTGGAGGGGCTCGAGAGGGAAGCAGAAAAACCAGCGCAGCCACGAGGGTTCGCAAAGTGGCTCGGTGACCGCGGAGGCCGCCCGGATGCGCCGGCGGAGCGGACGCAGGAGCCGCGCGGGCCGAGTCAGGAGTCAGGGGCGGGCGGGCGCCTTGTGGGCGCGCGGGCCGGTTCTGAATCCCGGGCCAGCCGCATCTAGGCGCTCAGCCCCCGCCCAGCACACAGCAGACTGCTCCCCTCCCCACGCCCCGGGCTGTTGTGGAGACAAAGGTGGGCAGACCGGTGGAGGCGAGAGGGAGCCAGGCGGCTGGGACAGCTTAGGGAGGCGGTGGGTGGCTGGGGAGGCCAGGGAGCAGCGGGCAAGAGGCGAACAGGGGCCCAGCCTGCCAGTGACTGGGCAGGTCTCTCCTGACAGATTGGATGTCTCTCTCCCGGTGACCTCTGTTTCGCAGACAATAACTCACCGGATTAATGACCAATCAGCGGAAGGCCTTCCGAATTGCCTCCAAATATAAAACCCCAGACTTAGAATAGGATAGGGCCAGGGTCTGGACTTGCCAGCCCTTTGGGTGTCCCCTCCTCTCAAAACCAGAGACTCATTTCCGGAACCCCAAAGATGAAGTTGTGCCCTTCTCTTCCCACTTCTCCACCAGAACTCTTGTACCTGACCACACTTCCCAAGGCAGTCTGGAAACCTTTGGTCCTCTGGTGGCCTCCCATATCCCTGACCCTACAAGAAACCTCCCTCTCACAACCATGCAACTTCTGAGAATTGTTATCTACTTCCAGTTGGGAAAGGAGATGAAAACAAGAACAAGAAGGGGGGGGATCCCTGGGTGGCACAGCGGTTTGGCGCGCCCGCCTTTGGCCCGGGGCACGATCCTGGAGACCCAGGATCGAATCCCACGCCGGGCTCCCGGAGCTTGCTTCCCCCTCTGCCTGTGTCTCTGCCTCTCTCTGTGTGTGTGACTATCGTAGATAAATAAAAATTTAAAAAATAAAAAAAAGAAGAGGGTGGGGGTCCATCTGCTTCATAGGCCTTCTGTCTTGGCTGCCCTGGGAGGACACCTGGTACATGCTGCAGCACCCTGTGTGTGGCCTCCCCCCAAAAGAGAAGGCCCAAAGGCCCTGGGGTCAGGGTGAGACTGGGGGACAGGTGGTGGCCTACCATTACAGTACCCAAATAATTCTGAAACCACATTTCAGTCCCTGGGCTGGAGTAGGAAGAATTTCAAAAACCGAAATTTGAACAACTCCAGCCTCAGCCCAGTGCCTGGCTGGGGAAACGCCTTGCTCTGTGAGGGAGGACACCCCCCCCCCCCGCCTTTCCTTAGCCCTCCGCCCCCCAAATGCCAATCCCAGTTCAACCCAGCTAGCTAGCCCCTCTTCACTGACTTCTATTTTAGTTGTTCTCAGTCTGGGCTTCTCTGCAGAAAATAAAGACAACTTCATGAGACGCCTGGGTGGCCCAGTGGTTGAACAGCTGCCTTCAGCTCAGATCCCGGGGTCCTGGGATCGAGTCCCACATCAGGCTCCTCACAGAGAGCATGCTTCTCCCTCTGCCTACCTCTCTGCCTCTCTCTGTGTCTCTCATGAATAAATAAATAAAATCTTTAAAAAAAAACACCTTCAAGAGGAGGAATGGTCCAGATTCTCATAGATTTCCTAGAGCCAGTCAGAGTAACTATCTACTGCTCTGGGCATGTATATTGCTCCCTGTATATTGCAAATTAACCATGCAGTAACTTCTATCCCCAGATGCCCTCAGAATTCCAGCTCACAAGTGAGCTGCTCCCAAGCACTAGAGAGTTTCCCAAGGTCGGACCTAGGGAGAACTCAGACACTGTCGTCTCCAACCCCTGCCACTGTTACAGGCAGGGAAACTGAGGCTCAGAGCCAGGAAGTGATTTGTCTAAAGTCATACTTGGCAATAGGCTCAGCAGTCAGGAGGCTTGGATGCTAGGTGTTCCAGATCGGCTATATGACCTGAAGCAGTGAATTCCTTGGGCCTCAGTGTCCCCTCTGGAAAGCCAGAGCATATATGTGGTGGGGAGGCGTTGGGCAAAGTGATCTCTAACGTCTCTTTTTGGACTGACAGCTTGTGGTTCTCTGTGTGCTAATGTGAAAATGAGTGACAATATGTAGTAATAAACTGAATTTAGACAATAAAGGGCACTGTCTCTGCCAAAAGCATATTTCTTCTTGGGATTTAAATGTGTACACCCCCACTGCTGAGCACCAACCCCACTCCTGGTTCTCCTTGCCCCCACAGAGGCTCATACACTAGTTTTTACTGCTCTTGTGTGTGCGTGTTTGTGTGTGTTTGGGAGGAGGGTAGGTTGTTCTCTACCTCCATCACCAAATCAAAAGTGCTATTTTTGGACACAGCAACCTGAGCAGTAAATAATTAATTTGTATAATTAGAGGAGGAAGGCTTTGACCTGGCAATTTTTAACCAGGAGTCAATGCACCCATTGTACCAGTCTGGCCTTCTCACCCGACCCCCAACTCTGCCCACACACCTACTAGCCTCCCCAACTGCCTCCCCCTAGTTGGAGACCAGCATTCCCAAGATGGCCAGAAGGGCTCAGAGTCAGGCTCTGTTCCCTCCCCAACAAAGTTCCATTCTTTGCTTTGCTCCCCCCCACAGAAATGGGTCTGCTTGCAGCTGCCCCTCACAGCTTGCTTTCCCTACCCCCTAATGCTGTGCGGGCTCCACATCCAGGCTCTCTGCTCTTGGGACGCATGAAATCCACCTCCCCAGTTCAAGATGCCCCAACAATGCAGCGAGTTTGCATTTCAAGAAACTCCCATTAATATCAATTTACTTCACTGAAACCTCGGGTTCTTCATCAAGTTGATGATTTATGATAAAATCAATTAAATTACGGCCACTTAGGGCCCAGCCGCTTCCTCTCAGATTTCATTGGTGCGGGGCCCAAGTGTCTGGTGGAAAAATGCAAGTTTAGCTGGAGGCGAGGAAAGATAATTCTGCGGCTGAGAAAATTTAATGCAAAACAATTTCCAGGCAAAGCCGGGCTTCTAGACAGAAATGCAAGAGCCACCAGTTGGCCTGAGGAAATAACTATCTGGGGTCAAAATATTTCTCTCCCCACCCCCACCATCCTGCATAGCTCCTTCGCTCTGTTTCCCTTTGTACTCACTTTCCCCTTCCCAAGCAGAGATTTGGGGATAAATTCAGCAGTGATGGTGGAACCCAAGGCTGCCAAGGCCCAGTGTGAAACCATCTATCTCTCCTCCCCTCCCCATGCAGCCGTGCTTACTAATTCCTTGGTCTCCCACGGCAAAGTTAAAGGCTCAAAGTGAAGATCAGGCTGCGTGGGCAGATGGCACAGAGGGGCCAGGGACCAGACCAAATGGACTGTGCTACATGTGGCTGTGGGAGGAAAGCAAGAACAGGCTCTACCCCCAGGTGAGGGCCCGGGGCAGCAAAGTGTATCCAGAGCTACCATAACACGGAGTCCCAGGACCAGAGAACACTGAGCCTCCCTCCCACCCTCCCAGCTCCCTTCACACCCACTCACAAAGCGATGCTGTGCCCCCACACCCCAGCCCGAGTGCACGTGTGCCTATGTGCAAATGTCCTCTCACAGTACACTAACACGCCTCCAACGTGCATGCTTGCACACTCTCCTTATACATCACACAGACCTACCACATCCTGCGCCTGCAAAGGGACAGTTCCCACCATCTCCCCACATCTGGGAAAATAAATCCCAGTGAATGAACCTGGCATCACCTCCCACTCCTGAGAGGGGCTCCTCCCGCCTCTGCTCTGTTTGGTTTTTGGTTTCCAGAGCAGTCTGGGAGTAAACATAGCTTCTCTGAAGCCATAAATCACCCCTTCTACCTTCTCAGTTTAACACCCGGTCTCACCGCAACCCTTGTAGTTTCAGCTTCAAATAACCCGCCAGGTGCTAAAAGGCTCACCATGGTGGCAGCTGGACTGTAGGAGCAGGGCCCAGCTGTCCCCCGACCCCAGGAGATGCCCCCACATTTCCTTCACGAGGCACAGCTTCCAACTCCTCCCTGGAAAACCCTCCAGAGCCTCCAACACCCTTCCCGAGCCACAGAGCTCCCCCATCCCGTAATCCGGTCCTGGCCCACACATCCGGCGGGGGTACAGCGCCACATTCCTCCACCTTGCCCCCGCACAGCCGGACCCCTCTCCCACCCTCAGCACCCACCCGCCTCTTTAAAGGTGCTCTTAGCTTTGTCTTCCAGGATTCAGATCCAGCCTCTTTCCTGATCCCGGAGAGAGACCCCGGGGGCTGAGGTCTTGGCCACCACCCCCGCCGCCTTCCCCCCTCCGCGCACACACACATCCCTAGCCGGACCCGGGCCGCTCCGCTCCGCACCCCCACTTACCTGTGCGGACTCGCGCTAGGGCGCAAGCCGCGGGCGACCGGGAGCGGCGGGCGCGCGGGAGCCGACTGCCAGGCCCGGGTCCCTCGGCCCCAGCGGGGGCGCCCCGGCCGCAGCCCGCCGCATCCCGCCCGTGCAGACCCCGGCAGCCCCGGAGCGGCGGGCGGCGCGGGGAGCGGCCCGGAAGCGCTCGCCCCCTCCCCGCCCCCGCCCCCGCCCCCGCCCCCGGCTTTGTTCGGCCCTCGAGGCCGCAGGGCGGCGGGGCGCGCGCGGGGGCTGCGCTCGGGGCGCAGCCGGGGAGGCGGGGGCGGGGTGCCGGCCGGAGAAGCCGGAGGGCCCGCGTGGGGCTGCGGGGCGGTCGGGCGCGCCTGGCACCCAGCCGGGCCGGGGCTGCGAGAGCGGGCCAAGCTGCCCGGCGGGAGGAGCGGCGAATGACAGGGGGCACTGCGAGGCGCGGGGAGCGCCGGGGGCGCCACGGCGGAAGGCGGGCGCACGGGCGGCTCTTCAATGTCACCAGCGAAATGGGTTCCATATGTCCGGCCCGGCCGGGAAGGGAGGGGAAGGACGGGCCGGGAAGAGAGTTCTGGGCAGGACGGGCCGGGCGGTGGGGGTAGGGGGGCGCGGGGCGGGAGAGCGCGGCGGCGAGGGGGCGCGGGGACGCCTGGGGGAGGCGAGGAGGTTTGCATTTTCCAGGTTCCCTGGAGTTTTCTAAAGCTGCTTAGGCTCGTAGGAACTTTCTTTCCCCTTTTCCTTTTTTCCTTTTCTTTCCTGAAAGATGGGGGAGGGAGGAGATTAGTAAGGGTAGCACCCATTTGTTCCTGCTGGGGGTTCGAGGGAGGAGATGTGGATTGGAGGTGAAAGGGAAAGTTCTTTGGCGGCCGGCAGATCAACTTTTTTCTCCCCGACCCGAAAGAGGGAAAGAAGAGACCAAATCCGCCAGGGGAAAGAGAGGCCGAGGAAGGATTCCAGGGTCCGGGTGTGAGACCCTGACCCCAAATACCACCACCAACCCCCACCCCGTGGAATTCTGTTTTGGGAGATTCCAGCCATTAAGTTAGTGATGGTGGTGAAGAGGAGACTGAAGTGCTCGGACTCTCTTGGCCATTCCCTGACACTTCGGTGCCTACCCCAGCTGCCTCACACCTGATTTAGCACCCCCCTGAGGGCCTACTCTAGGGCCAGTTGCTTCTGGGATGGCCACAGCTTTGGGCAGCTGCCTGGAAAGAAAGCACCGGGTCTGGAGGAGCTTCCAGACCCCTGCGGCCTCCGCTGTCTCTGTGCCTGCCCTCCCCCAGGGTTGGACTCTTTCAACAGTCTCTCTCTCTCTCTCTCTCTCTCTCTCTCTCTCTCTCTCTTCTGCCTTTTTAAAACCATCTCTGTTGTCTCTGTCCCTTTCTGACAGCCTCTTTGTCTTCTCATACTCAGCCTCTCTGACTTCAGTGAGTTTGAACTGAGCCCGTGAAAGACTTAGCAGTGTCTCCAGAAATCACTTCTGGGCTCACTCATTAGGCTGCCCCTCTTATTTGGGGGCAATGTGGAGCCCTTGGCCTGGGGCCCTTTCATCTGCAGGGGGTAGAGGGGACGTCACACATCCTTCCATCACAAAGACATTCTCTTCTACAGAAGGGGACAAAGTGAGTGGTTTCTTTTCCAGTTCCCTCCTTCTCACTTAACTCTGTGTGTGTGTACCCATCCAAGTTGTGGGGTTCCTTGTCCCAGGACAGCCTCCCTGCCGCTCTGACTGGCCTTTGTCTTTATTCTCTGCTGTCATCTGCTTCTTGGACTCTGCCCTAACTTCTCCCCTCAGAAATGGATCCTCCTGCTTGTTCTCTCTCTGGGGCCCTCCCTTTTCCCTTCATCCTTTCTCTCTCTCTCCATCTTTTTATTCAATTCCTCTGATTGCTAAAACGTTGGCAGCCCAGCTTCTTAAAGGCACGGGGATCAACACTATAATCACTGGGGAGAAGAGTCTGGAGAGAAGAAGGAGTTAGCAGCTTTCCAAAAGCCCCTTCCACCAAATACATTCTACCTCAACCCCTGAACAGCACAAAAGCAAATGGGGTGTATATGTGTATATGTGCAGAACTGATAAGAGGCAAGACGCTTCATGGCTAAGTAAACCAAATATTTCTATATACAAAAGAACAACAACAACAAAGTCTTTCCAAACTTGCTGATTTGGGCGTAGGCCTATATGCCTGGATGGAGGGCACCAGGCCTCACATGGAGAGATTCAGCAAGGAGCCAGCAACTGAGACATAATGGTGGAGAGGATGATCTCCCCGCTTTTGTCTCTCCTGGGGGAAGACTGAGTGTGAGTTAGGGAAAAGAAAGGGGAGGGGGTGCCCCCAGGGCCAGAAGAGACAAAGACCTGAAGGGGGCTGAGAGAATGGAGAGGAAAAGAGGGGGGTATCAGTCCTTCATGTCACTGGCAAAGGCAGCAGGGGGAGGGAAGACAGAGAAGTAGGGAGAGTTGGTAACACTGGAGTAGAGGTCTATAGGACTGGCTCCCAGCTCTCCCCCTTACCTCTGACCTGTCCCAAAGAGCAAAATCCTTCAGCCTTTCCCTTTTGTTTCCCATCCTCCCAAACAGGCTGAATTCAGAAGCTAATAAAACCTGGTTCCACCCTCTTCTTCTCCCTCCTGTCCCTCCTCCTCTCCAAGGAAGAGGTCATCCTTCCCCATTCTCTCAGGGATTCCAAGACTTTGGCCTAAATTCTGGAATGCTGCCTTGGGGAAAAAGCACCGGAGAAACTCTACCTACATTTACATCCTTGCCCCCCACCAGCAACTTCCCAGGTGAGGGAAAAAGACTCGCCTCTCACCCTGAGTCTGTGTGCGATTCTCCGGTGCTGGAAAAGGGTAGCCTGAAGGGTTGGAGCACTCATCCTTCAAATCTTTCTCCCCCAGTCCCCCCCCTCCCCCACCCTCTGCAGTCCTGTCAAGGTTGCCTCTGAATCCACACTCTCTCTGCTTTCTTTTATCCAAACTAGGTAACACCACACCACACCACACTCATCCTAACCTAGAAGCTTGACTTCTCCTTCTCTTTTTCCCTAAATCCCTTTCAACCTAGACTCCCAACCTGGGAAGCTTCATCCACCACCCACCACCCACAAATCTTCCTGTTAACAAGGATGGGGCTCAGCGCCACTTGGAACAGAGCATGGGAGCCAGCTCCTGTATGCTCCAGACTGAGGCCGAAGCCACCACTTCCACAAGGCTGATGCCATGAATAATTAACACCTGGGTGTGGCGTCACTCTAATTTTTCTCCTCAAAGGTTTACACTAGCAGGCAGAGTTAAATATCATGGATAATAGTGGCTATAAAGTCACTTGGCTGGGCTCCAGCCAGAAAAGGAAAAGCCAGCAGCCCTGACCGGACTTGGCAAACACTCTGGCCCTCTGCTCCTCATCCATCACAACTTTGGGGTGCAGTGTAGAATGTCCCCGGAAGCTCCTTCTGGCTTTGCTCTTGACCATCAGGCTCTTCTCTAATGGGGAGGGATGGAGACCCCCACATGAAACCCAAGAGGAAAGTTATCAGTTCTCCCCTCCCAATCTGCACCCCATTTGCTCTCTCTCCGGATGGGGGCTTAGGGAGGGGAACACACCATATGTCCTAAAACACTCACCAACTTTCTGGGACCACCTGATTCCTGGAACATTTCTTTTCAAGAAAAACTTAGAGAACTTCTTCCTGCTTTAGCCCCAAACACACACAGTCCCTCACTGCTGAGGAAACTTTCTTTGTTTCAGGAGGTCGAAGGAAGGCTACTGGGGTGTGAATTCATTTCCTTGTTTTGTTAGCCAGGAGGGTGGGGAGCCAAGGCTTTCAGCTTCTCTCCCTACTCTTCACCCTCTGCCCCCATTGTCTCCCCCAATTTGGATTTGAGTATAGCTCCTTCTCTACCCTCGATACCCTGTCATACACATCGATGCTACCATGAAGCTTTAGTTCTACAAAGAAAACCTTCCATCCCCCTTTCAAGTGCAGAGGGCTTCGATTTGATCCCCATCGATTACAAAAATCTTTGCCTTCAACTCCAATAATTTCTCCCTCCGCCTCCACCTCTCTTGCCCCCAGGCTCCTTCTGCCTTCAGAGTTGGGTTCTTTACCCTGGGCTGGAGTCGGAGCCGCCAAACTCCTGGAGGGGAACCGCTGAAAAATGGAGCTCTGTCTGCTGCTTCAGGAATGTTGGCTCTATCAGGCTTGCAAATATAATTTTTATATTAGGTCGTGGTCTTTGACTGGGTTTATATGCCAATGAGGCATTTCTGGTTTACCAAATTTATACAAATCTCCCCTTAATTGATAATCACAGATGCTGTAATTTAAGACCTCCAGCCATAGAGCTTTCATATTAACTGCTGATATATTACTGTAAATCGTCTGAAATAACCAACTCCTGGGAGCAGAGCAGAGAGGGAGGAAGTGGCTCCGAGAGCGAATCTCTCCCCGGCCGCAGAAATAGCCTAGCTTCCACATCATTTTCCGTGAGAAATGATTTATCGAAGACATGGCCATAAACAACACAACTCGCTCACAAACACACAGACGCACGCGCGCACGCACACACACACACACACACACACACACACACAATGGCTGGCATGCCGGTCGAGAAGCTGACACCCATATTGCTATAAATCAAGAAAAAGGTTGGAGGAGAGAGAGAGAGACAGAGAAAGAGGGGGAGAGAGAGAGAGAAGAGGAATATTCCTAAAATCTCTATGCAATGCCTCAATGGGTATAAACACACAGAGCACCGTGTGAAGAGAAATGGCAGGAAATGAAGATGGCTATTTGTCACATTTTACGACAATAACATTAATAACAAACAATAAATTTACATGGACATATAAGACGCGGTAGGTAGTGAGAAATCCCTTCTACTTACAATACCCCAGCCCGCGATGTGGCTCCGGCTGCGGGGCTGTTTTATTGCTGTCTCCCTCTCTTTTTCTCTCTCTCTCCCTCTCTCCCCCTCTCTCTTTTTTTTCTCGGGGTACAGGCTTGTTTTTCAAAGGACAGTTGAATTGCACGTCAGAAACAGGGAGACCGAGCCTGCGATTTTCCTGACGAATACATATCTATTCTGCAACCTCGGCATTAATTATTTAATGAATCACGTGACCAGGAGGGGGAAGGGGGTCTTTCGATTTCAGGCTCAAAGGACCACTATGACCTTCCCCTTCAGGAGGAGAAATTTTCCTGCAAAATAGGTTCCCCCCAACCCACCAATGGAAGAGTAGTGAGTTTTCCTTCTCTCTCCCACATTCACATCTATACCTACTCTACCTACAGCTCCCTAACCTCCCCCCACTCAGGCACACACTTACCCACAGCCCACCTCTCCTCTCTCCCTTCTCCTCCTGCTTCTGCTTAGTTCGTGGAGGTGCAGAAATAGTCTGCAGGGGCGTCTGGGGGGTGGGGGTGGGGTGGGCGCGGAGCCCGGCTCCAAGCCCCTGGATTTCTCAGCTTCCACTTCTTCTCTCTGCATCCTTTAAGATCAAGATTGCCCTCAACTCCGTTCTCCCTCTCACTCCTCGGATATTGATTTTAGTGGGACCAACTCCCTCCTCCCTAAAAAAGCAAGAACATTTCTAAAGGGACCAGTTTCAAAAGAAACACTTTATAAGTCCAAGTTACATATGTATAAAGAATGGGGCTTTAATTCTCCTTCTGATCTTGTATGGTACCTTTGGAAGGGGCAGAAAAGGGACAGGGTAAAGAAATGACGCTGGAGCTCCCAGGGCTGAGAATAACCACAAGGGGGACTCCCCCCTCCCCCGTTGTGTTATTACCATCCCAGGGAATCGAATTCTACTGACCAGCTGAGAATACGCTCTAGAGACAAAGACCCCAGACTAAGGTATCTACACAAAAGCAGTGGATACTCAGTGTCTCTCTACCTAGGTCACACCTCATCTCTGTGCCCCCCTCCACCCCAAACACACTAGTGAAGACAGCTTGAAGATTTGAACTAGAGAGGAAGGAAAGGTAGAAAAGAGGCTTTGAAGGCTGCCTGGCAGGCAGGGGTCCCTATTACCCAGGTGTTAGTACCCTAAGCTCCCAATCAGCAGACAATGGAGCCTGATCTATGGGGAGAGATGGCGAGGGTGTCTCATAATAAAGGGTTAAACACAAGGATGATAGGAGAAATCCATTCCCTAGGCCGAGAGAGAGAAACAGACACATGTTCCTTCATCTCGGACGTAAACAAAACAAAACAAAAAATCCCCCAAACCTTCACTTACAGCTTGGCCCCAGAATGAGCAGACCAGTTACAACCAGAATCTGAGTCCTGGCCCACCGTGCGGGGTGGGAATGCAAAGAGAAGCAGAAAAGACATTCCTGAAGGAGCCCCTCTCGGCACATTCCCAGCCTTATCTTCAGCAGCTCTGTCCGAGTGCAGCCTGGCCTACATCGCCAGAGCAGGCAGGGCAGGGAGAATAAATTCGGCTTAGGGTAGGGGAGCAGGGGCGGAGGGGTCGCCATCGGTTCGTTTGAAGAGGTCTGAACCAAAACCAACTCAATGGGAAGAAGGCTGAGGACCCAGGTGCCTTAACAACCCCCAAAGAAACAGCCACCCCGCTCGCCGCCGGCCTGGCCCGGTAAGTTCCCGATGGGGCAACAGGGCAGCCCCTGCCTCCTCCTAGGAATCCCGCTCCCCGATGCTCGGGTGGGGCGCCAGCGGAGCCCAGACTCTGTAGGGGGGTGGCCGGCTTTGATTGTCCAGATACAAAACACAGACTGGTATTGAATTCAGCCTGCTGCCGATGTGAGCCCTGCTCCTGGGTCCAGCCAGGGCAACTCCTTACAAAGTTCTGGCCACAAATCCATTAGAAATGGTCCCCTATACGCAAACAGTCCACTAAAGTCTGAAAGAAAAATAAGAGAGACAGAGAGATTGGAAGTAATATGCAGGAGCATGAAAGACAGCAATCTCTGAAACCGAGAAACTATCTTTAAGGACAAGAAAAAGAACAGCAGAGTGACACGAAGGCATGCCAGGCAGGTTCTGTTAAAATGCCCACACTCTTTTCAGATCCTGGGAATGTCCATGTTCAAATAAACAAGCGCCTGAGCGCTAGCGGAGCGCTTTCTTGCTGCCGATAAAGCGAACGTTCATTCTGCGAGAAAGACGAGATTGATTTACGAATCTGAACGCGCCGGTTTTATGGCTGATCACAAATCCGTCAGCGCTCAACTCACGCTGGGAAACTTCCCAACTCTGTTTTCCAACCAGACTCCCCTCCCCTGGCTGGCCACTCTTCCCAGGGAGACCCACCGCGGGCGCTGGGGTGGCCCCAGAGACTCTGGCAGCACTGGGGGCAGCCCCTCTGCCCCGGTAGGTGCAAGTAGGAGGGCCAGCGGGAAGGGCCCAGGGACTTGGAGGGAAGACGCGGCAAAGATAAGGAGTGCTAGCCGGGCTCCTAGAATTGTAGGAGGTGAGACCATCCCATTGGGGAGCCTGTGGAGGTGCTCAGCCCTGGAAAGACTGGGAGTCTGGGACTGAGGGAATCTCCAAGCTCCGGCCTCTGGGACTGAAACCCTTAAATGAACCCCAACCTCCCCTTCCATTGTTTCCTTCCTCTTCTCTTTGATGGGCCCCTCACACTGCAGAGAGCAGCTCCTATGTTCCCCGGTGACTACAGCTTCCTCACCTGAGCCTCTAGAGGGCCCACAATTGGTCATCTGCCCCTATGAGTAATGGGTGCACGTCTGACATGAGCCTCAAAAATTTGCAGTCCAGGAGCGGCCCAGCTCCCTTTCTACTCACTCCCTCTCCTGCCCGGGGCCTCTAGCCCCTGCATGTATTAGGCACAAAGGAGACAGTACCAGCCAACCGAGGCCAGTTGTTCCTTGCCTGAGATAGAGTCCCCAAGTTCTAGGAAACGATTTACAAACTGCGAATCAATACCCCCCCTCCCGGCACACATCCCAGCAAGGTTCTGTCTCTCCTACTTTTAATTGAAGGAACATTTCCTCTCTTCCCAGCTGGAGTCTCCATCTGTCTGTCGGTCTGCCTGTCTGTCTCTTTGTCTCTACCTCCTCTTAAGAGAATGGCTGCTGGTGTGGATTTTAAGATACAGCAAGTAGAACAGAGATTTGGAAAGGCTCCATATGAGCAAATTCTCCACCCATCTCTTAAAATTCAAAGTTGCTAAAAACTTTGGTTGATGTGGCAGAGCTGTCCCTGGAAATGGTCACAACACCCTGTCCTGAGCTTTCTCCCCTCTCTCTTGTTCCTCTGCTGGGGAGGTAGGTACCCATGGGCTCTGTGAGTAGCTGGGGTGGGACTAGGGATTTGGGAAAGGGGACACAAGTGATTATACGAATAGCTTCCTAAACAAAGGAACTTTAGAAAATGGGTTGAGAAGCCATGGATTTGGATCTCACACCTTGAGAGAAAGTAGCCTCCAAGGGACTGTTAGTTGGGGGCAAAGGGGGAGGCTTCCCTCTCTTTAGAACCCACGGGCTTCTTCCCTTAGCCCTCTGAAGCCCTATGGACCTCTCACATCACTTCCCTTTTGTCTTTCTTCCCTCAGCTCCCTCCATGAGAAAGAGGAAAGAAGCAGGGATGAGGTGGACATGGGTGGGGGGCAGTTTGAACCCCATCTAAGGAAGGAGTTCTACACAGAGGGTCAGATCAGCACCTTCCCTCCCTCCCTTAGCTGTACCCTTGAGCTAAATTTTTTACTCCTTTTCTCCCCAGTGGACAGTAATAGAAAAACAATCCAGAAATTCCCAAAGAGCAAAGAAGGGGTTGGGGACTGGAGGGAGATGAGAAGATGGGCCACACAGCAGCCTAAGGACCCCTCACTGCAGAGGTATGACTTTCCCTCCTGGGCAGGAGTCAGGAGCCAGCATACTGTCCAGTCTCAGAGAGGTCAAGGGGCTTCCGAGGTCATTTTGTGGTTCTAATACTGAGCTAATCGCCTAGAAAACGTGGCCTTTCCATGAACTCTCTCTCCTGCCAACCTCCTGCCTCCAAAGCCTCAGTGAGCCCCAGGGTAAAAGAGCCAGCACATTCAGGTCTGAGGCAGAGCCCACTGACTCCCTCGCCCTCAGAAGCAGGGCCCCAGAAGGGAGAACATAGCCCCCAAAACAAGAGAGCAAAAGGAAACCAAACGGAACACTGAGCCTCCAGGAAGAAGGGCGGGGGGGGGGGGGGTGGGAGCAGCATCGAAGAGGAAGACTCTGGCATCAAGGAACCTTGCCTGTAAACGGAACAGTTTCCTGCTCCAGAGTTGCAAACATTTGTCTAGAATCCCAAGTTAAGAAAGAAAGAAAGAAAGAAAAAGGAGACATCTACCTATACCCTGCTCCAAGCCTGAGGCATTCCATCCAAGAACTGCATTCCATTTTTCCAGGAGTCCGCAGTGACAACATCTCACCAGTAAATAGACAGAGAGGACACAAGCCCCCAGTGTAGACCAGCGAAGTCACGGAACACACCGGCCACATGTGCCTGTCACCAAACAGGCACACACATGCATGCATGCTGGAGCTCTCCCGGCCTGCCTGCATTTTCCAAAACCCGAAAAGCACTTCTGAGCTGCCTCACAAACAACCTTCTCTGGGATTTTTCAGGGGCCCTGACACCTCAGTCCCAAGCAGTTCAAACACTCTCCAGGTGTGAGGCCCCTGTCTCTCCCTCTGACCCGAGCATCAGTCATCATAAAAGGCAGCAGATCTGACCAAGCATCCACCATCAAAAAACCCCGCAAAGAAAGTTGAAAAAGGAAAAGAAAGAGGCTAGAGAGTTTCTTCTTTCCTTTGTAAGAAGAGCTCATAAAACGATAAAAAAAAAAAAAAAGTCAGCCCAGGCCAGGGCTTTGTTACCTTTGCGCCTCTTGCCTCCTCTGGCATGAATTCCGCGGATCCCATTCATGACGAAGGGCTTCTTCCATACTGAGAGAAAAAAGTTTTCAACTTTATGGTTCCAAATTTTTTCCCCCTCGCAGATCCGGGAGAGCCAGCTAACACTTTTTTCCCCCAACAGCCGGTCTGCGGAGATTTGCTGTTGAATAATAACAAAGGAGAGAGGATACGTATTTAAAGAAAAGAAGTGATTAATGGTTTTCTGTATAATTCTCACATTTTTCTTAGCTCTTGTCTACACAGAATGGCTGTGAACTTTAAGCTCCATAGAAATCTTTTTTTTATTCTATTCATACCTTCCAAGGAGCAGCTTTGATTTGGTTCTATAGAGACATTCCTGGGGGGGCATATGCTTTTTAAGAAGGATTTTCCCCCTCCACGAAGAGCAGCCGCATCCCCTGGCAGCCAAACATCACACCGCGATTCGACTGAAACAAAGCTCGCCGCTCTGAGGCTCCAGGTCCCGGCAAATTTTTTATGAGCCTTCCAGAAGCATTTCAACGGGGCAGTTCTACCGCCCTTGCCCCGCGCTGTGGACACCGGGGTGCCCCCCCTGTGTCCTGGGCCCTCCCCAGCCTCCAACTCCTAGGCGCTGCAAACCCGCAGGAATACAAAAGAAATAACAAGAAAACGTGCTGGTGGAAATCAGCTATGTTTATTTTCTGGAGGGAGACGGGACCAAAAAATACGACTTTTAATTGCATATGCCCTCTTGAGCCCCATGCTTTTTGGTGGTGGGTGGCTGTACTCTGGCCCACCACAAGACCAGAGACCCCGAGCAAATCTGGAGCCCTTGGACCTTAGCACTTCTCTTGGGTGCTGTCCCCCCAAAGTGGCCCGAGCCTGACAGAACTGGTGAGGGTCCTCAGCACCCCCTTCCCCTTCCCCCACTCCATTCTAGGGGTGACTGGGACCTCAGAGACACAAAGCTATTTGGTCCCTAGTCGTACTTTCGATACTTTCTATGAGAAAGAAAATGAAAATTAATACAGGAGCAGGGTTTCACAAAAGAGGCCATTTGTCTTCTTGATTATCTATTTGCTTGTCAGAGTTTGAGCTATGGCACCGGCTAGCTCCTTTGTAATATAAAAATACTCTGAAAACCTGCAAACACCCAGAAACATCTGTGCAAAAAATTAGACTCATTAAAGCTTTAAACACCTCAGAGGAAAACGATACCTTCTTAGGCGGGAGGAAAGAGGCCGGCCTCGCAGAATCCTCCCTCCGAACCTTAATAAGCAAAGAGTCGTCTGTCTAGAAAGAGACAGCTTAACCGCATTTTATTTGCTTATGACAAATAAATCACGATATGAAAGGCTTTGCCATACTTAAGCCTCTCGTGTCCTACAATGAAACTCCCCCCCCCCATTAGGGATTGGAGTCAGCCCTCCCAGTACTTTCGATTCATTTTTGGACTGGAGGGAAAAAATTAAAAGCCCCAAACAAAACACACCCACCCCAAAAGGAAAACAAACGAACTACCACAATCGGGAGTCCTCAGAGATTGAAAGTCCCCTTGGACCCTTTGAAAAAAATCCTCAACCACATCCAACATGAGGCCGAATGGCCTGGGATGCTTAACATATATCCTGGGTGGCATATTTGTCTGTATCTTCACATCAGGGTTTCAACAAAAACACGCCGTGCTGGTCACAAGAAACCAAACATTTATTTCTATTGTCACTCTGTACAGGACACAAAATTTCACGCCAACGAAGGGTTCTAGACTTGGGCAGCCCCCAAACTAGGAAGGGGCCTGGTTTGGAATGTCAGAGAGAACAGGAGAGAGGACGCACGTGACATAAAATAATAATAATCATCATAATAATAATAATAAAATAATTAATAATAATAATAATAATCAATGCAAAACGATGATAAACTATGGGAGAGGTCTGCAACATTATCTCCCAGACGGGAGGGGTGCCACATTTTATTTGCTAGTTTCACATTCGTTTGCAGTCTAGGAGAGAAAGCCTTCCCTGTAAAACTAGATTGGTGACAGGGTTGTGCCCAGCTCCCAGAACTCAACTGGTTCCTCACTCTGCCAGGAATGGCTTGACCTTCTAGAAGAAGGCCCTCCCGGTCTCCCGGTCTCTCTTTTTGTCTTAGACTCAACTTCCCTGCCTGCTCCTGCGTTACCAAGGCCACCCCACCACCACCTCCACTTGTCTCCTTCCTGCTGTCCCCCACCCCGGCCCGTCTCGGTGGAAAGGGGTGAGAAGTCAGTGTGCCCGCGGAGGGGCACAGAAGGGAAGGAGGGTGTGTGTGTGTGTGTGTGTGTGTGTGTGTGTGTGTGTGTGTGTTACCGTGGCCAAAACACTGCGCTATCTGGCAGTCACAGGGTGCTTTCGCTGGGTGTCAGGAATGGGGGACACAAAGAAAGAGAATCCAGGCTGTGTTCCAGCGGCGGCAGCAGCAGAGGCGGCGGCGAGCCGGGCCTCATTTGTTAGCCGGGTGTCGAGGTAATGGTCGCCACCGAGGCCCGTCCTCTCCTCGGCAGAGTAAACAAGACAGATGGGCCTGGGCCTGGCGTGATTAAAGATGAAACGTGGATCCATCTTCGCCAAAGCTGAAAGCGAGGAGTACAGCCTCCTCCTATTTCTCTTAATGTCTCCTTCTTTCTCTTCTTCTTTCTTTTCTTCTTTTTTTTGTTTTTAAGGAAGAAAGCAAGAGACTTGAACCTTGCTTCTGGGGGGGCCTCACCCGGCTCCCCATTGTCATTTCTATAAATAAAGCTTCCCCTCCCCCTCCTTTGCGTTTATTCGTGTAAATAGATAAAGTGGGGGAGGGGGAGGGCAGGTAGGCTTTTGCGGTCCCAGGCCCCAGGGTCCCCTCCCGCAACTCCTCCCGCCCCGCCCCCACCCCACCCCCCGCGCTCACAACCCACCCCCGCCCCAAGGTTCGCGGCTCCCGTGCGGGGGGGGCGGGGGGCACTAGAGCGCGGGGGGACCTCCGTTGGGCCGGCCAGGGGGCCCTCCGGCGGTGCCTGCGGTGCCACCGGAGCGGATCTTGGTGTTGGGCAACTTGTGGTCTTTTTTCCACTTCATGCGCCGGTTCTGAAACCAGATCTTGATCTGGCGCTCGGACAGGCAGAGCGCGTGGGCAATCTCCACCCTCCGGCGCCGCGTCAGGTAGCGGTTGTAGTGAAATTCCTTCTCCAGCTCCAAGACCTGCTGGCGAGTGTAGGCTGTCCGAGAGCGCTTGGGCTCCCCGCCGGCGTAATTGGGGTTTACTGGACACACACAGAGAAAGGGAGAAAGAGAAAGTTTTATTGCCCCGAACGGGAGGAGGGAGAGCCCTTTCTTCCAGCTAACACAGTGTATCCCTCCCTCCCTCGCCCGTCACCTCTTCTTCTTCCAGAGGACGGGTGGGGTGGGGACGGAAAGGGAAGAATGAGGGGGGCCCCAGGAAGAGAAAGAGACCTCAAAGTTTTGGAGGGTTGTGTCGTCTCCACGTTGTTGTTTGGGTGTCTGGAGAGGGGGCAGGGGGAGTGAAGAATCCTCACAAGGTTTTAACCGCTCCTCTCTCTGCCCTCTTTGGCCTGGGGCCCAGGGTTCGAGAATGCGGGGTGAAAGGGGAGGGGGGCTTCCCTAACCTAAACCTTTCTTCTATTAGTTCCCACCCTCTGTGCTCAGATTCCACGGAGCGCATGCCCCCAGTAAAAACTTTTGCTCACTTCTGGAGCCAAGGAGCCAGACTAGAGGAAAGAAAGGAAAAAAATAAATACTGGGAGTTGACTCAACTCTCTGCTCAAATAGAGATTACCTCCTCCTCCTTCTCCTCCCCCACGCCGCACACCCCTCCCCAACTTCCAACTTCACTGAGACTGCATCTCCCTGGCAAAAAAAGTCGCTGGTGAGAATGGCAAAAGAGGATGGGGGAACTGACTTCAAAGGCGTGGGGCCCACCAGGCCATAAAAATTTATGGGGGATGTAATTATGTGGCTCTGAAAACAGGCGACCGTAAATCTCCGGCAATGGCGAGTTTATAGCGGGGACAATTGGCTTCCCCTAGCTCTCCTCCCCCCCCCCCCCCAGGCCTCCGATGTCCCTTCGGTGTAAACCTCCCGGGGTGGGAGGGGGAAGGGGTGCCCACGCACTCACCCGTGCTCACGTGAACTTTGCGCATCCAGGGGTAGACGACGGGCTCTTTGCACGCGGAGTGGGAAGGGCTGGGGTGCAGGGGGTTCTGGGCGCAGGGAGGCGGCGGGGGGCTGCTGCTGACCGCCTCGCAGCGCTGGCCGGGCTCCGGGAGGAGGGCCCCGGAGGGCGGCGGCGCAGGAGCCCGAGGGGACAGCCCGGGCGGCGGCGGGGGCGGCGGGGGCGGCGGCGGAGGCGGCGGGGGCCCGGGGTCCCGGCAGGCCGCGTAGCGCTGCACGGTGCAAGCCGCGCGCCGCCCGAAGCCCGCCTCCGGCTGGAAGCTGCTCTCTCGCCTCTGGCCGCCGGCGTAGTACCCCGGCGAGTGGTCGCTGGGTAGGTAATCGCTCTGTGAATATTCCTCGCACGGAGGGAACTTGGGGTCGACATAGTTTGAGTTGATCAAAAAAGAACTCATAGCCATTAATTTCTGGGAATTGCCCACAAAATATACTAAAATTTATTCCGACCCCTGACTCGTTTTCCTGTTTCCGAAAGCCCTCCTACTTACTGTCAAGTGAACAAAGTTAGGGACCCACGTGATCCTCGGAGCCAATGGCCGCCCCGCCTGCGATTCCCGGATAAGGAAATCTGCTCACCCGGACCCTACTCCAGCCAAAGAGGTTTATTTCCCCCTTCTTCTCTTTCTCCCTCCCCACCCACCCACCCAACACCAGGATTTACATAGGGCTCCTGCGGGGCGACCGCCTCCACGCCCAGCTCTCTCCGGGATCAGAGAAAGGGAGGGAGGGAGAGAGAAAGAGCAGGTTGCCGCCGGACGGCCTGTTGGGGCGCTGGGCAGAGAACAATCCCTGGATCCCCTCGGAAGTTGGGGCTCTCGGTGCAGCCCTCTCTTCCAGCCCCCTGCCCCGCCTCACCGCCCCGAATTCTGTGCCTTACATAGGCCCCCATGCCCTCCTGGAGACGGGAAGGAGTCCAGGAGTCAGTCTGGGGAGTTAAGTGAGGGGCAGACTGGGGGCTCCGTCTGGAGAGGGGAGCCCACATGGGGGCGAGAGGCAATGAGCACACCCGGCTTTTCTCTGCAGCCGCCCGGGGACGGGTAGGGAGTGAGAGAGGAGGCGTCGGTAGGAAGCAGGCGGGTGCAGGAGGGACTTGTCAGAGATGAATGGAACCGCGGGCGGATCGATAGGAAATTCATGCACTAATTCGGGGAGACCTCGCCGTCCAAATCGCATTTAGCTGCGCTATTAGTTTGGCTGTGTCAGTCTTTCCGTTCCCCTCTCTTATCCACTCCTTCCCTTACCCCACATGGCCCACGCCGGGAGAAAAGACTTAGTTTCCCACCCTGAACATGAGTGCTGGAATAAAAATCTTGCAACTTTTGATAGCACACTGAATAGCAATTTACTAATACCAGAACCACCGGAGCAATGCTAACCACGGTGTCCAGACGTCCTAATTGCCGCTAATGCAGCTGCCTCTGTAGTGAAGAGAAATCTCACATCCTTATGATGCTGGGGGTAAGAGCCCTAGGGGTGATGCATACACACACAAGGACACTCCTTGGGAATCGCATATTTTTCCAAGGCATCTTGTTCTGATCCCAAACGAAAAGGCGACCACAACATCCGTTTGAAAAGCAGTTTTCTTTGCCTTCGCACACTGATGACAACAGTCACTTTTTCCGGATTTTCAGTAAAACCTTCCTGATCCCAGAATAGAGAATAAGTGGGCTTGAGGGAGAGGATAAAACACCACCACCAATATTAACCTATTAAGTGAAAGGGACCAAGTCTTCCAGGGGCAGGCATGGGAAATTTCAGGTAGATGATTCCTCCATCTCTAACCAATGAGGGAGGAAAAAGAAAGAGGAAGAAAAAAAAGAAGAGTCTTCGTGTGGTCAGTCGCCGGATGGTCCTCATTTGGGGAAAAAAAATGTTTTTTCTTCGGGAAAAAAATGAGCGGAGTGTTTATGTCAACTACATATTCCCCTAGATACGAATTTGTGACCACAAAATTCCTTACACAAATTCGGATCTACAGGGTATATACAGAAGACAGATAGATCTTCTTGGCCCAGAAATTTTCCAGTTCTCCTACTTTCCACGCCTTCTTCGTTTGGGGTGTGGTTTCAGTGCTTGGATTTTATTTCGTTTTGAGCCCTGGGAGCAGGAAAAGGCACCGCGCGGGTCCATTTGTGGGATTACGAGGTTTTCAACCTTCTTTCTCTTCTATTAGAGAAAAATAGAAGTAGCCAGTCCCGCAAAGGGACGCGAACCTCCGGGCCACCGCACAACCCAGGGCGGCGCATGAATTATGAGATGTAAACATTAGCTAAGCACAAAAGGAGGAAGGGTCATCCCGAGGCTGCAGCGAAGTCAGAATCAGGCCCTTCTGGGTGCCCTCGCGCCCCTCCCCTCTGCCCAGGACTTTTATTTTTTTTTTTTTTTAAGAAAAACAAAACCCCAATCGGTTCCTCCGTGCCCCTCGCAGCCTTTAGTTTGCCATCAAACGAATATCTAGATATTTTCCAAGGCGCCTCTCGGCAAAGGGAGGAGGGAGAGGCGGCTGGGTGTGAAGGAGGTGTCATAAAAGTCCTTTTGGAAAAATTCAATGGTAAAAAGAGAGAGAAACAGCTGTAAAGAAAAATGCTGGGAGACCAAACAGATGGGGCCCCGGATATTTAATGACGGGCAATTCCGTTTACAACCTGAGAAAAAGATCAAAGGCGTTTCATTTCCGAATGAAGGGCAATGAGGAACCATAAAAGATGCAGCCAGATGATATTCGGGCCCCTCCCAACCTCCCGTACCTCCTGGGGCCAGAAAAGGGGATAATCCCTGAAGTGTATGGAGGAACCCCATTTTCCCCACCTCCCCAGCCCCAGGCAGGCTCTCTCTGTCCAAATTTGCTCATTCTGCCACCTGCTAGGGTCTCTGGCAGTGGGACCAAAATGGGGATCTGGTAAACCTGGGGGAATCTGGGGTTTCCAAATGAACTTTCTGAGAGTCCCAGTAACCGCTGAATTTACTAAACTGGGAGATTGGGATTGGACTGCAAGGTAACTGAGTCCAGATGGAATGCTGAGACCATTGCAGGGTGAGAGGAATTGGCATAGAGAAAGCCTCCACCTTGCCCAGACTCCTTACCCATCTCCCTGAGAAATACTTGCATCCCGACCTAGCAAGTCAGAACGATATCAATTTCATTAACAGATAACAGCAACAACACACACAAAAAAACAACCCTCTAACCACCACATTGCAGAAGTCTCTGCCCATCCCCAGTCCTGGGACCCTCGCAGGTGGGTAGGAGGAGTGCTCCCTCCCACTTGCCAGAAACCAGGTCCCCAGACCCTTTGGTTTTCTACCCCAAATCTAGATTGCCAATTTTGATCTCCCGGCCTGATTTCTAACACCAACACTCTCCCAGCCAGGCTGACTTGCAGATAGTTGAAACATCACACACACACACACACACACACACACACACACACTTATATTTTAATTATCTTTGCCGAGAGGGTCAATAGACCCCCATTTGGGCACCGAGGGAGACTAGAGTCTGGCCCTGGGCCCATTGACAAAATGCCTGGGTAGGACCCCCACCAGCCCCCCAGCGCCAAGAAGGGATCTTTCCAAGTCTTGTCAAAGGCCACTTAGTCAGGGGTTCCAAGACCCATTCCAACTGGCCAGGCCCCTCCCCCACCCCATACCTCCTGTCCTTCTCAACTCGCTTGCTCTCTGAAACCCCGTCCAACTCAGTCGGCTTTTCGGAATTTGGGGAGGGCCGCTAGGCTGGCCACCGGGCCTCTCTGCTGCTCTACACTTCACAAAGGATGCAGCCCAGGTGCTCGGAGCACCCCAAGAGAGAGGTATGGGAGGCAGAGTCACTGCGGGGCTGGGTACGGCTGATCCTCCGGACAGAGCGCGGAGATTTTCTCTGCTGCGCGCTGGGAGCCGCCACCTGCCCATCCCACCGAGGCGTCGCACCCCCCCACCCCCCACCCCAGTCGAGTGCAGCCGCGATGGGTGGGGGACGAGGTTTAACAGCGACTCCCCGGACGGATTTCACCCAAACCGCCGGCCGCCTCTCCCCTCCCCTCCCAAAAGAATACTAACACGAGTACTCATAATAAAAATAAGGAAAAGCAAGGGCTCTGCGCGCGCCTCCCAAGCCACCTCCCCTGCGCTCCCCGGTCCTCTGCCGGCTGGCCGGCCGCCTTCCCCCGGCAGCCACAGGTTGCTAGAGTGACCTCTCGCCGCTCAGCCCCCTCCACTGTCCCGGGTGTGCCCAGGGCACACGGAATCATCTACCTTTTGTCGCCTGGGAGAGAGCACGGAGCCAGGGAGGGAGACCAGACCGAAGGGCCGAGGAGGCGAGCCCCCAGCCGGCCGGCGCAGCGGAGGCCGCGCGGAGGAGAGGAAGGCCCGGGGGGAGCGGGCAGCAGTACTCACCGGGCGGCTCCCTGCGCCCTCCGGCCGCACACCCGCCCGCGGGCCCGCTCGGCCACCGAGGAGCTCGCTCTTGTCCACTATTGTGTGTCCGGAAAACCGAACCGCGGCTGCGGGCACAGCGGCTTTGGGCCCCCTTGGAGGCCGGAACAAGACTTTTTTTTTTTTTTTTGATGTGTTTTTGTTTTTGAAGCGCAAGTTTTCGTATTAATCTCATACTTTGGCAGTCTTTGTTAAACAGCGAGGCGCGTCACGAGGCTCTTGAACATTTTAATAATTTTTAGACGCCGTGACCTACGGTTCACCCCTCTCCGGGCCTCCCCCACGAGCAGGCAGTTACTATAATACGCTCGCACAGTTCACTCGGTCATATTGAATTTTGCGCAGGTCATTACTTGGGAGAAAAATGACGGAGCAGGAATTTGATTCAGCTCATCCTCTCCAGCTTCGACTTTTTGCCAGAACCTTCTCTTCCCTTCACCCATACCCCCACCCCCCAAAAAAAGTTCGTAGATTGTAGGACTCAGCCTACTCCAACCTCTGCTTTTATATTCCATCATCCCTACATTTTCGTCTGTTCTGGTTCCCTGGGCAAAGTGGAAGAGGGTAGGATTTCACAGGGGTTCCCTTTGGGGCCTTTGAGGGAGTCTAGCACCTGGAGAAGTGGAAATGCAACCTTGGGAATCTAGGTCCCAGAGAGCAGGCCTGAGCCAGAGCCCTCCTGCCTTCCCATTAAATGGCTGCATTGGCAGGGTCTGTATCCCTGCCCTCTTGCATACTCCATCTGCTTTATTCCCTCCCCCAATGCCAGAGATATCCCATTTCTGCCCAAACTCTGGAGGTTCCAAGGGCCCCAGGAATGACTCCTCCACTTCCTGGACCTGAGATTTGGTCCCTAGGCCAGCACATCCAGGGAAGACAGAGAGAACCCTTCAATAAGAGCTGGACCATGCTGGTCAAAATGGGAGACTTGGTTTTCAGAGGCTTTAATTTCTCCTTAAGAACAAAACCAATACCCACCTCCCTCCATTTTTGTTTAAAACCACTTCTCATCTATACAGTATCTCTTTTGCCTGCCCCCATCACCACCACAAGGAGGTACAGGAGGCATTAAAAATACTCAGAGGTCTTCTTTGGTTTGTCTCTCAAGGATTAGAATTAGTGGACTGTCAACAACACATTTTCCCCTTTCTCTGGTCTCCAAGGGACCAGCAGAGTAGGTCAGGTGACTCCCCTTCCACCCAGTTTAGGTCTAGGGGAATGTCTGCAAGGAGATATCCCCTAGTACAAGGAGTTGAGAGAGAACATCCCAAGACACCCAGTTTGGCCTATGATGGCAGAGGACTCTTTCCCCATCCTGAGGCCCCTGTAGCCCAGGCCCTTTGGCTGCTCCAGGCTATTCCACAGAACCACAAGTTTATTAGCATTCTGTCCTGGAAAAGAGACAGGAGAAACAGAAGGAGATAGTCTCCAGTTCAGGCTTTGACCTCTACTTCTTCTGAACCTCGGGAATTCTTTCCTGGCCTGACTCCCCAGAGAAATTTGTCTCAAGGCTGAATCGAAATGGGGACCCACACCAGTTGGTTTAGTCAAAAACTGGGGCAAACTGATTTGAAATCTGACATTAAGTTGTTGTCTCTTCTGGCCATATTTCAAAAGGTGTCTTTACGAAAACTCTCAGGTTATCTCTATTCTGGCAGGACAAACACCCACATGGCACCTCCTATATCCACTGCTTGGAAGAGAATATGATGACATTTCCTAACACAACAAACAAAAAAGCCATTTAAAGACCAAAAATAGGCATATGCCCTGGTGTTATAATTACAGAGTCTCTGTAAACATTTTACTTATGAGCTAAGCCCAATGCATAGATTCAAGGTTCATTTCAGGTCGCTTGTTTCATCTACAGCTAAAAAGATCTCTGTGAGGCCATTCAGTAATTTTCCTTCTCATTCCCCCTCCCTCCTCCAATTGGGAAGAGAGGGATTCTGTGGAGGGATACAAGTGGAGGTTTGGGAGAGAATGGGAGAATTAGCAAGCCAACCTTCTTCCTATTTGCAACTTTTCAAACCCAAGCAATTTGGAAAGAGAAATGGGAGTTCAGAAACCCTCCAGTCCTGGCCCACAGTCACGGACTCCAGCTGCCTGGACCCAGCCTGGGGGTTAGGAATCCCTGAAGCAGAGGCCTGCCTGATAGATGGGGGGAGTTGGAGAGAGTCAGCTGTTTGGATCCTTTAGGGAAAGGAGGGTGGGGCTGATGTGGGTGAGAATCAGGCCTTCACCTTGGAAGCCTTCTTTGGCCCCATCAAACGTCCTGCAAGGACACGTGGATAATTGGATTTTTTTTTTTAATGTGTGCGGCTGGGTAGGTTTTAATTAAATTTTATATGGTGACTCAAAGGTTATCTTTGGGAGAGACAATTGCGCAGAGGATTCACCATGCCTCCCGCGCTCTTTGGTGCAGCTCCCCACCCCACCAACTCCAGAAGGTTTGGGGGAAAGGTTTCTACCGCACCCGAGGTTCTCCTTCCCCAGATATCTGCCTCTCTTCCTCCCCAGTTCTGCTCCCCAAACACACAAGCCTTCCTTACCTCCAGCACCCCTTGCTCTCCCTCTCTTCTCTCTCGGCTCACAAGGCCTCCTCCCCTCTCACAAGCCCGCCCCCACCGCTAGACTGCGCCAACCGCTCACGCACACGGTAAACTTTTGACCCTCCAACTTTGCGACCCCTCTGGCAATAACACCGGCCTCCCGGCCCCGGGGTCTCATTCTACTGCGCTGGCTGCAGAAACCCAAGCGCAAAACGCCTTCCGTGCCCCTCCCCCGCTCGCCCCCTCTCCAACCCCCCCCCCCACGAAGGGCCTTAGATCTGGGGAAGAGGAGTCTTTTGATTATGAAATGACACCTTGGGAAAAGATGCCACCCCACTTCCCGCCTCGACCCCACTTCCCGCATTTCCAAACGGTCTCTCGTGTGAATTGCCTGCGAAAGCTTTGGTGGTGACCCACCCGCTCCTGTCCCCCATTGCCGCGGTTGCTGGGCATGGGGACCTACGGGGTGCCCTACGACGCATAGGCTGACCTGGAGAAGGGAATTTCTGGGGTGAAGAGTGGAGAGAGCTTGGAGCAAGGGTTCCTTGAGAGCGGAGGGGGCCACAGTCCCCAAAGGGCTGAAGAGAGCGCTCAGTCTCTAGGCCATGCGAGACCCAGCGGGCCTGGGGCCACCTTGCACCGCCGCTCGCTGGAGCCTCGGAGGCCCCAGCCTGGCTGTGAACTTGGTCTAAGGCGGACTCTACTGGCAGCTCGGGGACGTTACAGCCTCTGCCTCTCGGCCAGCGCAGCGCTCGGGCGACCTGCGCTCTTTCGGTTTTCGTCGCATCATCCAAATATCCCTTCCCAGGACCCCACCTCTCAGCGAGAAGCGTTTGTTCCCTCTTCCCTAGGGGCCCGTTAGGAGTCTGAAAGCAGAAGAGAGCGGATTAGAGGGAAAGAGAGAGAAAGTGGAATGAGCCTGCAGAAGCTCAAAATATAGGGATTATGGTGCATCTTGCTCTCAAGCCCCAAGGGGAGACATTCCCACATGCTGGCACTTTCCCTCCACTTTTCCCCTAGATGCTGCCTTCCAAGCAGAATCCTCCCCTTCCCTCCGTGGCCTAGGTCATCTCTTGACTAAGCAAGCTGGACTGGGGCTTGCAAGGTCCCTTTCCTCCCTGGATGCATTCATCCCCACCCCACGGGAGGCTCTGAGGTCAGGGATCCCCACAATCAAAGGCAGCCTTGGTGCTCAGAGGCCACAACCCGCCTGAAGCTACCTGGGCTCAGCCCCAACCCATGCGGAGGGCAGGGCAAGGGCACTGCTGGGCAGCCTGGGAGCTGTTTCCAGGGAAGAGAAGCTGGAGGATGCTGCAGAGAGCGCATTTTCCTCCCCAAGAGGAAATTTGGGGAGAGAAGAGACAGGACAGAAGACGACTCAAACAGAGAAAAAGAGGGGGGGGGAGGAGTGGGGAGAGATTAGAACTTGAAAATATGGTGATAATCCGGGTCCGACAGGTCCCAAATTGCCCAAAGTCCAGCCTCTCCAGTCTCCTAAATCTCCCACTTCCTCTGGGAGCTTGCAATCTGGGTCTCAGTAAATTCCAGAAAAGGAAAAACGAAAAATCGAAAAATCGGCCTAAACCTGTCGGCATGCCCAGGCCCTGGCCCCAGGCCCCGAGCCGCTGAGGTGGCGGCAGCGAGGCCCGAGGCGGGTAATGTATGCGGCAGCGGGCTCGGAGCCCCAAGCAGGCCGGCGCTTCGGCCCCGTCTGCTGACCTCTGCGTGATCCCGGACTCTATGAATTATTGATGAGATATGAGCGTAGATTTCCCCTTTCAGGATGCAAACTCCATTATATTGTTAAAATGGCGATTTAATCGTTGAGAATAGCTTTGGTGTGGGTTTTTTCCCCCAACTCATTTGTGCCTCCTTCCTTTTCATTTAACTGTCTTAATTAAATCCTTTAACAGATTTTAATCACTTTTTGGAAGGAGGGGTAAGAGGAAGGGGAAAGCCATCACTACCACCACCACCACCACCAAACACTAAAAACAAAACAAGCCCCTCCCCCCCCCCCCCCATAAAAAGCTTCTACCTTGGGGAAGTGGGAAGAAAGGTAGGGAGGAGTTGCTAAGCCCTCTAGAAAGGTTGTCCTGAGAACATCCACCAAAGGATCCATCCATCCAAGGGCTGGGACAACCTATGTCTGACAAGGAAGAGTCAGGCCTGAGAGGTGTTTAATTCCACCCCTGAGATTTGTGTGTGGACTCTGACTGAGGAGAGTGAGACACATTTACCCCTGCTGAGAAGTACAGGGGCTTCAAGCTTGGTGAAGGCCATACTATTTTGGTGGGGAAGGACTCTCCAATCTGGGCCCCAGGGGCACTTGAGGGGAAAATGTCCATTTTCTTTAAAGGGCCCCCATTTCTTGCCTCCTCCTCCCCAAGCTGCTCAGTTTCCAGGCCGGTGTCTGGGTTAATTAATATGGATGTGTAACAGCACTGCAGCAATCGATAAACCCTGCTGTGGGCAGATCCCAGCCTCGAAATCTGATTACTTCTAGAAACTCCAAAAATGGAGAGAATGACCCTAAAGGATGGGAGGGGTTCTTCCCAGCTCTGTCCTCCTTGGTCGATCCTGTTTGGCCCCAAGCTGAAAAAATTAAAAAAAAAAAAAACATGCATGGGAAGCCTTCTCTCTACCCTGGAAGGGATGGAGTTTGAGAGATTTTTCTAAGATATCTGTCTTCTCTCCTGTTCCAAATCCCTGGCTTCTGCCCCAGCATCCAGACCCGAGGGATAAAGGAAGCAGGCCAGGAGGGGAGCTTCCACTTCGGTCTGGCCCCCACCTCCTCCCCACCCCAGCTACCCCACCTCCATCCCCAGTGACCACATTCTCACAGCCAGGGAAGGGTTAAGTGTCCCCGCTCCAGTTATGGAGAGGAAGCCGATGAAATATGGGCGCTCGGAACTCCAGGGCCGGCTGGCTTTCCTGTTTACACTTCTTTATACTTCCTCCCACCCCGCACACAGAGAAACAAAACAAAACGAAATAACCAAATCAAGCAAAAAAATTCAAGATCAAATTATCTGCTGAGAGGTGGGTCAGGCAGGCCTTGGAGGGTAAAAAGGCAACTGCCACCTTAATCCCTGGCTGCCCAGGTGGAGGACGCGGAGTGGCTGGGCGGCTGGGCATGGGATCTGGCTGGAGGGTGCCAGCCTGGAGCTCACAAGGTGGAGGCCTGGACTCAGCCAGGGAGAGGAAAGCAGGTGGGCAGGGAGGAAGGCAAAAGTCCTTAAGATTAAGGAGCAGCTTTCCCAGGGAAAGTCTTGGGAAGGCAGGAGGGGAGGGCAGGAATCCATGGCTCCATGGCAAGGAAGAGTTCCTTTGCGCCAGAAACCCCTTTTCAACTCTCACCCCTTCCTCCTGACTGTCCTTATTGGGTTTCAAGGGAGACCATTGCCCAGAGAACCTGAAGCAAGAAAGAAGAAACCCAGCTAGGGAGTCTTCTCCAGGAACTGCTTAGAGCAGGAGGAGACCCTTCAAGGGTTTTGACCTCCAAACGGAAGTGGGCACCCCCTCACACACCACCCCACCCAGGGCTGCTCTTCACCATTCCGGAAAATCTTTCTAGATATGCCCAGCAGATGTCCTGGGGCCATCGGCCCCACACATTCTTTATCAGAGTTTGCAGAGCTGACATAGGAGGGGGAAAAAAATCTTCAGGGGCAGGCCTGGTGGTCTGGGGTTTCTGGGAGAAGAGAACCAGGGCACATGGGAATGGGGGTTCCAAGGAGGCTCCAGGTCAAATTCTGCCCCTGCTATATCCTTCCTCTGCACCTTACTCAACTCGTTTGCCTTTTCCAGAGTGGATGCCTGTGGAAGCTGTGCCTCCAGAATGTACTGATATCTTAAATGATGCTGGGGACCTTCTGGGAGCTGACCAGAGTCTCTTTTCCAAGGGATATAAATTTCTCCTCATTCCTGGGGGGATTCATCTTCAAGTCAGGGTGGGGACCCCAAGCTCTCTGTCCTCTTTGCTCTCAAACCTGTGAAGGTTCTCCTGTAAGTCAGACCTGGGCAGGGACTGGAGAGCTCAGGGAACAGAGAATGGCTGCAGGAAAGAAAGGAGACAGGCAGAGCGTGCAGATATCCTTCAATGGGGGAATAGAGGGAATCTCATGGCCCTCCCCTTGTCCCAAAGATCAGAAGCCCCGTAAGGTGCCACATGTCCAATTCTATGGACTGTTCACAGGAGTTAGGCTGAATCAAGAGCCAGAAGGCTGGCAAAGGCAGGAGTAACACGGTGGTGGTGGTGGTAGACCCCATGGGTCTTAAAATGGGGGGGTCAGTTTGGTGGAGAGGAGGCCACTGGTTTTTAGAAGAGGGTGATTTGCCCATAGGAAATAACAGGCCCCCTGGGGGTCAAATGATGAAATCCCTCTGGTTTGTGGTGCCACAAAACAAAGGGGGCTTTTTTAAGGGTCTAGTAGGGAGAGAAGAGGGAGGGAGAGGAGAAGAAAGACAGAACCTCTCTGATTTTTTTCTCTCCTGTTCCTGAGTTCCTTTTTCTCCCTCCAGACAGTTGGGGTCTGTGTTCTTGAGCAAGTTTTCTTTATGGAGGGACTGCCAGAGATCTGCTTAGACACCTAACTCCTCCAGGCAAGGGAAGAAGCTCTCCCCTTCCCCCCATTCCAGGCCAGGAATTAGGTTTGGATTTTGAGGGGATTTGTGCCCCTCTGACCCTCCTCAGAGCCAAGCAGTAAGGTTGGTTTGGAATTTACAGGCTGAAGTTGAATGCAAAAGTGTCACATTCCTCATCCTGGGTAACCCTGATGAGGTCATGGAGAAATGCGGGGTACCCCCTTTCATAGAGTTCAAAAATCTGAAAGCCAGAGAGAGCCCCAGTGCGGGGGGGGGGGGGGGCAGCCCACAGCAGCCGCGTTAGCCTTCCCGATGCTTTTGCTCAGCTCAGATGTATCCAGATAAAAGTGCCCAGCGGCGCGTCCCCACACACCCCTGACAAATGAATGTCATAAAGTTTCTTTCCTGGGGGTGGAGAGATGACCGAGGGTCTCAAGATATCCAGCAGTGAAGTGGCCCCCCACAAGGGGCCCTCCTTTCAGTAGTACACACCCCTTCCCTCTTGTCCCCCTAAATTTCCAAGGACATTGAAGGAACCCACACAAGCCTTTTCCCCCACAAAGAGTCAGACACTCCTGCGAATAAAAACCAGGCACCCCAACCACTGAGGCCTTACAGAGCTGAGAGCCCCCACTTCAGACACTCAGCCTGTCAGAACTTGGTGCAAAAAGAGCAGTCTAAATGCCCCCTACTCATAGTCCTACAGCTCTGCCGGAGGCAAGATTTCCTTCCCCAGTTCCAAGCCCCAAAATTGCAGGGGGAGAAAGCGAAAGCTGGAAGCCACTTACCGCGGGAGTGCCGCCACTGCCTTCTGGGCTGGGAGAGCGCTCACCCACCTCTGCCCCCTTCCCCACCACGGCGAGCAGTTAAAGTGTCACTTAACATTCTGGAGAATGTGAAATATACCGCGCGGTGTCAACTCCCCAAAACCATAAAACTAACTTTATGGACCTCACGTGACTTTCTCGAGCCAGTGAGGGGTATCTGTCTGACTTCTCGGCGATTTTTACGATCTAACTTCGAGATAAAACCCCTATCCATTTGACATCTAAATGTCATAGCGACTTTTGGGATAGTTTGCTATGGACAAAGGGGGACAAAGTCAAGGGGCGAGGGGGAAGGAGGGCCCAGTAGAGCCTCTACGATTCTTGGCTGTCTCCTCACCAGCTCCCCTCCCCCCCCAAGTCCTGTAAGAAGTTGGGCCAAGCTGGAAGGGATTGACCGGGTAAGTGTCCAGACTTGACTCTTGCACTCAGGGTAAAGGCGGACTTGGATGGAGGAGTACTGGGCCCTAACCCTGGGCTACTCCGGCTGGCAGGGGAGCCAGGGGTCTTCCAGGAGGGACCCCAACTCCTAACCAAGAGGGAAGGTCAGTTGAGCTCCTGGAGAGAGGGAGCCCTTGATAAGCTTAGAGAAAACTGAGGTGGAAAGGAAACCTTTGAAATTGAGCTGATTTTTTTTGAGGGAGGGGTCTTAGTGGGTGGTAGAGCAGAATTGGGATTTGGGCCAGGGGACAGGGGGGCTGGGCAGGCCTGTACCACTCCCAAAAGGTTAGGAGCCTCCTGCTCAGAACTTAGGCCCAAATTACTTTCCCTGAAGAGGTTTCCAGAGGCTTTTTTGGCTGGCTGGCTGGCTGGTGGAAGGCCAGGGTGGAGTCCAGCTCACTCTTTCCCTTGCCCCAGCTCCACGTGGGATTTCTGGGCCTCTCAGTCCCCAGACATGAAAGCTTATCCCCTGGTCCAAGAACTCGGCTGACTAAGCAAGGGATGTAGGTGGCTAAGAGGGGCTGCTGGTAAGCATCCTTCTTTCCCTTCCCTACACCCCAGATCTGTCAAAAATGGTCTAGGGTGTGCCCAGTGAGGGAGGGACAGGCCCCCAGAGAAAAGACAAGTGGAAGGGCAGTGGATTAGGGGAAACATTTATTTGACTTCAAGGAAAGCTACAAATACCAAAAGCGAATCACTGAGACAGGCCCGGCAAAGGCAAAGACAGATTTCACACGTAGCACAGCATCCACTCGCTCACTACAAATGGTCTTGGAAGCGAAATGGGTGTAGGGGGGGAGGGGATGGGTCTGACCCAGACTATCCCCATATTTACAAGCTTTGGGCCCTCTACTCCAGACCCATGAATTCACAGAGAAATACACAAGACATTTTACACTGAGGATTATTTGTGTTTCCATACACTCCCAGGCCAGGCCTTGTGGGGCCTACCCAGGCCGCAGGAACTTAATTCTCGCGGTTTACCTTCTCTCTTCTCCATATCACCCCTTTGGTCCTTCCTGCCCCCTTCCCACCCTTTGACCAAGCCTCTGGAAGACTTGGGCCTGGGGAGTGGGGAGGGAGGAGGAGCAGGAGGAGGAGGATGGAAAGAGACAGTCATGGACTCCATGTCCGAGACCAGCTCAGCTGGGCCCGGCGCTGCTCCGGCACTGCCCCACCTCAACTGCTGCCCCTTAGAGAAGTTTCAAGCTGAAACTCAAAACACAGCACTCATCCCTTTATAAATAAGTTAGAAGAACACAGATAGGGAGGGGACTGTTCACATTAAACATGCGAGTTTCTTTCTTTCCTGGGGGAAGGAGTGCAACCACAGACACGAACATTCAGAAACACTGGCGGATTGGGGGCTGAGTGGAGGGGAGTGGGGAGCAGGGAGGGAAAATAATAATTATCATTATTATTAACAATAATAACAAGATTAACCAGTCCAGGAGAGAGGGAGCCACAGGAAGACCTAAGACCAAACGAAAATTCGTAACACAAGGCCGGTGCGAGGCAGGCTCGTGGGAACCCGGTCCCCAGCGGGCAGTGGCAGCGCAGGGAGGTTTGGAGGGGCCAGGGCTGGGGGCGGCAAGGGCTCTTGGGCCACCCAGGGCTCCTCCAGGCGGGCTCAGGGCTGGAAGGCGCTGCCGGCTGTAGCCAGGCTCATACTTTTCAGTTTGTTGTCTTTCTTCCACTTCATGCGCCGATTCTGGAACCAGATCTTGATCTGGCGCTCGGACAGGCAGAGCGCGTGGGCGATCTCGATGCGCCGCCGCCGCGTCAGGTAGCGGTTGAAGTGGAACTCCTTCTCCAGCTCCAGGGTCTGGTAGCGGGTGTACGCGGTCCGGGCCCTTTTCCCGTCGGGACCGGTCATATCTGAAGCAGACAGAGTAGAGCCCGGGAGGCAACGTTATTCCGGTTAAGGGAGGGGGCACTGGATGGGAGAGGGGCGTGGAGCAGGACCCAGGCGTCCCCGGTACCCAGCTCCCCGCAGCTCGAATCCTCCCCCACTCCAGACGCCCCGCATCCGAGCTCGCTTCTGCTCCCCCTTCTCTTGCAGCCCCCACTTCGGCGGCAGGGAATGCGCCCGGCTTTGTCTCTTGCTTCCTCCCTGAGCCTCACCCTTCGCTGGGCTCAGGCCGCCGCTCGCCCCGGGAGGGAGGAGAGAGGCTGCACTTTTGCCCTGGAAAGCTCCCTTTCCTGCTGCTCGCCCCTCCTTTGCTAGCATCAGCCTCAAAATTTCGGGGCTTAAGCAGGACCCTTCCCCACGTTACATAAACCCCATCCTTCATCCTAGAGCTAGTACAGCTGGGTGAAGAAAACCTTAGCGGAATCTGGAGACAAATGATTCAAAATACTCCTCCCCAGCTAAAGACCTAGACCTTCTTTGGCTCTATCCCCCTGAGCTGCGAGGACCCTCTTAGAGACTTCTACTCCTCTGTGAAAAATAGGAAAAAAAAATCTATATTTGAGGAGAAGCCAAGCTCTCCTCGCCTCCCCCCCCCCACCTCCCCAAACGCAGAGAAGGAAAGCCGACGAGACAAAAAAAAAAGAAAGAAAGAAAGAAAGAAAGAAAGAAAGAAAGAAAGAAAAGAAAAGAAAAAAGGAAAGAAAAGGAGCGAAAGCGAGAATTACCATGGCTGATGTGAAGCTTCCTCATCCAAGGGAATATCTGCGGAGTCTGCCCCTCGGGCGCGGCTGTGGAGGTGGCCATGGGCTCTGGCTGTGCCCGAGCTAGGCTCGGGCTGCTTAGCTGGCTCGCGGCTTCCTCAGGCTCCGAGGACGCGCTGGCCTCGTCTATTTCGGTGAAATTGGCGCTGGAGCTGGCCGGGGTCGCCTGGTCGGAGGGGGACGAAGCAGAGGGCTTGGCGCCGTGGCTGTCGCCGTTGGTGCAGGGCAGGGACTCGGGCGAGGACAGGGAGCAGCTCGACGCCGCTTGCCTGAAGCGGGGCTCCTGGGCGGGCGCGGGGAAGGCGCGCGAGCTCTCGCCCACCGCCCCAAAGTGGCTGGAGGAGGCCGAGGAGCGGTTGACGCTGAGGTCCATCCCATTGTAATTGTAGCCGTAAGAGCCGGTGTGCATGGCAGCGGGATCCCTGTAAGAGCCGCTCAGAGAGCTGCCACTGCCATAATTTAGCAACTGATAGTCCGGGCCATTTGGATAACGCCCCGAGAAGGAGTTTACAAAGTACGAGCTCATTTGGGTGATTTTGGAGGGCTTGATTTGTGGATCGTGGTCGTTATAACCCTGTGCTTCACGATTTATGATGTATTAATGAATTATAGCGATGCACTGTACTTCGTTTTGCTATGTATGCGGCCAAATATGGGGGGGGGTTGGAAGGGGGATGGGGGGGCGTTAGGGAATCACGTGCTTTTGTTGACCAGTCGTAAATTCTCGCTGATGACCTCAAGAGGTAATTCATGCTCTATGGTTACAAATAATGACGATCCGAGAATCGTTAGGGCCGTTTCAATGCGAGCCTCTGAGAGAGGGGGAAAAACGGAGAAGGGGGAGAAACAGGGAGAAGGTTGGCGGCGGCCTCTGAGCAGAGCGCGCCACCTCCCGGTGGTCGGCGGGAGCGCGGGCCGCAGACTGCCATGGCGGCGACGGCTGCCTCCCTGCTGGCTCCCAGCAAACCGCCGGGAGAGAAAGAAACCCGGGCTGGGCTCTTCCTCAGAGTTGAGTCTTTTAGAGGAGGGACCCACTTGAGCCCTCACCCACTTTCTTGGGAGTGGGTTTAGACTATCTGTGTCCTTCTCCTTGTCGTTGTTATTAGTATCATCATCATTATTATTTTCACTCTGGATGAGATGATCAAAAATTGAGTTGCTTTTCCCTCACTTGGGCTCTGCAAGTCTCCGAGTTGGGGCGGAAATGGGGGAGGAGGGTTGGAAGATGTGTGTGGAAAACAATTATTACAATGCGTTTCCCAGTGAGCTCGGCCTGGCCTGCTTCCTTCCCCGGCTGTGGCCCATGCATGGCATCCAGGCGGAGCTGGCAGGGCTGGACCAAGGGGTCCAAGGGGAAGCTTTCACTTCTGTGCCCTTTAGAAGTTTGGGATCCTCTTCCTGACCTCCTCCTCCTCCTCAGCCCAGGCACAGAGAATGGCAAATCAGGACAGGGACCCCAGAGGATGTGCTCTGCTGGGGCTAAGCGGGCCTACTTGCGGGGAGGAAATGGTGGCAGCGACAGAATAGGTGGCCGGGGTTTGGGGTTCTGAGAGTTCGGGATGAAGGCAAGAAGACCCTGTCACCTCCTCACCAGATGCCCTCTATTGCATTGGGAGACCCCACTCGAGGCCCCTCGCTGACGTCTGAGTAGTTTCAGAATTTGCCCGGCAGCCCACATCTTCCCTGGAAAGGGATTCGGAGGACCAGCGGGCGCCTTGCTGAGCGCGCTGGGGGGCCAGAGACCGCCGCAGCTGGGCTCCTTCTGCCGGGCAGCTATTTTCTTTACAAATAAAAAAAAAGGGAGACAGAGGGAGGAGAAAGAAAGGAAAACACTGTCCGCAGCTTGCCGCCTGGGTGAGGGTGGGGGTGGGAGAGAATGGGTCGTTTTTTGGTGGAGGGGATGAGACCAAAGCACCCCATCACCTGGCCTCCTGCGCCTCGGGTCTCCCAGGAGCAGGGGAAAGCCGTGCCCTTCACCCCGTGCCAGCGGCTGCTTTCAGTTCCCCTACTTGTCGCAGAATTCCTGCTTGAGGAAGGAAGGGGTGCCTGGAGGCTTCAGCTGCGGGCTGAGAGTCGCCTGGTGGCCGCGGTTTAGTCTCCGGAGCCACAGGCCCAGAGCCGAGGGCCAGGGCGGGCGGAGATCAGGCCATGCGGGCAGGCCACAGGCTTCAGGCCTCGCCAGCGTGACGACAGGACACTGCTGAGGCGCGAGACCCGCCTGGCTGTCTCTGCAGAGGCTCCGGGCTCAGGGCCTCGGCGGTGTCCCTCGTGCCATGGATAAACGAGGAAAAGCTAGAGAATAAGAGGGAAACGGCCTTTCTCAGTCCCCCGAGTCTGCACCCAGAGAGGCTGTTAGGAGTCTCAGCCCTGGCGAGGTGCAGCGCCCGGAGCCTGGGCTGGACGGCCCCAGCCTTTATCTCAACTGTAACTTCCGAGTCGTGCTTGGCCACCGGGGGGGACCAGGGGCTCCTGCCTTCGAGGCCAAGTTTCTGGCACCCGGACACTGCGGTGGCCTTGGGGGTGGGGGAGTGGCAGGGGAGGAGCACAGGTGACCAAGCGGCGAGTTTTTACATCTTTATTATTATTATCATCATTATCATTAATAATATTAATATTATTACCGAAGTATTTCACGTCCAGAGCTAAGACAAGACTACAAACACAACACATAGAAAATTAATAAAATAGAACTTTGTTTTCTTCTGAGGCTCCTCTTCTTACTTCTAGGTAGTATGTGCTCCTTCCAGTGGCTTTGGGGGGGGGGAGGTCTGGGGTCAGGGAGTCTTCGAGGCCCCCCGCTGAGGGCACTGCGAATCTACCATTGAACCGTGCACGGGGAACAAGGACGAAATGAGACGCGACAGGGACCAGAGCATTTGCTCTGCTTCCAGGAAATATCAAGTGAGTCCGGTCCTCAGTTCTCATGGGGGAGCCTGCTGGGGCTGAAGCGGGTCCCGTAGGGACGGAGGGGGCGCTCGGGGTGCTGGGTGGGCTCAGGCGGCAAGGACTCCCAGCACCCAGTGAGAGCTCTGCGGGGCGGGGGCATCCAGAAGAGCGCTGGGCCCCGCCTGTAGCGCGCTGGAGAGCAGGTCCCCCGGACCCCGCCCCCGCCCGCAGAGCCTTGGGGGGGGGGCTCTCGGATGCCCTCGGCTCCCCTCAGGCCGCTCCCTTGGCGTCCCCCCTCCCTTTCCAGCGCCTTCACTCGGCTGGTTTTTCTTCCTCCTCCTCCGCACTGAGCTGAGACGCGCTGAGCAGTTTGCTTTCCTTTTTCCACTTCATGCGCCGGTTCTGGAACCAGATCTTGATCTGCCGCTCGGTCAAGCACAGGGCGTGCGCAATCTCGATGCGCCGCCGCCGCGTCAGGTAGCGATTGTAGTGAAACTCCTTCTCCAACTCCAGGGTCTGGTAGCGCGTGTAGGTCTGGCGGCCGCGGCGGCCGCTGGGCCCGAAGGAGGAACCTGTTACGCCGAGAGAAGATGCTGAGGCCTGGGGTCATCAGGGCCAGAACCCCCTCCCCCACTCGACCCTCAAACATGGACTCTAGCCTGTCCCGGGATGCCCTCCACTCTTCGAGTTTCCTGCCCACCCCCCCCCTTCCTCACTCCTCCAGCGCCCCCTCCAGATTCCCTCCGGGCCTCCCAAGCCCGGGCCTCTCAGGTCTAGACCTTTGGTGGGGGGATGGGAGGCGAGTTTAAAAATCCCACCTGAGCCTAGTGGGGAGGGGCTGGGGAAGCACGGCCAGGTGCGTCTCTTCCTAGCCTTATCTTTTCTTTCCATCTATCTGGCTTCCCCACCACCCTGTGATAGATTCCAGCCCTTAATCCGTAATGACGTGGATCGATCCACAGTCGGCATTAACGGCTCCTCACTTTCGTGTCCCACTAATGGACATCAATTTGGGACTTAAGGCCGACAAATAATCCAACCTGAGACCCAGGCGCCTGCTTCTCCCTCTCTCCCCCTCCGCCTGCTGCCTCTCCCGTTCTTCCCCCTCATTCTCCCTCCCTCCTCTGACTACCACCCCTTTCCTGGTGCCTCCTCATTCCCCGGCCCCGAACCCCCAGGGAAACACAGTCCCGGACAGACTGCACTCTCCCTCGCCAGCGTCACGACGCCCCCCTTCCCATGACGCACTCCGTTTTTAATGGAACCGTCTTCGGGTGGGGGACCGGACCAGGGCTGGGGCGGGGGGTGCGCGAGGGAAAGCCACGCCAGTGGCTGCGGCCCCTGCCCCCTCCCCGGCCCCGGGGCCCCGGAATCGGGCTCTGGCGCGGCGCTCCGGGAGAGCCCACTCGCTCCCCCTGGTTCCCAGTGCAGCTGGGACTTTGCAAACTTTGTAACTCCTGAGGGCGAGAGGACAGAGCAGGAGACCCGGGACGGGCGCCCAGGCTTCCCTTAGCTCCTAACTGAGATGCCCAGCCGCACCCTGGGGCCTGCCGGGGGTGGGGGGCGCGCTACTTCTGTCCCGGGGGGTGGGGGGCCGCGGGAGGGCTCACTCACTGTTGCACGAATTCATCCGCTGCATCCACGGGTAGACCGGAGTGGAGCACTTCTGCTCTTCGGCCTCGCCGAACACGCTCTTGTCCTGCGCACAGTCGGACTTCCGCGGCTCGGGGTGGAACCGGGGCGGCTCTTCCGCGCCCGAGAGCGCGCAGGCCGACTCCTTCTCGCGGTAGAAGGCCGGCGCCGGCCCGTAGTCGCAGGGCGCCGCTCGGCCGTAGCCGCCGCCCGCGGGCGGGTAATAGGAGGAAGCGGCAAAGCCCTTGTCCTGACCGGGCCCGGGCCCGTAGGGCGCGGGGTAGTGCCTCAGCGGGTCCGCATAGCCCGACGAGTAGAGCGGTAGCTGGCCCAGGAAGGACTCCTGCCCGCTGGCCAGAGTGACGGGGAAGGTGGAGTTCACAAAATAGGAACTCATTGGGAGGGGAGGCGCGCTCGGCCGCTGCTGCTCCGCCGGCTTTATGATTTGTTGTGTTTTATAGTCCGAGCGCCGCGCCTATTAGTAGTATATCTGAGATTGGGTTTTAGCTGAGGGGGGATGGCGAGGTGCCAGTGAGGGCCAGAAGGAAATACAACCATCTGATCCAACACTGACCAATGGCAGAGGCAGGAATTGTCAAATAGCACCCAGGAGGAGCGCAGCCCGCGCGAGGGACCCGCGCACAAACCTATCAACCTTTTTTTTTTTCCTCCTTCTTCTCCTTCTCCTTTCTCTCTCTCTCTCTCTCTCTCCCCAACAACACAACGCGTCCTGTTCCACCTACGTAGGATCTGCGAAAGAGGCGTCTGTGTCTTGGAGGGAGGAGGGAGCATTTGGATTGAGACCACCCCATCCCCCAGTGATTAAATAAATATATCCCTCCCCTCCCCACGCAGGATAGGAAAAAGTTAATTGTGTTTTCAGAAAAGTTAACCCCTGCGTTGCTTGGGCCCCTTCCCTCAAGGGAAGGGTGCCTAAACGTCCCTCTCTGTGTGGTGACGAGAGAACCAAAGGGAAAGACTTGTTTCTAGGGTTTTCTGTAGGTAGGAGAGAAGAGTTCACTATTTAGCATCGCTGTCAGGGGAGGCAAAGAAGAAGAAACACTCTCCTTCCCAGGTTTTGAAAACTGTTTTTCCTGTTTCTCAGGTCTCCTCTGCCTCCTCCAAGCCTGGGTTTATAATTCCTGCTTCTTCACAGCTCTTACCGGCTGAAGGGCAGGCCAGAGCCTGCTGCCCAGAGAACCCAGGAGGTTGGGAAATGGGAGGAGAGTCTGAGCCCAAGCTTCTCCCTCTGGTTCTGTGGCTAGGTTAGGCGAGGCTAGATTAGGAGCTTCTTGGAAGGCTGCTGCTGCTGCTGCTTCAGCTGCCCAAGACATCCTGCCTGGTTGGAGCATGTGATGCTTGTTCTTGGCCCCTGAAGGGACACTGGGGAAAGGGACTAGCTAGCCTTCTCTTCCGCTTTGCTGGGGGCATAGGGAGAGTAGGAGTGAGAGGCATCCCCCAGCCTAGGTTTGTCTAGGATAGGGATCCTGCCTGCAACCCTCGCTCCATCCCCACCCCCTACGCCCCAAATCACTAGAATATCCTGGGCTACAGATTCTTAGGGATCAAAGATGTCTCAGTACCCCTGGGCACAGGGAAGAAAATGTTCTTCCTCCAATTCTGGGTCCTCAAAATTTCCTGATTTTTGAGACAATCAAAGACAACCGGAAAGAGAAAGGCCCTTGCTCCTTTTCCAGGTCTCTCTAGAAGCTGGCAGTTCTTTTGAAAATGAATTCTTTATCAATAATTGGTTTGGGTTTAGTTTTCTAAGGAGGGAGAGCTGTCCAGGTCCTCCTGGGGACTCAGCAGGCAGCTTACAACCATCAGCCCGAAACCCCTTCTGTCCGCCTCTCAGGATACCTCCAGTCCCTCCCACATCTCATATTTGTATCACCAGCTTTGCTGCTGCACAAGCTAGAATGTGAGAAAGAGTGCCCATCTCCGTTCATTTCTCTCTCTCTCTCTCTCTCTCTCTCCCTCTCCCTCCTTCTCCCTCACCCCCCACCATGTAAGGAAAATGAGCGTTGAAGCCAAGCTGGAAGACTGAACCATAATATATTTTCAACAATCTAACTATGCATGTGGAGGCCAGGCATTAAAGGGAGATAACGTTCAGACCTGGGTTCCAAAATGAGCCAGAATGTGTGGCAAAATCTGATGATAAAGGGGCCAGGCTGACTCTCCTCTGCCTTGTCCTTTGGGCTCCTTCTTGTGGGCCAGATTTTTGTCCACTGAAGATGGCACAAGACACGAGGAAAAGTGGTAGAGGGCTGAGGTTGGTGACCGGAGAGTGGGAAGCTGGTTGATTGCAAAGTGGCCTGCAAGGCTTCCTGAACTCAGGACAACTTCTAGGCTATAAATTCATGGCCGAGTAGTTATCCCTGCATGTCCCACCAACCACTTCCTAGTCAAACTCTAAGGTTTTTATCAAGATTTAAGAAAACTCAAGCGTCCTAATGATGAATCCTAAGTGCCCCAGTCTAGCTGTAATTGGGCCCATTCCTAGAGGGGAATGGAGAACATTTGGTCTAGGGGAGGGGGCAAGATCAGGAGAATGCCAGTCTGCACCTCCCTCCTCTCTGCCACAGACCTTGGGCCTTGGACCACAACCATCCTGCCTCCTCCCTGACCACAATGCCCTCTTCCTAGAACTGGACGGTATGGGCTTTGCTATAGAATCCAGACTAAGTAGGATGCCATAAGGAAGGGCATGAGAAGCACTAAAATAACTGCTTGATCCTTAGAGTCACAGCCCCAAATTAACCTCACCTCTGCAGGTTGCCTGTCGTGAGATGGAGCCGCCAAGGCAGGGCCTGGGCGCCTGGAGTCCGGCATGAAAGGAAATAGCGCCTCATCGCTCTTATCTAAGCCCAGAGGTATTTATGAGCGTTTATTCGTCTGATCCGTTTGTTTGGGAGAAAGAGCAGACGGGCAGGGCCCGGCCAGAGGCCGCCTGGTTTCTGGAGCCAGATCTCTACGAATTTGTCTGTAGTTCGGTCCACTGCCGTCCGTCTGTCTCCAACGGGGAATATGTAAATACCCAGCAGGCACAGCTGTCTGCCAGTCCGGGGTGTCTCTCTCAGCCACATGGAGAAAGTGTGTAGATAGAGAGGTGAACATAAATGTGTACCAAGTCTTGAGTACACAACAGAAGGACTGTACAGAAACCCCACAGGCAGAATTTATAATTGTAATTTTCTCTGCTGTGAATATGAGCTCCTGTGGATGTGTATGCATTTCCATCTCCCAGGGAAATGTCCAAGTTGTGTTCAGCTCATGACTAAAATTCTCCTGTACTGGTAACCTCAGGAAGGGATTTTGCCTGGATGTGTACAGAGAGGAGGGGGGATTGAGACACTGTCCAAGCTTCTCATTTTCTCTTAGCTACAAAGCTCCCCCCACCTCCTGCTCATTGGGTTGTGAGCATCTTGCTCCAACCCACTCCCAACTCCGGCTGGGGTGGAGCAAATTAAGACATCTCAACCCAATTCTTCCCCTAGACTCTGTGATTCTCTGAATTTGGGGAACATAAATGTTCCCAGAGGGAGTTCTCAACCTTTGGGAGCTGTTGACATGGGATATTGCCTTAAAATTGGCCGGTCCAACCCGAGCTACAAAGACTTCATTTCCATTATGCAAATAAACATCATCGTCTCCGATCTTGGGGGGGGGGGGCGGGGAACGGGGTGGGATAAGGCGGCGGCCAAAGGCTCCTTCTCCCCTCTCCCTAACCGGGTCCACGGGCACTCTAAGAGCCAAAGGGTATCAACCCCCTGTACCAACCGCCTCTCTCCCCACATGTCCTGCGGATAGCCCCCAAGAAAGAGGGGCCCTAGACTTTCCCGCGGCTCCCCCGGGGCCTCCGCACTAAGCCCGGCCTTCTGGCGGCGGAAAGTCACTCTTGCTGCCCGGAAACCTAAAGGGCAGCTCCTGTGGTTCAACTCTCAAAGAGCCAGGAATGCAGGGACCGCAGCCCCTAGGTCTGCCCCCCAGCTCCGTGGGGCCCCTCGATCTCGGAGACTCCTCCAGCTCTGGGCCAGACCCTAGTAACACCTCGGCCTGCCTGGCACCGCAGGCAATTTCCTGCAGCCCCCCGCCCAGGAACTGGGGCCACAGCACCTTGAAAGGAGCGGCCAGAGCTTCCTCCTGCGGCTTGAAAGCCCGAGCTAATCAGTAACCCGTGAGACAGGGGCCAATATTCAAACGCGGCAGCAGAGGCGCGTACCCCTGCCATCACCACCCCCTTCTGGGAAGGCGGTCGGGTTAAGCGAGTGTGAGGGGTCCGCCGGAACGGAAATCACAATGGTTTGGTTCCTTAAGGATCGATCCCCACTCCCACTCCCAATGTTTCCCCCAAGACATTTGTGTCAATTTCGCTTGAAACGATCAGGAATGGGGGAGGGGACCCACACTCACTTGCAGACACCAACAGTTTCCAGAAAATTTCGGCTCCATTCCTTTACCACGGGCTCACCGGCCAAGCAACTGGCAAGACTCACCGGCCAACCCGGAGAACACAGACCCGGGTTTGTCTTTTGACAGCCGAGTGGAACTGCGGGGGCCGGCGCCTCCCGTGCTGCCCCCCCCTCCCTTGGCCGAAAAGAAAACCAAATAAACCTTGAACAGCCTTGGCCTCGCATCTCCCGAGCGTCCCGGATGATCCCCTCTCGAGCCTTGGAGGGGTGGGTAGGCCTGCGGGCGAGTGCGTGCGACTCTGATCTCCCACCCTTGGGGTTCAGGGCCCCCTGCCCGCGGGATGCAGTATTAGTCCTTTTTAAATATGACCTAGAAAAAGCCGCTTTTCCAGCCAGCCGCTGGTTTTGGAGCTAGGATGGGGCGGGCGAGGGGGGAGGGCACACTTGTTCTCTAATCCACACGCGGACAGGCGGGTACCAAGCTGCAGCGGAAAGCAGCAATCTGGGCCGAAGTCCCCCCCGAAACCCTCCGAACCTGAGCAGCGGGGGCTCTAGGCAGCGGCGCGGTTCAGGCAGTGTCGCGGGGCTTTGCGGCGCCGAAGCCGCATGTCTCCGAACGGACGGTAGATGGCAGCAAACCGCATAATTTGGGTCAGAGCAAACTGTCTACGGGATGATTTATTCCCCGCCAAGACTACAGGAGAAAAAGACCTTTAGTCTGGATGGGTTTGGGGGATTTTTCCTTTGAGAATAGGCCCCGAGTGCCGTAGGTGCTGGCCCAAAAGTTCTCTCGCGGCGCAGCCCGGGGGTCCCTGCAGGCACCCAGTCCAGGCCTGCTTCAGGGGCATCTACCTGTGCCTCCAGGGGCCCCCTTCCCGCGCCACAAGTGGCCTGCATCCCTCTCCTCCCAGCTCAGGCTTGAGAGGGCCAATATCGCCCGGTCCACCCTCATCCCCTGCAACCCCTGGCCAACCAGACACCCGAGGCTGAACGCTCCGCATTTGGTCTTTAAAAAGAGAAAAGCAGTCACCTATTTATGCAAACCAAACTAAATCAGTCTCTCCTGCCCTTGACGCCCAGAGCCACTTATCTCTCCGCTGGCAGCCTCCCCAGAAGCCCTCTCACTATGTTTTTAGGTTTTAACCGGCTTTCCCCTTCTTCCACCCCACCAGCTACTTTAGACATTTCAGTCTCCTGCCCAACGTTTCTTCTCCACCCCCCTCCTTCACCCCCAGGAGGCCTGGCTGGAGAATGAAATCAGGCGCCGGAGGGACAAGACTAGCTGTCTGAGCTCAGGGCCAGGCAGCTTTCCAGTCCGGACACCATCAGGTTCCCTTATTGGGTTCTCTTTTTATTTTCTCCTTATCCCACTCTGTTCCCCTCATTTTTTTGTTTTCGTTTTTGTTTACGAGCTTAAAACACAACATGCTCAGCAGCTTCTCCACAATCAACACGTTTGGATCCCGGTAAGTTTGCAGCGTTTCCACCTCAGACACCACACATGGCAATTTTCTCCACCGAAATCCACACACCCATACCGATAAAAACACAAGTAATAGAATCAATATTGCACAGAAACCAACACGCTGTAACCTACCGCATTAAAAACCACAAAACTGTCTCCCTGCAGAGCGAGGCTCCCTCCTGTGGGAGTGGTGAGAGACCTGGGCATTCTCAGGCTGGCTTCCTGGGGGGGGGGGCGGGGAGGGGGGTGTCCCTCGATTTGGGTGCCTCCACCCACAGCCCTTTAATTTCAGAACCGTCTCCACAGGGAGATAACGAGCATTTCTCTGTGAATTGTTCTCTGTGTGTCCCTCTAGCCGCCGCCTCCTCGCCCTCGAGGGCCTCTGCGGAGATTCCAGGCCCTCCAGAGACCCGGACGTCCCTCCGCGCCACCGCCCCTGTGCCAATGCCGCCGGGAAACCGCCGAGACCCGCACCGGGCAAGAGAACTGCAGGGGGCCAACTGGGGGAGGCCGGAACGAGGGAGGGAAGGGGGGAGGGGGCGCACACCCACAGAGGCCGGAGCGACCGGCTTCTGGGCGCCCTGAAACCCAGACACCCCTATGCTGTCTTTCGCAGCCCCCTCTCTGGAGCCTCCTCTCTCAGCTTAAAAGGGCGACTTAGGGCTCGCCTCCGTGGCCCCTTTCGGTTCCTCCTCCCATCTTCCCTGCCTTGGCTCCCCCTCCAGGAAGCAGCCACCCCTCTCTTTCTCAGTCACCGAATTTCCTGGGAAGCCTCTCCCTGCAGCGCCCAGAGATGGGGTTCAGCCCCGTCTTGGGGTGGGGGGAGAGGGAGACAAACCTAAGCCCCACCCCCTCCAAAATCGATGCAAAAGAATAAGAATTGTAGAATCTCCCTTACCTTTGTAGACCTTGGGATTTCTTCCCTCCGATTGAAAGGGGTGAGGAGGAAGGGAGGGGGGAAGCGTTCTGTTTCTTCTTCATCTTCCAGATAATATTGTCCCAACCTGAGAGCCGTTGCTTCCCCTTCTCTGACTTGGGAGAGAGGGTGTTTCGCTTTTCTGATATTTGCATAGAAAATGGAGTAAGTTCTGGCTTTGAAAAATGGTATCAGGCTGCAGTCCTGGGCAGATTGTCCATTTACCCTCCATGATGAATAAAATCCCAGATCAGCAAGCAAATCAACTTAGAAATTAAAATTATTTTTGGTTCTCTCTTTTGTGTAATTCCCACCCCTCCTTCTCTCTCTCTCTTTCTCTCTCTCTCTCTCTCTCCCTCCTTTCCCTCTCTCTTCCTCTCTCTCTTTTGCTTTATCGAGCTGATATTGAAGTATAAAAATATCAAGAGGCTGGAGCCCTGAAGGACGACAGTGCTCCGACCTAGGTGTGGTGTCCAAAAGAATGCTGCATTATAACCACCAGGGAAATGATAAAAAGTTCATGTTCACGATCGCCCGGCCACATGACCGGCGCCGGCCAATCGCTGGATTCAACCACTCATAAACTTCTATCACAAAGTTGTAAATTTTCATAAAACAACAAGGAATTTATTGCATTTCTTCATGGCTGCTCCACCAGCAACCCTTTTCTCGGTCGCCATCTTCTTTTCTTCTCCTTCTCGCTATTTGGGGAAACCCCAATCTGAGAAGGGATGAGATTTGGGGTGCAGGGAATCAGACTGAGGAGCCACAGGGGTCCATCTGGAGAGGGGATTCTCTCCAGAACCTCCCTATTCTCACAGGAGCTCTGCCTCCCTCTTCTAGTAAGAATTCACCCCAAATCCTCCACACAGGGGCCATTCTAAGGCAGTTTTGGGGTGAGTCGGGAGTAACAGCGGGTATCCAAAATTGCCACTTGCATCAAGGCAAAATGAAGGCTTCAGGGTCCCCTCTCCTCCTCTGAATGCCCCCCTCATTCCCAGCCCTCTAGATGGTGGGACCCCCACCTGTGAGGCGTGTAGCATTGCGGGGGTGGGGGTCTTAGATCCCCTAGGGCCTAGTTTTCACCTAGGAAAGAAAGGCGGCCCTGACAGAGGCTAAGGTGGGCAGCCTAGCAACCAGAGTCTCGCCTCTGCACCCCAGAAACTGGAAGAGGGTGAAGCCAGATCCCTGCCTCTTCCACCCAAATGCCCACATGCTCAGGTTCCCAATGACAGCTCCATGTGCTCTCCAGGGGGTTCTGTGGTCATTAATGGGGGAAAGTGCCGGTTCAGGGGGACTTTTACCTACAAATTCAAATTAAAGAGATTCTCCTAAAACGTGCTTCCATTCAAACATGCTTCTTTCTTTCTGTCCCAAAACCTGTTCTTTGCATTTAAATAATCCAAGGTCTGTAATCGAATAAATTCTAAAAATCAGCTCCACAGGTCTAGATGCGTAGGCACCGTCCTCCAGGTTTATGTTCCTCCATCAAGGGGTGTTTTGGAGGAAAAAACCCCACAAAACAAACAAAAAAATCTCCACCGCCACCAAACAGAATTCACCCCGTGTTTCCCAGGGCCCCTGAAATACTTCTATATTTTGAATTGAGCTACCAGCGCCCAAGTGCAGGAAACGAAATAACATCCCCCAAAAAACGTTTTCTCTTTTTTCTCTCTTTCTCTGTACTCCCGAGGAGATTCCAGGTTGCCGGCAGCGCGGACCGCGGGCAGCAAGGCGCGGAGGGAGCCCGCGGAGCTTGGGCGGGCGGCGCGGCCAGGCTCCGAGCGGCCGGGATGCGGCCACACCAGCCGGGTAAACTTGCACCGCTCAGGCTCTCGTTCTCAGGGCTCATCCACTCCCCCACCTCCCCACGTAAAAATTTTATTTGGATCGCTGTGTTAATTTAGAATGAGATAAATTAAAGTAAATGAAAGCAAAATGAATTGCAATAAAGTCACCGAATAGCTCTTGCGGAAGATGCTTGCTGGGTGGGCGGAAGCCGGGAGCGCCCTGGCGTTCGAGGCCTCTTCGGGCAGGCGGTGTCTGCTAGCCGCCCCGCTTCTGCCCACCGCTGCCCGCCCCACCCCCAGAAGCGGGAGTGGATCTGGGTGGTCACCTTCCCTTTCCTTCCACTCTTCCTCCTTAGGGGGCCTAACACTTTGGATTTCAGCTCCGTACTTGTGCGGCCCAGCCTGGCCATCAAGCCGCAGCCTGGTTTGAAGGCCTGGTTGGAGCAGAGTTGGCGGAACTGTGAGGGTTTTGTTTTGTGAATGTGTTTGTGACTGGGCGTGTGGGCTCCTGGATGTGCTTCCTTGGGGCAAATGTGAATCTGTGTTTATAAGCCAGTGTGTGAATGTACATTGGTATGTATAAATGTCTCTGTGAGTGAGTGTGAATGTGTGTTTACTTGTGAGTGTGTGTGAACGTGAATGCATGTGTTCCAGCCTAGAGTTGGGTTGTGTGAATGCCTGTAGGTTATTTATGGATGTATGAATATAGGGGTTTATTTGTGACTGTAGGGTGATAATGTATATATTCACTTGTGTGTGATGTCAGCCTATAAATATGTGTGATTTGGGCATTTGTGTATGTCGGTATGTGTAGAAGAATGTAAAGGGAATGTGTTGTTATATCGGGGTTCACTTAATGGCAGCCCCCAGAGCAAGCAGCACCAGGAAAAAGAGCAGACCCCAGCACAGAAAGAAATGACTAGCAGCAGAAGTTGAAGCCAAGGGGCTCTGGGATGCACGGCTAACCCTGTTACCACCCACCACTACCCGCAACCCCCCAGCTTTAGGGAAACAGAAAATAGGGCATCTGTTCATTTTTAAATTGTGTTTTATTTCTTCAGGTACACATAAGATGTAACGAGGATCACAGGGGCTGGCGGGAGCAAGGAGCATCGGACAGACCAGGTGCACAGAGGGGACACTTGAGCTAGTTGGTGGGTCCATAGGGCTGCCTAAGGCCCCTTCAATGCTGCTACTGGGAAGGCGGGGGCTCAGGAGGATGGGGAACCACACGAATGAGTCCAGACCCACAGACCACAAAGACAGCATCAAAGAAAGGGGCCTTACAAAACAGCAAAATTTTACCAAGACCTTACAATAGCGACATAGAAAAGGGGAGGCAGAAAATCTACAGAACAGGTAGGTGATGTTCTTCCCATATTGTACAAAACACACCCGACGGACTTTTCTATAGGTAGTATTTTTTTTCAGTGTTAAGAAACCAAAACTTTACCTTCTCTCCTTAAAAAATTTTAAACTGCTTTCCGCTACTTAAATAGTTTTCCCCGTCCCTATTTAATTTGAGTTTCCTGGTTCAGTTCTCAGAGCTGGGCTTCACCCTCTCTCCCTTCCTCTCACTCTTTTCCTCTACCGGGTCTCTGGCTCTCACTCTTCCTCATCCTCCTCCACCTCGGCCTTGTCCTGGCCTGTGGCCCCAGGGCCCGTGCTCTTGTTCTCCTTTTTCCATTTCATGCGACGGTTCTGAAACCAGATCTTGATCTGTCTTTCGGTGAGGCAGAGCGCGTGCGCGATCTCGATGCGCCGCCGCCGTGTCAGGTAGCGGTTGTAGTGAAACTCCTTCTCCAGCTCCAGGGTCTGGTAGCGGGTGTAGGTCTGGCGGCCTCGCTTTCGGTCTGTCCCTGCGCACAGTATTTAAAGGAGAAGAATTAGTGCTCCTGGGGAAAGCCAGAGAGTGCCTGAGTCCCTCTCAGACCTCAGGTTTGCGGGTCAGTGGTGGGAAGAGCCCATTTCCCCATGAAACCAAATTCTTACTTTCCATATACCCCAACGTGTGCCTTTCCACTTCCCTCCTTGTACAGGCATTTCTAGAGGCCTCTGGAGGCAAACGTCCCCATTTGCCACCCAGAAAGGCTTTCAGCCCAGGGGTTCTGAGCCCAAGATTTAACCTGCTGGCTCTTGAAGGCTTTGCACCTGAGAGGTGTATGTAGGATGAAAGAAGGTTCCCATCACCCCTGAGACCAGGCATCCTAGGATTCCCCTTTTGGGTACTGACCGGATGGTCTTTAGGGTAAGAGGCAATGGAAGCCATGCAAGTGACCCTGGAGTGGATCTCTAGGCCTGGCCTGAGTGCTTTTCCCAAAAAGAAAAGAAAACAAAGGAGACTCACAGACACTGACCCAGTGTCTCTCTGTGTCTTTTTCTCTCTGTCTCTGTCTCTGTCTCTCTCTCTCTCTCTCTCTCTCACACACACACACACACACACACACACAGCCTGTTATAGAATGAGAAGGAGGTGAGGATTTGCAGATTTCCTTGGAGCCTGGAGTTTCCCTGAGAGCAGCTGCCTTCTGATGACTCTTTTTCCAGTGAATGGCTCAGGTTCAGACAGGGCCAGACTGTCCTGCCCACCTGCCCAGACAACCCAGTTCTCCAAATCAACCTTTGGGCCCTCCAGGAAGGCACGGGGAAGAGAGCAGCCTGGTTTGGGGTAGAACATGAAGTATCTGGATGGTGGGGGATGTAGGGCAGAGGAAAGCCTTCTAGAGTAGGCCAAAACCCTGAGGAGCCCTGGGGGATGTTGTATGGGGGGAGGTGCTGGTGCCAGCCCTCCTGGGAAGGAGACGCGGGAGGAGGGCTTAGGGGCCTTAATTTCCAGTCAGATAAAAGCCAAGCTGAAATGTTTACGAGCAGAAAAATTTGGGCTTTGATAAATCAACTGGAAAGGCAGTTGAATTATGGAGCAGGTAATGGAGACCGTGACCACCAATACTGATGGCATAAGAGCCAGGCTCCTTTGGACTGGATTGGGAGGCTCTGACCACAAGTCTTGGGCCTTCTGAACCTTGGGGTTGTCCCCTGAGTCCAGGGCAGCGTTAAGAAGAATGTCTGGTTCAGGCTAGTCAGGAGACCCCAAGGAGCCCTGGTCTCCTGGGGCTTCCGCAGCAGCTGGCTCAGTGGCCTGAACTGTCTAAGTCACGATTTGGCAAGGCATAATCCAAGTCCCTTCCCTAAGGACATTCACCCTTCTGGAATGATACCTGCAAACTTGCTGGCCAGTTCTCTAGGGGGGCACTTAGGAGGCCTAGGAAGGGCACCTGAGGAAGCCAGCCATAGTCTAATGAGGCTTCCGACCCTTTCTCTGGTTCTGCTTCTCCCTGCCCAAGTTCACTGGGGGGTCAGGAGCCTCATCTCTCTTGGCTTCAGCCCCCCTCTCTCCACCTGCCTCTCTGGCTCTGTGTCCCTGGCTGGATCTTCATCTCTTCTCATACCCCCTCCTCCCGCCAAGCCTCTAGAGCCCACCTCTAATTGTCCAGAAGGGAATAATGGGGGAGCTGGGTTGGCTAGGAGGGAAGGGGGAGGGGAGAATTGCTCTGCGCTGCGGGCCCCCTCCCCCAGACCTCCAAGCTGGGGCTGGGGGACACACCCAGAGCTGAGATCCCCGGCGGCGGGGAAAAGAGAAGGGAGGGGGGAGACCCTAATGGCTATTCTCTGCAAACCCCAGCCTTCCTCCACAAGACAAACGGCCTCGTCTCCAGCCCGTGCCGGCGCGGCTGATAAATATTTAAAGCTAAAAGGCCGGGAGGAAAGGTGGGGGGCGGGCGGGGGGCTCGGAGCGCCAAGGCGTCGGCGAAGAGAGATCCGCCAGGGGAGCAGAAGGAGCCTGAGAGTACCGAGCAAAAATGGGGGGGTGGGGGCGGCGCGTCGGGTTGCGGCCGAGCTGCAGCCGTGTCCCCAGGGCCGACCTCCTACCGGGAGCTCTCTGGACGCGGAAAGGGGCACTTGGCGGGGAAGGGGGCGCCTTGGGGGGGGGTGGGATGCGCCCGGGCCACTGCGGCTCGGGATGGCTCGGTGCGCGGCGTTACCTGAGCTTCGCATCCAGGGGTAGATCCGGAAGTTACTCTCGGCCGCCAAGTCCGAGTCCCTCTGCTCCTTGGCGCCCGCCGCCTTGGCGGAGTCGCCGGGACACACCCCGGAGAGGTTCTGCTCAAAGGGCGCGCAGTGCATGTTGAAGGAACTCGGCTCGAGCCCGTAGCCGGCCGCGTAGACGCCGGCTGCACTCTGGCCCGCCATGCCCCCCCCGCCGGGGTACAAGCCCTGCATCGAGGCGGCGAAGGAAGCGCCCGAACCCGCTCCATAGCCCGGGCGCTGGGGGTTGGAAGCAAACGCACAAGAAGTTTGTTCAGGGAAGGCTCCGGTGGCGAAAACCGAACTTGCGGCTGGATATTTAGAAAATAAAGCATTCGCATAATACAATGAACTCATAATTTGGCCGGATGATTTGTAGGCAGGGACGTTTTAGTGTCGGTTTTACGAGATTCCTTGATATATTACAGAATTAGAGTCCAGATTTACACCAAAAAGGACCCCCTTTTTCCTCTCCGGACCACGTGACCCCGCCCACGTGACGCGCCCTCCGCCAATGCCCGGGCAGCCTCCCCACGGCTCCCGGTAATGTGGAAAAAATTGTGTGGCGTTCGATTTATGAAATATGATCAATAATGAATGGGAGAGCCGAGCCCTGCGGATTGGGGCTGGGGGCTCAAGGGCCGCCGTCGACCCTCTTGGGCTGGAGGCAGCTTGCAGGCGAGATTTGGGGAGGAATGGATTGAGTAGAAGGGAAAATAAATAACCTCTGAGCCACCCGTGTTGTCACCCCACCACCACCACCCACCACCCCAGTCGGTTGCCCAACAAGAAACAAGTGCAGGGATTGCCCGCAACTGGGTGGGTGGGCGGGTGGGGGCAGGGCAGGTCTTTATTAATCTGGGCCAGTGCAGCCTCGCTGGGCCTTAGCCGGGACCTTGGTCCGGTTCTCCCGAGGTGAGCGGCGGAGGTGAGCCTGGCCTCCTGGCTCGCTCTCTCGGTGCCCCCAGACATACAGGCAGGGATGGAACGAAGCTTCGTGGGTGCTCCTACAGGCGGGATCCAGCCCACGGGCGTGGGATGCTGCGGTTTCTGGTGGTGGCTAAAACAAACAAACAAACAAACAAACAAACAAACACAACTGTTTGAAAATAAAAAAAGGAAGGGGGTGGGGTGGCTGGGAAGAGAAAGGAAGGGAGGAGGGCGGCCTGGGTATGCTGCTCTCCTGGTTCCGGGAGGCGGATGCCTCAGTGGAGCGTGGCTGCTGGAGCAGCAGGGGCAGCGAGGGCAGGGAGGGGGCGAGCCACAACCTCAGATCTGGGCGAAGGTGGCCAAGTCGCGAAGAGGGAGAGGCGGGGAAGTGCCTCTCTTCTCTCCTCCTGCTCCCCCCACCCCCAGCCACCCATCCATCCAGCCAGCCAGCCAATCTGGGAAAAATAAATGTATAAGCTTGTTCAGCGGCCCTGCGCTCCACTTTTATACACACACACACACACACACACACACACACACACACCCCAGCACACACACAAGCGCACACGGGAGAGGGCCCGCAGAAACAAAGGGGGAGGCGGCGGGGGATACAGCCACCAGTCCGGGCGCATCCCTACAGCTTGGCCTGGGCGCCCGGGTCTCGCGCCGGCAGCCTCTGAACGCGAAGGGAGGGGGTTTCTCTGGGCTCCCCTCCCCCGTTCCTCTCTCCTCCAATCAGGCGCAGCCGCCTCCCTCACCCCCTGCGCCCCTGGGCCAAGGGACTCGCACCACCTGCCTCCAGCCCCCGCCCCCTCTTCTGGGCGGCCGGCCTGGCTGGCGCAGGAGCCGGGTGACGGGCTCCCCCCAGCTCTGCAAGGCGCCGGGGGCAAATGAGGAGCGCGGGCCGGGCCAGTCTCGGGTTCTCGCTTGTAAACTTTATTGTAACTCTTCCGCCCTTTTCAGGCGCAGACAACAGAACAAAGTATAGAGGAACAACAAAATATATAATTAGCCCTCCCACCCCCCAATAAAGCAATTCACGGATACAGGATACATTCTCTTCACAGTAAACCTAAGAACACTTTTAACAATTGCCCACAGCGCGCATGCTAACTAAAGTAACCTCTTTTGAGAAACACTTAAGACAAAATTGCCAAACCAAAGGCGGTGGGGGGGGGGTGTTGGGAGGAAAAGAGAGAAGCAAGAGAGAAAGCCAGCGAGCTAGGGAGGGCAGCAGGGAGAGAGGGGTTGGGAGGGGGAAATGAGGACGGGGGGGGGGGAGAGAGAGAGAGAGAGAGAGAGAGAGAGAGAGAGAGAGAAGGAAAGGGAGAGGGAGACAGAAAGAATTACGGTGTGAATAGGCAGTTTCATGTTGTTGGGAGAACTTAGCAGAAATCGGTACCTCGGTCATTACAAAGAAGCACGTTCAAAGGAAAAAAGACCATTGCACAAGGAGGCTTTTTACACGGGGCGGGGGCTTGGGGGGGCTCAGCCAGGCCGCAGCCGCTCACCCTCGCAGGGCGAGGGAGTCCTTGCTCAAAATCCTTTTCTTGCCCCCCCTCCCCCGGCCCCCGAGAGAAGGGAAGGAGATCCACGGTAGCTCACACACAGAAGCTATTACGAGATACTACCACTAGCGGGGGACTGGCGCGGCGGGGGACGCTGCGGCGGGAGGCCGGGCTCCGGGCCCTGCTCGCGGGGCCAGAGCTCTCTCGGGCGGGGGGCGGGCGGCGGCGGTGCGGTCCGGGGGGACCCACGGACCGAGGGCGGCCGCGGCCCTGGCAGTCCCAGCTGGAGCCTACTTCTTGTCGCCCTTCTGCGCGTCGCCCTCGTCCGCCGCCTCCGGGGCCCGCTCCAGCTTCTGTTTCTCCAGCTCCTCCTGCTCGCATTTGCTGCTGGGGAACTTGTCTTTGTTGTTCTCTTTTTTCCACTTCATCCTCCGGTTCTGGAACCAGATTTTGACCTGTCTCTCTGTCAGTCCCAGCGCATGCGATACCTCGATCCGCCGCTTGCGAGTCAGATAGGGATTAAATAGGAACTCCTTCTCCAGCTCCAGGGTCTGGTAGCGGCTGTAGGTCTGTCGGCCTCGCCTGCGTCCGGCGGCTGCTGGGAATGGGGGAAAGGGCGAGACGGGGGGGGGGGGGGGGGGGATGGGAGGGGGGAGAGGGCAGAGACGGAGAAGGTTGGAAGATTCGTGAACCAGCCTAGGAGACCAGTATAATAAGGTCAGGGGACATTCTACCCCTTGCAGGGGAGGGGAGGCCGCGATCAGCGGTCGGGGTTGGGGGTGGGGGGTAGGGTGGTGGTGGTGGTGAGAGGGATAAGACACCACTGAATCTAAGGGAGCCAGAAGGGGGGAGCCCCCTCCTCTGCTAACCAGCACCAGAGAGTTGGGTGGAGGTGGTTCAAATCTATTAAAAGTGCCATAAACTTTAGAAGGAAAGATGTGAAGAAGGAGGGAAGTAAGAATTAAAAAAGCTGGGATGGGGACGAATGGACCCACCTTGAAAAGCCCCCAGAGCCTCTGCCCCAGAAGAAAAGTTTCTTCAGGGTAATTAAACTATAAAGCAATTGAGAAGTGCAAAAGTTGAGCGCCCCCACTCCCACCACCCTCTCTCCACTACCCCCATAAAACAGTAAAAGGGGGGGGGAAGGATGAGAAGAAGAAAAGTAAGGCCGGGTGAGGGGTTTATGGATTCAGGAAATGTCGCTTAGCGACCCCCCTTCAAGGGAAACAAAAAAGAAAGGGAGGGAGGGAGGAAGGGAGGGAGGAAGGGAGGGAGGGAGGAAGGAAGGAAGGAAGGAAGGAAGGAAGGAAGGAAGGAAGGAAGGGAGGGAGGGAGGAAGGAAGGGAGACAGGGAAGGAGGAAAGAAGTGGGAGGCGATCGGATGGGAGCAGGCATGTCTTCCAGGAGCTCGAGGAAACGCTCCCGGCCTGGCGGGCCCCCTGCCCGGCCTCGGGGCCCTGCGGTCTCCCCTCTGGCCCCGGCCAGACCCGCCGCGAGCTCACCTTGCGGGCGCATCCAGGGGAAGAGCTGTGTGGGCGACGGGCTCTGCTCTGAACCCTCGGCCTCCTCGCCCAGGCCGCTGGCGGCGGCGAGCTTGCAGTCGGCGTACTGCACCAGGTCTGGATCCTGCGCACCAAACAGGCTCTGCCGCTGCAGCGGGTCGTAGCCGTAGAAGTTGCCCGGGTCCCCGTGGCACGCCACGGCGCACGGGTTCTGCTGGTAGGGAGCGGTGGACAGCGACGACGGCCCGTGGTAGAACTCCTGGATTTGCGACGGGTGCTGGAAGCTGCCGCCGCTGCTGGGACCGTATACCACGGTGGGTCGGCCGCCCAGGTCCTGGGCGAAGCCGCAGTCATAATAATTGGGGCGCAGGGACTCCCCGGTTTTGTATTTGGAGAACAGTGAGTTGACGAAATAAGAGCTCATTTTATTGAATTTTGAGGCGGCGGCGGCGGCGGCGGCTGTAGTTGGGGGCTGTTGGGGAGGGGGTGGGGAGGGGGAGAGGGAGGGAGAGAGAGAAAAAAACGCGGATTCGCCGGCTCCTAGTCACCCTCGCCAGGAAAGGAGAGGGAAAGGGAGGAGGGGGAAAAAAGAAAAGAAAGAAAAGGCGAAGAAGATCTCGAAGCCGCCACACTTTTTGTGATTTCCAGGAATAGAAAAGGACAGCGAAGCCTCCAAAAGTCTAAGCTTGCATGGCAGCCGCGGCTCGCTCGCCCTCCCCCCACCCCCCACCCCCCAAACAAAAATATACCGCCACTTAAAGAGGTCCTCGCTTTACATTTCGAAGAAGGGATGCCAGTTCATAAACAGTTTTCGGTGATTTACTTCCCTGCAAATGAGTTGTTTCATATTTTGCACTGTCTTTTCATGATCATTTGCATCCATTAGAGCCCCCGCATCCTATTGGCTTCTCCGTACTCCTCCCGGACAGAACGCAGAGCGAGGGTGCGAGCGAGAGAGAGCGAGCGAGAGAGAGAGCTAGAGCGAGCGAGCGCCAGGGAGTGAGGAGAGAGCGGAAAAAAAAAAAAAGGAAGGGAAGAAAAAAAAAAAAAACACCCAGGGAGAGCGAGGGGGAGAGAGGGAGGGGGGGTGGAGGGAGAGGGGGTGAGAGAGAGAATGAATACGGATTAAATCTGTTTAACTACCTACATTAATGAGATATCTCTCGCCTCACAACAAATCAAATACCTTCGCAGACCACCCCCAAAGACTGATGTGGGGGAGTCGCGGAAAAAAAAAACACGCACACACACATACACAACGCGCCAGGCGTAGGCACGCTGTTAATTTCGCGATTTTAACGAGGCAGTTGGAGTCTTTTTAAATGTCAGGGTCGCTTCGGAAAAATGTAAAAGAACACGGTTTAATTGCGCCGAGTTTTAAAAGGTCCTATAAATGTAATTGGTATTTTAATACAAGTTATCAAATCATACAGCTTCCTCTCCTAAACATATTTTCAAACAAACGAGGTAGTCATATTTAAGGCTTTAATGATCAATTTCCTTATTATTGATAAAGGTTTAACTATCGTGTGGAGGGAATTGGCTGGGTAACCGGCCCCCCAAAAACGGCTGTAAACTCTTTAACAAACTATAAAACGCAATAAAGCCGGAGTCTGTTGTTGTTTATGCCGCAGCGCATAAAAGCTGTTAGCATTTTACGAGTTCTTTCCTCTACAGCTATAAAACTGCAGCTTCGAACGCCTCGCCGCCCGACTGCAGCGCGGTGGGGGTGACGAAGCCGAAATGAGAACGATTATGGGTTTTTTTCGGCGCAAACGGTTACTTTTCTGAGATTTTCACCTCCTTCAGCTGTGGCCAGCACCTGCCCCCACCCCCTTCTCTGGAGCCCCCAAACCACCTCCACTCTGCCCCACCCAGGCCACTCACCAACTTTCTCTCATTAAACAAACAAGCAAGGATTTTCTTTGGAGAAGGGGACCTGCAAAGCATGAAGAGGGACCAGGAGGGAGTGGGGGGGGGGGAGAAACTTTCTGGTTAATGGGCAGTGGTGAGGCAGGAAGCAAAGTTCGCCCTGCAACTACCAATTCTTCAGTATTGCACAACCTTCTTGGCCTGGAGAGGTGCTGGGATGGGGAGGAGGGTCTCTAGTCAGTGCTTTGAGGGTCCCACTCTGTGTGATGGGACAGGGGCCTGGTGCCACTAGCAGGATAATGCCCAGCTGGGCTGTCCCACTCCTGCACCCAGGCCTTGGGACCTGCTAACCAGGCTCAGTTGGCTTCCAACCTTCCAGGCCAGTCCTCTGCACCTTCCATGGCACCCTAGGGTGAGGAGGTACCACCAAGCCCATCAGCACATCAAAGGGAGGGAAGGGCCTCGGTGGCTGCTGCCAGACCTGGAGGCCCAGGTGCTTGGTCTTGATGCTCACTGTCCTGTCCTCTTCTCTGCTCTAGGCAGAGGCTGCAGAGTTTATTATGGGGTGGGGGCACCTCTTCGCTTTCAGCGTCCTTTGAGCCATCATCACTACCAAACTGACCTTGAGGTAACAGGGATTTGGATGCAGCAAGGCCACGGAGTCCCCCATATTCTCTCCTCTCTGCTTGGGGAGCCTGTAGTTAAGCCCTGCCCTCTCTCTCCAGACCTGAGGACCTGGGGTTTGGGGCACAGGGCCGAGCTGAGTGGGTGCCACCCTCTCCTGCCTTAGCCTCCCCCAGCCTACCCGGCCTACTGAGGATGGTGGCCAGGTTTTTGAAGGCCCCAGTCTCAGGGTCCCAACCAATGGCCTCCTGAATCGGCTCACTGGCCAAGGAAAGGAAAGAAAGAAGGGAGAAGGAGAGGGGGAGAAAGAATGAATATTTTTAGTAACAAAGGTAGAGCCTTCACAAACACATTCAAGCCACTGTTTATTCACCAGAGAGTGGTTTGCTTTTGGAAGGGTGCTGGGGGGGGGGAATCCCATTTATCCCAGCCTTTGTAAAAATGAAACCATCAGCTTTTTCCAAGGGGAAGTTACCAGTAGAGCCACTTGGTCCTTCAAAAGTGAATCAGAAGAGTGGGAGAGGGGCTGAAAGGGATGGAGAGAGGGGAGAAGAGGAGAGAGAAGTGGTCTTGGATTTTCAGCGCGAGGCTGAGGGGGCGGTGAGGCAGCGGAAGGGAGAGTTAAGTTGTTGCCGAAGAGAACATTTTTATCAAGTGCGGGGGATTTTATGGTCATGATTTGAGGACTCACCGGTGAGGTAGAAATTCAATGGCTTGTTCTAAATCATCCCTACACCGTGCCAGAAATTCCTGATGGAGGGAAAATGTTTCTATTATAAGAAAAAACAAGAAAGAGCTAGGAGATAATTTATAAACACCCAACGGAGCACAGATTTATTAGAGAAACTCAAGTTGAGAAACTCCGCTTGCCTCTTTGCACCAGGTCCTGGGGGAAGCAAGAGAAACCGCGGCGGGGCTAATTTTAAGGAGGGATGTGTGTGTGTGTGTGTGTGTGTGTGTGTGTGTTTCTCAGGCAGGTTTGTCTGGATGGGGGACACGGATCAGGCTGGCCCAAGAGGAAATGGGAGATTTGGAATTAAAAGGGTTATGGGCAGACAGCGTGCGCGGGTCTTAGAAGGAAAATTGCCCGAGTCCAGGCCTCCAGCTGCTAACTTGCGAAAGGACCCTCACCCCCAAGGTTTGCCGGGGCGGCCTCGGCGCACGGAGCCCGAGCTCTCACCTGGAAGCCGCGCAATGCGGGGAGAACTGAGCTCCTGCTTCCTGCCACCGTGCCTGACCCCCACATCCATCCAGAAAACGCACACTTTTTTGGTTTCCCAACTTGGGACGAGCAGAACCACCGAGAAAAATACGAGACCTCCCCGCGCCGCGCCCGTTCTGGGGGAGCCCCTGCCCCGCGCCTGGGTCACTGGCGCGCTCCCAGCCCCGGACCCGTACAAAGGCTCTGAAGCCTCAGCCGCTGCTCATCAGCCCTGCCGGCTCTGGGCACCTCCGAATGCCCACAAAGCCGGGGATCTACTCCCTACCCCCCTCCCGTTGTACCCCCAGACCCCGGGCTGGCTCACCCGGTTCCCTCTGCTGCTGATCCCGTTTCAGGGCAGCTTCCTCTCCGTCCGACCTTCTTCTGCCGGCTTTCCCCTTTCACCTGACCTGCTCACCCGCATCCGCAGACCTTCATCTAGCCCCCCTCCCGGAAAATCTCATTTTTCAGAGCCAATTCTCCTTTTATTTTTTCCCATTTTCCTATTATTATTATCGTTCCCCGTTTTCATGCATTTGTTGCCCTGCCGACCACAGAAAATGGGTGAGAAGCACTGACACCTCCTCCTGGGGTAAATTCAGAAAATTGACCATTTGAGGGGAGAGGGGGTAATACACTCTATCTGAAATCTATAAAATGGGGGAAACGGCCATAATGAACCCTATATTTTTATTACGCGCAAATTATTCATGACTTTTGGTAGCGCTCAGTTCAGAGATTCCGGGCCCGACCAAGGTGCGATGTGCAGCCGCCAGAGTCCGCAGCCTCCTCACCGGGGATTTTCACGTGGAGCAAGGGTGCCATCTAGCGGCTATTCTGAGAAAAGGCGCCGCCGCCACCACCGGCTCGGCCAGTTTCTCCGGAGAGCCTGCCAACCAGGCGAGCGACGGGAGAAACTTTCATTATTAGCAGAAAAGGGGGAGGGAAACGAGAACAGGCGACAGAAAAGGCATCGGAAATCAGGAAATGGCTCATGAAATTGTGCAGATAAGCTAAAAAGAAAAAAAGGCTGGGGTGTAGGGAAGGGAAAAAGGAACCCATAAGCTTTTTTCATCTCCTACTTACCCCCGGCCCTCCACCCTCTCAGCCTCCAACCTCAAACCCCTAATTTCTGGCGGAGACCGCCAGGCAGTGCACCGTTTATGGCCCGTAAAAGGGGGAGCCGAGCACTTTTCAAACCCAACACGATTGTTTCAAATTCTCAGAAGAAACAATTGGGCTTTTGGGGTGGGGGAGAGAAGAGGCCTGGGAGGGTTGGGATGGGGCTGTAAAAGGATCAAGAGGCTGCCGCGCCCAGACGTCTGGCCCCGCCGGACCCGTGTGTGTGCATGTGTGTGTGTGTGTGTGTGCGTGTGCGCAGGGGGCTTCTCCTTTATGACGCCCGGTTCTGGAGGGGGTGCGAAGAACAAAGAAAATGGCCCGAACTGCGTTCTCTGAAGCATTTGTGACAACAAAGTGTTCTTCCCTCTTTTCCTCCCTTTGCACCCTGGGCCCCCCTTCCCCGGAAACCCCGAGCCCCGCGGCCCCCGGGGCGGGTGTGGATGGGGGCTCCAGAGCCCAGGGGGCCCTCCCGTGCACCCGCCAGCCCCAGAGCCCAGGCCCAGCGCTCTCTCTCTCTCTCTCTCTCTCTCTCTCTCTCTCTCTCTCGGCTCCGGAAAGTTTCCCCTCACTGTTTGCTTTGCTGCTGTTTAGTTCCTTAACCTTCAGAAATTTATACGCTATAAACTTTTATAGCGGTCATATTCTTTTATTGCTGCGCACACGGCATTGAATTCCTCTCCCGGCTTCTCCGTCGCGCACTCTTCGCGGTCTCCCTCTCTTGCCTCGCTCGCTCTCTTTTATGACAGCAGATTTCCCCATCTCCGGCTTCCCGGCGTCCGCATCCTCGCCTTTGTTTGTCTTTAAAGAAGCCACCCAGGGCTCGGGACCCAGACGCCGCCGCCGGAGGCTTCCCCGGGAGGCCAGGCCCCCTACCCCGCCGCTCCCGGGCCGGTTCCAGCCGCGCCTTTGCCTTTCCTCCCGGAGGAAGCCGGTGCCCGCTCGGGCTCACCCTCCGCCCCGGCCGGCTCCGGCTCCGGCAGCCGAGGATGCGGAGGGAGCCTAGTCTACACAAGCTCTAAAGCCAGATTCATTTTACAGCCCGAATGAACGGAACCCTCCCTCCTTGGAGGATGCGGTCCCGGCCCTGCGGGAGCCAAGAGCTTCGCCTTCTCCTGCCTCCTGCTACTCTAGGTAGCTGTCCGCGGCCGCCTTGCGTTCGCTGGAGAGGGGTAGGCCTGGCCTTTCCGCGTCCAGGCGCCTCTCGCTCCGGTCACGCTTTGTCCCCACCTCTCCCCCGACCTTGGGGCTCTGCGGGCTGCAGCGCCGCTGGGGTGGGCCTGGCAGGAGGCTCCGGGGCTGGCGGCCGGCTCCCCAGCGCCAGCCGGACAGAAGCCGAATCCCCACGCCCGGCTGAGACAGGCCAGGCCTCGGGGAACAGCGGTCCTCAAAAGAGGCCCTGGCGGGGACGCCACAATCTGATAGGGATGGAAAGGTGCTTCTGGAAACCCAAGTGAGTTCTGGGGTCTGAGTGGGAAGTGGATTCTCTCTCTCTCTCTCTCTCTCTCTCTCTCCTGAGACATTTCTGTTCCACTCCCAAACTCCCTGTCCCTTCCTATCTATGGGACCCCCCTGCTCAAGCCTCTCCCCCTTCCAGACTCCGCCGGCCTTACACCAAGGCTGCACCCTGTAGCTCACATCCGTGCCTCAAACTCCAACTGAGGGCCAGAACCCTAAGAGATTCACTCCTCTGGAGTGGAAAGAAGGACAGCCTGGCCTTCCTAAAGCCTCTATCCCCAGCCAGTAGCCCTGCTGCAGGGATAGCTGAAGGAAGTGAGTACCTTCCCCACTTGCATGCTATTTTTAAGTGGCCAAACCAAGGTGATGCTCTCAGCCACCTGAAGAGAGGAACGGCTTTCAGGAGTAGCAGGGCAGGCCTTGCCCTCCCTCTGGCCCTGGAGTTGGTATAGTGAGGTCTCCAGTGCCACTTTAGAGGAAGATTTCATTGCTCCCTGCAGACCCAGACCCCTCTCCAAACCACCAATCTTTCCTTTCATCCCCCTCCAGTCTCCCAGCTCTCCTGTTGGAAGGTTCTTGCTCAGTTTAAGCAGAGGTCTTGGGACCTTGGGTCCAGACCAGTTCTCAGCTCCACCAGGGATCCTGCTCTGCTAGGTCTAAGGAGACACCTCTTGGGCACAGGAGTCTCTCCGCCCCCCCCCCATTTTTCCCCCAAGCTGTCCTCTTGGAACTAGGACCTCCACCTCCGGCCAGGTGAGGAGGGCCAACACAGAATGAGACACGGAGAGATTTATTTCTAGAGTGATATATATTTTTTTGTTCTTTTTTCTTTTTTTTTCTTCCAAAACAAACAACCAGAGCTCTAGGCCCCTCGCCCTCCCCATTCCCACCCACAACCCTCCCGATATAAGCAACAACTGAAAACAGGCGAGACGATCACCCCCAAAGAAATCACAAAACACAGCACAATTTCACGACAGCCACCGACAAGGCAAAAAAACCCCAAACAAACAAAGTTCTACTGGAATGTTCCCTTGCAGGGTCGGGAGAAGCGGGAGCAAGAAGAGTTCATGAAATTGAAGCGGGCTGGACAGATGGGGGAGCAGGGAAGAGGGGAAGCAGAGAGGAAGCTTCGGCCTGCTGCCTAGGTGCGGTTTCGCCTCTTTTCCTTTGCACGCGGGACCGCGTTGCGCAGAATCGCGCGCAGCAGCCGAGGAGACCGCCGTCCAGGCCCGAGTCGCGGGAGGCAAGGCCGGCGGGCGCCGGGGCAGGGCTCGTCGCGTGCTGGGGCGGGCAGCCGCCGGCCGGGCTCCTCCGCTTGGGCCAGTGGTGGGCAGGATGGGGAGGGACGCGCCGGGCTCCCCGCGCTGGAGCCTTTGCTCCTCCCTGTCCTCCACGAGTTATCCCGGAAGGGAGCTTCGGGGATCTTCCGGGATCGATTCACAATAAATTCTCAATAGGACTCTCCTGACCTGGCTTTCCTGTCTCTCTCCTAGGGTTGCGCTAGTGGAGGATGGAGAGGGGGTGGAGGTGGGGGGGCTTCTCCAAGGGGCGGCTTGACTCGCTGGTGCAAGGTGGATTTGGCCGAAACAGAGTTGATTTCGGAGCTGGGGAGGGTGCGGAAGAACGCAGGGCCGGGGCAGAGCAAGAGAAGCTACAGTCTCTGTCAAGCGGGACACAGATGAACGGACAGACAACATTGTCAAGGCTTACGACCCACGATGTGACCTCCTTTTGTTGGAAGGAGAGGGGAAAAAACATGCAGAATTAAACATTTCCTGCAACAAAATGTGTGTGTGTGTGGAACACCTTCACAAGTCCGGGGATGCCTTCATAAGACCACTGCTGCTTTTCCTTGCCCCTTCTAGCCCACCAGCCAGGGGCCGTTTACTCCCATTTGCCCTTGGGTCCAGATGGGATAGAATTGGGGGTTCCATAGAGATGGTATGGTGATGCTGAGCCCTTTGGGCCGCAGAGAGCCTCATTCAGGAGTGTGTCTCTAGACATCTTCTTGATGTGTATTTGTATCAAGGGTAAAACCTGGGCTTGCTGGTGGCCTGAGGGCTGTTCTACCAGATTTGGGGTGCGACGGTCTGCATTTGGGGTGTCACTTCATTTGAGTGTTGGCTGCGAGCTTTCCCCGTTATTACAGGCTTTATGTATGTGGACTTCTGTGGGGCTGTATGCAGTTGGAGTGTCTCTGGGTGACTCTGGGATAGGTGTGAGTAGGGGGTGGAGATAGGTAGGCTGGAAGTGAGGGGCTGGGGGCTTCCCAGAAAAATTAAGGAGATTGCTAGGGGCTCGACTAGGGTCTCTCTTTCCTTGTGGCCCATTACCTTGTTAGAAACCAACTACATGTCTATCTTCTAAATCAACAAAACTTCCTTCTGAGGATCAGGGAGAAGAGAAGGACAGGTAAGGGCAAAGGAAAGGAGATGCTCTAGATGCAGAAAAGGACTTTGAAGAGAAAGACTCCCTTCCCCATTCACTTGAATACATCCCAGACAGCACTGGCCCTGCAGCCATCACTTATAAATAAGCGTGAGATGGGGAAGGGGGGGAGGGCTGAGGAAGGGGGGGTGTCTTCACTCTTTGCCCTGTTCCTTATTCATTTTCTTCATTTTCATCCGCCGGTTCTGAAACCAGATTTTGACTTGTCTCTCACTCAGATTGAGGAGTCTGGCCACTTCGTGCCTACGGTCCCTGGTGAGGTACATATTGAACAGAAACTCCTTCTCTAGCTCCAGCGTCTGGTATTTGGTGTAGGGACAGCGCTTTTTCCGGGAAGAGCGAGCGTGCAGCCAGTTGGCGGAGGGGTTGGCTGAAAGAGAAGCAGCGATAGAATCAAAGAAAGGAAGGGGGATGAAAGGCCCCCATGTTCTCCTTCAGAAGAGGACGTGTCCCTGGCCTTCACTCCCCCCCGTCTTGCATTGCAGAGAGGGAACCTGGGCCTTCGCATTCCCAGAAAGAGTCCCAGAGATGGGCCAGGAGTTGTTATTGACACCTCCAGGTGAGAGTTACTTGGACAGAGTGGAGCCAAACATGTACCAGGCTTCTCAGCATTTCCAAAGCTTTGCCCGCCTCAAGATCCTCTCAGTCTCTTTCTCTGCTTGGGTCCCCACTGGTTAGGACTCAGGTCAAAGCCCTGCATAGCTAAAGCGCTCTCCACCCAGCCACCCCCCCACCCAGCACCACCAGACTAACCAGAGGTGGTAGACCTGAAGGGACCTGGCCCTAGTTCTGGGAGGTAAGAGAAAGGTTGGGCTGGGGGAGAGCTGCTTCTGTTCAGCCAGAGCCACAGCCAAAAGACCTGGCTCTCCAGTCCAGTCAGAGTGCATCCTGCCTTAATCACAAGCTTGCATTTCCTGGCCACATGGCATCAGGCATGTGTGTCTGTAGATATCTTGTCCACACACACACACACACACACACACACCTCGCAAACATGGGTCTGCACTTAGAGACGCAAACATCCAGCACACTCCAATTCACATGCAACCCAATTGCAACCATTTATCAACTCCAGCCTGTGGACAAGGGAGCGCCAGGGGCTCACAGATAACTTATGGTTGCAATAGTCTCTCCTTTTCCGCTCCCGCTCAGCTCGCATTTTGGTTAAAGCAAGTTCAGGGAAATTGGGAGGCAAGATTGCTCTAGTCCCAAGGTGGGGAGCCATGGATGATGAGGGGGTAACAGAAAGCCCTTCACAGCACACCTAAACCCAACTGTCTCCATGTGGTGAGAAGGAGCAGAGAAAGGGATAATTGAGTGGAAGGGAGGATAAGGGGAAACAAAATATATACAGACTTGTCTCCTTTTCACCGGCTTTCTCCCTGACCCCCCCAACTCAGAAAAGTTGCCAAATAAAGCAGAGCCAATTAAAAATAACAGCCACCCTTTGCTAGATTCTTCTCCCCAAATGAAAAGCACTGAATATATTTTTGAAAAATACTCTGGTTCCTCCTACACTAAGTACCGTGTCTTACCAATTTGCAGTGCTATTTCCTTAATGTGATTGCCTGGGATGGGACCCGCAGCCGCATTAAATATGAAAGAGGAAAAAAACTGTTAATAATTGATCCTAGCCAAACCACTGCCTTGCAGTAATGGGCTTTCCAGGCAGAGTTTGGGGGTTTGGGATGGGGGTCTGGTTGGGTGTGAGCCGGGAGGTTTGGGGAAAAGCCCGTGTTACCCAAACGCTAGTTGTCCTTATTAATCCGGGCAGGCTGGAGGTGGCAGGGCCCTGCCAGGGGCCTCAGGGGCGTGGGGCAGCTCTCTATCCTCCAGCAGACAAGGGTGCCCCAAAGGGCCTGTGGGCCACTCTGTTGATGGGAAATCTGGCAGGGCAAGCAGAAATTTAAAAAAAAAATCTGACCCTCACTCCCCCAAAAGAGTAAGGGGTGAGGACTTGTTCTGGCCAGCATGGGGGTAATTGTTTGGAGTTAAGAGCCCCCAACCAATTTGCTTTTCTCAACCTTAGAAATGAAAAGCAGGAGACTCCCCCCACCCTACATCCAGCCAGCAGCACCTCCTGGAAATTAGCCAGACTGGGGTTCCTGGCGGAGGTACTTTTGGAGGAGTGGGAGATGAGGGGTAACTACCATCGGATAGTAAAGTTCTCCGCCTTTCCGCAAGCCTCCTTCCCCCCACCCTTCCTCTCCCCAGGGTCCCTTCGGGATCTCTCCTTCTCCACTCTGGCTGTCAGCCCCGAAGTTCAGAAGGGATTCCCGCACTCCCGGAGAGGCGGACAGCTCCGACTGGGGCCAGGGAGCCCCGCGGAGCGCAGCGGGGGCTGCAGAAAAGGAAGCTGCAACCCAGGCGAGGATGCCAAGGAGGGGAGGGGGAGGCCGGAGGGAAGGCTCCCGGGGAGGGGCCGGCGCATCCGGGGAGGGGGCTCAGTCGCCGGGTTCTGGGCTTCCCCGCCCCTCCCGGCGCCGGCTGCGGACCCCGAGCGGCTACTGCGTGAGATCTGCTAGGAACAATCCTCCGCCAAGCTGTTGCATCGCAAATAAAATCCTAATGAGCCCCCTCCCACTTCCCCTTGGCCGGCTTTTACGGTCTGCGCGTGGTGCGGGGAGCTCTGCCAGCAGCGCGGCCCCGGGCAGCCCCGTGCGCTCCAGCCCTCGCCCGCGCGGGCTCTCGGCCTCGCCGGCTGCGTCCCGGGCCCCGGCCCCGCCAGCCCCTCTCCCGGCCGGCCGTCGTCAGCCTCCTCCCGGGCTCTGAGCCCCGAGCGCCGAGCGCCGAGCCCCGGGGGAGTGGGGGAAGGGAGGCCGAGAGACCAGCGAGGTGGTGCCTGCGCCCCAGTCCCCTCCAGGACGCACAGGAGTGGGGGCGGCGCTTCTCCCGCGGCCTCAGTCTCCCCTTCGGGGGCACCCAGCTTGCTGGCTTCCTTCCTTCCTTCCTCCCTCCCTCTCCTCTCCTCCCCCGCTCGCTCTCCGGCCAGCGCCGCGGTCTCCCTTCACATTGTCCGCAGTTTATTGCCTCTCCCCTCCCCTCCCCCTCGCCTGGCCTTCGGCCTGGTATTTCCTCACTTTTTATAACTTACTTTGATCCGGCCTCTCTTTGTCCTCGCTTCCTTCGCAAATTTTATTGTCCCCGTAGCCGGGTCTTTGATTAGACAGGACGGCCTCCCTGCCCGCCGAAGTTTCCAAACTGTACTCGGGCGTGCCCTGTTTGAGCAGCTCCCCAGGCGCGCCCAGCAGCGGCTCCGCCTTCACCGCCGCCTGGCCCTGCCCCGGAGCAGCTTCGCCGCGCGGCGCCGGCTCCAGCCAGGTGCGGAGGTACCTGCTCTCGGCCGGCGGGACGCCCTGGGGCTGCAGGTAGGGGTGGTAGACCGACGGCAGGCTCCCGGACGCGTGCGGGCTCAGCGGCGCCCAGGAGGCGCCGAACACCGGCGCTTTGGGCTGGAAGCTGCACGAGGGGAACTCCAGGTGCTCCGCGTGGCCCGGCTGCCGGGGGCTCGCGTACTGGCCGGAAGGAAACTTGGCTGGAGGAGCGTCCTCACTCTCGTGACTTATGATCGAGTCGACATAATAGCTGCTAAGCGTCCCAGAAATGGACATTCTCAGACATTATCCGGGCGCTCGCAGGGGGAAGGGAAGCGCTCGCGCGGCGGCGCCCAAGCAGGGAGAGGTGGCACCCAGACCGGTGTGAGGGCTTTCGGACGCGACCCCCCCAGCCCCCCACCCTCCCACCCCCACCCCCTGCTCAACTTCTCAGCCAACAAAGTACAGTGGAGCAGCCCGGCTCAGCGCTCCTTGCAAAATGATTGGTCAAAGTTTTTCCGACTGCCTGATAAAGCGTCAGCTCCAACATAAATCAATCGGGCGAGGGGGCTGCGCTCTCGCTGTCATCCGTCCGCACCGCATTCCATATCGAGGATGGATTGTTTTATGCTGATGCAATGTGCTATCACGTCAGGGCTCCGGCGGCCACGTAACCTCAGCCCGAGCTGCCGGCCGCCCGCCACCCCCCCTCTTTTTGCAGGAAGGGGGGTTGTTCTCGACATGGGGCGGCGGGGGCGGAGGAGAGGCGGAGGGAAAGCAGCGGGCTGCCTCGGGAGGGATGCAGGCTGTGGAGCCCTCTCCCCAGGCGGGTCCGGGAGGAAGAGAGGGAGAGCTGGGGGGGGGGGGGGCGGGGGGAGATCCAGCCCAGGGCGCAGACCGAGAGGTCCACCGCATAATTAAGGAGGAGGTGGTCCTGTCCCCCCCCCCAACGCACTGCCACTCCACCCCGCAGGCCTCGTTTCCTCTCCTCCGTCCCCTTGACACAAGATGTTTATTAAACAGCAGTGCAGCGGCAATCCACCGGAGATGAAGTAAAAGGAATGGGAGAGAAGTTGAGGGGGAGGTTTATAGGGCGTTATCCGCTTTGGAGGGCTCTCTGTGACTATGTTGGGAAGTTTACAGGCCTGGGAGCTTCTACTGACCCCTCCGTAGCTGAGAGAGAAGAGAGGGGAATAAAAGGGGGTGAGTGTCCAACGATCCTAAAATTTAGCTGTCCTAAAATTAGAACCTACATGAGGTTAAAGGTATTCATTAGGCTCTGGAAAGTTGAGCCTCTGAAAGAGTTTAATACAACTAGCCAAAGCTCCTTTAAATTCCCAGGGCCTCTCTCTTGCCCTGGTCAGAGGGAAGTATGGGGTGTGTGTGGGGGGGCAGTTAGGGCATATCCATTATTCCTACCCTTCCCTGATAATGCCCAGCCCCTTAAAATTGCCTGTTGGGGGGAAGTTGAATGTGAGAAAGGATTAAGGGAACTTCCCTAAGGTGTCAGCAGAGCAGAAGCATGGGAGGGGTCCCAGGGATATCTCCCCTTACACCCAGTGAAGAAGGGGACCAGTGAGTTTTCGCCTCTTCTGGATGGTTCCTCTCGGCGGGCATTGCGGTCCTGATAGATTTCCAAATATCCGTATTGGGTACCAGTGTAGACAGAGAGCCTGCGGGTCAGTCTCTCCACCACCGCTCGCCTTCTCTCCTGTGAACTCTCTGGCTGGAGCTTTCAGATAGCCCGTTTTATTGGTATCTACTCTGCGGCTCTGCGCTGGGACTCCCCTGGGGCCCCGGCTGGCTTCCTGGCTCATCTCCCAGCCGCTGCTCCTCCAGCTTGTGCCCTGGGTACAGTGGCTTCTTGTGGTGCAGGCGCACAGGGAGGCGCAGCCCCTGGCCAGCCCCGATTCTCCTCCGGTTGGGTTTAGGAGCAGGCTGGGGCGGGTTTTCTCAGCATCGCCGGGCCCTGGGCCCTTAACCGATAGGCTGTCCCCAGCCCTGTCCTTTCAACAAAAGCGGGCCCATTCTAATTTGAGGTTTTATCTTTTTGGCCACATACCCCTCTGCCGTGCAGAAGGCTGTGGATCACCTCCGCGAGCGCACACACACAGACACACTCCCGCCCGCTTTTCTTTTCCAAATGAAGCCATCTCGTGTCATTACGTGTGAAATACGAGGGTGAAGCGCCATATTTCTTCACATTATGGCGATTTCAAAATGATTTTTTAAAGATCAATGCCGGCGCCCAGCCGGCCCCCTCCTTTCCCACCCCAGCTCTCCGAGGGCGACAGCCCAGCAGATCCGGAACCAAACAGCGTGAAGCTCTGCTTTTTCCATGGGACCCAAGTGGGGAAACAAAAATCAGATGCAAATTCTTCTAAGTAGCGGCTGGACGCTTGGAAAAGTCAAGGGAGCTCTCCGGACTCAACAGCGTGAGAGCTGCGCGCAGAGTGAATGAATCACAGTTAAGGCAAAGCACCTGTTCTCGATTTGCCAGACGTATGGAGTCTGCTGTTGGCTTTACCTGTAATAAATACATTCTTCAAAGAAAAAAAAAAACCTCTCTTCTGCCATAAATAATGGTGTTATGAAGCATGGCGGACTGAGTATATGACTTTCTCTAGTATATAAATTAGGGCCCAAAAGGCCATGTGGACTGTGGGCAGGGCCTTTTTTTATTTATAGAAAAGTCACAGCGCTGGGCTGTTCTTAAGACCCAAGCTGTGCAGGCGCTGGGCTCTGACTGTAGCCCTTCTGCTTCCCATTCCCCGCCCAGACTTTGCTGCTGCCTCTCTCTGCAATACGAGAGAGAAGTCGAGAGGGGCCCTTAGTTTAGGGAAGAAGTTAGGGGAAGAATACCTGGCCTCATGACTTGTGCCCTACAAGGGTAGAGAGTCCCAGCAGATAAGGTCTAAGGTTGTGAGCTGCTGTCTGTATGGGGACTTGCTCCTCAGCCCTGGTGGCTCCTAGGTGCTGGGTAAGGAGGAGACCCAGGCCTCTTTTCTGAGACCAGAGCTTAGCCTTTGCTCCTAAAACTCCTAAAACTGGAGGGTGGGGACATTTTCAAAATGACAGGTTTTGAGGTCTCAGCCCACTCAGGAGAGGCAACCCTGGAGGGAAGAGAATGAACACCTGTGCCCAAGCCCTGGACTCTGTACCCTGCACCCTAGCTCTCCTCCCTCCAGGTGGGGATGCGGATACATCAAGCAATGGCCCCACCCCAGCCAGGCTTTCTAGAAAACACTGCAGTCCCAAATTGGAGCTCAACTCCAGCTCAGGGGAAGGGTTAAAGGGTCAGCTGGGAGGGAGCCCCTTTTTTGGGTGCTCTGAGTCTGTGGACACCCTCAAAACCTTGTTTCCTCTCCCAAACAATGGTACCCACTGTGAAGGAAGGAGGCAAACAGGATTGCCGCCCTGGAGTCCAGCTTCTAAAGATGCTTAATAGAGAGGTTGCTTGAGTGTGGGGTGGGGTGGGTGTCACTTGGTCCTGAGAGCAAACTGCTCCCCACCCCACCCCTAATCCTAAAGAGAAAGAAGGAAAACCTTGCCTTCCCTCGCAGGCTCTAGCCATTCCCAGCACCGGAGCCGCGCCTGAACACAGCTAGGGCCAGTAACTGGTGGCTCGGAGAAGGGCAGGCAGGGGAAAGCTGCAACCTTTGGCCACACTGGGGCCCAGAGCAGCCAGGAGCGAGGCCGAAGTGGGGAGAACAGAGGCCGACCCTGGCCAGGACCAGCCCAGCCGGTGAGTGCCTGTGCTTTAGGGGCAGCTTTTGGAGAGATTCTTGTCAATGAGAAGAGAGAGAAAATCTAATCAGAGGGAAGGAAAAGAAAGAGAAGGAAAAACAAAAGGAAAAACAATAAATGGGAAAGGGGGAAAAGTTTGTTTTTAATAGATAAGCTAAACTGAAATTTATGCATGCTGTATTTGAATTTATGTGTGTATCCTGTAGGTATATTTCAAATTGATATTTATTTATGGGGACCCAGAGTGGCTGTGCTCTATGCGGTGTATAGACTATGTAATAAATAAATATGCCCAACTTATAATACTGGATGTGCTTGGGCGTTCACATAGAAGATCCGATGATGCGTATGTGGATGCGTGTAAAACCCCTGTGAATGATGTGGGTTTACAATTCTGTTCATATAAGAAGATCTATCACCCAGAAGCTTGTGCATACATTTTTATAACCATCACACACTTATGGGAAGGGCAAAAACTTGAGTATTTGTGTACTTGAATTTTGGCTATAAAACAGTAGCTGATTAGAAAGCTTTGCTTGAAAATCTCCTGTTGACTTGATATTCAAGCAAAATACATACCGCATCCTCCAACAAACGCATGTGACTTACATCTGAATTCTTTTACAACTTTCTCCCGAAATATTTCTCTGGAAGGTGAAGGAAATGCCTTGAATTGGCCCAGGAGAGGTCATGAAATTTTGTGACTTTTTTGTCTGACTGTGACACCCTTTACTGCATATCTCATCCCAAACTTCAGGGACAGCGTGCGTTGTGTGATCCTTATCTCATGGTAGTGATGGGCATAAGAATGAAGGGCACCCTTGCTTGTGCACAAGTGTGTCCCTCACAAGTGTGAATCTGGCCAGTGGGCAAAGATGAGTTGAATGTGAAAGCCCTCAGGTAACTGTGGGGGTCATACCAAAGCATTGCGGTCTCCAACGAAATCAGAAAGGTCCCCAAGTCTATGTCCCCAACCAGCCAGAGATATTTCTTCTGACCCAGAACCAGAGTCCAGACCCACTCTGGGAAAGAAAGAGGTGTGGGGATCTTGCTTCAGGGGGAGCGAAGAAATCAAGGTCCCCATAACCTTCAGTTTTCATCCAAAACTACCTCTAAAATGGATCACATCGAATCTACACACATGGGTTCAAACCCCAGTGCTTCTAAACCCTCCAAGTGGGGATTTTAATTGGAAAGTAACGAAATTTTCTGCAAAATCTCCCTCCCAGGATGTCAGAGGTGAAAGGCAGAACGGAGAGGTCAGCGGCCCAAGCAGACCTCGGGAATCTTCTTACCAACTCTCAGCCATCAGGGATCTGGAAGGCCGTGGGGGTGGCTGGCTCTTTGGGAGGGGGCATCCAGGAGGCCAAACGGGGTGGGCGGCAGGCGGGGCGGAAAGGAGCTGAGCAGGTAGGAGGTTATTACGGAATTGCTTCCATAAAACCTGTGGCTGTTGTAAAACTCTCTGCTTTCCAAAGACTTTATTTCCTCTTTTCTCTCTAACATCCCCCTTTTTTTCTTTTTACAGCACAGTTCCTGGGAGGGGGTGGCCAAGAGACGCCAGGGATGGAAGACAGTCAGACTCCAGGCTCCGGGTGGTTGGGCAGGTTTGTGAGAGGCCCAGAGAGAAGAAAGGTAAGGCAGTAAGACACCCCAGGCCACCTCCACCCAGGCTGGAGGACAAGAAAATGTCAAGGAACAGCATTGTTGGCCTTTGCTCACCAGGATGGTGGATTGAAGGCTGCATTTCTTCCAGGGCTGGGGGTGGGTCTCCTAAGGGCCCTTCCACTCCTAGCAGATGCCCCTTGTTCAAAGACCACCACCACCCCCACCCTCACCCTCCATGTCAGCTTGGCGCCTGAGCCCCATCCGGTAGGCCTCTTTCCCGGCCCCTTTGCACACTTCCTCTGCCTCAAGCAGGGGGGAAAGTTTGGGAACAAAAGTTAGCTTATGCTTTGGACCGGCCCCCTCCTTCCGCCAGTATTTCTAGTTATTCCTTTCCTGGGCAGAGAGCCAGCAGCCTGGAATGGGTTGGGGTCAAAGAGGGTATCACAGCTTTTCCCCTGCCCCCACCCCCCTACTCGGCCTCCTGGCAGTCCATGAGTCTAGAATGAATTGCTTAACAGGCTGGGCTCCCCTTTAGCCAGCAAGTCAGGCCCCTGTCCCAGTGGATGAGGTTAACCTGCAGCCCAGCCCAGGAGTCTATGGGGAAGCCTTGGCCACTTTGTGGGGAAGGAGCTGAGGGCTTGGGAAAGGTAGGACTTTTTTCTGCCTCACCTCTGCCCCACTAGGGGGCCCTAGGAAGGCCCCTGTAGGCCCCCAGGCTGAGGCTACTTTGGATTCTGATATTTCCCTTTCAGAATAGGACATACTGAGCCCTCTTCAAGGACCTGAAGCTTCCTGTTGAAGTGGAGTCCTGTTCCCCCTCCAAGGGTTACAAGGACCTCACGGATTCCCCTGTGTATCTCTTGAAATCAAGCATTTGCCAAGTTGGAGAGACCTAACTTGGGAAAACCTAAATGTAGGCAGGAGCCCAAGATCCCAAAGCAGAAAGCCTGAAACCCTAACCAGAACTGTTGGCTCTATGCAACAGCCCAGCAAGGTCTTCTGGAGAGTGGAATGCTCCACTTTCTCCCTTTCCCTCCCAACACACACTTTAAAAAAAAAAATACAGAAGCAGAAAGACACCACAGGACTTCCCAGATCTCTCTTCCAGGGGAACATCCTCGCTGCTTCTGGGTGAGGGACCTCAAACCTCTTCACCATTTTGCATGGGTGATGTACTAGACCTGCCTCTGCTTCCCTACCCAGCTCCCCACTCCTCCAGCTAAGCGAGGAGCAGTAACTGCCGTGAGTCGGGTGGTTTAATGTCGTTGTGTTCAGAAATCCAGGCCCAACAACATGAAACTACCTAATTCACTCAGCAGTTCCAGTTCACGCTCCAGGTCAAGGGCTCACTGAGGGCAGGCCCCTGCAGCCATTTTGTGGGCCAAATCGGCTGGCCAGCTAACTTCATTTTCCTCCATAACTTTCCCAACAGAACCCAGTTGCTAGTAAACAACATGTCCAAAGAACTGGAGGCAGGCCTCTGGAGCCAGTCCTGGCAGCTCAGATTCCAGTGACTTTTGCTCTCTTCCAGGAGCCCTCGTGGATGGGGACCCCAGGCCTGGGCAGGGACTCAAGGATACACCTGCCTGGTCACCGCCTCTCCACCACCGTCTCTGCAGCTGGAGGTCTCCACGGATAAGATTGCTCACCTTCAGACGGTTATCAAGGTGTGTCTACACTCCCCATAGGGCTAGTGCCTCTATTCTGGGGTCATTCAGGGTAGCTCTGAGAGCCCTGAGCCAAACCCCTGATTTGGTACTTGAGTATAGACAGGAGAGAGGAGGTGAGTGCTGAGAACGTGACTGCTGGAGACACAGAAAAGCAGAGTGTGAGAAAGTACCAGAAAGACTAGAGAGCAAACAGAAGAACACGGCAGGCAAGAACAGCAGCGGGTTGACCTAGACAGTCCTGTGTAGTTGCCCTGCCAGAACGTCCTGGGGTGGGGTGGGGGCACTGGCTCCGCAGGGGCTGAGCCGTCCCAGATAGGACCATCCATTCCGAATTCACAAACGAAGCCGAGAGGCTGAGGACTCAGATGGGGACAGAGAACAAGTTTGCATCTTCCTTCCTGACCTTCAGCCTGGGCCCTTCGCTCCCCGCCCCCACCAACGGATGCCCCCTCCTGCCCCCTCCAGACACCCGCGCCGTCGCAGGTGCTCACGCACACAGCCCGCAGCGGGCGGGGCCCCCCGCGGGCCCAGGGGCGGACTCACCTGCGCGGCGGCAGCGGCGCGGGGCGGGAGCGGCCGTCGGAAGGTGCGGCAGGTGCGGGCGGTGCGGAGCCAGCGGCCTGCCCGGCTCCCGCCCGCCCTGGCCCCGGAGGCGAGGGTCCGAGCGGCCACGTGTCCGGCGGGGGAGTCCGAGGGAGCGAGGGAGTCTGCGGGCCGCCCGCTCCCCCTCCCGGGTATAAATCTTGGGGACCGGAAATACAATAAAACTTCACCGTGTTGATGAACTTCAAATGGTTTACATCCCCTCACGTCCTGAAAAGAAAGACGGCCGGGGGGCGGGTTAAAAGGAAAGGGAAACAAATTTACGAGCCGCCGAAGCAGGCGCCCCGGCCCCTTTCTTTCGCCCGAGCGAGCGGACTGCGTCCGCGTGGGGAGAAGCCGCCTCGGCCGCCGGCCCCCGGGACGTTGCCTCGGCCGAGTCGCCCAGCGCGGCGGCCAGGACGGCAGCCACCGTCTAGGCTGACAATTCTCCGAGCCCCACGCACAGCCCCGGCTCGGCTCCCGGGGCTCGTCGCCACCGCGGAGCCAGGCGCCCCGTCCTTCCCTGCTGGAGCCGGGGCTCTGCCGGCCACGCCCTGTGGCCTCCGTTCTTTGCATCTTTCCGCCGAAAGCGGGTTTTTTATTTTCTCCTTCTCGGTCTCTAGCTGCCAGGCCTCTGCCCTGCCCCACCCGTTTATTGCCAGGTACTTGCTCAAAGGGGAGAAAGGCTCAGAAGGCCTGAAAGGGGCTGAGCGAGGGCAGGGACTCCCAGAGGAGAAACCGAGAGGCCGGTCTTGGCCGGAGTGGAGGTGACGGCCAGCGCCGAGTCGTGTCCAAACTGGCGTCGCCGAGCTCTGCCACCGGCTCCTGTCCGGCTCCTTCAAAGCCTCCGAGTCAAACAAAAACAACCACTACCTGGCACTTCCACTGCCCTCCCTATAGTTCTTTTCCACTGCTGGATCGTTCGTTGTTGTTTTTGTTTTGTTTCTGGTTTTTTGTTTTTTACTAAACTTTGTGGAATCCGGATTTGGAATCGGTGACAGGCCGCGGTGAATCCAGACCAAGGAAAATCCCTTTTCGCTGTGGGCTCCAGATAAGTGGGTGTGAAGTTGATTTTCTGCTCACTTTGTCTCCTGGAGGGGTCTGCTTAGGCACACTTCTGGGTGGGAGAGCCAAGAATTCGATCATGCCTCAGGGTTATTCAGCAAAAAAATACCAAGGATTCTGGTCTAAGAGTTGTTGGAGGGCTAAGATGAAATCGGGTTCAGTCAGGGCTGGGTCCAGGACTTGGGTCCGGCTGCAGACCTTGGAGGGGTTCTGGTGTACTGACAGCCCCTTCTTCCCAGATGCACACAGGTGTGGCCCTGTGTGACCTGCTGGCTCCACGCGGGACCCTCATTCCAGAAAAGGCCCCAAAACCACTTCTGGCGACTTCTTTTTAAAGTGATAAAAAAAGATGGGAGCACCTGGTTGGCTCATTCCACAGAGTATGCGACTCCTTATCTCGGGGTTGTGAGTTTGAGCCCCACGTTGGGCATAGGGATTACTTGAAAAGAAAGAAAGAAAGAAAGAAAGAAAGAAAGAAAGAAAGAAAGAAAGAAAGAAAATTAAAAAAAATAAAGTTATAAAAAATGGCATGGGTAGGGAAAATACTATGGTCTACAGTTTGAAAATTTTTTGAAAGGCAGCCCCACTCTACCCCTGCCAGTCTGTGTTGGGAGTAGTGCCCTCTGGGTCCTTCCTTGCCCCTGGAGGAGGAAGGGGGGAGCTTATTAACAGCTGGAAGACAGGAAGTAGCTTGTTTCCATCCCAATATTCATATTCCAGGATATGCATGAGGAGGCACCTCCAGTTCCCTCCTTATTATGTGCCCGAACTCCCTCATTTCACTCTTTATCATGCTCTATTTTTATTAAAAAATACTGTGATGGCAGCTACTAGCAGTCACCCCTCCTCTGAGGATTTGCCTCTGGGAGCTGTTAGGTTGGGAGGCCAGTAGTTTCCACACCATTCAAGACTGTTATTACCCACCCTCTGCCCCACTCTAGAGGCCTGCAATGGGGGCAGGTCTGTGTGCCGGCTCCCTGCCCATTGCTGACCTGGGTCTCATGATTCCCCGGGGCCGAGGAAAGGGGATTGAACCATTTTAGAGTCTTGGATGCTAGAAAATCTGAAGAGGCCACGGCCACAGAACAGATGGATCTGTGCACATGCAAGACGTGCATATACTTTTCAAGGGCTTTGTAGCTTCCCCCTACCCTGATCCCTAGCCATGGATCTACATTTAAAAAACAACTCTCTGCATGAGGCTGAACTGCAACCTCAAATACATTCCCATAGATGCCAGCCAGCCTTCTTATTCCAGGGTGGCCTGGCCCCAAATGAGTCAACTTTCAATGCCCAGCACAGACACCCACCAACAGAGGCGCTAGTGCCAACAGGCCCCCTCCTGAATGCCACTCAGACACTAGTTGAACTGATGGTCACTCAGTGAATAAAGGCCAATTAGGCAATGTTTCTTTTCACCCTAAGATGTTTTCTGAATACTCTCCCCAAAGCCGGGGACCTCCAAATTATTCAGAAAGTGTAGGTGAGCATGCTGTAAGATTTAGGGGCAACTTTTCCCTACTTTGTCCCTCCTTGAAGATAAAGTGGAGTTCTAGCATAATTGAAGGGGACTGGCCACTGAATGGTGAGAGGAGGCAGTAGAGACTCAGATGCAGAACCCAGGATTCTCAAAGACACCCAAATGGAGACCCCCCGCCCCACACACACTTCCATTTAGTTGGAGTCACAAGGAGAATAAATATGTCTGGGCCTTCTTCTTCGTTTCCTTTCCTACGGTTCCTTGTGCGGGAGGGGTGGATTTCAGAGCAGTCTGAAGTGCCGGAAGCCGCATCCCTGAGACCGGGGCTGGATTTTTCTGACCCGGATTTCTGGTCGCCACGGGGAAGCCGCTCTGCTGTCGCTGGCGGGGGAGCTGAGGCCGCGGCCGACCTCTAGGCGGCGCCCTGGCGTTGAGTCCTCGCGCTGCTCTGGGTCCCGCGGTGGTGAACCCGCCGCTTCGCAGACGCGCTGGGCTTGGCCACCAGCTGGCCGCCGGCGCGTCGCCTTTGGCGCCCTCTGCCAAGCAAGAGAAACACGAGGAAACCGGTGAGGGCTGGGGAAGGAATCGGCAGCTCCTCCTGGCTCCCTTCGCCCCCCACCCCCTACCCTCACTCATTCCGGGCTCGGGGGAGCCTTCCACAGCCCCAGCGCCTGTGATCTCGCCAGAGGCCTGCTCAAGGGCAGCGCCTGAATCCTTAACCCCCACCCCCCAATAATGCAGACGAAGACGCTGAGACCTGAAGTGGTTAGCCCAAGATCACAGCAGCTATTAAAATGGTGAGGCAGAGCCGGAGGACACGTCCTCTACTCTGAGAACCGAATGTTCTCACGTTAGGACCACCCCAGCAAAAAATGTCTTCCTCGTAAGCAAAATTCATTTCCAGAAAGGCAGACTTTGGAGGTTGTCTGTTTGGAAGTTTGAGGTTTTCTGGATTTAAGATTTGGAGGAGCACATAAGGGAATTGGAAGCAGGTGCAGGACCATCTACATACAGGACTGGGAGCCAAGACCCTCCCTTCCAGGATGTGGCCAGCAGTGTTCATAACCTCCCTAGAAGTGCCTGATGGAGGGCAAATGCCTTAGTCCTTCAAGGTATGGATGAAAATCGACCTACTGGATGGGGTATTGTGAGGTTTGAATACTTTGTAAGAGGCCCTGATGACTAAGAGAAGGTGCAGAATAGACAACTGCCCCATAAACCCAAAGGAGACAGGCCTTTGGGGCAGACAGTAACGTCACTCTCCTTGGTTCAAACGGCCAGTCGAATTATAGGAAAGGAAGCCAAAGTACAGGTGGGAAAACGAAGCCTTACTCGGGGACCCAGTCCCTCTGAGTCTAAGCTCAGAGACGCCCAGAACCTGAGAAGCACAGGGTAGGAAAAACTGGGGTCCCTCTACTTCTGCCAAGGCAGAGATGCCATTTTATACTGTGAGGCCTTCCTGAACACGTCTCTCCAAAGTTCCTCTTAGGACAGTGGTCCCTGAGAACCCCCTGCAGGGAAGGAAGGGAAGAAGAGGAGCCAGGGGCCCCCAGGGCCTGGGGCAGCAAAGGGCACGCGCCCACCACGGGGCAGACTAGGGGCGCAGCGCCGCCCAGGGCTCAGGTCCGCCGCCCGCCCCGGGAGACACGCCTTCCCCTCTGGGCAGGGGTTCTCTGGCCGCCTAATTACTAAGAGCACATCTGGAGCAGCTGCGCCCTAGCAGGCCTCGGGCACATTATTCCGCGCCAAACTCTATTTTCATTCCCGAGGCTGAATCATAAAAGACTCCAGAGGCTGGATAGATTCGGGTCTGTGTGTGTCAGCAATCTTGTGCGTGTGCGTGCGCGTGCCAGTATGCGAGCGTCCGGGAGGCGTCTGTGCGTCTCACTGTGATTGCCCAATCGATTCGCAAAAGTTAGGGGGAGAAATGGAGCAACATCAGGCGAATTCAACTGCGAACATACTGTCGGCCTCATTATCCGCCCATTTCCAGGGAAAGCATTTGGGGCTGGGAATTAGCCAGTTAATTGCATCACTTCTTTGTTCACTTTAGGGCAGGAGAAACTATCTGCTTTCTGTTAAAACATTCCATATTTCAAAAACTTTAAGATCTTCTCATTGTCAATTTTCTTTATTTCCATCCCCCTTATACCACTTGAACATTCAGATCCTCTGGTATCATATCAACATATCACACACTCACACACACACACACACAGGCTTTATGCTGGGATAAGGAAACTCAGTTTCTGCATCTGCAAAATCTGGTATCTTAACTCTTAGGGTTGTTGTAAGGATTAATTAATGTACAATGTGTCTAGGATTTAGCACAGTTCCTGGTGAACAGGGAGTATTTAGTAAATAATAACTATTAATAATAAGAGAGAAGGAGGGGATGGGGGGGAGGAGGAAGCATGCTTTGTTCTCAGAGAGCTAGTCTAGGTTGGAGGGTATGTTCTCAGCCTGTATATGTATAATGTATTCTTTTGACTTAGAGCAATGTCCATAAAAGTGAGGCCCCTTGAACCCCTTGGCCTGTAACTACCTCTTCAATAAGGAGCAGAGAATTGGGGCAATTATCTGGCTCATTTCAGGTTCAAACTCCCTTTAGCCTGAAGTATCTGGATCTGGTGGGGGAAAGGTCTGGGAAGTGGTGGCATATTCTCATTCAGCTTCTCAATGAGCATTTTCCTTTTGCTGGAGTGAGCAAGATCCTGCTTTAGAGAATGGGTGGAAAAAGGGGACCCAGAGAGCTGGAATTAAAGCAGAATATCTGAGAAATACTTTTGAAAAACTAGAGCTTGCTCATTTCCTGGGCATTAGGAAGCTTTGGGGTTCTCCATGCATCAGCCTCAGAGACTCCCCAGACAAATCACAGACCTTTGCCTGGTGGGAACTCTCATTCTAAATTCCACAAACATCTCCTGAGTGTCTACTGTGTGCCTAGCACTGAGCTAAGCTCTGGGGCTCCAGCGGGAGCTGCACCCACCTAATTAGCAGTGCTGACTTGCAGCCAGTGAGAGGTCTCTGCTCCCAGAAACTAGTCCAGGGATCCCGGAAGGGGGAAGACCCTGCTGGGTGAGAACTTCTGGCCAATGACAGCACTGCCTTTTCAGGGCCAAAGTTCTGGTGCAGGGGCGGGGCCAGATGGTCTGAGGGCACCCCCCTCCCATTGTCTGTCTGAAAGAGGCCAACTCCACGGTGGGGATGGCCTTGTGGGGGGAGGGGTGGGGCACAGGGAATTGAGAAGGGGTGGAGAGATGGCTTTAGGCTCCTGACCCTCAGTCGGAGGTTCCTGAGAACACCAATTAGCTTTTTTTTTTTTAATTAGTAAAGTAGGGAACAAATGGGCATATATTTCTTCTGCTCTGATTAAAAGCATTTAGGTCAGGTGTTCCCAGCCTGAATTATTCAGTTTAAGTTGTCCCAAGCAGAAAATTGTTTATTTTTCCTTTTTATTTTCAGGCAGGGGTCTGAATACTATTAGCCAGCCATTGGCTTCTTGTTACAGCCCAGAACTGTGGGGGCTGGTAGGTGGTGGTTGTGTCAGCCCAGAGAAAGACAACTAGCAATGGGTTGGGGTCTTTCCTTCCCCAAAGAGCATTTGCTTGAAATATGTAGGCAATTGAGGTCTAACCTGGAGGGGCTGGGTTTTGTGGTGTCTGTGTGTGTTAGGGTGTGCATGTGTGATAAGCTGGATAATTTTCTCTTCCTTTTTTTTTTTAAGATTTTATTTATTTATTCATGAGAGACACACAGAGAGAGGCAGAGACACAGGCAGAGGGAGAAGCAGGCTCCATCCTGGGAGTCTAATGCGGGACTCAATCCCAGGACTCCAGGATCATTCCCTGAGCCAAAGGCAGGCACTCAACCGCTGAGCCACCCAGGCATCCCAATTTCCAGTTCCCTTAATTTGTCTGAATGTAGGTAGTCCTCCTAGAAGAAGGAATTTTGCTCACTTCCCAGACCCCAATGAAATCTGACTTTCTTCAGGGAGTTCCAGCTTGGTCAGGTCACAGGTAGGGAGAAGGCTGGAGAGGTGTTACTAGGCTGTGGATGAAGAGTCTAAAGAAGCCACAACACACAGACTGGGTGAAACTGGAGGTCCTCCAGGCTTGGCAGGGGCTACCTGATGTGCTTGGCTCCTTACTAACAAAATTACAAAAACGTTTGGGAGCAAGTCCTTCCCCTCTCAACCCACAGTTTGTAATCCCCAGCCTCTAACCCTGGCTAAACCCTCAGCCCCACAATGAGTTGGGGTCTCTGAGGAAACTGAATAAGTAGATTAATAAGGAACAAAAAAGAACATTCCATTGTCTGATCCCTATTTGCTTGGCCCTCAGACAGCATTACCTAGGGGGTTGTCACCAGATAGGCTTCCCTTTCCAGATGTTTCAGTACTTATTTTTTTATTTCCTGGGAGGCTGCCCAAGTCCCACTTCTTTCTAGCAGCTGGTCCCTCCCTGGACCAGTCCATGATCAGTTTTCCCCAGCAAAGCTCGACACCCTGTTCAGGGAAAGAGGAAAAACCGATTCCCACTGGGAACCCAGGCCCTGCATGCAGGTAGAGGTGGAGAGAGGGACACTGCTGCTTGGATGTTTTTAAAGACGAAGGTTGACCTGGTAAACACCAAGGTATCAGCTACAGGCAAAAAAGTGAAGACCTGTATTAACTGACCATATTTGGTCTCAGCATTTTCCAGACACCAGCTTCTTTAATCAATCCAAATAGGAGTTCTTAACCTGGGGTCCAAGGGGTCTGAAATCCTCTGAAATTGTGGGATTTGTGAGTACTACAAAAGTACTCCCCGCCCCCCAGGAAAGAATCAATAGTTTTCATCAGTATTTTAAAGTATCAGTTGAGTGGACAGTTAAGAACCTTTTACCCACCATTCACATACAAATACCTCAAATGTGACGCAGAGGGAGGCAGTGAAATAGACTTGGGCATCTGACAGGAAAAATTAAAAGAGAAGACGAATAATTATATCATAAGGTCTGGTGAATACTGTCACCTGGCCTGCACCAGAAAAACGGGCACCTGCTCACAGGTACTGGGCGCTCCAGGACAGAGACAGGTGGGCCCACAAACCCATCCTGACCTCGTTGCACCCTTGCCTGCGCAGAGGAGTGAGCAAGGTCTCTGGGGCTCTAATTGAAAATGATATGGAGCTTTTTCTCCACTGGGGCCTGGATCTTCTGCCATTTGTGGCCTTGTCCCGAGTTGGCCCATACGGAAAAGGAACTGAAAGTTTCAGCATCCGTTTTTCCCTCGGAAAGGACTCGCTCTTTGGGGAGGTGCTGCGGAGATCTCCCCGGATGGATCTCTATCTTCTTGGATCCCAGCCAGGGCTGAGGGGCCGAGTCTGAGACTCGGGAGCCTAGACCGCCAGCCAGGCCGCTAGCCATGACCTTAAAGTTCTCTTGGCCTCGGGTTGGGCGCCGTGGGGGAGGGAGAGGCCGTCGAACAGGTAGACAGAAGCAGACACAAAGAAAGGGGCAGCTGAAAGCAGCTAAAGAGAATGACAAAGAGGGAGCCAGACAGGAGCCGGAGCCAGAGCGCGGGGGCAGGTGGAGCCGGCAAACCCGCGTGCTGAGAAGGGCCCACGGGGGCCGCGAGGCAGCCAGGCGCGTCTCCTTTACCCATCTTTACCGGGAGGTTAATGACTCCGCCAGCGCCCCCTCGTTCCAAACTGCCCATTTAGGACTCCTCAGTCTCCTTAAGGCTCTGATTAATTAGCCGGTTCGGGAGGATAGAGGTGGACCTGGCGGGGTTTCGCTAGATCGTTAGTTAATTGTGGGGAGGAAGGGCGCATCCAGGAGGAGAAATCCGGGGCCGGGGAATGGGGGCAAGTGCCGTAGGCCGGATGGAGCAAATGAACTCTGGGTGCGCGGGGTGGCCGAGCCTAGGACCCACTCGCCCCCGGAGCAGAAGAGCGGCAAGACGCTCCCTCAGAAAGGGCGCCCTGTCGCAGCCTCTGCGGGTCCCCGCGCGCCAAGATCCCGGTTGGGGCGAGGCGCTGGGTCAGCCTGTACAGCCGCGGGTGGCCGGCCGGAGCCCCCACCCCACCCCATCTCCTCCGGAGACCGCAGACGCCGGGAGTCCGCCGGCCCTTGGCGTTGCGGCGTCCGAGGGGGCACCTGTGTGATTGCGACCTCCCTTCGCCCCTTTATTGCCGCTTCCGGACGCCTGGGCGGGTTTGAAAGCCTCCTTTCTAATCCCTCCGCCAGGTTCCCGCCTCGGGAGGCCCCGGGCTCGGAGCCGGGCCCTCCCAGGCTTGCAGATCCCACCCCTGCGGCGCCAGACTGCTACTGGGCTGGCGGCGGCGGCTGGGGCGGGCGGCGCGCCGAGTCTCCGCGGCGACTGCGGCCACTGCGTGCGGCCGCCAACCTGCCCGGCGACCTCCCGGTCCTCCTGCCCGTCGCGGGGAGGCCCTGAGACCTTCGCTCCGCGCCCCGCCGGGAGGCGATCCCCAACGGAGCACTGCGGGGTGCCTGCCGTCGGGGACGGCTGCGCTGCTGGCCCAGGGCAAGGGAACCTTGCACGGGACTTGGGGACGTTCCGCACAGCTCCCAGCAATGTTTAGATTTGGGGGACCGAGGGGCGCTGCTGTCACAAATCCCTCGCACGGAGAGGCGACTGTCTGGACCCCCCCCCCCCAAGACCTGGTCCCACGGCAGAGGGCGGTGACGCGGTCTCTCCCGGGAGCTGCAGCAGGAGTCGCGAGGCAGGGACACCTCAGTCTGCAGGAGGAGGAGCCGTGGAGGGAGAAGGTGGCTGCGAGGGGCCTCACTCCGACCGCTTCAACCTCAGAGCCGGGAGGTCCCCGAGGCCTGGGAGCGCAACCGCTGAGCAAGAGGTAAGTAGCGATTTGGCCCCTCTCCCTCTTACACTGTTTTAAAGGACAAAGTCTCTGGGTATTGACTTCTCTCTCCATAAAAGAGTTTGGGGCAATCTGACCGGTCCTGGCGAGTCAGGGGGCCTTGGTCGTAATTTAAGGGAAAAAAGAAAAAATCCGTTGGATAGTGGAGGCTCAGGAGTTTGTGGTTATTTTTCTCATTATGATTAGTTAATATCCAGGTTATTTTGGACTAAATCCTCACTTCCACTCAAGCCAAGATTCAGCCTTGGACAGCTGCCCGGCTGTACTACAAAAGCAGAGGACTGAAACGGGGCACCTCATGGAGCCCAAAGATGGGATGTGATGAGGCTGGGGAGCTTTGGCCTTAATTATCCCTGCAAGATAAAGGGTGTTATTCCTATAACTGGGGTTGAGGAAGGGAGGTAGGGCAAGGATGGAAAGTGGGCTGAGGTAGCCACTCTGGCATCTTCCTGAGGAAGAAGGAGTTGAGATTTGGGCAACTTTTCAGACCCTATTGGCTTACAGACAGTGGTAGGGAGAAGAGAGCCTCCTGGGGGCTTCTGCAGGTGGAGATCCACCTAGTAAGCAGTGAGGTATCAGCCCAAGGGGGAAAAAAAGTGAAAACGTACATTAATGACCATATTTGGTCTCAACATTTTCCAGGCACAGACTCCTCTGATCAATCCAAATAGGAATTCTTAACCTGACATTCAAGGAGTGTGAAATCCTCTGAAATTGTGGGATTTCATGGCTCTACACAAAGCCCTTAGTCATCTTCTGAGAAGGTCTGGGAGGGGAAGGAGGCAAGGGGAACATAGGAAAAGGTGAGAGTTCACAGACCCTGAAGCCTAGCTCCCTAGAGACTGAGCTCTGAACCTCAAAACCTGAAACCTCAAGCTGACCCTACGTATGTATTACCAAATTGGAGAGTGGAAAGGTGCAAGTCAACCAAGGAGAAAATTTTCTCCATTGTTTGCAAGATGGGTCTGGATGTCTAAGCAGATTGCAAATCTGGATGTTTTTAGGGTTGTTTTTTTTTTTTTTTCCTTTTCAGTTGTTCCTGATTTTTGACTGGGCTCTAGGGCCAGTAGGGCAGCCAGGCAGGAGGAAAGGGACTGGGATCTCCAGCAACCCCCCTCCCCACCACCTCCACCTGGTGAACATCCCAGGGTCTCCTGCCCACCAGGTCAGGGCCAAGCCTACCCTGGCCAAGGCTCATTTGGTGGCAGGCCTGGCCTCGACCCGGTTAGCACAGAGGACTCATTTATTTTTCTGTGAGCCCAGACCTGCCCAAGCTACGCACTGCCTCCACACTGCCAGATGTGCCTCCACATCTGGCCACCCAAATAACTAGAGCATTTTCTCTTCTTCCTGTTTTTGAAATCTGCATTAGTCTCACATCCTTAGTTCCTCTTAAGGAAGATGGTGCCATTGGATCTTGGGGTATGGGGGCTGCAGAATCAAACTACGTCTAAGCATTGGAAAGCAAGGTCTACAATGACGACTTGGCACCTCCAATCACAGTTCTTGGTGCTGACTGGATGGGTCAAAAATTCTCTCCTTTCTCTCTCCATCCTTTCTCCCCAAGCCCAGAAGAGTCATGGATTTTCTGTCTTTCTGTGTTTGGAGAGGAAGAGAAAACAAAACCCAAGAGTCAGAGAGTAAGCAATGAGGGAGGAGAAAGTGAGGGAGATAATTCCAATACATTAAAAAAAATCTACCTCTCTTTCTAAACCAACAGCATCTGAATATTAATATTTGTTTTAATCAGGCCAGGAAGAGGAGTTGGAGACAGAGTGGGCAGGAGACTAAGTTCCCAGCTTAACAGATGCTCCAATCATGAGGTCAGTGGCTTCCAAGGCAGTGAGAAGTCAAAAGTGCCAACCATCTGCTCAGGATGGTCTGAGTCTCCCAAATTGCAGTGTAGAAGAGTGAGGGGCTCCCCTTAGGGGCCTCTGAGGTCTCCCACAGTGCCTTGCCTAGGGTTAGTAAAGCCTTCCCTTGTGTTTCTTCTGAGGTAGTGTGCACATGTATGTTTGTGTTGTGGTGGTGGTTCTAAACCACGGCAGAGGTAGGGTAATGCACCTCCTGGGGAGTCTATGGTGTTGTGGTTGGGAGTGGAAGGGGGTTTCACCCCTCCTGGACTGGGGTAGTGAGGAGGCCTCGCTGGACTTGAAGCCAAGTGCTCTAGACTCTAGGGAAAGGGAGGCGCTGCAGCTCCAAAGAGGATTTGCAGGGAAGATCAGATCAGAAAAAGCCCCAGACTCTCTTCCTTCAAGGGTGAGAGAAATACACTGAGAAATGTGAACTTTCACTCAGGGAACACCTCCATTCCATTATGGGTCATCGTGCTTATACTGTGCTGTATGTTTCCACATTTAGCCTATGTGGAATATGTGAAATATACCATGCACTCGTCTAATTTGGAAGAGGGGGTGTATACAGGTGAAAATGTGAATTTCCCACTTGCAACCTTTATTATTGAGCACAACTGGGAGCACATAATTTTCTGTCTTTTTTGCATGTTTTTTTTAAACCAATCCTCAATCTTTACCGGGTGCTTAAATACTGGGAAAGGCACAGCTGCCCTGATACAGGAATTCCCACTGATTCTTGAGGTTTACTAATTCCTGAGAGACCCCACAATACTGCATACCCCTTTATGTCTACTTCTCTCTGCATGCCTTTTCAACAGCACATAGGTGCCCCTGAACCAGTCCATACAGACTGAGGTCCTTTCCCTCCTTTTTGCTCCTTACCATGAACAACAAAATCCTCTACAAAAATGCACAGGCATCATTTTCGGGAGTGTGAGTTTCAAGGAAGATGGCGGCGCCAGGCATCCCTCCAGATTTGGATACATGCTTTCCTAGGCAGGAGGCCACCCCAGCCCCAGCACAATCCAGAGGGCAAGGAAACCTGGATTCCCTTGCAGCAGGGAAAAGCCATCAGAAGGAAGAGACTCCTCCTAGCATTCTCCCTCCAGCCCTTGCAGGGGACTCCTAGAGAGAGAGCTGATTCTACACCCCGGGGGGCCTGGTGCCCCCGTCTGGACCCAGAGTTCCAGGCCGATTTCTAATTTCCACGGAGAAAGAATAGCATTTCCCTTTCCAAGCTACCCCCACCCGCGAGGCCATTCGGGACGGACAGACAGCCCGGTCTCTCTGGCTACATCCGCTTCGAATCTGGAGTTGCAAGGGGGAGACCCGGTGGAGAGGGCCCGAGGCTGCGGAGACGCTCAGCCCGCGGCTCTGGGGAGCCAGGGCTGCGGGGAAGCGACGGGAGGCGAGCCTCGGCCTCTCACACTCCTCCGCTAGGAGCAGGAGTCCAGCGCGAGCGGGGGCGGGAGGTCAAGGCTTTGCGCTCTGGTCTCGGGAGGCCTCACCCGGGAGGCTGGGTCCGTCCGGAGCCCAAGGTTAACTGGCGGCCCGGGGTGGCCCGCGCTGGCTTCACAGCGCGGCCGGGGACTGCTGGACCCCAGAGGGGTCTTCCGCGCCTCGCTTTGAGCTGCGTGGTCGCGGCCTCGGGCGGCGAGCAGAGGCCGGGCGGGGAGTGTCTCACCTACCTCTCCGAACCGCGCCGTCCTCCGCGCGTCTTCAGAGGCTGCAGCGACCCGGGCTTTGGGCGCGCCAGAGCTAGGGACCCAGGTGCCGACGCCGGGGCCCAAGGCTCGGCGGCTTCGGGCCGTGAGGCCTCTGGGCGCAGAGTCTAGGTCTGGGGCGCCCGGGTGCAAGGAGGCTCGTGCGTCCTCTATCCCCCTGGCGCCGGCGAGGGGGCGACAGGGACGAGGACAGGGCCGAGGGGGCGCATTGGCGCGGGCGCCACCTTCCTCCGCGTCCGCCCGGGCGGGGCCCCCGCCAATCTCACCTGCCCCCTTCCTGGGGCGCCGTCGGATGACCGCGCGGCGGTTCCAAGAGTGGGCCTTGCGCGGGGTGGGGAAAGGCCAAAGCCGCGGAGGAAAGGCGCCGAGATGGCCGGCAGACAGAGAGACTCGTGTGTGTGTGTGTGTGTGTGTGTGTGTGTGTGTGTGTGTGAGAGAGAGAGAGAGAGAGAGAGAGAGAGAGAACGGACAAGAGAGAAGGAGATGCGGGGATCACTTCCCAGAGAAGCCGTCAAATGCAGACATAGACAAAAGAAGTAGGGGAGAAAGAGTCTGGGGGACAGAAAGAAGCCCCGAGGGTTTCTGAAGCGACAAGTTGTCCTTGGGAGTTGGGAATGTGAGAGGGAGGGGCAAGGCCAGAGGAATCTAAGAAGAGGAGGGGGCGTGCAGACCCTTGGCTGGAGGCGACCGATCCACGTAGAGGACGCAGACCCCGGACCCTCCTCCGTCCCCCTCCCCCAGACCCTCACCCTGTTGCAGCCCATCTCCGGCTGGATGCAGCACCAGGCGCTTCCCGCGCTCCCTTCCCGGTGCCCCGCCTATCTGGGGCTCGGTCCCGCCTAGGGGACAGCACCAGGCTGAGGGCTGCCCTACCAACTGTTCCTTTCTTCTGTTCGCTGGGCCTTAAATGAGATTCTCCCCTCATTAAATGATAAGGACAAGTGAGGCCAAAGGGAACGACCTTGGTCAAGGTCAAAGGAAGAACTTGGAAGTTTCACTTTCCATCCCAACCCTTAGGATCTCTTTGCCTCTTTGCCCTTCTGGTTACTAGAATGGCATCCTGAAACCACAGGCTTTTCTCTTTCTCTCCAAGACCAGATAGAGATCCCAACTTACCTGCACTCAGTGGAAGGGCCACAAAACAGCCCAGCTGGCTGGTCTCCAGGAGTTATTTGACCTCAGATCTGAGACCTTCCTCCTCAGCCAGCAAAAGGCTGGGGACCTACTGGTAATCCAACCCTTTCCTGCAAATGGCTGTCCAGGATGGGGGTGGGGTGTGTCTGAGATCTGAGTTCTAGGCGGGGGTCCCCTGCTCTTACCCTGGAACTTTAGCCCCACCCCCTCTCTAGGTTTTAGTTTCCTCTGAATCTGCAGGAGCAGGCTGGGTGATTGATGCTTTGCCTCTTCATCCTCCTCTGGTTTGCAGGTTCTGGTGAACTTTCACTGTGGAGACCAAAACATATCCGCATGGTGATTTTATTCTGTAGCCATTCTATATTCATTAATCACAAATATGGAAATAACAGTAAAGTTAAATTTTGCTTCCATGACTATTTTTCTATTTTCCTTTTCTGTACTTTCTATTGATTATAGTATGAATGCAGCAAAGGGTGCTGATATTAACTGTATGGCTCAATGTATTTTGCATATGTACACGTGTATATAATCACCACTTAGGTCAAGATATTTCCAGCCTGCCAGAAGTCTCCCTTATAACTCCTCCCAATCAAAAAATCTCTTAGTTCATAACCTCCAGAAGTAACCGTAACTGTCTTCTCTCACCATAGATTAGTTTTGTCTGTCCTTAAAAGATATATAATGTAATCATGTTATGTATTCTTTTGTGTTTGGCTTCATGAACTCAGGATTATGTGTATGGGAATCGTACGTGTTGCCGTATGCTACAGTAGTTCATTCTATTTATCGCCATACTCCATTTAGTGTCATATTCCCTTGTATGGATATGTCCCAATATATTTATCCATTCTTCTCTTGGTGGATGTTTGGCTTGTTCACAGTTTGGGACTGCACTTAGAGACTCAGGATTGGAAATGCTTTGCCATGGGATAGGAATAGTATGCTAGATACTGACAGTTTTCTAAAGTGATCGACCATTTTACACTCCCACCAGCAATGTATGAGAGAGCTAGTTGCTCACGTACTTTCTAACACCTGGCATTATCTATCTTGTGCATTTTAATCATTATGGTGATGTTCCAACATGTGTGTGGGTGTGTTTAAAAACTTGTGATTAAAAACAAAGCTTCCCATCATAACAGTTTAAGGTGGACAGTTCAATAGTTAACTATATTCACATCATTGTACAACAGATCCCTAGAACTTTTTCGTCTGCAAAACTGACTCTATGCCCACTAAGCAACAATTCCTCTTTCTCCCATTTCCTCCAGCCTTTGGCAAGGACATCTACTTTCTGTTTCTATAAGGTTGACTACTTTAGCTATCTCCTATAAGTTGACTCATACAATATTTGTCTTGTTATGACTACCTTATTTCACTTAGCATAATATCCTCAAGGTTCATCCATTTTGCAGCATGTGATAAGATTTCCCTATTATTTAAGGCTGAATAATATGCCATTGCTGTGTATACCACATTTTTTTAATTCATTGATCTGTCGATGGACATTGGGTTCCCTTTACCTCTTGACTACTATAAATAACACTGCAGTGAATATGGTGTGCAAGCAGATTTTCAAGATCCTGCTTTCAAATCTTTTTTTTAAAGATCTTTTTAAAGTAATCTGTATACCTAATGTGGGGCTCAAACTCACAACCCCAAGATCAAGAATCACATGCTCTACCAACTGAGCCAGCCAGACACCCCAACTGCTTTCAAGTCTTTTGGGTCTATACCCAGATATGGGATTGCTGGATCATATGGTAATTCTATTTTTAACTTTTGGTGGAACCTGTATACTGTTTTCCACAATGGCTGTGCCATTTTACATTCCTATGGACAGCGCATAAGAATTCCAATCTCTCCACATCTCACCACAACACCTGTAATTTTTCTGTTTATTTTTAATAGCATTCATTCTGGTAGGTGTGAGGTGGTATCTCTTTGTAGTTTTAATGTGCATTTCTTTGGAGATGAGTGAAGTTGAGCACTTTTTCATATATTTATTGGCCATCCCTATATCTTCCTCTGTGAATGTTCTCTAAGCCATTCCTATATTCTCCTCTGTGAAAGTCTTCCCCACTTGCATACTCTTTCTCTCGCTAAAATAAATATAAATAAAATCTTTTTTTAAAAAAATAACACCTTTCCCCCTCTTTGTACTGAGTGTGTAAGTTATTTCCATTGCAAACATTTCTCCCAGTTTTCTATCAATTTTGTTTATGGTATGTTTTCCATATGTTTTTAAAATAAGATCAAAGATCTTTATCTTTTTTTAAATAGAAATTTGGGGTATCTGGCTTTCTTTTTCTTTCTTTTTTTCTTTTCTTTTCTTTCTTTCTTTTTTTTTTTTTTTTTTTTTTTTTTTTTTTTTTGGTATCTGGCTTTCTTTAGAAAGTTCTCTTTGACCCAGAAAGTGTTCATATCGCCACTACAAGTAACTATAAGAAATCTGTCATTTTACAATTTGTAGATTAAAAGTCACACACAGGTTTCACTGGGCTGAAATCAAGGAATTGGAAGGACTGTGTTCCTTTCTGGAGGCTCTAAGGGAGGATCTGTTTCCTTGCTCTTTCGGGTTGTTGGCAGAATGTAAGCCTTCTTACACTGCAGGACCCCTGATCTCTAGCGGCTAATAGAGGGCTGTTCTCAGCATCTAGTGGTCACCCACAATTCTCACCTGTCTCTCCTCCACCTTCAAAGCCAGCAATGGCCTGTCAAGTCCTCCTAGTGCTTCAAATTTCTTTTCATTCTTCTGAGGTCTCATTTCTCTAGTTTGGCCAGGAAAGTTTCTCCAGTTTTAAAGATCCACATGATTAGATTGGTCCCACCCAGATAATCCAGGATAATCTCCCCTTCTCCAGGTCTTTATCTACAAAGCCCTTTTGCTGTATAAGGTAACATACTTACAGAATCCAGGAATTAGGATAAGGATATCTTTGGTGGGGTGGGTGTGGGGGGTTAATCTGTCTACCACGACACCTAATGTTGTTTTTCCTTATTTTTTTAAAAAATGTAAGCCTTGGGGATCCCTGGGTGGCGCAGCGGTTTGGCGCCTGCCTTTGGCCCAGGGCGCGATCCTGGAGACCCGGGATCGAATCCCACGTCGGGCTCCCGGTGCATGGAGCCTGCTTCTCCCTCTGCCTGTGTCTCTGCCTCTCTCTCTCACTGTGTGCCTATCATAAATAAATAAATAAAAAATTAAAAAAAAATGTAAGCCTTTAAAAAAAATGTAAGCCTTTAAAAAAAAATGTAAGCCTTTAATATACCTGAGATATATATAGTGTGAGAGTGCATGTTTGTTCACAGGCTTGGTCATCTTTCCCTATGATTATTGGCTCTTCTATAAATGGCTTAATTAAAACCTTAGCTCTTTTTATTTATTTTTTTAAGATTTTATTTTTATGTACTCTCTACACCCAACATGGGAATCAAACTCACAACCCTGAGATTAAGAGTCATATGCCCCACCGAATGAGCCAGCCAGGTGCCTCAAAACTTTAGCTCATTTTTATCATTGGCCTTTTCATTGTCACTTAATGAGAGCTCTTAATTTTTTGGTAAATACTAATCTTTAACCCTTTGTCAGTCATGGTGAAAATGGCCTTTTGTCTTGTTGAACAAAAATCAACAGTTCTTGACCTCATGAAACTACATTCTGTTAAATAAATTTATTAACCTAGAAGCCAGCATTTAATTTCTAATTCATATAAAGTACTTGAAGAATACAAGGAACTGGGTGCTATGATAGAGAATAATGAAGGAACATAATTTGAAAGTGGTCCAAGGAAGTTGTCTATAAGGATGTGATGCTGAAACTAAGATCTGAAAAATAAGATAAAGAGTTATCTTGGAGAAGCATGGAAGGCAGGAGTGTTTCTGGCAGAGGACAACTATTGAAAAGATCCTGAAGTAGTATATCCAGGCTAATTAGAGAATAATTTTCTGTCATTCTGTAAAACTGTCTTTAGAATAGGTTGTTTTAGTCTGGGCTGAAGATACTTAGATTCATAGAACTTTTTTTTAAAAGATTTTATTTATTAGGGATCCCCAGGTTGCTCAGCGATTTAGTGCCTGCCTTTGGCCCTTTTTAAATCTTTAAAAAAAAAAAGATTTTATTTATTCATGAGAGACACACACACAGAGAGAGAGAGAGAGAGGCAAAGACACAGGCAGAGGGAGAAGTAGGCTCCATGCAGGGAGCCCAACGTGGGACTTGATCCCAGGACTCCAGGATCACGCCCTGGGCTGAAGGCAGGGCTAAACCGCTGAGACACCCAGGCTGCCCACTTTTTTTTTTTTTTGGAGGTTTTTTTTTTTTAAGATTTTATTTATTTATTCATGATAGACATAGAGAAAGAGAGAGAGAGGCAGAGACACAGGTAGAAGGAGAAGCAGGCTCCATGCCGGGAGCCCGACACAGGACTTGATCCCAGGATTCCAGGATCCCGCCCTGGGCCAAAGGCAGGCTCTGAACCGCTGAGACACCCAGGGATCCCCTTTTGGAGGTTTTCTTTTGGAAGGGGTCAGCTTTATTGAGGTATAATTTATATGTAATAAAATTCACTATTTTAAGGTGTATCATCCAATGCTTTTTAACAAATGTGTACATCTGTGTAACTACTACCACAATCATAATATAGAACATTTCTACACCACAAAAAGTGTCCTGGTGCACTTTTGCTGTCAATCTCCTCCCCACCCATCCCCAGACCCAGGTCATCTAAGACCCTGTTGTCACCATTGTCTTGATTTTTTTAGAATTTCATGTAGAGGGAATCATGTGAGAATGTTTTTGCCCGTTTTTCTCTTACTTTGCATAATGCTTTTGAAATTTAACTAGGGGATCCCTGGGTGGCTCAGTGGTTTAATGCCTGCCTTCAGCCCAGGGCGTGATCCTGGAGTCCCGGGATCGAGTCCCACATTGGGCTCCCTGCATGGAGCCTGCTTCTTCCTCTGCCTGTGTCTCTGCCTCTCTCTCTCTCTCTCTCTCTCTCTCTCTGTGTGTGTCTCTCATGAATAAATAAATAAAATCTTAAAAAAAGATTAAAAAAATGAAATTTAACTATATTTTGTGTTTCGGTAATTGGTTTCCTTTTATCATGGAGTGTATTTATTCCCCCCCCCCTTTTCTTTGTAATAGAAGCACGGCAATTTATTGATTGATTCACCAACTGTTGGACATTGGGGTTGTTTCCAGTTTGGGGCTATTATGAACAAAGCTGCCATAAACATTCACTACCAGTCTTCATGTAGACAGATGTTTTCATTTCTCTTGGGAAAATACCTAGGAATGGAATTGCTGGATCATCTGGTTGGTGTATATTTCACTTGTATCCTGTGACCTTGCTCATATCTTTTATTAGCTCTAGAAGCATTTTTTTTTTCGTATACTCCTTAGGATTTTCAACATAGGGCAGCCCGGGTGGCTCAGCGGTTTAGCGCCGCCTTCAGCCCAGGGCGTGATCCTGGAGTCCAGGGATTGAGTCCCACATCGGGCTCCCTGTGTGGAGCCTGCTTCTCCCTCTGCCTGTGTCTCTGCCTCTCTCTCTCTCTCTCCTGTGTATTCTCATGAATAAATAAATAAAATATTTTAAAAAAAGATTAAAAAAAGGATTTTCAACATAGATGATCATTTAATCTGTGGATAAAGACAGTTTTATGTCTTTCCAGTCTATATGTCTCTTATTCATTTCTCACACCTGTTTCACTGAATAGGACCTCTAGTACAAAGTTAATGGTGAGAGCAAATAATCTTGTTTTGTCCTGACCTTATGGGGAAAGCATTCAGTCTTTCACTATTAGGTATAATGTAAGGTTAGATGTAAAGTTTTCTTAGTTGCTCTTTACCAAGTTAAGGGAGTTCCCTTCTATTCCTAGTTTGCTGGAAGTTTTTATCATGAGTGGATGGAAAATTTCATCAAATAGTTTATGCCTCTATTTCTTTAGGTGCTTTTTTTTTAATGTAGTGAATTGAATTGCATTGATTGGTTTTTCATGTGTCAAACCAATCTTTGCATTCCCAGGATGAACCCCATTTGATCTTGATGCATTAGCCTTGTTATTTATTGCAGCATTTGGTTTGGTTAAATTTTTTTTATTTTTTTTAATTTTTATTTATTTATGATAGTCACAGAGAGAGAGAGAGAGGCAGAGACACAGGCAGAGGGAGAAGCAGGCTCCATGCACCGGGAGCCCGATGTGGGATTCGATCCCGGGTCTCCAGGATTGCGCCCTGGGTCAAAGGCAGGCGCCAAACCACTGCGCCACCCAGGGATCCCTGGTTAAATTTTTTTATGGTGAAAAAATTTATATTTAGATTTATAGCCGGCTGGACTCCGTTTAGATGATCCCAATTTTGTTGGCAACATCCAAAGCATCATAGTCACCAGCCAGTCAAACATATGCTTTCTTCTCTCCATCAGGTCTGATCAAGGTGTTGACCTTGGCCACATCAATGTCATAGAGTTTCTTCACAGCCTGTTTGATCTGGTGCTTATTGGCCTTGACATCCACAATGAACACAAGTGTGTTGTTGTCTTCTATTTTCTTCATGTCTGACTCAGTAGTTAGGGGGAACTTGATGATGGCATAGTGATCAAGCTTGTTTCTCCTGGGGGTGCTCTTTCAAGGATATTTGGGCTGCCTTCGGAGATGCAGGTTCTTGGGTCGTCGGAATGTAGGTGACATAAGGATCTTTTTTTTTTGTGACTGTGCATGCCTTTCAGCACCGCATTCTTAGCTTTCAAAGACTGCTTTGGCTCGGGCTTTGGGAGGGGCAGGAGCTTCCTTCTTCGCCTTCGGGCCCCATCTTCGTGAAAGGGCTGATTTGCTTAAATTTTAAGGACTTTCAGATCTATGTTCCTGAGGATTATTGATTTATACCTTGTTGGTTTTGTTTCATTTTGTCATACCTTTTTCCTCATTTTGGTATTATGGCAATCCTAACCTTCCAAAATAAACTGGGAAGGGCTGCCTCTTCTTTTGTTTCCTGGGAAAGTTTGTGTAGAATTGGTATTCTTCACTAAATGTGTTGTAGAATCTACCATGAAGGCCACCTACGCTTGTAGTTTTCGTTGTGGGGAGATTTTTTTTACCACATGTTTGATTTCTTTGTAATCATAAAACTATTCAGGTTATATATTTCTTTTTTTTAAAAAAAAGAGACTTTTATTTATATGAGAGAGAGAGAGAGCACAAGCATGGGAGGGGGTTGAGAGAAGGAGAGGGAAGAGAAGATTCCCTGCTGGGCAGGGAGCCCAGTGTGGGACTAGATCCCAGAACCCTGGGATCATGACTTGAGCCAAAGGCAGCCGCTTAACTCACTGAACCACCCAGGTGACCCAGTTTTATTGATCTTTTAAAAAAGTGTTTGTTTTCATTGATTTTTCTCTATTGTGTATACATTTTCTATTTCTTTGATTTCTACTCTATTATTTCCATCTTCTGCTTACTTTGGGTTTATTTTGCTCTTTTTTTTTCTTCTAATTTCATAAGGTACAAGCTTAGATAATTGTTGTTAGACCTTTCTTTTTTTGTTGTTTTTTTAAAAAGTTTTATTTATTTATTCATGAGAGATGCAAAGAGAGAGGCAGAGACACAGGCAGAGGGAGAAGCAGGCTCCTCGCAAGGAGCCCAAGGCGGGACTTGATCCCAGATCCTGGGATCACGCCCTGAGCAGAAGGCAGACACCCAACCACTGAGCCACCCAGGCATCCCATAGACCTCTTATATAAGTAATAAATGCTATAATTTCCTCTGAAGCACTGCCTTAGCTGCATCCACACATTGTGATACGCTGTATTATTCAGTTTCATTCAGCTCAAAATGCTTTCTAGTTTCCTTTGTGAGTTCTCATATGATCTGTGGGGTATTTAGAAGTATTTTGTTTAATTTCCAGAATTAAAAAAAAGACTTTATTTATGAGAGAGAGAGAGAGAGAGAGAGAGAGAGAGAGAGAACATCCCCATGCTCAGAAGCAGGGGGAAAAAAAAGGAAATAAAAAAAGAAAAAAAAAGAGGAAAAAAATTAAAAATTAAAAAAGAAGCAGGGGGAAGAACAGAGGGAGAGGGAGAGAATCTTAGGCAGGCTCTACTCTTGGCACAGAGCCAGTAGTGAGGCTCCATCCCAGGACCTTGAGATCATGACCTGAGCCAAAGCCAAGAGTCAGATGCTTAACCAACCGAGCCACCCAGGCACCTCTAATTTCCAGAAATTGTAATTACTTGTCAGACCTGTTGTTACTGATTTTGGTTTAATTTTGTCTTGGTCAGAGAACATACTTTATATAATTTCAATCCTTTAAAATTTATTGAGAATTATTGTATTGCTCAGATAATGAGCTGATAACCAGATACAAAGATAATCAAGTCCATCAACAAACATGGACTCTATTACACTTCAACTGTGATGTTTGATAACTAAAATGTGTTGTTTCACTTAATTAAACTTAAACTTGTTTAAGTAAGCCATCATGGTGCCCTATGAGGACAACCACCTTGTAGCTGAAAGTTCTATTAAACAGCTTGTTTAAGAGTGCAGGGTTATGTATTTTCAGCAGTGAAATCAATGCCTTTCATTGAGTCTTTCTCAATAATATCTACAACCCTGAAGAGGATAAACGGTGTTGGGTGAGGCCTTGTATTGTGGCGTTAGTACATGCAGAGACTATCTGTCCTTGATTTGTATTTTTGGGTAAAATACAAAGGCAAAGAACATGTCCAGAATTCTTTCCTCCAAAGGGAGTGACTATGGATAAAGAGTTGCCATTGTTATTGCCACTGGTTGGACCAGGTGGCTAGATCATTGGCAATGGCCTAAGAGTCTGGGGACACCTGGGTGGCTCAGCAGTTGAGCGTCTGCCTTCAGCTCAGATCCTGATCCCGGAATCTGGGATCAAGTCCTGCATCGGGCTCCCTGCATGAAGCTTGCTTCTCCCTCTGCCTATGTCTCTGCCTCTCTCTCTTTCTGTGCCTCTCATGAATAAATAAATAAAATCTTTAACAAAAAATGGCCTAAAAGTCTGAAAAAATATACAGATGGGGCTAACTCTTGTCCAAGGCAGTCTTTATCGCTAAGGTGACAGCCAACATTTGGCAAATTGTGTGGGCCCTGGGTCCTGTCTCTAATCAGAGGTGTCTGTTAAGGGATAGAAGGCACAGATAGAAGGCAGGAAGGCAAGCCTCATCAGGTGTGACAATGGTGCAGTCATCCTCAAAATATATGAACTCTCTCTGCTGCTTATTCAGTTGATCCTAAAGACTTCCCAAATAGCCAAGGGGATTAGGACAGGGATGACCTTCTCCCACTGTGACATGCGATCAGGAACAGAGGGCAGGAGAGGCTCCCCCTCTTTCAGGTGGAGTATACTGTAAGATCAGATCTGGCTCAGTCCTGCAGATATTTTTATTTTAGCAAGGAGGCATTGACGCACTGCCACATTTGTAAGCAATTTGTTATGCAGCAAGAGATAATTGGAACAATCACCAACATTTATTTTTTAATTTTTTTTATTATTTTTTAAAAAAGATTTTATTTATTTATTCAGCTAAACCACTGAGCCATCCAGGCTGCCTTTTTTTTTTTTTTAAGATTTATTTGTGAGAGAGAGAGAGTGTGTGTTATAATTCTTTTCTGTTTTTATTTTTTTAAGATTGTATTTATTTATTTGAGACACTGCACAGGTCAGGGGGAAGAGCAGAGGGAGAAGCGGATTCCCCGCTGAGCAGGGAGCCCAATGTGGGGCTTGAGCCCAGGACCCCAGGATCATGACCTGAGGCAAAGGCAGATGCTTAATCGCCTGATTTGTCCACGTGCCCTTTTTTTTTCTGTTTTTCAATTCACTCTGCTCTGTGACCCAGGAAAAGGTCAGATATTCTCTCGTTCGGTCTTAGAGTGGTGAAGAGTAAGGTCTTTGGAGACAGGCAAACCGAAGTATACCTATGGCTCTACACTCACTGTAGACCTAATTGGGGACCTAATTAATTGCTCAAGTCCCAGTTTTCTTAACTTTAGAACTCAGTTAATAATTCTTTGAGGCAATGCCATGTGATAATGCATGGAAATAGTTTAACCTAGTGCCTATCATATCATAAGCTTTCAATAACTGTTAATTATAATTTTTCTTACCGGATTTGCATCTCTGCTATTTACTGTTTGTGAGCCAACCTGAACATCAGTCTTTTCATCTGTTACATGAGGAAAATAATAGCAACATCTCAGAGCTGTTTTGAGACCTTGCCCGGTATCTACTGCTGCAACACATATACCCTTAGTGTAACAGACCAGGGCACAAACACCAAAGATCCACCACCCTATTAACTGTCATGGGACCTCTGACACTCTGGAACTCAAACATCTCTACAAAACGTAGTGGCTCCTACAATACAACTCAACATACACTCTCCTCCTATCCAGTTCATCAGCATCCCAAACACTCTCAGCCCTGGTTGCTGAGGAGTATTTTTATTGGGTATAATACCATGGTTAAAGACTGCAGTCCTGGAGGCAGATTCCTGTGTTCAAACCCTAGGTCCTCCTCTTAGCTGCATGAAACGGGGCAGATTACTTAATTTCCCTGAAATTCATTTTTTTTTTATTTACGATAGTCATACAGAGAGAGAGAGAGGGAGGCAGAGACACAGGCAGAGGGAGAAGCAGGCTCCATGCACCGGGAGCCTGACGTGGGATTCGATCCTGGGTCTCCAGGATCGCGCCCTGGGCCAAAGGCAGACGCCAAACCGCTGCGCCACCCAGGGATCCCCCCTGAAATTCAAATGTAAATGGGGACTCATTAATGCCTATCATCTGTCAATGTTCCATCACAGAGAAAGCTAACTCCAACCCCTGAAGTTTAGAGAAAAATATAATTGAATAAGCAAGTGTTATTTAAAAAATAAGCTTACTGTTTTAACCATAAGTCCTGTCGCCAAAAGAAGAAGTGATCTAAAGTCTTTATTTCCAATAAAAAGGAGAAGAATGGCTTTGGCATGAAGAGTTTAATTTAGACTTAAGAAAATAGGGGATCCCTGGGTGGCGCAGCTGTTTGGCGCCTGCCTTTGGCCCGGGGCGCGATCCTGGAGACCCGGGATCGAATCCCACGTCGGGCTCCCGGTGCATGGAGCCTGCTTCTCCCTCTGCCTGTGTCTCTGCCTTTCTCTCTCTCTCTGTGACTATCATAAATAAATAAAAATTAAAAAAAAAAGATTTAAGAAAATAGTTTTGGCAGCATGGGACACTCAAAGAAAACTGGCCTGACCATAGTCCTGGGCAGGCAGTAAGAGAGCTAGTGGTTTTTGTATGGTTTTGGTCAGATTATATATATATATACACACACACACACACAAAGATAGAGACAATGAAGATTGAGAGACTAGACTAAGTGCTAAATTATTATGCACTCTAGTGTTTTCCTGGTCTATTGTATTTTTGTTTTTAAAGTTCTGGTCAGGGATCCCTGGGTGGCGCAGCGGTTTGGCGCCTGCCTTTGGCCCAGGGCGCGATCCTGGAGACCCGGGATCGAATCCCACGTCGAGCTCCCAGTGCATGGAGCCTGCTTCTCCCTCTGCCTATGTCTCTGCCTCTCTCTCTCTCCCTGTGTGACTATCATAAATAAATAAATAAAAAATTTAAAGTTCTGGTCACAATCCACTAGGCTGTTTACACATCTCATCCATGAACACAGCCACAGTTTGAAAATGCTAGAAAGAATTATTTCTTTCTGTCCCTTTCATTATGAACCCAAGAAAGGCTCATTCTCATTCCACATTTAGTATTTCAATATAAATCTTGACTTCTGTAAATTATAATTCTTCCAAGCAGCCAGGAGAAATTTGACTAGAATTATCTTGGAATTGCCTATCGTTATGGCTTTTCCTTGACAGTAAACCAAAAATGTCTAAAAGCATGATTATGAAGTCTAACCACTTGGACTGTATTCTGGCTCTGCTGCTAACTTGCTGTGTCACTTGCCTTGGTTTCTTCATCTGTATACTGGAAATAATGAATAACAACAACAACAACAATAAATGATGATAGACTCCTTGTTGTGGATACCCAGGTAAGCAATTAACACAGGGCCTGGGACATAGTAAGTGCTCAAAAGTTGTTGGCAACTATGTTACTTATTGTTTTATAAACTGTCAGTGGTTTTATCTTGTAGCGGAGACCTGAGAGCAGCTTAGCCATAAACAGCACTAAACTTTTGCCAGGAAACAGAGATCTTTGAAGTTTCACATTAGACCTGCCTTACTTTAGATTGACACTAGAGGGTGCTCCACGCCCAGAAAGCCACATGTTTCCAGGCCCAGGGACTGGCCAGCAAGTCCTGGCCTGAAAACTTTCCATTCCTGTCTGATGATTTACTTTGGAGAAGAAGCTGCTGCATTGGGTCCCAAACTAAAGACTTTGCAGGATTTAGGAGGGGACAGTAAATGGCCGTATGGAGCAGAAATCTGGTTTCCTCAAATTCACCAATTGGCTTTCTCCTGGGCTGTGACCTTCTGGAGCTCTGGGGCAGCATCTTATTCATCCATGAGCCCTAGGACCCAACGCACATAGTATCTGGCTTATGGTAATCACTTTGTAAATACTTGTGGAATGGGACCATCCAATAGAAGAATCTGAGACCTAAATGATTATAATTACAAATAGGCAACTGCTGGTGTATATGACCACTGAGTGTTGTGGGACCTCACAGAGGGTTGGGGGCTGGGAGCTGGGGAAGGTTGGCCAGAACAGCTATCTTATTTTTTTTTTAATTTTTATTTATTTATGATAGTCACACACAGAGAGAGAGAGGCAGAGGCACAGGCAGAGGGAGAAGCAGGCTCCATGCACCAGGAGCCCGACGTGGGACTCGATCCCGGGTCTCCAGGATCGCGCCCTGGGCCAAAGGCAGGCGCCAAACTGCTGCGCCACCCGGGAATCCCCAGAACAGCTATCTTAAATTCAGCAGTCCTGGTCCTCTTAGAGTACAAAGAAAATATTTGTTCTTCCACATCTGGCTTTCAGATATTTAAAAACAACTTCATGCTTCTTTTCCTTCATGTTCTTCATGTGGAATGATTTCCAGGTTTTTCACCAAGTTGATCACTCTCTGTAGAATTGTAGGAAGGCAAATAATAAGTTAGTGCTACTGTGTTCAAGCATCTCCTATTATCTCTATTATGTGATTTAATTATGGCTTTATCTCATTTAATCCTCACAACAACCCTATGAGGTCAAGGTCATTATCTACATTCTACAGATTAGATATGACAAGGTTTTTTTTTTGTTTTTTTTTAATTTTTTCAATTTTTATTTTTATTTTTTTTTATTTATGATAGGCACACAGTGAGAGAGAGAGAGAGGCAGAGACACAGGCAGAGGGAGAAGCAGGCTCCATGCACCGGGAGCCCGACGTGGGATTCTATCCCGGGTCTCCAGGATCGCGCCCTGGGCCAAAGGCAGGCGCTAAACCGCTGCGCCACCCAGGGATCCCAGATATGACAAGGTTTATGAACTGGCCCAACTCACACTATTGGGAATGTCAGGGCCAGTATTAGAAGCCTGATAATTCTTTTTTAAGATTTTATTTATTTATTTGTGAGAGACAAAGAGAGGAGCAAAGACATAAGCAGAGGGAGAAGCAGGCTCCCTCTGGGGAGCCTGATGTGGGACTCGACCCCAGGACACTGGGATCACTACTTTTTACTTAAAAAAGTAAAATCTTTTTTTAAGTTTACTTTTTTTTTTAAGATTTTATTCATTTATACATGAGACACACAGAGAGAGAGAGAGTCAGAGACACAGGCAGAGGGAGAGGCAGTCTCCATGCCGGGAGCCCAACATGGGACTCAATCCAGGTCTCCAGGATCAGGCCCTGGGCTGAAGGCGGCGCTAAACTGCTGAGCCACCCGGGCTGCCCCAAAAGTTTACTTTTCTTATACCATACACAAAAATAAACTCAAAAGACCTAAACGCAAGACAAGAATTCATCAAAATCCTAGAGGAGAACACAGGCAGCAACCTTTGACCTAGCCACAGCAACTTCTTGCTAGACATGTCTCCAAAGGCAAGGGAAACAAAGGCAAAAATTAACTACTGGGACTTCATCAAGATAAAAAGCTTTTGCACAGCAAAGGAAACACTTAACAAAACCAAAAGATCACCTACAGCGTGGGAGAAGTTATTTGCAAATGTCTTATCAGATAAAGGGCTGGTAATAAAAATCTTTTTTTAAGTTTTTTTTTTAAATTTATTCATGAGAGACACAGAGAGAGAGGCAGAGACATAGGCAGAGGGAGAAGCAGGCTCCGTGCAGAAAGCCCGATGCAGAACTCCATCCCCAAACTCCGGGATCATGCCAAGTCAAGGGCAGACACTCAACCGCTGAGCCATCCAGGCGTCCCAGTAATCAAAATCTGTAAAGAATTTATCAAACTCAACACCCAAAGGACAAATAATCCAGTCAAGAAGTAGGCAAAAGACATGAACAGACATTTCTCCAAAGAAGACAAACAAATGGCCAGCAGACACATGAAAAAATGTTGACGTCACTCGGCATCGGGGAAATACAAATCAAAACCACAATGAGATACCACCTCACACCAGTTAGAATGGCTAAAATTAACAAGTCAGGAGATAACAAATGTTAGCCTGGATGCAGAGAAAGAATCCTCTTACACTGTTGGTGGGAATGCAAGCTGGTGCAGTCACCCTGGAAAACAGTATGGAGGTTCCTCAGAAAGTTAGAAACAGAGCTACCCCATGACCCAACAATGTCACTACTGGGTATTTACCCAAAGATATAAATGTAATGATTCAAAGAGGCACCTGTGCCCCAATGTTTATAGCAGCAATGTCCACAATAGCCAAACTATGGAAAGAGCCCAAATGTCCATCGACAGTTGAATGAATAAAGAAGATGTGGTGTACGTGTGTATACACACACACACACACACACACACACACAATGGAATATTACTCAGCTATCAAAAATGAAATCTTGCCATTTGCAAAAACATGGACGGAACCAGAGGGTATTATGCTAAGCTAAATAAACCAATCAGAAAAAAGACAATTATGTGATTTCACTCATATGTGGAATTTAAGAACAAAACAGAGGATCATAGGGGAAGGGAGAAAAAATAAAACAAAATGAAATCAGAGAGGGAGACAAACCATAAGAGACTCTTAATCATAGAAAACAAACTGAGGATTGCTGGAGGGTAGTGGGTGGGGGGACGGGGTAACTTGGTGATGAGCATTAAGGAGGGCATGTGATGTGATACACACTGGGTATTATATACAACTGATGAGTTGCTGAACTCTACCACTGAAACTAATAATACACTCTATGTTAATTAATGGAATTTAAATTAAATTAAATTTAAAAATTTTAAAGGGCAGCATAGGGAAAATAGTCAATATTGTAATAGCATTGTATGCTGACAGATGGTGACTACATTTACATGGTGAGCACTGAGTAATGTTTGAATTGTAGAATCATTATGTTGTAGAACTGAAACCAATATAACATTGTGTGTCAACTTATCTCAATAATAAACAAGGGAGACATAATAAAATAATTTTCACTTAAAAGAATAACCTGGGTGGTGGCTCAGTTAGTTGAGTAGATACTGAGCCTTTGGCTCAGGTCATGATCCTAGGGTCCTGGGATTGAGCTCCCCATGTGGTGGGCTCCCTACTCAGCAGGGAATCTGTTTCCTCCTCTCCCTCTGCCCCTTGCCACCCACTTGTGCTGTCTCTCTCTCTCCCAAATAAATAAAATCTTTAAAAAAATTTTTTAAAGAATAATAATAGCAAAAACAACAGTGTTTAACAATATAGACGGGCAGCCCTGATGGCCCAGCAGTTTGGCGCCGCCTTCAGCCCAGGGTATGATCCTGGGGACCCGGGATTGAGTCCCACGTCAGGCTCCCTGCATAGAGCCTGCATCTCCCTCTGCCTGTGTCCCTGCCTCTCTCTCTCTCTCTCTCTCTCTCTCTCTCTCTCTCTGTGTCTGTCATGAATAAATAAATAAAATCTTAAAAAAAAACAATATAGAGGGCACCAGATACTTTTCTAAGTGTTTTATTTGTTAATTCATTTATTTATTAACTCACCTTAGTTATTTAATTGTCACACACACAGCTGTCACCTTTTTTATTAGTATAAAAATCTTAATATAGAAAAGCAAAGAGGGGGTGCCTGGCTGGATCAATCAGAAGAGCATGCAACCCTTGACCTTGAGGTTGTGAGTTCAAGCCCCACAGTAGTTGTAGAGATTACTTAAAAATAAAATCTTTTTAAAAAAGAAAAGTGAGGGCAGCCCCGGTGGCATAGCGGTTTAATGCAGCCTAGGGTGTGATCCTGGAGACCCGGGATAGAGTCCCATGTTGGGCTTCCTGTATGGAGCCTGCTTCTCCCTCTGCCTGTGTCTCTGTCTCTATGAATAAATAAAATCTTTTAAAAAAAGAAAAGTGAAAAATATAACAAATTTCCATATACTTACCACTAGAATGAAAAAAATTAATATTAAAACCAATATTTTCAAAAAAACAAAACAAAACAAAAAACCAATATTTTCTAGCCAAATCCATCTTGAAAAAGAACAAAGTTTGAGGATTCACACTTCCCAATTTTAAAAGCTACAGTAATCCAGGCAGTGTAGGATAGGATAGTATCCAGGCAAAAGGATAGACATGTAAGTCAATGGAATAGAATTGAGAATCCAGAAATAGACCAATATATCTATGGTCAAGGTGTTAACATTCAGTGAGGGAAATGTTGGGACAACTGGATATCCACATGCCAAAGAATGTATTTGGACCCCCTACCACCAACCATCTACAAAAAATTAACTCAAAATGGGTTAAAGACATAAGTGTAAAAGCTAAAACTTATAACTCTTGGAAGAAAACATAAGTGTAAATCCTTTTTGGGTGTAGACAATATTTTCTTCGATGTGCATAGCACAAGAGGAAAAAATAGTTAAATTGGACTTTGTTATAATTAAAATATTTTATGGGTCAAGGCATTATCAAGAAAGTTGAAAGACAAACCACAGAATGGAAGGAAACATTTGCAAATTATACTCTGATAATGGTCTTATACCCAGAACATATAAAGAGCTCTTACAACTCAACAATAAAAAGATAAACAACTTAACTTAAAATTGGACAAATGACTGGTAGAGACATTTCTCCATGGAAAATGGACAAATGGTCAACAAGCATGTGAAAAGATATTCAACAACATTAGTTATTAGGGAAATGCAAATGAAAACTACAATGAGACATCACTTCACTGCCTATAATCAAAAAGACAGTAACAAGTGTTAGCAAGGATGTAGAGAAATTGGAAACCTTCACATATTGCTGGTAGGAATATAAAATGGTGCAGTCACTGTGCAAACCAGTTTCACAGGTCCTTAAAAAGTTAAACATAGAGTTACTATAAGACCCAACAGGGCAGCCCTGGTGGCTCAGCAGTTTATCGCTGCCTTCAGCCCAGGGTGTGATCCTGGAGACCTGAGATCAAGTCCCACATCGGGCTCCCTGCATGGAGCCTGCTTCTCCCTCTGTCTGTGTCTCTGTCTCTCTCTGTGTGTGTGTCTCTCATGAATAAATAAATAATAAAATCTTTTAAAAAAGACCCAACAATTCCACTTCTAGGTATATGCCCAAGATAATTGAAAATATATATTTATATAAAAATGGGTACATGAATGTTCATAGCAACATGAATCATAATAGCCAGAAAGTGAGAATAACCCAAATGTCCACCAAATGATGTGTGCATTAATGGGATTGGTATATCCTTCCAACGGAATTATATTCTGCCTTGAAAAGGAACAGAGTACAAATACACCTACCACATGGGTGAACCTTGGAAGAAGTGAAAGAATGCTAAGTGAAAGAAGCTATCACAAAACATCATCTATTGTGTGATTCTGTTTATATCAAATGACCGGATATGTAAATATACTGTGATCTGTGTTTTCCAGGAGCTCGAAAGAGAGGGCAATGAAGAGTGAGTGGTACAGATACAAGATTCCTTTTTGGAGATAATGAGATGTTTTAGAATTAGTGATGATGGTTGCACGACCTTGTGAATATATTAACAACACTGAATTGTACACTTTAAAATGGTGAATTTTGGGACACCTGGGTGGTTCAGTGGTTGAGCATCTGCCTTTGGCTCAGTTCGTGATCCCGGGGTCCTTGGATCGAGTCCTGCATTGGGCTCCCCACAGGGAGTCTGCTTCTCCCTCTGACTGTGCCTCTGCCTCTCTCTGTGTGTCTCTCACAAGTAAATAAATAAAATCTTTTTAGAAAATCTTTTAAATGGCGAATTTTATGGCATCTGAATTATAGCTCAATAAGGAAAAAAAAGAGGGAGAAATGGTATTCTTATCTCTAGTTCAGTGTTTCACAAACATTTTGGTCTCAAAAATCCCTTATATTCTTAATGATTATTGGGCCCCAAAGAGCTTTTGTTCACGTGTTTTTTTTTTATATGTTTATGTTAAATATCCATTGTCATTCACCATGTTAGAAATTAAAATTGAAAAAAAAAGAAATTAAAATTGAGAAAATTTTCAGATACTTACTGTTAATTAATTTGAAATAGCATTAATGAAACATATACATGTTACCATAAGTAGCAGTTTATGAAGAATAACTACATTTCCCAAATTAAAAAAAATCGTGAGGAGAGTGGCATTTTTGCAAGTATCTTTAATGTCTGGCTTAATAGGAGACAAGCAGATTCTTATATCTGTTTATATATTCAATCTGTTGTGGTATGTTGTTTTGGCTGAAATATATGGAAAAAATCTGAAATCTGACTTCATACAGATAATATAGTTAGAAAAGGGAAGACTCACAGCCTTTCCAAATAATTGAGGGTATTTTTCTTAACACACCATAACAGGACAAGTGGTAGTTTCCTAAAGGTTAGTTGCAAGGTAGAGTCTGCAATCACATCAGTGAGCTTTTCATTCTCTTATATTAAAATCCGTTGGGGGGGATCCCTGGGTGGCGCAGCGGTTTGGCGCCTGCCTTTGGCCCAGGGCGCGATCCTGGAGACCCGGGATCGAGTCCCACGTCGGGCTTCCGGTGCAGGGAGCCTGCTTCTCTCTCTGCCTCTCTCTCTCTCTCCCTGTGTGACTATCATAAATAAATTTTAAAAAAAAAATCCGTTGGGGGCAGCCCCGGTTGGGCAGCGGTTTAGCGCCGCCTGCAGCCTGGGGTGTGATCCTGAAGATGCGGGATCAAGTCCCACATCGGGCTCCCTGCATGGAACCTGCTTGTGTCTCTGCCTCTCTGCCTCTCTGCCTGCCTCTCTCTCTCTGCCTCTGAGTAAGTTAAAAAAAAAAGGGGGGTGGGGTCTCTTGGGAAAAAAAATAATAAAAAAGAAAATAAAATCCGTTGGTCTGTACTGTACTTCGAATAGATCTTTTATCCATGCCTGATTTTGGAACATTCTGCGTTGGTCATTTGGAAAATATTTGTTTCACTGAGTTATGTTGCTCTTCCAAATGTTGACTCATTTCATGACTCAATGCCACAATATCATACTTGTTAATACCAACCCCAAGCTCATCAGAACGGTCTTTAGATTTTGGGAAGCTGTCAAGCTCTCAGTGGTAGATACAAATTTTCCAAAAGTCCAATATTTGTTTTAAACCTTGAATTTCAAAACTGGCAATGAACACTGCCAGTTGTTTTCCTTGGAAGGGAAAACTCCTTTTGTTTTCCAACAAAATGTCTGCTAATCCCGAAATGTGAATTACCATAGACTTTTTTGGGGGGAGAGTCAATCACTCTTTCAAGGAAAAAGGGTGTTTCCCCCCAAAAAAGAGGGTGAGCTTAGCTCACAATTCAAACAAGTGCTTTTCCTCAGGACAACTACCATCCTTTGGAATGCAGAAGTATTTTATCACTGCTTTTTATTTCGTGCCCTCAAGGATTAAGTTTTAATAAAACTAAGAATTTTTATTGCGTCGTCAAGGCCATTTTTCCTGTTTATTTATTTATGTTTTAATTCCAGTATAATTATTTTTCTAAAGATTTTATTTCTTTATTCATGAGAGACAGAGAGAGAAAGAGAGAGAGAGAGGCAGAGACACAGGCAGAGAGAGAAGCAGGCTCCATGCAGGGTGTGGGTGGGACTCGATCCCGGGACCCCAGGATCACGCCCCAGGCCAAAGGCAGGCACTAAACCGTTGAGCCACCCCAGGATCCCCAATTCCAGTATAATTAATGTAAGGTATTCTATTAGTTTGGGGTGTACAATATAGTGACTCAACAATTCAAGACATAATTTAGTGCTCATCATGGTGAGTGTGCTCTCCATCTCCTTCACCTATTTCATCCATCAAGGACATTATTTTTTTAAAAAAATATTTATTTATTTATTCATGAGAGACACAGAGAGAGAGGCAGAGACACAGGGAGAGGGAGAAGCAGAATCCACACAAGGAGCCCGATATGAGACTCCATCCCAAGACCTGGGGATCACAACCCAAGTGGAAGACAGATGCTCAACCACTGAGCCACATAGACATCTGCATCAGGACATTCTTCAGTGGACCTGACCTTTGTCTTGTTCTACTGTCAGAATTTCCTGATGTTTTTGTCTTGTCTTTACTGCTAAGAGTGCAATGCTTACTAGAACAATTTGGTGCCATGGTCACTTTACACATCATTGTTCTTGCACCATCATTGTAAATGATGTCAGCATCAATGCAGTGAAAAAGACAAATTATGACTTAGTGTTTGACTTCATAGGACCCCTGGAAGAGTGTAGAGACCCCCAGGAGTCTCTGGACCAGACCTTGAGAACCACTGCTCAAGTTTGTTCATTTGTTCAAATATTTTCATGGAGCACATGGGAGGTGCTAGGTCTTATTCCAGGCCCTAGAGACACAAAGGGAAACAAGACAAGGCCTTGCATCCTCATGGGGAGACAGACAAGAAACACATACATACATAAGTAAACAAGAAATGTTCACATGGTGGCATTATTAAAATGAAAGAACAGGTGCACCTGGGTGGCTCAGGTGGTTAAGTGTCTGCCCTTGGCTCAGGTCATGATCCCAGGTCCTGAGATTGAGCCCCACATCAGGCTCTCTGCTCAGTGGGGAGTCTGCTTCTTCTCCCTCTGCTTCTGCTTGTGCTCCTGTGTGCTCTCTCTCTCTCTTTCAAATAAACAAATGAAATCTAAAAAAAAAAAATGTGAAAGAACATTACAGGGGAAGGGAAAACACTAGATAGGTCAGGGAAGACCTCTCTGGGATGACATTTGAGTGGAGACCTAACTGAAACTGAGAAGAAGACAGTTTGATGGCATTCTTGTTAAAAGGCAGTGCTCAAGAGGGCAAAGGATGCAGAGCATCTCCCTTCAGAGTCTGCAAGTCCCATTTTATTAAGAAGGCATCAAGGTATTGGCTTGGCATCACTCTGATGCCATCTTTCCATCAAACTAATCTCTTTATTCTGTCTGAATTTCAGCTTTCATTTTATTTTTTGGAGAGGTAGGGAGGGGCAGAGAGAAGGAGAGAGAAAATCTTAAGCAGGTTCCACAACCAACACAGAGCCCAACCCTGAGATCATGACCTGAGCCCAAACCAAGAGTCGGGGTCATTTAACTGCATGAGCCACCCAGGCACCCCTGGAAAGTTCTTAATACATTGTAAATGTGAGTGTTGCCTACTCAGTCAGGCTTGGCTGCCATCCTCTGCAGACCCCTGGGCTGCAGGGCTTCCTACCCTGAGTGCTCAGTCTCTTATTCCCTCTCCTTGTTACAGCACTGTTAGCTGAGTCAGATCTCTTCCATTTCAGGCAGGGGTTCTTGATTTGGAGAGACCTACTGTCAATCCTTACTTTTTTTTTTTCAATCCTTACTTTTGAAAACATCTTATTACTTTCTTTTTTTTACAAAAATATTTTATTTATTTATTCATGAGAGACACAGAGAGAGGCAGAGACATAGGCAGAGGGAGAAGCAGGCTCCCTGCAGGGAGCCTGAGGCAGGACTTGATCCCAGGACCCCAGGATCATGACCTGAATCAAAGGCAGATGCTCAATTTCTGAGCCACCCACATGCCCATCTTGTAACTTTCTTAAAGATAATCCTGACTGGGCAGCCCGGGGGGTGCAGCGGTTTAGCGCCGCCTGCAGCCCAGGGCGTGATCCTGGAGATCCGGGATCGAGTCCCACCCACACCCTGCATGGAGCCTGCTTCTCCCTTTGCCTGTGTCTCTGCCTCTCTCTCTCCTGCTCTGTATCTCTCATGATTAAATAAAATAAAATCTTTTAAAAAAAAAAGATAATCCTGACTAATTGAAATCTTTTTAAATCCTGCCTCCTCAATCAATATATTTTAATTTCTAACAAGCCTTTCCTTGTTTTATCCAAGTCATGAAGTTAAATGCCAAGCCCTGCACAGGATGCTATTTCCAACTTCACATTATTATGTGGGCTGTAAGTCATCTCTCCAGCTTGTTCTCTGGCTTAGTTAAATGTTTGGCTGCAATACAGACAAGGTTTCTTGTAGATTGCTCCCCCAAGGGTTTCTCTTTTTTATAAGAAATGCATATGATTATATGAAGACAGGCTGTTTACTTCCTTCTCAGAGTGTTTAACTCACTTCATTTTGCAGAGAGCAACTGGAAGTGCAGAGCCACGCAGGAATTAAAAGCTGAGAATACTGGCTTTTAACTCTTTCTTCTTTTTTTTTTTTTTTAGCAGTTCTGGCCACGGAAAATGGAAAGCAAAGAGGGAGGGCATGGGATGAAGTGGGGAGAAGCCTGATTCCAACATCTGGGCTAGCAGCCTGAAAAGGCCTTAGTAGGCATGCTCTAGAGGATTAACCCTCTAGACCCAGATGCAGGCAGGCGCACAGGGCATGCCAGGAGTGGGAACAGAAGCGGCAACATTTAGTGGCAGTTGCCACAGAGGGTCTCCTCAGCCAGAAAGCAACTGGCATTTGGTCCAGAGTTGGTTAAAATGCCCCACATGAGGCTGGGGCTCAGCCCGAGGGGCATCTCCTCCACCCAGCCCCCGGTGGCTGGCACTGTAGGAGGGAAGAGGCGGGTAACAAGGAGGGGAACCCTACTGCAAGGGGAGGCCAGGGAAATGCTCCGAAGGGGGTCCTGCGGCAGGGAAAGTCTCAGCTCTGGCCCCTTCTCATCAATAGCTGAGTGGGTGGGGAGGGCGGTGATGCATCGTTGCCTTAGGTGGCCCAGGAGGGCGCTAAGGTCATGAGATGCGGCCCCTTCTCTAGCCTTCTGTCTTGTTCCCGGAGAAGGTGTGCAGTCCCCCCGCCCCCCCCCCCCGCCCACCTCCGGCTCCGGCCCCTCTGCCCCTCAAGCGGCCGGCAGGGGTCAGTGTTTGGCTGCAGGTGAGTAGATCGCATCCAGATGCTGAATCTGGTTCCTCTGCCCGGGTCCCGTTACTCACCAGCCTGGGCTTGTTCACTGGCCTTTATCTGGGTTCTTGCCTACCTGGCCCACACGTCTCTCCTGATTCCTCCAGACTGTCCCTCCCCAGTAGCAGTGCCCGCACCCCTCCTTTAGCATAGCCCACTCCGCGCATGAATAAATACTTCTTGACCTCTTGCCTGACAGTGGTGCCAAAATGTGGGCGTGGCTTGGAATCAGATTTGGGTTCAAGTTCTTGCTCTGCCAATTTACTGGCTGTGTAGCTTTGAGTAAATCCCTTTACCTCTCTGTGTCAAGTTTCTCATCTTCAAAAATGAGCTAATGACAAGAATAGCTATTACGCAGTGTGCCAAGGGTTTATATATGCCATATGCTCTGCATATTATCTCAGAGCTCAAGATGAGGAAACTGGCCACCAGAGAGGAGAGATCTGTAGCTGCAGAAAATAGCAGATTCAGCTTTTGAGCTGGGTCTGACTTTCCCCCACTGTGTTACCCTGCCTGGCAGAGCTATAGTGAGACTTCAAATGTGAAGATTTTATGATTTTTCTCTTCTAACAGTTTGGCCTGGATCCTAGTGGGTGTTCTCTCCTACTAAAAGGCATTTTTTTTAATTTTAAAAGGGAACTTCCCATTTTAAAAGGAAAAGGCATTTTGCTGCTAAAAATGTTCCCAGTTAGCAAAAGTAGCCTACTAGAATACAGCTTCCTGAAGGGTATGGACCTCAGCTGTTTGGCTCACTGTCTGAGTCTGTTGCTCAACATACTTCCAGATATACTGTAAATACACAATAAATATGAAGGAATACATAAATTCATACTCCTCCTACCTTCATTCCAAGACAGATCCTAACATGGAGCCATTTTTTCATATCAACCATTCAATTATGAGGCAAGTGACACTAATTACTAACTCTAATAGCCATTGTCTAATTTAATTAAGGGGGATTATTGGATCTCCTGAAACTCCTGCCATCCTCCCATTAGCTAAGTCATGGGGGTTCAATAACAGTCTTTTTATTAGTATGTTCACAAGATAAATTAAATAAACCAGCTTAATGACTCATCTTTGTGACTTATGACATTGAGAATAGGTGTGAGGAAATGATAAATGTGTAACACTGAAGACTTGAGGAAAATGCTGTGGGTGTATGGCTCCAAATGTCTCACAAGCTTTCCCCTGCAGCCTTGGGACCTCGGCAACCCTCAGACGCCCCTCCATCTCCATCTTCTCTCTGCTTAAATGATGTATTTGCCCTTGTCCAAAGCATTTTTTAGAAACTGGTTTCTCTTTGTGCTGATCAGGTCCAGAACCCTAAACAGACCAAATCCACTGTGACTATTGACCAATAGGATGGCAACCACAGAAGGCAGAGGAGAGGCAGCCTTTAGTTCAAGACCAGCCATAGGACCCCAGAGGGAAATTGAAAAATAAAACAGGTTGTCTATACTGACTCTCTCCCTTAAAGCCCAGTTTGGAAGAGCAACAGCACAAAGTGATAGAAATCCATGGGATAAAAAGAAAAAAGAAAAAGAAAGAAAGAAAGAAAGAAAGAAAGAAAGAAAGAAAGAAAGAAAGAAAGAAAGAAATCCATGGGACTTTTTGGACAGTGGTGTAAAGAACAGAACAAAGACAGATATGAGCCAACTTCTTAGCCGCTCAGCTCCACCTTCCTCAACACTAAACGGGGTCGTGTGATACTGTGATATATATAACAGGAAATATATTTGGTCTTCATCCCCATTTCTGGCACACAGCTCCTAAAACCCTTGGAATTTCCTGTGATGAAAGGGTGGGAGGTAAATAGATGCCTGTTGTTATGTTAATGAGGTGACTTTCAGACCTAAGTCTGACCTAAGTGAAGGTCAACCAAGTGATTAGAGGGTGGGAAATGTTGGTCTTACCCTGACCCCCCAACCTTAGGGAGGGGAGGGGCTGGAGATTGATTTCAATCACCAATGGCCAGTGATTTCATCAGTCATGCCTATGTAATAAGGCCTCCATAAAACTCCAAAAGGAATAAGTTTAGAGAACTTTCAGGTTTGTGAACTTGTGGAGATTCAGGAAAGTGGTGCACTCTGGTGAGTATGACAGCTCCACACCCATTCCCTTTACCCTGTACCTTGTCCTATGCATCTCTTCCATCTGGCCATTCCTGAGTTCTATCCTTTTCTAGTAAATCAGTGATCTAGTAAGTAAAGTGTTTCTCTGAGTTCTGCGAGCCAGTCTAGCAAATTAATCGAAGCAAATTAATCGAACCCAAGGAGGGGGTTGTAAGAACCTCTGATTTTTTTAAAAGATTTTATTTATTTATTCATGAGAGACAGAGAGAGAGAGGCAGAGACACAGGCAGAGGGAGAAGCAGGTTTCACGCAGGGAGCCCAATGTAGGACTCAATCCCAGGACTCCAGGATCACGCCCTGGGCTGAAGGCAGGCATTAAACCAATGAGCCACCCAGGGATCCCCAGAACTTCTGATTTATAGCAGTTGATCAGAAGCACAGGCGACAACCTGGGCTTTCAGTGGGTATCTAAATTGGGGGTGAGGGGCAGTTTTTTAGGACTAAACCCTTAACCGGTGGGATCTGATGCTATCTCTGGGTGGACAGTGTCAGAACCGAGTTGGTTGCTATGACCTCCAGCTGGTGTTCTGAGAATCGCATGGTGGTGTTGGGAGAGTTCTCCCCACAAACACTTCAGCTGGGTCCAGGGACCCAAAGTAGGAAGTACTTTCCCCTGGTTTTCTTCCTACTTCTCTGTACAGCCCTTTTATTTATTTTTTAAAGATTTTATTTATTTATTCATGAGAGACACACAGAGAGAGGCAGAGACACAGGCAGAGGGAGAAGCAGGTTTCATGCAGGGAGCCCGATGTGGGAACTCTATCCTGGAACTCCAGGGTCACATCCTGAGCCAAAGGCAGACATAACCCCTGAGCCACCCAGGCATCCCTGTACAACCCTTTTATTTCAGCTGGAAAGTCTTTTTAACTTTTGGTAAATTCCATCCTCAGACTTCTGTTTTTCTTCTCCTACACTCTCTTGTTGAGAAGTGTTGTTAGAAAGTCTTATCCAGGAAGAAAGAAAGAAAGAAAGAAAGAAAGAAAGAAAGAAAGAAAGAAAGAAAGAAAGAAAGAAAGAAAGAAGAAAGAAAGAGCTGGTCTCCCCCCCACCCCCACCCCCCATAAAAAAAAGAAGAGAAGAGAAGAGAAGAGAAGAGAAGAGAAGAGAAGAGAAGAGAAGAGAAGAGAAGAGAAGAGAAAAGAAGAGCTCATTTATAGGAGATGCCTGTCTGACTCAGACAGTAGAGTAATCTTGGGGTTGTGAGCTTGAGCTCCACTTTGGGTGTAGCAATTACTTTAAAAAAAAAAAGAAGAGAAATAAAGTCTCATCCATTCATGTATCCAATTCCTACCTAATTGGGGTGATTCTCAGATTTATTACCAGTTCTGTCTCAAGTGTTCCCCCCTTCCAAAAAAAAACCCTCAAAAACAAAAAGAACTTTGGGGTCAGGTGTCCACCCTTGACCAGTCAACTGTAGCTAGGGGCATGATGTCTTTATGAACATAGCAGCTTCCATTGGAATCACAGAAATGGGGTCAGGGAAGGAGTATTTAGCAGAGCAAGTCTGGGCTGGAGGTGGAAACCTGGGTGGACCACTACTGAGAGCTATCAGTTGAGGACCTTTCTACTTGAATATGCACTCACAGGCCTTTTGTAGTCTTCCCCCCAAACCTGAATCTCCTCCTATTCTCCTCACTTCAGTGAATGGGGCCACCATGCACCAACTCATCCCAGCTAGAGAGGTGTTCTACAACCTGAGAATCATCCTGCAGTCCTCCTTCTCTCTTAACCAAGCCCAGTACATCTAATCACTCACCAAATCCCTCCAATTCTACTATTTAAATACTTCCCCTCTCCCCTCCTACTACCACTTTCAGAGTTCAGACCATCCTCATAAATCATCTGGAATATTGCAATAGCTTCTTAGCTGGTCTCTCTTCTACTAGTCTTGCTTCCTCTAATCCATTCTCCTCACTGGTGGCTTTTGTTTTCCTGAATGAAACACATTTATTCCAGATGGGTTAAGAGAGATACAGAGAGAGAGAGAGAAAGAGAGAGGCAAAGACCCAGGCAGAGGGAGAAGCAGGCTCCATGCAGGGAGCCTGACGTGGGACTCAGTCCCGGGTCTCCAGGATCACGCCCTGGGCTGTAGGCTACGCTAAAACGCTGAGCCACCAGGGCTGCCCCTTTTTTTCTTTCTTGTCTCCTCTTTTTCTTTCTTGTCTCTTTTCTTTCTCTCTTCCCACTTTTGCTTTATTCTCTCTGTCCTCCATCTCTTTCCCTCCCTTTTTATATGATCTCCAAAACATAGTCTCTTCGCAGAGCTGCTTCTCTGAAAGACAAGACATTGGTCCAGGGGAGCAGTTCTTTGTGTGAATTCTAATTTGTATTGCTAGTGATCAGTTAAATTCTTTCTGCAGAAGACTTCTGTATTCTTTCTAGTTTTTCCTTGAAAAAAAAATGTGTGTATATTTATATATGTATATGTATATATATAATATATATGTGCCTTAAATAAAGAGCTTCCACTAATCTGATTAAAAAGAAAAGTTCCCCTTTCTATCCTTTCTCTCTCCCCCCTCCCTCCCACCCCTAGCCTTCCATATATCAAGTGGAGTTTTATCACCTTCTGCAGGGGCAGCCCTGCCACCTGTCACAGAGTTGATGGGCTGGTGACAGTATATGGATGTTGTCACCTCACAAGGTTCAGGGGCAGCATCAGGAATAGTCCCCGGTGGCTAAAACACTTCAGCAACCTCTTTTACTTTTAAGAGAAATACATTTACACAGTTTAAAAAAACATATAAAAATGTAGGTGAAAAAAATGTAGGTGAAAAAATCTCTCCCCAACTATGCTCCATCTCTCCCATTCTCACTGTAACTCTGTCCCCTCAAAGAAAACCACTCTGATTTTCTTTTATATGCCCCTCCAAATTGTCCTTATGTGGATGAAAACTTCAGTGATGATATATTCTTATTTTCGTCCCTTTTTATTTTATTTTTTTAAAGATTTTATTTATTTATTCATGAGAGACACACACACAGAGAGAGAGAGAGAGAGAGAGAGAGGCAGACACACAGGCAGAGGGAGAAGCAGGCTCCATGCAGGGAGCCTGACATGATACTCCATCCCAGGTCTCCAGGATCATGCCCCCGGCTGAAGGCGGCGCTAAACCACTGAGCCACCTGGGCTGCCCCCTCGTCCCTTTGTAGACAAAAGATAGTCTCATAATCCTATTCAATTCTCTCTCTTTTTTTAACTTAACAATCAACAAGTGGGTTTTTTTTTTTACAAGTGGGGTTTTTTTTTATTGTTTGTCCCTGTTTTATTTATCTATTTTTAAAGATTGATTTTATTTATTTATTTATTTATTTATTTATTTATTTATTTATGAGAGAGAGAGAGAGAGAGAGAGAGAACACAAGTAGGGGGAGCAGGAGAGGGAGAAGCAATTTCCCTGCTGAGCAAATAGTCCCATGTGGGGCTTGATCCCAGGACCCTGAGATCATGACCTGAGCCAAAGGCAGCCGCTTAACTGATTGAGCCACCCAAGCTCTCCAACAAGTGTCTATTGAGTAGTTACCATGTGCCAGACCCTGTGCATTGCACAGTGTGTGACATACAGGTGAATTAGACCCAATCCTCCTGTTCAAGGAACATACAATCTAGTGACCGAGCCTAGCCTCATCCACAGATAACCACACTGTGTTTCAAAAACTGTATTTTTAATAACCCCACCATATATTTTTTTAAGTAGGCCCAACATGAGACTTGAACTCACGAACCCAAGTTCAAGACCTGGGCTGAAATCGAGAGTTGGATGCTTAACCAACTGAGCCACCCAAGTGCCCCTAAAGAACCACACCATATTTTAAAGCATTCAGTAAAGTCAGGGCAAGGAGAGCACAGGCAAGGAAGACTAAATACAATGTGGTGGCTCAGAAAGGAGGGGACTCCGAGCTGAACTTTGGAAAATGGATAGGATCCTGAGCACACAGAGCTGGGCAGGTGGGCCTTCCATGTGGTCAAAGCTCCAGAGGTGGGAAAGTTCTGATGAAGAGAAAAGAGTGAAAAGTAGAGGCTTAAGGGTTGGGAAAGCAGTGGAGTCAACAACCTGGATTCAAGTCCTGGCTCTCCCTCCTGTTAGCTGGTAGGTTCTTCAACTGTAAAATGGGGGTGGGGGGTGGGGGATTGTTATCTCCCAGCATGGTGAGAAAGACAAAATGAGACAATATTTGTGAACACCCTGTAAATAATTAAGGACTAGACAGTGTGAATTGCTAAAGCTGCAAATGCAAATAGGAATTTGATCTTAGTGCTCAGTTCGGCAGCACATATACTAACTTTAGGTTGTCCTAAACAATGCAGATTTTAGGCTTTATTCTGAAGGCCTTCAAGAAGGAAATACTAAAGACTTTGGGATAAAGAAATGACTTATAGGGGACACATGGGTGGCTCAGCGGTTTGGCACCTGCCTTCGGCCTGGGGCGTGATCCTGGAGACCCGGGATCGAGTTCCGCGTCAGGCTCACTGCATGGAGGCTGCTTCTCTCTCTCTGCCTCTCTCTCTGTATCTCTCATGAATAAATAAATAAAACTTTTAAAAAAATGAAATGACTTATAGGACTCAGACAAAAAGGAGAAAGGGGTGGTAGGGCAGGCATTTCATTAAGTGCCAAAAGATTGTATTAGAATCTTATCTCTCAGTTAACAATGAAAGGCAACCCTGTATCAAATAAACTTTTTATTTTATTTTATTTTATTTATTTTTCAAAGATTTTATTTATTTACTCATGAGAGACACATAGAGAGAGGGAGAGACATAGGCAAAGGGAGAAGCAGGCTCCTCGCAGGGAGCCCATGCGGGACTCAATCCCAGGACCCCAGGATCACGACCTGAGCCAAAGGCAGATAGATGCTCAACCCCTGAGCCACCCAGGTGTCCCCATCAAGTCCCAGTTACCTGCAAGAGAATTTTCTGCCCTGTGATTCTCTTGGCTAACATGATAATCAACACTCTTGACATCATGACTTTACCCTTTCAACCTAACTCCCCTGTGGTCTTTAGCACTTGCAGTGGTTGACTCCTTCCCACTGCAGGAAGCTAGAAGCCTGAGAAAAATGTGACCATTGTTGATCTTGACATTCAAGGGAGAGGAAAGCTTCTCTTAAGTTAGGCTCTGGTTTTGTTTTCTGTGTCATGTTGTTCCAGAGAGACAGCAGGTACAACCGAGAGGTTGTGGAAATCACCTTCTTCACTCAGCCCTCATAGCATAGCTTGGGAACTTGACTTCAGGGCCACAAGTCCTGACTCTGGACATTGAATAAATACTGGTTGGATGAATGAGTAAACAAGGAGTGAATAAATCAGTGTATTTCAGAGAAGCCCTTGCACAGTTACATATCTCACAAGACTGAAACTACATTTGAAAGGAAAACTGTCAATCAGGTTTATAATAAAAATGTCTTTATTTTTATTTATCTTATTTATTCATGAGAGAAACAGAGAGAAAAAGAGAGAGAGGAAGAGGGAGAAGCAGGCTCCATGCAGGAAGCCTGATGTGGGACTCAATCCCAGGTCTCCAGGATCACACCCTGGGCTGAAGGTGGCGCTAAACTGCTGAGCCACCCAGGCTGCCCTATAGATGTTTTTAAAATGAAAAGGCTCCTGCATGGAGCCTGCTTCTCCCTCTCTGCCTATGTCTGCCTCTCTCTGTGTGTCTCTCATGAATAAATAAATAAATAAATAAATAAATAAATAAATAAATAAATCTTAAAAACAACAACAACAACAAAAGCCTGGGACTTGATGGTGTGTCATTCCCTGGTTCAGTTCTCCCTTTGGAGGTTCAAGACGGAGGAGTGGGGGAGCGGAGAGAAATGCCTCATCCCCACTTGCCTCTCTCCCCAGATTCTCCTCAGCTTTGCAGCTTCCTCCTCTTAAGAGAGTAGAGGATATGGATTGAGGTGTGGTTGAAGCTTCAGGGTTGGTGTGGTTGAAGCTTCATTTTGCCCAAGAGCTGTGCCCAAAATGAATCTGGGGCATGGAAACAGTCAGAGTACAAAAAGGATATGGGGCACGTAAGATGCTTCCAAGGAAACCTTCTTGGGGAAAAATAAAATGCTTTTATTGGGAAAGGGTTTGCATTAGTCATCGAAATCATTTCTGAAATGAAACAAGAATCAGTGTCCAGTTACTCTGGGTTGAAGGAGGTGCTCCCAGGAGGAAACCCCTGATTGCTGTGCATGTGAATGGAACAATCCTTTGTTTCAGAGCCAGGGCTCACTGTCCCAGAGAGCAGTCTTAGGAAGGGAGGCTGTTGATTCTCAGGTCCAAGCCCAGTTCTGCCTGTAAGGCTAAGTCCTCCCCATTTGGGGCCATGCTGGGAGGGAGGCAACCCTGTTTTTAACAGCCACATGTCTCTGCCTCTCTCTGTGTCTCTCATGAATAAACAAATAAAATCTTTTTTCTTTTTTAAAAAAGATCTTATTTATTGATTTTAGACAGGGAGTAGGGAGGGGAGGGGCAGAGGAGGAACGAACGAGAATCTCAAGCTGACAGAATCTCAAGCTGACGCCATACCCAGCAGAGAGCCTGAGGTGGGGCTTGATCCCACAACCGTGAGATCATGATTTTTTTTTAAAGATTTTATGTATTTATTCATGAAAGACACACACACAGAGAGAGAGGCAGAGACATAGGCAGAGAGGGAAGCAGGCTCCATGCAGGGAGCCCGATGTGGGACTCAATCCAGGACTCCAGGATCATACCCTGGGCCAAAGGGAGGCACTCAACCGCTGAGCCACCCAGGCATCCCCGGAGATCATGATCTGAGCAGAAACCAAGAGTCGGATGCTTAACCGACTGAGCCACCCAGGCCCGCATCCAACTATTTTAATAAAGGGGAGAGGAGATTGAGGAAAATACTCTTGAGTCTTCAGCTAGAGTGTCGGGCACGTAGCATGTAACCCCAAACTTGCTAGAGCAGTTTTTTATTATAAGTAATATAAACAAAAAAAGGTAATATAAACCATAAAAGTACATGAAATCAGTCTCATGTATTGTGAAATATCTGATATTCCATGGCAACTATATTTGTTAAAATAGAAACCAAGACTCAGAAAATTATGACTATTTTGCGATGATGCAGCTGAAAATGACCCTTCAACCTCACTTCTTAGGGAGATCCTCACCACTATAATGTCTAAGAAATTGGGTTCCCCAATCCCCATATCCCCACTCCAAGCACTTCAGATGAAATATCTACTGACAGGCTAGACTGTTAGGTAGTAGTGCTTGGTTCAGTCATGTGGCTAATTCTTGTCCTGACCATTTTGATCATTTCCTTAGATCTCCCTACATGACGCAGAAAGTTCATTGATAATTTGGATAATTCAGCTAGAGTGGGAGTAGAGAAACTTTGTGGAGGCATAAAAACTGGCTTAACCCTGAGAGATCTTCATGAAATTTCTCCAGGTCCCTTCATTCAAACTTTTGTGATCCACCCTCAAAGTGGCCCAGGCGAGAAAGACAAAAGCTAATGAGTCAGAGGCTCCTTTTGCTTCCAAAAACAACGAACAAGGTGCTACCCCCAGGTATTACCCTCTCTGTAAAATGGGCTGATTCTTTCCTTCTCCCTGTGCCTTACACAAGATAGAAGATGAGATGGTACACAGATACTTGAAAGATTAAAAAGCACCACACAAATATAAGAGGGCTTTCTCCCATGCACAGCTGGGACTTGAATCCAACCCATCTGCTCGAAGTTCACTGCTTAGGCCACTCCACTGCAACTGTTGTGCATGGACATAAGCTCTGTCTCAGGCCAGGCCAAGGCCAGGTCAGATATAGCTCAATGTGGCCAGTGAGGGTCTGTGAGCTGGGTCAACCTGCTATGATGGTCAACCTGAGAAATAAAAACAGCTCCTAATGCTCCCCAGGCTCAGAGGGTAGCTGCAGAAATAGCGCTGGGTTTCCTTCCTCTTGAATATTAAAATGCTCATAATGCTCTCTCCATGTCCCAGATTATTATGTGGAGCTGGAAATTAGCATTCTGTTCCAACACACTGTGGCACCTTTGCTTTGGGAGTTGAAATGACGGTTTTTAATAAGCTGGCTCCAGGCATCTGTCACCAGTAATGGAAGTTCTGCCCAGGAAGATAGATCACTGCTTGTTAAAAGACCACAGGGCAATAAATTTCCCAAGTCATAACTCAGCTTCCAAATCAGGACTCCAGAGAATCGCTTCCATATTTTAGCACTAACCCCAGAGCCGCGGACCCTGCTGATCCTACCATTGACCTCGATCACGGTTCTTCTTTGCCTTCACTCTTTGCACTTGCATTTGGGGTTCAGTGAGATCCACACACATATAACTTGCAGATGCAGCTGTGCTTCAAGACTGGATCAGTGGAGGGAGGCTACAAGAACCAGAGCCTGAGTTTTAATGCTCTACTAGCAGCAAACTCAAATTTTTGCTATCTCAAGGACCCAGGTCATTAAGACTTCAAAATAAGTTCATTATAGAAATTCAAGCTAATGTAATCATATCCATCAATGTTGGACTTTTCTTCCTCTTAAATCTGAGCACATCGCACCAGCTGTAGGAAATTAGGACTGGTTTATAAATAATTTGATTTTTATTTTATTATTTATTTATTCATGATAGACATAGAGAGAGAGAGAGGCAGAGGGAGAAGCAAGCTCCATGCTGGGAGCCCGACGCGGGACTCGATCCCGGGACTCCAGGATCACGCCCTGGGCCAAAGGCAGGCGCCAAACTGCTGAGCCACCCAGGGATTCCCAATAATTTGATTTTTAAAGATACCACATAGCTGGGGTGCCTGAGTGGCTCAGTCCATTGGGCATCTGCCTTCAGCTCAGGTCATGACCCTGTGATCAAGCCCTGCATTGGGTTCTCCAATCTGCGGGGAGCCTGCTTCTCCCTCTCCCTCTGCCTGCTGCTTTGCCTACTTGTGCTCTCTTTGTCAAATAAATAAAATCTTTTTTTTAAAAAGACACCACATAGCTAGTGAAGTTAAACATATACCTACTCTAAATCCAGAAATTCTATAGGATGTGAGTCGATTTTTCCACCAGAAGAACTGTTCAAGAACATTCATAATAGGGACACCTGGGTGGCTCAGTGGTTGAGCGCCTGCCTTTGGCCCGGGGATCCTGGAGACCTGGGATCAAGTCCCACATCAGGCTCCCTGCATGGAGCCTGCTTCCCTCTCTGCCTATGTCTCTGCCCCTCTCTGTGTGTCTCTCATGAATAAATAAATAAATAAAATCTTTAAAAAAGAATATTCTTAATAGCTTTATTTGTAATAGTCCAAAACAGAAACAATTCCAATGTCCATCAAGAGGTGAATGGAAGGGCAGCCCTGATGGCGCAGCGGTTTAGCGCCGCCTGCAGCCCGGGGCGTGATCCTGGGGACCTTGGATCGAGTTCCACATCAGGCTCTCTGTATGATGCCTGCTTCTCCCTCTGCCTGTGTCTCTGCCTCTCTCTGTCTCTATGAATAAATAAATAAAATCTAAAAAAAAAAAAAGAGGTGAATGGAAAAAAAAAGAGGTGAATGGATAAACTAGTTGTGGTATGTCCATACAATGGAATAACATTAAGCAATTTAAAAGAATAAACTACTGGGCAGCCCAGGTGGCTCAGCGGTTTGGGGCCGCCTTCAGCCCAGGGCGTGATCCTGGAGACCTGGGGTCAAGTCCCACGTCGGGCTCCCTGTGTGGAGCCTGCTTCTCCCTCTGCCTGTGTCTCTGCCTCTCTCTGTGTGTCTTTCATGAATAAATAAATAAAATCTTTAAAAAATAATAAACTACTGATACACACAATATAGACAAATCACACAGACATTTTGATGAATGGCATAAACCAGACCCAAGAGTATACACAGTATGACTCTATTTATATGAAAGTCAAGAATAGGCAAAACTAATTCATAGCAATGGAAATCAGAATAGCAGTTATCTCTGGAATATTATACCTGCTATTGGAACTACATGGATGCAAGAATTGTTCTATATCTTGTTCTGAACAATGGTTATATGAATAAATATTCCTTGAGCCATATACTTAAAATTAATGCACTTTACTGAATTATATCATACTTTAAAAGGGGGGGATGAAGCTTTTTTATAAAACGCCCCCAGTATCTTTTCCTGAAATAGAAAGATGTCTTTTATATATTCATCAGATATTAAAAATCCAATTTCATCCCAATCCTAATGAAAGGGAGTGAAATGACAATAAAAAATTAAAAATCACTGGAGTGTCTGGCTGGCTGTTGGTGGTAGAGCATATGACTCTTGATCTTGGAGTCTTGCGTTCAAACCCCATGTTGGGCAGGGAGCCTAATTTTAAAAATTAATTAAAAATAAATGAATAGGGGATCCCTGGGTGGCTCAGTGGTTTGGCGCCTGTCTTCGGCCCAGGGCGTGATCCTGGAGTCCCGGGATCGAGTCCCACGACAGGCTCCCAACATGGAGCCTGCTTCTCCCTCCGCCTATGTCTCTGCCTCTCTCTCTCTCTATCATTAAATAAATAAATAAATAAATAAATAAATAAATAAATAAATAAATCTTTAAAAAAATAAATGAATAAATAAAAAGTAAGTGAATAAATAAAAAATAAATTTAAAAATCACAGCTGAATATTGAGCAGTTGGTTATAACTGTCTTCTGTTCAAAGCACTACAGGAAAATACTGGCACCAAATAGTTTGAAGGTTTTTCTCCTCTCCTCCGGCATTCTAGGGATTAAGCATATGTTCCAGCCTGCACACAGTGCCACACAAGATAGTGCCAATAAAACAAACTCAGACCCCAGAGAGCATTCTAGTCCCTCACAGGTCCATATTGTCATCTGAGAGGGCAGTTGTCCCCACAGCCTCCAGATCCTGCCTGCCATCTTTCTAAGTGAAAAGATAGATTACAAAATAGAGGGGCGCCTGGGTGGCTCAGCGGTTGGGCGCCTGCCTTCAGCCCAGGGCCTGATCCTGGAGACCCGGGATCGAGTCCCACATTGAGTCCCACATTGGGCTCCCCACCGGGAGCCTGCTTCTCCCTCTGCCTGTGTCTCTGCATCTCTCTGTGTGTCTCTCATGAATAAATGAAATCTTTAAAAAAACAAAAACAAAATAGATCCAAAATGATTCTTTTTCCTGAATTAAAAAAATTATGTAATATAGAAACTTCTATTTCACATGACAATATTAGCAGGGTAAGCTGTTTATGCGTTCATTTTAACCTTTTTTATAAACCTCTTCTATCCTATTTTTACTCCTCTTCTACTCACCAGGGAAATTCAAAGCCATAGAGCACAACTATAATAGAAAACCCATCTTTACTTAGCAAGGGTTAGCACTGGGGTTGTGGAGAAGGGCCTGACTCTTTTCCTCCCCCTCACCACTAGCTGTCAAATATTTACTTTTGGGCTCTGTGAACTAGCCAATGGATGTACTGGTCCAGTTTGGGCTGGCCCCCATCCCTTCTCCACTTCCTCCACCTATTTCCTGCATTGTTCTTTCTCTATGTAAACAGATATAAACTTTCCAGACTGGGAGAGCTGTTTAAAAATTTAAAAGTCCACAGATCTTAAATGTTTAGCTTAATTAATCTTTCCAGTGCATCCACACCTGTGCGACCACCACCCTGACCAAAACACGGAATATTTCAAGCACTCTGAAAGGCTTCCCTTTTGTTCCCTTCCAATCAATACTAGGAAGAGGAATTTTTTAGCTACAAAATGTGAAGCATTCTGTCCTTGAATTTTGAAGATTCAACTCTTATCTCCCTATCAGCATTCTTAGGGGCATAACAGTGTTCTCTTTCTTATGAATTATTCTTATTTTCAAAAAAAGATTCTATTTATTTATTCGTGAGAGACACACACAGAGAGAGGGGCAGAGATACAGGCAGAGGGAGAAGCAGGCTCCATGCAGGGAGCCCGATGTGGGACTCATCCGGATCATGCCCTGGGCTGAAGGCAATGCTAAACCGCTGAACCACCCAGGCTGCCTCTGAATTATTTTTAAAAGTAAACATGGAAGCTGTCTCCTTGATCCATAATTGCAGAAAATTTTTTCCACCTGCTCACACACCTCGAGGTCTGGATGCTATGCAATCCTTCAAGTTGTGCTTTTGGAGAATATTTAATGATACTGAGAATAATATTAAACTAAAAGGCAAGATACACAAAATGCTCATGCAGAAGCTCGGTTTTGAAATTATACCCATGGGCAAGGAAAAACAACTGACAGTTAGCTTTGATAAGCTTTGAGTGATAGAATATGGGATGGTTTTTATTTTTGTCTTTATATTTTTTACCTTTGAAATTCCTGGCAATGAGAATGTGTTACTTTTTTTATGGTTTTATTTATTTATTCATGAGAGACAGAGAGAGAGAGGCAGAGACAGAAGCAGGCTCCATGCAGGGAGCTCAACTCGATCCTGGGACTCCAGGATCATGCCCTGAGCCAAAGGCAGACTCTCAACCGCTGAGCCACTAGACGTCCCTACTTTTCTAATTAGGAAAAAAAAAAAGTTTTCTTTTTAAATATAAGTCAACTGAAATGATCATTAGGGCAATGGTTTTCTAAATTATGACAACTCATTTTGTTGCATATTATCCATTTTTAAAAATGACATTTTGAAGACTAATAACTTGAAAATTGCCTAGGATGTAGTCAATGTACAGTGTTTTTTAGAGTCACGAGGTGCCTAGCTTGTTCAGTAGATAAAGCCTGCGGACTCTTGACATCAGGGTCGGAGTTCAAGCCGACCTGTCGGGTGTGGAGCTTGCTTTAAAAAAATTAATTAAAAGAAGAAAGAAAAGAAAATCAGGACAGAATGCATATAACTAAGGTGGGAGAGGGAGACACAAAAATAATAATAACAGCGGTTGCAAATTGTAAAACAAGAGCACTGAAATTTCAAATGGGGGACAAAAGGTGATTGTTTATTAAAAAGTTTTTTTTAAATATGCATGTGTTAAAAAACATATTTTATTTTCTGTGATCTGGATATGTTTTTTGTACTTTGAGGGTTTTTTTTTTTTTAAGTCAGGAATGTTGGGAGTAATCATTTCAATGTGTTTTAGTCTGAAGCCTTTGGGAAACTGTAGATGTGGCCTCTTTTACTCTGAATCCGATTACATAGAAACCATTGTATCCAACACTGGAAATCCTTAATTTTCACAAATGCCAGAGCAAAATGCAAAACGACCAAGTGCCAAAGTTTTAATGCCATTTCTGGGAAGGTCATTCCTTGAGATCTTTGCATTTATTTTTCCAAACAAACGGCTCCAATTCGAAAGATGGGTCAGGTGATTTCTCCCATACAGAGCTGAGGAAAGGGGAGGGCAGGGATGTGAGAACCCAACAACAAACTAAAATTGAAAACCCCTTCTCCGCAGCTTCTACCTCCCTGCCACCCCCACACCCCCACATATACACACGCAAACTCCAATTGCTTAGGATTCTCCTGACCCGGGTGCCAACCGTGGCCCCACTTTCCCTAGAAGCAGCAGCCGGGTGGGTGAACTTGACCCAGGGGCCACGCCTCTTTCACCCGCAAAGTTAGACAAAGGAAGAAGAGCTGGCTGGGTTCTTTCCAGGGCCCAGAACATAAAACAACAAACCCCTCTGATGTGAGTCCTGCAGCACGTAAAAGCCAGATGGGGTGCTGGGTAGAACTTGGAGAGCCTCATCCTGACAACTCCCTCAGGCCTCTTTCTGGGTTTGCCCCTGAGGATCTGCCTACGCGCCCTTTATCTGGCCCCCAAAAGGAAACCAGGAGCTTTTTGTGGATTCCCGGGTTTCCAGTGCGTTCTTGGCGGTGGCTGAGCCGCCAGGGCTCCTTGCCCGGGAGGAAGCCAGCCGGGCGGGACCTGGAGTAGCGTCCCCAGCCCTGCGCGCCAGTTCCTACCACACTGCATCTTATTAAGCCTGCAAGATCCCGCAGACTGGAATCTTTGATCCTCCTTTGCTCCAGGATCTTAGAATCTTAGAGAAAGAAAGAAGAAAGAAAAGAAAGAAAGAAAGAAAGAAAGAAAGAAAGAAAGAAAGAAAGAAAGAAAGAAAGAAAGAAAGACAAAAAAGAAAGAAAAGAAAGAAAGAAAGAGAGAGAGAGAGAGAAAGAAAGAAAGAAAGACAAAAAAGAAAGAAAAGAAAGAAAGAAAGAGAGAGAGAGAGAGAGAGAAAGAAAGAAAGAAAGAAAGAAAGAAAGAAAGAAAGAAAGAAAAAAGAGGGATCCCTGGGTGGCGCAGCGGTTTGACGCCTGCCTTTGGCCCAGGGCGTGATCCTGGGCACCTGGGATCGAGTCCCACGTCAGGCTCCCGGTGCATGGAGCCTGCTTCTCCCTCTGCCTCTGTCTCTCTCTCTCTGTGTGACTATCATAAATAAATAAAATTAAAAAAAGAAAGGAAGGAAGGAAGGAAGGAGAGAGAGAAAAGGAGAAAGAAAGGAAGAGAAAGAAAGAAAGGAAGGAAGGAAAGAAGAAGAAAGAAAGAAAGAAAGAAAGAAAGAAAGAAAGAAAGAAAGAAAGAAAGAAAGAAAAGAGAAAAAGGAAAAAACCAGAAGCACTAACTGCGTCGGGATAGGCCGCCCTGCGCAGCTTCCCCCGCCGGCCTGTCCCAGGGAGGGCCGCGCGGATTCCCGGGTCTGGCATCTCCGCAGGCCAGTATTTCCTCGGCCACAGACGTGGGGGTGGGGACCCCGTTCACCAAGTTCAAGTTTCCAGAGCTAGAAGAGACTGAGGGCTCCTCGGTCCTCCACGGCCACCCGCTGGAATGACCCTGCAGAGAGAGGCGCTTTGAAAACGGAGGCGTGGGTCGGGGAAGGACCTACTCCAATGCTCTTTTTTTTTTATTTTTTTTATTATTATTTATTTATGATAGTCACAGAGAGAGAGAGAGAGAGAGAGGCAGAGACACAGGCAGAGGAAGAAGCAGGCTCCATGCACCGGGAGCCTGATGTGGGATTTGATCCCTGGTCTCCAGGATCGCGCCCTGGGCCAAAGGCAGGCGCCAAACCGCTGCGCCACCCAGGGATCCCCCCTCCAATGCTCTTTAATAATTCATCTGCTTTAGCTATTATTCGTTTGCTATTTTTTTTTAAGTAATCTCTACACCCCACGTCGGGCTCGAACTCACAACCCTGAGATCAAGAGTCCCCGGCTCCACAGACTCAGCCAGTCAAGCGTCCCTCTTTTGTCATTTATACGTTTGTTTTTCCTAGTTATTTAAAAAGGGGGGAGGAGGGGAATTTTGCTGCCTAAAAGCAAGATAAGAAAACATGACTCAGAAAAGGGTGAAAATGAAAAAGGTACATTATGTCGATCCTGACTAAAATCCTGCTCTAAAAAAAAAAAAAAAAAAAAAAAAAAAAAAACAAAACAAACAAACAAACAAAAAAACCACAATCCTGCTCTAACTTGAGGAGGGCCTCACTAACCGGGATTTTAAATGCAGACCGGGCGAGTTTTCCGCGGAAGACAAAGGACAGACGCTTGCGGTTAAAGCCTTGCAGGCTTGGCTGGGAGACTCCTCTGCGTTCCGGTTCCTTCCACAACCCTCCCCTGCCCCCTTTCTCTTCACCCGCCCCGCGTCCCGATCCAGCTCCCGGAGGGGTGAAGGAATGTTTATGGCCTGACTCAAGTTCAATGACAAAACCCTGCCTGGAGGGGGAGGGGCAGCGAACATCAACGGTCCTTCAGACAAAGGCCGAGCGCAGGTCTTGGGCGAGGCTGGAACCGGGGAGCTGAAGGTCCTCAGGAAGGGTAACGATCCCGCTCTCCGAGAGCTCTTGGTCCCCTGCCTGCCTGGGGCCTGCGGGGCGACACCATCCCTCGGTGCATGCTGCCCTGCGCGGGAGTGGGGCGGTCGCAGTGGGAATGGCGAGGAGCGCGCGATCGCGGCGCGGGCTTGGCCCAGCGTTCAGAGCCCGGTGCTCACGCCCCTGCGTTCTCGCCTGCCTGCTCCGCCCGCCGAGCCCCGGCCCCACCGATCTCTCTGCACAACCTGCGTTTCCCAGCCGCCGCCGCCTCCTCCTCGATCTTCCCTGTAGGATTTGATATTGTAAGCATCTTTCTTGATGCTGTTCCAACACGACCTTTTCTGGGAAGCTCCCCCAGATACCATGGGGAGAGGGGCGAATCTTTCTCCCTCCTTGTGAGAAAGATTTGTCCTCGTTGTAGTCATTGACCGGGCCACACGGTGTGGGAGGTCACATCTGAAGAAGCCGCAGACCCAAGATCTGGCAGCAAGAGCGAGGCAGGGCTCAGTGGGATGGGAGAGGGTCTTTCCATGGTCTCTTCTATAGCCTCCTACTCCCAGTGGAAGATTTTGCGAGCAGTAGATACTTGGTAAATGAATGGTGGATTGAACTAAATTTCCATTTGCCTTTAATCCCTCTTTTTTTCTTCACTCATGCAAATCGCCTGATGCACCCTGGAGGGGCTAGGGAGTTTAAGTGCCCCCGTGGGACACCAGGGGATGGCTCCGGATGGAAACAAGGATTTGCCAGAGTCTAGGGGAACCTTGTGAAAAGAGGCATGCGGGGGTCTTGAAGAGACTGGGCTTCCTATTCTCTCCCAGGGTATCGGCAAAGGAGCTTAGCTTTTTTTTTTTTAATAAATTTATTTTTTATTGGTGTTCAGTTTACCAACATACAGAATAACACCCAGTGCTCATCCCGTCAAGTGCCCCCCTCAGTGCATGTCACCCATTCACCCCCCCCCCGCCCTCCTCCCCTTCCACCACCCTAGCTTTAAGAACTCTTGCTTTGGGGATTACCTCTGCTTCGGCAGGCCGATTGACAGTGATCAAGGAACTTATCTTCTCTTGGTCTCAATTTCCTTATTTTATGAAATGTGCACCCAATTGTAGGTTTTGTCAGTGTGATAGGAGTTCTGAAGGGGGCATGAACAGGAGGAGTCAGCTTGGGGGGGCAGGGAAGAGGGGACCTGTTAGTCCTGAGTGTGCCTGTACATTACCCTGCCCACCCTAAGACCAACAGATTAGCAGTGTCCGTGCCTAAGGAGTTGGTGGGGACTCTGAGCCCCTGTGCACATATACCAGTGCATGTGTCCTCTCCAGTTGCTCCTCAGCTCCTGGGCACTTACTAAGCTTCTGAAAAGGATGCAGGAATGGGGAGGGGATAGTGGGGTGGGGGGAGAAGGCAGCGGTTCAGAGAGTAAGGTATACTGATTTTTTTAAGTTTTATTTCTTTAGGTAATCTCTACACCCAATGTGGGGGCTTGAACTCACCACTGCACTCAGAGATCATCAGTTCCAAAGCTCTTCAGACTGTGCCAGCCAGGCGCTCCCTGATTTATTTTTTTAAGGGCCAGAGCCTTTCTCTTAAGGGTGAGCTAATCAATCATCAGAGTTATCCTTACAGTTAATTTTCACGGAGTTTTCCAAAATAGGTGTGTTGGAAAGAATTATTATTTTAAATAAGAACAATAGCAATAGCATTAACAATAATATTAATTGTGTCTGTGCCAGGATTCCATCCAGTTGGAGACAAACAGAGGTCATCTGGGGGGGCCCCAGCGCCTGGCACTGGCTCCCACCGGCCAGCTTGTCCCCTGCCGAGGTCCGGGCAGGTCCCGCATGCTGCGAAGCGCTTTCTGCTCAGGCAGCTGCGTGTCTCTCCAGGAACCGACGTGGAGGTGCCCTCGCCAGGTGGTGGGTCTCTGTCTGGCCTCAAGTCCCTTCTATCCGCCTTTCCCTGCCCGCTTAGACCGCGGAGGCCTCCAAATTCCTGGGAGGACCACCCCGGGGCTTCCTGAGGCGGGTCCCAGATTGAGAAAGCGGTTAGTGCCTTTGGCCCAGATCAGTTTACCTTGTTACGGAGAAACGCACTCTTGGAGGTATTGAAACGGGCCGGTCCCTGGTCTGAGAAGTGGGCACATAACACTCTTGTTCTCTCTGGAAAGGAGAGACCTTCAGCTTGCGTCCGGGCCCTGAGCGCTGCAGGCCCCCGCCGGAAGGTTTCAGCCTCGGAGCGGCCCGGGGCTGCGGCTCCGCTCGAGCACCTGGGGCCAGAGGCGGAAGGACAGGTCGCGCAGCACTAGGTGCCCCCCTCCCAGCAGAGTCTGGGGCGGAGCTCAGGGAGAGGGCGCTCTGTGGAATGCTCCCCACCTTGGGCGAAGGCCGGAGCGTCTCCTCCCCAGCGCAGACCCAGGCCTCCTCGCCTCCCCGCCACCTTCGGCATCCCCAGCCGTCCTCCAGTTCTTTCCAGCCTTTCCCCACTGCATGACCTTCTCGCTCCTTCCCAAGACCGGAGGTGGCCCCCCACCCTTCCCTCATCCTTCCCCCACCTTTCCCCCCAACTTGTAGCACAGCGTTTAGGAGAGTGGGGGCGGAGGCGGTGGAGACCTCCTACCTGAAACTTCAAGTTCAATGGCAAAGCCCCTGACCCTTCCCTCCCATTCGATCTCCTCCCCTCCAGGCACCGGCAGACTCTCTCCTTTTCTCATTCTGGGGGCGATTGAACTCTTGCTGTAGCCAAACCCTCTCTCACTTCGGGGGCAATTTAGGGGAGGGAAGCCCATGGTGGAACTCTTTCCTCCGTCTGCTCGACCACCCTCACTCCCTTTCCAGACAGAGGTAACTTGTAGCCGACAGAGTCCGAAAGGCTGGCATCAGGTCGCCCCAGGATGTTTTTAAGTCTCTCTCCAGGCCCAGATCTGCGCCGACGGGGGCGGGGGGGCGGGAGGGGAGCGGAGGGGTGTCCCACTCGGGTGAGAGGCGGAGAGCCACTCTACTGCTTCCTCCCCCCTCTCCTGGAGAGGAACCGTTCAAGTGGGGGAGAATAGGATATAAATTTCTTCCAGAACAGCAGAACCGTCTCCTTCTGCCCCGGTGCAGCAGGCACCTCCGCGCTCTATTGCAGGTTTACGCATCTAATCCACGATCTTGGCTCCGGGGTTTCAAGGAGACAGGACGGGGGCGGGGGCACAGAGAGTTTCCCCCGAAGGAAACCAAATTAAAGTGTTGCACTTGGGCCTTCGCATAAAACATCAATGAAGGGAAGGAGGGGAGGGCAGTTTGCTTGAGTCGGAGGAGGGGAGAGTCGGAGGAGGGGAGCCGGGCCGCTGGGAGAACTGGGGGGCGGAGGGGGCTCGATCAGTCTTTTTCCAGCCTCAGGGGCAACTTCCCGCTCTGGAGCGACTCCCGGGAGGGGTGGCTGGGGCGGGGGACACCGCAGCCCGCGGAGTCCAGAGCTGCCGTAAGCGTTCGCCAGCGTGAGTAGAGGACCCCAGGGCGGGAGCCCCCGCCTGGCTCTTCGCTAGGCTGCTGCGGGGATTTAGATTCGAAAAGAGTTTCCGGAGGTCGCGTCTACGCACTTCTCCACCACTACCCCCCAAATCGGCCTCTGGAAGCCTAATAAAAATAACAACTGCTTTGGAGTTAGAAGTGATTTTGGCCGTGGAGCCGGCGTAGACGCGACCCTCCGATCCGATTAGGACGCTTGCTGAGACTCACAGGCCGAAATGTTTGGCTCGGAGTGAGAGCGTGTGGAGCGCAGCTCTGAGAACAATTACGCCTCGGTAGTGGATAAAGACGCCTGGTGTATTTTCAGGAGTATATTTGGGCACTTCTACATGCATTTGTTCATGAGATTGTCTGAATTTAGCCATTTATGAACGTTGTGCTCACATGTTTCAGTCTGGATAATTTTTAGCAAAACACGCTCCCCGGGATCTAAAAATGGCCCTACTCAGAAGCAAATCGCTGCAGTCAAGTAAATGTAAACGTAAATGTATGGGTTTTGTTAAAATTTACCCCAAATTAGTGAGAGATTTTTAAATGCTCGGTCTGGGTGGGAGGGGGTATAATTTGCCTCGGGAGTAAAATTGGTGTTTGGAAAGGGGTTTCATGAAAGGATGTAAAGCCAAACGAAATTTAAATTTGTTTTGTTTTGCATAGATTCCAAGCCTCACTCCCAGGAGAAAAAAGGAGGGTGTCACCGCGAACTGCTCTGCCGAGGAAGATAAAGAAAATACTCCGTCCGCTGGAGGACCTGGACCCGGGGCGGAGGGGCGCCGCGGCCTGGCTTCTGGAGCCCTGGCGAGCCTGTTCTCTATTCCAGATGGCTCGCGCTGCCCTGCTTGCCCGCCTCTTGGTCTCTCGCTGGCCGGACCGAGACGTCTGCAGATACCTTGGCCCAACCCCTCCGGGTCCCGTCGCTCTCACAAGCTGCTCCAAACTCCCCAACCCCGCGAGGCCGGAGACCCCAGGCATCCGGAAGCCTGGGGCTCCTTGAGGGACAGTCCAGGCCCAGCCGCCCGGCGGGTTTCCCTGAAATAGCAAACTTCTGCCGGAAGGGGGCGACCTTGCCTTTTTAATAATCCACAAACTCACATTGGTAGCGAAATAAATCTCTAAAATCCCAAAGTTTTGGTTCGTTCTGAAATTATTGCGAACGAATAATACAACGAAACTTTAAGTCCCTGGTAGCGGAGAAGTTAGAGCCCCGGGAGGACAGGGTCTCGAGGTCTCTGACTCCTTTCAGGGCTCCACCTAGGCTGGCTGGGTTAGTCCAAGTGTCAGCCCCTTTTGCGGTCTTTCCTCTCCTCTGGAAGGGGCCCCGCACCATAAAGCCCCCTTCATTTCTCCCGCACCCTGCCCACATCCCTATGTGCACTGAAGTCTGGCCACTTCTGAAGCGGCGAGGGAGGGGTCCGCACACACTATCCTTGAGGACCCCTGAAGTTAAAAGCTACTTGCTTGAGACTTTGCTTAGAAGAGAATGAAAAGCAGGAAGTAACTTCCTCTGAGCCAGGTGCTTTATCAAGGAGCTTAAACGGACCCGGGAGTTTGGAAGGGTTTGTTTTGTTTTGTTTTTTAATCACAAAATTGACACCTCCCCTCTTCTCCCTTAAGCAGACACAGTCAAGGAGTCCCAACAGGGGAGGGTGACGGCCACCTCTGGAGCCTTTCCCTCTTGGCCCTGGGTTCCTCTTTGGTAAATAGATTAAGGAGAATCTGAGTTGCTTCTCAACTCATTCCCAGGAAAGGAGCCAGGACTAGAATCCCACCTGACAGCAGGAGTTGTAAACGTGCCTTGGCCACGCCGGGCTTCCTGGAGAACTAGGAGGCTGAGCCAGCTCTGAGACACCATTGAGACAGTCACTGCCGGCATCACCAGCTGCTCCTGGTGGTGTCTGGGATCGTGGGTTGTACAGGTCCTCTCCACTTCGAGCCTGGGCTCTGGATCACAGGGAGTGTGTCGGCCCAGGCAAAGGAAGATCCAGGGCAAACCCGCTGACTTGGCCGTGCAGCCAAGGTGGTGAATCCCACAGGGCAGTGGGCCCAGGTACGTGACATGAGGGAGCCCTCACAGAGGCCAAGGCTCCGTGTCAGGGTCCTGGGTTCTGCAGCTCTGTGAACAGCATGTCTGCCCCAGGTGTCTGCAATTCCACATGTTCAGTCTCTTGTCTATGTGGATGGAGAAAAGAGAATTGGTGCCAACATGATCCTCCTCCAGGATTCAGGGTAGTTGGACCAAACCAGCACAAAGTGAAAAGGAAAGAGATCTGCAGCCACTCTTGCCTAAGACACCTGACCTGGGTCTTTGGGCTTCTGCCACCCACTGTTTTTTCACCCACAAAAGGGCCTGAACCATCTCCCAGGCTTCAGACCCACAACTTCTCCTGATGTCAAGTAGAAGCAAAGCAGAGGGAGAATGGGTGGTGAAGCGCCATTTTCTGGTTTTCTTTCCAGCCTGGCTATTCCAGTGTGTTTGTAATGTGCCTGCCAATAGGGTAGCATTCTACTCCCTAGTTCTGTAACTATCTGTGTCTGGGAGGGGCACGTCTACAAGGCCACAAATACCTATTTCATGCGACTCCCAAATGCCCCAATGAACTATAACCTGGACAGAACCACCAGGATTGTTAAGGGAAGACTTGGAAAGTTTAGGGGAAGAAATGAGAGATGGTGAATTATCCGTGAGCTTTCTCAAACTCAGTTTTTCTGGAGGCAGGAGGACTCAGGAGGGCAGTTCACTGGCTTCATTTTCACACAAGGACGAAATCTAAGAGTTAAGGATGGGACTTCTGAGACCTCAGCATACAACCCAGGGTGTGGACAGGGAGGGACGGAGAGCTACCCCCCAGTGTTGTCCATCCTGCCCAGGAGTCATCTTAGAAAAATGCCAAATGAGCAATGGTAGTCACAGGAGTGAATCTGCCTTTTCTCCTATCTGCTGCAGTCACTGGGGTGGGGGATAGGATTTGGAAATGGATGTGGATGCAAAGGAAGCTTCCCTGCCTTGGGTCTCCCTCCAAGTTTATTTATTATCAGCTCAATCCCTGCAAGCAGTTTCTCAAGTGCTCTTCAGAGCTCTAGATAAAAATTTGAAACTAATTATCATGGCAACTCATACTGGTTATGGTGACTATTACCACTACCAGGATGAATGATTGTGACTGGCGACAGGTCCTGTGGGTGGTATGTCCCTCTGGTGGATTGGACTGTAACTCTGGGCCTCACTGGCTCCCTAAAACATATGGGGGCACCCAGGCCATCCCTGAGGAACAGCCCAGGAGCTGTGGCCTGGGAAGAGTGCAACCTCTGGGAGCCCCTTGGCAGAGTCCTGCGCTCCAGCCTGGCGCTGGCAGGCTCCTGGTCTCCCTAGGATACTTCTATTTCTCCCCCACTCTCCCAGCCAGGGATCTCCCTCACAGAGTAGTGCTGGTCTTGACCTTGGCAAGGACTTTCTTCTCCTTAACCCTGCGGTTCTGAAACCAGATGGTGATCTGGCGCTCTGAGAGGCTGGTGGCCGCAGAGATCTTGCGCCTCTTGTCCTTGGTGATGAACTTATTAGCTGAATACTCGCGCTCCAGCTCCCGCAACTGCCCTTTGCTGTAAGGAATGCGCTTCTTACGGCCACGTCTGAAGGCACAACCATCAGGAGGGTGCTGTGTGCCTGACTCTGCCATGGAAGAAGAGAGAGAGAGCCACACTCAGACCTCCACCCACAAGCCCATGCACAAACGCAGGCCCTACAAGCTAAGCAATCCTATGGGAGCACCCAGACACAACCACTCCCCCAAAGCACTGGGGGGACACCTTGACTTCTGGCTGTTTTCTGATGACCACTTAGGTTTTGAAAGACCAGGTTCCTGCAAGCCATCCTCACTCATCCCTGTCCTCAGCATTGCAGGTCTGCAAACACACCCATCACACCCTGCCAGACCTTTGCCCACAGTCACATATATCCACCCTCACATGCATTTTCAGACTCTTGGCCACTCTCATAGATTCTACAGGCGAATTAAGTGCAGAAAGGAACACATTTCTGCTCCCACTCCCAATACACACACACACACACACACACACACACACACACCCAACATGCACACAACACACACACACATACACATGCCCCTAAGTTATGACTGCAGGGAATCTAAATTTTCCTTTAGAAACTGAAAAATTGGGATCCCTGGATGGCTCAGCAGTTTAGAGCCTGCCTTCGGCCCAGGGCGTGATCCTGGGGATCCAGTCCCACATCAGGCTCCCTGCATGGAGCCTGCTTCTTCCTCTGCCTGTGTCTCTGCCTCTCGCTCTCTCTCTGCCTCTCTGTCTCTCTCTGTCTCTCATGAATAAATAAAATATTTTTAAAAAAGAAACTGAAAAATTCATCTGAAAGAAAATGAGGGTTTGTATTCTTCACAGAACATTCAATGTCCGTGTTCCTACCCACCCCATCCCCATTACTCACTGAATAGAGAGTCATTTAGCCTTTTGGTAGAATTAACCCTCGGATCTGCGAGGTAGAACAGCCTGATTCCCGTCAACAGCAAAAAGAATCAAACACTTGGACATATTGAAAAGCAGGTCCCAAGGCCTCCTAAGGAGATGAAGGTACCTGGTAGCCCACAGCCTTCCAATAGCACCGAGCTCAGGCCCCTCATGCTGACCCTCTGGGGCCTCCACCCTGTCTCTTCGTCTGCCTGAACCCTCCTTCAGCGTCCTAACAGCCAACCGATGAGCACAAGCTCCTCCTCACAGGCCCCAAATCTCCCTGCACTTCCTCCCCCTGCGAGCACCAGCAGGGCCTACCACCCACAGTCAGCACCAAGGGGACCCAACAAACATAGTGGGGCAAGTTACCTGCAAATGCTGCCTTCCAGAAGGCACTGGGTGGGTTCTGCTCCCCCTGGCAACACATCTGGCCGTTCCAGCCACCGGTGAGGGCCCAGGGCTGGTAACTGTCCACAGGCAGCAGGGAGTCGTGGCGAGGCTCCCCGGGGGCTCCCAGAGTCTGCACCACCGACACATCCAGGTAACTGGCCATTGGCTGGTAGGGTCCCGGGTACCCAGGATAGAAGGCAAACTCGGTGGGTCGGCTGGGGTACTCCTCCCCGGCCGTGGCCGTCTCCGCGGGGTAGGCAGCTAGGGTGGCCGCCTGGGCACAGGGTTTTAGCGAGCTCCGGGCCACCCGGCAGGAGTAGTACCCGCCTCCAAAGTAGCCATAAGGCACCGGAGCCGGGGCCGCCCCCTGGGGCACCCCGGGGCAAGGGTGGCACTGCTTCGGCGGTTCCGTGGAGCCCGGCAGATCCAGCGGCGCGTAGCTGGCAGCGGGCATCAGCGGAGGCGCCGCGGCCGGGTGGCTGGCCAGCGGCGAGGGGGCCACGAGATTTCGACCCCCTCCCACGACCGACAAGCCTTCCAGGTCCTTGGCCCCGTCCAAGGTGGCATAGTCGCCGGGCTCCATGGGGCCGAGGGTCCGCTCATGGGGCGCTGGGGAGGGGGGGTCCGGGGGGCACCCAGCTGTCTCTCCCCACCCAGGCCCCGGGAATCCAAGGCGTTTTAAATCGCTCCCAGCTCTCACGGCGCTGCATTCGCTCAGCCCGGCCGTCCTGACGCAGGAGACGCAGGTGCCAGGGCACGCGCGCTGATTGGCTGCGGCCTGCCGGAGAGAGGCTAATAAAATCTTCAGGGCAGAAATTGCGAAAATACTTTACCCCTGCTCCTCTCTGTCTCTTCTCCTCCCTCCCTCCCTCCTTCCCTCCCTCCCTCTCCCTCCCTTCGTCTCTCCCTCTTTCCCTCTCCCTCACTTTTATTGCCTGTGAAAACAACGCAGAGGAAAGCTGCTGTCCAGTTTGGAGCTACCCAGCTGGGGGGGGGGGGCGGAGAGGAGGGAGGCGGAGGGAGAGAAGACAGGGGCCCATCCCACCTCCGCCGCCTCCTCTCCCTCCCTGGCTGTCTGTCTCCGGTGCTTTGGCAGGTTTAACGAGAGAATAAAAAGCTCCCCCTATAAAACGTGCGTCTCAAGGGGAAGGGGGGCCGGGGAGTCGGAGGGGGCCCGGGAGGCCGCTCTGTGCCTGAAAGGGGAACCTGGGAATGTGCCTGAACCAGAAGAGGCTGGGAAATGGGGGCCAAAGGGTATTTCTGGGAGCCCCCGGGTCTGGGTCCTGGCTACAAGCAACCCGGTTCATTCCAGGTGCCCCTCCTATTCCGGATGCGCGTAATACGCTGCCCAGGGAAGTGCCTGGCAAGCCCCTTCCCCGGGGATCCCAGCTCCCGCCCCGCCCTCCCGGATCAGGGTGGGGCAGAAGGAGAGGGAGGGGGACAAGAGCTCGGAAGAAGACGAAGACGGGACATCTGGAGCCTGGGACCTGCAAGGGTCAGATCTGAAGGGGAAATGAAGTTTCTAGATGTAGCCTGTGAAAGGGGAGTCTGGATTTGCATTTAATGGTGGGGAGAGAGATATGTAGGAGAGAGGACACGCATGACCTGTATATTCAGAGAGAGAGGCAGGGACAGCAGCACAAAGGGAGAAAGAGACAACTTGAAGGAGGGAATGGGATCTTATAAAATCCTGAACTACCAGCCGGAAAAGAGGACCTCTTCCCTCCCTCCTTTTCTGAGATCTAAGGAATTTCTGCGAAGCCAGGCCTAATTGGCCATGCATTAGTTGCAGGGGTTCTGGACCCCAAGAAAGAAGAAGCCTGCACTGTGTGGAGATGTCTAGCCTCTCTGCCCTGGGGTTCTCCTCTTATGTTCCAAGAGGCCCAGGTGACTCACTCTGACCGTCACACATTCCTACCCAAGCTGAGTATCCAGAAAGCCCAGGACCCCTATCTGCTTCCTCCAGGCTTTCCACTTCCTTAGAAGGAAAAAGGGATTGGAGAGAGAGCCCCACCATTGCAAGAATTGCTGGAGGCCCCTCTGTTGAGCCTTTTTTAAAAAGAGATATTTTATTTATTTATTCATGAGGGACAGAGGCAGAGACAGAAGCAGAGGGAGGAACAGGCTCCCTGTGGGGAGCCTGATGGCAGGACTTGATCCCAGGACCCCAAGATCATGCCCTGGGCATGAAGGCAAATGCTCAACCGCTGAGCCAACCAGGCATCCCTGTTGAGCCCTTTCATACAGAGCAATTCAGAAGACTCAAACCAATTTGTTTCACAAATCTTCAGAGGTTTTGTTTCCTTCGCTACCCCTCCCAAATAAAATCCTTCTGAGTCTACTTTTTCTAGAACCCCTCAGATTTTCTGGAGAAGGCAGGAAACTTTCCTTTCCACACCAGCGTGGTGGCAACTGTGTGGAACAAACCACTCTGACTCAAGGTGGGCTTTGCCATGCCCAACCTTACCAACCTGAACCTGAACCATCTTTCAGAAAATGGCTCATGCAAACTGAAATTTTCCCAAGCTGTGGGATTGTAGTGGAGATTATATCTCACCCTCAATGAAAATTGCTAATAATAGAAGACACCAAGCACAAAATTCTCACTAGATTTTATTGTATTTGAAAACCCTATGAGAGGAAAAGGAGAAGATATCTCTTTGATGCCTTCTAGTTTCTTGTCATAGCCTCTTGTTTGTCTAATAATGAAGTGCAGAATTACCAGGATTTGTACCTAAAAACTAAAACGTTTTCACTTTGTTATTGTGTGTATGTGTGTTTTTAAAGTAGACTCTACACCCAATGTGGGGCTTGAACTCACAACCCCAAGATCAAGAGTTACATGCTCCACCAACTGAGCCAGCCTGGTGCCCCTTTTCACTGGTTTTTACTTGGTAGATGACAGTACAGACATATAAATTCAGAAATAAATAATTCTATTTGTAGCTTATAACCCAGCAATTTCATTCCTGTACATATACCCAATAGAAATGAATGCTCATGTCCATCAAAAGGCACGTACTAGAATGTCCAAAGCAGCTTAATTCACTGGAGCTAAAAAACAGAAACAACCCAAATGTCCACAGGTAGTAGAATGGGTAAGTAAATCATGCTATAATTAAAGAATGGAGTAATATGTAGCAATAAAAAAATACTACGACTACACACACACAACATGGATGAGTCACACAGATATGTGAGTGAAAGTAGCCAGATGCAAGAGTGTAACTATTGTATGATTCTATTTCTGTGCAGTTCAAGAACAGGCAAAATTAATCTGTGGTGATAGAGGTCAGAGGAGATTACCCTGGGAAGGAAGGTTCCTGACTCAGAGGTGACCTAAGGAAGCCTTCTGGGGTGCTGGAAATGTTCTTGATCTCAATCTGCTCGCTAGTTACATGGGTGTGTTCACTTTGTGAAAATCCAATCCGTATACTTGATGTTTCTGCACTTTACTGTACATCAGTTTTATCTCTATTTTTAGAAGGAAAATAATTAAATATAAGAATTTAAAGACTCCTAGCAACACTACCTGTCTTTGTGATTTGGGGATGTAGTGTTCTAGTTCATGTGTGTGAAACTCTGCAGCTGTGCTGTTCACTCCTATGGAAACAGATACATTCCAACACAAATAAATACTATAGGATTTTTGTTTCTGTGTTTGTCATACTCTGCAATTTATTTAGTATCTACTAGATCCCAGGGAATAGTTCTGGATATCATATTTATTAGCATACAAGCATGTGTTCCCATTTCCTGTACACATATATGTATGTGCATCTGTCTGTGACTTATCATAGATCTTAGCTGTCAATCCGATAAGGTAGGACTAATTCTCCTTATCTGTAAATATTATCTGCCTCCTTATGGGGACGATGATTTCTACCTCACAGGAATGCTGTGAAGACTAAGTGAAATTTTGCACTTGAGAGCATTTTATAAACTGAATAAAAATGAGCTCTATGTGTGCTTCTGTAAGTGTATCCGTGTCTAATGAACAATAGCCACCTGTTCTTATTTGAAGAGAAAAGGACCGTTGCCCTAAATAGAGTACTGGTCACTTCTCACTTGCCTCTCATAGCCCTGGGTATGCCTGAGACTCCCACGAAGAGAAACTGAGGCTCAGAGCCTCCAAAGCCTCCCGGGAGCTCCACGTGAGCTCCGCTAAGGTCTCAGAACAACCCAGACCTCCTGACCTCCCAGCCTGCGAGGGCCGGAGCCAACCCTTCCCCCAGCCCCGCAGACGCCTTTGTGTCCTGCTGGGAGCCTCCGCTCAGACCCTCCGGGGGACCCCCGCCCCCCGCCAGCCGCCCCCTCCCGCACCCCCGGCTAGCATTATGGACCCAGCCAAACGCGCTGAAAGCCTCAGCGGCTCCTTTACATACCGCCCAGACACCTCCAGGAAGGTCAAGGCCAAGTTGAAAGTTAAGAGTCTGTTTACCTCCGGGAGCCCATTCAGCGCGGCCCCACAGACAGCCTCTGACCTTTACGGCCCGGCCTTTGAGCGCGGCCGCCGCGCCCCCAGGGGTTCCGGCCACCAGGACTTGGAACCTCGGTGTCAGCTCCCCCCCCACCCCCCAGCACCCACCCCCCCAGCCGGGGCTCGGGCGCCAGCGAGGGAAAAGGGGCGAGAGGCGCCCACTCGCCCCACCGGGGGCATTTGTTAAATTATGCTTTTTTTTTTTTTTTGCAAAGCGAGATGGGCGCCCAGTGGCTTCCATCAGCGCCCCGTGGCTTCCATCTCGCACCTGGAACGACGTCTAAGATCGCACGACCGCAGGCCTCGGGTCGGCCGCGGAGGATAATGAGAATTTATCTGTGGCGCCGACAATTCCTGTCCTGAAAAGGTCGGGGCTCCGCTGCGCTAAACTGCTTGGCGTCGCTTCCTTTATAAAAAAGGCCTAACGCGGTGTGCTCTATTCTTCCCTCTTTTCTAATATCTTTCCTTCCCCTCGGTGTTTTCTTTCGTCTGTCTTTAGTCTCTTGGTATCTTTCTTTTCATCTTTGTTCTCCTTTCTGCCTTTCTTCCCTTCGATTTTAATGAGTTTTCTTTTCGGGAGTTCTTTCTATCTGTCTGTGGTGCTTCCTTCCTCTCCCCACCCCATCCTGGGGTCCTTTTACTTATCTTTTGATCCTCTTCTCGCAACCTGTCCCTTACACTATTTTTTCTTTGTTTGCTTTTCCCTCCTTTCATTTTTTCTTTCGTTTTCTTTTTTCCTTCCTCCTTTTCTTTCTTTCCTTCTATTTCTTTCTATTTTTTTCTATTTCTTTCTCCCTTATCCCTGATTTACTGTTCTCTGTCCCCTTCCCCCCAGTACACTCACTTTTTTTTTTTTTCCCTTTCCGGTCCTCTCAATTTTCCATTGTTCTTCTCCCAAGTCTGGAAGGGGCCTGTGGGGCGGCAGCTCTCCGGCAGGCAGCGGGGAGCCTGCTCCTGGCAAGTCTGCAGGGAGGCCTGGAGCCAGTGGCCCGCCGCAGAGCCCTGCCAGCTGCTGGGGCTGAGAGGGAGTCCAGGCCCTTCTCTCGGAAATGAACTCAACCGGGGACTCTCCCGACCTTTGAGAAAAGTCTTTGGGAAAATTTGAGGGCCAGGCACAGGAGCTACAAGGACCAGAGATTGGACACCGGACTCTTCAGAAGGAGGCTACTGTCAACTCTATCGTTCCTCCCTACCCAGGGACGCCTGGGGACATCCCAGGGATGGGGCCCTCTCGGGACAAATCCAAGTGCTTCAGAAGCAGGGACTGAGGAGAGCTACAAAATGAGCCAAATGATCGTGGCCTCCAGCATGGAACACTGCAGTGAAAAGATGGTCTGTTAGGGGAAGCAGCTAGCTGCCACTGCACGGCCACTGCCACCTGCCCTGGTGACGCCTGGAAACCAGAGGTGCACTCAGCCAAGCCCAAGAACCGTGAGTGGGGTCCAGATGGAGGGACGGAGGGAGGGAAGGGGGAGGAAACTGAGGGTCACTGAACAACTCTAGTCCTTTGGTCCTGCAGCTGTGGGCCTGCAAGCAGGCTGCTCCCTGCCCGCCTCGTGTGCTGTGTGCCAGCTGGAAGGGCTGCTAAAGTCCCCAGCCCCCTCTTCTGGGCTTTGCTTGGGAGAATAGACCTGGGCTTTGCTGGGGAGAATAGACCTCAGTTATCCGCCCCCACCCCCACCCCGCAACCAAACCAGAGAAGTCCAGCAATGGATCTGGCCTGAACCACCAGGAATTTGGGGCCTAGAGCACTGCAGAGCACAAGTTTTACGCAAAGTTCTGTTGGGCAGTCATTTCCACTCTCTGAGCCTTGTCTTCCCATCTGCCTGTGTAAGGAGAGAAGGTCTAGCCCAGCTCTCTAAATCTGCCTCAGTGCTGCTCACTTTGGGCAGAAGAGCAGCAGCAAGCAGGAGCACAGAAGGGAGCATTCTCAGAGGTTAAGGGTATTAGTGGGGAGGAAAACCCGAGAGAGAGCCATAACTAGGCCCTGGGGCTGGCCACTGATTACTCTGCAAGGATCTAGGGCAGGGCATGGTTATTATGTCCTTGAGGGAGCCCTGCCCTGAAACATGGCTCCGTAAGTCAACCATCAGGGGCTGACTCCGTTGGGACAGTCAGCCCCAGGGTGTAAACTTCACAGTAGCCCATTAAATAGGACCAAATTGGTGCGAGGGGATCACCTCCTCCACCCTCATTCTGTAATGCCCTGAGGAGCCCTCTAGCTTCCTGATCTTACAAAGGCTGGAAGTGGAGTAGCAGAGGTGGGATCCTCAAATGAAGACTCACAACCAATATCTTTGGGGTTTGCAGCAGCTTCTCAGGAGCATAGAGACTGAGCTTCCTTTGTTCTAGCCCCTGCGATCCTGGATGGGACTCAGGAATGTGGAATATATATCAGAAAACCTACCTACAACTTCCAGAAAATAATTTGAGTTACAACCTCCCCACCCCACCCCCTCCACCTTGTTTTTTCCGTGTTTAGTGAGGGACACACGACTATAGGTGATAATTACCAGGATAAACGCTGCCTACTGTCAGGGGTCCTAGAGTATAGACCTTCCTAGCAACGATGAAGACTGAGTTTCCATTTCTGCAATCAAGTGGAATGTCAGCACCAAGGCCCTGGCCCCTCAAGTCCAAACCCACTTACCTGGCCTAAAGTGGAGCTATAGGTTTGAGGCTTAGGGGAGAGTACAGTTTGAGAGATTTAATTTTTTGTTCTGATTTCCCCATTTCCCTTGTGAAGAGGCCTGAGACCTTCCCAATGATCCAGATTTGACCATCTTGTGATCCACCTCCTTTTTCTCTATCTCTCCCCCACCTCTATACCAAAAAAATCTTCCCTTCGCTTTTCATTAAGCTATCTGTTCCAAAAAACAAAGTTGGAAAAGAGAAAGGTAGGCATTTCATACACACACACACACACACACACACACACACACATAACACACACACACACACACACACACACACACTTTTCTGAATCTCAGCCACAGCCTAAGATAACATCTGGTAGTTTCTGGTTACTACCTAAGTGCTCTGATCTGGAGGCAAGTCCATCTCAGGCCAGCCACCAAGTTTCTGGGCCAGCCATTTTCCCCAGACCCCAACATGTTACGAGCCTGGAGGAATCTGGCTGATTGTCTGCTGCCTGTCTACACTGACCCTAAATATCCAGAGCCGATATTGGGCCATACACAGGGAACTCTTCCATTAACGGAGATTTGGGGTTGGAGCAGAGCTGTGGGCTCTGGATCACTTGAGTTTAAACTAGTACTTCTTCCCCTCTAGCCTCCTCCAGGGGTTTTCTAAGAGCTTTGAGAGTAGATGAAATATCCTTCACTTTAAATCGGAAAATCACCTGCCAAAAAAAAATTTTTTTTTATTTAGTCTCCACAGAGTCTATAAGCTTTGTCCACAATTAGAGGAGACTGTAGCTGCTATTGGCCCTGGATGCCAGAAGCTTTCCCCCAGAGACATGAAGAATGTTGCTCTCCCTCAAGTTGTTTATATGGCTGGGGTAGGGCGTAGGAGAAGATTCTGATCTTGGAGGCTACTGTGTAGAAACTCACACCAGGGACTAAGGATCTCGGAGCTGAAGAGGATAGAAAAGCTTTCTCCTATGAAGTCATGAATTAGAGCTATTTCAGGGCACCTGGGTGGCTCAGTGATTGAGCGTCTGCCTTTGGCTCAGTTTGTGATCCCGGGGTCCTGGGATCGAGTCCTGCATCGGGCTTCCCACAGGGAGCCTGCTTCTTCCTCTGCCTGTGACTCTGACTCTCCCTGTGTCTCTCATGAATAAGCAAATAAAATCTTAAGAAAAATAATTAGAGCCAGCTCTTATTGGGGGATATGTACGGCTCCCCTTTCTCTCTTCTTTCCTTGAAGAATAGGAAGTCCCAAATTCTGTAGTTACTGGAACTAGTCAGTTGATGTTTGGCATAGGGAGGGGATCCTTAGAGATCATTTTAGCCAGTGATGTGTTCAAGTGTTTGGGTGGTAGATGCCTAGGGAAAGAAGCTATCTTGCCCAAATCAGAATGAATTGACCTCAGGATGAATGGCCAGTTCCGTGGTTCCAGACAATTTTGAGCTGCCATAGTGAGAGCAGGACAAATGAATAACACAGAAGGTAGGCAACTATGGCAGCTAGATGCAATGTTGGAACTTGCAGTAATGCCCTGATGGTCCCTCTCCATGTCTGCCCCAGGAGACTCCCAAATGCCAGACTGAGTGGGACGAGGGACGTGAGCGTGCAGAAGCTCGACAAGTTTCACTCCACATCTACCAGGTTCTACAGGGCCGAAGCTTGGCCGCAAAGGCACCTCTTCCCAGGCTAAGGGACTGCTGGTCTGGCTATTCTGGACCCATTGAGCAAGACCAGAGTTCTCAGTTTCTTATTCCTAAGATTAGCCAGGAAATTTTCCCTAAGAACCAGGCTCAGTTCCAGAGGCCCAGTTGGAGGCCTGGAGAAGAGCCATGGTAAGCAGACCCCCATATCTCCATCCCCCCACAATTCCTTTTTTTTAATGTTCTTTTTTTTTTTTAAGAGAGAATCTTTTTTTCTATATTTTATTTATTTATTCATGAGAGACACACACACACACAGAGAGAGAGAGAGAGAGAGAGAGAGAGAGGCAGAAACACAGGCAAAGGTTGAAGCAGGCTCCATGCAGGGAGCCTGACGTGGGACTTGATCCTGAGACTCCAGGATCACACCTTGGGCCAAAGGCAGGCGCTAAACCGCTGAGCCACCCAGGGATCCCCACCCCCCCCACACACACAATTCCTTAATAACCGCTGGGATCTGGCAAAGCCCAGCCCAGATCTCCAGCTAGGGTGTTTGGAGGATAATGCAGACAGGAATTCGGGGTACTTGCCCTCCAGCTTTGGATTGGAATCTCCCACACCAGCCTACCTTCAGGTTCTGCCTCATTTGTCCCCTGCTTGCCCCTTCTGTGTGGCCTTTCTAGTCTCAGGAATCACCCGTCCCAGGGGTACTCGCCAAGGCTTGGACCAGGGCAGGCACAGATGGATGGTGGACCAGCTCCTCATCCTTGGTGCTTCGTGGCCTGAGATCTGTGCTAAGTGGCTCCCTCCAGAAAGGACATTTCATAAGAACCAAAGGGCGCTAGGAACAACTCTCCATCAAGCCTAAAGACTTTCCCCCTTTAGTCCTAGAGCCTTACCTCCCTTACTTCCAGGCGTGTAAACACCTGGTGGAGCCAATTTTTCAGTAATGTGGTGGAACGCACTCCCACGGCGCCCAGTCTGGTTTACTCACCCGCACCCACTCTTGGAAAAGCAGCCCCGCAGATGGGTGGCTCTACCCTCAGACAGCTCCGCTGGAGAAAGAGTGGGAGCCTCCTTCTACCCACCCGAAGACCTCTGTGCCAGGAGGTGCACCCTCCTCCCAGAGAGCCCCTACCCTAAGGCAGAGGTTTTACTTCCAGGTGAAAATTCCCACTGGACCCAAACCTGCTTTGTTCGGCGGCGTAGAAGAGCCTTGCGCCGCAGCCTGTTGCACCAGGCGGTAGGGACCGCGGTCCCGCCGCCCCTCGGGCCAGCCCCTCGCACCTGCATCCCCCCCAACATCCCTGTCTGTCTCGCAGCCCCTCAGGCTTCTCCAGGCTGCCGCTTCGGGATTCTTGTGATTCTAATCTAACATGTCCTTTGCTGAGGACCATAAATGCCCCGTGTGTAACTTTCGTTTAATCCCAACAATAGAACTGAGCAGAAGGCCATGGTTACTGTGGTTTTGTAGATAAGAAAATTAAGGTTGAGGAGATTAATTTGTCCAACTTCTAGAGGCTAATGGATGATGAAGCCTGGACTCCAACCCGTGTCTTCATGGCACCAAATCCTGGCTCCGACCTCTTCACTTTCTCTTCCCTGTTCAAATGTCGAGCTGGTTCCAATTTCTGAAATGTAAACCAATCCCATTAGAACGTACACCGACGCTGAAAATGGACCTAGGATATTTGAGAAGTTATCGAATGGGAAAAGGGAAAAATGAAGGGGTTCGGGGAAAATAAAATACTGACTCCAAAATAAAGGAATTTGGGGCGGGGGGATCCCTGGGTGGCTCAGCGGTTTAATGCCTGCCTTTGGCCCAGGGCGTGATCCTGGAGTCCCGGGATCCAGTCCCACGTCGGGGTCCCTGCATGGAGCCTGCTTTCCCCTCTGCCTGTGTCTCTGTCTCTGTCTGTCTGTCTCTCTCTCTCTGTCTCTCAGGAATAAATAAAATCTTTTTTTTTTTTTAAGGAATTCTTGGGCAGCCCAGTGGCACAGCAGTTTAGCGCCAGCCTTCAGCCCAGGGTGTGATCCTGGAGTCCCGGATCGAGTCCCACGTTGGGCTCCCTGCATGGAGCCTGCTTCTCCCTCTGCCTGTGTCTCTGCCTCTCTCTCTCTCTGAATAAATAAATAAAACACTTAAAAGTTTTTTTAAAAAGGAATTCTTTAACACACAGTTATTTTAGACCAGTGACCTCCCCCCACACCCGATCTTTAAAACTGTAAATGTGGGGACTAAATTCAACTCCCTTTGTTTGCCTCTATATCACCACTCTCACCACCCTGTTTCACTTCGGAGCTGAGTCTGTCTGAGAAAAAAGGGGTTTGCCGGGAGATTTTCACCTAGAGCTAAATGACTGAAACCCAAACTTCTTCGGGTCTCCCTCCTGGGCTGTTCACACCCACAGCACCGCAAAGAACAGAAGAACACAGTGTGGTTGATCTGCCGTTAAATCACTTTCTAATTCTGTCCTTTCGTGGGGAAAAATGGTGTTTGGAGAGCTTTAGGATTCTGCACCTGCTTCCATGGGCTCACCCTGCGAAATCAAAAGTTGGTACATGTGTGCGGTTTTCTGGGAGATGTGGATCCACAGCTTTATTGATATATTTTCAGTAAATTTGAAATAGAAAATTTCACATTTCTCATATACACTATGGCAAATTTCACATATACAGGAAACGATAAAAAAAGTAAAATTTGCCTATGCAGAAGAGGATAAATAATCTTTTCCTTATACTTATCATTCAGCCTCATCAGTTGTCACTCATAGCCAGTTTATATCAGGGTTTTTTTTTTCCTGGAGCAATTTAAAACAAATCTTAGACATTATTTTACCCAAAATTACTTAAGTCGGAATGTTGAACAGATAAGGACTTCTTCGTATCTTTCTTTTTGTTTTCTTTTAACAAATCCTCCATGTGATTATCATATGTAACACAATTAAGAACAATCCCTTAATACTATCCATGTTTCAATTTCCTCAGCAGTCTCAAAATTCTTTTTACGATTAGTTTTTCAAAACATGACCTAAACAGAATCCACACCTTACACATTTGGCTGCCACATCTCTTAACTTGTGTTTCCTCCTCTTTTTTTCTCATACCAGTTTCCCTTGCTCCTTTTTCCCATGCCATTTATTCATTAATTGGGTCAACTCAATTCTCAAAGGTATTGGTCATCCTCAAAAAAGATTACTGCTCTGTGTTGGACAAGCAACTTATTCTTACAGGCTCCACTGTCCATGGCTGCTGGCTGTGGCCAGGAATGCTACTCGGTTGTCTCTGCTTCCTCCCAGAGCCGGTGGAGCTGGGCCAGGCAGGCCCCACTCCCCACCACCACCACTTCCTGACTCTCTTTGGTTCCCTTATTGCTCTTGGAAGGGGAGACCTCCCTCCCTCCCTTTCCTACTCTCAGATAGCCAAGAATAGGATCCTCTGATGAGTCCTTGGATTATTCAGGGCTCAGAGAGTGTCAAAGACTGAATATAGTCCCAGACCTAGAGGCAAAATTGCTGCTATCAGGCCAGAACTATCCAGTTCTTTCCTTGGGAATGCCCTGAGAGACCTCCATGCTTCCCAAGTGAACCAGAGCAGCCTCTGTTTCTAAGGTGGAATATCCAGACTAGTTTTGCTATCTCTTACTCCTTTCTGCTCCTAGGGCATCACTGCAGGGGGAACTTGAACTTCTGTCCCCGCTGTTCTGTGTTGCCAGCTGAGTGCCCTTGGGCTAGCTGCCTCCTCACTCAGACTTTCAGTCTCCTCATCTGTAGAGTGGAAGTGATTTTCTTTGCCTACCCTTCTACCCGGGGCTGCTAGGAGACAGAGGAGGGAAGGGAAGATTGTCAAATTTACTATACATATGTAAATAACGGGTTGTTTCTGTCGTAGCTGCTGGTGTCAGAGGAGAAGGTGAGGATTTCCACTGGGAGAAGAGGAACCAACCTACAACCTTGTTCTGGCCTCATGCCTATGGAGAAGCACTGCTCCCCACACCCACACAACACGACCTCCCAAACTGGGAGGTGAGCTGAGCTTGGTGGTGCCCAGCCAGAGGAGAAGCTGTGACTTCTTGGCTTGGAGAAGAGGATCAGGATGCCCACTCCTCTTTCCCAGGGACTGTGAAGGAGCCTAGAGCCAGGATTTTGTCTCATCCCTGATTCCCTCCCTACAGCCCACATCCCTTCTGGCTTTCCAAGGCGCCCAGCTCTGCTGTATCAACCACCCCACAGCCCCAACTTGTTTCCAGGAGGAACTCCAGAAAACACTGGTGGGGGTGGCCCTGGATACAGAAGCTGAAGAGGGGGTGCAACAGGCTGCTCTGCCCTACTCGTCTTAGCTGAAGTCCCTCCCACCACCCGGAGAGTTTGCTCTTGGGGACCTGGTGAGAGGGAGTCTCCATGAGTGAGTGCTGAATGCAGCGCCGACCTCATTCATTGAAGAGTGCTCGCATTTTTCATTTCCAAACTACACCTAGCTCATAAAAAGCTGGCAAATGTAATAAATTCTCCCCTGCAAGACATGGTTTTAATTAATTATTGGGTTATTCAAGGTGACTCATGTGTGAAACACAATTTGCCCTCGTAAACCGAATCTCACATAATCCATCCCGAGTAACGGGCTGCTTGTGATCCTCTCTGAGACATACACAAAACTTGTATTTATCCTTTGAAAGCCTTGGGGTGAAATATAAGTGTGACTTTTGCTTAGAGTGAGCTTGCTTATCCTGGCAGCAGTGCCTGAGAGAGAGAGAGAGACTGACAGACAGAGACAGAGAGAGAGAAGGGAGGGAGCTGGGGGAGAGCGAGCTAACTCACTCAGCCAGCCAGGGGTATTAACTGAGTCTGGTTTTCTCAACTGCTGGTTTGATAGGATTTCTTTCTTTAAAAATCTGGCTTTTTGGGTGCCTGGGTGGCTCAGCGGCTGAGCGTCTGCCTTTGGCTCAGGGCGTGATCCCGAGTCCCAGGATCCAGTCGAGTCCCACATCAGGCTCCCCGCAGGAAGCCTGCTTCATCCTCGCTTATGTCTCTCTATATATATCTATGTCTCTCATGAATAAATAAATAAAATCTTTTTTAAAAAAGAAAATCTGGTGTTTTATACACAAACACATCTTTATATACCTTATTCACTTGTTCTGCAATATCTGCAAGGGCCACGTGAAGCTATCTCATTGCAGAAAAGAAATTTAGGCTCAATTTTGCTTCCGCTGACCTGGCAACTGCAGCTCCTCCTCCTACTGGGGCCTCTGGGTCTTTATCATCCAAGATTCCAGTTTGCCTTACATCACGAGGTCTTTGCAGCATGGAGTTTCCGTTTGGGATTTAAATTCCTTTCCATCTAACGTAAAAGCCCTTTACTCCAGACCCCCATCTACAAAGCAGGCTCCTTCCCTACGGAGTGCTGGATCCCCATAGAGCCATTAGCATTGCAGGGCTGGTTCCTGGCACCAGGGTATCTACATTTCGAAAACTTTTTTGATTTGCTGGGATTGGAAAGCTGAAGCCGTTTATTTAAGGAGAATCTGGAAATACCATGTGGAGCAGGGCAATCTGGAGACTCTGGGCAGTGACACCTGTATGCCAAGCTCCTTTGCCCTGACCAGGGCAGTGCAGAGTGGGGCAGGAAAGGTAGGAGAGTGGCAGGGATTCAAGGGGGACTTGGAGCCGGCCAACCTGAGTTCAAGCAAGAAGGGGTAGAATACTCTGGCACTGCATCTGGGTTCCTGCCTCAGAGAAGAGTATGGGTATTTGAGGTGGGGAAAGAAGGGAAGACTTAAGGAAGAACAGCAGGATGGCTTGTTTACTCAGTCTTTGGCACCTGAGGTGGGTGTGGAAAGTTCTGCTAGGGGCCCAAGACTGAGCCAGTTCTGAGCTAAGAAGGGCCTCACCACCGCCAGCTTTTTTTTCTTCCTGGTTTTCTTTTCCCTTTTGTCTCCTTTAATTTCCTTCCTTGGGTGCCTGGGTGGCTCAGTAGTTGAGCATTTGCCTTCAGCTCAGGGCGTGATCCCGGGGTCCTGGGATTGAGTCCCACATCAGGCTTCGGGCAGGAAGCCTCCTTCTCTCTCTGTCTATGTCTCTGCCTCTCACTGTGCCTCATGGATAAATAAATAAAATCTTTAAAAAAACTTTTCCTTCATTTGGATGCCAGCACTTATTTATTTTTTAGCAAAAGGGAGGCTGGATTCTAAACACCTTAGCTCCCTCTAAGTCCCCTCTGGACCCCAGAACCCTGTCCTAGCAGGTCCATCCAGTTCCCCAGATCCTTCCGAACGAACGAACGAACGTAGGTGGTAAAGTCTGTATCTCAGCTGGAGTCTTGGCCTGGAAACAAGGCCATTCATGGCCAGGCCAACAAGACTACAAACTGAAACAAAATAAAATCTTCCGTCTCTGACCTACTCAAATTTTCAGTTTCAGGAGGAACGAAATTTTGATGCTGTTTCAAAGTGTGTGGGAATTTAGTAAACACAGGCAGACAGCAGCTGCGTCCTCACATACAGGATCTCTGATGTAGCATTTGAACAAGCCAATTAATGGGTAACCAGGTAATTCCATCACCAGACCTATGGGACTGAATCCAGAGGAACCCCAGAACCCCCAGAGAAATGGATGCAGTGACAGAGAAACAGATAGGAATATATATGTGTGGAGGAGGGAGGAAATGGATGAAAACTGAAGTTAAAGAACTTAGGGAATTTCAATGCACACAGAGCAAAGGGAAGTCCGAACAAACTAGACAAGAGGATAGCAGGGGCTGGAATCATCCAGACCCCATGTTGACACAAATACAGATCACCTAGTTCAGTACCCTGCTAGGCTGGCTTTCTAAGATGCCAAAGTAACCAGCTAGGCTCAGCCAATTCTGGAAGAAATCAGCCAGAGCCATTGTTTTGCTTTTCTTTGACCAAATACTTGATTGTCTGGAATATTCACTCTACCTGAGTTGTTAACTCCTGTAGGGAGGCTGTCAGGCCTCCTTTGCCCTTATCCAGGTATAGATCCACCCTTATGGGGGAAAATCTCTCACCTCTACCAATTACCGATTATTGAAGAGAAAGTATTCTGGTTCCTTGCTTTTAAACAAATCAATCTAGAGTGATAATGAAGTTTTATCAGCTCTAATCTTGGTGGAAGCAAGACCAGAGATCCACCCACAATTTAAAGTCCTCCAAAGCCAATGAGGTTTTGTTTCTATGTTTAGTATAAGTCTTATTCTTGGTCATCTCCTCTGGTTTGGTGTTACAGAGCCACATTACACAAAGAAAGCTAGAGCACTCAGATTCCAAGCCTCCCCCTCCTCCAGTTTAAGCTACACCAGTCAGAGGGGGGAAAGGAGGAGGTGGTGGGGGTGACAGAGGAATACGATTCCAAGGACCTTGCTTAGCAGACACTAATCGGCCCTCATTTCCCAGTTTCTTTGAAGGGAACTGGCAACGCTGACAACTGGTAGCAGAGTCCCCAGTAAGGGAGAGGAAGGAGAAAAGGGAGGAAATTGATGGTTTTGGATGGGGAGGGGGTAAATCCAGTCAGTTTATAATTCCAATAATGTTTGGATCATTTTAACATCTGAGAGGCTGCTTTTTGAGAAGACTCCAGAAGCTGGGAAGGTTGGCTTGCTGGCTCTCAAGTCAGAGTCCTGCTCCTCAGGGCTCCTTGTGAGGCTCCTGGAGGGTCAGATCTCCCTGTTCTCCAGGATCCCCTCTCCTGGTTAGGATGTCTCTCACCCCCCAGTTAGGGCTTTACCTTTTTGTTCCTCCTCACACAAACGTATCTTGGGCTTGCCAAGGATCCTGCTGACCACAAAACCATCCCCAAGATCTCCTAATCCAATTGCAGCAAATCTCTTCATAATCTTCTGTGCCTCTGTTTCCCTGTATTTTTAGAGAAGGAGACCTGCAAGATAGCCAAGTCCTCGGTCTATGCAGGAAAGAGGATTTGGGTAAAGCTGCGGGGAGGGCGTATGACCCCAGGCCCAGGGTTCTGCTGAACGGGTCCAGGCGATCGCTGGTCGCTCCAGGGACCAGGAGAGCAAGCGCCCTGAGTCGCCCCAACCGAAAGGGCGCCCGGCTCTCCCTCCCCACGTTTTCCGAGGGGAGGGGGGCGCCCAGCTCTGTAGGGCGGCGGGAGAACCTCAGGCCAGAAGGCTTCCCCACCCAATCCTCCGAGACCCTGCACCGGGAGGCCAACCTCTTTTTGAGTGAGGCGCGGGAACCGACCCGACCCGGTGAGATTGCCCGAAGCGGGGCCCCAGCGACCCGGCGGGTCGGGCCGAAGGGCTCGGGGTCCAGGCCCTCCCTCTTGCCTGGGGTCTGGGGAGGCCGCAGACAAGCATTTCTTTCCATCAGGAGTACGGTGCACCGTGCACGCTCTCTCTGCCCCATCTCGGTTCCCAGGTGCCCTGGGCCCCCCAACCCCCGCGGCCCAGGAGCCCAGGGGCCGCCGCCGCAGCTTCTCCGCGGGCCGGGACGAAAGGGCCGGAGATCCACGGAGCCACGCCGCCCAGGGAATTTGGGGAGCCCCCAACAGACGCACACAGTGCCTATGTTTCCACTTAAAAACGCACGGTTAGACTTTGGCTTCATTTTTAGTCTGAATGGTGCAAATCTTTTCCCCTTCATTCTGCGTTCGTTCGGAGGTCTCAGCTGTACAGACCTGGTCTGGGCGCTAAAAGAGTGAGTTCTTACACACCCTCCGCCCCCACCGAATACATCTTTTCACCCGGACCTGCTTTGGCATCATCCTGGTTGGATTAAACTGCAAACCTGCTTCAGAAAAAAAAAAATAGTAATAATAACTCTTTTTATTTTTTTAATGGATTAAGTCAACGATCTGATATTTTATTAGTTGTAATTATCTGAGAAAAGTCCACACGTTAGTTATTATCAAGATTGTGTAGATGAGATCTTATAAAAACAGGCATGTAATTTGTTTTTAATTTTTGTTTTCAATTTTTTTCACAATAAATTTCTATTACCTACATAACACAATGTAACACAATACCTACATAACAAAATGAACACAATTAAAATAATAATTCCTGGCTTTTAATCCATCTTTTAAAAAACAGATAATGTATGCTAAAGGAAAAACTCAAAAGTTACCAAAAGACATATGTTGAAAAGAAAAGTACTCCCGCTTCTTTCCTCAGACCTTCCCAGAAGCAACTGCTCTGCTGAGTTTTCAGTATCCTTATAAATATAGCCCTTAACACAAATAGCAGCATGCCATACACAAAGCTTTGTATTTTGTCTTTTATTTTAAAAATCATGTTGATTATGGTTCTCTATCCTTACTAATGCCTCCTTTTTAGTGACTCTATTTTATTGTATGAATGTGCCAGAACTTACTTAACTAGGCAACTATTGATAGCTATCTAAATTGTTTCCAATTTTTGTCTCCCTTTTCTTCTACTACTGTATACAAAATGCACAACTCGGTGTGTATATGCATGTTATCGTCTTAGAAATGGGTCCTATCAAAAACCTTGTGCATTTTTTGCAAAGTTAATGATTTATTTATTTGTTCAGACTAGTAGGATAACATTTTCACTACTATATACCAAAAGATTATTGAATATTGTAAATCTACATTCCCTTGTGCATTTTTAACGTTCGCAGAATCTAAACTTATTTTCATAGCGTTACTTTTAACAATTTGTGTGTCCTTTTTTAGAGAACTGTCTTTTTGGGTCTGCCCATTTTCTACTGTTTTTTGTTGATCTAGATTCTTTTTTTTTTTGTTTTTTTAAGATTTTATCTATCTATTCATGAGAGACACCGTGAAAGCGGCAGAGACATAGGCAGAGGGAGGAGAAGCAGGCTCCATGCAAGGAGCCAGATGTGGGACTTGATCCCAGGACCCTGGGATCACACCCTGGGCTGAAGGCAGAGGCTCAACCGCTGAACCACCAAGTGTCCCTAGATTCATACTAATTTGTTTTTTATTATACTTATTAAAATATAAGATTGTGGTTTTGTTCTGTCATTAGAGTTATACATGTGACAGAGGATTTAAAATGTACCCATCAGGGGATCCCTGAGTGGCTCAGCGGTTTAGCACCTGCCTTCCACCTGGGTGTGATCCTGGAGTCTTGGGATCTAATTTCACATCAGGTTTCCTGCATGGAGCCTGCTTCTCCCTCTACCTGTGTCTCTGCCTCTCTCTCTCTCTGGGTATCTCATGAATAAATAAATAAAAATAAAATTTTAGGGATCCCTGGGTGGCGCAGCGGTTTGGCGCCTGCCTTTGGCCCAGGGCGCGATCCTGGAGACCCGGGATCGAATCCCACATCGGGCTCCCGGTGCATGGAGCCTGCTTCTCCCTCTGCCTGTGTCTCTGCCTCTCTCTCTCTTTCTGTGACTATCATAAATAAAAAAAAATAAAATAAAATAAAATTTTAATTAAAAGGGATCCCTGGGTGGTGCAGCGGTTTAGCGCCTGCCTTTGGCCCAGGGCACGATCCTGGAGACCCGGGATCGAATCCCACGTCCGGCTCCCGGTGCATGGAGCCTGCTTCTCCCTCTGCCTGTGTCTCTGCCTCTCTCTCTCTCTCTCTCTCTGTGACTATCATAAATAAATAATACCTTTAAAATTTTTTAATTAAAAAAATAAATAAAATGTATCCATCTGTAGGTACTGGAGTTTTTTTCTGGGAGGTGACAATTTTTTTCTGGGAGCTGAAGAAAAAAACGGAGGAAATGGACTGTAGATTTAGGACCATTGCCCACTTCGATTTTCTCTTGCAGAATTCCATCTGTATTGGAAAATGGGGGTAGGGAGATTTGGTTATGTTCTTAATTATCTCCTTGTCTTCTCCATTCTCCTTAAGATTAGAGGACACAGGGGCCCCTGGCTGGCTCAGTCGAACATGGGACTCTCCATTTGGGGTTGTAAATTCAAGTCCAAGATTGGGCTTATTACTTAAAAAAAAAAAAAAAAGAAGAAGAAGACACAGGAAAGTCCCATGTTGGACAATGAAGGAAACTTCAGCGTTGCAGAACAGAGACCTCAGGTCCGATGCTCACTCATCCTGGCTCCCTCTAAGCTTCAGCCCAGTGCAACGGCCTCCCAAGGTCACCAGACTCTCATCCAACAGCTTACAAAATACTAGAAAATTGGGGTGGAGTCTAAGATACAGCTCCTCCAGGCTTCTGGCAGATAGGTTTCTGGAAATTCCACCTTTCTAAGGGGGGGGGTGATGGTCTGTCTTTTGAGCCTCCAATTTTCTGGGGGAACTGAGAGAAAACAGCCAGTGCCCTGGCTGCTCCCTCCCATGACCTAGTGATCGCCATTCACTTATTACATCCGCAGAGGACACAAGGGACCACAAAGACTAGGTGGGGGCAGGAGGTTCATTGGGGCTGGAGTTGGGGTGCTAGGGTGCGAGAGAGGCAAGCAAGGAGTCAGAGATCCAGAGATCCGAGGAGCCGCAGAGATCACTTTTTCAGACATGGGATCCCCACAGGGAGTCGACTGCCGGGAATCCCAGGGACAAAGCTGCAGGCGGGGGCTCCCTGTCCCAGGCTTGGTGGCAAATATAGCCCCGTAAGGCTACACCAAATTTTCCACTGAATGGAGCGCTTCGGAGCCGGGCCATGGCCAGCGCTTTGCTGGGGGTTTACTGCTCAGCCCTCCACTCCCGGCATTTCCAGGAGTTCTTTGGAAGACAGAATGGTTTGCGTCCATTTATGTGCTTGAGATACTAGTCAAGAGACGTGGCAAAAAACCTAAGCAGATCTTTAGAGGGAAAGTCAAGAGAGAATTCAAGCCCCCTGCAGAGTTCCACTGAAGGGAGCCAGGGCCACCGCTGCAGAGGGGACGGTGTCGCTAACATTTACTGAGCACTACACTAAGGCAAGCCAGGAACTTGCTAACAAGTTTGGGGTTGTGGGATCTCTCTGGTCAAACGGCTCAGGGCAGTATTCAAAGATTGAAAATGAAAAAAAAAAAAAAAAACAAAGTTTGAAAATGATATAGACTTCCCCCCAAAGTTTTGTTATTAAGCTTCATCCCCTCAAGAATTGTTGGAAGTGACATATAGATTGGGTAAATCACATTTTAAAGATTTTTTTAAGTATTCAGGTAATGATTTAATATCTATTTCTTTTTTGTCAAAAGACCTCTCTTTTGGAAAGAAATCTAAGGGCTTTACTACCTAATTTCTGGCCAAACGACATTTAACTTTGTGGTCCTATTACTGCATTACTTTCAGTTAGAAAATGTTCTCATTTGAGCACCTGGGTGGCTCAGTCGGTTAAGGTTAAGCGGCTGCCTTCAGTTCAGGTCGTGATCCCAGGGTCCTGGGGTTGAGCCCCACATCGGGCTCCGGCTCCCTGCTCAGCTGGGAGCTTTCTTCTCCCTCTCCCTCTGCTGCTCCCCCTGCTTGCGTGCTCTCTTTCTAACAAATAATCTTTTTTTTTTTAAGGGAAATGTTCTGATTTATCCAAATAATTGTTCAAATTGGTAGAAACTGCACACTTAGACTTAAGACCTCAGGTCCCATCTAGAAAGGAAGGTGGCCCCTCCAGGAAGGAAGAGCTCTCATCCCCACCACATCTGCCCTCTCTCCTGGATGCCACTTCCCCACACCCCCACCCTGTCTCTTTGGCCAGAGCCTGTCTTCCAGGGGTCTTTTCCAGGAGCCTTCTATTTCTTTGGAGAAGGAGTGGGGGGAAGAGGGCTAGGAAAGATTCGAGGGCAGATTCCATGCCCCTGGTGGCAGTGAGGGTGCCTGGAGCAAGCAGCTGCATCAAAAATGACCGGCTTCTTTTCTTATCTTTCTTCTTTTCTTTCTTCCTTTCTGTTTTCTTTCTTTCTTTCCTTCTAAATATTTTATTTATTTGAGAGAGAGCGAGAGAGCACATAGAGGAACATAGAGTCACAAGTAGACTCTATGTTCAGTGCTCAGCCCGACATGGGGCTTGATCTCAGGACCCTGACATCATGACCTAAGCTGAAACCAAGAGTCAGAGGTTTCATCAACTGTGCAACCCAGGTGCCCCAAGAATGATAAGCTTTCTTTCTTTTTTTTTTTTTTATGATAAGCTTTCAAACAGTGGTTCTCTCTGTCCTGGACAGATGGCCTGCAAACTCGAGACCATGATCCACACTTTGTCCACACTCCGTCCATACCAGGGGAAAACTACCATCCTGATACTTCCCAGCAACTGGTTGTTTTGGTATAGACATTATCTCCTGTCTGTCCGATTCCTCCTTTTCCTTTGTGAGCAAGGTTCTGAAAGGCAAAGGGAAACGAGCAACTGAGAACACTATTTGGTTGTGCAGTCCCAGTGGACAACCCAACTCCTTTCCCCTCACGTTCAGAGTTAGGCTGAGAGGGATTTTAAGTTTCAATTTGTGAAATCGTTGCTGACATTTTCTGACATCCTTTCTCTCTCTGAGTTTTACTGTTTCCTGGAAGTCTTCTAAGAAGGTCCACATAGGCAAGATGAGTTGTGGCTCATGGAGGGTGAGAAAACATTATTTTAGACCAACAGAGTGTTGCAGAAAGTTCGTTCCTGGTCCAGAAGCATGAGGATGGGAAAGCAGACGTGTGGCAAAAGCCATTATGTGTGGTGTGTAGAAGTCCAGTTCCCAGAGAAACTACAGACATCCACCCAGGCAACCCCTCCACCTGAGGTCGGAGAAAGGACAGGCAGGAGTCTAGAAAGGCAAAGAAGTTAACGATGTTTAGCTGTCTGGGGGCTTATCAGTGTGTCGGGGTCAGGTGGGGGCCGGGGCAACACAGCTTGGGCAGATGAGGCTGGGTTGAGGCTGCACAGGTGAGGGAGGGGGCTGCCTTGGGCCCTTGCCACCCCACTGACCCAACCTGGGACCTGCCTTTCCTAGCCTCCAGACAGACGGGGATAGCTGTAAAATATTAACCCCTTCTGGGTTCTGAAGTGGGGATATCGGTCCCTGGAGGGCAGAGAGAAAGGGGGTGGGGAGGCTGCATTTCTTCTTCCTTGAATCCTGGGATTCAAATCCAAGCCTTTGAACCCCTAACCCCTGGCCAACGGGAAGGTGCGAATTCTCGTGTCTCCCTGCGTCCAGGCTCTTCCTCCGTCAGTTTTTCAGCCCAGTTTGGAGGGGTGGAGGGTTGCTGAGCCGAGATCGCTAGGCTTTCAGCTGGGTATGCCTCAGGCAGGATCACGAAAGTCTTCTAGTGAGTTGGGGTGAGGTGGAGCATATTATGGGCAACTGTCCTTCAGCGCCCTCAATCTCAATCCGGACAGGGACTGGGGGGGTGGGGGCCACCCAGGGCCACCTAGGAGTTCTCCTAAGGTCTAGCTCTCATCCAGACCGGGCCAGCGGGGGGGGGGGGGGGGGGTAGGGCCGGTGGCGGGAGGGATGCCCTCGGGGCTGGGGAGGCTCAGAGGCGTTTATTGGCTGGGCGGGGTGGCGTTTCCCAGCCTTGATCACCTCCCTTAAGCCCGCCTGCTTGGGGCCCGCTGGGCCGGGGCCGGGCTTGGGTTCCTCCCTGCGGTGAATCAGGCTTCTGACCTCAGCCTAGAGTCCACCTCGCTCAGGAGGGTAAACATCCTCTGCGCTTTGGGAACTGGTGGGACCAGAAAGGTGAGGGGGTGGCGAGAGAGGGAGGAGGGTTAGCAGAGAGGCTGAGAAGAGGGGACGTTCTGAAATCCTGTCTACTTCCAGCCAGGAATCCAGTGGGCCCTCCTTGGGGGCTTCTGTGCTGCCTACCGGAGGCCAAAGAAGGAGCATCCCATGGCACTGTCTCTCTCCTCCTGCATAAAGAATCGGGTTACTCAAACCTGGGAAATGTGACTTTGGAAAAGGTCCCAGGCTTGGGGAGTGGGGGTAGGAGGGAGCAGGAAAGGGCTGAGAGGTGCCGGCCCTGTTCCCATTTCCCCAGGATTACCTGAAGGATATCCCTCTGAAGGGAGACAGGGCATGGGAGGGGTTAAGAACCTACGCAGGATAAGAATGTAATCTTCACTCCTTAGGGAGGGACTTGGTCACAAAACTTTAAGAACATGGTTATTAAGGCTATCATTTTTGAAGGTTGAAGAATGGTGTGAAAAGAGCCTGTATGGACTCCCAATTCAAGCCGTCTTTAGGCCGGTCGAGAGAAGCTCTCAAGCCAAACAGATCCAGCATAGACCTGGATCCCAGTGCCCACCAGCTTCAGGCCCCAGCAAGTGTCTTCATCACCCTGAGTAGTCTCCTTGCTTGTAAAAGAGAGATGACACTAACAGCCACAGAGTTGATGCTGGAATCAAATCAACAAACGGAGTGGCCTGCCCAGCACTTAGTGACCACAGTGATGTCCTGCCAGCCTCGGCTCCCTCTCTGACCTTGCCAAGCCCTGACTGCATATATCCCAGAGAAACCCTCTGCCACTTGTCTTCTGCTTAGTCCTCGCCAAGTGACTAAAGGCCCTGAGAAGTGGATCAAAGGAAAAGTCATACTCTGCTCTTCTCCACAGCCCCCTCCCCGCCCCAAGGGAGGGAAGCATGGAGCTCCATTCTCTGCTCTGGAGCCCAGGGGGTGGCCCTCCACACCAAGAGGTTCAGTGGCTCTGAGAAGAGGTAGATGTGAGTAGATCTTACGTACTGTGGTCCAGAGACACTCCGTGTTTTCAGCATTCCATTTACTTCAAAGATGAAAATAATTCATGAGAGGATTAAAAGCGCTTCCTGGGTTTAGGACATCAGAAGCCCTTTCGTGGAGCTGGCCTCTGGACTAGCTGGGCCCTGGATGTGGCTGAACTTGTTCCTAGTCTGGAAAACTGGGGGAACTGTCATTCCCACCAAGTCTTCCCTCCTGAGGGGTCCTTATGAGAACAGTGACAGAATGGAGGGGACTACACTGGAATGCTCTGTCTCCTGCGTGGATTGCAATGATCTCCACACTAGGAACTAATTGGGAGCACACAGTTTCAAGTTCAAGCAACCGTCTCCTTGGAGTCATGACCAAATTCAGTCTTGCCTCCCATACATATTGCCTCTAGCATTATTCTGCCTCTCAGGGCCCAGTTTTCTAATCTGTAAATGGGGACTGAACCCCTGCCCCCCATTAGGTGGTTTTAGCTCAGAAAGCGCTTGCCCCCCCCTCCCCCCCCCCCCCCCCCCCCCCCCCCCCCCGCCTGGCACATAACCGGTCAACACAAACAGCAGGGACCAGTATTCCTAACTAGATACTCATTGCAGTGTTCCCTGCGGGGGTGGGGGGGGTGGGGCTTACCTCTCCGGCTTTGGGGTACCTGAGTGGGAGCCGCTGGGACACAACCTGGAGAGGGAGGCTCTTGGTAACTGGCGGTCGACCCGGCCCTGAGCGTTTCCACTGGGAGCTCGGCAGCTCCTCCACCCTCCACCCCGTCGTACTTCCTCCAGCCTCGAGCGGATCCTCCTGGGACCCTGCTGGGGCGAAGTCGGGCTTCTCTGCGCGAGAGGAGCCCCGAGACGCTGGGCTGGGCGGCCCCACGGCCCAGACGGGATTTTTCCCGGGCCAGGAGAGCGCGGGGCTCAGCGCCCCGATTCAGCCTCAGCAGAAGACCTCGGTCGCTTGGAGTGGGCCTGGGTCGTGGGGAGTGAACTTTTCTTCTCCGTGTGTCCTAATCTCCAATTCTGTGCAAAGTTGCCGGCTGCGCCTTTTCTGCGCGCACCTTCTCCCACAGAACCCCCAAACCAGCCCCCCACAGGCCTCTCTCTGTCTCTCTCCCCGGGGATCCCTCTAAGTCCCCGCTCCAGATGTGGGGGATGGAGAACTCTCTCCAACCGAGCCCTCCGCCTCCACCATCCCAGGCCCCCTCTGGCGAATGGCATTTCCCTGCAAGGTCCCCGGAGGCAGAGCGAAGGAAAATGCCAGGGCAAGAGGACAGGTTGTAGGGGTTAAGTCTCATGAGGGACGCCTCTTTCCTCCTCCCGTCTTTCCCTCCCCTCAAAGAGGCACGATTGGAAAATAATCTGGAATTTTCAAAGACTCAGGAAATTTGCTGAGGAATGGAGACCCAGAAGAGAACAGGCAATCCAACAGCTTCCTTTCCTTCTCTCCGTAGGAACCCAGTCCTTCCATCACATAGGACTACAGCTACTGTACATCTTTCCATGAAACCTGAATTTCCCAACCAGGCTGCAAGAAATATGAATTTTTATGGGTATACCGAGCCTTTGAACCACGGAGACGCCAGGCTGTAAGAGGGTCTATTCAGGCCATGTCTAACTACAACCAAATTATAACATGAAAACCAGAGATCTTGATTCAAATTTTTTATGTGTAAATAAAGAGGAGGGGATGGCACCTGGGTGGCTCAGTGGTTGAGTGTCTGCCTTTGGCTCAGGTGGTGATCCTGGGATGGAGTCCACCATCAGGCTTCCCTTGGGGAGCCTGCTTCTCCCTCTGCCTGTGTCTCTCTCTGCCTCACTCTGTGTCTCTCATGAAAAAATAAATAAATAAAATCTTTTTTAAAAGAGAGAAAGAAGAAATAAGAAAGAAAGAAAGAAAGAAAGAAAGAAAGAAAGAAAGAAAGAAGAAAAAGAAGGAAGAGAAAGAAAGGAAGGAAGGAAGGAAGGAAGGAAGGAAGGAAGGAAGGAAGAAAGAAAGAAAGAAAGAAAGAAAGAAAGAAAGGAAGAAAGAGGAGGGGGGACCCACTTTTGAAATCTCCAAAGAATTCGAACTATTCATAAAGAGATTCATCTCACTGGGCTTCTGGTTGGCGGGTGTGGCAGATAGAATCTGGGACAGCAACTAGCTATTCTCTGGTCTAAAACAAACATAGGGATCCCTGGGTGGCGCAGTGGTTTGGCGCCGGCCTTTGGCCCAGGGCGCGATCCTGGAGACCCGGGATCGAATCCCACGTCAGGCTCCCGGTGCATGGAGCCTGCTTCTTCCTCTGTCTATGTCTCTGCCTCTCTCTCTCTCTCTCTGTGTGTGTGACTATCATAAATAAATTTAAAAAAAATAAAACAAACATAACCCCCAACACACACCTCCTTTGAGCCTCTGCTCCTCAGCTATGAAATAGAAAGAACCCAAGTCCCATTTAGATGGTGAAAATTGACTTTGGAGAGTTCAAGGTGGAGAGATGGGTGGGTGGAGGGAATAGGAAGTGCAATAGACACTGAATCAGAGGCCCTGAGGCTAAGTCCTGGCTGAGTCTTGACTTGCCCCTAGCCTCAGTGTTCTCATATGGAAAATGGGGATAATACTGACCTCCCAGGACTCCTGTGAAGAATAAACAAATACAGATGAAAGTGTTTTATCATTATCAGACTTTCCTTGGCCTATCCCAAATTGAAAGAGGACCCTGGCAAGGAAAGCTTGGGGCTTTGCCCAGGGTTGGATATGAGCATCCCCATGGCTGCTTGATGCCTTGACACGTGGCTCTGCTGGCTCGGTCTCACCCTTCACCAGATCCAAGGGGAAGCGAGAGTCCACTGCAGCGGGCCTGCCTCAGCCTCTGTTTGCTTTGGCCACATCGTGATGGCCCTGCTAGGCTTGCCAACCGGATTTTGGTGTTTGCTCTCCCACCTGGCATGACTGCTGAGGCAGCTGGCATTCTGTTCCCAATTACCCCGCCGACAATGTTGCCCGTAGCAAGAGGGATCTGTCTCAGCACTGCCTGCTGGACTTCCTGTTATTTCCACCCCTTTCTCAGATGGATGGGGTCCCTTTTCATTTTTAAGACTCCTAGGCAGGATGGGGGGGGTGACAGCACAGTCTTGCCCTTTAAAATGGCTGCCCAAGGGGCACCTGGGTGGCTCACTGGCTGAGCATCTGCCTTTGGTTCAGGTTGTGATCTTAGAGTCCTGGGATCGAGTCCCATATCTGGTTCCCCGTGGGGAGCCTGCTCCTCCTTCTGCCCATGTCTCTGTGTCTTGCTCTGTGTCTCTCATGAATAAATAAGTGAAATCTTAAAATAAAATAAAATTAAGTAAATAAAAATAAAATAAAATAAAATGGCTGCCCAAGAAGTACATTTTCAAGGATTGAAAGGAATCAAGAAATAAGTCAGGAAAAGAAATCAGACAGCCAGAGAAATCAGGCACCAATTCTAGACTTTTTTTGAATGACTTGTTTTGCTTTTCTACATTTCTTTCCTCATGTTTTCTGGGGATAGTAGATAGTTCAGGAGTAAAGAGGAAGGGGGACCCTTGTTGGAGGTCACCCCAGACCAGAGTCTATGGTTCAGGAGAGTCATGGTGGATGAATGATTAGCAAGTACCTGATGGGAAGAACACATGCTCAGAGCAATCACAACCCTTCTCACCCCAAAGTAGCTCCTGGAGCCTCCAGCCACCTCCCCAACACACAGTATGCACTCAGGAGTCATGAAATATACTCCACATGACACATTGCCTACTTGGCTTTCCCAGGCTGCTGGTTAGTAACTTGAAGTCATGGCTGAAGAATGCAAAATAATTGAAAGCAATGCTTAGTAAATTGCAGTTCCACGGTCTTCATTGCCTTCTTAACAATTTGCAAAACCCATTTCATTGCTTTTTTAGATTCCTTGAATTGAAATGCCACTGTGTGCTGTAATTAAGCTAAGTGACATGCCAGCTGTAAAGACAAGGGTTGTGAATGATTATATTCAGCTCATGTAATCATCCAGTACCAGTGGGGGAAGCCACTTGAACCAGCTGCCAATCTGCTTGACTTCCACTCCCTGCCAGAATGGAAGGAAAACTGGAATCTGCAATTGCCCTTTTAAGGCTAAGGAGAGTTTCCCAGCCTGTTCCACACATGGGTTAGGGGTTGCCCAGTGTGCAATGAGGCAGATAAGTGGTTCTCAAACCTGGCTATGGGGGAGCTTTCTAATTCAGGTCAATACTCTCCCCCATACTGACTACTCTGGTTTTCAAGGGGTGGGAGCACACATGTATCTTAAGCTGCCCAGGTAGTTCTGAGCCTCAAGAACCTGCCCAGTCCAAGATGGCTATTTTTAACCATCTGGTCTTCAGGAAAATCATTTTTGCACTTGGAGGGTTTTCCTTTAGTGTTGTTCTTTTTTTTTAAATTTAAATTCAATTAACATATAATGTATTATTAGTTTCAGAGATAGTGGTCAGTGATACCTCAGTCTTATGTAACACCCAGTGCTCATTATATCATGTGCCCTCCTTAATGTCCATCACCCAGTTACCCTATCCCTCCTCCCCCCTCCCCTCCAGCAACTCTGTTTCCTATGATTAAGAGTCTCTTATGGTTTGTCTCCATCCCTGATTTTGTCTTGTTTTATTTTTCCCTCTCTTCCTCTCTGATCCTCTGTTCTGTTTCTTAAATTCCATATATGAATGAGATCATATGATAATTATCTTTTTCTGATTGATTTATTTTGCTTAAGCATAATACCCTCTAGTTCCATCCACATCATTGCATGATTTTTTTTTAAAGATTTATTTATTCATTCATTCAGAGAGAGCGAAGAGAGAGGCAGAGACACAGGCAGAGGGAGAAGCAGGCTCCATGCAGGAAGCCCGATGTGGGACTCGATCCCGGGTCTCCAGGATCACACCCCAGGCTGCAGGTGGCGCTAAACCACTGCGCCACCGGGGCTGCCCCATGATTTTGTTTTTTGACAGCTGAGTAGTATGCCATTCTTTTAAATATATCTGCGGACAGGAACTCATCCACCTGCTTTATGAAATAGATGGTGTGATTTCCATCGTCCCAAAGCTCCTTCTCCCAATGTTTCTATTTTCTTTGAGGGGACTCAGTTCTTTTTTTTTTTTTAAGTAGGCTCCATGCCCACTGTGAAGCTCAATACAAGGCTTGAACTCACAACCCTGAGATCAAGACCTACGCTGAGATCAAGAGTAGGATACTTAACCAGCTGCACCACCCAGGCATGAGACTCAGCTCTTTTGAAGCTATCATTGCTCTTCTTTTTTCCTACTCCCTTTCGTTCACTCAGCTGTGATGTCCCAGCTCTCCAGTGTTTTTCTCACCTGCCTCCTTTTCTTTCCCATGGCCCATCATCCTAAGAAGGGCTGCAAGGGCTTGACCTCTTATGGAGGTCACCAAAAGAGCCTGGTAACCGCTCTCCCACAATGGGTCTCTCCCTTATGCCAGTCATCCATTTTACCATCTCCCACCAGATTCGATTTTTTTTATTTTATTAAATATTTTATTTATTTATTCATGAGAGACACAGAGAGAGAGAGAGGCAGAGGAAGAAGCAGGCTCCAGGCAGGGAGCCTGACGCGGAACTCAATCCCCGGACTCCAGGATCACGCCCTGGGCTGAAGGCGGCGCTAAACCGCTGAGCCACCCAGCCTGCCCCAGATTCGATTTTCTAATGCTCAAATCCCCCACTCAAAATCTCTGTTGGTTTTCCGCTGAATTCTGTAAACACTTCCCAGGATAACATTTTAGATCCTCAATATTCAGTCATTCAGCAAATATTTACTGAATTTTTATCACGTCCTAGGCACTAGGCTAAAAGCAGGGGATATAAAGATGTAAAGACATGGTATAGCCCTGTGGAGAGACAGCCACGTAAACAAGTTCACCATCACGAGGAACGCAATACTGGTGATATAAACAAGGGCGCTGGGGTCTCCAATATGGTCTTATGGTCTCACACACCACCTTCTCATTGTCACCTCCCAATTTTCCTTTCGGATCTAGCCAGATTGGACTCGACTTTGCTTTTTGACCATGTTTGGGATTGTTTTTGTCTTCTTCCAGACCAGTAAGCCTCAGTACCACACCTCATATCCGCTTTAAAAAGTCATATTTATTGTAAGGCACCTGGGTGTCTCAGTTGGTTAGGCACCCGACTCTTGGTTTCAGCTCAGGTCTGGTCTCAGGGTCTCAGGGTTGTGGGATCGAGCCCTGCATCCGGCTCCACACTCAGCAGGCAGTCTTCTTGAGGATTCTCTTCTCCCTCTCCCTTTGCCCCTCTTCCCACCCTCTAAAATAAAATAAATCTTTAAAAAAACAATTCAAAATTGTATTTATCTCTCCTTGCCATCTCAAATATCACCTCCTCCGAAGAAGGGGACTTGATCCTCCCAGCTGGTGCGAGGGCATTTCCTTCTCAACTAATGACACTTTTTATTAGTGGCACTTAATTCAGGCCAGCTGTCTGTGGACCTGTTTTAGTCTACTGCCAATCCACAGGGGCAAGATCTGCCACAAGCATTTTTTTGTTCAGCAGACAGTTGTTCTGCACAGCCCTATGGGTGAATAGGCAGGCGGTGCATGGGGCCTGCCATTTTGCCTTCTCATTGGATAACTCAGACCTGTTGAAGCCAGTAGCAGGACTGGCTACATAATGTGGTGGGTGCAAAATGAAAATGCGGGGCTCCTTGTTCAAAAAATGTCCAGAATTTCAAGAGGGTGACAACAGAGCATTAACCAAGTATAGGGCCCTTCTAAGTGTGGAGCCATGTGAGATTACACAGATTGCATGCTCATGAAGCTGAAACTATGTCTAGGATTAAGGATGTGGGCACCAAATTGTCCCCTAGAAAGAAATAATTCTGACTTCACTTTATTAAAATAATTCCTTTTTATCAGCTTAGGAACCTTGACTGGCTGGGGCTGGTGACTAGGGAGAAAAAGGGAGAGACATCGAGGTTTTAGAAAGCCCCATTTCAGAAAGTCTTAAAGTCTTACATCTTTTGTGTGGTCCAGGCTATAATCTATAGCAAACTGATAATGACAATGGAAAAACTGGCCTTGAATCAGTCCTTTTTGAGACTTCTAAATGGTGTTGGGAAAGGGCTGGCAAAGGGAGAGTGGATTTTTTTAAAAGTAATCTCTACACCCAATGTGGGGCTCAAACTCACAACCCCAAGATCAAGAGTCACATGCTCCACTGACAGCCAGCCAGGTGCCCCGAGGGTTAATTTTTTACTAATCTCCCTAGTTGTAATCACGGCTTCCTTCTTCTGCCATCCAGGTAGGCCTCAACTCACTAAGAACTCTATACCAGGAGTCTTTGAAAACCAGGCATAGGTGGAGATGAAGGTGTTATGTATGTATGTGTTTCATAGCTGGATGCAAATGGCTTTTCCGTTCAGTGCTTTGGATAATTAAGTGAGGAGTAGTGTAGGCTTCAAGTATCTCAGAATCCCCTGACATCCCTGGGGCCAGAAATTCATCCCATTAGGACTTCATAGAGCAAAGCTGAATCAACATTGTGAAGCAGGTTCTTGACTTCAGACCTCATCCTTCTTCCACCCGTGCCCCATACTCCTCTTCCAAAGCTCATTCCTGGGCCCTAACTCAGAAAGAGCAAGTGAGGCAAAGTCTTGGATCACATTCTTAGAGAGGGTAGAGAACGAACTGGCAAAATGAAATGTTATGCCTGGAGTCTAGCCAGGATTGATGTTGGGCAGACACATGGCAACCATGGTGCCCCCCAAAAGGTCCACCTCAGACACAAGGCTCCCAGCAAGGAGGACAGGGCTTACCATTCATCCAAAGAAATTCTTCAAAGGCTCCTGATGCATTTTTGGTGAATTTGGACCCTTCTTAATGAGGAGTGCTCAGGAAAACTCTCTCTCCCACTTCCCTCTGCTCATTCTCACTCTGGATCAGGCTCACCATCCCAGCACTGAGCATGGCAATTTATTTTATTAACAGATACCTGAGGGGAAGATGCATCATTTCTGCAGGCTGATGGAAGAAACACCTGCAGGCTGGGTATTCTTGCCTCACTTCTTCTTCAGCAAGATTGATGTGGCTGTGGATTGGTAAGGGAGGTAGCAAGAAGGTGTTGGGCACAAGAGGTGGCTCAGGTGGGAGGAGGAGGTCTGGTCTGTACCTGGTAAAGTTATACCTGCCTCAATTCCCTTACTCAGGGTTCAGAATCCTCCATCAAGCCTAGCCCTTTCTCTGTCTTCTCTCTTTGGAGTTGAAAACCTACTGACACAGACCTGTTGATAGACTGAGGGCTTTGGATTCCTGGAAACTTTAAGTCCCTCTCTGAAACAGTCCTCCGTTCATATTGCTCTATCTGGGGGGAGTGTTCTGGATGATAGTGTCATCTGAGGGACCCAAAGGAATGCCACTAGTGGGGCAACTGGGGTGTGTCCTGGAGTAGCACCGATACGTCTCAGAAGTCATGGGCCTACAGCACTAACTGGGAGGGTATAAAACACAAGGCTGTTGGCCCAGCGGTGTTAATGGGAAGTAGTTATAAGACCAGGTTATCTAGATGAGGAAATAAAACTTTCAGTTGATTCTATGGACATTGTAGACACTTTAAAAAAAGATAAATCTTTTCCTGGGAATAAGAGGTAGAAAGAGGGAGAAATGGCAGAGATCCAGTATGATTCTGAAAAGAAAAAAAAAGATTTTTTTCTTAGATTTTCCTTTAAAATGGCATCTAGAAGATTCAAGTCAATTAACTCTCCTCACCATCCTGTCTAGCAGGTCAGGAGGCACTCAGATGATCCACATCCATAATCACCAGAAACTCATTTTACCTACATGCCATTTATCTTCCTGCATCCTTACAGCCCCAAACATTGAATATGGACCATTTAAGAGCAGCCAAGATGGCTGGTCAGAGACAGTAAGAGGTAGTGGTTAAGTGCATAGGCCCAGGAGCTCTGAGTGTTCTCGTGCAAGTTACTTAATCTCTCTAACCTTTGGCTTTCTCATTTGAAAAAAAAAAAAAAAGAATAGGGATCCCTGGGTGGCTCAGCGGTTTAACGTCTGCCTTTGGCCCAGGGTGTGATCCTGGAGTCCCGGGATCGAGTCCCGCATCAGGCTTCCTGCATGGAGCCTGCTTCTCCCTCTGCCTATGTCTCTGCCTCTCTCTCTCTCTCTGTGCCTCTCATGAATAAATAAAATCTTAAAAAAAAAAGAATTATAGTGATTCTTACCACACAGTTACTTTGAGGATGGAGAGAATACACACAAAGCTTTTTAAAGTACACCAAAAGCAAGTGTGTCTTGCTTTAGTCCCCACTGAGGTCATCACCATCAACACAGTATCATCATCATGATCGTCATCACCACTGCAGCCACCATATACTCACCAGGGTGCCAAGCATCCCCCTTAATAAGCTTTTTTTTTTTAAAGATTTTATTTATTTATTCATGAGAGACAGAGAGAAAGAGAGGCAGAGACACAGGCAGAGGGAGAAGCAGGCTCCATGCAGGGAGCCCTACATGGGACTCGATCCCGGGACTCCAGGATCACTCCCTGGGCAGAAGGCAGGTGCCAAACCACTGAGCCACCCAGGGATCCCCCCTTAATAAGCTTTTAATCATCTTAAAATCTACAAAGTGGGCTATTTATCCCCTAAAACTCAATTGTTGACAGATCTGAAACCCTAGGCTCAGTGGCTGACCCACTGCGAAAGTAGATCGAGAGGAAGGATGATGAGATGATAGTGATCTAAGTAGAAACATGCAGGAATTTGTCAGGGCTCCTTCTTCACATGGATCACGATGGAAGAAACATCATGCTATTTGTCCAGAATGCATCACTTGTGTGAGGTTGGGCGAGTCATTTACTGCCCCAAATTGATGTCTTCTTGCTAACCTCACAGCACTGACCTGAGGATTACATGGGACATGGTACCTCAACTTGATGTGTGGAGGGTATTACACTGGCCAAGAGAGCCCTTGATCCATAATTCAGATCTCTGCTCTACTCTTTCCTTCCTTCATTCAACCATTATTTATTTTATTTTATTCATTTATTTGACAGAGAGAGAGCACAAGCGGGGAGAGCAGCAGGCAGAGGGAAAGGGAGAAACAGGTTTCCTGTGGAACAGGGAGCCCAATGCAGGGCTCGATCCCAGGAAGATCATGAGATCTTGAGTCCCATGACTCAAGAGTCCCATGAGATCATGATTAGAGCCCAAGGCAGACAGCCTAACTGACAGAGCCACCCAGGTGCTCCCAACCATTACTTATTATACAGAAGCCCTATTCTTATGCCACATCATCCTCCATTTGTTTTTGTTTTAAAGATTTTTTATTTATTTATTCATGAGAGACAAGAGAGAGAGGCAGAGATACAGGCAGAGGGAGAAGCAGGCTCCATGCAGGGAGCCCAACATGGGACTCGATCCCGGGTCCCCAGGATCATGCCCTGGGCTGAAGGCAAGCACTAAACCGCTGAGCTACCCAGGCTGCCCTCATCCTTCATTTGTAAATCAAAGCTTCGATAGCAAGGCATTGCCCTGTATATAACTAGACTTTATGAGTTTGCCTTGTATGTGTCAGTCCTTTGTGGACTGATTAATTGGGGATTTTTTGAAGCCATCATTTGACCTAAGAGCAGAGAGCCAGCTCTGAGATCTGGTGACCCCCATGGCATTCTAAGAGGCCTTGCCTGGTCTTGGCTACCTCTGCTACCTGCAGAAATGCCTTCACTACAGAGCTATTTATTATGCCCTTAGGCTGAAACTGAAGATTATTAACAATGCCATTTGAAAGAAAGATAGGTATGGTTTGGGAATCAGAAACATCTGACTCATATCCTTGCTCTATCACTTAAAGGCTGTGTGACCTCCCAAAGGTTAGGCGTTATGCTTTTTGAGACTCAATTTTTTTTCTTTTCTAAAGTGCACAGTTGAGATTGGAATGAAATTAGATTAAAAAAAAATAAGTGCTGGCACACTTATATGGTAGACTACCAAAAAGTAGGGGTAACTATTACCATCATTAATATTCATTAAAAGTCAATGCCTTCAGTCACGGTACACTACGGTAGTAAAAATCTATAATATGAGACTCCGTATGACAAACTGCTCTCAGAAATTAGAGCCAGGGCAACAAGTCTCTCCTAAGGAATTATCTATCTTTATTTTTGAACTTATTTTTACTCATTTAGGAGAAAATACCAAAAACTTCTCTGCCAAAAAAAAAAATCCCAGAGCCTCTCAGGGAGTCTCAATCCACACTGGACTTTGCTAAAGAATGACACAAAGAGGGGTGTCTGACGTCAGAGATTCAACTGAGCAAAAAACTCTCCCTGTTTCCAGCTCACTATAACCCAAATCTGGTGTTGAGGAACCAATCATATAAGTGCCAGCATGGGGGCACCTGGAGGGTACAGTCAGTTAAGCCTCTGGCTCTTGGTTCTGACTCAGGTCATGATCTCAGGGTCATGAGATCAAGCCCCAAGTCCAGCTCCACACTCAGTGTGGAGTCTGCTTGAGATTCTCTCTCCCTCTGTCCCTGTCCCCAAGAACGCGCACTCTGTCTAAAAATAAATACATAATTTTTTTTAAATACCAGTATGTACAAGGATATACCAAGAGCCCAGGGGATGAAGTGACCAATAGCCCTAATCTTTGAGGAGCTCCCAGTCTGGGCTTAGCAGGGGAGATGCAGCCCCTGCCTTCAGGAAGACCCCAGTCTGACAGTAGAGACATAGTCCATATACTTTTAAAAAAAAAATTTTTTTTAGGATTTTATTTATTTATTCAAAGAGACACACAGAGAGAGAAGCAGAGATATGGGCAGAGGGAGAAGCAGGCTTCTGGACTCGATCCTGGATCTTGGATCCTGGGATCACGCCCTGAGCCAAAGGCAGGCGTTCAACCACCGAGTCACCCAGGTGTCCCCATAGTCCATATCCTTAAGGGAGTCTCTATTTTTATTGGAGAGACAAGAAAGACCCAAACAGAATGCTTTGTTTGGCCTTTTCTGTTTAAGAGATTCTGAGCCAGGGGATTCCTGGGTGGCTCAGCGGTTTGGCGCCTGCCTTTGGCCAGGCGGTGATCCTGGAGTCCCAGGATTGAGTCCCACGTCGGGCTCCCGGTATGGAACCTGCTTCTCCCTCTGCCTGTGTCTCTGCCTCTCTCTCTCTCTCTATGTCTATCAGGAATAAATAAATAAAATCTCTTTTTAAAAAAACTAAAAAAAAAAGAGATTCTAAGCCAAATTCAATAGTCAATTCAAGAAGCCCTTTATCACTCTCTCTTAATATAATGATCTTCTCTCTTTCCCTGTGTGGCTTCTGATCATTATAACTTCATTGTAACAGTCACATTGAATAAATTTTTCACTGTAATCTGCTACATCACCCCCCCCTTTCTTAACAATGGGAGCATAAATAGCAATAAATAAGTAACCATATAGGGATCCCTGGGTGGCGCAGCGGTTTAGCGCCTGCCTTTGGCCCAGGGCGCGATCCTGGAGATGCGGGATCGAATCCCACGTCGGGCTCCCGGTGCATGGAGCCTGCTTCTCTCTCTGCCTCTCTCTCTCTCTGTGTGTGACTATCATAAATAAATAAAAATTAAAAAAAATAAGTAACCATATCTTCACTTAAATTTTGAATTTGGGGTACCTGGGTGGCTCAGTTGGTTAGGCATCCGACTCTTGATTTTGGCTCAGGTCATGATCTCAGGGTTATGAGACTGAGCCCCGGGTGGGACTCCATGCTCATCTGGAAATCTGCTTGAGATTCTTTCCTTCTGCCCCTTCCCTTGGTTGGCTTGGCCACCTGCACCTGCACATACTTATACATGCAGTTTCTCTCTCTTTCTCTCTCTCTAAAATAAATAAATAAATCTAAAAAAATTTTTTTTTAAATTTTAGTACTAGAAAATTACAAACCAAAGATAGTAGGGGTAGGTTTGAGCTCCATAAGGATCAGGGAGTTTTGTTCTAATATCAGGCCCATAGGTCAGGCCTGGCTATCACAGGTTCCTCTGTCCAGGCCTGGGTCTAGATGTAGGACAGTCCTCACTACCACACCTGAGGTACTTATTTAAGAGACAGATGCCCAGGGCCTCATCTCAAGCCTCTTGTGTCAATTTTCAGGGGTGTCACCCAGAAAGCAATAGGCTTAACAAGGCCCCCCCATGATTTGTATTGCCAAGGAAGTTTAGGAAACACCAGGCCCACTTTTTCTTTGAGGGTGGTGAGAAGGGCATCAGAATCATAAAGAAGACCTTCTCAAATGCAAATTCTTGGGCCCCTACTAGGACTTATTGAATCAGAATTTCTGGAAGCAGGCCCTGGGATATGCATTTTTACAAGCACCCAAAGTGTTTACTGGCCCACCCTTCTGCAGTGTGAGCTACTGGTCATGAAGGGGCCCAGTCAAACTGGTGGTCACAGTCTGCTTTAGTGGCAGGAGTGAGGGTGATGATTAGAATGCAGAGCCTTGGAGTGCTGGGTGGCTCACTTCATTAAGCATCTGCCTTCGGCTCAGGTCATGATCTCAGGGTCCCGGGATGGAGCCCCAGGTCCGGCTCCCTGCTCAGTGGGGAGTCTGCTTCTCTCTCTGCCTCTGCCTCTCCGCCCTGCTCACGTACATGTGCTCTCTCTCTCTCTCAAATAAATAAATAAAATCTTTTTAAAAAGCACAGCCTTGGGATCCCTGGGTGGCGCAGCGGTTTGGCGCCTGCCTTTGGCTCAGGGTGCGATCCTGGAGACGCCGGATCGAATCCCACGTCGGGCTCCTGGTGCATGGAGCCTGCTTCTCCCTCTGCCTATGTCTCTGCCTCTCTCTCTGTGTGTGCCTATCATAAATTAAATAAAATAAAAATTAAAAAATAAATAAAAAATAAAATAAAATAAAAAGCACAGCCTTCCTTTCTAGGTAGCCAAGCGGCATAAGCCCCCCTTCTTCACACCACGCTATGCTGTCGAGCTCTCCTAAATTGGTATATACCAGCCTTGATCATTTGGATCCCACAAAATGAGGTTGTGGAAACCTAGGGCTTCTTCCTATGCCTTCTTGATTTAAACAGACTAAATTAGCCAAGCTCATCACAGAGGGCTCCTTGCTATCTCCTCTGTCCTTGCACATAGTGGGATCAAAGCTTCTCCAGGGTCTTTGTTTTCAGATCTCCTCAGGTTCCATTGTCCTGTTGTATTGTCCCTTCTGTGCATGTCATTAGAGGGCCAGCTTTTGGGGCAAGAGACCTGGACTGAGGCGGAATGAAAGGTGTGGTAATCAATCCCTCATGTTTCTACTTCTGGGATCAATGTTAACGACTCTCAATTTTAGCCATAAGTGGAAGACAAGCTAAGCACCCCCAAAGCAGTGGGGACAGAGTGGTCATGGCAGATTTATACATTGCAAGGGGGCCACATTATGACTGAGGTCTGTCTTAATTATTTACTTACCTGTATGTCTTTATTCATCCAATCATCTACCTACCTACCTGATGTTCCAGAAATATACACGTGGTGCCTGCCAATGAAACAAGCACATGAAGGGAACATGGGTGGGCCTACCTAGTCCCTCTCACATCCTTTCTGGCCAGAGATCAGGCCGTGGCTGTATGCTTCCTGCTCCTGCACACACGGGCCTCTCATGGCACCACTATGGCTCCTGCCAGGCCTGGGATCCAGTCGGGCCGGGGTGGCCACCACCAGCAGATCATTCAGAGACACGTCAGGGCTGGGAGGATCATTCAGGAGGAGCACGGAGGACACACACAGCTGTTTCTTCTCACCAGAGCTCCGGCTGCTGAAGTAGCCCTCCCAGGGCGGGGAGCGGTTTTCTGGAAAGGTGAAGTGATAGGCATCAGGTATTTGTGTTGCTGGACTGGGCACACGTTGCGGGCGGGAGGCCACCTCCCACAAGGGTCCCCTGGCTTAAAAACCAGCTGAAGTTCCTGAATCACAAACAGCCACGACATGCCCCTTAACTGATGCAGACTGAGCTGCATGTGCCTCACCTGAGTGACAACCAGGAAACGTGGAACAGGGTACTTGTCAAAAGCATTCTGTGTTTACCCTTTTTTTTGTGTGTGTTTTCTTTTCTTTTTTTAAAAGATTTTATTTATTTATTCATGAAAGACAAAGGAAGAAGGGCAGAGACATAGGCAGAGGGAGAAGCAGGCTCCCTGTGGGGAGCTCGATGGGGGACTCAATCTCAGGACCCCGGGATCACGACCTAGCCAAAGGCAGATGCTTAACCACTGAGCCACCCAGGTACCCTCCACCATTTTTTTTTTTTTTTTGTATTTCAATAAGACCTGAGATCCCCTAAGGATGTGGCCTATGTCTCCACTATCAGGTGGGGGTCTCCCTGCAGGCAGGGGCTGCATCTCCCCCAATTCCCCCAAACTGGGCTCTCTGCAAAGACGAGGAGGACTGGTTGTGTTAGTTACCCGGTCCCCTGGACAGGCCTGGACACACTGGCACTCACGTGACTTGCTATTCAGCATCAGCTTCGGGTTGTAGTAAGCTGGGAACAGGGAAAGTTTCTCCCTCGGTTGAACCTTGGTGAAGAGCTCTGACATCGGATGCTGCTTCCTCCTGTCGTTCTTCAGTGAAGTCCGCTTTCGGTTCAGACTTCCTAAGAAGGTCTGGGATTTGGTTGGAAGAGAAATTTTTGCTATTTTACCCTGGATGAGGTGCTGGGGGGTGTAGTGGTGCTTGTATTTAAGGGAGACCGCCTTATCCATCTCGGGGCTGCTGCGTTCAGAGCTGGTTGTCCCGGTCCTGCTCAGCAGAGACTCTGGGGAGTCTGAGACCTGGGTGGCAGAGTCTGAGGAGGTTTCTATTGAGGTTAAGGGCTGGAAGAGAAAACAGTCCAAAATGAGGTTGTGGAAGCCTAGGTCTCCTTCCTATGCCTTCTTGATTTATTTTTTATTTTTTTAAGATTTTATTTATTTATTCATGAGAGACACAGAGAGAGAGGCAGAGACATAGGAAGAGGGAAGAGAAGCAGGCTCCATGCAAAGAGCCCCATGAGGGACTCGATCTGGGGACTCTGGGATCACGCCTGAGCCAAAGGCAGATGCTCAACCGCTGAGACACCCAGACGTCCCTTTTTTTTTTCTCCTTTTTAAATATATTTATTTATTCATGAGAGACACAGAGAGAGAGAGGCAGAGACACAGACAGAGGGAGAAGCAGGCTCCGTGCCGGGAGCCTGATGTGGGACTCGATTTCCGGATCCCGGAATCATGACCTGAACCAAAGGCAGATGCTCAGCCACTGAGCCACGCAGGTGCTCCGCCTTCTTGATTTAAACAGACTAAGTAAGCCAAGCTCATCAGCAACAAGAAAGATTAGGTTAGAATCATTTCCTAATCGATTCCTAACCAGGAATCGACTAACCACTAGGGCAGAGGATGGTGGAGAGGTCCACAGAGCTTCTTCTGTTTGTTTTTTTTTTTTTAACAAACGAGAGATTTTTATTTTATTTTTTTTTAATTTTTATTTATTTATGATAGAGAGAGAGAGAGAGAGAGAGAGAGGCAGAGACACAGGCAGAGGGAGAAGTAGGCTCCATGCACCGGGGGCCCGACGTGGGACTCGATCCCGGGTCTCCAGGATCGCACCCTGGGCCAAAGGAGGTGCCAAACCACTGAACCACCCGGGCTGCCCTAGAGATTACTTAAAAAAAAAAAAAAACAATAAAATCTTTAAAATTAATGACACCCAGACACATCATAGTCAAATTGCTGAAATCCAAAAATAGAGAGAACAGCCAGAGAAAAATAACACAGTGCATATAGGGGACAATGTTACAAATACAGTTGACTTCTTAAAAAAGAAAAAGAAGACGGGAAGATAATGAAACAACATTTTTTAAAAAATATTTTATTTGGGGATCCCTGGGTGGCGCAGCAGTTTGGTGCCTGCCTTTGGCCCAGGGTGCGATCCTGGAGACCCGGGATCGAGTCCCACATCGGGCTCCCGGTGCATGGAGCCTGCTTCTCCCTCTGCCTGTGTCTCTGCCTCTCTCTCTCTCTCTCTGTGTGACTGTCATAAATAAATAAAAATTTAAAAAAAAAAACAAAACCTCTGAACGTGTCAGGGTTTTTAAAAATATATATATATTTTATTTATTTATTCATGAGAGACAGAGACAGAGAGACAGAGAGAGACAGAGACACAGAGACACAGGCACAGGAAGAAGCAGGCTCCATAGAGGGAGCCTGATGTAGATCTTGATCCCAGGACTGCAGGATCATGCCCTGGGTCGAAGGCAGGTGCTAAACCGCTGAGCCACCCAGGGATCCCCTGAAACAACATTTTTAAAATGCTGCAAGAAAAAAATGTCAACCCAGAATTCTAGGTCCAATAAAAATAGCCTTCAAAATGAAAGCTAAATAAAGACACTTTTAGATAAACAAAAATAGAAAATTCATCATCAGCAAAGAGATATGCACTACAGTAAATGCTAGAGAGAGTTTTTCCGGCTAAAAGGAAATGACATATAGATACACATACATATGCATATAAACACACATATATACATATTTTACATATATACATACAAATATATTCTTAAAATATCCTTCTTCTTCTTTTTTTTTTAAAGATTTTATTTATTTATTTATTCATGAGAGACACAGAGAGAAAGAGAGGCAGAGACACAGGCAGAGGGAGAAGCAGGCTCCATGCAGGGAGCCTGACGTGGGACCCGATCCTGGGACTCCAGGATCATGCCCCAGGTGGAAGGCAGGTGCTGAACCCACTGAGCCACTCAGGGATCCCTATCCTTCTTCTTCTTGAGGCACCTGGGTGGTGCAGTTGGTTAAGCATCCACTCTTCGTTTGGGCTCAGGTCCTGATTTTGGGATCATGGAGTCAAGCCCCCCCAGTGTGTTCTGTTCTTGGCATGGAGTCTGCTTGGGATTCTTTTTCCCTCTCCCTCTGCTCCTCCTACTTGTTCTCTCTCTCTCTCTCTCTCTCAAATAAATAAATAGATATTTTTTAAAAATATCTTCCTGGGATGCCTGGGTGGTTCAGTGGTTGAGCATTTGCCTTCAGCTCAGGTCATGATCCCGGGGTCCTAGGATCAAGTATCACATCAGGCTCCCACAGATGTCTCTCTCTGCCTATGTCTCTGCCTCTCTCTGTATGTCTCTCATGAGTAAATAAATAAGTAATCTTTAAAAATTTTCTAAATAAAAATATCTTCCTCTTGATTATTTTAAATATTATGACTGTTTAAAGCAAAATTTAGGTGCACCTGGCTGGCTCAGTCAGTGGAACATGCAATTCCTGATCTCAGGGTTGTGAGTTCAAGCCCCACATTGGGTGTAGAGCTTATTTAAAAATAAAATCTTTTTTAAAACAAGAAAAATTTATAACACTGTGTTGTGGGATTTATAATGTATGTTAGAACAAAAGAGGGAATTATTTTCCCGTATTCAAAATGAAGTATATTACCTCTAAGTAGATTCTAACAAGCTGGAGATACATATTGGAATCCCCAGAGCAACCATTAAGAAAAGAAGCAAAAAGTTATAACTAAAAAAAAAATGTACATATGAATAAAAACAAATATTCAATTTTGAATTAACCCAAAAGAAGGCAAAAAAAGAGGAACATGAGAAAAAAGCAATAGAAAACATAAAATTTCAGCCCTAAATTCAATTGTATTAATAATTATATTAAATGAAAATGGAGTAAATATTCCAATTTGAAGGCAGAGATTGTCATACTGTATTTTAAAAAGCAAGATCCATTTATGTCTGTCTATAAGAGATGTTCTTTAAATATGAGAGGGTGAGAGGGTCACCGGGGTGTCTCAGTCACTTAAGTGTCTGACTCTTGATTTTGGCTCAAGTCATGATCTCAAGGTTGTGGGATCAAGTCCTCCATAAGGCTCCACACTCATCCCAAGGCAGTCAGCTTGGGATTCTCTCTGCCCCTCCCCCTACTCACAGGCTCTCTCTCTCTCTTTCTCTCTGTCTTTCTCTTTCTCTCAAATAAATAAAATCTTGGGAAGCCCAGGTGGCTCAGCGGTTTAGCGCCGCCTTCAGCCCAGGGCATGCATGATCCTGGAGACCCGGATCAAGTCCCACGTCAGGCTCCCTGCATAGAGCCTGCTGCTCCCTCTGCTTGTGTCTCTGCCTCTCTTTCTCTCTGTGTGTCTCATGAATAAATAAATAACATCTTTATAAATAAAATGAGAAAAATAAGTTGAAAGTAAAAAGATATATCAAAAAAAGATATATAAGCATTAATCATAACCAGCTCAAGTGGTTATATTAATATTAAACAAAATAGATTCTTTTTTTTTTTTTAAAGATTTCACTTATTTATGTGAGAGAGAGAGAGAGTGTGTGTGTGTGCAGATGAGCTGGTGGAGGGGCAGAGGGAGAGGAAGAGAGAATCCTGAGCAGACTCCCTGCTGAGTGTGGAGTCAATGTGGGGTTCAATTCCATGGCCCTGAGATCATGACCTGAACTGAAATCAAGACACACTCACCCCACTGAGCCTCCCAGGCGCCCCCAACAAAACAGATTCTAAGACAAGGAGTATTATCTAGGATAAATAGGATTTTATCATTTCATGATGATTTAAAAAAAGGGTCAATACATCAAAAAGGCAAGGTAATTGCAAATATGTACCTAATAAAAGACCTTCAAAATACATGAAACAGAAACACAAGGTAAAAATGAATAAATCCACAATTAGAGTTGAGATTTTAACATCCCTCACAGTAACCAAAATAAAAAGTAGACACCGAATTAGTCTGAGTATGAACAAACTGAACAACACTGCCAACCACAGTGATCTAACTGACACATAAGACACTATACTCAACAATTGTAGAATACACATTTTTTTTAAGTGCACATAGGATATTAATCAAGATAAACCATTTGCTGGGTCATAAAACAATTCTTGGAAAATTTCAAGTGCTGAAATTTCACAAAGCATGTACACTAGCCACAAAGGAATTAAATTAGAAACTAATAACTGTACACGATACTTAGAAAAACCCCCAAAATTTAAAAATTCAACAATACACTTCTAGATCACCCATGGTACAAAAATGAAATCAGAAGGAAATTAGACAAGGGGGCGCCTGGGTGGCTCAGTGGTTGAGTGTCTGCCTTTGGCTCAGGTCGTGATCTCCTAGTCCTGGGATGGGGTCCCGCATCAGACTCCTCACAGGGAGCCTGCTTCTCCCTCTGCCTATGTCTCTGCCTCTTTCTCTGTGTTTCTCATGAATAAATAAATAAAATCTTTTTAAAAATTTTTTAAAAGAAGCTAATTAGACAGTATTTCAAACTGAATGATAATAAAAATGCAACATCTCAAAATTTGTGGTGTGCAGATAAAACTAGTGTGTACGGGTGCCTGGGTGGCTCAGTGGGTTGAATTAGAAAATAAATCACAGAGAAAAGTTAACAAAACCTAAAGTTTTTTTTTTTAAGATTTTGTTTATTCATGAGAGACAGAGAGGCAGAGGGAGAAGCAGGCTCCCCGCAAAGAGCCTGATATGGGACTTGATCCCAGGACCCTGGGATCACAATCTGAGCCAAAGGCAGATGCTCAACCACTGAGCCACCCAGGCCAATGAACTGGATGGATCTGTCGATGGAAAAAGACCCACCATCCAAACACTAATCAAAAGAAAGCAGGAGTGGCTTTATGAATATCAGAAAAGGCAGACTTCAGAATCAAATAATTAGAGCAAGAGAGTTAAGAGGAAGTGCATAACGAGAAAAGGGTCAATTTGCCAAGACATAACAATCCTAAATATGTATATACCTAATGAGAAGGCTGCAAAATACATGAAGAAGGAGCTTCCAGAAATGAAACGAGAAACGGGCAAATTCATAATTATATTTGGAGGTTTCAACATTTCTCTCTCACAGGAATTGATAGAACTCATACACAGAAAATTAACAAGGACATAGAAGAATTAAACATCATTAATGAAACAAATGCAATTGACCACTACCCAGCAATGGCAAGATGCACATTCCCCAAAAGAGACTAATATCCTGGGTCATAACATAAACTTTGACAAGTTTAGAAGAACTGAAATCTGACCATATGGAATTAAAATAGAAATCAGTAACAGGAAAAACACCAGGAAGATCTCCAAACAATTGGAAATTAAACAACACACTTCTAAATAATCCATAAGTCATAAAGGAAATCTGAAGTGAAATTAGAAAGCATTTTGAACTAAATGAAAACAAAAAAACAGTATAGCGGAATGCCTGGGTGGCTCAGTGGCTGAGTGTCTCCCTTCGGCTCAGGGAGTGATCCTGGGGTCAGGGATGAGTCCTGCATCAGGCTCCTTGCAAGGAGCCTGCTTCTCTCTCTGCCTATGTCTCTGCCTCTCTTTCTCTCTCTATGTCTCTAATGAATAAATAAATAAAATCTTTTTAAAAACCAGTATGGCAAAATATACCAAAATATAGCATTAAATGTTATATTAGAAAAGGTCTTGGGTGTCTGGCTGGCTCAGTTGATATAGCATAGGACTCTTTTTTAAAAATATTTTATTTATTTATTCATGAGAGACACAGACTGAGAGAGAGGCAGAGACACACGCAGAGGGAGAAGCAGGCTCCATGCAGGGAGCCCGATGTGGGACCTGATCCCAGGACTCCAGGATCACACCCTGGACCCAAGGCAGGCATCAAACCGCTGAGCCACTTAGGGATCCCCAGCATAGGACTCTTGGATCTCTGGGTTGTAAGTTTAGCACCACACTGGGTGTAGAAATTACTTAAAAATTTTAAAAAAAATCTTTAAATAGAAAGAAAGAAACAAAGAAAGGGAAAGAAAAGGTCTTAAGACACCTGGCTGGCTTGTAGGCAGAGCACGCAACTCTTGACCTCAGGGTGTAGGTTCAAGCCCTCCATTGGGTGTGGAGCCTACTTTACAAAAAAAAAAAAAAAAAAAAAGGAAAAAGGTTTTAACCAATAATCAAAGCTTTCAAAGCTTCTCCCTTAAAAAACTAGAAAAAGGAAAGGAAAATAAATCCAAAGAAAGCAGAAGGAAAACATTAAATAAAAAGCAGAAATCAGTAAAATCAAAAGTAGAAAAACCATATGATCTTATCAACTGATACCAAAAGAACACTTGACAAAATTCAATATCCATGCATGATTTAAAACAACTCTCAGCAAACTAGGAATTGAAGTGAACTTCTTCAATCTGATAAAGAACCCCTACAAAAACCCTACAATTCACATCATACTTGATGATAGAAGACTGAATGTTTCCCCCCCTAAGACTGGGAACAGGTCAAGGATGTCTTCTCTTTCCAATGTCATACTAGAAATCTCAGTGCATAATAAGGCAAGAAAAAGAGATAAAGGCATAATGATTGGAAAGAAGTAAAAATGTCTTTACTTAAAAGTGACATAATTTTGATAAAAATTCTAAAGAATCAACAACAAAAAATTTACCAGCAAAGCATTTGCATGAGAAAAGAAAGTCTTTTCAATAAATAGTATTAGAAGTAGATATATATATGGGAAAAACAAACCCTAGTTCCCGTTACTGATTGTGTTCAAAAATTAATTTGAAGTAGATCATGGACCTATACACAAAGCTAAAGCTATAAAGCTTTTAGAAAAGATCTAGGGGAGGGATGCCTGAGTGGCTCAGTGGTTGAGCGTCTGCCTTTGGCTCAGGTCATGATCCTGAAATTCTGGGATAGAGTCCCACATAGGGCTCCCTGCATGAAGCCTGCTTCTCGCTCTGCCTGTGTCTCTGCCTTTCTTTCTGTCTCTCTCATGAATAAAGAAATAAAATTTTAAAAGAAAGAAAGAAGAAGAAGAAGAAAAAGAAAGACAGAAAAAGAAAGAAAGAAAGAAAGAAAGAAAGAAAGAAAGAAAGGAAGGAAGGAAGGAAGGAAGGAAGGAAGGAAGGAAGAAAGAAAGAAAGAAAGAAAGAAAGAAAGAAAGAAAGAAAGAAAGAAAGAAAGAAAGAAAACCTAGAAGAAGGGTGCCTGGGTGGCTTGGTTGGTTAAGCGTCTGCTTTCAGCTCAGATCAGGGTCCTGGGATCAATCCCTATGTTGGGCTCCCTGCTCAGTGGAAAGTCGGCTACTCCCTCTGCCCTCCTCCCCTGCTCATGCCCCCCCCCCTCTTTCTCCCTCTCTCAAATAAATAAATAAATAAACAAACAAACAAATAAATAAATAAATAAAATCTTAGAAAAGAAAAGAAAAAATCTCGGAGAACATCTTTGTGACCTGGAAGTACCTGAAAATGTCTTAGGTAAGACATAGAAAGCAATAACCATAAGAGAAAATTTGATAATATTCATCAAAATTAAAATTTTTCACTAATCAAAGACATTATTAAGAAAAAGAATAGGTTGGGCGCTTGGGGGAAGCTCAGTGGTTGAGAATCTGCCTTCGGCTCAGGTTGTGATCCCGGGGGTCCTAGGATCGAGTCCCACATTGGGCTCCCCGTGAGGAGCCTGCTTCTCCCTCTGCCTATGTCTCTGCCTCTCTGTCTCTCATGAATAAATATTTTTTTAAAAAAGTAAAAGAATAGGCAAGTTTCCAGAATATACAAAGAATTGCTACAATTGAATAGAAAGATAAATAATCCTTTTTTCTTTCTTTACATTTTTTTAAAAAGATTTTATCTATTCATCCATGAGAGACAGAGAGAGAGAGAGGCAGAGACACAGGCTCCATGCAGGGAGCCCAACACAGGACTCGATCTCGGGACTCCAGAACCATGCCCGGGGCGAAGACAGGCGCTAAACCTCTGAGCCACCCAGGGATCCCCTTTTTTACATTTTTTAAATTTAAATTCAATCTCCCAACATATAGTATAACACCCAGTGCTCATCCCATCAAATGCTCTCCTCAGTGTCCATCACCCAGTTACCCCATTCCCCCCACCCCATCTACCCTTCCACAACCCTTTGTTTCCCAACGTTAGGAGTCTCTCATGGTTTGTCTCCATCTCTAATTTTTCCACTTAGTTCCCCTTCTTCCTTTATAATTCCTAATAATCCTAATTTTTAAAAGAGAGGGAAGCAAAAACCTGAAATACTCTTCACAAAGACATATAAATGGGGACACCTGGGTGGCATAGTTGGTTAAATGTCTGACTCTTGGTTTCAGCTCAGGTCATGATCTCAGGGATGTGAGATCAAGCCTGGCATCTGGTTCTGCACTCAGTATGGAGTCTGCTTGAGATTCTCCCTCCTTCTCCCTCTGCCGCTCCTTCTCGTGCTCTCTCTCTCAAATAAATAACTTTTTAAAACAACAAAGATATATGAATGGCCAACAAGCACGTGGCAAAGTGCTTAACACAGTTAATCATCAGGGAAATACAAATTAAAACCACAATGTAAAATCACAAATAGCCATCAGAGTGGCTAAAATTTAAAAAGTGGGTAACACCAAATGTTGACAAAGATAGAACTCTCATTCATTGCTGGCTGACATGTACAATGATACAATCCCTTTAAATAAAGATTTTGGAATTTCTTATGAAGTTATACATAGGCCTACCTTTTGACCTGACAAATCCCTCCTAAGTAGTTATTCAAGGGAAATGAAAACATATGTTCACAAAGACTTGTACAGGAATGTTCATCATAGGAACTTTAATCACAATAGCAATAAAAAAATAAAAACCGGGAACATCCCAAATGTCCATCAACAGAAGACTAATAAACAAACTGCAGTGTGTTTGCACTGATATAGAATATATCATTCAGCAATAAAGAACAAGCTATTGATATACCCAACAACATGAATGGATCTCACAGATATAATATTGAGCTAAAGAAGCCAAACACAAAAGAATATATACTATATCATTGTATTTATACAAAATTCGAGAATAGGCAAAATAGTCCAAAGAAAAAAGAAAAAAAAAGTCAGGATAATGGATTTCTTGAAGAGGGATATGAGAGACAGGGGGAAATTGCCTGGGAAAGGACAAGAGGGAACTTTCTGGAGAGGTCAGAAATTTCTATACAATGATAGAGATATAGGTTACATGGGTATATTTATTTGTCAGAATAATACAGTTAAGATTCAAGCATTTTCGGGTGCCTAGCTGGCTCAGTCAGAAGAGCATGTAACTCTGGATCTCGTGGTTGTGAGTTCGAGCCCCATAATGGATGTAGAGATTTACTTAAACTTTTTAAAAAAGGCTGGGGTGGGGGGTGCCTGGGTGTTTGTTTGTTTGTTTGTTTTTAAGATTTTATTTATTTATTCATGAGAGAGAGAGGCAGAGACATGGGCAGAGGGAGAAGCAGGCTCCATGCAGGGAGCCCAATGTGGGACTTGATCCCGGGACTACAGGATCACTCCCTGAGCAGATGCTCAACTGCTAAGCCACCAGGCGTCCCAAGTGCTTTTTAAAAATCTTTAGGGCAGCCCGGGTGGCTCAGCGGTTTAGCGCCGCCTTGGGTCCAGGGCCTGATTCTGGAGACCTGGGATCGAGTCCCGGGTCGGGCTCCCTGCACGGAGCCTGCTTCTCCCTCTGCCTGTGTCTGTGCCTTCTCTCTCTCATGAATAAATAAATTAAATCTTTAAAAAATAGGGACGCCTGGGTGCCTCAGCGCTTGAGCGTCTGCCTTTGGCTCAGGGTGTGATCCCAGGGTCTAGGGATCGAATCCCACATCGGGCTCCCCGCAGGGAGCCTGCTTCTCTCTCTGCCTCTCTCTGTGTCTCTCATGAATAAATAAAATCTTTAAGGGCAACCCCGGTGGCGCAGCGGTTTAGCGCAGCCTGCAGCCCAGGGCGTGATCCTAGAGACCCTGGATCGAGTCCCGTGTTGGGCTCTCTGCGTGGAGCCTGTGTCTCTGCCGCTCTTTGTCTCTATGAATAAATAAATAAAATCTTTAAAATAAATTTTAAAAAATCTTTTAAAATAAAAAAAATCTTTAAAAAAAGAAAAAAATGTTCAAGAAGAAAAAGAATAGGTGATAGAATGAAATAAATGACCCAATCACATTTAAATAAAGTTTAAATGCATACATTTTTTAAAAGATTCCCTACTTTGCCAGGAAACATTCTTTTTGTTTTTTCTTTTCTCTTTTTTTTAAGACTTTATTTATTGGGGGGGATCCCTGGGTGGCTCAGCGGTTTAGCGCCTGCCTTTGGCCCAGGGCATGATCCTGGAGTCCCAGGATCTAGTCCCGCATCAGACTCCCTGTATGGAGCCTGCTTCTCCCTCTGCCTGTGTCTCTGTCTCTCTCTCTCTCTGTGTGTGTGTGTTTTTCATGAATAAATAAATAAACTCTTTTAAAAAATAAGACTTTATTTATTGGGGATGCATTATTCATGAGAGACACATAGAGAGAGGGAGAGACATAGGCAGAGAGAGAAGCAAGCTCCCAGCAGGAAGCCTGATACGGGACTCAATCCCAGGACCTGGAGATCATGACCTGAGACAAAGTCAGATGCTTAATCAACTGAGTCACTCAGGCACCCAAATTCCATTTTAATTTATTTATTTATTTATTTATTTATTTATTTATTTATTTATTTATGATAGTCACACACACAGAGAGAGAGAGAGGCGCAGAGACATAGGCAGAGGGAGAAGCAGGCTCCACGAACCGGGAGCCCGATGTGGGATTCAATTCCGGGTCTCCAGGATCGCGCCCTGGGCCAAAGGCAGGCGCCAAACCGCTGCGCCACCCAGGGATCCCTCCATTTTTTTTTTAGATGGGGAAACTGAGGGAGCTAAGAGTGGCTAGATGCAAGTCATGGAAGAGACTCCAGGATCCAAACAGAGGCAGCCAGATCCCAATAGATACTCTCTTTTTTTTTATTGCAGGAGAAAAAAAAAAAAAACCCTACACACACACGACATAAAATTTACTACAATAACCATTTTTAAATATACAGTAAGTAGCATTAACAATATGCACAATGTTATGCAACAGACCTCTGGAATCTTTTTAATTTGTAAGATTGAAGCTCTATCACTATGAAATAACTCTGTAAGCCCTGGCAACTGCCATTCTACTTTCTTAGGAGTTTCTACCCTCAAAAGCTCACATAAGTGGAATCACGCAGTCTTCCACTTTTCGTGACTGGCTTATTTTTGGAGACATGTCTATTTAATTCCTTTGCTCATTTTTTAAAAAGATTTATTTATTTATTTATTTTAGGGAGAATAGAGAGTGGGCGTGGGGGCAGAGGGAGAGAATCTTCCAAGAAGACTCCTCGCTGAGTAGGAAGCCTGACATGGGGCTTGATTCCATGACCCCTGAGATCACCACTAAGAGTCAGAAGCTTAACTGGCTGAGTCACCCAAGTGCCCCTCATTTTTTTTTTAAAGATTGATTGATTGACTGATTGATTCCAGAAAAGGGTAGGGGGAAGGGCAGAGAGAGAGAGAGAGAGAGGGATAGAAAATCTCAAGCAGACTTCGCACTGAGTGTGGAGCCGAATGGAGGAGCTTGACCCCACAACCCCAAGATCACAGCCTGAGCTGAAACCAAGAACCAAGAACTCAACCAACTGGGCCACCCATAAATATTTTGGCCATTTCAAAATCAGATTATCTTTGTGGTTTTTTTTTCAGATTATCTTTGTTATGAGTTGTAACGGTCCTTTATATTTTCTGGATATGAACCCCTTATCAGATACACCGTTTGAAAATATTTCCTGCCATTTCATAGGTTGCCTTTTAACTCTGTTGATTGTTCAAGTTTGATATAGTCCCATTTTATCTATTTTTGCTTTTTGTTTGTTTATTTATTTACTTAAGTAATCTCTACCTGCATCATGGGGCTTGAACTCATGGCCCCAAGATCAAGAGCCACACACTCTTCTGATTGAGCCAGCCAGGCAGCCCTGCTTTTGTTGCCTGTACTTTTGTGTCATGTCTGTGACATACAATGTCATGAAGCTCCAAAGCCTACCTTCTTAAAGGTGTTTCTCGAACTGTGGTTGCAAATGTATTAACCAGTCATGAAATTAATTTAGTGGGTTGTAACTGTTTTTTTTTTAAGAATAGAACAGAATAGAATAAACATGAAAAGAGTCACCATGGGTGGTATTGCTAATCATTGTTCTAAAAATTTTTTTCCAGTGTGTGTATACGGATGGATGAAATAAAACAGATTTCTACTGTGGGATATGGTTAGAAACTTGAAACACACTGCACTCCTCTATATTGTACTTGGACCCAGCAAAGGCCCAACAATGCTGAAGAGTTTCTAGTTCTTACAATACAGTCATCATATAGCTTTTGGTGGGATGACTACAGTAAACACAGAGGGACCTATTCTAGAACCATCAGTACCACATTTATGTGGCAACATAGTTTCTGCAAAAAAAAAAAATCAACTGTCACATTCAATATAATATTTTTGATGTTTATTTTCATTGGTGATGTTTATTTCGATTTCATAGTTGTATGAGAGTTGTAAACATAAAGATTTTATAAATCTGGTTTTATGCTTTTATATATCTATAAAAATTATTTAGGTCTGCCATGGGGATCCGGAAGAGTTTTCTTTCCTTCAAAAGATGTCCATACACAAACGGAGTTTGAAAAACACTGTTTAAGTGATGTACCAACAGTGCCACAAGTGCTCAGAAGGTGATCTTATTTGGAAATAGAGTCTTTGTAGATATAATCAGTCAAATTAAAGTGAGGTCATACAGGATTAGGGTGGGCCCTAAATCCAATGCCTGGTGTCCTCACATGAAGGCCACATGAGGATATATAAAGGAGAAACTCAAGGAGGGAGTCTGTGTGACAAGACAACAGAGGTAGAGGTTGAAGTCATGCTGCCACAAGTCAAGGAACAGCAAGGATTGCTGGCAACCACCAGAATCTAGCCAGAAGCAAGGAAGGATCCTCCCTCTAGGGCCTTCAGATGCCCTGCCAACACTTTGTTTTCAGACTTCTAGCCTCCAGAACTGTGAAAGAATAAACTTGTGCTTTCAGCCCCCAAGTCTGTGGTGAGCTAGCTGCTCCAGTAGCCACAGGAAGCTAACACAGCAGGTGGAAATGGGACTAAAGACGGGGTGCAGAAGATGGCCATTCGAAGAGCCCTAAAAGTATGGGTGCATTCTCCTAGCTGGTATACTATTCCACAACTTGGGTTCCACAGGTGAGGAAATTGGGGCTCGAGCGGCTTACTTAAAGGGAGACAGCAAGTCAGGAGTGGAAAAGGGACCAGAAAGTAAGCCATTGGCCCCCGAGGTTAGCCCTGTGGGGAGGTAGACCGCTCTACTCACCACAGTGTGGGTGAGTATGTTCACTGCAGAGGCAGACTTGACCTCCTTGATCCTGGAGATGGGTTTGCTGAGCTCCAGCCCCGGGCCGCAGAGAAGGCTCGAGTGCCTCAGGTCGGGTACAGAGGTATACCGCCTTGCAGATACAGGCTCGCAGGGAGCAGGGCTGGCCTCCTTGGCGGGGGTTTCCTGCTCGAGGCTGCTGTCCGTCTCATTTTTCTTTGCATCTCTGACATTCAAGAGCAAGTCAGGGGTGCAGCACACTAGTGTCGATGGCTGGAGATACTGGGAAGGAGGAAACCAGAAAGCCCATGGGAACCCAGCTCTGTCCACTTCCAGTTTCACTTGCACCAAGGGTAGGTGCCAAGGAGAAGAAGAGGTTCTTATCCTGAGGTGTAGGGACTCCCCGAAGGCTCACAGATGGTTTCACGGGGTCCTTGAACCACTTAGAACTACAGTTTTAAAACTGTATCTTTGTATAGTTTATGGCAAGAGAGTCCATAGCTTTTATCAGTTTCTCAAAAGGCCTATGACCCTCACAAAGTTATAAAATACAAGAAGCCAAAAATATCCTGCTCTAACCCTGTCCCTTCCGGTGAGTGTTTGAGAAAAAGGTAATTGACCACAAAGCCATCTGGGTCTTTCCACTGAGCCCAAAGAGACGGGGAAGCGACAGGGGTCATCCAAAGATTTGGATTGTGGGACAACTGAATAGCTGGCCCACGGTACAGGGCCAGTCCCCACTTTGAACAGAGAGCAGGCTGGTGGGAGCCAGCTATGGTCAGTCACCCCAGGTGATGGTGAGGGTCCCAGCTCCCTGCAGCCCGTCTCTGCGGCCCCCTCTCTCAGCTGTGCCCCTGGCCTGCCAGAGGAGGGGAGCATCCCAACTCAAACTGGAGTGGACCCATGAGTACAAGCAGTCCCGGTGCCCACTCCCTACATGGGGATTGGCTTTTACTCCTACCGAGGGACACAAAGAGGGTGAGAGTTCTCTGAAGGGTGCCAGGCTCCTGGTGACCTCCAGGCTCCCCTCCTGTGGCCCAGCCCTCTGCACAGCCTTGTTCCTTCAGTGTGTCAGGGCTCTGAGCAGTGATCTCCTCGGCACCCCCCCACAGATCGGCCCCAGGCGGGGAAGGGTGCTGGCCACACATGCTCCCCTCCCAGCCAGGTTTACTTGTTTGGAGGTGAGGGTGGTGTCCTTGTATTTCTGCTGTGGTTTCTGTTCGCAGCTCTTCATGCTCTTGCCTCTCACTTGCTCGCCTGCCGACTCCCCCTGCATCTCCACCTTCTTCTCTTTCCCAATTTGGAAGGATTTTTTCTCCTGCTTTAGCCTCAGGTTCTGGATCAGTTGCCTGTCCAAGAGGAATGGGGAGTGTTATGGAAGTTAGGGGATGGGCTGCAAATGTGGGTGCTCTCTCCAAGGGGTGGGTGGATGATGCTTGGCAAAGAATGCAGTGTTCCACATGCCTTCCCTCAGTGTGTCCAGTCTGCACAAATGGTTGTGGGGCACAGAGCAGGAGGTGGGGGGGGGGAGTCATTTCTCTCATCATACCATTTCCAGTCTGAGGAATAGCATCCAAGGAGAGATGCAAAGTCAGCAGCACTACCCAGCTCCCCTACCTTCTCTCTCTCCTCACTTCCCAGCTGGCCAAATGCCACACATGGAAGGTGCTGGGAAGAGGATCTGGGTTGGTTGCCGGACCGAGAGTCCCCCACATTGGACCATTTTATACCTGGGCCTCTCTGGCCAATGATACAGTGTAAATAACACAGTCACATGGGTCAGGAGACAGGGATCATCACCTGCCATATGACCCTTTCTGTGCTCTGACTTCCCAGTCTATAACATGAGGTGATGGGTAGGGATTGGACTGGACAGGATGAGTCCCTTCCAGCTCCTAGATTTCATGCCTATGTGAATCCAGGAGGTAGCTCTCAGGGGCTGGGAATTCTGGAGAAGGGTGAGGGTACCTGTCTCAGGGGTCGAGTTTCTAAAAACAGCTACATATCAACACCCCCCCACCAAGGAATCTTATGATTCCTGATCCTCATGAGACTAAAGCAAATGTTCCCCTGGCAATTTCTAGGTTGGGGACTGAAGCTCATAAGACCCTCTTGACCATCCCAGGCTGGTCACCCAGAAGTCAAGCACCACCCAACGGACCCCAACACCCACCCACCTCACCCAGGGCTTTCCTACCGGGCATACACCTCCCGAGCCCTGGAGGTAACAGTATTCTGGAAGAGGGAGTTGTTATCCTGGAAAAACTTGTCATACTTCTCCGAATTCAGAGTAGGATAAATCAGACGGAACCCTCCACAGTTTTCCTTCTCGTACTTCTCCATTTTCTCCAACCGAATGGCCTGGAAGCCTTTGATTTCCTCTATCCTGTGGTGGAACAGAACACAGGGCTGCTGTAGATTTTTCTCAGGGCAAAGCTTGGAAGGGATGTGCCAAGCTGGATGCCATGTGGGGCCCAGCAGAGGCCTTGCACACAACAGTGGTCCACCTGTTTTTGCTAAATAAACTTGTGTTTCCCTAAAAGGAGAATCTAGCCCTCTCAGGGCAGCCAGCATCATGAGGCACTGCAAGCTGGTTAGAAACAGTCTTTCTGAAAGCTCACCAAATTCTCTCCTCATACAAAAATCCATTTCCCCTTGGCTCAGTTCTGTCGCCACCTCCCCATTCACAGCCCTTATAACCCTCCTCTGGAGAACAGCAGCTTGCATTTTGCTAAATTTGAGGGCTTCTTGGATGAGCTTTTATGAGCTATGTGATCTCATTCTCCCTCACAGCCCCTCGGGGAGGTGGAGGTCGCAGGGAGAAGGAATGATAAGCCCCTTTTATAGCAGGGAAACCAAGAGCACTGAGCTACCCAGGGCCAAGTCATGACAAAGAGAATGATCCAGGGCAGGGCCCAGCTCCTCCCTGATGTTGCCTCCTCCTTCAGAAAATTAGAGAGTGCTGGCAAAGTGGAAGGCATCCTGGAATCCCAAGGAACACTACTCACTGTGCTCTGGCACTAGGCCTGCCACCTCCCAGCAAGGGGATCTTGCACATGTGAGCTCCCCTTCCAGAAGCCTGGTCTCCTTAGCTCCAACAACAGGACCAATGCAACACCCCCACTACCTATCCACCACCCTCCTCATAAGGAAGACAGGGCACCTGCAAAAGTGCTCTGAGAAACAGAGTGCCATCTGAACATAGATGCTATTGCCCCCAGTTCTAGAAGCTGATAACCAAGAATCAGCAGGCTCTGCTCATGGGGACCTGGGGGCTGCTGTGGGACCTGACAAGCAACAAAGGCATCTCTTTGACCAGGTTCCGAGTCTTCAGACACTAGAATCACTCCACAGAATGGAGGCCTCTGTTTAAAGGCAAATGCTGCCATGCAGGAAGCAGGGGACATAGATCCTACCAACCCAGTAACATGAGGTAGGTCAGACAAATGTGTCTTTTTTTTTTTTTTAAGGGATTTTTTTTTTTATTCATGGCGTAGTTGTTGTTGTTGTTGTTTTTAAGATTTTATTTATTTATTCATGAGAGACACAGAGAGAGACACAGGCAGAGGGAGAAGCAGGCTCCATGCAGGAAGCCTGACGCAGGACTCGATCCCAGGACTCCAGGATCACGCCCTGGGCCAAAGGCAGGCGCTGAACCACTGGGCCACCCAGGGATCCCCGACAAATGTGTCTTTCTGTAAAAATAAAGCAATGGCTTTATTTTTTGATTGGTAATCCCTGAATCTTCATATTATATTAATAACTCATATCCATGATACATAGTTCCGTCTATAACTTAATCTCCTATTTTTAGGTACAAAAAAAAATGCTCACAGTAAAACTATCCAAACTGCCACATTCTGCAAATATAAACTAATTTTCAAATAGGATTATCATTTGTTAGAACTGACTCCCTGCCCTACCAACTCCAAGCAAGAGTCTTTTTAAAAATTTAATTGTTTTTTTTTTTATCGAAGTATAATAGACGTATAATGCTCTGTCAGTTTCTTGGGCATGCAACACGATTCACTATCCGTATGTATTGTGAAATGACCACCACAGCAAGTATATTTAACCTCTGTAACCATACATCATTAACAAATTTTTTTCTTCTGATGAGAACTCTTAAGATCGTAGCAACTTTCAAATATGCAATACAATCTTACCAACTATAGTCACCAACATTACCTCCCCATGAATTATTTATTTTGTAACTAGAAGTTTGTATCTTAACCTCCTTCACTCATTTTGCCCAGGCAATCCCCTTCACCATCTCTAACACACTATAGTGTCAGGCACTGTGACGAACCTTTAATTATACATTATTTCATTCAATTCCACCTTAGAGATTATTGGCTCCATTTGACAGAAAGAACACTGAAGCTCAGAGAAGTGTCATAAAGGCCATATAACTAGTAGGTTGTCGAGGACCAGGACAGGCCAGTCTTACTGGGAGCAGGGAAGTCATAGAGAATGGGGTCCCCTGGGTGCTGGGGCATCTCTGTACCTGATCTCCCGAGAACGACATTGCTGTAGGAATCGTCCCCGTTGTCTCTCTTCCTCCAAGACTTTCTTTTTGTCACAGCTTCCCAGGTTGATCAGAACCAAGGTGTCATAGAGCAGACTGTCTTTCACCTCTTTATCCAGCCAGGAGTCAGTGGAGAAGCTCGGAGAGTGGTTGACCTGTGTGCAGCAGGGGTGTCAGGGGGTTGGGCTGTTCAGAGCAGAAGCACGGAGCAAGGCCAAAACACCACCTCTCTGGAGCCACCTAAGGCCAGTGTGAGGCCCTGGCTACCAGAGGAGCAGGTGTGGGAGAGATGGGGAGAGGGAGTCTGCACCAGAGCCACAGTGAGGAGAGAAGGAAGCAGAATCTCCTCTACTTTAACCAGTTTGATTTCAATCTTTTCCTCTTGAGAGGCATCGGGGTGCCCTGTCTTTTGTCTCCCCTCCACCTGGTGGGTGTGCTTGGGTGTGCTTTCTTACATACACAGCACGCCATAGAGCAGATGGAAGGGGGCAATCCAAAGGGTCAGGCTGGGACATGGGAAAGAAACCAGAGTGATGCATTCAGGACCCTCACCAGGACTGAGGGGGAGGCAGGTGGGAGGAGGGAGAGGACTCAGTCCTGCTCACAGTAAAGTCCGTATGCACTATGTAACATAAGAAGATTTCTAGCAGTTTCTGAAGGCCTGTGCCTGGTGGCCAATTCCGCTCTTTGTGTAAGAGCTCCAAACACCCGGGGCACCTGGGTGGCTCAGTGGTTGAGCATCTGCCTTTAGTTCAGGTCGTGATCCTGGGGTTCCGGGATCACGGAACCCGGGCTTCCTGTGAGGAGCCTGCTTCTCCCTCTGCCTGTGCCTCTGCCTCTCTCTGTATCTCTCATGAATAAGTAAATAAATTTTTTTTTTAAATTTGTAAAAAGAGCTCCAAACACCCATATTCTCCTTCCCACCTATACCTGGGAACAGGGGCTGGGAATGGAGGAAAGGCAAGGCCCCAGGAATGGGACCCATAATTCTGGCTCTGCCTCCTGAAGGCTGACTCTGACCATGTACCAACTGGCCCTAGCACCTCTGACTTGGCACCTCGCTTCCCACACCCTCACCTCCTTAGAATGGATCCTGAAGGGCCCCTTGAGGGCTGCTGAGCACAAGTCTAATTGGGAAGAGAGAGAGACAGCCAGATGCTTTTCTTTCTCCTTCATCTACCCTGCCATGGGTCTGGGGGAGGCAGGAAACTCACTGCATGGCTCCTCATCTGTGCCCTGGGCCACAGACTCCAGGCCACTTTCCATTGGTGCTGGGCACTCAGTGGCCCAAGCCCCTGAGAGCCAAGCTTGGCAGCTCCTCTCTGATCTTAACATCAACTAGGCTTTGATGAAGAATACCCCCTCTCTGGGAGATGATTTTTGTTACAAAAAATAGAGCTGCCTTTAGAGTCTTTCCGTGCCTGAGATCCAAGTTTCCAGGTCTGGGTGGACCTCAAGGAGGCATAAAGAATTCTCTAATTCCCAGCCATCTACCCCCCTCTGGTGGCCACTTCTCAGCTAAGGGCGAAGCCTCGGGCAGCAAGCACAGGGCCTGGCCAGGAAGTTGATGAAAATGACCTGACTGAGCCAGGGATGAAAGGATGAGCCTGACCCTGGCTGACCCCAGTAACAGAGGCCGATTTTTACCCCTCGCCCTGACCCCTCTACCTCCAGCAGCCACGGCTTGAGTTTGTGGTCCAACAAGATGTCAAAGCCCAGGATTTCAAAACAGGCGCTGTTGAGTGTGTGGTTGGGGAAGCAGGTGTGGTAGTTATGCTTGATGATGGGGTGGGCGGAGATGATCGTCTTGATGATGACATCCTCAATATCTCTCCAGATCTGCTCTGTGTTGTAGCCATGGTTCTCCATGTACATGTTAAAGGTGGAGAGCTTCCTGGAAGGAAACTGCAGGCTATGAGGCAAAGCAGCCCACCTCTGGTCATCTAAGGCCATCTCATGCTGGGAACCAGAAGATTCTGGAGAAGTTAAGTCCCCAGAGGTAATGGGGACAGACAAACTGGAACCCAGGGAGACAACAGGGCTATGTCAGCTCAGGAAGGACCTGCAGGAACCACAGAGTCACAAGCCTCTACTGTCTGGAAGTGGGTGCTGTATAATGATGCATAAGACTTGGCTTTTGGTACTTTCACTGTGACCCAGAAAACACCCACTAGGCTGGGGCAGGGACTGGGTATTCTGGGTGGAAGGCTTAATGGGTGAATTAAAAGCAAAAACAAAGACAAAAACCCTACATCATGGTTTTGCTTTGATGGCAAATGGTTTCTAAGCCTTTGGTGTTCATTAGAAACACTTTTAAGAACACCTACACCTGAGTCCTACCCCAGCCATCTGACGGGATTCTGGGGACCCCCAAAGTCACAGAAACTTTGCTTTAGGACTTCCACAAAGAAAAGGCAGCCCCAGGGCATGTCAAAAGATGGGGTTAACAACTGTCCAGGTAAATCAAGATGGTCCTGATTTCAGATAAATAAGATGTTGTATAGGGGTGCCTGGGTGGCTCAGTGGTTGAGCATCTGCCTTTGGCTCAGGACATGATCCTGGGGTCCTGGGATCGAGTCTCACATCAGGCCCCCTGCTCAGCGGGGAGCCTGATTCTCCCTCTGCCTATGTCTCTGACCCTCTGTCTCTCATGAATAAATAAATAATTTTTTAAAAAAAAGATGTGGTATATATATAATGGAATATTACTCAGCCATCAAAAATGAAATCTTGCCATTTGCAGCAACGTGGATGGAACTAGAGGGTATTATGCTAAGCAAAATAAGTCAATCAGAGAAAGACGATTATCATATGATTTCACCCATATGTGGAATTCAAGAAACAAAACAGAAGAGCCTGGGGGCAGGAGGGAAAAATAAAATAAAATGAAATCAGGGACAGAGACAAACCATAGGAGACTCTTAACTATAGGAAACAAACTGAGGCAGTCGCTGGAGAGGAGGGAGCCGAGGGAGGGGGTAATTGTGTGATAGACATTAAGGAGGGTGCAGGATGTAATGGGCACTGGGTGGCTCATGAGGCAGTTCAAAGAGCTCACTGGACCCCAGCCAGCAGAGCCAAAAAGGATGAAGCAGGGGTGGCCAGCCAATGCACACTTGCTAAAGGACTGCTGTACACATGAAATGAGAGAACCCCAAGAAACTGCCCCCACTGTCATGGGGAGCCTAAGGACCATTTGGGGAGGGTTCAACACACATATGGAACAACCGAGGATGCATTTATATAAAGACAGATTAGTAAAGGCCACTCAATTCAGAGGCCTACTGCCTCTACCCGTCATTGTCAGGGGATAATATGTGGCACATAAATGAATTTTCCAGATCGCTTGAAGCCAATCCACTCAAGTGCAAAAAAAGATGTGTTTAATTTGCCTAATTGGGAAATAAATTTTCCCAAAATAGATTATATACTTCCTTGCCTTCTTATAATAGACACTGCAAATCATAACATAACCTCTTCTTGATGATTCAGGCACATCACAATGAATATATATTATTGTATAATTTCATAATGCCCAGTGGTTAGCCAATTCAATTTAACACACCAGTTATGTGCCAGGCGCCCTGAGAGATGAAGAGGACCTGGTCTCTGCCCCCGAGCCCTGCCAGATTTCCAGTCGTTCTGTCTTCCCTTCACTGTTCCTGCTAAGTTTACAGCTGGTGGGGGGTTTACCTGGGGTGCAGTTGGCCGAGCTGGGGATGAGGGAATTGGGGCAGGTGAGGTAGTCAGAATGAGAAGCAGATCGCCTCAGAAGAGGAAGAAGGGGAAGAACAGGAGAGGTAAAAGGAAAAGGGAGGAACAGGAGGAAAGAAGGACTCTGCCCAGCACATGGGAGGCGCCTAGAAGGCCAGGGTGCCACTCTAACCCTCAAGGAGGCTAAGCACAATTGAGAACATGTGACAGATGTGTGCACCAAGCCAAGAGCGGTCATGAGGTATGGCTGATGTTGACCAGAGGGTAGTGGGAGTCCAGAGATGGGAAGGTTGCTGTGGGTGGTTTGACTCGGATTCCACAGGCTCGTCCTCAGAGACAGATCTCATCTGATTAAGTGAGCAGAGACTCACAGAGAAGGCTGGCTTCATGGTGGCTATATGGCTGGACCAGGACCCAAAGCCAGATCAGGGGAGGCAACATGGAAGCCCAGTGAGCCAGAAGAACCTTCAAGGATGTTATCCCATGTTTTTGGTTGGTGCTGAGCAAAGATGGAGAAGTGGGAATGAACAAGGCCCATATATGGAATGTGAGCCACAGAGTGTCCCAACAGACACCACAGAGTGAACAGACGGTGTGGCCCAGTGGTTAAGGGTAGAGACTCAGGAGTTTTCCTTGCAGCTCTACCACCTGTTTCCTAATATGCAAAATCATGCTGATAATAATAATTCTTACCTTCAAGTGTTGTTGTGAGTGTTGTGAGTGGGCTGAGGTGTGTATGTTTCCTAGAGTAGTGCCTGCCAGACAGCAAGTCCCCAACAATGCTGACTACCAGTGTAGTAGTGTAACAATGGATGGTGGCGTCTGGTCAAATTACAGTAGATTGAGAAGAAGAGTTTGAACCTGAATCTCTAGGTACCTGGGAGCCCCATCGCTGTGGAAGTAATGAGTAGAGAAGTCCTCCCTTATGCACGGAGGACGCCTGGCCCCATGGATAGTGCCAAACTCTACATGCACTGTTTTTCTCCTATACATACACATCTATAATAAAGGCTAGTTTATAAATTAGGCCTAGAAAGATATCCATAATAGTAACGTCACATGCCTACATCATTCACCTCATTTATCTCATCAGGTAGGATCTTATCATTTCACATCATCATCATAAGGAAGGCCAGTACAGTAAAGGAAGGTATTTTGAGAGAGAGACACCACATTCACCTAACTGCAGGTAGCTGAAACCATGGATAAGCAGGGACCACTGGATACGGAATACAGAATAACAACAACATTCACCTGGAAGGGGGCTAGTGTTTTTGAAGCCCATTCGTACACGTCATCTCAATAGGCCCCTCATGGCAAATCTGAGGATGGCCAGCCAGAATTCACATTTTCCTGTCATTTTATTTTATTTTATTTTATTTTATTTTATTTTATTTTATTATTTTATTTTATTTTTTAAAGATTTATTTACTTATTTACGACAGACAGGGGGGGGGGCAGAGACACAGGCAGAGGGAGAAGCAGGCTCCATGCAGGGAGCCTGACACGGGACTCGATCCCAGGTCTCCAGGATCACACCCCCCCGCCAAAGGCGGCGCTAAACCGCTGAGCCACCAGGGCTGCCCTTTCCTGTCATTTTAGAGATGAGAAAATGGAGGTACCAAGAAGTCGAAGCCTGGATTTAGGGAGAAAAGCAAGGAGGCTGAGCAGACATCAGGTCTGAGGCTGAAGCAAGGCCTAGGTCTGGTGGAAAGAAGGGACATGGGGACATCTGCAGGAGGAACCTTCAAGATTCAACAACCAAGATGACACCAAACTCCCCCATCCTGCAGGCCAGGAGGCAGAGATGGGGAAGTTGAGCAAGGGGACCATTTTGGAACTCTGGGGTGGGAGCAAGGAGCAAGAAAAGGCTGAGTTGTAGGCAACAGATGTCAGGGTATAGTGAGGGATGAGCCTGGTGCTTAGGGAGAGGTGGAGGGTGGAGGCCAGGGGAGCAGAGCAGAAGGGTGAGGCCTGACCTGGGGGGAGAGGTAAGGAAAAAGAGCAGGAAGGGAGGGGGTGAAAGGCAGCAGAACAATTCTGTACACTCTTCTCCCTGAATCCTGGCACCCCCTAACACCCCATCCATCATGGCCTGAGGGCCCAAAGCCTGTTGATGGGGTGTCTTCTCCTAAGAAGAAAGAAATGGGGGTCCTTAGGTTACATGCCTTCCGACTAAGGAAAAAAATCACAGTAACCATAAGCAGTGTCCCTGCAGCCATCAGGGGCCATTTGAGTCTCACAGTGACCCTGGGAGGTGGGCAGGGCACACAGGACAGGGCAGGGCAAGACATATCACTGCCCTCATTGTACACACCAAGTGGAGGCTCAGAGAGCTGAAGAGACTTGCCTACACGTACTTAGCTGGCAAGAGTCGGAGCCGGGCCTGAAAGCTAGGCCTCACCGAGCACCGGCTCTCGGCCCGCAGCAGCGTGGGAGGCTGAGCTGGTGCCCATGGGCCTGATGAGGAGCTGAGAGCTTCGGGCGAGACGGGTGCCGGCACCCTCCGACGCAGGGGAGACTTCCCTTCAAGCAGGCATCAGCTAGTGATTTTCCATTTGCCTTTTGGCACTCTGCCATCAGGGGAGTTGGGTAATTTCACGTGCCTCTCTGATGCTTTGAAGCCAAACAGACTGTGTGTTTATCCATCCTTTGAAGCCTGCTGCAAGGGGACAGAGCATGCGCCTTGCAACCCGACAGACCTACTTTCTCATCCTGCTCTAACATTTACAGCTGTGTGACCTTGGGGAGCTTAGCCTCTCAGAGACTCAGTTTCCTTGTTTGTAAAGAAAATGAGATGGTACCTAACTCATTGTTCTGCACCCACAAAGGGCAGATGACAACACCCTTGTCATGGTGTGGTGAAGATGCAATGGGGAACAATGCACACGGACTCCCCTGCACAGGCCCCACCACACAGGAGGCCTCCATAAGTACTGCCTCCCCTTCCCCTTGTGCCTGGCTGTATTCACTTCTTTCAGCTCCCCCTTTTTCCTACAACTCAACCCCATCCATCTCAGATGAGACAGGATTAGGATTACACAATAACATGCATGTAATAACTGGGAAGACTCTCATGCATTCCTCCCATCTCCCCCCTCTCCTGGGGAATCTCAAAGCCAGCCAGCCACCGTCAGGCCACACCAGGCATCGTGACCTATCATTCAAGAATCTCTGTTGGAGAACACCCCGGAAGCCACAGGCCAACAACTGCCTGGCATGTCCACCTCCCTTGGCCGACTAGCAATCGATAAATATCCTTTGGTTTGGAAATGTCAGAAATGCCCAGGGTAACAAGCATATGTTTTGGGGTGTGTGTGTGTGTGTGTGTGTGTGTGTGTGTGTGTATCCTGCTGGGGAAACGTTCATGTTTATCTCTCCTCCTCCCAACCTCCTAGGGTTTACGATGTAGCCTTCTTTTAATGATTAACAGCCAGAGGGCAGAGACTAAGGAGGCAAAGAAATATTTGCTGAGACCATGTGACCCAAGATAGAAACACTGCTGGGGACTGACAGGGTTTGGGTAGAATCCTAGGCAGCAACTCTGAGCCTGGCAGGGCAAGAAAAGAGAAGTGAAGCAGCTTCCTTACCTCTTGCTTCCAGCGTGAGCGTCTCGAATGAAATTGGAACTGTGCTTATTAATGGAATAATTAGTCAGGTGCATGCAGATCTCATCCTGGGGAAAGAGACACAATTCTGTGAGGTCAGGAGGAAGGGCAGGCCATCCGCTTTTTCTCTGTGCCCTCTTGTGTAGCCCCCACAGCATGAAGAGAGGGGAAGTCTTGGGGCTTACTTCAATTGATGAAACAGAGGCAGTAAATTGGGAGCCTGCAGCCTGGGGTAGGAGAGAGTCCAGCTCCTCCTGAGATTGGGTGGTTCACTGCCTGAGGGAGATTTCAGAAGTCCTGGGGGATCAGAGGGTGCAGGGTACGGGTGGGGGAGAGACCCATGGCCTTCTCCCCTCAGATACCACAGATCTGGGGCACTAGCTTTGTGGTAGGGCAGATCTGGCCATGACGAGGCCCAGCCTCATCTCTTCCCAGTTCTGTGACCTTGGACAAATTCCTTTTACTGAGTTTTCATTTCCTCATTTGTGAAATGGAAATTATAATCCCTATTTCTGAGGGCTTCTAAGAGGGCTAAACGAAGGGACATCTGCAACCTGGCACATAGGAAGTGTTCAGCAAATGACAGTCATATCCGCAATGCCTTGAGAATGTGGAATGAACTGGGATTTTTCATCCCCCTAAGGAGGAGGGGGAAGGGCACATCCACTGAGCTCACCAGGTTGTCTGTGCTGGGGTGGGAGTAAGAGGTGGTGGCGAAGCGTGCTAGTCCTTCCTTGTATGCAAAAATCCTGAGAGGGTCACAGGATGTCATCAGAACATAAATCCGTAGGTCAAACTTGAACCCATCAATAATAAAGGGCTGCGAGGAGGGAAGAGAAGTCATGTAAGCTTCCGAGGAGAGATTCAGTCTTGAATATTAGTGCCTTGTCTTGGTCTTGGTACTACAGAGTACGGGCTGGGCTGGGGTAGGGGACGAGGACAAGGTGACTTGACCCGTGGGAGTCACTAAACTACACCGTGCCTCAGTTTCCTGCAGCACAAGTAACCTCCTCCCAAAGATCTCCTGGCAACCAAACAAAATAACATTAAAAAGTCCTGTGATAGGGCCCCTGGGTGGCTCAGTTGGTTAAGTGTCTGCCTTTGGCTCATGTCATGATCCTGGGGTCCTGGGATTGAGCCCCAAATCAGGGTCTCTGCTCAGCGAGAGCCTGCTTCTCTCTTTCCCTTTGCTGCTCCCCTTGCTTGTGTGCGTACTCTCTCTCTCTCAAATGAAGAAATATTTTTTAAAAAATTAAAAGTCCTGTGATGAAGGACATGTGTCACCATCGAGGGCTGTATTACATGGCAGCTCTGCAAAAGTGTTTCCTGCAATGCTGGCCAGTCCTTTCCAGTCCACACATACTTCTAGAGGGTTCCTCCCTGCGGTGAGCTATACCACTGTGACCTCTGACCTCCAGCCATGGAGGAAGGCTGGTTACCATGAACCCTCCAGGACTATTACCCTCTCCTAAATGAAATGGAGCATCCACAGACCAAATGTGCCCTCTAGCTGTCATCTGTTAGAGGTGATAGGCCAGCCTAAGACCAGACCAGCTACAAGGGTACAGGGTGAGGGATGCTCTGGCCCAGACACACGTCACAGCCCTGGTCGGAAGGCCTGGTCTGGGGACACCTGGGTGGCTCAATGGTTGAGCTTCTGCCTTCAGCTCAGGTCACAGTCCTGGGGTCCTGGGATCGAGTCCCACATCGGGCTCCCCACAGGGAGCCTGCTTCTCCCTCTGCCTATGTCTCTGCCTCTCTCTCTCTGTATCTCTCATGGATAAATAAATAAAATCTTTAGGGAAAAAAAAAAAAGAAGGCTTGGTCTGACAACTTTTAAGGCAGAAGACCGGACTCAGCTTTGACACACACACACCCCGACCCCCCCCCCACCCCGCCTCATTCCCTCACTTCCCTTGGTGCGGAGGAGCTAGAGCTGAGGTTGCTATGAGCGAGAAATAAATGACCACGATGAAGAAGTACCTTTGAAATATAGAGCTGACAGATCTTATCCTCGCCTGGCTTGATATCTTTCACTGTCCGGGTGATGAATATACCTCTCCCTTGGCAGCCCGAATCCGGCTTACAAATGTATGTCTTATTTTTTCTTGACCTGCTGTAGTTCTGCAAATCCCCCCAGCTACCAGAGCAGCAGGGAGGGAACGAGATACACCTTTAGTGGAGGGAGCAGTGAAAAGGAAGCCTAGCTCTTTATTTTAAAAAAAACCACCAAAAACTAAAAAAACCACTAAAGCTATCTCATGTGACAAAGCCCCAGAGTTGACAGACATGTCAACTGGCAAGAAGAGAAATAGCCATGCACATGGATACATGGTGGAGAGAGGGTGGGCTTTGGAGGGAACTCAGGCCTGGATTTAAACCCAGGCTACACCACTTACCAGCTGTGTGACCCTCTGCAAGGACTTAACCTATTTAAGCCTCAATTCCACTATTTACACAATGAGGATAATGACACCTGTTTTGTACAGTGGTTAATTATGTAAAAGACAGGCAAGGTGCTGATACATGTTGCATGGCCCATGAAGGTAGCTATGATCCAAGTACTTTGACTTTCTAGGTTTGCAGACAGGAGACATGGACTTCTGTGTGGGGCACAAGGCCTGACAAGTGTTGTGACCTTGGATCCACCAGTCTCTTCCTCTATTCCAGGCTGCAGCTCTTCCCCAGGAACACCCCCACTCCAGCCAGAGTATCAAAGCACAAATACTGTCCTCGAATATACTCTGTAGAAAGTATATTCAGAAGAAAGAAACCACTTTAATGCATTCTAGATCTCAGACTTGCTCCACTTCTTGTTTTGCATTTGAACTCATTTGCATCGTGATCACTGGAGAAGTCACTTCACTGCAATGTTCCTCAGTGGCCATGAAATCTGGAGGTGTCTGAAGGCAAGTATGTTTCCTTCTAAGTTGCTATTAAGTCCTAAAACTTTCCAGGCTCGGGAAGTCTGGGAATCCTGGAGCTCTTAGTTTTGAAAAGCAGTGAGTGCAGAGGACAGAGTGGGATTCTTGTCATGTCAATATAATTTCAATGGCAATGCTTCTCTGCACCCCCTCTCCTCATCCCAAAGACCAGACTGTACCCCGGTGACAATCATGTCATCTCGCATTTCTTCTGTTTCTTGGTGCTACGGTCCAGAGCATTTTGTATACTAAGAATGGACGCTCAGTTTCAAGATGGATAAAGCGAGACAGGAGACAGGGAAAGGCTGGCTGCCATCCATGCTTCTGCCATGGAACAGAGGTCAGGTGTCCCTCCCTACTCCTAATCTGGGCACTAACCATTATCTCACTCCCTCCAGAAGTGCTCACGGTCCTTAAAAATTCAGAAACTGCACAGTTAAGAAGCTGGAACAAGTTCAAAATCAACAGATTTCAGGGTCAGAACAAATTCTCATCCCAACTGCAGGCACGGGTTCCAAGGCACCCAGCCCCTAAATGTCATCTGATTCTTTTATAGCAGAGCCTTGTATTCTCTTAACCTTGGACACACCCTTTATCCCTCCTCTTCCTGAAAAGGAGAGAGAGAGATGGGAGATCCTCTGGGAAGGGAAGTAGCACTGGGGAATGAGGAGCAAGGGGGAAATGTAAATTGGGGGTGGGTGGCATAGAAGGGAACACAGGTAGGCACTCACTCAGCAGGAAGACACCAGGTCCTAGGGAAAAAGTGGAAATCCCTAGGGAACATCTTTAACATGCGGCTCATATTCCTGGCCAGCAAGTCCTTGCGGCAGATTTCACTCATCCCAGGGAAGTGATTGATTTTCTACAAAGGAAGGCAAAATTCATGAACAACAGGGGCCATGGGAGTACCCAGGAGATCCCCTCAGGGGACAGTCCAAAAAGTAGGGACCCACTGGGTAGATGTCACCCTTATACGGAGGACCAGCTCTGCCCAGATACCTGGTAACTTTTCATTTCCATCACCCTCTCCAGCGACACAGAGTAGTCCGTCCAGTAGAGAGTCCAGTCATTGGTTTCCCCTCCCTCTCGAAGGCCATATCTCTGGGCAGCCCTACGCACTGCCATGGTGTTGGAAAAAGAAAGGCCTGTTAGTCCAGGAAGTGGAGGAGGAGTGTGGGGTGGGGAGGTTATGTTTCTAGGTGCTCTCAGACCACATGCTGAAGAGAGACACCTCAGCTTATTGGGCCTGGAAGCCATCTTGCCCGGCCTGATCTCACCACTGCCAAGAAAGGAACATGAAGAGCTATTGAGGCATACAGCCAATACCCAGTGAACCCCACAGAAGGTTATCTGGGAAGAATGTTTTATCCGCGCTGCTTCCCCTTACCAGGAAGTAGAATTCTGGCTTTCCTCCAAATACTAAACACAGAATGTTCAGGGAAGATAAACCTAACCTTAACATCAGCCAGAGCCAAGCTTAATTAGAAGATAAATTGACAGAAAAAGAAAAAAGCATACAATGATTTTCAAAACCACATATATGCTATCACAGCCTTTTTCCCCTGTCCCTCTTAGCATTAGTAACTGGGAGCTGACTCCAACACAAACTCAAATGCCTTCAAGGACCTGGAAAATCAGAAGTGCCTTCAGTGACCCAGAGGAGTCAGGACTAGCCTAAAACATTCTAATTTGAAATCCATATAATGACAACATTGCTCTGTAGTACAATGTAGGTCTGTAGGTCATCTTCAGTCTGTGGACTGCTAATCTCTAACTTATGCTCTAGCAAGGAGCAACAACTGCCTTCTCTACAATCAGATTCCCAAAGAACCCTATATGAAAACTACAGAGAGCTGAAATATACACCAACTGTGGTCAAAACCCGTATTTTCTTGGAATGAGATTCCCAACTTCTTCAAATAGTTAATCCAGCTAGATGAAGGAAACAATGGGATGTGAAGACACCCACTTTTCATCCTCAAGATTATACAAGAGTGACCCTTCCCAACCCTTTGGGGTAATCCACTGGGTCCCCATCATGGATCCCTTGAATGCAAGTGCTCACCGCTCTCATATCGGCAGGTGGAGAGATCGATCACCAATCATCTGGAAAAGAGAAAAAGGAAAGCAAGACAGAGACAGACACACTTGCCAGAACAAGTGACCACACCCAGAAGCATCCAGTCCTGGGTGAGGCTGTATGAAACCCACTCTGCCACACTAATCCTGGTTTGATGAACCCCACTAACTGAAGACACAAATCCAAAGGGTTGCAGAGAGGCAGAAGGCAGACTCAACTGGTACCCTGTCCACAGGGTAGGAATTCTGTATTGGGGTCATAACTAATTCTGCTTCAGCTCCATATGAATATCATCACCTCTTCAATCCTTTTGCTTCAGCGGCCCATCAGGAACAGGAAGTGAAAATCTTTTGGGCCAGGGTGTGATCCTGGACCAGGGATCAAGTCCCGCATCAGGCTTCCTGCATGGAGCCTGCTTCTCTCTGCCTGTGTCTCTGCCTCTCTCTCTGTCTGTGTCTCTCATGAATAAATAAATAAAATCTTAAAAAAAAAAAGAAAAAGAAAATCTCTTGGGCCAAATTACTTCATGGTCTCCCTCCTCTTGCCCCCCACAAAAGGAAGTTGTGAGTTAGAAAGTGGACAAACTTTCAGACAGCAATGAGTCTGAGGAGTAACTCATTGTCCCCAAAAGGAACCAGGTTTGACAGAATAGTAAGTAGGAACTAAAAGGCAGAAGCCACAGGGAGATCCTAAGAAGTCAGCATCAGCTTCATTATCTTTAAAATGTACTAAGTTCCCAGGACAATAAGCACTTCCTTAAAACAAGGAAATTAAATTATCTTTCTCCACACAGTTAAAAAAAAGTGGGGGGGGGGGACCCTGGGTGGCTCAGTGGTTTAGCGCCTGTCTTTGGCCCAGGACATGATCCTGGAGTCCCGGGATCGAGTCCCGCACCGGGCTCCCTGCATGGAGCCTGCTTCTCCCTCTGCCTGTGTCTGTGCCTCTCTCTGTCTCTGTATCTTTCATGAATAAATAAATAAAATCTTTTTTTAAAAAAAGCATTCTAAACACATATGGAATGAAGATTAGTGGGACACCTGCGTGGTTCAGTGGTTGGGTGTCTGCCTTTGGCTCAGGTTGTGATCCCTGGGTCCTGGGATCGAGTCCTGCATCAGGTTCCCCACAGGGAGCCTGCTTCTCTCTCTGCCTGTGTCTCTGCCTCTCTCTGTGCATCTCACGAGTTAATAAATAAAATCTTAAAAAAAAAAAAAGGAATGAAGATTAGGACAGGGTGTGGTTGGAGATTACACACACCATTATCTGATTCTATAAAACTGATCGTCAGGTTGGTTCTTCCCATACACCTGAACGGGGGTGTGATTTTGAGCACACAGCATCTCTTTAACCTCTCATTAGTGGCCAAGGCCCCCTCCCTTCCAGGTCCCTTCTGCTCCCAACAATGTGGACTCCCATTCCCTATCTTTCAGTCCTAACCTCTTTTTCTTCCTCTTCTTCTTGCCTTGCTGCTGGGCATTCTGAAGCCCCTCGTGCACCCCAGTGTCCTCGCTCACGAAAGCCAGGGTGATGATTTCTTTCAGATCGTCTTGGGAACTGTCTTCTCGCACTTCTGAGTCGGCTCCTTCCTCACCTTCCGAAGACAGGCACTGAAGCATCTCCCCAGCCTGGGAGGAGGCTCTGGGGAAATCCCTGCCCACCCTGGGGAGAGAGCAGAGGGAGCAGCAGTGACTTGTATCGGCCTGCAGGGGGACCCCCTCCCTTGCTCATGTGGGTGGTAGACCCGCTCTGAGACCAGGCACGGATTGCAGTTTAGAAAATGCCACCCCACCTCCAAGGTTGGTGCAGGCTCAGGGAGAGAACTGATTCTACCTTTTGCCCTTGGAGACTCTGTCCTTAGGGACTCACTCAGCCAATCCAGGCTTTGGTTTTGCCCTCCTGGGATTTGCAGGAGCAGGCTGAGATGCTATGCATGGCACCACCTGGTAAACAATCTTAGTGAAATGAGTGAGTGTCTGGAGACAGCCTCAGAACCAAGCCCTAAGCCTTCCCAACAGAAGAAGTTAGTCCCAGTGGGTGCAGATGAGGGACTCTGAGGAGGTCTGTTAACTGTTTTGACACTACACTGAACCTCCCACCCCCAACCTGCTGCTGATGGTGAATGCAAAGGTAGCTCGTGGAGCATGGGGTCAATAGGTAGCTGACTTAACACAATTCAAGCCTAGGGCCATAGGAGACCTTCAGTGATCCCAACCACAGGAAAAGCTAGTGTCTCCCACACCATGCAATTCTACACAAAAACAACACCAAATGGTAAAACACCGATAACAAGGTCCAGCAAAGGTCTTGTCCCTCCCCTATTCCCATGATGATTTCTTTGTTGTTTGCTTGAAATTTCAAATATCAAATTCTTTTAATGGTTTTTAATGCCTCTGATTCAATAATCCTTAGGGAATATGCTTAGTGTGACTTTGGGTAACCTAGAACAGCCCAGATCCAATTAACTGATCCATCTCCTTCACATCCAGGGCTTCTGTGACCATAAAGTCAACTTTCTGGAGCTCCTCCTCCTCTGTACCTCCAAAACACTACCAACCTCTTCCTCCTCACTCTTGCCACCCCTGTCCTTTGATGCCCTTGCTACTTACTATCTGTTCTTCCCTCAACTCTTCGGTTTTTAAAAGATAGTAATATCTTCATTATAATTTATTATAATGCAATAATAAAACACTAAAGGGAGTTTATTTTTTTTTTTAAAGGGAGTTTAGAAAAGGATAAAGCGGGAAATCACTGTGGCTTTTCTACCCTAGTATAGCAACTTTGTCCCTTTTGCATATTCTCTTTAATTATTAATTTCTAAGCATAATTATTCGTCTATAATTGTAACCATAATATAGAAGCAATATTCTTTTACTCTTTTTTTTTTAGAAACAATTTTCTATCTGCTTATCTTCCCCGACTTCATATCATATCAGAAACATCCTGGGGCACCTGGGTGGCTCAGTGTTTGAGCGTCTGCTTTTGGCTCATGTCATGATCCCAGGGTCCAAGGGATCCTAGGGATCGAGGAGTCCTGCATGAGGCTCCCCACAAGGAGCCTGCTTTTCCTTCTGCCTATGTCTATGCTTCTCCGTGTGTGTGTGTCTCTCATCAATCAATAAAATCTTAAAAAAAAAAAAAAGAAACATCCTTTTGCTGGTAACAAAGCTTATATGTTTCCAGTGTTTAATGGCGGTGTAATAATGCTGCACAGAAGGAATGTGCCTGAATTTAACCATTTCCCTATTGTTGGCAATGTAAGTTTCTTCCAATTTTGCTATTATTACATTAATAGCTCTAAAATGTGCACTTCCATGTACAGAAGGCCTTTTACATCTTGAGGATTATTTTTCTTAAGATATATATATCCAGAACCAGGATTACTAGGTTAATATAAAAATTATATAGTTTTTGTTTTAGTTTATCTATCTATCTATCTATCTTGCCATGTTGTTTCCCAGAGGGACTCTAACAGTTTGGATTACTATCAGCAATACGTGGTAACAGCAGACCCACCAGACATCTCATGGGAATCACGTTTCCTCCATACCCAAACTTGCTAATTCTAGACAACTTTTTGTATCTTATGGGCCATGTTTTTAACATTACTGTATCCTTCCACATCTTTCTGCCTCTATCCCAAACCAAACTGGGGAGTGGAGAGCTCTAACTGGGAGCCTACCTATGAATAACTTCATAATAAGCCTTTAGAGGAGTGTACTTCTTTATGTCTTTCAAGGAGTCATCACATACACCATTGCACCAAATGCTCATAACCATTGCCAAGAGGAAGGGCAGCATTATTAAGTCAGCCAAAGATCACCACTGGTTTCTCTCTTTGCTGAAGAGGGCTGCTCCTTACAGTCAAGCCCCTTTATGGTGACACCTGAGCTGGGGGAGAAAAAGTCATACTCAGCACAACAGACCAAGGGCACCTGGGTCTTGGAAGTCTATTTTTCCCAGTGAATAGGCACATTCTTGTTCAAGAGGACTAAGGTCCATGAAATCTTGACCTCAACCTGCTCCCTTGATTTCAGGTAAACGGCCAACTCCACTCCCCGAGCCCTCCACAACGGCCTCTGTTTACCCAGCCATGGAGGAGTGGCTCCGTTTACCTAAAGGTTAATGTTAACTGGAGGAGAGAGAACTGACCCTGAATTCAGCCTCTGGAGTTGTGAGTTGCCTTTGCTCTTTTTCGAGTCTTTGCCCATGTGGTAGGAACAAGTCATAGCTGCCGCTGTTCACCTACCTCAAAGAGAAAAACAATGGCAAAAAGATCAAAATCTGTTAGTTTTGCACGACAAGAGGGACCCAAGCACATAGACCAAGGAACGGAGCCTGAGTACTTCTCAAGGAACTGGTTACCGTGGCATTCTCACCTACCTTCCCTGGATTCTAGGCTGTGATACAAGAGCCCCTTGAACGGTACCTGAGTCAGGTGCAAGATGGTGGAGAGCAGTCAATGCTACATGCGTCTATTTTTGCTTTGCCTTTGTCCACCTAGCTTTCTCTTCCCCCGGTCCTTTCCTTCCTGTTTGACCCCCAACACTAAATCCCGTTGACTTATCTCAAAGGCTCACTGACAGAGAATATCTTGCTCAAATTCTGCCAGGGTGGGGATAGGGGGTACATGTGTTGCGTGCTGAATCTAGCCTGCAGAAGTGTTCACTTGGCCCACCTCAGTGTGTTGTGGTGATGGTTTGAAATAGAAGTAGTTGCCAATAGCTAGACAATATCAATTTCTTATAAAAATCCAGATTTCCATTTCTTTTGGAAAAATGGGTCCCCATTGCTTCATGCCAGTAATCCCCCAGAGCCAAGTAATGGCTCCCTCTTTAGATATTTTTCAGTCTTTCCCCATCCTGTCCCTATGGTCACCCTGATACTAGAGCCAAGCGACAGTTGCTCTTGTGTTATTATTTTCCTTGTAGAAGCATTAAGAGAGAGGGAACATTTTTTGTATGCCAAGATCATTTCTCTCCTTCAGGCCAGAGGCCCAGCCTCATTGACATCTGGACTGACCTGTCCTCTTTTAGCACATCCCTGGCCCCCAAGCAGCAATGAGTTAGAATAAAAGCTGCTTCCCCCAGAACCTCTCAAGGTTTATCTTACTCTACCAGCCAGAATTCTCTTTGCCAGTCTCAGCAGCCACTCCCTGCTAACCTGGGGGTTCCCACCCACTCTCCTGCCCAATAATTTGGTTATCAAAAGTAGTTTTGCAGCCTTGAGGAATCAGAGGAGGAGAGCCAATAAATGCTAAAGACAAGGCCTAAGGAAAATACAAAAGAATGAAAGGGGCTGCCAGCATCCTGAGCTATACATACATATACATATACATATATATATACACATATATAAATATATATGTATATATATATATACATATACATATATATATATATTTTTTTTTAAGTAGGCCAGTATGGAAGATCAAGAGTCAGACACTCAACTGAGCCACCCAGTGAAGCATCTGATTCTTGAACTCAGCTCAGGTCTTGATCTCAGGGTCATGAGTTTAAGTTCCATCTTGGGCCCCACGCTGGGTGTGGAGCCTGCTTCAAAAATAAAATAAAATAAAATAAAATAAAATAAAATAAAATAAAATAAAATAAAATAAAATAAAGGAAAAAATAAAAAAGAATCAGATGCTTAACCGAATGGGCCACCTAAGCACCCCCAAAGATGTGGCTTTAAATCACTTACTAAGAGGCAGCTGAAGTTTCCTTCCATTTTAGTGTGGGGTTTGATCTTGGATCTTCCAAGCCAGAAAAAGCCAACCAAACCCTGGTTAGACAACATGAAAATGCACTTCATTGGCCACCAGGGGGAGGGAATGCACCCTGGGATAGCTTCATGCAAACACAAGGCAGGTTATTTCGGAAATCTCAAAGGAGGGACCATAGTTCATTTCCACTTCCAAAGGGTACATGTTGAGTATTCTTCTTACTCCCAGAGCTGCTGCAGAGCATGGAAAATATTTATTGCTTTCTTTTGCAAGGCTGAATTAATACAATAATAATGCAAGGTCAATAAACTGGAGGAAAGAAAGAATCATTTGATGTTTGATTAAGAAAAGATAGTAGAGCATGTTTAAAGTTTCAACTAAGTTTTTTCTTCCTGACCTTCAGAGCCTGGACTCTTCTTTCAAACTGTAGTAGTACACATGGCACTGAAGAGCTATCCTACTGTGTCTGCTGGTGACTTCCTTCTCTTACCCCAAATAACAGGTTTTCGGGCACTTCCTCCCCTTTTCATCTTTTGGTTCTCATTCCCCTACCAGAAGCATCCCTCTGAAGGCTTCCAGTGGGCAGCTCTCAGGAAAGGTCAAAGTAGATGGGGGAAGAAGATGTGGACCTATGACCTACCAATCTTGCTTCCAGCTTTGTCTTTTTGACTTTGTGCATCATAAGAAGCCAAGTATTATCTCCTCCTTTATTCTCTCTCTCTCTCTCTTTTTTTTTTTTTTGTATTGTTGACACACAATGTTACATTACTTTCAGGTATACCCTCCTTCCCTAGCTTTTCTATGATTACTGGTCCACCAGGAAGATAAAAACTTCATATCTAGAATGGTGCTTTGAGTTTTGATGCAGGCATTGTAAACTAAGATGCTTTTCATGGCCTTTTGGCTTTTCATTCTAGCTACTCTTGAAATTTCAGAACAGGGACTGAGTGAGTTCTTAGAAAGACACTGACTAACAAGGAAGGATAAGGGTGCTCAACTGCTCAAGGACTGGGCCAGTAAGAAGTGCTGAGAATGGCCACATTCCCTGGAAACACTAAGGATCTTGCTGACTCAGGTGACATTTTTCATTCTGCTAAAAACTGAGAGGAAGATGCAATTTTCAGGGCCGACTCATGCCCAGCCATTTTCTGCAAAACATTCAGTGCATCTCCAGCAAAGACTGATGGATCTGGATCCAAATCCCAGCTCTACTTACTGGCAGATGACTGTGGGTGAGAAACTGAGCCTCTCTCTGTTCCTCGGTCTCCTCATTAGTAAAACGAGGATAATAATATCCACCTTGTGGCATTATTTTAAAGATTAAATTAGTTAATATTTATAATGCTCTTAAAGCAGTGCTTGGTTCAAAATAAAAGCTGTATTATAAAAGGAAAATAGAACGGTAGGGTTAGCTCCCTTCCCACCTCATCCCCAAAATGGAAGTTACATTTTTCCTACAATTCAAATCCCAAAGGAGGACATTCCTCAAGCCCAGAAGAATTCTTCGGGAGGTGAGAAATAATAACCAGAAGGGGGAGAGGGGCTGGAAAAGAGGGGCAGGTGTATTTATTTGCAGAGGGCTGGGCTGGCAATCCAAAACAGAAGAGTCTCTCTCCCTGGAAGACTTCTCCACATAAAGGAAGAAAGGTGATCAGGAGAAGGACCCAGTGATGAGGAAGGAGGAGTCCTTTTGCGATTCCCAGGGATCTAAGGGACAGCTCCCCGGGGCGCACTAGGTTTGGGAACTCGAGGGAAGGCAGGAAATGAGGGGAAGTGGGGACAGGAGGGAATATGGAGCTAGGGGAAAAAAAGTTGGCGTGTGGCAAGGTCCTGGCATCGGAGTCTTGAGGATGATAAAGGGAGAGAGGGTATTTCAGAGGTGAACGCGAGTATGGGGCTGGGAAGAGATGAGCTACCACGCCAAGGGGGAGCAGGGACCCGGAGGGTGAGCGGCTTTGCTGGTGGAGCGCCACCGGGGAGGGCCGAGGGGGTAGGTAGCCCTGGGGAAGTGGGCATCGAGGGGGACTTTGGGGGTAGGACGAACCGGGTTTTCAGCGGGGAGCACTAGGAGGCCACGATCTGGGGCCAGCACCAGGTTTGGGGGACTCTTACCCGCGATTCCTATTCCCCCGTCTTGCCCCCGCTCTGCCGCCGGGACCGCTCGCAACCACACCTGCTGGCCCCCTCCTCAAAGGGTTAAGCTCCCATTGGCTGCCGGACAACACTAAGCCCAACCCCCGCTCCTCCTAACTTGGGGTGCGTTCAGCCGTCACAGGTTTATTTGCATATAGGACTTTCTAGGTCTTCGATTGGCCCCAGAGGCAGGCTGTTGTGCCCCCCCTCCGTCCCAAATCCAATTAACCGCCCCTGCGCTCTGAGAGGGCAGCGCCCGACGTCGTCCCGGGAGACGCGGAGGACGCTTGGGCCGCGCTCCCGGCGCCCCGGGGCCCGGCTACCGCTGGGCCAGCGCGGGTCCCCGCCCTCCCGGCCCGCGCCGTCGGGGCGCCGGGACGTCGTGCGCAGGCGCAGCCGGAGCCTCGGGGCCGAGCGGATTCGAACCGTCCGCCTGGGCAGCTCCAGTGGCTGCGAAGGGGAAGCTGCGTGGGTTTAGCTGGGCGCTAAACCCGGTACTCAAGCCCTCTGGGGAGGGTACATAGCCCAAACCAGGACCAGGGGGAGCCCTGCAGAGAGCACGGATTGAGCCCCCAAGTCGAGGCCTCAGGCATGTGTAATGTGGGCAATTGACATCACCTCTCTGGGCTTAGCTTCTCTACCGGCAAAGTAGCTAATCTCAAACCTACAAAGAACCGCTCTGGCTTATTGAATCATGACATCTCAGAGAGTGGCGGGGTCGTGGCCCTTCTACTGACCTGGCCCATGAGACAGAGCCCCCCGGGGCTCTGGGGTCTTGTCTTGGCTTCTCACAGCGACGCTTTGACCTTCCTCTGGCAGATGGGGAATCAGAGTAGTGAGTGGATTCAAATAATTGTGGTTTCCTCCCCTTTCCACCTGTCTGAGCGCAGACTTGTGTCCCAGACCGCCTGCAAAGGCTTGGCAGCTGGTATAACTGTTTCTGCCTGAGTTAATTCAGGATTGGTGAAAGACCAAAGGATCGATCTAACATTCCTGAACTATAGTATTTTTAGGAAACTCTCTTACGGATTGAGCCAAAGATTCTTGTTGCCTATATCCATCCCGCTCTTTCTGGAGATTTCCAGATGTTTGAATTGATGATACTGAATGCAGCTGCTCATGTAAAATAGGATTGTTTAGTTCCAATGAGTAAGAGTTGGGTAGGACTATGCATCATTACTCTCTTAGGATAGAGCTCTCTTCCTGCAGTTGAGGGGAGACATATAAGAAAAGACAGGCCCTTCTCAGAAAAGCTCTAGTCAAAAAGACTAATGGAAGGGGCAATATCTTCGCTGATGTAGAGGATGTAGAATTCAGGAAAGTTTCCTAGAGGTTGTAAGCTTTTGGCAGATGCATTATGAACATGGTGTTCAATGTGTGCTTGGGACTTCATGTTGGCCTGTGATCCCTTATGTGAAGAAAACAGAGCTTTGCAACAATCAGCTGGCCCTGTCCCTCATATACCACTCCATATTCCTGGGTGAGATCTCCAATCAGGCAGGCTGTGTCCTTGGACACATGGACACTCTAAAAATTATGTAATCAAGTCTCAGAAGCCCATTTTGAGGCCCTAACTCCTACCCCCTTGTAAAACTGGTATATAATAAGACTTTATGCCTAGCTATTTGGACAGTTACTCATTGCTGAGTGCTCTCATATGCATATAAATAAACTGTGGCCTTTTGGATCTAAGTTGGAAGAACATTTCCTCCCAGCACAGGACACTGCTCTTTTACCTGCTGATCTTCCCAGGCAGGAACCTAGAGGCAAAGGCATGACTTAGCCCCAAGTGGACAATGAAAGTCTGGTTCATGATGCTTAAATACACTCTGGAGGGTCTGAGGTGGAATCAACGGCCCATCTGCTGCTCTTCCAGAAGTCTCTCTGCCATCCTCTTCCTCTTCCCCCTTCCCTTCCCTCCAGGTGGCCCTGGGCTATCTTGCCCCACCCCCTCTTCAGGGCCCTGGAGGCTCAGGTGACCATCATCAACTGGCTGGGAACAGATGCTTCCCTAAGACCAACTGTCCCAGCTCTGTTCCCTCCCCCATCCCGTCTCTTTCTTTCCCTTGTGTCCTACCAATCTGCTCTGCCAAGCTCCTGGCTTTGGGTCTCAGGTCCCTCTGGAGTGATATTGTGATGGAAATGAGGGAAAGGATGCAGGAGAGAGCAACAAAGATTTACAGCTTCCAGAGGGTTTCCATTAAAATCCTTGACAACCAGTTATTTATGAGAGGGTTGGCTGCTGCAGGAGCTAATAGGCCAGAGCCTGGCACCCCTGTCCTTTCAGGGGTGATGACAGGAACAAACATGGGGTGAACAGTAGAGCTGCCCCCACTGTAAAGCAAAGCAGGCTTCAATCCTGTCAGGCACCCCTCCAGGGCCAGAGTGACAGCCAGGAAATCAGAAAGCATCAGTGATTTGTGTCAGGCAAACCCGAAACAGAAAAATCCCCGAGGCCATGGCCGGAGCACCTGGGGGGCTCAGTTGGTTAAGTGTCTGACTCTTGATTTCAGCTGAGGTCATGATCTCAGGGTTGGGGCTAATGTGAGGCTCAGTGCTCAGTGGGGAGTCTGCTTGAGATTCTCCCTATCCCTCCACCCCCCTTTCCCTCCCAAATAAATAAATCTTATTTTTAAAAAAAGATTTTATTTATCCATGAGAGACACAGAAAGAGAGAGAGAGAGGCAGAGATACAGGCAGAGGGAGAAGCAGGCTCCATGCGGGAAGACCGATGCAGGACTCGATCTTCGGACTCCAGGATCAGGCCCTGGGCTGAAAGCAGGTGCTAAACCACTGAGCCACCAGGGATCCCAATAAATAAATCTCAAAAAGAAAAAAAAGACAAGAAAAACCCCTGAGGCAAACACTGAGGGTTTTTCTGGGCCTGGGTGTGAAAGTTTGAGGTAGTGTGTTGGGAGTCTCCCTCCTAGCAGTCAGATAATTGGGACCATGTCCCCTCCTCTGAGCTCCAACTCAGGCAAAACTGTGCAAGAAGGACTGTAGGACACAGGTATGAAGCTTATTTTCACTGTCTTTTTGTTCGTAAGGCACCTACCTGTCTAAATAATAAGACAATAACAAGGGGCAGCTGAGTGGCTCAGTTGTTGCATGTTTACCTTTGGCTCAGGTCATGATCCCGGGATCCTGGGATCGAGTCCTGCATCGGGGTCCCCGCAGGAAGCCTGCCCCTCTCTCTGTGGCTGTCATGAATAAATAAAATCTTTAAAATAATAATAATAAAATCCTCAGAATGTTGTTTGCCTGACAGTCGGTGCACAGACTCTTTTTCTCAGTTTGGGACTCTTTCCCTAAGTAGTTAATGGGGAAAAAAAGAGAGTCCTGCTTCTGTCTGTGCAAAGAAAGTCTTGGTATATGTACCAGAGACAGGCTAAGGAGTAGAAATGAAACAAAGATTCCCAGAAGATCTTTATTTTCATATACCAGATTTTTTTTTTAAGTCTGTAAGGTATGAGGGAATGTTGTGGAAGTATGTACAATCACAGAATCAGAATTCTGGTTAAATCAGAAAAGCTCTTACAACCTGGTATTTCCCTTGCATTTAGAAGAGGACATTGAGGCCCAGAAAAATGTAGTGGCTTGACCAAGGCCTTGCAGTGGGCTCACAGAGCCCACTTCTTCCTCCTTCACATACTCTTATTACTGTTACTGCTGAGATAGAAGCAGAGATTGCTGCTCAGCACCTCTTTTGAGTTCCCCAGTTTTGACATATCAGATGGGGCCAACAGAGCACCTGGGAATGGGGCCAGTTGTCCACGAGCAATGCGGCTTCCAGGCTTCTGTCATTATCTTGTCCTTCCTCATCCTTCCCTTTTCCTTCTGGTGAAAACAGCTTTCCCTGAAAGGAGCTGTTCATAGTTGTATTCAGGGCTTCCTCTCCTTGGTGTGGTGAATCTTAGAAGCAAGTTCCATAAAAAGTGCCCTCCTGCATGTGAAGTCACAGGCACATTACTTGAACACCTCCTGTGTGCAAAGCAGTTTTCTGCCTTGGGAACCACACAGACACATGCCCTAATACATCTGCTATGTGTAGCAGAAGGACCCTCTGCCATCAGATCAAAGTTGCCTGTTTATCTTCAAAGAGCTTGGAGCATACTTTTCCTGTTAACATTTATTTTGGGGGGCACCTGGGTGGCTCAGTCGGTTAAGTGTCTGCCCTCAGCTAGTGTCATGATCCCAGGGTCCTGGGATCCAGCCCCATATCATATCATCAGGCTCCCTGCTCAGCAGGGAGTCTGCTTCTCCCTCTCCTTCTGCCTCCTCTCCTCTGCTCATGCTCTGTCTCTCTCTCTCTCTCTGTCTCTTAAAGAAATAAGATCTTTAAAAAAAAAAAACACTTATTTTTGGTGGGTCAATATGTATGTGTACAAAATGAGTATAATAATAGGAAGTCCTCTTTCTTGCACAGTGATATCATTTTATATGGTGAAAAAAATAGTAATATATAATCCAGACATACACGCAGTTAAATTCACATGGAATCTTTGCTTTTTGAAAACTATTTAATGAATAATTTAAATATTCAATGGTTAGAGAATGGTGAAGTAAATTATAATAGAATCACTTATTGTAACAAGAAAGAAACCAATAATCAGGAAGTTTATACCAATAAACATAAGTGGTTGACCTAAAAGTCGTAAGAAAAAAAAACTGTAAAAGCTATGACTATAATTGTGTCAAACACATATTTGTATGCATAAAAAACTGAAAGAGGGCAATCCCGGTGGTGCAGCGGTTTGGCGCTGCCTGTGGCCCAGGGTGTGATCCTGGAGACTAAGAATCGAGTCCCATGTTGGGCTCCCTGCACGGAGCCTGCTTCTCCCTCTGCCTGTTTCTCTGCCTGTCTCTCTCTCTGAATGAATAAATAAATAAATCTTAAAAAAAAAAACTGAAAGAAATGTTAAGAGAATTTTCCCCAAAAGGGGGCAAATCATGACTCTCTTCCAGATATGAAAATGTACACATGTTAAAGATTTTATGTAACTCAGTCAGTAAGGGAACTGGTCAGATAGTCAGATGTTCAGCTGGTTCCAAAAAGGCAGCACAATTTGAGAAAATGAATGTTGAAAGAAATTGTAAGAGGATTCAAACTGCTTTTTTCCCCCACACAAGGAAAGGAGGGAAAATAGTCAAACCTCTATCAGACCGAGCAGGAATTCCTTGCCTATCAGTTACCTACAATTTACAGAGTTGTAAAATAATTCCCACAGAATCAGTTTAAGTCAGCTAATCAAGGAAAGGTGTCCTACATTTTTCTCTATAGAGAACAATTTTGAAAATATGGGTGGTATTATGAAATGTCTCTCTCTCACTCTCTTTTTTAATTTTACTTTATTTAGTGTAATTTTTAAAAAGATTTTATTTATTTATTCATGAGAAAGAGAGAGAGGCAGAGACACAAGCAGAGGGAGAAGCAGCCTCCATGCAGGGAGCCCGACATGGGACTCAGTCCTGGGTCTCCAAGGATCACACCTTGGGCTGAAGGCAGTGCTAAACCACTGAACCACCCGGGCTGCCCAGTGTAATTTTTTAAAACAAAGATAGCCCTCTAAAATTCTTACAGGGACCACTGCAAAGCACCTTTAAATATTAACATCCCCTGCAGTGTTTAATAGGTCACTTAGTTTGCCCATACATTCTAGAAACCATGGGGTTAGGAACACCTGGATGGCTCGGTTGGGTGTCTGCCTTTGTCTGGGGCCATGATCTGGGATCCTGGGATCAAGTCCCACATCGGGCTCCTTGCTCGGTGGGGAATCTGCTTCTTCCTCTACCTGCTACTCCCTCTGCTTGTGCTCTTTCTTTCTTTCTTTCTTTTTTTTAATCTCTCTCTCTTTCTGACAAATAAATGAATAAACAATTTTAAGAGAAAGAAAGAGGGGATCCCTGGGTGGCGCAGCGGTTTGGCGCCTGCCTTTGGCCCAGGGCGTGATCCTGGAGACCCGGGATCGAGTCCCACATTGGGCTCCCGGTGCATGGAGCCTGCTTCTCCCTCTGCCTGTGTCTCTGCGTCTCTCTCTCTCTCTCTCTCTCTCTCTCTCTCTCTCTCTCTCTCTGTGACTATCATAAATTAATTAATTAATTAATTTAAAAATAAAAAGAGAGAAAGAAAGAAACAAAGAAACATGGGGTTAATGTGAGGCATACCTAGGTCTGGTTACTCCAGACGTTTATGAAACACCATACTTCTTTTTATTTTATTTTTTTTAAATGACGCTTTTATCTATTTTTTAAAATTTTTATTTATTTATGATAGTCACACACACAGAGAGAGAGAGAGAGGCAGAGACACAGGCAGAGGGAGAAGCAGGCTCCATGCACCAGGAGCCCGACGTGGGATTCGATTCTGGGTCTCCAGGATCGTGCCCTGGGCCAAAGGCAGGCGCTAAACCGCTGAGTCACCCAGGGATCCACCATACTTCCTTTTAAATTTTTATTTATTTATTCATGAAAAACACAGAGAGAGGCAGAGACATAGGCAGAGGGAGAAGCAGGCTTTCCATGGGGAGCCCAAATGCAGGACTCAATCCTAGGACCCCAGGATCATGACCTTAGCCAAAAGCAAACGCTCAACCACTGAGCTACCCAGGTACCCCATAAAACACCATACTTGACCTGCATATGGTGAAAGCCTGACAGCATCCCAACCTCATTAGTATTCTCCTTCTTTCCAATGATTATTCAATCCTTCTTCTCAAACCGGGACATAGAAGCTTTCTGTATCCAATTGCAGAGTTTTAGGCGGTTACAGAGACAGTGAGCTTCAAGGAAAACATTCCTCTCATCCACCTCTTTCATAGAGCTGAGAGTCCAAAGGCCAGAGTCATTGCTACTGAGGAAAGCTGGGCAGGGTTGAAGCTGAGGGCAGAGGTAAAAAGTAAGCAGCTACTGTTGCTTGGACACCTGGTAGCCTACAGCTGCCTTCCTCTTCTCTTTCCCATAGTCCACACCCCTGTCACCCAGATGCTGTAGATCTGTACCGGCTAGGACAGTGATCACATACGTCGATTTAAATTTCAGGTTGAGGGGCACCTGGGTGGCTCGGTTAAGCATCAGACTCTTGATTTTGGCTCAGGTCATGATCTCAGGGTAGTGAGATCAAGCCCTAAGTCAGGCTCATGCTTAGGAAGGAGTCTGCTTGGGATTCTTTCCCTCCCTGCTCCTCACTCCCTCCTCCTGCTTGCCCTCTCTCTCTCTGTCTAAAATAAATAAATGAAATCTTTTTGAAAAAAAAAATTCAGTTTGATAGGGAATTTCCATGTCTGTGCAGGTTCCCCCTACGTACACATGTATGCTATTAAATCTGATTTTCTCTTGTTAAATAAATAAATCGAAACTCCGTAAAAAACCCAGTTTGTAGTTGCAATAGCCACATTTCAAGTGCTTGATAGCCACATATGATTAGTGGTTACCAGGTCAGATAGTGCAAATATTGAGCATTTCCATCACTGCAGAGAATTCTACTGGACAGCACTACTGTAGATGACTACTCCCTCCCTCCATGTAAAATTTCTCTCCCATCCCTTTTTCTGCTGGCCAAGATCCTTACTCAAATAAATCATATGTCTCCTTTGACAAAGACTCTCTCTTGAACAAACTTTAGTGATTTAGGTTCCTCTGAGCCCCCCCCCCCACCTTTTTAAAGATTTTTATTTATTCATGAGAGACACACAGAGAGAGGCAGAGACACAGGCGGAAGGAGAAGCAGGCGCCATGCAGGGAGCCCGATGTGGGACTCGATCCAGGGACTCCAGGATCACGCCCTGAGTCAAAGGCAGACGCTCAACCACTGAGCCACCCAGGCATCCCTGAGCCCTTTTTTGACTAGGCTTCAACCGTGAGCTTCTATGTCTGTCCTTGCCAAGTCTGTAGCTGGGGCACAGGGTGCAAGGGCACCTGGCTATGGGAGCCCCAAACAGACCAGGTTCTGCCCCTCACCACTGATAAAGTCTAAAGGCAGAGAGATGAATCACAGAGAAACAAGAAAGGAATTTATTTCAGGGAGGCCAACGCGGGAAGACAGTAGACAGTCTCAAAGACCGTCTGTGAAGTGCTGAAAATACTTGCAGTTTCTACGAGGAAAATGTGGGACAAAGGTCAGTGGGTTCAAACAGGTGGGCAGTAAAGGTCAGGTCTATCACTGTCTTGGAGTTGGTCTTTTGGAGTCCTGCAGGCTCAGGGCAATCCTTGTTGCTTCAGGGGGTAGTTTCAGAGCAGGGGATGTTTTGCCTGCAGGGTCTTTTAAGAGATAGGTGAGAAAGGAGAACTTAATTACAGGAGAACTTAATTAAAGGAGAACTCAGTACAGACTGAGGTCAAAATGGAGGGAGTTGAAGTTCTCTTTCAAGACTAATTTCAGCAAAAATCCTAAATCAGCTTATTTAGAGAGAGAATCCTTATTCTTGATATCTGATCAATCCCTAACCTGCCTTCAGCAACAATCCTGTTAAATCAGTTTAGCAAGAATCCCCCATTCTTCATGTCTCCTCTTAGTAAATTTCTACCCAGTGACTCCCTCAGCCTCCTTGTTGGCTGTAAATTCCCACTTGTCCTTATTGTTTTTGGAACTGAGCACAATCTCTCTCCCCTTTTGTAATGTTCTTATTGCAATAGTCCCAAATAAAGTTTTCCTTATTGTTTTAAAAGGCTTCAGAATAATTTTTTCTCTAACACCTTTTTTGAAACCTTCCTTCTTGCCCTTAGGAAAAACTAATTTAATGCTACCTCAGCACTGTATAAATTCCTCCTATAAAGCTACTATCATGTGGCTTCATACTCATTTATGCACTGGTCTTCCCTTATGGATTACTGAACTCTCATAAAGAGTATAGTGAATCTCATGATTAAGAGCACAGTCACTTGAGTCAGAATGCTTGGTTCAAAGACTTCTGATGACACTTACTAGCCTGGTGAGCTTGCGCAAGTAACTTTACATCTCTAAGCCTCAATTGTCTCATCTGTAAAATGGGGATAATAAAAGTGCTTACATTGTAAGGATTAAATGAGAAAACCCACTGTGTCAGGTACAGAATAACTACCCCCAGCCTCAGTCTTTGTCTGTCTCCATTCCTAATATTTGAAGATAGAAGTGGAGGATTTTCTCTGTGAGTCTGAATATCAATTCTCATTCCTTCAATATCTAATTATAAATAGTTATACTTGCAGCCCTCCCTTGATACTCCTATTGGAAATAAATCAGGCTAATTTTTTTTATTATTATATGCTGTCAAAGTTAACTTCCCAAAATATCAACAAAACAACCTATCAATAAGACAAAACTGAGGGGTACTTGAGTAGCTCAGTCAACTGAGCAGCTGACTCTTGATTTCAGCTCAGGTCATGACCTGAGGATCCTGGGATCCAGCCCTGTGTTGGGCTCCATGCTCAGTGGGAAGTCTGATTCAGGATTTTCTCTCTCTCTCTCTTTCTCTCTCTCTTTCCCTCTCTCTCCACTAAAAAAAAGAAAAATCTTTTTTAAAAAGACAAAACTGGGTGCCTGGGTGGCTCAGTGGTTGAGCTTCTGCCTTTGGCTCAGGTTGTGATCCTGGAGACCCGGGATCAAGTCCCACATTGGGCTCCCTGCATGGAGCCTCCTTCTTCCTCCACCTGTGTCTCTGCCTCTCTCTCTCTCTCTCTCTCTCTCTCTGTGTGTCTCTCATGAATAAATAAAGAAAATCTTAAAAAAAAAAAGACAAAACTGACATTATTCTTACCTCAGTGAGGAAGAACACTTCTCTTGATAAAGTTGTAGAAGCAGCTCAGAAGCAGGACAAAATAGTGGTATTTATTGAGACTTTGAAGTTTGGTTTGGGCAGAGGGGTTGATCTTTTTTTTATTTTTATTTTTTTATTTATTGATGATAGTCACAGAGAGAGAGAGGCAGAGACACAGGCAGAGGGAGAAGCAGGCTCCATGCACCAGGAGCCCGACGTGGGATTCGATCCCGGGTCTCCAGGATCGCGCCCTGGGCCAAAGGCAGGCGCCAAACCGCTGCGCCACCCAGGGATCCCAAGTAGAGGCAAAAGTTGAGGATAAGAGTCATGATATAACAGCCTAGGATTGGTGGACACAGCCAAGCAAGAATTTTGAGGCCAGGGGTTCTAAGAGTCTTGAAATATATAGAACTATCATCATGTGATGCTTTCTATTGGAAAATTGGTGGTGCTTTTAGATGACTCCAGAAATGCACAACGATTTCATTAGCATTTTTAACATCCAGGCAAAGGTGCCATGAAATAGTTGTGTTAAGATGGATGCTAAGGTGTGTGGGTGTAGGAGATGTCAATTCTAACAGCTTTTTTAAAAGCTAGTAAGGAAAATTAAAGATGTATCCAGATACTGAGGGCACTTATCCCTGTGGGCAGAGCTTAAAATGAAAGAGCATAATTTTGGTAACACAGAAGGTTATTTGAACTTTCAAGAAATACCCCAGTCCCTGGTTTACATATTATTTCCCCGCCAACCATTCTCAGTTGAATGCCACCCGTTTTGTGGTAAGGCAGTATAAACATCAAGTGTCTTCAGAGGTGTAAACTCCCTAGTTAGACTGCATAGAAAAGTTTCTTTCCAGATTTAGAAGAATGCTACTCCTTGCAGAAGAGGCACTTCTAAATTTAACCAACCATAGATAGCATGGCAGGTCTTAAATAATTATTCTGACACTTGTTAAACCAGTAAGAGAAACTTTATCCAGGAGTATTGCCATAGGGATGTTATAATAGAGGAGATTGCACTCAACTCCAAATACAATAAGGTCAAGAAGATGGAAAATTACTAGGAGGAGACATCAAAGGTGGGGGAGGGGGGATTCCTGCTGAACTGACTTAACAGGATTCTTGCTAAAGACAGGCCAGGGATTGATCAATTATCAAGGGTGAGGAATCTCCTCTAAAGTGACTTAGCAGGATTCTGAGTTTGAGTTTATTTTTTACACTGCAATTAGGAAGAATAGGACCTTGACAAAATTCACGTTAAAAAAATAATTTCTTTATAGAACGGGAATGGTGAGAGTATAGGGTGGCTCAGTGGTGAAACGTCAGGGTTCTGGGATCAAGCCCCACATCAGGCTCCCTGTAGGGAGCCTGCTTCTCCCTCTGCCTAAGTCTCTGCCTCTCTTTGTGTCTCTCATGACTAAATTCTTTTTTAAAAAGGGGGGTGGAAAAAAATAAAAAATAAAAAGGGGGGTGGGAAAAAAAAAGGGGGGTGGGTGGGTGATGAAACACAGAAACTGAGACACCCAGGGAGACTGCTGGGTCTCCTTCAGGGGCTGACGGAAGGATGATTAAATGCAAAGGGGGGGTCTCATCTATAAGACTCTTAGTGAAGTGGTATGTAGAGGCAGAAGAAAATTAAGATGACCTCTCAATGGCCTTTTCTCGTTCAGGACTGAAAGAAAATTCTGTGATTTTTTACAAGTAAACGACTCCTTCTAGGGGAAGAAATAGGCTCCTTGGGGTGAGATTGCTGTTCTGGATGGGAGAAAACCACCTAGCGCAGCAGAGCAGCCCTGGAGCCCAGCACCTGAGTACTACAAGTCCCAGCAGGCACCGCGGCGGGGCGGGGCTTGGCAGCCGTTGTGACGTGGTAGGCGGGACCAGACGGGATGGGCTCTCCCCTGGGTTTTTAGCTCCGCCCCTACCCCTTGCTCTGCCCTGTTGCTGTTGCGCCGACGCCGGCTGCTACCCCCGGTGAGTTCCTGGGGTATAGGAGGGCAATTAGGGGCTTTTGGGCCCTTGGGTTCTCCAAATTCAGACTTTCACTCCTCAGAAAGGACCTTGGGAGGCAGAGGTGCGACTGGTTTCGGTTTTCACTTCCTTCCATCTTTCTAGGGTGACAGTAAGTGTGAGTGGCGTCATGGAGCCCCTGGAGCTCCTTCCACGGCCCTGGAGGGTTGAGGGGCAGTTTTCTCCCTAGGAACGCAGAGTTTCGGTGCTTGTCGCCGGGTGGCAGGCTCCTTGAGTAGAAGAGACCCCCTCTGACGCGAGTCGGTGTCTTGACGTCACGGCGTCAACCCCACCCCCACCCCGTCTTCTCACCCCCCTCCCCCCAACGGGCAGAGATCTTGGTAGTTCCTTAATCCCTGTCCTTGAGGCTTCAGCATCTCTGCTATGGGGCCGAGGCGAGCCCTAGGCAAGTTACTTTCTCTTTGGCCTCAGTTTCCCTGTTTGTAAGCTTGATCCCTGAAGTCCCATTTCTTCAGATGAGGCTTTCTGTAATTGGAGATATTCTAGGCAGAAGAAAGAGCAGCTGGAGTGTAATGACCTTCTGCTTCACAGTTGATTCCCGAGAGCCCCTCCCCACCGCTACCAATCAGCCCAATTTAGCAATTTAGTCTTGGGGCTGATGTTTTCCCATTATAATTTCAACCCCTCCTGGGCATGTTAACTTTTTTCTATCACTTGCACTTGGATTCTTTGCTCCTGGTGCAAGCCAACAAGTGGCTATTACTGGAGTTGAGTGGAAGGATACAGATGCTATGTATTATTATTATTTTTTTAAGATTTTATTTATTTATTCATGAGAGAGGCAGAGACGCAGGCAGAGAGAGAAGCAGGCTCCATGCAGGGAGCCCGACGTGGGACTCGATCCTGGGTCTCCAGGATCAGGCCCTGGGCTGAAGGCGGCGCTAAACCGCTAAGCCCCCCCGGGCTGCCCAGATGCTACGAATTATAATTTACTTCCCCCTGTTGCAAAAACCGTTTAAAACCGAGGACTCTGGGATCTATCTCTCTGTGACTATCATAAATAAATAAATTTAAAAAAATTTAAAAAAAAAACAAAAACCGAGGACTCTAATGCAGTAGGTCTTTGTAGGTTATGTAGAGTACATAATTAGGGAATATCCAGGTGACTCACTTTCACAGGTATTTTCAAAGGGCTTCTGCCTGAAACTCTACCCTTTAGCAGATATGATAGCTCTGGAGTAGAAAGGACCCCAAGAAAGGTAGTAGGAGATACATAGCACCAATAAGTATTATCTTTCAAGTCAGTATCTAGGGCTCTTTAAACACTTTGTACTTGTTGATATAATACCATGGTTCCTTATTTCCTTCGAAGAAAAGAGAGACTTAAAATGACCTTTGACTCTCTTTTTCCTTCACCAAGGTTCATTAAAGCTGGAAAGTTTCTTAGAGATTTTCTAGCCCAATCCATGCATTTTACTGATGAAGATACTGAGGCCTAAAAGGAGGTAGTGCGACTTGGCCAAGATATCAGAGCTAGTTAGTGGCAGAACTGACAAGAACCCAGGTCTCTTGGCTCCTAGCCTTGTTCCCTTTCCACTGCACTTCGAACCCTGTCACCACCCATGTCACTTCAGGGGTTAGCACAGTCACCCCTTTCAAGGAAAAAGTGTACCATCTCACTTAAGGTAAATAGAGGTTTAGGACACAGCTTTGAGGCTTTCACACAGTTTCTTCTATTGCCTGCATCTCATGTCCCAGAGCTGTTTTTCTTTCCTTTCCTAGTACTGCTGGCACGGCTGTTGTGGGATGTGGCTGAGGGCCTGCTTAGAACAAGCTGGGCAGCCAGTCCCAACAGTTGTTAATGAGGAGTACTACAAGCCTCCTGGAGATCTACAAGTTCTCTAAATCTCTGAAAGATTTTAGGTAAAGAACTAGAATGAACTTGGAAATTTCTAATTTCTAATTAGAGCAAGTAGTTCAGTAATTTGAAGGCTAATGACTGTGTATCTTTGCTTTTGCTCGGAGCCATAGTTGCCACTGTCCAGGTTTTCTAAGGGTAGTTTTGAGCATCTCTTCCAGTGCACGGGAGGAGTGGTATTGAAATCAGATCATCCATTTTGCTAATAGCTACTAGTTTAGAAAGTTACATAAGCAAGATGAAGGAATTAAATAGAGTTTGGGTTTGTTTGCTTCTCTTTGTTTTTACTGTTCCCAAACGAAGAATTGATTTGCATTTCTTTCTTGGCTTTGAGAACATTTGGTTTCCTTCTGTGAACTACTGATACTGATAGTCTTCATTTTTCTAAATATGTGCCCACTGGTACAAAAGGCTAATGTAAAACTGTTAGACATACTCTACAGTAGAACTTTAGTTATTTTTTTTCCTTAGTGTCTGTTCTTTTTTTAATAATAAATTTATTTTGGGGGATCCCTGGGTGGCGCAGCGGTTTGGCGCCTGCCTTTGGCCCAGGGCGCGATCCTGGAGACCCGGGATCGAATCCCACGTCGGGCTCCTGGTGCATGGAGCCTGCTTCTCCCTCTGCCTGTGTCTCTGCCTCTCTCTCTCTCTCTGTGTGTGACTATCATAAATAAATAAAAATTAAAAATAAATAAATAAATTTATTTTTTATTGGTGTTCAATTTGCCAACATACAGAATAACACCCAGTGCTCATCCCGTCAAAGTGCCCCCCTCAGTGCCCGCCACCCAGTCACCCCCCCCCCCCCCCCGCCCTCCTCCCCGTCCACCACCCCTAGTTCGTTTCCCAGAGTTAGGAGTATTCCAGGTTCTGTCTCCCTTTCTGATATTTCCTACCCATTTCTTCTCCCTTCCCCTCTATTCCTTTTCACTTTAGTTATTTTTTTAATATGCATGTCTTCATGGTTCAGCATACATGGGGAAAAATCTTTAGGAAGATTGGGGAGCTGATTTGGTTGCGTATTTGCATTGTTAGAGTCTGAACCAGGAAACGTTATAATATTTTAAAATTTTCCTGCTAGAAAGCATATCCGTGTGCTTTACAGATTCACTCAGCAAAAGTAGAATTAGCTGTTCATTTCTTCAGGAGAACGTAAGAGAATATATGCCCTCATGGAACAGTCATGGGAGTAGTATATTAGGCTTGAAAAGCTCATTAGATGAAAATGTGTCAGGTTTTCTTAGAAGCCAGAAGCCAGTTCAGGGGACTCATTTTAAAACACATTGCCTGTTACTGCATACATCCTCTGAGGACACTAATACTTTTGGAAACTGAGCTGGAAAAATCAGAGTCCAAGTGAAGTGCTTCTGACAGTTTGTAGAATCTCTGCATTGTTTTCCCATACTCAGTGGTTTGCTTTTAGACATTCCTATTTGTTTTCCCTGCTCACTCCTCATGTGGCTAGTCTTGGGTATGAGGGTAGGAGGAGGGAATTAGGTGGAAATCCCATGATTTCTATGGGGCCTAATTCATCCCACTGCTTTTACATGTCTCCATAGTTCTCCAGGCTTCTAAATTTAACTTTTGCTCTTTTACTATTTCTTACTTCCTTTCATGGATATTGTCAGAATTATAAGTGGATGGTGGAGAGGTTCTATAGTGGGAAGAGCAGTTAAAGAAGGGGAAGCTGATGCTTAAATCATTCTGCTTTTCTTTCCATGTCCTCTTTGGCCCCTCCACAAACAGTCCTTTCCGGACCACTTTGACAGCAAGGTGATTTCCCTAGCCAATTTCAGAGCCCAGTTCTCCCAAGGAACCTAATCACTGGGAAAGAGGAAAAGGTTTACTGAACAGGATCACTGATCTTAAAAATTAGTAGTAGATGCCTTCCTTCCAGAAAAAGTTTTTTTTTTTTTTTTTTTCAAAGATTTTATTTATTCATTCATGAGAGACACAGAGAGAAGCAGAGATACAGGCAGAGGGAAGAAGCAGGCTTCCTGCAGGGAGCCTGAAGCTAGACTTGATCCTAGGACTCTGGACCTGAGCCAAAGGCAGTCAACCACTGAGCCACCTAGGTGCCCCCCCCCCCTTTTTTTAAGCAGAAAAAGTTAAATCAGGTAACTCCTAACTGACCCAGGTCAGATTATCATGGTTATGCTCACGGCCTCTTCCGTCTTCAGCTTTGGTAAGAAGCAGAGAAGTGAAGCCATTGCTGTTCTCCACTCTGCCTACCTCCTCAGCTCCTTCCCCAGTCTTGGCAGAGGAGAGTTTCAAGAACAATTGAGTTCCAAATACCTAGAGAGCCGCTAGGTTCCCTCTGAGTTGTCCTGGTGATGAGATCTCTAAAATGGGAAACTTCACGGAGTCTTACATTTTTGATAAGGAACCAACCAAGACTGTTCACTTTTCCAGACAGATGATTTAGGTGTTTGTATGAGTGAAAAGAGCTAAAAAAAAAAAAAAAAAAAAAAAGAAAAAGAAAAAGGAAAGAAAAGAGAAAAGAAAAGAAAAGAGCTAGTTTCCTTGGGATGCCTGGGTGGTTCAGTGGTTGGGGCGCCTTCGGCCCAGGGAATAATCCTGGAGTCCTGGGATGGAGTCCCACATCGAGCTCCCTGCTTCTCCGTCTGCCTGTGTCTCTGCCTTTCTCTTTCTGTGTCTCTCATGAATAAATTAAAAAAAAAATTTTTTTTTAAAGAGCTAGTTTCCAGTGGCTATATGTAAACTCAAGCCTCAGAACATGAACTCTTGTGTATTTGTGTGTGTGTATGTGTGCATGCACACATGTGTGTACACATACTGTCCTTTCTCCAGTGTTCTGTTCATGAGTTTATAGATTGTTTTTCTAGTAGGAAAGAGGGTGTACGAAGCCCTCATACCCTTGGCTGGTCTTGCCTTTCAGAGTAACATCCATTTGCAAAACAGCTTGCCGGAGTTTGAGTGTAGAAGGTGGGTAATGGAGTGTGAATTTTATGGGTCCTTAAGGAAATCAAATCTGTGCCTTTTGTTTTTTTGGCACCATGCCACTTGAACCAGCTATGCCAGCTGAACCAGCCATACCAAGAATTGATATTGCACTTGGAGATTATCATCTTTTCATCCTATTTTAGAAAAAGAAAGCTGAGAAACAGCAGCTCCTCTAAGGTATCCAACAAATTAAGAGTAGGGCTTAAAAAAAGAATTAGCCCCACCGTCATTCACACCATTGTTTACCTACAAAGCCCCCCCTTCCTTTCACTTTTTGATGAATCACATGCATTTCATTTCACTTACTCAGTGAATAGTTAATCAGCAATTACTCTGGGCTAGACATTATGTTGTATATACAGGGGTGATAGTGTTATGAAGTAAAAGAGAGTTGAGTACTTAGGTTAATTGAGAGATAGGCCCTGAAGCCACTCTTACCTGAGTGTTCTTTATGATCCACAGACAACAGATTAAATTATTTTACAAGCTCATAAATGCTACTCCAGGCTGAGGACAGAGGGGATATGCTTGCCTCAGTATGACTTGAGACCTCTAGGAAAGAGAGGGGTCTGCAAGCTGAGAAACCTCCCTTCCCACCCTCCCATAGCATCCAAGAGATCACACAGGCAACAGCTTATCATGAGGAACTAGTTCTGACCTAGACTGGAGTGTGACCTCCCTTTTCCTGAGAAAAACTGATCTGAGGTTTGAGGTTAAGGATGTGGCTAAACTGTGCCACAACCCAGAAAGCCAATACATTTCTTACTTCCTTAACTCAATCCCAAGAATAGTTCAGTGCCACCAAAGTCCCCTTGCCTTCTCTTGTGAAAAAATTGACTACTGGAGGAGTTGGAAGAAGAGGCCTGGTTGTTCAGAGTTGAAAATAAAATCAGGAAATAAATAGGACCAGGCAGGACTAGAAGGGCTGTGTTTTTTGGTTATTGTACTTATTTTCAGAAATTGAATGTATACAATCTTTTGTATACAACCCAAATTTATAAGGTATCATATAGTAGTCCCCTGTACGCAGCTCTCCCTCATACAGCTCTCCTTCATCTGCTGTGTACAGCCACAATATTGTTTCTATTTCCCAATGAAACCCTAGGTTAAGGATCATAGACTCACTAAGTGTTAGACCTGGGGAACATTTAGAAGATGGAGTGGTGACTTTTGAGAGGCAGGAAGTGTTAGATCTCAACAATTTGAAAGACTTTGTTTCTTTTCTATATTGTTTTTACCTCCCAAATAGTTTGCCATCCTTTTATTCTGTACTGTGACCTGCAAAAGTGAAATACAGGTTATATCCCCAGTGTTTTAAATAGGGATCCAACTTGCTTGCTGTCCCCCAAACGAGCATTTCTCTCTTCTGTTGCTTTTATGCATGCCATTTCCTTCACCTGGAATTTCTTCACCCCCAAGGCTCATCTTCCTTGAGGGCTTATGCAGGACTCTACTCACCCCTCAGAGCTCTTCTCCATTTTCCTAGCCAGTTGCATCTCTCCCTCCTTTGAACCCAAGAGCATTTTGCACTGATTCCATCTATTTGTCAGTCACTTGTTTTCTCATTTAACTACCATGTTGCTATGGGACCCTTCTGAGGGCACAGACCATACCAGAAAACAAAACAAAACTCCACAATATTAAGAAAATCACTAATATCTGGCAAGCCCTTCTTGCAGACTCTGCTAGTACTTTATTCTATCATTCTACATATTTCTACTTTGTGTGACTATATGGCAAGTAGTGAGTTAAGGCCTGCAGATTTTGCATTATTTCAGTTAATGTTAAAAAAAAATGATGTAGGTGTTAATAGCCCTATTTTACAGGTGAGGGAACAGGCATTGAGCCCAGCTGATTTAAGTGTGTTGCTTAAGCTCATGCATTTAACGGGTGGTGAGGCTAGAATTTGAACTTCACTGTTCGGGTTTCAGAACCCATGCTTGTCATCGGTGCCTGTCAAATAATCTGCTCTCAACCCTACCTTTCTTCTGCACTCACACCCAGCTCCTAGCAGAATGCCTTAATACATACATGCAAAGACTTGATAATTATAGGATAAATGTAACTGAATGAAGAAACTGAAATCTAGAGAAATTGATGTTCCAAAAGTCACAGGACTTGTGGGATGAAAAATCTAGACTCTAGGTCATACCATTCCCAGCTCAGGTTATTTTCTTCTAGCCTGCCTTACTTAAGGCATTTAGAAAAAGTGGAACAAACAAGCTATAAGCAGAGAATAAAGGTACATGAGGGCGGTGGTGCCTGTGGTGGAGATCAAAGACATTCTTAGAAAGTTCTTAGAGCATAGGAAGCTATGAATACAAAATGGCTCAAAGTGAAACAGAAAGCAAGTGGTATGATCTCAGTCCTTGTCAGGCCTTTGCTTTTCCTGACTTGCCTCCAATGGAATGTTCCCTGGGTGAGAGCCCAGAAATCTCCCAACATTTCAGACAACACTGTCTGAGCTTTATTTTATCCTGTATCTCATAACAGGACGCCCACCATGGAAGAGACAGTAGAAGATCCCCCCACGTCAGCTGTCTTGCTGGATCATTGTCATTTCTCTCAGGTCATCTTTAACAGTGTGGAGAAGTTCTATGTCCCTGGAGGGGATGTCACATGCTATTACACGCTCACCCAGCATTTCATTCCCCGTCGAAAGGATTGGATTGGCATCTTTAGAGTAAGTGGTTAATTTAGTACCAAGTGACTGGGAACTAGAGGTTATCTGAGTGTGTGACTGTGTAATATAAGCATTTTGTGTCTTATATCTGGTCTTTTTAATTTTTTTTAAGATTTTACCTATTGAGAGAGAGAGAGTAGGACGTGGCATGGGGGAGGGGATAGAGGGATAAGCAGACTCCCTGTTGAGTGAGGAGTCCAGTGCAGGGCTCAATCCCAGGACTGTGAGATTATGACCTGAGCTGAAGTCAGACACTTAACCAACTGAGCCACCCAGGTGCCCCCCCCTCCCGCCCCCCTTTTTGGCCAAATTAAAAAAAAAATTTTTTTTTAATATTTTTACTTATTTATTTGACAGAGAGCATGAGCAGGGGGAGCAGTGGACAGAGAGGGAGAAACAGGCTCTCTGCTGCACAGGGAGCCTGACGCAGGGCTCGATCCCAGGACCTTGGGATCATGACCCGAGCTGAAGGCAGACCCTTAACCAACTGAGCCACCCAGGTGCCCCTTGCCAATTTAAAATCCTAAACTAAACTCTGGCACTCCCCTACCTCTGGTTCACACACCAGCATGTGCTATGGGACTCAAGTTTTAATTTCAGTTGCAAGCCAATATGGCAAATCCTATAGCCCCCCAAGTTTTATTATGCTTTCAAAGACCAAATGTAAATATTTTAAATTTATCTTATTTTGAAATATTCATCTGTGAGTTGGTGAGTGGCTCCTTAGGTAATTTCTGTGACCTTAAACGTTGCTTTCTTACTTAGAAGAGTGTTCAACTTGTTCAATATGAGTAATTACATACCTAAAAGGGATGTTGAGAAGTTGCCTGGTTTGACACCGTGCGTCCAAGAGGTTTGTTCCTGAATAAGTATGATTTGCTTCTTTGTAAAGATTTCCAGGCATAGAAATTTTCTGAGGTCCCTAATACCCTTCCAGTTAAAGTACAGAAATAGTACTTTTTTTTTATTATAATCAACTTATTCTCTACCTTCCATTCTCCCCCCATCTGTGTGTCTCTCTCTCACATCACACACACACACACACACACACACCCATAATGACAGATATTCCTATTATATCCAGAGACAGGAAATAAAGGTCAAATATAAGTAATTTACACTGCTGAATTCCAACGTAAATGACCTTTGTTTTGACACTTCAGTATGTCGTATGCTTATTTGCCAATGTTGTTTATCCTGAAATCAGACATCATTCTTGACTGCACTGTGAAGGAGCTGATGCTTATTCACAATCCTCATAGAGTTACTATTCCTTAATTGTTTGGAATTCCAAGCTAAATGATGGGGCCATGGAAGCTGGTATTTAGAGGCAGGGTAGTAGACAACCAGAGAGACACTGGCAAGTATCAGGATACCTCCTGAGACCGCAGATACTGAATCATTAGACTAAAGAATGTCCTGACACAGAAAACTGACATACCGAGTGTTTCCTATTTTGGAAAAGAGAATTCCTCCCCATGTGTAGCAAAGCTGTCCAGTAGAACTTTCTACTATGGAGCTGTACCTTCACTGTCCAGTATAGTGGCCTCTAGCCACATGTAGTTATTGAGCACTTAAAACGTAGCTAATGAATTAACTAAAATTAACTTAAATTTAAATGTTCTCATGTGGCTCATGGCTGTCATTCTGGACAGTGCAGATATGGATAATTTTAAAAGAGGACAATTAGAAAATTGTTTATTTGCCTTTGAAATGTAATCTATAACTTTTTTTTTTTTTTTTTTTGCAACACAGTTATAGTTCTGTTTAGCCTAGACTGTATTCTCCAAGGACGCAGCAACTTCCAGTGAGGACTTGACATAAACCAAATGAAAATATTATGATTTTTACTAACAAATGTTTAAAAACATTTTTGAAAACTGCATCTATATTTGGAATGCTTCATGTATTTCAGAGGTATGACCATGACTCCATAAAGAAAACCATTAATACAAAAAATGGCCTCTCATGTTCATTGTCCATAAAGCTATTATTGATTTGAACAGCTACCCAGCCTGAAAGAAAGTTTTAAGAATAATGAAGAGAATACAAACTTTTTGAGAACATATGATGTGCAAGGTTTTTGATTAGGTTTTATGCATGCTTGCATACATGAGTATGTGTGTTTTCTAACTGAGCCTCACAGCATAGCAGCACCCTCAGGGAGTGTTACCTCTTGTGCACAGATGAATAAAATGAATTACTCAAGATGGTGACTTTCCCAAGGTCTCCCAGTGAGTAAATGGTGAACATTTGTTTGATTCCTAAACCTCTTCTTTTTTTCCTACTCTGCTGAATTCATATGAACAACAGATGGTAAATTAGAGAATTAAGAGTTGATTATAAAATGTTGTCTTTCATATCTCCCTTGGAAAGCTCACCTGGTATTCTTATAGAATAGTCTCTCTCTTTCTCTTTTTTAAAAGATTTTATTTATTTTAGAGAGCATGCATGAGGAGGGGCAGAGGGAGAGAGAGAATCTCAAGCGGACCACATGCGGAGCACAGAGCCCAATGCAGGGCCTGATCCCACGACCCTGCAATCATGACTGCAGGGTTATCAAGAGTTGGATGATACACTGAGCCACCCAGACACCCTTCTTTTTAATTTTAAGTAAATTCCACATCATACATGGGGCTCATACTCATAACCCCGAGATCAAGAGTTGTATGCTCAGGGTGCCTGACTGGCTTAGTCAGTGGAGCTGAGCAACCCTTAATCTTGGGGTTGTGAGTTGAAGCCCCACATTGAGTGTAGAGATCACTTTAAAATTTTTTTCTGGAGCGCCTGGGTGGCTCAGTTGGTTAACTGTCTGCCTTCAGCTCAGGTAATGATCCCAGGGTCTTGAGATCAAGCCCTGCATCTGGCTCCCTCCTCAGAGGGGAGCTTGTTTCTCCCTCTGCTCCCGCTCCCCCTGCTTGTTCTCACACACTCACTCTGTCAAATAACTCTTTAATTTTTTTTCTTTTTTTTTTTTTTTAATTAAAAGTCTCAGGTAGCCCCGGTGGCACAGCCGTTTAGCGCCGCCTACAGCCCAGGATGTGATCCTGGAGACCCCGGATCAAGTCCCACGTCAGGCTCCCTCCATGGAGCCTGCTTCTCCCTCTGCCTGTGTCTCTGCCTCTCTCTCTCTGTCTCTCATGAATAAATAAATAAAATCTTTTTTAAAAAATTAATTAATTAAAAGTCTCATGCTCCACCAGCTGAGCCATTTGCAGTGCAGTCTCAACCATATTCCTCAGCTCCTCACCAGTCCTGATACTGATCCTTCCTGACACCAAGCAGGCACTTGTGAACTGTTTTTGAATGTGCTATATGCTTCATCTTCTCAATAGAGCAAAAGCTACAAGCAATGATAGAGCCTAAAGTAAGTGGGACTTGGCTTTCCTGCCTTTAGTGCTTAGTCCTGTGCTCCATGTTCTCCCTTACCTGGGAATTTAAATGTTTCCAAGGACTCAGGGGACCGTCATGCCATGAGAGGCCCACTGGGACTAGGACTACTCAGGTGGAGGAGCCAAGCCAGAAATTGCAGGTGGTTAGAAGTTTCCTTGTTCCAAGACTGCAGTAATTCTTAGGCCTTCCCAAATGATATTTTGGTCGCATTAAGAAACTCCAGGATGTGAATGAAGACTCCATAAAATTCCTGCTTCCTGTACCACCGCAGGCCATGGTGGCTCTGAGATGCTTACAGCAATGGGGTGTGTATTAATGAGACACTAAAACATGCCCTGGTATGTTCTGATGAGCTTTCAGTGTAGCCTTTTCAACCCTGCACTGATTCCTTCATATATAAAAATGGAATTTATTTTTAGTTCTTTTTCTTCCCACTGGGCTCAGGCAGGGTCAAAATATGGCAATAAATGTAATTTCACTTCTCATTTGCTGAGTGTTCTCCCCTTGAAGACACAGTGGCTCCCTTTCTATTCTCTGGTGTGCCCTTATCTTCCAGATATGACTTGAGCCATCTTTTACCCCTCTTCACATTTACTGAGAATATTTTCCACTTAGCCAGCTTTCTGCTCTGAGGCATATTTTACGGTATATTTATATCATGATTTATTGCATTCAATACCTAGAAGAGGCCTCTATGACTACCAGATTGTTGTCAGTATCTTTGTCACCAAAAAGCCTTCATTAAGCATGAATTAAGAAAAATACTGAAGAGGGATGCCTGGGTGGCTCAGCGGTTGAGCATCTGCCTTCGGCTCAGGGCGTGATCCCAGGATCTGGGATCGAGTTCCACATCGGGCTCCTTGCACAGAGCCTGCTTCTCCCTCTACCTGTGTCTCTACCTCTCTCTCTCTCTGTGTGTCTCATGAATAAATAAATAAAATCTTAAAAAAAAAAAAACACTGAAGAAAATTCTAACTGGACTCTGTTATCTGGGACCTACCTCATAATCTAAGAATGCTTTTGCCCCTCCACTCCCATATGCACATGATTCAAAAACTGTATTTTGGGGGCCACCTTGGTGGCTCAGTTAAGCATCTGCCTTCGGCTCAAGTCATAATCCCACAGTCTGGGATTGAGTCCCATGTTGGGCTTTCTGCTCAGCAGGGAGCCTGCTTCTCCCTCTGCCTGCCACTCCCCCTGCTTGTGCTTGATATCTCTCTCTCTCTCTCTCTCTCTCTCTCTCTCTCTCTCTCTCTCTCTCTCTCGTCAAACAAAATCTTAAGAACCGCAGTTTTTAAATGTACTAGTATAACTAGGTTGTTGGGTGACAAGACTGGCCTGGACACGGGAGAAGACTGATCAAGGGAGACGGCAAGTCAGAAGGACTTTGTGATTAAGAAGTTCTAAAAACACTGTTGGGAGAAGGTAGCAGGATCAAGATTCACACCCCCAGAACTGTCTTAACTATTTTCCCCAGTCACTCACCATTCTCTGTCAGATGTAATGATAGAATTTTTAGAACTCTTGTCTCAGGTGTCGAGGAGTCCGTTTTCATTCCCTTCTAAGACAGGTATTCTGCACTGTGTGTGTGCGCGCCAATATCTAGTTGTATCAGACCTCCTAGCACATATCATAATGGACTCATTCTGTGGTATTTTCAACATAAATAAAAAGTGAGTGCATTTTAAGAAGACCTTGCACAAATAAAGAGTTTCCTCTGAGCACTTTAAGATGTTGAATGAGAGCCTTCTGTCTTTGCAGGTGGGATGGAAGACAACCCGTGAGTATTACACCTTCATGTGGGTCACTTTGCCTGTTGATCTAAACAGCGACTCAGCCAAACAGCAGGAAGTCCAGTTCAAAGGTGAGAAAAATACTGGATCAAAGGTGTTGAAGACAGCAACCAAGACTAATTCCCTTGAGCTTAAGCTTTCTGAGGCAAATAAAAGACTTCCAGATTTTTAGTTTTCTTAACAGACCTTATTTTGGATTAAAAATCATCTTGTGTTTTCAGCTTATTACCTCCCCAAGGATGATGAGTATTACCAGTTCTGCTATGTGGATCAGGATGGTGTAGTTCGGGGAGCAAGTATCCCTTTCCAGTTCCGTCCAGAAAATGAGGAGGATATCCTGGTTGTTACCACTCAGGTCTGTAAACATATCCTCTCAATCCTTTCCTGCCATTAAGAGAAGTAATTTCAGGATAGGGTGGAATTTCTATCAATAGGCCTTTATCAGATGTCTTAACAGATACTACTGGGAGAAATGCATACAGTACCCACTCAAACCTACTCAGAAATGGCTTAGGAACATTGAAAGGAATCACAACAATAAGTGATTTATCCTTTCTCTAAAGCTGCTGTAACTCAGTTGGCATTCAGTTATTCCCCTAACTTTTCCAGTTACTTAATTTTGGTCATCTGCACATCTTACCACAATTTACAAGCTCCTTTGAGGAGGGATGCACCAAATATGCTTTGTAGCTCTCAGTTCTGACCCAGAGCCTGGCATACATGAATATTAGATTCCTTTAATTAGTTACTTCACAGGACACCTTTCCATTCAGCCCTGTGGTAGGCAGTGAAGAATACATTAAATCACTTACTGTCTTTGGCCTCTAGGAGCTGAGTCCATTAGGAGAGACAAACAGTACTAAGTGTTTGCAAGAAAAATCTACATTCTTCTGTCATTCCCCCTTTTAATTCTTTGTGGCCTTAATTTTGTCTTTCTTTCTTGGTAATGACAGGCTCAGTGTTGCAATCATACAGATATACCTACATTATCCCCTCCCCTTCGTACTGAAGAGGTGCTCCCATTCTGGGTACATGGATGTCACCATATGGGTGGGAATCCACCAGACCCTCAGCATCCTGGCCTATGGGAATGTTCCGCTAGAGGGACTTGATTATCTATCGAGCTATAAAGGGTCAAATATGAATTTATGGGATGCTCTTTCATAGGGTGAGGTGGAAGAAATTGAACAGCACAATAAGGAGCTTTGCAAAGAAAACCAGGAGCTGAAGGACAGCTGTGTCAGCCTCCAGAAGCAGAATTCAGACATGCAGGCTGAGCTCCAAAAGAAGGAGGTATGACTGCTAGTTAAATGTGAACCTGAAAACACACACACAAACCAAAAAATGAACCTGGAGTACTGAGGTCAGATCTGGATGGTGTCTCTTTTGCTTGTGATCTTACTCCCTTATACTGATATCTTTGAATAGGCACAGTGTTAATAGTTTTTATATAGATTACCTTATTTAAACTTTGGAGTAGGTACTATTATTACCCTGGTTTTATAGATGAGTAACCAGACGCCTAGAAGAGTACATAATCTCTTCAGCTAATCCGTCATGGAGCCAGGATTCAAACCCAGGCAGTCTGAACACTTCTTCCTCGTTCCTATGTAGACTGTAAATTATTCTTTTTGATTAGCTGGAATGTGGACGTCAAGAGAGTAAAGAGTATTACAGCAAGGTTGCAGATTATCCAAACTCTCTGCTACTTCTCTTTTGAAACATCTTTCCAATCAGCAGGTGGTAAATTAGAGTTGATAAGGAGCTAAAGAGGAGAGTCTTCTCTAAAGACTATAAAATGATTACACTGAGGTCATACCTTAGAAGTTCCAGAACACACAGACCTCAGCAGTCACCATCTTTAGAGCTCTTAATCTACAGGTGAGCACACTGGGGCCCAGAGGAAAGAGGAAAGCATCAGTTTAGTGATCACACTGGGTTAAGACTCTCTTCTCTTGACTCCCAGACGGACCATTCTTTATACTTTGCCTGTGATGTTCTCAGCCCTGGGCTGGTAAAGAAGTGTGGGTGACAGGTCCAGGCTGCAGATATGGCTTATTTCAGGCAGTGAGATAATAAACAGAAATGGCAGAGGTATAACTCACAATCTGTCAGAAACCAGTGTCTGCCTAGGAGCCCTACAGCTCACCTGCCAGGTGCTAGCCAAAGAATCAGAGGGTCTGGCTTCTTGGATTAGCTCTCCTGCCGACTTGCTACCAGTTGGAAGGATAACACAAGCCAGTATTTGTTCAACATCTACTATGTGCACTGTAAAAGGCACTATAATCAAGCGGATCACTTCCCTTAATCCTTACAACCACCCAGCAGCTCAAGAGATGTTAAGGTGATTTGCTCCATGTCACAATCAGTTCATGACTTTGAAAGGAGCTTAGATTTGAGCTCATATTTTTTTTATGTTAAAACTCATGTTTTTTAGGAATTAAAATATAAAACTTAATAAAAATGAGAGGAAAAACTCATGTACTTTACAGCCAGGACCTTATAATGGTTAGAAACCCCATATTTGGAGTTACACAGACTGGTTCTCCCACTTATTATTTGATGAAGCAGGAGAAATTTCTTAACATTTCTGAGTTTCAGTTTCCCTCTCGGGATTGGTAATACTTGTATTCTGAAAGAGAAACTAGTAACAGCCATGTTCATAACAGCAGCTTTCACAACAGCCAAAGGGTGGAGGCAGCCCAGGTGTCCAGTGACAGATACATGGATAGACATGGTTTAGCCTGTAGATAACAATGGAATATTAATTCAGCTTTAAAAAGGAAAGAAATTCTGACACATGCTACAACATGGATAAACATCAAGGACATTAAGCTGAATCAAATGTGTCAGACACAGAGAAACATCATGTGATTCCACTTGTATAAGGTCCCTGGAGTAGTCAACATCATAGAGACAGAGTAGAATGGTGGTGGCGGGGAGCAGAAGGGCGGGGGGGCGGGGAGGAACAGAGTGTTTTCATGGTATAGAGCTTCAGTTATGCACCATGAAAATAGTTCTGGTTTTATAACAGTGTGAATGTACTTAATGCCAGTGAACTCTAGGCTTAAAAATGGTTAAGATGGAAAATTTTATGTACCTTTTCCTACAATTTTTAAAAATTATTTTTAAAAAGATTATGAGGGGCACCTGGGTGGCTCAATGATTGAGCATCTGCCTTTGGCTCGGGTCATGATCCTGGGATCAAGTCCCACATCGGGCTTCCCACAGGGAGCCTGCTTCTCCCTCTGCCTATGTCTCTGCCTCTCTCTGTGTCTCTCTCATGAATAAATAAGATCTTAAAAATAAAAAGATTATGAATTTGTAAACCTTGAAGCTAAAAAAGAGGGAGTTGTTATTGACGCACAAGGTTGGCTACAGAACAAAGTTGGGAAAGAAAAATGTGTAGGCCCAGTATGGGGCCACTAGCCACATATGGCTCTTGAGCACTTGAAACATGGCATCTTGTGGTATGCTGTAAGCATAAAGGATGTATCGGATTTTGAAGACTTAATAAAAAAATTAAAATATTCCCCTTATTTATACTTTGAAACAATATTTCAGATATATTGGGTGAAATGTACTATTAGTAAAATGAAGTGTATCTGTTTCTTTTTACTTTTTTATTTTAATTTTTTTATTTTTTTTAGAATATTTTATTTATATATTCATGACTATTAGTAAAATGAAGTGTATCTGTTTTTACTTTTTTATTTTCATTTTTTATTTATTTATTTTTAGAATGTTTTATTTATATATTCATGAGAGAGACAGAGAGAGGCACAGGCACAGGCAGAGCTAAAGAGGAGAGTCTCGCAGGGAGCCTGATGTGGGACTCCATCCCGGGTCTCTAAGATTAGACCCTGGGCTGAAGGTGGTGCTAAACCTCTGAGCCACCGAGACTGCCCTCTTTTTACTTTTTAAACGTGGCTCCTAAACTTGAATTGTGTATGTGGCATTCATGAATCTATTGGACAGCACTTTTCAAAGAGAATAGTCGCTTTATTTCATTCGCTGCTGTGTCTGCAGTACAGGGCACTCCTTAAGTATTTGTTTAATGACACATTTTTTTTAAAGATTTTTTTTTAATTCATTCATGAAAGAGAGATTGAGAGAAGAGAGGCAGGCAGAGACACAGGCAGAGGGAGAAGCAGCCTCCGTGCCAGGAGCCTGACGTGGGACTCAATCTCGGGTCTCCAGGATCACGCCCTGAGCCAAAGGCAGGCGCTAAACCACTGAGCCACCCCGGGATCCCCTAATGACAAATTTTTTAATGGATGAATATAAGCTCCGGTGGAAGAGAAATTAAGATGAGTACATTTTGTGGAAAGAACAAATTAAGAACATTTCAATACGGAAACCCCTTTACTTGGATATTTCATTCACTGTTGTGACATGTAATAAGTACCTGACAGGTAGTAAGTGCCCAGTAAATATTTATTGGCTGCCTGAGATACTAATGGTTGTCTCAGAAATGGTCTATTCCTTTGACGTCTTGATCTGCAGGAGGACCTAGAAACTTTAAAGAGCACCAATAAGAAATTGGAACAGCAAGTGAAGGCGCAGAAGGACTGCTGGGAGACAGAGCTGCTTCAGTGAGTGTGATTATTGGATCTGCTATGTTACAGACCCACTTGGGCAGGGTCAAATTAGATCTCCAGAATTCTTTAGCAAACAGTCTTCCTATTAAGGTAGTGATAGGTGTGATTCTAGGTTGGAGAATTAGTATCTGAATGGTAAAGCGAAGTAACCTGAGTTTAAGTATTAATGTGAAGTGTTGCATACGTGCAGTTTGAGGTCAGGAAGCCAAAATAGTATTGAAGAAGAGTGGATTCTGAACTCATTCCGTACCCATAGGGTCAAGGCCAAATGGATTCTGAACTAATTCCAAGCCATAGGGCCAAGGCAGCCTTCAGTCGTTGAAGGCCTGGGGGATCTGATCTGGAATGAGTGTATTTTTCACGTAGTTCTCTTTACCTCCACAGACTGAAAGAACAAAATCAGAAGATGGCCACAGAAAATGAGAAGCTGGGAGTCCGAGTGGAGCAGCTCCAGGTAGGTAATGCCAGACCTTTCCCAAAGTTTACTATCTTCCCCTGGCTGTCACCCTGTGGTGGCCCAGAGAGAGAAAGATCCATTTCACTGTGGTGAGTACCTAACTGTGCCTTTCAAAGTGGCAAACTAAAGTTGCAGGGGGTTTTCTACTCTTGACCAACCCCCTACCCCGTTGACCACCCCCCTACCCCGTGCCCCAGCACACCATCATTATTACAGTGCTGGTCCACAAGGAACTGAATACTTTCTTCAATTCATATATTCCATGAGTTCTTAAGATGGAGGACTGTCAGCTCTACCAGTGCTTTTCAAACTTTTTTTTTTTTTTTAAGCTACATCTTTTCAAGCACTCTTTCTCAAAAGCCTAGAATGAAAAAAAAAAAAAAAGTCTAGAATGTAAAGCAGGTAACAGCTGAATCACTCTTGGTTTTCGGAAGCTGTGCCTTAGAGTGGTTTCTTGGATTTTCCTTAGTTGAGTTCTTAGACCCTCGGGGTGTGAGAAGTGAAGATGTTCCAGGGATGTCCAACATTTGGGAGTTGCCGAGGAATACACATTTCTCTGTGTTAGTGTACGTTAAGCAGTATTGTTCCTGTTCAGTTTTCCTTTTTTTATATCTTGGTTCACTATTTTTGGTTTAGGCCCAGCTTTCAACTGAAGAGAAAGAAATAGAGAAGCTTGTTCAGGGCAATCAAGATAAGACAGAGCAATTGGAGCATCTGAAAAAGGAAAAGAGCCAACTCCTTCTCACTTTAACTCAACAGGTAGAGTCACAGGTGGAACCAACATTTTTTAGACATTTGCAAGAAAACATACATTGTTCTTTCTTTACTCTGTCATATACCTGGCTATCACTGGCTGTGGGAAAGGTCTCAGAGGAGGTCATCTGAGATGAGGGATCTCATGGCTCTTCTCAGAAACAAGAGAAGACTTGCTTCTCTCTCTCTGCCTCCTGCTTGCTCACTAGCTCAGCCTGTGTTTGCCCAGCAGTGGTACTGACATCTGTTTTTGTGCAGAAGGAGCACCAGAAGAAGCTGGAGCAGACGGTAGAGGAAATGAAGCAGGAAGAAACAACTGCCAAGAAGAAACAACAAGAGTTAACGGCACGTCTGTCTTTGGATGGCTTTATGGGAGGGAATCTATGGGAAGGAAGGGACAGGGACTATTTTCAGGTGACACGATAAAAAAAGACAGGAGAATAGTGTTTACCTCTGGACATCTTGTTCTTCAACCAGAAGGATAGAGAATTTGTCATTTACAAAACGTTTAGGAGAGGTGGCCGTTTCTACGTGTGATCAGTGGTAAAGGGATATCGAAAGTACTTTATAACAGGTTGTCATCAGTAGAGCCTTGGGTCAGGAGTCACCCAGAGTCACCCCTACTCCCTTCTTATCATGGGGCAGACAAATGAACAATTATAAAGTCAAGTTCTACAGTTAGAAAATACTGCAGTAGTCAAAATCTTTGTTATAATTAATATTAGCATTTATCATCCTAAATTATTCTGAGCTATAGTAATATAGTAATGAAAGCCTAATTGATAATTTTCTATAATAGATTGTTGGAAAAGAGGCCTCATGGTGGTGATAGGTACCAGGAAGCCTCATTTTCTGAATTGATAGAAGGGTATGAGAAACCGTGGTGTCTGGAGGATATCTAGCTGTTGGGATTATAAATCCCATCGTGTATGCAGTATTATTCATTCACTCAGCCATTATTCAATCAACTAGGGAGTACCTACCATACACAAGATACTAGATATTTTAGCATGATAAACAGGAGAACAAAGTTAAGAAATCGGCCACTCACAGGTTAAGTTTAGCCCAAAGAAATGTTTTATTTGGCCTAGGTGGTGTTTTTTCAAAAATTGAGTCCATTACCAACAACTAAAAATAGGAACATTCCCCCCTTTTTTTTTTTTAAATGTGTATTTCTAGCTTCATGAAAACGTAGAGCCTCTGGCAGCATGGAGCCCGTGTTCCTGCACAGCAGCGATGCCTGGGCTGGGCGGCTGCTGCATCCTTTAGATAGGCCGCATGCTCTCACTCACCTATAGCCTTCACTGTTCTGTTGCCTTCAACTCCTTCATTCAGCCACATTACTGGCACAGCCCCAGCCGCCACAGTGGAGTTTGTGACCTCTGATGTAGCAAAGACATCACTATTTTAAGTAATCTGTCACCATTCGAAGGTTTGAACCTCCTTGTGGCAGGTATGGGTTTCCTTGGTTATTGTGGTATATATTTCAAGACCCGGGGGCTCAGTTCTTTGTTCCTCACATCCCCACAGGGCCCCTACCTATGAGGACTATGTGTCTTATACCTTAGGGGCCTAGGAACAAGAAAACAGCAGTGGAGGAGCAGTTAGTACAAGAGGTGGAGCGCCTAAAAGCAAAGGTAGAGGCCGGGAAAGCCTGTTTCTTAGAGAAGTACAAAGAGTGTCAACGACTCCACAGACAGATCAGGCAACTCAGGGCTGCTGCACTGGTAGGTGACAAGAGTCCAGGGGCCCAGGAAGAGTGGGGTGTGAAGGCCTGTGGTTCTTAGACCAAGCCTGGAGGACTGTCCACAGTTTTTAAGGAGAAACATTTTTCTTTCTGCTAAAAAGAGGAGGGATGGAGTGTGTGGCCAGAAACCAATCTGGGGATTCCCAGAAATAGAGGCCCCCGTCCAGCCAGGGGTCTCAGGGAAGGTTTTTGTAACCGTTGGGCAGGTTACTGTGCAGACTCAGATAGTCCTTTCTTATTTCTGCCTTTTGAGGAAGTGAAGCAGGACCAGAAGAGCCAGCAAGAGCCAATGGGGATGGGGAGCCAGGAGCCTGCAGTCACTGTCATCGGGTAGCCTCTCTGGCGTTACTACCTCAGGGTCGGCTAGAAGCGCACAGCAGTTTGGGCACCAGCGTTCAAATAAAAAAATCTTGGAAAAAAACCACAACTAGTAGGATTAGCTTAAGTGTTTTTGTGAGGTATGTGCATATGTACGTCTGTAGGTAGGAGATGGGAAGCACGGAAGCATGCCTACCAGTTTGGGGTTTATGAAATTAGATCAGCCCAGGTTCCTTGTCTCAGATAAATGCCTTCCAGGGTTCCTTCTTCCTCAGTGTCACTGGAGTCCAGATGCCTGTCCTTCCCGGGAGGGAGTCACACAGACCTATGTACCTCACACCACATCAAGTGAGACATTACTCAAGACAAAAATGCTTGTTTCCATGGTTGGGTGCAGTTGTAAACAGGGTTCCATTTACTCCTAATTGAGAAGTCAGTCTTAGGGCTTTTCCCAAGCTTATTACTTTTCCACTCTTTGGTCACTTATACTACCAGCTAAACCAGAAGAAATAGGCATCTCGATGCCAGGCCTTCAGGCATTTTATTAAATCACTTCTTTGTAAGCCAGCATTGTCTCCACTGTGCCTTCTCTGCACCCCAGCTCCCTTCTCCCCTACTTCAGTCCCACCACTTTGGGAAACCAGATCCTCTACAATCCCCTTGTTTTACCCCACCTCGGACCCAGATTATAGTATGTGATCCTAATCCTAATTGTTTTTTGTTACTGACAGGATGAGAACTCTGGCCTGTCTAAAACACTGAGTGAGAACAAGATTATGTGTAGCACTCTGCAAAGAGAAAAAGAGAGGTTGGAAAAAGAAAATGATGTAAGTGTGTACAAGAGGGTAGAAACCCCAAGGTGTTTTGTTTTGTTTTGTTAAAGATTTATTTATTTGAAAGAGAGCACATGGTAGGTGCAGAGGGGAGAGGGAGAGAGAATCTCAAGCAGACTCCCCGCTGAGCATAGAGGCTGACTTGGGACCCAATCTCATGACCCTAAAATCTTGAGCTGAAATCAAGAGTTGGCCACTGGGGTGCCTGGGTGGCTCAGTCAGTTGAGTGTCTGCCCTTGGCTCGGGTCATGGTCCCAGGGTCCTGGGATTGAGCTCCACATTGGGTTCCCGGCTTGGCTGGGAACCTGCTTCTCTGTCTTCCTCTGCCTGCCACTCCCTTCTTGTGCTCTCTCTTCCTTTGTCAAAAAAATGGATAAAATTTTTAAAGAAAAAAAAGAGGGATCCCTGGGTGGCGCAGCGGTTTAGCGCCTGCCTTTGGCCCAGGGCGCGATCCTGGAGACCCGGGATCGAATCCCACATCAGGCTCCCGGTGCATGGAGCCTGCTTCTCCCTCTGCCTGTGTCTCTGCCTCTCTCTCTCTCTCTCTCTATCATAAATAAATAAAAATTAAAAAAAAAAAAAAAAGAGTTGGTCACTTAACTGACTGAACCACCTGGGGGCCCCTAGAAACCTCAGGGTTTTAAGGAAAAGAATCAGGGTGACCCAGAGATGTGATAAAAACTTCACACCTATTGTAGCTGTTGTCTTTGGAGAAAAATATCCTACATCATTTTTAGGCTGAGGGGACCCCTTTCCTTCAGCACAACTCTTTCCTTTTCTTCTACCAAACCAGGGCAGTAGTGACAGTCTGTGCCAGTGTTGGACCCATGGCAGGCCCCTAATAAAATGCTCTGCATTCATTTACTCATTCATTCATTCATCCAGTCAATATTTATTTTCTTCTGTAGATTAAACACAAGCTATTATTGGTTGATCAAGGATGATGGCAGCAAATAAGCTGCACTTGGGGGCACCTGGCTGACTCAGTCGGAGGAGCATGTGACTCTTGATCCTCAGGGTTGTGGGTTCAAGCCCCATACTGGATATAGAGATTATTAAAAACAATAAATAAAAACTTTAAAAAAAAAAGCTGTAGTTAAAGGTACTTTCGTGCTCTTGCATCAGAGTTAGATGTCCATGCCCTCTGGCTTCTGCTCCTAGATCTACACCCCCCCATGGTTCTCCATCTTTCCCCTCTCTATAACCGTGCTGGGCCAGGCTTCTAAATGATCATCACTAGGTTTACGTCATTTATGCCAGTGCCTTTCAGCATCATAGGAGCCTTAGTCTATTTCCAGTCCTGTCATCCTCACCCTCTTGATTTAGATATATATAGGTTGACTTTGAAATCTCTGTTTCCTGGTATAGTTTGATGGGGCAGTGGGAGGGAGGGAGGGAGGATACACATAATTTGCAACAAGAAGGAAAAGATCTGATATTTGAAAGTTTTAAGAGCTTTATAGTAAAGCCCTCTTAAGATGTTAAGGGGCAGTTTACTCATTTTTTTCTCTAAGAACTTTCTTTTTCTAAGAATAAATGCTGTATGTCCTCCTTGCTTGTTTTCTCTCAAATCTCCCTCATTCCTTCCCTGTCTTCCTCTTTCTCCTTCCTTCCTTCCTTCCTTCCTTCCTTCCTTCCTTCCTTCCTTCCTTCCTTCCTTCCTTCCTTCCCTCTCTGTTGGTATATGTATTTGAAAGGATAAAACATGAAGAAGGGAAAATTAGATGAATATTCACATTGTGTAAGAAAATTGTTCTAGGAAGGGAACTAAAAGAAGCATTTTGCTCTCGGGTGCCTGGGTGACTCCATTGGTTAAGCGTCTGCCTTCCACTCAGGTCCATGATCCTGGGGTCCTGGGATTGAGCCCCACATCAGGCTCCTTGTTCATCGGGGAGTCTGCTTCTTCTCCCTCTGCCTCTCCCCCTGCTTGGGCGCATGTGCGCATGCTGTCTCTCTCTCTCAAATATATAAATCTTAAAAAAAATTTTTTTGCCCTCAATAATGTATAACAGCTTCAACTTTAATATAGCTCCTGCCACCCTCTTATATGCACACAACTTTTGTACCCACCTTCAGTTGGTATGTATTTAGAGACTTACAAGTCTTTTTTGCATTTAACAATTCAGTATGCATTTAAATTCAGGCATTGGGAACTGAGATCTTCAGAGTATTGAGGCTGCTGTTTTTTCCCCTTTAGAAGAATAACAATTTATCACTTCCTGGGATTCTCCAGTGCCACATTGTTCATTGAGAACTACCTGTAATGGGCATCCTCTGGCTCGTGTGGCCATTCTTTGTTGTCTTTTAACATGTCTCTATAAATGTTCTCTTCCTAGCTTTTGAAGAGGGAGAACAGCAGATTGCTGAGTTACATGGGTCTGGATTTTGACTCGTTGCCATATCAAGCACCTACTTCAGATCAAGGAGGTGCAGGACAAAACCCAGCACTTGTCTATGGAAACCCATATTCTGGTAAGACAACTGCCATTTGAGTTAGAAGGCCCTTGCCTGCAGCCATCTCCCTGACTAAATTTTTTTTTTTTTTTTGGTCTGAGATGCTAATTAAGACCAGTCTCATTGTTAAGACTTGCTGGGCAGAAGCTGAGGACCCAATAGAAAGATTGCCAGGCGAGAAGTGTTAATTGAGAAATAAATCTGAATCTAGAAGACGCAAATCAGATCATTCGCCTAGAGGCAGCAGACACAAATTGAGTCCCGTGGCTATATTCCAAATATATAAATCAGAGAAATGTCTCTATGCAGAAGATATACACATACAAAGCTGAGGAAGCTAATTAAGGTTTGGAAATGGAAGCATAAGAGATGGGTATGCCACCCAGGAATGGGCAGTTGTGGCAGCCATTCTGATGGCCTGACCAAGGGTAGCGGCAGCATGCCCCACAGAAACCCCGGGGTGGTTTGGAGGTCAGGAACAGGGATGAAAACCAGTCTTGTGGGATCCCTGGGTGGCGTAGCGGTTTAGCGCCTGCCTTTGGCCCAGGGCGTGATCTTGGAGACCCAGGATCGAATCCCATGTCGGGCTCCCTGCATGGAGCCTGCTTCTCCCTCTGCCTATGTATCTGCCTCTCTCTCTGTGTGTGTGACTATCATTAAAAAAAAAAAAAAAAAAAAAAAAAAAAAAAAGTCTTGTTACTCAAAGGCAGGGTGTCAGATTGTCCTTGTCAGGGACAAGGGAATAGGGAACTTTTTTCTTTTCTCCAAAAGTGATAGAAGACCTCGTTTCCTTTTCTTGACAGTTTAAAGCAGTTGTGTTCTCTTAAAAGTCACAATCAAAAAAAAAAAAAAAGTCCCAATCAAATCTTTACAACAGGCAGAGTTACACATTTTCTCTTTCAAAATATTTTTAAGATACCTATTTGCATGGCTTTAGTCTTAAAATCTATTCTCAAATTGCTTTCTTATTAAGTCATGACATTTTTTTAAAATCTGATATTCCCTATGCTGAAAAGAGGAGGTATTTTTTTCCTAATTATATAGCATAAACGTGTGTATCAAAAATGCCTCTTCATTATTTTTTCCTCTTTTCCCTTTATCACTGACCTAGATCCCCTCTATCAGCAGTTAATGGTACATAGGAGAAAGAATGAGTCAGATGCAATGGGGAGAAAGGGAATGAAGGGAGTTACAGAAACCAGCTGCTAGATGACAGCTGGAGAATCCAGGGATGGTATTTCTTTCACTGAAGGGAATCTTTTTTATGATCCTCAGGTATCCAGGAAAGTTCAGCCCCAAGCCTGGTAAGTATGTGAATCATGAGATTGCCCACACCAAATCCTTGAGAAATGCCCCTTCCTGCTCCAGTTCATGAGAGAACCATAGGGAGACTGGTTCATTTTGATAACTCCAGAAGTCACCTGGATCAGTTGGGTCAAAACCCCAAGCTGAGTGAGCCTGTTGTGGTGGGGAGGAGAAAGCACGGTTCACCCATCAGGTTTCTGCTGCAGATTTCCACCTGTGAGCAGAGTTTGGTACCAGAACAAGGGAGGAGATGTGAACTAGGCAGCCAGCCCGACACGATATGTCCAGCGCCCCTTCTGGGACGGAAGTTCTCGGAGTGCTTTAACATAGTAGGTCCTTTCAATCCTGAGGTAGGAAAGCCTCAGTCAGTATCTCCAAATATGAATTTGTTCATTCATCCTCTGCTTCTTGGGCACCTGCTGTGTACCAAGCATCCTGCTCTGTGCTGAGGATATACTAGGACCGAGACCTGGCCCCTGCCGCTTAGGGCTTACACCGGTGCTGATTGCTGCTCTTCTCCCCAGCGCACCAAGAAGAGATGCCCCACCTGCAAATCAGACTTGGCTGACGACATTTTTGGTCCCACCTTGGAGCAGCAGCACATGGAGGCTCTTTGTTTGAATTGTCCAATTTGTGACAAGACCTTCCCAGCAAGAGAGAAGCAGATCTTTGAAGACCATGTGTTTTGCCACACTCTCTGAGTGTCCCAGCCTCGGGTCTGTACCGTACTCGGGCTTTCATAGAGTAGAACCTATAGCTTCTACTTAGGAGTTACGACCCATGATCCTGCCTAACATGAAATTAGGGATTTAACTCAGTCCTGCTGCCCTAAGGATGGAGTCACGTCGATTATCTGAAGAATAGTGGTGAGCGCTTACTTCCATCCTTGTGAGTTACTACCTTTTAGATCACACAACTAGCTGGGTCATCCTCACCTCTGGTGCCCAGTCTTATGAGGGCCTCCGGTGTAAGGGCCCTGGGCTGGAACTGAGCGGGCCCTTCATTCACAACAGCCTTGACTTGAGTACGAAGTAATTCCTTTTCTGAGTTGGCCCAGTGCCCATCAAGGTCAGCCCTTGAGTATATTTGCAGTCAGCTCTCAGTCCTAACCTTGTGGCTGGTGATTGAGCAGAGATTGAGAATTTCTTCCTCCTCCTCCTCTCCCTCCTCCACCACCACCACCACCACCACCACCACCTCCACCTCCACGTCCTCAGGTCTCTTTCTCCCACTGATTGAATTAAAGTAGCCAAAAAGGGCACCACAGACAACTCCAACATCCAATTGCAATACCAAAGGTTTCTCATCCTGATTTCTCAGCTCCCAGCAGAAACATCTTATTCCTGAACCATGGATACAAAATATTATTTCAGTCACAGAAAGCCTTCTTTGTCTCTGGATACCTCTGGCATTTTCTACTCTTTGATCTTTCCTATTCACATAATCTTTATTGTAACTCCTTTCCTAATTATTAGTAGGACTTGTTAGAAACTGTCTGGGTCTGCCTCTTTCTGAGCAGGTGAGTTTGAATATGGATAAGTCAGAATAATGAGAACTATTGTTAATCTCTTTAATACTAAAAATAAACTTGTCCTCTATTTCGGGGACTTTGGTCATTTAAATTGGTAATTTGACTTTCTGGTCTTTTGTTTTAAGCTTCTGTGTAAAGGGTACCAACAGGCTTGTGGAAATCGGAGAGCCTACCAATCAGTTTCACTTGTCTTAGCTAGTCAACAAGAGTGTCCTGGCACTTACCTTGAGATGGAGAGGAAGGCGACAGAGCATTAGCTTGAGCAATCTGGACCCTTGGCTTCTTGCTCTAACTTTCCTTATGCTTTTGAAAGGGGGCAGAGTGGATTGTGCCACCTTTCATGAACTAGGTTTGGTTCTTCCATCCAGATAAGAAAGCAATTCCATTTTCTTCCCTCTCACCCTCCCACACCCACCTCCTGCTCCCAAGGAACTGAACAAATGGAAATGACTCTCAAGCAGTCAACCAGCTGGTCACCATAGAGACTTTTACAAACACTTCTGTGGGGCAGCCCGGTGGCTCAGCGGTTTAACACCACCTTAGGTCCTGGACCTGGGATCGAGTCCCATGTTGGGCTCCCTGCGTGGAGCCTGCTTCTCCCTCTGCCTGTGTCTCTGCCTCCCTCTCCCTCTCTCTCTCTCTCTCTCTCTCTCTCTCTAATAAAATCTTTAAAAAAACAAAAAACCCACAAAAACTTCTGAATGATGTAAAACACGATATCATAAATAAGGTTGAGTCAAACTTCCTTCTGAGGTTTTCCCTGATGTGATGAGAGTTATGCCCTAGACTAACTGTATTGTCCTGGTCACTGCTCCTTGTCTTTATTTCAGTCCTTTGATAAAATAAAACTATACGCCGCCTCCTCCTGTATCACCATTTCAAGGAGATGTCTCTTGGACCCCAGCTTTTTTTGCCCCTTAAGAATCAAATGTGATGGGACGCCTGGGTGGCTCAGCAGTTGTCTGCCTTTGGCTCAGGGTGTGATCCTGGAGTCTCAAGATCAAATCCCATATCAGGATCCCTGCAGGAAGCCTACTTCTGCCTATGTCTCTGCCTATCTCTGTGTCTCTCATGAATAAATAAAATCTAAAAAAAATAATAATAAAGGGATGCCTGGATGGCTCAGTGGTTGAGCATCTACCTTCGGCTCAGGGTGTGATCCCGGGATCTGGGATGAAGTCCCACATCGGGCTCCTTGCAGGGAGCTCGCTTCTCCCTTTGCCTCTGTCTTTGTCTCTTATGAATAAGTAAATAAAATATTTTTTAAAATAATCTTTAAAAAAAAAAACCAGATGCGACATTAAGGCTAACTGTAGCACAGACGTGTAATGAAGAGAGAGTACCACCATTTTCCTGGCAGATCCTCTTCCTTTCCGCAGAATTTTTGCTGCTTCCCACTTCGTGAAGAAGTTCAGTTTCATTTATTTTGTACTAGTCAGCTCTTAATTAAGCACATGAATGGAGAAGAGCAGTGGTGCACATAATCCAAATCAGTGAATACCATTTTCTGGTGAATTACCCACCCCCTTTGCCCCTGTTACCCTGAGGGTTACCATGATTATCAACAGCAGCAGGAGCCCTTCACCGGCTTGGTAAAAAACCGATGTGTTAATGATCCTTTTTGCTGGATGTAAAACAAAGCATCTTTAACCACTGTTCATTATCCCCAGCTGCTCTTACCAAGGCTTTGAAGGGGAAATTCTGCTCCAGGCAGCTCCTACTGAAAGGAAACAATCATTCTTATATAATCCATTTCTCACCCCAGCCTTTCCCCTCTAACCTCCTTGTACCCACACGTTACGGCTATAAAATACCTGCAAAAAGGAGCAGGAAGTTATGGGAGCAAACAGTATTTATGCCTAAATTGGATTTTAGAATCTTTGTACTTACTATGGCAACAAATTTTCCTTCCTAATTCACTTCTGGTCTAATATTAAAATGGTTGCATTACTTAGCACACTTAAGTGATGGGTGGTGGGGAAAAGTCACCTGGCACACGTGTGCGTGTGAGAGAGTGGTGAGAGAGAGCGAATTAAAATCAGTAAAGTGAGGGATTCCTGGGTGGCTCAGCGGTTGAGTGCCTGCCTTCGGCCCAGGGCGTGATCCTGGAGACCCAGGATCAAATCCTACGTCGGGCTCACTGCATGGAGCCTGCTTCTCCCTCTGCCTATGTCTCTGCCTCTCTCTCTCTCATGAATAAATAAAATCTTAAAAATAAAATCAGTAAGGTGAAAAAATATAATAAAGTGTGAGTTGGCAAAGTATTATGTAAACCTAGCCCCCCCCCCCAACACCTGTGGCTTCAGCCCTTTTCCCTGGTCTTGCTAAAAAACAGGATGAAATGAAACTGCCTTGATGTTTAAATATCTTTCCCCTATGATTTTGGTGATTTTCTGCAGTGGCAGTGGATTGCACAGAGCTAAGCTCTAACCTGGTCTCCTAGCAACAAATGGTAATGAGATGACAGGCCCTGAGCTGAGAGATGGCAGGCCGTCACCTAGGAAAAAAGCAAAATGGTTTATACATGGGGATCTGACCCAGAGACACTCAACTAATTGCCCTAAGGTGTAACCAACACGAGCCACAAACTCTGGAGAAGTTATGCAAGCCCCAGCACTCTCACTTGCTCTCATGTAATTATAAATATAATGTCTCTACATGCATGTAGGGTTTCATGTGACTGTGTTCCTACATCCCATGTCTACTCTCCGTAATCTCTGTAGCAGGCAGCTATGAACTCCCATCTTTATAGATGTATAAGTTGAAACATGGAGAAGTAACTTGCCCTAAAAGTATAAACCACCCAAATTCCCATCAGGTGAGGAATGGGTAAATAAAATATGGTATATCTAGAGGATAAGAGATTACTTGCCAAGAAAAGGGATTGAGGGGTGTCTGCCAGTCAAATGGAGCATGTGATTCTTGATCTTGGGGTTGTGACTTTGAGACCCACACTGAGCGTAGAGATTACTTAAGAATTTTTTTTTTTTAAAGGAGAGGCACCAGGGTGGCCCAATTGTTTAAGCATCCAACTCTGATTTTAGTGTTGTGAGTTCAAGCCCCATTTTGGGCTCCCTGCTGGGCATGGAGCCTACTTAACAAAAAAGAAATTGAGTACTAATATGTCACAACATGGAAGGGCCTTGAAAACATGCTAAGCGGAAGAAGCCCATCACAAAAGACCAGATAGTATATGATTCCATTTATATGAAACATCCAAGATAGGCAAATCGTAGAAACAAAATAGAGGAGTGTTTTCCTAAGGCTGAGGGTTGGGGGAAATTGGAGAGTCAAAGCTCGTGGGTATGGAGTATCTCTTGAGGATAAAGAAAATGTTCTAAAAAAAAAAAAAAAAAGAAAGAAAAAATGTTCTAAAATTTATCATGGAGATGGTTGCACGACTCAATATACTACAAGCTATTACACACTTTATTTTTTTATTACACACTTTAAATGAATGAATTGTACGCTATATGAATCCTATCTCAAGTTGTATTTTTAAAAGGTTAAAAAGCTTGCTAAGGTCATCCATTGACTCACGGCAGTGTCTTACATACAGACACAGAGCTGGGTCCACATTATTGAACTTGGTTAGCATATACTTTAGTACAACCCACTGGCAGCCACAACAGCGTTGGGTTCTCCCCTATCAGGCTGGAAGCAGGCAGCAGCTTCAGTTGTGATGGAATCAAGACAAACAGGGTCAGGGCAATTATTAGTAGTTCACCATTTGGCCAGCATCATTAGTGGTCTCTGGGAATATCTATTCTGTAGAGATAAATGTACCCAATAAAGTTAGGGGAGAGAGTCACCAGCCACAAATTTCAGATAATCATATTAAGGTATCCAGCCTGCTCTGCCTAATGTTATTATTTTCTCCCTGTGGAAAGAAAGAATATGACACTCTGGGGACTCCGTCTATTGTTTACTCAGTCAATCAACATTTATTGAGCACCCACAGTGTGCAGAACTAGCCTGGGCCAGGATTTTTTTTTTTTTTTTTTTTTTTTTTTAAATTTTTATTTATTTATGATAGTCACACAGAGAGAGAGGGAGAGAGAGGCAGAGACACAGGCAGAGGGAGAAGCAGGCTCCACGCACCGGGAGCCCGACGTGGGACTCGATCCCGGGTCTCCAGGATCGCGCCCTGGGCCAAAGGCAGGCGCCACACCGCTGCGCCACCCAGGGATCCCAGGATTTTAAAAAATAGAAAAGTTCTTCCCTTGAGGTATCTACAAGATTAATGAAGACATTCTCTCTGCCCTCAGGGAACTCTTAAACTGCTGGGGGAGAGAGTCTCAGGCTTCAGGGGACTCCTATTCTGATGGGGAAAAGAGCCACCCAAAAAAGCAATCTGAAGATACAAAGATAAGGAAAGTCGTCTCATAGACTGAGGACACAAGGGCTGTGGGACCCAGGTGTTAACAAACGTGTGATAAGGGCGCCTGGGTGACTCAGTGGTGGAGTGTCTGCCTTCTGCTCAGGTCATGATCCCAACCCGGGATCTGGGGATGAATCCCGCACCTGGCTCCTCACAAGGAGCCTGCCTCTCCCTCTGCCTGTGTCTCTGCCTCTCTCTGTGTGTCTCTCATGAATAAATAAATAAAATCTTTGAAAAAAAAAAAAGGTGTGGTAAAAGCCCAAGTCAATGATGGCTTACAAGACTGCTTTTGAAGAGGTTGAGGGAGAGAAATAGCAGGCAAAAATGGGATTGTATTGAGGGTCTCTACCAAGGGAGAGGGAGCAGGGGCCCAGAATGCAAATAACTTTTAAGCAGAAGTACTAGAATATAAAAAGAGGGGACTGAGAGCCCCATTCCAGGGGCCTCTGTGCTGTTCCCACTGAAGCCTTCCCTCTTGCTTTCGTGGTTAAAACAAAGCCACAGTTCAGAAGGAGAACTACACACACTCTGTACCGACGACGTATTTGCTTGGCTTCTGTACTGTCCTAGTGACATAGAAAATGTAACCATTAGGGGAAAGTGAGTGAAGTGGACAGGAGACATCTTTCTACCATCTCTGCAACTTTCTGTGAATGCAAAATTAAAAGGTTTTTTTTTTCTTTTAAGAAAGGAAAAAGAAACCAGTTTCTGTCCCGAAAGACTATAATCTAGGTGAATCACATTTAATACACTCATTTGAGCACAAGGGACAGGAGTGAGGGTGGGAAAGCATGGTGGTTATCAGGTTGTGAGAGTGTCTGGGATCCCCAGGCTTCAGGACTCCCAGCATTCCGGCCTGGAGCTCTGGGTGGCGCAGAAACATCCCTTGTGCTGTGTCCTCCTGCTGCTTTGCGTCTGATTCCGTGCTTCTCTTTCCTGCTTTAGGCCTACTCTGCCTCCTGGACCATGTGATGTAAAATGGTTGCTGCCTATAGCTCTGGGTTTTTTGTTTTTTGTTTTAAGAGTTTATTCATTTACTCATTAGAGACACAGAGAGGCAGAGACATAGGCAGAGGGAAAAGAAGGCTCCCTGCGAGGAGCCTGATGGGGGACTGGATCACAGGACCCTGAGATCACGCCCTGAGCCAAAGGCAGAAACTCAATCACTGAGCCACCCAGGTGCCCCCAGTAGCTCTGGGTTTTTTGTTTTTGTTTTTGTTTTAAGATTTTATTTATTCATAGAGACACAGAGAGAGAGAGAGAGACAGGATCACACCCCGGGCTGCAGGTGATGCTAAACCACTGTGCCACTGGGGCTGCCCTAGCTCTGGGTTTTTAAGCTACTGTTTAAAAAAAATAGATTTGAATGAATAGGAATCTTAGTTCACTTCAAGATTCTCTGAGGGAGGGATCCCTGGGTGGCGCAGCGGTTAATACGCCTGCCTTTGGCCCAGGGCACGATCCTGAAGACCTGGGATCGAATCCCACGTCAGGCTCCCAGTGCATGGAGCCTGCTTCTCCCTCTGCCTGTGTCTCTGCCTCTCTCTCTCTCTCTATCATAAATATATAAAAATTAAAAAAAAAGGAGTGGGTACAGTACCCCAGCCGAACCCCACCATCATGGCTACTCTAACTCACTGTGAGGATGGGGAGAGAAAGAATAGGTGTGAGCCGAGCATATAACAATTTTAACAATGTGTAATATGCTGAGGGTGGGAAGCCGCGATTTGAATCAAATAGTGAAAGATGAGAGTCCCATAGGTGGAAGAAAATTGGGGAGGGATGCAGTAAAAAGACACAGGATGGAGGGATGCTTGCCTGGGTGGCCCATTTGGTTAAGCATCCAACTCTTGGTTTCGGCTCAGGTCTTGATCTCAGGATCGTGAGATCAAGTCCCACGTTGGTCTCAACTCAGTGCAGACTTCGCCTGGATTCTCCCTCTCCCTCTGCCCTTCCCCCCTCACTCTCTCTCTCAAATAAGAAATATTTTAAAAAGAAAAAGACACATGATGGAATATTAGCAATAAAAAGGAAGAAACCTGATCCATGCAATAACTTGACTGAAGTCTCCAGGGAATTAGCTAAATTTGCAAAAGTCACCCATTGACTCACAATGGAATGTCTCACATACAGAAACAGAGCTGGGTCCACATTATTGAACTTGGTTATTTATACAGGAGGCCGTGGGAGAAATGTTTCAGCAAAGGGCTGGGTTGGGGCTGAAAGTCATTGTTGACATAGGGTGGAGAAGAGGGACAGGATAAGTTGAGGACAGACTCTGAATAAGATCAACTTAAGGGGTTGGCCGGCCATCCAAGAAGGGAAGAAAAGCCAGGAGAGAAGCAACTGAAAGACAAGTAAGAAAACAGCTTCAGGAAAGGGGTTCAATCTGTAGTGTCAAATATTAGGAAGGTAGGGCTGGAAAGAAACCCTTTGATTTTAGGAATTGAACAGACACGCAGAGGGCATCTGAGTGGCTCGGTTGGGTAAGCATCTGCCTTCAGCTCAGGTCGTGATCCCAGGGTCCTGGGATGAGCCCCGAATTGGGCTCCCTGCTAGCTGAGAGCCTGCTTCTCCCTCCCCCTCTGTTGCTCCCCCTTCTTTTGTTCTCTCTCTCTCTCTCTGTCAAAATATTTTTTTGAAAAAAAAAAAATCTTTGGGGAGCCCCGGTGGCGCAGCAGTTTAGTGCCGCCTGCAGCCCGGGGCGTGATCCTGGGGACCCTGAATCGAGTCCCATGTGGGACTCTCTGTATGATGCCTGCTTCTCCTTCTGCCTGTGTCTCTGTCTCTCTATATATATGAATAAATAAAATCTTTTTAAAAAATCTTTTTTTTAGTATTATATTCTTTTAGTTTATTCTTTTTTTTTTTTTTTTAAGGAAGTGAGAGATGCCACTGAGGGCTTTCAGTGGCAGTCTCTTTTTTTTTTTTTATTTACGATAGTCATACAGAGAGAGAGAGGGGGGCAGAGACACAGGCAGAGGGAGAAGCAGGCTCCATGCACCGGGAGCCTGATGTGGGATTCGATCCCGGGTCTCCAGAATCGCGCCCTGGGCCAAAGGCAGGCGCCAAACCGCTGCGCCACCCAGGGATCCAGTTTATTCTTTTTTTAAAATTTGTGTATATTTTTTTTACAGGGGTTCAATTTGCCAACATAAAAAGACATGCAAATGCACCTACTTTCTCCCTTTTTCCAAACCAATACATGCTCATTAAAGAACACTTGAAATGCATGAAGTGGAGAGAAAAAAGTCGAGTATAGTTCTAGCAAGCAAACACAATCACTACCAATATTTCCATGGAGGTGGGGGGAGGTTCGCTATGGGCTTAAAAAAAGACCAGTTTCTTTAGATGCGTAAGTACAGGTAAGGTGCCTGCCTTGATTCCCAGCCTGAGCCTCTTTCTCCAAGTCCTCCCTGAAGGGTTGAGGCTCCCCTGGGGAAGCCTGTGGGAGTATGGCCCTGCGGACCTGGGGTGCTTTCCTGCCCCTCTGCCCACGGAAGCTGCTGCACCGGTTTGGCCTGCACAAACACCAGGCGCTCTTCCCTGCGTCAATATTTCACATCCTTTGTCATCCGTCTTCAACATCTGCTCCCTGAGAGGTTGTCCTCTGCCTTAACACCTCCGACCAGCTCAGGGTCTGTGCCCCAAAAAGAGATTCTCTACAAAGACCCCAGTACTCATCATTATCATATTATTTAAATCCAACACATATTGAGTGTTTACTGTAAGTCAGTGCTGTTGTTACCACTTTCTACAGAGGAGGGAACCAAGGCTTGGTGAGGTCGAGAAAGGTGGTAGGGCCGCACAGGTAGGGTGCAGCAGGGTGCAGCAGGGTTTACATTTGTAACACTACTGTTTGGGGAAACAGCCAATCCCATTGTGGGAGAGTGGGAGGGGTGGGTGTGGAGCAGAGCCTGACTTCCTCACACCCAGCCATTCTGTCCTCTGCAATTAAATTCATAGTCCAGGAAAGTCCCTGCAAGTGACAATGACCCTGAAACTTTCCTGAAGATAAGAACTGCTTAGCCTCATCACTTGCCACCCCATCCAGTAACCCTTTCTTTGCCAGCCTACCTTCAAGTCAAGACAAATCCTCTTTTTTTTTTTTTAAGATTTTATTTATTTATTTGATAGAGCACAAGTAGGGGGAGTGGCAGGCAGAGGGGGAGAGAGAGAGAAGCAAACTCCTCACTGAGCAGGAAGCCCGATTTGGGACTGGATCCCAGAATCCTGAGATCATGACTTGAGCTGAAGGCAGAGGCTTAACCAACTAAGCCACCCAGGCTCCCCAGGACAAATCCTTCTAAGCTGCGCAGATCCAGGTCCATCCCCATCATCGCCACCACGGGGACTCATCCCTGCCACCCCACGCAGCATCCCCCTCCCACAACTCAGCCTCCCCACTCAGCCGGAGAGAAGCAGTGGTCACGGTCACTGTTAAGCAGTAGGGAGATTTAAGGCAGGATCTCGGGAGTACTTGTAAAACAGAAATGGACCCGGGTCCAGAAACTGCTATAAATGGGCATCTTGGCAATGCAGGCCCTCATATCCTGCTTGTAAACCCCGGGGCACAGCCAAACAGAGCATTTGTTTATCAACTGCCATGGATTCAGGAAGCTAAACAGCCACGCCCATCACCATCGGGGCAAGTCCTCCAGTCCCCTGCCTCCAGAAATGACCACCCCTGAGATGAAACTTGCCCTTGGGAAGAACCCAGCAGCTTTTACAATTTGCTCTGGGGGGGATCCCTGGGTGGCGCAGTGGTTTGGCGCCTGCCTTTGGCCCAGGGCGCGATCCTGGAGACCCGGGATCGAATCCCACGTCGGGCTCCCGGGGCATGGAGGCTGCTTTTCCCTCTGCCTATGTCTCTGCCTCTCTCTCTCTCTCTGTGACTATCATAAATAAATAAAGAAAAAAAAATTTTTTAAGAAAAAAATATTAAACAAAAAACAATTTGCTCTGGGCTTCACACCCTTTGTTGTGGCGAAATTCTTCCTGTAGCCAACTTCAGTCTCTGTTAATGTAACTTGAGCAATGGGATTGGTTGTTTTGTTGTTGTTGTTCCCTATCAACTATAATATCTACTTTTTAAAAATTATTTTTTTAAGATTTTATTTATTTATTCTTGAGAGACGCAGAGAGAGAGGCAGTGACACAGGCAGAGGGAGAAGCAGGCTCCATGCAGGGAGCCCAACAGGGGACTCGATCCTGGGTCTCCAGGATCACGCCCCAGGCCAAAGGTGGCGCTAAACCGCTGAGCCACCGGGGCTGCCCATATTGGGTCATTTTAATCCCCATAACAAGCCATTAATCATTAATGTATGAACAATTAGTGATTAAAGATATCATTAATATACCCATTTTACAGATGGCACATCAAGGCAGGGAGAGGTTCAGTAAATTGCCTACAGTCGTACAGTAACAGAATTGGGATCTGAGTTCAGACAGTCCACAACATCAGACTGCATGTGCTTAGTTATGAATGCTCTGTGTCTCCCTACAGTTTTCATCCCCATAAACCTGCCATTATTCTCCTTTGAGCCAGGAAACCTACAACTGGTACCGAAGAACTTGAATAGAGGGACGCCTGGGTAGCTCAGTGGTTGAGCATCTATCTTTGGCTCAGGTCATGATCTTGGGGTCCTGGGATTGAGTCTCTCACCAGGCTCCCCTTGCAGGGAGCCTGCTTCCCCCTCTGCCTACGTCTCTGCCTCTCTCTGTGTGCCTCTCATGAATAAGTAAATAAAATCTTTAAAAAAAAATAACTTGAATAGATGTATTAGGGGCCAGAGCCAAGGACAAGTTTCCTTCCCACCGCTTAATTCCATCTCTGACCATGTCCACACCAGCCATCTCCCCTGTATGGTCCTGTCTTGCTCTCCATCCTTCTTAACAGAGTGGTCCCTGACTCTCCCTGGAGGACTATGCTAGACATTCAGGAAAGCTCCAGCAGGCAGACCAGCAGCCCCAGACACAAGGGAAAAAGGAACCCCTATTTCAGACCAGACCTTGTGTTCAGGATGGAATGGCCATAGACAAAGGAGCCCCTGTTTCAAAGTGGCTGTATTTGCTAATTAAAAAAAAAAAACACTTTGACAAAACACACTGTGAGGGAGGTGTTATTTGCTCAGTAACTGGGAACTCAGCATCGAATTCCTTCTGAGAAAATAGCAGAGGAAAACATCACATGTCCCCTGTGCTTGGGGAATCCTTCCTTTTTTTAAAATTTTTTTAATTTATTTATGATAGTCACACAAAGAGAGAGAAAGGCAGAGACACAGGCAGAGGGAGAAGCAGACTCCATGCACCGGGAGCCCGATGTGGGATTCGATCCCAGGTCTCCAGAATAGCGCCCTGGGCCAAAGGCAGGCGCCAAACCTCTGCGCCACCCAGGGATCCCCTTCCCTTTTTTTTTTTTTTTAAGATTTTATTTATTTACTCATGAGAGACACAGAGAGAGGCAGAGACATAGGCAGAGGGAGAAGCAGGCTCCCAGTGGGGAGCCCAATGGACTCGAGCCCAGGACCCTGGGATCACGACTGAGCCAAAGGCAAATGCTCAACTACTGAGCCACTCAGGTACTCCAGGGGTGTCCTTCCTTATCCCAGCTCCCTCATATACCTCACAAACCCCTACATCTCTGCACTACTGGGTCGTCACTGGCCCCAAGATTTGACAACCCCACACCTTGGGTCCCCATAGAGTAGGCAGGCTAGTAGAGTATCGTGGTCAAGAGGCCAAACCCTGGATCCGGACCACTTGGCAACAACCTTAGGCAAATCACTTACCCTTGCTTGGCCTCGGTGTCTCCATTTGGCAATGATAATTATAGTCTCTGCTTCAGCTAGGTGAGTTAAAACACGTAAAGGATTTAGAACAGCATCTGACAAGTTGATTATAAGCCCTTGATTAATGTTCCACTCTGCCACTTAAAAGAATAGCCCCATGAAATTGAGTAGGCCTCTTTGAGAGAGAGTACGAGGTAGTGATCAAGAACACTGGTTTGGGATGCCTGCGTAGTTCAGTGGTTGAGCATCTGCCTTCAGCTCAGGTCGTGATCCCGGGGTTCTGGGATCGAGCCCCACATCAGGTGCCCGCAAGGAGCCTGCTTCTCCATCTGCCTATGTCTCTGCCTCTCTATGTGTGTCTCTCATGAATAAATTTTAAAAATCTTTGAAACAACAACACTGGCTTGAGGTCAGACAGCCTTGCCCTTGAATCCTGACTTTCAACAGCCTCCTTAAGCTCTCTGAACTTAAGTTTCCCTGTCTGGAACATGATCCTAATAACATCTACCTCTCATTAATGCCTTTGAGAGGATTAAATGAGACGTGTATCAGGGACTTAGCGCAGGCTCTGGTTGGAAGGGAGCACTCAACAAGCGGCTCTTGTGACCATAACTAACTCTCTGATCTTCAGTCCCTTCCTGTGTCAAATGAAAACAGTAATAGTGCAAGAATTAGGTAAGGCCTGGAGGACCAGCCCTGGGGTTGCCTTTTCCCTCTCTCCTGCTCTTTTAGGATGCTCCACCTACTGCCTGTGGGATGCTGACTCACCTGTCAAGGCACACTCAAAATGCTGCCTCTTCCCTGAAGCCTCCCTTGGGTGGTTCAGACTTAAATTCAGACTCAGTTGTATTCTTTTTTTTTTTTTTTTTTTTTTTATTTATTGGGATCCCTGGGTGGCGCAGCGGTTTAGCGCCTGCCTTTGGCCCAGGGCGCGATCCTGGAGACCCAGGATCGAATCCCACGTCAGGCTCCCAGTGCATGGAGCCTGCTTCTCCCTCTGCCTATGTCTCTGCCTCTCTCTCTCATTCTGTGTGACTATCATAAATAAAAATTAAAAAAATAGATTTTATTTATTTATTCGCGAGAGACACAGAGAAAGGCAGAGACACAGGCAAAGGGAGAAGCAGGCTCCCGGTGGGGAACCCTCTCTGGGGGTCTGGATCCCAAGACCCCAGGATCACGACCTGAGCCAAAGGCAGATGCTCAACCACTGAGCCACCCCAGTGCCCCTCACTCGGTTGTATTCTTTCCTTCTATTCATGTCACCCCGTGAAGTCCCAGGGGACAGCATCTCTTTTGATCCCGTAGCTGCCTGGTGTAGGAAGTAAATTCTATTTACTTCCATTCTATCTCAAGATCACGAAAACATGGTTGAGGGCAGCCTTTGCTACTGACCCTTATTTCACTGGGTTTGGCTCCCGAGCCCTCAGCAGGAAGAGGGCGCCCTGAACCTGCAGCCTTGGACCCAGCCATTCTGTGCCTGAGCTCAAGAGCAGCACCCAGAGCCCTCTGGCGGGGAGTCTGGGCTTCCACAGAACACTCCTTTGGGTTTACTCCCTCCCAGGGCCTTTCCAAAGGCATCGAGGGCCCTTGACACTTTAGGAGTGCCCGCATCATGTCAAAAATATCAAGGTGCACTCACATCCCCCATGAAATGTGAATTTTTTTTTTTTATGATAGTCACAGAGAGAGAGAGAGGCAGAGACATAGGCAAAGGGAGAAGCAGGCTCCCTGCAGGGAGCCCGACATGGGACTCGATCCCAGGTCTCCAGGATCGCGCCCTGGGCCAAAGGCAGGCGCCAAACCGCAGCGCCACCCAGGGATCCCTGAAATGTGATTTATATACAAACTATGTACAAGTGGAGTTGCAGTTGATTGGTTGTTTTGTTTTGTAGCCATTTACTTAAATGTTTATGTTTCCATTTTGCAATCTCTTTTCATTTTGCAACCAGTAACGTTTCAATCAGTCAGCTCTGGAGCCCATTGGACCACACGCACACTACCTGTCTGTCCACTCACCCATCTATCTATCTACAGATTTCTTCCCAATATCCAAAAAGTGGAGGGATCCTGTGAAATCTTATGTAAGCCAATACGGCACAAAGTGAAGAAGCAATTACCATTAATTCATATGGAAAATTAGTTCAGGCCTTTCTGTTACCTTAGGACAGTTCTCATGAATGAATGCACAAAATAAATGAAGATAAAGCTCAGATTAAAAAAAAAAACAAAAACAAAAACAAAACCTGGGCAGCCCAGGGGCCCAGCGGTTTAGCGCCGCCTTCAGCCCAGGGTGTGATCCTGGAGACCCGGGATCGAGTCCCACATTGGGCTTCCTGCATGGAGCCTGCTTCTCCCTCTGCCTGTGTCTCTGCCTCTCTGCCTCTCTCTCTCTCTCTCTCTGTGCGTCTCATGAATAAATAAATAAAATCTTTAAAAAAAAAAAAAAGCTTACCGACAGTGCAGAGCTGTGGACAATGGTGCTGAGATGCTGAGTGTGGTTGGGAGGGACAAGAGGGAGGCTGTGGCTGGAGGGGCCACTCTGGTGCTGGGGGTACTTGCTGCCTCAGCAACCATTCTGCTCACTGCAAAACTAACACTGAGCAAGGGCTATTTTCACTCTTTTCATAAAAGCGAACGTCCTCTTTGGATTTCTGTGTCTATGGAGCTGTCAAAGATGGAAAGGAAGCAACTGGGCAGAGGCCAGAGCAGCGGCGTGTGGTGTGAGACTGCCCTCTAGGGGTTGCGCCAGGAAGGTGCAGGTGGGGAGGCCCCTGCCCATCAGGTCACCAGGCCACCACTCCCTCGCACCCACCTGTGCACCGACCTGTACGAGGCACCATGCACATGCTCTGGGAACAAAGGGTAACATAAACAGGAATAAAACTCAGCCATGTCCTCCAGAAGGTCACCATCTCGTTAGTGGCAAACATATAACACATGATTATAGCTCGGTGCAAAGACTGCCCTGATTAGCTGTGTGAACCAAGTTCTATGGGAGATCAGGAGTATGAGAATAAGACTGGAACAATAGGGGAAGGCATCCAGGAGACATGACATATAACTTGGGCCTTGAAGGATGAGTAAGAGATGGCCAGGAAGCACTGGGAAGGAAAGGCATTCTGGGCAGGGGAGTCTCATGAGCAAAGGCAATACTCTGTAGAGGGGCAGGCTTGTTGGGGGCCACTGAGAGGTGTGGTGTGGCCAGAGCATGCACAGTATGGAACAGTGCAAGACTGATCTAGAGAGGCAGGCAGGGAAGATGGGGAGAAAACTCCCATTTGAAAAACAAAAGTGGGGATCCCTGGGTGGTGCAGTGGTTTGGTGCCAGCCTTTGGCCCAGGGCGCAATCCTGGAGACCCGGGATCGAATCCCACGTCGGGCTCCCGGTGCGCAGAGCCTGCTTCTCCCTCTGCCTATGTCTCTGCCTCTCTCTCTGTGTGTGTGTGTTACTATCATAAATAAAAATTAAAAAAAAAAGCCAATGGAGAGGAGGGTGGATATGCTGCAGCTGCAAAGAAAATAAAACAACCGGGCAGCCCCGGTAGTAGCCCAGCGGTTTAGCGCCTGCCTTCCGCCCAGGGCGTGATCCTGGGGACCGGGATCAAGTCCCGCGTCGGGCTCCCTGTGTGGAGCCTGCTTCTTCTCTGCCTGTGGCTCTGCCTCTCTCTATCTGTGTCTCTCATGAATAAATAAATAAAATCTTAAAAAAAAAAAGAAAACAACCGAAGAAATGAGACTATTAACTCCGGGCAAAACAAAAAATTGCATAAAGAAAGAAATGTCATCATAATATATTCAGTAGCTCAGCTGGGAGTCACAGTTAATTTGCCATAAAATGGAAACATTGGAGTGTCTGGCTGGCCCAGTCAGTGGAGCGTGTGACTCTTGATCTTGGAATTGTGAGTTCGAGCCCCACATTGTGTTATATAGATGGTTTAAAAATTTTAAAACATTAAGTAAATATAAATATATTAATATTAAATAAAAATAAATGTTAAGGGGCACCTGGATGGCTCAGTGGTTGAGCATCTGCCTTCAGCTCAGGGCGTGATTCCAAGGTGCTGCGGTCAAGTCGCACATTGGGTTCCCTGCATGGAGCCTGCTTCTCCCTCTGCCTATGTCTCTGCCTCTCTCTCTGTGTCTCTCATGAATAAATAAATAAAGTCTTTAAAAATAAATAAATATGTTTAATAAAAAATAAAGAAATAAAATGTTAACGTTAAGCCAAATATTAATAAAAAATGATGATACGCAGAATATGAGAATATGCATAAAAGCTACTAGACGGTCCAGGAGATTGGAAAATCCACCTCTGTTCTTACTCTGTCAGACCACATTCTATCCCTCTGACTTCAGCAAGGTCAGCACAGAAGAAAATCTGACTGGCAATTATCTGACCATATTGGGAGATGCTCAAGCTTTTAAGACACAACAAGAGACTTAACTTGGGCTCCCCCAGAGGCTGACACTGAGTCCTCAAGAACTCTTGAGGACAGATGATGCTACTGGGTGTCGATCTCAGGAAGCATGGGCAAGGAGGGGAGTGGGGAAGTGACAGAAGGAAGCCAACATAGGGTCTGTGAATGGTCGTATGACTGCTGGGGACAGCTGGGGCTCAGTCCTGCATAGAATCAGGCAGCCTGGGTGGCCCAGCGGTTTAGCGTCGCCTTCAGCCCAGGGCGTGATCCTGGACACCCGTGATCGAGTCCCATGTCGGGCTCCCTCTGCCTGTGTCTCTGCCTCTCTGTGTGTCTCTCATGAATAAATAAATAAAATCTTTAAAAAAAAATACTCTCCTTTCAAAGGCTTAGGATGGCAAGCCCCTTGCCTTGTATGGTAAGATCAGAACATGTAAAATGAAATTACTGCTTGTTTATTCCATGCACTATTGATCTTTTGAGCTCCTTCATTTACTGTTTCCCACTGTGTGTTTCATGAAGGGAAGACAGGCCCACCATTTTACAGTGGTCTTCTGTTGAGATTACCTAGAAGGCCTCAGCTCACCCTCCACCCTAGATTTCTAGATGGATTAACTATTAATCACCCCCTTGTGGTGTCAACGTTGCCTGGAGACTCTTGGCTGCCAGGCAAGTACAGCAGTTGCAGGCATAAATCCAGGCAACAACACCCACAGCAAGTAAAGGGATCATTTGGGTGCTTGGTGGCTCAGTTGGTTAAGCGTCTGCCTTTGGCTCAGGTCATGATTCCAGGGTCCTGGGATCAAGCCCCACATCAGGCTCCCTGCTCAGTGGGGAGTCAGCTTCTCCCTTTCCCTCTGCCCCTCCTCATGCATGTTCTCTTTCTCTCTCTCACATATGCTCTCTCTTTCACATATGCTTGCTCTCCCTCAAATAAATAAATAAATAAATAAATAAATAAATAAATAAATAAAATCTTTTTAAAAAGAAAAGTGATCATTTATCCATTTTGTATCTCTTTCTCGGGAACCCCTAGCAGAATTTCTCTATAATCATTGGCCAAACTTGGGTTCCATGTAGAGGGACCGACCATCCTGCTTTGCCTTGGACTAAGAGGTTTTCTGAGGTGTGGGACTTACAGGCTAAAACAAAGACAGTCCCAGGAATACCAAGCTGGCTGGTCACCCTAGTCCCATCCTGTAGTGGATGCCATTGGTATTGCACTCAAATCCCCTTTGCTGGGCTATGGATTTTGCTGAGGGTGGATAGCTCATGACTCACGGCTATCTCTAACTCCAAAGTCTTGCGTTTGGCTGAACCAAAGCCACCTTGCTATGGAGCTTCCACCACCACCACCATCACCACCACCACCACCACCACCACCACTGCACCTCCTCCGGGGAGCCTGTAGCTAGTGATAACTGATGAGGAGAGGAAGGAGGTACAATGGGTTGGCCCCTGGTCCCAAGATGGGAGTGACTATGTGGCGCATTTCACACCCCAGAGCTCCCCATGTGCTCAGACTGAAACTAATCTCCAAATGCGACCACATCCTCACTTCCCTTTACCCAGTTTCCTCATTTCCTGACGGTAATCAGCCCTGCCTCAGGCTCTGCTCTAGTGAACCCAATACTTGCCCGTTGCTACACCAGTCAACAAGGGAAGTGGAACTGCTGTGATTCACTTCAGGTTCTGCCCCAGCCTTGGAATGAAGTCCCCTTCTGACACACATGACACCGTGGAGAAGGAACACCTGGTCCAAACAGGTAGACGATTAAGAAGGAAGGAGACGAAGACATGCTTATTGGTAAACCCATCAAACCCAAAAAAAGAGCCTCTCACAAATAACTTTTGAGGGAAGGAAAGAAGTAATTTTGTCACATCTGGGCTACCCATTGTATAAGGAGAAGAATTTGGGGTTTTATGAAAGTTAAGGCCCCTGTGAAATAATAAATCCTTCCAGTGGTTTAATAAATTGCCTTGGAGTCTGTTCCTTGTAACCAGGCAGTCCTAGATGACACAGAAATGAGAATCCAGAGGAGGGTTCACAGAAACAACCCTGGGAGGAACTGTGGACTTGGGTGAGTGGGGGGATGGGTGCAAGGACAGGGAACCACAAAAAGGGAAGTGGCGGTCCTTGCCATGGGGTAGAGAGGTGATTGCTTAAGTGCTTCCCTGATTTCTTCTGTGTTCTGTTCATGTGTCCTCTGCGACTGAGGCTTTGACAAACAGGGTGCATGGGTCATTGCTGTGGGCTGCAGTAGGGTGCTGCCAAAAACAATCTGTTACCCAGCAATGACTTCATTGACAAAAGATGGTAAAACCCAGGGTAGCCTAGCTTTGACTGTTGCAGGCCAGATAAAAAATTAGCCTTGAAAAAAAAAATTAGCCTTGAGGAGCATCTGACCGGTTCAGTGGGAGGAGTGTGTGACTCTTGATCTCTGGGTCGTGAGTTCAAGCCCCACATTGGGTGTAGAGATTACTAAGAATAAATGAGTAAACATAAGAAAAAGAATTGGCCTTCTCCATACCCAAGAATGAAGAGCACTGATTAGAAAACTTTAAATCTTAGCTGTGGGAATGAGGGTATTGATGGATCCACTCACCACGAATGTATTGAGCACCTATTCTGGGCCAGGTACTGTTCTAAGCACTGTGAAAAAACAAAATCAACCAAGTAAATTGGAAGATCGAATCGGCTTTATGAAACAATTCATAATTGTGGCAGCATCCCATCTAGCCAGGAGAGGGCTGCTTCAAGGAGTTGTACAAAATGGATGGTTTTTATAGGAAGGAGGATGGGGGAGAAACGTATAAACAAAAGAAAAGATTGTTCTAGGCAAGGTCACTTTGCTTTAGCGGGAAGGGCAGAGGGTCCTATGCAGATCACCTCATCTTCCTTTGGGGGATGGAGATGGCCTGACCTCGTTGGTGCTTATCAGAAAATTCCTGACTGACTTTTCTGGAGGGGAGGTTGAAGCTGCAATTAGATTAAGTATGAATGCCTGGTTTGGTGACTTGGCCTGGCGCAAGTGACGCCGTTCTAGGCCTGTTGGTTTTCCTCTGAACCACAGAGTGAACAAAACAGGCAAAGATCTGTGCCCTTGAGGAGCTTAAACTCTAGGAAGGTGAAAGATGATACACAGGCAATATAACAAACAATTACATTTGTTATAGTCTGAATAAAACGGTATGTTGGAAGGTGCTAAGGGGCACGGATAGGGGAGGGAGTCAGTCAGTTGAGCAGTCCACTATGGATTTTAGCTCAGGTCATGATCTCAGGGTCCCTGGGTTTGGGCTCTGTGCTCAGCAGGTGGCAGAGAGGGCAGGTGTCCTGCTTAGAATCCTTTCTCCCTCTGCTCCAAACCCCGGCTGTCTCATAAATAAATAAATAAATAAATAAATAAATAAATAAATAAATAAATTTTAAAGGTGCTAAGTACTATAAAGGAAATACTCGAAAAAACTAGAGGAGTTTGGGGAGAGTGGGGGGTGGTGGTTGCCATTTTAAATAGGCATATCAGGGCAAGATTCATCAAAAAGGCAAGCTATGAACAAAGATAGGAAAAAACAAAAACAAGGAGTGAGTTCCATGAACATAAAAGGGAAGAGCAAGAAGAAGCCTGGGTGTTCAAGCAACAGGAGGGAGCTCTGGGGATGAGGCTTAGGAGCAGTCAGGCAGACATGGGGGGCCATGCGGGATGGGATTTAATGACTTTAGCTTTCGTTCTGAAAGAAATGGGAAGCCATTGCAGGATTCTGAGCACAGAGTGACCTAAAGTATGTATATCTTTAAAGGATCTTTGGCTGCCAGTGGGAGGAAGATAGATGATAAAGATGCAAGGAAAGCAGAGCAAGTGTTAGGCATTCTCTACAGGGATCCAGATGAGAAACTGTAGGAGGCTGGGGCCAGAATAGTAGCCCTGGAGGTGTAGAGAAGTGGCCAGTCCCTGATGTAGTCTGGAGGCAGAACTAGCATGGTTTCTTGGGACTAGATGTAGGGTGTCAGAGAAACCAGCTTTGTTTAAAAAACAGAAACAGGGACGCCTGGATGGCTGAGCGGGTTGAGTGTCCGCCTTTGGCTGGGGCCCTGATCCCGGGATCCTGGATCGAGTTCCGCATCGGGTTCCTTGCGGGGAGCTTGCTTCTGTCTCTACCTCTCTCTGTGTCTCTCATGAATAAATAAAATCTTTTAAAAATAAATAAATAAATAACAGAAACAAAACCCCTAAAATCAAACTTCGGGTCTCTCCAAAGTATCTTCCATTGAGCCCCCTCTGCTGGACAAATGTGAAATTGCCTCCCTTTTAAAAGACCTTGGAGAGCTGTGGAATGCAGAAGTGCAGGGTTAAGTAACCTTCCAGGCAGATTAGTCGAGAAATGCTCATATTAGACACTTCCACTCCCCATTACTCACCATTCATACCCTGAAGCTAAGACCCTTAACTGCAGAGGAATTGGTATAGATGAACAGAGCACCCCACCCAAGCCAGGTTCTGACTCTTTCCCAGGCCTGAGAATAATTAAAGAAAGATAAGATTTCCGGTTTGGGGGTGCCTGGGTGGCTCAGTCGGTGAAGCATCTGCCTTCAGCTTATGTCATGATCCTAGGACCTTGGAATCGAGCCCCACATAGGGCTCCCAGCTCAGCAAGGAATCTGCTTCTCCCTCTCCCTCTCCCTCTGCCACACTCTCTCTCTCTCAAACAAATAAATAAAATCTTAAAAATATATATTTATGGTTTGGGCTTTATAGCAGAGACCCCCAAATAAATAAAATGCTCAGGCCAGCAAGGTTTCATGGGAATTGTAGCACCAAAAAAAAAAAATATATATATATATATATAATGCTGGCAAGCAGAGGCCTGAGATTTTTTTCTTAAACCAATGTTGCTGGAAGACTCTGTCCCAAACCACATAAAAAGGGCACCAGTAATAGTAGAAAATGAATGGCACAATCCTCACAACTCCCTGTAGGACACCCTACCCACTGATCTTCTCTGGGACAGCCTTGAGGGATGCTGGTTATATAAGAATAGTCCTCCAAGCAGATAGATCATAGGGACCAAGGAATTCACTCCACTGCCCAGAGAGTTAGCTATGTGATGGCACCCGTGAGATACGCTGGTTCTCATTTACCTATATGGACTTGTTCAGAAAGATACAGCGCAGCCTCCAGACCAATGTACTCCAGCCAAGTACTGTGCTTTCATAGAGCCTTCCCACTAAATCCTTTATTCTTAAGGGTAGCTATTATGATTGTCCTTTTTTTTTCCTTTTTTCTTTTCCACTAATGTATATGAGTAATGATTAATGGTAGATACTTCTAATCAGAACTAAAATTGGAATTTTGTTATGGTCAGTAATACATAGAGAAATGTCCCTTATAATCGACGCTAATGTGAGCATAGATGTTTAGGAATATTTTGGGTCAGGAAAAATTCAGTAAAATTAGATGAATTTTGATGGTTGCACAGCAATGTGAATGCGTTTAAAGATTTTATTTTATTTTATTTTATTTTATTTTATTTTATTTTATTTTAGGCAGAGAGTGTGTAAGAGAGCACAAGCAGGGAAAGTGGCAGGCAGAGGAAAAGGGAGAAGCAGATTCCCAGATTCCCTGCTGATCAGGGAGCTGACGTGGGACTCAATCCCAGGACCCTGAGATCATGACCTAAGTGGAAGGCAGATGCTTAATCGACTGAGCCACCCAGGTGTCCCAATATGAATGTATGTGTGTATGTATTTATTTATTTATTCATTTATTTTTAAAATTTTATTTATTTATTTATTCATGAGAGGCACAGAGAGTGACAGGCAGAGAGATAGGCAGAGGGAGAAGCAGGCTCCCCTCAGGGAGCCTGATGTGGGACTGGATCCCTGAACTCCAGGATCATACCCTGAGCTGAAAGCAGAGCTTAACCGCTGAGCCATCCAGGTGTCCCCCAATATGAATGTATTTAATACCTCCGAACTGTACATTTAAAAATAGTTAAGATGGAGGGGTGTCTGAGTGGCTCAATTGGTTAAGCATCCAACTCTTGATTTCAGCTCAGGTCATGATCTCAGGGTCCTGGGATTGAGCCCCACATCGGGCTCCCTGCTCAGTGGGGAGTCAGCTTGTCTCCCTCTCTCTCTTAAATAAGTAAATAAATCTTTTTAAAAATGGCAAAGATGGAGGTGCACCTGGGAAGTGTAGTTGGTTAAGCATCTAGCTCTTGGTATTGACTCAGATCATGGTATCAGGGTCGTGAGATTAAGTTCCACATCAGGCTCCACCCTCAGTGTGGGGTCTGCTTAAAGTTTTCTCTCCCACAACCCCTCTTCCTGCTCACACACACTCTCTCTCAAATAAATTTAAAAAACAAAACAAAACAAAAAACGGTTAAGGGGCACTTGAGTGGCTCAGCAGTTGAGCGGCTGCCTTCAGATCAGGGCATGATCCCAGGGTCAGGGACTGAGTCCCACATCCAGCTCCTTGCAGGGAGCCTGCTTCTCCCTCTACCTATGTCTCTGCCTCTTTCTTTGTGTCTCTCATGAATAAATAAAATCTCAAAAAAAACTTTTTAAAATGATTAAGATGAAGGAGGGGAGTGGATTTTTAAAATGGCTAGATGGTAAGTTTTGTTTGTTTTGTTTTGTTTTTAAGATGGTAAGCTTTATGTTGCATGGATTGCAACGCAATACAAATTTTTCAAAAAAAATAAATGAATGTGTCTTCATCAGCAACATGCTGGGAGTTGCAAAATTGATTTAGATGTAGATTGTGTCATGTGACATTTTTTAAATCATGAGAGAGGGAGGAATTGAGCTGGAACTTGGAAGAAGTTTGTGCAAAGATAATGACTGAACAGAGGTTTAAGTTGTGGATAAACTGAAACACAGTAAACCCAGTTGCAAAAGGACTTGGCACTACACCTAGACAAATGAACCAAGTGTCCATGTATCTACCCTGATGCTTGCACCATCTGAGAGTTTTGCTCAAGGAAGGAAGCCTGTGTGAGTGTCAGGGAGCCAGATTTCCTGTCGCCTCATGGGTCCTTCTAAGTGGGCTAAGAATCACATTGACATGAGACAGATTAACAGGAGAAAATCAAGTTTAATAGTGTATGACTGGGGAATCCACACAGACATGGAACTTCCAAAGACGATCAGGCAAAATGAGGTCTATATGTCATTCCACACTAAGGAGAAGAGGTTGGAGTCTGGGGCTTCAGAGGGAAGGAATGCAATTCACAGGAGGGTGGAAGAGGTTCCCTCCCATATAGATGGGTTACTCAGATAATATTCCTCAGATAATAAGCTAATAACTCTTATTCTGGAAGGATCCTCCAGTTTAGATTCTTCTTTGCAGTTAAGGGGGGGCGAAAGTCTCTCTCGAGCTCATAGGGTCTCCATTGCCTTCAGAATAATCTTCATGCCACCCTTGGCCCCTACATGAGCATAGTGTGGGGCAGGTAGACATTATACTTATTGTTTACTCCATAGATGACAGAGTGATATAGAGTCATACTGAAGTGAGATTGAGCCTGAACTACAAGACAAGACAGTAGTAGATTATGTACTTGGTGGGGGATCCCTGGGTGGCTCAGTGGTTTGGCACCTGCCTTTGGCCCAGGGCGTGATCATGGAGACATGGGATTGAGTCCCACATCGGGCTCCCTGCATGGAGCTTGCTTCTTTCTCTGCCTGTGTCTCTACCTCTCTGTGTGTGTGTCTCTCATGAATAAATAAATAAATTTTTTTTAAAAAAGATTATGTACTTGGAAAATAGTTACCTCATCTTGTTGCCTCTGGAAACTAGCTAGATGTGGATGATTTTAACTTTGGGAAGATGAGTTGTAGTTATCGTGCTTAGCGGGCTCATCTTGAGCTGTATTAGGAGAAAAGTGTGTGTGTGTGTGTGTGTGTGTGTGTGCGCACAAATGTGCATGCATGTACTAGACAACATGGCCTACAATATAGTAGAGACCTTTTGGGGTGTCTGCTTGGTTATGAGTCTTCACTTAACCTTTTCCAAATACTATCCTCAATTCTTGGTATGACTCTAAGTCACATTTGAAAGGGTTTTGTGTGTTTTTTTTTTAATGTCTAATCACATAGATTTTAATGTCTTGGTTTCTTATTTAATTACATTGTGGTCTGAGAATGTGGTCTGTGTGATATTGACTCTTTGGTATTTATTGAAGCTTATTTTGTGGCTCAGTAAGTGGTCAATTTTTACAAGTGTTCCATGTGTGCTTTTTCTTTTTTTAAAGATTTTATTTATTTATTCATGAGAGACACAGAGAGAGAGGCAGAGACAGGCAGAGGGAGAAGCAGGCTCCCTGCAGGGAGCCCAATGTGGGAATCAATCCCTGGACTGGGATCATGCTCTGAGCCAAAGGCAGACACTCAACTGCTGAGCTATAAAGGCATCTCCCATACGTGCTTGAAAAGAATGCATACTCTCTAATTACGGAATGCAGAGTTCTATGTAAGTTAAATAAATGAAGGTAGTTAATTGTGCTGTTCAAATCTTCTATACCCTAGTTAATTATTGGCCTGCTAGATCTGTCTGTTACAAACAGAGATGTGTTAAGTCTCCCATCATGCTGATGAATTTCTGGATTTCTCCTTATAATTCTGTCAGTGTTCACATCACATGCATACTATTAGATGCATACAGTTCAGAATTACTACAGTCTCTTTATGAATTGAACCCTTTATTGATGTTTATATGATCCTCTTGTCTGTAGTAGTGCTTTTTGCTTTTAAGGATATCGTGCCCAATATTAATATAGTCACCTAAGGCCAGCTCCTCTTGGCCACTTAAGAGCATTTCTTTGGACGTCCTCCCTTTTCTCTCCTTTATCATCAGTTTTTTGCATATCTGTTAGTGCATTCCAATCAGCATAAAGTCATGCTATTTTTCTTTTTTTTTTAAGATTTTATTTATTTATTCATGAGAGACACAGACAGAGGCAGAAACTTAGGCAGAGGGAGAAGCAGGCTCCCCACGGGGAGCCCGATGTAGGATTCAATCCCAGGACCTTGGGATCACGCCCTGAGCTGAAGGTGGACAGACGCTCAACCACTGAGCCACCCACGTGCCCTCACTCTTCCCTTTTCCAGGAAAATTCCTCAAAACAAAGATGTTTAGTCCTCTCTCCCCATTCCCCTCTTTTTCTCATTTTCAGTCTTTTCAGTATTTTATAGTCAGTATTATGTTTTTAAAGAATCTGCTATTATTCCAAAAGACATACACAAGCATTGCAGAAAATGAGAAAATGTAGGGAAGCAAAAATAATAAAATGGAAACATCATATTCTAACCACACTGAGAGTACCAATGTTAATAATTTGGTACTCCAGTAATACCTGGATCTTTTAGATATATATTTTTTAATGTATGGGTTTTTTTTAATCAATGTGAGATCATGTTGATACTATCTAATAACCTCTTTTTTATCAATCATCTCTCTTTCCAAATTAGTAATTTTTCCTCTCATTTAATACCTAAGCCATAATAAAAATTTCCCAATTATCCCCATCTAAAAGGTATTTAGGTATTTTAGATGCCTTTCATAACTGCTTGTTGAAGGCATTAGCCCAGATGTCCTAACTCCTGGATTTGTCTGGTTGCTCCCTTGTGGTATTGTTTAGCTTGTTCCTCCTATCACCTGGATTTCTTATAAACTGAAAATTAGGTGTTTGGGATACCTGAGTGGCTCAGTCGGCTGAATATCCAACTCTCGGTTTTGGCTGAGGTCATGATCTCAGGGTCATGGGATTGAGCCCCACATCAGGCTCTGCGCTAGGCACAGAGTCTCTGGAGGTTATCTCCCTCTCCCTCTCCTTCCCCCTCTGCTCTTCCTCCTCCTTGCTTGTGCTTTCTCTCCCTAAAATAAATAAATAAAATCTTTAAAAAGAAAAGACTTGGGGATCTCTGGGTGGCTCAGCAGTTTAGCGCCTGCCTTCAGCCCCAGGCATGATCCTGGAGTCCTGGAATGGAGTTCCGCATCCCTCTCCCTGCATGGAGCCTGCTTCTCCCTCTGTCTATGTCTCTGCCTCTCTCTCTGGGTCTCTCATGATTAATAAATAAAGTCTTAAAAAATAATAATAATTTCAGAGGGTTTGCAAAATGGTGGTGCTCAAATTCTAGATTATTCAATAAAGGTTTTTTTTTTTTTTTTTAGGATTTTATTTATTCATGAGAGACACAGAGAGAGGCAGAGACACCCGGGCTCCATACAGGCAACCCCACGTGGGACTCGATCCCAGATCTCCAGGATCAAGCCCTGGCTGAAGGTGGCGCCAAACCGCTGAGCCACCAGGAGTGCCCAAGTCTTTCTTTGTCAATTGATCTACTACTTGATTATCCTAAAATACGTTTCCTACTAGAAAGACAAGATAAATGCTTATTTTTCTTTAATTACCATTTTTATTTACTTTTAAAAGATTTTATTTATTTATTCATGAGAGACACAGAACGAGCCAGATATACAGGCAGAGGGAGAAGCAGGCTCCCTGCAGGGAGCCCAATGAGGGACTCCAACTCAAGATCCCAGGATCACGAAGTGAGTGAAAGGCAGCCACTCAACTGCTGAGCCACCCAGGTGTCCCCCCCCCCCAATTACCATTTTTAAAGTAAGTTTTAGTTAAACAGCCAGATGAAATGGTGAAAGTCAAATGAAGAGTGTTTTAAGGAGAGAGTGATCAACTAGATGAGATTTAGACTTGACTTCTCAATGTACAAGCTTAGATAATTATTAATTTCACAAGAGGAATTTTGTGGATACCTGGGTATAAAAGCTGATTGGAGTGGGTTTAGTCATTTGTCACCGTTTTACCTTAATTATCCTCCTACTTCACTAGCCATTCCTTCTCAGCCTTCTTTGCTAGTTCTCATTTCCCCGATCTCACAATATCGGAGTGGCCAAACCTCCTTCCTTGAATTTCTCTATCTATACTCATTCTTTTTTTTAACCTTGAGCCAAAAAGTGTTTTTTTTTTTTTTCTGGATCTGTATGCTATTTATTTATTTCTAAATTTAATTTTTTTTAGTATAGTTAACACACAATGTTACACTGACTTCAGGTGTACAACATAGTGATTCAACATCTCTACATTATGCTGTTCACCCAAAAGGTACATTTTTATTGTTAATTTATATATTTGATCTTTCAAAGTAAATGTGCAATATATATTATTTTGTACAACTTAGACAATGCAAAGAAGTAAAAAATAGATTAATTAAAGCATCTGTTACTTTATAACCTAAAAACCCAGAGGAAACCATGATGTATTTTTCAGATTTTTCTGTTTCTCTCTGTGTGTCTAAGAGTCATGATATGCCATTAAAATATTTATACATTACTTGGATATATTTTCCTCCATGTTGTAGTGTATATGTGTGTTGCATATATGTGTAATATACATGTATACATTTTAATTGTAGTAAAATATACATAATGAATGTACCATTGTAACCATTTTTAAGTGTACAAATTAGTAGAATTAAGTACATTTACACGGTTAGGCAGCCTAAAAAATATTTTTGACTCTCAAAGAGTTTTCATAATTCACATGACATATAATTCACCCATTTGAAATTTATAATTCCAGGATTTTTAATATATTCAGAGTCGTGCAATCAGCACCACAGTCAAGTCTAGACATTTTCATCACTTTAAACAGAAGCCCCATACCCCTTAGCATCACTCCCACTTCCCCCTCAGCCCCTGGCAACTGATAATCTACTTTTCATCTCTATAGATTTGCCTATTCTGGAAAAATTCCATATAAATAGAATTTACACAATATGCAACTTTTTGTATCTGGCTCCTGTCACTAAGCATAATGTTTCCAAGGTTTCTCCAGGTTGTAAAATTTATTAATATTCATTCCTTTTTATGATCAAACACTATTCCATGTTATGGATATGCCACATTTTGTTTATTCATTTATTGGTTGATGGAAATTTGTATTATTTCCAGTTTATGGCTATTATAAGTACAGCTGCTATGAACATTTATGTACAAGTTTTTTTATGGACATACATTTCCCTTTCTCTTTCATTTCTGGGTATATACCTAAAATGGAAATGCTAAGTCATATGGTAATTCTATGTTTAACATTTGGAGAAACTGCCAAACTATTTTCCAAAGTGGCTGCAGCATTTTATATTCCTACCAGCAGTGAGTGAATGAGTGTTCTGATTTCTCCATGTCTTCACCAGCACTGGTTATTATTTGTCTTTTGAATATAGCCATCCTAGTGGGTATGAAGTGGTATCTCATTGCAGGTTTTTTTTTTCATTGCAGTTTTGATTTGCATTTTCCCAAAAGCTATCTTTTCAGATTATCTTTTCATGTGGTTATTGGCCATTTGTATATGTATTTTTTAAAGATTTTATTTGTTTACTTGAGAGAGAGAGAGTGTGAGAGAGAAAGCATGAGTAGGGGAAGGAGCAGAGAGAAAGGGAAAGGAAGAAGCAGACTCCCTGATGAGCAGGGCTGACACAGGGTTGGATCCCAGGATCCTGAGATCATGGCCTGAGCCAAAGGCAGATGCTTAACTGACTGAGTCACCCCATTTGTATGTTTTTGAAGGGGAAATGTCTCTTCAGATCTTTTGCCTATTTTTATTTTTTTAAGATTTTATTTATTTATTCATGAGAGAGAGAGAGAGGCAGACACTGGCAGAGGGAGAAGCAGGCTCCATGCAGGGAGCTCGATGTGGGACTCGATCCCGGGTCTCCAGGATCAGGCCGTGGGCCAAAGGCGGCACTAAACCGCCGAGCCACCCAGGCTGCCCCTTTTGCCTATTTTTAAATTAGATTTGTCTTGTTTTGTTTTTTTTTACTGAGTTATAAGACTTCTTCATATATTTTAGACTCAAGTCCCTTACTAAATATATGATTTGCAAAAATTTTCTTGCATTATGTGGGTTGTCCTCTCACTATCTTGATGGTATTCTTTGAAACACAAACGGTTTTAATTACATCCAATTTATCTTTTTCCTTTTGTTACTTGTGCTTTTGGTGTCATATCTAAAGAAATATAGCTTAATCTAAGATCAGAAAGATTTATACCTATTTTTCTTCTAAGAGTATTATTGTTTCAGCTCTTATATTTAGATCTGTCATGCATTTTGAACTAATTTTTGTACCTGGTGTGAGGTAGGAGGCCAGCTTTATCCTTCTGCATGTGGATATCCAGTTACCCCAGTACCATTTGTTGACACCGTATCCTTTCCTCCATTGAGCTCTCTTAGAAAATGAGTTGTCCTGTTGAAAACAAGTTAACTGCAAATGTAAGGATTTATTTCTGGACTCTTAACTTCTTTTATATTGATCTGTCATCTGTCCTCATGCTAGTACCATACTGTCCTGAGTACTGTAGTTTGTAGTAAGTCTTGAAATTGGGAAGTATGAGTCCTCCAACTTTGTCCTTCCTTTTCAAGATTGTTTTTGCTGTTACAGGTGCCTTGAATTTTCTTTTGAATTTTAGCATTAGCTCTTCAATTTCTGCAAAGAAGCCAGCTGAGATTTTGATAGGGATTGTATTGAATCCCCATAGCAAAAATTCCCTCCTGTTCCAGTTTATTGAATAATTTTATCATGAGAGTATGTTGCATTTTGTCAGTGCTTTTTCTATATTTATAGAGTTGGTCATGGGGTTTTTGCTCTTTATTATATTAATATGCTGTATTGTATTAGTTGTTTTTGCATGTTAAACTGACCCTGCATTCCTGGGACAAATCCCATTCAGTAATGGCATATAATCCTTTTTCTTTGTTGCTGGATTTGGTTTGCTAGTATATTCTTGAGAGCCCTTGTATCCATATTCATAAAAGATACTTAGCCTGTAGTTTTCTTGTGATCTTATTACCTGGTTTTGGTAGCAGGGTACTACAGGTTTCATAGAATGAGTTGGGAAGTGCTGCCTCCCATGCTTTTCTATTTTTTTTACGAGTTTATAAAGGATCTATGTCAGTTCTTCATTAAATGTTTTGTAGAATTCTCTGGACTTGGGCTTTTATTTTTGGGAGTTTATTCTATTACTAATTCAGTGTCTTTATTTGTTATAGATTTGTTGAGATTTTTTATTTCTCCTTTTTAAAAAGTTTTTCTTTATTTATTTAAGTAATCTTTACATCCAGCGTAAGACTTGAACTCACAACCCCAAGATCAAGAGTAGCATGTTCTTCCGACTGAGTCAGCCAGATGCCCCGAGACTTTCTATTTCTTCTTTTTTTTCTATTTCTTCTTAAGTCAGTTTCTTTTTTTTTAATTTTTTTTTAATTTTTTTTATTTATTTATGATAGTCACAGAGAGAGAGAGAGGCAGAGACACAGGCAGAGGGAGAAGCAGGCTCCATGCACCGGGAGCCCGATGTGGGATTCGATCCGGGGTCTCCAGGATCGCGCCCTGGGCCAAAGGCAGGCGCCAAACCGCTGCGCCACCCAGGGATCCCAATTTTTCTTTTTTTTAATTTTTATTTATTTATGATAGTCACAGAGAGAGAGAGAGAGAGAAGCAGAGACATAGGCAGAGGGAGAAGCAGGCTCCATGCACCGGGAACCCGATGTGGGACTCGATCCCGGGTCTCCAGGATCGCGCCCTGGGCCAAAGGCAGGCGCCAAACCGCTGCGCCACCCAGGGATCCCTTAAGTCAGTTTCAACAGTGTGTGTCTTCCTAGAAATTTGTCCATGTCATCTGAATTAAATTTGTTGGAATATAATTATTCATAGTATTCTCTTATAATCTTATTATTTTATAATAATCTTATATAATAATCTCTTATAATCTTATTTCTATAAGGTCAGTGGTGATATTTCGTCTTCCACTCCTAATTTTAGTAATTTGAATCTTCTGGTTTTTAAAGATTTTTTTGAATTTTTGAATTTTATTTTTTAATTTATTCATGAGAGACACAGAGAGAGAGAGGCAGAGACACAGGCAGAGGGAGAAGCAGGCTCCATACAGGGAGCCTGATGTGGGACTCGATCCTGGGACTCCAGGATCACGCCCTGGGCTGAAAGCAGGCACTAAACCACTGAGCCACCCAGGTGCCCCTGAATCTTCTGGTTTTTTTGGTTAGTCTACCTAAAGGTTTGTCAATATAGTTCATCTTGTCAGAGAATCAACCTTTATTGTTTTTGTTGATTTTTCTACCATCTATTTTCTATTTCACTTATTTTCATGTTATCTTTATTATTTCCTTTCTTCTTGCTCTGGGTTTGATTTCCTCTTTTTCAGGTTTTTAAGGTGGAAGAGTGGGTTATTGATTTGAGATAATTCCCTTTTTTTAAAGTTTTTATTTATTTATTCAAGAGATACACACAGAGAGAGGCAAGACATAGGCAGAGGGAGAAGCAGGCTCCCTGCAGGGATCCTGGTGCAGAAATCAATCCTAGGTCCCCAGGATCATGACCTGAGCCAGAAGCTCAACCACTGAACTACCCAGGTGCCCCATCCCTTTCTTTTAATATAAGTATTAACAGCTATAATTTTACCCCTAAGAACAGATTTAGCTGCATCCTATGAAGTTTGGTACTTATGTTTTCATTTTCCCTTATCTTAAAGTATTTTCTAATTTCCCTCATTTCTTCTTTGACCTACTGGTTATCTAGGAGCATATCATTTAATTTCCACATACTTGTAAATTTTTTCTTTTGTGTCAAATATTTCTAGTAGGTCATCTTAATTCTCCTGGGGGTTTTTTGCTGTATGTTTTGAGTTATTACTTAATGGCTGCTGTGGGGATTACAATTAGCAGCTTAACATAAAAAATCTACTTTGAACTAACACTAACTTAATTTCAAAAGTATACAAAAACTTAGGATGCCTGGGTGGCTTAGCAGTTGGGCGTCTGCCTTTGGCCCAGGGTGTGATCCCGGGATTGAGTCCTGCATCAGGCTCCTTGTGGGGAGCCTGATTCTCCCTTTGCCTGTGTCTCTGCCTCTCTCTCTCTCTCTGTGTCCCTCATGAATAAATGAATAAAATCTTTATTTTTTTTATTTTTATTTTTTTGAATAAAATCTTTAAAAAAAAGTACACAAAAACTTTACTTCAATGTAGCTTAATTCCCCCACTCTCCTTTGTACTATTATTATTGTACAAATTACATCTTTAGAAATTATAAACCCCATTAACACAGCTTTGCAATAATCTCTTTATGTAATTTTCTTTTAAATGAGATAGAAGAGAGATAAGTTACAAATAAAAACACATTATATTGTCTTTTATATTTACCTGTGTTTACATTTGCTAGTACTCTATTTCTTCATGTGGATTTGAGTTACTCACTAGTGTCCTATCATTTCTTCCTAAAAGGCTCCCTTTAATATTTCTTATAGGGAAGTTCTGCTAGTAATTAATTTCTACTATAGTTTTTGAAGGATAGTTTTACTAGATATAGAATTCTTGGCTGATAGTCCTTTTCTTTCAGCACTTTGAATATGCCATCCCACTGTCTTCTGGACTCCATAATCTCCATAGTTTCTGGTGAAAAATTAGCATAAATCCTACTGAGGATACTTTGTCCATGATGAGCTGCTTTTCTCTTGCTGCTTTCAAGATTCTCTCTTTGTCTAGGTCTTTTCACAGTTTGGCTATGATATGTCTACATGTGATGCACTCTTTCTTTTTTTTTTTTTCTTTTTTTGATGCACTATTTCTTTGATGGTCTCATCCAATCTCAGAATGTTAAATACCGACTATTTACTGATTTTATATACATATTTCAAGCCTAGATTTCTCTGGGGCCCCAGACGCATATATTCAAAAGTCTACTTGTCATCTTCACTTGAATGTCTAACAGTTACCTTAAACTTAATATGTCAAAAGGGAAATCCTAATCCCACTTCCAAAAACAAAAAAAAAACCATGGGCAGCCCGGGTGGCTCAGTGGTTTAGCGCTGCCTTCAGCCCAGGGCCTGATCCTGGAGACCCAGGATTGAGTCCCGCAACCAGCTTCCTGCATGGAACCTGCTTCTCCCTTTGCCTGTGACTCTGTGTGTGTGTGTGTGTGTGTGTGTGTGTGTGTGTGATGAATAAATAAGTAAAATCTTAAAAAAAAAAAAAAAAACCCTGCTCTAATCACAGTCAAGACTCATCCTGGAAAATCTATCATCCCACCTGTTCAGGCTAGAAACCAGAAACCAGTCTTTAACTCTTCTCATTCTTTCATCCTCATCATCCATTAACAGGCTCTACATCACCTTTACCGTTATTTTTTTTTTAAGATTTTATTTATTTATTCATGAGAGACACAGAAAGAGGCTGAGACACAGGCAGAGGGAGAAGCAGGCTCCATGCAGGGAGCCCGATTTGGGACTTGATCCAGGGTCCCCAGGATCATGCCCTGGGCCAAAGGCAGGTGCTAAACCGCTGAGCCACCCAGAGATCCCCCACCTTTACCTTTAAAATAAAACCAAAATCTGAGTATTTCTTATACTTCCACTGCTACCATCTTAGTCTAAGTCACATTATCTCTTATCTAGGTTATTACAATAACCTTTAACTGGTGTCCCTGCTTGTCCCCTTGCCTCCCTACTTCCACCCAAATATTCTATTATCAGAGCTATCCTTTTAAAACATAAATCAGGCTGTGTCACTCTTCTGCTCAAATGGGTCACCATTTCACTCAGAGTAAAAGCCAAAATTCTGGGGTGCCTGGGTGGTTCAGCAGTTGAGCACCCGCCTTTGGCTCAAGACGTGATCCTGGGGTCCAGGATCGAGTGCCACATCAGGCTCCTGCAGGGAGCCTACTTCTCCCTCTGCCTATGTCTCTGCCCCTCTCTCTGTCTCTCATGAATAAATAAATAAAATCTTTGAAAAAAAATTTAAAAAGCCAAAATTCTTATAAGATCAACATTTCAGAGGCCTCCTCTCCCACCCCAGCTTCCACCAGCATTCTCTCTCTGACTTCATCTCCCATGACTCTCCCTCTTGCTCCTTCCTCACTATTCCTAGAACGTGTATGTGTGTGTGTTTTTAAAGATTTTATTTATTTACTCATGAGAGACAGAGAGAGAGAGGCAGAGACACAGACAGAGGGAGAGGGAGAGAAGCAGGCTCCACACAGGGAGCCTGACGTGGGACTCGATCCCGGGTCTCCAGGATCACACCCTGGGCCAAAGGCGGCACCAAACTGCTGGGCCACCGGGACCAGCCACTTTATTTGAAAATTTCAATCCTAACTCCCTTTCTTACACAGGCCCCAAACCCTTCTGTCCTCATGAAGGATTAAAACTCAAGCCTCTTAATTCCTGCAACTCACTCTCCTTTCTTGATCCCACCATATTCCCAGCCATGGCTGCTTCAATTTAATATTACATGTTTACTGCTCTGGTTTTATGTTCTTCCTTTGTTTCAGGTCCCTAAGGACTTTCCTTACTTTGTTGTGAGCCCAGTTACACATTTAAAAGCTAGCATTTATCACCATGAGTCATCTCTCCCCTTCCCCCCCCCAAAAATCCCTCCTTTTATATTTGTTACTATTGCTGTCCCAGAATATATCATCACCAGCTGGGTCATTTAGTAGAGGAGGTGTTTTTTTTTTTTTTTTTTTTTTTTTCGGACTGTGGAAAATTGGTAATTTAATATAATAGAGATCACATTTTATTTTAGCTGTCAAAACAAGGCCATGCATTTTTAAATATATTTGTTTTATTTTATCTTTAGGTAGCATCTTTAGGTGTTGTGGCAGGAGGATTTTCAGAATATTTAATTTAGCCATATTGCCAGAAATGGAAGCGCAGCAGTCACATTTGCGCTGTGTCCTGGCCGTGGCTGACTGGTCTAAGATTGGATACACCAACTCTCCTGTGTTTTTATACATGTTGTTCACTCTGCCTGGAATAGCCTCATCCATTCTCACCCTCTCCCCTGACATATCTAGTTAACTTATATTTATCCTCAAAACTTAGCCCAGAAAAAAAATTTTTTTTCAAAAAGGCCTTCCTTGGTTCTCTCCATATGAAGTCAGTCTCCCCCTTCTTTGTATTTTGTAAGTCGTTTTCTTGTGGTGCTCATTAGGATGATTAGTTTCCATTATTTGTCTGCATAATTATTTTCCTGCTAGTGTCAAGTTTGTCTGGAGTGGAAACTGGTATTATTCATCTGTGGTCAAAAATGTTTGTTGAATTCTTAGTGAGGAACTGGGCTTGAGGGACAGGGAGATCTTGTGATAAGACTCTAGGTAGAAGAGGAGAGTTTTGGAGAGTCTGAAACACCTTTGGAAAGGGGAACCAGACTCCTGGTTTATCTCTCTCAAGTTTGCTCTTTGCCACTTTCATCAGTAGCATTTCTGCCTACACAGCAATCTTCTAGGAGTTCCCATAGCTTTTTGGCCTCCAAGATAGCTTATCTAACCCCAAGATGTCAGTTCCAGATTTGGGTTTCCCAATGCCTTTCACTTCACACACTCACTCCTGGTTTACTAGTACTTTTTATTTCAATAATTAAAAGACCACCTCCGCATATACTATCTCATTTACTCCTTATAATAATCATGTTGAAAAAGGAATATCTCCCATTTATAGATGGATACTGAGTCTTAAATATTAAGAACCTTGCCCCAAATCACACAGTATTAAGTCGCAGTGCCAGGATTTGAAACCTGCTAGTTTGGCTCCAAAATTCACATTGTAAACATGACATTGAACTGCCTGATTTCTAGTATGTCACAGGATAAACTTAACAACTTTGAGTGTATGCTAGGAATAGAGCTATATGACAAATCTGTGTGAAAAAAAATACACATAGAGATAATCCCCATGAAAATATAGCTTTTCTTAGAGTAGGAACAAAAAGAGAGCATTCACCAACTACCAATCTATGCATTTTATTTATTTTATTTTTATAAGACATATATTTCTATAAGGCAAATAGTATTAACTCTGTTTTACATGTCCCTTGCTTTTAGGAGGCCCAAGAACCTCCTTAGCCGTTAAGAGCTTTGCCTTGGACCCAGATAGACTTGGGTTTAAATACTGACTTTACCTTTTAACCAAGTATGTCAAACTGAAGAAAGGTGTTCTGTGAAATGAAATAATCTGTAAAGTGGGGATAATAATACCTACTTACAGGGCTGTTATAAAGATTAAATCATCTAAGAGTTGAAGGAACTTAACAGGTGCTTGGCATACGGTGAGGCCTCAATCAATGGTAGTTTATAACACTAAAGCCAAGAGAGATTTGGTAATCTCAGAAATATCTATATCCAGTTGTATGGTAGAGCCATGATAGGAACTCAAGTCTGTGTTATCTCAAAACTCCACACTCCTTCCCTTACACCACGTTGGCAGTCTCTCTTACATCTAGATCTTAAAATATTTTTCTAAGAGTCCAGAGGTCTAACTTTCCAGATTGGTATAATTTTAAATATTTTTCTATTATATAGACTCATAGAAATATAAATCAACCTTACTACTCTATCCAGAATTAACTATTATTTTATTTTCTCCCAATCCACATTGTTTTCTGGAAAGGTTTCCTAACTCATGCTTTCGCCAACAATAGTATATAGGACAGTGCCTGGCTCGCATGAATAAAAAGAATTGATTGCTTCTCCGCCTTTTGTCTAAGATCAAGTGTAGTATGTTATTAGTTTAATATGTGATACGTCCTGTAACCTAGGACAATATATTTTAAGATTTTATTTGTTCATGAGAGACACAGAGAAGCAGAGACACAGGCAGAGGGAGCAGCAGACTCCCTGCGGGGAGCCCAACGTGGGACTCGATCCGGAGACCCCAGGATGACGACCTGAGCCAAGGGCAGACACTCAACCACTGAGCCGCCCAGGCGCCCCCTAGGACAATATATTAAACGGATTTTTGTAACTAGGAGCTTCTAGAACGGGAGCTTGCTTCGTCCACTTCAGGCATAGACCTGGTATTGCAGTAATTCCAGGAACGGTGCACCCCCTCGGGCGAATAAAGGTTGTCCAAAAGAAAGGGGGAGGGGGGAGAAAAAGAAACAAAAAACTATTCTGCTCTTTGATAAATGCCAAGTGATGCCCTTAAGCTTCTATTTCTTTGATGAGCTAAGTTACATATTCTTTCTTTTAATTTCTATTTTTCTTTAGCGGACTGCCTATTCCTATCCTTTGCTCGTTTTTCTATAGGAGTATTATTTTATCCTTAGTTGTTTTTTTACAATTAAAAAAAAATATCTGGCTGGTAGTCCAGGGCTGCTGAGCTCTGCCCGAGGCCAACAAGGCGCTCGCCCACTAGCGAACTTTCCAGGCCAGCAGGCGGCCTTTATTCCCCAAGGCGGAAGCAAGGGTTCCACGAATCAGGAGAGCGCGAATTGCTGCAAAGGCGTTGGCTCTCCCGGCCTCAGGAGGAACGTCTCGCGGGATCGCAGCCCTCCTTGGGGCCTCTCACCCGACTACAAATCCCGTCATCCAACGTGCCTGAAGGCCCAAGCGCCCGAATGAAGGCGCAGGTCCAAGGTCATGTGTCTGTCTGCGTAAGGCGTCCGGTCAGCTCTCCCACGCCTTTTTTTTTTTTTTTTCCGCAGCTTCCACCTTGGCCGCCATTTTGTGCGGGAGGTTCTGGAACCTCTGAGCCCCGCCGACTCTATGGTTGAGCATTTCAGGGATCGACCAATCCGAAGCCAGATCTTGGAGGAAAACCCCGCCTTCGCCCGCAGGGAGGCGGGAACTGCCACGAAGCTCCTGTGGAGAGAGAGGAAGAAGCTGCCGAAAGCCAATAAGAAAGGAGGACTTGAGGGCGTTAACCAATGAGGATGCGGGAGGATTGCAGCCAATGAGAGTGGGGGGATCCCGGGGCACGTGGGCGGGGAGCGGAGCGCTGAGACCTAGAGCTAAAGCCGGGAGGTGAGTCAGTCACCTTGAGCCGGGCAAGCGCCGTGGTCGGATTAGGGGCCGCGGGGCTGTGGGAGTGCAGGTGACTTGGGGTCGGAAGCCAGCGATCGGCAGGGGTGTGGGCTGGGCCGTGTGGGGGGCATTTGCCCCCAGGGCCGGGAGAAGCGCTAGGTGCCTATATCCTTAACAATTATTGTTAATACCAACGGTAATGAGCGATTAGCTGTCCCCACCGAGGCGGGCCGAGGACGGCTGTGTAAAATGGGCAGCACTCTGCCCGGCACCGACCCAGTATCTGCCTCCTAAAGCCTTCCCGGGAGACCATTCTCTTTAGCAACATTTCCTTCCTGGGGTTTGGGCCTCCTTCCTCTGCTGGAGATCTACGTGACCTTCCTTTGCAGACCCCTTTCGCGCTGTTCCTCTGACCTCTAATGCCCTCCTCAGCTGGGGCACGGTGCAAGGAAGAACGTGGTCCCGGGAGGGCGGGCGGGGTGAAGGGGACGCCCGAAGGTCGCCACTCTAAGCAAACGACTAGGCTGTGGATGAATCTTTTTTTTTTTTTTTCTTTCCCTCTGCAGACTGAGAAAATGCAGACCACCGGGGCATTACTCATTCCTCCGGCTCTGGTAAGCTGCGGCTCCGGGGTGATCTGTAGTGCCAGGTGTGGGACCTGTCGATGTTTAATGAATGAACTGAGAGGAGCCTGGCATCCAGAGGATGTTGGCTCTTTGGGGAGGCTGTAGTGATGCAGCTAGCCCCCCCGGTTTATTTAGACCTGTAAACCAGCCTTTCTTGGCTTTGGAATGCGGTCAGATCTGGAGATGATCTTTACCCCCAGTCTGGCTTGGCGGTAGGTAGCAAGGCAGCCTACCTAAGCAGTCCTGCTCAACCTTGACTAGTTCAGCCATGTTTGGGAACCACTGCATCAGGTTGACATATTTCAAGGAAGCCAGGTTACAGGGGGATCTACTTAGATGGTTGTTGGAGGAACCTCACCAGACTTACTGGCCCAGTCCATTCAGGGTGTGTAACAGTGAGTACACTCCAACAAGATTTCCCCTTTCTGATTCTTTTGGTGATCTGGGTACAGACCCTTCCTGTACCTCGTTTCCTATTAGCGTGGGTTCTTGTTCCATTCGGGGATAGTGATAAGGGCTGTGCCCATAAAAATGAACTTTGGTACCTGGTTTTTAATGGGAAAGTTGCCACTGCTAACTACACCTGGGTCTTAGGACAGCTGTCTTCTGGGCAGGCCTAGCTGGTAGAAACAGGAATGCATTAATTGACCTTGAAATACTTTGAGCTTTTTTCTTGATACGGAGGAACATGTCTTTCTGATTTGACAGATCCGCTGCTGTACCAGGGATCTTATCAGGCCTTTGTCTGCCTCTTTCTTGAGTAGGCCAGAGATCCCATCTAAACAGGTAAAGGAATATGGGCCCTCTTCTAAATTTCCGCAGGGGCACCTGGTTGGCTCAATCGGTAGAGCATGCGACTCTTGATCACAGAGTTGTAGGTTGTACACTCCACATTGGGTGTAGACGGTACTTACAAATAAAATCTTAAAAATTAATTTCCCCAGCAAGGGATTCTTCAAGATAGTGGCCTGTAGGCCCAGGTGGGAGGACAGTTACAGAATCTGTAGTGCTTTAACAGTGCTAAGTACACCAAGGTGAGAGTTGTAGGTGAGAAGTTTGCAAAAGTGAAGTTTCCCTAACCTGTAAAATTTCCCTGGTCCTGTCCGAAAATAGGCCCTAAGACTAATTCCCAGCATGCTCTGCAGTCTGAGCATTTTATACCTTATACCTGTCTGGCAATTTGCCAAGTTTCAGCCTGGGTGGGTCACGTCAGGGGATGGAATTAGCCACCTGTCCTTATGCCTTACCACCTCTCCTTCCCTACTTGCCTCTCTAGCCATCCTACAGCAGCTCCCCACTCCAGGTGGCCCGACGGGAGTTCCAGACCAGTGTTGTCTCCCGGGACATTGACACAGCAGCCAAGTTTATTGGTGCTGGGGCTGCCACAGTTGGTGTGGCTGGTTCAGGGGCTGGTATTGGGACAGTGTTTGGCAGCTTGATCATTGGCTATGCCAGGTAAGTTTGGGGGGTGGCCTAGAGCATCCCCTACCACAAATTCCACCCCATCTGGGAGAAGCCTCAGCAGGAGCTCCCACTAGCTTAGAATTGACTTCATTAATCTTTTGTTTTCTCCAATGATCTCTGGATCAGAATTTAAATATTTCCAACCTGGCCCACTTCTCCCATGTTGGTACTCTGCTTACCTGTCCAAATCCCCAGGATATATGCAGGCTAGGCCCTCTCCCAGTTTCAGCATCCCCACCCCAGGCATTGACCTAACCTACCTGTGTCTTCCACCACCCGTGCCCTTACCCCTTCCATTCCCCTGCCTGGCATCGATCTCTGTCCCTGGCAGGAACCCATCTCTCAAGCAGCAGCTCTTCTCCTATGCCATTCTGGGCTTTGCCCTGTCTGAGGCCATGGGGCTCTTCTGTTTGATGGTCGCCTTCCTCATCCTCTTCGCCATGTGAGGCTCCGTGAGGGTCACCTACCCGTCCCTGCTGCTTCGACTTCAGGCCATGCCTGGTGCTGGAGTGTGTTAAGCTTTACCATTAAACACAACGTTTCTCTAAACCCATATGCCTTCGCCTCTGTCCTTTGCCCCTGCAGAGGGCCTTGTTGGAACGGGGCCGGGGGGGGGGGTGGTACAAGGGAATGGGAATAGGTCAGCCGTTGGTTTGGAACTCCTGGGCTGAGAAGTGGCACTGCCATGACCTAAGAACATGGAGGGTTCCCTTTATTTCCCAGAGGGAGCATGGATTTGTGTAATTAATGATAATTGGTGCTTTTTTCCCTTCAAATTTAATATAATGAGATAAAACATTCTTAAGGGGCTTAATTTGCACCAAGCTCTGTTTTACGTTTGTTACTTCAACAACTTCATGAATGGGGAGTACAGTGGTTTATACCAATTTGCAAATGAAGAGACCAAGGCTTAGGGCAGCGAAATAACTCGTCCAACATCACAGAGCTGGGAAGTGGAAGAATTGGGGATTCCACCTCAGGCTAGCCTAACCCATTAACTGCTGTGCTGTCCCATCTGTTTTCATGATGGCACCTCAAATAAGGTGGCACAAATAGGAAAACAGTCCCAAAGAAGTGATGTAGCCAGTTGGACATAGAGGTGGGCCCCCATCGGCCTGCATTTAACCCCACTTGGCAAGTTTCACTTTCATCCTTAGATGAAACAATGAAAGACTCTTAAGAGCGTCTAAATGGGGATCCCTGGGTGACGCAGCGGTTTGGCGCCTGTCTTTGGCCCAGGGCGCGATCCTGGAGACCCAGGATCGAATCCCACGTCAGGCTCCCAGTGCATGGAGCCTGCTTCTCCCTCTGCCTGTGTCTCTGCCTCTCTCTCTCTCTCTCTCTCTCTCTCTCTCTCTCTCTCTGACTGTCATAAATTAAAAAAAATAAAAATAAAAAAAGAGCGTCTAAATGGCCTAGAATAAAGCAGATATGGTATAGTTCCTGTTCTTGGAGAATTTACAGTCTTAGCCTTGCTAGGGATAAAGAATGTGGGTTTTTTGGTTGAACCAACTAATAAATTGCTTAGAGAGCCTCATGCAACATCTTCCTTGTGGTCTCAGTCTGTGCCCGGCAGGCTTCCCAGCTTGGCTAATGTGGGGCTAATAACCCAGGGAAGAGAGTGCTAGGTTGATCTATCCAGTCACTGCTCCTCTGAGCCCTAGCACGAGGAAACCGTGACAAAATGAACATGGAAGTGCTGGTTAACACAATCTCAAACTGGATGGTTTCAAAAGGAGTAAAAGTGGGATCCATTTTGTGAAAACTTTACCTCAACTAACTTCAAGACTTTTGTGAAATAGCGAAACCAAGAATATTCCCATCCAGGTAAAAGACCGCTAGCAAAGAGGGTTAAAACATGAAAAAAAAATGTGAGTTAATAAGAATGGGTTGAATTTATCTGTAACGTAAGGGCAGGGATGCCTGGTGGCTCTGGTTGAGCATCTCCCTTTGGCTCAGGGAGAGTCTCCGGATCGAGTCCTGCATCAGTCTCCCTGCATGGAGCCTGCTTCTCTCTCTGCCTGTGTCTCTGCCTCTCTCTGTGTCTCTCATGAATAAATAAATAAAATCTTAAAAAAAAAATAAGGGCAATCTGCAAGTATTTAGGAACTAAGCATCCTCCTAGTAGTCTTTGTGAAGGCAGAGAAATCCAAGATCCTGCCCTTAAGGAGTTTGGGGCATTAAGAGTGGAGACCTTGAACTATATCACACTGAATATGTGGGTCCAGAAACCATGTGCTGTAGATGAGGAACAGCAAGGACACTACTGTGGTTATAACCTCAGCTAACATTTGAGCACTTGTGGGTCAGACACAGTACTAAGCACTTTCTGTGGATAGTTTCTGACCTCTACGATGAGATAGGTCATTTTATAGTCCAGGAAAAAGAGGCTCAGAGAGGTAAGGCAACCTTTGAAGGTCACACAGCTGATCAGTAAAGCTGGAATTCAAACTTTAGAATCTGTGTTCTTATCACTCTGCTGACTCACCTATGTTTCACACAAGTTCACTGACATGCGCGATTATCACACAGCAGGCCAACGATTCCAGCCCCAAGTCCATCTGACATTCAACAGTCATGGTCTCAACACAGGAGTTTTCAACCTTGGCACATTTGGGGCCAGCTATCCATTGTGGTAGGTTGTCCTGTGCATTGTATGGTGTTGACAGCATCCCTGGCCCCTCTACACACTAGATGCGGGTAGCCACCTCCTTTTACCCCTAAGTATGACAACCAATTGCTGAGTACCCGATACTGACAGATGTCTCCTGGTTGGAGGCAAAAAAAAAAAAAAAAATCACTTCCAGTTTAGAACTACTGGTCTACCATAATCTGTTGGGGGTTTTTTGTTGTTGTTGTTAGCCTCTTTACCTTAAGTAACTCTCTCAAGGTTGTGCACGGTGAACCAACCAGTGATAGAACCCAAAGCAGAGCCCAGGAATCTTAGGGGCAAAGAGAAAGAATGGAACTCAGGTTGAACTGGAAGCTGAGGTATCTGCAAGGCAGCAATGGATTAACCGGTAATGTTACGAAAACGATGTAGTAACCCTTCAGGATGTCAGGCTGGCATCCTTGCCAGGCCACTATCCTCTAATGCTAAGTCAAGGAGCAGCCCCCAGGGAAGGTGATTCCCTTTACTTTCTGTGAAGCTCCAGGAATCTAGTTTTTGCCAAGGGGCTGGCAAGAATTTCCATGATCATGAGCTCCAAATAGCCTTTGAATTGCTGAACTTCTAAATCCAAATCAGCAAGGTTGGGAATATAGTTGGGCCTGTAGAACCCTAGAGTTAAGAGAGAATGCTTCCCCACACCAAACAGGGCTAGTTAGTCCATGACCATGGAGATTCTTCAGGTTCTGTGATCCATGGGTGGATGGAACCATTTTGCCTAGTGCAAAATATTTGTGAGTAGATACAGAGGTGTATTTTTTCAAGAGTATCCATTGTTTTCATACATTCTCAGAGGTAGTGACCAAAAACAATTAGTAAGGCTCTTTAAGAGTTCAGTGTGGTAGCAAAGAGCATAGTCAGAGGGGAATGCAAGCACCATCCCTGCCACTTCCTAATTGGGTAATTCTCTATCCTGAGACTTGAATTCCTCATCTCTAAAATGGGGATGAGAACAATTCCTGGGGCAGCCCCGGTGGCACAGCAGTTTGGTGCCGCCTGCAGCCTGGGGTGTGACCCTGGGGACCCGGGATCAAGTCCCACATCGGGTTCCCTGCATGGAGCCTGCTTCTCCCTCTGCCTGTGTCTCTGCCTCTGTGTGTGTGTGTGTGTGTGTGTGTCTATGAATAAATAAATAAAATCTTAAAAAAAAAAAAAAAAAAAAGAACAATTCCTGGTGGTTGGGACAACAAAGTGAGATGATAATAGGGCAGCCTGGGTGGCTCAGCGGTTTAGTGCTGCCTTCAGCCCAGGGTCTGATCCTGGAGACCTGGGATTGAGTCCCATGTCCAGCTCCCTGCATGGAGCCTGCTTCTCCCTCTGCCTGTTTCTCTCATGAATAAATAAAATCTTTAAAAAAAAAAAAAAAAGGAATGTATTCAGAGAGATGTAATAACACATGTATTACTAAATTCTTTAAGGGAGTACCTGGCTGGCTCAACTGGAAGAGCATGCAACTTGATCTCCGGGTTGTGAGTTCAGCTCCACATTGGGCATAGAGATAACTTTAAAAAACTAAATCTTTTTTTTTCTTTTTTAAAAATATATCTAATATAGGTATTATGACTTTAATCAGAAGTCTCGAACCCTCAGTCCGAGTTCTGATTTTTCCTTTTAGTTCAGAATTTATGACCTGGATGGGAATGCATCATCTCTCCCTGGCATTGAGCCCAGAACAAAAGGTTGGACCCTGTAGGGGAAGGACAGCTTCTAAGGGACACAGAACTTTGGGGAAGGGGAGAAAGATCTTCATGATTTATTTCTTTCTTTATTTGCTTTTAGAATTTATTTCTTTATTTATTTGGCAGAGAGCAGCAAGCAAAGGGAGAGGGAGAAGCAAACTTCCCCCTCGGCAGGGAGCCCCATGTGAGCTTGATCCCGAGACCCTGGGATCATGGCCTGAGCCGAAGACAAAAGCTTCACCTACTGAGCCACCCAGGCACCCCATAATTTCCCTTTTTAGAGAGAGTTGAGGCATAGTAGTCACCTGCACTTTAAGGCACTTGCTGGCCTCTGTCCTTGGGGGAGGATACTTGCCTTGTTGCCATGAGCAAGGTGCTACCAAACTTTGTTGCACCCAGAGATGGCTCAAAGCAGGCAGTCCAGTGCTGTGTGGGAGAGAGAGTCTTGGATCCAAATTCCTGTAGGAAGATGGCTTAGTTCTGTCATCCATCCCCAGAGGATATGGGAGAGGCTCCAGAAGGCATACTCTTGCCCTCTAGCCAAGCTGCCAGAAAAGCAGCCAGGTGTTGCCTTGAAAAAGTCAGTAAACACTGGGCTAAGTAATGCCAGCTTCTAACATTCTGCTGCTAGCCTCTCCCTGGCCCTTCCTCTTCCTTGGCTTAGAGGCTTCCTGGAGTTCCTTTGGGAGGTGGTGAGCTGGTCCTTTAAGCAGCTGCTATGCTCTACAGCCCTTCGGGCCTTGACTTGCAAATTCTTCGAGCAGGCTTGGCTGAGCCCTTTGGAAAGAAAAATAAGCATATGCGTTTGGGTGGCTCAGTCAGTTAGGCATCTCAGGTTGTGATCTCTGGGTCCTGAGATCCAGCCCAGCTCAGCGGGGAGCCCGCTTCTCTCTCTGCCCCTCCCTCCCTGCTCATGTTCTCTCTCTTTCAAGTAAATAAATAGTCTTTTTTTTTTTTTTTAAGGCATATCTGAGGAGGAGGAGGAGGGGGAGCTGAAATTCTAGAGATCCATAGCCAGGGGAAGGGCAACTGGTTACCATGGCCTCATTTCTGTTCTGTTCACCCTGTCTGCAGCACTCAATGGTCAGTTCCTCGAGATGCAAGATAGGTGCTCCATGTTTTCTGCCCTAGAGTATGTCACATGTAGTAGCTAGACAGGTAAGTAACCAAACCATTAAAATAAAAAGTAGTATGTGCTACAATGAAGGTATGAATTACTCCAGAGGATGGAATAATTTTAAATGACTAATTAATAGTAGTAGTAGTAATAATAATAATAATAATAATAATACGCCTGGAGGTGCTAAGGTTTGGCAGAGAAAGTAGTATTTCAGCCTTCCTTGAAGATGAGTAAGAGTTAATAATTATTGAGAATTTACTTTGGCCAGGTATTGTGCACATTCATTATTACATTATCTCTTTTTTTTTTAAAGATTCATTTATTTGGGATCCCTGGGTGGCGCAGCGGTTTGGCGCCTGCCTTTGGCCCAGGGCGCGATCCTGGAGACCCAAGATCGAATCCCACATCAGGCTCCCGGTGCATGGAGCCTGCTTCTCTCTCTGCCTGTGTCTCTGCCTCTCTCTCTCTCTCTCACTGTGACTATCATAAATAAATAAAATAAAATAAAATTTAAAAAAAGATTCATTTATTTACCCTAAAGAGAGACAGTGTACATGGGCAGGGGAAGGAGCAGAGGGAGGGAGAGAATGCTCAAGCAGACTCCCTGCTGAGTGCCAAGCTCTACACAGGGCTCAGTCCGAGGACCCCATGATCAGACCTGAGCTGGCTGCTTAACTAATTGAGCCACCCAGGTTCCCCACATTATCTCTTCTTTAAAACTACTATCATTTTACCAATATTACTGATGAGGAACAGAGCCTCAGAGTTCCAATAACTAGGACTCTCCTGCCGGTATAGTAGAGGGAAAGACTAGTCAAGTTAGAGAAAGTATGAGCAAAGGCCTGGAGGAGAGATGGTATATGGGCAAATGGGATGTCAATTATTTGGACAGTGCTTGCCACTCTACGAAACACTTGTGTTGTTGTCACAGGAGGATTCAGGTTTCTCTTAATCCTCAGAGAAACCCTAGAGATAAGAATTATCACCATTCTATGGATACAGAAATAAGCTCAAAGAGGATATTTGCAGAGTGGTACTGATCAAAAGCTGGAACCTCTTTCTCCTGGATCCAAGGTAACTGTTTTCTGTCCACTGAAAACAATAATCCAATAGTAAGGAGAGGAACACACTGAGGAATCTTCTCCCCTCATGGGCCATCTTTGGGCCTCTGCAGTCTGGAGCCATAGAGGAGCCATGGAGTCATGTTTTCTTTGTGTGAGGTTATCAGTGAGCATACTTTTGACCATCTTACTAAATAAATAATATCTAAACAAAATTCCAGTATCCTTTACAAATGAATAAAACCTAGTATTAATAGACAATAGATGCGTAGTACAATATTTAAAAGGTACATGTACAGGGCAGCCCCGGTGGCACAGCGGTTTAGCGCCACCTGCAGCCCAGGGCGTGATCCTGGAGACCCTGGATTGAGTCCCACGTCAGGCTCTCTGCGTCAAGCCTGCTTCTCCCTCTGCCTTTGTCTTTGCCTCTCTTTCTCTCTCTCTCTGCGTCTCTATGAATAAATAAAATATTTTTTAAAATTAAAAAAAGGCACGTGTACATACATACCCTTTGGCCCACCTTGTCAGCGATTGAACCATCCAGAGGAAACCACTGTTACCAGTTTTTTGTATATCCCTTCACAGATATTCTGTACCCTTACTATTATAGAATGGTAAAATGCTATACCAACAGGGGCAGCTGGGTGGCTCAGTGGTTGAGCAGCTGCCTTTGGCTCAGGTAGTGATCCCTGAGTCCTGGAATGGAGTCCCACATTGGGCTCCTCTCAGGGAGCCTGCTTCCCCTCTGCCTATGTCTGCCTCTCTGTCTCTCATGAATAAATAAATAAAACCCTAAAAAAAGAAAAAACAAAGAAAACACTTTACCAACAAAACATGAAATCTGTATAAAACATTGCGTTGAGTCATTTTTGCTTCAAGTTAAGTACCTAAGCTGCACCAAGCCCTCTGCTGGATTCAGACAATACCTGCTCAAGAGCCCCGGAAGTGCATGTGTGTGTTGTGTGTGTGTGTGTGTGTGTGTTGTGGGATAGGGGTTGGAAGCAATAGGGAACAAAGGACCACGTGAAATAAATCCAGTAAATGTGGGAGAGCTCCAAGCTGTGATACTATCACATAGTAGTTAGAACTTTTTCTCTGGAGTTAGACAGATTTGGCTCACATCCCTGAATCTGTTGCTTGCTCTCAGTGTGACCCAGGTTAAGTGATGGAACGAACCTCTGTAAGCCTATTTTTCCATCTGTCAGAATACACTAATAATAGTACTTACTTCCTAGGGTTGTTGGAAGGAATACATAAGACAAAGTATACAAAGTGCTTGGCACATGCTAAGCACTCAATAAATGTCAGCTGAAGAAACAAATTTTTAGCCTCAGCAAGTGTTGGTGATTACCCTTATTGGAAAAATCAGGAAGCAGTGAAAGCTGGACTTTTCTCCTAAAAAACAATTTTGATGGCAAAAAGTGTAATACCGAGTGAGGCTATTTGCTTGGCTCGGTAGGACTATTCATAAATGTATCCAAATGAGGATGAATATTCATACAATCTGCTGTCGAAACATCAATGTTTGGTTACTGGGTGCTGCCCCAGACCTTACTGGGGTGTTCCTCTCAATTCTGAAACACATCTGGCCAAGAGTTTCCGGACATGATTATGAGCCTGTGTTTCTGCTAGGGAGAAAAAGGAAAAGTCTTTTTTAGAAGGCAGTTTTTCTTAGTCCATAGAAATCCCTGGAAAGCCCTTAAGGAATCCTCCCAGGATTTAAACTCACAGCCCCTTGATTCCTGTATATTCAAGGGCTTGTGGGAAGAAAAAAAGGCTGAGCTTGGAGTCAGGAGGCCTGATTTTCTTCCTTTTACCAAGCTTCTCGAGGTCTGTTTCATTATCCCTATGGCAACGCCTAGCAACAGAGCCTGGCATCTAGTAGCCCCTCCATAAATGTAAATCAACTCTGAAATGAGGTGGTTTTCCACTCGCAGGTTGAGATTCCTTCCCCTGGTCCTGCTGCAGGCAGGGGGCAATGGCAGTCTGCCCTCGGTGGGTGACGGTGCGGGGAGCGAGGATAAATTACGGAGGTTTCCAGAGAGGAAAGAGCCCTGAGCAAGTTGCCCCCTCTATTAAGAGCCTCCCCTAAGGAAGCTCGATCCCCCAATCCGGACCCACCGACGCGACTGGGGGGGGTCTCTCTCGTTAAGGGTGGGGATATGACCCTCCCTTCCTCTCCCTGCCACACTGGAAAATAAGACGCTGCCGGGCGCTGAGCTCTCGGCGGCCCCGGGGCGTCCCGGCACGCTTCACAGGCTCCCCACCACCCCCACCACCCCCACCACCCCCGCACGGCGGGGGCCCGCGCAGGCCCAGTTCCCACCCCCTCTCGCCCTGGAGGACCGTGGGTGGACGCTCTTGCAGAACGCCTCTCGCTGGTCGGGCGGGGGTGGGCGGAGCCAGCGCCGCCCGGGCTGTGGAAGCGGAGGGTGGGGACACTCTGGCCCGGCTCTCGGTGGTGCGGGAGCGGGAGGGAGCAGCGGCCGCTCTGGTCGGCGGACGTGCTGCCGAGCAGTCCCGGAAGCGAAGCAGCGATGGCGGAGAGTCCAACTGAGGAGGCGGCGACGGCGACGGCGGGCGCCGGGGCGGCGGGCCCCGGGGCGAGCGGCGTCGCCGGTGTTGTTGGCGTTAGCGGCAGCGGGTTCGGGCCGCCTTTCCTGCCGGATGTGTGGGCGGCGGCGGCGGCGGCGGGCGGGGCCGGGGGGCCGGGGAGCGGCCTGGCTCCGCTGCCCGGGCTCCCGCCCTCGGCCGCTGCCCACGGGGCCGCGCTGCTTAGCCACTGGGACCCCACACTCAGCTCCGACTGGGACGGCGAACGAACCGCGCCGCAGTGTCTACTTCGGATCAAGCGGTGAGCCGGGGTTTTTCCTCCCCCAGCCCCGAGCTCCGGGGCTCGACCTTCCCCGCCCCCCCCTTTTCCCACTACACCCCCCACCTCGCGCGCTGCCTCGCGCCTCCCTCGCGGCGGCTCAGCTCCAAGGCCCACGTCTTGCCAGCCCAAAGCGTCGCGATCCAAGTCCCCTCTTCCCCCCGCCCGCAGCTCCACACGCACCAAACCCCTCCAGGCTTGCCCAGGTCCGACCCCGCCCCTCGGCTACCTCCCGGGAGCCCTCCCGTCTCGGTGCCGGACACCCTCCCCCACACCTCCCGCCCGAAACCCGACCCTTTCGCGCTTCAGCAACACCCCCTCCCGCCTTCCGCGCCGCCTCTCTTCCCCCCTTCCCCACTCCAGCCTTGCTAGATGCTGCCCGGAGGCCCCACCCATTGGCCCCCCCTCCCGGCGTCGTCTCCTCCCGAGCCCCGTTTGTAACACACGTAGAGAGAAAGCTTGCCTTCCGTGGCTTCAGAGTCGAGGCCAACGTTTCTTTTGATTCCCCATCTCCGCAAGCCGTCTCCCCAAATCTAGATCGCTTCCCTTACATACCCGCAATCTCCCCTTGAACCACTTCTCCAGAACCCCAAAGCTATCCACTCTCACACCTGTTCCAGCAATGCAGGCTTTTTCCCCCACCCAGTCTCACTCTGGCTTGTATTATCCCACTCAAGACTTTCTTGTATTTTTTTCCTCTCGCTCATCTGGTTTAGTTTTCTGTAGCAAATATACCTAATTCAAATATAGGAACAAAGGCCCAAGTCCTTTCTGTGCTTATTTCTTGGGTGACTGATCTTAGATCCTATCATTTAATAGATAATGTTTCTGCAAAAATGCTTAGCGTAGTACTTAACTGCATAGGAAAAGAGTAATGCTTTTGAGCCGCTATTCAGCCTGAAACCTGTTTCCTGATGACCAGTCTCTGCCTCTCCTCCTCATTCCTGCCCCCCCTCATTGCCGCCATCCTCAACGAGGTGATCTCACCCCACACACACACACGCTGCAAGTCCCTTCAGATGTCTCTACCTACCTTTCAAGGTTGTAATAAAAATTAAGCAGCACATTGTGTGTAAAGTACCTGGCCCAGTGCCTGACACAGATGCCAGCTCCATCAGGGTCACCACCTCTAACTTCAGAACCTCAGCACTCCCTTCTACACCTGTTCTCCATCCACTTCAGTCTGCCATTCCTGATTTCTACCATTGAGTTCTGCCAATACTTCTTTCTTCTCCTCTCCCACTTGTTTGCAGTTTATGTCCCTATGTGCCCTGCCGAGTCTTTTCCACCTAGAATGTCCTTTGGACCCTAACTCACAACTGATGGATTCTATGGTAGCCACTACATGTCATTTTTCAGATGTGGGACTCTCAGCAATTGCAGAGGGTACCTTCTCCAATCTGAAGCGATCTCTACACTGTCGGTGTTTTGGGCAAGAAGACCATTATTGCTTTTTGCTAGCTCACTTGCTTTGTGTATTCCTCTGGCCAACAATGGCTCACTGTATGGTTTATGGGATTCGTTTTTTTAGTGGAGTTGATTATGTCTTCCCAGTTACTGAACAGTCTTCATTTAGCATTCAGTTGTAGTACCTGGGAATCTCGGAGGTGGGGAGTGAATGAATTGCCCTGTGGGAGGAAGAGAGAGTAAATGGGATGTGGCTTTTCCGGGGTGACATCTGATGCCACTGGGATCTCTGATTTTTCCCCCTCCTCCTGAGGAAACAATGCTCTTTTGATAATAATTTGCTCTCTGCTTGCCTGACAAGTACTCAGCTGAGATTTCTCAGCCAACAAGACAGTGCAGACGTTTGTGGTACCAAGCACCACTTTCTCAAGCCCTGGCCTCATTGAGGTGTAACAACTGTCCTGCTCAAGGGATTCCCCTTTTTTCCTCTCTCTCCCTCACTCCCTTCCCTACCTCCTCTTGATGTTATACAGGGATATCATGTCCATTTATAAGGAGCCTCCTCCAGGAATGTTCGTTGTACCAGATACTGTTGACATGACTAAGGTATGTAACTTGGAGGGGGCTGGGGGCTATTGGGAAATTGGGTCCAGAAAGATTATTCAGCTCACATTTCTGATTACGTAAATGAATAAATTAAGATCCCAAGAGAGTAAGTGGCTTGCCCAAGGTCACACAGTGAGGTGGAGCAGAGCCTTGAACAGGTGTCTTTTATTCAGGTGCCAGTAGGTCTGGTTGGCTTGGAAAATCCCTGTTTATGCCTCTTGTCCCAGATTAACTATTATTAGGGCCACTCATTCACTCTCAAAAATGCTCCACTTGGGATGTTAGATTATATAGTCATCTTATTCATTTTTCTACTCAATTCTTCCCCTACCCTGTCACTCTGGACTCAAGTCTGATGCAGAGAAGGTTGGGCATGAGGCAAACCTGAGTGAATAGAGTTTATACTCAAAGGACCTTGTTCAGACTTCTGTCCTAACTGGTTGTTTTTTTTAACTTTTTTTTTTTTTTTTTTTTTTTTTTTACTTATTCATGAGAGACACAGAGAGTGAGAGAGAGAGGCAGAAACACAGGCAGAGGGAGAAGCAGGCTCCATGCAGGGAGCCCGACGTGGGACCCGATCCTGGGTCCCCAGGATCACGCCCTGGGCCAAAGGCAGGCGCTAAACCACTGAGCCACTCAGGGATCCCCTAACTGGTCGTTTTTGTGTTTTTTTGTTTTGCTTTGTTTTGTTTTAAGATTTTATTTATTTATTCATGAGAGACACAGAGAGAGAGGGAGGCAGAGACATAGGCAGAGGGAGAAGCAGGCTCCGTACAGGGACCCCGATGTGGGACTCAGTCCCAGAACGACAGGATCATGCCCTGAGCCAAAGGTAGAGGCTCAACCACTGAGCCACCTAGGCATCCCTAACTGGTTGCTTTTGTTTTTTTTTGTTTTAAAGATTTATTTATTTATTCATTCAGAGAGAGAGACACAGGCAGAGGGAGAAGTGGGCTCCATGCAGGGAGCCCGACGCGGGACTCGATCCCAGGTCTCCAGGATCACGCCCCGGACTGCAGGCGGCACTAAACCGCTGCGCCACCGGGGCTGCCCTACTGGTTGCTTTTTTTTTTTTTTTTTTAATTTTTATTTATTTATGATAGTCACACACAGAGAGAGAGAGAGAGAGAGAGGCAGAGACACAGGTAGAGGGAGAAGCAGGCTCCATGCACCGGGAGCCCGACGTGGGACTCAATCCTGGGTCTCCAGGACCGCGCCCTGGGCCAAAGGCAGGCGCCAAACCGCTGCGCCACCCAGGGATCCCCCAACTGGTTGCTTTTGAATGTCCTTTCTACTCCAAAGACCATTCTTGTCTTGTCCTCCATACACAAACACAGAGAAGGCTGAAATTCCCCTGGCATAGATACCTAGGCCTCTCTGTCATTGAGCGCTCTACCCTCAGAAGTGAATTTTTCACTTAAACTAATGTTGGGAAGAAATCAAGATTTCCTAAATCTAATATTGTTTAAATGAAAACTCTTCCATGGTTTCAGATTTCTTACGGTAAAAGTTCTGACTTTGTAGTGTAGATATATGTATTTTGTTTTGAATAAGTTTCCCTTAAATTGATTTTTTTCTTTTTCTTTTTCTTTTTCTTTTTTTTTTTTTTTTTGTATCTTTGACACAACTGGCTGCTCCCTGAGCCACATCCTCCCACAGTAGGTTTGCTCCTTTGTGGAGGCAGCAGAGATCCTAGGCCTCCATCACAACCCTCAGCTCTGCACTGTTAACTGGCACTGTGGCCACCAATCCCTTTGCTCTTTTCTGTTCATCTTACTCCCCTTTGTGCCTCCTAAATGGAGGGTGGGGTTGCCTCAGACACATGTTTAACCTAGGCAAATCCAAACAGACGTGCTCAGTAAAAGTATATATTAGATTCTTAAAACTAAACGGGCTAGGATAATATTTTACAGTTGCGTATTTTAGTTGGTGCAGTGGTGTTCCATGTGTATTTGTTATATGTAACACTGATCAGGGAAGTCTTAAAAAAAAAAAAAAAACAACCTATGCTGTCACAGGGAGTTTTAAGGGACATTCAGGGTGATTTTTGACTACATTCAGTTTTCATCTTGGGCTCTAACTTTAGAAGTTAACCACTGAGTAAGATGCCACTCCACCGTAATGGGATTTCTTAAAATTCCAAACATACTTATTAGCATGAGTGAGTACAGGCTGTTCATTCCGCATGGTGAGGATATGGAATATGGATACTAGATGAAGGTCCTGCTGCTGGTGTGGGTAGCAAGTGGAAGCCAGGAGGGGTTGGGATGGGACATCACCTCACAATTTTGAGATGGGGTTTTATTTTGCAGATTCATGCATTGATCACAGGCCCATTTGACACTCCTTATGAAGGGGGTTTCTTCCTGTTCGTGTTTCGGTGTCCGCCCGACTATCCCATCCACCCACCTCGGGTCAAACTGATGACAACGGGCAATAACACAGTGAGGTTTAACCCCAACTTCTACCGCAATGGGAAAGTCTGCTTGAGTATTCTAGGGTAAGAGGAGACTTCTAAGTGGCCAAGTTGGTTGTTAGCAAATAATTACTCTAGGCCAGCCTTTATCAACCGGGGTTCCTCATCTGAACCACAGAACCCAGAAAATGATTGGAGTGACTGTTTCCTCAATTTTCCCCAGGATGGTACGTGATTAGTATCATTCTAAGTGCAAAAGAGAGAAGTTCATTTATGACCTACAATGGATGCCTTAGTGAAGTGGTTCTCCCTGACCAGTAACAGCACTTGGAGAGCTTGTAGCCCTACAGATTCTGGGGGTCCACCCTAGCTAGACGTACTATATCAGAAACTCTAGGGGAGGGCCTAGCAATCTGTGTTTTACAAGCTCTCCCGGTGATTTCTGGCGCATACTTCAGCTTGAGAACCACTCCCTTAGGGCATCAGGGCTTCATTCTCTCCTGAACAGGTTGAGAAAGGCTGCAGATCTGTGCCATTTAAGATTGTGGGTGTCTTGTTTCTGAGTCAATGAGTGGCTTTGGAGGCGGCGGTGGTGATGAAGATGATCATGATATTTTAACAACTGAATGAAAAACGTCTAAGGTTGGAAATCATATCAGATAAGAAATCCAAGTTTCAAGTACATTTTGTTTCTGGGTGCTACTGAGATTTTGCTTCATGCGGTTCTCATTCGCTCCCTTTTAACTGCCTTTGGGGGCTAAAAATTCAGAATGGAAACAATGTCTTCTGGATTGGCGGTGTTTATGTGGTCTGAGTTTCCCTGGGGGCAGAGGACAAGTGCAGGTTGAAGTTGGGAGAGTTGCCAGAACTGGTGATACCTTTTTCTTTCCTGTCCAGCATATTTCCAAGTGTGTGTGGGGGAAAGGCAGCTGATCCAAACTGGAGACAGGAGTTATTTTATTTATTTATATTTTTAATCTCTCAGACCCAGGGACATGTTCTGTGGTGGTGGCAGTGAGGAAGTCCTTCAAAGGAGGTTGTCCTTAAAGCGGTCCTTTATGTTGTTAGGGTATTTATCTGGTAGGATAGTGGTAGACATAGCCCACAGTGGTGAGGATATTCACTTGTTGTTTCTCCATGACATTTGTGTGTGATAGTGTTTTTGTACTAGGTTCTCCATTGGGCCAGTATAAAACGATTTTGAACAAACATCAGCTCACAGTAGAACCAGGGGAAGTAAGACGGCGGGGTAGGAGTAGCAGAAGTGTGTTGGATGGGAAAGAAGCTACCCTGAAATTGAACATTAACCACAAGGACTCACAGGATAGAAAATTCCCATGTGTTCCTAGTTGACTCTTCCGTCAGCTTCAGTCCTTTCCTTCCTACTTAGAAAAAAAAGATTGGGGCTGCCTGACAAAAGAAATGTTATGAAAATTTACGTTGTTGGCTTGACTCCCGGAGTATGTGGAGTCTTAGCACAGGACCTGGCGTTCCTGGAGGAGCAGAGCTGAGGGGAGCAGGCTGAGAGGTTCTGAAGAGCAAGCCTTGGTGGTGAAGGTGGTGATGGTGATGATGAGCTTGCTGTGCCACACTACTTAACTGGGCTTTCCTCAAGTTAATAGGAAGAGGGAATGGGCCAGTTAACTTGAGCAAGCCAGTCATAGCTTAGGTTGTGTTCCACTTCCAGATCAGGTGCCTCCTCTTCAGTTAATTGAGCTAAAAAGAAATGTCATGAATGTCCAAGCTGCCCTCCCTCTGCCTAGTACTTGATCAGGTATATGGAGGAGAGGAGCAATTTTGGTGCTTCTCTTTTATTCAGGACGGTTTCCATATGTTATTTCAGACCCTTCCCAGTCTAGAAGTGCCCCTAACTCCCCTCCCTGTCCTCTGGCAGAGTTCCGTGGTCTTCAGAGAGCCTGACGTTCTTCAGGGGCTGGCTACAGAGCAGGACCCTGGGTCATCAAACCCCACCCACTGCCCCTGACCAGGTGGCTTCAGGCCATCCCCCTATGCACCCCCCCCTCCGTGCCTCTGTGCTGAGCTTCTCTCCCCTCACCCCTTCACCACCCCTAAATAAGCCAGCTCCAAGATCCACAGAGCTTAACACTTAGATTGCCTTTGGTGTTTTCTTACCTTATTTCTTCCATTTTGATGAATAGAACCTTCCCTGGATACTGTTTCTTTCCTAGGCCCAATGAAAATCCCTTCAAAGTTTTCTTGCTTGCTTTACGCTCTTTCCTTTTGTCCCACTTGATAAGAGGATTAGGCAGTTGACTGATTTCTGGTCAATGAGGGTGAGAGACAGGCTGGGAAATTCCAGAGCATTAATAGTGAAAGAGAAACGTTGACTCACTGACTCACTGAGCGGGTGCTGCCAGGGCCCAGGGTGCTGGTGCACTAGTCTTTCTGTGGCGGCCTCCACCATCACTCTCGGCCTCACCCTCTTCCCTCCCTCTGCTGTTTTGCAGTACGTGGACTGGCCCCGCCTGGAGCCCAGCCCAGAGCATCTCTTCTGTGCTCATCTCCATCCAATCCCTAATGACTGAGAACCCCTATCACAATGAACCTGGCTTTGAGCAGGTAAGGCCAGAGGGGCCAGCTGGGGAGTAGAAGACGGGGTTTGAAGAGATCTGAGAGGTCTGCTTAAAGGTCCCATTTGTTTGCTTGCTTGTTTGTTTAATGTCACCATAGGAGAAAAAAGGAGTTGGTGTGTGTTCCTTAAAAATGATTTTTTTTCCTTGTAAGTTACAATAACAATGTCCAGTTATTTCCATTTGACTTGTGTTTCTACAAGGTAGGAATCAGTAGAGTCATCTGGACACTAATTCTAAGCCTGCTTTGGGGGCTATTGCAACTGGTGGGTTCTATATATGTCCATCCTCCAGTATCCCTTTAAGGTACTCCCTGTAGTGACTACTGCTCAGCTAGGTGTTCTGGAGTTACAAAGTTCTGTAACCTGAAGAGCCAAAGGAGCTAGTCATCAGCTAGGGGAAGAATATTTTAGTCAACGCTGCCAAAGAGAAGGGAGAGGAGAGTTGCATTTTCCAGGGGTGTGCTATATGCCAACCGCTGCCAAATTTTTATATATGATAACTGTGTGTGTGTGTGTGTGTGTGTGTGGAATATATAATATTCCATTTAAACTTTACACTAATTTGAGGTAGGGGCAGCTGGCTGGCTCAGCTGGAAGAGCCTGCATCTCTTGATCTCAGGGTTGGGAGTTGAAACCCCATGCTGGGTGTGGAGATTACTGTACTAACTTGGGGTAAATGTTATTCCCATTTTCAGATGAGGTGATGGTGACACGGAGAGGTTAGTTCACTTTCACAAAGATACATAGATCATGATAGAACCCAATATTGGCCTAGGAGCCCAGAGTTCTTCCATCCTTTCAAAATGCCTGCCAAGATTACTTGGGAAAGAATTCCAGTGATCATCCCCAAAGATGATAACTCTGTCTAGGTGGTTAAAACAGTTTAATTTTCGCACTATTTGAAATAATGATGCCATTGCTGGTTCATTTATCGACCGGAACAGCGGGGAATACCCTTTAAGAATGAACAACAAAAGTTATTCCCAAAACCACCTTTCCAAACAAATAGTGTATTTGATTTTAGGATTAGGTAGAAATGGAAAAGGAACTCATTTGCTAACCAAAGAGCTGATTTTAGGGTCTTTCCTTTGGGAATTTAAGAGATGGGACATTGATTCTTAGTACTCCCAAACATTATTGGTTCACAGCCCCTGGTGTCTAGGTGGCTTTTTCACAGCTCCCCAGGCAGACGGAAGTGCCTGGCTGTTCTGTTTCTTAAGCAGTTAGGTCCAGACAACTTCTTTCTTAAATAACTAAAATGGTTTAATGACAGGAAGGGTACACTTGTTGGGTACCACACAACTTTGAAGATCTTGGAATCCAATTGGATCCACCACCCTCATTACTCTTCCCTGCTGTTTATGTATGCTACTTGTTATTTACCAAAGTAGTGATTGACAGTCCAGCTTCACAAAGATAATGTGTCATTGAAAGGAATATCATGCAGTCTAAGGTCAGAACTGACCCACTGAGCTCAAGTTAGTGGTTCTCACAGTGTTTGACAGGTGGCGAATACTGTGGTTTTCCTCAAAAAGTTTAAATCCCCAGCACCCCCTGTGATCTCGCTGTGGTGCATTTTGGAAACCATGGTGGTAAACTGAGGGTATGTTACCTCTTTCCTGCTCATGATGTATTTCAGTCAGGGCCCAAGGTTCTGGTTGCTGGGTTGGTGATGAGGAGGAGCATTGAAGAGTAAAGGAGGAGTTAAGAGATTGGAAGACTGTACCCCCTTCCATTTATACCCACACATTCATAATGGCTTTCTCAGAGTTGGAGTCTTCTTTTGGAAACTTCAAGTTTTACTTCCAGTAGAGTCATAGTAGTTGATTTGAGTAATGGTGGAACCCTGCAGAATAAAAGGGAGTTGGCTGGGAAGCATCCAGATATTTATAGGGTTTTTTACTGAGACTCCTATTGACATGTTTATGTTTTTGTCCCACTACCATTCTTAACATTGGGTTCTTTCCCATAGAATCTTTACTTCAGAGGCCTCTCATTTCAGCCTTAGGAAAATTTGATGCGTCTAGTTGGCTGCTTACAGGTTAAGTGACCTCTAACAGAGGATGGGTATTGGCATGCATGGGGGGAGGTTGATGATCTCAAAAATAAAAACTGAGTTGGAAAAAAAAAACTGAGTTGGATCTTCATGGATCTGCCATATAGTTGGAAAGGTACCCTTGTTTGCTTGGGTCACATACACCATATTAATCCTGAAGCCTCCTCCTATTTACTTTTTCTTTGCCTAAATTTTGTATTTGGACACCCAATGTCCTTTACATTACAGGAGAGACATCCAGGAGACAGCAAAAATTACAATGAATGTATCCGGCATGAGACCATCAGAGTGGCGGTCTGTGACATGATGGAAGGAAAGTGTCCCTGCCCTGAGCCCTTACGGTATGTGTGTGCCAAGAGCGCCCACTTGGCACTTGGTATTACTGTTGAAAATGTAGCTGGTTCATACCATTGAGAACCTTTGAGCCAAAATCCACTCTTGGGCACCAGAGGAGATCAGAAAACGAAAGCTGTGTGGTTCATGCTTTTAAAGAGTGGTGGCTGAGGGTCACTTGGAAGTTCAGAGAGCTGTTTGATTCTAGGAGAGTGCCAAGCCTAATGGGAAAGACATAGTCCACACCCTTAGGGAGACTCCAATTTGATGAGCGCCTGGACCTGTTGAAGATCCTTACTGTTCTACAGCCAAATGAGGTGTAGAGCCCTTCACAACAAACCTATTTCTCAGTGTTTGAGTTTATTTGTAACTGTTCAAAGTAGATGAACAAAGTCACAGTTATCAAAACAAACTTGGAAGAATTTTGAGTAAGGTTTGGGATTAGGGATGGCCTATGAAAAACAAATGAGATAGAGTCACAAGTTGTGAAGTTGGGATTTAAATGGTCAGTATTAATGGTTATCCTTATTTGTTTGTTTGTTTGTTTATTTATTTCATGAGACAGAGAGAGAGGCAGAGACACAGAGGGAGAAGCAGGCTTCACTCAAGGAGCCTGATCTGGGACTCGATCCCGAGACTCCAGGATCACGCCCTGGGCAGAAGGCAGGTGTTCAACTGCTGAGCCACCCAGGCATCCCGGTTATCCTCCTTTAATAATACCAAAGGAATATGAGAAATCACCTTCGGCCATCATCTATTCCTTTTTCCATTTTCCATTGAAAGATCTTTGTGAGGGGTGTACCTGGGTGACCCAGTCGGTTAAGTGTCCAACTCTTGGTTTCAGCTCAGGTCATGAGATCGAGCCCCATGTTGGGTTTCACACTGAGCATAGAGTCTACTTGAGATTCTCCTTCTGCCCCTCCTTCTTTTGCTCCCTCTCTCTCTCTCTCTCTAAAATAAATAAATCTTAAAAGAAAGAAAGGTCTTTGTAGGATATCACATCCGGGCTTGGGAGCTCTATTTGATTTGGCAGTAAGTTAGATGGTAAAGGGATGATCCCGTGCACACTGTGTCCCTAACTTCAGCTTCTCTGCTTGTTCTCCAGAGGCGTGATGGAGAAGTCCTTTCTGGAGTATTACGACTTCTATGAGGTGGCCTGCAAAGATCGCCTACACCTTCAAGGCCAGACTATGCAGGTAATGCAGCCCCTGCCACTAAGGCCAGAGGCTCTGCAGCAGACCATGTAAAATCCACCCACAAGGATAGCCTCTGCATCTCTTAAGAGAATTCAGAGCCAAAGGGATCTTGGTTCATCTGAGTCTCTATAGCCCAGAGAGGAGACAAATGTGTCTCATTCTTGTGGAGTTGCTTCTGTCTTGGCATAAACTAGATGTTCATAAGTAGAGTCTGAACCATCCTTTGTAGCTCAGAAGGCCTGCCCTTCTTAGTAGTCTTTTCAAACCAAGAACATTCAGCCCTCTCTGAATCTTAGCGATTATAATGGTGAGTTCTCTACTGGAGTTCTGTCCCTAGCTCAGAAGGGTACTCGGAGAACAAGGCCCAGGGAAACACTGGGTATGTGGTGTTATATGTTGAAAGATTGCTGTTACAAATGACAGTAAGTGGTTGTTTACTCTCTGCCTCAACTGGAGAAATGTGTATCCACTTCCAATAGGAATACAGGATTGATGCTTGTTTTAAAGAGGAGATTCTAAAAAAAAATAAAATAAAGAGATTCTTGGTGGGGAGCCTGGCTGGCTCAGTCACTAGAGCATTTGACTCTTGATCTCAGAGTTGTGAGTCTGAGTCCCACCTTGGGCCTGGAACCTATTTTAAAAAAATAAGAGGAGATTCTTATTAAACCAAATTGTAAATGGGCTCAAATATAAAAAAAACGTGGTTGTTAAGAGAGTGAGACTACTCCTGTCCCTAAGGACTAGTTCTTATGTTTTTTTGGCTCATTTACTCATGGTCTTACTTAGAATTGTATGGACTTGGATGAGTGACTGAGGCCTCTTGAGGTTCTCTCCATTTCTTGCTGAGATGCTTTGCCCACCCAGGCTCCCCCAGCAGCATTTACTGCAGTAGCAGTAAATGTGTTCTGTCCTCAGCTGCTGCTTAGAAATAGTAGTTTCCCTGTCCTTCCTTCAAGGACTTCCCCACCCATCTGCCACATGAAAACTCAAAGGGCAAGGGCGCCTGGCTGGCTCTGTCAGAAGGGCATGTGACTGTTGATCTTGGGGTTGGAAGTTTGAGCCCCACGTTGCATGTAGAGATGACTTTAAAAAACAAAACATGGGATGCCTGGGTGGCTTAACAGTTGAGCATCTGCCTTTGGCTCAGGGCGTGATCCCGGGATCCGGGATCGAGTCCCACATCAGGCTCCCTGCATGGAGCCTACTTCTCCCTCTGCCTGTGTCTCTACCTCCCTCCCTCTCTCTCTCACTCTCTCTGCCTCTCATGAGTAAATGAAATCTTTAAAAACAAGACAAAACAAAACCTCAAAGAGCAAGGCCCTCTCAGGGTTAACTTGCTCCTGACCCCTTTTGCAGAGTATATCGTATGTGATACCTGCCATGGTTCGTTCCCCATCAGGAATTCTCATTGCTGGTATTCAAAAGCATTTCCCAATATTCACTCTGTGGAGGAAAAATAACTCATGATCAGAGAAGGAAAGGGAAGAGCATGCAGCATCTGGGGAGGAGGGACATGGGTAGAAATGGAGCCAAGGATGAAGAAAGGAAGATTTGAAAAATTGACAGCTCCAAAGTAAGTTTGGAGTTCAGCTTTTGGGGAGTGTAACTTTTGGAAGTGAGAAGTGTGGGCTGTAATCACAATGACTGTGATTTGTGTACACTGATCCCTAATCATGAGGGTGATATGTGGGCAGAAGTGTGGAAATAGTTAATGTGGAAGAAGCAGAATGTGAGAGGGAAAAATGGTGTACCTTTTTGTGACTCTCAAGGAAAGATGTCTCCACTTGTCTAAACCCTGCCACGTGCTACTTTTGTTGCCATATTCTCTGTACAGCATTTTAAGTTCTTTTGTTTATCTCCTCTACTCCAACCCTAGTTGTTTTTGAGACTTTCAGAACAGTTAACCCCTTACTACAAAATGTCTGGAAATCTTTGATCTAGAATAACAAGGACTAGGATCAAGGCTGGGTGGCCCTGGAGCGATGCCTAGAAACCTGACAGGATGGTAGTGACTGATCTCTCTGAAAGAGTGTATGGGTACTTATCTAGTTCTGAAAGTCAGAACTCCTGAGTACTAGACCCGCCCATGATGTTGGAAAAACAAATTACCCTTTTGGATAGAGGGAAAGCAGAATAATATTTCCCTTGTATGTCTTTTAGGAAATTAATTGAAAACACAGACATACTTAATGATTACAGTTCTGGTCTTGAATTTCTGTTTCTTACCTATGTCGTCTTCCCCATGACCCCCTTCTCCACATTGGCTCACTTTCAGGGAACACCAGCACATTTTAATGTTGGCCCAAGCCAGACCTATCTGGGGTGGTAAACGTGCCATAATATTCCTCGTCAGAGGGTATGCAATCTGCGGTCAGGGACTGTAATGCCACATCTTATTCTAGTCTAGTGCCTGGGAAGTTGAGCGAGTCCAGCACGGCCCCAAAGCTGCACTGTCTAGGATGAGCTGCCCAGATGAGAATCTTCCATCCCGCTTGTCTCCTTTCCCCCACAGGACCCTTTCGGAGAGAAGCGTGGCCACTTTGACTACCAGTCCCTCTTGATGCGTCTGGGACTGATTCGTCAGAAAGTGCTGGAGAGGCTCCATAATGAGAACGCCGAAATGGACTCTGATAGCAGTTCGTCTGGGACAGAGACAGACCTGCACGGGAGCCTGAGGGTTTAGACCCTGCTCCCCTCTCCCCTCCCCCCACTCAAGAGTCCCAGCCAAGTCCCTCCCCCCCACCCCAGGGACGGAGAGGCACTGTGTATCTCCCTCCAAACGTGATGTCATCCCGCAAGATGGCAAGAACCAAGCCAGCTCGGATCCCAGGGCGCAGGAGTGGGGAGGCTCTTCCGCTCTGACCTCCCCGGCTCTCCAGCCCCCAGGGCTGTTCATCCCGTAGCAGGGGCCACGGTACCTATGCAGGAGCACCTCCAGGGCGAGGGCCTCTGGCAAAAACAAAACAACCGACACACCTCTGCACAGGGCCAGCTCCTTAGGGACAGGTGGGGGATAGAAGCCGGAAGTCCAGGAGGGAGTGTGCCCGAATGCTTTATGGGGATATCTGGAAGGGAGCTCTGGGTGGGGGGCTGTCTGTGACACTTAAGCAGTCTGGGTGGTTGTCTGTCTGTCTGCAGTCTTGAAGCAGGGCTTCCCGATGCCCTTTTTCCTCCCTGCCTCCTCTGCCCTTACTTCCCATGGGCCAGCATAATTTTGTTTTTCCTAATTTATAGTCACTGTTCTAGACAGACCAAAGAGAAGGAACAGTGGTGGAGTCTAGGCTGCTGATCAGTAAGCTTTACCTAGCACCTGAGCACCTTTCTCCTCTGCTCCCCACCCCCCATTCCCTTGCCCATTTCTAGATTTAAGACAGAAGGTAAATGTGACCAGGACTGAACCGAGGTCTTGGTAAAGCCTGCACAGGCAGCACGAGAAGCTGATTTTGTTCCCGCAATCACTGATTTGAAAAGTTCCCAACACAGCCGCTGTGTGTGGGGAATGAGAGCCACTATGTAGAATAGTCTCTTTCAGATTTTCGTAAATCCTAGCCACGATGATGAGGGGGTTCCCCGGGGGGCGGGGTGCAGTGGGGAGACTGACGCTAGCCCTGTTGTGTTCTGTTTGGCTGTCCTTGTGTATTTTTACCCCAGCCTCCAGTGCCCCCCCTTCACTTCAGTGCCCAGAAACGCGTGGGGAGCAAGGGTCGCCAAGGGCAGAGGGACTAGGGCTGGGACTCTGGGCTCCTCCTGCCTCCCTTCCTTCCCCCACCCCCCCTGCTGCTCTGTCACCAGCTCCCATGGGCATTCGCCTGGCTGTGTTGCTTCTCTGTATCTAGCTGCAGTGGTCCTTTAGTGGGCTGGCTCAGAAAAATGTGCTTTAGGTGCCCCATTGTACTGGGCACCAAGGAAATCCAGCCTTCCCCTTTTTGGTGTGTTCTCCCCCATACTTTCCAGATTCTTACTGTTATGGCTCCCAGTGGGGTGTTGGTGATCCATGTGACGCAGGGCCTCGGTCAGTATCCAGCCACATGTAAGGGAGAGGATAACCATACCTGCCCTGCCTGCTGCTGGGGAGCCCTCTGCCCAGGGGCCGGGGGACTTCCCTGGGGGAGCTTGGGAGGGGTTGGACGCAGAGGAAAATGTTCTACTTGGGAGGGCAGGAAGCAAAGAAACTGGACAGAAGTGGGCTTGGGGAACGGAAGTTTATCTCGGATACTTAAAACTGGGTCTCTTAATAGGGAGATTTCAGAAAGGGACCCTGCTTCCAATTTCCCTCTTCCACTCCCAGAACTCGTACAGGGCTTAGAAGAATGCCCTTGGTCTGTTGGTCCAGTGGTCGTCTGTCATCCATTTAAGTGTTCCCACTTTCAAGTGACAATCCTCTCCTTGGCCCTGCCGTGGGCAGAGCATGTCTGGCACACCAGCCTGACTTTTATGCCCTAATCTTGAGTTGAGGAAATATATGCACAGGAGTCAAGAGATGTCTTTATATCTGACTGTACATAAATGAAGTTTTTTTTTTTTTCTTTTTGGTGCAATAAAGTTTGTTTTGGCAGAAGGAGGAAGCGCCTATGGGTGTGGGAGGGTTTGTGTAAAGGGAGAATGGGATCCTCTCAACAACCACGCCTCTCGCCCAAGTCAAACTTGTCAGAGAAAGTGCTCAATGCTTTGTCTAGAAGCTGAAAACTAGTTACATGATGTGGGTGGAAACAGGGCTGCTGGTGACGAGTTCCCCACTAACCAGAAGTAGAAGAGCCTCTTTTGAGACCACCTCTGGCAGTCCAGGAGAGGAGTGCCATCTTGGCCTCAGTTGCTTCCAAAGGGATCCTTCTGCAGAGACTGGGAAGTGAGCGTATCCTAGGAAGACCGGCAGATGTAGACTATTGCTCTGGGTAAGGAAAGGGTGTCTTAGGTTCTGGGTAATCCAAAGTGAACTGGGTTTTCAGATTTCTGGCACTAAAGCAGCCCTTAGGAATTCAGGACTCAGAGGATGGAGACAGCTTCATACAGCTAGCTCATCACTCCCTTCCCTAGTTGCTCAAGAATTTTTGCTGCCTGGCACAGGCTTGTCCTCTTGGCTGACCACGTGTAGAGCGTCCTGCCAGCCTAGGCTATGTGAAGCCACGATACAGGCATGTAAGGGTCCTGGCACCAGTGAACATGGGCTCCGGCTCTTAGCTTTGCTTTGTAAGCTGGTGGCCCTGGGGAACGATTATGTCAGTTCCTCGCCTGAGATGTAAGGAGACCTTACTGAGCCTCTGAGAGTGGCTGTGAGGGGATTAGGTGTGTTCATAAAATGGCACAGGGTAGCTGTTCAGTAAATGATGCCCTTCCCACCACTAAGGCTAGAGGGACCTGGTGATCAGCACAGGAGGGAAAGCAAAGATGAAACTCGATGACTTGTGGCCGCTGTTGGTTGATGGTCCTAGGTTCCGTTGTTTCTAACACCTGTTTCCCTCACACTCAGCCAGGTCCATCAGAACCCAGAAGGTCTAGAGCAAGCCAGAAAGACTGAGCGAGTGGCTCTTACTGGTCCTTTAGGGTCTGCTTGTCTGAGATAAACCTTTTTATGAGGACAAGGTTTGAATTAATGGGCTATAACTTAAGTCCCAGGGCTACAGAGACGAAACTGTCTAGCCAGGAAACAGACCACCTTCATTCTAGACGCAACTCTACCATGAACTTGCAGATGACCCATGCAGGTCATTTCATACGTGCTTGCTGTACTGTGTTACTCAGGTTATCCTTACTGGATAAATGAAGTTTTCTCCAGTAAAGATGCAATGTGAAGGCACTTTAAAATAAAATTATGGGTGAAGAGTATTGAAGGAAGAAAAAACTTGGAACTTTCTTTAAAAAAAAAAATAACAAAGTTATTCAGGTTTTATTCAGCAGCAGCTCCTCCCTCCCCCTGCCTGCTGCTGGGGCCCATTCCACACTCCGAGTCAAGGGAGGGCTTCTCTGGCCTCCTCAGCCGTAATCTCCTGGGAGTAGAGGTCAGTGAAGAGAGCTGGCAGCCAGTAGTGGGCCTCCCCTGGGGCCTGCAGGTCCAGCCAGGCCAGCCCTTCCTTTAGCAGGTGTTCCTGGAGGGAAGAGTCATTTATGAAAATGGAGTTCCTGTAGGGTGGATAAATGACCCCCAAACCTATTTTGGCTTCAGTGGGGTTTTCACACTAAATCTACATTAGTGCCTTCACATATTTATTTACACAGCTAACCTGGAATCCCTGGTTCTGTTTGACCCTGACCTTTGCCTGTGGTGTGAAAAATGCTACCAATCAATCTGTGCTGCTGGGAAAGAGGGTAAAGACAAGTAGAGTGGGACATTGTAGAAAGAATGTAGAGCTAAAGAAAGGTCCACCCTATGGCCCTAAGCAAATCCTTGATCCCTTTTGCCTGAAGCAAAATGGGAGACCACTGTTCTAATTACGGTTCGGTTAACTTCAGTTAACTTGCGGGTAAACCTTCATGGAGAAGTTAATGGAATGGAAGGACTGTATTACTTTAGAATGGACTCAAAATTCCTACAGCTGGAATTAGGCTCAAGACGGGCTGGTTGTGCCCAATACATTAAACAGATGTTTGTGTTACCCTGCTTTCCAGAAGAAGTCTGTAGTTTAATTACCTGGATAAAAAAGAAGGTATTAAAAGCCAGGGTTACACTTGCCTGCTACTACTCCTTCACACCAGCCTTTCATTAGTTCCAAGAAACCTGTATATATAAAACGCTAACTATATAATACAGTATAATAGTATATAATTATGGATATGTAATTAAGTAGGTAACAGTTCCCTTCACTCTGTATTAACAGTGTTACTTCCAATATGAACCATATGAACCCTCTGACCGGGCTCTACAGGTCGGGGGAGACAGCAGGTATTGGTGACTGGCCTACAGCAGAGTGAGAAGTCCGCCCCTGAGTGCCACCTTCAGAGGGATGCGGGGGTTGCTTCTGAGTGGTGACCGCAGCTTTCAAGGCAAGGGGCAAGCAGAGCAAGGCTGCAGTTTCTGCTGATGTGCTATCTATCCACCCATCTGGGGCCCATCTCTTCTGGGCCACTCCAAAATTCACATACCAGCACTTGCCGGGCTCGCTCGGTCTCCCATTTAAGACTGGCTTTGATATCACTGACAGTCACGTAGCCGTTTTTCTGAAGGAAGGAGGAACAGGGAGTCAGCTGACGGACTTTCCTAAGAACCCAGCATCTGCTCGACAATACCTGATTTACCCAGATCGGGGGAAGAACTGCCCATGGGTGAAGCCTAAGAGAGCACAGACAAAATGTTTAGGAGTCTCAGCAAAGGGAGCAAGAGAAGCAACTTTCAGGGTGACAGGTTGGGGAAGAGTGATTTATGAAAATGGAGGTCCTGTAGGAGTGGATAAATGACCCCCAAACCTATTTTGACCTCAGTGGGGTTCAGTTTTAAAAAGTGGGGTCCCTGGTATTAAAATATTAGACTTTCTCAGAAAACTTCAAGTTATGGTAAAAGGTCAAGATAATTAACTGACCGGAAGAAATGGCAACAGTTCCCTGCCTCACCTTACCCATTCCCCAAGAAGAGAAGCTCCTTGATTAGTTTTGTTCTACATTATAGAGAATTAGGAAAACTTAATATGTCTTCCCTAAATCCAGGAACAGACTCGGGGTGGGTAGGAGTGGGGTGCGGTATACTTACGGAATGGGAATGCCAAACCAGATTAAACACTGTTTTGAAGAATCCATTCATAAAGTAGTAGTAAGACCTCAACTAATCTGTCTACCCAAGAAAATACAGCTCACTGTCTGCATCTCTGTCTCCTCCACTAGACTGTAAGCTCCCTGAGAGCAGGATCTCTGGTGCCCCTCGTCTACCCCCACAGCCTGGCCCGGTGCTCTGCACTGTAGCTGCTCAATAAATGTCTTCTAAACAAGCACAGCTCTGAGTAGTGCGTCGCCTAGACAGGCTCAGCAGAAGACCTGTTCGACGGGGAGGAGGTCAGAGCTGCTCCCGAAGTCCCTCCTCCCGACAATCCCGACTGTCGCCCCACCCCCGGCCAGAAAGGCACACCAGTACCTCCGCCAGCTGCAGCACCACTGTGTGATCCATGTTGAGCTCAGCTGGAACAGACTGAATGAGGTAGGTGCCACCCACGGGGATGATGCCGAAGCCAGTACCGAGCGCCTTCAGCTTCTTGATGGCTCTGATCAGGTCATCTCTGAAGTGAGGAAGAGCGGCTTCAGGACCTCTGGCAGACCACACCTAGCCACCCTGCAGTCTCAGCTCTGCCCCGGCCAGGACACCCTGACAGAAGACTAAAAGGCTGCGTAACAGTCAGTGCCGTCCGTGAAAAGGCGGGGCCAGGGGGCACCAGGCAGTGCTTGGACAAGCAAGGGAGAAAGTACAGGTATGGGGCTCTCCACTCAGCAAACCACGCTAACCCCGGACAGAGGTCAAAAATATGCCCATGGGAGCCCATCAGGAAATGTGAATGAATGAGCTGAACGCAGGAGACAAAGGGAGCTGCATGAACAGTGGCAAAACAGAAAAGGTTTCTCCATTTTACAGAGGGCAACCCAGCTGATTACTGCCATTTGGAAAGTCAGGCCCAGTCATGCCAGATTTTCTGGCTTCCGGTTAACAACTAACTCAAATTAGGGAAAAAGAAAGTCCACAAAATGTGTAGACCATATACCCAGCTCACATACTGACAGCCTTTTTTTTTTTTTTCACCTTTTCTCAAATTGAGGTCACACAGAGAAGCTGGTGAACCAGATCAACTAACACGTCACCTTCTGAGCCCAACTGTTCCCCAGCCTTCCTCAGCACGTGTGCTAGTCTCCAACCTAAGATAATCTCAAGATTAAGCCCCAAGTATGTTACAAAATAGTAATACACATGAAAAAAAATGCTCAGAATACACCAAAATGTTAACAGCTCTAATCTCTTAGTTGAGAAATAATGGGTGGTTTTTTATTCTTTATCTCTCTCTGTATTTTCAGTTTTCTAAAAAATATGTTTTCTGATGATAAAGAATAAAAATTATTCCTAAAGTAGCCTAGACATGTGAGCAGTAAGGAGAAGACCTTTCTGATTTTTAAAGACCTTTCTATACTCCAGGGATTGGGAGGCAAGACCTACTGGCTGACGTCCTGTGCGAATTTGCCCCTTCCTTTTAACACCTGTTGATGTAGCTCCTCCAGAGTTATCAGACCTACAGGAGCGGGGAGGAAGGCAGATGGAGGATTACCTTTATGGCTAAGCCAAACAAAACAAAATTATAAAAACAGAGGCAGCAGCATCTCTGGAAAACTATAAACACTCCCTTAACATTGAGGCTGTATCTGTTTACAGCCAATGATTTGTAACTGTTTTTTTTCTTTCTTTCTTAACTTCAACATAGTGCTTATTAAGATGACACCACTGGATGACGATTTTTAGGTCACATTGTGGGGGCATAGAAATGTGGCATCACTCCACCTTGGAGCTGCAGGACAGACTTAATGATAAAATCATAACCTAGACGCATAGTGTATCAAGGGAAAAGGTCTATTTCTTCTCTATTATTTTCTGTAATAACCAGGAGCTAAGACAATCCTGAGTGAAGATCTCTAGAGAATAGAGACAATCATTCAAGTAACTCCATTCACACCTGCCTATGGAGACCTGCCAGAGATTGAACCACATGAAGCCGCTAAGGTGCTTCTATAGACCTAACAGCTTCTCCAGATCTTATCAGCCTGCAGATCACAGGATGGACAAGATCACCTTTCAAAGGTTTCTCCCTCTGAGAAGTTCAAAGCCTCATCTGCAGGACTTAGCCAGCCTCACCTCCATTCCGGTGCTTCAGAGCCAGGCACACTTCGATAATCTGGACACCGAGCTCGTAATAGAAATCTCCCACGCCTAGCATCTCAGACCAAAATCCTTTTCCAGCTGAAAGACAGAAAAACAAAAGCTAAGTTATATATTAGTTTTTATCGTTTCTTATCTTTCAAAGCTAGATTAAAACATCTATCCTATGGGAAGTCTTCCCTGCCTAACCAAGCCCTTGTGCACCATTTACTACTCAGGATCCTCAAGATGGTTGAACTCTTGGAAATTCCTTAGGAAGCAGGCTTGGATGGCTAATCTAAGGGTGGGTAATCTAATTTTTTTTTTTTTAATTCATGAGAAAGGCAGAGACACAGGCAGAGGGAGAAGCAGGCTTCATGCAGGGAGCCCAATGTGGGACTCGATCCTGGGTCTCCAGGATCATGCCCTGGGCTGAAGGCAGCCCTAAACTCCTGAGCCACCCGGGCTGCCCAAGGGTGAGTAATGTAAAAGGCATTTCTATTTGGCTCATTCTGGCTCAAAATACTATAAAAATGAATTTTCCTTTCCTGAATTATACAGTGAAATATAATGGGACATATGGTCTAACAAGACTGAGAGGAAGAATATGCAGACCTGGCATTCAAAAATCCATTAAAGAGAACAAATAGTTTATCAAGTAAAAAACAATACAGGTTAGAATGTAGTTATTATAGCATAATCGGACATGTTAAAAAAAAAGTTTATAAATATGATGAGGGTGTCCAGAAAGATTATCTTACACTGTTAATAGTTATTTCTGCAACTATGGGACAGAGTCAAATGACTTGTACTTTCTCTTTTTCTCCTTTGTTGACTGACCCCATGATTACGTGCTGCTTTCATTAAAAATATCTTGGGGTGCCTGGGTGGCTCAGTTGGTTGGGCATCTGCCTTCTGCTCTGGTCATGATCCCAGGGTCCTGGGGTCGGGCCCCACATCGGGCTCTCTGCTTGGGGGGGGGTCTGCTTCTGCCCGTGCCCCTCCCCTCCATTCATGCTCTAATAAATAAAATCTAAAAAAAAAAATTTTTTTTAAATATCTTTTTAATAAAGGGAAAAAACAGGGCAGCCCGGGTGGCTCAGCGGTTTAGCACTGCCTTCGGCCCAGGGCATGATCCTGAAGACCCAAGATCGAGTCCTGCATCGGGCTCCCTGCATGGAGCATGCTTCTCTCTCTGCCTCTCTCTCCCTGTGTCTCTCATGAATAAATAAATAAAATCTTTAAAAAAGGAAAAAAATAGCTATGAAGAAACTCTACCGTAGGTCACTCAAGAGAGGGTCACGTGGGATCCCTGGGTGGCGCAGTGGTTTGGCGCCTGCCTTTGGCCCAGGGCGCGATCTTGGAGACCCGGGATCAAATCCCACATCAGGCTCCCGGTGCATGGAGCCTGCTTCTCCCTCTGCCTATGTCTCTGCCTCTCTCTCTCTCTCTCTCTCTCTGTGACTATCATAAATAAATTTTAAAAATTAAAAAAAAATTAAAGAGGGTCACGTATGCTGGCCACTAGCCTACACACCGGCATCCCCAGTGTCCCTGTCAAACTGCTAGGCACTCCCTGTAGGCCCTTCTCGGAGGGCCTTCTGGAAGATGCCCTACCTCAGTCGTCACACCTAGATGAGTTGCTGTCCCTCAGGCACCCTAGAAAAACACAACAGCCCCGTGGACAACTCCTTACAGGCCAGAGGATCCACCCCAATGGTGGCACACATGTCCTGGAACTGCACTCGGAACTCCGGATTCTTCCGGATCTCCTGCTTGTGCTTGCTAGCAAATTCCTCCAGGTTGGTCTTGAACATGTCCAACTGCTTCGACATCTGTAAGATGGACCAGGAGGAGGTTATGGGGCAGCCCCACCAAGGGATCATCAGATGGCAAAAATAAGATCCCAATCCACTGGCAGGGCAAAGGCTGAAACAACCTATCTCCTCCAGGCCTACCATTAGGCTATTTCTTGTTCCCTCTGTTTTGTTTTGTTTTTTTAAAGATTTATTTATCAGCTTGAGAGAGAGAGAGAGAACACTCCTGCGCGCTCCTACAACGTGGGGGAGAGCCAAAGGGAGAGATCTTCAAGCAAACTCTCCACTGAGTGCGGAGCCCAACTGGGAGCCTGATGAGCTCATGGCCTAAGCCAAAACCAAGAGTCGGACACCCAACCAAGGCACCCAGGCACCCCTACTGTTCCCTCTCTTTTTATCCCTAACTTTCCTTCGTGGTTCCGTTGTTGGCTGGGTTGGGATGCCATGTTTCCTCAATTCTAAAACACACATTTTTGGGGGCACCTGACTGGTTCAGTTGGTGGTAGAGCATGCAACTCTTGATCTCGGAGTCTTGAGTTTGAGCCCCATGTTGGGAGTAAAGATTACTTAAAAATAAAATCTTTAGGGCAGCCCTAGTGGCGCAGCGGTTTGGCGCCGCCTGCAGCCTTGGGTGTGATCCTGGAGACTCGGGATCGGGTCCCACATCGGGCTCCCTGCATGGAGCCTGCTTCCCCCTCTCCCTGTGTCTCTGCCTCTCTCTGTGTGTGTCTATGAATAAATAAATAAAATCTTTAAAAAAATAAAATCTTTAGGGATGCCTGGGTGGCTCAGTGGTTGGGCGTCTGCCTTCGGCTCAGGGCGTGATCCCCAGATCCAGGATCGAGTCCCGCATTGGGCTTCCTGCAGGGAGTCTGCTTCTCCCTCTGCCTCTCTCTGTATGTCTCTCGTGAATAAAAATAAAATCTTTAAAAAAATAAATACATAAAATAAAATCTTTGGGGGCCCCTGGCTGGCTCAGCAGGTTAAGTGTCCTATTCTTGGTTTCAGCTCAGGTCATGATCTCAAGGTTGTGACATCAAGCCCTGCAACCGCCCCTGCGCTCAGTGGGGAGTCTGCTTGCCCTCTCCCTCTGTCCCTCCCCTGGCTTACACAGACACACACACACACATTCTCTCTCAAATAAATAAATAAATCTTTAAAAAACTAAAAATAAAATATTTGGGGAGCTTGGGTGGCATGCAGTTATGCACCCACTCTTGGTTTCAGCTCAGATCGTGATCTCAATGTCCTGAGATCAAGCCCCACCTCAGGCTCTGCACTCACCTTGTCTCTCCCCCTCCCTGTGCCCCTTCCCACCCACACTTTGTCTCACTCTCTAAAATAAATAAAACTTTAAAAAATAAAATCTTTTAAAAATAAAAATAAAAGAGGCACCTCAGTGGCTCAGTTGGTTAAGTGTCTGCCTTCAGCTCACTTCATGATCCCAGAATTCAGGGATGAAGCCCCAAATCGGGCTCCCTGCTCAATGGGGAGTCTGCTTCTCTCTCTGCCCCTCCCCCTGCTCCTTCTCTCTCTCTCAAATAAATAAATCTTAAATATATATATATAAAATATGCATCCTGGGATCCCTGGGTGGCGCAGCGGTTTAGCGCCTGCCTTTGGCCCAGGGCACGATCCTGGAGACCCGGGATCGAATCCCATGTCAGGCTCCCGGTGCATGGAGCCTGCCTCTCCCTCTGCCTGTGTCTCTGCCTCTCTCTCTCTCTCTCTCTATCATAAATAAATAAAAATTAAAAAAAAAAAAATATGCATCCTGACTTTCAAACAGGAACATGTAGGGGGAAAAAGTAAGTAAAAATAAAAAAATAAAATACATTTTTCCCCTACATGTTCCTGTTCAAAAGTCAGGATGCATCTAACAACCAGAATGCACATCTAATGTGGTACTTTTTTTCTTCTTTTTCCCAGAGAAACTGTTAGTAGAACAAATGTGCACCACAGAATCCATTTTGACTTGGGACACCTGAGTGTCTCAGTGGTTAAGCGTCTGCCTTTGGCTCAGGGTGCGATCCTGGAGTCCTGGGATCGAGTCCCACATCAGGCTCCCTGCAGGGAGCCTGCTTCTCCCTTTGCATGTGTCTCTGACTCTCTGTGTCTCTCATGAATAAATAAATAAAATCTTTTTAAAAAAAAAAAAGGATTCCATTTTGACTTAAAAATGAGGGAATGCAGCATTCAGAAAGAAATAAATCTTCAGCCACTAAGAGAAAGGCTACCTAGGAGAAAAAAGGCTGGCTGGCATGAATTAGGGGTCTTGAGTTGACTGTGTTGACTCTTTCAGTCATGGACCTTCTTGGGAATCAACTCCAAATAAAAAATCCCAAAGGGAGAGGTGGCTCTACCAGATTTTTTCCAAAGCTAAATACAAATGGTTTGGGGCTTTTCGGACTTATTTGTAGTATTCTTCCTCTTTCCCTAATTAACAAAACCTGTGTTCTACCAACCATGAGTAACCACTCCTGGCCCAGCGTCTCCTCATTTGCTACATATTATGAACTTATATCATTTCCAGTTGATTCCTGTATGTCATCTCCCCTATGAGGGGGAGCTTTTGTTTCTTTTTTTTTTTTTAAGTAAATAAATATTTACTTAATAGTAATACTAACTCTTAGAGAAGGTGAAAGAGAAAGTGGGAGTGCACAAGTGGGAGGGCCACAGGGAGGAGAGAATCTCCAGCAGACTCCTGCTGAGCGAGGAGATTACAACCTAAGCTGAAACCAAGACTTGGACACTTAACCAGCTGAGCCACCCAGTCGCCCCAGTGGGAGCTTTTGAATAGCACAGACTGTGTCTATTATCTTTCCTTAGTAAAGGATCCATTCCCTTGCTTAACTCTTTCCTCCTCTTCTTTACCACTCACAATAACTGAGTAAACTCAGGACACGGACAGAAAAGCAAACTGCAGGCACCGCACCCCATCCCTGACACATACTTCTGGTAGCACCTAGATGTGACAGTGACGGGTGGCACAGAGTAAGCAGTATTTTCACGTTATTCTTAGGCACTTCAAGTGAAAGCCCCAAAGACCTAAATCAAACAGCTCTACCACCTACTACTCATGTAACTCGGATAAACCACCTTGAACGTCCTCAATTCTAAACCGGGAAGACGACAGTTCCCTCCGGATAGAACCATCAGGATGAATGAACATGACAGTGTATGTAAAGACAATGGACGCGTGCCTGGGGCGATAGAAGCATGTAATGACTCAAAGATGCGAGCTATCACTGTTATTAGCAAGTTCCGTAAAAGATCTGAGCAGCCCAGAGATCGCCTCTTCTTAGTTCAATCCAAACAATCTAGTTTACGTGAAAGGTGTCCTCTCCAGCCTCGTCGGGTCTCCCTTCCTGCCTGGAGCCCTCCAACCTACTCACCTGGGCCAGCTGGTCCTCAGCCAAGACAGTTCCTCGCTCCTTATACTTGGCCTGTCAGACAAAGAGACCAGCGTGAGTTGAGAGTGGGCGCTGGGGGGCTCCCACTTGCACTGCCTCCGATGAAGGATGAAAAGAGGGTCTCTCTTAAATGGTTTTTGTTAGGGAGAGGGATGAGGATCTAAAAGAGACGGCTCGTCTGTACTCCTATTGGGGGACGCGGGAGTAGAGCGTTGGGGGATCCGGGGATGCTGACACTGCAATCCACCGGAAGCCGAAGACGCTCAGTTCCCCGGGACCCGCGGAGCCTGTGTCAGATTCTGATGGGGGGCGACCTGAGGGTAGAGCTCGGCTCCGAGACTTTCCGTGTCTCTCGGGTCGGCCTTCTGCCCCTCACCTCGGCAAGCTTCTTCTTGGCGATGGCGCCAGCTCCCACCCCGCGGCGATGCATCCCCGCCCTGGGCCGGGGGCCGCCCCGCTGCCGGACCCCGGGTCTCCGTGTCCCGGGATCCGCCGCCCGCTCCCAACGCGGAAGCGCGCGGGCCGCGCGTCATCTCCGCGCGCCGGAAGCTGCGCGCCGACTTCCTGCCGCGGGGCAGCGCGGTCCCCGCCTTCCTCCGGTGGCGGGTCGGGAGAAACCCCGCGAAGCTCCGCGAAGCCCCGCGAAGCCGGCTCTGTGTCTGCGGCGAGCTCCCCGTCCACGTGGGCGCCCGCATCCTCGCGTGTTAGCGCGGCTGCCCCCCCCCCCCGCCGCCGCTCAGCTCTGGCTCCCAGCCGGCGCTCGCGGCCGCTTCCTACCGACCAGGCGCTGACACGGCCCCGAAGCTTCCAAACGGAGCGTGAAACAACGCACCTGCTCTTGTGGAACCTACCTGTCGGAGTCACACGCGGAGATTCTGGCTAGGGCAGACCGGACGGGTTCCTGCACTCTGGAATTCAGATAGCCTGGCTCCGTAGCTCAGATCCACTGCGTGCACGGTCCAGTAACTTCAGGCAAAGTCCTGAATCTCTAGTGTTCTAGTGTCCACAGTTGGTATAGAGTAATACCTACTCGTGAGGTTGTTGTGAGGATGAAGTGAGGAAACCTGTAACAAAGCCTTTAGTGCAATGCCTGACATAAAAGTAGACCTCAGCTGTGACTCCTACCAGATTTGGGGTGGCATCAGTCCTGTGTTCAGAAAGCTCCACGGGTGCTTTCTATAGCGTTGAACCTAACAAAGGAGCTAGTGAGGGGTTCTTAAGTCAGGGAATAAGATCAAATTCTTGTTTTGGAAAAATTAGTGACCAGAGCGCCTGGGTGGCTCAGTTGGTTGAGTGTCTGCCTTTGGCTCAGGTCATGATCCTGATGCCCTGGGATAGAGCCCTGCATGGGGCTTCTATCTGGTGGGGAGTCTGCTTCTCTGCTGCTCCCCTTGCTTGTGCTTGGGAAAAAAAAAAAAAAAAGTGAATGACAACCTAGACTTAAGTCAATCATAACAATCTGGTCAGCCCGGGTGGCTCAGCGGTTTAGCGCGGCATTCAGCCCAGGATGTGATCCTGGAGTCCTGGGATCAAGCCCCACCTCAGGCTCCCTGCTTGGAGCCTGCTTCTCCCTCTGCCTGTGTCTCTGCCTCTGTGTGTGTGTGTGTGTCTCATGAATAAATAAAATCTTAAAAAATAATAACAATACAGCCTAGAAACAATGCAAACTGAATCTAAGCGGCCATGAGAGAGAATGGGACAGATTGGGGAGATATTTGGAAAGTGAATGTTAAAACTGATAAGATAGGGACAGACTTGGTAGGAAAAAATGCTCCGTTTTCTGTCTCGGACAACAGGTGGTACCCTTCAGAGAACGGGGGGGGGGGGGGTGGAGGAACGGGGCGTGACACCAGAGGATGAAGCTGGGAAAATAAAATTTTTTTAATATTTTATTTATTCATGAGAGACACAGAGAGGCAGAGACATAGGCAGAGGGAGAAGCAGCTCCCTGCAGAGAACCCAATGTAGGACGAGAACCCAGGACCCCAGGATCACAACCTGAGGCAGATACTCAACCACTCAACCGCTGAGCCACCCAGGCGCCCCTGAGGAAATAATTAAGAGTGATTTTGAACATGTTGAAAATTGAAGTCTCTGTGACATCACGAGAGAGATGACCAATAGTCGTTTGGATGTATTTGTATAAAGGTCTACAGAAAGAGCTGGGCAGAGAGAGCTACAGATCCAGAATCATCAGCAAGGTGAAATCACAAATGTGAATAATGTTACCAGAGATTTCAAGTAAAAGGATTAAAAGATGATGTGAGCAGAGATTGGTGACAGGATACTTAAGCCACCATTTTGGAACTTGAGGGATTATAGAGCCATAACTTGGGTCCCCCAGACCTGAGGATTTCATGGAGCAGAGCTGTCACACCACCCTTGAGCTACCTGCCTCTGGATACTTACAAGAAAGGGAAGTAGGGGCACCTGTGTGGTGGCTCAGTGGTTGAGTGGCTTGGCTGCCTTTGGCTCAGGTCGTGATCCTGGGGTCCCAGGATCCAGTCCTGCATTGGGCTCCCTGAGGGAGCCTGCTTCTCCCTCTGCCTGTGTCTCTGCCTCTCTCTGTGTGTCTCTCATGAATAAATAAATAAAATCTTTAGGAAAAAAAAAGGGAAATAATGTTTTATCTTACCAAAACCACCGTTACTTCGTGTTTCTTATTTGCAGCAGAATCTAATATTAGTGGATGCAAGGACCAAGGCTAAAACCATCATTCAGCTTTTTGTAGTCTTACTTCAGACTACCCCAAAACACACCCTTAGACACTGAGTTGAGACAGTCTAAGTACCCCTAGAGGGCAGCCCGGGTGGCTCAGTGGTTTAGCCCAGGGTGTGATCCTGGAGACCTGGGATTGAGCCCCACGTCACGCTCCCTGCATGGACCCTGCTTTTCCCTCTGCCTGTGTCTCTGCTTCTCTCTTTCTGTGACTCTTACGAATAAATAAATAAAATCTTTAAAAAAAAATCCCCTTAAGAACGAACATCCCGGGCAGCCCAGGTGGCTCAGCAGTTTAGTGCCACCTTCAGCCCAGGGCGTGATCCTGGAGACCTAGGATCAAGTCCCATGTTGGGCTCCCTGCATGGAGCCTGCTTCTCCCTTTGCCTGTGTCTCTCCCTCTGTGTGTGTGTGTGTGTGTGTGTCTTATGAATAAATAAAATCTTAAAAAAAAAACTTTCCCAGATACAGATTTGCTTCTCCAGTACATACTAGCCTTTTCAGACACCCTCTCCTAAAACACTGACCTTCAATATACCCACCCACAACTTTCTGCAAAAAAACAACTAGCCTCTTCTATACACATGTTTACCTCATACCCTCATATTCTTACTACACCACTCCCTAACAAAAATTTGGTCCCTTCCTGACTCACTGACATAGACACACACACACCTGCCTCACTTCTCACTCTTTGACTCACACTGTATGACCCCTCAAGATACATGCACTGATCTCTCACACTCATGCTTCAAATTTAACTATCCATACCCTCAAATGCACACACACTCTCCTAGGTGCGAACACTGGCCCGAGACACACCTAATTACCACACTCCAGTGGACATGCTCATTCCCTTGTTCAGACACATGTATTCTAGAATTTTAGGGAAAGTATGTTGATCAGTAATGTGCTGGTAAATGTTTAACAACCACCTCTCCAGGCTGGGAAGGAAGAGCTCTGATTTATAGCATTTGTCAATTTCCATGGTGTACTCTGGCCCTAGCCAATTTCAAGCTAACAGTGATTTTACAACCTGCTCACAAAATTCCCGACAATTTAGCAATGACTTTCAGAAGCACTCAGCTTCAGTATATTCTGAATGCAGACCATCACACATGCCATCACTTGCTTTAAGTGACTCACTGGCCTTAGCCTCGGGGTGGCTAAAAGCACGGGACTTTAATTCTCTACCTCATGGAGGCAGTGTCGTGCATGGTTAACCGCTAGGATGTTATTATCTTAAAGTGTTGTGATGAGACTTTAAATGATGTTTATCAAGAGCTAAGGACAATGCCTGGCCCATAAGACAACACTGCAAATTTATTAAGTCACCCTTTCTGATCCACTGACCCCCAGAGACCCAAAACTCTAGAAAGGGAAATCCAACTTCTCCCCAAGACAACCAGTTCTACCATAGAAAATCACTAAACTATCTTCTGAGCAAAGGCGTGTTCTAAACTGTGTGGCACGCTTTCTAAACTCCTTGAGTTTAGAGGAGAGGAAACCTACAATGTCAGAGCTGGAAGAGATCGCAAGCTGGCAGCCCTTAGGCAAATTCAGTTCTCAAAAGCGTTTTGTTTGGTCAGCAGAAAGCATGTCTCTTCCATTTTCACAGTCCCCATCCTTCCCATTGTCTTACACCCTCCCCACTTTGCTCAATTATGTCACTAGGGCCCAGCCCTTCAGCCAATCTGGCTTGCCACTCCCTGATTTAAAACTAATACCCTTGTGTTTTTAAACTGAGCTTTAGGTGGGTACATGATAGCAAAAGTTAAACTTTTATTGACCATATACTTTGTGCCAGGCATTATCTTAAGACTTACTTCAACCCTATGAGCTGGGTACTTTGGAATCTTTTCCCAGAATGCAAACAGGCTGAGAGAGGAACTAACTTGCTAAATCACAGACCTAGTGTTTTTGAGTCTGAATCTAGGTGTGTTTGACTCTTGTCTACTGAAATATGACTAGATCAAGGGGAGAGAGGACATTCCAGGCAAGATAGCTCAAGTGAAGAGGGAAGAGAAACAGCCCTGCCTTCCGTGGATACCAAACACTGGGAGAAGGCAGCGGACTGGAGGTGGGATGGGGGAGGGGCACTTTGAACACTGGAAGATAAAGGGATTGACTTTTGGACAAACTGAGTTGGCCCCTTACCCTTCACGCCCACTCCCATCACCCTAGGGCAAGCCTCGAATCCTTGCAAGAGGATTCTCTTAACTGGTCTTCCTTTTTCCGTCACCCTGTTCTTATATAAAATCCTCACTAATGGGATCCCTGGGTGGCGTAGTGGTTTAGCGCCTGCCTTTGGCCCAGGGCGCGATCCTGGAGATGCAGGATCAAATCCCACAGCCTGCTTCTCCCTCTGCCTATGTCTCTGCCTCTCTCTCTGTGTGTGTGTGACTATCATAAATAAATAAAAAAAAAAAATTAAAAAAAAAATCCTCACTAGTGATGGTTTGGGAATGCAAATAGCTCTTCAAACCTGCCCCTGCTCTGAGGATAAAATCCAAAAGCTTTTTTGTGTTTTAATTTGAGAGAGAAAGCATGAAAGAGACAGATCACAAGCAAGGGGGAGAGGCTGAGGGAGAAACAGGCTCCCTGCTGAGCAAGGAGCCCATGTATGTGGGACTCAATCCCAGACCCCCGGGGATTACCACCTGAGCCAAAGGCAGATGCTTTTTTTTTTTTTTTAAAGAAAAAAAAAAGATTTTATTTTATTCATTCATGAGAGACACAGAGAGGGAGAAAGAGACAGAGGCAGAGAAGCGGGCTCCATGCAGGGAGCCTGATGTGAGACTCGATCCCAGGACTCCAGGATCATGCTCTGGGCCAAAGGCAGGCGCTGAGCCACCCAGGGGTCCCCCAAAGGCAGATGCTTAACCGACTGAACCACCTACCTGCCCAAAATTCAAAATTTTTAACATGACCTTTAAGATCCTGCCTCTTGGGATGCCTGGGTGGCTCAGCAGTTGGGTGGCTGCCTTAAGCTCAGGTCCTGATCCCAGGATCTGGGATCAAGTTCCGCATTGGGCTTCCTGCAGGGAGCCTGCTTCTCCCTCTGCCTGCGTCTCTGCCTCTCTCTCATATGAATGAATAAATCTTTTTTTTTTTTTTTAAAAGACCCTACCTCTGCACACCTATCCAGCCCTTGTTTGTGCTCATCTCCCCATTGCTTGTTTCACTTTGTAAGAATAACACCGAGGCAGTATTTATTAAGGCTCCCCTTGTCCTTTGGCCATCTTATCCTTGCCATCTCGCTCAACTTGGATGTCCCTTTCTCAGGGGATCCCTGGGTGGCCCAGCGGTTTGGCGCCTGCCTTTGGCCCAGGGCGCGATCCTGGAGTCCTGGGATAGAGTCCCACGTCGGGCTCCCGGCATGGAGCCTGCTTCTCCCTCCTCCTTTGTCTCTGCCTCTCTCTCTCTCTCTATGTCTATTATAAATGAATAAATAAATCTTAAAAAAAAAAAAGTAGACGGTAAGTTTTGACAATGGACACAAGGATTTGTTTCAGCTTAAACTTTATTGGTTTGGCTTCTCTTGGGTACCCTGGAGGAGAGCTGAGTCCTGAGTAAGTGAAGGGCAGAGTCCAGGCGAGAGCTGGGTTTGGTCTGAGTCACTGAAATCTGGGAGAGTAGAGAGAGGAGGGGAAGTGGTTGGGGAGGAAGGTCATAATCCACTCAGAGTCAGCAAAGTAACTTCATCCTGGTGCCCAGCCATGGTTCAGCTGCTCATACCTGCCAATTACCTTTTTTTAAGATTTTATTTATTTATTCATGAGAGACACACAGAGAGAGAAAGAGAGAGAGAGAGAGAGAGAGAGAGAGAGAGGCAGAGACACAGGCAGAAGGAGAAGCAGGCTCCATACAGGGAGCCCGACCTGGGACTCGACCCCGGGTCTCCAGGATCACACCCTGGGCTGAAGCTGGCGTTAAACTGCTGGGCCACCAGGGCTTCCCCAATTACCTTTTTAATTATAAGTAATCAAAATAATTCCAAAAAGCACCCACTTTCCTATGGAGAATTTCTCATACTCTCCCCTCCATTGTTCTGGTCACTTTCCTCTTTCCCTTCCTGCCCTCTACAGGAAGCCATCCCAGATCTATTCCCTTGATCCCTCCCTAGCTTGCCAGCATCCAAGTCTGAAATATTTTGGTTTCCAAGCCTCGGTGTCTGCATCTTGAACCAGTGTTCTATCTCACCCTTTAGGTAGATGGACCTCTTCATGGTATTAGCCATCCCTTTCTTCTGGGACATGATAGATTACAGGACTTCCTAGCTTGTGAGATGGATTCTAGGACCACTGAGACCAACAATGGCTACAGAGAGGGACAACATGCCTCCAGCTCCGGGGGTTCCACCACTGGAAGGGGCCATGGGATAAGGGTACAGAGAGAGAACTGAGAATAAAATGGTCAGCTTAGCTCAGGTGGGCAGGGCAGGTGAGCGCAGCCTCTCACCTGGACAGAGTAGAAACCAAAGTGCAAGAAGTAATGACAACTGCCAACATTACTGAACTCTTCCTCCTCCCGCATTACTCTCCGTACTTTCCTTGTATTATCATATTTTAACCTGACAACAATCCCATGAAGTGGTCTGAATAAGCCTTGCTTTCATGAAAACGCTGAGGTTCAGAGAGGCTTATGAGTTTGCTAGCATGTGCTGGAGTGCCGATCTGAACCCATGTCGGGCCTCAAAGCTCAAGCTTATGACCACGACTCAAGATGCCCAAAGCCACTGAACAGCCCCACCTGAGCCTGCAGACTTCCATCTGATCCACCATCCAGGCCAGCAGCTCTCGAATCAGTAAATCCTTCAGCAAATCTTCATCACCCGGGTTCTTGGGTAGGGAGCTGCCAAGGAGAAAGCCTCAGGCAGGCTGTTTGAGCTGGGGCCCCACCCGGAGTGAGTAAATACAGGGCCTGGGACTCCAAGGGGCAGCTGGGGTGGGGGGAGGGAGTCAACACAGCTGCCTCTCCTTATCTCAGCTTTCAAAGCTCCACCCTGATCTGTGGGCCTGGGGGGTAGAGGCTCCTCAGTACAGGCAAAGCGGAACAATTCAGGTGGAAGATATCCCACCCCACCCAGCTCTGCAAGTATCCCCGAATGCATCCCCCAAACCCGAGAGACGACTTCGGGAACAATTCACTTTTTAGAATGATCCACAGATTTCTCAGCTTCCTCAGGGGATGGGGGTGAGGGTGGGGGGTAACTGATGTCAAGGGACTGGTCTTGAGAGGGTCCCTGGCTCCTCAAACAGCCTTCCTGAAGTCTGTCGGGGAGAAGTGGGGAAGCCAGTCCCCGAAGTCTCTTTCACCACCCCTCTCCGTGACTCTGATTCCACACACTGAATCATCGATCTTAGGGACTCTGACCGCAACTCCCTCCTAGGACCCCAGCCCCTATTCCTCCTAGGTTTCTCCCTTAAGCTCCAGCCAGGCTTCCAGGAGTTCCATGAAGAGTGGAAGGGGATGCTTGTCTGGGGCCTGGCCCTGCTCTGGGGTCTAGGGGAGGGAAGGATGAGGCCCTGCCCCCACCCCTTCTCCAGTGGGCTGACTCACCCCTGCTGCTCTCTCGACTCCTCCTTCCTGTTAGATTGATGGGCCAGCTCTAGGGCCCCGGCTTCCCTCTGGGTGATGTTGTGTTTCCAGCTGGTCAGGTAAACAGGAGGGAGTGGGTAGGGCTGGGGAGACTCAGATGTGCTCCAGTCTTTTGGAGCCTTTACCCAAGTTGTATAGTGTACCTCTTTCTCTGTTCAACCACCCCCCTGCTTGTCCCCAGCTGCCACAGAACAGCTTTCCAGCATCTACCATGCTGATGTACAGCAAGGACAAGGTAAGAGACTTGGCAAAAGAGAGGAAGAAGGGCAAAGTCCAAAGTGGTCACCACCAAATGGTCACTGTCAGCAGCTTAGCTCTCTCTGCCTACAACCCCAGCCCCGCGGGCATCCTCTGGGAGCCCCTACATCCTCAATGATCCCTCTCCTTAGAGGAAGGATTGGAAAGAAAGGGTTGGAAGAAGAAAAGGATTGGAAAGCTTAGTCCCACCCCAGACTGGGCCACTGCCCGAGCCCTGGTCAGGACCATGGTGTTGCCCAGCTCCCCATCAGTACCTAAGCCAAAGTTACCACCCAGAATCACAGGCCCACGTGGCGTCTAGTCTAAATGAAGGAAGGTATGGCCAGCCGGTGCAGAGGAGGGAGTGTGGGCATTAACTCACTCATTCTTCTTCCCCTTCTGGGCCAGCAGCCAGTTCACAAAGTCTTGTTGGCGGATCTTGTCCATGGCGATACTGTAGTCACTGATGAAAGTCCCCTCGGCGTACCTGGGGCCTCGAGGTCGGGAGCCACTGACTTTAGTGTGGAATCTGAGGGGCAGGGAGGAGAGAGAGGGAGAAACCAGGCACTACACGAAGGGAACCACAATGCGGCAGGTGATTGAAAACAGCTACCTCCCACCACCCCCATTTCTTGGGAGTCAGATTTTTGTGGGATTTTTTGTTTTATGGGTTTTGTTTTGTTTTTAAAGATTTTACTTATTTATTCATGAGAGACACAGAGAGAGAGAAAGAGAGGCAGAGACATAAGCAGAGGGAGAAGCAGGCTCCATGCAGGGAGCCGGACGTGGGACTCGATCCCAGGTCTCCAGGACTACGCCCTGGGCCTAAGGTGGCGCTAAACCACTGAGCCACTCGGGCTGCCTGTCTTATGTTTTTTTGGGTTTTTTTTAATTTTTTTTTTTTATTTATGATAGTCACACACAGAGAGAGAGAGAGAGAGAGAGAGAGAGAGGCAGAGACACAGGCAGAGGGAGAGGCAGGCTCCATGCACCGGGAGCCCAACGTGGGATTCAATCCCGGGTCTCCAGGATCGCACCCTGGGCCAAAGGCAGGCGCTAAACCACTGCGCCACCCAGGGATCCCTGTTTTTTTTTTTTTTTTTTTTTAAGATTTTTATTTATTCATGAGAGACACACAGAGAGAGGTAGAGACATAGACAGAGGGGAAGCAGGCTCCCTGTGGGCAGCCTGATACCAGACTCTGATCCCAGAGCCCCAGGATCACAACCTGAGCCAAAGACAGATGCTCAACTGCTGAGCCACCCAGGTGCCCCTTGGGAGTCAAGTTTCATGGAGGCAGCCCCTTGTCTATGCATCAAGCCCCTCGGGCTTTATCCTCAGCTCAAGAGCCCACTTTCTGCATCCTCAGTGTGTGTGACTCTGGGTTCTGGACAAACAGGGATCAGGGGTTCCCTTCATCCCAAAGGATGGGTTCTCTTCATCCCAAAGGATCTCACTTTCCTTCTTTACTCCTCCTGCCTTGACTCACCCCGATTCAAGTCTTTATTCCCAGTCAGTATGAACAATAGGAGCTCTTCCATAAGGGCACTCACTGTATGCCAGGTCCTCTCTCAGCCCTTTACTTCATAGACTCATTTGATCTTCGTAACACCCCTTTGAGGTCAACGCTATTTCTATGCCCTTTTTGTGAATGAGGAAACCAAGGTACAGAGAGATTAATCTAGCACTCCATGAAGATGGGGGTCTGGGCCCAGATCTAAGTTTGCAACATATATATATATATTAGTTCCCTGTATGGAACCTGCTTCTCCCTCTGCCTGTGTCTCTGCCTCTGTGTCTCTCATGAATAAATAAAATCTTAAAAAAAAAATAAAGATTTTAAGAGAAGGGGAGTGAGCACAAGCAGGGGAGGAGCAGAAGGAGAGAGAAGCAGGCTCCCTGCAGAACACAGAGCCGATGATGTGGGACTGGATCCCAGGACCCTGGGATCATGACCTGAGCCTAAGGCAGATGCTTAACAGACTGAGCCATCCAGGCGCCCCTAAGTTTGCAACTTCTATGTGATGTTGACTTGTACCTGACAGCTGTGCCTCACATCTACATGACTGGATTTAGAGGGCATAGGACTAGTCCTTGCATCTGACAAGGCCCAGCTCTTTACCCAGACAAGTATCTCTTGGTCCTCCAGAGAACAAACAGAGCCCCCTCCCCCATTTGCTCATGACATTCTGCCCCCCACCCCCCCAAGTGTTCCTGAGAGTCTGCGACTGGCCTAGGTGGCTCTTTGCTTTCCTTGGGAGCCTGTGTGTTCCCTGAGGCATTCTGCACATGTGAATGATGAATGGCTAAAGCTTTCATCAGGAAGGGAGACCCTGTTGTACACTTCAGACACTTAACCCCGGAGAAGTCCTTCCAGAGATCTAACCACAGTTTGTCCTGTGGCAACAGTAGCTCGAAATAAACCCTTTGGATTCTGTCCTTACTCCACACACAGACTGCTGGCGGGGTTCTCCCTCCTGCTTCTTTCCTCTTGGCTTGGGGTTCCTCCCCTTCCCACCTCCCCAGCCTCCTTCCCTGTGCCCAACCCCTCCCCTGCACCACTACCTAGAGTGACCGGCTGCCTTCTCTCCCATCACCACCGCCAGGAGCAGGGACGCCAGCAGGAGACTGAAGATCTTCATGGCCACCATCTTCCAAGGGTGATTTCCTGAGCCGGGAGAGAAAAGGGACAAGGATGAGGGAAGCACTGTGCCCAGGCACAGCCTTCAGGCCGCCCAGGTACGGCTGAGGCCTCAGAGCCTCTGTGGCTTCTGCCAGTAGCGGGGGTCACTGAGCTCCAGGGGTCAGGGCTTTTCTGAGAGGCTAGAACAACACTTGGGGGGTTGGCGGGGGGGGGGGGGGCTGGGTGTTGGAGTCAGATACTAGAAGGGTCACGGAGCCTGGCCAGGAGGAGGACCTGCTTTTTGTTGTGGAGACTGAGCTGGGGAGGGCAGGGGGGAGAGGTCCAGGCAGAAGAGAGCAGCTAAGACCCCTGACAGCCCCCTTCCTGGCTCCAGTGGCTGGACGTCAAAGGCATGTGGCCTGGCGAGACTCCCCATAGAGCCCCCCAAAGTCCATACCAGCCCTGCTTCCAGCTGTGGGATTGGCTGTCACCTAAACCATCACAGCTCTCTCGCCCCAAGTGAAAGGCACAGGTAGGACCATTCCATCCTCTCCTCCCCGGGGTTCACTATCTCTGTGCAGGGAAGCTCTTCTTGGGGTCCTGCTGCAGGAAGATGAGGTCTGGTGGCCCAAATAGCTCTAGGTCTAACTTTGGTTTTCAGAGCTGGGAGGAAGGTTCCTTACTTACTGCTCTTCACCCCTACAGAAGACCCCCTGGATGAAATGGGACCAGGCCTCATTCATCCTCCTGCCTTTGTCACTAGGTGTTACAGGAATCCTGAGAGCCGCCTTCTTATTTCTTAGAATGTGAGATGCAAGGATGCCAAGCATCTCTGGGTGCCAAGACCCACTGCCTCTCCAGTATCCCCTCCACCCATCCCCTGTCCCAGCCGCTCTCTCACCTGGCTTCCTTTCCAGCTCTTCCAGAAGGACAGGGCAGGGGTTTCTTCCTCCTACCTTCCGGTCCTTTGGAGCCTGTCTCAAGAAAGTCTGCTGTAGCTCCTTTATATCCAGGCATCACACACCTGCTGATTAGCCTAAAAGCATCTTATCTCAAGAAATTAAGTCCACAGCTCCCGCCACATTAAGTCCATTTTACGCGTAATAAAGTTGCCCTTTCCACTTGAACTGTGCTAATCGATGATTAACATTTGGGTATCTCCAGTTCCCTGCGGGGGTAGGCCACCTTAAGTGTCCTCTTTCTTCTCCCCCCTCCTCCCTTCTGGGCACAGGGCCCTGTATTCTTCTAGCCTCACTTCCTTTCCAGGTGTCCCCAGTTGGAAAGGGGGCCCTGGGTGAGGCGGGCAGACTTGGGTCGGGTGGCACTAGCTGGGGAAGGACCCCTACCATAGGCAACAGGCTACCCTGGGGTCCGAGAGAGTGGGGCACAGTTGTTTGAACCCCAGCTCTGGATAGTGGCACACAGCTTTGTCAGTGAGGCCATGTCCCTATTGTGAAATCTAGGGGGGTATCCCAGCTGGCCAGGGAAAGGGTTGGAGAGTAAGAGGGTTGAGGGACCATGAAGGATGGAAGTTTCCTGGGGGAGCTGGGGTCAAGCTGCCCTCCTGTGTTAGGGCAGGATAGAGTTGGGGAGGGACCCCAGGGTGGCTCAGCAGTTGGGTGTCTGCCTTTGGCTCAGGGCCTGATCCCCATCAGGGATCAAGTCCCACATCAGGCTTTCTGCGAGGGGCCTGCTTCTCTCTCTTTCATGAATAAATAAATAAAATCTTAAAAAAAAAAAAAAAAAAGAATGGAGTGGGGAAAGGGGTCCACTTACCCCTTGGGAACTTGAAGGAAAGCGGGCAGCTACAATTCTATCTGTAAAGATTTATGAGACCCAGTGTGGACCTGTCTCTGCTATCAGACTGGGGGTCCCTGAGGTCATGCTGTGCCTGTTCGACTGGAGGGCTCTCCGGCGCAGGGGCTTTGTTTCCCTGATCAGACTGGGGGGTCTGTACCAGGAGTGTGAACCAGGAGCCATCTCTTCCCCATCCTACAGAAGAATCCTGAGGCTAAGGGCCATGCCTGCCCCTCAGACTGGAGACCCCTCGAGGTGCTGCCTCTGCCTTTCACCAAGGACTGAGTATATGCCTCTGTCTTCATGGCTCAGCCTAGAAGGGGCAGGGCAGACACTGCATTTTTGGCAGACCCCCCAGGTCCTCCTTCCCAGGCTATTCCTACTCCACTCACCATAGCACTTTGAACCATCAACAACTCAGCTCATGCTCTGCTTATTAGCTCCAGGGTCTAATAAAGGCCACTTTCCTTTCCAGGTAAACTGTGGCCAGGAAGCAGCTCCAGCATGAAATTAAGTGCTTGTGTGGGATGAGAGTTAACTGGACTGGGGCGGGGTGGGGGGCAATTCAACTCTGCTTCCTAGAAACCTTGCCCACCCATTTTTCACTATCTAGAAAAACTTCTCTCCGGGCAATCTCTCCAAATTCCATCTCCCAGCTATCAATGGGCAGTGATTAGACATCGATTCAGATTTGGCCTCCAAATGGGATGTGGGGTTGCTTGTGCTCCTGCTTCCTGTTGAGCAACAGTTAATGGGCTCAGAAGAGTCTGTATGTCAAAACCTGGGCACCTCCACCTGGAGGCACAAGGTATCCAAGGAGGGTGGACATCATTCCCTCGTAAGTCTCATGCCAAAACAGAGTCAAGGAGGATTCTGGGTTGGGTCCCTGCACTGCAGCTCTGAGTGTCTGCCTGGTGCTCTGGGGATTTGTTTTGGGGGTGGGCTGCTCTGAAGGCCACTTGTGCTTCAAATTCTCACCCCACCCCCTCTTGGAGGGAACCTCTCTGCAGCCCACCCCCCCCCAACCTGTTTCCCTTTGATCTTTGGCTCTCATGCTGTGCAGTGGACAGACTAAGGAGAATGTAGCCTGAGCCCTGGTGGAGGAAGGAATGTGGGGAGGGTCAGGGGAGGAGATCAGAGAAGATGCCAGATGCCCAGAGGAGCTCACAGCCCTCACCCCCTAGAGCATATTGGGAGGCTGGGGAAAAGGTAGCCTTCTTTTTATTTTTTTATTTTTGTCTAATTTTTTTTTATTTATTTATGAGAGTTACACACACAGAGAGAGAGAGAGGCAGAGACACAGGCAGAGGGAGAAGCAGGCTCCATGCACCGGGAGCCCGATGTGGGATTCGATCCAGGGTCTCCAGGATCGCGCTCCGGGCCAAAGGCAGGCGCCAAACCGCTGCGCCACCCAGGGATCCCGGTAGCCTTCTTTTTAAAAATTTATTTTAAATTAAAAAAATTTTTGAAAAAAAAGAAAAAAAATTTGTTTTAAAATTTATTTTTCATGAGAGAAAGAGGCAGAGACACAGGCAGAGGGAGAAGCAGGCACCATGCTGGGAGCCCGATGTGGGACTTGATTCTGGGTCCCCAGGATCATGCCCTGGGCCAAAGGCAGATGCTCAACCACTGAGCCACCCAGGTGCCCCTATTTATTTATTTATTTTAGATTTTATTTATTTACTCATGAGAGACACAGAGATACAGGCAGAGGGAGAAACAGGCTCCATGCATGGAGCCCGATGTGGGACTCCATCCCGGATCCCCAGGATCATGCCCCGGGCCAAAGGTGGCTCTAAACTGCTGAGCCACCTGGGCTGCCCTATTTTTTTTACTTTTTAAAAAGATTTTTTTTATTTATTTGAGAGACAGGAAGACCATGCATAAGTGGGTGGAGGGGCAGAGAGAGAAGCAGACTCTCCGCTGAGCAGGGAACCCAACATGGGGCTCAGTCTTGGGACCTTGGGACCACAACCCAAGCTGTAGACAGATATTTAACTAACTGAGATACTCAAGTGCCCCCAAAAGATGGCCTTCTGAAGTTTCTGGGGGATCGGAAGGGGCTGCTGATCAAGATAGTTCAATGAGGGCTCCCCGGGTAGCTCAGTTAGGAGAGTGTGTGACTCTGGATCTTGGGGTAGCTCAGTTAGGAGAGTGTGTGACTCTGGATCTTGGGGTTGTGAGTTCGAGCTTCACGTTGGGTGTGGAGGCTACTTAAAAAAAAAATTTTTTTTTTTTTTAAAGGAGCGTTTGGGGGCAGCCGGGGTGGCTCAGCGGTTTAGCGCCACCTTCAGCCCAGGGTCCGATCCTGGGACCTGAGATCAAGTCCCACATTGGGCTCCCTGCATGGAGCCTGCTTCTCCCTCTGCCTGTGTCTCCGCCTCTCTCTCTGATGTGTCTTTCATGAATAGATAGATAAAATCTTAAAAAAAAAAAAAAAAGAAAAGAAAAGAAAAGAAAGGAACATTTGGGATCCCAGGGTGGCTCAGTGGTTGAGTGCCTGCCTTCAGCCCAGGGCGTGATCCTGGAGTCCAGGATCGAGTCCCACATCAGGCTTCCTGCATGGAGCCTGCTTCTCCCTCTGCCTGTGTGTCTTTCTCTCTCTTGCTGTGTCTCTCATGAATAAATAAATAAATAAAAATCTTTAAAAATAATAAAATAAAAATTAAAATAAGTAAGGATAACTAAATCCACTGGCAACTCTACCAGCCCGGCCACCACACATGGGGAGAAGTGGCCCTAGTGTGCCTCCTGCAGCACAGTGCAGGGGTGGGGTCTGGGAGTGGGGGGCTCTGACCCTCAGTCCACCGGGGAGCTGTTCCAGGATGTGAGGGGTCACAGGGGCCGGGAAAGCAAGAGGAAACCCAGATACCAAGGCTGGGGGCGAGGGGCAGACAGGTGGAGAGAGTGGGGGTGCGAGAGGTGCCTAGGACTCCTGGAAGCCAGGGAATCAGCGCAGAAAGGGAGGATGGTGATATTGTGAGAGAACCCAGGGTCCTGCTTCCCAGACCCTCCCAACCTCTGGATCCAGACACCAGGAGAACTGGAATGGCAGAGGAGCCTTGGGGGCTTGCTGGCTCTTCCAGCTCCCGGTGGTGACTCACCGTTCCCGCCACAGCCGGAGGGCCACCGCAGACATTCCAGACCCAGCTCCACCGCCAGGCCAGGGTGACTCAGAGGGCTGGCTGCAGCCTCCCTGCCAACGACTCTGCTCCAGAAGTTCGCTTGGCCTTCAAGCTCCCCGGCTGACTCAGAAGGCAGACATCCCCTCTCCGAGCTCTCCTACGCCAGGTGGCAGGTTTATGCTTCTCCTCCTGCGGAGGATACAAAGGGACAAACTCTGCTGAGTCATCGGGTCTGTCCTGATTCCTCGAAGGGCCACTTCCAGCTTTCCTCCCCAGTCACATCACAAACCCAGTGGTGGTCCCAAACATTTTTGCCCAAGTCAGCCCCTGTACCACCCAGGCCAAGATAGATACTTTTCAGAGGGATCTTCAGAGAAAGACTTAGTCAATAAGATTGCAGTAACTTTGTACGGTGACAGATGGTCGCTGCATTTATGGTGGTGAACATTTTGTAATGTATAGAATTGTCAAATCACCATGCTATATACCCCCAAGGAATATGATATGTCAACTAACATTTTAAAATAAAGAAAATAAAACTCTCCACTCACAACACGGAAGATACTACCTAAAACCTCTCTTGGCCATCTGTTATAAGGAATCAGTTTGGAAGTCCCCTCTCAGGTCTAACTCCAATCCCTCTTGCTGTTTTCACAGGCTGTTTTTGGTCTGCTTTTGTCAAGAAAAGAGCTCAGCCCTTAGTAATTGCGACCTAATCCATGGGAGAAGAACTGTTGGGCAGTGTTAGAACTGGGAGAGGTGACCACAAGGCTCTCACTTCCAGAGAGGGAAAGAACTGGTGGTACATTTAGGGTGAAAGGCCAAAGGGCCAGGCCTCCCAGGGAAAGCAGCATTCCTAACTCCTTCTCTGTCCCAGGTGGGAGCACCTCCCAGGAGAAGGAGGTGAGGGGTGAGAAGAGAAAGCTTCCCCTTTTCTCTGCGTGCAGACAGCTTCCAGGTCCCCAGTGAAGCCTAGCCCATTCCTGTGATAGGTATAGGGAGGTCCTTCTGCAACCTCCACAGCCACACCCTTTTTAAAATAGATTAGGGAGGGGACGCCTGGGTGGCTCTGCAGTTTAGCCTCTGCCTTCGGCTCAGGGCGTGATCCTGGAGTCCCTGGATCGAGTCCCACATCAGACTCCCTGCAAGGAGCCTGCTTCTTCCTCTGCCTGTGTCTCTGCCTCTCTCTCTCTGTCTCTTGTGAATAAATAAATAAAATCTTTAAAAATAGATAGATAGGGCAGCCCCGGTGGCGCAGAGGTTTAGCACTGCCTGCAGCCCAGGGTGTGATACTGGAGACCCTGGATGGAGTCCCACGTCGGGCTCTCTGCATGGAGCCTCTTTCTCTCTGCCTCTCTGTGTGTGTGTGTGTGTGTGTGTGTCTATGAATAAATAAAATCTCAATAAAAATAGATATAGATAGATAATATAGATAGATTAGGGAGTAGCCTGTGGGGTGGAGAGGGTGTAGGAGGAGGATTCCAGCCCCAGCTCCACCTGCCCACCACTCCCAGGTAAGCTTTGGATTTGGACAAAGCCCTTATCCACTCTGAGCTTTTAGTTTGCACATCTCTGAATTGGAGATAAGAAAATCAAATCTGGGGATGTCTGGTGATCCTTGGTCTCAGGGTGGTGAGTTCAAGCCCCCATGTTAGGGAGACTACTTAAAAGAAAAAAAAAACCACCTTCACCCCAGGAAAAAAACAAACAAACAAACCAGAATTAGTCCCCCCTACCTCATAGGTAAATGTGACATTGTTTTGTTAACTTGCCAGTGTGGTGTTCTCTGGCATGGTCTCCTCGACTTCACTCTATGGTGAGCATTCAGTAAGATGAAATATCAAAGCCAGGTTGGGGTACCTGGGTGGCTCAGTTGGTTAAGTGTCTGCCTTCAGCTCAGATCATGATCCCAGGGTCCCTGGGCTCCCTACCCAGTAGAGAGTCTGCTGCTTTTTCCTCTCTCCCCTACCTCAGCTCTCGCTCTCTCTCTCTCAAATAAAATCTTTAAGAGAAAAAATTGTTTGGGGAAACAAGCATACTGAGCAGATACATTGTGTTACATCATATCTTGACACATTAGTGATCTTTGCTGGGTAACTAATTGCTCCAAACTTTACCAGTATAAAGCAACAGAACATTCCCTAACTCACAGTTTCTGAGAATCGGGAACCTGGCGGTGGTTCAGCTGGTGCTTCTAGCTCAGGTCTTCATGAAGTTGAAGTGAGCTGATAGCCGAGTTGCAATCTCAGAAACCTGGGGCTGTAGATCGCCTTGTAGGCTGAAGACTTCAGACCTCTCTACCCTTCTTCCCTCAGAGCAAAGTCATCCACCTAAATTGAAAGTCTAAGTGAAATTTAGAAATGACGTACCATCCCTTCAGCTTTATGCTGTTGGCCACATAGACCAACACTGGCACCATATGGGAGGAACTGCACAAGGCTGTGAACGGAGGGAGGTGGGGGGCTCATTAAGGGGCACCTTAGAGGTTGGCTACCGAATCCATAATCTGCCCTAAAAAAATACTGTCCATTATTATTATTACAGAAGGTGCTAGATTTATTTTTTTAGATTTTATTTATTCATGAGAGACACACACACAGAGGTAGAGACATAGAGAAGCAGGCTCCATGCAGGGAGCCCGACGTGGGACTCGATCCCAGGACTCTAGGATCACACCCTGAGCCAAAGGCTGATGCTCAACTGCTGAGCCACCCAGGCATCCTAGAAGGTGACAGACTTATGAAACATTTCTGTTCATCACCATGAACTCTGGCCATTTAATATCTACTTATATTTATCTCAGTCTGCTTCTCTCTGCAAGAGTGAGAACTGAGATGATTTTGTATGCTGAAGACAGATAAAGCAAGAACTTTGATTTTCCACCAAGACCAGCAGAGTACAGATAACAAAATGAATTGTATTCCCAGAGGGTACTTGCTACTTAGGCAGAAAATACTGCATGGGATATACTTATACTAAAAAGTGTTTTTAGGGGTGCCTGGGTGGCTTATTTGGTTAAGTGTCTGACTTCAGCTAAAGTCATGATCTTTGGGTCCTGGGACTGAGTTTCTTGATATCAGGCTCAGTGCTCAGCGGGAACTCTGCTTCTCCTGCTCCCTCTGCCCCTCCCCCGACTCATGCTCGCTCTCTCTCTCTCTCTCTCTCTCAAACAAATACATGAATAAATAAGTCTTTATATAAAAAATGTTACTTGTTGTTTATCTGAAATTCAAATTTAACTGCACATCTTGTACTGTTATTTGCCAAATCTGGCGCCCTGGTCTGGAAAGCTTTTTAAAATCCCCATGGCTTGGGGCACCTGGGTAGTTCAGTGAGTAGAGCATGTGACTCTGGATCTCAGGGTTGTGAGTTTGAGCCTCATGTTGGGTGTGGTGCCTACTTAAAAATAAAATAAAATCCTAGTGCCTCAGAGCCATTCCCAGAGACTCTGATGTCATTAGCCTGAGGCTTTTTTTTAAAGCTTTCATTTTAAAGTAATTTAAAACTTACAGGGAGGGTGCCTGGGTGGCTCAGTCAGTTAAGCCTTTGCCTTCAGTTCAGGTCATGATTTCAGGGTCCTGGGATCGAGCCCCATATTGGGCTCCCAGTTCAGAGGGTGGTCTACTTCTCCCACTCCCTCTGACCCTCCTCCCTGTTTATTTTCTCTCTCAAATCAATCAATCAACCTTTTTTTTTTTAGATTTTATTTATTTATTCATGAGAGACACACACACACACAGAGGCAGAGACATAGGCAGAGGGAGAAGCAGGCTCTGTGCAGGGAGCCCGATCCCAGGACGCCGGGGATCATGCCCTGAGCTGAAGGCAGACACTCAACTGCTGAGCCACCCAGGTGTCCCTATTCCCCCCTCTTTATCAGATTCAGTCCAGGATCACATATTGCATTTGTCATGTATCTTATTTTCCTTTAACAGTTTTTCTCTCAGCCTTTGTCTTTCATGATACTGACATTTAAAAGAAAAATTTTTAGGGATCCCTGGGTGGCTCAGTGGTTTAGCACTGCCTTTGGCCCAGGGTGTGACCCTGAAGACCCAGGATCAAGTCCCACATCGGGCTCCCTGCTTGGAGCCTGCTTCTCCCTCTGCCTGCTTCTCCCTCTGCCTGTGTCTCTGCCTCTCTTTCTCTCTGTGTCCCATGAATAAACAAATAAAATCTTAAAAAAAAAGAAAAAAATTAACTTTATTTATGGATGAGAGATATAGAGAAAGGTAGAGACATAGGCAGAGGGAGAAGCAGGCTCTCCATGGGGAGCCCGATGCAAGACTCCATCCCAGAATCCTGGGATCATGCCCTGAGCCAAAGGCAGATGCTCAACCACTGAGCCTCCCAGGTGCCCCAATACTGACATTTAAAAATATTTTATTTATTTATTTGAGAGAGAGTGCACAAGTCAGGGGAAGAGGCAGAGGGAGGGAGAGGGAGAAGCAGACTCCCCGCTGAGCAGGGAGCCTGACCTGGGGCTCAATCCTAGGACCCCGAGATCATGACCTGAGCTGAAGGCAGACATTTAATAGACTGAGCCACCCAGGTGCCCTATGCTAACATTTTTTAGGGTACAGGCAGTTATGCTATTGAATATTTCTTAATTTGGCTTTGTCTACTTTTTCTTCCATATTAAATTCAAATTATACATGGTGGCCAGAAGACTGTAAAAATTAAAGTGTGGGGCAGCCCCGGTGGCTCAGCAGTTTAGTGCTGCCTTCAGCCCAGGGTGTGATCCTGGAGACCCTGGATCGAGTCCCATGTCAGGCTCCCTGCATGGAGCCTGCTTCTCCCTCTGCCTGTGTCTCTGCCTCTCTCTCTCTCTCTCTCTCGTCTCTCATGAATAAATAAATAAAATCTTTAAAAAAAATTAAAGTGTGTCCTTACCAAGTATCGCACTTAGAGGAACGAGAAGTCTACCTGCCCATGGTTTTTTAAAAATATTTTATTTATTTATTCATGAGAGACACACAGAGAGAGGCAGAGACAGAGACAGAGGGAGAAGCAGACTCCTGGCACGAAGCCCAATGCAGGACTTGATCCCCAGACCGTGGGACCATGCCCTGAGCCAAAGGCAAACGCCCAACCGCTGAGCCACCCAGGTGTCCCTGCCTGCCCATGATTAATGATAATTTTGATCACCTAAAGTTTTGTTGCATTTTTCCCACTGTATAGTTACTACTTTTCTCATTATAATTAATAAGCAATCTACAGAGACTTTTTATTTTTTCAACTGTTTTTTAAGGTATATTTATTTCTTTATTCATGAGAGACAGAGAGAGAGGCAGAGACATAGGCAGAGGGAGAAGCAGGCTCCCTGCAGGGAGCCCAATATAGGACTCGATCCCAGGACCCCAGGATCACGACCTGAGTCAAAGGCAGATGCTCAACCACTGAGCCACCCAGGCGTCCCTTATTTTATTTTTTTTAAAGATTTTATTTATTTATTCATGAGAGACACAGAGAGAGAGGCAGAGACAGAGGCAGAGGGAGAAGCAGGCTCCCTGCAGGGAGCCCGATGTGGAACTCCATCCCAGGACTCCAGGATCATGACCTGTGCCAAAGGCAGACGCTCAACCTCTGAGCCACCCAGGTTGCCCAAGAGACACTTTAAGACCATGTAGATACCCCCTTCTTCATCAGATTTCCCCCACTCTTGGTTTTATTTAACAACTATTATTTTTTAAGATTTTATTTATTTATTTGAGAGATAGGAGAGTGAGAAAGCCTGACTGAGCAGGGGACTGGGGGAAGGGATAGGAGAAGGAGAAGCAGACTCTCAGCTACGCAGGGAGCCCCATGTGAGGTTCCATCTCAGGACCCCGAGATCATGACCTGAGCTGAAGGCAGACACTTAACTGACTGACCACCCAGGCGTCCCTCAACCATTGATTCTTGCTTGAATCCATCTTCATGATGATGATGGAAAATGGTCATTTTTTCAATTCACCAGTCACTCCACGGTACTGGAATTTTTTAAAAACAGCATTATCAGTGTATAACTGACACATAATTAACTGCACATATTTGAAGTGTACAGTTTGATGTTTTAACATATGTCTTCTCCCATGAAACCATCACTACAATCAAAGTAGTGAATATTGGGGCACCTGACTGGCTCAGTCAGTAGAGCATGCAGCTCTTGATCTTCTAGTGAGTTTGAGCCCCATGTTCGGCATAAAGTTTACTTAAAAAAATTGGGGCACCTGTGTGGCTCAGTTGGTTGAACGACTAATTCTTTTTTAAATTTAGAAAAAAAAACTTAAAATTTTATTTAAATTCAATTTGCCAACATGTAGTGTAACACCCAGTGCTCATTTCGTCATGTCATGTGCCCTCCTTAATGCCTGTCACCCAGTTACCCCATCCCCCCACCCTCCTCTCCTGCAACCCTTTGTTTCTCAGAGTTAGGAGTCTCTCATGGCTTGACTTTCTCTTTAATTTTTCCTCACTCAGTTTCCCTCCTTTCTCTTATGGTTCCTTTCACTATTTCTTATATTCCACATATGAGTGAAACCATATGATGATTGTCTTTCTCTGATTGACGTATTTCACTCAGCCTAATACCCTCCAGTTCCATCCACATCGAAGCAAATGGTAGACAGTCATCCTGAGCAACCGATTCTTGATCTCCACTCAGGTCTTGATCTCAGGGTCGAGTTCAAGCTCTGCACCTACTTAAAAAAAATTAAAAAAATAAAATAGTGAAAAAAAAATAAAGTAGTAAGCATATTTACCATCTCCCCCAATTCTTTTTTTAAAGATTTTATTTATTTATTAGAGACAGAGAGAGAGAGAGAGAGAGAGAGAGAGAGACAGGCAGAAGGAGAAGCAGGCTCCATGCAGGGAGCCCAATGTGGGACTTGATCTCAGGTCTCCGGGATCACACCCTGGGCTGAAGGCAGCACTAAACCGCTGAACCACCTACTGGGGCTGCCCCATCTCCCCAAATTTCATGGAGCCCTCTCTCTCGGGCTCACATCTTCTAACCATTGACCTGCTTTCTGTCACTAGAGATTAGTTTGTAGTTTCTAAAATTTTATGCAAATGGAATCATATGTATTCTTTTTTGTCTGGCTTCTTTCATTCAGCATACTGATTTTAAGATTCATTTGTAGCATGATCAATAGTCTATTCTTTTTATGCTGAGTAATATGCTTCCATCATATGGATATATTATAATTTGTTTATCCATTTACCTGTTGGCAGACATTTAGGTTGTTTCAAATTTTTGGCTATAACAAATAAAGCTGCTGTGAACATTTGTGGACAAGATGTTTTATGGACATATGCTTTCCTTTTTCTTGCAGAAATACCTACAATTGAGATTATGTTTAACTTTTTTTTGGCTTTTTAAAATATTTTATTTATTTATTCATGAGAGACAGAGAGAGAGGCAGAGACACAGGCAGAGGGAGAAGCAGGCTCCCTGCAGAGAGCCTGACGTGGGACTGGATCCTGGGTCTCCAGGATCACGCCCTGGGCTGAAGGTAGGAGCTAAACCACTGAGGCACCCAGGGATTCCTTATGTTTAACTTTTCAAGAAACTGTCAAATTATTTTCTTTTTTGTTTTCTCTTTCTTTTCCAGGGGCTCAATAAAAACTTTTAATTATACCTCAGAGACTTCATACAGTGCAACAGTGAATGGCCACTGATAATGTTCACAAGAGTCCACTTTATCAAATGTCAACTGCATCAAAAATATGGAACACACACACACAAAAAATATGGAACACTTCATGAATTTGTGTGTCATCCTAATGCAGGGGCCATGCTAATCTTTTCTGTATCATTCCAATTTTAATAAATGCGTGGCCAAAGTGAGCACTGCCAAACCGTTTTCTGAAGTGCTTATAACATTTGACATATGAAATGTCTGTTCAAATTTTTTGCCCATTTTGTGGGGAGGAGGTTGTTTGTGTTCTTGATATTGAGTTTTGAAAGTTCTTTACATATTTTGGATACAAGTCCTTTATGAGATGCATGATTCACAAATATTTTTCTCCCAGTCTGTGGCTCATCTTTTCTTTCTCTAAACAATTATCTTCTAGAGGCAAGAGGTTTTTTTTTTCCTTTTGGAAATTTTGATAAAACCCAATTTATCAGTTTGGCTTTCTGAATTTTGCTTTTGGTAGCATATCTAAGATATCTTTGCCTAACTCAAGGTCACAAAGGTTTTTTCTTAGAAACCTTATAGCTTTTGGTTTTACAGTTAGATATATGACCTAAATGATTACATTTAAGTATATTGAGTTAATTTTTGTTTCTGGGATGGGATGTGGAAGGAAATCTATTTATATTTGCATATATACCTAATTGTTGCAATACTATTTGTTGAAAAGATTATCCTTTCTCTGTTGAGTTGTCTTTACACCTCTGCATAAAATAAATTGTAATGGGGTGCCTGGGTGGCTAAGTTGGTTGAGTGTCTTACTCTTGATTTCGGCTCAGGTCATGATCTCAGAGTCCTGGGATCGAGCCCTGTGTGGGCTCCGTACTCAGCAAGGAGTCTTCCTGAGGATTCTCTCCCTTTACCTCTGTCTTTCCCCACACTCTCTCTAAAATAAAAATAAATGAATCTTTAAAAAAAATTGTAATATATGTGTGGGCTGCAATAGGATTTTTATTTACTTAATTTTTTAATAAAAAATTTAAAAATACTTTATTTTTTTAAAAGATTTTTACTTTTAAGTAGTCTCTACACCTAATGTGGGGCTTGAAATTACAACTCTGAGATCAAGAGTCACCATTCTCTACTGACTGAGCCAGCCAGGTGCCCCTGAAATGTTTTATTTTATTTTATTTTTTTAAATTCTTTATTTGAGAAAGAGAGGGAGAGAGAGAGAATGCAGGAGCAGGGGGAGGCACATAGGGAGAGGGAGAAACACACTCCCTGATAAATGTGGAATCTGAGGCAGGGCTCAATCCCAGACCCTGAGTTCATGACCTGAACCGAAACCAAGTCTGATGCGCAATTGACCACGCCACCCAGGTGCCCCTAAAATATTTTATTTTTAAATAAACCTAACATGGGGTTACACCTTACATGGGGTTCCAGCTTTCAACCCCAAGATCAGGAGTTGCATGCTCCATGGACCCATTCAGCCAGGTGCTGCATACACTATGATTTTTATTTTATTTTTTTTAAGACTAAAAGAAAAGGTTTTATTTATTTATTCATGAGAGACACAGAAAGAGAGAGGCAGAAACACAGGCAGAGGGAGAAGCAGGCTCCATGCAGGGAGCCAGATGTGGGACTCAATCCTGTAACCCCGGGATTACACCCTGAGCCAAAGACAGATGCTCAACTGCTGAGCCACCCAGACATCCCTGCATACACTAGGATTTTTAAATGCTGACATAAGGGCAAGAGCAAGGACCTGAGGTCCAGGACAGTCAGATTGGAATTCTGGTTTTGTTGCCTGTCTATGGCTTAGTTGACCTATAAAATAGAAACCACGAAGCCACCCAGCTCAGGTGTTTACCACATTTTACAATATCCTCTCTCTTTTCTTTTCTCTTCAGCTCTCCTCCCAGGCAAAGTGCCGGAACTAGGAAAGCTGGTCCTAAGGAATGTTTCTCAAACCTTAGGCTCCCCAGATCCAGGATCTCAGTAGGAGGGAAAGAAGGTGTACTGGTTACAGTGGTGTCCGTAAACTAGTTCCAGTCAGTTAGGATATCTAATGCAAATCAGACATTTGCTCCAGGCAAGACTGAATGGACAAATTCCAATTCCAAGTCCTTTTACTCTTGGTGGGAATAATACAAAGTCTTTTTTTTTTTTTTTTGGAATAATACAAAGTCTTGCCTCTTGTGTAGAAGCTCTGCTTTGCCACTCAAAATGAGAAGAATTTACAACTTGGTCAATGGAATTTTTTGATGGGCAACAATTTTCAAAACACTGGGCTCATGGAAAAATAATAAAGGAGATCTTAGTTGGTGAACATAATGGAAACACCTCGCTTAGAGAAGGGAAACAACATGGATCGTTCCCTGAGGTTTCCAGTGTGTTGAAAGGCGTGATCTCACAAGAACCTCCCGGACTGATGAGGCAGAAATGGGCTTCACTCTTAGAGGTTTCAGTGAATGCACCCGAAAACAAAGATGCTCATGCATGGGAGTTGAAAGGAGCAATATATCTGCAAGATCCAGGACAGGAGGGGCAGGTGGGCATCTGGGTACTTGCTTCCTGTTTACCATGCTGGTCCTGAGTTTCAGTACATACCATCTCAGTTTATTATGAATACATGTATAATTAATCAGACCTTTAGCTAAAGTCAAGCCACATCCGTGATTGATCAAGGGTGAGTTGCAGTTAACCCTCAACACCGGTTGCTAATGGAAGGAGATTTCTGGCTGCAACAAAATCTTGGAACAGAAGATGACCTAAAACTCTTCCCTATTTAGTTTGTAAAGGTATTCTGGGGTGATTTATTTGAATATCCATTTGACATTTTTCTTAAGTTTGTTATAAAAACATAATAATCTAGAAATCTTGAAAAATATAGCCAAGTCAAGAGAGAGAGAAACAGGAAAAGAGAAAGAGAGGGAGGGAGAAACAAAGACAGGAATAGACAGAAATCCACTAATCTCAAAGCCAAAGAGTTAGTATTAACAGTGTTTTTCAGACTTTTTATTATTTCCATTAATTTTTGTTATGAACTATTTATATTTAACAAAGAGAATGTAAACTGTACATGTATAGTTTAAAAGAATAAGAAAACCAACACTTGTGTGGCCACCACTCAGACTGAGAACTAGAACATCCATCTCCAATGTCTTTGAAGTGCCCTGTGAGCCCCTCACAATCATCCTTATGCTACTTCCCAGAATTAACCACGTTCTGGAAATTTTTAAAATTTATTTATTTATTTATTTATTCATGAGAGACGCAGAGAGAGAGAGAGAGGCAGAGACACAGGCAGAGGGAGAAGCAGGCTCCATGCAGGGAGCCCGACGTGGGACTCAATCCCAGGACTCTGGGATCATGCCCTGGGCAGAAGGCAGGTGCGTTCAACTGCGCTGAGCCACCCAGGGGTCCCATACATTTTGGAATCTTTTCTTTTCTTTTTCTTTTTTCTTTCTTACTCTCATTCTTTCATTCTTTCTTTCTTCTTTTTTTTCTGGTAAAAGCTTTATTCTTTCCATTTGGTCCACAGCTTGGGAGAGGGCTCCATTGTGGTTAAAAAGCTGCCAAGCAGCTGCAGGGCTCTTCCTTCTCTTTAAACTTCAACCTCAAAAAAAAAAAAATAAATAAATAAATAAATAAAATAAAATAAAAATAGAAAAAATAAAATAAACTTCAACCTCTTCTGGATGCATCCCTAAACAACACAATGTTAGTTTTGCATATTCTTGAACTTTTATAAATGGAACCATAATGCACATATTCTTTAGTCTCTAGGTTTTTGTTTTTGTTTGTTGGTCAGAATTGTGAAATTAACTCACCTTGATACACAGAGCAGAAGTTCCTTCATTGTGATTGCCACCAAATTTCATTGTATGACTATACCCAGATTTGCTTAATCCACTCTCCTTGGAGGTGGGCATTTATAGGGTTTCTAAGGTTTGTTATTGTAATGTAAGCAATGGGGCAGCCTGGGTGGCTCAGTGGTTTAGCGCTGCCTTCAGCCCAGGGCCTGATCCTGGAGACCCGGGATTGAGTCCCACATTGGGCTTTCTGCATGGAGCCTGCTTCTCCCTCTGCCTGTGTCTCTGCCTCTTTCTCTGTCTCTCATGAATAAATCAATAAAATCTTAAAAAAAAAAAGTAACGTAAGCAATGCTGCTATGAATATTCTTGTACACATTTCTAGGTATCCATGTGCAAGAGTTTCTGTAAGGTAACTTCTAGTCCTTAATGTACATATAGCTTTGGTCATTGTGTTTAAGATGGTTCCAACTGCACAGATTTTATGAGTACAAATACTAAATTTTGTGATGTACTTTTTTTTTAACTTCTCCTAAGTTTTTCCTTTTTTGTTTTTGTTTTAAATATTTATTTATTTGAGATAGAGTGAGTAAGAGTGTGCATGAATGCAGGAGTGGGAGGGGAAGGGGCAGAAGGAGACGGAGAAGTAGACTCCCTGCTAAGCAGGGAGCCAGAAGTGGAGCTGGATCCCAGGACCCTGAAATTATGACCTGAGCTGAAGGCAGCTGCTTAACCTACTGAGCCATCCAGGCACCCCTTTACTATGATTTTTAAAAACAAAAAAATTTTTTGGCCTTCCAAAATATCGACAATAAAAGACTGAACAGGGGCTCTGTGCACAGCAGGGAGTCTGCTTGGGATTCTCTTTCCCCCTCTTCCTCTGCCCTTCCTGCTTTTCTCTTTCTCTCTCTCAAATAAATAAATAAATCTGTACAAAAGTATACATAAAAATTTTTGAATTTTAACCATTTTAAAAAAATATTTATTTATTTGTTCATGAGAGACATACACAGAGAAAGAGAGGCAGAGACACAGGCAGAGGGAGGAGCAGGCTCCTTGTAGGAGTCCAATGCAGGACTTGATCCCCGATCCTGGGATCTCAACCTGAGCTGAAGGCAGCTGCCCAACTGCAGAGCCACCCACGCGTCCCAATTTTAACCATTTTTAAGTGTGTTAAGATTCATTGGCATTAAGTACATTTACATTGTTGTGCAATTATCCCAGTATCCATCTCCAGAACTTTCTCCTCAAGTTGAAACTCCATAAACTTCCCACCTCACCCTCTCTTCCCAGGCCCTGGTAACCACTATTTTACTTTCTGCCTCTATGAATCTGACTATTCTAAGGTATCTCATACATATTTATCCTTTGTGTCTAGCTTATTTTACTTAGCATAATGTTTTCAAGTTTCATCTACGTTGCAGCTGGTATCAGAATTTCCTTCTTTTTTAAGGCTCAATAAAATGTTTTATATATTGGATTTTTGTTAGGAAAATTACTCAAAAGTGCAACTTCTAAGTCAAACAATATGAACTTTTAAAGGTTTTTATTATCTTAAGTTTGTTCTCCCACACAGCTGTATGGAGTATTTTATTTCACTATATTCTTGCTAGTAATGAGTATTATAAATCAAAAGCAAAAAAAAAAGCACTTTGCTATTTTCATGACCTGCTTAAATTTGACTTTAATTTAGCCTGTTATAAAAATTGGTTTGCCTTCTCCTTAGTGTTCATAGCTGTATTGATAGGTAGGTATTCAATAAACATCTATTATGGGGAACGGCTATACCAGTCATCCTGGGAATCAGTGAGATGGAAGGTTGTCTGGGGGTGACACTTGCTTTGGATGACATACAAAATAATAAATCTTTCCATGGTTAATGGGGTGCTAGCTATAGTCCCAGAAATAAGACCCTAAGCGAGCTGTTGGCAGGAAGTGCATGTGGACTATCCCTTGAGATTGTCATCCTGATTGGACGGCATCAAGAGAGATAAGGATAGCAAAGGTTTGTGCCAACTAACTCTGATGGTTGATATCGACTGCCTGAAGCCTTAGGGGAGAAGAACTCCAAGGCTACATAACCAGACAGAAGGGAAAGAGGATGGTTGTGAATGGACATCAGGCACAGGACAGTCACGGGTATGAGACTAGAGAACTACAAGCCAAAAGATACCCCTTGGTTGCTCTTCTTGATGTAGACCAATCAGCCTTTTGAATGACTGAATTTACCTGTATTTAACCTGATGATTGTGGAGTATAGTATTTACAAAAATAAAAACGGGAAAGAAAAATGAGAGAGAGAGAGAGAGGGAGGGAGAGAGAAAGGAGAAAAAGAAAAAGCACTAGGGCTGAACACAGCATTTTATTTGATTACACTGACCATGTCTTTCTAGATAGTATCAAAAGATCCTTACTATGTATTTTTGGACACCTGTCAGCACTGTGTTGGACTCCTTGGGTGATATATAGGCTTTGCCCTCAAGGATTTGATACACAAAATGCTAATAACAAAATCGGTTATAAGCAACATAAGACGCGGAAAAATGATACAAAGAAGTAAAAGTTTCTAGTGAATGTTAGGACAATAAATGCTGGGAGAACAGGGAGCTCTGTGGTCTGAATCACAAAGACATTCACCTTAATAAATGCAACAAGCTTTTCATTTTGGTGTATAAAATAACTCTCACATCTCTGTAGCCTTCCACTTCACCAGAAGTAACAGTTTGAATGATAGCAAGTTAGTGATAGAGGGACAGGAAAAAGGAAAAGGAAAGGAGTGAAGAAAAGTATAGAAAGTTGGTATAGGTATATTGATTAAAAAGAGGAAAGAAATGAGTTGAGGGTCAGAGGACCCAGAGAATAATAAAAAGGGGAAGAGAAGTAACAAAGAAAAAAGAAAAATTAAAAAGAGGGTAAAGGTAAAGGGGGAGGAGGAAAGGAATTGACAGTGTCGGGAGTAGGAAGAAAAATGGAGGAACAAAAGGGGGGGAGAAAGGGGAGGGGCGGTGGGAGGGGCAGGGAGGAAGAGGAAGATAGGAAAGGACATCATGAACCTCATTTCAAAGCAATTTAGAAATAACTCTAGTATTTGTTTCCTCCATACTTTGTAAACATATTTTAGGAATGAAAAGAAAATAATAAAAATGCATTCAATAATTTTGCATATAAATGCTTACCAAATGCTTTCAGGTTATGTTTAAGAATGGAAGTTAGGTTGTGTCAATAATAATTCTTGAAAAAAAAAAAAAACATTCTTGAGAGTGTTTTTGGGAGAGGTAAGTGGACCAAAACTCTTTCTCGATTATTAACCCATGAAAATCAGAAATCATTTTTAGAATTATATCTTAGTCAAACAACCAAAATAATATTCCATTAGTCTGGGTCCCTTCTCTTTGTAGAACTGGTTTGTTTTATAAAGACAGATGAAATGTTTTTAATGAGCATTTTGGTGATCAGATATTAGTGAAATAGTATGTGCATATGATTTTTAAACTTTAATATAAAAAAATTATAGCAGCATCCCCCTGTAAGCACTATGAAATATTTCAGATAGCTCCTGAAAAAAAAAAATCCTAACTAGAAACAAGAGTAAAAGTAATTAATCTTCTCATCAGGAATAAAATTTTAAACAAGCAAACAAAAACAATTTGCTTCCTACACATATCTTTTAGTTTAAAAAAGCATAGATGTAGCTAAAACTGAATTAACTCCATGCAGTTTGATGTTGTAACTGATGCATTTTGAATTAAAATTATTTACATACTTAGAAACTTTGTGGATGTCAAGTACCAAAATTATCTTATTATTACTATGTTCACTTTAAATAATATTGAGGTATGGATTCTCTTTCTTTTGTTGCTTTTTACAATTTGTTTTATTTTGGAAAACAACATTTCCTTGTCTTTTCTTGAATTATTCCTTGAATTATACAATAAACCTGGGACTTATTTTGCATTTTGTGTCAAATAGGGACTAAACAAAATTGTTCATTATCTTTTAACCAAATGACTTTAGAGTGAAAAAAAATGCAAAAGGCAATAGTCATGTAGGGTGAGGAATGTTATTGACCATTTCTTGTACATGTGTCAATAGGGCTAGTGTGGTGTAGTTTAATTTACTCATAAACTGAATTTGGAAACATCCATTTTTAAAAAGTTAACAAAATAAACGATTCCCTTCCTTATCTAAAGGTTTCTACATTGCAAACCCGAGCCAAAACAAAACACTGAGCGGTTTTGTCACACAGGCTGTGTGACCCATAGAAAAACAGATGATTGTTCTTAAAGTTCTTTTTTCTCTTTGAGTCTTTTCTATCTCTGGAATAAACACATTTCTTCTTAAGGTCTTAAACATGGAACACTTTTCAATAATAATTTGAAGGAAGAAATTTTCCTTTTTCTGCTCACAATTCCTTTACATTTTATGAGTTATCTTACACACATAATTATCCTTATTTGTTTGACAGGAGAAAATGCTTCATGTGCTTTTAAATTGGGACTAATTTACACTTTTTCAAAGTTTATAGGCATTTAAAAGAACACACCAAGACTTCAAGTTGCAGGAAGAAACAAAATATCCCAAGGCAGTAAGAAGGAAAAAACAAGCAAACAACAGCAAAATTAATAAAACTCAAGCAAACAAAAAACAAATTCCTCCAAGAACTGTGAAATTTAAGTAGCCCTGTGTCAGTAAATGTGAATTTTTTTCTTTATCTATATTTCATAGAAACTGTGATTCTGTTTCAAAACTGATTAGGATTTACTAGAAAATAAAATACAAAAAAGTTCTATTTTAATATATTTCCTTCCTAACTGTTTCCCAATTTTTTGTGTCCTCTCTTTTGTAAAATATGCTGAACTTTTAAAATAGAAAGTCATGGATAAATGTAAGATTAGAAAAGAAGTATGTATATTCTGGGGATTTATTCAAATGAGCTATTTTAAGAGAGGAAGAAGTTGTATGCCCCCAAATACCTATTCAGCACTACTTACAAAAGCAAAAAAAAAAAAAATTTTTTTTGATGTAACATGTATCTAAAAATAACGATTAATGATTAACTTAAATCTACAGGACAGACTGTTGTATGTTGGTGAAAGATGATAGTTATGAAAATTTTCAGGCAGCATGGGGACTACTTCTGGTTGAACAGCAAGTGAAAAATGAAAATATACAAATAAGATAACGAAATCTAAAACTATTACCCATGGACAAATATTGGGAAGAAACATTTAAAAATAAAACTCATATTGTATGACAAGGGAATTGCTGATTTTCTCACTTCATATTTCCACTTTGTTAGAAAAGTTGTTTTCTTTTATTTGTTTTTTTTTTTTCCCCTCTCTCAATTTGTATGTTCACCTTGAAGGAAAATGGATCAGAATTCCATCTTTAAAATGGAGTCAAGTTTCAGGGTTTCTGGATTCAGAGAATTGAATCCTGTAACTAGACCAAAACACTTCTCCAGGAAAAATGAAGAGGAAGGAGGGAGAGGAAGAGGAGAACAAACAAAACAAAACAACAAAAAAATCCCAAAGATAATAAATAGGTGGCATAAAACAATACAAATAAAGATGTGATTAAAGAAAATAATTTCTCCTGCAGCTATATTTTTAATTCTTACAAAGTTTAATTTTGTACTGATGATTATTAATCTTTCCCAAAGAAGCTGTGTAGGACAAGAAAACAAAACAAAAAAAAAGGAAAACAAACACAATGTTTATTAGTTGTCTTCAATAACAAAAGAAAGGGAGAAAGATAGGAAAGGGGAATGAGAAATTGTGGCACTCCAAGTTGGCCCATTCCTATCCCTATCCTGGGAATGTGAGTCTTGACAAGAAATAACCCCACTCTCAGGTTAATTTTAGTGCTGGACTCACTTAGAGGGGGCATGAAGCACCAGTCAACATGATTCAGTGCCCCCAACCCCAGCCTAAAATAGCCAGATCACTGAGGCAAAACTGATTTGGGGGTTAAAAAGATCTGCATCTCACCCCAGCTGTCTCAGCTCTCTTGTGTTCTTGCAGCCTCTGACTATACACAGAAGCTCTTGGTGGGGGTGGGGGGGGGAGGGTTAGAATTCAGTGGAACATCTGATTTTTTAAAAAGAACTAATCAGTTTCAATTTAGTAATAGTTGGTAAATTTTTTATTTTCACAAGTGTCTATTTTCTCCCTTACTGTCATCTTAAAACATCTAAAAGAAACTAATTTCAACTAACATTTAGATTTCTTTTATATTTTTTAAATGGGAAAAAATTCTGAAAGTGAACTGAATTCAGTGATTACTTTTACAATTTTTGTTTCCCTTTGAATCTAGGCTAGGAAAAGGTGGGCTGCATTTCACAGGCGTTTTAGAGGTCTGGATGGAAATTTTTTTGTGGGGTGTAACTTGCTTTTGTTTTAGGAATAAAGAGATAGAGTAGTGGGCATGTTCCCCAGGGAGAAACCCTGAGAGGTGCTTCTATTAATTCTTAAGAGATTTAAATTAAATGAAGGAAACAGCACAAAGTTTGTGGGAACTGCAGTACCTTGCCTAGGACCCTCTCCCTTGTTCCCCAATAAAACAGAAGATTTCAGGAGATTGGGGCTCCTTTTTAGGAAGAGGCCAAGGAATACAACAGCCTTTCTGAGACCATCTTTTAGCCCTTTCAAAAGTCCACACACATCACCAAGAAAAGTCCCCGGGCAACAGACACACATTCTGGCAAGATTTTTTTTTTTTTTTCTTCTCCTGGACTCTCAATTTTCCTCTGAATTCTCTTTGCTCTGCAGTTTGTATTAGCTGGTTTTTTCATTTAAAAAAATGTTTACTGAATGCCTACTATGTGGTAGACACCGTTTCCAGCACGTTGGTTTGTGTGAAAATTATGGTCTAAGAGCTGACTAAATATTGAGAGTCAGAAACGGTGGGGAGGGGGTCGCAGGAGGTGTGGGGGGTGGGATCCAGATGTCGCCCACCTTCTTGCAGAGAAAACATTCTTTTTCTACTCAGCAACTAACAGCTCATAGTATTTTCTGTTGCCCCATGCAAAGAAAAAAAAAAAATCACAAGCCCCCAAATCCAACAAACACGTGGCTGGCTAGAACAAAACGCGGATTTGGAGAGTGGGTTTTGAAGGTGGTGGAGATGGAGAAACCGAGTTGGAAGCCCTCCCCCCACGCCCAAGCCCCGTTTCTGTGCAGCGCGCGGGGAAAACCGGGAGGGGGACAAAGGTGCGGCGTGTGGTCTTTTAACTCCCGACTTTTTGAACGGTATAAAAATCGTCTGGCAGAGGAGCGGTGCGCCCAAGTCGGGAGTCAGCTCCCTGACTCTGCAAACAAAAAAATAATAACAAGGAAAAAAAAAATCCAAGGCATTCATATCAGTGCAGCCAACACGTGTTGCGGAGTCGGCCCGGGCCGCAGGCGACTGAGACAATGGGGTCGGGGACGGGGAAAGGGAGTGACCCCCTTCCTCACCTGCCCTCGCAGCACGCGTGCCCCCGACAGAATTGTTTCTCCCACCCGCACAAGCCAGAGCAAAACCCGAGCTTCCGCCCAGTCCAGGGAGAGTCTGGCATTACTGGGGGTCCACCCCCTCCGCCCCCCGCCCCCGGGCAGGGGAGCTCCGGGGTCCCCGGGCCGCGCTCCCCGCCATCCCCCGCCCCCCGGCGCCGGCCCAGCCCCCTCCACTGGAAACTCGTTGCCCTCGCCCGCCACTCGGCCCGGGATCCTGGTTGCGCGTGGACCGCGCGTCCCGCTCTCCGCCGCCTCTCCTGGACTCCGAAACGCGCGGCGGACGGCCCCCTCCCCCACCGCCGAGACGGGGTGCGCCCGCCCACGTGTCGCCCCTTGCCCAGTCGGGTCCGTCCCTCGGGCTCCCGGGGCCGGAGGATCCGGAGCGAGTTGGTCAAAGGCGAGGAAAGGGACCAGGGCGGATCCGCTTCCCCCTCCCCGGGAACGGGCGGGGGAGGGGCCGCCGCCCCCTCCCCGAAGCTCCCGCCCCTCGCTTCCCCGAGCGCCGAGCGGAAATTACCCCCTCCCCCCGCGGGTCTGACCTGGGGACGTGGGCGGGGCCTCGGCGCTCGGCCCCCCGCCCCCGGCCCCTCTCCCGCCTTCCCGCCCGGATCCGAACGCGGCGCCCCAAACAAAGTTCCGAGCCCCGAACCCCGCGCCGCGAGAGCCGCGGTCGCCGGGCTGGGTGGGGCGGGCGGGAGGGGACTCCACCTGTCTGCCCCCGCGCCCGGGAGGGAGACGGGGAGCGCTCGGATCTCCGCCCGGTCACTCCCTCCCGGAGACGTCCCCTCTGCGGTCCGCTCGGGTCTGCTCCCGCTACCACTCCTCTTCCTCCCCTTCACCCCTCCCTCTCTCCTGGGGTCAGCTTGGGCCGGAGCCGCGCGTCCCCCCAGGACCCCGGGACGGTGTCGTTCGGCAGCCGAGCCCCGGGGGCGAGCCACCCTTCCTTCTCCCGTGGGAACCCCGAAACGCGGTTTCCTGCGGAGCCCTGCTTCCCAGCCGCGGTCCCCCGTGTCCCCAGCTTCCCGGTCCCGCGCTCGCAGGGTCCTTCGGTGCCGGATTCCCGGAGGCAGGGGAGTCTCCCGGGGCCGGGGCGGGCGAGGCCGAGACCCCTCACTTAAAAATCTAGGGGAAGAGCGCCTTTCTTTAAAAATCACCGGCTTGCGCGACCCCCGCCTGGAGACCCCAGAGTCCTCGGCTTCTCTTTGTCTATCTCGGCCGTTCCCCGCCTGTCAGTCGCTAGCAGTTAACCGGGGGTAGGGTGGGGGAACTCTCGCCCCCCACCCCCGCCCCGACCCCCACACGAATAAAAAAGAACCGCACATTTCACCCATAAAGAGGTGGGAGATTCTGGGCCCGACCACCCTCCCCCAGCCGGGCCCGGGTGGGGGGATGGGTGGGGGCGGGGCGCCTCCCTAGGGGCCAGATTCTTGCCAAGGGGGAGGGGGCAATTAGAGCTTCGGGAACGCGGCCCCCACCGCCCAGTTCCCCGCCCGGGGGGGGGGGCAGTCGAGTGCCCCCTCCCTTCCCACCCGGGGCTGGAGATCGGTGGGCTGGGCCGGGCCGGAGGGCCGGTGGGCCCAGAGGCGTCGGGGGTCTTCCCGAGCTGGGTGGGTGGGGGCTTTCACCACGTGGCTTCGCCTTTTTTTTTTTTTTTTCCGCTCCATTTTTTTTCAAGTCGATTTTATTTAGAGGCGGCGCCAGGGCGGCCGCGGAGAAACGTGACACACCAGCCCGCTCGGAGGGGTTTCGGACAGAAGGGAAGGAGCAGCGCCGCGTCGTCCGCCTCCCAGCGCGCCGCGGGCACTTCTCCCGGGCCTCCCCGAACTCTCCCGCGACCTCTGCGCGCCCTCAGGCCGCCCTCCGCGCCGCGGGCTCCGGACAACTTCAGGGGTGGGGTGCAAAGAAAGTTTGCGGCTGCCGCCGCCGGCCTCCCGCCTCTCGGCCTAGGAGGCTCGCCGCCCGCGCCCGCCCGCTCGGCCTTGCCAAGGGACCGCGTCCCGCCCCGACACCGCCACCATGAACAAGCTGTACATCGGCAACCTCAACGAGAGCGTGACCCCCGCGGACTTGGAGAAAGTGTTTGCGGAGCACAAGATCTCCTACAGCGGCCAGTTCTTGGTCAAATCCGGCTATGCCTTCGTGGACTGCCCCGACGAGCACTGGGCAATGAAGGCCATCGAAACTTTCTCCGGTAAGAGTGCGCCCACCTCCCCGCAGAAGCCAGCACGACGCCCCCGGCTCTCCCCCTCTCCCTGCCCGCCAACTCCCCTCGGTCCCCGGCCTGCGCCGCTTGGCCTCGCCATCGACCCTCCGCCCGCCTCTTTCGACGCCCCCTGCATCCCCCCGCGCGCCCCCCGCGCGGAAATCGCCGGGACCCCCCTCACCCTTTCCTCCCGGCCCGCGCGGAGGCCGGAGGCTTTCGGAAGGCCGCCCCTGCCCCCCACCGACGGGGCGGGGGCCCCCCTGGCTGTGTGTTTGTGGGGGTTCCCACTCGGGCGGCCCCCGACTGGGGCGTTACTCCCCTGTCCACCCCCGGGTACCCGAGGCCGGACCCCCTCCCCCCGCCCCCCAGCGCGAACACCACCCCCACCCCACCGCCAGCTCCCTCTCCTCGGCCCTAGGCCTTTCCGGGCGGGGAAGAGGTCCCCGCGCCGTCCCCGAGCTCCCCGGTTCCCAGTGGGACGGCAGCCTTCGGGCGGGACCGGAGAGGAAGGGGGGTCCCGCCTCCCGCCCTGGGCCTGGGCTTGAGCCATTTTGATTTGAAAGTGGGGCGTGAGCGGGGTGGCGCGGCGGCGGCGGCGCCGGGTCGCCATGCTGCTTCCCGAGACGCCCAGGCTGGGCCGAGAGGCGCGCGCCGCGGCCGCCGGGGACCCTCCCCGCGGGGCCCCGCTCCGCTCCCCCAGGGCCTCGGCCCGCCACCGGCCCCGACAGGTGAGCGCCTCGCCGCCCGGAGCCCTTCTCTGCGGCCGCACGGGAAACTAAAGTTTCGTGCTGCACCCCTCCCCCGCAACACACTTTGGGAGCACCGAGGAGCCCTTTCTCTCCCCGGCCCCTGCTCCCCACCTCCGGGGGCCGAGAGGCAGCCCGCCCCCACCCACGCCCCGGTCGCCCCCCGCTTCCCAGATCGGGCGCCCGCGGCCATCCACGACCCAGGTGACCTCGGCGAGAGAACAGAACAAAACGAAAATTCACAAAACACAATAACGAATTTATAGATTTCCACCATTCCCAGCGCGACCGTTTCGCGTCCGGCCACGGAACCCACTGCCTGGATTCCTAGGCAGGTCTCTGATCACAGTAACTCCTGAATTACCCTCTCTATCCTTTTCCCACCCCACACCCCTGTTCAAGATCTTATATTGTCTTTTTTTTTTTTTTTAATCTTTAGGGAAAGTCGAATTGCAAGGGAAACGCCTAGAGATTGAACACTCGGTCCCCAAAAAACAAAGGTAGGAAAGGGCTCTTCGACGAAGAAGGGAGGCAACCTGGGGGCGCTTAGAGGTTGTGTTTAGGGGTCCATAGTGTCTCCAGTGGAAGAAACCCATTACTGGTCTTCCCACCCCCAACTCCGGATGTTGGGGGCAGGGAGGGAAGATTGGCTAAGATCTTGTAATGGGTGGTTTACAGCTTGTAAAAAATAAGCAGGGGTTGGGGTGGGCTGAGAGATGGTATTTGGAGAGGTAAAAGGGAAAAAAAAAATCAATAGAAAAACCTTGTGGAGTTTGTTCAAGGTGTGTGGGGCCATTTTTGTGGGAAGCTAAAAATCTTTGAAGAGTTGCAACTCGACATTTCTGCAACTTCTAGCAGGCCTCCTTTTTTCTCTTTTCCCCAACCCGTCCTTTAGCATAATTCTTAAGTGGTTGGGGCGGGGGGTCCCGTTGACTTCCTAGGGGAAGTGAAATGAATTCCTGCCCCCAAAAGAATTCCCTTATGCTTGTGTTATATGTGTTTCTGCAACAGGCAAGGGCATTTTTTTTCCAGACCCCTAGCCCTAGTCCTTCACATCACACGCCCTCCCCTCCCAACTGGATTTTGCAAAGAATATGCTTTGGCTGTGCGATCCTTTCCGAGCCCCCCTACCCCCACTCCTTCAGTCCATTGTTATAAGGGGACCATCTGGGGTGAGAGCTTTGTGTTCAGGCTGTGAGCTGGGGCTCTTTGGAGGGTCTAGAACTCCCTGGATGAATTGTGAGAGAGGGAGATTGAGACAGAGTGTGTGTATGTGTGTCCCAATACCTTCCTACTCATTTAAGCAAAGTGGGGTATCTCTATCATGGTATCCCTAAATCTGGTTCATGGTGGCTTTCAGATCTTTCATTGAACTCTGGCTGGGAAGTATAGGGGCAGAGTTTCTGCTTTCTCAAATCTGACTTTAAACATGTTGACAGTGAAGAGTTTTCCCTCCTGTTGCTGCCCCCAGGAAATCTTTGATCCTCCTGTTCTCTCCCCCATCCCCTCCCTAGGTGTGTTCTCCCTCTCATTTCAACTAGAAACTTGCTGCATTTAGAATAATCCTGGCTTTTTCTGGGTGGGAAAGTGGAGGTGGGTGGCAGGTTTTTGGGTTTTGTTTGGTTTTTTTTGAGCCTGTGAAGTTTAACTGTAAAGTATAAGTGAGATAAAAATCGGTGCAGTAGGTTTAGCTTGAGATATTTTAAGTAACTTTGGAACTTCCGTATCCATAGATGATCAATATGGCTTGTAACTATGTTTATAGAGCCTGTGATTTAACCCCAAATGCTTCAAATACTCTTATTGGAAAGGCAATTAGAGTTAGTAGTAAAGAGGCAATAAAATCGGAAGGAAGAGAAAAAGTCTTATTTATTATTTTGAAACATTTCCTGGAGATGGGAATGAGAGAAACATACTGACACCAGTGGATTTATTGAGAAGACTGGATATTTGAGCTAAAAGCTGAGCGTTTGAAATATGTTGATGAGAAATGTCCAGAATAACTGGAATTCTGACATGTGGGATTTTTTTTTCCCTTTTGCTCTTCTGGATGGTTTAAATTTTAAAGGGAATGAAGTGAAAGCAAGAGAAATTGCAAAATGTGATGAAATGGGACCCCAAACATTTATATTTTAATTTCCATGGTGCTCTGTATTTATGGATCTTTTCCCCCTAAGCCATCTGCTTGCTTTCAAGCCATTTTTAGGCTTCTTCTTGTTCCCTCCAAAATGCATGACTTAGGGCGCTTTTGAGTTAGGAAGGGGTGGGATTTGTAAGAGTGGGTACAAAATCTTCCTTTCCACATCCATATTAAATTCCATCTTTTGTGTGTTCTCTCTCCTGCCCTGAAATAATTTTTTGAGCACACTGAGTTAGTTGTGTGTGTGTGTGTGTGTGTGTTTGTGGGGTGGTTGAGAAGGCACTTCATTTTTCTAGAATGAATCAATTTTTGAAGTTTGAGGATTTTAAAAAAAGTTTGTTTTCATGAAGTCAGTTTGCTCTATCATTTTGTGTTCTTTGAAGGAAGCATTTTGTGGTATGTGTTCTTAGTCTGTCTGAAAACTTTCTTTAGTTGGTCTGTTCCTGGCTTTTTCAATCTCATGGATATATAGACCAGGAACTAGTTAATTAACTATGACTAATATTTTAAGGAACATGAACAATTGTGTATTTTATATATATGTGTGTGTGTATATATTTATATACACTCTTGTTTTCACTGTTTGAAAAAATAGAAGCAACTTTTGGATACACTCAGTTTCAAATGAGTTATGACTTTAAACATTTCTAAGAGATTCATAAAAATCTAATAACCTGTGTTCCTGTTTTTTGTTTGTTTTTGAGAGGGGAATTAAACAAAAGGTAATAAGCAGTTACCTTAGCATCCTCTGACTTTGAACTATTAATTCATTTTGTTCTAACTTTGTATCTGTTTGATATAGTTTGTACTTTTTAAAGAACCCAAAAGACTAGCACATGCCTTGAAACTGAGAACATTAATTTGATATTTTAAATGGATGATATTAAATTTCTCCCACCTTCCCAAACTCTCTTAGACAATGTTGGAATTTTGGCCAACAGTTTTGTCTTTTGGTTGAGAATTTGTATATATTTACTGTCAAATATTAGGGCACAGGGAAAAGCCAAAAGCAGTTTGAAAACAATTGTGGAAAGGATTTGTCTGTGTTTTATTTTGAGAGATGGAAGAGTAGTTAAGGTGGGGGGGGTGTCCCATTTTAGACTTGTTTATTTTGGGAAATGACTTGCTTTTTAAAGGAATTGAACTTTTGTTTCATTTGCCACTGTGCATGCCTTTTTCTAGAGGAATGTGACCTAAAGATAGCATACATACTGTAAAGTGTCACAAAATAAAAGGTGTTAAGAAAAAAATGCAAGAGATGTACTGCATTTCTCTGCATGAAATGTATTCGACTTAAATGACTGATTTTCTTAGGCAGGTTAATGGTGGTTCTTTCTCTAAGCTGACTTAAAATGAGGTGGGCTGAACACTTTCCCTTAATTTTCCAAGTATTTAAAAACAAAAGCCAAAACCAGAAATTGGTGTCAGAACCATAGAAGTGTAAGAACTCTCAGAAAATACTTAAACTTTATTCTGAGTTTACAGTTTAATTTCCTAAAGTTAGCAGCTTTGAAAATCTGTGTGATGGGATGTCTTGTATGAGGCAAAAATATTTTTAATTTTAAATGATTTGCTCTGAAGCAATTGGATCACTAAATGTTTTTAAAACAAGCAAAAAGATGTTGCTTTCAGAAATGGATTTGTCTTTAATGAAATTTGTTCTTAGGGGCTGAAAATGAACTATAAGGAGGGGGTTAAGAAGCAAGGGAATGTCTAAAAAAAAAACAAAGGAGTAAAAAAGTGGAGTGGGAGGATTTTCAGGCACTTTACTGGTTGTAGTTGATAGATCTGACCTGTATTTAACTAGTAAGCTTAAAGTAGAAACAGTTTATGACATTTTTAGTAAAAGTTTTTCTTATTAGGTTTTTTCTTCTTTTTTTTTGCTTTTAAATAAACTTAACAATGGTTGCTTCTTAAAATTTTCAGCCCTGTTTGGAGGGAAGGTGGAAATTCGCTCACATTTTAATTCCTACCTAGAAAGTAAACCTTACAAATTCATAAATTAATGTTTTCCTCACTGGTAGGGAATCCCTTAACTTGTTATCATTTAGTGCACAGTATTTCAAGGTATTTTCCTAAAGGCAGTGTATTTGTCCACCGGGAGAGTGGTAGGTTTCTAGAACGCTTTATTTTCTGACCCAAAGTAGAAAGATGAAATTTTATTCTAATGCTTTCTCAGATGGAGAACTGTGGAGGAAAGGCTGGGAAGAATTGTAATTCCCATCACTAATTTATTCAAAGTATAGTTAACTGTTCCAAATGTAAAGTTTTAATGGCACAGCTTTTGGTGGAAGAAGAGGAAAACATTCTTATAATTATGTTTCAGAGATGAAATACATGACATTAGCAATTGGAAGAATCTTGATTCAAGGGTTCTGAGCTTCTAATCTTTTTAAATTACCTTAATATATGTCATTTGAATCTATTTTATGTGTTTGGGTACTTTTGAGGCTTATTTTTTAGGGTTTATTCTGAACTTGAGTGTGTAACAGTTGACAAAGATACCATTGAGATAGGCTAGTGAGTATACAATTTTAAAAAAATCAGAAAAAAAATTTCAGATTTGGTTTAGTTGAATGAAAAGGGGGGAAGGAAGCCCAGCAAGTGCTGTGTGAAATTTGGAGGTTTTTTTATTTTATTTTATTTTTCTGAAGGTGGACACTGGTTATATCTCTGGTTTTTGTATGGGGGATGGTGGTAGTGGTATCATTAGAATAAATGTATGAACCAAAGGCGTTTGAAGAACATTTTGCCAGCTGTTAGGATTTGAATTCCGTCTTGTTCGCTCCCCATCCTCTTAAAAGATTCTTAAAATGTGGCTAATGCCTTCCAGAAAGTGCAGCTTAGAATTTGGGATGGGAGTGTTAGGGAGGAAAAAAGAGGAGGAAAAAAAGTAGCAGGGGAGACTGGAGAAATCAGGCGAGTTAGTCCTGGGTTGGAAATTCCAGACCGGGGAAGAAAAAGAGAGAGAGATGGGGGTTGGGGTGGAGTTCCCGCTTCCCTTTAAAAGAAGCGGCTGGAGGCGCCCGGCGACCCACGGGAGAAGGGGTCGCACACGGCAGCTTTAAAAGACGGTGGGGGACTGGGCGCCGGGCAAGGCTCCTGCTGCTGTCGGACTTGCCTGCCTTCCCTTCCCCTTTTCAAAAAGCAGAGAAAGTCGCGGAGGCGCTGTAGGCGCTTCCTGGAGAGCCCGCGGCGGCCCCGCTGCCCTGACCCTTCCCGGCCCGCAGCTGCTCCGGGCGGCCCCCCAGTCTCTGCCCGCTCCACGCCCCCGCGCCCCCCGCAGCCGGGGGGGTTCCCGGCAGGGCTGCCTTCCCCCGGGGTCCCCGAGAACCTCCGGCCGCGGCGCGCCCGCAGACAGCTTCGCCCCGGTCCCGGTCGCCCCAGATCCCCAGCCTCGCCCACGTGGAGCGCTCCCCGGTTGCTGGCGCAGCCCTTCCGAGCACCCCGCCTGTCTGCAGACCTTTCCATTCAAAGGCCAAGGCGAGTGGAGAGGGTGGGAGAGAGAGGAGTAAGGAAAAAAGAGTATGGGAGGTGGAGAGAAAATGGAGGTGCATGTAGTGGTTGCCCTCTCCCAGGAGCTGAGGCCCCTCCCTTGGCAACAGGGCACAGAGCTGGAAGAGTTAACAGGGTCCAGTAATCTTTAGAAAATCGCCTGCCTCCATGTCCCAAAGGCTGATTGGAATAATAACAAAGGAACAGTTACCAGAGGTTCTAGGGTGGGTTTTTTATTCGTGTTGTAAAAGAGAGACAACAGGTCCTCCAGGGGGGCCACTGACTGGGCTTGCAAGAGTTTTCTGGGGTCCCAGCCAGTGTCTGACTCCATGTTAATGTCAGGTTTGCACACCATTTCCACCTGTGCTGAGCACATTTCCTCTCCTCCCCCACACCTTTTAAAATGCCTGTCAAAACAAAAGCAAGAAAAGGTCTCAAAAAAACAGGCACTCAAGAGAGCGCATGCCCCTTTGGTTACTGATAAAAAGTTCGATTTGGCTAGAAAAAGATCATACTGGGGGAGCGTCTGTGATAACATACCACTGCAAGGAAGACAGTGCCAGCAGAAGATGTTCAGTCCCAAGTTTGCTAACTCCATTCCAATAGAAAAGCTTGAATGTTCCCTCAGATTTTGTTCAGAGTGGGGGCTCTGCTTTTCTAGTGAGTAGGAGGGGTCATCCTAGTATGGAACAAGCAGAGCCAGCTTCGTAAGACCTCCTGTTTGCAGCTAGTAGGTTTGCAATAAATAGTTTATGAATGAAGGCACAACAGGCCTTTTTTTTTTTTTTTTAAGATTTTATTTATTTATGAGAGACGGATTGAGAGGCAGAGCAAGAAGCAGACTCCATGCAGGGAGCCTGACGCGGGACTCGATCCCGGGTGTCACGGATCACACCCTGGGCTGAAGGCGGTGCTAAACCGCTGAGCCACTGGGCTGCCCAGGCTTTTTTTTTTTTTTTTTTTAAGATTTTTATTTATTCATGAGAGAGACAGAGGCAGAGACACAGGCAGAGGGAGAAGCAGGCTCCATGCAGGGAGCCAGATGTGGGATTCAATCCTGGGTCTCCAGGATCATGCCCTGGGCTGAAGGTGGTGCTAAACCGTTGAGCCACCTGGTCAGCCCTGGCATAACAGGCTTTAACCCTAAACACAGACCACTGAAGTAGTGTGTGTTGATTGTGGGCAAATCACAGGAGAAAAGTAGATCTGGCCCTCATCATTTTAATACAGTTGGAGAACACCTGATTACAAAACACGGAAATATAACTTCACAGAACACATGCCACCAGCCACCAGAAATGTAGTCCTATCACAGAAGTCCAGTCTTCCAGGATTTGATGTTCTGGTTGTAGGGCAGAGAGCACAGAGTATGGCAAACCATTAGTGGTAACCTGGTTTTGAATTAAATACAGAGCAAACAGCTGGATAATAAGAAATTTGGCTGGTATGTCAAGGTGTTTGCAAGATGCCTAAGGACAAGTTTGATTATTAGACAAGTGGCATTTTGGTGGCCAAAGGCATATAAGGGACCTGTCAGAATGGGTGGATGTGAATTTTGCTCATATTTGGGAGAAGGGTGTGGAGATCTCTGAGTGGAGACAGAAGTGGAGGATCTCTTTCCTATACCGGGTCTGTCCGGTGGGATTCTAGTCAGCCCCCTCAATATTCCGGTAGGAAAAGAGGGTGAAGGAAAACTTCAGTTTTTATTCATTTTGAGTAAGTTCCATTTGAAAAATTGGTTCTTCATCCAGATGTTTTGACCACTTGAAATGGAAAATGTTAAGTGTGAGTGAAATTTGATTGGATAGTCAGTTGATTGGATGTAGTTAGAAATGGATGCAGAGGAGAAATCAGGATTCAGGAAAAATGGTGTAAAGGTCGTTTGTGGGGTCTGAGCACTTTGGCAGCAGTAGCTGGGTGGACAGGAATCTTTCTGATCTTTTGAGGCTCAAGGAGGGAGGAAGCTCTATTAGGTCAGGGTCTCCCGACCTACCCTAGGTGCCTCCTTCCATCGTTTTAGAGGACTATGGAGGAAAGGTCTCCCAGGAGAGAGAGAGCTCAGGGTTTAAAAGCAAGAGCTTTGGAGTCAGGCAATGACCGAAACTGCAGAAGTTAATCTTCTTAAGCCTCGATTTCTGTAACTGTGAACCCGTGTTATTACACATTAACTATTATTATTGCTATTATTTGTTTTAGATACGACCTCTCTGCCTCCTGTCTTTGTACTGGGGCAGCTTGGGGCATAATCTAAGGCCATGGGTACGGTGTTTTAAGGATTCTTCTGTGACTATGACATGTATTTTTTGTGGAACAATGATGAATAGGCATACTGAAGGGGATTTATGTGTAGGATGCTTTAATGACCTGTATGCTGAAAGGAAAAGCCACTTTTTGGGAGAGGGAGATGAAGCTCACCAGGGCAATCTCCCCAGAGCCCTTGGGTTATGGACTCCATCCTGTCAGACAAAAGACTTGAAGAAAATGCATAAGCGTGGTGGAGAATGTTCCTCAAGGGAGGGGGCCATATACTCTGTTGCTTATGCCCTGAACCCAGGCCAGATGAAACTTCACACTTAGGGGCTACTGTAAAAGGTAGGGTAGGGACTCTGGGGAAAAAGGAACCACCTTAATTCTGCAGATGAGGTAAGTGTTATAAGAATTCAGAATGAGGGATGCCTGGGTGGTTTAGTGGTTGAGCATCTGCCTTCTGCTCACATCGTGATCCCAGCGTCCTGAGATCGAGTCCTGCATTAGGCTCCCTGCGGGGAGTCTGCTTCTCCTTCTGCCTGTGCCTCTGCCTCTTTCTCTGTCTCTCATGAATAAATAAATAAAATATTTTAAAAAATAAAAAAATAAAAAGTTCAGGATGAAGGGGACTCTTGAGTCCTTGGGGGTCTGAGGAAGGAAGAAATGAGAGCAGCTTCCCCCACCTGGTGGGAGATGGGATGTTTGCCTTGAGGTTCAGCTCTTGGTAAGCTAACAAAGTAGCCTTTCAGAAGTTGGGGATCCCTGGATGCCCAGGAAGTGCCTACACAAATTGTTTCCCTTCCTGTGCCCTTGTAGAGGGCAAAGCCTCAGTGGCCTCCCTTTCCCTTGTCCCCCAGACTAGAGAGAGAACCCACCTTGACGTCCGCTTCCTCTTTGGGCCCTCCCCGCTCAAAGGGTGCACACACACCCACTCAAACAGACCTCTTGCCCCTTTTCGAAATTTCAGTCTAGGGACTAAGGATTGAATCTCCTCTTAGTGGGGTGGAAGAGGAAGGGCTTCCAATCCGGATGTGGCTTTTGGCCATTTAACAGGCTTGTGACTTTAATCAGTTACTATAAAGGGTTTTACAATTAGTTTATGTGGAATGATGTGTGTTGCCTCTTTTCTGGAGTGGTGTCTGGGATTGCTAGGGGCTCCTTAACTTCCCATGAGGTACTCTGAAGATGAAGAGAACAAAATGAGGGGAGACAGGAACTCAAGTGGGGGCTGGCGGGGTGGAGTAAACTTGGTGAGGATGTCTGTTCGGAGCTAGAAATATTTATTCTGCTTCCTCCTCCAGGTCTCTAAGTTGTTTGGGAGGAGAAGTCCAACTATAATAGAGCAGTTGCTTTGGCAGGATTTGGAGACAGAACCCGAAATTAAAGAGTAGAGATGATCCTTCGCAGACCAGACTGTTGGTGGCTACAGCCAGTGTGTTCTGAGCAGAGACTAGACAGGGAATGTGGGCTTGGGGAGGCAGCAGCATTCGGAAGAATATTCTCTTGACTCCTTCTGTCGAGTGTCCATACCAGCAACTTCTTTATTGAATGTTAAAAGAAGGGAAAATCTAGCTGACTATAGTCATTTTATTTAGAGGGTTTTCCTGCTTGTGGTTATTACCATTTGATTCAAAGCTGCTGCTCCTGGCTTTTTAGATTGAATAGGGTAGAGTGATAACCTGTCCAGAATCACCTGGGGCAGACAGGTGGAATATGATGATCTTCATAAACATACTATGTCTCTGAGATATATTTTTTTCACTTTCCTACTCTTGCCCCTCACTATCTTGAATGAGTAGTTTGCTAAATTTAAACTTCTAACTAGAGGAAGAATGGAGCCTGTCTAGGCCCAGGCTCATTTGCTCTTTTTAAAACATCCCATGGTCAGCAACTTTAGCCTGGGTATGGGGGGGGGGCGCGGGGGGGCACTTTGCCACTCAGTCATTAGCAAATTTTGCAGGGGGGGGGGAGGATAGATGTTAAAGATACATATTTACAGCCAAATCCCACATAAGGAAATAGTTAACAAGATGTACAGACTGGTGAGATAGCATTTTGCTGTGAAGTTTGGTACCTCTCATGGTGTATTCGTTCATTCATGCACCCGTATGTTCACTCATTTTATATATTCAGAGTCTACTATTGTGTGCCATGCCCTCTGCCAGGTTTTAGAAATAAAATGTAGAACAAGTGAAAGACCAGTCTTAAGAGTGAAGATGGAAGGAAATACAACTTATCAGTTCATTTTTCTCCAGGAGCTTTTATTTTATTTTTTTTAAAGATTTTACTTATTCATGAGAGAGACACAGAGAGAGGCAGAGACATGGGCAGAGGGAGAAGCAGGCTCCATGCAGGGAGCCCGATGTGGGACTCGATCCTGGAACTCCAGGATCATGCCCTGAGCCGAAGGTAGGCGCTAAACCACTGAGCCACCTACGCATCCCTCTCCAGGAGCTTTTATATTTAAACTTTTCCCTTAATTTTAAGAGAATTTTAAACTAAAAAAATTTTGAAATTAAAAAAAGTTTGAGAGAGCGAGTGAGCAAGACAGAGCATGAGCAGGGGGGAGGGGCAGAGAGAGAAGCAGACTTCCTGCTGAGTAGGGAGCCTGACGGTGTGGGGCTTGATCCGAGGACCCTAGGACCACGAATCTAACCAAAGGCAGAAGCTTAACCAACTGAGCCACCCAGGTGCCCCAATTAAAAAAAAAAAACAAACCTTTAAATTAAAAATAACTTATCTATATATTTATTTAAGTAATCTCTACACCCAACGGGGCCTCACAGTTACAACCCCCAAGGTTGTAATAATTGAGTGCTCTACCAACTGAGTCAGATGGGCACCCCTAAATTAAAAATAATTTTAAGGGGCACCTGGGGATGCCTGGGTGGCTCAGCGGTTAAGCGTCTGCCTTAGGCTCGGGTCGTGATCCTGGAATTCTGGGATCGAGTCCCACATCGGGCTCCTTGCGTGGAGCCTGCTTCTTCCTCTGCCTGTGTCTCTGCCTCTCTCTCTCTCTGTGTCTCTCATGAATAAATAAATAAAATCTTAAATTTTTAAGGGGCACCTGGGTGGCTCAGTTGATTGAGCATCTGCCTTTGGCTTGGGTTATGGTCCCTGGGGTCCTAGGATCAAGCCCCTGGGTCCTCCCTGCTCAGTGGGGAGCCTGCTTCTCCCTCTCTCTGCCCTTCCGTTTCGCCCACTCTCCACATGTGTGCAAGTACTCGCTTGCTCTCTCTATTGTGCTTTCTTTCTCTCTCAAATTTTTTTTAAAATATTTTACTTATTCATTCATGAGAAACAGCGAGAGAGGCAGAGACATAGGCAGAGGGAGAAGCAGGCTCCTCGCAAGGAGCCCAACGTGGAATTCGATTCCAGAATCCCGGGATCATGCCCCAAGCCTAAGGCAGACACTAAACTGTTGAGCCACCCAGGCGTTCCTCTCAAGTATTTTTAAAGATTTTAATTTATTTATGAAAGAGAGAGAGAGAGAGGGAGAGGGAGAAGCAGACCCCCACTGAGCATGGAGCCTGATGTGGGGGCTCTGTTCCAGGACCCCCGGGATCATGACCAGAGCTGAAGGCAGCTGCTCAAATGACAGAGCCACCCAGGCGCTGCTAAAATCTTAAAAAATATATTTTAAGTATTTTAAAATAATTAAATACCTTTTAAATAATCTTATGTGATGAGGCATATATAATATGACATTTACTATCTGACCATTTTTAATCGCACAGCTTAGTGGTATCAAGAACACACTGTTGGGCAGCCATCGCCTGCATTCATCTCTAGAACTTTTTCATCCTGCAGGACCAAAACCATACCCAGTAAACAGTAACTCTCCATTCCACCCTCCCTGTAGTGGTATTTAAACCATGGCCAGTTTTGCTTTTTCCTACAGAGTGGCACTGCTTCGTCCTACATAAAACGGGTGTCTTTGCCTGACCCCTCTCTTGACATTAATACTAATTATTGGTTTTTTTTTTTAGCACCTTTGGGTCTTTTTCAGAGTGGGTAAGAGACAAGGATTGAGAGAGGGAGCTGCATAAGAGGTACAAGATAAAAATCTCTGGCCTCCAGCATTTTCACTTTAGATCCAGGAAAAGCTGTGGGACAGAAGAGGCCAAGAGACTATGTATTAAAATGGGAGGCACACATTCTCAGCGACTAAAATAGAGGAGGGAGGCTTTGAGTGAGCCAAGCTGTGTTTTGGAGGATAGGCAGACAAAATAGGGGTGGATTAAGGAGAGCATTATGGATTGACAGGGAGATGATGATGGGAAGACAATTGATCTAGAAGAAAGGGGATAGCATTGTTGTACAGAGGCCCTCCGGCAGGTAGGGCATATGTCCTTGTTTAATTCCCTTATTGAGCATCTTTGCTCCAGAGCTCTGTTCAAGGTGATCCAGATCAAAAGATGAGCTCCTTCTACAATTAGAGGGAGTGTTTATGGACTATCTCGTCACATTTAAGCAGTGGGACTTTGACTGGATCCTCATAAAGAACTCCTGCAGGTGTCTTCCCTTCTACAGAAGAAGAGGCTGAAGCTCTTGGGTGGTTAAAGTAACTTAGCCAGGGTCTGTACTTTGAACAGGTAGTAAGTAGTGCTGGGATTCAAACCCAAGTCTTCCTACCTCTAAAGCTGAGCTCTCTTAGAAGGGAGGGACAGGTGATCCTCTACCATTCAAAGAAACGGAATCTTACCTTGAGCTTTTCTGGGGGAGAGCATAAGGTTAGCAAATAAAAACACGCCCAACGTGGATTTCTCCCTGTTCTGAAACTCTTCTTCCCCAGGTGTTTTATTTTTATTTTTTATTTTTAATTTTTTCCCCAGGTGTTTTATACCTGCATTGCATTTTATTTTCCTCTCACTGTTGGGATTTTCAGGCAATCTTAAAACAAAACGAAACAAACCAAACCTGAGAAAAGTCACCTCTTGTCTGGGCAGCTAAGATGGGAAATGGGGATTCTGCTTTTAGAATGAAAAAGACCCACAGAGGAGCTGAGTGAAGTGGAGAAGGACTTCAGTGGGGTTAAACTTAAGGTATCCATCTCAGCCTGCCATTTCCCCAGATGTTGTGGGATCCAGGGTCTCTTTTTTTTTTTTTTTAAGATCTTATTTGTTCATGCAGAGACACAAGCAGAGGGAGAAGCAGGCTCCATGCAGGAGCCAGAGGCCAACATGGGACTCGATCCCTGGGTTGCCAGGATCAGGCCCTGTGCCGAAGGTGGCGCTAAACCGCTGAGCCACCCAAGCTTACCCTGGGGTCTCTATCCTTTCTGCTTTCTCATTTCCTCACCTGCAACTTCCCCATCTCCAGAAAACCCATGAAATAAGCTAGGTATTTTGAGTTAGAAGGGGCTTCATCCTCTGGCATTCTGGTAGGCATCAGGGCTGGAGCCTTTGGCTGGTTTTCCCCTCCTCACTACTCTTTGTTTGGGTTCAACCCCAGGGAAAATGGGAGGCTGGGGGGAAGGGCAGGGATTGAGATACTTCTCTTCCCCTCCCCCTCCTCCTAGCAGAAAGGGACAAAGAGTTCACCTTGGTTACAAGCCTACAGAATCATAATTCATAGCTTATGTATGTTTTTGAGGAGCAAGAAGTCAGGTGCCTTGTTTCTGCTGACGAGGAGGAGCAGGGACGCTTCCTGGCTAGTGTCATCTTGGGTTAGTCACTTAACCTCTCTGAGCCTGTTTTTTGGAACTGCAGAATGGAAATACTCTCATTCGTCTGTCAGGGTTCAGAGGCTCAAATCAACCTCTAGTCACTGTTCTAGTTCATAGGAGGTGTGGTGCAAAGGAGGACCTGGTAAACTCTAAAGTACCATGCAAATGTGAGTTAATAAAATTATCATTAAATGATGACGCCCCAAGAGGGCAGACAAAGAAGGTCCTTCTCACCCCCAGACAAATGCCCTACTCCGTGTGGGAGGGGAGGACTCTGGGATTGTAACTTTTCTGACGGGGCTCCCAGGACTCCCCGGGTTAGAGGGTCTTTTTTCCTCCAGGCCGGGCCCCCTCGGTCGGTGCCTCTGGCCCAGCCCAGCCCACTCCCGAGCCTCGGTTCCAGCCTTCTCAGTGGGAGGCCTCCTGCCCGGTGCTGCCTCCTCCTGCAGCCCGGCCGAGGTCTCTAAGGAATGCCGCCTCCCGGGCCATTCTGTCCCCTCCAGCTTTTGCGGCCTCACTTCCAGCCCTCTCCCGGCCCCCTACCCCCAACCGGTTCCCACTTAAATGCTTGCAGGCCCGTTTGCAGGCGGGAAGCCCCCTCCCCCACAGGACCACCTCAGTCACAGCCCTGACCACAGGGAGGTCGGGTCTGGATTTACTAAAGGACCCCGGAGGGGGAGCCTGCCCCTCGCTGGCTGCCTGGCTCGCTCATGGGGTCGGGTTTCGGCCGGTGGCTCTGGAGTGAGAGAGACAAAGGGCAAAGTCCTGTCCCCACCCCCACCCGGCAGCCCCGGGGGCGCTGGGCCCCTCCCCGCCCCCCCATCCCCCGGGCCCCGGCCCTGCTGGGGAGCCGAGGGCCCCCTGGGCCGCGCGGGACCGGCTCCCGAGCCAGTCGGGGTACCGAGGGGGTTCTGGCCGCAGAATCTTCTAGATTGCCGAGCCTGCTGCCGTGGGGAGGGGGGCGGTGCCCGGGGGGCAGCGCCTGCCCCCTCCCTGAGCAGCCGACGCGGCCCACCCAGCGGCTGGGGTGGGAGGCCGCGTGCTCAGCTTTCCCTGGGCGAGGTGAGGGGCTGGGGGGAAGGGGCCGCCCGCGTGGGGCGCAGGCCCGGCGACGCCAGCGCCGCCGCTCAGCTGCTCGGGCCTTCTCAATTGCCCGTTCATGAGGGCTCCCCTCCTCCCCCCAGCTGCTGCCAGCCCTCCCCCACCCTCAGCTGCTGCCGCCCTTCCCAGGCACCTCTTTCTCCTCCGTTGCCCTGTCTGCCCCCGCTTTCGGCGGCAGGAAGGCCCCGCTCGCCACCCGGGCTCTCCCGGCCAGTCTGAGACCCTGCTCGCTGCACCATCTTGGAAGGTGTTGGTGCTGGGGTGAAAGGCCTACCCGAAGGCCATCTACGCCTGCCTCGGGGACGGGTGTCCATGTCCGAGGGGACTTACCTGATAACTACCCCGCCCCACTGGGGAGAGACCAACACACGCCCCTGAAGTTCCTGACTCCCAGTTGGTCTTTGCAGGGGGGTGATGGGGGCCTGTAGAGGAGACTTGCCTTGAGGTGGTTAACCTCCAGGAGGGACACAGTTGAGGCTCCTTTCCACTCATGGAATGGTCAATTATTCTTATTTTTCAATATATACTGGGATACGTTCCTATCCTTTCACAGGCAGTGGTGATGATTCCGAGAACTGTGCTAAGTCCCACAGGGTCTTTCTCTCAGTGGGGAATTGAGGTGCTGAAGACTGATTTCTCTTGAGGCTGGTCTAGTTTCCTTATCTTTGCTTCTGAGAGCTCCCACCACAAAACCCTGTCATGAACTGGGCTCTCCAAGCTTGCGGTTGCCACCCCAGGACAGACTCAGCCTTTCTATTTCTGAGGCATGCCCCATGCTGCTTTCCGCTGAGTGCCAGCTCTGTCCTCAGCCAGGTCTCTGGGTCCCAGGGGGATAGACCATTTGGCTCTTAAGCTTTCTGGAGAGGTGCTGACATCTCCGCCGGGGGGTGAGGGTTCAGCCAACGTCTGGTGAGGTTGGGGCAGGAATGGTCTTTCTAGCCCCCCCACCTTCTGCCTTTTCCTCTCAGATTATATTAGCTTCCACCCCCCCTCCCTCCAGTGAAGAGGCTGGAAACACTTCTCACTGCCAGCCTGAGAAGGTTGGTGAATAGTGTCCACAGCAGTTCATTTCTGATCCCCACACCATCGCTGCTTCCACCAGGGAAGGGTATGCTGTCCCGTTGAGTCACCTCTTTATCACTTGTCCCCACAAGTTAGGTTTATTCTGGAGGCTTCTCCAGATATCTCCATAGCCTCCCACTTCACCTTGCAGCACTCCTATGGCCAGCTCCGGCTCTAGGAATCACTCAGGTGAAAGAGTGCAATTCTAGTCAGGGAGCAGGGTGGAAGGAGGGAGAGGCAGTTGGCCCAGGCCGACTTGAAATTTGTCTGGAAAGAGCTCCACTGTCTCAGAGCTTCTGTTTTGGCTTCTTCTCTGGTGCTGCCCAGATGGGCAAGAAAAAAAATGTGGGCTGTCTTGTCAAACCATTTATTTCCAAAATGAGTGAACCGAGAGAAGTATTCCTGCTTTGAGGTTTGCTTGCTAACACCGGTTAGCACCTTCCCCGCTTCATGTCTCACCTTTGCTTCCTTGCCTATCCCTAGACATACACGAAATTTTGGAAGAATTTTTGGTTACTATCCTTCTACACTGCTAACATTTTTCTGACAGTCATCCAGCCGTATTATAGTATAGTTAGCTCTTTTGTGAGTTAAACCCTATGCCCAAATTAGAGCCGCATGCAGTAAAAGCCAGTTGGCATGCACTTAGCCATACAGAATATGGGCATTTTTCCTGCTACTGACATCGGGGCTATACAAGCTTCTGCTGTGTTAACACTTCTTGTCAGAGAGAAAGCAGTAAGGTTTGGTGAGATGAGCACAGACCAGCCTCAGAAGAGAGCTGAGTTCCAGTTCTACCTTAGCATTGCCAAGGCTCTTTTCCTTGTTTTTCTGAGCCCTGGTTTCTCCAGCTGTCAAATAAAGGTGACTGGTGAAGAGCCTCTCAGGCTTGAGGGGCTTACTCCCTCTCGCTTCAGTGTATGAATCTGATTTCCTTGAGTTGGAACTTGATAGCACTGGGCTTCCATGTGCGCACCCGCGCACATACTTAGTCATGTAAGCAGGCTAGCAACTCCTCCCTGCCCCCTACCTGCTTCCCTGCCTCCAGGTAGACTGGGAGCATATTTAACATGATATAGAGCCTTCCGGAGGTTGAGGGGGGTGGTGCATGGCTCATCCCAGTCTCTCCTGGAGATTTGATTTTCCTTTCTGCTTATCCTCAGCGTTAGCACAGGAGTCCGAGCATATGTAAGACAGTGCATGTGCACTACGTACACTTAAAAGACTGTGTTCACGGGACCACAGATACATTGCACTGGTGTCCCTGCCTTCCAAGTCCCCTAACCCGTTCCCTACCACACACACACCTTGGCATTCACCTGGGTGGTGACATCCTCTACCTAGTTCTGTACCGTTCAGTAGGTTGACTTCCTTTCCAGGCCCTACCCTGCCCATCAGCCCACCCGACAGCCCGCCTGTCTGGCTGCCCTGCCTCTGGATCAGCCTGGCACGGAGCCCTGGGCATTGGGCCAGCTCCTCCTCCCCTCTCCAGCCCCGCCCCCTTTCTCAGCTACTGCCATGACTGGAGCGTGCCAGGTCCGCCCCCTTCAGAGGTTTTCCTGGACAATTATTTTCTTCACCTCTCCACCCTCTAGGGATAAGGAAGCAGGTTGGAGAAGGACTGGGTCAATGGTAGTCTTAGGGAAAAGGCAGGGATTGGCACTTTAGGACATTTTTTATGTGTGACTTCCAGCTGGAAAAAACTGGGAGGAGAGCCAGCTTCGGGAGGGTGCTTCTACTATAGCGTCAGCCACAGGGGAGTCTCTTGTTGAAGAGTCAGCAGGATCACCCACTTGTAAAGAGATCCTGCGGACAACCCCTCCACTCCTTATTTACCATTGTACACCCCTTCTCTCATCTTTAACCAATGGGGTCCCCTACTTGACGGTCAACTCCTTGAGAGCAGGAGGCTTACCTGTCTGCCATCACCTTATGCTCTGCTCTAGCACAGTGCCCAGACTCATCCAACAGAAATGCAGTGACAGCCACATACGTAAATAAATTTTCTTCATGTTTTTTGGCTTAGATTCTTTTTAAATTTTTGAAATTCCCTAATAGCTATGTCAGAAAAGAGTGAAAATAATGTGAAAGTTTTTTAAGATTTTATTTATTCATGAGAGACAGAGAGGCAGAGACACAGGCAGAGGGAGAAGCAGGCTCCATGCAGGAAGCCCCATGTGGGACTCAATCTCGGGACTTCCAGGATCATGTCCTGAGCCAAAGGCAGACGCTCAACCTCTGAGCCACCCAGGTGTCCCAGAAAGGTTAATTCTAAAATTAATTTAGAATTTGAAAATGGTATTAATTCAGCATGCAGTCAATGTAATAATGAGGTCTTATTTGGGGGGGGGGCATGTACAAAGTTGTAAGGAATCTGAATGTGTGTTATTTTATATTTTGAGCCTATCTGATTCAAATGTTAAGTTTTCATTGGAAATATTTGATCAGTATTTGAATTATTTATAAAGATTTTTAGAGTGTGTGCGGTGGTAGGGGGCCAGGCAGGGAGAGGGAGAGAGAATCCTAAGCAGACTCTGCTGAGCATGGAGCCCAAGGCGGGGGTTGAGACCATGATCTGAGTGGAAATGTAGAGTGGGACGCTGAACCCATTGAGTCAGCCAGGTGTCCCCTGATCAGTATTTCATAAATTTTACAGAGGAAAAGTTCAATTATATAAATACCTTGAAAACGAGTATTCCGTGCCTCAGTTGCAGTACCCACAATACAGTGGCTCAAACGCCACATGTGACTAGTGGCTATTGTGGTGTGGACAGCACTGCCCTGGTGCTTAGTAGGGGCCAAGAAAAATTTGTAGAATGGCTGAGTGCAGCAGCTGGACTACAGAAACCAAAGCACAAGCCATGGTCGTGAGTTTGCCTGTGGATGAAAAAGCAAGCATGTTTGCGTCTGCAGGTTTTTGAAACCTTTGTTGCTTACTCTTTTCTGACATGCAAGTCATCATTCCAGCCAAGTCATCACTCCAGCCCAATCCCCAGCCAGCCTCATTTTCTCATTGCCTTGGGTTAGTTTCTTCCCAGCTTCTCGAAGAGCCACCTGCAGGCTTGAGCGAATACTGGGGCATCTTTGGGATGTGGGATGAAGTTAAATGTGTAGACATGAGAGGATGTCTTAACTGTGGACTTAGGGATGGATTCCAAAGTCTTTAACTCCTGGGATCTTGAAGAAATTGTGTGCGAAATGCTGGCAGTTTTCTAGTATAGTTTTCTTAGCTTTTATCACATTCCTAATGGGAATGAAGTATCAACAAAGGTGTTCAGAGGGGTGGGTTTTAAGAACCACTTTTTAAGACCTTTAGGTTACAGAAAATCCTTCAGATTAAGAATACCTCTTTCTATAGGTAGACAGGGTTGATACCTGTCTGGAAACACACGACCTTGTAAAACAGACCAATCCTAATCCTTGTTTCCCAGTTGTGAGAAACAGAGGTCCAGAGTGTTGGAAGGCTGGACTTGGCCAAGGCCACACAGTCTGCTTGTCAGAAAATCACAGCCTGGAGGATGGGGGGCAGCTGGAGTGGAGCATCTAATCTGGAAATCCCAGTTTAATCCTGGTTCTCTGAGGAGATGAAAGTCCAGGTTGGAATCTTGATCTGGGGGCCCCAAGCTTGACAAGATTGCCAAAACCTGTTGTTGCTTCCCTCCACCTCCCCCCACCTTCCACGGATTTACCCCACCCTAGTTTAAAGGAACTCCTTCTTCCAGGGGAGGGGTCAGATTCCTTCCTTTGGGGCTGTGGAGGTGGAAGAGGAATAGAACACTTCCTGGGGCAGTTTTCAGCCTTTTTCCAGGAGACCTGGAGTCCTTGTTGTCTCTAGGGTGCATTCTGCTCTGCAGAGAGGCTTCACTCTGAAAAGATAGATTACCATTTGTATATCTGTTCCTCTGGATACTAGACCCCAGGCCCATGACCCCTTCCAAACGCCAGCAGGCTCACCGCACCAAGGCTTGCATTCTTGCTAGCACAACACCAACTGGAAAATATCATTAGTTAGATCCATTATTTGGAACCTGCTATGACTTTTAAAACTGGGTAAGCTAGAATAATTTAAAAAACAATTTTAGGGGCTCTTGGGTGGCTTGGTCATGAAGTGTCTGACTTCTTGGTCTCGGTTCAGGTCTTGATCTCATGGTCGTGGGTTTGAGCCCTGCTTAAAAGAAAACAATTTTATTATTTTTTAAAAATTTTTTTTACTTATTTATTTATGATAGTCACAGCGAGAGAGAGAGAGGCAGAGACACAGGCAGAGGGAGAAGCAGGCTCCACGCATCGGGAGCCCAACGTGGGATTCGATCCCGGGTTGCCAGGATCGCGCCCTGGGCCAAAGGCAGGCGCCAAACCGCTGCGCCATCCAGGGATCCCCAAGAAAACAATTTTAATTATGGAAAAAAATTAAACAGAAAAGTAGAAAGAATAATGTAATAAATCTCCCAGGTACTCATCACCTAGCTTTAGAAATTAACAAACTCCAATCCGTTGGCATTTATTTTTTTTTTAATAAATTAATTTTTATTGGTGTTCAATTTACCAACATACAGAATAACACCCAGTGCTCATCCCGTCAAGTGTCCCCCTCAGTGCCTGTCACCCATTCACCCCCACCCCCCGGTATTTTTTCTAATTATTTTGAAGCAAATCCTGGACACCTTATTTTTAATCTGTAACTATCTTTTTTGTTTTTTTTTAAGATTTTATTTATTCATGAGAGAGAGAGAGGCAGAGATATAGACAGAGGCAGAAGCAGCCCCCCGCCCCGGGAGTCCAATGTGGGACTCACAGGACCTTGGGATCAGGACCCAGGAGGGAGAAGCAGGGAGCCCAATGTGACCAAACATGGGTCTCCATCCTAGGACCCTGAGATCATGATCTGAGCTGAAAGCAGATACTTAACTGACTGAACCACCAAGGCACCCCTGAATTCTGAATTTTAATTTTTAATTTTTTTATTTTAGACTGTATTTATTTATTCATGAGAGACAGAGAGAGCAGACACATAGGCAGAGAGAAGCAGGCTTCATGAAGGGAGTCTGATGCAGGATTCGATGCCAGGACTCCAGGACCATACTTCGGGCCAAAGGCAGATGTTCTACTGCTGAGCCACCCAGGAGTCCCTGAATATTTTTAATTTGTTCTTTGGCCTAACTTGACTGAATTTTAGCAGAGGCTTTTTGTCTCCTTTCTCCCATCAAAACAGCAGCATAGGGGGCAAGGCACAGAGCCTGGAATCAGACAGGTTTTGAGTTCAAAGTCTGTCTCTGGCTTTTAATACCTGTGTGATTTGGCAAAGATAATCTTGCGTTCTTGGGGCCCTGGTCTGTAAAGTGGAGCTGTGGACCCCACCCTCATGGGTAATAAGGGTCTTCCAGCAAGTGGTGAATTTCAGCTTGGCATCTGTTAAGCATTCCTCAGATGTTCGGCCCTTCCCTAACTGACCTGTTTTCCTTTCCAGTCTAAGTCAGTAACACTTCTCTGAGAAGGTGAAAAGGACGAGAACTTCCTTCCCAGGGAGAACTCCCAACCACATCCCTTTCCGGGTATCCAGCTCCTGTGTTTCCGGAAATTCTTGGTTTGCTACTTATTTCCTTATGCTCTTGCATGGGTGCTCTCTCACTCTGTTCTCTCCGAAATCCCCCAGGGCTTGAGAAATATGGTCATTTGGTCTCTGTGGCCCTCATGGGCCCCCTCCCTTCCCCTCCACTTCCTCCAGATGGATCCCCTGTGGTTGCTCTGTGTTGGGAGCTGCCCCAGGGCTTGATAACTGCCCTTCGTGTCAGGACAGGCAATCTACAGGGTGTTGGCACCCAGGGAAATAATTGGGTTGGCGAAACCATTGCTTTCATTGCCAGGGGCTATCAATCGACAGGTTTATCAGTTCCTGGGTGAACCTCTAGGCATTCTTTTGCCATTTCTGAACAAGGATGTTGAGGCTTAGGCACTCCAAGATTGGCTCAGTATAGTGCCCTGTTGTTACTTACCTGTAGGGCAGATACTGTTCTACTTCATGGAAGCTGATACACTGGCATGTGGAGTGCGTCCCTGGACCAGACCATAACCCTTTAGCTGTCAAGAGAGGCAGGGGAGCAGGATTGTAGGCCCACTGCATCCCCAGCAGTGAAGTCTAAATATTGTAATGACTGTTCCCATCACACTGAGTGCTCGTTGTCAGCCCTTCCTTCCTCCCTCTCCCTGAGCTTGTCTGGGCTCCTGAGGACTGGTACAGGGATTGGGCACCCACTCCAAGTCAGGCACCTTCACTCACACTTCTTTAAGTCCTCACGAAAGCTCGGTCACTTTCCACAGGAGGAAAGTAAGGTGCAGAGCAAAGGAATACCTCATCAGATGCTCGTAGCTTGTCTCTAGACCCCTAAGCCCCCAGCATACTGCCCTGGCCCAGCTTGCACCTGGCCTTCCATACTTAACCAGCAGTCCTGGGAGGGAGGATTGGGTACAGTTGCCAACACCGCTCCGTGTGCTTTGGGCCTGAAAGAAATTAGGTAGCACCATAAGTAATAGAAACCAGGCCAAGGACTTAAAAGACAAAGGGTCTTCCGAGGCTTCTGTTGTGTGTTTGTCAGGGTTGGGGGCTTGCTGAAAGGAGGTTTGGAGGCCTCAAGGGGTTCCCAGGATTGGGTGTGTGTGTGTGTCCTCGAGGGGTGGGTGTCTGCCTATTGGGGGTTGGAGAGGGCTGCCCAGAGGTCTTTTCTTTCATTGGTTGTGTGGCCCTGCCCTCCTCCCCCTCCTTCTCCTGGAACATTCCAGACATTCCAGACTGCCATTGCTTTCAGGATATGGATTAAAACCCCAAACTGAGATTTGATTCCCTCACACCATCCCCTCCCTAACTCTTCCCTACCCTGGAAAAAAAAGCCCCTAAAACTGGCAGTTTTGAAGTAGGACTGTGTTTTTGACCCTTGACCAGAGATTATGCTAAGGGGCCATCTTGAAAGAGCCATCTTCAAACTGAGCCTCCAGCACAGAGGTTGCTTTAAACCCTACTGGTCTGAACTCCTAGGAAGGCAGCCTCAGCCCTTCATCCACAAGAGTTTGCTAGGGGGAGTGACTCCTGTTATTGGCATCAAGCGAGATCAGTGTCCTCAGTCTTCCAATGCTGTACCCATCTCTTCTTCAATTCTCTAACAGTTGGGCTTTGATGGTGAGAGTTTTTGTGTTTTCTCTTCCCGTTTGGGCACAAAATGAGTGTTATGTGGGACATCCCTCACAAGGGCAGATGCCAAGGGTCTCCCTTCTTTGCCTATGAATGCAATAGAAGAAAGTGGCCTGGTGGGAGTTCTGAAGACCTGGGAGTGGAGTTGAAGTTTGCTATCCTTAACTCTTGTCCTGCATTGCATTCTGATGACCATAGATCAGGTTCATGAACCAAATGAGATAGAGAGCCATACACATAGATTCCCTTCCACATGTCTCTTCTTCCCGGAAGTCATTTTGTTCCAGGAAGAGATTTCCTTTGTGTATTTCATCAATTCTTTTTATGCTCAGAGCTGCACAGCTCGAAGGGATCTTAGTGACTCTTTCAGTTTCCATTTTGCAGCTTAAGACATTTAGGGTCACAGGGATGGAATGAGTGAGCTGGCCTAGGGACAGCCAAGAGGGAAACATTGGAGCTGAGCATCTCTTCCTTTGTTCCTATGTGTTTTCAGCACCCTGCAACCCTAGCTTTGCAGGAGCTGACATGGGCCCAGTAGGAACACTGAGGCCTGAAGCTTATACTTGGCTTAGTCAGAAGAAGACCCAATCGGGTAGTTTAAGAGCTAGAACAGGATTTCCTTGCTTCCCAGGTCAGATTTCCTTCATGCTGTTAAGGTTTCATTGTACTATGTCCCCAAACTAAGTTTGATCAGGGATATGCAAAGACATAAATGACAATTGACCGGTGAAGATCAAGTCAATTGAAATGTTGTAAGCCCAGGGATTAGGGCATCGATTTGGGTAGTGAGCAGTTAATTGCCCTGGGAATCAACCTTGAACCTGAAAGCCTTTCTGGGGAAAATGACACTTTTAAGAGGTATTTGAAAGATGGGAAGGAGAAAGTATAGTCATTTGGAAGGAGGGAAGGTGGTGGTATTGATGCTGTGTTGTGTGTTAATCGCTTCCACCTTAGTATTCTGGATGCATCTGTACTTGAAGCCCTTTGCTAAAATCTAATATTCTCTAACATCACCTGAAACCACCCTATGAATAGGCATTATCCCTGTTGTGCAAAGAAAGGAAAGTGAGCCTCAAAGAAGTGGAAATAATTTTAAGGTCAGTGCTGTTAAGTGCAACACAGATTAAAATCCATACCTGTATAGGGGATCCCTGGGTGGCGCAGCGGTTTGGCGCCTGCCTTTGGCCCAGGGCGCGATCCTGGAGACCCGGGATCGAATCCCACGTCGGGCTCCTGGTGCATGGAGCCTGCTTCTCCCTCTGCCTGTGTCTCTGCCTCTCTCTCACTGTGTGCCTATCCATAAATAAATAAAAAATTTTTAAAAAAATATCCATACCTGTATAAAAAATACTTGACTAGGGGTGCCTGGGTCGCTCAGTCAGTTAAGCGTCTGCCTTTAGCTCAGGTCATGATCCCAGGGTCCTGAAATTGAGCCTGCTTTGGGCTCCTTGCTCAGGCGGGGGGGGGGGGGGGGGGGGAGTCTGCTTCTCCCTTTTCCCTCTGCTCCCCTTGCTTGTGCTCTTTCTCTGTCAAATAAAACACTTAACAACCTTACTATTATCCTGTTGTAATTTGTTTGCATGTATGTCTCTCCCAATAAACTGAGTACCTTAGGGCCAGACACATTGTTTTGTTACAGTGTCCCCAGTGTCTAGAACAAAATATAGCATGAAGTAGGCAACAGTTAAATGGGCATCAGATTAATAAATGATGTCTTCTGTAGCAGCTTGGTATTCTTTTTTTTTTTTTAATAAATTAATTTTTATTGGTGTTCAATTTACCAACATACAGAATAACACCCAGTGCTCATCCCGTCAAGTGTCCCCCTCCGTGCCCGTCACCCATTCACCCCCACCCCCCGCCCTCCTCCCCTTCCACCACCCCTAGTTCATTTCCCAGAGTTAGAAGTCTTTATGTTCTGTGTCCCTTTCTGATATCTCCCACACATTTCTTCTCCCTTCCCTTATATTCCCCTTCACTATTATTCATATTCCCCAAATGAGTGAGAACATACACTGTTTGTCCTTCTCCGATTGACTTACTTCACTCAGCATAATACCCTCCAGTTCCATCCACGTTGAAGCAAATGGTGGGTATTTGTCGTTTCTAATGGCTGAGTAATATTCCATTTTGTATACATAAACCACATCTTCTTTATCCATTCATCTTTCGATGGGCACCGAGGCTCCTTCCACAGTTTGGCTATTGTGGACATGGCTGCTAGAAACATCGGGGTGCAGGTGCCCCGGCGTTTCATTGCATCTGAATCTTCGGGGTAAATCCCTAACAGTGCAATTGCTGGGTCGTAGGGCAGGTCTATTTTTAATTCTTTGAGGAACCTCCACACAGTTTTCCAGAGTGGGCAGCTTGGTATTCTTAAGTGCCTGAAACGTAGTGGGAGGTAAGGATGAAAATAGGTGGTTAGTGAAGAAAACAGAGGGCAAGACAAGTAGAGGGACAACTGAAGCATATGTGATTGGTGTCACCCTGGTGCTGAGGGCACCTGATCTTAGGCGTCGTATCTGTGGTAGCACTGATAATTTACATTCTCAAGGGAGGCACCCCTCCACCCCAAGTCTTCATTCCCAAAGGTTATCATTCTTGGATTGTTAGACTTGGGTGTTGAACAGAAGGTAGGGAGATAAAAACAAACAAAAGCATTAAACACTGCAGGGTCATAGGTCCCTACAGCATCCAGAGCATCATTAATCCTTTTCCCTCTTATTTCAGGAGTCGGAAAATTCAGATCCGAAATATCCCACCCCAGCTCCGTTGGGAAGTAAGTGATTGGGGGAAACTCAAGGCGTGGGGTGGTGGGGATGGAAAGGAAGCCCGGGTCAGTCTGAGTCAGCAGGGATGACTGGGGAGGTCCCCCTGGTGGTTTGGGGGCTAGGCTAGGGTTGCCAGTGGTGACAAAGGTTGATTGGGTCTCATTTTCAGCCCAGGATACCCATGTTAGCTTTTTGGGCTTATCCTTGTTATGAGAGGCATTAGGGGGTGGGTAGGTTGTTCCTTGAGCCCGAAATTTAGTGATGGCAGAAATTGATTTGGGGACCCCAGCGGCCCAAGGCTATTCCAAAAAGTCTTTCAAATCCTTTTTGGTGCTCAAGTACATTTCTTCGAAGATACCCTAACAAATCACCATCAGCATCGGTACCCTAGAAAGGGGAAGCTGAACAGGTGATACTACTCAGTCCCCACCTGAGGCTCTGCCTGTACCACCTTGCTTTGGGGAGAGGGTATCTGGTGGTTGTGATAGTTCCTGGGATGCTCAGAGTAGCCTTCTTCCCTTTGCTATGCTCCTAGGTGCTGGACAGCCTGCTTGCTCAATATGGTACAGTGGAAAACTGCGAGCAAGGTAAGACTACAGAGGTGGTGGCTGGTGGGAAAAGGGTGGGTGTTGGAGCACTTTGGGGGGATCTGCTCTGCTTCGTTTTCCATGACCAGATCCACCTGGCATACAAAAAGAAGGCAGACAGGATATGGCAATATGGCACAGAGGAAGATACACGCACAGGAGGGCGTGGGCATGTCATCCCAGCTTTGGCTATGCCTCTTGTCTCTAGGTTTCTCTTTGTTCAATGAGGAAAGTCACTCATTTCCAGCATGAGATGCCAAGCTCTTAGGGGTCAACCTTGGTAGAAATAGAGGTCTGAGGATTTCAACAGTAGTATAAACATGGAAATTGTGTACTCAGCCCTAGTAAGTCTGCTGCCCTTTTACTTTTTAAATGCTTCATGATTCTTCATGTTTGACAGGAATAGCCAACTGGTTTTCTCTTTTTAGAAGCTCTGATTGTCAGCTATATGTCTTTGGTCAATTAAAAGAAACATAAAATGAGATTTTATTATTGGGCACTTAGTGATGGGCAAGCACAGTCTTTCAATAGTGGGCCCACAGGAGAAATAATAAGAAAAATCTGGGTCATAAAATATTTGCTAAGGTTTTTGAGGTTCCTCCATTGCTTAAGGTTATAAGTAATTTTCAGAGGAAGTGAGCTAAAATAGAGAGTGATTTTGGTTGGACATGAGAGCTTGGCCAAGAGAGAAGATACAATTAGAGTTTGTAGAACTTCAAGAAATGTAAATAATCAGCCTGTGAAAATTTAAATTTTCATTTTCTGTGGAAAGATGGAAGCTAGAAATCATTCTAGATTAAAATATTTGCCTGGACAAAGGTAAGGTGCTGACTCCATCAGATGGGTTCTCCTGCTCTGATCTTGTAGGTTGCTTTTGATCATAAATGCCAGGACACAGCCAGCCACACTGATAACCATTGCCCAGTACTGCTCACTTGTTAGACTGGTGACTGAGTTACTCCTGGACAGACAGCAAGACTGAGCACTGGCTTTGAGGCTCATCGTGAGCTTCACTGGGAGGCCCTGCAGGAGCTCATGCTAGTGGAAATCTGTGTGTGGGTCACCCGGGCAGCTGTAGCACACTGACTGCATCCTGCTCCCCATCCCTACAGAATGGGAAATGTTGGATTTTGTTGGACAACAGGGAAAGTCTTCAACTGTCACTGAGTGAGTGCTTTCTGTCCACTATTTAAAATCGCATCCCTCTCCACCACCTTTTTTTTTTTAAGATTTTATTTATTTATTCATAAGAGAGAGAGAGAGGGAGAGAGGCAGAGACCCAGGCAGAGGGAGAAGTAGGCTCCACGCAGGGAGCCCAATGTGGGACTCGATCCCGGGTCTCCAGGATCACATCCTGGGCTGAAGGCAGCACTAAACCACTGAGCCACCCGGGCTGCCCTCCACCACCACCTTCTTTACCCTGATTTACACTCTCTGTGGCATTAATCAACCTTTGCTATGCTAGGGAATTTGCTTATCATAATTTGCGTTGTCTCCTCCCGCTAGAATGTGAACTCCATGACGGCAGAGCTTTGGTCAGTTTGACTTCTGTTTCAGTTTAACTGGAAAGAACAATCTTTCCATACCCTACTGTAGTAGTGGTGGGGGAGATTCTGCTGATGAAGGCCAGAGGGGTTAAGAGTGGTCTGCACTGAGGATTTGTGGCCAGGTAACTTACTAGCCTCAGGGAAGTAGAAGCAGAGTCTTGTTTTTTTGTCAGTGTCCTCCACCCTGGTGTAGTGGTGCTGAGCTGGCCTAGGGAACCCTAAATCAAAAGATAGTGATGCATAAGACAGGTTAATTTTATTACCTTAAAATAAGAGGTGTGCCTCCAGACATCTGGAATTCTAATGTCCAGCCCAGTCTGGGACTGGCTGTAGGAGAGTGTGTATGGCAAAGTCAAATGAAGTCCAAGAGGATTCATGATTAAGTGCAGATGATTTAGGTGGCCTTAATGGCAGGTACCATGAATTTATGATGGATTGAATGTGCATTTCCATTGCCAAGATGTTTGGAATACTCAGGAAATCGCCACCCCTGGGCTACCTAGCAGGTGCTCTCTTTGCCCGCTTAGCTAGGTCATGATACACTCACGTTTCATCTGTCCTTGAGGATGCTCTGTAGTGGATGTACATCTCTACCATAATCTTACAGACCATGTCTCAGGATGTTTGCTTCTGTAAATTGCTAATCTTACTGTGTATGTATTTTCAACTAGTTTGGCTTCCCCAGAATAAATTTGCTTCCTAGATGGGGTGTGTGCGTGCACTCCCCGCTGCCTAACTGCTGTGTTCACTGCACTATTTTGTTGCCCAGCTCTCTTGGCGGCTGGCCAGAGGGAATCAGAGGAAGACACAGAAGGGAGAATGTAAAAAAGGTTTGAATTTTCTAAGATTTCTGGTGAGAGGGTTCTAAAAGGGGAAATATTTTGCCTTGTCATCCCAGTATTTTCTTCGAACACGTGTAACTTCTACAACCTTCTAACCTGGAAGGATGAGCTTTAAATGCTTGGGATTCCTTGGTGGCATTTCCAGATCTCACTGCTCTAACCTTGGCTTCTGTTTTGCTCCCCCAGTGAACACCGAGAGTGAGACTGCTGTGGTGAATGTCACCTATTCCAACCGGGAACAGACCAGGCAGTGAGTGGGCTGGGAAGCGGGCCAGGGTGGGTCTTTGGGAGGTATTGGGAGCCAGGTACCTCTTTTACAGGGCTGGGGTCCACACAGGCAGTAGTGCCTGCTTGGATTCCGTTATTGTGATAGCCAATTGCAGACTCTTGTTCATTGGTTCAGGGATCTTAAAAGTTCAGAAACTCCTCAGGATTGATAGCAAATTCACAGAAGGGAAGAGACCCAAGGCCCCTTCCAGGAAAGGGGAAATCCTCCGTGAGAGAATAGATAGGCTTTCTGTTGGATTTCTCTAGCTGCCTTGGCCCTGCAAGAGTCCTTTGCTGTGTTGATTGTGCCATCTAGTGATAGTGAGGAGGAACTGCGAGATTTACAAAAGGGATTTGTTCTTGTTCTGCTGGGGGCGGGGGGCAGACATTTTATTGTGGTGAGGCCATGAGCCCAGTTTATGCTGTTGTCAGGTCCTGTTAGTCCACCACACCCATGCTTTCTTGATTCTTAAGCCCTTTGGTTGAGCAATTACACTTCTCATCTACTGGTACTGACACACTTTGTACATTTTGTGCATTTATGTAAGATTTGTTTAAGACCTGTTACAGGCCTTTTGCTACATTGTGCTTTTGATTGCTTTCTTGTTCCTTCAGAATGCTGTCTCTAACTGGGTGGTGATGCACTGTAAAAATCCCACCACTTCTTCAAATACCATTTCCTTTATTTTTAAAAATTTTTTATTTATTCATGAGATACACAGAGAGAGGCAGACACATAGGCAGAGGAAGAAGCAGGCTCCCCACAGGGGGCCGGATGCGAGACTCAATCCCAGGACCCTGGAATCATGACCTGAACCAAAGACAAATGCTCAACCATTGAGCCTCCAGGTGCCCCTATTTTTAATTTGTTTTAAGTTTATTTTAAAAAGTTATCCCTATACCCAACGTGGGGCTTGAACTCATGACCTTGGGATCAAGAGTTAGCACACTCTACTAATTGAGCCAGTCCCCATTTTCTTTAGACCGCTCTCAGGCTCAGGATTTTCTGGAGGCCCCTATTGTCTCTTGTGGCCAGTGTATGGTCGTTAGCCTGGCTCTAAAGGTCATGTCAATACTCAGCTTATTCCCTGCTCTCTGTTGTTGCCTTGTTAACTTTTCTTTTTTCTTTTAAAAAGATTTTATTTATTTATTCATGAGAGACACATAGAGAGGCAGAGGCTTAGACAGGGGGAGAAGCAGGCTCCCTGTGGGGAGCCTGTTGATGGACTTGACCCCAGGGCCTCAGGAACACACCCTGAGCCAAAGGCAGATGATCAACCACTGAGCCACCCAAGCATCCCGCCTTGTTAACTTTTCTAACCTGCATCAGCCAGGCTGGGACTGGATGGAGCCTGCCCCTCCCCCGCAATGTTACTCACTCCTGGTTTTCAGGCATTCTAGGTATATTTAAACTCCTGCTTCCAAGCTGTAAGCAAGGACATTATATCTCCAACTCTTTTTTTTTTTAATTTTTTTACAGTTTTCTCAAATATGGAAGGTGCCAACTCGATAAGTGTAAAAAATAAGTCTCTTGTTTCTCATGTTTTTATTAAATTCATTCACTCACACGAATCTGGTAGTTCTGGCTGAAATTAATAGGCCAATTCAAAATTCATTGAAAATACTTACTTGGGTTTCCCTTTGTCTTCAGCCGTTATTTTCCTAAGATTTTATTTTTTTGAGAGAGAGCATAAGCAGATTGGGGCAGAGGGAGAGGGAGCCGATTTCCTGCCAGGCGGGGAGTCCAATGCGGGGTTCAGTCCCAGGACCCTGAGATCATGATCTGAGTCAAAGGCAGATACTTAACCTACTGAGCCACCCAGGTACTCCTGTCTTCAGCCATTTAATTTAGACTGGAAAGTTCTCTGAGGTGGAGGTGGGAGTGGTGGGATAGGTCTTCTCCCTTGCTTTTAGTATATTTCATGTTGTAACCCTGAGTGCTTTATACATGGAGTGCATTTGGTGCGATTGGCATGGATTGGAGTGACCAGTAGATTTCCCTTTGTCCTCAGAGCCATCATGAAGCTGAATGGCCACCAGTTGGAGAACCACGCCTTAAAAGTCTCTTACATTCCCGATGAGCAGATAGCACAGGGTCCTGAGAACGGGCGCCGAGGAGGCTTTGGCTCTCGGGGTCAGCCTCGCCAGGGCTCCCCTGTGGCAGCAGGGGCTCCAGCCAAGCAGCAGCAAGTGGATATCCCCCTGCGGCTCCTGGTGCCCACCCAGTATGTGGGTGCCATCATTGGCAAGGAGGGGGCCACCATCCGAAACATCACGAAACAGACCCAGTCTAAGTAAGTCTTGGCTGTTGGGAAAAGGAGGTGGGGTGCCTCCAGGAAGCCTTAGTATTTACTACTTAGGCGATGTTGCCTGGAATGTATTCCCTTTTTTTCTTCATTTGGGGTTGGGGGGGCCCACGGTGGTCATTGCTTCCAATTGCAGCCTCCTGGAAAGGTGAGGGCAAGTGGGGATGTTAAGTGGGCCTGGGGCTTCCCATTTGGTGGCAGAGGCTGAGCCACACAGTCATTAGTAAGAAGGGTTCTGCAATTTCTTTTTTTTTTTAAATATTTTATTTATTTATTTATTTATTTATTTATTTACGACAGACACACACACACACACACACACAGAGAGAGAGAGAGAGAGAGAGAGAGAGAGAGAGAGAGAGAGAGGCAGAGACACAGGCAGAGGGAGAAGCAGGCTCCATTCAGGGAGCCAGACGTGGGACTCAATCCTGGGACTCCAGGATCACGGCCCGGGCCAAAGGCAGTGCTAAACCGCTGAGCCACCGGGGCTGCCCGGGTTCTGCAATTTCTTATAGGAAGTCACATCAAGCAAACCTAGTCTAGATGAGTCAGCTACTCTTTGGTGCTCTGTGGTTTCAGTGCTGCCTGTTAGTGGACATTGGGCTCAGCAGCCTGGCCAAGGTTGGCCCTCAAGAATAGGTCACCATCCTGTCCCATCTCCAGTGTTCACCACAGCTACCCCCTCAAATCTTTTAGAATTTGACTTTTACTTTTAGCAATAATGCGCCTCGGATAAAACTCATTGGCTACGATACTGCCACAGCGCAAAGCTGAATTTGACTTCTATTTTTAAAAAATATTTTCTTTATTTGAGAGGCAGAGATAGTGTTTGTGAGAACAAGCAGGGGGACAGGGAGAAGCAGATTCTCCACTGAGCATAGAGCCTGATGAGGGGCTCAATCCTAGGAGCCGGAGATCACGACCTGAGCCATAGGCACATGCATAACTGACTGAGCCATTCAGGTGCCCCAACTTTATTTTTTTTATTTGCATGTAGTTGACCCCTCTTATCTTTTTTTTTTTTTTTTTTTTAAGATTTTATTTATTTATTCATAGAGACAGAGGGAGAGAGGCAGAGACACAGGCAGAGGGAGAAGCAGGCATCATACAGAGAGCCTGACATGGGACTCCATCCAGGGTCTCCAGGATCATGCCCTGGGCTGAAGGCGGTGCTAAACCGCTGCAGCCACCAGGGCTGCCCAACCCCTCTTATCTTTATAGCTGATCAGTGTACTCTGGAAAAGAAAAAGCCACATCATATCCTTATTCCAAATACATCCTTTATTACTCTAAGTTTGGGACAGTGTGCCTTCCCTTTATAGTTGTTTCATGAGGGAATCCAGAATTTAAGAGGAAATGGAGCTTTAGAGTTGTGGGCTGCCATTTGCCAGCCCTGTGTTCCCATGCCAGATGCAACCATTGTCCACCACCTCCTGATTGAGACAGAATCCAGAGCAGCAGGCTGGCCACATGACCCTGGCCCTTTCTCTGCCCTTCCCCATTCTGTGCTTGGACTTGTTTCAAGAGTTGTTTCTGTGCTTCAGTTGAGAAGTAGCAAGGTATGTGAAGAAGATTCTGGGTTTTACCAGGGACTCCCTTAACTGTCCTTGGCTTTGTGGTCCTCAGGATAGATGTGCACAGGAAGGAGAATGCAGGCGCTGCAGAGAAGGCCATCAGCGTCCACTCAACCCCTGAGGGCTGCTCATCTGCGTGTAAGATGATCTTGGAGATTATGCATAAGGAAGCAAAGGACACCAAAACGTAAGGCTTTTATTCAGTGTTTCTTGTAAGGAGGGAATTGCTACCTCCCCCCACTACAACAGACTTATTAGCAAGAATGCAGGGATAAGTAGGAGACAGACGACATAAACTGAAACATGAAGTCCTCTTTCCCACAAGTACCGAACACCCCTGTACACCCTCTTAGCAACTCTGTGCATTTATAATGTGTGTATTTGTGTGTACATATGTGTGTGTGTGCATAGGTGTATGTGCATGTGCCTGTTTTAGCACACATAGAATCATAATGAGCGCAATTCTACAGTTTGCTTTTTTCACATTATGGATTGGTATGGTAATATGGATCACCTCTTTCTAAAACTGCATGGCATTCTCTAGAGTGGCTATTTTAAAAAAGACAGCTGTGAATGGGTTTACCATGCATGGACCTGCAGAACCATCATCACAATTATGACAGTGAGCATGGCCATTGCTCTGATAGTCCCATGTGGCTCTGGGCAGCCTGTCCCTACCTCCCCATCCCTAGCACTAAGCACCCACCCATCTGTTTTTTTTTTTTTTTTGTAATCTTTTGGGATGTAATTTCGTCCTGGAAACCCCACATTTGCAGTTGCATGCTGTCTGGGTCTCTGCGCGGCTCACCACTTAGCAGTTCTTGTCCCTTACCCTTCCCAAGGGCCGATGAGGTTCCCCTGAAGATCCTCGCCCATAATAACTTTGTGGGGCGTCTCATTGGCAAGGAAGGACGGAATCTGAAGAAGGTGGAGCAGGACACAGAGACCAAGATCACCATCTCCTCGTAAGGCTGTCATTTACCTCTTTATGAGTGGGATACCCAAGGGCCTGGGGGCACCAATGTGTCATTAGAGAGCTTTAATATTTGGGTTCTCTAAGTTGTATGCAGTATCTGCCCTACTGAAGGAGAATCAGTGCAGTGGCAAAGAACGTTTATATCTGTGAGGGCTTGTATTGTTGGGAGTGAATCTGTCCATCCCCTGTTCTGCACATTACACCTGTCACCTGCAGTTGGGAGCCAGGGCTTTGGGGTCTTGGGCATGTTTGCCAGGCCATGAGAAGTGGACCCGCCCAGGCCCTTGTCTGAGGATTCTTTGAGCCCTATACCTCTTCATTTCATCCCTGACTTGGTCTGTTCCAAAAGCACAGGAAATGGATTCTGTAGAACTACTGGAGAAGCTTCCAGTTCTGAGCATCCTTCTTGCTTTACCAGTGATGAAAACCTCTGTGATTGGGTTCATTCCACATCAAGGGGTTTCAGTTGGGTATTCTCATCTCCCTGCACCTTCCTCCCTCCCTGCTCTGGTTACAGACCAAAGACGAGAGACAGGGAGCTGTTTGCCAAAAGTTAAACAGCCTGCAGGAGCTGTTTCTGTGGCTAATTCCTAGCTGGGGCCACTTCCTGGTCCTGGCCTGTCAGTGCAAGGGTGACTTGGCTCTGCTGTCCCACCAGGCTGCAGGACCTCACCCTGTATAACCCTGAGAGGACTATCACCGTGAAGGGGGCCATTGAGAACTGCTGCAGGGCTGAGCAGGAGATCATGAAGAAAGTTCGGGAGGCCTACGAGAACGACGTGGCTGCCATGAGTGTGAGTGGCAGAGGTGGCTGCTTTACCCCTCTCTGAGGCTGAGGCACAGCAGAAAGAGGGGAGGTCTCCATGTAGGTGGGCAAGTCACACACTTGGGATCTCCATTCCTGCAGGTCATTAAGAGATCTTTATCTGATTCCTGGGGTTGGGTCTCCTCTTGGGCTTCAGTCTGTGATTTTCCTATAAAATTGGTATTTGTGTGTACTTCAGTGAAGAGAGGGGCCATAATTTTCATCTGATTTTTTTTTTTTTAAAGATTTTATGTATTTATTCATGACAGAGACACATACACAGAGAGAGGGAGACAGAACACAGGCAGAGGGAGAAGCAGGCTCCATCCAGGGAGCCTGATGTGGGACTCGATCCCGGTCTCCAGCATCAGGCCCTGGGCTGAAGGCAGCACTAAACCGCTGAGCCACCCGGGCTGCCCTCTCATTTGGTTTTTATTTAATTTTAAAATTTTTTAAAGACTTCATTTACTCATGAGAGGCAGAGGTATAGGCAGAGAGAGAAGCAGCCTCCCTGCGGGGGAGCCCGATGTGGGACTCAATCCCGGGATTCTGGTATCACACCTGAGCCAAAGGCAGACGCTCAACAACTGAGCCACTCAGGCGTCCTTCATCTGGTTTTTAAAGGGGATTGAGGATGTGGGGTACAGGAGAAAAGGTGAGTCCTGGATATCTAACGGAGATCTGTCCTTGCTGTGCCTTTTCATAGGAATGTTCTAGCGTAGGGTAGTTGAGTAAATCGCCAGAGAGATGGTACATCTGAGGCTCTGGTGTACCCTTCTGGTTGGAGTTGCTGGTTCTTGGTCCAGCAATAATGTCCCATCACTCATGGCTCCACACTCTAGGTGTGTGTGAGAACCAGAAGCACTCAGTTCTCCTGTGCCCTCCACCCCACCCCTGCCCTCTGGGTTCAGCTAGGCCCCTGCAGCCTGAGCTGATCTCTCCCTCCTCACCTTCCTTTCCCAGCTGCAGTCACATCTCATCCCCGGCCTGAACTTGGCAGCTGTGGGTCTTTTCCCAGCCTCGTCCAGTGCAGTCCCACCACCTCCCAGCAGTGTCACGGGAGCTGCTCCCTACAGCTCCTTTATGGTAGGTGCAAGATCTAATTACAGGGGACCCCTGGGCCCTTCCATGGCCTCTGGTAGGGTCCAGTACCATGCGGGAGCTTGACACCTAGAGAATCCTTGAAGAGGGCAGGGAGGTCTGGGATGCCTCTCCTGGGCAGGATTCCCAGCCATGTGGCCGGCACCTGAGATGCTGGAGGCACAAAGCCCCTTTGTGCTTGCTGGGCACGGGGAGTGCCAAAGAGCAGGTAGCCCATGTTATCTTCCCTTTGGGGAATGCTCACCTGGGGTGTGGAGGGGCTTCTGTATCCTTGGCCCATGGTAATGACGTGCTCTGTCTTGACAGCAGGCTCCGGAGCAGGAGATGGTGCAGGTGTTCATCCCTGCACAGGCAGTGGGCGCCATCATTGGGAAGAAGGGGCAGCACATCAAACAGCTCTCCCGTTTTGCCAGTGCCTCCATTAAGGTGACCTGCTCTGGGTCCTCCTGGGTCCTGGGATGAGGGGAACACTGCATCCACCACCTATGTCCCTCGGTGCCACACGTGGCTGCTGTTGTGTGACCTCTGTCTCTGAGGGATTGCAGTCCCCTTTGCTTTTGAACTTGCCAGGGCCTTTGGTGCTCCTCGGCTTTTGGGCAAAGAAGGAGGTGCAGTTGCAGTGTAGGAGGAGAGCCTGAGCTCTGGCACAGACTGATGTGGGTTCAGCCTCAAAGCTAAAGGGGCTCATCACCGCAGCCACTCACTGGCATAATACTGTGAAGTGATGCAGTCAGATATCCCTCGGTCAGTGCCTGGCAGTCAGTGGTTATGGATGCCAGCTGTTTTTTCACCTTCCTCGGCTAGGGTCCAGTGCGGGGAGAAGGGAGTCTGTCCTCGTCAAACAAAGTTCTATTCCAAAAGCCCAATTCCATTCGTATTGATGGTCCTAAAGGAGTTGGTCAGAGATTCTTCTCTGCTGAAGGGTGGTCCCCACCCTCCTCGTCTGTGCCCCACCCTCTGAGCAGGACCCTACCAAACCCTTCCCAGGAGTTTGGGAGGGTGGGCAGTGGGGAGGCCCTGATTAGGAAACCTCCCTGGAACACATTCACACCCATCTTCATCACATTTTTGGTGCAGGGGCAATGCCTGTGGGGCTCAGGGCCTTGGGTCTTGCCTCTCGTAGCCCTCAGAAGTGGGTGGTGGAATTGGGGTGGTGACAGGGGGCTGGGGGGGGGTGGAGAGTACCTCTTTGACCAGCTCTTTGCTTTCTAGATTGCTCCTCCCGAAACTCCTGACTCCAAAGTTCGTATGGTCATCATCACTGGACCCCCAGAGGCCCAGTTTAAGGTTCTCATCTCTCTTTTTCCAAAGAAGGGAACGGAGGTTGGGTGGGAGTACAAATCTGCCTGATGCTTTTTAAAAAAAGTTTTAATTCATTTAAGTAATCTCTGCACTGAGCGTGGGGCTTGTACCCACGACCCCGAGATCGAGTCTCCTGCTCTATTGACTGAGCCAGCCAGGCTTCCCTGCGTAACACTTAGAGCTCCTGTGCAGGGACAGCCTTGCGATGCTGCTTTCAGTTTGGCATCGAACTCCTTTCCGTTGACTTCCTTATTACTCTTTTTACTTCTCGGGGTGAACAGAAATTGGGGACCGAAGGAAGCTTGAGTGCTTCTTTCTTGTACCCTGCCTTAGTTAAGCAAGATCTTTGATGCCAAATCCCCTCCTCTCCTTTTTGTCCTTGTACGTTGCTAGGCCCCGAACTTTTGGTCACATAGCCAGAGAGCTAAGAGTTAGGTCATCCCGACCGAGGCAGGGATGGAGAGAGAATGGGGGACAGTCTAGTGGCTGTGTGGGGTATCCAACAGCCTGTCTTCTGGCTGATTCTTTTGGCTGCCTTATTCAAGTAAATGGCATCATCCTAGACCCTGCAGGGTTTTTTAGCTTATGAATTGTTCTGGGAAGTATGAATTCAGTTACTCTACCCAGGCTCTCTTGTCTTAACAATTCTTGGTCATGTTCCTATCACCTACCTGTTGTGGATGGCTGATGCATCCCTGGGTTGGTCCCTTGGGGCCGAAGCTCCAAAGGGTGGAGCTTGGGGGCCTGTTTTCATGTTTACCCACTTCCCTTTTGTTATGTGTATGATCCACTGATTAACAAGGACCTTCTCTCAGGCTCAGGGAAGAATTTATGGAAAACTCAAGGAGGAGAATTTCTTTGGTCCCAAGGAAGAAGTCAAGCTGGAGACCCACATCCGGGTGCCAGCGTCAGCTGCTGGCCGAGTCATTGGCAAAGGCGGCAAAACGGTGAGCCTTGGGGCCAGATTGGAAGTTTTGGGGTCTCAGCCTGCTCCCCTATCCTGTACAACTTTAGGACTCCCAGTATGTTTCCTTACTTAATTCTGTCCCCAAGCCCAGCTCTTGAGTCCTTCAGTTACCCGTTAGTGACTTGCCTGCTGCCCCTCCCTGCAGTCCTCTGCATGCCTTCTTGATAGCACCCTGAGCTTCTTTCTGCCCCTCGCTCCACCCAGGTGAATGAATTGCAGAATTTGACAGCGGCTGAGGTGGTAGTGCCAAGAGACCAGACCCCAGATGAGAATGACCAGGTCATCGTCAAGATCATCGGGCATTTTTATGCCAGCCAGGTACGTATGGCACTCTTGCCTTGTAGAGTAGAGAGGCAGCAGGAGCCCGAGGATCAGAGAAACAAAACTCCAGACGTTGACTTGGCATGGCTTTGAGTCCTGGGCACTACGCCTGCCTATGGGCTGGACCGTTCTTTTCTAAGTGTGGGAGTGTGATGTGTAGATGTTTTGTCCTCCTTAGGGAAAGTGATTTGAGAACTTGTACATATACTATATATTCTGTGTTACTTGCCATATATTAAGAGTTTTTTCCTGTTGTTTGCCGTTAGTTCTTTGCTATCCCCTTTTGCACTGGACAAGAAATTAAATTCGTATTACCCACCCACCCAGTCTTGTCTGTGGAATAGTAATAGTAATGACGGTATTCCACATTGCCTTTGTCCAGTACGGTCCCCTTGCCTTTCTCACAATGACTACTGCACCCCTGGTTACAGTTCTGCCTCCCCATTCCAGAACTCACCATCTCCACACCACCTCCAGAGGGCCAGTCAGCACTGCTCAGTATTGATTGGGACTGGCCCCAGAGTCTGGAAAGAGGGTGGATATCCAATTCAAATGCTCTGAATTTTGAAAGTCAGAGTTTGAAAGGTGGTGGTAGTGAGGTTTTCCTAAAATTGGAACTGGAAGGGATATGGAGATCCCCTGGACACACCCCCTTCAGTTCAGAGGATACATACTTCCTAGCAGGCCTATGGCCTGGCTGGTGCTGCCTAAACAGCCAAGGGCTGAATAGGAGCCTGGAACCCCAGCTCTCAGCTCCAGTGTGGTGTGGCTGCACAGCACCAGGAACATGTGTTTTGGAGGCAGAGGGCTTTGATTTCAAACCCTATGTGGCCTTTCTGCTGTACGGCCTTGGGTAAGAAACTGCCGGTGACAATCCTTGGGGAAGCATTTTTTTAATAATTTAATTTATTCATGAGAGAAAGAGAGGCAGAGACATGCAGAAGGTGAAGCAGGCACCCTTTGGGGAGCCCGATGCTAGACTTGATCTTAGGACCCCGGGATCATGCCCTGAGCCAAAGGCAGACTCTCAGCCACTGAGCCAGCCAGCTGCTCTAATCCTCAGAGAAGTATAACAAGAGCTGCGGTAGCATCTAAGATTTGTGGGTGCATCTGATATACTAAGCACCATCCTTTGTGATTGATATAGATTAACTCATTTAATCCCTGTGACAACCTCATTTTACCAATGGAAGAGCATGAGGTGTGAGAAGGTAAAGGATAGATCCGAGTATGTGCAGAGCCAGGATGTACTCAGTACCGAAAGGGGTGGGGCGGGTATTTTTCATTTGTTAGACTGAATTAGAGGGAAACCTAGGTAAACCATCCACTTGTGGCTGACTGAGTAGGAAGTGACATAAATACAGAGTCCACAGCCTTTCCCCAACCTAGACCACCTTTTTCTTGAACCAAGAAACCAAGCACTACCTTTATGGAAGGAAGCGATTCTTGGTAAACTGTTCAGTGCACCACGCTTGCCATTGGTTTTGCTCGCAGCAGAACTCTGTTCTTAGGGAAGAAACCTTCAAGAAAAGAGGAGTCGGATCTCTGCATATTTTGTCTTTTTTTTTTTTTTTTTTTTAAATGGCAGAGTTTAGGTTTCACTTCTTGCTTGTAACTCCACGTCCAGACTTTCATCCCCTTTGCTGGGGATATTTTCATGGGTGGTGGAGCTCAGATCTGTGGGTAGGCCTCCTGCCTGATGACCCTCTGGCAAACATACTCCCGGAGTTTTATTTTAGGTTCAGTGACATGTGTGGCAGTTTGTCAGTTTTTGAATTCTGGTGAATGAGTTTCTACTCTGGTCCCTGTGTCCGTTCTCCAGCCCTCCCTCCACACCCCATCTCCTGTCCTCTGTCCCATGCAGTAGCATTGCCCCCTGGGTGCTTAATGCCCACGGGGAGGCAGAGGAACTTGGGGCCCTGCTCACCCTTGCTCTTCCTGTTGTTTGCTGTCGGTGTCTAGAACTCAATGGCCTCTCTCCCTGGGCTCGGGTTTTCTCTTATGTCTTTGGAGATCTTCACTCTTGCCTCCTTTCTGCTTCTCCTACAGATGGCGCAACGGAAAATACGAGATATCCTGGCCCAAGTTAAGCAGCTGCACCAAAAGGGACAGAGTAACCAGGCCCAGGCACGAAGGAAGTGACCAGCCCCTTCCCGTCACATCGACTTAAGGACAACGGGCTGAAAATCGAGAGCGCGTTCTCCCCAGCAGGCCTGAGAATGAGTGGGAATCAGGGACACTTGGGCCGGGATGTAGATCAGGTTTGCCCACTTGCTTGAGAAAGAGACGTTCCAGTGAGGAACCCTGATCCCTCGGCCCCACATGCCCAACCAATTGGCCCGACACTGCCCACCCCTCAGGGTGTCACCATGGAAATTCTAGCTCAGGGTGCTTTTAAACGTGGATTGTTTTAAGTAAGTTCTCCAGGTCCCACCGAGAGGGTGGGTCAGACCCCAGTGGGAAGAGAAATAAAATTTCCTTCAGGTTTTTGAATCATGCAGAGGGGTGTTTTAATCAGCCTCAAAGGATGGTTTGCTTCTCAACCCTAAAATCCTTCCAACCTTCTCCTGCTTGGTCCGTTGATTAAAATACCTCTATTCTTGTGCCCTGACATAGCCTCTTCCTATATAGTCTCTTCCTATATTCACACAAATTGTTTTATCTGTACTGCTACTAGAAAAACTGGGAACTGACGCATTGCTTTGCTTACGTTATTGATTGAAAGGAGAAGACACGCCAGCATCTATAGTTTAATTCCACTCCTTCCCTAACCAACCAATAGGAACAGCAGGGGATAAAGAATGGGGGAGAAATATGATTAAAATATATAGTAATCCACGTTTAAAAGGAGTGCCCTTATGGCTGATCTAGTCCAGATCACCATCTTGAAAAATTGGCGCAATTAAAATTTTTCCATTCTGTCGGGACTTCCCCACCAAGATTCCCTGCCCCATCATGTACTTCTACCCATCTAGGTGCACATGGGTGGTACTGAATGCTCAGCGGGATAGGGGCTGACCACTGTACTGTCCCTGATTCCCATCATTCTCAGGCAGATTTTATATTTTTTTAAAGTCTATTTTAATGATTGGATATGAGCACTGGGAAGGGGACATAACTCCCCTTGATAAAGTCTCAGTTCCATGGAGGACTTTAGTGGCCCCAAAGGCTGCCACTGTGCCCTCACTCCAGCCCATGTGCTCCTATAAGGGCTGGTTCCCAGAGGCAGGAGTTGCGGGGCACTCCCCCACCACGGCACTGTTCCCTTGGTGGCGGTGGGATGTGGAACCCAACCCTGAGCTCCCGGTAAAGCTAAAGTCTGTCATCTGGCACGTATTATGAATATTCAGTACATTGGAGAGTATTTGCTTCTGTTTTTATGCTAGAGGCATATTTAACTGATGGCTTCTGCCTCCGTGAATCATTGGCACGATGGAAGTTGTGCCTGAAAACAAAATTTAAAATACCAGCATCGTTATGCACAGAGAGGTAAATAAGCTTAATTTATTAATTTACCAGGCTCAATAATAAGATCCCGTTGGAAGTTCAGCCCTTGTGGAAGACGGCAGCCATCAGTTAAATGAGGTTAGGCCTCCCCCCTCCTAATATACTGATTGTCAATGCATATTAGCCAGGTGGTGCACTTTAGCTACCTTGGACAATGCTATCAAGTGTGCTGGGAAGGGAGGAAGGCCTCTCTCTGCATGTGGAAAAGCCCATGCGTGGAGTCCCCTCCTTCCAACACTGCAACAACGACAGTAGTGATAACGAGACAACCATGACGTGGGCGGAGTCAGGTAATGCTGTGTGCGAAGTAAACTACCTCAAGGTATGAAGTTACCTCAGCAATTACTTTCCTTTTTGTTCCCCCCACCTTTTTTTTAATCTTTTTTTTCTTTGCGGCTTGCTGATATTTTATATAAAAAAAGAAAAAGCAAAGCAAAAGAGAAGCTGATAGTCTTGAATATATTATTTTTTTAATGAAAAGAAAAAAACAAGAAAGTTATGTTTCATAATTTCTTACAACATGAGCCAGTGTAAGCCTTTAGGATCTCTCTATGGAGAACAGGCCCTGTGGGAAAGGCAGCAAGGGCTGGCTCTTTGGGGGAGGAGGCTGAGGCTGAGCAGGTAGGCCCAAGGTTGAGAGAGTCTAGGGGGAGGCCCTGATTTCTTACTCCCAAATTCCTAAGCCACTGGCCTCCTGGGAACTCCTGCCTGCTGGGATTCAGAGACCTAGCAAACTGTGGGCCTGCGGAGGCCAAATAACAGTTCCCAGCAACCGGCCTCTGGGGTCCCCTCTCTTCCCTTTTTGGTTAAAGGGCATCCCAGCCAGTTTTCCCCACCAGTGGTGCTGTTGAGATATTTAAAATATTGCCTCCGTTTTATCGAGGAGTGAAATAATAACTAAAAAATACGCCCGTTTAAAAAGAACTCCATTTCTCTGTCTAGAAATATGGGAGCCAAGATTCCGTTGGTAGAAGAGACAAAACTGCTCTCTCACCCTCAGAGAGGTCCACCTGGTTTGTCATTGCAATCTTTCTTTCTCTTTCTTTTTTCTTTCTTTCTTTCTTTTTTCTTTCTTTCTTTCTTTCTTTCTTTCTCTTTCTTTCTTTCTTTCTTTCTTTCTTTCTTTCTTTCTTTCTTTCTTTCTTTCTTTCTTTCTTTCTTTCTTTCTTTCTTTCTTTCTTTCTTTCTTTCTTGTCTTTCTTTTTTCATTTCAGTCCCATCTTGTTCTTTTTGGTCTATATCAACAGACCAAGGAGCAGACAGACAGACTGCCCCTCCATCTCCTCCATCATCTTTAGATTGATCTGATTGATTTTAACAGTGGACCCAAACTAAAGGAATTCTTAATTTAGGGTGGTGGATGGTCAGGAGACGTAGGAGGTATGGAAATGTGATTGGGGATAGGTTCCAGCCTCGCTCATGTCTTATCCCTTTGTCCTCATTGACATTCCTTTATAACCTCCAGAATGGTCTTCCCCCAAAGAGAGGAGGGAAGCAGGAGAGCATTTAGGGGGTAATATCAGGCCAGTATAATTTGAGGTTCCCACCTGTCCTAACGACAAAAAAAAAGGGTCTTCCAACTTCATCTCTGGCTCTCTATGCTTTATCCCAAAATGAAGCAGATAACATTCAGACATCGGCCATTTGGTGATTTAAGGTGAATTTCCAGCAGCAAGCATGCTTTAATATCTGGTTCAAAATACCAGCAGGAAAGAAAAAACAAACACCCACAGTACCTGAAATGTGATTGTTGCAGTGTTCAGTTTGGGATCCTGGTCCCTTCACACGTTAAGCCCACGTCCTTTTCCTGTGGCTGGTTCGGCTCCCAGAAGAGACCAGGAAGTGTGGCGAGGGACTGTCCCAATGTGAATTGAATTAGGCACAGCTGCCCTCATCACTGACGTTTGCCCAGCAGGAAGGTTGTGAAAGTTTATTCTATCAGAAGCAGAAGGAATATGGTTTGGTGGTTCAAGTTTAGGGGAGGTAGAGGACCTGTCTTGGTTGACCTACCTTGGACTCTTAGGTTAGGTCTCGGGCAGTTCCTTGTCCTGCACATCACCTCCATTTCCCCATCCTTGGTGAGATAAGTCAATGTGAAAAGCACTTGGGAGATTTGGATGATCTAAGAAAAGCGACTTTAAAAAAAAAAAAAACCACTTCTGTACTCGAAGATTATATATATATATGTGTATGTGTGTGTGTGCGCTACATATATATTTTTTAAGAAAGGACCATCTCTTCAGGATCTATATTTTAAATCTGTGGAACACACAGAAAACCAAAATGGTTTGATTCACTAACTTTAAAGCTGCATCTGACAGTTACACCCCGATGGCTTTAATCCCCTCTAGGGTCTAGTTGCCTTTTGCAGTGTGGGTTGTGGACTTGGCTCCTCAGAGGGGTCTGGGTAGGAGAGCAGAGCGTAGGGACAGGGAGCTTTATCCCCTGCTGCCCTCTCCTGCCCCCCCCCCCACCTCTTTGTCTTGATTCCCTTCCCGAGAGCTCACCACTTGCTGGGGGCAGTTGGGAGCTATTCCTAGGTATGCCTCACTATTGGCAGAAAAGACCCCATGTAAAACCCAGAGAACGCTGGGGGCGGGGGGAACACTTCAGGTGGCTCTGTGTCCGTTTTCCTCTGTGCCAAAGACAGACAGAGGCTGAGAGAGGCCGCTTCTGAATCAAAGCAGTAGCCATTCTTTGACATATATGTGGGCTGTCTGAGAGGGGCTCTTGGAAATGAGCTAAAGATGCCTCCCTTCCCTTCTGAGGCTCCTCGGGGACGTGGGGGCGGTATTTGCCAAGGGGTAGGGAGCTGAGAAAGGGGTCCATTGGCTCCTGGTTGCACTTTGGGGAAGGAAGGGAAGTTTGGGGCTCCTCCATTTGGGAGTGCTCTCTGCCCCCCGCCCCCCACTGCAGAGATAGCATGGTGAGTTCCCTTCAGGCCTGGCAGACTGGCAGTGAGGAGGGGCCTCAGTTAGCTCTCCAGGGTGCCTTCCCCTCCTCCCAGTCCAGACATACTCTCTGCCAAACTGGGAACCAGCAGTGCTATGTAACTACCTCACAGAGCCCCAGAGGGACCGCTCGACCTGTGGTCCACTCTTTCCCTCCCACCTCCCATCCAGGGGTAGGGGATCTCTTCATTCTCCAGAAGTGTTTTTGGGGAGATCCTAGTGGCTTTGACATTCAAACCACACAATGGTTTTTTGCCTGTTGAAAATGTAGAAGGAAGACAGCACAGCCTAACAAAAGTCATTGCAGGAAGATGGAAGACAAATCCTCGATGCCAGGGGAGGTAAAGCCATTTCCCTTCCAAACACTCGATGACTTAGATGCAGAGCATTTCTCTTGTATTCAGACTTAGAGTAACACCAGCTGAAAGCTTCGGTTTCTTTCCTTTGGATACATAAGGCTTCTCTGTCGGGGTACAGGGCAGGGGGGAGGCCTCGTGACCCAAGGTGGAAGTAGAGGGTGAGGGCCAGATCCCAACCTTGACCTCCTTTGGGGCACAGCCTGATGATGGCACCATTCGTATGGCGCCTTAGTATGGTTGAATCCGGACTGACAAAACATGAAAGTTTTTTTGTTTTGTTTTGTTTTTCTGAAATGAAATAGCAGGAAGCTCCTTGGGAGCAGGTGTTTTGAGTAACCACAGGTGATGGATGCTACGAGTAGAAATGGATTAACTACCTCAGTCCTTACAATAAGATAAGATTGGAACAAGGGCAGGGACTCGTGCATGAGGGTATGAATCCCAGCCAGAAGTGAGTTGAGGCTTGTGCCACAAAAGGTTTGTTCTTGAGGAACAGGCAGGCCTGCCAGGATCCCCCACCATTGTCAGTTAGGCTGGAGGTCTGGCAGTTGGGTCTCTCTTTTCTGCCTGCCTTGCCCTGGGGTTCAATGTGTCACCCGTTTCCCTTCGGTTTGCCCCCTCTCACTTGTTGGAGCAGAGAGGCTGGCTGAAGGTGAAATTGGGGGGCTTTGGCCTGGAACCCATCAACTCAGCCCTAGTGTCAGGAAGCCTGGGGAAGCCAGAGCTAAGACCTCTTCAGGGTTTCTTTGAGATACTCCACCTCCACTGTACCCCCTTCGCCGTCTTCATGGGGACAGTGGCTCTGGAAGAAGAGGTGGTGCAGGATCCTTTGTTCTGAGAGTCCAAGGCCCCGGTCCTCTGGTCGCTCAGGCATCTTTGTAGTCGGGGAGTCCACTGGGCGATCCCAGCCCCTCCCCACCCTCTAATGGACCTCCTCATAGAAGCCCCATTTCACTTTTGTTTTATCTACCTCTTAGCAAGACAATAGAGATAAATTAGGTAGTGGCAACTCCACTTGCTTAGGTTAGGGGGGGAAAAAGATTTCTTTTTCCAAAGGAAAAAAAAATATTACCTTAAAAATACTTTCCAAAAAATTAAAAAAGCCAAAAAAAAGTTAAAAATTAAAAAAAAAAAGAGGGAGACATTTTTCCAGTGATCACTGGATGTTTTAATTCCCCAAACTTTTCTCTTTTTTTCCCCCGTAAATAAGTTTCACTCTTGGGCGAGTTTCTCCACTTGTTTAAGATATGTGCTATTCTAACAGGTACGGCTTCCACAGTGCCCCCTGTCTTGTGTCCCCTTCCCCCACACCCTGTTCCTGCAGGTGAGTCTTACCTGTGTTCACCCCAAGACCCTCGCAGCCAGGTGACTTCAGCCCCCCACCCCCCGCCGCCAAGAATAAAGACTTTGTGTGTTGGGGTGCTTACCTCTCAACTCACCATTTCCCCCTGTGGGGGTTGAGGGGCCACTTGTAACAGTTGTAACACTTCTGTGTAAATTTTATGTAACCCACTGTAATGTAAAGCTGTTCAAAATGAATTTCAGCAGATGATGAGTTAGCCTAATGAATAAACATCCGCTACCACCACTTGGATTCTCCCCTTTCTCCAGCATCTTCATCCTGGTCCTGGAAACCAGAATAAGTCAAGAGGAGCCCCCCCTCCCCTGAGGCAAAGTGAATAGGTAATCCAGTCCTGAGACCTCACTTAAGAAGAGTGGGAAATGTGTTATGAATGCGAATCCTGGTGGGGGCTGGAAGGGGCTCCTGCTATCCTAGTCTGTAATTGCGGCCAGGTTGAAAATTGTACTTCGCTGGAAACCTGCCAGCCATCACCACCGGATTTTGATTGTACCCTTTCTCCCACCCTTTCATCTGTTCTTTGCTTTGTCCAGGGAGGTGGGGCAGCTGGCTCAGACTTTGCGAATTTGTTCTTTTGCTGGATGAGTACTCCAGCTTTTCCCGTGAAGGTTGTTTCAGCTACAATCCACTTCGTTCTGCTGTTTCAATTTCAAAATAAAAGGAAACTTCTATTGAAAGCTGCGTGTGTGTGTGTGTGTGTGTGTGTGTGTGTGTGTGTGTGTGTGTCTCCGGAGGGTTTTCAGGGCCTGGTAGCTAAGCTGCTTGGACCTTCAGTGGCTGACTTAGGCATCAGAGCCCTGGTTCCCAGGGGGCAGAGTCCCTTAAATACAAACGAGGCATTTTTCTTAAATCAGTCAACAGGAGTGGTTTTAGATAGTGCACTGCTGTTAACTTCCTTTGCATGCTAGAGTAAGGCCTCCACCGTGAAAGATGTTGCAAAATCACAGTTCAGAGCAGCTCTGCAGTTGCTCTGGACTTAAAGAAGGGGTGTTGCCCTTCCTGACACCTGCCCTACAAAAAACTATGCAGATGACTGCTTTTTCCTTCCTCTGTGATCCTGCCCTCACCTGTTTTCCCTTTGGAATGTCAGGTCCATGGAGGGACAACCTCTCATGTGACACAACTTACTCTCCCAACTTGCCTCCCTTACTTTTTGGTCCAGCCCTTTTGACTCTGACTTTCAAAGATGATGTGACCGTACTGGGCAACATTGTTGAGTAAATAGATGGGCCCTGGTGCCAGTTATGGTGTTGTGAAGTCTCGTGTAAAGTGGACACACTAAGAATGGCCAGTCCCTCCCACTTAGGTTTTATGTCTGCTCCGGGTCTTGAGCAGATGAGTGAAGCCTTCACCTCCCATGTGGGACAGTGGGGAGTACTTGCTAAGAAGGGTTATGCCAGTCTCTGCCTTTCCAACTGCTGCTTTCTCCTCCCTCTACATCTTCTCTTTTTCCCTACTTAACCCAGTTTTGTTTGAAAAAGCTTTAAAGTGGATCTGGGGTGTGTGTGGGGGATTCAAGTCATTAGGCTAGGTTCAGTGTCGCTGTTAACTTGGGCCTTGCCAAATAATTGGATACATGTTGGGAATGTGATTTTCAAGTCTTGGTGGGAGCATTATATAGGAGGTATTAGTTCCCTGCCTTGTTTCAGAAATCATGAAGGTAGCTCACACGTGGAAATAAAAGCCCCATGGATACTTTGCTGATAATGGTCAATGTTGAGATAAAGATTGTGCCTCTTAGACACGTTGAAGGCATTAGAACCCTTGCATTATGGAATGTTTAACTGTCACAGCAATCCTCATGAAAATGACTCCCATTTTACAGATGATGATCTCCGAAGATTAGAGAGATTATGTTACTAAAGCCACAAGGCATTTGATTCTAGAATCTCTGCTTTTAAGAGCTAACCACCATCTCTGAGGGAAACTTTTTTTGACCATTCAAGTGAATGATCAACGGTCAATCTACAAGCGGCTCTTTGTATCTTTACTGGTCAAATGAGTCAGAACTGGCTTTCGTCTTGCCTTGTCATGGGTGCTTGAGCTTGACAAATTTGATGCTCAGTGTGGGGCCCATAACACTACGGTGCCCTTAAAAAAAGACTTCATTGGCCGGCATAGGGGATAATATACCGGCCCCAGGATCTGGTAGTGCAGCCCTCACCTAAATAGTGGCCAGAGGGCAGCTATCCTATTTGGGAACTGCAAGGGTCATGGATCAGATTAGTGTATCGAATTTTCTGGAACCTGATAGTTGATGCCACCTGTTGATGTTTGGAGGTCAAGTGGCTAGAGGTAGTATTGGTGCCTTCAGGTGTTAAAAGTGAGTTGACGGGCACCTGGGTGGCTCGGTTGAGCATCTGAATTTTGATTTTTAGCTCAGGTCATGATCCTCAGGGTCCTGGGATTGAGCCCCTAGTTGGGCTCCGTGCTCAGTGTGGAGTCTACTTGAGATGGTCTCTCTCCCCTTCCCCCCCGTTCTTGCTCTCTTTCTTTAAGTAAATAAAAAGTACATATTTTAAAAAGTGAGTTTGATACTGAGTTGATGATGGTAACTTAAAGCCAAAGGAAATGCAAAGCTGTACAAGTTGCTTCCCCCTGGGTTCAGATATTGCATAGACCCCCTGAGCTGCCTCTGTTAAAACTACCTGGTTTGTGTTTCTGTTTAAAAAAAGCACCTAAGACTTTGGGAAGAAAACTCTCAAGGAAGGGGCACCTGGGTGGCTTGGTGGTTGAGTGTCTGCTTTTGACTCAGGTCATGATCCCAGGGTCCTGGGATTGAGTCCCACACTGGACTCCCTGGATGGAGCCTGCTTCTGTCTCTGCCTTTCTGTATCTCATGAATTAAAAAAAAAAGCCAAAAACAAAACAAAAAGCAGTGGGCAGGCTGGGCCGGGGGGGGGGGGGGGCGCAGTGGTGGCGCTGGTGCTAGAGATAAGATGAAGTAATTTTGCCAGTGAAGAGTCCAGCCCATCTATTTATTGTATGAACTGTTGTAATTGATAGTAACATGTCTCATAGGCTGGAATTGTGAATGTGTATGAAATGCTAGAAAGTTCCTCCGGGGTTCATGATTTCCGTCTGTGATGCGTTTTTTTAAAAGATTTTATTTATTTATTCATGAGAGACACAGAGGCAGAGATACAGGCTAGGGAGAAGCAGGCCTTCTGCAGAGAGCCCAATGTGGGACTCGATCCCAGAACTCCGGGATCATGACTTGAGCCGAAGGCAGGCACTCAACCACCAAGCCACTCAGGTGGCCCTGATGCATTTTTTTTTTAAATCTTCACAGGAAAGTTTTTATTTTTTTCGTTATACATTATATATATTTTTTGTCTATAGCAGCCATATATAATTATGGAATCTTTTTTATCGAGCATTATTAATTTTAGGTGTAGCACACAGCTGTTTGTTCAGTGTGTACACACTGTAGAGTGATCACCACAGTAGATCTAGTTACCATTCCTTACCATAAAAGTGACCTGAAACCCCTTTTTGTCCACCCACAGCCTCCTTCCCTTCTGATAAGTGACAGTCCATTCTCTGTGAGTTTTGTTTTCTTGTTTTGCTTCTTAGATACATACAAGTGAAATCATATGATATTTGTCTTTCTCTGACTTATTTCATTTAGCGTAACATCCTCACAGTCTATTTGTGTTGTCACAAAAGGCAAGATCTCATTATCTTTTTGTGGCAGAGTAATATTCCATTGTGTATATAGGCCACATCTTTATCTGTTCTCCCATTAATGGCCACTTAGGTTGCTTCCACATCCTGACTATTGTAAATTATGTTGCAATGAACATAAGGGTGCAGAGATCTTTTTGAGTTAGCATTTTCATATTCTTTGGGAAAATACCCAGAAGTGGAATTGGAATTGCTGGATCATATGATAGATCTATTTTGAATATTTTGAGGAACCTTTGTATTGTTTTCCATAGTGACTGCACCAATTTACATTCCCACCAGCATGTGTGTGAGGGTTCCCTTTTCTCCACATCCTCCCCGACACTTGTTATTTCTTGTCTTTATAATGATGTCTTATTGTTTGGCAAGTTAAAGATCTCATTCTTAGTAGCCTTGGCTGCCTGCCAGTGGGAGCAACTACAACCAATAAGCCCCAACAAGACTCAGGGCCTGCTTGCCAAGTAAAGTGTCTTGAAACAATGAATTTCTCTGACAGTCAAGGAAAAACTGCTGTGTGTGTGTGTGTGTGTGTGTGCGTGGGTGTGCATTTTAACAAAGTAAAAAACTCTATGTACCTAATTCAAAACTTGTAGCTCCTGACAAAAGTTGACCTATTCATCTTGCTGTAAAAAAGGTTATATTGGTTTCCTATGGCTGCTGCAACAATGACCCCAATGTTGGTGGCTTAAAACCACAGTTCTGGAGGCCAGAAGTCTGAAATCAAGGTGTAAGCAAGTCAGTTCCTTCTGAAGGCTGTTACACCTATGCCTCGCTTCTCACTTCTGGTGGTTGACAGCAGTCCTTGGCCTTACTTAGCCTGCAGACGAATCACTCCAGTCTCTGCCTCCATCTTCATGTGGTTTTCTCTGTGGCTCTCTGTTTCTCCATCCTGTGAAGACAATTGTCATTAATTTAGTGCCTACACATCCAGGAGGATCTCATCTTGAGATCTTACAGACATCTGCAGAGACCCTGATTTCAAAGAAGGTCACATTTTTTTAAAGAATTTATTTATTCATGAGAGACCCAACCACCGAACCACCCAGGTGTCCCATAAAGTCCCATAAAGTCTAGGGTGGATGTATCTCTTGGGGAGATGCCATTCAACCCAAACAGAGGCCATATGATATGGGGCTAGGCCCACCTGCCCCTGAGGAGTTGGCTCTAATGTATTTTAACACCTCTTCTGGAGGCTGATAAGATCACAATGGAAAGAGAGAGGTGTGACCACCCAGCTAGCCCAACTAACCAACTATGGAATATGATGCATGGAAGGTAGGGACCCTGGTTGCCAAAGCATTTGGTGAAAAGGGGACCAACTGTTACTTAGCTATTGCCCCAAGACCCCAGTGTTTTGGATTGGTGACTGGAGTTACAGAAGAAGGGAAGAGGATTCCATAAAGCTAAGAAAAACAGCATGGTGGTTGTTCACCCTTTTGCCCCACAGGGAAAAGAAAAATTCCTTCTTACCTGTGGCTGTGACCACAAGTGAAACTCCCTGGAGGTCAAGGACAGTTATTTATGCAGAGATGTACTAAGGTCTGCTCTTAAAATGTGTGAGAAAGGAGGAACATTGGGGATGGTTTTGGGCAAAAGCTTAATATCTTAGTCCACCTGGGCTGTTATAACAGGATATCATTAACTGTGTGGCTTATAAACCACAGAAATTTATTGTTCACAGTCCTGGAGGCTGGGAAGTCCAAGATAAGTCACCTGCAGATTTGATGTCTGGTGAGAGTGTGCTTCCTGGTTCCTAGACAGCCATCTTGCACCCATCCCGCACATGGTGAGAGGGTGAGGGAGCTCTCTTAGATCTCTTAACAAGGGCACTAACCCCAACAATGAAACAATGGCCTGCCCAGGGGGAGCTCTCTGATAATACTCCTGGGCAATGATAAGGGGAAGCTTATAACTTCCCTTGGGTCACTGTAACTTGGATTTATTTTATTTGTTTGTTCATTCATTCATTCGTTCGTTTGTTCATGAGAGACACAGAGAGGCAGAGGCAAAAGCAGGCCTCCCCCCACGCAGCCCAATGTGGGACTCAATCCCAGATCTTGGGACCATACCCTGAGCCAAAGGCAGCTGGCCAACCACTGAAGCCACCCAGGCGTCCCTCAGCCTGGATTTATAATGGAAAACATAAGCCACCAGATGATGTGATAGTCATTCAGGGTCAGATTGACTGGCTTGTTTGATTGGCACGAATTGTCAGGGACAATTAAATCTAGAAAATTTCAGCCACTGAGCAAGCAACTCTCCAAAATAGAAGCCCAGATGCATATCAAGGTAAATGCCCTCCAGGCTAAAGAGGAGAAAAAGAAACAAATTGAAGGTCCAGGCTCGAGGACAATGTGAACTTCGCATTTATGCCGAGAAGTCCTCAAAGAAGAGATTGATGGTTTTTCCACAAGAGAAATTCTATCAGGTCATAAGAAGGCCAGAGAATTTAAAGATCTGGTCTGTAGGGATGCCCGGCTGGCTCAGTCAGTAGAGAGGGCAAATTTGTTCTTGGAGTTGTGAATTTGAGCCCTATATTGGGTGTAGAGTTTACTGATAAACAAAATCTTGGGCAGCCCTAGTGGCTCAGTGGTTTAGCACCACCTTCGACCCAGGGCGTGATACTGGAGACCCGGGATCAAGTCCCACGTTGGGCTCCTTGCATGGAGCCTACTTCTCCCTCTGCCTGTGTCTCTGCCATTCTCTCTCTCTGTGTCTCTCACGAATAAATAAATAAAAATCTTTTTTAAAAAATCTTAAAAAAAAAAAAAGATCTGGGCGGTAGCAGGTAAAGATGCCTGGCCAGCTTTGGCATTATGTGGACAAACAGGAGGACCAAGGGAGCTTAGAACACTGTCGAGGTCTGTGCTGTTCTGATTGGAGTTGTTCCAATGCCTTCACACTACCCCTCTACCCAGATGTCACCACCCCCTTCAATGACAAACAGGACTAGGGTAAAGGCACCTGGGTGGTTCACTCAGTGTCCAACTTATTTTTTTTTTTAAAGAATATCCCCCCCCCCCCTTTTAAAAGATTTTATTTATTTATTCATGAGAATCAGAGAGAGAGAGAGAGGCAGAGAGTTGGGCAGAGGGAGAAGTAGGCTCCCTGCAAGAAGCCTGATGCAGGACTCCATCCCAGGACTCTGGGATCATGACCTGAGCCAAAGGCAGATGCTCAACCAGGTGCCCCAAGTGTCCCAACTCTTGATCTCAACTCAGGTTTTGATCTCAGGATTTTGAGTTCAAGCCCCACGTTGGACTCCATGCTGGTCATGGAGCCTACTTTAAAAAAGAAAACACAGGACTAGGGCAGAAGCCAAGGTCCCTTCTTTCCTAAGGAGGGCTGGAAAGCCGTCTGTACTGGTCAAGGTATGCTGGGGATTTGATGACCACAAAGGTGGCCAAACTTTTACCAACCTTTTGGATAGATAACCTGGGATAATTTCTTTATCTCCAATTCAGTTTATTGGGAGCTTTAATTCCATCTGGCAATTCTTATTTCCCTTATCAGGTAACAATGTATTCACAGGTTCCAAGGATTCAGATTTAGATACCTTTGAGTATCCATTATTTTGCCCACCAGAGATGTCTTTTCAGAGTGGCACTACCATCTCCATCTGCACGGGACATGGGTGCCATACTGGTAGAGGACTCTTAGATGGACATCACATTTTTGGATTTTTTTTGGTAAATCTTTGCAGCAAAACATACCTATTCTGTTAATAGTTTAGTAGTGAGCAGCACCTGGGACATGTGCTGGCCCTTTTAGGCTGGCATCAACCCCAGGCAGCAGGTGCCACTAAAGGATAGCCTGAACTCCTAAACAAGGAAAAGGTAGAAGGGGTAACTAGACAGCTGAGGCTCAGCTTCCAGCAGAACACAGTTCAGACATTTTGGTCTCTGAGTGTGGCAATTCCCTGGAAGTTCCCTCCCATTGATAAAAGCTGGGATTCCTGGGTGGCTCAGTGGTTGAGCATTTTTCTTCGGCTCAGGTGATCATGAGGACCCAGGATCAAATCCCACATCAGGCTCCCTCAGCAGGGAGTCTGCTGCTGCTTCTGCCTATGTCTCTGCCTCTCTCTGTGTGTCTCTCGTGAATAAATGGATAAAGTCTTTTTTTTAAAGCCCTTTAATTGTGAGTTTGAAGAGGCCCAGCATGTCTAAAAGGGACCCAAATGACATAGTTAATCCCCTCACTCCATCGTTTCTCCTCTCACATCATCCTCTGGGAAATGGCTTCCAGCATTTGCAAGTAACAAAGATCTCAGGAGGGAGGTTAGCAACTCTAAACTGGTGCTTTTTTTGCCCCTCCGCCCCCACTCTGCCCCTAACCCCAGCTCTGCTTGCTGGATTTGGGCAGTTGTAGACATTGATGACAATGATTGGCAATCAAAAGTGACAACTTCTAAGGTGATCTTTCCTGGCAGAGCTGACAGGGAGGTGTTCTAGGGTGGTACAGGGCTTTTCAGAAAGACACACCTGAGGATGAGGCTGGGTGTGTGGTGTGGGCCAGACACGGGAGGACTGCAGACAGGGTGATGTGCTGGCTGCAGAGGCTGGACAGTCACATGGCTGTGGAAGGAGGGAAAGGACCCCACCCGTTGGGAGAAAGAAAAGTCTTAGACTTCAGGAGGTTGGCTAATGAGGCTAAGTCACGTAATTTGACAAAGCAGGGTTTGCAAGATTTGTGGGACTAAGTGGGCCACCCTGTTATTTTTAACCCCACCAAGTAGCCTAGGTGGAGAGCCCCACATCTGCCTGGATGAGGACAGCTGGTGGCGAGTTCTGACAGTTCAACAGGCAAGGGCAGATGGCAGGGAGCTTTGCATGATGGTCCTGCAGGAGGCTAGGAAGAACAAGGAAATAGCACTGCCAGCAATGGTGGTATCCAGAAGCGTCTACCCTTGTAGAGCTTCAGGAAGGGAAAACAAGATGATACAGCAAATTTGGGGGTAACTAAGGGTGGGAGACAAGACAGATAGGAAAGCTGATCAGGGCTCGAAACCCAATCCAGAGAAGGCAGGAAAAAGGGGACTTGGGTTGGTTTCCATATTGTCAGTCTTCAGGAAGAAGGGTCTTGCCCAGAAGACATCCTTGTTTCCTGAATGTCATCTGAAGATGAAGCCATACCTTCGTACATACAGGCAAGTACCAAACTCTTTACCTTCTTTTTTCTCCTTTTTGCCCTCATGGCTATTGTGGCTGGTTTGCTACTTGTGTCAGAAGCCAAAATTCTTTTCTTTCTTTTTTTTTTTTTTTAGATTTTATTTATTTTGGGGAAGGGGCAGAGAGAGAGATCTCAAGCAGTCTCCACACTGAGCACGAAGCCCAGTGCATGGCTTGATCTCATGGCCTTGGGGTCATAACTTGAGCCGAAGGCAGATGCTTAACTGACTGAGCCACACAGGCGCCTCTGTAGACATCACATTTTTACATTGAAGGCTTGTGGTAACCCTGTATTGAGCAAGTCAGCAATGCCATTTTTTCTAACAGCAATTGCTCATTTCATGTTTCTTTGTCAGGTTTTTGTAATTCTTACAATGTTTCAAACTTTTTTGTTATTATATTTGTTATGGTGATGTGTGATCAGTGATCTATGATGTTACTATCGGGCTTGTTTTGGGGTTTTATGAACTGTACCCATATAAGATGGCAAACTTTCTGTAAATGCTGTGTATCTTCTCACTGCTCTACCAACCATCTCTTTCCCTCTCTTCAGGCCTCCCTATTCTCTAAGGCACAAGAATATTGAAATCAGGCCAATTAGGAAGCCTATGTGGCCTCTAAGTGTTTAAATGAAAGGAAGAGTCGCATGTCTCTCACTTTAAATCAAAAGCTAGAAATGACGAGGCTTCGTGAGGAAGGCCTGTCAAAAGCTGAGGGGTGCTGAAAGCCGGGCCTTTTATGCCAGTCAGCCAAGTTGTGAATGCAAAGGAAAAGGTCTTGGAGGAAATTAAAATGCCACTCCAGTGAACACAAGAATGAGAAGTGAAACAACCTTATTGCTGATACGGAGAAAGTGTTAGCAGTCTGGATAGAGGATCAAACCAGCCATGACATTTCCTTAAGCCAAAGTCAAATCCAGAGCAAGGTCCTACATTTCTTCAATTCTGTGAAGGCTGAGAGAGATGAGAGTGCAGAAGAAAGATACGAGGCTAGCAGAGATCAGTTCACCGGAAAGAAGCTATCGCCATAACCTAAAAGCATAAGGTGGAGCAGCAAGAGCTGATGTAGAAGCTGCAGCAAATTATCCAGAAGGTTTAGCTCGGATAATTCATGAAGGTGGCAACACTCAACAACAGAATTCAATGTAGGCCAAGCAGCCTTATTTGGGAAGAAGATGCTGTCTAGAACTTTCAGAGCTAGAGAGAAGTCAATGTCTTGCTTCAAAGCTTCAAAGGACAAGTTGACTCTCTTGTCTGGGCCTGATGCAGCTGGTGACTCTAAGTTGAAGCCAATGCTCATTTATCATTCTGAAAATCTTAGGGCCCTTAAGAAATATGTTAAATCTACTCAACCTGTGCTGTGTAAATGGAACAAAGCCTGAATGACAGCACATCTGTTTACAACATGGTTTACTGAATATTTTAAGCGCACTGTTGAGTACTGCTCAGGGGAAAAAAAAGGTTCAAGACATTACTGCTAATCAACAATGCATCTGGTCACCCATGAGCTCTGGTGGAGATGTTCAGTGAGATTAATGTGGTTTTCATGCCTGTTAACACAATATCCATCCCGCAGCCTATGGATGAAGTCATTTTGACTCTCAAGCCTTATTATTTAAGAAATACATTTTAGAAGGCTTTTGTTGTCATAGACAGTGATTCCTCTGGTGGATCTGGGCAAACCAATTGCAGACTTTCTGGAAAGGATTCACCATTTTTTAAAATTTATTTATTCATGAGAGACAGAGAGAGAGAGGCAGAGACCAGGCAGAGGGAGAAGCAGGCTCCATGGAGGGAACCCGATGTGGGACTCGATCCTGGGATGCCAGGATCACGCCCTGGGCTGAAGGCAGGCACTAAACTGCTGAGCCACCCAGGGATCCCCTGGATTCACCATTTTAGATGCTGTTAACATTTTGTGATTATGGGAAGAGAGCAAAATATCAACCTGAACAAGAGTTGGAAGAAGTTGATTCCAGCCCTCATGGATGACTCTGAGGGACTCGACTTCAGTGGAAGAAGTCACTGCAGATGTTGTGGGAACAGCAAGAGAAAGAGAACTAGAAGTAGAGCCTGAAGATGGGACTAATTGCTGCAATCTCAGGATAACTTGAACAAATGAGGAACTGCTTCTTACAGATGATCAAAGAAAGTGGTTTTTTTTTTTTTAAGATTTTATGTATTTGAGAGAGTGAGAGGGAGCATGAGAGGGGGGAGGGTCAGAAGGAGAAGCAGACTTCTCACTGAGCAGGGAGCCTGACGTGGGGCTCGATCCCAGGATCCCGAGATCATGACCTGAGCTGGAGGCAGATGCTTAACTGACAGCCACCCAGGCACCCCAATGATTTCTTTTTTTTTTTTCTTTTAAGATTTTATTTATTCATGAGAGACAGAGAAAGAGAGGCAGAGACAGGCAGAGGGAGAAGCAGGATCCCTCCTGGTAGCCTGATGTGGGACTCTATCTCAGGACCCTGGGATCATGACTTGAGCAGGAGGCAGACACTCAACCACTGAGCCACCCAGGTACCCCTAGAAAGTGGTTTCTTGAGATGGAAACTACTCCTGGTGAAAATACTGTGAAGATTGTCAAAATGATGACAAAGTTTTGGAATATTGAAGAAACTTAATTGATAGGGACACTTGGGTGGCTCAGTGGTTGAGCATCTGCCTTCAGCTCAGCACATGGTCCTGGAGTCCTGAGATTGAGTCCCACATCTGGCTCCTGCATGGAGCCTGCTTCTCTGCCCTCTGCCTATGTCTCTGCCTCTCTCTGTGTCTCATGAATAAATAAATAAAATCTTAAAAAAGAAACTTAGTTGATAAAACGGGATTTGAAAAAAAAAAGGAAAAAAAACGGGATTTGAAAGAATTGACTCCAATTTTGAAATAAATTCTACTGTGGGTAGTACTAAAATAGCATCACATGCTATGGAGAAATCATTTGTGAAAGGAAGAGTCAATTGATGCAGCACAAACTTTATTGTTGTCTTATTAAGAAATTGCCACAGCCCCACCCCAACCTTCATCAGTCAGCAGCCATCAACATCAAAGCAAGATCCACCACCAGTAAAAGATTATAACTTGCTGGAAGTTCAGATGATAATTAGCATTTTTCTAGCATTAAAGTATTTTTAAATTAAGTACTTTTTTTTAGACATAATGCTATTGCACACTTACTAGGCTACAGCAAACTAAGCATAATTTTTTTAAAAAAAGGTTTTATCTATTTATTCATGAGAGAGGCAGAGACACAGGCAGAAGGAGAAGCAGGCTCCATGCAGGAAGTCCCAAGAGGGACTGGATCCCAGGACTCCAGGACCACGCCCTGGATGGAAGGCAGATGCTCAACCACCAAGCCAGCCAGGCATCCCTAAGCATAATTTTAGATGCATTGGGAGACCCTAAAATTCATTTGCCTCATTTTAATTACAATATTTACTTGATTATGATGGTCTGGAGCCAAGTCCACAATGTCTCTGGGGTATACCTGTACTACTTTTTTTTTTTTTTTTGAGATATAATGGACATTTAACATTATGTTTATGTTAGTTTCAGGCATACAACAATGATGATTCAATATTTGTGTAACTTTTGAATACTTCATTCTGTTTTTTTTTTTTTAAGATTTTGTTTATCTATTTGAGAGTGAGTGAACATGAGAGAGAGAGTAAGGAGAGGGTGGGTGGTGGAGGGTAGAGAGAGAAGCAGGCTCCCCGTTGAGTGGGGAGCCCAAAGCAGGGCTCAATCCCAGAATCCTGAGATCATGACCTAAACTGAAGGCAGATGCTTAACCGACTGAACCACCCAGGTACCCATTTTTTTTTAATTAACTAATTTGTTTTTAAGGTTTTATTTTAGTTACTTATTTACTTATTTATTTGAGAGAGAGCGAGCATGAATGAGGGGAGGGAGAGAGGCCAAGGGAGAAGGAGAAGCACATTCCCTCTGAGCAGGGAGACACGGGGCTTGATCCCCTGACCCCAGGATTGTGACCTGACCTGAGCCAAAGGCAGATGCTTAACTGACTGAGCCACAGGCGCCCCCATTTCTTTTTATTATGAAATAATATTCTACTGTATGGGTATACCATTTTGTTTATGCATTCATAAACAATTATGTTTGTGTTGTTTCCACTTTTTGGCTATTTGGCTTTTTGGCTATTATGAATAATGCTGCAAGAAACATTCCTGTACACATTTTTGTGTGGACATATATTTTTGTTTCTCTGGCTATATACCTATGAATGGAATTGTTGGGTTATATGGTAATTCTGTGTTTAACTTTTGAGGAATTGCCAGACTTTTCCAAAGGAACAGCCCCTTTTACCTTTCCACCAGCAATGTATTAGGGTTCCCCCCATTTTTTTTTCACATCCTCACCAATACTTGTAATTATTGGTGTCCTTTTACTAATAGCCATCCTGGTGGGTGTGATGTGTTATCTCACTGTGATTTAAAAAAAAAAATTAAAGGATTTCATTCATTTATTCATGGGAGAACAGAGAGAAAGGCAGAGAGCTAGGCAGAGGAGGAAGCAGGCTCCCTGCTCCCAGTGAGGAGCCTGATGTGTGACTCAATCCCAGGACCCTGGGATTATGACCTGAGCCGAAGGCAGACACTCAACCACTGAGCCACCCAGTTGCCCCTCTCACTGTGATTTTGATTTGCATTTCCTAGATGGCTAATGATATTAAGCATCTTGTCATTACTTCCTATCACTTAGAAGTTTTTTTCTTATAATGAGAATTTTAAGATGTACTCTTAGCAGCTTTCAAATATGCAAAACAGTATTATTAACTGTAGCCACATGCTGTACATGACATCTCTGTGACTTATTAATTTTATAACTGGAAGTTTGTATCTTTTGATCCCCTTCACCCTTTTACCCATGCCCTGCCTCTGGCAACCACCAATCTTTCTCTTTACTTATGAGTTTGGCTTTTAGGTTTTTTGTATTTGGGATTTTTTTAGATTCCACATATAAGTGAGATCATATGGTGTTTGTCTTTGTCTGATTTATTTCACTTAGTATAATACCTTCAAGTTCCATTCATGTTGTTGCAAATGGCAAGATTTCCTTCATTTTCATGGCTGAATAATGTGTGTGTGTGTGTGTGTGTGTGTGTGTGTGTGTCCCCACGCACGACACTGAAGCATTATTTACAATAGCCAAATGTGGAAACAACCTAGGTGTCCATCAATGGATGAATGGATAAACAAAATTTTGTAACTGTGTATAGTGACAGATGTTAACTAGACTTACTGTGGTGATCATTTCACAATATATATAAATATCTAATCATTGTACACTTGAAACTAACATAATGTTATATATCAAATATACTTCAATAATAATAAAATACCCTGTTAACCAGGTGTAAAGTTGTTAAGGAGGTAACTCAGAGTGTAGAAAGAGAGCTGTAGGATATCATGGAGTTAGAAATTGTCTGAAATAGCTGCAAATAACAAAAGAAGTTGCTTCTATTGACTGTTTTATTTGCAGATTATTGGTTACATTTTTCCTTCTTCTCATGTCCAGTAATTTTTAGTAGTATGTTGGACATTGTGTAATATGTTGCAGAGGTTTTGGATTATTTTATCTTTTCATAAAAAATATTGTGTTTTATTTTGGCAGGCAGTTAAATTACTATTAGATAACCCTGTCTTGCTGAGGCTTGCTTTTAGTCTTTGTTACAATGGGTCTACTTCAGTTTTGCTTTTATCCCTATAGTGTATGTAGCTTTACTCCTAGAAGAGTTCAGATTATTTGCCAAGCTCTCTTCAGTGGTGCAGGGAAATCTGGGATAACCACAAAAAAACATCTAAGAAGTATGAAAATAAAATTAGATTTTATGGGAAATTTGCTGCCCTCAGCTGGCTCTTCTAGAGAGAATTTTTATTGTTTAATAACATACATCACTTTTCATTTCTCAGAATTAGATTTTCTTCCTCAAGACTTTTTAAAAAATGTTTAAATTTATTTTTATTTTTTTATTTTTTTGAAAGATTTTATTTATTTACTCATGAGAAACAGAGAGACAGAGCGGTAGAGACACAGGCAGAGGGAGAAGCAGGCCCCATGCAGGGAGCCCGACGTGGGACTCGATCCCGGGTCTCCAGGATCACTCCCTGGGCTGAAGGCAGTGCTAAACCTCTGAGCCATCTGGGCTGCCCCAGACATTTTTATTTTATTTTATTTATTTATTTATTTATTTATTTATTTATTTATTTATTTATTTATTTTTTCAGACACTTTTTTTTAAAGAAGGTTCCATGCTCAACGTGGAGCCCGGTGTGGGGCTTGAATTTAGGACCCTGAGATGAGATCAAGAGTCAGAAGCTTAACTGAGCAACCCAGTCACCCCTCTTCCTCAGATTTTGTTTTATTTTTAAAGATTTTATTTATTTATTCATTCATTCATGAGAGACACACAGACAGAGGCAGAGGAAGAAGTGGACTCCATACGGGAGTCTGACACGGGACTCAATCCCTGGACCCCGGGATCGCGCCCTGAGCCAAAGGCAGATGCTCAACCACTGAGCCACCCAGGCGTCCCATTCCTCAGACTTTGTATAACAGTTTTGAAACAGATTGAACAGAATAGGCATAGTTTAGGGGTTAAAGGTGTCAAAGATTCTAGAAGAAGGACCAACATTTATTTAGTTTTCAGTGGAAGTCATGAAGAGCTTAGATTTTATTTTTTATTTTTTAAAGATTTTATTTATTTATTCAGAGAGAGAGAGAGAGAGGCAGAGACACAAGCAGAGGGAGAAGCAGGCTCCATGCAGGGAGCCCGACATGGGACTTGATCCCAGAACTCCAGGATCACTCCCTGGGCCAAAGGCAGGCGCCAAACCGCTGAGCCACCCAGGGATCCCACAGATTAGATTTTAAAAAGCAGAAGTTAGGAGACTGGAAGAAGGAATGAAACAAATAGAATTTGATAGAAAAACAAATGCTATTTTTCCCTTTACTACTTCCTTTTTAATAAGAAATTGGATTAGTCAGTAAGTTGCTGTAAGCTGGGCATTAAGAATCATCAGATTGATTCCCACTGTTTGCACTATCATCAGGGATGTTTATTTCAGCCAAGTCTCACATATGCATATTGTTAGGGGAAGCCTATGGATAATGAGAAATTTAAATCCTCACCCTAAGCAATAGCTTTACCTACCATCTCCTTTTAAATTCATCAGAACCACTTATACATGAGAAATACCATGATTTGCAAAATTTGCAAAATCATGATTTAGAAATCTCTCATTTTCTTTCTCTTTAGCAGTGGGGCTATTGTGAGAAAGGAGTGGACTGGTTAAGTCATAAGCAGAAAGCATCACACCCTCGAATCCTGAGAACCAGCTGCATCCTCCCCCTCTCAGGGGCTCAGTTTTCTTTTCTTTTTTTTTAAGATTTTATCATTTATTTATTTATTTATTTATTTATTTATTTATTTATTTATTTATTTATTTATTTATTTATTTATGAGAGACACAGAGAGAGGGAGGGAGAGGCAGAGACACAGGCAGAGAGAGAAGCAGGCTCCATGCAGGAAGCCTGATGTGGGACTCGATTCCGGGTCTCCAGGATCGCGCCCTGGGCTGAAAACAGCATTAAATCGTTGAGCCACCCAGGCTGCCACTGGGGGGCTTAGTTTTCCATCTGGTCTCTCTGGAGGCTCTGAACAGGCCCAGGCCATCAAAGGACCTTGGATGAGCACTAGTTAGAGGCGGGGGTCCTAGAATCCACAGTCTCCTCCCCATGGGAGGTGGTCGATTGAGCAGGTAACTTCTGGTGCCCAGGGGTTCTTTTCTGCTTGAGATCTCCACACTGCGGACGATAGAATGATGTGAGGGGAACCGAGGCTTCTGGGGTGTGAACGGATTTTGGACACGGATGTGTAGGTGGAAGGGTGTTCTGGCCTCACAGAGGCTTCCAGCTGCTAGAGCCATTCCTGGCCTCTTCCGTCCAGTGGCCATGGGGCCCTCACAGCAGTACTGCCCTAGCAATTACACGGCCTCATCTCGCGTACTCTCCCGCCCCTTAGACACATCTGACCTTCGGGAAGGAGTTCACAGAAGCAGTAGAAGCCAAACAGGTGGCTCAGCAGGAAGGGGCTGCAGCAATTACGTAGGATCTGATGATCACAAGGATTCAGAGGCTCAGCAAAGCACACTTATACAGGCTACTGTAATAATGACAAAGGATACAAAAGAGCAGAGGAAAGAAAACCCAAGTAAATATCAAAGAAGTCCAAGACATCCAAGTCCTTTCTAAGTTACCTAGAACATGTTTTTTGGGGGATCACAAACCACTAACATATCGGCAAGATATATAGGTCTTATGGAAAAACAAGATGACAGAAAAACTCAAAGCTGGACTGAATTTTGTACTCTCTAAATTTGTATATTGAAGTCCTAACCTCCAATGTGATGGCATTTGGAGATCGGGCTTTTGGGAGGTAATTAGGTTTAGATGATGTGAGACAGGGCCCTCGTGATGGGATTAGTGCCCTTAGAAGATGAGACACCAAAGAGCAAGGTCTCTCTCCACTATGTGAGCACACAGTGAAAACAGCAGCTTTCTGCCAGCCAGGTAGAGAGCTCTTGCTGGAACCTGACCATGCTGACACTCTGATTTCAGACTTCCAGGCTCCAGAATTGTGAGAAAATAACTTTTTTTTTTTTTAAGATTCTATTTGTTTAGAGAGAGAGAGAGCCTGTGTGCTCTCCTGTGTGAGCATGTGGGATAGGGCAGAGGGAGAGAGAGAATCTAAGCTGACTCCACACTGAGCAGAGAGCCTGACGAGGAGTTGGATTCCAGGACCTGGAGATCATGACCTGAGCTGAAACCAGTAGTCAGATGCTTAACCCACTGAATCACTCAGGTGCTCCAGGAAAGAACTTTCTTTAAGATGCCCAGTTTATGGTATTTTTTTTATTATAATGGCCTTAGCTGATTAATATATGTAACCATGCTGTTCTAGAACAAAAAGACCCTTCTGTAGAGCAAACTAGTTCAGCCTTAAGTTGGATGAAAATAACTCCTCTATTTTCTTTCTTTCTTTCTTTCTTTCTTTCTTTCTTTCTTTCTTTCTTTCTTCTTCTTTCTTTCTTTTTTAAAAGATGTTATTTATTCATAGACACGGAGAGAGAGGCAGAGACACAGGCAGAGAGAGAAGGAGGCTCCATGCAGGGAGCCCGACGTGGGACTTGATCCCGGGTCTCCAGGATCACACCCCAGGCTGCAGTAGGCGCCAAACCGCTGCGCCACGGGGGCTGCCCTAACTCATCTATTTTCATTCACTTACCAAATGCCTACTATATTCCAGACTTTGTGTTGGTGCTGACATAGAAAATGTTGAGGTTCAGAGCCAAAGGCCAAGAAAGAATTCTTGAGATGTCTTCAGTGGAAAACAGTGGTTTTATGAAACCACGGGGACAGAATCCGTGAGCAGAAAGAGCTGTACTGGAGTCATGAGGAGTAGCTGATTATATACTTTCAAGTTGAGAGAGGGTTAAAGATAGTGTGAGTCTCTAAGGATTTTGGAAGCAGGGTTTCTAGGACCTTGAGGGGGCTGGCTATTGTTGGGAAAGGCTCATTTATTAATGCCTAATAAAACCTGAATCATGAGACCCTTCCGATGTATATCGGTGGGCCATATGCTTGGGGGATGATTGCCAACACGTATCTTGGGGGGTTTAAAGATAAAGGAAGTTTCCAAAGGAATTTTTCTATGTTAAAGTAGACTCAAAGGATCCTGGGAGGCTGGGCTAAGATTGTGTTTTGCTTTTAGTCGAGTGTCAATATTGAGGCAGCTGAGCTCCCAGAGGGTCATTCAACCTGTGTCAATGGGCTGTAAGTAGTAAGGAAATTTTAAAATTTTTAAAGTATTTATTTATTTTAAAGAGAAAGGGGATGGGGAGGGGCAGAGAGGGAGAAATCCTCAAGTAGACTCCCTGCTGAGCATGGAGCCTGACTCAGGGCTCAATCCCAGGATGCTGAGGTCATGACCTGAGCTGAAACCAAGAGTCAACACTTAGCAGACTGAGCCACCCAGGCACCCTAGGAAATTTATTTTTTTTTTTTTTTTTGCCTTTGTTTCCCACATCAGTACTGAGGATATAGCACTGAACAAAATAAATGCAATCTCCGCTCTCCAGATGCTTACATTCTGCAGGAACTGAGGAACTGGTAAACCAAGAAAGTGATTTACAAGTAAATATTAGGCAGTAGTAAGTCCTGTACAAAAACAAATAGGGCATGATTAGGGGAACACATTATCCTGGAAAACCACCCCCGCATTCTGGAAGGTGACATTAAATTGAGGCTTGAGTGACAAGAAAGGGACAGCCAAGTGACCTGGAAGAAGAATATTCCAGATCAGGGGACAGCAAATATAAAGGCTTCACAGGGAAAGGAACTCAATGTACTTGAAAAAAATGAGATCAGGCCTGTGGGGCTGGAGAGGAGAGAATAGACGTCTAAGTCTAAGGGGCACCTGGGTAGTTCAATGCTCAGCAGAGAATCTGCTTTTCTCCCTCTTCCTCTGCCTCCCCTCAACCCTTTTCTTTCCAAAATAAATATTTTTTTAAATATTAAAAAAAAAGAAGTTGAAATCTGAGAAACACCAGGGACCAGATCATGTAGTCTTATTTTTTTCCTAGTCAGTGAGAGATATTGGATTATTTTATTTTATTTTATTTTATTTATTTTTTAATTTATTTATTCAGAGAGAGACTGAGAGGCAGAGACACAGGCAGAGGGAGAAGTGGGCTCCATGCAGGGAGCCTGACGCAGGACTCAATCCGGGGTCTCCAGGATCAGACCCTGGGCTGCAGGCAGCACCAAACCGCTGCGCCACCGGGGGTGTCCGATATTGGATGATTTTAAATCAAGGAAGTCTCATCTTCTGATTTTCCCCACGATGTCATGAAGCATGGCTGGTGGAGGAGCAAAATCAAATAGATAAGCTAGGAAACTCTTATAAACAAGACAAGAAACAAATGATGGTGATTGTGGCAAGAGTGGCACCTGTGATGGTGAAGACACTTGGATGGATCTGTTGTGTCAGACACAGGGAGTAGGGAGAAGAAGGAATAAGTTATAATCCACAGAATTTTGTCTTGAGAAACTCGTTGGTTGGGGAAGCCCAGGTGGCTCAGCGGTTTGGCGCTGCCTTCGGTCCTGGGTATGATCCTGGAGACCCGGGACGGAGTCCCACATTGAGCTCCCTGCGTAGAGTCTGCTTCTCCTTCTGCCTCTCTCTCTCTCTGTGTGCCTCTTATGAGTAAATAAATAAAATCTTAAAAAAAAAAAAAACTCTTTGGAAGATCATGTCATTAACTTAATCCAGAAAGATTGGGGGATGATCCTGTTTGGGGAAAATTCAGGAGCTTTGTTTCCAATATGTGAAGCTTGTGATTCCTTTTAGACTCTCAGGTGCCAGGTAGACAATTAGCTGTGTAAAGGAGACGATTGGATATGCAAGTGCTATATAATAAAGTGTTTGGCTGGTCTTTGGCCCTGGTTCCTGAGGGGTCACCCCTAAATCCTTGGAATTTCTTTTTTTTTTTTTTAATTTTTTTCTTAATTTTTTATTTACTTATGATAGTCACAGAGAGAGAGAGAGGCAGAGACACAGGCAGAGGGAGTAGCAGGCTCCATGCACCAGGAGCCCGACGTGGGATTCGATCCCGGGTCTCCAGGATCGCGCCCTGGGCCAAAGGCAGGCGCCAAACCGCTGCGCCACCCAGGGATCCCAATCCTTGGAATTTCATGAGTGATAAGAACTATTCCTGAGTTAAGTAAAAGATGCAACCCTGTGATCAGAGGGTTGGAGTTTTGGGCAGGGGTTATCAGCCCAACCTCTAGGTAGGGGAGGCTGAATCATGAGTTCAGCCACAAGACTAATGAGTCAATCAATCATGCCTGTGTAATAAGACCTCAGTGAAAATTCTGCAAACCCAAGGCTCATTGGGTTGACTTCCTGTTTGGTGAACATATTAATGTGCTGAGAGGGTAGTATACTGATCCTGTGGGGAGAGGATGTAGAAGCTCTGCATTTCAGACCTTTCCAAGCCTTGCCCAAGCGGTCTTCATTCGGCTGTTCCTGATTTGTATCCTTTATAACAAAACTGTGGGACGCCTGGGTGGCTCAGCAGTTAAGCATCTGCCTTCAGCCCAGGCCATGATCTTGGAGTCCTGGGATCAAGTCCCACATGGGGCTCCCTGCATGGAGCCTGCTTCTTTCTCTGCCTATGTCTCTGCCTCTCTCTCTCTCTGTCTCTCTGTCTTTCATGAATAAATAAAAAAACCTTTAAAAAAAACCCTGTAATAATAAGTGTAGAGTTTTCTGAATTTTGTGAGTCATTCTAGCAAATTATCAACTCTGAGGGGCGGGTATTGTAACCTCAATTTGTAAGTCGTTGGTTGGAAGTGTGGGTGGTCTGGTTACCGCTGAACTTGGCATCTGAAGTGAAGGTAATTTTGAGGACTGTGACTTTATTTTTTTTTTAATTTTTTTTAGGACTGTGACTTTAAACATGTGGAGTCTGTGCAAACTCTGGGAGGTTAGTGTCAGAACTGGATTGCAGTATTTCAGCAAGTCTGGAGTTTAGGGGCATGGTGGAGATATGGATTTGATTGTCATAGGCTTCGGGGCACCTTGGTGACTCAGTTGATTGAGCATCTGCCTTTGGCTCAGGTCATGATCCCGGGGTCCTGGGACTGAGCCCCACGTGGGGCTCCCTGCTCAGCGGGGAGTCTGCTTCTCCCTCTCTCTCTACAGCTCCCCCTGCTTGTGCTCTCTCTCTAAAAAATAAATAAAATCTTTAAAAAAATAAACAAAAAATAGTCATTGACATGGAGATGGTCTTTAATACATGGTCTGAGTGAGATTTCCTAGGGGTAGGTATAGTTGGAGAAAGGAGTCTCAGGAATGACCTTGGGGCGCCCCAACATTTTGTGTCTGAGCAGAAAAAGAGCCAGTAAAAGGAGACTAGAAAGCACCTGGCAGGGATGTAGGAGGGAAGCCTAAAGGATGTGTTGAGGTAGAAGCCAAAAGAAGAATGGATTCCTAGACAGAAGGAATGGTCAACTGTGTTAAAAGTCAGAAGGCAAATAGGAGTGAAAAAAAGGGACCAACTGCATTTGGCAGCATGACTTTCTCAGTGGATGCTCTCTGAGCATCCTTCCTGTTAGATCTCCCTCAATACTCACAAGATCTTTCCTTTCTCCCCTTCCTCCTTGGTCACAATGGAAGAAGGCATTGAAACTATGCTCTCCGTTGGCAGAGAAGCTTTCTTAGCCTCCTTCCTATCTATAAAGTTGGGAGTATAGAGGACCTTGTACATCTCCATACTGTTTCAGTCCAGGTAGGGGGCAGTTTGCCAACATAGCTCTCTCAAAACTGAATCTTTTCTATGTATTTGGTTTCAGACAACTTCATGGGTCAAAAGCAATGCCCACAATTCTGTCAGGCATTATCAAGCGTCTGTGGGTTTACAGTTAATCATTCTAGGAAACCTTTTGTCTAGCTGAATGGATCTACAGGCTCCACCTTAATCCTTTCAGAAGTCTAAAAAAAAGGTGTGATGGCCAAACTTAATTTAATGTTTGTCCTAAAGCCTCCTGGTAGATTGCAATAATGACTACAAATTCCTTCAGTTGCTGTATGCTTGCCCCTCTGCATTGCCACTGCCAATCCTCCCATCAAGAGACAGAGTCTATTTTTCACCCTTTTTGTCTGGGTTTAGCCAGATGTCTTTCTCTAGGCAATGGTACATTAGCAAAAGTGATGGAAACAGAGACTCCAACTGGGTTATCCTTCTCTTGCTGAACTTAGGAACCCTCTGCCTTATGTGAAGAAGGCTGCTGGAAACTGAGAGACCAGATAGAGCAGAGAGCAGGAATTCCAGCTGAGATTTCCTTAGACCACTCAGCCTGTCATGCCAGTGAAGCTTGCTGAAATCATCTAGTCCCTGGGGAACCCGGGCTGCTTAGTTGGTGATGCCTTTGTCTTAGGTCCTGATCCCAGGGTCCTGAGATTGAGCCTTTATCAGGCTCCCTGCTTGGCGGGGAGTCTACTACTCCTGCTACTCCCCCTTCTTGTTCTCTCTCTCTCTCTCTCTCAAATAGATAAATAAAATCTTTTTTTTATTTATTTTATTTTATTTTTTTATGATAGTCACACACACACAGAGAGAGAGAGGCAGAGACATAGGCAGAGGGAGAAGCAGGCTCCACGTACCGGGAGCCTGACATGGGATTCGATCCCGGGTCTCCAGGATCGCGCCCTGGGCCAAAGGCAGGTGCTAAACCACTGCGCCACCCAGGGATCCCAAATCTTTTTTTTTTTTTAATGTTTTATTTATCTATTCATGAGACACACAGAAAGAGAGGCAGAGACATAGGCAGAGGGAGAAGCAGGCTTCCCATAGGGAGCCCAATGGCGGGACTTGATTTTGGATCCCATGAGCCAAAGGCAGACACTCAACCGCTGAGCCACCCAGGTGTCCCCAGATAAATAAAATCTTAAGAAAAAAAAAAAAAGAAGATCATCCAGCCCCAGCTCCAACTGAACCAATCCAGACTGGAAGAGTTGCCCAATTAACCCATAGAATCATGAGAAATAATAAATGTTTGTTGTTTTAAGCCATTCTGTTTTGGAGTTGTTTGTTATATAGCAAAAGCTAACTGATACAGGCTATATATCTTAATGGCAGCATTGTGGTTTTTTCTGAGTCCTCACATAGTCATTAAATTAGTGCAGATGGAAAAGTAGTCAGAGGTTAAGCTATACATGAACTTCTAGGTAATAAAGAATAGCTCTTTTGGCTGGATGGTCTTGGTCCTAAAAGGAGCAGGACTGGAAGACTGAAGAAAAGAGGTCTGGAGAAGTCGCACATGGTTGGATCAATGGGAGCAGGCATTATAATGCCATCATGGGGCATCCACCTCAGAGGCACGCCACCAGCTGGATACGCTAACTCATTCTGTGGATGTCAGGCAGCCTCTGTCCCTCCACTCCCACCCCTCCTGCTGCAATGCTTGCCAGCAGGCCCATGAGCAAAATAGCCATGGCAGGGATGCAGCTGGTGCATGAGTTCGCATCACCGAGTCTGGTCTACTTTCTGCTACTACCTCTGAATGTCTAGTCTGTCAGAAGCAGAAACCGTGGCTAAGCTTCCAATAAGGTACCATCTTGAGGAGACCCATCTACCATTCAGAAGCAGGTTGATTATATCAGATCCTTTCTACCCTGGAGAGGGAGTTGATATGTCTCAACTGGGATTAATACATATATATTCCAGGCATGGGTTTGCTTTTCCTACCCAGCCACCCCAGTGCTTGCTCAATGGCCCCAGGTACAAAGTGGTCATAGTGGAGACATGTTCTTTCCTTTCTAAAGCTGATTTCACAGTAGTGAAATCTGAAATCTCTGCTGATTGCCCAACCTGCCAATAGTGGAGACCAATACTGAGCTCTTAGAATAAATTCCCTGGGAACCAGCCCTCTACCTGGAGGCAAGTGGACCTTAGAGTATGCTTTCCCATCATGGAGGGGCAATGCTTTGTCCACAGGGGAATAGACACATCTTCAGGGCTTGGATTTGCCTGCCTTTGGTGCTTCTGCCAGCATCCCCTGTCATTGGCTTTTGGATGTTTCATCCATCACTATGGTGCCCTCCATAAAGTGTGGAATGTCAACAGGGGACATATTTTATGGTGAAGTGAGTATGACAGTGGGCTCAGACATAATTCCTGGTCTTAACAGTGGTTCCACATACACAGTCCACTTGACAAAGCAACAGAAGGATCTGCTGAAGACTTAGTTGCAGACTAGCTGGGGGCTAGCACCTGTGCCACTGGGGCTCTATCCTATAGCATAGTGTATATGGGTCCACCCCTAAGAGTTGCAAGGCTAAGCCAAGAAGGTAAGTAGAAGCAAACATATCCTATATCTAAATATTTTAAAGTTATAAATCAAGCTAGGGGCTCTTGGGTGGCTCAGTGGGTTAAGCATCCCACTCTTGGTTTCAGCTCAGGTCATGACCTCAAGGTTGTGGGATTGAGCTCTGTGTTGGGTGTTGCACTCAGCATGAGTCTGCTGGAGATTATCTGCCTCTCCCTCTGCTCCTTTCCCTGCTCATGTGTGCTCTCTCTCTTTATTTTTTTTTAATTTATTTTTTGCTCTCTCTCTTTAAAATAAATAAATAAAATCTTAAAAGAAAAACTTATAAATCAGGCTAACAGTCAAATACAATATGTTATGCCTTCCCATCTCCATAATGAATTGGAAAAAAATTTGAATTTAGAGTTGTTGGATCCATCATGGCAGGCAAGCTGGCTCCCAGCCTATGGACCAGCCCCTTACTTTTCCAACCACTGTCTCTTCATAAATTTGTATAGAAATCCAAACTTCTCTGTCTCAAACTCTGTCCACATGCCCTGTAAACAGCCAACCCATGGCCATTCCATGATCCTGGGGTATGTATGCTGATGGTGATGGCACAGGCCTAGGTAAGAGGGCCCTGTAGACTATGGAAGTGGGCAGGAAATTCTAGGATCCTAAGAACCCAGAGAGTGGCCTGAGGGTGTGTGGGCTTAAGGTTGGCCTAGGCTCCTCAACTCATGAGGGTGTTCCCACAGGAGAAACAGAGCAGGGCCTCTGAAGTGCAAGGCCCAAGTTAGGGGCTTTTTTGTCTAGGTCTAAAAAGTATATGCTTTACCTCATACCTGTCAGAATGGCTATTATCAAAGAGATGAGAAATAACAAGTGTTGGCGAGGATGTGGAGAAAAGAGAATCCTTGTGCACTGTTGGTGGGAATGTAAATTGGTGCAGCCACTAAGGAAAACACTATGGAGGTTCCTTAAAAAAATTAAAAATAGAATTACTACATGATCCAGCAATTCTACTTCTGATCTTTATCCAAAGAAAATGAAAACACTAATTCAAGAAGAGATATGCATCTCTATGTTCATTGCAGCATTATTTATAATAGCCAAGACATGGAAGCAACCCAAGTGGCCATTGATAGAAGAATGGATAAAGAAAATGTGGTATAGGGCAGCCTGGGTGGCTCAGTGGTTTAGCGCTGCCTTTGACCCAGGGCATGATCCGGGAGCCCCGGAATCAAGTCCCATGTTGGGCTCCCTGCATGGAGCCTGCTTCTCCCTCTGCCTATGTGTCTCTCTCTGTGTGTGTCTCTCATGAGTAAATAAATAAAATCTTTTTTTAAAAAAAGAAAATGTAGTATATATAGAGAGAGATTTCATTAAAAAAAAAAGATTTTATTTATTTATTCATGAGAGACACAGAGAGAGGCAGAGACATAGAAAGAAGAGCAGGCTCCATGCAGGGAACCCAATGTGCAAGTCGATCCCGGGTCTACAGGATCACACCCTGGGCCAAAGGCAGACGCTTAACTGTTGAGCCACCCAGGTGTCCTGAAAATGTGGTATATATATATATATATATATATATATATATATATATATATAATGTGGTATACACACTAGGCTAAGTGAATTAAATCAGATAGAGAAAGACAAATACCACATGATTTCACTGATACAAGGAATCTAAAAACAAAAAAACACATGAACAAACAAAACAAACCAGAAACAGACTCATAGATACAGAAAAGAAACTGGTGGATACCAGAGGGAAGGGAGGTGGGGACACAAATAGGTGAAGGAGATTAAGAGGTACAAACTTCCAGTTATAAAATAAGTCACAGGGATATAAGTTGCAGCATAGGGAATATAGTCAATAATACTGTTTTTTTTAATTTTTATTTATTTATGATAGTCACACAGAGAGAGAAAGAGGCAGAGACACAAGCAGGCTCCATGCACCGGGAGCCCGATGTGGGATTCGATACCGGGTCTCCAGGATCACGCCCTGGGCCAAAGGCAGGCGCCAAACCGCTGCGCCAACGAGGGATCCCTAGTCAATAATATTGTAATAAATGTATGGTGACAGACGCTAACTGGATCTCTCTTGGTAATCATTCACATTGTAAAAAAATATCAAATCACTATCTTTTTTTTTTCATTTTTTTTCAAATCACTATCTTGCAAACTTGAAACATATAATATTGTATGTCAATTATAATTCAGTTCAAAATGTAAAAATCATTAAAAAAAAGAGAGAGAGAGAGAGATCATATACCTTAAACCAGTGGCTGATATGTGGTGTCTTCTTCTCCTTAGTGTGAATGCATGGACAGTGGAACCACGAGGTGAAGAGTGAAGTGCCCCCCTCACTATTACAAATAATGACCTGCCTGAATACTTTTTACTTCCCATCTCCCATGACCTTGAATTTGGGGAAGAAAAGTCCTAGTGCACACCGGGGAATGTTCTCATCAAAATTCACAGTCATGACATCAGTGGATTAGAGCTGAAACTACCTCCTGGAAGCCGAGAAAGAAGTGGGGAGTGGTAGACAAGCATATATTCAAGTTGGTTGGCACTGTTGTTTTTCTTAGCCTCTCCCTTGTACCTGTGCTGTCCTGATTTTATTCCCGAGGGCACCTGGACTAGCTCTGAGTCACCATTGTTACGGGGCAGGCACTGTTTGTACCAAAGTAGTGGCATAACTCTACTAGCTTCTCTCCACGTTTACACACCCACAGTTTGCTGGCCTCGAGCCAAAGTGCCTACCCTATACCTTGCACCCACTCTTCCACCCCTGGGGTGTTTCACAATTTTCCCCTTTCGTGGTGTTTTTCCTCTAGAGTAAGGTCAGCATATTGGTAAAAAAACAGGACCTCACCATAATTCATTTCTAAATATTTAGCAATTTCCATTGAGATTTCCTCTTTAAGTTGTGCATTATTTGGAAGTATGTGTCTCAATTTCCAAATCAACAAGGGTTTCTGGCCATGTGTGTGTTTGTGTGTGTGTGTGTGTGTGTGATTCTAACTGCACTGCATTGTGTGGCTAGAGAATGTGGTCTGTAAACTACAGTTTTGTTTTGTTTTGTTTTATTTTGAGATTTCTTTTTAGTACAGTAAATGGTTCATTCTGTAAATGTTCATTTGTATACTTAAAAAAGAATGTCAATTCTCAATCTTTGGGATTTATATGTGTATATGTTTATTTATGTCTGTGTATGTACACAGACATTTGACCAAAGTTGTTTTTTTTTTTTGACCAAAGTTGTTAATTGGGTTGTTCAAGTCTACTAAACCCTAGAATTTTGTCTACTTGAAATTATTATGTTAAAATCTCCAAGTATACTTGGATACTTGCCAATTTCTCCTTAGAAGTCTGTTGTTTGAGATTCTCTTATAAGGGGACAGATGATTTCCTCATTGCTGTCTATTCTTATAAGAGTGTTCCTTTTATCATTGTAAAAGATTACTCTTTATCCCTGTTAAAATTCATTGTCTAAAAGTTTATTTTGTCTGATTTTGGTATTGCTCTACCAGCTTTCTTGTAGTTAGCTATTTGCCTAGTAAGTATGTTTTGTTTTTTTAAGATTTTATTTATTTATTCATGAGAGACACACAGAGAGAGGCAGAAGCATAGGTAGAGGGAGAAGCAGGCTTCCTGAGGGGAGCCGGATGCAGGACTCAATCCCAGGACCCTGGGATTATGACCTGAGCCAAAGGCAGGTGCTCAACCACTGAACCACCCAGGTGCCTCTAGTAAGTATGTTTTCATCTCTTCATGTTTAACTTTATTATATCCTTTCTGTTTTGTCTTATTTGCCTTTGGGTGTACCTGACAAAGATCATATACCTCATTTTAAAAATCAAAATATATAGGCTGTCTTTTTTTTTTAAGATTTTATTTGTTTATTCATGAGAGACAGAGAGAGAGGCAGAGACACAGGCAGAGGGAGAAGCAGATTTCATGCAGGGAGCCCCACCTGGGACTCCATCCCGGGACTCCGGGATCACTCCCTGAGCTGAAGGCAGGAGCGCAACTGCTGAGCCACCCAGGTGTCTTTTATATGTGAATTTAGTCCTTCTATTTATCACAATTTCTTTCTTTTTTTATTTTTTTTTTAATTTATGATAGTCATACAGAGAGAGAGAGAGAGGCAGAGACACAGGCAGAGGGAGAAGCAGGCAGAGGGAGAAGCAGGCTCCATGCACCGGGAGCCCGACGTGGGATTCGATCCTGGGTCTCCAGGATCGCGCCCTGAGCCAAAGGCAGGCGCCAAACCGCTGCGCCACCCAGGGATCCCTTATCACAATTTCTAAAATAGTTGGACATATTTCTAACACCTCTTTTCGAGTTTTCTGATACCCATGCCTTTTTACCTCCCCTACTTTTCATTTAAGAAAAAAAATGTTTTTCCTTCTCCCTGCTTTGTTATTTATGTGGAAGATATGCACCTATGTCTATGTGTTTAATTGTTACTCTCACATTCTTTTTTTTTGTTTTTTAAAGATTTTATTTATTTATTTATTTATTTATTTATTTATTTATTTATTTATTTATTTATTTATTTATTATGAGAGACACAGAGAAAGAGAGGCAGAGACACAGGCAGAGGGAGAAGCAGGCTCCACGCAGGGAGCCTGACTTGGGACTTGATCCCGGGCCTCCCGGATCACGCCCTGGGCTGAAGGCAGTGCTAAACTGCTGAGCCACCTGGGCTGCCCCCCACCCCCCGACATTCTTTTTTTTTTTTTTTTTTTAGTTTCAGAGGTAGAATTTAATCATTCATCGGTTACATATAACACTCAGTGCTCATTACATCACATGCCCTCCTTCATGCCCATTACCCAGTTACCCCATCCCCACACCCCCTACCCCTCCAGTGACCCTGTTTCCTAGAGTTAAGATTCTCTTATGGTTTGTCTCCTTCTCCGTTTTTTTCTTATTTTATTTTTCCTTCCCTTCTCCTAGGCTCCTTTGTTTTGTTTCTTAAATAACACATATGAGTGAGATCATATGATAATTGTCTTCCTCTGACTGACTTAGTTTGTTTAGCATAATACCCTCTCATTTCATCCATACACTTACATTCCTTTTTTTTTTTTTTTAAGATTTTATTTATTTATTCGTGAGAGACACAGAAAGAGAGAGGCAGAGACACAGGCAGAGGGAGAAGCAGGCTCCATGCAGGGAGCCCAATGTGGGACTTGATCCTGGGACTCCAGGATCAGGCCCTGGGCCGAAGGCAGTGCCAAACCTCTGGGCCACCGGGGCTGCCCTACTCTTATATTCTTAACACATATACTTATCCTTATATTTTTCCCAGCAAAATCTAATGGTAATTCATCAAAACATCTCTCCTCAGGGATCCCTGGGTGGCGCAGCGGTTTGGCGCCTGCCTTTGGCTCAGGGCGCGATCCTGGAGACGCCAGATCGAATCCCACGTCGGGTTCCTGGTGCATGGAGCCTGCTTCTCCCTCTGCCTGTGTCTCTGCCTCTCTCTCTCTGTGTGCCTATCATAAATTAAATAAAATAAAAATTATTAAAAAAAAAATCTCTCCTCATTCTGAGAGACAAGAATCTTAGCATCTTTTTTTTTACTATATTCTGAACTTTCCCTCTACATATCTTATGCTCTTGTTTTTTGATATTTAAATCTAAAAATATTTACATATCACTCATTATTTATAACAATTATTAATTAATTAAATTAATTTTTTAAAAAAAGATTTTATTTATTATGAGAGACACACACAGAGAGAGGCAGAGACACAGGCAGAGGGAGAAGCAGGATCTATGCAGGGGCCTGACGTGGGACTCGATCCCAGGTCTCCAGGATCACACACTGGGCTGAAGGTGGTGCTAAACCGCTGAACCACCCGGGCTGCCCTAATTAATTAATTTTTTAAAAAATATTTCATTTATTTATTCTTGAGAGACAGAGAGAGAGGCAGAGGTAGGCAGAGGGAGAAGCAGGCTCCATGTAGGGAGCTTAATGTGGGCCTCGATCACGGGACTCCGGGATCATGCCCTGAGCCGAAGGCAGATGCTCAACCAGTGAGCCACCCAGGTGTCCCTATAACAATAATTATTTAGACACATCAGTTTATTTTCTTGATTTTTTTTTTTAGAGTAGGCTCCATGCCCAATGTGGGGCTTGAACTCACAACCCTTGAATCTAGAGTCCCATGCTATATACCTACTGAGCCAGTCATGTGACCCTGTTTTATTGATTTCTAATCTTTTTTTGAAAGATTCTATTTATTTAGTCATGAGAGACACACACAGAAAGAGGCAGAGACATAGGCAGAGGGAGAAGCTGGCTCCCCACAGAGAGCCCAATGCAGGACTCCATTCCAGGACCCCAAGATCATGCCCTGAGCCAAAGGCAGACGCTCAACCGCTGAGCCACCCAGGTGCCCCTATTGATTTCTAATCTTACTGTATCTCGCTGAATTCCACTAACTTCCTTTTAGGTATATTTTCCTAGCGATGTCTGAGTGAATCTGAGGGTTGAAAAGCCCCTTTTATTTATTTATTTTTTTAATTTATTTATGATAGTCACAGAGAGAGAGAGGCAGAGACACAGGCAGAGGGAGAAGCAGGCTCCATGCACCGGAAGCCCGATGTGGGACTTGATCCCGGGTCTCCAGGATCGCGCCCTGGGCCAAAGGCAGGCGCCAAACCGCTGCGCCACCCAGGGATCCCCAAGCCCCTTTTATTTTATTATTTTTTTAATAATAAATTTATTTTTTATTGGTGTTCAATTTGCCAACATACAGAATAACACCCAGTGCTCATCCCGTCAAGTGCCCCCCTCAGTGCCCGCCAGCCAGTCACCCCCACCCCCCGCCCTCCTCCCCTTCCACCACCCCTAGTTCACTTCCCAGAGTTAGGAGTCTTCCTTGTTTGTCTCCCTTTCTGATATTTCCTACCCATTTCTTCTCCCTTCCCCTCTATTCCCTTTCACTATTATTTATATTCCCCAAATGAATGAGACCATATAATGTTTGTCCTTCTCCGATTGACTTACTTCACTCAGCATAATACCCTCCAGTTCCATCCACGTTGAAGCAAATGGTGGGTATTTGTCGTTTCTAATGGCTGAGGAATATTCCATTATACAGGGATCCCTGGGTGGCGCAGCGGTTTGGCGCCTGTCTTTGGCCCAGGGCGTGATCCTGGAGACCCAGGATCGAATCCCACGTCGGGCTCCCTGCATGGAGCCTGCTTCTCCCTCTGCCTGTGTCTCTGCCTCTCTCTCTCTCTCTCTGTGTGACTATCATAAATAAAACATTAAAAAAAAAAATTCCATTATATGCACAAACCACATCTTCTTTGTCCTTTCATCTTTCGATGGACACTGAGGCTCCTTCCACAGTTTGAAAAGCCCCTTTTATACTTTGTAAGTTTGCAAATGCCTATTTCACCTCCTTCTTAAAGTTACATCTATGACAGTTCTTCCCATTGGTGTTCCCATGGGTTTCCAAGATCTACTTGGCAGTGCCTTCTGACATCTCTTGTTGCTAATATACAGACTGCTTCCAGTATGGACATCATTCCCTTGTCTAATAGAAATCTATTAGTATTTGTCTCCTTTTCTGGTAGTTTCAAGTTTTCCATTTGAACCCTTGATCTTTTGCAGCTTCACCATAATAGGTTGATTTGTTTTTATTTTTCCTGCTCAGAACTTGGTGTGTACTTTTTTTTTTTTAAGATTTTATTTATTTATTTTGGGAGTGGGCTGGGGAGGGGCAGAGGAAGAGAGAGAATCTCGGTTCCCACTGAGTACAGAGCTGGAGCCCAGTATCAGGACTGGATCTCAGGATCCTGAGATCATGACCTGAGCCAAGATCAAGAGTCAAATGCTTAACTGACTGAGCCACCCAGGCACCCCTGGTATGTGCTTTTCAAGTGGAGAATACATCCTCCTTTTTTCAACCCTGGGAAATTCTTAGCCATTAACTCTTTGAACAATGTGACTCCCCATGTTTGCTATTCTTTTCGATAGAATTTCCATTTGCTGCCTTCTAGACTTTCTCACTTAGTCTTCATGCCCCTTAACCTACTTGTCATTTTTTTCCCCTATGCGGGGAATTTCTATGTGGTATTTTGGGAAATTTCTTCAGATCTGTCTTTGGTCTCCAGGTCATGGAATCTCTTTTCAGCGAAGTCCAAGTTGTTTTTATCTCTCTACTGGCTTTCATTTTAATGCTTTTTTCCACTTAAAGACTTTCCTTTGGAATCTTTTTTATATCTGCCTGTTCTGGCTTTTGTCTTAAGGATTCAATGTCATCTTTATTATCCTTGGAAGATGCAAACATACTCATTTTGTTATTTTAGTTTATTTTACTTTTAATTTTTAATTTTTATATAAATTTTATTTATTTATTCATGAGAGACACAGAGAGAGAGAGAGGCAGAGACACAGGCAGAGGAAGAAACAGGTTCCGTGCAGGGAGCCTGACGTGGGACTTGATCCCAGGTCCCCAGGATCATGCCCTAGGCTGAAGGCGGCGCTAAACCGCTGAACCACTGGGGCTGCCCTACTTTTAATTTTTTTAAAGTAATCTCTATGCCCAATGTGGGGCTCGAACTCACAGAGACCAAGAATTGTGTGCTCTTATCGACTGACCCAGCCAGGCACCCCTAAAGTTGTTTTACTTGGGTTATTACAGTGCTACAGAAATGATACTGATTTTTGTAGGTTGATCTTATCCATACTCATTTCAAAGTTTGTTCCAAATTGTCTTACCATTTCTAGTTCACAGTTTGTTGCATCTGCTAGCTATCTCTCACAGGACTGGTTTCCTTATACACTTTATAGCATTTATTTAGGAGTTTATTTTTGAATTATTTATTTATTTATTTATTTATTTATTTATTTATTTATTTATGATAGTCAAAGAGAGAGAGAGAGAGAGAGAGAGAGAGAGGCAGAGACACAGGCAGAGGGAGAAGCAGGCCCCATGCACCGGGAACCTGACGTGGGATTCGATCCGGGGTCTCCAGGATCGCGCCTTGGGCCAAAGGCAGGCGCCAAACCGCTGCGCCACCCAGGGATCCCTAGGAGTTTATTTTTGGAAGAATATCTCTTTGGTTATTCCTTCTCATGGGAGCCCCATTATTAGTCTGACATATGAATATGTTATAGTATGGTGCCTTTTATTTTTAAAGTTTATTTATTCATTTTTAGTACTCTACACCTCACATGGGGTTTGAACTCACAACCCTCCAAATCAAGAGTCACATGCTGCTCTGATTGAGCCAACCAGGTGCCCCAATGGTGCCTTTTAATAGTTGATCTTTTGGAGTTAGTCGGGATCCACCTGTTTTGATCCATTCTTATGTTAGTCAGCTAGGGGTTTTGGCAGGTATTCATTGCAAAGTCAGTCTATTGATCAAAGAAATTCATATAGTTGGGTTTATAGAAAAAGGGTGAGGATGGGAATCCCTGGGTGGCTCAGCGGTTTAGCGCATGCCTTTGGCCCAGGGCATGATCCTGGAGTCCTTGGATGGAGCCCTGCATCGGGCTCCCTGCATGGAGACTGCTTCTCCCTCTGCCTGTGTCTCTGCCTCTCTCTCCCTCTGTGTCTCTCATGAATAAATAAATAAAATCTTAAAAAAAAAAGAAAGAAAAGAAAAGAAAAAAGGGTGAGGTCAAAATTCAAGCCTTGCCTTGGATGAAAAGTTGGCATCTCCCACTGAGGGAACGGGTGTAGGCTCCTCCTCTTAGGTGTTAGGTGCACCCCATGTCCAAGTGGCAACATCTTTTCTGGGTGTGGCAGGGATGGCTGAATGTCTTCCAAAATTTATTCTTTCTTGCTTTTTTCATGATGGCCTCTCAATATACTCAGGGTGTCAATAAGTTCAGTCAAAAGACCATGTTTCCCAGCCTACCTTCAAGGTTGGAGTGGTCGTGGGACATAGTTCTGGTCAACGAGATGTCTATGGAAGTCACTTGTTAAGGGGCAGATGCAACTGGCAGTCTCTGATTTTTATACTTGGTCCTTCCCCATCACCCCATAACCACCACCACCAATGTGGAGCTGATGGCTCCAACTTTAGCAGTCATTCTGTAAGAATGAGGATGAAGCCTCATCTGAGGAAGACCAGGAGCAAAGAGCTGGAGGAACCAGAGTCCTTGGTATTGTAAAGCTGCCAGCCTAGCTGGATTACCTTCCTCTCGATGTCTTGTTATACAAGCTAAACAGGATTGTTGAATTGCTCATGCCACACTTTTGAGAATTCCTGGTTCTTGGAGATTTCAATTCCTAACAATACTCAGTGTATCCCCTTCTTGTTATTGGGTATGTGAACAGTTTGGCTGGGGCTAGCACCTTTTTTGTAAGTGCTTGCATGCTGGAAGGGGCTTAGCCCTCGTTTGCTTAATTGATCATAGATAAAGAAGTGTGGTCAGAAGCTTCCAGGGCTTTACCTCTGTTTAAATCTGAGACCAAGGGATCCCTGGGTGGCGCAGCGGTTTGGCGCCTGCCTTTGGCCCAGGGCACGATCCTGGAGACCTGGGATCGAATCCCACGTCGGGCTCCCGGTGCATGGAGCCTGCTTCTCCCTCTGCCTGTGTCTCTGCCTCTCTCTCTCATTCTGTGTGACTATCATAAATAAATAAAAATTTAAAAAAAAATTTTTTAAATCTGAGACCAAGACAGAGCTCCACTTAGGCTCACTTTCCCGGGTTTGTCCTTCTGCTGCTCCCAGACCTGGGACCTTACAACACAGCCACCAAAAAGCCGACTAAACCCTATGGTATTAGGTACCCTGAGCTTTGCACAGTGCCACCTGGTTGAACGAAAGACCTTTATAAAGTGTTACAGTCTGAAGTACACTTGCAGTGGACTGCAAATAAGCTCTACACACTGATCACCTGGCTACCTGGGTCTTTAGGGAGCCTCTGAATTAGCTACTGGACCAACGCAACTGGGTAGTATTCTCAGGGGAGTCAGATTACTGGCTGACAATGCCATTAGGATGTCCTTTGTAGTGGGAGGTCACTCTGTTCCTTGTTACGGCAGCTCTACAGAAGCTGGGAGCTGGTGGGAGTGCACTGGGTAATGGATGAATAGCTAGCTCTAAGTGAAGACAGAAGCCTCTTAGGTAGCTTTGGTGATACTTGCACTGGTTCACAGAATACCACATTCCCTGTATTTGCTCTGGAAGGAGAATGTCCAGTCCAGGTGATAAAAGTCTACGTCTAAACCATTCCTGTGGGGTGCACCTGGGCGGCTCAGTCGGTTAAGCATCTGCCTTCAGCTCAGGTCATGATCTCAGGGTCCTGGGATTGAGTCCTGTGTTGGACTCTGCTCAGCAGGGAGTCTGCTTGTCCTTCTCCTTCTGCCTCCTCTCCCTGCTTGTATTCTCTCTCTCTCTCTTTCTCTCTCTCTCTCATAAATAGATAAAATCTTAAAAAAAAAAAAAAAAATCCCTGCCCTTGGTTTCTGTCTGGGCCTATGTCACCGGGCAGAAAAGAGCTACTTAAGTCAGTCTTGGCTCTGAGAAACCAGGAGATTTTTTTTTAACTTGTTTGAGGGATATGAGTAGAACCTAGAGTAGGTGGTATATGGAGAGCTGAGGACATAAGAATTGATTGGGTAGTTTATAAATATTTCCCCAATCCAGACCATGGACCCGAAATTCATGGGCATGATGGCATAAAGACTGTGGTCCCATAATCCAAAACTGGAGGTGGGTGAGGAAGATGTAGGTACTGGTTGGGGTGTTAGGGTCCATTTCCATGGGTGATGATTAGAGCCACACGGTAGAGAGAACAAGGATAATCCCATTGAAAAATGTGTGTGGCATCTTACTGAAGAGAGGCTGGTGGGGCATAGTATTGAGCTGTGTGTCAGGAAGAAGAAAACACTAGTGGTCTCTGACGCTGGAAGAATAACCCCAGGTGACATTTCACCTCCTCATCCAGCCATGGCGGTCCCCTTTACTTTTTACTTTTTAATTTTTAAAAATTTTTAATTTTTTTTATTTTTATTTACATATGATAGTCACACAGAGAGAAAGAGAGAGGCAGAGGGAACCCTGGGTGGTGCAGCAGTTTAGCGCCTGCCTTTGGCCCAGGGCACGATCCTGGAGACCCGGGATCGAATCCCACATCGGGTTCCCAGTGCATGGAGACTGCTTCTCCCTCTGCCTGTGTCTCTGCCTCTCTCTCTCTGTGACTATCATAAGTAAATAAAAATTAAAAAAAAAAATTAAAAATAAACTCCACCGTTCTTCAAGATTAAGATAGAAGATTTTTTTCAGCCGCAGTTGATATCTGGCCGAAACAGTTTAAGCAGCAAGGCTTAAGAGGGGTTTCCGCTTTAGCAGAAGCCAGGAGAGCCTGCTCCTTGGAGGTTTCAGGGACTCACCAGTGGCGCTGAGGATCCAAGCTCATGCTGTTTTCCCCCTCATTACTGTTTGAAGGCAGCAGCTCCTCTGATGGGGAGAGTGGGGCAGTGCTCTTCCTCTTCCTCGTCTCACTGACCTCCCCGAACCCGCTTCCTCTAAGCTCCTTCCCAGCCCCAGCCCCAGCCTCAGGCCAAGCCATGGAGAAGAGTCTGGCGCAGAGAGAAGCACTTGATGTCTCAAATCCCCTTCTGAAGACTGTATGTTCCAAGCTAGGACTCTGTTAGTCAGGGCTCACCAGAAAAACAGAACCAGGGCGGTTTAGCGCTGTCTTCAGCCCAGGGCCTGATCCTGGACACTCGGGATAGAGTCCCGCCTCAGGCTCCCTGCATGGAGCCTGCTTCTCCCTCTGCCTGTGTCTCTGCCTCTCTCTCTCTGTGTCTCTCATGAATAAATAAATAAAATCTTAAAAAAAAAAATAAAGAGACTTTAGAGTCTTTCGGATGCTAGTGTATATGTAAGTGGATAGTATTTACTCACATGTCAAGCACTATTCTGAGTGCTTTCCTTTTTTTTTTTTTTTTAAAGATTTCATTTATTTATTCATGAGAGACAGAGAGAGAGAGAGAGAAGACACAGGCAGAAGGAGAAGCCGGCTCCATGCACCGAGCCTGATGTGGGAATCCATCCCAGGACTCCAGGATCATGCCCTGGGCCTAAGGCAGGTGCCGAACCCCAGAGCCACCCAGGGATCCCCAATATGAGTGCTTTCCTTGTATTAACTCTTAATGTTCTTGACAGCTTTGTGAATGAGGCCCTACTATAATGATCATTTCACAGATGAAACAACTGAAGTCCAGAGAAATTAAAGGACTTGCCCAAGGTCACACAACTACAAGGGGAGAACAGGAATTTGGCTCCAAAGTCTAGGCTTTTATCTCCTTGACTACCTTAATTACCGCTCCTTTTTTTTTGTTTAAGATTTTATTTATTTATTCATGAGAGACACAGAGAAGGAGAGAGAGGCAGAGAGAGAAGCAGGCTCCATGCAGGGAGCCCGATGTGGGACTCAATCCCTGGTCTCCAGGATCACGCCCAGAGCTGAAGGCGATGCTAAACCAATGAGCCACTCGGGCTGCCCTTACCGCTCCTTTATTAAGGAAAGAAATGCAAATTCCATCAAGCACTGAGGAAATTAGATGAAATCTTTGAGGATGAAAGGCATAGTATAGGGAATGTAGTCCATAGTACCGTAATAGCATTGAATGGTGACAGGTGGTAGCTGTACTTATGGAGCACAGCATAAGGTATACACTTGTGGAATCACTGTATTGTGTACCTGAGACTAATGCAACATCGTGTGTCAGCTGTATCTCAAGAAAAACAAAAGAGGGACTCCTGGGTGGCTCAGTGGTTGAGTGCCTTTGGCTCAGGGCATGATCCTGGAGTTTCAGGATCCAGTCCCCCATCTGGCTCCCTTCAAGAAGCCTGCTTCTTCCTCTCCCTATGTCTCTGCCTTCTCTCTGTGTCTATTATGAATAAATAAATAAAATATTAAAAAAAAGAAAAGAAAAAAATTAGGTGCAATCTTGGTGAGAATGAAGACTAGTGTACTCATTTTTTTCTAATTTTTCCTTTTTTTGTATTTTATTTTTTAATTTTTTTTTCAGTATACTCAAATTTAATGACAGGATTAGACAATGGTGTAATGTGGACTTAGAGGAATAGGTCCTATGAGAGTTCCCTGATTATAGGATATGGATTTACAAGTCCCAGCTGGCTGAGAATTTATTTAAATCAGGGAGCAATGGGGACACCTGGGTGGCTCAGTGGTTGAGCATCTACCTTCGGCTCAGGTCGTGATCCCGGGGTCCTCGGATTGAGTCCTGCATCAGGCTCCCCTCAGGGAGCCTGCTTCTTCCCTTGCCTATGTCTCTGCCTCTCTCTGTGTCTCTCATGAATAAATAAATCTTTAAAAAAGATTTTTAAAAATATTTTTATTTAAAAATATTTAATATTTTAAAAATATTATTAAAAATCTTTTAAAAAAATCAGGGAGAAGTCTTGTATTCCAGTGAAAAATTTCCAGCTGATAAACAACTCAGCCTGCTGAGATAGTAACCCTAGTTATTTCTGGGTAGAGTGAACTAGTTTCCTTAGTAATGAAATTTAACTCCTGGATAGTTCAGAGTTAAATACAGAGATGAGATAGTAAAAGAAATCAAACCCATTGTATTGACACGATATTTTTAAAAATATTTTATTTATTTATTTGAGAGATAGAGTGCATGAGCACACAGAGGAGAGGGAGAGGTAGAAGCAGACTCCCCACTGAGCGGGGAGCCCAATTGGGAGCTCAACCCAAGGACCCTGAGACCATGACCTGAGCTGAAGGCAGATGCTTAACTGACTGAGTCACCCAGGTATCCCATTTTTAAAAAGATTTATTAATTTATTTGAGAGAGAGGGAGAGCAAGAGGAGAGGACGAGGGAGAGAGAATCTCAAGGACTCTCCACTGAGCATGGAGGCTTCCACAGCTATCCATCCCAGGAGCCTGAGATCATGCCATGAGCCAAAATCAAGAGTTGGGTACTTAATGGACTGAGCCACCCAGGTACCTCTCGTACTGTATTTCTGGGGTCATATTCAGGAATAATTTGCATGTTTTTTTAAAAATGTTTATTTATTTATTTATTTACGATAGTCACACACAGAGAGAGAGAGAGAGGCAGAGACACAGGCAGAGGGAGAAGCAGGCTCCATGCACCAGGAGCCCGACGTGGGATTTCGCGCCCCGGGCCAAAGGCAGGCGCCAAACCGCTGCGCCACCCAGGGATCCCTAATTTGCATGTTAGTAAGCAATGGGGTAATTGATTCTAGACTTGTGATATTTAAGAGAAATGTATGAGACTGAATTAAGTTTATAAGGTAATAGGATGTTTTAAGAGAACTTGGGATTTACTATATATTACTAAATATACAGTAATATATTTACTATATTTTACTATATTTTATTTACTATATTTTACCAATGTTTAATTGGTTAGGTTTTCCTATGTACCTAAAGTACTTAGAGGAGTTTTGCTTGTCTAATCAGACCAGCAAAGTACTTAAAAGAAAGAAAAAAATGAATATATATATATATATATTACCCTTAAGAATGCAACTACAGATGGTCCCTAACTTATGGTGATTTGACTAATAATTTTATAACTTTATGCTGGTGTGAAAGCAATATGCATTCAGTAGAAACTATACTCTAAATTTTTAATTTTGATCTTTTCCTGGGCCAGCGATATGTGGTACAATGCTCTTGTGATACAAGGCAGCAGCAGCTCCCCATCAGCCACCTGATTGTGAGGGTAAACAACCAGGAACCTATAATCATTCTGTCCCCATACAATCATTCTGTTTTTTACTTTCAGTACAGTTTTCAACAAATTACAGGAGATATTCCACATTTTATTATAAAAGATGCTTTCTGTTAAATGATTTTGCCAAACTGTAAGCTAATGCAAGTGTACTGAGTATATTTAAAGTCAGCTAGGCTGAGGTATGATGTTCAGTAGGTTAGGTATATTACATGCATTTTTGACTTATGATATTTTCCATTTATGATGGGCTTACTGGATGTAACCCCATTGTATGTCGAGAAAGATCTGTAGAAATTTGTTAGGGAATTTAATTGAATAAGATTGTTGTGGAAAAGCAGACTGACCATCCAAAAAGCTGGGCTTCCCTCATACAGCAGGAAGTCCACTATAGCTTTTTGCTAAGGTAGTTGCCGGAAACTGGCTGCCCAGCCTGGGTCTACATTCCCCAAGCCCCTCTGATTCAGTGGGCCCAGTAGCCAGCTGTAACAGTGGAAGGGAGTAGAAGTTACATGTCCCCTTCTGGACAAAGAGGCCAGATCTCTGGTTTGTCTTTCCCATGAGTTTCTTTCTATGGAGTGATGGCCTTACAGCCCTCATGTTGGGGATGAATGCTTTACAAGATGGAAAGAACCCAAGTCCCTGAATCACTTTGTCACTCAACAGAACAACCAACAACCCAACTGAATTCAGATGGCAGACTGGATTCCAGGAGCTGAAGTCAGATGCCTAACCGACTGAGCCACCCAGGCACCCCCATGATTTGGGGGCTGTTTCTTAACAGCTAAGGTGGTACGATGATTGATCTGGTTGTAAATGAGACTGTGTGCTAGTTGTTCTGTTCCTCCAGATCTATCTGCCATCCTTCTCCGCTTTGCCTGTGTTCCAGGAAGACATCTATAGTCTGTACGACTCTTGCTCCCTTGCCCTCCTGCTTCCAGTTGGGTTGAACCAATGAGAGAAACTAGCAAGTACGTAGAGAGTAGAGTATTTTTTAAGGATTTTATTTATTTATTCATGAGAGCCATAGAGAGGCAAAGACATAGGCAGAGGGAGAAGCAGGCTCCCCAAGGGGAGCCCAATGCGGGACTCGATCCCAGGACCGTGGGATATGACCTGAGCCAAAGGCAGATGCTCAACCGCTAAGCCACCCAGGTATCCTGAAAGTGGAGTATTTTTTCCTCCAGCTCCCTGCTTGTGGTTGGCAGTGGCTGTGGTTCCTCCACTTAAGGCCACAGGTCTGACGAGATTCAGATTGCTCTCTTCCCACCCTTTGCCCCTAAGCCTAAGGCAGTAGCAGCTTCGGGCTGTTGCTAGTTGCTGAGGGCTTCACCCCACCTGCAGCACTGTAAATCCTTCCTTATTCGAACTCCCTTTAGCCATTTGAGTGGGTCATATAGCTTCGCTTGTGAAATTGACGTTGACACATAGTATTGTCTACGGAAGTTTAAATATTAGTCAAAGTTTCCCTTGAAACTCAGGATTAAAATTTATTGAACTCATTGATAGAAATACGTCTTTGTTGACTTTAGCCACACTAGTGCTGTACAACAAATCACTCCAACAAAGCTTACAAAGCATTTAGTCCCAGGCTCTTTGGCTCAAAGACCAACTATGGTTCAGCAGATCTAGGCTGGCCTCAGCTGAGGGACTCTGCTATCAGCTGCTGGTCCTGGGTTCCGTTTGGATCTGCTTCCTGGGTTTTCTTCTGGAGCCACGGCTGAGGGACAATACTATTGGGCATGCTCTTCTAATGGCAGATCATTGGAACTCAGGAGATAAAGCTGAGTCACACAAACATATTTCAGCCTTTGCTAACTAACGTCCATTTGGCCAAAGCAAATGTTATGGCCAAGCCTAAGGTGGCGTGGCAGGGCAGGGCCCACCCTGAGGCAGTGGCAAGTGTGTGATGTCTAACTCTATTACAGGGGAGTGAAGTATCAAAAGCAATCATTCATTCCACAGCAAATAATAAGATCTGTAATAATAATAATAATAGAGCCTGCACTTAATTCAATATTAATTAATTTTTAAAAGATTTTATTTATTTATTCATGAGAGACACAGAGAGAGAGAGGCAGAGACACAGGCAAAGGGAGAAGTGGGCTCCCTGCAAGGAGCCCGATGTGGGACTTGATCCTGGATCCTGAGATCACGACCTGAGCCAAAGGCAGACACTCAACCGCTGAGCCACCCAGGCATCCCCAAAATCAATATTCATTTAAACTGTCATAATTAAATAAATATCAAAAAAATAAACTGTCATAATCACAAAGAGACTTCTCAAAGTACAAAAGTTTCCCTTCAAATAATCATTGCTAGCACTTACTATGGAAATGTTACTTCCTGGGCACTATTTGAAGCACTTTACATAGTATCAACTCACTTAATTCTGTTTTTTTAATTTTTAAGATTTATTTATTTATTTATTTTAGAGAGAGATTGAATGCGCCCATGAGCAGGCAAGGGGGTGGGCGAGACAGAGGCAGAGAGAGAGAAGGAGAGAAACAGACTCCCCACTGAGCACCGAGCCCAATCCTGGGACTCCATCCCACGACCCCAAAATCATGACCTGCGCCAAAATCAAGAGTCAGATGCTCAACCAACTGAGCCGCCCAGGCGCCCATCAACTCACTTGTTTCTTTCTTTCTTTCTTTCTTTTTTTTTAAGATTTTATTTGTTTATTCATGAGAGACACAGAGAGAGGCAGAGACACAGAGGGATAAGCAGGCTCCCTGCAGGGAGCCCCATGTGGGACTCGATCCTGGAACTCCAGGATCATGCCCTGGGCTGAAGGCAGATGCTTAACTGCTGAGCCATCCTGGCGTCACAACTCACTTGATTCTTAAAACAACCTCACAAGATAGAGGTATCATCTACATTTTTATTTTATTTATTTTTTAAAGATTTTATTTATTTATTCATGAGAGACACAGAGAGAGAAGCAGAGACACAGGCAGAGGGAGAAGCAGGCTCCCCATAGGGAGCCTGATGTGGGACTCAATCCCAGGACCCCAGGATCACGACCTGACCTGAACGAACCGATGGCAGATGCTCAACCACTAAACCACCCAGGTGCCTCATCATCTACATTTTTGCAACTGAACCTACTGAGGCACAGAATGTTCAATAACTTGTCCTCAATCACACAGCAGGTAGGGGGCAGGAGCAGAGCCAGGCTCTAGAATTCATCTTTTTAAATTATTTTATTGTTTTCTAGAGTTTGTCTTTTTTTTTAAGATTTCATTTATTTATTCATGAGAGACACACAGAGAGAGGTAGAGACATAGGCAGAGGGAGAAGCAGGCTCCCCGAGGGGAGCCTTACATGGGACTCAATCCCAGGACCCAGGATCACACCCTGAGCCAAAGGCAGATGCTCAACCACTGGAGCACCCAGGCGTCCCTAGAGTTTGTTTTTTTTAACCAGTACACTGTATTACCAATTGAAGCATCCAGACAATTCAGAAGATGACTGAGAAGCAATCTGCAGCCCCTCAAGTCTGTGTTCCCTTTGCCTTGGTCCCCATGAGTCAAGGTCAAGGTCAAGCTGAAGCCAGTAGGGCAGCATCCTCTATTTCTGTCCTTGCTTCACTGTTCCAGACATAGCTTTGCTCCTTCCTGACTTTCTGTCTCTTGTGTGTCTCTTTCATGCTCACTAACCTGGACTCTCCCTGATACCAGGCAGCAGGACAGGTGGAGGGTTTCACTGGATGTGGCACCAGTCCCTCTGGGTCCTCCCACAAGGCTCTAAAGTTCATCCTTATGTAAGAGTGAGACAGACCAACACCAAAGGTCCACCACTGTCCTGAGCATTGAAGGGTATAATCAAATCCATTCACTCCTTCCTTCATCAGATAGGTTTGTGGTTGTTTTTTTTTTTTTAATTTTTAAAAAATATTTTATTTATTTATTCCTGAGAGACACAGAGAGAGAAGCAGAGACCTGGACAGAGGGAGAAGCAGATTCCTCACAGGGAGCCCAGTGTGGGATTTGTTCCCTGGACCGGGATCACACCCTGAGCCAAAGGCAGATGCTCAACCCCAGAGCCACCCAGGCATCCCTTAAAATTTTTTAAAAATTATTTATTTATTTGGGAGAGTGAGAGCATGAATGGGGGTTGGGGAGTGGAGGGACAGAAGGAGAGGGAGAAGCAGACTCCCCACTGAGCAGGGAGCCCGATGTAGGACTCGATCCCAGGACCCCTAGATCACCACCCAAGCCGAAGGCAAGTGCTCAACTGACTGAGCCACACAGGCACCCTTCCATCAGACAATTTCTGAGTATTATTTATGATCCAGCCCTTGTGCTAGTGGTGCAATGGTGAGCAAAACAGAAGTGGTACCGCTTTTCAGGGAACTTGGGAAACATATAGCAGACACATAGGCACACACACATGCACATGTGAATATACAAGTATGAGAAAGTACTGGATTATATAGAAATACCAGAAGCAGAACCTGACCTGGTCTGGAGAAGGCATCTTTGAGAAAGTGACCTTTAATGACAGGCAGAAGGTAAAAGCCAGACAAAGGAAATATGGGGGTGTGGAGGAGTCTTTGAGGGAGAAGGAATAGCATGTGTGTGCTTGAACAACCTTCACAGTTCCTCGAGATTGTTGCTCCATCTGTTTAGGACCTTCCCCTTTGAGGGTCTAACTTCGTGCACTCAGAGCTTAATTCTTATTCTCAAGCAAATGATACTATTACCCTTTCCTGTGGGATTAGGGCAAGTCAGGTGTTGGATGAGGTAGGTAACCAAGAGGATGTGCCTTACAGTTGGCCCTCCAGCTGGACCTGTGTAGTTGGAGGCTCCCTGTCCCCTCCCCTGTCCCTGGGATGTATGCTCTGCCCACCATTCCCACAATGAGAGCTGTTCCAAAGACCATCTGGACAGTGTATGTGACTGAACCCACTTAAGGCCCCTGTGTTATAAATTTTAAGATCCTGGCAAGGAGATGCACAGATCTACTTGCCTTGCAGCCACCCATCTCATGAAAGTTCCCTCAGTTATTAGAACTGCCAACCGGGGCGCCTGGGTAGCTCAGCCAGTTGGGTTTCTGGGTCTGCTTTGGTCATGATCCCAGGGGCCTGGTATAGAGCCTGGCCTTGGGCTCCCCGCTCAGTGAGGGTCTGCTTTTCCCTCTCCCTCTGCCCTCCACCGGCCCATCCTCTCTGGCTCTTTCTCTGTCAAATCAAGAAATAAAATCTTAAAAAAAAAAAAAAAAAAACACAAAAGTGCCACTCACACATCTGGAATGATCTGCTTTTTCTTCTGTCTCTCATCTACCATGTTTGGAGGCCAGTTTTCCAACCAATATCAGAGTGGCTTTTTTTTTTTAAGATTTTATTTATTTATTCATGAGAGACACACAGAGAGAGGCAGAGACACAGGAGAGGGAGAAGCAGGCTTCCTGCAGGAAGCCCAATGTGGGACTTGATCCCAGTCTCCAGGATCACGCCCTGAGCCAAAGGCAGGCGCTAAACCGCTGAGCCACCCAGGGATCCCAGCATCAGAGTATTTTGTCACTACCTCTTCAGTCCCCTAACACCTGAACTTCTTTTTCTTCCAACATCCATGTATTGAGCATGAGCAAGGGCTGAATTTGGGGAGGAGGGGGAGTAGTGCCTGTAGATCAGAAAACGCTCCCACCACTCAAGGCAATCATCACTCAGCCAGTCAATGAATAGCACCTACTCTGAGCAGCCCTGTGTGAAGCTCGGAGCATAGCAGAATGAACAGGTAATGGCTGCATTCCTCTGGAGCTAAGAATTGGCCATCAGGCACCAGCACTTTGGTAGGGTGTCAGAAATCATCTGACTTCCTTCTTCGCTGAGCACCCCTCCTCTTAGCCAAGAGCAATGCTTTAATTGGACCAGGATGCAAAGCTGGCTTAATCAGTCTTTCAAAGAATCCCTTTCAGAAGGCTCATGTATGGCACCAGGATCTACTGGATGCATCTGAGTTCCTTATGGGCCACTCAAAGCTTCTTCCACGAGGCCAAGTAGAAAAGAGCCTGATTATCAAAGAGAAAGAGTTTGGCCGGTGGCCAAGCGACACCAGGGCCGGAAGTGGTTGTACTGGGCAATGGGAATGGCTGGAAGGACCAAGATGGTTAAATTACTTAAGATCTTGATAATTTGTCAAAGTGGTAGCTGGCTCTGGGCCCACAGCCGGGGAGAAGTGGAGGTCTTGTCCTGATGGTAAAACAGTAACCAAGTACAGAGACAAAGCCTGAGGTCACCCACGGGGACTACTTTCCTTTTTTTTTTTTTTTTTTTTAAAGGGATAAAAGTTTATTAAGTAAAGATACAGAATACAGAGAAAGCTCTCAGGAGGGAGAGGGGTCCCAACAGGGTTGCCTGACAGACAACTTTCCGATCAACCCCAGACAGCATGTGGAGAGAGATGTGCAGGCCTGGCCACCCATCCATGCTCCAGGTAGTCTTCAGGGGCCATTTCTTCTCTACCTCTTGGGGCAGCAGCGAACACTCTGCTTGGCTCTGAGTCTACTCCCAGGGACCACGACCTGCCTCTGCCATGGAGAGCTGGTGTCAGAGCTCCTGGCTGGGTCAGGCTGAAAAACAGCAAACATGTCTTGGCTTAGCTAACTTTCCCTTCCTGCTAGTCACCCTTAGAGCAAACAGACACTGCCAATCCCAGAAGATTTCATCCTGGACAGGATATCACAGGTCACAAGGTTTCCTTGAGGCAGAAGTTAGGGTTGAATGAACCCAGTCCCCACTTCTAAGTCACAAGAAAAGTCCTCCTGCCCTGTTTGGGCAGAGCTGCTGAGACAGGAGCTACAGTGGAGCCAGCCCTGACCCACCTTTATAGACCCAACTCCTGGGAGCCGGTCCTAGCTCCATCCCTGGCCACAGAAGTTTGAACAAGTCATGAAATCTTTCTGGGGCTGGGTTTTCACATCTGAGAGGCAGCTCACAGCATCATCACTGGGGTTGAATTAAGGAGGATAATGTAGGTGACAGCCTTTTGTAAACAATGAGGTCTTTGTACTACTTGCACATGGCCAGTGTGATGCTTTTACTAATTAATCTTTTCCAGGAAGGCATAATAACCTTCTTCCAACTGTTTCTAGAATGCAGTCATCATTAATTGCTGCCTCAGAACTCCCTTCCTGCAAGTTTTTCTTTTCTTTTTTTAAAAAGATTTTATTTATTCATGAGAGACCCACACAGAGAGGCAGAGACATAGGCAGAGGGAGAAGCAGACTCCCTGCAGGGAGCCTGATGTGGGGCTTGATCCCAGGACCTTGGGATCATGACCTCAGCGAAAGGCAGACACTCAATCACTGAGCCACCCAGGCGCCCAGTTTTTCTCTTTTCTGCTGGCTGCTGAGAAGCATGGAGCTGAACTTGAGACTCACCTGTACCAAGATCGCAGATCCCTCTGGCATTTCTTTCTACTCTTTCTGGGCTTACCTGGTTTGATGAATTGGACTATCATTTTTATTTACACGGCCTTCTATTGTATGAATCGGTCTTAAATCCTCTTCGGGACACAGCAGAGTATAATTAAGTACACACTGTATCAAAACAGGAACACCGGTCATTTGCCAAGCATTTTGCCTGCTCTTCTGTTTGCTTAAAAAAAGGTAGGGTTTGCAATATAAGCTAGATCATGGTAAAACACAGTAGAGTCACATCGGAGCGGAACCCAGGACGCTGCCCTACACTGTGCAGGGGAGGGTGAAGGCGTACCAAAGGCAAAACTCTGCGGCTGCGGCTGGGCTGCGGCTGCGAGCGGTGGGTGGGTTAGGGGTAGCGGCGGGGCTCGGGTCCCCTGCAACCTGTTTCGCCCGGAGGATAACGGAGGGGCTGCAGTGGTCAGGGAGGCTAGAGGTGACCACATGGTTTGCGTCGCTCTTTAAGGGGGAGACAGAAGTCCCTTTACCAGCCGAGGAGGAGGAGTAGAGGTCCCAGACTAAGGCTGGGAGATGGCGAGAGAAGGGCGGGGACGGATCGCAGCCTGGGGCCGGGAGCCCTGGGATTCCCCGCGGAGCGAGGACCGGCGGGAGGAGGGAAGCGCGCGCCGCGGTGACCGCGCTCCAGTCCAGCGCCTCCCAGCCTCTGGCCTTGCGGGGGCTTGGGTGATGCGCTGAACCGACGCGCCCTGTCACCTCGGGCCACCGACGCGGCGGAGACTGGCCCGCTCGGGACAGCAAACGCTCCACTCGCCGGCGGCTCCCCAGTGCCCCGGCCGCGGTTCCCATCGCAGCCCCTCCACCTACTGGCTGATCGCCCCACGTTGCCTCAGTTTCCCCGTCCCCAAAGTCGGGCTAATAATTGTACTCTGTCCTCTTAGGGCCGCTGTGACAAATAAACGGCACAACGCAAATAAAGCGTGTAGCGCCGAGCGGGGTCCTCGCAGGTATCCCCGGAGGGGCTGTGGCTTTCTGCGCACCTCCTCCAGGTCCCCAGGGCGTGGGCCCGTGGCGGGTCAGTCTGTGCGAGGCTCAGGGGTCCCCAAGCCAGGACGCAGGCGCACGGGCGGACTGGCCCCCGGGGCGCCCGGCGGGAGCCAGGGGTGGGCGGGCGTTGGGGCGCCGTGGGCGGGGACCCGCCTCCGTCTCCCGGCTTCCTCCACCTGCCGGGCTCCCGGGAATTTGCCGGGGGCGGTCTGCGGGGAGGCCGTCGCGCACTACAGCGTGGCCGGCGGCGGGATTCGGGATGACCTGGTGCCGGTGAGTGTCCCGGGCGCAGACAGCGACGGGAAGTGGACCTTGGAGGGCGCGCTGCCGGCGGCCGGGGACGCCGCGGGCTCCAGACTCAGCCCGACCTGTCCCCCCGCGGCCCCCGCCCCTGCAAGAGAGCGAGCCCCGGTTCTTTCCCCAACCCCGCACCCCCAGGGGGCCCTGGTTTTCCAGTTGGGAGAACTGGACCTGGAGGTCGCCTCAGGTAGCTGGGGGTGTCGCGTAGACATCCCGAGCGTGGGATTCGGCCGGGGAGGGTGGCGCGGCGTGGGCCCCGGGGGCTCTGACCTGGGGGACCGCGGGCTCCGGGCGGACGGGCAGCCGAGGCTGCTCCGAAAACGGCCCGAGCAGTCGGGGGCTTTAGCAAGTCGGGTTTCGGGTGCCCCGGCGGCGCGCGGCCTCCGGGCAGAGGCAGCGTCTGTCCTGCAGCCCGGGGCGCTGAAGAGCCCGAGGACCAGCGGAATAATCACGGGGAGAAGCAGATTTGATTTCGCTTTTATAGCCTACCGAAAAGGATCACACGCGTTCTGTGTCTTTGTCCTCCAAAGTTTCTTTTCTTTCTTCTTCTTTTTTTTTAAATATGTATTTATTCATTAGAGACACAGAGAGAGAGGCACAGACACAGGCGAGGGAGAAGCAGGCTCCAAGCAGGGAGCCCGACGTAGGACTCGAACCCAGACCTCCGGGATCACGCCCTGGGCCGAAGGCGGCGCTAAACCGCTGGGCCCCCGGACTGTCCTTAATTTTCAATAATTTTTTCATTTAACACTGACAAGACTGTCATCTTGCTTAATCTTGCAAAAGAGTGTTCGCGAGATGACTGATGTTGGGGGGGTGTTGCACTCATGTTTTATAGGCATTAAAATGAAGCACAAGGGGCACCTGGGTGGCTCAGTGGTTCAGTATCTGCCTTTGGCTCAGGTCGTGATCCCGGGGTCCTGGGATCCAGTTCCGCCTGGGGCTCCCAGCAAGGAACCTGTTTCTCTGCCTCTGTCTCTGGCCATCTCTCTGTGTCTCTCATGAATAAATAAACAAAATCTTTAAAAAATAATAATAAAATGAAGTCTATACAGAGGAGGTGGCGGAGAGAGGGCAAGGGAGGCAACCCTTGTGACCACGAATGTTCCAGGGCCGGCTCTCATTCTAGTGTCCTTTCTTCCCCAGCATTTCCCCACCCCACATTCCTTAATGCCAGACGGAGGAGTCCTGGCATTAGGCGTGGTGCCAACTAATTTAAAGCAGCAAGGTCTTGGCAGAGTTGACTTTCCCTTCACATATGGACAGCTGGAAGTCACCAAAAGTCTTGGTTTCAATTGATGTTGTTTGCTAGCCTTATAGCTTTGTGATCTTAAGCCTGCTGGCCTCTGTGATTTGGGGGTATCTAACATTTCTTCCTCAAAGAAAATGAATTATTTTAAACTTTTCTTTGCCTTTTTACTTTTCTTTTTTTAAGGTTATTTTTTAAGATTTTATTTATTTATTTATTTGTTTGTTTGTTTGTTTATTTAAGATTTCATTTATTTACTTGAGAGAGAGAGCACACAAGCAGGGAGAGCTGCAGAGGGAGAGGGAGAAGCAGGCTCCCCACGGGGCAGGGAGACCAACTGAGGCTGGATCCCAGGACTCCAGGATCATGACCTGAACCTAAGGAAGACACTCAACCAGCTTAGTCACCCAGATGCCCCAAGCTTTTTGTTTTTGTGTTTTAAGTAATCTCTACATGCTAGTGGGGCTCGAACTCACCTCTGGGATAGCAAGAGTCCCAATGCTCCACTCACTGAGCCAGCTAGGTGCCCCTAGTTTTTTCTTTTTTAATTAAAAAACATCTGATTTGGGAGCACCTGAGTGGCTTAGTCGGTGAAGCATCCCACACTTGATCTTAGTTCAGGTGGTGATCTCAGAGTGAGTTGAGCCCCACTGGGTGTGGAGCCTACTTTTATTTTTATTTTTATTTTTTTTATCTTTTTATTTTTTTAGCAATAAATTTATTTTTTATTGGTGTTCAATTTGCCAACATATAGAACAACACCCAGTGCTCATCCCATCAAGTGCCCCCCTCAGTGCCCGTCACCCACTCACCCCCACCCCCCCTCCTCCCCTTCCACCACCCCTAGTTCATTTCCCACAGTTAGGAGTCTTTATGTTCTGTCTCCCTTCTTTTTTTTTTTATTTTTTTAATTTATGATAGTCACAGAGAGAGAGAGGCAGAGACAGGCAGAGGGAGAAGCAGGCTCCATGCACCGGGAGCCCGATGTGGGATTCGATCCCGGGTCTCCAGGATCGCGCCCTGGGCCAAAGGCAGGCGCCAAACCACTGCGCCACCCAGGGATCCCTGTCTCCCTTCTTTTAAAAAAAGGGGGGGAACATCTGGGTGGCTCAGTGGTTAAGCGCCTGTGTTTGGCTCCCCTCGTGATCCCGGGGTCCTAGGATCAAGTCCCGCATCAGGCTCCTCTGTGGGGAGGAGCCTCCTCTGTTTCTCCCTCTGCTTATGTCTTTGCCTCTCTCTGTGTCTCTCATGAATGAATAAAAAAATCTTAAAAAAAAAAAGTTTGACTTTGAAATGGGTATTTCTAATTTTGTCCCTCTAGGACGAGCCAGTTCACTTGACACACCCTACCAACCTTAGAAATGATCGTCATGGTGCCAGGTGTAAACTCAGTAAATTGGTAAATTCACTTCTTTTCCCACACTATGGAGCACTCTTGTATTAGGTGTAGACCCTGTTCTAGATTGATCCAGTACTGCCCCCTCCCTAGATTGACACTCAACCACTAATCCACCCTGGTGCCCAAAAATTTTTTAATTTTTTATTAGAAAGAGTGAAAGAGAAAGAGGGGTAAGGCAGAGAGCGAGAGAGAATCCCAAGCAGGCTTCACGTCTAGCACAGAGCCCCATGTGGGACTCTTGATCTCACCACCCTGAGATCATGACCTGAGCCAAAATCAAGAGTTGGAGGCTTAACAGACTGAGCCCCCCAGGTTCCCCAGGAGCTTTTGTTTAATATGAGTTTTATCTATTCCTGTTACCACATGAAACATTAAAACAGAAAATTTAGAAAAATGTATTTAAGTCATTAAAAAATAGCAATCGTCAACCTACCAGATGTTAACATAATGCATTTTTATTTATTTTAAAATTTAATTTTATTTAAATTCAATAATTAACATAGTATATTATTAGTTTCAGAAGTAGAGTTCAGTGATTAATCAATTGTGTATAACATCTACTGCTCATTACATCACACGCCCTCCTTAATGCCCATCACCCAGTTACCCCATCTCCCATCCCCCTCCCTCCGGCAACCCTCAGTTTGTTTCTTATGGTTAAGAGTCTCCTATGGTTTGTCTCCCTCTCTGATATTGTCTTGTTTTATATTTCCCTCCCTTCCCCTATGATCCTGTTTTGTTTCTTAAATTCCACATATGAGTGAAATTATGTAATTGTCTTTCTCTGATTGACTTATTTTGGTTAGCATAATACACTTTAGTTCCATCCACATCGTTGCAAATGGCAAGATTTCATTTTCTTGGTGGCTGAGTAATATTCCATTATGTATACATACACCACATCTTCTTGTTTTTATTATTTTTTTAAAATTTTATTTATTTGACAGAGAGAAAGCAAGAGAGCACAACAGGGGTAGCAGCAGAAGGAGAGGGAAAAGCAGTCTCTCCACTGAGCAGAGAGCCTAATGTGGGGCTCAATTCCAGGACCCTGGGATCATGATCTGAGCTAAAAGCAGAGGCCTAACCGTCTGAGCAACCCAGGCAACCCTATACCAGATTTTCTTTATACATTCATCTGTCAATGAACATCTGGTCTCCTTCCATAGTTTGGCTATTGTGGACATTGCTGCTAACATAACACATTTTATTTTATTTTTTTAAATTTTTTATTTATTTATGATAGTCACAGAGAGAGAGAGAGAGAGAGGCAGAGACATACGCAGAGGGAGAAGCAGGCTCCATGCACTGGGAGCCTGATGTGGGATTCGATCCCGGGTCTCCAGGATCGCGCCCTGGGCCAAAGGCAGGCGCCAAACCGCTGCGCCACCCAGGGATCCCACATAACACATTTTAATGAAAAATTAACTTTGAAGGCTTGACCAGGACTGATTGATCCACTTCTAGTTCACTCCTGTGATTATTGGTGGGAGGCTTTGCTTTGTCTTTATATGGCACTCCATGGGCATCTCACAACATGGCAGCTGACTTCCCCAGAACTAATTAACTGAGAGGGAATGTGCCACCAAGGTGAAAGCCACAGTGTCCTTTACTACCTACCTCAGAGGTGACCTATGCTGTTTGCATATTGGTCACCCTGGCCAGTGTGGGAAGGGGCTCCACTAAGGTGTGACTACTTAGAGGCAAAGATCATTGGGGGCCACTCTGGGGATTGGCTACCACAGGATTTTTGCATCTATTTTTATAAATGAGATTGGCTGTGATTTTTCTTTTTCTTTTTTTTTAAAGGTTTTATTTTTAAGTCATCTCTATGCCCAATGCAGAGCTTGAACTCAAAACTCTGAGTTCAGTCCAGTGCTCCATCTATTGAACCAGTCAGGTGCCCCTGGCTGTGATTTTTCTTTCTGATCAGATCCTTCTCACGTTTTGGTAAAAGGTTTATGCTGTTTCACAAAATAAGTTGGGGACTGTTCCCTTTCTTCCCATATTTCGGAAGAATAGAAAATGAAATAAAAAGGAAAATTTGACACTATAGGATCATTCAAAATTTTTTCTTTTTGCCTGAGTCAGTTTTGTAAGTTGTATTCTTCTATAAGAATTTTCTTACTTAAAAAAAAAAAAAGAATTTTCTTACTTCCCCTGCTCTTTCAAATTTATTGGTACAAATTGTTAATTTATATTCTCTTAATACTTATTTAATGGCTGTAAGGTTCTAGCGATGCCCTCAATGTTCCTGCCATTGGCGATTTGTGCCTACTCTTGTTTTTTCTTGATCCTGCCAATGAGTTTATTAGTTTTATTTTTATTTTTTTATTTATTAGTTTTAAAAACAAAACTATTTTTGGCTTTGATCATTATATTGTATATTTCCTACTTTACTAATTTATGCCCTCCCATTTAACATTTCCTTCTTTCTAATTTATTTGAAACTAATCTGCCAATCTTTCCCTAAATTTTGAGGTAGCTGTTTGGCTTCCTGACTCAGATTTTCATCTTTTCTAATATAGGTATTCAAGGTCATAAATTTCTCTCCCTTTTTTCTTCCCATTCCCCAGAGATATCCAGTGCTAATAATTTGATATATTTACTTTTATTTTTACACAAATAGAATCCTACCATATACAAGATTCTTCAACTTTCTTTTTTCTTCTTTCTTTCTTTCTTTCTTTCTTTCTTTCTTTCTTTCCTTTCTTTTCTTTCTTTCTTTCTTTCTTTCTTTCTTTCTTTCTTTCTTTCTTTCTCTTTCTTTCTTTCTTTCTTTCTTTCTTTCTTTCTTTCTTTCTTTCTTTCTTTCTTTCTTCTTTCTTTCTCTTTCCTTCCTTCCTTCCCTTCTTTCCTTCCTAGAATTCAAAGCATGGTCTCAAAGAGATATTAGCACTTTATTTATTTGTTCGTTTGTAAGTAGGCTCCACGCTGAGCTTGAAGCTCAGACTCATGACCCTGAGATCAAGAGCTGTTCACTCTACCAACTGAGCCAGCCATGCACCTCTACTTTGTTTTTCTTTGAGATGTATTTTAAATGTCCCATTGGAGGAAGCTGGATGATGGGCACATGGGATTTACTGTACTTATTTTGCTATGTTTGCAATTTCTCATGAGTCCATAAATATTTTAGAATAAAATGTTTTTTAAAAAGCAATAAACTTTTCACTTTGAAAAGTCTATCTTAGTTATAGTGCCACTTTGGTTCATTGAAAATTGGCATTATAGGATTATTCAGACTTTTCTCAATTTTTTTTGACTGTATCTGTTTTTGTAAGTTGTGTTCTCTAAGAATTTTCTGAATTCCTTTGCACTTTCAAGTGTATTGGCACAAAATTGTCCATTTATATTCTACCCCATTCTGTTAAATGGGTTACTGGGTTTGGGTTTGTTTGTTTTTTTTTTTTTTTGGTATTATTTGAGAAAGAGAGAGGGTGGGAGTGAGAGAACATGAGCAGGGGGAGGGGCAGTGGGAGAAACAGACTCCTGGCTGAGCCTGGAGCCTGACGTGGGGCTCGATCCCAGGACCTGGCTGGGACCATGACCTTAGCCAAAGGCAGATGCCTAACCGATTGAGCCACCCAGGTACCCTGGGTTACTAGTGTCTTATTGTTAGTATATGATGATTCTTTTAACTAGTCTCCTGTTGATTTGCACTTAGGTTGTTTTCTGTTTTTTTTTTAACAATGCAGTGATGCTTATACTTCATCTCTAGTTGTGGTGCAGTTTGACAGGCCAAGCACCTCAATCTGCTTGAACTGTTCTTTTCTTCTTCTTCTTCTTCTTCTTCTTCTTCTTCTTCTTCTTCTTCTTCTTCTTCTTTTTTTTTTTAAGATTTTATTTATTCATGAGAGACACACATACACAGAGAGGCAGAGACACAGGCAGAGGGAGAAGCAGGCTCCATGGAGGGAGCTCGACATGGTTCTCGATCCCAGGACTCCAGGATCATGCCCTGGGCTGAAGGCAGGTGCTAAACCGCTGAGCCTCCCAGGCATCCCCTGAACTGTTCTTCTGTATGAGTCTTGTGTTAAACTTGACAGCCCTGAGTAATTATGTCCAGGAAAATTCTGTGTTAGTAGATATGCATTCTTGCAAGAAACATCTTGTCAGAGCAGGCATAAACAAATACTCCCTTGAAGTCATCTCTGCTCTGCTCTTCAATCATGGTATATCCTGAAGAGGGGACATTTTCTCCAGATCCTTCTGTCATGTGTTCAGAGGAGTTTTTAGGAGGCCTGCATGACTGAGCAGCCTTCAACCTTGACACAAACAAACTAAACCATTTGCAAGTTCAATGAAGACAGGAAAAGGAAACACAAGCAAAGAAATGGGTGGTTGAAAACACAAGCAAAGAAATAATTAACTTCTAAAAACAATTGTTTAAAACTGTGCTGTAGCCAGGCCTTCTAAATTTGGTACCTCTACCTATGTGACAGCCAATGACAGGCTTCATCAAGATTCAATACTTCATCCCTAGGATGAAGCCAGACTTGTTTTGAATGTTAATATTTGCCATCATAACCCATAACCATGTTGGTATTTTTGTAAAAGATTTTATTTATTTATTTGACACACAGAGAGAGTGTGTGTGAGAGAGAGCATGAGCAGGGGGGAAGAGGCAGAGGGAGACAGAGAGTAGACTCCCCATTGAGCAGGGAGCCCAAAATGCGGCTTGATCCCAGGACCCTGGGATCATGACCTGAGTTGAAGGCAGATACTTAACTGACTCCATGCCGGGAGCCCGATTCAGGACTCGATCCCGGGACTCCAGGATCGCGCCCTGGGCCAAAGGCAGGCGCCAAACCTCTGAGCCACCCAGGGGTCCCCCCAATTCTTTGAAATTTTATTTTATTTTATTTTTTTTCTAGTTTTTATTTTTTATTTATTTTTTAAATAATAAATTTATTTTTTATTGGTGTTCAATTTGCCAACATACAGAATAACACCAATTCTTTGAAATTTTAGACACTTCATTCCTGATCCAACATTTATGAGGTTCTGTGTATGTATGAAAGGAATGTGTATTCTGCATGTAATATTCTGTATGTTTTTTGTATCAAGTTTGATGATTGTCTGGTTCATATAATCTGAATTGTTGCTAATTTCTTGTTTGTTTGCCCTAATGGCTAGGGAGGATAGTATGTTAAAATCTCTCACTGCGATTGTTGATTTGTCTATTTTTCCTTGTAATGCTTTCAGTATTTTGTTTTATATATTTTGGGACACTGATATTAGGAAAAGGAATTTTTTCTTGTGAACTGAATATTTTACAACTTTGAAGTATCTGTGGTTTTGTTTTTTGTCTTTAAAATCTACTTCAGGTGGGCAGCCCTGGTGGCTCAGCGGTTTAGCACCGCCTTCAGCCCAGGGCCTGGTCCTGGAGACCCAGGATCAAGTCCCACATCGGGCTCCTTGCATGGAGCCTGCTTCTCCCTCTGCCTATGTCTCTGCCTCTCTCTGTGTGTCTCTAATGAATAAATAAATAAAATCTTTAAATAAAATAAAATTACATGGTATTTTTAATCCTTTTCCTGGGTAATGCAAAGACTTCGAAATGCTTTTAGTCTGTTTACTGCCTTTCCTGACTTATTTTACTTTCTTTCTTTTTCTTTCTTTCTTTCTCTCTCTCTCTCTATTTCTCTTTCTTTCTTTCTTTTTTTTTTTTTTTGGTTCTATGGTATACAAAACAGTATTATTACTTTAATAATAATTAAAATTATTATTTTATTAATACTATTATTACTATTATTACTAATTATTACATATTACTGACATTATGTAGTCAGTAATTACCTGGATTTACCCACTTATTTGCCATTTTGATTTCTCTTCAGCCTTTCCTTATGACATCCCACCTAGGACAGCGTGTTTGCTGTTGTTCCTTTGCTAGTGACAAGTTCCTTCAAATGCTGTTCGTCTGAAAATGTTGTCTCGCCTTCATCCTTGAATATTTTTTCTGGTGCGGAAGGTATTTCAATGTCTCTGGCTTCCCATGTATCCTCTGGGAAAGTCAGCTAGCAACCTCTTTTGAACGTAATCTTTTCTTCTCTGGCTGCTTTTAAAAGATTGGTCTCCTTTAATTTTCGGCATTTTTGCTTTGATGTCGTTTGGTGTGTATTTATTTTGACATTTCCCTGCCTGTGGCTTGTAGAACTTTTGGAAAGCATGCAATGAGGTCTCTCATTAGTTTTGAACATTTTTAACCATCTTTTCTTCAAATATTACTCTACTCCATCCTCTCCTCCTATACTTGCTGCATCCTCTATATCCTTATTTCTTTCCAGTAATTTATTTTTCAGGAAGATTTTGGTTTTTTAAGTAATCTCTACATCCAACGTAGGGCTTGAACCCACAACCCTAAGATCAAGAGTCACATGCTCGGGGGGATCCCTGGATGGCTCAGCGATTGAGCATCTGCCTCTGGCCCAGGGCATGATCCCGGGATCTGGGATCGAGTCCTACATCGGGCAGGGAGCCTGCTTCTCTCTCAGCCTATGTCTCTGCTTCTCTCTTTGTGCCTTTCATGAATAAATATATAAAAATCTTAAAAAAAAGGTGGGGGGGCAACCCCAGTGGCACAGCGGTTTAGCGCCACCTGCAGCCCAGGGCGTGATCCTGGACACCCGGGATTGAGTCCCACGTCAGGCTCTCTGTATGGTGCCTGCTTCTCCCTCTGCCTGTGTCTCTGCCTCTCTCTCTCTGTTTCTATAAATAAATAAATAAATAAATAAAATCTTTAAAAAAAAAGAAATACTCAAATCATTAATTTACAATTCTCCAGCTTTGCAATACTACTAAGTTTACAATATGTCTGAGAATTCCAAATCTGAAGCCTCGTGTCTGGTTTGGTTTGAGGTGGGTGTTGCCTCATTTAAAAGATGTGATCTCCAGGACGCCTGGGTGGCTCAGCAGTTTGGTGCCGCTTTAGTCCAGGGCGTGATCCTGGAGACATGGGATCGAGTCCCATGTCAGGCTCCCTGCATGGAGCCTGCTTCTTCTGCCTGTGTTTCTGCCTCTCTCTCTGTTTCTCTCATGAATAAATAAATAAAATCTTTAAAAAAAATGTGATCTCCATATGTGCTAAATATTGTCTTTACAAAATAGCTTGTGGAAATAATCTGAGATGTAGGCTGCCTCCAGAAATGACAGTTTATGTTTGGTTCTCCTAGACTCCGGGAGCACTGGCAAAATGTGATTGCCTCAGTTCAATTCCCGAGAGATGTTGGGCAGCCTAGCGGCCAAGCCTGTTTCAGCTTCACCCCTTTCCCTGGAGTAGTCCATTGAAGCTCCAAAGCAAAGAGAAGGGATTCTCCTGGGAACCCCAACCCTACCTCCACCAGTAGTGGATCTTGGGCTCTAATATTTATTCTCCTAATCATAAAAGGCTGAGAAAAGCATGCTCAGCCTCTCAGCTGCCCCCTTAGGAATTGGTAAACAGGGGATCCCTGGGTGGCGCAGCGGTTTGGCGCCTGCCTTTGGCCCAGGGCGCGATCCTGGAGGCCCGGGATCGAATCCCACGTCGGGCTCCCGGTGCATGGAGCCTGCTTCTCCCTCTGCCTGTGTCTCTGCCTCTCTCTCTCTCTCTGTAGCTATCATAAATAAATTTAAAAAAAATTTTAAAAAAAGGAATTGGTAAACACATCAGAGGAAAAGCAACCTCATTCCTTAGCCTCCATTACCCGTCGTCCAATCCTCCCCCTGTAATTCACTACCTTGGTAGCCATCTGAGAGTCCTTCAAGCAGACAGGTTTTTGGCTTTGCTTTTGGTTCAGCTTTTCCAGTTGTCAACAGTGGGAAAGTCGGTCTGAATTGCTCAGCCTGCTCGTACTGGAGGCAGAAGGCCCTCTTGCCCGTAAGGCTCTTAGATGAGCCAGTAGAGGAGGTGGAAACTCCATGAGACTGGTTTCGGACTCTTGCAGCAAGGATAGGGTATAGCTAATTTTAATTGAGCTCAAGAAAATAGAGCTGATATTATTTGTACTCCTAATAATATTGTGAAACAATTAATCATTATTACTACAGAATTACAGTTGATCCTGAAACAAAACAGGGATTATGCACACTGACTCCTCTGCCCATAACTCCTGCACCTTGAAAAATCCACGTATCTCTTTTGACTCCCCCAAAACTTAAGTATTAGTAGTCTCCTGTTGATGTGTCTATGTCTACAGTCTATGTATTATGTTATATATGTATTCTTAAAGAATACCTAACCTCTTCTTTTTTATCTTCTGGTATTTTTTGTTGTTGTTAAGATTTTATTTATTTATTCATGAGAGACACACAGAGAGATGCAGAGACACAGGCAGAGGGAGAAGCAGGCTCCATGCAGGAAACCTGATGTGGGACTCGATCCTGGGACTCCAGGATCACGCCCTGAGCCAAAGGCAGATGCTCAACCACTGAGCAAACCAGGCATCCCACTTTTTTGGTATTTTTAAGCTACAGTTTGTCTGCAAGTTTTTCAAATTGTGGCAGATCTCCAAAATATTTTCTAATATATTTATTGAGAAAAATCTGCATGTAAGTGGACCCACACAGTTTAAATCTGTGTTGTTCTATTTTGTCAATTGTATATAGTAATTCATAGTTATTATGTATATAACTTGAATGGGTTTCTGATACTTGCAACCCCAAATTCCCAACCATGGTATGCAAAAGCAGTGTGTATATACCACTTTTGCCTAAAATCTCACCAGAACTTATTTGGTTGTTAATAGGTATAAAATCCTATTTCAAAGTTATCTTTTAATTTTAATATTATTAACTTCCAGTGAGAACAAATATTTTCCTATGTGTTTGCCAGTAGATATATCTCTTCTTGGGTCAGTCAATTTTTCATATTCTGTGTCCACTTAATTAATTGGTGTCTTAAAGTTTTTTGCATTAGTGAATTAAGATTAAATCTTTACTCTCCTATTTGTTAGGAACCATTTCAGTAGTCCAATATTACTATTTTTATTTCAGTGGTGTTTCACAGAGTAGATATTTTATTTTATTTTTTAAAGATTTTATTTATTTATTTATTTATTTGACACAGAGAGAGAGATCCCAAGCAGAGGGAGCAGCAGGCAGGAGAGGGAGAGGAAGAAGCAGGCTCCCTACTCAGCAGGGAGGTAGACACAGGGCTCTAATCCAGGTCCCTGGGATCATGACCTGAGCCGAAGGCAGACAATTAACCAACTGAGCCCCCCAGGTACCTCCACTGTGTAGATATTTTGAGAGTTGTATGCGTACTTAAGCATTTTGCTCTTCCCCTTGTATATGTTTCTAGGCTATAAAGTGTCATAGTTCACAAAGGGATTAGGGTGATAAACAGAAATGATGAGATTGCTTTCTTAGGCAAGAGGAAAATCCTAACTGGCTTCTGTCATCTGCTGAGACATGGGGACATCTGGACCATCCCTGTTAGTAGGTACAAGAGTCCCTCAGGGAAATGAGTATCACCATCTTCTGATTCAGGACTCCGGCCACTCCTGCAGTTTCTGCATGGTCCCAAAGTTCTGCACCTGGCATAGGAGCACTGCTTGGCAGGGTTAGGTTATTTCACCTGACTTGAAGGGACAAGTTGCCACCAGCTGATCCAGATGACTGACTCATTTCCTTATCTCTCACTGACTTCATAAATTGCATTTGGCAATTTCTTGAATGTTTTTCGAATTTGCTCCAACCAGAATAGCAGACTCGTAGGGTTATAATTTTAAGCAGTCCCCAGTTAGGGACACGAACAGTGTAGTTGCATCATTGTAGAACACTTGTAGTTACTGGATAAAAATTCAGCTGCTTAGTATTTTATTGGTAATCTCCTACCAAACAGTTCCTATTCGTGACTGCATCACAAATGCTGTCCCTAGCTGGAACCAGGTTCTGTAAATCAGAACCCCAAAGTTGAGAGAGGTCTGATCACATGGCCCAACCTGAGTAAGAGAAGTAAAGACTAATTTTCTGCATGTATGTCTACCCAGGCGTCTCCACAAAATTAATTCTTGATCACTGCAAAAAGTAAGAGTATAGGAATATGTTGATATAAGAACATCTTGATTAGTGGTACCTGGGTGTCTCAGTCGATTAAGCGTCTGCCTTCGGCTCAAGTCATGATCCCAGGGTCCTGGGATTGAGCCCTACATCACTATCTTTCTCTATCTTTCTCAAATAAATAAAATCTTAAAAAAGGAAAAAGAACATGTTGATTGAAAAATTCCTCATTATAATCTGATTATTCACATTGACTATAATTAACAACTTGGTGTATATCATTTCATATATTTTTTTTCTGTGACTCTGTGACTACACACTTTAAATAGATATGTTGGTGGGCAGCCTGGGTGGTTCAGTGGTTTAATGCCACCTTCAGCCCAGGGCATGATCCTGGAGACCCGGGATTGAGTCCCACATCGGGCTCCCTGTGTGGAGCCTGCTTCTCCCACTGCCTGTGTCTCTGCCTCTCTCTCTCTCTCTCTCTCTCTCTCTCTCTCTCTCTCTCTGTGTGTCTCATAAATAAATAATAAAATCTTAAAAAAAAAAAGACATGTTGGGCAGTCTGGGTGTATCCAATCCAATAAGGTCTTAGTTTTTTTGGTTTTTGTTTTTTTTAAAAGATCTTATTTATTCATGAGAGACACAGAGAGAGAAAGAGAGAGAGGCAGAGACACAGGCAGAGAGAGAAGCAGGCTCCATGCAGGGAGCCCGACGTGGGACTCGATCCCGGGTCTCCAGGATCAGGCCTTGGGCTGAAGCGGCGCTTAAACCACTGAGCCACCAGGGCTAGCTAGGTCTTAGTTTTTTAAAGGGTTTATATTATGTCCATTCAGTAATTTGCTTTAAAAATATGCATTTCAGGGCAGCCTCGGTGGCTCAGTGGTTTAAGCTTTGGCCCGTGGCCTGGTCCAGGAGACCCAGGATCAAGTCCCACATCAGGCTCCCTGCATGGAGCCTGCTTCTCTCTCTGCCTGTGTCTCTGCCTCTCTCTCTCTCTCTCTCTCTCTCTCTCTCTTTCTCTCTCTCTCTTTCTCTGTCTCTCATGAATAAATAAAATCTTAAAAAATATATGCATTTCAATATTTATTTAGATATTTGAACTCTCACACAAGGGTTTTTCAAGCTGGTGAACATAAGACAAATTATTTCTCCCAAAGAACTGTAACATAGGGCACCTGGGTGGCTCAGTGGTTGAGTGTCTGCCTTTGGCCCAGGGCATGATCCCAGGGTTCTGGGATCAAGTTCCACATCGGGCTCCCAGCAGGGAGCCTGCTTCTCCCTCTGCCTATGTTTCTGCCTCTGTCTTGCATGAATGGATAAATAAAATCTTAAAAAAAAAAGGGGGGGGGATCCCTGGGATGCTCAGCGGTTTGGCGCCTGCCTTTGGCCCAGGGCGCGGTCCTGGAGTCCCGGGATCGAGTCCCACATTGGGCTCCCGGCATGGGGCCTGCTTCTCCCTCCTCCTGTGTCTCTGCCTCTTTCTCTCTCTATCTATCATAAATAAAAATAAATCTTAAAAAAAAAAGAACTGTAACATACATTCCCAGACAACAGAAATATATAATTGAACTAATATTAACGTATATAATTTTTTAATAAACGGATTATCAAGTAATAAAACAAAAATTACCGTAATAAAACAAATTATCAAGAGTCTAAAAATTAGGTTACACAGCTCAGAAGGCATACACAGGCCATCTCTTGCTTTTTGCAAGTTCATGTTATGCTACCTGGCTTTGATGAAAGACCTACATTAGTACTTACTCTTTTGTTAACGAAAAGAAATCCAAAGAGAATTTTTGCTTTTGTGAAAAAAGATGAAAAGCGAAAAAAAGGGCGAAAAGCAAAAAAAGCGCTCTCCATATGGTTTGCAAGCCCTCTGTAGAGAGGCGGCGCGCACCCTGAGCAGCCACAGTGGCGCCACCAAGCATCTTTCCTGGGAACTACACTCAGCATCTCAACATCAAGCCAACGGAGCTTTGCACTGTCTGCGAGCACCTGTATTATCTCAATTTCTTTTGTGCATCCGTTAGCAAGATGTTCCTAAGGTATCAAAAAAGCCTAAGTGTAGTTTGGAGATCTGAGAACACTGAAAATTTTTCCGTATAAATTCATGGTAATTGCCTCTTTGCTTTGTACCATTTCAAAGCCTTATAAAAGGTCTCATAGGATCACTCTAGTTTCAAAGAGTGGGGGAAACCTGTTATATATTAGACTTCTGCTCAATTCATTGGTAGAAACTCACTTCCTTTTTTTTAAAGGAGAGATTGGGAAGAAAAGAAAAAAAATCACACTTTAAAAAAAGTGGTGAACAACTGATAGGTATATAAAAATTATGAGTTCAGAAATTTTATAATTTAAAATTTGTTTTAGTTTCAACAACAAAGTATCACTGCCTTTTAAAAAATAGTTACTAAGTTAAAGGATATATTCTACATGTTCTGCACAAGACAAAAACAACCTTTTATTAAAAATATGAAGAGCCCTCTCATTTGTTTTCAGGCTTTCGCAGTTAAATTGCACACCATATGCAAACAATCAATGAATTGTACAACTTTTTTCTGAAGACTTTACAGTTGTGCTTCTTTACAATGCAGAGTTTCCAAATGGAGGTTTTCTTTTTTTTTTTTTAAGATTTTTATTTATTTATTTGAGAGAGAGCACAAGCAGGGGGAAGGGCAGAGGGAGAGGGAGAAGTAGACTCCCTGCTGAGAAGGGAGCCAGACCTGGGGCTTGATCCCAGGACCCAGAGATCATGACCTGAGCCCAAGGCAGACACTTTACCAACTGAGCCACTCAGTGCCCCAAATGGAGGTTTTCTATTATAGCACAAAATGAGATTTATAGAAAGGCAAAAAAAAAAAAAAAAAAATCACTGTAAGACTTGGTTAAAATCCAACAAAAATCAGCGGTTGCATAAAGCTGACGGATGAGAGTGTTCACATCAGATGACAGTGTTCATGGTTCCTGAGATTTTAATCTATAAGACACTAAAAATATATAAGTATTGTGCTGGGTATTTTGGTACTTAACCTCTCTATATTTTTTGGATGTTAGGCTGCCTAGCTGGTCAGTTGGTAGAGCATATGACTGTTGATCTGGGCATTTATGGGTTTCAGCCCCATGTTGGGTGTAGAGATGACTTAAAAATAAAAATATTAAAACATTTTTTTTTGTCTTAGTTGTTGATAAGATTCTGGCATGGGAATAGATTTAAAGAAGATTCACAACTCAAGATTGCATGATTTCAGGATTTTCCCAAGTATCCAGATAGGACCAGGAGACCAGGATCGCATGGGCCACCTTCAGAGTCTTTGCCATATCTGGTCTCACACGTCTTTGCCTGGGTATTCTATACTTTCATGTTGTTAATTGGAACCAGATCTCTTCTTTCATTATGTTTGACCCATTGTCACTGGCATTTAGAAAACTGCTTAGTGTAGCTTTTAGAAGTGTGGTCTGGTTTCCTGCATCCATCACTGATTACACAAGTTACTTTTCCTGGGACGCCTGGGTGGCTCAGCAGTTGGGCATCTGCCTTTGGCCTGGGGTGTGCTCCTGGGATCCCGGGATCGAGTCCCACATCGGGCTCCCCACGTGGAGCCTGCTTCTCCCTCTACCTGTGTCTCTGTGTCTCTCGTGAATAAATACATAAAATCTTTAAAAAAAAAAAGTTACTTTTCCTCTTGCAGCCTCAGCTAGGCACTGGGTGGAGTAATGCAACCTCTCTCATTATGTTGTTCTGCGAATTAAGTGCGATAATGCACACAAAGCTCTCGGCAGAGGTTTAGAACATAGTGAGTGGTCGGTCATTAGATGATAACTACAATAATTATTTTTATTTTTTATTAACTTTTTAAAAAGATTTTTATTTATTTATTCATGAGAGACACACACACAGAGAGAGAGAGAGGCAGAGACATAGGCAGAGAGAGAATCAGGCTCCATGTGAGGAGCCCGATGTGGGACTCCATCCCAGATCCCAGATCATGCCGTGAGCTGAAGGCAGATGCTCAACTGCTGAGCCACCCCGGTATCCCTTTATTAATTTTTTTCTTTAAAAGATTTTATTTTTAAGTAATCTCTACACCTATTGTGGGGATTGAATTTACAATCCCCAAATCAAGAGTTGCACACTCTACCAACTGAGCCAGCCAGGTGCCCCTCTAATTATTATTTTTGAGAAATATTTATTTTGCACCTAGCTACCTGCAACCTACTACAATCTCACCATTTCCAATAGTTTTTCATTTAATACATTGTAGTTTTTCAAGTATGCAATTATTTCATCTGTAAATAATGATACTTTTATTTCCCTTTCTGTCACACATCACCCATAAGCTAATCTTACTGTGCTGATTAGGACTTTCATAACAATGTTAAATAATAGCAGTGGATATTCTTTTTTAAAAAAGATTTTATTTATTTGAGAGAGAGAGAGAGAACATGAGTGAGCAGAGAGGCAGAGGGAGGGAGAAGCAGACTTCCTGCTGAGCAGAGAGCCCAACATGGGGCTGGATCCCAAGATCCCAGGATCATGACCTGAGCCAAAGACAGATGCTCAACTGGCTGAGCCACCCAGGTGCCCCAGCAGTAGGTACTCTTATCTTGTGCCTAGCTATAGTAGAATTTTCCAGTGTTTCACCATTAAACATTTACTGATTTTTTGTTTGAAATGTAAATCTTGGAACACCTGGGTGTGTCAGTTGGATAAACATCCTACTCTTTTTTTTTTAATTTTTATTTATTTATGATAGTCACAGAGAGAGAAAGAGAGAGAGGCAGAGACATAGGCAGAGGGAGAAGCAGGCTCCATGCACCGGGAGCCCGATGTGGGATTCGATCCCGGGTCTCCAGGATCGCGCCCTGGGCCAAAGGCAGGCGCCAAACCGCTGCGCCACCCAGGGATCCCAACATCCTACTCTTGATCTCAGCTTAGGTCCTGATCTTAAGGTCATGAGTTCAAATCCCAAGTTGGGCATGGAGTCTACTTAAAATAAAATAAAATAAAATAAAAATCCAAAAAAATGAAATGTAAATCTGTACCATGTTAAGAAAGGATACATCTGTTCTTAAAGGAGCCACTTATTTTTACCTGAGGAATTTTTAAAAATATTTTTTAAAAGACTTTATTTAGGCTGGGGAATTCATGTGGAGGTCAGAGTGGAAGCAGGTATGAGTGGGTCCAGCAGAAGGAGATATGGCTGTCAAAGTGTTTGGGTCCATTGGCAAGTGCAGCCCGGCCTTAGCTGTTGCAGGAGGAGTGGTGAACTCTGCCTTGTATAATGTGGATGCTGGCCACAGAGCTGTCATCTTTGACCGGTTCCGTGGAGTACAGGACATTGTGGTAGGAGAAGGGACTCACTTTCTCATCCCTTGGGTACAGAAACCTATTATCTTTGATTGCTGCTCTCGACCACGTAATGTACCAGTAATCACTGGTAGCGAAGATTTACAGAATGTCAACATCACCCTGCGCATCCTTTTCCGACCAGTCGCCAGCCAGCTTCCTCGCATCTTCACCAGCATTGGGGAGGACTATGATGAGCCGGTGCTACCGTCTATCACTACAGAGATCCTCAAGTCGGTGGTGGTGAGTGACAGGGCCTCAGCCTGGAGCCTAGAGCCCAGACCCTAAGAGATAGGTGGCAGGAAGAGTGTGGCAGTGGGTAGGTTGGCATGTGTCATGCAGTACTTTTCCTGGCCTTTCGGCTTCGTCATCATCCTGACTGGCTCCTCTGCCCTTCTTTGGAACCAGGCTCGCTTTGATGCTGGAGAACTGATCACCCAGAGAGAGCTGGTCTCCAGACAGGTGAGCGATGACCTTACAGAGCGAGCAGCAACCTTTGGGCTCATCCTGGATGACGTGTCTTTGATGCATCTGACCTTCGGGAAGGAGTTCACAGAAGCAGTAGAAGCCAAACAGGTGGCTCAGCAGGAAGCAGAGAGAGCCAGATTTGTGGTGGAAAAGGCTGAGCAGCAGGAGAAGGCGGCCATCATCTCCGCCGAGGGCGACTCCAAGGCTGCTGAGCTGATTGCCAACTCGCTCGCCACAGCAGGCGACGGCCTCATCGAGCTGCGCAAGCTGGAGGCTGCAGAGGACATCGCGTACCAGCTCTCACGCTCTCGGAACATCACCCACCTGCCGGCTGGGCAGTCTGTGCTCCTGCAGCTGCCTCAGTGAGCCCTGCCTGGCCTGCCCGTCCTCGGGCCCCCACAGCCCTGACGACTCTTTATACCACCATCCTTCTGCCCCCACCCCAGAAATCACTGTGAGATTTCATGATTGGCTTAAAGTGAAGGAAATAAAAGTGAAATCACTTCAGATCTCTAAAACAAACAAACAAACAAACAAAAACAAAAAAAAAACCTATTTTTTAAAGATTTTATTTATTCATGAGAGACACACACACAGAGAGAGAGGCAGAGACACAGGCAGAGGGAGAAGCAGGCTCCATGCAGGGAGCCCGACGTGGGACTCGATCCTGGGTCTCCAGGATCAGGACCTGGGCTGAAGGCGGCGCTAAACTGCTGAGCCACCCGGGCTGCCCAGATTTTATTTTATTTTGAGGGAGAGCATGTGTGTATGTGGAGGATGGGGAGGAGCAGAGGGAGCAGAAGTGAGAGAACCTCCAGCAGATTCCATGCTGAACACAGAGCCCAACTTGGGCTCAATCCCAGGACCCTGAGATCATGACCTGAGCTGAAACCGAGAACCAGACTCAACCAACTGAGCCACCCAGGTACTCCTTACCTGAGGAGTTTTCGTTTATAAATCCCAAACTCTTATTTTTAGAATTGTCAACTGAAGAAAACTTGAAGAAAGTTACCATGAGGGAATGCCTGAGTGGCTCAATGGTTGAGTGTCTGCCTTCAGCTCAGGGTGTGATCCTGGAGCCCCGGGATCAAGTCCCATATTGGGTTCCCTGCTTCTCCCTCTGCCTGTGTCTCTGCCTCTCCCTCCCTCTCTCTCTCTCTCTCTCTCTCTCTCTCTGTCTCTCATGAATAAACTAATAAAATCTTTAAAAAAAAAAAAAAAAGAAAGTTACCATGAGTACTCATACACCTTCTACCCGGAGCCAACAATTATTAAAAATAGAAAAAAAATTTTTTTAAAAAATAGAAAATTTTAATTAAAAAATTAGAACTTTGTACTTCTTTCCGTTTCAATGAGCTTGACAGCTTCTCAACATGTAGAGACTTCTCCAATGAGGTTGGTGTTGATATTAATGAATGTGGATTCTTGACATTGCATAATGAAATGCATTAACATTTGGAAGACCCAGCATAACTCAGAGCACCAATATTTTCCATATGACTAATGCACAATGCTATAAAATCATACGTGAGTAAAAGATCGATTCAAAGTGCAAGTTAGATCAATGGATTTTAATGTAACAGAGCACAAAACAATCACTGATACGGTTTCAAGTTCCACATCATGATTACTAACCTTTTGAGAAACGTCTGGATTTTTGGTCTTGATTTTTGGTGTGTATCGAGATGAATAGCCACAATTATCTGAAAAAGTAAAATATTTCTCTCTTTTCCAACTACATATCTGAGGCTGTATTTCCTTCATATACTCCAACCAACAACGTATAACATTGAATGCAAAAACAAATAATGAGAATTCATTTTTCTTCTATTAAGCTAGACATTACAAAGATATGCAAAAATCTTAAATTGTTATACTTATCACTTCTTTTTGTTTTGAAAAATGTAGTTTTTTGCAAAAATATGTTAACATGTATTTGGTTCATTATTCTGTTAAGTGAGTAAATACTTTTTTTTTTGTTCGTTTTTTTTTAAGTGAGTAAATACTTAAAAATTTTTCTAATTTAATTTCCAAAGTGGTAAGCATTGATAGATGAAACCACAGAAACAAAGCTCTTGGGGTCCTTAGGAATTTTTAAAATTGTGAAGTGGGGGCACCCGGGTGGATCATTCAGTAGAGCGTCTGACTTTTGATTTTGGCTTAGCTGGTGATCTCAGAGTGTGAGATCCAGCTCCATGTTGGACTCTGCACTCAGCACAGCATCTACTTGGGATTCTCTTTCTCCCTTTGCCCTTCCCCCCAATGGTGCTCTCTCTCTCTCTCTCTCTCTCTCTCTCTCTCAAATAAATGCAGTGGAGGGGTACCTGAGTGGCTCAGGGGTTGAACATCTGCCTTTGGCTCAGGTCGTGATCCTGGGATCCTGGGATTGAGTCCCACATCGGGCTCCCTGCAGGGAGCCTGTTTCTCTCTCTGCCTGCGTCTCTGCCTCTCTCTCTGTCATGAATAAATAAAATCTTATAAATAAATAAATAAATAAATAAATAAATAAATAAATAAATAAAATGGTAAAGTAGTCCTAAGAGCAAAAAGATCAAGAACCACTAAGTCAGGCAATCATCATTGAATGGCTGCTAATATCCCCCCAAAAAGAGATGATGAGATATTCTGTGCCCTGCCTCTTTGATGGAGGGGCACACACCATCACCTACCTATGAAGTAATTTTCTCAGAAAGGCAAGCTGGAATCTGACAAGCCTCTTGATCTAACTACAGATTTATAGAAAATAGAGGGGACAAAGGAACATGACTCCAGGGGCCTGATAAATTCAGTTATGGAAAACCTAGATTGTATAGGATAAACAACACGGATTCTTCAACGAGTTAAGTTGGAAGAAAAATAAAAGGCAGGGAAACCTATGTATTAAAAGGTCTCCTGGGATCCCTGGGTGGCGCAGCGGTTTGGCGCCTGCCTTTGGCCCGGGGCGCGATCCTGGAGACCCGGGATCGAATCCCACGTCGGGCTCCCGGTGCATGGAGCCTGCTTCTCCCTCTGCCTGTGTCTCTGCCTCTCTCTCTCTCTCTCTCTCTCTCTGTGACTATCATAAATAAAAAATAAAAAAATAAAAAATAAAATAAAAATAAAAGGTCTCCTAAGCAGGAGACATGTCAGTCAATGTATGGACCTTCTTTGGATCTTGATTTTATCCTTAAAAAAAAAAAAGGCAATGGGGAGATTTAAACCCTGTGGACAGGAACACCTGGGTGGCTCAGCAGTTGAGTATCTGCCTTCTGCTCAGGGCATGATCCAGGAGTCCCAGGATATAGTCCCACATCAGGCTCCCTGCATGGAGCCTGCTTCTCCGCCCTCTTCCTATGTCTCTGCCTCTCTGTGTGTGTCTCTCATGAATAAATAAATAAAATCTAAACAAACAAACAAACAAACCCTGTGGACATTTGATAGTATTAAAGAATGTTCAATGTTTAGTTGTGATAACAGTATTGTGTGCATGTGTGGCAGGGGTGATGTTTGGAAGAAATTCTGTATCCACCAAGCCTCAGTCAAGGAAACAGAACTACTATGAATATTAGAGAATGAGAAATTTATTATTGGAATTGGTACACCTGGGGGACAAGCCAGAGAAGTAAAGGCTCAAAAAAGGACCAGAGAAAGTCACAAACCAGCCTTGGCACAAGTGAATGAATTGGAACTTACAAGAATCCAGAAGCATCCATTTTCTGGAGGACAACCACAAAGAGAGTTGGTAGACATGTGTATGAAAGATTGTTATTCTTGGCTGCTGCTACTGTGAGCTCACAAAAGAAGCTTTTTCTTTTTTTCTTTTTTTTTAGATTTTTGTTGTTGTTGTTGTTGTTCATAAGAGACATAGAGAGAGAAGCAGAGATGCAGAGGGAGAAGCGGGATCCCCATGAGGAGCCCAGTGCAGGACTCGATCCCTGGATCCCGGGATCAGGCCCTCCAGCCAAAGACAGATACTCAACTGCTGAGTTTATTTATGGTGTCCCATAAATAAAATCTTTTTAAAAAATCCATTTTGTCCATGAGTGGAAGATGGGTGATGTGTACCTGGAGCTTCATTTCACTATTTTCTTTATTTTCTGTATCTGCCTGGAATTTTTCTATAATTAAAAATGCACCTCTTGGGGCTCCTGGGTGGCTCAGTTAATTAAGTGTCAGATTCTTGGTTTCAGCTCAGGTCATGATCTCAGGGTCATGAGATTGAGCCCTGCATCAGGCTCCACACTCAGTGGGGAGTCTGCTTGAGATTCTCTCCTTCTGCCTCTACTCTCTCTCTCTCTCTCTCTCTCAATTAAATACATAAAAATCTTTTTAAAAAATGTACCTCTTAAATTTTTCCTTTGAAGTATCATTAGATTCATGGATTTAATTTGATTTGATTTTGAAAGAAAGAGAGAGAACAAGTGGGAGAGGCAGAGGGAGAGGGAGAGAGAATCCCAAGCAGACTCCACGCTGAGTGGAATATGTGGAAAATGATGTGGGGCTCAATGTCATGAACATGAGATAATGACTTGGTTCATCAAAAAAGTTGGTCGTTTGACTAACTGTGTCACCCAGGTGCCCCAGATTTTATTTTATTCAATGTGTTATAGTTAATTACAGCCATTATTCTTGTGGATGCCTCAGTTGTCCCAAAAATGGCTGGTAGAAGACTTCAAACTGGCTCGTATTCCTCTGAACATGACTGTGGTCCTTAGATAGCTCCTGTTCTTTCTGGCACTATGGGATGTCCTAGACTCACTTTACATTTTCCTTACCAAAAACCTAGAATTGGACATTTCTCCAAGGCACTCTGGTTTCCTTTAGAGGGGAAGAATGTTTAGAGATCAAGATGCAAGTGTTAAGTGTTAAATGTAGGGGTAGGGCAGCCCGGGTGGCTCAGCGGTTTAGTGCTGCCTTCCACCCAGGGCCTGATCCTGGAGACCCGGGATCGAGTCCCACATCGGGCTCCCTGCATGGAGCCTGCTTCTCTCTCTGCCTGTGTCTCTGCCTCTCTCTCTCTCTCTCTCTCTCTCTCTCTCTCATGAATAAATAAATAAATAAAATCTTAAAAAACAATGTAGGGGTAGTTAGTGGTGGTGTCATTCTTCTGGGTCCTTTCTTAAATGAGGGATGTTTAACAAATTGAGAATAGATATTAGAAAAAAAAGAATAGATATTAGATTTTTTTTAATTTTTTTTTATTTATGATAGTCACAGAGAGAGTGAGAGAGGCAGATACACAGGCAGAGGGAGAAGCAGGCTCCATGCACCGGGAGCCCGACGTGGGATTCGATCCCGGGTCTCCAGGATCGTGCCCTGGGCCAAAAGCAGGCGCCAAACCGCTGCGTCACTCAGGGATCCCAAGATATTAGATTTTATTAAATGCTTTTAAGATCATCTGTCAACATAATCATATCCTGAATTTTCACCCGATGAGATGTATTAATAAATTGCATAATATTGAATCATCCTTGTACTCCTAGAAAGAACTCCATTTGTTAATGATGAATTGTTCCTGTAACATATCATTGTATTCTGGTTGCTAATATTTATTTAGTGTATTTACATTGGTATTCATAAGTACTTGTGTTTACACTACTGTAAAGCTTTTTTGATAAACCAGACTGGAATTGTGTACTTGTGAAACATAGATTTGAGACTTTGTTGAAAGGGAGAGTAGATAGGCCTTTGACAATTTCCTTGAAGGCTTTCACAGGTCTGTTTAGGTCATTTGTGTTTTTTTAGATAATCATCCTTTTATTGGGGTGTTCAAGATCCAAGCTTTGCTCTGTCTCTCACTTTCTATTTCTCCTTCTCTTCTTTGTTCAGGGGTCCAGGATAACCTGATCTGATTTCAGATTCCTGGGGAAGAAATTGTGGTTGATTGGCCCAGCTCAGACAAGGTGTTCACTCTTGGTCCAATCTACCATAACAAGGCCAGGGGAGTACTGTGCAAAGAAGCTAGGATCCTAGGTGTCACCTTCGTGGGTCAGGAGAAAAGTCTTACAGAAGAAAGGTTATAGGGGCGCCTGGGTGGTTCAGTCAGTTAAGCATCTGCCTTCAGCTCAGGTCATGATTCTAGGGTCATGGGATGGAGCCCCATGTCGGGCTCCCTGCTTGTTGGGGAACCCGCCTCTCCCCCTCCCTCTGCTCTTCCCCCTGCTTATGCTCTTTGGTTCTCTCTCAAATAAATCAATCAATAAATAAATAGATAAATAGATAAATAAATAAATCTTAAAAGGGAGGGGCTAGAAACTAGGCAGGTATCACAAAAGTTGTCCACTCACTGCTTAGATTTAGTAATTATTCCATTTTAGGTTTCTCAAATTCACCACTTTCTCCTTGAATTGTTATTACGTTCTTGTTTCTGCTTTCTTTAGATTTGTTTCTTTGTCCTTTCTTCAAGTTTCTTCGATTGCTTAATTTATTAACTTTATGCCTCGTGATTAGAAATTGGTATTTAAAACTTCAAATTCTCCTTTCAGGACAGTTTTAGTGTGTTACATAGTTCTGGAATGTGGTGTCTTTATTATCTTTATATTCTTGTTCTGATGCTCTTGAGCTGCTTTGGAAAGTTTTTCTAAAATTTCCATGTTGTTGGGGAAGGGAGCTTTTCATAGGTTACATTTTTTTTAAAGATTTATTTATTTATTTATGATGGACAGAGAGAGAGAGAGAGAGAGGCAGAGACACAGGAGGAGGGAGAAGCAGGCTCCATGCAGGGAGCCTGACGTGGGACTCGATCCCGGGACTCCAGGATCGCGGTCTGGGCCAAAGGCAGGCGCTAAACCGCTGCGCCACCCAGGGATCCCCCATTAGGTTATATTTTGATTGCACAATCAGAGTACATGATCTGAACTATTTCTACTTGATTACAGTTTTCTTTGCATGGCCACTTTTTGTAAGTTTCCTAAGAGCTCTTTAACAGAATATGAATTATATCATTTAGTTGCTGTACTGCTTTATATATTTTTGAAACTTGATTTGTGAAGCACTGAGATGTGAGAATGTTGGAATCTATGACTATCTTTGTATTTGTAATCCTTCTGTCCTTTTTTTTTTCTTTCTGTACTTTTTTTTTTTTTTTTGAAGTAGGCTCCACTCCCAGCGTGGTGCCCAATATGGGGCTTGAAATCACTGAGATCAAGACCTGAGCTGAGATCAAGAGTCAGATGCTTAACCGACTCAACCACCCAGGGGCCCAGCTTTCTGTACTTTAATGCTATTATTTAGTGGATAAAGTTCATGTCCACTACATCTGTTTTGTGGGTCATGTATTTGCTCATTGTAAGTGATCTTTTTTGTCCTATTTAATACATTTTTCTGGCCTTGAATTCAACTATGCTGACATAAATATTGCAAAACTTACTTTCTTTTTTCTCCCCCTTGGGATGTTTTTGCACATTCTTTGCCTTGCGATTTTTTTAAAGATTTTATTTATTTATTTGAGAGAGAGAGAGAGCATGAGTCGGGAGCAAAGATAGAAGGAGAGGGAGAAGCAGACTACCCGTGAGCAGGGAGCCCAATGCTGGGCTCCATCCCAGAACCCTGAGATCATGATCTCAGCTGAAGGCAGACCCTTAACCAACTGAGCCACTAGGTGCCCCTCTTTACTCTTTTCTATTTTTTAATTTAAAAAATATATATTTTATTTATTTATTCATGAGAGACACAGAAAGAGAGAGACAGAGACACAGGCAGAGGGAGAAGCAGATTCCTCACAGGGAGCCCGATACGGGTCTTGATTCTGGGACTCCAGGATCATGCCCTGGGCCGAAGGCAGGCTCTAAACCCCTGAACAACCCAGGCATACCTTTACTCTTTTTTATTTTATTTTTTTTTAAAGATTTTATTTATTTATTCATGATAGTCACACACACAGAGAGAGAGAGAGGCAGAGACACAGGCAGAGGGAGAAGCAGGCTCCATGCAGGGAGCCCAACGTGGGATTCGATCCTGGGTCTCCAGGATTGCGCCCTAGGCCAAAGGCAGGCGCCAAACCGCTGCGCCACCCAGGGATCCCTTTACTCTTTTTTAAAATCAGAAATCAATTTTAGTAAGTAGTATAAGATATAAGGTTTCACATTTTTCCTCAAGTTGTTATTTCCACATATATTATACAATTACATCACTTATTATGTGATCAAGAAAAAAGATTTTAATGGAATTTGTTCTTTTATGTTCCAACAGGTCTGAGTTTCTGTGGCTCCTCAAGATATCAGTTTTAGTCTTAGGACTTGGCACTGTTGTATTTATGTTCAGAAGTGTGGAATTCAATAGCATCATGCCAGAGCTCCCGCATTCTGCTCTGAATGACCAGACACTGAAGCTTCTACCTGAGGAACATCTCAAAAACCTCTTTACCTATGATGGAATCTGGTGAGATTCAGGTTATTCCATGTTGGTCCCATGCCTCCCTCGCTCCTTCTGTGGTTTACTGTGCCCTCCTGTGCCCATTTTACAGCCAGTTGCCTTGCCTTCCTCAGTCCGTGCTTGTTGTTAAAGTGATCCAAACTGTCGGACCCGGGACAGGTTTGGTCTGCAAGATGCAGTCTGTTCTCTACAGCACCCAGCAAAGTCCCTTAAAACTATAGATGGCAGGGCAGCCCCGGTGGCGCAGCGGTTTAGCCCTGCCTGCAGCCCAGGGTGTGATCCTGGAGACCCCTGGATCGAGTCCCACATCAGGCTCTCTGCATGGAGCCTGCTTCTCCCTCTGCCTGTGTCTCTGCCTCTCTCTCTCTCTCTCTCTCTCTCTCTCTCTCTGTGTGTCTCTATGAATAAATAAATAAAATCTTTAAAAAAAAAAACTATAGATGGCATGTTGGCTAAAACTCTAAGAAAGATGCTGCCTTCCTGTCCCCACTGGAGGGGCCCAGACACCACTGGTATTCACATGACTCCAGCTTAAAGACATTTGGTGCAGGGAGTAATTCCAGAGAAGGGGCCTTCTTCCCCTTGTCCATCCCCCTCCCCTCCTTGTATTTCTTGGATTCCAGAATCTCCTCCCAGGTAGGACAGGTGTGTATATGGAAAGGAGATTCTCGGGGTGAATCTTGCACTGGTTAGACCACGGGTTCTCTCTCATCCACCAGCCCACCCACCAGCTCCATGTTCACAGGCCTTTTCTTTTTTTTTTTTTTTTTTTTTAATATTTTTATTTTATTTATTTATGATAGTCACAGAGAGAGAGAGAGAGAGAGAGGCAGAGACACAGGCAGAGGGAGAAGCAGGCTCCATGCACCGGGAGCCCGACGTGGGATTCGATCCCGGGTCTCCAGGATCGCGCCCTGGGCCAAAGGCAGGCGCCAAACCGCTGCGCCACCCAGGGATCCCTCACAGGCCTTTTCTGTTTTTTTTTAGGCTGTTCCCGAAAAACCAGTGCAAATGCGAAGCTACCAAACAGAAGAGAAGCTATAATTTTCAGGATGCCTATGGCCACAGTGAGCTCCCTGCAGTAAAAGCAAGGAGACAGGCTGAATTTGAACACTTTCAGAGGAGGTAATGGAGGCCATGAGGGCTCTTGGGTCCTGGGGTAGAGTAAAAGCTTTCTTTACCATGTCCTGAGGGTATGAGTCCCAAGAAAACAGGAAAGAATTCCTCTCTTGCAGGGATCCCTGGTGGGAACTGTTAGGAATAAAGCAAGGAGAGAGAACCGAGGAAAATGGTCCATAGGTAAACATTTATCAAACTTTGCATGTCTGGAACCTTTCATAGTAAGAAGAAAGCAAAGGAATGAAAATAGTCTGGGATGTCAGTGGGGTGTTGGTGGCACAGCCTCAATGCACCCAGGCCTTCACAGCAAGTGATTTTGTAGTGTCACCAAGGGTATACCATTAATTGATTGTTAAGAACATACTTTCCCCCTCTGCTATGTGCAGAGCCCAGAATCACACACTTGGGGTGTATTGGCCAGTATTGTTGGTTGAAAAGATCAGCGATTGATTCTGATGGGCTTGTATCAAAAGGGTGTTTGTAGGAAAGGTATTGAAACCTCATCAAAAGCTTAGATGAGGGGGTCCCCTGGGTGGCTCAGTGGTTTAGCGCCTGCCTTTGGCCCAGGGCATGATCCTGGAGCCCCAGGATCAAGTCTCACATTGGGCTCCCTGCATGGAGCCAGCTTCTCCCTCTGCCTGTGTCTCTGCCTCTCTCTCTCTGTCTCTTATGAATAAATAAATAAAATCTTTAAAAAAAAGATTTTATTTATTTATGTATTTAGGGTGTATGCGCGTGCACACTAATGAAGAGTGGGGCAGAGGGAAAAGGAGAGAGAGAATGTCAAGGAGACTCCCCACTGAGCTTGGAGCCCGACGCAGGGGCCATCTCACAATCCCAAGACCATGACCTGAGCCAAAAACAAGAGCTGGATGCCCAGACAACTGAGCCACCCAGGTGCCCCAAGAATTGAATGGCTTTTAACAATGGCAAGTGCTTATCTGAGATACTTTTGTAAAATATCACTCTAGCTTTTCAGTGAAGAATACATAGGAAAGTATAGAGGAGGCAGGGAGATTGCAGGAAGATTGTAGGTGGCAACACAGGTACAAGAACAAACAAATCCCAGTCATAATCACTGATGTGAACCGGGTCTCTTGTCATCCTGGCAGTGGCCAGGGAAGAAGATGCTCAGCTCCCACCAGTGCCTCAAATCTTTCTCAGCTCAAGAAACACATGGAATGCCTACTCTGGGCAAGGTGCCAAGTTAGGTACAAAGATAGAGCCTATCTAGATCCTGCTCCCAGGGACCTCCCAGAAGAACAGAGCGGGTAGAGGCAGTGCACCCTCCCTGCGTCCCTTCCACCCACCTCTTCCCCGTCCCTGCTGCTGCCATGATTACACAGAGAGCCCCCAGCCCAAAGTGGCGGGACTGCAGGTGCTCGGTGGCCCACAGAAGGTGTCCAGCACACTGTGTGGAATGCAGGCATTCGGCCCAAAGCTCAGTGTTACAATACTAGCCAGGGGGGAATGCTGCACTAGGTGTCAGTGGGGAGAGCAGCTTCCAATTCTGAGAATTACAAAAGGAATGTTCAAGAAGGTGGCATTCAGAGCTGGCCTCATTTCTGTTACTGAACAGATGACCTAGTATTCTAGTTATTGGAATAACTCTCAGTCTGGGTTCTCCCCCTCCAGGAATGGGATTTTCTTGGTCTCTTTGTCCCCACTTCAGCCCATTGCATAGAATAAATAACCCAGAATCTTCAGCCCCTGGCGAATGTCACCTAAGCTGTACAACTCTCCGAAGGTATAAAATGGAGATGATTTCTAACTTACATGTTCTCCGCTATGTGAGGCAATCCAGCAAAACCCCATTTGGAGATCATGCCTATTATCCTCTGCCAGAGAGTACCTGTCTAATGTGGGAAGGCATGACAGGGGATCCACCTGGATTGCTCTGTGTGTCCTGCCTGAGCCACATAATTGTCTGTATCCTTGAAATCATTAGTGGAGCTTGATATTGGGTGAGAGCTCTGATTCATTTGAGTCTGATTATCTTCATAATCTTCACTTAAAAAGTAGTACATGGGGACACCTGGGTGGCTCAGTGTTTGGGCATCTGCCTCTGGCCCAGGGCGTGATCCTGGGGTCCCGGGATCTAGTCTCACATCAGACTCCCTGCAGGGAGCCTGCTTCTCCCTCTGCCTACATCTCTGCTCTCTCTTTGTGTCTCTCATGAATAAATAAATAAAAATCTTTGAAAAATAAAAAAAAAAGTCATACATGGAGAATGCTCTTTACAAAAAATCCACTTGGGGGTGCCTGGGTGCCTCAGACAGTTAAACATCTGCCTTCCGCTTACATCATGATCCCAGGGTCCTAGGATTGAGCCTGTTTCTCTCTCTCGCTCTGCCTGCCACTCCCCCTGCTTGTGCACTCTGTCAAATAAATAAATAAAATCTTTAAAAACAATGCACTTGAACCAACTCCCTCAATTCTTTTTGCTTCCCTTCTTTATATGATATGATCCCTCACCAACACAATCTGCCCTTAGGAGTTTGGTATATATAATTCCAGACTGTCCTCTATATTGCTATACACACAGATGAACTCACATAATCACATGCATATTCATATATATGTATATCCACATAAACATATACTATTGGGGTTTTGTGTGTATTTTTATTTTTTTATTTTTGTTTTTTTAAGATTTTATTATTTATTTATTTATTTATTCATGAGAGATGTAGAGAGAGAGAGAGAGGCAGAGACACAGGCAGAGGGAGAAGCAGGCTCCATGCAGAGAGCCTGATGTGGGACTCGATCCAGCGTCTCCAGGATCACATGCTGGGCTGAAGGCGGTGCTAAACTGCTGAGCCACCGGGGCTGCCCTGTGTGTATTTTTAAATTTTATTTTAATTCTGCCTAATTAACATACACTGTTCTACTAGTTGCAGGTATAGTGATTCAACAATTCTATACATGATTAGGTGCTCCTCGTGATAAGTGTACTCTTTATCCCCTTCACCTGTTTCACACATCTATGTGTATATTTTTAATGTAATTGGTACCATAAGAACAAATCACTCCAGAATTCAGTATGTTTTTTTAAGGTTTTTGTTTATTTGAGAGAGAGAGAAAGCATAAGTAGGGGGAGAGGCAGATGGAGAGGGAGAAGCAGGCTCCCCACTGAGCAGGGAGCTGGTCCTGGGGCTAGATCCCAGAACTGTGAGATCATGACCTGAGCTGAAGGCAGACACTTAACTGACTGAGCCACCCAGGGGCCCCTTGTTTTTGTTTTAGAGAGTGTGCATGAGTGAGTGAGGCGGGGCAAAAGAGGAGAGGGGCAGAAGAGGAGGGAGAGAGACAATCCTAAGCAGGCTCCATGCTTAGCCCAGAGCTTGACATGGGGCTCAACCTCACAACCCTGAGATCATGACCTGAGCCAAAATGGAGAGTCAGATGCTTAACTGAGCCACCCAGGTGCCCCTCATCAAATACATTTTTTTAAAGATTTTATTATTTATTCATGAGAGACACAGAGAGAGAGAGGCAGAGACACAGGCAGAGGGAGAAGCAGGCTCCATGCAGGGAGCCCAACACAGGACTGGATCCCAGGTCTCCAGGATGACGCTGCGGGCCAAAGGCGAGGCTAAACCACTGAGCCACCAGGGCTGCCCTCATTCTCCTATTGAATGATATTCAGATTTGGGGGAAATTTTCATTATTCCACTTACATAATTTATAATAATATTACATTATATTTACATTCTTATTTCACTAGGATGTGTATAAGGATGTTCATTTCAAACAGTGCTGAAATGAGCCTCCTTATGCATGTGGTTGTTTACACAGGCAGGTGTTTCTCCCCTTAACTAGCATTTGAATTGCTCACTTAGGATATGCTTGTATCTACTTTTATCTTTTTTATTTTTTAAAGATATTATTTATTTGGCAGAGAGAGAGAGAGCGCATGAGAGCAGGAGCGCACAAGCAGGGGGAGCATCAGGCAGAGGAAGAGGGATAAGTAGGCTCCCCAGCCAAGCAGGGAACCTGACTCAGGGCTCAATCCCAGGACCCTGGGACCACAACTTGAGCTGAAGGCAGACACTTAACCGACTGAGCCACCCAAGTGCCCTTTATTTCTACTTTTAGTAAATACTGGCAAATTGCATTCAAGAGGACCTATATTAATTCACATTTTCATGACTAGTGGGTAAGGGTAATACCTTAGATACCCCTTACTTAACCAACACTCCCTATCATTACATTTTAAAACATTCATGAAAAACGCATTTTGTTGTTTTTGTTTTTAAAGATTTTATTTTAAACAATCTGTCCTCCCGACATGGGCTCAAACTTTTGATCCCAAGATCAAGTCACAGGTTCTACTGACTGAGCCAGCCCAGCAGCTCTAGTTCATTGTTCTTAAAGTTGCATTTCCCTGATGAATTTTGAAGCTGAGCACGTTTCATATATGTATTAGCCATTTATTTGTACTTCTGTTAATTGCCTGTTTACATAATTTTCCATTTTTAAATTTTGTCTCTTTTGCATTCTCATAAATATTCAGTACAGTAGTCTAATCTGTCTTCCAGGTGATCTAAACGATACCCTTGGCTACGCTGGATTCCCGAAGGCTGCATTGCAACCACATTATCTTAGTCTTGCAAAGAATCAATCTCACTGACTTGTTATGTGCTGCCCTTGACTGAGGTTGTTATAACAACAAAACCATATGAAAATCGTCACTGTGTTTGCTCTGAAAATATCAAGGCAACAAATCATGTTCTTGGGATATATTTTCTTTCTATCTTTCTTTCTTTCTTTCATTCTTTCTTTCATTCTTTCTTTCCTTTCTTTCTTTCTTGAGTTCAGTGCTAGGAAAAGGTTTATTTGCCTCCCAAGGTGTTTGCTTTGTCCTATTGATAATAAGACCAGAGTACTGATTGTCCAACACTTTATACCCTGACTACCGGGAAGTTCACGTGTGACCCTGGCATTGGGCTACTGCACTGGGTTGGCCCTGTAATCTGATTGTTTTGTTTCTTCTTTTTCACTGGTTGCATTTTTAATTTTGTAGGTGCTTTGTTGTCAACTGCCTCAATTCCTCTGTGGAATTCAAAGCTGCAGAGAGGGGCAGGAATAAAGGGGGGAGGGAATGGAGGGGTGAACTGGACAATGTACTTTCGATTTCTCCCCGTTGGCAGCACAGAGCTCCGGGCACAGGTACCGCTTTCAGGACTAATCAGGGAGGCACCAGACAGCAGCTGCTAACAGTTCTGGTTCTGTTCCCTGCAGAGAAGGGTTGCCCCGTCCACTGCCGCTGCTGGCTCAGCCCAACCTCCCCTTTGGGTACCCGATCCATGGGGTGGAGGTGATGCCCCTGCACACGGTTCCCATCCCGGGTAGGTACATCTCCATCTGGAGAGGAGCAGGGCAACTTTCTTAACTCTTCTTAAGCAAAACTGGGGAGTGGAAGGGAACAGTCGTGGAGTACCTGCTGTGTGCACAATGCAGGAAGCTTGACGTGATTTCATTTACTATTAGTTTCAATGTTTCCACCATTGGGAACCCCTGGTTAGCCCTTTCCACCACTGTGACGTCCCCAGGGATCCCAGATAACAAAAAAGAGGACAAAAATCTGTGAGTCTCAGGAATCTTAGGACATGATTGGCTTTTTGGTGTCCTCTAGCATCATGAGAAACAGGCAAAGATGAGCCCAACTCCTAGGAGAGCATATTGAAAAGAGTATTTATGTTGGTTAAAACTCCCCTCTGGATCCCTGGGTGGCTCAGTGGTTTGGCGCCTGCCTTTGTCTCAGGGCGTGATCCTGGAGTCCCGGGATCGAGTCCCACATCAGGCTCCCTGCATGGAGCTTGCTTCTCCCTCTGCCTGTGTCTCTGCCTCTCTCTCTCTCTCTCTGTCTCATAATAAATAAATAAAATCTTTAATAGAAAAAAAACTCCCCTCTACAAGAGATTTCTACACACTTCTCTAGTTTAGCACCACATCCCTGTGAGGTAACTGTTATTTTGCCAATTTCACGGATGACATAAGTTATCTAAGGCCACCTAGGGAGGCTATATTTGAATTAGAACTTGAATTAGTCACATTATGAAAACAGAGCTGGATTCTTTTTTTTTTTAATTTTTTAATTTTTATTTATTTATGATAGTCACAGAGAGAGGGAGAGAGGCAGAGACATAGGCAGAGGGAGAAGCAGGCTCCATGCACCGGGAGCCCGATGTGGGATTCGATCCCGGGTCTCCAGGACCGCACCCTGGGCCAAAGGCAGGCGCCAATCCGCTGCGCCACCCGGGGATCCCAGAGCTGGATTCTAAAGTAAATACACGGGAATCCCTGGGTGGCTCAGCAGTTTAGCGCCTGCCTTTCGCCCAGGGCGTGATCCTGGAGTCCCGGGGTCCAGTCCCGCATCGGGCTCCCTGCATGGAGCCTGCTTCTTCCTCTGCCTGTGTCTCTGCCTCTCTATCTCTGTGTCTTTCATGAATAAATAAATAAGTAAAATCTTTAAAAATAATAATAAATATACTTGGATAAATTGCTAGTGGTTTTGAATAGTCATTTAAAAAGTGATTTGCAAAAAAAAAAAAAGTGATTTGCCATGTTGGATGATTCCTTTTCTTATTGTAAAATATACATAAAAAAATTAATCACTTTTAAGCACACAGTTTTGTGGCATTAAATATATTTTCATTGTTCTGCAACTGTCACCATCATCCATCTCCAGAACTTTATCTGCCCCAATTAAAACTCTACCCATTTAACATTGACTCTTTTCCCCCCTCCTGCCTGTGGCAACCACCATTCAGTAAAATGTCTTTTCTCGTCTCCATGAATTTGACTCTTCTAGGAACCTCATATAAGGATGTTTTGTTACTTATCCATTGCTGTCTTCCCTTCAGTAACAGAGACACCTGGAAGAGGATGGATTAATTCACAGTACCCATCCAGTGCTGAGGGTGGGCATCAAAGGCTTTAGCTCCACTGGAATTTGAGAAGGACCATGGGACACCACCTAACAGGACCCTGGGGAGAGGGGAGTGGTCAACAAACACCCTGGATAGGAGGTGACACCTGAAAAGATTCTGGAAGGATACGTAGGAGTCACCAGGAAGGTAGTGAGCATCAGGAGCTGTTGCTCTCAAATGGTGTTTTTAATCCTTTTTCCTGTGTCCTCCAGGTCTCCAGTTTGAAGGACCAGATGCCCCCATCTATGAGGTTAGTCCCCTTCCCAGCCCCTTTCTGCACTTGGCATCCTGTCTTTGGCTCAGTGCTCACACCCCCGTCCCCAGTGGTGGCTGGTCTCAGATTTTGACAGAGTGCTTATCCAGATTAGAAATCCAACATGAGTCCAAGGTGGAGAGGGGAGAAGGATGCCTCCAGAAGGCATTATTTTTCCAGCCATGTGAGTGGCTGGAGTTCGAAGGAGGACTTCCAAAGACCTGGGTCAGCACAGATGCTACTGCTTTTGCTCCAAGAGGAAGCTGTCACCACAGCCTGGCTTCTGTGCATGTTGCCAGTCAAGGTTAGCGCCAGCTAGACTGTTGCTCTGTGCCCTGTCTTTTGTCTCCCACTTAAATATAGCTCCAAATCCAACTCTTATGCACAGAGAGCTGATGAGTGCGGTGCGATGCAAACTGCACCCAGAACCCTAGTCAAAAAAGGACTCTGGAAAAAAAAAAAAGAAAAAGAAAAGGAGTCTGGGAAATGTAGTTTTTTTTCTCATTCTGCCTGCCAGAGGTTGGAATGGGTGATGAGTGAGCAAATCTGCCAAACTATTCTATCCTCTGATGGCCTTCTCTTGCCCTCCCCTAGTCTCAGCAAAGCACCCCCAAAACACACCTTTGCCACTTATCCAGTACTCTGTGTTATCTTCATGGTGCTTTTCTGTACCTGAATTATTTTATATGTATTGTGATACACTTATCGCCATCCTTCCCCACTAGAATATAAGCCTTCCAGGGAGTTGGTTCTATTTACTCCTCTTTTCCCAGTACCTGTAATTTGGATCTCAGAAAACACCTATTGGCTAATTGGAGCGTTTTCAGCAAGTGTGACATAATCCAGTGTACTTTTCATAAAAATACCTGACTACACAGAGGACAAGAAGGCAGGAGAAGAGAGTAGCTCTAGGGGGTAGCAATGAGATGGAGAGATGGGGACCAGTTCTAGGTACATTTTGAAGGTAGACCCAATAGGACTCATTTCAAATAGGAATGACCTCCATTAGGGACTTCAACAGTCGAAGAGACAAAGATGCCATTCACAGGGCGGGGAGAAGCAGGCAGAGAGTGACAAACAGGTTTATAGAGAAAACTCAATAGCTCAATTTTGTTTCAACTGCCTGTGGAACTTCCTAGCAAAGCAACCAGCCAGGCAGTTGGGTCTCAGAAAGATGTGAACTGGAGACATATATTTTTAAGTCACTAGCATATGAATAGTATTTAAAAGGTGAGAAGGTGTTGAATAAGAAGAGAAAAGGGCACGGAACCAAACCCTGGAAAACTCCATTTGGAGGTCAGGCAGCGGAGGAGGAGGAGGCAGTCAGAAATCAAAAAGACTGGGCAGCCTGGGTGGCTCAGCGGTTTAGCACTGTCTTCGGCCCAGAGCATGATCCTGGAGACCCAGGATCGAGTCCTGCGTCGGGTTCCCTGCATGGAGCCTGCTTCTCCCTCTCCCTCTGCCTGTGTCTCTGCCTCTCTCTCTGTCTCTCTCTGTCTCTGTATATTTCATGAATAAATAAAATCTTTAAAAAAAGAAGAAAGAAAAAACTAAGTAATAAATCTAGAAGGATGGGATCCTGTAGGCCAAGAGACAGAGCAATGACCCTGAACACACCAATCCCCAAGACTTGATTCTACTTCGCTGGGGACAGCAGTAACCGGCTGGAGAGCCAGACCGGAGCTTCCAGGGCACCACAGAGCGCCTCCTCTCATCCTCATGGGCTCTGCCCCCTGCTGGCCATCCTGGGTATGTGCCTTTCCTTGCATTTAGCGTCTTTCTACCTCACCCACCTTAGGTCACCCTGACAGCTTCTCTGGGGACACTGAACACCCTCGCTGACATCCCAGACAGTGTGGTGCAGGGCAGAGGCCAGAAGCGGCTGACCATTTCCACCAGTAACCAGAAGCTTTTGAATTTCATCCTCCAGCACATGACATACACCAGCACAGTGTACCAGCACCACAGAGTGGATGTGGGTGAGAGCCTGTCCTTGGATGGCAAAATGCTTAGGGAGTGGGATAACACCAACTGTCCCTCCTAAAGTCTTCCTCCTCCTGGAAGCCTGTCTGCATTTAGGATTCTTCTCTTGCTCTTGTTTCTAACCCTAGACCTCTAACTTCCCAAATACTGTCTCCAACACTGCCCCCATGTTGCCACCCATCCTTCAAAGGAAAGAATGTGCATTCTCCGTGAGGGTAGATCATTCATGCACCTGGAAACCACCAGGGGCTCTATGCCCTATTATCCGTAGCTCTCAGAGCTGAAGACTTCAGCTACGGGACTGGAGGGACTCAGTCTGTGTATCGTTATCTTGTCCTGGACACTAACAGGAAAAGAGGTATGTGGAGGAGCTCTCAGCCCCAAGGACAGTGGCTTTGTTTCCCTCTCCTATCCCTATCTCCCACTCCCATCCTAGAAATTCTTGGGAGAACAGTTCTGGCCAGCCCCTGGCAGCCCCAGTTTCTTTCCGGATGAATTAAAGTCACTCTTTTTCTTTTCACTCCACACCCAGGATGAATTCCCAGGACACCAACAGAAAAATGAAACACAGGATAGATTATGCATGACCACAGACTAAAGAGAGAGCTCTCTCTCAGATTCCCAGACATTTCTTTTCAACAAATGACCCTGTGAGATAAAACAGGGCAGGTAGTATTATCCTGGTTTTGTAGCTGGAGAAGTGATTTACCCAAGGTATTTCAAATTTGCATATAGAGGGGGCACCTGGGTGACTCAGCTGGTTAAGTGGCTGCCTTCAGCTCAGGTCATGATGTTAGGATCCTGGGTTTGAGCCCCACAGCAGGCTCTCTGCTCAGTGGAGAGCCTGTTTCTCCCTCTCCCTTTACCTGCCACTCTACTTGTGCCCTCTCTGTCAAATAAATAAATAAAATCTTTAAAAATAAATAAAATTTTATGGGGGCACCTGGGTGGCTCAGCGGTTGAGCGTCTGCCTTCAGTTCAGGGCATGATCCTGGTGCCCCAGGATCGAGTCCCACATCAGGCTCCCCGCATGGAGCCTGTTTCTCCTCCCTCTGTCTATGTCTCTGCCTCTCTCTTGGTGTCTCTTGCGAATAAATAAGTAAAATATTTTAAAAAAATTTGTGTATAGTCCTTGCACAGGGGCCATGCTGATCTCTGAATCCTTCCAATTTGAGTAAATGTGCTGCTGAAGTAAGCACTGATTTACCCAAGGTATTTCAGATAATAAATGGCAAAGTCAAATGTAATCTGGACCCTCTGATTCCAAGCCCACTCCACCCCACCAGACTCTCACAGTGGAAGACGTGTGAGCTAAGGGGCATTCAACAAGGGGCACCTGGCTGGCTCAGTCAGCAGAACACGTGGCTCTTGATCTCAGGGTTGTGAGTTCAAGTCCCATGTTGGGCACAGAGATTACTTAATTAAAAAAAAAAAAAAAAAAAAGGCGTTCAGCAAGGTCCCCAGGGACACATAGCAAGTCAGGAGCCAGAATGCTGTCAACTCTGTGGGTCTCATCCCACGCAGGATGCTCTCTACTGAACCTTCACCCCTGCAGCTTCCTTGAGGCAGTGTGCAGAGTGGCCCAGACACCGTGCTGCCCACCTTGACCTTATTTCTCCTTCCAGTGAGTCTGGAGTCCAAGTCCTCAGTGGCCAAGTTTCCAGTGACCATCCGCCATCCTGTCATCCCCAAGTTATATGACCCTGGACCAGGTAAGGCTCTTGCCCCTGGGGTTCCAGGGTGGGATCTTGAAGAGCAATTGGTGAAATTCAGAAGGGATCCGCTCTGAGGTGGAGGAGAATTCATGAAAATAACTGCCCTGATAGAATTCCTGACAAACAAGATTTGTTTGGAGGAAAAAAAAGAATTCTAAGACATACTCTCCTAATATTGCTTAATTGTATTTAACTGATTATGTGTTTCTGCTTATTTTGCAAACAAAAAACAATTAATTATATCATCTTAAGTAATGATAATAAAAACAGAGTGGTATTGGACTATGGCTAAAAATATCAGTGGAATCACATTGGAAATCCAGGGACAAACATGTTGGAGTTTTACCATGTGATAAAGGTAGCTTTTCAGATTAAAGGGTGAAAAGATGGATTATCCAAGAAATCACATGGGACACCTGTGTAGATAAAGGAAGATAAGAGTCGAACCTATCTTACAGTTCATACCAAGATAAATTCCAAATTGATCAACTATCTCATATTTTTAAAAGCTAAAAATCAAACAAACAGGGACACCTGGGTGGTTCAGCGATTGAGCATCTGCCTTCAGCTCAGGGCATGATCCTGGAGTCCTGGCTCGTGTCCCACATCAGGCTCCCTGGGAAGAGCCTGCTTCTCCCTCTGCCTGTGTCTGTGCCTCTCTCTCTCTCTCTCTCTCTCTCTCTCTATCTATCTATCTCTGTGTGTGTGTGTGTCTCTCATGAATAAATAAATAAAATTTAAAAAAAAAAAGTGCAGATGAGGGGCACCTGGGTGGCTCAGTTGGTTAAGCAGCTGCTTTCAGCTCAAGTCATGATCCCAGGGTCCTGGGATCGAGCCACGTGTCATCCTCTCCCTCTCCCACTGCAGCTCCCCTGCTTGTGCTCTCTCAGTCTCTATGACAAATAAATAAATAAAATATATTTTTTTAATGCTATAAAAATTTGGGATGCCTGGGTGTCTCAGTGGTTGAGCATCTGCCTTTGGCCCAGGGCATGATCCCAGGATCCGCGACTGAGTTCCACATTGGGCTACTTGCAGGGAGCCTGCTTCTCCCTCGGCCTGTGTCTCTGCCTCTCTCTCTCTCTCTCTCTGCGTGTCTCTAATAAATAAGCTTTTAAAAAGTTATAAATTTTTATTTTTATTTTTAAATTTTTATTTATTTATTCATGAGAGAGACACACACACAGAGAGAGAGAGAGAGAGGCAGAGACACAGGCCGAGGGAGAAGCAGGCTCCATTTAGGGAGCCCGATGCGGGACTCAATTCCAGGACCCCAGGATCACACCCTGGGCGGAAGGCAGGCGGTAAACCGCTAAACCCAGGTATCCCCCCAATTTTTTTAATGCAAATGAAAAGCACATTCATATCAGAAAGTATTGGACAAGAAGTGAGGGGCAGGCGGTCTTATAAACTCCCGGTGGGAAATGTAAATTGGCACAGCCTTTCCGGAGGCGATTTGGCAATACCTCTCAACATTTGGGATATGTATTCCCTTTGGGCCAGCAATTGCACTTCTAGAAATTATCACGTAGATACTAGTATCTGTGTGAAGTGATGTTTGTTTGAGGTTCTTTACTGCAGCGTTTTTTGCAAAGACAAAGTGGGATGCATGGGTTAGACCAAGTGTGGTCCATCTATATAATGAAATTACACGCAGTGGCGCTCAGAAGGAGGGAGGAGGAGCACAGGAGGAGGGGTTCTTTTTAGACTGATACAAAATGCTTTCTAGGTTATAAGCAAGTACAGAAGAGAAGGGAGAATAAGCTATTATTTCTGTAAAAAGAAGAGGGAAGGGCAGCCCCGGTGGTGCAGTGGTTTAGCGCCGCCTGCAGCCTAGGGCGTGGTCCTGGAGCCTCGGGATCGAATCCCACATCAGGCTGCCTGCATGGAGCCTGCTTCTCCCTCTGCCTGTGTCTCTGCCTCTCTCTCTCTCTCTCTCTCATGAATAAATGAATAAAATCTTAAAAAAGAAAGAAGAGGGGAAAATATATATATATATAATTGCTTGGTTATGGAAAAATAAAGAAGTTGGTAATATTGGTTGCTTCCTGGCTTCCCAATTGGAGAACAGAAATGGGAACAAGTATTTTCAAGGCATAAATTTAAATATATTTAGAATTTTGAACCACTTGGCACTTTTTGGATATATTGCCTATATATTCAAAATGTATCCAAAGAGTCTATTCTTTTTTTTTTTTTTTAAGATTTTATTTATTTATTCATGAGAGTCAGAGAGAGAGAGAGGCAATGACACAGGCCGAGGGAGAAGCAGGCTCCATGCAGGGAGCCTGATGTGGGACTCGATCCCAATCCTGGGATCAGGCCCTGAGCTGAAGGCAGAAGCTCAACGCTGAGCCTCCCACACGTCCCAACAGAGTCTATGCAAAACACATGTTGAATTATTATTTAAAAGTAGTACCATGAAATTATCCAGGGAGGATTTAAAATACTTGCCCAACACGATAACTATCTCAAAAATAAGAGAAATAAGCACAAGAAATTCACACGCAATTTTTTTCTTTTTTGGCTTCAGATTTGCTTTAAATAAAAGGTGTTACAGATAACAATGGAAACCTCCCCAACTTATTCCCCTCCTTTCTGCTAACAACCACCATCACTTAGGTCGTTCCCCCCCCACCAACTTTTGTACATTTCATATGTAGATTTCTCACAGGAGCCCCCGCATAGAGCATATGGTGTGGTTTTATGCATTTTTGAACTGTTCATAAAATATGGTATGAAGTTCTAGATTCTGACCTTTTGTCAGTCTGTGGCTTGTATTTTGATTTTGTTTCTAGGGTCTTTTGTCCTAATACTGATTCGTTGTTTTCTTTCTAGCTTTTGCTTAAGAAAGTCTTCCCTACCTTGAAGCCATAAAAATATTCTCCTGTATTTTCTTCCAAGGTTTCACGTTTGGCTTTTCACATTTAGATCTTTAATCCCCACAGAAGCTATTGTTATGTGTGGCATATAACAGGGATCTGATTTTTTATATATGGATAGTATATTGTCCCCACACCATATATTGAATGAGTCCATCCTCCTCCTCCATGGCTTGCGTGGCCAATCTGTCACATACCAAGTTTCATATATGTAATGGTCTGAATTTTAATTTAAATTCAATAAATTAACATCTAATGTATTATTAGTTTCAGATGTCGCAGTCAGTGATTCAGCAGTCTTATTAACACCTAGTGCTCATTACATCATGTGCCCTCCTTAATGCCCATCACCCAGTTACCCCATCCCCCACCCTTTGCCCCTCCAGTGACCCTCAGTTTGTTTCCTATGGTTAAGTCTCTTATGGTTTGTCTCCTCTGATTTTGTCTTTATTTTTTCCTCTCTTCCCCTATGATCCTCTGTTTTGTTTCTTAAATTCCACACGAGTGAGATCATATAATTGTCTTTCTCTGATTGATTTATTTCACCTTAGCCTAATACTCTCTAGTTCCATCCATGTTGTTACATATAGCAAAATTTCATTTTTTGATGGCTGAGTAATATTCTAGTGTGTGTGTGTGTGTGTGTGTGTATACATACATACATGACATCTTCTTTACCCATTCATCTGTCGATGGACACCTGGGCTCTTTCTATAGTTTGGTTATTGTGGACATTGCTGCTATAAACATTGGGGTGCAAGTGCCCCCTTTTTTATTTTTATTTGTTTATTTATTTGCAAGTGCCCCTTTGGATCATTACTTTTATATCTTTGGGGTAAATACCTAGTAGTGCCATTGCTGGGTCATAGGGTAGCTCTTTTTAACTTTTTGAGGAACCTCCATACTGTTTTCCAGGGTGGCTGCACCAGCTTGCATTCCCACCAACAGAGTAAGAGGGTTCCCCTTTCTCCACATCTCCACTAACATCTGTTATTTCCTGCCTTGTTCATTTTAGCCATTCTGGCTGGTGTGAGGTGGTGTTGTCTTCCTTTTTACAATGTTTTAAAGATTTATTTATTTGAAAGAGAGAGGGTGGGGAGGAGTGCTGGAGGAGGGGCAGAGGGAGAGGGAGGGAGAGAATTTTGAGCAGATTCCTCACTGAGCACAGAGCTTGACATAGGGCTCGAACTTATGACCCTGAGATCATGTCCTAAGCCAAAATCAAGAGCCAGATGTTTAGCTGACTGAACCACCCAGGCATTCCTCTTCCTTTTCTTTTAAATCTTATAATTTATTTATTTTTCTTGTTTTACTGCATTTGGTTAAAATCCCCAGTACAGTGTTTTTTGTTTGTTTTAATTTATGAGAGACACAGAGACAGGCAGAGGCATATGCAGAGGGAGAAGCAGGTTCCCTGCAGGGAGCCCAATGCAAGACTCAGTTCCAGGACCCTGGGATCATGTCCGGACCAGAAGGCAGACACTTAACTGATTGAGCCACCCAGGTGCCCCTTATTTATTCATTTTAGAGGGAGAGAGCCCATGAGAGGGGTAGGAGCAGAGAGAGAAGGGCAAGCAGACTCCAGGCTAAGCATGGCGTTGGACGTGAGGCTCTATCCTACCACCCCAAGAGCTGAAATCCCACCACCTGAGCTAAAATCAAGAGTCAGATGCTCAACTAATTGAGCCATCTAGGTGCCCGACTAAAGATTTTTGTTTCTACTTTCTATTTTCTGTTTTCTTACAAAGAGTTTTTATTATGAATGAGTATTGAATTTTAATCAGATAATTTGCACCAATTGAAATATTTTTCTCCTTTAATTGGGTTCATGTAGTGACTCACACTAATTTGATTTTGTGATGTTGAAGTATCCTCACATTTCAGGAATAAATGCATTTTGATTACAGTGCATTTTTTGACCAAATGCTGAATTATTTTATTTATTATTTTATATAATTATTTTATTTAGGATTCCTGCATCTGTGTTCAAAAATAAGACTATCAAAAAAAAAAAAAAAAAAGACTATCTTTTCCTGTAATGTCCTTGCCCAGGTTTGTTATAAAAAGTATATACTCCCATGAGTTGAGTAGCTTTCCTGTTTTCTTTTTTTTTTTCTGTTTGTTTTCTTAACTATTTTCTTTCTTTTTTTTTTTTTAAGATTTTATTTATTTATTCATGAGACACAGAGAGAGAGAGGCAGAGACAAAGGCAGAGGAAGAAGCAGGCTCCATGTGGGGAGCCATGTGTGGGACTGGATCCCAGGACTCCAGGATCACGCCCCAGGCCAAAGGGAGGCACTCAGCGGCTGAGCCACCCAGGCGTCCCTTTAGTTGTTTTCATATCCAAACATCTTCATTTCATTTATGCCTGATTTGCTTATTTTTTTAATATTTTATTTATTTATTCATGAGAGACACAGAGAGAGAGAGAGGCAGAGACACAGGCAGAGGGAGAAGCAGGCTTCATGGAGGGAGCTCGACGTGGGACTCGATCCCGGGACTCTAGGATCACACCCTCCACCAAAGGCAGGTGCTAAACCGCTGAGCCACCCAGGGATCCCCTTCTTATTTATTTTTTCATACGCATGATTCTGTAATTTATTTAAGAATTTTAAACATTCTCATTTTTAATAATTTTCGGACTTCTCTATTATTTTTGGTCTATCTGGAATGCATTCATTTGTACACGGTAGACTCATTGGCTGTCGTTCATACTAACTTTCTTTAAGCGTTTGGTAATTTTTGTTGGTGAGCTCATGTTCAGTAGGAGGTTTCACTTGCTTGTTTTGTTTTTTCCTCTCCTTTCTCTCTCCTGATTCCTTTCCATCTCAGAGCTTTACAGTTGGATTGACTCCCTGTTTCCCCAGATTTCTGATCTACTTTTTTATACTGGAGTCTCAGGGTTCCTGTCTCCAATAATATTGAAGTTATTAAAGAGTTGGTTGCTGGGCCTGAGGATGGTTGTGAGGTAGTGTCACTTTTTTTTTGTTTTGTTTTTAAGATTTTATTTATTTATTCATGAGAGACACAGAGAGGCAGAGACATAGGCAGAGGGAGAAGCAAGTTCCCTGCAGGAGCCCAACGTGGAACTCAATCCCAAGACTCCGGGACCTCGGCCCAAGGCAGATGTTCAACCACTGAGCCACCCAGGTGTCCCAGAAATAATGTGTATTATTTAAAACAAAAATGTATTTTTGAGCATGGTTATATCTTTGTATTTTTCTTTATCATTGTTCTATATTTAGAAAAATAAGGAATCTCAAACAGAAAGCTATACCACCAACTTCCAGGAGTCCTCTATCTTGACCACACCCTACAGTACTTCATGCCTCTGATTCTCTACTATCATAAAAGAACCTAACTTGGCAGGTGGCTCAAGAAAAGGAAGGACAGGGCAGCCCTGGTGGCACAGCGGTTTGGTGCTGCCTGCAGCCTGGGGTGTGATCCTGGGGTCCCAGGATCGAGTCCCACGTCGGGCTCCCTGCATGGAGCCTGCTTCTCCCTCTGCCTGTGTCTCTGCCTCTCTCTATGAATAAATAAATAAAATCTTAAAAAAAAAAAGAAAAAAGAAAAGGAAGGACACAATTTATTTGGCATGTCCTTGAACACAAGTTACTTGACTCTTCCCACTGATCATTTTTCCCTCACTCCCTCAGACCCAAGGGGAACAGGTATTAAAAAGGGCATTCCGGAATGACTTCTGACTTCCATCATTCTGAGAAAGAGCTCTGCAGTGGGGTTCTGGAGCACTCATCCACAAGCCCCAGGTAGTGTTGTGGCTGTCAGCATGCATGGAGTCCAACAGAGCCCACCCACCCAGACATCCAAAGGGCTCAGTCAGCTGGCATGGCTCCACATTTGGTGACTAAATTCCAGAAAACACACCAGCAGCTCCAGCTGATTCATCATGTGGCTGTTCCTTTTCCAAGTTCACCCCTCAAGCTGGATGATCTGGCCCAGGCCCTTCACTGTCCAAGTAGACCTACTTCCACTCATGTCTTCCTGAGGAGAGAGACCAAGTGTGCTTCTCTCTAGGACCGCAGCTGATGACAGGGGCAGGTCCCAAGTCTTTAGATGCTTTCTTCCTTCCCTGGGCCCCATGCCCCTCCATCTGGAGCCCCATGATGGGCAGAGCTCAGTGCATTGCAATTCCTAGTGTTAACATGAGGGCAAGATGCAAGCAAAATGCTGACAGGCAAGCATAAGATGAGGCATTCACACAGACAGTAGGGAGTGGCATAGTGGAGCCAACAGGGGAAAGAAATTCTAGAAGACAGACAAAATTTCAACAAGCTAGGTATATTTTAAATATATTTATTTTCTGTCCCAACTAACAAACTCTTACTAAGTGCTAATGGTGTACGAGAGGCACAAGGCCCACACTGTGGGGTCGTGGCATAAGGCAATCATGAAGAGTATAAGTCAAGTCACTAAGGCTTCCCAAAAGGCAGAGCTGTGACATTTACCCTTTTCTTGCTCAGAGAGAAAGCTCAGAGACCTGGTGACCATTGCCACCAAAACTTTCCTCCGTCCCCACAAACTCATGACTCTGCTCCAGAGCATTCGTATGTACTACCCAGACTTGACAGTGATCATAGCTGATGACAGCAAGGAGCCCCTGAAGATTACTGACAACCACGTGGAGTATTACACCATGCCCTTTGGGAAGGTACGTTCCTCCCAGATGGGGAGACATCTGGGTCTTGGGACAAGAGGGCCCCAACAGTCAGGTTCTACCCTGGATGGGGATGCCTGAGTGGCTTTCCCAAGGAAGCATGATCCCGGAGTGGAGGGGGTAGGATTCTCCTCGGAGTCCCTTTGCCAACTCCAAATTCACAGAAAAATTGGATCATGCTCCCATTTCTTCATTAATGAGGTAGTTGTTCTGCTTTCCCTCGCACTTGGGACATTCACTGAGGTCCTTCTAAGTGACTTGAGGTGCCTGACATTCTAAGGATTCCTGACACGCAGAGGAACTTGTGATCCTTATGTCACCCAAGCTAGCGGTGCTCTCTCTCTTTCTCTCTCTCTTTCCCACACGCACACCCTCCTTCCCACAAGGACACACAGAAGGAAATGGGTATTATATATGCCATAGCGTCCCAACTTCTCACACCTTCCAGGCATCATAAGGGGCAATAGAAGGAGAGTCACAGACACTCAGCTGAAAAAGGACTTCAATCCATCCACATTGACTCTAGGACCAAGAAAGGACTTCCTAGCCTTTCTTCGCCTCAGTCTTTGATTCAGGGAGTCACTGTTTTTCCTCCAGTGCCTCTGAGACAGGGACTCACTCTAACCCGGTTCTCAACCTGTTTTGGGCGCAGCCTGGCTGCTGGGAATTTAGAAAGCTCCTGGGTGATTCTAATATGTAGCCAAGAATGGCAACTACTGATCTAACCTCATTTCACCTGCAGGGTTGGTTTGCTGGTAGGAACCTGGCCATATCTCAGGTCACCACCAAATACATTCTCTGGGTGGACGATGATTTTCTCTTCAACAACAAGACCAAGATTGAAGTGCTGGTGGATGTCCTAGAGAGAACAGAACTGGATGTGGTAAGGGAGGGTTGCCAGTTTTACCTCAGTGGTGATCTTTAGGGACATCCAGGAGAGGGAAGGGGAAGAGGGAGGAGAGGATGGGGCAGGAGGGGGAGGGTACCCAGGAAGGGGAGGGGCTGTTGTAGGAGATGCATAAACCAGCACGGCTCGGGTTGAGAGCATCACACCAGGAATCAGGAGGTCTGTGGCTTCTTTTTCTGCCTCCCATTTTTACTTTTTTTCCAAGCAATTTGAATCCCCACATACATACACACATTAATCCTTGTTCTATCTTTAAAGAGGTGTGTTTATGTATCACTAGAAGTGGTGTGGTGTACTGCTCACTACAGCAGTACTCTCTGGTTCTGTCACACACCATTTTAAAAAATGGGAATGTGGGATCCCTGGGTGGCTCAGCAGTTTAGCGCCTGCCTTTGGCCCAGGGCATGATCCTGGGAGTCCTGGGATCGAGTCCCATGTCGGACTCCCTGCATGGAGCCTGCTTCTCCCTCTGCCTGTGTCTCTGCCTCTCTCTCTCTCTCTATGTCTCTCATGAATAAATAAATAAATCTTTTTAAAAGAAAATAAAAATAAATAAAAGCACAGGTAGCCCTAATGACATTAAAAAAAAAAAAAAAAAAGAAGAAGAGGAGCACCTGGATGGCTCAGTGGTTGGGCATCTACCTTTGGCTCAGGTCATGATCCCGGGGTTCTGGGATTGAGTCCTGCATTGGGCTCCCCAGAGGGAGCCTGCTTCTCCCTCTGACTCTCTCTGTGTCTCTCATGAATAAATAAAATCTTAAAAAAAAAAAAAAAAGAAGAATGAGAACATCAAAAATCATTTCACATATAGAAAAGAAAAAGGCAACTACAGTTAATAATACTGTATTGTATTCTTGAAATTTGTGAAGAGAATAGATCTTCGATCTTCTGGCCTTGTCCTCACTGGTAACTAAGTAGGTGTTGGATATGCTAATTAGCTTGATCGTGGTGATCTTTTCAGTGTGTATACACATATGTTGAAACATCAAGCTGTACACCTTAAATATATAATTAAAAATATATGTACAGTTTTTATTTATTTTTTTAAAGATTTTTTATTTACTTATTCATAGAGACACACAGAGAGAGAGAGACAGGCAGAGACACAGGCAGAGGGAGAAGCAGGCCCCATGCAGGGAGCCTGAGGTGGGATCTCCAGGATCAGGCCCTGGGCTGCAGGCGGCGCTAAACCGCTGCGCCACCGGAGCTGCTTCCAAAAATATATGTACAATTTTAATGTGTAGCTCAATAAATTAAAAGGTAGCTCAATAAAAGCTGGAGTTTAAAAAAACAATTTAAAGAAAGAAAAACCAGGAAATGGATAAGATCAGTGTCATTGTGATCACAGTTACCTCTTCCAGGACAGTCCCCAAGGCATCTGTATTGATTAAGACCTCTCCTGGCTACTCTTCCAGAGAGCAAATCACAGTAGCATCAGTGAGGTAGAAAGCATAGTTGCCGTCATGTAAAAATCCAAGCTGGCACCTGACTCTACTTCCCGCGTCAGCCTGGACTAGCCTCCTTGTCTTTTTTTTTTTTTTTAATTTTTATTTATTTATGATAGTCACACAGAGAGAGAGAGAGAGAGGCAGAGACACAGGCAGAGGGAGAAGCAGGCTCCATGCACCGGGAGCCCGATATGGGATTCGATCCCGGGTCTCCAGGATTGCGCCCTGGGCCAAAGGCAGGCGCTAAACCGCTGCGCCACCCAGGGTTCCCTAGCCTCCTTATCTTGATGCCACACTGTCCTCATGGTCCTCGGCTGCGTGGCCAGAAGAAAAGGGGAGAGAAAGTGGAAGACAAGCATCTGTCTTCAAAGAATGTGCTAGAAGCTTCAGACATCCCTTCTAACTTCCATCCTTTCAGCCAGGACTTAGACACATGGTCAAACCTCACAAGGAAAGTGCAGAGAGGGAGTCTTTAGTGATGTAGCTGGCTGTATCTTAACTTAGGCCAGTTAGACACCTGGGTAGCTCAGTAGCGGAGCATCTGCCTTCAGCTCAGGGCATGATCCCGGGGTCCTGGGATCCAGTCCTGCATCGGGCTCCCCACAGGGAGCCTGCTTCTCCCTCTGCCTGTGTCTCTACCTCTATGTCTCTCGTGAATGAACAAATAAAATATTTAAAAAAAAAATTGGGCCAGTCAAAACCCAGAGGGTCTGTTTGCTAAAGGCAAGAGGAAAGCACTGATGATGCAGGACAGGGACAATAAGCCACTAGATGATCCCGCTGGTTCGGGAATGGATGTCCTTGCTCATCCTGTCTTGCTGGGGCTCACACATGTAAAGGCACACATCTTCCGTGAGCGCGTGGACGGCTCAGGAGAGCCAGGAGTGGGAGGAGGGCAGCCGGAGATGCGCGGCACGTGGCTCGTTGCAGGAAGCCTGGCAGCAGGGACTCCAAAGGGACCCGTGTGCACGCAGGCTGCCGCTCGCCTGCACCGCGACACTGCTCCTCCTCATGGAGGGGAGGTACTTGCCTTCTGAAAAGAGTGAGCCTGCTGTCGGGTAAGTGGAGCAGAGCGGTCTGCCCCTTGTACTTGGTGCTCTCTGCTCCATGGACATTTCTGGAGTGAGCAGTGATGGAGATTTCTGAATGTAGGTGAGGGTTGGTGGACTCCAGAACCAATGGCCAAGAAAGCATTCTTGAGACGTTTTTGGTGCAAAATGGTGGTTTTACTCAAGAACAGGACCAGGACCCATGGGCCGAAAGAGAAGCTGCCCCGGGACTGTGAGCAGCAGCGGATTATATACTCTGGGGTTGGGGGAGGTAGAGATAAGGGAAGTTTCAAAAGGATTTTCATCTGTGAAAAAGAAGACTCAGGAACCCTGAGGCGTGGCTATTGTCAAGCCAAGGTTGTTTTTCCCTCTGGCAAGGCATTAACATTAAGGCAGTTGGGGGCTTCCTGGAGGAACTTTATACTCGGTCAGCCTCAAGTATTTGTCAGTGGGCTGCAGGTTAGATGGACGCTGAATTTTACCTACATTTCCTTCTGCCTTTGTTTCTCACATCAAGCAGGATGAAAAGATCAAAGGACCTATAGCCAAGTGCCCAGAGGGCTGTGGCTACCACAGCAAAAAGAGTATCCCAGAAGGGACACCTGGGTGCCTCCGCGGTTGAGCACCTGCCTTTGGCTGGGGGCGTGATCCCAGAGTCCCGGGATCCAGTCCACATCAGGCTTCTTGTGTGGAACCTGCTTCTCCCTCTGCCTGTATCTCTGCCTCTCCCTCTCTCTTTCTCTCTCATCTCTCATGAATAAATAAATAAAATCTTAAAAAGAAAAAAAAGTATCCAAGGAATAGTATGAAGGGTAGAGAACAGGTGTGTTTTCTTGTAACTGAGGTTCAGTCCAGGAAGGCTTCCTGGAAGAGGCAACATGGATCTATCAAGTCTGGGTTTTCTAACATGCATTTCTCTGCCCACCGATTAGGTAGGTGGCAGTGTGCTTGGAAACGTGTTCCAGTTTAAGCTGTTGCTGGAGAAGAGTCAGAATGGGGACTGCCTTCACAGGAGGCCAGGCTCTTTCAGGCCCTTGGACGACTTCCCCAACTGCGTGGTGACGAGTGGCGTTGTCAACTTCTTCCTGGCCCACACAGAGCGACTCCAGAGAGTGGGCTTCGACCCCCGCCTGCAGCGAGTGGCTCACTCAGGTGGGGACAGGCTGAGTGAGGAAGGTGCTGGCTTGCACACTGGCCTCGGGATTTATGCTTTCCAGGGACCTTGAGCCACTGAATATGGCCCTTGCCTTCAGCAGTGGGCTTCTCTCCCTCCCCAACCCCCAACCCGGGAGTTCAAGGTCTCTCTTGCCTCCCTCCTCCCCTCACTGTGACTTCCTATCTCCCATCTGCTGCTCCCACGTGAGACACCCTTACCCCTCCAGCGGTGTCCCCTCCCTCATTCCCCCCCCTTTTTTTAAAGGTTTTATTTATTTATTCATAAGAGACAGAGAGAGAGAGGTGCAGAGACACAGGCAGAGGGAGAAGCAGGCTCCATGCAGGGAGCCAGATGTGGAATTCGATCCCAGGTCTCCAGGATCAGGCCCTGGGCTGAAGGCGGCACTAAATTGCTGAGTCACTGGGCTGCCTGCCTCTGCCTCTTTTTTTTAAAATATTTTATTTATTTAGTCATGAGAGACAGAGAAGCAGAAACATAGGCAGAGGGAGAAGCAGGCTCCATGTGGGGAGCCCAATGTGGGACTTGATCCCAGGATCAAAAGGATCATGACCTGAACCAAAGGCAGACGCCCAACCACTGAGCCACCCAGGTGTACCCCTCATTCCTCTTATCCCCTCAGCTCTGGAGTTCATAGTTCTGTCCAGCTGGAAAGCTCATCAGTGTCTCTCTGTCCATACCTCTGAGAAATGTGGGTATTTATTTCCTTCCAACTCATCAGCTTGGACAGGTGGTTTTGCAGGGCGCTCAACCTCCCCATGGGTAAAAACCCCTGCTTCCCTTCCCCGCCTAGACCTGGAATATGGCCCTGGGTCTCTGGGTGAAGGTCATGTTCTTCCTCTCTTGGCAGAGTTCTTTATCGATGGGCTCGGGAGCTTGCTCGTGGGATCATGTCCAGAAGTGGTGATAGGTCACCAGGTCCGATCTCCCATGGCTGATCCAGAGCTGGCCATCCTGGAGAAGACCTACAGTGCATTCCGGACCAACACCAACGACCAGGTCCAGTTCAAGCTGGCTCTCCACTACTTCAAGAACCATCTCCAGTGCTCCACATGAGGGTGCCCAGGGATCAGAAATGCTCTAGACTTATTGGTTGTGGGTGTCTAGGACAGCAGAACTGGTGGTTGGGCTACCAAAATAGGGACTCCCGATGAGATGAATGTTGTAAAGAACAAGCCAGAGTGGGTAGGACAGATGAGTCGGGCTCAGTGACTAACAATTTCCATCAGAGACTTAGGGTCATTAGAAATGGACCAATCCCTGAGAAGGGCAACAGAGGCCTATCAATAATAATCATTATTTGTTTGTATGTTGTGGTACCATTTGTGGAGCATCCGTGCACAGGGCATCTTGCATCATCTCATTTGATCTCATGCAAAAGAATATATTATGGGTTGGTATCCTTGGTCAAAAGAATGGCTGTGGGGTTTTGAGGATTATTTGGTAGAAATTATATCATAGTCAGAAGCATCATCTCCAACATCCACAAATGTTTATTTGTTGCTACCTTGGGGACTCAAATAATGGGACTAATGCAGGGTCCTGGTCTTGAGGATGATGCAGCCTGGTCCAGTTCAGTCGGCTAGCAGAATTGTGCAGCCAGGATCAGGGGACCAGGGGAGAGAGGAGTGACCGGGGCCCAGGCAGCTGAGGAAGTCTCTGTGGGGAGAGGTCAGCTGGAGCCGGGAGGATGGATGGGATTCAGGCAGCAGAGGGAGGAAGGGAAGTGAGCACTGTAGCCTCCTGTCTGCCAGAACAAAGGTTTCCCTGGTATCAGACTTGCTACTGTAAGGACACATTCCAGAACACCAGGGATTGAACTCCGAACCTGTGCTAAGGTGCCATGATAAATAGTGTAGGTGCAGTGGTGCTGCCAGGAATTTGAGATCAATTGTTGATCACTCAAGACCCATGTCATGTGCAGAAAGGAGTTCTGAGATATGAATAAAACTCCATGAAAATGTTTTGGTGGTCCAACAATTTTGAAAAATACCGAAAGTTGTATCTCCCTCTTGGAAAGTTGCAATTCACATTAGAATATTAAAGTCTCTAAAAGGGCAGCCCAGGTGGCCCAGGGGTTTAGCGGGGCCTTCAGCCCAGGGCGTGATCCTGGAGACCCTGGATCGAGTCCCATGTCAGCCTACTTCTCCCTCTGCCTGTGTCTCTGCCTCTCTCTCACTCTCTCTCTGTGTGTGTCTCTCTATGAATAAATAAATAAAATCTTTAAAAAAAGAAAGTCTCTAAGAAGTCCTGCAGTGAAGAAATTGGGTTAATTTTGTTTAATTCAGCATTTCCCAGCTATGGATATAGACTGGCAATCATTTTTTTTTAATACTCCCAAACCCAGAGTTGAACACCTATCTCATTCCATTTTGTACGTCATCAAGATTCTATTACAGGGACCCCTGGGTGGCTCAGCAGTTGAGCATCTGCCTTCGGCTCAGGGCATGATTCCGGGATCCGAGATCAAGTCCTGCATTGGGCTCCTTACGGGGAGCCTGCTTCTCCCTCTCCCTAAATAAAATCTTAAAAATAAAAGAAAAAAGGATTCTATTACAAAAGCTTCAGCAGCTTTAACATGGACAATCATTTGGTGCGATAGTACATGCACTTTGCCTATAATAACAGAGCTAATGGAAAAAAAAAATAACAGAGCTAATGGGAAGATGATGGTGGACTGTCCCATTCAGTCCTGCCTTTAGAACCAGGCAAGAGAAGCCCCTCGCTGGATCCTGTGCTCTAGAGAACACTGTATATCACAGACACACGTGCTTGCCGATGAATACCGGGAATCTCTGTCACTTGGGATCCAGTGCTCAGCATGAGTACAGCATAACCTGTTATCCTAGATACCCACTCCCGGGACTAACAGTGTTCAGGCCCCAGGGAAATGCTTCTTCACACCTCATGTCCTCAAATGACAACTGCAATCCAGATGCATCAAAACTCTGTGGCAGAGCAGCTGGGGTGGCTCAGCAGTTTAGCGCCGCCTTCAGCCCAGGGCCTGATCCTAGAGACCTGGGATCAAGTCCCGCTTTGGGCTCCCGGTGTGGAGCCTGCTTCTCCCTCTGCCTGTGTCTCTGCCTCTGTGTGTGTGTGTGTGTGTGTCTCTCATGAATAAATAAAATCTTAAAAAAAAAAAAAGCCTCTGTGGCAGTGCTTTGGAGTGCAGGTGAGAGCTGAGTGGCCAAATGCTTAGGTAAAGGAAAAAGACAAATTTTTTTTTTTTTTTTTTTTATGATAGTCACACACACAGAGAGAGAGGCAGAGACACAGGCAGAGGGAGAAGCAGGCTCCATGCACCGGGAGCCCGACGTGGGATTCGATCCCGGGTCTCCAGGATCGCACCCTGGGCCAAAGGCTGGCACCAAACCGCTGCACCACCCAGGGATCCCAAGACAAATTTTTAATTTGTTAAATCCTGCCTCTCAGATACCATAAATAGCAGTAGAATCTTGCCTAGTACTAGTGTCAATTTTCTTGCCTTTCATTCATGGTTCTGAAGTGCTAAAAAACTAGTATAGTTGTCAAAGCAACTGCACAAAGTGGCTGAAGGGACATTTAAAAATAGTAGACTAGGCACCTGGGTGGCTCAGCGGTTGAGCCATCTGCCTTTGGCTCAGGTCCTGATCCTGGAGTCCTGGGATCGAGTCCCACGTCAGGCTCCCTGTGGGGAGCCTGACTCTCCCTCTGCCTATGTCTCTGCCCCTCTCTCTGTGTCTCTCATGAATAAATAAAATCTTAATAAAAAATAAAAATAGTAAACCATTTGTACTCATTAATTCTTACCTATATAGATCTAGATGTATGATGCTTGAAATGTGACATCAATTATTTACATTGGCAATTTGGTTGGTCATTGAATGCTGAAGTTGCAATAATTTTACTTATATAAAAATATTTAATGACTTAAGTGTTCAAAAAATTAAATTTAAAATAGCTAAATTTGATTTTTAAATGTGGTATTTGTCCATTAGAATTTTGATTTTCTTTTAATCTTTTAAAAAAATTATCTATTTACTTATTTTAGAGAGAGAGACAGCCCGAATTGGAGGAGGAATAGAGGGAGAGGGAGAAAGAGAATCTCAAGCAGACTCCATGCTGAGCATGGAGCCTGACTCAGGGCTCCATCTTATGACCCTGAGATCATGATGTGAGCTGAAACCAGAAGTCCAACACTTAACTGACTGAGCCACTCAGACCCCACTATCTTTCAATATTAGTAGATAATTTTGAGTATTTAAAAATGTTTAAAAAGATTTTATTTTTTCAGCAATCTCCACACCCAATGTGGGGCTAGAACTCACAACTCTGAAATCAAGAGTCACATGTTCCACCGACTGAGCCAGCCACGTACCCCAATTTTGAGTATTTTACAGGAAAAATAACTTCTAATAACATAAAAAATAATTTTAATTCAAAAACTTTTTACAGGGGATCCCTGGGTGGCTCAGTGGTTTAGCGAAGCCTTCAGCCCAGGGCGTGATCCTGGAGACCCAGGATCAAGTCCCACGTTGGGCTCCCTGCATGGAGCCTGCTTCTCCCTCTGCCTGTGTCTCTGCCTCTCTCTGTCTCTCATGAATAAATAAATAAAATCTTTAAAAATAATTAAAATAAAATAAAACCTTTTTACATTTGCTTCAATTTACCGCTGAGGTAAATTTTGCACACTTTGAACACACTCATCTTTTTAAATTCCTTAGATTATTAAGGAATACAGCACTTAGTGTGCTGGTCCACAAATCCATAAGGAACATGCGTCAAAAAGTAATCAACACACTGTTTCCTTCATCGAGAAAGTCTTGTCATGAAAAATATCAGCTCAACTAAAACAGTGTGCTTTGTCTTAAAAAAAAAAAAAAAAAAAGCCCCAAGCTCTTTATCTCAATGCAGACTAGTCGCAAGAGTTGGCAGACCAGACCTTGGGACATAGTTTGGATTAAGGGTTGGGAAAATTTTTGTAAAGGACCAGACAATAAACATTTTAAGTTTTGTGAGCCACTGAAGGTCTTTTTTTCTTTTTTAAATATATAACTCCTTAAAATGTAAAAATGGGATGGCCTAGTCAGTGAAGCATCTGACTCTTTTTTTTTTTTTTTTAAAGACTCTACTTATTTATTCATGAGAGACACACAGAGAGAGACGCAGAGACACAGGCAGAGGGAGAAGCCAGCTCCATGCAGGGAGCCCGACGTGGGACTCGACCCCGGGTCTCAGGATCACGCCTTGGGCTGAAGGCGGCGCTAAACCGCTGAGCCACCCGGGAACCGCTGAGCCACCTGGGCGGCCCAGCATCTGACTCTTGATTTCGGCTCAGGTCATGATCTCAGGGTCATGAGATCCAACTCCATGCTCAGCGTGGAGTTTGCTTGAGATTCTCTCTCCCTCTACCTTTGCTCCTCCCCGCCCCTCCACCCCCACTCACGCTCTCTGAAATAAATAATAAACTTGTTCTCCTAAAAAAATAAAAAATAAGTAAAACATAAAAATGATTCTGAGCCTGTGCAGCAAAAACCAAGCCATAGGCTGCCTTTGGCCCACGGGATATAGTTTGTTGACCGATTAATAATGTCATTGGCAGGGACGCCTAGGTGGCTCAGTGGTTGAGTGTCTGCCTTCAGCCCAGGTCATGATCCCGGGGTCCTGGGGTCCAGTCCCGCATCGGGCTCCCTGCACTGAGCCTGCTTCTCGCTCGGCTGGGGTCTCTGCCTCTCTCTGTTTCCCATGAATAAATAAATAAATTGTAAAAAAAAAAAAATATATATATATATATATTGGGACGCCTGGGTGGCTCAGCGGTTGAGCGTCTGCCTTCCGCTCAGGGTGTGATCCTGGAGACCCAAGATCAAGTCCCACGTCCCACGTCGGGCTCCCTCCATGGAGCCTGCTTCTCCCTCTGCCTGTGTCTCTGCCTCTCTCTGTGACTCTCATGAATAAATAAATAAAATCTTAAAATATATATATATATGTATATATATATAGTCATTGACAAAAAAACAAAAAACAAACATAAAGTCTCACAAAAAAAAAAAAAAAAACCCAAACTGTCATTGGCTACAAATTTTGTGAAAAACCTTGATTATAAAAACATAGTGATTTTGCTGAAACAAAAGAAAATTAAATTATATGGAATATATGATAAAATATAAATTATATCCATCATCTATTTTTTTTTCTTATCCAAATGTCACAAGTGTATCAACTAAACAACCAAACATGCACAATGATGATTAAATTCCATTGCTTTGGTATGTTGCCAACTTTTAGTCATACGGAAACCACGGCTTGCCAATATTTTTTATTTTTCCATTATAAAGATATATTTGTCAAGGTAAGAGGATAGAGAATGTATTTCAACAGTTTGCCAGCTTCAGTTGTTATAGCTTTTAAATACTGAAATATTTTAATAATTAAGACATAAACAAAATATTTTAAATATTTAGCCAGATATATCTGACTTGTCTCAGGCCTGGTTCCACAAAAAGGTCTGCCTCCCTGATTAAATACTGCATTCGTGATCTAGGAGGACACAGTGGTGTGCAATTAGAGCATTCACCAATGTCCCCGAGTAGGGACCATTTTGACATGCTTATCGCCAGTATGTTCCAGATACATTTTCTTCCCTGTTCCAAGATCTGGAACCTTCTACTCCAGCAGGAAGGAGTAGTTAAAATGGAGCTCTTGTGGGGTGTTTGCCTAAACTTCAGGCCAATTCTCCAGGCTGGTCCACTACCCAGAGACTATGACAACCCCACTCCCTGGTGAAAATGCACAGGACCAAGAGAGGCAGGCTCCTGCACCAAAGACCAATCAGACTGTCTTAGAACTCGAATTGGGTCTGCAAAGCGAAGCTCTGTGGACGGCCAGCCTTTAGCCAGAAAAAAAAAAAAAAAAAAAAATGCAACATATGCACAAAGAGGAGCTGAAACAAGAGCTTCCTGACAGGCTTCTGGTTCTTTCCTGAGGTCTGGCTACAGTCCTACCCTGGGATTTTGTGAAATGCTATACCCTTATAATTCTTCCTTTTGCCTAACCTAATTTGAGTTGGCTCCTGTTACTTATAACCACAGTGTCCTGGATAATACAACCATTCTGTGTGTCTGCCTGTTTTCAAAACAGAAAAGCATAACCAAAAAGTTTTCTCTTTGGGTGGTTTGGAAGCAAAAATCAGGTCACAGACAATAACAGCCACACAGACCTCCCTCCAGCCTCGAATTTCAGACACAATCAAGCAGCCCGGATCAGAGCGATGACAGAGGTTTCCTTGCAGGACACTGCAGGTCAGGGAAGTATCCCTCACGGGGAGGGGACAGCGAAGGGCAATGAAGGTGGCAAGGTAATCTTTGCGGAGACTTCTGCTAAACCTCAAATTCCAAGACCAGTGGGTGCAAATAATCGTGTGAGCCCCCAGGGGGAGCTCGAGCCGGTTCTGTCTCCCCACTACCCACTCCCTCCCCGCCCCCTGCTCAGGAAAGGAAAAGGGCTGCTGCGACTTTCAGCCAACAGCAATCCCTTGGCCACCAGGCTACTGGCCTCTTGCATGTGTGGGTGTGGCTGTTCCAGGTGGCTGAAGTGGAAATGGCACTGGAATCCGCTTTCTTCTGGATGCCCTCCTCCACCCTTAGGAAGATCCCTCCCCAAATGTTTTTTGTGTTTTTTTTTTTTAAGATTTATATTTTTTTAAGATTTTATTTATTTATTCATGAGACACAGAGAAAGAGAGAGAGGCAGAGACACAGGCCAAGGGAGAAGCAGGCTCCATGCAGGGAGCCCAATGCGGGACTCGATCCCAAGACTCTGGGACCACCACCCGAGCCAAAGGCAGACGCTCAACCACTGAGCCCCCCAGCACCCCGGATTGCAAGCCATTCTTAAAGAACCATATTATACCTGCTTTAAAACAGGACACCTTCAGGGATGCCTGGGTGGCTCAGTGGTTGAGTGTCTGTCTTGGGCTCAGAGCGTAATCCTGGGGTCCCAGAACTGGATCCCATATCTGGCTCCTTGCATGGAGCCTGTTTCTCCTGTCTCTGCCTCTATGTCTCTCAAAAATAAACAAATACATGCCCACTTGCTGATTTTTCCTACCAGTTCCCTTTCTTCATATTCTAGAGTCTTGATAAGGACATAGTCTGTGCTCCAGACACCAGCGAGTTTCAGGATCACCAGTTTCCCCGATGGTCGCTGTCTCTACCCCATTTCTTCCACTCAGCCTTACATCAAATGACCTTCACAGAGGATTCATCACTGAATACAGCTCTTCTTTTTCTTAATCCTTTGCCTGGATGCTCCTGGCCCTCATGCCTTCCAGCTCTTGCTCTGGCTTCAAACAAGTCTCCCTTACAAATATCTATGTCTCTTATTCCTTGAAATTTTACCGAGAGTTTATCAAAGTTTTAATTATGTAGCTCAATAATCTGTCCCTCTCCTATCCCGTGTGCTTGGCATAAGATCCCAGCTCTCTGCCTGCAAGGACACCGAAGGCATGAATCATAAAAGATAAAGAAAGAGGTAGTGTTTTGTTGTTGTTGTTATTGTTTAAAGATTCTATCCCTCTATTTGACAGAGAGTAATAGAGCACAAGCAGGGGGAGCGGGAGAGGGAGAAGCAGACTCCTGGCCCAGCAAGGAGCCCGATGTAGGGCTCGACCCCAGGACCTGGGATCATGACCTGAGATGAAAGCAGCTGATAAACCAACTGAGCCACCAAAGTATCCCCCCAAAAAAGACACATTTGATTTGACTGAAATCAAACCCTTCTGCTAATCAAAGGACACTTAAGAAAGTGAAAAGAGGGATCCCTGGGTGGCGCAGCGGTTTGGCGCCTGCCTTTGGCCCAGGGTGCGATCCTGGAGACCCAGGATCGAATCCCACGTTGGGCTCCCAGTGCATGGAGCTTGCTTCTCCCTCTGCCTCTCTCTCTCTCTCTCTCTCTCTCTCTCTCTCTGTGACAATCATAAATAATAAATAAATAAATTTTTAAAAAAAGTGAAAAGAAAAACCACCGACTGGGAAAAAAATCTGTAATACAAACATTTAGCAAAGGATTCGTATCCCAGATATATAAAGAATTCCTATAGGTACGCCTGGGTGGCTCAGGGCATGATTCTGGGGTCCAGGATTGAGTTCCACGTTGGGCTCCCCATGAGGAGCCTGCTTCTTCCTCTATGTCTCTGCCTTTCTCTGTGTGTGTGTGTGTGTGTGTGTGTGTGTGTCTCTCATGAATAAATAAAATAAATAAAACCATAAGGAGAAATCTTGCATACCCACTGGATTAGCTGAATTTAAAAGACAAACAATACCACCTCTTTACTAAGATGTGAAGCACCTGAAACTGTCTCATACACTGCTGCTGGGAGGGTAAAACAGTACAGTACAACCACTTTGTTTTGTTTTAAAGATTTCATATATTTATTCATGAGAGACACACAGAGAGAGAGAGGCAGAGACACAGGCAGAGGGAGAAGCAGGCTCCATGCAGGGAGGCCAATGTGGGACTCAATCCGGGGTCTCCAGGATCACGCCCTGGGCTGAAGGCAGCGCTAAACCACTGAGCCACCTGTACAACCACTTTGGAAAGCTGTTTGGCAGTTCCAATAAATATAAATGTCCACTTACCCTAAGAGCCAGCAATCCCATTCTAGGTATATACCCAAGACCAAAACAAGTTTGCACAAGAATAGCCATGGTAGCTTTGCATGTATTAGCCCCAAACTGGAAACAATCAGATGTCCATCAACTGGACTAACATATTCTGTATTCATACAATGGAATATTACTTGACAATCGAAAAAAAAAACATGCCACTGATATATGAAGTGATGTGGATATATCTTGAAAATACTATGTTGAGCAAAAGATATCGTTCTGCGGTATGTTCTTAATATAGATATAGAATAGGCAAAACTAATCTTTCAGTGATAGAGAAACCAAAGTAGTGATTTCAGGGGAGCAGGATAGGGAATGACTGAGAAAGGGTACCAGGGAATTTTCTGGGGAGATGGAAATATTCTATATCTTGATCTAGGTGATAGTCACACATGTGTGTATATATACTTGGAAAAAAAAAACTGATTTCTTCAGTTAAGGTTTGTGCGCTTTACTTCATATAAATAATATCTCAATAAAATACCACTTAAAAGAATTAGATGTATGTACTATTATGGAACAATCCTCAAGATATGGTACTAAATGAGTAAAACAAGGTGCAGAACAGTATTTTGTTTTTAAAGGAAAAGGAATATGGGACACCTGGCTGGTACAGTTGGTGGAACAGGTGACTCTTGATCTCGAGGTTGTGAGTTCAATCCCCATATTGGGCATAAAGCTTACTTAAAAAAAAAAAAGGAAAGAAAAGAAAAAGTATGCATATACATATATATTTGTATAATAAAATATCTCTAAAAGGAGAGCATCAGAAACAGCTTCTGAAAGCAGAAAATTAGTCAGGAAGTTTTATGTATCTGCGCATTTTCTTTTATACCTTATGAATTTTGTATTGTGCTGATGTATTACCCACATATTTTAAACTTTTTAAGGAAAGAAGAAACAAGATTTTTAAGTAACATGTCATTATATTAAACGCAAGAGCAGAACACAAAATTATACAGTGAAGACTATGTGAAAAAGCATTTTAAAACAGGAAGTGGAAAAAAATCAAGTGTCAAAGGTGCTTTTGGGGAGCACCTGACTGGCTCAGTCGGAAGAACATGGGACTCTTCATCTCCGGGTCTTGGGTTTGAGCCCAGCGTGGGTGGAGAGATTGCTAAAGAAAATGAACTTTTTTAAAAAAGTGCTTGTTGGAATTATAGTTCTTTAAAAATCTTTCTACTTCACTGCATTTTCTACATTTTCCCTAACAATGCTTTATATTCTGAAAAGATCAAATAATTATTTAAAAAAGAGAACGTGAAAGCATTCAAGAAAAGGATAAAATGTGGGTGCTGCTTTGTTCAAAGAAAGTGAGCAGCCGATTTCCCCTGATTTCCCCGGTCAGAGCCTCTGGAATGCCAGGCCCAGAGACTCAGGGCATCACCTGTCACCCTGCACAAGGTGGCACTTAGGACTTACTGGCATAGCTGGGGTTCCCAAGGCAAAGTAGGGCATCTGTGGCTCAATGTCACCTGTCCTGGGCGGCAAGGACACAGAGCAAAGCTGATTCTATGGCAGCCAGCTGTGAGCAGCGTCAGCTCAGATAAGGGAAACTGACTTGGACTTGACAGTGAACGTGAATACTTTCCACTTCACTCAAAACCTCCCTGCATCTGTTGTTCCACTGGCTGGCCATTTACAGGCTCACAAGAATTTGAGAGAATACCTTAAAATTCTCTGATCTCAGACTTGTGTGTGTGTTTTTTTTTTGTTTTTTGTTTTTTTTTTTAAGATTTTATTTATTGAGATGTCTGGGTGGCTCCGCAGTTGAGCATTCGCCTTTGGCCCAGGGTGTGATCCCGGGATCTGGAATCGAGTCCCACATCAGGCTTCCTGTGAGAAGCCTGCTTCTCCCTCTGCCTATGTCTCTGCTTCTGTCTCTGTCTCTCATGAATAAATAAATAAAATCTTAAAACCAAACAAACAAACAAAAAACAAGAAAGAGATGGGAAACCAGAGAGGCTAAAACCATTTAAGTCAATTCGATCTTGTTACTCCAGCCCAATACAGAGACACCCACATCCCACCATAGAAAGTCAGTGGGAGTTTGGTTCATTCCTCGCAATGGAAAATCCTTAATGTTTCTTCCGACAATATACAAGAATTATAAAATATTTTTCCAAGCAATACAGCAAATCATAAACTATGAGAAAGGGGGCCTCATAAATTGATTCCCCAGGGATATCTGTCAACAGCAGACCTTTTTGGATTTGAGCTAAGCAGGTTTTTGGTCCACGGCAAGAGAAACAGATTCTGGGTAACTTACACAGGAACAGTACTTCTTGGAAGGAAGTCCGATAGCTCATAGCATCAGACTTAAGAAAACTTAAGAAAAGCAAATTTAAGAAAATGGACAAGAAGGGATCCCTGGGTGGCGCAGCGGTTTGGCGCCCGCCTTTGGCCCAGGGCATGATCCTGGAGACCTGGGATCGAATCCCATGTCAGGCTCCCGGTGCATGGAGCCTGCTTCTCCCTCTGCCTGTGTCTCTGCCTCTCTCTCTCTCTCTCTCTCTCTCTCTCTGTGACTATCATAAATAAATAAAAAAATTAAAAAAAAAAAAAGAAAATGGACAAGAAGGAGGGGGAGCTGGGCAACCAGAAACCCAGCCATGGTCAGGATCCAGGGTACACTGGTTAGGACACAACTTCTGCTGCCAGTGGACTTGGCATGGCTGCTATCACTGCGCCTGAGACACTGGGGGACACAACTACACCAGCAGCAGAACAGGTTCTAAAACATCCCTATTTCTGGGCATCAGTTGCTTTGGATTCTTAGTCCTGTTGGCCAAACTAAGGGACACCGTCACTCTGGAGAGTGCATCTGCCTTGGAGCCCAGCCCTGCTGTCACCCAGACCCACACCATGCTGGATCCCTTAAGAAAAGCAGTCAGATGTCACAGGGCAAATAAATGGCAAACGACTGTGACATGTAAACAGTTTGTGTATGTAAGTGGGATTTTATTATACATACAAACTGGTAAGTAGATGTTTGGTGTTGTTCTGGTTAGGCTTATTGCTCTTTTCATGTCAATACATCAATGTAATGCTATAAATCAAAATAATGAAAAAAAAACAAAAAACAAAATAATGTCAATACAATAAAAACTCATCCCCTCAATTACTGCATATTCATCCTGTGGATACTGTCAACATATACTAAATCGATTTTCGCTTGACGGATATTTATATTCTGATCTTTACCACTGTGAACATCACAGCTGAGAACAACCTAGAACACCTGGCACGGTCTTTTAGGATAAAGTTACTAAAGCGAAACCGCTGAGTCAGGTGTTCTAAAAGGTTATTATTAAATAAGTCGACCCGGAAAACCCCAAGAGGGAGTCTGTCTCTTGCTGACCAACACCTACAGGCTGCAACAAACCACCCACAAGCCGCCCATAAAGCGGGACGCGGAAGCAGGGTGTCCCGGCCTCGGTCGAAAAGCGTGGCTTCGGGCCCACGCGCCGGTCCTCCGCGCCTGGGGGCGCCGGGGCTTTGAACCGCCGTCCCCCACGTGCCAAGCCGCTTCCCTCCCCGCTCGGCCACAGGGCCCGCGCACCGAGCGCCTCGTGGAAATAAATAAATAAACAAGGCCGAAGCCCAGGCGGCGCGCGCCGAGCCTTCCCTGCTCCGCCGGGGGCCGCCGCCCGCCTTCTCCGCCCCCCCCCAGCACCGTCCCCCCGGCCCCCCGGGGCGCGGCTCAGGACCCCGGGAGGAGAGCAGGAAGAGCGGCGCCAAGAGACACCAGCCGGGACTGCCACCGTCGGGGCCGCGGGAGCCGGCACGGGCGGCCTCGGGCGCAGAACGCCGGGGCCGGGGCCGGGGCCCGGGCCGCGGCGGGGAGAACCGGGCCTCCGCCGCCGCTCGGGGGAGGCAGCTCCGCGCGCCACGTGGCTTGAGAAGACTCCCGGCCGCCTAAAGCAGCCAGCAGGTCCCATGGTGTAATGGTTAGCACTCTGGACTTTGAATCCAGCGATCCGAGTTCAAATCTCGGTGGGACCTCTTCAAATCTTTTGGTGCTACAATTCCTGTTTTGAGGGCCGCTGGCGGCGGCGGCCACTTCGAGCTGTGTCGTTACCCCAGTGACCTAGGGGATCGCGGTTTAGGGTCCCTCCCCCTAGCTCGTTTCAGGGCCGGCCTGAAAGTCGCAGCGCGCATGCGTGAGAGTCCGGGCGGAAAAGTGCTAGTGGAGGGGGAGAGGGAGAAAGAAGGAGAGAAGAGAGAGAGAGAGAGAGAGAGAAAGAATGACTTTACCTCGGAGGGGCTGGCGAGGGAACCCCAGGGACCCCAGGGAGCCTGCTCCGGGCCGCGGCCTTCGGGTCCGGGACGCCTCCTCCCCCCACCCCCACCCCCACCCCCACCTGGGAACCTTTCTTCCTATTGGCCAACGTGCAGAGCGCGCTCCAGGACTGCTCCAGAAACCGGGAGTGAGCGGCTGGGCGGAGCCACGGGGCGCGGGAAACTGCAACGGGCTGGGGAGCAGGGTGCGCGCCCGCGTCCGCTCCGCCTGAGTCAGCGGGTCGGACAGTTGGGTGGGTCTGTCGGTTGTCCGGCCGTCGGGCAGTAGGCAGAGAGGTCGCCCGTGCCCTTCGGGCCGTGCCAGCCGCTCAGGGTGTCTCTGGCGGGGCTCGCCCACAGGGTCGAGCACGTGTTCGCCAGCCTGCCCGGGACGGGCGCGCGGGTGCTGGCCAGGCGGCGCGGCCCGCAGGAACCGTGTGTGTCCTGGATGCGGGGGAAGAGGCGGCCTGGAGTGTTGTCTTCTTTGAGTCCTTTCTGGGTTTTGAGAGCTGCCGGGCCCTCTGGGATGAGTGACGAGGGAGCCCATTGACGCATTTGTGATCTCCCTACAGGGTGATTGGCACCGTGGCTCTACGTGCCCGCCCTTTGGGAGGATGCCATGGAAACAGGCTCCTCTCTCGGCTTTCCCCTGAGCACCCCTCCCCACCCCGCCCACACTGCATAAACGTTTGAATGGATCCGTGTGTACGAACGATCCCAGCCTGAAAATGCGTAGGCATGAGAGGTGGGAGGGCTTGCTCTACCAGATATTAAACCTTATTTTCAACTGTAAACTGTAGGAATTAAGATAGTGTGGTGTGGTACTGGTGCAGCAGGATAGACAAACATGCCAATGGAATGTAACAGGAGGCCCAGATAACAGCCCCACACGTATTTGGGCAAGTGATTCATGACAAAGGTAGCGCAACAGAGCGGGAGGGGAAAGGATCTACTTTTCAATAAACTATTCTGGGTGTCCAACTGGAAAAATATGAAATCAAATTCCTCCCAGCTTACACTAAACACAGCAATATATTCCATGTGAATCATAGACCTTCATGGGAAAGGAAAAGCAATAAAGCTTTTGGAAGAGAACATTGGAGAATATCCTCTTAAACAAGACAAAAAATTCTAAAAGCTTAGTATATGTCACCATATTCATGTAATACTCCATGTTCTTCCTATCAAAAATCCCCAATAAGGGACACCTGGGTAACTCAGTGGTCGAGCGTCTGTCAGGATCCTGGCGTCAAATCCTACATCGAGCTCCCCACAAGGAGCCTGCTTCTCCCTCTGCCTACGTCTCTGCCTCTCTCTGTGTCTCTCATGAATAAATAAAATCTTTCAAAAAAAAAAAAACAACTCAATAAGAAAGTGAAAAGTTAAGCCACAAAATAAGAAAAAAATATTTGTAATGCATAACTGGCAAAGAAATTGTAGATTACTTAACTCACAATAATCAATAAGAATATAAAATTAAAATTCTAAAAATCAATTAGAATAAAAAGACAACCTAAGAGAAGAATAGCAAAGTACTTGAACTGGTACTACACCAAAAAAAAGGAAATCCAAAATAACAGACATAGGGGCACCTGGCTGGCTCAGTAGGTAGAGTATATAACTCTTGACCTTGAGGTTGTGGGTTCAAGCCCCACTTTGGGTGTAGAGGTTACTTAAAAATAGAATCTTAAGAGGTGTCTGGGTGGCTCAGTCTGTTAAGCCTCATACTCTTGGTTTTGTCTCAGGGTTGTGAGATTGAGTGTAAACTGGTAGAAACTAGGGGATCCCTGAGTGGCTCAGCAGTTTGGTGCCTGCCTTCAGTTCAGGGCATGATCCTGGAGTCCTGGGATCAGGGTTCCGCATCGGGCTCCTTTTTAAAAATTTTATTTATTCATGACAGAGAGACATAGGCAGAGGGAGAAACAGGCTCCATGCAGGGAGCCCGATGCAGGACCCCATCCCAGGACTCCAAGAGTTCACACCCTAGGCAAAAGGCAGGCGCTAAACCGCTGAGCCACCGGGGCTGCCCCTGCATCAGTCTCCTTGCACGGAGCCTGCTTCTCTCTATGTGTGTCTCTCATGAATAAATAAATAAAATCTTTAAAAATAATAATAAACCAGGGATCCCTGGGTAGCGCAGTGGTTTGGCGCCTGCCTTTGGCCCAGGGATTCTGGAGACCCGGGATTGAGTCCCACGTCGGGCTCCCGGTGCGTGGAGCCTGCTTCTCCCTCTGCCTGTCTCTCTCTCTCTCTGTGTGACTATCATAAATAAATAAAAATTTTAAAAAATAATAATAATAAACTGGTAGAAACTAATTTTACATTAACTACTGTAGCTGAAGACACTCCTACCCTGTGATCTAGCAATTTCACTCTTGTATGCATATCCACAGAAATGTGGGCATTTGAGACATACATAAGAGTGTTTTTGCCACATGATAGCCAAAAACTGGAAAGGACTCAAATGTCTAATAGTAGAATGGATAAATAACTTACAGTAAGGCCATAGAATGGAATATTATACAGCAACAAAATGGACGAGTCTTTTTTAAAAAGTATTGAACAAAAGAAGGCAAATAAAGAATAAATGACTCCATTTATATAAAGTTACTAAACAGGCAAAAATAACTACTGTATACTGCTTAGAGCTGCAAACTTAGATGGTAAAACTATCAAGCAAAGCAAAAATTCCCATGTAAGTGAGGATACGCAGGGGAACAGAGAGGGCCATGATTGGAAAGGGGCCAGCAAAAAAAAAAAAAAAAAAAAAGGAAAGGGGCCAGCAACAAGTCTTCTGGGGGTAGTGGTATTATTATTTTTAAAAAAATTTTTAAAAAGATTTTATTTAGGGATCCCTGGGTGGCGCAGCGGTTTGGCGCCTGCCTTTGGCCCAGGCCGCGATCCTGGAGACCCGGGATCGAATCCCACGTCAGGCTCCCGGTGCATGGAGCCTGCTTCTCCCTCTGCCTGTGTCTCTGCCTCTCTCTCTGTGACTATCATAAAAATTTAAAAAAAAAAAAAAAAGATTTTATTTATTCATGAGAGACACACAGAGAGAGACAGAAACACAGGCAGAGGGAGAAGCAGGCTCCTTGCAGGGAGACTGATGCGGGACTCGATCCCCAGACCAGGATCACGCCCTGAGCTGACGGCAGATGCCCAATGGCTGCACCGCCCAGGCGTCCCAATTATTATTTTTTAAAGTAATCTCTCTGCCCAATGTGGGCCTTGAACTCACGATTCCAAAATTAAGAGTCATGTGCTCTATCAACTGAACCGGTCAGATACCCTGATACTGGTGTTATCCTGTTTCTTGTCCTTGGTGGAGGTCACATAGCTTGTTCACAACAAAAATTTGTTAAAATGCACATTATGTTGTATTCATTATTCTGAATGTATGTGGTATTTTTTCAACATGAGAAGTGAAAAACAATACCTATATAGAGACATGTTTCTGTCCGGTCACGAACGAGGAAATCTGAAATGAAGAGTTTGCCCACAGACTGGGGAATCAGGATAGAGATCCTCTACTCTGAGCCAGCCCAAGGGCATTCAGAGGATCAGATTTAATTCTAGGCATTGCAGGAGAACATTTTCACCCTGCCACTAACTGTCTGGGTACATCTGGGTGAGCAATTTAAATGTTCCAAAATTGGGGGCACCTGGGTGGCTCAGTGGCTGAGTGTCTGCCTTAGGCTCAGGTCGTGATCCTGGGGTCCTGGGATCGAGTCTGAGTCTCGCAGTGGGCTCCCCACAGGGAGCCTGCTTCTCCCTCTGCCTGTGTCTCTGCCTCTCTCTGTGTGTCTCTCATGAATAAATAAATAAAATCTTAAAAAAAAAAAAACATGTTCCAAAATTGTAACTATATGAGGCGATGCCTGTGTTAGTACGCTTATTGAGGTAATCATTCCACAGTACACGCGTATAACGAATCCTTGTGTGGTACACCTTAAACTTATACAATCATGCATGTCAATTACATCTCAACTAATCCAGAAAAAAATATTCAAAGCCTCACTTGTAAAGGAAAAGGGACAACAGTGCCTTTTTCATAGCAGTGTGGCAAGGACTAGTAAAATAGTAAACAAAAGTCCTTTTCTGGGCATCTGAGCCAAAATAAGCCCTATAATGATAATTGCTAGAAAGACCTTTAGAATAGCGAGGACTATAGAAGCTAAGACTCTTGAGAAAGGAACACATGCTTATATGGAGAGGAAAGCAAAACTTGAAGGGTAGCAACAGTGGCAGAGAAAGGAGAACCCGTGGGCAGAAGTTAGAGGGGTAACTGGAAGAACTTTCTTTTCTTTCTTTCTTTCTTTCTTTCTTTCTTTCTTTCTTTCTTTCTTTCTTTCTTTCTTTCTTTCTTCTGGAAGAACTTTCTAACAATACGCACTGTCCATCCACAGAATGGAGCTTGAGAAGTTGTGAGCTTCTCATGCCTGGCAGTCTCCTGGGGGCACTCGAAGGTCTTTGTCACCTGCAGAGGTGGGAAGATTTCTCAAAGTTGGTCCCGATCTACTAAACTGATTTCATAACTCACTGATGGCTCTTAACCCACAGTCAGTAAAACATTTATGAACTGGCCACCGCCACCCCACCCCACTCCGTCCTTTCCCTCCCGGCTCCAGACTTTCTGAGAGCTTCTCCTCATTTCCTTCTCTTTCCATCCCTCCTAGCACAAGAAGGAACCTCCCTCTCCTCCAACAGTCTAAGAAGGGCCCCTCCCAAGGATTTTATTCCCAGGAAGGTCCCCGCAAAGGCAGCAATTTTCAGAAGGTAGCAGCAGTCATATGTTGTCCTTGACCAGAGTCACCAGAAGAGGGCAGAGCATCAGGCCACCAGGGAAGCCAGGTCTGCGGCTTATGCCTTATGCTCACTCAGTTCCAGGGGTTGTCGATGTATTATCTTTGTCTGTTCATTTGTGCATGGGATCATGTGTGTACAATACTTATCACAATGCCTGGCACATAGAAAGTCTGTAAATTATGAGACCTGCACGGTCATTTAACACCCATTTGTTGGGCACCTACCATGTCCAAGGTGTTGGAAACACAAAAAGCAAAGACTCCACTTCTACTCTCAAGATGCTTAAAATTTGGGCTGATAAATTAAGGACTAAAGTAGAGCGTAAAATCAAAAGCAGTGGGCTGGGGGCAGGGATGTGGGTGGACACACTAGGGAAGAGGGTGACCAGAGGCGCCAAAGAGATGTTGAGAAGCTACTTCAGAGTCACCTCTCCTACCTCAGCTTCCAGGCCTCAGAGACCGTGAAGGAGGGCAGGGAGTAGGAGGGTGAGGGTGTCGTGGTTTTTTTTTTTTTTTTTTTAAGATTTATTTATTCATAAAAGACACAAAGAGAGAGGCAGAGACATAGGCCGAGGGAGAAGCAGGCTCCCTGTAGGGAGCCCGATGCAGGACTTGATTCCAGGACCCCAGGATCACAACCTGAGGCAAAGGCAAATCCTCTATCCCTGAGCCACTCAGGCGCCCCTGAAGGTGTCATTTGGAACCCCACCTTATACTCTGCTTCTTGGTAAGCATCCTGCCTCCTCCACTGGGCTGGAGCCTCTGCCTCCCTACACAGGACCAGATAAGGAATATGTGGGGACTAGGGCAAAATGAAAATGTGGGGCTCCTGTTCAAAAATTATTAAGAATTTCAAGCAGAGTGTTAAACCAAGCACAAGGGGTCACCTACCCAGTGGCAATCTGAGCATGTAAGTTCAGAGCAGCAGCTAGAAAAATGACAAAGCAAGCTTCCAATCAAGAATGGTAAAGTGAAGGGGATCCCTGGGTGGCTCAGTGGTTTAGCGCCTGCCTTTGGCCTAGGGCGTGATCCTGGAGTCCCCGGATCGAGTCCCACATCAGGCTCCTGCATGGAGCCTGCTTCTCCTCTGCCTGTGTCTCTCATGAATAAACAAAACCTTAAAAATAAAGAGTAAATATTTAAAAAAAGAAGAAGAATTAGAAGAAGAAGAAGAATGGTAAAGTGGAAAAAAGAAAATAACGGTAAAGTCATGGGCAGCCCGGGTGGCTCAGCAGTTTAGCGCCACCTTCAGCCCAGGGCCTGATCCTGGAGTCCCTGGATCCAGTACCACCTCAGGCTCCCTGCAGGGAGCCTGCTAATCCCTCTGCCTGTGTGTCTGCCTCTCTCTGTGTGTCTCTCATGAATAAATAAATAAAATATTAAAAAAAAAAAAGAATGGTAAAGTGAGGGATGCCTGGATGGCTCAGCGGTTAAGCTCTGCTTTCATCTCAGGGCATGATCCTGGAGTTCAGGGATCAAGTCCCACATCAGGCTCCCTGAGGGAGCCTGCTTCTCCTTCTGCCTATGTCTCTGCCTCTTTCTCTTTGTGTCTCTAATGAATAAATAAATACAATCTTAAAAAAAAAAAAAAAGAATGGTAAAGTGGTGGGTGGCTCAGTGGTTGAGTGTCTGCCTTTGGCCCAGGACATGATCTCAGGGTTCTGGGATCTAGTCCCACATTGGACTCCTTGAGGGGAGTCCCTCTGCTTATGTCTCTGCCTCTCTCTCTGTCTCTCGTGAATAAATAATTAAAATCTTACAAAAACAAAAACAAAACAAGCACAGGGCTCCTTTCAGTCGGAGGCCCTATGTGACAGCACATGTCAAACGCACCCATGAAAAGCTGGTCTTGTTCCCGGGCCTCAAGCTCAGGTAGGGAATTGGGGTAGGGGCAGGCCAGGGGGGCTCTGACCAATTTTCCTAGAGGCCCTGAGGTCACGGCTGGGTAATCATCCTCTGCCTAAGGCACCAAGATATCAAGCAGACAAGAGCCCATTTCCTTCCACCCACAACTCCTCCAGGTAGCAAGGGTGAAATCCAGGACAGGTGGGTGGGGGAGGGGCTGGGCTGCCTGATGCACTAGGGCTGCAGCCCGCCTCAGGCACTGAGCCCCGAATTAGCTAGTCAAATTTGGCTGTTCTCCTCTTCCCCTCCCCTCCGAGTTCTGAGGCCTAGGGATCCCACCCTGGGAATCTGGTGAAAGAGTGTGGAAGGAAGGTGACAGAGAATTTAAGAATTATTCGGCTTGACATTAGTTGACCAAGAGATCAGGAGCCCCTTTCCCGACTTGGCCTCATTTTATTGCTCAGGATCATCAGATTTCTTTTTTTCTTTTTTTTTTAGGATCATCAGATTTCGATGGACTGCTTTCTGCTTGGCCTCCTCACACCATGATCCTCCCTGCTTGGCTTTCCATGGCCCTTCCTCCTCCACTTCATCTGAGTCACTGTCTTCTCTGAGCTCTATCATTGGGCTCTTCCCATCCTGAACCACACAGCCATCCTGCATGGACTCACGTCCTTCCATATTATCAGCTGTCACCTCGAAGTGGTTTTCAACAGGGTACAAGAAGAGGGAGAGGAAGCCAAGGGGAGTCACATAGAAGCACCTGGTGAGAAGGGCCTTCTGAATGGTGACACCCCATTTGCTCAGTCATGCCAGAAAGAAACTTGAAGTCACGAGTGACATTTCCTTGCCATCCTGCCAACATTCACGCAATCTCTAAGCCTTGAAATATTGCCTCCTAATTATTTCACCAATTCATCACCTCCTCTCCTTTCTTACTCCACTTTCCCAGTTCAGGCCCTGATCACATCTGAGCATCTGCACCCAGTGATTCTCCTCTGTCTGGGAACCACCCTCCTTGGGCTGACCCCAAAAGTCAATCGGGAAGGAAATTCCTCCTTCTGATTCCCAGGGAGGAATTAAGGTTCTGGTCAGAGGATCAAGGTCTTAGAACCCAACTGAAAAACCTGGAAACAAGGATATCTGGGGAGAGTTATGTGGCTGGTCCCCATAGGGGGAGTTTGAGACTGAAAATATTCCAGGGTTATGAAGAGGTTTACCAGAAGTCTGCCCATGTGGAAGCGGCTCTTTATAACCACCTAGACAGGGTGACTCCTGGGTGGACTGGCGCTCGCGAAATAAAGCCCCAGAGAGGCAGGAACAGAGGTTCTGGGTGAGTAGAACAGTAAGAGTTTTCTTTCAGCAAGACCAGCACAGCTCCACCAATGGCAACCCTGAGCCCCTAATAGGATCCCAGGCCTCAAGGCAACCAGCCAGTTCTCTGGTGGCAGGTCAATGGAGTGTACAGAGAGTCACTGGAATAGGCATTTTATTCAGGAATCGAGTTTGTATTCCCTGCTTGTCATGTCTCTGCCAATGCTACCGTCTATGAACTTATGAAACGTCTTCTAGGTGACCACGATATCCTAGACCATAGTATTCCCCATGTAGAAGCCCTTCCCTAGGGGCGCCTGGGTGGCTCAGTTGCTGTAGCAACTGATTTTGGATCAGGGCACAATTTTAGCGTCCTTAGATGGGATGGGGCCCTGCGTGGGGCTCCCTCATGAGCAGGGAGTCTGCTTGTCCCTCTGCCCCTCCCCCCACTCATTCTCTCATAAATAAAATAAAATCTTTAAAAAAAAAAAAAAAGAAAGCCCTTCCTTGAAAAAATAGGTAAGACAGGGCAGCCCGGGTGGCTCAGCAGTTTAGTGCCGCCTTCAGCCCAGGGCGTGATCCTGGGGACCCGGGATCGAGTCCCGCGTCGGGCTCCCTGCATGGAGCCTGCTTCTCCCTTTGCCTGTGTCTCTGCCTCTCTCTCTCCCTCTCTGTGTGTGTCTCTCATGAATACATAAATAAAATCTTTAAAAAAAATAGGTAAGACACTAAGTGGAATGTAGGTCCTGGAACAGAATAATGACTCTAGTGGAAAAGTTAGAGAAATCCAAGGTACAGTCTGGAGTTTAGCTCATAGAATCCTCCCAATGTTAATTTGTTAGTTCTACTACAAGGATCAGGGTTACGGAAGACGTTAATATTAGGGGAATTTGGCTGAGGGGCACATGGGAACTTGCTGTATTAGCCTTTGCAAGTCTTCTATAAATCTAAGGCAAGGGGTGAATACGGACAGGATTTGCTGACCTCACCACATGTCCATCATCTGGAAGCTGCTGGCTTTACGGAGCAAAGGACTGGCTTGGTAAAGCCCTGGTTTGGTGCCAACTGGGAGAAACTGGCATACAGCTGGCTGTATGTGCTCTGAAGTGAACCAGTAACAACACATGGTGCTTTTCTTTGGTAGTATGAACTCCCAGGATCTATGAGACAGAGGCGGGGGACAGGTAGGCTTAGATCACACCCTCGACCAACCCTCAGGATTATCATGCTCATCCCCTCAATTTGCTAATGTGAAGGTCTGGGCGTGCAGGGAAGGAATGCAGCCACCGGGGCACAAAATAATTCCTTTGAGGTGGAAGCTGAGATTGCCCTGGGCCATTTGAGGCTCCTTTGGGTACTAGGTAAACAGATGAGGGGTTCAGAGCATTGGGCCGATGACTGACTTGAGGCTTAGGGGTCCTGTGATTGTTATCACACCTTGGGGTGGACAGAAAGGCTATGGGAAGGATATAGTTTTGGAATGTAGATGAGGTTTGGTGGGGTGAAGTTCGGAGCCAATGCCAAGAAAGAATTCTGGAGACATCCTTGGTGCAAAATGGTGGTTTTATGAAAGCATGGGGACAGGACCCATGGGCAAAACGAGCTGCTGCCCCAGGAGTTGTGAGGGGTGGCAGATTTTATACTTAGGAGTTGGGGGTGGTAAGGAAAAGGGAAATTTTCAAAAGAACTTTCATATGCTAAAGAGAGCCTGCAAGATACTGGAGGCCTTGCCATTGTCAGGTTCGGATCGTTTTTTTCCCTCTTGTAAAGCATTAACATTAAGATAGTTGGGAGTTTCCTGGAGGAACATTATACTCTGCCTGCCTCAAGTATTTGTCAATGGGCTGCAAGTTATAAGGACATTTAATTTTACCTACATTTCCTTCAGGAAGTTACGTTATTGATAAGAACACTTTTTTTCTTGTAAATCGCTAAAACGTTTGTAAACTGAGGGAGTTACAGGACTGTAATCTCTAGAAGTTAAGCATTTGTTTTTCCTTCGCTTGGCTTTAGGGCAGCCAGGAGTGGCTGAGGAAGTCCTATAGGTTCCACCTGGGAGTTGAGGGGTGGGGCGGGTCGTGCAGAGTCAGCTGGTGCTTTGTCCTCAACTTGCCTTCTGCTCCTTCATCAGAACACCCGGAGCATCTGCACTGTGCCCTGAGAAAAGGTGAGCAGAAGAAGCTGCTACTGTAGGCAGAGCCCTGGCCAGGATTCAAACACCTCAGGAATAATGGTCAGGTCAGGGTCTCCGCTGGGCCAAACAACCCAATCACTGAGATTCCACCTGAAGGTCACAGAACAAGAACCTGGATGGGTGGAAGGAAGCCATAGCCACGTGGCCAGGCACTGAGGGCTGTGGCCCACACCTGCTTTTCCTTTCTTATTGCTAGAGCCAGAGGGAATGTTTACCCTTCCCTATTTAAAAAAAAAAAAGATTTATTGTATTTAATAATGTTAATAATGTAGGAAAGACGTTAGGGTTCGAAACTGACAGCCAAGAATTTTTGAGACATCTTTGGCGCAAAAAGTGGTTTTACGAAAGCACAGGACAGGACCTGTAGGCAGAAAGAGTTGCCTCGGGGTCATGAGGAGTGGCCCATTATATACTTTCAAGTTGGGAGGAGTTTAGAGATAGCTTGAGTCTCTAAGGAATTTTGGAAGCAGGGTTTCCAGGACCTTGAGGGGGCAGGCTATTGTCAGGAAAGGGTCATTTATTACCATCTAATAAAGTCCTAATCACGAGGCCCTTCTGATTATATATAATCAGTGGGCCATATGCTTGGGAGATGACTGCCAACGTATATCCTGGGGGGTGAGTAGAAAAAAGGAAATTTCTAAAAAAATTTGTAGTCTTACAGGATCCTGGGGGTGGGGGGATTAGGGGGCGAGGGGATGGGTCAGGCTAGGTTTGACTATTGCCTGTTAGCAAAGTGTCAACATCCAGGCAGTTGAGTCCCTAGAGGAATGTCACTCGGCCTGTTTCAAGGACTTGTCAATGGGCTGTAGGTAGTAAGGAAATTTAATAATTTCTCTTCTGCCTTTATTTCCAACATTGTTTATTTTTTTTTTAATTTTTATTTATTTATGATAGTCACACACACACACACACACAGAGAGAGAGAGAGAGGCAGAGACACAGGCAGAGGGAGAAGCAGGCTCCATGCACCGGGAGCCCGACGTGGGATTTGATCCCGGGTCTCCAGGATCGTGCCCTGGGCCAAAGGCAGGCGCCAAACCGCTGCGCCACCCAGGGATCCCCCCAACATTGTTTAAATCTTTTCTTCCGGGGGTGGCTCAGCGGTTGAGCGGCTGCCTTTGGCCCAGGGCGTGATCCTGGAGACCCGGAATCAAGTCCCATGTTGGGTGGCTCCCTGCATGGAGCCTGCTTCTCCCTCTGCCTATGTCTCTGCCTCTCTCTCTGTGTCTCTCATGAATAAATAAAATCTTAATTTAAAAATAAATAAATCTCTTCTTCCTCATTCCTCTTCTTTTCCTTCCCAAGGATAATGAGATTGGCTGAATTTATTCGAGATTGCAGAATGAGTTGGGGTCAGGACGGCATTTTCAGGAGGGAATTGGGAAAGCATTGGACACTCCCCAGAAGAGCCTGGATTCTCACCAGGGGCCCATGACCTCTCCAGTAGGCCTGGGCATGACCTTGGACTGGGACCTGCGGCAAGTTGGCAGCTCTAGTGGATCACTGCATTGTGTTAGGCTTATTTTCACATGCTTGGGTTCAGTCTATCTAGTCATCTCCCAAACCAGAAACTCTTCATCCCAGACAACTCCCTCTCCCTCACCCATCATTCAGCGAGATGTCAAGATCTGAAAACTTTATTTCCCAAAGAACTTCTCACCCCACCTCCCACTCTACATTTAAGACGGCCATTCCCTCAATCTAATGATCATCTCCTAGTCTGCCTTCGTTCTTTCTCCTTTTAATCTTGTCAGAATTCAGTTTCCTTCTTTTTTTTTTTTTTTTGTAGTTTATTTATTTATTTATTCATGAGAAACACAGGGAAAGAGGCAGAGACAGGCAGAGGGAGAAGCAGGCTCCTCGCAGGGAGCCCGTTGTGGGACTGGATCCCAGGACCCCGGGATCACGACCTGAGCCAAAGGCAGACACAACCATGGAGCCATCCAGGTGCACCAATGCAAACATTGCCAGGTCACTCCCAGCAGGTGAAGGTGGATTACACGAAGACCCCTCTGTTCCCCTCCAACCCCACCTCTAGAAGTGAATTCCAAAGATCTAGGCCCCTCCTAGGACATTTCCACTCCAACCTGGTAGGTGTGTGTACTCAAACCCTGGTTCCTACTCTTTCCTCTTCTCATGTCTAAGCCACTTCAACCAGATTTGCCATGTATCGACCCATTTACAACTGAAATGTTTACGATTCAGCTCTGGATATCACCTTCTTCTAGAGGTTTTTATCGGTTTTTCCCTCTAGGATGCAACTCATCCATTCAGCTGGATTAGGCTGCCCTCCTTTGGGTCCTCCTCATCCTCCCCACAGACTTTGCACTGAACACATTGTATCAAGTGAGTCCTTGTGATGTAGTTTTGGGATGTAGGTGAGGTTTGGTGGGGTGAGGTCCGGAGCCAATGGCCAAGAAAAAATCCTGGAGACGTCCTTGGTGCAAAATGGTTTTATTCAAACACGGGGACAGGACCCGTAGGCAGAAAGAGCTGCCAGGTGCCCAACTTCAGGGGGTCGTGAAAGGTGACTGATTATATACTTGGGAGCTGGGAGTAAGGAAAAGGAAGGTTTTCAAAAGAATTTTTGTATGCTAAAGAGGGCCTACAAGATACTAGACGCCTTGCCATCATCAAGTTCAGATGGTTTTTCCCTCTAGTAAAGCATTAACAGTAAGATAGTTGGGAGTTTCCTTCTGGAAGTTAGGTTATCAATAACCTAACTTCCAGAAGGGTTATTTTTCCCCTGGTAAATCACTAAGACATTTTGTCTTGCAGGACTGTAATCTCTATGAATTAACAATTGGTTTTTCATTCCCTTAGCCTTAGGGCAGCCAGGAGTGCCTGAGGAATGTCACACACATCCCACCTGAGAGTGGCGGGGTGTCAGCTAGTGCTTTGTGCTTAGCTTGCCTTCTGCTCCCTCAACACTTCTGAGGTTCTGTAAGACTATAATCTGCTTGCTAACAAGGCCCAGGAATCAGCGCCCTCCTTAGCAGGATCTGGCCTCCCTCCCTCTGGTCAAATCCCGTCTGTCCCTTGGCTGCTTTACCCCCTCCTAGGCTTCCCCTTGCAATCAGTGCAGAACAGAGTCCTTAGCTGAGCTCATTGGGTGCTTTAAGTCTTCCCTCCATCTTCCTCTTGGGTCTGCCTGGTTCCACCCCATGGCTCACTGGCCTGCAGCAATTCACAGGGACCTCGCCCCAGGGCTCCACACCACCCTGGATGGTCCTCTCCGCAGAGTGGCACTTATTTTGCTCCATATTTTTCTCTGCTAAACAATATGACATGAGCCATGTTTGTGTTGCCACTCTTCTCGTCCTAGTACCCAGCAAGGAACAGACACTCCATAATATTAAATCAATCATGACATTGTGACTTTATAGACTCTTTTGGCCTCAGGCCCTCTGGGGTGATCTAAGTGATTTTAGAGGATGACCACAGGATTGGACCTGCAGATGAGGGACAAAAGGACCCCCCAAGTCTGGGCCTCAGCCCAAACTATTCTGAATAAGAGACTGGGTCCTAGGAAGAGTGCAGAGGGAAAGATGGCCCGGCTTCGGGGAGGAGTAAATGTCTCTAAGGATTGCCATCTGGGGTCTCAGGGCTCTTCGAATCCCACCACACAAGGTGCCAGCTGCTGAGGCAGGGAAGCTGTCCTCCGAGTGGGGCCAGTGGTGACCCAGCAGGTGGAGTAGAGGAGAGCCGAAGGTAGGAGTGGGGAGTGGATCCCAGGGCATGGGCCAGGGGTCTACTCATGCCATGGCTGTGGCTGAGAGAAGGGGATGATTCCCGGGGTCCCTGGGTGTCCCTGGGAAGCTCGGTTCCTGGTGCAGAGCGGGGGGGGGGGGGGGGGGGGGGGGGGCTGAGCAGGGACAGATTTCCAGGGGGAGGGGCTCCAGGGCCATCAGCTTATCAAACAACCACCTTTTTCTTTGAAGGGATTCTTGTCTTCAGGGATGCCTTTGAGGAGAGGGTCGTTTCCTGCTTCAGCCTCCACATACTCCTTGATTTCCTTTCCTGTCTTGGAAATCTATGAGAAAACAAAGGGTGGTTCCAGCCCTTGATTGTCTGTCGGGATAAAAACAAACAAACAAACAAACAAACAAAAAACAGGTCCTAGACAGGATGGAACCGAAGTTGGAGAGGAGAGAGAGAAAGGGACAGGCAGGAGTGGGGGGTGAGTTCTTACGTCTGAGGGGCTGAGGGGCGCTGGGCCAGGGACCTGCTGGGCCAGGCACCTGCTGCGCCTCCAGGCTGCACGGTGGGTCGTGCTCTCCGTGCTCTCCGTGGGGGTAAGTCCTGGCCTCCCTCTGTCTCCTCCCTTGTCCCAGAGGCACCTCCTGCTCCTGCTCCTTCTGCCTGTCTGGAGAGGCCCACCACCCTGCGGGCCTGTCCCTTCCCCTTGGGTCTCGGCTCGGTGAGGACCAGGATGAGATGGAGAAGAGGGGCAGGGAAGGGAGGAGGAGGCTTACCAGAGCTCTTGGGTTCTTCACTTCCTTCTTCAGCTGTTCCACCTCCATCTTCAGTAGCTCCTTCTCGCTTAGCTCCTGGGCCATCCTGCCCCAGAGACCTGCTCCCAGACAGGATTCCGCAGCTGGGATGACAAATGCCCTGGGCAGCTCCCTCCTGCACCCTTCACACCTCAACTTCCACCCCCTTCCCTGTGCAGCCCCTCTTTCAGGCTCTGCATATTCACACCATAGATTCACTCCCACCCCGACCCCATCAGGAGTCCAGGCTCTGGAGGAGAGGATGCCCCCAGTCTGGTGGGGAAGGCACAGGCTGTGCCCTTGGAGAAGGAGCTGCCTAGGGACGAAGCAGGAATCAGAGCATGGAGAAGGTAGAGAAAAGGAGTTTTTTTCAGTGAATCAGATTTGGGAAGCCAAGTTATTGTTCCACATAGTGGCACAGGTAGACATTTTTTAGGAAACAGCAGGTCCTGCCAGGGGAGAGTGTACCCTAGTGGTTAAGAGAAAGGCTCTGGAGCCTGCCAGCCTCCAGTTCTGATCCGGGTTCTTCCCAGCTACTTCCAAGCTGTGAGGCTTAGGCAAGTCACTCAACCTCCTTGAGGCTTAGTGTCCCCATTTGCAAAATTAGTATAAGAACAGTACCTGGGCCCTGGGCCCGCCCCCAGTGCCCCCCAATAAAAGAGATTTGGGTGTCAAAAAAAAAAAAAAAGAACAGTACTTACTTTGTGTGAGTTTTTTGTAAGTCCTCAGAAAATAATGCATGTAAAATATTTTAACCCTCTGTCTGGCACATAATGAATAATATATTTACTATTAATATTATAGTTACTGATATCATCATCATCAGAACAGGATTATCAGGAAGGCCTGACGAGTGCCCAACTTCAGTAATTCTAAGACTAAATCCCAGCCCAGTGCAACCTCAGCCCCTCTTACCTGCCAAGAAATAGCGTGTATTCAAGTCACTTGTCCCCGACTCAGGTAAGATGGTGCTCGAGCGTCCCAGCTCTTCAGTGGCTCAAAGTCTTCAGATAAAGCAGATGGTCTGGAAGCCAAAATCTCTGATGCCTAAGCTGATCATGGGCTCAAGGTTCTAAGCCCATCCACTGGCCTGAGCCTCCAAGCCCTCCCTGCCACTGGAGCAGACACCTGCCCCCCCCCCCCCCCCCCCCCCCGCCTTGCTCCTTTAGTGACCCTTCTGGCTTAGAGCCAGTTCTCACCCTCCAACCCAACACATCCCCCTCTTCACTCTCTCCTCCCTGTTCCTTCTCTTCTAAGCCCTCCCCTCCGCTACCTCTGAGTCAGCTCTGAGATTGGCCTTCTCAGTGACTCAAGTCCTGGACCAGCTCCTAACTTCCCTCGCCCAAGAAGCCATTGTGTCTCCCATCGGAGCCCCACGATTACACTGTGCAAGGTTCTGCTGAGCTCAGTCTTCCTTCGCTTACTCAATAAAAACGGACTCCTCACTTAGGATGCTGTGCCTATCAACACGTGGGGCCATGGCCACCTCTAATGCCCATGTCCATGCTTCTTGGCTTCCATTCCTCCTTCTGAGCCTTGAGTGTGGGTCTCCCTCACCAGTTGCTGAGCACAGAGGCTGCATCCTGAAATTTCTCTTGGTCTCCTTCCAGGACCATCCAAGGGCTGTGCTGTTTAATAGATACTGAGCTCTTGCTCAGGCTGACACCTGTCCCATGACAAGGGGACCCTCTTGAGAAGCAAATGCTTAAGATAATCAATATGGTCAGTAAAGGATCCTCTTTTTGTCTGGCTGAAAGGAGGCCTGGAGTCCATCCTGACTGCCTTGCTCTGGGGTCTGAGTCCCACTCACAGCCAGGAGTGCTATGACTTTAGGATCAGGACAAGAGCCTGGAAGTCTCTAGGCCAACTGCCTATGAATACAGGACATAGAGCACATACCTTTTGAGAACAGCTTGGTGCTCCATGCACTGCTGCTTCCTAAAACCAACGAGTTAATCAGAAACTTGAATGTGGTGTTTCTCAAAGCCAATTCCTTCCTATTGTCTAATCGGAATCCCACATGCTACAGCTGGTCTTACCTCCATCAGGCACAGAGCGTGTAGACTAGGGCTTCTTTACATGGAACCCTTCAGAGGCTTGGTTACACTTCTCAGGGGACCTCTGGATGTCTTCCTGGTGTCTGAGCTGATTCCTCTTGCTGCTGAATTGGCTGGTTTCCATTGTTGCTGCGCCGCCCTACAGCCCCCAGCATGACTGGTCTCCACATCCTACCCACCCTCCACTCCCCAGGCCCTTGGTGACTCATCCCTGAGCTTCCCAAGGAAACCCCCACCCTCTGCCCTTTCCTCCCCTTCCATGAGTGGAAAATCCACCCCCACCCCCCACCCAGAGCAGGCCAGTCCCCTTCCTCCTCTGTCTCCCCCCCAACCCCCCAACAGTTTCCTTTCCAGGCCCATGAGCAATCACAGCGCCCCGACCTTGGCTTCCTCTGCTGGGAGGGATTGGGGGGCTGGGCCCCAGAGGCGCCCCTGGCTTCCCCCTTCCTCTGGGCAGGGGGCAGAGAGGCACAGGCCCACGGTGCAGGGACTGACTTCCTCTTGTCCCGGAATGAGCCTGCCTGCCCTTTGCAAGCAGGTTTGGGTCTCTCACGGAGAGGAAACCAAAAGCAGTGAGGCGGGGTAAGGCAGAGCGACCAATCAACGGTTGGGTGAGGCACAAAATCAGCGGGCTCCCTGGGGAGCCAGCCAGAGGCTGGGGGCCATGGCAGAGCTGCAGCAGCTACAGGAGTTCGAGATCCCCACGGGCCGGGAGGCTCTGCGGGGCAACCACAGCTCCCTGCTGCGGGTCGCGGACTACTGCGTGGACAATTATGTGCAGGTAGGCGGAGTGGGCACAGGCCCCGACACCCTTGCCTCCCACCACCGACCCGAGAGGCCCAGAGCCCACCTCCAAGGCAGGACTGCAGGAGCCACCCTGACAGGTGCTCGGCCCGGGTGCAGAGGGGAAATCCTGTTCATTCTGTTCCCCTCAAACTTCAGCCCTGACCCCGTGCCACCCAGCCCTACCGTGCCCCGCTGCCTCTCCTGGAGCCTCACACCTCCATCCTGTTAGCGCTCCTCACTCTATCTTTGTCTCCCTCCCAGGTCCTGCTCAGATCCAGACTTGTCCCCAAACAAATAGTGGCATCATTACTGCATCTGCAGGCCGACTCTAGGTGGGCCTTCTGAACTTCCTGGACAGTGTCATGAACTTGAGAGGGACCAGGGGGAGATTCCTTTCCCTGATATTTGAGCGAGAGTGGACAGACATCAGACTAAGCTGTGTCAGGCACAGAGGCAGGGGGATGGACAACGTGACTGCTGGGAGCTGTCTACCAACAAAAAGATGACAGCTGTGCTTTATTATTATTATTATTATTAAATATTTTATTTATTTATTCATGAGGGACACACAGAGAGAGTCAGGGACATAGGCAGAGGGTTAAGCAGACTCCCCGTGGGGAGCCCGATGGGGACTCGATTCCAGGACCCCAGGACCCCAGGACCACGACCCAAGCCAAAGGCAGATGTTTAACGACTGAGCCACCCAGATGCCCTGACAACTGAGACTTTTTAGAACTTTCCTAAATTGTGTAGCGGTTTCAGGTCCATGAACAAAGATTCCCAGATCAAGGGAAGAGTGGGGAGGGAAACTCAACAACAATTGAGCACCTGTTTTTTTTGTTGTTGTTGTTGTTTTTTCCCATTAATCCTCGTAAGCACCTTATGAGACAAGTATTATTATTCCTCTTTCATAGACGAAGAACCAGCAGCACAGGGAGGCAAGGTGACTGTCCAAGGTCAAATGGCTTGGATGTAGCAAAGCTAAGCATCAGCCTCCTGACTTCTGAAGCCGGTTCTCTCCTCTCCTCCTCTTTACCTCTTGCCTGACATGCCGTATGACTTAAAGACAGTTTATTTGCACTGACAGGCCCCGGGGGACCTCCTGGCTCAGTAAGAGTGTTGAAAAAAAAAAAATGAAAGTAGCAAGTGCTTATGGGAAAATGGCAGATTAAAGGGAGTCAGTGATGAGACCAGTGAGAACACTCTGCACCCTTCCTTTGGGCAGGCTTGTTGCCCACATGGCCTCTTTTAGTCCTCCCCCAAGCCAGAGAGGGGAGAAGCACTCCCACTCCACAGCAGGAGGCCGGGGTTCAGAAATATTGACTCACTTTCCCAAGGTCCCTAAGCTAGTGGCAGAGTCTGAATTCGAACCCAGAACTCTGACTCAAGAGCCCACCCCCAAATCTCTAGTTGAATAGTTGCTGTTGGTGTAGATGCTGAATGACCGACCAGCTTGGGGATGAGATGGACTATGGCTTGTAAACCAGCCCGGTTCTCGTGGTGCTGGAAGGCAGCCTTCTACAGACAAGGAGAGAAGCAGTTCTGTCCATTTCTTGGGTAAACTCTGCACAGCTCCAGGCTCTTCCAGATGGGTTCTCATTTGTTGCATACACAGTGTGTGCACACAGGATTTAGGATTACAAAGACCCAGTCCAATTTCCATCTCTGCCACCAACCAACTACAGGACCCATGGCAAGCTGACTCTCTGATTCTTACACCTCTCTCTTCACCATGGTCACGTGGGTTAAATGTGAAAATGTGTTAAAGCACTTAGCCCAGTGCCTGTCACTTAGGAAGGGCAGGATACATGGAAACTATGACCATTACTATCATCATCATCATTTGTCGGAAGGATGAAAGATAATGAAAGTCAATTCTAGTGAGGTGAAGCTGCCCTTGCAAAATCACCAAAAGCCCTGCCCCAGGTCAGAGTCCCCGGGCTCCGGCTTCCTTCATGCAGAACACTAATTAATTGACCTTAGTTACCTTTCCTGGCCTCTCAGGGGAGGATCTCAGTCTGGGGAGCAAATGCTTTCAAAGGGTTTGGATGACTTCTCAGAACTGCCGTTAAAGAAGGCCTGGTTCTCATGCCCCCCCCCCCCCCCCCCGCCCCCGTCCTTCCCTCAGCCCCTCCCTTCACCCCAGTCAGGTGCAGGAAGCCCATGGGGAATGGGGGGAGGCAGGCTGGGGTTGACTTCAGAGCTCTCTCTGTCAGAGTCCATTGAGTTTACAGACAAGGTAATTTGCATGATGAATAAGCAGACAGCTATGACAATGGATCTCATATTTTTGTACCTCTGGACCTAACTTTGGGCCAAGCCCCAAACCAGGGGTCAGTAGGTATCCAGCTCCAGGCTCCTGGAGCTGGGCCCAAGCGGACCATCTGGGCTGACAGTTCCATATGGCAGGCCAACCAGGGGACAGCACTGATGAGGCAAGCTAGGAAGTCTGGGTGCAGACCAAAGGAGGAGGAGTCACTACCCCATTCTGGGCTTTCCTTTCCTTGTCTATTAAAGAATGGTCTTAAGCTGGGGACACCTGGGTGGCTCAGTGGTTGAGTGTCTGCTTTTGGCTCAGGGTGTGATCCTGAGATCCAGTCCCCCATCAGGCTCCCTGCAGGTAGCCTGCTTCTCTCTCTGCCTATGTCTGGGTCTCTCATAAATAAATAAATAAAATCTTAAAAAAAAAAAAAAAAAGAAGAAGAAGAAGAAGAAGAAGAAGAAGAAGAAGAAGAAGAAGAAGAAGAAGAAGAAAGAAGAAAAGAAAGAAGAAGAAAAAGAAAGAAGGAAGAAGAAGGAAGAAGGAAGAAGAAGAAGAAGAAGAAGAAGAAGAAGAAGAAGAAGAAGAAGAAGAATGGTTTTGAACTAGAATAAGACCTGTTCTTTCTGGTTCAAACATCCTGGGTTGATTTCTTTGCCTTTTCTGAAGCTTTTGGGTACATATGCTGATGAAATGTAAATTGCATGCAAATGAGCACCTAGCTGTTGGAACTGAAAAGCAGAGCAGGGCTGCCCAGAAGGTTCTGGGTCTGCCTTTATTTTTATTTATTTATTTATTTTTTTGGGGCCTGCCTTTAGACTTCAGCTTGGCTCAGGCTCCAGTGGAAGCACCCTGCTCTGATAGGTTCTAGGTCTGCTCTCCACTGACAGGCTCTAGGGAGCACCTGGGGTCTTTGGCGAAGACACTGCTTGCAGCCTTGTCTGTCCATGCCCGGGCCTGGCCCAGACCTGCCCTGGGCTCCTCCCTCCCCCCTAGAGAAGGCTACAGGCTAAATTGCAGCAGCTCCATGATCTGACCTGAGATGAGGAAGCTGCCTAGGGAACCAAATGGCCAGAGAACTTTTGCTCTAGCCCTTAGTCTGATCTGGTACTGAAAAAAAAAACACCCCTTCTTCTGTCTTTAGCTGTTCTTTCCCACCCTTTTACTGCTGACTGGCAGTGTGACCCTGCCTGGCACAGTGCCTGGCATGCAGCAAGGAGATGCCCAGAAAGTATAGGTTTCACATTCATTAACTCACAAATGCATATTTATTAAGTATCATCTGTGTGTTGGGCACTAATCCAGGGTAGGATACAGAGTAAAACAGACAGCCTTTCTGCCCTCACCGTGCTTACATTTTAGTATGGGGGGGGGGTAGATAATGAAGTAAATAGAAAAATCACTTCTGATAGATAGTCCTAAGTACTATGAGGAAAAGAGAACAGGGTAAGTATAGTAGAGAGCCAATACAGATGTAGGCTAGGGCAATCTTAGGGTGGTGATGAAATGTGTCTCTGGGGAGCTGAGATTTAATAATAAGGGTTCTAGAAGGAAATACACCAAGTGCATAGGCCCTGAGGTGGAAACAATCTTAACTTGATGGAGAACAGGAACCTAAAGGCAAATGTGCCTGGAGGGGAGGAAGTGAGAGGGAGTGGTGGAGGAGAATGGGGAGAGAAAAGCAGAGTCAGCCTTGTGGGGACCCTATACAGGCCCTGATTGGAAGTCTGGATTTTATTCTCACGTATTGGGAAGCTACTGGAAGGAATGAATGAAGTCCCTCTTCCCTGGGCTGCAATTTCCTTATCTATAAAATGGACTAGATCATTGGTACCCAAACACTATTCTGCAGACTGGAGAAAGGAGCACAGGGGTCACCTGGGGAGCTCTTAAAGGCACAGATTCATCACCCTCACTCCCCCTCACTCCCAGATTCCAGTAAGAAGGTCTAGGACAGAGGGCCTGATGTCGATTGGGTTGGTTTTTAAGTTTGAAATTACTGCCTTCCTCTTTCCTTTCTACTCTTCACCCTTGATTTCCAAAGGTCCTCCAAAGGTGGTGGGGTCAATCTTCAGCTGGACTCTTCGAGGACGGAGATCTCCTCCTCCGTTTGCACCCATTCCTTGGGGCCACAGATTTGCTTTCCTAATGTCCCCGAGTCCCTCTTACTACAGTGTCTTTCTCATGGAAACCACGTCAAACATCTTGAGTTACTGCTTTCTCCCGCGATCCCCACTGCTTTCTCCCACGATCCCTATGCCCTCTCCTATCCTACCCACGGATCCCGTGGAAGGGGCCGTCCTCAGACCAGAGCTATGTGTATTACAGGCCACAGACAAGAGGAAAGCACTGGAAGAGACCATGGCCTTTACCACCCAGGCACTGGCGAGCGTGGCCTACCAAGTAGGCAACCTGGCTGGACATACTCTGCGTATGCTGGACCTGCAGGCGGCCTCGCTGCGGCAGGTGGAAGCACGTGTGAACACACTGGGCCAGGTAAGGGGTATGGGAGGGCTTCTTGTGTGGGCTTCCAATTCTTTGGCCCCACTCAGACATTTTCTCCAGCAAAAGCTCTCTCCCGCCTTCCTCCAAGTGTCTCACTTGGCCATGGAAGCTTGGCACTTCCCGAGTTTCAAACCTCCCTATCTCTGTAGGTATGTCTCAGGGCTGGGCTTGCTGCCCTACCAGACTAGGAACTCCTTGAAGGCAGTCCTTTTTCTTTCTGAATTCTACCTGAATTCTATCCCACAGGTAGCAAGCAGGACTTGCTTACCAATCACGGTGGCTGCCTCATACGGTAAAGAGGCAAGAGGACTTGTTTCTATCTAAACACAGGCAATGACTTAATAAGTGTCCTCCTCCCAGAGTGTTTGCTTGGCAAGGTCATCTTCAGCCCTGAGAGCACTGCCACCACCCCATGGTGCCTCCCGCCCATCTAGCATACACACCCTCCTTCCTTCCTGGATCCTTGGCTGAGGAACTGCCCCATCAACCACATGCACAGATCCACTCACACAGCAGCCTGGCCCGTGCATCACCCACATGTTCCCTGCAGGGTGTGACTCTCACCCCAGCAGACCGGAGTCCCCACCCTCTCTGTCTTGAATTTCCCCACAGAACATTCCAAGAGGAACTTAATTCACTTCTTTGTCCCCCAAAAGAGACAAGTTGATCTAGTCACGGTTCTCTACCATCTAGGCATTATCCACCTCTGCCTCTGAGCCACCCGAGTGCACTGGTCTCTTCCTAGCAGCCCCAGGGGTGCCGTGTTTCCTCCTTTCCTCTGGCGCCTGATCAGCTAATAATAACCCTCATTCTCTTCCACCAGGAAGCTGCTCCAAAGTGGCTCCATCCTCCCCTGGCAACTTTTTTCCCAAATGCTGTGTGACCCTGGGGACATTTATTCTCTCTCTGGACCTCACTGCTTCCCATGGTCCTGACTCCCACTCCAAAGCCTCTATCTTCTTCCTCCTGTAAGAGGAGGGGTACTGGGGGTGCCTGGGTGGCTCACTGGTTGAGTGCCTGCCTTTGGCTCTGGCAGGTCCGTCGGTTGTGATCCCAGTGTCCTGGGATGGAGTCCCGCATCTGGCTCCCTGCAGGGAGCCTGCTTCTCCCTCTGCCTGTGTCTCTGCCTCTTTCTCTGAGTCTCTCATGAATAAATAAAATCTAAAAAAACCCAAGCCAAAACAAAATAAGAGGTGGGGCACTGTATGGAGACTCCCCCCCCCCTCACCTCAAACCCTATCATGGCAGATGGTGAATATGCATATGGAGAAGGTGGCCCGAAGGGAGATTGGCACCTTAGCCACCGTCCAGCGGCTGCCCCCTGGCCAGAAAGTCATCGCCCCCGACAGCCTCCCTCCCCTCACGCCTTACTACAGGAGACCCCTCAACTTCGGCTGCCTGGATGACATTGGCCATGGGATTAAGGTAGAGAGAGGGCCCCTCCTCTTTTCCACAACCCATTCCCTCAGCTTCATGGGTTCCCTTCTCCCCAGCCTCCTCCTCATTCTCTTCCACATCCACATTCTTGTTCCATCCAGCCTTGTTCCCTGATCTTTCCTCACTCCCTGAAGCCATCACCCTTAGGAGACCCCTCCTCTCCAAGCCTCCCTCCTTAAAAGTCTTTCCTGACCCCTCCCTCCATAACTGGCCTTTACTCTGTCCTCAGATGGTCAGCTGAGGGTGCATCTGAGCACCCCTTTCCACGGGGGCTGGGTGTGTGTGTGAAGGGGAAGAGAGGAAGGGAAGGCGTCAGGGTGTACATGAGAATTGCTCCCCAGCCACATGAGAACAGTAACTTCCTCTGTCTGGAGGTTTGAGGTCAGGGCACTGAGCACTCCCCCCAGAGCTGCTTGCTGTTGGGTGGGAAAGGGTGGGGATGCAGCCACTCAAAACGTAGAGGCCTGGTGAAGATGGGGAGCATGCCACTAGCATTTCCTTCTCCGCCCATCTCCTGAGAGGTGGGAGAGCACACATCCCTAACCCCATGTAGTCAGTTCCCACATGCCAACATCCCAGGGGAGATTAAAGCTCCCCTGGATCTCAGCGACCCCTTGAAACCCTCAACATACCATAGCATACAGACTATACTCCCCTCCCTCAGTCACCAGGCTTCCCCACCAGTGATTTCCCATTACCCAGCTTCCATTCTTTTGGACTCAGCTCAGTCCCCCTTGTCTTGTGCCTAGCGGAGTATAGCAGAGGACAGCATCCCTCATGGGCCCAGGCTCAGGGACACCCCCCCAGGGACAGAAGTGCTCTCTCGAATGTGGGCTGGCCCTTGCCACTTGTGCATTTTAAATGCTCTGTCCCTCTGTCCTGAGCTTCCCAAAGCCGGGTTCTGCAGGCCAGTCAAAATGACAGGTGGGGGGCACCTGGTGGCTCAGTGGGTTAAGCGGCTGCCTTCCCCTGGGGTCAGGATCCCAAGGTCCTGGGATCCAGCCTGGCATCCAGCTCCCTGCTTAGCGGGGAGCCTGCTTCTCCCTCTCCCTCTGCCTGCTTCTTCCCCTACTTGTGCTCTCTCTCTGCCAAATAGATGAATAAAATCATTTTTTTAAAATGGAAGGGGTATACCTCTAGGTGTGATGGTCCCCTCTTCCCCCCACCTTCCCGCCCACTCCTCAGCCCCGCCTGGGGTTGCTTGGGGTCTATGAGGATTAGAGCCCACCAAGCTGGCCACTGAGATGCTCTGCGAGCGTGCGAGGTGCGGATGCTAGGCTGTGCAGAGGAAGTGGCCTTCAGACCGCGTCTGCTCCAGGTTTCCGTCGGGCCCGCGGTCGACCAGAGGCCCAGGGCCCAGGCAGCAGCAAGAGGGGGTGGCTGTGGGGTGGGGTGCGATGTGGGGGGCTGGGAAGTAGAAGTGGGAACTTGCTGTCCCCGCGCGCTCCCTCCCAGTTCGCGGCCGCCTCTCCCTCATTTCCCCTCTGGGACCAGGGGGCTACTGGGGAGGGGGAGCCCCATAGACGTCAACCCCGCCCCCTGCTCCCCCGCAGGATCTGACAACGCAGTTGTCGCGGACCGGGACTCTTTCGCGAAAGAGCATCAAGGCGCCTGCGACACCCGCCTCCGCTACCCTGGGGTGAGGCCTCGAGATCCCGAAACTCTCCTCCCCCACCCTCAGTGCAGAGGAGCCAAACTTCCTCCTCCCCGCACCTGACCCCGCTGGCCGGAAGCCTTCCTTCCCCACCCTAACTCCACCCCTCCCCCACCCCAGGAGGCCGCCGCGGATCCCCGAGCCGGTGCAGCTCCCAGTGGTGCCCGAGGGCAAACTCTCCGCCGCCTCATCTGCCTCTTCCCTGGCCTCGGCAGGGTGAGCCCCACAAGTCCAAGTGGGGGTGTCACGGTGACTACTAGGGTGGAGACGACTCGCAGCACAGGCCTGGGCTGATGACTGAAGGGGCGGGGCCGGTGGGGGGGTAATGCCGAGTTAGGGAAGGGGTCCCCCAACTTAGTCGAGCCCTCTTTCTCTGGTCCTCAGCAGCGCCGAAGGTGTCGGTGGGAGCTCCACGACCAAGGGACAGGCAGCACCCCCACCCCCACCTCTCTCCGGCATGGCCCCACCCCCGCCACCGGCCCCCGAGGTCTTCCTGCCTCCCCCTCCGCTGGAGGAAGTATCCCTGCCCCCGCCGGGTAAGGAGCTCCGCCCCCTCCTGGCTCCCCTGTGGGGTCTCTGCTCACGTTCCCCAGGTCCCCCCGCCCATCCGATCGGCCAGCTCAGTGGACGTCCTAGGTAGGGGGTAACAGGAGAGGAAGGACGCTAATTTAGCGCCTGCTTTACACCAGGCTCTGTGTTCAAGCTCCTCGTCTCTTTTTTCACTTAACTTAAAAACCCTAAGAGGACCTTCACACTCTGATCGCACAGATGCAAGTTGAGGCCGACAGGTTAATTCAGTGACTTGCCTGCGGGTTACCCTGCTGAGGGGCAGAGCCTGACTACCGTACACCGCTCAACATTTGTGTGTTTACTGAGAACCTACTAGAGGCCTTGTGGTGGGAACCCTGATGGGCCCAGGCTGGAGAAAGATTACATAAATGGGTGGATGCTGGAGCCCGGATTTTGAACAGTGGAGTTTCCTGGGGGCAGTTGGAGGGGGGTTTCCTGTGCCACACCTGCAGGCTTTCTACTTCCCCTCCCAGCACCAGAGCTGCCCCCGCCCCTGGATCTGCCCCCTCCTCTACCCCTGGATGTTGATGAATTGGGGCTGCCACCACTGCCCCCACCAGACTTTGGGCCTGAAGAGCCTAGCTGGGTCCCTGCTGCATACTTGGAGAAAGGTACCTGATTCCTGGGACTAGGGATCCCCTCTCCTCTTCTACACTAGAATCTGCAACGGTATGAATATGAGCCCGTTATACACACACACACACCCCTCCCTATTTCCTGATGAACTGACCAAACGTTCATCCAGGAGTGGTGAACCAAGATGGAAAGACAGGCAGCTGGCCTGGCACTGAATACTATTAACCTAGGTGGGGAAGCAGGGGCGGTCCCAAGAGCTTTGGAGAAGGCATCTCCTGCCCTACTCCCTGTAGCCATCCCCCTAGATGTTCCCTGGCATTATGGTAGGGCAGGAGACACATCTCATGGCAACCTCTCCTCCCATCCTGCAGTGGTGACATTGTACCCATACACCCGCCAGAAAGACAACGAGCTCTCCTTCTCCAAGGGCACTGTCATCTGCATCACACGCCGCTACTCAGATGGCTGGTGTGAGGGCGTCAGCTCAGACGGGACTGGATTCTTCCCAGGGAACTATGTGGAGCCCAGCTGCTGACAGCTGAGGGCTCTCTGGGCTCCCGATCCGGGCACCCCTTGAGCTCCAATACAAAGCCAGCCCCACAGTCAAGGCTAGACTAGGGCTGCCCACTTCTTGGTCTGTGAGCTGTGCCTATCCCTTCCCCTCCTTTTGGTGGGAAGGGGTCCTGGGGAGAGACAGAAGATGGACCCAAAGGCCTGCTGCAGACAGGAAAGAACTGGAAGCCAAAGAGTTTGATGATCTTGTCCACAGAGGACACCCTACTCCACGCAGGATGGGGTCTCCAGCTGCAAGTGCCAACTTTGAATAAAACTCTGATGACCTCCTGGTGATTGCCCTGCAAGGCTAGGGGGCCAGAGAGAGAGGGAGTGCAAGGCTCCTGCTAATTATTGAGCCCCCTCTGCCTGCGCCGCCTCCCCCCACACACTCCCGCAGTAGTCCCTTGCCGTCCCTTGGGTCCTGTGTGCCCTGGACACTAGACCCCTGACGCCTCTGCAACGACTTGTTCTTTTGCCCGTTGTTTGCTGTGTGAAGTTCGGCTTGGGTGCCTCCAGCTGGGCACTCTTCCCAGAGTGGGGACCAACTCCCGCCACCCTTAGATGGGTCTCCCCGAGAGCCGACATCGCCTCACCCTCACCCTTCAGACTTCGGCGCGAGAGATCTCAAGTCAGCTCTTCCCCCTTCACCTCCTTTATAGCTCTAAAACACCAAAGAGGGAGGAGGGGCTTGGCTTTCGCTGGCTCTGCTTTAAAACATCATGGCTTTCTGTTCCATACGGGGGGGGGTCGCAGAGGGCCCAGCCCGCGGGGCGACTTTGGTAAAGTTCCTGGTCTCTTGCTGCATAGACGAGGCTGGGGTGAGAGGAGCCACGGTCGCGCGCTGCGAGGTCCCAGGCTGGACGGACCCGAGCCGAACAGTGCTACCTCGTTCCACCACCAGGAGGCGACTGTACCCTCTGGCTTTTTTTCCTTTGGGGAATGCTGGCGGGGGTAGGGGTGGGGGTGGGGCGCGGGAAGGGAGGCTGGAGGCAAAAGGGTGTAGTGGCTGGGTGGGGGGAAGGGCACGGTAGAAGAAGCAAGATCTAGGGCTGAGGCAGTCGGTGGAGAGCTTCACCTCTCTCGGCTGGGACTCCGGGGCAGCCAGGAGGCTTTCGGGACGGGAGTCCCCTTAACGGAAGACTGGGGGAGGGAAGGTTCCGCGGCTCAAGGCAGCAGTTAAAGCCGCGGGAGGTGTTCTCTCCCCTGCCAGGGAACCCCTTCCTCCCACTTGGGAGGACACGGATTTTGGAAACACCGCTGCCTTCCCAGGTATGCGCACCAGCACCACCTCGGGGGAGCCAGGCTCCAGACTTTAACGTTGCCGTGGAACTGGGGGGAGGCAGCCGAGCTGGGTTAACTGCATAGATAGGGACGGCTCCGAACTCCCCTCCCCCAGCCCCCCCCCCCCCGCGATGGCAGATCTCGGAAAAATTCCCGAAACTCCCAGAGGGACATACCGAAGCGAAAGGGAAAAAGGGAGTCGTAAAACTAGGTTTGTCTTTCCCGTTCGCCCCCACCCCCCCCCCGTCCCCCTCCTGCGCCCGGGCGCCCCCTGCAGACCACCATCCTCAGCACGTCTTCAGCACCTGTTGCAGATGGAGGCGCACGTCGGTGGCGGTTTCCCAGGGCACCACGCTGGCGCGGAAGGAGCTGGGCTCGGCCTTCTGCGCCTCCTGGATAAGGCGGTGCATGGGATAGCCCCGGCGCGGGAAGGCCACGTCGCCGCCCGCCAGCAGCCCCATGGGGCAGAAGTCGTTGGCGCCGTCGCCCACGTAGAAAAGGCGCTCGAAGTGCACGCCGTCGTGAGCCCGCTCGCGCAGGTAGTCGCTGAGCACCTTGTGCTTGCACATGTTGGCGGGGCAGCGTGCGCAGCTGTGCGTGTGGAAGGGCCGCAGCGCCAGCAGCCCCCGCGCGTCGGGCCCCGACGGGTTGCTGAGGATGCGGCGGAACAGGCCGTGGTGGCCGGCGGCGCGCAGCGCGCTCTCCACGCCGAAGGTGTTGGCATCCGAGATGAGGATGACCTCGAAGCAGGAGCCCTGCTTGGCCACGAACTGCAGCAGGTCGCTCATGCCGGGCGACAGGGGGATGGCCTCGTAGATGGCGCGCAGGTCCCGCGGCCGCACGCCCTGCTCGCCCAGGTACTGGAAGACGCGCTGCATGTACTCGTTGTAGAAGCCCTCGCGGTAGGTGGCCCGCAGGCTCTCGGGCAGCCGCTGGCCCGGCGCGGCGCGCACGATCGAGTCGTCGCTGTTCTCGTCCACGATGGTCTCGTCAAAGTCGAAGGTCAGGAGGAAGCGCGGCGCGCCCTGCGCGGCCATCCCGCCGTCCTGGGAGCGGGGGGGAGAGGAGCAGGAGGAGGAGGAGGGAGCAAGCGAGAGGGGGCGCGGCGCGAGCCGGCCGGGGAGAGGCTGGTTAGCGGGCCACGGCCAGAGGCGCTGGCACGTCCAAGACCTGAGGAGGACCCGAGGCAGGTTAAGGTGGGCGGAGGACCCGCCCCCGCCCCAGCCTTCCCCGCCCTCCCCGCTCGCCCCTCTCGGTGAACTGAGCTGGGGTTTAACCCAGAAGGGCTTCCTTGGCACGGGTCTCTGCTACTCTTGTCTGGGGCCATTGGGGCCTAACGGGGTCAGCTTAGAGGAGGGGAAGAGCACCGCTTTGGGGGAGGTTTATGGATGAGGCCGTTCTGGAGACTTCCAGTGACCCCTGTTGTCCTGTTGTCGGTGTGGCGTCCTCTCCACCCCCTTCTTCCCTAAGAAACGTAGACCTCGGAAACCAGGCATTCACCCAACTGCAGCAGCCTCCTCATTCCCTTTTTGGGCCATGCCCAGATGATGGGACTGTGGACAGTAAGGAGCCAGGCTCCAGGCAACGCTCGCTGGTATCGCCCGAGGCATGCGACTGTGAATGCTAGGTCCTGTGGCCTGGCTGGTGGCTAAGGGCTGGGCCTCCGCATTGGCCAGAGGACTGGATTCTAAGCTCTTGGAATAACCAGGTTGGTGGGTTAACCCAGGAGGGCTCTCTGGGAGCTGCTTCCAGCCCCATGGACCCCACCTGGCAGGGGTCCAAGGATGGGACACTGCTTCTCCAGGGAGGTTTTTGGGCCCTGTCCTAACAGCTCATCACTAATCACTTGCCAATTCCCTGGGAGGTACACGTCAGCGGGTGGGGTTTCTGCCAGAGTCCGAAGTAAGCGGGCAGCAGAAGCAGTGGGGCTTGGGGAGGTAGGAGCTTCCCGCACCAGGCCACGACATACCTGGGAGACAGGTAGGGGAGAGGAAAGAGAGCAGCGGTGGCTGAAAAGGCAGAGGGGGAAGGAGCAGGGAGTGGATACAGGGTGGGGAAGGAGAAGGCGGGGAGGAGGAGGTCATGCTAGGGGAGCCTGAGACAGAGTGGGGCTGGGAGGGGTGGCTCCAGGAGGTGGAGCCCTGGGGCCAGAGTCTCACCTACAGAGGACATGGGAGAGGGTGGGGGACGGCAGTGCAAGTGTGAGGTGCAAAGGCAAAGCACTTGGGGACCGCAGAAACCCCCAGTGGCCTGTCTCTGCCACTGTTGCCTGCTGGCTGCTGTACATGGCCGAGGAGCAGAGAGCAAACCAGGTACAGCTTCTGGATATCCACACTGCCTTTCTCCCTCCTGGCCTCCCACCTTAATCAGTCCAGATCCAAGCACTCTCCTCCTGGCTTCATCCTGACTCGCCCCTTGATAGTCCTGTGGTGTTTATGGCCTGGTACACCTTGTGAAACAGAGTCCAAGCTCCTAATTTCAGAGCCGGGATGTGGACCCTGCTCTCTGCCTCCACTACTAGAACTGTTTTCCTGAGCTCGGCCCTAGAGTCACCCTCTGGTCTCACCAACATCTTTCTGGGAGTCTCAGTGGACCAAGATCCCTTAAGTTGAGGATGTAAAGCATCAGGACCCCATGCCTGGGTTGGAAGCTTCCAGGGATTAGTGGTAGAGATGAGGGTAGGCCTAAAAGGGGCTGGATAGGGCTCCTTCCACGTAATCATGGGAAGGGGACTGAGGCCTCAGCCTAAGAGACCCCTGGAGGGACCCACTTACCCTAGACAGGCATCGGAGGCCAGCAACTGGAAAACACCCGCTCATTGTCAGTGCATCACCCTGGGCACCACCTTAGGGACTCTGTTGGCCTCCAGCCGTTGTCCAGAGCTCCTGACAACCACACAAGGTCTGTTGGAGAGGGCCAGTGGCTAGCTTTGTTTCCACCACCAGTGGCCACCTGGTTGTGTCCTGTCTGCTGAGCCCCGGGAACCAACCACTCCCACTCCCAGGGGCTCAATAAAAATCCCTCAAATACAGTGCTCACAGACCACAAAGCCCTCATTTGGTATCCTCCTACCAATCCCCTGTGATGTTTGAGAGGTTACAAGTGATATTAACTGGAGACCCAGAGAGGTTAGCCGACTTACTCAAAGGTCACCACTGTGAGTGGTGCCAAAGACAGGTCTGAAGACTGGAACTTAGGGTCTGAGACCAGTGCTTTAATTTTCTCCAGTATGATCCTTGCACCTTTCTTGTGTATGGCACATCATGGTTTACGCGTCACCGGCACTCATGTTCTCCCCATTGCTCAGTGCAGTCCCATGAGTTCAGCAGGTGAGAAGGGCCCAGAGAGGTTAACTTGCCTGAGGCTGTGTGCTTGTTTCCCCAGGGAGCCTGATTCATGAACATCTGGCCACAGCCTTGTATACTCTCTGCCCTTAAAAGGGAAGGGGCAGATGACCAGGCTCATTGTACCACAGCGGCAGGCCAGGACCCTTGAGCATAACCAATGATCTGGGACGGGCCTCCCTGGTGCTTTCAGAGGCTGGCAATCTGCCAGGAGTCAGTTTGAAAGTTCTGTGTGGCTTTGCTGTGTGACTTTGGGCACAGGGTTTGGCTCCGTGGGGACTTCACCAACTCAGCTACAAAGGATACCTCCTACAGCTCCCACAGCCTCCCCATGTCCCATTTCTCCCCTCTCATCTTGGGGTTGAATGAGAGAATAGAAGCCTCTGGGACAGATCTGGAAAGATATTGAGAACCAGAGACTAGACCGGGAAAGGAGCAAAGTTCTGGCTGGCTGCTGCCCTCTGGTGGTGACAGCAGATGATACTGGAAACCCCTGACTTTGTCAAGGTGACACTCTCCCCAGACCATCCCAGAACATCAGGAAGAAAGCTGTGGCCCTGAGACAGAGATTGGGACATCCCAGGAATAGGGCATAGGTCAGAAGGAGAGGTACTATCACCTGGAGCTACCTCACCCCTCCCCACTCCCTAACCAGATATGCTTTAAGCCCTTTGGATAGGGATGGATGCGGGTCTCAGCCTTTCCCGTAAGAACTCTTAATCTAATCTAGGAATTGGGAAAGATTGCCAGAGCTGAATGGGGCACATGGGGGAGGGTGGGGGCAAAAATAGGAGGGGGCCAGGGGAGGAGTCAAAGAGTAGATGGGAGAGAAGGCATGGGTACGCTGGAATGGCATGTTCTGGAGAATGGGAGGGCTGTCCCCAGGCCCTATCTGGAGGGAGTTCCAAACTTCCAGGATCCTGTCTGATATCATATGTCCAGCCTATCCTCCCCACCCCCTGGGGCCCAGCAAGTTTGAGGAGAAAGGTAAGGGGATCCCACTTCTGTGGTAAAAGCAAGCAGGGGCTCAAACAATGAACCGGGCATGGGGAGAAGAGAGCGGGAGGTAGATACACAGGCTCTTCAAGCAGCCACCCAGAGACCAACTTTCATCCCACAGAAAAGGGTCTCCTTGTTTTGCCCTTGTTTCTTTTTTTCCTTTTTAAAATTGTAGTGGAACGTTATACTGATTTTCAATCATGTGCAAAAATTCTCATTCATTAGAGCAGAAGACACATTTTTTTCATCTAACAATATTTAGGGACATCGGTTCCACATTCATCGTTTAGTGAATTGCCCTTGTTTCTTTTAATCCCCAGAGCAGAAAGCCAGGCATCCTGAGTTTCCTCCCCCAGGAGAAGGCTGTGCTGCCACACCACCCTTACCCCACAGTTCCCAGGCCACATTGGCATGTGGTTTTCATGATGTTCAGAAAGGTTACTCACCTCTGGCAGCTTTGTCCTAAGTGACCAAATCCTTTTGTGGTCACCAAAAAGAGTCCCTTGGAGAAAAGGGGGACAGGATCTCAGCTTTTCCAGATAGATGGCTAGAGCAGAGAGAGGAGAAAAGGGGTTTCTTTGGGGTGGCAGGGAGTCCATATTCTAGTCCCACCTAAAAGCGGTGCCCACCTCCCCGATTCCACATCAGATCACTGGATTCCTTCTTGTTTCCACCCGCCTTTTACAAAAATGCTTTCAGAAGACATTTGTAGGAATGAGACTGGGGAGGGGAAACAGTTGAAGTCCCCCCCCCCTTAATGAGGGCAATGGAGCCCACTGGACAGTTCTAGGGCAGTTTTCCCCATGAAATGTTCAGGATAGGGGTGGGGGATGGAGAACCAGGACTTGCAGATACCACAGTTATAATCCCCCTGCCCAAGACCAGGTCTTCTTGTAGCAATCACTAGGAACCCGATCCCACAACTAAGCTGAAGTTTTCTCCCTCCCCAGGACGGTATTCCCAACTTCACCATGGTTTCCTCCTCACCACCACCAGCAGCAAATAGGAAAAACAGAGGCGGAGGGAGGTAAAGCTAACATCCCGGTGGTGGGGGGGGGGGGCACAAAATCAGATGCGGATTAGAACTCAGGAGTCCCCGGGGGGCCCCTAGGCAAAGTTGCAGCCAGAGCTCCCCCTCTTGCCCTGGAGACCCTCTTGGGCTGTGAGTAGCTAGCTGGCCGCGAGGACCTGCAGACCTGGTGTCCGTGAAGATGCTGGGATTAGGAGTCCCCTCCGGGCTCGCCCTGCCCGGGTGGATGAGCTGGAAGGGGATCCTCAGTGGACAGGGAGGTGGCAGCTGCCGGTGGAGTGGGGGGAGAGATATTTTTAGAGGTGGCTGGAAAGCAGGCATTCTGGCACACCCCCAGCTGGCGGGTGCTTCGCTCCAATGCGGGGCAGGGGGGGCGGCGCGCAGCTCAGGGAGCCCAGGGGACCGACCGGTGGGTGGCGGGGAGCAAGGGGGCACTGATGCCTTCGCTTTGCCCGAGTCGGGGATAGAGGGCTCTATGGGCACCGCGTTCCTGGGTGGGAGAAAGGAGGACTCCTGTCCTGGCTCCAGGGGACTCCCCCACTGACACACGTGAAGGAGCGCCCTCGAACTCCACACAGCCCCCACCCCTCGCGGGGACCCCAGCCCGCCCTGCCTCGGGAAGCCCAGGACTCACGTGGGGAGCGGCGGCGGCAGAGGTCTGTCCCGGCTTAGTTTGGAGTGTAAAGAGTGGGGGAGTGGGGCTAGCGGAGGTATTTGGGCGCAGGATGGGGCAAGGGGTGCTTACGGGAATTGGAGGGGACGCGGTGTCTTATCCACCCCCGGGTTTCTGGGCTCCGGCTCACGAGTCCCTCCAGTCCCGAGGGCCCGTGGATGATGTGCGTCTGGGCCGCCCCCTCCACCTGCCCCCCATCCCCCCGGGCCGCCGCCGCGTCCCCTTTAAATGCCCGGGAGCCGGAGCCCGGGCCGCGGCTGGCGCTGCGGCTGCCGCAGCACCCGGGCCCACCGCAGTCCCCGCACGTCACAAGCGACTGTCCAATCACAGCGGTGCCGGCGCACATCAAAGGGGCGGGCCGCCTGCGGGCCCCGCCTTCAGGCTGCCCCGCAGGCTCGCGGAGCGCCCGCGCAGGTGGAGAGGCGCGCAGGGGGGAGAGGGGAGGAGAGGGGACGTGGAGCGCCTCCCTCGCGCGCAGCGTGGGGGGCAGCCTCGCTGGAGCGGCTGCGGGGCTCCGCCGGAGTCGCTGCCTACACGCCCAGAAGTGTCAGGGCTGTGCCTCCGGGGCGCCGAGCCCCGAGATTTGCAGAAATGCACCCCTGCCGCCAGCCCCCATTCTCCTCTTCGCTCCTCCGCGGAGCGGTAGGCGCGGGTCGGCCCAGCCGGGGAACCGCGTCGTCTCGCACGTGCGCCTAGCTCTGCCCTCCGCGCGGAGTCGCGGCACTCCTGGGACCCTTTCATCCCTTACAGGTGACAGGGGATCGCCGAGAAAGGGGCTCGCCCACTCCCCTGCCCCGTGAGCAGTGATTTAAGGACCCAGTTGTTTGCCTTTTGCAAGTGATGTTGTAAATAAAAAAAACCCACTTTCTCTTGTGCTTGGTTAAGAGTTTGGTGGCCAGCCACCCTCCCCTGCGTCCCCGCCCGCCCCAGCAGTCCAGCCGCCCCCGCCCCAAGCTCCATCTGCCCTCCCTCCCATGGTTGAGGGGTTGAGGAGAAGCTTATGCTTCGACGACAGCGGAGAGCGGAAAGTTATATATACCGAGAACCTATTATGAACCAGGCACTAGGGTACTAGGTCTCTGCACTTATGGTTGAATATTCACAAAGGGGCAGTTATTTGCCGGAGTTCAAACCTAGGCACACCTGGCCCATGGGGTCACAAAGGAGCTGTGTGGATGCAGAGCCTAGACGCCCTCAGGCCTGGGTCAAAATCTCCCCGAGCCCCGCTCTTCCAGGAGAGCTAGTGGGTGGAAAGGCCCTCTATGATCTGGGAGCCCTTGGCGCTGGAAACCAGACAGGGAACTGCGGTCTGCAAGGAATTCTGTGCAGGGCCTAGGGGTCCCTTAAAGAACAGGACAGGTGAAAAAAGAAAAAAACAAACAAACAGGATAGGTGTGTGCTGTTTCCACATGTACAAAGGAGAATGAATGCTTCACAGCGTTTACGTGATGTTTCCTGGGGACTTCCCTCCTCGGGAACACACCTGCCCTGTTTGCCGGGTGAGCCCGGCCTCTGTCACACATCCTGAAGCTCCTTTTTTTTTTTCCTGAAGCTCCTTTTATTACACCGATCACTTGTGTGCTACCAAAGCACGTGGTAAATGCTGTCAGTATACTATCACGTGTCAGTAAAGATAATCCGCACCACTCTATGAAACGACTCGTGGAGTCTCTTGCTGTTGGGCAATCAAGGCACAAGCAGTTGAGCTTGCCCAGGATCACCCAGCAGGTGAATGGTAGAGCTGGGCTCCCAGCCTGGTTGCCTTCGCCTTTACCCCACACCGTGCCCTTCGTTCGGTGTCTGCTACCCCTTCTCTCCTGTCAGCAGTAGGGGGGCAGAGACCACATTTGTCTTATGGAGTGGTGTCTCCCATGGCCCCCAGCACGGAGACTGTGGCACACTGTAGGCCTTAGATGTTCGTTGTGGTGAAGCACGTTGCCTGCTGTTTGGCTCAACCTAGTGCCCTGTCTGTGTCTCCTCATTTCACCTAGCAGGGCACTCCAGGGTTATCCCCATTCTCCTACAAGGAAACTGAGGCTCAGAAAGACCAGATGAGTTGTCCAAGGTCATCCCTGGGGACATCCTTGTCCCCAAGGAGGCACTAGATTCAAATCAAGATCCTGGTGATTAACATCCTTTCAACTATTTCCAAATTCACTAATGGGGCTGGGGTGGGCAGGTAACTTTCTGTGGCGGCCTAAGCCAGTTCTTACTATCCACCTCTTGCCTTCCAGCCATGGGAGGACCAAAGCTCATGGGATATTTGTGCAAAGTGCCTTTGTGGAATAAATCTAGAAACTCCCAGGTCCCCCTACACTAAGTGTTTCACACAATCCTACCTCTCTCTCTCTCTCTCTCTCTATCTATCTCTCTCTCTTTTTTTAAAAAGATTTTATTTATTTATTCATGAGAGACACACAGAGAGGCAGAGATACAGACAGAGGAGAAGCAGGCTCCACGCAGGAAGCCCGATATGGGACTCGATCCTGGGACTCCAGGATCACGCTCTGAGCCAAAGGTGTAGATGCTCAACCGCTGAGCCACCTAGGCGTCCCTAATCCTACCTCTCTTAAACTTTCCCCTCTTGTTGTGCCAATGAACACAGTTGGACAGTTGGACAAGATGAGTGATCAGCCACATGTCTAAAGACAGGGACAGGAAGGGAAGGGGAATCCTACCCCCCACCTCCTCCTGGCCCCCAGCAGGGTGAGGCCTCTGCTCAGCACTCAGCTGCAGAACTTCCTCTCTTCCTGTGGGGTTCACCTTAGAACTCCAGGCAGTCATTCTGGCAGAGAGCTTATGGGGTCATCTGAGGTGACAGAGACAGGAGTCTCCAGTGAAGCCTGATTCAGGTGGCCAGGAATGGGGCTCTCAAGCTGGCCTTGACAAAGAGGGTGTGAAGGTTTTGGTGTAGAGCCGGGGAGGCCAGGAATTGGGACTAGGGACTCTGGCTCTCAGGCCTGGTGGGGGGTGGGGGGTGCAAGGCTGAAGCAGGAGGGGCAGATGGCCTCGTTCCTCCCTACACTCCACCTAGGGAAGGACGATTTTCTATCGGGTCCATAGTCCCCACAACAACCCTGGCAGATGGTATTAGTATTCTTTTTTTTTTTTTTTTTTAGTATTCTCATACCAATGAAAAAGCAGAAGCGTGGGGACATTAAGAAAGTGCCTTGCCCAAGGACGCTGTGTAGCAAGTGGTGATCCACCCAGATGTTCGGGTCACGACTTCTCTGTAGGAGGCTTCAGGGACCTGTTGACCACACAGGTGGGTTGGCGCAAGACGCCACGGGGACTGCCCCGTTCGGGCAGTTCTGCAAGTTCTATTGTCATTGCTCTGGGTCTAAGGCCTTGTGCTGGGGCGTAGGGACCAGAGCTGAATAAATCCCCTTTCAAGTCTCTCCTCTCCTTCCTAGACAACAGCCGCTAGTGTCGATGGAGTGCTCACTGTGTGCCGAGCAGTGTTCTAAAGGCTCAACTCGGGGGATCCTTGGGTGGCTCAGTGGTTTAGCGCCTGCCTTTGGCCCAGGGCGTGATACTGGAGTGCTGGGATCGAGTCCCATATCGGGCTCCCTGCATAGAGCCTGCTTCTCTCTCTGCCTGTGTCTCTGCCTCTCTCTCTCTGTGTCTCGCATGAATAAATAAATAAAATCTTAAAAAAAAAATAAAGGCTCAACTCTCTTCGTTCTCACATCAACCCTATGATCTCTTAGTTCCTCCATTTTACAGATGAGAAAAAGGAGGCACAGAGTATGTATGTAATTTGTTCAAGGTCCCAGAGCTCGGGAGTGGCAGAAGCAAGATTTGAATCCAGGCAGTCAGCAGCAGAGTTTCATTTTTAACCAGAACATCACGTGGCCGGCCTCAGAAGTTTCCAGAGTTTTGAGTTGCCCTTCTCTGTGGATGGGACTTGGCTGCCCCACCCCGACCCTGGTTCTTGGAAGAATCTGGCAATAACATAGGTGGAGGTTCAGATTTTCAGAGCTGCGTCCCGTCGGTAGCTGTGGACAGTCTCCTGCTCTCCTGGGCAGCCCTGCAATGCGGTATTCCTTTGCACTTTCTTTCATTCGACAGCTATTAACTGTGTCAGGTGCTGGGAGATGAGATCTTGAAGAAGACACAGACCCTGCCCTCAGGGAACTTCCAGTCTAGAGAGGAGACGCAGATAAGGGAACAGGCCTTCCCAGAACTGTGTCCGAGAACAGCGAACAGCGGGCAGATCTGCTGTACCTGTGACTACCAGGGCAATTCTGTCTTGGACTTCAGTGGGTAAAGCAGCTGGGACCTGGGATACCTCCGGGATAAGGAGGAGACTCATAATTCAGGGGTCAGGTTCCCCTCCAGCCAAGATGCTCCGTCTTGACCACTCTCCTTCCTTGTCCCACCCTAACTTCTGGTCCTGCCTGCTGCTGGCTTCCACTGTCCTCTTCCTCTACACCCCCTGAGCAGCCTGGAGACACTCCAGAACCACTTTCTTCCCACCCTGTATCTTTTCCTCCCTGCCTTCCCCAGTCCAGCCCATCTCCCACAACAGACTCACCCAGACAGAGCTGTCCACTGTCCCCCTCCAGTAAACCGCAAGGATGAGGAGTCATGTGGCAGAGAGACACATGTCTCTAAAACATGTAAAGACGAGGTGCAGGGGCGCCTGGGTGGCTCAGTTAGTTCAGTCTGCCTTAGGCTGCGCTCATGATTCCAGGGTCCTGGGATCAAGCCCTGCATTGGGCTCCCTGCTCAGTGGGAAGTCTGCCTCTATTCCCCCCCCCCCCCAATACTCTCTCATTCTCTCTTGCTCTCTCTTAAATAAAATCTTAAAAAAAAAAAAGAGAGAGAGAGAGAGAGAATGAGAGAAGTAAATGTGCAGACATCCTTTCTACTGCCTGGCAGACACAGCAGTTGGTCGAGAAAGTCCAGAAAGTCACCTCCTCCCTGCCCTGGGGTCACCTTTGGGGACTCAGAGAAGTCCTTGAGATCTGACTCAAATCCCACTTGCTGGAATATTTCCTCTCATTTGTCTTCCAAGGCACCCTCCTGTGTAATGGCTTTCAGAGACTTAAAATCTGCCACTCCGTTTCCTCCATTTTTTGCAAATGTCACCTTAAAGAGAACAAGGTGATTTTGCCTCTGCCTGCCTCGTGTCCCTGGTTATTTCTTGCATCCCTCTTCCACTCACAGTGTGTAACAGCCTTCTTTCTGGCTTTCAAATGTGCTACCACAGGCCCTTTGCACTTGCTGTAGCCTCTTTCCAGAGTACTTCCCACCCCATCCATGGTTTCCCACTGAGTTCAGGGTTATGCTCATCCATCTGTCACTTCTAAAAGGAAACTTGAGCTGCCCAGACACCCTCCCTTTCTTCTTACACACCTCCACAGCACCCTGGGCTTCTCCTAGCTGATTGAGTAATATCTGTACCCATAAGACTGTCAGCTTGGTGAGTATAGGAACCATGGTGTCCCCAGCACCTCGTGCAAGCCTTGATCTGGAGTAGCTGCTCAAAAAGGATTTGTTGCCTGAATTATTGTAAGCCTCTCAATCTAGGCTACTTGTGTGGGGTGTGGCCCGAGGCCTGGAATGATGGCACAGCAGGCTTCCAGGCTTAACTTGGGCTGTCTGACTGGGGGTATGCTAACAAAGAAGGGCAGGCAGCTCAAGGTGTTTTTACAGCTTCCCTTGAGCAAACAGCCCCACAGAGGAACCTTCTATCCCCAAGGCAGGTCTGTGCTGATGGGAGCTGGACAGGATACACTTTCAGAATAGGACACCCTCAAAATCAGAGTCCCTTGTGTTTTCAGTAGGCATCGTAGTTTACAAAACACTGTTTGTAATGCACATTCTTTTCCTGATGAGGAAAATGAAGCTGAAAGAGGCCAGGTGACAAGTCCAAGGCGAAACCTGAGTGCAGGTCCTTTGAAACCAGCCAGGCTTTTTTTTTTTTTTTTTTTTTTTAAGATTTTATTTATTCATGAGAGACACAGAGAGAGGCAGAGACACAGGCAGAGGGAGAAGCAGGCTCCCTGCAGGGAGCCTGATGTGGGACTTGATCCTGGGTCCCCAAGATCAGGCCCTGGGCCGAAGGCAGACGCACTTAACCACTGAGCCACCCAGGCGTCCCCAGCCAGGTTTTCTGAGCCAGTTGTATGCTCAGAGAAGACGCGCTGCCAGCCAGCAAAGATGCCAAGATTCTGGCCTTTAGGGCCCTTATTTGACGCTTTTGGTCTTTTCTTATTCATTCATCCATGCATGAGTGCAGGCATTCATTTGCTCAGGCAGCATGGGCTCTGGTCTTGCCTTCACGAAGGCCACAGTCCAGAGCTAGCGTCGTGAAGCAGGGGTCCTTCTGTGAATGGCCTGAGCTTATTATGGATACTTTTTTGTGTTTACATATACGTGTGTGCATTTTTCGTGTAAACTTTCAAAAGGTTCCGTGACACCACCTATCCTTCCCTCCCCTCTTTGCAAACAGTTTAAGAACACTGGTGTGATACATGCTCAGTATAAATGGACAGCAGCCCATGTGCCATCAATCTGTCCTGACTGTTTGCGTGACTAGGGCCCCGACACGTGATCATCTCTGGCCCAAGTGATAAACCTGGTGTCTGGACCACATGAGTCATTCGAGGCACCGCCGACCTGGGACAGCTGCTCTCAGCCACTGCTCTGGGGAGAGAACCCTATAGAAACACATACATGCGCACACACACAACACCCCCAGCTCTAAAACTGTTCCTGACTCCAGGGAGATACTTTGGTTTTTCCCTCCAATATTAGTAACACACAGTACTGCCCACAATGGCGACATTTACTGAGGGCCTGTGTGTGTGTCAGACTCTGTGATGCCTACCTCCTCTTTTTTTTTTTTTAAGATTTTATTTATTTATTTGAGAGAGAGAAAAAGAGCTAGCAAGAGCAAGAAAGCATGAGTGGGGCATGAGGGGTGGGAGGCAGAGGGAGAGGGTGAAGCAGGCTCCCCACAGATCAGGGAGTCCAATGTGGGGCTCAATCCCAGGACCCTGAGATCATGACCTGAGCTGAAGGCAGATGCTTAGGCAACTGGGCCACCCACGTGCCCTTCATCTTTTTTTTTTTTAATTTGTATTTAAATTCTAGTTAGTTAACATCCTTCTCATCTTTTTAAATCTCCATAGGAGGCCTCTGGGATGAGGAACTTGTCCAAGGTCACCCAGCTGGGGAGAGGTGGAGGTGGGCATGGGGTGGGGTTTGAGGAAAGCTGAAGGTGCTTAAGATTCTTCCCAGCGGTCAGGGCTCTTAGGTCCCCATGGGTATGAAGCCCATTCTGCTGGAATCATTCCTACCTTCATTCTTTTCTATAATTTCTCGAGCATCTTCTATGTGCCAGGGATGTGTGGAGGATTGGTAGCTGGCCTCCAAGATGGCTCCGATGATGCCCACATCCTGGTGTCCACACCCTCCTGCAGACTCCTCACACATGGTACCAGCATTGTTCTGAGTGACCCGTGGCTTTGGGCAGAAGCAAAGGCACAGCTCTCCCAGTGTGGGTTATGACAGACTGAGCTTTGTCTTGGGTGCCCTCTCACTCTCTTGCCTGCCCCCTTTTGGGGGTCACTGACCCAGCTGCCATCCTGTGGGCAGCTCACAAGGCAGGGAACTGAAGCCTCGGGCCAGCAGCCAGTGTAGGCCTGAGCCTGTCAACAACCACATGAGTGAGTTTGGGCACAGCCCCTCCAGCCCTAGTCAGGAGATGACTACAACCTTGAGGCTCTTGGCTCTTGGCTCACGGACACCATGGAGATAATAAACACAGTTTGAAGCTGCTGAGTTTTTAGGGTGATCGGTTACACAGCAAGAGAGAACAAGAGATACTCTGTAAACACAATTGCCATGGTTCTCACATTCTATTGAAGGAGGCAGACAGTGGAAGGAAGGAAGGAAGGGAGTGGGGGGAGAGGGAAAGAGCCCAGCATGTCAGATAGCAGGAAGCACTATGAAGACAAATAAAGCAGGGAAATGGCGGGGAGGGCGGGGGGAAGCTTTGATTTAAATAGGGTGGCCAAGGAAAGTCTGACAGACAAAGGGCCAGGTAAGCAAAGATCTGAGGGAGTGAGCCTTATAGAAATCTGAGGGGGAAAGAATGTCAGGCAGCACGAACAGCACGTGCAAAGGCCCTGAGGTGGGAGCATGTTTAGATCATGTGACCCACCCAGAGCACAGACTGTGTATATTTGGCCACTAGATTGACTGTCCTCACTAGGCCTGTCTTTGGCCATCTCATCCTATGGCCCCCAAGAGTGGAGAGGTGGCATACTGAGTCCCCACTGCTCTCGTTTTCTCCCTAGAAGGCTTGGGCCCTTGGCCTTGGCTCCATGGCTATATTCCTGGGAGTGGGTCTCATGTTCTCAGGAGATGGAAGTAGCATGATGTGGGGCAAATCCAAGTGAGACTGTAGGGCAAGAGAAATGATGGAGGAAATACAATTTGGATGCAGAAATACTCCAATTTCAAAGGTCCTCCAATAATGCACAGGGCTAATTGGTAGAATCATCTAACTGCAGCCTGTTGCTGTAATTGTAGGTTATTCTTTGCCATTTACTTTTTTGGAGCAAGCAAAATACAAAGTGTGTCTCTGTGCCATAGTAGAAGTGCCCAAGGCTGCCCATTTGATATGCACACCTGCCTTGGTTCTTTTGTTTTTTTTTTAAGATTTTATTTATTCATTCATGAGAGACACAGAGACACAGGCAGAGGGAGAAGCAGGCTCCCTGCAGGGAAGCCCAATGTGGGACTCATCCCGGGACTCCAGGATCACACCGTGAGCCAAAGGCAGATGCTCAGCTGCTGAGCCACCCAGGCGTCCCCGCCTTGCTCCTTGATAACAGATTTGTTGCTTGTAAGGGACCCATGGCCCGAGGACTGCTTCTTTCTGGGGCCTCTTCTTTCTCACCCCAGGGATGCCTGCCTTGTCCTATAGCACATCCTCAGCCCCTCAAGACTCCCCACAAGCGGGCCCACAGCCATAGCAACCGTATTTTCCAGATCAAGGTGGGCAGCCCAGCAGCAAGCCTGAAGTTATAAGTAGAGGACAGAGGGACAGGACCTGAAAATGAGGCTTTCTGGGCACAAAGTAGCAAATACCTCTCCAAGAGACCCACTCATCCTGGGGGGGGGGCAGAGGAATTATTCATTTGTTCATTCATGCCTTCTTTCAACAAATTTTTCGTGAACCTACTGTATGCCAGGACTGGGCTTGGTGCTGGAGAAACGATATGAGCAAGAGTTCCCGCTCTGGGAGAGCTTATAGTCTTCTGGTGAGACAGCCAGGTGCATCAGCAGGGGCCTGGTGATTCTGGCAAATATGGGAGGGACACCCATCCTAGTTCAAGGGGAGGACCAGAGAGGAATATATATGTGTGTTGATGTCAGGGGGAAGGTTCCATGAGAAGGAACTTTTTTTTTTTTAAAGGTTTTATTCATTCATTTGAGAGAGAGAGAGAGAGAGAGAGAGATAGTATGAGCAGTGGGGAGAAGCAGAGGGAGAGGGAGAAGCAGACTCCCCGCTGAGCCGGGAGCCTGACACAGGGCTTGATCCCAGACCCTGGGATCATGACCTGAGCCAAAGGCAGACAACCAACTGAGTCATCCAGGAGCCCCAAGAAGTGGCTTCTAAGCCAAAACCTGCAGGATGAGTAGGATTTAGAGGAAGAGGAGAACTGTGTCCAGGCAGGGAGAGAGCTTGTGCAAAGGTCCTGAGGCAAGAGAGGTGGTAGAAAGAACAGAAGATGGAGGGTCTAGTGAGCTTCATCCCTTAGGGCCACCGGGAGCCACAGGAGGTTTGGAGCTAGGGATCGACACAATCACGGCTGTGTTTCTGAAAAGATCACTTTTGTCGCTGTTATTGACTGCGCCTCCTTCTTTTCATGGCCCTGTGGCTGAGCAGGGGCCTGTGAGGAGACCACAGCCCAGGCCAACCCAGTTCTCAGAGTGCTGGCAGAGCTTAATGGCAGGCTCTTCTGTTTTCTGCATCCCCACCTCACCTCAGCAGACTTCGGGGTGAGGTTCGGAGCCTGCTATATTGGGCTCTCGTGGGTGAGGGCTCCATCCCGCCTCTGTCCACACTGGGCCGGCTTCACCCCGGATTGAGGGGTTATTTGTATCTTCAGGGTGGCAGGGCCTCCTCCCCAGAGCCGTGGAACCCAAGATAACAGGGCTGCCTGGGAGCTGTTTATGAAAAGGCAGCCCGGGAGGGGGTGGGCAGGGCCTGTGGGGCGGCGACTGCTGCCACAGATAGTCGGGGCGGGGAAGGCTCTAAATTACAGCTCCCAGAATAGAGGGGCCCACAGGGAGCGGCAGGGCATCCTACCAGGGAAGTGCTGGCGGCCCTCCAGGCCAGTCGGGCTCCAGCCTGTGGGCAGAGGCGGGGTGGCCACGGGGCCAGTGGCGGTGAGGTGGAGCCAGGCGGTGGCCCCTGGGGGTTGGGGGAGAACCAGCCCCGTGTGACCTTCTGGAAGGGGCGAGGGTGCTGAGCGGAGGACAAGGCTGGGCTGAGGGAGGGGCTGCCATCTTGCGGGCCCCTGGAAGAGACGCCCGGCACACACCTCTGCGGATATTTCCCAGAAGTGGGAGAGAGCCTGTACAAGTGACAAGCATGGCAGGGACCACCGCGGCAGCCAGTCAGGCCCTGCTCGGAGCCATGACAGACACCGGTGCGGGTCACTCTCCCCGGTCCCCCGTTAGAAGTCCCATTTTATAGATGAGGACACCGAGGCCCATGGAGTCAAGTACGTGCCCCGTAGAGCTAGTGAGCGAGGAATTAAGATGGGAGCTGAAGTTTGTCTGACTGGAAAGCCCCGGCTCAGAGTCAGGGCGCCTGTTGGAAGCCTTGGTCTCCCCCGGGGCTCGGTTTTCTCCTCTCTCGCCTGGATCACAGCCTCTTGCTCTGGACCAGCCTCCCGGAGCTCTAGGGATCACAAGGGGGCACTGTGGTGTGCCGGGAAGGGCTTCAGGTCAGAAGGCCTGGCTGAACTGTGTGATATCCCCGCAGGCCTCTGGTTCCTCATCTGTAAAATGGGGATGATCATAGGTAACTCATAGGGTCGTCTGAGTATCTAATGAGAATAGACACGCTTGGAAGCATTCGTATCTTTGGAGGCAGATTGTAAACTGGGAAGTGCCACATTTCAAGTGATTAGTAGTATGTGAAAGCCCAATACTTAACAAAGGCAGTGAGTTCCGGTTCACTAGGGGAGCTCGCAGGGTCTCCAAGGAACATCCTCCTTTACTTAATTTTTTAAATTTATTTTTATTTTTTTATTTTCAAAAATTTTAAGAAGATTTTATTTATTTATTTATTCATGAGACACACAGAGAAAGAGAGAGAGAGAGAGAGAGAGAGAGAGGCAGAGGGAGAAGCAGGCTCCATGCAGGAAGCCCGAAGTGGGACTCGATCCCAGGACTCCTGGATCACGCCCTGAGCCAAAGGCAGACGTTCAACTGCTGAGCCACCCAGGCATCCCTACTTAATTTTTAAAAAGATTTTAATTATTTATTTAAGAGAGAGAGAGTATGACTGGAGGGGAGAGGGGGACAGGCAGGCTCCCTGCTGAGCAGGGAACCCCATGTGGAGCTTGAGCCCAGGACCCTGGGATCATGACTGGAGCTGAAGGCAAACACATAACTGACTGAGCCACCCAAGTGCCCCTAATAATTTTTTTTTTTTTAAGATTTTGTTCATTTGTTGAGGGGGAGGAACAGAGGAAAAGAGAGAGAATCTCAAGCAGATGCTGCACTGAGCTTGTAGCCCAATGCAGGGCTCAATCTCATGACCCTGAAATCATGCCCAGAGCTGAAATCAAAAGTTGGACACTGAACCTGCTGAGCTACCCAGGCACCCTTGGAACATCCTCTTTAAAATGGGGAATCATGGGGCACCTGGGTGGCTCAGTTGGTTAAGTATCTGCCTTTGGGTCAGGTCATGATCCCAGAGTCCTGGGATCAAGCCCCGCATCGCATCACATCGGCTCCCTGCTCAGCAGGGAGTCTGCTTCCTCTTCTCCCTCTGCCCCTCCCCCTGCTCATTCTCTCTCTTTCTATTGAATAAATAAAATATTAAAAAAGAATAAGATGAGGAATCAGGGATGCCTGTTTGGTGCAATCTGAGAAGCTTGTGACTCTTTTCTTTTTTTTAAAGTCAATTTTCTGAGAATGATTTTTTTTTTAAAGATTTTATTTATTCATGAGAGACACACACAGAGAGAGAGGCAGAGACATAGGCAGATGGAGAAGCAGGCTCCCCACAAGGAGCCCGATGTGGGACTCAATCTAGCATCCTGGGATCATACCCTGGGCCAAAGGCAGATGCTCAACTGTTGAGCCACCCAGGTGTCCCAGCATGTGACTCTTGATCTGTTGGTGGTTAGTTCAGGCCCCATGTTGGGTGTAGAAATTACATAAATAAATAAAAACTTAAAAAAATAAAATAAAATGAGGAATCACCACCTTTGTTTATCCCTGGAAGATATTCAGTTTTCCTATGAGTTGTAGCTTAAAGCAAGGCACACCTGCATTTACAATTTTTTTTTATTATTTCCTTATGTATGTATATGTTTATTTATTGATGAGGATTTGCTGCCTTGAGACTGTATTTCTTCAACTGCTGTACCCAAGGCACTGATTTTCAGCTGAGGCTGAGGACTGCGCCCCCTCCCCCCATCCCCAAGTTCCCAGCACCAAGTGTTTTCTGGGCCAGGGTGTCTCAATAGGGAGACATAGGTTTGGGGTGGATGACCCTTGTTCCCAGGCTACTGCTGGCTTTCTGAGCCTCCTGCCTTCCCAGGTGGCTTACTTAACTGTTGTGCAAGATCCTCCGGTCTGCCCCAGGGGAAGTGCTGCAATGAACCTGAGACTGGAACTTGCTGATTCATCTGGGGAGCCAAGGGCAGAGTAAGGGGACTGAGTCCTGGAAAAAGAGGTGATACCTTGTCTGGCAGCCAACCCAACACTCCCCTCTTGCCTGGCTGCTTTCTCTCTCTCTCTCTCTCTCTCTCTCTCTCTCTCTCTCTCTCTCTCTCCCTGGCTCCATGTCTCTGGTGACCACACACCAGGCAGGGAGCAGCTCCCTTCCACCTGCTCACCCCCAGCCTTGTGGAGTCCCCTTCCAAGGTCAGGTCCTCCCCTCTCCCCATAGGAGCTTGACATCTGCCCTGCGGGGCTGCTTCAACTTGGCAGCTATGCCCCCAGTGAGGTTTATAATCAGAGCAGTTAGACTGCTCCCGGCCTGGTGAAATTGCACCAGATGTAGCTGGTTCCTACCGCTGTCCACAGAATCACAGCTCCTGGCTGACACGAGCATCCGGACTATCCTGGGGAGCTTACTGTGGAGAATTACCAAGACAGTCCCTCGTGCAGTCATTCATTCACGCATGAGTGTTTACTGCATATCTACCGTGTATCTGGACCTATTCCAGGCCCCGGGGGCACAGACAGTTTTGCCCTTTCCCAGCTCACATCTAATGGGAGGAGCAACCAAGCTGTCAATATATGGAATGCCAGAAGGTGATGTGTGTTCTGGGGAACTCCGAGCAGGGAAGGGTACTGAGAGGGAGGGAGGGATGGGTGATCCTTAAGGGCATTTGGAAGCCTCACTGATGAGGTGTGAGGCACAATGAGGGAGCCAGCGGTGCAGACAGCTGGGGAAGAGCCTTCCTGCATAGGGAACCAGCAGTAGGGGGCACCTGGGTGGCTCAGTGGTTGAGCATCTGCCTTTGGCTCAGATTGTGATCCTGGGGTCTCAGGATTGAGTCCTGCATCGGGGTCCTTCTGCATTGGGGTCCTCGGAGGGAGCCTGCTTCTCCCTCTGCCTGTGTCTCTGCCTCTCTCTGTGTGAATAAATAAATAAAACCTTTAAATTAAAAAACAAACAAACAAACAAGCAGCAGGAGGCCAGTGTGTGCAGGAAGTAGAGCGAGCTGGGGTAGGGGTGGAGGTGCTGGAAGGATAGAGGTATTGTCTAGGGAGAAGCAGGTTTGAACGATGGAAGTTCAATGCTGTGAAGATTTGCCTAAATACTTTTTTTTAAAAAGATTTATTTATTTATTCATGAGAGACACACAGAGAGAGGCAGAGACGCAGGCAGAGGGAGAAGGAGGCACCCTGCAGGGAGCCAGACTTGAGACGGGATCCTGATCTAGGATCCCAGGATCACACACTGAGCCAAAGGCAGACACCCAACTGTTGAGCCACCTAGGCATCCCGATTTTCCTAAATTCTATCTCAAGTCTCTCAAGCTAGTTAGTTTAATTAAGGTGGGCTAAGGGTTCAAGTCTTGATATGCTGTTTCTTCGACTCTGACCTCATCTCCCATCTCCAGGGAGAGTGGCTGAGCTTCCCCTGGAAGGCAGTGTTTCCTGAGTTTCTGCCCAGCTCCTGCCTTCTTTCTGCCTCTCCCCTCCCCGCCACCCCAGTCCCCCTGCCCCCCCTTCCCACCTCCCCCATCCAAGCATTCAAGGATGATCTACCTGCCTGCCCACCTGCCTCTACTCTCCCCTAGCACACACCTGCCTAATATCCTTACCACCTCTATGTCTTCTCTCTCTGGCTACACTAGAGCACAGGCAAGCGGGACAGAGTTTTAAACTGTGTGGAGTTTATTGCACTGGGCAGCACAGAGGTCTCCATAAATATGCCTGAATTGATTAGGATGTGGATGCTCAAAGCAGGCCAGCTCTCTTCTTGGGGACACAGGGGCTCCAGGCAGCTTCTATGTCTAGCAGCACTCCTGTGGGCTTGAGGGACATGAGGGGGGCTGGAGGAAGGAGGAGTGGGTTCGGGGGGTAGGTATTGGGGGGCTCACACCTGTGCTAAAAGCTGTGCTGGCTTTGCTGATTCCCTTCTCCCTCCTTGGATGGATTTGACCATCTGCATACCAAGTTCCTGTCACTTCTAGGATGCCCTGCAAGATGGGACTGTTGTCTTTCAACCCCGGGGTTCCCAGGGTGTACCACAGGGGCAGCTGTAAGGCAGGAGAGGCTCCGTGAGTTCCCTCTGCCCCACTCTCACTCCAACAGGGGAAGGAACTCTGTTTTTATTTCTTTTGCATGTGTGTTTCCCTGGATGGTTTCATTTTAGAAGAGGATTTCCTTCTAAGGACACACACAACACACACACACACACTCACGCACACAGATTCTGCAAAACATCCACGTAGCTGAAAGTGATAAAAACCCCTGGCTCTAGAGCTGACATTATTTGACCAGGTCTGGCCTCAGCCTCCTCATCTAGAAATAGGAGGAACATATAGAAATATTTCTCCAAGCACAGGATGGTAGCTGACTCGTTTCCTCAGAACAGTATTTTCTGATTTCAATGTTTGTGACCTGGGAGCAGATACTCTGATGATTCTGACTCAGGTAATCCGTACGCCATGTCTTGCCAAACATGGCTTTTACAGAAATTCCTAAAAAAGCATGATTTCTAGAAGGATATGTAAGGCCCTAGTAAGGGCAGTTACCTCTGGGGGAGGAGGGGCGGTTTGGAAGGCTTGAAGGTGGGGGAGGCAGGAAGACTTACCCCCACCATCTTCTCTCTTGTCCCCTGTGAATTTTGTGCCACATGCGTGTGTTGTTGAACCGCATACATGTATAAATCAATGGTAGTTTATTAGAAAAATACATTTAAAGTGCTTAAAGCATTATTCAAGCACAAGGTGAAAAACAACCACCCAACACCCCAAATATAACCCTCCTTTATTCCCACTGCAGATTGAAGCGGAACCAGAGGGAAAGCCAGCAACTAGTTCCTGAGGCCTTTGGGAGGACAGGGTGACCCAGCGATCTTGAGAGAACGCGCCGGGGGAGTCACCCAACCAGCTCACCCAACCAGCGTCTCCTTCAGGTGTAGCAAAAGATGGGCGAGAGGGCTGGTGAGTTCTGAGCTATGCATGTTTCCCTTGAGCGAGCTGCCAGTGATGGTTGAGGTGTTAAAGCAACAAAACAAACCAACAAATAGGCCAGGACACCAGGAGGGGAGTTGCTGCCTCCCACTGGAGTTGGGCTGTAGGCTTTATAGAAACTGCCTTGAGGGGTTGTGCTACCCTGTGTGCTGAGCGGGTGCCCACCTCCAGTGTCATTTCCTCCAAAGCACAGCCCACATCTTGTTGGTCCTGTGTGTCTTGCGCCCCGTGCCCCATGCACGTGCCTGAGAAGGCTCCCCGCGGCCTTTCCAGGCCTCATGGTGCTGCTGCAGCCATGGCACCTGCCACCCAGCAGCTGACAGCTTACATGCAGCTTACATGCAGCCTTTTCCATTCCAGCTGGGCTTCCTGTCACCCTGCCAGACAGGCCTTATCACCTTCATCCAGAAATGAGGGAATGGTACCATCTCGAATGTGTACTCTTGGCTAAGTCACTTCACTTCTCTGGTTCTGTCATCTGTAAAAGGGGAGCTGTTGTTTCTGATTTAGCCACATGCCAGGGAACACCTGAGAATCCAGGGGTTCAAAGAGGCGATGTGGTGGTTGGAAGAGGTAAAGGAGGGGCAGAGATCCAGTTCAAACCAGCTTCTGAACTGGAATATTTCTACAGCCCCATCAGCCTGGGGAGGTGGCCACCACTCCTTATATCACACAAGGTGATGTGGAGACAGTTGGAAAGTGTTGATAAACTCGCTTATTTTTTCTCTCTAAGATTTTACTTAAATCAATCAGAGAGAGAGAGAGAGAGAGAGAATATAAGCAGGGGGAGCAGCAGAAGGAGAGGGAGAATCAGACTCCCCACTGAGCAAGGAGCCTGACATGGGGCTCCATCCCAAGACCCTGGGATCATGACCTGAACAGAAGGCCGATGCTTAACCCACTGAGCCACCCAGGCGTCCCCCCCCCCCCACACTTATTTACTCTTGTTGCTTTGGGCATTATGAGGAATTTGTTAGGAGAGAGGGACAGGCAAAGGCGTACCTTTATGCTTATTTAGTGACCTTTTACTGTGTACTCCCGTGTGCATGGGTGCTGGGCAGGCAAGTCTAAGTATGATACAGAAAAAAGGAAGAACGTTTAACTCCTTACGGCCGGCCCTCGCCTGCCGAGAAAGTATCCAGGCATATTTCACAAGTTAGAACACTCATGTGGCCTTTAATCGCATTTATTAATGAGAACATGGGAGCACTGGTTCTCAGGGAGGGAAGCAGGGAGTGGTGGAGCCCCGGACAGGTAGGAGGCGGAGGGTGGCGTCATGCTACAGGAGGAAGGCGAGGAGCCCAGAACACGGTCCGGTCCGGGGCCTGGGTCCTCCCTCCTCAGGCGTGGAGACCCTTGAACCCTGCCGTTTCCCCACCAGAGGGTGCAGGCAGAGGAGGAGGGCGCTGGGCCGGCCGCTTCTGAGCCCAGAGCCTCACCCTGGGGGAGGTGACGGTGAGGGTTAGGCCTTCTCTCCCGTCTGGTAGTTCTGTTCGGTTCGGTTAAGTTCTCGTCCTGCGTTTCTGGCCACGTCCCGTCTCCCCTCAGTTTTGCCACCTCCAAAATGGGGTCACGGTCGGTGCCGCACCGCCGCTGGGCCGGGGTGGCCCAAGAGGATCAAAGGAGAGGAGCGCCGAGGCCGGCTCCTCCCCGCTCCCCCGGGGCCGTCCCAAAGAGGCGTCTGGAAGCGGCGCGAGCCGGCCAGTCTGGGAGGGAAGCAATCAGCGTCCCTCGGACGGGCGGGGGGGGGGGAGCAAGGCGCGTGTCGCACGGACACCCCCCCCCGCCCCGCCCCCGCCCGCGGCCGCTCCTCCCCGCGCTCGGATCCGGCTCCCCGCCGGGCGTTCCCCGCTGCCTGGCGTGCGGCCCGGAGCCCGGGGCAGGTCACGTCCGGGAAGGACTGGCCGGGCGGCGGTGGGGGACCCGGCGTCCGGCGGGCAGCGCCTCCCCCACTCCCCCGGCCCCGGGCACGCCTCTGCGGGCGCCACGTCCCGGCGCGGGAGCTGTCCCCGCGGTGGGGGGTGGGGGGTGGGGTAGGGGGTGGGGGCCTCCCTCCGCTGCCCGGCCGCTGGAGAGCTTGTCTGGGACCGCGGGACGACACCCCGGGGCGGAGGGGGAGGGTGCACGCCGGCCCACAGAGGGACCCTGCCTCGTTCAAGGTCCCCGCTGTGAGTGAGCCAGCGCCTGGCCCACACCTTTGTCGCCCCGCCTAGGGCCCTTTCTCCCACACCCGGCACCCAGCTTCAAATTAAATCAAATCCACCCTTGCGCTAAGGACAGCCAGACTTTTTGCCAAGAGTGGTTTGGCTAAATTAGTGAAATGCCAGGAAAAAAAATGGAAGGTTTCTAATAAAAGCCGTCTGCACAGGCAGGAAAGTTCTGAGTGCTCACCCACTGGCTCCAGAGATCACCTGCAAGCCTGTTGCAGGCTGGCAGCCTGAGACCCTCCTCCCCACCCATGATGGCATTTCCTTGCCTGGTACCTGGAAGGGGCAGATAATGCCCAGCTACCTGATTTGACCCATGCTGCCTGTGTTTTTTTCTCTCCCTTTAGAAGCTGGCAGGGGCTGGGAAAGTGGGGATAGGAGACGGACTAGACTCTTCTACTGTCTCATGCCTCTAGTTAGGGTTCTTGCATTTTACCCAAGGCAGATCTCACACTGTCCCCTGATTATATTTAGACGTCCCATAGTTCCCAGTCTTTCTGGAGGGCTAATTTAGCTATCGTCCAAACATACTTGGCACAATCTCAAACCGCGCCAAGGATGACCCTCTGCTTAAAAGTCCCACATCAAAAGTAGCTCCTCCTAGATCCTAGATCTGCCCTGCCCCTGGACAGTTCAGTGAGGAAACGGCCAGCTGCCCCATAGTGGTAGGTTACACAACTTAGCTTGGTCAAGACTTTCTTGGTCAGAGTAACGCAGAGAGGGAACTGAGAATCCCAGCTCAAAATCTAGATCTCCCTCAACATGTGTGTGGTTGAGCAAATCATTCAACCCCTCTAAGATATCCTCTGCCTCCATCCCCACTCCCTGTTTCTCTAACAGCATCTCATCTCACAGCATGATGACTGATCTTAAAATACGTTCGAGTGACTGGTCCACACTCACAGAAGGAAGAGAGGCCCATCTAACCTCCCCACCCCATCCATGTCATACCTATGTGTATAATGAATATATATAATTCTGTGTCTCAGAGATCTGCTTGAGGGTGTAGGAATCCTGTCTTTCGCCTCTCTCTGCCTCTCAGCTATTAGGGCCCAATTCTTGAAGTGAGCCTGGGGTCACCACAGACTTTTAAATAGGGAAGCCACGTTCACAATCATGCATCTTGACTCTCTTTTTGAGATTTTATTTAATTATTTGAGAGAGGGAGAGAGAGAGAGGGAGAGAAAGAGAGAGAGCACACACACAAGCGGCGAGTGGGGAGGCAGAGGAAGAAGCCGACTCCCCGCTGGGTGGGAGCCCCGTGTGGGGCTTGATCCCTGGACCTGGGATGATAACCTGAGCTGAAGGCAGACGCTTAACCAACTGAGCCACCCAGGTGCCCCCACTGACCTTCTCATTTTGAAGTGATTCCGTAATTATTAATTTGTATATTGAGTACCTGCCATGTGCTACTGCTGAAGACTGTTCTCTTCACTTAGGCTCACAGTGGGAGTAGGAGACAAATAAGTCAGACACTAGTTATAAACAATGTGAGAAATGTGACAGTCATGTGCAGAGTGTGGGAGGGACCAAGGAGGGACCAGCTGTGCTTGGGGAAGAATTCAATACACAGAGGAGGTGATAGCTGAGCTGGATTTGAAGGATAAATGGTTGGCCCAAAAAGGTACGTTGGGATAGAGGCTGAGTGAGGACAACAACCCTGTTTGTTTCCTGGGCTGGCTGGTGCTCTTTCTACACTTGGTCACTATTTCTATCACCTTGAGATGACTCGCTAGGAAATCTGAAGACCTGAATTCCCAGCTGCCTGAAGAGGAGCACCCATGCAGTAGTCTGGAAAAGGCCATGATGATGTTCAGCCTTGACCCCGCATCCATCAGCCAGACCAGACCAGCCTGGACAACAGAGGAGGACAGTCTCTCAGACAGACAGGCCATGCCAGGCAGCAGTGAAGATTTGAATCTTTCAAAATCTTGGCATAGCCTGGAGGGAACCCAGGGTCTGGTTCTGTTTTTCCTGGATATGGAGAGGAAAGGTAGATTCCATTTCTTTCTCTGCTTGCAGGCACCAGAAGTATAGCCTGGTGAATCTGAACAGTGGATTATTGGTTGTCTGTGTGTGGCTTTTCCACTAGTGGAGAAATTGTTTCCCAGACTTCCTGGTCCCTGCCATCTGGCATGGGGTACTCAGAGGAGGAAAATATCTTAGTACAAGACAAACCCAACTCAGAATGGCAACTTTCTGGGTTAAACATGCAATTATAGAATGAATATCCAAAAAAATTAAGTTGGAACCTATTGGTTTTTTGGATCAATCTCTATATTGCTTCCTCTCCTTTAAAATATGAATGAATTAGAATTTTTACATTGTTTTATTTTATTTCTGTTAAAGATTTATTTATTTATTCATGAGAGACACAGAGAGGCAGAGACATAGACAGAGGGAGAAGCAGGCTCCCTGCGGGGAGCCTGAGGTGGGACTGGATCCCAGGACCCCAGGATCACAACCTGAGCCAAAGGCAGATAGATGCTCAATTACTGAGCCAGCCAGGTGGCCTGAATTTTTACATTATTTTAAAAGACTAGAATATGAGCATTGGGTGTTATATGCAACTGATAAATCACTAAACTCTACCTCTGAAACTAATAATACACTATATGTTAATCAATTTTAAATTAAAAAAAGGTTGGAAATAAGAGAAATATGCAAGCAAAGGGATGAGCAAGGAGTGCTTCAGGGAGATCCTGGAACTGACTTACTGATGGGCATAGCCGCAGCAAGGCCATGAACTTGCAGTGTGGCTTAGTGGCCACTTTGCTCCAGGACTCAGTTTCCTTACCTATAACATGAGAGCCAAGATCCCAGGACTCTGGGATCATGACCTGAGCCGAAGGCAGACGCTCAACCGACTGGGTGTCCCTACAGAGTTCTGACTCTTGAACCTGTGGCTCACTGCCTGATTTATTCCCCTGCTGTGTGGAAAACAGTGTGCCCTGGTGACTGTATTGCACATCAGTCTAGAACACCAGGGTGAAGGAACGTGGTGAGGGTGGAGACGGAGAAGCATGTGCTCAGGGCCCAGACCTCAGTGAGTGTGTGCAGAGGGAGCATTGGGAGGGTGGTCTCAGGGACAGGCAGAGGGGCTGTAGGACGTGGTGGTGGGGTGGCCCGAGGGAAGCCGGGGAAGCAGAAGGGCTGGAGACAGATCTGCCTGTTGCTGGTCATGTGGTCTTGATGGAGCCTGATCTCTTGTCATTCCCACAAATCGTGGTTCAATTTGCGAGGTGGCTCTTGGGATTCACCAGAGTGGGTCCCCCACTTCGGGGGAGATTTGAGATTCTTCATCGTTGGTGTCTTGAGCTGAAGTCCCCAGCTCTCTCTCTGACGACGTGTCTCCGGGGTCTAAAAGCTTGGATCATAAAGAAGTGGAAAAACCCAAAACCCTTGAAAAGGGCACTGTTCTTTCACTCAAGACGGTGGGTGTGAGTTCTAATAGACCCAACCCAAACATGTCACATCATCCCCAAATACATAATTCCACTAATTCTCCTTGTGGTAGGGATCTGTGCAGAAAAATGCCTCCCCCCCGCCCCCCAACCACGACGAGGAAGGTAAATAAAAGAGTCTTAATTTGTAACTAGCTCATGTTTGAAGTTCTAATTTTGTAGCTTTCCAGGGCGAGCATTATTCTGTGGTCTAAGATTGTCTGGGATCTTATTTGCTACCCTGTTATTCACCTCAGCCGGCCTACATTCCTGTTCTTTAAAAGTTCTGTGGCTCTAGGCCTGCATCAGGCTAGCATTTTCCCAATGAGTTCGATGGATTTTAATCCACCACCGTTCTGGTCTCCAGCAATGAATGTCCTCTCACCTGGGCCCTGCAGGAGACCTAGCAAAGACCCAGCTGTGAAATCAGTGCACCAGTCAGAACAGCTCAGAGCCTTCCTAAACGGATTTTCACAAAGTCACAACTAGAGAGCAAGAAAAGTAATTTCCACACACGGAATACCCACTGTTCTCATTTTTCAGTTCAATATTGCCGACTCCGGGGGAGCATCCCTCATTACTCTGACTGGTCAATCTATCATTCCTCTGCTTCTGACGCCCTTGAGGCGGTCACTTCACACATGAGGGACTGCTGGGGGCTGTGCTTCTGCATTCATCTTGTGGCAGGCCCCTGTCCCCCTACCCCAAACATCAATGCCTGTCCATTTACCCAAGGAGGTGTGTGTCGGGGGTACTTCCCAGCAAAAGTCTTCTTTGGCTTGATCTGTGCCCACCCACTCAGATTGGCCACACTCTGTGGGTACCATTCCTGTCATCCACTGACAACAAAACCAAATGTGACTTACCTACCATTTGTGGTTATTAACACTGCGCATTAGCCAGCAGCACAGAATCCTAATCTGCAGGGTTGTGGTCCTGCATGGTTTTCTTGCCTGGTCTTATCTTTTACATCAGGTGCATATTAATGGATACCACACTACGGGTTGTTGGGACAAATTAGCTGTGGCCTTAAGCTGGGTTCCCTGGAAATGTGATTTGGGAATAGGAGGCTTACTGCTCACTCCACTACTACTTTTTTTTTTTTTTTTTTTTTTTTTTTTTTTTTTTAGTTTTTTAAATAAGTCCTCAGATAGTGATGCTGGCACAGGCCCTGTATCACTCAGGGCTCTACCAAAGAAACAGACCAGGAGGAGGTATCTCTCTCTCTAGCTGTATTTTTATCTTCATATCAATCTGTATCATCTATCTCTCTGGAGATTAGCTGCAACGAACCGGCTTGCACAGTTTTGGGGACCAGCCAGACAAACCCAAAATTCAGCAGGCAGGCCTGCAAACCGAACTCTAAGGCAGGAGGGAACATGGAATTTGTTCTTTAGGAAAACTTCAGTGTTGATCATAAGGCCTTTCAACTGATAGGATGGGGCCCACCAAATTATCAAGGATGTTCTCTTTTACTTAAAGTTAACTGACTATAGATGTTTTTTTGTTGTTGTTGTTTTGCCTTTTTTTTTTTTTTTTTTTTTTGACTATAGATGTTAAATAGCATCACAGCAGCATCTAGATTCACATTTGGCTGAATAAGGGTGCTTTAGCCTAGCCAAGTTGGTACATGGAACTAACCATCACAGGCCCTGTGGCAGGAAAGGCAAACCCATTCTTGGAACACATGTTGATTACAGTCATGGTTAATTGTTGCCTCATCAATTGGAAGGTATCCAATCCAATCAGTTGTCATCAAGTGGCTAGTTGATCTTTTTGAGGGATGGTGATGCCATATTAGGGGCATAGCATTGGTTTCTTCTTGAGAGATTGGTTGATAGTAGTACTCTAGATGAATTGTGGTGAGTGGGAGCTCATGCTAGTTGGCCCAGTTATAGCTTTCATTAGTTACTCCCACAGATCTCCATTCATGCACTTGTTGAGTGAGCACTGGGCTGACTGGTGACAGGGGCTGGTTAATGTCAGTTGGCCAGTTAGTCTACTTAGTTGTGTAAGTGCATCCTCATGGTAGATGCCCTCTGATGGGTATGAATGTGTAATAAGATCTTCACATCTCACGCCCATTCCCACAGGCCCATCCTCATGTCTCTTTACCATGCCTCTTTGCTCCTGATCTTCTAAATTTTGTTTCTCAAGCCTCTGGCCAACTACTCAAGCCATTTGCTGCTATCCATGTCTCTAGTATATTCTTACCTGGGGCTATTTTTCTTTCCACACTTAGTGAGTGTCCAGGTGTACTGCCAAAGCTCTACCCACTGGGAGGTTCCCCTCACTGCTGTTTTTCAGGATCACCCAGAGTAGGACAGTAGTGTAGGCAACATCTATTCCCAGCTTACATCCAGGAAGCCAACCCATCTATGAACCAAGCTCTGTGTTTTTACCCTCTACTTTCAGATGATTGTAAAGGACCCTCCACCTCCACTCCTGCTCCCGAGTAGCCATCACATGTGTAAGCTAAAGAGAGGTACCAGTGTCATAGTGGAGGATCGCATGGGTGGGGGGCCACATGGTTATGTAGCAGACTCACACGTCTTACTTGTGTCCTCTGTTTTTGCCCAAGTTCACTCCTGGAATATATTCTTTGCATCTCCGAGTGCTGCTAGACCCATGTAACTTTATGAATTGGTGGGTCTGACTGAATTGAGTTCGTGAGGGAAAGTTCTGGCTGCACGAATACTGATGGCTCTGGTCAGGTGTTCTGTTTCTATCAGGATCCAGCAGCATTCCAGCAGCTATTTTGCAAAAGGTTTCCAGTGATCTTCTGCAGATGGCATGGGCCCGTGTCTACATAATTCTAATGGGGCTTGCCATAATCTCCACATAATTTCTTCATCGATGCCTCTGATGTTACAGCTGTGTGGCCCTTCCCTGGCAAGTGGTAGGCCTGCTTACACCATGGTCCGGACCTGCTGAAGGACCTTTCCCATTCTGGACCTCACTCAAAGTTGGCATCCCTCTGTGCCATCAGCTATACAAGTTGAAGCAGGATTACTCAAGTGTGCAAAGATGCCTCCAGGATCCAGAAAGGCCTACCGGACATTGCACTTCTTTCTTTCAGGGGGAAATGCAGGATGAAGTAATGTGTCCTTTATTTTAGATCCCCTGAGTCCCTGGACTTGTAAACATTTCACTGGCACCACAGGCCTTACATCTTTTTTTTTATTATTATTATTATTTTTTTAATTTTTATTTATTTATGATAGTCACAGAGAGAGAGAGAGGCAGAGACACAGGCAGAGGGAGAAGCAGGCTCCATGCACCGGGAGCCCGACGTGGGATTCGATCCCGGGTCTCCAGGATCACGCCCTGGGCCAAAGGCAGGCGCCAAACCGCTGCGCCACCCAGGGATCCCTACAGGCCTTAAATCTTAAGGCTTACTTTCCACCCTCTAGAGTACAAGTGTCTTAGCAAAGCCTCAAAATACTTCCCACTTCTAGCCCATCCAGTCTGATTAACATAATGTCACCAATGCAGTGGATCACTGTGATGCCCTTTAGGATGTCAGGTAGGTCCCTTGGGACCATATTATATCAGAGTGTGGGAGAGAGGTAACACAGGTAGAGGGTAGGGGGGATTAGACCATTATGTATACTTTTATCTGTCTAAATGTAAATTTTTCCTGCCTCTCCTTGGCAGGGATGGAGAAGAAAGCATTCCCCAGAACAGTGACCACAAACCAGGTACCCAAGGCCACGACAATCAGCTCTAGCTAAGATAGCCCATCTGGCACGGCAGTTTCAGCAGGCCTACTACCTGTTAAGTTTGCAGTGGCCCATTTGAGGCTCCTCGGCTCTGTCTGGTTTTTGAAGGGGCCAGACTGGTGAACTTAACGGGGCAGTAATGGAGATTACCACTCCTGTCTTGTTCTTTTTTTTTTTTTTTTCTGACGCATTCTGTTCATCAGCTCCGCAGCTCTCTGCAGATCAGCACCCTTCCGCCCTGCCCCACATCTGACATGGCCACTCATGAGAATTGAACTCACCTGCTTCTGATGCTGGCTGCCATCTGGCCTCTATTATGTAAGGATCCTATGATCCCCATTGCCGTTGGGGAGTCTAATCCAACCTTATGCCACTTTACACCCACACCCCTTGATCCAAGCCCGTACCCCTGTCCTCGCTCCTATGGGTCCAGAGTGGCAGGGTCCTGCAACTTCAGGATACAGAGTCTTGTGTCAGAGTCCAGTGAAGAGACAGAAACCACGCAGTCCTCGGAAGGGGAGAGTTTAATATGTAAATAATGAAGTCTAACGGAACTGGAGTAATGGAGCACTGGCTAGTAAAAAACAAAGAGAACTCAGAAGTATATAAGAACAGCAGATAAAATGACCAGCCATTGGCCCTAATGCTGAGATAGAGCCCTTAAGTGGCCTCCCCAGGACTGAGACCTAGATCTCATTAAGAAGACACAGTCATGGCTCATCAGATGATGGCAGGAAAGTCGTCACGCTGAGCAGATGGGTCTTGCAGGAAATTTGCCCTGCAGAACTCCCCAAAACTTCCCTCTAGGGTGCCTGGAAATCTCTGCATGAGGAGATAGATCACTGGAGGGAGTACACACTGAAGTGCCTGAGGGGAGTGCTGGGGAGGCTGTTGGCCTCTGGGTGCTGCTGACTGCCAGGTCTTAGAACCAGACAGTGGATAAGCTGCCCAGGCTGTGGAAGTCAGATGCTGGAAGAAGCTTCAGGAGCTTGCCAAGAGTTTCACTGTAAAATGAGGAAGGGAGCCCCTTTCTCCTGCAATGAAACAAAAATTGACAACTGGCCCAGTCCTTTTCTTCCTTTAGAAAGGCCAACATTTCCCTAGCTAGGTTGTGACTTGACCCTAGTTACTGGTCTGGTGGCCAGGAGAAGAGGTGGGGTAGATATACAGAGAGGTGGACCGGCAACTGCTTTCAGCAAGAGGGGAACATTATCCTTTGGCCAGGAGGGGTGAACCACTTCTGGCTTCCCTGAAGGTTATAGGCGATCTGGAACTCACTGGACCCAGATGTCCCCGTTACAAATGTCAGAGTCCCACCCTTGCCCAACCAGACCCCTGACCTTGCCATAGTAGGTTCTCCGTGGATAAAAATTCAACCTTATCTGGAGCTCTGCTACTTTTATAATCAGGTTTTGGGCTTGATATTCAGCTTTTCTGCTTGCTGGCTGCAAAAGATGAGAGCTGCTCCTTATTTTGCCAAGGCAGTTAGTTTTCTGTTGCTGCATAAAAATGACCACAAGCAGGGGAACCTGGGTGGCTCAGTCAGTTAACCATCTGACTCTTGGTTTTGGCTCCCAGCTCATGATCTCAGGATCGTGGGATTGAGCCCTGCATTGGGCTCTGTGCTCAGTGCAGAGTCTGCTGGAGATTCTCTCCTTATCCCTCTGCTCCTTCGCTTGCTCATATGTGTTCTCTCTCTCTAAAATAAAAAAATAATATCTTTTTTTAAAAGATTTTGTTTATTTATTCATAAAGACACACACAGAGAGAGAGGTAGAGACACAGGTAGAGGGAGAAGCAGGCTCCCTACAGGAAGCCCGACGTGGGACTTGATCCCCAGTCTCCAGGATCATACCCCAGGCTGCACGCGGTGCCAAACCGCTGTGCCACCGGGGCTGCCCAATAATATCTTTTTTTTTAAAAAAAATGACCATAAGCAGCTGTTTAAACACCCTCCATTGATTATCATGCAATTCTGTGGGTTAGGAATCTGGGCAGGCCGGACTGGGTACTGCTTGGGATATCAGGTCAGCTGTACCATGAAACACAGCATTATCATGGAAGTAGAATTTCATCCTAGTAACAGGTTTCAGGGATTACAGTGTGGAATCTTGGGGGGCCACTTGTAGACTTCTGCCTACTACAGGCCTGCAGATTCACATCCCTCCCAAATGCAAAATACATTCACCTCCCTCTCCAGGTTTCCAAGAATCTCATCCTGTTATAGCATCAATTCAGAATCCAAAATCTCATCTAAGTATCCTCAGCTCAAAAGTCCAAACTTGCATCATCTAAATCAGATATAGATGAGTCCCCCTGAGTATAGCTTCTTCAGTGCAGCTCCTGGACACAGTTCCTCTCCACCTAGGGACTCATGAAACTAAAGAATTAGTTAGTTACATGCCTCCAACACTCCCAGTATATGGGGTGAGGGAGGCATAAAAACAAGTCATATTCTGGTTCAAAAAGGGGAAATGTCACCACTCTGAAGAACTTTGAAAATCAAGTTGAGGAAACTCTATTAGCTTGTAGGGCTTGGGAATGACCCTTCATGGCTCAAGACTCTGCTCTCTGGGCTCTTGTATCCACCCTCGGAGTCACTCTTCCTTTCTCGTGAAAGATAGCACATGTTTACTGCATGTTTGGTCAACTTGCTTTCTGTTAGTAAAATTTGGGGAATCCAAAAGCTTCTTTCAATTTCTACAGTCATTTTTCAATTCATCTGCACAAACTTTCTCCAGGTATAAAGTTTTCAAGAACCCATGGGCTTTGCATGGAATGTATGGGTATCCGTTCATTAGACAAAAGGCTCTCCCACAGACCTTTCTGGGATGATCTCTTCTCTCTATTTGACTTCTGCTGAGAAGGCTAAGAGGCAACACCCCCTAAACTTCCTTGAGCCCCCCCCCCGCCCTGGTTTGATTGAGATGATGAAGAATACCCTTGATATAAATTGAATTGTGTCCCCCTCCAAAATTCATATGTTAAAATCTTAACCCTCAGAACTTCAGATGATGACTTTATGTGAAAGAGGGCTGCTGCAGAGGTGATTAGCTAAGATAAGGTCAACCTGGAGTAGAGTAGACTCTTAATCCAATATGCCTGGTGTCCTTATAAAAATGGGAAAGTTGGACACACACAGGGGAGCGCCATGTACAGATGGACGCAAACAGGGATGACACTCCAACAAGTCAAGGAATCCAAAGATTGCCAGCGGTCCACCAGAGGCTAGAAGAGAGGCATGCGGGGATCCCTGGGTGGCTCAGCGGTTCGGCGCCTGCCTTTGGCCCAGGGCGCGATCCTGGAGTCCCGGGATCGAGTCCCGCATCTGGCTCACGGCATGGAGCCTGCTTCTCCCTCTGCCTGTGTCTCTGCCTCTCTCTCTCTCTCTATCTGTGTCTATCATAAATAAATCTTAAAAAAAAAAAAAGAAGAAGAAGAGAGGCATGGGACAGATGCTTAGCTTTGGAAGCAACCAACTCCGCTGACACTTAGCTCTTGGTTTTGTTTTTTTTTTTTTTAATTTTTTATTTATTTATGACAGTCACACACACACACACAGAGAGGCAGAGACACAGGCAGAGGGAGAAGCAGGCTCCATGCACTGGGAGCCCGACGTGGGATTTGATCCCGGGTCTCCAGGATCGCGCCCTGGGCCAAAGGCAGGCGCTAAACCTGGATCCCCACTCTTGGTTTTGTAGATGAGACAATACATGTTTATGAAAAAAGCCACCCAATTGGTAGTATTTCATCGTGGCAGCCCTAGCAAATCAGTACAACCCTTGACCTCCTGTGACTGGCCTTTGTATATTTCTCAAGTTTCAGCAAAAGGTCATAGAGGCACATACCTGAACTTATCTCTACACCAGTGTTCGGTGGACATTTTTGAACTTTAGTATCTTTTGCAGTCTGGATAGGCTGAGAATTTCCCAAATCATCACGTCCTGGTTCCTTTTTTAAGTTTACTCTCTTAATTTTTTTCCCTCTTCTTGCATTTTAATGTAAGCAGCAAAAAGAAATCAGACTTGGTCTAGGAAATCTCATTGAAAACATCCAGGTTTATTGCTTCTAAGTTCTGTTTTGTACGTAACCGCCAGACACAATCCTGCTAAGCCTTCTGCCACTACGTAACAAGAATTGCCCTTCCTCCAGTTCCAATAATGTACTCCTCACCTCCTTTTGAGTCCTGACCATCAGTGTCTTCACATGCGGGCTTCAGGGTACAGCACAGGGAGCACAGTCAGTGGTATTGCAGTCGTGCTATGTGGTGACAGGTGCACTTGTTGGTGAGCGCAGCATAGTGCGTAGACTTGTGGAATCACTAGGTTGCACACCTGAAACTAATGTAAACTGTGTGTCAAACCTCATTCAGTTAAAAACAAGACACAACAAAACACCAGCTACGGCAGAAGCAGCTGCCTGGCACGGGATGTGAAATTATCCTAAAGCATATGGGATGGAAGAGGCAAGTTCATTCCTTGTCATCACAAAAGTCATTGCAAGGACAGTGGAGCACCCGAACCGATCTGCTATTGTTTGGACAAAATGAGAAATCTTTGTTTTTCACTTTACAAATATATATCTCGTAATAGCATTTGCCATGAAATTTTTTGTTACAATTTTTTATCAAAGATTTTTTTTAAAAGTCCAGGTTTCCGCTAACAGTCTGCTCATGGAGAATGAGCCTGTCTCTAAGGCAGTTCAGGGTCGAACTTTTCCTCATGTTCTTCTGACCAGCAGTGTCTTTAACATACATATTTCTACTAATGGTCTGTTCAGAGCAATCTAGGCTTTTTCTAGAAGCCCAGAATGCTCCTCATAATTCCTGCAGCCTCCACCCACTGCCCGATTCCAAAGCCATTCCCATATTTTTAGGTATTTGTCATGGCACTCTGCTTCTAGGTACACACATCTGTTTTTATTTGCTGTGTAGCAAATATCACAATACAGTGGATTTAAACAACCCGAGGTCCCATGACTTTCACATTTGCCTTCCATTGGTAATTAAATGTCAGCCACTCATCATCTTTCCCTGCTGTGTCAGTGGCACTCACCAATAGCCTTCAGATTCTGCTGTCCTTAGAATTAGTCCTCCCCTCGACCTCTCAAAAACCTGTGATATTGCCTTCTCCCCACACCAAGTGCATCCCCTTCTACCAGTTCCCCACTAGTGAAAGTTTGAGCAATCGCACCACTTCACAAAAGCCTGTCAGTTCCACCTACCACTAGTGATGGGGTCAGCAGCAGCAGCTGCCCAGCGAGGGTCCGAAGTCCCATCTCGGACTCTACTTCCCCAAATCAATCCAGGCACCAACTCTATCAGATCAGGCTCCTTAGGAACTGACTTGAGTGCTGAGGATCAGAATCTGGAGAGGGCCTCAGATGAGCTCTGTTGGCACAAAGACTCTTGAGCCTCAACTCTGAAAGGGGGAGAATCTGGGTGGTATCCCACAGCATCCACTATAATTATTGTCTGTATCTCCTAATAGCTGGTATTTGTACTTTGTATTGTCTATTGCTGCTTAATAAGTTACTCCCAAACTCAGTAGCAAAGAACAGCAGTTCATCATTCCACAGTTCCTGCTGGCCAGGAATCTGAGCTCAGCTTAGATGAACATCTCTGGCTCAGGTCTCCCATTAGGTCATCAAGCTGCTGGCTCAAGGCTGCTGTGGCTGGCAAGCCCACTTCCAAGCTCACTCACGTGGTTGCTAGCAAGCTTCTGTTCCTGGCCACATCCTCCATAGGTGGCCTGTATTTTCATGACAGAGCAGCTGGTGATTGGAAAGAGAGGCCACGCCCAGTCTTTTTGTAACTAATCTTGGAAGTGACATCTCTCACTTTGGTCATATTCTATTCTGTAGAAGCAAGTCACTGAATCCAGCCCAACAAAAGGGGAGAGGACCGCACAAGGGCACGAATACCAGGAGGCGGGGATCACTGGGGCCATCTTGGAGCTGCCTGTCACAGACACGACCTGCCAGACACTGAGCTCAGCATTTTACCTGCATTGCTTTATTTAACCCTCACCATGACCTTAAGGAAACTGCTATTAATATCCTCTTTTAGCAGATGTGGAAACAGGCTCAGAATGGTTAGACAGCTTGCTCACCACCACACAGACTACTGTGTGGGAGAGAGAAGATGGAGCTCAGATTTGCCTTTGAACAGCCTGCGTTTCTCTTTTACTACAAGGTCTCCCTCAGTAACATCTCCAGAAGGATCAAAGTTGTGGCAGAAAGTTGGAGCTAAATAGGGTGTCACTATGCTTTCAGTGCCGGCATGGAGGCTGAGAGGTGCCAATCAGGGCTCTGAAGCCTGGCGTTCCCTAATGCAAGAGGTTCAGGAACCAGACTGGGAACACAGAAGAACAGGCCAGAGGACTGGCTGGAAGGGAACTCTGAAAATCAACTGTGGACATGGGGAAACCCTCCTTCCTTTTCAGTTTGCAGATGCTAAGTATGGACTGTAAATGGGGGGAGAAGGAGCCTAAAAACAAATGAGCTATAACCAGTATTCAGGTGTGGCCAGGAAAGGTTAAGCTTTTTGCATAAGGAACTGTGCAAACTTACAAGCTTTTAGTAACTAGTTTGACCTAAATCTGAGGGCTGTTCTAAGTTATCTACTGCTGTGTAAAAAAAACACCCCAAATTTTAGTGGCTTATTGCAATAATTTACTGCTAGTGATTCTTTGGATTGGCTGGGTGGTTATTCTGCTAGTCTCACTTGGGCTTCTTTTTGTTGTTGTTGTTGATTTTATTTATTTATCCACTAGAGACAGAGAGAGAAAGGCAGAGAGAGAAGCAGGCCCCACGCATGTAGCCTGACGCGGGACTCGATCCCGGGACTCCAGGATCATACCCAGAGTTGAAAGGCAAACACTTAACCACTGAGCGACCCCCACTTGGGCTTCTAAGCACACATTCGATCGGAGGGTCAGCTGAGCTGAAGGGTCTGCGATTTCCTCACCCACATGTGTAGAGCCTAGCAGGGACAGCTGGGACCTCTCTCTCCACACAGGCATTATTCAGTAGTCTAGCCTGGGCTTCTGGTCTCACTGGGCAGTCATATTCCAAGAAAATAAAGGCAGAAACCACATGTTATCTTCAGGCATGGGCTCCAGACCTTGCACCACATTTTTGCCATTCTACTGGTCAAAGGAGCCACAAGAGAAATCCAGATTTGAGTTGAGAATGACTACACCACTAACTGGGAGCTTACTGGGAGGAAGGTTGGGGACACATGATAATAGAGTGGGGACACAAGGGTATGAGACTCATCCAGGGTATTATTCCTTTTTTTTTAAATTTTATTTACTTATGATAGAGAGAGAGAGAGAGAGAGAGAGAGAGAGAGAGAGAGAGAGAGGGGGAGGGAGGCAGAGACACAGGCAGAGGGAGAAGCAGGCTCCATGCACCGGGAGCCCGATGTGGGATTCGATCCCGGGTCTCCAGGATCGCGCCCCGGGCCAAAGACAGGCGCCAAACCGCTGCGCCCCCCAGGGATCCCCCAGGGTATTATTCCTATTTACAGTGGAGATCTTGAAAGGGAGTTTATCTTTGAATTGTCATGAAGTACAGTTGACCCTTGACCCACATGGGTTTGAATTGCATAGGTGTGGATTTTGGGGAAACAGCACAGTACTGCAAATGTATTTTGTCTTAACGATTTTTTAAAAAAATATTTTATTTATTCATTCATAAAAGACCGAGAGAGAGGCAGAGACATAGGCAGAGGGAGAAGCAGGCTCTTTTCAGGGAGCCTGATGCAGGACTTGGTCCCTGACCAGGATCATGCCCTGAGGCAAAGGCAGATGCCCAACCGCTGAGTCACCCAGGAGTCCCTCTTATGATTTTTTTTTTGTAAAGATTTTATTTATTTATTCATGAGAGACAGAGAGAGGAGAGAGAGAGAGAGAGAGAGAGAGGCAGAGACACAGGCAGAGGGAGAAGCAGGCTCCATGCAGGGAGCCCGATGTGGGACTCGATCCTAGAACTCCAGGATCATGCCCTGAGCCAAAGGCAGACGCTCAACTGCTGAGCCACCCAGGCATCCCATCTTATGATTTTCTTAATAACGTTTTTTCTCTAGCTTACTTTAAGAATATAGTAAAACTGTATATACAGTATATATATAAAATATATGTGAATCGACTGTTATCCGTAAGACCTCCAACCCACAGGCTATTAATAGTTAAGTTTGGGGTGCGGGAGTCAGAAGTTATTTATGGATTTGTGATTGCACGGGGGGGGGGGGTCAGCACCCACAACCCCCATGCTGTTCAAGGGTCAACTGTAGTCCCAGTTACTCTCGTACTGGCAGTGAGGTGCAGGCCCCAGGAGAAAGGACCGCAATGTGCCTGTACTTTGAACCATTTCCACTGCAGGGTGCTGGAGTAAGCAGTGGGCTAATCTGTGTAGGGAGCTTCAGAGTTGGGATCTAGTCAGGATAGAAACATGGAAGGCTTAAGATGTTGGAAACTCCAGTTACAACTAATTCTGTATGAAAGTGAATTCAGGCTGCTGTTGGAATAAAATAATACACATTATACACTGCTCTAGAACAGGATTCTTCAAATTGCAGGTGGGACTTAATGAGATTCATCTTGAATTTTTAATTCACTTAAATAAATATACTTATAGATCTGTATATTTGACTAGCTAAGTAATGAGAAGACACATTTCTTTACTATGGGTCACAGTCAATGTTTGAAAGCCACTGATATAGTATATGTTGAGGTGGGGGAGTATCTACATCTACAAAAAAAAGTGTGTTTAGTTCATGAGTCAGAGTTTCGAGATGATAAAGAGCAAGAATGGTAATTCTATGATTTAGGACAGTTTTGTACCATTCTCTGAGGCCTTAAACAAAGGGAACTTGAACAGTAAGATTTCTTTCCTACATCCTTCTACTCCCTCCTGGAATCCTCCTGCGGGAACAAAACAGGGTGGATCCCCCGCGGGAAAGGCTTGTGACCCAAAACAGTTGATCTTCCAGTTGGCCAAGGTTATAGCTCTGAGGGGAAGCCTCACCCAGCATCTCACTACCTGACGCTGTATTAGGTCATTATTTGTTTATTGTTGAGTTTCTTCCACTGGGGACATGAGCTCCAAGAGCACAGGGTCTCCCTCCTGTTTACCGCATGAACTCCCAGTGGCTAGATCAGTGCCCAGCTTATACTGGGCACGCAATGAACATTCGAGGACGAATGAATGGGGGTAGGTGGAGGAAGAAGAACCTCAGCCCAAGTGCTGTAATTTCTGATCCTTGCTTTTCACCAAAGTTACTTTGGTAATAAGCTCTTTCCATCTGGGCTTCCTTTTCTTCAGACTGCTTTAAATCTCAACATGATCTTCTCCTCAAATACTGTTTTCCAGGGTATGTTCAGACTTTCACTCAACTGGACAGGGTAGTGTTTACCGAAGCCAATAGGCACTGAGGCAAGCAACCCCGGCAGATGAGAACCAGTCACTTTAACTGTGGCCTGCAGACCTGGAACCATGTCGTCCTTCAGATGGAGGTCGGAAGTCGGAGGTTGTTGGGTTTGTGACCTGGGCTGGACCAAAGGCCATGGATGACAGCAGATCAGGACTGTTTGTCTCACTCACGGGGGCGGGGGGGGGGGGGGAGGGGGGAGGAGGGGGAAGGACAATTCGCTGAGCAAGGAGACCTCAGAATGTCACTGACAGAGGGTGAGGAAGAAAGGAAGTTAAGAAAGACACAAAACAGATATGTTTTTTTTTTTTTTTTTTTTACTTTGAACATTAGCATTAAGTTTGTTACCGTACACATCCAAAGGCCCAGCATGTCGGAAATATCATGAAGTGGCACACCTTGTACCAGAGTCTCACAAGAATAAAATAGACAATGCTACATCGAGTGGTTAAAAATACACAAAAAAAGTAGTTTTAACAGTCTATAAATTTTTTATACTTAAAATCATGATTGAGTTGAAATAAAAAAAGTGCATTTCAATTGCTAAAAAAATAATATTGGTATAGTTAACACAAGGGGAAAATCAGTACGTTGAGGGATCTGACAGGATGCTGGAATAGAGATGACTCAGGGAAGCTAGGCTAGCTTGGGGATTCAGGGGGAGTTTGGTTCTGCCTCACCACAGCTGCCTGGGGCCAAGAGCTCTCCTCTCCCCCGTATCTTCCCCATCTGAAGAGATCCCATCTTACCTACCTGTCACCTCCCCAACTGAAAGACTCCTCTAAACTTTTTTTGCAGCAAGAGAGGTACCTGCCCTTACGCGAGTCCAACTTGACCTTCAATTACGTCTTCGCAGAGGTAGGAGAGGGACACTGCCCCCTTCTGGACTTGACACGAGTACCCCAGCCGCATGGTCTTAATCCTTGCGACCTAGCAGGCGGAACAGGGACCAAGCAGCTTCTGTTTTGTCAAACTCCTTTGGACAAATGTTCAACATTCAACAACAAGCTTTGTAAACCTAACGCTAAACGATTCCTGGCAAGCAAACTGGATTTTCTTTTCTTTAAGAAATGAGGAAAAGTGCAAGTGATTTCAGTACTGTTGGGGAAAACAAAAATAAAAACCAACAAGTTACACCTGACCACCTGTTACCTAAACCAATCACAGCTTCAGTTTTGCTGTCGAGTGTGGGAGTGGGTCAGACTTGGCCAGGCAGGAAAAGGAACCAGGCAGAGATTCGGTAAGAAGGCCATTCCAGGTGCAGATGCCTCTTGCCTCTACAGGGTAAACGGTTTCTATCGGGTGTTTGCCCCCAGTTACTACTGACCAGCCAGCCCCTTGAGAGGAAGATGTTGCCGTGAGAACAAACCTCGTAGTAAGGGCACCAATGAAGGTCATGGGCCCCAGGACAAGTCCTAACCCAGGACTTGCTCCCTGGTGTACCAGACATCCCCTGGAGCAGAGGTGAGAGACACTTCCTCCTTCAACCTCCAGTCAGCCCTGCTGCTCTTGTCCCTCTCAGAGATGTGATCCCCCTGCACTGCTGGCGGGATGTGTAAGAAAGAAGGGCTGCCTTCCTGCTCTGCACTTCTGTGCCCCCAAGGGTGGGGCTTTCCATCTCAGGGCATCATTGTTTAAAGCGGATAATTAAGATGCGGAACCCACAAGGACCTGTGACCGCTCATCAATCTTTGCATCCTGAAGGCTGAGCAACTACTGGACTTAGTAATAAAGGAAGATGTCTTAAAAACAAAGATCTATAAATAAGCACTGAGCCAAGAGAGGATAGTCTATGAGAAACTTTACAGCAGGATCTTTCAGTTTGAGAATGGAGAAGCTAAAGTACTTTGTTGCTCTCTTGTGGACAAAGCCAGTACTGCTGATGGAAGAGAATCACACAGCCCTTGACAAGAAAAGAGTAAGAGGCATATTGAAACTAATGGAAGATTGAGAGGGATTCATCCGCTTTTCAGAGGCTGCAGATATATCCTTTGGGATACAACTTTAGAAGTAAACACCAAAGTCATGCCACACAGTCTCTTTCTTTTTCTGTTTTGGAAAAACCTAATGAGTTGGATAATCAAGCTCAGAAAGGATATTTCCAGGAGTGTAAGAGATTCTAAAATAATGAACTTTCAAATGCAATTAAACACAGCCTTGAGTCCTATGCAGGATGTGATGTGACGTCTCTGTCTCTGCCCTTGTGATCACCTGGTCCCTTTTCACCTGTAAAAGGCAGGCAGGGAGGAAGCTGTGTTCGCTCAGAGGAGATGGATATTCAAAAACAACTTGATTCTTTGGCACATTTGAGTCAGAGATTGGCTCTCTGGCTGATCAAAACCAACGAATGTGAGCATTAAATTTCCTTTAGGACTGAAGCAAAATTCAGCTTCCATCCCTTTCTGCCCTACCACCATTTTTTATGCATCCCCCCAAATTGTTTCTAAGTAATTTGTAACCTCTCTGATCTCACTAGAGAAGCTTGAATATTGTGAAATGGACCCAGACACCTCTCAAGAGCAATGACCCTTTGATACCTGCACCAGGTGTGCCCTATTAGAGAAGACCTGAAACACGCCAACAATGAGTCTCAGGGATGTGGCCCATCCAGGTGAAAGCCTGCCATGCCTCTCCCCAGTTGGCTGTACTGCCTGTGACTTTGAAGAGAAGCCATACATTTCAAAGCAGAGACTTTAGGTAGTCAGTTACAAGGAAAGAGGCAAACTTCCAGGCCAGTAACGGGGGCTGTCAGGGCAAATGAAAGTGAAAAAGTATTTAAAACACAAAACTCTTGTTGCTTATTTCTGTAGTCTACTTTTTGCATTTTGTAAGCTGGTCTTTAAATTCCAAAGAGCCAGGGAGGCTTTCAGGTGTCTTGAATGTATTCATTACCAAACATAACCAATTCTCATAATTTTGCACTATCTCATCAAATAACATACTGCTGCTAGACAAAAGGAGTTAGGAATTTATTAACAGCTGCCTTCATAGACTCCCACTTTGTGTGGTTATTAGTCTTGAAAACCTGAGTATTAGTATTATTAACTTTAAGAAAAAGGGACATGGCATTTTTGGTCAGATAGGAAAAATTTCTAAGACCAAAATACTCAGTAGCTTTCATTTCCTTAAAAAAAAAAGAAGAAGAAAGAAAAAAAATGCAACCCAATTTCCTCATTTTAAAGAGTTCTTTTTTCTATTTGTTTTCAGCTTTGGAGGAGAAGTGAACAGGAGGCAAGAGACCCGCACAACAACACACACATCAGTATTGACTGTGAAAGATTAGCCGACTGCTACAATGATTTATCAATAAGGTGCTCATATCACATGGAGAACACACTGCAACCCCTTTTTATTACATCCTTCATATATTATGTATTAGTCATACTTTAAAAATTAATGAGAACAAGTTAGAAAAAAAGTTAACTGGAAGTTTCTGAGGGACAGGAAAGAAGGTAACTGGAAATTTCTGAGGGACAGGTGGGTGAGAAAGGAAGAAGGACAGCTAATAGACTTCTGATACACCCAGAGAGCAATTTTAAATTCATTGGACTAAACTAGAATTATGGGCACAATCTTTTGGAACGTTCCTGGAAGAGAGAGGGCATGTAGGAGCAGGGCACAGCAACAGCAGCGTTCAAGATCCTTTAGTCAGAAAGGAGAGGCATTCAGGGAGACCCACGATGCGGAGATGATATCCAAGAGAAGTGTTCTGTGACTTTAACTTTAAAGGAACATCTCACTTCTGGTGAAAGAAAAGAAAGTGAGGAGTAAGGATAAAACCTTTCATCATTAGTGATTTAATAGGTCAAGAAATAAGATAGAAGCAAAAGTGTAAAACATAATCTACAAGTGATGTAGGGAGACAGAACAGGTGTAGGTCCAGAATTCACATCCAAGGGTCTAGCTAGTTTGTAGAGCCCAACCAACTGGAATAAAGGTGACTTCCAACACTTCAGGAGAATGAAATAAGCCGAGGTAGGATTTAGACCAGGGAAAGAATGTTTCCGGGATGCTGGCTTTTTGAAGGCACTCAAGAACAGAGTGAAAGATGGAGCTGCAGTGAGCTAATGGGGAGTTGTGGGGTGGTGTGGACTCACTGATCTGTCACAAGGAAATAAACACAACTCCAGGAATGATGTGACAATACATATATTATCGAGTAATACACAGAGTAACAAGGTAGTAGAAATCCACTTCATAAGTAGTTTCTTACAACAAATATAGCTTCTACTTAGGGAATAAGAAAGAGAAGTCTGTTTTCTGGATATGCCATTCTGCAAAACAGCTGTGATTTAAATCAAGAATTGGATAAACGGTACACTATCTGGTTCTTTAAACAAATTTACTGAAGCAAAAGCTTCAAAGTTGGGACAACCAAGGAGTTTGCTTTTCCTTTGAATCCTGCAAAACCTATCCTCTAAGACAAAAAGATCTGATCATAGAGTCTATAAAAAGTCTAAAGAGTATAAAAGTATAGAACTATGAAAGTGGACATATTGATGGCAACTTTTATGGCTTCCATAGAAAGTGTGGAGAGGATCTCTGGTTTGCTTTATCGAGGTAGTGTCCAGGGCTGGAAGGCCATCGTTATTTAGTATAAATGCTACAGATGACAGGAGCAGGGTAGTTCGGTTGTTCTTATTGCATAAAAATGCCACTGTCTCTAGTGGCTAATGACCTTTCATTCCTGAAAAAAAAAAAAAAAGATCTTTTGGGAAATTTCCTATCTTGGTTTAGACAAAGAGAAATTAAAACCCAGTATTTATCTGCTCAATTTTATCGTCTGAAGAATTCTAAACAAGCTGGTTTTTGTAATGGTAGAATAGTTGATAAAATTCTTAAATGTAACTTATCCCGTTTTCATGAAATACTTCCCACATAGTCTAGAACAGCACTGAAATGTTCATCATATGGATCAGCAATGTAATAAAGGTTGTCACTTCTATACAGTAGTTCAAACAGAAGGGTTTCCCTAACTTTTGTTTTCTTCCTTCATCTTCCTCTTCTTTTTACAAAAAATCCCACCTACCATTCTGTTTCACTGCCTGAAATCTGCAAGATGGGGAGAATAAGTATCATTGGCAATGGATTTCTATCTCTGCCTGATCTTCTCATAATTTAAAACCTCCAGTGACATAAAAATTAAACATATATATCCATTCGACAAACGTTAAGTACTGAGAAAAATTTCAAGAACTAGAAAATTCAAAGTTGACAAGCATCTCTTTAGCGTATTTTGCCTTCAGTTAGTATATGAGGGACAATCAAATTATAGGGAGCCTTCTAACCACTATGAAAAGGTACTTCCAACAAATATAGTTTCTAAAAAGGTGGTACAACCATGGTAATGTCATGCTCAGTCATTAATTTAGGACAATTCATGTAAATGGTAAACTGTGAAAGTAGACATAACTGATTTGCAAAGATTTCTTTGAACTTCCATAAAGTCTTACATGGAGACTCCCTGCTTGCTAAAAATAAGAATCAATTCACAAATATACGCAGAGATGAAGCTACATGGCTTTAAACTGCTCATCTTATTTTCTTCATTCAAATTAAAAAAAAAAATCTAACTCCATATGAGCCTACCTGCCTCAATTGAGAAAGCAGCAAGCAGCCTTTCGTTAAGGCTAAGGAAGAATTTAAACTTGAATGACCAATCTATGAGAACAGAACAGAAAAAGAATAATAAAAAAATGCAATGTCAATTCAAGAAAGCCCTTGAGAACTTTCCTTGAGTAAGACTTAACCCTACCAGTGATAAAAGCCTTTGAAGAATGGTAAAATCAAGTAATGAGAAAAAGCCTCAACTGGATATCTATATAACGCTGAACTGCGGCCTTTGTTGTCTTTAAAAGACGAAGGACAGGTAAGGGCTGAGCACTCAAACTCCCCCGTTCTTTTTTTCATAAATGGTGAGCAGGCATGAAGTTCTGAAGTAACAGGTTGCTGTACTCTATGTCGGAGGGAACATACCACAGAATGCAACTTTCTTCTTAGTGAAGGACCCCAATCAAATTTCCAACCCTGAGTGTGAGTCTTGAGCGTGTTAAACCTGATGCACATATGTTTAAGGCTTAATCCTGTAGTTGTTGTATTCAGAAGCATGAATGTTGCGAATATTCTTAATGCATTTCATTATTTATATGTGATAGGACACTGGCGAGGAGTCATTATGTTCTGAGCAGTGTTCCTGAAGACCACAAATCCCAAGTCAGGGAAGGGATATTTACGTAGGGGGAAAAAAGAAACGAGAAGTTTCCAGATTGTTCCATAATACGTTTCACTATGAACTGTATTATGTGACAATGCTGATTTAAAAAAAAAATCTTTTTTTGCTTCTGTTAAGGGTGGTGGTGATTATTTGCTTAATACTTGTTTTCCTATGTAGTAGGCATTTTCTTATGGCTATATTCACTTGGATGAAAAATCAAATAAGACTACCTGAATTTTCCAGTGTATGATTATAGTACACTTCATAAAATGGTTGATTTAATGGTCTCAAGACTAGAATTCAGAATTGCTGCCCAATACGGTAAGTTTATGTAGAATAAAATAAGGTACTATAGCCAATTAACTAAGCTGCAATTTACATCTTTAAAAAAACCATTTTAACATTACAGGCTTGGCCATTGAATAATGATATCTCTACATGAAGGTTTACAGCCATCTACAAACTTGTCATGGAATGGGAAGGAGGCTGTGGAGTTAAGGGGAAGCAGCCACTAAAGAAGTAACAGTCACAAACAAGAAATTAACTTTCCTTATTAGTTTGGGTACCTGGGTGCAAAAACTGTATACAAAGATTTAAAATAATAACATTCTTTAGAAATTACATCCAAAAACAGGAAGAAAAGTAGGTCTTGAGATACTTTTATGCCTCATTCCAAAAATTTTCCTATGCTCATTACAGAGGACGAAAGGCAGTAATTGGAAGGAAAAAATGAGGAAATTTTCAACCAAAAAGCTAGTAGAGAATGTGATATTTACAAAATAGGGACTTGACCTCACTTGAGAGTTCCGTTTTTTCCTACCACAGAGCTAATCAGCCAGAAAAGTGCTTGAAGCATATCTGCACATTTACTATTAGAAATTAAAAATAAATAAAGCCAGGGTTCTGATTTAGGCAACGATCTAAGAGCCTGAGGAAAGAAGAATGAAGAAATGTCCACATTAAAACACAGAGGAAGAGGGAGAAAAAACAGACCCAGCTTTGGAACTCAATTCTCTGAGATGAAAAAAAAAAAAAAAAAAAAACAAAACCCACAATTTTTAGCTATATAGAGTCTGGAGAAATCTAATCAGTTAAATATGAGCAATAGGTTAGCCCTTCTAGTCAGCCTTTTCTATGTAAGCTCCTGATTGATCATGCTCTTTTGAAGCTTCTCAAACCTGAAAAAGTAACTTATCTTAACGGTGTTAGAGATGCTGCTCTCTGCCTGTGAACACTACTGTCACATAGTTATCTGCAGAGAACAGGGCAGCACAATGTAGGAATTTTCTTTCCCTTGCTACAATTTAAACTGTGATAGGATAGTCAAAGTCGTGGATCTATCTATAGGTGAACAGATATTTAAAAGCTCATAGTCAATTTGTTCTCATCCCAGCTCCTCAGCTACTGTCAGCAACATCATGTTTGTGATTTTAGTGTACTATTTTATGTCACAACCATTCTAGGAAAATACAGCAACCTCAAAGCGAGCAGTGTATTCTGAGACTTCCACTTGTCGTTGCCACGGGTGGAACGCAACCAAGCTCTGGGGAGAATGAGAAACGGACACGAGTGAGAGCAAACAATCCCCACTGCTGCCGCCTCCTGATGGGGAACAGCTCTACTCCGATTTTTAATACCTGCAAGCTCTAGGTGACTTCCCTGGGAAAGGTCCAGCTCCCTGCAAATCATCCCATTTAACATGGTAACCAAACCAAGTGAAACATGGAGGACAGGAGCGTGTCAACAAGCCTAATGTGCTGACACACTGAGTGTGAAGCCAAGGTTTAAAAGCTAGCAAGGACTTCGCCACGTTCTGCAAGCCAAGCCTCACTGTGCAGTAAGCTGGTGTCTGGAGATCCTCTCAGATACAGCTAGTCTCTGAAGCACCTTTGAGTGGTACGGATGTAAGAATAACTTTGAACGATAGAAGTTATATGCATCTTTAAGAATCACATTTTGATGATTATAAAAAAATTTTTTTTCCTATTTTACAACATAGGCCCAGCTACACTGAAAAAATTACACCGCTTATTGAAATACATTTCATTTTAGAAACAGACCACTAAAGAAGTCTATACAAAAACTCTAAAATAATTTCTGTAGTAAAATAAAGAGTGCGTTAGGAGAGCTACACAAAAAGAAACTTCCCGTCTTTCTCTATAATGCTGGATATACTGGGAAACGCAGCCGGCTCAATTCTGAAGCCAGCACCGAAAGCTGCAAAGAATTTGTTAACGATACACAGTGATACAATTAATGCTCTGGATTAATCTCACAGCCTTCCCGATTAGTACAAAGGAAACCGGGCCTGTCCCCTCTTTGAGGAGAAGTCCGGAATATAAAAGCAAGCATACCTCATCAGCTGATATGAAATTATAAAATTCCACAAGTCTGAGTATTTGAAATTTATAAAAGTCACCAGAAAATGCACGCATATTGGGCTTTAGTGCCGCGGTTCCCCTGGTTTAGATGACCGTTCCCTCCGTGAGCTCAAGGGTAGTCTCGTTCATTCTTGATGTGTTGATTCCCCAGGACAATGACAGGGCTCCTGGTGGAGGCGGGGGAGAGCCTGACAGCTACAGAAAGGCTCACCGACTCCCCCTCTGCACACTCACACAGGGGCACACGGCTCATGGGGAACTGTGCATGGAAGGAGGTGGGTGTTAATGGTGCTGTGCTGGACTGCTCTTCTCTGCCAGGTGCCGCAGAAAGTTGTCCTCACCCTGGCCTCTGTGATTTAAAGGCTCGCTCTTGAAGAGAGCTGGAGGTGGGGGCAGGTGTGGGACTGGGGGGATAGGAAGGTGGTGTGGGTGGTGAGGGTGCGGGTGGATGTGGAGGTGTGAGAAGGGGTGGGGGATGGGCCGCGGGGGAAGCGTGCTCACAGGGTTCATACTGATTGGCGGGGTGGGGGTGGTGGGGGCGTTCGCCACAGAAGGAGCCGGGGTGGCTGGGGAGCTCGTGAGTGGGATCTGGACGGCAGGCGGCACGTTCACGGGGCTGGTCACCCGGAAGCACTTCTCCTTGTGGGCCTTCAGCATGTTGGAGAAGCGGAACCGCTGGCCACACACGTCACATGGATAGGGCTTCTCGCCTGTGTGAGTTCTGCGGTGCCTCTTCATGTTGGGGCGGCTGGTGAAGCTTTTGCCACAGATTTCACAGATAAAGGGTTTCTCTCCTGAGATGAACACAGACACAAAAAAAAATGATTAACATCCTAGGCGGTGATTATGTGCTCACGCTAGTCCTCATATTTAACAAGGAGATTACCTCTCCTCTCCTTTATGGCATATTATATTCTAAGGGTCAAAAAAAGAGTCTCCCCCAAAGCTGGGACTTAACAAGTAAGAGCAGATAGGAATAAAACTTACATACAACCTACCATCTGGGCATGGTAAAAAAAAAAAAAAAAAGAAGAAGACTCAGGCAGTAGTGATCCTTCACATCTGACATGAAGAACTGTTCAAATTGTTCTCCTGCACGCAAGGCAGCCAAGCCCACGGATGTATCTCTGCCTCTTAAATTTAGGCAAAGTTCGTCTGTTAGCAATTTCTGAATTCCAAGCAAAAGAAAGACTGCTAAAATGTCCTGTGGAGCAAATAAGTCTCTTCGTGTCTACTTGCCTATAATCCTTAGCATGTGGCTTACTTTTTGGTATTGGACTTGGGAAAAGGCTGGATGGCTCATTGTCACCAGGAATCTTATGCTGCAGTGGCTCCCAGTGGGAGAGCTAGTGGCATTTCTGCAGGCAATTTCTTCATTATTTGGGACTACCTGGCATATCTGAAGAACACATGGCATTCCTGGCACCAGCCTACTGACTGCCTCTAAGAGATTCTGACAACCAAAAATGTTCCTACACCATTCCCAAATGTTCACGGGTGTGGGGAGGGTTGGCAGGGGCGCTACTGGTCCTGGTTGAGAAGCACGGATCTATGAGTCAAAAAGGAAACAACATTTCATAATTCTGAAGGCATCTAGACAGGAAATAAGGGCTTGATTTTTAGGGTCCCTTAACTTTCCTTTGGACCACCATACGGTTCCATGCTGTCCACCTGCTTTTCTACCTGGGCTATAGGGGGGGAAACAAAATGGTTTCTTTTTTTTTTTTTTAAATCACTCCTTCATTTTATTTATTTTTTTATTTATTTATGATAGTCACACACACACACACACACACAGAGAGAGAGAGAGAGAGAGAGAAAGAGAGAGAGAGAGAGAGGCAGAGACACAGGCAGAGGGAGAAGCAGGCTCCATGTACCAGGAGCCCGACGTGGGATTCGATCCTGGGTCTCCAGGATCGCGCCCTGGGCCAAAGGCAGGCGCTAAACCACTGCGCCACCCAGGGATCCCAACAAAATGGTTTCTGAACATATACAACCATTAATCATTTCATGCAGATTGCTGTGGTGAGTACCTCTGTACATGTGCTTCAGTGACATATGCTTGCATTTATTAATTCCTTCAATTCTCAGTGTATGTAGCTTGTACCTTTACTGTAACTCCAGCTGCAAGAGGCTGGCCTCACCTCAGTTACCATTCCCTTTCGTTCTAACTGTCCTCACTCTACTCGGTATAAATAATAGCTATGGTGTCTGGAGCCTTCCTGTGTGCCTGGTACCATTCTAACTACTTACATCTATGAACTTTGGTGATCCTCACAGCGACAGCCTGTATGAGGTAGCTGTTGTCATCCCGATTTTACTGACTGGGAAATTAAGAAACTTGCCCAGAATTCTACAGCTAGAGGACAGCCAGGATTTCAAACTGCAGTCTGGTTCCATCCTGAAGTGTGCTTTTGACACATAAAATACAGGCACTTCCCACCTTGAAGCTCTGTGCATCCCTGCGCGTGTGAAGGGAAATAACATCCCTACTGTTCTACATTCTGGGACCCCTCCGTACGCGAGGAGAGAACACCTCTTCACCCATATCGTACTCATTTCTTTTCTCTGCCTTTGAAAACTGACAGTTCCCATTGCCCTTCTTCAGTGGAAGCTAGAATTTTCCTTGCTTCCTCCAGAGACTAGACTGTACAGTCAGGAGGAATTAGTCTTGTCTGTAATCACCAGAACTAGGTTTTAACATATTTTGCTTATCTTTCAGCTTTTCATTATTCATTTGCTGCTGGTGGTAGGCTCTTCACTGTGATTCATATTCAACTTTCTTGATAACTTCAGAGCTCACCCTTTTTCCTTCTTTTTTATCCGTTTCCTCCAATTACCTTAAGAATTTCAAATCTCTGTTAAACAGAATCAACTGAATCAACATGGCATACCCATCTGATGGAAAGCGCCATTAGAAACAGTACTATGGGGGATCCCTGGGTGGCGCAGCGGTTTGGCGCCTGCCTTTGGCCCAGGGCGCGATCCTAGAGACCCGGGATCGAATCTCACGTCGGGCTCCCGGTGCATGGAGCCTGCTTCTCCCTCTGCCTGTGTCTCTGCCTCTCTCTCTCTCTCTGTGTGTGCCTATCATAAATAAATTTAAAAAATTAAAAAAAAGAAACAGTACTATGGAAGTATAGAAATAGAATTACTAACACGAAAAAAATGGGTACAGAGGGATACCTGGGTAGCTCAGTGGTTGAGCATCTGTCTTCAGTCAGGGTGATCCGGGGTCTGGGATTGAGTCCCACATCAGGCTCCCCGCAGGGAGCCTGCTTCTCCCTCTACCCATGTCTCTGCCTCTCTCTCTGTCTCTCATGAATAAATAAATAAAATCTTTTAAAAAATTGACATAAAAAATATGGAAAAAACTACAACAAATATCAGTGATTCTCTCTGGGTAATGGGATGATGAGTGATATTTTATTTTTTATGCTTACGTGCACTTTGTTTTTCTCAAATAAACACGATTTCCATGTATAATTTTTTAAAATTATATTGTTTATTTAGCATATTTTTTCAGAGACTCAGTACTTTTTTTTTTTAAGATTTTATTTATTTATTCATGAGAGACGAGAGAGAGAGAGAGAGGCAGAGACGCAGGCAGAAGGGGAAGCAGGCTCCATTCAGGGTGCCCGATGTGGGACTCGATGCCGGGACTCCAGGATTATGGCCCCGGCCAAAGGCAGGAGCTAAACCACTGAGCAAGCCAAAGATCCCTATATATATATTTTTTAAAGCACACCTAAATTTGACAACCTCTCTAATCCCACTGGGCCTCTCCCTCCTGGACTCCCCATAGTTAGTACTCTTTACTCCCAGCAGCTGTATGGAAACCCAGCCAAAGGACTCACTCTCTGAATTATTAGTCTAATCTGAGCAGACTCTCCACTTGATCCACTTGATTCATTAATCACTTCTCAGGCGCACTAGACCCTGAATTCACAAACAGTACATATTCATTGTAAACTTACTGAAATTTATGGACATTAACTTTTTTTTTAAGATTTTATTTATTTATTCATGAGAGACAGACAGACACACACACACACACACGCACACGCACACGCACACGCACACAGGCAGGCAGAGGGAGAAGCAGGCTCCATGCAGGGAGCCCAACGTGGGACTCAATCCCGGGTCTCGAGGATCAGGCCCTGGGCTGAAGGTGGCGCTAAACCGCTGAGCCACCCAGGCTGCCCCGACATTAACTTTCTGTTGCCTGCTCCAACCTGGACCAAATTTTGAATTTCTAGTCATCGCTCACTTGTAGTCTTCTGGGCTATAATGATTTGCTATACAAAGGCCAAAAACTATTAGAACCTACCTACCACAGAGGCACCTGGGTAGCTCAGGGGTTGAGTGTTTGCCTTTGGCTCAGGTCGTGATCCTGGGGTCCCAGGATTGAATCCCACATCAGGCTCCCTGTGGGGAGCCTGCTTCTCCCTCTGCTGATGTCTCTGCCTCACTCATGAATAAATAAAAATTTAAAAATCTTTAAAAAACAAGACACCTACCACAAATCCACGGATTCAAATTAAAAGTGGGTCCTTTTTATTGCTCAGTAATCTCTTATTCATTTCTTGAAGTCCTACCAAAATTTCTGCATTTGTTGTTCCAGATGTAAGCCTACAGTCCCACTTACCTCTAACTCTCACTACTCATCAGGCCACATCTCCTAATCATACTAATGAGTGATGTTAAGGTCTCTGGGAAACCTCAAGGTAAAATTACAGTGAGGCTGAAACAGGAAAAATAAAGATGTGACACTTGCAACCAACTACCTGCACAATGTCCTACTTTAGGAAGAGCTGGTAAATGGGTTGCTGGAAGATACATGAAAGCTAAGTCTATGAAAGTAACTAGAAAAGTATCTGTATCAACATCAATACATCTAAGGATGTGACCGAACCATTATACACAAAGCTAAGCTGATTGTAAGCAACAGGACTGTAATGAGTCTGAAGAAAGAATGTTACACATGAAGGCAGAGAGTCTATAGGGAAGATAGAAAAGAACAAGAATTTGGCTGGCTAGTTAGTTGTTTGGTGCACTGTTTGGTACAGCGAACAAGTGCTGACTTCCAGTCTGCTTAGTACAAATATCCTTGAGCAGTGATCAGAACTCTGTAGATCTATATATACAGCCGAAACCACTCTCAGGTCTTTAGCCTTAAATCCATTTTGCAAACTGCCTACATAGTATTTCCACTTGAAGGTCCTGTAGGGGTCTCAAAACAAACAAGTGCAAAATTCAATTCATTATCCTACTTAGCAAATCTGCCCCTCCCTCTCCTGTTCTTTATCTTGACAAATGGCATTCGAGATCCAAACCCTGGGACTATCCCTTGATTTCTTTTTTTTTTTTTAATTTTTTTAAATTTTTATTTATTTATGATAGTCAAACACAGAGAGAGAGAGAGAGAGGCAGAGATACAGGCAGAGGGAGAAGCAGGCTCCATGCACCGGGAGCCCGACGTGGGATTCGATCCCGGGTCTCCAGGATCGCGCCCTGGGCCAAAGGCAGGCACCAAACCGCTGCGCCACCCAGGGATCCCCTATCCCTTGATTTCTCCCTCCTGTACCACCTTTATCCAGTCAGTCACTACGTTCATCTGACACTATTTGTGTATTGCTCTCACTTCATCCATTGCCATCACCACAGTCCATATCATCACCCTCATTCCCCTATATTACTGCGACATCCATCTGACTGGTTTTGCCACCTCTTCTCGCTCCCTGTCTTCTAGCCCATTCTCCACATGGTAGTCAGAGTGAACTTTCAGACTTGTGTCACAATCTGTTCAAAGCCCCTCAAAACCTTCCCACTGTCCTTAGGATAAAGTCCAAACTTTTTTACATGGCTTACGGGGTTTTGGGTGACCTGGCACCTGCCTACTGCTTTCCAGTATCATGTCTCATCTCATCATACTTCCTGCCTGGCCACTCTGACATCCACCAAACTCTAGCCAACTTCATTTAGTTCTGTGTACTTGCTATGTGCTCCTCAGTCAACCAGTGTTATGCCTTGTATGTCTAAGCAGCATGTCTGCAAGCCCTGTGAACCCAGCAATGTTTCAGTCTCGTTCACTACAGTGGCCCAATTTAGTAATTCTTAGTAATGTTCATAAATAAATATTTATTAATTCTAAGACATGCATTCCCTGGCATATTGACATCTCTGAAACTGACACATACCTTATACTTGATGGCATGCCATTTTTTATTTGCAGCATTTTATTAGCAGTATACAAATTAAGTTTGTCTTACAAGGGGTGGCTTCTTGGATTTGAGGATGTATGGTACTACTCACCACTAAGATCATTCAATGATCTTCCTCTGTTGTAATGCCCTGTTCCTACCAATCTTCTGATGATAATTTAGCTTCTAATATAGATTTTTATTTAGGCAAAGAACATGGTGACCAAAGAAATAAGAGTTCTGAACCATCTGCCACTCAGCTTTTTCACTGTAAATTAAGAAATCAGCAATTTTATTTATATATCATTAAGACTATTTAACACACATCAATTCCTCTGATCCTGATCTGCTTGAGTGCATGGACACATTCTGGAAGCTGAAAAGCAGACTCTGGGATGGTGCTTTTGCCCTCCTGATGTCCTGCATATCCCTCCATTTTATGACTTGCTATGTTAAATTATATCAGAATCATTAAAATATGTGGTTCTGGAGTCAGACTGCCTTGGACAAGTGATTTAATCTCAGAGCCTCAGTTTCCTAATCTGAAAAAAGATCATAATAATAGGTGATTGTGATAAATTGAAAATACAAGGAAAGCACTTAGAATAGTATCTGGCACATAGGAGACACTCAATGCATTTTAGTACTGCTATGATTATGATTATTGTCACCACCATCACTGTCCCTGGACTGTAAGCTCCTTGAGAGCAAAAACCAGGTCTGAATTCATCCTTGTGTCACCAGGCACTTAGCGCTATACCTGGCACAAGATCAATCAGCAATTATTCTATGTTGAATTCATCCCACAGTCCACACTGTCCTAGGAAACACTGCCTCAGGGCTGGGCAGACTCCCTAGACAAGGTCTGCCTCAATTCTCTTTAACTGTAAAGAAAGAGCCCACTCAATGGCATTTCCTGCGATGGCCTTAATCCCCAACAAAACATATTTTAAATGTGGTTGCATCCAGCCTTAAAAGAGCTATCTCTTTTCTTCTTTAATGCTAACACTTCTTGTATTTTCCCAGGTAGTACTGTCATCCTTACTTAATACCAAGGAACCAGAGACTCACAGAGGCTGTAGTGAATGGCAGAGCCAGGTCTGTCCAACCCCATTAGCCAGCTACTTTCCCCATTTGAGCATTACAAGCAATATTAAAAGGCAGATGACAAACCAGGGGAAAGAACTTTAATACTGGTGGTTTTGTTTTTTAAAGATTTTTTTTAAAAGATTTTATTTATTTATTCATGACAGAGAGAGAGAGAGAGAGAGGCAGAGACACAGGCAGAGGGAGAAGCAGGCTCCATGCAGAGAACCCAACGTGGGACTCGATCCCGGGTCTCCAGGATCACACCCCGGGCCAAAGGCGGCACTAAACCACTGAGCCACCAGGGCTGCCGAATACTGGTGTTAAACAAAGTCTAGTATATGTAAATATACAGAGAGAGTTACTATAAATACAAAAAAGTCAAACACTGTAATGGAAACGTGAATACAAAAAAAGCGCAAGCAATTCAGGAAAGAAAATATACTAACATTCAGTAAGCACATGAAAAAATGTCCAATCTGGGGTGCCTGGGTGGTTCAGTGGTTGAGCCTTTGCTTTGGGCTCAGATCGTGATCCTGGAGTCATGGGATTGAGTCCCACATCGGGCTCCCTGTGAGAAGCCTGCTTCTCTCTCTGCCTGTCTCTGCCTCTCTCTATATATCTCTCATGAATAAATAAATAAAATATTTTTTAAAATTCCAATCTTATTTAGCTACTAACTAAATACAAATTGATACAATAAGAAACCATTTTCCACCTATCAAATCAGCAAGGATTTTATTTAGCACTGGAAAGGGTTGGGGAAATGGGTATTTTCACGCACAGCTAGTAAGAGTGCATGTGGATGTTATCTTGCAATACAAACCACCAAGTCTTAAAAATGTGTACATCTCTTTGCCCTAATAATCCCATTTCCATGAATTTGTCCTAATTGAAAAATCACAGACATCTTAACCACAAACCTGTTTATCACAGTATTATTTATAACAGTAGAAAAATTGGAAACAGAAATCATCTAAATGTCCAATAAGGAACTTGCTAAATAAAATGGAAACAACATCCTTTACTTTATAGGACTATTGTAAAAGTTGCATTGATTATATGAGGCAATGTATGTAAAGCACTTAAGATAGGGCCTGGCACATACGTGCACAATAAATGGTGGTTATTATTACAACAAATTTACCAGAAGGAATATCACCCATTAAAATAATATTGCTGTTAAGGACATGATACAGTAAAAAGGAAAAGCCAGTTACAATAAAGACCCAATTTTTGTCTTATGTCTATATACATGAATACATCAACATTTATACATAGTATCAATCTTTATGTGTATAAAGAAACTATTTTTAAAAAAATGTATGCCAAAATGTTAACAGTAATGATTTTTCAGTGATGATTTTTTTAAAGATTTTATTTATGAGAAACACAGAGAGAGAGAGAGAGAGACATAGGCAGAGGGAGAAGCAGGTTCCCTGTGGGGAGCTCACTGCGGGACTCAATCCCAGGATCCTGGGATCACGACCTAAGCCAAAGGCAGACGCTCAATCACTGAGCCACCCAAGTGCCCCCAGTGATGATCATTTTTATTCTATTTTCAACTTTCATATTTTCTAATATACTTTGGTAAGTATGTACACTCTTTTAATGAGAAGGATATTAGATGGCAATATTTCTTTGGAAGAAATAGGAAATGTTGAGTTTGCCAATTTGGTGAAAGAAGAATATTTAAAATAAAATTTTATTCAACAAATGTGTTAATCACAAAATATATACTCTGGTTTCATATTATGGACATTTAAGGGTCTAAAGAAAGAAGAACATAAGGGAAGGAAGAAAGAGAACAAAAGGCAGAAGGAGGAGGGAAGAGGGAACCGGGAAAGACATGTCCAGAAGACACGCAGAGGAGAGGAGGGGACTGCTGAGGCAGAGGTGTCAGTGGTTCCACGCTCCTTCCAATCATACAGCAAACACTCATGGGGCACCTGCCACGTCCGGATCATTGTGTGTGAAAATGACACAGCTTCTGCCTTCAAAAAAGCTTATTTTCTATCTAGTTCCACAGCTTCCTACTTTACAACAAAAAACGGGATCCTAAAAGCAACTCAGAACTCTTAAATTATAAGAGGAGAATATGTTAATAACTCTGATATATACGGCTGTCCATCCACTTAGGCTTCAAAGTTCTCATTACCCTTTAAGGTGTTAATTTATTTAATTAAACTCCCCTCATGACTCTTCATCTAGACTAATCCTTAAAGTTGGAGGGTGCTCTGCTCTCTTCTCTAAATGGGAAAGAAGCCCACCAGGCAGGCATTCTTCCTTGGATAGGAACCAGGACAGAGTTTCCTCACCTCTAGTTGGGCAAAAAAAAGAGCAAGGGGCTAAGCAAGATAATCTATTGTGGTTCTTTCTAGCTCTGCTACTTTGTGGACTAACAGAATGTAGACTCCTATGGCTAGACTTTATTTAGAAACCTGAAAAATGGCTCATACTGTTCAATTTGTACAAAGACAGCTAATCCCGGAATATCAAGTTAAGGCTGAGATACAACGACACAGTGTTTACAGGGGGAGCTACAAGATTCACATCAATGCTAGGACAAAAACCTCTAAAACACTAAACGGTTAAAATATGATTTAACCTCATCTGATGGGAGTTGTTCCTGAAAAGTGGTAATTTTGGGGAAACCCAATCCAATCAAACTTTAAGCAACTAAGAGGGTATCCTATTTAAAGCAGTGTTCTTCAGTTTTTAAAGTCCAGAAGACTTTCCTTAAAAAAAAAAAAAAAATCAGGGATCCCTGGGTGGCGCAGTGGTTTAGCGCCTGCCTTTGGCCCAGGGCGCGATCCTGGAGACCCGGGATCGAATCCCACGTCGGGCTCCCAGTGCATGGAGCCTCCTTCTCCCTCTGCCTGTGTCTCTGCCTCTCTCTCTCTCTGTGTGACTATCATAAATAAATAAAAATTTAAAAAAATCACATAGGCACATACACAAAACAAGCTGTGTACAATTTCAGAAGATCCTGAGCCCTAAGTAAATAATCCAATGTCTTGAAGGAACCCCCAGTTAAAAGGTCTCACAAATAATCCTTTAAAAAAATGAACAGAGTTATGAAAACCCAATTTTTCAGGATAATAAATCTGTATTTTTATACACTAGGTTTATTTCAAGTCGAATTTGCACTCGGAGTGCAAATATGCGCTTTTGTTTTTTTACATAAACAGACCTACAGGTGATCATCAACAAGTGCTTGAGACATATCTGAACTTTTCCCAAGAAATTCTTACCAGTGTGTGTTTTCATGTGTTCGTCGAAGTACTGCTTCATGTTGAAGTCCTTGCCACACCACTGGCACATGAATTGTTTGTGCCCGATGTGGATGCTCATGTGGGAGCGTAGCTGGTACTTGTACTGAAACCTTTCGTCACAGTTCTGCATTGGACACAGTGGAGATTTTTGAGTGCCAAGCATAGTAGCTTTACTTGAGCCCACCCTTACAAAGTCTCTGAGATTAGGGTTCTTTTCCACACTTAGAACAGTACGTGCTGTGTCAACTATTTGGCTCTGCTGTCTGCCCCTCAGTTATTAACGAAAGGGAAATTTTCTCAAATGATTATCATGGAAGTACACCCAACTTCTCTGGTTTACTGAGAGAAGAAAAAGGATTCTTCATGTGTTATTCCTAGGTTTAACCTAGCCTAAGAGGGTGAGGAGCGTGTTAAAGATGACCTCTCTCTACCTGGCAGTGAGGTGACACATAGCACCTGGAACTCATCTAGAGGGTCTGTGGAAACGCAGCCTCATGCCACACATCTCTCCCTCAGGGCTTCACCAAGGAGATAAAAGCTTGTCCCTAGGCCTGGGCTTGGGGGGCGGCGCATTCCTTACCTCGCATCTGAAGGGCTTCTCTCCAGAATGCTGCAAGGAGTGCACCTTGAGGGACATGCTGCGTTTGAACGATTTTCCACAGGTTTCACATGTAAATGGCATGTCTTTTGTGTGTGCTGCAACACAGAATGCACTACACTCAAAATAAGCCCACAGAAAAGCTCTGACTGAAAAGACTTCTGTCCTGCTGGAAGGTAATTGTGCCATCTGAACTTTCTATACTTTAATTTGTGAGGCCTTAATAGTAACGTCCTGAAGAGAAAAAGAACATCGTCGGGAAAGAACCTGGGGTGGAAGACTGTCCCGTGCAGGTGGGTGACGCTTAGTGAGGACATGCTGCAGTTGGTCTCAACAAGTCACAGTTGATGAAACCAAGGCTGTTCCTCAGAGCCTGCCCGATCCGCAGCATAAAACACACCAAAGGACAAGAAACAATTATAGGCATGAGGGAAAAGCAGCAGGAGGAACTTACCAACCATGTGTTTCCGCACATGAGCCATGGTATAGAATTTCTTCTCACAAATTTCACAGGAAAACTTCTTTTCTGCATATCCATGGACAATCTTGATGTGTTCATGAAGGGACCAGAGTTTCTTGAATGATTTGTTACAGGAAACACACTGAGCAGGATAAATAGAAATAATCTTTATTTACAGGGGCTCACAGAAACCCACAGCTGCCTACGGACTGATGAAATGGGCATGCTTTAGATTCGTGCACAAGAACCAGAATCCAAACAGATGCCAATCTTCCAAGGAGTCCAGATGCCAACATCAACATCTGGATGTTCTACTTTTCAAGATGCATCTTTTAGAGATGCTTTGGGAATATGAAAACAATGGCAGAAAGCCAGACAAAAACAAATGTAAAGTTCCACCAATGTAGAAGACTTGACTACTTTTCTCAGATTAGTATGGTACCAATAGGGAAGAACCAAGTTCTTAAAAATAAATGGATTACCAAGAGCAGCTGCTTCCTACACACAGGTCACTGTGCAGTTAGCAGGTATTTACCAGAGAGTACAAACTAATTTTAAGTTAAAATAAAAATGAGATGAAACACACATTTAATGGTTATAGGTCTGTGGAAGCATAACAATGTTTCCATATGTTAAGAATGCATTTGAAGCCTTCATTAACACAAATTATTGAGATTTTATTATATTTTCCCATATCTAATGTACTCTATGAAAGATTTCCCTCTGGCAGAATTTCCTGTAATTTTTTTTTAAAGATTTATTTATTTATGATAGACATAGAGAGAGAGAGAGAGAGAGAGAGAGAGAGGCAGAGACACAGGAGGAGAGAGAAGCAGGCTCCATGCAGGGAGCCCAATGTGGGACTCGATTCAGGGACTCCAGGATCGCGCCCTGGGCCAAAGGCAGGCACCAAACCGCTGAGCCACCCAGGGATCCCAATTTCCTGTAACTTCTAAGCCATCAGTATCCTCCTCCCTTCCCCTGATGGCCAGCACCAAATCTCTTTACACACATCTATAGAAAACACACGCAATGGCACCTAGCTCCTTGTATTATGAATCACTAATAGTCTACAATATGAGGTATAAAGCATATAAGAATAAAGTGCTTCTGGTTAAAGCAAAACCGTACTAGAAAGTTCTAGGTAGCCACTGACTCTGAAACGTTTAAGGGAACAAGTTAGTTATTCACTGGAAGTAAAGATCTCTGAACATCATGATCACTTCAGGAAACAAGGACTCTGAGAAGGGTGAAAAAAAATTAGCCACTGGTTGGACCTGCTTGAGAGGAAAGACTTAAAAAAAAAAAAAGAGAGAGAGAGAAGGACAGACCTACTCCTACAAGCCATTGTGCCAGGGCAGAGTTTTGATTGTTATTTGTTATTAGGTCACCAGGATTATGAGGATCTATATGTATGAACAAAGCAGTGTTCTTTAGGAATGTAAAGGGAGAGAGAGCTCTTTTAGCAGAACCCACAAAACATAAATGCAAATTTAAGTCCTTACAGTGCATAACAGTGAGGAAAGTCATAGAATGAGGATGTATTAAATGTTTTCTTTCTGTAACTTAACGAATCAAATTTAAGTAAAACATATAAACAAACACGGGTATGTCTGGGTAGGTTCAGTCAGTTAAGCGTCTGCCTTCGGCTCAGGTCATGATCCCAGGGTCCTGGGATCCAGCACCACATCAGGCTCCCTGATTGGCAGAGTCTACTCCCTCCGCCCCTCCTGCTGCTCATGTTCGTGCTCCCTCTCTCTCAAATAAATAAGTAAAATCTTAAAAAACAAACAAACACTCCACTGTATACACCTTTCAGCAATGAGTCATCAGAAAACCCAAGTCTGACCCCTAGGGTGCAGCACCACTTCACACTACCCTTGGCTTGAACTATCATAACCAATTCATAACCAAGCAAGGGCAGTGGTAGTGACTGGAGGGTCTGGGTGCCATGAATTAACCTTGATTACCAAGTGTGTAAGAGATCAAGTCACAACTGATGAATCAAAAAGCAGTGAGTTGTTAGCAAACATAATTTATATTTTAAAAAATCTCTTTAAAGTAAAGCAATATCAATTGTTGATTAAAAGCGAGAGGTAAAGTGAAAAAGGAGCACTCCAGATCAAGCGCATTCCAAGAAACAAACCAAAAACAATTTCATTTTTCAAAAGAAGTCTGGTTTAAATATGGCACAACACAGTTGTATTTTATGTATCTTATGGAGACAGTAATAGGCTTACCTTTTATGAATACTTATTAATATGCATTCACATGGATGAATCAATACAGCTCAACATGATAGAATTCACTTGACATAATAAAATTAACACACCTCTTAACCTATCACAATATAGTCCTTTCAATACATTAGCCTGGTTTGAAAACCACATTCTGTTACCTTAATAATACTGTACAGTAGCATTATGTAACCCTACTGCCAGGTGGGCAACATTTTCAACCAGCTCAGCCTCTGTTTAAAGTTTGCATATTCCCATGGGCTCAGCCTCTTGATAAATTTAATGTTGTCATCTCTCCACTGGTAAAAAGCAAACTCACTCCTGGAGATCGTCCATTTTCACCGGTCTGAGTCATTATGGGTTTTGTCCCCATCAGCTGCACTAGAATCTGGCACCCTTTCAAACCTAAAAGGGGACCTCTCTCTATTCCTGACCTTTACTTGGAATTTCCCACCTTGACAGAGAAGATGCCAGAATGAATTATATATGACATGTCTCACAACAGTGAATCTCAGTGCAAAGTCGGTGTTGACTTTACCTCCCAGGCAATCAATCACCCACAACAGATTCCCCCTTCCAATGTGCCCGGGTTCCCACTAGTCCAGCGGCAGGTGAGTGTAATGCTTTTGAAAGAAAATGTTAAGCCTGGGTTTTGAAAAGACCAAAGCAGGAGCTTTTAGAAAGATAAATCGGTGAAAACTGTCCCTTCGGCCTCTACCGTATTTATTCTCTTGGGCAGATACCAGGTGAGTCTCAACAGCCAGGTTCTATCCTGGAAAGTTTGCCCTCTTGGTGATGAAAAACCTACCTGAATATTTTTTTCACAGTCTGTTTGCTGGTGAAGGGACAGCTCACTTTCCAGGACAAACTTCTTGCCACACTTATCACAAATCTGCATGCGCCTGTGGGTAACGTTCATGTGCTTCTCCAGGTACCAGCGAGTATTAAACACCCTGGGGCACTTCTCACAGGTCAGAGTCTCTTTCTCTTCACACTTATTAGCCTTCTGGACTGGTGCTTTAGGCTCCTTTGCGGCCCGCTTCTTCCGCTTAGGTGGCTCTACGCTCTTCCTACGCCCTCTTGTAGTCCTGGGAGTCGGGGAAGTGGTAGCCGCAGCCACGGAGCCGGCTCTCCTGGTTCTCCTTTGTGTGACAATGGCCTTCTCCGCCGTCTTCTTCTTCTTCTGCCTTCCGTTCTCCCCATAGTCATTGCTGTCATCGGTGGCCTCTTCCTCACTCTCCTCCTCATCCTCCTCACTGCTTGTCTTAAGAACAGGAGTCTCTTTGGACTGAGAAGAGACACCCTTTTCCCCTTTAGATACATTTAACGTTTGATTATTAAGGTTTACCTCCACTATGATCTGCTCCCTTTTGTAAGAGACTTCCTCCTCATCCTCCTCCTCCTCTTCCGTGTCATCAGAATTCTCCCGGTCTTCTTTAACAGCATGCACGTCAGACACTGCTCTTGTCTCCCTGAAATACGGCTGTTCCTCTGTTTCGTGGAGATGTGGTTTGCTCATCTTGGTGTCCACTAACACCGAATAAGGACTTCCCGATTCTCTTTTGTACACTTTGGTGGACAGGTCAAGTTCTTGGTTGGCACCATGATAAAAGGTAGATGGCACTTGACCTCGACGACTATCTTCTTGTGCCATTCCTGCTACATGCGCAGCACGGTTTTCAACCAGCTCTGGACAAGAACTGGCTGTGTGGCTCATGGGTAAGTGGCCCAATTAGTAAGCAGTTCAGACTACAGAGAAATAGCTTTCAAACAGGGTAATTATTACAACTCAAATCTCCCTCCATCCACAAAAAAAAAAAAAGCACTCGAGTGAAGAAAAAGGTATTCCTGGAACCTGTGTGCAATTCTTCCAGTGTTGCAGCACCAAAGCAGAAGTCAAAAGGTTTGGTATTATGGCAAGAGCAGAGCACTAGTGATTTTTCTTTCGAGGAGAGCTGCGATTGACTTGGAGCATCTTATCTACAAAGAAAAGTGAAGAGGAGAAAAGGTCAGATACCACTATTTCCTTCCTACAGCCTATGCACGTACATCCTACAACACAGATGAAGATGATTATTTACAGAGATAATTCTTTATCCTGTTTCAGTGGTCCAGTGTGGGCTATTATTTTACTGGGCTACCAGTTTACTAAACTCAACATGTATTTTGTTAGAATGTAAATTCTAAGATAGCAGGAGTGATCATCTGTCCAGTGCAATGAGATATCCTTAGAGCTTAGCACAGTGCCAAGCACTTGGTAGGTATTCAGTATGTATCCAATGACAAAACAAATAGGTACGATTGCATGGCATCCATTATGCTAGATGCTATAGGACATATTGATACAGCAGAATGTATCATCTCTGTCCACAGGAAATTTACAGTCTTGTCATAAGAACATGGGCAATATGTGAAACACACCACAGCTTGATGCTGGCTGGGTTGGTTTTCAACATCAGTCAGTACCATACCCACCACAGTTAGGGCTCAAAGAACTAAGCTGGCAGTAAGCTAGGCACTGTGGACCAGGGAAATACGACAGCTGATTGACGTAATGACAGAAGAGGCAGAAAATGGCCTTACATAATGTCAAATCTCTGTATAGATGTTTATTATAGATATTACTGGTTTCAGGTTCATTAATTTCAAAGTTGCTAAGTACTTCTAAGTTTGTTCCAGATGTACCTCACTAGATCCACTTGGCAGCTGGGGAATTTTTCATGTGTCAGTTGCACAGAAGTCTAAATTCTAAGAAACAGTAACCATCAGGTTGATATAGTTCCGAGAAAAATGAAACCATTCATTAAAAAAAAAAATGAGAAAGGCACCTAACCTGCCTTGTGACATGCCTCACATTGCCGTTTAGCCAACCACTTCATCCCTGGGTCATGACTATCCCTGCAAGCGCATACCTTGTCCAGCCAGCAGAAGGAAGGACACTAGTATTTACTGAGTGCCTTCCATGTTCAACAGGCAAGGGTGCCTCTTCTTATTCCTACTTAGCAGCCACCACAAGATTTTGGGGTTGGCTTTTTTCAAACATTTTCAAAAAATTATTTATTCATTAGAGACACAGAAGCAGAGACATAGGCAGAGGAAGAAGCAGGCTCCTTGCAGAGAGCCTGTTGCAGGACTTGATCCTGGACCCGGGATCACCCCCTGAGCAGAAAGCAGATGTTCAGCCACTGAGCCACCCAGGTGTCCTGGGGTTGGCTTTTAAACTCATTTTCGATTTTTTTTTTAATCAAAGTGGTCACTAAAAAAAGAAAAGCACACATAGTTGTCCAAGTCGCATACATGGCAAGGTTTGTAGGAAGAGTCCTCCACCTACTCCATCCTATCTGATCCCATAGGTGAGAGACATAAATGTTCTTTTAAATGACAAAAGCAGGGGCACCTGGGTGGCTCAGTGGTTGAGCATCTGCCTTTGGCTCAGGTCGTGATCCTGGGGTCCTGGGATCGAGTCCCACCTCAGGCTCCCAGCCAGGAGTCTGCTTCTCCGTCTGCCTAATGTCTCTGCCTCTCTCTGTGTGTCTCACATGAGTAAATAAAATCTAAAAGAAAAAATAATAAATAAATGACAAGCAGTGTTTGACCCAGGCTGTCTGCCTCCATGGCTCATAGTCTACTTCTACCAGGATGAATGACACTCCAAAAGAATTTAAACTTGGTTGTCCCTGTAACCAAATATCTATTTGCATGTATCAAAATTTCACACCTCATATTTTAAGTAGGAAGATCCTAGTAGCTTTTAGTTCTACTTAGCCTTATTTTGCCTATGCCAAAACTTCTGACCCATGGAACTAATCTAAACTACTACAAATACCATTAAACTTACTCACATTAATTATCTCAAATTAAGCAAGGGAGGAGAGACAGTAAAATTCAATTAACCAGCAAAAGCTAGGAATTAAACAAAAACCAGGAAGACAAAGAAAAATAATTGAGGGGAAATCCTCTGTGGTCATAATTAATATGTTCTTCCCAAAGACCTCTGGGCTCTCAGCCTTTTGGGCACATGGCAGGACTGCATGTTCTGACCCTGTCCTCTCCTCTGTAGTTGGGTGGAGCCCCGGGTCTACTTCTGGATGGTAGTACATCACGAGTAGAAGTGGCATGCAGAAGGACAGGGCATTTTCTTTTTTTTTTTTCTTTTTTTTCTTTTTTTAAATTTTTTTAAAATTTATTTATGATAGAGAGAGAGAGAGAGAGAGAGAGAGAGAGAGAGAGGCAGAGACATAGGCAGAGGGAGAAGCAGGCTCCATGCACCGGGAACCCGATATGGGATTCGATCCCAGGTCTCCAGGATCGCGCCGACAGGGCATTTTCTAACTGATGAGACCTTCTAGACTGCTCTTCCCTCTGCCCCAGGGACCACCAATCTTCAGGATGACAACTGCTATCACTGCTATCAACCTGGGTCCCGGAGTGACTATAATGACCTACAGGATATGCACAGTGCAGTGGATTTTATTTTTATTTTTCATTTAATTTTACACAGAATGTGTTTTTATTTTTATTTTTTTTTAAAGATTTTATTTATTTATTCATGATAGTCACACACAGAGAGAGAGAGGCAGAGACACAGGCAGAGGGAGAAGCAGGCTCCACGCAGGGAGCCCGACGTGGGATTCGATCCCGGGTCTCCAGGATCGCGCCCCGGGCCAAAGGCAGGCGCCAAACCGCTGCGCTACCCAGGGATCCCCAGAGTGTGTTTTTAAAACCTCTGATATCTTGCACTGGTTAGTACTCTAGAATCATGCACAATCTGGCCTTATCCTAGCTGATACAGATGGAATCCAGGAGTGGGGTGCTGCTTCACCCCCAAAAAACTCAAATATATGGCAAAGGCTTAGGAGCTGGTGAAAAGGGGCAAGGAAACAGTTACCGGAGGCTAAAGGGACAGCAACTCTTATTATGCAGTGGTGCAATTATCGGTGAGACTATCACCTATTTATCTCAGAAGATAGAGAACTCACAGCTCTAACAGGAAAATGGACTGTTAGGACAGTGTGTTGGCTACTAGTGGCTGTATCTGACAAATCATTACATGAAAAGGATGGATTCAGAAAAGGACTGATCCGTTTATAATCAGGATTAAAGAAGTTCAGAAAGTCAGTGACTTGGAGGGTTAGAAGAAGCAGATAGATGCTTAATAAAAACAGAGAAGGTCTTGAGCTACAAATGCTAACTAGAATTCAGTCTTGAGGCAGAATCAAGGCAAAGATGTCCACAACCACTGATAAAACCTCCCAATGGACCAAGGCAGTACCCAGTAAAATAGCTTTTCTAAAAGAGACCAAGGAGGAGGTGCTTTCACCAAAGCAGTTTCTTGGTGTATTTTGCTACAAAGCCTATTTCTCTAGTGTGAAGTGGTTTGAATGCTATTAGTAGACGGGGAAATCATGTCCGTGTAACACCAAGGTCCTGTTGGCTAAAAATGATATTTTCCCCTGCAAGTTAATGTTTAAAGGGATCAAGAGAAAGCTTTCTCACAATGAACAAGATAGCCTTAGCAATATATGAAGACCTTAAGAAAAAAGCCGAACATCCTACTTCTGTACTTTCCTTAATGCAAGTAGTGGCTGGGTCAGCTGCTTCATGAACCATTAAACTTTCCATGTTAAATCTGGTGAAGTTGAGGGCATATGTTTCCCCTCCTGTGTTTAAAAAAGTTTTTTTTTAATATTCATTTATTTATTTGAGAGAGAGAGAGCACAAGCACAAGCAGGGGGAGGGGCAGAGGGAGAGGAAAAAGCAGATTCCCTACTGAGCAGGGAGTCTCACGTGGGACTCGATCCCAGCACCCTGGGATCATGACCTGAGCTGAAGGCAGATGCTTAACTGACTGAGCCACCCAGGTGCCCCTAAAAAAGGTTTTTGATTGCCAAAGCCTACACCATTTCATACATCAGATTTTTAATTGTAACTAAATTGGTCTCTATTGTAAGCGAATGTCTTCAAGACCCTAATCTCAGAGGAGGAAACAGTCACCCAGGGGATTAAGTCTGTAAAGATTCAATTGATTGATACTGGGTGCATATGCCAATGGAGATTTAGTATACTTATAGTATATATTTAATATGTTTATTATATTTATAATTATTGTTTTTATTAATGTACTGGTTACAGTGTTTCACAGATTTTGAATGCTCTGCCTCAATCTGATTTTTTCCATAAGCCCCCACTTATTTTAATGTACAATTCTGAAGAATCCAGGAAGGCATATATGACATTATAGGAGAAATACCTATACTCAAAATTATGTCAAGGGAGAAGTATGGTACCACTAAGACAGAGTTATGTAGCAAATTTAAGTATGATTAGGATCTTTTGTGGATGTGGCTAAGGCCCATGTTGCTGACTGGAAACTAATAAAAAGCCAATTAAGTTTTTGAGAGTTGGGATGCCTGGGTGGCTCAGCAGCTGAGCATCTGCTTTTGGCTCAGGGCATGATCCTGGAGTGCTGGGATTGAGTCCCACATCGGGCTTCCTACATGGAGCTTGCTTCTGCCTCTGCCTCTCTCTGTGTCTCTCATGAATAAATAAATAAAATCTTAAAAGAAAAAGTTTTTCAGAGTTATACTGCCAAAAAAACCCTCCAGACTGGGTTAAAAGAGACAGTTACTGTTCAAGACTTAAACTGGTCTCTGGGTTCTCAAGCGTCTATGGCAGGAAGCAGGATACTTGACCATTCCCCTAAGGGGGTATATTCTTCATTGTCCATTTCACATACAACCAAAGATGGTAATAGGAAAAGAAGAAAGGAGGGACCAAGAGGATGAAGCTAGGGAGCAAAGAAAAAAACAAGTGAGCTATTCCTAACGAGCCTAACCAGGGTCTATTCAAGAACATTCCCCAACCCTGAAGAGGGCCTCTCAATGACTGCTCAGAGATTTCAGAATTTCCTAAATATCTATTCCTCCCCCTTACAAATGGAAGGATTTTTATTATGCTGCTGGTAGTCACGACTGCATTTTATATGTGGGGGTAGGGACCATGTGTCAGTTTCTTTCATGAGTCCCTGAGCCAAGAAAAACAACATCTGGATCCAACATCTGCACATCATCTCTTACCATCATCATACCCTTGTGTCACTCAGAGATCCTGGACTTTGAGCTTTGTGCCATGACTGGATAGGCCCTTGGGTTCCCTACCTTGTGAGGGAGTGAGTGTATTTTGCCTATGAGAAACAGCAGCCTGAGTGCCTGATGGACAAAAGGATGGTGCTGTTTATCAAGTACTTCCAGCTGTCTCTCTGGTGGAGGCAGTGGTATCTTCCCTGCCTCTACCATAGTCATGCGGGAATACCTGACTGGTTCTAGCCATGATGCTGTGAAATAAGAGATGTACATCAGTTCTGAGCTATTGTATTTCATTGCTAATGAGAGACCCTCCAGACCTCTTTTCTGTCTTAGGCATGGTGACCAGTAATGTACAAGAACATGGTTGTTCCATCAACCTGCATCATTGAGTGATATGAACAGAGCTTCCCTGCTGATTTATCACGGCCATGTAGTGAGAAAGAAAGCCTTCACTGATTTAAGCTGAGACTGGGGAGTGATTTGTTATGGCAGCATAACCTAGCTAATATAGTTCTTCATGAATATGTACGTGTATACATATTACACGTATCCGCTATCCCAGTCCTCAGCCAGATAGCATGGACAGAAAAATTAAGTCAAAAGTTAAACAATCAGAAAGACAAAGGGCTTAAATTCACAGGGGAGTTCTCTACTTAGTTAGAAAATAAGACCATTCTTTTAAAAAAAATAGGTGCTTTATTCTATTTTAAATGATGTGTACATACATGCATTCCCATATGAACCTGACACTGGTATCTAAGGGAAATTCACAAACATCAATAAACCACACAATCACAACAGAAGATGTAGTCTAACTGTTCACTTTGAAACACACATGGGCTTTCTGCACACATTTTACTTTTCTTCACTCAATTTTGGCACTTTTTATCTTATCTCAGTTTTGATGATAATCTTCCTTTATTCTCTTTCCAGAAGGTTTAAACTATCTCCTAAGAGCATAATCGAGTAACCTTTACAAAACCAAAAGCACATTAGGGAAATTAGAACATTCCATGTTTCATTATCCAACTCTTAATGTGTATGCTACATATAATCTTAACTTCATTTTTTAGAATACTCTCTAGGTGAATACACTGAGCTCTAAGAACCTGAAAGCAGACAGAAGCAGCAAATAAGAAATAGCCCTCATTGATATTTAATGCTGTTTAAATTCATCTCTCTTTGGTATTAAAACAAGTTCTTAGAGATCATTTTCTCCTGCTTCTTAAAATAAATTCCAAACTAAAGTGGGTCATTCTTTAGTGTCTGGTTATAATTAATATTATACAACTTAGGAAAAAATGTGGTATGTTTGTCAAAGGGTATACAAATTGAGAAGCAACCAGTTCTGGCACTCTACATGCTTGACCAGCTACTGGGAAGAAAATACAGTTTTAAGAAAAAAAACCAGGGGCCCCTGGGTGGCTCAGTCAGTGTCTAACTCCTGATTTCAGCTCAGGCCCTGATCTCAGGGTTGAGATGGAGCCCCACGTGGGCACTGTACTCAGCAGGGAGTCTGCTTGAGATTTTCTCTCTGCCCTTCCTCTGTCCCTCTCGGAAAAAAGGGTGGGGGATGCCTGCGTGACTCTAAGCATCTGACTTCAGCTCAGGTCATGATCTCAGGGTCCTGGGATCAAGCCCCATGTCAGGTTCCATGCTCAGCAGGGAATCACCTTCTCCCTCTCTCTCCCTCTGCCCTTCTCTCCACTTTTGTGCTCTCTCTCAAATAAATAAAATCTTTAAGTAAATAAATCTTTAAAAAAAGAATTAGAAAATATAATAGCATATTATAGTCAAGTACAACTTCCAGAATGTGTTTTTCTCATGCCATTTTTCCCCAAGTAGACTACAAACCAAGTTTACATGGTCTTCTAGAATGTTTATTTATGTTTAGTCTTTAAGGAAAAATAACTTTGTTCCCTGAAAAGTTTTAATAGTTAATTTTTGACAAATCCAACAGGGTTTTTTTTCCTATAAAAATATGTATCTATTCATTCTCCTTTTATGTTAAAAAGGCTATTTGGGGCGAGTCTCTTCAAGTTAAATGGGTAACTGTGTAAAACATATCACTCTGCCACCTATGCTTATCCCTCCCACTTGCAGAACCACTTCCATTAACCTGTTTCCAAAGCTCAAACTATCTATGCACTGCCAGACCATGAGTCCTGCTGAATGGAAAGTTTTCTGAAGCGGACAACTATCCATGAGGATCAGGCCAAAAGTACAAACTACCAAGAAATGGAAAGGAACAAGAAGGGAAAGATAAGTGCATATCAACAAAATTCTTCCCCCCTCCAAATTCACTAGGAAGAGTGGACAGGATGACAGTTGGGTCTGTGATAATAATGGTCTGATACTTTACTCAAAGCTTTATGGCTTTTGCAGAAGGCTACTCACTTCTTTCCTATTAGGAAAGTATGTTAGTGATACATCTGCCAAGTGACAACTACTCTCAATGTCTCTGGACAGTCAAATAATAGTATTGAACAACTATATACACTTGAGTAAAAAAAAAAAAGGAGAAATCTGGAAATTTATTTTTTTAAATTTTTTATTTTATTTTATGATAGTCACAGAGAGAGAGAGAGAGAGAGAGGCAGAGACACAGGCAGAGGGAGAAGCAGGCTCCATGCACCAGGAGCCCGATATGGGATTCGATCCCGGGTCTCCAGGATCACGCCCTGGGCCAAAGGCAGGCGCCAAACCGCTGCGCCACCCAGGGATCCCAAATCTGGAAATTTAGAAGATAAAAATCACATCTAGTTAGAGAAATCAGAAAAAGTCTGTGAAAGTCCATGGATTTCAGAGAAGCTTGAATGTATGTATATCATATTAAATGTAATAAAACAAATACACAATTGAGCAAGATAAAATAAATTTAAAATAAGTAAAAAAAACTGAAGTAGGAAAGATAATACCAGGAATCATGATAAAATAAAAGCACAAACCATCTCATACTAAATATTCTATCAGTACTGACAAAAATAAAAATTTAAATATTTGACTTGTAATTTTAAAAATTTTACAAGAATGTGTACTTTATGAAATAACTATTTAATATCTCTACCTGGTAATTAAGTTAAGTTTAAAACTCATGTCTACACTAAAAGCTTAATTGTTTTCTTTTTTTAAAGATTTAGTTTATTTGAAAGAGAGAGAAAGAGAATGAATGCATAAGCAGGAGAAGGGGCAGAGGGAGAGGAAGAGACAGAATCCTCAAAGCAGATTCCTTGCAAAGTGCACAGCCTGACACGAGCCTTAATCCCAGGACCTCAGATTGTGACCTGAACCAAAATCAAGAGCTGACTGCTTAACTGACTGAGCCATCCAGGCACCCCTAATTTTTTTCTTAATACAGTAGATTCTACTAGTCTAAAATGAAATTTCTCTGTGTCCTTGTCTTTTTCTTAAAAAGCATCTCTAAGAGTAAGACAACTCCCAAGATACCTATAGAGGACAATAGAAGTCTCACGACTTAAGATCCTAAACTGCTACAACATAATTTTAGTAAGTACAGTAAGTAAGAATCATTTAGATCTCTCTGATCTTGTTCTTTTATATAAGACAAACTATATTATTATGGCAAAGAATGTGTGACCAAAAAGGCTTAGTGATGGGACCAATAACTATAGTTCATTTTTAACCCAAGTTTTGGTACTGTCAACCGTTAAATGTTACCAATCTATACCTCAGTCTGTCAACATGAAAAGTGGGAGCCATGAAAACAAACTGCAAAACTGAAAGCTCAGTAAATTCTACTCTTTGATTTACTAAGTGTACATGGTATTAGTGATAATAATTTGCATTTATATGATGTTTTACAGTTTGCATAGAACACATTTATCATGTATTTGTTAAACATTTATTAAGTGCCCACTATGTGTTTGGCATTGTAGGAGCTGGAGTCATCAAGGTGTTCAAAGGTCTAAGTAGGGAGGCAGACATGAAAACCCATAATCACAGTACAATGTAATAAGAACAACTACAAAAGACAGCACAGCACAGCCCAGTGGTGAAGAGCACAAACTGAAGCCTGACTGCCTGTATCAGAAATCTGGCTCCAACACATACCAGAGTTAGGAGGCCTTGGTTGAATTATTTAACCTATGTCTCATTTTCTGTATCTGTAGAATGAGGATAATAATTATGTTTGCCTCATGGCGTGTTACTGGGATTAAATGAGTTAATAAATATAAATGCTTATAAGAGTACTAAGCAACAGTAAGCACTGTTCTAAGTGTTCTGTGAATAAACACACTCACCTATACACACAAGATACAAAGGCCGTGTGGAAAAAGGAGGGGATTAACTGGTGTAAAATGTGGTGGATCTCTCAGAGAAGTTTCAGAGATAAGAAAAAGTTGGAGCTGGTTTTAAAAGGACAAGCAGAAGTCAGAGAGATGGAGAAGGGAAGTAGGAAATTTGCATGCAAGAAACTCAACATGAAAAAGACAGGAATGAAACCACATAGGGTTTTGTTTATCTCATTTAAGCATCATTGCCCTCTAATGACTTGGGACTGTTGTTCCTAATTCACAGCTGAGGCTCAGTTTAATAACTTTCCCACTGTCATTGCTGGTTAAGTGATGGAGCAAGCACTAGAAATCTGGTTTTCTCTTTGCCCCAGTTTACCAATCATCTCTTATGAGCTAAATAAAATTACTTCAAAAGATGTATTTAGGCCTTAAACAAAAACATATCTTGAATGACGCAAAGTAAAAAATAAAATTCTAGACTAGTGTTCAAGGGTATAAGTTTTTTTTTATTTTTTTTAATTTATTTATTTATGATAGTGAGAGAGAGAGAGAGAGGGAGAGAGAGAGAGAGAGGCAGAGACACAGGCAGAGGGAGAAGCAGGCTCCATGCACCGGGAGCCCCATATGGGATTCGATCCCGGGTCTCCAGGATCGCGCCCTGAGCCAAAAGCAGGCGCCAAACCGCTGCGCCACCCAGGGATCCCGAATACTGTGGACTTTAAACTTAATGTGTAGGGATCCCTGGGTGGCGCAGCGGTTTGGCGCCTGCCTTTGGCCCAGGGCGCAATCCTGGAGACCCGGGATCGAATCCCACGTCAGGCTCCCAGTGCATGGAGCCTGCCTCTCCCTCTGCCTGTGTCTCTGCCTCTCTCTCTCTCTCTTTCTGTGACTATCATAAATAAATAAATAAAAAATAAACTTGATGTGTAAAGAGCAAGTTACAGATATAAAATTGACAGTGAAAAAAGTTCTGTGTCACGAGATTAGTAGCATACTATAAATGTCCTTCATTTCCAAGGGTGAGCACAAAATCAACCTAGGTTGCACTAGAAAAGCTATGAACATAGCATGTGGAAGTCAACTTTACAACAAGCAAAATCTCAAATGACACACATCACTGGGCCATATTTTAGATAAATATTATAAAGTGTTCTCAGATGCCTATATTTTGTATAGTTGAAAAATACAACTAATTTTAATGCAATCTCACCTAATACAATTTCACATGTCAATTATTTTTTAAGCAGTCCACCTAATCCATTATCTGTAAGAAATGGAACTGAGAAATTCCTGTCACCTTCAGTTTTAAACAAAGCTTTTATAAAAATAAAATTTCACTGTAGTTATTTTTTCACATGCATTTAAATGAGACTGCCATTGTGTTTCCTCAATAATACGCAGGAGAAGCTAGGAGAAAGAGGACAAAGCAGGGGTACTCCTCCTAAGGTACTACCTAATTACCTTCAAGCATCAACAGTCCCCACATCTCAGTAGAAGACAATAAAAATGAATGTGCATTACTCATCACAGTGGCTTAAGCAACCTTAGCTTTCACCCGTAACCCCCTAGGGCCAAAGAAGAAATCAAATACTAAGTAGGCTACACTGCAGGACCTGGATGATCACACAGTATATTCAGAACATCTTTCCATTATTCAATTCACAAACGTCATCTAGAGACAGGAGAATGTAATTTAAACAAAGGAGTTCTTTTTAAAAGAAGAGTAAGAGTTTTGTATTACTGCTATCTTTTCCGTTAAAATCTGACAAAGCCCTGGCTGCAGGAATGCTCAAATGAGATTCTGTACCCTTAAAAACAGTCAGAACATATCCACTCTTGTAGATATATAATCTTGGAAAGTCTCAGTCTAGCCTTGACCAAAGTTGTTTTATGGAATGCAACTAATTAATGCACTAGTCTGTTTTCAAAATGGCTGTGTGAGTACCCTGACCATTATGAACCCTGATATCCTAGTAGCTTTATTAAGAAAAATCAGAGACTAAAGGCCTTGTGAATCATTCTTGTTCACACTGTGGCTCCCTATAATGTAAGCCTTTATGGGAGGCTTATCTAATCTATATGTCTTGTCATGATGACAAGATCATCATGAACTTGAATGAAAAACTCATTCAGAAAATGAAAATAGGGATCCCTGGGTGGTGCAGTGGTTTGGCGCCTGCCTTTGGCCCAGAACGTGATCCTGGAGACCTGGGATCGAATCCCACATCGGGCTCCCGGTGCATGGAGCCTGCTTCTCCCTCTGCCTATGTCTCTGCCTCTCTCTCTCTGTGACTATCATAAATAAATAAAAATTTAAAAAAATTTTTAAAAAAAGAAAATGAAAATAACTGAGAAAGGTCCTCATTACATTCTTATATTTTACAGAAATAAGAATCACAAATATTTTAGATGTGCAAACAACAAATATTTCAAATGTGTAAACAACACCAGGAAATGTTAGAATTTAGACCCATCAAGACTGTTACTATTTTCTAATTAACAGAGCATTTTTTACACTTCAAAAATTTAATACTTGGAAAATAAATTTAACTGAACTAGTCTTCAACCAGCAGTTGAATTCTAAAACAAAAATATTTGATGGTAGATGGGAAGGCCAATATCCTACTTAACCCGGTTTACAGCTTTGGACAAGGCAGCTGATCTCACCCATTCCTTTTTTTTGGAATGTTCCTCACCCGTTTTCACCGTGTCCCCCTGTAAAACTAGAATAACAGTACCCACACCTATATAATCTGATAACAGGCAAAGTTCCCAGTACAGGGGGTGTTTCACTGCTGGCTTCTTTCTCCTTCTTATTTGAGAAACTCTTTCTTAAAGAGGTTGTAAATTATGGGTGGTAGAGCAGAGATTTATGTAATTTTAGTTGGTTGCATGCATTTTTCCATAGTGAACATGAGGTAATGAAGATGAAAAAAAGCAAAAGATAGGGAAGGCAAAGTAAGTTTGAAAAATGAAATATGCAGGGTGCCTGGGTGGCACAATCGGTGAAGCGTCCGACTCTTGATTTCAGGTCAAGTCATGACCTCAGGGTTGTGATACAGTCTCAGGTTGGGCTCCAGACTGAGCATAGACTCTGATTAAAATTCTCTCTTGGGGATCCCTGGGTGGCGCAGTGGTTTAGCACCTGCCTTTGGCCCAGGGCGTGATCCTGGAGACCCGGGATCGAATCCCATGTGGGGCTCCTGGTGCATGGAGCCTGCTTCTCCCTCTGCCTATGTCTCTGCCTCTCTCTCTCTCTCTCTCTCTCTCTCTCTGTGTGTGTGTGTGACTATCATAAATAAATAAAAATTTTAAAAAACTTAAAAAAATTCTCTCTCACTCTCCCATTTGCTCTCTCTTCCCTTCTCTAAAAAGAAATAAACAGGATGAAACTGGCTAAACAGACACATGAAAAGATGCTCAACATTGCTCATCATCAGGGAAATGCAAATCAAAACCACAATGAGGTATCACCTCACACCTGTCAAAAGGGCTAAAATAAAAAACACAAGAAACAACAAGTGTTGGCGAGGATGTGGAGAAAAAGAAACCCTCGTGTACTGTTGGTGGGAATGCAAACTGGTTCAGCCACTGTGGAAAACAGTTTGACAGTTCCTCAAAAAGTTAAACATACAGTTACCATATGACCCAGCAATTTCACTCTTAGGTATATGCTCAAGAGAACTGAAAATAAATGTTCATACAAAAACTTGCATATAGGGGCACCTGGGTTGGCTCAGTAGTTGAGCATCTGTCTCTGGCTCAGGATGTGATCCAGGGTCCTGGGATCAAGTTCTGCATTGGGTTCCCCACAGGGAACCTGCTTTTCTCCCTCTGCCTGTCTCTCTGCCCCTCTCTCTGTGTCTCTCATGAATAAATAAATAAAATCTTTAAAAAAACCTTGCATATAAATGTTCACAGCATTACTCATAATAGCCCCAAAGTGGAAACCATCCAAATATACATGAACTTAACGAATGCATAAAGAAAATGCATATCCATACAATGTCAAAAAAAAAGGAATAGAGTACTGATAGAGTGCAACATAAATGGATCCTGAAAAAATCACCCTAAATGAAGGAAGCTACATATAAAAGGCTACATGTTGTGTAGCTAGCAAGTCCATGGTGACAGAGAGTAGATCAATGAGTGACAGGAGCTGGGGGTAAGGAGGAGCAGGGAGGGCTGCTAATGGGTTCCAGGCTTCTTTTTGAGGGATGAAAATGTTTCGGAATTAGATAATGGTGATGGCTGCACAACCTTGTGAGTATACTAAAAACCACCGAATCATACATTTTTAAGTGGAGAATTATGTGGGAGATGAATTATATCTCAATAAAAAGAGATAAAATGAAACAGACTATCTGGACACAAATAGTCTCAAGGTGGACTGAAAAAATAAGATTATCTGCAAATTGTGATAGTTTACATAAAAATGACATTACTGGATGACCTAGTAGGCCGGAAACGAAGGGCTAGGCTCTAACAGCAGTAATGCAGTGACACTGAGCGTAACTGCCAACATGTCCTACACTGCTGGGCAGGCTATTTCACCTTTCCAGCCCTGGTTTCCTCAACCAGACAGCTAAAGGATTCCCTCCAGCACTGACATTGACTGTGTTGATTATGTTTTCATTCTTTTGTCTAATTCATCTGGTCACTTACTGCCACACAGCCATTCCCAAACTTTTCAACAAGGGCTGTCACACACTCTTCTCTCCACCCCTAAATCTCCTGCCACATTCCCATGGAGCACTGCTTTTAAAATATTGTCTCAGAATTTACATTTAGATCATACTTTTTTATTTCTTACTAACCAAATATGAAAACAGCCATCAAAATGTTTTGTTAGATTGTCTGGCTTTCCCATATTTCCAATGCACTTTTGAACATTAAAATTATTTTATGGGGGGCCTGGGTAGCTCAGTTGGTTAAGCATCTGCCTTTGGCTCAGGTCATGATCCTGAGGTCCTAGGACTGAGTCCCACACATCAGGCTCCCAGGTTAACAGGGAGCCTGCTTCTCCTTCTCCCTCTGCCCCCCACCCCTTGTGCTCTCTCCTGATCTCTCAAATAAATAAATTAATAAAATCTTTTAAGGTAGCTTATGAATCTCCGGTTGAGGATGCCTGGGTTAAGGGAATATATTATGTATGGTCTTGAAATAAGTATAATACAAATGAGATCAATCCTGCAACCTTATCCATGGTATAGGTTAGGTTTTTCCATAAACAGTTTTTCCAAAACTGGGTCCACCACACTTTCTTAGGGCGGAAAGAGACAGGATTACGCTTAACGTCATCCCTTGGATGATTCTATTCAGTCCTTTGCCTTAGTAAGAAAGCATTTAAGGCAAGATGCCCAACAGGATGTGGAAGAAATCCATGAAGCTTCAGATACCGGCCAATATTCATTGCTACCTTTTCCTTTTTTTAATGGTCCTTTAAAAAAAAAAAAAACATAAGTTAAAGGCTGAATGAAACAAAACCAAGTGACAATGCCACAACTGTATCAAAATTAAAGGCAAAAGTGGTGGCATAGAGCACAACTTTACTCCGTAGAGGTATTCTACATTGGATGTTAGTAAAATGACCCAATGGATTCTCTCTCCCTTTTTTGGGAAGTAGAGATGACCACAGAGAAAAAAGGGATGACTTCACCACACTGAGTTATGGTTATGAATCTTCTCACAAGACAGTAGATCCAGCATCTCACAGTCTTGGAAGTGAAGGGACTCTATTTAGTAAAACTGTTACTCAACCCAAGGTTTATTTATGAATGCCCCAATCTCCTGTTTTTCCAAAGAGAGAAATAGCTTTTTTTCCCTGATTATAAAGGTAACAATTATAGTTAAAAAGGGTTTATACAACTAAGCATTTTCTTTTTTTTTTTTAAGATTTATTTATTTGAGAAAAGCGGGGGGGGGGGGGGAGGCAGAGGGAGAGTCTTAAGCAGACTTCCCGCTGAGCACAGAGCTCCATGCGGAGTTCAATGTCACGACCCTGAGATAGGGACCTGAACTGAAACCAAGAGTCAGATGCTCAACTGATCACGCCAGCCAGGCACCCCCAGTAAGCATTTTCTGTCCAATTCTCACACTCTACTCTTTATTCAGAAGCTCTATCATCTATTTATATGCAAAGCATCAAGCATCTAATATAAGGAGAAGATATTTATTTACCCATTCCTTCAAATAATTACTGTTGGCCCTAACCTTCGCAAGCTTAAAATGTGTTTGGAGAGCTAGCAACTATATAGAAAAAATAAGTCGCAACTGCCAAATAAAACAAGTGCTATTTCTTTTAAAGATGCCATATAGGGCAGACTGGGTGGCTCAGTGGTTTAGCGTATGCTTTCAGCCCAGGGTGTGATCCTAGAGACCCGGGATCCAGTCCCACGTCGGGCTCCCTGCATGGAGCCTGCTTCTCCCTCTGCCTGTATCTCTGCTTCTCTCTCTGTGTGTCTCTCATGAATAGATAAATATTTTTTTAAAAAACCAAAAACGCTGCCATATAATTATTTAAAAGAGCAAGAAAGACGTAGGATACCCAGGCTATGGAAGGCTTGAGATCTGAACTAGATCCTGAAAATGGGAGGGATCTGAAAAGGGAGAGAGGAAATTAAAAGACAGTGGAGGAGAGGGCTACGTGAGTAAACTGTCATCAGGAATGAGCACAGTATATTCCAGGGGTGTGGAGACAAAGACCTAGCCAAAGGAGTCTTGCCGGGGATTAGGAGGTGGTAAGGTTGTAAATACAGAGGAGGTACAGAAAATGGAGGGTTCTGATTGCAGGGCTGAGAAATCCATGCAACACCAAAGGTGGCAGAGAGGCAAAAAAAGGAGAATTGACAGAATCTGCTTATAGATGTGATGGATAATGAACAAGATCATAGATGATGTGTGCAATCTGAAATTCCATTCTTCCTTTTTCAGAAGAAAACACAGGTGGGAGAGGCAAAATAAAAAAATATAAATAAGACAATCAGCCTCAAATTCAAAGAGGGTATGTCTTTATCACAGTGACTAGAGAAGTCTTTTGCTAAATACTGCTAAAATTCCTTTACAATGATGATTACTGCCAAAAAAGGTAAGGCCAAACCTTCTTCAAGAATAGAACCATCACCTTACTTCTCTAATCTCATTTCCCTCCACATCATCCCACAAACCCTGTGCACCAGCTTGCAGGTCTACTCAACGTTCCCTGAGCATCCTAGAATTTCTCTACGTCAGGTATCAGTGTATCCTGTCCCATCAGCCAAGAATGCCCTTACCTCTCTCCCTAACAAGTGAACTCCACTGATTTTTCAATATTCAATTCAAACACAATTTATTCTTTCTGAAATTCTCCAACCCCATCATCACTTCTCCTGTATTTATACTCTGCCTCTACTACCTCTAGTATACTTATTCATTCTACTTTGTATAAAAATTGTTTACCTGTCCATATTCACATTGCCAGTGATTGGTTTAGAGGTGGGCCCTTTTTTTAAAAAAAATTTATAGATTTATTAATGAGACACACACACACAGAGAGAGAGAGAGAGAGAGAGAGAGAGAGAGAGAGAGGCAGAGACACAGGCAGAGGGAGAAGCAGGCTCCATGCAGGGAGCCCAACATGGGACTCGATCCGGGGGTCCCCAGGATCATGTCCTGAGCTGAAGGTGGCGCTAAACCACTGAGCCACCAGGGCTGCCCTAGAGGTGGGCCCTTGACCAAGTTTTGGTTAGTGAGATTTAAGTGGAAGTCAGCTGGAAGGCTTCTGAAAAAGATTTCCAAACTATTTATTTATTTATATTTTTTAAAGATTTTATTTATTTATTCATGAAAGACACAGATTGAAAGAGAGAGAGGCAGAGACACAGGCAGAGGGAGAAGCAGCCTCCACGCAGGGAGCCCGACATGGGACTTAATCCCGGGTCTCCAGGATCCCACCCCGGGGCTGAAGGCGGCGCTAAACTGCTGAGCCACTGGGGCTGCCCGATTTCCAAACTCTTTTTTTTTTTTTTTTAATTTTTTTAATTTTTATTTATTTATGATAGTCACACACAGAGAGAGAGAGAGGCAGAGACACAGGCAGAGGGAGAAGCAGGCTCCATGCACCGGGAGCCCGATGTGGGATTCGATCCTGGGTCTGCAGGATCGCGCCCTGGGCCAAAGGCAGGCGCCAAACCGCTGCGCCACCCAGGGATCCCCGATTTCCAAACTCTTAAAAAGCATAAGAAAGCAATAACCACACTCTGCTGGAACTCCTCTTATCTAGATATGATGCCTAGAATGGAGGTGCCCATCTCATACCCATAATGGAAGATGGCCAAAGGACAAAGTAGACATTTCCTAGATGGCAGAGAGGTGGGAAGAACATCCCTGGTGATGTCACTAAACCACAGACTTAAACCAATCCCAGACTGAGGCATCTTATTACTTGTAATGATACATTTTCTCTATTTTAAAATTATTTTGAATTGGATTATCAGTTCCAACCCAAAGCATCCTACTTGTTATGGTTACATTTAAGATGCAAATTAGATGTCTAAGTACAGATATCAAGTAGTCAGGTGGCTCCAAGAATGTGGAGATGGAGAGGAAGTCAGGTCTAGAGGTGAATATTTGGGAGACATCAGCATACAGAAAGAATTTAAATTTGGGGACTGGGAAGACAGCATAAAGAAAGAAAAGAAAAGCTCTGGGGCACCCTCAGGGCAGAGGAGAAAGAACCAACAAAGAAGAGAGGAGAAATTAACACACAGGTAAAAGGAAACAGTAAACTGCAGGCCAAGGAAGTGGGGACATAAACACATTTTCTCAAGAAAGAAGAACTGGTCAACTGTATCAAATGCTGCTAAAGCACTGAGTAAGACAGAGAAAATTGACTACTGAATTTAGTGGCTGAATCATTCCCTAACCTGAAGGCCCCTGGTCCTTTGGAGAGACTCCTTTTCCCTGAAAACAAAAACAAAAACAAAAACAACACAGCAGTCTTGAGTTAATTAGTATACTGGCTCAGGGCTCAGACTTGGGCAGGGTTCTGGAGCTCCCACTCCCTAGCTGAGGGACCTCCTTAACCAGCTGGCAAGGGTGTGATGAGGGAACAGAAGCTGAGGAACAGAGCTGGGGTTGGAGTCAAGACGGGAAAGGTCTGAATTTGGTGTTTAAAGACGGAAGAGACCTGAGTGTGCTTGAATGCTGATGGGAAGGAACACTTCTTAGCATAGGGTCCCATTACAAGAAAACATTCTGCAATTTGTTATAGTGGGAGGTTGGTTTGTTAAGCTTTTTAAAAATTGTGTATAGAGGGATCCCTGGGTGGCGCAGTGGTTTGGCGCCTGCCTTTGGCCCAGGGCGCGATCCTGGAGACCCGGGATCGAATCCCACATCGGGCTCCCGGTGCATGGAGCCTGCTTCTCCCTCTGCCTGTGTCTCTGCCTCTCTCTCTCTCACTGTGTGCCTATCATAAATAAATAAAAATTAAAAAAAATATTTAAAAAAATTGTGTATAGAAGAAGAGATATGATAAAACCTCAATCTTAAGCTCCACCTCATTTTAGAACCTATCAACTAAAAGAAAAGAGATGGTACACTGCAAAAAGTAGTTAATAATAAATAGTAAATGAAAAGTGTCTACTTTTCTCTTAGTTATACTATAAAAATGGTTCTAATGTTAAAACACAAACCGGAAGTACTAAACCACAAAAATCCAGATATCAAAAGCTAAGGAAATCTAGGTAACAAAAGCGAAAGAAATCTATTATACAGCTACCTAAAACCATTTGGAATACACTCCTAAAACAGTCAGTCTTCAATACTTTCTCAAATCTTAAGTATTTTTTTTTCTTTTGGTCTTATCGAAGAAATGTGTTGTCTGGAGATAAGCTTTCTATAAACTTGTGTACAACAACCACATAAGAAAATATTAAAACATTTTTATGTTCACTTCAGGAAATTCTAAAATTTAAAACCACTCCAACTTAAAATATGACCACTTCAAAGAATAAGGGATAATCTCAAAGTTAAGACCAAAACAGCTTTTGATACAAACCACTGCATGTTACAGAAACAGTAACCTAGTTTCATTTTGAGTGTAGTGTTTGTTGCCCTCAAGGGACCTACAACTTTCGAGCAAGATTTTTTCAATAAATGCCAGATAACAGGTAAAGTATGGGGGGGGCGGTGGATTTCAATACATCTTCATGCTACAACTCATCTTAACTCTTCAGGTTAGGAAAGAAAGACCCAATTCCTCATGAACACACACACATCCACTTCACACTGACAAACCTCTGTTAGTTACTGGTGACAAAACACTGAAACTTTAATTCTAGGCTAACCTAACCTATAAAACATGTAGCGATTTAACAATCTGCTTCTAAGGAGAAAAACCCCAAAATACAAAACCCCTCAGCATTACACAAAATTATTCTTGGCTATTTGCTTCCTGGCCCAACAACTGTTCAGTAATAACCTGGGCAGGAAAAGCTGTGAAAAATGTTCAAATACAAAAGGTATTTTTCCACATAGAAATCTTAATTACCTTTCCCCAAAATACAATTCTCTGTATTGAACTGTGAACGACTGTACATGTTTCACTAGGACAAAAATCCCAAACATCCAGGTTTCTGAATGAATAACCTGTTTTAAGACACTATCTGCTCATAAACTCCAGAGAAGTTACTTTTAGGGTATGAAAAATTAATTAGTAACAATACACACTTTAGAGATTTATATTTTAACTGCACTGGAATGTCTTAAAAAATGAGCCTATGAACAGCAAAGGTACGGAGCTCAAGAGGAAGTAAACAGACTCCTGGCTTGCAGACAAATGAGTAGGTGGGTGGAGGAAACATTTATGTGGGGAAGATGATTTTTATATAATGTTTCTTAATCTAAAGAAAACCACAGCTCTTCACAATATATGTACTATAAATAGATGTAATAAAAACTCTGAATAAATATTTACTTGCATGCTTGTTTTGTTTTTTAAATAACTTTTGTCATTACTCAAATCCGATGAGTGGTCAAAATAACCAAGCCAACATGACCAAGCAGGTTGCCCAGAGGCCTGAGGACATATGACTAAATTTAATTCCCCTTCATCTATTTATGTTGAAGAAAAGATTTTAGTCAGTAATGTGGACTCTGACTCCACATATACTTCCTTTACCACAATCAAAGAATTTTCACAGTAATTCACATCAATGCAAATTTTCTATCACTACTTTTGGCAATATCTTTAAGAAATGTGGCTAGGGTGACCAAAAAATAGTTCTGATCACAGAAACATTGTTCAAGTAATCACTCCCTCCTTCCTCAGCTCCTCCCCACTAAAAAAACCACATTTATCTAAGAGTCACAAAGTTCCTGTCAGATAAGTACTAGTCTCTTTTATAAATGGAGGAAACTAAGGCCCACTGGCTAAAAGGTGAGTCAGAGAGATTCTGAAAGAACAAGAACTAGTTGAATATATAACTGCTCTGCTCTTTTCTCCCTTAAAATCCAAGCAGAAGACACATGACCTTGGGGGGGGGGGGCAGTGAAAGGGAGAGGTGGTGGGAAGGAGATTATTTAGATTTTCTCATGTTTTTATAATGAACATGTATTTTTCCTATAACAAACAAAGCACTTAATTCTATACTCAAAAAAATGAATTTATCATACCCATTCAGAACTCAATATACAAGATCATTTAGATGCAAGTGTTAATGAAAGAAAGTTGGGAAAAAAGTGCAATCATAATTTAACTAAGCACAAAAACATTTAGAATCTACACCAAGCTCCCAAATATCAGCAAGCTTTTAGTAATAGTCAACAAATACTTATTGAGTACCAACAATACATGAGATACCATACACATTACTGTGAACATAACAGATATGATCCCTGGTATGGATATTGTCAATTAGTTTATAAGTAGGGTGAGTATATATTCTACTTTGCTGGGAAAAGTCCTGGTTTATACCTTTTTTCTCACAAAGTAATTATTAATAATACCCCTCTCATGTATCCCCCAGTCTGGACAATAAATTATATGGTTATCTATTTATGCAAAAACAAACTACTCTTCCTATATGGTAACATGTTTGTAAAATGTGTATCATTTCAAGGTTTCATCTTTTTTTAAGTTAATTTTATTCCTTTTTATTACACATTAAATTTTCTTAAGTTATAAAAAAGTTATTTTAGACATTCAACTTTCCTATATGTACTTGTTATACAATGAAGTCAAAGACTGGCTTTAATCAAGGAAGAGGAAATCAAAATCTGATTTTATCACATCAAAAAATGTACACAAATAAATCAAATTAATAAAAAATAAAAACGTCATATCTTGTCATAATGGAAAGCAAGGTAGCTATCAAAGACTATGAGGGTGCCTGGGTAGCTCAGTCGGTTGGTTGTCTGACTCTTCATCTCAGCTCAGGCCTTGATCTCAGGGTGGTGAGTTCAAGCACCACACTTAAAGCAGTAATAATAATAAAATAAAATAAAATGCAATTCTGTGACACTGAACATTAAAAAAAGACAAGACTCAGGAGCCAGCCTGATAAGCTCCTAATGGACAAAGATACCACAATTGAGTCATCAATGAGGATTAACAACAGTAGTGGACTGAAACACTGGTCACCTTTAGAGGATGCTAAGAGAACCAATTCATTTGTTGAAAACTGGTAAGTGAAGGGCAAGAATCAAGTATTTAGTCTGTCATTCTTATCAGATCTATACCTTAAAGAAACTAAATACTTGTTGAAGGGAAAATTTTTTATTAGTATTCCAGCTGGGCAGCCCGGGTGGCTCAGCGGTTTAGCGCTGCCTTCAGCCCAGGGCATGATCCTGGAGTCGCAGGATCGAGTCCCACGTCAGGCTCCCTGCATGGAGCCTGCTTCTCCCTCTGCCTGTGTCTCTGCCTCTCTCTCTCCTCTCTGTGTATTCTCATGAATAAATAAATAAAATCTTTTTTTAAAAAAAGATTTAAAATCTTTTTTTAAAAATCTATTCCAGCTAATAGTTGAAGAAGAAATTATAGCATTAGATATCATTTTGCAACCCCTAATGAGTTGATATGGGCAAAGATCCTCAATGGCTGATTAACAGTACCAAAAAAAGAAACAACCAACACTATGTTTCCTGGCAGATCTGTATGCTAGCACCTATTAAATAGCCTTGCCACAAGAAAAACTGACCTTTAATCTGTCAAGCTTGTAGATCTAAAAATTAGTTCTAAAAAATAAAAGGGACTGAGGAACATGTTAAATGACACCACATGGATGCAATCAGCAAAATCCAGACTCTCAGAAACTATACAACAAATGATCTGGATTCTTCAATTAAAACTGCAAGAAAAAAAAAAAGAAAAGAAAACAGAGAAGAAAGGAAGGAAGGAAGGAAGGCCGGCCAGCTGGCCGGCCTGCTAATCACTCTTCTTTGGACCCTAATTCAACATTCTAGCCTGTGTCTGTTGAAAAAACAAGTTAAAAAAACAATTTTGAGTCAACTGGGAAATATAAACACCAACTGAATACTTAATGTTCAAGGAGGTTTTTTTTGTAATAATGGTATTGCAGTTGTCTTTTAAAGAAAAAAAATCTTATATTTATAAATAATAGGGGCAGCCCCGGTGGCGCAGAGGTTTAGTGCCACCTGCAGCCCAGGGTGTGATCCTGGAGACTCGGGATTGAGTCCCACATCGGGTTCCCTGCATGGAGCCTGCTTCTCGCTCTGCCTGTGTTGTGTCTCTGCCTCTCTCTCCCTGTGTCTCTATAAATAAATAAATAAATAAATAAATAAATAAATAAATAAAATCTTTAAAAAATATTTATAAATAATAGAATTTTTAAAAAAGTAATCTTTATATCCAACATGGTGCTTGAACTCCTAACCTGGAGATTGAGAGTCAGATATTTTACCAAGTGCACCAGCCCAGTGTCCCTTGAATTACTTCAAAGTTAATTACAGAAGGGAGTATAGTGAAGGTGAATATATATATATTATATATATATATATATATATATATATATATGAAACAACATTGATCATGGGAGATGAACATATTAGGTTTATCACACTTTTCTTTTTTTTATATTTGAGAATTTCTATAATATAAAAAGGTTTCCCCCCATCCCAAAACAGCACTATCTCCTTTGAAAGACCAAAAACAAGATAATAGGACCCTAACCTGACAATGAGGGAAAAAAACACCAAAATGACTACAATTAAATCTAAATTAAGTTTTTGGTATGACTAAGGAATTATAGAGGAAGTAAAATGTAGTGTGAAAATCCCTTCATATTAGGACTACTGTATATTTTATTGCTGTTTATACAACTTAAACTCATGTTTCTAAAAACTGTAATGCAGGCAATAGGGTAATATTTTTAATTCAATGAAACTTTAATTCCAAATATGCTCACATGTAACGATCAAATATAAAGGAAAAATTAAACATGTTAGAAGTAAAACAATTCACCTAGGAAGGTCACCACTCAGTCAAGGTCAAAATCCATCCTTCTAGACAGTAGCTACCACCATATTTTGCTTTTAATTTTTCAAGGACAGAACAATAAAACTAAATGCAGACCTGGCTGCAGGTAAGGTTGTAGATCTATATTGCTCAAGTGCAGTCAATGTTTCCGCAGGAACTGGCTTGCAAGCTGACTTATAGGTGTTCTCTAGCTGATACACTATACAGCGGGGTCTGCCACTTTTGTATATAGAGGTCCAACTAAGAGACAGCTATGCAAACACAGTGCACACACATTTATAGACACGTAGGTGCGAAGAAATGATCGTTTTAGATGGTTTTCTAAATTTGTCACACTGAGATGACCAGGAGTCTCTTCTTATTCAGTCAGTGTAGTGGTGATGGTGACCAAAAGGGTTTGAAGTGTTTCACTGCACAAAAGTCAGATGTAAACACAGGTGATAAACACGGCTCTCACTGTTAAATAAAAACCCACCTTCTAAAAAAAAAAAAAAAAAGACCCACCTTCTTCCCTTCCTGGTTTGCTCCCTCAATCCTAAAACAGCAAATGTCATGTATCCTCAACTCTAAGCCATATATTTTATTGCTTCTAAATTTTTTTAAGATTTTATTTATTTATTCATGAGAATACACAGAGAGGAGAGAGAGAGAGGCAGAGACACAGGCAGAGGGAGAAGCAGGCTCCATTCAGAAAGCCCGACGTGGGACTCGATCCCGGGTCTCCAGGATCACACCCTGGGCTGCAGGCGGCACTAAACTGCTGAGCCACCGGGGCTGCCCTATTTTATTGCTTCTAATACAAGAATGCTACATATTTTCCTTCAGTTCAAGGATGCTATTGATTTTAAGTTTTTATTTCATGGTCAAGTCTGTGGAAGATCCAAATGAATCAGCTATAGTCTCTGAGCTCCAAAACTCCTGCTCATTTTTGGCTGTTCCCTCTACCTTACCCCACTATGTAATGAACCAGCCAGTCCTAGTTTTACAAATTGCCCTGTCCTCCCGGTTCCATTTGCTAACACAACCTCCCAGTTCAGGCCTTAATCATCTAATGCAGAGGTAGCAGTCTCTCTGACTCCCTCTTTTAAGACACTTTACACAGACATCTTCTAAACTACATTTCCCTAAAGAATTTGATCATGTAACTCCCCAGCTACAAAATCTATTGGTTTCTAAAGCCTTGGAATGAAATATAACTCCTCAGCAGAGCATTCCAAAAGCCCTCCACCATCTGAGCCCCACTTTTTCAGTCTTAGCTCCCAAAGGCCTCCTCTCCTACCTACCGTCCTTGTGCTATTTCTCAAACACACCTTGATTTTCCCTACCTCTAAACATTTGATTATGTTACTCTTTCCTTCTACCTAAAACATTGCTACTCCCCCATCATTTGATTATAAAATTCTAGCCATCTTCCCAGACCTAGCTCAAATGCACCTTCTCCTTTTTCTTGATATCTTTGTTTCCTAGAATGCTTGAGAGTATTTTTTTCATCTTAAAAAAATATGGCATGTTAATGGAGGAAACGCTCAAAAGAGTTCCACTTATTCTGGGAGGAAAGTGATTCTTAAAAATCCACATCTACTTGATGTCACCAATTCCTTCTTCCTCTTCCATAAACCAAACAATTTCAAGGAATGATTCAAATTAATATCATGAGTTTAGATGTCATGGGTTGTCTCAGGAAGGAATCTTTCCATTACCAAGTGTGGAGTGAAAGATATCCAGGTACTTCCCTATTTATAATGGTATCCTGCCTCAAGGCCAGCACGTTTTTCTCACATAACACTTAAATTCTCTCAGAGCCAGTCATTACAGAGTGTGAAACCATCCAGCATATTAGACTGGTGACTATCACTTGTGCTTAACAGACACGTTAATTTCCCAGTAAACAGAAGATGGCTATTTCCCATGTGCTCCTGGAGACAGCAACTCGTAACTATATTGCAATGGGTACCACTGTGCAAGAGTTACACTTTTCCATATTATAGATCATGTTTTTATATGGAACATAGATGGGTGCAGAAAAAATCTTCAAGCATACTCTAAAATGGCCTTGGGGAGAACTGTCTATAAATGTCAAAAGATAACTTTCAGAACTATTATTGTTAAAGATAACTTAAATTGGTCTAAATAGAGATCCAGACACATTATACACGGTGCATACCATGTATCACTAAAATTAATCTATGAATAGATATTCAAGCTCATTTAAGCATAGAGTTTATTTTTTTATTATTTTTTAAGCATAGAGTTTAATTTTTTTTATTTACTTATGATAGTCACACAGAGAGAGAAAGAGGCAGAGACACAGGCAGAGGGAGAAGCAGGCTCCATGCACTGGGAGCCCGACGTGGGATTCGATCCTGCGTCTCCAGGATCGAGCCCTGGGCCAAAGGCAGGCACCAAACCGCCGCGCCACCCAGGGATCCCAAGCATAGAGTTTAAAAGCCTGATTTAGGATGTTTCCAAATAGAAAAGGGATATTAGCTGAAAAACTAGTGAAATCTGAATTAACTCTGGAGTTGACAATAATATACCAATGTTGGTTCTTCAGTTTATGTAAGACTTTAACATGATTATGTAAGGATTTAACAGTAAGGGGAACTGGATAAGGGGTATACAAATACTCCTTCTGCAACTTTTCTGTACCTAAAATTATTCCAAAATTTAAAACTTATTTTAAAAAATTTAAAAAGAGGGTTACTTGGCTGGCTCAGTGGAGCATGTAACTCTTAACCCTGGGGTTGTGATTTCAAGCCCCACATTGGGGGTAGAGATTATGTAAGAACAAACCTTTTTTTTTTTTTCAAATGAAATTAATTTATCTTTTTAAGTTTGAATGACATTTATTTTAAAAATATTTTTAAAAAGTTTAAAATGAGAGCTTATTGGGATAATACAAATTGAGTTATAATCACTTTAATTTAAAGATTTTCTTTAATTAAAAAAGTAGGGAAGCTCCAGTGGCTCAGTGGTTTAGCGCCTGGCTTCCACCCAGGGCGTAATCCTAGAGACCTGGGATCAAGTCCCAGGTCAGGCTCCCTGCATGGAGCCTGCTTTTCCCTCTGCCTGTGTCTCTCTTTTATTGTTTATTTATTCATTTATTTATTTATTTAATTTATTTAATTCATTCATTCATTCATTAGAGAGAGAGAAAGAGAGAGAGAGAGAGAGAGAGGCAGAGGGAGAAGCAGGCTCCAAGCAGGGAGCCCGACATGGGACTTGATCCCGGGACTCCAGGATCAAGCCCTGGGCCGAAAGCCGTGCTAAACCGCTGAGCCACCAGGGCTGCCCTCTGCCTGTGTTTCTGCCTCTCTCTCTCTCTGTCTCTCATGAATAAATAAAATCTTTTTTTTTAAGTAGATTGCTTTATCTGTTTATTTTTCTCCAAAGTGAGATTTTTTAAAAACGGACTTTGTTTTTTTAAGCTTTGATGTTTTAAAACATTCTCGGGGGGTGGGGGTGGGGGTGGGGGGGGGTGGATCCCTGGGTGGCTCAGCGGTTTAGCGCCGCCTTCAGCCCAGGGTGTGATCCTGGAGACCCGGGATTGAGTCCCACGTCCTGCTCCCTGCATGGAGCCTGCTTCTCCCTCTGCCTGTGTCTCTGCCTCTCTCTCTGTGTATCTCATGAAATAAATAAATAAAATCTTAAAAAAAATAAAACATTCTCAGGTTTACTTGGTAAAGACTATCAATTAGCAAATGGGCTGGGTTTTTTTTTTTTTTTCAGCAGAAATCCAGGTACAAACATGTGTACATATGTTTCCTGGCTTGAATCCCAAACTGGCTAACACAAAGGTAGCCTGACTGATGTATGAAATTACCTGGCACAGCTAATTATCTAAGAATGGAGTAACCTTCCATAGAGGGGTTCAGTACTATTTTCCTAAGTGTGAAGTATGCATACTTTTGGATACAGCCATCAAAGAATTCACCATTAAAAGATAATGCCACAAGCATAAAAAGATGTGTATACAAGGGCATTCACTGGAGTATTTATTATAACAAAAGACTTGAAACACAAGTAATGGTACACACAGACATTGGCATACTACGCAGACATCCAAATTATGATATATTATAATTATATTATATTAATATAATTATATTATATTATAATATATTATAATTATATATTTATATTTTATATTAATTGACACAGAAATATGTCCACTTTGAGAGAAAAAAAGACTAAAAAGCAGTATCATGTCATCTGTAAGGACATGGTTTTATATGTCAAACATATCCTTACATATGTCCTTATATATATGCATATGTCAGGATGAGGTGAGGGTGGGGAAGGAGATACTTTATTTCTTTATAATTTTCTGTAATTCTTTAATAGTTTTAAATAAGCATGTATAATTTTTTAGAAAAATAATAAAGCTTCTCGATGCTATATAGAAGTAATTTGTCTCATATTCAAAAAAGGCATTAAGGGCTAGTTCCTAAATATGTAATCTTTAAAAAAAGTGATCCCCCACTCATGACAGGAAGTGGCAAAATATTTGTGATTAAATTTTACAAACTTTAACCCTAGAAAGCTAAAAAATAGTTATATTATAAAAACAGACATTAGCCAAAAGATTACAGGTTGTCAATGTTAATGGTAACATTAGCTATGTAATTTTTGCTTATAGATGTGACACACACCATCACAATATTATGTTTAGCTCCAAAAAAAACTGTAGTTATAAAATCAAGTAATGTCACCATGGATTCTGTTTATGAATATGTATGTTGCTTACAGTATTTTTACTTTAGCTCAGAATATCAGTCAACAGACTTTTGGTGCACAAACATAAATCTGTCCTCTTGCCAAGGATCTCTCTTTCGTATCAATGAATTTAGGAATTCCAGAACTTACAGCACATTCAATACTCCCTATTACATGAGAGACAAGGAAACAAGAGGCTCAGAAAGTTATTTAAAGGACTCCTTTGGGGCGCCTGGGCAGCTCAGTGGTTGAGGGTCTGCCTTCGGCTCAGGGTGTGATCCTGGAGTCCCATGATCAAGTCCCACATAGGGTTCTCCAGGGAGAGCCTGCCTCTCCCTCTGCCTGTGTCTCTGCATCCCTATGTCTCTCATGAATGGATAAATAAAATCTTTAAAAAAATAAATAAAAATAAAGGGCTCCTTTAAGGTCAACAGCTAGTTGGCAGCAGAGCTGGGCCTATCCCCCAGATTCTGGTCATTCGGCTCACAGTGAATTATTTCCATACATCTGTTAGAGCAGCTAAAATAAAAAATATTGACAATATCAGGTGCTGACAAAGATCCAGAACAACTGGAACTTTCACATTTCTGGTGGAGATGCACAAGAGCACACTGGCTCTGGAAGATAGATTGAGATACATACTGCATGACACAGCTATCCCATTCTTATTCACTCTAGTGAAATGAAAACTCACATTCACCCCAAGACCTGTCCATGAATGTTTATAGAGGCTTTGTTCATAATCACCAGAAACTGGAAATGATCCAAATGTCCTTCAATAGGTAAATGGAGAAACAAATTGTAATCCATGCACATAATGGAATATTATTTGGCAATAAAAAGGAATTGCTGATACATACAAAAACTAGGATGACTCTCAGAGGCATTATGCAGAAAGAAGTCAGTCTCAAAATCTTACATGTGGTATGATCCTACCTATAGAACATTCTCGGGATGCCTGGGTGGCTCAGTGGTTGAGTATCTGCCTTCGGCCTAGGGCATGATCCTGGAGTTCCAGGATTGAGTCCCACATTGGGCTCCCTGCATGGAGCCTGCTTCTCTCTCTGCCTATGTCTCTGCCTCTCTCTATGTGTGTCTCTCATAAATAAATAAATAAAATCTTAAAAAAAAGAAAAAAAATAACATTCTCATTTTCAGAAGAGAACAGGATAGAGATGAGCAACAGGTCATCGCTTGCCATGGATGCTGCATGGAAGAGTGTATGGAGGCAAGGAGCTGCAGCAGGGAGGTTTTTCAGGTGATGGAACTGTTCTGTATCCTCATTGTGATGGTGGTTACATGAATCTATAACACGTACTGATATTCACAGAACTGTACACACCAAAACGTCAATTTTACTGTGCATTAATTTAAAACTTAAAACAAAGGCTTTACTCAGTCTCTGGCTTCAAAAGTCCAGAAGTACTTACAGATTTTTTAATTCTATTTTTTAAATTTTTAAATTTTTTTAAAAGATTTATTTACTGGAGAGAGAGTGTGTGTGCTTGAGTGGAGGCAGGGGGAGAGGGAGAGAGAGAGAGGGAGAGGAATCTTCAAGCAGACTCCCTGTGGAGCCAGAGCCTGACGAGGTGCTCGATCTCACAACCCTGAGATCATGACCTGAGCTGAAACCAAGAGCCAGATGCTTAACCGACTGAGCCAGCCAGGTGTCCCTAAACTTCAGTTTTTAATTAACAAGATAAAATGATTTGTGGCCTTTCTTATAAAATCTCATTGTCAAGAAAAAAACATATTTAACTTGGCAAGTTACATAACTTCACTTTGTCTCAATTTCCCTGCTGGTAAAATGGAGTAATAATACACTATCTCAAAGGGTTATACAAGGATTAAACAGTAAATGCTTTGTAAAGTTTGATGAATAACAAAAATACAGACTGTATATGTAACTCTGAAGATAGAAATTAAATACAATGCCAACCAAGTAACTTCTAAGTTTTATCCTTCTGGAAAACCAGGTTCTGATGAGTGCTTTTCAGAGCTGTCCCTGAAATACAGTACAACCCTGGAATTGGATTTTTACACAGAAGTAAACACTCACTACTGAGTCCCTGATAGATTTTTATTCTATAACCATTCTACATAAGCAAATTATTGTCTAAATCAGGGTCAGTGTTAAAGAAGGTCATACTACAGAGTTAAAAAAATCTTTCCCTATATTCATTAATCCTCAGTTCTACCTAACTTAATAAACAGGTAGATAGTGTGTACGTGTGTGTATGTCTGTGTGTACTAAGCAATGGTAGGTGTACTCCCTCTTGGAATACCATAGGTTAAAACACTAGGCAAAATGAGGATTCAACCTCAAGGCTTCTAAAGTTTTTTTTTTTTAAGATTTTATTTATTTATCCATAGAGACACACAGAGAGAGAGAGAGAGGCAGAGGCACAGGCAGAGGGAGAAGCAGGCTCCATGCAGGGAGCCCAACATGGGATTCGATCCAGGGTCCCCAGGATCAAACCCCGGGCTGCAGGCAGCGCTAAACCGCTGCGCCACCGGGGCTGCCCGCTTCTAAAGTTTTCAGTCTTTAAGAATTACCTTTCTAGGGGCACCTGGGTGACTCAGTCAGTTAAGCATCTGCCATCGGCCAAATCATGATCCCAGGGTCCTGAGATGGAGCCCTGCATCAGGCTCCTTGCTCAGCAGGAGCCTGCTTCTCCCTCCCTCTCTCTCTCTCTGCCACTCCCCCTGCTTGTGTTTTCTCTCTGTCAAATAAACAAATAAAATCTTAAAAAAATAAAAAGAATTACCTTTCTACATGGAATAAGGTCATAAACACAATGATTTTCTTCATGCCACATTTCTTGGATTTCTACTTCAAACTTATACCTCTAAGCATAGCTTTTAATTTTAGCACTCTCCCAACCCCCATTTATTTAATCCAGTAAGCATTTGCTTAGCATCTACTTTAATACTTTTTGTGATTTTCAAACTGCCTGACCCACCCTAATTTTGAAAAATGAAATGGAATAAAAAAATAACAGACTGCCTCACAAACAGTAAAGGTAAGTACTGTTTCACATAGCTTTTGTTTCAGGTGTGGGGGGGTATGAATGAAAGAGAATACACGTGACCACATGTGCACTGCTTCTTACTGTGGGTCACAGTCAAAATGCTTAAGAAACAGTCCTATAGGGAATTCAATAAATAGTTCTGGAATGAAAACAACCAATTCTGCAATATTTGGCTTCTGTGGACAAATCTTTTAGTGCTCACTGCACCACCTGATCTTAGAGACAGAAGTCATCTTCAAAGAAAAAGAAAATTTAACTTTCCATTTGAGTTGACAAAAAGGTTCAAGAGAGACTAGGAGGCAAAACAAACCGTCTTTTGGATATTGTTTTAATACTTGACAAGGTGGAATAGATGCAGAAGTGTATACATTCTGGGACACCTGGGTGGCTCAGAGGTTGGGCATCTGCCTTCGGCTCAGGGCATGATCCTGGGGTCCCAGGATTGAGTCCCACATCGGGCTCCATGCATGGAACCTGCTTTTCCCTCTGCCTATGCCTCTGCCTCTCTCTGTGTGTCTCTCATAAATGAATAAATAAAATCTTTTAAAAAATATGTGTATACATTCCTTTTTAAAAAGATTTTATTTACTTATTAATTTAATAATTTATTAATTAATTTGAGAGAGAGAGAGTGTGTGCGCGTGATATGGAAGGAGAGGAGGGGCAGAGGGAGAGGGAGAGAAACACTCTCAAGCAGACTCCCTTGAGCAGGGAGCCTGACATCAGGCCCCTGAGACCATGACCTGAGCCAAAACCAAGTGCTGGACACAACCAACTGAGCCACCCAAGTGCCCCAGAAGTGTATACATTCTTTACCACAACCTGACAGGAAGTAGTAAAGTAAAAAATAAATAAAGAAATAAATAAAGAAGCTATTTGAAAGTAGAAAAAATTTGTACTATGCATGTATATTCCAAATTTAAAACATTGCATCTCTTACCAATATTGTTTAACTTACATTATACAAAATTTAATTTTTTGAAAGATTTCATTTATTTATTCATGAGAGAGACACACAGACAGAGAAACGGAGACACAGGCAGAGGGACAAACAGGCTCCATGCAGGGAGCCCGATGCAGGACCCTATCCCGAGACTCTAGGATCACGCCCTGGGCCGAAGGCATATGCTCAACCACTGAGCCACCCAGGTGTCCCGCATTATACAAGATTTAAATACATTGTATGTCAAACCACCAAATATTTTTTCTCTTTTTAAAGATTTTATTTATTTGAGAGAGAGAGGCAGAGAGTGTGCAAGAGAGCGTGCGTGCACAAACAGGGTGGGGAGGCAGAGGGAGAGGAAGAAGCAGGCTCCCCACCCAGCAGGGAGTGATGCCAGGCTCAATCTCAGGACCCTGAGATCATGACCTGAGTGGAAGGCAGACACTTAAGTGACTGAGCCACCCAGGCGCCCCAAATATCTTCTTTTAGAGGAGAACAAGATATACCTTAGGATTATAAAAATTCAAATATATCTACTTTTGAGAAAAAAAAGAAGTCTTCATGCTGTGTAACATATAATAAAGACTTTTTCTCTTTGAATAATCTTGTAGATAAAAACTATCTTCCAGGGGAACCTGGGTGGCTCAGTTGGTTAAGCATCTGCCTTCAGCTCAGGTCAAGATCCCAGGGTTCTGGGATCAAGCCCCACATTGGGTTTCCTGCTCAACGGAGAGCCTGCTTCTTCCTTTCCCTCTGTTGCTCCCCCTGCTTGTGCTCTCTCTGTCAGATAAATAAAATCTTTTTAAAAAACCCAAAAACTGTCTTCCAAAATCATCTGGTTCTACCCTCTAGGGGACTATAAGCAGTCTATTTTTTAAAAAGATGACTAGGAGCACCTGGCTGGCTCAGTCAGTACAGCATGTGACTCTCAGACTTAGGGTCATGAGTTTCAGCCCCACGTTGCTGGTAGAGCTTACTTAACAAAATTACAAAAAAAAAAAATGTTTTTTAAAGATGACTTGTCGGGCAGCCCAAGTGGTTCAGTGGTTTAGTGCCGCTTTCAGCCCAGGGTGTGATCCTGGAGACCCGAGATCAAGTCCCACGTCGGCTCCCTACATGGAGTCTGCTTCTCCCTCTGGCTGTGCCTGTGTCTCTCTCTGTGTGTGTCTCTCATGAAAAAATAAAGAAAATATTTTTTTAAAAAAAAGATGACTTGTCTGCTAAAGCTTATACTAAAATCAGTTTTCATATTTAAAACCTTATTACAATTTAGACAAGATCCTAGCTTATTTCTTCTCTAGACTAAACTAAATATGACTTTCATGTGTCAAATCTAACAAAGTCAATGCTAAAACTGCTACCTGCCTTGTAGCATCAACTTAGCAAGTTGTTTTATAGCAGTGTTTCTCAATCTCCATACAGCCGATGTTTTAGACCAGATCATACTGTGCACTGTAGGATGATCCTACTGGATGCCAGAAGCACACCCCAGATCCCACTGTGTTAATCAAAGATATCTCCAGACATTGCCCAATGTCTCCTGGAGGCAAAATTGCACTTGGTTGAGAACCACTGCTTTTTTTTTTTTAAGATTTTATTTATTTATTCATGAGAGAGAGAGAGAGAGGCAGAGACACAGGCAGAGGGAGAAGCAGGCTCCATGCAGGGAGCCCAACGTGGGACTCGATCCCAGGTCTCCAGAATCACACCCTGGGCTGAAGGCGGCGCTAAACCGCTGAGCCACCCGGGCTGCCCAAGAACCACTGCTTTACAGGTTTATATTTTAATCATTATTTCCATGTTTGGGCAATAAGAGGGAAAAAAATGACAATAGTGCAAGTACAGCAAAAAAAAAAAAGTGACCAAATGCACTTTTCAATAGAAGTAATGGCGCCCCAGCCATGATTACAGAGCCTGGGCTCACAGGAGCACCTTACCTGCCCCAACTCCTCTCGCCCCCGCTGGGCGGCAGACCCAAGGCACTTCACAATATTCCAAACCAGTTAACTATATTTAAGTAAATTTCTCATGTTGCTATTTGTTTAAAACCTTGGGTTTCCAAAAAGTTTAAGTATACCACAGTTGTAAAAATATTAAGTAAACATTTTTAATAATTAGCAATTCAGGAAGGATTATTATATCATTATTATGAAATGATGCAATGAAAAGAACCATGTAGCAGTTACAAAGACAAATCTTTCAAAATATGTAGCTATTTTTAATTTTTTTATTTTTAAAATTAAAAAAAATTTATTTATTTGTTCATGAGACACACAAAAGAAAGAGGGAGAGACATAGGCAGAGGCAGAGGGAGACACAAGCAGGCTCCATGCAGGGAGCCCGATGTGGGACTCCATCCCGGCACTCCAGGATCACACCCTGAGCCGAAGGCAGGCGCGCCTAACCCTGAGCCACCCAGGCGTCCCTGTAGCTATTTTTAAAAACATTCTCTGTCATACTTAACCCCTCTCTAAGGATAAAAGTATATAGGGTTTGCTCTCAGATGGACTTGGAAATTCTCTTAATACTGTAAAAATCCAAGCTAGGTCTTTAAGAATGTACTTTAAAAAAAATTAAAACTATTTTGCCCCAGCAACTATTTCAATATTTAATTTAAAACAGGACATTAGGGGGATCCCTGGGTGGCTCAGCAGTTGAGCGCCTGCCTTCGGCCCAGGGCGTAATCCTGGAGTTCAGAGACTGAGTCCCACATCAGGCTCCCTATATGGAGCCTGCTTCTCCCTCTGCCTGTGTCTCTGCCTCTCTCTCTCTCTCTCTCTCTCTCTCTCTGTCTCTCATAAATAAATAAATAAATAAAATAAAAAAACACAGGACATTATAATTTCCCTATGGATTGTTGATCAATACTTTTTAAACCAAAAATTACTCAGTGGGTATACATTCACATGGATCAAAAATCTTAAGTACAGAAGAAAACACAGTGAATAGAGCACCATTACTCATGATAGCTCAAACCAGAAATAATCCAAATGCGCAACAATGGTAGAATGGACAAATAAATTATATGTGTACAACTGATTATTATATGAGGGAAAACTAATTATTGTTACACGTGAAAATATGAATAGTATAAACGTAATTCTGAGCTAAGGATACCATACACAAATGAGTATATAAAGCATTCCACTTATACACAGCTTAGAAATTTTTCCACAACAGGAGTTTCCTCATTCTTTTTTGCAGCTATAAAATTTATTCTCTGCATGAATGTACCCTAATTTATTTATCCAATTCTATACTGATACACATTTAGGTTTTTTCCAAACTTTTGTTGAGTTTATTTAGATGAATTTGTATGCTTTTTATGCTAGAAAGAAAACTGTAGGGTTCTACAAGGAGGATCTTTCAGGCAAGGTAACTTCAAATCCCAGCTCTAATAGTATATTACATACAGGAAAAGTCTCTGGGCATCTGGGCTACAGTCTTTCTTTTTTTTTTTTTTTAAGATTTTATTTATTTATTCATGAGAGACACACAGAGAGAGAGGCAGAGACATAGGCAGAGGGAGAAGCAGGCTCCCTGTAGGGAGCCCAATGTGGGACTGCATCCTAGGAGTCCAGGATCACACCCTGAGCCAAAGGTAGATGCTTAACTGCTGAGCCACCCAGGTGTTCCTGGGCTACAGTCTTAAGAGGAAATGGGGAAAAAAACACAGATTCATCTATGCAACTAAGAGCACACACAGACTCTTCTCATCACCTCAAAAAAAAAAAAAAAACAACCAACAAAAAAACCCAAAAAAACCAACACTTCACCATATATTTCAATGTTCAAAGGCCACAGACATTACTTAAAATACATTAAAATAGTACATTTGAAAGGGTGAAAACAATTCATAAGGACCTAGTGTAAGTCTCATTTTGTAAGCCAGGTAGTGTAATTAAGAAGTTGTAGTCCATTGAATTTCCAAAGCTGAATCAAAATTCCAAAGCTGAAAAGTCTAAATTCCAAAGCAGTTAAAGACTCTATTCTTCACTAGCATTAAAGACAAAAGGAATCACCCAACACTGTATATCTTTGTGAAATCCAGTGAAAAGTAAGAACCTTCTGATGCTACATGCCTAGCAAGATCAAGAAATAAGGCCCTAGAGCCATACTCTGCATCATTTCTATTTCTGTTCTCTTCCAACAATCCCTTCTCACCACACACTGAGGAGTTTATCAAGAAACAGACAGAAGCAACCAAATCTCTGCTAGGCCATTTGACTCTAGTAAACCAGAACAAATAAGTTAAAAAACAAATAGAACCCTCCTCCCCAGAAAAAGTTTATGTAGCAAAATGTATTATAGTTGAGAAAAAAAATATGTAGCTCAATCATCTAAATTTTATTTGTTTAGTCAGTCTGGGCTCACACAGCATAAGTGCTCTTATTATTATTATACATGTGGCCGAGATTAATTTTTTTCAAGTGTTCTGCAAAATCTAAGGCGAGTCTAAAACCATTCTTTGCCAATCCCTCTTTATCAGCAATCCAATGCTAGTGACTGATTCCATTGATGGGAAAGCCCCGAGGTGGCTCAACAATAAAAGAAAATAAGGATTAGCAGAGTCCCTTGAGGTAAATCCTAATGCATTACTGATGTGTCTACCTTATCTGAAAAGTCTCTAGGTAACTCTTGTGGGTTCACAGACTTATCACAATGATATCCTACAAAAATGACAGAGTAATTCTACAGGACCCAAGAAATTCCATTTTAAAAGCTCTCTGCACTGAATAAAACTGTATACATGGCCTTGAATCTACTTTCCAAAAGAATCTCTTAAACTATGCTTTAAAGAGGAAAAAAAGTCATATTTTACCATAAAATTACTTTTCAGACTAAAAACAAGGCTAGGGATACACACACACAATCTGTAGGTATAGGCCTAAAGTGGAGAGTTGATAAAATTTGACAGGTAAAGAGACTTTTCTTTCCTTCATCCACCAAAGCAAAAATGCCTAAGGCACTCAAACTTATAACCCTAATAACAGTTTATGATCAAAACCTCAGAAGAGCAATGGGAATTCTTTGGGAGAAAATGTTAAGTGTTTTTTTTTTAAATCAAACATAACTGCTATATAAACAAACAGATTAACTAAAATAAGCATCTGATGTCTTCACTGATTCTACCAAGCACTTTATGGCTTGCATTAACCATGAAAATTTACACAAGGCTTTGCACGTGATTCAACTCTGGACACAGAACTCATTGAGATACGTTAATGTCCTAAAACACCCTTTTCACCACACAAGCTCTGAATAGGCTTGAAACAAGCACAGCCTGTGGGTATCACTGCAGAATCTGGAGCTGTTTTACTGTCTCCACCACGTCCAGCCAGCCATAGAGCAACAAATCAAAGTTCCCATAAGCACGCTGCACCTGCAAGACTTAGGTATGCTCCAAGTCAAATATTTGCAATTTTTTCATCCCAAATCTGCACAAATGAAAGTATGCAGATCACAGCACCAGATCTCTCATTAGCCAAAATGATCTCTATTTCCCACATCAGCCACGTCCTACCATTTATTGAGTCCTTAATATATACATGTGCCAGGAACCATGCTAGCAGCTTGCATATATTATCTCTAATCCCTATAACAAACCCCATTCTACCGTTGAGGTATCTGAGGCCAGAGAGGTCAAGGTGATTTGCCCAATGCTGTAAAGCCAGTAACTGGTGGAGCTGATTCAAATCTTGTTCTGCCTAGCTCCAAAGGCTTCCTGATCCTCCTTCAGCTACATTCACTGACTGCAACACAGTTTCCTTCTATCAAAGTAAATTCAAGTGCTGTCAGAAATAGGGACAGTAGCTGAGAAGACTATCATACCTAAAGCTGGAGCACAAGATCCAAGAGTTCCCTGCAAGGAAATGCAATCACCTCCTTTAGAATAACTAGTTCCAAAGGCAATGGTACAAAATATAAGAGAATCCACAGGGGTTTTTATTGTTGTTGTTGGCTGTCTCTTTAACTGACTTTTTACAACAAGGGAAATGAAACTCAAGAGTATATTCACGTTTTTGTTGAAATTATCTAAAACCCTGAGTAAAGGGTGACTTTTTTTTTAACAGTTCACTTTTACAGTTTACTTCTTCGATAGGCTCCAGACATTCCAAAACAAAATCACATCAGTAGCATTACTAATCAACTTTTTCCCTACAAACTTGAAAAGTATTTTCTTACCACACTACAAGATTACTTCCCATACTTAGAGCAGAAATGGAAACAGCTCTGGGCGTCACAAATCAGATCTTGAGGCCACAGTTGCAGAAAGTAGGTGCTGTTTCCCTTGAGCAGGAGCCGCTCTTCTGAAACCTCCTAAGGGAAGGGTGTCTGAAGAAGAGTGTTGAAGAAACTAAAGCAAGCTGTTTGTATTAATGAGTGAGCTGCTGGCACTACTACTCCTGAAGTGTTTCACTGCCATGCAATTGTTTTCCAGCTTCCAAGCTCTGAATCTGGCAGACAGAATGCTGTTCTCACAGCCATACATGTTATATGATCAGCTGCTCTGTGGTATGTGGGTGTTTAGGTAAGTGACTGGTTACAAGAGGTTCTGCAATATTAAATCAAGGAAGCACACTGTCCCCTGAGATTTTAGTGATCTGTCACTATACTACGCTGACAAAGTAACATATTTGCAACTTTGAAATGGTTTGGGTTTAGGATAGGCAAATAATTTCTGACAGTAAAACTTCAGGCATGACATGAACAAAAAATATAACCTGTAATACAAGCCACTTCAAGCATGTTTATTAGATAATAAAAGATGCAATATTTGCAATCTCAGCATGCTTTCAAACTTCATAGGATACACTGCATAATTATCAGAATAAATGCTATTCTTCGTGTGTGTGGAATAGGTTCTACGCAAGATTCCAAGGCTCCCTTGCCTTCCAAAAAGCTGTTAATATCATGAAATCCTTAGCCTCTCAGAACCCCAAAAACGTTAAAAAAAAAAAAAAAGGTCCCAAAGGATTCCTTAGGTAAAAAATATTGTCAGAACTGTAAGCTCCTGAAGAGCCGGAGACTATGTTTCTTTAATGTCACTGCCCATCACAACACTATCACAAGCTGGAATAAGTCTCCCTTGGTTGAAATATAATCAAACAGCAAAAGCTGGATGCAGAGTGATTTAAACAAGAATAGCTGATATTTATCCTCTGCTTGTTGATGGAATAGTGCAACGTTCATCCCTAGTTCTAGATCCTAAACATGGAGACAGAATTCCCTAACTACAATTAAGATCTTTCCATTAGAACAAAGTTTAAAATGGATAATTCTGATGGCAATGTCATCTTGAACAGAGACATGAAATCATATTTAATAAAGTTGAAAAAATCTGCACAAAGCAGGTGCTCTACTACAGGGATGATAAACCCTTCTTTTAAGAAATCCAATCAACCTCAATCAACACATTATGGATAGGCATCATGAAACAGACCATTGACTTTGCTGTTGAAATTTGCTACATTTAGAATACAGTGCAAGGAACATATATCATCAACTGGTCAAATTCAGACAAATTATTTTGACTCCAGTTTTAACCTTTTCTGAAATTCTCACGTACATCTCCTTTTTATAGGAAGACAGGGAATGATACCTTACAAATACCTAACCTGCTGTAATCAAAGAACAAAACACAAGGAAGGATACATATAATCTACTTTGTTGCTTACTGCTCAGACCAAAGTACTGTAATGCCAATCCTTAAGAAACAAAACTCAAGTTTCCTTTCACTTTTGCATAATATGGATCTCAACCTGATGTCCCAGGACTAGCTTCAAGAGGGGTATAACTGCATACAAAATGATGTGTCCTCACTAAGAGGACCCTAAAGGCTTCCATAATCCCAAAGAAAGGTTAGGAACCACTGAAGGAGACATTTCCAGAATCACTAAAACTCAGAGGTGAACATTTTCAACAAAATTACACTAAAGGTAGTCCCTATCCGAATACATGTGCACAGTCCTGATACAGGCAACCAACCTGCCTGCCAGTCCTAACCATCACAGTGCAGTTGACCACTCTCAAATCAGCCCTAGGCGGGAACATCCCCTGCATTCAGCGCACACACACACATGCCAGCCACAGCAGCTCTTCATTCCTTGAGCAGACACATGTTGTCAACAAAGCATGTGCTAGTTGCCATTCCCAGAACAATACAGGCCTGGCCATCTCTAGGAGGAAAAAAAAAAATACACCTTCTTCCCAAAACATTACCCTATTTATTTACTGTGTCTTGACGATCGAAGTTAAATATTACAACAAAATAAATGAAATGCCCACACACCATTATGTATCCAATCAACTGAGGAAAAAAAAAGCACCACTCAGGTATTACTGAGGGTACACGGGAGATGCAGATCAGGAAAACACTATGATAACGATGCTTGAACATGGGGACAATCAAAGACAGACTCACGCAGGGCCATCCTGAGAACATGGTTATGGAAAGAACCCTTCCCCAAAAGCAGAAGCACATTCCTTTGATTGGCACAAGCCATTCCTGACAATGGATCCGCAATGACAGGGGCTGCTCTGGCAATCAGGAAGTGTGTGTGTGTTGTGGGGGAGGGATGTACTAAATGTGATCAAAGACTGGCCCTCTTCAAAGAAGAGCATATGGGATCTCAAATCGTGCAGACAAGACTTCGAGGATGAGGCAGGGGCATTTATCATTTGTCCAGGAGACATCCCTCTACAATGAACATGTTATGTGCAGATGTAACGGGGGTGTCACTACCTTTAGTGTTTCCCATCTAAGAATCTTAAGTAGAGTCTGATTGGAGGGGAGGAGAAGGTGGGGGGTGGAGAAAGGTCTGCATTACCCTTTGGGGTGAGTGTTGGGCGGGTGTACACTGGATGCATTTTATCTCGGGCAGCACAATACTCCCAGGGGTTGGAGGTTTGGGCGCAACCGCAGGGCCGGGGAGGCAAAGGGTGCAAGCCGCCAGCTGCAGGGCAGGGGAATGCTCGCAGGAGGACCGGTGCAAAACCTCCCTCGGCCCGCTAACCCAGTCAACCCCAGCCTCCCCTCGTGTCTCGAGGCGAGCGGGCTCTCTGCAAAACTGGAGCCCGCCTGGGTCCGGGATGCGGAGGCAGAAGCGGGCGCCCCCGGCCCGAGCTCGCGGCCAGAGGAGTGCAGCGCCCCGGGCCTCCCCGCCGGATGGGGGCTGCTCCGGCCTAGTGCACGCAGCTGCCTCGGCGAAGGGTTAACCCGGCGCCCGAGCCCCGGCCGGCGCGGCGGGCAGCGGGGAGGAAGGGCTGCTGCAAGGGGCGCAGCCGCGACTGTGGCGTGTGCGTGGGGGGCAGGGGCTTCTACTCACCCTGGCCGGCCGCCTCCGCCTCCGCCGCCCCGACCGCCGCCTCGGCGGTCCATCCCTGCGGCGGGGGGCCTGTAGCCGCGGCGCTCGAGTAACAACCGCCGGCCGGGCCGGCCCCTCCCCCCCGCCCAACGTCTGTCCTCAGGGCCGCTCCGCAGACCCGGCCTCGGCCGCCGCCGCCGCCGCCGCCGCCGCCGCCGCCGCCGCCGCCGCCGCAGCGCTACGTGGCCGCCGCTCCGACGTCTCGCGACTCCCTTCCGAGCGCGCGAGGGCGAGCGGGGCCGGCGGGGCGGGCGGGCGGGCGGGCGGCGCGCGGGGAGGGAGGGAGGGAGGCAGGGGAGGGGGTGTGCGTGTGTGCTTGTGAGTGCGGAGCCGGGGGCAGGGAGGGAGGGCGAGCGGCGGCGAGAGCGCGCGCGCGCCCGCGTCCCCCCCCCCCCCCGCCCAACGGGGAGCCGACACCTCCCTCCGCCCGCCCCCCTGGCATCCCGGCCGCTGGGCGCGGCGGCGCGCATGCGCAGCACCTCGGGCCGGCCCCGGCGCACCTTTTCTCCCCGCTGCCACAATGTGAGCGCCCCGCCGCCCAGATAACCGCCGACTCCCGCTCCACCCCCGCCCTCCCCCACTCCGCCCACTGCCGAGCGCCCAGGTAAAGGCGTGCACTGCGCGTGCGCGCCGCTCGCCCTGGGTCTGGGGGCGTGGTTGCTGAAAGGAAGCCAAAACGCCGAGTGGGAGGGAGCCTGGGGCGGAGGGTGCGAGCCTCCCCGAAGTAGGGGCGGGGTAGGATTAAGGCAAGGTGAAGTGAAAAAAGGGGGGACGAAGTGGGAAAGTGGGCCCGAGTGAGACTTAGAAGCAAAGGAGCCTTCTTCGGCTTATGAAGCGAAATGTAAAAAAAATCTTGACTGTGGCCTCTGGTGCTGGAGGGTAGGGTGAGAGACAGAAGGCAGAAATGAAGGAGGCAAAAGAGAAGCAGGAGTGTGTGTGTGGGGGGGGGTGTCATCCGCCGGGGAAATGGAACTGCTAATAAAAACTAGAGAAATTTAGAGATTGCCAGAGTGATCAGAAAAACAAATTTAGAGCCGCGTTTGTTCTGTGGCCAGGAATAGGAAAGGGGATATGTGTGTGTGTGCTTGAGACATTGAGCTGCTGCAAGAAAGGAACCCTCCATTGAAAGTATTACAGCATTATGACTAATTAGCTATTAATCATTAATATAATTAATGGTACTATTAGCTAACAAGGTAGCATTTATCCGAGTTCCAAGCCAAGAGAGGGTGTCCATAATTGCAAGTGCTTGGAGTACAGAGAGGGGAAGTGAGGCAGGCAAGGTGAAGGCCTTAGGGTGGAGAGGACCCAAGACAGCAACTTGGAGGGTCAGCATGACCCTTTCCCACCATAAACCAAACTTCCCTGATGTTCCCTAAATCTTCTCTCCATTGGAACTCCTCGTCCTCTTTCCATTATTAGCAGCACCCTTAACAAATGTCTCTGCCCTAAGACCTACCTCTCTACACGTTTTCAATACAGATGCAGCTACTTCTCTCTAAAATAGCCACTCCTCCCCCTCCCTTAAAAAAATCCCTGTAGCAAGTAAGATGACCTGAATCTGGGATAGGGTTAGGGACAAGATTGGAACTTGATACACAGAAGGGTTCCAGGGCTAGCTAGCTCTGTCCTTGGCCCCTTCCAAAAACAGATGCTCGGTCTTTATTATACTTGGACTCCACACTCCAGGGAGTGTAATTGGGCACCTTTGAGTTGTGTTCCTCAGTAGTGAGTGTCTTCGGTGGATAAACACTAAAAGTGACATCATAATTCAGCAGGTAGAGAGAAATCTTCAGGCAGAGCAGGAGGAAATAAGCATACATAAGTAATAAAAGGAAAGACTTAGGGGTGCCTGGCTGGCCCAGTTGGTAGAGAACGTGGCTCTTGATCTCAGGGTTGTAAGTTTGAGCCCCACCTTGGGCATAGAGATTACTTAAATAAATAAGTAAAGAAATTTTTTTTTTAAAGTAAGACTTAGGGATCCCTGGGTGGCGCAGCGGTTTGGCGCCTGCCTTTGGCCCAGGGCGCGATCCTGGAGACCCGGGATCGAATCCCACATCGGGCTCCCGGTGCATGGAGCCTGCTTCTCCCTCTGCCTGTGTCTCTGCCTCTCTCTCTCTCTCTCTGTGACTATCCTAAGTAAATAAAAAAAATTATTTAAAAAAAAAATAAAGTAAGACTTAGATTTAATGTAAGAAAGAACTACTTGGCCTCCACAGGGGCTGGTGAGCCCAAAACATCTGACTGAGAGGTAGTTTCGCCTCTTTGTGCTTTTAGGACATTTAATCCGTTCCCTACTCTGCCCTGACAGGCAGACCAGTGTGCAGAGCTATGGCTAAAGAAGCAAGGTAACCTTCCAGGTATCTATGACTCTACACCCACAGACCAACCCTCTGAAGGGCTCCTAGTAATTAGAATAGCAATATTATTACCTTCCACCTGAGGAGTGCTTTATGATTTCTGCAGGGAGGTTATGTCCATTATCTCATGAGATCTTCCAACAACCCTGTGAGGCAGGCAGGGCAGGTATTATTCCCAATGAAGGAAATTTGGGCCAAGGAATGTTAAATGGCTCAGTCAATCACTCAACCCAGAAAACAATGGAGGGTTTGACTCTGAAAGACTGCTACATATTCCTGTGGGTAAAAACAGGTAGCCTTGGCATGTGATAGAGAATAATTTTAATGTTCAATTCTACATTTTTATCTCCTTTCTTTCATGTTTTTTCCCCCTTTTCTTCTCTCCAGGACTCTAGGACTTGCCCTTGTGTATCTGAAGCTTTGGTGACCAGTACTTTGGAAGGCCTTGGGCCACAGGGCTGGTAAGGATATCCCAGTTCCTCTGTTTCCCTCAACTCTCCCTTTTCATGCATTTACCCACAGAAGGGGGCTGCCAATCAGCGTCTTCATTTGACATGTCATAAGAAGAGGGCATTTGCCCACAGCCAGACTGCTAATCCCAAGTCTCTCTTCTTTAGCTGCTGGCACGACACCTGACAGTCATTGCAAGCAACATTTAGCACCCACACCTGGCCTTACTGGATGTAAGATCAGGCTTCAGTCATCCCCGGTATTGTGGCCTTGGATTGTTTTTCACTGATTTCTTCATTAAGGCAGTGGACAAAACCCAGTAGAAGCCATTTCTTAAAAAAAGTTTTAGTATACACACACGCACACACACACACACACAGAGGAATATTACTCAACCATAAAAAGGATGAGATCTTGCCATTTATAACAACAAGTGGGAACCTAGGGTATTATGCCGAGTGAACTAAGTCAGAGAAAGACAAATACCATATAATATCACTTAGAAGTAGAATCTAAAATCAAAACAAATGAATAAACAAACAAAAAGTAGAATCAGACCCAAAAATTCAGAGAACAAACTGATGGTAGCCAGAGGGAAAGAAATGAGGGCTTGAGCAAGATGGAGGGAGGGAAGTAGGAGATATAGGCTTCTATTTATGGAATGAATAAGTCACAGGAATAAAAGGCACAGCATAGGGAATATAGTCAATGATGCTGTAAATAGGATTGTATGGTGACAGATGCTAGCTACACTCATGGTGAGCACAGTATAAGGTAGAGAGAAGCTGAATTGCTATGTTGTATACCTGAAACTAGTGTAACATTGTCAACTATATTCAAAAACATAAATAAGTTTTATTTTAAAAATGTGTTTTTAAAGATTTTATTTATTTACTCATGAGAGACACACAGAGGCAGAGACATTGGCATAGAGAGAGAAGCAGGCTCCCTGCAAGACTTGTTCCCAGGACCCTGGGATCACCACCGGAGCCAAAGGCAGATGCTCAACCACTGAGCCACCCAGGTGCCCCTAAATAAAAAGCTTTAGTATAAAGTTCTGCACACTTTGACAGTTCTGAAAACCTTCAAAGATTTCATTTAAATAGCAGCAGACATATATGGTTCTTGGATGGTCTGATACAAGCTCCCTGCTCACTGCATTTCCTCACTCCCCAAACTTGCAGGAGTAAACCCACTGTTAGTGATAGTTGTTACCACCTGTATTTAAACAGGGGTAGTGTCTGTGGCTCCCTGTCACCTCATTAATATAATCCAGTCCCTGTACACTAGACTGGGGGTGGGAGCCCTGGTCATGGGCTCATAGGTTCTCATACTTGCAGTGCTGCAACCTTTGCTCAATCCCTTTATCTTTTACACTTTGTAAAAAAAAGATGGGATTATCTGGCTCTTAGAGTCTTCCAGGTCTGATACCTAGGATTCTATTCTAGAAAGTTGACTTTGTTTGCTAATATCTTGCAATACCACTCCTTTGCTAAGAATCCAGTTCCTATTGTTTAGCCCTTCCTACAAGAAACTGCCCCCTTTACAGAATAGATAAAGCTGGCCTGGACTCTCCTGCTTTATCCACTTTTTCTCTAAGTGATGGTGTTTATAGATAGCTCAGAAAGCTGGACTTTTGGCTTTTCTGCCATAGGGCTTGCATGCGTACATGCCCTCATGCAGTGTGTATGCATGTTTATGTCCAATCTTAAAAGGATTCACTTTCAAGGCACTTTCACTCTGTGCCCCCTCACTTCCTACCACCCCTGCTTGAATTCTAGTGATGAAGCAAAATAAATGCCAGGGTGCCCTAGAAGAAAAAGAGAAGACACCCTAAAAGTCCAGATCCATGAATGCAGCTGTTTTGGTTGGGGATAGAGATGAGGGAGGCTATTGGGATAGCCAGTGTCCCTTTGGTCAAAGCCTGGTTTCAGCTGCAGCATGGCCTGGGGCCATCATTTGGCTCATAGCCCCCTACAGCTATGGTCTCTGTACATCAAAATGCATTTTGTAATTCTTTAAAAGCCATGTTCATGTGACAGTTTCTACAAATATTTAGTCTACATTACCTCATTTCATCCTTCCCTCAATGCTGGTAGATAGGAAGGGCAGAAAATGATGTTTCCATAAAAAAAAAAGACTATTTATTTGATAGACAGAGAAAAAGTGAGCAGAGGAGGGGCCTGGGAGAGAGAGAGAATCCTTAAGCAGACTCCGTGCAGAGCTTGGAGCCTGATTCAGGGCTCTATCCCACAACCCTGAGATCCTGACCTGAGCCAAAATCAAGAGTTGGATTCTCAGGATGCCTGGGTGGCTCAGCAGTTGAGCGTCTGCCTTCAGCCCAGTTCGTGATCTGGGGTTCAGGGATTGAGTCTTTTTTTTTTTCTTTAAGATTTTATTTGTTTGTTTGTTTGTTTGTTTGTTTATTTATTTATTTATTTATTTATTTATTTATTTATTTGGGGGGGGGCGGGCAGAGGCATAGGCAGAGGGAGAAGCAGGCTCCATGCAGGGAGCCCGAAGTGGGACTTGATCCTGAGTCTCCAGGATGATGCCCCGGGCTGAAGGCACCGCTAAACCGCTAGCTCCCCCCGTCCCCCCGCCGGGCTGCCACAGGATTGAGTCTTGAGTCCTGCATCGGGCTCCCTGCATGGAGCCTGCTTCTCTCTCTGCCTATGTCTCTGTCTCTCTCTGTCTGTCTCTCTCTCATGAATAAATAAATAAAATCTTAAAAAAAAAAAAAGAAAAGAAAGTTGGATTCTCAGCTGACTGAGCCACCCAGGCACCCCCTACCCATTTTCTTTTTCTTTCTTTCTTTCTTTCTTTCTTTCTTTCTTTCTTTCTTTCTTTCTTTCTTTCTTTCTTTTTCTTTTTCCTTTTCTTTCTTTTTCTTTCTTTCTTTCTTTCTTTCTCTTTCTTTCTTTTTCTTTCCTTTTCTTTCTTTCTTTTTCTTTCCTTTTCTTTCTTTCTTTCTTTTTCTTTTTCCTTCTTTCTTTTCTTTCTTTCTTTCTTTCTTTCTTTCTTTCTTTCTTTCTTTCTTTCTTTCTTTCTTTCTTTCTTTCTTTCTTTCTACAGCAAATAATAACGAGGCCTGGATTTTAAGGGTCACATGGCCAGAACTAAAACCTGGGTCTCCAGGATCCAAGTCCTGGACTTATGACACTGTGCTGCAGCCCTTTGCTGGATACCATACAAATCAAAATGAACAGAACAGATGTGATCTCTGCTCTCTGGAAGTTTGGACTCCAATGGACAGCCACAATTCAAGCAAACATGAAGGGACAAAATTATTCACAGTCAATTCACATATGCCAGTAAATAAGTGAGTTAAATAGATCAGGAAAGCTATGTTTACTTGGTCTACTTTTTTTTTTTTTAATTTCTTGTTAGAAAGGGCAATGTTATTGAGGCTAAAGTCTTAGGCTCATCCTATCCTAACTTGGTTTGCATATGAAAAAGTACTGTAGTAGTGCTGCAGGCTCTTTCATTCTTTTGGCTCTTTGTCTTGCACACGGTTTCAGCTTTCCCGGAACATATACCAAGTGTCACACAAGGTGGGTCTCAAGAATCATTACTATGAAATTATCTCTGCCCTTAAGTGACGTCTTCAAACCTTTTCCTAAAGCAAAAGCTTCCATTCACTCTGCCTCTACCATCTCTACTGTTGGAAAAAGGACAGATCCACTCAGTGCCCATCCTATTGTTAGAAGGCCTGAGATTCATCTTTATCCAAGTAAGACAGCCAGTTAGGACAGCGCAGAAGGGGACTTGGAATTTGAGGGGCATTGGTATTATCCCAGAGAAGCAAGGCCACCACCACCTCACCTGCAACAGCTTAACTTCCACATATTTAAGCCAAGGCAGAGAGGACTTAGGTTACGGAATGTGGGCAGCTGAGGGCAGGAACCCCAGCGGGAGAACATCCTCCTATCTGGAACTATAGCAGCCCAATTCCTCCCCTGGGGGTTCTGCCTTAGGGTCTGTCTCCAGCAGTGTGATCTAAAGTAGTTAGGTCCGAATTGTGTTTGAGTCTTTAAAGAGGCTCTCGGATTCTTTTAGGCAGCGTGCTTAATTATTGTCTGTAATTGATGTGACATGTGCCCCAGAGGCATGCACTGAGGTCCAATTGAAGTGATGGTTTTTTAAAAATTGGAATTAATTAATTAAAGAAGGCAGCTGTACTGGGCTGTGAGTTAATGCCAAGCTCTGTAACCCTAAACCAGCCAACCCACCCAACCGGCCTCACCACCTGAGGTACAATCCTGAGGTTCTCACGGAGGTGGGATGGGAGACCCAGGAAATGAGGGCTGCAAAGGGGGAAGTTGGGTGAGGGGGCTGTGAGTCAGGGGACCCTCTCTTAACTTTCATAACCCTCAAAAATCTCGAGAACTGTTTGGGTACCAAAAGAAGTGTGTGTGAGTAGCTAGGGAACTGCGGAAAGGGAAGACAAGGTTCAAGGATGTATGTGAGATGATGGGGAGGGGCAGTCAAGGGGCAGAAGGGTGTTTGGGGCTGGAACGGGATGCGGGGGAGGAGCTGTTGGCAGGAGCGAAGCAAGACAGACCTGCTTGGGTAAGGACTAGGAAGACTGGGGGTGGAGAGGACCCTGTGGGTGGAGCTCAGAGGAGGTAGGGCCCGGATGTGGGGGCGGGAACATGGAGCCTGGGGCCTCTGGCATTCAGAGGAAGTATTAATTAAACCCCTGACCTGAGGTGGTTAACAAAGCTGTGGCAACTTTTCATATGAGTTGAGTTAATAACAATAATAACAATAATAATAACAATTAACGATAATGAGACCTTATCTGCAGCAAGTTGTTCCTAGAGCTTTGTAGGCATTAAGTCATTAATTCCCTGGCCCCTCCGGCCACCTTTTTCTGGAAGTAATGGGAGTCCAAGAGGACACAGACAATCTTTGCGCTGTTGGGCCTGTTGCCACTGGCTGGACAGGTTAGTTCATTTACAAAGGGAGAAAATCCAAGGTTCTTTAGGGCTTCATGAACTTTAATAAGCTTTTGCATTTTTTTAGAAATGGTATTTAAACGGGATGAGTACAGAAATGTAGAACTCAGTCACCAGAAATGCCTAACCAACTTTGATGTGAAAACTCGATCCCAGGACCCCGGGATCATGACCTGAGCCGAAGGCTCAACCACTGAGCCACCCAGGTACCCCTGATGTGAAAACTCAAGTCCTCCCTGAGAGCATCAGGTTGAATAGTGTCTGACAGTGGAGAGTGACCTGGGGATGACCAGGAAGTGACCTGGAAGTGACCAGTGACCATCTGTGAAGCCCTAACTAGTGGCAAGGCTGAGCCTCTGCTGCAAACAAGGTAAATTGGAGGACTTCAGGTGGCTACCCTCCACAGACCAAGGAGGGAAATTTAGAGCAAAGACCCAAGGCCAGTAAAAAAAGGAGGGTTATCCTACATTGGCTGGGGGGGGGAGGGGTTCACATGGGACTGAGCCTGGGAGCCAAAGCCTTGGGCATACCTGAGTGCCAACAATGACCAGCTTTGTAGATTTCAACTGTTATTTCATTTTATGTGTTTCGCATAATTTGAGTACTTCAAATTATATGCACCCAGTCCAAAGACAGGCTTTCATTTGCATCCCATAAACCGTGAGAGTCATCATCATTCTCCTAGTCAAGATCAAAGACAATTAGACCTTGCATTGTGCAGCACATTTTTAAACAAATAATCTCAATATACGTAAACAAGGTATCCTGGTGGTCTTTAGGTTTTTCTCTCCATTAGTAAAGGAGACATGTGAGATCCAGAGCAGGAGCTGAGCTTGTCTGAATCTCAGAGTTGAGCAGCAGAAGAATCTGTGTTCATGACAGTGAAATAAGAGGGATGAGACCTCATTCTCCTGACCTTTGCTATCCTTCCAGAACCATAGCCTTCCTTCCCTTTCCCGTACCACTTCAGAAAAAGTCACCTGCAAGTACTAGAACTTTCAGAACTTTGAAGACTGCATCAAAGAACATACAGTAAAGTGTTACACGGTGAAGTTGAGAAGAGAATGTTCTGGTTAACAAAATAATCTGGTTAACAAAGTAGTACCTAACACTTAGTACTAAATACTAAAATAATCATTGTTTATCTGAAGTTCAGATTAATTGGTTGTCATATATTTATTTATTCATGAGAGACACACACACACAGAGAGAGGTAGAGACAGAAGCAGGCTCCATGCAAGGAGCCCGACATGGGACTCGATCCCGAGGCAACACTAAACTGCTGAGCCACCCGGGCTGCCCGGTTGTTTTATATCTTATCTGGCAACCCTACTTGTAGGTAAACTGCTGGGAGGTTCATATCCAACAACAGGCAGGAAAGAGATATTTCACATAGAACTAAATGGTCATTTCAGAGATCTCACAGAAGAACGCTTAAGACAAACTGTCATCAACTCTTTAGTATTATCCAACACCCAGACAGAAACCCAGCATAAAATGGGAACAGATCAGGGGAGCCTCTATCCTTCATGTCTTTATGCCAACAGAGAGGAAGAAGCAATGTTCCACAGAGCAGTGTGCCATTCCGAGGAGCTGCATGTTTCCTCTGGTCCTGAGAATTCCCTGGTGCTTGGATACCTCCTTCCCTATTATGCAGATGGTCCTGGGGGAAATGGGCCCCCTAGGGGGCTAGGTTTTGTTTTTCATCACATTGACTATGAATGGACTTTTCTTGATCAGGTCGCTATTCTTAGCACTTAACGAGCACCAAGGTGTTCCCAATTTGTTGAGTGCTTTCCACTGTCCTGTTTCACTTCTATTATCCCATATAATCCTTCCTACTGCCCTTTTATGGGAGGCAGTCCCATTTTATAGATAAGAAAACTGAGGCAGAGAGAAATGAAGTAGGAAATGACTCAAGGTTACAGAATTCTTTCACAGTGGACTCAGGATTCAGCCCAGATTTAGACCTTTGAGCCTGCTGTTTTAACCATGAAGCCTAAGACCCCAATTCAGTCACCCCAGCCTTCTGCTCAAAATTCTTCAATGGTTTCTGTGGTAAGCAGAACCATGGCTCCCTAAAGATGTCCGTATTCTTTTTTTAATTTATTTTTTATTTTTTATTTTTGGAGTCCAATTTGCCAACATATAGCATAACACCCAGTGCTCATCCCGCCAAGTACCCCCCTCAGTGCCCATCACCCAAGATGTCCGTATTCTAAAGATATCCACATCCTAATTCCTGGCATCTGTGAATATGGTACTTTACTTGGCAAAATGGACTTGGCAGGTGGGGTTAAGTTAAGGATCCTGAGATGCAGACTTCATCCTGGATTATCTAGTGGGTCCAGTGTAATCACCAAGGTCCTTAGAAGAAAGAGACAGGAGCATTAGAGCCAGAGAGGGAGATGTGGCATGGAAGCAAGGGTCCGAATGAGGTGAGTGCCAGCTCTGAAGATGGGAGAGGAACATGAGCCAAGGAGTGTGGGCAGCTTCTAGAAATGAGTAGGCCAAGAACTGATCTCCCCAAGAGCCACCAAAAGGAACACCACCTGCCGACACCTTGATTTTGGCCTTGCCAAACATGTGACCACCAGAACTGTAGGATAATAAATCTGTGTTGTTTTAAGCCACTACGTTGGCTGTAATGTGTCACAGCAGCAGTAGAAAACTAATACAGCTCCCCATTACTTACAGGGAAATGGGAGCTACTCTCTAAGGCATTTAAGGGCTTTGGGTTATCTGCCCCCCCTCCCCCTGCCCTCTGCCTGCCAAGCTTTCCATGCTGAACTTCTCTAGGAGCCTCACAAGGTCTCTCTTACTCCCCATGCGTTTGCATGTGCTGTTTCTTCCACCTGGAACACCAGCTCCTCACTTGTTTGTCTGGCAAAGTTCTCATCCTTTCCATCTTAGATCAAACAATACCTCCTCTGTGGAGCCTTTCCTGGGGCTCCTTTCCTGCATTTCATATGCACTCCCATTAAAGGACCTGTTTTTCCCTCCCTGGACTATAAGCCATTTGAGGGCACGGGATCTTTCTCCTCACCTTTGAACTCCCTTTGTATCCTGCATGGTCCCTGGTATGTGAAATAAAGGTCCCTAGAGACTAGAGCTTTTATCCTGACCTGCACCTTGGATGTGCTGCAACCCCTCCAGCCGCATCTCTCCTTTGATAACAACCACTGGGGGAGACTTCCCATCCCTCCCCTTCCCTCCCCTTCCTTCCCCTCTCCTCCCCTCTCCTCCCCTTCCCTCCCCTTTCCTAGTGAGAGATGAAGAATGAAGGAAATCAAGCATGGCAGTATTTCAAATTCAAAAAAGAAAAAGGCACAAATCGGGGTGCCTGGGTGGTTCAGTCAGTTGAGGGTCTGCCTTTGGTTCGGGTCATGGTTTTGGGGTGCTGGGATCAAGCCCCGCATTGGGTTCCCTGCTCAGTGGGGAGTATGCTTCTCCCTCTGCCTCTAATCTCCTGCTTATTCTTTCTCTCTCTTTGTCAAATAAATTAAAATATTTTTAAAAAAAGAAAAAGGCACATATCAAAGTTTTATAATAGTCCCATCATATCCACAGTGTAAAATGCTTCTTCTCCAGGTCTCGATTTCTTCAGCTGGAAAATGGATCTAGAGACAAGCAGCACAGGGACAGGAGCTGCAGTGGCTTCAAACCTCATAGTATCCCCCCACCCCCACCCCATCCATGGCCCTGCTCTTCACTCTCAAGTGAATTCCCAGGTGTTGGTTGCTGGAGATCTTGGGGGAGCCTTTCCCACATTCTTTGGTTTCATGGTTTCTCTGTAATAGGCACGCCAATGTCGGGTATCGTCTTGAGCAAAGGTTTCCCCACAGTCACTGCATTCATGTAACTGAGTTCCGGAATACTGAGTCAGATGCGCCTACCGGGCCTCCAAACTCACCTGAGGGCTCTCCCATGGACACATCAGATACAAAATTTCTTTCCAGCAGGAATTCTCTGATGTTGTATATGATGGTTACTCCACCCAAATAAAGGCTTATTCACATTTATTACACTTATGAAATTATTCCCTGTATGAATTCTCTGATGTTTAATGAGAAGTAAATGGCAAATGGACGTCGATAAAGGCCTATTACGTACCCAGCCCTGTGCTCAGTGTTCAGAAGGAATTCAAAACGTAAGGAACGGCCTCCGCTCTGTAGAAGTTTGCAACCTGGTTGAGGAGACAAGATTCGTGTGCATGAAAAAGCGGGGGAACATGAGATGCTGTGTAATCATACCAGGCTACAGAGTTTAATGGAATTAAATGAGAATTCAGAGAAAGGAGCATTTGACCAGAGATTAGGGAAAAGATGGCATGAAGGATGATGCTAGGCTTTGGCTCCACCTGAAAGGATGATAGGGCTGAGGCTGGAGGACAGAAGAGGAAGGAGTTTGGGATGTGGCTTTAGAGGGATGAAGACATACTTCTGTAGGAACTCACTGGTTTGGATTCTGGAGGAGAGAGGGAGAGAGGGATGGAGGGAAAGAGGGGGGGAGGGAAAGAGGGAGGGAGGGAAGGAAGAAGGAAGGAAAGAAGGAAGGAAACTCTTTTCCAATATAGTGAGTTGCTCCTCCATTTTGGAAACTCCCACAGATTTACATCAATAAAATTTGAAATTTTTTTTTCTCTACTGCTTTTCTTGTTTTAGACCTCCAACCACTTTCACTTTTACTGGGCACACCTAAAAAGGAACCCTCTAGCACTACAATTTATATGCACGGCCCTGTCCCCCACCCATCCCCAGCATTCTTGGGGCCCATTTCAGTTCCTTGACCCTGCATATCACCCCAGGTGACAGAGGCACCAAGTAGGGAGAAATGGTCACCCAGGAGAGTGCCCCAGGCAGACACCCCTCTCCAGCCCTTCTGACCCTCTGAAACAGTCCCACCTGGGAGGTTGACACTAAGAGTAGAGTCATCGAATCCAAAGGCTTTTTACTTATGTCGGTTTTATAGAAGATTTTCGGGAGCATTTGGAGTAGGGAGCACTTTATGACTCCTTGTTTTCTCCATTCTGCAGAGGGCGGCCGACAAGCAAGAGGGTGGAATTTGCAGTGTCTGTCTCGTCTGGGTGAGACAGTTGGAAGACGTTTCTACCAATTATAGTGGTTAAACACTGACTCAACAGCCAACAACCTCATGAGGTGTCAGAGCCTTCATTCATGGACAAGTTTCAAAATGAGACAGGATAGCACAACCCATCATGGGCAGTGCCATCAGAGAAGAGAGGAGAGTGGATTTCACACACAACAAGGTGGTTGTTTTCTGGATGGATCTCACCTCTCAGTGGGGGTGGTGGGGGGACAGAATGGGGGCTGGTGCTTTTTTTTGGGGGGGGGTCTTACCACGTGGACATCCTGTGGGAATATTCCCCCCTCCTCAGCAAGATACACTCTGCTCTGTGAAGAATCCAGGCCGGAAGTACAAGAGATCTATGAAGCTGCCATGGAAGTCCAGCCCAGACGCTCGGGCCCTGGGTGGCCATCCAGTCTGACCACACACCCCCTACTTTCAGCATTGGTGTCTGTCCTCCCTGAGAGTTCATGGGCTCCCCCAGGGCAGGAGGCATCCTAGTCACATCAGAGCCAGCTCAGTACCTGTCACAGTGCCTGGTACACAGCTGCCGTTCAGTAAATGTTTGCTCAATAAATCAACTATAAACTTGGAAATAGTTCCCTTAAAGAGCTCCTCGCTCTTGTTCAGAAGTAGAGTTATACTGCAAACGCTGGTGTGCTGGGGATGGGAAGGGACACTGTTGGGTAATAATAATAATAATAATAATAATAATAATAATAATAGTTAGAAACACGTGGCAGGCCTTGGGAAAGAGCCCAAAAGTTCACATTGTATCTGCTAAACAATAGGGAGCCAGTGCAGGTTCTTCGGGTCACCCACAGGAGCAGGCAAGCAGGTAGAGGCTTTAACAGGCTACATTTGGCCTGGAAGAGGGTAGGGTCACCAAAGAACAGTGCCTCTTGGAGCATCCTGATCACTGTGGCAAGCTCAAGAGCTGACTTTTGTGGCTGGAAGCTGAATGGTTTAGCTGGGTGGGTGTCAAGATGAGCGCAGTTCCCATGTGAATGTGGAGAGGTGGCCGTTGGAACAGCAGAGACCAGTGCAGTCACAGCCAAGGAGCGCCAGGGAGGAAGAAGATGCCTTGGGAATTCTGGTATCATATTCTTTGGAGTGGAGGTGAAGCCAAAAGGGAAGATTTGTCGTTCTCCAGAGAGAGTTTCCTGAGGACAGAGGACATGTCTTTTTTTTTTGTTAGTTTGTTTATTAATCTCTACACCCAACTTGAGACTCAAACTCACAACCCTGAGATCAAGAGTTGCCTGCTCTTCCAACTGAGCCAACCAGGGACCCCAGACAGAGACCATGTCTAATGTATCTACACTCACAGCTCCAAGCAGAGTGCCTTGCACATAGTAGCTGCTAAATAAACACTTGATAAAGCAATGCTTGGCTGGTTGGCTGACCCAGAGTCAGCCACTGAGGATCTGAGAGCCTGTGGAGGCCCCCAGGAATCTCGGCTCCAGATTCCTTGGTCTTTCTTCTGTGTCATCTCACCTCTGTTTTAAGCCAAAAGATGTTCCCAAAGATTGCTACTCTCTAGGTGGACAGCAAATAGCAGAGAAGGTGACTCTGGCAACTACAGGCTGAGTCTCAGCCTGCAGCTTTTCGGGCCACGCCCTCACTTCTCTGGGGGCTCCCAACTGCTAGACTGGGTCCATGCATTTTATAGGGTCCCGCTCAGTCCCCCACCCAAGCATCAGGTCATCATTCACATTTTCTTCCAGTCTTTCTCCCTTTGATCTCATCTTGGCAAGCAGTGGCATGTCACCACAGGAGCCCAGGGTGAACAAATGCAAACACACACACACACATGCACACACACATGCACACACACACACACCACTTTCCTTGTCTCTGAGCCATTGTCTGTCCCTCTGCCTATAGGCCTGGCCCATCTTTACAAGACTGTTCCCCTCCTGGGATGCTGAACATGGCCTCTGATGTGAGAGCGCTGGGCATTTTGCACGTCTGCAGTGCTGGCCTCCCTCAGGGGGTTGGGAAGATCCACCCATATGGCAGGACCTTCCAGGGAGACGCGAAAACAAGAGCCTGACCTCATGATGCCCGCAGCATCTGGCAAGGAGGGTACCCACTCTGCTGTCCTGGCCACAGTCCAGTTCTCTTTGCTAGAATCTACACCTTCCCTGGCTCCCCTCCAAGCTGACAAGATCTGCCCCAGTTGGGGAAGGATAAGCATGGCCTAGTGAGTAGCGGATGGGAGGGGAGGGAGGGGTCTCTGCTATAAGACCTAGGTCAAGTTCCCCTGTTCTGTGACTCAGTTTCCCCCTTGGGAAATTCTGCACATGGTTCTAGGGTTAGGAAGCTGTTCAGCACTAACAAGTTCCCTGAACTCACGGGGGAAGAAACCTGCAGTCTTGTAGTGTTCCCTTGCAGCCAGGATCCGCCCGCCCCGCCCCACCCCGCCCCAGGAGGCCTCACTAGCTGATGAGGCTGGGCCAGCCAGGCAGGGTCCTGCAGGATGAAAGCTCGGAGAAGCCAGAGCAGGAATAATAATGATAATCATCAGCTGTGGCGTCTTAACCATCCAGGAATGCAAGGCCCCACGCCCTGTGTGCCTCACACCCCACGACATTCGAAGGGCTCCTCTCCCTTCATTTTATTGCTGTGATCCCACACTCTGCCATTCCCAGCCCAACCCATTTGGGTTCCCAAGGAGTGCAGTCCAGCCCCTGGTTCATCCACCACCCAGGTTCCATGGGAAGATTTGGCTCAACCGGACCTAAGCCAGCAGAGGCTAGAACGCCCAGCTACTCCAGCTACTCGGAAACTCAGGCTCCGGGCTTTCCCAGAGAAGCGGCCTGCCGCGCCTGGCCCGGAGCGCTTTCCCACAGACCCATCCGTGTCTGGTCACTGAGAGGTCCAGGAACTTTGCCTGTGTCAATACGACTCTGAATTCAAGGCCTGGTTGGCTCACAGACTGACTCGCTAGAGGACCATGGGCAAGCTTTGCTTTGACTTCTTTGGGTTCACTGCCTTGCCTGCCCCCAAAACTTTCCAAGACTCCCCCATTGCTCACTGAAGATGAACTCTGGATCTCATAGTCTAGCGTGTGGCTGTTTAAAATCTGGTTCTAGGGGATCCCTGGGTGGCTCAGCGGTTTGGCGCCTGCTTTGGCCCAGGATGTGATCCTGGAGTTTCGGGATCGAGTCCCATATCGGGCTCCCTGCACAGAGCCTGCTTCTCTCTCTGCTTGTGTCTCTGCCTCTCTCTCTCTCTCTCTCTCTCTCTCTGTGTGTGTCTCTCATGAATAAATAAATAAAATCTTTTTAAAAATCTGGTTCCAATCCACTTTTCCAGCTCCACTCTTCTTTTTTACCCACAAGATGCCAGCCGGAAGTAACTACTCACTGTTGCTTTTACATATCCCATGCTTTTTCATTTGGGGCTCCAATCTTTGGGAAATGTCATTTCCTTCATCTACACCTGGCCAGACCCCACCTAAGCTTCAAATGTTTTTATTTTTTATTTTTTTTAAGATTTTATTTATTTATTCATAGACAGAGAGAGGCAGAGACACAGGCAGAGGGAGAGGGAGAAGCAGGGAGCCCGATGTGGGACTCGATCCCGGGTCTCCAGGATCACACCTCAGGCTGCAGGCGGCGCCAAACCGCTGCGCCACCGGGACTGCCCTCAAATTTTTTTAAATTGAGATTTTATTTTATTTATTCATGAGATAGAGAGGGAGAGAGAGAGAGAGAGAGAGAGAGAGAGAGAGAGAGAGAGAGAGAGAGAAAGAGAATCAGGCTTCCTGCATGGACTCGATCCCCGGTCTCTAAGATCAGGCCCTGGACTGAAGGTGGCGCTAAACTGCTGAGCCACCTGGGCTGCCCCCCAACCTAGCCTTCAAAGCCCAAGCCAGAGTTGACTGCCTCCATGAGTACGCCTGATCCTCATCCCCCTTTGGGACACTGGTTCCTGTTTGTGTGAAACTCTCAAGCTCTGGTGCCCACCTCCTGTGGTGCTTGCCTGCATATTTTTAAAAAAGATTTACTTATTTATTTATTTTAAGATTTTATTTATTTATTAATGAGAGACACACAGAGAGAGGCAGAGACACAGGCAGAGGGAGAAGCAGGCTTCATGCAGGGAACCCGATGTGGGACTCGATCCTGGGTCTCCAGGATCACACCCTGGGCTGAAGGTGGTGCTAAACCGCTGAGCCACCAGGGCTGCCCTATTTATTTATTTATTTATTTATTTATTTATTTATTTATTTATTTATTTATTTAAAAGAGAGAGAGAGCAGGAGAGGGGCAGAGGGAAAGGGAGAGAGAAACCCAAGTAGACACCGATCTGAGAGAAGATCCCGACATGGGGCCTGATCCCATGAACTCAGAGATCACAACCTGAGCTGAAAACCAGGAGTCGGCTACTCAACTGACTGCACCGCCCATGCACCCCGCCTGCGTGCATATCTTAACTCACCCCGTGGATCATCACTGTGCTGAAGTCCCATTCAGCTCTGTATCCCCATGTGCCTCGCAGAGCACTTTGTACACGAGGCACGCACTCAGTAAAAAAGGTGTTGGACATTAATTGTAGCCGATAATCATCCCCACCCTGTTAACTTCCCCCACGCAAATGTGCTTTGAAAAAGTAAAAATAATTATTTTAATAAAAAAGGGTATGCTTGTGCGTTCCCCCCAGCTTCCTCTCTAGTGGGGTGTGAGCACCCAGGTCTTTCGTGAAGACATAAGCTCCAAGGCTTTGGCTCCAGGGCTGACCTGTGGGATGCTCTCCCCTGACCAGTTGCCTGCCCATCCAGTATGACCCTGCATCTTGCCCAGGAGGAAATGAGCCCTTCCCTCCTCAGAGAATGGCAGTCCCACCCTTTGGGAGCCTCAGTTTTTTGAAGCCCCCCCCCCCCAACCTCCATGCCCCATAGGACTTACACATCAGAAGGCCCCCTGGGGTCATGAGTGATGAATGGTTGGATGTGTTTAGAGACCTCTCACCTGGATCCTTGTTAGAACCCTTGGAGCGGTGTTCACCTCTGCTGCCTATAGTGTTGTTAATAATAGTAACATGACTTCAGCCACGCCTTGTAGTTACCGAATGCTTTTCTCCAGGGAGATCAACTAATCTTTGCCTCCAGAAGGAAGAGAGGGACCAGGGCGATGAAAGAGAAGTGAGCCATTGCGGCCATGCTTTGAATATAAGCATTCTTTGTTCTAAGAGGTAAATGCAATGCGTAGTATTGCAGATGCATAGAACTGATAAAGTAGGAGACCAATTCATGCTGGGACCCGAAATGTGTGACTTCAGAATTTTTGCCCAACTCAAATCCTGTGTGAGATGACAAACTCTTGGGCTGAGAAATTACATCTCATCAGTGGTAGGATTTGAGCATGCACCCCGAGTATGTGTTCAATTATTTACAAGTTGTATTTGTGGCCGACTATCAGTAGTATCTCAAGACAATGTATACTTGGGGTGAGGTTCATTTTTAACAATGGTAGAAGAGTAAGGCCACATTTCTTTCATTTTTTTTTATTTTTTATTTTTTAAGCAAGCCCCAGTATAAGGCTTGAACTTATGACCCCGAGATCAAGAGTCACATGTGTTACTGTCTAAACCAGCCAGGTACCCTGGTTAGTTCACATTTCAATATAATTGCTGATTACAAATTACAAAACAGTTCTGTGGCTCTCTTTATGTCAGACCTGATCAGACTTTTGCCGTTTTCACATTGTGATGGGTGCTAACAAAGAGCTCGTGTGAAAAGCTCCAGCTTTGCCACTTTTTCTTGTGCTAAATTTGGAAGATCTTTACCTTGAGGTTTCTTTGCAGGAATCTCTCTTTTCTTTTAAGATTCATCCATTTATTTGAGAGCGAGTCAGCAGGAGAAGGGGTAGAGAGAGAGGGAGAGAAGCAGACTCAGGGGGGAGCCCTGTGGATGTGGAGGGTGGGTGGGTGGGTGAGGAGCTCAACCTCAGAACCCCACCCCCAACCCAAGATCATGACTCATGACCCCAGCTGAAATTAAGAGTCGGCAGCTCAACTGACTGAGCCACCCAAACACCCCCAAGAATCTTTTTAATTCCCCCCCAGGTCCATTCTGTGAAGGTTTAGTTCAAATTAGATTATAGAATCCACAATGTCATTTAACCAGGTAACGTAAATCATGATACTCTGCAGTTTTTCAACCATGATCTATAAACAGTGAGGGAGCTTTGTCCACCTCTCCAACACACTCTCTTGCTTCCCCCAGGAGACCCCATGGGGTACACATGGCCCACAGCTTGGTGTCCAGCCCTATGTTAGAACAACAGTGAAGCTTCCTTGACTCCAGCTGAAGGGGGCTCTCGTGTAATCCCCCTCTCATTTCTATCAGCACATGTACTAGGTTGATGATCTCCAGGACACTCCTGGGTCTCTCAGCCATCTCAAGGTCAATTCCAAACTGTTGTTGTAAAGCCCATGTCTCTCCCTTTATTCCCTATGTCCCTTAAGGGCCTCACTAAATGCTTAGTTGTACAGACTAGAAACCACAAACCAGTCCAATGTCTAAGGGCCCGGACCATTGCTGGGGCCCTTTAACTGGTTGGCCTCCCTGCCACTATGCACTTCCTTTCATTTACCCTCCCCATTTTCTGCCAGAGAAATCTTTCAGGTACACAAGTTGGATTTGGGTCTCCCCTCTTCCTAGCCTCTCCATTTGCCTCGTGCCGATAGGAGAAAGTTATGAACTCTTGGCCTAGTGTTGCGAGGCCAGGACCACTGACGCTTCCAAACTGGTCACCCCTAGCCAACCACCCAGGAGCTGCCAAATACCATGTTCCCTCTTACTGAGATAGCTTTCCATGTTCTTTCTTCTCCGCCTTCTTTTTTAGAAATTTTACTTATTATTGTTTTTAAAGTTTTTATTTATTTATTCATGAGAGACACACAGAGAGAGGCAGAGACATAGGTAGAGGGAGAAGCAAGTTCCCCGTGGGGAGCCTGATGTGGGTCTCGATCCCAGGGCTCCGGGATCACCACCTGAGCCGAAGGCAGATGCTCAACCACTGAACCACCCCAGTGCCCTGCCTGCTGAATTTTATTACTTAACCTCCGAGACCGGCACTCCTGGCAGCTTCCAAACACTGAAGACCGAGAAAATGACTCCACCTCTCTGCACCTTGACACTCGATCCGAAACTCTCTTGTGTATGCTGAAATGTGATGGTTTAATTGTCTGTATCCTCCCTCTGCTGTTGGTTCCTGAACACTTGGGCACAAATCTTTCTCTCCCCCCCCCCCCCCGCTCCTCTTCCCGCTTCCTCCTGGCCTGGTACAGTGGCAGGCTCTCTGGCAAGGGCTGTTTCACTGACCTGAGGGGTCAGGCACTTCATTCTCGTTGTCACCTGTACTGCCTCCTATTCTAACCCCCACCCCTGACCCTGGGTACTGTCCTGGCCACCTCGGGTCTGTTAGCTCACTTAATCCTGACCCCGGCGCCCACCGTAAGGTTGGCACTTCCGGTGTCCCCATTTTACAGATGAGGAGACTGAAGCATGAGGAAGCCTCCTGACGGTCCTAGATCATGCAGTCACTAAGGGGCACAGCCGGGAGTCAAACTCTGCCCCCTGGGTCCAGAGCCCCGGCCGTGACCTCTAGGGTGAGAGTCAGCGCCCCGGCCGTGACCTCTAGGGCGAGAGTCAGCGCCCTGGCACGAGCTCGCCCTCACTGCCCTCGACCGAGCAGCTGCCGGTCCCAGGCTGGCCGGACGCCCTCCAGCCCTGTGCAAGGCTGAAGGACTGGGGGCTCAGCTGGGTCTGTCCCCACAAACCTGGCAGGCACCGCTATCTCCCTGGTGTCCTTGGGGGTGGCCCTCTGTCTGCTTCGCTCCATTCCCGGGCCAGGGCTCTTTGGGGAGATCTGAAAAGTGGCCTCAGCGGGACCGCACCCCTTCTCTCTCGGGCAGGGATGCTCCCCTGCCCACCGGCCGGGCACCTGGAGGGCGTTCCCCACCTGTCCTACCTGCTCAGCTTCCGGCCACTAGTGGCAGCTCATTCTCCGGCTCTGTCTCTCCTGCCTCCCGCGCTTCCTTCCTGTTCTTTCTCTTTATAACATGAGCAGGTATTTTTAGCCTGAGGTCTGCTCACCTCTCACTGTCCGGTCGAGCGGACAGGGCTGCGGGCTGCCGACGGCCTGGAGCCCCCCTCCCCTTCCCCACCTCTCCCTCCTCAGCTTCGGGAGCAAACACCCCAAACTTGGCTTGTTGGGTTGAGGTTTTGGAAAGTGTACGGGACACACAGGGAGCCGAGCTCAGCCCCAGGGGATGCTGTGAGGACCACATGCGTTGCTGAGCCAGGCGCAAGGAGCCCCAGAACTGTCGTCCGTCCCTGGCACAGCCACCGGAGCCATCTCCCAGGCCACCTGTGCGACTTGCAGTACTGATGCCCTTTGGAGGCTTTAGGGGAATTTCTGGGAATTCTCTCAGCTTAGGACATGCAACTCTGAGGACTTCCTTCTCCCTTCCCTGCCTCCCTCGAAACTTCTGGAAGGTCTCTCTGCTACCAGGAAGCTTGCCCCCCTTTTTAAAAGATTTTATTTATTTATTAGAGACACACACACACAGAGGCAGAGACACAGGCAGAGGGAAAAGCAGGCTCCATGCAGGGAGCCCGAGGTGGGATTTGATCCCAGGTCTCCAGGATCACACCCTGGACTGAAGGCAGTGCCAAACCGCCAAACCGCTGAGTCACTGGGGCTGCCCACAGGAAGCCCTTTGTGCTCCTAGTTCTCCTACCTCTGCCCCCAGCCTGGCCCACCAATCATTCTCCACTCTGGTCTCCCCTGCTGGTCTTAGCCCCCACCCATCTCACCTCACAACTTAGGCTTCTCTGCATCCTAGGAGCTCAACAGAGAAACTTTTGTTTGGAGCCTCAGCAACTGCAAAGGGGAGATAACTGGCCTTTCAGGGTTTTGTCGTAATTGTTTGTTTTGAAGTTGGGTTTCTGTACCCAGCTTTCTTAAAAAAGAGAACAGTGGTAACTAAACAAGTTGGTATCAGAGATTTTTTTTTTTTTTTAAACAACTGACAGTGACTCACTGCAGGCTGCTGGGCCCACGGCTAATGTTCTCTAAAGTAAGCGATAGTCTTAATGATGGCCCAGGGCACTGCTGTGTCCTACTGCACACTCTGAGTCACTGCCATGGATCAAATAGCTTCAGCCTTGTTTTTACGTTGACCGTGTTTTAAAATTCCTTAAAAACAAGCATCCCAGTGCAACGTACCACTGATTGAAAATCAGGGAACAGATTTTCCACGGAGTCTAGTGGGCCTCGAGGACTTGCTGTTGAGACAGGATATCTGCACCTTTCATCTCTGGCCTCCGTCCTGGCCACACCTCTGCTTCATACTCTGGTGACTGTCCCCACCCTTCTGTCTTGTTCAACTGTCCCAGGGTCCCAAGTAGTGAAGCCTTCTGGCCCCACTGTGAGCTGTGGCTGCAACCTTTTTTCGTCTCTTTTGTCCCTCGCCTCCCTTCAGGAGTTGGTCCATCATCTGGTCTACAAACATTTCTTGGGTGTCCCCCTTGGGCAGAGAGAGCCATGCTGGGCGGGTACTGGGAGAAGGCAAAAGAAAGTATGTCAGTGTTGCCTTCAGGGAGAAAACTCTCCCACCACAAACACCAGGATTGCTGCTTACTACAGGTTCAAGAAAACTCCATCTCAGAACAAAGCGGTGTAGGGGAGTCAAACATGGTGGGATTTATCAGCAAAGGCTTCCCAAAGGGGAGAGGTCTGAGCTTAAATTTGACTCAATATGGCTGTCCCAGCTAGCTGGGCACAGAGGAGCACAGAGAAGGGGAGCCCATTCTGGCAGTGGGACCCAGAATTCCCCTGTCACCGCTGCCAGGAAGCCGCCTTGTGAATCCTGAGCTGCCCCTTCCCCTCTGGGCTAACAGGCGATAAGGACAGGGGACCAGCCCCAGCAAGGAGGAAGTGGACTGGCTTCCTGTTTGTTTGTGAATCTCAGAGCAGCCCTGTGCAACCATGAACACCAGCTGAGCAGAGCAACCAGCTAAGCAGAGCAATTTTGGCCTGAGTGAGCCAAGAGTGCCAGGGAACCTATCCACCAACCCAGCAAGCCCTCAAACAGCCGGGAGATGAAGGGACTGTATCCCAGGGTGGCAATGCTTCAGATGGCTAGCCCAGTAGCAGTTATGGCAGCTGAGCAAGGACAGGAGGTGGAGTAATAACTTCCCTAAAAAAGCTAGAGTCACACATTCATAACACAAAGCCTCTGGGCAGCTTGTGTGTGTGGAGGTAGGGGAGTGGGGCTCAAGCATTACCATCTCCTGACCTCAAAGATTATTTCCTAGGACCCTGGGCACAACTCTTCCACCCTCTAGGGAAATCTTGTACAGAGATCACCGATCACCAGGTCCTTTAAAGCAATCAGGCAGCATGCACAGTGGTTTTGTCTGCAACAGCAAAATACATGAAAACCACCACCAAGTCCTCCAAAAACCAACTGGTGACAACAAAAAATGGTAAATCAATAGCAGAGAAAATGCTGTAGCCATTCAAAAGAATGGGGTGGATTAGTATGTGCTACAGTGGCAAGATGTCCAAAGGTATTTCCATAAATGAAAACTGCAAGGTGCAAAACAGTGTGATCCCTTTTGTGTAATTAGAACAGCAGAGGACATGTTCATATAGGCTCACAGAATGCATGATTTTTCTTCTGGAAAGAAATTTAAGCAACCTGACAGTGGTTATTTTGAGGAGAGGACCTGGGAGAAAAGTGGTGGGAAGGCTTCACTTTTCATTATTTATCTTTTGGTACTGTTTGCATTCCTTAGTAAGGCTTATATATTTCAAAAATACTACCTATGGGAAACGGAATTCTGGTCCATTCTGTTTTCTTCTTTAGATGTCTCGGTATCATTTAAAATAAAAAAGGATTGGGTTGCCTGGCTGGCTCTGTCACAAAAGCATGCAAATCTCCATCTTGGGGTTGTGAGTTTGAGCTCCAAGTTGGGTGTAGAGATTTCTAAAAAAAAAAAAAAAAAAAAAAAAAAAAATAATAATAATAATAATAATAAACTAAAAAAGGTATTGAACCACTAAGTATTATTTATTTATTTTTTTTAAATTTTTATTTATTTATGATAGTCACACAGGGAGAGAGAGGCAGAGACACAGGCAGAGGGAGAAGCAGGCTCCATGCACCAGGAGCCCGACGTGGGATTTGATCCCAGGTCTCCAGGATCACGCCCTGGGCCAAAGGCAGGCGCCAAACTGCTGCGCCACCCAGGGATCCCAGTATTATTTATTTTAAAAGATTTTATTTATTTATTCATGAAAGACAGAGAGAGGCAGAGACATAGGGAGATGGAGGACAAGAAGGCTCCATGCAAGGTGCCCGATGTACAGCTTGGTCCTGGAACCCCGGGATCATGCCCTGAGCCAAAGGCACACGCTCAACCACTGAGCCACTCAGGCGTCCCTAAGTATTATTTTTAAGGCAATTTAAAGATTCAGGCAGGGGCACCTGGGTGGCTCAGTTAAGCATCTCCCTTCAGCTCAGGTCGTGATCTCAGGGTCCTGGGATTGAGGCCCAAGTCAGTCAGGCTCCCTGATCAGTGGGGAGTATGCTTCTCCCTCTCCCTCTGTTTTCTCGTTCTTTCTCATTCACACTCTCTCAAATAAAATAAATAAGTCTTAAAAAAATAAAAGAAAGAATCAGGCACTATGTATTTACAAAATGAAGCAGGTAGAGCTCAGATCACACATTCTCCAGGAAAATTTATGGGAGAATATGGGAAGAATGTTTTGCTTTCAGATCTGTACACATCAGTAATGGGCAGTGTCACCAGTCCTTCATTCCACTCTGGGGACTCCTTACGGTCAACGTTTGAGTTGTCTCTGGCTTCCTTCCAATCACCCCCATTCCCAGTTTCATTCCCCGTTTCATGGCTTCATCATTTAACTTTTGACTCAAATCAAACAATAAGGAGGAGAAATCTGAAGGGAAGAAGAAGACAATATAAGTAAGGCACTTAGATACACACATGACCCAATCACCTGCCATTTGGACTATGTTGTAGGAGGCTCTGAATAAAGGACCTGTGTCTGATTCATCTTCTAATCCCAGGACCGTGAACAGTAGGTACTCAACAATCATTGGTGGATGCACGAATGGAGCTACTTGTGGAAGTAGTACTTGTTTTCCGCAGGTCTGTTTGCTCCTCCTTATGAGTGTTTTGAGAAATTGGAAGGAAACTCCTGGAGCCCCAGAAAGAGAATCTGATATCTCCCTTGTGTTTCATTAATTCATTAACAACTGGGTGAGCTCCCGGGATGGACCTCAGTACCCAGCTCCTTGGGAGCCTCCTGGGTTTAAGAAAAAGGTAAAGCTGAGCTGGGTGGCAATCTCCCACCTGGCAAAGAGGTGTAGCACCAGTTTGGCTAGTGGTTGGGGAAGGACACTTGGTATATTTACAGCCACAGATGCCCCAGGGGTTGTATATCAGGAAGTCACCTGCAAAGGGTCACCTCGACCTATTTACTTATCCTCAGAGCTGGCGCTGACAGCCTGCTAGTCTCTTCCCTGAAATCTTTTTCTGAACATCTTGTACTTGGCAAAGCTTGGCACTTGCCGCAGCAGGCAGGTTGCTGCCATCTGGTGGAGAAGAGAGGCCATAGCCTTCCCAGGCTGGCCTGAAAACAGAAGGGAGATGAGCCTCTGACAACAGCTTCCAGGACTGTGGATTTCAGTCTTTTGCAGCCATGGAACCCTTCCTTCAAATGACAGCAATGACTAAGGGCTTCCTGTTAGACGGATATATTCACTGCTCTGGCTGTAGCAGGGGAGGGAGGGACTCAGACCCCCTCCACCGCCCCCCGGAACCTGCTTGATACTCCTGCAAGCTCAGTTGCTGTCGTTTTAAGGATGAGGAAGACGGAGCCTTGAGAATATGAAGTGACTTGTACAAACAGCAGCATCTCAAAGACTAAAGCACAGAGTCCCTTCAGCTGAGGGCATGATTCCAGGGTCCTGGGATCGAGTCCCACATCGGGCTCCCTGCATGGAGCCTGCTTCTCCTTCTGCCTGTGTCTCTGCCTCTCTCTGTGTCTCTCATTAATAAATAAAATTTAAAAAAATAAAGCACAGACCCCTTGTACAAAATGCACTTGGACATTTGCCTAGCCGACTGTACCCTCACCCTCAAACAAAGGCCGAATGCAGCTTCCTGAGTGCTGGGTCAAGCCACCTATCCCAAGACATCTGGGTTCCCCGGGAGGAGGAGCCCCGAACCCAACTCCTCCTGCATCTTCTTGTTTGAATCAACCTGAGACCAGACCCATGATGGCCCCTCTGTTCCTTTCTCAACAGCCAGCATTTTTTTTAAAGATTTTATTTATTCACGAGAGACACAGAGACATAGGTGGAGGGAGAAGCAGGTTCCCTGCAGGAAGCCCGATATGGGACTCAATCCTGGGACTCCAGGACCATGCCCTGAGTGGAAGGCAGACACTCAACCGCTGAGCCACCCAGGGATCCCCAACAGCCAGCATTGAATCAGCAGCACAGAGATGCCCATTGCTCTCTTAGGATTCCAAAGAAGTTTCCTGGTCTCTGACATTGGGAGAGGCAGGCAGTCCCCTAGACCACAAATAGGGAAGGGAATGAGAATATTTTGAGCATTTACTGCACACTGAGCCCTGTGCTAAGCATTTTCACATCTATCAGCTCATTTAGTTCTCCACAACACTGTGGTGTAGATATTCATGTTCTCAGGTTTTAAAAAATATTTTATTTATTTTTAAGATCTTACTTATTTATTCACGAGAGACACACAGAGAGAGGCAGAGATACAGGCAGAGGAAGAAGCAGGCTTCCTGCAGGGAGCCTGATGCAGAACTTGATCCCAGGACCCTAGAATCTCACAACCTGAGCCGAAGGCAGATGCTCAACCACTGAGCCACCCAGGCACCCCTTACTTTTTTTTTTATGTAATCTCTACACCCAATGTGGGGCTTAAATTCACAATCCTCAGATCAAGAGTCACATGTGTGGGGTGCCTTAGTGGCTCAGTTGGTTAAGTGCCCAACTTTTAGCTCAGGTCTTAATCTTGGGGTCTTGAGTTCAAGTCCCTCATTGGGCTCTATGCTGGGCATGGAGCCTACCTAAAAAAAAAAAAAGTCACATGCTCTACTGTGCCAACCAGATGCTCCAATTTCCTCAATTTTTTGCTAAGGAAAAAAAGATGCTTGAAGTCTTTAATTTACCGAAGGTCTCCCAAGCTAATAAATGGCGGAATCAGAATCTAATTCCAAATCTTTCTAATTATAGAACCCATATCTTTCCAGTAAATGGAGTGGAGTTGCCTTCTGGAGCAAGAAATCTGGGAAGTCCGGCCCAGCCCAGAGTTCCACTGTGTCAGTCAGGATTACTGCAGTTCGCTGGCCTGTGGGGCCTCACAAAAGAAAACCCATCGTCTCTGCCTCTCACCTGTGATAGTCTAGCTGAGGAAGAAAGTGTGCTGGTGAAAATGATGAAGACTTCACATGCACTCACCAACCTGTGAGTGCAGCAAATAGGGGTTTACAGGACAGGGGGCCTCAGATCTAGAACACCTAGAAGCTAGAGGTGGGATGGAAAGAACAGTAGACAGAGAGTCTGGAGACCTGAATTCCACCCCTGGCTTTGCAACCTGCATCCTGTGGGACGTCGGGCAGTTCCCCCCAACCCTCCTCACTTACATGAAGTGCTTGTTCCCGAGGATGTGAAAGTCTTCTGCTCATTTCTCTACTGTTGTAATTTCAGCGGGGGCGGAGTCAGACCAGGAAGGAGCCCTGAGGAAGTGAGTTTTGGACAGGATCTTGAAGAGCGGAAGGTTAGGGACATGGAAGAAAGAAATGCTCACACTGAGAGATTGGCAAAGGCAAGCAAGGACAAGAAACAGTTGCTGGCTAGAGATGGCAAGCTCATCTGCTGCTGAACGCTGGGTAGAGATTAGGTTTGGCACATCTGTAGTTCTTTTTTTTTTTTTTTTAGGATTTTATTTATTCATTTTTATTCATGAGAGACACACAGAGAGAGAGAGAGAGGCAGAGACACAGGCAGAGGAAGAAGCGGGCTCCCTGCAGAGAACCCTATGCAGGACTCAATCCCAGGACGCCAGGATCACAACCTGAGCCAAAGGCAGACACTCAACCACTGAGCCACCCAGATGCCCCAGCATCTGTAGTTCTCTTGGGGTCTCTGGTTATCCAGGTTAGATGTGGCCTTTAAAAAAAAAAGATTTTATTTATTTTAAAGAGAGTGAGAGCCAGCACACAGAGGGAGAGGAAAAGCAGACTTCCCACTGATCAGGGAGCCCAACATGGGGCTCAAACCCAGGTCCCCGTGATCATGACCTGAGCGGGAGGCAGACACTTAAGCAACTGAGCTATCCAGGCGCCACCAGGATAGATGTGGTCTTAACCAAGAGACTTCTCTGCCCAATGGCTAAACTCCCAGAGGCCCCTGTTTTTGGGAGTCATTGAGCACTGGGATCCCTTTCATAGCTGTGGCCTCCCATGGCCTTGGAAGGGCAATCCAGCAGCAAACCCCTCCTGGAGGGCAAAGTGGTAGAAAGGAAGTGCTTTTTACCCCAGGTCTGGAGATTCTCAGACCTCTAGGGGACCATCGGGTCCTTCCTTCCTAGTTCCCACCTGTTTGCTACCACCATTCCCACCTTCTGTCTAGTTCAGAAACATTGCAAGCCAAGGAGAATGGTGAGCATTATAAATTTGTGTGCTGGGGCCCCTGAGTGGCTCAGTGGTTGAGCATCTTCCTTTGGCTCAGGGCTTGACCCGGGGGTCCTGAGATGGAGAGACTCTCTGTAGGGAGCCTGCTTCTCCCTCTGCCTGTGTCTCTGCCTCTCTCTGTGTCTCTCATGAATGAATAAATAAAATCTTAATAAATAAACAAACAAACAAACAAATAAATAACCCTGTGCCAGGGCCCTGTGTGACTTCGCTCTCCAGATTGCCAAAGCCTCAGACGCCAGCCAGAACTCTGGTGACAATTATGCCATATCAGACTTAAAGCCCACCCTGAGACTTCCAAATCCCAGGGTTCTTCTCTTCTTCTCCAATGTTGTCCAAGCCCCTAAGTCAGAGCTCAGCAAACTTTTCCTGCAAAAGGAAGAAGAGTGAAGACTTGAGACTTTTTTTTTTTTTTTTTTTAAAGATTTTATTTATTTATTCCTGAGAGAGAGAGGGGCAGAGACACAGGCAGAGGGAGAAGCAGGCTCCATGCACCGGGAGCCCGACGTGGGATTCGATCCCGGGTCTCCAGGATCGCGCCCTGGGCCGAAGGCAGGCGCCAAACCGCTGCGCCACCCAGGGATCCCAAGACTTGAGACTTTGCAGGCCGTTTGGGGTCTGTTGGAACTCTCCAGCCCTGTGTGTGAACATAGCTATATTCCAACAACACGTTACTTACAGACACTGAAGTTTGGATTTTACATAATTTTCATGTGTCACCAAATTGTCTTTCTTTTTTGAACCTTTCCCAACCATTTAGAAGTGTAAGTAACTGTGGGGAGCCTGCTTCTCCCTCAATGTCTCTTCCTCTCTGTGTCTCTCATGAATAAATAAATAAAATCTTTTTAAAAAAGTGTAAATACCACTATTAGCTTGTGAGCTGTACAGCTGGGCTGTACTTAGCCTGCAGGCATGGCTTGCGAACCCCTGCATGGTTTGCAGCTGATTCAGCCAAACTCAAATGGTCCGAGCCTTTGCTCGATCCTGGCTTTTCCGGCTAAGATGGCTTGGCTTAGCCTTCAGGGGTGACACCAGCTTTCAGCTCCCCGACAGTGGCCTTGTTCTTTTGGCTTTTCGCTCTCTTCCAAAGTAGCTTGAGTGGAGGGTGCTGGAAAGATATCCTCTCCCCCATCCACCCAGGGACCCCACAAAGTTGTTCTCTTTCACCTGTCAGGTGGGTGTCCCACTCCAGGACAGCACATTTCCATGTTCTCTCTTCCAGCTCTGGGCACCGGGCCTTGCCAGAGCATCCTGGCCTCTACTAGCTCGGGCAGGCCTTGCGACTTTTTTCTTGTTGAATTCTTTTTTTTTTTTTTTTTAAGATTTTGTGTATTTATTTTATGAGACACACAAGAGAGAGGCAGAGACACAGGCAGAGGGAGAAGCAGGCTCCCTGCAGGGAGCTCAATGTGGGACTTGATCCCAGGACCCCAGGATCATAATCTGAGTCAAAGGCAGATGATCAATCACTGAGCCACCCAGGCACCCCCAGTGTTCTTTTTATAAAAGGAGACCTTATATGCTAGGAAATCTGGGGCAAGTCAGCCAGAAGTGAATTCCCGGGAAGGAGGGATTTTAAGTTGGGCTCCAGACAGCAAGAAGGACAGGGATTGAAGGAGGGAGAGTGAGAGGAGTTCCAGACAGAAGCAGGAGAGCCTGAGCTGTGGGCATGTGGCAGTGAGGGGAGGGGCCCACCCAGAGGCCATTTGAAGCAAGAGAGTGAGGACACTGGGAAGTCAGCCCAGGTGGCACATGAGTGGGGGGATTGGTGTACTACATCCCCAGCAACTGATCCAGATGAGCTTTAAGGTAACTTAACAGGATGGTGTGGGAGGAGAGCTCAGGGGCCTGGCTTCCCACCGTCCATGCAAACCTCAGTCCTGTGCAGGTGACTCCTCCATCTGTTTTTTCGACAAACACTCAGAAGCTCCCACCCAGAGCCAGGCATGTTTGACTTGAGGGAAAGATCAGGGGATGGTTGGGGGAAAGCAGAGGAAGGAAGAATGTTGAACCACATAAAGGTCCTGCCCTTTAAAAAACGTAGAGTAGGAGAGAGAACACACGCACACACATTACAACCCAATGAGGATAGTGCTAAATGCCTCATGGGAATGTGGATAGGAATTCAGGCAAGGTAGAGGTAATGAATAGGGGGCAAAGGGGACTGCGCAGTCACATTCTATGGAAGAGAAAATATTGGAGGATGGCCTATCTGGACCTGTGATGTGTGGGGGAAGGGCTCCTCAGGTTGAAGGGACCCTGGGTAAAGAGGATGCAGGCAAAATATGGGGCAGTGTAGACAAGAACTCAGTTTGGCATAAGTTTTCAATGCGGGGGGCGGGTGTGTGTATTATTGGCATTACTTGGGGGCAATTCTTCATAGTATGAGTCTGTCCCATACAAAGTAGGCCTTGTAGCATTCTGGCCACTTCCCCTGGTCCTCCCCTAATGCCAGAAGCTGCTGGCATTCTCAACACCCCCCAGCCCACTGGAGCCACTAAGTAGGTTTGTGAAGGCAAGCAGGAAACTATAAACTCTTGGATTAGAAAGGTAGCCAGCGGGGATCCCTGGGTGGCGCAGTGGTTTGGCGCCTGCCTTTGGCCCAGGGCGCGATCCTGGAGACCCGGGATCGAATCCCACATCGGGCTTCCGGTGCATGGAGCCTGCTTCTCCCTCTGCCTGTGTCTCTGCCTCTCTCTGTGACTATCATAAATAAATAAATAAATTAATTAAAAAAAAAAAAAAAAAAGGGAAGCCAGCGGTAGCCAGACCATGGAGGGGCTTGAATACCAGGACAAGACCTTGCCCTTTGGGAAATGAGCAAGGAATGGCCTCTGCACATTTTCCAACAGGGAGGAGGTAAGATCCGCTTTAGAAAAATGAAGTTTGGAGCAATGTGCAGGATGAATGGAAGGCCTAAGAGGCAGAGAAATCTGTTACAACCTCTTGAGACCTTTTCACCCAAGTAATCTTCAGTCAGGGTGGGCTGCTTTGCTAATTATTGGTGGATGTCAAAGGTCAAGGGGAAGTCTTACCAGCTTGTCACCCTGCTGATTGCTGGGATGGCCTAATAGAATAGCATTTGCTAAATCAGGATTTGACTAACATTCCCTTTGCCTCTTCCCACCTTTCAAATCAACCCACCTGGGGATGCAACTCCTCCATTGGTCTACATGGGCAGAATTTGTGTAAAGCTAGCAGAAGTAAGGAAAAGGCAACCCATTGAGAATCCTTCTCTCTCCTTCCCATCCAGGGTCCACTGCCTTCTTAGTAAGTGACCTCTCAGTGTTGGAACAAGGAAGCAATTCAGGCTGACCAAAGAAAGGAGGAAGGCACTCCCTACTCTGGCCCTTCCCCGGCCAGGACAGGACATGGCTTTTGATCCAAGGCCCAGAGAATCCCGAGCTGATAGAGGCCCATTGTGGCAGCTTCTGAAGAAACCTAGAGGCCGTCAGGGGCCTCTGGGGCTGAGGAGCCAGTTAACATCACTTGAACATTTACGGGAAGAATTACTTGGAGGAAGTCAAGGCAGAATGAGGCCCCTGGGCTGCCAGTGGCATCACCCACAGCAGGCCAGCAAAAGGCCAACCCAACAGGAAATGGCAGGCAGGCCAGGAAAGGTCAATCCAGCAGGAACCTGGTCTGTCTGCAGCTCTAGAAGGGCTGGCCTCGAGGCAGAGAGGACCCAAAAGCTGTGGAGGGCTCCCCTGCAGGCACCTGGAGGAAACCCAATCTCTCGCCTAGTGCAAGAAACACAACTGCTCTTTTTTTTTTTCTTCCCCACAACTGCTCTTTCTAAAAAGGGCCTAGAGGGGATCCTTGAGTAGCTCAGCAGTTGAGTGCCTGCCTTCTGTCCAGGGTGTGATCCTGGAGTCTGGTGATCAAGTCCCACATCAGGCTCCCTGCATGGAGCCTGCTTCTCCCTCTGCCTGTGTCTCTGTCTCTCATGAATAAATAAATCTTTAAAAATAAATAAATACATACATAAATCCATAAAAAGGGCCTGGGGAGGAGGGTGTCTCCTGCCCTGCCCCTTGCTGCCCTCCCCCCCCAACCCCCCACAGGGGTGTCTAAAGCAATTAACAGCAGGAAAGGAGGAAGGTGGCAGCGTGGAAGTTATTGAGAAATTATGCTCCCTGCTCAGGTTTTTGTTGTGCTTTGAGTACAGGCACCTCATCATTTGCAGGCTTTGCTGTTCTTACAGCAAGGAACAAGTAGGAAGAGACACTCTGAGATAAACGGTGGCAGGGCAGGTGAGGGAGTTGGCTACACAGGGGTTCACGGGTGCCAGGACCAGGCTTTGGTGGGAGATTTAGCCAGGCCCATAACACTTGTCTGAGTGCTCCAGGAGGATGGATTAGACACACCCCTCACCCCCACCATCCCCGCTGGAAGGCCCTGGGAGGGGAGCAGGTGCAGGGATGGGGGTACTGGGTCCCTGCCTTTCCTGGCTGACCCGTGGCCCTCACTTGGGAGTAGGGGTTGTGAATCCAGATCGGAGACCAGCCTGCAGAGTCCTCTTAAAGACTGTTTTCCTCAGCCAGGGGGTGAGCCCAGGAATCAAACTGAGCGCAGAGATTAAAGCATAGTCCACCGGAGTGCTCACTGCACTGCTGTTTCCCTCTTGTTCCAAAAAGGATTTCAGGTGGGTGATTGGTACATTTCTCAGTGGTAGGTTTGCTTTCCCTCACCATCATCCAAAACCCATCAAGTTGGCCCCCTCAAATGCCAAATCATTTCTACATCAAGGCAAAACAGCAACATAAACCCACGTCAGAGCACCTGGAGCCATTCGGTGACCATCAAAAATCAAACTGGTGTGCCCCAGAAGCAACTGCACACGCATATCCTGTGCCATTCTCTCCCCTCCTTTGAGGGGTAGGCATTACTGACAAGGTGGTGGGCAAGTCCACAGCAACCAGTTAGAGGAGTAGTGGCACCAAAAGCCAGAGCAAAGGTTAACTCATCTCCATTCACGTGGCATCCTAAGAACCCATCTCATGACAAACCTCACCCAACACCACGGAGATTTTCTTCAGGCTGGGGCGGATCTGGAACACAACACAAAGCTAGGTTTTCTGAAACCAAAGCATTTTCTACCTTGCTGGAGGCTCTGTCCCAGCTGGCGATGCAAACACGTGCACACAAAACTGCTAGAATGCTCTGTTCTGATCCCAGGGCTCCCATGAACAAGAAAACAAACCCCCAAGACTGAGCTGGAAGGTTCTGGGTGTCATTTATTGACAGCAGTTTACACACATTTTTTTTCTTCCCACGGCCATTTCCTTCAAAGCCCAGGCACAGAGCCCTCTGGAAGGGCAGTCTCTGAACAAGGGAGCCAGGAACGCAGGACGCACACGTCTTTGGCAGGCGTGTTTAGACTCGGCAGGATGCAATCCTTCAAGCTGGAATTCCGTCGGGGATTTTGAGACACTGAGGTGGGGGGTGGAGAGGAAGTCTTCAGCAGGACTCAGGTCAGCGTCCAGGCTTGCCTGCTCACTCTCCAAGTCCATCCCGGCTGCAGGACTGTGGGGGGCAGCACATCAGGCCCACCCACCTTCATAGGGGCAGACGCTTCAGTCCATGCCCCGCTGTTCACACCTGCTTCCGCTGGCCCCACAGTTAAGAGAGAATCAGCCTTATGGTGAGAGACAGATTACTTCCTCTCTGACCCTCCCGGCGGCTCTTCAGCTGGGTCTGTGAAGAACCCCTGGGAAGCACAGAGACCTGTACTTCTGGTTCAGGGGCGTGTGCCGTCTTCCTCAAATCTTGCATGGATGACAGGCTGGAGGCTATATGCGTGCTCAGGCCAACCACTGAGTTCCCTGGCCCAGCGTGCAACAGCCCTGCCTCACCTGCCAAGCGCCAGCACCTAGGCTGAAGTGCCAACCGGCCCTGGGCTAAGTAGGCACTTGGCAGTTTGGGGGGGGGGGGGAAGATGGTGGATCAAAAAGTGGATGGAAATAGGAACAATGAAAAGGCTTCATCTGATAGTGATTAGAGATCTGAAGTGATTTCACTTTTATTTCCTTCACTTTAAGCCAATCATGAAATTTCACAGTGATTTCTGGGGTGGGGGCAGAAGGATGGTGGTATAAAGAGTCGTCAGGGCTGTGGGGGCCCGAGGACGGGCAGGCCAGGCAGGGCTCACTGAGGCAGCTGCAGGAGCACAGACTGCCCAGCCGGCAGGTAGGTGATGTTCCGAGAGCGTGAGAGCTGGTACGCGATGTCCTCTGCAGCCTCCAGCTTGCGCAGCTCGATGAGGCCGTCGCCTGCTGTGGCGAGCGAGTTGGCAATCAGCTCAGCGGCCTTGGAGTCGCCCTCGGCGGAGATGATGGCCGCCTTCTTCTGCTGCTCAGCCTAAGAAGCGGGGTTGGGGGAGACCAAGATCACACCTTAGGGCGCTGGATGGCAGGCAGCGGCCTTGGGAGGACCAGGCTACACACCCTCATGGGCTCCTGCGGGACTCTGGGACTCTACCTCCGCCTCTTCCAGACTGAGCTCAACAAGCACTGTCCACCCACCGCTCCTCTTTCCTGCAATGCAATGCCCGCTTCTCTCCAGTGCAGGGACGCATTTCTGTTGGCTGTGCGAATATCTGCCTTATTTCAAAGTCCTTGTTAACACTAATGGCAATCTGGCTCAGCCACCTTACTCTGAGCCAGGAGGATCCAAACCGAAGAAAACAGGAGAGAGAAAAAAGGTAGGATCCATCCTCAGGCTCGCCTTTCCCTCAGGTCCCAAGTCAAACACACGTGTTTGAGGAAACGGAGCAGCTGAGGAGCAGCAGGCACATGTGATGCTCCCTGGAGTTGCCCCAGAGCTAACCTGGTTCCTGACCAGGAATCCCAGCAAGAGAACGAGCGCTCTAGGCTCTCCCTACCCCGTATCAATAGGATGCCCTCTCTTAGCAAGGCACGACTTGGTCGCAGGAGGAGGGTACAGTAGCAACAAATGTTAACTGAGCAGCTATTAGGTATTCCCAGGTACAATCTTAGACATGTTCTAGGCTCTGGAGTCAGGAGACAAAAGAAAAAACCCAAGAAAGTCCCTGCCTGCAAAGAGTTTACATTCTCTAAAATTAAATGTTGGCCACTCATATATTGCTCTTTTTCCTGCTTCAAAGGACTAAGGGTTCCTGGATTAGAACGAACCCGAGAGAAGCTAGTAGTGGGGAGAAGGGACAGCAAGAAATGAATACACTTTTGCAGAGACCACAAGACCAGGCTGCTATGCAAATACATCGTGTCCCATCACACTCTGCCACATCTGGATGGATTTAGTGCTTGAAAAAAAATCCAGTGACGATAGCGCATCTGGTGCAACGTTTGATCCTTTCCCGCTGTCAGCTTTCACTGTGTAACTACGGTTAAAAATGATTTCTCAGTGAAGCTGAAAATATTCCAGGAGAAAACATTTTTATTTGCAGGAGAGTGTTTTTGATCTTAGGGAAGTGGAAGAAAAATGACCCTTCGGTGATTTAGGAACATAACTTCACATATCCCTGACTAGCCCCCAAAGACTCTGGAACCAATTGTAGGAGTACGGTCCCTACCATCCCCTTCCGATGATCCCGGAAGAAGAGATGACAGATGATGAATTTCCAGGCCACCCAGCAAACCGGGAGGCCGAGCACAGGAGAAAGGGGAGAGAGGCTCCTGCCATCTGGTTGAACGCTCACCTTTTCCACCACAAATCTGGCTCTCTCTGCTTCCTGCTGAGCCACCTGTTTGGCTTCTACTGCTTCTGTGAACTCCTTCCCGAAGGTCAGATGCGTCTAAGGGGAGGGAGAGTGCGCGAGATGAGGCCGTGTAATTGCTCGGGTAGTACTGCTGCGAGGCCCCCATGGCCGCTGGACGGAAGAGGCCAGGAATGGCTCTAGCAGCTGGAGGCCTCTGTGAGGCCAGAACACCCTTCCACCTACACATCCGTGTCCAAACTCAGTTCACACCCCAGAAGCCTCGGCTCCCCTCACGTCATTCTATCGTCCGCAGTGTGGAGATCTCAAGCAGAAAAGAGCCCCTGGGCACCAGAAGGTACCTGCTCAATCGACCACCTCCCAAGGGGAGGAGACTGTGGGTTCTAGGGGTTCTAGGACCCCTGCCTCTAACTAGAGCTCATCCAAAGTCCTTTGATGGCCTGTTCGGAGCCTCCAGAGAGGCCAGATGGAAAACTGAGCCCCTGAGAGGGAAAGATACAGCTGGTTCTCAGGGATTCTAGGGCATGATGCTCTCTGCTTATGGCTTAACCAGTCCACTTCTTTCTCATAGCAGCCCCACCACAAAACAGGAAGAGGATGAGAGACGGTGGAACGCAAATCATGGTACTCCCCATGTGTGAGTGCTTCTGGTAAAGGGTTTAAGAGGGAAAGCAGAGAAAACAAAAAAAAAATTAAAAAAAAAAAAAAAAAGAAAGCAGAGAAAACTATTGCTTAGGGTGAGGGTTTACAACTCTGACTACCCACAGACCTTCCCTACTAACATACACCACTGAGACTTGGCGATAGTCCACAGTGACAGTGGAAATGGGATAGAGCTCAACTCCTGATGCCTGGTCTAGAGCAACTTACTCATTTATCCAACTTTTTATTAAAAAGGAAGAAGTGAAGGGAAGGATAGTATTGGTTTTGCTATCAAATCCATTTGCCTCCTCTCTCTTCCCTGACCCTCCCAAAGTTTGCTTTAAAAAAAAAAGAAAAGAAACATAAGCAGCTCAAAACTTCTCAGGAGTAAATCCTAGTCTGTCTTCCACAACTTTTATCATGCCTCACTCTTAAACTGCAGCTGTTCTACTTTGCCTGTCCCATTTCTGGACTCGTGTTCAAAGTCTGGGGAAGAAACTACAGTCCTGAGAGTGAAAAATGAAATGTGTAATTAAGAATTTCTGGGATCCCTGGGTGGTGCAGCGGTTTGGCGCCTGCCTTTGGCCCAGGGCGCGATCCTGGAGACCCGGGATCGAATCCCACGTCAGGCTCCCGGTGCATGGAGCCTGCTTCTGCCTATGTCTCTGCCTCTTTCTCTCTCTCTCTGTGTGTAACTATCATAAATAAATAAAAATTAAAAAAAAAAAAGAAATAAAGTTTCTTTCTAAAAGGGCCAGGTGAGGGCAGCAAATTCCCCATGAAATCTGATTTTCTTCTCATACCTCTTAGATATGGTTTCTTGTGGTCAGCCCACATTTCCCCAGAATAGAGTATGTGGTTAAAGTCTAGCAAAATGCCAAGCTTCTCTGTAGGTTTTTACTTAGCATTTTCTCACAGTCAACCTGTTTAGGTTAACAGTGAGTGGAAGAGCAGCCTGAGGAATTGCTCGTTAGAGCCGAATGGCTGCAGCCTGGCATCTTGCCAGTAGAGGGAGCCCATAAGTCCTTCTGCGGCCGCCACAACCACTACCGCTGGCGACCACTGACGTGAGGTGGAGCAGCACCCTGCGGGTCAGTGCTGGGTGTTATGGAGCAGGACTGTTTAAACAGCTGCACAGATGCTGTAGGGGGGAAATGGTGCCTTTCCCTAGAGATGCACAGGAGAACCAACAGGAAACACTCTACCTCACTACCTGAACAAATCACTCCAAATGATTTTTCCCAGAGAATCCAGAAACACGACCCCTTCCTCTCAACCTCCTTGATCTGAAATGCTATCCTGCCTGTATTGTTTTCTGTCTGAGTTATGGCATTCAACGTCCTATAAATATATACACTCTACAGTCTCCAGAGGCTAGCTTACACCTCAGAGATGCCCCTTGCCCCTCACACCAGCTTTGGGGGAGTAGAACCACTCATTTACACTCTATCACCTTTCACCAGGGGTTTCCAGAGGTCACTCTGCTGAGCTTCAGACTGTAAGTGTTAGGAAATTCCCAGGAGTCAGGCTGGGAGGTCTGCACCAGGGAAGAGGACTGTCTGAGTCCTCTGAGTCCTCTCTAGCCTCCTCAGGCAGTTTCTTCTTGCATCAAACAGGGCTAATGACATTACTTCCTAGCATGCTCCAGAGAACACACTCATAGCATTGGGAAGGTGAAAAATCTAGTGGTCAAGGACCCTAAATCAGGTAGGGTTAGAAGTCAAAAGAGAAATGTGTGTGGTAGAGGGGAAGCAAAAGAACCTTCATCTGAAAACAAACCCAAGGAGACTGCCTCATAGTCAAGAAGTTTCCATGTTTTGAGTCTCACATCTAGGAAAATAGAAGGCAGGACCATTAGTGTCCACACAGAAATGGAGCCAAGCACCTGAACAAGAACCACAGCCCCTCCCTCCCAGGCTCCCCAAGGATCTTACCAAGGACACGTCATCCAGGATGAGCCCAAAGGTTGCTGCTCGCTCTGTAAGGTCATCGCTCACCTGTCTGGAGACCAGCTCTCTCTGGGTGATCAGTTCTCCAGCATCAAAGCGAGCCTGGTTCCAAAGAAGGGCAGAGGAGCCAGTCAGGATGATGACGAAGCCGAAAGGCCAGGAAAAGTACTGCATGACACATGCCAACCTACCCACTGCCACACTCTTCCTGCCACCTATCTCTTAGGGTCTGGGCTCTAGGCTCCAGGCTGAGGCCCTGTCACTCACCACCACCGACTTGAGGATCTCTGTAGTGATAGATGGTAGCACCCGCTCATCATAGTCCTCCCCAATGCTGGTGAAGATGCGAGGAAGCTGGCTGGCGACTGGTCGGAAAAGGATGCGCAGGGTGATGTTGACATTCTGTAAATCTTAGGGTAGGGGACAAATGCTGGAGTTACAAATTAAAACCACAGTGGGCTTCCAGATGACCTCTCCTATGCTAAATTTGCTATAATTTGCAAAGTAAAGTTGTTGATTTTAAGACCCTAGAGGGCAGGAGTCCCTATGCATGGCTTCTGTGCATAGGGACTCAGCAGAGCACCAGAGTTAAGAATTCTTAAAGGTTTATGGTGAAGACAGCTTTCAGTAGGTCTTCTCCTGCTGCTCTGATAGAAGCAACACAGCTTACTTGTCTGATTTGTACCATGGGATGTTTGAAACAGCATGTTTTAAGAAAACAAGCCGATACCAAGAATATTTGGTGAAGCCTTTCCAAGGCCCCAGTCAGAAGTATGTCTTGGAGAGGTTATCATGGGTCCAGCAGAAACAGTTCACTCTGGCTGGACCAGCAGTCCAAAGGCCTGGGCTGCAGTCCTACCCTGCTGTTTACTAATTATGTGACCTAAGACTTAGCCAATCTCAGCTTATTGCCTCCCCCCACCCCCCTCTGACATTTCCTGGTGTCATCTGCCTTCCAGGAACATTGGGAGGAAAGTGAAGGAGAAATGAGATATAACAGCACCATGTCAAATGTGCAACAGATGTTAAGGGGTTATCAGACTCATCTGGAGCATGCTTCTCATTACTTGTCCCAAGCAAAGGAGAAGGAGGAGGGTGAACGACATTAATTACTTCCCCTGGCTATTCAGGCCTGCCTGAGGCTAAAGCACAGTCAATGCGCTTGCAGTCATCAAAGATATGGACCAAGTGTCCACCGCATAGTTCTGAACCAGGCACCCAGAAAAGTGCGAAATGCAGACACACTAGTTCCTGATTTCTGGAAATTCGTATCAACAGTTTTGAAGACGAGGAAGTAATGTATCCTTACAACAGTTGTAAAATAGCAGGGAAAGCAATCCTGAAGAGGCACCAAGTTTAGAACTATGCTTTTCAGTTAAATTTTTATTTTTCTCGATTAACCTCACCCCACCTTTGATCTCTTATGGGAGGCAAGCCAGACTCCTGACGGGCCAGGAGCTACAGGCCAGGTTGCACAATGCTAACTTACCTGTCCCCTTTTTTGCTTGACACGCATCTCTTACTAAAGTCCCAGCTCAAACTAAGTTCCTCCCAGGAGCCTGTGCGGCCACCTGTGGGGGCTAATTGCTCTCTTCTCTGCTTCTCTTGGCCCCACATCCTTGGCTGTAGAACTCACTTCAATTACTATAACTCCTTGTTCACTTCTACATCGCTAGCAAAACTGAGCTCCCAGAGGCTCCTGCTTCAGTTATCTTTGAACCACCCCCACCATGCAACCCAGCACAAAAGCAGGCATGGTCACTGTAAGCACACATCTTCCAGAGAATAGCACCAAAGGCATCAGATGTTAGGGAGATACTTAACCAACATCTACACAACCCTCGCATCTTGCTGCACAGAAATGTCACTGAGTCCAGTGTCTGCTAATCCGTTTACTGCCTGTGTACCTCTTTGTGTAGGACGGTGGGAGAATGGGGACGGCTCTTCATTTTAGGCTCACTGGGAATACAGTGGCATGTCAGCCATCAGGAGACTGCTCTCAGGGACTCAGGTCCCTGCCTATGAGACAACAGGGTGAGAGGTACCCGGGTGGCTTAGCCAGTTGAGCAGCTTACTCTTCATTTCAGCTCAGGCCATGATCTCAGGGTCATGGGATCCAGCCCTGTTCTGGGCTCCCCACTGGGCATGGAGCCTGCTTAAGATTCTCTCTCCCTCTCTGTTTAAAATTAAAAAAAAAAAAAAATAGAGATAACAGTGTGAGGCCAGCACGCTGGAGACAGAGGCCTCGGAGAACAAGGCAAAGTGCAGGTCGGCAATGAAGGCACACAGAATGGCTGGTGCCTGGTTTACATAGTTACTCTGGGGTATGAGAACTGACAGGAGGGTGCAGAGGCACTTTTAGATTTCTTTGAATCTGGAACACTACATACCTCTTGAAATACACTTCTGTGTGTTTCTCTAAATGTGTACAGCTGTCTGTGCATGTGCCTTAAACACATATTCCTATGAACCTGTGCTAAACTTTTCTAGGAAAAATATGCAAGGAATTCTTATTAGGTGAGGCTCAGCTTTTTCTGGATCCTATAGCAACCCTTTCACACACTCTACTTTGTGTGACCCACACACAAGACTCACCTTTGCTACCAGTGATTACTGGCACATTACGTGGTCGAGAGCGGCAATCAAAGATAATAGGTTTCTGTACCCAAGGGATGAGAAAGTGAGTCCCTTCTCCTACCACAATGTCCTGTACTCCACGGAACCGGTCAAAGATGACAGCTCTGTGGCCAGCATCCACTAGGAATGAAGGATAATGACAAGTCAGAAAAATCCCTTCACCTTTTAACCAAAAAGCCTCTCTTTGAAAACTCCTTGGTGCTTTCCGATTATTTATTAACTCTCCCCTCTCCTGCTGTCTTCTCGTACTCTAAATAGCTACAAAACTCAGCAATCCCCTCCTCCTATCCCAATGTCTCTCCAAGGACTCTGGTAATAGGATCTATTCTTCAGCATCCTTTCTCCTTGAAACAACCTGCTGCTGATTTTGATTAACTATCCCATCCTCCAACAAATCTTCAGGAAATCACCTCCTAAAACTTCCTTCCAAAACTCACCAAAGTCTTCACCATTACCACATTCCATCCTGGTTCCAATTTAAGCCAGTGTTCCCAGAAGAAGCACCCTCACCATGGAAATCCTAAAATGCAGAAGGTCCCACTCTTTCCAAGAGCTTGGTTTCTCTCAGGTTTTAAGGGATTATAGAGCTGTTCTTTTGATTCAGAAAGAAATTAATGGTGGTGACTACTGTCTAGTTGTGCAGAGTGGCTACAAAGATAGCACAGAGCACAGAGCTGTGCCACTTAAACCAAGTAAGCCTTTCTTGTCAGCTGCTGTCTCTGCCTTATTAGACTTCAGAGTTGCTCCAAGTTATCTTCACTCTGAAAAGTAATCTTCCTCTTGCCAGACAGTCACACGTGAGGCAGATCAATCTACTGCTGCTTCCCAACCATGAAAGTCAGAAAATATGAGTTGGAAGCGGTCTTAGAGGTAAAACCAGTTCAGTCTTACTGTTTGACCAAAGAAGAAGCTGAGATCTAGAGAGAGGGAAATGGCTTGCCTAAGGTCACAGAAGAAAAGTCAGCTTAAGCTCCTGCCTCACTGTTAAAAGCTGGGCAATGGGCAGCCCAGGTTGCTCAGGGGTTTGGTGCCACCTTCGGCCCAGGGCATGACCCTGGAGGCCTGGGATCAAGTCCTGCATCAGGCTCCCTGCATGGAGCCTGCTTCTCCCTCCGCCTGTGTCTCTGCCTCTCTCTCTCTCTCTGTGTTTCTCATGAATAAATTAAATCTTAAAAAAAAAAAAAAAAGGCTGGACAATGCAGGTATTTTGTCTGGAATGATCCAAATGCAGCAGAGCAAAAGTTCCTGCTCAGGTAAGGTCACCAAAGGTGACCACACAAAGCAGAAGGGGATACGTGAGATCTCCATTTCAGCTAGCCAGTGAGATTATTTAATCTATTTAATTTAGCCAGCAATTATTTAATCCTCACACCAGTGAGATCCTGACACTGTGCTGCAGCATCATTTCAAACCTGTAAGAACAACTGGGAATGTTTAACCAACAAGTAGGCTGGGAAGCTCTTTGGGAAGAGAGGCTGTGAGAGAACCAATGGCTACAGGACAGAGGCTCAAGTGACAATGCAACCATATGGTGTGGGATGGCAGCAGGTGATCCTTTGGGTCACAAACATATTCACAGACAGTGGTGGCCACCAGGAGTGTCACATCGGCTGTACAGGCCAATAGAAATCCTCCGACAAAGGGCAGTGACCCCCTCCCCCCAGTGCCTCACCATTATACAAGGCAGAGTTCACCACTCCTCCTGCAACAGCTAAGGCCAGGCCGAACTTGCCAATGGACTCAAACACTTTGGCAGCCATATCTCCTTCTGCTGGACCCACTCACACCTATGGGATAAAAACAAAACAAACAAAACATCTTGATCTCAAAATTCTAAAAGAAAGCCCTGAGACACCATATTCACTTCTCAAACTGGCTATTTATTTCCCCACTTTTTTTTTTTAAAGAATTTATTTATTTGACAGAGAGAACCACGTGCACAATTGTGCAGAGCGGCAGTCAGAGGGAGAGGGAGAAGCAGGCTCCCTGCTGAGCAGGGAGCCCAATGCAGGGCTCGAACCCCGGACTCTGGGATCATGACCTGAGCTGAAGGCAGACCCTTAACCAACAGAGCCACCTAGGTGCCCCTATTTCCCCATTCTTCAAAGCTCTAAATCTCGCATGGAGGGACATCTAATAAATAACTCTACAGCTTGGAAAAGTGCAGTATTAATTCCTCTGCTTTCAAAATTTTTCCATTTCTTTCTTCTTTTTCTACCACTAAGGAAAAGGGATCTGGGGCACTTGATTCAATAACAGGAATGAGGTATGGGCTTGCTACCCACGGAGAATTTCACACCACACTCAACCACCCTTCCACTTCCTGGACAAGTGGGCCCCAAGACGAAGGTTGTATATGGTAGGGTCTGTGCAATTCTGGTTTGGAAAAGTAACTCAAAGAATGTGCTACATGGTGATTCCAACAGCATAAGTGACACTAGCAGCTACCTTTAATACCAGGAGGCAGTCTTCTAATGGCAACTATTTAATCCTCACACCAAACCCTATGAAGCAGGTTATGACAGATGAGGAAACCGAGACACACAGCAAACTTAAGAGATAAGCGGAAGATCACAAAGCCATTTCGTGGTGGAACCAGGACTAGAACCTGGAGGTCTAAGTCTAGGGTAGGTTTGACTTAACTCCTCTCCATACTGTGTTTCTCCGCTCCAGTATTAGGAATGACCTGCCATGGGGCACCTGGGGGGCTCACTGGTTGAGCGTCTACCTTTGGCTCAAGTCATGATCCCGGGGTCCTGGGATCCAGTCCCGCACCAGGCTCTCCGCAGAGAACCTACTTCTCCCTCTGCCTGTGTCTCTGCTTCTCTCTGTGCGTGTCTCATGAATAAATAAAGTCTTGGGAAGAAGAAAAAAAAAAAAGAATGATTTACTATGATGGTAGCAGGATCTGGGGAGCATCCTGGGACCAAGATATCGGAAGAACCAATGGGGCAAAAAGGCTCTCCAGAGTTGCACTGCAAGGGAGAAGCCGGGAAGAAGTGGGAGGGCGGGGCCTAGGTCTCGACGGACCTAACTTCAAGGTACTCCCGCACACAACTTTATTAATGCCCCGCCCCAGCGTCGTCGTCCACTTAGATTCAAATCCTCCCCCCTCCCTGCCTCTCAGATCTGAGGCTTTCTTGATCGCTCCCGGTGTACTTCACTGTTCCTAACCTGAGGCCAGGACACACAGTTCGGACCTCTCAGCTTTTCCATTTCCAACAGCTTCTGGATTATTCCTCACCCCGCCCCCAAGCACGCCTCCTTTACACGACGCAATTCCTGGCTCGTCCCGGGCTCACCCCCCTCCCCTCCGACGCGAGGCAGACCGACGCACGCATCCTGCCCGCCCAAATTGCGAATGGGAACGCAGAGCGGAGCTGCAGAGGCGCCCGAACACCAGCCGAACGCGGTCCCCCCATTCTCACCTGCTTCCACTCTGACCTCCACATGAATTCCCCAGCCACACGTACCGCGCATGCGCTGGGCAGCCCCCTTCCCTTCCCCGCCCCCCTTCCAAGATCCGGGCCTCCGATTGGTGGGAAAGAGCGCTGTGCATTCTGGGAAGGGTGGCTTGCGGCCTCACCCTGGTTCCCCTGGTCTTCGCAAATGAACTACAATTCCCAAAGAGCCATTTAATGTCGGGCCCGCGCTGGAAAGCCTTTCCTCTTTGGTGGGTAACGTCGAAAGGTTGTCGCAAAGCCTTTTGGGGGCTGTAGTTTTTTTGGGATAAATGCACGTGCCCGTCCTGAACCTGTGCTAGAGCCTGCAGGGAGGTGGACCTTAGGGCCCTCGGAAGAGTCGCTGGGCATGCGGACGGTGGCGGCAGGGATGGGCTGGGACAGGTTTACGGCTGATGAAGGAGGACGGGTGGACACCCTGGGGAAAGTTGTAGGTAGATAACTGGTGGGATTAGAGACCTTGAGGGGAAGCACACGGGGCCACCTTTCCAAAGCCCGGTCAGGAAATGTCCTGAGTTGCGGGACATTGGTTGCCACAGCCAGAGACTACCTTAGAAAAGAGGTTCTAGAAAAAGAGGAAGGGATTCATTCAGGGTCATGCACCAATTTAGCAAAGGGGCTGGGCTTAGAGTCCTGTGTTCCCTGTACACTATTAAAAAAAAAAAAAAAAACTTGGAAAAGTGGCAAGAATAAAACAACACATATATCCCTTACATTCATCTATGGTTAACGTTTTGTTTCATATACTCTATCATTTGTGATGTGGGTAACAAAAGCAGAAGACAAATTATTAAATTTCCTTACTACCTGCAGTCCATTGATAAGTCCTTAAAACAGGCAGAGTGATGTTCCTCTAAGAGCTCTGCTACCTCCATCTTAATACTTTGCTAAAGACAAAAGGGAATCTTAGCTCCACCCCCAGGACTCTGTAAATCTACTTTAACATATAAAAATTCCTTTGGAAATTTCCTTTTTCTCCACCCTCCCCCCCACCCCAAGATATGTGCTGGCAATCATTCCCCAAGCATATGACCCACCGGTACACATCTGAAGGGTCTCATGACTAAGGTTTTATTAGACAATAATAAATGACTTTTCCCAACAATAGCCAGCCCCCTCAAGATCCTGGAAACCCTGCTTCCAAAATTCCTTAGAGACGCACGCTATCCCTAACTCCCTCCCAACTTGAAAGCATATAATGGGCCCCTCCTCAGGACCCCAGTGCAGCTCTTTCTGCCCACAGGTCCTGCCCCTGTGCTTTCATATAACCAAAGATGTAGTAAGAATTCTTTCTTGGCTGTCGGCTTCAAACCCTAACATCTTTCCTACATTAATTTGTTCTCTCTCTCTCACTTCCCATCTTATCTCTGTGTATTTTCTAAGAATAGGGGCATCCTCTTATATAACTTAAGTAAGCTTATCCTCTGCATTCCAATTTTATCCATTGACCCAATAATGAACTTTATAGCAATTTCCACACACCCCCACCCCCATACAGGATGCAGTCTAATATTAGGTACTGTATTTATTTCTCATGTCTCTTTAATCTCCTTTAATCTGAAAATTGTCCTCAGCCTTCCTTGTATTTTATTACATTAAAACAAACAAAAAGCATATTTCTCATTTTAGGTTTGTCTGATGTTTCTTCATGATTAGATTTAGGTTTTGTGTTTTTAACTAAGGTACTACCTAACTGGTGTATGGACACTTAATTTTAACAAAACTAGACCCATTTCTGGATTCTAGTAGGATTGGATTCTTTCAACTTTTCTTACAGTTCTCTCTTCTCTGTCCTATTACTTTGTCTACACTTGGAGCAATCAAATGATGAGATATAGCCACAGCAGCACCCTTCAAGTGGTATAATTTTGCCGTTACCAACTACATTTTTTTTCTCTGACTGCCAGAATGCAATCTCTATGATGGCTGAAGGTTTAGCTAGCTGTCTTCCTTGTTCTATTCCCAGAAGAACAGTGCTTGGCATCTGGAGAGTCACTCACTGCCTTAGAGAGAAAACCACCACTGGATGAATACTAATGCACATAAAGCTCCTGACCAGTTCTTCAGTGCTTGAATTAGTTGGGATATTATTTAGAATAAAATCTAAGTTGCTGTACCAAGGAGATCCTCAAACACAATGCGTAGATGAAAGAAAGATATAAGTTAATTTCTCTTTGCTCCACAGGCCATTCACAAACCTAGTTTCCTTTCATCTCATTCGTTGGCCATACCCTAAAGAGATTGTCTTTACCTAACCATGGGCCATCTGTGTCGCAGCCTGCAGGAAGGAAAAACAAGAAATTTAGGACAGCAATTTTGTTGTTAAGCAAATGACTCAGAAGCAGCACCTATAAATTCCACTCTATTTTATCGATGAAAACTTGGTTACATGACCTCATCTAGTCACAAAAAGAGGCTGAAAAATGTGTTCTTTAGCTGGCAGCCAAGGAGCCAGGAAGAAAGGATTTGAGAGCTAGCCAGCAGTCTGAGTATGTGTATGTAGAAAATCCTAAAAAATATATTTAAAAAACTATTATCGAGGGCAGCCTGGGTGGCTCAGTGGTTTAGCACCGCCTTCAGCCCAGGGCCTGATCCTGAAGACCCTGGATCGAGTCCCACATCCGGCTCCCTGCATAGAGCCTGCTTCTCCCTCTGCCTGTGTCTCTGCCTCTCTCTCTCATGAATAAATAAATATTTTTAAAAATAAATAAAAAATAAAAAAGCTATTAGAACTAAATAAAACAAAGCAAAAAACAAACTTATTTGAATTCATAAATGAGCTTAGCAAGGATGCAAGACATAAAGTCAATTTACAAAAACCAGTAATAAACATTTGGAAATTGAAAGTTAAAAATACCATTTACAATAGCATCAAAAACATGAAATACTTAGGGATGAATTTAATGATACCTGTACAGTAAAAACTACAAACATTGGGGTGTTTGGGTGGTTCTACACTTGATCTCAGCTCAAGTCTTGATCTCAGGTCTTGTGAGTTCAAGCCCCATGTTTGGCTGCACACTGGGCATAGAGCCTACTTAAAACAACAAACAATAGCAATACAAAAACACCTACAAGTATTGCTGAGAGAAATGAAAGAAGACTGAAATAAGTGGAGAAATGTACACCATATTCATTGAAGAGGAAATTCAATATTGTTACAATGTCAATTCTTCCTACTTTGATCTATAAATTCAAAGCAATCTTTTTTTTTTCATTTGAGAGAGAGTGAGTGAAAGAGTACAAGCAGGGGGAGGGGCAGGGGGAGAGGGAGGAGAAGCAGAGTCCCTATTAAGCAGGGAGCTCCGATGTGGGATTTGATCCCAGGACCCTGCGATCACAACTTGAGCTGAAGGCAGGCACTTAATCATCTGAGCCACCCAGGGTCCCCAATTCAAAGCAATCTTAACCAAAATTCTGCCAAGTTTTTTTTTCTGTAGAAATTGACAAGTTAATTCTAAAATTTAGATGGAATTGCAGAGAACCTAGAATTGGCAAAACAATTTTGAAAAAGAGAACAAGGTTGAAAGGTTTAGTGTGCTTGAAGGATAGTATCCACTCATCCATAAAACTACAATAATCTGGAATGTGTGGTATTGGTTCTCAGCAGAACAGAATAGAGAATTCAGAAATAAACCCAGACATTTATGTCAATTGATTTTTGACAAAGCTAACAATGTTATTCAATGGGGGAATAGATAGTCTTTTCAAAAAATGGCACTGAAGCAACTGAATATCTACCTGGGGAAAATAAAAGTATTTGACCCTTATCTCATACAATACACAAACGTTAATCTGAAACGGATCACAGACTCAAACATAAAAGCTAAAAATATCAAATTGGGGCACCTGTCTCGCTCATTCAGTAGAACATGGAACTCTTGATCTCAGGGTTATAAGTTCAAGCCCCATGTTGGGTATAGAGCCTACTAAAAAATAATAATAATGACATAAAGCCATAAAACTTCTAGAAGAAAAGCAAGAGAAAATCTTCACAGCCATGGTAAAAATTTCTTCTGTAGAACTCAAAAACACAAAACTTTGACTAAAAAAAAAAGTGATAAATAGGAGTTGCAGAAAATAAGAAAAGAGAAAACAGAGGATGATATGATCAGATAAATAATATGAACATAAGGACATGAATTTCAGATTAAAAGATCATTCCAAGTAGAGCGCAAGGGATGAGAAAGGCTGATGCCAAAACTCATCATCATGAACTTTTCCAACAATGAGGACAAAAAGATTCTAAATACAGAGAGGAAAGAACTAGAATCAAGATGGTATGGACATCTTACCAGCCCCACTGGAACTTAGATACAAAGAAGCAATGCTTTCAAATTCTAAGGGAAACTAGTTTGCTACCTAGTTTTCTATACCCAGCCAAATGATCAAGTGAGATGCTAAAATCAAGACCTTTTCAGAATACAAGGTCCCTGAGACTTTATCTTCCATGCATTATTTCTCAGGAAGCTACTTAAGGAGTAAAAAGAAAGAGAGCAAAAATTTAAAAATAAGACATAGGATTCAGGAAGTAGGAAAGCCAAACATGAGAGAGGCAAAAGGGGGCTTAGAGGACCCCAGAAAGCATCCAGACCAGATGGAAGCTGAAGGAAACAGGGTTCCAGGAAGGATGTTGCAAAGAAAAAATTTTTGTTTGAAAATACCAACAATTTTAATTAGTGTCAGAGAATGTGGGGATTAATTATCAATAAGTACAGAGAAAAATAAGCACATTTTATTTTTTTTTAAGATTTTTATTGTTAAGTAATCTCTACATCCAACGTGATGGTTCTTCTCGAATTCACAACCCTGAGATCAAGAGTAGCATGCTCCACTGACTGTGCCAGCCAGGTGCCCCAGTAAGCACATTTTAAAAAAGAGAGACAGGGATCCCTGGGTGGTGCAGCGGTTTGGCGCCTGCCTTTGGCCCAGGGCTCGATCCTGGAGACCCGGGATCGAATCCCACGTCGGGCTCCCGGTGCATGGAGCCTGCTTCTCCCTCTGCCTGTGTCTCTGCCTCTCTCTCTGTGTGTGTGTGACTATCATAAATAAATAAAAATTAAAAAAAATAAAAAGAGAGACAAATTTAATTCCAGGAGAAGTGGTTATTTAAGATAGGATTTAAGAGAGGAAATAGTATCATAGTATACTACGTGACTCGGCTATGAATAACATTTTCATAGTCATAATAACATACGTAACTAATGATCTCAAAATATGAGATGGCAGCTCCGTGGGGAAGATGAGGGAAGGGAAGGATCCCCATCTAATTTAGCTCATGGAGATGAGCTTACTCCATCTTCCATTACAGGAAGACAGCAAGTAATACTTACAGCTGAAAATTCAGTAAATGAAAGGAAATACCAAGAGAAATAAATAAAATAAAATCTTAAAAATTTTTTTAAAAGATTTTATTTATTTATTCATGAGAGACACACACACAGAGAGAGGCAGAGACACAGGCAGAGGGAGAAGCAGGCTCCATGCAGGGAGCCCGACGTGGGACTCGATCCCGGGTCTCCAGGATCACGCGCTGGGCTGAAAGCGGTGTTAAACCACTAAGCCACCTGGGCTGCCCGATAAAATAAAATCTTAAAAAAGGAAAAAAAGACCTCATCAGTTGAGAGGAGGGCAGAGCTGGAGGAGAGATAAGAGGGAAGGGATATTCTGTGGAACAGAAGCAGGACTGAGAAATACGGCAGGACTGTCAGGCAGAGTCCAGCCAGTATGAGGCTTGCGAACATAAATGCAAGTGACTCTGGTCAACTGTGTGAGGCTCTCCCACAAGGGCCAGGCATGGAGAATGCGTACAGAAGACTGCATCCAGGCTTGGGGTTTTGCCAGGTGAGTTATGCAAACAGAAAGAGGGGAAGCAGAAATGGGTAGAAGCATTGCAAGAATCTAGAATCCTAGAATATAGGCTGGGCAAGAAGGGGAAAGTCAGGAAGAGCTGATGGTAGTTGGAAAGTGGTATCTGTCCAGGAGGTCTCAGTGAGCTTGCAGAAGCATGGCCACAGGTAGACCCGAACAAGGCAGCTGGAAAGACAGGGTGGTGGTGGTGGTGGTTGGGAAGGGGTTTTTGAAATTATAAATTTCAGAGGGGGTACAGTTTCTGGTAAAGATGAGTTTCAGGGAGATAGGGCAAAGAATAGGAACAAAGTGGGGAGAAGGTAAATGGATCACAGGGGCTTCAAAGGATCTGGGATTTTTTTCAAGGATTTTATTTATTTATGAGAGACACACACAGAGAAGCAGAGACAAAGGAAGAGGGAGAAGCAGGCTCCCCATGGGGAGCTCGATGAGGGACTCGATCCCAGGATCCCAGGATCATGACCTGAGCCAAAGGCAGACACTCAACCACTGAGCCACCCAAGTGCCCCAGGATCTGGGATTTTTAATGAAGGGACAGAGGAAGAGAAAGCAATGAGAATCAAGGAGTACTTTTCTTTTCCTTCCAAGCCCCCAGAAAGGTGTAAGATATTCAGTTTGAGAGAAGAAATTCTTCCATTGAAAAGGCTTCTGGAGGCTGCCAGGAGGGATGGGTGTTCTGGGCAGAGGTAGAGATAGAAGCGGGGTTGCCAGTCATAGACCAGAACACAGAGGGCCCCATGGGGAAGCTGAGAGGGCTAAAAGGGATGAGGTTTGGGGGGAAGTGGGTAGCAATGGAGGTATATAAGGCAGCAGGAAGGATGACAGTCCTGGTGACATGAGGTGACTTCTGGTTGGATGGAGGTGAAGAGGGAAATAAGGCACAAGGAAACTTGTCCATCTTGATTTAACCCCAAATTCCCAGATCCATTCTCTGTCCTGTCCTATAGGCAGGGTGAAGGGAGGCCCATCTATTTGGCCTGAGTTGACCCAACTCGTTTACCAGCTACTTCTAGGTGGGGGAGGCCAATGGGAAACACTGGCAGAAGATGGAGTGGGAGGGAAATTGGAGTATTTCTTCATTGCTTCTTGCTTTGGACCATGTTTTTGGCAGTGGCCCAACTGCAGCCTCTATAGGTCCATTCCTCCTTATGGTTCTGGTTTTCAAGAGACTTTGGTAACACTACTCCTCTGTCCTATCTTCCCCTGCGCCTATCACCAACACACACAGATTGGGGGAAGACACTCTTCTGAGTATCCTAGGATCTCAAACTTGTGGCCAAGGTGCCAGGGGCCTCCTTGGCAGTGGCAGTCACTGTGGGCTGGCTCCTCCCTATTTCCAGCACAGCTACTGCCCAGGGGCTCTATGTCTGGCCCGGTGCTGGGACAGTGTTTGGAGAATGTGACAAATGCATGGTTCTTGCCTTTCAGACTTTCCTGGACCTCAGGGTCTAATGCCCAACACATAGAGTGCATATGTTGGAAGGAAAGGAAGGGCAGGAGAGAAGAGGGACCTTGTGTCTGAAGCAGTCCCTTCTATCCATTCTCTCCGCATTGCCAAGCCCGAGGTCATAATCATAACCAAAGTAGTCTCTGAAAGGTCATGGATCGTGTAAAGGCGGCACCTCTGTTGTAGTGCAAAGGCATTGAACTTAAGAATCAGAAGGCCCGGACTGGGTCCCAGCTTTGTCACTCTTGCCAATCACTGACCCTGAGCAAGGCATTTGCCTCAGTTTTCTCCTCTGCTAAATGGAGGCAGGAGAACACAACTCTCGTGTTCACATGGTCCACAAAAGCACCTCTGTGCCTGTGCAAATGTTACTTGCTGTTATGACCACATCCATTCCCCGTCCCCAGGCAGGCTGCCCTCCTCACAGAGGCCCCTTTGCTTCTTGTTTCCTCAGAAGGGCAGTCACGGCCGGGAGTGAGATTTCACCCTAATCGGATGCCACGCACAACCAATCTTTCACATGAAAAGGCAAGGGAGAGTCATGAGATTGCCTCACCTCCCCAGCCCCAGGATTGTTGAGGAGGCAAGAAACTTCCGCTTCTAAAATACTCTTTGGAAAAAGAAACAGATGGGCTCTGGGGAAAGTGCTGAGGAAGCCTGTGGAGGGCTCCGATCACCTCTGCCCTCCCAGGTGGGGTGGAGGGGGTGTGGAAGGAGGTAGAGGAAGAGGCTGGTGCCTGGAGGTATGGGGGCCAGGTAGAGACCCCAACAAGAAGCTGGTTGCGGTTCTAGAAGCGCTTCTCCATCTCCACTGAAGCTTGGAGCGACCTGGCACTTGCCATGCTATGTGACCAGTCTTCTTTGTAAAACGGAGAAATTGATGATGAGCTGAAACTGAGTGGTTCAGGGGTGTAGACAGCCCCATCCTGGGAGTGTGCACATGGGGCAAGGGGTCTTCAAGTCCCAGGACGGTTGCGTGGGGGTGGCCTTGAGTCCAGGTAGAAGTTTGTTGAGCACCAGTAACTGTGAGGCTCTGGGTCAGACCCTAAGGAAACAGAGGTGAAGTAAGCGTGGTTCTTTGCCCTCTTAGGGCTCTCAGTGTAGCGGGAAGTATTTGGATATGATGGTGTGGGATGTGGATCCTACCCCCTTGTCATCAGCCATGGAAACATATCCATCATGGCCCGGGAATCTGACCTGGAGGAGACAGTGTCTTGCTGGGGTCAGGCCTCAAGAATGAATGTCTCCTACAGGGGCAGGCAGAGAATCTTTCCGGGACTGGTAACTGGTACTGGGCCCATCGTGGAGCTTGGTCAGAGGGAATGGAATCCGATGCTCCAGGGACTTGGGACTCCAAGCTGACCTGGGACGGGGAACAGTGCTCCTCATGGCCGCTAGGAGGAGCCAGTGTCCTCATGTGGACTCCAGGGTGGTGCTCTCTAGGGATGGGGAAGAGAGGGCATCACAGGTCTCCAGTCCTCTCCCAAACACCTCTCCGTTGACGCTGGGCTCTGTCTCTTTCTCTATCACACGCATGGTTGGAATGGGGAGTGCGGTTCCAGGTTCTATGAAAATAGGCAGATTGTGTGTAAATCAAAACCAGCCTACACTAGTTTTCCAACCCAGAGCATGAGCAGCTTGGGGAGGGGGGCAGTTTTAGCCAGTGCCTTCTACTCACCTGAGCCTCAGTTTCCCCATCTGTGAGATGATTTCTGAGGCCCCATGCTCCAGTTAAAGCAAGGATTTCATAACCATGGGGATCCTGCAGTTTGCAGGTTCCCAGCATTGGCTTCTCCCCTCTCCCCTCCCCCTTTGGTGACTTCTGCAGGTGCACCCCAGCCCTTCCCACCACAGAGCTCCCTGCCTCCTTTTCTGCCCTCCCTGCCCCAACTTAAGGACATTCCTTTGTGTGTAGGGGTAAGAGACAGAATCTCTGGGACACTGGGGACCTCTGCCAAGATCAACACTCCTGACATCACCTGGGCCTCTCAACCCAAGTGCAGATGGGGTTCCCACCTCTTAAGCGGGCTCTCTGCCTGCACATCTCTCAGGCACCTGCTAACACACACACTAACACACACCCTGACTCCAGGCTGCTCTTCTGCTTGAGCTGTCCTTGTCAGGCGTGGTCCCGACATCCTCCCAATGAGCCAAGCCCAAGGTCTGGGTGTTAACATCAATCCCTCCCTTCTCATGCATGAGAATCCCCCTTCCTTATCACGTGACCAAAAGTCCAGACACCCTTACTTTGGATGTGTCCACTTCTTGCTCTCTGGCTGCTCTTGCCCTACTTCAGGCCTGCATCATTTCTTTCCGGAACCAGTTGGTCTCTCTGACTCCAGTCTGTCCTCTCTCCAATCTATCACCCATCTGTGCTGCTGCCAGAGAGCTCTTTCTAAAACACAAATCTGATTAAGCACATCTCTGCTTCAAAATCTTGGCTGTAGCCTTGTGGCCGAAAGATAAATCCGAAGTCCTTAATAAGGCTTCCAAGTGCACTCATGGTCCGACCCCTTGTCTCCCAGTCCAAGCTCATCTCCCAGCATGCCCCTTAATCCATCCATACCACCCTATCCCTCATATCCCCCATCAGCCTGTGCTCATTCAGGGTCATTGCCTTTGCAGACATCATCCCCTCCGCCAAGAATTTGCCCCTGAGTTTTGCTTGGTGAATTGGACTTCTTCTTGAAGACAAAGCTCAAGGCTGTGAAGCCTTTCCATGTATCCCATCCATCACACTTCTCTCCATCCCTACTATCTCCCCCGCTAGACTGTAAACCCCTATTTAGATCTTATTTCCATATCTGATCAATGATTGTTGGGTGGTAGGATCCAAAGCATGAGTTTGAATGAACAGCCTGGGAGACTGCACACTGAGTTGAAATCTTCCCTTTTTCTCTGCTGGAGTCCACTAAGCAAGGGAAAAGCAAGAGTGACAGGAGATGAGGTGGGGAAAGTTAGGAAGACGAGACCAGCCTGGGCTTTGCAGACCAAAATAAGGAGTTTGGATTTTTTTTTTCCTTCACTGGATCTCAGGGACACATATTTAATCAATGAGCTCATACTCTCAGAGGGTGAGGTGGTATGGGTCAGGTATGAACACGTGACTATGTTCTTGGTCTGTCCCTCACACACAGTGAGAACCCCCAAACATTTATCTCATGCAGATCTTCCATTCTGCCTACTTGTACTTACAGGAGAATTTGAGTTTCATTCTCGAAGCAGTGAGAAGTCTTCAGAGGCTTTTAAGCAAAGGAGTGACATAATATGATTTTCATTTTTCAAAGATTGCTGTGTCTGCTCTGGAGAATGCATTGTAGGGGGCATAGTGCAGCTGGGAGATCAGGCAGAGGCTGTGGAAGAGGCACAAATGAGAGATGGAGTGAGCTGGAAGGGTAGTGGTGGAGACAGAGAAAGGAGACCTGTTGGCATAAGTTTGGAGGGAGAGCAGATCAGCTTGGCCAGAGTAGGAGATGTGAAGATCAGGAAAGAAAAAGATCTTAACAATGAAGATTCTAGAATTTCTATATAGAGAGGTTTGGGGGGGGGCAGTCATTTGGTTAGAAGGGGGGTGCAGCCCTGGTAGCTTAGTGGTTTAGCGCTGCCTTTAGCCCGGGGTGTGATCCTGGAGACCAGAGATCCAGTCCCACGTCGGGCTCCCTGCATGGAGCCTGCTTCACCCTCTGCCTGTGTGTCTGCCTCTCTCCACCCCCCCCCCTGTCTGTCTCATGAATAAATAAATAAAATATATTTTTAAAAAAGGGCGGTGGGGAACTTATCTAGAACCTGTGTGCATGGCAAGCACACTGTTTTTTATTTAGACTGCATTTATATGGAGCAGGTGAAGGATGCTCCTGGAGATGATGGAGGGGGAGGGTTTGTCCCTCCAAACTGCTCAAACATGACCACAGGCCACAAGGTCTTTGCACAGAAGGCCCTTGCCTTGCTGAGACCTTGCTGGGGCCTTGTTGAAGCCTTTCTAGGGCCTTGCTGGAGAGATGACTTCTGCCCTCCTCTCCAAGGATCACTTGCTTCCATAATCTTACTTAAAAAAAAAAAAAGATTTTATTTATTTATTCATGAGAGACACAGACAGAGAGGCAGAGACATAGGCAGAGGGAGAAGCAGGCTCCCTGCAGGGAGTCTGATGCCAAATTTGATCTCAGGATCCCGGGATCACAACCTGAGCCGAAGGCAGACGCTCAACCACTGAGCCACCCAGGTGCTCTCATACTCTTACTTTCTTTGCTGTACTTATCAAAGTATTGGGCTAGTTCTCTGGGGCAGTCCCCTTCTAGAGCTTTTGGTGCATTTTGGAGGCTCCTCTCATCTCTCCTGCTTTAGGGACCTTGGCAGGTTTTGATGGAGAGAGATCTGAGAATGGAGCCTTTGTGAGGGGCTGGTGCGGGGGCTGCACCCCAGGAGGGGAGAAAAATGAAGGCTTTAGACTTTCAAGTTGGAAGAAGTCTCAGGCCCAGAAGGTGGTAGCTGTCCCCCTACCCCCAGATTCACCCCCTCCCCCAGCTCAGCCAGCTGGAGAGGGAAGCTGGGGAGGAAGAAGGAAAGATGATTAAGAGCTCCGGTTGTCAGGGTTGGGGCCAGGGGGCACGCCCCCTGGGTGACATTTTCTCGCATTGTGTCCTCAGAACAAAAACGAGTCTTATTTGACGAGTTGGAGGGGGGCGGGGGCAGGGGGCCTAGGCCTCCGAGTGGAATCGTGGCTCCAGGGAACAGCGATTACTCATCAAAGGCCAGGGCAGCCCGCGTCTTTGTGTGCCCTTCGCAGCCTCCCGCCCGTGCCTGGCCACAGGCCCCTAGCCCTAGACTCCCCGCCCCCCCAGGAGCCGGGCTGGAGTGGGGGAGGGGCTGAGGATCGTGTGTGGGCAAGGAACTGCCACGGGCCTAGCGGGAGGGAAGGGATGACCAGGGTGGGCTTCCTGGAGGAGGAGAATGGCTGTGAGCTACGGGGGTCAAACAGAGTGGGTCCGGAGACCAGGGGGTGAGGGCAGGAGAGGAGGAGGGGGACAGAACCTCTAAGGTGTCAATTCAGCCCCCGGATGCAGAGTCCTGGAGGGGTGGTGGAAGGGGGGGCTGCTTCCTGCTAGGACGGCTATTTTGGGGCCTGAATCAAATCAAATCCGCCGCAGCCCCCAGAGCCCCCAGCAGCTGCGTAGAACAGCTGTCCGGCCGGCCGAGGGCGCAGAGCGGCTGGAACCTCGCTTCCTGCCCCCCACTGATCTCTCCGGGCTGCCCGGGGATGTGGGCTGCGAGGGAAGGGGGAAGAGGAAGGGAAAGGCCTTTGGTGTGGAGTCAGAAACCTGGGCTAACACCTCCTGCGGGTCCTCCTCTTGAGCTGTGCTACCTGGGGGACAGACACTGGCTTCTCTGTGCCAGGGCTTGAGGGGCTCCAGATAACAGGAAGGAGATCACCCCAGAAGCCCTTCCTTGCACCCTCATCCCCCTCTGAGCCTACTATTGTCCTCAGGCCCGGATGGTCCCTGCCCAAGTTCCCTGCCCAGCTGTGCCCTCCCCCCTCCAGGAAGCCCTCCTAGTCTTCTCTTGATGGGATGGGCCCTTTCTTCACCTGCCCCTTCCCCTTTGCGGGGGGGCAGAGGGTTTGTGCCCTCATGTGTGCAATTGCCCCCCATGAGACTGACCCTTCCTTCAGTGAGGAGGGGTGCTAGAGAGGAGTGGGGGGGATACTTAGCAAGGAAGGGAAGAGGGGCCGAGACTCTCATTAGATCAAGGCTCCCAGGGAGGCTGCGGACACATCTTCCCTGCAGCTCAGCATTCTATGGTCAGGGCAGAGCACTCTGTCTCCTGTTAGGCTCTGATTTTTCCTCTAGCTGAACCTCCCAGCTCTCTACATGGGGTTGACCTGCAGAAGCTTGGGTGTCGGCACTGGGGGAGACAGGTCAGCTGCAGGTCAGGTGCCTGTTCGGGCTCCTGATCTTGCTGAAGGGAGCCCCAGCACACATGCCAACCAGAACCAGGGTATATCAGGGAGCTTGGGGACAGCACTGGACCCCCTCCCCCAGGAAGCCTGAGGCGGGAAGGAGAGCCTCTCTTTCTCTTTGGTCTATTCTGGCTTGAGGCCAGTCAGTGTCCACAAGTGTGACCAAGATTGGGGTGCACCCTGCGGCAGCTCTGTCCCTCAGGTCACAAGTCTATGACAAGGTCCTTCATGCCCATCTTGTACAGAAAGAGCCCCATTGTCCTGGGGGCATAGCTGAGGGGTGAGTTCAGAGCCCAGAGATGTCGGTTGACCACTGGGCTGGTCACTGGCTTTCTGACCACAGCAGGAGGGAGACAGGGCATATCTCTGGGCTGCTTGCTGGGGAAAGGGGCTGGTGCGCATAAATGCACAGCCAGAACCATAAGCTGGGACGGACATGGCCATCCTCACAGAGGCCTATCCTCTCCTAAGCACCTGTGCACGCGCACACACCTGCCCTCCGGACAGCCCAGCAGAACTGATGACAGCCCCTCCTCGGCTCTGTCCGCGTTCCTGATGGCAGGTGCTCCATTCTTTCCTTCCCAGTGCTAGTGAGGCAGATTCTCCCCACCTTCCGGGGCTCCGGACATAGCACCCGCGAGGGGAAGCAGGGCTGTGGCACCTGTCCCTGGGGGCCGGGGTGCCCCTGGAGCCCCGCCCACACGGGGATGAGAGCCCATGGTGGCCTGATCTCCTGAGCAGGCTGTGTTTGTGGTGGGGGCTGCCAAGGTAAACAGAGATTGGCAAACCAGGTCTTTTGGGCAGCTCTGCATTCCTAAACGTGTTTCTAGATCTGGGTCCTCATCTTCCTCCAGAACCCCCTCCGCTAATGGAATTCTCTGCCCTCCCTGAGCACCTAGCTGTAGAGAACCAACCATCCCACTGAATTCCCTTTCCTCACTGAATTCCCCCCCTATGCTAACCCCAACTCTGAGTCCCCCTCTGTGGGAGGGTAGCGTTCTTTCCTTCTCCACTCTGGGGGCCCCAGAAGGTCTAGTCTACAATACAGTGCCCAGAGATGGTGCCGAGATAGGTTATATTGGTCTGCCCATGCCCAACCCCCCAACCACACACACACACACACACACACACACACACACACACAGTGCACCCATCACCATCACCACCACCACCACGAGGACCCAGGCTGGGGAGGCTCCTCTGGGCTTTTGTAAGGTGGGAAGGCTTGATCACCAGAATTTCAGCAGGTGGGACCATCAGCTTCAAGTCGACCAGGAACTAGAGAGAAGTGGATGACCAGGGGGTAGTCTAGTAACCAAACTCTTGCTTTACTTGGTTTGGGTTGAACTTGATTGGGTCCTGACTCTGGATGACGTAGGGTTCTATAATCCACCTGCAGGATCATTCACACAAATTACTATTTCCCCCGAAACCTTCCTAAAAGTGAGGGGCTCCTTCCCCATTCCCACCTTCTCCCACTCAGGGACGGCTCACCCCAGAGGGGCAAGGCCTTGGTTGTCAGGGAGTCACTGGACTTCAGATCTCAGCCCTTCCTGCTGTGGTGGAGGCCCCACCCTAAGTGAAGCAGGGACCATGGAGTGTGGAGTTCAGGAAGGGAGGGAAGAGCTAGAAGCAGAGAAAACCAGAGACAAAGACAGAAAGCTTGAGAGGTGAGCAGCGGTGATGGAGGAGATGAGAGGGAGGTGAAGGAAAGGAAGAAGAACTGAGCAGAGGGAAGGGATGGGAGGTGGGGGGATGGAGACCAAGAGTGAAGAATATGGAGCCACGAGATGAGAGGGGGGAGGCTCTCTGCACACCCCCTCCCTCCTTCAGCCCGGAGGCAGTGCCAGGCAAAGCTCCAGACACAAATGCACTGGGCATCTGGCACCTAGCTGCTCTAAGGTCCTCCTGGGCTCACCTGGCCAAGGTGTAAGGGCACTCGTCACCCATCACTCCAACACAACCAAGGAACAGATACCTCGAGCCCTCCTCTGAGGATGATCCTGGGAATCCAAAAGAAGCCAAATCTGCCCCAGTGTGCCCAGGAGGCTCAGTCAGCCCCCCCATTGCTGGGAACCCGCACCCTATACCAGCACTGCACTAACCACTAGGAGCGCAGACCTGTTGGCAGGAACAGAGACACCTCCCCACCCCCTTCCGCTTTGCCATGCCAGTGACTATTTGCTGACTGTCTCTTTCATGTCGCTAATCGCCCGGCCCCATCTAATTGGTAATTAGCCTTGAGAGCCCAGCCTGTGCTTGGCTAATTGCAGTTTGTCTCACCCTCATCTCCGGCAGCAGAGCTGTGCCAACACCACTGCCTGGGCTCTATCCGGGCTGCTGGCATCCGTGCCAGCCTCCGTGGGGGTTTCTGCAGCCCCACCCTGCTCTGCTCTGGAGGGCTGCAGGGTGCAGCCTCTTCCAGCAGTGAGCTCTGCCCCTGAGCTGCTCCCCAGCAGTCCTTCGGGCAGCTGAAGACTGTGTCCCCAGCTTTCACCCACATTCCACACCCGCTTATAGGAGACAGCTCTGAGCAGGCCATGGTCCTTGCTTGGGAATGGAGTCTGGGAGGGCTCCTGGGAGGACGAGATAGCTGAACTGGGAGCTGGAGTGCATCTAGGATTCAACCAGCAGTGGAGGGAGAAAAGACGTTCCAGTCGGAGGGAATGACAGGGGGCTGCTTGTAAAAGAAGGCTCCAAGGCAGGGCTGAACAGAGGCTGTTTGAGGACCTAGAGGTGGTTGACCCAGTGTGACCAGAGGGTCTGGCATGTGGAAAGGGAGGCTGGAGAGGCAGCGGGGTAGGAGAGTGGGGATCGGATGGTGGAGGACTGGATTTGGGGAGCAGGCTAAGGAGTTGAGTTTATGCTCTGACAGTGGGAGCCATGGAAGGTTTTTGGGTGGGAAGAGGCATGATCTAACCTGCTCTGAGGGGTCACTATGGGACCATGGGGGGATGAGGTCTGGTGAGAGGAGAGACCAGGAAAAGGAGAGCACCACTGCTTCGGTGCTGGAGTAGAGAGGAGGAGAAGAGCAGAGAATTGTTTTAGAAGGCCTTGAAGGACTTTTGAACAGGTTATAAGCAGGAGTCATCGATGGAGACCACATCATGCTACCATGACCCACAAAGGGTCATCTCCTTCCTCAATAGCCCTGTTAGGAGCAGGGCAAGACACATCTCAGATGTTTCCCATGACTCAGAATTGCTTGGGCCTCTCTTTTTTGAGAACCAATCTTTCTGATCATTTTTGGAGCTTCTTAAGGAAATGGTGCCATTGTCACAAGAACAGGCGCTGGCTGGGCCCCCATCACAGGCCAGTCACCAAGTGCCCACTTCTCAATTTATCTTCTTTCATGCTCCAATAATCCCAGGAGGAAGCTGCTATTCCTCCTTTATTTTTCAGATGACAAAATTGAGGCTGGGAGAGATTAAGCCACTTGCCAAGGCCACACAGCTAGTAAATGACCAAAGGTGGATGCAGACTGAGGTCTAACTGCTCCACCAAAAATTTAAAGTTGACTTTAGAGCACTTCCTACCCTCCTGTGACAATGATTCTGGGCTAGGTTTTGTCCTACTGATTAATTTATCTTAATTATTATAGCACCAACCAGCTTGCCTCCTCCACCTGGAATCCTCTCCCCTCTACAATTCTGTCCACATCATATTCATCCTTTTAAGCCAGGGCAAAGCATGCCTCTTCTGGGAGGTCATTCTGGATTTTGTAAGGCATCTCCACGTGCTGGAGGTAATTTGTCAAGTGTGCTTGCTTTCGAACCTCATGGCAGCACTTCTTTCTCTATTCCCCTGTCCTGGAGTCCTCTAGCTGGGGAAGACCTGCCCTGTGTGAGGTCCTACACCCATTGTCCATGCTGCCCTGGACTTCTTGGGATGGGTCTTTTCCTTCCACCAAATGGTGAGTGTCCCAGATCCCTTGGTCATCTTTGGGCCACCCCCCTGGCCGCCCCAACCTGGGACCACACCCCCAGTAAGTGCCTGCTTCAAGGTTGTGTGATGAATGATGCTGGTCCACCTAAACACAGGAGGTACCTTCTTGCTCACCACGCTGGACCCCAGTGGCTCCTGCTTGTCCCCCAAACTCAGCTTCACCCCTAATAGCCAGAAGCTTTCCCTTTGCCCAGGAGAGCCAGAGGCCTGAGGGGCTAGCTGTAAACAGGAGCTCCCCCCAAATGGTGGGGGGCTACTCGGAAGATTGCTTTGAACGGGATTACACGTGATTCGATGAGTCCCGGTGCTTTTATCGAAACCATCAGTGACATCTTGTGCTCTCCTTGCAGGCCTTTATTTCCTCCAGCAGTGCTGGCTTCGTGCCCCAGGAAAAGAAAAAAAAAAAGGCACTAGAGCTTTCCACCCAGCCTGGAGGGGCCTTTGGTAGAAGCAGGTGGGGCTGCAGTAAAGGCAGATGAGCCCATTGTTCCTGGCCCCCAAGCAGGCCCCAGACCAAAGAAATTTAAAAGCTATGAATTGGAGATCACAAAGAAGGCAAGATCCTGGGAAAAAATTTAGAACAGTGTTTTCTGCTGTGATTGGGAGAGAGGTGGGGTCCTTGGAGGTGCCTTGGGAACTGCTGAGGGGGTTAAATGGGCATCATCCATCTTACTCTTCCCCAGAAGCATCCTTTCATTCCTGGCTTTTGGAGTCATTGTGGACCTGGGCTGTGCACCTCAGCTGCCTGGGTTCAGCTGGCTCCGCCCCTTACTGCCTTTATAACCTTGGACAGTGTACCCAACCTCTCTGTGCCTCTTCTCCTCACCTGCAACCTAGGGATGATGATAATGATCTCATCTACTTCATGGCGGGCTGTATGGTTATAAAACCCATAGCATGATGCCCGGCTCTCAGTAGGACTTTATGAAATGAGTTTGTATTATTTTAGCTGTCTGCTTGTTTTTGTGTTTTTTAAAATTCTCTCTAGCCTCTCTGCCAGGCAATGGGAACAGCTTGGCACCAGGCAGGCAAGTGCCGAGGATGCACCAATATCTGTCCCACTTCCTGGGAAGCCTTCTTTCCGGCCAGCCCGGGCTTCAGGCAGGGAGGCGGAGAAGAGCCAGGTGTCCCGTGGACTAGTCCTTCCGGGAGACCCCTCAGCCCTCCCACCTCTGAGAACATTAGGCCTTTGAGACATGGCCCCAGCCTGCCCCCAACCCCCCCCCAGGCTGACAATGGGGGCTTCAGAGGGGACGGGTGGCAGGACACAGCCCCCTCTGTGAACTAGAGTTGATCGCCAAGCTGGTGAGCCTCAGAGGACACATTCCTCAAGGGGCAGGGAAGGACGAAGGGAGGGGGCTGCACACTGGCCCCTCGGCCTGGCCCTGACCCAAGGGGGCTTGGACAAAGCTCCCCTCTTCCTGCTCTCTGTCCTCTTGGCGCCCACCAGGGAATGGTGCCAACAAGGGTCTGTCCCAGGGCCAAGGAGGAAGACAGGAGATTGGTGTGTGGTAGGGGGTCACCTCCAGGTTGGAATAGAGCACCCATAGCGCTGTGGTGGGGAGGTGGACACAGGGCAGGCAGCCATCCAGGGCCCATCGTCCTGGCCTTCTTCCCTGCATTCTCAGTCCTCAGCCTCTGGACCGTCTCTTGGACACCATCTCCATCATTCTCAAAGTTCTCCTCTCCCCCTCAGGTCTTCCTGGAGTAATCAAGGGGTTGGTTTCCTGAGGCTCTACTCAGTGTTAGCAAAGGAATTCCATAACATGTGAAAAGCCTCTCTCCTCACCAAGTCAGCATCTAGATAGCCACGTTCCTTACCCTTGGGCAGGGCAAAGAGAAGTCTGAACAGGGAGTCCACCTCCCCCTAATAGCACCGTCTCCCTTGGGGAGTGGCTAGCTAATATTTACCAAGATGTTACTGTGCAGCACCAGGCCTTCTGTGCATTACCTCATTTAATCCTCTGATGGTCCTGGGAGGTAGGTAGCATGATTATCCCTGATATATAAAACTGAAGCTTAGAGAGATTAAGCAACTCGCCCAAGGTCATACAAATAGAAAGAGGCAGAACTGGGATCTGGACCCAAGCAGTCTGAGATTCATCCGGCTGAAGCAGAAGCCCCGATATGATGTCCTAATCTCTGCAACAGGTCAACTGTGCCAGGACCCATGGTTGCTTGGCTCCTGATGAAGGTATGACAAGGAAGACCGAAAAATGAGATTGACACCAATGAAGAATGGTGTATCAATAAAGAGGTGATTCTAGAAAATTCTTGCCTAAGGGGTCATTAAGCTGTTCATTAATTCTATCATCCATCCAATGAGCTCAGTAGGGTACAGTGGTAAAGAGCATGAGCTCTGGAAGCCTGACATGACAGACTGAGTCCAAATTTCTGCCATGATTCACTGTGTGATCTCGAACAAGTTGCTTCACTTCTCTGAGCCTCAGATTCTGCATGAATAAAATACTCTCTCTCTCTCTCTCTCTCTCTCTCTCTCTCTCTCTCTCAGACACACACACACACACACACACACACACTTGCTCATTTACACAAATACTCATATATGTACTTGCTCACTTTGCAACATAGTATAGCAACCAAAGTTTAGGCTTTGGATATAGACAGACCTAAATTGAAACTTTGTGACCTTGGGTTGGTTAAATAGTCTCTTAGTAAATCCAGACTATCAATAATATTTACCTTACAGTTTTTTTTGGTGTACTTTCTGATGCATTGTGCTAATCAGTGTTCTCCAGAGAAACAGAACTCTGTGTGTGTGTGTGTGTTTCCGTGGAAGAGAAGGAGAATGATTGGGATTTGTGTTAAGGAATTGGTAAATCTAAAATCTGCAGGGAAAATTGGCAGGCTGGAGGCCTGGGGAGGACTTGCAGTTCAAGTCCAAAGACCATTTGCTGGCAGAAGTAGTTCTTGCTCATGGATGTCTGACTTTGTTCTGTTCGATCTTCAGCTAATTAGATGAGGCCCATCCACATTATGGAGGATAATCTGCTTTACCTAAAGGCTACTGATTTAAATGTTAAATCTCATCTAAAAATATATAACTTCAAGAATACATCCAGAATAACATTTGGCTGAATATTCTGGGCATTATGGGCCAGCCAAGTTGACACTTAAAATTAACCATCATATGCATGTAAAAACAAAACAAAACAAAATTTAATTGTGTGCCTGGCACATTAAAACAAACAAACAAAGGCAGCAATGAAAAAGTAGGCTTGTTATATATAATCTAGGATATACAACACAGGAAGTGGTTCACATGGTGCTTAGGAGAGAATGAACACTCAGCAAATGTTAACGGTTGTTACTTCTCCTCCTTGTCAGGTGCTTGTCTAAGGTACCAAAGTTACAGAGACCAATGGGCTGCCTCTTCCTGAAAGAGACCAGTGGAAGAAGTAGACATGGACAGACATGGTGTGATAGCTATGAGGAGAGGGGTCTGTACAAACAGTGTTGGATACATTTACTCTGCCTAGATGATTAAGGAAGGATTCCTGGGAGAGGTGACCTTATCTGGGATTTGAAGCCTGCCAGGGAGCTAGGCAAAGAAGAGAAAAGCCATCCCAGCAAGGGAACAGCACATGTAAAGTGCTCTGGAAACAACATCATGGTTTTGCAGCCAGAAGGAGACGGGTCTGGCTCTAGCGTTACATGTGGGGTAGGAATAGCAGCAAGAGGTGAGGCTCTATACAGGGGCAGTGCCTCTGAGATCCTGCTGGGCCTTGATGCTCCTCCAAGACTCTACATTTTCTCTTACAGACAGAGGGAAACCAGCAAAGGGCTTTAAGTATAGGCAAGGACTGAATTATATATAAGATGCTCTCAGAGAAGTAGATCCTGAGAATTTAGGTTGGACACAAGAAAGAATTTCTGATGATTAGGGACGCTGGGGATTTCTTACAGGGGAAAGAGGGGAAACTGTTGTTGATGCTGAAGGAGCAAGTAGACAGCTCTTTGGCGGAAATGAGAGCTGAGCACTGGAAGTTGCTCCTGATAGGAGCAGTTTGACTTGAGACACATTCCCAGACTTCTCTACATGGACCGTGGGTAGTGGAGATCCTGTCTGCCTTGGGGATATGGACTGCTACCTGAGTTGTATGTGTGTGTGCATGTATGAGGGTGAGGACATGTGGGGGAGTGAAGGAGGGAGGTGTACACAGCCATCTCTCTGCAAGGAATGAATCTCAAGAAACCAGAATCCTCTCCCATGAATAAAGCAGAGACAGGGATGGTGAGCACCTCTTGCTTCTGTAGCCTGATAGAATCATTTGCTCTCCAAACAGCTTGGAAGTACAGACTTGGAGTCTTGCCTGCTGCTGCAGAAAGTTCCAGAACAGTTACTTTCCAACTTTGACCGGACTTGGAATTTGCAGGGCATCTTGTGAAAATGCAGATTCTAACTTAGCAGGCTGGAGTGGGGCCTGAGAATTTTCATTTCTAGTAAAATTCCCCCTTCCCTGTGAGGCTGATCACCTGATGCTGATGCTGCTGATCCAGGAATCACACTTTGAGTGGCAAGGGTCTAAAACAGTGGCTCATCATCCTGGCTGCACATTACAGTCGCCTGGGGAGATTTTAAAAAGAAAAAAGAAAAAAAAGATGCCAGGGCCTCACCCCAGACCAATTAAATCGGGATTTTTGCGGGGTGGAGCCTAGGTATCCATCGTTTTAAAGCTCCCTAAATGATCCTGGTGCACAGTAATGACATGAAAGAATAACTGCTCCAGAATATGCCCATTCAGGCTGGGGCAAGAGGTTCAGAGTTCCCTTCCCAGCGGATAATCTAGAAATAGCATGCAAGCCACACAAAGTCCTAGCCCATGGCCCCATGAAGAGCATTCCTGGTAACCCCAGAAGGGCAACTAAGGGGTATCCATTTCAGGAAGGGGTAGGGGCAGGAAGGGCAGCCCCCTCTCAACTCTGTCCCCACCAGCCCCATGGAAAGTGGCTTTGTCCAGTGTTTGAGGCCCAAAGCTAAATATAGCCTGGGCTGGGGGCTGAATTCAGGCTATTGAGGGAACAGGCCTCTCTGTGGCCCTGCCCCAGGTCCAGGCTGCAAAGAGCTGGAGAAGAGAAGGCTGGGAGAGGAGGAAGTAGGGGCGGGGAGACAGACCGTGGGAGACAGAGCAGATGAGTAGGAGGTCGTCAGCTTGTCAAGTTGAAAGGGGAGATCTGAGTTATCTCGTCTTCAAAAATGAGGGTAGGATGTGGGAAAAAAGGAGAGGCATTCCTCACCTTGTGCTATGGACCTAACGGTGCCTTCCCACCATTCATATGTTGAAGCCCTAATACCCCTAGTGACTGTACTTGGAGGTATCTATCCTTAGCCCATAAGGAGGGAATCAAGGTTAAATGAGGTCATAAGGGTGGGGCCCTTTTCCCATAAAATTAGTGCCCTTGTAAAAACAGACATCAGATAGCTCGGCCCTGATAGGACCCCTTGCATGCACACAGGAAAGGAGAGGCCCTCTCCAAACCAGAAACCAAAATGGCCGGAACCTTGCTCTTCTCCAGAACTATGAGGAAATAGATTTCCGTTGCTTTAAGCCACCTCATCTGTGGTATTTTGTCATGGCTTCCAGAGCTAAGATATCTTAGAAAAGCATAACCTGCTTGCCCATCCCCTTACCATGCTTCACCCATTTCTTCCAGAGTCAACTTCCCTTCCAGGAACTTCTTCAAAGAGGAATCTTTCACATCCCTTAAGGACACTCACTGTGGTTTCCACTCAATGCACATGAGGAAGTTCTTGCAGTCTAGCCACCATCTCTACAGCTGCAATTAGATACGCCAGAAAGCAGAATGGTGCTCAACTGCCTAACCCCTAAAAACACATTTCCTTGTTGAAGTGCCTACCAGAGGCTTTGGACAGGCACAGAGGTGGGGGTGGGGACACAGCTGCCCACCTCCTGGAGGGTGGGGCCAGACCCAGCCCTGGCCTCTTGCTCAGCCACTCCTCTTATACAAAGCCACTCAGGCAGCCAGGCACCCTTGTAGCACATACTATATATCCCTGGTACTCAGCTTGGTACCAAACCCCACCCTGAGGACTGTGGGCTCTGTGGCTCATCCCCACCGGCCTGGAGTGTTTAAGTGGTGAATTTGCACAGCAGTGAGGCCAGAGGCACATTAAGGATTAACTTCCTGGCTGCAGCCAGCCTGGCTTAGCCTTCCTGTTAGAGGATTCTGTGGGCAGCCTCTGCCCAGAGACACAGTTCTGTAAAACCACAGCCCCCTCTCAGGCCTGGGCTGCTACCCATTCTCCCACCAAAGCCCCCTCTGGCGCCCCCAGGTAGGAGCTGTTTCCGCACCTCTTGCCAAGGCTCTTCCAGATGTCTTGGAGCTGGAAGCTGGTCAGGGCCTTGAGGGGTCTCAGACTGGGGGGGGGGGTGTCTTGGTGTGTGGAGTCTGGGCTCTGCTGTCTCAGCTCCCGGTACTGATGCTGAGCATGGTCTAGAGGGCAAATTGGTCTGATTACCTTATGGATGGCACATGCCACTCCATGTAGCTCCCAGACTTGATTTGAGGGTTTGGGCAGGGAGCACATGACTTCAAGCCCCCCCCCCCCCACCGAGAAGACAGACAGTCCCTACTGCTCAGGGGGCTCCAGGCTTATGGGGGAGATGCAGCCTCTGCACTCAGGGCTCCCAGTCTGACCAGGGAGTGTGGACATTCCCAAGACGGGTGGAATGAAGGCAGGAACAGCAGCGCTGGGCGACACGGGGAGGCGATAGCTCTGTTGGTCTGGAGCAGGTGTGATGGTGCGGTGGGGGGCGGGGTGGGGGTTAGAGATGCCAGGGAAGAGGAGGGCATGGTGACAGGGTTTAAGTTGGTTTCACTGCAGACTTCTTTTAAAAGTCACCAGGAGAGCCCCAAAAGCAGAATCTGTGCTGTTCCCTTGGGGGGTGGGGGGTCTGGCTCTGCCTTGGGCACTCCATGTCCTGTGGGCCTGGCCAGGGATGCTCCTCCCCTTGCTCGCCCAACTGACAGAGGGGTTTCCAGGCCGCCTTAGGGATCAGACTGGCTCAGCCTGTCTCCAAACAGTGGCTAGCTGGGCCCTGGGTGTTCCTCCTTCCCCTCACTCTGCGCCTCCAGCAAGGACTGCCTCATAGCCCCAAGTAAGCAAGAAAAGCCGCCCCGGTGGGGAGTGGGGGTGGGTAGTTGGTGTGTGGAGGGGAGGGGGAGCCATTAGGGAGCTGGGTTGCTGCAGGACTAGAGGATTCTAATCGATGGGCTCATGTTATATTTATCAGCCACAGTACTTAGGCGCTGCCCTGAGCAGGGCTAATGGCCTCCCCATTGGAGACGCCATTACAGGAAGTGTAGGGGGAGGGGCCGGGGTGCAGAAGGGAGATGGGGACCTGGCAAGGTTGACTTCTCCTGGTGGCCACCCCCAGCCCCTACCACGGGGGCAGCTGTCCTGCGGGCTGCCGTCACGGAGTGCGCTCCAGGTTCTTCCTCTCCTCCTCACTGACCTCAGCCAGAGGTCACCCCAGTCAACCCCCTGCGTCCCCTTCAGTGCAGTTTTCTTGACCCCTTCCACGTTCCTTGAATGAGGCCACGCCTCTCCACCTCCACTGTTTGAATGACAACCACGTGGGCCAACCAAGTGGCTCAGCCTTTCCTGGGGCGGAGCCAGCAGTGGTTGCCATGGTGGACTTTGGGGTGGAGGGGGGGTGCCCTGGATACTTCCTGTAACAGCCTTAATTGCTCATTTATTTAGGGCAATTAGTCCCTGGCGACCCTCCCTTCCTTGACCCCAGCAATGACTATTCTCAGCTCACACAACATTCCCCCAAGATGGGGTGGGGCCTGATCCAGAATGAATCGGGTGAGGCGGGGCGGGGAGGCAGGGGGCTCCCAAAGCCTGAGGGGCTCCCAAAGTCTCAGAATCCTTATTTAGAGGCTGACCTGGTCAGACCATTCCGTGCCCTGTCACTGGCCCCTGCTCCCAGCATGCTCTTGGCCCTCTCTGGCCACTCATTCAGCTCTGAGGGTGGACCCACCCCTCCACACTCCCAACGTTGGTGGCCTCCAGACACTGCATTCTCCACCAATGGCACTACTGTCTTCCTGGCCAGCCCTCCTCAGTCATGGTTGGTTCCTGCGGAGCTTTCCCCCCTCCCTCCCCACAGGCAGCTGCTCCAATAGGGGAAGATACGCCATGTCTCATCAGGTGGCTGCAGAGGCCCCCTCATTCTGCGTTTCAGATCTGCATTCCTGTGCCCTGCTTCCTAGAACTTCTTAGTCAGGACTACTAGAAGTTTGGCTCTCCAGAAGGATCTCATTGCATAGATGGGAGAAACTGAGGCCCCCAGAGAAGACAATAAGCCCAGAGTTCCTGGGTGAGTCAGAGACAGAGCAGGACTAGAACCCAGTGCCCTTGATTCCTAGCCTGGTGCTCAGTGACACCACAATGACATCTGGTTTAAACTCCTTTTAGACCACCCTTTCCTCTGGCCCGCCTCCACCCCACCCTGACAACAGAGCCTCTTAGAGGCCTCCCATCTCAGCAACTTAAAAACTCTGCTTCAAACTTGGGCTCTGTTGCTCTTCTGGGCCACAAACACTTTCCCCTGCTTTCTCCACCCCCAGGGTTTCCTGTTCTCTGGACTCCAGACTCTTCCTCTATGGAGGGGCTGCTGGGGTGGCCTCTCCATGGCTATATCTGTGGGGACTTTCAGTTCACCCCCTTTTCTCAAAGGCCTGTTTGTCATAAGCCAAAGCAAGCTACGGAGGCTTCTAGAATCAGTTTTAGTCTCGCCTTTTGGGTTTGGAACCATCTTTGTAGGCCAAGCCATGGGAAAGCTTGGAGAGCTTTGTGAGGCAGGGTCACCCTCAAAGACTGGGACTTTTTCTTGGCCTCCGTCTCTAGGTGTAGCCATCTCAAACCTTCCTCCTCTCCACCGATGCCTGCCGCACCAATGTCCTTTCTTGTCGGCAGTCCTTCCTGTGTTCCCCCTGGGAAAGCCCTTCTTTGGTGGGGAGGTGCCCAGAGGCTTAGGGACAGGGGTAGGGGCAGGGCCTGGACTCAGCCTTGGTGTCTTCTTGGCTGTGAAACAAAGAGAGCCATGTTGGGGGTGACCTCACCCTTTGGGCATCCTCTTGGTGAACAAAGAGACGATTGTTCCCCAGCCTAGAAGCAGGAGGTAGGAGGATGACACTTCAATCCTTGGACCCTCTTTAGACACCCTGCACGTTTGGCTGCCACTGGCTCAGAGTGGGGGCTGGTGGGCCAGTGCGGTGGGGCAGGCCCTTAAAAGGGAGGCTGACCCCATTTGGATGGCAAGAGACAAGCTTGGAATATCTGTTAAGTTCTTCCTAGAATCTCACCTCAATCTCAAGACTTTGAAGCCCAGGGCTCTGAAGTTAGGGACAGACACTCTCTGCTTTCTGGTTTTCCAGCAGTGACCTCTCTTTGGGGGGCAGGATTAGGGCTCTTCTTCTGTTCCCTGGAAGAGCAGTGTTTTTCAGTTTTGTCTTGTTTTGTTTTGTTTTTAATAGTATTGGGAGCCTTCAAATGAAATCTTCCTAGAACTCTGATGTAAAGCAGATGAAAGTGGCAACTACTTTGGTTAAGGTGATGGGAAGGGTGAAGCAGGAGACAGAGACCTCCCATCCATCTTCCCTCTCACCCCATTTATGGCAGCATCTGGGGGGTGGGTAGCCCACAAAGCATTGTTTAAAAACCACTGCTTTAAACACTTGTATTTCCTGCTCTTCCCCGAGCATCCAGGGGCCAGGCCCCAGTAAGTGCTTGAAATCTAGATGGTAAATAAACTCTGTTCCCTGACTTATGTGCTAAGAGGTTTTGTGCTCAGTTCCCATAAGAGCCTGGGCTGGGGCCTCTCTCCTGTCTCTACTCTGGACACAGTTGGGATCCTGGCATGTCTGTCCCCAGATCAGGGGTTCCTTCCTGATTATGCCAGAGCTACCCAAGTTCCCCAGAGCAAAAGACAGCAGTGGGGACTGCTGAGTAGCAAGCTGACAAGTGTGCAGAGGTGGGTTGGACGCTGGTTAGGGCACATAATCTGCTGACAGCGCAGACACAGAGGGTGCCTGAGGGCAGAACCTGAAGCGTCACAAAGCAATGAGGAACTCTCCACCCATCTCCACTTCTTCCCACATGAGACGGGGCTCCCGATTCTAGCCCTGGTTCTACCATTTACTGCCATGGACCCTTGGGCGGGTCACTTCCCTTCCCTGGGCCTCAGTGTGCTCCCCTGTAAAACTGAGAGAGTATGGCTGATGAGATACTCCAGACTCTGGGGTTCTGAGCTCTGCTCCCAGGGTTGGACAGGGCCTGGGGGCAAAGCCCAGAGCTAGTTGCCAGGCTGGAAGGGGAGGCTACAGAGAATGGGAAAGACATAATCCTTGTCCAGGAAAAGGTGCATCAGGAAGTCATAGAAGAGAAGGATGGTAAGACAGAGCCTGGCCCACCCTACGTCACCTCTTGTGTCTTTGGTTGCACAGCTGGGTTCTTGGCTTAGATTTTCTCCTGGGGCTGGGCGACCCCTCAACACTACTTGTCCCCCTGCTCTATCATTCTTTGTCACCTGGCCCACAGATGTTCTCTAGTCCTACTTCTCCCTGAAAATGAACTTCTCTCCAATATGCCCATTCTTTTCTCATCCATGTCGCCCTATACTTTCATAATCCTCCACCTCCTGGAAGTCCTCCTTGATCTGTACTTCATGTCATTCTCCCTTGGCCTAGGTTCCTAGACTCCCTGAGCTGAGGGCTGTCAACACCCTCCTCATGTGTTGCCACCATCCTTTTGGTTAGAAGCTTTCTGAGAATAGGGACCCCGTCTTTTCATTCCAGAGAGTCCACTACGTGGCACACAGCAGGGCCTTGTGGAAGGAAGAACGTGAATGACCCAGAGGGAAGCAGTCAGTTTGGGACTGTGTTAGGCTGGCCTTGTGTGCGCTTGGCCGCACAAACACTCCAATCAAACTTGCCCCAAAGCACACATGCATCCAGACAGCCCGGCACAGACACACACCCACGGGGCAGCGCCCTCTCTCATGCTTCGAGCCCCCATGTGGGGTGGAGTGGGACGTGGGGGAGGAGGTGGAGGGGACTGCCCTCCAGATGTTGTTGGAAATCCAACACGTCCCCTCCACCCCCCTCCCTCTCCCACTTCCCGTTCCACTTCCCCTAAATATTTACTGATTTTTATTTACATTCTTTGCCCGAGGTGCCCGGCCCCTGTCAGGTCCCATTTGCTTGCCCTGGTTCCCTCCTGCCAGCTCCCCTCCTCCTCCCTCAAATCTGGAGCCAGGAGTTGTGTGTGGTTGGCAACAACCTCCTCCAGGCCCATGGGTGTTGGGGGTGGTGAAGGCAGTGGGCTGGCAGCTCTGGGCAGGGCTGTTGAGGGTGGCGGGGGTGGTTTGGGGACAGGAGTGGCTCGCCCACACACTCCTGCCTGCCCCCAATCTGGGATCGTTTTAGCCACCACCCCCCTTATTTCACAGGGACTTCTGGAAGGGGCTGATGGATGCCAGATGCCAGGAGCGCCATCACTGCCATCACCCAGGGAGGACTCTGAAGAGAGAGGAGGGAGAGCTGAGCTAGACCTGACAACGAGGGGGACAGGCATGCTGGGTGACTACTTGTGAGCTGAACAACCACTCTGGGCCTCTTTCCCACCAACTGATCAAAGATCCTGAGGAAATGATTTCCCACTTGATTCCTGGGCTGCCAGAGCCCCTTCTACCCTTCATTCTTCTTTGCTATTTTTTAAAAAAGATTTTATTTATATATTCATGAGAGACACAGAGAGAGAGGCAGAGACACAGGCAGAGGGAGAAGCAGGCTCCATGCAGGGAGCCTGACGTGGGACTCCATCCCAGGACCCCAGGATCAGGACCTGAGACAAAGGCAGATGCTCAACCACTGAGCCACCTGGCCTGCCCCCTCTTCGCTATTCAACCAATCTGTAAGGGGCACCTACTATGTGCCAGGCACTGTCCCAGGTGCTGAAGAGACAGCAGCAAACAGCAGACAGTTTGATTCTTGCTCTGTGGAGCCTGCTTTCTCCCGAGAGATAATGAGTAAATCATGGAGTCGGTTAGGGTGTTTTAAGTGCTGTGGGGAGGAAGAAGGGAATGCGGAGTGCCATAGGGGGCTGGGAAAGGGGTGTGATTTTATACTTATTTGAGAGAGAGAGAGAGAGAGAGAGAGAACAAACTGGCAGAGCCGCAGGCAGAAAGAGAAGCAGGCTCTCTGCTGAGCAGGGAGCCCAATGTGGGGCTCGATCCCAGGACCCTGGGCTCATGACCTGAGTGGAAGGCAGATGCTTAACCAACCAAGCCACCCAGGCACCTGGAGTGTGATTTTAAGTAACATCCTCAGGGGAGGCTTCACTGAGAAGGTGACATGTGAACAAAGCCTTGCAGGGGGTGAGGGAGTGATTTATGGGGCTGAATAAAGCCAGAAGGAAGAAACAGCCTGAGAAGCATGGTGAAATGCTGGAAGACTGGAGACGAGGACAGTGTGGCCAAGCAGTGGGAGCCAGCGTGGTGGGGATAGGAGATGAAGGCAGGGAGCAAGGTCTTTGGTTTTACTCTCAGTGACATGGGGGCCTCTGGAGGGTTCTCAGCAGACAGTGACATGACCAGACATATTAAAGCAACAGGGTGATTCCTGCCTCCCTTGCATGCTCCCCTACACTCTGGTCACCCCACTTCTCCTTGCCTGTTGCCTACTGCTTCCCAGCTACCCTACCAGGCTGCCTGTGGCTTCCATAAAGCTCCTTTACTCCAGGAAGCCCTCCAGGATTGTCGCAGGGGCCTCTCTGGCTCAGTCTGGACAATAGATGACCTTTTCTTTGCCTCTTCCCTTCCCATGAGAGAGATGCTAAAGAAGAACATTGTGATGTCCACCCTGAGGCAACCCAAGGGCCAGAGAAGGTAACTTGCTTTCCTGAGATATCTCCCCACAAATGGCCAATATCCTGCTTCCCAAGAGCCCTTCCACCCCATTTACTTCATGGGGGCTCTGTCTTTCCTTTCCTTCCTTTCCATCCTTCCTCTTCCTCTTCCTCTGCCCTAGCAGCAAGGGACTGAAGTCTCCTACTTCTCTACTTTGGGATAGACCTGGGGAGCACAATTTCAAAGGTAAAGATGTAGCAAGCACTGGGCTTCAAAGGTTGAGAGCCAGGCCACTGAGGGGGAGCAGCAGCAGTGGGGACTGTGGTGAGATTCATTGTTCTAGCTGCACCCCCAGTCCCTGGAGACTGCCTGCCATGTAGCAAATTCTGTTTTCAAATAGCGACTAATTGCTGGCTGAGCAGAGATATGGAAAGTAGGGCATGGGACCATGGCTTCCCCAGCTAGCCCCTGGGAGTTAGCCCACAGACTCTGAGTCCCCAGTCCAGGCTTGGCTAAGGCCTCACTGGGTGACTTTCCACCAGGTGCATCACTTGCCTGGGCCCCACTCATTCCTACAGCAACTGTTATTCATACGGCAACTACCAGGCATTGTGCTAGCCTGAGGATACAGAGAGAGCAAAGTCGACTTGGCTCTTGCCCACATGAAGCCCACAATCTAGCGGGGAGCAGACACAGTTAAATAGCCAGCCAGATGCAGTCAGAGTGACAACTGTGGTCAGTGCAAAGAAAAAGGAAGAACATAATGCCCTGAGAGGATATTTAGAGCATTTGAGCAGCCAGGGAAGCTGGGGGGCTTCCCCAAGGAGGTGATGGCCAAGCTGAAATCTGAAGGAATGGAAGAGAAGACAGTATATGCAAAGGCCCAGTGGTGGGAGGGAGCATTCTGAGGAGCTGCAAGAAACAGACATGGCTGCAGTGCAAAGAGCGAGGGGAATGGGTAGAGTGAGAGGTGGGCAGAGGCCAACCATGCAGAGTTTTCTAGGTCATGTTTAAAACCTGATCTAAGAGCAGAGACCACCACTTAGCATTGTGGGGTTGTACTGGGGGGTCATAGGAGCAACTCAGGTTGGCTGCAGATTGGGGGTAATGGGAGTAGGGATGGCGAAACCAGTCAGGAGGTGACAGCAGTGGTTCAGGTGAGGGCTGATGCCAGCTTGAACTAGGAGTTGGCAGAGGATTCATAAGGGGAGGAGGATAGTGTCGAGGGTGACTTCTTGGGGAAACTGCGGGGTTTCCCACCTGTAAAGAGGAGAGAAGCAGCTCTACTTTCTCCTGGCAATGAGCTAATTCTTGGAGACAAAAAAATCCCCTCCTTGGAAAGGCACTGAAGCAAACTCTAAGACTAGCATAAGAATATTCCCCTGGACCAGATAGTTCTACGTCAGATCTACCCCCAGGTCCTTCAGGCTGTCAACCTGGCAGGTAAGATGACATGCCCGTAAAACTGCAGTGAGATGATTTAGATTAGACTGCTCGCTGCCAGCAGGACTAGAGGAATAATGTTGGTAAGAACCAGGGGCAGGGGATGAAAAAGGAGACAGGATCCAGGCAGAGGGCCAATGTGCCAGGAGCACGGGAGAGAGGCCGTAAACACCCGCGAACAGTCAGGATCTGGTGGAGATGAAAGCCTCTGGAGCTGGTGCTGGCTGGGGCTGCAGGACAGCTCAGGTGGAGGAAGCTTCAAAGGCCCCTGGTAGATGGGGTGCTGTCCAGAAGCCTCCGCAGTCTCACCAGTGTTGGTCCACCTCCTGGAGCCCCTGCTTGATGAAGGAGACAGAGCATGCTCAGGACACAGAGAGATGGAGGGTGAAGGTGCAGGAGCTGGACAGACACAGGGAATGCTCCGGTGGGGTGGTGTGCAGATGATCTGAGGAGTCTCCCTGGAAGAAGGGGATGAGGAAGGGAGAAAGGAGGAGGTGGTGATGGGGGGCAAAAGAGGAGTGTGGAGAGAAGAGGGAGATGGAAAGAGCACTCAGAAGGGGTTTGGGGACTGCTGGATTTGTCAGCCCTCTCTGGCCCGGCTAGGAAATGTTCATTTAAACCCAAGGAAAAAAAAAAAAAAATAAAATAAACCCAAGGGAGTTGGGTGTTGGGTACCATTACCCTCCCCTGCTTCCCACCCCCGCCCATGCAGCACCTCCTTCTAGAATCCCATCTTGCTTTTAGTTCCCAGGCCCCCAGTGAAATGATGGTGGGCTCATCACTTTGTCCCCTCATTACTCTCTTCCTCTCCTACTCTGGTTGCTGGCCCCATTGGCTTTGCAAGACCTGCTTGGCTCCCTGCTCCTCCCCCCAGCCCCAGGGTAGCCCCTGAATGAACAACTGCTGGGTTAGTGGTACAAGGTCTGTTGTGACTTTAGCTCACATGCTGGCATTTGGGGAGAGACTGAGTCATTCCCGTCTGCCCCTGAACATTACTGTACTCAACAGGGGCCCCTGGGAGGGAAGAGCCTTGGGCTACAATTTGTGGAATTCAAGGGCAGGAAGGATTTTCTGGGCTGAGAAGTGGAGACAGCTCGAAGGCTGGAATTCAGGGTATCAATTCACGTGCACCGTGTCGTGTGGAAGGTCCGTGGCTGAGGACCTGACTAAGGAAGGACCTCAGGGAGGAGTAGGGACCCCAGTGGCAGAGCGGCAAACAGAGATTAGCAGCATGATGCAGCCTGACTGGACATCTGCACTGTAATGTCAACAGAGCACCTGGCCCAGAAGAGGCCTTCAGTGATTCCTGCGCAGAGACCAGAGTTTTGGTTCCTATCACAGCTTCCCATTTGGTTGTCCTGAACCTCTAGAGTAGTAAAATAGAGTACTATTTGGGAAGTCTCATCACAGTGTTGTGGAGAACAAACCGAACAATAATGGCAAACGTGTTCTGTAAACACAGTACACGGCCTGGAGCCCAGCACAGTGCCTGGCCTGCCGTGGTGACTCAAGATTGAATAAAGGAGTCAGTGATTTGGTCTCCACCAGATGTGAGCTCCACGCAGGCAGAGACCTGGCTTGTTTTCCCTTGGCATTGTTTCCCCAGTGCCTGGCTATGGTAGGTGTCCAATAAATATTCAGAGTGAATGAATAATGAATGAATGAATGAATGGACTTAATCCTACCCTTGGAAGCTTCTAGAAATTTGGAGGTGATAAAACAATGCTCAGGGCACTGAACTCAACTGTCTTTGGAGACATCAAGATCTCGGTTTGAACCTTGACTTCACCAGCAAGCTGGAAAGCAGCTGTTATTTCTCTATTTTACACAGGAGGAAATAAGCTCAGAGGGATTGGATGGCTTAATCAAGGTCCCCCAAGGAAGTGAGGGGATCAGGATGGGACCCCAGGATCCTGCCTCTGAAGCCTGTGGTTTTACTCCCGTAGAAGGTCCCTGCTGTAGCTGATCCACTGAGACAATGGCCTCTATGACTATCTAGTGGACAAGCTGGAATATTCTTTTTGGGGCAGATCGCACAATTGTGTACAATCTCAGTGACCCCCTGGTTAGGGGCTGCTGGGACCAATGAGGGGCCAAGATCCAGTCAGGGTGTGCCAGGCCCATAAATGACCACACTCGCGCAGGACATTCTGTTCAGATGAGGAGATAACCTGTGGTGGGGGAGAGCTGTGGGTGGGCTCTCCTGGCCCAGGGTCTTTGTCATACCCACCCACAGCCATGTCTCCTCTCTGGCACCCTGGGCCAGTGCTGCTGCCTGAATGTCGCCTGAGTGCTCCCTCAGGCAGGGACTTGTGTCACAGATGCCCTCCCTCTCTCTGAATGGGTTTGGAGCTTCACCATTCAGTTCCCTGCTTCCCAAAGTATGTTCCATGCGGCTGTTGACAGGTATTTCTTCCAAAAGAGATGGTATGTAATGGAATAAGTTTGGGAAAGCTGTGTCAAACAGGCTAACCTGGCTGTACGCTAACCTTGCAGGACTTCTCTGGGCCTTTATGATGCTCATGTTGGGATGTGAATCTCCAAGGGGTGGGGAGCTCCAGTAAAGTATATTTTCCAAACTTATCTAGCTCCCACACTGTTTCTTCAGGAGCATCTCTTGGGATTGATATGCTCTAGGGCACGCTTTGGGGATTATGGCTGTAGTTGTGAAGAGTCCTTGAAGGCACATAAGCAGAGTCAGAGGATCTGGCCGGTGTTTCAGAAGACCACTGCGTGGACCGCAGGAGCCAAGGCAGAGGTCCAGAAAGCACTTAGGAGGCTGAATTTACAGTCTTTGAAAGAGGAGCCACGCCCACCTGCGGGCCAGCCACTGTGACAAACTTGTGTCTCTGTCCTCAGTGAGCTTGCAGGTGAGGTGGGGCAGGAGAGGCCAAGGTCCCACCGGAAATTCTCCTCCAAGGCAGAAGATGCTAAGTGCTACAAGCATCCCCAATCCAAGAAGACTCCTAGTGACTTACTCATTTGGCATCCCGGAGCTTTGGCTGGCTTCCTTTCCTGTCTCTTTCCAAGAATCAATAAATTATTTGAGATTAAGTCAGGTGGTCTCTTCTCTTGTTGCTTTTTCCATCCTCATTGATGGGGTTGATGGTCTGAGCAATCAATCCCCCATAGTCACATGGGGTCAGCCTACCTCCTCATGGGGACATTGAGATCCAGGTCATGAGACTTAGTACTAAGGTGTGAGTGGCAGTGCCCAGTTGATTTTTAGACTGTCGTGCTGTCAAGTCCAATCCCTTGACACTGAGGCCAGCTGAGATTAGGCCAAACTGGGGGGCAGGACATGGTAATCCCGGCATCCTCCCCTCTCCCTGTCTCTGCCCTATCCCACTCCTGCTCTGCGGCTTCAGTTCATGGAGGAAATGGGCTAATGCCAATGCCCCTGCCATCTTCCCAGGCAGCTACGAGGTCCCCAAGAAGAACTGGACAAGAGCATAGACTCCCTTCACCGTCCCAAGAGTCAATGTGGGAGGCGGTGAGTTCTGCTGTGAGTCTCAGGATCCAGCTTGGATATTTGTCCAGCTGTTGGAATTCTCTGGACTTCATGTGGATAATGGGCATTTGGATCTTGTCTTCTGATTTGCTGAGATCCTGAAGCCCTCTTTCCTTGAAGGTCTTCTCTGAGTTCACAGTTGGAGGTCTTAGAAACTCTTTTCCTCTCTGTATCTCCAGGCTGGATTTGCTGAGTTCCCTCCCTCAGGCTTGCCTCTCTCTTCAGAACCAGCCCAGAATATAGATCTGTTTTAGCATAAAATCTGTTTGGGTCACACTGCTCTTCAACAACCTTCAGTGGCTCCCTATTGGCTTCAGGATTAAATTATTCTTAAAATGACCTAAAAAGTCCTTGGTCATTCAGCTCTTGCTTACTCTTAAAGCATCTCTCCTGTTTCTCAGCTACTTTAGGCTCCAAATATTTGGATTGATTGAATGAATGAATGAATGAATGATGAGACTTAGTCCTACCTTTGGAAACTTCTAGAACTTTAGAGGCAATGAGACAAACCACCATGGGCAATGAACCCATGAACTCTTGGCTTTGGAGGCATCAAGATCTTGGTGTGAATCCTGAATCTCATCACAATTGCCCCACACAGTTCCATGGCCCACCCCCGGTGCCTTGCTGTTTTTTTCTGGTTGGGACAGTTTCCTTCTACTGGTTTACCCAGCAGATTCCTATTTGGCCTTCAGTGCTAGGCTCAAGTTCTAACTCCTCTGTGAGGCCTCCCCTGGTTTGGAGCACTTCCTATGTATGTGTCAGGCACTGTGCCAAGCCCTCTCTGTGCACCGTGATTTAACTTTCACAATCCCACCAGGGAAGTGCTATAATCTTGCCTACTTTACAGATATGGTTCAGAAAGAATAAGCAACTTGCCCGTGGTCACTAAGCTGAGCCATCAGGATTGAAGCTCACTTCTTCTTGGCTCCAGGTACCCAAGCATCCATCTCCTTCCAGCACCCGCCCTGTCAAATGGCAGCCTGCACATACCCCCATTAAAAGTCACTCTTGGGGACACCTGGGTGGCTCAGTGGTTGAGCGTCTGCCTTTGGCTCAGGGTGTGATCCTGGGGTCCTGGGATCCAGTCCCACATTGGGCTCCCTTTGGGAGATCTGCTTCTCCCTCTGCCTGTGTGTGTGTGTGTGTGTGTGTGTGTCTCATGAATACATAAATAAAATCTAGTTTAAAAAATAAAATAAAAGGGATCCCTGGGTGGCGCAGTGGTTTGGCGCCTGCCTTTGGCCCAGGGCGCGATCCTGGAGACCCGGGATCGAATCCCACGTCGGGCTCCCGGTGCATGGGGCCTGCTTCTCCCTCTGCCTGTGTCTCTGCCTCTCTCTCTCTCTCTCTCTCTCTCTCTCTGTGACTATCATAAATAAATAAAAATTTTAAAAAAATAAAATAAAAAAATAAAATAAAATAAAAAATAAAAGTCACTCGTACTCTATGCTTCTCGTGCTTGCATGCCTGCAGTCCCACTGCCCTGTCAGCTTCTCCAGGTCAGGGGCTGTGATGACTAATTTGGAATGTGCCCGACACAACAAGGTGTGCAATTAATCCTGGAGGGGAGGAAGGAAGAAAGAATTTGAGGGGAGGGCTCATCAGGATCCCCACTTGAGCCAAAAATGCCCTGCGTGATTAGTAATTAATTAGCAATTAGTTACCAATTGCTGTGTTTACTAATTAGCACAAATGCAGTGGCTTAAAGAAACATAAACTTAGGTTGGAGGTCAGAAATCTCAAATGGGGTAGCAGGAGGCTCCTTCTGAAAGGGAGAATGTGTTTCCTTGCCCTGTCCAGAGACTGGAGGCTGCCTGCAGCCCTTGGCTTGCGGTTCCTTTCTCACTTCCCTCTGACCTCTACTTCCATCATCAGACCTCTGTGGCTCTCCCGACTCTGGCTTCCCCTTGTTAGGACTCCTGTGATTACACTGAGCTCACCCGGATAATCCTGGATCATCCCAATCACAAAATCCTTCATTTGGGATCCCTGGGTGGCGCAGCGGTTTAGCGCCTGCCTTTGGCCCAGGGCGTGATCCTGGAGACCCGGGATCGAATCCCACGTCGGGCTCCCGGTGCATGGAACCTGCTTCTCCCTCTGCCTGTGTCTCTGCCTCTCTCTCTCTCTCTCTGTGTGTGTGTGTGTGTGACTATCATAAATAAATAAAAATTAAAAAAAAATAAAAAAAAAAAAACAAAATCCTTCATTTAATCCCATCTGCAAAGTCCCTTTTGCCATGGAAGGTAACATACGTATCGGTTCCAGGGATTAGAACACGGACCTCTTTGGGGAGAAGGGAGGCATCATTATTCCACCTGCTACACCCTGGAAACACAATGGGTCAATTTGAGACGAAGAAAGGTTTTTGGAGTCTCAAATGAGACCCCTGCTTGCCCTCAGTTTCCTCATTTGTGATCAGAGAAATAGGACTGCAGGATTCCCAGCGCACTCCTGGGGGACATTTACAAGCCAAAGAAGATTCTACCTCTGAAGCAGGAGGGGATGAGGTCAGAACACAGGAGGACCACAGGTGACACCTGCCCATCCAACTTGAGCTCGACTATCCCCAAAGCCCCCTCATCACCACCACCCCAACCTGCTCCTGAGACCAAGGCTGCTGCCGAGAACCACTCCCTCCCCGGTGCCTTTGCCTTCTTCTCCTGGGGCACGACGGGAGGGCTCTATCAGGGTGTTCTGTGTACCCACGAAGCTCTGATACATGGCTCAAATGGGAGCACAGCCATAGGGCAAAAATAACACTGCTTCTTCCTCAAATATTTTTCAGGGAAAAGTTTGTAATTTAACTGGGAGATGAAATATTATGGAGTAGAATACAAAATTGGCTAGAATTTTGGAAACAAAACTGGAGAATCCATCCGGAGTCAGCCACTGAAGGAAAAGCTGGAGGAAGCAAAGTAGAGGCCCCTACTGGGGGCCGTGGAGGGGCCACAAGGAGGAGTTGAGAGAGAAAACAGGTGTGTGTTGGGGGCAGCCGGGAGGGCAGGAACAGAGGGGATTAAGGGCAAATCTGTGTTGAATGGGGCCTCTGGGGAGGTGGGGGATGAGGAAGATGCACCTCCCACTCTTCCCATCCTCTGTCCTACCCCCCCCCCCGCCACCCCCTACCCTGCTTCAGCCCTTGCCTCCACTGGCTCTTCCTACAGAGCTGTAACCTGGATCTCATGCAGGAGAGGCAGATGTTTCCAGATGAGGCCAGATGCTGAGGATCAGGGAGCGCCTGGTCCCTGTAGGCTTGGAAGGATGGGCGGGGGGGGGGGGGGGGGGGGGGGGGGATGAAAGAGGTACAGGAAATGAGCAAGGAGGGAGTGCGATCTCTAGCCAGGGGTCTCAGCTAAGCCTCACAGCAACTGGGGAGGCAGGTGTCAGGCCTGTTTTTACAGATGAGTCAACTGAGACTCAGCACTACCATCCCAGGGTCTGAGATTACCCAGCTCCCCGCCCCACCCCTTACCACTGAGTCCACACTTCACATGCATCCAGCACCCACAGCCCTCCTGCAGGCCCTCTCCTTCTCCCTATCTCACCATAGACCCTTCCACTTATGCCTTGGCCCTGCTGCTCTGCCCTCACCTTGCCTCCTCTCCCAGGAAGCCCACCCAAGGCCCTCACTCAGTTCTGTCCTGCTGGATAGTCTGTCCCTTCAACCTGTCACCTGCACTGCAACCCCTAGCAACCCCCCCCCCCCCCCCCCCCGCCATCAGAGGAGGAGCCCACTATGAACTCCAACTGCCCCTCCCATCAGATCACCTAACTGCTCTGAGGTTGAGGGCTCATTTACAGTCCCCGTGGAGGGGGGCCAGGCTGCTGTCCGTGGCAGGCGCCGGGCAAGGGGAAGAAATACAAAGGCAGCCGCCTAGGGCCCCAGATGAGGTGGGAGTCTTGGCTGTGTCCCCAGGCCCATAAAGAAGGATGTTAACTGCCTCTTAGGGAGCAGGCGAGGGTCGATCAAAGGGGTGTGCTGGGGGGCTCCCTACTGAGGGAATGAGGGGACAGCTCCTTCCAGTTTGTGGTCAACACTGGCAGCTCCTTTCTGCCCCAGCAAAGGGAGTGTTTCATCCTAGGAGGCTGCTGATGAAAGGAGAATGGTTTATCCCAATCTCCCATTCCCCCTTCCTCCCTTACCAGCCCCTCTCCCCTGCCAGGGTCCTTGTGGTCCTCATGGTCTCTATCACCAATGGGGGTCCACCTCTTCCCCTCCCCCGCCCCAAACCCCCAGCAGCTGTTCTCCTGGGCAGTGAGAGAGGATGGGGTGGTATCAGCTGGGAGATGTGGAGGGGAAAGGGTGGGAGGGTGGGCTGGCTTACAGCAACCTGTGCTCCCACCAGCCTATCAAAATGAAAAGCAGTAGGCTCTGCCTGGCTAATTCAAAACCAGGATCTTGGAGGGATGCCTGGGTGGTTCAGTGGCTGAGGATCTGCCTTTGGCTCAGGTTGCCATTCCGGGCTCCTAGGATCAAGTCCTGCATCGGGCATAGAGGGTCAGAGGTGGTAAACATGTGGGGCTGGGGGCTGAGGCTGGCAGGACTCTTGGCAGGACTATGGAATTCGTGTGCCAAGCCCATGGTCCTTAGGGGTGGTCGAGAACAATCTATTATTTTTACAAATGGGGAAATGGAGCCTCCAAGACAAACAGGGACTTGCTCAAGGTCACACCACCAGGAGTCAGCGGCAGAGCCAGGACTGGACCCCAGGTTGGGATCTGACATTGCCGGGGAGGGAGGCCTCGTCTCCAGAACCACGTGGCCACTTAAACATGCAGCAGTGAGGTTTTCTTTAGTTTGCTTATGAGGACTATTTTCATTGAACCCCAATCCCCCCTGACCTTCCCCCCAGATTCTGATAGCAGGCTTTCCCCTTTGCATTGCTCCTTCTCTGCTCTCCAGCCCTCCAGGCCTTTGCTCCATCCCCAATACAGCTGAGCCAGCCTTGGATGCAAAAGGATGCCACACCCCACCCTATTCATTCCCCAGGACTCTCCATCCCCCAGGTTTTTTTCCTGTCCCCTGCCTCTGGCCAGGCCATGGATTTCCACAATTAACTGAATCACAAGAGCCAGAACCATCCTCTTAGTGTGGGGCTGCCTGACTTTCTCTCGAACTGATCTTTCCTTCTTCCAGGAGCCACTTCCAGGACAGTCGCTTGTCTGCTCTGGGCTGCCCCCCTCCCCACCGCCCTGCCCCAAGATCCAGCTTTTGCTTCTCATTTACATACCAACTATTGGGGGCCCTCCACAGGCCATGGAGTCATAAAACAATAAATTTATACAACATCAGAGCTGGAGGGACTTTAGAAATGTCCTCTGCCTCCATCCAGATCCTCACTTGACATAAGGACACTGAGGCTCACAGAAGAGAAGCGATTTGTTCAAGGTCACAGACTTTCATTCAGAATCTGAATTGTCTGACTCCAATCTGTGTTTTCTAGTTCATGTGGTTCTCCAGATTAGGTATGTGCAGTGCTGGGGGTCACATAGACCTTGGCCAACTCTCAGGATTGCCTTCCATGAGTCTCCTTTAACTGGATGGTTTCAACTTGGGAGCAGGGCCAGAAAAACAGGAAGCTGGAGAATAGAGAAAGAGGAGAGAGGGCAGTCCATCCATCTATCAAACCTTTATTGACCGGCTCCGATGTACCAGACCCTATCAGGGAAGCAGCGCTGAGCAAGCTGCAGCCCCTGCCTCTCAGACAAGGGGGAGCAGACACCAGCTCACTGTGCCCCTGGTGTGGAAGCACCAGGCTAGCAATTTGAGCAAAGTGCTGTGGGAGCACAAGGGAGACAGCAAGTCATCCTGCTGGGGCAGGGTAGGCGGGGCTTCGTGGAGGACGTGGCATTTACCTGATCTTGTAGGGGGAATACACGTTTGCCAGGTGGGAGAGGGGGACATTTCTGGCAGAGGGACAGAAGCAGCAAGGGCTAAGAGGAGTGAAAACCTTGGTACATCCTGGGGAGGTGAGCAGCCTAGTAGCTCACTAGCTGTTGAGAAGGAAGTGGCCAGAGGTGGGTTTAGAAAGATATGCTGGGCCTTTACTCTCTTGAAAGTAAAGGGGAGTCAACATTTTTAAGATAGGAAGTGTGGATTAGGTTGTATTTGGGGAAGCATACTCTGGCAGTGACATGGAGGAAGGAATTGAGTGGGAGGCCCCTTGGAAGAGTCCTGGCCTTGTCCAGTAGGGAGAGGCCCAGGGCCCGAGTCATACACCTGACACAGCTGGGAAGCGAGGGCCTCATGGGGGCCCATTTCACAGACAGGAAAGATTCCACACTCACACACCTGGCCACATGTGGAGGAAGAAAGGGAAGAGGGGGAAGGTCTCCATGTTGCCTGTGCGGCAGCCAGTGGTTGGAGGTGCCCTTTAATGGGAGAGTGGGATGGGCTGGGATGGGGAGATAATGAGCTTTGAGTGCAGCACATTGAGTTAGAGGCGCCTGTGGCACAGCTGGTTGGCAATGTCAACTAGGCAGTTGCATAAATGAGGCTAAGTTCAGGACAGAAGCAGAGTCACGTGGCTCAGAGGTTATCTGCTCTTTAGCACTGAAGTCATCCAGACCGGGGTTCAAGTCACGATCCCATGTTCTTGTTCTGGGACCTTGGAGAAGTCCTGAAACCTTGCCAATCCTCGGTAACCTTATCTGTAAAATGGACAAAGCAATAGTGAAGTCAAATGAGACCCTAGTGAGACCCAGTCACTGGCTGGTGCCTGTCACATGGCATCCAAAGTTCTGGATGTTTCCCCCTCGACCTTCTCTGTCTCCCTCACTCCAATCTCTAGTCCTCCAAGCGATCCTGAGTGTCTAGACAGGGAGTGGGCCGCCCTTCCTCCTCTGCTGCTGCCCAGCATGGACTCCCCGCCAATCACTGACCAGTCACCAGAGTCCAGCTTTGGGACTTCCATTCCACCTGCTGAGGATGACAATACGGGGACCCCCATGGGCTACAGGAGGCGGCTGTAGTCACTGGTGAGGCTGATAGGGAGTGTCATCAGCTGCCAGGTTGAGCTGGGTCCCTGACCAGGTCCTTACCCTCTCTGGGCTTCCTCTCCCTCCTCTGTCAGGAGGGGCAGGTTTGGGTGATGGGGGCTTGAGGTGGGTGATCCCTGCAGCTGGGTCGGAGGCTCACATGGCATACCACCAGAGGACCCGGGTTTAGCCCTGTCCCTGGGGGATGGAAGAGAAAGCCTGGCTCTGGGGTCACCCCCAACTCGTCTTTTCTCAGGTCTGACAAGGCGAGCTGGTGGGGTGGAGGGGGCCCGTCTGGGAGCGTCCGATGCCCTCATGCCATGCAGATGACATGCAAATGACTGGCGTGGACCCTGTCCCCCAACGGCTTCCCTATGTGAGGGTCTGGGGGGCTCTGGGGAGGAGGAAGCCGGCTGGAGGGAGGAAGGACCCCGCTAGGACCCCGCTTGGGTGGGGGGGAGGGGCGAGCCGGTCCTACTAATGGGCTCGTGATTCATCGCTGGGCTCTTGTCTGTGCTAATTGGTTCTGCCGGCCGCCTGATTCATGGCAGGGAGCCGGGCTCTGGGGGACCCCCGTGTCCCTCCCCCGCCTCCCAAGCAGGATGGCTGCGTGAGGCTTTTAGATCCAGGATCCGTTCCAAGGGACTGCTGCCCAGCATCCATCACTGCTGACAGACTGGGGCTCCGGCGGGGGGGGCAGGGACGCCAGGCCCAAGCTGAGCTGCCTTCTGACGCCTCCGACCCCACCCCAGCCGCTGAGGGGCAGCGGAGGGCAGCAGGTGCCCGGGTGCTCTCAGGGAGCCACCGGGGTATCCAGGCAGGTGGGAGCCGCCAGGGCTGGTTTCCTAGGGAGGGGAGACGGGATGAACATTGTGGGCAGTAGCAAAAACGTGAGCATTGGGCTCAAAGGGAGCAGAGAATTGTGAGAGGTGAGTCTGGTGACAGAGCAGAGCCCTGTGGCATAGAACTCACTCTGAAGCTCCTCTTAGGCTGTGCAGAAGAAGACTTGAGGTTTTGTTTGAGAAATTGCTGTGCGAACCTAGGGCCAGCCACTTAACCAGTCTGAGGCTCTACGTCTTAGATCCTTTTAGCAGAAGACAATGACACCAGGACATTGGCACTCATGGGGACCTACCTCTGGTAGAGTCTTGGTCTAGGCACCCAAGATCCCTATGAGTATCGCCTGCCATTGATTATAATCCTCCATCACAAAAAGTGTACGCTGGTGCCTGCCCTCCTACCTACCAGGTTGGGTGGGGAGTGGTACTTCCTGAACAGGGACACTCCCCCACCCCCTGCCATCTCCCCCAGAGCATCTCACTGCACAGAGAGGTTTTCAAGCTCTCCAAAGCTCTTGGTGTCTACCCCGCATCTGGGCTGCAGTAGGATATGAGGCCACACCCATGGACTCAAGGGGTGGCAGCTGTCCACCCTGACTCTCAGAAACAGGCCAGGGGCCGGCCAGGGGAGGACGGGGGGCTGGAGGGAGCCCAACTTGAAGCTTAAGACATGCCTTCTGCGGGAATCCATGAATGAACAACTGTCCTGCAGCCTCCACAGAGGGAGGCGTGGGCTCGCCGGGAGATGAATGGAGACTAGTCCGCAGCGAGGCACCACCAGCCTCTCAGCTGCTCCAGCCAAAAGCCAAAAGTGGTGTCATCTCCACTCCTTTTGACCCTCAGCCACATCCAGCTGTCAGCAGGGCCTGTTGGTTCTAATTCTAAACCCAACCCGTTTCAGGTTCTTCTGTCTGTCTGTGCTGCCACCAGCGGCTGCAGGCCGGACACTGCCGCCAGCCTGGTCTGGCCTCCCCTCTCCGCCCCCGTGCTGGCACCTATAATCCATTCTCCACTCAGCAGCCGGATCTTTCAGAGGCATAAATCAGATCTCATCACTCCCTTATTCAAAACTCTCTCGTGGTTTTCCATCACATTTAGCAGAAAAGTCAGCCTTCTTGCCTTACCTTACAAGGCCCTCTGTGATCTAGCCCCTGGCTACTTCTCTGACACCGCTCACTCTGGCTTTCCGGCTCTGGCTCAAAATCTAGCAGGTTCATCCCCATTTCAGGGCCTTTGCACAAGTATTTCTTCTGCCCAGAATGCTGCCCCTTCCTCCCCAGTTCTTTCTGTACATGTCTGGCTCCTTCTTGACTTTCAGGTGTCACTTTAAATGTCACCTCCTCAAAGAGGCCCTCCTTGACTGCTCCATCTGTCATACCTCTGGGGCACTCTCTACCTATCATGGCAACCTATTTTCTTATCTTCAACCCTTAAAACTACCCAATTAATTCTCATTTATTTGCTTAAAAATCTGTACCCCCCTCCCTCCACTGGCCACTGTTTTTCAGGGATGTCTGGGTCTCTACTAGCATTCTGAGGCTTAAATGAAGGATTCATAGGGCAGGCTTTGAGACCAGCTTTTCCTGATGGAATATTGTTTTCCTGTGTGTGGAAATGTTGACTTCCCCATGTCCTTCCACCATGGTTGGGCAGCTGGTCCTCTCCATGGCTAGACCATCGTCTTCACAGCTACCTTCTTTTCCCCTACCTCATCTCACCCCCCTGCTTCCCCCTAGCCGGAAGTCTGGGGTCAGAGCTGTGATGGGAGGGCAGGGATGGGAGGGTGATCCCCCATCTGCTCAAGGGCTCTGTGGTTTTGAAATGGGGCAGGTGGCTTGTGGTTTTGTGAAGCTCGTGGGGAGAGGCATCCCAGCAGTGTCCAGGACTCTAGCACCTTCCACCACACCACAGTCTCCCCTACTCCCAGGGAGGAGGAGCAAAAGGAGGCTGTATCTGGAGAGAGGATCTCTGTCCCAGTGGGAGTGGCCATGCCCAGCAGGGTCGCTGCTGGCTAGGCCAGGATGTCCTTCTAACCTAGTATCCATCCAGTCTGCAATTTGAGCTCTCAAGTGACCTGAGTGACTCTAATCACATAGGATTTATTTCTCTTCCCCTGACCCCACCATATAGGAAATTGGAGGTCAGGGGTCAGGAGACGGGGGGGGGGGGCAGCCAAGTTCACATCCTCGGTGCTTAGAGGCAAGGGTCAACAGAGAAAGGCTCCCATCTACAATTGGCAGTAGGGCCAGACTGGAAAAACACATCCCCACTTTCCAGATGGAAAGTTGGAGGCCTGGAGGTTTCACTCTACCTATCTAAAACCAGGGGAGCAGTTTCCTCCTGCTGCTCCTATTTCTTCAGGCTTCCACTGCAGACCCCACCCCAACCCTGCCCACCCAAGGAGATCCCCCCTGAGATTTCTGTGCCCCTGTGCTTCTTCCTCTTTCTCTCTCTCCTCCAGAGGGTCGGGCTTCCTGAAAAGAACATGGAATGTTTTAGCCCTGATGGTGGCCTCTGCCCAGTATGTACATCTCGCCTCGGTAGCTGACTCAGTGGCACTCTGAGGCCAGCATTGTTCTTTCTTGGAGCCTGTTTCTCCATCTACACAGTGGGTCCAAGGGGCCCTTCTAGTTCCATGAATGTTCCTTCTGTGAAGGCCATCTAGCTGGGATTCTGGGGCGGGGGGAGGGTGTCAATCCATGCACATGACAAGGCAGGTGGGGAGTGCTCAGAAATGGGAGCAGGGTGGAGACTGTCATGCCATTCTGAGACCTGTCCCTGTGGCCACTCTCTGTTCCACCTCATGGTTTTTCTGTACTGACCATCTCCAGGCCCACCGTGCTAACCGGGAGAAGGGAACCAGGAAGAAGGCTATAGAGGAAAGCAGCAGAAGGATGCTAATCACCCCCCACCCCATCTTGCTCTAGCTGTCAGCAGTGACCTACCCTCCCTCCTCCACTGTCAGCTGAGGAAGGAGGTGTGGCCCCACATTGGGGGCTCCCACTGAGTGGGACACACAGGCCTTGCCCCTTTGAGAGCCTCAGTCTAGTGGGGGAAGGGGCAGTCTAGTGGGGGAAGGGACACAACCCCTGCCCTCGGGTCCCTCTGAAATCAGAGGTCTCCCTGGCCTAAGGAAGCTCTTCTTCAAAGTCTACCGACTTTGAGACATGAAGACTGATGTTGCTCCAACACGAGGAGAGACTTGGCAGCTGCCCCAGCTCCTGGGGGCTCAGGGAGGGTGAGACAGAGGTCTGAGACCACCCTGCAAGTGAGCCACTAAGGCTGAGGAGGGTGGGAGAAGCTGCCTCTCAGGGGCACCAGGAAAGGGGCAAGAAACCCAACAGGTTGAATTTCCAAAAAATATACCAGGATCATGCATATTTTCCCAGTCATCTTCAGTGTGGTTTTAAATGGAAAACACAGCCCATCAGGGCAGAAGCATGTTTAGATGAGGCGAGCCCTCTCTCTCCCTCCCCCATCCTCCTGGAAGCTTTCTTTCTGCTGAGGCAAACATGTGATTATATTTATTTCACAGGCCTGGGAGGCCTGATTGTCACCCCTCCCCTCCACCCAGCTAGGGGAATACAGATCTAGGATTCACCATCAGTGGCGGTTTCTTCTCCAGGAGCTTGGGGGTGGTACAAAGTGGCTGGACTTGGAGAGGGGGAAAAATCGGGGGTCAAGCCTCTGCTTTGGGTGACCAGAGTGACTCTGGGTGAGCTTTGGGTTTCTCCATGCGTGAAATGGGGGTGATTGGCTGTCCTGTGGCAGCCAGCCTCCAGTGTGGTTCCCACAAAACTTACCTCCTGGTTTTCACCATCTGAGTCCCCTCTTACATTAAATAGGGCCAGGGGGTGTAACCAATAGAATATTGCATGAGAACCCTTGAGCAGTCCTATGGAGAGGCCCATGTACCGAGCCACCAAGGCCTCCAGCCAACAGCTAGCATCAGGTGAGCGCATCATCTTGGAAGTGGGTCCTCCAGCTCCAGTCAAGCCTTCAGATGACTGCAGCTTCAAATGACCTCTCACTGTGACTTTCTAAGAGATCTTTAGCCAGAACTATCCAGCTAAAAGTCTCCGAAATTCCTAAACCGCAGAAACCATGTGGAATAATAAGTGGTTGGGATTGTTTTAGGTCTGTAAGTCGTAGGGTACTTTGTTTGCAGTCACAGATAACAAATAGACCCAACAGTTTCTTTTCCTTCTGGCTTGGGCCACACCAGCAGCTGCCCTCCTCATCTGTGAGCCTTGGGTCCTTTTTGCCCAGTCTTGCAACCCTCTCCACGCTAGAACCAGCCTTCTTTAGCTTTTCTCCCCTGTTAGCGTTTCCCAGACTTGACTCAGCTTAACAATCAGCTGGGACCTTTGTGAAAAATATTTAGTTTCCCTAGGGGATCTAGGTCGCCCCAGAGAGTCTCAGGACTCAGCAGCTCTTGCCATCATACCAGCTCACTTAGCTCTCGAAAATTCTAACCTGTGTAGACGTTTCTTACAAAGCACCCAGCACATAGCGGTTATTCGATAAATATTTCTTTTCTCCAAAAGTTCTGTTTCTACTACTATCCTTTCCTGGGACACCCCCTCATAAACACACCTGTCACATACCAGGCGCTGTGCTGTTAACCTATGTCATTCTCCCTCCTCTGAGGTGGCAGGTGCTAGGAAGCTGTGAAGCTGGGATTTGAACCCAGTTCCTTCCGTCTCCAAAGCCCACCCTAGCCACCGTTTCTGGTGTCTCTCAGGAGTGCCATCAGCCCCTTCTCTTGCCATCATACCAGCTCATCCCACATTAGGTCTATCCCAGCCCATGCATGGTGCTGGCACGTCTCCTGTGCCAGGCAAGCTCCGCTTGTCTCCCAGCCACTGCACACTGGTATTCCCTGCCTCCACCCCTCCTTTGCATCCCAACCGAACTCATGGCTCCCTCTGCCAGGAAGCCTGCCTGGTTGTGCCTGCATTTTCTCCACTGCTTCTCTGTTCCTGGGTCTGGGCTGAGTACCCCACCCCACCCCCGAGGCGTCCTAGGTGCATCTGTCTGGATGCCCCACCCCACCCCTGTCTTTCTTGAGGGCCAGAGACTGCATCAGACTTACTCAGTTCATGTGCAGCCCTAGCGGCAGATCACGTGATTTCTCTGAGCCTCAGTTCTTCGTTCCTACACCAGGCCTCTAAAACCTGCCTCGCGCAGCTTTTGGTGAAGATATGATGACTGTGAATTTGGAAAAGTGCCTCACAGATTGTAAAGTGATGTGGAAATGTGAAGGGTTAATAAGTATGAGCTTTTTCCAACCCTCCCCTGCCCCATCACACACACTCTCATAGCCTTTGCTTCAGTCCAGGGTTCCGTTAGTCGTCGTCTCCCAAACACCCCTGAGTCTTTGTTCTTGTTGCTTCACTGCCTGGGAGGCTCTTCATCTCTGCCTGGCTTGTGCCTTCTCAGCCCAGCTCAGGTGTCACTGCCTCTGTGAAGCCCTCTGCTTCTCTCCCTGGTAGAATGAATGCCTTCCATCCACTCCAAGAGTGTCTTTAGTGCCTTTGTCACCTTGCCTATGTCTGCTTGTATGTCTACCTCACCCTGCAGACCATCTTGTTCACCACTGTACATATGCATGCAGCAGGCACTCAATAAATGCACATAAGTTTTGCATTCCCTGCTATACATTCCAGTCCTACATAATGGGCTGCTGCTTTTCCTTCCTATCCACAAACACTTCCTCTTCCAAATAAGTCTTTAGGATTCATTCCCTGCCTCCCCGCCCCAAAATCTTGATCAATTACCTGCCCCCTGCAAAAAGGAACCAAAATGAGGCGTGACTGTGGTCTGGCGCTCAGCCTCTCTCCTAGGGTCTGGGACAGACAATAAAGGCATGGGGAGGGGTGCTGGTGGGTAGGAGGCTCCAGAACCCCACCCCCACCTACGGGGAATTGGCTTTGGTTCCACTGCTGTGTGGATGGGGGTGGGGGTGGGGTCACTGTTTGGTTTTCTGGCATTTCATTTATGCCTTGGAAGTTGGTTTGGGCTGTCAGGGGATCTGGGGAGGGGAGCCAGGCTGGTGGCAGGGGGTGGCTCCATGAGCCCTCTCTGCCATCTCATTGGCTTCCTCCCTGCGCTGAGGGCAAGATCAAACATCAAACGCAGGCCGGCTGGTGCCTGGGCTAATGGAGCTGGGCAAGCATCTTCCAGATGTGTGCAGCTGTTTGCTCCCACTCCCCATCAAGAGTCTTGAGTTGGAGACCCATGTCAGTTGCTCTGTGGGTCCCAGGGTTTCAGGTTTTGGGCTGGGGAGGCTGGCCTTGCCTTCTCCCACCTGTGATCGCAGTTTTCCACTGATGGGGCCTCTCTCACCTCCCTCCATTCCTTTCCTTCCTTCCGAAGAGTCTTTTCACGCCCTACCCACTGGGAAGTCCTTCTTGCTGTATAGCCTGCATCCTTCCTGCTGTCAGGGACTATCTCCTGGGACTAGACAAAGGTAAAGGGGGAGAAATTCTCTCAAGCAGAGAGGAAGGAAAGAGAGATGTTCCGGATAATTCAACAGGGGAAAATGCGGGGGGAGATAATGAAATACATGGAGCTCAAGTTAATTTGAAAATGGGAGCACTCCACTTCCAGGCACTCAGCAGTCAGAGAGGCTCTCAGCCTCTTAGCCGCCCGACCTCCTCTTCCCAAATGCTATAAGCTTCTAATAAGGATGTAATACAATTGAATTTATTACAAACTTAATTGTTTACAGAAATTTGCCCAGCTACAGACATGGGCAGGGAGGATTGACCCAGTGGGAAGGCAGTAGAACTGGAGAAAGAGACGAGGGGAAGGGAAAGGAGTGGAGGACGATGGAGAGATGGGAAGGCGAAGAGAAAAAAGAGGAGAGGGATGCAAGGAAGAGGAGGAAGGAGGGATGGCTTGGAGGTGAAGCGAATCAGTCCTCATCAGTCCATGGGGCCCCAGCACCAGCTTGACAAGAGAGTGCCAATGAGCCTAAGAGGGAGGGGCCGCAGTGACATCTCACACAGGTCTAGGAAGTGGCGAGGTGGGACACTGTGGGTAGGGCTGGGAGCAGAGCAGAATTTCCAGCGTTAGTACAAGATAGGGATGCCTGTGGCACAACTGTGTGGGATGCTTCTGCAGGAAGGCTTCCTGAATTGAGCAGAGCAGTGGGCTGGCTTTTCTGGATCGAGAACCCTCCAAGCCCCTTTGCTCTGCATCATATTGTACTTCTCCTTGGCTGTCCACTGCCTCGACACACATAAACATCAGGGAGACAAGCCCTCATTCATTCATTCAAAACAAATGCAAGCAAAAAGCAGGTGTTGGGCACTGCCATAGGCCCTGGGGGGTTCACCAACATGGTGCCCATCATCAGAAAGATCACAGTCTAAGAGGCAGAGGCAGGGACACATGTTGACATAGTCTAGGACAACAGGATAGTAGGAGGAACCACAGAGTCTGGCATGAAATAGGTGGCCAAGGAATATTTGTTGAATGACTCAGGTGAACATGCTGCCAGGATTGGAGGGAGAAAGGGAGAAAGCTCACTCTCTGTGGAAGCTGGCCAGGCAGCACAGGGGGGTGGCATGTGGAAAAGCTCAGGCAACTCTGAGCTCTTTGAAGACAGGGCCTGTGCCTTAGTCACCCTTGAATTCCACCACCCTGGCACAGAGCAGGAGCATAGTGTTTGATAAATTAATGATGCATTAGTCAGGAGCTCTTGGGATGTCAATGACAGAAAGACAGTTCAAAGTAGCTTAAGGGAAAAGAGAGAGACAGAGAGACAGAGAGAGAATATGGTTCAACATAATGGAAATTTCCTGGAGTAGGGTTAGGGACAAGGTCCAGGCAAAGCTAGTTGCAGGTGCTACCTGTTGTCACTGAGCACTCCTTGGCTCTGCTTTCTTCTTGTGTTGGCTCGTCTCAGGCCAACTCAGTCAGGCTCTAATTTTTTTCAGGCTCTCTCCAAGGGATGGTAAGAAGGCTTACAGTATGGTAACTGAGCATCCTAGGACAAAGAAATCGCTGCTTCCCCTGTGGTCCCAGAGAAAGCCCATGGCTTACTCTCACTGGGTGGCATTAGCGATATGCTCATTTTTGAATCAATAACATGACTAGGGGGATTGCAGACACTAATTTCCCAGCTTTGGCCATATGACCACTCCCAGTGGGCAGAGGGGTGAAGGTAGAGTGAAAATAACCCTCTCCTCACAAAAGAGTTGGGAAGAGGAGGTTTCCCATAAGCTAAAAAGGGCAAAATGGTGCCAGGCCATGATGTCCATGACAAATAAATACATGAATGATTGGATAAATTTGACTTGGGCCTTGAAGGGTGAATAGGAGTTCACTAGGTAGTGAGAAGAGAGAGGGTCACCTTATATGTGTGTGTAAACACACAGAGTCTGATTTAACATTCTGTTTTATTTTTGTTCCTGGCTGTCCATCCATGTCTGTTCCCATCTGTGTGTCTGGATCATCCTGGAAACCCCAGAGGGTAGGACAATGTCTGCCACACTCCATCTGGGCACTGCCCAAGCCTGTCCATTTAGACACTTAATCACGGCTGTTTAGGCTCTGTGGCCACCCTCCCCGGCAAGCAGGGAGCTCTCTCCTTCCTTCAGTAGCTATGGGCTAGGCTAAGCCACCAGTCAGTCCTGGAGGGGCAGGTGGGAAGAGTGAAGAACCAGGGACATAAGAAGGAGATGATGGGGAACCCTCTGTCCACAATCTCTCCCCGATGGCAGCAGAACGTCCTTAAAAAGCCATTTGTGAATGCCCCTTGCTCCCCAATTACAGCATCTGACAGCCACTTCAAGTTCATAGAGGGGCATGTCTCTGACTTCCCTGACCTTCTGCTGGGTGGTGGTTTAAGCTACTATGGGTTCATCTGCTCCTTCCTTCCTTCCTTCCTTCCTTCCTTCCTTCCTTCCTTCCTCCTTCCTTCCTTCCTTCCTTCCTTCCTTCCTTCCTTCCTTCCTTCCTTCGTGCATTCATTCATTTGCCTGCCACTATTGAGCTCTTGAATTCAGGCCTGTGCTAGGTGGGTCAGACACCTGGATGGATGATGGAGACCATCACTCCCCTCCCCAGGAGAGAGCACCCAGACGGAGAGAAAAGGCAATCCCTGACCACAGGACCACGGCACAATGTACTGGTGATGGGAAGAGAAGGAGGGCACCCAAAGTCCACGTGGGGTCACCCAGGCTGGAATAAAACTGAGGACTTCCCAGAAGAGGTGATGCCTGTGCCAAGTTTTGCCGGTGAGTAGAAGGTAGTGAGACCTTCCAGAGAAGGGCACGGTGGGGTGATGGGGATGGAGAAATGTACAGGGGTGATGGGCATCATTGGCTTCAGGTTTTTTTTCCTTTGGCTGAGTTCTTTCCCCACCCTGGCTGCCCTGTCTTCATTCATTTGTGTGCTCGAAGATTCATGCAGCTCACACGTTCCCGCCTGCCTCCCTCAGTCCCAGGGAAGGCCTGGTTGGCAGCCCCCTCTCTCTTGGATTCTGGGGTGTAGGCTGCAAGTGGGGAAGGGGAGGACAGGGAACCCAAGCAGAAGGAAGGGGTGAGAAGGGAGTTATTTTTCATTGAGGAAGAAAAGCAGCATCTGCTACCTGAGATCCAGAGTCAGGCTGAGATGGAAGGTCATGTCATAGGCCCTCCCCGTAGAGCTTGGGGGACCCTTACCCCCTCACACTCTTGCTGGTCCCCTGGAAGAGGGGTCTCCAAGGAGGCCTGGGATGGGAGATGGACCTGAAAAGGCAGAGGAAGAAGAGAAAAGCTTCCAGGGAAATTATACATTTCCGAAGCCTCGGGGGTTGCAGTAATGAGAACCAGAGAAGGGGCTAATGGAGATCAGATTGCCCGGGGGCTGGCTCCCAGCAGCCCCCTCCCCAGCTTGTGTGCGGAAAGGAGAGGCCCAGGGACAGGATGTAGGCGGGAAAGGGCCACTCTCCCCACCTGGTCCACCCCTTAATCTCAGCCGGAGTTGAGGGGCTTAAGGCCGGAGGAGCAGGACCAGGTGGGCCACATCCAACGGGAGGAGGCGGCCGCAGGGAGAGGCTGGCCCAAGTCAGCCCCCTGGGCTGTGGGTTCTGCGGGTGCCACAGACGGCCACTCAGTGAGAGGGTCAGCAACCTGCCCCACACATGGGACAATCTGGCCTCAAAGGTCCAGGCCAGGGCCCTCAGAGGGAGAAGAAACTTGGGCTGCACCCCTGGGGGGGGCATTCCCAGCCTGAGGGAAGAGACACGGTTCAGTGACCTCCAGTCAGGGGCTGGGGCCACAGCACTGCGCTCTGGATCCCAGGCTGGTGAGCAGGGTGGCTGGCACCAAGTTCCACCTGCCTGGCAAGAAGACTGTGTCCACCGGGAGGTGCTCACATCAAGGAGCAGATGAGGAAGGTGACACTGGCACCACTATAGTCATAGCCAGTACTAGCCTCACGAGGTGAGTGCTCTCTGGGTGCCAGACCCCCAGGGAAGCGTTTTGTGCACAACCTCACCAGTCTTCACCACCTCAGGAGGAGGAAAGGGCTGACCTTAAGGCCATTTTGCAGGTAGAGAAGCCGGAGTGCAGAGGAGGGAAGCCAAGCGCTCCCAGCCCTGGCCGCCCCGGCCTCAGCTCCAGGGCCCATGGAGCCAGAGCCTGCTCACTCCCCTTTCCATCCGCCTCAGTCTCTGCTTTTTGCTCCTTCCTCTTATCTCTTCTCTGACTTGGCACCTTTTTCTCCTCCTCTCTGTGTGTCTCTGCTACTTTCTCCTTCTCTCCCTTCCTCTGACTCCGTTCTATCCCCTACCCACCGCTCTGTCCCCGGGACTGTCCCCAGGGCACTTGATCCTGGGAAGGCCGTGAAGCAGCCCTCCTGCTTGCTCCAGGCCTACCCCTTCCCCTACAGCAGGGAGCCAGGAGTTGGGGGTGGGGGCGCTGTGGAGGGCTGTCAGCCAGCTGGGGGCTGCTGGAGGACCTGGGTGGGGCATACCGGCCACATAACTCCTCCTCTAAGGATGCCAACAGCCCCAGGAGAGGAGACTCCAGAGGATCTTGACAGGAGGCAGCTGGAGGCAAGGCTGGGGCAGCTTGGTGGAGCTCTGGCCAGGGTCACTCACAAGGTGGAGATGAAAATGCCTCTCCACCCCTTCTCCCTGACATGCTTCCCTTCCTGCCCTTCTCTTTTCTTATCTTTGTTCCTCCTTTCTTTTATCCTCTAATTTATCCTTTCCCCATTTCCCCCTCCCTTCACTTACTCTAGGATTGCATTTTTTCTCTCTTTCTCTCTCCCCTTTCCCCAGAGCTCCTCCTCCTCCTCTATCTCCTCCTCCTCCTCTATCGATCAGTTTCCCCAGCTCTAGCCAACACGGAGGCCTTGGACGGTGCTCACAGTCTTGCTTTAAATTTATTGCCCAGTGAAGGAGGCAGCAGATGGAAGGCTCCACCACCCCACCCCCACCCTCTGTCTCCTCTTCCCAACAAAAGCCAATCTAGACACGAATGTCGTCCATCAAATGCACCAATATGGGGTTATTTATAGGCTACCCCCTTCCAAGAAAGCAGAGTGTTTTTCCTCTTTTCTTTTCTCCGTGAGCTTTTCGTGTCTCAGGAGCAAGGGGACAGTTGGATTCATTATTTGAAAAGCTGCACACTGAGCTTCCCATCCCTCAGATTCCAGGGTAGGGGGGCATAGAAGTGTCTTGATTGGAAATGAATTAATTAGAAGTGAGGCTCTTCAAGTCTCCGAGTTGGGTTATTTATAGTGTTCGGTTAATTTTGATAATTAACACTGGGGAGGAAAAGCGAGTTCCGGGCAAAGCAGTGCCCGCCAACAGAGACATGCTTCCCGCCCCGTCTGCTCCCCCTCCCCACGCTGCTCCATTTGGACTCTGTCTAAATAGGCTACTCCCTGCTGCAGAGTCTCTGGTTTTTCTAAAAGTAGAACGAAGGAGAGAAGGCCAAAGGCTGGGGGACTGCTTGGGTGAAAAGTTGTTTCGGGGGGGGGGGCTCAGGCCTTCGGGGATCCAGGTGTCAGGTCTCCCCATCCCTCTGGCTTCAGGCCAGTGCCCCTGCTCTCCTGGCCACATGGCCTTCCTGGAGGAGCAGGTGCCAGGCTGAGAGGCTGGGTGGCCTTCTGCAGGGTGACCCGTGGAACTAGGAGAGTCGGGAAGGCTGTACCCAAAGTCAGGGCATGGATGCCCATTCTACCAAAGTAGCCGGGGACAGAGAAGCCAGTGGACGAGGGAGATGGGACCAAAGATAGCCATTCTCCTGCCACCTGGTTTGGAAGGAGAGAAAGGATGGATCAGGAAGAGATTTTTGGAGAAGTGGGAGGTTTGGACTGGGATCCTGCTGGCTGCCATCCGGGGAGCAGGATGGGCACTTGAAGGAGAAAGTGATCTATCACCAACAATGAAAGGGGACTTCAGAGAGCCCCCAAAGATGTGCATGGCTGGCTCCATCTCGGTCCACTTGCTCCCCCCTCCATTGCACCACCCCCATAAGGATTGCTCCCTGTCATGCTCCTACACCTTCTGCTCAGCGTGTCCCCCCACCTTGGCCTGGGAAGATCCTTTCCTTGGGCCAGGCACAGCACACATGTGGCCTCCCCCTGGAGCCGTTGCTGAGTTGGTGGTTCTCTAACTTTGCCAGGTGCAGTTCTCAGTGGTGGCAGGGGGCTGGTGGGAAGGGAGGGGGAGGGGATTGTGAAGGGTCGGGCTGTGACCCCCTCGACCAGAGCTGGGCAGTGGGTTGGGTTCTGAGCTGCCCCCAGACACCAGGCTGATTCACCAGGAAGGGATCACTTTTCTTCCCGGGATAAGGACCGACGGCTGTCCCGGGGGGGGGGGGGGGGGGGGGGGGGGGGGGGCTGTCCCCAGGGCGAGTGGAAGGCAGGTGGGACCACCCAGCGCAGGTACAGGAAGGAAGCGGTGGGAGGCCCGGCTCTGTGGCCAGGCGGCTGCTTCTGCAGCCTGCTCTCTGGGGCGCAGAGGCGGTCTGGAACACGGAGACGAGCTTCAAACGCAACCGTCCTCTCTTACACTCTCCGAGGGAAGCTCGGCTGGCTCGGGGCTTGCCAAGGGCTGGGGCCAGACCGGAAATGGGATCGGTGACCGAGGGCCCTGGGCTCCTGGTGTTCCTGCCGCCTCGGCCAGCTCCCCTGCCCGCCGCCCGCCCTCCCTCCTCCCCTGCGGATGTTCTCAGGTGTCTCCTCCAAATCCCTTCCCCGGCCACTCCTCCCCTTTTCTCCAGCTCCTGATCCCTGATAGGAGGGAGGGAGAGAGAGAAGGGTAGAGTCCTTCTGCTGGCTTTTCCCTGTTCTCCATCTCCCCAGCTTCATAACAAAATGCACTGCGACCTGGTCTCCCTCCGCTTCCCATAGGCTTCCCGCCGCTAGCGCGCTGCCTCCCCTGACCTGTGCGCTTCTCCATCTGACGTCCTCCTGCAGGAAGCCTGCCGAGCCTGCCCCGCCGCCCTCCTGCCTGCACACCATTGCTCCTCTAGGTGTGCTGGGCCACTGCTGTGTTTGCTTCCAGGTTGTTTGGAAGTTACTTATCCGTTTCTCGTTTTCTATCGTGAGTTCTGTGTCAGACCCCACCCCTTCTTGAAAGCAGTGACCTGTTCCCACCCCAAACTGGGGGCTCCCCAACGATGAGGGTCTGTGGAAATGGAACCCCTTCTGCTTCCCAACCCATCCCCACCCTAAGTCTAGGGAGCAGACCCACTTGCTCAGCCACCTGCCACTGCCCATGTCCACCCTGCCCCATACCCACCCACCACCTGCCTCTGTCCCTACTCTGCCCTTGGGCCAAGGGGATTCCAAGTCCTGCAGCCTTCTGAGGGCAGGGCCTGTGAGCACATGGCAGCTGTGGGCCAGGCCCCTGACCCCAGGCCACCACAGGCCAACCTTCAGACACCTCTTAGGGGTTTTCCCTCACTTTTGCAGCCCAGGTGCTGTCAGGGAGCTGCGATGCTGTCTCCAGCTTCCTCTGAACCAAGAGTCCATTTTTAATTAAAGTGGAAAAAGAGCTGAAAATCTGTTCGCATTTAATCATCTTGACGACCTTTTTGCTTAAGAGATTCCAGCTGAGGGGAGATGGTGGGGGGTGGGCCAAGGCATTTCTGGAGACTGGGCCTGGGTCAGGAAGGGGGAGGGAGAGCCTTTTATGGGGATAAATAATGGAACAGCAGCGGAGGTGGCTGGGGCTCTGAGTGCCGACTCAGCACTTTCCTCCACCCTCTGGCTCCTCCTGGAGATGCCCCCTCCTGTACCTGCACCTGCCTCCCCCTGCCTCCCCTCCCCAGGGCAGCTTGTGGCTGGACCAGAACCTAGCCTCAGATTCCCCACTGAGGGGGAGCTGGGGCAGCCGGGGGAAGGACCACTTCCCTCTCAACACAGGTGGAGAAATAAGCCTGGAGGGGCCTTGGGAGTAATCCCAGGTCACACTGAGGAGTAGGGGCAAGCTGATGGGAGAACCCTGACCTCCTTCCTCCGGCTCACTGTGCGGAGACTGCCAAGAGACTGGCAGGTCTCTAATCCCCATCTTTGCAGTAGACCTACCGAGTGACTTAGAATATGCTGGGCACTTCTCTGGGCCTCAGTTTCTCCAATTTTAGATGGCCCCTGGGGGGTGGCTTCCCCTTCTGAGATCTGAGTCCTGGCCTCAAGTGTATAACTAGGAACACTCTTGTGCTCCTGCTCCAGTGTGAAACACTGGGGAACCTCTTAGACTGGGAGATACCTAAGGCCATGAGTTGCCTTCCCCACCCCACCCCCATCGGGTCCAGCGTAGGAGAGAGGAATGGAGCATTGAAGTTCCTCTCCATGTTCAGGACCCACCTCTCTGCTCCCATGTGAGAGCAGACCACAGCCTAGAGACCATGTCTCCCTCCTCAGAGTAGGGGGACTTCAGGGTGAGGGTTCTGTGTCCTGCCTCAGACTAGAGGTGCCCCCAGAGCAGGGCTGTTTCTTCTCTTTCCTCAGATGGGGCACTTATGGCCAGTGGAATTGATGGGATCAAGAGAGTCGGTATAGGGAGAGCTGGCAACCTGGGCCCTTCTAAAATGTTCAGCCCTGTGTCAGGGGTCCCCCAACCTTGGAAGTTTGGGACAGGGAAGGGATGCTCCTCTTTCAGCTCCTCCCCCTTCCTGGTCCCTCTTGGTGTGTGTGTGGGGGGGTCTTCCCTTGACTGAGAGACTTACCAGACTGTGTATCCATCCATTCCCTTTACCCTCCCCTGCTGGAAACCAACCCAGACAATTGCACTTGACCCCACTTCCCAGACGCGCCAGAGAGAAGATAAGCTTGGGCCTGGGATATCTCCTCCCCCAGTAATTCCCGTGGGAATTGTGCAGCGCCCAAGGCCTGTCATGGCTCTGGCTCTTATCTGCAGCAGGAAGGCCCCGGAGCCTGGGTCTCCAGTGCTGAAATGTCATCTCACCCCTCATCCGGTCTCCAGCCTGCAGGGCAGAAGCCACCAAGAGCAGCAGTGTCAAATAGAACAAGAATAATTGACATCTCTTAAGCTCCCTTGACTTTGAGAGCACACTCAATACTGCTTTGACTCCTTGCAGTAGCTCTGGGAGATTAGTATCTCACACCCATTTTACAGATGAGGAGACTGAGGCCAAGGGAAGGGGGCACAGGAGGGCATTGACTCCAGCTCACAAGACTGGTACTTGGGTCTTCCGATGCCCCCTCCTCTTACCTTCCCACCTTGCTGGCTTCACCCGCTCCAGCCATGGTGTAAGCCTCCTCAGTCTTTCTTTAAAATGTCTTGGCTGTCTTTGGATGCAGGATGAGAAATGAGAAATATGACTTAGTCCTTCAGAACTGCAGGGCAGCTCTGCGATCCTGAAGGGCTGTCTAGAAGCAAAGTTGAGAGTCAGGAGGAGCTTTCTGGAGATCGGCCACATGCAGGGGAGTGGGTGATGTGGAGAAGAAGACAGAAACTGGGACCAAAGGCCAGGGAGGTTGGGCCCTGGAGTTAGCAAAAAAGACTTCCTCCCTAAGGTATGGGGTTCCCAGAATCTCCCCCCCTGTGCCCTACCACAAGGCCAGGAACATTCCACACAAGCACTCAGGTATAGCATTGCCCTCTCTGGACACCTTTTCTACAAGACAGAAAGCCTGGGGAAATTAAGTCCCTACCACCTTTTTTTTTTTTTTAAAGTCCCTACCACCTTATGTCTGAATTGATCAGATCTTGTGATCCCTTGACAAGAGATATGGGTGCAGAACAGGGCAGATGGGAAGATAGAAGCCTTGACCAATTCAGAGGGAGAAATTACATCAATGGAAGAGAGAAGACAACTGTCAAGGAACCCATGCAAGGACTGAGGGGTGGGGGTGGGAGCAGCTGACCAACGTGGGTAAGGTGGGGGCCCTCGCAGTGTGGTATGAAGGCAGGAAGGGAGTGTAGGCCTCTGAGGCTGGGGCGGATGGTGAGGGAGGGCACCGTGGACCGGCCCACTTTGATGCTCCAGTTAATCTAACAGGGCTCCAAAATTGGCTAATTTCTCTTACCCCTTGCACCACTGATGCAGCTCCACGGTAAAACTGCACTGACCCAGACCAGTTCCAGGGCCCCACCCTGCCCCCTCATTGGTCAGGACCCCTTGCAGCTCAGGAGGCAGCTCAGAGGTAATCACTGCATCACGCTTCAAAGCCACCGAGCCAGCTCCTAATGGGGGGCAGCGGGTTTCACTTACCTTGCCTGGCCGCCTGCCCAGGGCAGATGGGATACAGCTGGGGGAGGCCCGGGAACCTCCTCCTTCCTCTCCTCCCCCTGAGAAATTGTTGTCTTCTTGCCCATCTCCCTTCACCCCTTCTCTGGTTGGGCTTTGGAACTGGGAGATAGGAGAGGTGATTTCCCCGAAGCAGGAACAGAGTGCTCACTGAGTGAGCTTGAAAATCATGCCTTGGATCAGAAGAAAAAGATCATCCCCTGGCTTGCCTCCACCCAACCTACCTGGAACCCAAGCCCAGATTCTATGAATGCATGTCCGGGGGTGCTTGAATGGGTTCTATCTCCCTAATTCCAGGTGAGAACTGGGATGGAGGGGCAGGGATGGAGGGAGGGAGTGACCCAGACATGAGAGTTAACAATGGGGCGTGGAGGGCCTTGTGCCTTACACTGGTCACTTATCGTACCCCTGCTTCCTTTTAGGAGGTCCTTGGGCCAGTGGCTTAACCTCCTCAAGCCTCAGTCTCTCTCTCTTTTTTTTTTTAAGCCTCAGTCTCTTATTTGTAAAATGGCAATCCCAGCATCTCCTTCATGGGAAGACAGTGAGGATTAAAGGAGATAATGTGTGGACTTCCCCACCCAGAGGACATCTCAATAGATGTAAGTTATTGTCTGGTTGGGGCGGCAGGCTGGCTCCCCAGTGACTGCTGGGGATGGGCACAGGGGGCTGTGAACAATGTTCTGTGGACTTGAGGTGAGGGGTCTCAATGGGATGGGAGGACAGGGGAGGGAGGACAGGGCGTGTGTGTTAGGAGCTTGCCTTCCCGAAGAGGCAAGGTGATGGAGGGGTGGCAGGGTGCAGGGCGGAGGGTCAGACCCCTCTCATTTTGACATCTGAGGATGCAATTTGACCACCACTGCCCCTCCCAGCTCCATGAAGAATTGCATTGCTCCACACTCTCACTTTTTTAGGGTCACTGTTAGGTCCAGGAAGCCTTGGTGTGTGTGTGGTCGGGGCAGGGCCCTCTTTACATGTAGCTATTATGTAACATGGTTCTGGGGGACCCTCCAGTGAAAACAGCTACCTCCTTGGCATTGCCGGTCTGATCTCACTTGCTGGTCAGCTCTTAAGAACCTGCCCCCTGTGCCCCAACCAATAGCTATGGCTGGAAGTGCCGAGGGTTGGAGACAGAGGGCCAGGTCAAGGGAGAAATTTTTGAAAGACATTTGTGTTTGGGGTCAGGAGTCACAACCATTAGGGAGTTAGGCTGAAGCAGACAGTGGTTATATAGAGCCTCTAGTATTGTTCCAAGGCAGAGGGACAGACCCAAGTATGCTGCACTCATTAGGAACGGGAATCCCTGCTGGGTGGTGGCTGCAGATGCAGGATGGCAGGGTGGTGGTGGTGGCTGTAGCCTGGCAGTTGTGGTGATGATGGCGATCGGTGGGGACAATCGTGTGGCGGTCACAGTAGCGATGGGAAGGATTGTGGGTGCGGTAGCGATGGCGGTGGTGGCTGTGGTGGTTCTGGTAGTGATGCCAGTGTCATGGTGATGATGGTCATAGTGGTGATGGCTTTGGTAGAGGTGACTGTGATGGTGACAGTCGTGGTGATGGTGATGGTCCCAGCAAAGGAACATCCTGATCACAGCCACGCTATCTATAGCATGGTCCTGCCAAGGTGTCACGTTACAGAAGAATACTTTGCATCAAATAACTAGCACTCTGGAACATCAGCTCAACGAGGGCCATTCACTGCTGTAGCTAGCACCTCCAACAGGGTATGGCACACAGGAGGTGCTCAATGAAAATGCGCCGAATGAGTACAAAGAGATCAAGTCTCTCCTCGGGATGAACACTATTTTACCCCATTTGTTCTTCACCGTGCTCATTCAAGATCTTTCTAAAGAGATTCCCACGTGAGAGATGAGGACACTTGAGTCTGAGAGCAATGACATAACCCACGTAAAACACGAGGGGGTGAGTGGTGCAGGCAGAGAGAGTGTTATGGGCACTTACAGCCAGGCCTCTTTGACTCTCCGTCCAGTGCTCTCTCCCCCAGCACTTTGCAGTCGCTCTCCCTGCCAGCTCTCAGCATTACATCGTGGTCTTGCGCTCGGGCTTAATCATAGAAATACTTCTAATAATAGTAACAATTGCTGTTTGTAATTGTTCGAGTAAGGCTTAAATGATCAAGACCATGGAAATTATTAATAACCCAGGCCCAGCCATGGTAGTGTGGGTCATATTAAATCGTGTTGAGATGGATAACCTTGGCAATAATAGTAACCGGGATCATAAATTAATAACAGGAGTATTTAAATTAATGTCACACTGTCGATACCCTTGGTAGTAAGCAGCTCAATGCTGCTGCTGCTGTTAGTAGTAACGTTGGTCCTTCTTGCCTTCCATGAATGCAGTGGAGAGGAGGGGCAGGGCTGTAAAAGCTGCTGGAGGAGACAGTTTAGAGATGGGCCCTGTCTGGCAGAGGTATTCCTCAGGGATTTCTGAAGAAGGGCTAGCTGCCTGGCCTTGGAGGTGTGGATCATCCACACTCATGCTCAAGGACAGGGTGATGTGCACCTGCTTTTTCTGAGGCTGTCCTGTGGACTTTGTTGGATACACAGGAAAGACATTCACAGGGCAGATTCCACACACACACACACACACACACACACACACACACAGCCCTCCCCGCTGCCATGAATGAATAAATTCGTTTCAGCTGATCCAGGGGAATCACCTACCAACTGCTTAGATGCCCAGTTCACAAGTGCACTTGATCTTCCCCCTCTTCCTGTAACGTGGGAGGGCAGTATTATTTTTTTCTAAGTCAGAACTGAGGTCCACACAAGGCCAAGATCAGGGTGTGGGAATGGGCTTTGTAGACTTGCCCTTTGTAGACTTGTAGGCTCTCTGTTCCTTGGCCTCCTTGCCGGGGGATCAGGAAAAGATAGGGACAGTCAGGGAGTAGGCATTGAGGTGGGGTGCTTCCCACCAAAAGACTGGTGGTACTCTCCCTGGGTGGCCAAGGGCCTGTGATTGGGACCTGCTATGGTTTCTAGAGCATGGTGCGTGTGGTCCTGGGGGATGCTTACATAGGACACGGTACATGGATGTGAGTCCATCCAACCACGTTTCCTTTTATCCCCTTCTACAGACCTTTATTGAACACCTACTGTGTGCCAGGCATTCAGAGAAGAAATCACAGTCCCTGCCTGCAGGGAGCTCCTAAACCAATGGAAATACTCACAGTCTAGTAAAGGCTATATTGTTGAGGATATACCTGTGTTTGGGTATGGACATGTGTGTTCATGAATGTGTGTGCACTTGTGTGAGAGACTGTACATGTGAGGTGACTGCACATGTGCATGTGAATGTGTGTGTTTGAATGTTATGACCACATGTGCAATGAGTGTGCATATGCGCATGAGTATGTAGGTGATGTGTAGAGCACACAGATTTACATGAGTGCACAAGGGTGGTGTGAACACAGGTAGCACATAAGCACAAATACATGTAAGCTTGAGAGTGTGTGTATTCCTGCTTCTTATGTGCACACCTGTTACCCCCATTCAAACCCATCTTTTGGGAATTCAAATAATATCAGGATGGACTCCACTTTAAAGTCGCTTCTGCAAATTCTCGGGGTCAGGCCACCTGCTACTTCTCCCCTCCTCTTCCCCTGGGCCTTTGCACTGGGAGAGCGAAGAGTCGGGGATGGACCAGGGATGAAGGGCGGGGCGGGCAGTGGACATTCCTGCTGATAACTGCGAAAAAGGTTGAAGCTGGAGGCGGAGGCAGATGGGTAAGTGAGTGAACCCTGCGGGGGGGCTGCAGCCGAGAGGAACGGGAGCCGCAGAGGGGATGCCCTGGTCCCCGAGCCCACAGCATCCGGGAGCGACGCGCACTAGCGCAGCCCGGGCACTGGGTACCGGGGCGGAGTCGGGAGAGGCTCCAAGGGCCGGGGCGCGGAGAAGCGGCGGCGGGGAGCGCGGGCTCGCAGCTCCCCGCAAGCCCTCCCTTCCCCTCCTCTCCCCTCCTGGAGGCTGCGGGGCGGGCGGGCGCGGTTCCGGGGGTGGGCGGACTGGGCGGGGAGGAGGCGGGGCCGCCGCACTGGCTTCTCCCAGCCCCTCCCGCCCTCGGCCAGAGCCAGCGGAGCCTCGGCGAGCTCTGGGGGGCGGGCGCTGGAGCGCAGCGCAGCGCAGCCCTACCCGTCCGCGGAGCGGACTCCACTGGAAGCGGAGCGCTGCCACCGGAGGCGGGCGGTGGGGGCAGGTGCCGCCGGCTGCGCCATGGACGGGCCGCGCCTGCTGCTGCTGCTGCTGCTGCTGCTCCTGGGGGTGAGTGCTGGCCGGAGGGCAGCCCGCGCCCTGTTCCTGGACTGGAACCCCAAAGGGTTCAGGTTTTCCCCGAGGGAAAACAGAGCAGAGCGTCGGGGTCCCAGATGCTGGGGGTGGATGGCGGGAGAGGAGCTCCGCTGCCAGGATCCACGGAGGAGCGTCTAGGGTTCTCGGAGCGCAGGGGCGACCCCGAGACCAAGGGCAGGGACGCGGGAGAGAGGGGTGCACGGATGCGGGTCCTCAGGCACCGCGGAGGGTGCGCATGGAGGAGCTGAGAGGGGGTCTCTCAGATGCCTGGGTCTTCTGAAGAAGGCGTTTGGATGCTGGGCTCTCGAGGCGACTTTTCCCCAAAACATCTTGATCTCTGGAGGGTCGTGGGACGGAACCCAGGCTGAAAGGAAGAGGAATGGGATGGGGATTACAGATAAGAGGGGCGAGTGAGGCTGGGGCGGGGTACCGGGGACCAGGAGATAGAACAATGGGGGAGGTCGGAGGGACCAGAGGCAGAGGGGACCGGGCATCGGACAATGAGGGCCAGCCAGACAATGGGGGGGAGGGGCGCGGGAGGGAGAGCTCCAGGGAGCGGGGGTCGCTGGAGAGAGAAGTGGGTTGGGGAGGGCAGAAAAAGGACGACAGCGAGGGAGAGAGAGAGATGCCAGCAAAATGAAAGAGGACGGAGGAGGGCGCGCGGACCCCGAAGTGCCCGGGGACCCGCCTGCCCGCCGAGGGACAGCGGGACGAGTGGACCGAGCGGAGGCACCGACGCTTCCCGCGCCTGTCGCGCGCCCTTTCTCGCGGCCTCGCCCAGTCTGGGAACTGCAGCTCGGGACCGAGGCCGGGAAGGGAGCGCCCACTTCGCCGGGGCGGACCCGCTGCCCGCTTCCCCCGCCGCCCGCGGGCTCCTCCGGCCGCTGCTGCTCGCTGTGGGAAGCAGCGCCAGGGACCGGAAGGGCTGGAGCGGGCGTCGTGCGACCGCGTCTGGCCGCAGCCGAGTCTCAGGGTGCAGAGCGCCGGGACTCGCGAGGCTGGGAAGGTCCCGGCGGCGCGCGGCCCGGGGTCGCGGCAGCCCAGGCGGCCCGCAGGGGGCGCTGAGAGGCGAGCGTTGTGCCCTCGGCTGCGGCGGGCGCGACCCGGGCTGCGCGTCGCGCGCCGGCCCCGACCCGGCGGTAAGTTCAGCGGCGGGAGCGCCGCGCCCGCAGTTCGCTGGGCTCCAGCGCCGGGGCTGGTGGGGACTGCGTCCGCGCCCCGCCCTGCTCTCGGGGGAGGCCGCTGGGCACCCGCCGGGACGGAGGCGCTCGGACGCCGCGGATTCCGACTGCGCGGAGGACTGCGGGTCCTCTCCAGCATCTAAGTCCGTGCAGTAGTCCCAAGACACTCAGGAGATGTGACCTGTGTGGGCCCAGGCACGGAACGCCCCACGGAGCTTGGCAACGGAAGAGGTGGCCTCACTCTCCCTGCCATCTTCATTTCTCATCTGAGCGTTGCACCCCAAGCCCCCATCTTACAGGAGGGAAGACTGAGGCTCTGAAAGTTTAAACGACTTGGCCAAGATCTCACAAGCAAGTCAAACCAGAGCGCTAGCCAGGCCGTCCCGCACCTGCTTCCCTGCGGGGTACTCCCCACACCTCGCAGGGGGGCGGGGGGCAGCCCGACGCCCCAGCGGGGTGCAAGGGCCGCGTTTCTCCGCGGTGGGGCTTGACACCATCCCCAGAGTCAGGCGGGCGGTGGAATGTGGGGGCTGGGGTGGGCGGAGACCGTCTCCCGGGCGCCGGTCCCGTCCTCGAAGCTTGACCCCCGGGGGGGCTGTCGGTACCTGTGGCTTCTCCGGAGATTTGGGAGAGACTTCAGGCGCGTTTGCTGACTAAGGCGGCGGGGTGGCGGTGCTTCTTAACCGGGCAGGTGGGACTCGTGCGGCGCGGGCGTGGGCTCGGGACCGGGCTGGGGAGAGTGTCCCCCCCCACACCGCGGTAGAGAAGAGGCGGGGAAAGAAGGCAGCCGGGCGCAGAGGTCCTGGGGTCTCGGGGGTGGCCTCGCGCAGGGCCGCGCGCAGCCCCTGCGGCTCTCGCCTCCGCCGCGCGCGGGGCTGCTGTCTGCGGGCTGGCGCTGCGCACCGCGGCGGTCCGAGCTGCTTCCTGCGCCGCGGCGATAGTGCTGAAACCAGAGCGCGTCCCGGCGGCTCCGCTGGCGGGCCGCGCCGGTAATGGAGGCACTTTGTCATTCAGACGTCTGTAACCGGAGCCGCCGGGCTGGCTAATGCGCCTAATAGGGATGCAACGAGGGCAGCAAATGGGAGGACAGGAGCTGTCGGGCGGGGGAGGCGGCTCCGGGATGGAAGGGGTCCCCACCTCCCTGTACCAGCCGGGGCCCATTCACGCGCCTAGATTCTTCCCCCGGGGAGGAGGTGGGGAAGGGGTGCGGAGTGGGGAGGTGGGAATAATAAAATTGGCCGAGTGCCTACTATGTGCCACGCGCTGCCCTGGGTCATTTCTCTTGTGTCATTTAATCCTTATAAGATCCCCGCAGAGTAAATCTAGTTATTCCTATTTTACAGTTGAGGGAGTCCAACCTCCCAGACTTTTCGGGCATGAGCCCCCCAGTCCGTACGTGGTGGGGCCCTTGTTGGAACGCAGAATGCTTGGCTTGGAGTTTACTCTGTCCGCGGTGTGCCAGGCTCAGCAGCACCCCCCCCCCCACTCCTGACCACCCCCAGCCTCCTAAACCGCGGAGGGACACGAGGCCCTTAACCATCACTAGCCCTGACTATTAGATCTGTGTCCTGTGTCACTGGAGCCACAAATTTGGAACTGAGCCCCTTCCCTCCACTTATAGTCCCCAGGCCCTTATCAAAATCTTCATGCAGCCGTCCTTGGGTAATTAACTCATCTCCTACCCCAAATTCAACTGCTATCTAAAGAAGTGGAGCGCATATGCCAGTGTCTCCCCGGATTGGCATTGACCTCAAAAGACCCTCCACAAATTTGAAAACTCTCCCGCCCCATGGTTGTGGCTACTGGCTCCATTCACCTAAGGACCCCCTTTGCTGAAACTGTTGTGAATGATTAGGGCTCATCACACTGAAGCATTCATATGGTTTCAAATTCTCTCAACTATTTTGGTGTGTTTTCCATTTTGTCCAATTTTGAAACAATTTTAAGGTTTTTAAAAGTTCACCTAAAGGTGATTTCATCTTAGTTTTTTGAAAGCCTCAAAGTGGCAAAAAGATTGCAAACATTCTCAAAAACGGGATGAAGTCATTCCATCGAATTGGAAATGAATAGGTTGTAACAAATGTTAATTTCAGGCACATTGGTTTATCACTTGGCAAGCTGATCATTTTGAGGCAATAAGCCTGAATCTGTGTCATCCCTCCTTGCTCCCAAGATTGCCCCCACCCTGGACCAACAGGATGTGACAGAGTCCAGGCTTCGAGCCACTTAGCAGAATTGCTTCTGTGAGCCTCAGTTTCCCAGTTGTCAGAGAGGAGGTGATGGCATCCCTCAGCATCTTGGCTTCTGGAGTAGCTGTGTGGAATGATGTCTCCTCTTCCTTATGGGACTTCCCACGGGGGTCATGGACCATGTCTCATGGAAAACTCTTAGTTCAATCTGGGTAAATAGTTGTTAACTAGTAACTAATTGTTAATTAATTAGTTAACTACAGGGAAAGCAATTTCCATTCTCCTTTGGCCCTCTTCAGAGTCTTTCTGGTGGATCTTTCTTCATGCCTATCCTGCTCCTTCCTCTTACGTGGTTTCCTCTTTGGGCATGACTGCAACTCTCCCCTCACACTGCCTCCCGCCTAGGCTCCGTAGCTCAGCCTGAGACCAAACACTTCTTCGATAACTAACATTTATTGAACTCCTACTATATGCTGGACAGACTTGCATCAATTATTTCATGCAATTTTCAGGGTAACCCTGAGCAGTAAATATTATCAACCCAATGCTTTAGGTGGGAAAAAATGCATGCTTAGAGAGCCTGAGAATTGCCCCAAAGTAGCAGACTGTTAGGTGGCAGATCTGGGGTGTTTAGAAATAGGACACATAAAACAAGCACAGGAAACACATGGTTACTAATTATGTGGCCTGGAGTCCAAATGCAAGACTTGGGAGAAGAGAGAGGACCACGGGGGAAGGGGGTGAGAGGGGGGAGCAGAGCAGGCTTTGAGGGAGAGGGACATGCACAGACCACTCAAGTGCCATGGACAGACCCCCTCAGCTTTCTGCTAACCTCCAGCAACTGGAACCTAGCCAAAAAGCCACAAAAGAGGCAAGAAAGACCTTGGGAAAGAAAAAAGAGGGATCCCGAAGTGTATAAACACCTTCTTTATTTGATGCCTACAGCAATCCCACAGGGCAGGTATTGTCACCATTGCCTAAAGATGAAGAGACTGAGGTGCAGAGAAATTCCAGCCTGTCCCAGATCACCCAGCCCTAAGCTATGAGCCAGGATTCAGAGTAATGGAGGAAGACAGTATAGCTCATGCTTTTTACTCAGAGAATTGCCTCCTCCTGGTTCAGATCCTACCTACAATCACATTTGACATCTTCCCACCCAGGCTAACGACATAGTTTCTGTAGATTAAATTTGATGTAATAATTTAGGATGGGAGGGGAGGGGCTGCTCAGATCACGCCTTGGTAGCAGTGAAAACTGACAACTCATATCTTGACAGGAAGGAGGGAGACAGAAACACTTAAAAAAAAAAAAGGCTGACAGAAGAACTCAGAGACAAAAGTGTGGTAATTTGGGATAAAGAACACAGGGCTTCACTGCACTGCAGCCCAGTATGATCACTGGTGTAAATACTGAGTCCCTGAGTCATGGGGAAACCATGAAGGTATGTTCTGGAATCAGAAGGGTGCAGCCACAGTTAGGTGATCAGAGCAGCAAATCCTCAACTCCTGGGAAATTCAGCTATTCAGAAAGTCTCCCCCTGTCCCCTGTGCCACTCCCCAGCCTGGAGTTCTAGTAAATTGAGGTCATATTGTATTTTCATGTTCTTAAATTTCATAAATATACATGTTGGGTATATATGGGCAGCAGATCTGGGGTGTTTTACATATATATAAATATGTTTATATATATAGCCTCCTGATCTGGGAGGCATGGGGGTCACAGGATCACTTCCTTGAAGAAATGACATTGAAGCATGAGCCCTCAAGGATGAAAAGAAATCGAAACAGACTCTTATGGAATCTCGCTCTCCCTCATAGCAGAAAGCCTGCATCTGGGACCATGCCCCTGCCCCGGCCCCCGTCTTGCCTTCTGGTCTGCAGATGTTCCCAGATCTGTGTTCCTACCACCTGGGAGGAGATGGTGGCAAATACCCAAGGACCCCACTGTTATGCTGCCTGCCCCCTCCCTGCTGGTCTCTTGAGGACCACAAGCTGCCTCCTAGACTGATCCAACCTGTCCATCTCCTTCTTTCCGCCAAACCCTGGTTAGACCTCAGGAGATTTTAAAGGACTAGAGGGAAAGGGAGTATTTTTGGTTATGATTTTACCAACATGGAAGCAGAGTGTCCAAAATGACCTTTAACACTCCCCTTTAGTCCCATGACCCCATACTTCCTCTTGCATCAAATAGGAGCTGCATGGTCTGAAGCCAGGGAAACAAGCTTTGGAGTTTTATTAGAAGATTTTTTTTTTTTTAAGGAATAGAAACATAAAACAAGCGGCCAGAACTCGCCCCCCCCACCTCCCCCCACCTCCACCCCCAGGGAATCTGGTGCTAAATCGTTCCATCCATGAGCAAAGAGCAAAGATGCCTCGGTGGCAGGAATCTGACTCCCCTTTCCCCTGGTTCCAGCATTGTTCCCACTGGCTGCATGGGGGCAGGGAGAGGGGAAGACTGGTGGCTGGAATTCAAGTCCTAGTGGAGCAGGGCTGCTGGGGGTGAGAGCAGCCGCTTTTTCATCATCACTAACAGGCATCCCTTTTCCCTGCTTGGTGCCAGATTCTTGCCAATCGGCTGGTTCTTTGCTCTGGCCCTGAGTGGTCTCTGTGTCCATGGATGAGGAGAGGTGAAGACTCAGAGAGGGAAAGCAGAGCAGGTCAGAGCTCCAGTTCAGAGTCAGGATTCGAACCCAAGACCCCACTCCTCTGCCTTCTGTTTTTGAGTACAGACACCTTCCGTTTTTTTTTTTTTTAAAGATTTTTATTTATTTTAGATAGAGCGAGCGAGAGAGAGCATGAGCAGGGGTGGGGGCAGAGGGAGAGGGAGAAGCAGGCTCCCTCCCAGGATCCTGCAGGGGTGATCCCAAGACCCCGGGACCCTGACCTGAGCTGAAGGCAGATACACAAGCGACCAAGCCACCCAGGCACCCCAAGACACTTCCCATTTAATATTTAATATGTGGAATGGTAGAATTAAGGACCCAGAGGAGGGCCTGCTAGCCTTTGTTAGAAAAAGCTTCCCTCTGTGTAGACAGAGCCCTGCTGGTGTTCAGCTTGGGAAGCAGCATTTGGGCTAGAGTTTAGCTTCCAGTTGCCTCCTTAGCTGGCAGCCCTGTGCGAGCTGGAACCTGTTCTGGCCAAAGGACCCAGCTGGGTCCCAGGCCGTCTTCCCCATGTGGTGTATCCTCAGGATTCCAGGAGTTGCCATAACCCCAAGATGAACTCTGTAGAAAGTCAGCATCCAGGGCTCTGACCTCACACCCAGGCAGCCTGCAGAGGCGCCCTGTTCCCCACTGCCTTTTTTTGCCGCCAACTTTGATGTGCCTAATGCCTCCGTGGTGAGCTCATCCCCACCCAGGTGGTTCCAATAGAAGGCTTTAGGAGGGGGTGTTTGATCTCTTGGAAGATATCCCCTCTCTCTTCTCTTGCCAGTCTGACCTTCTGATCTCCCCTCCGCCCAGGTGTCCCTTGGAGGTGCCAAGGAGGCATGTCCCACTGGCCTGTATACCCACAGCGGCGAGTGCTGCAAAGCCTGCAATCTGGGTGAGGGGGTGGCCCAGGCTTGCGGAGCCAACCAGACCGTGTGTGAGCCCTGCCTGGACAGTGAGTACTGGGTGGTGGTCTGGGGAGGGGTGGGGAGGTGCAAACCCGCTAGAAGCCTGACAAGGGCTCTGCCTCCTGGCAGGGTCTCCAGCTCGCCTCTCTGTGGGCACCCGAATGGGTCCGACCCAGTATAGGAGGTGAGAAGGAAAGCTGAGCATGGCTGAGGGAAGTATGCAGAGGAAGGAGGGGAACCTCACCATGAGGGATCCCCAGGGGGTACCCCTGCCCAGCCCCCAGGTGGAGAGGCCTGGTAGAAGAATGTGGCCTGGAGGGAGGAGGAGCTGATGCTAAGACCAGCTAAAAATATCATCTGCACTATAAAATCAATGACTGCTACTTACCCTCAGTGCGTCTGGGGGGAGGGGAGGAGATTCAAATCCTGGCTGCCCTGGAAACTGACCTTGGGGGATCCTGGGAAGGCGTGGTCAACTGTTCCCCAGCTCTGATCAAGGAAGCAGAGCTTTCCAGAGGTAGCAGGAGTGGGGCTGGAACACTCTGAGGCAGTCCTCACTGTGGGGTGGTGCCAGGTGGGAGGGGAGAGGGCTGCTGTGGCCTGTCTTGCCTGGGATATCTTCAGAAGGGGAGAGAACCCTATCTTCCGGGGCTGTTGCTAAGGGATTCAGAAGAACGGTGGGTCTGGGGTCTGAATTCTTGTGCTTTTAACCCAGCCTGGATGCCTCTAGCCTCAGTACTGGGCAGTGTACTGAGCCCAGTGCTCAGCACCCCCGGGGCTCAGTGCTCTTTTCCTGCCCAGAAACCTTTCCTTCCTGTCTAGAGTTGCATCCTGCCTTCTACCTGGCACTCGCCAGGCACCTGGAGGGCTGGTGGGAACCATACCAGATTCTTCTTTAATCATGACAGGAGCAAGGTATAGGAACTGGGAACTCTTTTGTTTGTTTTTAAGATATATTTATTTATTTGAGAAAGAGAGAGAGGGTGAGAATACAGGGGAGAAGAGTAGAGGGGTGAGGCAGAGAGAGAGAATCCTAAGCAGACTCCTGGCTGAGCACAGAGTCCAATGTGGGGCTCGATCCCATGACTCCAAGATCATTATCTGAGCCAAAACCAAGAATCAGATGCTTTAACTGACTGAGCCACCCAGGGGCCCCAGGAACTGGGATCTCTGAACCCATTTGCCTAGTCTGACCTGTGGATTCCTCTCTATCACCCCCCACACACAGCCTATCTACCAGGCAACCCCAACTCCTTGGTGTCCCCAAACACAGTTTTCCTCTCTCCATGCCTGTGGATCCTGTAACTCCATCCTGTAGCAGAGAAATGCCTGGGCCTAGATGGGAAAGCTAGACATCCTGTAATGCCTTTGCCACCTTGCCATCTGGCCGCCTGCCCTGGCCTAACTGGGTTTCCATCCTAGGGCAGGGTTGGCCAACCATTGGCTATGCTGGAACCTCCCAAGTTTGCCTCTCTTGTTTCCTAGACTCCTCCCCAGGTCCTCTTCGCCCTGGACCCTAAGTCTCCCAGGATGGGAACTTACTTCCTTCTGTCAAAGCAAGAGGTGGGGTAGAGGAGCCTAGGAGAGGCTGGCATCTCTAGCATCTCCAGAGAAAGGGAGACAGGAGCTGGAGACCAGCTAGGAGGTGGTGGCAGGAGTCCTCCCTCCCATTTGCTCCCTCTGTTCCCCTCCCCCTGCCTCCAGCTGCGTTAACAGGCTGCCTTTATAAGCTCACTTTATGGGATGGAGACCCCAGCGGACTTTCCCTCTATCCTCAAAACGTTTCCATAAGGAAACCCATTAAGCTCCTGCCTTCATTCTCTGCCAAAAAAGACCACATTTTTCCCACCTCCTAAAACTGTCTCTGAGGAGATTTCTTACTAATTTTCTATATTTTCCCAGGGGCAGCGCCCCCCTCCCCACTCTCTCCCCCTCTGGTGTGACTAAACCCACCCCCCTGCCACATGCTAACCAGATAGGATCCTCTTGTTTGTATATGCTGGATATCCTGCCTTGGCTGTTTAGGTTTGGAAGTCCTTTCTGCACACCGTATCCCTGCTACCGAAGCTCACCAGACTTGCCATCGTCCACCCCAGAGGCTCAACTTTTGTTAGGAACCCTGCAGGGTGTCTAGTGCTTTATGGGAGAATTTCATTTCTTCCTCGCCACAACCTGTGAATGGAGATATTATTCTCTATTTTACAGAGAAAGAAAAAATCTCAAAGAGGTTAAGTAAAACACTCAAAGTCACACAGTTAAGAAGTTCTAGAAGCGGGTTTTGGGTCCAGGTCAGCCCCATCCCTGGGAGGAGAGACAGAGGGGTTTGTTTTTCCACCAGAACTGACTCGAAACTGATCTCCTTCTAGGCCCTTCCCTGCCTTGTCTTCTCTTCTCTCTTGGTTGCTTCCCCTTTCATTTCTCTCTGCATTTCTTTCTTTACATCTGCTTCCCCCACACACCCCCCACCCCCCAAGATAACGACTTGGTGCTCCATCTGGCCTCTGGATTCCTTTTGAGAGGATCAGAACCCAGGGCAGGCCTCAATTTCCCTCCAGTGGGATCCTAGTCTTTACTTCTGCTCCCTCCTTCCCTGGTCCCTGGTTCCTAAATCCTGCTCTTTCTGCGGTTGGAGCAAGAATTCATCCTCTTGGCTTCAGACGGGCACAGAGTTCTGCACTGGGTGGCTAGGAATGAAGAAGATTTGGCTCTGTGCCTTCCCCCGCCTTGCACATGGAGGAGAGGACCCTGGCATCCCTTGGCTGTTCCTCCCCTTATTAGATTAGACCTCACATCCCTTAAGAGAGCATGAGTCAAGAGTGAGCTCGGAAATCTCCCCTTTGTGCCACTGGGAAGGGCAGAAGACTATACAGGCTCTCCTGCTGTTGCCTCGTGGGAAGTCCATCCCCACCCTCCAGAGCCAAGCCCTTAAGCGGCGTGGGGTAGCGCCATGGGTGGGACATTCTGCGGTCTAGCCTTGGTCAAGGCCACACCTGAGCCCCCACCCGCGGAGAGGATAAGAAGGACAGCAGAGGAGGGAGGAGGCTCCCTGGTGAAGGCCCGCCCTGCCTGGGTTGGGTTCACAGCCCAGCTCTGGCCCGCGGGGAGGGCCGGGTGGGAACCGCGCTCAGATTATTCCTTAATCATGCTGGGAACAAGGGGACAGGGCTGGGAACTCGCTAAGGGACTCTGCTGAGCAATGCACGCGGCTCCAGCTGGGTTAGCCCTGCGCGAAGCCTCACCGTCAGGGCTTCCAGGCCTGGGGCCCCCTTCGTCCTTCCCCCTGGGTTGGAGCCAGGGAGATCCTGGGGATCCCGAGAGAGGAGGCAAGTAGGGTGCCCGACGTCCCGGTACCCAGAGGGCGGGCGAACAGACACCACCCCTCTCCCCGACTGCCCCCGTCCCCCTTGTCCATCTGCCCTCAGGCGTGACCTTCTCGGACGTGGGTGAGCGCCACCGAGCCGTGCAAGCCGTGCACCGAGTGCGTGGGGCTGCAGAGCATGTCGGCGCCGTGCGTGGAGGCGGACGACGCCGTGTGCCGCTGCGCCTACGGCTACTACCAGGACGAGACGACGGGCCGCTGCGAGGCGTGCCGCGTGTGCGAGGCGGGCTCGGGGCTCGTGTTCTCGTGCCAGGACAGGCAAAACACCGTGTGCGAGGAGTGTCCCGACGGCACGTACTCCGACGAGGCCAACCACGTGGACCCGTGCCTGCCCTGCACCGTGTGCGAGGACACCGAGCGCCAGCTGCGCGAGTGCACGCGCTGGGCCGACGCCGAGTGCGAGGGTGAGCGCGCGGGGCGGGGCGGCGGGGGTGCCTCTGAGCCTGCACCCGCCACCCTCCCGGAAACCCCAGGCCCCAGGGACCCCTCTCAGGGTGCCCTCCCGTGGGTGTTTGGAGAGCCCCCATCCTCCTGCGGGGCCGCAGCTACCACGCTCCAACTCCGTTTCCAGACCTTTCTTCGTCTGTGGCTGCCAGCTGGATTGGCTGGGCCGCAGATCAGCACCTCACAGGTGGCCACCACGGACAGGCACAGTGCAGGACATGTCTGATCCTTGAGCGAGCTCCTTGGACTGGAGAAAGGGGCTTGAGGACTCTCAGGAGTTGGGGCCCTTTGGCTCTGAGGCCGTGTCTAGGTCCGCAGTGCCTTGGAGCTCTGGGACCTGGGATGGAACTTGCCCTGTCACTATCTGAGTGATACTGGGGGGGGGGGTCACTCTTGTCTCTGGACCCTCGTTTCCTCGTTGGTCATACAGTTTTCAGGGGTGTCGTGGGTTAGGCAAGGCAGCTGGCCCCCTTGTGATATCAACTTATGATATCTGGGGGAGGGGTCAACAGTTGTGCTTACCGGTTAGCCAAGATGAGGTTGGACTCAGGGAATTCTAAGGAGGTGGTGGGGACAGAGGAAGAAGGGCAGCAGCAGGCCCAGGGCTCAGGAGCCCAAGGATGAGACAGGTGCACATGGAGGGCTGTCAGCCCCAGGTGGGTAGGAACTGGGTGCACTCCCATTAGCCAGGCTTGGGGCCCCTAGGAGTGCACCCAGTTCCTGGGATGGGGGGAGGAAGCCCGATGACCAGCCAGAGCAGAACTGTTTTATTTTCTGGTTGGTGACATCCGTCTGCAGGGAGGCAAGTAGGCTTTTCTATTGCAGGGAGAGGTTGACAGTGCCTTTACTTGGGTCCATCACCTTGGGGCTGGGCACCTAGTTATAGCTACTTGCCTTCAGGACCCATCCCGCAGGGTGCCCTCACTCTGAGGCACCAATACTTCCTTCGGGAGCCCCCTCAGTTTGAAGGAAAGAGACAACCTTTGCCCCGGTCTGATGAAGTAGAAGTTGCCCCAGCATTTGGTTCCCAGGAGCTCCCCCATGCTGGTGGAGGCAGCACAGCCTAGGCCTTCAGTCATTCACCAATCAGATGGGGGAGACAGATCGCTTGCCATGGGGAGCATGCCTTCCTTCCACATCCCATGATCCCTGGCTCAGGGAGCTCAGGGTGGAGGGTGGGTAAACTGGGCTGAGGCCAGGATGTGTGTGTGTGTGTGAAGCTTCCTGGTTGGGGGTCAGGGGAGAGGAGTGGGGCCCAGAGCCTAGTGGTTCCAGTGGCGATTGCCCTAGGCCAGGAGACAGGCAAGTGGCGTCAGGCACAGGGCAGAGCAGGGAGGGAGTTTTAGCAGCTGGCAGGAGGCAGATGGGCAGCACAGTTCATGAGCAAGTCTGGACCAGCCAGTGGGGGGGACTTAGTCTGGGGCGCGGTTAGAGCAAAGAAAGGTGGTGGTGGGGGAGGGGTGGGCCCTGCCTTTTGAGGCGTTCACAGATTCCTCACAGATACCACCCTACTTTCCCAGCCATCCTGAAGGAAGAGGGTACCCCGAGAGCTGTGTTAATCTCCTCTTCTGTTCTCCGCTCTAGCCTCTGAAGGGTTAAATGGCAGCTCTGAATAGAGGGAACACTTCAGGAAATGGACTTGGATGGTGGTTTGGTTGCCCCCCCCTCCTCCTTCCAGGGTATTGTACTTTCTTGCATATACATTTCAGGTGTCAACATGGTGACTCACTCAGCCTTGGGGCAGAAGGATACCCCCCTCCTCCCCTCACCCCAGTGAAATTTGGGTTTAGGAGTAACCTGGTCCCTCTTTCCACACGCAAGTCTGACAGCTCCCATTCCGGAAATGGCTGTCAGGACTCACCAAGGGCTTAGGGGGTTGGAATGCTGGTGGACATGGCCACATCTGGATCTCATCCTGCTGTGCCCCTCCCCTCCTAACCTCACCCCAGGGGGGATTGGAGAGATGAGGAGAAAGTGCCCTAGACAGCCCTGTCTTCAGCCTGGTCTGTCCCTTAACGCCCATTGTCAACCTTTCCCCTTTGAGATTTCTGGAATCTCTGTGGTGGCCTAATTCACCAACTTCCCTAACATACCTTCAGCCTCTGGGGTGGGGGCCGCCCTAGCCAGCTCTATCTCAGCCTCCAGGTGCAGACTGCCCCACCAGCTTGCCCAGACCCCTCACAGGGCAGGAGAAGAAGACCCTTCAAGTCCAACACCCTGCCTGGGGCTGCTAAAAGACAGAGCTGTGTTTCCTCCACTCCTCACCCTACCCCTAGGACTGAGCTGGGGGAGGGGAAGATGGGACAACAGATGGCAGTCCCCTCCCTAGCACCAGCCAGATGGATTCCATATCCACATCTGGGGGCCTAACCCCTCAGAAGGTGCTGAAAATGGGGGCCTTTGAACCATCCTCATCTCAAGCTGAGAAGGCCCAAGAGACCAGTGGGCAGCTTCTACTCCACTTGGGTGGGCAAACTGGAGGTGGGGTGGGGCGGAGCTAGGGAGCAAAGTGCCTCCCCTTCACCCCATTGGCATGTCCTGTCTGCTTTCCTTCCCTGCCCCAGGCGTGGGAAGTGAGGACAGATGGGGTAGGCAACTTCGCCCAGACAGGTACCCCCAGGTCATCTGGAGCCCACAGCCCCTGGCACTGCCCCTGGCTGGGTGGCTGAATGGAAATTCCCACCCACTAGTGCCAGGAGGTGCCAGGTCCCCTGTTAGGGAGGCTGGCAGTGCCCACTGAGATGAAAGGGCCTAGGTGGGTGGCAAGGCACAGTCCCTCCTGCCTCTCCCCAGCCCAGGCAGCGGGCAGTACCTTCTTTGTAGGTCTTCTCCCCACCAGCAGTCTGCTTTCTGCCAGGGAGGGTTTGGGCTACCCAACACTGTCTTCTCTGGGTGGCAAAATCAGATGGTTTGGTTTGGGGGGCCACAGGGGGCAGGAAGCAGAAGCTAACAACTACCTACAGACTGGCTGAGGGAAGCCAGCCAGCTGGGCACCCCCTACTCTGTCCAGGCTGAGAGCTAGGACATCACAAACCAGAAGGGAGGCTGAATGCCACTTCTTGGGGAGATAGTTTGCAGGGAGGTAGCTCTCTGTCTAGACCGGGGTACCCTCATCCTTCCCTAGGACCAGGATGACTGGGGCCATTGGGACAAACTGGGATGAGGGAAGTTATAATATTTCCCCAGAGTGATTCCTGCTAGAGGTCCCCTGGTGCCCACTCTCTCTTCTTTGTGTGTTTACCTCCATGCCAGGCTTCTGGGTACCCAGGGAGGCAGAATAGTTTCCTAGGATCACAGCTGCACCCCAGATCCAAGGGAGCTTAGAGACCATCTCTCTAGCATCCCCATTCTGTAGATGGGGAATTGAGGTCTTGAGAGGCAAAGGGACTGGTCCAGGGTCACATAGTAAGCCAGTGACAGCGCCGAAGAGGACCCAGGCCCTTGTTCTTCTCCACCATCATGATACATACACCCAATCCCAGCCCTCACCCGTGTGTAACGGCTGGGCACTCTCACACCTGGAGCGGGGCAGGGACCGGAGAAGAAGGTGCTGGAGCAGGTCAGAAGTGAAAGGGCAGGGCTGGGGGCTGGAGAGCAGGCCCTCACTCCTATAGCTTCTTCCCACAGAGATCCCTGGCCGTTGGATTACGCGGTCCACACCCTCAGAGGACTCGGACAGCACCGCCCCCAGCACGGAGGAGCCAGAGCTACCTCCAGATCAAGAAATCATAGCCAGCACCATGGCAGATGTGGTGACCACAGTGATGGGCAGCTCTCAGCCTGTAGTGACCCGAGGCACCGCTGACAACCTCATCCCTGTCTACTGCTCCATCCTGGCCGCCGTGGTTGTGGGCTTAGTGGCCTACATTGCCTTCAAGAGGTGAGAGGTGGGGGTGGGGGGCAGGGGACAGAGAGCAGGGTCTTTGTTCCCAAGGAGGGCTTTACTGTGACGGTGACCTGAAAATTCACACTTTAAATTCTGCCCCAAACCACGCTCATCCTCACCACCAGCTGCCCCATGCCAGGGTGTGGCAGGTCAGCAGGAGGCAGGCAAGGGGATGGTCCCTGTCCTACTCTGGCACCAACACCACCCCGCTCCCATGCTGTGCCCCTCCCTAGCTCGCCACCCCCAACTGCACACCAAGCTTTCTTTACCAGCCACCTGTGCCCTCAACCCCTAAATCCCATTTATCCACAGTTACCTATGTATGCATCTGTCTCTTCCTTCCCGTGTTACATGTGGGATGTTGTGGCACTCACATCCAGAAATTCAGGATGTGCAAGAACTTCTAGAAAGTGTTTTATTTTATTTTATTTTTTTTAAAGATTGTACTTCTTTATTTGAAAGAGTTTGTGCAGGCGTGAGCATGAGCATGAGCTGGAGGAAGAGCAGAGGGGGAGGGAGAGAGAGAGAGAATCTCAGGCAGCCTCCCTGATGAGTGTGGAGCCCAATGCGGGGCTCAGTCTCACGACCCTGAGATCATGACCTGAGCCAAAATCAAGAGTCAGACGCTCCACCGACTGCACCACCCAGGCACCCCGGAAAGTGTTTTATTTTTTAAAAGAATTTTTTTTTTGTTTATTCACGAGAGACACACAGAGAGAGGCAGAGACATAGGCAGAGGTTGCCCTGTGGGGAACCTGATGCAGGACTCCATCCCAGGACCCCGGGATCACAACCTGATCTAAAGGCAGACGCTCAATCACTGAGCCACCCAGGCGCCCCCTGGAAAGTGTTTTAAATGTTTAAGTGCATTTTCCATTCTTTAAAAGAATATCATCAAAGTAATATATGCTTGTTTGGGTAAATGCAAACAAGACCAACGTTTTGTAAAGCAAAAAGTAAAAGCTCTCTTTTATCTCCCCAAATCCTACCTCCCTTCTCATCAGAATCTTTTTGGAATGAATCCTTTCCAGCCATTTTCTGTGCATTTCTAAACACATATACATAAAACTTTTTATAGTTATGTGTAAACACACAGGGTATTTTTTTTTAAAGCATCAATGGGATCACACTATCCATACTCTAGAACTTACTTTTTCACTTAATCTCCCTTGGGAGAGCTTTCCTCGGGACATATGGATTATCTGATAGTTTGTAACCGCTCACTCAGCATATGGATGGATGCTAATTTATTTGAACAGTCTTCTATTGAGGCACCTTTGATTTGTTTTCATTTTTTTCTTATTGCCAATAATAGAGGAAATCCTTGTGTATATCCCTGCACACATGTGGGAGTAGTTTAGCAGGGTAGATTGGGAAAAATGGAAATCATTTGACGCACCATTCATTCCGTGAACATACATTGAGCGTGTGCAGCGGTCACGGAGGCCTGAGAGCCCTTCTGCCCTCGAGGTGCTTTCAGTACAGGCCAGCGGCGGGGCCAATACGGAGAGAAAGAAGAACGGTGGGTACCTCGGTAGGGGGCTGTGATGGGGTACCTCCCGTCGCCCCAGCCCCCACACACCAGAGCACAGATCCCATGGGCACCTGGCCAGTAGGGCCCCTCGCGCCCTCTGAGACCCGGCCTGTCCTCTGGCTTCAGGTGGAACAGCTGCAAGCAGAACAAGCAAGGAGCCAACAGCCGGCCCGTGAACCAGACGCCTCCGCCGGAGGGAGAAAAGCTCCACAGTGACAGTGGCATCTCTGTGGACAGCCAGAGCCTGCATGACCAGCAGCCCCACACACAGACGGCCGCAGGCCAGGGTGAGCAGTGAGGCTGGGCCAGGGGACTGAGGTAGGGAGAAAAGGAATGATGAGGGTTAGACTGTAGGGGGGACTGCCAGAGGGGCTGGCTGACAGGGGAGAGGGCCTCTGTCGTGTAGGAGGGGAGAAGCAGGAGGAACGAATGGGTAGAAGAGGGCTTTCCAGCAGGGCATCCAGACTCATCAAGCTAATTGTCCCCCCTAGGGCTAATTACTCCCCAAAGTGGCTGCAATTAGCCTCCCGCCCTGGACTTCTGTGGAACAAGTAGTTAATTACGGACCCTAATTAGTAGCCCAGAGCCCAGCTCCAGGACACTTGCTGTGGTCTGGGCCTAAGTCCTGTGGCTGCTCTCTTGACTGATTGTGGAGAGGCAGGGCTGGGGTTAGGTGGTGGGGATGGGGTTGAAGTTGTGGGTGATAGGGGATGTGAGTCAGCACCCCCAGGCCCCTCCACAGCCCTGCCCCCCATCCAGGACCTCATCTGGGCAATCCCTCTGCCTCTAGGCCCTCAGGGGTTCCCCACACTGGGAGGAGAGATGCTTCAGCCCTCCCTGGGTCCTACCCAGGCCCCCAGGCCCACTGTAGGGCAAAGGGGGTCTGGAGGATCACCCCTGACTCCCCCTGGGTTCTTGGCAGCCCTCAAGGGGGACGGAGGTCTCTACAGCAGCCTGCCACCAGCCAAGCGGGAGGAGGTGGAGAAGCTGCTCAATGGCTCTGCGGGGGACACCTGGCGGCACCTGGCAGGTGAGCTGGGCTACCAGCCTGAGCACATAGACTCCTTCACCCACGAGGCCTGCCCAGCCCGAGCCCTGCTTGCCAGCTGGGCCGCCCAGGACAGCGCGACGCTCGACGCCCTCCTGGCTGCTCTGCGCCGCATCCAGCGAGCCGACATCGTGGAGAGCCTGTGTAGTGAGTCCACGGCCACGTCTCCGGTGTGAGCTGCCCCAGAGCCCCTGCCCTGCCCCCACATTCCGACGACGACTGATGCTCCAGCCAGCCCCCACGGGCCAGCGTCAGAGCTGAGCTTCTCTGGGCAGGGCCACGGAGCCCTGGGCCCCTACACCACAGCCCTGTCCCCGCTCCTGGGTGGCCCCATCGCTTCTGATCACTCTCTCCAGCACCAGAAGTGCCCCTGCCACCTCTCCCACCCTGCCCCCAACCATCACATCTCAAATCTTCTGCTCTCTTCTCCCCACACAGCTGGGTGGGCCAGCCCCTCCCACCTCCACGGGTGTCAGGTCTGGGGGGCTGACACCAAGGCTGGTGTTGGGGGCAAGGACAAAGCCCCAGAGACTCAAAGGGAGAGACGGAGGAAACCAGAGCCACAGGCTCTACACTGTGAACCTGGGGAATGAGGGACCATCACTGTGGCCTACATCCTCCTTCAGCCCCCTCTTCCTCCTCTCTGGCCCAAAATGAAGATGATCAGAGGCTTATCAGAGTTGGAAGGGGATTCTGATCCACCTCCCCCCCCCCTTGTTTTACATATAGACAGGCCCAGAGAGAGGGAGTGACTGGCCCAAAGCCACCCAGCAATGGGGAAGACATATGTGGGCTGGCCCCCCACTCTCTGAATTAGGGGGGGCAGGCCTCAGGTTTGCTTGAGGGCAGGGAGCAGGGGTTGGGGGGGCAGGCAACCCTCTGGGAAATGTCTCAAAGCCAAATCTAGCCTGTCCTCTAGCATCTCCAGGCCCCGTCCAACTCCTATGGAGATGGGGATGCTTCACCCAAGGCCTGGTCCATTGATCCATCATGGTCAGTGATGGATTTGATTGAGCGTGGTTTAGGGTTTGTGGAAAGGGGTCCCTTTGCCAGTTCTGCTCAGGCACATCAGTGTGGCATCCATGGTGTGGCCCAGCCTACAGGTGCCTTCCATCCCGGCACAGACCCAGAGCCAACACAAGACAGTATCTTCTCCTAGAGCCAGCCCGTGGGGTCAGGGAATAAGGACCCCTGATCTGCAACAAACAGACACACACACACACACACACACACACACACACACACGATGAGAAATCTGCTTTTCTACACGAGTTCTTTCTCTTGGGCTGGGACCGGATCCTGCCCAGGGCAGCTGCCAGAGAAGCACTGAAGGGATTTGAACTCAGCTTGCCCTCTTCCCTCGCCCCTGGTTTGGCGGGCCAAGGACGGCTGAGGCTTGAGCTGGCGTCTGGAGTCCAAGGGCCTGCACGTGGAGGAATGCTCCCCCCCCTTCCTTTTCCTGCAAGCGCGGGTTTGGCTGGACTCCGGAGGTTGCAGTGGAGAGAAGCGGACCAGTGTGGGAATGCGGCAAGAAGGACCTGAGGGAGTCTGCGGGCCCGCAGAGGCGCCCCTCCCAACTGTAGCGGACCCCGCGGAGGACTGTTGCTTCCCTAGCTTGGTGCCAGAAAGGGGCCGTGAAGTCTCACGAAGTCCCTCCTGGCCTGTTCTGTTTTGCTTGACGTTGGAATGAGTGTGGCGCCCCTCTATTTAGCATGAACGAACCCAGCCCCAAGCAGGGTGTGTGGTGACAGCCACTGCCTCCCCTTTGCCCAGGGTTCTCCCAACTCCGTGTAAGGAACTGGGAGCCTTGTAAGTAAATGGCATTTCCATGACCTCGATCTAATGGATCTGACAGCGAGGAGGAAACTCACCTGCTGGCCCCTCCCCTGCGCACCTGGAACCTGGAGAGTGGGACAGAATCTGAGTGTATTTATTGTCCTCCGCAGCAGGTGCGGAAGGGGCTGGGGTACCGCAAGTAGGTTTTAGCATGTGTTTGGTTCTGGGGCCCCTCCCGCCTCCCTCTGGGCCAAGATGAAACCCTTTGGCAACCCCCCAGCTGGGGGCTGTGAGCTCCAGACCCCCTGTCACCTCCCCCTTGCATCCTGTGTAATCATTTCTTGGGCCTTCCTAAAACCTACACATAAAACATAAATGATGAGCATTATAATAGCAAAGAAAGAAAAGCAGTGCAAAGAGATTTTTCTGGAAACGTACGTGATTGGAGCCAGTGTGGGGGCAGAGGAGGGTTGTGTGTGGAGGGGACCCAGGTATAATTTCTAACTTGGTGAATTCCTGTCCTATTGTCCCCGCCCCACAAAATGGGGGGTTTTTCACAGAAATCGAGCAAATCCACATGTGTAGCCATGGAGTTAATTGAAGTGGGATAGGGAAAGAGTGGGGGCCTTCTGCCCCCAGATTTTGGAGAGGAAAAGTGAAAATGACCACGCAGGAAGCTGGCCAGCTGTGAACTTGACCAGATGTCAGAAGTGAAACTGACCACAGGGGAGCCAGAGGCTTGCCTCCTTGCCAGGGGAGGGCCGGGTCACAACCCCGCAGCTCGCAGCCACCCACATGGCCTGGGAGACACACACTCACACCCACACACATGCACAGACCCAGGGTCTGGCTCCAGATGGCCTGGCAGGAGCCTGGCTGCTTGGCCTTCAGTGAGGCAGGCCCCTCCCTGGCGGCTCTCTGGGGCAGGTCCCAACCCCGGCTCCTGGCAGCCTGGCTCTGAGCCCTGCCTGGCCCAGGAGCAGCAGGGTTCCCGGCTCCAGGCCTAAGGCCCCCACTCAGCCTCTGCTGATCACTTGGCCAGGTCTTCTGGTGGGGCTGAATCGTAGATGCCGGGGAAGGCCATGGGAGGCTTGCTTTTCCCAGAAAGAACAGCAAACAAATCTTCCTAGTTTCAGAATCATGGCAGGGGCCAGCAGGGTCCCAGCCAAGGGTTAGGCATGGGGTGAAAGCAGAGGGCTGCCTTCTATCCGCAGCCCCCCAACCCCGCCATGTCTGGGAGGGCTATAAGGAGTGTAAGTGGAGGGTTATGATTCAGAGTAGGTAAGAGAAATGATCATGGATAACCCCCAGGGTGATGGGGGAGACAATCTCTGTCCTGAGTGTGCCTCCTGTCTGCTGGAGAAAACACAGCCCCAGACTTTGGGTACCTCTTATCTGATGAGAGAGGCACAATTCCTCCCCTAAGAGAGCCCCCATTCTGATAGGGAAGAGCCAGATGCTGCCTGTGGGAATAAGGGAGACCCACTCCAGCAATCCTGAGGGGGAAACAGCAGACGGGCCGTGTGTGGCATGCAGTGCCATGCTAGGGGTGAGAGGGGCACCCCAGCCCAGGCCCACCCTCACCAGGGGGTAGGGAAGACAGGTCAGAAAAGGGAATCTGAGCCCTTATTGATGAGTCAACAGGCTGAGGGAGGAGAGTATTCCTGGCAGAGGACATAGCTCAGCAAAGGCCCCAAAGAGAGAGACCAGAGTACCCAGGGGTCTGGAGAGGCTCTTGTGCCTGGAGCCCAGGGAGAGCAGAGGGTCAGCGGGGCCAGATGCAGACAGGCTCACAAAGAGACAGGCTAAGGGTCTGGACTATGTTCTGAGAACACTGGGGGGCCATGGAGGGGTTTTAAGCAGGGGAGGTGCATGGACAGACTTCCACTGAAGAAAGCACTTGCTCTGGCTGAAGTCTGGAGGGTGGAAGTCAATGGCAGCCTGAAGCAAAGGAAGCCACAGGGATGGCAAGAAGAGACCACTCTAAAAAGCTCCTCAGGGTGTGCAGAATTGGGAAGGGGGTACAGAAGTAGCTGATACCAACCTAGGGTCCCTGGGGTCCCTTACAGACATTGTACTGCAGATTTGCACCGCCTCCCCCAGCCCTGGTGGAGAAACCCTCTCTGTGTTCCTTCAGCCTGACCTCTCCATCCCTCCTTCTCTACCCACCAACCCCAAGGGCAAAAATGCTTATCAGCTTCCCATCTCTAATGTGGCCCTCAGGGTCTGCACAAGGCCCCTGCCACCTCCTCCAGACTCCCTGCCTTCCTCCAGCCATCCTCGTCCTCTTCTGTGGTCCCCCACACCTGCCCTCTTAAAATTCTTCAAGCTTCAATGTTCCCTTTAGCCACGGGGCCTTTGCACATGCTGTCCTCACTGTCTAGAACACGTTCTCCTTTCCCAAGTGCTTCCTTAAGGAAGCTTTCACATACTGTGGACACAAATCAGGTCTCTTGATTCCAAGTCCAGAGGACATCATATTCCACTCCTTTTCTTCAGAAATCTTTGCATTCTAATTCTTTGATTACTGTAAACTCCAGAAATCCAGAGATGGGGTCTGGTTTTGCTCACCTTCTAATCTTCAGCACCTTGCCAGGCATATAGCTGGCACCCAACAAAAATTTTTGGAATAAATGAATGCATGTGCACTAGAACAGCACAATTCAATGGAAATATTGGATATACAGGACTTGATCCCAGGACTCCAGGATCACACTCTAGGCCGAAGGCAGGTGCTAAAGCACTGAGCCACCCAGAGATCCCCTGATTTTTAGTTTTCTAGTAGCCACATTACAAGGGTAGAAAGGAGCAGGTGAGATGAACTTAATATTTTATTTAGCCCAATATAGCCAAAGTATTATTCGAACATATAATCAATGCTTTTAAATTATTAATGAAATTTGTTAAAATTTTTTTCCTATAAAAATTTCAAAATTCAGTGTGTATTTTATTCTTACAGCACATTTCAGTCTGGACTAGCCCCATTTCAAGTGCTTATAGCTGCATGTGGCTGGCGGTCATCACACCAGGCAGACAATTCTAGAGTCATAAGTCCCAGAGTAGGAACTTGTTTGGAGCCCCTGCCATGCTCTGAGGACTGAAGGATGCCGCCTTGTTTCTTTCCCTGTCATCAGAACCCTTAGGCCTGAGGCTTATAGCTCTCCCCTCCCACCCTCACCCCCCAGCCCCGTGGCTCTCTCTTCTCTGCTCAGGCTGGGAAACCTCCCTTTATCTCTTTCGTTCTCTGGGCTAGAGGATGAGACCCTTCATCTTTGCCTGCCCACCAGGGTCCCTTGTCTTCCCCTAGTGCCTCCTTCCCCTCTTTCATCCAGTTCAGTGAAGCTGAGATAAGATTGGAACCATGTGAAAGGCCTCTTCATCCTGTGAGGAGAGGTGTGGCGGGGCCACTGAACCCAGGGTGCTCCAGGGGGCTGGGCCAGAGCTGGGGTCAGGAGAAGACATTTCCCATGATGCTCCAGGCTGTGTGTGTGGGGGTCTGCTGACCATATGCCTGAGGGTGGCAACTCCTCTGATAATGCAAAGCAGATTCCTCCCCAGCTTTGTGGCAGCTGGTGGGCAGAAGGCCAGGGGACAGAACCGAGCCCCCAGGCTTCTGGGTGCAGAAGAGCAGAGGCGGGGTGGGGGGCACCTGCAGCCCTTTCCTGACTCTTCCAACATTCCTGCCCTCAGGCTGACCCTCCCAGCCACGCCAGGCTCCCTGCAGGGTTCTCCCCCTTTGGGCCCTCCCCCAGGCTCCAGAGCCCTCCCCCACCCCAGCAAAGACCCCCACTTCCCAGCACATGGCTTTGCTGGTCTTTGGGGGTGATGCCCCCATTCATATGGACACCTAGTATTCTCCCCAAAGGAGACACCAAGAGGCCCTCTTCATCCCCATGTGCAGGGGGATCCTTCTCAGGCCCAGCTGAAAGTTAGAGCTCTGCAGGGTGGTCCCCAACTCTACTCTCTCATTCCCCCAACCATGCCAGAGGATGCCAGGAACATTTCCCTAGGGCTCTGTCATGGAGGAATACTCAGGAACATTCCAACTCTCACCCTCCATCCCCTCAGGGCTCTGGGTCCAACCCTCTTCCCACAGCATCCGGGCACTTCCCAATCCCCTGTGCTTCCCTCCCGGCAATCCCTGCTCTGGCTGTTTCCAGCAACATTCCCAAAGGGCTCCTGGGAAAGGTAAGACCGGGTCTCCTCTCTGCTCAGATGCTCTCTCTGGAAAAGTCTGGGAATCCTCCCATCCTCTTCCCATATTTGAGTGACTCATAGAATCTGGTGGTCCTGTGCATCATCCGGTGGGAGCCCAACACCTCCCTGAGAAGCCCTCGATGCTCTCTGGCCTAGGCTCAGGGCTCAGCATCCACATTCCAGGGTCCCAGCCCTACCCTGGGGCCTACGGCTTCAATTAGCAGTCCAGATGGTTCTCATTCTACTCCTACGGACCTTGGGATGCCAGCAGTCGGCGCCGAATGTGCGGGCCAGGGGCACGAAGCAGCCCCGCTTCCATTGGCCAACCTCGGAGCCCAGGGAGGCCATGCCGTCATGACCCCCTGGAAGATGGTGCTGACAGCCGGGAAGCCAGCCACCTGGGAGCTCTCCTCTCCTCACCCTGTGCACCAGGTCAGATTCTTGGTGTTGCAAGAGGGAGAAAACCCAACCCAGGGTGGTTGAAGGGAATGTACTGTCCATCAGAGGGAAAGGTCCAGGGGTAGGGCCGGCTCGAGGCACAGCTTGATTCAGAGATTCCAACAGCATCCCAGGACCTAGCTTCTTGCCTCCATTGCTTTCATTTCCTTCCCTGGATGATTCCCTCATAGTGATAAGATGGCTACAGCTTTGGGTCCTAGCCTTTGGGAATGAGAAGACCTCAGTTCTAGAAGTCCGTGGAAAGTCTCCAGATGCCCTTGGTTCTGACTAGCCCATCCCTGTGGCTGTGGAATGGCAATCAGTAATTGGCTATGGTGGAGGTCACACACCACCCCTGAGGCAGGAGTGTCACCCCTCTTGAAGCATGGGGACCCAAAGTGGGGGGATGGAGGTACAGTTACCAAAACGGGGCTCCCAAATTACAAATGGAGCCCCCATCCTCGCTTAGCATTTGAGTTCCTTCCTCCTTGCCAGGCAACCCCAAAGAGGTGCCACCCCCAGACTCAATCCATCTTTCCAGTAAGAATCGCCATGAAACAACATGGTGGACATTAGGATCAAAGGCCACCAAGGGGCACTGGGGGGCCCGAAGATGGAGAACATCCTCATGGCTCCAGGGACCGGAGGAGGAACTTGAAAGGGAGGCTTTGACCTAAACCTTGGATGATGGTCGAGATTTGGATTGCAGGGGTGGAAAAAAACGTGGGGAGAATGTTTCAGGCAGAGCTGGGACAAAGACAAAGGAACGAGGAGCAGGGAGGCATTAACTTCGACCAGCATAAATAATAATGGGAACAAGGTGAAAATCAGGCCAGATCTGGGCACCAAGTCCCTCAATGCCAGCTTGAGGAATTTGGACTGAACGGGCAGCTACTGGGTTTTATCTAAGCTGGAGAATGTTCTGGAAGGAGAGGAAGGAAGCAGGCAGGAAGCCCAGCTGGGAGGCTCGTGCTTCAGTCACGAGAACTAGCCGCGGGGAGGAAAAGAGGGAAGGAACTCAGGAAATATTAAGAAGAGAGAATGACCTCGCACTGGCACCAAATTGGATGGGAAACAGAACGGGCCGCAGAGGAGTCTCCAGGACTTCTGGTCTCGGGCTTTGGCAGCTGAGGGCCTGCTGCTGCTGTTCAGCCAGTCGGCGGCCCTGGAGGAGCAGACTTTCGTGGAAGATCTCGCATTCCCTGTTAAGTGTCAGAAGCCTGCGGGCCATTCAGGGGAGAAAGGCAGGAGGTATTTGGTTATATGTGTCAGGAGTCGGGAAATTCCAGGCTACAGTGGAATGTTTTTAATCATCTGCCAGCTGCTGGGTGAGGTCCCCACTGGACAGAGGGAGAGAGAGCCCTAAGACAGGCCTGCTTAGGTGACCAAGCAGAAGGAGACAGAGATGATCCAGAAAGGCCAGTGAGTAGAGAGGCCAGGACCTGGCAGCATCGGAGCAGCCTAAGAAAGGAGCAAGTTACCAGGAGGAGGAATAGTGATCCCCAGTGCCAGCACGGTGGGGACACTGTGGGGAGGGGCTGGGATGGCCACCGGGTTGGAAGAGGGGGTGCAGGAGGCAGATGGCAGGTGAGACAGAGGAACCCCTATATAACTCTCCTAGAAGTTTTGCTGAGAGGGGAAGGAGATAGGGCTTGCCTGGAGGAGGGACTTCACTAGATGGAGGAGGAAAAAGGAGGTGACCTCTGTGGTCCAGGGGGGCTGACCTTGAGCCATCCCTCTGCTCTTAGATTCCGAAGCCTGGCTCCATCAGCCCAGCCCCTCTGTGTGATATTCCACAGCTTGAGGGACCAGGCCAGCAAAGGCGAGTGTGCTTTGGTCCTCAGGGCCCTACCCCTCTTTGTTGCCCCAACAGTTTCACCATCTATCCGCCACCCATTCCTTGCTCGCCCTCACATCCATCTCACTGCCTCTGGTGCAGGATTAATTGGCAAGAACCAGTGCCTTGTTCTCAAGGAGCTCAAAGTTCAGTTAAAAGGAAGAGGGAAATTGGCTCAAAATCTAAATCTAAATTCCATCTCTTTGGGGATTTTGCTAAGCAGCCATTAGGCTCCATGAGCCAGTGCCCTGCTCCAGCCCTTCCAGGGCGATGATTGGCTAAAAGCCAGGGCAGGAGTGAAAAAAGTGGCCAGCATCACATTTAGATTCCCACAGAAGCCACCTGGACAGCTCTGGGCACCAAGTCCCACCTCTTCCTGGGGTCACACATGGGCTGGGCACATGCCCAGAGAGTGCCACATGCCTGTCAGGCTGAGGCCTGCCTCTCGCCTCTCCAGGGAAGCTGCCAAAAGCCCCAGAGCAAGGCAAACCAGAACAGTGACTCAGGTGGGGGTGGGGGTTGGGAGGGAGGAGGCTGCCATCTAAGCCAGATCATGCCCGCCCCCCCCCCGCCCCCGCCCCACCACCACAGCACCAGGTGCAGGCTAGTCAAGGGATAGGAGAGGGAGCACGGGGGCCAGGGCTGGGGGCCTGGCTCCCCCATCTGGGAGCATGCTACCCTTAATAGGAAGGAAGTCAGCTTGGCAGACTATGGCATAGAGGCTGTCTCAGGGTGACCCACACTCAAGAGTTGGTGCCCTCTGTCGACAAAGCATCTCCATCAAGGAAAGGCTGGCACAAAGGGCTGGTCTGGGGAGCTAGGGGGCCTGGAGCACGGACTGGAATTCAAGCAGAACGATGGAGGGTGAAAATAAGCTGACCCCATTCGAATATTTCCAAAGGCTTGCTCCCCTTCTAGAATCCCCTGCCCCCTCCCACAGAGTGGCAGGGACAGCTGGAACCCACCCGGGGAAGAAGAAAGGGGATCCCTGGTGTTTTAACCTTGATATGGCCACCAACACCCCCTCCCTTCTGCTCCCAGCCCCCCACCAGGCTGCAGGAGGCTGGCGCCACTGGGAGCCTGGCACAGAGCCACATAGGCTAGTCCTGATGGAGAGGACATAAGACCAGCACAGCCACCCTGCAACCCTGTGCCCGGACCCCTCGTGCATCCCCAGCTGCCCACCACTCTGCCAGTCCATGGAGATTCCTCGGGGTCTGAGACCTCAATTTGGGATTTAGAGAAGTCTGCCCTTTCAAGACACCCCACTCCTCCCTACCCTGGGCCCTGCTGGGTCCCACCAGACAGCCCCACAGGAACCATCCCTGGGCCCCTAAAATGAAGAACACTCCTCCCACCCTTGCTGCTGGTCATTTGGGCTCTATCACTCAAAGGACACAGATGGAAACAATGTGAGTTTCGGAGTCACACAGTCCTGGGTTCAAACCCCAGCCTTGCCGCTTCCTAGCTCTGGGATCTTGGACCTGGTAGTCCGTATCCTGGCAGAGCCTTTGTTTCTCAGCTGTAAAATGGGAAGAGACAGTGTCTACCTGGGAGGTTAGCTGGGAAACTTAATGTACGGGAGGCTAGAGCTAGCACAACCCTGGGGCCCAGTGGGTAGCATCATCATCACCACCTCGGCATCAGAGACCCCATAGGAACCCTACCCTGCCCTTCCAGCCTGTCTCCCACCCTACAGTCAGACAGGTGACATGCATTCCCTGAGGACAGGCCAGATTCCCCTCGTGAGGCCTTTGTTGCTGCACCTGCTGCCTGTGGGGCCCTCACCCCAGCCCTGTCTGTAGCCTCAGCCCTTTCCAGCTCCTCCAGGAAGCCCTCCCAGACCTCCCTCTCACATTGCCTCCAGAATCTCCTCAGTGCTTTGCATAGGAGGGGCTCTACTCCACTTGGGGTTCTTGCTTCATATCTTTTATTAGATTTATATCTTTATAGCTTTAAAATATCTTCTATTAAATTCAAAGCTGATTCCTCTCTGCAACTCTTCCCAACTTACTTCACTGTTCCCCTGTTCCCGGCACCAGGAGCTCCAAAGCCCATGAATACCGATTGCCTTCCCCTTCCCTGGAGCGAGCCCAGCCCATCTCCCTTCCACCTGCCCGGACCCACTTCCACAAGGAGACTTCCCACCATTCAGTGAGGACACTGCCATTCAAGGGGAACCCGGATGGTACTTGGAGAGAAAGAGAAAGAACCGAGAAAGCAGCACATGAAGGCAGGCCAGCACTGTGATTTAATCCAGCTTGACATGGTTTGGCAAAAGTCATTCACGGTTGTCCCTCTGGCTCCAGCCAGGCCAGCAGCTCTCGCCTTCCCCCACTCTTGGCTGATGATGTGGAGATGATGTGGAGAAGGAGAAGCCACCCACAGACACCAGCCTGCAAGACAGAAGGAGCCTGGCCCTACGGGCTGGAGCTGGAGGAAGGCTCTGTGTGTGTGTGTGGTGGGGGCGTACAGTGGCTGAGTCTGGCTGCAGCTGATACAGCACTAGAGACTAATGCACCGGACGCTTGTCTGATTTCTGGGCTGCTCTCCCACATAGAACCCCCTACACAACCCCTTGTAGACTTTTAGTAAGGTCCTTCCTTCATTTCACCCGAACTGTCAGCTCTGTGGGAACAAGGGACTGGCTCTCACTCATCAATCCCTCACACCTTGTCCCTGATGAACAACTATTAGTACAACCACCCCACTGTACAGATGAGCAAATTGAGGCTCAGAGTTTAGTGACTCTCACAAGGTCACACCACAGATGTAGGGCAGAGATGGGAACCCATTTGAGACCTCGGCCTGGAAATACCCTGGACTCTGGTCACCATCCCCTAGGGGCAGGGGTCTGCAAACCAACAGCCAAAGCTCAACAAGTTCTGGAGGATTCCAGGGCAGAAAGCAGGCTCCTCTGGCCTGCCCCCAACCTCACCTGCATGCATCTCAGTTCTCCCAAACCAACCTCCTAGCTTAGAAGGCCTTGAGCAAGGTCACTTGCCACCAACCAGAGGAGCCTCTCTCCTGGTTTTGCAGCAAATCCCAAGCTGTCCAGCTTCCTTTGCTGCCCTGGTTCCGCGGGGGAGGACCCAGGACCCCTGCAGCCAGTGATGCCCATGGAAAGCTGGGCAGGGTTCCAGTCGCTCTCGAGCCATGCCTGGATAAGTGACAAAGCTCAGATCTCCCCCTTCTGCCTTAGACCTAACCTCAGCATCTCCTGCTCTTTAGAGCAGATTTTTTAAATGTCTAGAGCAACTGCTAGGAAGCCCCCGGACTGATGGGAAAGGCACGATTCTGGTCTCTGATCAGCTCCTGGTCTGATGGGAGAAACAGGTCACACGCACAGGACAGCACAAACAGTGGTGGGCACCCGTGCAGGGGGTGGGGGAGGCAGAGGGAAGGCCACACAGACAGACTGGTCAGCAGCAAAGAAAGCTCCGGCTGGGGGGGTAGTGTTTTTGGCTGGAGGAAAGGCCTGAGGGAGATGGGGAGGCTTGCGTGGGTGGGGGCCGGAGACCGCCTGCCAGGACGAGCAGAGAAAGCCGAGGTGGGGGTGTGTGCAGGACCCTGACCCTGGGGGCCCCCAGATCCTGGACTGGGCTCCCGCTGAGAAACCTAAGCTGCGGGCCCTCCCCCTTTCCCAAGGCTCCGGTGCTAAAAAGCCCACGACATTTACGACTTCAGGAGGGTAAAGAGCCTGAGAAACGAATAGCAGACCATATGGATTTGTTTCCTGGGTTTAAAAAAAATCCCTCTAATTAGGCCGGGAAAAGCCATTGGCCTCTGTCTGGAGGCCCCTGGATTCAATTACTGCCCTGCCTCCCCCACTCTCCAGCGACCCTCCCCGCCTCCTCCACGCGCAGGGTCAGGGCTGGGCACTCTGAGCAGGGTGGCCAGAGGGAGGGAGGGGCACAAGGTTTGGATTCATTTCTGATGAGTCCACATTAAATCCCAGCCAGCAACCCCCACACCCCATGCCCTCACCCCTCCCAACACCTAACCCCTCCCAGCCCCCTCTTCCCCCCACTCCCTAGACCCCTACATCTACTAGGCTCTGCAAAGGCCAAGGTCTTGGGACAGGACCTCCTTGGTTCTCTTCCCTTCTGCCAGGAAAAGCTTCTGGACATCAGAAGAAAAAGAAATCTTTGAGCAAGATGAGGGCTGTCATTATGGGTGTTTTCCAAAAAAAATGTTTTAAGAGTTGGTGTCATACCTTTTCCACAGTAAATCTAAATTAGCCATGAAAAAGTCCCTTACTCCTCCACCTGTGCTCTGGATTGTCTCAGAGTCTGTCCTCTTAGTCTATAAACACTCTCTCACTTCCCTTGTCCTATAAACACCTTTTCTGAGCACTGCCACCCTTGGACCTCTGTCCTCTCACCTTCCCTGGCAAACTCCAGATTCTGAGAGAAAGACATTCCCTCCGTCCTCCCTTCTGCCCTTGACCAAAGCACCTGCTCCCCTCCTCCCTAAGTTGGCGCCCCTCCTTGTAGGATCTGGTGGGGCCTCCCGGGACTCACCCCCAGCATCTAAGGGCCTCATCTTCCCTGAGCCACGGCCTTCCCTGTGCAGCCATGACACAGTTACCTGTCCACTGCCCCAAGGCCAGAGCTCCTGGGTTCCCTTCTGGGCCTTTACTCTCTGGGCCCTGCTGTCTTCCCAGCTCATGTGATCCACTGCCATGATGACCCCTATGTCTATAATCTCAGCACCCCCCTCTCTCCTTGGCCCAATTTTCAGGGTACCTATAAATGCAGACATCTCCAACTCCACATGCTCAAAATGCAAGAAGAATTCTGCACTGCCCCTCCAAAAACAAAACAACAGTAACAGAAGTTCCCTCCCTCAGTGCTCTGTTCTTTTTTGTTTAATTAATAAACTTTATCTTTGGGGCACCTGGGTGGCTCAGTGGTTAAGCATCTGCCTTCAGCCCAGGGTGTGATCCTGGAGACCCGGGACCGAGTCCCACATCAGGCTCCCTGCATGGAGCCTGCCTCTCTCTCTGACTGTGTCTCTGCCTCTCTCTCTCTCTCTGTGTCTCTCATGAATAAATAAATAAAATCATTTTTTAAAAATGTTAAAAAAATAAATAAACTTTATCTTCTTTAGAGCAGTTTTAGGTTCACAGCAAAATTGAGTGGAAATACCAGGAGTTCCCACATACTCTGTCCTCACAACACACATCCTTCCTCACTGTCTCCATCCCGTACCACACGTGCATTACAATGGATAAACCTACATTGACATACCATGTCACCTGAAGTCCATACCTACACTAGAGTTCACTTTCCCTGTACATTCTATGGGTTTGGATAAATGCATAATGACATGGATACACCACTGTATCAAGAAACTGCCAAATCATCTTCCAAAGTGGCTGTACCATTTTTGCATTTCCACCAGCCCTGTTGCTCCACGATCTCACCAGCTTTTGGTGCATCAAATCTGGGCCAATGTAATAGGTGTGGGGTGGTGTCTCACTATTGCTTTGATTTGCACTTTCCTAATGGCAGATGATGTGGAACATCATATCTCTTCGTATGCTTGCTTGTCATCTGTGTAGCTTCTCTGGTGAAGTGTCTGTTCAGGTCTTTTGCCTGTTTTGAATTGGGTTGTTCATTTTCTTATTGTGGACTTGTAAGAGTTCTTTGTATATTTGGGGTAACAGTTCTTTATCAGATGTATCTTTTGCAAGTATTTTCTCTCTGCAGCTCATCTTCTTGTTCTCTTTGACATCTCCTTTCCCAGAGCAGAAGTTTTAAATTTTAATCAAATCTAACTCATCGATTATTTCTTTCTCAGGTTGTAATTTTGGTGTTGTATCTCAAAAGCTGTCAGTGGGGTGCGTGGCTGGCTCAGTTGGTGGAACATATGACTCTTGATCTTGGGGTCATTGATATGAGCCCCACATTTGGCATAGAGATTACTTAAAAAGAAAATCTTTTAAAATTTATTTTGAAAAGGGACACTTGTATGGCTTAGCGGTTGAGTGTCTGCCTTCGGCTTGGGTCGTGAACCCACAGTCGTGGGATCAAGCCCCACATCGGGCTCCCTGCATGGAGTCTGCTTCTGTCTCTGTTTACTTATAAATAAGTAAAATCTTTTTTAAAAATTTATTAAAAAAATAAATAGAAGTCATCACCATACTCAAGGTCAACTAGATTTTCTCCTGTACTGTCGTCTAGGTGTTTTATAGTTCTACATTTAACATTTAGATCTACGATGCATTTTGACTTAATTTTTGTGAAGAACATGAAGTCTGTCTAGATTCATGTTTTTGCACATGGATGCCTACATTGTTCCAGCACCATTTGTTGAAAAGACTATCTTTCCTTCATTGTATTGCCTTTGCTCCTTTGTCAAAAGATCAGTTAACTGTATTTGTATGGCTCTGGTTCTGGGCTCTCTATTCTTTTCCTTGATTTATTTCTCTGTTCCTTTGCCAATACTACACTGTTATGATTACCATAACTTTATAGTGAAGTCTTGAAGTCAAGTATTATTAGTCTTCTGGCTTTTTCTCTTAATACTGAGTTGGTTCTTCTGGGTCTTTTGCTTTTCCACATTAAATTTCAGAATCATGTTGTTGATATCCATAAAATAACTTGCTGGTATTTTGATTAGGATTATACTGAATCTGTAGATCAAGTTGGGAAGAATTGAGCTCTTGACAAAATTGAGCTTTTAAATACACGAACATGAAATGTCTCTCCATTTATTTAGTTCTTCTTTGATATCTTTCATCAGTGTTTTGTAGCTTTCCTCCTACAGATCTTATCCATATGTTGTTAGATTTATATCTAAGTATTTCCTTTTGGGGGATGCTAATGTAAATGATGATGTGTTTTTAATTTCATCCATTGCTGGTTTATAGGAAAGTGATTGCCTTTTTATATAGACCTTGTATTCTGTAATTACTTATTAGTTTCAGGAGTTTTATTGCCAATTCTTTTAGATTTTCTATATAGATGATCATTTCATCTACAAACAAAGACAGTCTAGTTTGATTTCTTCCTTCTCAGACCTTTTATTTCTTTCTCTTGTCTTACTGCAGTAGTTAGGACTTCCAGGACAATGTTGAAACACAATGATGAGAAAAGCATCTTTGCCTTGTTTCTGATCTTAATGGGAAAGCTTCCAGTTTCTCACTATTAAGTATGATGTTAGCTATAGGTTTTTGCAGATGTTCTTTCTTCAGTGAAGGAAGTGCCTTTCTATTCCTAATTTACTGAGAGTTTCTGTCATGAATGGGTGTTGAATTTTGTCAAATGCTTTTTCTGTAATGATCAACATGATCATGTAACTTTTCTTTAACCTGTTGATGTGATGGATTATGTTAATCAAAATTTTAAAAGATTTTATTTATATATTCATGTGAGACACACACAGAGAGAGGCACAGACACAGGCAGAGGGAGAAGCAGGCTCCATGCAGGGAGCCCCATGTGGGACTCAATCCCGGTTCTCCAGGATCACACCCTGGGCTGAAGGCGGCGCTAATCCGCTGAGCCACCCAGGCTGCCCATATGAATTGATTTTCAAGTACTAAACCAGACTTGCATATCTCAGATAAATCCTACTTGGTCAAGGTGTGTAATTCTCTTTATACATTGCTATATTTGATTTGCTAATATTTTCTGAGGATTTTCACATCTATGTTCATAAAAGATATTGATCTGTGGTATTTTTTTTTTAAGATTCTGTTTGTTTATTCATGAGAGACACACAGAGAGAGGCAGAGACATAGGCAGAAGGGAGAAGCAGACTCCCTGCAGGGAGTCCAATATGGGACTTGATCCCGGACCCCAGGATCACCCCCTGAGCCAAAGGCAGATGCTCAACTGCTGAGCCACCCAGGTGTCCCTATAATATTCTTTTCTTGTAATTTCTTTTTCTGGTTTATGTATTTGGGTAATGGTGGTCTCAGAGTTTGTTAGAAAATATTCTCCCATCTTCTGTCTTCAGGAAAATTCTGTAGAGAAATGGTAAAATTTCTTCCTTAAAGGTTAAAATTTACCAGTGAACCCATCTGGACCTGGTGGTTTCTGTTTTGAAAGGTTACTGTTGAATCAATCTCTTTCATAGAGACAAGCTCATTCAAACCGTCTATTGGTGCTCTGTTAATTGATGACACTTCTACCCATGAAGGCTTAGGGTCTTGGTTTTCATTGACTCCATTTCACCCCAATTTCTAACTGCAAACTAAGTAGCAACTACCTTGGTTCAGGTTTCCCCCCACTCCAGAGTAACCAAGAGTTTGGAAGCCATGTTCTAGGAGACCAGAAGGGTTGTTCTGATGACACTGAACCTCTCTGATCTCAGTTTCTTCATCCATAAAATGATGAGAGCTGGTTGTCACAGTCATATTGGATCATAGCACACTACCTGGCTCTGCAGTAAGTGATATTTACATGGTCAGATACTGGTTTTGGTTGTTGTTTTTAAACAAAGATCAACTTTTAGACGAATCACAGAGGACTTATCTATGGCTACAGCCTAGGAGGTAAATATTAATGGCTTGATGTCAAAAGTACACCTCAGGGGCTCCTGGGTGGCTCAGTCCATTAAGCATCTGCCTTCGGTTCAGGTCATGATCCCAGTGTCCTGGGATCGTGGTCCACAATCAGTGAGTAGCCTGCATCTCCTCATATAACTCCCCCTGCTTGTGTACTTGTCTCTCTCTCTCTGTCAAATAAATAAACAAAATCTTAAAAAAAAAAGTATAGCTCATAGTGTCTGGGAGGTGGAATGGAGAGAAGATAGGTGGTGACCAATGTGGAGAATCAAGCGATACCATCTACGGTGGGCTGAAAAAGCAATAGAGGTCCTGATGTGTGATGTTTGATGTTGCACAGATGAGGCATGGAGGGTCTGAGAACAGTGAAGTGTGACCACATTTGGGAGGGAAAGAGGGGTAGGGAGGTTGAGAGCCAAATTTTCATCAGTCCAAAAAGGCAAGCAATCAGTAATGCCTAAAGTTGACAAGTCAAAGAAGAGAAAAAAAATGTTTTAAAATAACAGTATAAAAATTAGAGATAAGAAGACAATCACTGTAGAACCTAAAAATAAAAATGATTCAAAAGTTTCCCTGGGGAGCCCAGAGGGGACAGGGAGAAGTTGTTTTTCATTTTAGTCTCTTCAGCATTCTTTAATTTTTCAACCATATGCATATTTTACTTAGTTAAAATAAAGATGTTTAAATAAATTAATTAAAAATTTTGACTGAAGGATATTTTAGTTTTCCTTCAAGATTTTTGTTTGTTTATTGAGGTATAACTGACATATAAGAAGCTGCACAGATTTAAAGTGTATAATCTGATAGTTTTGACATATGTATACAACTGTGAGACTCTCCCCACAATCAAGATAGGGTATATGTCCATCACCCCTAAGAATTTTCTCATACCCCTTTTTTTTTTAAGATTTTATTTATTTATCCATGAGAGACACACACACACAGAGGCAGAGACATAGGCAGAGGGAGAAGCAGGCCCCATGTGGGGAGCCTGATGTGGGACTCGATCCCAGTACTCCAGGATCACGCCCTGAGCTGAAGGCAGGCGCTAACCACTGAGCAACCCAGGCATCCCTCCTCATGTCCTTTGTAATCCCTCCTTCTTCCATACCTTCCCTCAACCCAATGCAACTACCGATCTGCTTTCTGTCACTCAGGTTATTTTCTATTTTTTTAAAAAAGATTTTATTTATTTATTCATAAGAGACACACAGAAAGAGGCAGAGACATAGGCAGAGGGAGAAGCAGATTCCCTACAGGGAGCCTGATGCAGGACTTGGTCCCAAGGACCCTGGGATCATGACCCAAGCCAAAGGCAGATGCTCACCCCTGAGCCACCCAAGTGTCCTAGTTTCTATTTTCTATAGTTTTACATAAATGGAATCATCTTGCATCTAGCATGCAACTTTTTTGTGGGGGAGGCAGATCTGGCTTCTTTCACTCAGTATAATTACTTTGAGATTCATTCATCTTGTTGCCAGAATCAATAGTTTATTCCTTTTTTTTGGAGAATCATATTCCATTGCATGGATGTGCTACAGTTTGTTTATCCATTCCCTTGTTGATGAAGGGAACATTTGTGTTGTTTCTCAATTTTGGCTATTACAAGTAAAGATGCTATGAACCTTCGTGTGTGGATCTTGGTAGGGACATATATGTTACTTTTCTCTTAGAAAAACACTGAGGGGGTGGAATGGCTGCTGGATCGTATGGTAGGTATATATTTTACTTTTAAGAAACTGTTGAGGCACCTGTGTGGCTCAGTCAGTTGAACAACCGACTCTTGGTTTTAGCTCAGGTCATGATCTCATGGGTTGTGGGATGAAGCCTCCCCTCCCCTCCCAATTGGGCTTCACGCTCAGTAGGGAGTCTGCTTGAAGATTCTCTCCCTCTGTGTCCCCCAACTCACTCACATGCTCTCGCTCTCTAAATTAAATAAATAAATCTTGAAAAAAAAAAAAAAGAAACTGTCTGCTTTCCAAAGTAGTTGTACCATTTTGCATTCCCACTAACAGTGAATGAGAATCTCACTTCCTCTGTGACCACATTGATACTTAGCATGATCAGTTTCATTTTTTAAAAAATTTAGCTATTAATTGGTGTGTGTGTAGTAGTAGTATTTCATTGTAGTTTTAATTTGCATTTCCCTAATGACTAATAGCATTGAACACTTCTCATGTACTTATTTGCCATCCATATATCATCTATATTAAAATGTCTCTTTAACTCTTTTGCCTACTGTTTATGGGATTGTATGTTTTCTTATTGAGTTTTGAGAGCTTTTTATGTTTCTGAATATAAATCTTTTATGAGATATATGCCTTATAAATATTTTTCTTATCTTTAAAAAAATAAGCCTTTTATTTTAGAACACTGTTAGATTTACAAAAAAAAACAAACAAACTGTACACAGAGTTCCCATATATCACATACCCAGTTTTCCCTATTATTAAATCTTACACCAATATGGTACATTTGTTACAATTAATAAATCAGTATTGATACATTAATATTAATGAAGGTCCATGCTTTATTCAGATCTCCTTCGTTTTTGCCTAATGTCCTTTTTTTTGTCTTTTTAAAAATTTTTTATTTGGTCGGCAGCCGGGGTGGCTCAGCGGTTTAGCGCCGCCTTCAGCCCAGGGCGTGGTGATCGAGTCCCACATCGGGCTCTCTGCGTGGAGCCTGCTTCTCCCAACGTCTGTGTCTGTGTCTCTGCCTGTGTGTGTGTGTGTGTGTGTGTGTGTGTGTGTGTGATGAATAAATAAATAAAATCTTTTTTAAAAAAAGATTTTATGGGGATCCCTGGGTGGTGCAGTGGTTTGGCCCCTGCCTTTGACCCAGGGCGCGATCCTGGAGACCTGAGATCGAATCCCACGTCGGGCTCCCGGTGCATGGAGCCTGCTTCTCCTTCTGCCTATGTCTCTGCCTCTCTCTCTCTCTCTTTCTCTGTGTGTGACTATCATAAATAAATAAAAAAAATTTAAAAAAAGATTTTATTTATTTATTTGAGAGAGAGAGCATGTGAGTGGGGAGAGGGGGAGAGGGAGAGAGAATCTCAAGGAGACTCCACATTGAGTGTGAAACCTAACTTGGGGCTTGATTTCACAACCCTGAGATCATAACCTGAGCCTAAATCAAGAGTTGGATGCTTAACCAACTAAGCCACCCAGGCACCCTCCTAATGTCCTTTTTCTGTTCCAAGTGCCTATACAGGATACCTCATAGTAGTCATGTTCTCCTTAGGCTGTAGCAATGTCTCGGACTTTCCTTGTGTTGATGACCTTGACTTTTTTTAGGAGTACTGGTTAAGTATTTTGTGGACTGTCTCGCCATTGGGATTTCTCCATTGTTTTTATCATGATTACACTGGAGTTATGGGTTTGGGGAAAGAAGTGCCATTTTTATTGTATCATATCAAGGGTACATACTAATAACATTGCTTGTCACTGTTTCTGTTAACTTTGATCACCCAGGTGAGATAATGCTTGTCAGTTGTTTCTGCTGTAAAATTATTCCTTGTCCCAACCCCCACTTTCCATACTGAACTCTTAGGAAAGAGCTCCATTTCAAGAATGGGAAACTATGCTCCACCTAGAGTGGGGCATATATATAAATTTTTTGGACTTCTGCATGGGAGATTTGTCTCTTTTCCCCCATTTATTTACTTACTCAATAATTTATATCAATATGGACTTAAGGATATTTGTTTTATGCTTTGAGTTATAATTCAATACTACTTTACTTATTTTGTTGCTCAAATTATTTACTTATTTTGTTGCTCAATAGCCACCTTTGGCTATTTCAAGCTTTTTCAGTTAGGTCCTATTTTCCTTTGACATACTATGATTGAGGGGTTTTTTTGTTTGTCTATTTGTTTTGCTTTGTTTTGTTTGAGCACTTTCTTATCTTTGGCACTACAAGATTCTCCAGCCTCATCTGGTGTATTTCCTGCTCAGGTCTAAAATCAGCCATTTTTTTTCCCTCCAAGAACCCGTGGTTTCTTTTGTTGGAGAATGGTATTAGAAATTAAGAAATTAGAAATTTGTAAATGTCTTATCAGACCAAGGGCTAGTATCCAAAATCTATAAAGAACTTACCAAAATCAACACCCCAAAAAACAAAAAACTCCAGTCAAGAAATGGGCAGAAGACATGAACAGACATTTCTCTAAAGAAGACATGCAAATGGCCAACAGACACATGAAAAAATATTCAACATCACTTGGCACTGGGGAAATACAAATCAAAACCACAACGAGATACCACCTCACATCAGTCAGAATGGCTAAAATTAACAGCTCAAGAAACAATAGATGTTGGTGAGGTTGTGGAGAAAGGGGAACCCTCTAATACTGTTGGTGGGATTGCAAACTTGTGCATGGAGTTTCCTCAAAAAGTTAAAAATAGAGCTACCCAGCGAGCTAGCAACGGCACTACTAGGTATTTATCCAAAGGATACAAACATAGTGATTCAAAGGGGCACATGCACCCTACTATTTATCACAGCAATGTCCACAATAGCCAAACTATGGAAAGAAGCCAGATGTTCATTGACAGATGAGTGGATAAAGAAAATGTGGTATATATTACAATGGACTATTACTCAGCCATCAAAAGGAATGAAATCATGCCATCTGCAACAATGTGGATGGAACTAGAGGGTATTAAGTCAGTTAATAAGCAAAATAAGTCAGAGAAAGACAAATACCATATGATTTCACTCATATGTGGAATTTAAGAAACAAAACATGAACATAGGGGAGTGAAGGATAAATAAAATAAGACGAAAACAGAGAGGGAGACAAACTGTGAGAGACTCCTAATCACTGGAAAGAAATTGAGGGTCCTTGGAGGGGAGGGGGGTGAGGGGATGGGGTAACTGGATGATGGGCATTAAAGAGGGTGCGTGATGTAAAGAGCACTGGGTGTTGTATGCAACTGATGAATCACTAAATTCTACTTCTGAAACTAACAATACACTATATGTCAAGTTAAAAAAGGAAGTTAAGATCTGGGCACTAAGTATGCTTATTTCTAATTTGGTGTGGTTACTTCTACGGGCTCTCAGTTGACAGAGCACCAAAATATACGAATCCTAACCCATGTAGATCTTTTCTTTTCTTAAATAATTTATTTATTTAGGGAAGCCTGGGTGGCTTGGCGGTTTAGCGCCTGCCTTCAGCCCAGGGCTTGATCCTGGAGACCTGGGATTGAGTCCCATGTAGGGCTCCCTGCATGGAGCCTGCTTCTCCCTCTGCCTGTTTATTCATGAGAGACACAGAGAGAGAGGCAGAGACACAGGCAGAGGGAGAAGCAGGCTCCCCACAGGGAACCCAATGTGGGGCCTGATCCCAGGACTGCAGGATCATGCCCTGAGCTAAAGGCAGATGCTCAACTGTTGAGCCACCCAGGCGTCCCCCCTTGTAGATCTTGTAGATAGATATGACTACAAATATTTCTACCTATAACCATATAGTAATGCTTCCAACTCTAATCCATAAATCATTCTATCATTCTAATCCCCTTTCCTGCTTACCTACACCACTACCCCGTGAGAAACCTGGGTCTTGCAGCCTACCACTTATTTATCCTGCTCAATTCCAGGATACATCTAGACCAATAGCAGAATTGCTTACCGTACCTATGTGAGTGCAGTGCTAACGTACAGTTTCTGTTGACTTTAGTCTTACAGAGGCTACTCAGTTCCAAGGCGACTTAGAAGAGCACCCTTTCTTCCCCATCTCCTTTTGCAATGTTGTTTCATACATTTTTAGTAGATCGTTTTGTCACATTCTGCATTCTTTCCTGAGGTCTCCCAACCTCTTAAATGATTTTTTAAATTTGCATACATGATTCATCATTCTTTGTAAAGTTCTACGGGTTTGACAAATGCACACTGTCATGTGTCATACAGATTCGTTTTATCACCCTAAAACAGAATGCCCTGCATTTCAACCATTCAACCCTTCCTTCTTCCCCCACAAACTCCTTGCTAACATTGATATTTTTTTCACCATCACTATAATTTTGCCTTCTCCAGAATCCTATAATTGGAATCATATGTAGCCTAAAAGACTGGTCTCTTTGACTTAGAAATATACACTTAAAATTCATCCATATCTTTTCTTTTATCACTGAATAATATTCCTCTGGAGATATATATATATATATATATATATATATATATATATATATATACATATACACAGTTTGTTTATCCCTTCATCCTTTGAAAACATCTTGATCATTTCCAGTTTGGGGCAATTATAAAGCTACTAAAACATGTGTGTGGACATAAAGTTTTCAAGTCAGTTGGGTAAATGCTTCAGAGTGTGATTGCTGGATCATATATTTAGCTTTGTAGGAAACTGCCAAACTATCTTCCAAAGTGGATGTACCATTTTGCATTCCCACCAGCAGTGAATGAGAGCTCCTCTTGCTTCCCGTCCTTGCCAACAATTGGTGTTGTCTGTTTTTAAAACTGGAGCCATTCTAATAGGTGTCTTGTTTTTGCTTTAATTTGCAATTCCCTAATGACATATGATGTTGAGTGTCTTTTCACATGTTTATTTGCCATCTGTGTATTTTCTTTGGGGGAGGTGTCCATCCAGACTTTTTGCCCATTTTTTAATTGGTTTGTTTGTTTTCTTGTTGAGTTTTAAGACTTCTTTGTATATTTTGGATACAAGTCATTTTTCAGAAATATGTTTTGCAAATATTTTTCCCAGTCTGTGGCCTTGTCTTTTCATTCTCTTAACAGTGTCTTTGAAAAGAAGATTTTTATTTTGATGAAGTTCGAGTTAGCAACTTGCTTTTTTATGGATCCTGGTTTTGGGGTGATAGCTAAGAAACCTTTGCCTAACCCAAGATTATAAGATAAACAATATTTTATTAACATTAATCATTAATATTCTATTATTAAAATAAAAATACTTTTTTTATGTTTTCTCCTAAGAGTTATATAATTTTAAGTTTTACCTTTAAGTCTGTCACATTTTGAGTTTGTTTTTGTGTAGGATGTCATATGTGGATCAGTTTTTTTGTTTTTTTGCATAAGGGTATCCACTTGTTCTAGCACCATTTGTTGAAAAGACTGTCCTTTCTCCACTGAATTGCCTTGGTACTTTGTCAAGAATCAGTGGCCCATACATGAGTAGGTTATTTCTGGAATCCATTCTGTTTCATTGGTCTATTTGTCTATCTTTATACCAGTACCACATTGTTTTGATTATTATAGTTCTATAATAAGACTTGAAATCAGGTAGTGAGCTCTCTAACTTTATTCTTTTTTCTTTTTATAAAGTTTTTATTTACTTATTTAAGTAATCTCTACCCCTAACGTAGGGCTCAATCTCACGACCCCAAGATACAGAATAGCACCCTCCACCGACTGAGCCAGCCTGACGATCCCATTCTTCTTGTTCAAAAGCAGGTCCATGGGGCGCCTGGGTGGCTCAGTGGCTGAGCATCTGCCTTCATCTCAGGTCGTGATCCTGGGGTCCTGGGATCGAGTCCCACATCAGGCTCCCCAAGGGAGCCTGCTTCTCCTTCTGCCTATATATCTTTTATGAATAAATAAATAAAATCTTTAAAAAAAAAAAAGGAGGTCCAGAGCAGTACTTAGTCTAGGGCTAATTTCTCCCCGTTCCTGAGTAGTCTACCCAATACTACATGGGTTATGAGCTTTTCTAGTCCAGCTGGTGGGAACAGACACTATTCCCAGATGGACACTGTTCTCTCCTCCTTTCAGAGAAGAGATCATCTTTCCAAGCCTTGGATAGTTTCCTCATCCATGTGTACTGATCAGTACTCAGTCTGACACTTAAGGAGTCCCCTCTGAAGATCTGGTGGTGCTGTCTGTGCAGACCTCTCCTCCTGGGTACTCTCTCCAACCAACTGTAAACACTGTGTGCCTTGGTCTCCCCCTGGCACTCACTCCTACTCCTCCTCTCTGGGAGCCCCCTAGCCCCCTGCCTGGGCCCTGCCTCAGTGTCTCTCCCTGGGCCACAACCTGGAAACCTTCTCGGAGCAGGAAGCTGGGGGATCTGAGAGCCCAGCTTGCCGTTTCCTGGTTCCCTATCCCTCGGGGATTACTGTCCTTCATCGCCTGACCTTGTTTCACAGATCCTGTCTGGTTGTTCGGGTTGGTTTGAGGGGGAGGGCAAACACAATCCGTTCACTCCGTCCAGGGCAGAGCGAAGGGATTGCGAGGTCTCTTCCAGCTTGAAATCTCGCAGTTAATTAAGACTCCTGGCTGAGCCCCCTGTGCCACGCAGGTCTCCTTGCTGAGTCTAAGATGACCCTGCCAGGGCGCAGGAGGGGGAGATGGGTGCAGCATGGTGAAGTGTGCAAGGCGTGGGGGTGCTGGGGGCGGGGCCAGGGGCGGGGCTACGGGCCAGATTCAAATACGAAGCAGGGGAGGGAAAGGCAGGTACCTGGCGGGAGAAAAGAGCAGACGGAAGAGCAGTGGGACCCCAGGAGGCCCAGGGAGTCACCCTGGGGTACTAGCTGGGGCAGGCCCAACCTGCCTTTGTCTGACCCGGGAGCTCAAACTCTGAGCTGCTTGCAACCCTGTCTGCTCTGAGACCCTGGTGAGAAAGATCAAGGAGGAAGGGGCTTGCGTGGACCTGGCCTGAGGCTTGCAGCCCCCTGGAGGAGCAGAAAGGGAGGGCAGACCCAGGTTTTCCTGGGCCCGGGGGTGCTGCTTCCCTCCGGGAGGCTGAGGGGAGTCTGTGCTGTGCCAGAGGCTCTGGCCTGGAGATCTCACAGGAGTCCAGAGCTCCCATCCAGTGCCTCGCAGGGGTGCCGAGGACTAGGCTCAGGGGCAGCTCGTGGCGGATGCTTTATTGCGCCCCTGAAGATTGTGAGGGTGGGGAGTTGTATGGCCCTATCGTGTCAGCCTGGCAACTTGTTGAACATGTACCCCATGGGGATTTGGGTTCTGTGGGGCAGGGTCTCTGAGCTCCAGGTGATTCTGCTGCAGCATGTGGTCTGGGGTTCCATCTGGAGAAGCACCATTCCACACAGTGGGCATCTGTCACCGGCAAAGTTGCTAGGAAGGTGGCCTCAGTGCTCTAGGGATGTCCCAGCCAGAAGTCCCATGGAGATTGAGGTCTGGGGAGAGCAGTGGCCTAGATGGAGGGAAGGAGCCCAGGCAGGCAGAGGGAAGCCTCCAGGAGAGGCTGCTGACACCCTCTTAAAGTCTCCTGTGTCCTGGGCTCCCTCCCATCCCAGATCTTATCTCTGGGTGCCTGTCCCTGGAGGGAGCTTTCTTCGGGGCACCTCAGAATCCCTGGGGCAGGAGAAGGGAGCAGATCAAAGGGCAGGCGCCCTGACAAGGGAATCTGAGATGCCTTCTTTGTCTGCATCCTGGAGAGGCCCTGCCTGAGACAGAATGGATGGGAGCCCTGGGCCAGGGGCTGGGGAGGGGGTGTGAGTTGGAGAAACCCAATCCTGGGGTATTCACTGTGGACAAAAGGAGGGCCTTAGAGAGGGGGTGAGGCTCTTCTCACCAGCTGCTCTGGCTGGAGGCTTCCGGCAAGGTCTTGGGACATCCAGGTCAGGTTCTCTTTGGGGGCAGAGAAGACCCAAAAGGGGGTGGCATTTACACCCCTCTCCGTCAGGGACCTGGGTTACTCATACCCAGGAGGAGGCCTAGGAGCAGAGCTGGGGTGATGCAGTAGGAATAGACCCCTCCCAGAGTGTCCTATCCCAGACACCCCTGACCTCCCTGCCCCTCCTGGGAGGGCAGATCAGCCACTTGGGTGTAACACTATCCCTAGGCTCTGGGTTCCCCCACATCTGGAGCCCCAGCTGCCGACCCACCATGGAGGCTGTGAACTCTTCCCCTGAAGCCGGGCCTGGTCTCAACAACAGGAGAAGAGCCGAGGGGAGTAGCAGCTGTCTGTGCGGGGCTGTCTGGGCCGTGGGCAGGCGCCGAAGCCCAGGAGGGGGGTCGGAAGGGGGAGAATCCATGTTTCACCTGCCTCTATGGTAATTTGGGACCTTACAGTTGGTGTTAGGATTGGGGTGTGTGTTTGGGATACAGTTAATCTTATCGCAACTTTGGTCTGAATTCAAGGAAACTCGGAGATGAGGGCCCCCAAACAATGTACCCCTCAAATCCCCCACTGAGACCTATTGGACTTCATACAGGCTCGCTGGACCACACTCTGATACTGCCAGGCCATGTCTGGAGGTGGAGCTGAGTGGGAGCTGGGGCGGGTATGGGGTTTCCTCATACCCCATGACCCCCCACCCCTACCCCTACATCATTCCCTGGGGTCTGTTGTTCTCAAGCCCCCTGGATGAGTTCCTGAGTAACAAATTATCACAAATTTAGCAGCTTACAAAAACAACATACGTTTATGGTGTCCATGGATCCATGGATCAGAGTCTGGGTCCAGCTTCATTTCAGGGTCTCACAAGGCTGCAGTCAGGGTGCTGGCCAGGCTGCACTCCTTTCTAAGTTCCGGATCCTCTTCTGATCTCTCTCTTTTCTTGGAAGAATTCAATCCTGAGGCTAAGGATTGGCTTCCTCCCAGAGGCTGCCTTCAGCTCCTTGTCATGGGGTCCTCTCACTAAGGACAGGTGACCTCCTCAAGGCTGACAAGAGGATCTCTCTGACTCTTGTTTTAAGAGCTTTCACCTGATTAAGTCAGACCCACCCAGAACCAGCTCCCTTTTGATAACTCCAAACCAACTGATTCAGAACCTTACATCTGCAAAAGCCCTCACCTTTTTCATATTTCATCGACTAGACACGAGTCACAGTTCTGTCCACGCTCAAAGGGAAGGGATTATCTGAAGGCACGATTCACTGGGCATCACCTTCACCTTGCCTCTACCACACCCATCCATGGGGGGCCTCTGTAACATAACCATGTCCCCTTCCTCAGACCTCTGCCATCTCTGGGCTGTGTGACAGTGAGCATGCCCTTAGCCTGAGGAAGGGGGCCAGGTGTGGACCTTTCCTTTTTTTTTGACTTCCATTCAACAAAGGGCAGTTGAACATGCATAAGACATGCAGGTTGGTGAGGCCATGACCCTGGCCGCTGAGATCCCCATCCTTGAGGGCGAGGCCAACTCCACATAAAGAAGTCACTTTATACCTTTAGGGGAGTCCAGGAAAGCTTTAGGGGAGTCCAGGAAAGCTTCTGAAAGGAGGGATGCTCTGAGTTGGCTCCAGTGGGATTTTGAAGGTAGCCAAGGTTGGGGGTGGGCAGGGGAAGGGCTGTTCTGGCAAAGGGACAGCTTGAGGGAAGTGAATTTGGGGAACAATGTGGCTGACCACAGGGCTTCAGATTGAAAGATCAGACTAGAAAGCTGAGAGGGAGAGCTGAGAACTGACCAGCTGGGGAGGCGGCAGGGAGCCACGAACATGAACTTCTGTGAGCGGGGGAAGGACATGATGATATCTTGTCACGGACACCTCTTGAGAGTCCTGTCTCCCTCTCTCCGTGGAGCCCCCACTACGAGACAGACCCTGGGGTTGGCGCTGTAAACACGATATTGAATCAGCAGAGAGGGGACCTCAGGGATCTCAGACGAGTCGGGGCACACACAGTAACCAAATCATCGATCACATCTGGAGTATGCGCTGGGAGTGTGAGCGCGCTATCGGAAGAGCAAGGATCTGGACCCTGACCTAGTCTGCTGAGCCGCTGAGGCTGGGGGTGGGTGACGGTGGCCCATGTGTCACACCCCGGCAGAGAAAAGAACGTGGGGGTGTGCCTGGCCTGCTCGCCCACACGCGGGTTCCGTCTGAAAGCAGACTGTCCCTAACAATCATCCTCTCTCACCAAAGGCCGCCAGTGCTGCTGCGTGCTCAGCCCTGGGCCAGCGGCCCGCTCCCTCCGCCTTCGCAGCTGTGCAGGGAAAGCCCCTGTGCCGAGCCCCCTGCACGACATAGACCACGCCAGCCGGAGGAGCTCAGCGGTGTGTCCCCAGGCCCTGGGAGCCCCTCTGTGCCGCCGTGACACACCGGGGGCCTTGCCCCACTGCCTCCCAGCTCTGCACACCCAGCCCCAGATGTTCTCACGCCCCTCATCCCAGACACGGTCTCAGACAGCTGCACAGTTGGCCGGCTGGCCTGCGGGACAGAGGGCCTGCCAATAGCCCTGGGAAGGAGGGCAAAGAGGGGACACCTCAGGCAGACAGAGCCAAAGCACACACCGGTCAGAGGCCTGAGCAAGCAGGCTGATGGGTGAGGGGTGTTTAACCCTTTCTTTCTCAGCACGGCCCTAAGAAGTCCCCCACCAAGGCTTCTCTGCCATTCCCTACTTCCAGCTGGATGTCCCCACTCCTTAACCGTCCCAGCAGACTCCTTTGGCTGGACAAGGAGAGTCCTTCCTTGCTCTCTAATGAACAAGTTCACTCATTTTTACAAAAACAAAAACACAGGTCTTGTCCCCAAGGAGTCAGGGTCTGGAAGTTTTTTCTGTTGTCTGACCTCGCTCCCACTCTGACTTGGTCACAGCTGTGCCTCTGCCATGGTAGCTGCCGACCACCCCTCCTCTCATCTCTAATTCTCCTCACCCTCCAAGCAGAGAGCCAGGAAATGGGCCCAGGAGCAGTAGGAGCAGAAGCGGCGGTGGCAGGGTCTGGAGGAAGGTGTTGCCTTGCTCTGGAGGCAGCACAGCATAGTGGGTGAAGCCTGGGTTCCCACTGGAGCCCCTGGCCCACCGGCAGCATGTCCCTGGCCAAGCTGCCCAGGTCTCTGCTACCGTGTTTGTAAGGGGACATCCGTGCAGAGCCCCCAGCCCGATGTTGGCACATCGTAACCACTCAGCCAGTGTCCTCAACCATCATTCGGGCCACAGCAGTGCCCAGCTTTAGGCAGACATAAAATCAGAACCGTCTTGAATTCATGCTTTAGTGGCAGAGACAGACACTGACCATGTAAGCAACCAGCAAACAGGATCATCTCAGACTGTGGCAGGTGATAGGAAGGAACTCAGAAGGTGGTGAGCAGAGCTCTGGGTGGGTGGGTGGGTGGGAAGCAGTGTGGGGAGGGCTGGGTGTTTACCGGGGGGCCGTTGGCCTATCTCTCCAACTTCCTCATCCTGGTGTTCGGACAGAGGTTTGCAGGTGAGCAGGCCAAGACTTCTAGGTCCTGAGAGATGCTCAGAGAGACAGATTACAGGAGCACAGAGCCGGCAGGGGGAGGTGAGGCTTGGGGCTTTGAGGCTAGGATGCGGGAAGGAAGTCCTGTGAGGCTGGGTGTGAAAGGCTCTGGGTGCCAGGCAAGGAGTCGGGTTGCTCCTGGGGCAGTGGGGAGCCATGGAAGGTTGGAGGCCTGGAAGTGGCTGTTCAGGTGCGGGTTTTGGCTGCAGTGAGATTGGAAGGGCTGCCCCTACCCAGGGGGGTGGGTAGGGGGAGCCAGGGAGCCCAAGCTGGGACCATGTCTGTGTTTAGGAAGAGAACCAGTAGCTCCTGGAGAGCATCTGGACCTCCCCCCGCCCCCCACCCAACCCCACCGCCGAGGCCCGCTGCCCCAGAAGTCAGCAGACTGGGACTCCGCACACACTGTTCAATTCAACACCTCTCTTTGAGCATCTGCGGGGGGCCAGGTGTTGTGCGGTGCAAGACACAGCCGTGAACAAATCCAATGAGGATCTTGCTGAGATCCCAGCCGGTGGGGGGAGACAGACATTAAACAAACCACTGGGAAGGATGACTTGTGAATTATTAAAGGAAAGTGGGACGGGCTGTCTGCTCTAGACCTGGGCTCCCTGAGGGCAGGGGCTGTGTTTCCCCTTCATACCAGAGATGCCTGAGGTCAGGGCAGTGTTTGCTCCGGAAGAGAGGGTCTGCTTCCTGCCAGTGCTGGGGCTCCCCACTCCTCCCAAGGGGCCAAAAGCAGGGGGGAGCGGGTTGTATCATCCTGAAACACCCGCAGGCTGCCTGTCATTTCCCGAGCCGGTCCACTGCAGCTGGGGTTGCAGGGCCCCCACCGCCACCTACCTCAGGCACACCTCTGGGGTGTGGCCAGGCCTGGGGACAGTCACCTGCCCAGGGAGTCTCCCCTGGGGCTCAGCCCTGCTGCCTGCTGCCCTCCCCTCCACTGTAAGCTCACTCAGCTGCTGACCCCAGGGGTGGGTGCTAATGGGGGCACTGGGCTGAGACCGCAGGTCCCAGCTCACCATCAGAAGGGGCCTGAGGGCAGGACTGGAGTTGGAAGAAGACCCGGGAGAGGTTACTAGAACAAGGAGGTCCTGAGAACAAGCTCTGGGAGGCACGACTCCCAGCCTCTGCCCTCAATTCCTGCAGGCCTTGGGCAATCCCTTTTTACTGGTCCGTTTTCCCATGACACGATGGGTTTAGGCTGGTCACTGAAGTCCCTTCTGGCCTTCAGTTTTCCCCCTTTTTATTACAAAAGGGACAAGACATTGTGGAAAACTGCAAGGTCAGAGACCTCGTGCAAAAGCTCCATGAAGCCAAATGAGAGGAAGTGCTCCAGCATGAGAGATTTGAGGCTGATACTAAGAAGGACTTACTGGAAGGAAGGGGTACAGGTCTCTGGACAGGGCCTGTGTCACTGCTTCCCTGGGCCCCACCTGGCTGAATAGCAGGAGGGACCTGTGGCCAAGGTAGCATCGGGAGGTAGGTGAGGATACCTCTTGGCAGGATTTTGGCTGGGTCAGGCTGGATTTCCCTTCCTGGCACTCTGAGGCTTTACCTTTGACTCACCACCCCCAGGGAGCTCTCACCTGATGGGCCATATGCATCTTCTGCCTTCAGGACCCCCAGGGGAAGGGAAGAGTCATTGCCCCTGCCTCAGGGAAGAGAATTTTCCCAGGGAGAAATGACCTAAGAGCCCGACAAACACCAAAGCTCCCCTTCTGGAGGCAGCTGGACCCCCCAACTGTGTGTGAACCTGAAACTAGATCAGAGAGAGAGAGATGGCAACATGCCCAGCAGTGAGTGCAACACATTGGGGGGCTTATGGGGGCCAGGAAACCATGCACCCCTCTGCCCGCCACCCCCCCCCCGCCTGTCTGGAGACATGTGCAGGGGTGTAGGGGAAGAGGGGTGGGTGAAGGCCCTGCTGGACATCCATGGACCGATGTCTGGGTGCCTGTGCTCAGGCCTGGGGGATGGGAGTGCCCAGGTAAATGGTTCCAGGTGCGGTAACAGGCTCGACGCAGAGACTCTGCAGAGCGTTTGTGGTGCAGTTGTGTGCACTGCACAGGTAGTGCATGCGCATGTGTTTGACCCTTGGTGAAGTGGGGAGCCTGGGCCATTGGATCCCATGAAGTCACACTGGGTGGTCTCTGTGTGGTGTCCCTGGGTCCCGGGTCCCCTGCACACAGAAAGGGGGTCAGAGGGTCGCATGAGGCTTCCCCAGCCTCATCTATCTGTGCTCTGAGCTTCAGAGAAAGCCCCACCGGAAACCCCAGGGGCCCAGTTGCCCACCTCCAAGGCTTCTGTCTGCCCTTGATCCCTGTCCTGGCGCCCAGCAACTGTGTCTGACCATCGAATGCAGGCTGGGCCAGCTGTCACTGTGACATCCATTCTCCTCGGAGGTCTGGGAGCGCCCACCCAGCTCCCAGCCGCCCCCCTCCCACCTTTCTCCCTTCTCACTGCACTCCCACAGCTGGGAATCAGTCTGAGGGCACCTGGCGCCGGCTCCCATAGCCACAGAGCCTCATGGGGTTCAGAGCCTTCATCCGTGACCTGGGAGAGACCTAGGGGACAAAGAGCTCTGTTCCCATCACCCAGGGAGCCTCAATTTCCACTGTCCCTGCCCCTGAGGACTCTCCGTCTCAGCCCCGGCCAGGAAGGAAGAAATCTGCTTATTTGCACATAACTTGCATCTGATTTACATGTGCCTCCAGGTTAGTCATTTCTAAGGGACTCCAGAATTCTGATCTCTGGGGTGCTGAGCTTTCTCTAGAGGCTTGCTTCTCTCTACCGCCTCCCCCCATCAGATGCATACTAAGGGAGAGTCACACACATAAACACACACACACACACACACACACACAAAGAGACCAAGTGCACCCTACACGTGTGAATTGGTGCATGGTACACACGACTCAGCCTTCCCTAGGGCCTCAGGCCCAGTGCTGGGTCCCCCTGCCTTGGCCAGCTGCCAGTAAGTGCTTTAAACAGCGGACTCCCAAATGGGCAAGACTGGCAGGGGTCCTGCACAGGAGACTATTTTTAGTAGCTCTCCCCCCAGTGGGTCCCCAGGACACTGCAGTCAAAGCTACAGTCCTGCAGTTGGAACCTTGTTGCCCCTGCAAGACTCTCCAGCCACATTCTCTGTCTTAACTCTCCTGCTCCCCCTCCCAGACCTTGCCCTATGAATCCTCAACACGGTTCCCTTGGGGGGCTTTGCCTTCGGACTTCATTCACCCTGCTCCCCACCAAGAACACCTCCCTGACCCTCCTCCATGATAAATACACCTCTTTGCCTTTGCTCATGCTTTCCTTCTTCTTGGATGGGCTTCCCTCCGGAGGGCGCACTCCTATACATCCTTCAAATCCCACCTCCAACCTCACCTCCAGGGTAAATCCTCTACTATTACCACTCACTCCGCAAATCCAGAGGCGGAGCAGTGGGCTGAAAAGACAGGACTGGCTCCAGTTATCTGTCTAGGGGCTGGAGAGGGCTTTGAGGCCTGCAATCCTCCATTTGTAAGAAGGGGCTAGCCAATTACACGGAGCGCACTTTGGTCTGAATTATATTTTGTTTATTTTAGGAGGAGACCTTGTGTGCCAGAATCAGACAATGCTGTTTCCACCCTTTCTGCTGTGAACCTTTGGGCAAGTGTCACAGACTCACGGGGCCCTGGTTTGCTTGTCTGTAACGTGGGCTCACCGCAGAGGATTATGAGGACCAAACAAGAGTCTGAACATTTATGGTCTGAATTCTCATTTCATCAAACAGGATAGACTCATTTGGCTCTAAGGATTTCTTTATTTTAAGATTTTATTTATTTATTTGAGAGAGAGGATGGGAGTGTAAGCATGAGCAAGGGGGAGGGGTTAGAGAGACAAACAGACTCCCTGCTGATGCGGGGCTCAATGCCAGGACCCCATGACCTGAGCCAAAGGCAGACGCTTAACTGAGCCACCCAGGCACCCCTACTGTTCACTTTTTACAACAACCTTGTGTTGCTGAAGATATGTTTTTGTTTTCCCTACTATACAGGTGGGAAAGTGAGTCTGTGTTTAGGGCTTGTCCTTGCCCAGATTTGAACCTGGATTTGGCAGAGTCTTAAGCATGGTGCCCTCCTGCACACCACCCCACCCCATCATGGTGACAGTTCCCAGCAAACCGATCAAGTGCCCAGCCCACGCCTTCCTGATACAGCTTATTCACACGTGGTCACCTCCTTCACTGTGTCTCTAAAGTACATAGATGTGAGCTCCATCTGGACTCAGGAACCAATGACAGCATGGGACACTGCCCATTGGTCCGATTCCCAGAGCCAATCGAGGTTCATCAGCATCCTGAGAAGAGGACTCTACATGGGGAAGGGGGGACAGGGGATGGACTTGGGGTGTGGGGTCTTTGTCCACACTGGCCCAGGTTGCTGATTGTTCACTTCCTCCCCACACATTCATTCAGCCTCCCCGCCCTGAGAACCTGGTGGGAGAGACACTGTCCACTCTGCATGTCAAGTGGTGAGGGCCAGGGCTCCTCCTGCGAAGCTTGACCTGGAATGCATTGTCCTGAAGCCCCACCAACCCACTACTGACCCTGGATCAACAGCTTCATGGGGGCCCTTGGTCCTGCTGAGGGTCATCCCGGGGACCACAAATGGCCGGGGAGGCATGGCCAACATAGGTTTCCCCTTTGGCAGCTGGGCAACCACCAAGCCAGAGAGTGATTCCTCTACCTCCCACAGCAAGTCTGGGCCTGCCCAGCTCCTGGAATTGGTGGGAGCCCCCTTTCTCTGGCCCTGCTGGGGGCTTGGCCCACAGGCAACCGGAGTCCTCTGTGTTCTGCTGAGGACCTGGTCCATCTGCGGGCCCAGGCAGCTCCAGGGAGAGTAGCCCGGATAGCCAGAAACCCAGGAGGGTCAAATGAGGCATCGGAGAGGCAGCAGCGCTTCCTCTGATGCCAGGACAACCCACACCTAAGAGCCTGCTGGGTCTGGAATGGCAGAGCCAATGAGGCATGAAATCAGGAAGGAGAAACTTTCTTGGGATGAGATGAAGCAAGACTCCGGAGTGAGAGGCCTGCAGCTCAGGGCTGATCCTGCCCACAGATGTGGGGCCTGGGGGCCCAGCCAGCTCTGGATTTGGGCAGGCCTGGTGGGGTTGGGCGCGGGGGGTGGGTGGGGGGAGGTAACACACGGGGACACTCCAGGGAGGGAGGAGGAGAGGTGGGGGCATGGAAGGAATGACTCTCTGAGCCCTTCAGGCCCCAGATCCAGCCTGCTCCCCTCAGCCCAGGCCCAGAGAACCGGACCCCCGAGTCCTGCGGACACTGGCGCGACCAGGGGAGCAGAGAGAAGGATCCGTGGATGGGGAGGCAGTAGACTCAGGGGGCACCCCAGGCCCTCAGCCCGCAGGTGGCTCTGAACCGCGCGGAACCCGCCAGGCCCGGCGGCGCCGCAGCGCCCTCTGTTGGCCGGAGGCGGAGGCGGCCCGTTCAGGGCTCCGGGAGGGCGGGGCAGGGGGGATCCGGGCTGCGCAGGCTCCGGCCCCGACGCTGGTTCCCCGGGCCCCGGGAGTCAGCGCCCACTGATGCGGCCATCCAAGCTGGGAGAACCTATTGTTGGAAAAACTGAAGCCAGGAGAGGGGATATGAGTAGTCCCCACGGGGGCTTGAGCCAGGGACTGGACCCTGGGACTGGCTATGTCCCAGGGGTGACTCCAAGGGATGGCCAGGATTCCCAAGTTCCCCACCAACCGCCCCAAATCAATGCTAGACAGGCTTCCTATTCCACCTCTGCCTCCCACCCCTTCTACCCAGACCCTTCCTTTTTTTTTTTAAGATTTTATTTATTCATGAGAGACACAGAGAGAGAGAGAGAGAGAGAGAGAGAGGCAGAGATACAGGCAGAGGGAGGAGCAGGCATAGCCCCATGTGGGACTTGATCCGGGGTCTCCAGCCCTCTGAGCCACCCAGGCTGCCCTACCCAGACCCTTCCTATAACAATTCTAGAATCTCTCTGTCTCCCCCCAACCTCTCTTCTGCCACCATACCCTCCATCCTCTTCAGCTCACCCCAATCCCCAGCTTCAGGAGACTCTCTGTGCTCCCGGCCAATTTCCCACACGAAGCCTTCCACTTTTTTCTGATTTTTCTCCAGGAAATGAAAACTTTAATTTATTTCCTTTCTTTTTTTTATTAACTTTATTGGATTTTCTTTTTAATTATAAGCCATAGTACTACATGTTCCTTGTAACAGCTTAAACAAACCAGAGGGATCTAGAGAAAACTTTGATAATCTCCTCTCTCCCTTTCCAGCTCCACACCTTTGAGGTCACTGACATGGTTGAAAGAGTGGTGGCTTTCTTTGTGTCTCTGAAGCCGTTTGTTCGACAAATTGGAGGCAGTGAGACCTGCCACATGTCTGCTGCCTGCCCTGCATGAACCTGGACTTCCTGGGGAAAATCAGACAGCAGCCTTGATGCCCACTGCCCTAAGGGGGCTTACATTCCAATGGGGGAGGGGAGACAATAGGGAGGAAATGAGGACATTTCTTTTTTTAATTTAAGATTTTATTTATTCATGAGACACACAGAGAGAGGCAGAGACACAGGCAGAGGGAGAAGTAGGCGTCCTGTAGAGAGCCTGATGGGGGACTCGATCCCAGGACTCTGGGATCATGACCTGAGCTGAAGGCAGATGTTCAATCACTGACCCACCCAGGTGCCCTGAAATGAGGATATTTCAAATGGTGATGAACTTTCTGGTAGTGATGGTAGGTGATGGGCTGGGACTGATGGGTTCCCCAGGCAGGCATCCCCGCAGAAGGGCTCCAGGAGGAGGGAGATTATAAATTGAGCCCCGCTGGAGGGCGCTGGAGGCCACTGGGATGGGTTTGAATGTTCGAAGGGCTGGAGAAAGCCACTGTCAGGAGGACAGCGTTGTGCAAGGACCAGAAAATGTCGTCCCTGTCTTCTGGGGAGTGAAGGGGAAATAACAAAGTGCAACAGGTGCAACAGTGCAGTGTGGTGGGGACAGGTGACATGGGGGAACAGTGTTGGGAGACATGGCCACTGCATTTCAGGAAAGCTTCAAGAAGGAAATGCTAAAATAAATAAATAAATAAATAAATAAATAAATAAATAAATAAATAAATAAATAAGAAGGAAATGCTGTCTGAGCTGGGGAAGCCACCACAGGTGAGCAGGTGTTTGCCCGGCAGCCAAGGGCCGAAGGTCCGGCGGAGCGGGCAGGGTGCACAAAGGCACCAGGGCCAGACAAAGCCTCGTGTGTCTGGGGAGCCACAGCGGGTGCCAAGGCCCCAGCCAGGGGTGTGAGGGTGGGGAAGGAAAGGGAGAGGGCTGTGGGCCAGGTAAGCAGGGCCGGGGCACTCGCAAGCCTGCTGAACAGACTGCCCTCCTCTGCTCAGCGTGCTTCTGCGAGGACACCTGCACCTTTTCCACTTCCACATTCCACCTGTGCTAGCGGATACGTAGTACTTGTCTTTCAATTAGCTACTTTTTCCCTTCTAAAATTCATTTTCAAGGGACATTTTATATGCCTTCTGTAAATGGGGAAACAGTATCCCTTGCTATATGTAAAGGAAAATAGAAGAAAAGCCGTAAAAAGAAACATTTCTATGAAAATTAACATTGTTCATCTGTGCTATTAAAAAAAGGAACCTCCTCACCACCACTACAATACCTCACTTCAGGACGCCCTGGTGCGGTGGGTGAAAGTATGGGCGCTGGAAGCCAGACCACCTGGGTCCCAATCCCAGCTCTGGAGAGTATTCCCCGTGGATCCTTGGGATCACCTTGTCTGCTGAAGCTTGTTTTCTCTTCTGTAAAATGTGGCAGTGACAGAAACTACCTCATTGGGTTGTGCAAATAAATGAGAAAATTTGGGTAACATTTCAGCAGTGCTCTCAGCCTGGCTTGGCTAGTTTGGGGCTATAGCAAAACTTCCAAGGATCTGAAGCAGGAGAGGGACCTGGAGGGTGGGGCCCTTCGTGGAGTGGGGAGCACAGGAGGCCACACGTCTGTGGGTCAGCCTGTGCGGAGTATGATTTTTGCTTGCCCTGAGTTGACAGTTTGTGAAATCCTGGAGGTGGCTGACTTCAGGCAGGGCATTCAGGAGTGAGTAGGTCATGCCTTCGGGCTGAGGTCAGGCCCCATGAGCCTGCCTGCAAGGGCCAGGAGTAGGCTGGTGCTGAGCTGGCAGGAAGTGGGTGTGGGCAGCCACACTCCCCTGGTGGTCCAGGACAGAACAGGGCTCAGCAAAGCATTTCCAGGTGGCATCCTTCCCGCTGCCCCTCCAGGTCAGCTGCTGGTCTCTAGGCCTCTGTGCCTGCAGACTGAGGCCTCTTGCTGGCTGTGACCATTCTTAGGCTCACTCTCCACCCCACCCCCAGGCACTGCCCTGCACCACTCCCATTGAAATCTTGGGGGCACTGGAGCACCAGAATAATGATGACCCCAAATGGGGTGGAGGGAGAAAACTAGTGAAGTCTTCCTCTGAAGTCCGTGGCTACTACCCCACTCCCCCTCTCCCCTGCCCCATCTCTGATCTGGCTTGGATGGAAGGCCTCAGATTCCATCTCCCTAACAAGGAAGCTGCCCTGGGGAGCTCTTCTACCCCCTGGATCCCTCTGACAGTGCCTGCTCCCCATCCCCCCATCCCCCCACCTCCACCCCCACCCCCCAACTCCTACCTAGCCCTAACCTCGCCCAGCGCTGCCCCTGAGAAGAGCTTCTCAGCAGGGATTCCTTGCTGGGTGGAGGTCGCGGTTGTCCCTCCCTCTGCCGCCAGGCGTCACCACCGGCCTGGAAATGGAAGGCGCAGCCCAGGGCCTCCGGACGCCCCGCCGACTGTCGGCGGGTGAGGGGCAGAAGCGTCCGGCAGCCCTTTGCCCGGGGTGGGGTGGGGGGTGGGTGGTGGCGGGGGGCAGAGACGGCTCCCGACCTCCTCCGGAGGTGGCGGCCACTTGGCGCTCCGGCCCAGTGTCTAGGGCCGGGGGGGGGGGGGGTCCAGAGGGCCGCGCACCCGTATATTCCGGCCGGTGTGGCCCGAACTCAGGAGGCAAACCCGAGGACCAGGGGTGCGGGAGACCGTGCGGATCCTGGGGTGCCCTGCCTCTCCGCCCACCCGTGAAAAGGAGGCGGGAACTTCTCACTACAGATGTTATATTGACCCGTTGCAGAAATAAAAAACCTGAGGTGCTCATTTCTGGGCACCAAGTCATAGGAAGCCCCTGTCCCCGTGGCAGCTGAGGCTACTTCCACCATGGAGCTGCCCCCCCGTCCCCGCGCCGCACCCCAGCTCCTGGGACTTGAAAATCCGAAAATCCGTGGTTGAACAGTAACTGGATGGGAATGTAACAACAGCCAGCATTTACTGAGCACTTACTATGTGCCCGACGCTGTTCTCAACAACCTCGTACATGGATACTGTTATCGTCCCCACCAGGGAACTGGAGCACAGACAGGTGAAGTCGTTTGCCCAGCTATGGCGGTCCCCGGGCCATCTGGCTGCGGAACTGGGGCGCGCAACGACGCCTCTGGGGGGCACACGCTTGTTTTAAAGGGTCTTTCGGAAGCGCCTGCCCGCGGGGCGCGGGGCGAGAGGGGAGGGGGGAGGTCGGCGCTCCGGCGGGCGAGGGGGGCCCGGGGGCGCTGCGGGCGCAGGTCCTCGCTTTCCCGAGGCTCCCCAAGTGCCCACCAGGTGGCGCGCTGACCCCACTCGCCTCCGACACGACACGCCCGCGCAATCTCTCCATCGCCCCCTGCGGGGAGTCGGTGTTGACCACAGCGACCCGGGTCCAGCCGACAGGTGGCGGACTGGTGACCCGGTGCCAGGTGTCGGCTCCTTGCCAGGTGTCCTGCAGTTCAGCAGCGCAGCTCCGGCCTTGTTTTCTCCCCTTTGCTCCTCACCTTTGAAGATACAGAGATGCAGCAGCAGGGAGCATGGCCAGACTCCTTTTGTTCAGTGCTTCTGTTTACAAAGCATTCTCCACTAGCTCAATTCCCACGAAAGATGGGGGGGGGGGTACTCTGTTCCCAGGGGAGAGCCACATACTCTCACACTCATCAGTCCTCACCTCATGAAATGGGCACTAGGATTCCCCTAATCCGGGAGGCTGAGGCCTGAAGAGGAGGAGAGGTTCACCCGAGATCACCCAGACAGCAGATCTCAGAGATGCCCCCTGGTCCGGGCCTGCTGGACCGCATGTGCTCGCCTTCTCCACTCGAGGAGAGCGCATACGCGAACACTGACACCCAAGGTCCTTCTTGGCTGGTGCAATCCTGCCAGAGGCAGGGGCATAGACCACATGACCTCTCAAAACCTCAGCCTCGCAGGCTTGAGATGTGAGGGGGCAGCTTCCCTCGGGGCCCTCAGGGCCACGGGTCTCCCTCCTGCTTCCTCTGCTCCCTTGCCCCTCCCCTGTCCTGGTGCCCCCTCTCTTTCCTCACTCCTGCCTCCACGACTGGCCGTGGCAGCCCCATTTTGCACCCCTGCTATGCTCTGTTCTGTGCAAGCTCCTTACAACCTCATCTCTGAAGATCCTCCAAGCTCCCACAGCTCCCAGTCTCATCCCTCTAGGGGGCCCTGCACTCGGCCCCCAGCTGTTCACTGCACCTGAGCACCCTGTAGCACTTGATACTCCACCTGTCAAGGGCAGGCGCTGCATCTCCCTGAGCAAACCTGCTCTTAGCCTTGTTCTCTGGACCAGAAAGCCAGAGGTTATCTTTGACTCCTCAGCCTCATGTCGTGGAGTCGATCTCCTCTCTGTTGCATCCCTTAAACATCTTTCTTTCTTTCTTTCTTTTTAGATTTTATTTATTTATTCATGAAAGACACAGAGAGAGAGAGGCAGAGACACAGGCAGAGGGAGAAGCAGGCTCCATGCAGGGAGCCGGATGTGGGCCCAACCCCGGGACTCCAGGATCACGCCCTGGGACCAAGGCAGGCGCCAAACCACTGAACCATCCAGGGATTCCCCCTTAAACATCTTTCAAGGCCATTCCATCCTTCCCATCCCCTTGTCTGCCACAAATCAGCCCATCCTCACCTCCCAGCTTCATTTTACCCTCTCTCAAATCAACCCTCCACATGGCTGTCAGAGTGGTCTTTCTAGTGATTGTTCTGAGTGCAGATTTGACCCATGTTTAAAACTTGTAATAAACCCAAACCACCTGAATCCCAGGATGAAACCCGAAACCCTTAACTGGACCCACGAAGCACCAGGCCATCTGGCCCCGCCTGCTAGCCTGGCTCCCAGTCTCATTCCTCCCTCCTGGGCCACACTTCAAAGTGCTGGACTCTTCCGAGTCCCGGGGTCCTCACAGGTACTGTTCCCTCCGCGTGGAAGACCACCCCCCCAGGCTGTGCGGTGGCCCAGGCCTCCTGGCCATTAGGTCTCAACTGCAATGTCACATCTCACAGAGTTTTCCCTGGTCCTCTTTAGCTTCCCTCTCACTCAGAACTTGCTGTCCTGCCCTCACACCGCTTGCCACCATCTTCTAGAGCTCGTGTGTCTGTGGGCTTGGCTGGTTCATCTCTGTCACTGTCAGAGCCTGCGCATAAGGACTGCCAATCACAGCTGTACCCCTACACCCAGCCCAGGGCCCGACATAAAAGTCGAGGCCCAATGACTATTTGTGGAACAAATCATCCTTTCATCTAAGCTTCTCAGAACCCCAATCCCATTGCTCTCATCTCTGGCCTTTGCAGTTGCTTCCCCTTCCGGGAAGGTTCCTTCCTTCCCCTCCCACCTGGGCTGATCCTCTTATCACAGGACCGATTTCTTTGCTGAGTCCTCAGCCTCCTCATTTGAATTAGGATTTCTCTCTGGGCTCCCCTGTCCCCTGTACATAGCACTCCATCATGACATTTTAAACTTGCAAACTGCCAGGTAAACATGAGAGATTGTTAACAATCATGATCTGCTGCGATGTCCCCCGCCCCACCCCAGACTTCTTGGCTCCAGCTGGCTCAGGAGCATCCACTCTCTGCCTTTCAAAGCATCAGGAACCCCATTTCCCATCCATTCGATAAGCACTGGTCAGGCACCTCCTGTGCTGTTGGCTTTCCTGCAGCACTGGGTGGGGGGACGGAGGAGGAGAAGAAGGCAGACAGGCTCCTTCCCCAGGGGAGACAGAAGCAGGTGGAAGAGGAGGTGCTAAGCAAATGCCTACTGTGGCCAGCAGCCAGCGTGCACGGGGAGGCACGGAGGAGGCTGGGGGCTGAGGGGCAGGCCTCGTGCATTGGGTTCTGCCCCTGCACTGAGCAGCTGCCCTCTGCCGGGCATGGAGGGGGGGAGCCTTGGGGACGATGATGACGAGGAAAGGTTTGCCTGAATGGCAGATGTGCAGGAGTGGGGCCTATGTCCTGCAAGCTGTGCACAGAGTTCACAGTATTTGGGGTCTGTGGTCTCCCTTCCCATCCTGGGAGCAGTTAGAGGCACCAAGGTGGGGTACGGTTACCAGAGGAATCTCAGCCAAAACCAGCGGTCACTTTTCTGTCTCTCCCTTGCCAGGCCGCCCTGTTCCTTTGAGCCGCTGCTGCGCATCCCCTCTTTCCGGACCTCCCCACCCACCAGAGCTCATCAGAGTCCAGAGGTAACCTCCACTGGCATCACCTGGGAACTGGGTCGGGGCTTATAAAAATACATGGTATTGGGCTCCCAGCTTCTGAAAGGCTCCCTGGGGTAGGATCCTAGGATCTGCAGGTGTTGCAAGAACCCTCACTCTGCTTGGCACACTCAACTGTGAGAACCCCAGCGCTGCTGCCACTTCCGAGACCAGTCGGCCTGCCTTTCTTGCCTCTGGCCGTCAGGCCCTTGCTGGGGTCCTTTAGGGGCTGTTCTTCCCTCTGCCCATCCCTTAAATGACAGGGTGCCTGAGGCTCCCATCCAAGCCCCTTGTGCCTCTTGTATATCCGCCCCTCCTGCACCCCAGGTTAGACTTCATTTGGCCCTTGGGTGACCAGCAGCACCCAGACTTGAGATGACCAAAGCTGACCCCCTCACCCTTTCAGTTCACCTCAGCAAGCATCCTGCCTTCCTGCCCATGCCAGAAACTTGGGTATCATACTCGACTCCCTTTCTCCCTTCCTCTCTCGTCTCAGCAACAACCACATCCAGATTATTTTGCCTCCTAAAGATGTCCTCTGCAGTCCTCTCTGTCCTCAGACCTTTGCCTTAATCCCCTAACTGGTTCCCTCCCCTTCCTTCCCTTTCTCTCCCTCTAGTCTCTCCTCTCTCTGGTGAAGAGAGAGGAGCTTTCCAAAATGCAATCCTACTATAATCACCAGCCCCCTAAAAACCCTTCCAAAGTCCTAACCCATGACCCGACACACTGAGAGCCTCCCGCTCCAGCCTCTTCTCCTCCCCTCCACACCTCAGTAACAACGCACAGCTTCTGCTTCCAACCTCCTACCTCTGACCAGTCAGTGCCCTCTTGCTTGGCTGACTCTTCCTCACAACCTCGGCACCACCTCCTCCAGGAGGCCACCCCTGACCCTCCTGGACCCTGCCCGCACCAGACTTGGTGCATCCATAATGCCTGTTACAGGGATCCGTTATTCTGCTCACCACACTGAATTATAATCATCGATTTCCATCTCGGTTGCTCGCTAGCCAGTGAGATCCTGGAGGGCAGGGACGGCGTCCCATTCATCTCTGTATCCCAGACCCTGCCTGCCACCTGGCACTGAAGCCAGGCTCAGCTAGTGCTTGACAGGTGAATGCAGAGGGGGCGCTCGAAGGAAGTGAGCGCCAGAAATGGCCGAGAGGGCAGGGAGGGCAAGCCTGGCAGGAGGCGCAGCCAGAGCAAATGTGTGGGAAGTAGAAAAGCAAGAACTTCCCTTTATTGCACTCCCACGACTGCCCGCCAGCCACTGTACCTGAGCTTTGTTTGCACATTTTGTCTCTTTTAGTTCTTGCAACAACAGATCAGGATACTGGCATCAGAGAACCAAGGCAACCTGCCCAAGGTCACACAGCCAGGCCTGGAGTGGAATCCAGGATTGTCTGGCCTGAAAACCTGTGCTCGTCCTCCCGGGTATAGGACCTTCTGGGGATGGACAGGGAGTGGGCCCGGCTCCGCCTCTCCCTAGCTGAGCACCGGAACCAGCTGCCCACGCTCAGGCCGACAGCTTCTCCCTCCCAGCCTGACCAGAGGCTCAGAGGCCAGACAAGGATTCATCTGTTCCTTCTTCCCCTGACTTTGGGGGTCTTTGAGAGACATGCACAGACCACCCCCCACCCCACCAGGGAAGGGTGCTGCCTCCTGGCGCTGCCCAGGGCACCTGAAGAATGAAGGGGGCTCTGCGATGCTGTTTGGGTTCTGCAGAATCTGTCTCCCTCATCGCACTTGGCCCAGGCTGATATTAAGATTCATCTGCATTCCCCGCGCACCCGCCTGGCAGATGGTGGGGGAGGAGGCTGGGTGCGTGCTGGGGGCTGCAGCCAGAGACCAAGCCGGGCCTGGAGGGCCACAGAGCAGAGTGCCCACCCAGCGTGCTCCCTGGGCCTGGCCCAGGCTGGGGCCGCTCCAACTGCTGGGGTACCTCCTCACCCTCACAGCCTCCAGGGGTGCTAGGACTTGACCTTTGCTTTTTCTAAGGACTAAGAGGGTCCTGGAATTCCAGCAAGGAAACACAGATATGAGTGGGATGATGGAGGACAGGACCCCTCTACCCCTCCCCCTCTGCCCCCCCCCCCCCCCCCCCCGGCCTTTGGGGATTTCAGATCAGGGCCCTGCCCTTCCTCCTGGCCCTGGAGGTTTGCAGAGGTCAGAGATTACAAAGGACCCCTTGGGATAGGAGCACCGTGTCCCAGCCTGGTCAGTCCCTGGGTCCCAGGGAGGGTATGTAGTGAAAAGCACAGACACAGCTTTCAGGGAGACCTTACCTGCCTAGTCCTCAGCTTCTCACCCCAGCCCCAGAATTCAGCCTGGCCCCGAGTGACCTTTTCATCCAGGGCTCTGGCCAAAAGTTTCCCATCACAGTGATTGGACAGAGTGGTGGGGGCTGGTTATCGTAGCCCCTCTGAGTAAAGTAGAAGAGAAAGAAACTGACATTATATATAGCAAGGGAGCACAAGCTAGACATCTAGAAGAACTTCCCTCAGCACAAAAGCGAGTCTTGCAGAGACAGTGACTTTCAGCTGTGGGGATAGGCTACTCGTTATTGACGTGCTTTTTTGGCTGTTGGAATGGGTTTGGAAAAAATGACCTTTCCCAAGTCCAGGTCTCCTGGGGTGCAGGGTAGGGCAGCAGGTTCCCAATGCCCGCTGCGGAGGAACAGGCGCCTTGCCAGGGGGATGCAAAGGGTAGGGTCCCTATCCCAGGGCCACCGTCCATCCTCTCGCCTCCTCGCCGACACGTCCCCCGCCCCCGCGTCCTGCCCCCTTCGTCCTAGGTCCCCCGGCTGCAGGCCGGCAGGGGAGGAGTTAACTCCGGAGGTACCGGCTGGGCTCACCGTACCTGCCGCCGCCGCCGCCGCCGGTGGGAGGGACGAGGAAGCGGGAGCCGCCTGGGCGCCAGAGCGCTCCAGTCTGGCGGGGTGCTGCGCGGGGAGCGGGCGGCGGGGCTCGGCGCGGCCAGGGGCGTCCGCCAGGGGGCGCGCCGCGACGGGGCGGGAGGGGCCGTCTGGTCTGGGGAATTAGCGCCAGGGACGGGCGCGCGCGCGGGTCCCCAGCACATCTGGGCGAGAGCAGCGCCGCTGGACCGAGGGGGGCGCCGAGCGCAGATCTGGAGCGGCAGAGGCAGCGCGCGGCTGGGGCCCTTCGAGGCGCTCGGGGCGCACATCTGGGACCTCGAGAGGGGGCCGCGCCGCGCGCAGCTGGGCCCAGGGAGGGGGGCGGCGGCTGCACAGCTGGCCCGGAGGGGGCGGGGTCGGTCCCGGGCGACCGGCGGAGGGGAGGGCCGCGAGCAGCGGGGGACCGGAGCATGGGACGGCGCGCCTGAAGCAGCAGGGGCGAGGCAGGGGCCTGGGAGCCCGGCAGGAAAAGAGGAGAGAAAGGGGCCCGACAGCAAAGGAGGAAGATGCAACTGACTCGCTGCTGCTTCGTGTTCCTAGTGCAGGGCAGCCTCTATCTGGTGAGTGGCCCGCGGGGAGCTGCGCCGAGGGGCGGGGGCCCGGAGGACGGGGGAGAGCCCGGAAACTTTCTCCCTGCCCCCGACATCCCGGGGATGGAGGGGAAGCCCGGAGGCTGGGGGAGAGGGCGGGTCCGAGGAGCGAGACCGGACCGCAAGGGTTAATAGGGGCGGGGAGAGGGTGCTCGGCTGGCCCACCCACTCGGCCGCCGGCGGCGGGAGGTGCGACCAGCACGAGGGAAAAGGCCAGCCGCGGGGCGCCCAGGGTTACCCGACCGGGTCCCGGTGCCCCGGGACGCGCGGAAGGGGAGTGGGGTGGGTGGCGGGGCCGACCACCTGCCAGGTCTGCGGCCGCGGGCTCTTCCCCGACCGCGGGGACCCCGAGGGCCCGGGACCTGGGTCCCTCGGCGCGCGGAGCCTGTCCAGGCAGGGGGCGGCCCCGCGGCCCCCGCTCGCGCCTTCCCTCCCGCTCCCTCCCTCCCCGCCTGTTGTTTTCCTCTCCTCTCCCGGCTGCGCGCAGCCCGAGCCCCACAGGACCTGGGCAGGCGGCTCCCGCCCCGGGCGCCCGCGGCAGCTGAGCGGAGCGCCCAGAGCCCGCTCCCCGTGCGCTCGCTCGCCGCGTCCTGCCGCCCGGGACGCCCGGGACTCCCACCCCGGCCCCCCGCCGCGGGCTTCACTCCCCTCCGACCGCCCCCGCCCCCAGTCCTGCCGTAGAGAAGCCTCGGCCCCACATCTGGACCTGCCCGTTTCCTCAAAACAATAACCACCCGCTCTGTGCCACCTCCCCTTTGCCACAGTGGAAGCACCCTTCCCTTCTCGTATCCACACCTGCTGTCCCACTCCCCACCCTCCAGCCATTCAGCTGCGACCCCCGTGGCCAAGTAAACAAGGGTCTGCAGCCCCAGGTCCCAGTCCCCCTGGAACTCCCCCTCCTGGCTGCCCCTCTCTACCCTACCCCTGGGCCTAGCAGGCAGGGCCACCTAGCACATCTCTAAAGGCATAGCCAGGGCCGGGGTGGGGGGCATGAAGACCCCGGGGCCCCAGAGCCCTCCAGAGCCCAGCACTCAGGCATCCCCCTATCCTCATCCCAGGGGTCACCAGCAAACCTACAGGCTGCCCAGCTGTGAGCTGGTGCCCCTGGTGCTCTAACGCAGACACACAGGGGGGAGTACTCTCTTTAGAAGCTGAGTAAGCACACACCAGGCGGCTGCCCTCAGGAAACCTTGTCTACTCCCTGATGCCCTCCTGAGCTGTCCCGTGTCTGAGCTGGGTCACGCTGTCCTGCTGGCCCTCCCCACAGCTCCTCCAGGAGGCCTTCCCAGGTGTTGCCTGTTGCCATGGCTGATCCAGCAGATGCTGGCCAGGCCTTGGCAGTTTGGCAGAAGATTCCAGGTGGGGATGGAGCTTGGACAGAACCTCCATAAATGGACCTATGTGGTCCATGAGGCCAGAAGTGAGGGGTGAATCGGAGGGCTGACCCTCTGTGACTTAGCCTTCCTGGGATGTAACCTTTGAGTCCTGGTGGCCTCCTCTGTAGAACGGGCATAATAACAACTCCTGCCTCTTGGAGCAACGGTGTCGGGGCGTGTCATCATCGGTGATCCTCAGAGTTTTTGACCTTCCGTATCTTGGCCATCCTGGGTGTGGAATTCACTCCTGGGCTCCTCTTATTCCTTCTGCCAAACCCTAAACTGCATTTGCACATGGGAGAAAATGTCACTGGGTTCTATTAATTCTCTTAACCTCGGGGGATGAAATATCCTAGGATAAGGGGGGCGATGTCTCATCCCACAGACTAGGGAGTGCCAAAAAGCAGGGGCTGCCCTTCTCCTGTCAACCGGGGCTCTCCCAGCACAGGGATGGGGCTCTCCTATTCCACTCAGGGCTCCCTGAGGGCAGTAACTATGCCTCCGCATCGCCTTGTGAATTTCTCAGAGGCAGGGAATTTCCTCTGTGAAATCGTGACCTTATAACCTCTCCTGCGTCAGCACAGGGCTATGCTTCTGACATCAGCTGAGGACCATTCCCAAGATCCGAAGCTGGGCCTCCCCCATCAGACTGGAGACTCCCCAGGAGCAGGGGCTGTGTTTCTCTGGTGCCATGGCCCACGGGAGAGCATTCTCGACCATCTTTCCAGACTTGGAGTAGTGGCCAGAGGCAGGACAGTGGCGGGGAGGAGATGGAGGTGACCTGAATGTCACAAGGCGAGATGGGACCATGACACAAGCCAGAGTGTACACCCCCAGCCCCTAGCGTAAGTGGGTGATGTGCAGGGATCCGTCAGCCTCAGATCGGTAGAAGGGTCAGGCTGTTGGTGGGAAACAGCGACCAGAACTCCTGGGTCCTCAGGGACAGGGCTCTCACTCTCCTCCCAACTCCCCTCACAGGTCATCTATGGCCAGGATGATGGCCCTCCCGGCTCAGAGGACCCTGAGCGCGACGACCACGAGAGCCAGCCCCGGCCCCGGATGCCTCGGAAGCGGGGCCACATCTCACCTAAGTCCCGCCCCATGGCCAACTCCACCCTCCTAGGGCTGCTGGCTCCGCCTGGGGAGGCATGGGGGGTCCTTGGGCAGCCTCCCAATCGCCCAAACCTCAGCCCCCCACCTTCGGCCAAGGTGAAGAAAATCTTTGGCTGGGGTGACTTCTACTCCAACATCAAGACGGTGGCTCTGAACCTGCTCGTCACGGGGAAGATTGTGGACCACGGCAACGGGACCTTCAGCGTCCACTTCCGACACAACGCCACAGGCCAGGGCAATATCTCCATCAGCCTCGTGCCCCCCAGTAAAGCTGTAGAGTTCCACCAGGAGCAGCAGATCTTCATCGAAGCCAAGGCCTCCAAAATCTTCAACTGCCGGATGGAGTGGGAGAAGGTGGAAAGGGGCCGCCGGACCTCGCTCTGCACCCACGACCCAGCCAAGACCTGCTCCCGAGACCACGCTCAGAGCTCGGCCACCTGGAGCTGCTCCCAGCCCTTCAAAGTCGTCTGCGTCTACATCGCCTTCTACAGTACAGACTATAGGCTGGTCCAGAAGGTGTGCCCAGATTACAACTACCACAGCGATACTCCCTACTACCCCTCCGGGTGACCCTGGGCGGGCTGCAGAGGCCAGGCTGGGGCTGGAAGGACAGGCCTGCCCAATGGAGGAGGCCATCTGGCTGGACACTGGGCAGGGAAGGGACCGGGGGGATCTCAGGCAGCGAGGGTGGGTGGAGAGGAGGAGATGCCAAGTGGGGCCAGGGCCAAGTCGCAGGTGGTGGTGGGGAAGGGGTCCTGAGTGTTGGCCCCAGCCTGAGGTGGTGAAGCGACTGGGACACAAGAGCACTGGAGGAGGAGTGGGTTCTCTGGGCAGCCCCACGGGGCTTCCCCACCAAGCAACGGGAAGATGTTGGGTCCAGGAGGTCCCTGGGGAAGTCAGACCAGTGTGGCCCCAATAAAGTGATGGAGAGGAGCCTAAAGCCTTGGTTCCCTCTTTGCCATCCTGAGGAAGAACAGCAACAAAGAGAGGGGCGTTTCACCAGCGTGGACACCAAGTAGGCAACAAAGGATGGCAGAGATGGGGCTGCCTGGGCACCAGCTCTGGGTAGGGGGAGGGCCTCCCTGAGGCGGCCCCCCGTAAGCCCTTGACCTAGACTATGGACTGAGCTTGGCTTGAGGCTGAAGTGGTGACCCTTGAAGTCTTCTTGATGTCTTGACAAATAGACCATCTGTTCCCAGCCAGGCCATACCTTTCCAAGATTCTCTCTCCTGCCATTGCTGCCCACCCCCACACCCCGCTCACCCTTGTGCTGATGGGACACCCATCCTTAAGCTGAGACAGAGGGTGATTGTGGGTCTCCCAACACCAAGGCCACAGATGGAAGCCCACCCTTGCGCCGTGTCCCTCTGCTACGCCACCCCCTGCTGGCTCCTCTAGGAGTGTCCCTGTCCAGTGGGTGAGCCTTGCCTGTCTGCCTGGGGCTCACCTGGGTAGAACCAGCAGCTCCCCTCTTGGCCCATGGGGCTGGGGGCTGCCAGATGGTCAAGGGCGTGCTGGACCTGTTCCATGGTGTCTGTCTGTGGGTGGGGGAGGGGTGGGCGGGGTGTGACATCACCTGATTGTCGACTTCTGTGTGCAGAGTCTTGTTCTGGAACCGGGAATAAAGCTTTCCCAAGGCATTGGATTCCGAATTGTCTGGGGCAGGGAAGGGCCCTGGGTGCCCCACGTCCAGCCAGCCTTGCTCAGATGGCAGCAGGACATCTCCTGGAGACCAGAGCTGTGGGGCTCCCATAGCTGCTGGAGCTGCCACTCACTGACAGCTTTGGGGCTTCCCTCTCCAGCCCCTTTTCTGGAGCCTTCGGGAAGGCTGGGCAGACATTGCTTGGCATGCTCCTGGGTGTAGGGGGGCAGCGGCTGCAAAGCAGCGTGGGGAGGAAGAGCTAGTAGGTGGGATGGGCCATTGTATTCCTTGGCCTCCCTAGGCTATTATCTGGGTGGGCCCGGGGTGGGGGAACCTTGCTCTCGCCATCAGTATTTTGCTCCGTGGGCTCAGATTAAGTCCATTCTCTTCTCTGGGTCTCTTTCTGCTTCTTTGTAAACTGAGGAGCTTGCCACCCAGAGCTTCTCCAATGTGAGTGGGCATCTGAATCACTGGGAGCATCGTTTAACACATGCATTTCGGGGCCCCAGTTTCTAATTCAGTAGGGCTGGGGTGAGGTGCAAGGATTTGCCCTTCTGACAAGGACCCAGGGTGGATACTGATGCTCCTGGCCCAGGGACCACACTCTGAGGACCACTCACATGACCTCTGTGTTCCTCTCTGGCTCTGGCTCCCTAAGATGAAGAGACACCTCTGAGGCTCTCTCCCCACTGTGACTTCCAGCTGCTTCTCCTGGGGAAACCTCCTGGAAGGGTCCTTTCAGAGAATCGGAGTGTTGGTTTCTCAGTCTGGTGATGTGCTAGTACGGCAACAGGCCAGGTTGGGGGGAAGTGGGGACAGAAGGAGGCCTGGGAGCAGCCATTCTCCTGCCCCAGCCTATGGGAAGGCCTTGGGAAGGATGTCTGCCCGTGGCGCCTCGCCCAGGAGTCAGCTGGGCCCTTTGAGGCTCAGTGTGCGGAACACTGAGCCCCGGGTACCAAGATCACAATGCCCTCTCTAAGGTCATCTGAGGTCTGCTCACTTGGGGGGGGGGCAGCACTCAGGCCCCCTGGGTCCCTTTTGGCCACGCAGCCACAGCTAGGAGAGTCATAGCATGAAGGGAAGGTGGTCCTGCCACTCCTACCTTGTCTCCCCTGCCCACCAGCACTCAGCACAGTCCCCTTGCTCCTCTCGCTGCAGATTAGAGCTGGACGAGGCCTTAGAAGCCACCTTGCTTATGAAGTGACCCAGAAAGGGCACATGACTCAAGCTCACACTCCTGTTCCAGCTTTCCGCTGCATCGTGCCTCCTGGGGCCACCTCTCCTGAGCAGAGATTTGTGACACTCCTCCCACCCGGCCATGCCACTCTCTCCCTTCCCACCTTGGGACAGGTACTTGGAATTCAGGCAGGCCCAGGGGCTCAGGCCCCCCTGAGTGGGGGGCTCGGGGCTGCTGGAACCTGGGGAACTCTTACCTGTGGATGCGTCCCAAACACCACTGCCTCCCGCACCCTGTGGGCACCGGAGGAAGAGGAGGGCAGTGGTCCTGACCCTCCTCACCTGGTCTGGCTGAACTATTAGCAGGACCGGGGGATGCTCTGACCCACCCCCTCTGGCTCCTCTTTCGTGGAGAGCCAGATGCTGTGGACAGCTGGAGGGCTGGCCTGCCTGGCACACATTCCGTCTGAGCAGGGGATGGGTTCATTTTAATAACTTCATTTCACCCTCGCGCACACTCCACTGCCTCATCCCTCCTTTTCTGCCACACTAACCTGGCTGCTCTTCTCGGCTAGGATCTTGCTAATAGATTTTCTCCTGATTTGTAAGTCTTGTGGAATAGACCTTTGGGCCCTGATATTCTTGCCACCACCAGATATTTCCTATGCCCCGTGGTCCTCACAAAGGTGAGGGGTCTACACAACTGCCTCTCATCACTAGGGCACCAACCTCTGCCCCCTTGGTGAGCAATGTCTGTGACATCCTCCCCAGGGAGATGGATCCCCCCCCCCCCAGGCACTACATAAACTGCTGCTTGATCTTGCCAAACACTGGAGAGCAGAGTCCTCTGGAAGGAAAGCTCCAGAAAAGAAGCCCTAGGTCCTTCCCCTACCCAACCCTTTGGCCTCCCCCACCACTGCACTTCAGTGACAGGGCCTTTGGTCCTGTGGTCCAGCTGTGCCATCTATCTGCTCAACCTAGCTGGGGAGCTTCCCCAGGGCAGAGTCCTTGTCTCCTTCATCTGAGTGGAGCAAGCCTAGCAGATTGAATGCTCTTTGAGGTCATGGCCCAAATCACCCTATGAGACTGAGGAGCTGGGGTCTGTAACCCCACATCTGATTGAAGAGCCTGTGAGGCCAGCATCTGTGCCTCCCTCATCAGATTGGAGTTTCCTGAGGGCAAGAACTGCAATATGGACCTAGGGAGGAAAGCTTGTTCCCAGAACACGTGGAGGCTGCCTCTGACCTTTGGCTTTGGGCGCAGGTACTGTCTAGGTCTCACTGTCCCCATCTCTGATGGGGCGAATCTTCCCAGCCATCTGTGAAGCTGACAAGAGGGAATCCATGTTAGGTCAACTGACAGCAAAGCTGAGTCTTCCTCTGAATGAAGCTTAAGGCAAAAGCAATAGGTGTCTAGGTCCCTCTTCTCTCCTCCTTCCCCCTCATTTTTCCTCCCTAGGATGAGCAAGCGGGAACTGAGTCACCCCCTTCCCCGTCCTTGGCAGGGATGCTGGTGACCTTGCATGTGGCAGTCTCCTGAGGCGAGGCCCATTGCTCAGAGATGCACGAGGTGGTGGGTGGGTAGGGAAGTGGGGGAAGGGTATGCATGGGGGTGGAGGCAGCTGAAGGTCAGGGGGTGACCAGGGACCTAGATTATCAAGTTGGGTAGCTATAGGGGGTTGTGGGAGACACAGTGAACCAGTTGCTACTGTGTTGGGAAGTGATCCAATGCCATGACTGGGAGTGGGAGAGAGAAATGTTACTTATAGAGAGACTCTGAGTTCCGTGGTACAGCAAGGAGAATGGGGGTGGGGGGTGGGGGGAGTGGGGTGACAGGCAAAGAGAGGCCCAACCAGCCCCACCAGGGAGGAGGCAAGATTGGGCGGGGGTGGCACCTGTCAATTATGCCAAGGTCCTGGAGTGGCAGCTGCCGTCATCCTTAAGGCGTAAATGCCAGAGGAGACCTGGCAGTCAGTAGTCGGGGGCTGGGCTCTGGTTCCTTGGGGGCCCATTTCCTGTCGGCCTGCCAAGCTCAAAAGCTGACCGGATGATCCAAGTGACGGATGCCTACTTCAAAGCTTTCCAGTCCATCATCTCAGGGCCACCTGGCTAGATGGTCCCAAAGGACCAGCTGGCACCTCGCAAACCACAGAGGCTACCCCTGAACCGGCAACATATGTGCTGCAGGAATTTATATCTGTGTCCTGATCCTGGGTCTGTAGTTCATTAGCTGGGTGGCTTTGGGCAAAGGACATCATCTGCCACACCTCCTTAGGTGAAAACCTAGGGATCTACCTACATTGGAGCATTGGGGGGAAAACTAAATGACTTACTCGACAAATATGATTTCTTCTTCCTTTGTTTTTGGATGTGGGCTTGTCAGCTTCAGCCTTGCTCCTGGCGTAGCTGGGTGGAAGGGCCCTGGGCTGGAGGGAGGAGACTCGGCTTCGTGGCCTGGTTCTGCGCCATAATGCATGAGGCAGAGGCCACTAATTGTCCCATAATATGCATTTCCCCTTTTTCCATAGGAATAGAATCCTCAGTGTTCAGCTGGGCATATGGCTACCTGAGATAAATACTACATCCCTCTGCCACTCTTGTACCTAGATGGGGTCCTGTGACTGAGATCTGGCCAGTGAGCCAAAGGGTTATTTGGCAACTTCTAGAAAGACAGTTGATAAGACAGTTGAAAGACAGTTCTCGCTGCCATCTTAGACCATGGGCATAAGAGTCACATCCTGGAAGTGACAGAGCAATGAGTGGGGGGAAGGCTTGGTTGCTGAACGCCTTGTGAAACAGAAAATGTTGTGGACTAGAAACACCATGTTAGCCCTAGGCTGCCTCCCTTCAGACTTTTATGTGAGAGAAAAATCCAATTTCTACCTCATTTAAGCCACTGCGCTTTGGGTCTCCATTTCTTACAGTTACATCTATCACCACCCAACCCAGTGGATGTGTTTCAGTGCTTCCCTTCTGTGGACTCGTTTCCTCATCGGAGAAATGAGCTAATGATCATGTATCTTGCCGCACATCAGAGAGGTCTTATAGGCTTGCGGGCAGGAATGAACTGGGGAGAGCTCTGGTCCTCCCCTCCCCTGCCACCCCCAACCACTCCCTGGCATGGAGGCCCACAATCTCCATTTTTGGAGGTGGAAAGAGTGGCTGCACCATGGCAGGGAGCCCCTGACGGACGGATTCTCCACCCCTTCTGAAAGGCCTCCAGTCCCCAAATTCAACCCCTGCACGTCTGAGTCCCCATCCACATTCTGATGTTGGTGACACACAATCCTCGTTAAGGGCCTGACTGATCCCAGCCAGATGGGATCCTAATTTAATTAAAACCCTTTAATTACCTGCAACAACACAGCTTTGGAAGTCCAATGCAGGAGGGGCCCTGTGATGGGAGGGGAGAGGGCAGGGCAGCACAGTGGTACCTCCACCCGGTGGATACAAACTGCACGTAACAGTCAGCGTGGCCCCTGCCTCTGGCTTGGTCTGCAGCCAGGCGGGGAGCCAGGCCAACCAGGCCCTTGGCTGCAGAGTAGCAGGATCTAGAAACTGACACTGTCAGCATTGGTTTGGTGCTTGCACTGGGACCACCAGAGGCCACAGAAGCTCGGGTCTGAGCTGTCTGAGACCCTGGCCCTGCCCAGGACACTCTGGGTAAGAGCAGGCCTGCTATGGATTCCTCCCGAATTGGTCGGGCTTAAGAAACGGGATTGCCTTCGCATCCACCGAAGGAAAGCCATGTCCCTGAGAATGGGGTCTTTCCTGGAGGACAGGCAACCGCCTGGGGAGGGGAACAAAAGCCAGTGGCCTAGGTGGGTTGTAGAGGGCTGCGTTGTTTCTTGGGCACCAGTAAGGAGCACCCCCACCATGGTGCTGGGCGTCAGGTGGCTCCGACTTAGGAAGGCAGAAGGAAGGGACCCGGGCCAGGCCAGAGCCCACCAAGCCTTGGCAGGGGCAGATTCTGAAACCCAGGCTCTGTGAGCCGGGCTCTTCTTAAGCCTTGTGGACACCACACACTAATACCCATCTGTTCTCCCTTAGTGCTCATTCATTCAACAAATATTGTTTAATAAAGCCTCTGAAAGTTCCAGCAAGTCTCCATGGCACCAGGAGATCCAGAAAAGGTTTCGGTTCACACTTGAGCCATGGCCTTCAAGGAAATGTTCTATTGGAGTCAGCATGATGTCAGTGGTTGGAATTGGAGCAAGAAACTCCAAGGTGAAGGAGAAATGCAAGGGGAAATATTGGGAGCCACTGGGCCCTGCCACACCACTCCAAGGGTTCTCCTTCCAAAGCTGAGCTGGGGAGACTCCATCCTTGGCTCTGATGGACATGCTCCCCGGGAACCTAGGCCTTTCTGCTCCCACCCTTCCCACCCTTCCCCCTCTCCCTGCCAAGCCTCACTTGGCACTCTGTCTCATGTCCTCTGCTGTCCCCTGACACCCACAGCTTTCTCTGAAGATCCTGCTCCTATCTCTGACTCAGGTTGAGTCTGGAGTGCTGTGTCCCTGCCAACTTGGGGACTATAACAATAGGAAATGTGGATTTCCCCCCTAGACTAATTGAGAGACTGGACACAGGAGCTGTTGGTCCTTCAGAATGGAGATTCTGTGAAGGCGTGGGGTATGTGCCGCTGGCCAGCTGGCCTGGAGTCTCCCCAGAGGCAGAGACCCTACCTCCGAGGCCTAACTGATGAACGACTTGCACCCCCATGTCCTGCACACCAAGCGCTTCATGCTGAGGCATGCCCACAGCTGAAAGGAAGCGATGACAGGAGGAAAAGCCACTGTCCCCACCTGGCATGCCTGACCTCCTGGATAGGAGAAAGGCCCACCTCTCCACCCACCTGTCCCCAGTATTATATGTTGTTTTCTCTAGAAGGGTCTTTGGAGACCCAGGTTAGCTCAGAGGGCACAGTGAGAGGGGCAAGTTCTCGAGCTGAATCACTGAGAGTCATGGGAAAAGCCAGGGCCTTGTGGATCCTAACCCAATACCTGCTCTTTCCATTAGAGCAGGCTTCCTTGCCCCAGATCCCCTTCATGGCTTATGAGGTAAACCCACCTGGGGAAGAATGGCCTGCTCAGTCCCAGGGAGCCAGGGCACCCCTACCTTGGGGTCAAAATGAGGCCATCCCTCAGCTGTAATGTGTTTGAAGAGAGTTGGGTTTACACCGTAGTTGCCATGTGATCTTGGCCTGGTCTCAGGCTTCTCTGGGCCTTGGATGGCAGTTCTTTTCCTGCCTGCTCACATGGTTCCTGTAAGGAACAAACTGACTCTGTGAATGGTGGCACCACGTCAGGGCAGGGCGACTGTCATCTAGCACCGCCTGGTCCTCCTACCCACCTGCCAGGCCCCACGGGCATCCCAGAGCCTCACAGCAAGGGGGAGAAAGCTGGTTCCTCTTTCTTTTTTGGGGTAGGCCGTGTAGGGCAGTGGTTGAGAGCCTGGAATCTGAAGCCAGATTCCTAATTGTAGGCCTTGGGCAGGTTACTGAACATCCGTGTGTCTCAATTTCCCCATCTGTAAAATGGGGATAATCCTTACCTGTGAGGGGCTGTTGTGAATTAGAACATGTGTAGCAGTTGGAACTGTGTTTGGCACCGAGGCAGCGACCAGGTGAGCTGCTCTGAGTAGTCCCACACTACGGCCCTCCCAAATCTTGGCCAAGCCTGTGGGGAGGGAGTGAGGGGAAGAATGGCCATGGGCGCATTCATTTCTTGCTGCAGGAAGAATGTGCGGGAGAAGCCCACGCAGGGGAGGTCAGAAGTCTGTCCTGTCTATAAAAGATGATGCATACAAGGAATCTATTTTTGTTTTCCTTGATTCTGGTGAAGAAATTGGGCCCTTGGTTGCCTTACTACTTAGCTCCTTGGGCCCAGAAGCCCCCTTCTGCACTCCAGAAGCCCCGGTGGTGCACTAAGGAGGTTCGTCTGTGTCCTCCCCTCCCGGGACCTCTGCTTGTAAACATACCACAAGGCTCAGAGAATGCAGGTGGCCACAGGGTCTTTATTTAGAAGCACAGGATTATAGAGCAGTCAGCCAAGCGTACTGAGGCAGCCTGCCCAGGGCCCCTCCTGCCTTACCTCGCCCTACCCCCTACCTTGTCTTTGTCACCTCCACTCGTCACCTCCATCTGTCACCTCCACCCCACGGATCAGTTTCTCATTACCCTGGATGGCCCATGGTCCCTTGCTGGCCCCCCTGAGAGCAGGGTATGCAAAATGTACCCACCTCAGACTTTACCCCTGAGGATGAGTCCCCCTGGGGACTGGGACTTGAGTGACCCATTTCTTCCACACTTTGAGAAGGGCCAAGGGCCTGGGGTACATGCACAACCTCGCTACTACATCTTGACTCACAGATGACGTCTGAACTTCATTGCTCTCATGGGAGTCTTCGACAGGGAGGGAGGAGACCCGGGTCAGGAGGTGGCTAGCCCCCGCCGGGCAGCATCTACACAAGACAAGAAGGATGCTGGTTTGGGGAAACAGGGGCTAGGTGGAGGATACAGGAGCATGGAAGGGTATACAAATGCCCCATTTCCCAGTCTTGGCAGCGCCAGGCCTGGGATAGGAGGGGGCTGCTTACTCAAGCTCTGCCATCTGCCTCATCTCAGCAGAGATCAGCACTGGAGGGCTCGTTGTAGGCAGGCTTTTTTATTTTTTTAATGCGGCAGGATCAGGCTCAAGATGTCACTCCAGTGAGCCGGACGGGAGACAGGGGAGGGAAATGTCTAGGAAAACAGGGGAGAAATAAATGGAAGCTTCCATGCTCCAGGAGGAGGGAAGGATGGGGAGTAGAGAAGGAGGGAAAAAGAAGAGGAGCCCAAGAACAAAAATGGTGTGGAGGAGATGGGCTTGGATTAGCAGCTATGCATCACCCATCTTTCCCTGGTCCCTCAGAAGCCAGCCGAAGCCCGAGGCGCAGGGCTCCTGGGTCCCAAAGTTCCGGCTGGCCCCTCCCCAGGCCCTCTTCTCACATCTGCAAGTCCAAGGCCTTCTGCCCCGCCTCCTACCTTCCTCCCTGGAATGCCTCATGTCAAGCTCTCGCTACTCGCTTCCTTCCCGAGACTGTGACAGTGGCGATGGGGGTGATCATACATGCGCCATCCCAGGTGACTGAAAGATGTGGTGCGGGCTGACTCCTTCCTGATACTTCTGGGGACTCCCCCTCCTCCACACACCACAGCAGGCCAAGGGCGGGGAGCTCACAGACGCCAGGCTGGCCGCTGGACGCAGGTCCTTTCTCCGCAGGGAATTCTCCCAAACCTGCCCATTTCAGTGTCTCATTGCAGATTTACATTCCATTCCAAGAAATCAAAAAAGGGAATGGGCCCCAAAGGCTGTATATGGCTTAGGCTAGAACCAACTGGAATTATGTGGTGATGACATTAACAGTAGCAGCAGTTTATCTTTCCGAAGCCCTGTTGAATGACAGTCACCGTATTAAGGACTTGACATGTACTTTCTCATTAATTTCCCAAGAGAACTCTATGCCGTATGCCCATTTTACAGATGAGAAAATTAAGGCTGATGCAGACAAGTGCTTTGGCCAGGACCATGAGTGGCGGCGGGAGAGCAGAGCCAGGCTCCCAGACTCCAGATGCTGTGCCGCCAAACACAAGCCTGGGCTGGCCCCTCAGCGCTGCACTCTTACCAACTGCACACACCCCCCCCCCACACCACCACCTGGCCAGACCACTCCTCCACCCCACCCCATCCCAGTCAATGGCAATTCTCAGCCATTGACCTTATTCTCTACTTAACACCGGAAAACTCACAAGTCCCAGGGGCACACTTGCTCTGCCCACCTTGACACAAACTGCCTGTGTCTGCAGGACTCTCCTCACACCCAGAGAAGGTGTCCCTCCTCGGCCTTCTTAAGCTCCCCAGCCCTCTGTGTGCTCAGCACCTCAGGGCATGGACCATCCCTCTCTACTGGAGACTTGCCACCAGCTTCAAACAGGTTTTGTCCTATGGGAAAGCCCACCACCTTCTACTCATTTCCCCCTCCAGGCACCGCCGGAACTTCTTCCCTTCATAGCCATACCTGAAGCCGGAGCCTGTCCTCCCTCTCCCGGCTCATGCGTCACCTCCCACCCCCTCCTCACCTCACCCCACCCGGACCCTTCCCTGAGTGGCCCTGGCTAAGGTCACCAAGGACTTCCATGTTACTAGCTCCAATGGACATTTTTAAATCCTTGCTCTCATTCGACAGCATTTAACACGTTTAACTCTTTCATATTGGTCCTCTTCACTTCGATTTCTATTTCTGGCCACTTCTCCTTTGTGACTTCTCTTCCTCTACCGGCCTTCAAGGCTAAGGATTCCTTAAGGTTTAATCCCAGGGCCCCTTCTCTCCTCACTCTGTACTCTTCTTTGGATCCAACACACCCAGGGCTTCAGTTCCACCTATAGACCAGTATCTCCAGAACCTTCCGACTAGTCCCCGTCTTCCCTCTGAGTGCTAGGCTCATACATTGAACAGCCCACATGATGCCTCTCATGGCATCTCATGATCAACAAATAAGATGAAATCAGTGATCTAATTTCCCTCAAGCCTGTTATCTTCCCATCCGTCTCAATTTGGGTGATTCCATCCTGGTCGCCTCCTCGTCTCTACTCATCCAATCCATCATCAAGTTCTGCCAAATCTGCCCCCTAAATCTCTCTCAAAAAGATCTGCTTCTTGGCTCTGCTACCTCCCGAGTGCATGTTCTGTTAGCTCTGGCCTTCCCTCTCCCACTGCCAACATTAACTTTTCTAAACTCTAGCTAGAGGTCTTATTAAAATGAAATCTTGTCACCCTCTTCCACCTAACACTCTTTAATGATTTCCCACCATTCTCAATTAAGTACCTAAATCCTACCTGTGATCTAGGGAGGTCCTCCCAGCTCTGGTGTCTAACTCGCTGCCACACTCGTCCACAGTCCAGCCACCCAGACTTCCGGGCTCTAGGGTGCTCTGAGCTCCCTCCCGACACTCAGGACTTGACATGTGCCGTTTCTTTTGTGCAGAGTGTGCCTACCCCACCTTCCCAGGCTGATGGCTCTTTGGCCTTCAGCTCTCACCTCAAAAGCTGCTTTCTTGGGGAAGTCTTCTGGCTCCCCCCAGATCAATTCCCTGCTCACAGGCTCTCAACAGTGCCCCATACATTTCTTTCAGAACGCTCAGCATGGTTTGACATCACGTGTCTGTCAAATTATTAAGGACACTCTCTCATAAGATTCTAGGCTCCATGGAAGTCAGGGAGCAGTTAGTGGGATTCGCTGTTTACCCCTAGAAACCAGCACAGTCTCTGGCACATCATATATTGAATGTGGAAATGAATAATTAGTAAAGAAAACAGAAGAAAATACATTCTTAAAAGCTAAACCAAGGCCAGGTTCTTAAATTTAGGTTGGTGTGGAAGACCCTGGGGATCACCCAGTGGTATGTTGACCACTCCCCTTTTTCTCTTCTGATTTTGTTCAGAGGTAGTGGGGGCAGGAAGGATACTCAGTGGAGATCACAACCCTGGAATGACTCGAAATTATACTGGATCATGTTGTCAGGGGATATGCCCATTTTTCATTAGTGGTTCAATGAAATACTTCTAATACTTATAAGAGATAGAAGTAAAATGTTTATTTACCCAAAAAATATATATAGTAATAATAGGACTATTGGTTCATGTATGTCACACTACCTATAGATTGCTTAATATGGGTTTGAACTGCGTGGGTCCACTCGTATACAGATCTTTTTTGATACAGTGCAGTACTGCAAATGCATTTTTCTCTTATGATTTTCCTGTTATTTTCTCAAGCTTACTTTTATTTAAGCATACAGCATATAATACACATACAAAATACGTTTATCAATATGTTTATGTTACTGGTAAGGCTTCTAGTCAACAGGATATTAAGTTTTGCAGGGTGGGGGTCAAAAGTTATATGCAAATTTTTGGCTGCACAATGGGGGCAGGGGTGCCTCTAACTGCAATGTTGTTCAAGGGTCAATCGTACTTCATTTTACCATTAAACCACAGAGTTTAAAGCATTTTCAAGTGCTGTGGCATAACAGGAAATAATGAGGGGCACAGATGTTGAGAGGACAGATTTGAAACCATACCAATGATGTGTGCTGGAGCTGGTTCACGCTGGCTCTCTAGAGCCAACTGTTAAATTTTTAGGAAGGTTGAGAGTTGGTTAAATAGCCAATTAAAAATTAAATTATATTAACATATGATTAACAGCAAAGGTAATAAATGTTCCAAATTCATCCCTAATTTTTTCACATTTTGCCATTACCTACACTCTTGAGGTTCTACATGTCTACTGTAACTGCATGGCAGAAATACTAAAAGCAGCAGTGAGCGGCATGCTTCCTAACGCTGCGCTTCATAAAGTTTGAACTGGGCCCCGGTGAGAGTATCTACACCATGGAAACTGGCAAAGCTACCCATTACGGGATACGTTTTGGGGTACTGAATGTTATACATTTTGGTAGCTCACCACCTAACCAAACCACTGGCTCCTTAAAATATTTTAAAGGTCACTAGTAAACGTGAATCTAACTTTTACTTGGAAGATGGACAGATTGAAAAAGTATAGAAAACATAGGTCCATCTAAATTTAGGAAATCATTCTCAAAATTGTGTAAGGCTGAAGGTGGTGACTGTTTTCTTCAACTTAAACCTGTAATTATTCTATATACATTTTATTACAAATATCAGTTACTGGAGTGTAATTTTACGGAACCCGTACACCATGACTTCTAGACAAAAATAAATGTGTTGACTAAATTGAGGCATAAGTCCTTAAGAGTGGGCGGGAGAGATTCCTTTTTTCTCTCCCTGCCAAACTTCTGGAAAGCGTAGCTTCTACTCATTCTATATTTGCTTATCTTCTCGTCAGTCTTGGCTTCTGCCTCCTGCCTCCACCATTTGACAAACTGCTCTAAGGTAACCAGTGACCTCCTTACTGCTAAAATTCTCTTCTCTTCAGTCCTCAATGTCATGACCTCTCTGTTTCTGAGAGCCACTCCCCTGCCTCCTCCATTAGACCGAAGTAGTAGATGAGAAATCCCATTCTTTCCCCCAATCCTGGCTTGGCATGATGTTTGACACCTTCTGGGTGCTCAGGCCATTGTTTGCTGGATCACTGGCCTTTTATTTTATATTTTTTAAAAAAGATTTTATTCATTTATTCATGAGAGACACAGAGAAAGAGACACAGGCAGAGGGAGAAGGCGGCTCCATGCAGGGAGCCCCTTGTGGGACTTGATCCCGGGACTCCAGGATCACACCTTGGGCCAAAGGCAGGTGCTCAACCGCTGAGCCATCCAAGGATCCCATGGACTCAGTTTTAATCCCTGTGACCTTGAACATGTCATCTCACATCACTGGATGTCTGTTTGTGATGTCAGAAGATGATGAACCATGGGCAGGGCGGGCGGGGGGGGGGCGGTGTCTTCTTTCCCTTTGGCTTGTCAAGAGCTCACCTTAAGGGGTCTTGAGAAAGCAAGCTACAACTTCCCCCATTTCAACTCAGCCTCACGAGCAGGCATGTGTCCACTTCACTGCCAAGCAAACTCTCGAGAGTTTTATTTTTTCTTTGGGCCTTGAGCCTAAGCCCTAAAGCTACTCCTTTGCCTTCTGTTGCTTCTTAGCTCAGAGTCAGGTTGAGTGACCTTGAGGAAGTTATGCTATCACCTTCCCAAGTTATACGATTGGGATGAATGGGGACCATGTAAGACAAGCTGGCAAGTGTTCAGAACTCCTGCGAGATCTGTAAACTGCGGGTCCTGATGCTACATTCCTGTACTTGAGTAACGAGTATTTTATCTTCATAATGTTTTCCCTGTAGAGTTGATCCCCTTCAACTCCTTAATCATTTTTGTTGCTTGTGCTGAATTCCCTCAAGTCTAAAATTCTTTTTTCCTGGAGCTGCAGGAATCAGAACCAAACAGTATTCCAGATGCCACTTTCTATTCCAGCATTACGGGATTTACAGAGGGGGAGCGCTCATCTTTCTAATGGCTTAGCAGCATAAAGATCTCATCAGTCAACAACATTCAAGTTTCTGCTCTCATCTGGAGGTCAAAGCTTCTGGTTCTCCCAGCTCATTATCCCAAATACTGATCATCCTACATTTGCTTTCTTGCTCACTGCCTCCGTGAGGTATCCACCTATTGGGTCAAAGGCCCCAATGTGGTGCGGTCACCTCTGAAATTAAAAGGGGGAAAACACATTCACCCTGTGCATACACGTACATAAAGAGCAGTCCAACGATCCTCACCTGAATGTTAGATTAGTCAGCCAGCCATTAGAAATGAATCTAAATGATGTAGGGCAGAGTTCAGTAAAAAGTCATGAGATAAAGGAAACACATGGGGCCCAGGCTGATTAAAAAGATAATTGGTTGTGGAAAATAAGGTTGGGTGCCAGCCAAGAGTTTGTCTTTGACGAAGATAAACCAAAGGATCCAATACAGTCCTATTGGGGGATTCAGATACTGTTCTCTAGGAGTTGAGGAGCCAGAACAAAGCAACAGTCAAAGTACAGCTTGACTCCCCCTGTTTGTTGTTCTGCTCATAAACATACAAGCTGTTTCCTTTCATCTGCACAGGCTCACACAATACGGAGAACCCACAATAGGTTTAAACCAGATTTATAAAGGGATGTGCAGAATGGGGAAGCCAGAGATCTTTCGGCCTAAGAAAGGATCTTGATGTTCTTGGTTAAAATTAAAAAAGAAAAAAGACTCTCTCTAAAGATCCACAAGCCCAGTAGACTTACCAGTGATAAGAGAAAGGCCTCTCTTACCTGAATTGTTAAACCCCATAAAGGCGTTTGAGATGCCTCACAGCAACACAGAGAGGTTTCATCTCCACACAGGGAATGGGAAAAATTTCCACGGATGGCCAGATATAGGAGGGCTGACAACAGGGAGGAGGGGAGGTGGGGAACAATGCCAGATACTCTGTTTGGACCTCAAACTGCAACTCCAAAGGTTCTGTGAAACTACTTGCCTGAAATATTGTTTTGATAAATAAGCTATATCCTTGTGGAATTGAAATCTCCAACTGTTCCACTGGCACGGACATCTCTGCAGTGACAGCACATGCCCCAGATTGTGGAGTTAACTTGAATTAAATTTCAGATGTGGGGGAGCTGAGGGAGGGGGTGGTGGCAGTGGGAGGTTTATGAACAGTATGCTGGGGCTCTGATGTTGTCATAACCAGATGGCTTCAACTGTATCATTTAAACAAAAACAAACATGTCCAGAAATAATATAATAATGACAGGAGAAGCATCGGGCAGGTTCACCTGTACCTGAAATCCTAACAGCTTTGTACCCACAGTAAAGCCCACAATGGAAATCCCAAAAATATTAGGAAATCCCCAGAGACTTTCATCCTTATGGAAGCCCAGTGCCAGGACTTCGAACCTACTGAGGACTTTTCCCTGAACCCACTGGCCCCCAACAGCTTTCTACGAATGAGGAGGAAAGCAAATCTGAAGCCAGGCTGGAACCCTGGCCCCTCTGAAGAACAGGACAGGAGACCTATCTTTCTATAGCTTTGCTCTTGCTATTCCCATAGGAAGGAAGCTTTACCTCAGATTTTGTACCGAAACTTTTCAGAAATGGAACTTCCTCCCAATACTTACATCATCTTTTCAGGGTACCACATCAGAAGAACTGTCACTCGACAATTGTGTGATCTGTTGCATGTCACTTGACTTCTCTGGGTTTCCACTTCTATTTGCTCTAGAATGGGATGCTGTCTGTCACATGGTGGTTGGGAAGTGTAAATGAATTACTGTATGTGAAGGTTCAGTGAAAACTGAGAAGAGCTGAGCAAATGAGCGAATGGCCCCAGAGTGTCCTGAGAGTGTCCTGAGGAGACTCTGTACATGTTGGATCCTGGGTCCAGTGTGCTGACCTGGAAAGTGGAAATGAGGTGGCCCCAGCCAGCAGCCACAATGCAGGGCACTGGAGGTTTCCTCATGTATGGGACACGTGGGGGAAAACCAAGAAGTACGATGGAGTGGTTTCCAACAAGCACATCCTGTGACTGTATCAATGCTACACCATAGCTAGTCCATTCTAGGACCGCCAAGATAAATGAAAACTGGAAAATCTGCAAAGGCCAAAGTCACTGAAGGGAAATTGGAAGGTAGAATATGTTGAGGCTCCATCTAAGGTCAAATAGTACATGTGTTGGCCAGGTGGCCAATGCATTTTCCAGCATGTCCCACTGTCCTGTCCTGTCCAACACTGCTATGAGAAAGTCAGAGGAGCCCGGGAGAGTCCTTGTGAGCCCATTGGGAATTCAGACATTAACTTTTCTGGAAACACATCAAGTCAGTGACAGAACCAGTTAGAGATAATAATTTCCCTTTATTTAATCTCCACATTCACGTCCCCTTGATCTTTTTCTAGTTAGCTAGGAGAAGGGAGATTGGGAGTTAGGTGTTAGAACCCTGTAGGGCATAGAAAAAGCCCACTCCCATTACTTGCATTGGCAAAGGCAGGAGCCTGATCCCTCATTAGGATGTGGCCTGTGAGATACTCAAGAAGGACAAGACAGTAATAGATGATGGGAGCTCACAGAGGAAGCTTGAGATGAGGGAGATGTGATAAATTCCCAGACAGACATTTCACATATATAATCTCTGGAACTGAAGAACCAAACTAGGCCTTCGAAATCCCTTAAGGAACTCAGACCCCAAAAACCAGCCAGGTAAGTGAAACAAAAGACCAGAGATACCACACAGTACAAAATAGTAATTATTTATATTTTCAAAAAGAAAAAAATTAACATTTGGAAGTTCTCCCCTGTAGGAAAGGGGTGAATTGGAAGGAACAGGACTGGCTCCTATGCAGGTGGCAAGTCAGGTACAAACAGCTGAGCAATCTGGGCTGGGATTTTTGTCACACAGCATTAATAATAAAATTTCCTTTTCTTTTCTCTTCTTTTTGTTCTGTTTTTGTGTTTTGGTTTTTTTTAGAAAAGGGGGGGGGAGGGAAGAGAAATAAAATCAGAGAAAAATGCCAAAAAACATTTTCCACAATATCTAAAAACAGAGAACCATAGTTCTTGTCAAGACAGTATGAATTCTGGATGAATTATTTTTTCCAGTTTTCAACACCAATAAAGATTTTTTGCAAAAGCCACCACATCAGAACACGCATCTTCCAGCTCAAATAACCTCCTTCCCCTCTCGCCTTCACTTGTCATTTTTCATAAAAGGATAAAAGGATGTATTCTGTTCTTGCAAACAATAAGTGCTAACAACAAGAAAGCTCTTCTGATACTTGTATGGTGGTGAGTTGTCACAAATATCCAAGTTTTAGCACAGCTGGATGGACTAAAATTTCTCTCAACATAAATACTACTGGAATCCACAAACTGATTTTTGAGAAATTCTGCAAAAATCCTTTCTTCTTTTCTTTTCCCTTCTCTTAAAACTAAATGTCCTTTTTTTTTTTTTCCTTTTTGCTCCAGGCACCTGACGATTTGCTCTGCTCCGTCAGATGCAGACAGGTTTCTCCGAAGTACCACCGCTGGGATGTCCTCAGGGCCGGCGCCTAAACTGAATCCCCACAGTATCAAACTTGGCCAGGCCAAAGGGAACACAGTGACGCAGCAACAGGGTTTTCATTAGGTTGAGCAGCCCCAGGTCCCGGGCCCTTCCCTCCCCCCACTTCCCCCAAGTTTATTTAGTGCTGTTTTAAAAGTCTGGGGGCCACGATGCAGTCTTTTGCCCCCACAACAGAGTAAAAGCTCCACAGATTGCGCTGTCTACCTGGTGGTCAGTGGCAGCAACAGTGGCTGCTGCTTCAGGAAAATAAACGGAGTCTTACGACAGGCAGGATCTTAGGATTGCTTCAGGCGCTTGCGTGGGGGTCCCAGAAAAGGGCACTGTGCTGAAGCCAGAGAGCGGTATGCCTCAGCCACCAAGTGGGGATGTGACACCACCATTGACTTCCACCCGGAGGTCTCCAAGACATCCGAAGCATGACTAGGAGAAATGTGGAGAGATGGATTACCAACGGCGAGAGAAAGGGATGGAGTAAACAGTCCCTGGGCAGTCTAACTTCCCAGAGTTCACTATAAAGGGTGCCACTGCAAGAACCTCAGGCCAAACCCTTACTCTACATGGAGTCTATCAGACAACGTGTGGACAGGTGATTAGGCTGGGGCTGCAGCAGCTCTGAAAACCTAGATTTTGAGCCCCTATACTCTCAAAAACGAAGGGTGGAATGTTGCTCAAGCTCTTCTCTACACTGTCAATGCTCTTTATATCCACCGGTGAGGCTAATACAGAGAAAGAGGAAGGGCTCTCTTGGTTGAGCAGCTCTGAGCTTGCACTTGGCTCTGCCATTATTGTAGTCCCGGACCACAGAGCAGATCACAGCCTGGGGCCTATTCGATCAAAAAGGAGGGGATCATAACCACACTCTACTGAATGGTTAACATCTAAATAAGCAGCAGTCAAGTATCCAGCACAGAGCAAACAGTCACTAGAATGAACATTTAGGGGCCCCTTCCACCTGCCTTTGCCGCAATTGGTAAACTCCTTTGAAACAACCTTACCAACAGCCTTACACAAGAGGAAGTTGATTCCTGTTTGGGGGAGTTTTCTGTGTTGAAGAATGTTCATCCATTCACCTGGCAACCTTTAAGTCCCGCCTCAGCTGGGAACTGCTGCTATGATGGCTTTTTAAGTTCTGCTTCTCCCCTTTGGGTTTTTCCCAACTTTTGTTCTCCAAGAGGCAAGGGAGTAGAACATGCCCCACTGAGAATTACTGCAGAGTAATATGGCCAGGTCATTTGTCATTTTAGGATGAAGGAACTAGTCTACTGAGATGAATGCTTCTTTCTCCATATAGTATTTAACAACTTTGACTACTGGTTATCCCTTCTCTTTTCCCCATTCCACAGTCAGTTGTGAGATACGTTTTACTAACATACAAAACACACTTCTGTTCTTCCAGAGATCTACATCCTCTAAGCCAGGGAATGGGAAGCAAAGGCACTACCATTCGGGGCACACCACTTTTCCAGGCCAGCCGCTTTTATCATTTCATCATTTCCCATCACCGTGAGGAAGGAAAACACCTCTCTCACCAATCGGATTAGCCCCATGAGACAGAGCAAAATCATCTTCCATCCTGTCAAGCGGAAGGGAAAGATGAAAACCCTCTACTTACTATTACAAGGGGTTAATGAAACCACTTGCCTGTTTTACTTGCTAATTCAAAGTCTTTCTCCTTTCTCTAGCTAGCCCAAACTCTCCTGAAAGAACAGCTTTGAAGATGCCAACTCACTAGTTGATGAAATCCACCGCCTGAGTTTTCAACTGATCGGCGCTGTGGAGGTCAGCCAGGATGAGAATCTCTGCAGCATTCTCCACGGAGAGGTTACTGCAGAGGGCGTCCTCACACATGACCTTCAAGCGCTCCAGGGCATACTGTAAAACACAAGCACTGCTGTGGTCAGGGCAGGAGTGCCTCTGGGCTGCCTCCGCTGAAGCTGTTGCTCCTCAGCGGGACCGCCACAGAACTGGATTCCCAAGCAAAACTGCACAGAGCATGACAAGGCTACTACTGCAATGATAAAGCACAAGCATGCCCCAAGGCTGAAAATAATGCGCATGGCTGCCATTCAAGTTCTAAAGTCTACCTATTAAGAAAAATGGCAATGAGGGCATATACCCACAACCTCAAGTTCACCCTGCCTCAAGTATGACTGAAGTTGTTTCTTGGACCACCACCATCTACCCTCCCTTACAATGAGAGGCATAACCCTGCTTCAAGCCAACAGGGCATTACATTTTACATTGCTGCTATCCTTTTAGTCAGAGGCAAACTAGGGTGATGCACAGTCCTTTCTACTTAAGCAATGTCACCAGCCCGGCAGGGTATCCCAACTGGCCCATCGGGCTATGAAAAGAAGCCCTGTGGTGACATTCACCAGCATCTCTGCCACTAGCTGGTCCTGAATGAGGGTCAACCAAAGGCTCTCTTTTAAAGAGAAAGGGATAAGTGGAGTCTTCTTTACTGGGATTGAGGTCAAGATCCTCAGGGTAGAGGAACAAAGCAGCAGAGACCCTGGATCCGGTTTTGGTTTAAAAACTTCTATTTTCCAAGTAGAGTATAAATGTTCTGGAAATGAAGGTCTAGGTTAATACTGAGCACATCTGATCTAGCTGATTTGTTTTGATGTCACTATACTAAGTGCTTTCAAATACGAGATTATGAATTTACTAAGGAACTTCAGTAGTGAGGAGGAGGAAGGGATAAAAGGAGGCACAAAATAAAATGCCATTAATTGGCTTACAGGAGAACAGTTTGCTTTAAGGGTATCCAGTTTCCATATCAGTCCCACTTTAAGGACCTCAGAACTCAATGACACAATAACCCCTTCTGGCTGAATCATGGCAATCAAACCAAGACAATTTTATTTTTATGAATTCTGGGTGAGGAGGCATATCTGCTGGCACTGTAATCTCTTGCAGCAAAAAGAGTTTTATTGGTTTTGGTACAGCTTTAATTTTTTTACATTTGAGTAACTGGAAAACAGTTTCCATGGAAAACAGGAATGACACCAGACAAGCAAGAAATTAGGTTGCTGTTTTTGTTTTAGAAGGCTGGAAAAGGTTGAGTAAATGTTCAGTCTTTATACAGTGCTGCACAGAACATTCCTCTTATCCTTTCTCGATACATTCTTTTAAAAGGACTTTTACTGTGAATAGTTCTGATCCCTACTGCATAATTAGACAAAAGTAGCCATTCTTATCCCTTAGGGGACAAAGTTTTTTTTTCTTAATTATGCTTCTGAAAAACCTGCCTAATGGCTGTACTTACCCAAGAGATTGAAACTGTGTCTCCCAGGCCTGGCCGACGTGTTTTGTTTTGTTTTTGGTCTAATTACACGTGTCCCCAGGAGACTGGAAAAGCTCAGAAGAAGCTGTTTCAGCCTCTGGGGTAAATTCTAGATGTTTAGATCCTTCCATGAAAGATTTCTTACTCTATTTTCCTGACGCTTACAACAAGGTGTAAAGGCAAAATGTTTTCAAATAAGCTTGGAGCAAAGACTGTCTGATGGGAAATTCTGAATGGAATTTGAAAATGCACCCTTCACTTCTCATTCATAAATTTAAAGCACTGCTGTGATTCAACTACTTTATCTCTTAACACACTGTACTGAAAATACCATCCATAGAATGTCAGTTCAGGCTGATCCCTATACTCTGTGTACTTACAGGGGGTTCCCCAGTGGGTTCTCTGGCTGAGGAGCAGGAACGAAAACCGAGGAATGACACAGATGTCAAACCCTGGTCCTGAGAATATACACTGCTGAGCCTCAGTATTTCTGTCTGAAAAGTGAGCCTTTTGATACAATTTATCCTTATGGGGGCTAGAAGATGAGGGGGTAAATACCTGCTGTGTCTAAACTTCACTAAAAATCAGAGGGTTGGTAAGACAGGATCACTATAAACGCATGTTTACAAAAAGCTGTGTCTTCTACTTTCCCAGAGCTCACAGTATATATTTTCTTACTGCCTCCACTGAAAGCAAGATTCCTGTGGTCAGAACGGAACTAGACTGGGAGAGTGGAGTATGCTCGCACTGCCTAACTGGATTCACAAAATCTTGAAACGATACAGCTACCATCCAAACCTTTTCATCAGCAGGGCTGACAGTTTATGTGCCTCATCCTCTGCCAACACTACAAAAAGCTGATCAATAAAGACAAAGCTTCCACTGTCAAAACATGCACTTTCTCTGTTCTTGAGGTGCAAAGAAAGGTGGAAGAGACTCTTCCTATGGGTAAATCCTTGGAGGGCTCTAGTGCCCTCAGGTCAGAGCCAGCTCTGCCCCCCAATGGGTGCCACAGCATGATGGCAGGAAGAGAAGCTGGCAAGTCCAGTAGGGAACGGTCTTTCTCACAGGGTCTACTGCTGGCCAGGTATAAGTACTTTTAAGACAAATTTCAGAAGGAAAAAGAGCTACCCACTCCCACCTCCTCAGCTTGTGCTTCCTCAGACCACAGGGGCCTTGGAGGACAGGTTATTGAGCTCTTTCTGACGTGTCTACATAATGAAAATCAGTTTCCTAAGATGTGTTTGGGGGACATTAATTCCTAGCAGTGGTTCTTGAGGAAAAGGATTTCAGGGCTAACTAAAGAAATGCTATCATTCTTTTAGAAAACTCACAGTGTACATTAACATACTAATAAGATTCTGAGAAATCTTGCAGTAAGATAGAAACACATGAGAACCCCAATTTGACTTGTTTAAACTCAAGTGTTTCACTCACATTTTCCCCCAAACTTCTTTTAGGAATCAATCACTGGCTTACTGTTTTTGGTCTTTCCTTGGTTCTAAGATCCATACTTTAGTTTTCACACACTAACATTTCTCAAATCTTATGAAAGATGTACGCATGTACTGCAGTAGTATTTCTTTTTTCCAAAAGAGCTACTGATCATCTTGTAATTCTGAATGTGATATATTTCAATAGATACTTAGGTAAAAGTTGAAAATGCTAACCATGACCCTGGGTAAAAGATTATTCTCTTCCTGACAAAGTTTAAATCAAAACTCAAGGGGAGGTGGGTGAGGGAAAAGGTGAAAACAGGGGATGGAGATTAATGAGTGCACTTGTCCTGTGATGAGCACAGGATGTACAGGATTGTTCAATACATTGAACTATGTTGTACACATGAAACTAATATAACACTTGTATGTCAGTGTCAACTAACTGGAGTTAAAAGAAAAACTGTAAAAAAAATAAACAAGGGATCCCTGGGTGGCGCAGTGGTTTAGCGCCTGCCTTTGGCCCAGGGCGCGATCCTGGAGACCCGGGATCGAATCCCAAGTCGGGCTCCCGGTGCATGGAGCCTGCTTCTCCCTCTGCCTGTGTCTCTGCCTCTCTCTCTCTCTCTCTCTCTCTCTGTGACTATCATAAATAAATTAAAAAAAAAAAAAAGCTTTTAAAAAAAATAAAAATAAACAAAACCCCTATTTAGAAAGATAAAGTTTATGAACTCAAGAACTTTGTAAATTATAAAGCCAAACGTTAGTGTTATCTTAATCTTTCATATCGCTATACTTATATGGGAGATAGGGAAGAGAAGAGAGGTAGACATCAAACTTACCCTTCTTTTCTATAATTAGGGTGACCATATAAATTACTTCATTTAAAGCAGGGCACTTCAGAAAATAAAAAGGGTACTACATGAATAACTGTGTTGGCACCAAGATGTAACCCAGGACTCTCCTGGCCACACTCAGATACATCCTCAGCTTACCCACTATGTAACACAGAGGCCCAGTCATCAAACCCAAGAGGTCACAAACACTCCTCCCCTTGTGGTGCTCTGTCTAGTCTTATCTCACCTTGTCAGCAGCTGCCAACAAGTCATCAGCCATTTTGTCGAGGTTCGGAGCCTTCCCCGTGTAAATGAAGCACATCATTTCCTTAAAAACTTCAGGCTCCACATCATTGATCTCAACCCGATTCTATGCCAGAAAAACTGAAAATGAGAAACATTCCAACAGAACAAAATCCCTAAACAATTTTCATGATTTTAAGCTCTGCTGAGAGAAAAGGCTTGCACCATCTAAAACCTAACATGGATGGGAATGGAACTCTCTTTGAACAGTCTTCTCTCCCATCATATGCACCACCTTTATCTTCTCAAATACAAGAGCAAGATAACTATCTTTGATTTTTTTGGTCTTTCTTTGCTTGAGTAGAAACACATGTCTAAAACCCTCCCCCAAAACTGGATGATCTACCTGGGATAGAGTGAGTCTGCTTTACCTAGAATGCTTCCGGACCACCTATCCCTGCTCTCAGAAAGTGTCTGTTCAGAGAATGGTACTCCATTTTAATAACACGACTGGAAAAATAAATCTGGTGTCAAATTGGGAAATCATCTGGATCCAGTCACCTAGCTAAAAAGACGTATCTTCATTCTGTTACATACCTTTTTGCTCTCCTCCATTTCATGTTCAAACATGGCACTAAAAACTGGAGAACGAGCTACAAAGTGAAAGGGAAACAGAGATAGATAAGGTTATCACACTGAAACTCCTTGGTTCTTCTGTTATGAAGAGGAGATCGCTTTCCTTCCTATCCCATTGCTACAGGGAAGGGCTTGGCCTCAAATTATACCAGAATAATAAAATTCCTCTCTTCCTACATTATATCAAGAAGTGAATAACAATACGGAGGGGGAAAAGGAAGTCAGTACTTTCAAAATAATTTCTCATTAGCTCCATTCCAACCAGATTCATATTTGAAGGAAATTACTCAAGTGACCTATGTTAGATGACAATGATCTCCTCAGGGCAGATCTGGGGGTTCAAACGAAGACCCTTCATGGCCTAAGCAGGGTATCCTAATACCCAGATTTTTGCCTAGAACAATGACACCAACTTTCTCCACTTCTAGGGGACCACATGGCAAGGAGACCAAGAACAGGGCAGGGCTCGACAGCATCCATTAACTAGATAAAGTGCATGCTTGTTTATGGCAGGTCGTCTGTTCCCCCAAGCCACGTGTTCACAATAGAGATGATTAATATCACAAAGAGGCAAAAAAAAAAAAAATCCTAGGTATGATAACCATTTGTGGTCCTTCAAAGTTCAATCCTTCTTGATGAAAGCTTAATCCTTAGTATTTAATGTCTTCCACTAGGAATAATTTGATTTTTTTCCTTGGGGAGGTGGGGATAATGGAGAAAGTTGAGAAATGGAGTTCTAAGCCATGCCCACTGTGGTCTAATAAACACAGAAAAATAAGTCAACTTAATTTCAACCATGAAAGTTATAAAAGGCCTAAAACCCTCAAATTTTATCATGTTGCCCTAAGTCAGAGATTTTGGTGAAAATGGAGACTAGCAATCTTCACCCGAGAGAGGAGGACCAGATGGAATATATAGTAGGACTCTGAACTAAAAGGTAACCTGAATTTTGGCCTATAGTTTATGTCAGAAAAGACTAATTTTGGATCTGTCATTTTCTAAACACATTATCTTGGGCAAATCACTTAACCCTTTGAGACTCAGTTTTTTAATCTATTCCAAAGGGACATTAATCCTCACTGCTCTTATTTCAGAAGCCTTATCAACTATAAGGTACTAAGTAAATACATCACAGAAGCTAAAGATTAAAAGGACTAGTGACTTTTAATAAAAAATAAAAAAGGAAGGGTCCAAAGCAGCAGTATGCTTAGAGGGTCTTCAGTGGCTAGATATGAACTGCTGCTATGAGAATAAACAAAGTCACCTGGGGGAGGGGGCAATAAGCAGAGGGAGAGAGGGAATAAGCGAGGCAGAACCTTAAGGACACCAATGTTGAAGAGGGAGGCCATACATCAGAAGGAGCCAGAGCACCAGGGAAAACCAGGAGAAAGAAGTCAAATAAACTAAGAGCTAAGGAATCCCTCAAATTTAGGAATTAGCAGGTCATAGAACTTTGGAAAACTGCTTTCGTAGCATGGAGGTGAACTGAGGATAAGTGGGAGGAAAGAAGTAGAGACAGTAAATGTGCTAACTCAAGAAACTTAGCTCTATTTAAAGAGAGAAGGAGAAAGAGGGAGAGAGACAGAGAAAATGAATATGAATGAATGAATAACTAGAGAGAGAAGGCTGAGCCTGTTTCCAGGCTGAGGGTAAAGAGGCAATTGGAGAAAGAGAAATGGTGGAGATACCAGACAACAAAGGGATAGCTGGCAGAGTAAGGCTTCTGAGAAGGCGGCGTGTGATATGAAACAGAAGTAGAAGAGACAGCCTGCTTTGGACACGAGGAAGAACACCTCCTCCATGGAGAAAGCAGGGAAAATGCACGTGAGGTGAGAGGCAAGAGTCAAGGGAGAAGGGCCTCAGTTTTCTCTCAGAAAAAGTAGCAAGCAACTCTTTCAGGAGTTGGGAGATTAAAGGAGACTAGTAAACAGTATGAAGTATCTATTGTTAAGGAAAAAGAAAGAGAGCTAACTGTCTATCTGTGGAAGAGTTCGTGGCAGGGCCAAGAGCTTAGCTGAGCGTGCAGACACTACCCTAAGAGCTGGTGACTTCCTTTGGCAATAGACAGTAACCACCTAGTTGAGAGCATGAACAGGAAGACGGTGAGACTGAGCCAGACTGAGGTTCTGCCAGGTGTATTTTTTAGAATGATAGAGTTCAGAGTCTTGGTAAGAAATCTGGTGCCTGAAAGTTCACACAATTTCCTCTTACGTCTTAGGGTCTGAAAAGGAGTCTATGGCTGACTGCTATGCCTTCCTTCATGGGGGGTAAAGTTAGTCCTGCCCCATCAGCTCCTGCTCTTTGTCAGCCCTTCTGGTCTTCAGGACAAATGCCTATTATTAAAGCAAGACCTGATCCTCCACATCACTAGCAAATTCTCATTCTGCTAGTATGTCTATACTGAAGGAAGGGCTAACACTCCAGGGCTGGGGGCACTCAGCTAGATGGTGGTTAAGTATCAAGCAGGATCTTCTCCACTACAACCCAAGTTCCTGTCTTGGGGCCACTACCTGCTCTTAACCAGTGTTTTGACATCCGCCCTCTAGGTGCAAAGGCATTCAATACACATCACCATCCAGTGCTTGATAATGGTGGCCTAAGTCCCCTATAGAGAAGAAAAACCAAAATACCACTTTTATGGAGAGCAGGCTACTGGGTTATGATGACTAATGTCCCCACCCTAAAAAAATATATATTTGATTGCGGTTTTTTTTGCACCAGTTCAAAAAGCTAATGTTATTCAAAAGGTGATTATGCAGCCACTGTTTTCCCTTGTTTCACCAAAACTAAAGCTCCTGTGAATAATGACCGACCTGCCAAGATAGCTTTGTGAGCCTGGAACTCCTGGCCAGCAACGCACAGACAGCAGTCCGTGAACCGAGAGTTCTCCCACAGCCCTCCCAGCTCATCAGCCAGCCGGCACTCAGGGACCTTCACCATGTTCATGGTGTTCTGGCCAGAAATGTTGACGGAATCTTGCACCACGCTCACCTGTGAAAGACAAGGAAACACAATCCGAAGGTTTTGTTACCAGGAATTTTCTTCCCAGCAGGAGGAGAAATGACTTTTACCTCAATGCTGTAGTACATTCAGATACAAATGTTAGTCATGTTCTCTTGAAACCACCTCCACAAATCAAAGCTTTATCCTGTGGATCAAGTAATTTCCAATCTGCCAAAATCACAATCATACTTATTTTACACCATCTTAGGCTGAGAGGCAAAAGCCCCACAAATCTCCTTCTCCTCCAAATGCTAATAAACTCTTCCTCCTCTGCCCTGAAAACCTGGGTAAAACCAGGGACACTGATCTAAACACATATTAAATATTTACTTACCTTATTCTGCCTTAAGCAAAAGGTTAAATACAAAGAACTCTATGGAAACTACCACTTAACACCCTATAGAAGAAAAAAAAATCTTTGATAAGCCTTAAAAGCAATTCCCTTATTTTAGTTAGGTCTGGAACATGAAAATAAAATACAGCTTCTATGGGGCCTGGTAAATAATTAGCACTTCCTCACAGATGTTAGTCTAATGAAAGAATTGGGCTTGGAATGATACCCTTCCTCAGTCCTTAGTGACAATGACCTACAAGATAGCTTGCCCCAGCTAGACATGCACTTATAGCTCTGGAACAGAATGACAAAAGATTTACAGAGGGATCCAATTTGCCACTATGACTTCAACAGCAGCATGCTTTAACTGGTTGAACTAACTGTTCAGCCTAGATAAAAACCAAGGTAACTTCTAGACGGGTCAGTGAAACTCAGATAAATTTGTTACGATACCAAGTACAAGGATTTATAAATCATGTAGCATTCTGAAATATATGGAAGCTACCAAACTGAAGATAAGATCTGCAGTCTCTGCAAATCAGTCTTCTAACAACCACTGCTATGCTTCACCTCCTCCATCATATGGGGTTAGAAATGGTAATATCAAAGCAGATCTCACAAACCTTGAGAATCAACTCCTCATTCTTGTTATTGCTACCAGTTAGATGAGAAAGACAGCTTAGGAACATCCTACATGATCCAAATTTCTCTCAACCTTCGAGATGCAAGTCATCTTTTAAATGTAGTCATAAACCCAGAGGCAAAGTGAATGCCCTGGCATCCAAATGACCTGTAATCTCTTTTGTGAAGGAGTGAGATATTTACCATCAGGTCAAGAAATGTATTCATTTGTTTCAAACTAACTGTTATGATCTCAAGCAATGAAGAAGCCAAGTTAATCAATTATGAATGTACTTAACATCAGTAGCACATTAATCAGAGCCAGATTATAACATTATTTTAATAGCTCAGGACCTAGTACAAACTTCCCCACAGAGATTTACTCTTGCCCTGTGTAAGATCTCTAATTTGGTTCAGCCACTTTCTCATACTAACACCAAAAGTAGAAGTCTCCGATTTCCAGTTACAGCCTCAAAATACTGATTTAAAAAAAAAAAAAAAAAAGGAAAAGGAAAAAGACCAATTAAATCCAACTTCCTCATAGGGAAAGGCAGGAATCTCTTGGGATGCCCAATGGAGGGAATGGAGAATGCTTTTGGCACTGGGTTCCTAAGCTTAAATTAAATCTGGCTGACAGGAGCTCAGAGTCATTAACACTTGATGACAATTTACTAGATGGGGTAAAATGAACTGGCAAGAACTAACCTGAATGTCAAGCTATGGTTACCAGTGGACCCTCTGCTGGTTGGATGCATGCTTGGTAATGAGTGGGGCCCAAAGACTGTGACTTGTCTCACTAGGGCAATTCCTCTCTCCAGACACAGACAGGAACACAGCAGGAAGGAGAATGTACCTTTACTGTCTGAGCCAGACTTGTTCTGTAGATATATGGATGCCTGGAGTCTCCAGAGCGCTGAATGTCTGGCACCTCTTACCAACATTAAATACGTTTAATTAAAAATAAATTTTAAATGGCATTCACAAATGAGTCTTCAGAGCCCAAACTTTTAACTTAGGAAGGGATTGTTTTCCTCTGCAAATGATGATGCTAAAATGAGACCATTTTGAGAAAAACGAAAGATTTTTTTTAATGCCTATAAAGTTGACTATGGAGACTCATTCAGAATTGCAGCTGTGAAGATGACGTGACTGTGACATTTATGTCGTCTTATAAATGACTACATGAAAATGTCTCAGGAAGGCTGTATAACCCTCTACATTTCAAGTCATAAATGGGCCTCACTTTTAAAGTCAATTCCTTTTCTTAAAAAAGAAAATTTTGTAAAAGATTACAGACTGTGCCAATTCTTGTACATTTTATCTAAACATAAAAAAGTCAAAGTAAGACCAATGGAAATATATTTTTTAACTTCTATATAATCAAAACGATCAAGGAAAAAATAGACTGCATATAGAAGGTTTATAGCAGCAGCATGACTTCTAATCAAAAGACTGGTCACAATCTAAATGTCCATCAAAGAGAATGAGTAGACAAACTGTTGTATATTCACACAACACACTATCACATAGCACTAAAAATGAAAGAACTATAGTTACACCCACCATATAAATACATTTTAGATGTAAAATGTGAAAAAAAGCAACATTACCTACATGACCTACATACATTCTGATACCTTTTATAAAGCACAAAAACAAGCAAACCTAAAAAAGTACATTGTTCAGGCATACAAATAATAAACAAGGGAATGATATCCTACAATCTCCAACAGCTATTTATTATTATCCTCTGAGTGTGGGGACAATACGTCTAAGGGATAGCAAAGAAGCATATACAGGTTAGTTCCAAGTTACTGGTGATGCTGTTGGGTCAGGTGCTAGGTTTACTACCATATGTTTATAACCTAAATAATGTTATATATTAAAATCACCTTTTTTGTAAGTCAAGAACAATCAAATATTGGCGTTATCATACAGTTCAACTAATATATCCAAATAATCCATTAACAAAATGATAAAAAGAAAAAAGAAAAGACCCACATATTTAAAATCTGACAAACATACATATTCCCAAGCTAGGAAAGGATAGTTTAGGAAGGAAAGGGATATTTAAAGAGACAACTAGTGTCTACATGAAATATTTCATATTTCAACTTTAACTACATTACAAAGAGACCCTGGAATCTTCTACCTGTCAAAGGCATGTACAGTGAAGGTGGAATATCTGCATCTTTAATGTTAGTAGCTATTTGTTTTTAATATAAACAGAGGGAAGGATCAATAGAAGCAAAAATGTTTCATGCATATTTTCTGTGAACCAAACTATTAAAGAGAAAATTTAAAGTGTAAAGCATTCCTGATTCTTTCATTACCAAAGTAAATATTCTTGCTAGGAAAATCTGGTAGCGTTGGTGTTTCCTTAGGTGAATGGCTTTAGCTCCACTTAGTGCCACACAGCAGACCAGAGTGGAAAATGCGGAGTTGACGTGGAATGACACTAATTTGCTGTACAACGGTAGGAAAAATTACCTGACCTCCCTAGGCATCGCCTCTCTCCCCTGTAACATGAAATGAAGATAACAGGACTAATCCAGCTCAAAGGACTGTGATAAGAGACAATTCAGGGAATGCTTTGAAAATGTTTCCAAATAAATTAAGTACGACACATCAACTTGGAAGAATCGTCATGTTTCCTAACAGACAAAAACATCACTGAAAACTGGAGGTGAATCCAGTATGGCACCATTATAAACAAGACCACCCATTCAGCATTTGGAGAGTATGCAGTCTAATTTCATTTAAATGTTCATTAACAGTAATACCACTGAAATAAAGCCCAAACACAAACATGTGATTCTCAGCCTTTCACCTTAGGGTTCCTTCCTGTGGCCTTTAGGAACAGCCAAAAGAATCCACAGAACAGGGACACCTGGGTGGCTCAGTGGTTGAGCGTCTGCCTTGGCTCAGGTCATGATCCCGGGGTCCTGGGATCAAGTTCTGCATCAGGCTCCCAGAGGGAGCCTGCTTCTCCCTCTGCCTTTGTCTCTGCCTCTCTCTGTGTCTCTCATGAATAAATAAATCTTAAAAAAAAAATCCACAGAACTGTACTTTTGTATCAAGATGCAATACATTTGTTTTTAAATAATCCATCAGCAGATAGGATGAAAGTGCCAGGGCCAAAGCCTGAATGAAGAATGGAGCAGTGGAGAACTCAAGACCTAAATTTGTATGTGGCTGTCGACTTCATAAAAGCCTCTGAATAATAATAATAATAATAATAATAATAATAATAGCAGCTAAATCAATAACATATAAAATATAAACACGAACTAAAATACTTGTTTATAAATAATCCACTGACCGAAGGGAGCAACAGGTCAAAAGGACAGAGTATATAGCAAAGAATGATCCAGCTTTGAAAAGCACGAAGAACTCAGATGAGCTGCAGACATTTTTAAAACCCACACATCCAACACACACCCCCACGCAACCGTCTTGCAATGCTGAATGCTACTAAGTCCACAGAGAGCCTTGGAACAGAAACGAGTCTCACTAGGCACGAGCCCAAGTATGAGAAGCAACACTCAGCACCTGTGGCCAACGGAGAAGTGTGAGTGGAACAGATGGCACACCTGGTTCGCTGGTAAGAAACCGATGGCATCAGCAGAACTCAGCAGACGCTTCCCTGTTCAACAGCTCCTCATTTCCAAAGTGTCATCTCACTTCCTTCTAAGTCAGTAAGACAAAACTAAACTTAACCACAGGATTTCTCCTCAGAGAATTTCAAATGGGGAAGTGAAGCCTTGGACTTAGCCGCAGGATGAGAGACTGCCAAGTGAGGGTAGTCCAAGAGGTTCCCAAATCGAGACTGTCAGTACAGGGGTTGGAGCGGCTGGAAACGATCTGGGGGGATGGGGTGGCAGGGGGAGCAAGAGAGAAAAGGCTGGACTATGGACTGGAAAATGCAGCAATAAAGGTTAATGCTTTGCCTAAAACACCACAGGCAATATTTAGAGGAGATTTCTCTTTCTTCAGAGAACAGTTCAAAGACTCGCTTTCATTTCCAACAGGAATTAGAATTTTCCATTAGTTTTAAATCTTCCTGAAATATAGATCTCTAAGGTAGGTGAAGGTTGAATGGATGGTCTTAAGTTTTCATATTGTCGAACCTCACACAAAACCACCTATTGTTCTCATTTCTTCACTTGTGCAACTGAGTATAATCTGTAACTAGTAGGACTTCTTTGGAACTCCAAATTCAAATTCACAGACAAAACCAACCACAACATTTTAACATATTTATAGAGATGCCATCACTCTAGCATATACTTCTTTTACTTCGCAACAAAAAAGGAGAGGAGGTAACTATTATGCAACTACTAGTATTCAGTGTAGTACTTCAATAAACTCTGCATCCAAAGTTGTTTAACCCGCAGCAAATATTCTGCAGAAATACTCAATGAGCTGTGACTGGGGAGTGAAGTTGGTTACTGCTGGCCAGGCCTCTGCCGTGAAAGGGCAAGATCCTTAAGGGACACCATTCCCTGCTGCACAGGTGGCAGTAAGCCTTTGGAACTGTCATTAACTCACAGTGTGAGCCTATTATTTGGCAGAACATGCTGGTAGTTGGGGAACTTGTTCGCACCCTCGCCTTGAAAACACAGTGGTCACTCTCAGGTGGTGCTGCTCAAGAAGTGGTTCTTGACCATACAGAGTACAGGGAATACAAAGATCCCATCAGACTGGAGGTTTTATTCACTTACTATGCTATGAGCTTATGAGTATTTGTAAATGTACTGAGAACAGCAGGAAGTAACTGGTTAGTATATACTCATTAAAGAAACCACTTTCCAACTCACTTTCACTTTGGGAATATTACTTCAAGGTTTCTCCCATAAACCCAGACAGGCTCTTAGGTCACTGGTGAGAGAAAGACTCTCCTGGCCGACAACAGATAAGTCTCCTAGATGACCATGACTTAGAGAGCTTTATCTACCCTTCACTCTAGAAAAAATGGTTCTTGCCATCCTGTTTCACAACTATTCCAGCAACACAAACTGGATATACTCAACTCCTGATAAGAGTCATCTAGTAGTGCAGAAAAGGAAAGTGATCTGTGGTCAAACACAAGTGGACTTCATATTTCAGAAGTCAGAAAGTTTAAGGGACAAATACACATATCAAGCTGCTGGTCATTCTCCCCACTTAGAGCACCAATTCCTTCCACATACTACCTAAAAACACCCCCAGTGAAAAAGCCAGAACCCTAATCTAAGCAGTCAAAAATCACTCATGCCAAGATAGTGCACAATCTTTGTTTTTAAAAACAGTAACAAGAGGAAAGCTGAAGTGCCCAACAAGCCTGAAATCGTGACACAGTTTCAATCACAGAAATAACATTTATGCAGCACCACTCCACTCTGAGATTTTTCTCACTCTCCATCCCTGACACAGTGTAATTAAGTCTACCCATTACCCATCAGGTCTGGGAATTGCTACTCTCACCTTGGAGTAAAAGGACTCACCTCACAGAAGAGGGTAAGCTTGTCATCAGGGAGAAGCCCGTTAGCCTCATCCAAGAGAAAATCTCTACGGATGAATTTTTTGAATCCCCAGTCTTTGCCTTGCACAAACCTATATGCCCGTTGACTCTCTGAAGTGGAAAAAAAAAGCCATATTTAGATTTAGTAAAAAATAAAAGACAGATCAAATCCATAACTTGTCTGCTTACAAAGTTGCTTGATGTGAAAATAAAGAGTCAAATGAAGATAAGAACATTTACCCATAGCTTTGGTTTCTTCTCCCTTAGCATTCAGAATGGAGAATTTGAATTTTGCCCGAACTTCACTCTTTGGACAGCTGACCAGTAACAGGTAAAGTGACAGGTAATCTTTGCTTTCTTCATCTAGCCCTTTTGGATTTACTCGCAAACACCTGCCCAAAACAGATAGGAAAAAAAATATATGTCGGAAGCATACATGTTTATAGGCTTTGTTAAGTGACAGGAGAAACACAACATCTATTTCTCAAGAGAGGAAGATGTTAAGGAAACCAACTCAGGGGTGCCTGGGTGGCTCAGCTAGTTGGGACTCCAATTCTTGGTTTCAGCTCAGATCCTGCACTCATCGGTCATGGGACTCAGCCCCACGTCAAGCTCTTCGCTCAGCACAAGTTGGCTTGGATATTCCCTCCCTCTGCCCCTTCCCCCACTTGTGCTCCCTCTCTCTCAAATAAATAACTTAAAAACAACAATAAGAAAACAAACAAACAAATCCAGGCCCCTTAGTAGGAGATTCTGATTCAGCAGAATGGCTACTTGGGAACCACTTTTTGAGAGCAACCTGAGTCACCTGTTAAAGAGTGAACAACAAAAGGGGCATCCTACAAACTGACAGTACATCTTTTACATCTCTGCCTCTTCCCTAACCTCCCAAATCACCCTTTTCTCCCCCTAAAATATTTTAAAATTGAGCCTATTTCCACTCTGTTCTAATCCTCAATCTCAGGAAAGGCAGCCTCTTCTTTTCTCAGGACTACAGTGAAATCATGAAAACAAAATGTTGGGGGCATCTGAGTGGCTCAGTTAAGTATCTGCCTCTTGGTTTCAGCTCAGGTCATGATCTCAGGGTTGTGAGATCCAGTTCTGCATCGGGCTTTGCACTGGGTGTAGAACCTGCTTAAAATTCTCTCTCTCTCTCCCTCTGTCCCTACCCGCTCTCCCTAAAAAATGTTGTTGATCTCTTTACTATCACCTTATGAGAGAAAAAATATTCCACAGAAATATGTGAATAGTACCTAATCTTTTTTACAGATATTTTATCAATCTGGTAATAATATCCTAAGATTAAAATAAAGAAGACAGTATGTAAGAAGCAGAGACAAAAGTAAACTCTCATTACACAGGGTAGAGTTCCAAGCTAGGCTTCCAAATAGAGTTAGAGATGACAATCTGTTGCCAATGAATCAAAACAAATTTCAGGCAGATTTAATAGGTTCAATTGAGTTAAGTTCTAAATGTCATTAGCTGAACTGCATGTGGTTCACACTGCTTCTACCACATATAATACTTAGGCCATATGTAACCTTAGGCCTTGCCAGTGTTATGGCACCTCTCTCAAACAGGTGGCCCAATCTAGTGCCTCTCTGGGGAATGCAAATGCCGTATACATTGTGGTCAGCATATGAATTTATTTTTTTTTAATTTTTATTTATTTTATGATAGTCACACACACAGAGAGAGAGAAAGAGGCAGAGACATAGGCAGAGGGAGAAGCAGGCTCCATGACCGGCAGCCCGACGTGGGATTCGATCCGGGGTCTCCAGAATCACGCCCTGGGCCAAAGGCAGGCGCCAAACCGCTGCACCACCCAGGGATCCCAGCATATGAATTTAAATACAATGCCTAAGCGGGGTGCCTGGTGGCTCAGTCAGTTAAGAGTCTGCCTGCTATCAGCTTAGGTCATGATTTCAGGATCATGAGATCACTCATGACCCCTTCCCCCTTGTGCTCACTATCTCCTCACTCTCTCTCTCATTTATTAAATAAATACAATGCCTCAGAATAAAGCATTCTCTCAACACCTAGCAATACACTGCTTAGTACACATAGCCAGCAAATATTAAATGGAAGGAGAGTGGTTTAACTCTTCATGGTTTATCAGAGATCAAAACTGGGTGGCTGACACACACGTTCTGGTCTTGGCAGTGAACATATGGTTGTATCCATAACTGCCAGCTCCTCTTCAAGGGGACACATGCTTTGGATGGGATTGACCCAACCACTCTCAGATTATATTCCCCTTGCCACAGAGATTGAGGGAACTCAAACCTAAACCAGGTAGTGCATGTATTCTTGGCCACAGAGTTAATTCAGAGAAATTTGTTGGATAGTAATGGGTTATACCCACTGCTACTGCCAGTCAGCCTTTAACCACAAGGGATGCTAGATTTGAGATGGCTAACAATGTGGAGAATAGAGAGAGATGGGATCCTTAATCTAACCACTGGGATGCTGGATCATACTACCTTCAAAACCATCCTACACCCTGGGCATTCCAGTTACATAAGCAAATAGATCTCCTTTATTGTTTTAGAGCAGACAATTTAAAAGTTGAGATTTTTATGCCAAATTCTAAGTTTCTTGCTCTTCTTAAAACATCAGCAAAAACAGTAATAGTCAGCCCTTATTCACACATAGCTAAAGACAGTTGGAGCTGAGCAGCTACCATCCCTTTTAGAAGGGTGCTCACTCAACACTCATATCATATATGAATATCATTTACAACACTGGCCCTCTTTATTCATTTATATTACTCTACAGCCATTTGAGTTTGCTGATCCCTGACGTACTCACTGAACTAATTCAACAAATATACGGTGAGGGATGTATGGGTGGCTCAGGGTGTTAAAAGTGGCCAACTCTTGATTTCAGCTCAGGTCATGATCTCGGGTCCTGGGATCGAGTCCCGAGTCAGGCTCTGTGCTCAGTGGGGAGTCTGCTTGAGGATTCTCCCTTTTCCCAGCTCGTGCTCTCTTTTGCTCTCTCAAATAAATAAATAATCTATCCTTAAAAAAAAGATATGTGGGGCAGCCCGGGTAGCTCGGGGGTTTAGCGCTGCCTTCAGCCCAGGGCGTGATCCTGGGGTCCCAGGATCGAGTCCCACATCAGGCTCCCTGCATGGAGCCTGCTCCTCCCTCTGCCTGTGTCTCCGCCTCTCTGTCTCTCTCATGAATAAATAAATAAAATCTTTATACACACACACACACACACACACACACACACACACACACACACACACACAGTAAACACCCATCATGTGCCAGGCACTGTTCTAGGCACTGGGGAATATATGAAGAACAAAACAAAATCTCTGCCTTCAAGGATCTTATGTTCTAGTGAGACTCTGTTGTAAAACCATGCAAGGGATACCTGCGTGGCTCAGTGGTTGGGCATCTGCTCAGGGTGTGATCCTGGAGTGCCAGGATCGAGTCCCACATCGGGCTCCCTGCATGGAGCCTGTTTCTCCCTCTGCCTGTGTCTGCCTCTCTCTCTCTCTCTCTCTCTCTCTCTCTCTCTCTCTCTCTGTGTGTGTGTCTCTCATGAATAAATAAAATTAAAAACAAAAACAAAATTAAAAAAAACACGCAAAACAGGTGACTTTTAGAAAAAATTTTACAGCTAGATATAGTCTTCCTCACCATTTCAGTTTATCATTGGCTCCTGAAGAAAAGGTTGAACTTTTAATGACTTCACCCATTTCCTCCCGGCAAAAGCTAAAGTTATTGATGGTCCACATGTAGGAGAATTTCACTACCTTGATCTGTTGACAGAAAACCAAGAAGTGATTAAATAGGAAGTGGGCAACCTGAAAAACAGGCTGATCAAATAATCATTTCCCATCCTCCCTCCATCTGCATGATTCCCACAGGAAGATAGCCCTGTCTGGCCGGCATGGAGGCTCAGCTTTTTCTGTCCCTCACTCACATTTTAAGAAATCTCACAGTGACCAACTGCTTTCCTAACATTTCTCCACTTCTGAGAAACACTGGGTAGAAAGTGAGAAAAACACAGACAGGGGTGGGCAAGTAGATAATAAAGCTGTACCTAAAACAAGCTTCTGCTCAAAGCAGTGTTTGACAATTGAGATGCTGATGCCACTGACTGGGGTTGCAAATGTCAAACCTGGTTTCCTGTGAGTGCCCAAAGAGGAACACATTTCCATCAAGGTGGATATAAGTGGATCTAGTTTCAAAGATGCCCCCGCTTTCAATCTCCAGTGAAAAACACTGGCCTAGGACATACAGATGCCATGTGGAAAACCGACAAGTACTTTATCTATCTGCCCTTTGACAGTTATGTCCTGAGACATTTCCGGAGAAAGCAGGAAACCGAGCAAAGAAAAGAAATCTTACTCTTTTCATTCACCAAAATCCTCCCAAGACATACAATTTACAAGGAAAAAAAGCATTAACTTACCTGTGTGTAGCACCAGCTCTCAGCTACTGGGCCACTCGACATTTCTGCCGGAGGTGGAGGACTTGGAACCCTTGACATCGCCAGTTTGAAGGTTAAACAAGATCTCCAAAGTCAGGGGGACAAAGATTTCTGTTCTCTCTTCACCCTGATTGACCCAAGAAGCATGAGGATTTTATTAGATTAATGGTATACTATCCTATTTCCGTTTGACCTTGTAGACTGGAAACTGCGTCTCCTGCCTGGAATGCTCTACCTTATCATTTAAATGGCTCCTTAGCATTCAATGTTAACCTCAGAGAAGACCACCTGTCTAAGGCAGCCTCCTGGTCACAATTCTATCGCCCTATTTTAATCCTCTACCCAACTCCTAATATTATCTTATCAAATGAATTTACCCAAAGGGCATATAAAGTACACCCATGAAAAGGCTGCCAAAGAGGAGACAGCATAATGAACACCACATACAACTGCCATTGGCTTCTTTCTCTGGGGGCACAAATACTCCACTCCCAAAAGAAACTGACCTTGTTACCTAACTACTGTCTCATCTTCTCCTACACTTCAGTGCAAACTTATTAAGAGCAGTCTTCTATCCAACTCATTGTTGGCTGCTCTCTTGAAAGGCAACATTAACCCCTTTCTTGGATGTGTTCCTTTCTCTGTAGCATTAGAGATCTTCTCACTGACATACTCCATCACTATCCAATTTTTCAGATTCTTTTCCTTGCTCTCTCTGCTTTCTGATAATTCCTCAACCTTTCCTATTGGATTCTCTTTCTCCAGTGTTGTTTGTTCCTGTGGTTTAATTTTCAATCATTTCTCAATCTACATTCTCTTTCATTTTATCCATCCCCAGTGTCAAAGTTTTTTTTTTAATATTTTTATTATTTATTTATGATAGTCACACAGAGAGAGAGAGGCAGAGACATAGGCAGAGGGAGAAGCAGGCTCCATGTACCAGGAGCCCGATGTGGGATTCGATCCTGGGTCCCCAGGATCGCGCCCTGGGCCAAAGGCAGGCGCCAAACCGCTGCACCACCCAGGGATCCCTCAAAGTTTTGCCTTTATACAAATGACTCCGAAATCTGTGACCTGTCTCATAACCCTCAGACCAACTTCAAATAACTGCACAGCTCAACAGGTGTTCCAGCAGCAAATCAAATCCAAATCCAAATTCTCCCCTCTAAGGCCTTTCTAAACACAAAGCCATTCAAAACACTGGTGAATTTGGTTACAATTTTTAAGTACCATAAACAAAGCCAAAAAACAAACTGGGGGAAAAAAAAGGACTTTGCAATGCATAATGAAGGGATAATTTATAAATTGATATGTAAGTTTTTTATAAAATCCATAAGAAAAAGGCCAACTACCCTATAAAAAATATTGTTTATAAAAAGGGAAATAAAATAGCTCTTTAAGTTTTACACCCTCCAGACAGCAAGAAAAAAATCAACCATACCCTGTATGGGGATATGGGTACTCTCCCACACTGCCGGTGAGACTGTAAACCAGGATGTATACTTTGGACAGGAATTTCCTGTATGCGGTATATTGAATATACATGCATCCTAAGACTTAGTAATTCTACTTTAACTGTATATGCCCTAGTTTAGGGGTTTCTCAAACTTCAGCGTGCAACTCAATCACCATGCTGGGCTCCATCCCCAGAATTTCTGATTCAGAGGTTGGAGGGAGGACCACAGATTTGCATTTCTAACGAGTTCCCCAGTGATCTTGATTTGCAGGTCCTGGAACCACATTTCTAAGAACCACTGCCCTAGAGAAACTCTGCACGTGGGCAGAAGATGACACAGAGAAGGCTATTCAGGGTAGCACTGCTTATAACAGTGAAAAACTAGAAACAAACTGAAAATCCATTAAGAGGGAAATAGAAAACTAAATTGGGTTATTTTCATATAGTGGAAGGCTATATTTCAGGATTTAAAATTAATGAACTAGATCTGCAGCACCATGGAGAGGAGATCAAACACAATGCTAATGAAAAAAAGCAAGTTTTGGAATGTCATATGCAGTACCTTATTTATGCAAATTTAGGATTTATACATTATTTACAGATATGATATATGCATTCAGTAGAAGTAAAAAAAAAAAAAAACCAAAACACTGACAAGCTATGCATCAGATTCACAATGGGAGAGCAGGGGAGAATGAAGCTGGGAGAAGAACGAGGCTGGGACAAGGATATAAGACATCTCAAGGGGATCTCTGGGTGGCTCAGTGGTTTGGCCCCTGCCTTCCACCTGGGATGTGATCCTGGAGACCTGGGATTGAGTCCCATGTCGGGCTCCCTGCATGGAGCCTGCTTCTCCCTCTGCCTGTGTCTCTTTCTCTCTCTCTGTCTCTCATGAATCTTTATTTATTTATTCATGAGAGAGAGGCAGAGACACCAGAGACACAAGGCAGAAGGAGAAGCAGGCTCCATGCAGGGAGCGTGACATGGGACTAGATCCTGGGTCTCCAGGATCACGCCCTGGGCTGTAGGCGGTGCTAAACCGCTGAGCCACCCAGGACGCCCCTCCTGTTGCTTTTCAAATGAGGATGATCTGAAGCAAATATGAAAATATATATGCCTGTTAGTTTGGCATGACAGCCACTTTATACCATTTTTCCTACTGTTCTGCTTTATTTAAAAAAATGTGTTGCAGAAATAGTGTTAGGGTGTATTCCATTATATCAAATACTGGTTTATAATATCTAAGGCAGAAATTTCTTTCCTGATTATCTGGTTTGTTTTCAGCTGTTCATAGACAATATGAATATAACTGATCATATCACCCTCTTTGCTTGGCTACTAGGAAGCCATGAGACAAATTTGTAAGCCATCTCTTGAAACTGTAGGATCACATGCTCATTCTATAATAGCTTTATTATTTTCTTTTTTCCATTTCTATTTATTCATTTATTTTAGAGAGAGAGATCAGGGGGAGGAGCAGGAGAGGGATAAATAGGCTCCCTGAGGGCTGAGCTCAACCCAGGGCTTGATTTCATGACCCTGAGATCATGACCTGAACTGAAATCAAGAGTTGGATGCTTAACCGACTGAACTACCCAGGTGCCCTAGCTTTATTTTCTTAATACTGTTACTCATTTTGCTATAATTCTCTCAACTATTTACTCTTTTATGTTAACACTTCTGGAAACTGACTCAAATCCTTTGTTGAGAAAGGTATAAATGAACAATAACAACAAAATCACTCAACTCCTACACATTCACTGGCTACTTAAGTAATAAGCATGGAAAGGGATTAATAGGGTACAGTTGTATCCCCGCAGAGTAATACCAGTGGTATTACCAGAGTCCCCACTGGTTTTAAACACTATCCTACAGATATTTACAACTAAAGCATCCCATGCAATCGCAGATGGAGTTAACAGTTATATATACATGACATGCTATTTTGCTTAAGCTAGTAAAACTAAGCAATACAGGGGCAACTAGGGCTCTCTGGTTTGTGCAATTCATGATTCCATGATATACTCAAGAAACCAAATGCTACACTTGATAACTTGTGATCAAGCTAGGCTTCCATTTGATGGAAAACACATTCTCAAGAATTGCTTGTCTAGTGACAAGTAAATGCACCTTAGTTTTACAAATCCCAGTTACCAGTACTCCCTGTAAGAGCCAGAATGAAATTTCCAAATTCCCACTTAAAACTATCTTTTGGGCAGACTGGCAATGAAGATGTGAATTTTACACATTACTTAAGAGCATAAAATTTGGCTCTGGAGGTGTGTAGTGCAGCTCTATACTGAGGGATCATAAAATACTAACAAGTTTATTTTGAAGTTTAAAAAAATACTACATATTTATCTAACAATTGATTTAAGAATTCTCTAAGCCTAAGAAAAAGACAAGTTTAAAAACCAGTAGTTTATTTTAATGGCTTAACTGTTGTTACTAAACCATGGTCCATTATTACAATCAGAAAAAAAAAATACTACTTTTGTCTTGGCTATTTTTTCCTCTCTTTTTTGCTTCTCATTTATTTTGTGGCCAAGTCTTTTTGGTCTTTCTTTTCTTTTTTTAATACTATCACCTTTATTCCAATTTTAAAGAAATGTCCAACCCAGCAGCTAGTAGAACTGGAAGATGAGCTTAGACTCTGAGGAGCTCTAACCAAACAACCTGCTGAGAGGGAAATTGACTAGGATAGCACAAGTCTAATTAATTTCACTCATAGCAGGCACCATGAGCAAAGCGTTCATCAGCAAAGTAGCCTGGGGTTACATGAACTCTCTAGCACTTCATGCCAAATGCTGCAGGTGCCCAGAAGAAAAACAATTTCAGAAAAGAGGAGGTCTATTTGAGGGTCATGGTTTGAGTACCTTTGTAGGAGACAACTAGCACCAAAATATAGTGTCCCTGGTTTCCAACAAGTTAGGACAAGTCCATCCAAGTTCTCTAGTGAGAAATTTCTTTTCCAAAGCTTAGCAAATTGCCCAGTATGCTGACAACTCTGAGGCTGAACATATCTATTATATGCCACCATTTATTTTCCTGTTTACTCTATTAAATCCTGACCCATGAGGTGACATGTCTTCTGAGTCACACTAAAAAATATACTTTAAAATATCTGTCAACTGTAATCCTGCTCAACTTCCAACGAAGGTAGTTAACAAGTTAGCAACCAATAGCAATCACTAACAGAACGCATCTCAGCAGGTATTAGGAGACCATAAAGTTGTTAATTATTTTTGCCAAGAGACTCCAGTCAATCAATATAGTAGTAGTAATATTCTAATGAAAACATTAAATTCTGGAGAGCAGGGCACAGTGGCTGAGTGTCCGCCTTTGGCTCAGGTCATGATCCCAGGGTCCTGGGATGGAGTTCTGTTGGCAATGGGCTCCCCATAGGGAGCCCACTTCTCCCTCTACCCATGTCTCTGCCTCTCTCTGTCTCTCATGAATAAATAAAATCTTTATAAGAAAGATAAAACTCTGGGGAGTAGACAAAAAAAAGAAAATATATTAATGCCGTCATGATGCACATGCATGGGGCTTTCAATGGAGCCTATAGGATGCACTTCTTTTTTGCCATCTTTTACACTTATGAACACTTCTGCTGCCTTCAGCAGACTTGAAGCTCTTTAAAAGGAACTTGCCACTCTTCTTCATGTCTTCTTGTCACCTAGCACAGTCTGCCTAAAACAAGGCATTCAGCAAAAATACTCTGATGACTGAGAAACATTTATCCAGTTGCATTCTATCTAGTTCATTAACTTTTCTGTTTGTTTCTCTCACATATCTCCAAAAGAGCCCTTTGAACAGTGCTGAGTATATTAGAATTGCAACGTAATAAGAATCATTAATTTGTTCTTTTCCGTGAGTTACACATAAAGCCAAAAACTCCTTGGCACTCTGAAGTATTAGCCCCGGTAAAACTAAGGTTCTCATCCAGGACCAAGTGTATCTGCATTCTACAAGGGGAAAGAGTCCGGATAGAATTTCCTTCATTTTGAAAACATGAATCAGGAATTTGAATTAAACTCTTATGTAATCAGGATTCTTTGAGAACAGAAGATGAATACCCTGTACAATGGAGGAAAACGTCCCAATAGTTTAACCTGCAGCATACGCAGAGCTGGGTTAGGACTCTCTGATAAGGGGATCCCTGGGTGGCTCAGCGGTTTAGCGCCTGCCTTTGGCCCAGGGCGCGATCCTGGAGTCCCAGGATCGAGTCCTGCGTCGGGCTCCTGGCATGGAGCCTGCTTCTCCCTCCTCCTGTGTCTCTGCCTCTCTCTCTCTCTCTCTGTCTATCATAAATAGATAAATAAATCTTAAAAAAAAGGGACTCTTTGATAAGTGTTACAAAGAGCTTCTACAGTTCTTTTTTATCTTTCTTTTATTCCCTGTAAGCATTCCTCCATCTTCAATCCCATCCAGTCATCCAGAGAATTAAAAAAAGTATAAACAACCAACACAGGCATATCACATACATGATTATCTGTAAGTAAGCCATATAGATCCAGGAATTTAAAAAATTACAGTAATTAAAAAAATAAAAATAATACAAGAATAAGACTGAGGAGATATGAGACTGAACCATGAAATTGTTTTGTAAGTCCAAACTAGCCAAACATTGGCAATTTCATGTGGTTCAACATAACACACAAACATGCACAAGCTAATGGCTGGGAACATAGCTTCTTAAAAGAATGGTTTATTAGGGACTTTTTAAATACCTATTACTTTTTCTTCTTTTAATTTAAGGCCTTGTACAGTTTCCAAGTAAGGAAAAAAATCCCAATGTCATAACTATTTTAAACCTGAGAGACAGGGGATCCCTGGGTGACTCAGTGATTTAGTGCCTGCCTTCGGCCCAGGGCGTGTCATTGGGCTCCGTGCATGGAGCCTTCTTCCTCTGCCTGTCTCTCTCTCTCTCTCTCTCTGTGTGTCTCTCATGAATAAATAAAATCTATAAACCTGAGAGACATTGCATTTTCCCAAAAATAAGATGCAAAAAACAACAACAAACTCCAAAAACAAAAACAAAAAACCCAACCACAAAACTCTGGGAAGACTTGGATATATTCATTTTCAAGAAACTGATGTGACCTCAAAGCAATGTCTATTTCTTCTGTTACAGTGTCCTCCATAATATACAGCCTATGAGGTAATAACCTCTTTCTCATTACCCTAAGGATAGATTATTACAGGTCATACGGACTTCCTCTGTTGCAAGGTTTGAATGACTTTTGAAAAATTTGTCATAGGTAAACTTATTGCAATTCAGTCTAACAAAATACTAAGTACTTTTTTTTTAATTTATCGACATTTCTTAAACTAAAAGCAATCAAGAGACTTCAATAAACAAAGGAAAGATAGGAGTTTCTCTTATATCCTTTATTAGATTCACACTACATAAAATTTACAAGTTAAAGATAACTGCTTTTATCTTTATAGAGACATACACATGGTGTTTGTTTTAATTCTTTTTTTTAAATTTTTATTTATTTATGATAGTCACAGAGAGAGAGAGAGAGAGAGAGAGAGAGGCAGAGACAGAGGCAGAGGGAGAAGCAGGCTCCATGCACCGGGAGCCGGACGTGGGATTCAATCCCGGGTCTCCAGGATCGGCCCTGGGCCAAAGGCAGGCGCTAAACCGCTGCGCCACCCAGGGATCCCTGTTTTAATTAACAAAAGAATTTCATGTTATGTGAATCTAAAGATCAAGAAGAAAAGTCAACAGCCTAATGGAAAAATGGGTGAAGAATAGTCCATGGTTTGCAGAAATGTAAATACCAGTGGCTCTGGAATATATGAAAACATGTTCAATTCTCATTCATAATAAGATAAATGCAAATTAAACCACACAGTGATTCACCCAGTGAATTGGCAAAGATCAAAATGTTTGATAACACTTGCTCAGGGTAAAGAGAACATTTCTGATTAGAGTATAAATTGTTACACTCTCCATGAAGGAAAAAGTATATCAGAATGAATAAGAAATGCACATATCCTTTGATCCAGCAATTTCACTTCTAGAAATTTATCCTACTGATATATTTAATATGACAAATATAAAACATTTTTTCACTGTGGCATTATTTGTAATCACAAAAGAATGGAAACCAACCTAAAAGTCCATCAACAAGGGTTTGATTAGATGAATTATGATACAGATAGACAATGTAACAAAAATCTGTGGAAAAAAATGAGAAGGTCCTACTTAAAGAGGCAAAAATATTTATTTATTTTAACATATACATAATATTCTCTATAAAGCTATGTAAGACTCTAGGAATACTGGTTACTTCCAAAAGTGGGAAACTGGGGTACTTGAGTGGGAATGAGACCTTCCATTGTATTTCCTTTTTGTACTATTTGAATTTTGAGCCATGTGAATATATTACCTTTCCAAATAAAATTTAAAAAATTTTAAAGCTATTAGTAGCCTTTACAGTTAATTTTTCTAAATGATGAGATGGCTTACAAATCAGACCCTTATGAGAGACAAGCTAGGAATTCTCCAGTGGTTTCCACGGCTATCTGAGTAAAATCTACCTCTGTCATGACTGCCAAGACCTCAGTGTATGTCCCTGACCTCATCTAACACTTACCCTTCAAGTCACCGTGCTTTAGTCACTCAGGTCTTTAATTCTACTTAGCACATCAGGCTTTTTCCTCAGCCTGGAAAGCTCTTTCTTTCCTCAGATCTTTTCATAGCTAGCTCCTTATCATTTAAGTGTCCTATCAATATAATATCTTCAGAGAGGCCTTCCTTGACCCCACACTTCCAGCCTGCCCCTCTCATTACCTTACCTTTTTTTATTTTCTTCATTATCACTACCTGAAATGATCTTGTTTTCAATTTCTCACTTGTCTATTGTCTTTCCCACCAGAAGTTAAGCTCAATCAGGGAAGAGTATTCCCCATGCTTAAAATGGTATTATAACAGGCACCCAGTAAATATTTGTTCAGTAAAATTGTTGAATAACTAGATTACTGTCTTTGAGAATCATATTTTTCCTTAATGAGCTCCAGTTAAAAGATTAAAGTTTGGGAGTTGCTGAGTGAATATCAGCTACAGGAATCCAGGCACATTTTTAAAACAATAAAACATTTTCAAAAAGAAAAGTATCAGATGATCTCATTCCAATTTCAAAGAACTCATTCAGTATGTTCCAAAACTATACTCTCCTTCAATTAAAAAAAAAAGTCCAAGAAAACTTGGGAGAAAAAAGTAATTAAGCCTCTAAAGCTAAATGGGGAGTTCCCAAATCCTAAGACAACAGTAACATAAGCCTATTTTCCAGAATAGGCCAGTCCTGATTATAAAAAGTATCACTACAATAGCTACCAGGAATTCAAGACAGACCTTGAGGGTTCTTTCAAGTTGTAGTCTATATTATAAAATTCCAACATATCAATAAAACTGAGGCAGATCCTTAGCATCTTTACTTAGATTTGACATTAAATTTTCATATCTGATGTGAGGTTTGATTTTCTTAAAAATGAAGTACAGAGAAAAGATATTTAACATTGAATATATACACATGAAACATGTCCCTGTATAAATATATAGAGACAGACATACCTTTGAAACATGCCTAGACATATAACTAAGTTTTCGATACCAGGCTAATTTATAGAACATATTTTCTGCCACTTTCTGCCACTGCCAAATATTTATCTAATTAAGAGTTGAATTATTCTTGCAACTATTCAAGGAAAACTCAGAAACAAGTATACTAATATGTATGCAGGTCACTACCTTTAAGATTCTTCAGTTTACAGATACCTTAGGTGAGCATAGTTACTGAAATGATTGTACGGGTTAGATATACTTTCATAACATAAAAGGCTATTTTACCTTCTTCTCAATCTAAGTGTTAATGAGATTTACAGAAATAGCCTGGCTAGTAAGGCTCATCCAGACAAAGCCAAGATGAAGACGAACAAGAAGGTACATGAAAGAATCTCAAGTCATGGAAAGGAGTAGGATAACCAACAGACAGCTCCCACTGGCTCCCAAACCTTAGTGTGTGCTGGCTGTTTACAGCCTACTGCCCTTCTCTACAGGTTATAAATAACTGCAAAGTGTCCTTGTCCCCAAGGAGACCTTAGCAGCCAGCTCAAAGGTTAAAATATGGAATAATTCTCACTTTGGATGAAACTCTTCCAGTTACCAGAAAAATGAAAGAGTAAAAAAATTTATTGCCAATTTAAGTTAAGGGCTGGGGAATCATTCCCTCTCCCTAAAAACTATCAATTATATAAGGGTTGTTGATACAGACATACTACCATAGTTCACTACCTCAAAAATATATCCAAGGAGAATGCAATGCATGCTGTTCCAAATGCAAAGGTCTGTCCTGGAAAGGGGCAGATGCCATTCAGCAGTCTTGTAGGATAGCATCTCTTGAGACCTTAAAAAAAAGACTTTTTGAATTGTTTTGCTTTTTAATTTAGGTAAAAATGACTAACTGAGCTAAATGCATCTATAGAACACGATCTTATCTCCTCTTAGATAGGGGATCCAGCACAACCAATCATGGCTGCAATAAGCATAGTTCTCACAAGGTCTGGGCTAATACCATCAGGTGATGTGCTGCTGTTGTTAATTACTGAACCCCTGCTAGGAAAACAAAAACAAAAACAAATCTTTCAACTACTTAAAAAAAAAAAGGTAGATACGGTTCATCAGATTAAGCTTCTCCACAAACCACTTTCAAAATCCATCATTTGGGAGATGTCTGAAATGGTATGACATGAATTCAAATCAGTAAACAAATCTGCTTATAAAGGGGCTATTTCACTTCAAAGCGGATCTCAGTTCCAAAGGAAAACACCTTCAGAAATGAAGTTAGATAGGCAGAACCAAATAATCAGCAATTTCTTTCTGCAAATTATAATACTGTGTTGATTACACTGATGACTTGGACAAAAATCTCTAGGGCCACAAAGAGCAAACTTAGGAAAGATGAATATTTTAACACATCCCACGTGTTATCAAAGATTTCTCCTCTAGGTTGAGAAAATTCATTCTAAAACAAGAGCTAGAACAGAATTTAAAAAAAGAAGGAAGAGGAGGAGGAAGAGGGAAAAAACCTTATGGCTAAGAAGATATGTTTATTATATAATTATATTCTCAAAGCTGTTTCGAGATTTGGGAGATTATAGTTTTTCACCCTCAACTACAGAGAACCTCATAAAATTCAAATAGTAAACAAATGAAAGGCTTGGCCCTAATACAATTAAGTGTGTCCAATCTGCAAGGAATTCAAAAACAGAAGACTCATTTTATGAAGCAATCAGGCAGAGATTGCATAACCCTACAGGGTCCTCTGGCTTTTCTAGAAGCCAAATCTAACATACAGTTCTCTTCAGCCATCTATACTTTAGTCATGCCATTTAAAAATATTTCTTGCCAACACAAGTTGGCTACAGAAAGACCTCAAGGAATACATATCAAAGAAGATCGTCCAAACTGGTCTTAGGGGTACTGTGTGGACTAAGTTCATTAAATTTGAAGCTGAAAAGGCCCATCTACTCCAGAAAATTTGGTATACTACAAGGGCAACCAATTCTCTCTAGCATTTTTTTTTTAAAGACTTTATTTATTCAATCATGAGAGACAGAGAGAGAGAGGCAGAGATATAGGCAGAGGGAGAAGCAGATTCCCTGCGGGGAGCCGGAAGCGGGGCTCCATCCCAGGACCTGGGGATCAGGACCTGAGCCAAAGGCAGACGCTCTACCACTGAGCCATCCAGGTACCCTTATTCTCTTAAGTATTAACTACTACTATCTAGCAGCATAAAATGTGGTATTCTCTGAAGATGTTGTTCTTTATAAGAGACGCTTAGAACTCCCTTCAACTATGAAAGAGAGATCGAAGTATATTTTTGCTTTAATCTCCTTTAACTGTGGTCTTGCTAGAAAAAACCTGATGACTTTCACATAGATCCATGTCCATGCTCTTTACTTAGAAACCATCTGCAGAAAATAAATTCCCTCTTATTCTAAAGTTATTAAGAATAAGCCAATTTCTGTGTTAATATTAAGGTTCTAACTAAGCTAAATGGAACAAAGGACAAGCAGGAAGTTCTCAGTTTTAAATGTTCATTCCAAAATTCATGACACAAGGAAAAAGTAAAACCACACAGGCAGACAAAACAGGGGAAAGTTAGACAGAATGTCTGTCTTAACAGAATTTCCTGGCTCCTAACAATTTGTCAGATTTTAAAAGACCAAAATGCAATAATACCTATTTTACCCAATAAAACTCTGTAAAAACATACATAAACATTTGAAGCATTAAAAAAGTAAAAATTTTAAGATGCTGGCCCGAATGGTAGAAACAATTTTTAAGTTACCCATACAGAGATGACCTCGACATTCATACACAAAGGCAATCTGCTCAGAATCAAATGCCTTGAACATTGTAAAATGAAGCCCCTGAGTTGCTTTATTTCTGTTTATAAATTGTAATTCTCATTTCCCTCAAGATCTTTTCTAGGGAGAAAAATCATCATACTCTAAGGTCTCTATATTACTGATTACAAATGTAAATCCAAACTTTTCTCCTTTCCACCATTAGTGTAAAGCCTTCTATTACAAGCTGTAGTCACCAGAGAAGATCTGAACAAATACCTATGTTTACATCAAGAAAGAATATTTAGAATAAGACTTCTTTTGAAGTCACTTATGAAAAACGTTTAACACCATTTGTAATGCTCATTATTCAAATAAAACAAAAACTTTACATGTTTACTTTATATGACTTCCAACTTTACATACCATTTGCATTGAAATGAAACAGTAGATTGTACTCCAGATGTGCATTTTTTAAAGTCATGGTAAATATCTTCGTGTATTTCATTTGCTTTTTTCCTCATAATCTTAAACTATGTTTAAAATAAAACTATGTAAAAACTCACCAAGTTAAGTCAGTAGGAAGAACTCTAATTTGTCTTGTCTAACAGGAAATCTCTGTTGGAAATAGAGATGATGAATCAGACTTAACTAGACTCTGAATCTCATACAAGTCTTTACTTATTTTGGCTATTCTGAAAGGGAAAATTTTACAAAAGCAGGTAATACATTTGCTAGGATTTACTAGTCAAAATTACCATTCTTCTGTTTTATCAATAGTTCTGAATATTCTATTTTCTAGTCATCTCTCAAAAAGACCATATACTTAGATATATGAAAGTCCGAAAAATCCAAGCTAATTCTTCTAATCAACTGGCCTATGAGTGCAGCAAAAACGAAGTAAGTGGTTTGCTTCATGTCAACACGTACAAGCATGGGGGTGTTAGCATCACATGTGTCGGCTACCTCACAAACTGTTGAAAGAATGATTTTCTCTTTATGTAAAATGCCCTTTATAAAAAGTGCTCTGTGGGTCAATTACCCTAAGAAAGATACATTTAAACAAAGCCACTTATCCTACAGTTTTAACAACTGCTACCACAGTGAGGTTCCTGGTGAAGACTGGGGAGATGTCTTGGCTAAAACACCACCACCACCCTAATTATCTCCCAAAGTCTACAAAGTAACTCAAAACAGAAACAGAGATAAGAGTGGTTGCCAGGCTTCTAGAAGCCTAACATAGGCAGAAAATTCTAGCACCCTCTTCCCTTTTGTGGAAAAATGAAGTACTGCATACAAACTTGAGTGATTCCTTAAAAATAGAATCTTTTCTTGAAAATGTAAACACTAACTTTAACTGGTACATATACAAATAAGCTTCTCTTATTTTCATAAATCAGTCAATACCAACATCATCATTAATAATGGAAGGAGCCCTTACTAAAAACTGTCCTCAACTACTGATGCTAAAACAGGTCAACCTTGATCAGAAGATTTAAGAGTATCAAGAGTCAGGCTGAATTCATTTAACAAATATTTACTCAACACCAACTGTGCAAGGCATTCTTTCAGACACAGTGGTAAAAACAATAACAACAACAAAAAACCAGACAAGGTTCCTAACCCTCTGAGAGTAGACAAATACCTCTTAAAACTCTGTTAAGTACTGCTAGGTGGAAGATGCCAACCAACTCTTAAGAAATAAAAATGCTCTGAATGTTGGTAATTCTTAAAACAGAAACCAATACCATTAGTTCCTTACTCTAATTTTTTTAAGCTTAAGGCTTTGGTCTCTCAATTAATTTGCTACAATGAACACTTTCAGTCCCAATGGATTGGCAAAATTTAAGGAGTCTGACAATACTGGTGAGGACTGGGAGGAACAGGGACACGTCTCACACTGTAGGTAGGAACGCAAATTAATATTAATACAATCACTTTTGAAAAAGTTTATTATCTAATAAACTAAAAATCCAGCAATTCCACTCCCAAATATGGCCCAGAGAAATTCCATCAGGACATCCATCAGCACACATAAACACATAAACAAGAATGTTCATAGCAGCATTGTTCTAACAGCCTAAAGCATCAACAGTAGAATGTATACATAAATTATGGTACATCCATGTACTAGGAAGCTTATATGGTAATGAAATTGAACTACTGTTCTATATAACAACATGGATGAAAGTTACAAACATATTGTTAGGTTCTGAAAGAAGACACAGAACAACACAGATGTATTATTCTATTTATATAAAGCTCAAAAACAGACAAAACTAAATTATAATGGTTTCCAAGAAATCCTAGGTGGTAAAATCATAGAGAAAATGATTATCAGAAATGTCAGCCTCTGCACAAGAGTATGGGTTATGATTTAGAAGGAATGCACAATACAGCAAACTTCTGGGTGCTGGCAATGATATATTTTCTAGGTCTAAGTGGTGGTTATATAGGTACTTGCTTTTTATAATTCATCTTTATACAGTCATGTTTTATGCATTTTTCTGTTTTATATTTCATAATAAAAATGTTCAAGACATATTAAAATAGAGTAGCTACATATGTATACGCATACATACACACATATATGTATATATCCTCCTGTATCAGTGAATACAATGTCTTACACGCAATACACCCCTGATTTTTTTCCAAGACAATTCATAATAAGAAGTCAGTAATAAAAAAGGGTTATCTAGGAATGAATACTTATAGACTGTTTTTCCTATCGTACTTTCTTTGAATTTAAATGAAACACCTAAGACCTATATTTTCAGGGAAATTTATAGTATGGACACAAAAGTTTAAATCTACATATGGCTACCAGGAGCCATTAGTTAAAACCCATATTAGTATAAGAAATAATTCAAAGCTTCTGAAAGCAAAGCCAAGATACAGTATTTTTTGTTATTACCTTTATAGTTTAATCGTGGCTCTGATGGAACCTCCAATGACTTCCCATCTCACTTGGAATAAAAGCCAAAATCCTTGTAAGGGTTGAAAAAGGCCTGGCCTGTCAATCGGACCTCATCACCTCTCTGGCCTCACCTCCAATTATGTTTTCCTAAGCTCACTATGTTCCAGTCAAACTGCCTTCTTTGCTGTTGTTCCTGAGACAGAACAGGCCCATTCCTGCCTCAGGGCTTTGTACTTGCCTTTTTCTCCACCTGAGTAACTCTTCCCCTAGATATTCTCCTGGCACACTCCCTCACCATTGTTGGGTTTTTCTGTAATAGTCACTATCTCTGTGAGGCCTTCCTTGACACCCTTAAATATACCATCCCCGCCCCCAAGGCTACCATCCTGTTCTCCTTCACTACTTCATTTTTTTTGTCTAGCACATAAAATCATCTATCCTACTGTATCTGGAATGTACAAAAGAAAAATTCCTGTTTGCACCCAAACTGTGTCTAGCACAAGGGAATCCAGAAATAAACACTTATTTAATAAATGGCTGAATTAATCTTTTTCTTTTGGATTTCCATTCATGAAAGACTAGACAATACCTCCATATATTAAAGAAAAATGTTTCCCCTCTATGTCAATTTTTTTTAGAAGATTTTATTTATTTATTCATGAGAGACACACAGAGAGAGGCAGAGACATAGGCAGAGGGAGAAGCAAGCTCCCAGGGCCCCAGGATCATGACCTGAGCTGAAGCAGATGCTCAACCACTGAGTCACCCAGGTGCTCCTCTATGTCAAATTTATTAAAGTTTGTTTCACTAACAAGTTGCAGGTTTCTTAGTATTTATGAGTAACAGGTAAGGTAAGACTTACAAATAGTTGATACAAACTAGTTGCATTTTCCCCTAACAAATGTGCAGTACCTCTTCTAATAATAACAATGCTGGGAAACCTCAGAAAGACAAGAGCTCCCTTATATTGTGCTGGTGAGCTGTATACCGGTGGACCTGCTACAGGAACTTCTTGACAAGCAGCAGCACGAAGACAAACTGCCTCCTTTACTCTTTTTAAGTTGTTTTGTTTTAAATGAGCATGTTTTAATAGAAGGGAAAAAAGATGTTTTTAAAAAATCATGTAAACAAAATATAATTTTGAGAAGAAAGTTCTTTATATTTCTTACTCCTACAGAAACAGAAGGCTTCCGTTATATATCCTGATGAAATATCCCAAGAAGGTGACTACAATCTATTGTAGTTTAAAAAAGTTAACTTTAATTTTTTTAAAATTATTTTTGAGTTAGGTATCAAAGATTGTTATAGCAGTTTCCAGTGAAAGGGAAAACAAAACTCCATACTATTAGTGAATCATATAAGAACATAATGTTATTCTAAAGAAAGATTAAAAATAGGAATATTTCTCCCCAGCATATATAAATTGTGGGATTGACGTGAAAAAGAGCAGGTAAGGAACTCTTCAACCCTTCAAGGGCAGCCCGGGTGGCTCAGCAGTTTAGCGCCTCCTTCAACTCAGGGCATGATCCTGGAGACCCGGGATTTAGTCCCACGTCCCGCTCCCTGCATGGAGCCTGCTTCTCCCTCTGCCGGTGCCTCTGCCTCTCTCTCTCTGTCTGTGTCTCTCATGAATAAATAAATAAAATCTTTAAAAAAAAAGAACTTAGTAATTACATTGCCTGCAGGAAATAATTCACTAAACAAAACTGCCTATTGAGTAACACAACAGATACATCTGAGCATATAGACAGAGCTTATACTTTTGATGGAATACTTTGTTCAAGTTAAAACTGGAGCTAAGTCTAGATCCAAAAGTTACTTTCCAACCACAATACTTGTGACCTGAACCATATCCTAAGATATGAATAAATTTGCAAGAAAATATACAGGCATCTGCTATTTCATAGTTATACTTATTACCAAGGCTTCTACATTAAGGTTTTATCAATTGTCTAAAAAATACTTCACAAAGAAATTCTTATCAAATCTTTAAGATAGTACACATATTCATGAGGTTAAAATGTCATGAATATATATTCATACATGAGGTGGTGGCCCAAATTAGTTAAGAAAGGAAGTCCTACTCAAACACTCCCAGCAGGGAGAGTGTATTATTAGAGAAGAGTAACAGTTTTCATGTGTAACACTTCAGCATTCCAAAAACGCTCAAAGCTCTGAATAGCATCCACATTTAAAGGGGAAAAGACAAGGAGCATAAAAACTAAAAATATACTCAACCTTGCAATAATAAATATAGCAGATTAAAGAGTCCAAAGAAATTATAAATGAAAGTCACTGAAACATATGGTCCCTGAACAAAAGTTATCAATAATAATTCTAATATAAGGTGAAGGCTTATATTTTTTAATGCTTACTTTGGCTAAGAATGCTCTAAGAAATTCTTTCATAAATATTAGCTCTGTCTAGATCACGCTGAATTTAGAAGGTAACACAAGAATTGCCTGAACTGGCCTGGAGATCAGTGAACAGGCCTACACTTAGTGGGTGGGAAGTATTCTAGGAGTTAAAAGGAATAAAGAAGAAGGGGGGAAAAAGGAAGAGGTGAGGAGTTATTGATGTTTATGAAAAACAGCTACTGGATATAATAAAAACAAAATACTGAAATGCAAAAGTTGCCAAAGTTATCAGATTCTAAAGAGAATCCGTAGGAAAAGAAAATTTCAGAACCTCTCACCCTAATAAAAGAAATTGGTATTCTGAATTATGAAAGGGTATCCTCATCCCTCCTTCTCCCCCAAATGATGATGTGAATACCAAAGTGGTGGGACAAGTGGAGAATTTCAGTAAGATACTTAGGAAAAAATCAAGCCACGGAAGCAGCAAAAACTATAACAAGGACGACGAAACCAACAACTAACAACAAGGAAAGCATAAGGGATACACATGTGGCTGCTGTTCACTGGAGTTCTGTCTGTAAATAAAAACAACTTAAAGATCCATCAAAGGGTTTGGAAAACTAAAATATTATAGTGAAATAAAAATTAAATAGCTAAAACGAGGGACTGAGATTTATATGCATTCAGATAGGCCCCAGAAAAACAGTAAGAAACAAACAAAAATCACCAAATGACTGTCACAGAATTTACATATTCTCTTTCTCTCTCTCTCTCTCTCTCTCTCTCTCTCTCTCTCTCTCACACACACACACACACACACACACACACTGCACTGCAAAGATGCACACTAAATTCAAAATAATAGGGCAGCCCGGGTGGCTCAGTGGTTTAGCGCCGCCTTCAGCCCAGGGTGTGATCCTGGAGACCTGGGATGGAGTCCCACGGGCTCCCTCCAGGGAGCCTGCTTCTCCCTTTGCCTGTGTCTCTACCTCTCTCTGTGTCTCTCATGAATAAATAAAATTTTTAAATCTATAAAAATAAATAAAGAAATAAATTCATGATAATAGGCTGTCTCTAGGGAGTGAGGGTGGGGAAAAAGAACAGAAAAAGTAGGGATCCCTGGGTGGCGCAGAGGTTTAGCGCCTGCCTTTGGCCCAGGGTGCGATCCTGGAGACCCGGGATCGAATCCCACATCGGGCTCCCGGTGCATGAGCCTGCTTCTCCCTCTGCCTGCGTCTCTGCCTCACTCTCTCTCTCTCTCTGTGACTATCATAAATAAATAAAAAAAAAAAAATTAAAAAAAAAAGAACAGAAAAAGTAAATAGAGGACTTCAGCTAGAGAAGTTTGTCAAAATCTCTTCACTTTTTGTTTGCCTTTTTAAAAAAAAAGTTCAAAAACCATGAATTCAGAAGGAAAAGTAAATTAGAAAAGATTTTTAAAAAACGACATCAGAGAAATCTCTTAGACAATAATGTAGTCTGAATCAAACCAAAAAACCAAAAAAAAAAAAAAAAAGCCAGTGAATTTAGTCCAGATATTCTCAATAATGAAAAAACTAGCTCTTGTTGGTAAAAATACTTTTTCCAGTTGACCAGAATTACATAGCACTGGGCTTACTTAAGCAGAGGGAGGAAGAGGCTGACTTCATATATCTCAGCAAGAAAGCACATTTTGTTTTATTTTTATTTATTTTGGAGAGAGAAAAAGCATATGTGAGAGCAAGCATGAGGCCGGGGGAGTAGGGGGTTAAGAGACAGAGAAGCTTAAGTGTTGGGCATGGAGCCCGACATGGGGCTCAATCTCATGACCCTGAGATCATGACCTGGGCTGAAATCAACAGACACCTAAACAACTGAGCCACCCAGGCACCTCAAGAAAGCACATTTTACACACAACTAATACAGCAATCCAGCCTATCTTCAGAGAATGCATATCCTTATAAATCAGCCACGTTTCCACAAAGGACCTTCTCTTTCCTCTACACCAACTTATGGTCTAACCTCCTGAAGCTCTGTCTTCCAGTCTTCCCTAATTTTATTCATTCCCCTCAAAGGATTAATCCCTCCTTTTGTAATCACCTCAAATTTTTGTGCCTGAACTCAAAGACAGATTTTTTTTTAAAGGAAACTTGAGACTTTTTGAAATGATTGAAGCTTTTTCTCTGCTTTTAATTACTTTTTTCCTCCCTCTTCCTTTGCTTTTTGCCATCCCCAATCCTTTTTTTTCCCCTTCCATTCTCTTGCTGACCAACAGCTGCTTTCATATACTAGCAAGCCTCTGGCATATTTATACTTTTCACTTCTTAAGGAAAAGATACTCCCAAATAAACCAAACGAAATCCCATGCCAGAGCCTAAAGGTCAGCTAAAGGGGAGAAAACTTAAAGTAAAAAATACTAACCATATTTTGCTGCCTTTCATTTTGGCATGAAAGCCAGGAATACAGCAATACAGCTTCAACTACCAAATAAGACAGCAAAACCAAAATTTCTTTTATGTTTTATTATCTTTATAGTATTGAAATGTATCTGGGGCTGACTGTTTCATAAGACATTTTGGTTAAGAATTTGTAAGACCACTGAGAATAAATAGGTCCATACAGTTAGGTATGACAACCTAGTGGAAACCACAGCCTTAAGATTCACAACAGAGGGTGACCCACGGCACTACTTCCCCATCCTCTTGGTCTTTGTTAAAAGGCCTTCTGAGGTTATCCTGTGTTAAATGTTTTAAGCTATATAACCATTTCCTCACAAACATCAGTCACTGCTTCAGTCTCTAAAGTATTTAAGATCTTATGTGGGACTTTTAACAGCTCCATGAGGCATGTGGGGCAAATATTTTAAAATAAGGAAACAGAAGCTCAAAGGTCATGGTCACATGGCTATGAAGAGGTCTGAGTTCAGAACTCAACTCTTGGAGTTCTCCTAATCCAAAACTTTATCATTCCTATGACTAAGTGATTCTTCGGTCAGGTATAGGTCTTTTATTCAACATGTAGGAAATGGAAAAATATCTGATAGAAGATACATTTTTATACCCTAGTTTTCAATTCCCACTTCATTTTCAAGTGGCAACACTGTTGAAAAGTATGCTCTTTTTTCTAAAGAATTCCGAGCACCATTATTAAGGGAGACCAGGGCTAATCATTGATAGGCTCATGTCTGCTTTCAAGGTTGGACCCTGGGAACAAATCATATGTCCTAATACTTTAAGAATGACTTTTTATACTTTAGCATCTAACTGTCATTAATTTTTTTAAATAAAATGTCTAGTGTTCTAACATACCAGAGTAATTTTCTAGCCTGAGTTTCCAAAAAACCAGCATCTCTCCCCGAGAGCTCTCTCCATTGCCATAAGCTAACAGAATTAAAAAGCACAATTTCTACCATTCCTTAATATTTATTTGAGATGTCTACCATGACTAAAATACTAAACAGCACCCTGTTCTACCTAATTGCTCAAGCCAAAAACCCTCTTTTCCTAGGGTTCCCATTTATCAGCAAGTCCTGTCAGCATGCTTGCTTCCTAACACATTCCACATTTATCCATTTCTATGTAGTTTTTTTTTTTTAAGATTTTATTTATTTATTCATGACAGACACAGAGAGAGAGAGAGAGAGAGAGGCAGAGACACAGGCAGAGGGAGAAGCAGGCTCCATGCAGGGAGCCCAACGTGGGACTCGATCCCGGGTCCCCAGGATCCCGCCCTGGGTGAAGGCGGCACTAAACCACTGAGCCACCTGGGCTGCCCTCCATGTTTTTCTCTCGCCTGAACTGGTGTTAACTGGTTTCTAATTGATCTTCATTAATAGAAAGGATACTAGAAACGGAGCAGCAAACACATCTACCATTGACATCCTCCAGTCTAGCAATCCAGTCTTACCTCATGTGGTTGTTCGAATTCAGTCAACTGTCAGACTATCCACTTCCATTGCTCAGTCTACATTAACAACAACAGAGCTAATAACATGGCTATACAGATTGGATTCCTCCCTAAGGGTGTGGGATTACATAAAATTGCCACTCTATTTGTTCTTGGCCCTCTAATGAGCCTCTTTTCCCTTTCAATTCAACCAAACCTTTACTGATTAAAACTGCACAGACATGATTTGACTCTGATCCTCAAGATATTTTCTTTTTTTTTTAAGGTTTTAGTTGAGAAAGAGAGAGAGCACACACAAGCACAAGCAGGAAGGAGGAGCAGAGGGAGAGGGAGAAGGAGAAGCAGACTGGAGCCTGACATGGGGCTCGATCTCAGCACCCTGAGATCAGGATCTGAGCCAAAGGCAGACACTTAACTTACTGAGTCACCCAGGAATCCCCTAACAACTAATCTTAACATTAGTAAATATGTTTCTATAGCTGGAGCCCTAGAGTCAATCAACTATAAAAAATATTCATTGAATATTTCCAGTCCCATGTTGAACTACTAGCCTTAACATTACCAATTTCTTTGTGTTTTTTTTTTTTTTTAAGATTTATTTTAGAAAGAGAGAGAGTGCAAGTGCAAGTGGGGAATGGTGCAGAAGGAGAAGCAGAGGGAAAGAGGGAATCTCCAGGAGATTCTCTGCTGAGTGCAGACCAACCCCCGCCCCCCCATCCCGCCCCAGGGCTTGAGATCATGACCCTGAGATATGACCTGAGCTGAAAGCTAGAATCAAGAGTCAGATGCTTAACCAACTGAGCCATCCAGGCACCTCTGCTTAGTTTGAATAAAGTAGAAAATCTTTCTGGCCTTGAAAAGCCAGGAAAAAGACTCAGAGGTTTTGTTTTGTTTTGTTTTTAAGATTTATTTATTCATGAGAGACACAGAGAGAGGCAGAGACACAGGCAGAGGGAGAAGCAGGCTCCACGCAGGAAGCCCAACGCAGGACTCGATCCCAGGTCTCCAGGATCACGCCCTGGGCTGAAGGCAGGGGCCAAACCTTTTAGCCACTCAGGGATCCCAAGATTCACTTAGAGTTAAAAGAAGAACTGCTCAGACTTTCAGGAACTGAGAGCTTCTCCTTAATATATAAGTTTTCTTCCTTTAAACAATTTTCCTACCATCTTTTACAGTACACTTTGCCTTTAAATAGCAAGCCCTTTTGAATCACAAAAATGATTTCTTCATCTATTCACCCCTGGATACCAGACAGAATGAAAATTCAGTAAAATCAATTTTAAAAATCTAGAAGAGGGATGCCTGGGTGGCTCAGCGGTTGAGCATCTGCCTTCTGCCCAGGGCGTGATCCTGAGGTCCTGGGATCGAGTCCTACATCGGGTTCCCTGCATAGAACCTGCTTCTCTCTCTGCCTATGCCTCTGCCTCTCTCTCTGTGTCTCTCATGAATAAATAAATAAAATCTTTAAAAAATAAATAAAAATGAAAACTCTAGAAGAGTCAGTGAGGTATTCAAATTAAACAGGGAAGCTCTGGACAAATTAACATTCAAATATTAAAAGCTTACAGAACTCATATATAATTTCACTTTTAAGGGACTGGGCCTCTAAAGTTACAAAATGTGGGTAAAAGTTACCACTATCACTTTATCTTTACTGCCAGAGCTAGTTACCTTAAGAATTATCTTACAAAAAAAAAAAAAAAAAGAATTATCTTACAAAAGGTCAACATTTTATTGGGTCTTCCAAAATCAATTCTTCATAATGAGAAATGGTCATCAGTTAGATAAATAGAATAAGAATAGAACAAGTCAATATATTCATAAGCTTCTGCTGTCCTTGGGACCCAAATTCTAGTGCAGGCTTTCTAGATGCTTTCCTAAATCTGAATTTTCTCAGCCTTAAATTGAGGATGACTGTCCAAGGTCTCTCTCAGAGCACAAGTCTATGCCCCTCTAGAAATAATGTTAAAATTACATCTGCCTTGGGACACCAGCATAGTCAGTTGAGTGACTCTTGATTTTGGCTCAGGTCATGATCTCATGAGTCAAGGGACAGATACCTGTGTCAGGCTCTGTCCTCAGCAGGGGGTTCCTTGAGGATTCTCTTTCTCTGCCCCTCCCTCCACTTGCACTCTCTCCCAAATAAATCTTTAAAAAAATCATATCTGCCAATCTTCATATATAGTTTCTGAAAACTAAAATCAATACAAATACGGTACAAATAATTCAAAAGCTATAGAAAGCTATGAATGAAAAGTAAAAGCTTCTTTCCAGATACCCAAATCCCTCTTTCTAAAGCCTAAAGACAACCACTGTTTTGTAGCTTCAGAAACAAATCCAAAAAACGTACAAAATCAAAAGGGGGCATGTACCAACAAACACACACACACGCGAGCGCGCACACACATATTCATGTTTCCTGGAGGCACACATAGACCTATTCTTTCTAAAGGTTGCAAAGAATTCCAGTGTACCCTGATATGTGGTTTCCAAGTGTATGCTACAGCAAACAACCTAGCAAACAAGTGTATCTGAACATATATGCAAGCAAGCCCAAGAGCCTATACACTGTTTATTTTGATAGATAATGCCAAATTGCCCTACAAATGTTGTACACACTCCCCCAATGATTGCCAGATTCCTTGCATCTTTGAGCATCTATCCACTGGACAGATACTCATCATGGCCAAAGACAGAAAAACAAACAAAAAGAACCAGTGAGACTTAGACAAAAAAAAAAAAAAAGAGGTCAGAAATATCTCTTATGAATTAAGTAGACAACTTCAAATAAAAATGTAGCAAACATGATATGTAGTACTTTTTTGTTTGTAAGATTTAAGTGCTGGGACACCTGGGTGACTCAGTGGTTGAGCGCCTGCCCCTGGCTCAGGGCGTGATCCGCGGTCTCAGGATCGAGTACCGCATCGGGCTCCCTGCCTAGAGCCTGCTTCTCCCTCTGCTTATGCCTCTGCCTTTCTTTCTCTGTGTCTTTCATGAATAAATAAATAAAATATTTTTTTCTTCTATTTTTTTTATTGGAGTTCAATTTGCCAAGATTTAGCATAACACCCAGTGCTCATCCTGCCAAGTGCCCCCCTCAGTGCCCATCATCCAGTCATCCCAACCCCTTGCCCAATAAATAAAATCTTAAGGGGATCCCTGGGTGGCACAGCGGTTTGGCGCCTGCCTTTGGCCCAGGGCGCGATCCTGGAGACCCGGGATCGAATCCCACGTCGGGCTCCCGGTGCATGGAGCCTGCTTCTCCCTCTGCCTGTGTCTCTGCCTCTCTCTCTCACTGTGTGCCTATCATAAATAAATAAAAATTAAAAAAATAAAATAAAATCTTAAAAAAAAAAGATTTAAGTGTTGCTGTTTCCTTGAGGTGTAAGAAGATATTGATATAAAAGTAAATTTCAGGTGGGAAGCAAAAGGAGCATAGGTGAGCAACTTGTATGTATTGCAGAGTCTATGAATTCCAAGAACATGTAGCTTTCAGATCGGGTTGTGGATTTAATGACATGTACAGCTCAATTCCTTCACATATAATCTGGCTATTTTCACCTAGAGAGGTTTATCAACACAGTGAGGTCAATTTAGTTCTTTATCTTTGTCACTGGCAAAGGATCCCTATGAATTTAACTATTTATTCCCAAATTAAATGGGATAGTATATGATTCCAAAGGTGATAAAACTGCTAATAAAGCATATAGGAAGCAACTCTTGATGTATTTTTAAAGTATTCATCCACTTTGAAAATTACCATTTTAGTTTAGTAGGAAGTATTTACAAAGGACCACCTAAATATCAAGTGACTTTTAAAGTGTGTGTATATGCACATGTATGGGGGGAGCACATGTGTTTCTAAAACATAATAAATATATACAAAAGTTCATTTTACTTTCCTATAATTATCAATATTACATCTTCAATTGTAGTATGCTGTCACATTCTGGAGAAAAAACAAAAAATACTTTTGTATTACATTGAAATGTGGAAAAAAAAACTTTTTATTTTAGAGTCAGGAAAATGCAGTATATCTAATGCAGTATACTTTGTTTTTGGCAGGAGCTCCTCCTAATTTTATAAGAACACTGGGAAAATACAATTTAGGAACACCTACTATGAGATTATTCCCAACACATTCTTTCCTCTCCTCACTCAAGTAAACCAACCATACCCAACACTAAATCTCTTAAGAAATTGCCAGTTTTTTATACTATCAGAGGATCACTAAAAAACAAAACACAAAAGAAAACCTCACAATCTTAAGCACCAATCTGAAGCACTCAGAATCAAGGCCTACATACAAAACTAACCAAGCACAGCACATCCTACACTGAGAGCCAGAAGCATTTCTTTCAAAATGAGAGTTTAAAAAAAGAGAGTGGTTTTCTCAGCCCTTGCTCTGAATACACCACAAATGATCAATGGGGCCGAACTACAGACACTGGACTTAGAGCAGATAGTTCAGTATCCAATGAGGCATCAACTGGGAAAGGGAGGGGGAGTTGAACTAAATGGGATGCAGAGTCAAACACAAGGGTTACCTGGCAAAGGTCCTGCTCATGACACGAAAAAAAATCATGTGAGAGGTCCGCAAATTCTACTACTAATAAAGAAGCCCTTACCTGTAAGGCCTATGATTGGTCAGCCCTTTAAGACTGCAGCTGAAGAAAAATTAAAATCTTCTAAGTGCTGGCAAATTCTACCTAATGGAGTTCATGTCCCATCTACCAGACTGAAGTTCACAGCTTAGTAGATAAAAATTTTAGGTTAAGAGTTTCCAAATAAAAATTATAAACCAAACAAAAACAAATATTCTAATTACATAATTGAAGAGGCAGACCTCAGACTGAGACGAAATAATTACGTCCTTCACTGCAATCTACTGTTTCCAAGACACACAAGAATCTGTTTCTTGGATTTGAGATTGGTATTAAGTGGCAATGAATCAAGGACAGAAAAACAAATGACTACTTGAAACTAATCCAAAAATCAAATCCAAAGACATTCAATTTAATACTGAGCTTGCACATACTGTCAAAAACAAACTAAAGCAGCATTTGGTTGAGTTGCTATGTTGAATGGCAGACTACTATGACCTAAAAGAAAGCAATGGCTTATGATTGGCTACAGACAGTCTGGGAATACAAGTACGTATTCATTGGTTACTGCCCATCCTTGCCACAAAAGTTTATCCAATCAGATCATGTAATACAAATAACTTCCAAAGTAAGTAGTTTGGTTTTTTTTCCCCATTGTAATCAGTTTTTAACGCACATGCACTCTAAACAAGGCACAATAGTCGAGGCAGCCTAGTGGAGAAAGGGAGGGGTCTTATTTTTCTACTGTTGCATGATAAATGGTCAAAATCTGATGTCCAATGACCTTGAGACTTCCACTTAGAATTAACCCAATCACTGCAATAAATATCTCATGTCTATGAACTCTGACTTTTCATAACTGATGTTAATTTAGCTAATTCAGAATATCTTTAGAGTTGACAATAAAAATGATACTGTTATCCTAATTCTTTATTCTGGAATGAAATTATGACCTCTATTCCAATCCTTACAATACTTGAAGGAGATGGGAACTTATTCAAAAAGAAAAAATTATGGGCAGCCCCAGTGGCTCAGCGGTTTAGTGCCGCCTTCGGCCCAGGGTGTGATCCTGGAGACCCAGGATCGAGTCTCACTTTGGGTTCCCTGAATGGAGACTGCTTCTCACTCTGCCTGTGTCCCTGCCTCTCTGCCTTTCTCTCTCTCTCTCTCTGTCATGAATAAATAAAATCTTAAAAAAAAAAAAGAAAAAATTGTTTATTTTAAAAAGCACTATAGACATTTACAGTGAAATCATTCACAGTTTATAGGCGGGGGTGGGGGCAGTGGGTAGTTCGGAGACTGGAGTCAGAACGGTGCTCACTATCCAGTTTGTAGATTCTTCAGCTCTTTTCTTGCCTCTCTGCTTTCCAGTAGTGATAATCAAGTAAGAGAAGAATGGATACATTTAAATCCATCCATTTTAGTATTTGTGAGCTTGGTTAAGGAACTGGAGACAAAGTTTAGAGAAATTTGTTAAAATGAGGTTTTGGCATTATAAAAAGCTCTAACCAGATCCTTTTAAAAGGATCCAAACTCCCCCCACACACACAAAAAAAAAAGGATCCAAACTTTTTTTTTTTTTACAGTTTTTATACGCAGTAAAATTAAACTTTTTGTGTACATTCTGTGAATTTTGACAAAAATCACATGTAAGCACCACTGCAATCAAAATACAACACAGTTTTTGTATAAATTTAAGATAACCACCATAGGTAAAAGAATTATTTAAGACACTTCAAAAAACAAGATTTCTACCAAGTCAAAAGCAGACAACACAGGACCTAAAAATTTAAACAAGGATTTACTGAAAAACAGTAATATTGCCCCCCTCCACTTTTGCTCCTGCCTTCTAGCTAATCTACATCCCTACAAGTGCCCTCATTTCATGACTTCCCATGGCTTTAGTCACCATGTACATACATGCCTATCTCTTCTCCACTGCAAACCAGCTTCCTGCTGGTCAACATCACATGGCTATCTCATAGGCATCTTAAACTCAGCAGGTCCAAAATGAAAGCCCATCCTCCCCTCAAAGCCTGATCATCTTGAATGATCCTACCATCCACCCAGTGCTCAAACCAGACGTAGTGGAGTTAGCCTTAACTACCCAGTCTCTCTCACTACCTGTACCTCCACTTCCCACCCCCCAATTTAGTCAATCACCACATCTTGTCAATTTTACCTCAGAAATTTTTTTCAAACCCATTTTTTTCTCTTAATCCCCACAACCAACAGCTTAATTAGTTCAGGACATTATTATACTGCAGCATTAGCATAATTAATGCAACACTTTCTTGTTTCATTCCTGCAGAGTAAGCTAGTGTTTGGCACAACATCTTTGCATAAAGTGTTTCCTCTACCCAGAAGGCCTTTCCTCCACCTCTGTAAACATCTACTCCAATCTCTCCAAGTAGAATTTAAATGCTTTTCCTCCTTGCTTTCGACGTGCAAATCTCTTGCTGCTCTAAGTCCCAGGAGGGCAGCACTCAACTGTAGTACTGACCTCAGTAGGCCTGGTGTCTAGGCAATATCCAGCAAACAGTAGGTGCTTAATAAATGCTTTAAAAAGGAATGAGTGACTATATCAAGATCCAGATAAAACCGCCTTGAGGATTTTTACTTCCCTTTGCTAAGATTCTAGGCTTACCAAGTGACCTTTTGCTTAATACCACACAGTAGTTACTAGTTACATGATCTCAGGCAAGTTATTAAAAAAAACCTCTGTGGCTCAGACTCCTCACCAGTTAAATACTGGTAAGAATACTTCCTTTGTAAGGTTATTATGAAGATCAAATGACTGATATACATGTAAAATGCTTGAAGCAGTGTCTGCGACACAGTAAGTCCTCAGTAAACATTAGCTATTAGTTTTTGCTAATAATACCTTGACACTACAGGAAGTAGACACTACAGGACTAAACAGACAGTTTTCTAGGTCATGGAAAAGACCACCCTTCAAGGAAAATTAATAAAATGGCATTCTTGGGTGCCTGGGTGGATTATTAAGTATCCCAACTCTTGATTTCAGCTCAGGTCATGATCTCAGGGTTGGGAGATCAAGCTCCACCCTGGGGATGGAGCCTGCTTAAGATTCTCTCTCTCCCAAATGAGTGGGAAAGATCAGGGAGGGTGACAGAACATGAGAGACCTCTAACTCTGGGAAACGAACAAGGGGTGGTAGAAAGGGAGGTGGGCAGGGGGTTGGGGTGACTGGGTGACGGGCACTGAGGGGGGCACTTGATGGGATGAGCACTGGGTGTTATGCTGTATGTTGGCAAATTGAACTCCAATAAAAAGAAATTAAAAAAAAAAAAAAAAGATTCTCTCTCTCCCTCTGCCTCCCCTCCCCAAAAGGGAATGAATGAATGAATCAAATGGCATGCTGGTTTATTTGTCAACCCCTTGTGAGTTTGTTTAGCCACTTTTCCCTGAGACCAGTCAACTCTGGTGACACTAAAGAAACAGTTTACTTGTAAAACTTCAGAATGTATCCTGAATCTTGAAGACCCCATCACATTAAACGAATCCTGAGAGGGCTTATTAGAAGAGCTAGTTGGTCACTTTACAACATCTTACCTTGGTTCTCTCTGAAATACAACATTTTAGTCAAACGCAGTACAGTTTAGTGAAAAGAATGGGATGCTAGGTGGAAGGCATTTATAGTATGTCACTAATAGCTGGGAACCTGATTGTGCATTTTAAGTTTTATTTTTTTTCAAGATTTTATTTATTTATTCATGAGAGTACACAGAGAGAAAGAGAGAGGCAGAGACACAGGCAGAGAGAGAAGCAGGCTCCATGCAGGGAGCCTGATGTGGGACTCGATCCCGGGACTCCAGGATCACACCCTGGGCCAAAGGCAGGCGCTAAACCGCTGAGCCACCCAGGGATCCCTTAAGTTTTATTTTAATTCCAGTTAGCATACAGTGTTATATTAGTTTCAGATGTACAATATAGTGATTCAACACTTCTATACAATACCCTGTGATGACTGTGCAGTTTAATAGGAAGTCTCTGAGTTTAAAAAAGTACTAGTCAGTTCTCAATTATCCATATAAAAAGAGGTAAAAAGTGCTGTTATGCAATTCAAAACAAAGAGTAAAAAATAAATCCTTACCATTTTATTACTAATAAAATGTATTTACATAGCATGGCCATACATTAAAGTCATCATGGGAGTGATTTCAAAATAAAAGGAGGCCAGCATAAAATAAATTCCTATGGATAATAACAGGAAGATCATTTAAAACTATTATTATATAATAATCCCTCTCAACCTCCCAGCATCCTCTTGAGGCTCAATCTTGGCCACAAAATTCTTTTGAACAAAAATCTCTAAATATCACTCAGAAATAAAAGGTGAGAACTACTGAATTTCCAAAGGTGAATCATTCTAGACCTGAGGAGCCAGGAGACAATCATCCAGCCGAAGATTTTTGCTCTCAAAGATGTGGGGGTACATTATTATGCCTAAGGAGCTAGGAGTGGGTATCAGCCTAACTGCAGACCAATTTATGTCATAAAATCAAGGTATTCTTTTTTTTTAAAAAAACATTTATTTATTCATGAGAGACACAGAGAGAGAGAGAGAGGCAGAGACACAGGCAGAGGGAGAAGCAGGCTCCATGCAGGGAGCCCGACATGGGACTCAATCCCTGGACTCCAGGATCCCACCCTGGGCTGAATGCAGCGCCGAGCCATCCGAGCTGCCAAAATCAAGGTATTCTTGAAAGGTTACGTAGCAATCTCAGCACCAGAAAGTACTTCAGCAACCACCTTGTCTAAACTCTTTGGTTTTATAGAAGAAACGGAGATCTACAAAGTTGCAACATATCTGTGAAACTACGTAATATTTAAATACTGGAAAGTTCACGTATTTAAAAAAAAAAAGTTCACGTATTTATTTATGATATAACTGACATGTAAGAGTGTATTAGCTTTAGGTGCACAACATAATGATTGCTATGTGTAATCTACAAAATGATCAATGTTAATGTCCATCATCACATAGTTACAAAATTTTTTCTTGTGATGCGAACTTTTAAGATCTATAGAAAGTTCATTATTTAAATAATACACTTATGTAAGTAAATGTCTTCTAAACCTCTTGTTAAAAAAAAAGAGAGAGTTTAATGCATTCAGTTTAAATTGGGCCACATCTATGTATCTGCTCTATCTTCTAGTTCCATACTGAACAACTTCAGATGTGCTCAGAATAAAATCAGTCCTCTGGAATATAACTCCCACAGAAGCCTCTCCACTACACCACCACATGAACCCTGCTCTCTAGTTTGTTGGTTAGACTATAGCCTATGTGTCAGCTCACACACAATCATGTGGCTTCCTTAAATCTGGTCACACCATTCTGAAAGCCAGGAATATTCTCCTACCTCTTATTTGAATATTATCCTTCTGGATCCAGGTCAAGTTCCATACTGCCTTGAAGTCTTTCCTGATCACCCTAATTCCCTCTGAATTCCTATCATACTTACTGACACTTTCTTGGCAGTTAACAAAGATTACTTAGAACCCTTACCTGATAATTAACATAGTATGCAGAGTACTATAATTCTTCCGTGTATGTCTTTCCCTACTCCCAAATTCTCTTTAGGTAGGTCTAGTAAGACCTAAAACTGGGTATTTAAGAAACAAAACTTATCAGATGGAAAGAGGAAAATGGCTAACAAAATAATAGATTCTTTCCTTTATTAAAATGTTCTTTAATGCTGTTTAAATATCCAACTATAAAAGTATCAGAAGAATAATTAGGACAAAATGGAACACTGCATACCCCTTAACACACAATTCTACTTCCAGAATCCATCCTAACAAATTGATCTGATCAGTGTATAAATATTTATGTATAAGGATGCTCATCAGAGCATAATTTATAAGCAAAAATTAGAGAAAAAGGAAGTTCATTTGTAGGGAATTGACCAAATATGATGTATTCATACAAAAAAAAACTCTATGTAGAATTCTATGTAGTTATTTTAAAAGATTATTTTTAGTGACATGCTATGTTTTTAAGTTTGGGTTTTTTTTTCTATTTCCTATTATTTTAAAATCAGAAAAAGTATCAGAAAAATATTTATTATTTAAAATCAGCAAATCTTTTCATTCTGAATAAAAATACAGTATAGATTTTGCAATTACATACATCTCTTTTCAAAGGCTTGTGTGTATGGTGCATTACTCACATTTACTACTGTCACTACCACTTAAGGAGTGATGCACCAGCTCGTGAGAAGCAGTACAGTCCCTAACAATGCATCAAAATCAACATGTAACTCATTTCCCTGCTGTTTTCATGTGTTTCTTCAAGCCAGAAGTTTCTGAAATAATTTACCAGCACTTTTCACTGAAGGAAGTCTTTCACCTACACAGAGGACATTTCTGTAAGTGGTGACAGGAGGGCAATCAGTCAGGTTATCATCAAGTCAAGTTATATTTCAAAGGACAGGGCAGCCGGGGTGGCACAGCGGTTTGGCGCCGCCTGCAGCCTGGGGTGTGATCCTGGAGACCCAGGATCAAGTCTCATGTCGGGGTCCCTGCATGGAGCCTGCTTCTCCCTCTGCCTGTGTCTCTGTCTCTCAGTCTCTCTCTCTCTCTGAATAAAATAAATAAATCTTAAAAATAAAAATTAATTTATAAAAAAAATAAAAAAATAAAAAATAATAAAAAAAAATAAAACAAAGGACAACCATCCCTCTCAGATCACCAACGTGGAAGGGAACTACCAGTGACTGAGCCTTTCTGGTCAACAGATTGGAGTCCTGCAGTACATAAGACCAGCATGGTGCTCGGTGTCTTGGTGTCAACAGAACCCCAATGGTCTATGGCTCCCACCACCATTCTACTTCAGATGCTCACCCACACTCTCTACCCAAGCCAGGATCTCTTGGAATATTCTCTACTCCCCAGATACCAACTTCCGAAGTTTTTTCCCTGAACACCTATTCCCTTTACCAAGTGGAAAAGAAGAATCAAGATGAAGAGGTACAAAAGCCCTGAAGGAGGACTTAGCTGGATATATTGGAAAAATAAAAAGAAAGCCAGAGTGACTTGATCACAACAAACAAAGGAAAACACCGTACATGAGATAGGCAGGAACCACACCACAGAGGACCTAACAAGTTATGATACTTTGGATGTTTATTTTCATAAAGTTTGCCGCTCCCACGGTGAATCAATTTTATATAAATGAGACCTAGATCTATCTTTCAAGCCTCATCTGCTCTTCGAAAACCCAGGGCAATAGATTCAACTGCGTGCCTGCTAGGCAGCCTCTCCTAAATGTCAATACATGCAAAGCCAAACACTATCTTTTTTTCCAAAGCAGCTCCTCCTGACTATTTTATATCTGCTAACAGACCGATCATTCATCCAGGCTTGGGATCTCAAAGCTGTCTTATATTCCTGGCCTACTATCCACCTCCACCCCTTCAAGGCTCCCCAGGGCCTGAAATCTCCAACTCACTTTCTTTCTCCCAATTCACACTAGCACCAATCCCTGTGCAAGTTGCTGGAACAGGCTAACCAGTTTCCACACCTCTAGTTCTTTCCATCAAATCTATCCTATGTGATGTCATTTAGATACTTCTAAGACCATCGTAAGCACATGATATACAAATTTATTACCTCAAGTTCTGACTTCACTTCAAGCCCCACTCATGTATCTGCCTACTTAACATATTTATACTTAGCCATGTTCGCATCTCAAATTTAACATGTCTAAAATTGAACTCCTGATTTCTAATCTTCCCTCCAAAACCCACACTTGCCCCTCCCATTCTTATCTCCCACTCCCATCTCAGTAAGCGGCACCTCTACACATCCAACTGCTTGAGCCAGAAAGCTGGGAGTCAGTCTTGACACTCTTCTTCCTCAACCCCCACAACCAATCTATAATTAAATGGATTCTTTCTTTAACATACTTTTCAAATCCATCTACTCTTCTCCATTGCCTCTGCCACTGAGTCCCACCTGCAAAGGTTCTTATTTAAGTGGTATAAAGGTTCTTATTTAAGGCAGCCCAGGCACCCAGATATTTAAGAGCTCTTCAGGTAACTCTAAGAGGCAGTTATGGGAGAGAACCACTGTTCTGCAGGTTCTGGACTCCCACTAACCTCTCTGCCCTCACTTCTACTTTTTCTCTTGCTCACTTAACTCCAGCCACACTGGCCTCCATGCTTGCTCCTTGAACACACCAGGTGCATCATTCCTCATGGCTTTTGCCTTTGCTATTCCCTCTGCCTAGAGCTCTGGCAGCTTCTACAGATAATTTACTCAAATATCACCTCTGTAGTGCTTTAGTGAGACACTTCATGGCCATTCCACTTAATACTGCAACCTCCACATCCACCCCAACATACCCTCTTTCTTAGGCTTTATTTTCCTCCTTGGGACATACTGCCTTTTAACATACCACATAATTTATTTACCTTATATACTGCCTGAATATGCACTTCATGAGAGCTGGGACTTTTGTCTGTTCTATTCCTTATATATCCCCAGTACTTGAAAGAGTATCCAGCACAAGGGAGCTACTCAGTTAATGTTTAGCTCCCTCAGCAGGCCTTCCCAGATTCCCTCAACTAGACCGAAGTATCCCATTATTCCCCAACAGTAATTTATTCCTTTCCTTCATTAATAATTTGTAATTACATTTGTGTTTATTTGCTGAAGTTTCTTTCCTAGATGGGAAATTCCATGAGAATAGATTTTCTATTTGGTTCACCATTGTATACGCTGTTTTTCATGACTAACTGGCACAGAGTAACTATTTTATTTTATTTTATTTTATTTTATTTTATTTTATTTTATTTTATTTTTCAGAGTAACTATTTTAAAAAAACAGTCAATGAATGAATGAATAAATGAATGAAACTGAATACATTTTCTGAAAGCACACTCTGAGCGTGTTATTTTTCAATCAAAATCTATCAAAGTCTCTCCATCACTTACCACATTAAAGCCTAAATGCCTGGCCTTGATAGAAGACCTTCCATGTTCTGGGCCAATTTCTCTCCTATTTTACCTCCTATTATCTCAGGCATCTTTTGCTTCAGTTCCACCGCACTGTTCATTATTTCCAGTACACACCCTATACTAACACACACTGCCTTTCCCCACCTCCACATTTTTGCTTATGATGTTCCTTCTGCCTGAATTCCCTTCCCATCCCTGCCAATCAAAATTCCAGCCTTTAAAATACCTACCCTTCAAAACCCAACTCAAAGGTAACCTTCACGAAGACAGTCCAGACTCCCACCCCAGCTTTCCCAACTGAATGATCCCTTCCTCTTATAAATACCCAAATGTGTAATACTGGTTTACTTCCCCACTCATTTCACAACATATTCCTTCCCTACCTTTTACAAAACCTTTCATTTATAGTCACTCAATAGATACTTGTTGAAATAAAGTCAATTTAACACCACTACTCCTGTTTCCATCATAAAACATGTTTAAATGGGGGTGGGAGGTGGGGGAAGGGATATTCTCTTTAGCAAGACCTTTAATAATCAAAAAGACATAAGGCTGGAATGGCAGATTCTCACCCTTAATCCCCCCTTCTATGCCTTTTCTGCTAAGGCAAGATCTTCCCAAATTTTTGGATCTCGTATTTTTTAATGTAGTCAACTTTTGGAAAAAAAAAAAAAACATTAAGCTGCATGTGCTACTACAAGGATATAAATCCCATAAGCTATATTAAAATGGGTTACCTTAAGATGATCACATACCTGAAAGAATATCTGGTTGAAAATCTGGATACCTTAAACCCTGCTGTTTGAAAATGATCACGACTAGGAAAACATTTCTGTTCAACAAGAAATCTGAAACTTTTAAAGTATTCTATTCATTTCTGTATCATGTTAAATGATGGTAAATAGCAGCAACAATGCAGTAAAATTCTACCACGAACACTTATTGTATCTCAAGTAATAGGCCTTTGTTTCCCTACTCACACCCTCTCATAAGGCTGTGGTTCCTAAAATGTAGTCCACTGATCCCTGGAGGTCCCTTTCAAGGAGTTCATAAAGTTGAAACTATTTTCATACTACTAAGAAATCATTTGCCTTTTTCCACTGCGTTGACATTTGCACTAGTGATACAAAACCAACCATGGTAAAACTACTGGTGCTTTAGCATAAATCAAGGTAATGACATCAAACTGTACCAGAGTCCGGTGTCTTTCACCATCTTGTACTGGTGATTCTCCTTTTAAGTCAATATCACTTAAGAATGGTTTTGATAAAGCAATAAATTTTCTTGATAAAATTTGAACTTTTAATCAAAAATTAGAATTTTGGAAATCTTGTAGCTCCTGACAGATTCCCAATACTTACTGATGAGATCGGTTTTCTGATGAGATCGGTTATGATATTAACTAATGTGGGCTTTTTATTTGTTTTTTTAAAGCTGGTTCCATGCCCTGCATGGAGCCCAATGCAGGGCTTGCACTCACCACCCTGAGATTAAGACTTGAGCTGAGATCAAGAGTCAGTTGCTTAACTGACTAAGCCACCCAAGAGTCCCTAACATTTTTTTTTTACATTGCATTATGAAATGTGTCATATGGAAAATTTGCCTAACTCAATGAACCAATGTTTCCCAGACAACCAATGCGTGTTATCAAATCATGAACAGGTGAAAAACCCATTCAAACTGCAAGACAGACCAATGGATTTCAACTTAACAGTAACATCAATGATTTTATTTATTTTTTAAAAGATTTATTTATTTATTTATTCAGAGAGAGAGAGAAAGAGAGAGAGAGAGAGACAGGCAGAGACACAGGCAGAGAGAGAAGCAGGCTCCCTTGCAGGAAGCCCGACGTGGGACTCGATCCTGGGTCTCCAGGATCACACCCCGGGCTGCAGGCTGCACTAAACCGCTGCGCCATCGGGGCTGCCCAACATCAAAGATTTTAGATTCCATACTGAAACTTAACTTTTAAGAAACTACAACTGTCAAGTTTTGGTGTAGTATCAGAGAAGAATATGCACAACTGTTTGCAAATACTTCTTCCTTTTCCAACTACATATCCCTTGTGGTTGTATTTTCTTCAAATACTTCAATCAAAACCATCAGTCATATCAGATTGAATCCACAAGTAGATATGAAAATCTATCTTCTATAAGTAAGATATTTAAGAGATTTGCAAAAGTGTAAAAAAAAGCCACATTCTTCTAATTTTTTGAAAAGTTATTTTTCAAAAAAAAAAAAAAGAAAAGTTATTTTTCATGAAGATATTTATGTTAACATGAGATAGGTCTTTACAAGGTCATTAATTCTTTGAGAAAGGGGTTCCCTGGGTGGCTCAGCGGTTTAGTGCCTGCCTTTGGCCCAGGGCACGATCCTGGAGTCCCGGGATCGAGTCCCACATCGGGCTCCCTGCATGGAGCCTGCTTCTCCTTCTGCCTGTGTCTCTGCCTCTCTCTCTCTCTATGCCTATCATGAATAAATAGACAAAAAAAATCTTAGAAAAAAAAAAAAGGGAATCTGAATTAAGCCTCGTGCATACTGAAAGTTTATTTACAGCAGAACACCAGAGCCCATTAAGTCTTACGGCTGAAGTCCTTGGAACTGTTTTGGTTCCAGGAATTTCTAAGGTCTTGTTCAGTTTTTCCTTGGATTCTACTACAACTGTTTCCTTTTGATAAATCTTTTATATGTTATATTAAATAGGTTTCTTTTCCTTATGATCAAGAAAGCCTTGATGCCACAGAACTTCAATACTGTTAACAAGAGTGCTTTACTGGTGTCCTTATCAAGGTTCTCCTCCATTTGAAGATCATATCCCCATATAAAAATGAAAATCACTCCAACAAAACTAAAATTTGAATGGAAATTACAGGCTTATTCAGAACAAGAGACAAACTTAATGGTCAGCTGCTAGGTTAAGTAAGCTTGGTTTGTTTGTTTTTCTTTTTGAGAAGGTCATTATATATTACGTCAATATATTTTAGACAGCAAATGGCTTCATTAAAATATACCAACCTGACAGGGTTTTTCAGGGATGCTGATGAACAGAAAAAGAATAAGGTAGGGAGACCTGCCATACTAGATATGAACAATTATAAAGCTAATTAAGGCAGTGTAGTACCAGTATGAGACAGGCAAACAGACCAACATTACAGAAGAGGCAATGCAGAAACATTTAAGTGGCATTATAAAGTAGTAAGAGGCAGACATGACTATTCAGTACATAATCGTGGGGTACTGGGTTATCTTTACAGAAAAAAAAAATTAAATTCCTACTTCAGGGTTATCCTTATGGAAAAACGTTAGATTCCTACTTCACACCAAACATCAAAATAAATTCTATGTGGATTAGAGACCTAAATGTGAAAAGCAAAACTTTAAAACCTTTAGAAGAGGGATGCCTGGGTGGCTCAGTGGTTGGGTGTCTGCATTCGGCTCAGGGCATAATACTGGGTGCAAAGATCAAATCCCGTATTGGGCTCCCTGCAGGTAGCCTGTTTCTCCCTTTGCCTATGTCTCTGCTTCTGTGTCTCTCATGAATAAATAAAATCTTAAAAAAAAAAAAAAACAGTTACAGGCTATAACTGTCAGTATAGGGGAGGATTCCTTCATTAAGACACAAAAACCACAGATGAAAATGGAAAAACATAATAAATCTGACTCTATTAAAATTTAAAACTTAATTTCAATAAAAGATAAAATAAAATTAAAAAAATTAAACACACCCTTAGGATGGCTACTATCAAAAAACCCTCAGAAAATAATAAGAGTTGGGAGCATGCAGAGCAACTGGAACCCTTGCATACTGTTGGTAGAAATGTAAAATGGTGTAGCCTCTATATTAAACAGTATGGCAGTTCCTTAAAGAAATTAAAAATAGAAATACCATACGATTCAGCAATTCCACTTCTGGGTATATACCCAGAAGAACTGAAAACAGGATCTCAAAGAGAGAGCTGAACACCCATGTTTGCAGCATGACACACGGAAGTCAAAAGGTATAAGTAACAACACAAGTGAACACCGATGGATAAATGAATAAACAAATCGTGGTATATGCACACAATGGAATATTATTCAACCTTAAAAAGGAAGGAAATTCTAACATGTGGTACAACAGAGATGAACCTCAAGCACATTATGCTAAGGAAATAAGCCAGATACAAAAGGACAAATACCATATGACTCCACTCATATGAAGTATCTTAAGTAGTCAAAATGACAGAAACAGAAAGAAGCACCTATTTCTAAATACCTAAATCTCAAATTAAGGAGATGAATGATGACATACACATTTTTTTCTTACAAATAGTTATGCTAGAGAGGAGGAATTAGAGGCTTTAAGAGAACTACTGTAAGCCCTTTGTAATGTAGCTAGTGCCACAGGAGGAAGATTTGTGCCAAGAGCTTCTTAGAAAGACACAGTCAAGAATAAAGGTCTTCACAGTCAAGTAAGGGTTAGTGTCTGAATGTTTAATTTCCATTCTGAGGCCTGCATCCAGCTCTCCCCAAGCAGCATGACCAGCTTTGCCACACAGAGTGGCCAGGCAACTCCTGCCAATTCTATTAAAACGTGACTGTGGTTGTAAGAATGAAGGCCCAAGTCATTTCTCAAAGAAATTATAGTTCCAGAATCTTTTTCCTATAATGAGTTTGTCAAAAACAAAAGTAAAAGAAGCTATTGGAACTTAGCGGCAAATGTGTTAGCCTTGCTTTTCATAGTGATTCACCACGCCTGAAAACAAACACAAGAAACAGGTGCACTTTCCTGAATACACAACCAGAATTTAGTATGGGGCCAGTATTGTTATGAAACCAGGTTAAGAATTACTTTACTAAGTCTGGAAGTAAATACGACAAGAGTTTTAAAAAAAAGAATTTCAGATAAATATTACAATACTGTTATTATCAGGCCTTGAGTAGCTCGAAATCAGTAAGATTACTCAAAATACCACTACATGGTAAGAGTCTAATAAAACATTTTCTGCTAAGACAGGAATTAGTCCAGCCCCTAAAACCCCCTTTAGAATGCAGTTCCACTATTTCTTTTGTTTGTATTAACCTTCATTAATGTGATGGATTTTAAGAAAACACTTTGGATGTGACATTTCTCCTGAGTCTCAGGTCATGACAAAAATCCACAGGATTCAGCACTGTTCCAGACCCTGAGTTAAGACAGCTAGATATCAGAGTTCATGGCCTATCTGAAAATTTTCCCTAATTAAGAACAATTTGTCTCATTCCTTTTTTTTTTACGATGAAAATCTAGTGATAATGAAAAAAATTATGCTATCACAGCGTAATATTACATAACATTCCAACCGTGTGGAGAAATGAGGAAAAGGGAGGGAAAACAAACATATACTTGTGCACATACACGCTAAGATGCTTTTTCAGAACACTCAAACCCCACATCTCCAAGAAAGCTCATAAACACAATTTCTGTCTCTAAATTCCATTTTGTGTACCTTTCATCTCAGAAAGAGAGAAGAAATTCCCAGACTCTTCTACAGCTAACTTTATTCTAGGGAGGTGGAGGGAGGCAGTGCTGTCTTCAAAGGTACTAGTACTACCCATCTTTCACAAAGAGTACTCAAGACAAGGAATCTGTGAGGTGCAGAATCCAGCAATGCCAGTGGCACAGAAGAAATGAGTCCAACACTAGGTGCATTATGGTAGAATAAAGGCACCTTCAGGTTTGAGATGTTGGCTCTGTAAGCTCCATGATGAACATAATAAAAGGGAAGATGTGGTATACGTACATATCCTACATATGGGTGTGTATACACACATGTATATGCATATATCTCTCACACACACACACACACACACACACACACAGAGAGAGATGAGGGTTCCACACCTAGGACAGGAAAGACACAAAAGTGAGGCAGGAACTTCCTGTACCAGAGGGCAAGGAAGCACTCATACACCAAGCTTAAAAGGCTTCCACAAGCCAAATATGGAACATTTTGAGCTTCAAAAAAATGTCTACAATTGTTGGTAACATGAAGAATAAATTAAAGTCCATGCATTTACAATGGTACTAAAGCAAAAAAAGTGAGAAAAAGAAACAATTAATTTACCACCATTAGTGAGGTATTATATCATCTCCTTACTCAGGAAATTGTTGAAAGGAAAATTAAGAATTTTCCTAACTTTTTGATAGAAATTATTATTCTGAACTGATGAGGGAAATCTTCATAGAAGACTGAAGGCTAATCAATGTAAAAGGAATAGAATTAGAAAATTAGCATTTGGCAACAACCAAAGAAATAACTGGTTCAGACAAGGATCACTATCATTAGGTGAAAGACTGCTAGAGAAGTGCAACAGTATAGTTCCAAAGTGTTACCACTCTACAGATTACTTACTACAAAAGGAAAAAAATGTCTCCACTGGAAATCTGGTATTTATCATTTTGAACAAATGATCAATCAAATTCAACATCATTAATAATGGCATAATATGAGATTATATTTCTCTTATTGTGACCCAATATGAAGTACAGAGCAACACCTATGAAGAATTCTTACCAAAAGTATTTAATCTGAATCTAATCAGGCCTTAGACTTAAATGCTAATTTGTGGGAAATACAGAGATAAAGGAACAAATTAAATGAAAATGTGAGGAAACAATCAGAAAATTCCAGAAGCAATATATTCTATAAGAAAAATGGCCTAATCTCTTCATAAAGGCAATTTCTTGGGGTGCCTGGGTGGCTCAGTGTTTGAGTGTCTGCCTTTGGCTCAGGTCATGATCCCAGGGTCCTGGGATCCAGTTCTGCATCAGGCCCCCCTCAGGGAGCCTGCATCTCCCTCTGCCTCTCTGTGTCTCTCATGAATAAATAAAATCTTTAAAATAAATAAATAAAGGCAATTTCTTGTGGCTTCTAAATAAAATATTTAAAAAGACTAAAGATATATGTTTGGAGAAAAATCTGAACATTAACTGGATATTAGATGGTTTTAGGAAATTACTGTTAATTGCCTTAACTGTGACAATATACCATAAGAACCTGAAGCAAAACAATCTCTTTAAGAAGGTACATCTGAGGTTTTTAAAGTATGAAAGTGTTAAGATGTCATGATGTCTGCAACATAAAAATTTACATATTATACATATAAACATATGCACATATGTACATAAAGCAAATATAACAAAATGTGAATTATGAAATCTAGGGGATAATTTGTATAAAGGTGATTATTGTACTATTCTTTGAATTTTTCTGTATGGTTAAAATTACAAACAGTTGTAAAAGGGAGGGTGAGGGTGGGCTCAAAATGCACTTCCCCCAGGAAGGCCTCCCAAAGGAACTCTCCTCTAAACCTTATCACTCTCTTACAAAGTCCTCTCAACATGGAACACAGTGTATTATGGTTCCCATTTGAACCGCTCTCTTACTATTTCACATATTCAGGAGATTTGGTTTTCTAACAAGACTGTGAGCTCCTTCAGGCACAGGCATTTTAAAAGTATTTTCAAATTCCTCACAGCTTTACAATCAGCAGATTTTTAAAAAGTACTAGTACCAAGATTTTGTGAAAGTACTCATTAAAGTACCTTTAACTAGGTTAGCTTTTCAATTCCTCAACAGAATGGCAGTTCGCTTGTACAAACAATTTTGAGTCAAAGCTATCAAAAGGAGATCATAAAACATCACTTATGGGCTTAGAGAAACTAGCATCTAAGAGTTAAAGGAAGCATGAGTTTTACATGTCTTCTGAGCAGTGTCATGAATTTGCTGTTATCCAGGCATATGACTTTATTCTCATGACATTACTCTTCAGTCAAACAGTATCTTCCATCACCAGTCCCATCTGCAAAACTGTGACGGCATTTATCCACAACTCCTGGGGGTAATGAAACTTAACAAGCCACATAAAGAACTTAAAATCTTAGATGAAAGGCTGCACAAAGACAAAAAACATGTTGATAATACAGTGTTGGTGAGGAAGGAGGCAGCGTCCTACACTGCTGGCAGGAATATAAATTCGTACAACTTCTACAGCAAGCAGTTCGGCAATATCTAACAAGATTAAAAATGCATATATCCTCTGGTCTACCACTTCTGCTAGGAATTTACCCAAAAGATACCCATGTACCTAAAAAACACATACAAGGAATTAATTGTAGCACTGGAAACAACCTAAGTCCCCAATAATCATAGCTGGCTGAATGATGGTACATCTGTACAAGGGAGTATCTGTCATCTTTCAAAAAGCAAAAGGTATTCTATTACTGTATGGAATGATGGCCAAGATATACTAAGTGAAAAAAGCAAAGTGCAGAATAATGGCTATAGTATCTTCCCATCTGTGTAAAACAATAAATAAAGACAAAAACTTAAAAGGGTATATAAGTAGTATATACTTGTAGAAGCGCTATCTCTGGAAGGGTAAACAAGATACGAGTAACAACAGTTTCCTTTGCAGAGGTTTTAACTAGAGGGATGAAAAGAGGACAAAGAAGGAAAATTTTTATCTCTGTGTACCTTTTGAATTTTGTTTTATGTGTATGTGTTACCCATCTTGTTTTTTTAAAGATTTATTTTAGAGAAAGAGTGAGCGAGTGCATGGTGGGGGAGGGAGGGAGAGGGAGAGAGTCTTAAGCAGACTGTGAGTTCAGTGTGGGGCCCTACTTGGGGCTCGATCTCAGGGTCCTGAGACCACGATCTGAGCCAAAACCAAAATGGGATGCTTAACTGCATACGCCACCCAGGCGCCCCATGAGTTACTCATTTTAAAGAGCCTCTGAAAACATGGCTCTGCACCAATACAAATCAATGATACTCATCTTAATCCTAAAAGCAATCATGCCTTCACAGCATAAAATTTTTTTAATATGCCATTAGACCAGGTGAAATGTTTCCAGATAAAAACAAAGCATCAAAAAAAAAAAAAACCCCAAAGCATCAGAGATGACAGAAACCTTCTGAGAAATGGATATTTATTACCTCGATAGTTTTATTTCAAGATTTTTACCAGAACCGGATGCAAGTCTGGACACAGGCATCAGTGAACATCTTTCAGTTCACTAACCACTATGAAGGGCTCAAACAGAAGTCACCAAAGTGCCATTGTACACCAACCATTCCCACCCTAAGTGTGGAGCTATCACAGTAACTTATACTTCTCACTCTTCACACAAGGAAAACAAGATGAGTCTCCAGCTCTTTCTAGGAAACAAGATGATATATGCCCCCTAAATTCCTGTCCTGCTTCCATGTCATCTCTTGGTTCCCACTGAAACCATGGCAACAGGAAACAGCACAAAAGACAGCTGAACCATGCAAAGGCCAGGGTTAAAAAGGGAAGTGAAAGTATGTGTGTGTGTGTATACACACACACACACACACACATATATATGTTTTAATACACACACACACACACACACATACGTTAAGGCCCCAAAACATAAGGTTCTACAGTTAAGAATGGCAGCCAAGAAACCTTTGCTAGAATACCAAAGAAAGGACACAAAGGGAAGAAAATAGAAAATAAGGCTTACTAATACTGCCCATTCCCAGTTATCCAGATAGGAAACAGGTTTGGCAAAGATAATTGAAAAACACACAAAAGGCTGCCCCCCACCCCAACAATTCAACTATATTCATTTCAATGCTATTCAGCAAATCTTCTGCTTGTAAGAGTTTATCATTTCCTCACCCTGTTTTGATGGCAGAGGGAAGAAGCACTGAAGTATCTGAGAGTGGCAATAAAGCAGCAAATTAAGGACTATGAATAATCTGCCAACTGAAAACCTAGGTCCTAGATCACTGAAATATCACTGTACTTTAGAATTCCTTATTTTATATTGCTCTTCGTTATCTGTAAATGTGCAAGAAACATCGCTCCCACTGCTTCAAGTTAAAACCTCCACAGGGGGATCCCTGGGTGGCGCAGCGGTTTGGCGCCTGCCTTTGGCCCAGGGCGCGATCCCGGGTTTCCAGAATCCCACATCAAGCTCCCGGTGCATGGAGCCTGCTTCTGTCTCTGCCTCTCTCTCTCTCTCTCTCTCTGTGACTATCATAAATAAATAAAAATTTAAAAAATAAATAAATAAATAAAACCTCCACAGGGTAAGTTATTTTCCACTAGTAGTTTCAGATTGCTTTTGTTTTCATGTGATGTTCACAGAACATCAATAATGTACAGCTAAAACTGAAAGTGCTAAGGAAGATCCTTTTTTTTTTTTAAAGGAAGATCTTTTACAAAAAAAAAAAAAGAGGCAAATAGGTCACACGAGGGCTAGAGAGAACCCTGATGTCTTGATTTACAGGTACTGCTCTAAGCCTTACACCGTGTTCTTTATCGCTACCTTATCTACTTCTATGACAATTAAGAATTTTACTAAAAGGTAGTCCCCCTTATTTTTGTGACCCTCAGTAACTCCTTAGAAAGGCCACCAAAATCCCCTGCCAGAATTACTGAATGGGTTGGGGCACCTACTACTAAGTTTAGGGGATGTTTATATTAAAAGTACAGCATGACTATGAGAGGAAAGAAAAGTAATGCTGGAACTAGAAGTTGCAGTGACAGTTTCAAAAGATGGGTCAGCGTGGGGCACGTTGGCTCTGGAAGGCGTTAGTAGCTTGGGAGTCTCTAGGGCAACACCAGATGCAAACAGTGCTTTGTCAGTAAGTCTGTCAAATAATTTAAACTCTCCGTTTTGGATACGAGCAACAGGCGCACTATCTAGCAGCCCACTGTCTGGGAAGAAGGCGGGCGCGTGGTCAAGGGGCTCTTTATCCCGCAGGTCCCTGCAACACAGCGATGCGCATGCGCCCCGGGGGCAGCGAACAAGCACCCCTAGCTCGTTCACACTCGCGCATGCGCAGTCACCCATCTCGCCGCAGGCGACAGCTCACTATTTGGCAAGGGGGATGGGGCTGGGAAAACGATGGGGGGGCTGAAGGCAGGGGGCGCATTTGTGTCTCCTGAATGCTTGGGATTGGGAGAAGGAACGGTTGATTAGGCTCTGGCATTCCCAGGCCACGTAACCCAGGATGTGGGATATGGGACAGGGAAGAGTATATGTGTGGCGGGGGGGGGGTTCGGGGGGGGGAGTTGGGGTCAGTCACCTCTTAAGGGAGGCGCCCCCCCCACTCCGACAGGACAGCCCTCTCCCTTGACTCTCCTCCCCCCACTCACCTGAGAACGGCGGCGACAGCTGCTGGTCCCCGTCCCCCTGCGCTCGCTTCATACTGTCCGCAACATCCGGGACCTGCGGGACCGCCGATACACAAATACACACACACTCGGAGCGCGCACACTCACACACACACACACCGACACACACCGGCCGGGGCGTCATGGCGTCAGCACGTCGACGCAGCGAGCGCGTACCCGCCGGGCCCCACCCCGCGCGGCCTCCGCCCCTCTTCTCCCCTCCCTGGGTTCTCCTGCCCCTCCTCCCACTTCCTCAAGACTCCGCCTACCTCCCTTAGTGCGCGTGCGTCCGGGCGGCTTCCCGGGGCCGGGGGGATTTGAGGGGGAGGAGGGGCCTGACTAGAAAGAGGCGGGAACGCGGAGGGGGTTGCACGCGGGGCGCGGCGGACTACACGGAGGTGCGAGGCCCGAGTAGAGGCCTGGCAGGGCGGGGGGGGGGGGGGGCGGCGTAGCAGTAAAGGCATTGAACAATAGCAACCTATATTTGCCAGAAATTCATGGATTACCAACAACTTTAACTTGCATTCCCTCGCTTTTTCTAAACAGCCCCGTGTCAGTAAAATATTTTCTGGACTTTACAATAATGCTAAAGACTTTAGAGTAACTGAATGTTGGCATTTGGAAACAAAACCTCTCGGTTTTCTTGTGGGGGGGCATGGACGGGCATGTGGGTGGCTTACCTGAAAGGGAGCTGATTCAATGACAGTTTGTCGTCTTGGACACCTGGGTCTCCAGTGGGCCTCACATCCTGGCTCCCAAGGGCCATCAGGGACTCCTCAGTGGAGTAAAAGGAAAAAAAAGTCACCCCCATGTTAGAGTGATGTCAGTGATAGGCTATTCATGATTGCTAGCATCTTTTCCTCTAGCTTAAACTTTTAAACGTTGCTCCTACTGAATCAAGCCAAATCACTGGGAGCAGGTAGTGTGTCTTCTGCACACTGAGGTAGTGTCATCACACAGACACATCCACTCAAGTGCCAGAGGCATTAGACCCAAAAGAGCAACCAGAAGTACCTGCAGGTCACGAGGTGATAAAGTGTGGGCCCTCCCTTGGGAACAGCTTCCGGAAGCTTTGCTGCCATGGGACTGTCTCCAGGAGACTGTGCTCACTTGTCTCCTGCCACACGCATCCTGGCGCCAGGTGGCGGGTGAGTGTGTTCATTAGGGAAGGCCAGGAGCTCGTGAGCAAAGCCACAGGGTTTTGGAAAGAAACCCCTGATGGTGCCGGGCTGCCCTCTGCTTTCAAGGACACGAGCGCGCCCTACAATCGCACAGCTGAAAATGTCCTAGGAGTCCTAGACAAAGCATTCCAAGCTCCTAGAGTTGCTCCAACTGTATTTCAGAGAGCGTGATGGAGAAATGGAGGTCCTGACTTTCACAGTGATGTAAATACTGGGCCTACCTTGCTTAAAACAAAAAGAGCTTTCGTCACCTGGTAGGCTGATGCTTGCAACTTTCCAATTAGGTTCCACTCATCATCATCATCATCCTCAACAGTCATTCCTTTAGCAGAAGCCAGCAAGGTTTTTGGTCCTTGTGAAAACTCGGAGCGCCCCACAGATAACCCAGTAACCCGGTTCAAGTAGCTGACTCCTGGTGGCACTGAGCATGTTCAGTTCCTGTACTCTTTACTTGAGAGTCCACAGATCGGCAAGGAAAGAAAGAAAAAGTGTACTCCTTGGAGGGAGGAGCACAGAGTGGGGAAGGGGTTCAGGATAAGGAAACGAGGCATGGACAACATACTTTAGCTACCTCACACTTGGGGCTAATCAATTGGTATAGTCAGCTTCTGCCTGGAAACTGGGAGGAAACTCCTCAGGGCTAGTGAGTCTGTGCTAGCAGCGTGTCCAGGCTGGCCCTGAATCTCCAGAGATCTAGAAGGACATGAGTCCCATCTGTAGCCTGGTGCAATGAGGCTCCCGTTCTGCTGTGGGGACCATCCCGCCCACCTGAGATGTGATCCACCAGCCTCTGTACAAAGGGCTTTGATTTGGTGTAGATCTGATTAAACGACTGTAGATGTCCTTGGAAACACCGTGTGGAAGAATTTTAAACAGCTTCTCCTTTTTAATATGCACTTCCTCTTCGGTTTTAATTATTTTGTTCCTACATTTTCCCTTTCAATTTACTAAAATCTAGAAATGTAATTAGAGCAGAGGCTGGGCTCAGAGAAAGCTGCCAGGATTTCTACAGCATGATTAAATATACGAGGCATCCCTTTAGTGTGGGACTGAAAAATAGGATTCTCATTATTATCTTTCCCTTATCCAGGAAAGAATCAGCGCCACGTACAGATACAGATTTATTGAAAACGAAGCACTAATTAAAAACTCATCCAGCCTCTTGACGAGGTTTGGGGAGGGAAAGTGCGGTTATTTCATTATTTCCTCCATTTACTGTTTTGTTGTTGTAACCGCAGACAAGCAAGAAACCCCCCCCTCTTCAAAAGAAAATTCTTTTCTCCTCTTGTGGGACTTAATGAGGGTTTTATCTATGCAACAACAATCAAGCTTACAATGGCACCAATTCAATTCACTGCTCCTTGTGGTGGTCGGAAACGTGCTGAACTCAGTTTTCTTAATTCCAAAACACAGATGACAAAGTATTCCTTGGCTGTCATGAGCCAGGTCTCGGCAAGGGCTCTGTCTCAAAAGACCATAAGACATCTGGTCTTTATCCTGCCAACAAGGATCTTCAGCTCCATTTTACAGTCCAGTAAGCAAAGGCATGATTTCCCTTGAAGCTATAGAGGAGGTGGAGGCAGGCAGGACTGAACAGATGAGTACAGACTCCCATCCAGTTGCAACCACTGTAGCAAGATGCAGTCATCTCCCATCCAGTTGCAACCACTGTAGCAAGATGCAGAATCTCCTCTCTATACAATAATTCAGTTGGCCAATCAGTGAACCCCAGCCCATAGCCTTCCATGGTGGAGCACCGCATGGACATCAGAAACGTGTCCATATGTCCATGTGTCCATACCACATCTCATGTGTATGCAGGAAGGAATATCCTTAGTGCAGAGGCCTGGTCCTGTGCTCCAGAGGTTCCCAGTCTAAAGGAACAGAGAGAGATGACACCCTCTGGGACACGAGTGTACAACCATATGCAAGGAAGCATGCCAACAAGAACACATTGTTGAGGTGGTGCTGAGGCCACAATAGGATTAATGGAAAATTGGCAATGGAGAAATATTGATTGATTAAATTTCACAGTGAGGTAGTTATGGCTTAATGAGTTCCAGCCTCCTTGTCTGGAGACTCAAGTTCAAACCCAACACTAACACTTATTATAATATAAACTTGGACAAACCTCTGTGAGCCTCAGTTTTTCCACCCAAACAATGGAGAAAATAATGTCCACTGGATCATATTGTTGTGAGGATTAACTGAAATAATATTTGAGCATAGCAGAGTCCCTGGCCTAGAGCAGACCCCATTTATTTATGGGTGTGTTACTGAATGTGGGTTTGGGGGTAAGTGTTTACACAGCTGCAGGTCCTCAAGCTCTGCTTTACTCTGTATACCATTCACCACCACCACTACCCCCACCCCCGTTCTCAAATTTTTTCAAGTTCTTTGGGAAGCTGGGAATCAAGGAAATACCACAGGTGTCTCAGCCAGAACATTACCACTTGCTAGCTGGGGTCCCTGAACAAGACTTGGAGTCTGTTTCCTCACAGATGGGTCAGGGTTTCTGGTTGCAAGAACTACACCAGCTCCGGCTCTATCAACCTAAACTGGAATTTCCTGAAGAGCTACCTCTAGTTTCCAGAACTGACAGGAACTGAAGAATCAGATTTGGAAATCTGGCTCATGGAAGAAGAACAAGCTTCTTCAGCAGGACACTGTGGCCAGGAGGTCCCATCTCTGGGCACTGCTACAAAGTGCCACCACCAGACATATGACTTCCACTGCTGCTGTGGCAAAAGATGTCTAAACCCCTTTCATCTTTGTGCGTCATGCTGCAAACCCAAAGCCCAGGCAGTAGCACCCAGGTGGCCAATCCTGGTCAACGTCCTGGGCCCTGATGCCATGGGGAGCCCGCTAGTCAAAATTACTAGTAGTTCATTTATTGACCTCTCTGTGCCATCAAATATCTCAGCTTGACCTGGGCCCTGACCACCATACTGCCATGGTGTTCATGGTGTAATGTTTAGCCCTCCTTCTCACTGATGTTATCTATAGCAGAGGACTCATCTCACACAGGAAGCAGATCAGATGCTAGATGGCCAGTTATCCCGTCTCATCTGTGAAGTGGGCACCCATCACAGGGTTATACGTGGCATCGAATGATGTAATATTTGTTCAAAATGGCTTGGCATACGAAAGCCATTATGTTACTTTACTTCCCCCTTTAATAAAATGAAAGGCTTAGAATGGCATCATTATCTGAAGATTTGACCGATATGCTTGTAGATCAATTGGAGTTCTGAGTTTTTAACCCAGAAAAATGGCTGGCAAACATGATGGCTGAGGAGTGGGAAGCCAGGCAAAGAAGCAGCAGTGGGAAAGAGAAGAGAGGAAGTGGCAACTTTGAGTCGTAGCTTTTCTCTGATTTCTGCCTTGGACTGGCAACACAGTCATCTCATGCGTCTTTAACTTGCTCTAAAAATAACCTGAAGTCATTGCTTCAAAATAAGTTTTAGAGGGTTGATATTTGTTCTCAACAAAGAATATATTAGCAAATATAGATTATTCACTGTTATAAATTCTTTTCAGTGGGTTTTTTTGGGTCCTATTCTAAATGGGATTGACCCACCACCTGTTGGCATTTGTGCTAAAATAACATATACTTAAATGTAGATCATTAGTTTAGCAAAAGCACATTTTTTCCTCTGCTTCAAGTCAAGCAGAAATTACTTTGGATTTTACAATTTTAGATCATCCTTGCCATGATTCTACTTTATCAAGGTGAATTGATTTCAATTGAAAGTTTACTCTATGATAGAATCTTTTATTTTTTAAAAAAAGGATTTAATCTAAAATTCAATTATTGGAAGGTCTGTGCCAAAGTGAACAGTCAACTAGCACTTACTGAATGCTCCCTGGGTACAGAGCTCTACCAATGTAACTACAAGAGAAGTCAGAATAAATAGGAATATTTTCCTTATTCAGATAGAATTTTCAGTTTAGAATTTAAGGAAATCCCAAACTGGAAGCAACCGTAAAGATTCTCCAAACCGGTGGTTTTGGAATGACACTTGCTTCTCAAGCTCTGGGCTTCTGAAGATGTGCGTCAGGGGCTCCAAGGAAGGGGATGGAGGGACAAATGAGGCTGGGGCAGGTCAAGTCAAGCCAGTCTGGTTCTCTTTCCATTCATTAAAGCCAGGAATCAGGAATCATCTTTCAACTCCTTTTATCCCCCAATACATCAGCAATTCCCAGAACCTCCAGTTTCAAAGTATCCCTTGAATCCATCCACTTCTCTTCATTTTCCCAGTCCCATTCAAGTCCTTAGCCACCACCCACTTTGGCCTGAACCACAGTGAGGGGATCCTAATTAGTCTTCCTAGTATTTGGCTTGTCTCTCCGTCCATTCTTCACCCAGCCACCAGGGCAATCTAATTAAAACCTAAGTCAGATTGCACTGCACCCTTGCTCAAAACCTTTGAATGCTTCTCGTTGCACCATGAATAAAACCCAAACTTTGTACCCCTGCCTACAAGAGTCTCATACTCAACCAGGTCACATGTCCCTTTTTCCCTGTCTTTGCATCAGCTGTCCTGGCCATGTGTCAATTCCTGGAACTGGTAAAGCCCATCAAGACCTTTCTCTCCATAGACATTTTCAGTTACTGTTCCCCCTGCATGGAACACTTCCACCCTAACTTCTCACATGGCTGGTTCTTTCAGGTCTCAGTTTAATTTCACATCCACAGAGAGCCTTCTCTGACCACCCACCCTGTCCCAAATGAGGACCTTTCGTTATCCTCTATCATGGTACCACATTTACTTCCTTCACAATACTAACAACAATTTTTAATTTTTTGAGTATTTACTTGTTTACTGTGGGTCTCCTCTAATCAGCTGTCAGCTCCATAGCAGCCTGTTCTGCTCTCCATAATGTCCCAGCATTCGGCCCATTGCGGATGTGTGGACAGAAGGTGCTTAAGTACATGCTGAATGAACAAAGAATGAATGAATGAATGAATGAATGAATGGTAGAAAACTCTGGTCTTGTCTGGAATATCAAAGAAGGCTTGAGCAGAAGTTGGAAGCCTACATGAAAGGTCAGTAGGCTAGGGATGTGGAAAAGGAAAATGAGGAAGGAAAGTGACCCAGAGACAAGGAGCTCCTAGGGCCAAGAAGAGGAGGGAGACTTTGTGAAGCTCAAGAGAAATGAGTAGCTGGAGAGAGAGAACAAGTGGGAGGGGCTGCAGGAGGTGGGTCACGAGGGTTAAGCAGAGCCAGCCAGCCGCCCTCCCTAGGACCCAAACCTCAGGCCCCAGATCAGGGAGGAGTGAATTCCTAAAGAGAGTTCAGAGCACTCGTGGCAGGTGAACGAGGCCGACAACAGAAGACCATTTTTCTGGTTTCCCTTCTGCTCCTTTGGCTGCTCCTTCTCAGTCTCCTTTGGGGGCTCTGCCTTTGGCCATCCTTTTTATATCCATTTTCTTTAGCTTCTGTTCAGTTCCTCTCCTCTTCACACTGTCCTCACTTGCCTCCAAATCGCTCATTCACTTTCATGGCTCCACTGCCACCCATCTGCTAAAGAATATTCCAAATCCATCTCGAGCCAGGTCTTTCTCTTGATTTCCCATCTTAACACACCCATCTAGCAGATTGGTATCCTCAGGTGGATGTCCCCTAGGCACCTCATAGCCTATCTAAAAGGTGCTTCTCTTCTGGGGTTCTCTATCTCACCAAGTACCTGCGTCTGGGAACTGGGTCCCTGATTCCTCCAGCACACTTCAGATGCAACACCATGTTCTGACAATTCCATACTTCAGTTATAGCTCAGCTCTGCCTACTGCCTTCCATCCTCACTGACACTTCCCTAATTCTCCCCTGAATGATGGTGACCTCCTCACTGGCCTCCCAGCCCCTGGTCTCCCCCTTCCAGTTCATTTTCTGCTCTGCAGCTAGAGTGAGATCTGTAAAATGCCAGTCCAATCGACTCACTTCTTTGCAGGCAACCCTTCCATGGCTTCCTGTTACCTTCAAAATAAAGTCCATACTCCTTAATAGGGCAAAAGACTCAGGGGCGCCTGGGTGGCTCAGTGGTTGAGTCTCTGCCTTTGGCCCAGGTCATGATCCTGGAGTCCTAGGATCGAGTTCACCATCAGGCTCCCTGCAAGGGAGCCTGCTCCTCCTTCTACCTATGTCTCTGCCTCTCTCCGTGTCTCTCATGAATAAGTAAATAAAATCTTTAATTAAAAAAAAAAAAGGGTGAGAGACTCTTGACCAGGGACAGTGCCTTGTCTCCAGGGCCTCTCTTACCCTCCCCATCCCACTTAGCAATACAGTTTTCTATCACACACAGGACTACTATTAATTCCCACCAGTAAACCAAGTTCTCTCTTTCTGCTCATGCTGTTACTTCTTACCAGAACAGTCTTCCCTACACCTTTCCCTGGCCCCACCCCCGACCTTCCCCTGGCCAATTCTCTGCTGGTTATCCAGGCTTTGATTTTACCCATCTGGTCCTCCAGGAAGCTGTGCGAGTCCCCCACCCCAGAACTGAGTTCCCACTCCCATCTCACACACCCCCCTCACTCGGGCTTGCATGGCCCCTGTCTCTATTCCTCACTTGGTGTAAACTACATGGGGACAGGATTTCCTTTTTCTTTTCCTCTGTCACGTTTTTAACACCAAACAGCCTTCCTAGCACATAGTAGGTATTCGGATAAATGCTGATGTGTGATGAATGAACAGATGAATGAGTGATATAAACATTCCTCTTGAGACCTTGGTTCCTGTGGTTTCAGGCACAGAAGCCTCCAGCAGCTTCCTCTTCCTGCCTCCACTGTTGGGCCACAGGCCGGTCAGCTGGCTGGTCTTCGGTATTCTCAACACTGGCTCAGAGGCTCTTTGACTCATACCCTCTGCTTGGGAGCCCAGTCTTCCCTTAAAAGGCCACCTTATCGGAAAGTGCCTGTGATGGCATTTATGAGCTCTATTTTTATCTATGTTGGAAAAGTCTCAAAGTTAATTCCCAAGCCAAAGACATTAAACTCAGGAACGTGGATGAGCAAGGAAAGCATCTACGTGACGCCTTTGAGTCACAGCTTTGTTTTCTGTGGCAAAGGTCTCCAGTCCTCCCTATCACTGGGCTCTTGTTTCTAAGGACTGGCTGACTCTAAAAAGCTTTTGATCCTACATTCATTAAAACTAGATCCTGCAGCACTTATTGCTCTGTAAAATGGTGTCCTCTTCCAGAAGATTCTCTTCCGGGGCCCTTGGACTGGAACGTAGAGCAGATCGCCAAATATCTCCCAGTTCATTCCAGACAGTTTTCCACCCCCATCCCCAAATGGAAATGAATTGTGGGTGATAGCATTGCCAGCAGCAGGAAGGCAGGAGTCGGGGTGGCCAGAGGAGAGGGCTCCCAACCAGCCTGGCCAGAGAGATCATTGGATAGAAGCTACAGAATGAGGAGAGTAATCCAGCAGGGCTGGCGAGCAAATGGAGGGCCTGTGCCAGGGAAAGGATTTGCCATCAGAACCGCAGGGAGAGAGAGAGAGAGAGAGAAGGTAGGAATATGGAGAGAGGAAAATGATAGCAAAGGACCAAGGGAGTGAGAGCAGAGAGGAGGGGAGAGGGAAGCAGAGGTGGAAGGAATCAGATAGTTCGTGGCTAAGTTCAGGAGGAGAGAGGCAGCATGAATCACCCTTTAATCCAAGTAGGATAATCTGGAGAAGAGGATGTTGGAGAGTCAGAGAGATGGTCAACCACCACCTCCACCCCCATGGCAGATTAGAAATGAGAGCCAGGGAACATATCAAAGGATGTTCTCATTCCCAAATGCAAAGTACTGAGTTAGCCCCATCCCTGCCTCCGGGAACATGGAAAAGATAGATTTCATCAAAAGGTGCTGGAACCCAGGGGGTCAGGCCACTCCTGAGTCCCTTTCTGCGTTTCCCTTAACAAAAGCTGAAACAGTTCAGGGTCCGTGCCCCCCTTGCCCCCCTTTTCCAGCGGCTGGAGCACAGCCCAGGAGCACAGCCCCCTATGCGCCTCTCTGCCTTTGCTGGCTAGTCCGAGACAAGGACCAGACTTAAAGCATGGAGTCTGGGCTGAGTCAGCACCGCCTGCAGGAGACATTGCTTCCTGGAAGTCTTGCTTCAAAGCTTCTGGCTGACCAAGCACCGGTAGGGAACAAGAGGCACCCTGCCTGGAATCTGGAGGTGGCTTTGGTTTTCAAGATACCTCTCCCCAGAAAGGAAATCATGGGGCAAAATGTTCACAGTCCAGCTGGAAGAGTGACTCCTATGTGCTCCAGGCTGCCCCCATCCCCTCCACGCTCTCTGATTCAGAATGTTGCATTTTCAGACCTTACAAGAGATTTCAGGGCCAAGATGGAGGCTCTGATTCCTGAATGATCTAGTTAATTCTCCTGAAAATTAGACAAAAATATACATTCTAAGCCTCTGATGTCTATTTTCTGAAGATATGTTTTTAAGCAGAGGGGTAGGAAGAATGTATATGAGATGCCCTGTGTGGGCACGAGGAAGCATCCTCTCCTGATAAAAGAGGACAGCATACCATTAGCAGAAACCCGCAGACTGCTCCAGTGGTCAAGCTCCTGCTCTGTCTCTGAGGGGCTGCAGTGGGAGGTCCTTCTCAGCCACCCCTGTTTTTCTCTTTAACTCATATATGTTTGACTCCCCGGTGCAGGGTGAAGGGTCATTTTGATGATCTCACTCTGATCAAGCGAGCCCCCCGCAAACTGCTTGCTATGCAGTGGGCACTCGAGTGGGTAGGCGGTGGGTGGCAGCAGCTGCCAGACACCTTCCCCTGAGGATGTATCAGTTGGTGCCAAACGCCTATATAAGCTCTTTCTGATCTCTGTGCCAGCGACTACAGGTCCTGGAAGGAGGCCAGGAGGCTACCATGAACCCTGCATTCTTCTCCTCCCTCCCATCCGCCAAGAATGGGGAGGGATGGCTTGGGAGCCCACCAAGAGAGGAGCTGATGGTTCTTAGACACATTTTCCAGCTGTCACACCTGCTAACATGGGAACTCACTCACGCACACAGGCACGCTCAGCAACAAACTGTTTCAGGTTTCCTTGTTCCATCTGCCCCACACACCCAGAGCAGTAGTAATAAGAACTTCCATCCACCGACTATTGTTCCCAGTCGTGTCCCTCTTCCCTCCCTATTTTCGGCCCTCCCACAGACACTGATTGATGTTTGGCCCCCAGCATTCACCAGTCACTGGGTTAGGGGTGAAAGACACAAGGATGGGGTCTTGGGGAAGCAAGTATCCATAAATATTAATCAGATACAAGGCAGTAATATAGTGTTGCTATATGGTAGGTGGCAAACTAGTGGCCAGAAGGCCCAATCCACCCTACAGGTGTGTTTAGTTTACCTAGTAAGAATTTTAAAAATTGAAAGTGTTCATATAAAAATCAGTATTTCCATATCTTTTTGAAATGATGGATTGATTTAGTAACAATCGGGAAGAGATGATAAGCCCTTTGGATGGGACACGAACTCTCAGTTTGTCACAGGGCACGCACCCCCCACCTCTCCACCCTACCCCTTCCCTGTTAACGTCAACTGGCTATCTTTGTTCGTTTGTGCTTCTGCAACAATTGTACAGGTGTTAGAATTCGGGACCCTTAAAACAAAAAGCCCTCAACTCTGCTGGAAGAAGTCAGACTGGTGAACTCCGGAACTAATTTTATGTATCTTGTTGATTTGATTACTTGTGTATTGTTTCTCCTCTCCTGTGGTGAGATGCACAAGGGAGGGGCTGTAGGTTGGCTGCCTTTCTGCACCTGCACTGTCTCTTCTGGCGCAAGGCTGAGTGCCTGGTACCCAGTTAGCCTCAGTACCTGTTTGTGCAATGTGTTGAATGAATGGAAATGCTAGAAGCACCAGGTGGAAAAAGGGATTCCAAGCAGAGGAAACCGTAGTCACAGAGGAGAGTGTACAGGGAAACTGCAAATAGTTCCTGGTGAATGGAGATGCTGGAAGTGTGAGGTGGGTGGGATCACGTAGGGTAGAAGCAGCAGGAGTTGAAGCAGGGAAAAGAGACTCCAGTGGGATCCTGAAGCACTTTTTATGCCACGTTCTGATGGTAACCATGGACCCTAGAAGTGATTTAAGGAGTGAAGTAACAGGATCAGAGTCTTGCTTCAGAGAGGAGTCTGGCAAGGTGTGAGGTAGGGAGAAGCTCCAGGAGGGGAAACAGGAGCAGCAAATAGAATTCAATTCAATGCCCCATGGCCTCTTTCTGAGGCCCTTGAAACACCACTGGGGATCTATTTTAAGAAAATGGTGCCCCCTGCTGACGAGGTCTAAGCTTGCAGCTCCCCTGGGCCCAAAGGGGGAATTCGACAATGTTTGGCCCTGAACAAAAGTACCTGGAATCCCTAAGCGTGGGATTGCAAGGGGTGATGTATCAGAGAGGAAAAGAAAGACCGGTGAGAACATGTGTAATAATGACTAATGCCACAGTCTTGTAAGTAAATACGCAACACTGGCTAAACTTGAATTTCAGATAAACAACACATATGTCTCAAATATTGCATAAATAATTTTTTTTAAATTTTTTATTTATTTATGATAGGCACACAGTGAGAGAGAGAGAGAGAGGTGCAGAGACACAGGCAGAGGGAGAAGCAGGCTGCATGCACCGGAAGCCCGACGTGGGACTCGATCCCGGGTCTCCAGGATCGCGCCCTGGGCCAAAGGCAGGCGCCAAACCGCTGTGCCACCCAGGGATCCCGCATAAATAATTTTTTAAGTATGTCCCAAGTATGACATTAGATGACACATACTTATGCTAAAAAAAAAATTATGTGTTGTTTATCTGCGATTCAAATGTAGCCAGGCATCCTGTGTTTTTATTTGCTAAATTAGACAGTTCCAGCTTATAAAGCGTGTGGAGGGGCCAGGAGAAAACCAGAAATGAACTTGGTTGTGTTACACTCCTGGCATATCTCTGCAACCTCAACCCCACTCCCTCCTCTAAGCAGAGCTGGGGATGGTGCTTTCTCATATTTTGCAGTGGTGCCCAGGTACACTACTGTATTTGGGAAATTGCTTTTCATTAAATGAGCCTCAGGATTATGGCAGGTATCATGTATGAACCCCTTTGAGAATCTGAAGAGAGCTGTGGACTCATTATAGAAAAATGAACCTACCAGCTGACATATGTGTGAGCATTTGTGCCATTATGCCTGCACGCGTGCGCGCACACACACGGAGACACTTTTATTTTTTCATGCACAGACACTTTTACTTAAAGTTTGAGGGAGTTCCAAGTCTTCACACAAGAGTGACACATTCCTTCTAGGGCTGTGGTCTCTAATGTGGCCATTCTAGACACTGAGTAGGAGGAAATGGTGACCAGTCAGAACCTAAACTGAAACATGGTGCTTCTGCTAGCTCTGGCCACCCACACACCATGACAAAATGCAGAAGTGGGCGGGAAGAAACATTCGGTCCCTCCCCTCCATAAATGCTTTGAAGCTCCTTCCTCTTCCACTTTTCCCAGAAATAACAGGGAATCAGGCATATTTGGACAGAAAGCCCACCAGCCCTGTGGACCTCTACCTCAGTGGAGTGGAAGGCACTCTCTATTCCAAGACCCTCTCTGTTGCCATTCCCACCCTTCACGCCATGGCAGGCAGGGCCTACTGAGTCTGAGAACTAATCTGTCAGAACTTGGCTTTAATTGGTAGGTGAAAACCTTCCAGAGCAAAATCTGGCTGCTCTGAGCTAGGTGATCAAAGCCACGGCTGGAACATTTTGGGAGTAGATCTTGGAGCAGGGCGCTCCAGATCTCTAAGTCTCCCTCCTACAGCCCTTACTGGAAAGCTCTCTGACCCCCATGGCCTGCTCTCCTTCTAACCCTATAGAGCGAACACAGAAGTAGCCCAGGTGAGGGGGGATGTTGTTTACACACTCCCTCAGAATGTTCTAACTGATGTGAGACCTCATTGCAGGGTGCTTCCATCTTTGTCAGCGTGTTTATGTGACATTCCAGCATCGGTGGACCAAGTTGTATTGAGCGAGCAATCATAAGGATACAGCCTACAATGCATTATCATGGAATAACATTTTATGTTGAACATTTTCTGTAATTAAAAAATTACCTCATCTACATTGTGGTGTGATTTAAACTATGATTTCTTTGGAAGAAGGGTGCTTTATTTTGAGGTGGAGAGCTCTTCCTAAAATTTTTTGGAGTTAAAATGTTTTGTTGTAAGCCATATTGGTAATAGGTTGGTTTTTTTTTAATGTCCTTACTTAAAAAAAGTAATAAAAAGCCAGCCCCCCCCCCCCCGCCACCAATTATTTGGAAATTCTACTGGACCAGGAAATCTTAATTGCTGGGAACCAGTGGCTTAGCTCGCTGACTTTCTGACATGGGGTAAGTGAAGATTCACTTCTGGGCCCTGTCTTCCCACAGCCATGGGACTTCAGCTGATCCACTTTGGTGGGTTTCAGTCTCCCTATCCCAAATGTGGGGATACTTGTCCTGGCCTAGGCTCTCCCGCCAGGAGTGTTGTAAGGACAAATTTTCAGGAACTAAAGAGCTTTGGGAAGGGAGTTCAACAGATATGAGACAGTGGCTCCTGAAGACAGCTGGTGTGTTTTCAGTAGGAAGGGTTGAATGATCCCACAGAGACCCAGGATAATTTCTCTGCCACGGCATCTGGAGAAAGTGACCAGCACCACCACTCATAAAATGTGCAAACTGTTCCACTGACAAGAGGGAGCAGACAGCACAGGCAGTGGGCCTCCTGAGGAGCTTTGCTTCTCCCCGCCTGAGGGCACAGTCCAAGGTGTAACTAGGACTCCAGGAACCCTGCGTTCTAGTGAATCTCTTCTGCACATACCCAAGGACCTACCGCAGGTCACTTAACCTTCCCTAACTTGTTTTTCCATTTCTGCAAGGGACAGGTGCTTGCTCCGCCCTCCTTGCGAGGGTGTTAAAGGGCATTGATTCCTCAATGTGTCACCTGAAAGATTGACACAGGAAATGTTTTGAAAGGGATAGGAATTACAAGTAGACTCTTTCTTTCTTTTAATATTTAATTCCAGAATAGTTTTCGCCACGTTTTTACTCCAAATCACACTGGTGGGCCACTCCCCTTACACGAGGCTGCTAGGGGTCCAGGATATGGACAAACTGCTTTACCACAAGCCTGAGACCAACAGCTCAGGAGGTTGACCTGATGGTGTGACCAAAATAGGCATTAAGTACAGTACACCCCTAACTAAAAACATAGTGTTTGGGGAAACTTGTGTGCCGGCTCCTTCCCTTGTACACATAGCTGAGAATTAACTACAGATGAAAAGTCCTTTGATCTTAAGAAACCGGAGGCATTGGGCCGCCCAGGGTTAGCGATCAACACTACTTCTGTTGGGACTTGCCTGGTATTTCACATTTATCAGCCCTTATGCCATGACAGAGCACCGTGGACTTGGGTCTAACTTGGCACACTTGGTTCCTGAGATCCTGTAGGTAAGTGTGCCACCTGAGCACACCGGCAGCTCATGCCACATCTTCACCTGTCCCCCATTTGAGCTGAACAACTGTCTCAGTGCAGAGCCACTGCTCTCATCTGACCTGACTGAGGGCAGGAGCATGGTGTGTGTGTGGGGGGGGGGGGGGGGGCGGGGAGCCGGGCAGTTGAAAAACCCATTTCCCACTTGGCTCCACTTCCTCCTCCTTTCATCTTCCCACACGCTCCAGCTCAAGCCTCACCTTGCCCAGACACTTGGTTGTTAGCTCTGCGCATCTGAGATGCAATGATTTGTTTACCTGTCTCCCTCTTAGACTATGAACCCCCCCAGAGGGGAAGTACTGGTCCTAGTTAGCTTTGAACTCCCAGCAAGTTCACAGTACATGGCACACAGGAGGGATGGGTTAGGTGGGCAGACAGGGGGTGGACAGATACTCCAGTGCCAGGCTCTCAGCACACAGTAGGTAGGATATACTAGCTCTGCTATCAGGTGACAGCCATGCTGGGCTGTTGAAGATTTTGTCTTGCTCTTGGTGCCTACAATTAGGCACCTCTGAGACAGCTCGTTGGGAAGGGTGAGGTGGATGAGATCGTCCAATGGCCTGTCCCCAGCACTGGTCACACCCTCTAACCTCCTATCCAATCCGCAGAAGACAGTTTGGAAGAACTATCAGTCCAGAAGAGAAGGAGCTAATTGCTGCAAACTTTGGGATATAAAAAACAGAAAGGGGAAAGGGTTGGAGAAGGAAGGAAGTTCAGTCAGATGTACTTAAAGCCTCTTCTCTCAAGGAGGAGTTCGAAAAGAGTGGGGGCCTTGGGGGCAGAGCTGCAGCAACACCAGAGGCCCTAGAGAGCAAAACGAGTGCAAGTGAGGCTGGCTTGAAAGCCTGGGGAGGGATGGCGAGGCAGCCGCTCAGGAAGGAGGCTGGGCTCCCAGCTGGAGAGCCAAGGGGCTGGGGCTGCTGAACAGATGGAGTGCAAGTTGCAGCTGGTGGAAATGCACTTTCATGTGTAAAGTTTGGTCCATGGAGGATTGTGATTTCCAGCTCTGAAGGCGGCTGTGGGCAGGTGGCTCTGCTCCATGCTCCGCCTTTTCCCCCCGATGCCACCCAGGAAACTTGACAGAGGCTCTGTGCCAGCACCCAGCCACCATGCCTTCCCCCAGCATCCCTTTCAACAGGCAGAAGCTGGCCTGGGGACACCTTGGCACAGCCACGACAGCAGAGGACTGCAATGCTTTAGCAGCTGAAGGGGACAAGGGAATAGGATTAATACAGCCTCCCCAGGAGGGTACTGCATGGACTGAGAACAGATGCAGGGATGGAGGGAGGGAACTGACCTTCCCAAGCTGTTCATGATATATACAACTGGGTCTCCACTCTGCGCTTGCTGGAGCTCTGGCTGAAGAGGAGGCCGTTGGGAAATGTGAAAGCACAGCAGACTTGGAGGCTCTGGGCTCATTTCCCCCCAACCTCAAGGGAGGTTTCTTGAGGAAAGACTGTATCTGGAGTTTTTAAAGAAATATTTGCCCACCAGAGCTTGAAGAGATACAGTGATTTTTACATTCTCTGGCTCAGCAGCCAGCCACCTGTCCTGGCAGATTTGGATCTCCACCTGTGGGAACTGAGGCCACAAGCCCAACTGCAAATCTATTAAAGCTTCTCCCTACAATGCCTGGGCTCGTGGCAGGGGAGGTGGGGAGGGATTAGCCACCCAGCCAGGTTCCCCACATCCGAGAGGGAGCTTGGGCAAAGAGTATCAAGCTCTGCCTCTTTCCTCTCTCTTCTCTGTTTGCATTAGGCTGGGCTCCAGGTCATCTAGTACAGAAACTGGCAACTCTGTCTTGTTAAAATCCAAGCACTTTTTTAAGAATATGTGATTTTTGTTTCCTTTTCTTAAAAAACAACAACAAAAAAAAACAGACTGGAACCCAGTCCTTTATCCCTATTGTGTCCATTTGCCCAAGAGATGTCCATATTTGAGACAATAACTTAAATATTCTCGAAGTGGAGGTAGTCTCTCTCTTCCTAGTGGGATGTCTTCTTGGCTCCTTTCCCAAACTTGGCATCGAGACCGAGACCTATGGAAAGGGAGAAGATGGGCTTAGGTTTATGAGGAGAAATGAAACCCACCAATGATTGGGGGGGGTGAGGGTGGGGCGGTGGGTGGGGGAAGTCAGCTTTGATTCTCCAAAATTGGAGCTTTAAATAAAACTAACTCCAAATACTGGTTTTACAGAACTCCCTCAGAGAAAAAGTATTGCATCAAATGAAAAAAATCACCAAGATATAGGCAATTACATATAAATAATAAAGTACAGTGAAACTAGAAGAAAAAAATGTCAAAACTTTTTAGCTAGTTCTCTTAGCTCATCCACAGCAGCACAAATCTAACTATAATAGTTTTATCCTGTTCAGTGTCTGAGGAACCCAAGTCACTGAAGGAAAATCACTAAAGTGAAATGCTCATTAGGAAGGGTGCATTAGAGGCAATATTTCCTTTCCTTTTATTTATTTTTGAAGATTTTATTTATTTATTCATGAGAGATACAGAAAGTGAAAACAGAGACCCAGGCAGAGGGAGAAGCATGATCCCTGTAGGGAGCCCAATGTGGGACTTGATCCTGGAACTCCGAGATCACGCCCTAAGCCAAAGGCAGACACTCAACTGCTGAACCCCCTAGGTGTCCCTTCCTTTTCTCTTTTAAAAACACTTTCTCTAAAATAACTAAATCAGGCAGCCCAGGTGGCTCAGCGGTTTAAGCGATGCCTTTAGCCCAGGGCCTGATCCTGGAGACCCAGGATCGAATCCCACGTAAGGCTCCCTGCATGGAGCCTGCTTCTCCCTCTGCCTGTGTCTCTGCCCAGCCTCCCCCTCCTCTCTGTGTCTCTCACGAATAAATAAATAAAAATCTTAAAAATAAAATAACTAAATCAATTTCATAAATATAATCTCAGGAAAAAAGTATCATTTTAAATCAATCACAGGTTGCCTGGGGGGCTCAGTCAGTTAAGTGTCGGACTCTTGATTTTGGCTCAGGTCATGAGATCAAGCTCAGCGTCGGGCTATGCGTGGAGTCGGGAGGCTGCATGGGATTCTCTTTCTCCTTCTCCTGCTCCCCACTCCCCCTCTCTCTCAAAAAAATAAATTAATTAGAATAAAAAGAAATAAAGCTCTGTGACTATTGCTTCACGTGCCTGGAGATGCTCTGCAGGAAACTTACCCAAGAACACAAGCACGGTGCCCACCCACTGCAAGGGGCTGATGGGATTGGCGAAGAGGATCACAGAGGCCAAAATAGTGAAGAACTTTCGAGTTGTGGTGATGATGGAGCAAGTCAGGGGGCCAAAATACACAACTGTCATGAAGATGAAGCTCTAGAGAGACCGAGAAAACAAGATCAGGCTGGCCCTGGGGATCCACCCCAAAATCTAAAGTCTGCGCTAGGACATCAGGGCTAGCCTTGCCACCCCTTCTCCCAGCCAGGTCAGTGTCTCTTGAGGAGCCAAGCCACCCCAGCTCGAGGTACTCACCTGACCCAGGGCACTGGTCAGACCAAAGAGCAGAATGTTATAGATGATGTTGGGGTACCTTTCGGCAAAGCTCAAGAACTCCCAGAGCTCCCCAGTGAACAGGATTCCTGGGGAGAAATGCCAAAGATGAATGGCACACCTTGTGTGCCTGTGCCAGCACATGTGTTTGTACATAGCCCAGCAAAGTACTCTGCAGGAGAGCCAGGTGTGGGAAGTGCAGGAACTGAATTCACACTGCCCCACCAGGCATCCTATTCCTAGTTTCCTGATTAGAGAAAACTAACTAAAGACTCTTCTAAGAGAGGTTTGAGAGTCAATTAGTTACTTCTGCCAAAGTCACTGGAAGCAGAGAATGTCAGATGTTGGGGAGATACACACATCCCCAACCTAAGGCAACTCCAAGCACTGGTCACCTCCAGCCATCAGCAGTCTCCTCCGTTAACCCCACTGTGCTATTCAAAAGATACTTCCCACATGTGTCCAGATTTGAAAAAAGGTTAGGAAACACTGATTTAAAAGCAAATGCACTCATATTCAAACTACATTTGAAATACCAATATCTCATCTCTCTTAGAAGGGAAGTTTTCCCCAAGTCCTGCTGTGACCCACTACCATGTGTCCTCCCATGGTAGCTGGCACAGGTCTAACCATGATTGTGCCAGTCATGAGAAGCAAGCAGAGCCCGCCAAGAAAGGTTTCTCCAGGAAGGTTTGGCAGGGGTTTGGACAGAGGGGCATCTTAGAGCTGAAACAGGCCTTTGGCCTGGTAAAATTAGCAACCACCATCTGAGCTAGGGATCAACTGGAGGGGGGCAGTCTGCCCTCTGGTGATACACAGAAAGAATAGCAGAACCACTCCTTACCAGCTCCCAGCAATAATGTCGACCAAAGGTTGATATTCAACATCATGTGGTTGGAGCCTGTTTGGTAATGAGCCCGCATGTGGTCCTGGGAAACACCTGTCAGTCCATCCAGGGTCAGAGATAATAACTGAAAAAGAGAGAATGCACCCAGCAGTGAAGAGGCCACCAGGGCCCCTCCCTAACCCAGGACATAGGACTCACTTCTCTGAGACTCCTCACAAAGCTGCTGTCTTAAGACAGGGTCCTCAGAACAAAATGCTACCATTTGGTCATGGGCGAAGGGTCAAGAGAGATCATGATCACTGCCTCCTGCCCCGCCCAGGCACTAGAACAGCAAGCTATCTGACCCACAGAGTCGTAACGTAATCAGAGTGGGATGGGAAGCCTAGCACTTCCTAACGTAGTGCCACGAAGCCTCACGTGCAGGGGCCTGAAACTCATTGTGGTGAGCCATATATTTTCCCATTATGGTAGAGAAAGGAAATGTAGTCCTGGCCTGTTAGGCTCCTGGCTTGGAGTAGTAATCCAGACTGGATTCTGTGGTCACACTACCAGGATTAGAAGCCTGGGCAAAGTTAGCCACTACCTCTGCCATTAATAGCCATGTGACCATGACAAGTGACTTAATCTCTCTGTATCTCAGTGTCTTCACAATGAAAATGGAAATAGTACTTTAGTATCTCACTGTCTTTACAAGGAAAATGGAGATAGTATTTTATATGTTATAAGGTTTCTGTTGTAAAAATTAACCAACGAATAGGTGAACCACTGGGAACAATACCTAATCCAAAGTAAGCAAGAGCTACTATAGTATTATTTTAAACACCTGGCTTCCAGGTTTCTCAGAAAGCGACAATGAGAGACACGCTATTCCTTCCCTATTTGTTCTCAGGTCTCTCTGGCCTCACACTAGCATTTAACTGCAGGCCTCAGAGTCATCACTTCCCCAGGAGAGCTGAGCTGTTGTTAAATATTTCAGGCTTCCCACTATGGCCTTAGCAGAGCCAGGGGCCACGCAGCAAGAGACAAAGACCAGAAATGGGGGCAAGGAGCATCACAATCTCTCTTGACATATAACCGGCCTTTTACATGCCCAGGTGGGATGCTCCTTGGTTGTGATTACTGGAAAAGGCTGCCTTTCCCACCAGGATCACATACCAGAAGCAGCTCTCCGTAGCCAACTGTGTGTTCTTCCATCCCAACTACTTTCTTGGGTTTGTACATGAAAAGGGCCACTCCAGCCACAATTAGCAACACACACAGGTACTTGGCCATTGGGTACTTCTTCTTCAAGAGGGTAACTCCAAGGAGCATGACTACAGGGAAGAAACAGTGGAAAATTCGGGTACCCACAGGCATTGATGAGCCCAACACTGTCCTCTTAGGAGCCAAGAAGAGACTCCCGGGAGAAAACAATGTCTGAGAAGGAAGGCCTGCAGAGGCTAAGAGGAAGGCACAAGGCTGGCACCTAGATACAGACGATTGAGCAACAGGGTGAACAAAGGATATAAGGCAGGGAAAAGGCAGAGAACAAAGGTGAAAGATCCAAGAAGGAACGGGGGCAAGGGTGGGGACAGTGAACGTGTAAGAGATTGAGAGAAAGAAACTGATGATCAAAATGCGACTTAGGATGTCTAATGACAATGTAAGCACACAAGACACCAAAATGACTGGCATGTGAAACACTAGGTAAGCCTCTAGCTTCCAGCCCATGCATACCCAACACCATCGGAAGTGATATAGAAATGACAGGATGACAGGAGAAAAGGACAAAGGGACGGCACTGGAGATAGCTGGGCTGGCATAACCACTCCAAAGGGATACACAGCTCTGGGAGAGGAACAGAGAGCCTACTCCAGGAAGGGTGACGATGGTAGAGGGAGAGATCATCTTCTGCTTACCTGGGATTGGCTTGCAGGATTTACCAAGGACCTGAAATGAAATTCAGCAAATAATATCTGAGCCTCTGTGATGTGCCAGGCACCGTGGTAGGTGCTATGCTGAGTAATTGTGGGGCCTGCACCAGAAACCACAGCCTATTGTGGGCAACCCACCACCACTATGCTTCAGATCTGCAGTTCTTTGGTCTCTGAATTTCTCCACCACATTCTCTTTTAAGTCACAGACCTGAGCGAGGAATTCTTAGTTCTTATCAAACAACTTCTGAGCCAACCCATGTCACACCCTGAGGTTTCACCTGAGTTGGATAGTTGACAAACTGTAGTGCTGAGTTGCTAGAGACCATGGCACCCAGATAGGAGACAGAACAGGCAGCATAGAGCCAGCTCCGAGTACGATCCACCCTGGCAGTGTCAAAAAACTGGATCACTGGAAAAAGATAAAAAAAACATATAAGTGAAACCTGGTGGGCCCAGGATGGGCCACTGAGCGAAAGTTGAAGCCACATGAAAGGAATATGTCAAGTAAGACGAGAAGCATAAGATATTTCTGTCCTCTTAGACTGGAAAAACCTCTGAAGATTATTCAACTCTCCAGTCTCATCTACACCAAGCACAAGACCACATGCAGAGCAGAAATGGGGGCTCATTCAGTTCAAGGGACGAGTTAGCTCTGCTGTAGCTCCCAGGGAACAAAGAGAGAAGCTCAAAACATGTTTGAAGCGCGCACATAAAGGAAACTCAAAGGGAAGAAGAAAAAAAATTAAGTATTCCCAGTGGGGATCTGGAACACATAAGACCCATTCTCTGCACATTTCTGACTCAGAAGTTGGTCTAATTTAAGGAAATAGGGTTTTACCCCATTCCAAACCCACTGGTTTTGTCAACTGAACAGAGAACGTCCTAAGGACGGTGGAAATGTTGAGAGTAAGACCTCATAGGTGGACAGGGAGGGGGGCACACAACAGATTTACTACATAGGTACTCACAGATCTTGGCAAACACAGCATTGATCACACACTGGATGAAGACCAAAGTTAAGGCAAAAGTGAATGTTTCCTGCTTGGCTCCCTCCCCATACTTTCCTCTTGTTCTAAGAATGAAATGATAAGAAAAAAGGGGAGAAGAATTAGTATATTTTCGTTCGGGGCCATCTAGTATGTCTAGTCACTGACAGCCTTAAAATGATCTTGCTTCTTCGGAAGACGGGACAGTTTGGTAAGGTTCACTGGCCTCGTTCGCAAAAGGGGGGCTGATTTTTATTGGATCTAGAAAGCAGACATCCCAGTCTGCTGATCTCGGAGCCTTGGGAAAGAAAATCCGTAAAGGATGGGGCTAGAGGAAATGTGGAAAAACAGACGGTGGAAGGAGGTACCCCCAAATAGCAGATGAAAGAATTTGGGCTACAGCAGTAAGGCCAAAGGCAAAAGAACCAAACATCGGAAGTCCCAAAGAGGTGGCACAGGCACGGAAACTCGGTGGGGGTGGGGAGACTGCTCAGCCTGTAAAACCCAAGCCCTTGGAACCAACACGGAGAAAAACAAGGGAAGAAAAATGACCAGGTCCCGAGAATCCGGAGACCAACTTTCGCATTTTGGAAATGTGAGCAGGCTCAGCCGCGGCGGCAAAGGTGTGCGGGTGCTGAGAGGGCGCGGGCAAGAGGGAACGCCCGGGCCGGGGGCGGGGGCGGGGGGACAGGTCTGCGCTCCGGCCCCAGGAATCCGCTCACATCTTTTCCTGCAGGATCCCATAGTAGAAATAGCAGACAAAGACGCCGAGGAAGCAGAGCGGCAGGCGCAGCCGGTCGGGCACCAGAGAGCTGCTAGCGGCCATGAGACGCCCGGACGACCCGACCGGAGACCCGCTCACAGCCGGCAGCGGCAGCGGCAGCGGCAGCGGCGGCGGCGGCGACAGCTCCAGCCGGACATCGCCGACCGGCGACAGGGGCCTCATAGGAGCTGCATGAGACCGCCGCGCAGTAGGCCCCAGCAGCCACCGCCAGAGCTGCCAGCTCAGGGCCTCCGCGGGGGGAGACGCCTTGGGACCCAGAAGCCGTCCCCAAGAAAAGGAGATCCGCCCTGGGACCTTAGTTTCGTCCCTGCTGACCAAGGGAGTCAGCCGCTCGGGCACCAGTTCCGTACCCTCGGGTTCTTCCGATCAGGCAATTCCGAGGACAGCTGCGACCCGGAACTCGGCGGGGCGGCCTAGGAGCTACGCAGGCGAGGAATGATGACGTATGAGGATGTGGAGCTCACCCATTGGCTGCGCTTTGCGGAGACGGACAGGTGAGCGGGGAGGAGGTGCGGCCGGCTGGGCTAATCCCACGATCTCTTCCCCAGTTGGCGGTCAGGCTTCCGCTCGGTCCTAACGCCGGGAAGTCTCAGTGGAACCTCAGCGCCCCCTAGCTGCTGCCCCGCGTCAGCGTCTCACCTTCTGCCAGAGTGTTCAAGGCCTCCTTCCAAGGGCGCATCACTAGGCTTCCAAGGGGGTCACCTACGCGTGTCGCCTACCTTCCGAGCCACAGTTTTCCCAGCCTGGAAACTAGGGATAGATAATTAGCAAAAGCCACCTTGTCGCCTCTTCACTGTTCCGAGGAACACATGAGCTGAGATTTGTGAAAGTGTTTCATAAACTGTCAAGTGTGCTGTGAGCAAGCTTAAGGTATCATTAGTCATTACACTTTCCCCAACTCTGATCTTATTTTCTCACATCCTGTAAGTGGAAATGGAAGCTTACCGAAGTGGATCTTCTCCTGGGGCCTTACACCTCACCAATGATGGAACACAACCCTCCAGTGGCCCTCCAGGTTCGAAATTTCCCATTCATCACCTCTTTTTACCCCTCCCTCATTCGAGGCTGGGCCTCCTCACCTGCTACCTGCTAGCACCAAGGGCTAGGGCAAGAGCCCAGGACATTGCACTACAACCCCCAAGCCCCACTTAGCCAATGGACTCTGGGCTGCTATCTGGGTAGAGGCTCCTTCTCTGCTTCTGAGAGCCCCGTCCTTTGGCACAGCCTCCGCCAAAGGAAGGAAACTCGGGGCAGCACCACACCCATCACTCCAGGCCTGACTCACTGAGGCTTTGGGGGTAGGCCAAACATCTTTCAGGGGGAGGGGTAAGAAATAGCAGATAGGGTCTGTCCTCAAACCCGTGTCTCCTTTCTATCAGTGGAGGTGGGGGGCCTCTCACATTTGCTGTCTTGCCCAGTGGCTTATTCACAAGCCAGCCTGTGATTCCAGGGCCCGAACAATAGCTGGGGTGAGAGACCTGGGTTCCAGTCCCAGCTCACCGGCTTCACCCACTGGGACTTCAAACAATTCTCTTGACCTCTGAGTCAAGTCTCCTCATCTGAAATCGATGGGAAAATAACAAGCAGGAGAGCGCTGTAGTTAGAAGCATGGGCACCGGATTCAAAAGATCTGCTTCATCTTAGCTCCCCAACTTAGCATCTGTCTTTGGAGTAAAGTTATACAATCTTTTCTGTCCTCTCATTTAGTACAGTGGGATTGATCACATTTCTCTCATTGGGTTGTGGTGGTATTTCGGTAACATTTTATGCCAAGTGCTATGACACGATCTGATGCTTACCACGCCAAAGAATGATAGTTGGCATAGCCGCCTTTGGGAGTTTGTCTTGAGGTCTTAGGACATAGATACAATTGTAGTTATTATGACTTCCCTTGGGGTAGTCAACTTTTCACCCATACACTGGGGATAATATGTCCAGTGAAAATGTTTGTAAATCATAAAGCACCATCAGAATGTTGGGATGGTCATTCACATCCCCCCCCCCCCCAAAGCCTCTGAGCTTTATCAGGTGCAGTTCTATAAAACTGAGAGGCCAGGATCCCTGGGTGGCCCAGCGGTTTAGCGCCACCTTCAGCCCAGGGTGTGATCCTGGAGACCCAGGATCGAGTCCCGCATCAGGCTCCCTGCATGGAGCCTGCTTCTCCCTCTGCCTGTGTCTGTGTCTCTGCCTTTCGCTCTCTGTGTGTCTCTCATGAATAAATAAAATCTTAAAAAAAAAAAAAAAAAGCTGAGAGGCTGCAAACCCCTCTGTGCTATGGGTACTCATGAGATAGAATACTCCAGAAGAGCTAAAGCTTCCCTAAACCTGTGCCAAGAGATGCAACCCAACCACCATTCCCTGGTTTGTTCCCCTTGCCAGTGCAAGGAGCACCCACAATGTCAGACTTGGTCACCCTCACTTCCTCTCTCAAACCCATTCTCCCTAGGGAGCTTTGCCAGACTCACCCAGAATAAGTGACTTGCCCACTCACTCCTTCACCCCACCTCCACCATGCTATTCATTCTGGACAGCCTCTCCATGGACCTACTGCTTAGATGTCCATCTAAATAATCCAAGCCTCGTGACCTGAGGACAGAAACTCCGGGCATCCATACAACACCCACATCCACATCATTATGTGTTAAGACAAGGATGAAGCGATCAATATAATAACCCTCAATCTCCATCCCATTCTCCGCGCCCCCCCCCAAAAAAAAACATTTAACAGAACCTCAAGCTGCTGGGAATACTTATTTATTTGGTCTATTAACACCAAGATCTGCAAAAAACAACTAAACACAGGATAAGAAAACTTGAACATTAACATTCTTCTTCAATTTTGTGTAAGCTCTGCAGTACGGAAAATATACAAACTTCAAACAGCTGCAAAAATAGTGTCTTTGGGAGAAAATAGAGTTTCTACATCGATACAAGAAAAATAGGCATTTTTCTAATCCAACCCAGTCCTGGGGCAGGTGGAGGGTGTAGAGTCGCCGCTTGCCACCTAGAGGAATGCCAGCTCTCCTTCTCCCCCACCACCCACCAGGGGCTGGGCAAGCTGGGCTGCTGCTTAAGACAATCTTAGGGTGAAAGCGAGATGAAAATGCCACTTGGGAAAACGCTTGGTTCCCCCCTCTGCCAGCAGCTGGATTGGTCAAGTGTTATGGCCCTTTAGGGCTGCTTTGGTCAGCTCCTCCAATCAGAGGGAGGCATGGGGCTGGGGGCTGGGAGGACGGGGGTATCTATCTTCGGGTCTCCTCTTCCATGTCTGTGGAGGAGAGGGAAGGAAATCTGTGGTGTCCCCTCTCCTTTGATCATGGCCAGCTTGTTCCATGACAAGGTCAAGGGGCCCAGATATAGTCCTTTGGACTCACAACCAGAGGTGGGGGACCCAAGACCTTCTGGGTGAATTTTCCACCAAGTGAGAGAGGCGGCAAGAACACAGGTGTGACTTGTGAGTTGCCCAGCTGCTAGTGGAGAAGGCAGGTCCCCTCACATCCGGAGGGGCCGGTGTCCATCAGAAAGAGGACCCGGGGCTTTGACACAATAAATGAAAGTGCTCGAAGGCCGAGAGGGAAGGGCTCCTTTGTCCCCAACCTCAGGGGAGCTGGGGAGGGGCCTGCCACCAAGGCACTGGTCTCCATGGTGAAGTGGTAGGGTTGGGGCCCTCAGACCACCAGGGAACTCTGGAAGAGCACGGGCTCTTCTGATGGCGGAGTGCGCTGCCATGGCTCAAACGGCAGCGAGGAGGCTTTGGAGGCCTCTGGATCCTTCCGAGGCGGTGGCCTGGGGCTGGGGGGCGGCAGGGGGGACCCCGGGCTTGAGGGGCAGTTACGGAAAATGAAGCCCATGCTGGGGAAGAGAGGCTTCATCAAGCTGACGGGGCAGAAGGCCGAGCCGGTCGGGTTGAAATGGACTTTGTTCTTGTCAGGACAGGAAGTCAGGAAGGCCAGGTCAGGGCCTGGGGACCTGGAGAATGGTGAGAGAAAAACATAGACACACACACACACATAGAGAAAGAGCCAGTGAGAAGGGATGGGAGACATCACGGCATCAGGGGACAAAGGAGCTGGGTCTCTGTTCGAACAGGATGGTGACTCTACCAAAAAAATGACAGGTGACTGAGCCTTGACCAGCCTTTAGGCCTCCAGCAACCCATTTATTCGGAATATGGCTGAACAACAGGAAATCTACTTCAGCTAGAAACAGGAGGACCTGAAGGTAGGCAGGAAGGAAGATTCCTGACAATGTGACTTTTAAAAGAGGAGACAAGGGATCTTTTAATTGGAGGTATGTCATCAGTAAACAGTGTTTGGGGGGCAGACAGCTTGCCTAGAAACAGAGACCAGGCAACATTATTTTCTAAGATTTTGTGTAGCCTAAAGCAGGGTTTCTCAATATCAACCCTATTGACATCTTGAGCTGGATGATTCTTGGTTGTGGGGAGCTGTCCTGTGCATTGTAGGATGCTTAAGAGCATCCCCGGTCCCCTACACACTAGAAGCCAGGAGCACCTGTGCACCCCGGATGTTGTAACAACCAAAAAAGTTTCCTAATATTGCCAAATGCCCCCTGGGGGGGGGGTTTCCCCCATTAAAATCTACCAACTTCAGGAGTCTCATTCTTGAACACATTTGAAAGGTGTGATTTTTCAAAGGCCTTGCTGAGACTCAAGGGTGACAACCATTGGGAGAAGGCAGGCAGACCTTATTAGGAGGTCTGGGCTCTAACTCACCCTGTGGCCTCATCCCACCTGCCTTACCTTTCATGTGGAAAGAACCATCCCCACCCACCCTTCTTATCATGTGGAAGAAATGGAAGGATAAAAGGAGTGATGTCAGGTAGAGTAAGGGATCCTTATGATAAAGAAGATTCGGCCATGCTTTGAGGGGGAAGCAGCTGAGAAGCTGCTGGTTGTGAGGGTTGCGGGAAGAAGGCAAATGTGTGGTACGATGGTGAAGCTCTGTTGCCAGCAGATCCCTTGACTGCCTTCCTCTTTACTATATAGACAGAAAGATGAACTTAGCATATAGTATGGTAAATTGATGACCACTTTAATTATAGAATTCTAAAAAAATTTCAAACCCAGGAAGATGAGCGAGACACAAGGAGGGCAGGGGTGAGCAGAGAGCGATAGGTGAAGAAGAGGTGAAGATCCATGTGCTGGGTGTATTTGGGAAGGCCTGGGCAGCAGGATCTCACCTGACCAAGAAGGCTTTACGAGAATCCCACCTTATGGACAGTGGAAAATGGGCAGGAGAGGGGACTGCTCTCAGTGTGTGCATGCATACATGGGGAAGGTTACCCAGGAAACCAAGCACCACTCTAAGGACATGGGGGCAAACGGCATGACCCTGAATGGCTTGATTCCCTGCCCTGGGAAATCCAGGCCATCTTATAAGATCAGCAGCTAGGAAAAGGAAACGTGACAGAGGAATCACTAAACATAAGAACTTCTCAATGGGAAAGTTGATCCAGTGACGAGGCCCCAATGAGCTGAGAATTTCTCTCCCAGGGCATCTTAGAAAGCAATTGGTGAGTCAGCCCCCCCCCCCCACCTTTTTAAGGTTTATTCATTTGAGACACAGTCAGAGCATGCATACACAAGCAGGGAGAGGGGCAGAGGGAGAGGGGGAAGAGAGAAACTCAAGCAGACTCCCTGCTGAGTTCAAAGCCCGACACAGACCTGGATCCCACAACACTGAGATCATGACCTGAGTTGAAATCAAGAGTGGATGCTTCACCAACTGAGCCATCCAGGTGCCCCAAGAGTCACCACCTCTCTTAAAGGGTTAACACAGGGACAGGGAGCTAGAAGAGATGGCTTTAAGACCTCTGCTGGCACCATGAGTCTGTGGAAGAATCAGGACAGGCAATAGCCTAATTTCCACAAGCAATCCCAGGTTGCAGTTACTTGAATATAACATGGGCTGGGGAAAGACACAAGAGCCCAGTCTGCTGAAGCTGCAGGAGCTGGTGTTTTGCCTCCATACCACCCCTGAGGAGCCAGGTTTCTTGGAGAGCTATACCAGGCAAGAGCAAAGCTGGGAGCAAAAACCCCGGGGACCATGGTTCTCTCCATAACTCCCACTCTGGCTTCTAGCTGAACCCTCTGCCAGTACCACGGACTGTCCCCTCCCTTATCTGCAACACGAACAGAGCTCTCAAGGCTCAAACCCTGTCTTAGCTGCAGCTCAGCTCACACACTATGACCAAATCTGAGATTTGGCCTGAATCTGCCTGAGAATCTGCCTGAGATTCTGCCTGAGAATCTGCCTCGCTGACTACCAAGCTGGTGGGGGGAAGGAAGTGAGCTCTTTGGGCACCTGTTACAGGGGGCCAGGTGGGCATTTGGGAAGGTTCAACCCTCGATTCTCTCTGCTCGTGGGAGGGGGCTGTGGTAAAGAGATCAATCATCATCAGAATGGCTTCTGAATTGTCCCACCTGCTTTGGGGATATTCCATAGTCCTTTCTTGTAAGGACTAGAAATTTGGTCTGGGAGTTGATGACACTTGAACCACTGCAGGCACGGGGTAAAGACTTGACTCAGAAGCAATAAGGAAGCTGTGTTTGGTGCCCCCACCACTCCAGTGGGGACACTTCCCATCTCTGCTAGTATATTCTCATTCATTCTCTCTCTCTCTCTCTCTCTCTCTCTCTCTCTCTCTCTCTCTCTCTCTCTCTCTCTCTCTCTCCCCGACTACTGTCTAGCACACTCACACCTTACCCAGGGATAGAAAAAAACTGAAGAAACAAAGGGTTCGAGTTTCAGATCTCTTTTCCTTTCCAGCTCCTGCAGCACTTGTGGCTGGCATGTGGGCAGAGAGCAGGTTTCCATAGAGATCATGATAAGCAAAGATTGAAGGGCTCAGAGTAGGTAATGTCAACAAGTTTGATCATGGAAAAAGTGCAATCCGGATCTCTGAAGTTGACAACGGCCCCAGGCCGAGAGAGTCCAGGACCGAAGAAGGGCAGTTCAGAGGGGACAGCCCAGGGCTCATCCTGATCCCTGCCCCTGCCCCCACCCTCCGCCCTGTCCCATCCGCAGGAAGTACTCACGTGGCCTCTTCGAACACGCGCACTCTCTCGCAGCCTTCCGGGGGCTCCCGCTTGAACACGTAGCTGTGATTGGGCCGAGGAGAGGCGGCAAAGGCAAGGACTGGAGACGGGCTGCTGTCCTCCAGGCAGGTTGGGCGGCCTGGAGAGGAGGCTGCAAACAGAGCAAGGCAGAGGCCAGTGGAGCTGACCCGCTTTCCTGGGCTCAGGCTTCAGTGTGAAGGGGCGAGACCAGGACATGCAGTGAGAGGGCTGGTGGCGCTTATGCTAAGCCAGGTTGTTTGTCCACGCTCTACCTTAAAATATCTTTGAGGCAGCTTACAAAAATCCGTATCTTGTGCAGGATAACAAAATATAGTTGAGGGGCACCTGGCTGGCTCAGTCGGTTGGGCATCTGACTCTTGGTTTCGGCTCAGGTCATGGTCTCAGGGTCGTGAGATTGAGCCCTGCATCAGGCTCCGTGCTAAGTGGGGAGTCTGCTTAAGACTCTGTCTCCTTCTGCCCCTCTCCCCCTATGCCCACTCTCTATCTCTCAAATAAATAAGTAAATGTTTTTTTAAAATACAGTTAAATTGGTGGGAAAAATCAGGTCTAACAGCAATGCTATATTCCTAGGAGGAAGACTGCAATCGGGATTCTAAGTCTGACTTACAGAAATCCTAACTTCTGTCTCCCTGCTTTCTTCCAAATCCTTCCTGCACCACCCTGCTCTGCCAGCATACCACAGCCTCATTCTCTCCACAGTCTTAAAAAGCTATCCCTTCTTCCAGGAAGAGCTCTTGTACTGACTCAGAGAATCAGTCTTTACTCAATCCCACTTGTGGGAGAAAATCGCTCTCCCTTTCCACACAGCGAATGTACTTTGCCTAGGCTGCAAATATTGACTTTATCTGTATTTATCTCACATTTATTCCTTATTACTCTATGCTCTGTTTGCCTCTGTGTATTGTGAGATCATGCCCTTGACCAGCCTACCTCACAGGGCTCTATGAGAATCCAATTCAGTGAGGCAGGCCACAGTGCTTTAGGACAGGAGGATCATTATTGTGGGGAGGAAGGGCTTGGGTCTCGTCCTCCTGTAAAGGAGCCAGGCACAGGACTAGGTAGAAATTTTGGAGTTGGAAAGCTTGGGTTTCAATCCGAGTCAAACAGTGTGACCCTGGGGCAAGAGGCCACATTCGCTTATTTTGTATCTTTCACAACCACCTTGAGACTGTTGCTGGTAATGTGTGCAGTGGACACCTGGACAGACCCATGGGCTTTCTACTCAGCATGCTGAACCTTAGCCAAAGCAGGAGGGTGAGAGGCACTGCTTGGGTCACAGTGAGAACAGAAGTGTAGGCACAGAGACTTTATGTAAGTTATAAATCAGAATCTATGCAAAAGATCATTGCTACTACTGGCATCACATATAGAATAAAGATGACCCATGAAGATATTTCAGTTGGTTAGGCAAGGAGGGCTCCCAAGCTTGAAATTGATTACAGGTGGAAAGGGTGGGAGGGCCCCCTGCTGCCCCAGCCCCCTCAGCTTACCTTTGTCATTGGGGATGAATGCCAACTCCTCGACTGCACCCCGGTGTTCCTCACGGCTGGCCTGGCCTGAAGGCTGGGGGGATGCCAGGGGCATGGAGGGAGAGCTGGCAAGGTTGCCAAGCTCCAGGAGGAGGAGGGGGTGGTCACAGCTGCCACTCTGAGGGGGAGCTGGGGCACGGTGGCCATCAGGAACATCAAGGATCTGCCAGGAAAGAGGGTGGGGAAGGACTCTCAGGCCCCTCTCTTCAGGCCAGCAGAGCACCAGTGACCCTTAAGCTCCTCCCCTCGCTGTTCTTCTGGCCTCTATCCCTAACACACAGCAGTAACTGGACCTGGCTTTCTCAAGTCACTGATTTAAGGGAAAGCCCTCCCTATTTCTCTCCTAGCATTTGCAACCCAATCTGAAATTGCATGTTTATTTGTCTTGCTTCATCAAGGTGATGCCAACAGCAGGCTGCGGGCCAAGAGAACAGGGACCTTCTCCAGGAACCTGTGGGAAGCACAATAGGGGTCAAACCCCCAGGACACTAACCACGTAAGCCCCTGTAGGACAGGTGTGCCCATCATCATCACGTGTGAAATACCCCCTCCCTGCTTCTTAACCATCAATGCTACTTGTACCTGCAGCTCACCACATTGTGTGTGGGTATCTGGGTGGGTATAAAATCCTACATATACGTAAATTAAAAATCAACTAGCAAGTAACTCATAAACTAAGGAGTGTGCCCATTAGAATTATATAAATACTGTCCAACTGGCATTCTCCGATTATACTGTGTCAGTATAAAAATGTGCCTGAGACTGCAGAAAACATAGCAAATAATTGTGCCTGGTAGGGGGTGGCTGGGGGTTGGGGGAGGATGCACAGGGGCAACTGGGCATGAAGAATAAATGCAGGTCACTAGGTGGACATGGGGGAAGAAGTGTGACACTGACAACTGAGGCCAGTGAGGGCAATGGGGATGAGGACACAGGGAGCAGGGAGCCATTGCCTTGGCAGAAGAGTGATGCGAAGCCCCTTCCTTCTAGCTGGGGAGCCTTCCCTCCACCCAGCATGGCTCCCTCTCTTTCCACTCAGCACCACAAAAGCATGTCCCTGGCCCTACTGCTGGCTCTGCTGGCTGAGTCCATGTGAATCTAACAAACTCGATCTGTGTTCCTCATGCAGGCTGGGGTCTGCCCTGCACCAAGGACATGGCTGCAGCGTGGAGCCCCCAGAAAGCAAGAGTCCCACTGGCCCGCACCCCGACTCTGCTGTTACACAGTGAAAGCATGCCCCCACTCACCCGCAACAGCTCCTCGTCACCCTGCTCCTTCACAAACACCTCCTCCAGCTCTTGGTTAAGCCCTTCCAAGCTCCGGTGCAGGCAGGGGCTGAGCCGCAGGACAGGTGACCCTGAGGGAAAGCTGGGAGGGGACGCCTGAGGAGGAGGTAGATGGAGCGATCACAGACCCCCCCCACCTCCCCAAAGCCCCATCCAGTGACTAGTTCTGAACAGGGAGTCATGTCCTGTCTACACAGCAGAACCAAGCGAGTAAAGGGGGATCTGGGGACAGAGACAGACTGCAATGGGAAAGCTCAGTGGGCTTTTCTCTGGAAGTCAGCACTTTGAGAGGTCCTGAGGGGCTTTTAGAGTCTGCAGGCTCACTGCCACTCAATCGGAGAGGGGTGCAGGGGTTGAGGGGAGAGCCATTTGCGAGGACAAGGAGCCCTTCCAGCCTCACCCAGCAAGCCTGAGGTTGCGCCCAAGCCACCTGGGCAGCCATGGGGCCACAGGGTGTGCAGCGTGGCCAGCTCAGTCAGCAGCAGGAAGCCCCGAGAGAACCTGCCCACATGAGGACCACCACCAGTGACAACAAGGGGAGCGGCCTGGGGAGGGGGCAGAAACATACCCTCAGTGCTCCGCGTACTGCATGGTCCCCTTGGAGTGGGGAGCCCCGCTCCTTCTCTTTCCCACTGCGGCTCAGCTTTGTCCTCTGCAGTTGTTGCTTCAACTTGGTAATCTAGCAGCCCAGAGATCGGGGGCGGGGGGGGGGGGGTAGGGAGAAAGAGGAAGAAGCAGGTGAAGCAAAGCTAAAGGGCACAGGATCCCTCCTTCCAGGCGTGGCTCCTGCCCAAGGCCCATGAAAATGCATAAAAGGAAGATGGAAAATTTCTCAAGAAACCTTGGTAAATTCAGAACTGATGATACGTTCATCGGGCAAGCTGGAGACCTTACTAACTAGATATGTGGTGTCTCTGAATGATCATGTAGTTCATAGATCAGTTGGAAAAATGAATCAGATGGATCAGTTTCCAAAAACTTCAAAATATGCAATGCCGAACCCATTTTTGTCTTTCACGGATTCCAAAGTCGTGGACTACTACTCTATTAATAGAAATAGGAAATGATGTTTTTGAATTCACTCTTCAAAGTACATTCACAGCTATCTCAAAGGCCCTGGAACCAGGAAGGATGGAAGGATCCCCCCGCCCCACCACCATTTTAAAGTAGACTGAGCTGAGCAAGGAGCAGACTCTCAAGGAGGAATATCAGATTTTGTCCTGACTTCCAGATCTTGTAACAATTATATATTATAATCAATAGGCTGTGCTATTATCCCTGTCACATCTATAATTCTGCACCTACTTGTCCTCAGCTGGCAAATGCTCAGGAGATGCAGATCTATTTAAATATGGGCCCAGGGGATCCCTGGGTGGCGCAGTGGTTTAGCGCCTGCCTTTGGCCCAGGGCGCGATCCTGGCGACCGGGGATCGAATCCCACGTCGGGCTCCCGATGCATGGAGCCTGCTTCTCCCTCTGCCTGTGTCTCTGCCTCTCTCTCTCTCTCTCTGTGACTATCATAAATAAATAAAAATAATAAAAATAAATAAATAAATAAATATGGGCCCAGGGGCGCCTGGGTGGCTCAACTGGGCAAGCGACTGCCTTTGGCTCAGGTCATGATCTCAGGTCCTGGGATGGAGTCCCATGTTGGGCTCCCTGCTTGGCAGGAAGTCTGCTTTTCCCTCTGCCTCTGCTCCTTGCTTGTGCACTCTCCCTCCCTCCCTCTCTCTCTCTCTCTAATAAATAAAATCCTTAAAAAAATAAACATGGACCCAAATTAAATAGGACTTCAGAGAATAGATTTGCTGCCCATAGCCATACAAGTTATGACCATTGCCAAGAAGAAAGTGTTTCTAGATTTGCTCTCAGGCACCATTCACACCAGGATTCCACATTTAGTATAAATAATCTGCTTACTCTGATAATTACCAACGTTACATACTTCATATTTTCCACTAGTTTTTAATTTGTAGAGCATTCCTTTCTCATTTTCACTCTGTTCTTGCAACCAAGAGGGGCCTGAGATGACTTCCAGCGAGTCGGCCCTCAGGGGCTGCCACCTGGCCCGGGAATCCCAGTCTGTGCTTCTCTTTACTCTACCTTAGTGACTAGAGTCCTCCTGAGAGAGGGGAAGGGCCAGGGAAAAGCATTTGGGAACCCACAACTATTTTTCCCTTCTTTTAAAAACAAGGCTGTTTGCGTAGTTAAGTAGGATGTGAGGTTGGGGGCTTTCGGTTCCTAGAAACTCACGATCTTTCTCCACCCTCGGGATGGCTTATCTGGATAGAACCTCAAAGTAAAGCGAGAACAGTGGTGGCTCCCATTCTGCACTTGGCTGCGGAGGGCACCAGCAGTCACTGGCAAAGCCCCTGCCTGCTGGCAGAAGGGCCAGGACTCCTAAGTCCAGCCACCAGGATGCTGATAGGCAGCTTCAAAGGAGCTATCTCACTAGGAAAAGGCTAGATCCAGGCAAGTGAGATCGGAGATGTGAGGCCACTCTGGAGCAGACGCATCCATGGTGCTGCGTGTGGACAGGAGGCAGCTACCATGGCCAGGGAGTCAGAGGGAGCAGTTACCTCTTTTCGGTGGTCTGTGCTGCCCCAGGATGCTGATCGCTTGTGTGTACAGGAGCTGGCCCGGTCACCTTCAAGCTCTTGCCAGGACAGGGGGGTCTGCAGGGAGAGAAACCCCGTGAGACAGAGTGGCTTCCCAGTCGGGCTCTGGGGAAGCAGCCACTTCCAGACAGAAGTGATGGCTCTTTGAAGCCTTCTCTGTCGTCTTGTCATCTGCCTCCTAAACACTGCCCACCTCTTTTATCCTTTGAGGCTTCTCCACCTGCAGGATCCACGTCCTCCAGGAAGCATTCCCTGATGAGCCAACAAGGCTAACTTGCTCTTTACTGTCTTACGACTTTTGCATATGGATTAGGGCCCCAGCTATTCCAGGTGCCCCACCATTGGGCAAGTTCTACCCCCCACTCCCCGTCTTTCCCAACCAGCTCCAAAAGAACACAGGCTCAGGGAACCACTGGCATCCTCGATTCTTGGACCCTTTATGGGTCCAGCACAGGTTCAGGTTCCTGGGAGTGTAATGAAAAACAAGTTACTAGACAGGACTCCATTTAGCAATCATTACTTGGTAAAACAGGAAAAATGTCAGTAGAGGTCCCCCGTCCTCCATCTTCAACCGAATCAGGAGACTTCCATGTAGTGCCGGGTCTCGAGCTCCTTTTCACAATTTTTCCCTGCACACAGAGTGAATGTTGGGCGCCCCAAAGTCCTCCTGAATATGCACAGGAGGGTACATTCTCAGCAAGGAGGAAGCCAGAATCCTGAACTCAGCCCTGACCCTTACCCTGACCCCTCTCAGGTTTATCACAGCTCCTTCTCCTGAGCCCTGTGCTGCCCTTCGTGAGAACAGACCTCTCAGATTGGCCACGTCCCACCCCACCACCCACCCACCAGCTGTATCAAAGGCCAAGGACCCAAGAATGAGGCAGGGGGAGGTGTAACCCACTTCCTGTGCCCCAACCTGAGGGAGGAAACTGTTGGCTTAAAAAGCATGAGGCAGAGGACAACTAGATCACTTCCCACCACCAACACCCCTACTTCTATTCCAAGGGAGGGGCCCAAGGGGGAATGCTCCAGAGAAACCAGCTCTAACTTCTTTGCATGAGCTGCCAAACCATGAGGGCCTGGGAACCGTCTCCTCCAACAGATCTGCTGACCTCCCCCGAGAGGTTGTTGCAAACAGAAAAGGGGGAGGATAGAGGGGGGAAAAAAAAACCAACCACTCACCACCCAACAGCTGTGAAGAGCCTCGGGGTGGGAGGCAGACTGCCCTGTGTGACAGCTGTACGGAGGGGCCACAGGGGGCTGAGTCTCCCTGGCTCTCCCTTCTCCCAGCTGCTGAACCAGGACCTTTCCCGGACCATGCGACACAACCAGGGTGAGACAGCTGCCCCACCTTCCTTCCCCTATGCTAGCCCCGCAGGGAAGACCAGCCAGGGCTCTGGCCTCCACACCCCTCCTCCTTCAGGAAGAGGGCTGCAGCCCAAGCCCTCAAGGTAAAGCTGCCTGTGACAGTAGATGGCAGCCAAGCAGCTAGTCTACTTCCAAATGCCCGCGTCTCCCCCAAACTGGGGTTTTGGCAGACAGAGCCTCAGGGGAGACGCTGCACATACTACAGAGTGAGGAGGAGGTCCCCCCTCCCAGAGCCTCCTCAGCCCAGCAGACCCACAAACGTGCCTCCCCTCCCAAGGCTCCACAGCCAACCCTACAGATCACTAGCTCTGCTCAGCAAACCTGGGCACCACGCAAGCCTGCTGTCCCTGGAAGGTGGCAGAGGCCACAGAGGAGAGATGGCACAGGCCTAGGTGGCGATGCCCATTTCCCTTCCACCGGGAAGGTACTGCACTCACAACAGCCCCATCCAGGCTGCCAACAGTTCTACTAACATCTCTTATAGAATCTTCAACTACCTCCTTCCTTTCGAAATGTGTGAGGGGGTGGAAGGAGAAATGGGGGCTGGCACTGGAGTTTAGAAAAGATGTGAAAATTCCTGCCAAACTGGGATCATTTCTCTTGGTCCGTTTTACTCCACTGCTCTCTGCTCACCCACATCTTCCAGCAACTACTGCTGCCTCGGTGTAAACTATGTTGCTAAGGCCATCACTTTGCCTCAACACCCAGCCACTCCCTGGTCAGGGATATTGCCATCTTACCTTCCATTCCATGGGCCCTTTGTACTGGGCACTCATCCCACCCAGGCAAACCTAGCTCTGCCTCCTTTCTCCCCTTACCCTGGACCTCCAAGCCTGGCCTCTCCAACTGAGAGGGCCTGCCCTACCAACTCTTCCCAGCCTTCCCCTCAGCGAGCCCTCCTAACTTGTCTACCCCGTACTGACTGCTCCTTTGCTCCACGTCTCCTCCGTACAGATGGGCTCAGAGTATATATCATCCACACACTCAATATATAGTTACTGAATGCATACTGTGTGTCAGGTACCGTTCCAGGTGCGGGGGACACAGCAATTCACAAAACAACAAAAATCCTTGTACCCTTTGAGTTTATGTTCTAGTTGGGGACAGAGTTTAAACAGTTATAAGTACTAAGAGAAAAACACAGCAATGAGAGAAGATAGGAACATGGAGAGGGAGAACATGATTTTAAATGTCAAGGATATCCTCAATGAAAAAGTAACATCTGAAGGAAAATGTGAAGAGGATGTGGGTGTGAGCCACGCGGATATCTGAGGTGAGAGTGATCTAGATGGAGGGAACAGCAAGTGCAAAGGCCCTGAGGCAGGAGCAAGCTTGGTTTGTTTCAGAATGATACGGAGGCCAGTGTGGCTGGAGCAGAGCAACCGAGAGGCAAAGCAGTAGAAGATGAGGTCAAGTAGGTGTGACAGCCTGAAAAATGGCCCTCAGAGATACCAGGTCCCAATTCCTGAAACCAATTACTTCCTATGGTAAAGTTTTTACAGATGTGTTTAAGTTACAGATCTTGAGATGGGAATATTATCCTGGGTTATTCAAATAAAATGGGCCATTACAAGTGTCCTTATAAGAGAGACAAAGGGCAATTAAACACACATGGAGAAAGATAAGGTGATGTGACCACAAAGGCAGACACTGGAGTGATGTGGCCGCAAGCCAAGGGACACTGGCAGCTACAGAAGCTGGAAGATGCAAGGAATGGATCTCCCAGAGAGCCTCCAGAGCATGCAGGCCTGCCAACACCTTGATCCTGGCTCAGTGAAATAGAATTCGACTTCTGGCCTCCAGAACTGTGAGAGAATAAAGTTTTGTTGTTTTAAGCCACTAAGTTTGAGGTAATCTGTTATAGCAGCCCTAGGAACCGAATACAGTAGGTCATCCTGTGTTTGAAGCCGTTTAAAGACTGGTTTTGAGTATCTGGAAAGCAAGCCCATGCACAAGTGTGGGCATTGGCCCCTCCCACTGACTTGGAGGTGTCAAGAGTGGGGACCAGGCCCTGCTGCTTAGTTTCAGCACATCTGGGTAGACAGGCCACTTCTCTGGGTCTCATCACAGAGGTCTGGGCCAAGGTCACCCTGGGGCACACCTTGGCACCTTGGGGGCCAAGATCACAGCTAAGGAAGGTCACCCTTCAAAGAGTGCCCCTTTCTGGCACAAGGGTCAAACCATGCTACAGGCCAACAATGGAAGGAATCATTCCAGATGAAGCAGAGTGGAGCTTGAGCTCAGAGGACCAAAACATCATTGTTTGTCAAAGGGATTCATGCACTGGAACAGATTTATTTTAACACTCTGGCCCAAGGGGAGCAGCTGAGGGAGAAGCAGGGCCACTTTCTAGCCATAAGTGACATCAGCCAACTGTGTAGATGATGCTCGGATTATGTAAAACTGCGTGTGGGTCCAACTAAGGAAGCCTTGCCTGGGCTTCTGAGCAACCAGAGCAACATGTGGAAGGATAACTGGGGATGGGGGTGGAGGGCAGCTTTCCAAAGAACAGCCTGACAGGACAAGGCAAGGATGGGATGGAGCTGAAAACCCTCTGAATTGGAACCTGTTTCTCTGACGCCACCTCAACTCAGTTTCTACCTGGATTCCAAGGCAGGAGTCCCAGCTGTGCCATCTCCAGGTACCTTGGCAGAGCCAGCTGGGCCCTGGGAGGACAAGCCCATATATCTAAGAAGGGACAGAGAACAGTGTGGTGCCTGGCCTGGTAGAGATGCTCAGTAACTATGCATTGAAGTGAAATTCGGCAGGGAATCAGCCCCCTGGGGACTCTGGTGAAACACAGGCAGGAAAAGGCTCTTTGAGGGTGGTCTGCTGGCCCATGCCAAGAACTCTGGCTGCAGGTGGCCAAGGCCACACCATCCCTGGCCCTACAGTGACTACATAACCCTCAGATTTTCCATCACGGACCCATTCTCAAATATTCTGTGCTGCTGTCAAACCATATGCTGAACAACTGGTCCCGCTCGCCAGTTTGGAAAATAGGCACCATGCCCAGGCCCCCACACCCACAAAGAAAGCCCGTGATGGGCAGACTGAATTGTGTGTCATTACCAAATGCCGAGGCGCTGGCTTGGGAAAAAGAGTAATGAAAGGAAAGAAAACACAGTAGGGAAAAGTCATAGAAAGGGAAGTCTTCCCAAAGTATGCTGCCTCTGCCTCTGGCCTACAAGACACTCCCTGAGATTTGTTAAGGACTTAAGCTATTTTTCTCCTCCCACAGACTAAATCAAGCCTAGAAGGAAAAAAAAAAAAAGGTCTATCATAGAGGCTTCCACTGCTCACCTGGAGCATGTAGAGGAAGCAGGGCTGGGATGAGCAGAACAGGGGGCCAGGCAGAGCAGGTGCCCCAGGACCCATCTGTCTAAAGGATGAGACCAACGGGGGAACTTTGCTCAAACAGTCATTCCAGCTGCGGTGAGACCACTTCTTCCCTCCAGGAGAGCGCACAGAGATCCTAGTGCCTCACACAGCAAGAAGGGAGGCAGTGACCACAACCATGGGCATGTGCCGCCATTGCCCGCCCTGGCCCAGCCACTGGGAGTGCCAGCCTAGAGCACTTGGTGGCCAGCTCTGGTTTACCAGCTGACCTGGGAAGACAGTAGTCCAGAAAGGGAAAAACATACTCAGATTAGTTTGGAGAATCCTGACAAAATCCTCTAAGACACAATGAACCTCCTCCATATGATGGTGATTGCATACAGGAGCCTTGCCAGTCCTCCCTGGGTGGCCACTCTGTGCCCCACTCCCATTGTACCCAAGCTCTTCCTTGGGCTCACAAAGCTTATCTCTAGAAAACCTGGTCTGCAATCCCCCATTGCTCTTCCTGGCTCAGAACATGCATGACTTCACAGAACAACCATTCCCCCCAAAAACCCATCTACCTCTCTTTCTCCCGTCCCCCCCATACTTGGGTAACCACCCTGCAAAGAAGATTCAAGAATGCAGTATGCTTGGCTATCTAAATAGGCAGGTACTCTGTGCTTGCTGCCCAGGTTCTTGTTTCCTCTAGGAGGTTCAGAGAGGTGAGCTGCTCAGCCGAACAGGGCTGCTGCCCTCACTACAAGGCATGTCCCTGGGAATGCCAAGACTGATGTGGTCTCCAGGCACACACACTCTAGCTGCTGGCTCTGGGGTGGGGGGCAAATCAGAGGGCAGAAGTGAGGGTCTGCCTGCCAGACACAGTAGAAGTGCTGGTGTTTCAGGAAGAGAAGGGGCAGAGGGCAGCCGCAGGGCTCAGAGAAATAACGAAAAGGTGCTGGCAGCAATCTATTTTCTAACGACATTAAAGCTTTCAAGGGCTTTGGTAAATCCTGCCTCCCCACCTTCCCTCTACCCTGTCCAAGCTCCCTTGTATCTCCCCAGGAAAAGCCCTCCCTCATTTCTAGTCCTTTCTGGGGATATGCCCATGCTCTGTAGAGAAGGAACACCAATTACTTCGGGAGATGTCAGGGGAGCCTCAGGTCTTTCTGGTGTAATGCCAGAGTTGAAGGACATAGCTTGTGCCAGGCCAGGGGGGCTCGAGCAGGAATTTGAATGGAAACCCAAAATCTAGAAGCAGAGAGTTCCCAGCAGGCCAGGAATGAAAGATGGGCAAAGTGCATATTTTGGTTTGGATGCCTACGTTGATCAGAATTCTCTCACCTCTTGACTGCAGCCACAATATTGACAGGTTGCTAAGAGTTCCTCGAGGGCTGGAGCCCATCCCGGGAAAAGAGGAAAGCTGCACAGCATGGCCTTGCCAGACCCACGGAGGCGCATCGCTGACCTCTGCCTTGCTGTGGCAAGAAGCCCAGACTTGTTATATAAAAGATCTGGCCTGCAGCTGGAGCCCAAGCAAAAACACATAGCCTAGAGCCTATGCCTCTAAATCTAGCCAGGGAACATCTGAGGCCAACCCCCCCTCGAGCTGACAAAGAGAACACTCTCCAAGGAGTGGGGTAGAGGCTTCCTAGAAGGTTAGTGGCCGGAAGTGACAGAAACAGGGAGAGGTGGGAAGCCTGCACCTGGTAAAAGGGGTTGCACCCATGAGGTTGTATCCCGGAAGTAGCCTCGAGTCCTGTCCTCCTGGAAGTCCTCTTCGATTTGGTACATTATTGGAATTAAACACTCCTTTCCAAAGAGAAGGCGGTGTGCACTCCAGGCCTGGGAGGGCAAAGCATAAGTCATCTTACTCAGCCTTTGCAAAGGATGCAGGGAACAGAAGCGCCTAGAGCTCCAAGGAGGCGGCCCCCGCTGTTCACCACTGGAGTGTGTCCTCCCTTCAAATTCTGTTTGTAGATCTAAAGAGGGCCACTGATCTTAGCTGCAGCAAATTCTTGTTGGTTCAAGGTGGGGCATTCCCGTGAGAATTCCTCTCCTCTAAACTGTGCCAAACATTTGGCCCCATCTCATCCCTTGGCTGTCTGTTCACTGGCCTTCATGGAACTGGCATCCAGACCTGTAGAGGCCAAATCTTGTTCTCATTTCCTTATTCTTCATTCCAACATGCCGAGAACAGTACTGGGCATTCAGACATTCACTAGCAACATTTGAAAATAGATCTTGTTAAAGAAAATAAATCAAAGAAAGGGACCAACTTGATGTGCACAGAAGAGGAGGTAGGGGGACAGAAGTGCACAAAACACTTTCACACTTGGCCATCACCCCACCTGTGAGCAAGCAGAGTGGCCACCTGCCCCTGGCTGGCAAAGGAAGAGCCAACGTGCCCAGGACCCCCCAGGATGGGGCCTGCTTCTGAGCTGGTGTTCTTGCTACCTTGTTTCCTCTTTCCTGAGAACAACTCATTTGTTCTGAAGGTGAACAGGAATGGGTTTAAATCTATCAAAATGGAAAATATTTGACTCTTAACAACTGCTAAGAACGTTGAAGTTCTGAGTGAGACTAAGAAATATATTTGGATAGTAGCGCCTGGGTAGCTCAGTCATTGAGCGCCAGACTCTTCATTTTGGCTCAAGTCATGATCTCTGGGTTGTGAGGTTGAGCCCCATGTCAGGCTCTGTGTTCAGCTCAGCTCTTTCCCCCACTACCCACCCCCCACCCTGTGCACACACTCTCACACTTTCTCTCTCTTCCAAATAAATAAATAAATCTTAAAAAAAAAAAAAGGAACAAATATCTTTGTATAATTTCACACGGAAGATGACTGCTTGCTCAGGTGAACACTATCTTATTCAAAAACCAACCAGTGGGCCAGGTGATCTGCGGAGATTCCGTCCAAGTTTAGGATTCTTACTGAGAAGACTGCCAGGAAAGAAAATACTGACAGACAAGTCCTGGGCTCCAAAGGACTCAAATGAGCCCACCAGACTCCCATGGGCTGCTGGCTAGGGCTCAAGTCTTCATTATCTGAGAGCTTTCCACTCCTACTGCTCCAGTGGGATCTCTCCTGGCTCGACACACTTTCTGGCCCCTTCTTCCAGTTGTCTGGGGAATGCAAACTTGGTTCAATGTTGGCCTGCTTAATTTTAGAAAGGTAAATCTCATTTTTGAAAACCTAGAATAGATTCCAAAGTCAACTCTTGCTTACCCACACACAAATACTCAAAGCCAGACTGGAAAGCCCAGATTGAGTTCTCTCTTCCACTAGCCAGGTGGAATGCAAACTCATTTTCACGTAAGTTTACAGAGAAAACCAAGCCAGTAAATATCAGATGCTGAAAAGCCACATGGCGAAGATGTACAGCCAAAACTCAGGACAGATCATTTCAGTGACTAAGAGTTGGTAAATAGACCAAAGGCCTCCTCAGCCAGCCCCCTTCCCCCCATCCTTAACCCATTAGGAGAGCGCGTCATTACCTGGGTGGCCTTGTCATTGGTACAGCAGGTGAAGGCCCCATCGGCATCTCGTGGCCACTGGCCCAGAAGGTAGGAGCTGAGGATGGTGTCCAGGGAGAATGTACGTCGGACTTGGGGTGGCTGAGGCCTACACACTGACTTTTCTGGGGCCACGGAGCATGGGACGCTGGCTGGAAGAGAGCACAGCCCGCAAACCTTGACATCAGCATGGAGGAAGGAGACGTGGTAACAACCTTCTCTCTCCTAAGAAAGCCTCACCTGACAGCCACGTCTTCACTTGTATCCACCTCCCTCCTAAAAGATTAAAGTGGCCCATAAAGCAGATATAGTCTGACCAGAGCTGTCCTGATTTAACCAGCTGGTCTTTATCACTGGAAACAATTTACATCATTTTACTTTGGACAAGGGATTATTTTATATATGCCTTCTTTTTCCTGTTCCTAATGGACTATGAGCCCTGAATTCCTAAGTCTCAGACTAGTTCCTGAGAACAGGACCGTTTCCCATCATTAATGAGGAAACTCTAAGTGGCAATCTTTTATCCCCTGGCCTGCCTCTCTCCGGCACCCACTGCAGGGCTCCTAAGCACTGCACAAATTCAACTCAATTAACTGAAGAACTCTTCATATTTCCTTCAAGACTGGTTAGCTCAGGGAACCTAGGTGACTGAGACAAAGAGAACAATAGAACTCCTTTCAACCATCCGGGATAGAGGAATCCAGCTTAGGAAAATCAGTCTTTGGGTTCCCTCCTCTGTCTCTGACTCCTGGCTATACAGGACAAAAATAAAGCAATTATAAATCCATCCATTTAATTTTTACCTTGGTTAAAGCTTTTTTGGAAGAAGGTAAAAATCGAAACTGTTGATAAAATGTAAAGGTTCTGGAATCATCTGTAAGTTTCAATCATCTGGGTTGACCCAGTTTTCCACGGCCACATTCAAAACATTCTATCTTAAGATCTATAAAGGCTCTTTCCTTTAAACAGAGCAGAAACATTTTCACATCTGTAGTAATCCCTTGATAATTCATGTGTGCATTAAGCACAGTGAAAGGAGCTGGGGATCGTAGGTATAAATAAACTTGAAGAGTTTTATATTAAAAAGACACCAACAGGTTGGCAGTTTCTCAAAAAAGTTAAACATAAGATTACCATGCAAGCCAGCAGTTGCCCTGGTAGATAAATATACAAAAGAATTGAAAGCAGGGTCTTGAAGAGATATTTGCACACTCAGGTTCATAGCAGTGCTATTCACAACTGAAAAGTGGAAGCAACCAAATGTCTGTCAACAAATGAATGGATAAACCAAATGTGGTATATACATTGAGCAATGGCTCATTAGTCTCAAAAGGGGATGGAATTCTGATACATTCTACACAACTTCAAAACATTATGCTAAGTGAAATAAAGCAGACACAGAAGGACAAATAGTATATGATTCTACTTCTATGAAGCAAACTCATATGGACAGGAAGTAGAATAGAGGTTACCAGGGACTTAGGGGGTGAAGGGAATGGGGAGGTATTATTTATGGGCAGAGTTTCTGCTTGGCATAATGTTAATATTCTGGAAATGGATGGTGGTGATGGTTGCACAGTATTGTGAATGTATTTAATGCCACTGAATATATGAACTTAAAATGGTTAAATGGTAAATCTTATGGTAAGCATCTACCATAATAGAAAAAGAGATGCTGGGCAGCCTGGGTGGCTCAGTGGTTTAGCACCGCCTTTGGCCCAGGGCCTAATCCCAGAGACCCGGGATGGAGTCCCACATCGGGCTCCCTGCATGGAGCCTGCTTCTCCCTCTGCCTGTGTCTCTGTCTGTCTGTCTGTCTGTCTGTCTCTCTCTCTCTGTGTCTCATGAATAAATAAATCTTTTAAAAAAAAGAAAAAGAGATGCTAACCACACTATGTATATCCTCCAAGTCCATTTACATATTTACACACATTTTGACATAGTTATAATCAATGTGAAATGTATATTATGTTCTGCTTTGTTCTATCCATTTCATAGACCCATTTCCAAGTCTCAACAATCTACACATTTGTTATTTCCAATAACTACATAACGTTCCACTTGGTTGATATAGTCGTTTACTTAGCTGCTCCCATATATTGGGCATTTGAGGGGTCTTCCTGCCCACAATCTAGGTATCACAAATGTTACTGCATGGATAACTTTCAGTCTGTTTTTATCTAATTCAGCATCTTTCCGAGTCCTCTCCCTCAGCTATCATATGTGCTCATTTGAAACAAAAGAAAAATGATATATTACAAAAGTAGTAAGTGTGAATTGCAGAAAAGTCAGGAAATATATAAACAAAGATAAACCTCAAATCTTGACATCCAGAGATAATCACTGATTAGGAGATATATCTTTGTCAGCCAGACTGCTGCTGTGTATGCGCTTTAAAATAAAAAATGATATCATACTATACAAATTGTTTTCCAATATGTTTTCACCTTATACCATAAACACTTTTCCAAACAGTATATATTGATCTGCAAGACATCCTTTTAAAAGATCTTAACATTTCTGTTAAAACTCTTCAAAGGCTCATTTTTAAAGACAATAGTCAAAGGCCTACGGTTCTGGTCCCACTTACCTTTCCTGTACATTTCATTCCTCTTCAAGGTCTCTATGCCCTGAACAAGCTGTACTATGCATCATTTCCTACCTATGTCCTGTGACTTCCTTCCTCTAAGGTTTTGCACAGGTGCCCAGGGTCGAAATCTGCCCTGTGGGTCAGGGACAGCCTAACTGCCTCCACCTCCACAAAGCCTTCTGGATTTTCTGGAAGGAATATCTCAGAATTTTCTGATTTTCCTCAGCATTCTGTACTCTTCTAGTACTTAGCACCCTCTTGGATTATGGGTATTTTAACTCCTAGGTAATAAACAACCTGCAGCCAAAGATTGTCTCTAACTTATCTTTATACCTCCATACAGTGATGAAACATTGGGCTGGCGATTGGCAGACACCTGAGTTTTCGTGTAAAATCAAAAACTGTTACTTAAGGGAACAACTGCTCTAATTATATCATGGATTCAGTTTGTCTGCCTTGTACATCCATGCTCAACCCACTCCCCATGAGTAAAGCCCCCAGGGCTGCCTGTCTCTTCCTTTCTCTGACTCAGGAAGGTCTGACCTCTCTCTTCTCCTCCGTATCTTGTCACCCAGTAAGTCAGTGATAGGCATGCTGGGCTCAAGCCCCAACTTCATCTCCCACACTAGCATGTCAACCAACCACTCTTTTTCCTATCCTGGGTTTGAGACCAAAAGGTGACAATCCAGGTATTTTGGGGAGGTTTTGATGCATGCTGGCAGGCAGGTCAGACACAACACTGCTGCCCTATGGTCCTCCAAAACCATACATGAGAACCCAGGGATGAGGCAGGTGGTAGCCCCAGAAAACAAGTTTACAGGATTATATAACAGAACAGCAGAGAGGCAGGTGGGAAGCAGATGAGCAAGAGGTTGGCTTAAAGGCCAGAACAAGGTGATCCTGATAGCTGCTTCATCACTGTGTGAAAGAGGGCCAAGACTCCTGGGCAGGGAAAGCAGCAAGGAAAGGGGATCTCTGAGAACAGCCTCCTGAGCCCCTCAGCAGAAGCTGCTGCAAAAGCCTCCTTGAGATTTTTCTTTCACTGAGACCACAAGGGCTCTCCGGTATTTATATAGAGCTTTCAAGTTTTGCCCCATCTCCACAGTCTTTTCATGTGAGTCTTTACTCTCTGGTCAGCCCTGAAAGGGGCTTGGGGGGACTATTAGGGAACCAAGGCCCAGGGAGAGACTACCTCAGACTGGACTCAGTTGCCCATGAGGTACGATGTGGTCCTATGCCTAAACCCAAGCCTCCTTCCTCCTCAATCACCCCACGTGGGCTTCCAGGCCCTTGGCATCAGGAACACCCTCTGAGGTTGCAGGGACAACTGCCTAGACACCTGCAGAAAGGACTTTTAGTTTCTTTTCAGGGAAGGGAGTCTTCTGATGGCAGGCATTGCCCAGATGTCTATACTGACTTTCTGTTTCTCGGGTTGGTTGGTTTGGGTTTTTTTGAAGTCTTTGAAACCTTGGGATTCTACTATCTCCCAGGGACAATTTAAACCACACCCATTCGATAAGTTCACATTACCCCTCATATCCTACCCCACTCACAAGCTACAGTAGAAATCCAATCTCAAAGGCAGTAATCAGAGATGGGATCGTACTCCCAGTACTCCCGGGCAAAGGGAGGACCTAGAATCCTGGAATTTGTTGCGAGAATCCACCCACCCACCCTGGTCAACTCTACGTGCTTTCTGGCTACCTTTGACCAAAGTGATTCACAAAGACTCTGAGGGCATCATGGGTCCTGACTTGCTCTCCATATACAAAAAAAAAAAAAAAAATCACGAAAGGAAGGAAGGAAGGAAGGAAGGAAGGAAGGAAGGAAGGAAGGAAGGAAGGAAAAGAAAGAAGAAAGAAAGAAAAAGAAAGAAAGAAGAAAAGAGAAAAGAAAAGAAAAGATAGATAAGATAGATAGAGGGAACAGATAGGAATGGAGAGACACTGAGCAACCCAATCCAGAACCAGTGGCCACGCATGCCCTCCTCTCTGCCAGATCTGTGAGGATCTCACTGCCTTGAGGTCAAATTGGAGGCCTTGACTCCGTTTCTTTTCCTTTTAGGAGACAGCTCGGCCTCAGCCTTATTTCTAGGGTGACCACATCCTATCACTGGCACAGTTCCTACCAGTTACATGGTGACAGAACCACCTTCTGTCTCAGAGACTCAGCAAGTCCCCACTTCCCCTCCCCAACCCCCAATTCTTGGCATGTCCTGACACCACTGAAGAGAGTAAAATGCTGTGTTTTCCTTCTCATCCAGAAAATAGGAAGGGGAGCACTTTTTGAAAAATTAGATTTTGATAAGTAAAGAAAACTTACCACTTATTTAAAAAACCTGGCCCTAAATGGTTTGGTGAGCTCCTGCTAATTTGGGTGCTGAAACTGATGAAGGGCTAAACCAGTGTGTCAAGTTCCCCCCAAATACAACACAAACCAAAGCTAGAATCAGACAGTGATGGGTGTTATACCATCCTCAAAGGGGCAACAGGCTGGAGCGGCGTGGCTCCCCAATATCCAGAAGAGGCTCAGATGTGAGGGACCCAGTTCTGACCAAGGCTCTACCTTTCTCCTGATGCTATAGCAGTCAATAACACCCAACCTCCCTGGGCCTACTCTCTCATCTGGCAGGCTCAATCCCAGCCTACATTACTTCCTAGGAGTGCTCTTAAGAACAGAAGGTGAGATGCAAAACTGCTTTAAAGTCTTCATTAGACTGATTAGGTTGAACCAGTTAATGTCACTTAATCCCTCCCTCCTCCACAATTCTTAAGGATAGAATGTGGGGGTAAAAGAGCCTAGAAAAAGAAGATAGCCCAGAAAAGACACACAGAATGAGTCCCGACCACACTATCCCTTCCTTATCCCACATTTCTTTATAGAGTGTCAAAGCCTTGCCTAGTGACTAAGCCAGCATGGACACCACCTTGAGGAAATGGAGAGGCTGCTTGTATGTGCTATGCTGCCCATGGAGCCCTTGCTCAGTTGGGAACGTCCCGAAGAAATCTCACAAGCCAATATAGTCAAAATAGGAGCCTCATGGGCTCATCCCTCATGGATACACTGGAAAGATCTGGGGATTGGGTTGTGCCCTGCCATTGTGTGATTATGGTCAAAGAAGAAGCATTGAGAAGTTACAACGGTTGCTTGTGGTTGGAAGCTGAACTGTTTCATTTCTGGAAAGTACCCTCTCAGATTTGGGAAACAGGGGGAGGGCAAGAGGACAATCGGCTCCCCTATCTGAGAAGGGACGCCCATATCATGACGGGTCATGACAAAGCAGCAGGCTGCCGGGGCACCGGCTGGGTGCCTGCAGGAGGGTGGAGTGTCCTGTTTACAGTGCAGTGGGGTATTATCGGCCCATCGCATGCAGCAGCCTCCACAGCCCAACCACCTGGCGAAGCATCCTGGCACAGGGCCAGGCCATTTCACCATGCAGCTGAGCAGTGGCGGATGCTTGGGTTCTTGGGCAACAGCAAATGGAAAAAACAAAACAAAACAGCACACACCGGAGATAAGAAGCCTTAGGTGCTATCTTCCAGAGACACTTGGTTCTGTTTCCCAACTGCTGCATTTGTATGGCTTCGAGGACAGGGGCTCTGAGTGGAGAGCGCCAGTAGTCAGGTGTCTGAGCACTGAAGGGTTAGACCAGAGGGCAGAAAGCAGAGAGCAGACAAGACATTGGACTGAGAACAGCCAAGAGGGGCCTGGTGCACCACCATATACTGACTAATTCCTTCAGTGGGCAGATTTTGAGCGCCTATGATGAGCCAGTCTACGAGCACCGGTGATATGGGAGGAGTGCACGCAGCTACCGACAAGGGTGAAGTGCACAAGGCTGCTATAATCCCTAAGGGCCAGGCTACTAGGCACAGCCCCTGGGGGTCCCCCCAGCCAATGCCTCTTCAGAAGGACCACCAAACTGTCTCCGCAGCTCCCTCCTCTCCTTGGCTAGAAATCAGCTCAGGCCTGACCACACCAGCAACCCCCCACCCTGGGAACCCAAAGGAGAAGGATGACAGCACTTAGAAGAAGAGCAAGAGGGGGTCAGGGGAAGGCAGTAGATGATGCAGGAAGTGAGGCTTTTGTGGCTGCCTTTCTCAATTTGGCCAGATAGTGTGGGGTGGAGGTTTGGCAGCTCACAAGGAGAAACCAGTGGCTGGCCAAAGGGTCCCAGCTGGGCATCTAGGGGGAGCTGCTTCACTCACATTACTACCTTTGAAGCAATGTAGGAGAAGCCTGGGGAGTGAGACAAGGCTATTCTCCCCACCCTCCATTAACACAAGGCCCAGTGATCCCAAAATACCCAAGAAGGACTGCAGAAGGCAGAAGGACAGCCGATGAGATCATACATGTGGCCCAAACTCAACAACTAGCTGGTCTAACAAATGAGCTATGAGACACTTTCTCACGTTGTTGGGCTTTGAAGCATTATTAGCCCTAGTCTTCTCACTGCTCCTCTTAAAGACAGATAGCTTAATATAGCAGAAGCTGTACCTTTTTAGAGGAAACATGAAAATGCAGATGAGCAAAAACTGAAAAATAAAAACTGTGCTGGTCCCCGGCTCAGAGATTGCCACCTATCCACATCCTTCCTGATCTCTCCGCGTGCATGCATGTATGTGTCTTTTTAATAAAATGAGATATTAGACACATTTTTCTACAATCTGCTTATTTCCATCACTGATCCTCCTTCAGAAAGAGGAGTAGGCAGGGGTGAGGCAGGCTAGGAAGGTGAGGCAGGGCACACAGACTGGCTGGCCATCAGGGGAGCAGGTCCTGCCCTGTCCCCCACCCCCCACCAGCTGTGATACAGCGCTTTTGCTGGGGGTGGGGAAGGAGAGGAGTATGCTAATCTGGAGAGGAGCAAAGTAAACCAGGGAACCAGAATTTCTAAACAGTTCCCCAATAACAGACTGGCAGTTAAGTCGGGGAAGTTCCCCTCCAGCAGCTTTATAGGGATTCTTTTTCCATTTCGGTATGCGAGTTGGGATTAAACACTGCAGGCAGTCTTCTGAGCAACCTGTGGCCTAGTGCCGCTAAACTGCTTAACTCAGGGATGTGTGTGGGTTTTGGAGGGAAATTGTGGTCAAACTGAAATTCCCAATATGACTGTACAAGAGTTAGAAGCCCTCCTTGGAAAGCCCAAGGAGAACCCATCCATCCTGGCAGGAAGAATAAAGCTGGGGCTTAAAACCCAATACCAAGCAAGCAGCTCATTTCAGCCACAATGGGGAGAAGAAGCTACAGAAACTAGATTGAAAAAGAAAGAAGGAAAGAAGAGTAGCATCACATTTCCCTTACCAAGGAGGCATATCTAAAGGGAGAAGTGATGATATTTGTATATGCATGAAAAAACTACTTGGCCAGGCCCTCTGTTAATTACTAATTCCACGGTTAAGTGTGCAGCTCACATGAAAATATTTCTTTCTGGCTATGTGTCTGACTTCCCAGCACGCAGATCACATCTATGGGAAGCTGGAAAGAAGTGCCAGGAGAAACCCATCTAGAGAGGTCACTGCAGGGGAAAAAAATAAGGAATACCGTCTTTGTATCAGCGAGGAAAAAGGGTGATCCCAAGTGTGAGTGTGTGCGTGCGTGTGTGTATGTGTATTTAAATAGCGTAGACACCAGTTATTTAGACGGTTGTTCGATTCTCAAGAAGCTGCAGTTAGAAGAAAAGGAAGTGGTGTGAACTTTTCACCTTTTATCTGAATTCTCTGAAGACTTCTGTAGGATTTCAACATTCTTAAAGCAAAACAAAATACTAGCAGTTAGTGATTGGAGCATGCTTTTTCCTTTGGGATCCACTTGGCCTCTGCAAGAATAGCATAAATAGCACATAGCCTTGCCCTCTTCTTCTTTAAAAAAAAAAAAAAAAAAAAATCCCCATCCATGGTTATTTGGGAGTGACAAATCTCTGGGTGGCCCATAAACTCAGAGGACAGGCATAAACCCTTCTATATCTTCACTTCTTACAACAATTTGATTCCTATCAAGTCAAGAAGAAATCATGACATCCAAGTCATCTCTCAGGTAGTCTTGTAAGATAAGTGAGGGAGAGGAAGAACCAGAGATAGAGGAGGTTCATCTATAATGAACCCTGTGAGAGCGCATCTGTGATTGAAACTTGCCGATTTCTGCTCTGAAGGTGTGCACCCTATACTCTCGTGAACTCATCTATGGAAAAGGATGCAGAGCTTCTGGGCGGGGGAGCGTGGGGGCGGGTCACAGGTGAGGTGAACTGATTTCTCCAGTGTCACAGAGGAAACTGAGATGCAGATCTTTTCTCCCCAGAAGACCTGGATCCCTGTGTTCCATCATCAGATTCAACTGTCTTGACTGCCTGGCTGCTTTGGTTCAGGAACTAGTCCACAGGTTGGAAGGGTTCTACTTTTTTCCCTTGCTAGGAACCAGGGTGATCATACCTGGATCTCAGGAACACTGTTTTACTCACTGGGTATCTTGGGTGGGTCAAGGGTGAGAAGACAAATGAAAAATGAGAGATTACTTTTCTAGTAAGGAGAGCAGAAACTGTCTGAAAGAAAGAAAAGGAAATAGGAACAGAATTATGAAGAACTTCCAATCAAAATAATTTCTGCTTTGTGAACCAATTAGGACTTATTTTTAGCTCCAGCCAACCTGCCTTCCCCTGACCTGAAGCAAACTGCCAGGGTAAGCAACTACTACTCAATTTAATATCAATACCAACTCATACAAAATACCTAGTCTTTGACAGAATTTGACCCCATTTTGTTGCTTTCCCCCCACACCGATGATTTCAAAAACCAAAAGAAAAATATTTTTATATCTCCTTTGAGCTTCTCATGTCCATACTCACATCCATAAGTGTTCATTCAGAATTAGCTTTATGAAACTCCCAAAGTAATGACTCTTAGAAGAGTCATTAGTGGGTGCCAAACCGATGGAAGAAATATTGTGGGGAACAGAATATTTAACTAATGCCAAAGTACTACCCCATAAACCACTTATTAAAAGAATAATGTATTTTTACAGTGGGGAGTCTGGTGGCCACCACCTCAAGTGATCATTTAGCCATTACTAGTAATGGATGCTCTGACCTTATATGCCTCCTAAAGTGATATAAAGTATACAACTTCACCCATGAAATGTTTTTGCTAAAAGTGTTTTACCTGAATCAAATCAGGCTCTAGGGCCTAACTTTCCATTTGCAGGAAATAGAGAGGATAGAGGAACAAGTTCATTGCCACCATGAAAAAAACAGAAAAAATCCAGAATGTGAGATAACTAGAAGGCAGAACTGGTCCACATTTTTCAAAGTCACTCAAAACCAAAAACCAAAAACATGAGTGGGAGAGGAATTCTAGATAAACTCTTTAAAAAAACAAGTAAGAATTTTTTTCTTTTTTCTTTTTTTTTTTTTTTTTTTTACCAAATAAGAATCTTGACTGGATTCTGGCCCAAAGACAAAACAAGGGGCACCTGGCTGACTCAATTGGTAGAGCATGGGACTCTTGATTTCAAGGTTGTAAGTTCCAGCCCCATGTTGGGTGTAGAGATTACTTAAAGAATTAAAAAAAAAAAAAAAAAAAAAGAAAGAAAGAAAAAGAAGAAGAGCAATCAGAGGTGAAATTTGAAAATGGACTGGATACTAAATATACAGGATTATAGATAATCTCTTTAAGGGTAATAATGATATCGTGATTACATAGAAGAATCACCTTATTCTCAGGAGATACCACTGAAGTTAAGGGCAAAATGTGTCATATTTACAACTTATTTTCAGACAGTTCAAAACAAACACATACAGATGTACATATAAATCTAGACACACAGATGTAATACACAGGAGAGAAGAGAGATTTGACAATTGTAGCAAAAAATTTTCAGTGAGTCTAGGTGAAAGATAAGTGGGTGAACATTGTGCTTATAACTTTTCTGTAGGTTTGAAATTCTTCCAAAATAAAGTCGGGGAGGAGGGGAAGAACTGGCTTAATTTGGGAAAACGGAAATTCAATTCACTCCTCAGCAAGGATCTAAACCCTTCAGCATTTCCATCTTGGCAGGCTGTAGTCAAATTCAATTGGGTCACTGCTCTGGACTTCTAATTTGGGGAACGGGAAGGTGGGCAAGAAGAAACGAAACACTGAATGAGGCTTAATCTGTAGCAAGGAATTGAAAGATGTAAATCATACAAAGTAGAATAAAGATACTGAGTGAAGGAGGCAATGTTAAATTAAGAAAGGTCACATCATCCCAGGAGCAAGGCCAAGACTGTGGGCAGAATGAAGGGGCTCCTACTGGTCCAGAAACACAGCTGGAATTGGACAGAACCTCGGCTATGCCCAGCAATGTTAGTGCTGGGCATCGATCTGCCATTATTGCTCCTCCATGGGAACATTGAAACCAGGGAGATCTTATGGGAGGATAAAAATGGCTGACAGGAAGGTAGGTAGGTCCCAGGGAATGGCAAAAAGATTTAGAATTTATCAGTCTTCTTCTATGTGGATGCAAAAATGAAGGGAAGTCAACAGACTTGAGTAAGAATAGGAAAGAGTCCAGCTTGGTGAAAGGAAGACCTTGCTCATCACAGTTGGAGGAGGAAGACTATGGAGTCTGCCCCTGAACAGCTCTGAGAAGAGAGAATTACATGTCCCCAGACATCTCAGTAGTTCCCCCCAGCGCCCCCCTCTCTCTGGAAGGCAGGGAAGTACAGCAGAGGAGTCTGAGCCTGACTAGTTCTAGAATTCCCCAACTATTAAAGGGTAAATAAGAGATGGCACTGACCAATTCAGCTAAATGGAAAGCTCAGAGCCCATGCTATTATCTGGGGCGAGATAAGTTAAGGGGGAAGCGGGGGAGGTGCACATTCAAAGGGAGATTTGCCTTACCTAGCCTGATCAGACAGCTGTGCTCCGGGCTCCCAGACCAAGCAAGAGGGTATAAACAGCACTCAATTTACCTGTGGCTAGCCACAGGCAGAAAGTCTGATCACATGATGAGGCAAGCCAACATCAGAGCTCAGAGGGCAGGTTTGCTCACTGGCTACACCTCACTAGGTTGGAACCTGTCAGGCTCATTTTGCTTGGGGCTGAAGAGTGGGGAGGGGGGCTCCTAAGAAGCAATTGCTCAATTATTCAGGAAGTTCCGGTCACAGGATTTGCTTTGCCTTCAGGGTCTGAAATCCTACTAGGGTCACTCTGCCCGTCCCTGGCAGCCTCACAAAACTGCATGGACCACACTGTCCCACTTGCAGAAAGTCTTCTCTGGTTACCTCCATCTCCTTCTGCAAGTTCTACTGTGTCTCCCCAGCTGCAAAGGGGAGATACCCAAGAGTCTACTATATCCCACCCAGTGGTTCCCCCCCTGGACTCTGACATCTTAGACCTAATCCAGCCTGACCCCAAGTCCCAGGCAAATTCCCAGGTTGTTGCCCTACCGGTGGAAAAACCCCAAAGTGTGCTGGGCAACATTCCAAGGCAACCCCTGTGCTGCAGCTTTTGTCTTGCCAGTTGTTCGGATCTCCTAGGGAGGCTCAAAGGTTAGGCAGTGCCTCCAGGGTAAACCTAGTCTGAAAAGCAAGATCAGATGGCCCCTCCAGAAACAGCCTTGAAAGGTATAATATTGGGAAGATTTTCTCTACCATCAGTGTATGCCCGAGACCACTGATGACTTCAGAGCAGAAGGACACTTGTCAGGTCACCTCGCTACATGTGCTTCCAGAGGCAGAGATGGACAGGGCAACACACAGCACTGGTGATCAACCACCACCCCCACCCCACCCCCGAAGAGCTTTGTGTCTGCTCTTAGAATCAAGGTCTAGGGATCCCTGGGTGGCGCAGCGGTTTGGCGCCTGCCTTTGGCCCAGGGCGCGATCCTGGAGACCCGGGATCGAATCCCACGTCGGGCTCCCAGTGCATGGGGCCTGCTTCTCCCTCTGCCTGTGTCTCTGCCTCTCTCTCTCTCTCTCTGTGTGACTATAAATAAATAAAATAAAAAAATAAAAAAAAAAAGAATCAAGGTCTAGTATCTTCTTTTATAAGTCAGGCAAAGAAAAGGCTTAGCTTCCTGAAATAAAGGAGAATTTGATCCAGGAAAATAGTTTGGGATGTTAATTACCAAGATATCCTATCTATACATCTAAGAATTGAAACACAAAGGCCCAATTACTGCTGTCTTAAGGAGACCCTTTGGCCATTTGCACACCTCCATGCTGCACACAACCCAACAGGAATCGGGGCGGGCGGCAGCCTTTCCTCATCCTCCTACATCTTGTTCTGACCAGGGATGTCATTCACCCAGCACTTATTTTGGGGTAGGACAGAGCCAAGAAGAATCAGAGAATAGTGGGGATAACTATAACTGCCTAAAGACCAGCAATCTAAGTATATATAAGCTGGGGTAGTAATATAGTAAATGTTCACAGGTCTATTTCACCATAACTGGCTGGAATCCATGAAAAAAAAATCTTTTGATGCCAACTTAACCTCAATCTCATGGCTCTAGGGTGGCTGCCAGGAGGCACTGCGGATAAAGGACACATGCTAAAACTAAAGATTTTCAAAACTGTTCAATGTTATGAAGTGGAGTATATCTCATTCACTTATCCTAATTCTGGAAGCTGCTGGGGGTGGAAGGAGAATACAGGAAATAATCAGTAAGCAAAACAGTCAGGAATGATTCTAGTGCCTTCAAGGAGCACAGAGGGATGTAGAGTATGTGGTTTGGTGTTAGAGGAGCCAGGAAGCAAACAGCAGCGTCTGAACCTCTCCCTCCACCTGGCTCCCTAAGATGATCAGATGTACCTCTCCTGTGGGCCCTGTGGTCAGTAGGTTCTCACTGATGGACAGTGAGCCCCCAATTTGTGTACAGAGTTGTAATTCCTGTCCACTTGGTCAGACATGCTGCACCAAACCACACAAATGTCCTCCCTTGGGCTCCTATGCCTTCACAAACCGACTAGGGTGCACAGCTGAGAAAGCTGTCTGCCCCACGCCCATGCTCTGGCATTGCTCTCCATGCTGAAGCTGACTGCTTTTACCCTTAGATCTCTGACATAAAAACTCGAAGTAGAATTACTCCATGGCTCCGGCACAAGAATTACTCCATGGCTTCTGATCTCGGGCTCTTTAAGAAACAAACAGTTAAGAGCAGAGAAAGAGTGTTTCTTAGAAAAAGTAAGCAGTTGTCCCAAGAAGGTACCTGGACATCCTGAGTGTGCTCAGTGTACTTGAGCAGACTGCAGCAACCCCGCGGAGCCCCTGCTAGGGGCATGGACAGGGCGTGGGCACACCGCAGCAGGCACCTGATCATTCCTGGAATCTGATGCCCACCTTGTCCAGCTCAGGTAGTAAGGACAAGCCGCAGTCTAGTCTCCTGAGTGGCCTACTACAGTGGTCAATACTTAGGCCCACATCCTGCCCCGGGCCCAGTATGCTATGTGAATTCAGGTCACTTGACTTCTCTGGGCTTCAGTTTTGCTGTCTGTTAAATGGGGAGAATAAGAGATGTTGTAAGATGAAGAAAACTTCCACTCTCAAGAACTCCTGGTACCGTCAAATTAGTCTAGCATGTACTCATTTTTTTAACTTTTTATTTGGAAGTAATTTCAAACTTACAGATACAAGTAGAACAAGAGCAGTACATACAACATCCGTATAACCTTCACCCATGTTCTCCTTCAGGGAAACATTTGCCCCACCTGCTTTGTCATTTGCTTTCTTTCACATGTACTTTTTCACACATCTGCACACACACACATGCTTACACTCAGCACCTACATGCTCAAGACTCACACACACTCAGATAAAACACTGTTGGGTTTTTGTACGCTTGTTCTGCTCGAAAACAGGTATGTATAGGAGGGTGAGAGGTTCGAGATGAAATGAAAACAAGAGGGCCTTGCTACTTGGTGATGGCTCCATTGCTCTTCTCTCTCCTCCCTGCAGCCAAGGCGGACAGCTAGTACTCAGGGGCCCCGGCTTAGGGACGAACCATTACATGGACAGGGACCAGAAAAAGTACCTGATACAGATGAAGAGGCTGTGTACTCTTTTCTTTAAACAACAAAAACCACAAAAAAAAACAACAAAGCATTTATATGAACCATGGATATAGCTTTATTATACAGAAGTATTTTTTAGAATGTTCATTATAAGGAGATTTTATCTTATGAAGTTGAGAAGTAACAGGCAAAGAAAGGTTGCACATAAGTATATGGTTATCAGGACATTCAAGAATTCCATACAAAATCTGGTTTCGTAAGAGGTAAGGGGATAAGACCTGGGCAGGCTGGGCAATTCATGATACCAAGTCCCTAGATGGAGCTTTCTCCTGAAGTCAAGTCCCTGCTATTCTCCTTTACTGGGCGCACACTTGTCTCATAAAGGCACTATCATGTATTGCAATGACACCACTCCCACTTAACCTAAAGCCAGAAGAAGGGAACATACTCAAATAGAGCACAGGGATGGTTTGCACCAGGAGTTCCCTACATGGAAGACTAAGTTGTCATTGTGACGTAATGCCACCTGAACCTACGCCCCATCAGAAGAATGCACCACCCACATCTATTCCCAAGTGCTCCTCGGGGTTTCATGTAGTCACACATAAGAAAGACACCCTCTTTCCTGTAAGCTCCATCTTAGAGGTGTCTCCCTGACACAGCCCCAAGCTCAGTTACTATGACCATGACCCCACAAGAACAAGAAAAGCCTGCCTGCCTCCTAGGCCTAACTGTCCCTGGTTAGCTTCTCATGCTACATGGAAATCGCTTATCTCAAACCAGTCGGAGACACCCAAAAGCCACACAAGTATCACATATTTAATGTAATAGCCATCACCTTCCAAATAGCCACACCAAGTGAATAGTCCCTTATGGGGTGCTGAAGGAACAAGCGACTTCTTTCCAGCCCACTTTCCTTTCCAATTCTCTTTGGGCCAACTGAACATATGAATGTTTGCTCCTGGAATACAGGCATACAAGCAGAAGGGAAACGCAGGCTGGGCGTGTGCTAGGCAGGCAGCAGAGAGGATGCCAACTTGCAAGGAAATTCACAATGGACTCACCACACACATGTGGGAAGAACCCTGGGATCAGGAGCAAAAGGGCTTTATAGTCACATGGTCTTGGGCAAGTCACTTCCTTTCCAGGCCTCATTTAACTTATCTGCGAAAACAAGTTAATGCCATCTGCACCTGCAGGACTATCATGAGGATGAATGGGAAACATTCTAGAGTACTGACCAGGAGCAACAAAGAGCTAAATGAACGGAACACATGGTTAAAACTAGAGCCATCTAGACACTCAACTTCCATGAAAAATACAAAAATTGATTGGAGATTCCCAGACTCTTCCACAGACGCAGCTGTTTTTGCCTTCTCGTGTGAAAACAGAACTACCCAGGACTGCAGTTCCAGTGAGACAGTCCAGGGACTGCTCTGGGCAGTAGGAAGTGCACACACCACATGGGTGTGACTTGCCCCACCTTCTTCCCAATCTTAGCATCAGGCTATGTCATGCTGCAAAAGCTCTCTGGCTGCATCCCCTCAGTCTCGCCAAATGCCATCCAGCTCCACCCTCAACCCCAGTTTGTCTGTCATATCTGATGGGTATGAGTTACAAAGACAATCTCCAAATGGAGGCCGTGCAGCAGGTTTTCAGCCAGCTCGCAGGTGTGGGGCAGGGAGCGCACGTGTTATCAGCGGTGGTTCTCTCAAAGCCATGTGGGCGATCAAACACGCACCTAGCACAGAAAACTCGTACAGGGACAGCAGTGTGGGGTAGGGAAAAGGAGAAGGGAGGGCGAGGTAAAAGATGCTGTCTTTGTTTCCTCTCAATTGCAATTTTACTCTGTTCAAAGTTACCCACAGCTGGGCAGGTTTATAAAATCATTTGCCTAAGCCACCAGGTCCATGGTTGACAACTTGAACAGCTGGGGAACATGGGCTCCATGGATGACAATGTATGTGGCCAGGGTGTGGGGAATGAGACAGAGCATTTCTTGGTAGCATTTCCCAACTCGTGGCAGGGTTGAGGGGAAAAGGAGAACAAGATGGTGCCTGGGTTGGGAGGGGGGGCTTCCAGCCTGATCACACCTCTAGGTGAAGCCTGAAGCACCCCCAGTCTAGAAAAGTCACTGATTCAGATTTGATTTTTCTGCCATTATAGCACTATGAGGAATTTGGTGTAAATCTACCTGGAGTGAAAGGATACCCACTACTCCTCTGTTTCCTTGGCCTGTCACCCATATCTGCTTCTAAGCCTAAAAGCCAGGTAGTCTGACTTTTTTGTTTATTTGTTTAACAAAAGCCTAACAAAATCCTAAATGTTGGCTGTTTCCATGGATCAACCTGGTAACTAACTGCCCAAGCTCACCCTCTGGCTTTAAGCGAGAGGAAGGGAACCTACAGGCCTAGCAATGACATCCATGGAAATGCCACGTCTTTGCCACCAGCTGGGCTTCAAGCCCAATGACCAGGATGAATAGGAGACCAGTGATTTAAAGAGAGAGAGAACACTAACACTTCAGCGGGGAGGGGGGTAGGTTGCCTTGGAAGTAGCTGCAGAGAGGTATTATAAAGGGGGCACAGTGTGTGGGGACCAGAAGTGGGAAAAACCATTTCAAGTGAGCCTGGGGGAAGTGTGGCTCACTCTCCCCACCCTGGCTGCCTTTCCAGCAACTCAATCCAACAAGTATTTATTGAGCACGACACTCCCCATCTGCCCTGGCCCTCCCTCTGCAAAAACACTCAAATCTGTTCAAGCTGCAGGGTGAGTTCCATTGCACTTGAACTTGAAACATGAGGTGCCTACCTTTTAAAAAGGCAGGCACACAATTTGCAGCATGGAGCTGAAGGGGCTAAACACATCTGAGAAAGTGAAGATACACAGCTGACCAGACAGGGCCATGCCAATGCCACTTTTGAAAGGGAAGGGAAAAGAGAAGAGCAAAACCTTAATTTAAGCTTAGGAAGAATGATACATTGGCCAATTAAAAAAAAAAAAAAAGCTTACTGCAAACATCCCTGTTAATTCTCCAATGTTCCTTTATTCTATGCCTCCTCCCATTTGATTTTATATTTTATTCTCTTGTGGACGAGTTAGACATTTGCTTTTAAGAGTCCTATGTTTAATCCTACCTTTCCCTCTTAAGGAGGTGAGACCTCAGTGCTCCCCTACATGGTTTCATTGAGGATCAGATGACAGGGGATTCAGGTGACAGGGCTGGGGACAGACTAGACCTATGCTTATTAGCATAGTTCTCTCCACCTTGAAAAGCCACCCTCCATTCACGAGATAGGGAGCTCAGGGTCTGAGAAGAGGCATCCCAGACTTACAGTTCTGCCCTGCCAAATAACTATCCACCCTCTAAGGAGCCACGTTCAGGCACCCTCAGAGAAAACTTCATCATCCCTGATCACAGGCCTGCTGCTTCAGATCAACCAAAGCCCTCAGAGGAATCTTCCCAGGCCTCCCCCAACCTCCACCCCTTTTTATTAGGGAGTTGGAAACAGAAACTGCTCATGTGCAGGCAGTGCTGAGCCCAAGGCACTCCATCCACCCCCAGTGTCAGCTGGCTGGGGCTCATGAGCAGGGCAGGGTAGGTGTCCAGAGCCCCAACTTCAGTTCCAGGTTCCCCAAGGGCTGGAGCTAAGAGATTCCCCGTTATGAAATACTTTGATAGCATTCTCTTAAGTTCATTAAAGTCACCCTTGATTGGTGGTGGTTTTCTGACACAGTAAAAGTCAACTGAGGCTTATTCGGGCCTGAGGATAAACATTTAAATGACTCCAAGCTGAGCATGCAGCTTTGTAGTGACCCTGAGAAAAAAATCATGCGGGAGAAGAGCAAAGTGCCAGGAAGAGTTTTCAAAACCAGGAGGTTTGGTGGGGACCCAGAGCTGAAGGCCTGAGTGTGGGCAGCCAGCTGTAGAGAAACTCCCTCCATCCAGCTGTTCCCAAGAACAACGGCCCCTTCACAAGCTCTACACCGCTGGAGAGGAACTGGAGCACAGATAATTTATAACTTCGAATATAATCCAAAACTCTTTTCTCTCGGAGATCAGGATTTGGTTTTGACCTAACAATGTGAATAGATTCGGCTTGTGTTTGGTTAATTCATAACCCTGCAAACCAAATAATGGAGCCCTCTATGAAGACTCAACTCAGCCCTCAGCCAGAGGGGGGGAGGAGGAGGCAGGGAGACGACACACACGCAGGTTTGGCCAGATTTCTTACTCATCTTTTGTCTGCTTCCACTCTCCCTGGCTCCTCTTCTATCCACTTCCAAGTGGGGCAAAACGTATTAACCCACGAAGAGATTGCCCACTCGCACTCAATTAAATGCTAGTGGGCACCCACCTTCACTCTGAACTGGGAAGGAGATGCAAGGTTTCCCTCCCAATCCCTTGAAAGGGCTCCAAATTGCCTGTAGAATAAGGGTAAGCCCAGGCAAGACTAGGAAAGCACTGGAGCTAGTGTCAAATAGTTTGATTAAATGTGATAGTGTAAGATTTCAAAACCAGACCTGCCTCCAGAACATGTCACATCCTAAAGTGTGAAATCTTATGGCACAAAGGCTCTATGGGAGAGGTATAAAAATCCAGAGGATGATGCTTGATTTCTTTTTTTTTAAGTAATCTCCACACCCAACATGGGGCTTGAACTCACAACCTAGAGATCAAGAGTCGCGTGCTCTCCCAACTGAGCCAGCCAGGCGCCCCAAGGACGTTTGATTTCTTACAGTTTCAACAAGATCGAGGAATACACAGTAATGTACAGAACTGTTGAATCATTATGTGGTACAACTGAAACTAATATAACACTGTATGTTAATTACACTTTAATTAAAAAGAGAACAAGATCAAGAATAGTGTGGCCTTGCTGCCCATCACACCATTCAGTTCTAAACTAGCCAAAAATATAAATAAAGCATTCTCTGCCACTAAAGCCCACCAACCACTTTGGCAAAACTCACATGGCCACCATAACTGGAAGTTTTGCGATCCTGCCCCCAATTTTTTGGAGATATAACTATATTTGGAACCAGAGAGAATGATGTTCTCTTACCACCACACCCACTTTTGTTCTCACCCCTCCTCCGCTGACCTCAAATGGTTTAAAATATCCTAGCTCTAGGTTACATGAGTGGAGAACTTCCCATATATATATATATAATCCTTTGCTATCCAAAACATGAAAGAACATGTGGACCCACACTCCTTTGGCCTGGAAATTTCAAGGATGTGGTCACTGGTGGTAACATTTAAGATGGACTTCAGCAGTGCACTTTGGGGACCATGTGCCTGGCACAAGCAAAGCTGTCAAAAGCAAATTGGCAACATCAGGTTAAGCAGTGTGTAATGCTTCCCAAACAGAAGCTGCCTCAATCACAGAGTTTTCAAAAATGATTGTAGCTCTTAAAAGGATTTTAACTGCCCTACCCTGGCTTCATTACAGCAAGATGGCTCCTTGGCGTTGAGAAGTTGGACTGCTCCTGGCACCAGGGTCCAGGGGGACCATGATTTAATGAGGACTTTTTTTCAAGGTCTCTAAAGTAAGGGACCCCCTTTATGTGGTTCCAGACCTATCTAAACACCCATCCCCCAAGAACTAAGTTTTCAAACCATTGCAAGGAAAGAAGTTTAATAATTACCAATAGCATTGTTAATAACAATGCTGCCTTATATTCACTAAAACAGCTATCCTGGAGAACCGAATTTATGTATGAAATAAACCTATCCTATGTCCCTGTGGGGAAGCTAGTATTTTAAGGCAGCCACAACTACTGCCAGCTGTCAGTGATCTGTTTGAAAAAATAAAAGGTAGCGAGAAAAATCCCAAACAGGGGATAAACCTAAAGCCATTTCCAACTGATCTGAGATGTGTTCGCTGCAGTTGTGGGTGGTTTGGGAGGGGGCTTAAGGAGAGGGGATGCACATTTGCCTAACAGTCAAGCTTTTATGTAAATCCAAATTAGTTTGTCTACTGAACACATGCCACCTGACAATGGCCAGCCGGGGTGGGGGCGGCGGGGGGGCACCTCCATTCACATGTGCTGATCTTCCACAAATACTGAGAACTGCCTGGAAGCTGATGACCCCCCTCTTTTTTTTTCACCTAAAACATGAGTGGGGATACAGGTTTGTTACTTTTCTTTACCCTCTTAGAATGTTCTGAGATGTACACCACATGCATTAAAACTGATCTTTATACAGGAATAATGAATGGTAAGGAACGTTGTTTAAGACAAGGAAGGGTAGGCTAACTTTTCCTGTAAAGTGCCATGTTAGTAGATATTTTAAGCTTTGTGGGCCTCACAGTCTCTATTACAACTACTCAACTCTGTTACTGTAGTGCAAAAGCAGCCACAGATAATACTAAATGAAGGAGCATGGCTGTGTTCCAATAAAACTTTATTTACAAAAGCAGGGAGAGGCCTAGATTTGGCCTGCAGGCCATAATTGCCAACCCTTGGTTTAAGAAGGTTCTAGTGGACAGAGGAGGTACAGAAGCAACATGTGGTTCCCACCAGCACCCAGCTGACCCCAGTGGGGCTGGTCCACTAGAGGGGAATCTGTAAAGTTGTATTAAACATTATCTTCATTCTAGAGATGTGGAGACAGAGACACTAAACAGGATAGGTAAGACTGGAACCCAGAACAATTCACCTCCTAGTCCCATTTTGTCCATCAGTAGTCCTGGAAGAACATAAAAATTAGCAGCCTCCAATTGACATACTGACATAAGACACAAATGAGAATTTAATTAAAGAGGGACCTGCCATAAGAAATTTATCTTGGGTTGCTATTCCCCACGGGTGGATCTCAGCTTTCTTAGACTTGACCTTTATTTTTCTCATTGCTTTCCACACCCCTAGCCCCGGCTCAGAAAAATGAAGCCATTCCTCACTTTATGAAGACACCCCTCATGGATGAATGGCCACAGAAGGTAAATGCTGTTCTTTACACCATCACCCTGTTTTTACAAGGTCTAATATATCTTGTCAGGAACACAAAAGGGTGTGGAGTAGAGAAATAACTGCATAGCCCTGAGCATCATGTCACTTCGGGATGGGAAAGAAACAGTGATGACACCTAATTGTCCCTGAAACCCAGTCCCAGCTCACATGCCTTTTTAAACAGCTGGGTTCTGGAGCCCTGTTTAGAAAAGCTCATTTTAAAAGATGAGGGAATAAAACTGCAAGAGGAGGCCTTGAGATTCTGAAACCTGCAGTACTGGTTTCAGACCAATATAGGTTTGCTCTTTGAAGCCTGAAAGGCAATGGGTTTTGGCCAACAGTGCTCTCATCTTGGCTAGGTGGAGGAAAAGTAATGATATAAGCAGTGGCAAACACTGATGGCACCTAGTAGGTGCCTCGACACTTTCTATCTGCTCACTCATGATATAGTTATGATTCACATTTTAACAGATAGGAAACTGAGGCACAGAAGTTAAGAAACCTCCTCCACACCACACTGCTAGTAAATGACAGGGCCTGGATTCAAAATTCAGGAATCCTGGCACCCAAAGCCAGGAGGATTCTCTTAAGGGTTTATGAACCCAAGGTGTTTCCTCCTACTGCACATACCCCACTGGTTTAGAGGAAACCACTTTTGCCACTTCTCAAGTGCAAAGAATGGAAACAATCTGAACACACGTAGACGGCAAAGTTAACACACAGAAGAGCCAACATGCTCCCAAACCAAAGGCCAGGTACATTCCCTTAATGTCTGCTCACAAGGAAGTCCACAGGCTCAGACCACTCTTTCCTTCTGTCTTTCCTCTCTCCTGCCTCACTGAAAAGCTATAGATAATCCCACTATACACCAGAGAAGGACCTCACTAATGCCTCTAGGATACTAAAATGTGGAGGGATGACCCATCAGACCAATCCTTGCAAAAGGGACCACTCCACTTGCCCTAAATCATCCAACAAGGTATGCAGACCTCTAGCATCCTATGGTTTTTACCAGTTATCCTCGGGCCCCTGATCCTATAAAAAAGGAAGAGGCCATGTAGAGAACCCAGTTATCAAAACCTACAGGTTTCTCCATTCCACAGCACCCATCAGTGTTTGTGCCTTTCACTTAGTTCTATAGTAGACCTAAAATAACTGCTCTTAAAAGATGACTAGTAATCGATTTCCAGCTACTGCATAGGCAGGCTTTCTGCTGATTTCTACTAAAAGTGACTAAGGTCCTGGTGCTTGCTGTTCTACTAACTTCCCTGGACTCCAAGGAAGTCCAAACAAAACCAACAGGTTTATAATCTTGTGGTTTGCTTTATAGCTCATGATAGGCACGAGCCTGGGTACTGCTCTGCTCTATACCACCAGATTCTAGGCATACTTTTACTAGTTGGTCTCCATCTTGCTACCAGATTTGGCCATTTCTGTGTTCCAAGATGCAATGTTAACATTTACAATGAGGTCCATCCAGATAGACTTGGACCTTCTGCTTCAGAAACTCTCCTACCTAGAAAGGCACTGTAGCTGCTCTAACTTCAGGAGGGGAGTATGCAGCAACCAAGCCTGGTAATTGCAAAAAGCTCAAGCAACTCTGATGCAGAGAATGTCGTTAACCATTAGACGGCGGGGACCATGACTTTTGTACATTTGGTAGACTCTGAGGCTTTGGAAGTGTGCAATGATCTTTTTCACATCTGGTGTGAATCAAATGCAAGCCTCACTTTCAACTTATTGCCAACCTCCTCATGCAAGTAGGTTCTTTTTCCCATTCTGAACTGCCTGCCTTTGTGGGGGATCTATCAGAGCTTTGAGTGTGAAAGCAAGGTTAATCTTGCTCCTCCCTAGTTTCCCCACATCCACTACATCAAGCTGCTATTAAGACACGGTTTCAGTACTGTTCAGAAAGTGGGGGTATTTGCCACAGTGTACTTGATTGTGGCCCTCACCCCACTGCCACGTTGGCTGGCAAGGCCATGGACAAAAAGCCTTGGTGGGGGTAGAAGGGAAAGGCAGGGGGCAAACTGCCCGGGCACTATACACACACGGACACGATGGCTGGAATGAGACAGCCATATTAAGCAGGTCAATGATCTGGTAACATACAACTTCTGCGCTGCACCAAGAGGAATGTAGGGAATCGGAGCGGAGAGTTTGTACCGTAGTAAAAGCCGTTAAACTAACTTATTCCAACGGCTCGGTTCGGATGAAATCAGCTCCGGGATGTGGCATAAAGGGAAGTGCACGTGAAGGGGGGTGGGAGGTGGGGGGAGGAACTCCAGAGCGGGCGAGCGGGATGCTGGGGCCAAACTCAAGTTGGAGAAGTAACACATGGCTCTACGGGGCTCTCCTCCATGCCCCTCCCCCTCCCCGTGCAGGCGTCCAGCGCCCACCGGCTCCCCACTCCAGCGCCAGCCTGCACAGGGCGCCCCCATCATGCGACACTCACTCCTTCCTCACACCTCGCTGCCACCCCTGCATCTTCCACTCACCCCCATACGACACCTCTGCCCACTTTTCGGTTACGCCCCCAAAGCCAGCCTCCATCTGCCATGTCCCTCCCCTCACCTCCCGGCCCCGACTCCCTGCACACTGTCCCAGCGGCGCACGCAGCGCTCACCGCTCCTCGTTCTCTCCCCCTCCGCCCTCGCAGACTCTGCGCGACCCCCTTTCTCTCCCTTCGCCCCCATCCACTTCCCCCTCACGCTTCTCCCTCAACCCCTCCCCCCGTCACGCGCCCCCCTCCCCCAACGGCTCCTCTCCCCCCTCCCCCCGGTACCCGCTCCAGGCCCGGCTCACCTGCGCGGCCACCCCCGTCCCGGCGCTGGTGCGGCTGCTGCAGCTGGAAGGGGACCGTGGCCCTGAGCGGCTGCAGCCCAGCCCGGGGGGAGCCGGCGGGGGCTGGGGGAGAGCAGCCCCGCCGGAGCCCTCCGGCCCCTCCGCGCCCCGGCCCCCAGTGACCTCCACCTCTGCCGCCCGCTGCGGCCCCCGCCATCGCCCGCCCGACCGCCTGCCCGCCTCGGCCCCACAGCGAGCCCCACACAGCCCCCCAACCCCCGCTGCGGCTGCTTATCTGCTCTGCGGGGCGGAGACCGGCCCCCTCAGCCCAGAACTCTCATTGGCCTACAGAGCCCCAGACCCCTCCCCCCAACCAATCCGTGGCTTGTTCTTCCCATTCCAGAGGATGATTGGTCGAGATGCCTAGCGATCCAATCCAAGACTCCGCCCTCATCCCGCCCCCTCCCGCTTTCCTCCGTCCGAGGGGCCGCTGATTGGTCTGCCCGGAAGGGGGCTGGTTCTTCGGTGCCGCCAATGAGAAGACACAGAAAAGGGGAGCGTCACACCCAGTCCCAGGTAGTATGCAAATACACTGTCACGTGACGTCAGGCTAAGCGGGGGTGGGGCCGGGAGTAAGATGGAATCAAGCACTAGTGAAATCATTGTGGGGGGTAGGGAGGAGTATCAAACTTTCAATAGTTGAACCCGGCGAGCACCGAGAAAGCGATAACTTCATAAAGCATTACTTTTGGTTTAACCTAAAAATATTAGTTGTGAATCTTCATAGGATCTCAGTGCTGTTTGCAAGCTCCAAAGTTAAGATTCTATAAATTAATGCAAAGTTTGCATATATTTGCATGCGATTTGCATTATATTCGTGCACTTAATGGCTACCGTGCCTCATGTGACACCCACATTTGTCTTTCTCCACGTTTCCAAATCCCTAGCTGGTGTGGGTCCAACCCCCCCCCCCAAAAAAAAAAAAACCACCCAGCTGCTAGCCTGTAAATTATATTGAGACTGAAAAGGAGCAGGGAATTTCCCTTCAGAGCCGTCCATTCCAAGTCTAGCTCAGCAGAGTGGAAGAAACAAAGTGACTGAGAAACTTGCCCAAATTTGTACAGTAATTCCATTAGCAAATCCGGGTCTTCCCAATTCAATGGTCTCTGACCTACAAGTCAAAATGAGATGAGATGGTCCCCAAAGAAAATACATGTAGTTGTAAAAATCACATGCTAACATTAGGGAAGGAAAACAGCATTTAAGTTACTATTAAAAACTATTACTCAATAATAAAAATTAATTTATAAAATTAAAAAAACAAACAAACAAACAAAAAAAAAAAAAACTATTACTCTTCAAAAGAAAAAAATTATTACTTGGTATTTATTAACCATTTTGTTCTATATAAGGAAAAAGCAGAAGGCAATCAACCCTGGATTGTCTGCGATAAGGGACCATACAAATAATTGGATAATTCCCTCCAGATTTATATTTAGCTATGAATTCTATTTTTGATCTTGCTTCAGATTTATCTTTCTATTTCTGTTTTTGCCCACTTTAATGTTAAAATGAAGGTATTCCCTGAAGCCATACTAGCTAATCAGAGAAAAGGAGGCAATCTGGGAGCATCCTCCAAGCCTAAGAGAGGTCATTCTGTGATTACGTATTGAAAGCAGATAATACCCAAAGTGGAAATTCAAGAGTTGGTTGAATATTAAAATCACCCTACATACACAGAACAAATTGAGGCAATGGAACATCCTAAAGAATGGTTTTCTTTGCAAAGAGTGTGTGTACTCTAGCATATTTGAGGGATTTAGGTCAAGATCTAACATTTGAGGGGGGCCTGGGTGGCTCAGTTGGTTAAGTGTCTGCCTTCCACTCAGGTCATGATGCCAGGGTCCTAGGATCCTGCTCAGTGGGAAGACTGCTTCTCCCTCTCCCTCTGCCACTCCTCCTGCTTGTGCGTTCGTGCTCTCTCTGTCAGATAAATAAATAAAATCTTCTAAAAAGAAAAAAGATCTGACATTTGAAATATTTTTTATTGGCTGGGAAATGCTATATTCCTTTTTCATGAAGAGGACAACTTTACCACAGGCAGACAGGGATGAACAAAAAATGATGAACTGATAAGAAGTCAGAGTCTTGGGGCAGCTGGGTGGCTCATTTGGTTGAGGGTCTGCCTTAGGCTCAGGGCATGATCCTGGGGTCCTGGGATCAAGCCCTGAGTCAGGCTTCCTGCTCAGCAGAGAGCCCGCTTCTCCCTCTCCCTCTGCCTCTCTCTTTGCTCATGCTCTCTCTCAAATAAATAAAGAGCATCTTAAAAAAAAAAAGTCAAGAGTCTTTACAAACTTAGTTTCTTAAAACAAAAAATCTTGCAATTTATAATGTTCCTCAAGTCCAATTAGTTCAAAGTCTTCATATACTTTTTTTTTTAATTCTCATGACAATCTGGAAGAAGAAAACCATAGATTTTTGTTATAGAGCAAGTAGAAAAACTGAGACCCAAAAAGGTGAGTCCTTTCGATTTCTAACTCAGATCTCTATTGGATCTTACTGGACCGCCCTGCCCCACCTCTGCATTAATAAAATCGGTAATGGTAGCAGCTAACATTCATTGAGTTTCTTTCTCTATGCCAACTACATGTTAAGTACTGTGTATACATTCATTCATTTAATGCTCATGACCACATCTATGAGATGGGTATTATTCCACTTTAATGAGGTATCAGAAAGAAATAGCATGCCCAAGTTTATTCAGGCAGCCTGACACCAGACCGGAACTCCTATTTTTATAAAACTTTGTTATGAACACAGATATTACTATTTATATTTTACATAAACAGTCTCCAAAGATGCAAATTCAGCTGACATTAAAATTAACACTTGCCTAGAACTTTATAGCTTCACATACGTCATCTCACTTAATTTTCACAATAGGCATGTAAAGTAAAAACAAAAAAACAAAAAAGCCCACAGACTTATTGTCCCTCTTTTATAGAAGGCTAAGTGTTAGGTGACTTGCTCCAAATCATCCATTCAGTAAATGGCAGACCCAGGACTTACATCTGAGGTCTTTTTTTTTTTAATTTTTATTTATTTATGATAGTCACATACAGAGAGAGAGAGAGAAAGGCAGAGATACAGGCAGAGGGAGAAGCAGGCTCCATGCACCGGGAGTCCGACGTGGGATTCGATCCCGGGTCTCCAGGATCAGGCCCTGGGCCAAAGGCAGGCACCAAACCACTGTGCCACCCAGGGATCCCACATCTGAGGTCTTTTGACTCCAAATTCAAGCACTTTCCTAACCAACACTCAGCTTCTAGACCATTGGCCTACCTGAAAGCCAAAAAATGGCTAGTTGATCTCTTGAAATCTGTTCTTTCCTGACAACATATTCCATTTTAGGACCCCTCACCATGTAAATTCTCAGGAATTCTTAGGAGGTGATGGGTAATTTTTATTTGTTAAGCTATACAGTGTGTGTTAGAGGTAAAAGCCCTGGAATAAGGAATCTTAAAATACTTTGGGCAGGTGGCTTCCTTTCTCTATTCAAGGATCACTTCCACTAACCTCACAGTTATTCTAAAGATAAAATGGCATAGTATTAGACAGATGCAGTCCTCCTTGGAGAGAAAGGTAATGTGGGTAGTCTCAAGGACATGGTGTTTAAATTTTGTTCTAAAGTCAAGGTGCCAGGAATTGAGGACCTGGACAGTGGAAGAAGAGCCAGTGGAGGTGGCACAGCTGAAGAATTGGATCTTCTGAGTCCAGAGAGTCATGGTCCTTCCTGATAAGTTGTTGGCAGAAGACACGCGAGTTGACCTAGCTGGAAGAGTGAGAAGGCAAGCATGCATAGGAGATCCCTGTCTTCTCCTTACACAGGTATCATGCCCACGCAGCTGTCTCTTATTCCCTTCTCTATCACTGATAACTTCTCTTAGTGTGGGCTTGATGGCAGGGATAAAGACCTCATCTGAAGATAAACCCTTGTCTTTTTCCTCCACTGAAAGAAACCATGGCTTTGGGGGGAGGCTGTGTGCTGCTAAGGGAGATGCCTTGCTTACAAAGCATCGTGTAGCTTGCAAAAACAAAAAAACAAACAAACAAACAAGAACCCTTTTGTTACTGCCTCCCCCATCATCTTTAGCAACATGATTGTCATTAATTAATTTACTCAGGGGATGCCTGGGTGGCTCAGTTGGTTAAGCGTCTGCCTTCAGCTCAGGTCCTAGGATGGAGTCCCGCATTGGGTTCCTTGCTCAGTGGGGAGCCTGCTTCTCCCTCTGCCTGCTGCTCCCCCCTGCTTGTGTTCTCTCTCTCTCTGACAAATAAATAAAATCTTAAAAAAAAATTCACTCAACACAAATCTATTCAGATGATGACTGTGTACCAGGCACAGAGCTAGACACTAAGGAATGACAATAATGTTCAGAGACATGCTCCCTATCCTGGAATTCACAACCCAGCAGGCCTGGAAACCTGAATGCAGAAATGGTACTGGGCTAAATGCAATTCTGACTGAGACATGACATGGTTCCCGCTTTCAAAGAGTTTGGATCAGAAGCAAAAGTGGAGGATTACATACACAACGTATGTCAAGAAATTGTTTCTCAGCTATAGGAGAATCAGTTGCCTCAGAGGGTTCAAACAGCAGGTGCTCAGTTCCTTGATCCCAGCCTTCTTCGGGAACATCCACAGTTGTCACAAACAAATGAGGATGCAAAGAATTGGAGTAATTTTTCCTACAGGAGTGAGTCAGAGGTATAGCCACTCCCCACGCAGTCCCTCTAAGGTCTAGGGTCTTAAAAGTTGCAAGAGTCTGAGGGAGTACTGCCAACGAAAGGCTACAGGGCAATCTGGCAGGTCAGAGGATCAACAGGGAAGTCTAACCCTGCTGGCTACTGAATTAGGAGAAGGCTGGGGTCCTCATAGCCAAGAGAAGCATTCTAGCTCTGAAGGTGCTGTCTGGTCCTACTTTCAGAGCACCTTGACCCTCACCCTATGCACTTCTGCCACAATTACCAACAAGCATGGGAATTCCAGATCACCATTTTTACCCTCCAAACCCTGATACTCAGTCACAATTATTAAGAGCATGGAGAGCTCTTGATATTCCTTGGTACCTGGCAGACTACCTCTGAACTTCCAGGTGAATTTCCAAGTGCTCATGTCTTTGGCCCTCTGGTTCAAAGTAATAAAAGAGAAAATAAGATGATGCAGACACACAGTGTCTCTTTTCGACCTACCTCCTTTCCTCAGCCTCTGTCTGAAATGTCAGGCCTGGCTCCTCAGGGAATGAGATCCTGAGGAAATGGGGTCAGAACTGAAGGGAGCAGAGCAGCCGGAGAGGGATTGGGAAGGAGGGTTGAAGGAATGAATGAGGTTATGGGAACAGAGTAGGGAGGGGTCCCCACCCTCAACACTTCTCCCATTCTGGTGGCCTCTCTCTCTCTCCATCCTTTCCCTCTGGTAACTAGATGGCCTGGATTTTGACCTTCGGTGCTGCATCTGACACATTTCATCCCTTGCTGCAGCCCACCGCTTCCTGTCTTCTGGCTTACTTGTGTCACGGGCTCCTTTTCCTTCTTTCAGACCGGATGATGTTCACTCCTTCACTCTTCGTTTCCTCTCAGTGGGAATCAAACTTTGCTGTGAAATTGCAGCCCTTTAAAAAAAAAAAAACAACTTTTTATTTATTTATGATAGTCACACACACAGAGAGAGAGAGAGAGAGGCAGAGACAGGCAGAGGGAGAAGCAGGCTCCAAGCACTGGTAGCCCGACATGGGATTCGATCCCAGGTCTCCAGGATCGCACCCTGGGCCAAAGGCAGGTGCCAAACCGCTGCGCCACCCAGGGATCCCTTGCAGCCCTTTTAAAATAACGATTCCTTGTCCTTAACAATAGAGGATATGCAGAAATTTTAAAACAGGTGAAGGGTAAATGTAGAATCAGATGCATCAAAATTTCGGAATACCAGTTCTGGTGGCACTCTGAAAAAAAAAAAAGCAGGGTTGTTTTTTGTTTTTTGTTTTTTTAAGAACTGAGAAGGTATGTGGGTGGCTCAGTCAGTTAAGTGTCTGGCTTTGGCTGGGGTTGTGATCTCGGGGTCCTGGGATCAAGCCCCAAGTCCAGCTCCTTGCTCAACAAGGAGTCTGCTTCTCCATCTCCCTCTGCCCTTCCCCTCCCTCCTTATGTGTGCGCGCTCTCTCTCTTTCTCTCAAATAAATAAAATCTTTAAAAAAATTTGAGAGAGATGTTAGAGAATCCACCTGATCAGCCCTCTGATTTTAGAGATGGGGAAATAGATGCCCAAACAAGGGAAAGGCTGATCAGAGGCCACTCAGAAAATCAGAGATAGGGTAGGAGTCCAGGGCTCCTGCATTCTGTTCAGTGTTGCCTCAAAACATAAATAACTTCCAAAATAATGTAGATGGATACTATTCAGCGATGAAAAAGGAACTATTGCTATGTGCTATAGCATGCGTGGACCTCAAATACATGATGCTGTGAAAGGAGCCAGATGCAAAAGACCACATATTACAGGATTCCGTTTATATGAAATGTCCAGTAAAGGCAAATTCATAGAGACAGCAGATCAGTGGTTGCCTAGGGCTGGGAAGGACAGCAAGGATTATCTGAAAATAGGCACAGTAAAACTGTGTGGGGTGACAGAAATGACCTACAACTGGAATGTGGTGATGGTTGCACAACTCTAGAAATTTATGAAAAATCACACAACTATACATGCGTTATAATTGAATTTCGTGGTAATTTATACTTCAATCAAGCTGTTTCCCCTAAAAAGGAATTAGGTATGTTTATGAACAAGGGATCTCGGATGTGGGGCAAGCCCTTCTAATCTTTTAAGGGAATGTCTCTGGAAACAAATAGAGCTACCCCTATCTCCCTAAAAGGTCACTGTGAGAGACAAAAGATTTGGCTCTTTGGCCTCTGGAATACCCAGGCTGGCATTTTTCATTTGTTATAGAAGTCCTCCTTTCTAAAAGAGAGAAGTTGCCTAAGGAGAACAGGTGTGTCTTGGTCATCACTCTCATTACTACACGGAGCGCTGTGACCAGCACCCAGGTGGTGCCTCACAAAAATGAACTCTACTTCTGCCATGTGGTCACGGGTGCCTTGGGGTACCATTAGGTTTCTAGAGCAGTGCTTTGGTGGGAACAGTTTGCATCTCCCCACACCCAGGCCTTCTCAAAGATCAGAGTCTTCGGAGAACACAGGTTAGGTTATGCACACTCCCAGACTACAGAGTCTCAGCTCCCTTTATTTTTTTAAATATTTGTATTTGAGGGGGGCTGCCTGGGCGGCTCAATCAGTTGAGCATCTGACTCTTGGATTTGGCTCCAGTCATGGTCTCAGGGTCAGGAGATCTGGCCTCACGTCAGGCTCCATGCTCAGTGTAGAGTATGCTGGAGATTCTCCCTTTCATGCCCTCTTTGCTCCTTACTCCCGCTTGAGCTCTCTCTCCCTCTCTCTAAAATAAATATTTATGTATTTAAAGATCTGTATTTTTAAAATTTGCCTCTATATCCAGTGCAAGGCTCAAAATCACAGCTCTGAGATTAAGAATCACATCTTCCACCTACTGAGCCAGCTGGGCACCCCTCAGCCCTCTTGACTTCCCACTTCCCTTTCTGTTTACCTTCTTTAAATTGGCCTCAAAAATACAATTACCTGGGAGCAAATAAGCTACAACATCCTAAATATTCTCCCTCTAATTCTACATCCAATCCCTCTCCCTTCCCCTCACACCAGGCACCTAGTCAGGCATCACGTATCATGAGATCCAATGCAAAGAGATTCTAAATGTAACAGAAGGAAGGGGTGATTGGAAAGTTAGTCTGTAGTCTGATTTCCTTTAGACCCAGGGCATGGGCTCCAGAGCTTATTTTCAGAGCTCAAACTACTATCTCAAAAGAGCTTTTGTAATAGATAACTACAAAATATCACCACAGATTCTTCCTCACTTTTGTTCTCTGGGCCTTGGTATATGAGATCTGTGCCCTGCCTCCACTCTCCCCTCGTTGACTCCCTCTTCTTCACCATCTGCTTCAACTTCCAGTGAGACCTCACTTCCTCCAAACATTCCTCAACTGTCCTGGTCAGGCACTACTGATTCCTTCAGGACTTAGGTGTTTGGCTTGCAGCTCATTACTTTGTTTTTTTTTTTAAAGGTTTTTTTTTTTTAATTTATTTATTCATAGAGACACAGCTAGAGAGAGAGGCAGAGACAGGCAGAGGGAGAAGCAGGCACCATGCAGGGAGCCCGATGTGGGACTCGATCTCGGGGCCCCAGGATCACACCCTGGGCTGCAGGCAGTGCTAAACCGCTGCGCCACTGGGGCTGCCCTGCAGCTCATTACTTTGTGCTAGCTTATGGATAGCTTTCTCACTTCTAAGTCATTTTAAAAAAGATTTTATTTATTCATGAGAGACACAGAGAGAGGTGGAGACATAGGCAGAGGGAGAAGCAGGCTACCAGCAGGGACTTGATCCCAGGACCCCGGGATTATGCCCTGAGCCAAAGGCAGATGTCATGAGCCACCCAGGTACTCTTCCTAAGTCATTTTATGTATGTTTGTCCCTTCTCCTCTGAGCAAAGGGAACCATTTGCTCTCCCTTTGTGTGTGTGTGTGTGTGTGTGTGTGTGTGTGTTTTAAATTCATTCATTTGAGAAAGAGAAAGAGTAGGGGGGGCAGGAGAGAAAACCTGAAGCAGACTCCATGCTGAGCGCAAAGCCCAATGTGGGGCTTGATCCACAACCATGAGATCATGACCTGAGCCAGAACCAAGAGTCGGTCACTTAACCGACTGAGCCACCCAGGAGCCTCTTGCTCTCTATTTCTTGCCTGCACTAATGTGAGCCACTGCCTCAGGCAGGGGTGAGTCGGTGCTGGTTATTTAAGTTATTGACTGGTTCCCCAGCTGACCACTCTTGAATGTTTCTGATCACTCTTGGAAGTTGAGGCTAAAAGTCCTGCAGACTGAAAAGAGGGGAGGTTCCAGATTTTGTGAAGCCTAATGCTTATCACTTAGGGGTTCCTCTTTAAAGTTAAAGAGTAGAGAAATTATAGAATTAGGTACAAGGCCCTGAAGGGTTCTGTACAAGTGAAGGGCTCAGACTCTTAAAGTTTCATTTGCTTCACAGTAAACCTGTTTCTGACTGAAACAACGAAGTCCAGTTATATCCTGTCCAACTCTTCAGCCCTGACTGAATTAGGTGTCTATTCCTGGTTTTTCCTGTGGATATCCTGTACCCAACACATCTATTCCACAAGATGGCTCTGGCTCAACAAAATGGCTTTGGCAACTAAGTCTATCTAATCAGAAATTCCCATAGGGCTGGAATGACATTCCTCCCATTTAGTAACTTCATGGCACTGACAACCATTCTCCTTTTGGAGCAGGTGGTTGCTCCTTCTGTGCATCATGGAGGGTGAGGAGCTTGTGCTCAATTCTGAAAGCCCCCGATGGCTCAAAGACTTGAGGAGTTGTGTGGTTGTACGGCGGAAAGGCCTGGAATGTTCCAGTACATTCCACCAGTGGCCTTTGTGACCCCTGCTTCCAATCAACTTGGGCAAAGGCCTGGTAGTCTACAAAGTAGTAGCCTGTATTCTGCTGAGGTAGGAAGCAGTTTGGCCTTGCTTCTTCCATGCCATTCTGATAATATCACACAAGTTGGCACCTTCCTTAGAAGTCCCACCCGGAAGCTCTATCCAATTCTTTGACCTCCTGGGTGTTTGCCCAGAACGTCAACCGAGGGTTTAGACAAAAGCCCTGTCAATTTCTCTGGCCTATCCACTCATCTCTGAGTTCTTCCCAAGACAGATCAGAAATTCTGGGACCCTTGAACCAGTAGTGGGCCTGCATTCCTCAAAATGCCCAAGAAGTCTGCACTACCTAGGAAGGCAGTAACATGTGGACCTCAGGAAGGAAGTAATATAATCAGGATGCTAAAGGCCATGTGCTCCTGCTACACAGCATTAGGAGAAAACATCCAGGGATCCCTGGGTGGCGCAGCGGTTTGGCGCCTGCCTTTGGCCCAGGGCGCGATCCTGGAGACCCCGGATCGAATCCCACGTCGGGCTCCCGGTGCATGGAGCCTGCTTCTCCCTCTGCCTGTGTCTCTGCCTCTCTCTCTGTGTGTGACTATCATAAATAAATAAAAATTAAAAAAAAAGGAGAAAACATCCATTTACTGATGCTTACTATAGGCTGTGCAGTGTTTGCACACATAATCTCTTTTAATCCTCATAGTTATTATATCCTATATAGTACATATATAATTATTCCCATTTCACAGGTGAGAAAACTGAGGATCAGAGAAGTCAGGAAATGAGTTGAAGATTATAGAGCTAGAAGTGAGAGGTCCACCTATACAACATGTGTATAACCACCATTGGGGGGCGGTTACTACCCCTTATCCAGAGGTCTAAGGTTAGAGTTAGAAATACAGACCAGATCACTCATGCCACTCATCAGACTACCCACTCCGCTGCCTCCCTGCCACCTCCCCAGCCCTAAACTCTCTAGAATTCTGACTTTGTTTATATTGCAGGAAGCAGTGCTCAGAAATTATGGAGGTGAGTCTGGCAGGTTCCAGCTGTTCCTGGTGTGGGAGTTGAACATTTTCTGGAACTTCTCCTCAGCAAAGGCATATCTTTCCTTCAATGGACTAGCCTAGGATCAAATCCATTTGCTCCCTCCAAGCTTTCCAGCTTGGGGGAGGAGAGTAAAATTGGGAAGCTGGGGGATTTCCACTGGGAGAAATGAGAAAAAATGAAAGGAGGTAGAACGGTGGGTGCTGTTCTCTAAGCAAGGCCGCCAGAGCTCTGGAGCCAAGACTCAAGAAGAAATTTCTGTATTGTGGCAGGTAAAGTGAGAAAGCTCTTCGTGGAGTCAAAAGAAAGGTGACAAGAGGAGTCCCTAGAGAAGACTTGGCAGAGGAGGAGGTAAGAATTGATCCAGGACTGAAAGTGTATTTTAATTCTGAAACCACTGTAATCACAAAAGGACTAACCCCTTGACTCTATCTCCCCACTTCTGGGGCAGGGCAGCCAAATTAGGTACACTCTTGCTGGACTGTGCTCTCCATGGCCAGAAAACACTGGCTGCGCCTCTTGCCCAGCCTGTCCCAGCACACGGCAGGGAAGAGTGCCCAACCACTGTGTTTGGCTGATAAATGATGAGCACCCCTGTTGACCATTCTCTTTTCTCTCTCTGAGTGTGCTGCAAAAATCTGCCTCGCAGGGAGCCCCGGAGAGGGGTGGGGTAAAAAAGGGTCCTCCAGACAGTATTTAATACTCCCGTGATTTATAGCCTGCTGGAAGCAGAGGGGGGAAGCCAGAGAGGGGAAGCCCCTGGGACTAGTTTCCATGACGCATCAGAACACCACTGACAAGAGTCAAAGTATTTTCTTGATGCCTGTGCCTTCAGTTTCAAGATACAGCCCTCACCCCTCCTGGGGCCCAAGATTCGGGTACCATCTAAGACGAGACCCATGGAACTGGCTGGAATGAGACTAATGGACATACATCCAAATCTGCAGCCTTTTCTGTAAGCCTTATACTGTCTGGCCAGGGAAGAAATCAGTGAGGTCGAGCAGCTCAATAGCTGTTTTGGGAGGATTTATTTTTTTAATGTACAAGAATTCTTTTGAACCCTCCATGGCTCCAAGAAAAACTATTTGAAATGTCCCTGCTTAAGGGGCCAGGGGGTTAAGTGCCAGGGATGGAAGGCTAAAAGCCAGAGATGCTGGTTGCAGGGATTCTTGGGATAGGGGCTAATGGCCTCCCCGCTGTGGGCTCAGGAATACCAGGCCTAGGCTTTGGTTGCCCTGAGAGATGCAGCCATTTTTACTTCTGATTGGAGGGCACCACCTTCTGGGATTTTCCCTTCTCTGGTGAAAAACCAGAGTAGAATATGCCCCTGGGATCAATAGGACATGTGCCCAACAGTCTGGGGGGCATTGTCGGAGGTAACAACGTGAGGTAGGGTGAGACCGGGGCTTTATATAGTTTACAGTTTGGTCCTGGCTGGTGGGAAGAAGATGCATTTCATGAGAACGCCGGGTAATTGCCCTTCATAAGTGTGATCTCAAAAGGTCAAGGGATGAGCCTTGAATAGCCCTAATGTCCCTGAAACAGTCTATTGTATGGCTATTGTCTATACATGTAAAAGAACCCTGCTTGACCCTCTTCGTATTTTTCTCTTTTTTCTGGCCTCTGTGGTTTCCCAAGTGAGTAACTAAACACAACCTTATCCCCAGACCCAAGTCGATACCTTTAAGCTTTAACAACAAACGAGTTCCCCATGCATTTCTTGAGCTCCTACCACGTGCCAGGCATTACACTAGGTGCTAGGGATATAGAGCCGAATAACACATGCAGGTCACTTCTCTGCAGAGCCCATGGTCTGGTTTTCAAAAGATTTTCCTTTGTGCTTTGGGATTTGGTCATCAAATGGTCATCAAATGGGCATGTAACCCCTTTACATTGTCATATGCGGGGCTCAGATCCTCAGCTACCATCTTTCCACAGTCTTTTCAAGTGGTAAGCCCCACTTTTCCTTTGGTTAATAATTTACGTGACTTTCTCTGGACTCTGATAGGTTTTCCCTGGGGAGCTGAGTGACTGGAATTAGGCACTGTATTTTGTATATGAATGTTATATGCGTGTGTATACTACAGGACGCCTGGGTGGCTTAGCAGTTGACTGTCTGCCTTTGGCTCAGGGTGTGATCCTGGGGACTGTGGATAGAGTCCTGCATCGGGCTCCCTGCGGGAGCCTGCATCTTCCTTTGTCTGTGTCACTGCCTCTGTCTCTGTGTCCCTCATGAATAAATAAAATCTTTAAAAAAATAAAAATAAAAAAGGGTAACACTATATTTTCTTCATTATCTGTTGGCCAGCTTTCAAATGTCCAATAGTCACTGAGTGCCTCCTGGGCACCATGCACTATGCTAGGTACTGGGGATGCAATAGCAAAGTGAAATGGAACCTGCCCTCATGGAACCTGTGGTCTGGGGTATGTGTTAGAGGATGGAAGATAAAGAATCTAAATGTCACACAAATAAATATATAACTACAAACCGAGACAAGAGCTATGAAGAAACATACAGGATGCCTAAGGATATAGAAATGGAGGCCTGGATCTAGTCTGGAAGCTTTAGGAGAGAGTTCCATGGGGAAGTGACATTTGACCTGAGATCTAAGGGATTCATGGAAAGAGGTGAAGAAGGGTATGAGGAAGAACCCTGTAGGCAGAGTAAAGTGCAAAGGTCCTGAGGCAGAAGGAACCAGTGCACTCCAGAAGAATTGTAGGGAGGCCAATGAGGTTACAACACAGAGAATGAGGTTGTGTGGGATGGGCTGGAATATTAAACAGAAGACAGGCCATGCAGGATACTAGAGGTCAGGTAAGGATTCCAGTCTTTATTTTCCTGAAGCACATGAAACAAAAATCTACAGGAGAGTTAACAATGGCTCTTTTTCTCAGATTACTAATGCCACTTATACTTGTCTTGAAGGAGAACAGTAATGATGGCCTGAACTGCTAGCAACTTTCCCAGTGTCCTGGCATGGTGTGGCCATATTTGCCTAGCACTGGGGAGTCCCAGGACTGATAAGCCAGTCCCAGCCTGGCAGCCATCAGGCAGGGGATGGCCTCTGCTAATGTGGACAGAGGAGCAGGGGTGGAGGTTGGGTGGAGTGTTTTGCCTGAGGTATCAGCTCCACAGTGACATTTGGAACACCCCCAAGACTATGGCTCTTGTTTCTAGATAACTCTATCATGTATGCCCCCCATTTAAATGGCCTGCTCACCCTGCCACCCTTCCTGTATACAGCTGTTCTCCCCACCCAATCTGGGGAAGGCTTCTGGGTAAGAACCCTTGATTGCCTAGAACCTGGGGTTTTGACCTGCTTGTTTACGCCTCATTACTGTCTGGAATCACATATATTTACATATCCTTGATAGTTTTCCACTCTCATTACTGGAAGTCATGGGAGAAGACACAATGGTTGGATTTAGCCTTTCTCAAGGCCTCTCCTTTCTTGTCCTATATTTGGAGAATGTGGTTTGGTGTAGTGACATCTACTGGCAAAGCGAGGCAGGTAAGCAAATGACCAGATGCCCACTTATCCTCAAGTAATTTCTAGACTAGTAAAAAAATCATCCTAAGCCCCTGATATTGGTTACAGCAAGACTAAGAAGCCCATGGTTGTGGGTTTGGACCACGTCGGTGCTGGTTAGCCTTAAATAGAGAAATGTTTTCTCTGGTTGCAGCTTGCATCCCTAACTTTGGCCAGTTGATTCACATTTGGGTACAGTTAGTCACTAGGGAGGCTGGGTAAGCATGTGTAAATGACTCACAGGGACCCATTTCTAGCCCCCATTCCTGGGAAAGCATCTCCCAACAAAATAAAATGACCCACAGTTTACAAATGGCAAAATTCAGGGTCATTTTTTCATCGTCCTAAAGTTTAACTGGTTTGGGAAATTTTTTTTCCCTGGGACTTGGTTTCTCCTAGGTCACTGGGAAAGTACTGTCTACAGAGAGAACCATCTTCAAGGTTTCTGTAGTAGGCAAGAGTGACCACAGTTTTTAAAGTGGCCCCTCTCCTCTTGTTGAGGTAAAACAGAGCCTACCTCATCACTGCTTTCATGCCTGTCACCTCTACGGTCTGCTCATGGGGTATTCTCTCTCAATAGTGTGCATGCTTGACTAGGAGTTTACCCCCTAGAGGTCACTGGGAAGCCAGAGCAAAACAGTGAGGAGAAAATAGTAGGGCAAGAATTATGAAGCAAATGTTCTCTTTTCTTAATAACAATGACTCCATAACTGAATATGGCTCGCTCTATCTATCTATCTATCTATCTATCATCATCTATCTATCCCTCATTCAGACTTAAAAAGAAAATCATCAGGACCCCAGTAGAGAAATGAATAACAAGTAGGATTTTATGGAAGAGGAAACAGAACTAGTAAAGAAACACATGGCAGACTGAAGTAAGTCCTAACCAGAAATCAAATCCAAAGCACACTGGAGGCACAGGTTTAATTTTGACTAAAATTGCAAGATCCTTTTTAAGATTTTTATTTTTGGGGGGATCCCTGGGTGGCGCAGCGGTTTGGCGCCTGCCTTTGGCCCAGGGCGCGATCCTGGAGACCCCGGATCGAATCCCACGTCGGGCTCCCGGTGCATGGAGCCTGCTTCTCCCTCTGCCTATGTCTCTGCCTCTCTCTCTCTTTGTGTGACTATCATAAATAAATAAATTAAAAAAAAGATTTTTATTTTTTTTAATGTTTTATTTATTTACTCATGAGAGACACACAGAGAGAAGCAGAGACATAGGAAGGAGGTGGAGAAGCAGGCTCCCTGCGGGGAGCCTGATGCAGGACTCATCCAGGGACCCAGGGATCATGACCTGAGCTGAAGGTGGATGCTCAACCACTGAGCCACCCAGCGTCCCAAGATTTTTTTTTTTTTTAAGATTTTATTTATTTATTCATAATAGTCACACAGAGAGAGACAGAGAGTCAGAGACACAGGCAGAGGGAGAAGCAGGCTCCATGCTGGGAGCCCAATGTGGGATTCGATCCTGGGTCTCCAGGATCATGCCCTGGGCCAAAGGCAGGTGCCAAACCGCTGCGCCACCCAGGGATCCCCGTCCCAAGATTTTTAAGTAATCTCTACACCCAAGGTGGGGCTCTACCTCACAACTGCAAGATCAGAGTTGCATGCTCTAGGGACAGCCAGCCAGGCACCCCAAACTGCAAGATCTTATTAAGCTGTAACACTCACTTCTGGGAACAGTGTCTTAAAATTGGCACCCTCACATGGTGATGGTAATGCTTTACATTTGGGCAAGTCTTTGGGGACAGAAAAAGAGCGATACAGAAGGGGGATACATAAAAACAGAAGAGACCTATAGAGGCATGCAGAAGCTCTCTGCAGTGTTACCTCACATAAAAGACCCTCAATAAGGGCAGCCTGGGTGGCTCAGTGGTTTAGTGTCGCCTTCAGCCCAGGGCCTGATCCTGGAGACCAGGGATTGAGTCCCACGTCAGGTTTCCTGGATGGAGCCTGCTTCTCCCTCTGCCTGTATCTCTGCCTGTATCTCTGCCCTCTCTCTCTCTCTCTCTCTCTCTCTCTCTTTCTCTCTCTCTGTCTCTTATGAATAGATAAATAAAATATTAAAAAAAAGACCCTCAACAATCCCACATAGAGAATGAGCACATTATGTCATGGTACCACAAGGCAATGTCACATAATGATTGTAATTACAATTGTGAAGACCATAGAGAAACACGGCACATGTTGAGAATATGTAAAAAGTATGGAATTTTATGTAAACAATAGGTGCATCTATACAAAAACACGCACAATAATAAAAGTGTTCATGTGGTAAAAAATTGGAAGGTATTTGGCCAAAAAAAAAAAAAAAGTAGCTTTGTGGCAGCAGTGAGATTAAGGATGCCTTATTTTCTCAAAACTTATTTAGCATTGGGGTGCCTGGGTTGCCTGGGTGTCTGCCTTCAGCTCAGGGTCCTAGGATCTAGCCCCTCATCTGTTGGGCTCCCTGCTCAGTGGCAAGTCTGCTTTTTCCTCTCCCTCTTCCCCTCCCTCCTCTCATGCTCTCTCCCCACACTCAAAAATAAATAAATAAAATCTTTAAAAAAAAAAACCACCTTATTTAGTGTAATTCTGCTGGGTGAATAATGTTTGAAAAGGTAGAAGGGATTGGGACAGGTAAAAGTCATACTCTTCCAGCTCCCTCTATATACTTGTCCTACATCCTCTGCTCTAGGAGGGGAAGGACCAGGTCTGCTTATCCACTGTGTACACTCAGCTCCCAGCCCCATCCTAGCACTTATCAGATGCTCAGTAAATATTTGTTGAACAAATACATGAAAATGCCTGTCATCCAAAAGTCTCAACCCGGGATCACTGGGCACGTTCCATCTTGGGGAATGAAGAAGAATTTGGTTTTGCTCACATAAAAGAAGGAAGGCAGGGCGCCTGCTTGGCTCAGTCAGCAGACTAAGCACCTCTTGATCTCGGAGTCATGGGTTCAAGCCCCTTGCTGGGTGTAAAGCTTACTTAAAATTAAAAAAAAAAAAAGTAGTCCCATCCATAATGACAATTCCCTGGTCTTCTTGATAAGTGAATTTGGTCTTGGAGAACCCAGGGAGAGACAGTCTGTTAAAGCAAACCCAATTACCACCCAGGAACATATGTTGCCCTGAGGCCTCTGCTGCCATAACAACACTGTGTAACTATAACTACAGCCCTGGAGGGCTTTGGCCCTGTCAAATATGGAAAAGGATGTCTTCATCACAGGCAGCCTTTGTGCGCAGATTGACTTCCCTGGGGAGCTTAGATGAGGGAAGGGAGGTAGATAAGTGGAGGAAGGAGGGAGAAAAGTGCAAGAGTGGGAGAACTGCTATTGAATTAGGATTAGGGTGTTTTTTTTGGGGGGGGTATTTTTTAAGCAATTTTTAAAATGTGGTTATTTGACTGTTTAGTTTTGGTGGTTATTTATAACCCCAGCTGCAGAGGCGGGGAGCTGTGCCTGAGCCTGCTGGGATCTGTCCAAAATGTTCCCCCGTGGTGGGGATGGGGGTGGGTGGTAGATAAGGGTGATAGAAGAACCAAATTCACAAGTGGCCAAGAAGGTAAGAGAAGTTCCGGGCCACCTCTAACCCTAGAATTTGAAAGAAGTGGCCCTTAGTGATTCCATGTTTGAGACACCTGTGAATGAAAAGATTTTTAATATGAATTATGGTCACACTGGCAACCTCTGAGGTTCTCCCAAAGAGACAGAGATGAGGCCAACACTTCTACTATCAAGTCATGAGATTGGCCTGGCTACACTAGCCACTCAAAGGGTTAAGGCATGCTTCTCCATCTTATAGGATAGTTGTCTGCACACAGAGGAAGCTACTGTCTCTAATCCCTCCTAGGCACATCCCTAGTCAGAAACAGGCTTAGTGGAGAGAGGGTGGCTGGTTCTGAGCAAGTCTTTCCTAACTGAGCCAATACTTGGCAGTAGCCACTGCATTTACTGAGCCCTTTGAGGTGTCAGGCAGTAAGGAAGAAGCTGGAGGCAGTGTAGCCAGCCAGGCAGGGCTCCCAACCTCCAGGAGCTCCCAGACTTTTGAGGCAAACAGCGAACAACCACACTTTGCATTTGAAATATGGCACCTATCATTTCACTGGCAATGGGAGCATTTGAAAGGAAATTGAGGAATCTTTTAGGGAGCTTACAAGCAAGACTGAGCAGACAAGATACAGATCCAAGAAAGAAAATGATAGGCCCCACAACCCCTGCCCTGTTCAGTTCCTCTTTGACTCTGGGTGTTTATTTGTTATAGCGGGATTCTCACTGGTCTTCCTGCCACTCTGATTAGTCTCTGTTCTGGCTTCCAGAAAGAGATCTCTAAGGAGCAAGTGTGATCATGGGACTCCTCTGCTTAAAGTCCTTCAGAAATTCCCCATCACCTCCAGTCCAGGATCCTCATCAGGGTGTTGCCAAAACTACTCTTGCCTCTTCACCATGCAGTTCAAAACCTCCATGGATGACGCTGTTCCATACTTCTGTGCCTTTGTACATGCTGCTCCCTTTGCCCCTCTTCTCCTTGTCTGCTGGCAAATGTATCTGTCCTATAAAATTCCACTCTTATTTCACCTATTCTAGAAATCCTTTCCTTTACCCTCCAGACAAAACACTCTACTTCCTCCTCTGTACCACTTCTGACCCTTGCTCATCCTTCTATTTTTCCATTAATACTCTACAGTGTTTGGGGACCTGGAGATTACTGGCTTGGGGAAACATGGTGTTTTGCCCATATTGGTGTGACTCAAAACCTGGGACAGAATTCCTGGGTAATTACTCTGTGTTTCTTGACCTGACTTGAGGGTTAAAGGGATAAAAGCAAACAATCATTAGACCTTGTAAAGATATATTCACAAACATTAGCATGTTAGCCATGACTAGGATGACGGGAATTATAAATATCATTAACAGCAGCCAATTACTGAGCACTTACTGCGGCAGGAACTGTGCTAGCGCTTTACGACAATTGTCTCCTTTGATCCTGACAACAACTTTGTGGGGGGGGGCTAGTAGTGTGTTTCCATTTCACAGATAGGAAAACTGAGGCACAAATTCAAAAACCTGTCTAAGAGCAATGCAGACAGGAAGAAGTAGTAGAGCTGTTCCAAATCTGACATTGGGGCCCTGTACTTGGGTACTGGTAAAGCTATGAATAAAATAAACAGGAGTTCCTATTACCTGTTTGGAAAGGAAAAAGGGGAACAGAACATCGACCAAATTCTTTCTTTCTTTCTTTCTTTCTTTCTTTCTTTCTTTCTTTCTTTCTTTCTTTCTTTCTTTTCTTTTTTCTTTTCTTTTCTTTTCTTTCTTTCTTTTCAGATTTACCTATTACCTATCTATTTCAGATAGGGGTGGTGGTGGAGAGGGGCAGAGGGGGAGAATCTTCCAACTTCCTGATGAGCTTGGAGATTGAGGTGGTAGGCTCTATCCCATGACCCATGAGATCACGACCTGACCTGAAACAAAGAGTTGGATGCTTAACTGTCTGAGCCACCCAGGTGCCCAAATCTCCAAGCAGGAGACTTCACAAAAGCCTTTGTGAAAGTGTAAAGGCAGAAGAAATAGCGGAGCTGCCTGTGTTAAGTCTGGTGGATGAGGATGGGCTAGGGGCAACTAGTCAAGAAACTCTGAAGCCAACAACAGTTCTTGCTTCAAGAGCTAATTGTACCATGATGTTTTAAAATGACCCTCAAAGTAAAGATTATATATTTGATTCAGAAAAAGAAAAGAAGGGAAAAAAAAGCTTTTAGGGTTGCCTCTTACTCATTCTAAATACACCTAGCTGTTCCACTTTCATCTTAAGTACACATTTCCCTTATGATCATCTTTCTATCCTATTGATGTTAGTTTTTTTTTTTTCATCTTTCTTCCAGAGTGCAGTTTCCAAGGACAAGAACCACGTCTAAATGAAACTATAAATTATTTAGTGTCAGCTGCAGTGTTGTGAATCCAGTGTAAGCTATTAACGTTGAACATTTGTAATGTTGGTATTCATATGATGAACGGTTAAGTCAGGATAAGATCTTATTCTAAAATACTAATTTCCAGGGAGGGATATTTCGCCGTCTTTGAGTGCTATCCATTAAGAGACTTGTGAGGGCAGTAAACGTTCTGATTGACTAGCAAGCATTTACTGTGGGTAGAGTGCGGTCTGGGCACACTATTAAGGACGATACCCCCAAACCGAGATATGCTCTTAGCATCAGAGCATCCAAGACGGACCTCAAGAGCACACGAGGAAGTGCAAAGTAACAGTAAGTGGGAAATTGAATGCAGAAGGGATAGGAGAGGAAGAAACGTGAGCCCTTTTCCAACATGTTCTTATGTAGGTTAGTCAGAAGTATTTATACCAAACACCGAAAGCTAAATCCTAAATGCTGAAAGCTGCTGCCCGTGTTACCACCGGCCCAGAATATCCCCGACGACAGTGCTGGCATTGAACTCTTCACAATCCTTTGTTTTTCTCATCAGTTACATGGTTTACCTTCTGCTGCTTTGTTATCTAGCTGGGGGGCGGGGGGGGGGGGAACTCAGGTGAAACTGGGGTCCAGGATTCTAACAAATGACTGAGCATGCCTGGCCTCCACCCGGTTGCTTTCCGCAGGCTTTGCTCCTCTCAAAGCATTTTAAGCCGCGAGGTTAAATCCTCAACGTCTGCTCTCCACTTCCCAGCTTATTAAAATGGTTCTTCTTGCCTTCTGTCCCTGACCAACTCTCCCCCCCTTTCAAGACTGACCCTTTGATTATCAGCATTATTACTACCTAAATAGCCATGCTTTTTTTTTTTCTTTTAAACTCTAGCTTCACTAAAAATATTCCTTCCTCTTCTTTCCTCCTTCAACTCTTGGCGCAAGCACCTAGATCTCCAGGGGTCACTTGGGCTAAACGGGGTTCACCGCTCCTCTGACTCTGGTACCTCACCGGCCCCCGCCCCCACCCCCACCCACGGCTCTCAAACCCGCACAGAACCGGGGAAAGAGGTGGGCGCTCACCCTAGAGCGAAACTGGGAATTCTTTGGAGCTACCGCTGCTGGAGAATGGTTTTGCCTCCTTCCGCGAAGTGAAGGACTTGCTGCTCTCTACGGGCAAGGACAACGTCTCCTCTACCAGACAACAAACTTCCTGAGGATGGACGCTACCCTTTTTAGTTCCTTTTACACGCCCCCATTCCCATCACGTTGAGACACAGGATGGCTTTTGAAATACAATTTCTTGGGCAAAATATCCCTTCCCAACTTTGAGGTTATACGATAAACAGGAATGCCCTTTAGCCAGTTAGGCAACGAAGGGGTTAAACTTCAGCCACCTGACGGATTCTGGGGGTTTCCTTCCTCGACTTCAGAAATTAAAACGACCGGGAAGGGAAATTTTGCCCAAGGTAAAGATGAGAACCGTTAGCTTCTACCGTCAGGTTTCAGCCCCAAACAAGAATGGCTGCCCACGTCCGCAAAATGTACCAACCCCCTAACTAAAAATGGCTGGCCTGGATTTCTACCACTGGGCTACTTTCTGCCCAATTCAAAAATGGCGCTCACTAGCCTCAGCAAGAGGAGCGAACCTCCCAGCACCCTCTCCGGCCCGCAGCGTCAGGTGACGCGAGCCCCAGCCGGAAGTGAAGGAAAAAGCGCCTCAGCCCGCGGCGCCTGCGCAGAAGGGTCTAGACGCTGTGAAGCAGGAGGCACTTGGGATCGTCTGCAGGATTGGGACTGCTACAGAGGCCGCCACGGAGCCCGCCGGAGCCACCGTTCCTGCTGCTGCTGCCGCCGCTGCCCGAATCGGAACTGTCGGGCCGCAGCCGCCGGCAATGCCGCGAAGGAAGGTGAGGGGAACAGGACAGAAGGGATGGCGGGTGTCTGAGGATAGTCGATTGAGCAACGTGACGCAGTTAGCCACGCCTCACAGTGGTTGGGTTCCAACTTCCCGCTTCCCCGAACCTAGCTCAGCAAGCCTCCCTCCTGTCCATACCCAACAGAAAAATGTGGGCCCGATCCTGGCCTCGGCCTGTGCTTGCAACTATTCCCGCCCTCTGCTTGCCTGGCTCGGAGGCGTTCTTCTCGGTAATTGGTCGCTGAAACGCCTAGAAGCATATTGATTGGCTGGTGGCACCGCCCATTTGGGTCCAACGGTCACCTCCCCGCGTGCGGGGGCGGTGTCGGGGCCCGGCCCTGCCGCGCTCCCACTGGCTGTGGAGAACGATCCCTCCTCTCCTGATTGGCTTGGCTTGGCAGTCTGTCCCGTGGGGGCGCGGTGTAGCAGTAGCGCCATTGGGTGGCGCGAATCCCCGCCCTTCCGGCCGCTGATGCTGATAGGTGCATAGGCGGCGTTTTGGAGCATCCTTCCTTTCCAGGCGGGGGGCACAACAAAGCAGAGGACTGGGTGGTAGGGAACCAGCGCCCACTCCCGGGGGATCCCACTCAGGCCTGTTGCGTCTGAGCCCGTAATTTTTCCCTATTGGCCCAATTGGACAGCGGCCAGAAAATGCCGTTTGTAAAGCAAAAACTTTCTCGAGTTAGATGGGATTTCTGAGGTCACCTAGGGACACCCCCATCCCTTTTCTTTGCAGCTGTACAAACAGGCCTGATGGAAGTGCCCCAAGCCACTCCCATTAGGCAGTAGCCGACGGAGCCAGGACTACAGAACAAATCTAATTCAGTTCAACACATGTTTATTGACTACTTGCTACTGTGCTAGTTGCTGGGGATTCACGAATTAATTAGACATGATCCCTGGCTTAAGGAGATCACAGTCTGATGGGGAAAACGGACATAAAAAACTGTAGAAGGAGCTAGTAAATTCTCTACTTGGGGGTATATACTAAGTATTGTGGGAGGGAAGTGAGGGAGCAATTAAGTATGCTTTGGAGTAAGATGGGAAGTAGATGGTGGAAGCCAGAGAGAAGAGCTGAATTCCAGGGTCAAACCAGGAGGGGATGGTCAGGGATCGAAGTATCTAGGTAATTGGACTAGATGACCTTTAAGACTCCTCCCTTCATCCTAGGGATTTTCTGTGACTCTGGAGCCTCTGCTCCTTTCTGGGCAGGTTACCCTTGATATATTTGGAAAGTTGTGTGGTATTCTTGCTCATTTCTGCAGAAATATTTCTTTTCACAGAAGTTTTCAAATAAAGTATTTGTATCTTTTATCTTCTTAAATGGTCTACATTGGTAGACGGTATTTATGTTAAGGCTCACCAAATGCTGGAATAGTATTGGTGCCTTGGAATAGGTCCACAGTCCCCTTTCTGCAGTTTCCAAATACAAAGAGCTTTTGAAAATGTAAGTGTTTTTAGTAACTTACTTGGTTGGCTGAATCTGTCCTGAACTATCCTGAGGCTACTTAGAGTTTTTGTGTCTCTTTGGGTGTGATTGTTTATATGTCCTGCTGTAGAAATACTAATGTGTTTGATGATGGGGTGTTACTTGCGGGATATATGCAAAATATCTCTCTTCCAAAAAGCCAAAAAGTTATGAATTTCAAACACAACTGGCCCGAAGGGTTTTGAATAGAAAATAAGGGGCTTGTAGTTTGAAGTTTTGTTTGGTTTTCTAAGCAAATTCTCTATCCTTTTTGGCTTGGTAAACAGTATAGTGTTAATGTTCAACTGTTAAAAGTTACTGTATGGCTAATCAGGGTTCAGGAAGCTAATAATTGACAAATAATTATTAATTAAAGAGATGATAATATCTGTTTTTGAGTATCTACAAGTCTTCGTGTGCAAGCTGCCCTTTTTTTTTTTTTTAAGCACTTTGGTATTCATGTGGAGAAACTTCATAGTTAGACCACATAAGGAAGAAGGATTTTAGTCTTTAAGTTCTCTTGGTATCAGAGTTGTGGACCATGATATTTTGATGTAGATGTTTAGTAGATGTTTAAAATAATGTGATGGCTGTTTGTGGAGACTTTGAACAAAAGCTGCTCTAAAGTTAAAAGGACTCTAGCATTGATTTCTCACCACCATGGACTTTAAGTGCATAGTTATGTCAGCCAGACCATTTTGAATCGGGTACTTTTATTTCCAGTTTGTAGTACTGACTGATAAATGGACTTACTACAGAATTAGTGTTAATAAAGTAAGAATTAATTCTCTTTCGTTCATTTAATAAAGGTGCTTTATTTGTAGGTTGTTCCATTTTAAATGCCTTAAGAAAAGAGAGTTTGGCAGTTGAATCCTTCCTTAGTATTTTCAGTATCATGGTTCATTTTATTTCCAGTGTTAACACAAACCCACAGAGTAAATGCTTCTGTGCTAATGTCTGGATCTATGGTGTTACAGAGGAATGCAGGCAGTAGTTCAGATGGAACCGAAGATTCCGATTTTTCTACAGATCTCGAGCACACAGACAGTTCAGAGAGTGATGGCACATCCCGGCGATCTGCCCGAGTTACCCGCTCCTCAGCCCGGCTGAGCCAGAGTTCCCAAGGTATAAGAATTCATTCTTCCTGACCATGCCTCATAGCCAACTCACTGGTCATTATACTATTGTGTTAATATGGAAACTGGTCTGGTCTCTTGGCTTGGTGTAGGTGACCGAATCTGGTAAAATGCAGAGTGTATGACTGCAGAAGTATCAGGTCTTTAAAAATGTTTCTGTTTGGGGTATTGTCCAATTTGTAGATCCAAAGGAACTATGTCTAATATAATGCTGTGTGACACATGTATGTCTTAAGTCGTTTAACTTTTCCCTACAGCTTTTCCATCAGCATGGAAATGGGAATGCCATCTCTTTACTTTATTAGAATGGCTTAGACTTAGGGATTTAAAATAGTATCTTGAACTTGTTTTGGGAGGATGTTCAATACTTCTCAGACTTCCAAAACTTATATTTATTTCTGTAATTTAGCCAGACACAATTAGTAGATATAACTAGTTATACCAAACTATCAGTTGCAAATACCTAGAATTTTGCTTTGGTAGTAAAGAACGGAGAATCTCTGTGTTGAAAGGTAGTTTGAAGGTTCTCTAGTACAATTAGCCATCTGGGCTTAGATTTGGAGGGTACCCCTGATCCCTCCTGGTTCTGCTCTGGGATTCCCTATGGTGGAAGGAAGGTTGTAGTTAATACACAAAGCTGATGATCAATAGGTGATAACAAATTAAGGGGGAAAATTTGTAATATGCTTCAAGCACATTAGTAGTGCCAATTTTGTTATTGCTTTATGAACACATTGCAAAAGGAGAGAAAAACAGTTTTTTAAGCAAGAAAATGGGAACATTCTCAACAACCGTTCTTAACTTTATTTTTGAGTTTAACATTTCAGCTGGAATGTAGCTGTCGTCTCTGGATTCTCAGTTTGAAAGTTTTTATTTTTTTTTTAGCATAGTGAGAATTTTGATACATGACTGCTGTAATTCAGATATGATGCTGTACTAGAATGCCATGATAGAAAAAAATCATAGTTCCTGCCCTTAAGGTGCTCACACACAGTTCAGTGCAAGATATAGATGTTTCAGCTGATCGTGGTCATGTATTGTGGTAAGAGCTCTGAGAGGTTTGCATAGAGTATCTAGGAAGCTCAACAACTGCCTCCAAGAAGCAGACAACTTGGGGCAGGTGTCCAAGGTGGAAATCCTAAAGAATTTAAAGATTTTTTTTTAATTTATTCATAGAGACAGAGAGAGAGAGAGAGAGAGGGAGAGAGAGAGAGAGGGAGAGAGAGAGAGAGGCAGAGGGAGAAGCAGGCTCCTTCCAGGGAGCCTGACGCGGGTCTCCGGGATCATGCCCTTGACTGAAGGCGGCGCTAAACCGCTGAGCCACCAGGGCTGCCCGGAAATCCTAAAGAATCTAACAGGAACTCACAGTTGAAAGATGGGAAAATGTTATTGTAGGCAGAGGGAGCAGTTTATGCAAGGGAAGAGACATAATATTCTTACAAAGCATAATTGATCATCCCTGGACATCTGAAAGTTGTAAATATTAAAAACAGCTAGGAAATACCTGGGTCCTGGGTCTCTTCCTTTTTTTTTTTTTTTCCTGGGTCTCTTCCTAGTTGTACTTCATAACTGTGGAGTTGCACAACTTCTAGGGATATTGTTCACAATGTAGTCTATGTAAGGTGGCCTTCTCAAAAGCAAAATGTAGATTCTTATGAATTGAGCCTAACCTAGCTGTGTACTAACTTTTTTTTAACCCAAAAGTTTGAAAATTTCAGTTTTCTTCTTTGGAGAACTGTAAAATTTACCTATCCCTTTAAGATCTTTTGTCATTTAAAATATGCTTTAATTTCAGCTTTGAATCTTTTTCTAGTTCTTTTTTAAGTGTCATCAAATTAGAGATGTAAAAAGGATGCTGGGTGCTTCAGAATAGGTTTTGTTATTTCAAAGAATCCCAAAAGCTATGTTCTTGCCTCTTCATAAATCTATTATGACTTTGCTTCAGAGTATCCAAGAGGGTAATCAGGAAGAAAAGAACCTAAGCGATCCCTAAGGAAAGGAAATATTTGTATATTGTTATATCTTTAGTAGTAGAATGTCTGTTTTAGTGGATTGGAATAAGGGAAGAGAGGATACAGCTAATATTTAGAAAGCGCTAGATCTAGGTACCAGAAGTCACGTTAAATGCTTTATATGAAATATCTCACTTCTCATGGTAAATGTGTGAGGAATGTGCAACTAGTATTTTGCCTTTTTTATAGATCAGGACAAAGGCTTGAAGAGATGAACTTGCCCAAAATGCTATATAGCTAGTTGGTATGGTGGAGTGGAATTGAATGAGAGTCAGTCTTGATTCCAGAAGCTAAACTATTCTATACTATATATTTTTTTTAAAATAATTTTTATTTATTCATGAGAGACGCAGAAAGAGAGAGAAGGGGGCAGAAACACAGGCAGAGGGAGAAGCAGGCTCCCTGCAAGGAGCTCGATGTGGGACTCGATAACAGATCCTGGGATCACACCCTGAGCCAAAGGCAGACGCTCAACCACTGAGCCACCCAGGCGTCCCTATTCTATACTATTTTGTACCTCTATACCTGATCTTGGCTCTTTAGCTTATATTTTATTTAATAAAATAGGTATTTTACCTATTTGTCAGATTTTCTGAAGCATAAAGAGGAGGGTATACATGCTAATAAATCATATGGATAATAAAACCCAAATTTCCTTCTTCTCTAATTGTTTTATTATCTCTTAAAATTGGGGATCAGATTCCAGTCCTGTTCGAAATTTGCAATCTTTTGGCACTGAGGAGCCTGCTTATTCTACCAGAAGAGTGACCCGTAGTCAGCAACAGCCTACCCCAGTGACTCCGAAAAAATACCCCCTTCGTCAGACTCGTTCGTCTGGCTCAGAAACAGAGCAAGTGGTTGACTTTTCAGATAGAGGTGAGTGAGTATGGGATGATTTGGTCAATTACAGAGAAGATCTGGTCAATTTTTTCTTAAGGAAGGCTTGGGGCCACTGCAGATAGATGCTTTATACTGACCAAATTCAGCTAGGTAAATGCTGTTTACCTGATTGCTTTCTTGAATATCTCACTGAGGATAGTTTTGTATTAGAGTACTCTTGAAGACTAGAGTAATTAAATTATTAGATTGGACCCATAATAGGCAAAAGGAACTGGAGCCCTCTTACCTGTAGATGAAGAAAGTTTGAACCAGATTTTCTTAAAGTCATGCTTGTCAGTCCACTTATCTCTGTTTTTTGAGGAGAGTGATCTTTGGTAATGGGGGATGGTGAGCTGTTGAGATTGTGATTGACCAGCCCAAATTAGGCCTTAGAGCAGCAATTACAGACTGAGCAGCATCTAGCCTGCCAATATGCTCTGTTAGTTTGCTTGCACAACGTTTACCTTTTTTTTTTTTAAGATTTATTTATTTATTTTAGAGACAGAGATGGTGGGGGGCAGAAGGAGAGGGAGAGATACCAACAGATTCATGTTGAGCGGAGCCCAAGGTGGGGCTTGATCTCAGGACTCCCAAGATCATGACTTGAGCCAAAACCAAGAGTTGGACGCTTAAGCCACTGTGCCACTTAGGTGCTTCAGTGTTTACATTTTTAGAAGTTTGTTACCAACATTTGAAAATAGGGAATTTCACATCAAAACATAAAAACCTGGGTTACTAGTTTCTTTTAAAAACTGGAAACTCTGGGAATGTGTGGTGGCCATTCACTCACAGCATTGATTACTGGAGTGGAAAAGTAATTGTCTTCTTAAGGTGGACAGTCGGTTCTCTATTTGGCCTTGCCCAGCAAGTGTAGGCATTTGGTTTACAACCCATGATTTACAATCCGAATTGTTAGATTACTGACACGCTAGCTCGAGAGTCAGGTTCATTCACACTCACACCAAGTCACTCATCAAGGAGGACACCTGTTTTCATTTCTCTTCCATCCTGTGTGTTTCCTGGAAGGAGAGTTGGATAGTCATTTTAAAGAAAAATTTACTTCCATCCAGTTTTGACTACCTGTGATGGGGGGCTTATGAGAAGCACAGATAAGTGAAATATATTAGGTAAACCCCAAAAACTGGATTTTACTTAGGATGTAAAGTAGCACAAAGGAATGATGTTAGTTTCATTTTCCTAGTAGCTTTATAGCAGATAAGTGGTTAAAAGTCACTGGTTAAATGATAGCCATAAACTCTTCTGAATAGTAAACCTAAATGAACCCCATTTATGAGCTCTCCCAATTGCTTTGCTTTAGAAACTAAAAATACAGCTGATCATGATGAGTCTCCACCTCGAACTCCAACTGGAAATGCCCCTTCTTCTGAGTCTGACATAGACATCTCCAGCCCCAACGTGTCTCATGATGAGAGCATTGCCAAGGACATGTCCCTGAAGGACTCGGGCAGCGATCTCTCTCATCGTCCCAAGCGCCGTCGCTTCCATGAAAGCTACAATTTCAATATGAAGTGTCCTACTCCAGGCTGTAACTCCCTAGGTGAGTGTGACCAGCTTTCTGACACCTGTGTTCTATGGTTTTTGCCCTCTGAAATTAGGATCATGAAGAAATGTTTCATCTTCTCTTGTGATCTAGCTCTTTAGGTTCTTCAGTGGTGCTCAGAATATCACTGGGTTGCCCACTCAAACAAGAAGTATTTTTGCTTCTTGGTCTGTAGTCAATAAGAATAGATCTGGTTGCAAGGACATTAAGTGGGATGCACCCACCAGTTTATTGAAAGCTCCCTGTGAAAATTTCCTCCTCTTTCCTGCAAAAATAAAACCGAAGACCAGTTATCTTCAAAATGGCTTGTTGTGTGGTACATAGTTGGAGCTTAATGAGGAGTATAAGCTAATGCAGAATATTGGTTGTATGGTTAGAGCTGATAAGGAAATGAGAAAAACAGATTTCTTCTTGCACGGCCATGAAACTAAAAGGGCACAGATGAGACCCTGGTCTTTTGTGACTTTGGTGGTTGTAGGTCTTCTATATTTGATAAATATAAACCAGACAAGTATCTCTTCTCAGATAAATGAGTATCTCAGTGTTTTTTTTTATGACCTTTACCTTTTACTGACAGATTCTTATGATGGTTTAAACCTTACTAATGCTCCTTAAGTGAGCTTCATTCCAAGTGTTGGGCTTAAGTTTTTGTCTAGAGTTGGAAGGCACTGATTGACATTACAGGCCTTTCTCCCCTGAGTCTGCTTCTCAAATCTGTGAACTTTTCAACCTGGCCGGCCATCAGGTTCAGAAAAAAGTTAGAGCAGAGTAAGCTGTTGCTTTGCAGGCCCACAGTATGTTTTCCCTAGCATTTAATTTATCTGGATCTTTTCCTGGTCTTCGCACCACTTTCTCAGATAATTTCAACTCCTCAGGATGCATAGAGTATAATAAGTTCCCCTAAACCATCACACCAGTCATCACTCAAAGAAAATAATTGTTTCCGGCCTAAATCAGTATCCTTGGGTAAATGATGAAAAACTAAGAATAGACATCATCATATAAACATTAGTATTTAAGAGTTAGCTAATGTACTTTAAGATGGTAAGGGGATCTACTTTTCATATGGCAAGGAAAGAGACTCAAGCTCTGCTAGTCACTATCCATGCTTCCCTAAATTCTTACTTTTATGTACTCTGCCACATACCAGACACCGTTTTAGTTTCTGGGGGTGTAGCTGTGAACATGTCAAACAAAGTTCCTACTGTCATGGAGCTTATAGTCTAATTGGGAAAGGCAAGACAGGTAGATACATAATACGTCAGCTAGAGATATTTCCTTGAAGGAAAACGAGGGAGTGCTGAGAGGGTAAGGTATTGTGCATATATACAAACCATACACACACAAACAGGTGGTAAGGGTATGGGACACGAGAATGCTTAAGCAGTTTGAAGCACACTTACGGGCCAATATGCCTAGGACAGAGCAACCAGAATGGATAGGAGGAGATGAGGTCTGCGTTGGACCTGACGGTATGTTATTTATGCTCAGTCCTTAACCTCCTTGGTGGAGTAGATGAAAGGATAAATATAAATCTGTTGCATCAGAGGAAAGTTTACTTTGACTTCTCGTATTAATATACTGGCAAAGTTTGAAACATATGAACCTGAACTTCCAAAATTATTTTTTGATCCATCTGTTTAAAGAATACAGAGAATTCATTACATTGATAGTTTATAAATTTTTTATTTTTATTTTTATTTTTATTTTTAATTTTTTATTTATTTATGATAGTCACACAGAGAGAGAGAGAGAGAGAGAGGCAGAGACACAGGCAGAGGGAGAAGCAGGCTCCATGCACCGGGAGCCCGACGTGGGATTCGATCCCGGGTCTCCAGGATCATGCCCTGGGCCAAAGGCAGGTGCCAAACCACTGCGCCACCCAGGGATCCCTTATTTTTATTTTTTAATAAAGATTTTATTTATTCATGAGAGAGAGAGAGGTAGAGACCCAGGCAGAGGGAGAAGCAGGCTCCATGCAGAAAACCCGATGTGGGACTAGATGCCGGGTCTCCAGGATCACGCCCTGGGCCAGAAGCAAGCACTAAACCACTGAGCCACCCAAGCATCCCATAGTTTATAAATTTTTAAAATTGTCCAGTATGGATTGATATTTAGATTATTTCTCATTTTATCTATTTTGAATAATACTGTAATGGAAGTATTATATGTATGTATTTTAGTGTCTTGCTAGAAAACCTGTAGGAATAAATTTATAGCAGTAGAATTGCTAGATCAATAAATTAACTGTCCCTTTTTAACACTTTTAATATAGACACATTAAATTGGTTTTATTTCATATATTCTAAAATAAGACATGACTTGAATAATTTACCCAGAAGTTATAGATACATAATATTTTAGAAATATCTATAGAAGTATGTCTAAGAAATATCTATAGAAAGAAGGGTTTCTATAACATTGACACTTTACATTTTATACATGATGTTGGATCACTGAGGGTAGTTTTTTCTATGCAAGATAAATTGAATGGATCTCCAAAAATCACATTTTTAATAATATAGTCCTGGAGAAATGGCAATCTACATATCATGTATTGATTCCTTTCTCCCCCAATATGTGAATTATTTTCATTCTTTAAAGCTTACTCTAAATCATGTATGATTTTTTAAATCCCGTATGATTTTTTAAATCCCGCTGTCTTCATTACCCAGAGGTTTTGTAAACCCTTTGGTTAAAGAGACTTATAAAAAGGAAATAATGTTCAGTTCCCTCTGTGTTTCCCAAAACCACATGAAAAATAGAAAAGTGAAGAGGTATATCCCTTAGATAAAATGAGCTTTCTATATTATTACTATTAATGTCCTCTCATAAGAGTGCCTTGTGGTAACTTCCTATTTTATTTCAGTGTTTAGTTTTAGGTGTACAATATAATGATTCAGCAATTCTATATATTACCCAGAGCTCATCAAGATAAGTGTACTCTTGAGCCCCTTTAAATCTATTTCACCTCTTTCTCCCCCCCCCCCAACCCCTTTGGCAGCCACTAGTTCTCTGTATTTAAGAGTCTGGTTTATTCCTTTGTTTTGTTTCTTATATTCCCCATATGGATGAACTCCTATGGTATTTGTCTTTCTTTAACATATTTCACTTAGCATAATACCCTCTAGGTCCGTCCATATCATAAATGGCAAGATCTCATTCTTTTTTATGGCTGAGTAATGTTCCTGTGTGTGTGTGTGTGTGTGTGTGTGTCTGTGTCTGTGTATACATATATACATATATATGTAGAACACGTCTTCTTTATCCATTTATCTATGGATGGACACTTGAGTTACTTTTGTAGCTTGACTATTGTAAAGACTAACTGCCTGTTTAAAAATCTGATTACAGAAGAAGAAGCCTAAGTCTTTTATTTATTTATTTATTTGTTTGTTTGTTTGTTTATTTGTTTATTTATTTATTTATTGTTTTGGAAGCCTAAGTCTTTAAACAGAATCAGCCCCCTTCCAAAAAAATGAATATATTTAATCTAGGTCAAAATTGCCAAAATATGTTTATTTCCATAATAGAAGAGTCCATTTTCTTCTTCATTTTCCATAAGTTTCTTTTGGATTATTGCAAAATGCTCAATTCAGGTTTGATATCATTGCATAATAGGAAGCAATACTTAATATCGATATAACTTGATAATTTAGCATAGAAAAGTTAAATATCACCAAAAGAAAATGTTGTTTTTGCTCCTTTTTAATAAATGTATGGCTTTACGATTTTTTGGAATTTGAGAAATACATAATCAGAAGAACAGAAGGAACTACTACTAGTATATTGAACATACTACAAGTATATTCAAAGATTGCCAGATGCATTCTGTGGAAGAAAATAATTTTTTTAAGATTTTATTTATTTATTAATGAAAGATAGAGAGAGGCAGAGACACAGGCAGAGGGGGAGAGAGAGAGAGAGAGAGTGAGAGAGAGGCAGAGACACAGGCAGAGGGAGAAGCAGGCTCCATGCAAGGAGTCTGACATGGGACTCAATCTCGGGTCTCCAGGATCAGGCCCTGGGCTGAAGGCAGCGCTAAACTGCTGAGCCACTGGGGCTGCCCGGAAGAAAAGAATTTATTGTGGGTGCAAGTTATGGCCCTAACATCACTTACCTTTGGTAGATTCAATCTATGATCAGATATATATTGGATAAAAATAATATATTTGGAAGGTAACACAATTGGCGTACAGAGAACTATCACTTTATGAGCTTACATCTTTTATCTTGAGATTAAGTTTTTCCTTCTTTTAACAGGACATCTTACAGGAAAGCATGAGAGACATTTCTCCATCTCAGGATGTCCGCTCTATCATAACCTCTCAGCTGATGAATGCAAGGTAATTGTATTCATTACTTGACATATAGTTATCCAGTGAGTGCTTACTTAAGGTTTGTCAGGTACTCTACTAAACACTGGGGATCCAATGTGAACAAAATAGGCAGGGTCCTTTTTCTTACATTCTAGTGGAGGAAACAAAAGTACAGTTGTTTTTTTAAAAAAATAGTCAAACAGATAAAAGAATTATAGTATGTAATGAATGCTTGAAGGAAATAGGGAGATTATATATGGAATACTTGGAATATCATCTTGTAGTGCATTGATACTTTCCATTGAAAGTTGACTTCAATGACAGCCAGAGACCTATTCCATTAGGAAATAATTTGCGTAAATATGTGATCTCAATATTTATGCATTAGATTCTCTTCTCGTGAATCTGTGAAGACATTTTGCTCTTTAAATTTTTTCATAATTATTTTCCTTTCTCTCTGTTTCTACAGAATACTTTTCCTTTTTGTTACCCGCAATCACATCTACTCTTGGCTAGTTCTTGTTTTAAGTTCTTGAGAAATATAGTCCTAAATAACCTTTGCGATTTGAGGGTAATAGATTTAGGAGAGTCTGAGATCCTATTTTATATGTTCTGTGTGGGTTGCAGCTACCAGGAATGGAACTAATAATGGAGAAAGAGTTGAGAACGTTCTTAATTAAATGGATTGCGTGGGTAGTATTTGGACAGGTTATCCAAGCTCATTACATCAAAGTATTAACTGTTGTTCTTGTGGCTGTTATTTTCTGACAACGCCAAGGTCACAGATTTATTCCTGTCTGAGCCAGTTTTATCCTAAGAAAAATTAGAATCCCTAGCTAATATTAGTTCTTTCTGATTCAGGAATTAGTTCTCTTATTCAATAGCTAGACCACACGATGGGAAATTACTTTATGTCTTCTATAGTCTTTTAACAAAGTATGTATACTTTGAATTCTTATATGGATTTTAAGGTTGAAGACACTCTTATTTTTCTTCAGTCCAAATCTCTTGTGTAAGGAGAGTCATTATTTCTTCTGCTCTGTGTAAGAGCAAGTGGTAGGTCTTCCCATTAGCCTGAGACCAAAACGTCTGCATCAGAAGCCAGCAAAGCACTAGGTCTTTCTCTGAAAAGAACTGTGGTCTCTTTTTTGAGAGCTATCCTCTGCTTCTTGTCTTTAAATATCCTGATCTGATACTGTGGATGGTTTCACATAGAAGTTTTCCTAAGGTACAACTTTTTAAATTGTTGGCTTGCAGCAATGTGAACAAGTTACTTTAAGCAATTTATTTTTTAAAAAGAAAAATAAAAATTTCAGTTTGAGAAAGAAAATTCTGGAAAAAGAAGGAAAGCATTTCTTGAATTTTTCCTCAGTTTTTTTCTTCCTCGCAAGAGAAATCAGGCTCTGCATAATCCATCTCTACTACTGGAACTTGGAGGATCCATGGAATTTCTGAAAGATACATATTTTTATTATGTTTAGAATTCCAAATGGAAAAATTAGACTAATTCCTTGTATTTATTGAAAGCTTTGTAGTTTTAAAGTACTTGCATATACTTGATTACCCTTGAGTTTCCCGGTAAACGATTGCAATCAAGAGTATTACCATTTTTATTCAGTTACAGATTGCCGTGACTGCACACTGTGCCAGGTATCTGAGGATTTTCTGACTGAGAAAAGACTGTGTTCAATGAGCTAACTTTCTCATTGGGGGAGGCAAAACACATACAAATGAATAAAGAAGAATTTCATGCAGTGATAAATGTGTGAGGAACAAAAAACTAAAGATACAGAGATACGGCTGTTTTGGGAGTGACGGGAGTACGGCACTGCTTTTGTTCAGGTTGTTAAGGAAGAACCTTGCAGAGGAGTTGGCATTGGACCTGAGTCATGGCTGATGGCAAAGAGACTGTTGTGTGAAGATCAAGGAGGTGAGATGTAGGTGGAAGGACAAGCAAGCACAAAGGCTGTGAGGTGGGGATCAACCCTATGTGGAGTTTGAGGGGCCACAAGTAGGAGTAGGCCAGTGTGGCTGGAGCATGATCAGAAATGAGGAAGCAGGATCCAGATCCTGAAGGACCTTTAGGCCTTGGCACGAGGAGTATGTCTTTATTGTGATGGCTGTGGGAAGCACTCGGACGGCTTTAGCAAAGATGTAATATCATTTCATAAATGCTTTTTAAAATCACAGCTTGTTTGCCTGTGGAAAATGGACTGGAGAGGGTAGGAGTGGACGCAGTCGACTTATTAGAAGGTTGCTCCAAAGCTCAGGCAGTAGCTGGTGGCCGGGACTAGGTGCTGTATCATTGGAAATAGTAAGAACTGATCGGATTTAGGATATGTTTTGGAGGGGGCCAGCCTGATAGACTTGCTGATGGATTTGATGAGGGGAGAAGCAACAGCAAGGTTGACCTTCAAGTTTTTGACTCGATGGTGGTTTCAAAAGTGTTGCTGTCTGTCGATAGAAGGAATATTTGGAAGGAGCAGATTTGTGGGAAAACACCAGTGGTGGTGGTTTGACTGTGCTAAGTTTTTGTGTGAAGTGCAACAGCTGGTTGGTTGTGAGCCCTCATTTCCGGAAGGTGAAGTAGAAGCTGTTGGACAGCTCTGATTGGTGTTAAGATCACAGAACTGCAGAGTTGAGTTTCCCCATGGACTTGACCCCCAGCTTTCCAACCTTTTCTTTGCACCTCTTCTTGCGCTTCCTTAGGTTTCTTGTTTCTTCTTCATTGTGTGGTGGAAAGGGTCCAGGCTCAGTAATCAGACTTCATTAAAATCTTCGCCTTACCACCATGTAGCTGTGATGATTTCACTTCTCTAATTCTCAGTTAATGGCTGAGAAAGCAGACCGTGAAGCCTGCTTTACCTATTTTTGTAGAGATGGTGATAAACTCGAAGACCCTTTGAAAGTAGAAGCACAACATAAATTCAAGGGATTACCATTGTATTCTTATGCTTTTAAGTAAACTTAGTCTTAGAAGCAGGTGGATTTATTGACATTGTTGATGGTTGCAGGTGAGAGCACAGAGCCGGGATAAGCAGATAGAAGAAAGGATGCTGTCCCACAGGCAAGATGACAACAACAGGCATGCAACCAGGCACCAGGTACGGGCCTTGTTAAAGCTCTGGCCGCTCACAGTCTGAGAGCCAAGTCTTGGATCTCCTCTGCCTGGGAACAGGCATTAGGTCTAACCATGCCTCTTGTTCCCCATGGTAGTTCTAAGTGACTCATACTCAGTTGTACGTTCAGAAGCATATTTGCTTTCCAGATAGTAAAATTTCATGAGACAAACACTTTTGCTTCATAAATGAAGGGCTCATGTTGTTTATGAAAATAATAGTAATCGCAGATAGTCCTGATTATTTTAGAGATTACACTTGCTGCTCCATGTCCTCATGTTGCATCTCCTTTTTAACCGTTTGTTACTTTCAAACTCCCTCACTGTGCTGGCATGTTTCCGAGGTCACCAGTGACTTGTGCTTATTAGCATTTGACTCTTGTTGATGGTCTCATTTTTCTTCTACTTCTCTCTTGCCTTGGATTCCAAGATGCTGCTTTGCCTTAATCTTTCTGCTTCTCTGAACATCCTGCTTATTGATTATGCTTAATTCCTTGTTCCTTCATGAATGCCTTTGGTCTTTGCTCTTGCTGTCTTTCTGCCTAACTTTGTGCCAAGAAGAGATTGTGTTTATCCTTCAAGGCCTTGAGCATCTCTCAGCTGTTGTAGGAATTTCCCAGATCTCCTGCCACCGGGGACTTTTTCCTTACGTATTCCATTTTAAGGTTCTCAGGATGCTGGCTTAGCACTTGTCACATATTGTATATACATAGCTCATCATATGGATGTCTGTTTTTGTGGTTAGATTATAGGTGGATAGCAGAGGAAGCCTGGTGAGGAGGGAGAAGTTTGGGTTTGGAGCCAAACAAATCTGGATTTGAATACTGTGATTCTGTTATGCTAGCTGTGTGATCTCGGGTAGGTCAGCTAATCTCCCTAAATAGTATTTCCTTGTTAATAGCAAGGAGTGAATACTACCTACCTGGTAGGGTAGTCATCTAACAAATACCTATCCCCAGTGCTTGGCAGGTAATAAGCACTCCCATGAGTGGTAGCTGCGATTCTTTTTTTTGTCTGTCTGGGGTTCTCGTGTTACTCAGTTTAAAAGTTTTATTCATTCTTGTATCAGTGTCTTGGAAAACAGCAAACATTCAAGAAATGCTTTTTGAATTGAAATGATCTTTATTTTATTCCTGTTGTTTTGGTGGAGGCTTCCCTCCTTAATTTATGTTTTATTTGGTTTACTACTAAAATAAGTACATTCCTGAACCCATATTAACTGACAGTAACTATGGTGGTCTGGAACCCAATTTCAAATTTTAAAATCATCATAGTATTTACAGAGTGACTGTAACACGTGGCATTTTTTTCCCTGCCCACATTGTGTTGGGTTTTGTGTTGTTACTTTCATTTTGAAATTTACTGACATAATGCATTTTCTAGCTAGCTTCTCAGTGTCCTCTTATTGCCTTTTAGGCACCAACAGAGAGGCAGCTGCGGTATAAGGAAAAGGTGGCTGAACTCAGGAAGAAAAGGAATTCTGGGCTGAGCAAAGAGCAGAAAGAGAAATATATGGTGAGAAAAAGTTAAACAGCATGAACTCTTGCTAATCGCATTTGATTGTTTTTGGTTTCTAAACTCTGCTTTTCAGATCTGCCATTTGGTTTTCTCCAGTAGAAGGGTCCACCTCTGGCCCTTAAAGTTTACTACCATAATCCTCCCTCAAACTGGGTTAAGAGTAGAAACAGGAGGTCTTTGAAAAACAAAATGGTCTTATAATTTAGATAAACAGAAATTCAATCCTGTAGTTGTTTGTAAACCTCTCTTTAGTTGTAAAGGGTTAAATTTAGCCATTGAACAAATACCAGGATGTTGGAGATGTCTGTATGTAGGAAAGTATCTTAATGGGAAAACAGAATTCCTGCATGATAAAAATTAATTGGGTGATACAGTCTGTAACAAGATTTTTTGTGTAGTATTTTAGCTTTCTTCCTAGTTTTAAAAATAATGCACATTTGGGCTTATGGGTTTTTTTTAAAGATTTTATTTATTTATTTGAGAGAGAGAGCTTGAGCAGGGGGAGGGGAAAAGGGAGAGGGAGAAGCAGACTCCCTGCTGAGCAGGGAGCCCAAGGATTCAGGGCTGGATCCCAGGACCCTGAAATTATGAGAGCCGAAGTCAGATGCTTAACTAACTAAGCCACCCAGGTGCCCTAAAAGTAATGCATATTTGTAATAGGAAACACAGAACACAGGACACCTAGGTGGTTCAGCAGTTGAACATCTGCCTTTGGCTCAGGTCATGATCCCTGAGTCCTAGGAACCGGTCCTGCATAGGGCTCCCTGCAGGGAGTCTGCTTCTCCCTCTGTCTCTGCCTCTCTCCTCTCTCTCTCTCTCTCTCTCTCTGTCTCTCACAAATAAATAAAATCTTAAAAAAAGGGGGGGGGAGTACAGAACACATAAGAAAAGTATACATAAATAAACATCAATCCTATACCCTAAAAAGTAACCATGGTTAGCATTTGAGGAGATATTTTCCTAACCTTTTACATAATGCCTTATTTATGTAATTTGGATTTTACTGTAAGTACAGCTTTGGATTCTCTGTTTTCACCTAAATAACTTGAACTATAATTTCCTCATTTCATAAAAAATTTTTCAAAAAATTTTTGCTTAAAATTTAACTTAAGTATAAAGATTTATGGTAAACATAATTTATAAATACATGTGAATGATATTTATAAATGTGGTAACAAAAAAAAAAACAAAAAACAAATGTGGTAACAAATGTGTTTCCTACTGAAAATACCAAAAATATTAGAGAAGAAAAATTCCAATAAAAATCATCCTCTGAGATAAGACACACACACCCCCATGTGTTTTGCTATATGATCTTTTGTCTTTTTCTGGTGTGTATTTTTATTTTTTTCATGGAGTTGGAATATTGGCTTATTTAGGCACCAGATTATTTAATGTATGGTTTGTGAATACTTAGCACAGCCTCACTAAAGCAAAAATATGCCAAGCCATGTGTTTACTTTTTTGGTCATCCCCACTGCCTTGAAAATGATAATCTTATGAATGAAATGGAAATGGACCAGCAGGAAATGGGTGGTGGGCGAATTTGTAGCTAACCGCCTACGCCAAACTGCTGGGTTTGTAGAGGGGGAGGGTTCCCGTAGTGCGTTGTCAGGTGCGAAGTTGTAAGCTTCCCTCTGCCTAATTCAGTGTTTTTATCTACAAATAGGGTAGACATGGAATAAGTAACATGATAATAGCATTTATTGAGTGGTTAGGCACTGTGGTTATGTTGTTCCCATCATCTATGAAATCCTTTTTGATGGATGGTGTCTTAAACTATTACATAGGTAAGAAAACGGAGGTTTATTTTATTTATTTATTTATTTATTTATTTATTTATTTATTTATTTATTTATTTATTTATTTATTTATTTATTGAAAACGGAGGTTTAGAGAGAGAATTTGCCCAGAAATCATATGGAAATAGAGTTTCTGAAGTAAAAGCTCCTAAAATTTACAAACATCTACTTTCCAATAATTTGAGCTAGGTTATTTGGATCCAACCATCCTGTTTAAAACTGCTGGATAGGATTTTTTAAACTTAAAAAAATTTTTTTTAATTTTTTTTATTTATTTATGATAGTCATACAGAGAGAGAGAGAGGCAGAGACATAGGCAGAGGGAGAAGCAGGCTCCATGCACCGGGAGCCCGACGTGGGATTCGATTCCCGGTCGCCAGGATCGTGCCCTGGGCCAAAGGCAGGCGCCAAACCGCTGTGCCACCCAGGGATCCCCTAAACTTAAAAATTTTTTGATTAAACTAGAAGAAATATTTAGAGCCTGAATCTTAGATGGCATTCCAGATTCAAAGGACGCCTGGGTGGCTTATTAGTTAAGCATCTGCCTTTGGCTCCTGGCGTGATCCTGGAGTCCCTATCAGTTCCCGCATCCTGCATCGGGCTCCCCACATGGAGCTTGCTTCTCCCTCGCCTGTTTCTGCCTCTCTCTCTCTCTCTCTCTCTCTCTCTCTCTCTCTCTCTCTAAGTCTCTCATGAATAAATAAATAAAATATTTAAAAAACAACAACAAAAGATACAGGTCACAGGGGCCCAGAAGAACTGGAAGAAATTGTATTAGAGGTCAAGGTACTGGTGAATGTTTTTTTCATATGCTAATATACATGTGAACTCTATAATGTTCTCCCTGGGATGAGCCATCCACTCCTCTTAACAACCATTGTCTTCTATTCTCTGGGTGAGAGGTGGAGTTAGGACAGAGTGGGAAGGGCTAGAATCAGAGGTTTAAAAGAGAAGTTTCCTTTGTGGCCTTTCTTTCCGGTGCCAGCATACTTGTCATGACTACCATGGTGAGATTTGATGCTTAGTGAGAACTGGCTTATTTTTATGCTACTGATTTTCTATGGATATTGCCTCTTTCTTCTTCCTTAATATTTATTTAGTACAATGTTTTTTAAAGGGGCCAGCTTGTATTTCCCATGCACTGGGGCTGAAGATCTCAGGCAGGAGCTTCAGGCCCCGGGTGGAAAGGGTCATGGATGCAGCGACCACAGAGACAGAATTTAGCAAGGACCACTTAGTGCAGATACCCTTCCTTGTTGCGGCTTTTCCTTTTAGTCTAAAATCTCAGACCCTAAGTCTCAGATTTTGTGGGGTTTTTTTGTTTTTGTTTTATTCTTAAATGTGAGAGTATACACCAAGGCTCCTTCCGGATTTCAAGATTCTAGGAATTTTTTTTTTTTTTTATTAAAGTCTATTTTTTTTTTTTTATTTATTTACTTATGATAGTCACACAGAGAGAGAGAGAGAGAGAGAGAGGCAGAGACACAGGCAGAGGGAGAAGCAGGCTCCATGCGCTGAGAGCCCGATGTGGGATTCGATCCGGGGTCTCCAGGATCGCGCCCTGGGCCAAAGGCAAGCGCCAAACCGCTGCGCCACCCAGGGATCCCAAGATTCTAGGAATTTGTAGTGCCTTTGGGTTTGTTATATTTTATTTATCTGTATTGTCCACATTTTCAGATGAAGGAGTGGAGGCATAGAATTCTGACCCTCAATTTGCTCATTTAGAGAAGAATGAAACTGTTTAGAAAGTGTAGGAGCATTTTCTTTCTAGATTCACTGGGTGCATAATGGTTGTTTTTGGCATTAACCTGATAACTGTGTCTTATGCTCAGTCCTTGGTGCCTAGTAAAATGCCTGGCATATAGTAGGCACTAAACAAATAGCTTGGGATCCCTGGGTGGCGCAGCGGTTTAGCGCCTGCCTTTGGCCCAGGGCGCGATCCTGGAGACCCGGGATCGAATCCCACGTCGGGCTCCCGGTGCATGGAGCCTGCTTCTCCATCTGCCTGTGTCTCTGCCTCTCTCTCTGTCTCTCTGTGACTATCGTAAATAAAAAAAATAAAATAAAATAAACAAATAGCTTATACTTGTGGTTGGCCCTCTGGTTGGCATTGATTGAAATGAAATAGATTAAGTTCTTAGAAGCAAGGAGAATCACACTCTGATTATTTTCCTAGGAACACAGACAGACCTATGGGAACACTCGGGAACCTCTCTTGGAAAACCTGACTAGCGAGTATGACTTGGATCTTTTCCGAAGAGCACAAGCCCGGGCTTCAGAGGATTTGGTGAGTATTAAAACCTTCAAGCTGTGGACCACTTGTGAAGGACATGTAGAACTGCCAAGAAAAGTGATCAATCAGTTGATGAAGAATTAAATGTCCTTTACTGCTTGAATCTCTTTCCCCGCCCCCCAGGTATCCTTTTATCTGATCGTCCTCCACCCCATTCATATTTAAAATTAATTCCCTCCCTTCTCTTTCCCTGATGGGTTTTCCCTCTACACCTCACCTCCCAGATGGACCCGTTTGGTCGAAGTGTTGAGGCTGTGTGAGACTATAGATGGCCCTTGGTCTCCGTTGAGCAATTTGCAATTCTGAGAGCCTCTAGATGTTTGCTTAAGCCTCTCCTGTTCTCTTAACACTCTCACCTCCCCGCCACCCCTCCAGGAACTTATCTTTGCAGGCTTTCCTGAGCCTTCCAGCCTATCCCCTAAAAGAATTGAACAGTGAAGAGAAATAATGGAAAAGGCTGGCTATGTGTTTTAGGAAATTAATCTATGACCTGGTCAAGTTTAACAGTTAGTTTCCCTTCGTTTTCATACCCTAGGAGAATTTCCAACAACTTTGTTTTAAAAAAATTTGTGGTACCTCTGATTTAACAGGTTAAATGTGTTGAGGAATACTTTGGTTGTAGAGTGAATATCTTATTTACTTTTTTTTTTAATTGCATCAAATACTTCATTTATAAATCCTCAAATAGACTTCTCGGAAACTTGGAGGCAGCAGCCTTTGGTGGCTGCTTTCTCTATCGTGCTCTGGAACAGCATTTCCTATCCCAGCTCGCCACCTGGTTAGGATTAAAAAATTCCTAGTATCCGCTCCTAGCCATTGAGTAGAGCTTGATATTCACAGATGCAGATATTTTCTACTTTATCTAGAATTTAAATTCCAGTGTTACAGCACTGTCTATGTTTCAGAAGTATTCCTAGATAATCTTTTCTGTTTCGTTTTAGAATGTTTTGTAAAAGTGGGGCGTTTGTATTCGTGGGAGATTGCCTTTATAAAACGGTTTGTTTGGTACAGCCTGATTAAAAACAAAATTTTACCAAGTACTTGTTATGAGGTTCTAGAGATGAGGCCCACTCAGAGCAGGATAGGGAGCAGAGGAAAGCTGCAGTCTGTACTTGCAGGCAATGTCAATGGTGAATTTTCTAGAAGCCTTCCTGACTAGGTCTAGGTAGGTAGTCCTCTTTAGTGCAAGCTTCTCCTGAGTTAGAAACCAATTCTGTCATATTTTTTCACATAGCCTAGCATGGTGACATGCAAACAAGTGTATTGCCGGCTTTTTAAAAACAAAGATAATCAATTGTAATCTTCCGACTTTTTTTTTTTAAGATTTTATTTATTTGGGGGAGAGAGGGAGCAAGAACGTGCGTGGGCACATAACACAAGCAGGAGGAATGGCAGAGAGGAAGGGGAAGAAGCAGGCTCCCCACTGAGGAGGGAGCCCCATGGGGGACTTGATTCTAGGAACCCCCAGGATCATGACCTGAGCTGAAGGCAGATGCTTAACTGACTGAGCCACGCAGGCACCCTGTAATCCTTCTGCTTTTTGAAATCTATAATAGGAGAAGTTAAGGCTGCAAGGCCAAATCACTGAGGGGAGCAACATGATTAAAACAATTGCTTTTGGTCGTTATGAGCTCGACACTTGGTACCATTCTCCTTATCCCGAAGAATATGCACGACTGGGACGGCTCTACATGTGCGAATTCTGTTTAAAATACATGAAGAGCCAAACGATACTTCGCCGACACATGGTAAGCTTTCTGGGATTCTGTGATGGTGATAGCCATGACCTGTAGGAGCTCTAGGTGCTGATGTCTATCTGGGTGAACCTCTGTCTCACCGCATCTCTCAGTGGTCCATAGTAATGGGGCAAAGGCGTAGGAAATTGAAAGCCGCATTTCAGGGTAGGGAAGATTCACCCTGTATGGCATGGCTGGTGCTGAGTGGTACTCCAAGCAGCTGATGTCCCGTAATCACATCCTGTCACACAAATTTCCTTGTCTTTTTTCTTGCTGCCTGCTCTTCACCATTTCTCCTTGGGATATAAATTCCCTCTGCCCACAGTTTTTATGTGTCCCAAACTAGATAAAAACAAGTAGACTTCATTGGATGGACTTCATTAGACAGGGACAGGACAAGGTGACTCACTTTGTATCCATAGCAACCAGTGTGGGCAGTAAGTGCCCAGTAAATGTGTGTTGAATGAATGCTTATTTAAAGGAGACAAATTATGAAGTGAAAAAAATGGATCCTTTGGTATCTTCTGAAGTTTGGTTCTGTCCAGTTCTTAACATTGTCAAAATAGGAAGAAAGACATGATACTCATTTTATTCATAAAAATGCTCACTAGGTAAAATACCTTAAGCCTTAAGCCATTTTCCTTTCCTTAGTTGTAGAGTAAAAAAATCTTGTCTTAAAGGAATTTCTGGGAACTGGGATGGGAAAAGGGGAAGGAGCCTTCTTGGGTGGGGCACTTTCCTTTTCCTGTTTCTGTAGTCCCAGAGTAATTTGGCTCTAAGATCTTTTAGGGTTTCCCTCTTTTCCCTCCCCTTCCACCTTTATTTCTGGGATTTCTGCATGTCGAGCATCTACAGCCCAGGCTTTCCCACAGTTTCTCTCCCACGCTTCTCCCCAGTTGGGCTGGGGGATAACTTTTTGTGTTCCCATCTCTGGAACACATGGTCTGGAGTGTTGCAGCCTAGAACTGCCCCTATGAATTAAACTCTACAGACGTGTGCACACCAGAGTGGAGTGGAGGAGGACTGCCTGAGTGATGGGCCAGGGCTAGGACTGGTGGGGAATAATGGAACCAGAGGACTGGTCTCTGCTGCAGTTGTAGACCATGACGATAAAATAAAACATGGTTTTGCTGTGTGAAAGTAAGTCTTACTGTTGTAAACTGCTTACCATGTAGGTTTTAATTCCTTTTTGTTTCTGGTTATTCAGTGTCATTAACCAATGAAACAGCCCCAAAGGGCAAGACCTCTAGTACCAGAAGGTAAAAAAGGGTTTGGAAAAATTGAGGGTCATATAAACATTTTGAATATTTGACGATTTGGATTACCTGAGGTACAAAAATCAAATTTCAGGAAATGAAAACCTGTTTTTTTTTTTTCTTCTGTACGTCTTCTGATTCCCATTGCTGAAATGAGCCTTCTTTGGTCATTTTACTAATGATTTGGCTTTTGTTTCTAAACAGTTGTTGCATTAGTTGGGTTATTGTTGGAAAGAACCACTGTGAATAAATGGGTGGATATAGGAACAGGCTAGGGATAGAGCTTTCTTGAGGCAATTCCAGTTAGTATTTGGATTCATATGTGACAAATTGGGCATGATTCTTGAGTTGACCAAGTCACAATAAAACTTAGTAGAAAATGTTCCATATACATACATTTCCTGAATGATACTTTTTAATGTATTTACATAAAACCTGTTAAGAATTCACCTATTTACAGCAGTGGCTGGCTGCATTAAATCTTAGCAACTGAGGGTGAGGAAAGGGGCACCTTGTACCACCTTGTGGCCAGATGCCCACCCACCCTCGGGGTTTCTTGATGCTAAACCAGGCTACCTTGCCCTTTTCTTTTTCTTTTTTTTTTTTTTTTTAAGCTACAGAAAGACATGCTAAGACTATTCCTTTTTTTTTTTTTTTTTTTTTTTTAAATTTTTTTTTTTTTTTTTTATTTATGATAGTCACACAGAGAGAGAGAGAGAGAGAGAGGCAGAGACATAGGCAGAGGGAGAAGCAGTCCCCATGCACCGGGAGCCCGACGTGGGACTCGATCCCGGGTCTCCAGGATCGCGCCCTGGGCCAAAGGCAGGCGCCAAACCCCTGCGCCACCCAGGGATCCCAAGACTATTCCTTATATAACAAAAGAAACACTTTGGTGGAGGTTAGTCTTGATTGTTAGGGGGCCTCTTTTCTAATCCAAAGGAAAGACTAATGGTTAGGTAGTAACAACCTTTACCAGTAAAAGTGAACGTCAGGTATTCCTGCCTTCACTTAGCAACTCTAAGCTGCTAGAAATAAGCTGCTTAAGAATTTCCTGTTGGTGCAGGGCATTTTATAATCGAGGGTATTTTTTGTTTATCTGGCCTTTACATAGTAGATGATTTTAATCTCCTGGATTGAAACAGGGCCGGAATATGATCTAGAAAACTTGTTCTAAACTGCTATAAAAATACTATAAGCACATTACTATGATTTTAGAAGCCTTTAATTGTTTTACTAAAAAAAAAAAAAAAGAAAAGAAAAAAACAATTCTTGCTGTATGTTCTCGAGTGTGTCCAGCTGCCTGTCATTTCTGCTAACTAAATTGACCTATGATTCATTTTTCCATTTGAGCAGCAGTCTCATTGGGAAAGGTTTGTTTCCCTGATAATGAATTCCATTCTCTTGCAGGCTAAATGTGTGTGGAAACACCCACCTGGCGATGAGATCTATCGCAAAGGCTCCATCTCCGTGTTTGAAGTGGATGGCAAGAAAAACAAGGTAGGGAGGTGTGGTGGCGCGTTTATATTCACAGATTTCAGAAGCACTTTGTTCCATCTCGGTCTCCCATTGTAAAGAAGATAGGACTCTGCTGTTGACCAAGCACACTCTCTGCTTCATCCACAATGATGCTACGATCCTTAATTTTAGGCCTTTATCTGATAAGTTTCGAAATCCCTGGCCCACACATAAATTCTGTTTCTGCTTCCAGATCTACTGCCAAAACCTGTGCCTGTTGGCCAAGCTTTTTCTGGACCACAAGACATTATATTATGATGTGGAACCCTTCCTGTTTTATGTTATGACTGAAGCGGACAATACCGGCTGTCACTTGATTGGATATTTTTCCAAGGTCAGCAGGATCTGGAGATTAAGAAGCTACAGGCCCAAGCAGGGTGATTGATGTTGGCATTTGGGGACCCAGATCACTGACAGGAAGAGGCAGTATCCTGGGCAATGATGTGACATCCCTTCCCTTAAGGGTTGGGGAGGAGGGTTGCGGAAATCCATGTATAAAAGATTATTTAATGAAAATACAGGATTTTTATTAAAAGCTTCTGGTTTATTCATTTCTGGACTTGTGGGTTGGAGTTTCCTTTTAATTATTGGCCAAGGCCCTGCCTACTAACCCTGAAGCCCACATTTTGTAGTCAAGCCAGCACTCCTGGCTTGGCCCGTTATTAGCCTAAAACCAGGAATCTGTTCCTTTCGCCTGGTTTTCTAGCTGGGCTTCTTCTGTGATACTGCCACTGTGCTTTTGAAGGCTGAATGTCAGATTTATTTTATGATTTTTTAATATAAACTATTGAAATCTAATTCTCATAGCACACAGTCCACTCAGTGTTTTTTGTATCATCAGAGTAGTGCAGTAGCCACACAGGCCCTACGCTCCGTTTTGGTTACCCCGGAAAACAACCCCTAAGCAACACTCCCTGTTTCCACTCAACCCCTGCCAGCCCTCTGTCTCTGTAAGTTACCTGTCATGAATTTTTTTACCTAAAAGAAACCATACAGGCTGTGATTTGATTGTTGACTCCCTTTCAAAATGGGGGTTTACTGTTGGGGATCCCTCTCTTTTCCAGTAGGCAACTTCCTTTTGAAAAATTAACATTTACAGATGGGTTGCCCTGAGCGACTTGAGCAGTTGATACCTACTTGCCCTGGCTATGTGACTAGAAAGAACTCCATCGGCTCCTCTCAGCAGAGACTAGTCTCAGAGCAAGGGAAAGCCTGGCATTTATGGCTTTGGCCACAGTAAAGGGTGTGGATGAAACAGCTGTGAGCCTGACAGCCACTCCCCAGGACCAGTTAACCAGATATTTTGCAAGCAGCCTTATTTTGGGTTTGTGGGACTGCTGACACCTTGGTTTCCAGACCCTTGTGACCTGCTTTCATCTGTTTTGCTCTTGACTTTAGGAAAAGAATTCATTCCTCAACTACAATGTGTCATGTATCCTCACCATGCCTCAGTACATGAGACAGGGCTATGGCAAGATGCTCATCGATTTCAGTAAGTGGATCTGCTAAGACCTGGGCTCCAAGAGGTATAGGGGCTACCTGAACTGTTTGGGGTATGTCGCATGAGTGCTGTAGTTCGAGGCATGCAGTAAGTGAATGAGTATGTGGAGAGAATCTGACCATCATAGGGTCAGCCCTGGTATATCTTGACCCTTAAGTAAATTCGGGACTCAGTCGATACCTGATAGTAGGGGAAATAAAGGGTAGGAAAGGAAGCTCTTGAGGATTATCCCTATTTGAGACTTGGGAACAGCACATACAGGCATAAGACTTCAAATCTGTTCCTTGATTAAGGATTGCAGTTTTATAAGGACTTGCCTAGTAGCAGTCTGTATACCTGATAGAGGCTTTGGCCTCATTAAGTGTATTCTGTGTTTGGGAATTTGCCTACTCAGTCAAAATTTTTTTTTAATTTTATTTTGTTATTTATTCATGAGAGACCGAGAGAGAGAGAGGGGCAGAGACAGGCATTGGCACTTTTGCAGTCTATTATTGCCATACTTTTCATATTTTGTGCATATCGTTGCTGATTTTATTTTATTTTATTTTATTTTTTTAATAAATTAATTTTTATTGTTCAATTTACCAACATACAGAAAAACACCCAGTGCTCATCCCATCAAGTGTCCCCCTCAGTGCCCGTTACCCATTTACCCCCACCCCCCACTGATTTTATTTTTTAAAAAATTTTATTTATTTGAGAGAGACACAAAGAGTGTGAGTCCAAGGGGGAGGGGAGCAAAGGGAAAGGGAGAAGCAGGCTCCTGAGTAGGAAGCCTGACCTGGGACTCAATCACAGGACCTTGGGGTCATGATCTGAGCTGAAGGTAGATGCCTAGCCTGACTGAGCCAGGGAAGCATCCTTGTTGCTGACGGTTTTTTTTCTCCCAAGATTTTATTCATGGGAAACGGGGCGGGGGCCATAGGCAGAGGAAGAAACAGACTTCCTGCAGGGAGGGAGCCTGATATGAAAAGTTGATCGATTGAGGACCCTGGGAACACGCCCTGAGCTGAAGGTAGATGCTCAACCATTCAGCTGCCCAGGCACCCCCTGGTTGCTGATTTTAAATTGCCCCGAGGTGTAGGGCTGAGAAAAGCCATCTACAAAGGCTGTTGTTGAGTGCCTTACAGAGAAAACACTGGTATTAGAGTTCATTCAAGCATTGGTGTTGGGCTGGAGTTTGATGCTAATGAGTCCAATGTATTTTTTAAAACATATTAGTAAACAGAAACACATAAAATGAGATGACCATAATGATGGGTTGTAAATATGACCAGAGACTTTGAGAAACCTAACCCTGTTTCCACTAGGAGCAGTAGTAGTTCATGTTTGCTAATTCAGTGCTTGCAGTGACTTTGCAGAACATAACTACTATAAATGATGAGAATCAACTATATCTTATTCGTTGTTCACTGTCATACGACATTTTAGTCAGAATTACAGTTCTTAGAGTTAGCCTTCCAATTGTATGTTTATACCCCCTGGGAAGTGGTGAAATCAGGAAATGGCATAATCCATGGGGGGATGGGTAACTATATCTTGTGTATTTTGGAATAGGTGTTAATACTTTTTTTATAAACTTCATTTCATGTTTGAAAATGTCCATAAAATGAAGGTTTTTTAATTTTTAAAAAGATTTTATTTATTTATTCATGAGAGACACACAGAGAGAGAAGCAGAGACACAGGCAGGGTGAGAAGCAGGCTCCAAGAAGGGAGCCCGACATGGGACTCCATCCTGGGTCTCCAGGATCAGGCCCTGGGCTGAAGGCGGTGCTAAACCACTGAGCTACATATGTTTGAAAATGTCCCTAAAATGAAGCTTAAAGAAGAGTTGGATAATAAAACTCGCTGTAAGTGTGATTAGCATCTCCTGGCCAGTCTTGTTACACCTCTATTCTCAAGCTCAATTACTTAGACATCTCTAAAAGATAAGCTCTATTTCATGTCTTAAAAAACCAAATTGGGCAACCCAGGTGGCTCAGTGGTTTAGTGCTGCCTTCAGCCAGGGGCCTGAATCCTAGAGACCCAGGATTGAGTCCCATGTCAGGCTGCATGGAGCCTGCTTCTCCCTCTTTCTATGTCTCTGCCCCTCTCTCTCTCTCTCTCTCTGTGTGTGTGTGTCTCTAATGAATAAATAAAATCTTTAAAAAAATCCAAATTCCTTAATACTTTAAGTTACAGTATTCAGATTTCCCCGATTTTGTGATTTTTATTCCTTTTAAAGAAAACAACATGCAATTATTTTTTTTTTTTAAGATTTTATTTATTCATGAGAGACAGAGAGAGGGAGGCAGACATAGGCAGAGGGAGAAGCAGACCGCAGGGAGCCTGATGTGGGACTCCATCCTGGGACTCCAAGATCATGCCCTGAGCCAAAGGCAGACACTCAACTGCTGAGCCACCCAAGCCTCCCCACATGCAATTATTCTTACTTAATTGCAAATGGAATTCACATTGGAATTGATAGTTATGACTTATAAATTACTTTTAATCTGAAAGTTCTCACTCTAACTCTTGTAATTCTAACCTATTCGTTGAAAGCAGGTTAGTTTTCTGCTAGCATTTTGCAGAGTGGATTTTTCAGATTGCATCCCCATAATGTTTAACATTCAAATGTTAGAACCAGAGGCTTTGTGAGATCCAGCATTGAGATAATAATCTATAAAAACTGAAAAATCTCAAATAGAAAAAGCGATGTAATGAAATGGTTTCCCATCTCTATTCCTAGTCTGCACCTACAGATTACCATTGTTATTAAAGTTTCTATCTCGTGGAACCTTGCAGAGTTTTCTTACTGACTAATACAACTAAATGCAAACACACCATTCTTCCCCTGTGGTTTATCACAAGGCAGCACACTGTACAGCAGCCACCCCATATTTCATTGAATATCTGATGCATAATTGGTACCATGAAGCAGCCTGTCCTTCTCAAGCCTTCCGTGTTGGCACCGTGGTGTTTGTTATTAGAATGAAATACAGTGTCTGCATTTTGTTCCCCTGTAGGTTACTTGCTTTCCAAAGTGGAAGAAAAAGTTGGCTCCCCGGAGCGTCCCCTCTCTGACCTGGGGCTCATAAGCTATCGCAGTTACTGGAAAGAAGTGCTTCTCCGTTACCTGCATAATTTCCAAGGCAAAGAGATTTCTATCAAAGGTTGGTTTTTGGCTCTTTAGGATAGCTGGTACACAAGAAGTTAATGCCAGGAAACATTCCAGTTTCTTCATTGCAAAAAGAAGGCCCCCTGGATGTGGGCCACTACAGAGATCTCATGAAAGTTGCCTAAGGATTCCAGAGCATTTGGCCCTTTGGTAATGGCTATATGATTTTGGTTTCACAAACCTGGGGTAGTTAATACTTTTGTTAAGAATTAAAGTCAAGATAAAAGAAAAATGTTGCCTTTTTTCTAAGTCTTGGCTAACAGAGGAACTGGTAAGACATCTACGTTTATGGAAGGGTTGAAGAAATCCGGTCTGTCCTGTCTCTGACCATGATCTCAAGGGGCCAGAGTGATTTCTTCCTGTAGTAGTTCTCTTTCATAGTTATTAGGACCGATCAAATAAATGCTTCGTAAACTTTTTCTGAACAAGTTGGGTTGAGTATCAGAAATCCCAACCATCTGGGTTTCCTTTAAGCAGGGTAGGGGGCTGGTGGGGGTGGGTGTCTGCACTTTGGCCCAGTTCTTAGGAGTGCTTCTATTTCAGAAATTAGCCAGGAGACAGCTGTGAATCCTGTGGACATTGTCAGTACTCTGCAAGCCCTTCAGATGCTCAAGTACTGGAAAGGAAAACATCTAGTTCTAAAGAGACAGGTAAAGTTTTGGTCAGCTGCTCACTCAGTGCTGAATGTCTCTTGAGGCTTAGCAGAGTAAATGGGGCTTTAACACCTGAAAGGTGTAGCCTTCACTCCTTTTTTAAGATTTTATTTATTTATGAGAGACATACAGGGTGTGGAGGGGAGGGGCAGAGAACACAGGCGGAGGGAGAAGCAGGCTCCACGCGAGGAGCCCAATGTGGAACTCGATCCCGGGTCCCCAGGATCACACCTGGGCCGAAGGCAGTGCTAAACTGCTGAGCCACCCGGGCTTCCCAACAGCCTTTACTCCTTAAAGGAGTTTGTCTACATGTACCTTTTACTGGGTCTCGTTCCCTTTTTCTTTTTTTTTTTTTTTTTTTTTTTTTGGTGTGCTGTGCATCGATGCCTGTTAGGCTTATCTCCTATCTTATCAGAAGCTTTTAGTAAGCTGTCTCAAATTTGGATGGCACAAGTGAAGGAGCTCAGTTAAGCAGTTTTGTGTCACACAGTACTTCTGTCATTTATGGTTTTCTTAGATTGGAGCAAATTGCCCACCTGTTAAAGAGGAGTCCTCATTAACTCCAGAGCTTGTGGAAGTGCACATTTTTAAAAATTTATTTATTTTTTTAGAGATATTTCTTTAGGGCAAACAGGGGTCAGGGCAGGTAGGGAGAGAATCTTGCAGACTCCTTACTGAGCATTCAACCTAACTCGGCTTGGTCTCATGAGATATTAAGGTCACCGCCTGAGCTGAAACCAAGAGTCAGGTGCCCAACCGACAGAGCTGCCCAGGTGCCCCTTGTGGAGGCGTTTTAAATTCCTTTAACAAATGCCATCTCAACCAATGCCCAATTTCAACTTGTTTAAGTGGACTCATGTTTAATAAGGGAAGGTGAATAATTTTCACTTCTTTCTGAGGAACACAGAAGAAATGGATTGTAGGGGAAAGCATTTTCTAAATCAAAAGAGAAGTTTTAATACCTGCTTCACTCCTTAGTATATTATTAAACCTTTGATTCCTTCTTCATTAACAAGCATTTTGGAATCCATATATAAAGGTATTTTCATTGAATGTGTATAGTCATTTTTCCTGTTGTTCTCCCGCAGGACCTGATTGATGAGTGGATAGCCAAAGAGGCCAAAAGATCTAACTCCAATAAAACCATGGATCCAAGCTGTTTAAAATGGACCCCTCCCAAGGGCACTTAAAGTGACCTGTTACTCTGAGCCAGCGAACCCCAGCAGTAGGAATCCGTACCCTAGGGATCTGTCTGTCATTTCTGTTGCTCTTGTGATTGGCAAGTACAGTATCCTTTGGGAAGGCCATCCCCCTCAGGACTGTCCTGGCTCCGACCCTCGTGTACACTGCAGACGCTGGTTCTGAGGAACTGTTGTTTCGGCCTCAGTGAGGTTGCCTGGATGGGATCGCTGTTTAGACTTGAGTGCAGATCCCTCGTAGCACTGACCCAAGGTGTTCTGTTTGGTACTGTACCTGTCCAGTCACTGGTTCTCCTCATGTCCTCTAGCCCCATGAGGTTGTGTTGTGTCTTCTAAACTTTGTACTAGTGCTTCTTGCTGCCCGGATACCAGACTTCAAACCATGGTTGCCACCACCAGGACCTTTCCAATTACTCCTTACATGCGGTTTTTTTGGAAGAGCAGGGAAGAGGTAACATTTCTGAGTGTGTGTACTAGGAGGGGTCCATTCCTTTTGGATTTTATCTCACTTGAAATTTTTTCTGCCATTTTTATTGAAAGGCCGGTTTTTGATCCGTGTCAAGCTTGACAAGAGACCAATATTTTTTAAAACTCTCCCAGGGATTCGTCTTGGTAACTGCACATAATCAGAATGAAATGGAGAGAATTGACAGGTGGTGATTCTGTAATTTGATTTGAGTTCACCTGTGGGCATCGTGTGTCAGTGGAAGGAAACCAGTCCTCATTGCCTCACCAGAAAGTGCCCAGCCCTAAATGTTTTCCTCTCTCTTAAGCCCTTGCTCCTTTTTACATTGGCAGGGGCTAAACAGTGTCCGGTTCTCCCTTTCATGCTGCATGCTAACCAGTTCATCAGACTGCAGAAACCTACCCCCCACCCCCCACCGTACCTGCCAGTCTCATCTGGCACATCTGTACTTTTGCATTGATTTTTTTTTTTGCCTAAACCTCCTTGGAGAAGTAGGAAATGAGTGCACATGACTTCCAGATCTCCTCTAAGCCCATGACTCAGCAAAGCAGAGTGCCACCCCCTCCCAGTGTTTGCTTCTCTGACAGTGCCTCGCCCTCCCTCTTGAACTGAAGTGCTCCTGCCCTTCCAAGAACTCCTCCTCCATTTCCTTTTTGGGATTTGCCACCATTCCCCCTGTTCTCTGCTCTATTTTTGGTTTCAAGCAAAGGAAGAAATGCTCCCTCTAATTTCTCTCCAGCCCATTATAACCTGCTATCTTGGGGCAGCTTTTGATGTATGACATGCCACCCTTCCCAACTTGGTCTTCTCCAACACTGCTGTCATCGTGTGGAGCCCTTCCCACAATCCCGACTCTGGTCATTTGTGCCTTTCTCTTGTCATCTCTGTACACTACTTATACTCACTGTGGGTTGGGGGGAGCTAATTTTAAGCATGTTCAGTGGCAGCTCCCTGCCAGTTTCAGTGTCACTGTTAAAGTTTATCCAAAAGCAACTTCACTGGGGGTTTTCTTAAGGGGTAAAGGTCTTTTACCGAAGCTAACCCTTCCCCACATGTGGTAGAATGTGCTGTTCTATATCTACTCCTCAATAAAGCATGTTCTCTGCTCAAGCCTGTTTCATTCAGGAGCTCTTCTTTGTGTCTGAAAAGGGTGCAGCTGACCTGCTACTAATAGTGAGTACACCTGGGGTTTACTTTCCTCAGCAGTGAGCTGGCTGTTAAGGGATGTGGTTTGTGGCTGTGGAGGGTTTTTTTTTTTTTCCTGTGATGCAGGCTATCTATAGAGGGAGTGATTATTATGAACTTGTCTAGTTGGTAGGACAAATTCTGCCTCTCTTGGTTGTGACTAATAGATATGCATAACAATGACTAGTAAATATTCCTTACCTTTTTAAAACCTGTATGCCCAACATGGGGCTTAAAGTCACGACCCCAGGATCAAGAGTCACGTGCTCTTCCCACTGAGCTCAACCCCATGCCTCAGTGTTATTCATCTCTAAGTTCATTTTCTTGTGATTTCAAGGGCAAAGGTACTGACTGTACACCAGACTTCAAGTGTCCTGATCTCTCAGCATTCCAGTCTCCTGGTTCCTATTATCCACCCCCAGGTTTTCGAAATGTGAGGGAACAGAATTTCCTTTTGATACATATATGACAGGGAGATTTAGTCATACATCATTCTAAGAGTGTAGAAAGGGTCTTTTTTTAGGCTCAAGCTTCCGAGAAAGTGACATACGGGACTCTAATCTTACAAAGGAAAACCTTTAGTTTATCCATTGGGATTAGGTTTTCAACCTTACTGGCTTATGGTGAGCAAAACCATCCGTGCATATACAATTTCCACCATACAGGAAAGTGTCAGCCTCCCTTTTCCTGCACTGGGTAAATGTTATAGGTTAATGCAACGGCTTTCAGATCCTTTCTGCTGGTAACTCCACTGTTGGGCTCCTTCACACAGCAAGTCCACAATACCTCCTGGATCTAACTCCTGAAACCTTCTAAGTAGAGCACCTACTCTTATTTCCAGTGGAAGAAGGGAGCCCTGGCAGGTGCTAGTTGCTTACTATATGCTGGGCACTGCGGGCAGCCTTCCTACTATCTCCTCTCACCCTAGTGTCAGCCCATGCAGTAGTAATTTACTCTGGTTTTGCAGGACACTGGAGCGTAAGGTGATAGCAACAAAGAATTCATTTTGGTCTGTCCACCTTGAGAACTTCGGCCTCCCCTCTACCATTTGCTTTCTGTTTTTTTTTTTTTTAGTTCATTAGTAATAATTCTTCATTCATTGAAGAATGAATGAATCATGAATTCATTCATTAGTAATAATTCTCCTTGCCTTTTTAGATTTCCTTGCTTCAGCCATAGGCCTCCATGCTTCTGGTGGGTGCCATTGCAAGAAAAAGTGGTGGGAAATTCCAGATGAAAGCAGGGATTTTAGTTGATCCTATTAGTAGCCATTGGGGGCCCAAGACTTGAACCAGGAAGCCCCAGCCCCAGATTCTGACGCTGCTGCCGATTTAGGAAAACTATTCAATAAGGACTGGCTCTTCTCTGGTGTCCCTCACCACACCTCTGTAAGGTGGACGTTCTTCTCTTGGCAAAGGTGGAGGCTCAGTGGTCTTGCAGCTGGATTATGGGAACCAAGCCCTGATTCTCAGATTCCACATGCATTAATGCCATCTTGAGGCCTCTGATGCCTCTGCCTGTCCCTATTTCTCACAGGGGGGAATAGTGAGTCAAATCATTGGGTTTACCCTTTATGTAACAAGAGGATGCTTTTGACTTAACTTTGTTTTTTCCCTGCAGTTCTAGGCAGATTTCCTGCCTAGGGTTAGGAATGACCTCAGCGGAATTGATGTGAGGACAGTTGGTTTAGATCAGGGTTGGGGCTTCATGTCAAAGGCTGCTAGAAAAAGACCACAGCTTGCTTACAGCACACACTCTGGGATTACAGAACAGAAAGCATCTTAGAGGTCACTTCAAGGGTAGTTCTAAACCTGCCTTCGTCTGAAGAGCCAATTGATAAGCCAAATGGCCCTCCAGCAGCAGTTTGTGTGTAGTGCCAGGATCAAGCAGTATCTCAGCAGGGCTCCTTTACCTTTTTTTTTTTTTCCTCTTTAGAACTTTTGAGAAAAATCCTAGCATTGGATCTGTGATGCAAAAATGCACGTTTGTCTACAGTTCAGGAAATGGAGCTTTCGAATTCCATTCTCATACTGGGATTAAGAAAACTTTGGTATAAGAAAGCTTCTGTGAGCAGTTGTGAACCTTGCCTTCACTCACTCTGAGACCCTCAGCTGGGATGTGAGTGTGCAGGCTCAAACCAACAGGTACCACTGAGTGAAGTGGAGTGACCACCGAGGGATCAGGCCCAGCCCTTTGTGTCTCCACTTCCTCCCATGCTTCGCAGGTGCATGTATATACAAAATGCTGACCAGGGTTCTGTATGTTATTAAAGCAAAAACTCCTTTGCTTGCTAAATACGTGTGTGTGCTAGGAATTCTGGAAACTACCCTTTGCTATTGGTGAGGATCTTGAATTCTAGTACCAGATCCACGTAGTTTGCCCTAGAACTTTCTGCTACAGACTTGCATGGCTGCCTCTTCGACTGTTTCCTGGGGTTAGTAGAATTGCCCACTCCTTTTGTGGCACCTTCTAAGAGAATGCCAGTGAATGTCACTGAGAAGGAAACAAAGGACTGCCCAGTGGTGACAAATATCTCTAGGCTGTTCGTCTCTTCTGTCTTGTGCAGTAGTTGTCCATGCAGGTCATACTGTCACCATTTGGGGGCTGGGGTCCAAGAGTGGATAAAATAACCTGCTTTTTTGGCAACATTGGCCATGCCTCCTCCCAGCTGTTCTCTCTAAGAACACCTTTATCTGTTATAAGTCCTATTCATTCCAAGAAGCTACTCTTTTCTTAACTGGGTATTTGTTTCTGGGAACAGCTTGTATTCCAATGGTATTAGAAGTCTACACTCTTGTCACACACACACACACAAACCTAGGTCATCTCTAGAGCTGGCCACCAGCAATTTCTGCCATTTCTGGGTATGTGTTCTGCTTCCAATAAGAATTTTTTCCCTTCTTGAGTGGACTTGACTTTTTACTTGTTTTGACTAATTGGATGTGTCAGATATGATATTCTGGCAGCTTCCGCTTTGGCTGTCGGAAACCAGCTGAAGTGTTTCCACACCAAAAGCCTGAGCTAACGTAAACAGAACTGTGTAAGAGACCATGCATGCAAGGACCGAGAAGCTGTAGCCAGTAGCACCTGAATCCCAGACCTCTCCAGTGGAACACAGCTGAGTCCTGCCAACCAAGGGAATTGTGAGAAAGGCTCATAAGCCATTGTTTTTGGGATGGTTCAATACACTGCAATGGGTTAAGTGCAGGAAATGAGAGGACTAGAATTCAGTTTGGCTTGGAGGTCCCATCTACCCGTTGCCTGTGATTGGGAATCAGATGTGTTGGGCAGAGGGACACCACCCTGTGTAACTCTAGGGGGTGTGATTCCTATTCCATCCAGTGGCACCCTGGGAGCCAGTTCAAGCCCTGTTTATTTGCATTGTCAGTCAAGGTGGGGCTGAGGCCCCTCCCTACCTGGCCTGGGAATATTAGCTACCTCCTTACAGAAGGCGATCGAAAGTGAAGGTTCTCCTATCGAGACGTGGCTCTCTCGTCACTTCTCTGCTCATCCATCAGGCTTCCCCTTTCCTCATTGGATTAAGGTCACACTGAGCCTCGCTTTCAAGGCTTTCCATAAGCTGACAGCCTACATAGCTTTCATCATTCTGACACCTAACTCAAAGTACAACTGGATTAGCCTTTATCCCTTTCCCCCTTTTTACTGGGAAATCTTCCACTTCAACAGTCCTCCCAAGCCCGTTGAACGCAGTAGTATGGGCAAAAAGGATACTGTAGTCATATACTTGGAAGACAGTTAAAAAGTATCAGTATGTTTCTTAACATTATAGCTTCTCAAAACCTCCCTTGGGGTTTTCCTAGAAGAGGACACAGTAACATTCCCTAAAGTGATCTGCTCTGGAAGGATCCTCCTGAGAGACTGGTTTGCTGGAGGCAGATATTTGGAAGTTTCTTTCCTAAGAGTCAAAATGGCCCCGCTAAAAAATAATTCCTTGTGAAGTCTTAATTCTGCCAGAGATTGGTCTGTATGATTACGGCATAGACCAAGTAAGGTAGGGAGGGGTTGGGTGTTTGAAGTGAAGGCACCTTGGCTCAAATCCTGGCTCTGCCATTCTCTGTGTAACCTAAAGCACGTGGCTTTTCATCTACGGAGTAAGGATAGTAATTGTGAATGGAAATTGTTTTTGCAGCATGCCTGATTTGTACAAAACACATGGCCCTTGAAGTGTCTGTAGGAGACCTATTAATACATAGAATTTCTAATTGTGATCAGTGCCATGAAGGGACAAGGACAAGGTGTGTGAGTAGAACTAGAGGGATGTAGTTGATCTCAGTTACAGAGGAAACCCTGTTGGAGGAAGGGCCTTTATCCTGGACCTGAACAATGAGGAGATAGTCCAAGGAAGAGTGGAGGGATGGGGGCAGCGTTCAGACAGTGGAGAGCACTTAGGTATAGATCCCACTGTAAGCAAGCCCTTGGTGTGTTCAAGGGCCTGAGAGAAGAGCCAGGCTTGTGAAGAATGACCTGTGAGCACTGGGCCTTGGAGGCCTTAATGAGATTTAGGTTTATCCCAAGATAAACTCAGGTTTATCCCAAGAGCTGAACTGTGGTCAGCAGGGGATGGCAGGACCCAATTTCTCATTTTTAAAAATATTTGTGACCACACACAAGCAGGGGGAGCAGCAGGCAGAGGAAGAAAGAAGAGAAGCAGCTTCTCAGCTGAGCAGAGAGCCCAATGCTGGGCCCTATCCCAGGACCACAGGATCATGACCTGAGCCAAAGGCAGGTGCTTAATTGACTGAGCCACCCAGATGTTCCACCCTCCCCCCCACAATTTCTCATTTCAAAAGGCCATGCTCCAGGTGGAAAATGGATGGAGGTGGGTCTGGCAGTAAGAAGGGAAGCAAGGAAGTCTCTCAGGGCTGCTTCCCTCCAGGCAAGAGCAGACTGGTTTGTATTAATCATGGTAGTGGAGGGGGCAGGAATTTGAGACGGATTTTGGAGAAACCAAGAGCTAGGGGACATTTTCAACGTTGGGAGTGAGGAGTGGAGGATAACTCCCAGGTTTCTCATTCATAGAGCAGCAGGGCACACAGAGGCACCATTTCTGGAGATGCTCACCACTGTGAGGACTGGCAGTAGGTGAAGAGTTGAGCATTGGGACATGCTGAGTTTGAGAACTACAGGATGCGTATGCAGTAAGTTTTAGCTGCTATTGATTTCAGGTACCTGCATTAAGTTTGGTTCCCTCATAGCTCTCTAGAGACAGACCTGGCGAGGACAGGAAGTGTGAGTCCTTTGTCAAAACATTCTCCTGGGATGCCTGGATGGCTCAGTGGTTTAGTGCTGCCTTCAGCCCAGGGCGTGATCCTGGAGTCCCAGGATCGAGTCCCACTTTGGGCTCCCTGCATGGACCCTGCTTCTCCCTCTGCTTGTCTCTCTCTCTCTCTCTCTCTCTCTCTCTCTCTCTCTCTCTTCCTCTCTCTCTCATGAATAAATAAATAAAATCTTAAAAAACAACAATAACAAAACTTTCCAAGGACCTCTGTGTGCCAAGTGCTAGTGCTGGCACTGGGATAAAGATAAATCGGATGTGGTCCATGTACTCAAGAATTAGAACATCATATGTTAAGTGTTGTCATGGAAGAATGTGCAGGGTACTTTGGGAACACAGGGGAGGGGGTGAATGGGTGGTTCCCAACTTGGAAAGGCTTTACAGAGACATTGATCTCTGAGTAAGAACTCCCTAGAATGGTATGTGCAGAAACCAGAAGCTTGATGGAACATAGGTGGGTTTGAAAAGGACCAATAGAGCAAGGCATGGGCTTTGCACATCTCAACTCCCTTGGAAGGTGTTAGGTCTCCAAGGACAGATTTGTCTTCTACTTCTTCCATCTTCCTGGTCCCATCTGGGTTCCTGGCAAAGTGCTGGCACAGAGGGAAACTCACAACGTGTTTGGGGACTCCAGTTTCTCTTAAACGTCCCAAACTTCAAAAATAAAATCTTTAATCTTTGAGGATCCTTCAAGTTTGGTTATGACCTTGAACTGCCTCTTGGGCTCCCAGTACTGGTGGGTGGGGAGATGGGGGCTGGTGGGTGTGCACCAGCCACTGAAAGTAAGGAGTTGGGGAGTGGATCTGATAAAGAGTGTGTTACCTGGGGGATCCTGCTGTGGTGTCTGGAAAGGGCATGCACTGCCCCACTCCTATACAGCTCACTGAGAGTAAGGTAGGAGGAGGAACACTGGGGAGGCCTGAGGGCTCACAACAAACCGTCTCTCTTGTTCCTTCACACAGCCCTCCCTGCTTATTACCAGCCTTGCCCTCCACAATTTCATTCTGGCTGATGTGTCTCTCTAAGCATCCTAGGGTCCTCTGTGTCCTCCCCATTAACCACAGTGACAGTGGTCTCCCCATCAGACTGGGGACTCCCTGAGGGTAGGAAATGTTTCCTTCCTCTGGAGCTCTTCCCAGTGCTCAGAGCATGACCAACTGCCCATGTTCCAAAAGGAAAGCCTTTAGTTGAATAGCCACGTTATACACGAGAATTGATGAAGGATCTGGGACCCAGTTCTCCAGGTCAGAAGACCCAGGGATTTGGGGCGTTGAGATGATGACTATGAGTAGGGAGAGGGTGTCTGCTTTCAGGCGGGAGGCTGTCCTCCATACCTGTGTCCCAAGCCTGTTTTCCCACCTGAAGGTGGGAACCAGGGCTGTTGACTATTGCCCTTTGCAGTTCAGGAAAGGCCCGACTCCTGCCTGCGTTGCCAAATCACTGGGCAGAGTGTGGAGCCCAGGCCATTCCTGCTCTCTGCTCTGTACCAGAGAAGAAACTACTCACTGTTTGTCCATTTATTGAGCTCCTACTAGGTCGCAGGACAGGAGACATAGAAGTGGGTGACACTTGGCCCTGCTTAGCAGTGAGATAGGGACTGAGCACTGAGGGAGGGCAGGGTCACTCCAGCTTGCAACTGCAACAGTGCATTTGTGCATCACTGCTGCTTAGGACTGAGGATAGGGAAGGAACCGCAGTGAGTTCAGTGAGGCTGGGTGGGACACACCATTATCGGGCACAGGAGACACATGGAGAAGAGGTTGGTGTGGCTGGCTGTCAGCTGTAACATCCAGGGCAGGAGCAGGGTTTAGTCCTCTGCAGAGTGTGTGGTGGGGGCTCTCACTCTGGCCCCTGGTCCTCATCCTCTCTGCCTGGGGAGAGTTCCGTACATGACTGGTTACAGGAACCTTGTCTGTATCCTCCACCCTTGGAAGGCTTCCCTAGTCACTTCTCCCTGGGCCCTCCCTCCATCTCCCTAACTCAGGCTGTAGATATCTGAGGCAATCCATTACAAATTCATCTGCCGTATCTTCTAGTTCTCAATCTCAAGTGGCTCCAGGGCACGGATGAGCCAGCCTTCAGCTATTCTCTCTAAAAGGAGGTAAGTGGTAATCCAGTATTTGAAAGTCCAAAGGCCCTCCTAGAGATGCCGAAGGCTCTGTGGACTAGGTGATGGGAGACCCAGCTTTAGGCCCAGCTGCTCACTGTGACTTCGGGCAAGCTGCTTTGCTTCCCTGAGAAGGGGATTCCTGCCCACAAACTGCATGGAGGGACATTCATTTCTATTTTGGTACTGGGGTGACTTCCTTGGCCCTTAAAATAGAACAGCACAGACATTGAGAAAAGAATCTCGGGGGAGAAATAGAGGGCTTGCCATCTCTGTTCCCAAGAGCCTATATTGGAAGGAGCAGGTGTTCTATCAGGGAAGCTAGAAAGGCACCCTGCTAGAGGATGCATTCCAGGGGAAGGGGTCAGGCATCAGTGAGGGCAGACTGGAGCTCACTATCTCTGAGCCTCTCCCATGGCGGCTGCCTTGAGCTTCTGATCTTTCACCCCTGCCTGGTTCACTTACCTAACTTCAGGCCTGTTCATCCATTTATTGAATGTACCCTTGGACCCACTGGGGTTGTGGCCCCTGCCAGAAGGTGTTAGCTGATAACTGCTGAGGGTGTGACCCCTCCCAGAGTGATCCACACAATTGTTGAAGACAGGAAATATCTTAAGACTAAAGGCATGACTTTCTTAACAATCACTCATCAGTGAGGGAATAAGGGGGATATTCCAGGGTCTGAAAAAACATACATCATTCTCTGTGGCTTCAGCTGGTCTGAGAGGGGAGCAGAGTGTGTTGGGGGTGGAGAGGGTGCAGCTTCAGGACTCTGGCTGTCTCAAATCTGGATCACCAAAGGGACCACTTCCCTGCGCCTCAACTGCTCTCTTCTACCGGACATCTGCCTAATGGCTTGTGGGGAGCCTGCTCTGGCTGGCTGACTGCCTGGCCCCCACCATGGAAACTGGCAGCAAGGCATCTGGTCACTTTCTCATGAGGCCCTTGCAATCCACCAGAGGCTCTCACCTACCTTCTGGAGATGGCCCCACCCTGCCCAGGAGGCCCTGCTCCGTTGGTCTTTGCTGGTGCCCTGGTGGTGGAGCTAGAAGACACAGAGAAGAAAGAGGGCAGCAGAGTAAGGCCGTCCTGGGACCCAAGAAGGGCATGGCAGGGCCAGGACCAGAGTTGGGGCCTCATAAATGCAGTCCTTCCTCAAGCATCCTGGGAGCTGGCGGAAAAACCGTGGATTGGTTCATTCGGTGACTGATTCCTTCACTGAAGTCCACCTCTTTCTCCCTCATTCTCCCTCCCTTTGCCCTTCCTTGCACAGACACCTAGTGGGCACCTCTAATAGCAACTGCTTGTGTTACAGGCACAGAGGAAGTGGCAGTCCTGCTACTGCCCATGGTGGGAGGGGTTCTGCTCTGGGGACACCAGCCACATGACCCTGCAGTGTAGTGCAGGACAGCGTGCCAAGGACAGCATGGCGCCCAGGCCGTGGGGACCAGCTCCGTCCGGGTAGAGCCCACAGTCGGGGAAGGAGAGGTGGGGCTTGGAGGATGTGGTGAGTCGTCAGAGCATTGGACTTGATCCTCACAGAGCACTGAGGGTGTGGTGGCTAAGGGTTGGTTGGTTTTCTTTTGATTTTTTTTCCCCCTTTACAGCAAAGATTTTGAGTGGCGTACTGGCTGCTCAGATTTGCACTTTTCAGATCCTTCTAGGTGCAGTGTGGGGAATGGGATTGGTTCGTTTTTCCAATTCTAGGCTTTAGACCCAAAGTGATTTTGAACCTTTGGCAGAACTAGATTCATCCTGTCTCCTTATCCCTGCAACTCCTCCCCCTGTATGCACAGACCCCCTTTCTAAGGAAACAATTGGGAAGCCTAGCAAGTGGCCAAACCATGCTGGCCTTACCTCCTCCAATGCCAGCCTGGGGTGCCCCTGGCCAGAGCATCTCCCCCACCTCCCTGACTTGTTAGTGGCCAGGCCAACTCAGCCCTCCCTAGGGAACGTGCTGGGGGAAGAAAGGTCTGGGCAACACTTACCTGTTCTTCTCTCTGGCTGGATAGGAGGTATTCCTGGGGGAAAGAGAAAGAAGGAATGAGGGCCACACTGCTTCCCTGGGGGCTTGGTGTAAGGTGGGAAGGGCTCCTGGCTCTTTGGGGTTCGATGCCTTTGGTGGGTAGTCCGTGGAATTCCAGTCACTTCCCACTGACCTAGTATGCCTGGGCCATTTGGCTGCTCCAGGCAGGAGACAGTGGGAGAACCGGGAAGTGCAGAGACTTCGGAGTCACTGGTGCCTGGCCGCTGTTGGGCATCCTTGGAAGAGTATTTAACCTATCTAAATCTTAGTTTTCCCACTGGTGCTAAGGGGGACATTGTTGTGAGATGTCACCACATGTCAGCATACTAGGTGCTCAGTATATCTCTCTCCTCTGTCCCCATCTCCTGCTCCTCACAGGGCGTTGGATTTGGAAGAGAATCCTGAAGCAGCCCAGTCCAGAACACATTGTGTGGAGGAGAAGACTAAGGCCAGAAGTATTTGGTCACCAGCCAGTTTTCTCTGTTTTTATGTGCATATTTTTCAATTTCAAAAGCAGTCTTTGAGTACATGCCCACTGTAAAAGCAATCAAGTAATGAGAGGTTTATACAGTAAAAATTAAGGTCCCTTTCACTCTCTCTCCCTTACTTCCACTTCCCAGCCTAGATGTGGCCACTGTTGATGGTTTGATATTTATCCTAGAAATTTGCCTATGTATTTGCATGTATGTGTGCGTAAATATATTGTTTTTTTTATTGTTTTAAAGACTTATTTATTTTAGAGAGAGAGTACAAGCAAGGAAAGAGGCAGAGGGAGAGGCAGAGAGAGAATCTCAAGCAGACTCATCACTGAGTATGGAGCCCGACTCAGGGCTCAGTCTCATGACCCTGAGATCATGACCTGAGCTGAAGTCAAAGAGTTGGACGCTCAATCAACTGAGCCACCCAGGCGCCCCAAAGTATGAAGTGTAAAGAAAACCAATTGAACAAACAAGTAGGCTTCTAGCATGCATATCATTATGTAACTTGCTTCTTCCACTTACCTGGTATCTTGGCAATCTTTCCATATCTTTCCACAAATCTGTCTCATCCTTTTTAATGGGCACAAAAGCTATGGGTGTGCCTAATATATTTTGACTATTCACCTATTGATGGTTTGTTTTAAAGATTCATGTGTGAAAAAAAAAAAAAAAAGATTCATGTGTGAGGCACCTGGGTGGCTCAGTTGGTTTGGTGTCTGTCTTCAGCTCAGGCCATGATCTCAGATTCCTGAGATCGAGCCCCATGGTGGGCTCCTTGCTCAGCCAGGAGCCTGCTTCTCCCTCTTCCTCTGCTGCTGCTCCCCCTGCTTGTGTTCTCTCTTACTTTCTGTCAAATAATAAAAATCTTTAAAAAAAATATGTATTTTTTGAGAGAGAGAGTGTAGGGTAGGGAGAGGGAATCCCAACCAGACATGTATATGTATTATATAGATAATATATATATACACACATATGTTTTATGTATATATATATATACAGTTTTCTCTTTTTCATTGTCAATGTTTTATGTATATATATATACACACACATATATACACAACATATATATATATATATATATATATATATATATATATATATATATAAAACATAAAACGTTGACAATGAAAAAGAGAAAACTGTCCAGACTATTTGCTCCTTGTCCCCCTGGGACATGACTCCCACATGGAGAGAGCCCTAGAGAACACGGGTTCAATTTAATATTTTTCCCTGAGTCAAACAGAATCGACTGGAGCTTGGCTGGTGGCTGTGCACTCATCTAGACACTGATGTCCAGCTTCACCACCTGTCTCCAGAGTCATCCCTAGTGTCAACTAGGGATGCAAGGGCAGCAGCAGGGTGGGAGGCACTGCTCTCACCCTTAAGGTGACTGCACCCCGACCTGCCAGAGATTGTCCCAGGTTTATCACTATAGCCTGCCATAATGAACTCTCCAAAGCAGCAGGGTTTGCTGATCATTCATTTGGACACTATTGCATGGGCGACACCTACCGGCCCCTGGGCTTGAAGCCGGGCCTCTGCTTGGTGTCTCCAAATCCACTCAAAATCACTCCCTGCTGGGCAGCACCCACCTTTGTCACTCACCTCCCACCCGCTTCCCCATCAGCCCAAAGAACTGGCTTGCTTTGCCCCTCTTCACCTCCTGGAGCTGGAGCTGGAGCTGAATGCCTGGGATGCCACCGTCCTGGAGAAGCAGAGAGTTCATCGTTAGAGCTGGGGGAAGGGGAGGCTGGGGCTGGAGATGGACAGGGAGGGCCACCTGAGCGACAGCAGTGTCACACCACTTGCTCTGTGCTGGCACCTGGTTCTGGTGCATTCTTGACACAATACTGCGCCTAGGCACAATAATTCATAGTTAACATTCCACCTACTACATCCCTAGCACCAGTCTCAGCACTTTCATGTATTAACTCATTTAATCCTCACTGAAACCACGCCAAGTAAGAACTGGTATGGTCACCATTTTACAGATGAAAACACTGAGGCACAGAGACATTGGTTTGTATGAGCTCACCAGCTAGGATGTGAGAGACGGAGCCAGATTTGAGTCCCAGTCATCTGGCTCAAAGACTCAAATAGTGCAGTCAAAATCTCACTTACTTTTCAAAGCCACTGTATGACATGGTGAGTATGATTTATCCCCACTCTACAGATGGGGAAACTGAGACGTAAGTGATGTGTCCAAGGTCACACAGGAAGTGGTGGAGGCAGAGTCTGAACCCAAGGAGTCTGACTCCAGAGCATGGGTTCTGCGCCATCTTAGAAAATGTCTCCAACATAGACAGGTAGGGGCAGCTGATGAACTCATGATGGGTACCCCGTAGGCAGGGTGGCGTCCCTGGTACCCCCACTCTCACTGCTGCTATCTTCTCTTCCCCCCATACTCTCCACATTGTCCCAGATTTACCCTAGCCCACAGCCTGGGCCTCCCAAAGGGAATAGGGTATGGGGCCTGGGATGGAGGCCACTCGTCTGGGCAGAGACATTTTCATCCTTGAGCTGATGGGGTGGAAGTTCTGGGCCAAGGGCTCTGGATTGAAGTTCTCATTCTTTCCATCAGCCTTTGTGATGTTGGCCAAAAAGTCACCTCCATTTCTGGTCTTAAGCTGAGCCCCCAAAGGGCTTGCTTAGCTATGCTGAGAGGGAGAGATGCATGCTAATGGAGAGGATGACAGTGGGTGACAGTCATTAGACCATCCTCACATCTCTCTGTGCCCTGAACCTGCCACAAAGCCTAGAACACAGCCTGTGTAGGATACAGAATGCTGAAGAGGGGCCCCCTCTCTGACAGTCTGAGAAGAGGGGGAAGGACAGGGTCTCCTTTTCCAAGAAGGCTGAAGACAGACAGCTAGAGCCCTAGAGTATCCCAAACCACCTGCGAAGAGGATGGGACCTGGGCTTGGTTCAGGGGCACATTCTTCAGTGCCCGTCTTTCCCAGGGGTGGCACTGGAGCACCTGAGACCCACAGGGACATGGCTGGGGTGTAGTGGGAACCCCTTTGCCTCTCACGGCTGACCTGGTCCTGACATTCAGGACCAGGAGTGGGTTGTTCTCTGAGCCCTGGACTGATTCAGTCACTTCCACTCTGCAGCCCAGGATGTCAAGGGCTGGGGCAGCTTGTCTTGGGCAGGAGTCGCTGAGCCTGGCCAGGAACTGGGAAAGTCTCTTTGGAGATTTGGACTCCTTTCTGAAAAGCTCATGAAAACCACGTTGCCTGGGTAAAAGGCAGCCTTCAAATGCAAGCTGGAGAGGATAACTACTTATGAGTTAAATAAGACTTAAGTTTCTCTCCCCACCTCCCTGGGTTTCTGAACGCTGGTTCCATTTCCTTCAGGAAAGATTCTTCCCCTACCTGAAGGCTTCCTTATGCATTCAACCCAAATCCCTAGCTCAGGGATAACTGCAGGTGAGGGAGCCCTCAGAGCTGGCAAGGTGATCAGGTCATCCTGTCACCGTCTCGTTCCTTCCTTCCATTGCCTCACTTGTGTGAATGTTTCCTCTACTCCCACTCTTATGTCTTGGCAAACAGAAGAGGCATGAGACCCAGCTGCAGGGGGATGTGCTCACAGGTGGAAAGCCCAGCAGCACAAGGTGAAGTGGATGATGTAGAGAGCTCCCTGTCACACCGCTCAGCTTCCCTGGGCCAGTTCCTATGGTGATTGACTCGGACTCTGCAAAGCATGTCGAAGCTTGAGAATGGGGCACCTGGGTGGCTCAGTGGTTGAGCATCTGCCTTTGGCTCAGGTCATGATCCTGGGGTCCTGGGATCGAGTCCCGCATCAGGTTCCCTGCGAGGAGCCTACTTCTCCCTCTGACTATGTCTCTGCCTCTCTCTGTGTGTCTCTCATGAATAAATAAATAAAATCTTAAAAAAAAAACTTGAGAAGACTCTTGGGGATCTACTTCCCTCTCCTCCCATTTCACAGGTGTGGAAACTCATGGCCAGAGAGCATCAGCGACCTTCCCAAGGTCACACAGAGCCTGCAGAGAAGCTAGGACTTGAACCCAGGTGGGTCCTGCTGTGTTCTTTACTACACACATTTCCACATTCAGACAGAGCAGGAAGGAAACTCACCACAAATGGCAGTTCTTTCGATGGCTCTTGCAGTGGCCCCAGGGTCCTAACCATCTCAGGACTGGGAAAGCCAGGCTCAGGTTCGCCCCATCTGCCCTCCTGAAAGCCCCCACTGAGCACTGATCCTATTTGGTCTGTTGGCCTCGCTCCTCTGTCTGCTTGGGAGCAGCCCAAGTTCAGGATCTTTGTCTTCAGACGGGTGCAACACAAGCCGTGTGCCGAATTTCGGGATTTCTCTCCAGTGACAGCATTCAGGTCAGTTTAGTAGAAGACAGTGGCAATCAAACTGAGTACTTACCAGGAAATAAGAGTTTCTACACGTGAAATGAAAGAGTGATCCTGCCCCAAGTTGACCCCCTTGAAAGGAAATTCTGGAAAATGTCCTCTGATGCATAGACAGACACACCGAATCTGACCTTGGGCAAACGTGCAGTCGTGCTCTTGAAGCTGCATAACCTTGTACACACTGTTTGACCTTTCCGTGCCTCAGTTTTCTTATCTGTGAAATGAGGATAGTAACGGTGCCTTCCCCACAAGGTTGATATGAGGTTAAACTGGTTAATACTTAGGAAGCCTTTCAAACAGTGCCAGGAACATAGGATGTGTGAAATAAAACACAAACCCTCAGATACATACTCACACACCATTGCTGCCATGTACATGTGCCCCGGCCAGGCCAGGCAACGTGGCTAACGATGCGCAGCCGTGGAAGGGATCCACCCCGCCCCCTCCACAGCAGATCAGCCCCGAAGTACCTCCAGGGTCAAGGTTATCCAGGACCCTGCTTCAGCTCCCACTGCCAGGTCCTCGGCAGCTGTCCCAGTGCATGCAGACAGCCCCATCAGGAGAAGCAGGGGGACGCAGAGCAGCATAGCAAGTACAGCTCTATCCTGGGACCTTCTGGAAGCCCCTCTTGGCCTGAAGATGCTGCCGCCAACAGGCCTGCGTCCTCTCTCTGGCTCCTTTAGTGTGTGTTTGGGGGCGTGTGTGAGGGGGGAAGCGCCACCTATTCTCTATCCTTCCAGCTACCCTGCTTTTCCTTGGGCTTATCTGGCCCCTGGGGCCACTTCCTGTGACTCCCGTCCCTCCTTCTCTGGCTGGCTGGAAAGGCCGATGATAGGATGATACGAGAGGAGGGTCCAGACCTCTTCCACTGCCACCCCTGCACTTGATCCCAGGGCTTAGCACTCTGATGCAACACTGGCCTCACCTTTGGCTGCATTCCCTTGGTGGCAGGTGCACAATGGGGCACTGTGTGGGGGCCTGGCTGGAAGCCCGAGGGGGCCTTGTCATCCTGGGCATGGGGCGGAGGACTGTGTGGCTCCTCCCTTCCTGGTGCTCTGCTCCCCTGTAAGAGAGGCCTCGGCTCCAGAACTCAATGTTCTACCACTTGTCTCCCCATCACAGCGCACCCCCTTCCTGAGGTTCCCCTCCATCGGGGGTTCCCATGTACATATAGAAATGGACATCTTGCCCTAAGAGAAGTAACATAGCACTTAAAGGAGTAAAACTCCTCATAAGGAAGAATTGGAGTTTGCTAGAAAAATGGCCTCCTGCTCAAGTGTCATCAGCTCTAAATTACTTCCCACTGCTGTCAAAATGATCTTTCTAAAGCCCTAACCTGACATGTGTCTCCCTGTTTACAGCCTCCCAATGTCCTCCTATGGCCCGTGGCATAATGTTCAGGCTTCCTAGCATGGCTTTCAAGGCCCTTCTCTACTTAGTTCCTCCCTGTCTCCCATCCATCCATCCATCCATCCATCCATCCATCCATTCACCCATCCCTCCATCCCTCCAACCATCCATCCAACCAACCATCTACCCATCTCTTCACCCCTCCAACCATCCATCCCTCTATCCACCCATCCCTCCAACCATCCATCCATCCATCCATCCATCCATCCATCCATCCATCCATCCATTTTTCTGTCCATCTGTCAGTGTAGAACAAGGACCCTGTGGTCAGAGACCTGAATTCCAACCCTAGCTGCACCACTAAAAAGCTGTGTGACCTTGACACATCACTTAACCCCTCTAAACCTTAGAATCCTCATCTGTAAAATGAGATTAACAATATAATTTATTTCCAAAGTTGCTGTAGAATGAAATGAGACCATGTGGGGTGCCTGGGTGGCTCAGTCATTGAGGCATCTGCCTTTGGCTCAGGTCATGATCTCGGGGTCTTGGGATCAGAGCCCCACATCAGGCTCTGCTCAGTGGGGAGTCTACTTCTCCCTCTCCCTCTGTCTTCTTTCTCTCAAATAAATAATTAAATTTAAAAAATTTTTAAAAAGAAATGAGGTTATGCATCCTTAGCACAGAGCAAGGAGGTAAATATTTCACACTGTTAACTGTCATTACTGTTACCATTACTGCCTGGGTGAGGCACGGGGTTACAGAGGATGAATAAGATGCCAACCCTGTCTTCCAACATCTCATAGTCCAGAAGAGACCTATGGTTGGCAGGAAAGCTATGTTCAGCTTCGTACGTGCTGGCTTAGAGAAGGACGTGCTCCCTCCCCATCTGCCCCAAAGCCATTCCCTGGTCCTAGACAAACTGCACCATCTGTTCCCAGACGAGACTGAGACTCCCTGCCCCACGCCTTGACCTTGGCTTATTGCCTCTGCCTGAACCTCCTTTTCCACCTGGTGTATTCCCACCCATTCTTAAAGGGCCTGCTTCATGGTCACCTCCACAGTAGAGTTTTTCTGAGTCTATTCCTGACTCCAGCAAGAATTGATTGGTCCTCTTCTTTGGCTTTCCCAGTATCTCCCGCTTACATCTCCAGTGGCTCTGCGCGGGGGTGGTGCAGGAGTGGCAACCCAGAGGGAGAATGGTGTGAGGCCTTTGCTCCCCTGGAGGAAGGTCTGTGCTCCATTTCTCCCAGAGGGGACGGCTGGGCGAGGGCAGCCCTGCTGGTGGGCTGTGTTACGCCAAAAGCTGAGTGCAGCTGTGATATAAATGTGCTTGGCCCACAGTGGGTCCTTAAGAAATGTGCTGTCACCCTGAGTCCAGGCCAGTGATAGCAGAGATGGATGAGGGCAGGTGTGGAGGTTTGGGGGCAGATACCCCCAACATACCCCCTCCACTCCCCTCCAGCAATCTCTTTGGTGAATCCCAAACTGATGGCTTGAGAACTACGGCATGTGCTAAAATGCAGATCCCCCAGCTCAGCCTGATTCTGGCTCCAGCAGCCCTGGACTCTTGGTCTGTCCCAACACTCCAGATGACAGTCACTCAGCTTCCCACTGAACTTCCCCAAGGGTGTGGCCTTCCACTTTGGGTTTTCCACTGTTGTTGATGAGCTCTTCCTTACAGGGAAGAGTTTCGCTTTTCATCTCCTTCATTTACAGATGTAGTATCTGAGGCAGGTTGGGCTTGCTCTAGGTGACAGTAAGAATTGGTGGCAGACTAGCAGCCCAGACCCCCGTCAGCTGCTTCTCACCTCCCACCAGGGCCTCAGCCTCTAAGAGCAAGCAATACAGGGCTGGAGGCAGAGTGACAGCATGGGTCGCTGGGTGGGGGAGATGGCTTCCCATTTTGCAAGTCGAAACAGGATGACTTTAGGACTTAAGAAGTATCCTCAAGCCTCAGTTTCTCCATCTGCAAATCGGAGCTGCTGCTCATTGGGTGGTGGTAAAGACTTGATGATTTCCCCAGTTTTAAAGGGCTCAGCACAGTGCCTGGAGCATCGTATGCCCGCGGTGAATCCTCACTTGTTTTCCGTGATCATTCGACCTCTGGAACCCTGGGCCTCCGTGGACTCCCGGCCCCGCCAGCGCAGAAGCCGCCCCGCGTGGGACAGGATGTGGCGGGTGCACAGCGGGCAGGAGGCAGGGGCCACGGGGCCGAGGAGAGGGCGGCGGGAAGCAGGGGAGAGAAAATCCCAAAGGTCCGGAAGGCCGAGAGCAAGGCAGGGCACCGGCTGGAAACCGCGGCTATTTGCAGCGCTGCCTTCGGGCTGCGGTCTCGGGGCTGGCGCTCGCTGCTCTGGGTCCGAGCCCGCCGCCCCGCCCGGTGCCCTCGGCCACCCCGCCCCGGCCCCGGCCCGCGCGCCCCGCCTCGCCGCGTCCTCGCGGCTCCAGCGGCGGGAGGGCTGGGGCGCGAGCCGGGCGCGACCCCGGAGGGCTGCGTGGAGGCGGGTGCGAGCCGGGCGCGCGGGGCCGGGGCGGGCGCGGGTGGCCGTGTGGCCCGCGGGGCGAGTCGCGGCCGCGGCGAGGCTCCCGGGGCGCCGGGTGGGCGCGCAGCATTGCTACAGGCTGCGGTTTGGCGAAGACCGCGGAGCGGAGAAGAGAAAGGGCGCGGGAGGGAGGTTTTTTTAAAGCTGAGGGCGAACAGCGAGGAGGGAAACACGAGAGGGGGGCGGGAAGCGGGCAGGAAGCTGACGTTTCCCGAGCGCCCACTCGGTCCCCAGCAGGAGGAGGCTGGGCGCACCGAGTCGGCCGCTCCCGCTCCGGGAGGCCGAGCGCCGCGGCTAAGGCCGCCCAGCGGGGGTGTGGCGGCGTCGGGATTCGAACCTGGGGCCCTGGCGCCGCGCGCTCCCTCCCCTGGCCTGAGAACGCGGACGCCAGCCGGGCGGGGGCGGCGGGCCGGGCCGCGGCGGGGCGGGGGGGCGGCCACCCGGTGGGGACACCTGTGCGGAGGGGGCGGCAGCCGGGCGGACGATCGGCTCCCGCACCCCGGGTGACGCCGCAGAGACCCTGCTTCAGACTTTCCCGCGCCCTTTCAGCGCTCCCGTGTGGAGCCCGGTCTCCCCTCCTAGGTCTCGGAGTTGGCGGATCCAAGCCGGGCAGGAGCTGGGGCCGGGTCCCCACCGTCCGTCCTGTGCAGAGGGGGACAGGAGGTAAAGGAGGGGCCCGGCAGCCTGGCCCTCCCAAGGGAGCGCAGTGGACGACAGGGAGCGCGTGATTGGTGCAAGCTCTGAGAAGGTCCCCCCCCCATCTTTGAGGTTACGCCCCTGCATTCATTGATTCTGGGCTTACTGAGCACCTGACAACATGAGAGTTGGCCCAGAGCAGGGGTGAAAGAACCAGACAAGCATTTAGAACAATTTTATTTAATTTATTATTTTATTTTATTTTTAAATATTTTATTTATTTATTCGAGAAACAGAGAGAGAGGCAGAGACACAGGCAGAGGGAGAAGCAGGCTCCATGCAGGGAGCCAGACGCGGGACTCGATTCCGGGTCTCCAGGATCACACCCTGGGCTGAAGGCGCTAAACCGCTGAGCCACCCGGGCTGCCCCATTTATAACAATTTTAACCCAGCGTGGAAAGTGCCATGGAAGGGGCATTTGGGGGAGAAACCAAGATTCCTGGACCCCCTCTAATGACACGGCCCAGGCGCATGTCCGACGCCTGTCCTAGACAGGACACTGGGTTTGGAAAGGTGGGTCTCCACTCCCGAGAGCACATGAAGCAAACAGAGCGGTTGCCCTCTGTGTCCAGAAGTTGTGCGGGCAGGTATCTCTGTGGGGTCGTGGCAGGTATTTGCACCCCAGCCTGCCTGGTTTTTGACATCTAGCACCTCGGTTATGCCTGGAATATCTCGGGAAGGGTCTGAAGTTATTGCTCAGTTTCAGAAAGAAATTCTCAGAGTCCCGAGAATGATTCAGAGCAATCCCTGACCTCACCCTGCCATGGAAGGTGCATCCTGGCCACGGGGCCCCTTCCTCCCTAGGTCCCTGGCACCTACTCACATTTTTTTTTTTTTTTTTTTGCAGTTAGGCTCTGTAAGGAAAGAAAAATATACGTGGGAGGTATGTGTTCCCAAGAAGGATTTGAGTCAATAGTAGAAGCAAAAGCATAGCAGAGTGGTTAAGAAGGAGACTCTGGGTTCAAATTCTGACCCATCACTTACCATCTGTGTGACGTCACGTTATTTAATCTTTCTGAACTTCACTTAACCTTATCCCTAAGGTGGGAATTATGATATATTCACTTCAAAAGGTTGCTGAGCTGTTTAAATGAGATAATGCATAAAAGAACTTCATGCAGCACCTGGCACATTGTAAGCCTTTAATAAATGGTGGCAGTTATTATTGCCATTAATAAGATAATGTAATGAAGCAATAGCACTTGTCCATGTTTTATGGGAAAGCCCGGATTAAGGAAAGTCATTTAAGGCATTCCCTGATATTTGGCCATCAGATCGAGAATTTCATAAGGATGGGGACTGGGCTTCTCACGCCTCACTGGGAGTTCCTTGTGGCCAGGTCTCTTGGACAAAGTCTGGTATGCCAGATCTTAAAGGTAGGGTTCAGAAACTTCGGGTCTGAGAACCAAGGGAGGCATGGGAAACCCCCCTTGTTGGGGGATGTGGCTTCAGCCCCTGCCCCTCACCGTGGAGGGGGTTGGGCAGAGAGAAGTCTCTCTCCTGAGTGTCTGCTTCTCCCAGAGCCCTTTATGTGTATAGAGATACCCAGAGTCTGACCCCATTAGTGGGAGAGGAGAAGCTCATGATGTAAATCGGTCTTTTCTTCCTGGATCTTGGTTAGCGAGTGTGGGAGAAAAGTGAACAGCTAATTGAAAATATAATTATAATGCACTGTCCTTTGTCTACTGAGTGGAGCCTCCAAACCCCACTGTCTGCGGAACAGTTTGTTTCTCGAGTCGGTGAGGACTCTGGAGCCAGCCACCCGGAGACGGCACCCACTGGTTGGGTAACTTGGCTGGCTGGGGCTCGGCGGGAGGCTCAGGATTGAACCTCTGTCCCGTTTTCCCTGACCACTGTCTGGAACACCTGAGCTGACGGAGCTCAGAGAAGAATGCTGAGTTCAGTGAGATCCTGAGCAGGCTGCTGGGGAATCAGGGAAGGAAGAGATGAGGCCAGACTGGGGAGTGTGAATGTTACCCAGCAGACACTGGGGACTCACTGGAAGCTTTAGAGCAGAGGATTTATGTGGGATTTGGGGTTTTTTTCCCCTTCATGGGTTCCCAAAGCCTCCTCCCCTCAATGAGGTGATGAGAAGGAAGGGCTGGGAGTGAGGAGGAGCTGGAGGGGGAGGGGAGCCTCTTAGGAGGTAATTGTAATAGTCTAAGGAGAAGGGGGATGGAGAGGTGCGGGTACGGGGTGTCCTCAGGTCTGAGCTCTGGAGGGACGGACAGGGGAAGCACTGGGATGATGAAGAGGAAGGATAGGCTCTGGGAAGGAAGGAAGCAGACACTGGGGACTCACTGGAAGCTTTACAGCAGAGGATTTATGTGGGATTTGTGTACTTCTGGAATGGGAGTAGGTAAAGGGGGGTTTCCACAATCTAATCAATATCCTAGAATTACTTGGATATTTTACAATGAGATATGTACATGCATTACTTTCACAATTTTTTTAAAGATTTTATTTATTCGTGAGAGACACAGAGAGTGAGGCAGAGACACAGGCAGAGGGAGAAACAGGCTCCCTGTGGGGAGCCCGATGTGGGACTGGATCCCGGGACTCTGGGATCACGATCTGAGCTAAAGGCAGATGCTCAACCACTGAGCCACCCAAATGCCCCTACTTGCACAATTTAGAACAAGATAGGAACTGCTCAGACTGTACATTAACAGGAGAATGGATAAGTCGATTGTGGCCATGGAATACTACACAGCAGTGAAAATGAATAAATTGAAATGCATGTATCAACTCGAATAAAACTTATCCAGTGTTAAGCAAAAAAAGCAAGTTGTGGGAGGATACCTATCATGACTCCATATATGTAGAATTAAAAAACACTAAAAATATAGATCCATATTATAAATGGACACATACACATGTATATATACATAATATATAAACATATAAAATACTCATGGGAATAACTGATACATTCAGGAGAGAGCTTCCAGGTGGTTTCAGTTTTCCCCGTAATGACTCATTTAGTAAGCTCGGTAGTGAACCTTGAGGCTTGCTATCCTATTATGTGCCTTTCTATGTGCCTGATATAACTAATACATTTGAAAAACAAGATGAGAAATAGGAAAAGCCATGGGGGAGAAGGGTTTTAAGAAAGAGAGGAAGGTTTGGGGTGCCTGAGTGGCTCAGTAGGTTAAAGCAACTAACTCTTGGTTTCAGATGGGTCCAGGTCATGATCTCAGAGTCTGCTTGTCCCTCTCCTTCTGGTCCTCCCCCCGATTGTGCTCTCCCTTTCTCTCTTTCTCAAATAAATAAATAAATAAATAAATAAATAAATAAATAAATAAATAAATAAATAAATAAAATCTTAAAAAAAAAAAAGAAGAGGGGAAGGGTCAACAGTATGAAATGAGGTAACAAGCCCTGTAGTGAAGTATGGGCTGTAGGAGGACCCTGGGTTTTCCTGGGGTCAGGGACTGCCCACCAGCACTGGGGGCACAGAGGCAGAGGGTCTGCTTCAGTGTTCTTGCTCAGAGCCCTGACAGGAGGGTTCTGAAACCCCATTATCAGCCAGTGGCCTGCCCAGGGCACCCCACTCCCTCTGGCACATATGGGAAACTCTGAGGCTCTTTGATGTTGCAGAGGATGGTATAGGGAAGTTGTCCTCATCTCTTACCAAAGAGTGGTTGCAGGTACTACCCTAGGAGAGGCTCCCTGAGGACCATGGAGGTGACAGCAGCCCTGCCAGTCGGTGCTGCTGGGGGCACAGATTGGCCCTGAGGCAGGGGGATGACCATGCTCACTTCGGCAGGAGTCAGCGAGTCTCTGGCACCCAGAGGGCGGGTGGGCGAGGACAGTGTTGAGGCTTGAAGGTTTGAGGAGGCAAAAGCCAAATCCTGGTGCCCAGGCATGGAGAGTGGGCGATGCCCAGGCTTGGCAGACCGCGGGCTGAAAGATGCAGTGCCAAGCTGGGGCGAGGGGCTGCCAGGGCTGGAGATCAGAGGAGTGGATGGGGGAGGGCCCAGGCATTGTCAGGGCTTGAAGCAGAAGGGCCGCCGGGGGCAGGGTGGGGGGGAGTGCGGAGAGTGGGGGATCAGTGAAGCCAGCGGGTGGCCAGGAGGAAATGGGTAGTGCCAAGGGAGCAATGGTAAAAAGCTGGTGCCAGCCTGGGGCTGGGGGCAGGAAGGGGAGGCGGCGAGGGAGCCCTAGAGCTTACTCTTTCCCTGGGTCTCATTCAGTTTTGCAACAAAAACAGATGCCTTCGTTGATTAGTTATAAGACCACTGGTGGTGAGTTTCAGGGTTCACAGGGTCCTTGGGGATCATGTTTTCTAATCCCTTCTTTGTTTCTTGTTTTTTTAGTATTTCTTTTTTTTTTAAAAAAAGATTTTATTTATTTATTCATGAGAGACACAGAGAGAAAGAAGAAAGAGAGAGGTAGAGACGTAGGCAGAGGGAGAAGCAGGCTCAATGCAAGGAGCCTGATGTGGGACTCGATCCCGAGACCCCAGGATCATGCCCTGAGCTGAAGGCAGCCACTCAACCACTGAGCCACCCTGGCGTCCCTTCAATTCCTTCTTTGTATAGATGGGGATTGTGTTGGCCACAGTGGGGAGGCTGGCCTTCTCAGGGCCACCCAGTGAGTCTGGGGACACCTGGGTGTCTGTATCATACCTGTGGGGTACCAAGTGGGGTGCTAGGAGCTGGGGGTGGGGGGCTGGGGTGCCTGGAGTGAAGGGCTACAGTCTTGGCCAAGGGAGCCAGTGGTCTTGCTGGGGAGGCGGGCCAAACATATCCAACCCTAGCCAGCTGTGGGAGACCACATGCACCCCTGGGGCAACATTTTGGGGCAATAGTGGAGTGCATCTCCTGTGAGCTGGGACCTCTGTAGCTTTGGCAGAGCTCAAAAAAATGGGGAGACACTAAATCCATTAAGAATTCATTTTCGGGGGATCCCTGGGTGGCGCAGCAGTTTGGCGCCTGCCTTTGGTCCAGGGCGTGATCCTGGAGACCTGGGATCAAATCCCACGTCAGGCTCCCCGTGCATGGAGCCTGCTTCTCCCTCTGCCTGTGTCTCTGCCTCTCTCTCTCCCCCTGTGTGACTATCATAAATAAATAAAAATTAAAAAAAAAAAGAATTCATTTTCAATGGAAATCAAATGGCCTATGGTGCTAGAAAAGACCTTGCAAGACAAAAGTACATCACAAAGGTGGGGTTATTGCTGGGTATCTGGAGCTGATCTTGGTTACTCAGCTGTCATAGGGGGTCAGGGCATAAGGCGTCTGATCAGCAGATAATCCTGAGGCCTGTATGTCTGTTGGGGGACAGAACCAAGGGCTTTCTTTTAATTTTCATCGGTTTCGGGCCCAGGAAACGAGCTGCCAGCCGAGGACAAGGCTCAGTTGGGAAGTGCCCCTGGAGAACATCGATCCCCCTCCTCATTTTACACTGGAGCACACTGAGGCCCAAGGAGAAGTAACAATCTCCAACACAACTTTTTTTTTTCCCCCACATTTCATTTATTTCATTTATTTCCAAGGTGTGTCTAAGGCTTTGCATGAAGGTGCGCTTGGCATTCTGGGAAGGTGTTGGCATGAGCTGGGATGCCCCAGAGGGCAGGGAATGCTCCTAGATGGGTGCTCAGTGGGGTGGGCCTGATTGGGCGGAGATGGAGGGGTGGGGATCTGCCGTGTTGTCCTCTGGTCAGGGAGGGGACCCAATGGAGGCCTCAACCTCAGGACCCTCCCACAGGGCCCATTCTCCTGGGAGGGCCTGACTGCTTTGGAAGGGCAGCCTACCGCTGGGGAAGGGTGGGGTGTCCGGCAGCTCCCAGGGGCTGCAGGATGGGACCCATTTAGCCTCCGTAGTCATCTGACCCCCATGACTCAGCCTTGGCCCTGCCCATGGAGGGCAATGGGCCAGTCTGAGCTCATCACCGCTGCCCGGAGCAGAAGTGGTAAACAAGTTCACCCTCTGCCTCCCGCCCCTGAGAGGAAGCAGGAAAGAGGGTGAGGTGGGGGCCCTTAAACATTCCACCTGGCCCAAGCCAGCCTCATAACATGTCACGGGTGTCCACGGGACCTGTGCTGGGCTCTTGCAGGTGGGTGACATGTGCGGAAGTGTGTTTGTCTTCCCGCATGTCCTCAAAGGGAGCTGTGGCCAAGCTTCTCTGGGGCTGAGTTGGCCAGGATTCATGGGGACCATTTCACCCTATCCTTGTTGTCTGGGGGCCACTGGCTGTAGGCTCATGAGGCTCGGCCTGAAGGCTGGGGGTCCTCGTGGAGTAATACCTGGTTTGATCTGCTGTATCTCTGCCTCTGGCCTTCAGGCCTCAGGGCTCAGACTCATGTGGAGGGGCGGGTGGCGGCTATGCCCTCTGGGGACCTCTGGGAGACTGCAGACGAATGTTCCCGGACTATTGCTTTGGCCCGCAGCAGCCTATGTGAGGGCTCCAGCTTCAGCAGGTCCCCTCTTGCTGTGGGCCTCTGGCTCCGTCTGTCCTTCCACTTCACTTTCTCTCCTTCTGTCCTGTTCTGCTTCCTCCCCCCCCCTCCTTCCCTCCCTCCCTCAGGCCTTTCTCATCTTCCTCCATTTATTTTATACCCACTTTCCCCACCTTGCCTTCACCTCTCCTCTCAACCCAGTAACCGGCATTGCTCTTGGGAGCCGCCAGATGGCAGCAGTGCAGCGTGGGTCCCGTCCTTGCTGGGGGCTCCTTCCCTAGCCCCCCACCCCCCACCTGCCCCTGCCGCCACACCAGTGTGATTAACCACCTCTAACCCTTCACAACACCCACACCCTGCCCAACGCTTTCCGGGGACTTTAAACATGGAGGAAAACAGAGCAGCAAAATAGGGGCAGGGCCAGGGTGGGGGCCAGGAGCTCCCTGGAGACGCTCTAATATCCTTGGCAGGGTCACACCTCACCTCTGCTCCTGGAAACTGGGAAGTCCTGGTGAGCATCCCCATGCTACACACGAAGAAGATGAGACCCAAAGAAATGAAGTCACTTGCTCAAGTTGGGACCAGTTTCGACAGAAACTGTACTGTTCTATGTACCTTCATATTGTCTCTTCTAATGAGGCTGAAATGTAGAAGAGGCAGCCCCTGTCTGCCTTCTGGGAGCCCCCAGGCTGCTGGGGGAAACACAGCCCTGTCCTAGAAGCCACAGAATGGGGGAGACAGAGGTGAAGCCTTCTGGGGTCCCCTAGTGGTGTTGAACTAAAGCTAGGTGAAGGTAGTTGGGTCAGGCTTCCTGGAGGAGGCAGCAGCCAAGACCAAGGGAAGGGAGGCGGAGTAAGGGCAATGCTTTCCATGGCAGCTATCAGGTCAGGAGCTGCTTGGTGAGCCTCATGTATGGGAGCGGATGGGGTGGGCTGCTGCAGTCCTGGAGGCAAGGGAGGGGACGTGGTGGCCCCAACTTTGGCCAAGCTCCTTTACTGGCCCCTTGCCCTGCCCCACCTCCTCACTCCCTGTCCCACTGGGAGGCCAGCAGTGGGCTGGGGACAGGAGGCCCAGGGTGGGGTCCCTTCCCCAGGGCCTGAGCAGGATCCTGAGCCGGCTGTGGCAGTGCCCAGGAGCCAGAGAGGAGCCACCGCCCCCCACCCCCTTGGGCCCCTCTGTAATTAGGGCTATTTTTAGGCCCCTCTTCCTTCCTATTTCAGGCCTCTGGACTGGGCCGGAGAGTGGGCTGTCCTGGGGCCGAGGGCTGGAGCCGCTAAACTGGGCCGCGGCGTGGGAGCTGCAGCCACAGTGCAGACCACAGCGGGGGCGGAGTCCTGGCGGGGGAGGGGAACCAGGACGTGGCCAGGCCCAGGGCAGGGCCCGGTGGGGGCGTATCTTGGCTCCCCTGACCCCTCCCCAGGCCCCTCACTGCTCTTCCCCACACTGGCCCATCTCCTTCAGTCCTGTTGCCCCCAGCCCTGCTGATTGGAGGCAGTAAGCCCTGGGACTCCGGCGCTGTGTGTGGACATGCAACCCGGGCGTCCTCAGGACTATCACCCTAGGTGAGGTGCCCAGCTTGTCCATAATAATGACAGCATTATTGAGTGCTTACTGTGTGCCAGGTACTGTCCCAGCACTTCATCTATATGAACTCATTTACTCTGTACAACAGCACTAGGAGGTCAGTGTTATTTAATCCTTATTTTACAGACAGGAAAACTGAGGCTCAGAAGTAAAACATTTTTTTATGTACCAGGCTTGGTCTCACGTGTCCTGCTTTGAGAAATCCTTGTCTTTCTGAGGGGGTTAGTTTAATTTAATTTTTTTAAAGATTTTATTTATTTATTCACGAGAGACACAGAGAGAGGCAGAGACACAGGCAGAGGGAGAGGCAGGCTCCCTGTGGGGAGCCTGATGTGGGACTCGATCCCAGGACCCAGGGATCACGACCTGAGCCAAAGGCAGACACTCAACCACTAAGCCATCTAGGTGCCCCTCCCTGATGGGGTTTCAGGAAAGCCTGAGAGACACCACAGCTTTCCTCTTTGTCTACTTCCAGACTCCATGCTAAGTTTCCCAGTGCTCAGTCAGGCATGGCTCCTGCTGCCGATCGGCCTGTCCATCGTCCGAAAGCCCATGGCCTGTCCTACAGGCGGAAGGGTGGGTCTCGCCCAGCTGGTTCCAGTTAGGCACAAGAAAGCTGGCGAGGGGTATATTTAGCCCTGGTTTCTGGAGGAGCCAGAGGTCTTTCATCCTTGGAGGCACTGGCCACAGTGGGCCTCGGCCTGCCAAAGCTGGGCTCATGGGCTGCAGGGCAGGCAGGCTTTGGGGCAGGGAGTGGGGTCAGGGAGGAGAAGGGGCATGTCTCTGAGGCTGAGGGAAGAGTGACAGTGCCAACCAGGGCAGCTGAGGCCTGCCTGCCACGCTCAGGATGTGTTTCTGTAGGCGCGAGGGCTTCCATGGGAGGTGTGGGAGCTATGGGATAGGAGGGCAGGCCTGGGGGAGACCTGCCGCTTGCCCCCTCTGGCCCAGGCCCAGCTGAGTCCTACCATGTCCATGGCATGGGGCTCATTATTGGGGCTTTGCCCTTGTCTGGGAGTGTGGGGGCCCATTCTCAGTGGGCGGAAGGTGGGTAGGGGGCAGAGTTCAAGAACAGGAAGGGGGGTGGCCTTTTTGTTCAAAGGAAACTGATGTGTTTGAGCATTGATGTTTGGAGAAAGTGGGAGGGCTGGGGGGCAGCTACATATATGTGCAAGAGAAAAAAGAAACAGGCACACAGAGGGGCAACTATGATGTGCCCAGTGGCACTATGCAGTGTGTTGGAGTGCGCAGAAGGCGCCCACCTGCTGGACTCGGCAGCACGTGCCCCCGGGCAGTGGACAGTCCCTGAGCACCGTGTGACAGGGCCCTGGGCTGGAATTCTGTGACGGGTGGGTGCCTGTGGCCGGATGTTGGTGGTGTGCAGGGCTGAGATGACCCACAGGTGACCGTGGCATTGCTCTGCTGTGGGGGACCGGGATGGCACGTCGTGATGTTTCTGGGGGGCAGCGTATGAGGATGGTGGTAGATGAGGGGCTATGTGATTTTGTGGGGCTGTGTAATTATCCCCCTGGATGTTGGTCTCTGTGTGTGTGACTGCATAAACACACGTGTGGAGGCAGTTAGGGACTCTGGCTCTGAGTGCGTCTGTGTGTGTGTGTGTGTGTGAGTGTGTAGACTGTCATTCTGGGTGTGACGGGGTATGTGAGTGTGCCCTGGGCTAGCCACCACCAGCCGGCTTTCCACTGCAAACAATGCTTGCTCCCGCTGAGGGTCATGCCCTGTTGTCCTTCCGGGGACCCCCCACCCCAAAGCCACAGCCCCTCTGGGCCTGAGGGAGGGAACCCTACGAGTTGTAAGCATCTGTCTCTCCCTTAATCCTCTCACCCCACTCCCTCCGACCGTCCCCACAGACAGCAGGCTTCTACCTGCCCCAGGGCGGGAGGCAGGGGAGAGAAAGAGGAGCCTGCCCGCCTGCCCGCCGCCCCCTGTGTCTCTGCGCGCAGACAAAGAGCTCACCCTGGTCTCTGTGGGCGTCTGGGAGACGCTGGGGGGATTAGCTGCCCGCGCCGCCCTCTCCCCACCTCGTGCCAGCCCACCCGGCTGGCACCAACACCTCGGAGCCCAGGGGCGGTGCCCTCACCGCAACCTCTCCAGCAGGGGGAGGGGGGCCGGAGGGGGTGGGAGGTGGTGGTGGTGGGGGGGGGGAGTATACGTGTCTGTGTGTGTGTGTGTGTGTGTGTGTCTCCTCCCCCAGAACCCCAGCGGAAGCAGAGGTGCACCCCCTGAGAAGCAGGTCCTGAGACTCACACCTTCCATTAGGGTGGGGACTGGGTCTCCACTTGGTTTCTACTTCCCCATCAGCCTACTGGGGCCTACCAGGCCTACCTCCTTGGTGTCTTTGAATATCATTCCTTGCACCCCTCCCCCCCACCGCTGACTGCTGCTCAGACCTTCCAGTTCTTTCCCTTTGCATTCCTGGGGGAGGGCCTGATGGGCCCTGGTGAACCTCAGAGCCAGAGAGAAGGGAGTGGGCGCCTCTGCTGTGTCAGCATTGGGTTAGGAGGGATGGGCTCCAAGGAGGAGACTTGGGAATATTGGGTCTACGCCATTCATTGTGAATCTGGAGAGCTCTGGTGGCTTCTCCTCCGTCAGGGAGAATGAGAGTACGGTTAGAGTCACTGCCTCACTGCTTCGAGTCTAGCCCTGGCTTTGTACTGCGCCGAACCCGATGTGGTTCTCTTTTCATGTTGACTCTCATTTGGATTTTCTCCACAGATAGGGCAGGTATTGCTTCTTTTCCCATTTAGAGATGTTTAGACTGAGGTTCTGAGAAGTTAAAGGATTTAGCTGAAGTCATGCATCTAGAGAGCAATAGAGCCAGGATGGCTTGGCCCCCAGGATCTTGCTCTGTATCAGGAGAGCCCCTTCGGCCTTCACGTGGCCGGGCCTCTGCCTCCTCGGTTCCTTGTCCCTGCCATCCCTGAAAAGTCTGCTGTCTTGAGAAACCTGGGAATGGAAACAGGTCAGCGGGAGATGACCTGGCCCCTCCCTGAATCACACCCCAACCTTAAGCAACAGGGATCCTTTCCCCAGACAATTTTTGCAGTCCTCCTGTGCTTCTGGGGCTATTTGTGGAAACTCCCTTCCTCTTCCTGACAAGTGGGTTAGGATCTACTTTGTCCTAAATGCCTCTCCATAATATTTTCTATGAAAGTGTGATTCTGGGATCCCTGGGTGGTGCAGCGGTTTAGCGCCTGCCTTTGGCCCAGGGCGCGATCCTGGAGACCCGGGATCGAATCCCACGTCAGGCTCCCGGTGCATGGAGCCTGCTTCTCCCTCTGCCTGTGTCTCTGCCTCTCTCTCTCTCTATCTGTGTGATTGTCATAAATAAATAAAAATAAATAAATAAAAAATAAAAAATAAAAAAAAAAAAGAAAGTGTGATTCTGTAGGGTTAGTCCAGTCCTGCTGTATATGGGGCCTATCTCCTTTAGTTCAGTGTTTGGTGGAGGCAGGGAGGCCCGGGTGCCATCCCTTTCATGGGAGTATGCTGCCAAGAAGGAAGCTGGGATTTCCCAATAGCTGGAAGAGGCCATGGAGACTGGGAGCTGGCTCAGTGCCTTGAAAATAAAACAGGATCAATACATGTAGATAGACATACAGTGGTGAGTGGGTGGATAAATACATGGAAGAGGGTGAATGAATGCACAGGTGAGGGGGTGGGAGTTGCATAGGTAGGTTGTGGGTGAGTGAATGGATGGGTAAGTGAGCAGGTGGGACACGTGGATGGGTAAGTGTGTGGTGTTTGAATGGATGGGTGGGTGAGTATTTAGGTAAATGGATATATGGGTGAATGGCTGAATGATAGGTGGGTGGAGGATGGATGGATGGATGGATGGGTGGAAGGGTAGATGGATAGATGGAAGGACAGATGGAGATGGACAGGACAGTGGGTGGATAGGTGTGTGAGTAGATTTGTGGCAGAAATCTTAGAGCCTGGGGATGCCTTTAGAAGACTGCCTATACACAGGGAATGAATTTTCCACAAATACTTTGGTTTTGGACAGCTCTCAGTCATTGGAAGTGATGGAGAGAAACCATGTCATGGAAAAATCTAGAAGATTCTGATTGGTTGCAACCTGATTTATGTCATATTCAGGGGGAGAGGTGGACAACTGGCTCTCACCTATGAAGTCTGAGGGTCTGAGCATTCACGACCTGTCAGTCACACTGACAGATGTGGCTCATCTTGGGAGTCCAGCTCTGACTTTTCTCTTGCTCTGCCAACACTTTTCTTCCTTCCATGATGAGAAGGACAGCCTCTCCTTTCAGATGGATACAGAGGGCCCACAGCACTGGAGTGATTCTCCTGGGTCTCTCTGGCAGATTCCCTCCTCCCCTAGGGCCAGAGAAAGGTGACCAGACTGTCTGAGGGCCCAGTGTTTCCTTCAGGTTTCCCTGAGATTGATTAGCCAGCACAGAGAGGCTCAGAATCATGGAGGTTAGCCTGGCATCTGCCATGCGGTGTGATGCTGTCAGGTAAGCTGCCTGACAACAGAAGGGGAACACTGGCAAAAACTCCCTGAGCTGCTCCCCGGGATGAGAGGAGGCGACCGGAAGCTGAGGCAAGACATGGAGCTCAGATGCCAGGGACAGGGTGTGCTTGGCAGGGGGATGGGTGGGGTGGGCCGTTGCATCATTTCTCTGTCCCATCCCAGGTACCAGGCCTCTTCTTGGGTTTGAGAGGACTCTCTCCGTGGCCCTTCTCTTGGAGGGAAATCTTCCCTGGGGAGAAGGAGGACTCTGGATGGCCCCACTTTCCAGGATAATTTTTTTTTCATTTTTTTTTCAATTTTTTTTTTTATTTATTTATGATAGTCACAGAGAGAGAGAGAGAGAGAGAGAGGCAGAGACACAGGCAGAGGGAGAAGCAGGCTCCATGCACCGGGAGCCCGACGTGGGATTCGATCCCGGGTCTCCAGGATCGCGCCCCGGGCCAAAGACAGGCGCCAAACCACTGTGCCACCCAGGGATCCCTTTCCAGGATAATTAAAGGAGCTTCCTGTAGAGTACCTGCTGGATGCCAGCACCTTAATACATTCTCACAACTTCTTTTCAAGGTGGGGAGCATTTCTCTGTATCTAACGGAGGAGGAAACTGGCTCAGAAAGGTAAAAGAATGTGCCGAGGGTTACCTGTCTTGGAGGCCATAGTAAAATCAAGATTCCTATTCAGGTTGGCCTGGCTTCTCTGCCTCATGAAGCCTCTCATTTCTGAGACCCCCGCCCCCTCCCGGAGTCTCAGGTTTAGCTGCAAGGAATGGGTCTAAGGAGCAACAGCTTGGAGGGCACAGTGGAAAGACCTAGGGGGAAGTTTCCAAAAGGACTTCCTTGGCTACTGGAGGTAGAACCCTGGAGCGAGCGGACAAGGAAAGGTGTAAAGTCACATTTTTTATTATTTTTTTAAAGATTTTATTTATTTATTCATGAGACACACACACAAAGAGAGAGAGAGAGAGAGAGAGAGAGAGAGAGAGAGAGAGAGAGAGAGAGAAGCAGAGACACAGGCAGAGGGAGAAGCAGGCTCCATGCAGGGAGCCCAACGTGGGACTTGATCCTGGGTCTCCAGGATCACGCCCTGGGCTGAAGGTGGCGCTAAACCGCTGAGCCACCCAGGGATCCCGAGTCATATTTTTTAGAGACCATCTGTGGTGGTCTGAAGCTGAAAGGGGGTGGGACCCCCCACCTGGGTGGAACTTGGAGTCTTGAGAGTGAGGTTTTCTGGATTGGAGGAAAAAAAGCAAATCATGAGGACAGAAGCTGGGTGGTTCAGAGCCCAACGCTGTACCCCCAAAGTGGGTCTGGGGGCTGCCAGGACCTACTTTCTGGGAGATAGACAGGGAGATTGTAGCTGCAGGAACCGTGAGGAAAGCCTGCCCCCTTCCCAGGCTGGCAGTCCTTGAGGCCAGAAGCCTGCCATGCCCCCCGGGGGTGCTGGGAGGGCACTGGGGGGGGGAGGGAAGCCTGAGCTAGAGCTCAAGGCTCCGAGGCTGGGGACCAGGAGGCTCAGACCCCTGGCCAGTGGAGCAGCTGGGTGGAGGGCTGCGGGCCGGGGCAGGGGAAGGTGGAGATGGGAGGTCCAGGTGGGCCTGAGCAGAGGGCGGCCCCTCCTGTGTCTCCCCTTGTCCCCCTGGCCTCCCTCCTCTGTCTTTGATGCTTCTTACCACAGACTTCAAACAGGCTGCCCTGGGCTTCCACCGCCGTCCATAATTAGAGCCTCTCGCTCACTCCCGTCCCTGCTCTGATCTGGCTCTGGCTCTCCCGTAGCCTTTCTCTCTCCACCCTTTCCCCTTCTCCATCTTTCTCTTTCCCTCTGCTCCTAGTTGTCTGGCTTTCAGGCTCTAGATGGTTCCCCCGGCATCCCCAGGTTCGGGTTTTGCCCCCCTACCCCTCCCATGAGACTCAAGTCTCTTGCCTCTGTCTGACTGTCCACCTGGGTTTTCTATGTCTTCCTTGCTTCCTTTTCTTCTATTTTTTCTTCTTCTTTTTCTTTCTTCCTTCCTTGTCTTCTGTATCTCGACCAACTTCTGTCTGTGTGTCTCTCCTTTCCCTTCTCCCTTTCTTTGGAAGTCATCTGTACTCCCTTCCCACTTTGAAGGCTGCCCTTGGCTGTGCCTTCTGGGGTTGAAACTGGCCCCCGGGGCCTCCCACCTCTCCCTGGACTTCCCTCTGGTTTTTCTGGCCAGGCTGACCTCCCTGTCTCAGGGGCCACTTTGATGGCCCTGTGGCAGGTGATGTCTTGTCCATTCTCTTTCCTAGGAGAAGGGGCAGTGTCTCACCAGGAGCATCTCCAAGGCCTGGGAAATAGGGGATGAAGAACCCTACAAAGCCCCACCGCCCCAAATGCACTGGGGCTTGGGTTGGACCTTGAGCCCTGCTGGGGCCCAGGCATCCCTAGCACTATCTGCCAGTCAGGCATAAGGGTTCCCCACCCTCTGGCCAGGAAAGCGGCTCCTACCCTCCTGTGTCCCACCCCGAGGGCACGTGGTATCCCAGACCCAGGCCCCCTTAGAGAGACTGGCCTTGAGGGACAAGTGGTCTGGATGTGGATGGACCCCCTAGGGCAGAGAGCTGGGTTGGAGCCCTCCCTGACACTGCAGTTCTGGACTGGCCCCGTCTGCCCTGGGCCTGTGTCCCAAGGACACAGTGAGGGGGGTGATGATAAGAAGGATGTGACTAACTCCTAGGTTGGACATGATGTTTTCCAGCTAGCAGTGCCCTTCCCTGGTCATGTGGGAGCCTCATGACCTCCAACATGGGTGGGGAATGAGGTGACCACATCCTTCTTATAGAGTAAGATTCTGAGGTTCAGGTATGCCCCAGGTGCTCCCTCAAGGGGCCCTTCCTAGTGGGGGAGGGCAAGCTGACAGGGCTGGGGGCTCAGAGCCCCATGAGAGTCTGGGTTCCAGACCACTGGGGGGCAGGCAGGACACATAGGTGCTTCTGGTCAGGTATAGGTTCTAGGCAAAGATGGGTACCCACTGGGTAGATGGGAGCTCAGGAGTTGCGGGGCTATACAGGAACCCCAGTATTGGGCATTTCTGGACAGGCCTCAGGAAAGACCATGCCTGGATCATGCTCAGGGGATCAGGAAATCGATGGGCTGAGGGACCTCTCCACCCCAAGTTGGCCCGACCTTGGGCAGAGGGGGGTTGCTCTGGCAGGCAGCCCAAGGTGTGTGAGTGTGTTTGTATGCATGATGGTGAGGGAGTGTGTGATTATGTGTGCGTGTGTGACAGGGTATACACCAGCGTGAGTTGACTGGGTGTGTGTGCACATGCTTGGTGTACGTGGGACCATGCAGGCAGGCGTGTGAGTGGGTGTGCTTGTGTGAGTGCAGGCGGTTGCAGGAGCCTGTTTCTGAGTGCAAATGAGGGAGAGGGACTGTGTTAGCCCTGGTGAGTCCCAGAGTATGTATGACTGTGTGTGCGAACTGCCCTGGAGAGCGTACACAGAAACACGAACATCCCCAGATGTGAGCAAACAGGTGTGAGAGTGAGTGCACGTGCCAGGTTCTCTCCCCATCTTCCCCATCAGCAGCATCTGGCCACCTCCCCTCCCCTCCTGCTGGCCTTCCCCCCTTGTTCCTCTTTGAGAACCAAGTGCCAGAACCACTCCTCAATTCCAGAGGCACCCTGGGGACACACTTTTCTACCATTGCTGGCAAGAAGGGGGTCCTCAGAGCCCAGGTTGGAGTGGCTGGTTCAGGAAAGAGGGATGTGGGTGCAGTAGCAGCCCCAATCTCTGAGGCCAGGGCTCAGAGGAGGGGAGGAGGAAAAGTGGTCTCCTGGCCTCCTTCTTCCCCACCTTCTCAGGGCCCAGTGCTGGATGGGAATGAGAAAGATTGTTCTGAGCCATCATCTGAGTCCTGAGTGTGTGTGACCATGCCACATGCCAGGTCAGGGAGGTGGCTCCAGCCTCACCAGCCCCTGTGTCTCTGGATCTCTCTTCCTCATCTGTGAAGGCTTCTCCTTGAGGTTCCAGCATCTGGCTCCCTGGTTCTCACCCTCTTGCCTACCCCAAGAACTCTGGCCTGGTTTCTCAGCTCTGCCAACTTGGCAGGGCCTCCCATCTGAGGTTCTGGCTGGGGAGAAGCCTGGAAGAGTGAGGGAGGCTTTTTTTCCTTTCTTTCTTTTTGCCTTTAGAAATTAGGGATTTGGGCTAAGGTTGGCGTGCTCACTCCAGACAGACTTGTCTGAGCACATCTCTGCTGCAGGGAGGGACAGCTCTTTCTGCCACCATGGTCCCAGGGGGTGGGGGAGGTGGCCTTGGGCACAGTGGTAGAAAAGCATCGTGACCAAAGCATGCAGCCCGTGCTCTGGGGAGCCCTAGTATTGGGGGGGAGCAGCCCTGGCCTGGGGAACCCTCAGTTTGATGAGAGAGACTAGACACACTGGATGCCCAGAGAGCTGGCTCCACGTGGTGAAATAAGGACACGACCACCAGCCAGACAGAGCCTGGAGATGCACAGCGCTTCCCAAGGGCTGGGCTTCTGTTCTTTGGATAAATGAAAGTAGAAAAGGGAAGAAGGAAAGTAGGAAGAAAGAGAGGACGCCAGAACTGGAGGGGACAGAGGGACAGATGGAAGTGAACTGTGAGGTCCTGGGCAGCTTCCTGAAAGCCACTGGGATGCAGAGACACCTGTCTTCACCCTGAAACTCTGCATGCTGTGGCCTCTGGTATATTTTGACCATCGCGGCCTCACCAGGACCCTCCAGACTGTCCCTGCTTCATCCTCTCTTCTTTTTGCCTCAATCTCCCATTAATATTTTGTCTCCTCAGCCTCCAAGAGGGCTGTGGAGGGGCTCCTCGCCTGCCCCTCCTGAAAGAGATGACTCAGCCTTGAGGAAGAAGCAGCGTCCTCAGCACCTGAAGGCAGCATGGGAGACTCCTCAGCCTGGGACCCCCACCTTCTCAACTTCTGGTTCGCTTCCTCGTGGCCCCCACTCCCTCCTGCCCTCCCCAGATCCAGGAGATCCTAGCCTATCTCCCAGACACCTTCCCAGTCTTCAGCCGGGGAGGAGGAGTGCAAGGGGGTGGTGGCAGTGCAAAGAGCCACCAGGTCATCTCTGTGGGGGAGGTGGGGTGGGGACACTGCTGTGGGGAGCTCTGGAGAATGGAGCCCCTGGGGGTATCTGGGACCCACCCATTCCCAGGTAGCCTGCTTGGCTTCAGCCTCAAAAACGAGGCTCAGAGAACCCTTGTGGCGAATGCGTGAGTGGGTGGAAGCAGGCTCCAGGCCTCTCCCTCCTGGATGGTTCCAGCACTGTGAACCCACTCTGCCTTCCTGTGCCCTGCATTCCTCCCCAGGGCCTTGTCTTGGGAATCAGATGAGGGAGGGCATCAGGTGGGTCCTGAAACCTGAGACTGGTTTTCCCCCATCAGCTGGGGGAGCAGAGAGTAGGGAATATATATTCCCATCTGACTGTTTTCAGCTTCAGGGAAGAGGGAAGTGGTGGATATGACCAAGGGTAGAAGGATCTAGAATTCCATTCTGAGGGTAGGGGGTGGCTGGGTGGCTCAGTTGGTTGAACTTCTGCCTTCAGCTTGGGTCATGATCCCAGTATCCTGGGATTGAGCCCTACTCACCTCTAGTCAGGCTCCCTGCTCAGCGGGGAGTCTGCTTCTCCCTCTCCATGCTCTTGTGCTCTCTCATTCTCTCTCTTTCTCCCTCCCAAATAAACAAATAAAGTCTAAAAAAAAAAAAAGATCCCGATGGTAGGTGGGCCCATTCCCTCCGTGCTCTAAGGTCAAGGTTCTAGAGGGCTGAGTGGGCTGGCCCTTCGCCAAACATTGGATTTGTGAGCACTCTGCAGTTGACAAATTCTGATCAGGACCTCTGATCTCATTCGGTGCCGGAGCTGGGCGGTCCTGAGCCGTGGGGCGGGGGATGGAGGGTCGGCTTGTTTCCCCCATTCTGCAGGTGAGGAAGCTGAGGAGGGGGGCACCGGGAGTTCAGGAAGAATGCCTGGTGCTGCGGTCAGGGCCCCCCCTTCCCACTCTGCCTTATTATTTACCACATTCAGGAAATCACTGGGTTTGGTCCTTAGAGCCAAGAAAGCCTCAAGTCCCTTGTGGATGTGCTGTGTGTCTGCTTCAGAGCAGGGGTAGTGGATGGGTTCATCTCAGGCTGAGTCCAGACCCCTCTGCACCCCAACACAGCCACAGTCCCTGGGCACAGTCCCTGGGCCCCCGCAGCCTGGGCACTCAGGCTCCCCTCTGGGGAAGTAGTGCCCTCTCTCCAGGGGCCATGCCCTGGCAGCCACTATCTTGCAGCCCTGGAGGCTGGCAGGAGGCACAGGGTCCCAGGCTGGCCCCAGACGAGGCTGCCCCTCCATGCGTGGGTGGGAGATGCCAGTGGGAGCCCTTTGATCTGGTGCCATCTTACCCAGAGCTGGGTGCCAATGCGGCTCCCTGTTGGCGGCTGGCCAGGCCACTCTAGAGCACATTTTTCTTTGGGTGACACCCTCCTCCCCATCTTGGCCCCTGGTCTTCCCTCTCTGCCCCCCCCCTACAACCCAGACACCTCAACTGACCATCTCAGGACCTTTGGTCTTCCCCTTTCCTGCTCTGTAATGAGCTTCCTCTGGAGCCAGGCACCCAGCAGGTATATCACCCAGGTGACCTCCTCGATTCTGCCTGAGAATAGGTCTCCTTATGCACTGTTTCAGGGGATGAGGAGCTGAAGCCTGGGAAAATAGAGTGATTCACCCAAGGTCACACAACAAGGCAGGTGGCAGAGGTGGGGTTCAGTCTTTCTGGCTCCAAGGTGGAGAGAATGCTACAGAAGGAGCTCAGAGCTTGGGAAGGGCTTTGAATGCCTCACTGAAGAGCCTCAACTTGATTTTGCAGGTGTAGATTTTCCTGTTTTTAAACAGGAAAGTTACACAGCAAGAGCAAAGAGCCAGACTGCCTGGGACCAAATGCCCCTAACACCTACCTGGCTGTATGACCTTGGGCAAGTTACTTAACCTCTCTGTGCCTGTTTTTTCATCTGCACAAAGAGAATGGCAATAGTGCCTAGGCTTGCTATGAGGATTAGGTGAGTTAATGAGCCTAAGGCGCTCTGGGCAAGCAAGGCACACACGAAGCACTTTATATTTGCATTAGTACTGGTGGTTCTCAGTGGACCCCTCCCTCCTTCCTCCCTTTCTTACCACCTCCCCCTACCTCTCACTATCCTCTCATTGAGGAAGGAGAGACACTGCCTTGAGTGAAGAACTGAGCCTGTGACCTGCTGTGAGTAGAGGCCCCCGTGGGCCTTGCAAGCTGCCCAAAGCCCTTGCTCTTCTCTTGTGACTGACAGGTGCCTGGTGGCCAGGAGGTATTTACATTTGAGTCAGGAAGGGGAAGTGGGGCAAAATGGAAAAGTCTAAAGTGATCCCAAATAGCCTTCCTCATGACCAGATGTGGCTCGGGTCTCCTGAGAAGAGGCCTGAGGGGGATGCATCCTTGTCCGGGCTGTGTGGGTAGAGAGGGACTTTGGGTGCTGAGTGAGGGGCAGTTGGGGTGCACTTCTGTTGGGAGGGCCCGGAGTAGCTGGGCTGAGAGGGAGGGAGGAGCAGGCTAGGGAATGATGGGGGAGGCTGGGAGGGGATTGAAACCCACCCCTGGGCGGGAGGTGGGAGGGCAGGCCTGCAGGCAGAGGAGGCCCGCCAGACAGAAAGGTGGAGACAGCGGCCACCGCCCAGGTGGGGAGATAAGTGTCTGGAGAGGCTCCCAAGCCACCCACACACTGTGTCCCCTAATCCCTGCTCACTCCTTCAGAGGCTATGGCCTTCCCAGAGCTCGTGGTCGGCTCCCTGTCATCTCTTAGGAGCCCATCCTTCCACCCTCAGCTGGAGCCAGGACTGGGGCTGTGGGCAAGAGCCACACGGTGGAGCCCACAGAGCACAGGATGGTCCCCTGGGTGACCCAGCTGGAGGAGGGTCCCAAGGCCTGAGAGGCACATGGCCTTTCCTGGTGGTGTCAGGGGGCAGTAGGTGAGGGGGTGGATAGGATGTTAGCTGTAGGACAAGGGGCTGCCTCCCAGTGGGAATTAATAGAAGAGCAAATCGTTCCCTTCCTCCCCTTTCCCCCTCTCTCCTTCCCTTTATTCTTTTTCTAGCACTGAGTACTTTTCCTGACACATAATGGGCATTCAATAATTATTTGAATTCATAAACAGAGCTAGAGGATGGTTTCTGCTGATGACCTAATGCCAGGATCCAGCATGTTGGGCTGTGAGGACAAAAGTTAGGGTGGGAATTGGGGATGGGGTTGCTGGTGGCAGTGGGTGGGAGACAGAGAGACAAGACATAGGGGTGAAGCCCAGCAGGAGACCCAGCAGGGATGGGTCAGGGGCCTGAATCTTTTCTCATCAGCTGGGATTGGGCAGAGGAAAGCAAGAGAAATGGGTGAAGGACTGGAATATGGCCGAAATATGGAATATGAATGATAACATTCTTTTATTTTTAAATTAATCTCACAAACAATTAAGAGATAAATAATTGGATTGGACATAAAATTCCAATTATGTCCCTTGAATTTGGAGCTTCCCACGCTTCAGCTATGGAAACACCACCATGACAATTGCTACAATATGGGAGTGCCTGGGGGGGGGCGGTCAGTCAGTTAAGCATCTGCCTTTGGCTCAGGTCATGATCTCAGGGTCCTGGGATTGAGCCCTGCATCAGGCTCCCTGCTCAGCAGAGGGTCTGCTTCTCCCTCTGCCCCTTCCTCTCTCGTGCACTCTCTCTCTTTCTCACTCTCAAATAAATAAATAAAATCTTTAAAAAAAAAAAAACAATTTCTGCAGTATGGGATCTTTAAAGTTGCCTAACTTGACATCAACCTACTTTATTATTTTTTTTTAAGTAGGCTCCATGCCTAGTGTGGAACCCAACACGGGGCTTGAACTCAGACCCTGAAATCCAAGATCTAAGCTGAGATCAAGAGTAGGATGCTGAACTGACTGAGCCACCCAGGTGCCCCACATCAACCCACTTTTTAAACCTAGCTCCTCCACCCCTTTCTGGCTGTGTGATTTGGGCAAGTCCCTTGACTTCTCTGTGCTTTCTGGTCCCTCATCTGCAAAGGGCGTGTAATAATAGTGTTCCCCTCATTGGGTAATTGGGAGGAGCACATTTTTAGTTGTAAAGCAGCTAGAAGTGGGCCTGATGCATGGAAAGTGCTATGTAAGTGTTTATTAAAAAGAAGTAAATAAACACTTCTGAGCAATGACATCTGGGAGATTGTGGCTTGGCACACCCGGTTATATTTTCTCACACATATTAAAACAGTGAAGTATTAACTATTCCTCTGCCTAAAGTCCTTCCACACCACCACAGGGAAAAGGTCCTGGATGCAGCCCCCACTGCTGTCTGCGCCCTGGTGTATCTCCCGTTTCAATCCCTGCTAGCCTTAGTGCATACCCTCTTCTTGTGGGTCCCACTGCAGCGTCCTCATCAGCCTCTTCACCTTGGCCTTGCCTGAGCTCCTCTGCAGAGGGATGGCCCGGCTGCTTATATCCCGTGTCTGCTGTTGGGAACAACACCGCTCCGTGGGACGTCACTGTTCCCAAGAGGCACCTGTGGGGAGGGGGGGACATCTGTGCTGGGACTCTTCCCCAGGAGCATTTACTCCGGAATCCCAGAGATTCCGTGCTCCGCCCCAGCCGAGCCCCTGCCTTAGCCTTCTGCCTTTCCTGAGCCTGGGAGGAAAGGGAGCCCGGCACTGAGCATGCTAAGCAGGTAATCCTGAGGCCTGGGCATGCTGCCTTCAGTTTACCCTCTGGGCGCCTCCGGTGGGATCAGCTGCAGGACTTTCATTTGCCTGTATTTGAGGTTAACCGCCTCCCTTAATGAGGCTGGGGATGGAGAGGGCAGGTGGGGAGAAGGCCCTGAAGGTGCGAGGGGTGTGATGGCCTCTCTCTCTCTCTCTCTCTCTCTCTCTCTCTCTCTCTCTCTGAGGCCCCCAGGGTGGCTGTGTGGGGTAGAGTGGAGGAAGAGAAGGTATCTGCCAGCGCACTACCTCCTCCTGCTGCCCCTCTAGGATCCAGGGGAAGGCATCACCAATGCCATGGGATGCACAGGGGACAGGCCCTAACACACTTCCCTCCACTTGTCGGAAAACCAGAATTGTAGCAGGAGGATTCAGGGGCAGACCCCAGGGAGGACTTCCCACTGGACCCAGAGTGGGTAGAGGGGCCGATGGAGGATTCCGATGGTGTGGACATAGCCATATTGGTCTGACCCAGTGGCAGTCTAGACGACCAGTCAGGCAGTGAGGCCTCCAGCTCTGCAGTGGGTTCAGGTCAGGATGGCCGAGTCAGAGAGGGGATGGCTGGGCTGCCTTCCTCCACCTGCCACCCCATGTCTATAGCCCAGGTGTGCAGGAGCACCAGTCTCCACACGCAAGTCTCCATGTCCCGGTGTGTCTGTGTGTGTCTGTGTGTGGATGTGTGTGGGTGTGAAAGAAGAGAGAGCTGCTTCCTTCGTCAGACTAGGGGCTCCCATGGCAGTGTTGTATGTCCCCCATAAACGGGGGTGGGAGGGTGGCTCCCTGAGGGCAGGGGCAGTGCTACCTGGGTCTCCTACCTGCACTCACTCTACCCAGGGCAGGCCTCCAGGCCCTGACCCCCTTCCCTGCCCCACCCCCTTGGCCTCCTGAGTTCTCTACCTGCCCACTCTCCCTCCCTCCCTCCCTTCCTCCCTGTGCACATGCACCACCAGGAGACTCCCTTTGAAGTCTTGCTGAGTCGTGTTGTTCTTATGACAGAGTAAACAGTATGGCAGAGCCAGGGGCTGGGGCCCTGGTAATGAGGCTTTTCCGGGGGAGGGGGCCTGAGAGGCTCCCATCAGATAAGGCCAGTCCTTTGCTGCCTCTCTATTTGCTATTCTAATGAGGGACGCAGCTGAGAGACAGGTGGGTCCAGGCCTGGCTGGGCATGGGGCACCTGCCTGCCAGTCCCGCCAGAGATGGGCCAAGTGGCCCTATGACCTCCAGGGTCTCACGAAGTCCTGTGTCCTAGAGAGCCTTCAGAACCTGCAATGGAAGGCAGGGACCGTGGTTGCCTCTTTCACCCCTAGTAGAGCCTTGGCTAAGCTGTTAGAAAAAGGATTTAGGTCAGACGCCGGGAGGAACTTCCCAGGTCATAGGAGTACGTGATGTTATCCGTGCCAGAGCTGGGTCTGCAGTGGGGCAGTTAGGGGATCCATCCCCTGCTCCAGGCTTTAAAGGGCTAGTCTGCTGGTGTGGTACTGGGGAATACAGGGGGGGGGGTGAGCCATGGATGGGAGAAAGAAGATGGATGCTACAGGGTGAGCACTGAAAAGATTTGAGGCTCCTATGAGGCTCATATATGCACAAAAGAAATATGATTGGTCCTCTTCTGGCTCGCTCATTTTCCTCTTCCACAAGTAATTCTCAGGTCATATGAAAATTCTGGGGAGGGTAAGACCTGTAGTGTGCTCAGCTGAGGCCTGGATCCCTCCATGATGATGAGGAAGGGCACAGTCCAGCTACGGGTGAGTTGTACCAGTAAACTTCATGGAAACCTACAGGCCATAATATTCATCCTACAGGAGGGGCCACAGGACGTCCCACGCATGCTCCAGCCTCCAGACTGAGTGCACCACTGCTGTGCTGGAGGCTGCCTCTGGAATCATATTCCCGGGGTTTGACAAGGGCACTCACTCTGCTCAGAGCAAGCCTCAGTTTCCCCACCTTTGACATGAAAATAAGAATCATAGTGTTTCTCTCATTGGTAGAATGGGAGAGAGAATTTCTGTAAAGCCCTTAACACAGTCTTTTTTTTTTTAAATTTAAGATTTTATTTATTTGGGACACCTGGGTGGCTCAGCAGTTTAGCGCCTGTCTTCGGCCCAGGGCCTGATCCTGGGGACCCGGGATCGAGTCCCGCGTTGGGCTCCCTGTGTGGAGCCTTCTTCTCCCTCTGCCTATGTCTCTGCCTCTCTGTGTGTGTGTCTTTCATGAATAAATAAATAAAATCTTAAAAAAGAAGATTCTGGCCTCAGTTTCTCCCTTCTTAAATGCTGCCTCCTCACTTCTCCCCCTCCCCCGCCAAGCCTGCGCGGTGAGATAATGTCTAAGAGATACTTGGAGTTACTTGGAGGAAGAGGCCAGACAGTGAGTGACCAGAGGTGATTATCTGGCGTGACTAAAGCAGTGGTTTCCCTCCCCCCAGACCGGGCAGAAGGGAGGGGGACATCTGAGGTCATGCTCCAGGAGGAACTTCCCAAGAAGGGCTAGAGCTGGGGAAGCCTAACTTGGGTTGGGGGAAAGGGAAAGAGGAAGGAGGCTGGGAACTGGGCTTCAGGTGGATTTTCACTGGGGGAAAAAAAAGCCACTGCCAATAATAAGTCATCCCATTTAGGAGGGGCTTGGAGGCAGGGGGCTGGCCAAAAAGGCCTCCCCCGTGGCATCTCAGTGCCATTCCCCCTTTGAACGGCCAGGTCTCCAGCTCAGCTTGCCTCCACTGTGGACCTTGTCCTCTACCCTTGCCCTGGACCCCTGTCCTTCTTCCCTGCACCTCTCAGCCTGGACCGAGAGCCCTCCTAGCTTCATCTCCCCATCCCACCCCTGTGCTGGGGTCAGCAGCCCAGGTCCAGATGCCTCTTGTCCCTTGAGCTGGGAAAGTCCCTACAGGGGGAAGGCCTACTCTCCTCCTCTCTCTCTCCATCCTCTCCCCTCATGCCCTCTGCCCCCCCTTACCCCCAGAGTTCTGCAGAGGGCTGGGTAGCTGCCTGGGGGGTGGTGGGACTGGGCGACTGGACTCTCATCCGGCTCCCCTGGCCATCCGGCTCCCCTGGCCGCTTCTCCAAGGACCAGCCTGTCTGGGGAAAGCGTGCAATTCCCACTTAGGCCTCTGGGTGCTGCCCGACAGCTGTGCTTGGTCCCTCCCCTGCAGGGCCCTGGCACCTGGCAGGTACTCACCTTCACTCTAACCTTCTTCCCGCCCTCCCCAAAGGGGCCACCTTCGTTTAAAAAAGAGAAGCAGCCACTAATGCTAAATATTTTCACTAACCTCACCTTGTTTGCTCCTAGTTATTAGTATTAATGCCTCCCGCTTTGCACATGGGGAAGTTGAGGCAGAGTGAGGCCAACAGCCTTGCCCAGGCTCCCACAGAAGGGGCAGGAACCCTGACAAAGACTTGGAAAGACAAGGGCGCCTGGGTGGCTCAGTGGTTGAGCGTCTGCCTTTGGCTCAGGGCATGATCCCGGGGTCCTGGGATCGAATCCCACATCAGGCTCCCCATGGGGAGCCTGCTTCTCCCTCTGCCTGTGTCTCTGCCTCTCTCTGTGTCTCTCATGAATAAATAAATAAAACCTTTTAAAAAAGGAAGGAGGGGAGCCTGGAGGGAGCACTTGATCTGTAGGGAGGTGCCTCGTGGAGGGGGCTTCTTCCTCCCCTCCTCCCCCATTTGACCTCCCACTCTTGCCCGCCCCCCCCCCCACACCCCATGCATGCCTAGCACTGTCTGAGCAAGGCCTGAGGAGGTGAGGGCAGCTTTAAGGGTGGGGCTGAGAGTACACTACAGGGTATGGTGTCAGCGTGAGTGGGCCCCAGTTTGCTGAGTTGAAAAGCTGTGGGTTTGAGTGACTGTGTGTGTGTGTGTGTGTGTGTGTGTGTGTGTGTAGACCCTATGTGTGTCCGCTGTGGTGGGGCCTGTCCCATTGAACACGCAGGGACTGCTGAGGTCTGGCCTCCCCCCAACTCCCCATGCCGGGGCCCCTGGGGCAAAGATCAGGCTCCTTCTAAACCCTCTGCCTAGGCTGGAGCAGGTGATCTGTGAGTACTCAGTGGAACTCAGACTGGATGGGAGGGGCTGGCCTCTCCCCGGTGTGAAAAGGGTGTCTCCAGAAGCTGTCACCTCTACTCTACTGCCTAAAGGCAGACAAGACCCTCTTCCCTGCCCTGCCTCCTCCCCTCGCCCCCCTAAGATATGTGTATTTAAAAAAAACTTGTTTCATCTAAGAAATCTCAAAAGTGCTACATGCTTGTTATAAAATTTCAACAATGCAGGAGTCTACAGAATAGAAGAGCTGCTCTGTAAGCCCATCCCCCCATCACGTAACTGTGGTTAATGTTGCTGTGCTTCTTTCCTCCCCAAACTTTCTAAACATAAAACCTTTCTTTTTTTTAAGATTTTATTTATTTGTTTGATACAGAGAGAGAGCATGAGAGAGAAGGCGCTTGAGAGAGAGAGAGAGAAAGAGAGAGCACAAGTAGGAGGAGGGGCAGAGGGAAAAACCAACATGCTTGTCCCGCTGAACAGGGAGCTGGACCCAGGGCTTGGTCCCAGGACCCTGAGATCATGATCTGAGTGAAAGGCAGACACTTAACAGAATGAGCCACCCAGACCCCACCCCTGAAACCTTTTTTTTTTCTTTTGCACACAAATGGGACTTTACTAATAGTGGTAGAACAAATCGTTCTTCAACTTGTACGTTCCCTACCTGCATGCACAGAGGGTCCCATGTTGAAGGGCTACCAAGGATCCCCTCTGTGGACGCAGTCTAACTTGGTTAACCTCTCCTATTAGAGGCATCTAGACAGAATCTGATCTTTCATCATCACAGTAACACTGAACAAAGATGCCTGTCCGAGTACCTCCCTGTTAGTGGGAATGTGCTTCTGTAGAACTGACTTCACGCACAGAATGGCAGTACAGTGGATGTGTGCATCAAGCCATCTGATAGACGCTGCCCAAGTGAGTTATGAGGTCGCCACCATCTCTAGAGGAGGGCATCCTGCCTTCCCCCTTGGTGATACAATCTTGGGGTGGGTCTGCCCATTTGGGAGGTCCTTCCTCAAGTCTGACCCAGATCCCCTCTGCTTTTTTTGGAACAGCTGAGCTGTCCCTTATCAAAATCCCCTGGGCAGCAGAGTGGCACTCAGCTGGCTGGGTGGTCTGGGGAAGGCACTTTCCTGCCTCCCAGGTCTTAATATCTGGGAAGTGCTTGGACATCCTCTCAATGCAAGAAATTTCAAAGCACTTCCCAGATACACATTCAGGCTTCTCTTCAGAGGCGAGCAGAGGGCTGTCCCTTCCATAATGGGAAGCCAGGTGGAGGTGGGGCTTGGGAGAAGCCTGACCCTCTCCTTAGTTACCTGGCATTAGCTCCTGCCCTCACTCCTCCCACCGGCCTGTGGTCAGCCTGGACGAAGGTGCAGGCATCCCGCATGTGTGCATCTGTCTCCAGGCTTACCTGATCACCCAGCAGTTCAGAACACCTGGGTCCTTGGGATGAAGAGGGTCAGAGGAGTCAGCATTAACCCTTTGTGTGTTGACCCAAACCACAGAGCTGTGGGTTCTCAGCCAGAAACCAGCCACTGGTTCAAAGACAGAATCTTCAGAGCCACACTCAGTGCTTTCCAGAAGCCAATGCTGATTTCATTCTTCTCTGCACTCACACAGCACCTTCTTCTACCCCCAGGCACTGAGACCTACAGTGGCATGTCTGCTGTGTGTGTGTTTGTGTGTGTGTGTGTGTGTGTGTGTCCTGGAACAGACAAGAGACAAAGCCCACACAGTGTGATAAGTGCTTTGACTGGAGAAGCAGCAGCAGGAGAAATGGATGGTGAGAGACTCACTCACTGATGTGGTTACCTCAATTACCCCTAATTGACCCTACCCTGCCCTTAGCACTCTAACCAGCCAGGGGAAGTCCCAGGCACGAGGGGCAAAGCCCTAGGTGGTTTTTACCAGGAGCCAGAAGGCTGGGTTCGAACTCAGGACTGTGTGACTGCAAAGCTCCACCCTGCCCCACATCGGTCCATCACAGACAGAAGTGCTGTTGGGAGGGGGTCAGGCCTAGGACACCTGGTACAGGTGTGAGCCAGTGAGCGAATGAATGCCTGAACGGCCACGGTTGCCAGTGTCTATTTCATGGGTGGTCCCCTCAGGCACATCTCCCCAGGAAACCACACTACAGGGCTGCAGGCCCCTTCGCCTCTGTGCAGTCCAGTACCTTCAGCGACCTGCACTCTTACCTGGCCTGGGCAGTGTCCTGAGAAAGCAGAGAGAAGCCTGGCTCTTCTGGAGAGCTGGGGGTGGGAAGGCTGGGCGGAGGTGCCTCTGGGTCCCCAGGGGATGTAAAGAAGTCATCGTGGCCCTCCTCCGGCTTCCATGGCAACACTTACCCTCTCCTTTGTCCCTCAGACAGGTGGGCAGGACAGCTTCTGAAATGACCAGCCTCTAGCACAGAGCCACAAACCCTTAGTGGGTTTGCAATAATCATTAAACAAATGTAAAAAAAAAAAAATAAACAAATGTCATGAAAAGAACAGAGACTTTGGGGAAGGGTCTTTGTTATTCAGGCCACTAGTCATAGGGAAGTTCCCCCACTGGTCCCACTGTTCTCCTTGGGGCTGCAAAAAGCTGGAAGGCTTTTGCCCACGTGGTTTGAGTCCCCCCAAACAGCACCATCTAGGAACTGCTCATTGGACTGGTCTTTGCAGACTTAAACTTCTGAGAATCTCTGATGAGTTCGGGGGTGGGGACTTTGATAGGGAAAGCCATATAAAATGCAGGTTCCTGGGGCCAGTGAATTTCAGTGCAGGGACTGTGGGAACCTGCATTTTGAACAAATGCTCTCCTGATTCTGAGGCAGGTGCATGATCCATGCTCCACCTTTTGAAAAACCGAAAGCTCTGTGCCTATCTCCCTGAATGCTGGGAAATAGACTTTGGGTAAAAATCTGGTCCTTTTCTTTCCAAGAGGGGCCACGGTTTACTTCTAGGGAACAAGATCTCTGGAGCCACGGAATCCTTGGAGGGGCTTGGGTTTGGTCTCTTAGAGCCCCTCCCACACTTGCTGAGACCTACTGTGCACGAGTACCAGCATTGCAGCAGGCCCAGGAAGCGTGGGTGTGGGGCTTAACCACCCAGAGCAGTGAGAAGGTCCCAGGTAACAGAGTGAGCCCATTCTTGAAGAGAGCTGGGCTTGACATGTCGCTTGGGCCACTCTGGAGACTTAAGAAGCTTACCTCCAACCTCCAGGGGGTCCTTCTTTGGGCCTACACTAAATCTCTGTTGCTGCAAAGGATAATTCTTATCGAGGTAGTGCTAGGGGCTGGAGTTTTTCTTAGGTCTAACATAGCCTTGGTGGCCAGGAAGCAGGGTGAGGATAGTAGAATGGCACCTCCACCCAAAGCAGCTGCCCACCCCCACCCCCTGGTAAGGAAGGAGGTGATGGTGAGGCGGCAGTCACATCCTGAGGTTGCACTTTCTGGGTTCATCCTATGCTGAAAGCCACTCTCTCCTTTTCTCCTTAGTGAAAACCTCACTCCTTCCTGAGCAGCATCCAACTTATCCATTGGGGAAGTTCTTCTTGATGTCTGATTGTAAGCTTTCCTGCTTACAAGCAAGACGTCTTCCCTTTCAGACTGAGAGAAATAAAGAGACCTGACTCTCATTGGCCTCCTCCTCCTCCTCCTTCTTTTAGATTTTATTTATTTATTTATTCATGAGAGATGCAGAGAGAAAGGCAGAGACATAGGCAGAGGGAGAAGCAGGCTTCCTGTGGGGAGCCTGAGGAGCTCAATCCCAGGACCCCCGGATCACGAACTGAGCAGAAGGCAGATGCTCAATCACTGAGCCACCCAGGCAGCCTTGTTCTCCTGCTTCTGCAGTCTATTAAAAATGCCCCCACCAGCAAGTCAAGCCTTACCGGCCAGAGGAGCTCCTGACCTATTCCTATCCCACTTCCTCCTCTCCTGTGCTCCCCTCCTCCAGGACTCCCCTCCCATTCCCATCCTGTGTGGAATGTAGGGAACCACCAGTTCCTGCTGACGCCCTCTCCTAGAACTCCAAGCTGGTAGGGGGGCAGTGGAGGGGGGATGGAAGGAAGACCAGTTTTTCCAGCCCTGAGACCAGCCTGCCCCTGGGGGCTCCTCCAAGCCCAGTAGGATGGCAACCCGGGCCTCCCCGGAATGTGGCAGATCCGGCTCTTGCTGCTGAGACAGAGAGAGGTCGGAGGTAGCCAGAGTCCAGGGCCAGTGAGAGACATCCCCTCCCACTCAGGCTGGGAACCTGTGCCAGCAGCAACCCTCCCACTTCCAGTCCCCTCCTCTACTCCGCCAGAGAGCCCACTCACCTTGGCCAGGCCACCACTCCTTTCCTTGGCCCAGTCTGCCCTCCCCTATTTCCTTCTGCAGGCAGGGCCCCCTCCCCACCCTCCCTTTCCATCCAGCCTGACATCTGCCTTTAGGGCCCTTCTGGGATTGAGGAAGGCACTGCTCCCTCCAGACTGTATGAGCCCCAGGCTCAGGGAACCTGACTTTGGCAGGACCCGGAATAGTCAGTGCCCAGGAAATACAAGTACCCCCCTGCCGGGCTGCTGAAACATGAATACATCAGCCAGAGGCAGCGAGGGACAGCCTAGGAGGACAGGCTCACTGTGCCCCCCGCTGCAGACATGGCTCATTGGTACCCAGCCTGACCTTGCCAATGCAGGGCGTGGAAAAAAAGTGAGGAGCCCTCCCCAACTTCTCCTGTGGCTCCTCTGGCCTCTCCATCCCCTACCTCCCATTGTTCCCCCAGCATCAGCCCAGCATCTTCCCCTCCTCCTGAAACCCCCTTGTCCCCAATGCTGTCTCTGGCTCAGAGGCTCAGAGCCTCTTCTCTCTGCTTATTGTCACTGCTCCTGGGAGCTCTCTCCTCCATGAAGTCTTCCTGGAATTCCACCGGTTGAAACTCTTCCTCCTTTTCCCCCTCAGCGAGTCTTCACCATATGGAGCCTTGAGACAAGTGCCTCCTCCCCTCGACCATTCCTGCCTCTGCCTGGGGGTTGGAGTCCCCTCCGGTAGGTGGTGGGCCAGTCTGAATCCTGGGGGTTGCTCTGAGGTGAGCTGTCACTGGAACAGCAGGTGGAGGGGCAAGTTCTGATTAACACAAGGCCAGGACCCACTCGGTTTGTGAAGGTCCAGTCTGGTGCACAGTAGATGGGGCTCTCCACACACGGTGTCCTCAGCTGGAGTGACAGTACTACTCCTCACAATGATGCCTGCACTTTATTGAGCACCTGCCATATACCAGGCTCTGTGCCAAGAACTTTACATGGGGGACACCTGGGTGGCTCAGCAGTTAAGCGTCTGCTTTCGGCCCAGGGCGTAATCCTGGAGTCCCAGGATAGAGTTCCACATGGGGCTCCCTGCATGGAGTCCACTTCTCTCTCTGCCTATGTCTCTACCCCTCCCCCGTGTGTGTGTGCCTCTCATGAATAAATAAAATCTTAAAAAAAAAGAACTTTACATGATTTTCCATTTAATCCTCCCAATGACCTTATCTGGTAAGTACTATCATCATTCCCATTTTACAGAAGAGCAAACTGAGGCTATTAGCTTCCTGTGGAGGAAACAAAACAAAACAAAACAACAAAACCTTACTCTTTTTTTAGACCCCAATGCCTAGCATGAACAAGCAGATGTTCACCTGACATGAGATCTGGTTAGGGCGGTAGAGGGCTCTGTGAAAGGAGGTAGACCTAGGTATCCTCCCTCAGGTGCAGAGATTCTAGAATCCAGAGGAGACAGTGCCAGACAAAGCACTGGCCTACCCTCTGCTTGCTTCCCAAGAATTCAAGAAGGAGAAGGTAGCAGGGAGAACTTTGGGACAAAGCTAGGTGGAGCCTCCTGAAGCACTGGCCCCCAGCTCTGTGCCTGCCCAGCGATGGTGCTCTGCGGCTGTGCATGAGGGTCAATGAGTGTGTGCAGCCTCTCAGCACCAGGGTGGGAGGACCTCCAGGATGACCCGCCAGGCCCTCTGTGCCTTGAACCCTCCATCCTGTGTCTCAAGTCCTTCTCCCGAGGACCCGGGGGAGTCCCTGGTGGGTGGGGTTGCTGTCAGGCCTGTGTCGTGATGTTCTGGGCAGAGGGCGGGGTGCAACACAAGCCCTGACCTGGTTGGGCAGGTTGGCCCACCCTGAGTGGCACCTGTGACCAGGTGCCAACTCCACCCACCGCCCTTTGAAGTCATCCAGCCTATACTCAAGGCCTAGCCCCTCTTCTGGGTCACCTCCCTCAAAAGAATTGGGGTCCTCTCAGGAGAAAGCTCCTCTTGCCTGGGGCCCGCTCCATGCAGGAGAGGGAGGCAGGCCTGGGCCTGGCTGGAGGAGATGGCAGTCTCCTTAGATCTGTCTCTACAGGGACTGGCAGGGGCTGGGCCAAGGAGCTGAGTGAGGGGACCAGCGAAGGGAGGGGACTAATGATGAGGGCTTTGGAGTGGGGAGCTCAGTGACAGAGTGATTTCTGCCAGGGAGATGGGGGCTTGTCAAGGAGGCGTTCTCTTGCTGACAGCCCATGGAAAAATCCTCTGCTGCGGCCCCAAAATGAGCCTGGGGTACTTAAGCCTGTCCCCTCTCCCCTCCCCCATAGATTGCTCTGCAGTTGGCATTTCTGTTCTATGTAGGGTGTTGGGCGATTGTAGTTTTAAGACAAGCCCCTTGGGCACCTGGGTGGCTCAGTGGTTGAGCATCTGCCTGTGGCTAAGGGCGTGATCCCTGGGTCTTGGGATGGAGTCCCACATGGGGCTCCCTACAGGGAGTCTACTTCTCCCTCTGCCTGTGTCTCTGCCTCTGCATGTCTCTCATAAATAAATAAATAAATAAATAAATAAATAAATCCATCCAATCTTAAAAAAAAAATAAAAAAGACAAGCCCCTGGATACCCCCTCCCCGCCAGCCCCTTGACTCCGATCTTCATCCCTCCTCAGCCCCTGCATCTGTCTGCGCAGCCCCGGGGAGATTTCACCCCACCTCCGCAGGACTGGGCACGTGCAGAGCCCTGGCCACCATCCACTGCACGACCCAGGTCCCTCTGCCCAGCGCAGCCCGGCGGCCCGGCCGCCCGTTCCCTCCCGCCCTGCCCGCCCCCGGGCAGACCTCTAATCGGCCGGGAGGGAGCCTCCTCTGAAAACCATTAGGCAGCCGGGCCCCAGCCCTGCGGGCCTCCAACCCGCCCTCCCCCCGCCCCTCCCTTTGGCGGGGCCGACGCCCCAACCCTGCGGTCCTGGGCGCCAGGCCCAGGGACCCCTCTGTTTTGGCTCCGGTGCCTGATTTCTACGGCAGGCCCCCCCCTCCCGAGCCGCCGGAGGAGGAGCTCAGCCCTTCTATCTGGGGCGTCGGGTCCGCGCCGCTCCCGCCCCATGCCCCGGGTTTGGGGTGGCCGGAGACGCGCTGGCCTCCAGTCAGCTGCGGGGTTCGCGGGGCTGCGACTCCTCCCGGGCTGCCCCCCCTCCCGGGCTGCCCCGCCCCGCCCTCCGGCACCCCGACCCAGCCCCAGTCTCCTGCCTCTTTGCTCCCCCCACACCCCCCCCCCCCGCCGCCCCGCCTTTGCTTCACCCCAGTGCCTCCTCCTCTTCCTCCAGGAAGCCTGCCCTGAGGCCGAGGCAGCACCTCCTATCCTTGGGGGAGCCCCCACCCCGTTTCTGCCCCCACCTCCCACCCGTGGCACCGAGACCGGGCTTGTGCTCTGGTCTTGGGCAAGCCAAGCCACTTGACCTCTGCGAGGTTGTTTGCTCAACTGTAAATAGGGCTATTAACCTGCTGCCTTAGGGTGTTAGATGAGCTTCGCCCATAGGTGTCCGGTGATCTTATGGTGTAGCCACGAAGGGTGGGGACCTGTATCTCCCTTCAAACTGGTCAGGGACTGTCGCCTTCCAGCTTGTGCCCACGCTGGTCACGTTAGGAGAGAGGCCAGGATAGGCAGTGACCTCTCTGCTTCACAGGTCAGTATAGGCATCAGAAGCAGGTGTTTCCTCTCCTGTCCTTACTGGCCAAGACAAGGAAAGGCAAGATAGGGATGCGATGTTGGAGGGTAGGCATCTCTGAGCATGGAAGGTGGGGAGGGGACATGGCATCCTTCTCCCCAGAACTTTCGGTTGACAGGACTCCAGATTAGGGGGGCCAACTCCCAAGGAGAGTGTCCCTCACCCTCCTCTCTTTATTCAGGGCTCCTGCAGAGAGGAGGTTGGGTTCTCAGCCTCTGTCATCAGTGATTAGCAGCTTTGGGGGGGGCTCCCCCCACAGGCCCTGGTGGCCACAGAAGTGACATCTCACTGATGGCCCAAATCACTCACTCAGAGGCTGGAGGGAGAATGCTTAAAGAAGATGAAGAACTGGCAATTGCGGAGCAGGCTCGATTTTTGGAGCAAACACAGTGGAGTCAACCATCCCCTAATCAAGATGGATGGTAGGAATGGCAACAGAAATGTTTATTACATGAAGCAATATATATAATTTTGGCTGAATTTTGTTCTTCTCCTCATGAAATTCCAATCTTTTTCAGTCAGCCTCATTGGTGTGTGCTAAAAAATCAGAGTTTCCATTTATTGTTGTCTATCATGCGCCAGAAACTGTGCGAAAGATTTGACAGGCTCCAGCTAGCTTTGCTTCCACATCTCTGCTATTCAAGATTAATTCAGGGCAGTATTATTGAGCATCTACTATGCTCCAGGCATTATTCTGGGTACTGGGACTGGAGATACAGTAGTAATAATCATAACAAAGTCAGCCAAAACTTCTGCCCTCTTGGAACTTACATTCTGGTGAGGAGAGGAGGAAAGAAATGTGAGAAAACAGATGTGTGATGTCAGGTCATGATAAGCACTCTGAAGAAAACTGAAGCAGCATAAAAGGACAGAGAGTGGTGGGGTGGGCTTCCTGGAGGTGGTGATATCTGAGCAGAGATCTGTGTGAAATGAGGCAAGAGGAACAGCCAGTGGAATGGCCCTGAGGTCGGTTGCTTGAGTGGGTTCTGGCACGTTGGCACAGCAAGAAGGCCAGTGTGGGGGGCAGCAGGAGCTCAGGGGAGCATGGGTGGGGGGGCTAGGCGGGGTGAGGAGAGCAGTAGGAGGAGTTTATGAGGAAGGTAGTATTGTTAGGTCCATTTTACATGGGGAAACTGAGGTATAGAGAAATTGAGTACTAAGTGCGGAGTCTGGGCTATACCAGGTCACCACCACTTAGGCCAAAGTGCTTAATCATAGCACCCTCCTGCACCCCCATGTTGGTCTACACTCAGTGCAGGAGCAGGGGTGGGGTTGTGTCATATCACCAGGCCTCCACAGGCTCTGGTACTTTAGGGTTTAAATATATGTGATGAAAAAAAAAAAAAAAGGCAGACTTCCAACATAATAGTAATGTCCACATTTGAGTTTTTTTTTTTATTTCAAATATTTTGTTTATTTGGGAAAGAAAGAGAGCATGAGGAGAGGGTGGGGGAGGCCAGAAGGAGAGGGAGAAACAGACTCCCCACTGAGGGAGAGCCCAACACAGGGCTCATTCCCAGGACCCCTAGATCATGACCTGAGCAGAAGGCAGATGCTTAACTGACTGAGCCACCCAGGCACCTCCACATTTGAGTTTTGTGTGGGAAACCATGCTTTACCCACAGCCCCAGAACCTTGCACAGAGCAGGGCATATTGTAGTTGCTTAGCAAGTGTTTGCAAAATGAGTAGAAGAATATTCATTTTGAAGCAGAGACTGATTTTTTTTTTAAAATCTTATCTATTTGAGAGAGCACAAGCAGGGGGAGTGGCAGAGGGAGAAGGAGAAGCAGACTCTCCATTGAGCAGGGAGCCCAACAGGGGCGGGGGGGAGGGGCTTGATCCCAGAACTCTGGGATCACTGATCTGAGCCAAAGGGAGATGCTTAACCGATTGAGCCACCCAGGTGCCCCAGAGACTGATTTTCTAATGAGGCTGACAGTTTCTATAAAGAGGTTAAGGGGATCCCTGGGTGGCGCAGCGGTTTGGCGCCTGCCTTTGGCCCAGGGCACGATCCTGGAGACCCGGGATCGAATCCCATATCGGGCTCCCGGTGCATGGAGCCTGCTTCTCCCTCTGCCTGTGTCTCTGCCTCTCTCTCTCTCTCTCTGTGACTATCATAAAATAAAAAAAAAAAAAAAATAAAGAGGTTAAGATTCTTGCTGTGGGAGGGACCCCTAGAGACCAAAGTTCAACCTCACTGGTCTGCAGATGAGGACAAAGGCAGTGTGACAGAAGGTAAACAACACAGCTGTTTGGGAAGGTGTCGGGGGTGTGCCAGGCTCTGTTTTGGTGCTCCCCAGCATTGGAACTGCCAAGGCTCTTTCTGGATTGGAGCAAAGAGTTTGGATTGGCTTGAATTGGGAGCAGAGAGCCGTGAGGGAAACCCCAGTGCAGAAAAAAATCTGAGAAAAACAGGGCATGTTTGGGAGTTAGGGCTGGAGAGCTTGGTCTCACATACAGTCAGATTAGTAAGGGAAGGGAAGAAGTGATGGTCCAGGAGAGCTTTCCCCAGCATTCCCTGACCACCTGTTCATGCCCCCCAACCCGGATCTCCTCCACCTGTTTTCTCTCCCTGAGCTTCTCCAACAGAGACACTGATGTGCCCTTAGCCGCATGGCATGTGCCAAGGAATGCCCAAAGCCACTGTGCATTTTCCTGACACATGTATTTAACCCAAAGGTTTTGGAGGAAAAAAAGAACTCAACTACAATAAGTGGGCACCTGGGTGGCTCAGTTGGTTAAGTGTCTGTCTTCGGCTTAGGGTCACCATCTCAGGGTCCTGGGACTCAGCCTCCAGTTGGGCTCCCTGCTCAGTGGGGAGCCTTCTCCCTCTGTCCCTTCCTGTGCTTGTGCTTTCTCTCTCTCTCTCAAATAAAAAAAATCTTAAAAAAAAAAAAAAGAACATGTTTTAGGGGTGTTTGGGTGGTGCAGTTGGTTAGGCAGCAGACTCAGTGTCAGCTCAAGTCCTGGGATTATGCTCAGCAGGGAGCCTGTTTCAGGATGCTCTCTCTCCCTCTGCTCCTCCTCCTGCTTGCTCTGGAGTGCTCTCTCTCCTTCTCTCTAAAATAAACAAATCTTAAAAAAAAAAAAAGAATATGTCTTAGAGCTTGCTTTTTATACTAAAACAAACTTGGAAAAAAAAAACTTGGAGATAATATGGAGTGCAATGCACATGTAAATATGTACCTGTCTACTCAAGGTAAAACAGAGGCCGGAGATGAAAGTATTTGAGTGAGTTGCATCGAATGGTGTCTATCTCCATAAGCTTCTGCTCTTACAGGTACCCCAGGAGGAATTTTGAGAAATACTGCTTGCCCATAGCTCACCCCCCATTTGGGACAGGTCCCACTTTGGAACGGGGGCAGGTCAGCCACAGCATGGAAAGACCGTCCAGAGAAGGCCAGAGCCCAGGCGGAGAGCACGGGCCACTCCCTCGGACAAGCTGTCAGAGCCCTCCCGGGACAGGAGCGGGTATGCAGGGAGTGTTGGTTTCTAGGGAAAGGTGTTTGGAGCTAGTTTCCTGGCGGCAGTGGCAGAAGGGGATGAGTGTGTGTCCACAGGGGCTGGGAGGTGGCAGGTTTCAGCAAGAGGAGGCCTGAGCCACCGGCCCGGGCTGGTCCTGGCACCGGCGCTCCTCCCAGGGCCTGCTGTGGACTCACTCTGCGCACCATCGCCACCCGGGAGAGACCGGCCCAGGTGCCAGCCAGAGGGGTGCCCGGGAGGAGGGCTGAGAGGGAGGCAGGTCACTGGCTGAGAGCAGGGCAGGGACTCTGGAAGGATCAGTCCTGGAGATGGTGGGAGGGGAGGGGAGGGTAAGCCACGCAAACTGGGGCTGGGGTGTGGGAGGGGAGGGGAGGGTAAGCCACGCAAACTGGGGCTGGGGTGGGGCTGGGTAGCTCTGCGGAACGTGGAGCTTCCTGGAGTTTCCAGTCCTGGAGAGAGTATTTCTGAGCAGAGGAGTTTACTGAGCAAAGGGCTTTCTGATCTCCCAGGTGGGAGGACTGGGCCTGTGGGACAGTAAGATTAGGGGAAGAGGAAGGGCCCTGGGGCATCTTGTTCCTTGGCCATTTGAAGATAGTGTGGTACAGGGGAGGGAAGGGCCCTGCTCTGTGTTGGGGGTGGACAAAATGGCCTTTAGTGTCACCAGACCAACATTCCTGGGACTCTTCCTGAGACCAGACACTGCTCTAGAAACGTTACCTGAATCAACTCATTTAATCCTTAGAACAATCCTGCGAGGTGGGTATTCTATGATTGCCCATTTTATTTTTTATTTTTTATTTTTTTAATTTTTTTTATTTATTTACGATAGTCATACAGAGAGAGAGAGGCAGAGACACAGGTAGAGGGAGAAGCAGGCTCCATGCACCGGGAGCCCGACGTGGGATTCGATCCCAGGTCTCCAGGATTGCGCCCTGGGCCAAAGGCAGGCGCCAAACCGCTGCGCCACCCAGGGATCCCGATTGCCCATTTTATAGATGAGGACACTGAGACATAGAAGGGTTAAGTCCCTGGTCTGTTGGAAATGCAGATAATGGGGATCCCTTGGTGGCTCAGCGGTTTAGCATCTGCCTTCAACCCAGGGCATGATCCTGGAGTCCCGGGATCGAGTCTCACATTGGGCTCCCTGCATGGAGCCTGCTTCTCCCTCTGCCTGTGTCTCTGCCTCTCTCTCTGTGTCTCTCATGAATAAATAAATAAAATTATTTTAAAAAAAGGAAATGCAGATAGTGTCTAAGAATCTGTGAGGAAATCAGGCAAAAGATAGAAACAGAGAGCCCTTCAAGTTAATTCATTCTTTCATTCATTCGTTCATTCATTCAGTGGATGGAGACCCGGTCCACCAGCTCCATGTACTGGGTTTAAGGGGCCTGCTGTAGTACTCACAGTGCTCGTCTGTGGCAGTTTCCCACTTCCCAGGTGTGGGAACTGAGGGTCCAAGGGGTGACCTATGAGCTCAAAAGTTGTGTAATACTAGATCACGGCCACAGAGCAAGTAGCAGACCTTGAATCCATACCTGGGTCCGTGTGACTCTGGGCCTGAGAAAGAGCTCTCGTTCTTAGGGCAGCGAAGCCCACAAAGCAACTAGGAACTGCAGGAAAATAGGAGGTAGAGGGTGTTTCTAAGAGAGATCCAGGGACTTTCTTGCACACAGCTCTTCCCTTCCAGCGCTCAGCTCTCTGGAAGCCTGACCCTGCTAGGAGAGGCTTCTCTGCTCTGCCAGGGAGGACCAGAGAGGCAGGTGAGGGAGGGAGCACCAGGAATCATTACAAAACAACATCAAGTTGTTTATGGGACGGGATGGACTCCAGGCAGCACTTGGCCCCTTCTCCCCCCACCACCCGGCACCCCCCATCTTGGGCCACAGAGTTGGCTTCCTCAGTCATCTGGCCTCCTGAGCCCCCTGCCTCCGGGGCTCTGCCCTGTTCCTCTCACCAGGAGCCCTCCACACCTGGTCCTGCATGTTATCACACCAGGTGATTTCCTTGCCTCCCGGAACCTGGTGGCTCATCTCCCCCCTGCAGGGCTGGCCACTCCCCCACTGGTTTCCTGGAGTGGAATTCCCCCCAAGGGAGTAGCAAATCACAGCAGGTATGAGCCTTGGGAAGCTTTGGGATTTAGGGTGAAAGGTGGCCTTGGAAAGTTCCTAAAGACCATGCCCAGGGGTAGGACTGGCTTAGCTCTCCAGTGGGGGAGATCAAGAGGGAAGGGGGCATGGGGATGGATGGGAGGTGTTATCTTCCCCAGGACTGGCCAAGCTGGAGCACCCCAGTGCTCTTCACCTCTCCAGTCAGAAGTGAGGTCCCTGGGCACAGGGGCCTGTGCCTTGGGCTCCAAGGTTACTAGCCTTGTTTTGGCTCTCTCCTAGCCTCTGCCTATGACTGAGGACTCCATGTAGTCTACAAAAGTCCCCTTTGTAGACTACAGACCCCCAGATTTCCCTGGGCCCACTCTCAGGGTCTACATGGGCTTTTCCCTTCATTCCATCTTTTCTTGGCCCCAGAGTGGTTGTTTGGAAAGGAGGTGAGGTTGGTGGGGCAGGGGGAGGATGGACCTGGGTCGGTGGACTAGGGCACCGAAGCCCATGTGCATGAGCTCCATTTCCTGGTGTAGGACAGAGAAGAGAGAATTTTTAATTTTTTAAAGATTTTTATTTATTTATTCATAAGAAGCACAGAGAGAGGCAGATACATAGGCAGAGGGAGAAGCAGGCTCCCTGAGGGGAACCCAATGCAGGACTCGATCCTAGAATGCCATGACTTGAGCCGAAGGTAGACACTCAACTGCTAAGCTACCCAGGTTCCTCAAGAAGAGAGAGTTCTAAAGCCTGGGGCCTCCATTTATGCTCCCACCCTGGATCACCACCCCCTGACCCGCCCCACCATCATCCCTCTTATCCTACCTCCTGGAACCCCCAAACCTCAGTAGGTGCCCGTTTTCTTATCACTTTCTGATCTGCATTGGAGAAAAAGAGGTTCAAATGGAGTGGAAGATGTTCACCAGCAGCCCTTCTGCTACAGTCCCAGCCTCCATAGGGTTTTGGGTATAAGTATTTAAGGGGTCAGTTTGGCTCCGAGTTGGATGAGGGACAATGACTCTCCTTTGCCTCCCCTCATCAGCATCCTCAGAGTTTGTGGTCCTAACGGGTCACCTTGCCTTAAAAGGTCCCCTCGCCTCCTCTCCCCTCCCTGCTCTTTTCAAGAATATCTCCAACCCTCTGCCAATGTCACCCATTCCCAAGGAAGCAGATGGCCTAGCCTCTTTCCCTCCCTGTCCCCCTCCCCAGGGTCCCCAAATTGTGTGGCCCTCAGCACCCAGGGCCCCCAGGGCTGGCAGAGATAGAGTGAAGGCAAGCCCAAGCCAACTCCTGGGGTCCTCCAGGGAGAGAGGGTATGTAAATCTGGCCTCATCCTCTCTCCTCCAGCCTGCTGTCAGCTGGCCAGCCCCATCCCCAGAGCAAAAGTGCTTCCATGCGGGAGGGAGGGAAGCCTGCTCAGTGGGAGAAAGATGGAGCTGGTCCCCCCACGTGTCAGTGAACAAATTGGGCCAATTTGGTGTGATTAGTGAAGAATTCACATCTGGCCAGCAGAGTCCACCCCCCCCCACCCCCCCAGCCCAGCCTGGCTCCTGCTCCCCATTAGAAGCTATTTTCTCTGACGGCTCCATTTGTCTCTGTAGTGGGGGATTTGACAGCTCCCTGCCCAGCCTGGGGGGCCTGGCTCAGAGGGAGAAGCCCAGGGCTAGGCTGCTTGCCCACCCCCTTGACCTGATGCCACAAGGGATGCCATGCTCCACACAGGGCCCAGGCACCTGTAGGTCCCATGTCTCTGCTGTGTGTGTGTGTGTGTGTGTGTGTGTGTGTGTGTGTATGAATGTAGATCTATAGTAAGGTAGGGCCTGGGGAGCAGCATCTCTACACTTCCCTACCAGAGCATCTTGCACAATAATGGTTATGCTCTGAGATCAACAGAGACGTGTGTGTGTGTGTGTGTGTGTGTGTGTGTGTGTGTGTGTGGTGGGTGGGGGGAGGTAGGGGTCTGGTGTTTCCTAAAAGAAAACAGCTGGGCATGTATAAGGGAGGACCCACCCCCGCTTCCTTCACCCCTTCCCCACCCCTCCCAGAGACCCTGCTACAGCTACCCCTCAGGAATGCCTGTGGACGGCTGTTGCACAGCTGGAAGGCTGGCCCCCAGAAGTGGCTTCAAGGTAGTGCCATTGGGGGGTGTGGCCTTCAAAGCCTTGGGTCTTCCTCCCCCAGCAGTGACCCCAGGTTGCCTGTGTCAAAGGCAATTTGGGGCTATTTAAAGAAGCCTGACCTAGAGGTCACCTGGGCAAATCTCTTCCCTAGGGAATTACCACCAGATGGCAACATGGGGCTTGTCTCCTGGAAGGTTCTCCCTCGTTGCTCAGGAGTGCCAAGGCTCTGCTGGTGTCTGGAGTGTGGATGGAGGCGGAAGTCCAGGACCCGAGTCCTAGGATGGGGATTCTCCTTGGAAGAGAGAAAACTGCGGGAAGGAAGAGGTCTTAGACTTCAGCATAGGTGGCGAGGTGGGAGGGCTGCTTTTCCTTGTGATGTTCTATTGTTTGGGGGGCAGGCAGGAGCTTCTGAGGCCCCCACCATTTTTCCATTGCCACATAGATATCTAAAGAAAACCAGGCAGAGTGAGGGGATTAGACATCTGTGTTCTCTCCAATCTCCAAATCTGCCCTGAGAAATGGGGAACCAACTGTCCCCGTTTACCCCAGACTGAGGGGTTTCTGGGATATGGGACTTCCAGCGCTAAAGCCACAACAGACGTGGGCACCCTGGGACAGCTGGTCACCCCTACTGAAGCACAAGCCCCAGAAACCAGGTGTGGAGGACAGAGTAGTTCTGAGGTCTGTTGCTTGATTTCTTATTGGATTTTATTCCATCCTTATCTGCTTTTAGCCTCACGCCTTATTATTATTTGTAGCCTTCTTTTTGAGGTAATGTGTCCAGTGTTGGATGATGTCCAGATCTGGGGGCTGATGGGGCTGAGGGTGAGTAGTTTGGCAGTTCATCTCATTCCTGCTGGGGACATGGGCTTGGGGTCCTCAGCCCAGCTGGCCTGCTCTCCTGGGGCACCAGCCACTCAGCACCCCCATTTCTACTTACCAGATGAACCATCAGAACACCCACTGTGTGTGGTTTCTGCAGTTATTATCCCATTTCAGAGATGAGAGAACTGAGATGGAGTCACTGGCCCTGGGGCTGGGTTGGGGGAGAGTGAAGCAGGGTCTCCTGGTATCACACTGCCCCACACGGCACCTCGCCCCATCTCCTGTTCAGGTGAAGAGGGCTGTTTTCTCGAGGTCAGGAGAAGCCCCAGGTGGGGGGGGAGTCCACTGCTCCTCCCCCCAGGATGGCCTCAACCCCACTCCTCAGATAGGAACAACAAAGTTAACTGAGTACTGAGGAGGGAGGCGAGCACCCTGGCAGGATTCCAGAGGCACAGAAGGGCTTCGTTAAACCTAGAGATCAGACCACACTTATACCTGTTCTCACAGCAGCAACTGGCATCCAAGGGATGGCACCTGAAAAAGCCAAGATGTGAAGGAGGTGCCTGGGCGGCCTTGCGAGGGAGAAGAGGCCAGCAGGCAGAGCCGTGCTCCCGCTGTCCCCGAGCTGGGTTGCTCTGCGGCTGGTCCCCACCTGCTCCTGCCCTCACCCACCTCTCCTCTGCATGCCCCTCGCCCCTCAGCCTCCCCTCCCTCTCCTTTGCCACACATGCCCAGTGCCCTTGGAGCCCAAACAGAAGAAGGCTAGAAGCCAGCGCTGAGCTTGCACTTCAAATTGAACTTGAAGTGCCAGTTCGAAGGGGCATTGGAACATTCTCGGGAGAGCTTTCTGCTGGCTTACTGGGTCTGATGACTGTGTGTCTACTGAGGCATTTGGGAAGTTGTATAGTTTAAGGCTGGGTGGCTGAGCTCCTTTTTCTGGGCTGCCCCAAAGGGCCCTTTCCCAGAAGGCTTGGGTGGGCAAGCTGATGCTGGGGAGGGTTTGTCCCCTAGAAGGGGCAAGTGTCCCATCCCATATACTAGTCCAGAGGAGGGGTGCAGAGCCTTGGGGGGAGCTCCACTCTGGGGACAGGCTTTTCTTTCGGATGTAGACCTCACTATGAAGTCACACTCTGTCTAGTCCTATTGGCCTTCTTGGAGAACCCCCCAGGAGGAGGGGTGTATTTCCACCACTTTCTCCGACCCACACTCCCTCTTGTCCTGACACTTGGTGTCCATCCTGGGGAAGCCTGAAGGTGGGGTGCTTGCCTGTTTACACCCTGTTAGAGTTTGCTTCAAGCCAGAGGTGACTTCCTGTTTCCACCAACAGGCCCCAGGAGAGATGAAAGGCAAGGGCCGGTGAGTTCCGGGAAGAGGAACTGAGGATGGCCATCCTGCCACCCTGTAATGGTTGGGTTGAAATTTATGTGGATAGCCGGAGCCGAGGGAGGACACACACGGGGCACAGAGGCCACATTCCCAGGGCCCTGGGCCTTGGTCTGGCTGTGCCCACCCTGTCCTGACTCCCTCCTGCCCGAAGCCCGGGGCATCTCTCCATCCCTGGTTCCCGACCTCACAGGGAGGCTGTGGCTGCATCCGCTCCTCCTCCGTCCCCCCCACCCCCCAGCAGGGCTGTCCCGGTCCCTCTCCGGGTACAGTGCTCCCCGCAGAGAGCCGGGCGCAGCGGGAGAAGAGGAGGGGACCAGCTAGCCGGCACTGCCCTCGGGGCGGCCGCCCCCACCCCTGCGCGGCGGGCGGGGCGGAGGCCGGGCGCCCGCGAGGGGCTCGGGAGAGGCGGCGGCTGTCACTCACGCACTCACGCGGGAGGAATGCAGACGGCAGGGCTGCCCTGTGGTCACGTCTCCGCCCCACCGACGGAGGTAGGCGCCCAGGTACCCAGCCTGTGGGCCTTGGGAGCCCGCCAAGCTGCTGATGAAAGGCGCTGCAGATTAACCCTTTCTTGGCCGCACCCCCTCGCTGCCGCCGCCTGCCTGCCGGGTGGTCGCCTACCGCGAGGGGCGCGGGGCCACGCGGGCGGGGGCGGGGGCGGGGCGCGCCGGCTGAGTGGGCGGCCTTGCCCTGGGGCGCTGGCCTCGGGCCCCCTGGGGTTTGGGGCCAACCCAGCTCAGAGACTGGCGGCCAGGGGGACGGACGATGACCCCCCTCCCCCCCTCGGCCTGCCCCCCCCCCTCCTGGAAGGTCCCTGTAGCTCAAGAGCACTGGACAGAGAGTCCAGAAACTCAGGTATTCATCTGACACCCACATCTGAAGAGCTGAGAGGGTCGGCTGGACTGATGGATGCAGGGAACGTGGGCACCGTGCCTCCAACTGAAGCATTTCAGGGTCAGCCTTATTTATTTGTGTCTGTCTTGGTGGCAACCTATATTTCTCCCCCCAAGCAGAATCTCAGGCAGATGCTTAGTGTATAAATCCAGCAAAGTGGAGGGTTTCTGGCTGGAAGAGGGAGTGAGGTGTGCTCTCCCTCCGACCCAACTCCTGAGACTGCCTAGGGAGGGCTCCAGGGAGCACGGTTTGGAAAGCTCTCAGATCTAGGTATGGTGTGAGAGCCTCTTGGGCTCTAACAGCTTTCTCTTCCTTTTGTCTGCATCTGCTGGGTGATGGGGATGCTTCTCTGTTCAGCGGGGGCTTTGCCACCCAGGCATTTGCTCCTTGGCCAGGGCTCGCTGTGGGGGCATTCTGTGATGCCCTGGGGTCTGTGCTTCTGCTTCTAGGGTCTGTGGGCTGTGTCCTGCCCTCCACTTGTGATTATCATCCAGGGACCTGTGCTCCTCTCTGCACCCAACATGTTGCCAGACCCAGTGCTTCCCCATAAACCCCATGTGTTTTCCAGACCCTCCTCTCTTTCTCTTCTGCTAAGAGTTGCAGGAATCCAGGTTTGCATTGGGGTATCTTGTGGGCAGGGAGAGGAAGACAAAGCTTTTGGAGCTAGACCTGCCTCTGAGTTCAAATCTCTTCCCCTTTCCCATCCCCTAATTGCAAGGACATCTCCCAGAGACCAAAGCACTTTGGTAACCCTCACCAACTGGCCCTCTGCCCCTCTGCCCCCCTGCTGGGGAGCTCCCCGGTCCCTTCCCCATCTTTTCCAGCCAAGGTGGGGAGGGGCGCTTCTCCCCACCTATGAGGGGTGGGAGCTCCAAGCAGGGACAGGAGGCCAGGAGGCCCAGTGCTCAGCTCTAACCCCCATCCACCCAACCACTCACTCTTCAGTGGTCTCGGTGAGCCTCACCACCCTGAGAGAAGCTAAGCCACCTGATGCTGGGGTTCTGCAGGGGCAGGGAAACAGAGGCTTTGGCTCGACTAGGACAATTGGAGAGTAGCCATCAGGAAGGACTGAATGTCCAACCTACCACGTCCAAATAGAACTCATCTTCCTCCAAAACGGCACCTGGATAGGCCCCAGCCAGCCTAAAGGCATCACATCCCTAGGACTGTACACTAGAATTTAGAAGCCACCCCTCTTCACCATCCAGCGGGTTACTAAACCTCACCCTTCCTGCAGCAGTAGTGGGTTCTGGGGTGCCTGCTTTCCTTTCTACTTTGATTACTCTGGACTCAGTTGAGGCCTTTTTAAACCAGTCTGAGACTATTGCAACAATGGTTGGTTCCCCTGGCTCTAGGGGAGCACTCCCCCAACCCCCGCCCCATCCCTCCTTCACAGTGCACTAAGAGGGATCTCAGCACACAGGTTGCAACATGCCACTCTCCTGCTCAAAAACCTTTGATGGCTCCCCATTGCCAACAGGATAAAGTCCCAACGTTGCCTAGTATTTACAGCCCGCCCTGATCCGGTGCCAATTTACCTTTCTAGCCTGAGCCCCCGCTATGCATTTCACAGTCTTCAACTCGGGCTACATCCAGCGGCTTGTTTTACTCTAGTCCTGCTGTGTACCTCCATGGCTGAGCATCTTGGCTCACAGACAGGCTTGTTCCTGGCACTTATGGTATTGTGGGGGAGAAGGATTAATTCCGTAATCCCATAAATAAATATATCCTTACACACTGCAATAAGTTCAGGGTGTCTTTAGGAACACAAGGAGAAGATATAATGGGGGTGGGACCTATTTAGACCAGGGACTCAGAGAAAGCCTCTAGGCAGAAGAGGCACTGCTGGGTGTTGGGTTCAAGTGACCTTTCGCTTCTTGATGCTCCAGGAGGTTATCTTTGATCTTTTGTGGGGATGAATTTCCCTGTCTGCACACCCAGATTTCTGGGCATCTCTGCCCAGCTTGTGTTTCATTCTGTCTTGAACGAACTGGAAACCATTTTGTGTGTTGCAGTCACTAGGTTTGAGCAACTGAGGGAAGGGAGCATTGCTTGATCATGCTTAGAACACCACCGTTCGGCCCACGGCTGATCTGGAACACTTAGTAGGCCTTTAATGAAAGCGTTTTTTAATTTTGTGGTGAGGATGTAGAGACCTCTGCATTGAATGCTCAGGGAAGTAGATCTTAAATCAGGAGATGTTCTCTGAGAGGTAGTCAGTGAGGTTTGGCATGGAAGCCAGGGGTGAGCGAGATGGTGTTCCGGGTGCTCCACTCTCCACCTCTGTCCCCTCTCTGTCCCAGTGACTCCTGACTGACTGAGATTTCTCAAGTTCCTCGGAATCCTTCCAATTCTCATCTAGGAAATAGCATTCCGTTTAGCCGGCTCCCCTCCTGCCTAATCCCTCAAGCCCACCCTCCTCCACCACCCCCTTCCCCCAGTGATCCATATTTGGATAGAGAGAGGAATGGTGGGGAGGGAGTTCTCTTTCCTGATGGGAGACTGGGTGCTGGTATCAGAAGCGTGGGGGTTATCAGCAGTGAATCTGAGCTGCCTTCAGCATCCGCCCCCCCATCAATGGTCCCAGCCACCCCAGACTGCCCCCTGCAGGCTGCTCTGCCAGCCAGACTGCAAGTCTTTCCGTTGGTGGCACCCCCACCGCTAAATACCATGCATTTCCTCCTGGACAGGGCACAGAGGGAGACAAGGGGTTAGCCTGTGTGGATTTGAGGAGGGAAGGACAGAAGGAGATTGATTTGGGAATGGCCCTAATCTAGAGGCTGCCTCTCCACACACATTGCCCTCCCCTGACCTCACCCATTTCCAGATCACTGGACACCAGGCAATTCCCGAGGCTTTCCAGTGTCCTCCAGCTTCCCCCAGGGACTTTACCATTAATAGAGAATTTTGGACCTAAGCAGGCAGTGGGGTGAGGCTTTTGAACCCATACGGGTGCTGGGCTAACCCATCAAATCCCAGCCTAGTCCCCTTAGGTAAGGTCCCCCTGCACCAATCCTCCAGTTTGACGGGGAGAGCCCAACCCCTGCCTCAGGGAGACCCCAGTCTGAGGGCTTCGATCTAGCCCCTGTTGTAAGGATACTCCCGGGTGCTGAGTGTCAACAGGATGAAAGCAGGACTTAGCCGCTTTGCCCCTCCTTGTGGGGCAGCAGCTAGGAAGCCCCGGCAGGAAGTCCCAGTGAGACCTGGCTCCCTCCCTCCCTCCTCTCCTTTACTCATTCCTTTCCTCAGAGAAGCCCTGTGTGGTAGGTAGTCTCCCAGCACTCTTTCTTGCTGCAGAGGCCAGGTGAGCTGTGGTGCCGGCTATACAGGTGGCAGCCAGCAGGTGGGGGAGGAGGAATGTGCCTGGGGCCAGGCAGGATGCCACAGGACAGTCCCAGCAACCCCACCCCCTCCCCGTGCTCACACCACTGCAGCTTGCCTTGGTCCTGGTCCCTATGCCAGGGGTTATGGCCAAGTCCTGGGTTCCAGCTACCCCTTCCCAGGAGACACGGCCTCCAGACACATGGGGGATCTTGTGGGGCAGTAGTCATAGCTGCAACTGGTATTTTAGGAACACTGGCCTTGGACTGGCTTGTTTAATCCTCACAGTTAAATATGGCATTCCTCCCATTTTATAGGTAGGGACACCAAGGCTCAGGGTGATGAAGTCACTGCTGTGGCTTGCCTTGTGCAGCCTGACATGGAGAAGCACCATGGTGGGGAGTGGGGGTTGGGGGTGGGCACCTGGGTGGCTCAGTGGTTGAGCATCTGCCTTCAGCTCAGTCGTGATCCCGGGGTCCTGGGATCCGGCTCTTCAGAAGGAGCCTGCTTCTCCGTCTGCTTGTGTCTCTGCCTCTCTCTGTGTCTCTCATGAATAAATAAACAAAATCTTAAAAAAAAAAAAAAAGCACTGGGTGGGGAATCCTGGGTGTTGGAGGGACAGGTCATCTTGAGGACTCATAGCCCCCATGAGGTTGAGAGGGGGGGCAGAGGTTCAGTCAAAGGGTCTTTCCCAGCCCACCAAGAAATTTTTCCCTCCAGAGAGGAGTAGGTATGGGTTGGGGATGTGGACAGAGGGGCAGCAGATCAGCACCCCACAGTCCCATAGCAGGGACAAGGCATTGAATGTCCTCCACCTGCCTCCTCCCTCACCTTTCCCAAAGCTGAGGGAGCCACAGTGGCCCAGATGTTCCACGGCAGGTGTCACGGGCCCAGGACAAGCAGCCCTGAGACTCCCCCCCACCATTCGCCTCATGGTCCCTCCTTGCTGATGCCTGAGAATGTGGGCAGGGGCGCAGAACAGTGAGTCCAGGGCAAGACTCCCCAGCTTCGCTCTCCAATCTGTCTGCTCCCTCTCCCTTCCACCGCCAGCACACACACCCCCCACCCCCTGCTCCCTCCCCACCAGCTTTCCTCCCAAACACTCACTCATTCATTCCCCAGACCACCTACAAACCACCCATTTGCCCAGACCACACAGCTCCTGCCCAGCTCAGCTCCTGGGGATAATGGCCACGCCACCCCCACCCTCCCAGGACCCACCCCCAAGCCTAATTACCACCTTGCCCCCCCCCCTCCGGGCAGGCAAGGGGGGCACTGACCTCCGTTTATGCTTGGAAATCTCTTGGGCACAGGAGGCTTGTTTTCCTCTGGACATCAAGGGGCAGGAGCAAATTAGAGACCCTCTGGGGTCCCTCCCACCCCACTGCCCTGTCTCAGGGCCCAGGCTACTGGGGCAGGAACAGGAAGACAAGATGGCAGAGACCCCATTTGATCCTCTGTCCTCTGGGCACAGCGAAAGGATGGAGGGAATGGACCTAGCTACCCTCAGGGGCGAGGCAGGGAGGGCTCCCCAGAAAGAGCCCTGGACCAGAAGTCAAAGACTGGGGTCCAGTTCAGAGCCCTACTCCTCACCTCTCCACACCCACTTGGGCCTCAGTTCCCTAGTGAGAAAGAGAGGATGTCCACAGTCTAGGAGGGCTCTCTGGGCTTGAGACCTGAACCCTAGGTGACTGAGAGGCTGACTACGGGTGTCTGCACCACTGAGGGACCCCAAACAAAGAAGGGGGGCACGACGTGGATGGAGATAGCAGCCAGAAGAGGGCAGGAGGGCAGGACTGGGAGACAGAGCAGGATGAGCCTGACACCTGTCAATGCCAGGTGGGAGGGGGGACTGGGTGCCATGCAGGTAAGGAGTGCAGAAGTGGGGAAGTCCCTCTCTGGCTCCCGGACCCCTTGTGCTCTTCCCACTGCCCCCACACTTCCTATAAGCAACTCGGTGGCAGGAACGGACCTCCCTCAAGTGGCTTGTGATCCCGGAGGGGCCCTCTGTCTGCCTTTCCCACTGCAATGTCCACAATGACCCGAGTCCCAGGAGCTGCTCCATGAGGGCAGGGACCAGTCTACTTCCAGTGCCAGCGTGGGCCCTGGCATGTAGACGAAGAGCAATGAATGTGGGCTGAATGGACGAGGACGGAACAGCTTCGGGGAGATTGAGGCAAACCCAGATGTCTGAGCTTCCCTGTGGCTGCAGGGGTTGGGGTTGGCAGGCAGAGTGCTGGGCGGGGGTGGTGTTGGTGGGTTCAGCCTCACCAGGCATAGCCGAGCCAGGCCTAGGCCCTGGGGGCCAGGGCCACCAGGGCTGGGCCAGGGCAGATGAGGTGGTCTTTGTGGGGTCCCTCGCAGGATCCCTCCTTCCCCCATAATTACTTCTGATTAGCTTTACCACAGCAGCCAGGCTGGAAAGAGAGGGGTGTTTGGGACAGGGGGGGAGGGGACAAGGTGGAGCAGAGTATGCAGGACAAGCCAGGGCCCCCAGCTGAGTGTGCACTCACACACACACACACACACACACACACACACAATCTGGAGACTTCCAATAGAGCCCCATCTCCACAGGCCTGAAAGCAGCAGTGATCCAGAGAAATCAGGCCCTTTATTTTTAATTTTTTTTTATTTTTCTAGATTTATTTATTCATGAGAGATACACAGAAAGGGGCAGAGACATGGGCAGAAGCAGGCTCCCCACAGGACACCCGATGCAGGACTCGATCTCAGGACCCTGGGATCATGACCTGAGCTGAAGGTAGATGCTTAACCACTGAGCCACCCAGGTGTCCCGAAATCAGGCCCTTTAGGCACCTCAGCCTATGTACTAACTCAACATGTCCCCTCCAAAGTTCCAGGGCCGGAAGGTAGGTGGGCACAGCTTCTACACTTGATCTTAGCCAAAAGGCCGAGAAGCGATGTGGGCACAGCTTCTAGACAGAGGACAGAATAAGCACTTCAGGCCAGAAGGGAGCTTGCCAGGCATGTCCACCATGAGGACTCAGGACCCAACCCGGAGAAGTCCCTGGAGCCCCTTGTCAGTACTCAGAAAGTTCTTCCTGGTGCGCAGTTACCCTTTCTGCCTGGCCCGTGTGAGGCTGAGGATCTGCCCACAGTCAGTGTGTCCACCGCCCTCACCCACCCACTCCTCTTAAAACAATTCACTCTAGGGCCTTCTATGGAGGCCAAGAGGCTTGGGTCCCCTCCTCTCTGACCTGGGGGCAGGGCTCTCCTTCCCACTTCCTTAGCAAGCCAAGCAGGAACGACAGCTCAGGTGACTCGCTCAGGTCACTCCTATTCCCCTGGTCTGAAAAGAACGAACCCCTGCCTTCAAGGAGCCTCCAGTCTGATGGAGAAACACAATATACAAACGGAACCGACACTCCTGACCCTGTCTCCTCCCCACTCCCTAAAAGGGAGCTGAGCTTGCAGGGGTGTGAGGGACCACAAGGCGGCCCCCATCTGGGGGGGACACGCGCCGGCTTCCGGGAGGAGCAGCTCCGCTCCTCCGTGGCGGCGGGCTGCTTGGAGGAGGCGGCGGGGTCCGGCTGCGCGCGCCGCGCCGAGGAGGCCGCCCCAGCGGCGCTCCCACGACCCGGGCAAGGCTGTCTGGGCGCCGTCTCCGGTCTCGGGGCCTGCGGTCGGGGCACCGCGGGGCCGTGTTTGAGCCGGTCAGCTCCCCGCGGAAATTACAGGGGCGCTCGGCGCTGCGGTCGCGCCCCCCGGGGCAGCGCCCGCCGGTTGGAGGCGTTTAAATTGAAAGCAGCTTTGGGGAGAGGGGGCGGGCGCGGGCACCGAGCAGGGGAGGGGGCGGCCGGGCACAGCGACCCCATTGTCTGCGCAGGCCGAGGGGCGGAACCCTGCGGTGAGCGCGGCGCCCCCTCCCCGCGCCCCGGCCCTGCCCGGCCCCGGCCCCGGCCCCGCGCCCGGCGCCCCGCGCCCCTCTTCCACCTGAGCTGCTCCCGCCCCTCTGGCGGCGCACGCGCCCGCTTCCTCCTGGAGGCCCTCCCAGACTAACACGCCCTGACGGCCTGGGGTCCCTGAGTCCCAGAAGGTCAGGAGATGTGAGCTGCGTCCTCTACTAGTCTCGGCGACCTTGGGCAAATCTCCATCTCTGTCTGGGCCCCAGGGTCCTCGGTAAAACAGTAGACCCTTGACCCTCTCCGCTCAGCTCCCTTCGTTATTTTAATGGTTTGAGCCGCCGTAGGGAGAAACGTTATGAAAACTGGAGAGCGCTGCACCCATCTGAGGAGCAATAAACACTGAGAATACCGCCCCCACCCCGCTCCTGTTCTTCACTGCGCAGGTTCATGTGAACACGAGTGTGTTTGTGCTGGAACACAAACTGCTCCTGGGGGGGCAGGAGTTAAGTAGCCAAGAGCATGGAGTGGGGAAATCATGGCAGACTTCTTGGAGGAGGGGAATGTGGAGCAGGGCTAGGAGAGCGTGAAGGGAGCAATACTGGCCTCCTGGGGGGATGTCAGGAGGAGAGGCAGGAACCAGGAAGCAGGAGAGACTTTGTCAGATGAATATGACATCCTGCTTGGGGACTGCAGCCAGAGAAGTGGCTTGGGGAGAGCTGCTCTTTGCCCATTTTTGGGAGGGAGACATGTTTCTTGGGAAGACAGGTTGGTGGTAGAGCCTGGTGCATCCCTGGGTCGTGGGGGGAGTGCGCTGTGTGCCCTATTGCCCCTGGAGTGTGGGGACCTCCCCTTGGCCCCCACCCTGGTTCTTTTCCTGAGGGCTTTGGAGCCCCAGAGACTGGTTCTTGGGCTCAGGGCAGCAGGTGCAGGAAGCTTGGCTTGTTTCCTTTGCTTCCAACAGCAGCAGAGGAAGGTTATTTGCCAGGCTTGGTGACCAGGGACATGCCCATTTGTTCCACACCTGGCACAGCCATATGTTTCTACTCTACTTCCTGGAAGTTCCTCGTGGGCAGCGAGGTATGGAAACGAAGCCCATGGGACCAGCTCCCTGTTCTGGGCACCTGACACTTACACACTTGGTGGCAAGATGGAGAGCTGAGCCTGGCCCGAGGGAAGAAGAATCTGTAAGGGTTTCCTGAAATGGGGATTGAGGAGCATCCCCGGAAAAAAGGGAAAGAAGAGTGTGAGGCCAGGGCAGAGGGAGGTTAGAGAGGCCAGGCTGTGCATTCCCACCAGGCAAGTGTCAGATAGAACTGGACTTCCTTTCTAGTCCCCTCCCCATGTCTGATGCCCCTCTGGTCCCCACCCTTCCTCCGGAGCACAAGAGTCTCAAAGGCCTACAAGAGAGAGGACTTCAGGGGCACAGTGGTTGAGCATCTGTCTTTGGCTCGGGTTGTGATCCCGGGGTCCTGGGATTGAGTCCCACATCGGGCTCCCTGCATGGAGCCTGCTTCTCCCTCTGCCTGTGTCTCTGCCTCTCTCTCTCTCTGTGTCTCTCATGAATAAATAAGTAAAATCTTTTTTTTTTTTAATTTTTATTTTTATTTATTTATTTTTTTTAATAAGTAAAATCTTAAAAAAAAAAAAGAGAAAGAGAAGAGGACTTTGATTTGACAAGTGGTATAAGATGTACCAGTGGGCTTTGGGACACAGACTGGAAAGGCATGCTCACGGGCCCCATCCTGTCTTACCTCCTCCCCCAACCCGAGCAGCTGCTGAACCCAAGCTAGCTCACTTACCCCTCCCCCTGCCCCCACATGTCCTGTGCATGTGTGCCAGCTAGGCACATGACAGGGATGCCGTGGAAAAGAACACCTCTTGCAGGCCTGCAAGAGGTGGTGACTGTCCAAAGTAACCTGACTGGTTAGGGCTGGGCCACCCCTGTTGGGAGAGCTGGCCAACCTCAAGGAGCCTCCCTGACTCCTAGGCTTGGGGTATACTGGACACAACCTCTCTTGGGAACAGGAGCCCAGAAGCTTCATACACACCGCACCTGGCATTAGCAGCCAAATAGTAACAGGACTCCATTCCCCATCTAGGCTGAGGGCCACCAGAAGCCCTCTGAGAGTGTTTCTCCTGCCACTTTCCTCCAGCTTGTACGCATCCACACCTCAGAACCCAGACTGGCATCTGCACACAGCACCACTTCTAGATCATGAATGAGCCTTTCCTGAGCCCACCTCTCACAGGAAGTGCATCAGGTCAGGAAGGGATGGGGAAGTGGGGAGCTAGATACCCATGAGGCCTTAGCGTCCAGCCCCCACAACAGTCTAGACCTGAAAAGACAGTGTCCTATTTTATTCGTGTCCATCCTGCATGGCCCCAGGGTCCTAGAGGTCAAGGCTATGAGCAGCTGAGAGAGAGAGAGAGAGAGAGAGAGAGAGAGAGAGAGAGAGAGAGAGAACCGAGGCTGAGGCCTCTACAGGCCCTGGGCCCCAACTGACAGGCTCATCATGGGCCTGGGGTGACTCCCCTGATTAAAACACTTCCTTGGGGCCAGGAATGGAATTTTGGAGCGAGGGCATCAGGAAGAGGCCTCCTTACCCACCTGGGTCATCCTTGTCATTGAAATGCCCAGAGGTGGTGCCACAGACAGAGACTATTACAGAGGTGTCCTTGCTCTTGGGAACTCAGGTCTTAGAGTTCCAGAAAGGGCAGGCTGGAGAAGAAAACCAGAAGGTGAGAAGGTGAACTGCCCCAAAGACTGTTGCTAAGACTGCAGCTCTGAGGTCCTGAGAATATAGGAGCCTGTGAGGTTAGGGTCCTGAGGTATTGCAGTTGTAGTAAACATCATCCTAAGAAGAGGGCCAGGCACTGTTCTAAAACCTTGCATGCATGATCTTGCTCCCTGCTCCACAGTGGGGGAACTGAGGCACAGAGAGGGTAAGTTAGCTTGTTCCCTGAGAATCGTGGGACGGTGGACCTAACTCATGTCTGTCTGACATCCGAGCTTGCCTCGCTGTTTCCCTGGAGCTACTATGATCCCAAACCCCGCTCTCTGTAGGGTCCCGGGTTCTGCAAATCGTTAAGTCCAAAAACCAAGCCCTGACTCGGTGTCTCTTGCAGAAAAGCATCAGGTGGGAGAGGTGGATCCTGGCAGGGGAATGGGCTACGAAGACAGTCGCCTGTCCTCCTTTGGGTCCCAGAAAGCTTCCAGGGGTAGGAGGATGGGCAAGAGAAGGCAGGAGGGGAAGAAGGTATTTCAAGATGGTTAGGGGGCATGGCTATTTTGTGGTTTAGTTTGGTTTAAAATTCTATTTATTTTCTTTAGTAATCTCTACGCCTAATGTGGGATGCAAGCTCACGACCCTGAGATCAAGAGTCACCCATTACTCCTGCCAAACCAGCCAGGTGCCCCAAGACATGGCCATTTTGGATGGGAGGGAAATGACCTTGCTTGAGAATGGAAGGCTGGAGGGACGCACAGGGGGCAGGGCGGAAGAAGGGAGTCTGGTCTGGCTGCATTCCCTCCTCCACCAGCCCAGGGGCTCAGTGTCTGAGGACTCAGACCCCAAGGGGCAGATAGGGCCACATCCCATGACTCTCTGAGAAAGCCTCCTGGTTCTTGGCCCCTCCCCCAGCTGCTCAGCCCTCTGCTCCAGGCTGGAGGCCACTTCTAGCCACACTCAGGCTGAGCCCCAGGGGAAGGGCCCCTGCAGCTCCCCCCTTCAGGGCTGATTAACAGCAAACAGCTGGAGGTGAACATCTGCTCTTCTTCTCCTAGGGGAGGCCTGTCCTTATTCCCTCAAACTGTACGGAGCCTGCAGACATCACCCCTCCCCACAAAGGAGACAGGAGGCTGGACAGAGAGAAGAGAAAAGATAAACATTCATCAGTAAACATCCCCATTTTGCGGAGGGGAAACTGGCACAGGCAGGGGCGGGTACTTTCCTGAAGTCCCACAGACCTCAAGACTCAATGCCCATTGGTCTGGCCCCGAATCAGACTTTCTCCAGCTTCGAGGCGCTGGGGGGCTGTTCCCAGCAGGTGCAGCGCCCCCACTTCCGACCCCCATCCCTGCCCCTTGGCCCATGGGTTTACCCACGAAGGAGCCCAAAGCTCCACAAAGGAGCTGTGGTGTTGACTGGGTCCCTCGGGGAGGCGGAGCTGGTAGCAAGGCTGGCTCACTCCCCCCCCCCCCCCTTCTTGCTGCTGCAGCTTTTCAGCTTGCAGGCAGGTGGGCATGGCTGACTTCACGGAGAGCCTGCTACGTATCAGGCACTGGGGTAAACATTTCAGCACATGACACGTTTCATCCTCTTAACGGCCCCATTGAGATAGGTCCTTTCCCTCTACCCACTTTACAGATGAGGAAATCGAGACTCAGAAATCTGAAGTCATGCCCAAAAGCACAGAGCTGTAAGCAGCAGAGGTAAGATTTCTCTGGAATCCTCTCTTATAAGCTCTACACCACTCCCTTGGGTGATGTGTCCCATCTCCCTAAATTGGGATCCAGCTAGATTGGAAGAGCAAACCCTTTTTTGCCTGCCCTCTGACCTCCTCTCACCTCCAAGAAAAGGACTGGCCTGGGCTCCGCATCTAAGACATGAGGCCACTTCTCCTGGCCCCCGGGGAGTGCTGGGGCAGCAGGAGGAAGCCAGACAAGTTATGAATCCAGCCTCCTGTCTGCTCTTCCCTGTCATACGCTGGAATTCAGCTCCCTCTCGGATCTGAAGGAAATGAGTCGAGGGATAGAGCTGGCACTCGGGAAGTAGATAAAGGTGCAGGCTCACATCCTGCTACCTGCTTGCTGTGGGCCCTTGGGCAAATTACTTAACCTCTCTGTGCCTCAGCGTTGACATCTATAAAATGAGGAAATAAGACTACCAGGCTCATAGGGATAATGAGAGGATCGAATCGCAAAGAGTGGCAGTTTGGAGTAGTGCCCAGCGCACAGTAAATGCTATTATTATTACTTATTATTATTACTAGAGAGAGAACTTTTTAAAAAGGGAGGCCTGGAAATATGGGCAAGTCTATAAAAAAGACATGGGTGATTTTGGGGGGATCCAGATTTCCTCATTTTTCAATGCTGAGGGTTCCCGAGAGGGAAGGAAAGGGTGGATGGTTTCCAGGTGACATTCCTCCCTTCCCACCCCCATCCCCAGGAGAATAAAAATTCCTCACAGGTTTCTGTGCTTTCATGTGGAGCCTGCCAAGCCCTGGCCAGCATTCCTCTGCCCCTCCTCTTGGGTTGGGGGCTGGCGGAGGGGGTCATTAGCCCCTTTTACAGCTGTGTAAAGTGTGAGGGCAGACGCCTGTCCCTGAGGTCCCAGGTGGGACCAGCTTGAAGCAGGTGGCTTTGAGGCTGAGGGCTCAGGGAGGAAGCCCATATGGGTGGCTGTTGGGACTACCTTCCACCCCCACACCAGCACCTGCAATGTGTGCTGCTGCCTGTGATGGGGACCTGCCAGGCCCAGGGGTCGGGGGGGTGGGGGTACCCAGTCTGGTCATTTCCTCTGCGATAAGGCTTCATATAGACACCAAGGGACAGGGCCATGTGGCCCCAGGGGAAGGAACCTTGGTTCTTTCCCTGCTGTTGCAGTTCTCAGGCAGCTCAGGGTGGGCAGGACCTAGAGAGACATCCAACCTGACTGGTCAGATCTGGGGAACCAGAGGAGATGGAGGGGAAGCTGCATAGGTGGGAAGTAAAGGGTGGGCTTCTTAGAGGAGAGGGTAGGAGGGATCAGGACTCTAGAAGGGAGGATCAGGGCTGGAGCTTGCAGGCTGGGTGCAGGGAATATGGAGACCTGCCCTTTTAACCCTCCATCTCAATGCATACCTGTCCTTCCACACCCATCCCTCCATCCCTCCATCCCTCCATCCCTCCATCCCGTGATCCATTTTATGTTTACACGTCTGCACAGCCCTTTCCCCATCAGCCGGAACTGTCCCACCATGGGATGGGTTAAATGGCAGATAGTGAGCTTGCCCTCACTGAAGTTTTGTGAGCAGCTATTGCAGGGAGGAGCCCCACCCAGGGTGAGGGTTACCCTAAGTGTCCTCTAAGATGTCCTTCCTGCTCTGAACTGCTGTGAGGACTTCCGCCTCCAGTTCTGCCCTCTGAGAGCCTGGAGTGCGTGGCTTTCTCCTTCAAGCCAGCTGCTTCCCCCATTTCTCTCATCTCCTTCCTGCTGTCTCCAACTCACCTCTCCTCCCTGCTGAGGCTGGGGCCCTACTACAGCCCATGTGGACTTTGGTACCCCTCCTTCTAAGCCTCCCCACTGCCAGCCCCGCTGGTGCTGCGGCCAGGCTTTCTCCAAAGGACCTTGCTGGAAGTGTGGACTTCCCTTGCTCAAAAGCCTTCCATGGCTTCCCATCGCCTGCAGAAAAACAACCAAATTCTTCCATCTGCCTCTCTGAGTGAAACCCAGGCTCTGTCACTTTTATACGTGACATTTGCTCCACCTACTGTGCCCTCCTCACGCCTTGCCAACCAACTCACTCGGAAAACAAGCCCCACTTCCAGTCTAGGCTCGGAAAGCCCTCCTTGCTGAAGGCGCTGGTGCCCCATCAAGACTGGGATTGAGTGGTTGGGGTGATTTTCTTGATGTTTGCACCCCCAACACTCAGAAAGGGCTCAACACATATAAATCAACAGTTATTGGAGCCAGCGAGTGAATGAACAGTCTCCCTTCGGTTTGCTGTGTTGTTATTAATGTTGATATGACCTCTAATGCTTTAAAAACATTCACCCATACCCTCTTCAAAACAAATTCTGCAGACAGTTACTGAGCCTCTGTGGCCACAGCATGTGTGGGGCACTGTTCCAGGCCAAGCCTGCAGGGCTCCACAGTCCCGTGGGGGAGGCGGACGAAAGCTCACCTGCCAAGGTCCAGGCCACCGGGGCCTCCATCCCCACTTCAGAGCTGAATTACTGAGCCCAGAGAGGTTGAATCTCTGGTCAACCAGAGCTAGGTCATCCAGCCAGGGAGTAGGGGCATGTGGCCAGTCCCCAGACTGCCACCTTTCTACCTGTGGCCCACAAGGGTCCTTTTACCCAGCACCACCTCCAGCCCAGGACCACCCAACTCATGTGGCTGCTCAAGGAGGGGATAAATCTGTAATGCTGAATTTCTTTTTTTTTTTTAATGATAACAAATGAGGGTTGCCTGGGTGGCTCAGTCAGTTCAGCATCTGCCTTTGGCTCAGGTAATGATCTCAAGGTCCCAGGATGGAGCCCCGCATTGGGCTTCCTGCTCAGCAGGGCATCTGCTTGTCTCCCTCTGCCCCTCCTCCTCCTGCTCTTGCTCTCTCTGCCTCTTTCTCAAATAAATAAATAAATAAATAAATAATTTTTCAAAAAGATATATATAAGTGTTTCAAATAAAATGATAGCAAATGAAGCTCTTTTTATTTTTATTTTTTAGAGAGAGAGAGAATGAGGAGGAGTGGAGGGAGAGGGAGAGAGAGAATCTTAAGCAGGCTCCATGCCCAACTCAGGGCTAGACTCAGGGCTGGACTTGGGGCTGGCCTTGAGGCTCGACCTCACAACCCTGAGATCATGACCCTGAGTGGAAATCAAGAATCAGATGCTTAACCAAGTGAGCCACCCAGGTGCCCCATTTGCAGCTTCTTCATATACTTGGCATCTTTTTGATTGGGAATCCAGAAAGTGCCCTAACTAGGTGAAAAGCTATTTCTATATGGACATGAAAAGCCATTTCAAGGGCAGCTTCCCCAGTAAAACCAAAGTTGGGGCCACTCTAGGTCTTCCACCTGCTTCCTCTGTTGCATCTTTCCTAAAGGGAGATGGTTACGTCTCATCTCTCTGGGCCTTCTTCCCACACTGGCAACTCCTACAATTTAGGGGCTGGGTCCCTGGTACCCCTGGGCTGCCTCTCAGAGCAGAGAAGTGCTGCGTCTGGACTGGGAATTTATTCCCCTGCCCTACCCAGGAATCCAACCATAATGCCACCTGCTGGGGCCACCGCCATCTCCCCATCCCCATCCCCTCTCTGGCCCCAGAGGGAACAGGTCTTCAGTGGGGAGATCTCTGCCCTCTGGACCTGGAGGTCCTGCCTCTCCTGCTGTAGAACAGGTTCCCAGCACCACCACCCCCAGCCTCACCTGCTTGGCTCCTGTCCTGGGGGACATAGAGATGTTATCCCTGGGGGTATGGACCTCAATGGGGGCATTGTTCCCACCAGATCCAGAGTAGGATCAGGGAGGGACAGGGCAGAGACTGGGAATGTCCCAGGTGCCACACAGGCTGGCTTTGTCCTCCTCCCCCTCCTCCTCTCCCCTCCCTCCCTGCCCTCCTCTGTTGCCCCCTCCCTCTCACTCCCACCCAGACCACAGACCCTCCCCCAGGCTCCCTCCTTAGGCTTCTCCATAGCCTGGGGCGATGCAGCTGTTGTGGGGGTGGGGCTCAGGATGGCCTTGGGCAGTTTTGCAGGAGCAAGGTGTCCCCTCAAAATGACAATGCTCTTTGGAGCTGGGTCTCTGCCGGGGGTAGGTCCAGTTCTGTCTGCCCAACTTGTCTGGGCGTGGCACCCCTGTCCGAGGAGCACCTGTCTGGTCCTCGCCCTAGGCCTGCCCCTTCTTTTCCATGTGCCATCCAGACTCAGCCCAATCTAGCTGCCCCACCAAACTTCCTGGCCCACAGTAGTGGGCCCCCAGGAGACAGGATAGGCTGTTGCCAAGAGCTGACCCCCGACCAGGAACTCTGGATTCGGGTCCCAGCTTTGCTGGTCACTGTGTGACCTGGGTGAGTGATGGCACCACTCAGGCTTCTCTGGTCCCATTATAAAATGACAGCATGGGACCATCCTCCCTAAGCTCCCGTTGGCCTCCTGAGAAGTAGAGGCACTGCTGGAGACTGGCTGGGAGAGACAAGGGCCCCCACCTCCAGGCCCTGCATCTCCATCCTGAGCTTTGTCCCCAGAGCATGAGTGACAGCCAAAGAAAGCTAATGGAAATTCACACGCGCGGCAAGTGAAACTGATCTCTAGCTCCAGATCCAGTTTCTCCTCCCAGGCGGCCCCCAGGCCTCCCTCACACCTGCTCTGGTCCCCTTTGTACCTTAGGCCAGCAGCGCTAGCTGTCTTTCATCCACCTCCTGCCCCATTCACGCCTTAAGCCTGGGGCACCGCCTCCCACCTCCTGGCTGGGCCAGGCTGCTGTAGGCTGGCCAGGCGGGCACCCCCCTGGAGCCCAGCTTCCCCGCCCCCCCACTTCTCACCTGGAGAGATCACAGGGGAGATCAGGATGGGGAGTGAGAGGGCAGGAGGGAGGCAGGGTGTCCTACTGGATGCGACAGGGAGTTCTCAACACTAGGGGTTTTGTTTTTTGGCTGAAAAAAAAGTATAAATTCGAGAGGACCTCTTGGAGGAGGGGCAATTTCTCGCAAGGATTTAGCACTGTTTCTGCCCAGCAGTGCCCAGGAGCAGGCCCTGCCTTTCTGTTGGGACTGGTCAGGGCCATCCATTTATTTATTCAGCACATATATATTGATGTTGACTCTGTTTTGGGTGTTGGGGATACAATCCTAAAGAAAACAAAGCTCCTACTGATGAATTACTAAACTCTATCTCTGAAAGGAATAAATAATATACTATATGTTAATTAATTGAATTTAAATAGATTTTTTGAAAGAGAGAGAGAGAGAGAGAAAGAAAACAAAGCTCCTGCTTTCACAAGTTTATATTCCAGAGTAGAGTTGTGGGAGACGGACACAGATCGATAAGATGTCTGTTGGTTATAACTACTTACGAGAAAAGTTAAAGCAGGTTCCAGGATAGGGAGTGACCAGGTGATAGTGTAGATAAGTTGCTCAGCAGGCCTCTGAGAAGGTGACATTTGAGCAGACAGCCAGGTGGACAGCTCCTGGGAGACATCTCAGGCAGAGAAAACAGTAATACAAAGGCCATGAGGCGTGAGGCCAGGAGAGCTTGAAAGCTTGCCCTGTTGATAGAATCTCGAGGAGCCCACTGTGGCTGGTGGGGAGCATGAATGGGTGGTGGAGGGTAGGGGGAGGAGATTGGTCTGGAATCAGATCGGTAAGGCCTTGCAGATTGTAGCAGTGACTTTGGATTTTAATTAGAATGAAATGAAGTAATGAAAATAGCCAGGGTGCCTTTCCTTTGGGATCTCTGGGAGGTTCTAGCAATCCCCCCTTCCTTACTGCCTCTCAGAATTAGGGAGAAGCTAAGAGTTAAATTTGGGGATCAGGGGCACCTGGGTGGCTCAGTGGTTGAGCGCCTGCCTTTGGCCCAGGGAGTGATCCTGGAGTCCTGGGATCGAGTCCCAGGATCAAGTCCCATATCAGGCTCCCCGCATGGAGTCTGCTTCTCCCTCTGCCTGTGTCTCTGCCTCTCTCTGTGTCTCTCATGAATAAATAAATAAAATCTTTAAAAAAAAAATTGAGGGACCAGACAGACCGATGCTTACTCATCCATTGTCCATCCATCCATCCCTCCATCCCTCCACCCACCTACTCACCCAGCCATTTATTTAACATCTATTGCACACCCATTCTGTGCATGGAGCTGCCACTTCCCTGCTGGGTAAATTGCCCTTATCTGTAAAGTAGGGCCAGCAATAATTCTTTCTTACTTCAGAGGACCAAGCGAGAAAAGTGCTGAAATCACTTAGCACAGCACTGGCACCTAGTCAGTCAGTCTTTACATGCGGTTGCTGTAGGCCAGCTGGGAGAATTTACAAGTTCCCCCACACTAACCCTCTTTGACTGGAGGCCCCTCTGAGGAGGCCCCAGAGCTACAGGGAGGGAGAGAAACAGTGATGAGCTCTCCAGAGGCACCAGGCTAGAGGGAGAGATGCTGAGTGTGATGGAGGGTAGCATGTTTTGGGGATAGGATATGGTCCCAAAGTCCCTAACAAGCTGGGATGTCCAGCTCTGTGTTCAGTAGACCTTAAGAGACCAAGAAGACAGCCCAGGCCCAGACCCTCAGTCCACAAGAGAAAAAGTGCCACCACTTTCATAGGCTCAGGGGTCCCATTTTGAAAGTACTTCGAGGGCAAATCCCCAAATCTCAGGAGCTCCTGGGCAGGCTCCCGAGTACCTGGGGAAGCTACCTCTTGCCCCGGACATCTGAGTGCTGTCAACATAGAAAACAGAAAAACCCTAATTTTGAAAAAGTTTACAAAGCTGCACAGCCAGTATCCCATAAATCTCGCTCGCTACCCTCCCCTGCACACACTCAGGGAGAAGAGATGAGTGGGTACAGACCCAGGGGAGTCTGTCCTGTGTCCACCCTGCTCTGGGGAGCTCCCCCAAATGGGGGCCACTGCTCTGCCTTCTCAGAGCTCCCCTGGGCTCTCCTGCCTTCCCTAACTCCCCCAGCCCTGCTCCTTGCCCTCTGCCCTCTGCCTCCTGCCCCATGTGTGGTGTCAAAGCCCAACAGAATGTTCTCTCAGGGCTTCTGTTCTAGTTCGCCCCCTTCCCTTCTCGGGCAGCCCGGCACTTGGGCTCCCCACCTGTCAGTCTTTCTAGTAAGATGATGTGCTCTGTCTTGTGTGAGGCTGGAGGGGGTGGGGATAGGGGAAGCAGCAGCCAGAGACAGAAACTTAACTTCTAGGGAGCAAAACCTGGAAATAGCCCAGGCTTTGAAGCCCTGGGGAGTCAGACATGTTCAGCAAACCTGCCCCCAGCACAGCCCTGCCCTTGGCCCCTGCAAGTCACTTCATGTTCCCTGGCCTCAGTTTCTTTATTCGTAAAAGGCAACAAGACCACCTGCAGGTGTGGGGCTGCCGGTAACCTGGAGGTCACACACGTAAAAATCCTGGTGAAGGACGTGCTTCACACATGGCAGTTGGCCACAGAGGAGTTGGAAGGCACAGCCCCTCACCAAGGGGGGCTTCCAGGCCCAGGCTGGGGGTGTGAAAGCCAGGAATCTACTGGAATGCTAGCGTTCCCTTGGCTAGGGCAAGGATCCACAGCTTTCATCAAATTCTCCAAGGGGTCCCCAGCCAAAAAAAATGAGGACAGGAGGATGATATGGCCAAAAACCGTAAAAATAGTTGAAGAAGTTAAATCTAGAATTTGTTCATTTTTTTAAGAACTCGGGTTATTCAGACAACATGTTTGGCATGCCTACTCTGTGCCAGGCCATGTGGGGAAGTCGGTGACACACAGGGAACCTCCTTCCCGCCAACGTGCTGCCCCTTCAGTGGGGAGATGAGCCCCACGGGGGCACCACGCTTTGCAGTTTATAGGGCACCTCATCTGGGTCATCTCCAATGACCCTCCCTGCTTCCCCAGGGGTGAGGCAGTGCGAGGAGGGTGGGGGGCTGTTTTACAGACGATAACGTCGAGGCTCAGAGATGCTAAGTGACTGGTCCAGGGCCACACAAACTGATTCGCCAGGACTGAGGGCCCGGCACCCATGCCTTCCTCCTGGCAGGTCCACCAGCCCACCGGGAATGGAAAGCAGCTTCTTTGGCCTGGGAGTGCACGGGGCTTCCTCTCCTTCCAGCCTTGAGCTCCATATGGGCTGGGTAGGTTCTCCTCCTTCTCCTCCTGGCCCAGGATGCTTGATACAGCCCATCTGCTGCCCTCTGCCATGGGAATTGAGGAGGGGTGGGGGGTGGCCTGGGTAGGACTGCCCTTCCAATGACATGCAACCACTGCCTGCATTTTCTTCTTCCTACTGCTGAGGGATGCAATCTGGACTTGTTGGCAGAGGTAGGCTGACTTTGGAGTTTAAAGATGTGGGGTGGGGGGGGCGGCTTGTGTGTGAGGTAGCAAGGTGTGGTTGTGAGACATGGGGGGTCACCTGCCCAGGGACCTTCCTTCCCCCTCTAGCTTTCCCGCCCCCCTCCAACACACAGTCTTTTTGATGCTGCTGAGGATAAGCCAGGCTCAGCCCACGCGAAACTCTTCGCACACAGCTCCAGCTCCAGGCGGTCCCTGAGCCCTCGTCAGGGCCTGGCCTGGTGCCGAGGTCCCAGCCCAGGGCAACGGGCAGCAGTGAGGGGCGGGAGGCCCAGCGTGTTCCAGTATTTATTTATTTATTTATTTATTTGAGGACCCAACATTTACACATACCTGGCTCTGATTACTCCCCCAGGGCCGGGAGGAGGGGGACGCTGAGGCCTGGGCCTTTGATGTGCCAGAGAGGAGATGGCGAGATGGGGAGATGGTGCTGGGAGTCTCTGTGGCTCTGGGGTGTGTGTGCGTGGGGGGAGCCCTGGTGATGTCACCTCGGGAGGCCGTGGATGGCAGGCGCCATGGCCAGGCCCAGGAGTGAGCAGAAGGGGTCGGAAGGTGGGAAAAAGGAGGGAGGCTCTTCTTGGGTGGGACCCTTGGCCCACAGCCAAGCTGCCTTGCCCAGGACCACTGCCATTGCCTTGGGTTTGGGAGCATATATGTCCTCCAACGGAGAAGGAGAAGAGGCTATCAGGCTGAGGAAGGTAAGGAGGAAGGAGTTGCCAAGGTCCTGTGGCAGGGCCCAGGTCCTCCACCACTCCACTCAGTACCTCCCGCCTCCCACCCAACAGAGAGGCCTAGACGAAGGTGACACTACCTGAGGAGATCAATGTTCAGGGGTCAGGGCTTCAAGGTATAAGCCAGAGACCCACTCAGAATCACCAAGTGCTGCCAGGATGTGTTCTATAAGTGGGTTCTCCTGTCTTCCAAGTCCAGGGTTACCAGGGGGGATGTCTGCTGAGTGACAGAGGCACTTCTTCATAAGCTAGTGAGGGAAGGAAGGAAGAGGGAAAGAGTGGGGGTGGGGAGAGAGGGAGGAGGGAGGAAAATGTTGACACAGATGCAAAGATGGAAAGCCAGGAGGATCCAATATTCACCAATTTTACTACTGAAAGTCTTCTGTGGGCGAGGCACTGATCCAGGGATGACAGAAGGAGTGAGACACAGGGACGCTCCCCCATCCCTGGGCTGCACAAGAGGAGTGCAGGGCAGAGAGGGTGCCAGCCTTTCACGTAGATTCATCTGTTGTTAATATTTACCCCTTTTGCTTTATTTTGTTTAAGATTTTATTTATTTATTCATGAGAGATACAGAGACATAGGAAGAGGGAGAAGCAGGTTCCTCACAGGGAGCCGATATGGGACTGGATCCCAGGATGGGATCACACCCTGAGCCAAAGGCAGACAGACACTCAACCACTGAGCCACCCAGATGCCCCTACTCCTTTTGCTTTATCTTTCTCTCCTTCCCTCTATGCATTTGTGTGTGTATGTTTTTTTTCCCTGAACAATCTGAGGGTAGGTTCCATCTATCATGGTCCTTTATCCCTAAATAGTCCGGTGTGTATTTCCTAAGAATAGGGATGTTCTCTTCCTAACCACGGCACAGTTATCAATCTCATAAATTTGCTTTGGTACAGTATTTTATCCGATCAACCATCCATATATCCATGTTTCAAATTTGACTGGACCTGATATCCTTTCTGGGGTCCCCCCCGCCCCCGCAATTCACAGGGATTGAGGAGGCCCCAGAGCTACAGGGAGGGAGAGAAACAGTGATGAGCTCTCCAGAGACACCAGGCTAGAGGGAGAGATGCTGAGTGTGATGGAGGGTAGCATGTTTTGGGGATAGGATATGGTCCCAAAGTCCCTAACAAGCTGGGATGTCCAGCTCTGTGTTCAGTAGACCTTAAGAGACCAAGAAGACAGCCCAGGCCCAGACCCTCAGTCCACAAGAGAAAAAGTGCCACCACTTTCATAGGCTCAGGGGTCCCATTTTGAAAGTACTTCGAGGGCAAATCCCCAAATCTCAGGAGCTCCTGGGCAGGCTCCCGAGTACCTGGGGAAGCTACCTCTTGCTCTGGACATCTGAGTGCTGTCAACACAGAAAACAGAAAAACCCTAATTTTGAAAAAGTTTACAAAGCTGCACAGCCAGTATCCCATAAATCTCGCTCGCTACCCTCCCCTGCACACACTCAGGGAGAAGAGATGAGTGGGTAGGAGAGGCACTGCATCAGTTCTTTTATTTTTAATATTTTATTTATTTATTCACAAGAGAGAGGCAGAGACATAGGCAGAGGAAGAAGTAGGCTCCCTGTAGGGAGCCCGATGTGGGACTCCATCCCAGGATCCTGGGATCATGACCCTCGGGTCATGAGCAGATGCTCAACCACTGAGCCACCCAGGTGGCCCTGCATCAGTTCTTCCAATTATTCCAGCCAGTGAGTCCCAGGCTCAGGCAGGCCAGGAGTGGCCAGTGGTAAAGTGAGGTCCCAGTCCCCGGAGCCTCTGGGATTGATGGTGGGTAGCCTCTGGGATTGATTCCTGGAAGGTGAACTCCTCCTTTCCCTCCAAGGCCTTTTCTGGAAACAGACCCTTCTGAAGGGCTCCGGCCCCTTCCCCACATTCTTGATCTGGCTGGAGCAGGGCCTTCCAGGGCAGGGCCCCTACCTAACTCCTTTCCCGCTGAATCCCCATGTCAAGAGCAGTGCCTGGTACCCAGTAGGTATCCATAAGTATTTGTAAAATGAATTAATGAATGAACGGTTCTTTTTCATATTTGTGAGAACAAATCAGCACTTGTATTATATGGTTCTAAGGATCTACCAAACAAATCACTGGGTGGCCAATTCTGGGGGCCTTAGGATTTGCACAGCAGTGAGTGGGACAGACTTACTCCATCTATTGGCTAAATGCAACAACCTCCACATACCACCTATTGGAGAACATAAAAGGAGCATGAGAGAGAAAGTATGGTGGGGTAAAGAGGGGTCCCAGGAAGAGGAGTGACCACCTGGTCTTTACACCTGCTGAAGGCCTGATGGGTGGAGCTTGCAGCAAGAAGACTCATGATTTGACATCAAGAAGGACTTCCTAGTTTACTTTAGTATATCTTGGGTGGTGTCATTGTTGACCTGTCCAGAGGCAGGGGGATACCAGAAATGACTTCTTGACCTTTTCAAATGGGCCTTTGGGGCCTCCCAGACCCATCTGAGGCTCTGCCCACCAGGCGTGGGAGGCTGGACTGTGGATGGTTAGCTCAAGCTTGCATCCTTGGACCGTGCCAACCCGACCAAAGGTGCCCCATACACTGCCTGGCCCGGGATAGTGTCCAGACTTGGTCCCTAGGGTCCTCCCACCCCTGCTGGACAGCGGCCTCTCCCAGTGACTCAGCCCTGACGTCGTGGGGCGAGCGGAAAGGCCAAGGGCGTGGGAGGTGGTGCCCCCTCCCTCCTGTCCTCACCTCCCTGGGCTCAGTCCCCAAAACCTCCTTTCCTCCACCAACCCTAGCCTGTCTAACCTCCTCATGAGTTTCCCATGAGCCTATGTGCCCAGAGCCATTGCCCTGTCCATGGAGACATGCCCTGTGTGTGCCTAGCATATCCCAAGAACTGGAGTCCCAGGGCTCCAAGCCGCACAGTGTGCTGGAGCTCGAGGTCGGGATCCCACCACCTCTCCTCAACCTGGCAGCGCCACCCTATGAGGGGGTAGTGGGGTGCCCGCTCCTGTCTTAGGAGGCCTGGGGCAACTTGGTTCACACCCGGAACTCTCTGTGGCCCCAGACCTTGGATCTGCTCACCTACCCCTGCTCTTGAAGGCCTCCTGTAGGTACGTGCTCTCTGCTTTGTGGTTTCCCCCAAATGGGAGGGGGTCCTGGGACTCGCGCTGCTGCCCACTGCGGCCAGTAGACTCAGGCCTCCTGCTCAATCCAGCTCTGTCTTGCCTGTGCACCCCATCCCCTCCCCCACTTCAAAGCCCAGAGCCAGCAGGCACTAATTACACGCCCCCCCACCCCTCTCGCTCGTTAAGTGTTATTAGCCCCAGTTTACAGATGAGGAAACTGAGACCGGGAGGGAGGTGGAGGACGTCACCCCCTCCGTCCCCACCCTGGCCCCTGAGCCAGGACTGGGGACCCTGCCAAGATTCCCCTTCCTGGGAGAAGCCGGGGCACAGTGCCCGTTCCAGCTCCTGCTTCCTGTCCTTCCCCAGGGCTTCTCTGTCCCTTGAAGCTAGCTTGACCTTGGGCAGACAGCTGCTGAGCCCTGGCATGGGGTGGGCAGGGAGCTTCTCTGAATTCGCATGCAGGCAAAATGCAAATGAACCCCCCAATTATTATAGAGTCGGGGCGGTGGCACTTTAGGTAATAGGACTCGGGGGGTGGAGGGACCCCCACCCTGCTGCTCGTCAGCTTGCCAGAGGCCCCTGCTGTGAGGCTGGTGATGCTGTCACCCTGAGTGGGGCTGGGCTGGGTGGGGCTGGGTGGGATGAGGTGGGGTGTGTGGGGGAAGGGGTGTTGACAGTGGCAAGATGTAGGAGGGCACTGGGACGCCGGGGGCTAGGTTAGACCTTCCTTCAGGGACAAGAGAAACCCCATGTCTCAGCCTCTCCTGGGGAGGGCAAAGGCTAGCCTCTGTGGTCTGGGGGTGAGGCCAGCCCCTGGACCCCATTTGACTCAGCCAACCATCCTCTGTGACCTGTGAGATCTTTGAGGCACCCCCCCACACACAAAAGGGAGGGGACAGACTGTCCTTTTTGCAGGGAAACTGAGGCCCAGAGAGGGGAGTGATTTGTCCAGTTGGGAATGTACCGTGTGGAGGGAAAAACACAGAATTTGGAGAATTATACGGTCAGTGAAACACTCCTGAGGCAAAAGCGGAGGCCAGGAGTGGGGAGTGCAGAAGTGGTGTGGGGGCTTTCCAGGGAAAACGCGTGGCTCACAAAGCTGTAACCGTCCCAAGTGCTGGGATCTTGTGGTTAACTTCTTCAGGGCTGCTGTGGATGGCTGGGGGCTGGGCCTGTGGCAGAAAAGAAATACTCATCTGCTCACTAGCTGAGTTTTTCGGTGCTAATGACCCCAGAACACACAGGGGTTTGAATTGCAGCAAGAGAGACGGAGGGTAGAGTTCAGGAGAACTTGGCCCTTTTGTGGCTGAGGGCCTCTGAGACAGGCACCTCACTTAGAAAGGGGCAGGCACCCTGCCTTGTCTGCTACCTTCCATCCTTTCCTGGGGTGCGGGGGCATCCACCCTCCAGGCTACCCCCAGCTCTTCCCTCACAAGGCCGTCTTCGGAGCGGAATGAAAGGCTCATGGAGTTTGTCATCTTGGGAAGATCCCACATCCGGGAGAACGGGAGGTGACGTCACCGCAGCTTTGGGCCTGGTGTGCGGCCACCCCTGGCTGAGTCTTCACCCCTGCAGCTGTGGGGGTCTCAGCTGAGATCTTATGGGGGGAGCTGTGCAGAGAGGCAGAGTCAGGAAGCAGAGGGAACTAGAATCAAAGTCTGGCTCCTGCTCCTCCCTTCTGTCCCCACCCTGTCTCTTTCATAGGCCTTTCTAGAACAAGATGTGTCTCTTCAGGGTCCTTTTGGCCTAGCAACTCTTTGCTAGTGACCAGGGCCAGATGAAGTGATTTAGAGCAAAGAGAAGGCGGAGGAGCCTGCTCTGCATGACTCTGTGGGGGTGTCAGTGTCCTTCTCTGATCCTTAGTCCCCAGTTTTCAAACGAGGGACCTTGACCTGAGCAGCGGCTTCACACCAGTAAGGATTCCCCACTGTTGAGACCTGCATAGACGGGCAGTTCACAAGTTGGATCTAAGCAGACGTGCTGTGGGTACATCAAGGGTGGAGTCAAGAGTGGGCCTCCTCTCCAGGCCCCCACCCCAGGGAAAGCCCTCCAGAGCCCCCACTGCCACAATGAGTCTCTCCTTCTTCTTCCGCCCTCATCAGCAGAAGCTCAGGCTTTTCCCAGGACACAGCTCCTGAGCCTTATATTAGTGTCAACGGGCTACTGCCCACCTCTTTGAGACTATAAGACCTTCATGGCAGGGACCGGCTTCTCAGGGACTGATTGGCCAGCTCAGTTGTGAATGCGATGGGAGCGGAGTGTCATGCAGTCTGGGCTGCTACACTGCTCTTGGTCACCCCCACCTTGGGGGAATTTGGAGAATGCCCCTGTCCTCCAGAAGGCCCAGCTGCTTCCATTTGGTCCGGTAGACAGATGGGTCCAGATGCCCACCTATGTGTTAGAGGCCTTGGTTAAGGCATTCCCGCCCCCCCCCCCCCCCGCCGGCCTCAGTGTCACCAGGATCACCTCCAAAGTCCCTTCTACCTCCAATGTTACATCAAATCTATGCTCAGAAACTCATCTGTCGAGCTGTCTTTTCTTTGATTTCTGGTTTCATCTCTCCCCTAAATGACATGAAACAGGCGCAGTGGACAGAGACCATGTCTTGTCTCAGTCACCCCATCACTAGGCACAGGGTCTGTGCTTGAGCATGTGTCCTATAAAGGGAATGGCTGAGAAGAGTAGTTGGTGGGCACCTGGTGGGAAGGGAGGTGCAGGAGGGGAGTGTCTGAAGATAGTGACTGATGGGGGAGGGGGGTTAAGTAAGAACAGCATGAGGGAGGGAGGTGAGTCAGTGTCTACATCCAAAGATTGATCAAGATGGTAAAATGGAGTCCCAGAGGGCATGATGGCTGCTCGTGTTCATACAGCCAGTTTGGTGGCAGAGCTTGGGCCCGAGTCCTTGACTTCTGCCTTCTGAGTTGCCAGGCTGGTGCTGGAGAGGTTTGGAGGAGGATCTGAGAGAGGGCCTAGAGGGAGGGGGGCTCTCCTTGTCCTATGTTGCCTCCCCTCAGACTGAAAGAGGGGCTGCACTCAGTTCTCCAGTTACAAGGAGCCAGGAACAACCTGAAGGGAGGGGTGGCCTCTCTGGATGGTGAGGGGATCCCAGGCTGTGAAGTGGCTAGTGAAAGACTCAGAATCTGAGTTGGAAGGGTCAAAGGGCAGCATGCCACGGCCCTGCCTTCCTTTGGGATCCCAGAGGGGTTCTGAACAAAAGAGTGAGATCCTCTGCTCTAGAAGTCTTGGAGAATCAGGGGAAGCCTGGTGAGATCAGCCTGGGGTGGTGGCAGGGTACAAGGTCCTGGGGCCACCCAGAATGTACCCAGCCCCGTGACCCAGGAAGGAGTCCCAGAGTCCCAGAGTCCCAGAGAGGGTCCCACAGAGCCAGCCCACCTCCGGCAGCTGGCATCCTGGGCAGTCTGCCTTACACCTTCTCTGCCATGCCTGTCATCTTGATTATCCAGTGCTGTCCCTAGGGGAGGACTGAGAGGTCAGATGATTTCAGGCCCTCACCCCCTCAGAGGGGATTAGAGCAATCACACCTATTGGGGGCCAGGCTCTGAAACTGGGGGTGTGCATCTGGGAAAATGCCAGGATGCATTCTTCAGGGGCTGATACCAGGGCCCAGCCAGCCTATCCACCCTGCACCCCCCACCTTTCATCAGCCCTGTTTCCAGAGCTGTTCTCCAGGCCATTTGTTCAAAGAGGCTGGGTGGGGAGTCCCTGGGCCCAAGCCTTCCCTGTCTGCCCAGGACTCCTGTTGCTTTGACCAGATACCAGGGCTCTGTGGTTGAAGGCCTTCCTCGGGGGAGACCAATCAAACCCTGAACTTTTCAAACTACAGTTTGGTCTGGGCTGGCAGGGAGCCCTGCCCAGAGAAGGGGTGACAGTAATCAGTCTGATGGGGGGGGGGCAAGACACCAATGTACTCAGGGTATATAGATATAGGGAAGGACAGCAGTGTGTAGACAAGTGAGTATGAGAGAGCCAGACACAGAGGGAGGGGGGCAAATAGAATTTGGGTTCGGAGTCGTGGCAGGCTGCATGGAAGAAGGGCTTAGAACCTGAGCAGGGGAGGGGAAAGACTTAGGAGAAGGGGGAGCACCAGGGGATGACAACCCCGAGCTGAGGAGGATGGGAGCTGGGAGACGACCTCTCAGGGCTCCGAGGAGCTGCCCAGAGCAGAGCTGGGAGCCTGGGAGAGAGGAGGAAGGAGGACGGGAGGCCTGAAGATGGGTCCTGTGACCCCAGGCAGAGGGGCTGAAGGGGTGAAGGGAGGCCGCTGAGCCCTCCCAGGACAGGGGGAGGGGTGGGGGGATACAGGGGCCCAGAGGCAGTCCTGGCCCAGAGCCCTGACGGTGCTCCCCCTCCCGGTGCCCATCCCGGCCCACCCCAGCTCTGCCCAAGGCCAGCCGTATCCTGGCCCCCGGCTCTCCCCGAGCAGAGCCAGCCCCTAGCCGTGCCCGGGGAGCAGGGTGCCGCAGCTGCGAGAGGGTTCTGCGTGGAGCCTTGGTGGGGGTTGATAGGAGACTGCCAGGCGCCGCTTAATAGGATTTTAATTATACAGCTCCAGCAAGAATTTTTTCCCCCCTGGGCTTGGGCCCTCACAGATACCTCCATCCCCACCTCAACATCTTCCCAGCCCTGGCAGCCTGCTCTCCCAGGCCCCCGCTGCCCGCCCCCACCCACCGTGGGGGGCTCTGGCCTATCTCCTGGGGGCTTCGTTCCTTTGAGGAGCAATTCTGGGAGGACACCGGCTCCCGGGGAGGGCCCCACCATGGGAAGCTCCTCCAAGACCTACATCCAGGGCTGTGCGCGGCCAGAGCTGCCTTCTGTGTCGGGCACAGAGGGTTGCCCCCCTTCCACTCACTGTGGACTCAATGCTCATCTTTCCAGGGCGCTCCACACCAGGCCCTGCCACGGTATGGTTCGCCGGTGACACACCAGCTCTGGGAGGCATGCAGGGCAGGTGGGACGATAATTTCCATTTTATGAATGAGGAAACTGAGGCCCCAAGAGTTTAAGCGCCATGGCCGAGAACACCATGAGTAAGGAGTCTGGACTCCAAGCTCCAGGATCTGGCTGTAGCCCTGCCCTGCCCACCCTCCACTCCACACTCCAGCCGGAAGGAACGACGTGCAGGTCTTTTTAGAAATCTTTTCCCCCCTCCTCTCTCTGTCTGTCTCCTCCTTACCTCTCAGGTATGAGATGTTACCTGCCCGTGAGTCCAGGTTAGGGTCCAGCATTTTGCCAGCGTAACCCCATTGTGCCATGTTGGATTGCCCAACTGCCTGGGCACTTGCTAGATGTCCCTTGACCCACCGAGACAGACCTCCGTGATGCCCTCTGGTCCCGCACTGAGGGCCCCAACCAGCTGTACCCTGACCCCAGTACCCTCTCCTGCAGCTGGCCTGCTCCCCCAGCCTCCCGGTCAGGTGGCCGTGTGGCAGGATAGTGAATGGACTTTCTCAGTGGCAGTCCTTTCTTGGGGGGGGGGGGAGCTTAACTATATTTTTAAACATTATTTTTTTCTTTTAGTTCTGTTTTAGAATAATTTTAGATGTGCAGAAAACTGGCAAAGACAAAACTGGGAGTTCCCATCCACTGCTCCACCCAGTGTCGCCTGTTGTTAACAACCTGTATCACCGGGGTACCTTGGTCCCAGCCAAGAAACAAACATTGGTAGGTTTCTATTAACTAAATCCAACGCTTTATTTGAATTTCACCATTTATTGTATCTTTTGATTCCACAAGTAATTAAGTGAATACATTCTTGCATGAATGAGTCTCCATAATGTAGGAAAATAAGCAAGAAAATATAGATCTCTCTTTACCAACCCCCCCCCCCCGCCACCCCCTTCCCTCTCCAGGGGTAACTCTGCCCCTCTATGCACATATGGGTTCTTCTAGCACCCCCGCTGCCCTCATCCTCTGTGTGGCGTGAGACAGTGGCGCTCCCTATCCTCTCCCCTGCTGCAGCGGGTGCTCTCCTGCCCAGGTCCTGCCATCCCTCTGGGCTCTGCTCGACCCAGGCTTCCTCTGCGCAGTGCAGCTCAGAGCTGCTCCCAGCCCCCAGGAGCGCCTCTTCCTCTCACTGTCCACTTTGTCTTTGTTTCCCTGCCTTTGACCAGCAAACAGTTGGGGGTGCCGCGGGTGGTCCTCACACCCTGCCGCTCCCTCCTGAGCAGCTCCTGGAATGCAGAGGGTACTCTGCAAAGAGGCTGGGGACAAAGAAGTGAACCAGAGCTTCAGGAAAGTCACCTGGATGTAACCCCAGCACTGCGGTCAGGAGGTACAGAAGACCCAGGGTCTGCCTTCAGGAGCCCCCCAGCCTGTGCAGGAGGCACCCATATGGCCTGGCATGGCTCCTGGATGACCACGGCCCACAGAGCTCCTGCCAGGCCCACCTGTCTGTACACAGAGGATGTCCAAGCCTGAGGGTGGGATGTGGTTTCTGGACAAGGCCTCTACCCCTGTCTGCCAGGCGTGGCTTCTATTCTTTTCTGCTAGAGGCAGGAGGGTGGCCAGGTTATGCCTTAGCCTCAACTCACCTCAGCCAGAGGAGGAGGCTATTTCCCAGACTTCTTTGTCTCATCTGTACCTCTGTCCACAGCAAGCCCTAGAGGGCAACTCGTAGCTATTGGTCCAGCCTACCTTCTCCCCATCAAAGGATCTTCTGCTTCCCTCTCAGCCTCCCACCAGTATCACAGAGAACTTATCTTGTGCCTCCTCCCCACCTCTGCTAGTTGGCCTCACCCCACACTTTCCCCCTGGCCTTGGGCACAGGGCTGGGGCTGGAAGGGGCTGATGCCTATGGCAACAACCCATCCACCTGAGAAGCTACTCATCCTGGCCTGCCGCTGGTCAGTCCAGCCACCCCCCTGCCTCAGCGCTGCCAAGCTCAGGCAGAGAAGAAAATCCCAGTGGGGAAAGTGCCTGTCATTCCCAATGTCTGTTCCTCTGACCATGGGGCCACGGTCTTGTGGCCTCCACCTTGGCTGCCTGGGCCCCCAGGTCAGAGAGGACAGGGCAAGGACAGGGCTCCTGGGGGTGGTGAGGAGTGGTGGAGGGGAAGGGTGTACACTCCTGCTCCAGGGTGAGGGGGAGCGTGTCCCCAGGCCACCCCACCTTGCAGGGTCTGCAGCAGGAAGCCCAAGCCCTGGGGGACACGGCTCGCAGCCCCATGGGGCACAAGCCCAGGAGAAGCTGAGGAGCTGGCCAGCCCGGGGGGCGGGGGCCTGCAGCGTCGCGGCCGGCTGCTGTGGCACGAGATGAAAGGCCAGGAGTGGGGCTGTTGGCAGCCGGACAGGCGGGAGGGTGGAGGCGTGGGGTGGGGGGAGGGGAGATAACCATCTGCGAGCGCTGCCAGGTGTAGACATGGAGTGTGGAGGACGCGGATGGAGTTTTAGCCCTTGGGATCAGGGCAAGGAGCCTGGAGTTGGAAGGGTTCCCTATGAGGTCATCTTGTCCAGCCTGATACCTCCAGGCACTGGGCCCCAAACCGAGCAGGCCCTGCTGCAGACGACTTCTGGGGCTGCTGCTCCTCCCGGGCCCCAGCCTGTCCTCCACCTCATCCCAGCCCCAGCAGTGCCCCCACCCAACGTCTTTACGCTTCAGCATTGCCCTCCGTGGGGAGGGTCGCCAGCCCCGGCCTCTGGCCAGGCACTAGCTAGCTGCCGGAGTGGGTCAAATAGCTCAGCACTGGGCCTATCCTGAGCCCCTTTTGTCCATGATTCTGAATTTCCCTTCCTTTAGCTGTCTGATGATTCGTCCATGTTCCCCCCACCCAGCCTTGGAGAGAAGGTTCTAGACACCCACAGAGAAAAGAAAAGGGAACTTTCTTGCTTCCTAAATATTTCTCAGAACCTCTCTTCAACATTCTATACCCATGTCTTCTTCTGTCCACACTTCCATCTTTTCTCACCCAGAAATCACTTCAACAGTGTCCCCCCTAGAAGTCCCCCTAGACTCCTCACTTCCTTCTAATTCTTTCCCGGAAGTTTCCACAGTGGTTTTGCTAGCATGAGAATCCAACCATGTCTCTTCTCTGCTCCGCACCCTACTATGCAGTACCACCCCGGGAGCCAGCAAGAGGACCTCTGCTCCAGGCACCCTTAAACAGAAACACGGCCCTGATGTTGCATTTGGGAAGGAGCCCCTTACGTGCCTAGGTCAGGCAGGATCTGGTACCGCGTGTGCATGGCGCAACCAATGACTCTGAACATCTGGTCTTGCAATGAATACCGATCAGACCTGGAATGGGGAAATGTTTCTTGCTCTCAGCTCTTGAAACAAAAAGCAACTGTGTTTGTTATGTCCTCAGAGTGTGCCTCTGCCAGTGACAGAGATGGACATTGTACCAGTGCTTGGGTGACATAAAAAATATATGGATGTACTTGATGAGTCCTCCCTTCCAGATGGCGTACAGGCAATGGGTTATTTTTGCAAAACATTCAAGAAAATTGCAAGGGATTCTTATATGATAAAATATCCTAGTAGGGTCAAGCGTCCCTGTTCTTCTCTTTGAGTTCCAGAAATGCACACAAATCAGCATGGTATCTGAAATAGAGATGCATTGCAGGTGAGAAGCATTTTACTCTACTGAACAGTCCTAACTCTTCATTTTATAAATGGGGGTCTAGGTGTAATATATGAGAAATTTGACAGGGAATCTTTGTATTGGCAATTTGATAGGCACCAAATGTTGGAATGACAAAGCATCATATTTTATAAACACATCCTATCCTATTTAATTATAGTTAAATTTTTTTCAGTAAAAATTTATATTTACTTCCATAATTTTAATTTACTATTTTGATACTCATTAAGAACAATTTATATTTTGTCTTTCAGTTTTGATAGTTACACGAGAATATTTTAGCCACGTAAATACTCAGCTGTATAAAAACCATGGCTTTACACAAGTCTTAAATTTTGTTGTTAGGAAGGCTGATTGTCAAGGAGGGCAAGAAGAACATATTTTGTTCAGCAGTTTGGCCTCTCGGCTTGTGGGCTTCTGCTGGTACCCTTGTCCCCAAACATTTTAGGGGTGGCAGGCTTCATTGCTCCCCTTTCCTTATTGGACTCATCAGTGTGACCCAGAAAGGCCTCCACAGCCCAGCTTCTGCCTGCTTCTCTAGGATGTGGGAGTTCCCAGGAGAACATTCTGTACCTGCCCTGTGCCTGAGGTGACCTCTCCTTGCCTCGCCATTGTTTCAGTGGGAAAATACCAACTCATACTTCTAGTCTGAGCCCACATGTGCCCTCCCCAGCAGGCACATAGGTGCTCTTCTGAGTGCCCCACTGCTTGGAAGGTGCCTATTAACACAGTCCTTTTTTTTTTTTAAGATTTTATTTATTTATTCATGAAAGACACAGAGAGAGGGGCAGAGACACAGGCAGAGGGAGAAGCAGGCTCCATGCAGAGAGCCTGACGTGGGACTCGATCCCAGGTCTCCAGGATCAGGCCCTGGGCCGAAGGCGGCGCTAAACCGCTGAGCCACCCGGGCTGCCCTAACACTGTCCTTTTACCATGGAGTGGGGCTTGTAGGCTGCCTCCCTTGAGGACCTGGACCCTCTTGTGGGCAGGGAAGGGAAGGCTCAGGGAGTAGGCAGGTGCTTCAGTGGGAGGAGACAGAGGGTGTGTGGTGACCAGAGTTCACTGCTAGGACCACTGAGGCTCTGATACCTCTGAAGTCTGTAGAACTTCAGAGGCTCTAAGGAAACAAAATTCAAACTAGTCAAGACCTTGGTCTCTGCTCAGGTCTAAACCACCGAGGGGACCCCAGGGAGCCAAGTCCTATCTGTGAGGAGGTTGGCAGGAACCCTCACCAGCCTCCCTGCCTGTCACTCTATAGTCATGGATAGGGGAGGGACAGGGGAGGCAAGATGCCTGGAGGTAGCCAGAGTGGGCTATAGGGTCAGGATGGCTGGAAAGAGGCAGAGGTCAACCAAAGAGACGAACCAATACTTTTGTCATAGTCTCTGGCTCCCTGCAGGAGGATCCTGTTGGCAAAAATGGGCTGGGGGGCAGGTGGAGTATGAAGGAAGCACTGCGGTCTCTCTCTCATCAGAGGACGGCTTCAAACATGTTGCAACCCCAGTATTTATTGGGCACTTACTATGTGGCAGCCACTGTGCTAACATGGTTTAGCTCACTTCCCTAGGGAACCATAGCCTGTCTGTCGGTGTGGCATTAGACACCATCTCATCCAATCATCCTGTTTGACAGAAGAAGAAAACTGAGGCTCAGAGATGGATCGGGGGTAGGGTGGGGGTGACTTGCCACAAGATGAGCAAGAGGCAGAGCCTAGACTGGGGTCTGGGTGTCCTGACTCCGTGTCTGGGCTGCTCTCTCACTATCCCTGGGACCTTCAGGATGAGGATATTCTCTGCCCAGAGTAATGGAACCCACAGCAATGAGGACATATCCCCTGTCCTCAGCAAGGTGGTAGGCCCCATGGGAGAGCTTCCTGATGCTGCCATCTTCTGCACCCCACCTCAAGCATGGTCCATAATGCAGAGTGACAAGGAGCACGTTCAGCCTGTTTGCCCTTTCTCCCATAGATTGGAGAGGCTGGCCTCCCTGGGCCTTGCCCCTGCTAATGCAACCATCTCATCTCTCTGAGCTCCCAGCCAGCCTTTAGCTCCCCTAAGGACCAGCACCCATGGGATCCTGCTTCTTCAACCCAAAGGCCAGAATGAGGGTCTGAGACAATGCCCAAGACTGGAAAGTGAGGGGTTGGGTCCCTTGTTTTACCTTTTTTTTTTTTTTATCATCACTATAGTCATCAACATCCTCCCAACAACAAAGAGAACTCTGTACACGTCACTGCTTCTAAGCCAGTACTATTATTTGCTCCATTTCTCAGCTGGGAAAACTGAGGTCAGAAAGTGTCAGAAAAGAGCTGGCTCCACAGTCTGTGGGAAGGGCATAAAGCCAAGCAGTTCCACCCTATCTCTAGTAGCCCTGAGCGACAGCCACTGGCTTCTCCACCTGAGAAGCCTGCCATGACCCTTGCCCATGTCCTGCCCATGCCCTAAGGCTGTGGCTTGGTCTCCCAGAGCAGCTGCTGGGTGCTGGGTATACCTGTGGACCCACCAGAGGGGGAGCTGGGTTTCCTCCTCTCTGCTTCTGCCCTCTGGCTCATCCTGCCCATGGCTGTGCCCACAGGATGTGCCACGAATGGACAGAAGCTCTGCTGTCATTCGGCCAGCAGACGTGGACTTGAGCTCTTCTTGTGTGCCCCACACCGCACTGGGCAGACAGTGCCAGGCCTGCGCTCCATACCCCTGGAGCTCCCTGTCTGGTGGGGGTAAGAGAGAAAAAATCAGTGACCTCCATTCACTCTACAGATGATGAGCCCTGTGTGCCAGGTACTATTCTAAGCACTGAGGATCCACGAATGAACAGAACAGCCCCAAATCCCAGGCCTCACAGAGCTCAGATCCTAGAAAAGGGAAACAGAAAATAATTAGAAGAAATAAGCAAGTGATACGGCCTGTAGAAGGGCTTGTGCTGTGCAAAAAAGTAATACAATGAGGGGGTCAGGGAGCAGGAGGCAATTACATCACAGAATGAACTGGTGCTGTGACAGTGTGGGGGCTCCAGAGGAGTAGAGAAGGGACCTCGGACCCCTTTGTCCTGCTGGGCCACTACTCTGGAGGGAGAGGGAAGCAGACTGGGAAATTGGGAGCTCCTGAGTCTCAGGCCAGTGGTCCCTATGCATCATGGTAGAGTGGGAACAGTGGAGCCTCCTGAAACAATCTCTTTTTTAAGATTATATTTTTTAATGTATTTATTCATGAAAGACATGGAGAGAAGCAGAGACATAGGCAGAGAGAGAAGCAGGTTCCCTGTGGGGACCCCGATGTGGGACTTGATCCCAGGACCCCGGGATCACGACCTGAGCTGAAGGCAGATGCTCAACCACTGAGCCACCCAGGTGCCCCTGAAACGATCTCTGACAGCCACCTGTGTCAGAACCCACAGTCTCGGGCAGCCTGGGTGGCTCAGGGGTTTAGCGCGGCCTTCAGCACAGAGCCTGATCCTGGAGACCCAGGATTGAGTCCCACATCAGGCTCCCTGCATGGAGCCTGCTTCTCCCTCTGCCTGTGTCTCTGCCTCTCTCTCTGTGTCTCTCATGAATAAATAAAATCTTAAAAAAAAAAAAAAAAAAAAAGAACACACAGTCTCTGTGAGTGCCCAGAGTGCGCAGGGACAGGCCTGCACACACATGGTCACACGCTCACTTGGACATGGATGTGTGTGCAGGTGCGTGCCATTGAACAGACCCCCGATCACTGAGCATCTGTGCTATTTCAAGCACCCTGTCCCCAAGACGCTCGGAGTCCTGTGGCAAAGAGAAGTCATGGAACCGCAGCTGGCATGAAGGAGGGAATGCTAAAGGCAGAGCCACAGAGCAGATTACGGAATACTGCCAGGAGGCAGCAGAAGTTGAACCAGGCTGGGGTGCCTTCAAGGGATTAAGCCCAACTAACTATAGCCTATCTGCAATGAAATGAAATGGGCTAGCTCAGAAGGCAGTGAGTTCCTCACTGGGACCTCAAAGGAAGCTTGGCCACCACTTGTCAGAGGATTCACCGACTGGATTGGGGGACAGTATTGATATCTTCTAAGATTACTGGGGTCCTGTGAAGTTGGGGGAAGCCCCTGAAGAACTGGAAGGAGGAATGGCGGGGTTAAACACTTAGACTTTATCTTAGAGAGGGCAGTGGGGAGCCATGTAGGACGTTGGAGCAGCAGAGAGACACGGGAAAGCTGGGTCTTAGGAAGTTGAATCTGTGTAGGACCAGACTGGAACAAGGAGGGCTATGGAAGGGAGAAGACCAATTACTATACTAGCCAAACGCCCCAGTGGGTGTGAGTGCATGTGAATACATGTACAAAGTGTGTGCAAGCAGAAATCTCCAATGACTAGACAACCATCAGTTGTGAGAATGCTGATTGGTCTCCAGTCTTAAGGCAGGGATTAAACAATCCCTCAGCCCCGTTCCCAAAGTTTTAGTCACGTGCACAAGTCCATGTGGCTGTGTGTGCACGTATGGTACATGTGAGTACACAGTTGATCCTTAACACGGGCTTGGACGGCATCGGTTCACTTGCACATGGAATTTCTTTTTTAATAAATACAATACCATAAATGTATTTTCTCTATGATTTTTAAAAAATATTTTATGTATTCATGAGAGATACAGAGAGAAAGGCAGAGGGAGAAGCAGGCTCCCTGCAGGGAGCCCGATGCGGGACTCGATCCCCAGACCCTGGGATCATGATCTGAGCTGAAGGCTCAACCTGACCCTGGGATCATGATCTGAGCTGAAGACTCAACCACTGAGTCACCCAGGCGTCCCTATGATTTTCTTTTCTTTTTCTTTTTCTTTTTTTTAAGATTTTATTTATTCATTCATGAGAGACACAGAGAGAGAGACAGAGAGGCAGAGACACAGGCAGAGGGAGAAGCAGGCTCCATGCAGGGAGCCCAATGCGGGACGTGATTCTGGGACTCCAGGATCATGCCCCGGGCGGAAGGCAGGCACTAAACCGCTGAGCCACCCTGGGATCCCCGCTAGATGACTTTACTGTAAGAATACAGTGTATAATGCATACAACATACAAAACGTGCATTAACAATTTATGTTACCAGTAAGGCCTCTGTCAACAGTAGGATATTAGTAGTTAAGTTCCAGGGGAGTCAAACCTATATACAGATTTTTGACTGAGGTGGGAGCTTAGTGCCCTTAATCCCCGATGTTGTTCAAGGGTCTACTAATAACGTAGTTCAGCACCCCTTTATTCGTTGATGGGTCTCTGTACAGTGAACAAAAATGCACACTGTGCTGGTGTTGGAGTTGGGGCAGCTTTGTGGGCCTCTGTTTGGTGGTGTAGCTGCAGAGTAAACTTTAAAGATATGCATGCCCTTATGGGAATCTGTGGGAAGGGAAGTTCAGGAATTCCACTGTCACAGGTGTGACACACAGGTATGTGTGTGGGTATATACAGGGAGATGGAAAGTGTGGGGAGGTCCACACGGTGTGCGAGGTTTTGTGAGTGTATTTGGCTCATGCAGGCTCCGATGGAGGACTAACCTGGAGTATGGCTCCAGGTGAGAATGTGATTTCCATTCGGGCTGGGGATACCTGTATTAAGGATTGCTACAGGCCAGGGGCTTTCCTGCACAGCAGCACACTGATCCATCCCATCACCCCGCATGGTACAGACTATTGTTTTCATTTCAACAGGTGGGGAAGCCCAGGATCCAAGAACATGGCCCCTGGGTTACAGTACGATCCAAAGCCGAAGCAGAGCCCAGGCTTTCTGACTCTGAGCCCAGCACTCCTGCCTCAATGGCTACCTCCACCATCTGGAGAGGTGAGTCACCAGAAGACAGTCATGGGTGACAGTGTTCCCTTTAAGCATCTCCTCTCAGGCACTCATACATGTTCAGGATTCCAGGCTGAAGGGCACCTGCCTAAGTTCTCTGCCCCCATCCCTGCCCTCACCCTGACCCCCTCCTGCCACTCCCAGGCTCATCTGCTCCCTGCAGACCCCCTGGCCCCACGGATCCACATCCCTGCAGCCTCCCAGCAGCCCCGGAACAGCTTGCCCGCCCTGTGCATTATCCATATGTTTTCACCCCCAGCTGGGCGCTGGGTTATTGTTCTGGCGCAGGAGGGCGAGGGGGCGGCTTGTGGGCGTAGCGACGCCGGGCTGTCTGCTCGTTCTCTGCTTGTTATTACCTCTCCTCCAGGCTCCCATTAGCCAGCCTGCCCCAGAGGCCTGCGCAGGCTCCCTGCTCCTCGGCACCTTTGTTCCTTAATTATCACTGGGGAGACCCGCTCACCTGCCTGCCACTTTCTAAGAAGCTGTCTGGCTCCCCTTCCCCACGCTGCAACCCCAAGACCTAAGCCCCTTCACCTCCTTGGGCAGGGACTGATGTCTAGCAGCAGCTGGCCCCAGACTTAGGCAGGCTCCCGGCCAATCCGGCCCCTGATAGAAGCCCCTTTTTTTTCTGGTGGCCTCCTCTGAGAACCCCGCCCAGATTGATGCTGTCTTGGATGTCAGGGCTGGAAGGGACTTGAAACTATCATGCGGTTCAACACCTGCCTCCCCACTTACTGCCTGGATTGGGCCACCTACAGAAGGTACTCAATGAATATTCAGTGAGAGTGTGATTAACTTCTGTAGCCTCTATTTGAATGCCTCTCCAATGGGCAGCTCACCCCCTCCCAAGGCAGCCAGTGCCACCTGGAGATGGCTGAGACTTTTGTAAAACCGCTCACCGACATCTCTCCCCGGGGCCCTTGGATTTTCATGGCCCTAAATCTAGACCCCACTTTGCTGTGTTTCTGGGTCAGGGGCTCAGTCCTATCTTTCCTGTGGGGGGTGGGGCTGGGGCAGGGGGTGGGCAGCTCACCGATGCCACCTCGGGCAGGCAACCCCCAGCAGGAGGCTCTGTCCGGGAGGCACTTGATTCTCTTGTTGGACTTGGAGCCTCAGCCACGGCTCAGGCTGGCTCTAGCCCCTGGCTTGCCTCCCGTCTCAGGCCTCTGGCTGCTGTTCTTGGGCGGAAGGTAAGGGGGAGGAGGCACTGGGGTGAGAACCCTCAGGCCAAACAAGCTCTGACAGCCGGCTACAACCGCGGAGGAGGGCGCTTGCTGCACACACAAGCCAGGGCTTTGGGGAGGGAAGGCCTCAGGGAGTCCGGGCAGGAGACAGGAATCTCCCCTCCCCAGCCAGCCTGCCGCCCTGCCTCCTGACCCTTGCACAACTCCCTGCCTCAGTGCACTGTGGGTACGAGAGGGTCAGAGACCGAGCTTCCAGATGCAGGAGCCAGGGATGAGCGGACTCACATGGGTCCCAAGGACACCCTCATGTTGGGACTGTGCCCCCCGGAGGCTCTTAGGGCAGGGGCTTCCCTCCAAGGGCTCAAGGGTGTAGCCAAAGCCTACGACTGCCTTTGGGCCAAGCCTTTGGGTGGCAGTACAGGAGGGACACACACTGGGCCGAGGAGCCCTGTGTCCACAGAGGGTCTCAGAGCCTGGGCCCGGCCTCATTCCCTCCACCCTCCTTGGGGGCCACTCCACTCGATCCTCCCTCCCACCATTATCATCTTCCACTCCAGTTTTGATTCAGTTGGAGAGTTTCCTTTTGATCTCCATCTCTGTGGTCTTCCCAGAGACTGGGGGCTCCCTGAGGGCAGGGGCATGTCTGTCCCCAAGTCTGCGGGCTCCAGGGGAACAGGGTCACGCTCCCTTGTCAATCGGGCCCATGGGGAAGGGTGGGGATTGGAGCCCAGCCACAGCCTGGTCTTGGCTCTGAGCATCCTGGGTCCCAGGAGTGCCACAGTGAGTCCAGGAAGGAGCCTGGTGCATGTCAGAGGGCCCTCTGGACAAACACACCAGCTGGGGGTGGAGAACTCGGGTCGGGAGGCCACCTCCAGCCACTAGACTGTGACCTCAGCCAGGCCGCCCCTGGTGCTCTCCGGATCTGACTCAGTTCCTTCCCAGCGCTGCTGGGCGTCCATCCCCAGGGGCAGCCCCCAGGAGATCCGCCAGATTCCACAGGCCCCACCCAGACAGAGGCTGCCCCCTGCCCCACTTGGGCACCCAGGGGCTCTAGCAGGACTGGAGGGGTCAACAGAGGGCAAAGGTCATCTGCTGAGCCATTGGCTCCACCCCCTCTTCCCTTAGCTCCTTCAGTTTCTTTGGATGTGAATTTCTGTCTAGGTGTTGGTGTGGGCCCTGGTCAGGATCCCCTAACATGCAGGTACCCCCTTACCAGGCTGGGAAGAAAAGGAACCCCCACAGGGCAAACAAGGCAGTTCTATGATAGTCACTCCCTTAGGGGTCTCTCAGGTCTCCCCTCAGAACCTTCTCATTAAGAGACAATAAATGAAGGCAGCTCCCGTAGAATGTTCTCTGAAGCCTGTGTCCAGATATGCAGAAGAGGCTGGGGGCTGCAGGGCATTAAGATCCTGGAGGTGCAGGATGGGAGATGACAGGCTGATCAGCACTCAGCCCCTCAGCCAATGGGATCCTGAGAAACTTAAATCAGAACATGCCGCTCCCCTGCCTCACCCTGCCCTGCCCCAAGTGCTCTCACCTCACTCAAAATAATACAGAAACTCTACAGGCCCTACACCATCGGGACTCTGCCTGCCTCGCGTGCCTCATCTTCCCCTACTCTCCCCCTCGTTCACTGCACTCCAGGCTGACTGGCCTTCTTGCTGTTTCTCACATGTACTTGGCCTGCCCCCTGCCTCAGGACCTTTGCACTTACCGTTCCTTCCAACCAGAATGCTCTTTCCTATACTTTTCTTCATTTTTGTCATTCAGAGCTCAAGAGATCTCTCCTTAGAGGCGCACTAAATGACCTAATAAAAATAGTGTCTCTCTGTCTCTACAACTTTGCTTCTTTCTTCCTCACAGCACTGTTGCTACCTGAAATGAGCTTCTCTTTCATTTCTGGGTTATTGTCTGTCTCCCCGCTAGAACATAAGCTCTCTGAGGACACACTGTATCCCTGGGACCCAGCATGGGCCTTGAGATGGTGGGTGCTTAAGAGATAGCTTTTGAATCAGTGAGCAGCCTGGGAAAGGAGAGAGACATGTGCTGATAGCCCAAGGGCTGGCGGGGTTGGTACAACCCAAAGGAGCTGGTCCTTTGGCTCCCAGGCCTCAAAGGGCGTGCCACGGACTGAGGTAGGAGGAGGATGGGAGGTAATAAGGGAGGCTGCCCATCAGCATCTTTCCAGATGCACCCCAGGCTCCACTCTGAGGGCCAGAGGGGAGGCTAAGGAAGGAGGTACCACAGGCCGCATTCTCTGAGTGTCTCATCTGGAAGAGACAGGCAGAGGTCTTGGAGTTCAGGCCTCTCCACTGAGTTTGAAGCCAGGGCCTTTCTGCTTGATCCACTGTGTCAGGTTCAGTGTGTCCTGAACCCGACACCTTGTCCTTCCCGGTTCCTGGACAGGCAGGCTCGAAGGCCCAGAGTTACTGCTGACTCCTCACTCACCCCTGCCCTCCAGACTTCTTGGTCGATGACCACTGATGAGCGGTCCCCTGTCTGGTCCCTGTTGTCTCCATCAACTCGCTGAGGCAGCTTCACCTCCACTGGCCCCAAACACTCCCAGCCCCTGAAGCAAACTCCACCAAGGAAGGGGTCAGGGAGGGTGGGGAGGAGGGGAGGGGTCCTGCCAGATTCTGACCCCCAGGCTCCAGCAGAAATTGTGTTGTGCTGGCAAGTGTAGGGGCTCTGGACTTCAGCAGACTTCAGTTGTTTCACTTTGTCCCCAGTTCTATGATATTAGGGAAGTCACTTAACCTCTCCAAGTGTCCGTTTCCCCACCCATAAAATGGAGACAATGTATATCCTACTGGGTTTCTTGAAGGTTACGTGGGAACACATAATAAGTGCCTACCAAAAGTCTGGACAACAGTTAACGCTTAATAAATGGAAGGCCCATTCCTTCCCTTTCAAACTTCATTCTCTTGCTCAAGAACCTGCTGTAGCTCCCTGTTTCCTACTGTGTCTGATCGAAATGCCTCTACTCGGCATTCAAGGATCTCCATGTCTGCTCTGAACTTCTTTTTTTTTTAATTTTATTTATTTATTCATGAGAGACACACACAGAGAGAGGCAGAGATGTAGGCAGAGGGAGAAGCAGGCTCCATGTAGGGAGCCCAACATGGGCCCGATCCTGGGACTCCGGGATCACGCCCTGGGCCAAAGGCAGGCGCTAAACTGCTGAGCCACCCAGGCATCCCTGCTCTGAACTTCTTGATCCAATTTTCACTCCCAAGATTTCCCATACACTCTCTTTACTCCTGTGTCCCCACTAAGCACACCGTGGTCATCCCTGTGCCATGCCCTCTATCCACATTGCCTTTCTTATCTCCTCTGCCTATCCTACTCATCCTGCAAAGCCTCCTTCTCCAGGAAGGCAGAGATTGGCAGAGACAGGACTTGATCTGAGGCTGAAGGGGGTGTCCTGGAGGAGGGCATTCTGGAAAGAGCTGCCAGCTTCAAGCCTCAGAGGGGAAGGCTGAATGGAGAATGTAGGGGGAGAGAGTGGGCAGATGGATTGGAGGGGGCAGAGGGTACATGAGGGGAGGCATCAGACTGCCCATTTAAAGAGGAAGGAGCAGGATCTGGAACCATCATTCTGACAGGCTAGAGAAAGATTCAACAAGACCTTCCTGGGGAAGTGGTTGTAGTTCCAGAATTTTCCTGACCAGAAAGTGCCACGGCGAATCCCCTGAGTCCATGCCAGCTAACACGCTCAGCCTCCTGTCCCTGGGGCTCAGGGACAGAGGAGCAGAGAAGATGGTCCCTCCACTTGCTGCCTGCAGAGGCAGGGATGTCAAGAGAGGCTAAGAGTGATGTTATTGGTGACCTTAGGATTCTCACCCATCTTCCCAAAAGTGTTTTCTTCAGTCACAGTCACTTGTCCAAGTGACTGACCCAAAGTCCTTATGTCATGGACTTTGCTGCTGTCACCCCAGCACGTGTCCCTGGTGTGGCTCCGCAGAGCCTTGCTGGTCCCCAGCTCTCATTAGGGTGCCAGTCTTGAATTCTCCAGTTGTCAGCACTTGGCATGGAGACCCTCGCAGTTTCTCCAGCCCCCCACTGGCCAAGCCCTCCATTCGGGCAGCCAGGCCCAGCTGGAATAACAGCTTCCCTCCTTCCCTCCCACGGACACGAGACTATTTATGGCTCACTAGGACCTTCACACCCATGAGCTCACTGGAGCATTCCCCACCCGCTCTGGGAACCCAGCGGGGCAGGCGCTGTCAGCCCCATTTTGCAGATGGAGAAACTGAGGCTAAATGCCTTGCCCAGCAATTTCCCCAGAGCCTGGCTTCCTTAGTCAGAGGTTCTTCTCAATTCCCCCAGGAGGATGGCCCCAAAACCCCTAATTCTGAAGTGGGGGAGTTTCGCACCAGGGCCAGGTGGGTGGAGTGGTGGGCTCTGGTGAATTAGCCAGTTCCAGGAGTGGAAGGAGCCTCCATGGCAGTTGGCAAGGGGGGCAGCAGTGGAGGAAAGTTTTCATGGCCTCGGCTACGGTAAGAGTATGGCAGGGTGATTTTCAGAAAGGATGTGGGGGCCTACAGTCTGGGTAAGCAGGCTGGGAGTGAAGGTGGGGTGTGGGCTTGCCAGGAGAGTGCAGGAGAAAGGGGTGGTCCCCAGCCGCAGAGCTCCCTCCCGGACAGCCAGACACGGGTAGCTGTGTACTGGCTGCAGCTGGAGGGATGCAGGGTAGATACCAGAGGGGATTTCCTGTCCACAGACTGTTTAGGCTGAGTTCCTCTGCCACATGGACAAGAGTCTAGCCCAAGCCCTTCCTATCACCCCCATATGAGGACTATGTCATCTCGGTCTCCCCACCTCCCCTTGTCTCCTGTATTTGCTCCATCCCGGACCCTCCCAGATGTCTATTCTCCAGGATGCACTCACTCCCGGCTTGCAGACTTGCACCTGAGTCCCTAAAGCCCCTTCCAGAAGCCTTCTCTGATCCGTCTTCAGACTGAGAACATGACTCTTCTTCCAGCCCAGGGAATGATAATTTGTTCTTTGTACTTTGTCTCAGAGCCTGTGCATGGGAGCTCTGACTCCTCACTAAGACTGGTGTGTCCTCAGGCCTCCACTGTGTCTCTCCCACCCAAATCGCCCAGGTCTCCATCCTGAAGCCCCACTTCCTGCAGCTGCGGCAACCTCTGCCCATAGGGGGCGCCCAAACAGTGTTGCTGAGTAAGGACATCCTTGCTACTGCGCCAATTACCTGTAGGGACACGGGTCTGGGTGAGATGTCTCCTCCCAAAACTCCAGCTTGCTTTTCAACCGACCTGGCCGCTAAGGGGAGGGAGAAACCTTACATAAGGAGGGAGGCCTCCTTGTTTGGGATAGGAGGCATGGACCAGACAATGACCTCTATAGAAGGCTCGTTGACCTTCTAGGCTGGAGGTGCTCACACAGCCTGCCCTGGACCCAGATGTCTTCCTTGGCCCTGCTCTAAAAGCCCCTGGGGCTCGTAGGCAGGGGCCCCGACTAAGCAACCCCTGTTTCCTTCCCCAAGTCTCTCGGAAAGAGTGGTGAGTCAGTTGCGGCCATGAACTCATCCGAAGCAGTAAAAATAGGAAAACAAACAGGCCTGTCCTCCAGGCCACCGGGAGGAGAGGGTAAGGGTGAGGGGGAAATGGGTTTTCCCCCGCTGGGCAGAGAGGACAGCCATCTTTTGAAGTCCTCACAAGTGAGGCAGGCGTCCTTATGGCCCCTAGAAGCTCAACCACATCAAAGCCACCCAGGGAAGGTGGTTTGAGGGGCATGCTGTCTCACATACAGTCACAGTCACATGGTGACACAGCTGAGTCCCTGAGGGACACACAGTGACACACACAGTTGAGGGCCCCTCAGCTAGCTGCACACACAACACGCAACACACAGCAGTGGCCCACCAGGCAGTGGCACCCGTGCACACAACCACACAGATGGGCGGGCACACCCGGAGACAGTGCTGCAGAGTCCCACGCAAGCACACACGTCCACGGCAGCTGTCTCCACCCAGAGGTGCACGCAGGTCACGCAGAGCAACACACAGCCACGCAGACAGCCACATGCACACACCCAACACCCGGCCGCTCTCAAAACCAGTCTCCGAGAGCCACACAGAACATCACATGGCCAACGCCCATTTCTCTGCACATAGTCACACAAACACAGCCACACGGACGGTCACATGCAGCCCCCAACCACACAGCTCCCTCACAAGGCCCAGGGCCACACCCAAGCCACACGCAAGAGTCACAGGCACACAATCTCAGTTACACACTAGTCACGTGCTCACAGTCACAAAGGCAACATGCCCACATGACCCACACTGTCGCTAAGACCCGGTCTGTCCATGGAGCCTCTGGGGCTGAGATCTGCTGGGAGCCAGTCCGCAGGGGCGATGTGGGGGTGTCTGATGCGCGGCTGCCAGCTTAACCCTCTCCCCGCTCCTGGCTGCCTTTCCCTGGCCACCGTCTGCTTAGAGTGCCCACCGTTTAGCATTCTCCAGGCTTCGCTGTCTCCCCCATACCTCCTGCCCCGGAGCAGAGGGGCAGGCAGCCTTGGAGATGATCGAGCCCAATCGACATTAATCACTGTCCAATTTATTGAACATGCCATTGTGCGGGCCCGTGTGCCAGCTGCTGTGCTAGGTGCTGGTGGACACAGAAGCTCTTCTCAAATCAGACCAGTTTTCTGCCAGCGAGATGGCTGTGTGTGACCCTCCAAGGATCTGGCCCCCAACACCGACTTGCTCCTACACCCTGACTTTGCAGAGGCCTCCAGTGAGTTAGAGATGCTCCAGTCTCACTGGGCAGTGGCCATTTCTGGGAGGGTGACCAGGGCTCACGTAACTGACACCGCCTCTAAAAGGGGGCCCTGGGGGATGCTCAGGAAAGACTCCTGTGTGAGCTTCTCCTCCATGGCTCTTGGGGAGTGAGCCTTGATGAATAGCTGGGTTGGAAAACATCCTGTACCAGGGTCCGGAGAGCCGGGCTTGCATCCAGCTCTGGCATGTCATCTTGGCCCAGTCACATCCCCTCTCAGGCTCAGCTTCCCGGGAGAGAGGGCGGGTTAAGGGCGCTGGGCCAAATCAGTTTCTCACAGGGGTGCTTATTAATATGCAGCTTTCCAGGCCCACTCCAGATCTTCTTCATCCCAGAATTGGAGACCCCCTGGCTCTGGGGATCTCAGAGGTGCATCTAGCTGTAAGAAGGATGACAGAACTTTGAAAGTGAGCCAACGGCTGCTCCAGGGACTCCTGAGGGCTTCTCCTAGCCCGGGTGCCTGGCATGCAGGAGCTACCACTACCCTCCAGGAGGTGCCACGTCATCTGGCTGGTTTAGAGGCTTGAGCCGGTGAAGGGCTTGTGGTTAGGGCAGGTGCCGGCCAAATCAGAACATTTGGGCCCTGTTCTTGGCGGAAGCTAGACTTCTAGGGTGGACCAGGCTGTCTGGGGACTCTTGGTACCCTGTTCAGGGCTAATGATGTCCAGGCTCTCTAAGGACCAGGTCCCAACCCAAGACCTTGGGACTTGCCTAAGATGGGCACAGGCAGGGCATGGTAGGAAAAGTCCATGGGTCAGTCTCAAATCCCTAGGGACTCTGAATGGGGGTTCTGTTTATTTTGAACAGTTTCCTCCATTGAGTCAACCTGCTTCCTGGTTTCTACTTAGCTCCTTTCCTGATGCTTATGGGATAGAATCATATGCTGTTAGAATTGGAGAGACATTAGTGAGCACCTACCCCATTTCCCTCTATCCCATGATAGAGCCCCTCAACCACATACATCATAAAAAAGCCACATTATGAGCTTTCCATGTGCTGGGCACTCTGCTAGTCACATACAGTACGTCATTGGATTCTCACAACAATTTTATTTGGTAGGTGTTATTAACTCCACTTCACAGATGAGAAAAATGAGGCTTTTGAATGAGAAAAATGAGGCTCTGAAACTCTAAGCCAAGTGTCCCAGCAGCAAACTGCAGCAAACTGCCTTCTGTCCCTAAGCTCAGGGTCTCAGCCACATCTTAGAGTGTCTCTCCACTTCTGCTTGAATGCCTCCAGTGATGGAGACTCCCAAACTCTTCATGAGGGCCAGCTGTACATGCACAGTGGAGGATTCTCCAAGAGAAGCAGACCTACCCCCTAGAATGCCTTATTCCAACAGAGGAAACAAGATGTGAAATAATTACTCCACAGAATTCTCACCCTGCTGCCCTAATTCTCTCCCAGTCTTGACTCCTGTCGCTGTACTACCTCTGTCCCGCACAGAGGCTGGGGCTTCACTCAGATCACCCTCCCACACCAGGCCAGAGGCCCTATCAGGCCATGCAACAGCCAGTTGCTAACAGCTCTGTCCCTGTCTCCTTGTTTCCTCCTTCACCCATCCAGAGACAGTTGGGATGCTTTGGGAAAAAAACAGAACCTCAGAGTCCAGAAGCTGGGGATCCAATGCCAGCTCTGCCCCTCACTGGTTGTGCAATGTTGGGCAAGGTGCTGAGCTGCTCTGAGCATTGGTTTCTTCATCTGTGAAATGGGGACAGCCATACTTGCCCCACCTGACCAGGTGGTGAGGATTAGCTGAGATCCCCAGTGTGAAAGTGTTCCACACACTGCCGAGGGAGACAGACCCTCCAAAGCATCCCCGTACTTGGGAAGAGAGCTCAGAGTGACTTCGGGATTAGCTAGAGAATGAAGGCTGCCCTGAACACGTCGTTGGTATTTGGGCCGCAGGGAGGGATGAGGTGCTGAGGAAGGCAGATTGTCTGCCCTGCAGATTTCTGTTCTGACACCTTCTCCAGCCATCACCAAGTCCTCTGGGAATAACAGCTTTTTAATCAGGTTGGCCCTCGTACCCTTCAGGTAGATTAAGTGATGGAGACAGGCATATTCCCTGTGGGTGAGTCAAAGGAACCAAGAGAAAGAAGGGAAGCAAACAACTGAAGACACCTACTATATGCCAGTCACTTAGAGTAATTCACTAAATCTTCACAATCCTGTGAGAATGGGCTTCTTATGATGTCCATTTCACAGATGAGAAAACTAAGGTGGCACAGGGAAGTTTTATCTGCTCAAGTTAGTAAGATGTGGGGGTGGGATTAGCATTTAGGTCTGCTGGGCTCCCAAGCTAATATGCTTTGCATGGTACCTGGTTGGGCCTTGGAGAAGGCCAGGATATGGGCTATGCTACAGCCTCTCACCCCTGCAGGGCAGGGAGAGGGTAGGGAGGGAGAAAGGCCCTTTGGTAGGAGCCTACCTCATGACTGTCACCCTATGGCCTCCTATAAGCCCCCTGCCCCTGGGATTTCTCATAAATGCAAACACAGGTACACCATTCCACTCATCCTCATTCATTCATTCCTCGCTTGTATACTTACACATCCGGCCCTGTGCTAGACACTGTGTTCCCTGAGGTGGGACCCATCCTTGCCCTCATGTGGCAAAACCACCCACAGAGGGCTAAACACATGCTCCAGGGAAGCGGGAGTGTGGTTACAGTCTGGGATGAGGAGATCGGGGAGGTTGTCTTAGAATCTATAAGCTGTCTAAAAAGGGAAGCAAGAATCCTAAGTACAGTATGATTCTATTCATGTAAAATTCATCAACAGGTAAGAGAAAGTACACACAGGTGACAAAACTGTAAGGAAAAGCAGGAAGGTGATGAACACAAAAGCTGGGGCACCACGGAGAAGAGGCTTATGATACAGGAGGGTCATTCAGGAGGTCCTGGGTAGCTGGCTGGGTCCTCCTTTTGTCCTGGTACCTAGTTTTTAACCATTTCTTTTCTTTCTCTCTCTATTTGTGTGTGTATGTGTGCGTGTGTGTGTGCGAGATAGAGAGAGAGAGAGAGAGAGAGAGAGAGAGAGAGAGAGAATTCACTCTTTTTTATATATTTTTTAAAAGATTTTTATTTATTTATTTGGGAGGGAATTACATGAGCAGGAGGAGGGGCAGAGGCGGAGGGAGAAGCAGATTCCCTGTTGAGCAGGGAGCGATGGGCTTGATCCCAGGAACCTGAGATCACAACATGAGCTGAAGGCAGATCCTTAACCTACTGAGCCACCCAGGCACCCCTGTATATTTTTCTCACAATTTTCATACACATAAATTGCTAAATTCACTGTTGGGTGGGACCTAGGCCAACCCCCCACAGTGTCCTGCACAAATCCTGTGCTTAGTAGGTACTTAAAAAGAGAGTATTGACCTGCAGTGAGTCTTAGGGAGTGGAAGGGGTATGGTCTCAGGTCTAGAGACAAGAGTTCCCATACTCACTGAAGTTCTTGAGGACCAAGAAAGAGGCTTAGAGGCATCTTTGCCATGAATATCTAGACACCTGAGGGGTAGGAATTCCCCAGATGGAGTCCCAGACTTGAGAATTAGCTTCCCTTCCCCTCAATCCACCACCAAAGCATAGCGCCGTACAATGAACATGGAGTCAGAGGGCCTGGATTGGATATCCAGCTCTGTACATACGAGGCAGGTTTCCCCGGCAAACATTTCGTGACATGAGCCTCAGTGACTTTATCTGCAAAATGGAACTCATAAACCACCCACTTCACAAGTTACTAAGAGCCCCCAGTGAAGTCATACCTGTGAAAATACTTTAAGGAATGCCATGTGCCTCGTATACTTATAAATGCCATATTACTTAGGTAGTCTTCCCACCCCATTTGCACAGAGTTTTGCAAGGAGAGCTCAGAATAAAGTCTTACTCTGATTTAGAAAGTCCCCAGCCTCAGCGCCCCCAGGTCCTTTGGGCTTGCGATCTGGGCCTGAGCTTCAGGGTGATTCCAGGAGCAAGTTCCCCGAGTTGGAGGAAGCCCAGCTGGGGAGGTGGCATTCCAGGCGGCATGTCAGAGGGTGAGTCAGGGCTCCGGAGGCAGCCCTCCTCCTCCCTTGGCTTTTGGCGCCAGGCCCAGCCCGGGTTGTTTTCATTTGCATACATCTGCATATATGCAAGCTTCACCTGTGCACCCTGGCTGGGCCCTGGGGAAAGACACCTGTGCAGGGGCAAAGGACAGAAAGCAAAGTGGCTGGCTGCCTGCTGGAGCATCTAGACCTAGAATTTGGGTGCATGGTCCATCCACCCATCAAATGCCTAAATCTCTGGACCAAACACATCCCTTCTTGCCCACCCTCTTCTGGTTGCCCAGGCCAGGAACTTCAGAGTCATTCTTGCCTCAGTCCTCCTGTGGTACAGTCACCAGGCCCAGGAAAGTTTCTCTCTAGGCCGACCTCTGACACTTTCCTTCCTTTTCACCAACCTTATTTGCAACAGCCTCCTTTTTTTTTTTTTTTAAGATTTTATTTATTTATTCATGAGAGACACACAGAGAGAGAGGCAGAAACACAGGCAGAGGGAGAAGCCAGCTCCATGCAGGGAGCCAGATTTGGGACCCGATCCCAGGACTCCAGGATCATGACCTGAGCCGAAGGCAGACGCTTAACCGCTGAGCCACCAACAGGGCCCTGCAACAGCCTCCTAACTGGGCTCTCTGACACCTAACTCTCCCCTTCCCAGCACACATTGGTACCGAGATGCTCCAGGGAAGCCTCTCAGCTCCCAGCCTGGTCCTCCCCATTACCCATGGCCTCATCCTAACCTCCTGGTTGGTGTCTGAGGCCCTCCACAGTGCAGAACCTCCTGACTCTCACTTCCTTCCTCCCATTTTTCCCTTCTAACCAGGTGGGTGTAGACCCTGCACACACCTTTTCTATGCCTCAGTCTCCTCATCTGTGAAACGGGTGATAATAACAGGACTCCCTTACAGGGTTGTCTGTAGATTTCAATGAGGAAATGCACAGGAGGCATTGTGCACAAGCACACAATACATATCAGCCATCATTGATATTATTACTCCTCCTACCACCCTTCCATAGAGGGCTTTCCTCTCCTGGGGTGCCTTCTCCCTCCCAGCCCTTCCTCCTGCCCTTAATGAGTAGAACTTCACCAGATAAGACAATTCCATGATAGTTAAGAGGACAAGATGGCCAGCATTCCAATTTCAGCTGTTTTTTTAAAAAAAGATTGTATTTATTTATCCATGAGAGACACACACAAAGAAAGAGAGAGGCAGAGACACAGGCAGAGGGAGAAGTAGGCTCCATGCAGGGAGCCCGATGTTGGGACTCCATCCTGGGTCCCCAAGATTACGCACGCCCTGGGCCGAAGGCAGGAGCCAAACCGCTGAGCCACCCAGGGATCCCTCAATTTCAGCTTTTAGGCAAGTTATTCTTTCTGTGCCTCAGTTTCCTTATCTGTAAAGGGGAGATAATATGGATACTTACCTCATAAGTGTGATAAATGAAATGATGCATGTAAGGGCTTAACATGGTGCCTGGAACACAGAAAACACTTAACAAGTATCATCTATATTGTCATGATTGTGTTAACCCAAGATACGTGTCCTCAGATCACTATTGTTCCCATTATGCAGGCTCCAGAAGGTTCCTCGGAGGTGTTTCCAAGAAGAGCACCTCCATCAGGATCCTCTTGTGCTTCAGACAGCCAGAGAACCACTACGTGCGTGGCCCTCTCCCAGGCTTTCCTGTGGACAGAAACTGAGGCAGCCAGTGCCTCATTGGGTTGGCTGGCAGTTGGGGTGTGGGGCTGAGCTTCCCCCTCCCTGCTAGTTCTGGGGCACATTCTACCCACCCAGAATTTGGGCTGGGAAGGGCTTGTCCCTCAGCCAAGGCTGAGATGGGACAGGTATGGGTTAGCTCATAAGCTGAGAAGGGTCTTTAGGGGAGGGATGGGCAATCTGGTCTGAGAAGCTGGAAACATGTAAGCTGGGTTCCCCTGGGAGACCAGGACCAGTGCACAGCCCCCACAACTTCCCAAGCACAAACCCTTTCCCCTTCTCTGCCCACTTTCTCCTCCACCAGCCTTTTCCAGGCAGCAGTGGATGAACTTCCACCATGTGACCCTTTTCCAAAGGGAATTAATGAGGGTAACTGACCGCAGTAGGTAAATGCTGGTGGGTAGAGGTGTTTGTGCCACCCCCTCCTCCTTAAACAGCCTGGAGGGGGCTGGGCCCCTACTGCTGGCTTAGTGCCCTCACCCACCAAAGCTGAGCCCAGTGGGGGAGGGTTTGGAAGACCCAGGAAGAGTGGGGTGGGACCCAATTGCCTCTCACCCTCCCCCCACATCCTCCCCCTGCCTACCCTGCCCCCACACCAGGTCTGACGAGGGCAGCTCAGGGCAATGAATCCCAGAGCGGAAAGGATGTGGGATTTTTTTTTTTTTGTACTTGTGATTATTTTTCTCCTTTTGGGGGGTAGGTATGGGGGTGCAGGTACCGTCACCCATGTCGCCAGCCCACTCTATTCCCTAAGGCAATATTCCTCTCATTCTCCCAAGCCCAGCCCAGCAGACATAAGGATGCCCCTTTCTCCCTGACCTCGAATCCCAGACTAGGATTTAGGGACCGAACCTACCCTTTTCTTATGAAAGAAAAGCAGTCTGGAACCTCCAAAGGGTCTGGTAAGGGAGAAAGTGAAACCAGTGACCCACCCCCACAGATCTTCCACGGTGTAGAGGGAGTCACAGGCGAGTGTAGCGTGTGTACGTGTGTACCTGTGTGGGGGCGTGTGCTGGGTGTTTTGTGTATGTGTGACACGGCTTGTGTATGCGGCAGGTGTTGTGTGATCGCCTGTGGAGTGAGTGCCGCAGCTGCTGGGTTCTGGGATTATGTGTGTGTGTGCCGTGGGTGCAGGGGGTCTGCGGCTCGTCGCGGGGGCCTGCGCACACCCCCGCTCCGCCGGAGCCGGCTGGATGTGCTTCCCCACTCCCGCCCGCTCCTCCCGCCGCCTCCCCCGCCCCCCGACCGGGACCGGGCGAGGGCGACCTCGGCGGGACGCCCGAGTTCCCGGGCCCGGGTCTGGAAAACTGCGGAACTCGGCCGAGCCGCCTTCGTTCGGGGCGCGGCGAGTTCGTTGCAGCCGGGTTGGCCTCGGGGCCTCCCGCGGGCTCTCCGCGTTCCCGGCATCGGGCGCCGCGTCCCGCGGTCGGTCCGCCCGGCTCGGCGCGGGCTCCTCCCCCAGGCCCGCCCGGTCTCGAGCTGGGGCAGCGGGTCAGAACTCTGGGGCCCCCCGCGCCCCCACCTCGCCGCCTCCGGCCCCCGCGCACCCAGATCCAGCCGCTGGGCCCCCTCGCTACGCAGGGCGGCGCCCCCAACGCACCTTCCAGAACGCCCCAGTTTTCTTTTCGCCCCAGTTTTTGTTAACTGTTTTCTTTTGCGGGGTTGGGGGTGTTGTGGGATGTCCAAGAGTGGTCATAGTTTTGTTTGTTTTAACATAGTTTGGTGACTTCATACATACGTGCCTGTCATTTAAACGTCCCGGTCAATCCCCAAAGAGAAGACTGTTCCTGGAGCGGAGGCTGGCATCGGAAAGAAAAGCTAAGAGGACCCGGAGGGAGTGTGGCTTGGGGACCGAGCAGAAGACTCCTGAATCTTGCTAGCCGAGCACTTCCCACTCTCGAGGGGGCACAGACCCTGAAACCGGCCCTCTCCCCTTCCTCTGGTTGCTTCTCCAGAGTTATCTGGAAAATGATACTGGGGGTGTGTGGGGGTGTGGGGTGGGGGTGGAGCAAGGTCAATCATAGAGAAAGTTCTCCCGGGAGGCTGCAGGTGAACGCAAACCTAAGTGCACGGCCAGACTGGCGGTGACCTCAGTCAGCAGCCTGCAGTCCCGCCAGCGCCGCGCTCATGAACTGATCAATCAGAGAGAAGAAAAGAGACACAATCATTCAAAATTTCGAGACAAGGGGCGCCTGGTTGCCTCAGACGAGGGAGCCAACGACTGTCGATCTCATGATTGTGAGTTCGAGCCCCGAGTTGGGTATGGAGATTATTTTTTTAAGATTTTATTTATTTATTCATGAGAGACAGAGAGAGAGAGAGAGAGAGAGAGAGAGAGAGAGAGAGAGAGAGAAGAGGGAGAAGCAGGCTCCACGCAGGGAGCCCGACACCAGACACGATCCGGGACTCCAGGATCACGTCCCGGGCCGAAGGCAGGCGCTAAACCACTGAGCCACCCAAGGATCCCCTGGAGATTATTTTTAAATAAAGACTATAAAATTTTTTTAAATATTTAAAATAATTTTTTAAAAATCACCTTTTAAAAATTCAAGACCAGTCAAATCGGAGCGTGTGTGGCAAAGTGTGCAGGTCTCTATGAAATGTCCCTTCCCCGGGCCTTGCCAAAGGTGGGGGCTTTACCACTGCACACACGGTGGAGCAGAGAGAGGAATTCTCACCCCCCACCACCCCACCGAATCAAATTATTCTCAAAGTTTCCCCCAAACAGAGATATTACGAAAGCCCTCAATTCAGACTTAAATTCTGCTGAGAGTAGACAAGAGACAACGAAGATTTCGTTTGGAGATGGTGGGTACGATGGAGGGCCAAGGGTGCCGATAATTTGGCACTGGCCACCCAGGGCTAGGAACTGGGGTCCAGTGGAACCTCTATTCCCCTGAGCAGGTCCATGCAAGCCCTGCGCATCCACCGTGTGTTTGGGGTGTTGGATACAAGCATATGAGCCACCGGGGAGGAGCACTAGTTCGGATGGAGTTTCCCCGCTTCGGGGAGAGTCCCTCAAGCAGGGATTGGTCCCACCGCTGAGGGTATTTATTCTGCGTACAGAAACGTTACCGGGCGGGATCGGGTGGGATTGCGTTTTCCTGGGGAACCAAAAAAAGCCTGCAAACCACCATGTACCCTGTAGATCTATCAGGTGGTCGCCCACCCTTGGCTGGCTCTAGAAGTGGGGCACGGTGTCCCCCACTCTGAACCCTGGATCGTTTCCCGGGCCCTCACTCTAGTGCTGGGGCTCTCCAGGCGGGCCCCTTTGGCTAATGGACAGGACCTGCGTGAGAAAGAGCAGAGAGAGCCACTCCTGATTTTTATGACAAGCCAGAGGCTGAGGTATTGGGAGGGCAGGAGAGAGTCCGTTTTGTTTTGCCTGCATGCCTTCCTCCTCCCCCTTTTTCTTGGTTTCATGGTGTTTGGGGGTTTCTATTTCTACAGTTCATTCTAGACCAAATGACAAAGGCTCAAATGTGTTAAATGCAGCTCCCTCAAGTTACCCTTTCTGGATAAAACAAGTCTCAGAGATGGGCAATGGCCAACTGAGGCTACCACAGCCAGTGAGCTGGTGAGCTGGGCTGGAAACCCAGGCCGCAGGCTTCTCCAGCCTGCCCTCTCCCCTCTTCTCAAAGACACCCTTCTCAAGCACAGCTCTTCTAGCCCCCATCCTGGCCCCTTCCACCTTCCCTGCCCCCGCCCCTACTGGTGGGCTGTGATACCTGCTGGAGGTGACCTGTCCGTGAAGAATCTGCTCCAAAGAGACCACAGGATTTCTTCAACAAGTGCCCCAGCCCCACACCCTCCAGCCTGTGGGGAAAAAAAAGCCCTAAAGAGGTAGATATGGACACGCTTCCTCACTTGCCAACTGAGGATCAGAATAGTGCTTACTTCATGAGCTTTTTGTGAAGATGCGCAGGACTTGAATGTTGTGTCCTACCGTTGTACAGAGCTTCAGGAGAAGGGGAGACTCCTCTTTGGGGAGTTCAGGGAAGCCCCGTGAGAGTTTAGGAGACGCTTTCATTATGTGTCTCCTGGCTTTGGAGGATGCCCAAAGTCAACTGCTACAGAGGCCTGCCAGAAAACCTACCCTTGCCCTTTTTATTTTTTTCTAGTTCCAGCACAGAAGAGAATCTGGGTACTTGACCACAGGACAAAGTGTCCTTCTACTCATTCTTTCAGTTTGACCTCAAAAGTACCCCCTTAGTATATAACCTTCCCTGACAGCCAACTCCACTCCAGAGAGAATTCTCTTCCTTTGTTGTGCCCTGAGAAGCCATCTTTGGAACACACCACAGCCCTGTTGTGTAGCTGCCTCCTTCCAGAAGAAAGTGATGATGGTAGACAGAAAGGTTTGGAAGGATATATCCTTGTAAGTTCAGAGCCCCCAGCTCGAAGCTGGCATGGTCAGCCACAGGGTGGCTAGAGTTGGGTAAGAAAGGGGAAAGTGGTCCCATGTGAAAGGAGCATTTCTCCGCGGAGCAAACCCTGCATACCCTGTTGGATGGGAGAGAATAGGTTCTCCAGCCACCCCCCAAAGAGGAGTCTCCAAGGCTTCAAGGGGAGAGCTCAGAGCCAAGTGCTTTCTGGGAAAAACTCATCTCTATCCATTCCAGGGGAGAGTCCAGTTTGAAGCCAATTCACTCATCTGCCCCTGGGGACACCTGACTGGGGGGAATCAGCCACCCTGAACACTCCTTTGATCTTTCTGCCTCTCTGAACCTGGTGACCCTCCAGTGCTTTCTCTTCCTCTTCTAAGTCTCCCTCTTTGTCTTGATCTTTGTCTTCTCCTACTCTCCAATTCTAAGACTGCTGCCTTCACTCTGAGTCCCGATAACAGCAGCAAATATGTGTGTACAAGCATGAGTATGCTCATCCAAGTTGCATACTCAAAGGTGTGTATGTGGGCATGCTGGAAATCTGTGAGGACTGGTGGGTTTAGGGGTGTAGCTGTCTCTCCCCCTACCATGAAGCAACTTACACGTGTGTGGACAGTTACCACTCAGAGGGTGGATACACATGCCTAGATGTTTATGTGCCTGGATGTCGTGTGTTTTTGAGTGTGTACACGGGCAGTTTGCCTTGTTATAGGTATGCGTCTGCGTAAGAGACAAGTATCCTGCTATCCTGCTTTTTTTTTTTCTTCAGGGATTGTGCTATTTATCTTTGGGTATCTAGGTGTGCTTTACATCACAGCCTATATTCCGTATTTGCAGATCCATTAATGGACCTTTCTGTTCATGCTGGGATGCTAACGTGAACACCGGTGCAGACGCCTCTGTCTGTATACATGTTGTGTTTGAATGGAGTCTTGTGTAGTTGTGTACCTGTGGCCACAGATACTCGTCTACGTGGACACCTGCCCGTCAAGGCCTCGGGTGCTAAAGTCTAGAGGCAGGTCCCGCACCGACTGGAGTATAGACAGGGCCACCAAGCCAGCCGCCGCGTTCCCTGCGCCCTCGGAGGGAGTCATCCAACCGGACTCGCCTCCTACTCTCGGATCGCGTCCCGGTTCCTGCAAGACTTCTGCCTCCCGCGGCGGCGCGGGGAAAGGCGGGGCGGGGTCGCGCGGGGCAAAGCCAGGACGGCGGGTCCCGCCAGCGGCCTCGGGGGCCTGCGGGAGCCGCAGCGGGGCCCCCGCCGGAAGCGGAAGCCGGGGGGGGGCGGGGCGGCGGAGGTCGCGGCGTGTCAGGCCCGGGGCGCCCCGCGGGGGCGTGTGCGCCGCGCGCGCGCGAGGCCGGCCGGCACCTTCCCCGACCCGGCGTCTGTTTACCAACAAACGGCAGGCGCTCTGCAGCGACGCACTCCGACCTGCTGAATAAGCTGCCCGCGCGGGCGGCCGGGCTCGATTCCCCCGCGAGGCGACGGCGGCGGGACGAGAAGCCCCGCGCAGCTCCCCGACAGCTGGGGAGCGCGCCTGCCGGTGCCCGGGGCCCCCACGCCGCACCCCGCCTCCCCGGCAGCCGCCGCGCCTCGGCCACGGCCCTGCCGCCTTCCCTGGGCTGCCCCTGCCCCGCCGGCTCCCTCGCGTTTCTGCCGTTGAGACCCAGGTCCCCAGACTGCTCCCATCGCCCTGACCCCCCAGCGCCCCTGCCGGAGAAGCCCCCGGCGTAGCTGGGCCGCGAGCGTGTCACCGCCCCTCCGACCTCTCGGTTCTGAAGGTCCCTACCGCGGGCTGCCCCGGGGGGCGGGCCCCGCTCCAGCCCCCGTGAGGTCACCGTGCGCCGCAGCCAATCCGCGGTGTCTGGGTGGGCGGTGCCCGCGTCAGGTCCCGGGAACCGAACCCGAGAGCGAGGCGAGGGGGGCCCCATGGATTTAGGGGGGAGGGGTAAAGCCCTGGGGGGCACCCCTTCGGAACCCCTTTCTCAGGCGCGCGCTCTCCGCTGGAAGAGGCGCAGAGAGACACTTTCCGGGCAATTTTAAGTGTGCGGGAGGCTGGCTGGGGGGCTCCTCCGGTCCCAACGCCCGAGGCTCGGAAAAGAGAGTTGGCGGAGGGAGCGGACTACGTGCCGGGCCATGGCCTAGGCCCTTCGGCCCCGGCCCCGGCCCCGGCCGCAATGACCTCTTTGCCCTGCCCCCTCCCTGGCCGGGACGCCTCCAAAGCCATCTTCCCGGACATCGCCCCTGTCCCATCGGTAGTGGCTACCTACCCGCTTGGCCTGTCCCCCGCAAACGCAGTTGCCTCCGATTTGCCCTACTCTGGGCCTTATGGCCACCTCCTGCCCTACTCCTACACCGCGCCGGCGACCCCGGGAGACTCCTACCTGCCCTGCCAGCAACCGGCGGCGCCCTCTCAGCAGGAGCCCAAGGCAGGTAAGTCCGGCCGCCGCGGCTCTTCTCACCTCTGGGGTCCTGATCCTGTGCGTCCCTAAACTTCGCCCTCGCCTGGTTGGGCGCAGCTAGCGGGATTCAGACCTTACTCAGATTCCACAGGATCTGGGGGTGGGGGGAGGGCGAAGGGATGGGGCGGGAGACGGGGGGAGGGGCGGGGGCGAGTTGATCTAGGTCTCCTTTCAAGACCGACCTGGTTTCGATTTGCAGTTGTGCGAAGCCTGAAGCCTGGAGCAGCGGGGTTGTGTGTACCTAGGGGTAACGGAAAACTGAAACAATCCAGATGTGGGTGCGGGTGTCTAGCCCCTGCCCCAGGATTCTTTACGTACTCTCCTTCCCTTCCCCAAGTCGCCCCTCTGCCTTTGTCATGTCTTAGAAAGCAGCGCCCAAGCCAAAGCCAGACAAATGAAGTTAGGTCCCAGCTGGGGGACAGTGGAAGTGGGGGCTTTGGGGGGCCCCTCCCCCTTGCCCTTGGCTAGGGCCTGAATGTGTCTGATAGAGAGGAAGCTGGCCTGGCAAAATCTCGGGTTAGGACCCCACCACTCATTGTTCTAAGCAAGTAGTCACAGGTGGGTCAGGTAGTCTCTAGCAGGTCCTGACTACTCTAGCCTTGCTGCTGAAGGAGCAGACCATTCTGGGCATATCCACCCCTTGGCTTTGTGGAGGGAGGCCATAGGCTCCAGTTATGGTTGTCTGGAGCAACTCTGAGCCCCTGAGAAAGTGCTCACTGGAAGGCCTCAGAAAGGCCAAGGAGCCAGGCCATCTTCCTGGGCCTGGGCCTGGGCCTGGGCCTGGGCCTGGTCTGGGCAGAGTGCCTGCAACACTATACATACCCATCCGGACTAGCTGCAGATTAGACCTCACATCTCCTGCCTTCCCTGCCCCCACTAATGGCCCCCACAATTGTCTTTAGCACAGGCTCCTCCAAGGATGCACATCCACGGGGTGCCTTCAGGAGAGTCGGCCTGGACCAAGACATCTCTCTCTTACTCCAACATATGAGCTCACAGACCATCAGAGCCAAAAGTGACCCCAAAGATTTGGGAATTCAACCTCCTTGATGTATAGATGGCCAAACTGAGGCCCAAAGAAAGGGTGTGTGTGCCTGTTTTGCAGGCACTTGGCCCTTGCAAATTGATCTTTACTGCCTGAGGCCAGAAAAGAGGATTTTAGGGAATTTCCTCAGATCCCCCAAAGTTAACTGCCTTCTGTGCCAGAACTGGAGCTGCCTCTCCCAAACTTCTGGGTCTGTCCTCTTTAGAGGAGGAGTGGTTGGGAGAAGAGGTTTGTGTGTATTTGTTTGTTTGTTTTTGTTTTTTTTTTTTATACAAACGATCTAGTTCCTACAAATGGTGGAATCCCTTAGACTCTCCCCTTTAGTGTATGGGACATTTGTGTGTACATGTGTGTCGAGGGGTGGTCATAAGATAGCTTTGTCCTTCAGAGAACTATTTATAGGGTCAGTATTTTCATTCCCATTCTCCACACTCCTAGCCTTCCCTCTGCTGGGTCTAAGGACAGAAGAGTGGAGAGTTTCTTTTCTTTACAGAATTTCCCCGGATCCAACGAAAACCATACATGTTCTTAATCTAGATGGTTAGCATTTTCCTCCTGAAACTGGTGGATTTGCCCCTTGTAGATTGAATGATTGGGAGTTGAGAGAGGGCTTGAGTCCTCCTTTTTGCCCCCACTCCATGTCCACTCCTGCCTCTGAGAGGTTTGGCTCCGAGTGAGCTGTGCCACCATCCCTCGGAGCCCGCGGGTGCGGCGGCGGTGGCTCCTGGAGGGAGGCCTCCGGGCTGCATAACCGCGACCAGGGCATATCCCTTCGCGACTTGCCGCAGGAGGTGTGGAGAAAGGCGGCTGTCGAGGAGGGAACTCGGAGGGGCGTCCCCCGGGAGAGTTAGGGCGCCCAGGGCTGGGGGAGTTCAGTAGCCGCGGCTGCCTCCCGGTGCGGCGTCCCCACCGGAGCCGCGCGCTCCACGCAGCCGGACAAGCGCGGGTGGTCGGTTGCTGGGCGGCCAGCCTGGGGCTGCGAGCGCTAGGGTCGAAGCAGGGGAGGCCGGACAGGCGCGGGCGGGAGCGGAAACCCAACGGTTTTTCTGGGAATTGACCGAGGTGGGGGTCGAGGGGGGTGGATCTGAGAAGTCAGCAGCGCCCGGGGCTACCGGGGAGGGATGCGGGGGAGGTGAAGGCAACTGGTCACCGCGTCCGGGCCCAGGGCAGAGAACCACACGTCTGGGGGAGCACGACCGGAGGGAGGGGCAGGGTGAGGGTGCGGGAAGCTGGCGGACGCCAGCTGCGTCTGGGCACCGGAGCCAAGAGCAGTCTCAGCTGGGACAGCCCGGCAGACCTGCGTGGAAAGCTGCAGATGTGGCCCGAAGCCCCGAGGCGTTTCGGCCACTTGGTCCTCCCAGCTCTATCACACGAATGGAATGATCCCGGGGTGTCCCCACCTACTGGTACAGGTTGGGGCTGCTCCCTCGGGAAAAGGAGGACCCTTCACCCTGCACCCGCCGCATTCTAGGGCCACTGTTCCCCCATTGAGATTCCTAGAGTGGCTGGGCCTGGGGACAAGAGGTGACCAGACCGCAAGGCAGCGCGATCCTGGGGCGACCCTACGGCCTGCGCTGCCCGGCGCTGTGCGCTTTCCGAACCCGGGCCACCTTCCCGCGAGCGGTTAACCCCACTGTGAGTGTGGCGGGATGCGGGAGGGGGCCGCCTCAGTCCCACCTGGCTTCTAAGGTCCCCCCAGCTGGCCTTGGGGGAGGGCAGAGCTGGTCACATTCCCTGTAGGGTGTGCCTCGGGAGAGGGGCTGCGCCCTGCAATAGGGGATGGCAAACCCTGGGGGCCCTTTCCGCACTCCGATGGCTGGGAGTGGTGGTGGGGACGGGCCGGTGCTCACCCGGCTTTCAAGGCCCGCTTGGCCGGGCCCCTCTGACCCACCCCTCCTCTCTGAGCCGGGAGGCTGCCACGCAAACACTGTCTCGGGCCTCTGAGCCTTGCTCTGTAGTTCCCTCCGCCTGGAATGCCCTGCCCCCTTCAGCTCCAGGCCTCAGCCCAGTCCTCTACCGGGCCTTTCGGCCCCGCCCCACCCCAAACTGGCGCCACCGCACCCGCCTGAACTCTGACCTCCCGCCCCTGGCGCCACCTGTACCCTAGCTTCAGCCCTTGGCGCTCTCTTCCTAGGGTCACAGGACCCGTAAGAGTGGGAGTTCCCTGAGGGCAAGAACCGCTTCTTGTGCCACCTGGCGCACAGGGGGCCATGGGGTCAGAAGGGGGCGTGGAGCGGAAGGTAGAGCGGGCCGAGCCCCGCACCTGAGCTGCTGGCCCAACCGAGGCCTTCATGCAAACGAGATGCAAATAAGCTCCTGAAGCTGCGCGTCCGGCCCTCTCACCTTCCCGCACGAACCGCCTGGTGCTTGCCCCCCAGACTCGGAGAAGCCGCCGTTGTCCCCGGAGCCCTCGGAGCAGCGCCCGCAGGCCCCGACCAAGAAGCTCCGCAAGCCGAGGACTATCTATTCGAGCCTGCAGCTGCAGCACCTGAACCAGCGTTTCCAGCACACGCAGTACCTGGCGCTGCCCGAGAGGGCCCAGCTGGCCGCGCAGCTCGGCCTCACCCAGACCCAGGTGAGGCGGGTCCAACCTTCCTGCAGCTGGCCTGCTCCAGAAATGTCCTCTGGGAACTCAGTCCCCTCCCCGGGGAGGGGGGGGGGAAGCCCCCAGGGGTCTCCTAGCCCGTTGTCGCTGTTCTCCAGGTGTGTTAAGAGCCCGCCCTCGGTAAGTGTTGGGGGAATGTGTTAAAATGTGTTGTGGGGAGGGGCAGATGCAGGTAGAGGAGGGCACCCAGACCGGGAGAACTGGATAGAGCTCAGGGGCAGGACTCCCGCCACTTCAAGGACTCTGGAGGACTGCAGCATTGTCTCTGCTGGGCTCCCAGGACTGCACCCACCCGCCACAGCTGCAGTTAGGTCCGTTTCCCTGGCTCACCCCCTCACACACACATACTCCTCCTCATCTTCCCTTCTTTTCCCTTTTCTCACCAAAGGTAAAGATCTGGTTTCAAAATAAACGTTCCAAATACAAGAAGCTCCTGAAGCAGAACTCTGGAGGACAGGAAGGGGACTTCCCTGGGAGACCCCCATCCTTATCTCCCTGCTCCCCACCCCTTCCATCCCTCTGGGATCTGCCCAAGGCAGGGGCTCTGCCCACCGGTGGTGGCTACAGCAACAGCTTTGGAGCCTGGTACCAGCATCACTCCCCAGATGTCCTGGCTCCTCCTCAGATGATGTGAGTCCCAGGAAGGGTGGGTCAGGGGGGAACCCCTGTCCTCCACAAAACCCAAGACCCAGCACATTTGCACCCTTTCTGGTCCGGGAGGAAACTAGCTCCAGATGGATTTTCTCAAGAGCAAGAGGAGTTGGAGAAGGACAAGAATGGGGAGGAGTCCTGTCTCCCTTGCCTTGTAACCCAAACACCCTACCTAATCAAGAACTTTGGTCTGAAGCACCGCCCCCCACCAATACTGTGGACTGGACACCTTCCTTCCAGCTGATCAGAGGCTCTGGAGGGAGAGTCACTGGCTGAAGCTCAGACTCCTCCCAGGACCCTTAGTCTTCCCAATGCTTCTTTGGACTGCAGTCTACCACTGCCTGGAGGCAAAAAAAAAACGAGAAACACTTGAGTATTTGTTCCTCTCCGTGTGCCTTGGGCCTCTCCCAAGGCACACGGAGCAAAAGCAGAAGCGAAGTGGGCATCCAGAGTCTTCATACTGAGCACCATCAGGTCTCTCCCCTCCCCCACCGAGTTTTCCTGGAGGTGGGCACATGACCCCCGTGACTGATACACCTCCTCACCATCTTGTGAGCTAGAAGAGATGCTGAAAAGGTGGAGTTTGTGGATCTATGGGTAATTTTTGCTCTTCTAAAAAAAAAGCCTTTTTCTCATGTCTATTCAGTTTTGGTAGATAACAGATCCAATTATCTTTATAATTCAACGGGTATTTATTAAGAGCCTGTCCTCTCCTTTCCCAACCCTTAGTACCTAACAACCCCATATGCACACCCTCTTGTGAACCCAGTAGGGTAACATTTTGGGGAGAATGGGGGACAACTGACTCTCTGGATGAGTGTAAGTAGAGACACCCCTTAGGGAGGGTGGGCTGGCAGTTCAGCTCCTCACAGTTGCCTCTGTCCAAAGGAACTGCTCCTATTTATAACCCATTTAGTGTTCCCCACACTGTGAGCTTTCAGAGATTAAACCTGTACAAAAACCTGGGCCCTGGCTGTGAAGTATGTTTGTTTTCTGACTTCTCGGGGTGGGGATTGGTTGCTCATTGCCCTCTTGTCTCCCATCTGACTCTTCCAGCACCAAGCTAAAGGACTGGATGTCAGTTTTGCCTCTTCCACTAACTAGCTCCTTGGTTGTAGTTCTGGAATGTTCTAATGATCATTTTCATACACTCCAGTGTGAAACTGAAAGATGCTAATATTGCAAAGTCTGAGTGGTCCTCACCTGCAAATTCTGTCCTGGCCCAGTTCTGGAGGGAGCCAGGGACAGGAATCCTCTGGGCTCTGTCTCAGTCCCCACTCACCTGGAGAGAGGATAAGCCCACTGAGCCAGTCCAGTCCTCCCAGTGTGCTCCATGGGCAGAAGAGTCCCCAGCCCACCGAGGGGGAGGAGAAGAAAATCCCAGAAGGAGCTGGACTTCTCCTCCATCCAACAAACAAGTGTGAAGCTTCTGCTCTGTGTTAGATCCTGTAGATACCAGGTGGCTGAGGCACAGGGGAGCCAGACAAAATAACCAGCCCCTTGTGTGGTAAGTGCCAGGTTAAAGAAAGTAGTGCTGGCATGGTCAGGGGCTCTACCTCAGCCTGGACCCCACAGTAGATTTGTGGCCTCCACACCCCCATCACACACACAGCACCCAGTGGCAGAGAGGTGGCCGAGAATAGGGCTGTGAATGATTCAGGGAATCCAGCCCAGCCCAAGGGATTGGGGGAGGGGCCTCCAATTCCAGGCAGAATGGTCCAAGTCTTCCCCTTTACTGCCTAAACCTATTCCAACTGTGGGCTGCTTGCATTAGAAAAGTCCACCCACGTGATCCTGGAGACCTGGGATGGAGTCCCACGAGTCCCACGGTCGGGCTCCCTGCATGGAGCCTGCTTCTCCCTTTGCCTGTGTCTCTGCCTCTCTCTCTCTGTGTCTCTAATGAATAAATAAATAAAATCTAAAAGAAAAGAAAAGAAAAGCCCACCTAGGCACTCTGAGCCAACTCCTCTGGCCAGAGAGAGGCCCAAGTTGGAGTCTCTGTAGGGTAGAGGGGGTACAAAAGTCAGTGGAACTCCTACCCCAGGAGGCCTGCAATCAGCCCCTCCTAGGCCCCTCCAGCGTCAGTGGTCACCACCACTCACCAGAACACACCTGGAGGGTTATCCTGAAGATGGCAAAATACAAGAAGTGCGTGAAGCCAAGATCAGAGAACAGAGGAATGATGGTGCCAAGAAGGGAACCGCCCCTTCTTCCTCCTGGGCTCCCCGTGCCCCTAGCCCACAGCTCTGCAGGTTCACAGGCCCCAGCCCCGGGTCCCTCCCCTGGGTCTTCTCTGAGGCCACAGGCCCTCAGGGAGGCTGTTCCTCCCACTGCAGGTTGCGCTCCTCTTTCCACAGACCCAAGATAAGATCTACCGCCCCATCTCGGAAAGCCTCCAAAGGCGAGATTAATTGGACAGCCCAACACGAGTCGCATCGTTAAAACAACAGCCCAGGTTGTAAAGTTAAGTAGCAGAAGGAGTGTAATTACTCTCCCAGCCAGAGGCCAGCTGCCCCCTTCCCTACCACCATCCACCTGACCTTTCCAGGGGAAACGAGGGAGTCCTTTTCACTTGGGAGTTGGCCTTACCTCCCTGGGCTCCTGGGTGGGGATGGGCTTGAAGGCGGGGGGGGGGTGGGGGGGGGGGTGGGGGGGGGAGGGTGTGCCCCATTCACCTCCCTCAAGCCCTCTGAGCTATAGAAGCTTCATGGTGGTTTCCCATGAAGACTCTCCTCTGGGAAAATTGGGTCAATAACGAAGCAGGGGGCCAAACTCAGTGGTTGAGAATAGTGGTTTGAGCCTCCAGAGTCCAGCTCTGCTGTGTGACTTTTGGCGAGTTACCTAACCCCTCTCTGAACCTGGTTTTCCTCCACACTAAGTTGGGAATGCTAATAGGACCTGCCTTGCAGTATAGCTGTGATGATGAGGTGAGATAGTGCTTGTAACATGCTTGACATGGTGCCTGGAACATAGTACGCGCTTCACAAATGGCATTTATGACTGTGGTGTGATTATTGGGGAGTAGGGGTCATGGCCAGGGTGAGTTCATACTGCTACTGCCATCCATTCACCTCTCACCTCTCACCTCTCTGCCACCACCCCCACCTCAGGGTAGGGAGGAGGAACGGGCTCTGAGACCTACATGCATTCCTTGTTTGTTTGTTATTTAAGATTTTATTTATTTAATCATGAAAGACAGAGGCAGAGACACAAGCAGAGAGAGAAGCAGGCTCCATGCAGGGAGCCTGATGTGGGACCCTGGGATCATGCCCCGGGGCATGAAGGCAGGCACTTAACCACTGAGCCACCTAGGTGTCTCTTTTTTTTTTTAATAAATTAATTTTTTATTGGTGTTCAATTTACCAACATACAGAATAACACCCAGTGCTCATCCCGTCAAGTGTCCCCCTCAGTGCCCGTCACCCACTCACCCCCACCCCCCCAGCTAGGTGTCTCAATTCCTTGTCACCACCACTTGAAAGCAGGGCACAGGCTAGGTCCTAAGTGCAGAAAGGCATCTAGAATCCGCAGAGACCAGAGGATGGGAATAGGGAAGCCAGAGCACACTCTCTCACCTACAAGGGTCTCAACCACGGGAAAAGCTGACTTGGGGCTTCCCTCCCCTCTCCCCATATGCTATTTTAAGACAGCCCCCCATCCTCTCCCCCAACAAAATGAGATTCAATTAATTCAATTAAAGCAATTTTGGGAGCAGCTCCTGAAGGTTTTCAATGTGAGATAATTACAAGTAATTTGCTGCCATGAAGAGGAAAAGGGTGCACGGGGGTCTGGGGGGGAAGGAGGGAGCCCCTCCCCACCAAACACACACAGATCTAGAGGGATTCCACACTGCAATCTTAAATGCCCTCCCATTGGCCAAATTACTTGCAGGTGGGAAGTGGGAGAAGGCAGTGGTGGGAGGGGGCTGGGAAGACACGGGAGTGACAGACCAACCCTCCCCCAGCCCCAAATCTGCTGTGCAAGGTGGGGGTGGGGAGCCGGTCCTTCCCGACAAAATGTCCGCAGAGCCCGAGCAGCTGATTACTCAGCTCCAAACCTCATTTGAGTTTGGATGCCTGAACTTGCCTCTGGGATTGGATCCAGAGTCAATGGAATGTTATCCGTGTGGCTACGGCCTGTGTAGACGGGGTCTTGGAGATGCAGGACTTCCGCAGAAAGTGTAAGGGATGTGGGTAGAGAGGGGAAAGGCCAGAGGAGGCCACACTGACTTCTTGCTTCCCAGGAGGTGATGATGTACCCACTCTCCCTCCTCCCCCATCAGATGCTTGCTAGTTCTCCTAGAGTCTCAGCTCAATTCTTTCCATTGTTGTGGTGGCAAATCTCCTCTCAGTTTTCTGTCCCCAGGGCCATGGATGCCTCTTCCTTCAGAAAAGCATCCTGCAGGTGCTTCCCACCCCATTCACCTGGATAACCCTTTCCTTGCCAGGACTCCTATGGCCTAGAAAGGGGATGGGGTGGAGGGACTAGAGGTGGAAGGGAGGAGCAGGGAGCCGAGAGAGAGGGGAGGAGGGGGGCTTCAGGCCTCTGCAAAGACCCTTCTGAACCCTGCCCACAGACAACTGGTTTTCAAGGGACTAGGGTCCCCCTCTTACCTGAAGCCCCTATTCCAGGAAGTGAGTAATGTTTTAGCAGTTAATAGCGGAAAAGAAAAATTCGCTGACCCCCAAAGTCTTTCTCTTTCCCGCCTCCCCTTCTCTGTCCTATCTTTCCTTGCTTTTCTCATCCCAAGGAGGGGTAAGAGGAGGGCCTCCAGCTCCAGTTTCTCTCTACTCCAGCCCCTGCCCAATCCCTTCTCTGAGAAGCCTGGCTGTTGGACCCTGGGGGAGCCATTGAGTCCCACCCCCACCCCCAGGGTGACCACTGTCTCTTCCTTTCCAAGATGAAAAGGCCTAGAGTTCAAAAAGTCATGGCCTCTCCAAGCCATCCACTTCCCTCTTTCCTGGCCAGCTCAGATGGGTTCAGGGGAGATTTTTTTTTTTTTTTAATTTATGATAGTCACACACACACAGAGAGAGAGAGAGACAGACATAGGCAGAGGGAGAAGCAGGCTCCATGCACCGGGAGCCCGACGTGGGATTCCATCCCGGGTCTCCAGGATCGCGCAGGATCGTGCAGGATCGCCCCCTGGGCCAAAGGCAGGCACTAAACCGCCGCGCCACCCAGGGATCCCCTTCAGGGGAGATTAAAGACCCTTCTATCCCCATTCTCAAAATGCAAAAGCCCGAGACCATGCACAGAGACAGCAGACGTGGGGACCCCCAGTACGGGGACTTCACCAGTGCACACCTATTTCCACTGAAGAAGGTGCACGCACAGGTGGGCAGACTTACCATTGCACATGGGTAGTTGGCAGATCTGCACAGAGACATGCACGAGTGCATGTGCACGAGGCCTTGCTGTGGTCATATCTGGACACGGACGCTCACAGGTGACATATTCACAGCAAGAAGTATGACACACAGGGTGAGCTGAGGAGAGGCCTGGGGGCTTAAACATATTAAGCACATGCAGAAACAGAAACGTACACAGAAACACACAGACTAGCTTCCTGGGGTGTGAGTGTGTGTGGAGTGGGGACAGCTCTCTCTCTCTCTCTCTTCTCTCTCTCTGTCTCTGTCTCTCTCTCTCTCTCCTCCCACTCTCCTCTCATTCTGGCCTGTTTTCCTAGCTCTCTGTCTCCTATTTCGAGGGAGTATTTCCCTGGTGAGCAGTTGGGGAGGGAGACTGAATGGCCACAGAAACCCAGTAATTTTATTATGACTTTATTTTCTTTGTTCCCTGAAGCCTTGGCTCCTTCCTTCCCTGAGCTCTAGCAAGAGCCCCTGCACTAGCCCTTCCTGGCACATCCACGGCTCCCAGACATGGCCATCAACTCCAGCCAAGGCCCCGGAGCCCAAAGACATCCTCTCTGATATATCCCCACCAGATGCCCCCCACTTGGGAGAGTGAGTCCCCAGGGAGGAAGGGTGATCACAGGGTGATGAGGGAAGTGCTGTTCTGTCCCTGCTTGCTGTGACCTTGGGCAAGTGACCTACCCTCTCAAAGCCCAGATAATTTCTCTTGCCAAATCCTGTGTGTGTGTGTGCATGTGTGCGCATGTGTATAGTGGTTGAAATGTGTCCACCGCCGCTTTCCGCGCCAGTCTGGAGCTTTGTAAGGCAGAGCCTGTCTCCCATCAGACTGGAGGCTCCTGGGTACAGGGCTTTGCTTCCCTCATCAGAATAGACGCATTCAGCATTTCTTGCCAACCCCATAGCTTGATGACTCTAAGGTACTCAACCCCATTGGCATCCTGGGGGGACATGTCTGGCCAGCCCGGGAAGGGAAAGGAGTTGGCCCCAGGCTTCCTCCAAACATCAAGGATTCTGATTCAACGCCTCACAGTGCCAGGCCTTCAGCTTCTCTGGCCCCAAAAATGGAGAGATGACTTCATTTCCAGGGGAGGGTGCCACTCTCTATGGAATATATGTGGAATATATTCCTCTCAGCCACATCTGAGCCATCCCCCTTTAGAGTTCAGTTGAATTTCGGGTCAGATGGAAGAAAGACCCTTTGGCTAGCATGAGGAATTCCACTCTGGCCTGTGGCCCCCACTCTTATCCTCCCCACTTCAAGCTAATGAAGAACATACAGGCCGAATCATGAGGCCAGGAGCATGGCATCATATTATTCAGTTGAGATCATGAGGCACTTTGGGGGGCATCATTCTTTCCCCCTCTGCTCAGGAATCCCCTCAACTTAGAAGCCCACTCCCATCATCACCTTCCCTGTCCTGTTTTGCCTGACCACTTGGGACTCCTCCCTCAGACTGGGTTGCCAGAGAACAGGGCACTGTCCTACCCTCTCAGACTGGGGGCTCCCCCACTCCATGGTTCCTTCCTCTGCCTGACCACCCCTCTCCTAACCCTCTTTTGGGGTGGAGGGCCTCAGTGTATGGGGTTGGACTGAGGTCTGACTATAGATGAGGGCATGTGATGCCTGTCCAGGTCCCACGCTTCCCACTGCCCACCATGCTGACTGCTGTGCCACTAGTCCACTGCTCTAGGGCTGAACTCAGCGGTTGCTTTCTCTGTCTCTGCAAGCTGGGGCCTGCTGCAAACTCCTCCTCCCAGCCCTGGAGCCACCAGGAATTCTTTGCTCCAACAGATCCTGAGGGAAGCCAGACTGCAGGAGGCTCCTGACATGCCTCTGCTGGGCTCCTGTCACATTCCCCAAGCCCAGGGGGATCAGCTGGATCCACCAATTGTGACCTCCTCAAGTCCTCTTGCCTCCTTTTCTGAAGCCTGAGTCTGCCCTAGGACTCATCCCTGGCTTTGGATCCCTCCCACTCCCAGCCCCTTGGCAGGCCCATCTGTGCAATAAGAATTATTTCTCCTGGCTCCTTGAAAAATAAAATTTGTCTCCTTTGGGGAGACTTCGTGGAGTCTCTGGAATGCAGACACATAGCTCAAAGGCCTTGGGCCAGTCACTTTACCTTCCCGGGTCTTCATTTCCTCACTGATGGGGTGGGGATAATGATCAAAATATCTCAGAAGGTCATGGAGACAGAAAGTGTCTCCTTGGTACGTTGTGAAATATACCAAGTATGCCAGGGGATACGCTGACTTATCTCTTCACCGGCCATACAAATTTGGTGCCCAAAGTATCCCTCTTCCCCCACCCACCTAAATTCTCCCCTGCTTACCAGCTTACCATGTAATGGTGAAGAGGACAGTTCTATCTCCAGGAATATAACATAATAAAGAGCAATGCCTGAGTTCAAATCCAACTCTGAACTTGGGTCAAGTTTCCTAACCTCTCTGTACCTCACCTTCTTCAACTGGAAAATTAAGATAATGATAGCACGGTCTTCACAGAGTTGCGGTGGGGACTACATGAATGAAAACACAAATGGTACTAGGGGGATCCCTGGGTGGTGCAGCGGTTTGGCGCCTGCCTTTGGCTCAGGGCGCGATCCTGGAGACCCGGGATCGAATCCCATATCGGGCTCCCGGTGCATGGAGCCTGCTTCTGCCTCTGCCTGTGTCTCTGCCTCTCTCTCTCTCTGTGTGACTATCATAAATAAATAAATTAAAAAAAATTTAAAAAAAAACAAATGGTACTAGGATAGAGTAAGGATTCAGCAAGGATTAATTATCATCACTATCACTGACCACCAAGCAAGAAACACTTTCTCTGTCCATAAGAGATCTTGCCCAAGCACCCCTGCTCCTCTGTTGCTCTCGACCTGTGAGCAGAACTCTAGTCTGGTTGTCTTCCCCAGAAACCCAGCAACATGAGTGGTGGGCTGCATCAAAGCTGCTTTGAGAAGAGGGAAGGAAGTTGTACAGGAGACTGACTACAGGATGAGGGTATCTGACTGTGTTCCCAGGACAGCAGGTACCTGAAGAGGTGAGACCATCCAGCAGGTGCTTGGCTCAGAGCTAATGCAGAGGCACATGGGGCCCCTGACTTCTGCATTCATGAAAGGCTACCCCTCCTATTATTCTGGAATTCCTTCTACTAAGTTAAGAAGCAGAGGTCAAACCATTCCTTTTTTACTGATATTTGATTGTACACCTAGAAAACTCAAGAGACTCTAGGGAAAGAAAAAATCAGAATTAAGAAAATTTTGGTAGAGGGGTGCCTGGGTGGCTCAGTGGTTGAGCCTCTGCCTTTGGCTCAGGTCATTATCCTGGAGTCCTGGGATTGAGTCCTACATCCAGCTCCCCACAGGGAGCCCGCTTCTTCCTCTGCCTGTGTCACTGCCTCTCTCTTTCTCTGTGTCTCTCATGAATAAATAAATAAAATCTTAAGAAAAAAAGAGAAAATTTTGGTAGAGTGACTGGATACAAGATATATATAAGACATCAGTAGCTGGGACACCTGGGTGGCTCAGCAGTCGGGCGTCTGCCTTTGGCCCAGGGCCTGATCCCGGGATGCTGGATCGAGTCCCACATCAGGCTCCATGTGGGAAGCCTGCTTCTCCCTCTGCCTATGTCTCTGCCTCTCTCTCTGTGTGTCTCTCATGAATAAATAAATAAAATCTTTTTTTTTAAAAAAAAAGACATCAGTAGCTGTCTCTCACAATAAATAAGGGAAAATTCTCCTGTTATAATGTAAATACAAAATAATACAGTACTGTAAGTATATAGGTGTGGAGAGCAGCTGATTCCTAACTGAAAAATATTAACCCCTGCCCTCTTCTCTTCTGTTGGCACTAAAGACCAACACATGGCTCTGTCCTCGGTGGCTGTCCTTCCATTATATCTGAGGCATGACAGACTTAGATCAGAATGGAGAAAGCAATTTCCCAGTAGAAGGAGGAATTCTGGGGCACCTGGGTGGCTCAGTGGTTGAGTGTCTGCTTTTGGCCCAGGGCATGATCCTGGGGCCCTGGAATCGAGTCCCTCATTGGGCTCCCTACAGGGAGCCTACTTCTCCCTCTGCCTATGTCTCTGGCTCTCTCTCTGTGTCTCTCATGAATACATAAATAGAATCCTAAAAAAAAAAAAAAAAAAAAAAAAAAGGAGGAATTCCCAGTATGAGAGCTCTGCCCCACTCAGAGGAGGAAGGGTCAACTTTGGGCCCACTGAGGGTGCTTAGAACTCTCTAGGCCAAGTGAGGAGTGTCCTACATGTACACAGGCTGCTTTCATTGAAAACTAATAATATAGTTTGTTGAGCTCCCATCACAGTGCCATGCTATGTGCTAAGCCCTTTATATGTATAATCGCATTTCCTCAGCAGCCCTGTAAGATAGGTATGATTAGCTCCATTTTATAGATAAAGGAAAGGGAGGCTCAGAGGGCAGGTGACTTACCTGAGGTTACACAGGTAGTAAGTGTCAAAACCAGGGTTTGAGCTCAGGAGTGCGCATACATGTGCCTGTTTGGACCTGTGTGTCCTAGTCTACGGAATGACAATCCCGGTGTCCCTAAGGGCACAAAGCCAGTCTGATAACAAGGGGAAAGGTTGAGCCTGACCCCCTCTATACTCCTCTCCACCTCATTATTGGAGGCCTTGAGGATGGTAAGAGGCCCACAGATCAGGGAATCAGAAGGCTGGACCCTGCTTCAAATTCATTGAGTGACTTTAGGGGAAACTACTGAAACTCTCTGAGCCCCAGTGATCTTACTTGTGAAATGGAACAAAAAGTACACTAACTTTTCCACGCAGTCGAGAAGATCAGATGAGACAATACCCATGAAAGCTCCTGGCAAAGGGTTGGTGCACAGTAGGTATTCTCAGCATCCTCCCTGCCTAGATCTTTCGAGGATCTGAGTCTGTGCTTGGAAGCAATTTTCTCTTGGTCTATTTCCTTACCAGACTCCTACTGTCTCTGGCCTCCTGTTTTTCTCAGCTTCCTCCCTACCCTCCCTTAGCTGAGGGTATGTCTCTCTCTCCCCCACCTCCCCCATGAGTGATCCCGGAGCTCAGGGCAGGCCTGTCTGGCCCCAGGGATGGGTGTGGGACAGTGCCACACGCGGTGCATGACGTGGCCAGGCAGTCTCAGTGCACAGGGAAGGGCACACTGCCTCCTTTTGCCAGGTTCAAGTTGAACTGCCTGGGGTGGGGGGACGCCCCCTCCCCCGTACCAGCTAATCTTCCAGGGTGTGGAGTCTCCATGTCCTGCTTACTCAGCAGACATTTCCATTCCTGCTCCATTTCGCCCCAGGAGACAACCAAGAAGTTTGAGCCTCCGGGCTCCGCCCCCTCTTGGCCCCCTCCCCAGTCTGTCTCCTCCTAGGGTGCTTATTCTGGTCCCCCTTGCACCCTTGAGCCCCTCCTCTCTTGGACTGCCAACCTTGGACAGAGTAGCCACCAGATTCCAGACTCTTCCCAAGTGCTTCCAGGGCCTCTGAGCTTTTCAGGGCTCCAAGGGGCCCAACAGGCCAATTTTACACATCCCCCCTACCCTCAGCAGAAGCCTCCAAAATCACTAGGCCTGTGGACTACACCAATCGCAGACCCTGGGAGGGGGGTGTTCAGATCATTAGGTCTGACCCACTCATCATCCAGAAAACATTCTCGGATCTGCAGTCTGGAGGCCAGGGTTCCAGAGCCCACTTGGTAGTGCCTGCCCAGCTGTGGACGGCTACTAGGCAGAGGAGCCCCCACAGGCACTCATAGCACTGTCCCTCATTTACTGGGTGACCTTGGGCAAGTCACGTCATCTCTCTCCGGGGCTGCTTCCCAACAATTATAGATGAGATGATGCGCAGGGAGGGCGCAATCCCTGTTAGCTCCTGTGGTAGCTCAGGAACAGCGATTGGGTATTGGGCTTTCTTCTCCTGGTCTCATTGAACCCCCAAGAGCCGAAAGACAGGGACAGTTATCATTCCCCCCTCAGAGGGGCTCAGCCTCATCTGATGGGAGCAGGAACCAAAGCCAAGAGGGTTTGTGTGAGAGACCCAAGTGCTCTATCACCTCTTTTATTCAGTGCTCACTTAACATCCTGCTCCTGCAGCCTGTGCTGGGCATCGGAGCGGGGAGCATGTCCTGGTGAGCATGCCCAGGACCCTGCCCTCACCCCCTGTACCCCCATGTCAGATCCTTTCAAGGTGCTGTGAGCTGGGGACAAGGCAGTGAAAACGGGGATGCGGGGAGAGGCACGGATGCCTCCACAGAACTGGGGACTGGGATCTGGAAAGTCACCCTGCTGGTCATGACCACACAGCCTGCCTATTGAGAGACAAAGGAGAAAGAGGGGGCTGCCTGGGAGCTGGACTTCAGAGAAGGTGGGCCCAAGGAGCTGACTCCAGGGCTTCTGTGGGAAGGGGCTGGGCCTCTTCTTCCAAGAACTGCAGGCTGGCCTTCTGGACTCTCTGGCCCCAGCCATCTCCACCGGCTCCCACCTGCCCCCTCTGCCCCCAGCCACCGCCCCCTACCTCACCAGGTTCCCCCAATCAGCACTGCCTCCCCTTCCCTGGGGCTGCCGGGGAAACTCATCTCCAAGCACTTTCTGGCTGCTAAGTCTCTCAGTCTCAGGCTGCTGGGTGGCTGGTAAACAGCTTATTAAGGTGATTAACGCTGCAATTAAAGCTGGAAAAACAGAGGCCAGGGTGCTGGCTGCAGGCGCCCCCTTCCCCTCCCCCTGGGTTCTCCTCCCCTCTCTCTTCTCCCCTCTGCCTCCTCTCCCCTCCCCTCCTCTTCCATGCCCTCCCGGCTTGGTTGATGCAACTCCTGCAGCCTCCCTTAGCCAACCAGAGCCCTCACCTAGGGGCTGGGTCCTATCTCGGAGCATGGAACCCCTTGCCCATGGAGGTGTGGGGCCTCTCCTGGACTGAAGAGTAAGTGGTGGTGATGGTGTGTTGCTGAGGCAAATGGTGTATGCAGGCTGAATGGAGGTGAGAGCTCTAGGATCCTCTAGATCTGTCCAGGCCCCATAAGGGAAGGGCCTCGGGACAGGGAAGGGCAGGGGCTGTGTCCTCCCAGAAGGGGGGCAGGGAGCTTCCTTTGCCTGAGTTCCTGAGTTCATAGTGTCAGGGCAGCTGGCAGCACATTGAAGGGGCTGGAAACTGCCAGACTCTGCCCTTCTCTGAGCCTGGCATCCGGCATCCGGAGAAGGACTTAGGGTCCTTCTGGATCCATGCTGCCCTTCCTCCAGCAGCCCTCTAGGCAGCCTGGAGCTCTCCCATGAGCCTCCTTCCTCTCCAACCTGAGTCCTGGAAGGGGAATTATTCCATAGGTGATGCTCCAGGGAGAGTGTTCCCAGGCCCCGCTCTGCCTTCTTGCTGACATCCTTCTTTCAAGGCATAATTCAAACGCTACCTCTTCCAGGCGCCTTCCCGGGACTCCTTCCCACCCGCTGCCCCTGCCCTTTCCCTGACAGCCCCTCCAGTCTTCCATACTGTGTCGGGTCTGCCTGGCTGGGGACCTCTCTGGGACTGGCCCCGCTTCTGGCCCGGAGCACCTAGGACAGGTGTGTGCCTCCCTTCCTCAGGCTTTGGGCATCAGTTGTGCTGGCTCCTGGAACTGCTTGGCATGGAGCGGATGCTCAATGATTACTGACTGATTTACTCTTTTGGGGAGCACACTGACTCCTCTTCGAGATGGCTGGATCTAGGGCAGCCAGCAGCTTGAGTTTGAATTGGGGGTATGGAAGGGCAGGAGAGGGCAGGAAGCAAGGTGAGGAGTCAGTGCCTTCTCCCCTGCCACGATGGTCACCATCATCACAATCAGCACCATCATCACCATCATTACCATCGTCAACAGCAAGTCTGATGAACTGAGCAGTACTCACCCTGTGCTGGGTACCTAGTTAAGCATTTTACTCACATTATCCTATTTAATCCTCTCAACAACCCTATAAGGCAGGTGGCATTATCCCCACATTACGGATGGGGAAACTGAGGCTTAGAAGTTTAAAGTGACTTGTCCAAGATCACCCAGCCCTTGAAGTGGTGGAGGCAGGCTTCAGTCCAGGTCAGCTGACTCCAGTGCACACATTCCTGAAGGCAGCATTAAGCTTTTCCTAGGACCAGCCCCTCTCCCTCCTTGTCTCCTCCAGGGAAGAGCCTGGGGAGGAGGGCTGGCGGGCTGGGGTGGGTGGAGTGGCAGCGGCTGGGCTCCAGCTCTCTGACGCTCTGCCCTGGGGCTCCTTAGTAATCTGAGCGGCAGGAAAGCCCATTAAGAGCACCCATTCTCCAGACAGAGCTGGGTGCAAATCCCAGCATGGCCACATATTAGTTATGTGAGCTTGACAGAGACTGAACCTCACTGAGCCTCAATTTCCCCATCTGAAGAATGGGTCCTATATCACCCACCTCCCCGCCCACTGAGGGTCCCGTGCCAAATGCCTGACCCAAAGCAGGACTGTAGCGAACATCAGCTGTTTGGAGAGTAGTGACCAGCAACCCCCTGCAAGGCAGACTGGGGTGCCCTAGCCTCCCTCTCTTCCCCAAAGCTTGTCAGGAGACAAGGGGTGTAGTCAAGAAGCACCTGGCAGGAGATGGGCTCAGCAGCCCCACCCTGGCACCCTGCCAGGTGCCCCCCCACAAGCCTTTTCTTTGCATCCCTGGCCCAGGGCTGGTGGGGAGGGCAAGCTTCGAGGCCTGGAGGTGAGGAGAGGAGGAAGGGGAGGTCAGGGGTGGGGCTGACCCTTGCGGGAGGTCACCCGGGCAGTTAATCCAGCCTGACAGAGCAGGGATGAGCTGGGAGGAATTAGGGAGCTTACAACATCCTTTCATCCCGCAGCAGCCCGCCCGCCAGCCTGCCTGCCCAGCCTCCTCCTTCCTTCCTCTCTCTTTCTGCCCTTTTTTTCCCTCTCCCTCCCTTTGCTGGCAGCCCAGCCCTAATAAAATGCAGTGTCTCCAGCAAGTCTGCCCGGCTGCCGCCTCGCTGCTCCTGCCTGCACGCAGCCCTCAAACCAAACTGCTCAGCACAGCCCCGCCTGGCAGCTGCCACTTAACCCTTGCCAGCCCGCCCGGAGTCCGTGGGCGGGAGGCCCTCCTCCCTTCCGCCTCCCTCAGGCCCAGGGGGAGGGAAGGCTGGCCTCCTGAGAGGGAGAGGGGTGCAGTGGGGCTTGGCAGGTGGTGGTGGGGGCTCCCCACCGTTCTAGAACCCAGCCCGGAGAACCCCTGGGCCAGGTGCCCTGGAGGGCTGTCTACTGAGGTCCTCGGGGAGACCCAGAGACCTTTCCTTCTGACTTCTCACTTTGTATTCTGCTTGATGCCTCCTAACAGCTCCAGAGGCCAACAGGGCGAGGCTTGTTGTCCCCATTTGATGGATGAGGAAACTGAGGGCCTCACAGGGAGGTTTCGGGCTGAGCCAGGTGACCTGGGCTGCTGGGTGGTGTTGCTCTCAATCCAAGACTTTTTTCCAATATGAGAAGTTGCCTCTGTCTCCTGTATGTATGTGTGTGTGCACAAACCTGTGTGTAACTCTGGGGTGACTTGGGGGATGCGTGTTTGGGCACCTGTGTGTTGGGGGGCCCTGTCTCTCAGAGTGTCACGGCTTTGTACATTTGTGTGACGCTAAGGAGTCTCAGGTGTGTGTTCGTGTCTGTGTATCTGTCTACAGATGATGGCATGTTTGCTCCAAGCCGGAGTCCACAGAGGTGTGAGGAGGAAGAGATGTCACCATGTGTCTTGGTACATGTGTACAAGAGAGAGGGGTAGCTCCCCAGCACATGCACGCATTCACACTGTCCCCACCTGTGACAACATATGTCACTCACACGCCTCCCTCCACTCTACCACAGTCGGCTCCCCGGCTCAGTCCTGGAGTTGAGCAGCTAGAAGGGGAGGGTGGGAGCAGTGCTGGCCCAGGAGGTCGGTGGCAGTAGCAAGAAGGCTCTGAGTCAGGGCCTGAGCCTGAGAAGGTAAACACAGAACCTTCATCTGTTTGCTTCCATCATCCTGCTTGGATCCCTGGCCTGGGCTGGGGTCCCTGCCAGCTGTGGGAGCAGTGGTGTTCCCCCTGCCTGAGGCCCCACCCTTACCCCAAGCTGGAACAGACCAGAGAGTGAGGGACCGGGGAGTGCCTGGGCGTGGAGGCAGGGGGTTTACACGCGTGTGCAAGCATGTCTGCGTGTGAGCCCAAGATCAAAGAGCAGCCCTGAGGTGACCTGGCGGCGGCGGCGGTGGCGGCGCGGCGGCAGCAGTGGCGGAAGGCAGCTGGCTGGCAGGCAACGCCAAGCTGCCAAGCAGAGTGGAGTCAGGGAGGCCACAGCTGGGAGCCTCCCACCCACCCAGACCTGCCCGAGTTGGGGGCAGCCTCAGGGTCAGGAGCACCTGCCACCAGGGGCCAGGCCCAGCCCGGCCCTTGAGCCCAGAGTCCCAGCAGTGGATCCTCAGGGCTCTGAGTCCCCTGGGAGCCCCTGGAGGCTCCAAGGCCTCTCTGTATCCAACACCTTCCCCAACTCCCAGGCCCTCCCCAAGAGCTGTCTGCCTCCAGCCTCCAGTTCAAAGAGCTCAGTGGTTAGTTTCTTCTTTTTTATTAACGTTATATATAAAGATGGGTCCAGTAAGAAAGCAGAAATGAGAAGCCTGGGAGGGAGTGGGAGTTGGCTTCGTTCCTGCCCCCCCCCCCCCCCCCGGGGTGGGACTCTGAGATCCACCAGGTCTCTCTTTGCTCCTGCACTCCCATCCAACCCAAATCCAGCCGGAGCCCACACCCCTGTTTCTCTCTGCTCACAACGCACAGGCAGGTACGTCCAGGAGGAAAGGACCACATAAATAGGAAACCACAGTAGGGAGGAGGCTGCTTCTCTCTGTTGCTCTTAAAAAAAAAAATACATACTATATATATATATATATATAGCTAGTCTTCCACCTCCCCCTTTTCTTCAATGTTTGACCACATCAGGGTGGAGGAAGGTTAGCTCCAGGGGGGATGTCTGGGCCAAGGAGGGGCGGTGCTACTAGCCCTCCAGACAGCCACCCCCTCACCCCTAAAGGCACGGGAGCTGTCATCCTCCCCTCTCTGCCCCATGCACCTCACCCACCGTTCTCCATCTGTGGGAGCAATCTGTTTCCAAAGTCACCGGAAACGGGATGTTTGGGGGTTTGTCTTGCCTGGCATGTTTCCTTGGAGACTTGGGGTTTGGCGCCCAAACTGCCATCTTTCTGGAGGAGAGGAAGAGGTGAGTGGGGGTGGCAGAGCAGAGGCGCCCACGCAGGGGAGATTGGTCCTATCGGTTAACAATGCCCATTGTTTTCCTAGTTTTCAACAGCTTTTAAAACCAAAGTTGTGCAAAGTCCTGTACACGGAAGAAATGGGTCCTTAGGAAAGGCACCTGAGACCCACCGCCCCTCTCCCGACAGAGAGGGAGAGAGAAGAGAGATGGCTCCTTGAGTTCTTCCCTCTAAAGCCACAGATATTAAAAGATTCCCTCACTTGGGGGGGGTTCTTTGGTTTAACCCTCAAATCTGAAATGAGGGCTAGAAGCACGGGCTGGGGTCTGGTTGACATCCCCACCCTGAGTCCTGGTCATGAGGTCCAATGTCTTTTTGGCAGAGGGGATGCTCAGGACGTGGGGAGCCACAAGTGGCTTAGGAGGGACCAAGCCTAGCAGGTGCCGGGATCCACGGTGCCCGGGGGCCCCAGCCCAGGCCTGACCTGCAAATGCTCTGCAGTTTCCTTGGTCCCCAAAGTCTCCAGTCTGCAGAATGAGCACTAAATTTTAGAAGCTGGAAGGTGATGGGCCACTGAAAGCCAATCCAGGCTCCTGGAGCAGAAGGGGAGCGGCTGTCCCAGCTGGAGTGCCCCAACATTTCGAGGGGAACCCCAGTCTCTAGGCAGGGGTAGGGAGGTTCAGGGGACATCCTTGGTCCATGCAAATTTCATCTGGAAGCTCTTGGGTCCCTGGAGAAAGGGGCAAGGGAAGGGGGAAAGGGGGTGCCCTTTCCCCTGTGCTCCTCGATGATTCCTGAGTGTCGGCTAGGACGGAGGCACCTTCTGCCTGGTCCCGGGTCCTTCGTGGGAGGTTCAGGCCAGGTGGGTGCTCAGTACACAGCGCCAGGGTTGGGCGGGGGCCCAGGGGAGGCGTGATGCAGGGCAGCCGGCTGAGGCGGCTGCTGCTGTAAGTGGGGTCCACTCAGATTCTGTGCATGGTACCAGGAGTTGGTGGGGTCGTCCAGATAGCTTGGGGAGGCACTGTATGGGAGCGGTGGGGGCAGCTGACTTCGGGCAGGGGCCGGAGTGGAGTGGGAGGAGGTGTCCCAGAGGGCAGGTGACGGCGGTGAGTTGCAGGCCATGGAATCACTATTATTGGGGCTATGCTCCAGGGGCACCTCCCCATTCTTGTAGAGCTTCTTGAATTTGGAGCGGCGGTTCTGGAACCAAATTTTCACCTGCATGGGAGGGGGGGGAGGGGGAGCTAGTTAGCCTCTCAGGATGCTCCGTGAAAACCCCAAGGGGACCCAGCCAAGAGATGGCAAGTCCAGCACCCCATGTTACACACAAGATCCAGGCAAAACCCAGGTGTCCTGACTCCCAGGCCAGCATCTTTTTTCTATCTGGGATAAAATGCAGTTAGGAACATTCTACTGCCTGGGTCTACATTCCGCTCTGCCACGTACTAAGTTGTGACCTTGGGCAAGCTACTTAACCTCTCTGATTCTTGCCTTCCCCATCTGCAAAATGGGGATGTTGACAGCCCTTACTTGATGGGGTCATCACAAGGCTCAAATAAGTTGGGACAGATAAAGAGCTCAGGACCGCCTGGTATGTAGTAAGCACTCAATAAAAGGCAGCCCAGGTGGGGGATGGGCAGTTTGTGGCATTTTGGTCACATTAGAAACCCATAAGCAGAGGTGCACAGATACACAGAGACAAACACACACCCACATAAGCATCTCCATGTGCAGGAATGTACCCACTCACAGCTTCACACTCAGACACCAGATTATAAAGATACACACATGCACCCAGATAAATGCCCCACGAACGGGGGCACCCATGTTCACACACTAGGGCATGGAGACTGCGCTCTGGGGCTGGCTATTGGGGGTGACCTGGGGACTTAGGAGCAGGTGAGCCATGATTCCCCAAATTTCCCTTGGGGTATCTCCCCCCCCCCTGCTCCTCCCCACCCGATGACTGGTACAAACAATGAATCAGCTCCTCACTGGGTGACCCAGATTCCCAGCGGACTGGGCCCCACGCAGCAACCCAGGCCAGCCTGTCAACACCTGCAGGGAGCCAGGCATCCACCAGCCACTCCGCCCCTGAGCAGTGACAGGCTGCTGGGGGCTTTAGGAACAGGCTGGGGGGCAGAAAGGGGAGCTCATCTTTGAGTTCCTATCCCCCTTTGGTGGAAAATCGCCCTTCCTGGCTTGGCGCAGAGGACCAGGTGAACCATTTGGGTGCTGAGCATGAATGCAGTGTTTTGATAGAAGCATACATTTTTGTACATGCGCTCACCAGTGTGCACAGCTGTGAACACAATGACCCTTGAAAGGTCATACTTCTTATGCCACCATTCCCACAGGTACACACACCCATTAGCAAGTGTGCAAATATACATGCATATACACGTGTATATACATTTCTACACGCACATGCGTGGCCTGGGGTGGGGGAAGACATGATGTGGACTCCTCTGAAGTGAGAGACAAACACACTGAGAAGCGTGCGAGCTAGGGTGTCTGGAGTAAGGGGAGGATACCTCTCCTTGCGGCAGACAGACACAGTTGCACAGGTTCACAAATACGCACGCCTGTACACGTTTGAATGCAGAAACTTCCGACAGCAGTTGAGACTTGGCATGGGGGAGGGGTGGCCTCCCATCCACAGGCAAGGGTTTCAAGGGCCTGCAGGGCATTTCAGAGGCCAGCCAGTCCGGCGGCGCCTGGGGAGCCCCCGGGTCCCGCGCGGCCCCCCCTCCCCCGCACTGACCTGCGTCTGCGTGAGGCCCAGCTGCGCGGCCAGCTCGGCGCGCTCCGGCAGCGCCAGGTACTGGGCCTTCTGGAAGCGGCGCTGCAGGGCGGCCAGCTGATAGCTGGAGTAGATGGTGCGCGGCTTTCGAACCTTCTTGGGCTTCCCGTTCACCATGCGCACCTCGGCTTCCGGCTCCTCCTTCACGGATACTGCGGGCAACGCACCGGGTTGGGGGGCGGCTGAGCCTGGACCTGCGGCCCCTGCGCCCTCCCGGGCCCCCGCCCCCGACCCGCGCCGGGCTGCCTGGCTGTGCGCTCCACCGCCCTCGCCCCGGCCGGTCTGCCGCGGCTACGGAGCCGGAGCCGCAGCCGGAGCTCGGGACCGGCCCCGGCCGCGGCGGCCGCCCACGACGCACGCCCCCCAGCCCGCAGCTCCGCGCCCCGCTCCCCCAGAGCGCCGTCCCCGGCGCCGGCCACCCGGGCGAGGCCGGCCGCGGCTGCGCTCCGACGCCTCCCCGGCTCCTCGCCCCCCTGCTGGCCACCCCCTGCTTGCCCCGCCAGGCCCGCGATCACTTCTCTCGCCCTTTCTCCGTCCGTCCGTCCTTCCTGCCTGCCTTTTTCTGGTTTTTAAACTTTTCATTTTGGAATAGTCTTAGATTCTCAGAGGAGTTTCAAGCCCAGTACAGACTCCCTTTTCCTTCCTTTTTTTCCCTTCTTGGCCTTTCTTCTGTTCCTTTCTCTCACTTGGTCTCTCCACGTTTCTCTTTTGGTCTTTCTCCATCTTTCTTTCTTTCTTTCTTTCTTTCTTTCTTTCTTTCTTTCTTTCTTTCTTTCTTTCTTTCCTTCCTTCCTTCCTTCCTTCCTTCCTTCCTTCCTTCCTTCCTTCCTTCCTTCCTTCTTTCTTTCTTTCTTTCTTTCTTTCTTTCTTTCTTTCTTTCTTTCTTTCTTTCTTTCTCTTTCCTTTCTCTCTTTCTTTTTTCACTTTTCCACTTCTCAGTCTCTGCTTCTCAGTGTGTGTGTGTGTGTGTGTCCCTCAGTAGGTCCCCCTCACCATACCCCTCCTCTCCGCCCATATCCAGAGTGTCCCTGGAGCTTCCAGTTCCCCGCTGCCGAACCCCAAGCCCTCGGAAACCCGATGGAGAAGCTGACGTGCTGCGAAAGCACCTCGATTCGCAGGTCCTCTGACACCCCACCCTCCTCTCCTTCCTCCCCTAGCCGGCCCCATCCTCACCGGCCCCATCCTCACCGAGACCCACGCACACAGCCTCGGGACTGGAAGGTCCTCTGTCCCCTCGGGGGTCATCTAGCCCACCTTGTCTAACTTTAGACAGCAGCCCGCCCTCCGACGCTTGCCTAGATTTGAGCTTCAATCCCTCGCCTTTCTCTCCCCAGGGGAACCCTCCCAGCCCTCACCTGGGTCCTGGGCGGGCAGCGGCTGCTCCCGGTACGCCCCGTATTGCCGGTAGGAGGCTCCATAGGTATATTCCGACTTGGGCGAGTAAGCGCCCGCGCCCGCAAGCCCGTTGAGATTGAACTGGTGGTGGTAGGTGTAAGGGTTCACGGTCTGGCCGTAGGGCTGGCCCGAGTAGTAGTCGTGCTGGGGAGCGCTGTAGTAACCCAGGTCGGTGACAGAGGACTCGGGCAGGGTGGGCGAGTCCTTGGAGCCCGCATGGCAGCTCAGCGAGCTGGAGATATCGGTGAGGATGCTGCTGAGCTTGCGATCGAAGGAGCCACTCATCCTGGCGAGCGCCGCGCGTCGCGGGGCTGGCCTGGGCCGCCGAACCGAAGCGGGCAGGAGCGCGGAGGCGGCGCGGGAGACCAGGCGGGGGTGTGTGTCCGGAGGCCGGGGGGAGGGCCCGCAGGGTCTCGGGGGAGGGGAGGCCAAGGGCGCCTAGACCATTGCTGGCCTCGCGGCGGTCGCTGCGCGCCTCTCGTCGCGTCCCAAGCCACAGTCAAATGCTGCCAGCTCCGCCCGGCCAGCCGGTTATAGACTCAATAGTGGAGTCGCGGAGGGAGGCTCCAGCGCTCTGATTGGCTGCAAGTCTTGCCTTCGAGGCAAAACATGCTCTTGCGCTCTTTGGTTCTCTCTTTCTCTCCGCTCGCTCCCCCATTCTTTGTTGTTACCCAAAACACACACACACACACACACACACACACACACACACACACACACACACACCTTGTTCCTTCTACGGCCCCTGTCCCCAGTCCAGATAACTCCCCAGTGTCTCTGAAGGAAGGAGTGGGGGGAGGGTGTCTCTGCCAGGGGGGGGGGGGCCCAGGATTTGTCAGTCTGTCTGTCTCCCTGGCTGCGGCTGGGAGGTGGGCTCAGGTGCGATGGGGAAGCAGGGGAATTTGCCCATTGGGTGTTTGTGGAGGGAGGTGGTCCAAGGTGGTGTATGTGTGTACGCTATGCAAATGACAGGCAGACTAATGTGCCCAGAGTGGGAAGGACTCAGGGCTCGCGAAAATACTTTAATTTCTTTTACAATCGAAAGAGAAGGGAAAGACATTTTAGGCTGAAGGAAATGTTTGACTATATGATATTGATATATTTACAGCAATGCAGTCATAAAATGTAATCTTGAATGTCTTTACAGAGAAATGGGCCCATCACGAAAAAGTGCCTTGGGACTGTGTAAGTCATAATGGGATGGAGAAGGTCCTGTTGGAGAGACAGGGAGGGGGCTAACTGGGGTGGGGGGCAGGTTGTGTGGATTTAGGGGCTTAGGCAGAAGGCAGAGGTGGGTAACCTGTCCCGTGATGCAGTTTCAGAGATTGCCCAGGCTTGCTGGAGGAAGCAGGGGACCTGGGGTCCCCATGGGGCTGGGTAGGACACAGCCTGGCTCTCTGTGTGCCTCAGAAGTTTGGGGGGCAGATTCTGTGCACTGGGGACAACACTAGGGAAGGCAGGCATTTTTAGAGATCAGGTATATGGGACAGGTGTACTCGGGGTGTGTGGTGTAAGAGTTTCACGTATTCCACAGTATACAGAGATGCACAAGAGTGCTGGAGTGTGTGTGTGTGCGCGCACGCGCGCGTGCATGTGGGGTGGGGAGGGAGTAGAAGCAGTATGAGTGGATGCCCATGGGAGGGGGTGTCTGCGCTTGAATGTGCGGTTGTATGCAGATGTGTATGGATCTCTTAGCGCCTTTCCAGTCTCCAGCAGCTGAGAACCATGATGCTCCATTGAGTCCTGTGCCTCCGAGAAGGCCCTGGAGAGGCTCCCCTTCCCACGCTGGCAGCTCCTAAGTCCTATCTGGCCTGCAAAGCCATCCAAGTTGTCCCCGACGCCCACGGCATTTCTCCATCCCACCCCCAATTCTGCTCTCCGCCTTTCTTCGGGGGGAGGGGGAGCTTCTCCGAATCTCAGTCCCTGGCCGCGCCTGGCCTTCACACAGGGCGGCCCCAATCAATGCGGCTGTCCCCTTCCACGGCCCCGCGGCGGGGCTAACGCGACCCAGGACACGCAGTGCCAGCGCGCCACCCTGTGGTCGGTTCTGGGCACTACAGTCCCCCCAAGTCCCGCCGAGCCTGGGGGAGGGGTTTCGTTGGGAGACGCCTCCGCCAGGCAGACCAGTGTGCGGGGGCGGGGGGCTCTGTGCCCCTTTGCAAAGTCAGACTCCGCGGGCAGGCTGCCAGGGGCTCCCGGGGCTTCGGGGGGCGCACATGGCGGAGGCAGAGGGCCCCGGTCCCCGCCGAGGGGCAGGAGGCCCGCAGGTCTGAGCCGCTCCGGGGAGGCCGCGGCGTGGGAAAGGTGGGGGCGGGGGCCGGGCGAGGGGAGCGCTATCTGTCTGTCTATCTCCGCGTCCCCCCAGCGCCTATCGCGCGCCGCTCCGAGCCCGTGGCGGGGCGAGTTGCCACCCGCTCTGGATGCCCTCTGTTCTGTTGCCAAAAGGGCGCCTAGAAAGCCCGAGGCGCTGGGGGCAGCGAGGGCACTGGCCCGGCCGGCTCCCCTCCCAGGATAGGAGCGGGGGAGGCAGGCAGGACCTGTTTTGGAGACCCCAGCTCCCCACAGAAAAGGGACGGCGTGTGGCAAGCCCCTTCTCAGGGGCTCATTCATTCATTCATTCATTCACAACCGAGGCAAGGAGGCCCAGGTGATCCAGAGATGGCAGGAGCCAGCCAGTCTACCTTCCTCGTGAGGTCCTCACAGAAGCCTCGGTCCTTTATCTCCTTGCCCCCACCCCGACTCCTGAGTTCAGTGAGTGAGCACTGGACTGGGAGTCCAGAATCCTGGAATCCTGAAAGAGTGGTGGTGCTGGTGGGATGATATTAGCATAGTTTCTGAGTTCCATTCTGCTCTGAAAGTCTGAAAGAAAAGGACAAAACTGCGCGCTAAAGACTTAAGTTAGTGATTCAACAATTGTTGGGTAAAGTGAGATTAGCATCTGGTCCTCCATTGCACCGTGTGCTCCAAGACACCAGGGACTGCTTCTGGCAGTTCACTACTACCTTCCAGATACCTAGAGCAGGTCCTGACACACAAAACCTCAGTGCTCAATAGATGTTTGTTGAATGAATAACTGAGATTCTCTAGTACTGGAGAGAGACTGAATCATCTTGGCTAAGGGTGCTTGCAGAGTTAGAAAAAGGGGAGGCATGGAACAGGCACTGGCATCAAGCTACCTCACTCCAGGGTAGGAGCACTAGGACCTTCCCAGATAGGGCCATGTGTGGCCTCAGAGAGGCCTGTCAGGCCAGCACAACTGGAGCCACCAGCCCTTGGACAGGCACTTGCAAGCTCAGGGTGGCAAGGTTGCTGGAGGATGTAGTGGGATCAGTGCCACCTACTGACCCTCATCTGGGCCAACAAGATGAGCAGGTGTCAGCCAGGCCAGAGTCCTGCCCCTGTGGAAGGATGATGCAGGCAGGGCAGTCTGTTAGGGGCCTCTGGGAGGCTGGTGGAGGGAGGAGTAGTGCTGGCTGATGCCCAAGTCAGAGTCCAGTGTCCTTCTCCCTGGGCATGAGAAAAGGTACTGTTGAAGCAAGCTGTTTCCTGAAGCCCAAGCGTCATGCTCTCTGGGCATGGCCACAGCACCTGGGTTCACAGAGTGCCCGCTCCAAGGGGGGGAACTTAGCTGGCCAGCCCTGTTCTCTCCTTTGCCTGGGGAGCTGACGCCATCTAGTGGCCAATGTTAGGAGGCCAGAGTCCAGCTCCCCTGGGGAGACCCTGGAAGTGAGCTCCACGCAAAGCTCCTGCCATCACCCTCAGAAGGAATATTCTCTTCACCGATTTTAGGAGCCCTATCAGCACGAAATATTCCCTTTTCATCATCACCTTGCCTTATCCTGCAGCTGCCACCTCTCCCTCCTCCCACTCATCCTTGTACAGCCCTTAGGTTTCTCATTTGTAAATTTAAAGAAAAAAAAAGGATTATTATTTGTGTGGTTCGGTCAGTTAAACGTCCAACTCTTGATTTTTGCTCAGGTCATGGTCCTTGGGTGGTGGGATTGAACCCCATGTTGGGCTCCTTACTCAGTGGGGAGTCTGTTTACCCCTCTTCCTCTCCTTCTGCCCCTTCCCCTGCTCCTGCACACTCTCTCTCAAATAAACAAATCTTTTTTTAAAAAAAGCAGATTGCTAGATGGCCTCTGAGGTCCCTTCAAACTCTGATTCTAAATTCTTTGATTCTTGTCACTCAAAGGAGAACTTTCCTCTACCTTCTCACCAAATCCTTTGGAGATACACTACAGACCTCTAACACTTGGCAAACTTGATGTCTTCTGGAGTCATTCATCCATCCAATAAATTCCTCCTGAGCCTCTACTATACTTGCTACTGGGGATGGAATGATGAACAAGACAGATACAATGCCCCCTCCATGGAGCCCAAGGTCCAGCAGGGGAAGTGGACACATAAGCAGCCAGTTTTACTACCATGTGACATGTACTAGGACAGATGTAGCACACACTGCTGCGACATAGAGGCAGGAAGATATCTGAACTCACACCTGAAGGATGTGTGAGACTCAGCCAGGAAAAGCAGGGATAAGAAGAAGGAGGGAGTTCTGGAAAAAGTCTTTGCAAAGGCTCCTGGGACCACCTGGGGCATAGCATTGGGGGAGGGTTGGTTAAAGGTAAAGCTGGACTGGAGCCAGAGACCCAGAACACAGAACCCTTAGAACCCCAGAGCAGAAGAATGGGCTTTATCTAGCGGCAACAGAGAACCACTGCAAGATTTTAATCAGGGGAGAGACGTGGTAGGGTTTTGGTTCTAGAAGGGTTCCTCTGGCTGCTGTGTGGGGATGAATCAGAAGGAACAAGATTAGAGGCTGGGGGAACAGCCAGGAGGCCACTGAAGAAGTCCAAGCAAGAGGGTAATTGGGTCCAGGGTAAGGAGGAGGCAGTGAGGGTGGAGAGAAGCAGATGGGTTTGGGAGACAGTGAGGAGGTGGAGCACTAGTGCTTGGGAGTGGACTGGATGTGAGTGACCAGGAGAGGGGACAGTGGGGAATAGCCCCCACACTTCTGACTTGGGCAACTGAGTGGAAAGTTGGGACCATTCTCTGAGATAAAGAGAGAGAGAGAGAGAGAATACCAAGGAGAGGGGCTGCTTGATGAAGAAGAGGATGCTTCCTTTTTTGTTTTGGTTTTTTATTTTTTAAGATTTTATTTATTCATGAGAGAGAGAGAAAGAGAGAGAGAGAGAGAGAGAGAGAGAGAGAGAGAGAGAGGCAGAGACACAGGCAGAGGGAGAAGCAGGCTCCATGCAGGAAGCCCAATGTGGGACTCGATTCCTGGTCTCCAGGATCACGTCCTGGGCCAAAGGCAGGTGCTAAACCACTGCGCCACCCAGGGATCCCCCTTGTTTTGCCTTTTTAAACTTTTCTGCAGAAAAGTGCACAAATCAGGGCATTTGGGTGACTCAGTCTATTAAGCATCTGCCTTTGGCTCAGGTCATAGGATCGAGCCCCGTTTTGGGCTCCCTGCTCAGTGGGGAATCTGCTTCTCCCTCTCCCTCTGCCCTTCCTTCCCACTTGTGCTCATTCTTTCTCTCAAATAAATAAAATCTTTTTTAAAAAATGTACACATATCAGGATGCCTGAGTGGCTCAGGGGTTGGACATCTGCCTTAGGCTCAGGGCGCGATCCTGGAGTCCTGGGATCAAGTTCCACATCGGGCTCCCTGCACGGAGTCTGCTTCTCCCTCTGCCTGTGTCTCTGCCTCTCTCATGAATAAATAAAATCTTTAAAAATAAATAAATAAAATAAAAAATATTTTTAAAAAGTGCACATATCATAAACAACGGATTTATGCATACCAAATACAGCCCTGTAACTAGTACCCAGGGTGAGAAGCAACAGTTCCAGCACTCAGAAGCCCTCGCATGCTCCCTTCCAGTGACTACTCTCCAAGAGTAAAGCCACAGCTTCTAGTACTAGAGGTCAGTTTTGCATATTTTTGACTTTTAAACAAATGGAGGTACACAGTATATATTCTTTTATGTCTGACTTATTTTGTTCAATATTATGTTTGTGTGGATTTGGTATTATTGGATGTATTTATACATCATTTATTTTCATAATTGTATGCAGGTTTGTATCACATGAATATACCACCATCTATTTATCTGTTCTACTGTTGATGGGCATTTGGGTAGTTTCCAGTTTGGGGTTATCATGAGTATTGCTATACGCATTCTTGTATATGTCTTTTGGTGCACATATGTGTGTGCTGCTATTGGGTACCTAGGAGTGGACTCGTGGGCCATAGGATGTATGTTTGGCTTTAGAAGACACTACCAGGGCCCCTGTGTGGCTCAGTTGGTTGGGTGTCCAACTCTTGATTTCAGCTCGGGTCATGATCTCAGGGTTCAAGGTTGAGCCCCACCTCGGGCTTTGTGCTCAGTGTGGAGTCTGCTTGAGATTCTTTCTCTCCCTCTCCTCTGTCCTTCCCCTGACTTGCTCTCTCTCTCTCTCTCTCTCTCGTTCTCTCTTTCTCAAATAAATGAATAAATAAATAAGCAGAGAGAGAGAGAGAGAGAGAGGGAGGGAGGGAGAGGGAGAGGGAGAAAGAGAGACAGAGAGAGAGAGACAGAGAGAGAGAAGCAGACTGATGCTGGGCTCCATCCCTGGAGATCATGACCTGAGCCAAAGACAGATGCTTAACCCACTGAACTACCAGGCACTCCATAAATAAAATCTAAAAGGAGGAGGAGGAGGAGGAGGAGGAGGAGAAACTGCCAAATCATTCTTCCAAGTGGTTAGGCGCTTAGCTCAGTTCTGACCATGTTGAGTTTGAACATCTTTGCTGGAGCTGTCCAGCAGGCAGTTAGCTCCATGGGTCTGAAAAATCAATAAAGAGGTTGGGATTGGAGATGCAAATAGGGGATTGGGGGCATCTTGTGGTAAGTGAAGCGACAGGCATGGATGAGATGGTTCTGGAAGGAAGGGAGAGAAGAAAGCCAAGGAGGGTTCTAGGACAGCACCTGTGAGAGAGTGGCCAGATTGGTGTGCAAGGCAGTGCAGAGGGAAGTTGCCCTGAGTGTATGTGTATGTGGGAGCAGGGAGTGGTGTTGAGAGAGTGTTTCGAGGAGGCAGGTATGGTCAACAACAAGGTCAAATCCTGCTGTGGATGTGCAGTTCAGGCAGGATAAGACCTAAGATGTGCCCTTTGGATGACATTTCAAGGGGGCAATCAGTGATATCAGGAAGAATGGGTTCAATGGAGGGGAAGCAGGAAGGCTGTTTATAGCTGTTTGAGGGGTGAGTAGGAGGGGAGGAAGTGGAGGGAACAAGTGCAGGCAACTCTGTCGTAAAGCTTGGCTATGAAAGGCAGGAGGGAGTGGAAAGTGCGGTAGCTGGAGGGTATTTGGCATATTGGGAAGGGTGTGCGTGTGTGTGTGTGTGTGTGTGTGTGTTTTAAATGGAAGCAAGCTTGTTTAGATGTCAATTATAGCAGCCAGTAGAGAGCGGTTAATCAAGAGATCCATCCCTGAGTAGGTGGGAGGGGAAGGGTCTGGAGCCCCACCCAAGGGGTTAGCCTCACAACAGATTCTCCCTCCCATTGAGTCAAGAGGGAAGATGCAATGATAAGGGCTGGCTTTCATGGAACACTCAGTGTGACAGGCACTGTTCAAAACAGTCTACACCAGAGTTCATTTACTGCTCCACCACTCTCTGAAGAGGGCACTCCCTTTCCACCTTTCAACAGAGGGGGAAACTAAGTAAGTGGCACATTCAAGACTTGAACCCAGGGAGTCTGACTTTTAACCTCTATGGGGTGGAGCTACACTTGCAGGTTTGGAGTCAGAATAAATTTTGAAAAAATTCTTTTTTTAAGTAATCTCTACACCTGATATGGGGCTCAAACTCACAACTCTGAGATCAAGAGTTAGATGCTCTACCCACTGAGCCAGTCAGGTGCTCCTCCAAAGCTAATTTGATAGCATTTGGTACAGGACACAAGGGTGTTTGCTATGTCATTCTCTGTGCTTTTCTGGATATTTGAAACATTTCAGAGTAAAGATAATGGTTCAAGATATTTTGGGATTTCTGTATGGGTGTGTATGCAAGGTAATTGTGAAGTTAACAGCTGAGGAGAGGGGAAGTGGTGGGACCAGAGGCTTAAAGGTCCAGAAAGGTGAGCAAGTCTGAAGTGTAGCTTTCGCCATGAGGACCAGGAAAAGGACTGATCAGGGACAAGAACTTTGGGTTGTCAGAGCTCTCTCTGTGGTGGGAGACTCTGAGGTTGTAGTGACCCAGAGTGCATGATGGGGGCCATCCTAGGGGGTACGCTGCTCTCCAGTGGGACTGTAGTTGGCTGTGAGCAGACAGGTGGGCTGACCAGCATGGAGGTTTGTTGGACAGGCAAGGGTGAAGCATACATTAGAAAAATGGTTGCCCAAGTGGTTTCTAGGGGAGTTGAGCAAAGAAGGAAGTGAAGAGTGGGGTGGTGGGTAGGGAAGTGGGAGAAAGGTCCTGGTTAGAGGTCCCCACGTGAGCAGAGGGAGGCAGTAAGGGCATCATGGAGGGAGCACTCTTGGGTGCTCTCAGATAGCAGGAGACTGGAGTATGTTCAAACTGCAGAAAACAAAAGAAGAGAAAATCTTGGATGAAGCCAGAGGGGAAAATACAACCTTATTTATAAAAGAACAAATATGTGAATTATTGGAGCACCTGGCTGGCTTAGTCTGTAGAGCATGCAACTCTTGAGATCATGAGTTCAAGCCCTATGTTGGTGTTGAGCTTACTTAAAAAAATAAATGAGATAAAAAATAAAATTAAAAAATCTATTTATATACAAATTATGTTGGATGTGTCAGAAACCATGTGAGCAAGAAGAGAGTAGATTGACATCTTTAATGTTGAAAGAAAAAAAACCCATAGAATTCTGTATTGAGGGGCACCTGGTTGGCTCCGTTGAATCAGTGTCTACCTTTGGCTCAGGTCATGATCGCAGGGCCCTGGGCTCAAGTCCTGTGTTGGGCTCCCTGCTCAGCAGGGAGTCTGCTTCTCCCTCTCCCTCTGCTCCTCCCCTCACTTGTGCTTTCTTGCTCACATGCTCACTCTCTCAAATAAATAAATACAATTTAAAAAAAGAATTTGTATCTAGTGAAAATATCCTTCAAAAGTGAGGATAAATATTTTCTCAGTCAAACAAAAGCTGAGGGAATTTGTTGCCAGTAGATCTGCTTTGGAAGAAGTGTTAAAAGAAGTTCTTCAGAAAGAAGGAAAAGGGTAAAAGCAAAAAACTCAGTTCTGTGTAAAGAAACGAAGAGGATTAGGGGAGGAACAAATGAAGATAAAATAAAATATTTTATTTTTCTTATTCTTTATCTAAGAGAAACATGTTTGTATAATAAAAGCAATAATGTATTGGGTAATTATACCTTATGGATAAGTGAAATGAATTACTGCAAAGTTATAAGGGATAAAAGGGAGAAATACAGAATATTCTGTTATAAGGTACCTATACTGGCCATGAAGCAGAATAGTATCATTTGAAAATGGACCTAGATCAGGTTAAGTGTATATCATAAACTCTAGGGCAACAACTAAAAAGATTTTTAAAATAAGTATAGTGGGTATTTTAAAAAGCAGATAAAATGGAATAATATAGAATGCTCAACTAAAGCCAGAAAAGGAAAAGAGGGGACAGATTTCAAAAAGAAGGAAACAGAGGACAAGTGCAATAAATAGAAAACAGCCACCAATATAGTAGATATTAATCCAACTCTATCAATAATCATTTAAATGTGAATGATATAAGTACATCCATGAAAAGATAGATTGACAGGGTGGATAAACTAAACAAAACAAAACCCAACTATGTGTTGTCTATAAGAAACTTTCCTTAAATATAAAGATACAATTGATTAAACATAAAGGAATCAAGAAAGATATACATACTAAGACTAATCAAAAAAGGCTGGAGTAGTTACATTAGTTTCAGACAAAGCAAACTTCAGAAGGAAGAAAATAACCAGGGATAAAAAGGGGCATTATATGATGATAAAGGGATTAATTTTCCAAGAAGACATAACAATCTTTGATGTATATGCACCTAACAGGAGTGTCAAAATATATGAGGCAAAAAAAATTGAACTACAAGGAGAAAAAGACAAATTGCTATTATAGTTGGAGACTTCAACACACCTTTAGTGATTGAGTCTGAATTACCAATTGGGTTGAAGGAGGCCAAAGTGGTTGGAGAGTGAGCAAGAGTGCTAGAAGATGAAGACAGGGAGGTGATGTGACAGGGATGGAGGGATTATATATTATAGGACCTCACAGATGTTATAAGGACTTTGAATTTTACTGTAAGTGAAATGCGGTGCCACTGCAGAATTGTGAGCTGAGGAGTGACATAGTCTGACTTTTTTTTTGTAAGATTTTGTTTATTTGAGAGGCAGAGAGCACAAGCAAGGGGAGGCAGAGAGAGAAGGACATGCAGACTCCCTGCTGAGCAGGGAGCTCAATACAATGTGGGGCTCCATCCCAGGACCCTGGGATCATCACCTGAGCCAAAGACAGATACTTAATCACTAAGTCACCCAGGAATCCCCTGACTTTTTTTGTTTTTAATTTGAATGTGTCTCAGTGTGGATCTTTTCAAATTTTTCCTACTCTGAATATGTTGAGATTCTTGGATGTGTAGATTTATGTCTTTCATCAAATTTGGGCCATTTTTGGCCATCTTTTCTTTAAAAAAAAAAAGATCTTATTTGTTTGAGAGAGAGTGAGAGAGATCACAAAGGGAGAGGAAGTTGAGGAAGCAGACTCATTAAGGAGGGAGCCCAGGGGATCCCTGGGTGGCGCAGTGGTTTGGCGCCTGCCTTTGGCCCAGGGCGCGATCCTGGAGACCCGGGATTGAATCCCACATCGGGCTTCCGGTGCATGGAGCCCGCTTCTCCCTCTGCCTGTGTCTCTGCCTCTCTCTCTCTCTCTGTGACTATCATAAATAAATAAAAATTAAAAAAAAAAAAAGGAGGGAGCCCAATGTGGGGCTCAGTCCCAGGACCCTGAGACCATGACCTGAGGCAAAGGCAGACACTTAACTGACTGAGCCACCTGGGTGCTGTGGCAATTGTTTTCTTCAAATATTCTTTCTGTCCCCCTTCTCCATCTAGGCCTTCCATAATGCATATGCTGGTATACCTGATGGTGTCCCACAGTTCTCTTAGGGTCTGCACTTTTTTTTTCATCTTTTTTTCTTTCTGTCCATCAGGCTGAATGATTTCAATGGACTTTCTTTCCATCATTGACTCTTCTCTTTGTTCAAATCTACTGCTGAATCCCTCTAGGGAATTTTTCATTTCAGATATTGTACTTTTAAGTTCCAGAATTTCTACTTAGTTTCATTTTATAATTTCTATCTCTTCATTGATATTCTCCATTAATTCAGACATTGTTCTTTCAGTTTCCTTTCATTATTTGTTCATGCTTTTCTTTAGCTCTTTGGGCATATTTTATTTTATTTGGGGGGGCATATTTTGGAAATAGTAAAGTCTTTGTCTAGTAAGTCCAAATCTTTGTTTATGTTTTTGTTTTTTAGTAAGTCCAATGCCTATGCTTTCTTTCTGTTAGTTTCTTTTCCTGTGAATGGGCTATATTTTCTGTTTCTTTTTAGGCCTTGTCATTTTGTTGTTAAAACTAGGTATTTTGAATTTTGTAATGTGGTACCTTTGGAAATCAGATTTTTCTTTCTATCTAGGATTTGTTGTTGTCATTTGCTATGGGAAACAGTCCTCCATTTGGTGACTTTATCAAAGGACTACATTTTTGCAAGGACTATATTCCTTGTCGTGTGTGCTCAGTGAAGCTTCTGTGCTGATATTTTAGCAAATACCATTCAGTCTATAAACTTTTTTTTTTGAGATTTTATTTATTTATTCATGAGAGACACAAAGAGATACACAGAGAGAGGCAGAGACACAGGCAGAGGGAGAAGCAAGCTCCATATAGGAAGCCCAATGTGGGACTTGACCCAGGGACTCCAGGATCACACCCTGAGCTGAAGGCAGGCACTTAACCACTGAGCCACCCAGGCATCCCGAGTCTATAAACTTCTTACCAAAAAATAGAAAATATGTCACCTGTGAAATGTCCTGCACATCCTGTGCACAATGCTGCTAAAAGGGGGAATAATGTACTTACTTACAATACTGAGGCTTTCATAGCAAACATTTTTAGTCATGCTTCAGTTTCTTCAAAATGTGCAGAAGTGCTTACTGAGATCACTGACCTTATACACATGGAAAGAGATTCTCCTAAGACATCTGCCTACAAGGTGACTATCAGTATTGCTATCCATGGCAGAGATGTTAGCATGTTGATCTGTAAAGTCATTTTTAAAGGGTAAAAGAAGAAGAATCCCCTTCTCTAATTTGGAAGCATATGAAAGATAAAAAGAAAGAAAGAAGGGGGGCCCCAGGGGCTCAGTGGGTTAAGTGCTGACTTCAGTTCAGATCATGATCTCAGGGTCCCAGGATCAGGCCTGTGGTAGGTGCCATGCTCAGTGGGGTGTCCACTTCTCCCTTTCCCTCTGCCTCTTCCCCTGCTCTCTCTCATATAAATAAATAAAATCTTTTAAAAAATAAAGAAAGGGAGCATCCCCGGTGGCCCAGTGGTTTAGCACCACCTTCAGCCTGGGGTGTAATCCTGGAGACCCGGGATTGAGTCCCATATCAGGCTCCCTGCATGGTGCCTGCTTCTCCCTCTGCCGGTGTCTCTGCCTCTCTCTCTCTCTCTCTCTCTCTCTCTCTCTCTGTCATGAATAAATAAATAAAATCTTAAAAAAATAAATAAAAATGAAGAAAGTTATCACAGTAAAATGGAAATATATGTGCTATTTCTCCAAAACTGTTTGATGATCTTTGGAGCCTACGGAAGGATGAACTGACTGCATTTGAGTTGTTCAATATCATGTGTAGGTTGTGACAAAAACTTATACAGGAAAAAAAAAGATTCATATTTAGGAAAAAAGACTGCTTCAGAACTAAAAAAAAAAAAAAAAAGGAGGTTACCACAAAAAGGCAGCCAGGTTAAATAAGACATTGTTAATTTTAAATTAAATTTAATTTTTAAAAAGATTTTATTTATTTATGCATGAGAGACATGCAGAGGTAGAGACAGAGAGGCAGAGGGAGAAGCAGACTTCCTGTGTGGACTCCAATGTGAGATTCGATTCCAGGACCCCGGGATCACAACCTGAGACTCGATTCCAGGACCCCGGGATCACAACCTGAGCCAAAGGCAGATGATCAACCATTGAGCCACCCAGGTGTCCTTCTTAATTTTTAAAATAAGAACTGTAACTTATACTTATTTGAAATCTGCATTAGTCTGGGTTCTCCAGAGAACAGAACCAACATGATATCTATCTATCTATCTATCTATCTATCTATCACCTGTCTTTTTTTTTAAGATTTTATTTATTTATTCAGAGAGAGAGAGAGAGAGGCAGAGACACAGGCAGAGGGAGAAGCAGGCATCATACAGAGATCCTGACATGGGACTTGATCCAGAGTCTCCAGGATCATGCCCTGGGCTGCAGGCGGCGCTAAACCGCTGTGCCACCAGGGCTGCCCTCACCTATCTATCTATCATCTATCATCTGACTGTTTTAGGGAATTGGCTTATGTGGTTATAGAGGTTGGAATCTCAAGATCTGCAGTTAGCGTGCTGAAGACAGACCCATGAGAGCTGATAGTATAGTTCTAGCCTGAGTTCTAAGACCTGAGTTCTAAGACCTGAGTTCCAAGGCCTGAGTTCCAATGCCTGATGATATGTTTCAGTGTGAAGGCAGGCAAAGACTGAAAACGTGAAAACACCAGAAGATACGGTGTTTTCTCCCTTACTCAGCCTGTTATTCTACGTAGGACTTCAAGAGATTGTATGCGGGGGCGGGATGTGTGTGTGTGTGTGTGTGTGTGTGTGTGTGTGTGTGTGTGTGGAGTCTCCCCACCTCCCGTCTCCCACAAACTACCACAATGGTGAAGGTAATCTGCTTTACTCAGTCTATTGATTCAAATGTTAATCTCATTCGGAAACACTCTCATGGACACACTAGAATGATCTTTATTTTTTTTAATTTTCTTTATTTATTCATGAGAGGCGCAGAGAGAGACAGAGACACAGGCAGAGGGAGAAGCAGGCTCCATGCAGGGAGTCTGACGGGGGACTCCATCCAGGGTCTCCAGGATCACGCCCTGGGCTGAAGGCGGCGCTAAACCGCTGACCCACCTGGGCTGCCCTAGAATGATGTTTAACTGAACACCTGGGTACTCCATGACCTAATTTAGCTGACATAAAACTGATCATCACAGAATCCAACTTGGATTTCACAAGCCAGATCACCTCTCTGTGTTTTCTTTTTAAGATTTATTTATTTATTTGAGAGAGTGAGCGAGATAGAGCATGCATTTGAGCTCACAAGAAGAAGGCAGGGACAGAGGGAAAGAATCTCAAGCAGACTTCCTACTGAGCATGGAGCCCCATGCAGGGCTTGATCTCAAGACCCTGAGATCATGACCTGAACCCAAATCAAGAGTCAGATGATTAACTCACTGAGCCACCCAGGTGCCCCCAGATCACCACTGTGTTTTAAAACCATTTTCCCCAAGAAAGAAGTCAACTTTTTGATGACATTCGAGTATTTAAAAATGATGTTTTAGACATGGCTAGTCTATACGATAAATTCATAGACACAAAGGACCAATTTGATAAGCAACTGGTCTACTAAAACAAGTCCATAGATACAAAGTAGATGGACATTTTTGAGGAGCTGTAATGGATTCCCACAAATCTACAAACCTGCTCTACAAGTTAGTAAAATCCTAAGTATTCCAAGCTCACATGTTTTTGTCAAGGGCAGAGTTAGTTGGACGTTACCACACTGGACAGACACAAAGAATCAGTATGATGTGGGCTTGATCAGTGCAGAGCTGTGGATCCTGGTAGATTTTACATTTGACTGTGTGAAGTTCCAGCACTACATAAGGGAGATGGAGGCTGTCCTAAATAAAGGCTGCAGGCAGTTCAGAGAAGTATTATTAAAATAAAACACTGAGAGTCACATTACCCTACTATGTCATGGGTCAGATAAAAATATTTCATTGTATTATTATTATTATTATTATTATTACTAAATCTAAGCAATATCTGCTTAATTTTTCCTGTTATATATATTTTTTAAGATTTTATTTATACATTTGAGAGAGAGAGAGCACGTGCATGATCAGGGGGAGAGGAAGAGGAAGGAGAAGCAGACTCCACAATGAGCCAGGAGCTTGATGTGGGGCTTGATCCCAAGACCCCTAGATCATGACCTGAGCCAAAGGCAAACACTTAACCTATCTGGTCCACCCAGACGCCCCTGTCCTATTATATTTATGATCCCCCTTTTTAAAATCTTACAACATGGGCAACCTAGGTGGCTCAGCGGTTTAACGCTGCCTTCAGCCCAGGGCCTGATCCTGGAGACCTGGGATCGAGTCCCACGTCAGGCTCCCTGCATGGAGCCTGCTTCTCCCTCTGCCTGTGTCTGTGCCTCTGTGTGTGTGTGTGCGTGCGTGCGTGTGTGTGTGTGTCTCATGAATAAATAAATAAAATCTTTAAAAAAAATTAAATCTTACAACATGTGTTGTAAGAATACACAACTGGGGTGCCTGTCTGGCTCAGCTGGAAGGGTGTGCAACTCTTGATCTTGAGGTCATGAGTTGGAGCCCTACTCTGGGCATAGAGATTACTTAAATAAATAAATGAATAAACTTAAAAAATTAAAATTACTTATTATTTTTAAAAACATTTTAATTTATTTATTAGAGAGAGAGAGCATACACATGTGAGTGGGGGAGGGTGGCAGAGGCAGAGGGGGAAGCAGACTTCCTGCTGAGCAGGGAGCCCGATGTGGAGCTCAATCCCAGGATCCTGAGATCATGACCTGAGTGATGGCAGATGCCTAACCACTGAGCCACCCAGGCATGCCCTAAAAAAATTTTTTTTTAAAGAATAAGGTCATATATATAGTCCACAGAATTTAAATGTTCAGCAGAGTTCTAAAGAGTTCAAATAAATTTTCCTACATCAGACAAAAAGAGGTGTCCTAAAAATATTGTTATATTTTTCTCACAGTTATTATTTATGTATTTATTTTTAAATAATTTTATTTTTTCATGACAGACACAGAGAGAGAGGCAGAGACACAGGCAGGGAGAGAAGCAGGCTCCATGCAGGGAGCCCAGTGTGGGACTCAATCCCAGGACCCCAGGATCACGCCCTGGGCCGAAGGCAGATGCTCAACCACTGAGCCACCCAGGTGTCCCTCTCACAGATATTTAACTGGTCCTATTATCATTCAGCACTGATTGTCTTTTTTAACTAGTCCTATTGTTTTATCTAAATAACAGCATTTATGGAGCAGAAAAGAAAATAACAAGGGAATAACATAATTTCAAATAAATATTTTCATACTTTTATGTTAAAGTCATAAAACATGCCATAGATGATATATTATCAAGGTTTCTTTTCTTTTTTTTTTTTTTCTTCTGGTATGATGGCTGTGTCCCTCTAAAAAGATTGGCCCTCTGAAAAGCTAGTCACCGTGGCTGAGGGACTTCACTGCCTTCTGGAAGCCCAGAGCTTCACAGAGCTCAAAGGATGTCACCAGGTCTCCCTGTCTCGCCATCGGCTTTCCCTAACAATCCTCGCCAGGAAAGCGCTTCTGCAGACACAGTCTGGGGTTGAGTCTCAGTGGCTGCCCTTAGCTCACAGGCCTGTCCCTGAACCACTTACTGTGTCCAAAGGAAGTGGTGGAGCCTGGGTTATCAGCTCTCCCCAGAGAGGGAGGGAGGCTGGAGGGAGCCAGCTGCCTCCAAGACAACAGGAGGGAGAAGTGGGAAAGGGAAACCCGGGCCTCTTCCCAGAAGAGGGGATAGATGCTGTGCAGGCGAAAGCAACCTTAGCCATCCATTACTCTGTCAGTGGCCAGCAGAGTGCTTTCTGCGAAGTTGTTTTGGGCCAGCTCCCCGGGGCCAAACAAACATGCATCCATTTTATCACTTACCGTATATTGTACTGAGATGGTCTGTCGCTGTGTCTCTCTTACTGATTGGACAGTGAGTTTCTCGGGACAGGAGCCACGTCTGATTCCTGCTCTGTCCCCTGCACCTTGTACTCAGCCAAGCACATAACGGATGCCCTGGGATCCTCAGTTCATTGTTCCTTGCACAACCTCTTCTGCTCCTATGGCTTCCAACGACAGCTCCCGTGCAGGTCTTCCCTTTGAGTCTGGAGCCAAGTATCCTACTGTCCCCTGGATGCTCTGACTTGGATGTCACCCACAGGCCACTCAAACTATGTTGGTAATTGAGTCTCCCATCTTCATCCCTAAACACTACACATTCTCCTCCTCCCTTGCTCCCTTTCTCAGTGCCCATCAGTCACTTAGTTTACTTTGCTCTCATCTGCCCTAATCAGTCTACTCCCAAGTGGTTTTTGATCCTGCCTCCCAGACAACTCTTGATGCTTGATGTTCCCTTTCTCCTCATCCCACTGCCCGGCATCAGCACCCCTTCCCTGATGGTACAGTAGGCATCCTGCACCAGGCTTCCCTCAGCCTGTCCCTCGGTACTTCTCATCACTTGGCACCTTCGCCTTCCAGCCACACTGGCAGCACCTGCAGGCTCTGACCTGCTGCTCTGTGCAGGCTCCACGGCCCCAGCCCTGCCAAGGGCCTTTCTTGGTGTCTGCCCTCCTTCTTCAGATGGCTAACTCCTTCTTGTCCTGGGAGACCAGCTTATCTTCAAGGAGAAGCCCTCTATGAGGACTCAGTGCCCAGCTGAGAACCCTGTGCTTTGCTTTTCCCTGCCTATCACCCTATCACCCTCATTCATCCAATCCTTTTTCTTTCTTTCTTTCTTTCTTTCTTTCTTTCTTTCTTTCTTTCTTTCTTTCTTTCTTTCTTTTTCTTCCTTTCTTTCTCTCTCTTTCTTTTTTTTCCTTTTTAAAGATTTTATTTATTTATTCATGAGAGACACACAGATACGGGCAGAGACATAGGCAGAGGGAGAAGCAGGCTCCATGCAGGGAGCCCGATGTGGGACTCGATCCTGGGACTCCGGGATCACACCCTGAACAGAAAGCAGATGTTCAACCACTGAGCCACTCAAGGGGTCCCCGTTCAGTCCTCTTTTCAGGGGCATATTTCTGTGGCCACTGTTGTACTTGACAGCAATTTGAGTTCCTGTGGTAAAGCCTCTGGTTCGACAGGTGGTCTCTTTACATATTGGCTTCTCCCTGTAGACTGTGAGTACCAAGGGAGCAGGTGCCATGTACCTTATCTCTGTGACTCTAGCCAGACTTTGTCCCGGTACTGCCAAACAGTAGGTGCTTATCAATTGTTCAATGAGTGAATCAGCAGAGCAGCTACCACAGAGGCTGACAAACTTTGGAAATGGAGAGTATTTTAGCCTTTGTAGGCAGTGTGTTCTCCATTACAACAAAAAAGCAGCTCCACACAATACGCAAATAACACTGTATTTGCAAAATCAGGTGGCCCTTCCTCACCAATCCGGGTGAAGGGAGGGGAGCCCTCTGATTCTTTCTCTGCCTTGAGGACAAGAAGGAAACAGGGAAAACATGGTCAGACCATAGATAGGATTTTCTAAGGAGCAAAGGTTAGGGAGGAATCTCGTTCCTTGGAGGTTTCGTATGTATGTATGTATGTATGTATGTATTTTAAAGATTTTATTTATTCAATTGAGAGAGACATAGTGAGAGAGGGTGTGAGCAGTGGGGAGAGGGAGAAGCAGGCTCCTCACTGAGCAGGGAGCCAGCAGGAAGCCAACACGGACCTCAATCCCAGAACCCTGGGATCATGACCTGAGCTGAAGGCAGACGCCTAACCGATTGAGTCACCCAGGAGCTCCTCCCTGGAGATTTAAAAAATTAGAGAAAACTGCCCCAGTGTGCTGAAAAACAAAGTGGTGTGGCCTGGAGGCAGGAGGAGGTGCGAGGAAGTTGTTATAATCCAGGGTTCTGTGCTTGGCCGGAGGCGCGGCGCCCCATCACAGGCTGCAGTTAGCGCAACCGCCGCCAGGTGGCAGGCCTGCCCATTTCTCAACGCTGCGGACTCTGGCCGCTGGGAACTCCAGCCGAGGCCAGATAGGTTTATCCAGCCATCATTTATTCATTCATTTGTATTTGTATTCCCCAAGCACTTTGGGCTCCTCAAATGTGCCAGCAGGCATTGTGCTAAGTGTGGGGAGGAAGCGAGTGGCCAAGACTAAGTCTGTGTTTTAGGCATCTGGCCTACCTCCTCCCTACCCAGCAGTGGGACAAATGCCCAGAGGACGGTCGATGGTGGTGGTTAGGTGTCTGTGGGGCAGACCTGCTGCCTGGGTCTGTTCCCACTGAAGCCTCGTGGCGTGGTGCCCCTTGCCCTCCGTTCTCATTCAGCGAGAGTCAATGGGCAGCGGGCCCTGAGCAAGGTTTGGATTGCCTCCCGCCCCAACCTCAGGTCACCCACAGTGGGTCTCAGGTGCAGCCACACACTGGTCCCTGGGGCTGAGGCTTTCTCCATCTCTGTTCCTCTTCCAACGAGGCCCAACCTCAAACCACCATTTCCTCCCCTCCTCCGTTCCTCGTCCTCCTTTCCTTTGCTCTGTTCTGGCAGCTTTTCTCAGAAATGTCCATCCAGAGAGCAGGAAGTGGGCAGGCCCAAGTTCTGGGGGTATTGGGGTCGCTGTGCCTGGCTGGCTTCCTCAACTTTTGCTCTTACTCCCCCGCGCCGCACTCCCCCATCCCCTGGGTTCCCAGTGCCAGTGTTCACCACCAGTGCCCATGTGCTATGTGCTGGAAGCATCCCTTTCTTGGCTATTTACTCCATCTCCCTGGGGTATAGTATCAGGAAGGCAGGGACCCCTTGTTCACTGTCAAAGCTCCAGGACCTGCACAATACCTGACACGTGCCGGTTTCAACCAATGTGGGCTGAGTCACCTGGCGGAGGTATGTGAATGCAGCTTTGCAAAAGTGTTGAGGTCTTCTGAGGGAGCCCCATGGATCCACAGAAAGGCAGGGTGGGCTGGGGTCAGCTGGAGGCTGAGTATGCACCTGAGAGTAACTGCCCTGAATTGAATCGGAGGACCCCCTGCACCTGCTTCAGGAACGTGAGGCTTCTCCTTCTGCACTGGGACTCCAGACCCAGCAGGGATGGGGGAGCACCTACTGGAGTTACTTTTTGAACAGGGACCCCAGATGGCTTCCTCAGCCATCATCCATGGAGCCCCATCCTCTGGAAGAGTGCCAGCCACTGCCCTGTCTTATTTCCTTCTCTCCCCTCCTCCTGCCCCAGCTTCCCTGGCGACTGGGAACCCCCTCCCTCAGCCCAGGCCCCGTGCCTTCTGACTCACTGAGCAGCTCAGCTGGAAAGCATCTGGCCATGCCCATGGCCCTGGCATCTGGCCTATTGTCCCTGCATGAGAGCCACCCTTTCTTCAGACCTTCCACAAAGTGCCTCCAGTAGGATTATGTCCATTGAAAACTTCCCTACCCTGTCCCCAAGAAGAAAATCCCCTCTGATAAGTGGGGGTGGCAAAGCACCCCACACCCAGTACCCTGTGCCAGGTGGAGTGGGAGTCCCAATCTTATCAGCTCATCACATTCCAAACATTCCTTGTGGGCGGGGGGGGGGGGGGGGGGGGGGGGGGGGGGGGGGGGGGGGGGGGGGGGGGGGGGCAGAAGAGGAGAATGCTGCTGCTTGACTCCAATATGCCAGATCCCCCCTATGCTCCTGTGTCGTGTCCCCCACCCCCCCCCCCCCCCCCCCCCGGGCTCAGGTGCCTCTTAGCCCCTTGCACCTTGGTCTCTGTGTCTAGCTCTCCATCTTCTGGTCTGTTCTGTTCTTCCTTTCCCTTCATTTTCTCTTCCCTGTCATCTCAGGAATTTGCAGCAGAAAGCAGGGAGACCAGGCTGGGGTTCTCTGCAGGGCCTTTGTTCCTGTTCTAGGCAATCAAGAACTCAGGGTTTGATCTGGCCCCAGCTCAGCACCACTTCCCTGTGGGTCTTGGGTCCAGGACTTGCCCTCTCTGACCATGGGCTCATCCTACCCCTTGAGTGGTTCTGGGATCTGAGTCTTTGATCTCTAAGGCCTTTTCAGAATGATAGTTCAGGTCTGTCCTGGAGAGAGTTCCCCAAAGCGTCCTCCCAAACCGCACAGGACCAGAAGCGAAGGTTAGCTCCTCCACCTGCATCCCACCTCCACCCAACCCAGGTCCCCTCCCTCTCTTTCTGCCTCTCAGCTTCTTTATACAGCATCCATGGGTATGGGTCCAGTACTCAGACAAAGTTATTCTATTCCCAAAACCACTTACACACACATCCTCTACCTTCTAGACACCTCACAACTTCTGACCAGAGTGGTGGTTAAAGCGGGGGCTGGAATCCAGCAACTGAGTTCCAATTCTGGGTCTGCCACCAACTTACTGTGTGATCTGAGGTTAGTCACTACCCTACTCTGGACTTTGGTTACCTGAGAAATGATGAGAGTAGACTGGTCATCTCATGTTCCACAGCCAAAGGGAAACCCCCAGAGACCTAGACTAGACTGAAGTTTAGGTAGAGGACATGAAGGGGAGTCATCATGGAGATGTCACCCTTTTGGAGACAGCTTCTTCTTCTTCTTCTTCTTCTTCTTCTTCTTCTTCTTTTAGATTATTTATTTATTTAATTCATGAGAGACACAGAGAAAGGCAGAGACAGGCAGAGGGAGAAGCAGGCTCCCTGCAGGGAGCCTGATGCGGGACTCGATCCCAGGACGCTGGGATCACACCCTGAGCCAAAGGCAGACGATCAACCACTGAGCCACCCAGGTGCCCTGGCTCCCTTTTTTTTTAAATTGTTTTTTGTTTTAAAGATTTTATTTATTTATTCATGAGACACACACACACACACACACACACACAGAGAGAGAGAGACAAAGACACAGGCAGAGGGAGAAGCAGGCTCCATGCAGGGAGCCTGGCGTAGGACTCGATGCCGGGTCTCCAGGATCACACCTGGGCTGAAGGCAGCGCTAAACTGCTGAGCCACCTGGGGTACCCCTTTTTGTTTTTTGAGTGTGGAGCAAGCTACTCCCAGGGGCTCCCCTCCCGCACAGTGTTCCCTACCCCAAGCCCTTAGACCATTCACTTATCTGAAAGTGTCCAAAAGAGCAGTACTATGAAGAATATCGCCAAATATGCACAGCCAAAATCAAGCATAATGGTGAAATATTGAAAGCTTTTCCTTTTCTTTTTAAGATTTTATTTATTTATTCATGAAAGACACACACACCCAGAGAGGCAGAGACACAGGCAGAGGGAGAAGCAGACTCCTTGAGGGGAGCCCCATTTGGGACTCCATCCTGGGACTCCAGGACCACACCCTGAGCCGAACTGAGCCACCCAGGCACCCCTGAATGCTTTTCTACTGAGATTGGAAACCAAACAAGGATCTCACTATCCCCACTTCTGTCCAGCAGTATGCTTAGAAATCCCAGACAGGACTTCTATCAAGAGAAAGAAGTTATGAGAATTGTAAAGGAAAAAATAAAACTGCCAATATTTATTTTTAATTTTTTTAAAATTTTATTTATTTATTCATGAAAGACACAGGGAGAGAGAGGCTCCATACAGGGAGGCTGACATGGGACTCGATCCCGGGTCTCCAAGATCCGGCCCTAGGCTGAAGGTGGCGCTAAACCGCTGAGCCACCAAGGCTGCCCAAAACTGCCAATATTTACATGACATAATAGCACACAGAGAAAATTAAAAAAGCATACAAACCGATAGAATAAATAAGTGAATTTAGCAAGGTCACTGGACACAAGTTCAGTATAATCAAATGTTTTTCAATATACTACCCAGTGCACAATCTGAGAAAAGAATTCAAAAGGCAACATCATTTATACATCATAAAAATCAAAATTTTATTGAGAAATAAATCTAATCAGAAAAGTAAAATATCACTCAATACACAGAAAGCCATAAAACATCACTGAGAAATACTATAAAATATCTACATTAACAGAGGGGTATACCGTGTTCATGGATTGGAAGACTCAATATTGTAAAAGTATTAATTCTCCACAAATTAATCTAGCAGAAATCCCAATAAGACCCTAGCAGAAATGTGTGTTTGTACCAAAAAGTTGATTCTAAAATTTATAGAGTAATGCAAAAGAACAAGAATAGCCAAGACATTCTTTTTTTAGAGAGGGGTGGGGAAGGGGCAGAGGGAAATAAAGAATCTTAAGCAGGATGCCCAGTGGCAGTGTGGAGCCTGACATGGGGCTCAATCTCACAACCCTGAGATCATGACCTGAGCCAGAATCAAGAGTTGGATGCTGGGATCCCTGGGTGGCGCAGCAGTTTAGCGCCTGCCTTTGGCCCAGGGTGCGATCCTGGAGACCCGGGATCAAATCCCACGTCGGGCTCCCAGTGCATGGAGCCTGCTTCTCCCTCTGCCTGTGTCTCTGCCTCTCTCTCTGTGTGTGTGACTATCATAAATAAATAAAAATTAAAAAAAAAAGAGTTGGATGCTTAAGCAACTGAGCTATCCAGGTGTGCCAAGACACTCTTGAAGAAGAGAAAAGTTGGGGAACTCCTAGCACCAGATATTAAGACAGTGTGGTATTAGTGCAAGGATAGACCAGTAAAACAAAATAGGGAGCCCTGAAACACGTCCACACAAAAACGGCCACTTGATTTTTGACACAGATTTTGCTTCTTTGCTATACAGAGAAAAGCATGATCTTCTTGATAAATGGTGCTGGGCTTATTGGATACTCAGATGGAAAAAAGCTATCTTGATCCTTCTTCACATCAGATACAGAAAAAAAATTCAAATAGAATAGAGATCTAAATACAAAAATGTAAAACAACAGAAGAAAACATTAAAATAGCTTCATAAGTTTGAAATTGGCCAAGTTTTATTTTCTTTAAAAGATTGTTTATTTGAGGAAGAGAGAGCTCAAGAGAGAGTACAAGCAAGGTGGGGGGACAGAGGGAGAAGGAGGCTCCCCACTGAGCAGGGAGCCTGATGTGCATTCATGACCTGAGCTGAAGGCAGATGCTTAACCAACTGAGCCACTCAGGTGCCTGCAAAGTTTTCTTAAATAGGACACAAAAATCACTAACCATAATGGAAAACCTTGATAAATTATTCTCCATTAAAATGAAGAACTTCTGTTTATTAAAAGTCACCATTAAGAAAGAGAAAAGGAGGGCAACCCGGGTGGCTCAGCAGTTTAGTGCCGCCTTCAGCCCAGGGCCTGATCCTGGAGACCCAGGATTGAGTCCCATGTGGGGCTCCCTGCATGGAGCCTGCTTCTCCCTCTGCCTGTGTCTCTGCCTCTCTCTCTCCCTCTCTGTGTTTCGAATGAATAAATAAATAAATAAAAATCTTAAAAAAAAAGAGAGAAAAGGAAAGCTACAGAGTTGGAGAAGATATTTGGAACACATAGGGATTATATCCAGAATATACAAAGATCTCTTACAGATCAATAGAAGATGGACAACTCAATAGAAAATGAGTGAGAGACTTGAACAGGCACTTCACAAATGAGGCTTTCAAATGGCCTGTGAACATAAGGGAAGGTGCTTGCCTTCATGTCAGTAGGAAAATGCAAAAATCACAATGAGCAAAATGAAAAGACCAATGAGATATGGCATGGATATGAAGTATATAGCACTTTCATACCTGGCTGAGGGAGTGTAAGTTGGCAAAAACACTTTGGAAAACTTTATGACAGCATCAGCTAAAGCTGAACAGGGGATCCCTGGGTGGCTCAGTGGTTTAGTGCCTGCCTTTGGCCCAGGGCGCGATCCTGGAGTCCCGGGATCGAGTCCCACGTCGGGCTCCCGGCATGGAGCCTGCTTCTCCCTCTGCCTGTGTCTCTGCTTCTCTCTCTCTCTCTCTCTCTCTCTCTCTCTCTCTCTCTGTCTATCATGAATAAATAAATAAATAAATCTTTAAAAAAAATTAAAGCTGAACCTATTCAGCCCCTGTGGTCTAGCATTTCCACCTCTGGGCATGGGTCCAACATGAAAAACATACATTTTGTTCCAAAAGGTACGCACAATTGCCAGCAGCCTTGAACTAAAACACCCAGATGTCCATCAGCAATAGACTAGGTCAATAACAGGTGGTCTATTTATATGGCGGCACACTACACAATGCAAAGGAACAAAATACACCTGTAAGGAACAAGGCAGATGAATCTTGGGCATTGTGGGTGGGAGGAGACAGAGACAGACAAAGCAGAGGACAGAAAACCGACAAGAACACAAGATGATAGGCAATCAGAGTGAGATGGATGATGGCCATGGGAGAAGAGGCAGCCAGGTGCTTGGAGACCAGTGGTGTCTGGTAGTCAGAGGTGGGTAGAAACATAAGCCACTGCCCTCCTCCTTCACCCCCATCCCTGGTGAATGACACCCTCCCTCACTGCTCAGTGAGCAGTACTTAGGGAGGAATTAAAGAGGGAGGGCCTGACCTAATGCAGAGCCAAGAGCCTGCAGGTGAGGGGCAGAGAGGACACAGAGAGGTTGGAAATCAGCAGAAGTCAGAGGGAGAGGGGAGCGCCCAGGATCCTCAGGGTGAGGGCTGAGGTTTAAAACCCCAGCATGGATTTTCACATGAGAGGGGAAGACTGAATCTGGAAATCCTAGAGAGCTCATAAAACTGGGTGACCAACCACGGGTTTTCAGGAGAGTGAGCAGGGAAGATTCAATGTGGTGTAGGGCCATCCGCTCTGCGAATTCCCCCCAAGCCCTTTCCTGCACTGGTGCAGGGCTGTAGAAGGTCAGCCCCTGTCAGCTGGACATGACACAGACATATGCAGAATGTTAGTGGCCAAAGGCCAAGATGGCTGGAGGAGACCACAGAGATTCACCTCAGTGATCCAGAGGCTTGAAGGAAAGACTCCCTCCCTACCCCCAACCCACCCCCCAAGTCTTTGGATGGAAAGACTCTGACCCCTAAAGAGCCAAGGAGAGTCAGCAAGTCTTGGGGAGCTGGGAACAAGGGACCTGCTGCTTGCAAGTCAGGGGCTAGTCTGGGGAAGCTGAGGCTAAGGGACACAGGTTTCTGCTCCCCCAAGAGCCAGTGGAGGAGGAGGACAATGGTCTCATTTGTCTCTCATAGTTTGGAGATCCCAATCCTCTGCAGCCTTTGCTTATGCTGCTTCCCTATGGGTCTGGTTTCTCCAGAGGCACATGGTACACAAGACCTTGCCTCCAAGGAGCCATCAAGAGCATGACCCCAGGAGAGCATCAGGAAAACCATGGGAGGCAATGTCTCAGTATCTTTATTGCACAAATGAAGCTTCATCACAGGCCCCAAGTGCACAGCTGGGAAGCAATGGGGGTAGGGGTCCTTGGGGGTGGGGGGCTGTAGAGAAGAGGCAGAACCTTGGGTGAGTTGGCAAGAAGACAGGGAGCATGCTGTGCTCCTATGGTTGGGGAGGCTCCAGTTTGGTGTGGGGGTGAGGAGGCAGCTGGGGAGGACATAGCCCCCAAGAGGGATAAGACCCTCCTCATCAAGTCTCATCTCCAAAAGTCACCTCCAGCAAGCCTTCCCAGAGGCTGTCCCTATTCTCATCTCCTTCCTCCAACCTCCCAAAATATAGATCCCACCAACCCCTCAACCCACGTGGGGCACCTGCTCTGCCTGTATCCCCACATAACTCTCTGACATCTATGTAGCAGGGGCCGGGGTCCTCTGGGTAGGCACAGGGTAGGTGCTCACCAGCACTTTCTGAGTCACCCTGAGAAGGGTCAGCACCACCTGGAAGACTTCCTGAGGGAGGGTCCTTGGAGCTTGGGAGAGGCCAGAGGATCTTCCAGATGTCGAGGGGAAAGAGAAAGAAGAGACCTTAGTGCTGGGAGGGAGTGCTCACACCTCCTGTGACAGCCACATTTCCCACCAAACACCTCAAGTCTAGGGCGGACCTGCCTTTGCTGCCCTGGCTAGGAACCCCCAAAACATGTGGAAGGACCAGCCTATTCCCCTGACCAGTCTCAGCCAAGGAAGCCCAGGTCTGGGGAAGGAGAGGCCATGGCTGGGCAGAAGGCTTGTCATTTACTGGTGCCCTACATCCCACGGGACCCGAGTCTCTCAGGACCAAAGGCTGACAGTCCCTCCCAGCACTGACGAGGAACAGAGGGAGGCTCCCCAGGGGGAGGTGGGGGACTTCTCTTGCTGTCTTCAGGGGTGTTGGTGGGGAACAGGTGGCCTGATGGGAAAGGGAAGCAGGTGTTTACCTGGTCAGTAGAGACTTGGCTGAAGTTCAGATTTAGCCACTTCAAGCATACCATGAGGAGAGAGAGTTCTTTTCTGTGCTGCTGCCCCAAACTTCCCAGGCAAGGGCAGGGACAGGCAGGGACAGAGAAGGCTGAGGGGCTGGGCCCCCCGACACTTCTGGAAAACCCACAACCACTTTTCCTGGCCTAGCCCAGCTCCTACAGCGAAGTCTTTTAGGTGGGCGGCACCTGGGTTCCTGTCCCAGCCTGTTTGTGCAGAGATGAGAGATGAGGGCTAGGGGGACAGAGACACGGAAGGAGCTGGGACAAGAGGGCGGAAAAGTAGGGTGTTGGAGTTGAAGGAGGCGGTGAGAGAGAAGGCTCTAGAAGGCCCATGGGCAAGGGCCCGGGAAGTGGGGCAGAGCTGTCCCATCATCCTGGCCCAGAGGTGGGGAGCTGCACGTCGCTGGCCCCTGTACCCTGCCCACAACCTGTGTCTTCACTTTCTGGGGGCCTACCCCACATTTGCTGGTAGTTCTGGGTATGCGTCCGGGGGCTGTCCTCGGGGGATGTGACCTTACAGGGAGGTGACTGCTTGTCGGCCCAGGGCAGCACCCCCCCCACAGTCACTCCTGATTATCTTTCCCGTCAGCTCTGCCTGGAGGGACAGCCTTCCTCTGCCAGAGATGGAAGGCAGGCTGCAGCTTATCTGACCCAGTCTGGCCATGGGGGAGCCCCTGCTCTTGGGGGCCTGGATCATGTGAGTCAGGGAGACCAGAGAGATTGCTTCCCCCCGCCCCCCATCCTGGGAGCCAGGAGGCCCCCTTCCTGTCCCAGTTTCCCAGTCTCTCCTCTGAGAGCAGGCCTGAGGCTCCTGGGCAGCAGCCAGATTCCTGCTGGGAGGGTGGGCTGTGGGGGGATGGGCAGGCAGCAGCTACTGTTCTGCAGGTCCCATCCCCCACGTGGAGTGAGCCAGGCTCCTGCCTCCTCCAGCTTCCAGAGTCGGTTCACCCGCGTGAGACAAGAGTAATGGACCCAGCCAGGGCCTGACCCAAGAGCCTTGGCTCCGAGCCCAGCACTAAGAACACTGTCCGTAAATATTTGGGGAGTGAATGGTGCCCGCCCCTCTGCACACAGCCGACTCTTTCCTGCAGCCCTAGAAGGCTTGTGGGAGCAGGAGGCCATGGTGTGCATCCCTCTGCCTCCGAGCTGGGATGGGATCGGCACCAAGGATCGGCCTAGACCATCTTCCTCTTTACCCACAGTGGCCCCACTTCGGCCATCCCCCTGCCTCCAGGCTGGACAAAGCCTGCTCCAGCTGGGAGACCCCAAGCCTTCTCTCTTGGGTGCAGGATCCTTTGCTAATGGGTGTTCCTGTGCTCGCTTTGGTAGCACATATGCTAATGGGTGTTCTTTCTGAAATCTAGCTTCTGCTCATTTTATTATTATTATTATTATTATTATTATTATTATTATTATTATTCATGAAAGACACAGAGAAAGAGAGAGGCAGAGACACAGGCAGAGGGAGAAGCAGTATTCATGCAGGGAGCCTGATGTGGGACTCGATCCCAGGACTCCCGAATGCAGGCACTAAACCTCTGAGCCATCCAGGCGTCCCAAGCTTCTGCTCTTCTGAGAGCCCTGGAGTTGTTATTGGAATGGAAATGAACCCCATCTGGCCTTTGAAAAATAACCTATGGTCCTCACTTTGCTCTACTGTGCCCTTCTGGAGAGTCTGCTCTTTGTCACCTGGCCTAGAAGGGCTGAGCCCTGGGCAGAACCCCCAAAACTCCTTGGGGGTCCCCTTCCCTGACCCACCACGAGCCTGGAGAGGGACACCTTTCCACTTCCCTGTGGCCTCAGATTAGGACAAGGAGAATGTCTTTGGAAGGACATGTCTGGACGATTCCCACACCAGGCAGCTGAGAATGCACCTGCTGCATGGGCATGGCTTAAGTGGTCTCGGGGTGCTCCCTGCCTGCACCCCCAGGGATCTGGGAGAGGCTGTGGATGCAGGGCTGCGCTGGGCTGGGCTGTGGGACAGGAAAGCTGGAGTCAGGGCTGGGAAGAAGGCAGCTGTGTCTGCTTTTCCAACCTTGCTCCTTTGCCTAGAGCTCAATATCTAACCTCATTTCATGAGACTGCCTTGGCCCACTGTCTTGTTGTGTAATACCGGGCAAGTTATTGCAAAGCTCTAGAGCTCAGTTTCCTCATCTGTAAATGGGGATAATAATAGTGCCTGCTTCCTAAGATTGCTTTAAGGATCAGATGAGAGCACGTATGCAAGGCACTTAGCATGGGAGAGAGTACAGACTAAGTATGCAATAAATGTTAACCATTATGACTGAGGGTTTTAAGACAGAAGGTCAAGTTCCCCAAGTTCTCTCAGCCCTGAGCTCTGGGTGTGCTTCTCATGGCCTGGGGGAGGGGGGTTATGTGGGAAATAAGGTCTTCTGGGACCAGACAGACTCCTGGCTCTAATCAAACCAACCTCCTCCTACCATGATCAGGGGTGGGGGTGGGGATAGGTCTCTGGCTCTTGCAGGTCTCTAAATCTGGTGCCTTCTCCCAACCCCCTCCAGCCTTGCCAGGCTGTTGCCCATCCCACTTCCAGGAAAAGAGACATAAACACAGCCAGGATGAATGAGAGCCCCAGCATCCTCTCCGGAAGCACCAGGGTGGTGAGGAGCTCTTGTCTGGAACAGGGAAGGTCTGGGAATTCCTAAGGCTTGGGTGGGGGAGCCCGGGGAGGAGGGAAATACCCCTTCCAGGAGCCAAAGACAGGTGAGGCAGGATAGTTCCCCACCCGTATCCCCCCCCACACACAACAAAGGTCATGTTCAGACCCCTGCCACCCTGTCTGTACACCCATCGAGTGTGAAGTGGTATCTCACTGTGGTTTTGATTGATTTGCACTTCCCAGATGACTAATAATGTTGAACATCTTCTTAAGTGCTTATTGGTCATTTGTGTATCTTCTTTGGAGAAGTCTATTCAGATGCTTTTAAACCACCTCACCGGCACCAAGTCACTAGGCTGTCCTTCCTCCTTCCATTCTCCCCACTGCTCTCTGTTCTCCCTCAAAGCCCAGCTCTAGCCAGACCCTCCCCTCTGCTTGAACCTTCAAGGGCTCCCCATTGCTTGTAGCCAAACCTGCCAAACTGTTCTGTGAAACGTGTTTAGGAAAAAGAAAGAGACGTTCCTCTGAAAATGGTGCCACAGTAAACTACAGTCATCATCTTGGGAAATGCTGCAAACTCAAACGCTCTCCATGTTTGTCAACGCGTATTGGCTCAGAGCATTCCCAAAGCAAAAACCCCCTTCCCAGACCCAGAATTTCCCAAATGAACATAACGATAGACACACATGCTGCCTTGTATTTTCTTTTTAACAGCTTTATTGAAATACAATTCACATGTCGTACCACTTGCTCAAAGTGTACAATTCAGTGGGTTTTAGAATACTCAGTCATGGGATGCCTGGGTAGCTCAGGGGTTGAGCGTCTGCCTTTGGCTCAGGGTGTGATCCCGGAGTCCTGGGATCGAGTCCCACATCAGGCTTCCTACAGGGAGTCTGCTTCTTTCTCTACCTCTCTCTCTGTCTCTGTCTCTCATGAATAAATAAATAAAATCTTTAAAAAAAAAAGAATAGTCATGTAACTCCCACTATAATCAATTTTGGAACATTTTTATTACCCCAGAAAGAAACCCCATACATGTTGTTTAGCCATCATCCCCAACCTGCCCCTGTTTCTCCTTCTGTACCCTAAGCAACTACTAATGTGCTTTCTGTCTCCATATTTGCCTGTTCTGGACATTTCATATAAATGGAATCATACTACATACAGTGTCTTGTGACTGGCTTCTTTGACTCAGCAAAATGTCTTTAAGTTTCGACCATACTGTAATGTGTATCTGTGCTTCATTCCTCTTTATGGCCAAGTCCATTGTGTGGATGTGATACTTTTTTTTTTAAGATTTATTTATTTATTATTTATTTATTCATTCATTCATTCATTCGAGACAGAGAGAGAGAGAGAGAGAGAGAGAGAGAGAGAGAGAGAGAGAAAGAAAGAGGTAGAGACATAGGCAGAGGGAGAAGCAGGCTCCATGCAGGAAGCCTGATATGGGACTTGATCCCAGGACTCCAGGATCCCACCCTGAGCCACCCAGGCGTCCCTGGATGTGATACTTTTTATTTCAAGTGAGTTTTACTTTGGGGCTATTATGAATAATGATGGTGCTATGAACATTTGTGTTACAAGCTTTTGTGTAGACACGTGTTTGTTACTCTTGGGTGTAAACCAGGGAGTGGAATTGCTGAGCCAAATGGTCACTCTATATTTAACTCTTTGAGGAAATGCCAGACTATTTATTTTTTATTGTTTATTTTTTGCCAGACTATTTTTTGAAGCAATCCCAACATTTAACATTCCCACAAACCTTGCACGAGGGTTCCAATTTCTCTGCGTCCTTACCAAAACCTATCTGACTTTTTGGTTCTAGTCATCCTTGTGAGTGCTGAGTGGTATCCCACTGTGGCTTTGACTTGGATTTCTCTAATGACTAGTGATGTTGAGCACCTTCTTACAGGCTTGTTGGCTGTTCCCAGGTCTCGTTTGGCGAAATATCCATTCAGATCCTTTGCCTATTTTAAGCTGAATTACTCGTCTTTTTATTATGGAGTTGTAAGCGTACCTTATATATTCTAGATACCAATCTTATCAGATATATGATTTAGAAATATTTTATTCCATTCTGTAAGTCATATTTTGTTTTCAGGAAGGTGTCCTTTGAAGCACAGAGGTTTTAAATTGTGAAGTGCAGTGTCTTAGTCCACTTGGGTTGTTTTGACAAAATACCACCAACTGGGTAGATTTTAAACAATAGACATTTGTGGCTCACATTTCTGGAGGCTGGAAGTCAAAGTCAGGGCATAAGCACAATGGGGTCAGGGCCCTCTTCTGGTTGCAGACTTCTCCCTGTATCCTCACATGAGGCTAAGGAGCTCTGTGGAGCCTCTTTTATAAGGGCACTAATCCCAATTATGAAGCTCTGCGCTCTCCATCTAGTCACTTCCCAAAGGCTCCACCTCCTAATATCTCCACTTTGGGGATTAGCATTTTAGCATATGAATGTTGAGGCCAGGAACACAAACATTCAGATCTTGGCATTCACTTTACTTATATTTCCTTTTGTTGCTTGTGCTTTTGGTATTGCATCTGAGAATCCATTGCCAAATCCAGGATCACAAAGATTTACCTCTGTGTTGTCTTCTAAGAGTTTTACAGGTTTGGTTCTCTCATTTAAATCTTTGATGGATTTTGAGTTAATTTATGTATATGATCTGAGGTAGGGGTCCAACTTCATTCTTTTTTTTTTTATTCATGAGAGACACAGAGAGAGAGGCAGAAACACAGGCAGAGAGAGAAGCAGGCTCCTCCGTACAGGGAGTCCAATGTGGGACTCGATCCCGGAATCCCGGGATCACGCCTGAGCCAAAGGCAGACACTCAACCACTGAGCCACCCAGGCTCCCCTCCAACTTCATTCTTTTGCATGTAGATATCCAGTCCTCACTGACATTTCCCTTCGTATATTTATAAAACGTCCAGTCGCAGCTCATGGAACTCTGGGTGAGTTCTTGTTGGGAAATGCCAATCTACCAGATTGGATCCAAGTTTCTTAGCCTGATCAAAGCTCCTCACCATCTGCATCCAACTTCTCTCTTTCTACCTTGTCTGGGCTGGCCTCTTACTGCTCCCTAGACTCCTAGTGGGTTTTCCTGCCTCTATATCTGAGGATATACTGTTTCGATGCTTCCCTCTACCCCCAGCCCTGCATGCACACACATCACCCATCTTTGCCTGCTGAAATACACTCATCTTTAAGGAATAATAATAGCCAACATTTATTGGGCACTTGCTATATGCCATTTTCCCAAGTAATCTGTTTCTATGATCTCATTTAATTTTTACGGTAACCTTCTGAAGTATATATTCCTATTATCTCCATCTTACAGATAAAGAAGTTGAAGTTCAACATGAGTAAGTCACTTGCCCAAGGTTACTCAGTTAGCAGGTGATGGAGGGAGAATTTGAACCCAGGCCATCCGACTTGAGCCCTCTGCTCTTAACAAATCACCTTCCAACAACCTTTGCTTATCACTGCCACTCTGCCCACCACCTCATTAGTACCAAAATATATTTACTCAGCTCTGTGATGCATTTCACTGAAATAAAAAATTAGTGAGTGAGTAAAAGAATTAATAGAACTGCATTGTCAGAGCTGGAAGGAACCCAAGCCATGATGGACATTCCAGGATAACAACTTGATCTGACAGGGAGGTTCTGAGACTCATCCAGGGTCACAAGGTGGGGGCAGAAACCATGTCAGGACCAGGTCTCTTCACCACCAGCCTTGTAGTTTTGACAGCACACCTGCCATGCCTCCTTTCAACACACGTTTATTGGGTGCCTTCTCTGCACCGGGCCCCAGTCTGAGTGAGCTCTATCTGAGGCAAACAGGACAAGACTCCTAGGATCCTGTTCTGTCTCTCTTCCCGGGACTGGGAGACTTAGGTCTCTTAGGGCTTCCCCAGGCTTCAAGACCCTCCAGGGCATCTGTGGACTCCCGGCCAGCTTTCTCTATTCTCTTGCAGGGAGCACCGGGAATGGGAGGCAGCAGTTGGCCAGGGGCACAGGGCGGGCCGGGAGGAAGGACCCTGGGTCCAGTTCATTTCCTGGCACCCTTGTTTGCCGCGTGCCCCTGGCTTCTGGTGGCTGTTTCCGCCCGCCCACAGCCTCCCTGAATGCGTGGGCAGCTGGCCTGAGCTGGAAGTCTCCCACCATTCTCAGTTTTGACTGCCTCTGAGCTGGGCCCTCCCCTCAGAACCCAGCAGATCGGGGTTAGAATCCTGCTCCCTTTACCAGTGGTGTGGCCGTGGGCATGTCACTTTGCCAGTCTGGGCCTTTGTTTCCTTCTGGAAAAGGGGACAATAGGACTGACCTCACAGGCTTGTCATGAATAAAGGTTGCAATCCACATAAGGGCTTAGCACTGTGAGACTCCAAATAAAAACTACTGTGCCTTTTCTCAGCCCGGTTCTCCCCATTTTCCTCCTCCAGGAAGTCTTCTAGGATGCCAACTTTCTGCTGTCTCCCCATCCTTGTGTTAGAGTTCCACTCTGAACCCTGGGGAAGGCCAACCAGGCTCCTCTGTGATGGGGGTATTGTGATGGGGTTCCCCAGGTGCTGATACCTCTACTAGCTCTTAGGGATCCATTTCCTGGACACAGAAATGTCCATGTCCCACATGAATGGAGCCAAGGGGAACCCACAAAAAACACTGTGAGTTGTCTGATGGACCAGAGAAGATTCAATTTGATGCATATCATTGACCTCCACTCCAAGCAGAGCACTGCAGTAGGAGCTATTGGTAGGATGGATGGAGAGAGAGGGTCTGAGCATGCTTTTCCTGGGAGTCAGGGTTGTTGGGAGACAGACAGCCACTGTCACCCCCACTGCCACCATCGCAATAAAAAATAACATTTATTGACCTATTTACTATGTGGCAGGGACTGTGCAAATTCTCATTTACTCTCTACGGCGACTCTATGGTGAGAGTGCAGTTATTCACTCCAGTGTGCAGATGGAGAGACTGAGTCACAGTCATATGTCACTTATTGCCCAAGCTAATAAATGACATGTGGCCCAATGTGACAAGTGCTCTTGTCCTAGGGAAAAACAGTTATCCTGGAGCAAAAAGCATCTGTGGAGGCCAAAGGAGCCAGGAAGATGGTGGATTTCACTTGACCTTGATGGGAGCTGTCAATGGGCAGGCAGATGCTGGGGTGTGGCTTGCAGATGGAGGGAATGCCCTGGGCAAAGGTCTTGAGAAAGAAATGAGCAGGATTTGGGGGATGAAGATCCTCCTGCCCCCACCCCCGCACCCCCACCCTTGCTTGGAGCCATGGGGAAAGGATGAGAGTGTGGAGTGCAAGGACCAAAGGTAAGCAGGCGGTCATGGAGGACCTCAAGCCCCAGACTGAGCAGCTGGGTATTCTAAGCTTGGTTCTGCAAGTTGTCCAAAGTTGATGTTTTTTGTTTGTTTGTTTGTTTGTTTTTAAGATTTTATTTATTTATTTGAGAAAGAGAGAGGGAGCAAGCATGAGCAGGGGTGGGGGTGGGAGGGTGGGGTGGAGAGGCAGAGGGACAAACTCCCCCTGAGCAGGGAGTCCAGCACAGGACTCAATCCTAGGACCCTGAGATCATGACCTGAGCCCAAGGCAGTTGCTTAACTGACTGAGCCACCCAGGCACCCCCAAGATTGATTTTGAATACAGTCATGGTAGGAAATCCTCTGCACCCAGATAATGATTGTCTAAGAGAAGAGAGCAGAAAGGGCACAGTGTGTGTCCCCATGCCAGGTGCTCCCCAGGTATGATCTTGGTCACTCTCCCAGCTGTCCCCAGAGCAGGGCACGATCGTCACCTCTTTGCAAAGAAACTGAGGCTGAGATGACCAAAAGTGAGTTGGGGCTGACGTGCATTGGGGTAGCAGATCCCACTGCCTGGCACCCTGTCAGCAAGTGTGGCTGTACAGTGTTCTGAAGTCTATGGGAGCAGAGAGGAGGGTAGGCATGAAATGAATGAAGTGGGGACCCCAAGACAGCAAGAACAACAAGAGAGGTAGATGGCAAAAAGGACAGAACGGGGGGCCTGGAGTGCCAGGTATACGTGGTGAGTGGCCTATGGGAATATCACCCATAGGGGTGACTATGGGGACTATCATGGGGACTATCTCAGGGGAGCTTGCTGTGGGCCCAGCCTGACCACAAGGATCTAGGCTGCCATGGCCAGGTTGATGTCAGGTTGAGGCTAGTGCTTCTGGGGAAAGACCTCCAAACACGGGTTTGGAGTGCACCCCTTTGGGGTTCCTTGTGGGCTCTGGCCTCTTTGTCTCTCTCCACCTCCATCCTGGGGCCTCTGGCAGATTCCCCGGAGGCCGTGCACATCCACTTAAGAGACCCTAGAGGTCTTGCAGACTCACGAGCAATCCCTGCTACTGACCTCTCCTTGTGTCCCCTGCACCCGCTGGCCACCAGATCCTGCCCCCATCCTCACCCAAATATCTCTCAAATGAAATTGAGAGATAATTCCATGTCCACCGCTGCAATAGGGCAGGTCCTCATCCTTTCTCATGTCCCTTCCTGCATTAGCCCCTGATCAGTCTTTCAAATCTTTCATCTGGCTCTTAGCTCAGGGCCAGATGTAAAGCCATCCATTCCCTTCAGTTCTAAGGCCAGCAGGCTTTCCTGATCATGTCCCTTACAGCCTCTGTGCTTGCGATCGCTGCCCTGCTGCCCTGCCCATGGCAGCTCACTGGGCCCGTGCCCCTGTGTGCATCTGCTTGTCCTCCCCCATCTGTACCCCCGGGCACTGTCTTGCTCAGCAGTCAAGGCGGGCTGTGTCCTGTGTCCACGCTCCTCCTCCAAGCCACTGTCAGGAGTGCTGCCCAGAGCAGGTCTGCCACTGAGGGTTTGGCCTCAACACAACTCTTCCCTTCAGAGGAGTCCGGGACACAGTGGGGAAGGAGACCTCCAGAGGGCAAAGGCCAAGACTTTGGGCATCGTTTTGCAGGAAAATGAAATCCCTTCCTCATTGCCCCATCATGCTAACAGTTAACCAGAGAGGGCAGCCCAGGGGCCTGTCGGGAACCCCTGCCCGCCCCTCCCACCCCCATGAAATCATTCTTTGTCCCAGCTCTGGACTTTTCCTTCCCTCCCCCTACCTTCATGCCGCCTGAATCATTTATCCCCCAGGGCCCTGGTTTCTGTGGGCGAAGCTGTAACATCCTGCCCCGTCCCTGCCAGGGAGCCCACGTGCTACCCTGCCAGGTAGAGCTCTTTGCCTTTTTTTTTTTTTAATTATTTATTTATGATAGTCATCACAGAGAGAGAGAGGGGGGCAGAGACAAGGCAGAGACATAGGCAGAGGGAGAAGCAGGCTCCATGCACCGGGAGCCCGACGTGGGATTCGATCCCGGGTCTCCAGGATCGCGCCCTGGGCCAAAGGCAGGCGCCAAACCGCTGCGCCACCCAAGGATCCCAGCTCTTTGCCTTTTAATAGGAACATTCAGGAACAAGGCCTTAGGCCACAGGAAGGTTGCCTCATGGTTAGAACTTCTGTGATCCTGGCAGGAAAGGAGAGGGCCCTTAATGATGAAGGGAATTTCTGCTACCTCCTAGATCAAACTCCAGAGGGTGCACTGCCTCATCCATCAGATTCAGGGACCTGAGAGCAGGTCTAGTGCCCTCCCCCTGCTGCACCCACCACCCCAATCCTCCCCCCTTCCCTGGTCCTGGCTGCCCTGTTCTCTGCTCCTTAGCTCCCTGAAAGTTACAAGCAAATTTCCAATCTGGGGTAGCTGGTTTCACTGCCCTGCTTCACTGGCCAGTTCACTGGTGAGGTCCACAGTGAGGCCGTAGGGAGGTGGGTGCTGGGACGAGGAACATGGGCAGGGAGGAGGCTCCAACCTGTTACTCAGGGCCCAGCTGGGTCCGGAGTGGGTGGGGTGGAGGAAGTGAGTCAGTGGGCACAGCGATTCATGCCTCAGAATTCTGACTTTCCTTTTCAACCCACTGAGCCAAGACATTTGTCCCAACAGGATCCCAGGCCTGGGGAGGGGACGGGGGGCAAGAGGATATTTATGAGACAGAGTTGGCCTCTCATTCACCTCTATGGAGTTCTCTGTTTTAGGGCCATAAAGAGAATGTGGCGAAGTGGATTCGGCTGGACATGTGGTAAGCGAAGACCTCCCATGTCTGAGGGACTGTCATGAGTGCTAGAAATGCAGGTGTACTCAACAGTGAGCATAATTACCACACAGTGAGGGACTTCTGGGCCCCAGTTGTGCTGTGTTCCCACAAACCTGTGAGTCTGGTATCCATAATCACACTGCAAGCCCAGACTAGAAGTCATTGTAAAGGCTGGAAGATTCGAGAATGACTGCGTGTCACCCCCACTGCGCCCCCCTCCCGTTGCCCCACAAGCCCCAGCCCTAAGATACAACACGGTGCATGTTTAGGTTGTTTACATGTGAGAGCTCTCCGAATGTGGGGTCAAGATGAGAGCTCGGCCTCCCCGAAAAATGTCCCACTTCATCTTGGACACCCCTGGGGGTCCTCAGCTCTGTGCCTGTATGTAGTAGGGTGTCAGTGAATGTTTGAGGCTGACGGATTCTGAGCTAGGGACTAGGCGCCTGCCCTGTGGTATCTAGGTCACAGGAGAAAGGAAATCTGATAAACCCATTCATGCTTCATTGCTCCTCCTTCCCTCCTCAGTAATTTGCATTTGCGGATCAGAGATAGAGACCTGAGTCTTAATTCAATAGCAAAGATTTGGTCCACTTAGTTCAACAAATCTTCAGAGCCCTGGGACACACGGGATGCCGGCTAGGGAATAATGAGAACTCACATCCAGCCCTTTCATTGCACAGACGGAGAAATCGAGTTTTGGAGGAGGAAAGTAACTTGATGAAGGTGAGAGGGCCGAAGAGAGCCTGCACTCAATCCACGAGGCACGCCGATTCTGCTCCATGTTTCTTCTCCAGCTGCCTGTGCACAGCCCATCTGCACTCCGATCTTCCTGTGAGAAGTGAGGGAGCAAGCAGTGTAGTTCAGGGCTCCTGGAGACTGAGATGTGGGTGGCGGTTACTGAGACCAAGGCTGATGCAAACCTAGCAAGCCCTGAATAAACCGAGGCACCTTTACAGAATCTTGACGTTACCATCGTTGTGACTGAGAAAACTTCACCCCAAACCAGGTCCCAACTCTTCTGCTTTCTTCTCTCCCTCCGTTCTGATATTCTCTCTCCATCTTGCTAGTCCTTTCCTGCTCCCTTGTCTGGATACTCCTTCTCCAAGAAGCCTCCCTGCCTCCACAACAGAACCCACAGTTGGCTTGTTGTCACAGTCTCCTCCAGAAGCAGATGGACCCCACCCAGGGTTTTGCTTGATGTCAAGACTGATGACGCCACACACGCCAGGAGGGTATGAAAAAGTTTACTATTTACATAATTGAGGTCTCTGAGGAGAGCAGGGCTGGCCTTTTGAGCAAGGTCTGAAATGGTGTGAGAGAGCAAGAAGAGATTGCTTCACTGTGGCTAGGGACTAAGCAAGGTGAGCCTTTATGCAGGAAAGGGGTTTGAATCCCCTTGGATGCCAAAGGAGGGAACATGGCCCCAGGCTCTGTTATCAGCTGATCCAGGTGTGGGGCCTAGAGGGAGAGGAAGAGGTGGGGCTTACAGCTATCAGCAGTAAACATAAAAAAAATGGACTCTGGGGATCCCTGGGTGGCTCAGCGGTTTGGCGCCTGCCTTTGGCCCAGGGCGCGATCCTGGAGACCCGGGATCGAATCCCACGTCGGGCTCCCGGTGCATGGAGCCTGCTTCTCCCTCTGCCTGTGTCTCTGCCTCTCTCTCCCTCTCTGTGACTATCATAAATAAATAAAAATTAAAAAAAAAACAAATTCTTTAAAAAAATGGACTCTGATTCCTTCACACATGTTATTCGTGTGCCCTTGTTTCTCTCTACCTTTCTAGGTGAGGCTCTTCTCCATGGAGAAGAGTTGACACGATAAAGTCAGCTGATGGATGAGATGAGGCTATGGATGATTTGTCACTGGAACCAAGGGACTTCAGACCCTTGTCATGAACTTTGAGGTTTCTCCTGCATCTCTTCAGCTCAGAGACCCTTCCAGGGTCCACATCTCCCAACATCCCTCCTCCAGCTTTGTCTTGCCCCACCCCATCTATCTGACACTCCTCCACATTCCTTACCTCGAGCCCTCCCCCACTCCCAGGCGCCCTGCTCCCACTCCACATTCCCTCAGGATACTCCCCTGGAGTGGAAAAACCATCCCTCATCCCTTTCCTGCTCCCAGCCCTGGGATCGGACATGCTGGTCATTCCTGTTTGGGATGGCCCAAGAGATAATGGCTGGCATACAGCCCATCTGTCATCACAGGATTCTCAAAGCTGTTTCAGGTAGGACCCCTTGCCCACACTGAGCATCCACCCTGGCCCCTGCTTTCCTTGGCCCCGGCTGTCTCCCCTTCTCCAGAAACAAGGTGGAGGACCTGGCAGCCAGCCCAAAGGAGAATAAGGTAACTTCAGGTCAGCTTTCTATGCCTTGCCCCCAGATGTCTCCTAACCCCTGCACACCCTGGGCCACAAGGCAGACCACGGGGAGAGGTTGGGTGGCTCTGGGAGTCACAACTCAGGAACGTATGCTGTCCTAAGGGCAGATAGGGATGAACACCATAGACCACGCTGTTATGCAGTTGCTTTTGTTCAGATGCATCTGGCTATCTAACCAACATCTGCTCGGGACTCGTCTCTTACAGACACAGGTGTGGTCAGTAGCTTCCAGTGCTAGCTCTGCCTGCCTCGAGCTGCCTGACCTTGGACATCCAGGTTTCCTCATAAGTCAAATGAAGATGATAATACTGACCTCGCAGGGAGGACAGGAGGATGAAATGAGTCTTCACATGAAACAATTCATACACTATAATGTTCAAGTCCCCCTCCAGGTTCTCAATCTAATTCTGTACTCCAGAACTCCTTTTTCTTTTCCTTAGGGAGGGTGCCAAATTGTACAAGTTTAGGTTCCCCCCCCCAAACTTAGACCTGCCCTGAGTAGTGTACAAATGTTAATGATTAGCACAAGTGGTCAAGAAGGACTCTGAGGTCAGATAATACAGGATGAAAATCCAAGCTGTGTGGTCTTAACCAAGTTGCTTAGCCTTTCTGAGTCTCAGGTTCCTCATGAAGCAGATAATCCTCAAAGATTATTGTGAGGTTTGATCTAATAATCCTCGTAAAGTACTTAGCATAGTTCCTGCTGCATTAGCACTTTTTCCTTTTTTTTTTTTTGAGCATTTTCTACATAGAAGTTTTCATTTTATTATTATAAACTTCCAGAAACAGGGACTCTAAATCAAACTGCAAGAGAGTGAGGGCTGAGGGCTGAATTTCTGGGCCAAAAGAAGAAAGTTCCTTCAGCCTGGAGAAAACAATGTTCAGGGGAAGTGGTTCTTTGTACTTGCAATATGAAAAATCTGAGTTAGATTCAAGAAAGTACATAGTGACCTCTTGAAGTTCCCTTTCAATTAGATTCTTCTGAGGATGACCGGGCCTTTGGGCCCTGCCCACCTACCTCCACCTGGTGCCACTCACTACACACCCACGGAGGCTGGCGTCCCCGCCCCATCTCCAAACACTCAGGCTGAGCCCAGGTAGGAGGAGGAGACATTTGGGATTCTGCTGGGCCGGGCCCTGAAGGCAGGAGCGGATGAGATATGGGTGCAGTCTGGGCCCAGTTCCCTGGCCACACAGTGCATTCTAAGGAGAAGGGACTCATTTACACCCCGGAGGGTGTATGAGGGATACCAGAAGGCGGAGCCCTGTGGGGGAAGTGCTGTCTTGCTGCTCATTACAATTAGCAGCGCTTGGTTAGTACCACTGCTAAATGTCTGTCCGGCTTTGCCGAGGGAACATATCCAGCCCGGATCAGGGTGGGTGGGTGCGGGCGGGCAAGAGAAACACATCTGGACAAGGACAGCGAAGGGCCTGGGTGCGAGGAAGAAGGCCCAGAGACCGCCAAGCGCCTCTCAGGGATTCACGGCGCTGCGGAGGCGAGGCCGGCATTGCCCCCAGGGGCGCGCAGATGTGGGCTCCCAGATGCGCCAACGCCGGGGCTCCCCAGCCGGCCCGCAGAGGTGGCCGCGCCGGGAACGGCCTTGCCAGCAGCAGTGGCAGCCGGAGCAAAGCCTCCAGACAAATCCCACCCCCGGCCCCGCCCGTCCAATCCATCTTGCTCGGGAGGTGACGCTTCCTAGGAGAAGCAAGGGGCGGAGAGGGGAAATCCAAGCCTTTGGGGGCTCCCGACAGGTGTTTGGGGGAGAGGGCGGAGCCTGGTTAGGGAGGATGAGGAGGGAGGGGCGGCGCTGCCCCTTTAAGAGGCGGTGGCGGAGCCGGGACCTTTTCTCTTTCCCCGGAAGGAAAGCGGAGCCCCGGCTGGGCGCGCAAGGTGGGGAGGTGCGGGGCTGGGCGTGGGGAGGCGGGGCGCGCGCGCAGAGGACCGCTCCCTCCCGTCTTCCTCGCGATCCACCGGTCTGCGTTCCCAGATCCGCCGCGGAGCCGAGGGCGAAGGGGGCGCGGCCGGGACGAACCGGGGGCAGGGTGCCCGGGGCGGGGGGGCCGTGACCCGGCGGCTGGGCAGGCGGGAGGGTAGACCGGCGAGCCTCGGAGAGGAATCGGGGCGCGCAGACCCTGGGCGGACGTGACACTGACGGGGCTGAGGGCCAGAAACTTCGCAGCGCTGCGGGGCTCCGGGACGCGCCCGCCGGAGCGGTCCCCGCGGTCCCCCGCCGTGCGCGCGGCAGGTGGACAGGTCCTGGCTCCCAGCGCCAGGCGCCCCCGCCCCCGCCCCCGCCGCGGCCCCCGCCCCCGCCCCCGCCCCTGCAGCCATGGGCCCGCGCGCCCGCCGCGCCGCCTGCGTCCCGCGCCCGGTGCTCTGCGCGCTCGCCTTGATGGTGGCCGCCGGCGGCCGCGTCGCCTCCGCCTTCAACCTGGACACCCGATTCCTGGTGGTGAAAGAGGCCAGGAACCCGGGCAGCCTCTTCGGCTACTCGGTCGCCCTCCATCGGCAGACGGAGCGGCAGCGGCGCTACCTGTAAGTGAGGCGGGCGGGGGCGACCGTGCGTGTGCAGGCTGCGGATCCGGAGCCTTAGCCGCAGCCTGGCTTCCAGGCCCGCGGGCCGCCGGCTCTAGTGAACCGGGATTAAGGGGGCGGGGACCTGGGCAGCCCTTCTGCGGCCGAGGTCTGGCGGGAAGTGGAGGGATTGGGTGTGGGATGGGGTCAGCAGTCATTAGCAAGTGCTGACCGGCCGGAACCTGCCTAAAGTCAGCCCCTCAACCCTCTAAACCTCTCTTGAAAGTGGAAGTGGGATCCCCGTTTCCCAAGCCCCCTCCCACTCTGTCGACCTAGTATGTAATCTACGAATACTTCTCTCCAGGGCTGGGACCTGGGGAAAACTGCAAGGTAAACACTCAGTGGATCCCTCTATCCCCTTTCCTGGGAAGAACCTGTGGGCATATATGTGTTTAACAACCCCCCCTCCCGCCCGCCGGCCTTTACACCTTGCGTTTAGTCTGCCGGCCATGCCAGCCACACCCTCTGCAGAGCCAGACTGGAGGGCCTTCTAAGGGACTTGGCGCTTGGCGGTTGCAGGGTGAGGTGATGGGCGAGTCTGGGCATTTGGAGCTGTCCGGGAGCTCCCTCTGACCCCTTGAAGATGGGGAAGTGGAGGGAGCTGTCCCGACTCCTGCTTGGTCTCCTGCCCCCACCGCACCCCCAGCAGGGACGCCCTCCCACCAGACATCTTCCCCACATTCCACAGATTCATGTTGAATCTTCAACCCTGAGTGTGTTTGTTTTGGTTTGAAGAGGGAAATGGTGTTTTTCTCTTCTGTTAGACTTCCCCCCCCCCCCCCCCCCGACAGCTGTAAGGAGAAGGAGGGGGGGAGAACTACCCACTGGAGAGAGGAGAGAAGGAGATTGCATCCAGCTGTTTGTTTCCTACCCTGCTTCCTGCTACCCGCTGCCACCGACACTCTCCTGCCTAGAGTCCAGGTTTCAGGGATTTTTCTTCTGTAGGCTCAGGTGCTGAGGTTGACAGCCAGGGGAAGAAGGCCGCTGGGGGAGGGCAGGCTACCCCAGGAGGGAAGGTGTTAGGAAAGGTCGGGCAGGCCCCACCTAAGTCTCTGGGCTGGGGGACCTACCAGACAGCTATCCCTACCTGGTGTCTCACTCCACTGAGCAAGAGGACATGGTCTGATACAGGGTGTATTGTAACCTTTCTCAACTCTGGCTGAAGCCTGCAGAAACTTGAGGAAGCTTGGAATGTCCAAAGTCCAAACTCTGCCCCAGCCTTGGCCTCTGCCCTGTCGGCCCAGCCCCTGCCCAGTCTACCTATCTACCTGGGCCTCCATCTAGCTTCTGCAGAGGCTAAGGCCACCACATCCTTCCCAGCGCAGCACCATGCCCTCGGCCAGCCTTTCATCTTTTGCAGACCTTAAAAGTGACCATCAGCACAAGTTTCTGTATTGGTGCTTTTTCTGCCCCAGCCCAGAAAAAGATTTTCTGACTTTCCAGACTGACTCTGCATGATATAAAGCAATGCAGTGTAAAAAGAAGATCAGGAAAGCAAGAGTAAATAATGAAAAGCTGGAGTAGATAATGGGCTCTGTAAACCCCGCTCCCCATCCCCCCTACCCGCCATGTGACCTTGAGCAAGACATTTCCCTTCTCTGGGCCAGTTTTCTCCAAAAAGGGGTTGGACCTGGATCTATAGCCTCCTTCCTGCCTCTGTTGGCCTATAAGAGGCAGCTTGCGATTGGAGAGAGAAGAGGCGAGGCGCCCGAGTCCCACTGCCACATTCCAGTCTCGGAACTGTCACTAATACCTGAGTCTTAACGTCTCTACATGTTGGTGGAGGGAGGCGGGGCAGCATGCCTTCTTCATGAGGTGCCAGTGGGGCTCTCTAGTCAGACAGCGTGTGTAAAAGGCTCTGTACATGCCTGTGTCTCCGGGGAGCAGTTAGTGCTCTTGTGCCGAAGCCAGGCTCTTACTACCCATGTGCCTCACCCAAGATGGCTGAGCAGAGGGGCTCTACCTTTCTTGCTGGGCGGCTAGAGATGGCATTAGACCTGCTAAGAGCCCAGGAGGTTCTAAAGCTAATGACCCTTGGAGAGGCAGGAAGTTCTAAACAGAGGTCTGGGCCATTCTCTTGGGTATCCTGTCTTTCCCCAGGGTAGTTCTATATCTTGGTTCATCTCCTCTTCTTGCTGAATTCTGCCCCTTGGCCCTTTGGGAGAGCCAGCTGGGCCATCTGGGCTTAGTTGCAGCCAGCTGTATAGCCAGATGTGAACAGCTGCCTGAGTGCACAGCTTAGGGCAACCAACAAGTCAAGTCTTATATTCTGTTAGTCTACGAGTCCTTTTGGAAGAGGGGAGAGGTTTCATGGTGATGAATAAAAACTCTTAGCCTGGGGTTCATAGAAGGTTTGCAGGAGGTGCAGGGACCCCTGAAAGTACATGTAAAATCATGCATCTGTGCATTGTTCTGCGAGCAGGAGGAGGGGAAGAGCACAGCTTTCATCATATTCTCAAAGATGGCCTTATTCTAGAAACGGTTAGAAACCCAGGTGTGGACCCTCTTTGTTCCCTATCTTTTTTGTCTCTGAGCTGGAGTTCACCCCAACCCAGGCCCCAGCTCCCCTGGCTCTGGAAGCAAGAAGTGAGGAGCAGGCCCAAGGCCCCAAGAGCTTTGGGCTTCTGTGAGAGGCGTGAAGAGCCCTGGGGAAGCAGAGGGACTGTTCCTCTGGGCAATGGTCCCTACCCCCAGCCCCTAGCCCCTGCTCTGTAGCTCCCTCCTGAGAATCCAGTTGTCCTGGTTTGGTCTGACGCTGTGGGCTAGGGAAGATACCACTGGAGCTTTCTCTCCCCTTTGCCCTAGCCTGGAAATGAGGGTGTCTGCCGAGCCTGGGGCGGGGTGGCTGTGGCTCCCGGCAGATGAGGTCATATCTAAGGTAGGTAGGAACTGGGCTCTCCTAAAACATGTTTCCCTGGGCAGGGCAGGCGCCTGGCAGCCTCCAAGGCTCGTGCTGGAGGAAACAGACAGAGCAGCTGTGGCTGCAGGCAGAAGGCCTGCACCCCGAGTGCCCTTCTCCGTTCCCTCCGGTGACCAGCCCAGGCCAGGGAGCTTTAAATTGGGGAGAAGGCAGGGGAAGACTCACCTAGTAGAAAAAGAAGTGAAAGGGGGTTGGCCAGAACTGAACAAAGGAGGAAGATGTCTGTTGCAGCATGAGGGATTGAGGCTAGATAACATGAAGAATGCCCCAAGGGATCAAATATGGAAAAGATACTAAGGAGCCAGCAAGAGGGAGAAGAAATGAGAAAAACAGCCTTCTTTGGGGACATGGCCTCTTTCTCCTGTCCTCTCTCATTCTCTCGCTTCCTCCAGCCTGTTGCTCTGGTTCTAGGGCTGAGTCACCAGTGGGGAGAGGGGGCTGGGTGGGCAGAGTAAGGGCGATGTGGGGGGAGGATGGAGAGGGCTGCGGCTCAGCTCACTGGAGCAAGCAGCCTCTGGGGAGTTGGCTAATTCGGGCAGCAGGATGGGCACAGAGCTGGGATCCAGCATCTGAGAGCTGCCCCCACCCCCACCCCTGGAGTCAAACTGTAGCAGTGCCCTGCGCCACTGCCCCCCCGCCCCCGCCCGGCCTGAGGAGAAAGGCATGGGGCCTGTGGTCTGAATGCTCGCCCCTCTGGCCCCCCCACGTTAACTAAAAGCTTCCCAGGCACCTCCCTGATGAGGATCCTGGGAAGTTGAATCTTACAGGCAATTTCTCTGAGCATCACCCCACCCCAGTGTCCCCCAGGGAGCCTTCTTCTCTGCAAGGAGAGCCAACCTGGTGTCTTGAATGCTCCTTAGCTCCATTCCCCAGCCTCCTCCCATACTGCTGTTTTCAGCTTGGCTGTTGCATTAGCTTTGAACACCAACCCCCACAGCCCCCCACCCAAGGAAGAGTGATGGAACCCAGTTGAGGAAGTGCTTTTATGGAACTTGGAGTTCAAGGGGCTCCCCAGAGGCCAGGATGGGCTGTCTGGCTGGAGCCAAAGAAGAGGCTGTCAGAAAGCCCTTGAGAGGTCATTTCATCCATCCCCCTAGCTCCTGGAGGGGTCCAACCCGGCTCCAGGAGAGGGGAGGTCAGATCTCCTTTCTTCTGTGCTTCAAGAGCTGGGCAAAGCATCCTACTAGCCTCCCTTCTGACCGCAGCCTGGAGGTTGGACTCCGTGGCGGTCTGGGAGGGGTCAGCTTCTGGACTCACTTATCTGGACCAGACCCAACGGCAGGCAGCAGAGGTGCTCCTTTGCATATTGTTTTACATTTCACTTACATGCCAGCAAGGTCTCTCCCACACCTGGCTGCAGCTTAAGGAAGCTGGACCTGACCCTCTGCACATGCCTTTCTCCATCTAACTCCCGGTCCTCTGGCTGTAGACCCATTGGATCCCGGGCTGGGAGCCAGAGGGCCTTAAAGGGCCTCTGAGCAGGCCAAGTAGAAGCTAAAAATACTCCAGGGGGGCTGGAGGAGGGGGGCTCCTTTGGAATCTCTGGGGAGGGAGGGGCCTGGGATGTGGGGCTGGAATTAGGGCACTCGCCCTGCCCCATAACCCATCAGTGGGCACAAAGCTGGTGCAGGGTGAGGGCTGAGTGGGTATAGATGGTAAAGGGGTTTATTTCTTTTTTTTTAAGATTTTATTTATTGATTTATTCATGAGAGACAGACAGAGAGAGAGAGAGAGAGAGAGAGAGAGAGAGAGAGAGAGGGGCAGAGACACAGGCAGAGGGAGAAGCAGGCTCTATGCAGGGAGCCCTACGTAGGGCTCGATCCTGGGTCTCCAGGATCACACCCTGGGCTGAAGGTGGCGCTAAACCGCTGAGCCACCCGGGCTGCCCAAAGGGGTTTATTTCAACCCCAGTTGCCATTCTTGTTTGGCTTTGCCTGCTCGGTACCCCAGGAGGCTAAGAGGAGGGGTCCCTCAGTCCACTCCCCCTGAGATGAGCAAAGCTGAGAGGTCATGGCCACCCTGCTCCTGAGCTGTCTCATGCCCCAACAGCTTGGTCAGGGCTGCATCTGGGGCAAAGCCATACTTGCACTGCATTTCACACCCTGGAAAGCAACCAGGGCTCCCCTGGGACTCCTTGCCGCCCCCCCCCCCCAGGCCTGGACCTGTCCCTTCAAATTCATGATAGCCAACACTCAGCTTCTACCTCCAGCCAGATCGGGACAATGACGCTAGAACACACCCCGCCTCAGTGATTCCACCGCCACGAAGGACTGCTTAGGTCCCCTCCTCTGCTCCCTGTAAATAGCTGAACCAGTCTGCTGTTTGCCCTCTGTTCTAGACTCACTAACCTGATGGGGCAAAGATTCCTGGGTGCTTGGAGGAACACCTGGGGGTGAGCCAGGGCCAGTCCCTGATGCCACCAGAAACTGGACAGACAGTGCTCACGTTGGCCATGACTTCGGAGTCAGAAAGCTCTTGTGAAGAATGAACCTGTTTGTTCCCCTCAACAGCCCTGGAGGTTGATGGGACAGCTGCTGTTCCCATTTCACAGATGAGGCACTTACAGCTCAGAGACGGAAAAAATTGCCCCAGGAGGCAGAACAAAGCCGAGAACCAGGCCCTTAGGTTCCTTTCCCACAGGCTCTTCCTTCCCTCTCTCACTTGTCAGTGGCGCCGGGGCAGATGTCCATGGGTGGTCAGGCAGCGGACTCACCGAGCACCCTCTCCAGCCGGGCAGAGGGTGACTAATGGGGCCTGGCTGCCACCCTGGTGCCCTGCCAGCTTTCCCCCAGCCCCTCCTAGCACTGCTCTGCTTGGAGAAGCTGCACCCTTGCCCCCAGGGATGCTTCCCAGGGCGAGCTCTGAGCTGAGATGTGAGGTGCAGGCAGAGATCCCACCCCTTCCCAGCACCCCAGGCAGTGCATTCCTCACAGCCAGTGGGCGGAGGCACCCCAGGTCCCGGCATGCCCAGGCCCTGCCCTGCCCACTCCCTGGAGCCCTCACTCACAGGTCCCAGGCAGGAGTTGCAGGCGGGGCCGTTGCTATGTACCTCCAGACTCTGGCAGGAAGCCCAGAGCCTCGGGGTGATAGTGTTGCTGGAGCTTGATTGAGGGGTACCTAGGAGGTACCTGCCACCCAGGAGGCTGTGTCCATCAGGATCTGGCTGGCAATCCTAGCAGAATGTCCAGAGGCTACCAGGAGGTGATATCCCGAGAGCAAAGGGTGGTAGAGCTGTCTTCTCAAACTGAGGAGCACAGTATTTGGGATACATGTTAAATATGCAGGTTCTAGGGCCCTACCCCCAGATGCAATGCAGATGGTCTGTGGCAGGCTGAGGAATTTGCTGTTTTTTAACAAATATGCTGGGGATTTCTCATACTGGTGGGCCAAGGACCTTGTCTTCTGAGATACTGCTTCCAGGCTGATCTGCCTTCCTCTCCTCTAGCCACCTGTCTGGGATGGGGTGGGTGGCGAGGGCCCTAAGCACCCTTGTAGGAACTTGTTTTGCAGTCATTGTCCCCAAAGATGGGTGCTGGGCAGGCTGGGGCCAATCCCCACTCTCATGCCCACCTGCCAAGAATGTGGCCCTGTGGCCCCACTGTCCAAAGGGCCAGGTACCCAGCACTCCCAGCCCTTGTATGCCTGTCTCAGGGTAGTGGCAGTGACGTGCTGGGGAGAGTAGACCTCACGCAGGTCATTCAGGGGCCCTGCTGGCTGCAGCTCATGCAGCTCCAGTTTTGGGGACACCCACTGCATTCAGTTGTCATCTCCTGCTGCCATTCTTCAGTGCTAGCCCCTAGACCTAGGAGGGACCCAGGCCTCCAGCACTGCCCCTACGCCCTTCACGTGTTCTCAGGCCGCCCTGGAAGTTGATCCCTGTGCGGGGATTCCCCTGGTCATTCTCTCTTCCCGTCTACCTTCACCTCAGAGGCCAAAGCATTCCTTTCAAAACCCAGATCTGACCATGTCATTCAGATGCCAAACATTCCTTTCAAACCCCAGATCTGATCATGTCACTCCCTTGCTTAAAAATCCCTTCCCAACCTGCCCTTCTGGGCTCCCCTTCCACCACCAACCCCCAGGTCCCCCTGCCCCCTGGGTCCCTCCTCCATGTTCCCAGCTCCTGCTGTATAAAGAGCCTTGCAAATCCTGAGTCACCCTGCTTGCTCATGCTTCCTGCCCTTGCACATGTCATACCTTTGCCTGAAGTACCCTTCCTCCTTTTCTCCTGGTGAGCCCTGGTCATCATCCTCAGACTCTGACCAGGTTCCCGTCTTACGTGAGCCTCTCCCGAGGCACTCACTGCAGATATCTGTTTTCTTGCCTGCCTCTCCTGCATTGGCCACTCCTGGAGGGCAGGGGCCAGGATCCATTCATCTCCTGACACCAGAGCCTGGCACACAGCCTGGCACCAGGGACGCAGCAGACACTCAGCAAACATATTGAACAGAAAGTTGTTTGCAGCAGGCTTTGGGAAGTCTGAGCCCAGGCCCACCAGCCTCATTGCCCCCCACCCCCCACCCCAGGCTCCTGGCTGGTGCTCCCCAGGACCTCGCTGTGCCTGATGGCTATACCAACCGGACCGGTGCCGTGTACCTGTGCCCACTCACTGCCCACAAGAACGACTGTGAGCGGATGGACATCTCAGAGAAAAGTGAGGGAAAAGGCGCTGAGGATCAGCGTGGGGACAGGAGCCTGGTGGGGGAGGGGGCCAGGTAGCACAGAGGGTGACCTGGAGGAGCTATCAGGCTTACCTGGGCAGTTTCTAGTCCCTTCTTGTCCAGCTGGGGGGAGGGAGCTCTAGAGGAAAGTGGGACCACATGGGATTTGTAGAGCTGAGATTCCTGGTGAGCTGGAGGAGGGCAAGGGAGGGCTGCCTGCAGTAGTGGAAAGCCAGGAAGACCAACTCCTGCCCTCTGGAGGCTCCAAGCACCAGGAACATGGGTGCCCTGGCTCATGATCCCTCCCATGCCCACAGGTGACCCTGACCATCACATTATTGAGGACATGTGGCTCGGGGTGACTGTGGCCAGCCAGGGCCCTGCGGGCAGAGTCCTGGTAAGTGGGCACTTACTGTCCGCTCCCCCCCCCCCCCCCCCCCCCCCCCCCCCCCCCCCCGCTCCGCCCTCCATTTCCCAGGAGCTGGGGAGGGAAGCAGAGGATGGGAGAGGGGTGTTTAGTGAGTGAGCTGGGACCTTGGAAATGTCCATTTATATGACTGTATGTCTCCATGGGCTCAAGTGTCCCCTTGATCCTTCACTTATGGCATGCTTCCAGGGCCTGGCATGGCTTGGGTCCTGTCTGAATCACCCACTTCCTTTCCCCTCCTAGGGTGCTCACCCTTCGTGGGAATGAGCTGAGGGAACTGTGAGGAGAAAAGGGCAGAGAGAGCCCGGGGCAGTGTGGCCTGGGCCTGCTCCTTCCTGACAGGCTGGCCCGTGGAAGAGACACAGCCCTGCTGACCCCAGCTCACCCGCTGGGCTTTGGGGGCCACTCCCTGCTGTCACTTGTCACTTCCTGGCTACATTCTTCAGTGTCAGCCCCTGGAGTCTCAATTTCTGAATCCCAGATAGGCAATTCTCCTTTTTTTTTTTCTCCACTTAAAAAAAAAAGTGTGATGTGAAATTTACAGATAGCAAAATGTACAGATATTGAGTTTTAATGAGGTTTGACAAATGAAACACCTGTGTAATTGACACTCATTAAAGAAATATTTACATCACTCCAGAAAGTGTGCCCCCCTTCCAATCAATCGCCACCCCCATGGTCATCTCTGTTGCAATTTCTTTCACCTTTGAACAGTTTTAAGCTCCAGGGGTTTGCATCAGTTCACTGAAATGCCATTTTTAGAACCATGTTATGGACAGCAGGTGGTCTAGCATTCCATTTAAGGCAATTGTAGGTCCCAGGCCCTTCAGCAGTTGTCTGCTTACCCGTTCAGCAAATGTCCAGGGCACCCTGGGTGGCTCCGTGGTTTGGCTCCGTGGTTTAGCGCCGCCTTCGGCCCAGGGCGTGATCCTGGAGACCTGGGATCGAGCCCCATGTCAGGCTCCCTGTATGGAGCCTGCTTCTCCCTCTGCCTGTGTCTCTGCCTCTCTCTCATAAATAAATAAATAAAATCTAAAACAAAATAAAACAAAACAAAAAAACAAAAAACAAATGTCCAGTGAGCCCCTACTGTGTGTCACGCATCTGCTAACACTGGAAGCTTAGTAGTGACTCAGAACCGCTGCTGCTGGAGCTCACAGCTGGCAGGAGACACAGAGAGCAAGCAAGCAAGACCCAGGCCCAGTTCTGGGTTTCGCCTGCCCCTGCTGTTTTACAAATGCTCTGTTCTGCCTGATTTGTCCTGCAGCTGTTTGTTGAACACCTCCAATATGTGGGGAGAAGCTACCAGAGAGGCGGAGCAGCCTAGCGCTTAGGAGCTCAGACTCAGGAGCCTGACAGCCTTGGTTTGAGTATTCTCCGCTTCTCTCTAGATGTGAGATCTTAGAGACTTAGTTCTCTGTGCCTCAGTTTTCTTATCTAAAATGGGGTGGGGGTGGTAGAAATTGTCTCTACTCCCCAGGGATATTGGGAGGCATCCTGGAGGCAATATGAGAGGAGTTTAGACTTCTGTCCAGCATACAGTAAGGACTCAGTAGGTGTTAGCTGTTATTACTGCTGTCATTGCTATTATTTTAATAATGGCCCATCCATGAAGAGGGCACAGCAGAGAAGTAAGTTCCTTAATCTGCTTTGTGTCTATGTTTGTTTGTTTGTTTGTTTATTTATTTATTGAAAATATTTTATTCATTCATGAGAGACACAGAGAGAGAGAGGCAGAAACATAGGCAGAGGGAGAAGCAGGCTTCCTATGGGGAGTCTGATGTGGGACTCCATCTCGGGACTCCGGGACCACACCCTGAGCCGAAGGCAGACACTCAACCACTGAGCCACCCAGGCGTGCCCCTAACTAGCTCCTTTTAGACCCAAGAGCCTGGACCCACATTCCTTCATCCTTTCCCCTTTTCCTTTTGCCAAGATCTGTAAGGCTCTCAAATCCAGGACCTCCTGGCCTTCCCCAAAAGTGTTCCCAGCCTTCAGCGCAGATTTCTGAATCCTGGAAAGGAGACACAGGTCCAGGTGTCACTGTGGGAAGAAAGAAAAGCCCAGAGACCTTTTCCAGCTCCTCTCCAGCAAAGCCAGAGGTGCAAAGGGCCAAGGAAACAACTGGCCTTTGGTCCTTGTCACAGGCTCAGGCTGTGTGTGTTGGGGGTGTGTGTCCCCAGGTCTGCGCCCACCGCTACACCCAGGTGCTATGGTCAGGATCGGAGGACCAGCGGCGCATGGTGGGCAAGTGCTATGTGCGGGGCAATGACCTCGAGCTGGACCCCACTGATGATTGGCAGACCTACCACAATGAGATGTGTAATAGCAACACTGACTACCTGGCAACAGGCATGTGCCAGCTGGGCACCAGCGGTGGCTTCACCCAGAATACCGTGTACTTCGGGGCTCCCGGTGCCTACAACTGGAAAGGTAGGGGCCGTGGGGGATGGGGGAAGGAGGATGGGGAGGGTGGAGGAGGAGCAGAGACCACCCACTCCCAGTTAGCTACAGGGACATCTGGCTCAGACCCTCCACACTAGAGGGCAGAAGAGACCTCTTTGCCCACATCGCTTCAAGCGCTTATTATGTCTATTAATCTTAAAAGACTTTTATGAGGCAAGTGTCCTTGCACCCGTTTTATAGAAGACTGAGCCTCCGAGAAGTGAAGTCAATTGTCCAAGGCTGACAGTAAGTTACCAGACCTGAACTGAAACACACGTCCATCTGACTCCACCTCAAGCACCTAAAACCTTATTAAAGTAAAACATGCTCCTGGTACAACTACTAACTGGGACAGTAGGACTTGGAGAAACAAAGAGTAAAAGTGCCCCTCTTCTCCCACCCACCTCCCTTGTCCTGTTTCCCTGTGCAGACTGCCAAGTATCTTGCGGAGCCTCTATTTTAGAATATATAGATATCTTTAAAACCACACACATACCCAGAATCACATTAAACATGCTGTCCTGCTACTTTCTCTTCCCACTTATCAACAAGTTGGGGCATTTGTTCTCATCAATACATACAGGCCAATCTTTGGGGGGACCCATGGAGTATTTCTTTGTATCAAGAGCCGTGCTTGTAGCTGCATGGCCACACTACCACTCGGGGGGGTCTGGGGCTCACCCTGCCATCTCTGCCTTTCTCCACCACACAGGTTATAGCTACATTTGAGCCTTCTCTCCTTACTGCGTCCTTTTTTTTTTCTATTTTTTAAAAATATTTTATTTATTTACTCATGAGATACACAGAGAGACAGAGAGACACAGGCAGAGAAAGAAGCAGGCTCCATGCAGGGAGCCCGATGCGGGACTTGATCCCCGGACTCCAGGATCACGCCCTGGGCCAAAGCCAGGCGCCAAACCGCTGAGCCACCCAGGGATCCCCTGCATCCTTCTTAATTGCAGAATCAACAGGCAGAGGGAGCCCTGAATCATCTCCTCTTGACCAACAGGTAGCCCAGGGCATAGTTGTAGCTCCAGACTCACTGGAGGCGGAGGCCTCTGCTCAGTCCTCTGATCCTGCCTCCCCTACTCCTGGTCCTTTAGAATCTCGGCAGGGCAGGGCAGGGCAGCAGGTACTCTCCAGCAGCAGCCCCAGAGCACAGGGGCAGGTATGCAGCACAAGCATAGGGGCAGGATCAGGAGATAACAGCATGGAGTCTGGCCTCAGTGTCTTGAGTGAGGGAAGTGTCACTTAGTAACCAGGAGCCTGGATGACCAGATTCCAGCCCTGGCTCAGCAACTATCCCCTGTCCCTGAGCCTTGCTTTCTTCATCTGCAAAATGGGCATTATCATTCTACTTCACAGAATGACTAAGATAAAGCGGATGTGATTTGCCAAAGGCAAAGTGCTCACAAATAAAAGGTGTTATTATATTTTTCTTGGGTGGGGGTAGCAGGGGGACCTGGATGTGGTGGTTGAAGGGAGTGATTTCAGCTCCTCCCTTTCCCCTCCTGCAATTCTTGTGAAGGAAACAGCTACATGATTCAGCGGAAGGACTGGGATTTATCCGAATTTAGTTATAAGGACCCAGAGGACCAAGGAAACCTCTATATTGGTGAGTCCAGCTGTGGTGGCTCATTGGGTGGTGGAGGAAGAAGGGGATTCCATTCCCAGCACACTGGCCTCTCACCTTCAGTGCCTGGTGGAAGAGTGACACCATGGCGTATGTGTGACTAGTGGCATTTAGTTCAACTAGCACACACTTGTTGAGCACCGCCTGTATGCCGGGCCTGTTCTGAGCACCCAAAATGCATCCAGAGTCCACTTTCTTGTCCAACTTGGAATAGAAGATATTTGGGGAGTCTGAGGGGCTGGATCCAGAATGGAAGGGGCAAAGTTCACTGGGCCTTGATTGACCACCTTTCCCCCATCCCAGGATACACGGTGCAGGTGGGCAGTGCCATCCTGCATCCCACGGACATCACCATTGTGACAGGTGCTCCCCGACACCAACATATGGGTGCTGTCTTCTTGTTGAGCCAGGAGGCAGGTGGAGACCTGCGGAGGAGGCAGGTGCTGGAGGGTACGCAGGTGGGCGCCTATTTTGGCAGCGCCATTGCCCTGGCAGACCTGAACAATGATGGGTGAGACTCCAGGGACATTCGCTGGGACCAGGGAGAATGGGTAGGGGGGCAGGCTTGCCCAATAGGAATGCATTTTTTTCCCAGAGAAATGCAAGGTTGTGATTGTTCATTTGTTTGCATGCTGTTTACAGGGATTTGCAAGTCTAATTTGCATATTGATTTGCAATGAGACTTGATGCGGTTATGGGTATTTACATGTCAATTGCATGACACCTGCATCTCCTTTTGTCATTTTATGGTTCTAGGGGATATGGGTTGTTTGGGTGTGATCTGCCCTCCATGGCTTCTCCATGACCTGTGTTTCCTATTAGATGGGTCATGTTAGCATTTCCATGTCCTTCCCGTGAACCATGGCCAGAGATGCCATTTGTATAGCCTTGTGCCCTGGCACAACTGTGTCTGCTAAACAAGAGTTATGTTGTATATTGGAGGCTGACCCCACACTCCTATTTCTCCCTCCTTCTCTCCTTTGCAGGTGGCAGGACATCCTGGTGGGAGCCCCATACTACTTTGAGCGGAAAGAAGAGGTAGGGGGTGCCATCTATGTCTTCATGAACCAGGCAGGCACCTCCTTCCCTGCCCACCCCTCCCTCCTTCTTCATGGCCCGAGTCGTTCCGCCTTTGGCTTCTCCGTGGCCAGCATTGGTGACATCAACCAGGATGGATTCCAGGGTACGAGCCAGCACTCCTGCCCCAGCATACCCACTAATGGAGTGCCAGCTGCATACCAGGCTTGACAGGACCCGAAAAGGAGACGGGATGGGGTCCGGGTCCAAGGAGCTCACAGCAGTAATAGAGAGAGGCTGTGCAAGGGAGCCATGAGTGGCGAGCTCGGTGGGCCTCCCAGAGGACAGGATATACCACTCCTCCCGGCATCAGGGGCTGGGCTGAGTGTGCACAATGAGGGGCACAACATGAGTGTGGGATACTTGTCTGATCTACCCAAATTTAGTAGATGTAGGGTGTTCACATTAGAGATGCATGAGGCTGGAGGGGCAGTGTGGAGATGGAGTGGATGCTTTGAAAGCCAGGCAGAGGAACTGGGGCTTTACATTTGAAAAATGGTGGAGGGGCGTCCAGAAAAGGTTTTGCGCAGGGATGTGATATCATAGCTTGGTACCTTGAAAGCTGATCCTGGAGGGTGACATGGGATGGCTGGGGACAGCAAGGCTGGAGGTGTTAATATCAAGAATGTATTATATCAAGTATGGGATTTAAGGGCTGGGATAAAGTGGGAACCCCAGATATAGAGGATGTCCAGTGCTCTGCAGGACTTGGGGACCAGTCAGACCTGGGGTATCAAGGAAAGAAATTTAGGAAGAGCCTGGTTGCCATGGGAGCACCTGACTTATCTGGAAACCACTTTTTTCACCACCTCAATTTCCCAGAACATACCTGAGCCAAAAGGAAGGCAGAGGAGTCTCTAAAGAGCCAAAGTAGGTGCTAGAAAGTTCAAAGTTCAGTTAGCAAAGCCTAAGCATTTACTGATAGAAGAGGCATCCGGTTTCGACTCAGGACCTGCTTACTCTTTCCTTTACATACTTTTCTAACAAGCTTGGCTTTCTGGTTACCTAGGCCCTATCAGATCAAAAGCAGTGAACTAGCAAGAGTTTAGTAAAGTTTAAGAAGATAATAAAACATTTGGGGTTTATTTGTAGCAATGATGGTTAGAATTTTTAGAAGTCTAAAGTCTAAAGAGTTTTAACATGGAAAGTTATAGTGTGATTAAAATTCCAGCCCCTGGTGTTAGATATGGACTCAACTATCCTCTTTTCTACTCATTAGCTGTGTGACTTTGGTTTCTGACTCTGCTTCCTCACCTTTAAAATGGGACGGCAGTACCTACCCCCAGCAATCTTGTCAGGATTAAGTGAGATGAGTGCTTGATAACTGCCTGGCAAAGTCACCAGTGGGGAACACTTCCTTTTGTGGCTCTTCTGGTAAATGTCATTAGAAGAACTGGGTGTCTGAAGGGGAGGTTGGTGGTGGGGATGGAAGGTACCATAGTAAGGGAAAACAAACACTAGGCCAGTGAGCAGGCATCTGGAGTTTAGGCCTGCTTGTGATATTAACTGGCTGTGTGACTTTAGGTAAATCACTTGCCTCTCCTAGACCTACCTTCTCACATAGAAAAGGAGGCAACTGGGCTCACAGTGGTCCCAGTTTTAATCTTGAGCCGCAGAGCTCTGTTCCCTGATGTTCTGAGCACTGTCTGGCAGTGTGAGGTTAATTTCCTGCTGGACCCCATGACCTGGAGTGCAAGGTCCGGGGGACTTGGGGCCCATCATACTCAGGGTGACCTGTCCTGCCTCTCTTCCCCAGACATTGCTGTGGGAGCCCCGTTCGAGGGCTTGGGCAAAGTGTACATCTACCACAGCAGCTCCAGGGGGCTCCTCAGAGAGCCGCAGCAGGTATGAATGGACAGGAACAAAGGGAGCTTTGCCTCCTTCCCCTCACCCGCCCTCTCCCTGTTACCACTAGGCCCCACTCCCCAGGGCTCACCCTGAGCCTGCCCTCACTGTTTCCCCCTTTTCCCAGGTAATCCATGGGGAGGAGCTGGGACTGCCTGGCTTGGCCACCTTTGGCTACTCACTGAGTGGGCAAATGGATGTGGATGAGAACTTGTACCCAGACCTGCTAGTGGGGAGCCTGTCAGACCGCATTGTCCTGCTGCGGTAAGCCAGGGACCTTTCTCTCTTCCAGCCCTGTCTGCATGCAGTCCCATCTCTGCCCACCTTCAACACCAGGCCCATGCAAGCCTGAGCCACAGTCCTGTCCTGGCAGGGGGCAGGCAGGGGGCACTGGTATATGTGTGTTTTCTATGTAGGGCACGGCCTGTCATCAACATCCTCCACAAGACACTGGTGGCCAGGCCATCCGTGCTGGATCCTGCACTCTGCACAGCCACCTCCTGGTGAGACTCTCAGCCCCTGTTCTGTCCACGCACCCCTCCTTATGTATGGGCACGCCAGGAAGGACCTTGGCTCCCAGCCCCCTCCTGATATGAGATGAGTGCTGGGGTAAGCATTGCCCCTCCTACCCAACCTTATTAAAAAAGCCAACTTCCTTGCAGGAGGTCATGGGCAAACTGGAGGGTAAATATTAGAGCATGATGGTTAGGAGTAGGGGTTCTAGACCACCTTGTTCAATCCCAGCAATTCCCATTGCAGTGGTAGAGGTGGACTCTGGGGAGTGAGGTCCTGGAGGAGGAGGGAAGAGGGAGATAGGTGGGTGGGAGAGAGAGCCACCTTGAGCAAATTGTTAATCTGAGTCTCAGATTCTTGCCTATAAGACAACGTTAATAATAATAATGAATTTATAGGATTGTTGTAATAATTTAATTAGATAATGTACAAAAAGACCTTCACGTGGCACCTTATACACCCAAAGTGCTCAGAATATATTAGTTGCTAAGATAGTGTCAGTAATGAGGGTGATGACCCTGAGGCCTTTGTGTGAATGAGGCCTGATCAGAAAGCAAAGGGACCCAGAACAGAAAGCAGGGGTGAGTGGGAGAAGGAGATCTAGACAGTGCATCCTGTACAAGACTGTGCAGGGCACCAAACAACTGATGACTTCAGGCAACTCCTTCTGAAGGAGGGAGCTTCAGTTTCCCATTGGTGACCTCTCACCCCGCTGAGCGCAGAGCCCAGTGAGGGGCTAGATTTCATGATCCTGAGCCTATGACCCAAGCCAAAACCAAGAGTCCAGCACTTAACCAACTGAACAACCCAGGAGCTCCTCTAACCTGTTTTCTATGGCTTTAGTGGGAGTGGGGAGGGAAGAGGCCCAGTACACCCCCAAACCAGCTGTGTGGACTCCCCAGGTTTGCCCCTGCCTTTCTGCCTAAGGGCCCTGGTTTTCCCTTGCCCAGTGCAGGGGTGAAGGCCAGGGCCTGGATGACTGGGTTCCCCTGTGACCTCCTATGTGTCTTCTGATTCCCAACAGTGTGCAGGTGGAGCTGTGCTTTGCTTACAACCAGAGTGCTGGGAACCCCAACTACAGGCGAAACATCAGTGAGTGTGGGGGTATGGAGCAGGGAGGGGCATGCTTACCTGACCACTGGATAACACCCCATTCATTTCTAGCTCTGGCCTACACACTGGAGGCCGACCGGGACCGCCGCCCCCCTAGGCTTCGCTTTGCACGCAGCCAGTCAGCTATCTTCCACGGCTTCTTCTCCATGCCAGATATGCACTGCCAGAAGCTGGAACTGCTCCTGATGGTGAGAGAGGGGCAAGGGACAGGACACCTGCTCCAAGTTCTCTGGAGGAGGTATCCAGAGTCTGTGCAGGGCAGGGGTGAGGGACTGGAGTTTCCCCAAAGACAGATGTGGGGGAGGTTGGCCTGGAAGACCATAGGGTTGCAGGAAGTATAGGGCACAGTATGTGGTAGGAAGAGATAGAGAGCCTTGGAGTGGGGATGGGCGCCATAGGACTCATCACCTCTGAGAAAAGTGAGGGGTGTGAGACTCTTGATTTAGTTGATGTCTGGGGGGGAAAGAGGTTCGTGAGTGGGGGACCAGCTCAGCCCCTCTCTAGGATATCATGGTTGAAAGAGCTGATCCTGGGGGCCACAGGGATAAAGGGAGGCTCAACAATCCCCCCTTTCACCCCCACCCCCATATCTGGGGAGGAGTCCCATCACCTCGCTTGTGGATCAAAGTTGTAGGAAGGGGGTCAATTTGATGACAGGACCAGAGGGGGTTCAGTCTTACTGGGGTTTTTCAGGGTGGGGGGGACCTCATCTCTTTGAGGGTCAGGGCAGTGTGAAGAGTTAACCTGTGTGGCGGGGGATGGGAACGCAGTGCTGGGTTCAGCTCCTCCTCATTTCCCAGGACAACCTCCGTGACAAACTCCGTCCCATCGTCATCTCCATGAACTACTCTCTGCCTTTGAGGATGCCTGAGCGCCCCCGGCTGGGGCTGAAGTCCCTGGACCCCTATCCGGTCCTGAATCAGGCGCAGGCTCTGGAGAACCACACCGAGGTGGGTGGGGCCGGAGCCGGGAGGGCGGGGGGCCGGGAAGGCTGTGGGGCGAGAGGGCTGTGTGTGTGTATGTGGGGGGGTCCTCACGCCTCTGGCCACCCCCAGGTCCACTTCCAGAAAGAGTGCGGCCAGGACAACAAATGCGACAGTAACTTGCAGATGCAGGCGGCCTTCGTGTCCGAGCTGGGGCAGCCGCTGAGCAGGTGAGCTCTGGGCCGCGCTGATTGGCCAAGGGCAGGGCGGGGCGGGCCTTCATTGGCCAACAGGAGGTGAGGGGCGGGGCCCTGGACGATCTGAGGGGCGGGGCCGCAGGGAGAGGCCAGTTGGGGGCAGGGACATTGACTGGCGGGGTGGATGCTCCCGGCGGCCTGTGCTGGCCAGGAAAGGGGCTTTCTTCTCCGGGGGAGGCTAGAGGGCCGGGCCTGGCTGTCCCAAGAACGGACTTTCTTCACTCAGTAGACCTGAGGGGCGGGGCCTAACTGACCCGGGGCGGGGCTCTGGGCTCAGGCCTGGGGTCCTTCCCCTCAGGCTGCAGTACAGCAGAGACGGCCGGAAACTGTTCCTGAGCATCGACGTGACCAACACCCCGAGCAGGGAGCGCGCTGGGGAAGATGCCCACGAGGCGCTGCTCACCCTGGCGGTGCCTCCCGCCCTGCTGCTGTCCTCAGTGCGCCCCGTGAGTACCTGCCCCCGCACCCCATTTGTCCTGTGTCCACCCCCCCCCCCACTTCCTCTTGGCTGGGCTTCCTCAGGCGTCTGCAGTATCTCTAATGCTCTGAGCACCCAGTGCTCGAGCCTCTAGGGCATCAGATTCAGTGCCACAGGAAAGGGGCGGGAGATGCCCTACTCTGACCACTCAGACCTGATTCTTCTTTCCTCAGGCTGGGATGTGCCAGGCCAATGAGACCATTGTCTGTGAACTGGGGAACCCCTTCAAACGGAACCAGAGGGTGAGTGCTGGCCACACCTTCCCAGCCCTGTGGATCCCAGGCTCCTACTCTGATGAGCCCCTTAACCTTGGGTCTGCCTGCCTGCTTCCCAGGCTTCCTTGAAGCAAAGAGTCAGGGTTGGGGACAGGGAGATACAGGAGGACATGGGGAGAGACCCGGAGACTAAGAAAAATGGGGCCACTAGGGAGCACAAAGCTAGAGCAGGAGGAGGTGAAGAACTGGATTTTGCTGATCACCTGCTATGTGCCAGGCCCTGAGTCCAATGCTCACGCTTTTTTTTTTATGCTGTTATTCTCACAACCTTATGAGGAAGTAGATGATTTTCATAGAAAGAAAACATAGATTTAAAAAGTTGGAGTAACCAGGACACCTGAATGGCTCAGTCAGTTAAGTGCTTCACTCTTGATTTCAGCCCAGGTCACGATCTCAGGGTGGTGAGATCAAGCTCTGCTTGGGGCTCTGCATTCAGCAGGGAATCTGCTTGAGATTCTCTGCCTCTCTCTCTCTCTCTCTCCCCTTTTGTCCCTCCCCCTAGCCTCTTACACACTCTCACTCACATATTAATAAATAATTTTTTTTTTAAAAAGAAAAGTGTAGTAACTTGCTCAATGCCATGTAGTTGAAAGCAGAGAGGGCATGGACAGAGAAGAAGGGGACAGGGAAGCAAGAAGAGGCTAACAAGGTGAAAGAGTGGACACAGGTGGGCAGGTGGAGACTCTTTGCCCAGAATGGGGTGGGAGGAGGAAGCTGGAGAACCAACTCCAGCATAACGTTCAGCCCCTCTCTCCCCCATGGCATCACCTCTGCCTGGCCCCAAATGCCTCTCTCTGCCTCCCTGGACCTCATGGCAGGTGGAGCTGCTCATTGCCTTCGAGGTCATCGGAGTGACCCTGCACACAAGGGAGCTCCAGGCGCAGCTGCAGCTCTCTACGTGAGTGACCTCAAGAAGCCAGTCTGCGGCAGGAGGGAGGCACCCTGGGACCTCCTCCAGCCCAGGCCTCAGCTGATACCTCTCCCCTACTTCCCGCGTTCCCTCCCCAGGTCGAGTCACCAGGACAACCTATGGCCCATGACCCTGACTCTGCTGGTGGACTACACACTCCAGGCCTCACTCAGCATGTGGGTACCACCCCTACCCCAGCCTGCGTGTCTGTGCTATGGCCTCTCTGTCCCCGTGGCTCCCAAGCTCCTCGGACACCTCTCTCTAGACCTGGTATCCTCAGGCCTCTGCTTCCCCTGGGTTACACTTTCCCTTAACAACAAGCACTATCATAATTGTTGTTACTATTATTCCCCTTGCGAGGGAGGTAGCAGTGGAGGAATCAGCCACCCTGGGGCCAAGATGTTGGTGTGGCCCTACATTTCTTGAGAGCTCATGGTGCTAGGAATTTAAAAATATATATATTTTTTCTATTTATTTGAAAGAGAACAAAAGCATAGGGAGGAACAGAGGGAAGAGGTAGAAGCAGACCCCCTTGCTGGGCAAGGAGCCCAACATGGGACCCAAGATCATGACCTGAGCTGAAGGCAGATGCTCTACCAACTGAGCCACCCAGGTGCCCCACTAGGAATTTTATATACAGCAGTCCACTGACTTCCCACAGCAGCCCCATGCTATGTATGGCAACTGCTATGAACTCCATTTTATAGATAGAAAAACTGAGGATCTGGGGGGATAAATAATTTGCTTGAGCAATAACTAGCACACAGATAGTCAATGCAAAGCAAGGATTTATCTCAGATCTTCCTGATGTAAGAAGAGCTGGAGTTGGCCTGCCTTGATGTCCACCCCTTCTGGCCCGGCCCCTCCCACCTCCTTAAACTTCAGCATCTTTGTTACCCTTAGAGTGAATCACCGGCTACAAAGTTTCTTTGGGGGGACAGTGATGGGTGAATCTGGCATGAAAACTGTGGAGGACGTGGGAAGCCCCCTCAAGTATGAGTTCCAGGTAAGGGGGCTATGGGGACCCTGGCTGGAGACTCCTGGGAAGGTGGGGATGCGTCTGGGGTCTGAGGGTGTGAGGGTTGGGGATGGGTGAGATGGAGGGTGTTTTCCAGGAGGCTGTGGCCATGACACCCCCTTGTGCCCACAGGTGGGCCCAGTAGGAGAAGGGCTGGCAGCCCTGGGGACCCTGGTCCTAGGGCTGGAGTGGCCCTACGAAGTCATCAATGGCAAGTGGCTGCTGTACCCCACAGAGATCACCATCCACGGCAATGGGTCCTGGCCCTGCCGACCACCTGGAGACCTTGTCAACCCTTTGAATCTGACTCTCTCTGTAAGGACACCATTTCGGGTTGAAATACATTTACATCTCATTTGCATTATATCTCATTTGCATGCTGCAGGGCAGACCAGCCAGTGTCTTGCCCTCCCTCTCCTCATATACCTTTAGGAGCCTGCCTCTCCACTGACTCTGCTCCCACTCATTCCTCCCAGCCAACATCTTCTTCCTTTCTCAGGTCCCTGAGGACAGACCCCCATCTCCACAGCGGAGGCGGAGACAGCTGGACCCAGGGGGAGACCAGGGCCCCCCACCAGTCACTCTGGCTGCTGCCAAAAAAGCCCAGTCTGAGCAAAAGCTGGTGAGTGGCCAGGGCAAGGTTGGAAGGGATTATCACTACCAGCATAGGGTGTGTGGGCACCAGGGGGCACTGAAGGAAGGGAGATTGTGTTCTAGTCACCAGGAGACCCTGGTTTGATGAGATGATGTGACCTCTGTGCCTTTAGGAGCCCCTAGTCAGAGGGAAGAAGACTCATCTCCTACCTCGGTGGGCATCCCCACTGCTCTTGCCCTTGGGGAGCAGTCCACACATTGGGCCAAAGGAAGAGATGCTGGCTTATTCCTGAGAGCCCCATCCTGTTGGGGGTGATATAGCTGCTCAAAGTCTTGGACATTAGGGCTGGAAAATGGGGAGGCAGGGAGACGTGGGAGGTGTAGGAAGCCCCTGTGGAGAATGAGAAAGGAACAGGCCCGGGAAGCAAGTTGAGGCCTAGCTGGGTGGAGAGGTAGGAGGTGGTGTCCCAGATGGCAGGAGCTGGCATGAGCAAAGGCTCAGTGTGAGGGGTGTGAGGTGCTGGGCCCCATTTATACCAGACTGTCTCATATCCTATATTCCCTGCCCCCCTCAGACCTGTGGCAGTGACCACACGCGCTGCGTGTGGCTGGAGTGTCCCATTCCTGATACCCCTGTCATCACCAATGTGACAGTGCAGGCGCGAGTCTGGAATAGCACCTTCATTGAGGTCAGTGCCTGGGTCTAGAGGCCTCCATTGCCCCACCTTCCCGCCAGGGTGGGGAGACCAACAGGGAGAGGGTGGAGCCTGGGTCACCCCAAGGCCTCACATGTGTACATGTGCCTCTGTGCGCATGCGGGTGTCGGGGACAGCATCGTGTTTTACACGGGAAGTATTGTATACCTGTCACAGTATGCCCGTCCGCGTTAGATTGTGTGCCTGGGTGCCGACGTGACGTAATGCTCATCTCCAGCCAAACGACCTTCTCTCCTGTGTCCATTATTTCTTCATCATCTGTTTCTTTCCCACCTCCATGTCTTTGCAGTGCTGTTTCTTCCCCCGGAATGCCAGCTCCCCTCCTGTTATCTCTGCATGTAAACTCCTAATCAGCCTTCAAGCTCTCCCCAGCCGCTTCACCTCCAGTGAGGTCTTTTCTGAGATTTCCAGCTGCAAGCACCCTCTCCAGACACGGAACTTTCTCAGAAGCCGCGCATACCACCTATCATGCTCTGCTCTGGGTTGCACTTAACTCACGTGCCAGCCTTCTCATGCCACCTAGACCAAATTTTTCTGTAAATGACTAGATAATAAATCTTCTCAGCTTTTGTGGGGCATATGCTGCCAAATCCCCAGTCCTGCGATTAAGCACAAGCTACCATAAACAGTATAGAAACAAATGGGCGTGGCTGTGTGCCAAAAATATCTTATTTACAAAAGCATGGGACAGGCCAGATTTAGCCCAGAGACCTGACCCTAGACCGTGACCTTCCTTGTCTCTGCTGTCCCCAACATCCGGCCTAGAACCTGATGCATGAATGATGTGCATTTGTGTGTGGAGATGCCTGGCTCTTGGATCCCTTGGGGTGCTGCTTAAAGATGCTATGTGGTGGGAGGGTGCCCTGGGCGGGGATGCTCAGGGTCAAGAGGGAGGCTCAAAGGGGTTCACCTGCTTCTTTTGACCCTTTCCCCCCTTTTCCACCGCTTACTGTAATCCAGGATTACAGAGACTTGGATAGAGTCAGTGTAGCCAGCTGGGCTACCTTGTTCCTCCGAACCAGCATTCCCACCATCAACATGGAGAACAAGACCGTGTGGGTGAGTAAGTGTATTAAGGAGCAGCAGCACCTGGCCAGGGCATGGGAGCGCAGGGCATGTTTTCAGAGCACTCTCATAGGCTTTAGCGATATGGTTCTCAATCTTGGCAGCACATGGGAATCCTCTGGAGGACTTCCAGTGTCTGGACCATACCCCTAATCGATTCGATCTGAGTCTGTGGAGGGTGGGACCCAACCAGGTTGGGTATTTTTACAAGTCCCCCTGGTGATTCTAAGGTGTAACCAGGACTGAGAGCCTCTGCTTGAGCTTTTTTGTTTTTGTTTGTTTTTTGCTTGAGCTTATTTGATCCCCACAACTTCTCTGTGAAGTTGTTCCATCTCCGTGGAAACTTGAAAACAAAGTTCTCAAAATTGATTCTGAGTTACATCAGAGAGGAAATAAAAATGATAAAACTGTTCATCATTTTTTGTGAAAAGGTAGTGGAAATATGGAGGACATAATACAGGAGACGAAGGGAGGGTTGCTTAAATATATTGTGGCACAGCTCCTAAAATAAATGAAGGTAGTGGAGGAAGGGCCAGAAAGACCAAGGGAAGAGAATAGAAATTTATTATATGGATGGCATTTAAAAAAAAATTATTTATTTATTCATGAGAGACACAGAGAAGCAGAGACACAGGCAGAGGGAGAAGCAGACTCCCTGCAGGGAGCCCAGTGTGGGACTTGATCCCAGGACCTGGGGATCACGACCTGAGCCAAAGGCAGACGCTCAACCACTGAGCCACCTAGGCATCCCTACAGATGGCATTTTTAAGCAAAGGGGAAAATTAGATTATGAAGTGGTTTTTGGGAGAACCCATTTGAAAAGTAAAGACAGACCTTTACCTCCCATGATAACCAAAACTACAGTGGAGTTGGATTAAATATTTAAATAGAGGAAATAAAACAATATACCAGAAGAAAATTCAGAAAATAACTTAATAGTCTTTAATTACGGGAAGAGGGAGTTATTTTACTAAACCCAGAAGTTCCAAAGGGAACATTTGACCAATTAGATGGGATGAAATTTTAAATCTGTATATATAGCAGAAGAAATGATCAACTAGAAGGGCAAATGAAAGATTGCTTTTAAAAATGTTTCTAGGGCACCTGGGTGGCTCAGCGGTTTAGTACCTGCCTTCAGCCCAGGGTGTGATCCTGGAGTCCCAGGATCGAATCCGACATCAGGCTCCCTGTATGGAGCCTGCTTCTCCCTCTGACTGTGTCTCTTCCTCTCTCTGTGTCTCTCATGAATAAATTTAAAAATCTTAAAAAAAAAAAAAAAAGATCGGGCAGCCCTGGTGGCGCAGCGGTTTAGCGCCACCTGCAGCCTGGGATGTGATCCTGGGGACCCTGAATCGAGTCCCAGGTCAGGCTCCCTGCATGGAGCCTGCTTCTCCCTCTGCCTGTGCCTCTGCCCCTCTCTCTTTCTCTCTCTGTTTCTATGAATAAATAAATAAAATCTTAAATAAATAAATAAATAAAAAGATCTGTCTTTGCTTTAAAAAAAATAAATAATAAAAATAAAAATGTTTCTAGCTTATATGATGAAAGATTGATATATATTTTTAGTATGTCAAGGTAAACGACAGGGATCTCTGGGTGGTGCAGCGGTTTGGCGCCTGCCTTTGGCCCAGGGCGCGATCCTGGAGACCCAGGATCGAATCCCACATCGGGCTGCCAGTGCATGGAGCCTGCTTCTCCCTCTGCCTGTGTCTCTGCCTCTCTCTCTCTCTCTGTGACTATCATAAATAAATAAAAATTTTTAAAAAAAGGTAAACGACAACATAAACATAAACAGGCAGTTACAAGACAAACTAGAAACAGTCACCTCAATAGTAAGGACAAAAATAACAGCCACAAGATTTTTTTTTTCCTATCAGATTGGAAAAGATTAAAAACAATAATGCCGCATGGTGCTGATGAGGCAGAAGGAAATGCTATTGGCTAGAGTATAAGTGGATGGATTCTTTTCGGAAATGAATTTATCAATATCTATTAGGGTTTAAAATGCACACTTCCTTTGATCCAGCCCATGATAATATATCTTAAGGAGCTAATAGGACAAATAATGTGAATATAAATATATGGAGATATTTTAAAGTGTGGTTTATAATGGCATGAAATATGAAACACTCCACGTGTCTTTCGGTAGGAGATAGGTTCAGTAAATTGTGGTACATTTTCTAGAATGACTATGCAGTCATCAGAGGACATTAGGTTGATCTTCCTTAATTGACATCAAGAGATGATGATTATTATAGATGAAAGAAGAAGCAGGTTGCAGGAGGGTTTGTGTAGCACACAGGGACCCTGTTTATGTGGAAGAAGAAAGGATGTGTTACATATGCATTAAAAAATATGGAATGAGATTCACTGAAATGCTGAAGAGTTATATCTAGGGAGTAAAATTACTGGAACCTTTCATTTTCTTGATCTTATTTATTTATTTAGATTTTTTATTTATTCATGAGAGACACAGAGAGAGGCAGAGACCACAGGCAGAGGGAGAAGCAGGCTCCATGCAGGGAGCCCAACGTGGGACTCGATCCCCAGACTCTAGGATCACGCCCTGGGCTGAAGGCAGGCGCTAAACCGCTGAGTCACCCAGGGATTCCCCCATATCATCTTATTTAAACAAAAATAATAGTCAAAATATTTAAAGAGGGATGCCTGGGTGGTTCAGTGGTTGAGCATCTGCCTTCAGCTCGGTGTAATCCCAGAGTCCCATGTTGAGCTTCCTGCATGAAGCCTGCTTCTCCTCCCTCTGCCTGTGTTTCTGCCTCTCTCTCTCTCTCTCTGTCTCTCATGAATAAATAAAACCTTAAAAATGTTTAAAGAAATAATCACATATAATCATAAAAATTTTTTTCTCTCAATATATATAAAATACACTATATGTAATATAATCTTGTTATAATAATACACATGATTAAAAAACTACATATGATATATAACATATACTATGTATGTTACACATTATATTATAATAGTATATAATAGACAATATTGTATAATATATATCATAATTATATTAATAATATATTATTATATGTATTTTACATTGTATATATTATAATGTATGATTATATATGTTGTAGTGTATGTATTATAATTTTATAATGTGTGTGTGTGTGTGTGTGTGTCCATTGTAGGGAAGAAAAATAATGGTACTATATGCTCTGCATTCTTTGTTTTTATGTAAATATTTATGGAGTGCTGCTTATGTACCAGGTATTGCTCAAAGGAGTTTACTGACATTAAACACATTTAATCTTTACCAGCAACCTATGAAGTAGGTATCATTCTGATAATCCCCATTTTACAGGTGAATAACAGAGAGGTTAAGTGACTTGCCCAAGGTCACACAGCTGTGAATAGCACAATGGAGGCTTGAACCCAGGTAGTCTAGCTCCAGAACCCATGCTCTTGACCACTTTGCTATACCATGAGGTAGGCATTATAATCTCCTTATCAGAGAGCATGAAATGGAGATTCAGAGAGGTGACCTTACTTGTTCAGGGCCAAAAAGCTCATCAAGGATGGAGCTGGTACTCAAGCCCAGGTGTGTGGGTTTCAAGGCTGCATCCCAGATCTGAAGCTGGTCCTTTGGAGTCAGGTCTGCACCTAGGGAAAAGCAGAGGTTGGAGGAATCTGCTGCTGTCTGGTGGCAGACAGGGGCTTTTTCTGGTCCCTGAGTGCCCCCTGCTGGTCATAGGTCAAACAGCAGCAGGGTCCTGGGCCCTGCTGGGACAGGATGGATGAGCTTGGGGTCTAGGGGTGGATACAGGGCTGATCCTCTCCTTACTCCTGCCAGTTCTCCGTGGACATTGACTCTGACCTGGTGGAGGAGCTGCCAGCGGAGATCGAGCTGTGGCTGGTGCTTGTGGCTGTGGGTGCCGGGTTGCTGCTCCTGGGGCTGATCATCCTCCTGCTGTGGAAGGTTAGGACCCCCCCAGACCACCACTGAGACTTCCACTCTAGGACCTCTTGCCAGTGGACCCTCACCAGCTCTCCCTTCATCCCATTCCTCACTTCCACCCCACCCCCACCCATCTCCCATGTTGACTGTACCTTCTCCCGAGCTTCCAGTGTCCTGCCCCCCACCTTCCATCCTCACCTCACCCACCAGGACATTCCTGCTTGGTTAATGGGGGGACCTGCAAAGCTGAAAGGGAAGCCAGGAGCTCTGGCTGCTGGCCACACCACCAAGCAGGGCTGGGACCCAGGCATCCAGGCTCCCCAGCCCTCAGCCCCAGCACCCCCCTGATGGCCCATCCCCACCTCCTCCCCTCCGTAGTGCGGCTTCTTCAAGCGAGCCCGCACTCGCGCCCTGTATGAAGCTAAGAGGCAGAAGGCGGAGATGAAGAGCCAGCCGTCAGAGACAGAGAGGCTGACCGACGACTACTGACGGGGGGCAGCCCCCTGCCCCCAGCCCACCCGGGTAACGCGGCCTCCGGACCCTCTCCCCTGAGCCGCGCAGCTGGCTGGGGCCTCTGACTCTGTCCTATCTGCTCTTCTTCCTTGTGGGCCCTCTCTGCACCTCACTCTACCCTGCCACCTCCCCAAAGAGCAGGCCACAGTCTCCTTCTATGCCCTGGCAGAGTTCAAGATGTCTCAAAACTGCCTCCCTTGGAGAGATCTGGAGCCCAAGAGGGAGCCATAAAATGCTCCCCATGCCCCCCTTGCTTTTTGGGGATCGGAAAAGAAGCAAAGCCCAAGCTAGGCCCCATCTCTAGGCCACACAGCAAATTTCCAGTGATTCTGTGCTTCCATTTCCACCTCCAGAGATGGAGGCCTTCTCCTGGAACTAGCACCTTTGCTCCTCGGAGCCCCTCCAGGGTGACACACTGATCCCCCTGACCCCCACAGTGTGGTCAGGTCAGCCACCACGCTCCCTAGCCATCCTGTCCACAACCTCAGTGACTGCCCCTTTGTGTCCAGCTACCTCCCTTTCTCTGCCTTCCTCAGCTCCTCCTTCCTCTGGGGCCGAGGGTGGGCAACCTGGCCCTCCCTGTCACAGTGCAGGGAGATGGCACATGCTTGGGTCAGGGGTCCTGGCTCTGGCCTCTGGGTGGGAGAGGAAGGGGCTAGGCACGTCTTCCCATAACCTCCAGAGCTGGATACTGATGCCCCTTCCTCGTCTCCCCCTACCCCCACTCCAGTGTGACTTCTTTAAACGGACCCGCTATTACCGGATCATGCCCAAGTACCACGCAGTGCGGATCCGGGAGGAGGAGCGCTACCCACCTCCAAGGAGCACCCTGCCTACCAAGAAGCACTGGGTGACGAGCTGGCAGACTCGGGACCGATACTACTGACGTCCTTCCTGATTTCACCCCTGCTCCCCCCATGCCCCTTCTATTTATCATAAGTTATGCCCCTGACAGTCCACAGGGGCCACTGCCTTTGGCTGGCACCATCAGGTGCGGGCACACACAGCTCTTCAAGCACGTGCGTGTGCTGTTTGGCCACAGGCTTCTCCCCACAGGAGGGCTAGGGCCATGGCCCCACAGTGCTGAGCATACCGAAGCCCTGTGCCCTGGACACATGGGGGTCCCGTCACTTGTGGCCTATGCTGTGCACTGTGGATGGTGCATGGACGTGTGTCTCTGCCTCTGCCTGTGCCAAAATCAAGCCAGAGGCCTCCACCAGAGCCAGGAGGAAAAGGCCTGCACTGTGGTGACACCCTCCCCTGATTCACACTGGACCCATCTTGAGCCATAGTCACTGGATTGACTCTGCTATTAAGACTAAAACTACTGACAGGGAACAGGGCACCAGGCCCCCAGTCGAAGCTCCCGGTAGTTGTGCCAGAGTGGGCCCGCCTCAGGTTTGCTCACGGTGGCGTTTGCAGGACCTGGCATGCTCAGACCCATGAGCAGAGTGAACTAGAAGGAAGGTCCTGGGATGGCTTTCCTTCTCTGTGAAGCTTCTCCTTGGAGGAGACTGCATTCTGGCAAGGAACGCAGTCTGAAGGAAGAAATACAGACAAGCCACCGGACAGCCTGGCAGACTGCAGCGGGACTTCCCTGGGAGCACAGTGGAATGCTCAACAGAGGAGAGGACCAGTCCTGGACCAAGGAGCTGTTGGAAGGCTAGAGGAGATACCACTTCTCACTGACCACTACCATCCAGGCCCCTGAAGGCCCGGAGGGACCACCCTCACCCCCACCCAGACAAGATCGTGGAGGGAGCGACGCTTGAATGTAGAACAGGGAGGGAGCCCTGTCCCTGCGCCATCGGCTGGAACCTATTCTGCCCTCACTGACCATGGGTAGGGGACCTAGAAGTGGAGTTCTTGGCTGTCCTTGGCTTTCAGAGCCAACTTAGCTCTGCCTCCTCCCCCACTGGCTAAGTTCTAAGGCCCATTCTAGAACTTGAGGCTGGTTCCAGGAAACCTCTCCTGACCCCTGCCTTTTGGCAGTCCCCCTTTCCAGTCCTTCCATGGTACTGTAGCAGGGAGCTCCCTCCCCCTCCTTGTGCCTTCTTTGTATATAGGCTTCTCACAGCAACCAATAAACAGCTCCCGGTTTGTATACTCTGCATCGGCCTCCACTCACTGCCCCCACTTTGTCCCAACCCCACTTCAGTCTGTTGGATAGTGATGCCATCCACCTGACCCTAGGTGGACAAAGCCGGGTGCAGGGATCTTAGAGATGGGGAAAGTAACGATGTATACAGGACATACCCATCCCTGCTTTCAGATCAGATGTCCTGATATACGGGGTGGTTGTGGACATATACCTGAGATCCAGAACATAAAGTCAGGAACGAGACCTGAGTAGATTGGATAGAATCCAAAAGGCCTCCTTGGTGGACAAGGAGGTGATATGCAGGATCCAGAAGAGGCAGGAAACTACTTTGCTATAGAAGTGGGTAGTCCTGGATAGTGGTGGAGGGAGGCTGGGTGCAAGGGTGGAGAGCCAAGAGCCCTTATCCAGTGGCTCCAGTCAGATAAGAGCCTGTTTTTCAATGGCTCAATTCCACCCCCATCCCTGGACACCACGATGAGTGGATCCAAGGGTAAACCAGTGACCTAAGACTGGAAAGATTGAAACATCATGGTATCCCCCAGTGTCTGGGAAGGAGTACCTGGAGTCCTAGTCTTGTGGCCTTTCCTCTGGGAGTGCTTCAGTACCTAGCCTCCATAGCCCACTGCACTGCACCAAACCCTCCACTTCCTAAGGTCACCCTTCCACACAGGCCTGGGAGGATGGAGCAAGGCTGCTGTCCCCATGACTTCTTTGACCTAATTGTGACATAGGTCCTTCTGTTAGTTGTCCTCAAAGCTATGACCTTTGGAAGACTTCACTGAAGGCTGAAAATTACTACTCAGAGAGAAGCCAAGGCTCAGATCCTCAATTCAGCTGCTCTGAAAGTCCATGGACCCAGGCTCTTCTCCCAGGAGTCCCTCCTGATGTCTGCCTGGGTGTCCTCCAACCTGCCTCTTAGTGGCAGTGTCTGCCCTCTGCTGCCCCTCACTTTCTATGCTGGGACTGTCCTTTCCAGGGTTGATTAATGGTGGAAGGTCCCATTCCTCCAGGAAAACCCCAGCCTCTACCTGGAGCTCTCAGAACCAGTAATGGAAACCCCCAATTCCTGCCTAAGAAAGATGGGATCTAAGGGATCTGCACATCCCTCTGGCCAGCTTCACAGGCTCAGCCCCTAGTCATTTTTTTTTAAAGATTATATTCATTTATTTATTCATGAGAAGCAGAGACATAGGCAGAGGGAGAACCAGGCTCCCTGTGGGGACCCTGAAGCAGGGACCCCAGGATCCCAGGATCATAACCTGAGCCAAAGGCAGATACTCAACCACTGAGCCACCCAGGTGCCCCACAGCCCCTAGTCTTCTGTGTGTGCGTGAGTGTATGGGTGTGTGACAGTTTATGCTTGGATAAGAACAGTCTCTCCCCCCCCCACCCCCCCAGTATAAGTAGTTGTTTCCAGGACTGGTGTTACACTTTTATGAAAGAAACATAATGGCAGAGATGCAGCAATACCCACTTACATAAAAGGGTCCTCAATAATGTCAAGCTTCTAGAGCTCCTTGGAGCTGTAGGACCTCCAAACTGTTCCCAAAGAGGGTCTTGGCTTTTGTGTCACTAAAAGGACCCATAAGGTGATTCTCCCCCTCTAGACACAGAGCTGGAATGCACTTCCTGGGCCCTCCTAGTTGGGTAAGGTCATGTGACTAAATTCTAGCCAATGAGTTGTGAGCAGGAGAGAAGTGGCTTAATTCTGGGCTGATACTGTTAATTGCTGGGTGGGAGTCTCCCAGTTCTGTTTTCTCCCTTCTGCCACTGTAGAACCCTGCCTTGAGATAAAACGTCTGCCAATCTGAGTCCTTCCCCCGCCCCAATCTGAGTCCTTGAGAGCAACCCCCAACATTCCTTGTACATGTAGTGGGAAATTAGGGCATGGTGGGGTGTGGGATGGGAGGTTGGTGGGAGTTTAACCTCAGCTTCATCTAACCTAGCTGGACCACCCCATACCACTCCCATTATCACACTGCAGCAATCTCTGCAGAAGGAATTTTGATCCAAGCAGAGGCCACAATATAAAAGTCCAGCACTAAGGAGAGGATCAGAAGAAATCTCTCTCTCTCCTCTACCTTGCCTCAGAGTTTGCTGCCTTTTCCTCGTTACTTAAAAATTTTTAAGATTAATTTTTAAAATTTATTTATTCATGAGATACACAGAGAGAGGGAGAGACACAGGCAGAGAGAGAAGCAGGCTCCATTCAGGGAGCTCAGTGTGATACTCGATCCCAGGATCATGACCCGATCCAAAGACAGATGCTCAACCGCTAAGCCACCCAGGCGCCCCATATTTATTTATCTTTTTATTTATTTTTTTGAAAGACCGAGAGAGAGGGAGAGAGAGCATGCACACGGAGAGGGGCAGAGGGATAAAATCCTCAAACAGATACCTTTATGAGCTCAACATGGGGCTCAATCTCATGACCCTGAGAACATGACCTGAGGTAAAACCAGGAGTCCAATGCTCAACCGACTGAGGTGCCCCTCCTTGCTTAAATTTGGACAACAGTAATAGCTGTTATTGATTGATTATTTACTATGTGCCAGGCACAGGACTGGGCTTTTTCACACAAGCATCCTGTATGCTCCTCTGGGCAACTTGAAGACTGACTCACCAACATAGTCGATGATTTAATTGCTTGCTGGAAGGATATTCGGTGGTCCTCCCTGATGACTCTGTGGCATGCCTCCCTGGTGGTCCCAATTCTTTATTCATGCTCTTTTCCCTTCTATGTGCCTGGTGCTGGAGATAGAGCAGTGAATTACACAGACACAGACAGCCCTGCCCTCCTGGAGCTTAAAGTCTAGTGGAGGAGACAGATGAGTCGGGCAAACGATTTCCAGATTTGATAAGAGCTAAATGGTGTTAAGTTTGGGGAGGTCTGGGACACCTGGGTGGCTCAGCTGTTGAGCGTCTGCCTTTGGCTCAAGGAGTGATCCTGGGATCTGGGATTGAGCCCCACATTGGGCTCCTTGCATGGAGCCTCCTTCTCCCTCTGCCTGATCTCTCTCTCTCTCTCTCCTTCTGTGTCTCATGAATAAATAAATAAAATCTTTAAAGAAAAGTTTGGGGAGGTCTAAGAAGCCTTTAGAGGGAGCCCATAACCCAGCCTGGTAGGGTCAGAGCCTTGAAGAATGGATAGGCAGTGAGGAGAAAGAATTATCCAGACAGAAGAGACAGCATTTGCAACGGTTTGGAGCCTGGAGGTTGCTCAAGGCAGTAGATAAGTGTGGCTGGGAGTCAAGCAGGGCAACGTGGAAAGAGGAGGCTGGAGACTTAAGCCAAAGCAGATCGTGCAAGAGCTGGAAAGCCTCCAGTAAGAAAGCCCCTGAAAAAGTCTGTAAACAAGTTCAGATTTGCTTTTGAGAATGATCCCTGAGCCTCAGTTTCCTTATCTATATAATGGGGATAATGAAGCACAAGAGAGACACCTGGAGAATTAAAGGAGATAATGTATGCAAACAGTGCCTGGTACATAGGCTGTTATTCAGTTAAGAGTCCCTTCCGTGGCAAAGCCTTGGGCACAGCTCGGTGTTGACCGTAATCACATTCTGTTACACAGTAACGACTTATTTACTTAGGCAGCTACCTCCCAAACTGAGAAAACAAATGGCTGAGGGAAAAAACTACTTCCTTATCCTTTGTGGTTTTCCTGTTCTCAGCACAAAGCCCAGCACATATCGGGCACTTGGTCAGTGCGGCCCAGGGAGTGAACAGTGAAGAAGGGGGCACATCAAAGGGAAAGGCGGGGGTCAGGACGTACCACGTTCCACCGCAAGAACCCGAGCTCCTTTCCTGCGAGACAGCGCAGGACGCTGGCGCAGGAATGGCTCCCAGGTCCCCAGCGCAGATCACCTGCCAGGGCCTTTCCCTAAGGAACCCCAGTGCGAAGATGGTCGCTTTCTAAGGTCAAATGATTAGAGAATAATTAAAGTGTGGAGAACTGCACTCCCAGCGCCGATGTGAAAGACTGCCCCACCGCCGCCAGGCCTGCGTTGGGGTTTCGACTCTGGGCGCCGTGTTTTCCGGAGCCGCTTGGATCTTTGTGGAAGTGCTGGGGTGCATGTCTACACGGAGGGTTAGCACGGGCGTGCATCCTGACCCCGACTTGGCAAACTTTCCCAGTCTGGATGACAGGGACCCGTCCCCCCAGGGAGCGCAAGCGGGGAAGAACAGCTGGAACAGGTCCCTTCGGGAGGGAAGGGATTCGTTGAAAGCTGCCCAGACGATCTCAGGGAAGGCGAGGCCCGGAGATTTGGGGGCGGGGGGCGCGGGAGAGGACGTGGACAGGGAGAACGACCGTCCGAAGAGCCTGGGGTGGAGCGGGGCTCGGCCGGGAGGGGGGAAGGGCGGAGCGAGCGCGCGGGAGGCGGACTCTCCGCGCGGCCTCCCGAAAACAACAGGCCGCCCCGGGCGAGGACGGGGTTAAGGGGGCGGGCCCAGGGGAAGCCACGTGCCGGGGCGAGAGGCGATTGGCTCGGCCCGGGTTGTTTGTGAGCGCCCATTGGCGCCGCCGGGGCGCCGCGGCAAGCCGATTGGCCGGGGCGGGGAGGACCGCCCGGGCCGGGGCGGGGAGGAGGCGGCGGGTCCCGTGTGCCGGCCGGGCTGGGCCGAGCCGAGCCAAGCGGCCGCGCCGCTCCCGGGGAGGGGGACCGGACCCCGAGCCGGAGCCCGAGCCGGAGCCGGAGCCCGAGCCGCCGCCGCCGCCGCCGCCGCCATGCGCTGGGTCCGCGCGCTGCTGAAGAATGCGTCCCTCGCAGGGGCGCCCAAGTACATCGAGCACTTCAGCAAGTTCTCCCCGTCCCCGCTGTCCATAAAGCAGTTTCTGGACTTCGGTAGGGAGTGGGCGGGGGGTGGGGTGGGGTGGCGGCTGGACTTGGGGGCCAGCGGGGCGCAGGGGGGCGGTGAGTGAGGGAGACCCTGGTCTTGAAGGATCAGCGCGGAGAAGAGAGGCCCTGCGTGACTGGGAAGGGTTGCTGGGAGGGGTCCAGGCAGGGAAGGGTTAAGGCGTGGGGTGGGGCAGGGGCCGGCCCTGAAAGGGTTAAGGTACCCTGGGGGAGAGCTCTCTACCGGGCTGTCAGTGGGAAGTGGGGGCCCTGAGAAGGAGGGGTCCCAGTGTCTTGCTGGACTGTGCAGAGGTCTTGCAGAGTAAGGGACAGCCAGGCAAGGTGGTGATGTTAGGGCCAGAAGGGAGTGGGGTATATCCAGACAAAAAGGGTTAATGGTGGCTGTCCTAGTGACTCAAAGAGTCTGGAGATGGAGAGGAAATGAGGTGGGGATGCTGGTGGGAGTAACAAGGCAAGATTAGTAGATGCAGACATCTGGAAGGAGATCTGGGCTGGGCTGGGCACCCCGGGGTCAGGTGGGGACCCCGCTCTTTCAGAAAATGTCAGCAGGAAGGTCGATGATCAGTATACCTCCACCCACTGAAGGAGCTGGCCCCCAGCTGTCCCAGTAGGCAAGGACACTTGAAGAGCAAATCTGTTTGGGCCTGGCTTCCTGTCCCCAACTGGGCGCAGGCCTGGAGCACCATGAGGTGGAGTCAGGAGGCTGGCAGCCTTGGCTGCCCCTAGCTTCCTGGGCCAGGATCACCCACCAGCAACGCTCTGGGGGTGCCTCTGGAGCAGAAGCAAAGCTGTGCCAATGTAGCCACTGAAACAGGCATTGTGTGGGCCCTGTCTGTCTACGCGGTATTTCCACGGTGCCAGCTGGGGATTAGGAGGGGGTGCCCAGGTCTCTTAGGAGTTGAAGAGACAGTGCCTGGCTCAAGTTACAGCTGCGTCACTGATGGGAGGGGGTGGGGAAGTGACAGTAGGACAGAGGGCCCCTGTTCCCCAGGACTTGTCTGCCTGTCCCCCTGCCCTACTTGAGCTGTTCCAGAGTAGGAAAGCCCCCAGGGCCCATTCCTAGCCACCAGTAGCTGTCTGGTTTAAACTGGACCCTGCTTATATAAATGGGCCAGGTGGGGTTCACAGTAGAGTTTGGTCCACTTGTAGTGCAGTGGGGGAAAGAGATCTTCAGAAGGGTAGTCACATGCCCTAGGTGGCAGGCTCAGAAGCAGAACTTAGACTAGCATCTAGGTCTTCTAACTCTAGGCCATGGCCTCAGTCTACCACCCCATCTTCATCTTGAAGCCAGACCAAGGACCAAGGTACTTGGGTTCTCATTCTTGGGCCCTGTGTGCCTCACACATGAGCAATAACGTAAGGACAACTCTACAGTGGTCATCAAGACCAGCCTGGGTGAAGATGGACTGGGCCAGAAATGACACTGGGCCCCTGTAGCTGCTGTGGTCGAGGCATAGCATCCCTTAGCCAGGCCCAGACCTGGGAAAGGATGGTTTTCCCAGGCTCCTCTGCCCACCCGGATCCACCTCTCCCCTTCCACTCCACAAAGCAAGTATTTGCTAAAAGAGACAGAAAGTGAAGAAGTGAGGTAACTGAGGCCAGAGGTGGCTCCAGGTAGGCCTGGAAGTGGCCCTGTCCCCTGCAGTTGAAGGCCAGCAGGGGGTAGGGGAGGGGACACAAGGCCAGGCCTGGTTAGGCAGGGTGGTGTGGAGGTGGGAGCACTGCAGGGGATTAGGAGAGCTGCCTGGCTCTGTGCCCTGATCACTTCTCTGAACCCTCAGGAAATGAAAGATTTAATTGTCCTGATCCCTGAGATGACCTCTGGCTCCAGTGGTTTGCAGCTCCGTTGGCTCACTTCTCTCTCTCCCTCCAGGGTCCAGCAATGCCTGTGAGAAAACCTCATTCACCTTCCTCAGGCAGGAGCTGCCTGTGCGCCTGGCCAACATCATGAAGGAGATCAACCTGCTTCCCGACCGAGTGCTGAGCACACCCTCGGTGCAGCTGGTCCAAAGCTGGTGAGACCCCTGGCCAGGTCCCTGCACCTCCTTTCATTTCACTGCTAGATGCCGCTAGGCTCCCAGAATCTCTGTGCTCCTGGCAGCCTTGAGGGAGGTGGGCACAGAGGGGAGGCACAGGGGCTCTAAAAGGCTGAAGAGTTACCCAAGGTCAAGTGGAATGCTAAGCCAGAGCAGGGACTGAGATAAAGTTCCTAGCCTCCATGCCTGTGGGCTAGCCCTATACTTACCAGTCTTCTTTCTCCTGAAACCCAGGATCCCAGCCAAAACAAGGCAACATTGTAGACAAACAGAAACAGGGAGAAATGAATTTTCAAATTATATGATCCAAGCTACCAGTCATGTTGGAAAACAGACACAAAGATGGCACAGTACCTGCCCCCGAGAACTTTGGAGGGGCAAAGACCAAAAATCACAGCAGTAGCAGCAGAAAATCCTCTGTAAAGGTCACTCTAGAACTCTGTCCCAGGTTAGGTAACTAGATGACATTAACCAATGGCTGGTCACATGAAGAACAAAGAGGAGTTTGCTGTGTGACTGGCATGCAAATGGTTAATCTGGTTGGCCTTTGGTGGCACCTGTGCAGAAACCCTTTGCTAGTTCTTCTGGCAATGGTGTGGTATAGCTATGGTTCCCTATGGATTCAGGAGCAGGGGCCAACACCTGCCATGAGCCCAGCTCCACGCTGGGAACAGTAAAGCAGTAGCAGTGGCTACCCTCGGGGAGCCTGTGATCTTGTGGGGAGCAGAAGGGTGGGTAAACGGAGAGCCCAGGATGGTGGATGGTGGTAGGAGCAGTGAGCTGCTAAAGAGCTACTTTGACTTAAGAGTCAAACTAGTATTTAAAAGTAACAAAATTGGGGTTCTTTTCCTCCTCATTGTGGAAGTGTAACATGTCCCCTTTGATACTTGGAAAACATAGAAAAACAGAAGAGAATGCCAACCACTGCCTTCCACCCCATGACCAAACACTTAGAGTTTGGTAAGATTTTATTGGTGACCTTCCAGCGTTGTTTCTATGCATGAATATGCATATGCAGGACTTACTCTGACTTAATGAGACACGATAAGAAAAGTGTTTTGTGCGGGAGGTCAGGCACATAGTAGGCGCACAGTGAATGTTAGTTGAATCAGAGAGTTGTAGGGAAGTTGAAATGGATGCATGGAGGAGGTGGCATGTCTCTGGGCCTTACAGGGTGCCTGAGTGAGCCTAGACCTAGAAGGAAGGGATGGGCATTCCAGGCCTTGGAACTGCTTGTGCCAGGGTGTGGAGGCAGGTAAGGGCCCAGTGAGGGCCTCCACAACCTCACTCTGTGCCTGTAGCGATTTTGGTGCGAGCTGTGAAGGGGATGGGGTAGCGGGCAGGGCCTGGCATTCCTATAGCTCAACCAGGTCACCCCCCGCTGGGCCCTGGCCCTCAGAGGTCCGGGATATCTGAGCCAACCAGCATTTCCCACTGCAGGGTGGTAGGGAAGTCACTGGGAGGAGACAGAAGGTGCCATCTGTTTGCCCACTCCTCCTCCAGCTCTGCTTGGCTGACTGGCCTGGCTGCCTCTCCAGCAGGCCCCTGACTCCAGAACAGGCCCTCTCAGGCCCCTCCCTGGACGCTGTGTTCCTAGGAGAGCCAGGGGATATGTGTTGGGGTGTGGGGGAGCAGGGAGCTGCCTAACTGCCCATGAACCCCCAGGCCCCTGCAGAGGCCATTCCTGGAAATCAGTTACATGTGTGTGGGATTGTGCTGGTCATTACTTCCAAGCTTCGAGGGAGGAAAAGTCCAGCAACAGCAGGATGGAGTGAAGTTACACAAGAGAAAACACTTCCCAGTGGATTCAGCTTAGTGGAGAACAGGCCGTGGAATTGCTGGAGTGTCCTGATGCACTGACCAAAGCCTGCTGAAGTTGTTTCCAGAGAATGGGCATCGTGGGCTGCAGCAAGAGAGTGAGGTCTGAGGGGAGGAGGGACTTTCTGATGGGGACAAGGTGGCCACCTGTGAGAGAGTGCAGACCTCCTCCAGGAGAGCCCATTGCCAGCTTGGATGTAGAGGTGGTACAGGTGGGTAGGGTTTGCATGAGAGGAGGGGGGACACCGCACCAAGGAGCCCAGCAAGAGGGCCACTACCCTCAGAGTCTGATGAGTAAATAGCAAATGCTCCCCTTTGGAAAATGGAAAAGTCTGGTACAAATGCTATTTGCAGTAGTAGTGATAAGATGTGCTGATGGCTAATGGAGTTTTTCCTCAGCTGCAGAGAGGCTCTAGGCAAGACTCACTGTGGACAAGTTGAGCATTCCTGGTTAAATAAACCTGATAAATTGTTTCAACCAGACAGACCTGGTGTGGAGGGAGCCTGTTTTGGAAGTGACTGGAAGATAGTAGGAAGCCCTGGCCATTGGTGGCAGTGTCCACATGCTTGATTTTGAGGCTCAACTTTGCTGCTTGCTGGACACTTAATCCTTAGCAAACCCTCTGGCCTCCCTGAGCCTTGGCTTCTTCACCTGTAAAATGGGGCTCCATTCTGTTTCTAAGGGCAAACACCACAGTTAGTGCATGGAACTGTCAATACAAGCGGATGGCAGTGCCTCCAGGCCACAGATCTGTGACTGTGGCCAAGGTTCTCTTAGACAGTGTGGTCATCATAGTGATGGCAATGGTGAAAGCAAACAGACCTGGAGGGCCTGCTGTCCTCCAGGAACTCTTCTTGCCATGTTCCTCTATTAACTCAATTGCTGTACCGACAGCCTTCTGACGTAAGCCTTGTCATTACCTCCATTTCATAGATGAACAGACTGAGGTTCAGAGAAGTTAGAACATGTGTCTGAGATCACTCATGCAGCAGGTGGGCAAGCTGAGACTCCAGCCTAGGCTGTGTGATCTGATGACTGCGTTTGTGAGGGGAGAGTAGTGCTGTGTTCTGGGGCAGTGACCTGGATCAGAGATTGCCAGGCTCCCCCAGCAAGTGCTCAAGGCAGTAGGGTTCACCTTACTGGAACGTGCTTGCTGGCTAGGGATGCTGGAGCACAGAGCAGGGTAAACAGCTAGCCTGAGGAGGGCCTGGAGCCAGTAGGAGCGTGTTTCCAGAAAGCATGTGTGAGGAGGTGTTAAGTGAGAGCTGCAGAGTAGAATCAGATGACAGTGAGTCACTCCTCTCACTAAGAGTCTTTCAGGGGTTGTAGGGAAAGGGGCAGGAGGCAGTATGGCTAGCACTTCCTGTTGGTGAGGAGTGTGGACCCCAAATGCAGCCTATGGGGGACCCACATCCCCACCCTCTGGGAACCACAGACTTTGAAGAGAACCACCACCATGGTAGAGGCTCTAGGCACCCAGGGCTTGAGCCACACCAGGCACAGGACCAGGGCTGGAGTCAAATCTTCACCAAACCCCTTGGCCTCTCCTTCCATAATCAGAGTTGACACTGAGGATGTGCTTTGAACCCCATTTTAGAGCCAGAGACCTGAGCACTTCAGTGGCCTCTTGGCCACCGGACCCAAGTCTGCCTGGCTCAGAGCCTGCACTCAGCACCCCTCCAAAGAGCAGCTTCCAGGTGCAGGACAGATCTGTCACCTCCCCTCAGATGGCCATTGCCTTGTTCATACTCTTTATTCCCAATGGCTGTGGACAGTAGTGCAAGGTACACACACACACACACACACACACACACACACACACACACACTACCAAGCACACACCCCCTCCACCTCTCTACACTTTCCACCCCCTGCCTCCCAAATCCAGGGCTCTGGGCAGACTAGAAAGCCCTAGAAGGCAGGAGTCCTGTGTGGTCTGATTTGCTGCTGAGGTCAGCAGGCCCAGGCATTCCCAAGGGCAGCCTATGCTGGGGGCAGTTGGGCCCCCACTGCCTGCTGGGCCTGCTCTGTCCAGCCGAGGGGGGAAGTAAACCCCGCATCTCTCACTGTACTGCCATTTCGGGCCTCCCAAGTCCAAGCCCAGTTCTTTTCTGTCCCTTGCGGCAGTGGGCAGCCGACGAGCCAATGTCACTCCTTCCCCAGTATCTCTCCCTTTAGGACCAGATTTTGCCTGCAGATAACATCAGGGGTGCCAAGCCTCCGCAGGCTTCAGGCCAGGGTCAGGGTCCTCTGGGAAGATCCTTCCTGTCTTCTCTCCCTCCCAAGAGCAGAGCTGGGACCACTCTCCAGAAGGAATGGCCCTGCGAGGGACGCGGGCAGGGGTTCTAAACTAACCCTGCTTCATAGTCCAGGAAACCGGGGCCTGAGGCTGGCCGCTCTCCCCGTACCCATGGACCTGTTGCCAGTCCATCTTGGCACCCTACTCTACTTCACTGGGCGTGTGACCAGGCCCCACTGCTGTTCCCTAGGGTCCATTAGGCAGCCTTGGAGGGGTGGTGCCAGTAGCTACAGCACTGGCCTTACCCCTGCGTTGGGACTCTGCCCACCCCTTCACCTCCTGGCCCAGCAGGCAGGGCCTCCCAGCTCCTACCCCCTCCCTCCCTGCCTCCCCCTCCACCCCCACCCCCCATCTTTGGAAGGAGTTCTGGGCCCCACTCTCCAGTTGGCTTCTTCCCCTTGCTCTATCTTCCCCAGCCTTACACACTTGCAGGTTTTCTCCCCAAACCCCCTCTCCTTCCCAGAATCATGAGCCTGAAGCTTAATCCTGGGCGTGGGTGTGTGATGGGCAGGGATTTGGAGGCGCATGGCCTGTGGGCGAGAAGCCCAGCTCTGTACAGTAACTGCCTTATCTGTAGAATGGGGCCAGCAGGAACACCCACCTCACTGGGTATTAGGGGAGCAGGCAAGCACAGAACTGAGCCCTGTCCAAGGCTGGCGACAGCCATCACATTGGGCGCAGCACCGTTAGGACCAGTGTAGATGGTGAGTGAGCAGTTGGCCATGGAGTCAGATAGACGTGGGTTTGAATACCGGCGCAGCCCTTTACTGTGTGGCCTGGGCCATGTCACCTGCTTTCTCTGGGCTGGTTTCCTTGTCTACACAAAAGGGAAATACTGCAGGTTCCTCAAGCCTGCTGGGGGATGGGAGACCCTGTGTAGACCCTGGGCACAGGCAGGCACTGGCAGTCACTCCTTAAGAGTGACTTAAGCCTGACTGTTATTCCTCTCCAGGGAGCCTGAGGCAAGGCCTTTGGAGTGCTTCTCTGATTATCTGCTGGGGCTACAGGGATGGGGTGGGGTGGGGGGTGGGGTGGGAAGCTGGCTGAGTGGGGAGGGCTGGTAGGGAGCACCAGGCCTGGGACACCCCATTCCTGCCATCCAGAGCATGGTGGCTGTCCAGAGCTTAATTAAAACGAGACTCAGAACCAATGCTCAGTACGACCAGAGGGAGGGTGTCAGATGTCTCATGGGGGCTCAGAGGATGCGCTCAACTGGGACCGATGTTCAAACCACCGTTCATAACTAGGGCATACATCTAGAGAGTGCGCACTGCATGCTGGGCACCGTGCTAATTATCACCTTTGACCCTCACTGAAGGGCAGTGATAGTGGTAGGTACGAAACCCTCTACTTTCCTGAGGAGGAAACTCAGGCCCAGAGAAGCTCCGTGACCTACCCAGGCCACACAGCCCCTGAGTGGGACTCAACAGAACCAGCACCCCAGCCAGCACTCCCACCCTCTCCTCTAATGTCCGAAGCGAGAAAGGGAAGAGCAGCGGTTCGTGGGGGAGGTATTTTGGGCGGAGGGACCCTAAGGGACATGGAGATGAGCATTCTGAGCAGACCCAGTGCTTCGTGGCAGCAGGAGTGCTGGAGGATTGAGTCTTCAGTACTCCCCCTCCCAGCCACATGTAGGACTGCTCTGGGCTTCCGTTGAGGGGCCTGTAAAATGGGGCTAATCGCTGTCCTTCTTACCTGTCAAGGTCAAAGCACCTTGACACAGGGATGCTCCTGCCCTGGAGGGGCCTTTTCCAAAGAGACTGTTAGGCCACAGAGCCCTCTGCCCCAGGGCTCTTGGCACCCCCTCCTTCCTGCTGGCTCGAAGTGTTTCTACCAGAGACGGGCTCAGCTTTGTGGCCTTCCCCAGGAGAACAACCTGTGGACCTGGGCATGTTAGCAGGGAAACCGTGGGGGTCCTGGCTTATGGGGGCAGGGGGACAGTGGCTCTAAGTTGGTACCGTCTGCTGCCACAGGTGAGCCTGACCCCCTTGGACAGGCTGGCCCCCTGCTGCCCCAAGTTTAGAGTTTCCCAGCACCACTCCACTGGTTACCCAGGTTCTGGGGAAATCAGCCTGCCAACCAGGCCTGCAGGTGGGGCATGCAGAGGAGGGCCACACACTCCTGCTGGGCCTTGGAGTGGCAGGAGCTGTCCTGGTTCTCCGTGGGCTCCAGCCCCACCCGTAGTCAGAGCTGGGCATGCCTGCCCCAGTCCTGTGTCCTTCCCACCTGCCATTTAAAATCCAGTTCCCTGGGCAGATTGCACAGCTCCTGGTACCCAGCCCAGAGTGTCAGGCTACAGTGATCACTAAACCCCTCATCTGTGACAGGCCCTAGGCCAGCCACTCTGCTAGCCGTGCCCCAGGGGATGCAACAGTAACCTTACAGGACAAATATTAGGATCTGTTTCCATGAAGGGGTTCATGGAGGTTAAGTGACTTGCCCCAGCTTCTCTCACTGTGAACTCTTGGTCAGTAATCCACGAGCCCCTGGGGATGGGATGATCTCCAGGGCCCTCCTAAGGCTGCTATTCTTAGATTCCAAAGCAAAGGTGCCATGAGGGGGACCAGCAAATGAGAGATGTTCTTACATAACTCACTGTGTTGTCAGGGAGACTTGCATACAGATGAAATGAATTGAGAAAAAGTGTGGCGTAGCCTGTCAAGCAGGGCAGCTCTGTGTGCTGCTGCCCAGGGTAGGGGCAGGGCAGGTGCGGGGGTGGCTGAGTCAGGTGGGAAGAGGGCCGAGCTTGGCCTGGAGCTGAGGTGATGTCCCCTTCTCCCCTGCGCACAGGTATGTCCAGAGTCTCCTGGACATCATGGAGTTCCTGGACAAGGACCCCGAGGACCATCGTACCCTGAGCCAGTGAGTGAGGGCCCCAGTTGGGGGCAGAAGGGCAGGTGCAGACAAGGGGCACTGGGTCACAGCCCAGGGGCAGAAATGCCAGGAAGATGAAAGAAACGATCCCTAGCCTCAAGGATATCTAATCTGAGGAGGAAGTTAGCCCCTGGCCTCGATGTCCCTGAGTCTGATTGAGAGTTCCAAGCTCCTGCTCCTTCAGAGCTCCCAGCTGTCGGTTTGGCAGTGGGAGACTCAGGGTGGGCTCTGGAAACAGTGGGGAGGGCACTTGTGTCCGTCAGATTGGGAAGGGTGGAGTGAATGAATGCCTGTGGAGGAGGTCAGAAGTGGGGATGCATCTGAGGGGCCCCAGGGACCCAACAGCTGCCATGTCCTGCAGGTTCACTGATGCCCTGGTCACCATCCGGAACCGCCACAATGACGTGGTGCCCACCATGGCGCAGGGCGTGCTGGAGTACAAGGACACCTATGGCGACGACCCAGTCTCCAATCAGAACATCCAGTACTTTCTGGACCGCTTCTACCTCAGCCGCATTTCCATCCGCATGCTCATCAACCAGCACAGTGAGCGGGGCTGAGGGGGCTCCGGACCTGAAGGGGCATCCCTGGTTCCATGGGGGGAGGAAGCAGGCAGCAGGGTTGAGGTGTATTGGTGTAAACGCTTACAGAATGCGACATTCTGTCGCCTCTTACCAAGTGTTCGATGTGGTATTCGTCAGAACTCTCTTGTATTCAGAAATAGTTTGTTGTTTTGAGTTTCCTCATCCCGGAGTATTCACTGTGATTGTTGAGAAATTACAACCAATTGAAAATTATACAAGTTCCTCACTCTCACATAATTTCAGATGCAGGATGGTAAAATTATTTTTAAATGGTGGAGCAAAAGGAAGTAGAAATGGAATGTGGGCTGTGTGGGGGACGAGGCCCTCTGAGAGGAGCACTTCAGGTCTGCAAACAGCCCAGACATGGCCCGAGTCTGGGATGGAGGGGCCCTAGTGGTGGGAAGGGAGGTGGAGTTGGAGAGCTCTGAGGGCAGGGGATGAGCCCCACCAACAGCACCCTTCCTTCCCCCCACAGCCCTGATTTTTGACGGCAGCACCAACCCAGCCCACCCCAAACACATCGGCAGCATTGACCCCAACTGCAATGTCTCTGAGGTGGTGAAAGGTAAGCCGTCCCCACCATGCTGGCCCACGGATGAGCTCCAGAGACTTCCTCCAAGCTGCCTGGCCAGAGGATGAGCTATTCCCCACTCGTCCACTTGGGTTTAATATTGGTGATGCCCCGTGCCAATACCAAGAGGACTGCTGCTGGGTGGACAGCCCCATTCCCTGAATGTCCCTCTCTTTTCTCAGATGCTTATGATATGGCCAAGCTCCTGTGTGACAAGTATTACATGGCCTCTCCTGACTTGGAGATCCAGGAGATCAATAGTGAGTGAGCAAGGCTCTGTGTGTGTGTGTGTGTGTGTGTGTGTGTGTGTGTCTGTGTAAGGGGCTTCAGAGAGGAAGGTGAGATGAGGAGTCAGGAAAAGAATTGGATGGGACAGAAGCAGAGCTATTATTGACTTATTATTAGCAGTATTATTACTAACTTATTTGCTAAGTATTTATTAAGCAGTAAACACACAAGGGAAGGTTCCTGTTCTCATGGAGGTTACATTCCTGATGCCAGGGAGGTTGGGGAATGCTTCAGTTAGCCAGTGAACAAAGAATAAACAAATTGACTTCAGAAGGTGACAAGTGACAGGGAGGAAACAAGACAAGGTCACATGACAGGGATGGGGCATGTATTTGATAGGGTTTATTATATTATTATATATTATTATTTATTAATATTAATATAATTATTATAATATTTATTAATTATTATATATTATTATTTATATTTGGCTGCCTTTTCAGAATCCAGATAACAGTGGCTTAATGAAAAGAGAGGCTTCCCTCTTTGCAGCCCCTAGGGTGGAATAGTCAAAGCTGGCTACCCACCCTCCTGTCTCAGATACAGCTAGAGAAGGGGAAGAAGATGTAGAAGGCAGGGCCCAGGGGTGGGACAGTCACTCCCCTGTCACCTGGCCATGCCTAGCTGCCAGGGAGGCTGGGCATTCAGTCTCTAGCTGGGCGGCCACGTGCCTGTTGGAAGTTTGGGGAAGGGGGTATCTATTACAAAAGAGGAGGGGAAGAATGGATAGGAGAGGATGGCTGCGGCGGTCCTACTTTGGGTGGGCTGGGTGGTCAGGGACCAGCAGGACCTGGTGAGGGGTCTGGGAGATGGGTGGGGAGGGGTTGGAGACAGGGGCCGAGGCATGCAGGGCCCGTGGGCCATAGACAGGAGCTGGGATTTTGTGTGCAGCAGGAAGCCCATTGAAGGATTCTAAGCCCAGTGATGCCAGGGTCTGACTTACGTTCTAAAAATATTTAGAGGAAAAAAAAGAAAATAAAAAAATAAAAAATAAAAATATTTAGAGGTTGGAGGGGGTGGGCGAGACCTCAGGAAGGCCAGTTAGGAGATCACTGGAGGAATCCAGGGGAGGGGCAGTCAGCAGAGATGGAAAGAAGGGGGTAGATTTGATAAATATCTTGGAGGTAGAGAGGTCAGGACCTACTGATAAGCCAGGAGCATAGGGAAGAGGAGGATCAGGGATCTGAAAGTTTCTCTACCCTTCCCTTCCCCCTACCTGCTACTCGGCCATCCCCAGCCTGTGCGCCAGAAACCTGAGGTGATTCATGCCTGGAAGTCACGATGCCCACGTCCTTAAGGCCCAGTTCAAGTCCAGGTCCTCCAAAAAGCCTTCCCAGATTTCCCAGAAAACACAGTTAAGCACCCAGCTTCCTGGGTGTGCCTCTGTAATGCACTGTCTAAATTACGTGGGGGCAGAGACAGGCCACTTTACCTCAGTATCCCTAGGGTCAAGCGTGGAGCCTGGCATGCACTCTGGGTACAACATACAACATAAAAGTCAGTTGTGCGTTTGTCTAGACACTAATTTCTGAGAGGGTAGGGTGGAATTTTAGTCCTCTTCATGCCCCACTCCCAGTATAGGCCCTGAGATTCCTTCACTCATTAATCCGTTGCAGTTATTGAGCTCCCGCTACAAAGCCTTGTGCTAGGCAACGGGAAATGACATGCAGGCCCTAACACCAAGAAGCTCTCCAGGCTAGAGTGATCCTTGAGAGGCAGAGTGCTGGTGTCGGGATCATGTGCAGCACCCCTCCCCTCTCCCTACTGTCTTAAAAAGCTCTCCAGGGGATTCTGGTGTCCAGGTGAATGCTAGTAGGCTGCATATAGGCTGGATAGGTGCTTTTTGAATGGATGAAGGGGCTAGGTAAACAGCGGATGGATGGAAGGCTGGATCTGTACTCTGTGAATCAATGGGTCGATGGGAAGGATAGATGTTTGAACAGATACATAGTTGAGGGACAGTTGGATGGTTGAATGGACCCTGGATGGGTAGATAGAAGACTTAGTGGATGTTGAATGGATACAGTGGTTGGATGGATGGATGAACAGATGGATGGACGGACATTGTATAATGGATGAATACTTATGGATAGATGGTTGAACGGACACCGAATGCATGGATAGCTAGATGAGCAAATGCCAGATGAATGGCCCAGCAGATGGTTGGAGGATAAATGGGTGGTTGAGTGCTAGGTGCTAGGTGCTGAGTCAATGAATGCTGAATGGTGACCTCTTGACAACTTCCTAATCCTTGGTCTTGACTTCCACAGCAGCATCCAACTCCAAACAGCCAATTCACATGGTCTATGTCCCCTCTCACCTCTACCACATGCTTTTTGAACTCTTCAAGGTAAGGGGAATGGTTCTCGGCGGTGTTGGGGGGTGGTTAGGGCCAGGCTACTCTCACTCGTCTCTTCTGCCTTTCCCTCCACAGAATGCCATGCGCGCAACTGTGGAAAGCCACGAGTCCAGCCTTGTCCTCCCACCTATCAAGGTCATGGTGGCCTTGGGTGAGGAAGATCTGTCCATCAAAGTATGTGACCCTTTGATTCAGGAGCCAGAGAGCAGTGGGGTGGGGACTTGCCAGGAGATGGGCTCAGAGAAGACCCTGGGGTGTCAGAGGGTAGGGGGCATGAGCACTGAGGCCATGTCTGTCTCTCACAGATGAGTGACCGAGGTGGGGGAGTCCCCCTGAGGAAGATTGAGCGACTCTTCAGCTACATGTACTCCACAGCACCCACCCCCCAGCCAGGCACTGGAGGGACCCCACTGGTGAGATGGCTTTCCTCCAGTGCCCCCCACCTCATATAGGATGCATGTCTTCTCAGCTCCTCATAACAAACCGTCACCGCCCTCCCCTCTCACCTCACCTTCCATGGTCTTCGTTCTTGTGTGACCATATGTGGTGTCCAATCACCTATTCTGGTCCAGGCCCCCTGCATCTGCCACCCACACACACACACCTGTGGGTCTGTCACCTTTCCTCAGCTCTCTCTCTCCCCCTAGTGCCTACAGATGCCACTCATGAGCACCTCTCTCTCATTCCCAGCAGAGCAGGTGGTGCCGGGCTTGGGAACTTGAGACCCACAAGCCCCAGGACCCTTCCAGACCCACTGGCTCCCAGGGCTGAGCTCCTCTGCCATCCCCGCTTCCTGCCACCCCCCAGCTGAGACTGTTCAGCCTTTCTGGCTCCATCTGACTGGTTTCCCTCACCCCTGGAAGATTCTAGGACTCCCCTGGTCGGACCCCAGCTCAGCACGTTGGTCCCTTTGTTTTAGGAGGCTCAGCACCAGCCTCCTCATGACGCTCCCTTCCTGCCCCCTCCCCCACCCTGTAGGCTGGCTTTGGGTATGGGCTCCCCATTTCCCGCCTCTATGCCAAGTACTTCCAGGGAGACCTGCAGCTCTTCTCCATGGAGGGCTTTGGGACCGACGCCGTCATCTATCTCAAGGTGAGTGTCCTGGTGCAGGGCCTGGCTTGCAGGAGGTGCTGGCAGGTTAGCCTGCTATTAGGTTTCTTCTCCAGCCCTCCACTCCTCTCCTGACTCCAGATGGAGAATCAAAGCAAAACTACTGTTCCCCAACCTGTAGACATTTCCCAACTTGGCAGGCAGTTTAAGGAAGTCTGTGGCCCATGGCTAAGCCCCCTGTTCTGGGGGCCTTGGACTCCTTAGACCCAGAAGGAGGGGGGATGCCATAGAGAACCTATCATTCAGCTCAGGGTGAGACTGAGGCCCCCAACTTGGTGACCCTGTTCAAGGTCATGGCCCACCTTCCATCGAACTCCCTGACCTCGTGAGTGGGTAGCTTTCCAGAAGGTGCAGGAGCAAGACACGGAAAGGACGGGTCCCCCCATGGGTCCTTCTGGGCCGGGGCTGGTTGTCTCAGCCAGTGGCTGGCACCAAGCTGGGCTGACTGGTCAGATACCACCACAACTCACCCTGGGCAAAGGTTTGATCAAGAAGTAGGTAAGGCCCTGGGCAGCAGGACAGGCTGACCCTGGTGCTCTCTAGGCCCTATCCACGGATTCAGTGGAACGCCTGCCCGTCTACAACAAGTCAGCCTGGCGCCACTACCAGACCATCCAGGAGGCCGGTGACTGGTGTGTGCCCAGCACAGAGCCGAAGAACACATCCACGTACCGCATCAGCTAGGGGCCGCCCCAGCCCCCTGCACTGGATAGGATGGACTGCTGCCTCTGGAACCGGCCACCATGGTGACCCTCCCCGCCCCCCCCAGGTTGGGGGAGGGCTCTCCTTGATGACCAGCTTCTGTCTCTATGGAAAGCGCTGCGGTAACCAGTCTGTGGCGGCCCCTAAGTGCCAATCTCTGTCTCCATGGAGACCCCTAGGTGGTCTCCCTGGTGTTCAGTCTCTGTGGGCGAGGCCTACAGATGGGGGGATGTCTCCAACCCGATGGGGTATCCCAGACCTATGTTTCCATGGCAGTCCTCCTGAGACCAGAGCTGCCACTTTTCTGCCAGGGGTCCTGGGTCTCCTTCCCAGCCCTCCACAGCCTGGGCCTTCCAAGTGGACACCCTGCTGGCCTTACCCCCTGTCCCAGCCCGTGCAGGCACCCCAGACCTGGTCCAGCGTCAGCGTTAGGAAGGGGCTGGCTATTCCTGGGTAGAGAAAGGGGCTGCACCCTTGGGCCCCTGGGTGTGTACCTGGTCCTGCAGCTTCTCCCTCCACCCAAAGCTTGAAGGTCAAGGTTAGGAGGAGCCCTTTCTCACCCCAGTCTCTTAAAGTGGAGGAACCTGGGAGGACCCAGAGACCAGCTGTCTCCCAAGCCCTTCCCTGGCACGTCCTCACATGCACAATGCCCACCTGCCTGCCCCACACCAACATAGTCCCACCTGGGCTCCAGACCCCCACCCCCACCGTGCCTGCACATGCACGTGCTTGGGGTGGCTTTCTCCTGGAATGCTCTGTGTACATAGCTAGTTTTATAGCCCCAAAGGCCCCCACCCTTCCCCTCGGTACACAGGGGTTAAAGTTGTGTGCCCCTCCACGTGGCTGTGATGATGACCGTGACATCCACAGTAAAGAGGAGATTGAATGAGACCGTGGCCTGGCTGCTTTCCTGGTGGGCAGGGAGATCCAGAGGCCAGGCACACACACAGACCACAATCCCTGTGACTACCGTGTGACTCACTTGGGACGCCCAGCCCCAGGCATGACTCAGTGCACCACACGCACACCATTGGGCAGAGCCGTCCATTCAGAACACCTGACAGTACAGCCCCTGGTGACAGACATGTCACCTCTCTGTACTCAGGGCACAGCACAGCCTCCCCCCCCCCCCGGCTGGGGCAGACAGAGGTCACTGGCACATCATAAGTGTTTATTGAAATAAGTTGAGTACTGCCCGCCCTTCACATGCAGGTGGGCACCCATATAGCTCCTGATAGTTTCAAAGGCCCAGGTGCCTTCTAGCCTCCTCACCAGCTCCTCCAGCAGGCCCAGATGGTGCTGGTGCCCCATTATCTCAGTTTCCTCTGAAGCTCTTCTCCCCACACAGCAGAGGGGAGTAAAGGACCAAGTCCCAGGGACAGGGCCCTGATCACAGCAGGGGTGGCCTTGAAGCCACAGCCCCTGAGCGGGAATGAGGGAGGTTGGCATGCATTGGGTCCTGTCCACCACTCCAGACAGGTGGAGGGGGAGGGGGACTTCTAAGTAGAGGGTCCCCAGCCACACTGATAACTGGCCCATCCTCCAGAAGCTAGGCCAGCTGGCTGGCCAGTCCGCACCTGAACACTCCCTCCTCATAAGGATAGATGTCATCCCTGGGCTCCTGGGATAGATGCGTCCCCCACCCAGGGGCCTGGCCTCACCCTTCCTTGTGGCCCAGGGAACCACACCTGCACTGTCTGTCAGTTCTGGAACCCACTGAGGCCCCAACAGGGACCAGAGCCGATGGGGGAAGGCTGATGAACCCTTCCAGGAAATTCCAGGGGAATTCCCAGATTTTGCCCCTCTACCAGGCAGGGGGTGAGAATTCACCCATTCAGTGCCACCTAGGTATTGGTGGGGGTGTCCTCTGTCACCCCCAGCTCCCGAGTTTGCTCTGTCCCCAGAGAGGGCTCTCAGCTGTCCTCTGAGGGTGAACAGAAGTGGGTCCTGTGTTAGAATGCAGGTCAAAGACCAGGCCTTGGGCGGATCCCAGGAGTGGCAGACCTGTATGGATGTCATCTCGCCATTGGGACCCACAGGACAGGGAAGGGGAAGGAGGCAGTTTTAATCCGCCCTTCCTGCTCCTCAAGTCCTGGCAAAGATTTCATGGGATGACCGTGCCGCCCTCTCTGCTCTCCTGCTGAGTGCAGGCCAGAGTCTACCCTGAGTGCAAGTTGCCGTGGTGCCTGCCAGCCTCCCTTGGGAGCACAAGAGCGCTGTCTCAGCACGCAGCCACCTTGGAGAGCCAGAGAGAAACCACTCCATCCACCCACCCTTGCTGAGAGGCTTCCTATCTCTCTAGGCCCTGGGACCCTGCCCCATCTCAGGACCTCTGGAAGGCAGGCAGGCAGGTGTCCTACTCCTTGCCGGCCAGCGCCGCGGTGGCCTGAGGGTAGAGGGTCAGACTGACCCAGGTGCCTCAGGGTTCCCGGACTTGCTTCAGCCCTGGCCTCTCCATCCTCTGCCCATCACCTGCCAGTTCCCCTAGGAACTCTGTGCCAAACAAGTCCTTAAAACTGGATTTATTACTGGGCCTCTCCTGGGGTCTCCCTTTCTGGGGGATCTGGGCCCAGACAGAGCGACAGGGTGAGAGAGGGCATGTCCCCCCTGAGTGGGGCCTGGCTAGCCCAAGCTTGGTGCCCAGGCCCTGCCTCCCCGCTGAGGCCTTTGCCCACCGAGCCCGGCGGCCACCAGCGCCTGGGTGCCAGTGCCTGCCCCCCGCCCTCCCCTAGCTCTTCTTGGCCTCCTGCTCCCTGCGCCGGAGCTTCTCACGCTGCCGTGCAGCCTTCTCCTGGGCCTTGCGCTCCTTCTCAGCGGCGGCTGCCAGCTCCTTCACCTTCCGCTTCACTAGCGCCCGGTCATGCGAGTTGCTGAGCCCCAGGCTCTGGGGAGGAATTCGAGGGTGAGGGCAAGAGCCCCAGAATCACTCGGGCCCTGGCCAACCCAAGCCCTGGGTTCTCTGTGCCCAGGTGGATGCTGCCTGGCGCTCTGCCAAGTCCTCCCGGAAATGTGGCCTCCACCTCCCAGATTGGCCCGTGGATCGGAACCCTCAGGGCAAGAATTCTGAATGGGAGCATTTGGGAAAGATGCTGACGAAGGGTACCAGACCTTATGCCCCCTGGCCCCACCCCTGGTTTTCCTCAGCTCCTGTTCTTCATTCAGGATTTCAGCCTTGGCACCATCCTGCCCATCCCCTGAGGCCCCACAGATAGACAGTGACTTGCCCAAGGTCACACTGCTAGTGAGTGGCTGAGGCCCCTCCCTGCTCCAGAGACTTCCTGGGGGATTCTCCTCACCACCTCTTGCCTAAGCAATGTAGTGGAGGGTGGGGAACGGGCCAGGAGCCTCCCAGCACAGAGATCCAGGGCCCCCACTCCTGGTCTCCCCTGACTACCAGCAGCCTCTAAACCTGAGAATCAGGCAAGGTGATCAGGGAGGGACCTGGTTTCTTGTGACAGCAGGAGACTCAGAATTAAGAGTCAGGTGATAGGACCATCCTAGAGGTCAATGTTAACCCGGGCTGGGGCTTGAAGGTCAAACTGAAGAACCAGGCTCAACTTTCAAGTCAGATGGGGACCCATGCTAGAGTAGAAAGTTTAGGCCAAGGACCTTGCCCAGAGGTCAGTGGTCAGGGCAGCGGCCTTAAAGGAAGTGATCAGGGTGGGGGGACCACAGTCCTGGAAGGTGGTTCGGGCTCAGGCTGGCTCACGGCTCTCCCCCTCTGACCCACCTTCAGTTTGCTCCCATCCAGCTGCAGGAGCTGGGGCCCGTCCACCTGCCGCGCAGCAAACTCTGCGGCATACTGCTCCAGGTTGAGGCTATGCAGCCACTGGCCCACCTGCTGGCTGGTCCAGTGGTGGACAGTGGGGAGAGGTTCATCCAGGAACTGGGGTACAGACCAAGGACAGTGAGGGGGAGGACATGGCCTGCAGCCTGCACACCCAACACCCAGAGGTCAGGGCTTACTTACCTCATCTGAAGACTGGGACAGCGTGTGGTAGGGGTAGGAACACTTGGTCTCCTGCCGGGGACCACTTGGGATCTTGGGGCTGCTGCTAGGGGGTGTGGAGTCATCACTCAGGGTGGATTCCTAGAAAGGAGGGGTACGTGCCACTGAAGAGAGCTCGCCCTCTAAGCTCAAGGGAGTCCCCCCACCCAACCCACCACTCCCCTTTGGATGGGGCTGAAGTTGGGGGCTGGGTACCAGCAGTTGCTCAGTGACTCATGGGAGGTATCAGGATGTAAGGCTCCTAGGAGGACATGGGGCTAGAACAGAGGCAGGGAGTTGGCAGGGATGGACTAGGTGTCACTTCCTGCAGGCAACTGGCCAGGATTCCCCCATGCTAGGTCAGGGGTCCCCCCCTTTGTGTCTCCCCATTATACCCTGTAGCACCCTGGCTTATAAGTGCCTGGGTAGAGATCAGAAGCTCTATGAACCCCAGCCTATCTGTTCACCATATTATCCCAGGGTCCAGCACAAGGGAAGCAAGAGAGGGGAAGAGAGGAAATAAGGAAGTCTCAAGTCAAGAATTCTTTCTCCCCTGAATTCCCAGCTTTCTGATCTCCTCAGCCCCAGCAGCACATAAGGAACAACCACAGAACAGGCATGGAGCCTGGCAACTAACCCACGCAGCAAGTTCCTTCTCTCCGGCCTTCATTCATTCATCTCTACAACTGGGGTACGCGCGCCTGTGCTTTGTGTGTAAAGCAGAAGCACGCAGTAGGAGCCTTGTCCACGGTAGAGTGCAGCAGGAGCAGGAACAGACCCTCAGGACTGCCTCTGATCCCCGTCTCACTTCTCCCACAGGGCTGTAAGCTTCCTGAGCACTAGCTGAGCACCCCAGTATGGGTCCCCTTCATCCCAATTTCCTCCAAGCCCCACCCCACCACAAGGTAGCCCCACTCCTATGACAGGACATCGGGAGCCAGGCAGAAGAGCCAGCACGAATGGAGGTGGCCTTGGGCTGGGTGGGTAACACCTCATGATCAGTGACGTGAGTTGAATGGAATGAAGGAGTCCATGGAGCTACTCAGAGTATGAGTGAGTGAGCAGTGAATGAATGAATGAGCTCAGAGAATGTGAGCTCAGTGAACTAACGAATCACTGAATGACTCCATGGATAGAGGCCTGGATCCCAGCCCGAGCCAGGGGGAAGTGCGCCCTCACATCACCTGAGTCTGGGGCCAGTACAGGGGCAGGAAGGCCATGGACTCACCTGAGAAGCTGACTTCTTAGGGCTGAAGCCCTCGTGTTTTGGGGAGCATGTGGGGGAGGTGGTGCTGCCAGAGGATGCCGAGCCCTTGCCGCTGTCTGTGAACCAGGAAAAGGGCAGGAACGGGGAGCCCCCTGACCTGCCGGACCCCTCCACTGACTCCCTGTAGAGAGAGCACCCTGCATGGGTGTGGGCACCGAGGGGGAGGGCCGGGCTCACAGGGAACTATGCGCAGAAGCTGTGGGTGAGGCGTGGTGGGGACCACTCACCTGCTGCCCATGGATAAACGGTTGCTGCCCTTGTCCTTCCGGCTCTTGCTAGTGGATGCTCGGCGTAAGGTGACCCTGTGAGGGAGGGCAGGGGGGAGAGGGGCAGTGCTGCCCACTGGGCTACCCTGCACCCCAAAGCTCCGAGCCTTTGCTTCTGCGCCTCCTCTACTCACCCCAGGTCCAGGAACTTTCGGCGAGTCTTCTTATCCAGGCCGATGGTGGGGCTGGCAGGCTCCGGTGGGCTGGCATCCCGGCTGTCATCTTTTGGAGAAGAGAGGGAAGGAAATGGCCCTGCCTCCTTCAGCTGCCGTGTTAGGTGGTAGAAACTCTTCTGACTTAGAATCATGCAAGTTGGCTCTGGTGCCCTTAACTGGCTGTTGGACCAATCACTCTACCTCTCTGAGCTTTCCTTCGTCTCAAATATAGGGGTAACACCTGACCTACAGTAACACCTCCTTTTTCTATTCTTTTCCTTTTTTAAGATTTTATTTGTTTATTCACGAGAGACAGAGAGAGGCAGAGACATAGGCAGAGGGAGAAGCAGGCTCCCCGTGGGGATCCCGATGCAGGACTCAACCCCAGGACCCCGGGGTCACGACCTGAGCCAAAGGCAGGCCCTCCACCACTGCGCCACCCAGGCGTCCCAACAGCTGCCTATTTCACGGATAGTTATGAAAGCCTTACACAAACCATGAAAAAGTAGGGACCGCTACAATTCACTGTTCATCTTATCCCGACCATTTTAACCAGCCTTCCGATCTTGGCTTCCGATCTTGGTTCACACGTCACCTCCTCAGAGAAGCCTTACAGGATGCTCCCAATTAGGTCCTTTCATCCCGCTGTGGGTCCCCCTCCCCGCCCGTCGCCCCTCGCGCCCCGCCCCACTGGGTCCTGCAGGGGTCGCTGCAGTCCCGGCGCTCGCCAGCAGGGGGCGCCGCGCCGCCCGCCGCTCACCTTCGCTGTGCGGCTCCGCTCGCGGGTGGCGGCGCACGAAGCTGGGCGAGCTGTCGGAGGAGGGCGCGGAGCGCGGGGGCGAGCAGGAGGCGGCGGCCAGGCCCTCGTGCGAGGCGGCGTTGTGCAGGGGCCGGTAGCGTGTGAGCGGCGACGGCGGGGGCTCGTCCTCGTCCAGGCTGCGCCGCAAGCCCGGAGGCTCCAGGCAGAAGGAGCCCCCGGCCGGAGACCCGGGGCCGGAGTGCAGAGGCGAGCGCAGCCGGTGCAGGGGGCTCCCGCAGCCGTCGGTCACCTGGCGGAGGGGGCGGCCGCTCACTGCCAACCCTCCTTCCCGCTTCCCCGAGGGGCTGGGAGCTGGTTTCACCCCGCAAACTGCGAGGGAGCCTCCGGCGCGAGGAGGAGCCACCAGGGCTCGGGTCCTTCCAGGACCTGGAAGCGGGGTTCTCCTCCTGCCCGGGGCCCAAGGGGGGCTGGGCAGTGAGAGGCGGGAGACGGGGCGGAGGGCCTTCAGTCACGTAGGCTGGGCTTGAATCCCACTTCCCTCATTTCCTAACTGTGTGGACTTGTTACTGAACCTCTCGCATCCTCAGTTTCCCCACATGTAAGATGGGAATGATAATACCTTCCTTAAAAGTTTGACAGGAGCCAGAAGTGAATGCAGGTGGTCCTTGTTGGCATTACTATGTCAGAAGCCTGGGAGTGTGGTTTCCCTGGAAAAGGGTTTGGAGGGATTGTCTGGGGGCAAGAGGGTGAGTAGGGTAGGTGTGATTGCCTGGGTTGCCCCCACCTTGCCTCCGGGCCCATCGGAGCCTTCGCCGTCCTCTGCAGAGCTGGCACTGTCCCGAAGTCTGGAGCGGGAGGGCCGGTGTCTCCGGCCCTTGGCTAGGAGTTGGGCTCGGGCCTTATGTAAACTGCTGTCCAGTCTGACGGTCTCTGGCACAGCCAAGTCCAGGTCTGGGAACCAGGTGAAGGGGGCAGAGACCAGACCGTGAGTACAGCAAGTGAGAGGCCGAGCTCAGGCAGCCGCCAGCACTCACACCCCAGACATTCGACAGATGTTTCTGAGTGCTGGGGGCTAGGGGTACAAGTGAGATGGAGAACGAGGTCTCTCACAGTCCCGCAGAAAGCTAGACATGTCAGCACAGAAACACGGCAGCATGGTGGGACCTCTCACAGGCGCAGAGGACAGGACAGGATGGTCCCGTTTGGATGTGTCGAGGAGGAAGCACCAAAGCTGTCTAAGTTCTGGGTGGGAGTTTACAAGAGAAGGGGGGGGGGCGTTGGGGAGCTGGTATATGCAATGCTGCTAAGTAGGGAAGCGTGGGGGGAGGGCAGTATTGTGGGGGGGGATTGTTGGGAGGGAGGCCTCCAGGGCACTTAGAGGGTAGGTCTGTGGACAGGAGGGCTAGGGAGGACCAGATGGATCATAGTAATAAGAGCTACCATTTAAGAAGCACCTACTATGTGCCAGAATGTTCATACAACACCTCATCCACTCAAAACAACCCAGTGAGTTAGGACAGCTGGTATGCACATTTTACTCTTTTTTATAGCTGAGCCAACTAAGGCTCCGAGAGGTTCAGTCTCTTGACTGAAGCCCCCAGCTAGCCAGGGTCCGGGAGCTGAGCCTGACTAGTCTGGCTCCAGAGACTGGCTAAGCTGGACACTGGCTTGCTGGGCCATGCTCAGGGCTGCTCTCAGATACAGATACTGCTGAGCTGGAACATAGCAGCGGTATCAAGGAAGACGCGTTCCCCAGGAGGCCCGTCTCCCATCCTGGGGTCAGTGGTGTGGGACTGGGTCCTGGATGAAGACATGAAGAGAAGGCAAACCCAATGGATCATGCATAAACCCAACTGCTCCTAGTTTCTTTTCTTTTTTGCTCCAGCCAGGAATGAAGCCTTCACTCTGCAGCATCCCCAAGCTTGGGGTCTCTAAGCAGAAGAGGTTTTTCCCAGACCTCAGAATGGGTTTCCCAGACCTTTCTTCCCCACTCCCCTGCCCCATGATCTTGGGGCTCCCCCATCCCATCACCCATGCCTGCCCTCCCTTGCCTGCTCCTCGTTCCCTTGTCAGCAGATACCCCCTAAGCCACCCCAGGTGCTGGCCTGGCTTCACTACCACCTACCAGCTCAGCCCTGACCCCTCCCTGAATCCCAAGCCCAGGCACTTCAGTACCTGCCAGGGAACTTGTCAAAGGCTCCCAGGCTCCTCAAATAATCCATCAAAATGAATCCACCACCTTAGCCTCAGCCTGGCTTCCCCTTTGCTCCTCGGTTCCGTGAAAGGCCCCATCATCCACCCAGCTACCCAATTCAGGCAGCCCTAAGCTACCCTCTGCCCTCAGCCCCAGCCGGCAGTTCACGTGTCCAGCTGCCTCCTGGATGTCCTGCAGCTAGCTTCAGCATCATGTCAAGCTGTGACTGGCAGCTCCAGCTCTCCAGCTGCTCAGGCCAAGCCCTGGAGTCACCCTTGGCTCTCTTTCCCTCCCACTCTACCAACTGATCTAGCCACAATTCCTGTTAGCTCTCCTTTTGAAATACATCTGGACATACTGAAATATTTATGGTGAAATGATGTTTTGGATTAGGTTCAAAATAATCCAGGGGGATAGGAGTGGATAGAGATGGAAGGCTGGCCACGAGCTAATGATCGTTGAGGTCGGGTGACAGTACAAGAAGAATGCATGATGGAATACATGATGCTCCTCCACATGCTTCTCGTTTCCCACAGGAAAATTGTTATCTCTATGTGTCTGTGTGTGCACACATGCACATACGTGCATACACATGGAGAGGAAAAGGAGAGAGAGCGGAGGAGGGAGGGAGGGAGAGGAGGGGAGAGAAGCGTGGGATGCATAGCCTCCCTGGTCTAGGTCACTATCACCTCCTGCCTCAATTATTACAAAAGCCTCCCAGCTGGTCTTCCCCTTTCCTCCCTTTCCCACTTAGAGTCTATTTTCAACACAGCAGCAGCCAGAGTGATCCTGATAAAACATGTCAGCCCTTGTCACTACTCTGCTCAGAACCCTCTGGGGACTTCCAGCTCACACAGAGTAAGTGCCAAGTTCTCCCAGTAGCCTTCCAGACTCAGTCTGGGCTCCCCTTACCTCTCTGAACTTCTACTTCTCTCCCCTCTGCTCCCTCCACTCTGGCCGTCCTAGCCTGCTGGCTCTTCCTCACCCAAGCCTCACTGTACCTCACTCAGGGCCTTTGCACTTCCTCTCCCTGCAAGGCTCTTGCCATAGATTTCTGCAGGGTTCTCTCCTTCACGGCCTTCAGGTCTTTGCTTAAACGCTTTCTATCACTGAGGGCTTTACTGACCACTCAATGTATAACTTCCCCCAGAACCCCAACATGTTATTTCCTTATGTCATGAGTCATTCTTTCACATGCTGTATATTTTACTTAGTTTACTGTCTCTCCACTCAGAATGTCAGCTCCATGAGGGCAAATGTTCCTCTATTTTGTTCACTTCTCTAACCCAGAATGGGGTCTGGCATATAGTAGGTGCTTAGTAAATACTATTTTAATGGAAAAAGCAAACAAACAAACAGATACCACACAGTTCTGCAGATTTGCCTTTATCACACCCCTGGAGTCTGGCCTCTTCCCTCCCTCGGGACTGAACCGCCTGACTCAGGTCTTCACAGCCCTTCGCCCAATTCCTGCTTTGAGCCTCTGGTCTGCCTCCCTCCCCATGTCCTACCGGTTAGAAGAAACTTTCTAGAACACATTTCTAACTGTTTCCCATAATTGCTTGCTTTTGAAACCCAGGGCAAGGCTGAGGTGGGGGTGTAGGTCAGAGCACGGGGAGTGGGTCCCAAAGCCATTAACATAAAGTCCATGCCCCTCAGCCCTCCAGTCAAGGCTGGCTGGTGCCACTCACCCTTTCTGTGTTCCCCACTTCCCTCCTCTGCACAGCAAGCTCTTATATGGACCCTGGTTAGGAGCCGGCTGGCTCAGGGCTGAATCCAGTTCTGCCATTTGCTGGCTGGATGACTCTGGGTAAGTTACTGACATTTAGGGATTGGCTTCCTTATCAGTAAAATGGGGTCATTGGAGGGTTGTGTGTGCATTAACTGAGATAGCCATATAAAGTGCTGCACCAGAATGCCCATGGCTAAGTGCTCAGCAAGCACGAGCTGCTAGTGGCGGTGGTGAGAACGGTGCCAACTTGCTGACCACACCTCGATCCGTCTCCACCTTCCCTTCCTGCCTCTGACCCTGCACTCTGGCACCTCTCTCTGCTCCATCGCCCCCCACCCCTTCTTCATCTGGCTGCCACTCAAATCCCTTGTTCCACCTGCCCCGAGGGACAGCCACACCTCTCGAGGCCTGGCTCAAGGCTCTGGTCAGAAATGACAGTCCTGTGCCACACTGCGCGCTGTGGAGAGCAAGGCTTCCTCATCCTCTGTGTCCCATGAGAGCCTGGTGCCAGGCCTGGCAGAGAGCAGGGGCTCAGTGGGTGTTTGACGAACTGAACCCAGGTCCCACTTCAAGGGCCAGCGCACAGCGAGAGACGGCCTCAAGGTCCAGGGGAGATGCTGGTGCTTGCCCTCCGCCACACTGGGCACTTACATCGTCTGCGGAGCCCTCCTCCCCGTGACTTGTTCCTCCTCGTCATGGGTGCTCTGGTGTCAGTCCCCCGCTGGCCCCTGTATGGGAACTCAGACTCTCTGGAGGTGGTGACTTTGGCTTGTTTAGTGCTGCCTCCCTGGGGCCTAGAGCAGAACCTGTCACCCAGGAGGGGCTCAGTGGTATTTGTGGAGGGGATGAAAGAGACAGGCAGGGGCTGGGGGCTCTATTTTAGAGTAGGTAGTCAGGCTGTGGGCTGGGTGACAGTAAAACAGCCAAGGTTGTAGGAAGAAAAGGAGCTTTCGAAGGAGAAGGAGTGGGTGGGCCAGTGGAGCCCAGCAAGGCCTGGCCCCAGGGGAGGGTGGATCTCCAGGCCTGCTACCGTTGTCCAGGGGCAGTGGTGGGGGCTTGGCGAGGGAAAAGGTCCTGTCACAGGCCTGCTATCTGGGACCCCAGCCTTGACACCACTCCTCTGGCTCCTTCCCTGCCCCTGGGCTGAGCTGGGGGACAGAGCCCTCCGACCCCTGCTCCATGATGACACAGAACCTCAGCATTATCTGCAAGCAGCAAGGATTGAGGGTGGAGCCACAGAACAATAATTGCTAATACTTACTGTGCTCTCACTGGGCTAGGCACCAGTTCTAAGTGCTTTACAATTACTAGCTCATTTAAACTCCCCACAACCCCACTAGGAAGAGATTCCAGGAATCCCCAGGGCAGCCTTAATTTGCCTGAGGGCATCTGGGGTGCTGGAGAGAGGGGCCAGGGTCACAGGCAGTCTGCCTCCCAAAGCTTAGTGTGGAACTACCAAGCCTGTATACATCCTCTGAGGAAGAGATGAGAGCGACCTGTGAGTCCAACCCCTAATTTTACAGGTGGGTAAACTGAGGCTCAGAGAGGAAGGGTTTGGCCAGAGGTGGAAAGGGACTTAAGGACAGCATCCAGGCCTTACAGCCGTCAGAATCTTGCTGTTCTGGGCAGGGCAGGGAGCTGCCACCGGACATCCTCTCCATCTCCAGTGCTCACCTGGTGCCCAGGCCCCCAAGGGCCCCTCGCCCCTGACTACGGCCACATCAGGACTGCAGAGTGGCTTACCTTGGAGAGAGCAAAGGAACTCCTAGGGGGCTGAAGTGTTGAGGCAAGTTGGGGCCTGCCTCACCTCTGGTCCCTGCTCTACCTGGCCTCCTGCCTCCCCCACCATCTCCATGTGGGTCTGTCTCTCAGTCTTTCTCTCCCCAGCCCTGGGCAGTGGGGAGTCATGAATATTTAATCACCTTTCACATCAGGAAGCAGGCAAGGCAGGCCAGCTACCTCAGCAGGTCTGGGAGAAGAAAAACAGGAAGACGTGGGGTTGAGGGGGTAGTGGAGGCCCAGAAGCCTAGGAAAGGGGGAGCTCACTTCCATCAGGCCGGGGCTGGGTACAGAGGGTGAGACCCAAGAGTCTGAGGCCCAGAGGCAGCTGGAGGCTGGAGGAGTCCCAGAGGCAAACCCTCCATTCTAGGGGCCCCTGGGAGGCCAGGAAAGCAGTGTTCCCAGGAGCCGGGAGGCAGCAGTTCCTGGCATTGCCAGGGCATGTGCCCACGCAGGGGAGAAGAGGGTGAGCTGGGGAGGGGAGGGAAGATAGAGATGAGGAGAAGGCTGGGGAAGAGAAGCTGGGAGCCCCCCTAATGCTGTGCACACCAACCTGAGAGTCCCAAGGGCCGTGCACATGCTGCAGGCTTCAGGGGCCACCTGTCTCCCCCTCTCCCTCCATGCTCCCTATGATCCTCCCGGTCCCTTACTCCCTGACTCCTCCACCAGAAGGAGGGGACTCCTTTCCCCAGCTGGGAAACAGCCTTCCCACCCAGTGCATGCTGGGAACTCTGCCCTTTCAGGTCATCTTTCCCCAAACCCTCAAGAGAAAGACTGCAGGGGGCAAATGATGGTGCCAGCAGGTGTGTGCCTGCACCCCACCCCAGTATGTAAAGAGGGGGCCAGCCTGGAGGTACTGAGGTTGTATGTTCTATGCATTTGATTTGCATGCACATCCTGCGGCCCGAGGTCCCCCACCACGCGATGTGGAGGTAATGGGTGTCACCTGTGCTGGGGATCCAAGTGTATAGCAGCACAGTGACGCAGAGCAGGGATTAGGCAGTCCAGGCTTCTAGTCCCAGCTCTGCCACTAACCTGCCCTGCAATCTTTAAAGCGAGTCACTTTAGCACCCTGTGCTCTAGGCTCCTTGTCGGTACAATGGGCACGCCTCTTGGCATTATTGTGGGGATTAAGTGATATTGCGAGATGGGGGTGTTAGCCTAGTACCTGGCATGAGACAGCACTTCATAAATGGAGACCCTTATTGTTGTTGTAATTGGCAGAGAGTATTATGACAAAGACTCAGGCTGCCAGGCCACAGTACACACACACACACACACACACACACAAGTCCCAGAGAGAATCCCCCCTCCCAAGTGCTGGTGGTCTTGGCAAATAGAACTTACCAAAAACCTCATCCGCAGGTTCTCGTAGCTTTGAAGAAGCCATGACTCAAGAGAGCTGAGGAGAAGGGAGGGAGGGAGAGAGAGAAAGAGAAAGACTGTAAGAGGTTCAGGTTGGTGGAGACAAAGGAGCTGCCACTGGCTGCCTGCTCCTGGCCTTCTGGCCCTTCACCTTCCCTTAGAACTCTTTCTCCAGCCCCTTGGAAAAGAAGTTGTCTGAAGCATCCCCCAGATGGTGGGAGGTGGGGCAGGAGGCAGAAGTAGAAGAGTAAGGGCAGAAGGAAATCCAGGGTGTAGACACAGGCTGAGTCCTTTGGTTTTGGTCCAAGCTGATTTGCTGTGAGCTTTCACATGGTTCACTGAACTCCCCCCCCTCCCTTTCAGTGTCTTGGTCTTTCCATCAGCAGCACTCCCTCAAAACGTTTGATCGTCATAAACTGTCCAACATCAAACCTGGGAGAAATCTTGGGAGATTATTAAATCCAATCCTCTCATTTTCCAAATAAAGAAACAGAGGGGAGAATGTGACTGGCTTAAGGTCAATGGCAAAGTCAGGAGCAGAATCCAGGTCCTTCCATCCATCCATCTACCTACCCACCTACTTAGCCATCCATCTACTTGTCCATCAATCCACAAATCCATCCATTATTCCATCCATCCATCCACCCATCCATCATCCAGTCCTGCCTGTCCCCCCCCCCCCCCAGCACTGGTGTGCTCACCACCTGCCTTCCTGAACATGAGTTGTTCAGGAAGCTGGCACCATCAACAGGGCCCCTGTTCTTGACAAACTCGCAGTTCTCACAGTTCCAGACAGACTCACAGATGCAGAAGGGTATGAGGAGTACTCACAACAGAACAGTGGACAGCCAAATCTCTGAGATTCAAGTATGTTCTGGGAGGAAGTGGGTTGGGTAGGGGTTTGGTTTAGTTTTGCTTTTTTGGTGGGAAGCAAGAAGGGAGGCAGGTGGGAAGGCAGGATGTACACCGCTGAAACAATTCGGACAGGCTTCCTAGCAGATGTAGGATGGCAGCATCCCTAATCCAAGGCCTGGGTGTTAGAGGGGAAGGGGAATACTGAACAAGGGGATGGGGTGGGGAGGGGATGCTCAGTGGCAGGGGCACACTGTGTGGATGGGACATGATCTCCAATTACTGCTAACACTCAGGTGTCCATGAGTGAGGCAGGGCACTGGGATGGAAATGCGTTTGACAGGCATGGGAAGGCTAGGCCTCATGCTTGCTGGCGTCTTTTCCAACATTCCTCTCCTGTTATTACATACACACCATCTCGTGGTGAGCTGTCCAGGTTTGAGATTCTTAGCATCCCCACTTTACAGATGGGAAAACTGAGATACAGGAGACAAGAGACAGAATTCAACCTCCGCCTATCTCCTGCCCTCCTGCCCTCCAGCCCTATCCTGGGGGATGATCTGCAGTTTTGGAGGGTGCACATGAGAAGAGGACCCTGCAGAGAGAAAGGAAAAACACAGAGGAAAGGGAGCTGGCCCACACTGTCTGGGACTGGGAGAAACTTCTAAACCACCTCCACCCCAAGTTCCATTGGATGCTTGGGGCTGAAAGCAGGAAATGAGGTAGGAGAAGGGGCCAGGGGACATGGGTCCTCCAAGAACTCCCTTGCTATTCTTCAACTCTAGGTGCCAGTAGCAAAGAAATTCTAGAACCTCTCTTCCTGCCTGAAGGGCCATCTTGGAAGGGAGGCTGCCCCTTAGAATAACCAAAATTCCCTCATTCAATCACACAGCCTCATCTGACCAGGATTGGCCTGCCCCTAAAAAAAACCCCTCCTCCACCCATTTGTCCACACAATTTCTAAATTCCCCCTTCCCCAACCACTGGGAATTAGGGGTTTTTCATACTTCACTGATTCCCTAAATGGGTCATATCTCCCCTGCATCAGATGGGAGCTCCCTGAGGAAAGGAGAGGGTATTCCCCATCCGATTAGGGACTCTCTGAAGATAAGAACTGCCTCTCCCATCAGAATGGAGGCTCTCTGAGGTCAATAGTGGTGTCTCCTCTTCGATTAGCTGAGAATAGAGATCTCGTGCATTCTTTATTCAAAGTCCCAGTCCAGGGTGAAGATGTCCATAGGGATAGAGTCCTCTTTCAGGGGTCCTCTGGGGCAGGCTGGGCCTTCCAGCTCACACCTGTGCCTAATCCAACCTGATTCAGCACAAATGGCTTTCTTTCCCTTCCTTCAACAACTAACTCCTTGGTGTGTGTGGGGGGACAAAGTCCCATGGGCAACTCTGGGAAACAGGCCATTCAAGAGGTCACCAGGCCTCCCTCACCACAACTGAGCTTTGGAAAACAATCCCCCCCCCCCCCCCCCGCCCCCAGACTTCTACACACACACACACACACCCATATGCACACATTTAACCAGGAACTGCCACAAGATGGAAATGAACCTGTCCCTCTGGGAACTGGAGCTACCAGGTCACTCCTTCCTTCCAAAGCTTCCAATTCCCAGAGAAGTAGCACTTATGACCTCTGACTCTTCTCTGGGAGTAAGGGAGGCTTCCGGGGAGCCAGAGAAGGAGAAAGAGAAAGGGTGCACAAGCCCCAGAGGGGAGTGGGAAGTAGGGACAGGGACAGACAGGTTGGTGGAGACTGTCCACAGAGCTGCGGAAAGAAGGAAGAAAGAGCAGGAAAGGGATGAGTGGGGCGGGGGAAGCAGTGGTGGAGGCCGGGTGCCCTGGCCCCGAGCGAGGCCCCTAGGAGGGCTGCCAGGAGAGATCAAGGGGGGCTGTAGAGAGAGGGGCGGGACCCAGCGAGGCAGGCAAGAGGGAAGGAGCCCGGGAAGAGGAGAAAGAGACCAAGACAGAAGTGCCACCGAGAAGGACCGGGGAGAAAAGGCCTGGAGGGGAGGCTGGGGGCAAGGGGGCAGTGGGGGGCTGGAGAAAGCGGCGGCCCCTCCCCTAGGCCCCGGCGCCCCCAGCGCCGCGGAGGCCACGGCACCTACCGCACTCCAGGTCGCGGCCGGCGGCTAGTTTCTCTCCGCTCCAGCCGTCCAACTCCGCGCCGGGTAGGAAGGAGTTAAGCCCTCTCCCCCTCCCCCCACGCCAGTTTTTTTTTTTTAAATTAATTTCTCCGGGAGGGAGAGGATTAGGGGCACAAATCCTACCTCCGCCCCCCTCCCCCGGCAGCCCAGCACCCCAGGGATGGGGAAGAAAGGCCCTATCCGACCCCACTCAGGGTCCCGCCGCGAGTCCCCGGTGACCCCGGCTCTGCTCCCGGTCCACGTCGGGGTCCTCACCTCCAGCATCAGTCATCTTCAGCGTCGGGCGCCGCGGGAGCCCCTCGGGCCCATGGTGCTCGGGGCGCGGGCCAGGCGGGGAGGGGCGGGGGGCCGTCACCCCGGCCGCGGCGGGCTGTGGGCGGGCTCGAGCCGCTCCATCCCGGGAGCGGGGCGGGCGCGGGCGCGGAGGGTCCGGGAGCCGGAGGGGATGAGAGCGGGGGAGGAGGAGAGGGTTTGCGGGCACCGGGAGGCGCGGGCGGGGCTGGACCAGAGCCCTGACGGGAGGATGCTCCGTGCGCGCGCGTGTGCGCGTGTGTGTGCGCGTGTGTGTGCGCGTGTGAGCGGGGGAGGAGGGAGAAGGGAGGGAGAGGGGGAGAGGGAGGGAACTACCTCCCCGCCCCGCCGCCCTCCGGCCCGCGGGACGCAGGCCCCCAGCCGGGCAGGCAGACACGCGTCGCGTCGCGTCCGCGGGGATCCGCGGGGTCTCCCGGGAAGGGGCGGCGCGGGGGGCGCGTGGCGGGGACGCCGGCGCCGGGAGACAAAGAGCGGGAGGGAGGGAGGGAGGGAGGGAGGGAGAGAGAGGGGCGGAGGCGGCAGGACGCGAGGGAGGAGGCGGCCCCGCGCGGCGGCCCGGCGAGGGGATTCCGAGTTGCAAGCTACTACTCGGGCCGCGGAAGTCCGGGGGAGGGGCGCTCTGGGGGGAGCGGCCCCGCCTCTGCACCCACGGGGCCTCCGCCTCCACTGCGAGGTCCGTGAGGGCTCCGGATTCATCCCGTCTCCGGACGTCCACCGAGCCCTCGGTGCGCCAAGGCCTGAGGGCACCGCGGGGAACGGAACCACCGGGCCAAGCCGTCGGGGCTCGCCGGGATGTGTCGGGGGAGGGAGACAGACCAGTGGGGGGCCCCAAATAGCCCAGGTGCCCCGAGCCCCGGTTCACAGAGCACCGGAGGACGCCGGCGCAGCCTAGGGACGCGGGGGGTGGGGGTGGGGGGTGGGGGTGGAGGTGATCCTGGGGGCTTCCAGGTAGAGGTGGTGTGTTGGCTACCCCAGCCGGCCAGGGCTGGGTAGAAGTGCTAGTGGGGCTGCGTGGGGGTGGCGGGCTAGAGTGGAAGAGGAAGCTGCGAAGGTGCAGGCGTGGAAGAAGTGCTTGCAGTTTATCCTGGAAGCCATAGGGGAAAGGAGTGAGGGGCTCATATTTGCTTTGAACCCTTTGGCTCCTCTGTGGAGAGTGGACTGGAGAGGGCAGCCCGAGGCTGGAAGAGCCCTGGTGAGGCTGATGAGATGGAGGCAGTAGGCATGAAGATCACAGATCAAGCGGAGGGCTGTCCGGGATATGGAATGGAAGGAATTGACCAGATTTGGGGATCGCTGGCCACTGAGAGAGAAGGAGGCCTTGGCTGGAGTCCTGGAGGGGGGTCTGGGATGAGATCACACTTGGAGCGGTGAGCCTGAGGTGGTGGCAGGCCAGGGCAGATAGTGTAATAATCAACAACTAGTGGCCATACTGTGATGGCATAGGAGCCAGGCACTGTACATTCCCCTGATTGTTAATGTCACCTCACAATAAACCTAGTTGTTTGTATTACCCCCATTTTAAGAGAGGAAAACAGAGACCTCGAAGAATGAAAGTTTCGTTCAAGAGCAAATGGTGAGGTTGGATAGAAGGATCCAGACCTGAGGGGTGGGGTGGGCGGAGAGGTATGCCACCTTGGGATAGAGTTCCCTAAGGGCTGGCTGGAGTCTCTGTAGTCGTGGGTCTCCAAGGAGCTGTGGGAGGTGGTATGTTGAGCCAGGATGGTCTTGGGACTGTGGATGAAGACCAAATTAATAGGCTTTGAGGGCTGAAGGTATTCTAGGAAATCTGTGGGAGCTTTGGGGTCTCTATGTGTCTTTAGAATCTGCTGGCAGGGGATCCCTGGGTGGCGCAGCGGTTTGGCGCCTGCCTTTGGCCCAGGGCGCCATCCTGGAGACCCGGAATCGAATCCCACATCGGGCTCCCGGTGCATGGAGCCTGCTTCTCCCTCTGCCTGTGTCTCTGCCTCTCTCTCTCTCTCTCTCTCTCTGTGACTATCATAAATAAATAAATAAAAATTAAAAAAAAAAAAAGAATCTGCTGGCAGCCATGGAATGCTGGCTAGATTGTGGAGATCTGGGGACCCAGTTGGGAGTCTGGGTGATGTCCTACAGGGCTGAGTCTGGGGTCTTTAGAGAAGACATGGTTTTCAGGCATCTGGTGAGGTCTGAGTAGGGACCAAGAGGGTTGATTATATAGGCCCTGTCAGTGCTGGGTGCTGGGTGCAGGGGGCAGGTTCCGTGGGAGGGTGTCTGCTAGGCTACAGGACCGGGGAGGACCCCTGTTTCTAGTGATGCCTAAGCTTCTGAGAGTTCAGAAAATGCCCTTCATTTGATTTCTCTCCCCTAAGGCAAGTGTTGGGGTTGTGGCAAACCTGCTCAAGCTCCTAAGAATGGTGCAGGTGACAGGGCAGGGCTGAGGTAACAAGCCTCACACAGACCTCCCCATAGCCACTTGACATAGCCCCAAATATGGACATGGCTCATGGTCATGTCACCTCTTCGGCCTGAGAAACTCAAAGCAATGCCACACATAACACCTCCCACCATACAATGTACTCAGGCTTAGGCATGGGGAACCACCTGGCCCACATTTTGGAACATACTATGTATAGGCCCCTCACATAATACACAGGAAGATGGGGGAAAGGCAGCAGGACCTCACCCTAGAATCAGCCCCAGTGAGACCAGCAGAAGTTGCCACAGCCCCTATATCTGCCTTCCCACTCAGATTGGTCTGGCCACTTCACTTAGAATTTCTTGGCTCGGTTTCCTGAGCAGGGTCCCAGTGACCATGACTTATGGCCTTGTGTTTTGGTAGTCTCTGATCTTGGGATTCAGCCACCTGGATCTTTCTTCCCAGAAGTGTCCCAAGGATGATCCCCCTGGAAAAAATGACTTTCTCAGCAATGGTCACCATCCCAAGGTTTCCAGGTGACCCCCAAGTGAGCAGCAGGCTGGATGGGTCGAGACTAGTCATCTCAGATGTTGTCAGAATGACCTTGAAGGGCCCAGATTCCTTTGGGCAAAGGGGAACATGAGAATACCCTTGGGGGGCTAGGCCACTGAGCTTGTGCTTCTGTGCTCTCACACCTAAACACACCAGCACCCAGAGCAGGGCAAGGCTGGTGTTGGGGACTGCCCCAGTACCCACCCACCCCCCGCACTCTCTCTGCTCTCTGGGGCTTCACAAAATATTGTTCTTAGGACCCTGGCATCTGGACTGCCAGACCCATTCTTTTCTTTTTAAAAAAAAAAAAAAAAGATTTTACTTATTTATTCATGACAGACACAGAGAGAGAGGCAGAGACACAGGCAGAGGGCGAAGCAGGGTCCCGAAGCAGGATCTGTGCAGGGAGCCCATGCAGGACTCCATCCTGGGACTCCAGATCATGCCCTGAGCCTAAGGCAGATGCTTAACTTCTGAGCCACCCAGGGATCCCTACCAGACCCATCCTATTAGGGCTGGTGAGTTTGCAACCAGACATGCTGGAGCAGAGCAGGGGGCTAGAGCTATTTAAATTTTCTAGGGCAGAAAGATTCTCAGGACCCTGGTCACAAAACTGCTCTGACAGGTCACTTCCCACCCCCGGGAGACCTTTGATCCTTCGGGGACCTCAGGTAGGGTGCCTCCTGAGAGGAGAGGCTGGCTATTCTCCCTGAGGTTAGACTTCTCAGGGGAGGGGCGCGGTTCTCCTCATCCGATCCTACCGAATCCATTCTCTGAATTCTGCCAGAGGCCTCCTAAAGAGGAAACGCGATGGGGCTAAGGAACTCTCTAGAACCCCCAGCCCTGCCCAAGAGGAATGGATAGAGAAGCATGGGTGCTGATGGGGGAGATGGTGGCAAAAAGGGCGTTTGCTGGAAGCGGGGATATGGGGTCTTCATAATCATGAAGGGTCTTCCCAGTAAAGGCAGCACGGGGAGGAGGGGACCACGGGGCACCGACCGACGACCCTGCCCCTCCCCCACGAATCAAGAAACCAGGCAGAGAGGCTCTGGGGGCTGCTTTTATGGGGACGACCTGACAGAGGGCATGGTCCGTACAAAACCGGGAACAATACATACATATATATATTATATACAGAGACGCAGTCCTGCGGGGGGCGGGGAGGGGCGGTGCCGGCCGAGAAACCGGAAGCGCTCCGAACCCCCGCCCACCTGGCCCCGCCCCCTCCATCTGCCGCGGCGACGGGGGTGAAGCGCGTGGGCCCGGGCACTGAGACAGCCAGCTCTTTGAGGGGTAGGGGCACGTCTGCGGGTGGGAGGGGGGCGCCCGAGAAATACTGATCTATGGCGTGGTCTATTTACAGGGGACGAGAAGCCCAAACAGATGTGATGGGGGTTGTCTGTTTTTAAAAACTGAACAAAAATCCAGTCTGGGGCAGGAGGAAGAGGCAAAATGAGAGATGGATCCTGAAAGGGGAGGGGACCTGGGGGGGGGGTCTCACCTCCCTTGGTCCAAGCCCCAATTTGGGGTTAAAGTGGGGAAACGGAGCAGATTTCACTTAGGAAGCAGGCTGCCAGCAGGGCAGCCCTGGTCTCCAAAAAGATGAGTAGTAGTAAAATTTTGCCCTCCAGTCAAAACCTTGGAAAACTGTGGGTGTGGGCGGAGTGAGGCTGAATTTGCGATGTTAGTACAAGGCTTCCAGGTGTGGCCCTGGGCAGGGCAGGGCCTGGCTCTCTGGTGGGAAATGTTCCCCTTGCCTAAGACCAGGGGCTCTGCAGCCAGGCCCCCAAAGCTGACCTCTCCTCCCTGGCATTCCCAGGCTTGGCCAGGAAACCTGGAGCCCTGAGAAGCCACAGAACGGTTCCAGGAGGAGGATATGGCTATTTGGCACCTGGGGGGGGAGGGGGGGAAGCACAAGGAAAAATTGAGGGCTGCTGCCCTAGGAAAGGGGGAGCTGGGGACCAGGTGTCCTGGACTCTCCCCTTCTCCCGAAGGATGCATGAGAAATCAGTGCAGGGCCAGGCCCAGCCTCCAGGCTCAGGGGTAAACTCTGTCCCTCCTGGGTGGGGGGACCGGGATGGGTGGAGGTGTGGAGGCAACCCCTCCCAGCAGGAGGGTCAGAATGCAACAGAGACAGCACAATGATGGGGGACAGGGAAAGGGCCAAGAAGGTAGAGAATCTCAAGTCAAGAGGCCCAGGGCCCACCTAGGAGCCCCATGGGCAGGGAGCAGCCTCCAGGTGGTGAGATGCTGGGAGAGCCCCCAGCCCCATTCCAGTCCAGAGACAAAGGCTGGAGGTTGATTGTAAAGTCTGGCAGTATGGTCTGCAGGTCCTTGTGTCCATCTACCACCCAGGCCAACCCTCGGCATCCCTTGGCCTTTGTGCCTTAGCCCCATTGGGCAAGAAGGAGGCCATCCTTCCAGCCACCTCTGTCTGCCCAGGCCCTCTGGTCCCTGAAGCTGGGGGAGGTGGGGCGGAGGGTGGGGGAGTCGGGGCACCTGTCCCCAGGCTAGTAGGGGGCGGGGGGGGAAGTATTGAGGACAGGGGAGGGAGGACAATGGGAGGGGATTAATTATTGTCCGGTCAAGGAATGATTCCTGTTAGGTAGAATTGGAATTCCTCAGTGTTTGCAGGTTTCCTTCCAGTTCTGAGATCTGGCAAACAAAAGGGAGAGGGGGTCAGGCCTGGAGACCAGGATGGGCCCTGCCCCTTCTGATCCCCTAGTGGGGACATGACCCTGAGCCAACAGCATGACTCTCCTTCTCTCCCTCCAGAATCCACAGAGGGGTGCTAGAGAGGGGGATCACCTGCTGCCCCCTCCGTACACCCCGGTCCTACCTTGTCCAGGAGCTTATCCATCTCCTCCTTCCTAGCCAGCTCCGACTCTTCCAGAACCCGGCGCTGTGCTGTCTCCTTTTTCAGGAACTCGATCTCCCTAGGGATTGGCAGGGGACAGAAAAGACCGTGGATAAGGGTGTGTAGTCTGATTCTCATCTAAGGGGTCTCGGGTCCTCAGCCCTGTCCTTAGCCCCACCTGGGCAGCTCTGTTCCTCTCCCTTAGGCCTGGAGGCCCCAAGGCTTCTGGGGCCTGACTGCTGGCTCTACAGCCCAGTCATTCTGGGCCCAGTACCCCCATCGTGGGGCCCTCCCGACTTTTGTGCTCCCTGCCTCCCAACTCAGCAGCGGTGGGGAGAGGCTGCCCCTCTAATGGCCTCTCAGCCGGTCCTCCCTGGGCCAGGCCCCCTGGCTCCCAAGCCCCTGGCCACGTACTTCTGCTGGTAGTCCTTGATGAGGCGTTTGGCCTTGCTGTACTTGCGCTCCAGAGCCTGGTACTGGGCCTGGGTCTCCCGCAGGTGCTCATCCACAGCCTGGCACAGGCTCTGGGCCTCGCCCCAGTAGCCCTCCAGTTTCTCCATGCGCTCCTTGTTCTCCTCCACGCTCTGCTCCAGCTGGGCCTTCTCCACCCGCCACCGCCCCTTCTCCTGCTCTAGGCTCTGCAGCTGAGGGAGGAAGGGTCAGCTGGGATTGCAGGGGGCCGCAGGGAGCTGAGAAGCACCCCCATCCTGGCACCAGAGCCAGTGTCTGGATGGCTGCTACACTGTGGAGCCCATGGCCCGCCAACTACTCACTCTCCTTGGCTGAGCCTGAGAACTCAAAGCTGGAGAGGGAAGAAGTGGGGGCTCAGCCTCAGAGCCCTCAGCCAGCCCCCCCACCCCCCTGCCACTGTATTGCGCTCGCATCAGGCAAGAGACCAGGTCAGTCACTGACTAACTCTGTGACCCCAGGCAAGGTGACTTCCGTCTTAAGCCTCAGCCCTCACATCTGTGAAATGAGACTGACCCCTGGCAGGCTTACGGGACTACAGTAAGATGGCAGGTGTGAAAGAGTGGGCCAGGTGATGGTCACCATCGCCCTCTGGCCCTGCTGTGCCTCTGGGCCTGCTGACCAAGCCCTGGTTCTGTGGCCTAAGCAATCCTGGCTCCTCTCTCACCTTGTCTCCCAGCTCCCCACAGGCACCCCGCCCCAAACCCAACCCCACCCACACAGACCTATGCCTCTTTTTCAGGACCTCACTGCTGTGACTTCACTGCTGCACCAGAGCTCAACTTCAAGCCCCTGCCTGCCCCACCAACCAACCTTGTTGTCTGCAACACCACTTGCTATCTGTCTTCCGGCACAGAGGCCTGCCCGCAGATCCTCAGACTTGCCACAGGGCCTTTGCCCATGCACTTCCCTCTGCCTGGAATGTCCCTACCTCCTCCCCACCTTGCCCATTATTTCCCACTAGCTCACCCTTCAGCTCTCTGCTCAGTGTATCACTTCCCCAGAGAAGTCTCCTGTGATTCCCTCCAGCAGCATCCCCTCGAGCACACACACACCCTGGCCGGATCAGACTCCCTGCTGCACCACTCTGGGAGCTCAGCAAGCCTGCACTCTCCTGCAGAGCACCATGTCGGTTGGTAACAGTATGGATGGACATCAGTGTGCACACTAAGCTGCACAAGGGCAGCAGTCAAATCTGCTGCTGTCTCCCGCAGGGATTGGAACAGAGTGGGGCACTTAGAAAGTACCCTATAGGTGTTTACAGTTGAAAGCATGAACAGAGCTTTGACTCGCCCCTCCTTCCTGCTCTGCATCCACCCAGGATCATCTCGACCACAGAAATGCAGCTCCAACCCACCCTTCCAATCCATACCCTCTGCTTGCAATGTGGGCAGCCCTGGCCACCATTCCCTCCAGGACACCACTAGAGCCTCCAAATCCTGCCCACCCTCATGTCCTCCCAACTCGTAGGCAGCAACCTTTGCCCCCTGGTGAGCCCCATGTGGCCACAGGACCAAGGCCAGAGTCTTTAGTGGGTTGGTTCCCCTGCCAGCCTCAGCCCTCACCAAAAGGCCAGCTCAGCCTCCCACCTCGTCCCCATAGGAATGGCTGCCACAGTCAGTGGGCCTCCTCCGAGCTCAGCCTCTCTTCCCCGGGTGGTGCCCTTCCTTTGCCTCAGTCACCAAACCCTGCCTGCCCCACAAGGCTCAGCTGTGACCTCTCCTTTCTTCATGTATGGTGGATGTACCATGGCTGCATGACCCCCATGCGCCCCTCTCTCCCTACCACATTGGAAGCCCCATGGGAATTGGGACTCCTAATGTCCAGGCTCAGCTGGGGGCCCAATGCAGACTTTTAATATGAAGTCTGTGCAGGCTGAGTAAGTTGGCACCCAATGTGCTTTGAGTAGGTGTCAGTGCGTAGTACATATGTGTGTTTGTGTATGTCATGTGTGTCACCATCTGGGAGCGCCAGCATCAGCCCCTCAGTGAGAATGCACATGTCCTGTGACACTCCTCCTGAGAGATGGCTGTGCCTGTCTATATTGCAGCAGACAAATGTAGAGTCTACATATCCAGGCTGAAGCACCTGGGTATAATGTCAGGTGAAGACTGAGTCCTGTGTCTTGAGGTCCACATAGAGTGGGCATCTCCAGAGATCTTGGTGAGCAGGCCTGGGGGTGGTACGTGCCTCAGGTGCAGGCTGGCATGAGTCAGTGTGTGTATCTCTGAGTAGTTTGCATTTATTGCTGGGCCTGTTTGTAGAGGATAGGTATGAGACAGAAGAAATGTGAAGACCTCTAGAGTGACTTGGTGTGTCAGTATAGTAGCTAATGACTTTTTACTCCGCACTTTTTATGAGCCAGGCGCTGTGCTAAGGATTTTATATGCCTTCTCTCATTTAATCCTCACAATGGAACATACAGCATTGGCACTATTATCATCCCATTATATAGGGGAGGAGACTGAGGCACAGAGCAGTGGATGGTGGCACACAGGGATCCAGAGCTCAAGCTTTAAACACTCCTCTCCCTTGCCTCAGAGCAGCTTGTTCTGTATCTGCCTGTGGGTGACCTACGAGTGTCAGTGTAAGCAGTTGTGAGGGTGGAGGGGTCATCCCCCCAGCCCTCTGGTCGCCCCCTCCCTCTGCCACATTCTTACCTTTCTTTTTAGCTGCTGGATCTCTGCCTCAGTCACAGCATGCTTGATCTGGAGCTGGGGGAGCAGAGAGGCAGGCGCTCAGCTCCAGCTGGAGGAGGCAGTGCTTCAGGGCAGGATAATGGCCTGCCTCTGCCCTCCACCACTTTAGGGACCCCCTCTTCCCACCTCCTTGAACTTGTGCACCAGCTTCTCCGGCTCCATGTCCACAGGGGACAAGGCATCCTCGTTTTCTGCCAGCTCAAACACCTCGATGGCCATCTCGCCACCCGGGAACGTGGGGCTCAGCTCCTCATCCTCGTCAGTGGCATATTCTCCCGTCTGTGAAAAGAGCAAGGAAGCTGAGCACCCTGCCCACCTCAGCCTCCCTGGGCTCTGATGAGCGGGACTTGGACTGGCAACTGTCTGTCCCTGTCCGTCTGGGAGCTACCCAGAGCTGTGGGTCACGCCTCCCCCATCAGGCTGGGGTCACACTATGGCATAGTCTGCATCTTCCCCCAACAAACAGCCTGGGGAGTCCCCAGAAGGCATAGGTAGTTCCTCCTGGAGACTGAGACCCCTGAAGAAACAGCCTATGCTTTTCCCCTCACACCACAGGTCCCTTGAGGTCTGGAGCAGGCTCATTCCTCAGATTAGGCCCCCTGGGGGTAGAACTATGTCTTCCCCTCAGAGTGGGGACTCTGAGCCAACTGAAGGTGAGCAGGAAGGCTCTGTGAAGACAGAGTGTTACTCCTCCATCAGACTAAGGGTTCTTTGAAGGAAGGGTCTGTATCTCCTCCATCACTCTGGGGCTCCCCCAGGCTAGGGAATGGTGCCCTGGCCTCCCTCAGGAGACCTGGGAAAACAGCAGAGGCACAGGATGGGTGTAATGCTCCGTCCAGCCACCAGGGGGCGATGATGCGGCCGGCCAGGCCCGGTGTCCCTACCTCCTCATCATCTTCCCCGTATTGGGCGTATCTCTGCTCCATCATCTCCCGCTGCCATCGCTCCTGTTCCAGGGTCTGCTGAATTAGCTGGGCCACCTCGCTCTGCTCGCCTGGCCGCTCCCGGCCAATCATAAACCTGCAGGAGCAATAGCGTCATCCACCCTGCCTCTGTCTTCAACTGGGTGATAGCATCATCCTCTAGGCTGGTGCTCCCGTCTCCACACCCAGACCCTCCCAAGGGAGGTGAAATGAGATGGCTGAGTCCAGAGGCTGTGGGGTGTTAATAATGAATGGGGGAACTGGGGGCCCTTACTGGGTTTCTTTCCTGGGACAGCCAGAAGGCCTGCTAACCCTCGAAGCCAGTTGTGGGGGAGGGGTGACGTCAGCCAAACCCCCTGCTGGGCTGCAGGGGACAGCAGTTCAGGAGCTGCCAGGGCAGGGGGCTCTTCCCCCATCAGGGGACAGAAAGCCAGGCTGGGGAATGGCGAAGCTGACCCATGCCAGCAGTCGGCTTCGCCATTCCCCTGCCCTGGGGCTGTGCAGGGGTATCTAGCTAAACTCCAAGCCCCCAGGCTTCAGGAAGGGGCGGGATGATGGTGAGTGGAGATTAGGATGGAGAGGAAATAGTGGAACTTCCAGGCACTAGCCCCTCCTCTCTGTGGCCACCCACATCCTGTTTCTCTCCACCACCCTTTCCTGGGGGCAGTGCCCCCTTTTGGAGAGGTCAGGGAGTGGTCCCTGAATATTGTGCCAGAGAGACACATAAGGAGCTTCTAATCCAGTTCCCTTAATTGACAGGCCCTCCCAGGGCCTGAGAGTCCTCCCAGGATTACAGAGCTGGTGAGGAGGGAAGGATGAAGTGCCTGGTGGGGGGACCCCAATTTGGCATTCTCCTTGCACATCTTGGCTCTTCAGTGAGTGAGTCACAGACAGGCAGGGGAAGGAGAATAAATCCAAGAGGCCAGTTTGGTGGCGCAGCAGACCTTGGGCCTCAAAGCCTGAGTGCTGGTGGCCAGCAGCATTCAGGGGTTTGGGAGGGGAATGGAGGGCGCTGGGCAGGGCTATGAGCACAGCAATTCCTTCCAGCAGGGAGGCCAAGGAAGCTCCTTTATGAGGTGAGCCACTCAGAACCTTATGTGGGTGTGGGCAGGCAGGCAGAGTGGCGGGATGAGGCCAAATCTCCTGTCTGCTCCGCCTCCCCACCCAGCCCTGCCTGGCCAGTGCTTACCGCACGCGACCCTTGGTGTTCCGGAGCACGGAGGCTGCGAAGCTCTGGGTGACTCCAACCAGACTCGTGCCATCCACCTCGACCAGGAGATCATTCACTTGGATCCTGGGAGAGGCCACATTGGTTAGGGGGGGCTGTCCCAGGGGAACTGGAGCAGAGGTAGTGGTGGTATCCCCCAATCAGAAACTTGGGGCTCGGTCCCTGCTGAGTCCTGGTACTTTGTCTACTTGTATAAAATGCAGGAGGCCAGAGGGTCAGGGATCGGCAGGACCCACACCGGGCAGTGAGACCCGGCCAAACAAAGCAGACACAGGAAGGACCAAGAGGGGTAGTGAGCACACTTCCTGTGCTAATCACACCCTTGTCCCCTCCTCCATCGACAGCGCGGTGTGATATCCACAGAGTTCATTACCACCATGCACTCCAGCAAAGGCCCAAAGCATAGGTAACACACAGTCCTCTTACGTGTCCATTTCTACAGACCCAGGTCTGCAGATTTTCTCCCAAATGCCGAGACCCACATAGCATACTCCTGTGCCCACTGCAACCCGATATGGGTGCACAGCCCCTACCACATCTAGATGAGGCACCAAAAGCCCTGGCTCTCCACAGTAGAAGGAGATAGATGGGGGTGGGTTAGCCTGGCCTGCCGACAGGACCCATGGCCACCTCCTTCCTCCACTGCCACTTCCCCGCAAGCTCCAGGCCTTCTCTTAGGGCTCCTCTGCGGAAATGGAGGAAATAGCCTATTGTGAACAGCTCACCCGCCCCCCCCCCACATGCCCCGCATGCGGCTACTCTCTCACGTGGGCACACACCCCCCCATGCTGCCACCGGGTGACCACAGGAACAGCTCTGGAAGTCCAAACCTGGGGAGGGGCAGTAAGTGAAAGAGCAGGGGTGTCACCTTCCTTTTGTCCATCTCACATGCCACCGGGGCCACAGCAGGCAAAAGCACCCTGAGTGAGGCAACCCAAGCTCTAGAAGCATGACCCCAAAGTCACCAAGCCCCTACAGGGACACCAACTCATCTCAGTCACATGGAGGGAGTCTGGGTTTGAAGGTGCCACCACAAGGCACCCCTGATACCACTTCAAACAACCCTGGGGCTGCCCGAAGCCCTTTCCCACTTCCCCTCTGTGATAGACACAGTGGAGCAGTCCACATAGGGGTCATCAGGCTCTCCGGGGCTCCAGGAGGCCCTCCCAACCCTTCTGACCCCTTCAGCCTCAGGTGCCAAACATAGGTACACATGCTCACACGTGCACACACACAAGTAGCAGCCCCCTCCCCAGGCACACCACACACCTGGGTCCCCCTTGCTCTCTATGCTCCAGCCACACCTGCCTGCTTTCCGTCCTCTTCCTGGAACCTTTTGCACATCCTACTCCCTCAGCCTGACTACTTACTGCTCATCCTCAGGTCTTAGTTCCACTGTCACTTCCTCCAGGAAGCCCTCCCTGCTATCCAGAAAGAGCAAGTCCTGCTTCTGATGCCTTCACGGCACCCTGTACTTTTCCCACATTTTTTTTTCCCACATTTTTTGTGTGTCCACTTGGATGTCTGCCTGCCTCACCACAGCCTGTGCTTCCCAAGGGCAAGGGAAGTCCTCACTGACTCCCCAGGGCCTGGCTCCAGCCCCACCACAGAGCCAGGGATTCGATATTTGCTGAGTGAGAAAAACAAAAAGCTCAGATGTATCCACCAGGAACTGAGACTCCATGTCTGTGCTCTCCCCACCACAGCCTAACACACACTTGAAACCAGGACTTACGATGCCTCCACACAGCCCCCCTCCTCGCCCTGCAAAGGATGTAAGTGCCATGAGGACAGGGGGCTCACTCGGTTTGTTTACTGCTGTCCTCCCTGGACTGGCACCTCCATGAACACCTGAGCCCTGCACAGCGGCCTGGCCTGGCTCAGTGGCCCGGCTGGCAGCTGGCTGCGGTGGGGAAGGGGAGTAGGTACCTGCCATCCCGGTGGGCTGCACCACCCTCGGTCACCGTCTTCACAAAGATGCCCAGCTTCTCGAGGCCCATGTCGGCTCCAGCCCCCATGCCAATGATGCTGATGCCCAGGCCTTCGGAGTCTGTGGAGCAGAAAGTCATGAGAGGCTGGTGTTGGGAGGTAGAGGTGAGGTGTTCTGGCCAGGGCTTGTGGGGGACAGAGTAAGAGACACCCCCTGACCCCCTACCTCACCCCAGGGCCCACCCGACCTCAAACAGCAGTCCCCATGCTTAGGGGATGTCCACAACTGGGGAAGGGACACCATCCTATCCACCCCCTCTTTGCCAAGCCAATTAGGAAGCTCTTGGGTCACCCCCTGCCCTTGGCTCCCCCCAAGAACCAATGAGCAGCAGGACACACTGAAGGTGGAACCAGGCAGGTGGGTGGGCCAGAGACTGCCTACACGCAGATGAGGGGTGCAGAGGGATGGGACGGTGTGGGGGTAGCCATGATGGGGTTGCTCTTCTCTACGCACGCTCATCCATACTCACGGCCTCAATGACCGAAGACCTCCTGCTCTTCTCTCCACAGCTGTCCCCTCCTGTCTCACGAACCTCTGACATCCAAACTCTTATCTTCCCCCACAAACAGGCTCTTCCCGTCTGCCACTCCCTCATGGGGCCTGGAAGTCACCTGGATTCCTCCCTCCCCCTCATGGTCTCAGCCAGAGCCAAATAACCACCAGATCCTGCAGATTCTACCTCCAAGGACCTCTCAGGTATACCCACTTCCCCCATAGCCATCATCTTGTCCACACCACTGTGGTCTCTCGCCATCCACTTAGGACCCTTCTCCCCACAGCACAGCCTGATGTGGTCTTTCTAGAATGTTTCCCACGCCTTACCAGTTTCCCGTCCATCTTAGAAAAAAGGCAGTGTCCTCCACATAGTCTACAAGGCCCTGCATACTCATCTTGTCCTCGTGATCAAAATCTAGCCAAGCCTCCTCTCTCTTTCCCACATACTCCCCAAAATTCCCATCTTTAGAGCTGAACGCAAGTGCAAGCGTTATTTCCTTGGGGACCTCACTGACCTGAGTCTGCATGTTGTGGCGGCCTCTCCCGTCCCTGCCCAGCACCTACTATAGCATGTAAGGACACAGTTAGCGGGCATTGGTGACTGCTCTGTCACCACCAGGCCCCAACAGAGCCCGGGACCCTGCCCACGGGGCCCTGGGGACTGGGCACCTAAAGGCACAGAGTGTGGGCCGGCGGGGGGCGGTGGGAGGAGCTCTGGCTGCTGGAGTCCCTGTGGCTGGGGGCAGTGGCCTCAGGGGCCCAGGGTGGAGCTGGCGCCAGAGAGGAGATTCCCCCATGCTCTGTGGCCTGGCCCTGGGCCTCTCACCCTTCTCCAGCTCTACAGGGAACAGCTCCAGCCTCTCCACCCGTTTCTCCAGCTCATACTCAGCCGAGGCAGCCATGGGGTCCACGTCCTCGTTGCGCCGGTCGTAGTCTTCATTGGAGTAGGTACTGAACACCTGCAGAGGGGCCGCTAGTCAGAGGGCAAGGGTGGAGCTGGTGCCCAGAGGCCACTGAGGCAGGCAGGTGCCCACTGGCGATCCTCTCCTGCTTGGGCCTCCCCCAGCCCCAGCATGACCCCAGCTGGAATGGCAGGCCCTTCTGGGGCTCCAGCGCATGGGGCAACAGAGAAAGGGATGCGGTTGCCCCAACCACACCATTACTTTCTTCCGCAGCCCCTACTGGCTTGAGCGTGGCTGCTGGAGGAAGGAAAGATGGGCAATCCTCCAGAAAGCAGCAGACTCAGGAAGCCGGGTCTCTAGGTCGGAGACAGACCAACAGACTGGGACACAGAGAAACATGAGGACCCAGAGAGCCAGACGGGGCGGACACAGACGGCAGAAGAGTGGAAAGAACAGGCTGAGCAGGAGCAGAGGCGCAAAGGAGGAGGGAGGAGGAGGGAAGGAAGAATGGAGAAGATCCTGGAGGATGCCAGATGGGGAGAGAGGGGGGACCGGGTGTGAGACACAGGGACAGGGGAGGGAGGAGGAGAGGGAGGAACAGAGGAAGACAGAGGGGCACCCAGGACCCAGATGACCTGAACCTAAAGTTGAGGCCAGGGTGGGGGAGGGAAGCAGGAAGGATCTGCTCCGCCCCCATGGAGAAAGGGCAGCCCCCCACTCGAGGTGCCCCTCAGGTGGCAGGAGGTGGGTGGAGGGGAACGCCAGGCCCCTGTGGCTTCGCCTGTGTGCCCAGGCCTCAGTTTCCCTCCAGAGAAGCAGTGCTGAGGTGTGCCCCTTGTCCCCAATGCACTAGAAGGCCCTGATAAGAGCAAGGAGCTCAAGGAGCGGCAGTCTCAACACTGTCCCCAGTGAACCCAGCCTACATGGGGCCCCAAGGCCTACCTGTTGTCCCCTGTGCCTCTCTGCTGTTTCCTTCCTATGTCTCCCAGTGAGAAGGGGAATTCCAACCCTCCAGAGAACAGAGAAGGTAGGACAGGGGCTCTGTGGGAGGGCCTCATTCTGGGTCCAGGCGGGGGTACCCCCAGTGGGAGGTTAATGAGCACCATTTGGGGTACCATGACACGTTCATGCTTCATTGCCTGCAGCGACAGGTTGGCACCACTTGGAGCCAAGCAGGGGCGGGGAAGGGTGGGAGCAGCTCTGGGCCGGAGGCCTGTGCAGCTGGAGTGGAGCACCGTGTCCCCTGAGGCCCCTGCCAGGGCCCCCTCTCTTCCAGGAGCAGGTCCATGGGGGCACCCTGGCAGGCAGCAGACTTTCGTCCCATCCTTTGTTTGGGCTCACTCAGTGTCACTCCCCACCAGAGCCTCACTCCCAAGGTGGGATTTCATAGGATGAGAAGTGCAGCTGGGAGGTCCCTCAATGTCACTACATCAGAGAAATCCAAGCTCTGGCCCTTAAAGCTCATCGTTAGTCCTGCAGCGGTCAGACTGCCCTTCTGACATCTGGCCATTGGCCCTCAAGCCCCCTGGAGGGATGGGCCACTCAGTCTGTACATAGGATAAGATGCGACGTCTGCTGCCAAGGTCAGGGCAGGATGAGACTGCACCCAGCTGGGCCCTGGGGAATGGGTCACCTGTGACTGTCCCCATTGCACTCATGCCTGGGGCCTGGCAAATCGGCTCTGGCCCACTTTTGCATCTGAGTCCCCTGACCCTCACCCTCTGCTCCAGCAGACCGGGTCCCTGCAACCCTCAGTCTGGTGGTGGTCTGGATCAACCAAAGCAAGCCCTCCCCGATGCGATGCGTGTGCATGAGCAAGCCAATACACTGTGACCTCCAAAACACTCTCCCAGCCTGTCCTGGGCTTTGCCTCTCCTCTCTTTTTAGCCCTTCAAATCCTGCCCCCTGCAGGAAACCCAGGCCTCAGGCTCAGAGGCCCAGACCGCCCCTAACATTGCCCACCAGAATGTGCCCAGCCCATTAGAGGGTTGGGCCCAGTCCCCTGCCCCAAGTGACAATGTGGCATTGAGCTCTCTATCCTCAGCAGAAGCCTTCATAAAGGCAACAACTGGGTCATCCACACAAGACCCGGGAGTCAGTGTCAATGCAGGGTGGGGGCAGGGAGGGGGAACAACAAGGACCTGAGGTCCTGGGGTGGGGGGGGGCGGGAGGAAATCCCCAGTAAGGTCAAAAGTCAGACACACCAAGGAGGCACCACATACCACTGGCTCCCACAGTCCTGTGAGCAACAGTCACCAGGGAGTCGGGGAGCACTGCTCCAAATCATGCGCTATTTTTTACCCAAAAATCAGGGTAAGGTGTCAAATATAGACAGTCAGAGGCCTAGGACTGAAAGACCAAACTCCATCTCTGAGGGGATCAGGCTGCTCAGAGAACTGATGAAGGGGGGGTGGGGGTCCTGACTCCCTCAGTGGTCCCCACCTCCTCCCCAGGTCCCAAGAAACACCCTCATCCTCTATCCAGGATCCCATAGCTCTCAGGACAGGGAGGGCGGAGGAAAGACTTGTAAGGTCGCAGCCTCAGAAGGGGGAGGGCTGGCCTGGGAGTAGCACCTTTCAGGCCTCAGCTGGGGTGAGAGGTGGGAGAGGGGCCACTGATATTCTAGGAGGGCTGGGAGGAAACATGGGCAGCCTCAGAGTCCAGGACCAGTTACAGAAACTTTGAGCAAAGAGATGAGGGCTTGGCTCTGGAGGGGTAAAGACAGGGTCCAGGCCCGGGAGAGTCCGAGGCCTGGACAGCCCCCTGCAGTGGATCTAGTGCTGGGCACAGCTGAGCCTGAGAATAGGGCCAGCTAGGCTGCATGTGCCAGCCAAGACTGGAGTGGCAGGAAGGGAGGAGGTGACCCAGGGCTCTTAATTCTTCCCGGGGATGTCCCCACCACTCCCGCTGGCACTGTTCTGAGGATCTCAGGGCACTGGCACCAGCCACAAACCAATCACAAGCGTGGTGGCAGGGATGGGGGTGCTGAAGGGCAGCTCCCATCCCTCTTTCAGGGCACCCGGAGAATGTGGCAAGAGGGCTTGGAGTTTGCCAAGGCCATGGGAGTGTGCCCTACCGAGCAGCCAAGAGCAAAGACGTGTGGGCAGCTGCCAGGCGCCCTGGGGGCTTTCCCAGCTCCCACCCCCTCTCTTTGGTGTCCCGCCCAAGGCCCAGCCCCCTCATGGGCCAGGCTAGGCACCTGCTCCCTGCCCAACACCTCCACCTCCCCAGCTGGCCCAGCACAGACCCCAGGGAACAGGGCCCCAGCGCCAGACTAGGCCTTTCCCCCCACCCTGAGTCACATGGCCCCAGCCCAGCTCACCCTCAAAGACCTGCTTCCCTCTTTCACTTCTGCAAACTTGGGGTGGGGGCTACAGACAGGATGCAGGAGGACTGTGGTCCCCTACACCTTCTTTTAGGAAGTTCTTGGCTCCTCCCTCCTCTATAGGGGGAGTGCAGGGGGGTGTCTCTAAGCTCTTCGTCCTCTCCCGCCCAGTGGGGTCAGGAGCAAAGTGGGGAGGGTCTCCTGAGGACACACACACAGACACACGCTTCCCACCACCCAAGCCCCCAAGAGCCTCGGGCAGCCTCTGGGAGGAAGAGTGCCTGGGAGAGGAAGGGGAAGCAGGTGTCCCAGGATGCAGGTGCGGCCGAGCCAGGGCGGCCAGGGCGGCCAGGGCGGCCAGGGCGGCCAGGGCGGCCAGGGCGAGGCTGCAGGCAGAGGAACCTGAGGGCAGGTCGGGGCAGGCCGCGCTCTGACAAACAAATGGTCCCCCTCTGACAAACAGCTGGAACTCCCCCACGCCCCTCTCCGGGTGGTAACTTCTGGGAAGGGGGCTGGGTGGCAGGGGCTGACTCAGCCTGCCAAACCCGGCTGGCTGGCGGGCGGGCGGGCTGGCTGGCGAGGCGGGGGCGACGGCGTGCACGTGGCAGGGGCGGCGCGGGGGCGGGCAGGGGGGCTCACTCACTTGGATGGGCGCCGTGCTGAAATGGATCTTCCGGCTCGGGGCCGGGTCCTCTTCTTCCGAGAGCCCCGGGATCTCCACGCACCCCGACTCGGGCTCATAGGGGGGCTCGCCGTCCTCCTCGTCCTCCTCGTCGTCCTCCTCCAGGGCACTGCCCCCAGAGTCCTCCCCCAGCCCACTGTAGGCGCTCACGTCCACCAAGTCCGCCTCCGAAAAGTCCTCCTTCTTGGACTCATCCGCCTCCTCGGGGGCCACGTCCGGGGCCCGGCCGTCGCCCACCCCTCTTTCAGGCGCCGCCACGGGGGCCGCGGCCTCCTCGGGGGCCGCCTGGGCCTTCTGCGGCTCCTCGGGCGCGGGGCTGGCGGTGGTTGCCAAGGCGCTGCCATTCTCTAGGGCCGCGTGGACCGTCACCTCCGCCTGAATCACCTCCCCGGGCGCCGCCTCGGCCTCCGACTCCCCGCTCTCCTCCACCTCCACGGGCTTGATCTTGCGCACCTCCCGGGGCTTGGGGGGCGGCCGGGCAGGGGCCACCCGGTGCTGCGGAGGCTGCTGCCCTGCGGGGCCGCGTTCCTTCTCGGCCGGCGCATCCCCCGACGGGGCGGGCGGCGGCGGCGGCGGCGGCGGCTGGAACACCCGGGACCGCTTGCTGACCAGCTTCGAGTTGACCTGCGGCGCCCCGGCGGCCGCGGCCCTGGGCAGCCCCGGGCCGCGGTGCAGGCCGGTCCTCGAGTCGGCCTTCTCGAAGACGGCGCTGAGCTGGCTGACCGTCGGCGACACGGCGTCGGCGTCCAGCTTGTCCAGCGCCTCGGTGCTGCCGTTGAAGCGCACCACGACGTCCAGCTTCCGGTCCTGCAGGCCGGCGCGCTCCTGCCGCAGCAGCCGCCGCGCCGCGGCCTCCTTGTCGCCGCCCGAGGCCGCCGGGGCGCTCCGCTCGAACAGCTTCCGCGTCTCCTGCAGCCGGGACGGCGGGTGCGGCGGCGGCGCGGGCTGCGCCGAGGGCGCGGGCTTGGAGTCGAAGCGGCTCACGCGCTCCGACACGCTGGTGCCCAGCTTGAGCAGGGCGCTGTGGTCCACGTTCTCGTTGAGGCTGCTGGCCCGCGGCAGCGACAGGCGCACGCCGCGCTCGGGCGCCCGCGGGGCCTCGCTGGGGCCCGCGCCGCCGCCCGCCTCGCCCGGCGGCCCCGCCGTCGTGCCCATCTGCAGGAACATACTTTTGATGCGGTGGACGTTGGAGCCATATTTCTTGTGGTGGGCCGCCTTGGGCGCCTCGTCGGGCCCGGGCGCGTCGGGCGGCTTCAGCGCCTGGATGCCCGCCTCGTAGGCGCTGCGGTGCGGGGAGGCGCTCCGGAGGGGACCCCCGGGCCCCCGCGGCTCCGTCTTCATCATGGTGGGGGGAGGCGGGGGCGCATCCCCTCGCTTCCCGCTCCCCCCCTCCGACAGGCGGCTGGCCAAGTCGGGACCACCGCCCCCTCCCCCCGAGAAAAGAAACCCCGGAAGGCCTTTTGTAGGCTCCCCCCAACCAGGCTGCCAAAAACAGTTAACCCCGCTTAAAAAAAAAAAAAAAAAAAGGGGGAAAAAAAATCTCCGAGCGCCCTGTGTGGGTCGCCTCCCCCAATCCAGCTGCCACAGCCACCGGCCCCTCTTTCAGAGCCCGAGCGGCCTGCTGCGGTCGCCCCCACCCAAATGAGAGAAGCGGCGGCCGGGGCCGGTGGGACCGCGCGCCCTGCCCGGGAAGCAGCGGCGGAGGCGCCGGCTCACATCGTCCGAGGCGGTGTCAGCGGGGCTGGCAGCCCGGGAGTCCCCCACCCCGGCCGGGGGCCTTGGCTCTCGGGGGGCCCGGCACCCCGGCGCCCATGGCTGCTCGGCCGGCCCGGGCCGCTCCGCCGCCGCCGCGCCACCCTCCCTCCCTCCCTCCCCCCCGCGCCCCGAGCCTCGGTCTTTCTCTGGCTCTGCCCGAGCGGCGGCTGCCCGACACCGAGCGGCTGCCCTTCTCGCCGCCGCCGCTGGGGGACTGGCACCTCTGGGTCCTAAAGGGATCGGATTTCCGGGGCTGGAGGCTGTGAGCCCTCCCCTTCCCCTCCTCCCGACTGTATCCCCTCCCCTGCCCCTCCCGCTCCGACAGCCTGACGCTGACCCCCCGCTCCCGGCCCGTCCTCTTCAGCCCTTCCATCCCAACCTCTGACTGCGGCTTACCCAGACCCACCAAAGTAGGCCCCCACCAAATACTGGGGGAAGCGGTCCAGCCGCAGTGGTCTCACGGGGGGGGGGCTCTTCACCCCAAACGTGAAGGGAGAGTCGTGGGGGCGGGGCACAGGATTGTTTCCTTCATGGTCCTTGTAGTTCTCTAGTGTGGTTCAAGACCCTCGGCATCAAAATCGCTGGGCACTTTAAACATTTTTTAAATTCAGATTTCTGGGCCCTCCTCCAAACTTTGTGAAGCAGAATCTCAGAGGCCGGCCCAGGAACCTGCATTTTAACAATTTCTTAGGGAGAGCCTTCTGCAACCTTCTAAGGTGTGAAAGCTCCGCCCAGTGTTGCTGGCCTTGTGGTGGAGGAGGAAGGAGAATGGAGAAAGGAAATGGTCCTCATACCCCCCAGGTGGCGGCCCAAAGCTGGCCTTTGCCCTTTGGAACCCTGTAATGGGTTGTCCGGTCAGTCGCCAGCCCACTCTGCACCCAGGCTGCAAGGGAAGGGGTGGGTGGAATCCTTGTCTTCCACCCCTACGGGGGCACTCGCCTCTCAAACAGGAAGGAGGAATTCTGGAGGCCTGGGGCCAGAGTTTCACCAGTGAGAGCTCTGGCTCAGGTGTCCGACTGGAAAGGATCCTGGCCACTGTGTGCAAGTGTGTGTTAGCTAAGGAGGCAGGGGGAAAGATAGTAGAGACTACCCATCCCCGGTCCTGACAACCCAGGAAGCTACTGTGATGCTCTCCCCAACCCCCATATACACAGCAAGGAGCCTGGGGTTGCCCCCTACCCGTCCCCCACTGCCAGGGCTGGGAGTTAAGGTCCACTCCCTAGGCTGTGACAGGTCCAGATGCGCTACTTCACGCCACAGATCCCAGAAAATGATGAACAGTGTGGACCCTAGGACCCAGAGAACAACTCGGGCACAAAGCCTCCCCCCCACTCCCAGCTGCTTCCTGCATCTCAGGCCTTCCTGCGGTCTCTGCCTCCTCCCCCGCCCTCTTCTCTTCCATCCTCTTCCTCTTCTTCCCAATCTCCCACTCTCTCCCCAGCTTGCCTAGAAGGGCTGTTGTAGGGAATCCTCCCACTCCTCCACTGTAGGGGTGTCTGTGGGTTTTGCGGGATGTAAGCCGGTTAGCACGTGCAGAAGAGCGTGGGGGATGGGGTGTGGGAAGCTGCCTGGGAATCCTGAATATTGGGACAGGGAGGGGCCAGGAACCACGGGACTGGATCCCGAGGCTAGGGGGCCAGGGGAGATTTGGGCTCTGAGCAGGGACCGGAAATGGACCCAAACCTCAGGCTTTCCAGTGCCACCCGCCTCTATGCCCAGTTGCCCAGGACAGTTACCCCTCCCTGATTTTATACTTTGGGATGGGACAGACTGAAGAAGCCATCCTCCACCTCTCCGCCCTTTCTAGAAAACCTTTCAGGAACAAGCTTTGGGACTTGGGGTTCCAAGTTCAAAGTCTGGGACTTGAAACCTGCCTCCCCCCCCCCCCGCAGACCCCCTAACCCCACTGTGGAAGTTGGGGGAGACGGAAACCTCACCTAGTTGAGGGATGGGAGTTTGGGCATTGTCCCCAGAAGTTCTTGTGTGGACTGGAGGAAGGCCCCTGGGTGTTCTGCCCAGAATCTCCCACACCCTTTAGTGAGTCATCTTAACTGGTCCCAGCCCAAGGGGTCTGGGCCCACGCTTCTGGCCAGGTGGGGAAGCCAGCTCCTAAGGGGAGGAGGAGGAGCTGAGAACTAGCAGTCAGGCCTAGTGACCCTGGGACACCCCACCCCTAACACCTCCAGCAGCAGCTTGGGGTGAACTGGAATTGCTGGGAGGCTTGGGTCTTGCTTGTCCTGAGACTTCCAAGGAAGAAACCCTTTTAAGTGCTTTGGGATGCATGAGGGTGGAGTCGGCCCAGAGCATGGATGGCTGAGGCTAATAATGACTGGGATTATTATTTCATGGGCTCCTGGTTAGCTCAGCGACACCCTCAGCCAGAATTCCCGAAGAAGCTTTTATGGAGCAATAAGTGCTTTACCATCACTCCTTCCCTGGGGTCAGGCACCAAGCTGGTTGGCCTGCCAGACTAGGGTGGGGAATGGGGTATTCTTTCCACTGTCCCCTCCCTGCTTGCCTGGAACAGGAATCCCCCCCCCCCCCCCCCCCCCCGCAAGGAAGGTGGGGAGAGCAGGTTGGGAGGATTATCATCCACCTGGAAAGGTTTAAACCTAATTTTCATTCCCCTGGCTATGATCCTCACCTCTCCTTTGGTTCAGCAACCCACGGTGACCTAGCCATCTTTCCTATTGTCCTTTGTGGCGTAGGCCTTGGGGGTCAACAGTGCCTGATGGTCTTTAAATGGCGGTCCTTCCTCACCTCGCTCCGGGAGAGAGGGTGAGGTGGTTCCCAAAGTTGACCCACGAGCTAGGTTGCCAGAGTTCAGATCTTGGCTCTATCACTTGCTTGCTGTGTGACCTTGGAAAAGGAACTTAGTGTCTCTGTCCCAGAGGATAAACTGAGGAAAGTGGCTGGAACACAGAAGGTAGAGGGAATGGGGATGGAGATGCCTTTTCTAGTCCTTGCTAAAAGGGCTGGAGGCTTTCATGGGGAGAGAGAATCTGCCCTCCACCCTTCTCCTGATAGAGCCACTGGTTTTCCCCCACCCCCAAATCTGATGAGGGCCCTCCTCGAGGCTTAGTAGTTTTAAACACCGGGTGTAACGGGTGATGAAGGCAGAGAGATCTGTGATAAGTCCTGAGCCTTCAGCACCCTGGGCTGGGGCCTGGGCTGGGCGCCAGGCTGGCTTCTCTTCCCAGCCCTGGGGCCTTGAGACTTGGCCTCTGAATGTTGTCTTTCTGTGGCCACAGTCATCTGAGCAGAGGCTGGCCTAGACACTGCCCTTCGACCATTTTGTGGGGAGCCAGTGCTCCCTGCCCCAATCATTCCCCTTCATCTGTCCTCCTCTGCCAGGGACTTGGACAGATAAGATGCTGGAAAGGCATGTGTGTTGTTACATGACTGCATAGAGGAAAACTCAAATCCGGGATGTCGGTGCTGGAGGGTCCTTTGAAGGCCCTTGGTTGACCTGTTCCCAGGGGGAATGGGGAGGGCTGAGACTTGCCGGAGGGAAGTGACTTATCCAGTTTTAGAGGAAAGACCAGGCTGTGGTTCACAAGGTCTGAACTGAATCATAGCTTCACCCAGTTGCTGGGTTACCTGGGACTAGTCATTTCCCCTCCCTCAGCCCCATTTCCTCAAAAAGCTCAATTTGAATGTCTGAGTGTGTCTCCTGAGTGTGAAGACCCTTGGTCTCCCCCACTCCATGTGGAACAGAACAGAATAGAAGCTCTGAAGCCAGACTGTCTTTCTTCCTAACCTGCCATTTCCCGGTTAAGGGACTTCAACAAATTTTTTCATCTGTAGGGACAACATAGCCTCAGAGTGTTGATGATCAAATGAGTTCTATGAGGGCCTTATGCATTCAGAACAGCTCTTGGCACAAAGCAGGAGCTCAGTGAGTCTACGGTTACGGATTGCATGTGTATCTGAACATGTATGGTAGTGTGTGCACATGTGCGAGCGGGTGTGGCCAAAATGGGCATCAGCGTTTGCATCTCTATGTGGGTCTTCATGGGACTTGGAGCCTCTCCTCTTGCCTCTGCCTCTAGCCTTTTGCCTCGTTTCCCTCTAAGGTCTATTATATGGAAACCTGAAACATAAGCACCCCCTCCCTGCAGCCCCTCCGGATCTTCTGGGGTCATTCCTGGAGTGAAGGTGACCTCCCTTCTCTATTTGCCAAAGGGTTTTTATTTCTGCCCCTTGATTCCTCAATTCCCCCCACTGCCTGCACAGGAACAAGGGTCCCTTGGTATCCACCTACAGAAGGAGGAGTCAGGGTGTGTGTGTGTGTGTGTGTGTGTGTGTGTGTGTTGGGGAATGGGGAAAGGGTGGGACAGAGGAAAGATTTCTCCAACTCATCAGTTGCCTTACAAGAAAGCCTATATTTAGCTAGGCTTAGAGGGCCTGTAAATATGTATTTTGCAATACAGACAGCCATAGCTGTGGGAGCTCCAGAGATATGCAGGGAGGTCAAAGAAAAAATCACCCGGAAAGATTGGGCAATGTAGTTTGTCATCAGCAGATTCGAAGGACTCTTTCTACTGCCTGCTCCAACTGCTAATAATATACATTCCTGTGTTTTGATGGTGGTTTCTATTTTTCATCTGCTCTCTGGATCTTCCATAGTGGGTGCCTGAGGAGGAGACTGGCTCTCAGAGTTACCTTCCGCCACCAGCCTTTGTCTCACCTGCTGTGGGTCAGGGAAAAGAGCATCTTGCCCATGCCAGCTCCCTTCCCGACTAGCTCTGCCAGGCTCAGCCTGGCGGGGCACCTGGCACACGTACAGCCTCTGTAGGCCAGCTCTCCCGTCTCCCACACTCAACCCCTTGCATTTGAGGTGACCTTGAGGGGACAAATCCTGCCACTTCAGAGCAGTTCTCTTTGAGAAAACTCTTCTTCTTAAAAAAAGAAAGAAAGAAAAAGGATGAATATATATATGTATGCTATATATGTAATTTTAGTTTGAAAAGTTTCTTAAAAAATAAGAAAAGTTCCGATGTAATGAGCAGAATTTATAAGTGCTCTAGCATTGTGTCATTTTTGCTTTATATTCTTTCACAGGAAAGGACATGAAAGTTGGTGCTTTCTCTTTGCCCGGTCCCATTGTCCACCATACCCACCGTCGCGAATCTGGGATGCATGCACCCTTTATAGTCCACAATTTATTATTATTATTTTTATAAGATTTTATTATTTATGAGAGAGAGCACGAGTGCACGAGAGGGGGAGGGGCAGAGGGACAAGCATGATTCCCGCTGAGAGGGGAGCCCCGCAAAGTGAGGGGCTTGATCCGGACCTGAACTAAAGTCAGATTCTTAACCAACTGAGCCACCCAGGCACCCCTATTATTATTAATTGTAAAATACATGAAATAACATAAAATTTGCTACTTTAACTCTTTTAAGCATTCAGTTCGGTAGCATTAAGTACCTTCACACTGTTGTGCAAACATCACCACCACCCATCTCCAGAACTTTCTCATCTTCTCAACTGAAACTCTGTCCCCATTAAACACTAACTCCCCATGTCTTCCCCCCCCAGCACCTGGCATCCTACTTCCTGTCTATGAATGTGACAGCTCTTGATACCTCATGCAAGGGGAATCATAGAACATGTGTGCTTTTGTGCCTGGCTGACTTCACTTAGCATAATATCTCAAGGTTGACCCGTGTTGTAGAATCCGAATTCCCTTCCTTTATACCTCTAGCCCATACTTTGATATTTTCCCTACCCACTGAAGTATTCATAAAATAGCAGACAGTAATGCTTTCTGTATTGTCAATATGTATAAAACAACCATCCTATTGTGTGGATCATTTTGCGTCTTTTTTTTTTCTTTCAATTTGGCATGTTTTTCACAACAGAGCCACACTGATACGTGTGGCTCTGATTCCTTCACTTTAACTTCTGTTTGTTATTTCATCATGGGAATAATCCACAATTTATTTATCAGTTCCTCTACTGAAGGGCATTTGAGGTGTTTCTGTGTTTTGCTATTATAAACAGGGCTGCAATAAACACCCTTGTACTTCTGTGAACGCATCCCAAGAGCATATACCTCTGAGCAGAGAGCCAGAGTCGTGGGCAGGCACACTTTCTACTTGTCTAGTACTGCCTGACCACTCTCCAGTGACGGCTCCGCTTTATGCTCTCGCCACCAGCATTTGTACAACATGTCCTGTCTGACCACATCCTTGCCAACATCTGCTCTTGTGAGACTTTTTATTTTTGCCAGTCTGATGGGTGTGAAGTGATACCTCATTTGAATCTGCATTCCCTGCCTATGAGGTCACACATCCTATCATGCTCATTGACCATCTGGGATTCCTCTGGGCAAATTGCTTATGTCCATATACTTTGCTATCTGTTGCACCATTTTTTTTCTGGTGCACCTTTTGATACGAGTTATAGAAAGCCCAACTAGACGTGGTTTAAGCAAAAAAGGAATTTTATGATCTCACATAACAAGAAGCCTTAGGGTTGGTTAAATTCAGAATCTCAGCTGTGACAACCAAGAACCAGGTTCTTCCCATCTTTCTACAAAATCCTCCTCATCATGTTGGCTTGCCTCTTAGACTGGCCCCTTCATGGTCCACAGGGGTGGCCTCAACTCCGGGTGTCTTGTGCAGACAAACGTCCAGAGGCAGAAGTGGACGTTTCTTCTCAGTGTCATTTTCCCAGAGGCCCCACAGGAGATTTCCCTTCTGGGCTTGGTGGCCAGAATTGCATACATGTCCACACCTAAGCCAACCACTGGCCAGAGAAACTGTATCACCATTCACCTGGTGCATCTGGAGAAGGCCCAGCCTCCCCAAAAACCTAGACTCTGGATTCCTGAATCATACCAGGGTTCCAGTAGGCAGGGAAGAAGGGAAGGAATGCCATTTGGGGTGGTATCCAAAAGGTCTATGCTTTCCTTATTGACTTGTAGGAGTTCTTTATATATCTTGGATACTAATCTTTTAGTTGTTTATTTTTAATTCAAATAAAAAACATTTTCAGTACAGTTGACGCATGTTACATTGTTTTCAGGTCCTTTTATCTGTTTCACATGCTGCCTAGGTTGTCACCCAGGTTGTTGCTTGCCTTTTAACTCTGTCTACATCATAGCAGAAAGCCTTTTCTCTTTTTTTTTTCTTTTTTGTAATGTAGTAAAATTGATCAGTCTTTTGTGAGTTGCATCTCTTGTCTGAGAAATCTTTTCCTATCCTGAGATCTACATTTTCTTCTAAGTATTATAAAGTTTTGCTTTTTTCATTTTTAGGTCTTCAGTCCATCTGGAATTAATATTTATGGATGGTGTGAAGATTTTTCATTCGAAAAGCCAATTGTCACAACACTTTTTATTAGTCTGTTCCCTCTCACTGAGTCGCAATGCCACTGACATCATAAATCACATTCCCACATATGCTTGGGTCTGTTTCTGGGCACTCTATTCTATTGATCTCTTTGTCTAGCCCAGCACCAATACCACATTGTTTTAATTACTATCCCTTTCAAATAAGTCTTGGTATCTGTTAGGAGCTTATTCTTTTTCCAAATTGTCTAGGCTCTTCTTGGTCCTTGGCTTTTCTGTATGAATTTTAGAATCGGCTTGCCTAACTGAAAAATCCTATTGGGATATTTATTGGACTCTCGTTGAATCAGAAGATTAATATGGAGAGAATTGTCTTCATGACATTGAGGCTTCTCATCTCTAAATTTAAAACATCTCTCCAAAAAATAAAAATAAAAAAAATAAAACATCTCCCCACTTATTCCTTTTATAGCCTATAGTTTTTATAGTTTTACAGCCTATTGTTTTTCTTCATAAATATCTGTGAATTTTTTCAAGGTTCAGTACAATTTTAATTTTATTTTTAATGATTTATTTTTAAAAATATATTACAGTTTCTAATAACTTATTGTTGGTGTATAGAAACACTATTGGATTTCCTATTTTATTTGTATTGGATATTAATTTTTGTCCAGCAACCTTGCTGATCTAAATAACCCTAATAACATGCCTGCAGAATCTCTTGGATTTTCTCTGTAAATAATCATACCATCTGCAAAAAATGTCAGAGATTTTGTTTCTTTTATTTTCCTAATCCTTCTATCACTGAGCGGTAGCTTCTAAATCCAACTTCTCTCAGCTCTCAGGCAGTGCCAGTGGGCTGGCCCTGGGCGGCTATAGTCTTGCCCCTTCAGCTATAAATAAATAAAAGACCCCTGACTTTCTCCAGAGCTTTACAGTTTACAAAGCACTTTCGCTTTCATTGTCTCATTGATCCTGATTACTCCCCGCGTTACCCAGAGGGAGCATGTGGCTCCCAGTCCGGAGACTTGGCTGGGCCCCGAATACTGGGCTGTGAGACCTCTGACAGTCCCTCCCCTTCTCTGTTTCGCCTGTAAGCTAAAAAGTTTGGCCAGGGCTGGGTCTCTGGTATTCTCAGATCCATGATTGATGATTGCTCTGGGCGGTCACAAGGCTCAAGGAAGCTCTTTGAAGACCAACGATAAAAATAATAAAAGGGGGTGGAGGATTCTGGTACACTTAGGTCCTCAGCACCTCCACTGGCGCCCCCAAACATCTAGGGGAGTGGGGAAATATGGACGTGCCCTTGCAAGTCGGAGGGTTGATACAAATGATGGGGACCGTGGGGAAGAGGGCATTGTGTCCAGCCCCCCGCCTGCAGGCGCATTCTCCTCCCCGCCTGAAAGAACATCCTCTGGACCCGGAAGGGGAGGACGAGGTAAGGCTTGAGGCCGTGGGCCTCCTCCTGCGTCGCCCCCTCTAGCTGCAGAGCTCAGCAAACACTTCTGACGCGCATCCCCAACCGGGGCGGAGCGCTCCCTCCCCTGCACCCGACCCCTCCCACCCCCGGCCCTGTCCTCGCTCTGCCCCAGTACTGCGCAGGCGCAGGTCCAGGAGGCTGCCGCGAACGCGCCCTCTCGTGGCGGACTGACAGATCGCATCCTTTGTTGTGGTGCTGGGGGCGGCAGAGAGGAGGGGGGAAGATGTGGGTGGAGTCTGGGAGGCAGATGCGACAATCAGATCACAATGATGAGAATCCCTTTCCTTTGTCCCTCATGACAACATATAATCCCCCCGTTGTAGGTGCAGATGAAGAAAATATGGCCCTCAGAAATCAGGAGGCTCATATAGACAGAAGTGGAAGGAACGAGTTGGGGAGATGATGCATTCATTCATTCAATCAATCATTCATTCATTCAGCAAATATTCACTGAAATGGGGACAGCCAGAGACAAAGGACAGAGGAATTAAATGGAGACACTGATAGGGGGAGATCCGGCAGAAATATCCTCATATTTCGACGAGTGTGGAGATGCAGAGGCCTGAGCCACCTATCCCCCCAGAGGGATGCTCCAGCTGGTGAGAGCCACATGGGAGCTCAAGAAGGGACTACTCGAGGGCCAGAAGGGACACTAGTCACAATGGACTGAAGCAATCGAATATGTTTAAAGCCATCAATTCTTAATTATGCTACTGTTTTTAAAAAACTAACTGGCCCAAGTTTGAAAGGTGCTAGAGAATCAACTCATTATTTCAAAATTCGCAAATGCAGGAACAGAATTGAGTATTTATCCCATCTTTGCTATATGAGCCACCACACTCAGTAACCAAATAGTAAATGAGGGGCAGTTTCTGTGTCGAGAATTATTCCAGCTAATAAAGGAAGGAGTGATTGAATGTGGGTATCACCATTGGGGGCGGGGAGGGAGGGAGACTGGTGGATGAGGCACGAAGCATCCATGGTTGCTATGCTTCTGGATGGAAGAAGCAGTACCACCATCTGTGAAGTGGTCTTGCCAAAGAAAATAGAACCTACACCTGATTAGGACTTTCAATCCAACTAGCATTTACAGGAAATAACAATGTACAGGAAATACAATTTACAGGAAGTACAGAGGGTCAGAGAGACTTGTTAAAGAACACCCTAGACATGCAATCAGCGAAACCCAGACTGGAAGACTGCACACCAAATAGCCTGCTTCTCTCAAGGAAAGAGACAGAGAGAAAGAGAGAGGTTTTAATGGGGGAATCTATGGATTTAAAGAGATTTAAAGGAGACATATCCATCAGTTGCAGGGTGTGCACCTTATTTGGATCCTGATTCAAACAAATATATTGTAAAAAACAAAAAACAAAAAAACCAAACACATTTATAAGAAATTGGAAATCTGAACACTATAGGTCTGATATTAAGGAATTATTAACTTTAAGGTCTGCTAATGTACTGGTTGTAATAACTGTGATTGTTTAAAAATGAGTCATTCTATTAAAAAATAGTAAATTAGAAGAGTCATCGTCTTTCAAAGTTACATGCTAAAATATTGACAGAAGAAATTATATAGGAGGGAAACTTGGGTGGGTACAGGTGAAGGAGATTTGCCACGAGTTGCTGACTGTTGAAGTTGGGTGATGGATATATAGGGGTTCATTCTTTTATTCTGCAGACTTTTGTTTAAAATTTGCAAACTAAGGGGCACCTGGGTGGTTCAGCCAGTTAAGTGGCTAACTCTGGATCTCAGCTCCAGTCTTGATCTCAGGGTTGTGAGTTTTTAAAAAATAATAAAATAAAATACTTTGCAAACTAAGAAGTTCAAGGGCCCTGTGACCCCACTCTCTACCTGTCAGGCCCCAACAAACAGAGATACTGAGCAGTCTAGCAGCAGCTTGCAGTCCAGATAGCTCTGAGGTGCAGAGATCCTCTCGTGGGCCATAGGGGACTTCCAGGGGACTTCCAACTGGCTCTTGGCACAGTCCCTGGTTCCCTTGGTTTGGGGGAGGAGAAGGATCTGTAAGGAAATGTGTCTATAGGCCCTGTGGCACTGGATACTGCTACCTCAAGACAGCTGAGGATATGAGTAGGTGGCTCAAATAAAATAGCAGGGCAGTCACACGGAGTCACATGAAGCTACTGAGGTGCTGAGGCCTGGGCAACTGGCCAGACTGTCAGCTCTGCTTGCTCCCCCAGAGCCCTCTGACTCTCCTTCTGCCTCCAGAACCTTTCTTCCTCATACCCTCCATTTCTGAGAAGGCAGAGAGACGCCAAGGTGACTCTGGGACGAGCCTGAGAGCCTAAGTGGACGCTGACTCTGGAATTTGGTGGCTCTCCAGGGATGGATGGGATGGTCAGGTGGTGGGAGAGAGAAAGAAAGATGAGGACTCAGTAACCTGCCCACGGGTCATTCTGGCTGACAGGCCAACAGCCTGCCCCTCAGGCTCCACCACAGCTGTTCCCGGGGGTCCTTGCTTGGGGTGCTGAGCATGGTGGGGAAGTAGTAAGGCCCAGGAGGGAGGCTCACGCACACACCAGGAATTTTGGAACCCTGGCACCCTTGAGTCCCAGCCTCCTTCTCAGGACGTCTAGGGAGAGTCCTCTCTGCCTGCTCTGAGTGAGAAGCCCCCAAAGAGAAGTGCATCCCTCCCCTTTGGGGTCAGCTGTCCCTACCTACCAGTGTGCAGGCTCCACAGGCCCAGCTTTCTGCCCCTCCCTGCCTCCTGCCCCACACTGCGCAGGCTCTGTAAATATGCGCAGAGTTCATGATGTTGTGGCTTCGTCACAAGGACTCACAAGGACATGAGAGGTGAGCACTATCTCTGCCACGTTGTAGTTGTAGGAACAGAGCCTAGAGAGGACAGCTGAGCTCTTCAAGGCCAACGTCTCCAGGGAGGGGTCAAGGTGGGAATTGCATCCAAGCTGGCAGGCCTCCAAGCCTGTGCCACCTCTTTTGCTCCCCTGTCTGCCTGGCTCATCCTGTCCAGGGCTGTCTCTCTTCCCAGACCTGGTGTACATGCCGAGTGTGATTGGTCTGGGGATGACAGCTGGGGAGGTGGGCAGCCAGCTGTTCTGTGTGCAGTTAAGGAGGCTGTCACTTAGTCCCCCCTACACCTGCTAGTTGCCAGGACCGGTGCCAGGTCCGGGATGCAAGGATAATAAGGTTCCAGTCCACCCCACAGTGCTGTGCACTGTGGGACCCGGGGGGAGCCCAGCTCAGCCTAGTGGAGGAAGCCAGAGCAAAAAGGCTTCAGAGAGGAGAGGAGGCCTCTCTTCAGGCTTGCTAGGCAAGTGGCGGTTTGCTGGTCCCACGAGGGCAGGAAGGGAACTCCAAGCAGAGGGAAGGGCTTGTGCAAAAGACTGAGAGCATGGCAGCTAGGGGGCTGCAGAGAGAGGCTGGGCAGGAGCCTGGGATGGGGTGTGTGTGTGTGTGTGTGTGTGTGTGTGTGTGTGGTTGGTTGGTTGGCAAGGGTGACAGGAGGGGAGGCTGGACAGGATGGCCAGGTACGGGCAGGGTCTGAAAGCCACCAACAGCTGGGGACTTAGGGCAATAGGAGCCCTTAATGTTTTCAGGGCTGACTTGGGGAGTCAGGTTGGTGGTTTAGAAAATGTTCTCTGGCCACTGCAGTGAAGGGGGGATCATTGGAGGGACCCTGTCATGTGAGGGGAGTGTCCACTCCAGATTCAGTGCCTGCTCTGGGGGGGAAGGGGAGGGACCCACTGGCAGAAGCTGGGGCCAGCTGCTCTGGGACACCTCCCTCTCCTCGTCCCTCCCTTGTCCCCTCCCTCGTCCCCTCCCACTCTGCCTCCCTCCCTCCTCCCCCCCTGCTCCTGTCTCTGTCACTCTCAGGGCCTGGGCAGGCTGGGGCAGCCATGGCAGCAGCACTAATCTGGATTCTTCTCCTTGTGGGCAAGTTGGGGCCTTCTTCTGGGATAGGCCCAGGACAAAGGGATGGGATTTAGGGGTGAAGAGGTGGAAATACAGAGGCCCCTCAGGGGAGGGGTCTGGGGCAGGGGCCAGAGGACTTTGGGGTGTTCATGCTGTGTCCAGCGGGAGGCCCAGGGAAATGAGGCTGGACGTGGGGCTCTGGTATGTGGGGGCCTGGGAGCTCTGACTGATGGGGTGTCTGAGGCCAAGGTGGGCCTGATGGCACAGGCCCGGAGTGTCGTTGGCCCTTTAATGGGCTGGCTGGTCTGCCTCCTTTCTAGGCTCAGGCTAAATTTGGCCTTGGGAGGGTGTGGGGGCCCGTTGGGGCAGGTCCTTCTCCTGGGGCTTAGGATCCCATTTGCTTAGCTTTTATTGGCTTCTCTTGTGGGCCCCTTTCCTGCTGTGTATTAGGGGAATTGGAAGGGGTCCTCGAATGGCTACCCACCTTCCTCAAAAGTTTGTTCCGTGCCCCCCTCCCCTCCAGCCTCCCAGACACTCAGCATTCTTTTTTAAAATTTGTATTTATTATTTTTTTTTGAGAGAGAGAGGGTGACCAAGCATGCACAGGGAGGGAAGGTGGTGGGAGGGGTAGAGGGAGATGGAGAGAGAATCTTAAGCAGCCTCTAGCCTAGAGTGACAGAGCCCATCATGGGACTTCATCTTGAGACCCTCATCAGACCATGACCTGAACTGAAATCAAGAGTCGGATGCCTCACCCCCTGAGCCACCCAGGCACCCCTGACACAGTATTCTTTAGGGATTTTTTGCAAGTACCCTTAACATGCATACACACCCCCACACCCCACACACCCCCTAGCCAGATAGCAGTCCCTGCCTGGTGTGACCCCTTAAAGGGAGCTTAAAATGAGGACTGAGGGAGGCGGCTCCCATGAATTCAAACCAAAAAAGGTCAAGTCCTGTCACTGATCCAAGTGGGTGGCACAGCCAGGGCACCCCCTGTCCTTTCCTGGAGGCCTCCCACCACTTCTCCTGTCTCTTAGGGGCACCAGGAACTTATCCCTTCCCTGCCCAGGACTAAGGCTGATGCGTGGGTTTGGGGGTTGTGGGGTCCCCACAGGTCTCTTGGCAGGGCGAGGGGACACCGAGGCCCAGCAGACCACCCTGCAGCCTCTTGTGGGCCGTGTCTTTGTGCACACCTTGGACCGGGAAACCTTCCTGCATCTTCCTGAGCATGTTGGTGAGAGGGGTCTGAAGGGCATCGAGTGGGCTGATGGTACCTGGCCGGGGGCTAATGAAGCCTCCTCTCACTTCTCCAACCCTCTTTCCTTCTACCAGATGTCCCCTCCACTGTCCCAATCACCTACCACGCCCACCTCCAAGGATACCCAGACCTGCCTCGGTGGCTCCGCTACACCCAGCGCAGCTCCCACCAGCCTGGCTTCCTCTATGGCACCCCCACTCCAGAAGATCGTGGGCGCCAGGTCATTGAGGTACCAGCAGGGACCCCAGTGGCTCTGTCCCATGTGGGCATCTGCGCCTGTCTATTTACATAATTTAGATGCCTCTAATTTGTGGGTATCTCAGTCCCCTCTTTGTTTCTCCCCTCAACCCATCCCTCCACCCTCTTCCCTCTACCCCATCAGGTCACAGCTTACAATCGGAACAGCTTTGACACCACCCGGCAGAGGCTGGTGCTGTTGATTGGGGACCCAGAAGGTACTACTAGCCCCACCGCACCACCGCCCCACCTCTACCCCCTCAATGCCCTTCCTGGGGGATTTCCCTTGGAAGGAGGGAAGGGGTGTGTGTGAAGGGGACACTCGCAAGTGGGAATAGCGGGAGCAAGGCATCCTGGAAAGGCTTGAGCTGTATTCTTGGCTGTCGTGCTGACAGTCTGTGGGGCCTTGGGAAGTGGTTGAGGCTGTGGGCAGGGCACTTGGGGCCTGTGAGGGATGGGAAGTTAGGGAGGAAGGAAAGAGTCTGATGGGGCGTAGGGAGGAGTTCAAATGGGGCGAGTCTTGGGAAGGATCCGTGCAGTACTCCGTGCAGCCTCAAGTGCCAGCCTGGCATTTCCAGGCCCCCTGCTGCCATACCAAGCTGAGTTCCTGGTGTGCAGCCATGATGTGGAGGAGGTGCTGCCCTCAGTGCCTGCCAGTCGCTTCCTCACATCCTTGGGAGGGCTCTGGGAGCCAGGGGAGCTCCAGCTACTCAACATTACCTCTGCCTTGGACCGTGGCGGCCGCGTCCCCCTTCCCATTGAGGGTCGCAAGGAAGGGTAAGTGTGTGACCAGGAGGGCTTTCTGGAGGAGGTGGTGGCAGCTGGCCTTCCAGGTGGTGGGGCATGGAGCACCTTCGTGCACCTTCACACCCAAATGTATCTCCCAGTGTCACATCACTGTCCACTTTCCTCCAGCCACCCCTTCATCTTTTTGCCCTTCCTGGGCCCAAACCGTAATTACCCTAAACTCTATACTCCCTGATATCCCATGAGGACATAAAAGATCCAGCCATCAAAAGACATTCCTGGGAGTGTTAGGCCTCCTAGAAGACTGGGGTGCTCTGTGTACTCTCATCATAACCCAGGTCTCAGAAGTGGCCCTGTAACCCCAAATCTCCAGTGCCCAATGGCACCCCCCTCCCAGTATGCTAACTGTGGCTTCTATCTGGGCCCAGGGTTTACATCAAGGTGGGATCTGCTTCACCCTTCTCCACCTGCTTGAAGATGGTGGCATCTCCTGACAGCCACGCTCGCTGTGCCCAGGGTCAGCCTCCACTTCTGTCCTGCTATGACACCTTGGCACCTTACTTCCGTGTTGACTGGTGCAATGTGACCCTGGTGAGGAGGGATCCTGGTTCCGGGGGTGGGGAGAGGGCATCGCAATCTCCTCCGTACCCCTCTTCCCACTCCATCTCTATTCCTGTTTCTTTCTGATTACACACACACACACACACACGCGCACACACACACACACACACACACACACACACAAGCACGCACACTGAATTTCCATCTCATCCCATAAGGGGGCGACAGAGTCCATAATCCAGAAAAGGGCTCTCCAGGTCCAGAAGTGGCAGGTGGGCCCAACCCAGCAGCTAGAACCATCACTTCCATAGGGCAGTTCCAAAAATCCTTTTCCCACCACGGGACACTCTGGGGCAGTTCTGTCTGCTTCCTTCTAAGGTGTCACCTAGCAAATCTGCCTGCGACAAGGAAAAGATAGCTCTCACTCCCAAGTTATAAACCAGAGATGCTCACTACTGCTTTTTGGGATATTGAGCACAATTATCTGAGGATCTGGGGTCCTTAGAGACCCTGACTCCCCAGTCTGGGAACCCCTAGAGTCCTCTGTTCAACTCAATCAACAACATCTTTGAGCACTTGCCGTGGGCGAGGCACTATCCAATCAACATGTTTTACCCTCACCACTGCTCCAGAGACAGGTACCACTATTACCATTGACTTTACAGGTGAGGGAGAGGAGTCACCTGGAGGTAAGTCATCCAGCACAGCACCTGCCTGAATCAGGATTCAAACTTACACAGTAGGGCCTTAGAGGTGTGCTCTAACCATTGTACAGACCTGCCTCTCCTCGACCTTCTCTCTGGGGTCCTAGTCCAGTGCTTGTCCTCCTAACTCGCTCAAGCTGGGGGAGGCAGGCAGAAGGAAACCCTGTGGTTGTATGGGGCACCCCTGCCCTGTCCCCCGGGGGTCTCTGTGTCCAGCCAACTGCTCCTAGGTTAGCCCTGGGCTCTCTGAGCAGGTGGATAAGTCAGTGCCAGAGCCTGCGGATGAGATGCCTACCCTAGGCGATGGGATCCTGGAGATTGACCCGTTCTTCTGCCCACCTACTGAGGCCACAGCCCGAGACTTCCTCACTGATGCACTGGTCACCCTCCTGGTGCCACTGCTGGTGGCTCTGCTTCTCACTCTGCTGCTGGCCTACATCATGTGCTGCCGGCGAGAGGGACAGTGAGTATGGGGGACAGAGGGTGGGGAGGGTACTGTGGCTGGTGCTCACATCCATGGGACTCCTTGTGGCACTTGTGCTCCCTGGGGACACAGACCCCCTCAGGGAGCGGAGTCCTTGGCCAGGAAAGAAATGGGGACCTCTTGTCTGGCCTGGAACCAGGAGGGGGTTGCGGATAATAACTATTACCCTCCCTCACTTTTCCACAGGCTGAAGAGAGACCTGGCCACCTCTGAGTGAGTAGGGGAAAGCTGGGGGCTGGGTGGGAGCACCCCTAGACTCCATGAGCAGTGCAGACAAGCACAGATTACTCTGGGATGATGGGAGCCATGCCTGGCCTCTGAGCTCCAGCTCTGGGCTGGCTGATTGCGGCGCCTGACCTATCCTGGCCTGGCCTTCTCATTTTCTGGTCTTAGAGGACCCTAATCTGGGATGGGGCATGGGAAAGGACCCAGCCGGGTGTAGGGGTCTGCTGCCACCCTAAGGGGGAGAGGGTTTAAGAAGCAACTTGAGGCTGCATGCCCACACACATGCACAACATGTGCACACACGCACACACATACACGTCACTGAGTAAGACACTATGTATGGTTCCAGGCTGGGTTATGCCACACAATCAGTGGGACGCTCTCTGGCCCTGGTTTCTCCATGTGATGTCATATGCTTTCAATTCCTCCAGCCCTGGCCAAATTCATCTTACTCTTTTGCTCAGGTTTCCACACCCTCCCCACCAACCCGGCTTTACCTTTCCCCTGTCCCAAGCCTCCTTCCACTCCCCTTCCCTTGAACCCCAAAGATTCCAGGAGGCAGGTATGAGATAAGTTAGGCTCCTTTTATTCTCACTGCACTGAGCCTGTGGCGGGCCTGGCACCCTGCCTCCTCCTTGCCTGGCCTGCCCTGTTAATTGCGGCGGCATTTGGCCACCCTGCGAACCCTCTTGTGTAGTCGCTTGTGCCCCCTTTGGGAGCCTGCTAGCAACCTGCGCTGCCCAGGCCGGCGATGCCCAGGCCGGTGCTGCCCAGGCCAGCGCTGCCCAGACCGGCGCTGCTCAGACCGGTGCTGTCTCTGGGTCCTGAACTTGAACTTGGAGGCAAACTTCTTGCTCATGCGGAAGGAGCCCGAGGCCCCCTTGCCAGTCACCTGCTTGAGAATGCCCTTGTCCACTAGCCCCTTGAGCACTCGCTTGAAGCGCCAAGCATTCCGGGTCATGTTGTAGCCCGTGGTGGCGACCGCCTTCTTCAGGGTGGCTAGAGTCACAGGATTGTGCATCCCCTTGTCCTCCACGACCCCCAGGATCACCTTGGATATGCTGGGCTTCCGGTGGGCTTTGGGGCTGGTGCAGTGCCCATTCTCGCTCTTGCTGGGGGTCCCAGATACGCTGGCCTGCCGGCTCGCACCCTGCACAGTGTTGGAGACCACAGGTGCAGATGGGGGTGGTACCAAAGTGTCTTTCTGCATCTCTCCCTGGGGCGGGTGGAGGGAACTAGGCGCAGGGACCTCCAGGGTGGCGGCTGGAAGTCTCTACTGGGTGGCTCTTCGTGGATGAGGCAAGTCTCTGTTCCTGGTTCCCTCGGAGCCTTCCCCTGGGTGGCCAGAGGAGGACCAGGGATGATTACCCTCAGCTGGCCTCAGCAGACTTGTGTCTCAGGTGCAGGGGGTGGCAAGATTATCTCTGCAGTGACCTCAGGGGGACATTGTGAGGCCACTAGAATCCTGCGAGGGTCACAGTGGTCCCATTGTTCCCATCTGGGAGGTGTGCACGGGAGTTGCCAGATAGTGTGGGCATCTGACAAGTCAGGTGCCCCAGGAAGAAGGGCTGAGGCTGTGTGGGTGGATGGGTGGACCCCACATGGCGTGTTGATGCAGGCGCATGTGTGTTTAGAAATGTATTCATTGGCTGATTTCAGGGTATTCTGAGACCCCAGGGTTGGTTGTGGTTTTTTGTTTTTTTTAGATTTTATTGATTTATTTATTTGAGAGAGAGATAGAGAGCTGGGTGGGGGAGCAGACAAGCTGACTCTGCACTGAGCGCAGAGCCTGACACAGGGCTCCATCTCAGGACCCCGAGATCATGACCTGAGCTGAAATCAAGAGTCGAGCACTTAACTGACTGAGCCCCCAGCCACCCTCCTGAGACCCTCCATTTTAAACCTGCCATCTCAACCCACTGGGTTGAAGAATACAAACATTTGTAGAATCAGATTTATACCAACATTTATGAATTTTTTACAGGGATAACATTTTCCAGAGTGAACAAAAATGTAATTCCTTGATCTCCCTAGGTCAATTTGATTCCTTGGTCACTTTTGATCACAAAGCAGTGGAAAGGCTCTGCTTTGGTTTTTTTTTTTTTTTTTAATTAATGTAGTCACAGAGAGAGAGAGAGAGAGAGAGAGAGAGAGAGGCAGAGACACAGGCAGAGGGAGAAGCAGGCTCCATGCACCGGGAGCCCGACGTGGGATTCGATCCCGGGTCTCCAGGATCGCGCCCTGGGCCAAAGGCAGGCGCCAAACCACTGCACCACCCAGGGATCCCGGTTGTTTTTTGTTTGTTTGTTTGTTTTTCATTTTTATTTGATAGAACTTTTTCCCATTGGGATGAGTGATTTTCCATGTAAGTTTTTCAAGGAACATTTTATTCCTCAATTTTTTTGGTCTATGCCAAATTTGATCAATTACATCTTCTGCCATTGTGGAAATTCTCTTCTGAGCAGTTATTTCCATCATGGCCAGCTTTCCTGGCTTGGTTTGGCAGCTCTGAAGCTATCAGGAAAATCTGCTTCCTCCGTCAATGTTGAACCAATAACCAGGTTTACCATGTGCCACATTAGCCCTTGATGGTTTGGATTTTGTGTTGATTTATTTCTACAAATTCAATTTTTTTTTTCCTTGTTCAGTGTCTGCTGTTTTCCAAATTATCCACAAATTGTGATTCTATTGCCTGTATCAGAGCGTGCTGGTCAGAAAGTCCTCCAGCCTGACCCTCTTCTGTGGTCTATGTGTCAGAGACAGGGCTCGACGGGTGTGTGTTGGTGGTGGGGAGAGTGTGCGTGCATGCATGTGTGTGTGTGTGTGTGTGTGTGTGTGTGTATAGGAATGCCTGCCTATTCATTCTCAGCTGCCCAAGTGCTGATGTGGAAGGCAACAGTGGGTCTGGCTTCTGCTCCTGTTCTGGAAAAATGTCCCGGGAACATTTTCCACCTGTGTGTGTTGCCAGAGTAATGAGATCCAGATGCAGGGCTGGGGGCAAGGGGTGGTGGTGAGGGGGGGCATTAACTAAGGCCCTTCCCCTGCCAGGGCATTACCTGTCTGGCTGCCTCTAGTCCTAAGCATCCATATGCTGCTTGCTTCCTTTCTCTCTCAGCCTCCCCTTGCCTGGGAATGGAAAATTGTGTTTTGGACAACTGTGCTTGCCAAATTCCAGACTCAAGAGCTCATCTTGATCCTCCCCTGGCCTTAGAGGGTGACTCCACCTCCTCCCGCCAACCAGACAGGACTTGGTCCTACTCCCCCCAGGAGGAATGTGGCCCATTCAGCATGAAGCTAGCCAGTCTGACCTGTAGTCTAATCTCTTGGGCTCTAGCTGCTATTGGTGTCTACAGAGACTTGGACTGGGGTGGGGATCATGGCCCCTTCCCCATTTGATCAGTAACCCAGAGGCAAGTGGGGTAGCTTCCACCCTGCCTGGGGCCCCTTTAAGGAAACTAATTTATATATATATATATGCAGGAAAGAGCACAAGCAGGGGGAGGGGCGGAGGGAGAGGGATAAGCAGGCTCCCCACGGAGCAGGGAGCCCAATGATATGGGGCTCTGGGGCTCCATCCCAGGACCCTGAGATCATGATCTAAACCAAAGGCAGACACTTAACTGATTGAGCCATCTAGGCATCCCTCTTTTTTTTTTTTTTTTTTTTAAGATTTTATTTGTTTTGAGAGTTGGGCGGGCAGAGGGAAAGAAGAGGGAGAGAAGCAGACTCCTGGCCGAGCAGGAGCCTGACTTGGGCTCAATCTCAAGACCCTGAGATAATGATCTGACCCAAAATCAAGATTGGGATGCTCTACTGACTGAACCACCCAGGTGCCCCAAGGAAAACTAATTCTTATTGTTTGTAATGAAGAGTCCCTGCTATCTCTCACCTGGCAACCAGGTAATCTAGGAAAATATCTCCAGGCTGGACCCACAAATGTGGGTGGATTCATGTAAAGGGGCTTGGAAACATCCCTTTACTAGAGGTCAAGCACATCAGTGGGCCTACTATAATAAAATAACGCTGATGATGATTATAGCAACGTTGGCCTTCCTATAATATTAGCTACCACTTGCTATGATGCTGACCAGGAGTGTTTTTTCCTGTATTAACTCATTTAATATGTACAAAAACTGCATTACGATGGAGGAAATAGTGGCACAGAGAAGTTAAGTGACTTGCATAAGATCACACAGCCAGTAAGTAGCAGGACTCACATTTATATTCAAAGCAAGTCCTGATGTTGGGTTACACCGTGCTACCCTACTTCTCAGAATGAACAGAAGCTTGCCCCAGGCAGCAGAAGGCAAGCTAGTCAGGATCTCAAATGAGAATGAGGCTGAGCTTTCTGAGAAGACAGAAGCAAGTCTCCTTTCTGACATGAGAGCTCAGAAAGGGCTTTCTGACGGCCACAGGGATTTCAGGCCCACTGAGGGCAGATGTTGGGGTCGGCCTCATGGAGTTTTGATCTGGAATAAAGCCAGAGAGCAAAGACTTGGTGTCCAGAGCTAGTCAGTGGTGGGGGGCAGGCTGGGGAGGGGTGGGAGAGGTCCGGGTACAAAGGCCAGGGAGGCTAGATGGGAGGAGCCAGAAGATGAGACCATGGAAGCCTGGCAGGAAACAACCCCAGAGCCAGAGGAGGAGGTGGGAAGAGATGGAGGGGGAAGTTTGCCAGACTAAGAGGGATGAGGCAGGGAAGACTGGATGGTCAATGGTAGGAGCGAGTATTTGGGGAGGGAGCTGAATGCTGGAAGGGACCGGGGAAGGTGATCGGAATATAAACCCCAGCAAACGCCGGCCTCTGGAAATACCAATCCACTGCGGGTACCTATTCATGGCTGGCACCTCAGGAGTTCTTAGCAGGCATCAGGCACTTCTCTAAACATTTTTCTCATTTAATTCCCACCACAGTGCTAGGAGGCAGATTCTAGCATTATGTCCATCTTACAGTTGAGGACACTGAGGCACAGAGTGGTTCAGCAACTTGCCAGGGACACACAGCTTGGAATCCAGGCTGGCTGTGCCCACAGCCTATGCCTCCTCACTGGACACTGAGCTGGCACCAAAGACCTTCCTTGTTTGTCTTCCCCTCATCCGTCATGTGTGTGAGTTTCCCCTACATACCAGGTGGGGAGGGACTGCAGGGTGGCTCAGAGGCAGTGCCGCGCCGAGCCTCAGCGGAGTTGGCTCCCGGGACTGACGACTGTGCCGGCCCTTGCCCCCAGCATCCAGATGGTCCACCACTGCACTATCCGCGGGAACACAGAGGAGCTGCGGCAGATGGCATCCAGCCGCGAGGTGCCCCGGCCCCTCTCCACGCTGCCTATGTTCAACGTGCGCACGGGCGAGCGGCTGCCTCCGCGAGTGGACAGCGCCCAGGTGCCCCTCATCCTGGACCAGCACTGAGGGGACATGCAGGTGGGTCTGGCAGAGTGGTGTCAGCCTCATATCTGGGAACAGCGTGGCTCCTGTCTGGGGGCTGGGGCCGATGGTGGGGAAGGGGAGGTCAAAGAGAGGGGTCAGCAGACCTTCCTGCTCCTCTGAGGCAGCCGTGAGGGTTGTTCTGCAGGGCCAGGGCTATGTCCCCGCCCCCCATGTCAAATGGTCGAAGGGCTGGGGTGGGGAGGAGGCAGGAGGACCAAGGCCTGGGCATCACAGCCCCTCACCCCCTCCCTCTGCTGTTCCAGTTCCAGCCCCAGCCTCCTCTGCCTCTCTCCCCGCCTCCCACAGAGCAGCTCACCCACAGCCACATCCTTCCTCAGGATTCTGGCTCCTGGCCTGATGGCCCCCAGGCTTGGAACAAGCAGAGAGATGGTGGCATGGGAAGGTGAGGGGGTTGAGGGTCAAGACCCCTGGAATAAAGAGCTGCAGCTCTGCACACCTGTTGTTACCGGCGCCTTCTTCTCAGCAGCCTCTGACTGGCACTTGCTGCCTCAGGTTCCCTTTCTGCCTTCTGGGAGCCCTCAGAGTCAGCCAGGGGCTACCAGCCTGCCCTTTGGACTCTGGGCATTTTGCTGTTTTCTCAACCTCTCTGGAAGAAAGAGGGAAGGACCTGCTATCTGTGGCCCTGGTCTTATTCCTCCAACAGAACCTGACAGTGAGGGATTACTGGTCATCATTCCCATTTTATAGAGGAGGAGACCGAGGCCCAGGGAGAGTAAGCAACTTAGCTAAGGTCACAGAGCAAGCAAGTGGCAGAGTTTGGCTCAGAACCTGGTGTGCCCACCTCCATGCTGCCTTCTGGAGGGCTGAAGGATTCTGGAAGCAATAGGTCCAGGCTCTTACTTAACTAGATCCTGGAGGGGAAGGAGCCCCTTTGTAACTCATGCTATGAGGGGTCCAGTCTGTACATGGAGAGAGGGGTCAGGATAAGCGACCCTGAATGCCTGGGCTCAATGACCCCTTATTGGTGGGCCTCTCCAGGGGCCGGGCAGAGGTCAGAGGACACCGCATGACCTGGAACTTTTGTTGAGCTGAGTGTCACCAGCTTGGCCCTGGAGAGCTCCGCTGACTAGGAAGAGGCCCTGGCTTGTTTCTCCCAGGTGGTTATATCTGCACCAGACCAGTTGGGCCCCTGCCCACTGACATTCTGAGCCACACCCAGTCTCACATCTGACCACTCCCTTGGGAGGACAAGCCAGATTTAGGCCCAAGAAGGGACCCAGAAAAAGGAGGCATAGCAGAGGAACAAGGATTTAGGGTCTAAGTCTCAGGCCCCTGGATCTGGGGGGCAACTCCAAGAAAATCCAAACCAGGACAAGACAACTTTATGGTGATCTCGAAATCTCTTTTAGAGTTCAACCCACCTGGCCTGGGATCCACCCACTGTCCTGGAGCTGACTCTCAACTATCCCTCTCCTTCCCCCAAGGGGGTGGTAGAGATGGGCAGCTGCATGTGGAATTTTTCCTTACCTGGAGATAGGGGCCCAGGCTTGGGGCTGATGGAGAAGGCAGCCCCCAGTCTTAAGGAGGGGTGCCTCCTGGGCCAAGGACCCTTGAGGACGGCTAAGTTTCTGAATATCACATCCGGGTGTTCAGAAATGTACAGGCAAGGGGGTGGTGAGCGTCCCCTCAGACCCCTCCCCTTTCTTTCATTCCCCGGAATCCCCACCTTCACGTGTGTCCTGAATCCATCCACTTCTCATGGCTTCCACTGTCGTCTTCCCGGTGCAGCTCCAGGATCTGGCTCCTGGGCCCCTGCAACAGCACCCTTGCCTTCCTGCCCCTCCAGTCTCAGCTCCAGCAGGAGCCAGGCCCATCCTTTGAGAAGAAAGATCAGGACATCTCACCCCCCACCCCTGCAGCTTTTAACTCTCCAACACCTTCTGGTCACACTGAGAGTAAGACCCACACACATGACCCAGGCCTGCTGGCCCTGCCCAGCCCTCTGACCTCATTCCTACTCTTCACACGCCCACTGCAGCCACACTGCCTCGTTAACACGCGCCTGCTTCCGGGGCCTTTGCCCATGCTGTTCTCTCTGCCGGGATCCCCCTGCCCCCTCCACACCCCACCCACACAACTCCCCCCATCGCAGTTGTCCTGGTCTTTGCCCAAATGGTAGCTCCTCAGAGAGCCCCCTCCAGCTCTCCTGTTTCCAGAGCACTGTGTACCCTCCCTGTGCCTTGTTCTAGGCTGGCTTCTTACCCTAGATATAAGCTCCACCTCCAGATATAAAATCCAGGAGGGCAGGATTCTGTGCCCCCACTGTGGATGGGGGCACTGGGGTGCCTGCACATAGCAGGTGCTCAGGAAAGATGTTTGGAGGGGGTACTCCGGTCTGGGTGTGCTCAGAGCTCTTAAGAAAGTTGTTCCTCCTTTCTGGGCAAAGAAGATGCCCAAGGCCATCGCTAGCACTTTTAACATTATGTTCCTGTCACCCTGCCTGCTGGGCATCCCACACCTGTTAGTTAGTTAGTTAGTTAGTTAGTTAGTTAGTTAGTTAGTTAGTTGTTAGTTATCCCATAAGCATTTGTGGAGGCAGGCACTTGGGAGGTGCTCAGTAAATGTTTTTGACTGAGTGCCTGTTGGGGTGGCCACCCCCTAACCACACGTGTCCTCTGACAAGACAGTGCCTCTGTCTCTTCATTTCCTCCTTTGCCTTGAGGCCCCTCATCTGGCCGAAACTTGGAGCTGCACAGAATGTGCTCAGGCCAGAGGCTCTAGACTGCCAGGCTGCTCTCCCGGGGTGCTCTTCCCCGATCGCTGCCCCCTTGAGGCAGGGGCTGCCCTCATCTGGTCTCTGCCCTCCTGCCCAGGTAGCCAGGGCTGGGAGAGTTCCTCAGCCAGCCCCTTGCTTCCCTCTGCTGCCTGGCTTTGCCTTGACATCTTGGCTCCGAGGAGCACACGGGAGCCTGGCTGCTGGCCTGGGAGGAAGCAGCCCAGACAAGTAGCTGGGAGGATGGCGTGACTGCAGAGGACACTGAGCCGTGCCCAGGCACACGCACGCGCACACCCAGGCGCCCCTGGCAGAGCGTGGCAAAGGCACTGCTGGACTCAGCACCTCTCCTCTCGCTGAGGGATGAGGCTCCAGAGCAGTCACCCCCCACAGTCTATAGCCAAGGAAAAATAGCCACAGTGTCCCCTGCCCCACCGAGATTCAGCTACATGCCCTGCTCCACCCTTGGCTCCTCCAGTCCCACAGCAAGCGCTACCCTGCAATCTAGTGTGAGGGGGCCCCCACCTTCACCCTAAACAGAGCCCCATGGTGGCCTGACCCTAGACGTTCCCTCAACATCTCAGTCTGGGAGGAGGATCCATGCCTGAGTGAGAACACAGGGCCCTGCCCCATGGGGCCTGTGTCTCCCTGGCTCTTTACACACGCACACACACACACACACACACACACAGCATTTATAGGGTGTGTTTGTTGGGATTTGGGCTCAGAGTGAGCAGGACTCAAATCATGGCTCTGACAGTTCGTTTACTCATAAGACGTTAATCATAACTGCCTGGGGGCTGTTGGGAGGATTTGTGAGCCCCAGACGAGTACCTGGCATCTGGCAGCTCCTGAGAAAGGAGACATTATTACATAGGAACTCTTGAGTGACCACTCCCAAGCCAGAGGCCCATGGGGTCCCCCTGCCCACTAAGATCCAGATTAAGTGAGCTCCATTTACATTCTGTGCCCTGTGAAGTCTTCATGCTCTCCCTGTAAGTTTGGGGTGGAGGCTGAAATTTCCATGTTTCCTGGCACTGGTCTGCTGGCCAGTGAAATGAAATTTTGGGATATGTGGGTTAAATAAAATATGTTATTACAATTAACCTCGCCTGTTTCTTTTTTGTTGTCTTAATATGGCTGTTAGAAAATGAAAAATCACGTCCGTGGCTCACATACTATCTTTACTGCGCAGCGCCCATTTCACAGCTCTTCCTTTATCTCCACTCCAGATCAACCCAAACCCAGAACTCGGCCTCTTTCCTCACTTTCTCCAGAACCACCTGCTGGTACCAGACCTCTATGCATGCATGAGTTTTCTAAAGCCTTGAGGAGTTGCAGGGGGTGGGAGATGGTGCCACAACAGTGAAGACACTTAGAACTTGAATGTGTGGTCTTCTGGTTCTAAAATGTGCTTTAGTCCCCATCCCACCCCATCCTCCTTTTCCTCCCACTGCCTTATGCAGAGAAAACCTCACTCTCCCCCGCCTGCACACACCAAACTCACCTCCCTCTGGGCCTTGCTGTGCACGTGCTCTGCAAAGGCGTTGAAATCTCTGTGTGCAGAAGGGTCTGATTACCCTGCTAGATCAGGGCCATCTTTCTTCCTGGGTCTTGCCGCGCAATCCGTGGACATCTCTCTGCTCTACTTGGTACCCTCTGGAGCACATACCAGGAAGAGGACAGAGACAGTGCTCATCCTTGAGAGGGCTCCACTGGCCCTGGCACTTTAGGGTGGTGGTCCCCCATACCCACCCACTCCTGATTTTTCCTCAACTCCTCCCTGTTCAGCTGCCCCCACCCATCTGCAGGCCCTCCTATGTCCTCTGTCACACCTATGCCCACACACGTCCCTACTGCTAGACCCTTACCTTCTCAGTTCACAGAGCATCTCCTCTGCTGCTATATGTGTGTGGAAGCGGTCCTCATATATGCAGACCCCCCCACTCACCCATCCCCAACACACCTGTACACGTGTGGGGCCCCTCTGACCACGACACACTTGTTTATGGGGCAGCAGAGAGTGAGACACATTCTCATGCACACAGGGATGTCTGGGTGGCATCCACCTCACCCATTCATACAGTCTCCCACACTCACAGTCCCCAAGCAGCTTTCCACTGTGGGTCCTGGTTTTGAGCACAGCCCCACACTAACTCTCCTATTCTGCACACAACCCCACAGACCCCCGCCGTTGCCTGAGGCTCCTATACTCCAGCTCGGCGGCTGCCCCCAACCTCTCCCCTCCCCAACCTCACCCATATCCATCCAGGAAAGTCTTGAAGGCTCTGGGGCAGCGGAGGGTGAAGAACTGACCCAAAAAAAGGAGGATGCCATATTTCAGTCATAAAAAAATCCTGCCAGGAAATGGACTCATACCACAGAAGGGACTCGGGATTCTGAGAAAGCGGCAAAAATAAAAAATCCAGATGAAACCTCCTTCCTTTCTAGAATTTTCCATCTGAAGTTGCCTGAGAAATCAGCCCTAGGAATGTGGCCCATCTCCTCAGAAAGGAGACAGAGGTGAGTCCCGGGGAGCAGCAGTGGAACAGCCGGCGCCATGCACCATGCAGGGGGCAGCCAGGGCCTGGGGGAGCGGGTCTGGGCAGCTCTATTTAGGGCAGTGGTGATGTCAGCAGAGAGGAGGGCTTGAGTTGGGAATGTGGTACAATGGCCCCTTTGTCCCCCTCCCCTCCTGTCCTGCACACACACTGAAACCACATTCTGGCCTTGTACCACATGACACAGGCTCAGAGCTGCCCAGCACACCCCTGCCACACACGGCGTCACCTCATGTGCCCTCATATGCGTGTGTGTACACACTGTGCACACACATACACTTGTGTCTCTGTGTGTACATTTGTACCTATATAGTAAGAGACATACTCGTGTGTCTAGAGACGTGCTGCCCAATGTGGTGGCCACTAGCCACTTGCGGTTCTTAAAACTATTACAGTTAGGGACCCCTGGGTGGCTCAGCAGTTGAGCGTCTGCCTTCGGCTCAGGGTGTGATCCTGGGGTCCTGGGATCGAGTCCCACATCAGGCTCCCTGCATGGAGCCTGCTTCTCCCTCTGCCTGTGTCTCTGCTTCTCTCTGTGTGTCTCTCATGAATAAATAAACAAAATCTTAAAGAAAATTAATTACAGTTAAATGCAATCAAAAATTGAGTTCTTCAGTGGCACACCCATGTGTGGCTAGTGGCTACGGTATGGGACAGCATAGGGAGAGTGCACTTCCAGGTTGCAGAAAGCACTGGCCTAGGGCCTTCCAGGCTGTCTGCTCTCCCACGTGAGCTGGTTTTCATTGCTCCTCCTCTCACGCCCGCTCACTCTGGTTCACACAGGCACCCACCGCTCCCTGAAAGCCCCCCCTTCCTACCTCACGTTCTCGCTCTCGTCTCCCCAGTCTCCAAGCGGGGTCCAGTGCTCAGCCCTGCATGGCACACTGGTCTCTGGCCTCAGTCAGCCCCGCTGGGCCTGGAGGACACAACAGGGAACTGCGAAAGCATAAAACGGCGCAACGGTGTCTACTGTTAGGACTAAAATTAATTCTGTAGATGTGGAGATCTGTGGAAATTCAGAGGGGACAAACCAGGCCTGGGGTGGGCGGGCCAATGAGGAGGTAGAGGAAGAGGCATCAAGAAAGGCCTGGAAGTGGAAAGTGTAGTACACACCTGGGATTTGTGGTCACCTTTTTGGCTGGTGTGACCGGTGTGGGCAAGGAAGGGGACGGTGAGAAGGGACAGGTGGGTAGCAGCCAGGTAGAGCCTTGGTTGCCCCCAGGAGGGGGGGGTGCAGTGGAGGATGGGCTAAGTCAGTGCAGAGCCCTCTCCCGCCCCCGCACCCTGGGGGCTGGAGGCCTGGGTAGATGGGCCTCATCACCAAGGCATCACCCAGCAGTTGCCACACAGTTCGGGTAGTTTGCATATGAAGAAACCTTCATTTATTTGTCATAATTTCTTAACCACTTGAGACAAATTCCCTTTCTACACTGTCCAGATTGTGGTAGAAGTGCTAATGATGAATTATTAAAAGCCACAATTAATCTTCATGACTGCTTGATGAGAGCAATGGTGTTAGCATTGCTGACGATGGCTTCTCTGACTCTGTTTCTCTGAGACCCAAGGGAGGGATATGGGCCTTTCCTCCTGCCTTTGAGATTTAGGCCCCGAGACCTTGGGTGGGTGGGTGAGTGGCACAGCTTCAACTTCTCCCTGTCTCCAGGTCTCCGGGTACCTGGTCTACTCCAGACTTCCAACTCTCTGGAGACCTCTGTGTCCCCAGTGACTGCTCACTGCTGTCCCCCTTCCCTGAGCCTGGGGAGCTGACCAGTCAGCTGGGGGTGCTCAGGTTCTCAGGCAGGCAGGAGGGAAGGGCAGGCAGAAGGGGAGGCAGAAGGGAAGGGAGGGAGATAATGAGGCAGAGGAAGTAAAAATTTTTTAAAGGGATAAGGAATGGGCAGGATGCAGGGAATGGGAAGAGTCACCTGCCAGGCCACTCTGCACGGAGGGATTATGAGGACTTGGAAGGCCAAGAGCGACCTGGTACATACCCCACAGGGTCAGGGTCAGGGTCAGGGTCTGTTGCCTGCATGACAACACCCTGTAAGTGCCTGACTGCAGCTCTCCGAGGGCCCTGGGGAAGCTCTTCTGAGGGCAGGTCTGCTGCCTCCCCCTTTCCCGGGGACAGAAAGGCCAGAGCCCTTCCTCTCCTCTCTCAGGCCCTCAGGGCAGGCTCAGAGACCCTTCTTGAACTGTCCTGCTTCTTGCTCTTTTGGGGGAGCTCAGAGTGAGCTCTGAGGAGGGAGGAGAGGCCAGATGACCCTCTATGTTTGCCCAGGGAGAGGCCCTGCTGAGAGGCTTCCAGGTACTCCTCACCAGCCCCCCCACCCCCACCCCCGGTCAGCCATGCGTGGGACTCCCAGTGCCCGCTGGGCGGTGCTTTCCACCCTACCCCCAACCCTGCAGGGTACCCACAGCTGCACAGAGCAAGAGCAGTGTCAGTGACGTTAATGGAGAGTAGGCCTGAGGTTTGGGCAGCCAAGGATCTGAAGGGAGGCATGTGCACAGGTGTGTGTTGCTGCACATGGGAGTGGCCTGTGTGGCATTGTAGGGAAGAAGGCATTTGGGAGACTCACCAGGAAGGCTGCATGAGGGAGGGGGAAAGGGTCAAGGCATAAGAATGGCAAAAGGGGGCACCTGGGTGGCTCAGTGGTTGAGCATCTGCCTTCAGCTCAGGGTGTGATCCTGGGGTCCTGGGATCGAGTCCCGTATTGGGCTCCCGGTGGGGAGCCTGCTTCTCCCTCTGCTTATGTCTCTGCCTCTCTCTGTGTCTATCATGAATAAATAAATAAAATCTTAAGAAAAAAAAAAAGGCAAGAGGAAGAGGGGAGCCACTGTGGAAGATGCTAGGTGAGGAGTGGGTGGGTGGGGGAAGGGGCAAGAAACAGGAGAGCCCACCCCCCCTCCACCAAAACGCCCTCACCAGGCTTTCCCCCCCAACTCCCACCCCCAGACTCCAAGGCGAGAAATCAGGAGGCCACTGCAGATATGTTTGGGTCATTTCCACATGCTTTATTCCAGCAATCAAAATAATTAAAAACATCTCAAATTATTATACACATACAAAATAGGTACAGAGTCTTGCTTCCTCCCACCCCTAGGGGGAAAAACTGCTTTGTGCTTTGGGAAGTTGTGCTCTGAAACCCAGAGAGAGGACACAGAGAGGCCGTGAGGATGGGGTGCAGCTGAGGAGCGGGTTTCAGAGAGAGAGAGAGAGAGAGGGAGAGAGAAGCGGCCAGGGGGGCGGAGAGGGGGTGGAAGGGAGCACCGAGCTGCGACACTCTCTCCCCCCAAGTTAAGTAGCACCTTTAGAAAATTCACGAGTCCCCATCCGCAAGGAAAAAAAAAAAAAAAACAACAACCAAAGAATAAAAAAAGACTTTGAACAAAAGGAACATTTGCTGGCCTGGGGGTGGGGCGCCTTGACTTCTATAGCACCAGTGATTCCTTCTCCACCCCACCCCATCACAGAGATGTAGCACCTTTGATATAAAATGGGGATCCCCTTCTGCCCTGCCCCCACCCCCACCCCCACGCAGTTGCCCCGGTGACACATGAAGACAAGAAGAGGTAGTCCTTCAGCAACACAATTACACAAGGAACAGAGCAGTCTCTCCCACCCAGCCCTGTCGCACGGGGGATTGACACGTGTCCCCAAATGAATCCGATGTTTCCTTCCGCGCGCTGTCGCAGCCCCTCCTGACTTTCCTCCAAACCCGGCAGGCAGCGAGGGGCCAGTGGTCCCCCCAGCATGCCCCCTTGAAAACGAAGAGGGGATTGTTGCAGGAGCCACGGGAATGCCAGATGGTGAGGTGTCCTTGGCAGTCGGAGAAACTCAGGTCCCCCCAGGGTTTGGGGGTGCTGGGTGAGGGGAGTGGGCTGGGAGCATAGGGGTCACTTTGGTGTTTTCGCATTGCCTTTGGTTGCTGGGCAGACAATGCATTGTTTCCTGTGTCTTTTGGGGAGACTTCAATATGGGGAGCAGTGGAGGGGAGACCCAAAGGAGGGATGGAGAAAGGAGCAGAAAGGGCAGTGTTGGGGCATCATAAGCCCAACGGGCAGAAGAGGACTTACCCCCATATGGGTCTTCAAGCAAGTGGACCAAGCTTCCTTTTTTAAAAAGTTATTTATTTATTCTTTTTTTTTTTTTTTTTTTTTGGTAAGGTTGAATGTGCTTTTGGTTTTTGGTCATGTTCAGTTGGTCAAAGATAAAAACTAAGTTTGAGAGATGAATGCAAAGGAAAAAAATATTTTCCAAAGTCCATGTGAAATTGTCTCCCATTTTTTGGCTTTTTGGGGGGTTCAGTTTGGGTTGTTTGTCTGTTTCCAGGGTCAGGGGTGAGGGGGTTGGGTGGGAGGGAGCCAGGTTGGGTGGGAGGGAGTTTACAGGAAGCAGACAGGGCCAATATCCATGCCGAATTCCTGGTCTGGGGCGCCAACGTCCAATGGTGCCACATCGATGATGGGCAAACGGGAGGTCTTGGTGGTTTTGTATTCGATCACTGTCTTGCCCCAGGCTCCAGTGTGACTCTGGGGTGAAGGGGAGACAAGCGGAGAAGGGTGTCACCGGGTGGGAGTGGCAGGGTGAGGGCAAGCATGGCCTATGGAGAGAGCCGGAGCCCAGACTGGGGCCCGGCCCGGGACTCACCGTGCAGCCGTCGTAGGTGACACTGTAGGTGAAGCGGCTGTTGCCCTCGGCCCGGATCTCGATCTCGTTGGAACCCTGGAGGAGCAGGGCCTTCTTGAGGTTGCCGGTCTGCTGGTCCATGTAGGCCACGCTGTTCTTGCAGTGGTAGGTGATGTTCTGGGAGGCCTCGGTGGACATCAGGCGCAGGAAGGTCAGCTGGATGGCCACATCGGCAGGATCGGAGCCCTGGCCACCATACTCGAACTGTGGGGTAGGGGGGTGGAGGGAGAAGCGAGTGAGTGACTATGCTGGAGCCTCTGGTGCTGGCCTCCCTCCCTGGGGTCCTCTCTGAGAGCATCCCAGTGAACCCTTCTCCCATCCAGAAGGAGGACCCCTTGCTCATCCATGGGCATCCAATGTCTAAGCCAGTATCAAAGACCCAGAACTCCCGCTACCCAGGACCTCCCCTCTTGCCCCTTCTGAGCTCTGCACCAGCCTATCTTGGGAGAGTGACTGTAGGTCTGGCTTCACGCACCTGGAATCCGTCGGTCATGCTCTCGCCGTACCAGACGTGTCTCTTCTCCTTGGGATTCTTGCTGATGTACCAGTTCTTCTGGGCCACCTGGGGCTGAGTGGGGTATACGCAGGTCTCACCTGTCTCCATGTTGCAGAAAACCTTGATGGCATCCAGGTTGCATCCTTGGTTGGGGTCAATCCAGTATTCTCCTGCAGTGGGACGGAGCAAGACAGAGTCAAGGGAGCTATGGGAGGTGGGGCACACCCCTCAGGGCTCAGCGCTGTCCTGGAATGAGGAGGAGGAGGAGAAGGAGGAGGAGGAGGAGGAGGAGGAGGAGGAGGAAAGGCACTGCTGGGGCATGCCCTCACCGCTCTTCCAGTTGGAGTGGCACATCTTGAGGTCTCGGCAGGTGCGGGCAGGGTTCTTGCGGCTTCCTTCAGGGCTCCGGATGTTCTCGATCTGCTGGCTCAGGCTCTTGAGGGTGGTGTCTACCTCGAGGTCACGGTCACGGACCACGTTGGCATCATCGGCCCGGTAGTAGCGGCCGCCATCGTGAGCCTTCTCCTGAGGTGGCTGGGGCAGGAAGCTGAAGTCGAAACCGCCGCTGGGAGGACCGGGGGGACCAGGGGGTCCAGGAGGGCCGGGGGGACCCTGCACAGAGAGGGAGAAGAGCCGGGATTACCAGGGTCCAAGCGCCCTTGGGGCTGAGGGCCACGGGCAGATAGGGTAGGGGGCTACGTACAACAGGACCGGCATCACCAGTGCGACCACGAGGACCGGGGGGGCCAATGGGGCCTGGGAGACCGTTGAGTCCGTCTTTGCCAGGAGAACCAGCAGAGCCAGGGGGACCCTGCCGAAGGGGAAGATGGTTAGAGAAAGCCCGCTAGAAAGCAAATTTCCACCAGCCCAACTCTGTGGAGAGGCCCACCACCCTCCCTGCCTGTCTTGGGCTCCATGGCCTCATGAGTGTTCATTCCTACAGTCAGGCAAGGTTGTCCAGCTGCCTTCTTCCTTTCTCCCAACCCTTGCCCCCAGACCCTTGTACAGACATGTGGGGACAGCTGTGTCCCAGGCAGAGGGCTCTGATGTGAGCATGGACTTGGGCCCCAGCAAGAGAAGATAGATAGAGGCATGACTTACTCGGGGACCAGCAGGACCAGAAGCTCCAGAAGGACCTTGTTCACCAGGAGAGCCCTGAAGGACAGATGCAAAGTCAGTGTAGACTCCGCATGGGTGGCACGTGGCCAGCAACCTACCCTCTGCCCTGCTATTCTGGACATCTAGTCCCAACGGGTACACCCCAACCCCTCTTTGTGTCCCTCATCCTCCCAGAAGCCTTTTGGAAATGCCCATAAATCTTCACACTCCAGTGCCCACTAGGGAAGAGTGAGAATGGCTGTCTAGAGGGGATACTGAGGCAAAAATCCCCCCTCATTGTATAACAGGGCTCAATGGTAGCTGGAGGTGCTAGGCATACTCACGGGAGGGCCAGGAGGACCCTGAAGACCAGAGAAGCCACGGTGACCCTTTATGCCTCTGTCACCCTGTTCACCTGTCTCACCCTTGTCACCACGGGGGCCTTGGGGTCCCTAGAAGAGGAGAGAGAACAGGCTGTCAGACGGAAGTTCCATTAGCACTGAGTGGGGTGCAGTCCACACCAGGGCCAGGTACTGAGGACATGAGGGCCCGAGCAGGGTACTTACAGCAGGACCACGAGCACCAACAGGGCCGATCGGGCCAGCAGGACCAGCAGGACCCTGGAGGGGAGAGGGAGCAAAGAGCCTGTTAGATTCTGGTACAGCCTGAGCTGCAGGATGAAACCACCCCTCGGCCACATCCATCCTTCCTCATGTCCTTTCCCACCATGTCCGTCCCTCCCGAGCCCCAGATGAGCCTTCAGGTGAATTCAGGCCTCATGTGAGCTGGGGCACCTGGGACAAACCCCAACCCTCAGGGGAGGCGAGGTCCTATCTAGGAGAGGGGCCTCAAGGTTGAGCTGTGGCCCAGGTTTTCAGGAAGGCCAGGGGCCCAGACATCCTGCAGGACACCCTTTTCTCCTCTAGCCCAGGCAAGGTCAGATGTCCATCTGCAGGCCAGTAGGCAGGCCCGGAGAGTCCCTGCCCCCCCCGGACTTCGAGCTAGAGTCCGGCTACTTACAGTCTCACCGCGGTCACCGTTCTTGCCGGCAGGGCCGACGGGGCCAGGAGCACCAGGGGCACCGGGAGCACCAGGGGGTCCAGCAGGGCCGGTCTCACCACGGTCACCCTGGGGTGGGGGGGTAGAGGAGGGGAGAATGAGTTGGTCTAAAGGGAACAGGTGGGGGCAGGGAGGTGGCAGCTGGGGCTACAGCCCTAGGGTGCTGCCATCTTACCTTGGGGCCAGGAGAACCATCTCGTCCAGGGGAGCCTTCAGCACCAGGAGATCCCTGCAGAGAGGGGCCAACAGGTGAGTATTAGGCAGGGGGAGGGAGGCTCAGGCAAAGGCCAAAATAGCCTTGCTGAGGGCACTGGCATGGGGCCGACGACTGCTCACCTCCCGTCCAGACTCGCCAGGGGGTCCAGCTAATCCAGGGGGGCCCATGGGACCAGGGGGACCACGTTCACCACTTGCTCCAGAAGGACCTTGTTTGCCAGGTTCGCCCTGAGGGGGAAGAAAGAGTCAGACCAGAGGGGGGCAGTGGGGGAAGGCCCTAGGGCCCCAGGTTCATCTACCATATCTGGCCTTTCTGGACCCAACGCCCCCATCCTGTGGCCTCCAAGTCCTGGGATGGTTCTTCTTAGGGTTCCCCAAGGTGAGGGGGGCACTCACAGAGGGGCCGGGAAGACCAGGGAAGCCTCTTTCTCCTCGTTGACCAGGCAGACCGACCACACCACGCTGTCCAGCAATGCCTTGAGGTCCGGGAGTGCCGGGAGCACCCTGTGGGAGGGAGATGAAGGTGAGGCACCTTGCAGTGGCCGGGGACCCTTCACGCCCCCGCTCTGGACCCCCCACCCCCTGCCCAGAGCTCGAGCTTACAGCGGGTCCATCAGCACCAGGGGATCCTTTCTCGCCAGCAGGGCCGGGGGGACCAGGGGGACCGACTTCACCGGGACGTCCAGCAGGGCCAGTCTCACCACGGGGGCCTTTGCCGCCTTCTTTGCCAGCAGGGCCAGGAGGGCCAGGGGGTCCAGCATTTCCCTGAACAGGGAGAAGAGGTGCTGTCAGATTCCACAGGATTCCGTGGTACCACTGAGGGACTCAGATGGACTCGCCACCCTCCCCTCACCTGTGCCCCTCACCCCCCCACTCCAGAGCTGTGGAATCCCCACCACAGGTACTTACAGAGGGGCCGGGGGGACCGACGCGGCCAGCAGCACCAGGGAAACCAGTAGCACCCTGGCAGGAGGAGACAGAGAGATCAGAAGGAGAACAGGCCCCTCAGCTGGCCCGGCCACCCCTACCTCCCCACGCAGGTTGCAATGAGCCCCAGTAGAAAAACAGACTGAGTTACTCACAGGGGGACCGGCGCTGCCACGAGCACCTTTGGGTCCAGGAGCACCAACGTTACCCTGTAGGAGAGCACAGAGCCGTGAAGAACAGGCCAGCCCAGGCCTGCCCGTCTGCCACTCGGGACCCGGAGGGTGAGATACTCACAATGGGGCCGGGGGGTCCAGTGGGTCCAGCAGGGCCAGGGGGACCAGCGTCGCCTTTAGCACCAGCATCACCGGGTTCACCTTTAGCACCGGGTTGGCCGTCAGCACCCTGAGGGGTTGGGGAGTGTGGTGAGTGCAGGAGGGGGACATGGTGTGGGGAATCAGGTGCCTCCACAGGGCTGGGGAAGGACAATGACACCAGGCAGAAAGATGCTAGAGTGGGACACAATCCCCTCTCCACCCTCATCCCCTGACTCCGGCCGATGCCACTGTCCTCATGCAGTCACCCAAGGTCCTGGGTCCCAGTTGGTGATGGAAAATGATAGGGGTCTTGGTACTCACGGGGGGCCCAGCGAAGCCAGCAGGACCAGGGGGACCAGGCTCACCACGGTCTCCCTAGAAGACAAGGAGGCAGGTTGGAGAGTGGCCCTGGGTCGGGGAGGGCAGGGCAGGGTGGAGGGGAAGATGGGCCCTGAGGAGCCTTCCCGAGGGCACAGAGCAGGTGAGAGTGGAGGGAGAGGAGGCCTAGACAGAGGGCCAGAAAGTAGGGCAGAGTGTGGGTCTTCTGTACTTACGGGGGCACCACGAGCTCCAGTGGGACCAGCAGGGCCGCTAGGACCAGCTTCACCCTGAGAGGGAGGGACAAGAGGCTCAGGTCGGGGGCATACCCTGAGTACTCCCGGCGGATGATCCCAGACAGCCTCCCCTCCCTCCTGGTCCTCCCACTTCAGGTGACCAGCTCAGAATGCCAGGAGCATGGCAGACATGCTCAGGCCTGCTGGGGAAGCTGTGTTTGGGAAGATGGTGGGGCCACCTCACCTTGTCACCAGGGGCACCAGCAGGGCCAGGAGGACCAATGGGGCCAGTCAGACCACGGACACCATCTTTGCCAGGAGAACCATCAGCACCTTTGGGACCGGCATCACCCTAAAGACACACGAAAGCCTGAGACTTCCAGTGGGGGGCAGAGAGGTGACCCAGAGCATCCTGCTCGTGTCTGGGACTCCTCTCCAGCTCTGCCCCTGTCTCGACCTGTGCTCAGGACTCAAGACCTTCCAGAGGCAAAGGTGCCTGCCTGGGGGCTGGTGGAACTTAGGTTAAGAGGTCCGTGCCTTGTGTAGAGGGATGAATAAGGGATCCCTCATCTAGGAGGTCACTCTTCCTCTCGATACCATGGTAATTCATGGGGAGGGAAGCAGATTTACCCGCAAAGAGGCCAGAAGGGAAGAAGGGAGGATTAAGGAGAAGAGGGAAAGACCCCAGGGAGGATAAAGAGAGAGGCTGGAGCATCTAAAGCAGAGGGAGAAAGAGATGGGAACCCTACACAGCTCGAGGTGGGGGTTGTTGAACTTACTCTGTCACCCTTAGGGCCAGGAAGACCAGCTGCACCTCGTTCACCAGGCATTCCCTGAAGGCCAGGAGCGCCCTGGCTACCTGGGGCTCCAGGGGCACCAGCATCACCCTAGGTGACAACCAAGAGGATTGGCATGAGGCCTGGTGTCCCAGTAGTGGGTCACAGCCCTGAGCCCCCTCTTGGTATCTCCCAGTCTCGGTGCCCAGGATAAGATCAGCACCAGCTAAGAGGAAAGGTTCCTAGCCCAGAACCTGAGGACTCACGTGGCCCCCACCCAGTCCTGTCCCCCTCCCATCCCTCAGCCACACCTGGGCAGCTTTGGCCATAACCAGGCACCCCTGACTCCAGAGGGGCTGGACCCAGTCCCCATGCTGCCCTCACCTTAGCACCATCATTGCCAGGGGCACCGTTGGCTCCTCGGGGACCTGCAGGACCGGGGGGACCTTGCACACCACGTTCACCAGGGAAGCCTCTCTCGCCCTGGAAGGGAAGGATGGAGCAGGTGATGGCTGTTCCAGGGACAGGGCTAAAGGCAGGGCATCTTGGCAGGAACAGCAAGAGGCTCTACTTACTCTTGCTCCAGAGGGGCCGGGGGCACCAAGGTCGCCAGGAACACCCTGAGGGGGAGGAAAGGACAGAGAGTGAGCCAATGCCACCTTACCCCTCCACTAGAAAGCATTCTTGTTCTCTTCCTGGGGGCTGGCCCTTGGGGTCTGTCATTAGACATCAACCCCTTCTCGTCACTGAACTGGGGCTATCCCTCTCCTCCTCCTAGGGATGTGTCAAAGACAGCCTCCTCTCCAAACTCTGGGCCAAGGGACAGTCAGTTATCCCCGCAACTCTAAAAAAAAAAAAAAAATCCTCAGAACCAGCAGCCACAGAGAGACTTCCAGATCCTATCATGCTTCCCTCTGTGTGGTTCCCTTCAGGACCGGAAGTCCTTTGGGGCATCTAACCTTGATCCCTCTAGCTAAGGGTTATCTGCTTAGCTAGGGAGGGCTGGCCTCTCGCCCTGCATTCCCCACCTCTCTGGCCCAATGCTGTCTCTTACCTGTTCACCGGGTTTGCCTGCTTCGCCGGGAGGACCAGCAGGGCCAGGGAGACCCTGTAGGTGGGAAATGGGGGAGGGAGGAAGAGAGCAGGATTAGAATCAGAAAAAGGACAAAGGGGACCCCATACCTTAACTGCCCCATCTGCCCTCCGCCACCCATGAGGCCTCACCTGGAATCCGGGGGAGCCAGCAGGACCTTGTTCACCTCTCTCGCCAGCGGGGCCCTGTCACAGAGAGAACGTTGTGGTCACTGGAAGGCCCTGGAGCAGAGGGGGAGGGGTGTCTCCACGGTGCCCCCACCCCAGGCTGTCTGTCGGGGACACTTACAGCAGGGCCAGGGGGCCCCTGAGCTCCTGCTTCTCCATCTTTGCCAGCAGGACCCTGTGCAGAGAGAGCAGAGGTGAGGAGGGCAGCCACTAGGGGCAGACAGGTGGATGGGGTGCCTGGGCAGGTGACCTGGTGAGGGGCTGTGGCCTCTGTCCCCCTCCCTGCAGGAGGGGGTTGTGTCATGAGCTGGGGCAGTGAGGGGACAGGGAGCCTGGGGAGATACTTACAACAGCACCAGGGGGGCCAGGGACACCACGCTCTCCAGCCTTGCCAGGCTCTCCCTGTGGGGGAAGAATCATAGTTAAAGGGGCTTAAGTGGGAAACCAGGCCTCCTGGGTTCTTCCTGTTTACCCTGAGCAAAAAAATTTTAAATGGTTTTCTTTTCTCCCAGCTCTGGTCCTGGGAAAGTGCTTTGCTGGCTTTTATTGCTGGTCCCTTGGTGTCTCCCTGAGCCCTCTCCCCTGAGACCTCTCTCCTTCGGACTGCTGTCCCCTATCCTCTCCCATCCTTCTTGCCACCATATATCTATGGTGACCTGAACTGCAAAGGGCTTCCATCTCCTCTGACACCTCTTTTTCAACCTCAAAGAACCCAGAAAGATTTCAGGGTGAGTATAAAAGGCCCAGTCTACCCGTGTGTGTGTGTGTGTGTGTGTGTGTGTGTGTGTGTGGTGGTGGTGGTGGGGCTCCAACAAAACTTATATCCCAGGATAGAGCAATGGGAATAGAGCCAGGAGAAGTCTCCCATTTTATGGATGGGGAGACTAAGGCCCAGAGAGGGGCAGTGAGTGGCCTCAGGCCACACAGCAGGCCAGGGGCAAAGCTGGAGCTGGAGCCCGGGACACTCCTCTCCTAGGAGTGCCCGTCCCTGGCTCTGCAATGTTCCTCAATGGATACTCACAGCGGCACCTTTAGGCCCAGGGAATCCCATCACACCAGCTTGACCACGGGCACCAGGGGGGCCTGGGGGTCCGGGGCGACCATCCTGACCAGCGGGACCCTAAAGACGGAAGGCACAAGATTGGGAGTGAGAGGTAAGAAGAGGGCAGTTGGCCAGCAGAGTGGTAGGGGCCCAGAGGGAGTCATACTTACAGGGGGGCCAGTTTTGCCATCTGGACCGGGGCTGCCAGGACTTCCAGTCAGACCCTAGGGGGAGGCAGAGAGGCGTGAGGCAGGTGGGGGGAAGGGGGGAGACATAGGAAGTGACAGGGCACCTCGGAGGGCAGACCTACGGTCCTGCTCCAGGGCACCTTGTTCCAGAGCCCACACAGGATGGGCAGGGTCTGGGGACAAGCTGAGCAGAGAGGGGCCATGGCTCACCTTGGCACCAGGCAGACCAGCTTCACCAGGGCGACCAGCTTCACCAGGAGAACCTTTGGGCCCAGCAGGACCAGGAGAACCACGTTCACCAGCGGGACCCTGGTTGGGGGAGTCACAGGGACAATTAGGGTCTCAAGGCTGGGCTTCTTCACCATGGACCAGTGTCTTAGTCCTCCTGGTGAGGGCAGGGTGGGGAGTGCTCTGAGGGGCACTGGTGGCAGTGGGGAGGTCAAGGTGAAGCCCGGTGTGAAGAGCATGGAGTGCTGATGACTAGGGGTGGAGGCGGGAGGTGACTGCGTGGGGAAAGGAAGGTAATGCCCGCAGAGCAACAGGGTCAGCATCCCAGCAGGTGAAGAGAAGTTACCTTGGGACCAGCGACACCATCTGCACCAGGGAAACCACGGCTACCAGGTCCACCCTGCAGGAGGAGAGGAGGCCAGTGAGCCCTGACACGGGGGCACCAGGCTGGCGCTGGGGGCAAAAAGATGTGGCACTTACACGCTCGCCAGGGGGTCCGGGCAGGCCAGTGGGTCCAGGTTCACCTCGGGCTCCTCGCTTTCCTTCTTCCCCAGCAGGGCCAGGGGGACCTTGAATACCAGTGGGGCCCTAGAGAGGGCAGAGAGCCGGGGGGCGGCCTGCAGTGAGAGGCTGACAGGGCACCCAGGCTCCCATCCTCCCAGGATCTCCCTCAAGGGGTCCCCAGGGCAGATAGGCTGAGCCGCAGGAGGACTTACGGGCTCTCCCTTGGCACCAGTGTCTCCTTTGTTTCCGGGAGCACCAGGTTCACCCTGCAAGATGGAGCAAGAGAGGATGAGTGGGTTGGAGGGTACTCAGCTGGTCTGGATCCTCCTGCTGCTCAGGTGAGGGCCACACTGGAGCGGCATGTGGGGCAGGGCACAGGTGATACAGTGATACTTACGCTGTTACCCTTGGGACCAGGAGGACCGCTGGGGCCCTGGGGTCCAGAGGGGCCTCGGGCACCGGGGAAGCCGGGAGCACCAGCAATGCCAGGAGCGCCCTGTGGGAGGCAGAACAGTTGAGCCCAGGGGGTGGAGGGCACGTGGAAGGGGACCTCCGGGGGGCAGCTCTGAAACCTGCAGGGTACTTACGTTAGCACCTTTAGCACCAGGCTGTCCATCAGCACCGGGGTTTCCCTGTGGCACAGATAGAGAGATGGATGAGTGACAGGCAAGGACTGGAGAGAACTGGACAGGCAAGAACTGGAGAGCAGCCCCGGGGGAAGGAGGAAGTGACACTCACGGCAGGGCCGGCAGCACCAGCAGGGCCAGGGGGGCCGGGCTCACCACGCACGCCCTGGGGACCTTCAGAGCCACGGGCTCCTTGGGGACCAGCTTCACCCTGGATGGGAAAAAAGACATGTCAGGAGCCCAATCTCACATTTGGATGTCGGGGTTGTGGGGTGTGTGGAGGGCAAGGATGGGAGACCAAGGATCAGGACTCCCAGGTCAGAGAAGGGGATTCCAGGACGAAGGTGTTGGGGAAACAGGCTTCTCTGGGTCCCTCTGGTTTGGAGAGTAGGGAGATACCCCTCCCTCAGCCTGTGAGTGTTGCGCTCAGAGGAGGGTGGTGGGGGCAGGCGTGGGTAGGGTGCTCACCTTAGCACCAACAGCACCGGGGAAGCCAGGAGGACCAGCGGGGCCAGTGGGACCCTGTGAACAGCATGGAAGTGTAAGCAAGAAGGCAGGTGGCAGCTGCAAGTCACACCCTGGGACAGCAGAGGTCCTGGGACTCTGAGCAACGGGGCCCACCCCAAGAGCTGACACTGAGAGCCCTCCCCAGTCCCAGGTACTGAGGTCGAGAGGCCGTACTCACAGGGGGCCCAGCAGCACCAGTAGCACCATCGTTTCCACGAGCACCCTTTCAGAGAGAGAGAGGACAAGTCCGGGTTACATTCACTGAGCACTGGCCAGGCCCTGTTAACTCCCCAGAAACCCCTTCCAGAACCCAGGCATCCCCCCGCCAAAAGGGACCAGGAGGACTTACGGCAGGGCCAGGGGCTCCAGGGCGACCTCTTTCACCGGGCAGACCACGGGGGCCCTGACAACAAAAGCCAAAAAAGCCAAGTGAGATGGGAGACACATACTTTCCCCCAAACCTCACCTTGCCCCTATACCCTGTCCCCCCTCTTCCTTCTAGAACTGAACACACTCACCATCTGGCCAGGAGCTCCATTTTCACCGGGGCTACCGGGCTCACCCTAGAGAACAAAAAATAAAGGTAGCAATTCATTGGTGTAGTGGGACTTGGGAGGTTAGGAGGGCGTGAGGACAAGGCCCATGACATTCGGACAACCTCTTACCTTGGGACCAGCAGGACCAGCATCTCCCTTGGCACCATCCAAACCACTGAAACCCTAAGACAGGAAGAAGGACCAAGGTGAGTGCCTACGGAAGGGATGGACCACCTCAGTCCCCACTCGGACCTGAGAAGGTGACTCAGAGGGTCAGGATAGCCTCTGTCTCTGCAAGTAGACAAAACCCCAACTGGGCCAAGATCTCACCCAATCCCTTTATTCAGATTTCTTTCCCAATGGAGGGAAGTTCTTTTAGATGTCTACTCTCTATTCCTTGGGACTTCTGTAGCTGCCACCCACCACAATGCACACAGGATCCCTTGGGGAAAGGGGCCCAAATGGTAGGATACTGGGACTTTGGAAGCTTAGATGGCTCAGAAGGGACTTACTCTGTGTCCCTTCATTCCAGGAAGGCCAGCTGTTCCAGGCAATCCCCGAGCACCCTGGAGAGAAAAGAAAAAGAGGAGAAAAGCAGGGCCATTAGAAGAAGCAACTGAGGACACAGCTCCCAAGTGAAGCCCACCTGCAGGAAAGGTCCCGGCGGGCCCTGCATTCCTGCTCACCTGAGGTCCAGGAGGCCCACGCTCACCAGGACGACCAGGCTTTCCAGCTTCACCCTGAAAGGGAGAGAAAAGGCTATCATGGTCATGCCCCCTGGCTGGGAAAGTGTGGAAGGTCTGTCTGGGTTTTCTTGATATTGTTGAAGATCAGGTTTAGGAGCTCAGAATCTTATCTTTGAATTTAGAACTCAACTTAAATCTACTGTGAAATCTCTGTTTGGTGACTTTTGACTCTCTCCAAAGGTATTTCTGTTTGTTTCGGTATATGAAGGGCAAATCTGAGGTACCCAGAGCCGTTAAGCCTAAGGAAGTCATTCACCCCGAGGGAGGTGGTTGGAGAATGCTTTAAGGTGGCTGGGATGAGGAGAGGGCCAATCACTTCCACTGGGGAGATGGGGAAACATCCCACAAAGGGTAAAGATCATTGTTCAAGGGCAGTCCCATGTATTAGGGAGAACTCAGCCTTCTTTCTCTGGGCATCACTCCCAAAGGTGGTGAGACATTGGCGTGGAGATTACAGGGACCTAGCCCACGGAGGTGTGGGGGGGCTAGATGGGATCTTCCCGCCTGGGCTACTTACGTCATCTCCGTTCTTGCCAGGGGGGCCAGGGGGACCACGGGGACCCATGGGACCCTAGAAGAAACAGGAAGAAAGAAGATTAGAAGACCAAGATAAAGGGAAAAAAAGAAGAGGAAGGCTGGGATTGGAAGGAGGAGGTAGGGAAGACCCCAGACGCTGGGGGTGGAGAGGTCCTTTAATAGGAGAATCCACAAATATGTAGAGGAGGTGTGTATTTGTATAGAACACAAGTTGAGGGGGGGCACTTACTGAGGCTCCAGGCTCGCCAGGTTCACCAGGGGGGCCTTGGAAACCTTGAGGACCCTGGAAGACAAGGAAAGAAGAATTTGGTTATAAGGACAGGTTCTTGCCAGTCTTTCCCCAGATCACCAAGAGCTCTCTTGGAGCACCTACCCTGCCCTCTTCCCAATCCTCCCTCCTAAAGACCAAAGCCCAGGGTGGTACATGATGACATCCTGGATACTCACAGGTGCGCCAGGGGGGCCAGGGAGACCACGAGGACCAGAAGGACCCTACAGAAGGAAAAAAAAGAGAGAGAGAGAGAGAGAGAGGCCACAGTGATACCTCTGTGGAAAAGTGCAATGTGTGTATGGTCTTGCTATCTCTCAGTGGTTCCTATTGGGAACACCCAGTTGCCTTGCATCCTCTCTAGATTTCAGGTTCCAAAGGTCATCTCGACCTCTAGAATTATCTAAACCACCCCCATTCACCATCACTGGCCTATCCTGTCTGGATCCCTGCCGGCTCTTCTGTAATCTCTGCCCCTGCTGACTCACCATGGGGCCAGGCACGGAGATTCCTCCAGTTGATTTCTCATCATAGCCATAAGACATTTGGGGAGCAAAGTTCTAGAAAAAACAAGAGAGAGAAGAGAGCATGAGGTATCAGTGAGTTCAAAGGTGGAAGATGCCAGCGACAATGGGATGTTGACATATGCCTCCTGATGTGATGCGCTAAGAAGTACAACAACATCACTTGTGAGCTATTCCTGCCAAAAATGCATGGCCCAACTCTAATTATGGGGACACATCTGGCCAACCCAAATTGAGAGACAGTGTACAAAAACAATTGGCCTCTCCAAAGCAACTGACTTCTTTAAACAATTTCAGTGTCGTGAGAAAAAAAAAAAAAAAAGTCTGAGGAATGTTCCAGAGTAAAGGAAACTGAAGACACTTGGCAATGAAATGCAATTCATGATCCTGGATCAGGAGAAAAGATGCCAGGAAGGGCATTATTGGGATATTGTTTAAATTTGGACAGGGACTGTATATTAGATAATAGTTATGTATCAATGTTAGAATTTTGAAATGTAATCATTGTGCAGTGGTCATGTAAGAGAAAGCCCTTGTTTGCAGGAAGCACACACTAAAGTGTTTAGGAGCAAAAGGACATAACGACAGCAACTCATCTGGGACCAATGGTTCAGAAAGAATTATAGCAACAATCATATGCATACACAGAGACTGATAAAGCAAATGTGACAAACTCTGAGGTGTATATGAGAGTTCTTGGCACTAGTCTTGAAACTTTTCTGTAAGTCTGAAATCATTTCAAAATATAAAGTATGCCATCTGCCAAAAAACACACCAAAAAACCCAGAACAGGAGTTGAAGGGGAGCACACAGGGCCTGCCAGGACTGTTTTTTAAGTCTTCACTTACTCCTCCGAGGCCAGGGGGTCCAGGGGGTCCGGGAGGTCCAGGGGGTCCGGGAAGTCCAGGCTGTCCGGGGATGCCATCTCGGCCAGGGGGGCCGGCAGGTCCCTGCAGCGGAGGGGAGAGGGCAGGGGGCAGGCGGCGGTGAGCGCAGGCCCTGAGCCACGCCCACCTCCAACCCGGACCACCCAGCACGGGCCGCGCTTACCCTTGGACCTCGGGGGCCAGTGTCTCCTTTGGGTCCCTATGGGGTTGGCGGGGAGAAGAAACCAGAGAAGCCGGGTTAGAGACGGGAGACGCTTAAGGACCCTTGGGGGGGGGTTGGTAAAAGTCGAGGGCAGATTACCTCGACTCCTGTGGTTTCTTGGTCGGTAGGTGACGCTAGGGGAGAAGAGACGCGCGTGAGCCGCGGGTCGCACTGGGCGCTCCCGGCGGCCCCGCACCCCCCCCCCCCGCCCCAGGCCCCGAGCCGTACCCTCGCCGTCGGGGCAGACCGGGCAGCACTCGCCCGGGGGGACTTGGGCGCCGGGGCAGTTCTTGGTTTCGTCGCAGATCACGTCATCGCACAACACGTTGCCGTTGTCGCAGACACAGATCCGGCAGGCCTCGGGTTTCCATACGTCTCGGTCATAGTACCTGAGGCCGTTCTGTACGCAGGTGACTGGTGGGACTGGGGCGAGAGGGGAAAGGAGGGGCTGTCGGCGGCGCCCGAGGCCCCCCGCCCCGGGGCTCCAGGGACCCCAGCTCTACCCGCCTTTCGCGTCCGTCGTAAGGACACGGATTTTCCATTTCCCGCCGCCTCCTTCTCCCCCCTCCCCGTTTTCCCAAATCCTTAGAAGCTCATCTGCTCCTCATCAGAGCCAGTGACAGCGCCGAGGCGCCTGGCCAGGGCGGCTATAACTCTTTCCAGTTCTCAGGAATTTAAACAAAGCTTTAGGCCGGAGTTGCTTCCAACTCCAACCCCAGCCCATCGGCGCTGAAGCCAAGTGAAATAAAAAGCCGCTGGGTGGGGGAGGGGAGAGAGGGGAGTGGGGTGGAGAGAGAGCAGGAGGGGCCCCACCAGGCCGGCAGGCTCGGGGGGAGTGGTTTGGATGGAGACGGGGGTGGGGGGCGGGGGCGGGGGCTGGGGGGGCGGGTAGGAGGAGAGAGGGAGGTCCAGCCCCCATTCCGCCCCATCCCAGGGCAGGTGGGATAGCGTGGGCGGGGCTAGGGGGATGGGGCGGGGCCGACTGGCCTGAGGTCCCGCCCAGAGACTTGAATCGTACCCCCCAAAATAGGATACACCCTAACCTCCAGCGCCCAGACATCTTAAAAGCCTTCTCTCGGGACAACCCCCTCTTTCCTAAAGCTAGTCAGGACCTCTGGGTCGCTCCTTAGCCAAAGAACCAAAAAGTCCGCAAATAGTAGTTAGCTAACCACGCCCACCGCGCGGGCGTCTACACAGACGGCCACTAGGTGGCGGGCAACACTAAGCAATTTCCTGGGACTGACCAGTTCCTTTAGAGACTTGAGGCTGCCCAGTCCCCAGCTTTATTTTCTAGGTCTAGAGATGGGGTCCCCGACCCGCAATAACGCCGGGCCACCCCGCGCAGCTGCTGCGCTGGGAAGCGCTGGACGGGCAGGCGCGGGGCTCGGTGTGGATCAGCAGAGGGCGCAAGGACCCCGCCCTGCCTAGCCCGCGCCAAAGTTTCTCATCCTCCAATCCGCCCACTCTCCGCGCCCCCTCCCCCCTCAGCCCCGCACCCCCGCGGCCCCAGGAACACTGTCTAGCCTGCAGAGAGGGCAAACAATCTTTCCTTATGAATCATCCCCCAGCCTTCTCGATGGCTTTTACATCTTGGACCTCGAACTCCCAGCACGGCGCCCCCATCCCATCTTCGACGTAATTTCCCGTCCCCCGACGCCCAGACCCCCATGTCCCACGTAGCACTCCACCCTGAGCGCTCGGGACTCCCTCCTGTGCCGACTCCTGGGGCGCTCCATCCTCCCCTCCCACTACCCAGGGCGTTGAAGTTCATCCTCCACCCGGGGCGCACTGCCTTCTCTCCCACCGCGCGGCGCGAGGAAGAGCCCTCACCATCTCCCTTCCATCCCGGAGTCTCCGGAGCATCCCGAGTCTCAGTTTAAGTCGCGGACCCCCGGGACTGAGCGCAGGGCAAGGTATCAAGTAGCCCTGGACTCCCCAAAAGTTTGTGACTTACTGTCTTCTTCTTGGCCCTCCTCTTGGCCGTGCGTCAGGAGGGCGGTGGCCGCTAAGAGGAGCAGGAGCCGGAGGTCCACAAAGCTGAACATGTCTAGATCCTAGACATGTAGACTCTTTGCGGCTGGGGTGGGGGTTAGCGTCGGCTCATGCGTGGCCTCACACTCCGCGTGCCTCCTGCTCCGACCCCGAGGAGAAACTCCCGTCTGCTCCGACGACTGGCCCGGGCCCCTTTTATACCATCCTGGTGGAGAGCTGGGAGGAACTCTGCCCAGGGGAGAGGGGGAGCCGGCGGCCCGTCCCCCAGCCAATCAGAGCTGCCTGGCCCGGCCCCCAATTTGGGAGTTGGAAGGGAGAGGGGGAGGAGGAGGGAAGGGAAGGGAGTCCACCGCACATCTCCCCCCTTAGCAGGTCTGCCTCCCCAGCCCCCCAGCCCAGCCTGGGCCAGAGATGCTACTGCTGAGGTGCGGCTAGGTCCTCCGTATAGTGTGGGCTACAGAGTGGGTGGTGGTGCAAGGGGCTTTCTTCCGGGGACTCCCCCATCTGGAGGAACTGGAACTGGGGAGCTGGGAAGGGAACCTTCCAGCGGTAGAAGGAATGGGGGTGATCCGGGAGAGGGTAGTCCTGGCCATGCCTCATTCACTCTACTGACATCCTTGGCAAGAGTTAAGGGATGGGTATGAAGAGGCAGGGATCTCCTCTAAAATGGGGGAATCAGAGAATTTAAAAGATGTGCCTGTTTAGGGGTGTCTTCTTGTACAGTGGGGATATGGAGCTTAGGCATATTTCAGAAACAAGCTAGAGATTCCTTTGCATATATGAGGAATGAGATGCTTGGGTGGGAGTGGTTGGCAAGAAGGGGTTTATAATGAGGATGTCAAGTCTGCCATGCTTGAGGCCCCACAGTGGACTTCAGTGCTCTCCCCCAGACCCAGGACATGACTGAGAGGGATGCAGTAGGGACGCTGACACACTGGGTGAGAAATTTGATTGTGTGATCTGTCCAGAAGGAAGCTCTGGGGGTTAAGTGATAGGGCAACAGAGTGGTGGTGGGAAGTTGCTGTGCAGTGAGGTTGCACAGGAGCACTGTGATTGCTAGTGACCTAGAAAAGGGTCTTGGGTGAGGGTCAGCCCAGGTGGTGGCCAGGGCCTGGTTAGAGACCCACCTACCCCCTGCTGAGTCAAACCAGGGAGCACTTGGGTAGAAGACATTAGACCAGAGAAAGGGTGCTCCTTCTGGGAGCTGCAGAAAGCCCTTCCCTGGTTGTACCTAGACTTAAGGTTGAGAACGGGAAAATTTGGGTGTCTGGGGGAAACTTGCCTTTGGGCATTTGGGATGGAATTCCAGGGAAAGTTAAGTGACCTTATTTTAGAGGATGTTCCCCACTGCCCCACCTCTTTCCTGAAAACCCCGGGCATTGCTCTCTGCCCCTGGAACTGGGAGAGAATAATCTGTACCCCGAAGGGGCATAGAGACCCCAAGAACAACAGATGGTATTTAGGGGGATGTCCCAGGGGCCAGTGTCCTGCCTTGCCCACATCCTAACCTCCCAACAACGCTCTACTCTTGGCCCTCTGGAAATCTGTGGGCCCAAGAGAAGGCAGTTGGGGTCCCTTTGCAGTGCCCATCAACTCCAATCCCCTTTGCCTGGGTCCCCCACCCCCATCACTCCAGAGCTGCAAACGTGGAAGCGGGGAGTCCCGCCTCCCCCAAACCATCCAAAATTCCGTTGCCTCCCCCCCCCCCGCCCCTCTCCACGCCCTCCCCCAGCTGGTTTTGTGCAACGAAGGCAAAGGAAAAAAAAAAAAGACCAAGGGAACAGAAGGGGAGGGAGCCACGTTGGCCGTGGGCAGCCAGGATGAGCGGTGCGGGTGGGGCAGCAGGGGGGAGAGCACAGGGGCTATAATTAAAGGGAAAATATAGAGTTTCCGAGAGGCAGGGCTGCAGACAGCAATGGAGGGATGGGCCTTCATCAATTATCCCCACCATGTGGCAGCAACTTGCGGCCCAGGACCTGCCCCCGCCTAGTGCCAGCGACTACAGGGCACAACAGCACTGGGCTGTTGAGATGGCAGTTCCTGTCCCCCCCACCTTGTGGGTCAGAGATAAGGAGCACCCCTCCCCAACAGGGGAGAAGGATTCTGTTCCTCTGCCATGGCTGTCTGGGGCGGTCACCGGCTCAGGATGAGAGTTGGTGTGACCTGCCCACCTCCCTGGCTGAGTTCTCGAAGCCAGGACTCCAGCCTCCAATCCCCTCCCTGGGTGCTCCTGGTCCAGGCTGTCTCAAGCCTGCCTTAAAGGAGAGATTAAGCCTCAGATGACAAGGAGGAGTTGTACATCTTGGGCCTGGGGTTCTGAAGGATGTCTGGGGACCCCTGGGGCTGGGGGTGGGCTTTGTGTGTGTGTGTGTGTTGTGTGACAGTCAGTGCCCCAACATCCAGTGTCAGACCTCTGCCCCAGGAATTGTGGGCAGAGGCTTTCCAAGCATTCTTTACACGTGGCATTGAGCTGAGGCCCTGGGCCTCCTCTGCCACTTTCGACTTGAAACGCTTGGCGGGCGCCCAGCCCGAAGATGTGTCTTTAATTTCTGCAGCATGACAGTGAGAGGAAGAATGTGCTTGGGGTCTCCTCCCAGCCTGGCTGGGCCTCCTTGGGCTTGAGACTTGGGGAAGGGGGGCGGGGAGGGATGAGGGAGGGCGCTGGGCGAGGGGAGGAGACGCCACCTCATCTTTAGGAAACTCTGAAGCTCTGGCTTCTTGTGGAATGTGAGACTTAGTCCGGCATTTGGAGTTGGGGGGGAACAAAAGCCAAAATCTCCCCCCACACACACCCCCAAGTAATGGTAAAGTCATCAGCACTTAGGAGAAAAAAAATTCCTCAAGAAGAAAAACAGAAAGAGGAAAGTGCTGAGCTCTGAGTTCTCTCCCTCTCCAAATTTCCCCAAGTGCCCTCCTCCCGTGAGAGAGGAAGCAGGCCTGTGACCCCCAGGTCCCCCTTTCCTCGGGAGCACCCCAAGCTCCCAGTCTGGACTCTGTGATGTGGGATTAGGGAGAAGTAGTGCATCTGGTGGTGGTGGTGGTGAGGGGGATCAGCCCTTCCCAGCTGCTCTGAAGTTCTTGCCTTCCCTCTGCAGTCTGACCTTCCAGCATGCTCCTCTCCCCCAACCCTGGCCCCAACTGGTGGTTGGAGAGAGGGTCCCTAGGAGAGGGTTGAGGAGAGAAGGGGAGGAGGTCTATGAGTGTGGCTGAAGAGCACAACTGGGTCTCCACAGGTCCCCATCACAGAGCTCTGCTCTGGTCCTACCCCTCCCTCTGGGGAATGTCTGGGCCAGATCTCAAGGGTGTGGGGTCCTCTCTCACTCCCTCTGTTCAGCCTCACAGGGGCTGGGCCCTTGGGTCCTCAGCTAAGCTCCTTAGCTTCCAGGCACAGCTCTGCTTTTTCTCAGCCTCAGCCTTTGGAGATGTCCCTCTGTCTCTTCATCTTTTCCAGGTTTATTATTATTTTTTAAAGATTTTATTTATTTATTCATGAGAGACACACAGAGAGAGGCAGAGACATAGGCAGAGGAAGAAGCAGGCTCCCTCTGGGCAGCTGGATGCGGGACTTGATTCCAGGACCCCGGGATCACGCCCTGAGCCAAAGGCAGATGCTCAACCACTGAGCAACCCAGGTGTCTCTTTGTCTTTTCCAGGTTTAGAGGGAAGATGAGGAATGAAGTTTGTCCATGTGGACTGTTATATATCTATGAGACATGTGGTCAGAAAGGTGAGAGCAACCCTTGGGTGTCTGAGTCTGAAGCTCAGAGGGAAGACAAACATAGGCCCCCAGATGATGGTGTGGAAGGGGTGGTCTCCGGAGCAAGCATGGAGGGAGGAGAGAGGAAAGGCTGGGACACAGCCTAAGGACCTCCAGGCTGAGGAGGCAGGAAGGGGTGGAGGAGCCCCTCTGCACAGGAGACAGGACAAGAGTGAGAATAGAAGGGCAGAGAGGAGAAGGATGGTGGGTGTCATGTGTGCAAGGGAAAGTTTTTCTAGAAGGAGAGAGAATTAGATGCTGCAGAGAGAATTAGTACGATAAGGGGCAAAATGCTCCCTGGGTTTGGCAGCACAGTGGTGATTAGTGCCCTAAGTTTAAGTTTTGGTGGAGTGATGGGTGATGGAGTGATTCAGTCAGACTGAAGGAGGCTGAGGAGCAGGTGGGAGGCCAGGAAACGGGGTCAGAGTGCACACAGCTCTGAGGAGCAGTTTAGCTGTGAGGGGAGATGATTAGATGCCCCATTCTCCCTCCTTCCTGGTTCTTTCTTCCCCTGCTCTCCCCCACCCCCACTCCTGTCTGTGTGTCTGTCCCCTGTCTCCTTCGTCTTTCTCTCCCATGGGACTCTGGTTCTTTTGCCACCCCTCCTTCTCCTGAGCTCTTTCTCTGAGTCCCTCTTGCTTTTGGCTCTCCCTTCCCTCAGGTCCCCACATCTGGGCCCAGCTGGCACCTCATTTCTCTTCTCTTGAAGAGAAGGCTTGATTTCTAGTCCTGGCAGGTCTACCCCATTCTTGGTGGGGCGTCCCCCAGTCCAAGAGTGGGGAGGGGAGTGGAGCCAGAGGAGCCAGGGAAGGGGCTGGGATGCCCGGCAGGGGGCGGGGGGGCTGGACTGTAACCCATCAGTGACATTAGGGCTCCCCAGGCCCACTCCAGCCACCTCACCAGGTCCCCAATGGGTCGGGGGGTCGTTGCAACTGAGAATAAGGTGCTGAATAGGCTCTCGCTTCCACTCCTCGATGATCTCAAGTGAAGAGTCAACGCTCATCTTTCCTGCTGGAGCCTGAGCTCCTGGGCCAGGGACCTGGCTTGATCGCACCAGGTTTGGGGGCAGAGCAGGTTTCTTTGAATTGTGATTTGCCCCTTTCTGGTTTGGTTCCGCTCTGTACCTGCTTTAGCCCCCTTCTCTTTCCCTGCTTCCTTCCTTTTTCCTATTCTCTTATCCCCCCACCCCACCCGCATTTCTCCAGCTCATGTATTTTTCCTTCCTTTTTCTTAGATCTTTTTCGTTTCCTTCTCCTTCTCGCTCTCCTCTGTGTCTGGCCCAGGTCCCAACCTCTCCACCCACACTCTCCTCCTCCCTCCCTCTCTTTCTCTCATATTCTCTTCCTTCTCTTCCGGTATCTCTTGCTCCTCCATCCCTTCTCCCGGGCTGTCTCCCTAGGCTTCAGGGTTAGCCTCCACCCTCCACGGAGAGGCCAGCCGCCAGCCAAGGGGGCAGGGCCTGGACCCAGGGGCCTAGGGGGCGGGGCTTGGGCTGAGGGGGCTGAGGCTTTTGTCACAGCCAGACATCTGGTCCAAGTGCCTAGGAGGTGTGTGCAAAGGCTCCTTTGAAGCTTAGATTTGAAAAGAAAAAGAGCAAGGGGTGGGAGGAGCCTCTGTGAGATGGAGGCACCTGTCCAGAGCCCATCTGCTTCCTTCATCCTCACCCCCACCCCTACCCTCATCCCAAGGAAGCCTTGGCCACAGGTGTCTGGTGTCGTCCTCTTCTATATCAGCCACCAGTTCTTCCTGGAAAATCTGGGGTTCTGGAGTTTCTGGGGTGAAGGTTGAGTGGAAGATGGGGGATCCCAGTCTTCTCACTTGTACCAGTCCTGGACAGAGCACCCCTTTGGACAGAGTGTGACTTGGACACAGAAAGGATCCAGAATTGTTCATTCACCAGTATTTATCCAGCAGGCATTTTGCACTGGGGCCTGGCCAGTCAGAGCCTGCTCTCATGGAGCTTGGGTCTGTTAGAGACAGACCTGAATGAAATCACATGAACAAATATGTTGTTGCAACTTGAAAGGTCGTGAAGGAAAGGAACACAGAGCTCTGAGTGGCAGGCATCCCAGGGAGTCATCCCTAGACCTGGGGGCCCAGAAAGGCTTCCCTAAAGAGATTGGCAGATGAGCTAAGGGACACCTAACATTAAGAGTAGATGGTAGGGTGAGGGTTTGCAGTAAGTGTCATGGTACCATAGTACAAAGGCTCTGGGGCAAGAGGGAGCATGGCAAGTTCTAGATGCCTACAGAACCCAGAGAAGACTGGGGTGACTGGAGCACAGGAAGCAAAGGCTAGGAGACCAAGGAAGCCACACCAAGGGGTTCAGTCTGTTCCTTACAGCTCTGGGCCCCAGTAGAGGGTTTGCAGCAGGGAGGGACACAATCAGTTCTGTGCTTGTAGAAGATGGTTCTAGTCACTTGGTGCAGTAGTACAGATGGGAGGGCTATGGTAGAAGTTGGCCACTGCAGGGCGGAGAGACAATGAGAGCCCAGGCCAGGTCAAAGGGGATGGAAACAGAGAAGAGAATGGATTCAGGAGCCCTTTGAGAGGCAGAGTTTATAGGCGCTGGGGTTGGCAGATGTGGGAGTGTGGTGGTGAGGAGCAGGGATGATTACTGGTCCTCTGAGAGACTGGATGGCCTGGTACCCTGGAAAGGAGGAGATTGGGCGAGGGCCCCACGTAAAGGAAGAATATCCTGAGTTTGATGCCTATTGCAAACACTCTAGTCAATTCCATGCAGTGGATGGTTACCGCGGACCTCCTGAGGTCAACCCCATGCTGAGGAGAGCTCTGGTAACAACAGCTCCTGTCCTCAGACAATGGGGAGTCCAGGTGGGGAATAAAAGACAGGAATGTCTCTCATCCAGGGCAGCACTGGCTGTGTGATTTTGTGTCAGTTTCTCCATCTCTTTGATCTTCATCTCCCCAGTATGTGGAATGGGTAGCAGTGAGACCAGCTTGCTGGCCTGCATCATGCTCGATCAATGGAAGCCTCCAGAGAGATGCAAGGGTGATGAGAATGCCAAAGGAGATGAGGCAGGTTTAGGGGAGGAGCTGTTTTTGAGCTGAGCCTTAGAGGTGAGGCTTTGAAGGCAGGGTTGGAATGGGAGGGAGGGCACCGCCAAATCTAGGAAACCTCCCCCTAACCCCAACAGAGCCAGAGGTGGTGGGGAGAAGGCCTTGGGCAGAGGAAACATGGAAGGTGAGGCTGAAAAGGTAAGCTGGGGCCAACTTCTAGAGGCCTGGAATTCTAGCAGAAGAATTTAAAATCTGTTCGGTGGTCATGGAGAGCCAATGACTGCTTTTGCACAGGGTATGGTTGTAAGCCTTTTGCCAGGGACTTGCCTGGAAATCTTACACCTCGTTGGCAGCAGAGCTCAAGTTAGAAGGCTGAAGCCCTTGGGAGAGAGGGGGAGATGCAAGGAAAGTGGGTGGGATTTGTATGTCTCAGACCATCAAGGAAACACAGCTTGGGAGTGGGCAAAGAGGTAGACCAGATGACCCTTCCAAAGTTGGTGTTCCATTGTTACCAGATCTGGAAAGTTTATCCTCTTTCAAAGTGGGAATGTGATACAACCACAGATGTTTAGGTAGAATGACTCTTTGAGCTCATTCTGCCCTACTCTCCCCCTCCTTGCACAGATGAGAAAACTAAGGTTCAGAGTAGGGAATTGACCTGCTTCCGGTCACACAGCTGAGCTTGAGGGGTCAGAGGTAAGTTCCCTGGTGCACTTCAAGATCCTGGGTGGCAGTGGCTTCTGGAGGGCTGGAGGGGCCAGGAAAGGAACTGGGGGTGGAGGGGTCAACACCTACAGAGATCTTACATGATACCAGTCCAGGCTTGGGGAGGACAGGGCAGGAGAGTTGTTCTCCAACTCTCAGCTGAGCCGTGTGGCCAGAGGGGGAAGGGAGCCTGGTGGGCAGGGTGGAACTGCCACATGGAAGAGGCTTGATGGGAACCATCTGGCCTGGCTGGAGTGTGGGCTGCAGGGAGGGGAGGAGCAGGAGCTGGGAGACAGGCCATGGTGGGCGGGTGGATGGCGGGTTGGGGCTGGGAGTGGCCGGCCTGGAGGCCCCTACCTTCCAGACTGCTGCAGCCCAGATGCCTTCACAGCCACAGCCTGGCCCATCCAACCCGCTGACCTCATTCCCAGCTCCCCTCCCTCGCAGGCCCCCCTCTGCCTGCCACGTAGACTAAAGGCTTTACTGCTTCTTCTGCTGGGGGGAGGAGGAACTGGACATAGGCACCCTGAGCCCAGCACTCCACCAGGTCAGGCAGACCTGGGAGGGAGCAGTCGTGTTTCCTGGACCTCCAGACCACTCTGGGCCTCAGTTTCCCCTCCCCAGAGATGAGGCCCAGCAAATGGAGGGGTTTGGGGTCACAGGAGGAGCATGGCAGTAAAGGAAGTTAGAGTGGGTAAGGACTAAGGGGGGGTCTGTAGAGACCATCAAAGCCAACCCCCTACTCTTTAGGGCAAGAAGGTGTGATTTCCAGTCCCAGGAAGGGGTAGAGGCAGAAAGTTCTCCTATTCTCAAACAGTTCTCTAGAAAAGGAGTTCCCTGAAGGTCGGGGAAGGGGGGTGTCTTCTGTGGCATGCAGCCTTCATTGCTCCTTCTGCCTCGGGAGTGTAATCTGTGGCTAACATGGAAGTGGAGGGGCCCATGGTCTCCCTTCCCTAAGGCACCTCTCAGTGACCTTCCCTGAGCCTCTCTGGGGCTCTTTCTTGACCTTCCGCCTTCCCCTCACCTCCCTGCCGCCCACCCCCCCTCCCCCCCGGGCGGGGGTGGGGAGGCTGGGGCCTGGGTCCTCTCCGGCTGCCCCAGCTGAACAGAGGGCTGTCCTGCCGCCTCTCAAGGCGTTCCGGGCCCGTGAGTCATCGGGAATGTCTGTTCTGGTTGCAGCTTCCCTTTCCTGGCCATGGACCCTCTTTCCCTTCCTCCCCCCCTCCCCCCCATCTCAGGACAGAGGGTGCTCTTCCCAGGCAGGGGGCTCTGGAGGAGGAGCAGGGAAGCCACATGCAAGACCCGGTGAGGGCCTGCTTAGAGAATTCCTCCAGATTCCACTTAACCCCTCATAGACAGAATTTCCTGTCCTCTTTCCCATTGCCCAGGTGGGGAAACTGAGGAGGGACAGGTGGGGGGGGGGCAGAACTTTGGTGGGCTCAGGCTCCTCCCCACTCCATTTTAGGGCTGAGCTTGGCCAAGCTGAGAATGTGCCCCAACCGCTTTCTGAAGGGCCCTCCCCACATTCGAGGCTGCAGCTACGTCATGGGCTCCAAGGATGACACGTCCCGGCTGGCTGGGGTGGCAAGTCCACGTCTGCAGGAAAGGGGGAGGCCGGATGCTGGACCCTTCCCACAGGGGCCCTGCACCCTGCGAGGCTGCTTCTTGCCCTCCTCCTCTACTGTTTCTGGGGCAGCGCTGTCCTGCCTCCCCCCCCCATCCTCCTCCAGCTGGGGGCCACAGGGGAGACCCAGAGTAAGGGCAGGAATTAGGAAGATTTCCCAATCCTCTTCCTTCAAAACGTATCTTTCTGGTCCCCTTCCTCCTCATCTCCGCCCACCCCTGCCCCCCCACCCCGGCCTCCAGTCCTCGGTTAGTGGTCCAGGGACCCAGGGTCTAGTACCCGACTTGCCCAGGGACTGGGTGGACATTTCATTCCTGAACCTGCTTTCCCATCTGCAGAACCGCAGTCTGGTCCCTGCCGGTGGTGTTGCTCTGTGATTCTGTATCTTCCTGGTCAGACAGACAGACACTGGGGCACAGACACACATACCGCCTCACACACGTTGACTCACACATTCCGGCAAACATTCTTTCACACATAGAGCTGCGCGTGCACAGGAGCCTCTGCCTGCCTCGGTTCAGCTGATCCCCATACTTCTATGTCCCTCTCCCTAACCGCCCCTCCTTTCTTCTCTCATTCCTATCACCCCCTACCCCACCAGCGCCCCTTTACATTTTCCCACTCTTGGTTCTCCTCCTCCTCCTTCTGAGGTCACAGGCAGGACCAGGGCAAGCAGGAGCAGTGGGAAGGGAGATCTGACCCTGCCAAAGATGATTCCCGCCACCTACTCAAGTCACCTGCCTCCTTGTGAAGTTCCGGGTGGGATGGGGTATGAGAGGGGTGGGGAACAGAGCCCAGAAAAGCTTATTCATTCCCAGCCAGCTGGGGACCTGTCCCCCGCCTCTCATTCCTGAAATTCACTAACATTCACTTTCAAAAATATCTGTCCCACCGACATCCTGGGCCTCCTGTAAATGTGATTATTTTAGCAGCTTGCGCTGGCTGCTGTGCCTCAGGCTGCACCCTTCGAGGAACTTCTGCCTCAGGGAAACTGGTCAGAGCTCAGAAAGGACGGTTCCAGGGCATGAGCTATCTGTTGGCCAGGAAAGACATGGGAATTGGGCAGCGGAGCGCACCCCTCTGACCCAGCCCGACTCAGGAATAACCACAAACATCTGTACCAGGCTGTGCCGTAAGCACTTTACACATTTGAACTGTGTACCCCTCACAAAGGCCTCTATGGGGGTGCCATTCTCGTCTCCAGTGTCAGAAGAGAAAAGAGAAGCACAGAGAGGGTAAGTCAGTTGCCTGGAGTCACAAAGCTAGGAAGTGGCTGAGCTGGGATTCACACCCTGGCAGCCTGGCTCCAGAGCCCACAGGCTTCACCGCTACTGGACAGGTCCAAGGGACCCAGGGTGGATGCCAAGGGATGCCCTCCTGCCTTGCCTGAAGAAATGGCTCTTTGCACAAACATTCACACTCCCTCTGTGCCCATGTATGGGAAGGATCACAGTGTCAGGTGCCTGGAAACTAGCCATAGGGACCATGGCATCTGGAAAAAGCTCTTGAGAAGTGCCGTTTGCTGGTGGCACCTCACACATCATCTCATCTGATCTTTATGACAGCTCTGAGAGGTCAGTCTTAACACCTCTCTTGTAGAGATGAAGAACCCGAAACCCAGAAGGATTGAGGCGTGGCTCCGAAACACCCTTCCTAGAGCTAGGAGGGAACCCAGGTGCCCTGAGTGCCAGATCTTTCCATTCCCTCATGTCTCCTGTATTTGCAAATCCACACAACCACCAGACACGCAGAGCCACGTACCACAGACCACATACAATATGGGAAGAATTACAGCCCTCTGTCATGCTTCCAGGGGTGCTTGGCTCCTCCTCACTGACAATCCCCTGAGGAAGGTCTTATAAATGTTCTGTAGGTGAGGAGAAGCCCCTTGCTGGGGACCCCCCACCCCCATCCAGGAAGTGCTGAGGCTGTGACTAGATCCCACGCCTGCCTGGCCTGGCCACAGAGCCAGCACTCTTCCCACTGCACTCCGCCACCACCACCCTCACCGTGATCCAGCCCAGAAGCCCCCCCTTGCACACACCACATCCACACTTGAACATACATGCAGATAAGAGATGCAGAAAAATCATAACCCATGACACACCCACATAATATAAACTGAGTGAGTTGGTGTTTTCTGTATGCCAGACACTGTCCCAGGAGCCATATACATGTTAGTTCACTGAATGGCCACAACAATCCTATGATATAGTTTTTGTTAATAGCTTTACCCTCATTTTCTGGATGAAGAAACTGAGGCTCGGGACGGGGGGGGGTGGTTAAGTAACTTGCTCAAGGTCACACAGCTAGGAAGTTATGAGGCTGAGATTTGAACCCAGGCTCTCACCATCATGCTATGACCCGTTCTCAAAGATTGACCGGGTACAACTCATTCAGCTGGTCAAGAACCACTACATACTGCCCTGTTGCGCTCAGCCCTGGGCCAGGCCCTCAGCACACTGAGGGGAATGGGTCCTGCCCGCCTTCTCCACCTACCTCTGCCCAGCTCCACACAGCAGATGAAGGCTGCGCCCACTCTCACCCTCCTTCCTTCCCAGGGAGCCACCTCCCTAGCCAGCTAAGACATGTGGATTTTGGCTCTAGTTTAAATTTGACACCTAATGAGGGAAAACATTGGGGTAGTGCCAGAGCCTGAATGAGAGCACCGAGGCAGGGAGATGCAAATGGGGTCAGCCAGCTGGGGGCCAGGGCTAGGTCAGCTGGGGGTCAGGGCTGGAGTGGGGGCTAGGGGCGGGGGCGAGGGTAGGGGCAGGACAGGGGTCCTCTGCTTCTGCCTCTTTTTTTTGGTCTTACTCTCACCTCTTTTCTGTATCCCTCCATCTCAGATCTTCCCCTGGCATCTCTGGCTGGTTCTCTCCCTACCCATCTCTCTGTGTATCTATCCTGTCCTTCCCTGCCCCTTCACTGCTTGTCAGTTGCTCTTCATCCTTGTGAGGACAACAGATCAGAGGCATGGTCACCCACCATCAGAACAGATATCCATATCTGAGAGGGCCCACTTCCGGGGGACCCATCAGATCGGTCCCAGGACCCTTCCCACTGGTTTCTTTCTACAAAGGACACAATCCTCTCCTCTTCTAGTCTTCCTCTCAGTCTCCTCTCCTCAAATACCACCATCTGAAAGTCAGTCTAGACATCACTAGTCTGCACATCTGGGATGTATCCTGCCTCCCCCTTCAGACTGTGTCCCTCCCATCAGACAGGAGGCTCCCAAAGATAGGGACTATGTCTCCTTATTTAGAGAAGGGCTCCCTGAGGGCAGGGACTGTGTTTGCTTACCATATTGCGGTTCCCTGAGGTAATAACCTGGGTTTCCCCCATCAGACTGGGAGCAGGGCCTGTGTCTCCTCTTTCCTCTGGCTTCTCCTGGGGTTAACTTGGGTTCTGTTTTGGGGAGTGTTTAGCTGGGATGAAGGGATTGAAACACCAACCAGCTTCTCAATCTCCCTTCAAAGTCTGTTCAAATTTTAATGTTTCAGTGGTCCCATCCACTCCAGTGAGCCCAACTTCAGATCCCTCCTTCCCAGGTGGGTCCTTACTTTCTTGGAGAAGCTGGAGATAAGGAAGGACAGGAATATGAATATCTAACATTCCATATGGAAATCTGTGGGCAAGAATCCTACCGATCACCCTCATTCTGAACATCCCAACCCCACCTAATATCCAAGCTTGGCCTCTTCCTGGACCAGAAAACCCTATCTTCCTCCTCATTTCTGGAGATATTTAGAATTCCCCTGTCTGATGGGCTTCTAATGAAATTTTAAAAATTGCCCTTTTTAGGGGCACCTGGATGGCTGAGCATCTGCCTTCAGTTCAGGTTGTGATACCGAGGTCCTGGGATCAAGTCCTGCATCAGGCTTCCCTCAGGGAGCCTACTTCTCCCTCTGCCTATGTCTCTGCCTCTCTATCTGTGTCTCTCATGAATAAATAAATAAATAAATAAATAAATACAATCTTTTTTAAAATATAAAAATAACATTTTTATTTTGGAACAATTATAGATTTACAGGTAAAGTTGCAAAGAAAGCATAGAGTTTCCATATACCCTTCATCCACTTTCTCCTAATGTTCATAGCCTACATCACCATGATACATTTGCCAAAATGAAGAAGCCAACGTTGGTACATTACTAGTAACTAAACTCCAGACTTTATTTAGATTTCACTAGTTTTTCTACTAATGTCCAGGATCCCATCCAGGGTGTCATATTGTATTTGGCTGTCATGTCTCCTTGGTCTCTTCCTACAGCTTCTCAGTATTTCCTTGTTTTTCACCACCTTGATAGCTTTGAGGAGTCCATATTAGGTATTTTAGAAAATTTCCTAGTGTTATTTTTTGGCCGCTAAAGCCTTTCTGCAGACAAAACCTTATGCAGAGCCCTAGCACATGAGCAGATAGTAGTGGAATTATCCCGGTCACAGCAGTGATGGGCAAGGGTGCAGGATGAACCTGAATACGGATCTCCATGCAGCCCCTTGAGAACTCTAAGAAACCCTTAAGGTGTCACGGAACCCCATTTGAAAACCATTAATTGAGGCCAAGCTCTGGTCTGTCCATGCTTTTATTCTGTAAAATCTTGGACAGATCATTATAGACTCAGGCTCACATACTTCTGAGGATGGTGCCATCTCTACTTTTCAGAGCAGCTCCGATGGCTGGAAAGGCCATTGAAATCTGCCCAGTCCCAGCCTCTGCTATAGGCACCCTCGGGGGGTGCTGTCCCGACACACCTTCCATAGGACTGAGACACCCATAGGACGTTGCCCAATGGAGAGCAACGTGGGAGACCTTTGGCTCCCCAGGCCTCTCCAAGAATCATTGTCAGCCAAAACGATTCACTTCACCAGGAGTCATGCTCCCTCCTTAGAGACAGTCAACTTATGACTGGTTGATATGAGGATATAAAAGCCCCAACCCCTTGTCTCAAGGGGGCCAACTCCGAAGGGCCATCTGAGCTCCAGAGCTCTTCATGGGATCACCTGAGGTGTCTGTTTGGAATGTATTGCAGCAACCAATCTCCCTCTGTGAAGTCCTGGTTCATTTACTCCCTAACAGACTCCTTTACACAAATTTCCATTTCAGAGTCCATTTCCCAGTGACCTATCCTAAGACACTTGGTGCCAGGAGTGGTCCAAGGAAGCAGAATTTATTTGTTAAGACTTTATTTTTTAAGTAATCTCTACACTCAACATGGGGCTTGAACTCACAACCCTGAGATCAAGAGTCACATGGTCTACTGAGCCACCCAGGTGCCCCAGAAAACAGACTCTATAAAGGATTTGGGACCTGGATCGACTGTGGGCCAACTTCACACTAAGCAAAGTAGAAATTCTAGAATTGTCATAGAAGACAGGAAGGGGTCCAAAGGCGCAGAGAAGTGGGCATGCTAGAATAGATATGTCGTGTAAAACCAGAAAGTCACTAAATAGCTGCTGGAGGAGCACAGTAGATACGACCAAGTACTAGTCCCATTGCAGCTGCTGGGCCAGGTGGGATAGCTTTACTAAAGCAGATGAACACAATTTGGGTGCATGTTATGTGGCCACCGGTCCAGCAAATACATTCTTTTTCCTATCAGGAGCAGCAGAAACAATTATCATTCACTTGGGATCGACTGTGGTACCCATTTGAGGTTCTTGTCCCAGGGCATATTATACTCCCACTCTCTCTTACAACATAGTCTGAAGGGACCTGGATCATCTGGACATTCTACAGAGTATCAGATTGATCTATATTTTGACAATCCACAATTAACATCATGTCAAGTGGATCAGAAGAGCAAGAAGTGGTGGGAGCTTTGGTAAGACATGGGCATTCCAGGAGATGGGAAGAAAAAATGCTGCAAAAGTGGAGAAGCTCATAACATCAGTGAAGCCTTTAGGAGTTTAGAGGTCTGGGGCATGTGTGGACATCCTTCCAAAGAAAGGAAGAGATAATTGCATCTTGTACTTCTCACCGCAAATAAGAAAGCACACCTGGTAGGGCTTTGCTAGCGCTGGAGAAAACATATTCTACATTTGGGAATATGACTCTGATCCACTTAGAGGTAACATGAAAGCCTGCCAAATTTGAGTAAGACCCAGAGCAGGAAAGAGCTCTGTAATAGTTCCAGGGATGGCCACTTGCACCATAAGACCTACAGACTCTATGATATTAGAGGTATTTGTGACATCAAAAAAGACTTTGACACCCCAATAGGAGAATCACAGTGTAGACCCCTACAGTTTCGGGAAAAGGCCATATGTATTGGAGGAGTATGTGCTGTTTGAAAAACAGCTTCTTGTATGCCACGGGGCCGTGGTAGAGGCAGAGTATCTAAGCAGAGGCAGCAGGTAACCATGCAGCTGGGTCTACCCATTACAGGCTAGGTTCTCACAGACCCTGCATGTTTCCATGAGACTCCTTTAAACTGAGCTGCCCAGGTTTCTGGTCATTACATTGTCCTACATCTCTCCTGGATGCCCACTTATGTGTCTATCAATGTTCCTCCCACGTAACATGTCATTAGCCAAGAACACTCACTTCCAGCTGGAGATGGCCGGAGACCAATTTAACAAGACATCACCACCCTCCATCTCATGACTCAGACAGTAGGTTTGCTGGCTATAGAAATTTTCCTAAAGTGTGGTCCATGGACCCTTGGGGGTCTCTCAAGGTCTACAAGCGATCCATAGGCATTGGAGATCTTTTAGAAAAAAAGGATGGAATTATTTTACTCATAACATTCAAATGCAAATTGATTAAGATTTTCACAGCATTCCCATTATGTCCTTAATTACTGTCACATTCTTCAACATCGTGCATGTGCTATAAGGTTTGGATTTGGTTGATCCATCTTGGCAGTTTGTCTGGGGCAATATATTTTCATGTCATTTATGGGGTTTTGGTTATTAGTTTTGTGATGTGTAATATCCTCAACTCAAATAAGTCAATGGCTCAAAAGTGGCTCATTAAAGCTTGAGAAGAGTGATGAAAATAGTAATCCAAATACTACAACTGAGTACAGTGTTATAAAAATAAATAGTGAACGAGAATTTAGTTTGAAAAAATGTAAATCTCTTAGAACTGGGACATGTGTGAAGATTTCACACAAGCAGCTGAGAAAGAAAAGTGTAAATAGTGAGTATGATATTGAATATCCAACACCAGACTTCACTGGACTAACTAACCAGCTCATCTTAATCCCCAGTGTGTTGTATGTTATGAAACTTTGTCAAATAGTGGCATAAAGCCATCAAGACTTTAACATCATTTTTAAACAAAGCACAGTGACCTTTCTGGTAAACCATTAGAGCATTTTTATTTTTTCCAGAACAAGAGTAAAATAAGCTTTCCAGGACAAAATTGATGGATTTTTTTCTCCCACTAAAGAAAAACAAAATGACACGGGCAGCATTTAAAATTGCACTCCTCTTAGTCAAACACAGATACAAGTAATATTATTTGAGAAGTTTGTGAAAGAACTGTTTATTCATGACATATTTTTCTCAGAGAGAAAGCAGAAGCAGCTTTTGGCGAACTTCCTTTATTGAATGATAGTATTGGACATCCTAAGTACCAGATGCATACATTATGAGACAATAATTTGATTTTAATAAACCCAGTCATCTTACACTCCTCATTAAAAATCAAATATTTGTGCTCCTCTAAGGTTAGATTTGGACTATGACAAATGAACATACCACCATCTGAGCAAGCTGGTTTAAGATTTTAGAACTGGTCTCAGGTGGCAATGGTTTCAACTCACCTCTCTTTTCCAAGGTTCATGTGAGCCCATGTGTGTGACATTGTTTAAATAAATGATGTGTAAGAGCGCCTGCCTGGCTCGATCAGAAGACTGAGTGGCTCCTGATCTTGAGGTTTCGAGTTCAAGCCCCGTATTGGGTGTAGAGATTACTTAAATAAACTTAAACATTTAAAATCAATAATGTGCAGAGTCCAACCACACTTGGTATGTGTGTGGTTCATATATCTGAGAAAAGCATTTGATAACTTTTAGTTTCATCACTAAAAATTCATGCTTCAGGAAAAAATATTCTTTGCTTATGTGAATTATTTCGTGAATCGTGATATGAATTGAAAGGATGGTTTGGCAATCACTGCTGAGTGACCATTAGGAAGGGTACCCCTCCAAGGAAGAAAGAGGCTGTGCCTGAAAGCCAGTTCCTATCTTTTTCCTGATTTCCCCCCACATTTTGGCAATGTCAGCTATTTCTTTCAATATCCCTTGTCCCCTTTTCTCTCTATTTTTAGCAGGATGCATGACCATTCAGAAAAAAAACTACATTTCCCATTCTTTTAGCTAAGTGTGGTCATGTGACAGTGTTCTTGCCAATGGCATATGAGCTGAAGTATGATTTTCATTTCTTTCTAGGGAGTGGGCATGTCTTTCCACTCCACTTTCCTTCAACTCCTGCTTGGAATCTCATGTCAGGGTGAGACCATCCCAGTGACCTAACAGTAGCAGAACAATAAGATAGAAGGAGCTTGCATCTCTGGACACACTAATGGGGAAGAACCATCTTTCCACCCCTAGACCACGTATCTCTGGACTATCAGCCAGAAGAGAAATTGATTGCTGTCTTGTTTAAGCCACTGTTATTTTGGATCTCCATAATGAATGGCCAAACCAAAATCCTCCCCAATACAGAGTCGAAAGAAATGGTCAAAATCATGACTATGATCCAATCTCATTCACTGACCATACTTCTTTTCAGCATCCTATGCAAAGACAGGGCAGCAAGTCCAGGAGTCTGCTCTTCCACCATGAGAAATTCTGGCTTTAGAGAAAAAGGTTCCCACAAGAAGCTTTGAAAAGAATGCTGAGATAAAACTGTTTTCTTGTGTTGATAATGCCTCTCAAGACCTGTTCCAAAATCTTAAGGATCCTCTCACATGGCACTATGTTCAATGTCTGTATTGCCCAGACTTCGCCAAACTATTATGTTCACTGTTGAGGATCCACGTAGCCAAATTTCTTCAAACCAAACTGCATGCAGTGTGACTGCTCCATTATTAAGAGTTTGATTCTGTGACGCCTGGGTGGCTCAGCAGTTTAGCACCGCCTTCAGCCCCGGGCGTGATCCTGGAGTCCCGGATCCGATCTCACTCACATCGGGCTCCCTGCAGGGAGCCTGCTTCTCCCTCTGCCTGTGTCTCTGCCTCTCTCTCTCTTTCTCTCTCTCTCTCTGTGTGTGTCTCTCATGAATGAATAAATAAAATCCCTGATACAGGATTTGATCCCAGGACCCTGGGATCACAACCTGAGCCAAAAGTAGATGCTCAACCACTGACCCACACAGGCATCCCAAGAGTTTGATTCTTTTTCAACACTTGGTGATTTTTGTTTCTGAGGAGGAGAATGGAACCAATGACATATTATTAAGGTTAATATAAAACCACATCCAAATATTACATCAGAACTTAAAGAATTCTTTCTAGAGTCAAATTCAGTCAAAGAGAAGATTATAATTCCATCTGCCACATGCTGTCTCTCAAGGTGAAACCCTCAGTCTTCTAATTTTTAGAAGCTTTGTACTTCTTCTGTACTTAGTGTCCAGAAGAGTGGAAAATAGTCTGCAGGGAGAAACAGTTCTGTGATCTCTGGATTCTCGCTTGGTCTGAATCCACAACCATCTGACAGCCACCAAACATTTGCTGCCATCTCTAATGACCTGTAATTGTGGTTTAGGATTTTCTAATTTTGTACAAATAAGGAGTAAGAAAAGAAACTGACAGGATATGAAAACTCTTATGGCTTCTTGTTGTCACAGGGCATAGATATACTGGTGGAGATTTTCAGAAGGTATCGTCCCTCTCATGATACAAAACCATTATCTTTCTTTTGTCTTTTTAAGATTTTATTTATTTATTTGACAGAGAGAGCACATGCAAGAGGAGTAGGTCATAGGGCTCCATCCCAGGACCCTGGGATCATGACCTGAGCTGAAGGCAGATGCTTAACTAACTGAGCCACCCAGGCACCCCCAAACATTTATCTTTCATATTACTTTTACAAAGTTGCATTTTTATTATTTTAGAAGCACAATGTTCTTTTAAAATTTGCTTAAACTTGGTGGTTGGTGTGTGAATTCAATGCCTATTAAGGGATTGTCCATGTAAGAGTGTGAGAAACATTCTTCCCTGTTGCCTAAGACTGCCGGCACATTCCACTGCAGATAAAGAAATCCTGAAAGTGAATCCAGGGAGGCCCCTAAGACCTGGCAGCCCTGCTTGTCTGGTGCAGGCCCATGTGCCAGCTGGACTGACCCTCCATCCCAGCCTCTCCTGGTAGGTCACAGGCTCCCGCTCACGCGATATCCCATCTGCTCCACTCCAAAGCCTGGGTGGGAAGTATCAGTGTTCCCATTTTACAAAGGAGGGCCCAGGAGCCCCGGGGAGCTCCCCCCACCCAAAGCCACCCAGCTTGTGGGGGAGGAGCATGGACAACATCCTATGACTCTTTATGTTCCTCAAAAAGCTCTTTCTGCAAAACCAGCTCAACTACAGACTAACAATGACTATAATTTACTTAGAACTTACTGAGTAGGGGCCCCCCTTGCTTACGTTGCCCCAACCTTTACAACAGCTCTATAAGATAAACAGATCATTAGCTCCACTTTACAGAGAAAGAAACTGAGGCTCAGAGAGGTTAGGTAACTTGCCCTGTGTTGCATTGCCAGGAAGTGGCAACATCTGTCTCAAACTGAGGTCTGACAGCCAAGTGCTGGCTTCTAACGCTCCTCCCGTCAGACTCTCATCTCTTGGGCCCAGGGTTCTGATCCTTGGGTTGGGATCCGAGCTCTGGCTCCTCAGCCCTGGCCCGCGACAACCGGCCACTGTGAGTCCCCTCCTGCGCACCCCCTTCACCCCTGTCCAACCCTTTATCCAAAAGGCTTAGGTGGTCTCCTGGGCACATGTCCGTTCATTAGCCCCCTACCCCGCCCCCTCTCAGGCAGTGTCTCCCCTCCCCCAGCCTAGGCAGGACCCTAGCCTTTGCTCCCCACAGGGCCCTGCCTCCCCAGCTCCCACGCCTCCTGCTCTGGGCTCCGAAAGTGAGGGGCCCCTGGGCGCTGCCGACGCCCTTCCCTCCCCTCCTCCATCCCGCCTGCCCGTGTCCCCTGCACCCCCCTGACCCACCCGCCCATGTCCCCCAAGCTAGGATTCCCTCCCCATGCATCCTGCCCAGCTGGATCCCGCCCCTCTCCTCCCCATGGATCGGCTGCTGGGGTACCCGGTTCCCCACCTCCACCCCCGCCTGTGTCCAGCCCATCTGGACTTGCTGCCCCCACCCCACAGCCCACAGCGAGTCGGCTGTCCGAGGACCCCTGCACCCCTGAGGGCTGGCCCCCTGCCAGTGAGCTACCAGTGGCCCCACCAGGCCGGCTTTCCTTGGTTTGAATCTTGTGCTTGGATGGCTCCCTTGGCTCATTCTCACACACACACACACACACACACACACACACACACACACACTTCCACTACCACCACCCTGCTCTGGGCAGTCACTGTGCCCAGTCACCTCTGTAGGCTCATTTTCCCCAGTGTCTCTAGAATCCGGGGCCTGTCCTGCCTGTCCCCAGCAACACCCCCCACCCACATTTCAGAACCGGGCACCAACCGCCTCCCAGGGCGGTTCTAGGCAACATGCCCCTGGCCCAGCTATGCACAGGGCTCTGGGTCTCTGGGTGAGGTCCAGGAGCCCTGCACTGCAGGAGCCCCCTTAACCTTACCCACCCTCCAGAGCTTCAGGGGTGATTTGAGGCCTTGGTGCCTCCTGCCCCTCCTCTGCTTGGAGCATTCTCCTCTCTACCTACTGGACTCCTCATCTTTCGGAGACTCACCCTGCCTACTACATCTGTAGGAAGCAGTCCCTGACTCACGGGCATCAAGCTTGTCCCACAGGACCCACCTCCAGCAGAGCAGCCCTGGGGAGGACTGGGGCTGTCATGCTCACCCTGGCTCCCAGCAGAGTGCCTGGCATGTAGTGGATGCTCAGTGAATCTGGTAGGAGTGGAATAGGAGTTCTTAAGAGCTTGGGCTCAGACTTCCAGCTCAAACCCTAGCTCCTCCTTTTCTAGCGGTGTGATTCAGTTCCTCTCCTCTAAAATGGGGATAATAGTACATCTTTCTCTTGGGGTTGTGGTGAGAATTTAAAGCACTTAGGACTGTATGAGGCATAAGTAAGCAGATGTCACACATTGGATAATATATATTTATTATGAATCTCACTTGTGTCATTAGTTTATTGTTCCTTATATGTGTCTCTTTCACCAAACAGCCAGCTTCTTTCATGTGGGGTCCAGCCTACTCCTCTATCAATTCCTGACTCCTTAGGGCCCTGCCCAATGCATGGCATGGAGCTATCCTGCCCCTGGAATGGAGTATTCTGTGAAGCTCCCCTACCCTGCCCCAATCAACATCCTGACCCCTGACAGCATTCCCACTTGACTCCCCTCTCCTGAAGATTCATGTGTCCCTGAAAGCTGACCCACTCCCCAAACACTCAAGGGCAGTCTCAAAACCTAATGGGAAAATTTCTGTCTTCTACCACATTTCCCATATCAGGGTAGAGGTGCCATCCCTTGGCCCCAGGACAGAAATTCCAAAGTCCAGAGAGCTCTAGAAAGAGCTGTGGACTTGGAAAGAGGAGCCCTGTCCTCTAGTCCTGGCTCTGCCCCTAAACTACTGTGTGACTTTGGGCAGGTTGCTTTATTTTTCTGTGCCTTACTTTCCATACCTGTAAAATGGAAGTCATCCCAGCCCCATCCCATAGGGTTGTCCCGATGCTCAATTGCACAAACCAGAGACAAGGTGCTTTATAAAAGGAGGCAGCATGAAGAAATGCAAGGCAAAGTTACCATGGAGTTGGAAGTGAGGAGTAGGAGCAAGTCTGGAAATGGCTCTGGTCAGAGTTGTGCCAAGGGTGTGGCCACTGGGCTGTGGGCTGGGCAGCAAGCTCCTGTGAGGAGGGGTTGATTGAGGATAAAGTCTTAAGCCCCCAAGCTTTGTCCAGAGTCACTCAAGGACTTCTGTTTGGCGGTTGTCTCCCTACCACCTGCTTACCACTTCTCCAAAAGCACCTTCAAGTGCGCCAGAGAGCCCCACACCCACACTGAATCCTGATGCCCAGAGGCCCATCATGTCTGGCTGGCAGCTCCAGCTCTCTCCCTTCCTCCTCCTGAACTCCAGCCCAGCTGAATTAGGAATTCCTAACATTAGTCATGATTCTTTTAGCGGTAAGTGCCAAGAGCCTAACTCAAAGTGGCTTAAGCAGAAAATTAAAGATACTTGGCTTAGTGAACCCAGAAGTCCAAGTACAGCTGGGTTTATGGGCTAAAATGATATCAAGAGGACTTGGTTTCTCTCTCTCTCTCTCTCCGTTTTCCTTTTCTCTAAAATGGCTTTCTGTCCCCTGAAACAATCTGGCTGCATGTGGTGGTCTCAAGCAGTTCCAGGTTTATTTTTCAAAAGTTAAGCAACCCCAGGAGAAAAACAGCCTCTTTCACAATAGTTTCAGAAAAAAACTCTAGTGTTGACCTATATTGGGCTGACTTGAGCCCTTCCCTAAAGCAATGACAGTGGCCAGGCGGATGAAATATGCTAGCCGACCTTGGCATGTGCCCATAACTGCAACACATGGACCCAGTGTGGGGGAGGGGCAGCTCCCCGAAATAAAATCTGGTTGCTGTTTCTGGAGAAAGGAGGAGGGAGTATGAGGGAAGGCAGAAGCCATAGACATCTAAAACATCCTACCCCTTGGCTGTTAGCGTATATACACACACATACTTTTTCCATACACATAATTTTTATAAGCTTTTTTTTCACCATTTTTTTCCTTCTTGTTTGGAAATAAATTCAAATTTATAGAGAAGTTCCAAGAATAGCACAAAGACATTTTTTTCCCCTAAAGCATCTGAGAACAAATTTTCAACATGATGTCCTATCACCGCTGAGTAGTATAAATCCTGCAAACAGTGACGTTCTCCTAAACAACCACTAGGCAACCACAGAAATTAAGAGATGCGTTATTGTAACTTTTTCTTATTTCGCCATTTGTCCCAATAATGTTGTTTGTAGCCAAGAGATCCAATCCGGTATCACGAATGGCATTCACGTGCCACGCTTCTTTAGTCTCTTTTATTTTTTTAAAATTTATTTTTAGTCTCTTTTAAAACAGAATAGTTCCTCAGTCTTTCCTTAATGATTGTGACTTTGTAAACGTCGAAGATTTCGGGCCGTGACTTTGTAGCGTATCTGGTTGGATTTGTCTGATGTTTGCTAGTGATTAGATTCAAATTGTGCATTTGGGGCAGGAGCGTCACAGAAGCGATGCTGTGCTCTCAGTGCACCTTATCGGGCGATGCATGACTTCGCTTTCTCCCATTACTGAGGGTGCTCACTTTGATGGTTTAAGACATTGTCTGCCAGGTTTATCTATTGTAAGTTTAGCCCTTTTCCTATTTTAATTAGTATGTTTTCTCATGGGGAGGTACTTCGTAAAGTACTATGCAAACTCCCATTCGTCATCCAACTTGGACATTAATTTTAGTAGCCATTGCTCTCTCTTGGCTGAAATATTGTTATTATGATAGTTGCCAAATGGTGACTAACTAGTTCCACCATCCTTTTTGTTATTTTACTCAATGGAAAGCTTCATCTTTTCTTCACTTATTTCTTCATTTATGTTTATCAGTATTAATATTATTTCTTTTGATGTTCAAATTGTCCAGATTCTGTCAGTGAGAGCCTCTTCAAGCTGGCATCTGTCTCTTTTTGATTTGTCCCTGTTGTGGATTAAATTATGTTCCCCCAAAAGTTCATGTCGAAGTCCTAACCTCCAATGTATTTGGAGATGGGACCTTTAAGGAGATAATTAAAGTTAAATGAGGTCATAAGGGTGGGACCCCAATCCAATAGGACTGGTGTCCTTATAGGAGGAGAAAGAGACACCGGGATGGCCAGAGGAAAGGACATATGAGGACACAACCAGAAAGCTGCCATCTGCAAGCCAGGGAGAAATGCCTTAGGAGAAACCAAACCTGCCAACACCTTGCTCTTGGACTTCTATCCTCCAGAACAGTGAGAAAATAAATTTCTGTTTTTTAAGCCACCTAATCTTTGGTATTTTGTTATGGCAACCCTAAAACTAATATAGTCCCTATCATTCTTTGACCAATTCCTTTACTTTATGGCACAAGATGTTCCAGGTTCATTTTGTATTTTCCCTGCCCCAGGCCTGGAGCCAGCCGTGTCTCCAAAGAGTTCTGGTTCCTTTTAGTGGAAAGTGGTACTTAGAAACCAAGATGTAGGTGCTGCTAAGTGCTCATTGCTATTGGAATATCACTGCTCCCAAATCTTCTGAAAGGACAGAACTAAGGAATACATGTACCTAGACATAGTCACACTGGTATTTATTTTTTTTCTATTTGTATACATCGAAAACTATAGATTGATACAGACACCTCCAATTCTAATCCCAAACCACAGGGTTCATTCTAGTTTTCTCCTTTTGCCTACATGTAATGTCTTTCTCCAATTTTCTTTAATATATTTACTTTTGAGATCTATTCCCCTATTTGTAACCAATGTCCATCTCTGCTGCCACTTTCTCCTCATGTGGATTCCATCTGCTCTCTGCTTGGGCTCTGCTACCCATTCCAGGCCACCTCTCTGCATAGATGCCATGTAGGCTGACTCCTCACACTTAGTTGCCTCCCTCTGTGGATGCCCTCCTTACCCTTCTCAGTCTAACATTCCCATACCTCGTCACCCTGTATGCATGGAATACTTCTTAAACATACTGTGGATGTGGCTTCCCATGGCAGGTCATCCCTATGCTGGGATCCCCTCCTTAACCAGGCTCCTTAACCAGGCCATTCCAGTGCATGGATCACTGTCACCCTTGTCAGGCTGACTATCCATGCCAGACAGCCCCTCCCTGACATGGATGCCCTCATTGCCCTGCTCTGCCTCTGACCCCTTTCTCTCAACCACTGTAGTTTCCACCACCATGACCACTGACACCTACCTTGCTCTGGCCTACCTGATAACTTTAGGGCTAAATGTTCAGGTAGAAAGGAAAAGAGAAGGGAAAGCAAAGGAAGGGAAGGGAAGGAAAATAAGGGAAAGATGGAAGAGGAACAAGACAAGAAGAGGAGTTTTAAAAATTGAGGTATAGCATACTTACTTTAAAGTGCACAAATCTGGGGCACCTGGGTGCCTCAGTCAGTTGAGCATCTGCCTTTGGCTCAGGTCACGATCCCAGGGTCCTGGGATCAAGCCCCACATAGGGCTTTCTGCTCAGCAGGGAGTCTACTTCTCCCTCTCCCTCTGCCCCTTCACCCTGCTTGTGCTCTCTTGCTCTCAAATAAATTTTTTTTTAAAGTGCACAAATCTTGGGGCGCCTGGGTAGTTAGTTCAGTTGGTTAAGCATCCAGCTCTTGATTTTGGCTCAGGTTATAATCTCAGGGTTGTGAGACTGAGCCCTGTATTGGGGATCCATACTGAGCATAAAGCCTGCCTAAGATTCTCTTTTGCTCTCCCTCTCACTCTGGCCATCCTTTCCTCACTCCCTTGCACCCTCTCTAAATAAATAAATAAATAAATAAATAGCACAGATCTTAAGCACATACTTCATGAGCTTTTACAAAGTGGAACTTTACCAACAACTTAGAAGTCTCCCTCATATACCATCCATTATTGTCTTCCCCAAGGTAACTAACTTCTATCACTATGGAATAATTTTGCTTATTTTTAAACCTTATATAAATGGAAACACATTTCATATTCTTTTGTTTGTGACTGACTTCATTGATTCAATGCTATGTTTTTGAGATTTGTCCATGTTTTTGTGTGTAGTAGTAGATTGTTCTTTGGCATTCAATATCCATTGAATGAATATACCGCTTTTTATCTACCCATTCCATTACTGATGGCTATTTGGATTTTTTTCTAGTTTTTTTACCATTAGGTGTAATGTGACTAATATCAAACTTGCAATGACCTTTTGGTTCATATATGTGTGCACTTCTATTGGACATGTACTCAAGAGTGGAACTGTTGAGTTATAATGAATGCATATGCTCAGCTTTGGTAGTTATTGCCAGGGTTTTTGTAAGGTGATTGGACAAATTTCCACTTCTCCCAGCAGTGTGAGATTCCCAGTGGGCACATCTTTGCCAAGACTTTGTATTATCAGTCTTTTAAATTTTAGTCATTCTGGTGAATGTGTAGTGGTATTTCATTGTGGTATTAATTTGAATTTCTCTGATAACTCTGTGGAATGCCTTTTCATATATATATATATTAGCTATTTATATTCCTTCTTTTATGAAAAGTATGCTGTTTTTTCCCATTAGAAAATCAAATTGTCTATCTTTTTCTCTTATTTTATAGGATAATTTTAATATATTCTGGATACAAGATCTTTGTCAGATAAATATATTGAAAATATCTTTCACTCTGTGGCTTGCCTTTTCACTCAATCATGTTTTTTAATAAACAGAAGTTTTGATTTTATAAAAATACAATATTTTCTTTATGGTTAATTGCTTGTGTTAAGAATTCTTGGGCAGCCTGGGTGGCTCAGCGGTTTAGTGCTTGCCTTTGGCCCAGGGCATGATCCTGGAGACCCTGGATTGAGACCCCCGTCGGGCTCTCTGCATGGAGCCTGCTTCTCCCTCTGCTTGTGTCTCTGCCTCTTTCTCTCTGGATCTCTCATGAATAAATAAATAAAATCTTCTTTTAAAAAAAGAATTCTTTGCTTAATTCTAAAATAATGAGTTTATTTTCTTTTGCTATACTTCACTGTATTCTTCTAGAAGCTTTCTTTTTCTTTTACTGTTCACATTTAGGTTTTTTTTAGATGCAGTTTTAAGTTTTACCAAGGATATATATGCACATGGTTTAAGAGGCAAAGAGTTTACAGGGCATGTAAGGAAAAATAGCAGTCCCTGATCCCTTCATACTTAGTTTTTGCTTCCCCAGGTCATGATTTTCCATTCAATCAGCTGATTTTTAAAAAAGATTTATTTATTTATTCATAGAGACAGAGAGAGGGGTGGGGGGAGGCAGAGATACAGGCAGAGGGTGAAGCAGGCTCCACGCAGGGAGCCCAATGTAGGACTCGATCCCAGGTCTCTGGGATCATGCCCTGGACTGAAGGCGGCGCTAAACCGCTGAGCCACCCAGGCTCCCTAGCTGTTTTTTTTGTTTGTTTGTTTGTTTTTGTTTTTTGTTTTAAAAGAAATTCTCCTTATCTCTTAATAACAAGCCTTTGTTGTCGATTCTTGATTTTTCACTTGTGACCATTCTCTTTTGACTTCCCAGTATGGAAGACAAGGATTTAATTTTTTTTAATTCCTTACCTCTACCACATTTAATCACACTTCCAGTCCCACCAAATCTCCCAATATGGTTATGTGATAGTTTGAGTTAGGCCAGTTTTCAGTGTTTACCCTATTACAACTATGTAATTATTATTCACATCTGAGCTGTATAGTATACTATGATCACTTTTGCTTTTTCTTCTGGAATCAACAATTATCTTTTTGTTGTTTCTGCTGATATTTATTTAGTTTTCTAAGTAATGACCACTATTTCAACCCTGTTTGTCCAAATCCCCTGTTAAGACGTTCTGACACATCAGACATTTTGTCAGTTTCCTCTTCTTGATGCAACCTCTCCTGCAGACTGTTGATCCACCCCAATCCCATGGCTCTCTAGCCCCCATAAACAGCTCTCATACTGAAACCTTCCAGTATCCTCCTTAGGGTTTCCTTTGCCTCTTTCCTTCATTTGATTCCCTCATTTCCTGAAAGCTATGTCTTCCTCTTTCTTGTTTTATTATCTCGTTTTTAGTAGTACATCCTCCAATAGGTTCTAGAGAAGGTGTGCAAAGGGGATATAATTTCTGAAGCTTGGAACATCTAAAACTGTCTTTAATCCACCTTCACACACAATTGGTAATTTTACTGGGTGTATAGTTCTAGGTAACTAATGTTTTCCTTCAAATTTCAAAAGTATATTTCTATTTTCCTGTACATTTGTATTAATGGTATACCTAGGATGAATTTTCTGTATAGTTTGAGGTAGGAATCAAAGGGGTTTCTTCCCCAAATGGATAGTAAATTTATCCAGTACCATTTATTGAAAAGATCATTCTTTGCCCACATCATATCATTGGACCATGTAAGTGTGGGTCTGTTTCTGGACACTCCATTGTATTCTCATCAATCTATTTGAATATAAATTTTAACTGTTTTAAGTTTTGTAGCTTTGTAATAAGTCTTTCTAACAGCTAGTTTATGTCCTTCAACCTCATACTTCTTTAAGACCATCTTTGTTGGGCAGCCCGGGCGGCTCAGCGGTTTAGCGCCGCCTTCAGCCCAGGGCGTGATCCTGGAGACCCAGGATCAAGTCCCATGTCGGGCTCCCTGCATGGAGCCTGCTTCTCCCTCTGCCTCTCTCTCTCATTCTCTCTCTGTGTCTCTCATGAATAAATAAATAAAAATTTTTAAAAATGATAAAAAAGACCATCTTTGTTATCCTTTGCCTTTTGAATTTCCATATAAATTTTAGAATCAGCTTAACAATTTCTACCAAAAAAACCCTTCAGAAATATTTGAGTTTTTGAAAAATGAATAGCTTTGAGGCTTAATTCACATGCCATACAAATCATCCACTCAAATAAATGTATAATTCTGTGGATTTTAGTATGTTCACAGAGTTGTGCAAACATTAACACAGTAAATTTTAGAACATTTTCGACACCCTTCAAGAAAAACACAATGCCCATTAACAGTCACAACTTCCCACTCTAACCTTAGGCAATCATTAATTTTATTTTCTGTCTTTATAGATTTGCCTATTCTGGATATTTCACATAAATGGGATCATTAAGTCTGTGGTCTTTTATGACTTGATTCTTTTGCTTAATGTGATGTTTACAAAGTTCATCCATGTTGTAGCATGTGTCAGTATTTCACTCTTTTTAATGGCTGAATAATATTTGATTGTACAGATGTATCAAATTTTATTTATCTATTCATTAGTTGATGGTCATTTGGGTTGTTTCCATATTTGAGCTCTTAGGAATAATGTCACTATGAACATTCATGTGCAAGTTTTTGCATGGACATGTTTTATTTTTCTATTTTTTTAAAGATTTATTTATTTATGAGAGAGAGAGAGAGAGAGAGAGAGAGAGAGGCAGAGACACAGGCAGAGAGAGAAGCAGGCTCCCCACAGGGAGCCTGATGCAGGACTTGATTCCTGGACCCAGGATCACGCCCTGAGCCAAAGGCAGATGTTCAACCACTGAGTCACCCAGGTGTCCCTGTGTGAACATATTTTAATTTCTCTTGGTCCTATACCTAGGATTGGAATTTCTGGATCACATAGTAACACTATATTTATCCTTTGTAGAAACTGAACAACTATTTTCCTAAGAGATTTCACCATTTTTAATTGTTACCAGCAGTGTATTAGGTTTTATTAAAGTTGAATTGAATCTGCTGGCTGATTGGGGGAAGAACTGACCACTTTACAATATTGACACTACCCATCTATGAACACAGTATATCCCTATCTCTTTTTTAAAAGTCTCTTTTGGGGTGCCTGGGTGGTTTAGTCTGTTAAGCATCCAACTCTTTTTTTTTTAAAGATTTTATTTATTTATTCATGAGAGATACACAGAGAGAGAGAGAGAGAGAGACGGAGGGAGGGAGGGAGGGAGGGAGGGAGGGAGAGAGAGAGAGAGAGAGAGAGGGGCAGAGACACAGGCAGAGGGAGAAGCAGGCTCCATCCAGGGAACCGGATGTGGGACTCGATCCCAGGACTCCAGGACCACGCCCCGGGCCAAAGGCAGGCACTCAACCGCTGAGCCACCCAGGGGTCCCCAAGCATCCAACTCTTGATATCAGCTCAGGTCCTGATCTCAGGGTCATAAATTCAAGCCCCATGTTGGGTTCCACACTGGGTGTGGAGCCTACTTAAAATAATAAATAAATAAATAAATAAATAAATAAATAGTCTCTCTTTTTTAAATTTATTTTTATTTTTTTTTTATTTTTTTCTGATAGTCACAGAGAGAGACAGAGAGGCAGAGACACAGGCAGAGGGAAAAGCAGGCTCCATGCACCGGGAGCCCGACATGGGATTCGATCCCGGGACTCCAGGATCGCGCCCCGGGCCAAAGGCAGGCGCTAAACCGCTGCGCCACCCAGGGATCCCCATAAATAGTCTCTTTTCCTCTCAGTAACACACTATAGAATTATAAATATATTTTGTCAGATTTTATTCCTAAGTATCTAGGTTTTTTTAATTTAAAAAATGCTGTTGGTTAAAAGAGAAAAATGCTGCTGGCAATGAACTCTTTTTTCATTTTCTAATTGCTTATTGTCAACTTATAAATATACAATTGGTTTTTGTGTATTGATCTTGTTTTTAGTAAATTTGCTAAATTTATACATTCTTCTGGCATACTTATAGATTTTTTAAAATTCTCAACATAGGGGCACCTGGATGGCTCAGTGGTTGAACATCTGCCTTTAGCTCAGGTCATGATCCCAGTGTCCTGGGATCGAGTCCTGCATCAGGCGCCTGACAGAAAGTCTGCTTCTCCCTCTGCCTGTGTCTATGCCTCTCTCTGTGCTTCTCATGAATAAGTAATAAAATATTTTTTAAAAATTCTCAACATACATAGTCATGCCATCAACAAATGACCACAGGTTTTTGTTTTTGTTTTTTTTCCTTTTCAAATCTTACACCTGATTTTTTTTTCTTGTCTTATTGCAATGGCTAGGGCTTCCCATAAAACTAAATAGAAGTGGTGGTGGTAGACATCCTCATTTGTTCCAGTCTCAAAAGGACAACTTCTAATACCTTACCATCAAGTGTGATATTTGTATAGCTTTTTTTTTTTGCTTGATATTATCAGATTAAGAAAATTCCCTTTTATTCCTAGCTTGCCATGAAGTTTTTTCATGTGTTAATGCTGACTTTTTATTGAATGCATTTTTCACATCTATTGAAATATGACTTTACTCCTTATACTTTTAATGTAGTAAATTACATAATTGGTTTTCAAATGTGAAGCCAACCTCACATTCCTGAAATGGAGTCAAATTTCTTGTGTACATTAAAAGGATGGTAAAGGAATATGATGAAAACATATGCCCACAAATCTGACAACCTACATGAAATGGATAATCCATTATCATCTTTATATAACACTGGATTTGATTGTTATTATTTTGCTTAGAACTTATATCCAAGTTCTAACAGATATTATTCTGTAGTTATCCTTTTTTGTAATGTCCTAGTTGGGTTTTAATATCAAGATTATGTCACTTTCATCCAAAGTTACGAAGTTTTCTCTCTCTCTCTGTCTCTCTCCTCTGTAAGAGTTTGTGTAAAACTGGTGTAATTTCTTTCTTTAATATTTGGAAAAATCCACCAGTGAAGCCATCTGGACTTGCAATTTTCATTGTAGGAAAATGTTTAATTACTGACAAATTTTTCTTTTTTTTCTGACAAATTTTTCTAATAGATATAGGACTATCCTTTATGTTGTCTTCTGTAAGATTTGATAAGTCATGTTTTTCAGTTAATTTGTCCATTTCATCAAAATTTTCAAGTTTGTTGACATAGAGTCATTAATATATCCTCATAATATTTTAATTGTCTGTAAGATTTATAGTTATGACCCCTTTCTCCTGATGTTGGTAATTGGTGCCCTTTCTTTTATTAATATTCTTGGTCTTTATTATTTCTCCCTTTCATTTTATTAGGTTTGTTTTGCTAAGGAGTTTGTTTTGCTATTTTAAGTGATTTTTCAGACTTTCTTCTTTTCTAATGTATGTAAGCATGTCCATAAATATCCCTCTAAGAACTGTTTTTGTTACATCCCAAAATCTTATTTATTTTATTTTATTTTATTTTATTTTATTTTATTTTATTTTATTTTATTTTATTTTATTTTATTTTATTTTTTTACATCCCAAAATTTTAATGTGTTTAATAATAATTTATTTAAAATATTTTCTGATATCAAGACATAATTTTTTCTTTGAGTAATAGATTATTTAGAAGTGTATTGCTTAATGTTGAAACATTTGGAGATTTCAAGTTATCATACTGATTTCTAGCCCAAATTCATCATTGTCTGATACCATATTCTGTATGATTTCTATTTTTTGACATTTTTCCCAAGACTTTCTTTGTAACCTAGTATAAGGTCAATTTGGTAATTTGTTCCATGCACATGAAAAGAATATGTATCCTGAAGTTATTTGCTACACACACACATAAATATTATATATTTGGTTTAAATTCTCTGCTTACTGTTTTTTTTTTTCTTCTGCTTTTCTATCAGTTGATAAGAGAAGAAGCTTCCCTCTCTTTCTAGTTTACTGAGAGTGTTTTTATCCTGAATGGGTTGGATTTTGTCTAGTGTTTTTTCTGCATCTATTGATGATTCTGTGATTTTTTTCCTTTAGCTCATTGATCTTATGGAATACATTAATTGATTCTCAAATTTCCAGTCTGCCTTGCATACTTGGGATAAATCTCACTTGGATGTAGTGTATAATTCTTTTTATACATTGTTGGATTTGATTTGATAATATTTTCTTGAGAATTTTTCCATCTATGTAGATGAGAGATGTTGGTTTCTAGTTTTCTTTTCTTGCATTGTCTTTGTCTGGTTTTGCTGTTAGGATAGTGCTGGCTTCATAGAATGAGAAAGTAATCCCTCTGTTTCTATCTTCTGAAAGAGATTGTAGAGAATGGGTATAATTTCTTCCTTAAATTCTTGGTAGAATTCAACAGAAAACCATCTGGGCCTGGTACTTTCTGTTTGTGAAAGTTATGAGTTATTGATTCAAGTTCTTTAACAGATATAGGCCCATTCAAACTGTTTATTTTTCCTTGTGTGATTTTTGGCAGATTGTGTCTTTCAAGAAATTGGTCCATTTCATCTAGGTTGTCAGATTTGGGGGCACAGTTTTTCATCATATTCCTTTATCATCCTTTTCATGTACACAAGATATTTCACAATGATTTCTTTCCCCCTCTCCTTTCTGAAAACATAAGGGGAGTTTTCTCTGATAGAACCCTTTGGAGCTCTGGGAAGTAAAATTTACAGAAGTTTAGGGCTCCTCTATACCTGGGTCCATCTGAAATTTTTAACTTTCAGACTTTCCACACTGAGCCTCCCTAAATTCACCAGTAATAGCTCAGGTTTTTCTACTGTGGCACTGCTCCCTGCACAGATTTCTGCTCAGGTAAGTTGTGATTCTTTGTATCTGCATATCTGTCTCTCTAATACTGGGGTAAAGAGTTTGCCCTGTCATAGATTTGTTTTTTTTTTTTTTTCCTGTCATAGATTTGAGAAGAGCTGTTTTTTTTTTTTTTCCAGTTTAGTCAGCTTTTTAGTTGTTTTTTAGGATGGGATTATGACTTCCAAGCTTCTCACATGCCAGATGGGACTCACCTTTATCTTTTAAAGATATTTTCACTTCTTTTCAGTTATTTTATGGTGCCTCACATATGTCATTTTATTGTTTTCTCATTTCCACCATCTGTGGAAATATTAGATGTCAGTCTTAATGATAGCATATAGTTGGGGCTTGATTTTTAAAGATCCAACCTGATAATTTGTCTTGGAATATTTAGATCATTCACGGTGATGTAATGATCAGTATGGTTGGGCCTAAATCTACCATCTTGTTATTTATTTTCTTTCTTTTTTTTTTAGATTTTATTTAAATTAAATTAACATATAGTGTATTATTAGTTTCATAGATAGAGTTCAGTGATTCATCAATTGCATATAACACCCAGTGCTTGTTATATCATGTGCCCCCTTTAATGCCCATCACCCAGTTATTCTATCTCCCCATCCACGTCCAGCCCCCTCCAGTGACCCTGTTTGTTTCCTATGGTTAAGAGTCTCTATGGTTTGTCTCTCTCTCTGATTCCATCTTATTTTTATTTTTACTTCCCTTCCCCTATGATTCTCTGTTTTGTTTCTTAAATTCCACAAATGAGTGAAATCATATAATTGTCTTTCTTTGATCGACTTACTTTGCTCAGCAAAATACCCTCTAGTTCCATCTATTATTATTTGTTTTCTATGAGTCCCATGTATTCTTTATTTCTTTTCTCCTGTTTTCTTGCCTTTTAAAATAGTGATTATTTTAAAATATTCCTTTGATCTTTACTAATGTCTTAATATCTATGTTGCTTTTAAATATTTGTAGTGGTTGTTATAGAGTAGGGTCAGCATATGGACCATGAAATATGAATTTTTTTAATAACAAACTTTATTTTGTAGAACAGTTTTAGATGTGTAGAAAATTGTGAAGAGGGATCCCTGGGTGGCGCAGTGGTTTAGCGCCTGCCTTTGGCCCAGGGCGCGATCCTGGAGACCCGGGATCGAATCCCACGTCGGGCTCCCGGTGCATGGAGCCTGCTTCTCCCTCTGCCTATGTCTCTGCCCCTCTCTCTCTCTCTCTCTCTCTCATGTGACTATCATAAATAAATAAAAATCAAAAAAATTTTTTTTTTAAAAATTGTGAAGAAAGTATGGAGTTTGCATATATCCTGTGCTCAGTCGTCTTTATTATTAGCATCTTACCTTATACTATGGTCCATTTGTGAAAAGTAATGAACCAATACTGATACATTATTATTAACTCAGTTCCAAACTTTATTCAGATTTTCTTAGTTTTTAAAAATTGTGATAAAATACACATAACAAACACATTACCATCTTAGCTATTCTTAAGTGTTCAGTTCAGTAGTATTAGTGATTTGTTAGTATATTCACATTATTGGCAATCTCCAGAAGTCTTTTCATCTTGCAAAACTGAAACTCTATACCCATTAAACAACATCTTCCCATTTTTCTTTTTTCCATCCCCTTGCAATCACCATTTTACTTTTGATTTTAATGAATTTAACTGTTCACTATACCTTATATAAGTGGAATCACATAGTATCTATCTTTCCATGACTGGTTTATTTCATTTAGCCTAATGTTCTCAAGGTTTATCCACACTGTAACATGGGTCAGAATTTCCTTTCTCTTTATGCTTGACTTATATCCTATTGTACATATACTCCATATTTTGTTTATCCACTCAACCATCAATGATTACTTGAGAGATTACCTTAGTTTTTACCTAATGTCTTTTTGTCATTCCAGGATCCAATCCAAGATGCCACACTATATCTAATCATCATATTTTCTCAGGCTTCTCTGGTGGTGACAGTTTCTTGGACTTTCCTTTTTCTTTTTTCTCTCCTTTCTTTCTCTTTCTTCTTTTTCAGTCATTCATTTTTTATGACTTGGACAATACTGAAGAGTATTGGTCAGATACTCTATATAATATCCCTTTATTTGGACTTGTCTGATATTTTTCTCATGCTTTGAATAGGGTTCCGTTTTTTTTTTTAAGGAAGAGCACACAGGTGAAGTGTCATTTTAATCACATCTAGAGTACATACTATTAACATGACTTATCATTGTTTATATGGATCTTGATCATCTGGTTGAGGTAGTGTTTATTAGATTTCTCTAAAGTTACCCTTTCATCCCTTTCCATACTGTTCTGTTTGGAGGGAAGTCACCATGCCAGCCTACATGTTAGGAGTGCTTATGCTTACCTTGAGAACACAGTATCTACATAAATTATCTGGGGTTCTTCTGCCTGGGTGATTTGTTAAGAATAGTTTTTACACTTTTCAAAGATTGAAAAATTCAAAAGAAGAATAATATTTTATGATTTATAAAAACAGTTTGAAATTCAGATTTTAGAATCCACAAGTAAAGTTTTATTGGAATACAGCTATGCTAACTCATTTACATATTCTCTATGGTTGCTTTTATATTACAACAGTAGATTTGATTAGTTGCAACAGAGACTGTATGTCCTTTGACATCTAAGATATTCACTATTTGGCCCTTTACAAGGAAATTTTGCCAACACTTTATCTAAGGTTTACAATATGGATCTGCCAATTTATGGCAGTTTTCCTCCAATTAACACTATATCACTTTGTGTAAAAGTTAGAAACTTAGTGTAGTCCCATTTCCCCCTCTGGTACTTGGAGCCATTGTTATACATTTCATTCTACATGTTGCAAGCCCTACAATAAATGTTATTCTTTTTTATTTAAATAATCAATTTTCAGGGCACCTGGGTGGCTCAGTGGTTAAGCTTCAGCCTTTGGCTCAGGTCATGATCCAGGGGTCCTGGATGGGGTTCCGCATCAGACTCCTTTGGGAGCCTGCTTCTCCCTTTGCCCCCCTCTCTGTGTCTCTCATGAATAAATAAATAAATCTTTAAAATAAAATAAAATGTCAATTGTCTATTAAACAAATTTTTAAGTGAGAAAAATATATTTTATATTTAACCACTTATTTTCCATTTCAGGTTCTACTCATTCCTTTGTGTAGATCCAAATTTTCATCTGGCATCATATTCCTTCTGCCTGAAAAACCTTAACATTAGTTATAGTGCAGGCTGACAAATGACAAATTTCTTCACTTTTGTGTGTGTGGAAAATTTTATTTCACCTTCCTTTTTAAAATATTTTCACTAAGCTTAGAGATCTAGGTTGATGGTAACTTTTTTACTCACAACTTAAAAAAATTGTATTCTATTGTCTTTTGGCTTGTGTAGTCTCTGACAACAAAGCTGTGATCATTTTATCTTTGTCTCTCTGTACATAATGTCTCTTTTCTAGCTTCTTTTAAGATTTTATCATTGTCACAGACTTTTAGCACTTTGATCATAACAGACCGCGCTATCATTTTCTTGTGAGTGCTGAGATTCTTGGATCTTTGGGTTTCTAGTTTTTGCAAATTTGGAAAATTTGGGGTCACTATTTTTCCATTTCCCCTCTCTTTCATGGTTTCCACTACAAGTATGTTAGAGCACTTGATCCCTCTCGTAGGTCACCGGTTCTCTTATGTTTTCAGTGTGCTTTTTTTTTCTCTCTGTGCTTCCTTTCAGAAACATTCCGCTGATTATGTCATCATATGGCTTCAAGTCTACTGACCTCTTCTGCAATGTCTAATATGCTGTTAATCCCATCTATTCAAAATATACTCAAAACACATTTAGATTGTGTATGTTTCATTTCAATTTGTCAGTCTTAGGGTTGTTTCTTTGAAGTTATGTGACTCTTAAGATTTATCTGTTTTTAATTTTTAGCAAGTTAACGACAATGTGCCTAAGTATGGTTTCATTGTACTTACCTTACTTGATTTGATTCTTATGTCAAGTATAGAGTATTTTTGGCTAGTATGTTTTTGCCAGTAATATTATTTCTACCCTATTATTTCTCTCTTTTCTTTTTTGGACTTCTGAAATAAATGTTAGAACTTTTATTGTGTTGCATCTAACATCAGCGCTGTTTTCTGTGTTCTCCACCTTTTTGCTTCAATCTAGGTATTTTCTACTGAACTCTCTTCAAGCTCACTATTTGTTTCTTCTGCTCCATCTGATGCCTTTAGATCTGTGTAATAAATTCATAATTTTAGTTATTGTATTTTTTCCATTCTGGGATTCTGTTTGATTCTTTATTGTTCATTAATCCCAATTCTTTTATGAAACTCTACAGCTTTTTATCTATTTTTTTACACAATATAATATTCTTTTCAAAGTGTGTCTTAATGAAAATAGCCAAATTTGAGCATCAGAAGACCTTCCAGTCTACCTAATGTATGATCTCTGTAGTTCTGAGAAGCAAATACATAATTTAAAACAATAAGGCTTATGTCTGGGGTGTGTGTGTGTGTGTGTGTGTGTGTGTGTGTAAAGGTGACAGTGGATAGCTAAGGACTTGCTGATGGATGAATGAGAATGGAGGGATATGTGTATAAAAATGATAATCAGTTCTGAGCAATAATGAAAAGGTTTTACTACTGATCTTTATAATTGTGAAGGTTTCAACATTTGATCTGAGCTCAGAATTGAAAAAACAACAAAGTATTTGCTTCATCTGAAGCAATCTCAAACTTATATGGTCCCAAATATAGTTTAAAAACTCTTTTCCAGGGGATCCCTGGGTGGCGCAGCGGTCTGGCACCTGCCTTTGGCCCAGGGCGTGATCCTGGAGACCCGGGATCGAGTCCCACGCCGGGCTCCCGGTGAATGGAGCCTGCTTCTCCCTCTGCCTGTGTCTCTACCTCTCTCTCTGTGTGTGTGACTATCATAAATAAATAAAAATTAAAAAAACTCTTTTCCTGACTTATCTGAGAGTAAGTTACCACCATCTCCCAAATACTTCTGTTTCCTATGAAGATGACATCCTCCTGGATAACCACAATACCACCACCAAAGTCAGGAAATTAGCACTTGAACATTACTACGATCTAACCCACACCTCTCATTCACATTTCACCAGTGATCCCAGTAATGTCCTTGTAGTAAAAAGATCCAGTACAGAATCACATGGTACACTTGGTTTTCAAATATCTTTAGCTTCCTTCAATATGAAATGGAGTTTCAGTCTATTCTCGACTTTGATGACATTCCTGTAGACTATAGGCCAATTATTTTGTAGATAGTCTCAACTTGGATTTGTCCAATGTTTCCTTAAGATTAAAGTTGAGCATATCATGTAGGAATGTCACAGAAGTGATACCATGTCTCTCTCATTGCATCCTATTGAGTAGTACATGATTGTTATTTGTCCTATTACCATGATGTTCACTTTGACTACTTGATTAAGTTCGTGTCTGCCAGCCTTCTCTACTGTAAAATTACCCTTTTCCCTTTCAATTGATAAATACTTTGAAGGAAAGCACTTTGGGAATTTGTAAATATCCCATTCTTCAACAGACTTTCCATGTACTCATTTATTTATATCAGTATGGAGTCATAGATCCTATTTTATTCAAAATATTAGAATCTATTAATATCATTAATTATTTTGATACTCAAAAGAACCAGATCTAGCCAGTGGAAATCCTTTCCAGCTGGCTTCCATATTGTTTTGACATGTCTCCATCATTCTTTGAGTACTTATTTTTAGAAGGGCTTTATTGAGTATAATTCACATACCATACAATTCACCCATTTAAAGTGTACAATTCAGTGGTTTTTAGTGCATTCACAGATCTGTGCCGCCATCACCACAGTCAATTTTAGAACAGTTTCATTGTCTCAAAAGTAAACCTTGTAATCTTTAGCTAGCATCCTTGTATCCTCCTGTCCCCACTTTAGCCCTAGGCAACCACTAATCTACTTTCTGCTCTATACATCTCCCTATTCTGAATGGAATCGTATAATATGTGGTGTTTTATAATTGGCTTTTTTCACTTAGCATAATATTGTCAAAGCTCATCCCAGATGTAACATGTATAATTATTTCAGTCCTCTTTATGGCTGAATAATACTCCATTGTACAGATATACCATGCTTTGTTTTCATCAGCTGATGGGCATTTGAGTCATTTCCATCTTTTGAGTTTTGTGAACAATGTTGCTATAAACATTCCCGCACAAGTCTTTGTGTGGACATGTGTTTTTATTTCTCTTGGGTATGCTTAGAAACGGAATTACGAGGTCATATGGTAACTCTATTTAATCATTTTCGAGTACTTCTTTATTTTCTGGCACAAGATGATTCAGGCTTGTCTTGTACTTTCCCTGCCCCAGCCCTGTAATCAGCCATTTCCTGCAAGGAGTCCTGGTTTCTTCTGGTGGACAACGGTATTTAGAAATCAAGACTTTAGCATAGCATAACCTATAGAGTTGTCGAATCACTGCGTTATACGCCTGAAACTAATGTTAACTTTGTCAGCTACACTTCAATTTATAAAAAAGAAAGAAATCAAGACTTGGGTGCTAGCTATGCTCACTGTTATCAAGACGCCACTGCTTCCAAACCCTCAGTGGGTTAAGCTAGGAAACATATGCATGTGTATACATAAATGTACATGCATTGACACACACGATATAAACACCTGTATACACACTTACATCAACATTTATTTCTATATATATTTATTCTGAAAATCGCGAGTTCTCACCAATACCTCTAATCCCAACCCAACACTGTAGTGACATTCTAGTTTTCTTCCTTCCCATATTTGTAACATCCTTTGACAACATTGAGAAAAATGGCTCATTCCCTCAACATATTCACTTACTGGTTTGGTCCCACTATGGATAACCAATGGCCCATTGTGACTGCTCCCTATGCAGACCTCTCTTCAGCGTTCCTGGGCTCCAACATTCTGCCTCAGGCCACCACCACAACCTCTTCCCCTACATGGACATGCTTTTCACACCTCAACAGGCTCTGACCTCCCATATGCTTTGGATGCCCTGCCCCCACCCCCTTTTCAAGCATCCCCTCATCCCCTGTAGACTCCATTTCCTGGTGCTTGGCCACTACCTTGGTCAAACGACCCTTTACCCATCTCCCTCACCAAGCTGGCCCCCACGTGAATATCTTCCTTATCTTGTTTGGGCTTTGATATTTCACACCAGGTTGCCTTCCTCTTTGGATGCCCTCCTTTTTCTGCTTGAGCTCTGAAATTTGGGTGAGGCCATCTGTTTGTATGATTGAGCTTTGACTCTCTTCTTTCTTTCTCTTCACCCTCCCTCCACCCCCACCACTGTCTGCCCTGCTCTGGCTGTACCCCCAAGCAGAGAAGCCCTCCTTACTTCACTTGAGCTCCAAAACCTTTGCTGGACCATGACATTCCCCACCTCTCACCCCCAAGAACATCTACCTTGCTTGGCCTATCGTAAACCTTCTGGAATGAACTGTTCTTAAAGGAAAAGGAACCAAAGGGAAGAGGAAAAGAAAGAGGAGGGCAAGAAGAAGGAGAAGGAGGAGGAGGAAAAGGAGGAGGAGAAAGACAGCTGACTGACAAGTTTTTATTGTAAGGTGGACGTTGCGTGTGACAGGTTGTAGAGGCTCCAGTTGATGTCATCTTCTTCCACAGAAAACTTCAGTTCCTTCTGCAGACTGAGTCCCTTCCAGGGTCCCAAGGGTAAGCCAGATTGGAGCAGGTTGAGGCATGAGCTCACTGGCCACTGAGACAGCCCTTATAAGAAGTGTGCTGGGAGGGAAGGAGGACCAGGAAGGCTATGTGGGGCTTCAGGAGCGCAGCGTGGTGAGAGACACTAGCCCGTGTCTGTGGGCGGACAGAAAGGAGGCCTGTCCAGTGGGAGATGTGGGCAGCACCCGGAGAGCCAGGGAGGGAAGCTGGGGCAGGAGTGTGGGGCCCTGAGCCTGGGGAGGCAGGCTTTGGCCAGGGGAGGGTACCACCTCATAGGGTGAGGAGAGGAAACGCTCAGGCCTGCCAGGTCTACCGGCCTTTGGCGGGGACACTGCACTCATCTCTGTTCATCTCTGTGCGGCTGCTACTTCCTGCCGTAGCTGAGGTGAGCTCACTGCAGAGAAGGGTAGCCCAGGGTGGGGGAAGGAGGGAGAGAGAGCTGGATGCATGGGGTGGGTGGGCGACTCAGTGAGGGGGTGTCATTGAAGGAGGGAAGCTTGGTGGCAGGAAGGAATACAAGGAAGGGAAGGACTTGGAGGAGGTTATTAATTGGAAGGGGGCTTGGAGGTCCCATCTCTCTGTCTAGACCGGGAGCACCTGAGAGAGGTAGCTGTCCCTTCCCCTCTGATAATGGTCCCAGCACAGAACCTTAGAGTGGGAAGTGGCAAGGTGGCTACTTTTCTCAGGCTTTTCCAGGGCTGGGGGAGGGAAGAAGCCAGAGTGTGAGCCCTTGGCTTTCTGCCTCAAGGCCGGTGTGGGGAAGTGAGGGTCCCTCCCCCGGGGCTCCCCTCCAGTCCCCTCCTCTCCCCAGTTAGGCCTGTGACCCCTGGGATCCTGGAGTAAGCCAATGTCCTGGATGGGGGGGGGAGGAAGTACAGGTAGAGAAGGGGTTGGGGGCTTTCTCTCCCCCTCCCTTCACACCCTATGGGTCAGGCAGGAGGACCAGCAGCCCCAGGCTGGATTTGTTTCCCATTTTGCTCTTGGCTCTTGTGGTGGAAAAATCGAAGCTCTCCCCTGGTACAGCAGAGGCGGAGAGAAGGCTAGAGAGCGTGGCTGGGAGGCTGTCCTGGCGGGGAAGTTGAGGGGCAGGCGGGGCCTGGCTGGGAGAGACTGCCCGCCCCCCCCCCCCCCCAGTCCCCTCTGCTTCTACGTGGCTCTCCAGGCCCAGGCTTAGGTCCTGCAGGGCTGAGGCAAAGGGGGCGGGGCCTGGGAGGAGGCCAACGCTGGCTGGGGTTCAGCCTCAGGCCTATAGCACCCATCCCCAAGCTTATCTCCTAAATAGCCTCCGAAGAGTCACTTAAAGTCCCCTTGATTCATTTCCCAGAGTTAGAAGTCTTTATGTTCTGTGTCCCTTTCTGATATCTCGGTGGTGGAAGGGGAGGAGGGCGGGGGGTGGGGGTGAATGGGTGACGGGCACGGAGGGGGACACTTGACGGGATGAGCACTGGGTGTTATTCTGTATGTTGGTAAATTGAACACCAATAAAAATTAATTTATAATAATAAAAAAAAAAAGTCCCCTTGATGTCTTAGAAGGAACCACTGAGAAGCTGCAACAAGAGGGAGCTGAGTCAGGCTGGGCTGGGGCTTTTTCCTAATGGGGAGACAAGCTGTGTGCTCAGAGGGTCTCCCAGGCAGTCACTGGGCATTTCTGGACACCTGGAGGCACAGGAAGACTTTCTGTCCATTATCCATGTCACCTTCATGACCATCTCAAGCAGCATAAGCATCCTCATTTTACAGGAGGGTAAATCGAGGCTCTAGGAAGTCAAGGTTTGCAGAGCCTCTAAGTGGCAGAGTCAGGATTTGAAACCAGTTATGTCTGGCTCATTGGATGGTGTTCTTTCCCCAGCACTGGAAACACTGGAAAACCTTCCTCCCCAGGGCCTAGAGTCCCCCGAACAGCTCTTAGTGGGCTGTCCCACTGGGGAGAGAACCTGCGGAAGGCACAAGGTGCTTTGGGCCATGCCCCTGCCCCCCAATGGCCCTGCCATCTCTCCCACGGACCCCAGCACCTTATGTGGCAGAGAGGAGCCTGGGGAGATCTCTCACCCTCTTCTTGTGGAGTTAGCACCACCCCCACTCCATTTTTCCAGCCACCCCAGTCCCTCACCCAGGCCTCCTCTCCAGCCTGGTGGAAAGAGGAGCCCAGAGAGGAGCCCAACCACTTTCCCTCTGGAATCTGCTGCCTCGGCTTTCGAATGGAGAAACCATCTGGAGTGTATTACGGGCGGTAGAGAAAGCCGAGAGCAGGAAAATGTGAGTTGGCCCCCGAGGTTCCCGTCTACAGGAAGAAGGGGCTCAGGGCTCTTCAAAGGATGGGCCAGCAGCTGCCCCCACTTCTCCAGTCCTTGGACGGGGCAGATAAGAGATGTGCCGGGGAGCAGACAGCCTATGGGAGACGGCACCCAGGCCTCTGGACACCACCGCGGAGCCCTGTTTGAACCTGCTTATCTTACCTACTCTCCCATTTCGCAGATGAAACTGAGGTCCAGAGAGGGATAGTAACTTCCCCAGGATCACACAGCAAGTCATGAGGAACAAGATGGGAGTGAGAGCCCTTGCACATATATGTGTACCTATCAACGGACTGGATGTCCCCCGGAGTTGTGGGGAGGGCAAAAGTTGAAACAAAGGGGCAGGCTAGAGGCTGGATGATTTTTCTCTCCCTCAGCCTCAGATGAGTGAAGCAAGGGGTCTTCCCTCTTTCTGGGTGAGGAATATCCTCCACTCTTTCTGTATCTCTACTCCTTGCCTCCCAATCCCACTCTGGCCCCTCTTGCTGCCCTGCCCCCTGCCTGGTTCCGGGGGTCCCCTGAGTGCCCAGGTGAGAGGGTGAGGGCCCTTTAGGCTCTTCCTCTGGGCCCGGGAAGCCCCTCCCCTGCACGGGCCCCAGCTCCAGACGTGGCAGGGCCAGCAGGAGTGAGGTTTCTCTGCTCCCTCCCAAGTGCTGCGCTGGCGGCTCCCGAAATAAAAATCAAATGTGGGCTTGGCAGAGGGACGGGGTGGGAGAGCAGCCGGCAGCGAGTGGCGGCAGCGCTGGGCTTCATTCTTTCCATTGTAACTTCACCTCCTAACCTCTGGCATTTTAATTATTCTCCTACCCGCTTGCTTCTGCACAGGCCAGAGGGTGAGCTCACCCTTTCCTCTAGCCTGCGAGGGGACGGCTGCTGCCTGGACCCCCAACCCCCAGCCTGCTCCCAGGAAGCTGCGGGGGGGGGGGGGGCACAGGCCTAGATGCTCCCTTCTGCTTCTGCAGTCCCTGGTCCCTAGACACCCAGCCTGGCACCTAAGGTTCCATGTGTGAATCACTAGGTCTTCACACCCACGGCTCCACTAAATGGTGGCCACGGTCTTCAGCCAATGCCTTCCCGGCCCACCGCCCATTCTGTGGACGCCGCAGCCGTGCCCAGTGTGTGTGGAGCAGGGCCTAGGACCTGGGCCGGGGCTCCCAGTCTGCACTTTTGCCAAACCCACGAAGAGGGCAAGAACAGCTCAGCCCTGATCATTTGCCTCATCTCCCCAGAGTGTCCATTTTTCCCCCCAATGGTAAGTGATTTAAAGCATTATTTTCATATTAAAACATACAAGGACACAGTATGAGATAGGAAGTAAAATGGCCTATGAACTTTTTTGTAATTCTCGGAGAAGATCTCCACTTGGGACTGTCCACAGTCCCCTGTGCCTGGCCATGAAGCATGAGACACTGGACATATCTGTGTGTGGCCAGTTTGTTCTGCCTGTGGGCTGCTGCTGGAGATGCTGGTGGGTGAGGGTGGGCAGCCTTGGCCCATCCGGGAGCCAGAGGCCTATAGCTGGAGGCCTCTGCTGCTTCTTGTTCCTCCTGAGGAGGTCAGGTGCCACAGGCCCACGGCAGCCTCACCTTGGACCCCAGGGCCAGCACCCCAACCAAGGCCTCCTGCTTGCCCCCAGGTCCTGGGAGCTCTCCCACTCCACTGCCTCACTGCCCAGCCCTGGAGGGGCCTTCTGCCTTCTTCCTTCTTGCCCTGTCAGTCTCCCTGGGATGAATGTTCTACCAATAAGCAGTTCCTGGGCACCTATCCTGGCTGTGCCAGGCCTCGCTGTGGGCAGTTACAGTCTCTGGCCCAGCAGAGCCTCCAGAAGCAAGGAGTGAAGTGCAATGCAATGCACTCAATGCAGGGAGTGCCGAGTGTGGGGGAGCTCCAGGCCAGGGCAGCCCCTGGGTGGGAACTCTGGAGAGGAAACTCCTGACCCAAGCTCAGGGAGCAGAGCATCAGGAAAGACTTCCCAGATGAAGTGCTGCTGGGGAAGAGTCCTGAGGGAGAGTGTGGCTGGTCTCGGGAGCAGCCCCTGCAAATGCCCAGCGTGAGAGAGAACCCATGCTGAAAGGTGCCCATGCAGAGGCTGGTGGAGAGGGAGGAAAGCTGGGGGGTGCAGGGGGAGATGCAGGAGTACTCAGGGTGGTGGTGAGGGGCGGTACAATGGCAAGATGATCAAATGCATGTTCTAGGAAGATTTCAGGATGACCCATGGAGGACTGACTGGAAAGTGATCAGAATGGTGGTGGGGTGGCCCCTAGGAGGCTGCCACAGAGGTCCAGGTAGGAGGTGACAGTGGCCAGGCCCAGGCCAGAAGCAGCAGAGTGGAAAGAGGAGCCAGATGGACCAAGATTTAGGAGGCCGGAAGTCACAGGACTCTGCAACAGATGGGCAGAGGGATAAGGACTGGTTCCTGGCTTCATGGCTTGAACATCTGGCTGGGTGGCTTGCTGCGGAGCATGGTGACTTTCATACACCTGCACGCCATCCAAGGGGAGCTGCTCACCGGGTGGCTGGAGGTGGGAAGGACCCCTGGAGAGAGTGCAGAGGGGAGAGGCCAGGCCCAAAGCCAAGGGAAGACAGAGTCGATACAGCCTTCTCAGGAGCTGGAGAAGGAGCAGCCAGAGAGGGAGACAGGAAACCAGGAGAGGAAGGGGCTGCCAAAGCCCCCGAAAGAGGTCTTCTTAAAAGCCAAGATGTCAACAGCCACACAGATGAAGCAAGCTGAGGCCCGAGAAGGGACACGTGGTCTAGGGACCAAGAAGCCTTTGCCTTTTTCTGACCCTCTGTCGTGCCTTCTCCCTGACCCAGCCTCCCTGACTCTCTGTTCCTGGTTCCCCTCCATCCTCTCCATCCCCAGCCTCCCCCACTCTTCAATGCCCCTCATTCTTCCCTAGGCCCTGTTCCACCTCATTCCTTCTCTCTCTCCCAAAGGCTCAACATCTTTCTAAGAGGAACTCCATGCCACCCCTGCCCCACTTGGGTCCTGGCTGCTGTCTCTGGTTCCTGAAATCACCTACCTCCACCACCAACAATGACACACACCATCACGTACGTACACCTGTCACGTGAGACACGTGAGAGAATCACCCAGAATCAGAAGCTGGGGCAGAGAGGAACATACACGCCTCCTCTGGCCTCCTGGGTGGCTCACAGTCTCCTAGACTAAACCCTAGTGGGGTGCCAGGCTCCAGGCCAGCTCTAGGCCAGCCTGGCCTAAAGGAGGGGGACTTCTGGCCAAAAGGAGGGGACTCTGGCCTAAAGGAAAGGGCTCTGCCTGGGATCTGAAAGGACTAGCAGGATTTGGTCAAGTGGCCACGGCAGCCAAAGGAACCATAGAAGGAGGGGAGGGTGAGAAAAGGTGTGCATGTGGAAAGGAGACCACATTTGCACGGCAGCCCCTAGCTCAGGGTGGCTGCTGACCCCCAAGAGGGGGCAATAGACTGCAAGGTGTTAGAGCCAGAGCATAGAGGTGTGGGGTGCTGAGGGAGAAGACCCCCAACTGTGTCCACCGCTGCCTCCTGATCTGGGGCTTTCTGACCTGGCGCTGTTTCCTTACAAATTCCCTCCAAATTCCTTTGTTCATTTGGGAAATATTTAGTGCTTCTCTGTGCTAGGCAAGTGCTAAAGACACTGTGAGGGACAGAATAAAGTCTCTACGGCCCCACAGCCTAAGTTCCAGGAAGAGACATAAACAAATAAAGACTAAAAATGAAGATCATGATAGGGGTTGCGAAGAAAGTAATGACTGGCCACTGTCTGACATTAGAGCCTGTGACCGAGGGCTCCCTGTGGGTAGAGCCTGTGTCTCCTCCATCAGACTGGGAGCTCTGCGCCTCTGTGGAAGGGCAGAGAATGAAGCATCCTGGAGCAAGACCTGAGCTGCTCAGAGAGCTCCCAGGAACAGCCGCTTGCTTAGCCCCGAGAGCCTTTCCCGGCGGGGTCCCCTCTTGCAGTGCCCACAGGCCGACTGCTGTGTCCACCACAGCCACCACCACTTCCTTCAGCAGCCACTGCTTTGGTGCCTGGTGGCTAGAGGAGGGCTGGCACCCATGGGCCGGAGCCCCCGGCTAGCAGGTGTAAGGGGGTCCAGGGAGGGCTCCACAGAGGGACCCAGGGTCCAGGGGTGGCGGCAATCTTGGAAAGGAACCCCCCTCTTCGCAGATAAGCCTGAGGGGGAGGGCTTTCTCTTCCCCCTCCCGACAACCCCCGCCCCATTAAGCCCTTAAATTAACCTCAGCCCCACCCAAGCTGGAGAGAGTGCCCCAGAATAAATCGTAAATTACATGCTGCCTGGGGGCAACCACAACTCTCCTTCTTCCCTCTCCAGCAAGCAGACCCACCCTGCCCACTGCTGGGGGGCCTCCCCCCAAAATGGCTATTTATACAGCTCCCCTCTTTGCTGTCTGGCCCTGTTGTCCCTGGGCAGGTGAGGCCCAAGGAGGCTGCACAGCTCTCCTAGGAGGCCGAAGTGGGTGGGGGAGGCTGTGAGACCCTCTAGGGTCTGACCGGTGTGTGGGGATATCATTTATAGCTCCTGGCAGGATACTTTGGAGGTGCTGTTCACAATCACACCCAGGATCCTGGACATCAGGATATCATTTATAGCTCCTGGGCATCTGGTCACCCAGGAATGGGGCCCAGACTGCACTATTTCCGAGTGCAGGTTTCTCAGGAATGATAGAGAGAGAGAGAGAAAGGGAGGGGGGTGTGCCTTCACCCCATGGTTGCCAAGTGAGTAGTTCTGAAGATGGGCACCCCCCTCCAACCTGGCAAGAGCAAAACTGCTCCAGCTCCAAGGACCCCAAGCACATGGGGGATCCTGGGGCAGGGGAGCGGACAAAGAAAGTGGGAAGCTGGACGAGGTTATTTTGAGACCACAGGCCTAGGCCAAGGACCTCCCTGGAAAAGCCACCTTGCATTCTGGGAACCTATTTCTGGACTGGGGCTGCTCCCCTCAAGGAGTACAGAGAAGGGAGGGAAGGGAAAAGGCAAGAAAGAAGGAACTCAGGAAGCCAGTGGGAGATCAAGAGAAACAGCGCGTGCGCACACACACAGGAACAGAAGGAAAGGGAAAGACCCAGAAACACCGAGGTGCTGGCACACGGAGACTGGGAGGACAGGGCGGGCCCAGGCCTGGCATCACTCGGCCTACCTCAGCCTGGCACCCATGGGCCTGGGACGCCTGCCCCCTGCCCCCTGGGCCCCTCTGTGCAGCTCTCCAGGAGGGAGGGTGAAGGGCCTCCAGGCTCCTCCCAGAGGGAGACTCCCCTGCCGCTCCTCCATGCCCCAGCTCTGCCCTGTGCCCCCTCCCCACCCTCACTGCCTGGGGGCTTCGTGGGGGCTGAGGCTTCTCCTGCCTCTTTGCTGCCCTGCAGGTGGGGGCATCAGTGGGTTCAGAAGGTGGATGGAAACAAGTGCCCCTCTCATCGTGGACTCAGCTGCAGAGGGAGGGAGGGGATTGGTGCTGAAGGAGGGGGTGCAGGGGTTAAGGAATTGGGGAGAACCTGCAGCAGAGGAGCAAGCTTCCCAGCCTGAGTCCCTAGTAGCAGAGAGTGAGAGGGCCCAGGGATCAGGCGGTGGGTGCGGTGCTGCTGGGTCTGGAGGACCAGGTACCCATCCAAGTTTATACCTCATGTGTGTGATTTAGGGGACAGGGCTCGCCCATGGACTGTGAAGAGAGCAAACAGGACAGCACAAGAGGAGAGGCCAGTGGGCCACCACTGAGGGGACATTTGTATTCACAAATAAAGTGGGTGACAAGAACTGTGCTGAGAGCTCTTAAAGGAGGGTAGGTGGGCCCCGGCAGGGTGGGGGGCGGGGATAGAAGATTCCACTAGTGCTGCCTGGGAGGGGTGAGAACCCTGCAGCATGGGGGGTGCTAGTCACAACAGCCCCCCCTCTTACAGGTGATGATATGTTGTCTCCCTCTTAAACTTGATTACCCATCTGCTTACCAGGTCCCCATAACCACAAATCTGCCCAAAAATCCTGTTTATGGGGTCTGGGGCATTGGACCTGCCATTCAGCTGGAGGAGGCAACCCAAACCACAGCAGAGCCTGGAGTGGAGAAGCAGTGCCCAGCGTGGCGGGCACCGGCTCAGACACTTAGTGCCCTGTTTACCCTGGCATGGGCAGCTGGCACAGGTGGGGCTCTCCAGGGAGCAGCCAGAGGCGCAGCCAGCAGACCCACCTGGAGGCCAGAAAGGAGGCCAGGACTGCAGAGCTGGGGGAGGGGTGCAGGGAGAGCCATCCAACATAGCTGCAAACCTGGTCCTCGCACTGCGGCACACGGGGTGCTAGTGCCCCAAAGCTCAGCAACCTCTTCTCTGTACTATAAGAGATGATCTTACCAGCCAAGCCAGGCGGGGGCCCAGGGACTGGGGAGGCTGGAGGAGGTGGAGGAAGCCCCAGGACGCTGGAGCCCTGTTCTGGTGTGTCTGGGCACCTCTGACTCCCCAGGTCCGAGGGACTGCCCCACAACACCCAAAGGCACATGGAGCTTCACTTAAACACATGCCATCACAGCCCCCCACCCTGCCAATCACTACACAGATGCTGTCCCCACATTCTTTCTCCATCATACAGACCTAGAAGCCATGCCCCACAGCCCACCGCACCTGACATGCACAGGGTCTGCTAACACTCAGCTCACAAATACAGCTCATAGGTGTCAGATGCATGACACTCACTCTGATACCCCCTACTCCACATAGAACCTACACTCCTGCAGCAAGGTCACACACACACACACACACACACACACACACACACACTCTCTCTCTCTCTCTCTCTCTCTCTCTCTCCTCCCAGTACCCAACACCCCCAAATCAGCCAAGAGAGGTCTAACATTTCAGTCCTGAGCTTCTTCCTACCTCTCCTCGCCCCATCTCCATCCTCCCTCCCACCTCCTCTACCTACCCCCTCCCCACTCACTGTACCCCACCTTCTGCTTCTGCCTCTCAGTCTCTGGGTGACTTCCTAGCTGGGTCCCTTGCCCTGGAGTCTCATTCTTGCCTCTCCCCATCTGCATACAGGTTGTACATCTGGGCAGCCACCGGCAGCTACCACTCCACCAGCTTAGTCTGGGGGCTCCAGATGAAGGGGAGCAGCAGCTGGCCTTTGTTGGAGGGGCCTCAATTCCCCCTGCCTGTCATATCCCCTCCTCCCCCCCCTCATGGACCGCCCACCCCTCCCCATTCCCGGCTGAGTCATCCCCACATCTGGAACCTCAGCACATCTGGAAGAGCTGAAGTCTGTGCAGCCCATTCCACGTGGACACCCCTCCCCCCAAACTGCATTTCACTCCCACCCTTAACAAAAGCTGGGGTCTGGCCCCTCCACCCCACCTGGCCCAGGGCCCCAATCACCTAGAGGGCGGGCAAACAGCCCAGTGCCAGTCTCTGCAACAGGACATCCATTGAGCACAGGCTCTCTCTCAGGTAGCAGTAATAACCTTGGCCACTTGGTGCCCACTGCACTGGGCAGGCAGGACAGCGCTGGCTTCGGGGGAGGCCAGCCCCAGGCTGGGGGAGGCAGGCAAGCCAGGCAGTGAGGAGGCAGTGGTTTGGCCCAGCAGGCAGAGGGAATTTATCCTGGCGCCAGGCCCTGAAGCCAAACATCCTTCACTAACCTCGCAGACACATCAAAGCTGGCCAGGAAGGGGCCCTTCGGTAGAGGAAACCTGTAGTCTTGGCGGCCTGACAGCCTGGCTCGGGGCATAGGACCACCCTGTCCCACTCAGCAGCCCAGGCTCAGGCCCCGGAGCTGTAGGCAGGTCACTTCTCCCGCCTCCCGCCTCCCCCGGTGCTGCGGACAGGGCGATTGCCCTGGTGAGGGTGGCACGGCTGGCACCGGGACTGAGCTCCGGCCCCTAGGACCAGGCTCCCTCTGAAACCTGACCCTTCCCACCCTGCGGGCAGGAGAGGCAGAAGGGCTCACTTGTTGCCCAGCCTGGAGGAGGGCATGCTCAACTGCAGGGGAATTGACTTCAGGCCCTAGGCCCCTTGTTCTGGAAAGGACCTCTCTCCATGGAGGAGGCTGGATGGAGGGGGCAGGGGGCTTCGCCGTTGGGAGAAGAAGGAAAAGAGCAGCCCAAGTGGAGTGGGAAGACTAGAACTGGGCTGCAAGCCACGGGGCCTCTCTCCAGGGACAGCAGGGGCCGGAGCCGGAAGAGGGGCTGGGAGGCGCTAACAAGGGAGGGAGGAGGTGCTAACAGGGCCACTGTGGTGAGGGGGATCCTGCAGGCCGCCCCTAACGGCTGGCCTGGCTCCCCTAACGGCGAGGCGGAGGGGGGGCATCACATCAGCGGGGGAGGTGTGTGCACACGCGTGCACATGGGTGCATGCACACCACTGGGGCCGAGTCTGTCCTGGGCCAGGGCCAGATGATGTGGCTGCTTAGCGGAGCTACGGTTTGGTTTGCAGAAGAATGTGGTCTCTGCCCACCTCACTTCCCCCGCCCTTCTGCTCGCCTTCATGCTTTGCCTGACCCCCAAGTTCTTAAGACGTGATCGGCTTCAGGGATGTCTCAGACTGTCTTCTCTGCACTTTAGTCTGAGCCCCCAGGCCCAGGAGAGGCCCTCTGGTTGGTCGCTGATGAGCCCAGATCAGTGCCCAGCCATAGGAGGGGCTCCTTTTTCCCCTATTTGCCGCAGGAACTCCCAGCTTCTTTGGGACTGGGAAGTTCTTCTGAAGTCTGACAACAATCCCTGGTAACATCTGGATGTGCCACAAAGGCACCAACCAGCGGGGTGCAGGAGATCCCTCTTTCAAGGGGCCAACTAGGGCAGAGCTAGAAAGGGGGAGATACTAGGGGATTCCCAACACCTTTTTTCCCTCTCTGGCTACAGGGTTCTCTCTCAAACAGCACAAGGCTGGGGGTGGGAGTGAGACTGCAGAGAAGGGGAGGGCAGAGAGGGGACTAGGGCTGGTGGGGGAGTCTCACTTGGGGCCCAGGCAGCCACAGCTTGCTAGCTCAACCTTCCCACCCCAACTTTCCACCCCACATCTTGGAGGTTTTCTCTCTCTCCACCCCTGGCCATACCCCGGAAACCTACACTTTGGAAGGATAATGGCTCCCAAATGCGGTTTTTGTCTCTGCTAAGCCTCTGGGAAGGTGAGTGTTGGTTGAGCTCCTCCAGCCGCTCATTAGGATAATAAGCTCCCTGAACCGTTAATTGTCAGGTGGCACGCCTCCCTCCACCCTCCTGGCCCGCAGGTTGGTGGCTCTGACTTGGGATCAACTCATGAAGTCACCTCCCCACTCCATGCCTGCCCATCACCCCAAGAATGAGTGAGGTGGACTTTAGTTTCCAAAGGAATGCCGGGAAGAAGGCTCAGACCCTGGTCCCATGGCCAAGAATTCCTGTTGGCAATCCAACTTGCATCTTGCCTCCTCCTGGAAGGTGGACAGTGAACCAAGCATTCCTTGCAGCTCGCCCTGTAGGAGCTGCTCGATCCCTAGGGAGCCATCTTACTCACTTAGAGGGTATGTGTACACTAGAGGGGGGTGGGAAGCAGAAGAGATGGATTGCCCAGAACACCCAGCTGGTGGAGATAAGAAGCCCAGTCAGCCTGGGCAGACAACTCGCCCCCCAAGATGAGTGCCCCCCACCAAGGGTTTTGGGAATTCATTCCCTATCCCCTTAGAGAAATCTGGCCCCTGACCCTGGGAGGCCCCCAACCAGTTTCATTTCAGTGACAACAGAGCCAGTGTTTACTTGGAACAAAGCGTCATGGGGAAATGAAAGATGAATCAGAACTGGGCCAGCCCCCACAGCCTGGTGGGAACATTAGAACATGTATACACATCTTCTAGGGAGAATGGCCAAGGGCCAGCAGAGAGGCCCAGAGAAAAGGCCGGGGTGTAAAGATCCTGGAAGGCTTTCTGGAGGAGCTGGTATTTGAGCTGAGCCTTGAAGAATGTATAAGACTTTCTTAGGTTTTGGGGAGGGGTCTGGGGACAGGTGTTCTAGGTGGGGGGAAACTGTCCACACAGAGGGAAGAAGGGAAAGAGGGGAGCAGAAGGGGTCTGCTGTGTGGCTGGAGAACATGTGGGCCGGACACAGAGAGCATATTACAAAGCAGGTGGGGAGCCACAGTGCATGAGGACAGTGACAGTGGAGACACCTGTGACAAGCACAGTCCATAGTCTCCCACTTTACTCTCAGCCTGAGGGAGAGGTGGGCACCACAAGAAGGCCAACCCAGGCAGTGCTCAGTTGGCGGTGGGGGAGCAAACCAGGAAGAGAGAGAATCACTCAAATCTCTGGTCCCAGCACCACTGCTACAACCTGTCCCCTCTGGCTCTCTAGGAATAGTGGTCAATACCAGGTCACTCTCCGTGTTAGGTCATGGGCCCTGCCCTCTCTCACCTGGCCCTTGCGTGGGACCCAGATTCACTGAGTGGACAGCAGAGGGGGCTGGATTTCAGAACCCCACCACCACCACCCAGAGAGGGTTCTCAGAGGGAAGCAAGGCCCTTCATTCCTTGGCATCTCTGCCTCTACATGAAATGGAGAAAAGGAGCTTTGGGCGCCTTTCCTCTGCCAGGATTTAAATGCTTGTTGCTTGTTATGATTCAGCTAACATTTATTTACGTCACGGTATGCCAACACTGAGCAGTTTATGTCATCCTCACGATGACCCCCCTGTGACAAAGGAGGTACTGTTTATCCACCCCCACTCCCTCCACAGAGAGGCCAGAGAGGCAAAGAGGAGGTTCATCTCTTGACTAAGGTCACACAGCACATGGCAGTAAGTGGCACCCGTACCAACACAACACAAGACCGTCTGTCCCTCCCTGCAGGCAGAGCTAGGCTAGAGCAGAACATCGTTCTGCATTCTGTGGACTTTGAAAAGAAAGATCCTGGCCCAACGCCCTAAGTCATTATGGGAATTGGTGTCTGCTGCAGTCCAGGGGGGGCACTAAGAGGAAAAGAGCTCAGCCTGGCTCTTCCCCCTCACCCAGGCCAGGGCAAGACCTCCCACCTCACTGCGGCTCCTGTGAGGAGTTCCTTCCTCCATTGCAGCAGCTCCCGGGCAGCTCCCTCCTCCCAGGCTACTTCTGAGTGTGGGGTCTCCAGACCTGCATGGTTCTGGTCCTGACTCAGCCCCAATGTCCCGTGTCACTTGGCCTTCCCAACCCTCTGGGCTCCGGTTGGCTTCTCTGAGAAGGGAGCAAGTGGACCAGCTGACCTCCGAGACCCTTGCAGCTGGGCCCTTGCAGGACACAGACAATCAGCTCGTTCTTTGGTGAATGGGCCGGGGAGGCAGCGAGCGAGTATGAAGACATTTGGACTTTGCTGCTTTTGGGAAACCCCAGATGGAATTTGGCGTGGAATCTAGAGTGACCCACTGACTGCCTGCCGCCTCCGGCCTCCCTGCGCCTGTGTTCCTGCACGCCTAAGCACACACGTGCATGCATACGGCCACTTCCCTCCCGTGGCCAGACGAAGGGGCCAACAGAAGATGGTGTCCCCATGCAGGACCCTCCTGCCTCCAACAAGAAAGGGCCCTGTCTCCTCAGCCTGGGGCCCCACTGTGCCCCTACCCCAGCCTTCCACGTCCACCCCTCAAACTCCTCCATCCCGTTCTCAGTTCTGCCATTTCATTCCCCAAGATACCCTCTTCCCCTAAACACACCCATCTTTCCTAAAGGCCATACCTTGATGGGACTCCAGGTCTAGGCAGAGTGGCAGGGGGTCCGGGGCTTGGGTGTAGGAGGAACACGGCAGGGGCAGGAGGGAAGCCCAAGTTAGCAAGAACCTCACTAAGGAGCAGTGGTGTGGGTATTGCTGGGAGAAGGCTCCAGCACTCTCTGGATTAGGCCCCCCTTGGTAGAGGGGCTACCTGGTGCCAGAGCCAACTTTGTGAGCTGCCCCTGCCCATGACCTTCTCCATGCTCAAAGTCACCAGGAACTGGAAATAGAGGCCATTGTGTGGGGCCAGACCCCAATTTCACTTGGATTAGGAGACTGGAAGATTCGGTCCTTAAGAGCAGAGCAAAAAGGGCCAACAGATAATGAGAAACAGAGACAGGGAAAGAGGGGCCCAGAGAGACCCGGGGAGCTGGTGAGAAACACGGTCAGGGAGACACAGGACCAAATCAGACACAAAGGAAACAGAAACACACACACAGAGAAACAGGCTCCCAGGGAGACAGTGATTCACAACCAGAGATGGGAAAAGGAGCAAACACGCAGACGTGGAGAGGAGCGGCGGAGGCAGCGCCGGGGAGAACAAACGGGAGGATGGACCGGGAGGGATGGCGAGGGACCAGGAGAGGTCACCGAAGGCAGAGATGAGGACAGGCATAAAGAGCAAGCGGGGAGAGAAAATGGAAAGGCAGCCAGAGGAGGAAGTTCGGTGCGTCCCTACTAAGCTGGGGATCTTCTTCGGTGGCAAAGTCAGATTTGAGACGCGGCAGGAGACGCCTAACAAGCTGGTTGCTGAGCCTCCCCGGGAGCCCTCCCCGTCTCCCCGGGGCCGGGAGCAGCACCCCACCCAGCAGCTCCCCTTCGCCCCCTCCCCGGGGGTCCGGGCTCCATCTCTCCAGCTCCGGCACGGGGCCCCCGCGTCTCCTCCGTGTGCGGGCATCTGGCTGTCGCCCGGCGCCTCTGCCCCCCGAGACGGCCTCCCACCCCGCCCACCAGCCTGCTCCCCCAGGGCGGGCGCTCGCGGGGCCCGGGTCCCAGGTCCCAGCCGCGCGGCACTGGGCTCCGTGGGAATCCGGCGTTGGGCGATGCTGCCACCTGGCGGCCGGACCCGGGAAGCACGGCGCGCCCGGAGGGCTGGGGCGCGGCCGCCGAGGGTCGGAATCCGGCCCTCCCAGCCGGGACCGCCTCCGCGGGGTCTTTCCAGGAATCCGGATGGGCCGGCTCGGCCGCGCCCCTGTTCCCCTGGCTTCCGCTTCGCCCCGGGGGCCGACCCGGGGGGCCCATCCCTGAATCCTGGGCCATAATTGCCCCTGGAGTCAAATAGAGGAAGTGCACTAACACGTCCCCCGGCGGTGCGGGGGACCCCGGGGGACACAAACGTACTAGTGCTGTGGCCCTGAAATCTACCAGCCGCCTGTCCCTCTGTTCTTGGCCAAAAATACGGGGGACACATCGCCCCCACGCGCCCTACAGTGCCGTCCATCCGCCCCGGGCCTCCGCCTTCCTCTCCCGCAAACTCTGCCCCCGCAAGCGCAGATGGGAAGGGCTCGCAGCGGCCGCTCGCCCTGCCCGCATCCTTTCCCCCAGCGCCCCCACCCCCGACTCCCGGCCCGGCGCAGCGCCGCCTCCCTCAACCCCGGGGCCACGGGGGGGTGGAGGAGCGACGACTGGCAACGAGCAGCTCTAGAACTGATCCCACTTTTTTTTCTTTTTTTTTTCTTTTTTTTTTAACCGGTTAATCTCTTCTACCTCCCTGTTCCGGAGACCCAGGTGTCCTCTCCTCCCCTCCCTCCCCTCCCCGCCCCCTCCCTGCCCCAAGTCCGGCCCTTCGCGGGTGCATAAGCTCCGCCCCCATCCCGAGGCGGGGCCCCATAGGTGGAGAGACGTGGGAGAGGTCGCGGCCCCGCCTCTCCCCTCCTCCCCCTACACACGGAAGCTCCGTGGCCCCCATGCCAGGATGTCCGACACCTGGGTCCCCGGCCTCCTACCCACCTTGCTGCTTGGCCTGCTGACGGGCCCCCAACAGGTGAGCGCTTGGGAAGTGAAGCTGTAGAACTTTCGGGGCCCTACCCCTGTGGGGTCAGGGGCCGACTTCTGGAGCCCGGTCACCACCTTCCATTGTCAGGATTTCCTCGTGACCCGTACGCACTCAGCGACTTCCTTTCTCTCTTTGCCGGCGAGGTGGAGGTGGCGGCAGCGGAGGGAGGTCCTGAGAAGGCCCGGGTTCCTATCGCCTGTGGGGGACTGGAGGACCCTGGCCCCCGCCCACCACCCTCTGACACCTAGTGCTTCACTGTGAGCGGGACTTTGACCTTCCAATTAGTCTGGGCTCGTCCTTCCCGCTTCTTCCCGCGGCGTCAGGACAGGGACTAGGGGGGACCGAGGTCTGGACGCCTGGCCAGCCTGTCTCCCTAATTCTGTTCCTCCAGTGCTGGGTGACCTTGGGGGAAGCTCTGGCCCTCTCTGGGACTGTGTCTCTCTGCTTGTCCCTTAGGGGAGAGAAGGCTCCCTCCACGCCTTCTAGGAGTGGGCGTAGGATTCCAGCCTGTGCAGAATTTGATCTGTCTGCCTGACCCAGTGCAGGGCTGACCTCTGAAATCAGTGATTCTGAGCGGGAGGTAGGGTTTATGCACCCCCTCATTCCTCCGGTTCCTCTGTTAAACTCTGAATTGTTGGGCGAGTCCTGTCCAGTCCTGGGATGGGAGATTATCCTGGCAACTGACATGAGTCTAGTCTAGCCTAGAACAGTCTAGAATTTTTCACTTCTGGTAAGAATGCCAGCGACGTCCCAGGCCCCCTCCCCAAAACAGGGCCCCATCACACAACTGTGCTGACTCCCCAGCCTCCGCCCCTGGAGCCCGGGTGCTCCTTCCCAGCCGCGAGGCAAGCCGTTTGTGCCAGCACTCAGCTGAGCATCCTCTTGATTTCTCCCAGCAACGTCAGGGGCCAGGTGCTTATAATGTCCCCACTGCACGGGTCAGTAAGCTGAGGTTCTCCACGACCACACAGCCGCTCAATAAAACTCAGACTCAACCACCTCGGACAAGACCACCCCCAGGTTAAAGGGGGGTAAGAGAACCTCTCCAAACAGCAACTCAGGATTCACTTATTTTACCTGTTCATTGTCCGTAGCTGGGGGCCAGGAGAGCAGGGAGAGGCGGGGTCTGACATCTGAAGGGGGAAGAGGGTGCCTGAGTGTCTGGACACCTTGGTCTGCCCCCAATTCTGCATTTGCCCCTATGTGTGAAGTTCCCCCTCTCCCTGGGCCAGCCTTCCTGCTCTAGTCCCTGGGGTGCCAAGGTTTGTGGGAGGGAGGCTTCCAGGTGGAGCTGAGCCCAGAAATGGAGAATCAGCCCAAGTGTTAGTGGCTAGCATCAGTTTTCTTGGCTTTACTGTCGTTAGCAATTCAAAGGTGATTGAATTATTTCAAGTAAAGGTATGAAGACGTGGTATCTTGCCAGAGTCGGCATCTTAACCTTATGCTGCGGTTATTTGTCACCTGGAGGTTGGAGGGGAGTGACAGATAACTTCCCATTCCCTCCTGTGTTCCCACCCCTGCATTCCCTGCCCCCCCACGCCCACCCCACAGTCTGGGAGCAGCCAGGAGGAAGTGAAACCAGGTAATCAGCGACTGCTCTTTCATTCATTCTGCCAATGTTGTGGTGGTTGGATTTTTCACCAGTGATGACAGGCAAAAATCCCTGTCCTTCTGGAGTTTACATTCTTCTGATGAGACAAACAGTTAACAAGATAAAGGGAAACATATAGGATATTAGTTGCAGGTAGGAGCTCTGCAGAAAACTTAAGGAGGGGGAGGGGCAAGGAATGCTTTGGGGGACTAGACGCAATTTTAAATAAGATGGACAGAGAAGGAGGTGTGGGAGCCAGCCTCACAGATACCTGGGCTAAGCATGTTTCAAGGAGGGTTTATACACATCATTGCCAATCCGGTTAAATTCTGGACCAATACCCTGGATGCCCTACAGAACTGGTGCAGAAAAGGGAGGGAGGGATGGTGAAGCTGGGTCCCGCAGAGGAGGGTCTGGGTGGCTTCAAAGAGCAAGGAACACGCCCCCACACCCCCCACACACCCCTAGGGAACTGAAAGATGAATGGGGTTCAGCTGACCATGCAGGCAGGAGGAAGAGGGCCTGCCCTTGCATGCGGGTGTAAAACAACTAGGCGTCTTCAGGGAACTCCTACCAGCTGTGTGTGCAAGGGGTACAGGGGGGAGACACTTGTGGCTGGGGGTCCAGGCACCAGGGAGACACTGAAGGGGGAGCTTCCAGCATGGTTTTAGGTGATCAGATTTGCTGGATAGGAACTTGCCTTCAGTGTGGGGAGTGATTGGAGTGAGCGGGAGGAGAGGTGCTGGTGCTTTGGACTGTAGAGGAGGGATGGAAAGGAGATAGATTGAAGGGGTGATCAGAGGCACGTGCTTCCAAATCTGGGGGTGAGCAGGTGTGGTGCAGGGGTGTGATGTGGAGAGAAAGGAGAGTTGGGGGCACCCGTATCAGCTGGGGCTCCACTCACAGACCTTCAGTGATATGAAGAAGCAGGCTGGGGGAGGATGTTGATCCATTGGGGACCCGCTGCAGGCTCTCAGGCACCTGGCTGCGTAGAGATGCCACCCCTTGGTTTATGACCGCCCCCCCCCTAACGTCCACCTCTTTTCTTCCACAGGCTGCAGCCAAATGTGGGCTCTTCTTGTAAGTCTGGGATTTGGGCTAGAACTTCCAGTCTGGGGAGGAGACACCCCAAATCCTGCCCTGTCTGCCTTCATGGGAAGGGGGCCAGAAAGGCACCTCATCCATCACATTCCCCCCACTTCCCGCCCTCCTCCTCCTGCCAAGCAGGGCAGAGTTGCACTTGTGGGTGTGTCTGGAGTCTAATCTCCACCCCTCTTTCCATCTTCTAGGTCTCAGGCTGTCTCTCCTCCAGGAGTACCTGCCCCCAGGGGATGGGGCAGGCAAACTGTGCCAACCTTAATATATAAATGCCCAAAGGCCTGAGCGAATGAGGAGGGACTGAGGGGGGCGGCCCCTGAGCAGGTGAATGTTTCCATCAAATCAGCCCTGGATGTTCCAGGAACACCGTTTCCTTCCCACCTTTTACTCCATGGGCACCAGCAAGGGCTCCTCGAGTTCGCTCCAGGACAGCCCCCACTGCTGGGGACTGTGGGCAGGAGGGCCCTGTCCCACTCCTTAGAGGGCTCTTGCAGGCACTACAACATGCCATCCCCACACCTGCCCAGTGAGGTCAACAGGACATTCATCCCACCCATTTTATAGATAAGGAACATAAGACCCAGAAAGAAGTGTGACTTGGCACAAGTAGTGAAGTGAGCCTGGAATCCAGATCCTGGGTCTTAGACCCAGCTTTGCCCACAGAGCCCAAGGAGGGCTCCTCCTTCCCACCCTGCTGGGGCATGGCTTGTGCCCTGAGTGTATGAGTGAGTTGTGTGGAGGCTGGGATCTTTTTGCCACCTTGGTACCAACAGCCTTTCTTTGCCTCCCTCCAGCACCTGCCCCAAAGGATTCAAATGCTGCGGTGACAGCTGCTGTCAAGAATATGAGCTCTTCTCCAGTCCTCTGAGGTGAGCCCAGGACCAGGGCATAGTGGTTGGGTTGCCTGGACCTCCTGCCCAAGGGGTGGTGCAGGTTGGTGGGGGAAGGGATGACAGGGACAGTCCAGAGACTCAGGGAGATGTTGGTGGTTCCTTACCCCAGGATTTTTGTCATCACCTTCCTCATCATCATACCCCTTTTGTGCATCTGCTGCGTGGCTAAGCGGTTCTGTCGCAACTGTGGAGACCAGGAGCAGGACCCCCCAGTGGATCATGAGGATCCCCCGGATCCGCCCTCCATTGCCCCCCCAGAGAGGGTCAGGGCGTCCACCTTTGAGCCCCCACCCCCCTACAGCGAGGTGAGTGTCTCTGTCCCATTCCTTGCTCTGTTCCTCAGCTGGCCATACCTCCCTATTGTCCAGATTTTTAGAGCAACCAGTGACAGCGAGGCCCTCCTTCCACCAGGCCTCCGGACCTAGAGAGGGCTCTGCAGCCACCGTCGCGTCACCCCCTCCCTGGGAAGGATGCACAGCCAGCACTTGGGTGGTGATGGCTGGTGCCTGGCCCTGAGAAGACTCTGTGTCCCCTCTTTTACCTGCAGATCATTCTGAAGCCTGTCCTGCCCCCCATGGAGCCACCCCCTCCCTACAGCTTCATGCCTGAGGAACACCCTGGGGTGCCCAGGGGCATTGACAACCCAGCCTTCTGAGCCACCACCCTCCTGGAACTGCAGTATCAGCCCCTCCTCTGCAGTACCTCCTGGATTAAGCCAAAGACTCCTGGGACCCCTGTGGCACCCCCACCCCTCCTGCCATGTCTCTGCTGTTCTTGGTTTTAACTTATTGTTTTTCCTGTCCTCTTCCACCTTAGCTGCCTCTCTTGTCCCAGGTGCTGGCCTGGAGTGTCAGCCTCCCCTCAGCCCCCATCTCATGCTAGAGGCTGCCAGGAGGAAGATATCGACACTTGAGGTGCCTTGAGGTGCCCACCGGTAGGGTGGGCTACTCTGAGGAGTGGAGAGAACCCTGTTTCCAAGGGGTATACAAATCTCGAGATCTTGTAGAGGGCACTCCTGTTCCTCGGAGATTGCACTGCATGGGCTCTTCGCCACCTCCAGGTCTACTTGAATAGAGAAGACCCTGTTGTACCCTACCCCCCACATGTGTACTCACTAAATTTTACCTGGTTGTCACTGGGAGTCCGCCTCTGGCTGTGTAATTGGGGAGTGAGCCTAGGCACTGCTGGAGTCCTGGCAGGGAGGAGGTCACTGCACCCCAAATCCTACCATTGATGTGTTACTGATGAGCCTGGGTGGACAGTACATCTGTGAACCACCCTCTGGGAGAGGATCTTTGCAGATGCTTTGACCCAGACCCAGGTCATGGTGCTAAAGAGCCTGGACAGGGAGCTGGGGATCCCCTGGGAGCGACTGTTCTGTTCTTCACCATCCTATCCTCCCACTGCTCTGCCCGGTGGAGCTCAGCTCCCTGCCATTCTGGCCACAGGGATGGGGGGGGTGGTGAGGGGAAGGGGGTGGGGGAAGCTAGCCATCTGTGGGGTGGGGCCTCCCACATCTGCCCCACCCTAGAATCTTCTGGGGGAAGAAGAGGAAAGGGCAGATTCTCCCTCTCTTCCAACCCAGTGTGTGTTCTGGGCACTCCCACCTCAGCTCATCTGTGGGCTAACCCCTAAGAGGAAAGAAGCATTCCCCATTGCACCATGGGAGAGAGTCCTCTCGAGGAGCGTTCATCCCCATGGGGCCTGCAGCGAAGGGTGGAGCTGGGGGACTAGCATGGGGTCCACGGCGGGAGAGAGACCCTCCACATCAGCGTCTCAGGGCCCAGGTAGGGCTGGACTCTGATGCCGTGACCCTGCCTCTGTCCTGCAGCCCGTGCGTGCCAGCCTTCCTCCACAGACGGGCACAGCAACAGCACTGACCGAAGCTCCTGGGGAGATCGGAGGTAGGACTGGCCCTGCTGTGCTAGCCACAGGGCTCTCTCAATAATACCCATTCTTAGGGTGTCACAGCCCAGGCTGGTGGCAGAGCCAGGAGCAGGGAAATGACACAGCCAGCCCCGAAGATGCTAAGAACAGGGGCTGCCTGACTGGGGCTGGGTACAGAGCTCCAGAGGAAGCACAGTGGTTGGTTGGGGACAGTATCGTGTCAGATGGAGTTGGCAGTTAGGAGAATGAGCACAGTCACAAGAAGGTTCCCGTGAGTTTCAGGGATTGATGAGGGGGAGGAAAAAGAAGATATACGTGCTTTGTGCAAGGGTGGCGGCTGGCTCCAATTAGAGAGGTCACAGAGCTGATGTTGCCCTCGCTGGGTAAACACCTACCTGGGTGGGAGGATGTTAAAACAATAGGCTTTGCAGACCTGGAGGAGGTCTCCTTCAGCCCCAATGCCACCTTCTTTTCATCAAAGATGGCATGAGGCCTTTAAATCTTCCCCAGATGCAGCAGAGTGGCCTGAGGGAAAGTAAGTGGTCATCCTGAAAACTAGCATCGCTGGGACCTGGTGGCAGAAGTGGCCAGTTCTAGGTCTCTCTGCTTATTGTTGTGGGAGGGGGGATTGTGTGACCCTAGAGGGCAATCTAGGAGCATCTTTTCGCCCCATGGATCATTACAAAACTCCTACTCTGTGTCAGGCACTATGCCCAGCACTGGGTATCCATTCTGATGGAAAATGCACATGACCCAGCAATTCCACTTCTGGGAATGATCCTCCAGAAATGCTCATACAGAAGAGCTTAGAAAGATGTCCATTGCAGCAGCATTGTAGCTGGGGGAGGGGGGGAGGGTAAATAAAAATACGCTAAATGTCCATTAATGGGAACCAATTAAATATACTGGATCCTTCCATATTGTGAATGCAATTCAGCCTTTTAAAAGGATGATGAAAGAGATCTGCCACAACCAACTGGCACAATGCTCATCATTTATTATCACGGAGGACAGGGAAATTGTAGAATAATGGTCTATGATCTCAAATTGTAACTACATACTCGATCGTGCATATATATATATTTTTTTTGTTTGCAAATGTATAGAAATGATCTAGAAGGATACGAACCAAACCATACCCACTCCACTACTTCTAATAGTGGTTGGCAATGTGGGGTGGAGGGGCTGAGGTAGTCAATTGTAAGGGAGGTCTTTTACTTTGTATGCTTTGTCATATTTTTTATAATAAGCAAGCATTACTTTCAAAAAAATTGTCATGGAAAAATAGCTTTAGAAGTTCATGAAGACTCACCTTGTAGACTTTGATCAATAGCAGTTCATATATTATCAGCCCCGCTATGAGGAAGAGGCGGGAAGAGCTCTGACATTTGGCACACACATGACATGTGAAGCCGAGGATGAGATCAGCAATGGGCAGGAGAAAGCCTGGACACCTGCCAGGGGTTTGAGGACATGTGATACCCACATGTTAACCCGAGGCTGTTCTGTGACTGGCTGGCACTCTGGACATATCCGATGTCTGCCTGGTTGGTTGGGTGGATAAGCATTTTCTCAATGACTGAGAATTCATCCTTTGCGCTTGGTTTAAGAGCTTGAACCTAATGAAAGGATAATGAAAGATGGAATCATGGGATGGATGGATGGATGAATGGATGGACGAATGAATGATTAACTGGGCAAATGAATGACTCAATGACAGAACAAGTGTACAGATCTGCCACCGGACATTTGTAAAGACACATGTGGCGTGGTTAACAAGAAGGTGCTCCTTGTGGCTATAGACTTCTATCTGCAGGAGACTCTCCAGAGGATGGGGAGTACAGGGAAAGCTGTGGGGCAGGGGAATTGCTGGAGGATTGGGGGAGGGATGACACCAACAAGAATCTCCTTTCACCCCGGGACTGAGATTTTAGAACTCTGGCTTCCGGCCTTGAAGTTTCTGCATTTGGCATCTCTGGGTCTCAGTTTCTCTGTACAGTGAAAAGGTTCACCCCTTCTAGCTCTGGTAGGATGTAGCTCTTGGACTCCCACAGGGAGAGGACTGAGGAAGTAAGAGAATTCAGGGATCCCCCTTGATTGTAATAGCCTCACCTCTACCCCTGTATCAGCTGCACACTCCAGTGTGTCATCCCTGGTAACCTCAAACTTCTTGCTCCCTATGCTTCCAGCTCACGCACCACAGTAGCCCCAAGGCAGCAATTCTCTGAGCCTACTGAGACCTCCAAGCCTTAGCCCCGCTGCAGTGCCAGCCACCACGACGTCCTCACTGTCCTCCTTACCCAGCCTGGAGTCCTTGATCCAGCCTGATAATCACTGCCCTGTATCTAACCCCTTTACCCCCTTCTCTGTCCGTTGTGCTCACCTGGCAAAACCCCAAACCAAAGATCTAACTAATTTTGGATCCAGCTCAAGAACCAGCACACCTGAGCAATTGGACTCACTTTAGAATCAAAACTTGCAGATCCCATGTGGGCTCCCAACTCTTCCAACATACCTTAGAAGCTTCCCATCCTCATTCTTGAGATGACTAATTTATACTGTCTACTCTGTCATCTCCCACACTCCCAGCCTCAATTTCAACTGGTGATGGTATCACCAGAGACAAAAATAGATACAGTCACAGAAGAACTTGCCACACACCCTCCCTTCACCTCTGGTGATATCCCCCGGCTGGGCTTCACCCCTCGTGCCTTCTCAGACCTCGTTCCCGCAGTGATGCTGCATCAGCTATTTCTCCCACATTGATGGACCTTGGTCATTATCTTCTGGGTGTAAGTGCCTCATCACCCATCTCAGAGAAGCCCTGCCCTGATACCCTCATTCCTGCGTCTGCTGTTCCACGCCTTTTCCTTTACCCCCATCCCCAGCCTATGCCATCCCTCTCCAGCCAGCCCTTTGTCCCCATCATCACCTGCAATGGCTCTTGTCCACAGCACCAATGACCTACATTTTGCCAAAGCCGAAAGTCAATTCTTGAGCCTCATTTACTCAGTCTGTCAGTGGCATTTGACACACTTGGTTGCTTCCTCCTTCTTATAAAACTCTCTCTTCTGGATTTCTCTGACACCACCTTCCATGAGTTTCCTCCTATGTGCCCACAGCTCCCTCTCAGGCTCCTTCCTGTTCCCCTCCTCCTCCACCATCTCTGAATGTTAATTGGCCTGAGGGACCTGACTTGGCTTTGGCTCTGTCTTTCTCTTCATTCATTCCTATAGTGACTCTCATCTGGTTGTGTGCCTTCAGAGACCATCTGTTGTCTGATAGATCTCAAATCTTTATCTCTGGCCAGGGCTTGTCCCTTGAACTGTGGACTTCTGTCTTTAACTTCTGTTCAACTACCTGACACCTCCACTTGGATGCCAGGTGAACAAACCACAGCCACGACTAGGCTCTAACTTCCTTCTATCCTGCCCTAAATCTAAGTCCTTCCCAAGTTGTCCCATCCTAAATAGGTGGCAGCTGGCCAGTTGTTCAGGCCAAAAACCAGTGATTGTGATTTCCCTCAGTCTCTTCCCTTCTCATCCTGCCTCCAAATTAGACCATATGATTTTTTACCATTTCACTGTTTCAGCCCTAGACCAAGACATGGTCAAGTCTAGCCTAGGCCATCTCAGTGACATTCTAATTAGCTTCCTGCTTCTGCTCTTGTGTCCATTTTGCCCCTGCTGTTCATCCTACGCACTGAAGTCAGGGAGACCTTTCTAAAGCACAAATAAGGGACGCCTGGGTGGCTCAGTGGTTTAGTGCCTGCCTTTGGACCAGGGCATGATCCTGGGGTCCCAGGATCAAGTCCCACATCAGGCTCCCTGCGTAGAGCCTGCTCCTCCTTCTACCTATGTCTCTGCCTCTCTCTCTCTCTCTCTCTCTCTCTGTCTCTCTGTGTGTGTGTGTCTCATGAATAAATAAATAAAATCTTTTAAAAAAATAAAGCACAAATAAGACACATTGTTCCCCTGCTTGAAAGCCTCTGTTGGTTGCCCATTGTAGTCAAAATTAACTCCAAATCCCTGACTGGAGCCTGTAGGACTTGGCAGGTGTGGCCCTTCCCATCCCCTGTCAAATCACCTCCTACTTCTCTCCTCCCTCCTCACTGTATTCCAGCCACAGTGGCCCTCTCTCTGAGCCATGACTGTCCCAAATTAACCTGGCTCAGGGCCTTTGATGGCCTTTCTGCTTGGAATTGTCATCCTCCAACTTTGCCCACAGTCTTCACATGGTGGCAACCTTTTCATCATTCTGGTTCCAGTTCAGCCATCACCTTCTCCAAGAAGCCTTCCCTGACTACCCCCCACTCTATTCTTCACGATGCTTCCCAGTGCTGGAAGTCATCTTATTTATTTGTGTGCTTGGGTGTTTACAATCTAGTTCCTCCCACTGGACCCAGACTCCTCAGGGACAGTGTTTTGCCAGGTTCACTGTCCCATCCAAAGTCTAGAATAATGTCTAGCATGTAATAGGCATCATTCTTCGTTGACTGACTCACCCTGTGGCCATAGTGGTCATGGCCACCTTGAAAGCAAAGCTCAAACTTTCCTGCAAGAGAAAAAGAGAAAAATCCAGGTTAAGGACCTCAGGTGTCATTTATTTCACCCTAAAACCCATTTTCCTTTTTGTAATCCCTGTGGAACTTCAGGATCCTATTATCCTATGGGAATTTGAGAGAAATGTTGATATAGTCCAACCTCATCTTATTATAGATGAGATGGATAAAGTCCAGAAAAGAGAAGTGACTCATCCAAGGTCACACAGCTGGCAGGGTCAAAAGTTAGATTTAAAACTCAGTCTCCTTAGGGCACCTGGGTGGCTCATTCAGTTGAGTGTCTGACTTAATTTCCCCTCAGGTCATGATCTCAGGGTCATGAAATGGATGCCCACATTGGGCTCCACACTCAGTGGAGAGTTGGCTTGAGATTCTCACCTCTTCTTCTCCCCCTGCCACTGTGCATGCACTCATGCTCTCCCTCTCTTTCTCTCTCTCTCTCTCTAAAAAAAAATAAATAGATCTTTAAAAAGGTAAAAGTCTCTTCAAGGAGATAGAGATGGAGAATGAATTAGCAGGTGCCAATGGTCACAGGTGACATGGGGATAAGAGTGAGAGGGAGTGGGTGTCACGATCAAGGAGTGGCAGGAAGGATGTCTTTGCCATGGGCGACGGGCTCTGTACCCTGTTTGCAGTGGTGGTTACAACAAATCAACATGGGTAGTAAAGTAACACACACACACACATTGTCCCAGTGTCAGCCTCCTGATCTTGATACTGTGGATAAGATGTAGCCACTGGGAGGAACTGAGCAAAGGGAACTTGGGACCTCTTCCTACTGTTTTTGTCACTTCGAGTGAACTGGTAATGATTTCAAAATAAAAAGATTATAAAAAAATCGGTTTCCTGCCTCCACATTCAAGAGCTTTTTTTTTTTTTTTTTTTTTTTTTACATTATTAAAGACCATTAGGTCAAATTTAGGTTCAGTTTATGTGCTCAAGGTCCAATACAAAGCCCCATTAATTGCTTTTTATAATTTGCAGTTCGTATAAACTAGTAATTTGGGTGTAGAGGGATGTAATTTGCAGATGCTCCACTGCAATGGCAAATGCAAAGTTGAATGGATCTTCTCCCTCCTTCATACCTGACCATGACTTTTCTTGTAGCCAAGTTCCTGCTCACACTGAGACACAGATAAGAGGAAAAATTCTCAACTTCAGGGATGAGTTTCCTGGTCATCTGGGTGCACCTCCGTGGGGCATGATATATGCATATATATACATGCAGTTACCAATTTATATAATTTGAAGACTTCTGAACTATAAGTCTTACTCTTCCATCTCTTATCCCTACGCATCTTGTTTGTGCCATTTGGTTGTTTTTCTTGTGGTTTCGTTTGTTTTCCCACTTTTGTTTCCAATTTTTAAAAATTGTGGTAAAAGATACACAAAATTTACCATAACCATTTTTAAGGGTACAGTTCAGTGGTATCAAATGCATCCATGATGCTGTACAGCCATCACCACATCTGTGTCAGGGCTCCATCCATATGCATAGCTCCTGTCATCTTTAAAACTGTATCCACTAGAGAGTAACTCTCCATTCTCTCGCCCTCTCCCCTCCCCCAGTCTCTGGCAACCACCATCCTGTTTTTTTTTTTTAAATTTTTTCTCCATTTATTTATGATAGTCACACAGAATGAGAGAGAGAGGCGCAGAGACACAGGCAGAGGGAGAAGCAGGCTCCATGCACCGGGAGCCCGACGTGGGATTCGATCCCGGGTCCATCCTGTTTTTTGTTCCTGTGACTTTGACCCACTCATATGTGACTAAGTACTTCATATAAGTGGAATCATATAGTATTTGTCTTTTGGGTCTGGTTTATTTCACTCAGTATAACGTCGTCAAGCTTCATCCTTGTCGTATAGTGTGTCAGAATTTCCTTCCTTTTCAAAGTAGAACAATATTCCATTGTATGTATATACCACATTTTGCATATCCATTCATGTGTTGATGGAACTTGGGTTGCTTCCACATTGCAGCCATTGTGAATAGTGCTGCCAGGAACTTTGCTGTACACACCGCTCTTGCTGTCAGTTCTTTTGGGTATATGCTCACAAGTGGAATTATTGGATCATATGCTAATTCTATGTTTAGCATTTTTTAAAAAAAGATTTATTTATTAGAGAGAGAAAGAATGAATGGGAGGGGCAGAGGGAGAGGGAGAGAGAATCTTTGAGCAAACTCCACATGGAGCACAGACTCTGACAGGGCCCCACCCTATGACCCGGCACTCAGCTGAGTGAGCCACCCAGGCACCCCAGCCCTTCCCTCTCTCCATTTTATTTTATTTAAAGATTTTATTTATTTATTCATGAGAGACACAGAGAGAGGCAGTCACTATGCAGGGAGCCTGACGTGGGACTCTATCCTGGGCCTCCATGATCACACCCTAGGCCAAAGGCAGGCCGGCATTCAACCACTGAGCCACCCAGGCGCCCCTCCCTCTGTCCATTTTAAAATCAGGCTGTTTGGTTTTTTTGTTTTAGAGTTTTAGGAGTTCTAAGTATATTCTGGATATTAATTCCTTATTAGATATAAGATTTGTGAATATTTTTTCTAATTCAGTGGGTTGCCTTGTTACTCTTGATATCATCCTTTGATAGACAAAAAATGTTAATTGCCACAAAGTCCATTTTGTCTATTTTTTTTCCCTCATTTTTTTACCGTTGGATTCCTATCCAAGAAATTATTACCAAATCCAAAGTCGTGAGGCTTTTGCCTTCTGCTTTCTTCTAGGAGTTTTACAGTTTTAGGTCTTACATTTAGGTTTTTGACCCATTTTGAGTTAATTTTTGCACACGATTGTTAAGTATGGCTCCAACTTCATTTGTTTGCATGTGGATATACAGTTTTCTCAGCACCATTTGTTGAAAGACTGTCCTTTCCCCTATTGAATGGTATTGGCAGCCTCGTCAAAAATCATTTGACCTGGGATGCCTGGGTGGCTCAGTGGTTGAGCATCTGCCTTCGGTTCAGGGCGTGATCCCAGGATCTGGGATTGAGTCCCACATCAGGCTCCCTGCGAGGCGCCTGCTTCTCCCTCTGCTTGTGTCTCTGCCTCTCTCTCTGTGTCTCTCATGAATAAATAAGTAAATCTTAAAAAAAAAAAAAAAGTCATTTGACCCATACGTGAGGGTTTATTTCTGGGCTCTCTATTCCATTCCATTGGTCTATGTCTGTCTTTATGCCAGTACCACACTGCTTTGATGACTATAGCTTTGTAGTAAGTTTGGAAATGAGGAAGTGGGAGTTCTAGGCTTGTTCTTAGTTTTCAAGACTGTTTTTGCTCTTTAGAGTTGCTGAGATTCCATGGGAATTTCAGGATGGACTTTTCTATTTGAAGAAAAGATCATTGGCATTTTAAAATTTATTTGAGAGAGAGTGAGCATGGGGGGAGGGGCAGAGGGAGAGGGAGAGAGAGTCCCAAGCAGACTCTGCACTAAGTGTGGAGCCCGACATGGGGCTCCCTCCCTCGACCTTGAGATGCCTTTTATTTCTTTTTCTTCCCTAATTTCTCTGGCTAGAACTTCTAGTACTATGTTGAGTAAAAGTGGCAAAGGCAGACATCCTTGACTTCTTTCTGATCTTAAAAGCTTTCAGGCTTTTACCATTGAATATGATATTCCCTGGGGGTTCTTTTTCTCAAACCCAACTGATTTAATAAAACTATTTGACAATAAAAGGAACAAAAGCATCAGACTGAATTTCAGGATGCAGCTATAAATTTAAACTCAATTCTGTGTTTGTGATATCACCATCCATGCTTCAGTATAAAGAAAGACCCAATGTAATAGTGGATCTTTTTGTACTCTTAATCCCTTTCACCTATTTTACCCATCCCTCTACCCATCTCTCCTCTGTTTGCTCTTTTCTGTTTGCTCAAAACACCAGTTTGCTCTTTTTGTTTCAGAGTCGGAGGGGGTGGGTATTTGTCTCGTTTTTTTTTTTGTTCATTTGTTTTTTCTTAAATTCATATTTGAATGGAATCATATGGTATTTGTCTTTCTGACTGACTTATTTTGCTTAGCATTATAACCTCTAGATTCATCCATGTTGTTGCAAATGGGAAGATTTCATTCTTTTTTATGGCTGAGTAATATTCCATTGTTTGTCTAAACCACATCTTCTTTATCCATTGATCTATTGATGGATACTTGGGGTGCTTCCATAATTTGGCTCTTTAAAATAATGCTGCAATAAACAGAGGGGTACATATATCCTTGTGAATAGTGTTTTTGTATTCCTTGGGTAAATACCCAGTGTGGGATTACTGGATCCCATAACTCTATTTTAAATTTTTAAAAGAGCCTCCATACTGTTTTCCAGAGTGGCTGCACTAGTTTGCATTCCCACCAACAGTGTACGAGGGTTCCCCTTTTTTTCTGCATTCTTGCCAACATCAGTTATTTACTGACTTGTTCGTTTTAGCCATTCTGACACATGTGAGGTGATATCTCATTGTGGGTTTGATTTGCATTTCCCTGATGATTAATTATGTTGAGCATCTTTGTATGTGTTTGTTGGCCATCTGTATGTCTTCTTTGGAAAAATGTCTCTTCCTGTCTTCTGCCCACTTTTTAATTGTTTTTTTTTTTTTTTGTATTGAGTTTGTATAAGTTATTTATACATTTTGGATACTAATCCCTTATTGCCTATGTCATTTGCAAATATCTTCATCCATTCAGTAGGTTGTCTTTTGGCTTTGTTGCTTGTTTCCTTTATTGTGCAGAAGCTTTTAATTTTGATGTAATCCCAAGAGTTTATTTTTTTTTGTATCCCTTTCCTTAACAAACATATCTAGAAAAACATTGCTTTAGCTGATGTCAGAGAAATTACTGCCTGTGCTCTCTTCTAGGATATTTATGATTTCAGGTCTCAGATTTAGGTCTTTAATCCATTTGGAGTTTATTTTTGTGTATAGTGTAAGAAGCAGTCCAGATTCTTTTGCATACTGTCCAGGTTTCCCACAACCATTTGTTGAAGTGACTATCTTTTTCCCATTGCATAGTCTTGTCTCCTTTGTGGAAGATTTTTTAAAAATATTTTATTTATTTATTTGAGAGAAAGAAAGCATGTGTGTGTGCAGGCATATGCGTGCATAAGTGGGAGGAAGGGCAGAAGAAGAGGGAGAGGGAGAAGCAGATTCCTTGTTAAGCTCAGAGCCCAGTGTGGGCCTTGATCATGAGACCCTGAGCCCAAGTCAGATGCTTAACCAACTGAGCCACTCGGGGGCCCCTTCTTTGTCAAAAATTAACTGACCATATCAGGGTAATGCTGGCTTCATATAATGACTTAGCAAGTGTTCCCTCCTCATAACTGTTTTTGGAAATTCTTGAGAAGAATTGGATTAATTCTTGGAAGTATTGAATAGAATTCACCTGTGAAGCCATCAGGTCCAGAGCTTTTTTTTTTGCCTAAAGATTTTGATTACTGATTCAAACTCTTTCCTAGCCAAAAGATCTATCCAAATTCTCTACTTCTTCATAATTTCATCTTGGTAGGTTTTGTGTTACTAGGAGAGGCCCTCCCCTTTGTGCTTCTGACATCAGACACAACCATCAGCAGTCAGTGCACAGATTTCTGATATTTGGATGACAGGGTCCTTTTTGCCCACCAGTGTTCCCACAAGCTATGTACAAGACTCTCTAGGAACACAGGCACAGCTGCCCACCACCTGGCTGGGGGATGGGGGATAGGAAGTTGCTATTGTGCTTAATGCTGAAATTGACTGGAATTAACTGTAGTTTACTGCCCAAGCCTTCCCCTGGATCTTGCAAGCCATTAATGGACTCCAGAGTTCCAAAATAGTTACATCAACAGTCATTGCCAGTGCAACTGTTGTCTAGGTGAGGAGATAGATTCCTGCTGCTTCCTGCTCCATTATCTTTAGAGAATCCTCTCAGCAGGATTATATTTTAATCATATCTGTTTGAGCAAATCAATTGTGTTAGCTGAGATTTGACCAATAATTTATTTGAAACTTGCTTTAGTTTCTGCCAACATTTTCACAGAACAAAAGATGTTAAGAACTTGATCAGAGACTCAAAAAGACAATGTTGACTGTTTTGACACAGCAATAGCAGAACTTTCATTAACAATTAAACCCCAAACTTATTATACTGCACAGTTTCCCATATGTTCTGTCCCCTAGATTTTCTTGGATCTGTGTCCACCTGCACCCCACTCCCCACTCACATAATCACCTAATCATAGGACTAGGGAGCAACATTTTTTACTACATGGCTCTACAGCTGACCTGTTCAGGGTGGGCACTCATCCAATCTGGGCCCATCAGAGAGCCCTTGCATGACAATTTTGGATCTGGAACTCAGTTCAGTCTGTCTAATCACTGGATTGCTCAGGGAGCACAGCTGTTAGGTGGAGGACCTGAGTCACTGGACCCACACTGGCCACTACACGAAGAAACCTGGTGAGTGGGAAAGAAGCCAACATTCAAAAGAAAGTGGACACAGGAGACAGAAAGTCCCGATGACCATCAAATGCCTGGCTCCATGTGTTCCTGAGGTCCTGCTGCCTTCCCATAGTCTGGCCATGCCACTCTTCTTTGACAACCAATAACTAATAGTCCCCCACTTTGCTCAAGCTAGTGGGAGTTGGTTTATTGTCATTTGCAACCCTAAGAGCCCAGAGTAACCTCCTAGACCCACCCTCTCACTTTACAGAGGAAGAAACAAATTCTGAGAAAGGCTCTGACTTCCCAAAGGCTGTGAGGTTAGTGAGTGACTAGGCTAAAATTAAATCTTGAGTTTCCAGACTGCTGCTTCCATGTGTTTCTTTTTTTATTATTATTATTTTTATTTTTTTTCTTCCATGTGTTTCTAAACAGCTGCCGCTACTGCAGTGCCATGTGACATTTCTAAAGCCTGTAGATTTCCAAAGTCCTCGGTTGGAGGGAAATGCCTCTGTACTTCCTCCTATCTGCAAAATAAAGGGAAAAGGATAAAAATAGGAGACCACCAAAACATAACTAGAGACCTAGGACCTGGAGGGTTGGCACAGGAAATTGAGAATGGGAAGAACAAAGTCAACCTTGTTAGAGGTAGAAACTCAAAGGACACCACAGTATCTGTGGCTGAGCTCTCACACAAGGAGGATGGGATCAAAGGAGATCTTTATCTCTTTGCAAAACTCTCATGCAGGATTCAGATGAAACTGAGCCAATAAATATCCTCCTAACCAAGGCTAAAGGGAGACTCAAGACCCATTCCAGGCTCAGCTCCCAATCCTTCCACTCTTTGAAGTTCATCCTTTGTAAAATAAGATGGCTTGGTGGGGAGGTCCAGATGCCTATCTCTGCAGAGTTGCACAGCCTCGCCAGCCCTGTGAGGTCCTATAGTTGAAGATCCCCTGTTCCCTCACCCTACCCTCCACAGGCCTCCTTGCTTTCCACCTCCCAAGCACCACTGACAAAGTCGTATGTATGTGACTTTCCCTGGAGTTTTGGGGTAACAAGGGTGATGGGCCCTGGAAGGTCACATGATACATATGCAGGAGCAAAGTGGTCACTGCTAAATAGATGACCTTACAGCCTGGGCTGGATGTGCATAGCAAGATGATGTGTGCAGACAAGCAAGAACTTGTCTCCGGAAACCGTCTCCCTGTTAGTCCCATCTTGCTGGAAGAGGTTTTGACAGCCCCAGGAGGTAATTTTGTGGGAGCTGCTGGAAGAAGTGGCTAGGAAGACAGGTTGCTTGGTGAGCCCCACTTACAGCTACCGAGGACAGGGCATATCTTTGCCCAGGACAGACAGAAGCGCTTGGTCAACACTCCAGTCATCCAGGGTGACCCAAGACACTGCAATCCCTGACATCTCTCAGCCCACTGCCCTCTGGTGCCCTCTGAGCCTGCCACAGTCACATGGTGCTTTGGTGGTTTCCTGGATTAGAGGGCAAGTCTGGGCAGCCCCAAACCCCGCTCTCTGCAGAACCCACCTTTCAAGGGTTACATTTCAAACACGTGCATGATGTGTATTAGTCACCCCTGACCTCAAGACTCCAGCCCTCCCAGCCCAGATCTGCCTCACGCCTCACCTGGAGTTTCCCTGGGCCCTGCCTGCAGCTGGGTTTCTCTTCCTTTCCTTGCGTCCCCAAACTGCAGCCCACTCTGAAGAGCATTTTAACATTTTTTTAAAAGATTTTATTTATTTATTCATGAGAGACACAGGCAGAGGGAGAAGCAGGCTCCATGCAGGGAGCCCAATGCAGGACTCGATCCCAGGACCCTGGGATCAAGTCCTGAGCCAAAGGCAGACACCCAACCACTGAGCCACCTAAGTGTCCATCATTTTAACTTTTTTATCCAAGACTTCCCATTACTCTGAGGTCTTGTTTTCATGAACAAAAAATGTTAGTGAAGGTGCTTTTCCTAATCCAGGGAGTAGCTGTCTCCATGAAAGTGATTCTGCTTGATTCTAGACCAACAAATATAATTCACGAACACTTGCAAAAGTTTTCATATAGTAAAACAAATGTCCCCCCAACTCCAAAACACTAACCTGATCCCCGTGTGTGGTTACTGCACTTCCCATACCCAAAAGTGGGACATAAATTTTAAAAATGTATTTAATTTAAAAATAACATATTATTGGTTTCAGAGGTAGAGTTCAGTGATTCAGCAGTCTTATATAACACCAAGTGCTCATTACATCAAGTGCCCTCCTAATGCCTATCACCCAGTTACCCCATCCCTCCACCCGCACCCCCTCCAGCAACCCTCTGTTTTCTATGGTTAAGAGTCTCTTATGGTTTGTCGCCCTCTCTGATTTTGTCTTGTTTTATTTTCCCTCCCTTTCCCTATGATCCTCTGTTATGTTTCTTAAATTCCACATATGAGTGAAATCATATGACAATTGTCTCTCTCTGATGGACTTATCTCGCTCAGCATAATATCCTCTACTTCCAAAAATGAAATAGCAAGATTTCATTTTTCTGATGATTGAAAAGTATTCCATCATATATACCACATCTTCCTTATCCATTCATCTGTGGGACATATTCTGATAACGGCACAAAATCTGCACCATCGGAACTATCCTAGAAAATCCAGAATGTGCTGTCTTATTTATTTTTCCATGTATCACAACACACTCATACCAGTTATGGGAATGGATCGGTTGTATGATTCTCCTTTATCCAGCAAATATTGGGACTGCCCAGGGAAGTCTCAGACACAGGAGAAAGCTCTGGGGAGCCTCTGGAATCCTAAGAATAAGCTGCTAGAATTGGATGGGTTCAATGTGGAGAGTGCTTGGCAGCCCCTCAGAAGTCCTCAGTGACCATGATCTGCTCCAGCCAAGTTCCCGGGAGCCCCTGGACACAACCTTCAAGGCTGATGACATCCCTCCTTGGGCTTTCCCTTCTTTTTTATCTCCTATTAGATATCACTCCCACCAGGGCCTCTGCACTAGACCCACAGGGCTCATGGAAGATTCTAGTTCCACCTCTGTGGGGAGGCCCCTTCTAATCCTGGCCGCGAGGGGTAGAGGGATAGAGGGGTAGGATGCCCCCACTGGCTCTGGCCTCCTGCGGTGATCAGTGTCCACAGCTTCAGAGCAGATGGCAAAATGCCTGCCTGGTGATGAAGACCTTCTGTTTCTTCCTCCTTCCAGACCCAACCGAAATTAAGCCTTGCCAGTGTACCACTCTTCTTCACTGAGATTTAAACATTTTACCTCCTCGATGGAAAAGAGTCTTTCTTTTTTAAAAAGATTTTATTTATTCATGAGAGATAGAGAGAGGTAGAGACATAGGCAGAGGGAGAAGCAGGCTCCCCACAGGGAGCCCAATACAGACTTGATCCCAGGATCACCACCTGAGCAGAAGACAGAGACACCCAACCACTCAGCCACCCAGGTACCTCAAAAAAATAGCATAAAGCTGAATTCCTACAGCCAGGATAGACTGTTTTCACAAGCTGTCCACAGTTTTGTATGGTGGCTGGAAGGCAGGTTTGAACAATGAGGTCCATGGACGACCCCCTCCCCCCTAAGAGTTTCCTGAATAGAATTCAGGGAATCTGTGAACTGAAATGGGAAAGCTATTATACTTGATTTTCACAAACCTCTAACTGAAATTTGGTATGAAGGGAGGCAACAAGCCATGGCAATATTAACACAGTAGTACCTATGGATTTGTCTCCCCGAAACCACAGATGTTGTGTCCCGCCTTACAGACATTGCCAGTGTCTTGAAATACCATTTACACTCAGAACTACTTTAAGATTATGTCAGTTATTAGACTCACGGCGAGATCTCTTTATTTAGCATTTTTATAAAGAAGCACATGCATTATTTTATCACAATTTTCCCAAATATTTTGATTATTGCATTTTAATACAATTTGTTTATTTATCCCAATGTCTTTAATTTTATTTTTATTTTATTATTATTTTTTAAAGATTTTACTTATTTATTCATGAGAGACACAGAGAGAGGCAGAGACAGGAGAGGCAGGCTCCATGCAAGGAGCCTGACATGGGACTCAATCCTGGGACTCCAGGATCACGCCCTGAGCCAAAAGCAGAAGCCCCGAATGTCTTTTATTTTATACAAAGTACATTTCTGTATTTTTCTGAGAAGGGGTCCATAGACTTCAACAGATTGCCAAAAGGCCCAGAGCAAAAATAAAATAAAATAAAATAAAAATGATGTGGGCATCCCGGGTGGCTCAGAGGTTTAGCACCGCCTTCAGCCCAGGGCGTGATCCTGGAGTCCCAGGATCAAATCCCACATCGAGCTCCCTGCATGGAGCCTGCTTCTCCCTCTGCCTTGTGTCTCTGCCTCTCTCTGTGTGTCTCTCATGAATAAATAAATAAAATCTTTAAAAATAAATAAAAATGATGTATCTCTGAACTCTGGGAGGAGGGTCGCGGCATAAGACATTTCGGAGGGGGAGGGGTGGAATTCTATTTTTTTAAGAGAAAGTAGAAGCTGTCTGTTTGGGAAGGGCATTGTTTGTGCAAGGTAATGAAGAAGGCTCGGGAGGTATGGGCAGCAGCCTTCCTATGGGGCTGTGATGAGTCTCTCTTTCCTCCTGTACTATCCTCCTGTACTGTCTGATTTGTCATGTGTCCCTCAGGGGACTTGGCCTGGGCCACCACCTTCCCCTCCCATGTCTTTTGTGTCCTGTCACTTGATTTACATGTGTCTACACATGCACTGCATATTCCCTCTGTCACATTTTGGTGCAGTGCCTGCAATGATGGGTTACACATCCTGCACGTGTCAGCCACATGTACACACATGAATTTCACATGTGAGTCACTTGTTCACTGGGGAGCATTTCCCTATTGGGAAATCCCTAGTGTGTCTGACATGTAACTGTCAGGGTAGCTCATGTATTCATTCATTCATTCATTCATTCATTCATTCACGAGTTCCTACTCAACGTGGCTGTCCCTATTTCAGGCTCCGTGGATACAACAGTGAACAAAAACCCAAAAGCCCTGCCTTTCTGGAGGCCAACAGTAAATGTCAGAGGAATAACTAAAGATTCTATTAAAAATTATTATTCAATATAATCGTAACAACACCAACATAGTAAACATATATACAAATAAATAGGTAGAGTATGTAAATAAATGATGTAGTATGCTACCTGGTGATGAGTACTGGGAAAGCATAGGGCAAGGGAAGGGGGCCCGGGGTTGTGGAGTGGAGGGGATACAACTGTGACCCAGAAGGTCAAAGCAGGCCCCCTGAAGATTCATTTGAGCAAAGACTTAAAGGAAGCAAAGGCATGAGCTTTGATGTTATCAAGGAAATGTGTTCCCAGCAGAGGGACAGCAGGTGCAAAAGCCCAGGGGTAGGAGTGTGTCTGCTATGTTGGAGGAACGTCCAGGTGGCCAGACTGGAGGAAAAAACAATAGGAATTCCAAGTTGGCTTGTTATCCTCCACCCTTGACGCGATGTGGCACACGCCCATCTGTGTGACACAGGGCCTAGAGCCTGTGCAACCGTCCTGGAAACCACCGCTCATTGTGGTGCTGGGTCATTCGACACAGTCTGATGAGTGTGATCTCAAGGGATAAAAACAAAAGACAAAAAAACCTTTCTGCAATGGTGGGTATGGCAGCTGGACCAGAAAATGAAAATCCTGTCACTAGAGGGAGGTGGAGGGAGGTAAGGGAAAGGTCCTAGCTAAGGGGCAGTGGTCACCAGGCTGGCCTCGCTGAATGTTTCCACATATGCAAAATGGGGCAAAAAACCCCTGGATCTGTGAGGGAGGCTAGAATGCAAAAATAAGCCTCCAAGTCCCAGCCTGGCTGTAGCTTGGGCAGCTCAGCACACAGTCACCCCCTCCATTCCTGGCCCCAAGGCCCCCGTGGGGCCTCACCTTCCTTGAATTCGAACTCGAGGACCTGAGGGTCAGCTCAGGTGCAAAGTAAGATCTCCGAGTGGCTTCTGTTCTGTTTTTAATCCTGAATTCTCCCACTTAGCATAATGCTTCAGATCTTCTTGGGGAAAAAGCTGGAGCCTAAATCCTAAACAAATAAAAATGTGAATTAGAACTGGCACAATTAGTGTCCTAAACATTTGAGAGTACAAGGCAGGGGGGAAAAAAAGCTTAAAAGCCCTCGTGTCACCTGCTGGCAGGCCGCCACCCTCTGGGACTCCTTGTCCTCTGCCGCCATCGTCTGGAGGGAGGAGGGACTGCGGGGACACAGAGGGATAGAGACAACGGCAGGCAAGGCTGGGTGTTGGGGTGGGCAACGGGACTGAGCCTCCTTCCGCTGACTAGGAGACTCAGGGCCCACCCCAGAGAGGCTAGCAGGGCACTCACATGGAGAGGCAGGGAGTGCGGCTCGTTTCTAGGCCCAATTCAGGGCCCAGAGAGGGCCCAATGTCAGAGGAAAGAGTCCCAGTGATGACAGGTGTACTTTCCTTTCCTTCTATGAAAGAGGAAAGCAAGATAAGACAGTTTATGTATTTATCTCAAGGCTGAACCACACCTTAGAGTCAGCATTCAAACGCAGAGCCCTGAGCCAAATCCAGGTTGAGCCCGGATACTCAGAGTATTGTCCTTGGACCAGCAGCCTCTGCAGCACGTTGGGGAGCTTGTTAGAATATTGCAGGATCTCCCGCCCCACTGGAAACTTACTGAATCAGGCTCAGCATTTTAACAGATTCCCCCTGGGCAACCAGTAATACGTGTCAGAGCGTGGGAAGCGCTGATTTGAAACATGCTGGCTTCTGACCTTCCTAGGGGGACACATTCGGATACTCCTATTTCCCCATGTTCTACACGTTCACTGTAAAGAAATTCAGACAATATAGGAAAATTTAAAGCAGAAAGCAATACACATTGTGGTGTGCAAATAATCCTTCTAAATAGGGATCCCTGGGTGGCGCAGCGTTTTAGCGCCTGCCTTTGGCCCAGGGCGCGATCCTGGAGACCTGGGATCGAATCCCACGTCGGGCTCCCAGTGCATGGAGCCTGCTTCCCCCTCTGCCTGTGTCTCTGCCTCTCTCTCTCTCTCTCTCTCTCTGACTATCATAAGTAAATAAAAATTAAAAAAAATAATCCTTCTAAATATTTTCTGTGCACATCCACGCATTTTTATAAAAATCAGATTGTATTCCCCATGCTATCCTATATGCTTTGCCTTTTACTTAAGGTACTAAGTATGATTTCTGTGTTGAAATAGTAATTGTTCAATGAATATTTGCTATACAAAAAAATTGCCTAAAACAATAGGGGTGTATTTGTCATCTATTGCTGCATTCGAAATTACTCGCAAACCTAGCAGTTTAAACCAACAAATCTTTATTACCTAACAGTGTTCCTGAGAGTCAGAATCTGGGAGTGGCTTGGTGGATAATTCTGGCTCAGAGTCTCTCTCATAAAATCTTCAACCTGTTGCAGGAGCAGCCACCTGAAGGCTATGTCACCTCACCTGCTACAAGCCAGCATTGTCGCTTACCTGAACCCATACAAATGCCATTTACCTTTTCAGGGTTCCCTGCATCTACTCCTACACTGCTCTCAACCATCCATTCATTTACCAGCCACAGCGAACTCGGAGAAAGGCAAATCCAACCTTGTTGCCCCCTGCTTCAAATCCACCCAGGGTTTATCATGGCTCTTCGAGCAAAGTGTGAAAAACAAAATAAGGAGCTTTGGGTGGTTCAGTAGGTTAAGTGTGAGACTCTTGGTTTTGGCTCAGGTCCTAATCTCAAGGGTCAAGGAGATTGAGGCTCCTGTGGGGCTCTGTTGTCAACAGGAGTCTGCTTGGATCTTCTCTCCTTCTGCCCTTGCCCCACTCACGCTCTCTCTTCTCTCTGTCTCTCTCACATAAATAAATAAAATCTTAAAAATAAATAAGTTAAACAGAGGTCTACAAGGCCCTGGGGGTCTGGTCCCTGCTGGAGGCCCTCTCTCCTCCTGGCCTTACCCTTCCCCCGCCACCCACCCAGCTTATTGTCCCCCCGCTGGGCCAGGTCCTTATGGATCTCCTCCCAGCCTCTCCTGACCAAGCTCTGTCCCACCTGGACTTTCTGTAATCAGAACTCATTCCACACACACTCAGCACACACACATTTACATGGGTGCACATATACCCACAAGGCAGCTTCGCAAACTGTGCTCCCGCCTCAGTTCTGTCTCCCAATGCCCAGCAAGTGCTAGGCCCTCAATAAATATTTGTTGAACACACTATCTTTCAGCCCTTGTATCGGTGGCAAATGTTTTCCCTGGATTGTGGTTTGCCTTTAACTTATTGTTTCTTTAACCACCAGAAGTCTTAACATTTGACATAGCCAAATCTGTTGATCTTTCTTTTGGGATTTCTCTGTGGCTTTGTGCACAGAACATTCCAGAGTTTTGTAAGAACAGGTGCCTGAACAAGGGCCCCAGGTTGAGGAATTCAGCTTAAAAGGAACAGGGAACAGACAACCTTGATGAAAAATGGTGGAGGGAGTTAAGAGACCAGGCTCAGTGGCAGCAGAGACAGGGCTGAGTGTGTCCTGGGCAGGGGAGTCTTGGCCTACAGGTCTCCATGGTGCTCACCTACCCCCTAATGGACTGGGAAAGTGTTGACACCCTAGGACATGTCAAGAGAAAACAGGTCAGAGCCTACCATCTGCTAGATATTGACTTTTCAGGTAAGAATTGAAGGACCAGGGCAGCCCAGGTGGCTCAGTGGTTTAGCACTGCCTTCAGGCCAGGGCCTGATCCTGGGGACCCAGGATCGAGTCCTGCATCCAGCTCCCTGCATGGAACCTGCTTCTCCCTCTGCCTGTGTCTCTGCCTCTCTGTCTCTCTGTGTCTCTCATGAATAAATAAATAAATAAAATCTTTAAAAAGAAAAAGAATTGAAGGACCAAGTAGTATTTATTAGGTACAGACTCTGTGTGTGTGTGTGCATGCATGTGCACTCATGTGCACACACATATACATTTGTGCATGTGTGTTCACATGCATAAGTGTGTCTGTAAGAGCTTTCAGACAGAGAACAGTATCTTTGAAGAACCCAAGTTGGGATGTGTTCAGATGGTCTTCATTAGGTCTCCAAAAGAGGTCCTCATTAGATCTCTAGAGGTCTTCATTAGGTCCCCAATCACCTGCTGTCCCATCCAAAATCCACCAATGGGGCAAGAAGAGGATGTTACTGATCAAGATGTATGGCCATGTTCTTTAGGGCCTCCACTTAGCCTCGGTTTCCACTGAGGACAAGACCAGCCAGCTCGGCTTCTCTGCTGCGTCTCCACAGCCCTGCTGTGAGAATTATGGGCAAAACTGTCAGTGCAACACAGCAGTTGTCCACGGGAAGCCCTTGTCCCCAGACATCCTTGGCTCCTGGCTGGCTGGCCCTTGGCTGTGAGAAGGGGCTGCCTTCTGGCGTTCAGAAAAATGCCTGCCTACTGCAGCCATCTGGGGACAAGGTGCAGCATGTAAGCTAATGGGGTGGGAATGTCAATAAAGGTGCAGCTTAAGCTTGCCCAGCCCTGAGCCCAAGGCAACATGCAGAGGGGAGTCTCTAGAACTGTCTTCTGGGGACAAGTTAGAATATAATGGTGATTCTGTGATTCCTGGTTGTTGGCAGGAGCCAGACCTTGTGCTTTCCTTACTACACCCATGGGTAGTAGGTGTAACTCTTATTCCCACCTTACAGATAAGAACCAGGGCTCAGAGAGGTTTGTAATTCGTTCAAGGTTACTCAGCTGTCCCTGGAAGATCAGGATCCAGGTTGCTTAGCTCTAGACCCCATGAGGGAAATCCCAGTGCCCTGTGGTCTCTCAGATCATTGTGGGGCAAAGGGTAGGAGCCTGATGCTGGGGGAGGGACTTTGATTCCAAAAAGGGAGAATTTCTTGGGGGAGGTGGGGATGCAGCCATTCAGACAGTTCTTATAAGATGAGTACCTCCTTTGCCCCATTGTGGAACTGGAAGAGGACTATTTTAGTAGTAGCAGAGCTGTGTGGGCCCCAAATAGTTGGCAGGGAGCCGGCTAAGCCGGGTCCGAACAGAGCTGGGTGGGAAACACTGGAAACCGTACCTGTTAGAACAAAATGTAACCTGCAAGGAAGGCCGATGGGGTTTGGGCTGTGTGGCAGTTGGCAGCAGGAGGCCAGCCCCCAGGAGGACACAGGGCAAGGTGCCGACCTGGGCTGTGAGAGGCACAGACAAGTGATGAAGAACGGAGGAGGGCTGCCTCCCCCTGCAGCAGGACCCCGGCTGCCTGCCTGGAGGAGGGGAACCTGCAACGTGGGCTCGAGGCAAGAGGGGAAAGCAGTGGGGTTAAGCAGCTCAGGCAAAGACCTGGGAATGCGGCAAGCACCCCAGACTCCTTCTCCGGTGATCCATTCCATCCACCCCCCATTCCAGGAAGCCGGTCAAAAAGTTTCCTCACTGACAACTTCAAAAAAGCAAGACTCCAGGAAGCATGTGTGTGTCTGGGCATCTGTACGTGCCTATAAACTTCCCCACTCCCACGTTGGAATCTAGACTTATTTGGCAAAGAATGTCATCTTGGGGAAGGAGACTGACTGCCCCGAAACAGGGACATGTAGGTGGATTCATTTCTCAGAGCTCCAGATATGGCTTATTTGTCCAAGGCTCTGGTATTTTTCTAAGATAAATAATGGAATTGTTGAAACTGTGAAAATGTGTACTTGTGCAAACTTTGAGAGATTCTGAGCGTGTAAGTCCAGGGTCTGTGTCAGTTAAAGCCTGTGTATATATAACTGATGTGAAGTGTGGTAAAACTTTTTGATTTTTTTTCTTTTTTTGCAGAAAATAGTCATGTGCTATGAGTTTTAACTGGAAGGAATTAGAAATAGGAACTTGTGTTAATGGATTTGTTTTGTTTTAATTAATAGATTTTATTTTTTAGAGCAGTTTTAAATTTACAGAAACAGGTAATGGAAAATACAGAGTTCCCATGTACCCCTCCCTTCCACTGGCACACACTTGCCCCTTTTATTAATATCTTGCGTTAGTGTGGTACGTTTGTTACAGTTGAGCCAAAACTGGTGCATTATTATTAACTAAAGTCCATATTTACATTAGGGATCGCTCTGTGTGCTGTACATTCTATGGGTTTTGGCAAATGTATAATGACATCAATCCACCATTATCGTATCCATTATAATACCACACAGAATAGTTTCACTGGCCTAAAAACGCCCTATGCTCCCCCTATTATTAATAGATTTTTTAAGGAAGATTTTATTTTTTTATTTTTTATTTTTTTAAGATTTTATTTATTTGAGAGCTAGAGAGCATGAGCAGGGGGAGGGGCAGATGGAGAGGGAGACACTCCATCCCAGAACCCTGGGCTCCTGACCTGAACCAAAGGCAGACACTTAACCAACTGAGCCACCCGGGTGTCCCTAATAGGAAGACTTCAGATTTAAGTGATTCCTTCTGCACTTTCTTCTAAAAAGTAGAATTTATATTGTGTTCCTTCCCTCCCCATGCCCACCCCCTCTGCATTCCAGAAAGCTCATCAGAAATGGTTCCTCCTGGGATCCCTGGGTGGCACAGTGGTTTGGCGCCTGCCTTTGGCCCGGGGCGTGATCCTGGAGACCCGGGATCGAATCCCACGTCGGGCTCCCGGTGCATGGAGCCTGCTTCTCCCTCTGCCTGTGTCTCTGCCTCTCTCTCTCTCTCTCTCTGACTGTCATAAATAAATTTAAAAAATAAAAAAAAAAAGAAATGGTTCCTCCTGACAAACTCAGAAGAGGTAGCCAGGAAATGTTCTGGTACCTTAGTTCTAGGTGGCAATGTGGGGGGCCTCTGAGGAACTGAGGGGACGTTTGCACCATGGTCCCCTGACATTGCAGTGAAATGTGGTTACTCACAGTCCTAGCTCAGGAGCTCCTGGGTGGAGCCCATTCAGTTCGTCCACATGCCCTGTCACTTCTGGATGGAAACAACAGAAACCCGGGATCCCTGGGTGGCGCAGCGGTTTGGCGCCTGCCTTTGGCCCAGGGCACGATCCTGGAGACCCAGGATCGAATCCCACATCGGGCTCCCGGTGCATGGAGCCTGCTTCTCCCTCTGCCTGTGTCTCTGCCTCTCTCTCTCTCTCTCTCTCTCTCTCTCTCTCTCTCTCTCTCTGTGACTATCATAAATAAATAAAAATTTAAAAAAAAATTAAAAAAAAAAAAGAAACAACAGAAACCCAACTTCAGCTAAGCAGCAGAAGAGCTTTAAAAACCATAACAAGGAAAGTACTTAGAGCTGGTCCCAACCAGCTAAACTCTCAGTGGTGTCCAGCATTTAGTGATCATCCCCATAGGCCCCGCGATCCTGCTGAGTGGGGATGATGGGGGGCGAGGGGGCTGTCTTAATTGGAAGGCGGGTTCCACTCCTCTCCAGCTGGGGTTGCCTCCAGGTGTGCAAATACAATGTCAGGTTCTTACATCCCTCCTTCCTCTTCTTTGCGCTCTAGTCCCGGGCACAGCCCCTCCCCGGAGCTCTGCGGGATGCCAGCTGAGCTCTTACAGGGAGGGGCTGGTTGGCTGGCTCCAGCACGTTTCTCCAGGGGCACTGGTGGCTTTGGATCCCAAGGCCTCACACTCGCCACAGGGATACACTTTAAACTGGATGGGCGGGGTGCCCATGGGACCAGCACTCTAAAGCAGCTCTCTGGTGGTTCCTGCTGCCTCTCTGCCCTGCTAAGGGCAGAAAAGCCCACTCAGGCTGCCTGGCAACTCTGGTCATCCCTTTCTCCACAGTGTCACGTTAGTCATGAAACATCTCATTCCAAAAAATAGTGGAAATACTGATCTTCCTTTGGAGGAGGTGGCTCTCCAAGCTGGGGCGCAGACCTGGAGAAAGCCATGAGGGGGTGGAGGCCCACCACCAGCTCCTGCTTGCTTCAGGCAGGGGCTTGTGGCCCAGCTGCTGGGACCCTGCTCATGTCCCGCAGGGGCTGAGGCCTCACCAGCAGCAAATCCCCACTTCCAGTGACCAGCTAGAGGCACACAGGCCCCCTGGGAGGCATCACACCTCACCTGACTCCTCTGCCCTCTCTTGCTCCTGCCCTTGCCTTAGTCAGGCATCCTTCCTTGATAAACTTCTCTCAGAAATGTCCCACAGGCCAAACTCCCCCACAGCCTCTGCTTCCAGAGAAGCCACCCCAAGAAGCCCTCCCCACCTCTCTGTATCTGCTAGTGGCGATTCCAGACTGTCTAGGGCCGATGCTCAAGGAGGAAAGAAAGGGAGCCTGAGGGCTCCTTCACTGCTGCTGTCACGCTGAGCTGGCCACTGCACTTTCTGGACTGTGATGTATCTCAAGACACCTCTCTCTCCCTGGCACATAACATGGGTTTTCAGGTTGGGGCTCTACCCACTTCCCCATCTAGGGGAATCTCCCATATTAGTGTCAAAAGTTGGCTCCCCAAACATTAGCATTACCATTATTGTTGAGCAGACAAAGCTAAGATTATTGCTCATTGTAGTTGCTCATCACAACCAGATCACCACCTTGCAAAGCTTGGTAGTATCTCAGAAGGAAAGATAAGGTCAGGAGGTACTGAGTGGTAAGCTTGGTTTAAAGCAGGCCTGGGGGTGCTTCATTAAGAGTGGGTAAGGGGGCACCTGGGTGGTGCAGTCGGTTAAGCATCTGACTCTTGATTTTGGCTCAGGTCATGATCTCAGGGTCGTGCGATCAAACCCTGAGTCAGGCTCCACTTAGCATGGATCTGCTTGAGGTTCTCTCTCTCCCTCTTCCTCTGCTCCTCCTCACTGTGCTTCCTCTCTCTCTCTCTTAAATAAATAAATAAATAAATAAATAAATAAATAAATTTTTAAAATTATATTTATTTTTAAAAAGACTGAGTAAGGATCATGATACAATAGTCCAGGATTGGCAGGGATGGCCAGGAATGGATTTTGAGCCATGGAATCTTAAGGCACAAAAATTGATGTTTCCCACTGGAGAGCTAAAAGGTCTTTCTGGAATCTCCTGTAACAAATCAACTATTTGCTTGGGCAGGACAGTCCCAGGAGTGCAGAGAAATACAAATTAAGGCCCTGGATAGCCATGTCCTATTAATGGAGATGATGAGGCATGCTTTCCACTTCTTGGCATCCACACTGAGTGTGGGGGAGATAGTTTGGGTTCTGATTAGCTCCCTCAACAAGGCAAATGCATCTCAGCCCCAGCCCTGGGCCCTGGCTCTACCTCTAGTGTCTTAGCCAAGATGTGTTTGCCCCCTTGGACTGGACTGCAACAACCCCTTCTCACAGCTTCATCTGATCCACAGGAAACACTCACCCTTCCTCCCCACACCCCCCTCCCCAAACCCTGCAAGCTGCCACCTATTCTTGGCCCCACCCTTTAGGTCTTCCATCCAGGAGTCAGATGCCCTGGACTCCGAACTCCAGGGGACACATACTAAGCATTCAAAGTGGTTGGCCTCTAAACTTCAGGTAAGAGGCAGGCACCCCCAACTATACCATATTTGTGGGGGTGTGGTGAGGGGGACTCATGGCACACCAAAGCTTTCTCTAAAGTACCTTTCTCATTCAGCTTCTGGCATTTTCATATATATACTCTCGGAAACCATGCTGCCGTGTTGGTATCATGGTCAAACACCTCACTCTGAAGCGAAGCATCTATTTGCTTCAACCAGAACTCCCTTCCAGTAACCTTTTAGTGGCTTCAGGATCTTGTGCCTAAATGGCATGAAACTCATACTAACTCTTTTACTATGGGTTTTGTTGAAGGCCTCTCAGCCCAAAGATGCTAACACCTGCCCTCAACCCTCTCTCACCCAGATGCCCACACTCAGAGAACCCCTGGAAGCAGGGTCCAGAGAAAGATTCACAATGTCTACCATTTTGATGGTAATATCTACCATTTAGCAAGACATTATGCTGGTCATTTTTATATGTATCATTTCAAACAGTCCTCAGAGCAATGCTGTGAGACGGATACTATTATTATTCTCATTTTACAGGAAAGTGAAATAACAGGAAAATAACAGGAAACCCAGAGAGGTTAAGTAACTTACCCAAGATCACACAGCCAGTGATCAGAAGGTCAGGATAGGAAGCAGGTCCATGGGACTGTGGCAGACATGCTTCCTATCATCCTTTCTCTTCTCCTTCCAGCCCCAGGCCCTATTTTCAGTCAGCCCTCATGGTCCTGGTGGGGACTGCCACCAACTATATGGGAGGAGCACAAGACCATCAAAGTGCACTCCTTGGAATTCAATCATCGGACCAGGAGACAGGTGTCTGACGCCATAAAATCAGAGCACTTCCTGGGACACTGCTGTTTTCAGCTGGACTTGAGCTTGTAATATACGGTCTGGTTGCTGCTGGCAGCCACCCTGAAGGGAGAGCCTGCCTGAGAATGTGGTCAGCACAGAAGAGAGAAGCATGGTGACCTGAAGAGGGGGGTTGGTCCCCCGCCAAGCTCCTGTGCCCCTGAGTTCAGCTCCACCCACACCAGTCAGACACAGCCCACACTCTCCTTAGCCCACTAAACCTAACTGACTCAAGTTTTCTCCTATCAAGAGCAAATGAAGAATACTGATGCCCTAACAATGGGCCAATGCTCTTAATCCCATTGCCCTACTGGGCATTTGCCTGAAGGGGCCGGAGGCAGAGAGCAAGGCTCCAGCAATGTTGGAGTGTCTGTTGGAATTTTAAGGATTCCAATAAATTACACTCCGGGACCCTCCCTCCCCCAGGTCTGAACTGGATGAGGGACTGGCAAAGAAGTTAGGCAGATGGTGACCAACACCAGCTTTATGACTGTGGCAGCTGGGGGACAGTGTTGTAGATCAGTAATGACAACCGGTTTTCTCATGCTGCACCCCAGTCATGGGTGGCGCTGCTCAAGGTCCTCCCCAACCAGGGGCTGAGCCTGACAGCATGTAGTGCAGAGCCAGAAGGAATTAAGCAGAGGCATGCTTTCTGCTTCTTGACATCCAGGCTGAGTGTGGGGGAACTGAGTTTGGGTTCTGGTTAGCTCCCTCAACAAGGCAAATGCATCTCAGCCCCAGCCCTGGGCCTCTGACTGCTGGCTCCCAAGGAGAAGGGAAGGAGCTGAAGCCTCCTGCATGCCCCACCCCAGCCACCCACCCCCAGTAATCAGAGAAGTCACAACTCCTCCCTCGGAAGTTTCTCAACCTTGGAACTATTGATATTTTGGATCAAATAATTGAGGTGGGGGGGTGCTGTCCTGTGCCTTGGAGGAAGTTTATTTACAGTAGGCCCCTCACCACCCCCACTTCCAATCATGACCATCATGAATGATTCTAGACATTGCCAGCTGTCCCCCAGGGATGGAATTCCCCAGGTTAAGAACCCCCATGTTACCTGATCACAAAAACAAGGAATAACCACCATCCTGGATGCTCCAGCCCCAAGAGCTAGGGGAATGCACTGAGACTGAAAAGGTAGGGACCAGGGGCAAAAGGAGAGTGAAGATGTCTATCCCAGAGATGGTTCTGGTGGCCGGCATTTGGGGGCGATGTAGGAGTCCACAGCAAGTGGAGCAAAGAGGAATAAATGTGGTGAGTACATGCTGAGTCAGGCATGATGCTGATCCAGCAGGGCAGCTGGGGGGACTTCCATGATGGATGGGCAGCATCCAGAGATAGCGACAAGGGGCCGCAAAGCACCTTTGGATTAGCATCTGCTGGGAGCTGTTATCTCCCTGATATCTCCTTCGGTGCCTGAAGGAGCAAAGGCGGACTCAGCCTCTGGACATGAGCTGTGGACTGTTGCTGTAGGTAAAGGAATTCAGCCACTGGTCCCCCAGCGCATCAGATCAAATAAACATCCTGACCTCTCATCTCCAGATGGTGCCTCCCAAAAGGCTAAAGCCAACTGGAAGCTGGAAGAAAAGAGAACGTGGTAGCTACAACCCATAGAGTTCCACTCCCCAGAGCACTGAGCAAGGTGGAAAGTGGATCTGGGGGCACGTGGGGAGTGCCCAGCACACACATCATGAGGAACTTTTCAGGGTTCAAAGTGATAGGTTAGATGCACACAGACCTGCATGAATAGATCTTAGAAACATATAGACATAAAACCTAACGCCGTTTGTGAACATTTAAAATGTATGCCTATTAAAAAAACACAAAATCCAAAGCAGCAATACTCTTTTTACAAGGACACCTACAAAGAAAAGATTCACTTCTGGAATATTTGCCTGTGGCATGAGAGGAAGTACAGAATGGAAAAGGAGAATGTGGATAAAAGAGAATAAATTACCACAAACAAAAGAGGGCCTTGCATGGACTAGAGATAATAGAACGATATGAATTAGGCATACGATTAACTCAAATTTTTGCACAGGAAGCTGAAATGGGGCAGGGTGGAAAGGGGGTGAACATAAAAGCAAAGAAGGGAGGAAGGGGGATGGGAGGGAAGCAAGCTGATCCAGGAAGGGGGCAAGTGGGTGTGAGCAGGAGCTGCCCAAGAGTGCCCACCCTTGCTCCAGAGAGGCCTCAGCCCAGATGGGGAAGCAATTGTCTCAGGAGGCCTCTCAGAACCTTCTTCACATTTCTTTGAAAATGGAAGTCACATCAAGAGGTTGTACAAGGTCCTCATTTCCCAAAATGATTCCAGAATTTTAAGGCCACTAAGCTTGACACCTTTGATTTTGGAATGAATTCAAGTCCAAAGACCCAAATCGAGCCCCGACTTTGCATCCAGCCAGGCGTGAATCATCCAACAGATGGTGGGTGTACATTTAGAAATGAGCCCGGCGAGCCCTGGGAGCTAGAGAGGCTCCTGAGACCAGCCCTGCCAAGGTAAGCAGCAGTCTTCTTCTGACAAGGGCAGTGGGATCAGGGTCGTGTGGGTCCCATTCTTTCTGGCTGCAAGGAGCTGTGACTCTGCACGTTCAAGCAGTGGGTGTGGGGAAGAGGGGTGGCATCTGTCAGACGAGGAAGGCAGGGCTGGTGTCTAATTCAGCTTCTCTTCCTTTTCCCAGTCTCTCAGGACCTTCCCCAGCACCTCTTTCTGTCCACTTCTCACCTTTAACCAATGAGAGAGGATTTCATTGGCTCATCCAGTCACCATCCAATATGGAGACTCCTGATGGGATAGCTTCCACTGGCTCCACCATTGTTAGCTAATCCAGCAAGAACTGGTTCTCTTGGAAAATAGCGCAGGGCTATTTTCTCGTGCATGGCTGGGTGGCCCTGGGGCTTTGCACCTGCCCAAGTGACAGGTGATAGATACGGTGGGTCTTAATTTTGCAAACATCGCTGCAATTAGACCTGTGCCAGATGCTGGGACACCACTCCTCTGGAGGGCCGGTTAGTACAGATGACCCTTGAACAACACCCATATGGACTGCATGGCTCCATTATTTGTGGATGTTTTTACAGTACAGTAGTGGAAATGCATTTTATCTTCCTTATGATTTTAATAGCATTTTCTTTTTTCTGGCTTACTTTATTGCTGAGAACACAATATGCAATACATATAACATACGAAATATGCATTAATCAACTGTTTATGTTATAGATAAGTCTTCCGGTCAAGAGTAGGCTATTAGTAGTTATGTTTTGTAGGAATCAAAAGTTATGCGCAGATTTTCAATTGTATGGGAGTCCGTGCCCCTAACCTGCACATTGTGCAAGGGTCGACTGTACAAGGTAAACATAAGCTCTTTGCCCTGTGGGTTGGCCCCACCGAGGTGGCCACACACCATCCCCTCCTGCCTCTGGCACCAGTCTCGGAGGGGAAGGCTCCCAGGTTCCTCCTGGTCCCCACTGGGGGCAGAGTTTAGTGGCCAGACCCTTCTATTTTAATCCCCTCTAGACTGAGCCAGACTGTTCCATCTAATGTTTCATATCAGTAAAGGTTCAGGCTTTATTGATTCCCACCCAAATACCATCCTCTAAGCCACCAGGGGAAGAATAAGGTAAAGACATTCATGAGGTGACAATTTTGCCCAACAGTGTCCAGAATGACTTGGCAACCAGTACCCTTCAGACTGGTCTCTCTGGAGGGGTGGGTATAAGCATGGAAACAAAAGTCAGGCCCTCCCCAGAGGGGCATGGGACTTGGTGAAGCTTTCCAACCCTGCCAACTGTGCCACTCTCTTCAGGGCAAAGATAGTATCTCCAGAACCATAGCAAATAATAACAGCAACAATATCCCCTTTACACATGGCATTGCCTGTGGCTTTCAAAGGGATGAGCTTGAGAATGTTAAGAAAGGAGACTTCTGGTCTTATTCTTTCCATGCTAGAGGTTACTGCAGAGATATCCGCTGCCCCTGTACACAGTTTCTGTTGTTGCACCCTACCAATCTCGCATGCTCTGGCAGTCGTGAGCCGTGTGGATTTTACTGACCATCTCATAGAGAAAACTGAGAGGGTGGGGATTGACATCACTCCCTCCATAGCAAACTCTTCAGATTCCTTGCCACCCATGTCTCTTCCCAGTCCCTGGTCAGGGTCCCCAGGGTGCTCCTCTGACCCTCCTCACAGAGCCCCTGGCAATGCCCAGCCCCCCACGTCCTGCTTTCTTGGTCCTTTCTTGTTTGTTTGTTTCTCTAATCTTAAATAAAGATTTAAGATTATTAATGACCCATTAATGGGTCATGCTGACCCATCTGGGGCAGGGCACCAGGGGCATACTAGGTGGGGACAGGCATGGGGCCAGGGCATGGCCAGGCCGGGTGAAGCCTGATATCACCTGAACCCTCCCAGCCTGAGCCCTCCTAACCTTCTGAAGTTTCTGTCTCACAGGAGAGGAGAGAAACTGAGGACAAAGAGAGCATCACCCAACCTTCCTGATGCCCCCCTGGGACCCCTACCCTCCTCACCATCCCACCTCACCCAATTACCTTACTGACTTTTATCCTACCAGTCCTGACTCTTTCCAAGGACCTCACTCTAGTGCTCTCCTTCCTTTTGTGGAATAGTTTGGCTTCTCCCTGGGCTTCTAACCACAATCCTGCCTACTTCCTTTTCCATCACATTGCTCAGGAAACCCCACTTATGAAGATCAGCCTTTAAAGCCAGCCCTTAGGTCTCCAGAGGGAAGGCCTCTGATTGGCCAGTATTTGTCACAGGTCCACCTCTTGGAACAGTCACTGGGTCCAGGAGGATGTACTGGTAAGTTAGGGACAGCCTGAGACATTTGTCCACCTCCTTTGCAGGAGTAGGAGGGGCCCAGTGATTGACAGCACCCCACCAGGAAGACAGGGAATCAGGTGCATTTGCTCCAAAACAAAGGGGTGCTATTATTAGCAGGAGAAGGCTGGTAAGCACACAAAACCAATAGTTACCTAGCCCTGGGGGTCCCCTTGGAAGTGGAAGTAGGATATGGGAGAGGGGAGAAAGAATTCCCCTTCTTACTTTCCGCCCATCACCTTCTCTGCTGGATTTCTGTCACTTGCAATCAAAAAAATCTATACTGTTGCAGAAGCATTGCAGGAGAAAAAATATCATTTTTGCTTTTATTTGTAATATCTATCTGCTTTGCTAAAAATGTTTTTTACGAATTTTAAACTCTGTTAAAGTTCATTTGTTTTGAAATTCTGCAAGTTAATTCTTAACTTGACATGCATTGGAAGACACCCAGGGCACCTGGGTGGTTCAGTTGGTCATGTCTGAACTCTTGATTTTGGCTCAGATCATGATCTCAGGGTGGTAGAATCAAGCTCCATGTGTCGGGCTCTGTGCTCAGAGGGTGTCTGCTTGAGATTCTCTCTCTCCCTCTCCCTCTGCCCTTCCCCTGCCACCCCAAATAATAAATAAATAAATAAATCTTTAAAAAAAAAGATATGCTTTCAGTGGTTTATCCTCTCTCATGTCTTCCACATAAAACTTTTGAATTACTTACTGCAAATGTAACTTGCTTAAAGAGTCAACTTGGTGGTTTTTCAGGACATACATAGAGCATGACAGCCTGACCACAGAATTATCAACCACCTGAAGAATTAAGTCCTTGTCATCCTGGCAAACATGTCTTGCCCCAATTCCCACAAGGAAACTTCTTGCTTCATCTGATGACCTTGCTTCTATAGTTTCATTTTAGCTGCAAGCACTTGTCTGAGCAAGCCTGTTTTTTCATGGATGGCTGAAGACCCTTTATGAAGAGGTACAATTTACAAGCGTTAATAACGGAAAGCATTGTGTCAAAATCCAAGACATGAATATAATTAAAATCATACTGTATTTCCTGTTGGCTGCTGAAGCAGACATTAAGAAAGTCTTATCTTCAATAGTACATTTAGAATGCCCTGTCATAGAAAATTAGTTTAAAATGATAGCTCAGAAAAGAAATATAAAAAGCTCTCATAAAAAAAAGCTCTCATGCCATTTATTATTAATGTGATTTACGTTAAGTCTCTCAGTGGAATGCTGAAAATATGCCAATAAATTAGTTCAAGAAATGGTGCAAAATTAAATATTAATGAAGTGCTCAAACAAGCACCAATTATACTACAGTATAAATTTGTAAATATTTCCATAAGTAATTCCCCCTCCATATACAGGTAATACTGCAGTCCAAAAAAAAAAAAAATAAGAATCTTCATTCATTTATCCTAAAACCTTTCTTCTTACGAATAAACTTTCCAATTCACAAATTAATCTTAGCTTCTGGTATCTAAAAAGGCAATAAAACGTTAGCGTGTGCACGTGGATCCATAGATCATGGATAGGCTTTATGTTGCCTGTAACACAAAGCTCAAGTCACGTGGCTTAAACAAGGAGAATTTGCTTGCATGTTTAAATGAAAAGTATGAAGGAGATGTGACTTCAGGCAAGGTTCCATACAGGAGATCAAAGGATGTCACCAATAATCTGGGATCTTTCCTCTCCTCAGGATTGTGATACTGAGAGCTCTACCTCTCACTCCAGGACCAGGGAACTCTGTCCCCAGATGTCAAGTGCCTTGATCCCTGATGGCTCACAGCTGAGGTATTGTTTCATGCTAGTAAGCACTCATACTTCCCACCCAAATACCATCCTCTGCCTTGCCCAAGATTACATGGCCTCCCAAAGAGTGGTCAGGGCAGGGCTACAATGCCAAGTCCTCTTGCCTAAATTTGAGGCAGCTGACAGGCCCCTCAGCTCCAGAGATCCCTGCAGGACCAGCTGAGCCCTCTGCTACAATCCTTTGGCAGTTTTTTTTTAATTTTTATTTATTTATGATAGTTACAGAGAGAGAGAGAGAGAGAGAGAGAGAGAGAGAGAGAGGCAGAGTGAGAAGCAGGCTCCATGCACCGGGAACCCGACGTGGGATTCGATCCCGGGTCTCCAGGATCGTGCCCTGGACCAAAGGTAGGCGCTAAACCGCTGCACCACCCAGGGATCCCAATCCTTTGGCAGTTTGCCTTCTTCCTCTGCTCAATCCTTCCGGGTTACCTTCTCACTGTTTCCTGAGACCAGTGTTTTCCTGATACCATGCCTCACTCAGTTTCTGGCATATAAATTTCCACCACAGAATCCATTTCCAGGGACTGGACCTGTGATAGTTGAGGCTAGGGAAGATTTGAACTCCAGTTTGGAGTTGGAAGGTAAAACATAGCAAGCTGAAGTGGTGCAATTGTTAAAATTCTCACTGGGGATGCCCTGGGATGGGAAACTAGAGGCATTTCCCAGATATTTCAGAGGTAGGAGGGAAGTAGAAATATAAATCACAGGGCTGGAGGCTATCAATGGTTAAAGAAAGGCAATGAAAGTTTGAAGACTTAATCATCAATTTAAGGCAAAGTGTGAAAGTCTTCTTGGCAGCAAGTAAAGAGAGATTCTTTTATCTTCTACAGCTGGAGGGCAGAAAACACTAAGAATTTGGTCTGGGAATTCACTGTATGAGTAATGGAGCAGCCAAAGTGGAGACAAGATGGCTGCAATGGTGACCCTTCTCACCCATTCCTTCAGGACTCGACATTTTCCTCAGGGATGCCTGGACCAAGGAGCCAGTGCTAATTGTGTCCTTCACCCCTGGGGCCCTTGCTATAATTCTGCCCCCACTCAGCCCCTACACCAAGTATGCCATCATTATCAACCAGGCTACGTCCTCAGCTACCCAGCACCTACCTAGAGCCCCTTTGAAGTGATGGGAACATGTCTGAGATGCCCAATCCTCCCAGCCCCCCAGGGCCCAAGTTTGAAGAGGCTAAAGAAACTGTGAGCTTCTCTTTCTCTGTTGACAGTGAGGAGGACCCCTCTGTGGTCCCCAGTAACAATGTGAAAACCAACCCCAGGAGAGGAAGGGAAAAAAAAAGAAAGAAATGAGCTCTAGAGAAAGTAAAATTCTCAACCAAGACAAATCTGTTCTGCCAAGGGTCATGCTCAAAGTAGAGAAGGATTGAGATTCAGAGACTTGGTATGCTAACATCTGGGTCAATGCACTCAAAAATCTCGAGTCTCCAGGCTCCACTGAACCCTCTGGCCCTGCAGAAGGGCTCTGTCCTCCTGGTGTAGGGCTAAAGATCCCTCTTGCTTGAAGATGGTGCAGGGGCCTCTCCTCTGCATCACAGCATGCAACCCCTCTCCTGGGCAGGCAAAAAACACAAATCAAGTTACCGTAAAACCCAGACAGAAGTGCTGGACCTCCTGGTAAGGGAGGAACAAGCCTGTACTGTACCCTGCGAAAGCTACCACAACTTGCTAACATGTCCTGGCAGGAGTCTGGAGAGTAGATGTGAGCCTGGGTCCCAAGGATGAGGGCCACAGGGCAGAACATAAAGTTTGACTAGAGAAGATTTAATAATATGGGAACACTTTGCTGTGATACAAGAGTTTGCCCGCTGGCAAGGACCCCAAGAGAAGGTGCCAGCATGGCTTTTGAGAGCTTGAAAACAGCAATGGCTCAAACTAAGTGAAGTAGAAAAGCCGGAACTGCCGTGGCAGGTGGTAGAAGCAAAGATCAATGGCTCAAAGAAGAGGGCCTGTGAGGCTGGATTATCCTGCAGGGAGCCCAAAAACTCCCCAGGAAACTGTTCTCAGGAGACCCCATAGGACACGCTTAGCTTCTTTGAGAAAGTCATTGTTGTCTATATCCTCCATTGGCAGGGCTGAGGGTGAGAGAGCCTGCTATAGAACAGGCTCCCCGAGACTAGCAGGAAGAAGAGGAACCTTTCATAGAGGTAGAGTGAACCTTTCAATAGAGACCAAGTGGTAGGTAGCACTTAACTATGGGAAAGAGGGCACAATTCGCATATGAGCAGCCAGGCCAGAGAGGCAACCAGAGGTCCTGACTCTCAGAGAGCCACGGAAATGGTTGAGAGGACAGGGTGTTCCTAGAGGCAAGAGAGATAGGAACCTTTCAATAGAGACCAAGTGGTAGGTAGCACTTAACTATGGGAAAGGGGGCACAATTCGCATATGAGCAGCCAGGCCAGAGAGGCAACCAGAGGTCCTGACTCTCAGAGAGCCACGGAAATGGTTGAGAGGACAGGGTGTTCCTAGAGGCAAGAGAGATAGGAAGACAGAAAGAGCACTGCCTAACTTATTTAAAAATAATCAGCCACCCTAATAAAAAGTTATGATCCTTTATCCATTTTCCAGACTAAGGTAAGATCTAGAACCTACTGAATAAAGAAGAACCCTGCATCACCTGGCACACGTGTAGGGTGAGGATCCCCCTGCCCTTCCATTGGAAGAACTTGGGTGATTTCTTGAAAAATCATACACTGGGGAAAGGGGACTATGCAGACATTTTGGGAACTATTGGACACAAAGTCCAAGTGGACATTGTTACCCAGGGACTTGAGACATCATCATAGCCCCATGGCAGAGGGGAGACATGGAGGTCAGGTAATAAGTGTCATCCTAGCCCATGACCAGCTTTACAGTAGCCCACCAAGTCCGTAGACCCACTTCATAGTCTTTTTCCTGGTCTCTTAATATATAATTGGGATCAACATAGCTGAGAGTTGACCAAATCCTCACATTGAATCTTTGGCCTATAGGGTAAGGGCCATGATAGGGAAAGCAGAGAAGGTGAAGCCAGCCAACCAATAATCCTGTCTCACTGGGGCAATGGCAGAGATGAGTGTCACCCTTAAAGACCTAAAGGACAGTCTCAGCATTTCTCCCATGTAGTTTCTCAGTGTGACTCTCTGCCATCAACCACTGTAAGATCCGTGCCTCCCCCTTTGACCACATCTATAGCCACCCTGGGGTGGAGACGGTGGGCTTACGAGCAGCTGATGGAAGAAGAAGATGACATTCAGTTCATGGATGAGTTGGATTGGCATGTAGGGGGAACCCACAAGGGACTACAGCTGCCCTGGAGGTGGCCCTGGAATTGTAGGCAGGAGAAATCCTCCCCATTGTCAGACCTTCGGGTGGTACATCTAGTCATCCACTTCATGCATAAAGAGAAGTGGGCTGAAGTAGGGATATATATGGATTGGCAGGGGGAGTGACACATGATTTGGCTGGTCAGTCAGGGACCTAGAAGGAGTAGCATTCGAAGATTAGGAGAAAAGAGGTCTTTGGAAAGGCATGTGGATGGACCCATGGGAGGGGGCACAAGGTGTGAAAATTTTCTATCACTCATTAATGTGATCACCAAGAGCCACATGGGGGGACTGGGGTGAAGCCAATCCCTCTCAGGCCAGAGAGAAGGGATAAAGGGCAGTGGGAGGCAGAAACAACAGATGCCCACTACAGTGACAGATTTGTTTGGGGTACAAGTGGCCAAGAAAAATTTCCCTAGATTCTTCCTTCTAGGAGATCGCTGTGTCCAATCTCTCACCAGAAAGGTAATTAACCCGCCTCCATGTGAACACTTTCAAGCAGGATGTTCATTGCCTCTCTGGCAACCTATTTCCCTTTTAAGACATCTACAGCCATTCAGTAGGTTTTTTTCCTTATGTGGCCAGTCAGGGTTTTCTCTTCCTACCTTCCAAGGAAGTGTATCCACCCTCCTCCTTCTTTATGCCCCATGCCGAGCTAGGATATACAAGAAAGTATTTTGGTAAGACAGAGGGATGACAGATACTTTATTAGCAGAATAACTCAGTGAAGTCCACTGCAAGAAGTGATCCGTTTTAGCCAGAGAAAGGATTGTTTCACTGGTCAGTATTTTGCTCAGAGGAAACTAAAACCTTCTCCCTTACACACAAACCACCTCCACTTCCATTAAGAGAAAACCAGAAAGAACCATTTGACTGAGAACCTGGAATGGGGAAGCCCATGGATAAAATAAAATGGCCCCGGGAATGGCTGGGGTGGGGATAGGGAGCGAGGGGAGGAAGAGAACAAGGAGAAACCAGAGAGGGAGTTTTCAGATGTCCACTGGTTTGGGCTCAACAAAAAACAGAGTAAACTCTTTTTTTTTTTTAAGATTTTATTTATTTATTCATGACAGACTGAGAGAGAGAGAGAGGCAGAGACATAGGCAGAGGGAGAAGCAGGCTCCCTGTAGGGATCCTGATGTGGTACTTGATCCCAGGACTCTGGGATCACAACCTGAGCCAAAGACAGACGTCCAACCACTGAGCCACCCAGGTGCCCCCAGAGTAAACTTTTCTGAACCATTCTTGAGGTTCGGACTGTAGGGTTGATTGTCTAATGATATGGTTTTTCTTTCCCATCCTTTCAAATTTGAAGCTCCCTTCAAATTTGAAAATACTTACCTTTAGCTTAAACTGGTACCAATTATTTCTGAGTATAACCCAATTTCTCCTGTAAGGGCCAGTATAAGAGGAAGACCAGCATGGCAATTGTTGGGGGGGGGGGGGCTTGGCCTTAATCAGAAAAGCGGCGCCAACTAACTTAGATTTCCTCAAGTGACTCCATACCGTAGAGGCGGGATATAAATGCTCCCCTCTCCTGCAAGAGTGGGCAATGCCCTTGACGCAAATTTTAAAATACTGTTCATCTGCCCTAAACAATTTCTGTTGAGTATTTCTTCCAACATGTAAATCTCAAGGTGTCGCCACGGGCACGTCACCAACTCAAGAGCAGCCGGCTTCAGGGATGTGCCTCCCTGAAGACAGCAGCTGCCGTCAGCTGGAATTATGAAACCAAATCACACAGGGGAAGGCGGTTCACCCAGAAGGCCAGATTTATTTTATTGTCTAATATTTAAACAGTTTAATATGCATCCCAGTGCATTATCTGAACAGTTCAGAAAAGAGCGTGTAGCAGATACATGCTCATTTTTAACATAAAGGAATTCATATCCAGATTTTAATTGACAGAGCATCTATTTCTCCCCAGCTACAATTATTGTGTTTAGAGGATGGCGGTCGGAAGCGGCACCCCCCTCCCTCAGGCCTCCTGGGTCCTGGCCTCAATAGCCAGGTACAAAGGAGGCCATGTCATCATTAACGCCCAAACTGCAAAAACTTTGTGCTCTTGGCCTGCAGCACCCCAGATGCCCGGCCGCCCCTTCCCAGCGTCTCTGAATGAGGGTCCACACTGTGCCCAAGGACAAGCCTCCCCATCTGAGCCTCCTCCCCAGCTAGCCACTGCCCACACGTCTCCTGGAAGGTGGGCTGGGCACCATGTCTACTTCAGGAGCTCTGCAGGCCTTGCCCTGAGCCGGCTGGTCTTTGCTGGGGCACCCAGAACCCTCTGGCTGGGAAGGGCCGAGGCCTGGGGAGACCTGGAGGTGGATGAGGAGAGACAGAAGGTCCCCTCTGCAGCTCTACATCACATCCTGTCCCCCAGGCTCTAGAAGGACAGAGGCATGTGCCACCTCCCTGCATCCTTCAGCTTCCAACCCTGCACCTGTCACCATCAAGGTTCTAAACCAGTTCCTCGGCCTGGGCCAGGGTACATGGGCAACTCTATTCCCTCCCTTCTCCTCTCTCACTTCCTCTCTCCTGGATTGCCTCCCACATAACGTGTGCATGCATGTGTGTGTGCAAACATGACACATAGGCATAGACACACAGACACACACATGAATGTAAGCTCCACGAGAGCAGGTATTTTTGCCCATTTTATTCACCATTGTATCTTCAGTGCTCAGAATAGTACTCAGCACATAATAGATGCTCAAGAAATTTTGTAGAATAAACAGGAAAAAGTGAATCCAAGAGGTCATCCTCCTTCAGCACAAAAGCCCATGCACCTGTGTGTATCATACCCGCCCTCCAACCCTGTGGTTCTGCTAAGCTCACCTGGGACACCCAGTGAGGAGGGAGTATCATAGGTTATCGGCCTACCCCGGCCTGAGCATGCTGGGCCCACAAAATAAGCACAAGTCACCGGGCTTCCAGCTCCCGTCCCACTCAGCTATGGGAAGTCCAGCCTTCCCATGTGCTCCTGGGATCCACAGGGGAGTGTGGCATGTTCATTTCTGCCCTCCTATGCCCACTACTGCCTCTCCAGCCTTCTGCCCCTACTGCTGCTCCGCTCTTGCCACCCACCTGAGGCCTGCTCCAAGGCCCCTGTCAGCTGCCTCCCTCAGCCGACCCTCCCTCCTCACACCCAGCACCGTCCCAGACCCTCCCAGGAATGTGACACAATAGTAGGAGACTAGGTTCCACCTTGTAAACACTTTAGTGAAAGTGTGAGGGAAAAGAAAGCCAGCAGGATACACGCTTTCTACTGCCTCTCCATGACCTGGGGCCCATTCTCCAGGGCCTCTAAGCTCTCTGACCCACTGCTGGCTACTGTGGGTAGGGCAACTGCCCTCAAGTCCATGATCTGGCCTTGGCCGCCACGTCTATCTCATTTCCTCCCCTTGCCCATCAGCCTGCAACTCCTTGCACCTTCATCCTGTTCCAAGAATGCACCAACTCCCACTGCAGGACATTTGCTTGATCCTGGGTCACCCCTCCAGGATCTTTGCCCAGCTGGCTTCTTCTGATCTTTACTTCCTTTCTGAATGCCACACCAGGAGGCCTCCTCTGAGCACACCTTCCATGGTAGCCACCCAGCCCTCACTGTCACCTCTGCCTGTTTCATGGTCCTCACAGTATCTGTCGCTATCCAAATCAGATTTACTTATCTTGGCTCGTGTATCATCTATATCTCTTCAATAGATAGTAAACCCCCTGAGAGCAAGAATTTTATGCTATTCACCACTGCATCCCAACCCTGAGAGTGGTGCCTGGCACATAGTAGGTGCTCCCGTAAAATGCCCTGGATGTTGAATGTTGAATACCCTCCCTACTTGGAGTCCTGGTCCGATAACCACCAAGCCAGAGAGAGGAGAGGTTTTTCCTCCTCACAGTTTCAGGCCCACCTCAGAAGCTCTGGTGTTTTACGAGGGCATCTAGCTCTCCCCAGCATGTCAGATGGTGGAGCTGTTGACCCTCCTCAGGGAAGATGCCCCGAGGGGTATGGCCTAGCCTTAGCCCCAACCAAACCAGGCAAAATTCCCCAACATCAGGACATTTCCTAGTGACCATGAAGATTGAAGACCACTGTATGAGGTATCAGGGACTTGGCAAAGTTAAGTCCTGCCAGATCCAGGCCAGTTTTTTTTTTTTTTTTTTTAGCCAACATCAGTCAAAGTCAGGCCTGTGTGAGCTTCCTCAGAGTCTAGATGCTCCTGTTCCATGAGTGTGTGAACAACACACACACACACACACACACACACATCACAAGGCACAGACTGCTGAAATCTATTCTGAGATGGTTCTGAGTCTGTAAACTGAGGTTTGTTCCCAAACATATCCCACTGACATTTGGAAGCAGACCACTTACTCCATGTTCAGGGACGGTATGGTCAGTGACTCAAGGGTCCTCCCCAGGAAGGGCAGGTGGGAACCTGTAACTCATATCTCTTCCTCATGTTCTGCTGAGAGTAAGAATCAGCCTCGGTGCAAAGGAACTTCAAACATCCACCACAATCACTGCCAATTTTCCAAAGGTGGTTTTGTCAGGTCCAGCCAGCAGGGTTTCAGGAGGTCTCAAGGCCCTCCACGCCACCCTGCCACAGCACTGCCACACATCTTCCTCCCTTGAAGTGCTCCTCACCTGCAGTGTCCCCCCTGCGTGCACAAATGCCGGGGGAGTCTTGATTAACCAGGATGGCTTTAGCTGTCTTAGCCTCTCTGTGAGAATATTGAAAATGTTAAAAGCACAGAGGATGACTCCTTTGAGTGTTTTCGCAATCAGAAATCAAAGGGGAGGAGGAAAGCTTTAAAAATCAGAAGAGCCCAAGAGCGGACCACATGGCCAACAAATGCACAAGCACACACTGACGGGAAGGGGTAAGTGCACAGAGTCGGGGATGGGGGTGGGATCTGGACACATGTGGCCACTTCTGCCTGGGGAAGGGGGAGGGTCCAAGAAGAGGACTGTAAGCTGCACTTAAAGATGAGTAGTGTTGGGGCACCTGGGTGGCCCAGTGGTTGACCATCTGCCTTTGGCTCAGGTCATGAGTCCCAGGGTGCTGGGATCAAGTCCCCACTAAGGAGCCTGCTTCTCTCTTTGCCTATGTCTCCGCCTCTCTCTCTCTCTCTGTGTCTCTCAAGAATACATAAATAAAATCTTAAAAAAAAAAAAAAAAGATGAGGTAGTGTTCACAGCTGGCCAGCAGTGTGAAGGCCAAGCAGGCCTGTGTCTTTTCCATCTGATGCCATTTAGAGGCAGAAGCCTCTGGCCTCAGCGCCTGACTCATGAGAAAATCCTATCACAGTAATTGAGGGGAAAGGATCCAAAAAGCTTGGACTGTAGAATGTTAAGAATAGGAAAACATTGAGTTTTCTGGTTTTCAAATATGAATTATGAGGAAATAAGTAAGACGTGGCTGGGAATTCCTGGCAGGGGGGTAGCATAGACATTGCTCTCTGGATATTGTTCTCAGCCTCCCCTCTTCCTGTCCCAAGAGAACACTCCTAAAACAGCCACCAGAAAAAAGGGAAGATTTGCAATAGCACTTAAAAGTAGCCATCCACACTGAGGAAACCAGAACTTTCTGTCAGACTACACTGTGTGGGGCCAAACAGAAGGTATCATGAGAGAAGCCAGCCTGCTACTCCATTGGACAGGGGGCATGTGTCCAGGACAAAGTAGGGGATGCTGGCTTTCCCCCGGGATGGGGAGGGGGGTTCTGCCCTCACTCAACAGGCCAGGGCTGGAGGCCAGGTGGCCCAAAAAATAGTGGGGTGTGGGTCCACCCCTAAGCTTCCCTCCCACCTCTGCCTGCCTGCAGCTTTCTGAGCACCCCAAGTGTACCCTGCATGCCTGGCTGGTCACACCTGGACACAGCCACTCAGAAGCCCTGAGAAGCATCTGGTGGCTCTATGAAGCGGAAAAGCATGCTACCATGCTGCCAGGAATTCCCCCTAAACCTTTGATTAACTTATTTGCAAAGGTTAGGTCTTCCTGAGAATTTAAAAATAATAAAACTTCATTTTTTTCCTTTCCTAAGAGTTCATCCGTGGATGTGTCACTCACTCAACCGGCAATGGCTGCCCAGCCTCTGCTTGCTGCCTCACCTCCTGGGCTGCACCATGTCTGACATGATCATTCTCGCGGCCCATTTGCCTGTATTCCTTTGGTCTGAACCTGATGACCCTCTGAGAAAGATTCAGGCAGGAACTCTTACCAACCTCCCACTGAATGTGGTTTCTTTTTTTTCCTGACTTGACTCATTGTTGGACAGGCAAAAAAAAAAAAAAAAAAAAAGTATCCCTTTCTTCCCCTTCCCTCATTGAAGAAACAGGTCACAGAGATTAGGCAACCAGAGATCAAAATGCCAGGTTTATCACTGACAAAGGGACCCGCAGAGTGTGGCTTTGGCTCCTTAGACAAATGGGGTCCCTAAGGGTGGACGCTTGAACCGGACAATCGTGGCCAGGCAGTCCCTGATACAGTGCCTCCTGCAGGGCCAAGCCGGATATTGCAGGCACAGAGAAGCCCAGGAAACACCCCCGGAAGGAACTGAGCCCCGGTCACCAATGAGAGAAGACAGTCCTCTGAAGAGTGGGGCAGACGCTGCCCCTGCCTCCACCCTTCATCTCACTCCCACATGGAAAACAAAACCAACAGATAAGTAGTCTAGCCTGACTGCCATGCTGGACAGACTACCCTCTGTGAGGATGAGGCAAATGGAAAAGTCATAGATTCTAGGAAGTTTCTGCAGCTCAAAAGATAAACATCCCCTGAAGGTTCTGAGGAGGAAGCTGCCTCTCTGGGGGTAGCGAGGAGGGGGAGAATTTACTGCAGCACAAGTTTTTTTTTTAAATTTATTTTAAGATTTTATTTATTTATTCATGAGAGACACACAGAGAGAGGCAGAGACACAGGCAGGGGGAGAAGCAGGCTCTCCATCGGAAACCCGATGGGGGAATCGATCCCAGGACCCTGGGATTATGACCTGAGCCAAAGACAAATGCTCAACCACTGAGCCACCCAGGTGCCCTGAAGCACATGTTTTTAAATACATATATATATATGAATATCTGATTTGAATTATCAATAAGAGTCCAGGGAGCTCTGGAAAAGATCTAGAAACTCAAAAAGATCATAATAAGGAGGCAGAAATCTGAGAGCAGGAAATAGAGCAGGGAAACAGAAACCACAAAGGCTAGGTTAAAACCCATGATGGAGGCTGTAAATAGCAGACGAGACACTGCAGACAATACAATTAACATGGTCAAAGGTAAAATGATAAAGAGATGAAAAGAAAAGAGGCAGGCGGTGGGGCACCGGGGATACAACCTGGAAATAATAGGAATCTGGAGAGAAAAGAGTGGGTACGGCAAAAGCAGTAATCAAAGACCTGGCAGGAGAAAACTTTGCTGGTATACAGAAAGAACTCAGTTGGAAGCTGAGCATATGTTCTGAGTCCTAAGCAAACTTGATGAAAAGAAGGCCACATTTAGACACATTATGGTGGCATTCTCAAAGTTAAAAAAAAAAAAGTTAAAATTTCTGGAACATACACACACACACACACACATCATCCTTGGAATGAAATCGAAGAGGGAGACAGATTTTACTTTTCTTTCAATATCCTTTGTTCCGGTGTGTGTATTTTAAAACACACACACACACCACATGCACACATTTATTTTAAAAAATTTAAAATAATCTTATATTGGAGGGAGGGGTGATAAATGAGGATCTCACAGACAAACAGGAGAAGTAAAAAACAAAAGCCTAAATCAAAATGATCTCAAACTTCTCACATCATCCAGAGAAGTAAATATCATATTTTTTTTCTACCTGAACTCATTGTTAGAACTACATTTTACTTTGAGGTGCTTGGATGGCCAGCTGGTTAAGTGTCTGACCCTTGGTTTCAGCTCAGATCCTGATCTCAGGTCCTGGGATCAAGTTTCATGTCAGGATCTGTGCCTGGTGGGGAATCTGCTTGGTATTCTCTCTCTTCACCCCTTCCCCAACTTGTGCATGCTCTCTCTCCCTCTCTCTCTCTCTCCCTGTCTCTAAAATAGATAAATAAATCTTTAAACAAAAAGAAATATATTTTACTTTGTAACCAACAGAGAGATAGAAGATATAAAAAATTTAAATCTACCTCTTACTTAGATCTTCAGACATTCATGATACAAAAATTACCTTCAAAATCCTTCAATATTTTCTATTCTTATCTACATCACTCTATGCTTTTCCAAATGCAGTCACAATCTATTAAATTGAGTGAGTTGTGACCTGGGTTTGAAATATATGGATCTAGAACAATCTAAAGGAAAAGCCATGTTGTCGTTTATGAATGAAGGGAACAAAAAGGCTTTCTTAGGAAGTTGTTTAAAAAATAATCCTCCTGAGTACTTTCCTTGAATAAATCACATACTCCTCTTGCAAATGTATACTAGGACACTACCAAAAAAATCAGATGCAAAAACTTATGAATGGGAAAAAATTCCACCTTGAAGCATTTGCTTAGAAGTCTAGGGAAAGGAGAACTTTCATATATTCTCAGAAGCATTCATTTATTACAATCTTCTGGCAATATCTTTTAAAAATTGAAATGTGCATAGTCATTTCACTCTTGCAAATGTATATACAAAAGCAAAGGCAACAGTATGGAGGATAAATTAACTAAGATTTTTTTTAAGATTTTACTTATTTATTCATGAGAGACACACAGAGAGAGGCAGAGACATAGGCAGAGGGAGAAGCAGGGTCTGTGTGGGGACCCCGATGTGGTACTTGATCCCAGGACCCCAGGATCACACCCTGAGCTGAAGGCAGATGCTCAACCACTGAACCACCCAGGTGCCCCAATTAAGATGCTTCTTACAGCAGTATGTGTAATGGCAAAATAACCAGCAATGATCAACACATCCAATAACCAGTTAATCATTTAATAAATGATGGTACATCCATACTGAAGTACTACACATCATATAGCTATTTCTAATAAATCAGCTATGTATATATTAACCTGGAAGAGTGTCCATGATAAAATATGCCTAGAATAATGTCTGTGATAAAATTATTTTAAACAGCAAGTAGTTGAATAATTTGGTATGATTCCATTTCTGTAAAACGTAGAGGAGGGCCTGTTCATCTGCATGTACTTATGAAAGCAGAGAAAAATGTAGAGGGAACAAAACAAACTGTCAAAGCTGGTTAATTCTCTATTATTCAGTTATAAAAAAAGAATGAAATAATGCCATTTGCAATGGGATGGATGGAGCTGAAGAGTATCATGCTAAGCGAAATAAGCCAGAGAAAGACAAATACCATATGATTTCACTTATATGTGGAATTTAAGAAACAAAACACATGACCAAAAGGCATAAAAAGAGAGAGACAAACCAAGGAACAGACTCTTAACTATAGAGAACAAACTGGTGGTTACCAGAGGAGGTGGGTAGGGGCCTAGGAGAAATAGGTGAAGAGCATTAAGTACACTTGTTGTGATGAGCACTAGGTGCTGTGTGGAAGTGTTGAATTATTATATTGTACACCTGAAACGAGTATTACACTGTATGTTAACTGGAATTTAAACAAACAAACAAAAAGGTGGTTAATCCTACAGGGTGGGGGCACGTGGGAAAGAAAGAAAGATCACTGGCTGCCCTGAAATGCTTTTGAGCTGATTTGTTGCAATAAATAGGCTTTACTTTTGAAATTGTTAATCTAATTTTAAAAATGATCTCCTCCGTAAAGAAGGGGCATTAACCTTTTTTTAAAATGTAAAGTTATAAGTTATATAAAGTCAAGACACATACATTACTCTAAATAATTGTTTTTAAAAAATAGTTTCAAATTGAAGATCCAAAAAAAGAGTCTTTTCCTTTGAAAGAGTTTAGCTATTATAAACAAAGATAACAAAGTTTATAATCCCAGATGAAATTAAGAAAAAGTGGGAATGAATGGGGACAAACTGATTTTCCACAACAGGAGGTAAAAAATATAGTTCTGTGCAGACTCTTATCATCAACTATTAGATCAAAAACATCTGAAAACCCTTAAGGTAAACATGAGCAGAATTAATAAAGAATTCTAATTCTTTCCTTCAAAATTATTGAGCATTATATTAAGCAGTCTATACAGTTCTAGAAAAAAAAAAACTAACAACAATATTAAGTGCTGCCTTGACATGTGGTGAAATTAGGAAGGCTTTGAACCACCTGACCACACATTCTCATCCCTACTTTGTTCTTCAGATAAGGTCCCCCAGCCAAAGAACTCTCCTTATCAAGAGTACCAAGAGCAGGTCCTGCTTACTTCTGAGGAACGAGTTTCAGTTTCCTACTAGCCTGCGTCATTATTCAAACAAGCCAATAATATCCTCCCACAAAAACCAGGGGTTATCACACCTTTGATACTGTAAAGCCTGCCTCACACAGCCTCTGTTTGTACACTTTGTTCCTGAACTCAATCCCCTAAGATTCTGCACAGTGTACTGTTCCCCTCTCCCTGGGCAGTGAGTATACGGGACTAATAAACTGCCCAGTATTAGGTATCATGTGTTCAGTCATGCCCATAACCCTAGGGCAGGAATCCCTCCTTCACCAATGGGCTGAATAGAAGGCAACTAAAACACAAGAAGATATTTTTTTAAAAGCACATAGCATCAAGTAAGATGACAAAAGCAGTACCAATCCTGGTCCTTCTAGGAAAGAGAAGGAAAACATAAGATTTTCTCCATTTAATAGGATGTAGGAAAAGAGAAAAAATGTGGAGAAAATGGATGGTGAGCAGCATAATAGTAGAAGAAAGCCCAAATAAATCATTAATAGCAATAAATGTGAAGGGCTTAAACACACTTAGGAAGATACAGATGATCAGACTGGGTAAAAAATAAAATCTCTATTGTATGTTTTGAATTTTTTCTTCAATTCTGGAATAATCTCAGCTGTCATAACTTCAATATGATTTCCTTGCCATTTGCTTCATTCTTTTCTTTTGCAAGTCCTACTGGAAGCTCTCCATCTAGTCTCCCGTTCTTTGAACTATTTCTTTTATTTTTAAATTTCTGTTTTTTCTTGCTGCAGTCTGTGTACATCCTTCAGACCTATGTTCCAATTCACTAATTTTATCTTCAACTATATCCAGTCTAAAACTCATCCCATCTTTTGAGATATTTTTTATTTCATGACTATATTTTTATTTCCAGGGTTTATAATTGCTTATATTTTATTTCTATATATTCAGTTTATTTTCATCCACATTGTTTCATAATTTCCTGTTTGTCGAATGATGTCCTCATTTATCTTTGAACATCCTTATTTTCCAGTCTTTGCCAGATTAATAAAAAAAATGAATTTTATCTGTGATTGCATATTTCAATGGTTGGTTTATTTAGCATTTAATTTCTTCATATGCTTTGGAATTTTGTTTTATAGTCTCCTTATGGCTGGGAGTTTTTGCTTTTACTTTATGCTCTGTTTTTCTCTCCCTTCTTTCTATCTGGTTGATTTAGTTTTGTGATTGTATGCATAAGACAAATCTAGGACTGGTCTTGTGATGGCAGCCATGAACTTGTGCTCTTCACTGATGTGAAGGTCTTGCAGACTTGGTCACAGGCTTAGGGGATGGCTTCACCCAATTCTTGATTGTGAGGCTTTCTTTGCTCTGCCCTTTGCTCTGCCTCAGGCTCACAGTTTTGGCCATGGCTCCTAAGAGCTAGTCAGTTGCCATTCTTTTCAGCCTTTTTTCACACATCAGGGGGGCTCACTCCAGTCCACGACTTCAGCCAGAGAGTCTAGCTCTTTCTGCTATCCCATATGCAACATTTTAGCTTCCACCACCCTAAAGGTCCTTGGCTTTGGCCCTACTTACCACTGTGGTTTCCAGTTAGTTCTTTCTTGTCCACTGAGATGTTTATCCAGTTCGTTTTTTTTTAAGGCTGTTTGTACTTTTTCTCTCTTACTATGTGTTTGGAACATAGGGAGTATGTCAAAGCATATACTTTCCAACCTTCCTCATGTTAATGTTTTTGTTTCAGTCACTTGGAGATGGAATTTCTACTTCTCACAGTGAAAACATGCTGGCAGAGAGAGTTTGGGGGGGTCAAGAAATGAGTATTGAAGCCACAACCCTGAGAGTTTAAGTAATGGGCATTTTGTCTGGGCTTAGTGAGTGGGCAGGGCTGTGGATCAAAAGAGGAAAAGCACATTTGGGGACCTTCTAATTACTGATCAGCTTCCTACAGTGACTCCATGTGGCAGTCAAATGATTTGCAGGAGCAGAATGTTCCAACCAAAGTGCTCTCCTGTTTAGGGGTGGAAGCCCAGCTGACAACCCCTTTGTGAACTGCATGGGTCCACCACAGCCTTTTTAAACAACTCAGAAGACCAAAGAAAAAGCCAATACTTCATATGGGCTCCCAATTGGCTTAACAGAAAAATAAAAGAGATGTGATCCTTTCTTTTTTGGAATAATTCATACTGTTGACATATGATATAAACAAAATAACAGGGATGCCTGGGTGGCTCAACAGTTGAGCCTCTGCCTTTGGCTCAGGGCGTGATCCCAGTCTGGGGATCAAGTCCCACATAGGATTCCCTGCAGGGAGCCTGTTTCTCCCTCTGCCTGTGTCTCTGCCTCTCTCTCTGTCTCTCATGAATAAATAAATAATATCTTTTTTAAAAAATAAGAGAAATATAGTGGAGTGTTGAAATTCTTCACCAGAAAAAAGACTCACATGTTACAATACTGACCCAAAAAGAAGCACAAAATTCTCAATAGACCAATAACCAAGAGAAAAAAATAGAACTTATCAAAGAATTAGCTCCCTAAATACTTGATGGTTTTGCTGACAAGGCTTTTCTAATGTTTAAGGAACAGGATTGTCTATTGTTGTATACATTATTTCAAGCACAGAATAAAGAATGCTTCTCAGTTTGTGTTGTAAACTGATATAACTCTCAATCTACCAAAAGAGAGAGAGAGAGAAAGAGAGAGAGAGCAAAGAAAACCATAGACCAGGGTTTTCAAATACGAGTGACTATAAGCCAGAAAGTAATATAAATGAGTGGCATTGCTTAGGTGTGAAATGGCAAGGGAAAGTGGGAGCCGCAGGAACCAGAATGTGCTTTCCAGCATCAGGAATTCAAAACCAAACATTTCAAAGCCCTGTGCTGCTCAAATATACAAGTCCTATGAGTCACCAGTTCTGCAGCTTCTGGTGTAGGTCGATGTCTGTTGTAAACATAGATGCAAAAGTCCTAAATAAAATACGAGCAAGTTCAAGTCAATCTATGTTACAATTAAAAAAAAAAAAAGTCTAGGGGCACCTGGGTGGCTCAGTGGTTGAGTGTCTGCCTTTGGCTCAGGGTGTGATCCCGGAGTCCTGGGATTGAGTCCTACATCAGGCTCCCTGCATGGAGCCTGCTTCTCCTTTTTTTTTTAAAGATTTTATTTATTTATTCACGAGAGACACACACACAGAGAGAGGCAGAGACACAGGCAGAGGGAGAAGCAGGCTCCATGCAGGGAGCCTGACGTGTGACTCCATCTCAGGTCTCCAGGGTCAGGCCCTGCACTGAAGGCAGGGCTAAATCGCTGAGCCACCTGGGCCGCCCCTGTTTCTCCTTCTGCCTATGTCTCTGCCTCTCTCTGTGTGTCTCTTATGAATAAATAAATAAAATCCTTTTTTAAAAAAAATCTACTAAGGGGGGGCTCCCTGCATGGCTCAGCGGTTTAGCGCCTGCCTTCGGCCCTGGGCATGATCCTGGAGCCCCGGGATCGAGTCGCACGTCGGGCTCCCTGCATGGAGCCTGCTTCTCTCTCTGCCTGTGTCTCTGCCTCTCTCTCTGTGTCTCTCATGAATGGATAAATAAAATCTTAAAAAAAAAAATCGGGAACCCTGGGTGGCGCAGCGGTTTGGCGCCTGCCTTTGGCCCAGGGCACGATCCTGGAGACCTGGGATCGAATCCCACGTCGGGCTCCCGGTGCATGGAGCCTGCTTCTCCCTCTGCCTATGTCTCTTCCTCTCTCTCTCTGTGTGTGTGACTATCATTAAAAAAAAAAAAAAAATCTACTAAGGGATGCCTGGGTGGCTCAGCGATTTGACACCTGCCTTCAACCCGGGACGTGATATTCTGGAGACCCAGGATCGAGTCCCACATCTGGCTCTCTGCATGGAAACTGCTTCTCCCTCTGCCTCTCGTTCTCTCTGTGTCTCTCATGAATAAATACACAAAATCTTTAAAAGAAAAGACTAAAAAATCTACTAAGACCAAGTTACACTTACTCTAAGAGATGCAAAAATGTTTTGATATGTGATTCTTTTTAAATAATCCATCATCTCAACAGGTCACATTAGAAAAATCCATATTAAAAAAAAGAAAAATCCATATGATCCTTTCAATAGATGTTAGAACTTATTTTTTGACAAGCAGAAGCCCAGGGATCTGAAGCTGGGTTGGGCATGGACTGGAGGGGATGTCCCAAAGGTAGCATCTGGGGGTGAGGCCAGCAGCAGGCCCAGCAGACAGCCCAGTGAAGTGTCAATCCAAGGAACTAGATAGACAGGAGGAAACCAGATTAAGGCAAGGAGGCAGAGCCTCAGGAGATGCTTGGAGGCATAGCCTCGGGGCTTTACTGCAGGGGCCTGCATGCCCTCTGGTCCTAAGTCAAGTTTGGACTCTAGCTGCTGAAAATGCATTTGAAAACATTCAGTATCCATGTCTCATAAATAGCTCCTAAAACTAAGACTCTAAGGAGAAAGCCTTCACACAAGAAAGAATATTTCATACAAGCAGCCCACTTAAACTTAAAAAATGCTTTCCTGTTCTGATTTTCTAAGGAGCTATTTTGTATTTTCAAGAATCCTCTACAATAAAAGAAAAAAAGCACAATGGCAGCTATAGGGGGAACCTAAAGGAAAGAGGAGACAGTGGGTTGCAAAGAACCTCAAATTTTCTATGGTTCAACTGAACTCGATCTATGTGTGTTATACCTCAGTCATAAGTGTGTTACAAAAATTAGAAAATCTAAACGGGCACTGAGTGATCAGCTATAAGTGCTAAAAAAAAGACTTCCACACCTCTGCCTCATACCATACACAAAACAAATTCCAGTGGATTAAGCCTTAAATGTAGGGGTGCCTGGGCAGCTCAGTTGGTTAAGCGATTGACTCAATTTTAGCTCAGGTCATGATCTCAGGATTGGGCTCCATGCTCAGCGTGGCATCTGCCTGAGATTCTCTCTGCTTCTGTCCCTTCCCTGCTCATGCTCTCTCTCTCACTCTCAAATAAAATCTAAAAAAAAAAAAAAAAAAAAGCCAAGGAGAGGTCACTTCTCACCTATTAGATTAGCAAAACTTAAAAACAGCAATAATACCTGCTGCTGGAAGGGATGCAGGAAGGTAATAGGCTCGTTCATCGCTGTTGCAAATGTGAATTGTCAGAGCATTTGGGGAAAACAATTTGGCAATGCTATTAAAATTTTAAATGCTCTTTTCTCTGGTAAGCCCGTGGGAAACCCCACCTTAGAAATAAAAGCATCAGTGCATAGGGATTTGCATAGAACCAGGTTTACTACAGCCTATAATAGTGGCAAAAGCTGGAAACCAAGTGAATGCCCATTCAAGAAAGGGTAGACTCTTACGCAGCCTTTAAAAAAAGCATGGATTAGGGGATCCCTGGGTGGCTCAGCGGTTTGGCACGTGCCTTTGGCCCAGGGCCCAATCCTGGAGTCCCGGGATCGAATTCTGCGTCGGGCTCCCGGCATCGAGCCTGCTTCTCCCTCTGCCTGTGTCTCTGCCTCTCTCTCTCTCTCTCTATCATAAGTAAATAAATCAATCTTAAAAAAATGGATTAGATCTGTGTCAGCTGACTTGGGGGAACTTCTATTATGTATTTATGGTTAAGGGATAAAAGCAAGATGCAGAGAAGTGAACATAATATGATTCAGCTTTTTAAATGATCCCAAGTAAAAAAAAGTGTGCACACACACATGCACACACACACACGCGTGTGAATTATTAGGAGAAAGATGGAAGGAAGTTACGAAGGAAAGAAGCAAGCGAGTAAACCAAGCTGTGAACATGGGGGGAAAGGGAGAAAAATACTTAAAAATATTTAAAGACTATGTGTGTAATATGACCCTATCCCTCCGAAATCATAAACACATTAACAGATGAAGGAAAAGATGGTCACCAAAATATTAATGATGATTATCTTGAGGGATGGGATTATAGGTGACTTTTAGTTTATTCCTTATTTTTTCTGTTTTAAATGTTATATAATGAATATAATATAAATAATCAGTGGAAAATAGAGCTATGGTTTTCATAGTCCGTGTGTGTGGGGGGGGCAGTATTGGCAGGTAGAAGTCCCTAGGGAACCTGATTTAATGAGCACATAAGATCAATATTTAATTAACATATCAATTGCTGGCATGTCAACTGATGTTTTCCAAAATCCTTGAGGTATAGGCTCTCTTAAGTAGCCAAACTGTCATCTGAAACATTGTTTACAATTCTCCCATTTAACTAACGCTTAAGAATGGAATGATTACAAATACCAAAGGGGCTGGAGATGATTAAAAGAGGTTTTATTTAAGTGCCATCAAATAACTGGATCTCCTGTACGCATCACAGCTTAGAATTCCTTCACCAAGTTTATGGCCTGGCAACTTCCAAACCCCTTTAACATTGCCTTCCAAAAAATAAAAATAAAAAAAAAATCTTTTTAAACTATTTCTTCTTCCAGACCCCTCTGTAGTGGATCTTACAGTCTTTATTTTAAATCTTCAATCTTGGGTTTGCTCTTTTTATTGCTTCGTTCTCATGCTGCTTGGCTTCATCAGTTGGGCCTGCACCTTGCTTTGATGGGCACTGCTTTCTGGCTTCTCTTCCCTCTCTCCGTGGGTATGCCAGGTTCACGGGAGGGCTGCTGGCACCCAGACCTTGTCTACACGGTGCTTGAACATGCCAGACCCTCAAAAACTGTTAGGGTCAGCTGTTTAAACAGCAAGTTGGGCTTCACCTCCTCTTTCTTTTGCAACATTTACTGAGCACTGCTGGGTGTCCAATGTCAGCTCAAGGATTCAAAGGTGAATAACGCATGATTCCAGAGAAATCACACCTGTCTATATAGTTAGTGCTCCACCGCGCAGTGCTGGGGAAACACTTGGTGGGAGGGATGCCATGGACTGAGAAGAGGACGGAGGCAGGGAACAGCTGCTAGCACTTGGCACAGAAAACAGATATGCAAAGGTCTAATGGTTTTCCAAGTGTAGTCCCAGACTAGCAGCATCGGCATCACCTGGGAACTTGTTGAAAATTCTAATTCTCGGGGCCCCACTCCCGACCTACTAAAACAGAAACTTTGGGGATGGGGAGCAGCAATCTGTTTTATCAAGTCCTCCAGGTGCTTCCGATGCACCCTAGGATTTGGGAACCATGGCTCTAGGAGAGGTCTTAAGACCCTTAGGATGAGGGCAGCCCCGGTGGCAGCGCAGCGGTTTAGCGCCGCCTGCAGCCTGGGGTGTGATCCAGGAGACCCGGGATGGAGTCCCAGGTCGTCGGGCTTCCTGCATGGAGCCTGCTTCTCCCTCTGCCTGTGTCTCTGCCTCTCTCTCTCTCTGAATAAATAAAAAATAAAATCTTAAAAAAAAAAGTAGTTGTGGATACCTTATAAAAAAAAAAAAAAAGAACCTTAGGATGAAAAGAGGCGAGAGGAAACAGGGCTTTGTGCAAGGCCTCGCGTGCAATCAAGGCGGGGGGGGGGGGAGTTTAGACTTTGCCCAGCTAGTGAGGCCTCCAGGGCTTTAAGCAGGGGCCTGTCGCGCTTACACAACCTCTCCCATCTCGGCGTTCCTGGGAGCTCTAGTATCCTCTGCGCGCCCGGGGCGGAGAGCTAATCTGCACGGAGCTGAGTTGCCCCCCACCACCCCCACCCCCACCCCGCGACCCCAGGCGGCGAGGGAGGTCGGGCGGCGGGTTTTCTGCCCATGAGCAGGTGAGCGCGTGCAGGAGCCGCCGCGGGCGAAGACCGGGAAGGCACCGCCGGGGAGGCGGCCCCGCGGCCCCAGGCCCCGCCCCCGGCCCGCCTCCTTGGGGGGAGCCGGCTCGGTCCGCGCCCAGGCGCGCGCCCGCGGCCGGGTTGCAGGGCTGGGCGCGCGCCCCGCGTCCCGGGCAGGAAGATGGTGGCGAGCGCGCGGGTGCAGAAGCTGGTGCGGCGCTACAAGCTGGCGATCGCCACGGCGCTGGCCATCCTGCTGCTGCAGGGCCTGGTGGTGTGGAGCTTCAGCGGCCTGGAGGAGGACGAGCCGGGCGAGGTGCTCCGACGGCCGGGCGGGCGGGCGGGCGGGCAGGCCGGCGCGGGGGCGCGCGGGGTCCTGGTGGGGCTGCGGGCGGCCCCGGCCGGGAAGTGGGGCACCGGCCGCGTGCGTGCCGGCGCGGGCGGCCGCCGGGAGCGGGCATCGGCCCCCTGGCGCCCCTTTCCCAGGAGGGCCCCGGGGACTGCGCGCGGGGGCGGTGCGTGACCCGGAGGCCCGGGCCGCGGCGGACGGGGGCCCGCGCGGGAGGAGCGGGGCTTGGTGGGGTGGTCTCCGGACCGGGGAGCTCTGAAGGTCAGGCGCCGGGAGCAGGACCGGGAGGCGGGGCCGGGCCCGAGCCTGCTCGGAGGTGGGGAGCCCCAGGCCAAACTTTCTGAAGTTGGGAGGGGGCGGGGGTGTGCGCGTCGTGGGCGGAGGAGCGGGGCCGGGGGACCCCGGGCGTCCGCGCCCAGCCGCGCCTGAGCGGCAGCCGCTGCTGGAGAAGTGGAGCCCGGGGCTGGAAGTCAGTCCGGCAACTGAGGGAACAGGGAGTGACCCCAAGGGAGAGAACTGGAGTGTCCCCCGGGCATGGCTTTCTTAGCCTGGGGTCTGAAGAAAGGTGGGGGTCTTCAGGAGGAGATGACTGGGGGAAGTGAGCTGGTGAGTAGCCCCAGGACATCAGGGAACTGAGTGTGGGTGGGCTCTAGCTCTTAGGGAATGGGGATAGCATCAGCTGGGTTAGCAGAGCCTCAGGCCCCAAAGAAGGGACAAACCTGGCCAGCTCAGTACCCAGGTCCCTGCTCTGAGAGTGTCACTCACTCTTGACTGGTTTCAGCTGGAGGCCCAGACACGTCCCCTACCACGGTGGTCCAGAAGGGTCCAGTGGGGTATGTGCCATCCTGGAAGGTCCAGGAGTTAGGCCAAACCCTGGCCCTAAGCTGTGGGCCAGAGGGCAGGGCTTCTGTGCCCATACCCCCACCCCCTTGTTTCTGGTGCCTCTAGGGCGGAGAGTCAGATGTTCTGCTTGCCATGTCCTCTTGGGCCTCTCCACCTGGCAGTGTGAAGGCCAGGGAGCCTCCATGTCCCCTTACCCTTCCTACAGCTGGGCAGTCTGGAAGGCCTGTTGCGGAGACTGGGAGAAGGACTGCCCTTATGGTTTGGGAGAGAACCAAGAGGCTGGGATGGTGCAGGAGCTGTAACAGAGTCATGTGAGACCATAACTCCAAAAGGAGCTGAGTGGGGTCAGGAAAAGCCTGATTCTGTGACACCCGAGCGGAGTGAGCTTGTTCTGTGTGGACCAGTAAGGAGGAGGAGGACGAGAAGTGTTTTTGGGGTCAGTGTAAGAAGACTGTCTGAGCAGCTGAGACATTCTCCGAAGGCAGTTAGTGCTCGGACCCCAGAGTATGTTAGCAGAGGCCGGTGACCACTCTGGTGAGGGCCATGACACAACATCTGAGGCTTCGCAGAAACCAATGGCCCTGAGTCTGTGAGTCTCTGAATGGGCCAAGAGATTGTCCAGGCCTCGAATCCCTGCTGCCCTGCCCACAGCCTGGGGTGGAGAACTGGGGCAGTAGAGTAGTTGGGATCCCACCTCCCCACCTCCTTGTCCAGGTTCCTGGCAGAAGCTGCTAGGGCTGGACTGGACTGGAACGGAAAAGATCCTCAGTGACCTAAAGGTTGTGCAGTCCAGGCAGCCATCAGTGCTTGGACCCATTCAGCAGCCACATCGTCCAAGCTGGGGGTAGCCAGGCATTGTGGAAGGGTGCCTAGGAAAGTGGGCGCCAGCATGCGACCGACCGCCCCACCTCCCCATCCCAGGTCTTCTTCCCACACTGCTGCTAAGTGGCAGTAAGACCACAGGCATGGCATGTCTCCTAACCTCCTTCCGTGTCCTCGGCAGTGTCCCTCCTCAAGAGGGGGTACTGGTAGCACCTCTCTCGCTGGGTGATCATGAAGATCAAGAGAAAATGATGCTCGTGAAGTATTTACAGGAGTTCCTGGTGCTCACTGAGCCACCAGTAAATATTATCTTGGCTGTGCACACTGGGAATAGGGATTCATCCATCCAGTTGGTCAGTCAGTCAACAAATGTTTGTTAACTCACACTTCCTAGCAGGCACTGGGCTAAGACTGGGGATACAGAAATAAACAACGTAGACAAGGAGGCCCAGGCGCTGGAGAGATGGTACACAGGGAGAGCCTGAAAGTGGAAAGGAAACTCAGTATCAAGGGGGTTGGTGGAGCTGGGTGATGGGGGGAGGCTTTGCTGGGAAGCAGCTCATGTGCTGGAGAAGCCAGTCATCCTGGGGACAAGGGGGACAGAGTCTGGGTAGAGGCCCTGCAGAGAATGGGCGTGGCTGGCTGGTGTCTTTGAGGAAGGGGAAGGAGGGTGTGGCATGTTCTCGGGAAGAAGGTTCAACAGCTAGTCTGGGGCACATCCTAGAGACCCCGAGGGAGGGGTTGTAAGTGAAGCAGGAGGGTGGTGGGGCCAGATGTGCATTTCAGATGCACATTCTGCCCATCTGTGCAGGGGCTAGAGTGGAGACTAGGGCTGACCATTAACATCCAAAGAGCCACTTTAGGGTTTTAAAAGCTTTCACAAACATGGTCTCACCACTTACTTTAAACACAGGCTGAGAAGTCTGAAGGTGGTGGGGTGTGGGGTAAGTGATTCTGTGTTCTCTGTCTCTGGGGCTCAGAGAAGGGTACCAAGGAGGACTGCAGAGCTGCAAAGTGGCCAGGACTTTGAATGCCTCCTCAGAGGGCAGAGGAATCCTCGAAGGCCTGAAGGCACCCAGGCCAGAGGTCAGAGGGCCAGTAATCAAAGGGCACCCTGACCTCAGGGCTACTGGGGAAAGTCCCTTTGGGAGCACAAGTATGGGGCCCTGCTGATGCCCATATGATCACTGGTGGGAGGAGGGGGAGGTGGGGGCTGGCCATCTAACAGGGACCACTGCCCCATTGTCACTGCTACCCTCAGGTCCCCCAGCTTTCTTTGGGATTGACCTTCTCAGGATCGGCCTGCTGCAGTGCAGGACACCAAGCGGTCCATCTCCTCCCACATCCTGTCCCCCACCGCAGCCAGCCTGGCCGTGTGCCCCATGCCCTGCCCTCTTGACCAGCTTCCTGTCTTGTTGGTACCAGCTTCCACCCAAGATCCCACAGTTTCTCTGCCATCTCTAGCCACCTAAGCTCGGGAATGTCTTTCCGTGCCCACCATGTAGCCAGGTCAGATGTCACCTGGTTGACGTACACTCAGCCCCATGGAGCTGCAGTCACCCTTCCTGGCTGCCCTCCCCAACGTGCGTGGGGAGATCTTCCTTCTCCCACCCTGCCTTCCCTCTTGCAGTGTCTCCTCAGTTGGCAGTGGACGCCCCTAGCTCTCATCGGGCTCCTCTCGAGAGATCAGAGGGCTGGCTGGGTGCCGTACACAGAGAGCATAGGTGCTTGGGTGGAATAGGGGGTCTGGCCCTAAGGTAGCTGTCAGCCTGACACTCGAGGTGCCTCCTGTGCTCTGACGGGAGCAGGGGGAGGAACAGGGAAAACTCAACCCAATTGAGTCCAAAATGTCTGAGGGTCTTGGCGCCTCTCCTGACCTCCCATTTGACAATGTCCTAATCCTATTCCAGTGATGGTAATAGTGATAATAATAATAATAATAATAATAATAATAATAATAATAATAATAATGGTGTCAGCATCTATGGAATGCTGAGCCTGTACCAAGAGCTTTACTCTCATTCATTCATTCAGCCAATATTTATGGAGTGTCTCCCATTCCCAGACACTCTTCTGGGCTCTTGGAATGCATTAGTGAACAAAACAACACAAGCCCGGTCCTCATGGACATTACGTTCTCGTGAGTGGAGAGACACAGAATAACACAGAAGCAATTAATACCTTCTAGCATGAGAGAAGGAAGTAAGTGCTGTGGGAAAAATGAAGCAGAGGATGAAGGAGAGCTGGAGTTTGCACCCGGTGGATCAGGGTGGGTCTTGGTGGGAAGATGCCATCTGAGCAGAGAATTGAAGGGGGCAAGGCCTGGGTGGTGGGGACCTCTAGGGGAGGGCATTCCAGGCACAGGGGACAGTGCCTGGCAGGTAGTGTGGAGGGACACTGAGAAGGCCGCTGTGGCTGGAGGAGAGTGAGTGTGAGGAGAGGTTAGTAGAAGATGAGATCAGAAAGGGAGGGGTGGCCAGACACAGCTCCCGGAGCCTCTGTAGGCTCTTGGAGGGCCTTTGGGGTTTGCCCTTGGAGGGAAGGCCATGGGTGGTTTGGTGCAGAGGGGCGGTGAGGTGGGGCTTGTGTTAACAGGAACACGGGCTGCTGTGATGGGAATAGACCATCAGGAAGCCGGAGGAGGAGCAGGGGGACCAGGGACGCTGGGCAGGGGTGGTGGTGATGGAGGTCGGGAGAGGTGGTGAGACTCTGGATGTATCATGAAGGTGGCCCCACCAGGGCTTACTGGTGAGGGATCGATGTGAGGTCTGAGGGAAACTAGAGTCAAGATGACTCCCCCCAACGACCTGAAAGAGAGGGTCGCCATTAACAGGTCGGGGAGGAAGTGGAGGAGCTCACTTTTGGACTCGTGGGTTCGAAAGGTCTATCAAGTTCCCAAGGGAGATATTGAAGGGGCAGGCAGGCATTTAAACACCTGAAGGTTCAAGGGAGAAGTCCAGGCCAGGGGGAGAAACCCGAGAGTGGCTGGACTCAGGTCCCCCCGGGAAGCGAGGGTCAGGAAGGGCCCCAGAGGGGCCTTGGGGAGACCAAGGAGAGTGGGCCAAGGCAGCGGGGGAGGCAGCAGAAGCCCCAGGAGGGCAGCTGGGGGTCTAGTGAGGAGGCTGCTATGGACCGGCAGGTCATGCTGTCTGTCGAGAGGCCAGGCCAGAGAAGGCGAGGCCTGTGGTGCGTGGGTGGGGAGGCCCACGGAGGGGTCCCAGGGGATGGTGAGGGCGCGGCAGATGGCCGTCACAGCTCCTTCCAGCACACTAGCTCACTCTCTGTCTCGTTCACGCTCCCACCTCCTTCCCTACCTGCTCAGAGAAGGTCGGCAGCCTGGGGGGGGGAGTCATCTCAGCCAGCAGACAGGAGCCACGTGTCCTCTGGGTGCCAGCTACTCTGCTGGACAGGGGGAGATGGGGCTGGGGTGACGGTCCCTCACCTGGGAGCCCAGCCTGCCGGAGGAATGTTCCCCTCCCGGGCAAATGGGATGGTTCACATTGGGGACTTGGAGCTGGATCTTGGAGGATGGGTGGGATTTGGTCCAAAAAGGAGGGGTGCCGAGAAGGGGGACAGGGAGAGGGGGAATCAGGTGTGCTGGGCCATCTAGGGGAGTACCTGGCTGGAGGAGAGACATAGGAGCCAGGAGGCGGGTGTGGCAGCCGGGATTTCCCTTCTAGGAAGAAGCACCTGGAGGAGCAGTTAGGTAGCAGCCTCCAGCCGCGGGTGCCCTGCGGCCCTGCCTCAGCCTTCCGGCCAGTGCCTGCGTGCGGCAGTGGTTCCCGGCCGTCTGCACCGTTCCCACCAGCTGGCCAAGGCTGTCCCGGGCTGCGGTGTTGTCTGAAGCTCTCCCTTCTGTCCCTTCTAACACCAGGGGCAGGCTGGCTTGGCAGTCTCAGGCTCGGCCTGCGACTCCTGCCCCCCCCCCCCCCCACATCGTCTGTAGGTGTGAACCCGGTGAGAGTCACGCACTCCAACTCCACCTTGGTCTCTGGCTCCCAGAGAAGCCAACCAATCAGGGTCTCAGGCTTCCCCGTGCTCCCCAGCAGGCGAGGCCCCTTGGCTCTCATGGCCTCTGCACTGCCACGTGGAAACGCTGTAGTTGGTAGAATGCTTTCCTCCTGTCTCCTGTTTCCTCCCTGTCCCCACCCGGGGCCTGGCTGGAACTCCTGCGTCCTCTGCAGGGTCTCCATGCCTTTCTTTTGTGACATATGCAGACCTTCACTTTCATATTTGCTGAAAAAAAGAGCAGTGTCTGATTCAAAAGTACAAGGTGGACACAGTGCCCTGTGGCCTGAGCATGTGGGGATGTGGGGCAGTGGGGCCACAGGGCAGATGGCACCTCCTCCCTGGTAAGTCAGGGAGGCCTCCCAGGGGAAGCATTCCTTGTGCAGAGTCCTCCAATGAATGGCACCCCTCGGGGCAGAGGGTGAGGCCTCAGGGTGAGGTCTTGTAGGCCTGAGGCGAGCAGGGGAGCTACAGGGCAGGAGGACAGTGACCGTCCCTGTGACCTGGGTCTGCCTGTCTTCTACAGAAAGGAAGGCAGAGGAAGCCACGGCCCCTGGACCCCGGCGAGGGCTCCAAGGACACGGACAGCTCAGCCGGGCGGCGCGGCAGCGCAGGCAGAAGGCATGGGCGCTGGCGGGGCCGTGCTGAGAGCCCGGGCATGCCCGTGGCCAAGGTGGTCCGGGCTGTCACCAGCCGGCACAGGGCCAGCCGCCGGGTCCCACCGGCCCCGCCCCCGGAGGCCCCCGGCCGCCAGAACCTGAGCGGGGCGGCAGCCGGGGAGGCGCTGGTCGGGGCGGCTGGCTTTCCACCACATGGAGACACGGGGAGTGTGGAGGGCGCCCCTCAGCCCACGGACAATGGCTTCACCCCCAAGTGTGAGATCGTGGGCAAGGACGCGCTGTCCGCACTGGCCCGGGCCAGCTCCAAGCAGTGCCAGCAGGAGATCGCCAACGTGGTGTGCCTGCACCAGGCCGGGAACCTCATGCCCAAGGCTGTGCCCCGGCACTGCCAGCTGGCTGGTAAGAATAAGACAGGCATTCGGCGGAGGGGTGGTAACCTCCGGGGGGTGGCACAGCAGGGATCCTCACTCTCGTTTCTCAGAGGAGGGAAGCTCAGAGGGGCCCACCACCCTAGCTGAGCTGGCGATAAAGTGCACTAAGCGACAGGGGCAGAGCTAGGACCAGGGAGTGTCAGGCTCCAAGTCCAGGGTCCTTCCTTGGAAGGCAGGCAGTCCCTCTTCCCGCCTCCCTGCCACCCTGTGGCCTGGGGAGGGGCCTCACTGATGCCCTGTTCTCTCCTCTCAGGGAAGATGAACCCCGGCATCCAGTGGGACGAGGTCCGGGCCCAGCAGCCCGTGGACGGCCCCCCAGTACGAATCGCCTACATGCTGGTGGTTCATGGCCGTGCCATCCGCCAGCTAAAGCGTCTCCTCAAGGCTGTCTACCATGAGCAGCATTTCTTTTATATCCATGTAGACAAGGTACTGTTGGGGGGACAACACAGGAATCTGAGCGAGTAGCATCGAGACCCAGAAGTCACAGATAGCCAGGCTCTCTGATCTGCTCAGATGACCCACAGATAGGAGAGGAGACCTAGAATGTGGAGAACAGCCAGCACAGGTGACATAGCCCCTTAGGAGCTGGAGCCCTGCCCTGCAGTCTCTCCATTACATGTCACTTGTCCTGGAGATGGGGTGGGGAGGTTGTCATGCTAGTGGGGGGGGGGGCCTGCGGCTGCTGAGTACCCCCACCTACCCCCCGCAGCGCTCCAACTACCTGCACCGCGAGGTGGTGGAGCTGGCCCGGCAATATGATAATGTGCGGGTGACACCCTGGCGCATGGTCACCATCTGGGGTGGGGCCAGCCTGCTGCGGATGTATCTGCGGAGCATGCAGGACCTGCTGGAGGTGCCTGGCTGGGCCTGGGACTTCTTCATCAATCTTAGTGCCACCGACTACCCAACCAGGTAGGGGGCAGTGCTCTGAATCCTCCAGAGCAGAAGGTGGCCTGTGGGGGTCCTGGGCATGGGAGGGGCCTGATTGACTCCTTCCCTTCCCCCAGGCCTCATTCTGCTCCCCGGACCACAGCCCTGTTTTAAGGGGAGGGGCTGGTGAAGGTGATGTCAGGATTGAGAGTGACAAGAGACTAGGAAGTAAGCAGAGGCCTGGACAGACATGGGGCACATGGTCAAAGGGCAAGGGGCGGAGGAGGGCTGTAGGTGCCCACCACCGCAGAGCATCATCTGGGGGCAGGGCATGTGGTCAGGACAGCTGTCCGTGAGGCAGGGAGGGGCAGAGGGCGAAGACAGAGGGGTGCCAGTGGGGAGTGTGCCCTGGGCCTGAGCCAGTCCCCTTAGACACACTGCCCCATCCTCTCCCCAGGACCAACGAGGAGCTGGTGGCTTTCCTGTCTAAGAACCGAGACAAGAACTTCCTCAAGTCACATGGCCGGGACAACTCCAGGTGAGGGGTCAGGGAGCCCCCCCCCCCTTGCCCTGCTTGCAGCCAGGTTGTAGAGCCTACAAACCAAGCCCACCCAGATTGAGGCCTGCTGGTCCCTAGGCACACAAGAGAGCCTGCCCTCTCCCAACCCCCCCCCCATGACCCTTATCATGGCCTGTCTGCCACCTGCAGGTTCATCAAGAAACAGGGTCTGGACCGGCTCTTCCATGAGTGTGACTCACACATGTGGCGCCTGGGTGAGCGGCAGATCCCAGCAGGCATCGTGGTGGACGGCGGCTCCGACTGGTTCGTGCTGACACGCAGCTTTGTGGAGTATGTGGTATACACAGACGACCCGCTCGTGGCTCAGCTGCGCCAGTTCTACACGTACACGCTGCTCCCCGCCGAGGTGGGTAACTCATGTCCCCAGCCGGGCCAGGGAGGCCGTGGGACAGGGTGCCCGTGGCTCACCCTCCACCCCGCCCGCAGTCCTTCTTCCACACGGTGCTGGAGAACAGCCCGGCCTGCGAGAGCCTGGTGGACAACAACCTGCGCGTCACCAACTGGAACCGCAGGCTAGGCTGCAAGTGCCAGTACAAGCACATTGTGGACTGGTGTGGCTGTTCGCCCAACGACTTCAAGCCGCAGGACTTCCTCCGGCTGCAGGTGCTTTCCTAGGACCCCCTGTCCCAGCCCCCGGCCCCATCCTGGCCCCAGCCTCTGTCTGTGAGAAAGGAATCAGGGTGAGCACCTCGGGGAACCTGGGGGGCTGGGGCTCCAGTGGCAGGAGGAAAGGTCCCGGGACCCTGATTGCTAGGTGCCAGGAGGGCCGCCCCCCCCAACCCTAGCTACACCGCCTGAGACCTCCAGACCCCTTCATCCCCATTGCCTCTCCTGCTCCAGCAAGTCTCCAGACCCACCTTCTTCGCCCGGAAGTTTGAGTCGACTGTGAACCAGGAGGTACTGGAAATCCTGGACTTCCACCTGTATGGCAGCTACCCGCCGGGCACGCCAGCCCTCAAGGCCTACTGGGAGAACACCTATGATGCGGCCGATGGCCCTGGTGGGCTCAGTGACGTCATGCTCACCGCTTACACCGCCTTCGCCCGCCTCAGCCTGCGCCATGCTGCCACCGCTATACCCCCACTGGCCACCCCACTCTGCAGGTGAGACCTCCCTTCGACATATCGCAGGCCCTCAGCGTGTGGCACCCCATGGGGAGGCCAGTCAGAAAGAGCCAGGGAGCCCCAGGGAGCCCCCAGTCGGAAGCAGGGGAAAATGCAAATAGAACAAAGCGAGTGAGAGCCAGAGCCAGGCACATAGGTGCCGTGGGTGCGAGATCTGGGGCAAAAGAAGTGCCTAGGGATGGGGGACTCCCCAGAGCCCCCTCCCTGGGACTCCAGGCCAACTCGAGTGTGCTGATGGCATCTCCCTTTCTCCCTGCTGGAACCTTCTTAGGTTTGAGCCCAGGGGCTTGCCGTCCAGCGTGCACCTGTATTTCTATGACGACCATTTCCAGGGCTACCTGGTGACGCAGGCGGTGCAGCCCTCAGCCCAGGGGCCGGCAGAGACGCTTGAGATGTGGCTGATGCCCCAGGGGTCGCTGAAGCTGTTGGGGCGCAGTGACCAGGCCAGCCGGCTCCAGAGTTTGGAGGTGGGACAGGCCCTCCCCTTGCTTTCTCTTGACCCCCAGCAAGACCCAGGGTAGCGGGGAGAGGGGGACAGACACCAAGGGAGGGATAAGGACTGGGTGCACGGGCTCTTCTTTCCCAGCAATGGAGCCAGTGTCTCCCTGGCAGGTGCACGCTGAGGAGGGCCTCCCACCCCAGGGTGCACAGAGGGCATGCAGTGAGCAGGGTAGAGACTGTAGTTGCCCTGCAGTGCAAGCCCAGTCTTCTAAACCATGGTGGCTTTCTTCTAGAGGGACTTGGAGATTCCATTAGGCTTTGGAGTGTCCTTCCTCTGGCTCTTTCTCAGAGGCCATGGCTTCATGTGGGGATGGTCTCCGGGCAAAGCCTCCAACCTCATCTCTGCCTTACTGCCCCTACCACTATGGAACAAGCCAGAACAGGAGTCCAGAACAAATTTCAGAGCTGAGAAAGATATTAGAAAAATCCTAGTCCAAGCTCTTCCTTTTGCAAATGGGGAAACTGAGGCCTAGAAAGATACAGTGACTGGCCCAAGTTCATGCAGAGAGTTAGAGGCAGCAGCAGAGTAGAGAGGACTTGCCCTCCCCTCCACCCGGCTCCTGCCCAGCTGCCTCCCTCCCTACAGGTTGGCACTGAGTGGGACCCCAAAGAGCGTCTCTTCCGGAACTTTGGGGGTTTGCTGGGGCCACTGGATGAGCCTGTAGCCATGCAGCGCTGGGCCCGGGGCCCCAACCTCACAGCTACTGTGGTGTGGATCGACCCCACCTACGTGGTAGCCACGTCTTACGACATTGCGGTAGACGCGGACACCGAGGTCACACAGTACAAGCCCCCACTGAGCCGGCCCCTGCGGCCCGGGGCCTGGACTGTCCGACTGCTTCAATTCTGGGAATCCCTGGGTGAGACCCGCTTCCTCGTGCTGCCGTTGACCTTCAACCGCAAACTACCTCTCAGGGAAGGTAAGGATCTAGGCCCAGAAGCCAGACAGGATACAATTTGTGCTGGTGACCCCAAGAGGCAGACCATCCGAGCTGACCCTCGAGTAGGGGAAGAGGCAAGGTTGGGGCCTGGATGGTCTGTCCCTTAGGATCCCCACACCATGCTAGGGTAGTGAGGCAAGCTTGGTGGCCAGGTGGACTTGGTTTTGGAATATTGCTTTGACACTTTAATTGTGCCTTTATCCTCAGCAGATTACTTGGCCTTCTGATCCGATTGGCCACCCAGTCCATCATGTGGCTGGGTGGGCAGGGTCCCATGGCCCTCCCCACAGGCATAGGCTTCAGGTTCCCTCAAGGAGGGCCTAATACAACTGCCTCCTGGGAGATATTAGGGATGAGTATATGGGTAAAAGTGGCTTGTATACAGTAGGTGCTCAGTAGGGAGGTAGATGTTTTCTTGCTCTGGCTATGTCTTATCACAGAGAAGGTGGGTCAGAGCAAGGGTAACCCAGACAAAGATGGGTTACTGGGGGTGCTGTGGCAGATCCAGAGCAGACGAGCCACACCCCTGTTCTCCCGGGACTCCCAGCCTGATGCAGGAGGTGGGGACAAATGGAGGCCAGCTTTCCAGCAGGCCGGTATTGGAGCTGAGCCCTGATGAGCTGGAATTTTATAGACAGAGAAGGCTATTCTAAGCTGAGGAGACAAACCCCACAGGCATCTGGTGCATGAGGGAAACGGGGCCGAGGGGGTAGGAGATAAGGGTGTGGGAAGGAAGGCCAGCAAAGCTAGGAGGGCCTGAGTGTGGGGCCCCTGATGGCTCCGGGAACCACTGGAAGTGGCTGAGAAGGGGCATAGGGGACAGAGACCAGACCATTATGGGAAAGTTACCTTATCTTCCAAAGTGCCTTGAATCCACTCTTCCGAATCGTCAAGTTGGGAATTCAGAAATTATGGTCTTGATTTTATAAAACTAACAGTTTTACAGGTATAAAAAGTTCTGTGGATTAGCACAAGGTCACAAGTCACTCAGCGAGTTATGACTCTGTGTTCGAGTTGGGACAGAAGCTGGGGTACCCAGACCTGAATGCCAGGGTCTGGCCTTCATGGAATCAGTTAGGCGGGGCTCACTTACTGCCTCTTCTGCACCCCCCAGATGATGCCAGCTGGCTGCACGCCGGGCCACCCCACAACGAGTACATGGAGCAGAGTTTCCAGGGCCTCAGTGGCATCCTGAACCTGCCTCAGCCAGAGCCCGCAGAGGAGGCCGCCCGCCGGCATGCAGAGCTCACAGGCCCGGCACTTGAGGCCTGGACAGATGGGGAGCTGAGTGGCTTCTGGTCTGTGGCCGGACTGTGTGCCATGGGCCCCTCCACCTGCCCCTCCCTGGAGCTCTGCAGACTGACCAGCTGGAGCTCTGTGTTCCCCGACCCCAAATCAGAGCTGGGGCCTGTCAAAGCGGACGGGCGACTCAGGTAGCAGGGCCCCAGCCAACACCTCCGGATGACCCGGGGAATTGCACCTTACAGACAATGGAGGGGTGTTCCCCTCGCAGCAGGCAAGAACCAGAGGCCCAGGCAGTATGTCCCTGCCAGCCATTAAGAACCGAGCAGACGGCAGAGAAGGTGGGCGTGGTACTTATTGCTGATGGTTCTGCTGGGGACCAGAGGGTTGGCAGGAATGTGGGGAGAAGGGCTCCAGCCTCCATGCCCCGCTCCTCCTCACTTTCCTTCTAGATTTCTTGGTTTTTTGGTTTTTTTGTTTTTGTTTTTTGGTTGTTGTTTTTAATGGGTGATAGGGGGAGGAACTGGAAATGAAAACTGTGCAATAGGGCTCAGAGCAGCCCCAGGAAGTGGGCCATGGCTCTGGGGAGCAGGGGCCTGAGGAGCCCATCTGCTGTTGCTCTGGAGGAGGCTGAGCTGGCCTCAATCTCCAGGGCCTCGTCCCCCCCCCAACCCCACCCCGCCTGGGCCTGTGGTGCTCACGGCTGAAGCTCTCCAGGGGTACAAGTGCCATGCCAGGCTCTGAGGCCCGGAGAACAGGTGATTTGGGGGAGCGCTGCAGAGCTGGACTCTAGCGAGACAGCCTCTCCTCTTATAGCCAGGGGACTGTAAAAGAAGGGGTGGGGCTGGCTCAAGGGCTTTCCGGCATGTCCTGCCCCTTGGTAGGCAAGGCAGGGCATCAGGGCCTGCTGAGACCAACGCAGAGTCTCCCAGGTACCCAGAACTGCAAGCAGGGCCTGGGCTCCCGCCCTGGAGGGGCGAGCCCTCATGAGCAGTGTGGGAAGAGGACTCTGTCGGGGCTCTCAGAAGAACCTAGAGCAGCATTGTGCCTGAAGCTCAGAGTGAGGTCTGAAATATGCAACAGAAGAAATATATCTCTATCTCTCTAAGTCGAGCCTCTGTGTCTTTTCCTCCTGAGTGTTGGGAAGCTGTCACTGTCTGGCCTTCTCCTGAACCTCTTCACTGGTATGTGTTGGTAGCCATGAGAAAGTGGAGGTTTCACTCCCCTAGAGTGGGAACGGTTTAGAATCCAAGAACTAAGAGGGATGCAAGAACCCATCTAAAACAGCTCCCTCTTTTTTCTGAGGGCTAAACAGGCCCAGAGAGGCTTGGACACTTGCTCATTGCCACCCAGTAGACCAGTGCAAAAGCCAATTCAGTTCTCAAGGGTCTTGACCCAGCAGCTCCACAGGAGGTCAGCTTGTTTGCCTTTGGCATCACCAGGAGCCCATCCCATGAGCCCTCCTCACTCTCCTGCCCAGCTCTGACTTATGGTGCATCCTCCAGGATGGAGGCAGCCCCAGCCATGGGCTGATCATTACTGTTGGAGCTTTAGGGACAAGAGAGGTCCCTGGCCACCATCCTAAGCCCTGGGAGGGCCATGCTGGAAAGGTTTGTCTAGCCTCCCTCCTCTGCCAAGCCCTTTCTCCCTCCAGGTCTCCTGCCATTGTCAGCAGGGGCTCTGCATCAGCCCTTCACACTTTACTGAATGTGGAAGCGAGGGTTCCTCCGATCTTTAAAATCCTCCCATCAGGAGTGCCAGTGGGTTAAGCAGCTGCTTAGGTCATGGCATCAGGTCATGATCTCAGAGTCCTGAGATTGAGCCCTGCATGGGGCTCCTGCTCAGCGGGGAGCCTGCTTCTCTCTCTCTCTCTCTCTCAAATAAATAAAATCTTAAAAAAAAAATGCACAGCCGGTCATGCCTCTTGCTCAGCTCAGCTTGGGGGAACAAAGAGTTTCATTCCGGCCTAGACTGCCACATGTCTAGTTTTCCTAGTGGCCAGGAGAGGGCGCCCCTGACCGCCAGGAAGGGCGGTGGGGTTGTCTGCTCAGCCAGTGCGGATCTCGTTGAATCCTCACAACCCTGTGAGGCTAGCACTTTTATTATCTGCATCTGGCACATCAGGAAGCTGAAATGATGAGCCCGAAGTCACAGCTCTCAGGCGGTGGCAGCAGGCTCCCGACGGAGGCAGGAGGCCTGTGTACCACTCACATCACCCCTTGCCCTCCTTAGGGCAGGTCGCCAGGAAAGAGCTGACAGCAAGACCTCCTAGGAAACAGTGCTTGGTTAGGCACTAGGATGACATTTTTCTGGCTATTTTCGTGAACTTCTGAAACTCCCTTCTGAGTCTCTAGAATTTTTTTTTTTTAACATCAACTCTTAGGTCGATAAAAAGATACTAACCAGGTATGTTATGCCCAGGTAGTAATGGTCAGATCATTGGCTGGCTGAGGACTCCCCACCCAGTTGGCAGGGTTCACCTGGGCTGTTTGTTGGGTTAGCACAACAGTTTCCAGAGGCTTTGTTTTTTAAATTTTTATTTTTTTATTTTTTTTTTATTTATGATAGTCACACACACAGAGAGAGAGAGGCAGAGACACAGGCAGAGGGAGAAGCAGGCTCCATGCACCGGGACCCCGACGTGGGATTCGATCCCGGGTCTCCAGGATCGCGCCCTGGGCCAAAGGCAGGCGCCAAACCGCTGAGCCACCCAGGGATCCCTTTGTTTTTGACCTCGATGGGGCATGCGCTGTTTCAGCCCCTGCCACGTTCACCCCATCACAGCAGGCCCTGGTTACTTATTACTCATGACTGTCCTTTGCCGTGAATGTCCCGTGTTTGCACATTTAGCCCAGTGGTGGGGCATCCTGACTGAGGGTTCTGAGTTCATTGGTGTGGGGTGGGAACGCAGTGAAGGTATGGTTTCAAAACTCCCCAGGAGATTCTAATTTGCAGGGCAGCTTCACCTGCACTGCTCTAGCCTCCTGAGTTGGAACCCGGCCCAGGCTCCAGGCTCTAGAACCCCTGGTCGGTTCAGAAGGCAGGTTTGGCTGTGGAGGCCCTCCTCTCTCAGCCTCTCCCTTGTGCAAGCCACTGAGGCAAGAGCAAGTGCAGCTTCTCTGTTGCTGTGTTCCCCACCCCCATCTTTCTAGAAGGTTAGCTCAGCCTGGAGGCTTGGGCTCTTTGAGCCTTCTCTGAAATCCTCCCCTGGCTGGGCCACTGGGGTCAAGATCAGGGTTCAGGGCAGGTGGGATTTGGGATGGGGGTGGGGGTGGCTGGGGCAGGCTGGACCCCCTGGGCTGCAAAATTCCTTTGGAGGAAGGAGGAGGGCCTGGGCAGAGAGGCTTTTGTTATTTTGTGTCCCCCCTTCCCCCACTGCCCCTGTGCCTGAATTCCAGGGCAACCTTGGACCCCTCAGTTCCCTTAGAGAGGGGAGCCAAGAGCAGAAGAGAGCCAATTGGCATCCTGAGCCCAGTTATCTGGGCCACTGGGAAGTGTCGAGGCAGAGTCGCTGGGAGGTTATCTGGAACGGAGAAGTACAGAGGTCGGTGTGAGTTGGAGCTCCCCTGGCTGGTATACCAGAAGCTGAGTCTATTCCTGCCAGCCTCTAATGAAAGTTGTAGAGGGATCTTCATGGCTGCCAGGCCCGCAGAGGGGAATGCCCTCTGTGGGACATGAGATCACGGCACCGCCTTGGCAGGATGAGCAGAGGCAGAGGCTGACAACCTGGAGACCTGCTCAAAGATGCTCTGGCTCTGAATGCAGTTGCTCCTCTGGGCCAGAGTTCCTGGTTGGGGGGTGGCCCTGCTGGCTGTCTTCAAGGTGGCTAGAGGCTGATGCCCCTTCTTGCCACCCCTCTGCCACTGCTGTTCTGCATGCACAGATCATACACAATAGCCTCCTAGCCATAGTTGTGCCCACCAAGGAGTACCTACTGCTGTCCTGAGTCCTAGGGTTGGATCAGAAGTACCCTTGACCTCTCACCATGGACCGGAAGCCCAGCCTCTTCATCTATAGGGTCACCTAGAGCAAACTACTTGGGAAGAATGCTGTTTGGGCCCTTACCTGCCCAGTTCTGGGACACCATGGTCCATGATAGTGGAGAAGGGGTTGGGAACCAGAGTCTGAGTTCAGGCCCTAGAGTCCTCCTTGGCCCCCTCAGACCCACTTCTAAGGCTGTCTAACCCTGCCAGCAGTTCCTTCCCCGCCCCCCAAGTTTGTCCCTCTATTTTTTTCTTCCCTCTCTAAACTTCTTACACATATCACTTCCCCAGCTAAAGAGGATAAAGCTACACTGCTCTCCTAAATAAGCCTGCTGCAGGGGTTTGGTGCAGCAGCAGAAAGGGAGCTGCCTGCACCTCAGTTTCCCCTGCATGGCAAGCTGATGCTAGACCAGCCAGGTCAATCCTACCTAATTTCTGGAGTGGGATTCTGATGTAAGGAGGTGAGATGGGCCCATGCATGCCACGTGCAGACTGGACCCTTGACTGTGCCTCTGTGGGGAGGACAGTTTTGTCCTGGTGTTCATTGTGGCCATCCTGCTGCTGCTGTACCTTCATGGGCCCCAGTGCTGCTAGGGTCTCTGCTCCTGCCACTTGCTCCAGAGCTCCAGCCAGTACGTAAGTACCCCTACCCATCCACCCTTCCCTTCGTGCCCTCCTACCCCAATCCCTGCTCTCTGGCCAGGGAAGAGCAACTGTTCAGTATGGAAGAGGCCTTTCAAATCTACTCTATGGACTCTATACCTTCCGGCCTGGGTTCCCTTGGGGCCAAGGCAGCAGTGTGGGAAGGGTTATTAAGGTCCTTGCCAGGGCAGCCCGGGTGGTTCTGCAGCTTGGCATGCCTTTGGCTCAGGGTGTGAAGGGCTCCCTGCATGGAGCCTGCTTCCTCTCTGCCTGTGTCTCTGCCTCTCTCTCTCTCTCTGTGGGTCTCTCATGAATAAATAAGTAAAATCTAAAAAAATTGCAGATACAAAAAATAAGGTCCTTGCTAGCATCCTGGCTGGTTATTGTTATTGTTAAAGGGGACCCGGTGCTGGGAGCTGCTGGTGAGGACAAAGGTCTTAAGACATTCTAGCTCTCCAAGCAACTGGAAACTCACCCTCTCCTGAGCAACCAGGGGAAAGTCTAGAGCACTGACTTCATGAGAGAGGGAGGTGGTGGCTACAATACTGTTAGGCCTTTCCCCAGGGACGGGGCACCATATGGGAGTCTGGATATGGAAAGCAGAAGGAATTGTCTGACCTGCAACCTCCACATGTATCCCACACCCCCACCCCCACAAGCGCAATTCTAGGGGCCAGAGAGGTTGGAGGTGGGCACAGGAGGAGAGGCTTTCTCTGACTCTCCCTGAAGGGCATCAGAAGTGGCTGCCAGACCACAGGAGAATGAGCTGGTGGCCAGAGAGGAGTGGTATCTCTACACTGAGCGCATCTCAGAAATGCTGAGTGAGCTCTGTTCCTTGGTCTCACTGGAGAGAACTAAAGGGGATGGGGAGAGTGACATAGGGACAGAAGGGCTGGGCTCTGTTCTCTTACTTACTGACCCCGAATCTGGAGCTTCACTGAGTCCTCCCTCATGCTCCCCAGGACTTCCCCCTTCCCTGCTTCTACCCAGCAAAGTCCAGGCAGTGGAAAGCTGCTGAGCTTCCTGAGGGATGCTGGTGAGGGAGGATTCTTGGGGCTGCCACCCAGGAGTCAGCAGAGAGGTGTGTGCTAGGGGCCTGAAGCCAGGCCAGGGGCTTAGGGTGGCTAAGGGAAGGATGGGATGATGCCTAGATTTCTGGGAGAGGAGGGAATGTGGTACGCCAATCTGAGGCTCACCCTAGGGAAGGTCCAGACGGAAGCTGCATGCCTGCCTGGTTCCCTCAGCTTTTCTTGATTATAGGGCTATTCCCAAAGGGGCAAGGTATTCTGGGTGGTGCTGCCCCTGTGGCAGCTGGCTCACCTGCCCAGCTACAAAAGTATTTGAAAAAAGGACCAGCAGAAGCTGACTCACCAGACGATTGCACAGCGCTTTGGGATCTGGGCCTGCAGAGGTGAATGTTCGACATTCCTAGCCACAGGTGCCTTGAAGAGAGCTTTTTTTTCATATTACTCTTACACATAATGCCGTTAGAGCCCTTCAGACTAGGAGGAAAGGGCCACTGATGGAGAGCTCCAGGGTTTGAAAAGAGGCCTCATTTCACCTCTTTGGGAGGAGGGAAGGACAGCAGACCCCAGCCCAGGGGGGGCCTGCCCTGGGATTCAGAGCAGGCTCCTGTGAAAGGGTTTCCATGGTGGCAACAGCAACAGGGCTTGACTTGTTTCCAGGAAAGAACATCAGTGGGGGAGAGGAGACACAGAAGCCAAAGCCTGAAGAAAGTATGTGCATGTATGGGCAGGTGGAGAGAGGCTGGTGGGTCAGGAAATAGTTAATGCCTTTACTCCTCAGTTGCTACCAAGCCATGAGGAGGCCCTACCATCACTGCCTGCACCACCACCCAACTGTGGCTCTGCTGGCCCACCCCATGAAGCAGCCACCTCCTCTCCTTGGGGCAACAACACTTTGTAGGAAGGAACAGCCTCTTGCATCTGCCCCTTCCTGCTTCTCCAGTGGACTGGCAGGGACAGTGCTGAGCTGACAAACATGCCCCCAGCAATCTTCCCAGCTGGGCCTTGGTACATGAGACCCCACAAGAAGGGAGCCAAGGTGAACCCAAAAAAACTCTGGGTCACCCCTGCAAAAATCTGCAGGTGAATATGGGGTCATACCCTGAGAGAATGAAGTGGCAAGTTCATGCAGACATCCTAAATTGTGGGGCTTGTGTCCCCAAACCCCGAAGCTCCTGCCTGCAGAGCTGAGGGTCCTTGGACGGGAGCCATAGGACTCTACAAGCCCCACCTCAGCTGCAGCCAAAACTGCCTACCTCCAAAGGCCAGGATGACCCTCTGCCCCAGGTGAGACTTTCTTCCGGACCCTTCCACTTGAAGCTAAGCCTCTATGGTCTTGGGTTGTACTGACAATGAAGGTTGGCCCCCACCCACTCTAGGTCCAGACTGAGTATTCCTAAAGCTAGATCCTTGGCTGCTGTTTATGGTTTGAGAGAAACCAAGAACCAGAAAAGGATGTGAGGAGGTTGTGCCTCTCTCCAGGTGCATGGAAAGAAGCCCATTTGTCACTCATTCTGCCTCACCATTGAAAGGACCTCAGTCCATCTGGCCTCTCCACGCTGGATCCAGAGAGTCAGGGAGCAGTCTGCCAAGTGGCCATTCTGGGGGCTGTAGCCCGGGCTTCCCCCAAAGATGCTTCCAGCAGAGGACATGACCATGTTGCTTCCCCTGAAGTTCCTCCTATCCACTCCTCCCAGGACCAGGCCTGGGATGGGATCAGGCGGGAAGTGGGCTGGTTTGCTGTGATACCCTCAGGCACAATCTCTCCTCCTCCTTCTCCCCAGGGAGGTGGTACTAAAGTAATCCCCTCCTCAAGCATACTCCCCCTTCTCATTTCCTCACTCTGATGGCCTCTTTTCTGCTTTGAGGTTGTTCCTTGGTGTGCACAATAGACCATGGCTAAGGACCAACCAAAGAGTAAGCAGCTCCACCCAGGTTTATCCCCAAACAGCACAGGCACATGACTCCAGCAAACTTTATTTTTGGCCCCAGGTCAGGGCTCCCAAAAGGCTTCCTAGCCAGTCATTTCAGAGTCTTCTACAGTCATTACCAAGTGGGCTTCCTCAGGAGGCCTTGCCATCCCCAACTCTTGACTTCTCCTGGTGCCACCCTCTCCTGTCACCTGGGCTCCAGTCTCCATCCAATGGCCCCAGGAATTCAAAGCATAGCTACCAGTTTGAAGGTGCCCTCAGGCTTCACAGGAACCACATGGACAAAAGTCTTATAGAGCACAGCACCCTTGGGCAGCCTGGTAACCAGCTCCACAGCCTCCGTGTTGCTGGGACTGGGCACATAGACCTCCTTAGTGTAGCGGACCACTCCCTCCTCCAGGGCATACAGGTGCTTCTTCTTCCCAAGGCCCACCTGCAACACAGAACCTGGTCAGCTGAACTGATGGCCAGGTTGGCCATCCCAGGGCTTCAAGACAAATTTCTCATAAGGCTCTGGGACCAAATGGGAGATCAGAAAGCTCTATCTCGAGGCACCTGGGTGGCTCAGTTCATTAAGTGTCTGCCTCTGGCTCAGGTCATGATCCCAGGGTACTGGGATCCAGCCCAGCATCATGCTGTCTGCTCAGCAGGGAGTCTACTTCTCCCTCTTCTTCTGCTCCTCCCCCTTCTTGTACTCTCTCTGTCAAATAAATAAATAAAATGGAAAGAAAGAAAGAAAGAAAGAAAGAAAGAAAGAAAGAAAGAAAGAAAGAAAGAAAGAAAGAAAAGAAAAGAAAGAAAGAAAAGAAAAGAAAAGAAAAGAAAAGAAAAGAAAAGAAAAGAGAGAAAGAGAAAAAGAGAAAGAGAAAGCAAGCTCTATTTGGGTTCCTTTTTCCAATGCTTGGCATTTCCTTGCCTTCTACTTCTTTGCTGACTCTGTGACAGAAGAGAGAAAAGAAACTCCAACAGGCAATCCTCGTGGGTACTCAGTCCCTGAAGGCTGGTCTCTGGACCCACATCTGTGCAGGGGCCAGAAGCCACACTAGACAAATCCCCAAACCAGGCCCAGGAAAACGCCTCTAATCATTACCCCTTGGGAGCTTGCTTCACTTAAAATTAAAAAACACTGGAGTTGTCACAGTAAACATGAGCTTGATATGCTTTCGTCCTATATAGTGATCTCTAAAGGTTTTGCTCTCTAACCCATAACCCCTTTAGTCCTCACCTTATGAAGCAGCTACCTTTTCTATTCTCCGGACAAAAATTATGAGTGGAGAATAAACTCCATGTTGCATATACAGTTTATACGCTGTATATATCTTAGCATTTTTCTTTCAGAACTTGAGATTAGACATGTGGCAATTTTTATCTAGGCAACAAAGCATTATTCAATATTTCTCTGATTAAAGGAATGGGCTCAGGAGCCAGGATGCTTGGTTCAAATCCCAGCACCACTACCCACTGTTGTGTGGCTTGCACAAGTTGTGTTACTTCACTGTGTCTCAGTTTTCCCATTTGCAAACTGGGGATAATATTAACTACTTTTATGCGGTCCCCTCGAGGATTAAATGAGTTAATCATAAAGAGCTTAGAATGCTTAGTTTAAAACAGCGTTTATTATTGTTGGTTGTTGTTATTTTAGTGAGTTCCAAGAGTTAACGCAACCACACAGCCAGTGTCTCAAGTTTTAATAGACAAAGCTACTATAAATACAACCAATTCACATACAAATTAGCATTTATGACATAATTATAAGCTACCATCAGTCTTTCTGTGCCTATTAAAATTGCCCCAAAAAGGGGCGGTGGGGGGATTGATTACAAAGGAAACTAACATTTAAGGGATGCCTGGGTGGCTCAGCAGTTGAGCATTTGCCTTCGGCTCAGGGCATGATCCTGGAGTCCCAGGATTGAGTCCCACATCGGGCTCCCCGCATGGAGCCTGTTTCTCCCTCTATGTCTCTGCCTCTCTCTCTCCGTGTCTCTCATGAATAAATGAACGGAAGCTTTTAAAATAAATAGATAAATAAACTAACATTTAAGAAGATAATGTGAAGAGTATAGTACGGGGTGCCTGGGTGGCTTAGTGGGTTAAGTGTCCAACTCTTGATTTTGGTTCAGGTCGTGGTCTCAGGGTTGCGAGACTGATTCCAGAAAGAGGCAGGCTCCAAGCTCAGCAGGGAGTCTGCTTCTCTTCCTCTCTCTCTGCTCCCCCCATCACCCCACGTGCGCACAAGCTCACTCTCTCTGTTAAATAAATAAATCTTAAAAAAAAAAAAAGTATAGTACATATCTGTGTTAACAAAGAACCTTCCTACCTCAGAAAGTAATCCCAATTTGCCAAAAAAATGGAAATCCCTGCCTATATGGACCTAATTTCTGGTACATACACTGAATCTATTTTATTAAATTCAAACTATCTTACAGCCATCTAATAACAACTTTATGCAAAAGAGAATTAGCAAGAAGGAAAAAAGAATACATTGAAATTAGTTTCCCAAGATTCAAAAAGTATCTCAAATCATGAGGCATCCCTTATCTAACAAGTAGGGGGTTAGAAAGGAGACCCAAGAGAACCAGACTGATGTTTCACAAGGCAAAGCACAGTGACTGGGAGTCAGGCAGCCCCAGCATGGACCCTAGCTCTGCTGTGTGGGCCTCTCCACTCCCTAAGTCTCTGGCATCTTACCTGGAAAATGGAGGTGATACCCAGGGATGGGCTAAGGATGAAACGAGACAATGCAGGCCCAGGAAGCAAAAAGATGCTTGGCATTTGATAAGTACCCAATAAACTCAACTCTTGTTATCACTACCATGCTTAGGAGCATAGAAAGGTGGTCCTGGGAAAGAAAAAAGGGGAAAGGGCTACAGAGCAACTCACATGGGCGCCTGGATGCCAACGGAAGTGGCGCTGAGTTGCAAGGATGTTGCCAGCATGAACGTAGTGACCTAGAAGAAAAGTCCACAAACACACTGTCTCTGGACCCCAGCAATAGGACAGCACAGCAAACTAGAAAACATACTGGCCCTCGATTTCCTGGCCCAAAAGCTGCACATCAACCTCTAAGCCTGACCCTGGACAAAACCAATCCTACACGGTCGGATACAGGAGCCCCCTGTCTCCTTCTGCCAATTCCTCCCTACCCTCGACCTCTGGCAGTCTTCTCTCTCCAGTCACATGGCCCAGGTTCACACCTATCTGCTCTTCCTCAGGACCCCCACCCTGCCTCAGGTCTTCTCTGCATCTGTAATCTGGAGCCAAGTGCTCTGGCGAGCTAAGCGGAGAGTATAGGATCAGGAGGGTTGCAGCTGGGAAATGGAAACAAAGGCACGCCCTTACCCTCCATTTTCCTGAGGCCAAAGCGTTTGCCTGGTGACTTTCCACCCAGGTTTTTGGAGCTGCCACCTGTCTTCTTGGATGCATATCTGACGGCAAGAGACGCAGCCTGAGTGGGGCTCAGCAGGGCTGTAATTGCAGACAGAACAGAAATGTTGTTCAGAAAGGCTCCCCCAATTATTGCTTCTCCACCTCAATGGGCCATTTGCTAAACTGAGAGGTGGCAGGGAGGTGAGGAAGATACGTGAGCAGAAGTGCCACTCGACTGTGTTGGTTTTCAGGGTGTGTCTAGAAGTCCTTGGCCTTCTCCCATGGCAGGAGACAAGTCATTCCTTGTATTGTCCTAGGTGTATGCACTGTATAAGAAGTGTGTGTGTGGCCGGGGGAGGCAGTGGGCAGTGAAATATTCACGGAAAAAAAAATAAACACCATGTGCCTTGGGTTCTGACACATTCAATACTGTTGAGGAGAAACAAACACCACTGAAATATAAACCAGCAAGAGGACACCACAGAGTTGCTGGTTTCAGCCTCACCCACCACATGTCCTCAAGGCTCCAGACACTGTGGAGGGGCTGGACCACAGTGCCCAGCAACAGGACACCCAAAGAGAGGGTCCTGCTTTGGTCACCCACCACTTTCTCCACCATCCACCCATCCACTGCACACCAGATACTTGTAAACAAAAAGGGCAGCTTCTCTGAGGGTGGCTCCCACAGGCTCTTAGCCATTTCAGGAGGCTGGGTCAGCAAGCCCACCCAGTACGGGTCCTAACCAAAAAGACTGACACCCTGCCCTTGACAATCTGACCTCTCCATACTCATTCCAAAATGCTCAATGGTATTTATTTTTAAAAGGAAAGCGAACTGAAATTCATACTAACCAAGATGGAAGCCCCTTGCTATGTGACAAGCACAGGGCTGGCTGTCCTTGCTTTCAGGCCTGCAGGCACAGCCAGTTAATCAGGGATTCGCCAGAGTCTTCAGAGAAGCCTTGTGAGACTCTGGAATCTACAAGTTGAGTTCCTGAAATCAGGTTTCTGAAGTTTTAATGAGCAAAGGGCAACCTTTAATGAGCAAAGGGCAACCTTTGCTTGGGCAAAGGACCAGAAATAAATACTTGGAAAAACATGTTAAGTGCCCAGCACCGGTATCTACCTACCATTAAACCCATTCATTCAGTCATCCTCTAACTTATGAAGATGAGGAGTGGGACTTTTTACTATCTCTTTCACAAATATTTGCCCTTCAGCCTACTCCCCACCTCAAAGTAAATGATGCTACCACCTACGCGGTTGCTCCCACAGAAATCTTCCGTGGCAGATTGCTTCCCTTTGCTCATCTCACATACCCAGTTCACCAGCAAACTCTGGGTTCTATCTAATCTCCAAAAACAGATCTTAAAATCACTCATTTGCCCCCAAGTTTACTAACACTAGTATCTTGGCTAAATCACCGCTCATCAGGGCTACCATTAGAGATTTCCATCTGGTTTCCTCATTTCCGCTCCTACTCTCTCTAAATTCACGAAAGAGCAATGGTTTGCTTCTCAACATGGAAAACTGGCTTAAGTCACTCTGTTGCCCCTCATTCTCTTACAGGGCTATGCCTCCAGTCTTCCTTTGGGTCTTAACTTTGAGGTTATCTCCCCAAAGGGCTTCCCTAACCACCAACCCCCCAAAAGACACCACACACATACACACACATACACACCCACGTTTTTGCCTTCCTTAACAGCACTTGTCACAGTTTACAACCATTTTGTTCGTGTGCTTATTTACTGGCTTAACCACTAGAAAGAACCGGTCCGGGAGACTGTCTTCATCGCTCCTGAGATGCCCAACACCTACCCGCACTCTCCGGCACGGAGCCCTCACTCTGCGGACCGAGCGGGCTAACTTTCTGAGCTCCAGTGTGCCCGTATTTAGGGAGGAAGGGCCCCCAGGGGGTGGAAGCGGCGTGCCTACGTCACCAGCCGCTTAGAAAAGCTTTATCTACCCGCGGGGCAGAAGAAAGACACTTGTTCCTCGAACCGCCACCCCCAGCCGGGCGCCCGGGACGGGTCACGTGATCAGAGACGGCCGCCCTTCAAAGCTCGTGGGCCCACCCCTCCGCCCCGAGCCCCCTCCAGCTCAGCGCCCAGGAACCTCCGCAGGGAACAGCTTCCATCCCCCGGCTCCCTGCAGGGCTCCCGCTCCGCCTAAACCCCTCCCCCAGCAACAGCCACGGCGTCCCGTTACCAGCCGCCCGCGTCCTCAGCGCCAGCGCCGCCGACGCCATGTTTGCCGTACGCTCGCTTCCGGTCTCGAACATCTGCTTCCGCTACCAGGGGAGCTGCTTCCGCTACCAGGCGCTCTGCTTCCGGGGCCTGCGCGGCAGTTGAAAGAGTGGCGCGAGGAGTGGCAGGTGAGCCCCGGGCGCGGGCTTGTCGCGCGGCGGGCGGCGGGTGGCAGATCAGGGCCGGCCTCCTGGGCGCCGCCCCGCAGGGCCTCGGCGACCAGGGCGTCCGGGGCTCCGCCGCGCGGTGCGGACGTGCCGGCCCGGCCTGGCAGGCAACCTCGATTTGCCGGACTGCGGCGGGGCTCTGGGAGCGGACCGGGAGGAGGTCCCTCCAGAGACGTGGCGCGTTTACTTTACTGTCTGCCTCGTGCTGTGCTAAGGCTGGAGATGCACCATTTCAGTTATTCGCACAGTGTTATGGAGTAGGTGTTATCATCCCTGTCTTACAAAATCGGAAAGCGAGGCTCCGGGAGGTTACATGGCCCAGCTGGGTCACACCTACAACGTTAGTGAATGTTTATTCGAAGACTGACTCTTGTACACACGACCCAGCAATTGCACTTCCAGGTGTACATACAGAATTGAAAACCTGCCCCCATAGGGCAGCCCCGGTGGCTCAGCAGTTTAGCGCCTCCTTTGGCCCAGGGTGTGATCCTGGAGTCCAGGATCGAGTCCCACGTCGAGCTCCCTGCATGGAGCCCGCTTCTCCCTCTGCCTGTGTCTCTGTCTCTCTGCCTCTGTGTGTCTCATGAATAAATAAATTTTTTAAATCTTAAAAAAAAAACCTGTCGCCATAAAAACTTGGACGTGGGGGCACCTGGGTGCCTCAGGGTTGAGCGTCTGCCTTTGGCTCAGGGCTGATCCCCAGTCCTGCATCGGGCTCCTATGGAGCCTGCTTCTCCCTCTGCCAATGTCTCTGCCTCTCTCTCTGCGTTTCTCATGAATATTTTTAAAAAACTGGGACATGAATGTTCATGGCAGCATTATTCATAATGGGCAAAGCCCAGAAACCAAATATCCCGCTGTGCTGAACAGAGAAACAAATTGTGGCATATCTATGCAGTGGAATATTATTCAACTGTAAAAAGCTATGAAGTACTGACATTTGGCACAACATAATTGAACCTTGAGAAACATGCTGAGTGAAAGGAGGCAGTCTCCAAGGACCGCACGCTGTACAGTTCTGTTTGTATTAAATATCCAGAATAGGCAAATTTGTATAAACAGTAGATTTGTTCTTGCTAGGAGCTGGGAGGAGGGGGAAGTGAACAGTGACTGTTTAATGGCTATGGGATTTCTTTTTGGGGTGGTGAGAATATTCTGGAATTAGTGATGCAGAGTTTAGTGAATATACTAAAAACTACTAAACTGTACACTTGAAAAAGAAGTCTATGGTATGAATTGTATCTCAATTTTTAAAGAAAGAATGCCTTGAGGCTTCTGGGTGGCTCAGTCTGCTAAGCTTCTGCCTTCGGCTGTGGTCATGATCCAGGAGTTGGGATGGAGCCCTGCATCAGGCTCCCTGCTCAGCAGGGAGTCTGCTTCTCCCTCTGTTCTTACCCTGCTCAGTGTTCTCTCTCTCGCTTTCTCGCTCTCTCAGACTCTTTCAAAGTCCTAAAAAAAAAAAAAAAAAAAAAAGAAAGAATGATTTGACACCTCCATTTCAAATGCAGAGATCAACAAGGGGGTGGTGTTGAGTCTTATTCCTACTGCATTAAAACTTCCAGTAGTAATCTCCACTCTGTTTCTGGGTCACCTTGACCTAGAAGGGATCTGAGAAGTCAGTCCTGTCAGACTATAGACCACTGAGTTCCAGATTGAATGTGCTGGGACCATGTTCTGCTTTTCTGTTTCTCTGTATTTTGTATGTATTTCCCTAACGTTTGACCACCTAACATGTCTGATGGACTGAATTCAGAGCTACGATCTGTGTTTCATCTCTCTTTTTCTTTTAGGGAATTAATTTGATAGCACATATTGATGGCTCTAAAGAGGTCCTCACTCTCACTGGATTCTAGTGAGAGTGACTCTGAAGAGTTGCCAACATTTGCCTTCCTGAGGAAGGAACCATCTTCAACAAAGAGGAGACAGCCACAGAGGGAGGAGAAGATTGTTGTGGTTGACACCTCAGATTCTGAGGCCTCCTGTCCTCCATCACCACGGTTGAAAGATGCACCACCCACCCCAGACACAGCTGAACCTGTCACACAGACAGAGCCTGTCAGGGTGCTAAGCAGTGGAAGTGAGGATGAAGAAGAAATCCTTCCCCTGGCTCAGAGGCTTATGTGTAAGTTTCTGGCCTGCAAGCAGCTGAGCCCTGAGGATTCTAGTTCTCCGGTTAAAAGGGTATGGGATCATCAAAATAATGAAGGAGCATCGTGTGACTGGAAAAAACAACCCTTTCCAAAGGTCCCTGATGTTCCCCTCCATGACACCTCAGAGAGACATGCATCAAATAACAAGGACCCTGCAGGAGATAATCCATGCCATCAGCTTCCAGCCTTTAAAGCTTCCTGTCCTATCCAGAACAGCAGCTTCACTATAACTGAAACAAATGCTGAGGTCCTCCCACTTCAGAAGAGAACCAAGTGTAGCCAGAAGGTCCGGAGGAGAGGCTCGCAGGGATGCCAGCCGCGGGGACAAGCGAGCCAGAAGGAAAACACTGTGAGACAACAGGAGGAGAAGAAGAAGGCAGCAGCACGGGTTAACAGGGTGAAAGCTCAGAGGCCTGAGGAATGCCTAAAGCACATCGTCGTTGGGCTGGATCCAGGTCCTCCTGGCACCCATCTTTATCCTATACTGGGGTACCCACTTTCCAGGCTACCCCCTGACTGCCCTTCTCCCGTCATCTGTTGTAGTGCTTTTGCAGATGGAAGGTGGAGGCCAGCTGCTCGAGGCACTGCAGGCCATGGAGTGCCGCTGTGTGATCGAGGCGCAGGCCATGCCCCGGAGCATCACCTGGAGGAGAAGGGCCGAGCCAGCTGAGGTAGTGGTTTTCTGGCTGATGTCTTTCCTCCTACTTAGAGCTCCCGAGAAACATGCTTTCATTCTGAAGAATATTAGTCTGGGTCCCATTGGGAAAACAGATGGCACACTTAGGGTAATTTAAGGAAGATGTAAGAAGGAATGGTTTTCTTTTTTTTTTTAAGATTTTTATTTATTCATGAGAGAGACACAGAGAGAGGCAGAGACACAGGCAGAGGGAGAAGCAGGCTCCATGCAGAGAGCCCAACGTGGGACTCGATCCCGGGTCCCCAGGATCATGCCTTGGGCCAAAGGCGGCGGTGCTAAACTTCTGAGCCACCCGGGCTGCCCAAGGAATGGTTTTCTTAAGTGTGTTTAGGTACAGGGCAACTGCAAAGATGGGATAGCCCCACAGGGTCGTAATACCATTAACTCAAGGTTTCTTCACTCGGGTACAATCAGCATTTCAGATTGAATAATTCTCTGTTGTGGGTGCTGTCCTGTGTGCTGGCCTCCGCCCACTCACTCCTGTAGCACCCTTTCAGTCGGGACCATCACAAATGTCTAGATGTTGCCAAACGTCCCTTGTGGGGAAAAATCGGCCCTGGCTAAGAACCACTGGCATATCTGTTGGCATGCATAGGCCTGAATGGATGAGGGGAGGAAGTGGTTACCAGCAACCGGAAGGAGAGAGAAATCTAGAGAGGACTCACCTTGAGAGAACCTTGACCTCCTGTAGAGGAACAGAGCAAACCCTAAGTGACTCATTTCCAGGGACCCAGGGAAATAGCTCACCTTCACTCCCTCCCTCCCTCCCTGCCTCCAGCCTCTTGCTGGGTTTCCCACAGGCCATTCTCATTTGGCCATGTGCACCAGAGGGCCTGGTGATATGGCCTCCTGCAGAGAGCGAGTAGGAGGGGGGAGAGTGGATCTGTGGGGGCAGAGGGAAGATAATCTGCATAGGATTCCTAATTCTAATTGGGCTTTGGGAATGGGTGGGCTTGTGCTTGAAACCCAGGCCCCAAGGCTTTATTGCTCTGACCCTGGGAAAATTATTTCATTGTTTTGTGGCCTTGTGTATAAAATGAGGACACTGTTGCATTCCTCTGGAGTTCCATGTCATGGGGACTAAGTCAGATAACCAAGCCCCAAGCACATAGTAGGCACATGGCAAATGTTCCTTCCTTTGGCCTGAGCTCCCGAGGTTACTAGCTCCTGTGCCTTCCACTCCTCATTTTTTTTTTTTTAAGATTTTATTTGTTTATTCATAGAGACACAGAGAGAGAGAGACACAGGGCAGAGCAGAGGGAGAAGCAGGCTCCATGCAGAGAGCCCGACATGGGACTCGATCCCGGGTCTCCAGGATCACGCCCTGGGCTGCAGGCGGCGCTAAACCGCTGCGCCACCGGGGCTGCCCCCACTCCTCATTTTTAAGAGTGTCCAGATGAAACACAGGTTTTTTTGCTCTCTCAAGGCACCTGGCTGGCTCAGTCGGTAGAGCATGAGACTCTTGATATCAGGGTCATGAGTTCAAGCCCCAGGTTGGGGCATAGAGCCTGCTTAAAAAAATTTTTTTTTGCCCCCTCATTTGGATCTCATCAGTAATTTAGGGCCATTGCACACTTTTTAATTTGGGGTATCAGCAAATCTTTATATTCACATCACAGGGTTACTTTTAAGGGTGCTCCCACCTTATCTCTCATGTGGCAGTGGAAGTGGCAGTTCTCCTACACGGAGGGAATCCTTTACCCTGCATCATGGTTCAGGGGACACAGGTGGGAGAAGTTGAAAGCTTTGTGAAGGGTCATGGCTGATTGGTGGCCAAGTGGGAACTAGAACCCGGCACTCCTCCCACTGCACTATGCTATATTGTGGGTCTTGGCTTTTGTTTCTAGGGACCCAGTGACAAATCCCCTGCCCCCCAAGCCCTGCTCCCTTTGCTGGGTCACACTACTGCTGCAGGAGTGTGGCACATGAAGCCACCATGTGGCAATGGTGAAGAGCAGGGACTTTCATGGGTGGCAGTTCCCCTGGAGGTTCTTTTCTTTGTCACACACGACCCTGTGTATTTGTCTGAGCCTCTTGGCTCCTAGTCAACATCTGCCCTCAAAGGCCAAGTACTCATTTGTATAAAACTCACTGGAAATTTGCTTCCCTCCATTCCCCTATCCAAAGTGCACAGAAACATTGTAGTTCTCAGCCCATTTCAACTCCTCTTTACCACGTCTGAGAGGCAGTACACCAAGGTTGGAGAGTCAACTGGGGAGGGGCAGGATCATGAGTTATTGTTTCTTGCCACCAGAGCTTCATTCCAGAAGAGAAAGAATAATGCAAAAATGGGCTCGGCTGATGCGGGTGCATTCATTCACCCAGAAGGCCTGGGTCTCTCTCACAGGTGCTGAGCACCTACTGACCTGTCTCCCTCTGCTGGGTTCCGGGTCCTTTGGCAGGATGGAGAGGAAGACTGGGTGGAGGAACCCGTGGTCCTGGCACTGCTCCCGGCAGAGGCATTCGTATCCATGGTCTACAACTTTAAGCAGGTGGGCAGAGAAGGGTGGGCGCTGAGGCTGGGGACAGAGGGCCGACTCTAGGGAACAGATATTAGCGCAGTGTCTGCCCTTCACGCAGGGAAGTCTGGGTGACGCTGAGAAGGGGAAGGAAACTCTGCGGAGCTTTGTCACTGACGCCACAGCAAGGACAGCTGGGAAAGCTCTGTCACTGGTGATTGTGGATCAGGAGAAGTGCTTCAGGTTTGAATTGGTCCTCGAGATGGAGCATGAAAAGGGGCAGCTCTCGGGGCTACCAGGAGTGAACTTACTCATCCCAGATCTGGGTCCCCCTAACAAGTCCTGGGCTCTGGTCGGGTCTTTTCACCCCTGCTCTGCCCGAGCCTGGCCTGGAGCAGCCGCCCTCTGATTTCCTTCCCAGTTCCAGTGTTCCAAATCCTCCCAGAAGAAGGAAGCAGGGAGCGGCAAATAGAGAACAGGCCAAGGAGAAGCAGCAGGGACAGCCAGAGGCCAATGCAGGGCGCACCGTGTCCAGAGTAGATGTGGAAGAGGTAAGAATTTCACATTACCTGAGTCAGGCTGGGCTCCCACTCTCATCTAACCTGATTTGCTCTAGATGAGCAAGGTGCCAGCCAGTCATGCCTTTCTGCCTCAGCACCGGGTAGGAGAGAAAAGGCTAAGCAGGGAGCCAAGGGGCTGGGCTCTCTCTGGGTTTGGCTGGCAGGTGGGTGGGAGGAACCACAGACCAGTGTCCCTGCACCCCTCCAGCCCGTCCTGCTTTGGGGTCTCTAGGCATTGGTGGATCTACAGCTGTACACACAAGCCCAGGCCCGAATCGTGCAGAACTGGAAAGAGCTGGCCGACTTCGCGTGCGCATTTACAAAGGCGGTGGCCGAAGCGCCTTTCAAGTGAGTGTGTCCCCAGCAAGTCTGGGCTCCGCTGCTGGGCCTTGGACCATGTAGCAGTTCTGGACCCACCTACGGTCTCTTTCCCCTGAACTCTGCCACCAGCCCGTTGTCTGCCAGGCTGGTGGCAGGAGTCAGCCCAGGCTGGGGATGCCTGTGAAGAGCCCTCAAGCCCAGTCCTTTTAAAATGTTCTGCGGTAGTTCATCTGTAAGTTCGTGTTCTGCAGGCTGGTGCTGGGTCACCAGTGAGCCAGGTTACCTGGCTATCCCAGGTCAGGTAACGATGTAATAAGCCCTCATAAAACAAGCTTTTAGCCTACTCAGCTGTAGGAGTGTTTGTGGTCAAAATTTAAAATGAGTAGCGGACCTAGAGACAGTCCAGTCTGAGTCCATTTCATGCTTGGGGAATGGAGGCCTGAAGACTGCCTTGTCTGAGGTCCTAGCAAGTTAGAGGAACTGGAACCAGACTCTCAGATTGCCTGACACCTAGCCCCTAGTGGTTGTCCCTGTGCACACTGCCTCTCTAGTCAATACAGCCCAGTTTCAACATGTGAAACTACCTGGTTCTTTTCTGGCACATTGTGTCTTTATGAAAAGAACTTGATATCATTCTTAAGGGACACTGCTTGGGAACAAAATGAGCACTCACATAGACCAGATATGACACTGTGCCTGGCTCTCATGAGGTTGGTGGAGGGGTTTCTAAGTTCCCAGTGAAGGGGACAAGTGGAGTGACAAGTGACTCACAACTCTTCAACTGCTCTTTACAGGAAGTTCCGAGATCAAACTAGTTTTTCCTTCTGCCTGGAGAGTGACTGGGCTGGAGGGGCAAAGGTAGACCGTGCCGGCAGGGGGCTCGCGCTGGTCTGGAGGCGGCAGATTCAGCAGCTGAACCGAGTCAGCCTGGAAATGGCCAGTGCCATTGTGGACACCTATCCATCCCCCCAGCTGCTAGTCCAGGTAGGCTGCTGTTCCAGTGGTCACCTCCAACACCCTGTGGTATTAGTGGACTCCCAGGCAGTTTCCGTGGAGGGCACTGGTAGTCAGCACCACGGGCCTGCTGAGATCAGTGAACACAGACCCAGGGAGAGGACAGGTTCTCGTCCCCCCACCCAAGCTTACTGCCCCCTCATTGATGGGCAGGGTGACTCTGAATGATACAGTATTGAGAGGTCATTCGCCACTTCCAGGCTTATAGACGGTGTCTTTTGGAGCAAGAACGCCAGAATCTGCTTGCAGACATACAGGTGCGCCGTGGGGAAGGCGTGACATCCACCTGCCGCCGCATTGGACCAGAGCTATCCAGGCGGATCTACCTTCAGATGACCACCCTGCAGCCAGATCTCTCTTTAGACACTGCAGACTGATGCCAGTCCTTGGGGACAGGGATGAAAAGCTGGAGATTTCTACCTCACCCAGCTCAGAAGAGGACCACAGGAAGAGACTGGAAGCACTTCCTAAAGCACAAGCCTGATCAGGCTCAAACCTACTTCCTGGGTGTCCCATGTCTGCAGCAGTCCCCACCCCACCCCCATCACCTTGAGACAGACAGCTGAGATACTGGTGTTCCCCTTCCCAAGCACCTAATGTCCCTCTCCCAGTGAACTCGGCTGCCGTACACCAATCACCCTGCCCTAGCAGCCATCAAGACACAAATGAACAAAGACCAACCACTCAGACACGTATTTAATGATTGTAGAAATCCAGAAGAACCTCAGCTTCAAATCTTGAGATCACAAGTGAACTTCCCTCAGCAGGCTGGCTGGCTGGGGCTGAGCATGCCCTGCCTTCCTCTCACCCACTGAGGCCACCTCAGCTGGCCCCTGTGCAGGGGTCTCCTCCCTATGCTAACTTCCCTGCCCTCTTTCTCTCATTTTACGCACTATGTAGTTTCAATAAAGCATTTGTACCACTGGCTCTGGAGCTTGAAGGAAGACTGAGGAATGTGTAGTGATTCTGAGTAAGGTGTGGGCCTTGCAGCAGAGCTGCCAGGGGAGGGGGGTGGGGGGGGGAGAGAAATAAGTCACTCCCGGGATGGGGACAGTCACTAGGGGCTGTCCTCTCCAGATGAGCCACTAAGGCTCAGTCAAACCCCGCTCCCTGGCGATTCATTACAAGCTTTTGCTCTCCTGAGGGAGGGACAAGAAGCTTGCAGTTGGGAGTTTTCAGTGATTAAGCACCATGACGACCATTTCTCATTCCTTCATCTGGCTTTTGTGAAAAAAAAGGCCAAGGAGGCCACAGAGCAAGAAAAGGCTTAGTCTGGCAGACAAGAGGATGGAGAGTCCTGCCTGTCTGTGCTAGTCGTTCGTAAACGCACCACTTTTAAGCTCCATGGTGCTATTTCCCTTCATTGTGGAGCTGGTTATAGGTCTAGACCTAAACAATTCTAAACCTCCAGCTCTGAAAGTTGAGTTTTCAGGTTTCCTCTGTCACACCAGCTACCCACAGCTGTCACAGACAATATGGCTTTGATGGTCCACCTCCTTGTTTACTGGCAAGCGGGGAGTTAATGCTCTAAAAGTGAGGCAAGGAGCCCGGACCATTTTGTGAGAGCCACATGAGCCGAGGCAGGACTCTACAGGAGCTGCCCAAGACCCTCACAGCTGGGAGAATTCTATTTGTGGGACACAAAGCTGCCTACCATCAGAGTCTACACTCCAGCTGAGAGACACTCCATTCCGGTGTGAGTTCTGTTCTCTCCAGACATTATTAAGAAAGCAAAATGATGGGAAGAGAGGCTACTGGAGTTTTACTTCAAACTAGCTGGGAGATCGTAGGCAAGTCATGGGAGGCCTCCGTCTCCTTGTCTGCACGTGTTCTATTGGACTGGATGGACCTGAAGTCCCTTTCACGGCCTGAGATTTTATATGGTCATTAAAATGTCTGAGGTCCTTAAGAAAAAATAGGTATACCCCCCAACCCCCCAATTTAGGCTAGATTTGCTGAGTATGGTGTTTGTTCCCTTAGTCCCCAATATCACACTGCCTCCTGATCTGCCCTGGCTATGCAGGGAGGAATGAAAGAAAGGGTTTGTGACATACAAAAGTATAAATGTAGTGACAGCTGACCTGACCGTTTAGTAGAAACAAGCCTTGCCTTTACACAGCTTTGTATAACTAGAAAAGACTGTTTTTTTTCCTCTGCCTACCACAAGCCTGTTCCTTTAGGCATGCAGGTGACTGTCCCCACCTTCCCCTTCTCCTTATTCCACCAGGGAACCCTGACTACGGAACAGAGAAGTCCTACAAAGAGGAGATCTCAAGTACCAATCGGCAGCCATTTGATGATGGCAGGTAGGTCTGACGCTAAAAAGAGGTTGTGTCCAGCAGAACCCAATTCCATAGGAATCCAAGCTCCAAGGCTGGGAGGCAGCAGGTGTGGAGGACGAGCTCACTGCTGGGAATCGGTCTGCAGTACCCACTGCAGGATGTCGTGGCCGCGCAGCGCCCGGACTGCATTGTCGTAGACGGCATTCACGCTGGTGCAGAGAGGCTGCTGCCGCAGCTCCGTCACCCGACAGGCCACCAGCCCGCCAGCCACACACAGCAGCAGCAACAGCAGCAGCTTCAGCACAGCCCAGGACCTGGTATGTCTCCGGGGTGGTGGCTTGCGGGGGCGAGAGCCAGACTTGGATTCTGGAGGGACACAGGCATGACAGAGGGCTTCGGTCAGTTTGAGGAGACGCACGTTCTACCCACTGATGCCTGTCCTCCTGTGCAGATCTGCTCACACCCCCTTCTCAAACGAAGACTCCCAAGCCCCCAAAACTTTTAAGAACATCGGAGTTCTTAAACACTCTGTTTATGCAGATACTGAGACAGAAATCCTCCTCCAGGGCATCTCTGGCTCCCTTATGCAGCTCACGATCTGCAGGGTCCCTCTGTATCAAGGGCCGGGCTCTTCAGAGGGCATCAACCATGGGTAGAGTACTGCCCACTTGGGGAAACAGGTTGGAGATGCTGGCATTATTATTCATATCCTTATTATTATAAAATATGCACATACAAAGCAAGCCTGGGGAGCCTGTGTGGTGCAGTCTGTTAAGTGTCCAAGTCTTGGTTTTTGCTCAGGTCCTGATCTTGGGGTCATGAGATAGAGCCTCACATCAGGGACCACCCTCAGCATGGAGTCTGCTTGAGATTCTCTCTCCCTCTGCCCCTCCCGTTTGTGCGCACTCACTTGCTCTACTCAATAAATAAATCTTAAAAAGAGAAAAGAAAAAAAAGCTGGGAAGGTCAGAGTCAGATACTGTACTGTCAACAGTGACTGCTGCTGGGAGCAGGGATTACAGGGTGACTGTCATTTTCTGATATATATCCAGAACTTTTTTTAGTTCTCTGGAATGAATACCTATATTACATTTCTAATTTTTTTTAAAAATTGATTTTGAGATTTTTAGACAAACTTTAAAAAACTTGCCTGAGCATCCACATGTCAAGAACTGCATGATCCTGTCACAAGTGAGATTTTTCTCAATGCTATCACTACCCTGTAAGGAGGTCCGATCTTCGTTTTACACAAGGAAACCAAAAGGTGGCTGGGCAACTTGCTCAAGGCCAGCGAGGACAAGCAGCAGGGCTGCAGGCCTCCAGCCTTCTGATGGAGCTCCTTCCCCCACAGCTGCCTCCCCCTTGGGGGCCCCTTCTGACCAGAGGGTATGCAATCCTCCCCTGTACATGGAGCCACACTGCTACACAAATTCAACTGGATATCTTCAGGCAAAATACTAGTGTGTTCTTTATACAGCACAGTTCCCTGAATGGAGTAAAAGGATTCCTCTGGTGTTCAAGCAAAAAGAGAGCACTCCATTCTGATCTGAAGAGAGAACCAACCAGAGGCAGTGCCAGCTTTCCTGAGACAGAGGGGAGATGGGACCATGCACTCAAAATGCCTAAGTGCGCTTCACAGATGATGTGAGGGACTTTTAAGGGTAATGTGACCATATGCAGTCTTTGCCTTATTGTGATTTTCGCATCTAACCCCTAAAAGAAGGGCAGCTCCCTGTTCTGGGAACGCTCTCACCCACATTTGATGGAACACCTGCACGCCAGCATGCAGCTCTGGGGAAACAAAGCAGCAAAAGCACTCAGTCCCCAGGACAGCCCCCTGCTCCCTGTGGGCAAACCCTCCCAAGTTGCTCCCAGGCCACAGAGCAGGATACTGTGTCTGACCATGGTTTGCAGCCTCACTCACTCACTCATCTGTGCCTGAAAACAAATGGGTGCCCCCACGGCAGCCCAGCTGGAACCCTGCAAGTATGGAAACGTACTTGGGGCCTGATTCGTCTCCTTCTTGGGCTTCTTCTCCTGCTCCCGCTTGGCTGCTTTGAGGGCGTCGTACTCCTTTCTTCGGCGCTCCTTCTCCTCTGCCTTCTCCCGCTTCCGCAGCTCTCGCTCCTGGGCCTCCTTAGCTCGCTGCTTGGCCTCCCGCTTCTTCTCCGCCTCTACAGGAAAATGCATAGCAAAATGACTTCGCACCCCCAAACCTGCGAGAGTACCTTCCAGAGTAACTAAAAGCTTGGGTTCGCCCCCCTCTCCCTTATGCCACAGGTCACGTAAACTGTAGTAAGAGGAAACAATGGTCTCTCCGCTCTTGGGGAAGTAGGCCCTCCCTCAGGTGCAATAAGCTACTCTGAGGGTTTACTGAGTAGATTAAAGGGTCCCTAGCCCTGTGCAGCAGATGTTAGGGCAATGTAACAAGGGCCACATGAGAAAGACATGGGTGACAAGCCAAGGGATTGAGAAAGCGACAGCCTCATACAACTTGGCTGTGAAGAGGAGACACCGGGTGTGTGGATTCTACGGCATTCCTATCTTCCCAAGCTTCAAAAAGGAACATAGCATGGGAAGGGCAAAGAAGAAGAGAAAGTGAGCACTCAAGTTCATGGTGAGAGGGGATGAAGTGTTTTCCTGAGGAAGCAAGACAAATTCGTCAGAGGGTACCTCTACACTTCCAACCCAGGAGTCTGTGACACGTTCTGACTTACTTCATGGTTCTAGTACATTTACATCCAGTACCCAGCTTACAAATCACTGGCTTCTAAAAATGCACTTTCAAATTGGTTATTTGGAAGCCTGAAGTACATTTTTCCAAAGCCGGGATGCCACAAATTAGGGAGTCAAATGTCCTTTTAGGGCTTAAAAGCCTATGTGACCAATATAGCTGAACAGTAGTACGCCAAGTACTGGAGCTTTCCACTGCTTTTCTATGTACAAACTAGCTCCAAGTTCCAGCCCGGGCACTGAAAACTCCCAGGGCACGCTACACCCAGCCTGGAGAGAGCATGTGGCAGCAAGAGGACAAGCAGCAGTGGTCCAAGGAAACATGGCATCACAGCAGCCACACATATAAAAGGACCCAGTGTCACTTGGGGACCATGCCTGTCCCTCCCCAACCACAGGAATCCTCCAGTCAGGGAGCCAGAAGCCAGCCAGTCCATGGAACACCTACTGTGCACCAAGCCTTGTTCTAAGTGCTCGAGATAGGGCACCTGGGTGGCTCAGTGATTGAGCATCTGCCTGTGTCTCTACCTTTCCCTCTGTGTCTCTCATGAATAAAGAAATAAAATCTTAAAAAAAAAAAGTGCTTGAGATGGAACAGTGAACACAAGTCAGGTTCTAGTGCCTAGTCTACGGCCATACCATCCTGAACACACCCGATCTCGTCTGATCCAGTGTCTAAAGCTTTCTAGAGATGGAGACAAACAAGTGAACAAACAGTAAAAAAAAAAAAAAAAAAAAAAAAAAAAAAAGCAACGATGTATGCCAGAGAGAGAGTAAGAGAGAGACTGTGATGGAGCAAGAGGCAGGACAGCGACCCAAATCCCGGTGCTTCTGATGCCACATTTGAAGACACGAGGAAGCACATGAACCCAGCCAGGTGAAGACCTGAGGGGAAAGAAACCAGGCATAGCCCCTGAAGTCAGAGCTGACTTGGTGTGCTCGAGTACCCACAGGCGCTCGTGCAGCTGGAGTTACCAGCATTCTCTCTCCCCTGGCTGTGGGACAGAGCTGGAAGCAAGCAGGCTGGGGCCATTGTGGGTCTTGTTGGCGACAGAAGCCATTACAGTGTTTTAGGCCAACAGCAGTATAATTGACTTCTTTTTTAAAAAGATCTCCCTGGCTGCCATGAGGAGGAGGCCCAAGTGTGGAGACAGGACACGGAGCTGGGAAGCACTGGGCCGTGTAGACCATGGTGGCTGAGCTGCAGGTGGCCTGGACGGGGAGGAAGCATCACACACAGGACTCAGCTAGACCAAATACCAGAGTAACTGAAGAAAGGCATCCTGGACATCTTTGCAATTTCAGGCTTGAATAAGTGCAGGAATGGTGACTGCCTGTCTTGGCCATGCTTAAGTTTTAAAATGTGTCTTAAACCTCCTAGCAGGCAGTGGGACTCTGGAGCTTGGTGGAGAAGCCAGGACTAGAGACAGACCCATTGGACAAAGCTGATATCCTACACTGCCACACTGCTCCCTGCTGCTCTTCATGATGCTTCCATGGACCCCAGCTCCTGGCACATGTGAGTCAGAGGCTGGGTGGAGGACAGGAAGCTGGCAGAGGAGGGATGGCACGTACCTCGTTCTACTTCCAGCCGCCGCTGCCTCTCTCGCTCCTGGTCTGCCTGCACAGCCTTCATGTGCTGTAACACCTGCAGAGGAAAAAGAGTGCTGAAATGCCCCGCACAGGGGGCCCCACGGCACATGTTTGCTCAGGAGGCTCACAAGTGACACTGTTAAGGGCATCTAGATGGTTCAGGTGGTTAAGCGTCTGCTGTTGGCTCAGTCATGATCTCCAAGTCCTGGGAACGAGCCCCACATCAGGCTACTTGCTCAGCAGGGGAGTCTGCTTCTGCTTCTCCCTCTCTCTCTGCCCCCCCCCCCCCGCTCATGTGCATGCCTACTCTTTCTCTCTTGGTGTCAAATAAATAAAAATGTTTAAAAAGTGACACTGCTCTCTTCAGTCCAGCAGAGCCCTGCGGTAACGCAGAGCTAAGGGAGGCGATCCTGTCTGTCTCCTAACGCACGGTGCCAGCCTTAGTTGGAGAAGGGTCATTCATGCCCAGGTCACTAAAGTTGTGAGCAAACACATCTGTGAAACCCAGTGCCGACTGGAGTGTGTAGACAGAGTCCTGTTCTTTACAGTTACTGTCACATGCATGATCCCATGTAATCCTTCAGCAACTGTGGTGATGAGCAGAGACAGCACTTCCCCCGAGACTTCTCAATGTCACTCCCTTGGCTACCTTATGGAACTTCCCCTCCTCCCTGTCCTGGGAGGCTTCTTACCTCTCTCGGTCATAACACTAGGTTCCCTAAGGTGGAGACTGCTATCCCATCTGCAAGCTAAATACTCAATACATGTCCGATGAACAACTGACTGGATCCCCATTTCAAGAGGAAAAAAGCCAAGGCTGAGGTTGGCGGGGGCTGTGTGTGTGTGTGTGTGTGTGTGTGTCTATGTCCTGCCCATGCCTGTGTGTGACCTGTCTACTTCACATAGCTACAAAGTAGCACAGCTAAGAGTACAGGTCTTGGAGCTCTTGGGCCAGAGTCTGTCCCACTCACATCAGCATACAGAGCAAAGAAGCCTCTAGGAAGAAGGGAAGAGCCATTCGGCCCATATAGCAGACAAAGCCCTGGCACCCAGAGCCCCTCAAATCCTCATCCACTCAAGTCACAATGGCCTCTGACTGAAACGGCCCTAGAGATTCTCACTATGGTTAGGGGAGGAGGTAGAAGACTTTATTTTTTAGGTTTGTTTGTATCTTTAGAAGCTGGTATCCCTTGGATGTAGAGCACAGAGTGAAAGCTTAGAGCCCAGCACAATCCGACTCTACTGCTCCTGTGTGACCTTCGCAAGTGACTTAACCTCCTGGGCTCCCTGCAAGAGCCTGCTTTGAAGCCACGAGGAACCCTGTCATGGGCCATCCAGGCCTTGAACCTGCTGCAACTTCTCGGAAGGGAGTCACCCTCACTAAACAATGGCCACTCAATAAAGGAGTGCAGGATCTGTTGGAAGGTCAAGCCTGATGGTGGGAGGTGGCCCCAGTTCAAAGTCCCTGTCTCACTCTGAACTCCAAATATTAAGCACCAACCATTCTGGTGGTTTTAAGGGGTGTACAGGTGGCTAAATAAAGAGCCCAGAGGCTTTAGAGACATCCCATTTCCCTGTGCTCCAATGCATCAAGAGTTATCTGACAACACAGCAAGCTCAGAAATGGGAGCAATTCCTCTGCTCTGGACTGGGAGCCCCTGAAGGCCAATTCTTTCTGCCTATCCCAGTCCACAGCACACAGTAAGCACTTATTAAATACTGTCCAGCTAACAAGTTATTTTTATTTCTTTTTTTAAAATATTTTATGTTTTTTTTTTAAGATTTTTATTTATTCATGAGAGACAGAGAGAAAGAAAGAGGCAGGACAGCCCCGGTGGCGCAGTGGTTTAGTGCCGCCTGCAGCCCACAGCATGATCTGGAGACCCTGGATGAGTCCCACGTCGGGCTCTCTGCATGGAGCCTGCTTCTCCCTCTGCCTGTGTCTCTGCCTCTCTCTCTCTCTCTCTCTCTCTCTGCATCTCTATGAATAAATAAATAAAATCTTTAAAAAAAAAAAAAAAAGAAAAAGAAAGAGAGAGGCAGAGACACAGGCAGAGGGAGAAGCAGGGTCCATGCAGGGAGCTCGACATGGGACTCGATCCTGGGACTCCAGGATCACACCCTAAGCCAAAGGTGGCGCTCAACCGCTGAGCCACCTGGGCTGCCTGCCCGTTATTTTTATTTTTTAAGATTTTATTTATTTACTTATTTGACAGAGTGAGAGAGCACAAGCAGAGGGAGAGGGGGAAGCAGGCTCCCCACTGACAAGGAAGCCCAATGTGGGGCTTGATCCCAGGACCCTGGGATCAATTATGACCTGAGCCGAAGGTAAACGCTTAAACCACTGAACCTCCCAGGTGACCCTAACAAGTTATTTTTAAAAGGTGCTGTACTGTGCACGAAGCTTATCAGTTACTGCAAATGACCCATGCACCAATACAAGGTCAGAGCTGTTGAGGGTTAAACTAACCCCAGGGGACAAGTGACCTCATTCTAGCCAGCCCAAGCCACTCCACTATGCCTCCTCATGGTGTGCTGCGGGAGGCCACACTAGGCTGAGGAGCCAGGGAACATGGCTTCAGTTACCATACCCACAATGCAGTGTCCTACCTGGTGCTCTGTCTGGAAGCTATATGCTAATGCTAAGATCTTTGTGCTCAGTAAAAATGATCTTTGTGGAGCATCAGCAATTTCATACAGTTTAGCATATTAGTTGAATGAATAAACGGATAAATGAAATCTGTGTGCACAGTGAGCGTTTATATCAGAGAAATGGAAGTGAGCTCTACTTCACAGGGTTATGAAGATCATGAGGTGAAGCATAAAGCATGTAGGACAAAGGAAGAGTGGTGGGTGACAGCTCCTGCTATTCTTCAGAACAGACATCACTCCTAAAGCACCAGGACTTCACTGATCACTTGTACTGTTCTCAGCTATAGGCCAGCTGTTGCCGTGGCTACCTGGCTGCCCAGACCTTGTACCTGGTCTCCTGTGACAATGGGTGAGATACATGATGAGACTTTCTAAGACGCCCTGAACTAATGAAAAGAAAAGAAAGGCCATTATTCCGGAGATTCATCTAGAGACCCACCGTGCCCACATTTCACTTCCAATAATTCTATCATTTAAAGTGAAAGGATTTCAAGTCCTTTCTGTTCATCATGCCTCCTAAATATGGCCAAGTAAGCCATCTGGTGCTCAGCTGTTCCAAAGCTGGAGGGAAAAAGTGACCGTAGCTGGCATCTGAGAGATGCTTAAGAATCAGTGCGAGGGAAAAAAAAAAGAATCAGTGCAAGGCATGGGGCACCTGAGGGGCTTAATTGGTCAAGTGTCCAACTCTTGATTTCAGCTCAGGTCATGATCTCAGGGTTGTATAACTGAGCCTCAGCATGGCGCCTGATTAGGGTTCTCTCCCTCTGCCTCTGTCCCTCGCTGCTCGTGCATGTTCTCTCTCTCAAAATATTTAAAGAGAGAGAGAGAGAGAGAGAAGCAGTGTGAGGCACCTTTAGGGCTGCCGATAATTTCTGCCTTCCATACTGCCTTTATTCCTTGCTCCTGCATCAGACCACTCGACTGAAATCACATGTCCCATCTGCCTAGGATATGTCTGCTTACAGGTATAAGCTTACAAATATTAACAAAACTTCTTTGTCATGATAACCATGACTCAGAAAGGCCACAGTCTCTAATCTTCTCGTCCCATTTAAAGAACTGTCAAGGGACGCCTGGGTGGCTCAGCGGTTAAGTGTCTGTCTTCCGCTCAGGGCATGATCCTGGAGTCCTAGGATCGAGTCCCCCATCAGGCTCCCTGCATGGAGCCTGATTCACCCTCTGCCTATGTCTCTGTGCCTCTCTCTGTCTCTGTCTCTCATGAATAAATAATCCTTTTTTTTAAAGATTTTATTCATTTATTCATGAAAGACACAGAAAGAGAAAGGCAGAGATGTAGGCAGAGGGAGAAGCAGGCTCCAGGCAGGGAGCCTGATGTGGGACTCAATCCTAAGACTGCAGGATCACACCCTGAGCCAGGGGGAGGTGCTTAACCGCTGAACCATTCAGGCGTCCCATAAACAATCTTTAAAAAAAGAAAGAACTGTCAATAGTGTAATGTTGATTAGGTAAGGTCCTGGTTTCTATAAAATAAAAATTTTACAGTAGAGAAGCCAGTACCGTTCTGCTTCTTGTAAAGTAAACCCAGAGACAAAGGTCCCTCTGCCTGACAGGCTCAGAGTAGACATATTTCACTGAGACCTTAGTGCTGGAAACCTCTCCCAGCTCCAGGTGCCCTGGGAGGGAAAAGCAAGAGGAGGCAGACATGAGTCCTAGGGGACCATGCAGAGGGGATGCTGGGGAGCTCCGTGCATACCTTGTTAGCACACTGCTTACACTGCTTCTCATCCAGGCAATCCCCAGCCACTTTGGCCAGGGCAGGGTCCAGGGGGTTATCCTTTAGGTCCAGCCACTTCAGGCTCTGAAGAGAGAAGACAGAGAGGCCGCTCAAGCCCAAGTTCACACACAGAGTCCCTCAAGGTAGACAAAATGAGCAGGAAGAAAGCCCCTGCGTGTGCCAGCTGCAGGGAAAGCCATCCCTCTGAGGTGGCACCAACGAGTGGTCTTCCTGCCAGCCGCTCTCACAACCAGGCTCCACCTCCCTAGGACGAAACACTGTTACCTTGAGCTGAGCGAAGCTGACAGGCAGGGTCACCAGCCTGTTGTTGAGGAGATCCAGGTGCTGGAGGTTGACCAGACGGCCAAAGTCTGCCGGCAGTTGCTGCAGTTTATTCTTACTCAGGTCCAGCTTCACCAGGTGTGTGAGGCCACAAAATTCCGCCTAGGACCCAGAGGGACAACATTCAAGCCATGGGCTCACATCTCGGTATGATGATGCAGAAGCCTTCAAGGCAGAGGCGACTGCCTGTAAACCCTGACCCTACCTGCCATCCGCTCTTCCACCTTGAAGGAGATGCAACCAACACCCAGCACTTCTGCTGGTAAGTAGTAAGATGTGTACATACAAGGACTTAGCACAAAGTAGGCACAAGAAAAAGTGTGTTTCCTCATGATCTGTGCACGCCCCCAGGCGATCCTCCACATTGTTACAGGAGGCCCTGCTCGTCCCCCCACAGCACCCTATGTTCTCCTTTCACAGGAGTGGTCAAAGCACAGCATGACCATCCATTTCCCCAAAAAGATCAAGTGCCTCTCAAGTACTCTGTGGTATTCTCTGTTTTTTGCAGCACCTAGCACAGTACTGCTCTGCAGTGACGTTCCAACCTGGGCGCAGAGGCATGACTCCTGCTCTCTGGGGGCCTATAATCACCAGCGGATCTGTGCTGAGAAGGCACAAACAACTGAACACACTCAGACTGAACAGACTGAAGAGCACACTGGCGGGGGGGGGGGGTACGCGGCATTGCGGGGGCACTGTGTGACTACTGACGACACAGGCAGTGGCCAGCTGCTAGGACTTGCCACCATACTTTTATTAGACACGACATGCTTTCTAGAAGCAGTGGGACCTCAGATGCTTTTTCAGTGTGAGAAACGGTTCTTGCTGAGCTTCAGAAACATCCTAGAGATAATGAGTGAGGCTCAGGGGAATACTGACAGGGAAACAGACTAATGATCCAATGAAGCAACTGCCAACTTCTGCGACCTGATCCCCAAGCAGAGCCCAGTGGAGCCAGGCAGGGAGTGACACAGCCAGGGTGATCACTGCAAAAAGACGACAACAGCAACAGACCTGCCACCATCGCCCTGGAGAGGCTTGAAGGGTGGAACCACTTGGGGCCTACCCAGGTAAAGGACTGTGAATTGAAGACATCACAAAGAATACAATGGAGAACTGGGAGGAGTTGTGCAAGAAAAATCAAAAAGACCTGACCACAGGCTGGCTGTGTCGAAAAAGTGTCTCAAGTAATTCAAGGGTGGGGAGAATAATGATACGGTAGTCCCTGAAAGTCACATTATTTTTCCTGTTCCCCATCGAAAGATAGAGGTTGTTGTTTATAAACAGCTTTCTCTCGGGATCCCTGGGTGGCGCAGCGGTTTGGCGCCTGCCTTTGGCCCAGGGCGCGATCCTGGAGACCCAGGATCGAATCCCCCTTCAGGCTCCCGGTGCATGGAGCCTGCTTCTCCCTCTGCCTGTGTCTCTGCCTCTCTCTCTCTCTCTCTCTCTCTCTCTCTCTGTATGACTATCGTAAATAAATAAATAAATAAATAAATAAATAAATAAATAAATAAATAAATAAATAAATCTTTCTCTCTGGAATGCAGACAAACTTAGAGAATGGCCTCTCCTCTCCACAAAAGGGAGGCAAACTACTTTTCAAAGGAATAAAATAAGGCAGAAAAAAAGATGGAGTGATTCAGCCTGTAAATCTGTTGACTTTAGTTTTTCATTGGCCTGACTTCCCCACTGTTCTAAAAAATGAAGCTTCTACCATGCTTCCCTTCTTGCTGAGACAAACCATCCCAGCATGTACCATTCAGTTATAGCCTGTCTGCAGGGCCGTCCTGAAATTACGCCTTACGACATAACACCCTCAAACAAGAAGCCATCAGTACTCTAGAAGGAATTGTGCTTGCCTGCCGATCTTACCGGTAGACTTGTCAGTTTATTGCAGGACAGATCCAGAATGGTGGCCTTTGGGAGGGCAGCCTAGGAAAAGGAACGAGAACAAAATGTCAAACCAACATGTGGAACGGTTCAGTGACATGAAGCATTTTCCAGAGAAAATTCCCACAATTAGGGAGGCCTTTAGAAATCAGCACTGAGGGGATCCCTGGGTGGCTCAGTGGTTTGGTGCCTGCCTTTGGCCCAGGGCGCCGTCCTGGAGTCCCAGGATCGAGTCCTGCGTCAGGCTCCCGGCATGGAGCCTGCTTCTCCCTCTGCCTGTGTCTCTGCCTCTCTTTCTCTCTCTCTCTATGTCTATCATGAATAAATAAGTAAAATATTAAAAAAAAAGAAATCAGCACTGAAATATAATGTAGTAGTAGTAGCAATAATAGCTGCATGCATCAGCATTCACTACCTACCAAGCACTTCTGAATGCAATCAATCTTCCCTGTAAGATGGGAACTATTATCACCATTTTATTAATGAGGAAATCTATGGCATAAAGGTTAACTAGCTTGCCAAGGGCACGCAGCTATTAAGCAACGGACCTGGAATACGAACTGGAAATCCGTTCCAACCTCCATACTACAGAATCAAATGCCAAAAGCAAATGTAATTCGTTAAAGGCAGGGAGGAAAGCGTAGGTTACCGGTAGGAGTGTGCCTGTAGGAAACCTGGTGGGAAAAGCAGGGACCTATGACCTAACATCACTCTGGCAGCAGCCTAGTTGTGTCATTTTCTGGGACTTCAGGCCTCGGTTTCCTGGCTGGGAGAGTGGGAGTAGAGGGGCCGTGGAGTGGGCAGAAGCAACTGGATTCCAGCCAGTTTAAGCTGAGTTGGGAAGAGCCCTTGCCAGCCAAGCAGCGATACTTCAGGGCTGGGGCAGGCAGCTGGGATTGCCGGCTTCCCAGAAATGCACAGTTCCGGGCCACACCCAGGTCTCAACGGAGGCCTACTTCTCGGACGAGTCATTCATTCATTTGTTCATTCATTCCCCCAACAGCCAGCAACCACTCCGTGGGCGCCTCCTTGGAGTCAAACACGGAGCCCAGCGCTGTGGAAGCCCCCCCAGGACGAGGGAGGTGGACTCCCGACCCGTAAAAAAAAACCTGGGGTCGAGCAAGCAGCGCCTTCTCGTCTTCTGGAACCACGCCAAAGTGACACGTGTACATCCCAGGAAGGAAACTGGGGGGGCGGGGGGGCTCCCCGGGGACTCAGTCCCACCCCCCCACCCAGTTTTAAGATCTGGAGACTGAGGCACGGGAAAGGAGGCGGCCGGGGCCAGCGGGCCAGCGCCAGGCTCGGGCGGGCACCTGGGCCTCGCGGCGCGGTACTGACCAGTTCCTTGACCGGGACCTCGTTCAGGTCGCTGAGGCTCAGGTCGAGCTCGTTGCCGTCCAGCTTGTCGCGGAGGTTCCCGCCCTTGCTCCCGGCCTTGGTCATGGTGACGCCGGCAGAGCGGTCCCGGCTCGGGGGCTCCGACGGACCAAAGAGAGGCTGAGAAGCCGCGGGCCGGCTCGGCGGACTCGCAGCCAACCGACAACGTGCGCTGCTCCGCCGCCGCAGGCGCGAGACGCCGCCGTCCGCCCGCCCGCCCGCCCGCTGCACTCGGAGCCCCGCGCCCCGCTCCCACCGGTGCCGCCGCGACGACGACCACTTCCGTGTCCACGTCACCTTCCGCGGCCACTGAGACCCGCGGGGCCAGAGCGGCCCGAGCGTGTGCGAGCGCGCCCTCTGGAGCCTAGGAGGGCGCACTGCAGGGGCCGCCGCCGCCGGAAGGGATCCAGAGCCGCGAGCGCGGCTGCCCAGCCCAGCTGCAGCAATTCACCCGGGGCCCCCGACTGGGCCACTGTCGCTGGCGGCGCCAGGAGGCGAAAGGGCACGGGGAAAGGGAGCCAGACGACCTGGATTGCATCCCAAACTGACTTTATCAAATCACCCCCATTCCCCTGGATTAGGAGCCAAAACTGCAAGTCTTTGAAAATTGCTCCCGGTCCTCTTTACTTAACCCCCAAATGATCATCACCCGGAAAATTCAGCCCCTGAATCTCTCTTATATCCTCTTCCCTGCCAGAGTCCTTGTCCAGACCACCATCAGCTGGAGTCTAGATTACTGAGTCAGGGAGACCTCTCCCTGTCATCTACCTCTACCCAGCTGCCCAGATGATCTTCCTAAAAATCTTTTTTTTTTTTTTAAGATTTTATTTATTTATTCATGAGAGACACAGAGAGAGAGGCAGAGACACAGGCAGAGGGAGAAGCAGGCTCTTCGTGGGGAGCCCCACGCGGGACTCCACTCCAGGAACCCCGGGATCACACTGTGAGCCAAAGGCAGACGCTCAACCACTGAGCCACCCAGGCATCCTGATCTTTCTAAAAATCTAACCAAGTCTTTCCTCTTTAAAACCCTTCATACCTCTGGCGACCTCTAGAATATGGACCACTCTCCTTTCTAGACTGTCCCTTCCTGATCTACAGTCTCCTCACAAACCCCAGTCCCTGCCTGCCTGGGATGCTGTATAGACTTCCATTAGGTGGCCTCTGATGTGGGAAACAAAGGTAAGAGAATTATTAAATTTACTTACTACTTACACCCCATTGATAAGTCCTTAAAACAGGCAGAGTGACATTCCTCTAGGAACTCAGCTGCCTCCATGGTAATACTTTGTTAAGAGCAAAAGGCAATCTTAGCCTGACCTCCACGATCCTGTAAGTCTACTTTAACATATAAAAATTCCTTTGGAGAGGTGCTTGGTGGCTCAGTCGGTTAGGCATCTGTCTTCTGCTCAGGTCATGATCTCCCAGACTTGGGATCAAGCCTCGCATCGAGCTCCCTGCTCAGCTGGGAGCCTGCTTCTCCCTCTCCCTCTGCCTGCCTCTCCACCCTGCTTGTGTATGTTCTCTCTCTCTCTCTCAAATAAATAAATAAAATCTTTTTTAAAAATTGCTTTGGAAACTTCCTTTATCTCTCTCCCACCACAAGATACATGTTAGCAATCACTCCCAAAGCATATGACCCACCAATACACATCTGAAGGGCCTCATGACTAAGGTTTTATTAGACAGTAATAAATGACCTTTTCCCAACAATACCTAGCCCCCACAAGGTCTTGGAAATCTTGCTTCCAAAATTCCTTAAAATTCCTTAGTGACTTATGCTAGCCTTAACCCCTTCCCAACTTGAAAGCATATAACGGGCACCTTCTCAGGATCCCAAGGCAGCTCTTTCTGCCCAAGGGTCTGGCCCTTGTGCTTTGAAAAACCCACCTTTTTGCAACAAAGCTGCCTCAAGAATTCTTTCTTGGCTGTAGGCTTCAAACCCTAACATCTTTCCTACATCAGCCTACATAACTTTCCCTCTCCTGGGGTAGCCTAGCTTCCAATGCACCTCTGCTTAGCTAATTTCTAGTCATTCAGGAAACCTCTCCTGACCATCATGAACCCCAGACTGAGTTAGGGGTCCCTCCTTGGGACTCTGACAATGTCTGTGTGCTACCTTACTATCAGAGGTGATAGAGTTTGGTGGTTAAGGTGGGGCCTCTGGCTCTGCCAGTTGCTATTTATGAAAGCTAAAGTAATCACAATGCCTTATTTATGGATAGCTCAGAAATGTCCATAATAATGGTACTTAGCTAGTAGAGTCTGGGGAAGACTGAATGAGTGAAACACTGAGAGCTTGCTGTAGTGACTGGCATTTAGTACGTACTTGATAAATATTAGCCATAATTCATGACCTGCCTTGTGTTATACTTATCTTTGTGTGCCTGTCCTCCACTATGGACTGTGAGGGAGGGATTTTGTCTTTGTATCCCCAATGTCTGAGTATCTGATGCATGATGGTTCTCATGCAAAGGTTTGCTGAATGAATCAATGAACAAGTGAAGCACTCTACCCCCTTCACACCTCAGTTTGCTGGTTTTTGAAATGAGGACATCAAAGCGTATCTCATAGGGCAACTGTGAAGATCAAATGAACTCAGTGCTATGGCCTTCTTATTTCAAAAATCCTTGTGCACACCCCTCCTACCCCCACCAAGGCAATGTGCTGGGCTTCTGGGAAACAGGGCAATTGAATAATTATACATTAACGCTTGGCAATCTCTAAAGCCCTTGAGTATCCATTATCTCATTGTGATAGAGTATATGGAGAGACTATACAGCACATTTTGTTGTTCTCTCACTCTCTCTAAAAAAGAGAGTGGGAGTCGGGAGAGAGCCCAATGGGGTGAGGGAGGCCTTCATCTCATTACCCTGAGATCATGACCTGGGCTGAAATCAAGAGTCCGATGCTTAACTCCTTAACTAACTCAGCACCCAGGCACCCCTGTTGTCTCTTTTTTATTAAGGAAGAAACTCAGGAAGAAGTAACTTGTTCTCACCCACATAGGGGCAGACCCAAATCTTTTGATTCCAAATCCTGTTTCTTTTCACTACACCCTCTCATCCCTAACCCCAAGGCCATTGGCCTACTGTCAATACAAGTAATCATTATATAAAGTAGAAAGGATAAGGGCCCTAACAAAACAGACAAAATCTGTGTAAATGTATGGGACTGTGTGGGCATGTGTCTGAGAATCATAACATCAGACTTACATATTTAAGACTTACATATTTAAGAGCCCCAAGCAAAGCTATGATTTACATGTTATTTCTTTTAACTCACAACAGCCTTATAAGGCAGACATTATTTTCATTTTTCAAAGAAAATAATTGAGGCTCAGAGAGATCAACTACTTAGCTATTTCAAGACATTCATGGCAAGTGAATGTATTCCAAGGAAGGTGGGTCATACCTAGCACAGTGGGGACAAAAGAGCCTGGAGGAAGGAAGATGGCACCAGGAGGATGGCACCATAGAGGAGGTGGTGTTTAAGTTGGGCTTGGAAGATTGGGTCAGATTCAGACAGGCAAAGCCACAGCCCAGGGAAGCAGGACAGAAGAGTGAGCAGCTGAAAGCAGCTGCTCACTCTGAGAAAGGTTTTTGTTGTTTTATTTTTAAATCCCTAAGGCAGCTTCATGAGAGAGTGGAACCTGTCATCTGTTGGTAGCTTTTTTCCTTGGGAACAATAGACTGGCCCAGGGTTGCAGCTCCCTCACCAAGTGCCACCTTGTGCCTGGATGTCGAGGTTGTTTGAGGAGCTGCCAAAGAGAACAGAAGCACCATGGCCCTTGAGAAGGCAAAGATTAGCACCAAGACAGAATATAGCAGCTTCCTGGAAGAAGCTTGGGCATCAGGCCAGCGCTATGACTGCTAGCTCTAGTGCCATCCTGGCACATCGCTCCACCTCTCTGAGCTCTTATTTCTCCTTCTGTAGAATGGGGATTAGAAAATGGGGATGTGTGCCAAGGACCCACAGAGAGACACATAGGAGTAAAAGCAAAATAACATGATGTAAGAAGTCAAATTTTCTTTTTTTTTTAAAGGTTTTATTTATTTATTCATGAGAGACACAGAGAGAGAAGCAGAGACACAGGCAGAGGGAGAAGCAGGCTCCGTGCAGGGAGCCTGATGCGGGACTCGAACCCAGCATTCCAGGATCACGCCCTGGGCTGAAGGCAGGCGCTAAACCGCTGAGCCACCCAGGGATCCCCAGAAGTCAAATTTTCTAAGGGCAACTGAGTCTGTTCAACCAGTGGTGGGTTGAAATAAAGAGACTCACTTAGCCCTTGAGGATTGGAGCTCCCAAAGCACTTTTTAAGGCAAATGATCTCTCTCTATGGTTTATTTATTTACATGGAGTTGCTTTAAATACTTACACAAATAGATATACCATGTTGTTTACTGAATATCAGTCCATCCCAAAGTAAATTTTAAATTTAAAACAATCACAATGAGAAATCCCAATAAGATTTTTGTTTTTAAAGCTGCATAGAAAAAATAAATAAATAAATAAAATAATAAAGCTGGGTAAAAATGATCTGAAAATGCATATAACAGGGAAAAAATCAGGGATCCCTGGGTGGCGCAGTGGTTTGGCGCCGGCCTTTGGCCCAGGGCGCGATCCTGGAGACCCGGGATCAAATCCCACGTCTGGCTCCCAGTGCATGGAGCCTGCTTCTCCCTCTGCCTGTGTCTCTGCCTCTCTCTGTGTGTGTGACTATCATAAATAAATAAAGAAAAAAATATTAAAAAAACAAATTCATATGGAAGGATAAATGTCCAGGCATTGCCAAGAACATGTCATGAGATTAAAAAAAAATAGTCACAAAGGTCTTGTCCAACCAGATATTAGACCCTATAATAAAGCTCAAAACAGTAGAGCATTGTCATAGACAGGTATCAATGGCACAAAATAGAGAGTTTGGAAACAAATACAAATGTATATGAGTCTTTTTTTTTAAGATTCTATTTATTTATTCATGAGAGACACACACAGAGAGAGAGAGAGAGAGAGAGAGAGAGAGAGAGAGAGAGGTAGAGACACAAGCAGGCCCCATGCAGGGAGTCTGATGTGAGACTCGATCCCGGGATTCCAGGATCACGCCCTGGGCCAAAGGCAGGCACTAAACCACTGAGCCACCTGGGGATCCCCTCATATGAGTCTTCAATATATAGCCAACATGGCATTTAACGTCAAGTCCATCAGGGGCACCTGGGTGGCTCAGTTGGTTAAACATCCACCTCTTGGTTTCAGTTCAGGTCATGATCTCAGAGTCATGATATTGGGGTTTGAGATCAAGCCCCTAGTCAGGCTCCCTGCTCAGCAGGGGATCTGGTGGAGATTCTCTTTCCTTCTCTCTCTCTCTACCCCTCCAACTGCTGGAACACTCTCTCTCTCAAATAAATAAATTTAAAAAAAATAAAGTCAAATCCATCAAAAGGGGAGTGGTTGAACTAAACGAGAGTGTATTTATGCAATGGAAACACTACTCCAGAACATTTTGCAGCATTAAAAAGAATGAGTGAAACTATATGTATTGACCTGGAAAAAATGTTATATATGGTCAAGTAAAAAATGCAAGTTGCTGAGTAAGATAGATGCAGGAAACAATCTCATTAATTTTTTTTTTACTTTGACATTATTTCAGACTTAAAGAAAAGTTGCAAGGATAGAAGAAATAATTCTTGGATACCATTTACCCAGATTTCCCAACTCTTAACATGTTACTACAGAAATATAAACATATTTCTCAACTATTTGAGAATATGCTACAGACACGATGCCTTTTTATTTATAAGTACATCAGCATGTACCTCCCACGTATGAGGAAATCTCTTACATAACTGTAAGACAATCATAATCTGGGAAAATCTTTAGAAAAAAAAACAATTATATCCATGTATAATCCGTAGACTTACTCAGATTTCATTAATTGTCCAACATGATCTCATATTTTGGAAAAGAAAATAGAGAGAGGGAGGTGATAAACACATATATATATTTACATGTTTGGTTTTTTAAATTTTTGTTTGTTTTAATTTTTTTTAAGATTGTATTTATTTACTCATGAGATACAGAGAGAGAGGCAGAGACACAGGCAGAGGGAGAAGCAGGCTCCATGCAGGGAGCCTGACGTGGGACTCAATCCCAGGTCTCCAGGATCCCGCCCTGGGCTGAAGGCAGCGCTAAACCGCTGAGCCACCGGGCTGCCCGTGTACTTTGAATATTTGTATTCAAAGGTCCACTTATTACCTTTGTAATACATTACAATGTAGAAAAAATTTAATATAAATAAACAACAGATGAACGAATAAAATTACCATATGTTGGAGAGAAACTTGAGATCAAATTCTTATTCTGCCAACTTTGGACTCATGACCTAATCTCTCCATCTCCAAGACTAGATGTCCTCAATCATAAATTTCTATCTATTGGGAAGCTATATATATTTTAAATATTTTATTTATTTATTTGAGAGATAGCAACAGAGATAGTGAAAGAGAGCATGATCGGGGAGGAGAGGGAGAAGCAGACTCCCCGCCAAGCAAGGAGATAGACTCAGAGCTCAATCCCAGGATCCCAGGATATTCAATAAATGTCTGCAGAACCAATAAGTGAGTAAAGGAAGATAAATTTGATTTGGCCTGATAACACTACATCTTTATCCAAGACTTCACAGTTGATCTCAGTTCTTGACTTTGACCCAATAAGTTAAAAATTACATCATCCAAAAAAGACTTTTGCCCTCCACTTCTTATGAAAGCAAGGCTTTCACAACCTTTGGCAGCTGCTATGATTGTAGCTTGTTTAGTTTTTTTTTTCAATTTTGTGTTGCCGGTAGGAAAATTGTGATTGTTTTAAGGTTATATCTTCCTGTGTCTGCCATCAGTGATCACTTGTGATCAAAACAATGTTACTTTATGTGGCAGTTCAGAACAAGTTCCCAATTTCTGCTTTCAGAAACAGCAATTTTTATCAGCCTTGTTCTTTGTTTTCTTGTTTTTGGTACTGGCTACCAGTTCTGACAAGGCAGAGTGTGAGCATTATGTTGTCCGATGTCCACTGCCATCCCGTCTTTCAAAATGAGAATCCAGAGGCACCTGGTAGAGGCATGACTCTTGATCTCAGAGTCATTCAAGCCCCAAAGTGGGCCTGGAGCGTACTTTAAAACACACACACACTCATACACACATACACAAACGTGTGCACACACACACAAAATGAGAACACTTCCTCATCCTTCTCTTCCTTTTTCTTTGCCTGGGCTGCTAGCAGTCTCTACTTCCCTCCTCTCCTTTATAAGCACTGCATTTCTACCCAGACAGCTCCCACCTCAGACAAACAGCGAAGAAGATTCTTTAAAAGCGACATTTTTCATATACTATTTGGAAACAATCAATTACAACAGAGATGTATGAAAAATTACACCAGGGAAGAGAAATTTGTCCAAGGTCATTGAAAGAAAAGACGGCAAAACTGGATTTCTTCCCCAATCTGACTCCAGGGCTAATTGCACTGATTGCTTTGCTGTAAAAAACAAACAAACAAACAAACAAAAAAACACAACCAAACATATTAGTTCCTGTATATGATATATGGCGCTCATCAAGAAGCCTGCTAGTAAAAATTTTTATTAAGGGGCGCCTGGGTAGTTCAGTTGATTTAGCATCCCACACTTGATTGCAGCTCAGGTCATGATCTCAGAATCACAAGATCTAGCCCTGAATGGGTCTCTGGGCTGGGCATGGAGCCTGATTAAGGTTCACTCTCTCCCTCTCCCTCTGACCCTCCCAACCCATGTATATGCACTCTCTCTCTCTCAAAAAATATTTTAAAAAAATTGAGTTAAAACATACAGAAGGCACCTGGCTGGATCAGTTGGTACAGCATGTGACTCTTGATTTCAGAGTTGTAGGTTCAAGCCCCACATTGGGTGTAGAGATTACTTAAAAATAAATAAAATCTAAAAGAACCAACCCAACATGTACAAGAAAATAAAACAAGAAAAAGTCTTTTCTTTTTTTTTTTAAACATTGATTCTCTACTCTGCTCTTCTCAGTCCCATGCTCCAAAAAGAACTTTTTTTATTATAACAAAATAGACATAAATAAAATTTACCATTTTATTTTAGCCATTTTTAAAAGCTTTTATTATTTATTTATTTATTTATTTATTTATTTATTTATTTATTTGAGAGAGAGCACACACCTGCACATGCACAGCACGAGGGAGTGGAGAGGTGCAGAGAGGGTGGGAGAGACACAAGCAGACGCCCCGCTGAGCACAGAGCCCTACATGGGCTCAATTCCAGGACCCTGAGATCATGACCTGAGCAGAAGCCAAGATCGAACACTTAACGGACGAAGCCACCCAGGTGCCTCCTCATTTCAACCATATTTAAGTGTACAGTTCATGGCATTAAGTTCACTCATTGTTATGCAACCATCACCACCATCCATCTCCAGAACCTTTTCATCTTCCCAAATGAAAACTCTATACCCATTAAACACTAATTCCTCACTCCCACCCCTGCCCCCCACCACCCACCCCTGGCAACCACTATTCTACTTGCAGTGGATTGTGACTACTTTAGGTACCTCACATGTCTGTTCTTTTGTGTCTGGCTTGTTTTACTCAGCATAATGTTCTCAAGATTCATTCCTCTTACAGTACATGTGAGAGTTTCCTTCCTTTATAAAACTGAATAATATTCCATTGTATGGATATACCACATTTTTTTATCTACTCAATCATCAGCCAATGGACCTTTGGGTTGTTTCTGCCTTTTGGCTCTTGTGAATAATGCTGCTATGAACGTCCATGTACAAATCTCTACTCAAGTTCCTACTTGCAATTTTTTGGGGTACAAAGAGTAACTAGATGATGGAGTAATTGTTTTTAACTTTTTGAGGAACTGCCATGCTCTTTTCCACAGTGGCTGCTCCAGTTTACATTCCCACCACAATCTTTTAAGAAGATTTATTTATTTATTCATGAGAGACCCAGACTGAGAGAGACGGGTAGAGACACAGGCAGAGGGAGAAGCAGGCTCCTTGCAGGGATCCGGATGAGAGACTCAATCCCAGATCCCAGGATCACAACCTGAGCCAAAGGCAGACACCCAACGGCTGAGCCACCTAGGTGTCCCCTCATTGCGGTTTTGATTTGCATTTTCCTGATGACTACTTTCATTAAATGCCTTTTCATTTGCATTTTTGTGTTGAGCATCTTTCTATGTGCTTATTGGCCATTGTATATCTTCTTTGGAGAAATGTCTATTCAAGTCTAAAGGGAACCATTTTGAATGATTTTAACCATTTATGCTTTGCCTTCTGTAATTTGCCTCTAAATGCTATATGTATTTGGCCATTTCCTGATTTTGTTTGATAGGGGAGGATTTGCATTGCCATGTCTCTTCCCCAAGACCTCCTAATACAACTTTATTGTTATTTTCATACATAGACTGATTGCCTGTGCAACTTTAAATAACATATTCCTTTATTTCATGTTCCATCACTGATAAATAGGATCTCTTGATGACTCAGATTAAGGTAAGGGTATCTTCCTGCCCCCTCCATCTCCTACTTTTCCTTCTCAGCTTCTACCACATGTGACTTCCCAGGTATGTAGCATTTACCTTCTCTTCCCTATCTGCGATGAACTCTTCTGAACTTTACTTATAGGTTGATACTAAGAATTTTTTTAAAGTCAATAAATGGGGAGTGCCTTGGTGGCTCAGTTAGTTAAGTGACTCAGTTGACCAATTTTGGTTTCAGCTCAGGTCATGATCTCAGGGTCATGAGATCAAGCCCCAGTTGGGCTCTGCGCTCAGCACGGAGTCCACTTGAGATTCTTACTCCCTCTCCCTGCCCTCCTGCTTGTGCTCGCTCTCTCTCTCTCTCTCAAATAAATAAATAAATAAATAAATAAATAAATAAATAAATCTTTTTTAAAAAAATCAATAAATGGCATTTACATTTTGAGTGCATTTTTGAAGCACGGAAGGGGAGGATACGGCAAAGGGGAGAGACTAAGGATTTTCTTGGAGTTGCCAGTGGCCTGAGCAGAATCAGAGGCACCATAAACCATGCAAATCAGGTGCTGGGTTTGGGCAGAAAGCCCCTTGGGCAGCTGTGCAGAACTGAGTTGGCTGAAGGTAAAGGGAGGAAAGTTATAGGGACCAGTTGGCAATATGCCCTGCCCACCACTCCCTCAAAGTGACCCAAGAATTCAGGTCAATAGACTCAGGAACCCCCATATTACATATCGTCACTTTGTTTCCTCCCAGATGTTCTTCCCTTTCACAGAAGGGTTTCATCTCTCAAGGATTTGTAGAGATAAAAAATAATTCTTCCTCCTAAAAAAGATTTGCAACACTGAACACAGAGGAAAGTCTCAGAGTGTAGACACAAGAGGAAGGAGAAGATGGAGAGAGAAGCTAACAATCACCGAAAAAGGGTCGAGTACTAGTTTTGTGTCACCATACCCAATCCTTACCCCACCCCTCTGCATGAGGCTGGTATATAGTCCCCATTTTATTTTATTTATTTATTTATTTGAGAGAGAAAGAGAGAGCATGCATGAGCAGGGGCAGAGGGAGAGAGAGAAGCAGATTACCTACTGAACAGGGTGCCTGATGTGGGGCTTGACATAGGGCTCGATCCCTGGACTCTGAGATCATTACCTGAGCTGAAGGCAGACGACGCTTAACCGACTGAGCCACCCAGACATCCCCTATTGTTCCTATTTTAAAGATGATGATGGAGGCTGGAGAGGCCCCGTGATTTGCCCAAAGCTACCAAGTGAGTATGGCTTGAGTCTTGGCCTGTGTTCATTGTGTTCACCTTGACCTTGGGCAAGTAGCTAAACCTCCCTGGGTCTCAGTTTCCTTTTTCTTTTTTTTTTTAATTTTTATTTATTTATGATAGTCACACACACAGAGAGAGAGAGAGAGAGAGAGAGAGAGAGGCAGAGACATAGGCAGAGGGAGAAGCAGGCTCCATGCACCGGGAGCCCGATGTGGGATTCGATCCGGGGTCTCCAGGATCACGCCGTAGGCCAAAGGCAGGCGCTAAACCGCTGCGCCACCCAGGGATCCCTCAGTTTCCTCTTTCTTTCTTTCTTTCTTTCTTTCTTTCTTTCTTTCTTTCTTTCTTTCTTTCTTCTTTTTTATTTAATTTTTAAGTCATCTCTATACCCAATTTGGGGCTTGAACTCACAACCCCAAGATCAAGAGTTGCATGTTCCACCATGGACTGAGCCAGCTGGCGCCCCTCAATTTCTTCATCTATAAGAACAGTGACACATTCCAAGACATGCCTGTTCCTTGCAAGGTGATGGTGAAAGCCAGAGATAATGGCTTTGAAGAGTCTGCCTTGTGGAAGATATCCTGAAACTGGCAGCTGTTATTCTCTGGCTCTTCCATCTGAGAATTCAGGGAAACCTAAGTATGGAGAGCTGAGGCTGGAGCCAAGTTCAAAGAGGAATTCATCCTTCTCTTCTCCCACCCCACCCCCACCCCGGACTGACCCTCAAACTAGCAAGGAAACTAGAAGTGCCTGGGAAAGCCATATCCACCCACCACTTCACAAGCCCAGGGCCACCCAGCAAGGTACTGGCAGAGCTGATCCCCTGGACCAGGGATGTGTCCCAGGGCATTCCATTCCTAGGCCAGGCTTTCAGAGTCAGTGAGTGAATCTCATTAGGAAGGTGTGCCCTTGCAAGCTCAGCTCCTCATAATTTCTCTGCTCCCATATCTTCCTTCCTCCCCCACACAACCTGAAGTGTGAATACCATCCCCAGGAGCCTGGGATTCAGGGAGATCTGAGGTCACTCTCAGGATCTAAGGAGGAACAGCATAGTTCCCTTCTCAGGACCTCAGTTGAGAGAAAGCCAGACATTAGGACAGATCTTCTAGGGCCAGGCTCTGCCCCTAACCAACCTTTCTGCTTGGCCCAGATTTTCATTGCTGCCCCTGGGACAGGAACGGGGAAATCTCTTTTTTTTAATAATAAATTTATTTTTTATTGGTGTTCAATTTGCCAACATACAGAATAACACCCAGTGCTCATCCCGTCAAGTGCCCCCCTCAGTGCCCGTCACCCATTCACCCCCGCTCCCCGCCCTCCTCCCCTTCCACCACCCCTAGTTCGTTTCCCAGAGTTAGGAGTCTCTCATGTTCTGTCTCCCTTTCTGATATTTCCCACTCATTTTTTCTCCTTTCCCCTTTATTCCCTTTTACTATTTTTTATATTCCCCAAATGAATGAGACCATATAATGTTTGTCCTTCTCTGATTGACTTACTTCACTCAGCATAATACCCTCCAGTTCCAACCACGTAGAAGCAAATGGTGGGTATTTGTCGTTTCTAATGGCTGAGTAATATTCCATTGTATACATAAACCACATCTTCTTTATCCATTCATCTTTTGATGGACACCGAGGCTCCTTCCACAGTTTGGCTATTGTGGACATTGCTGCTATAAACATTGGGGTGCAGGTGTCCCGGCGTTTCATTGCATCTGTATCTTTGGGGTAAATCCCCAACAGTGCAATTGCTGGGTCGTAGGGCAGGTCTATTTTTAACTCTTTGAGGAACCTCCACAGTTTTCCAGAGTGGCTGCACCATTTCACATTCCCACCAACAGTGTAAGAGGCTTCCCTTTTCTCCACATCCTCTCCAACATTTGTGGTTTCTTGCCTTATTGATTTTCCCCATTCTCACTGGTGTGAGGTGGTATCTCATTGTGGTTTTGATTTGTATTTGGAAAGGGGAATTCTCTTGGCTAAGGCCTTCCTCCCATTGCTCTCCTCCTTCTCCTTTGGAGGAAATGGCAAGAGCGTGTGAAACTGACAGGTGTGCCACTCTCTGGTGCCCAGTGCCACCTTTCCTAGTCAGGACCAGAGCTGGAACAGGCACGGTGGATTGAGCTGCTGTACAGCTGCTTTGTATTCATGCCTCCGGCAGGGCATAGAATTGTGTCCTAGGCTGGAAATAGCTCTGGCAGGTGGGGGATGAGAAGCACAGGTTCCAGTACCTGATGCCACCTTACACAATGCACTGCAATGGGTCAAGGCAGAGGCCCAGGGTGGGAGGCTGCCCGTGGGAGACGGGGGTACGGACTAGCATCCCTTTAGCTGACTCCTGGCCCCGAGGGGGCTCGCCCACCGCACTCTTGTCCTGGCCACCTCCCCAGCCACCGCGGGTCCTCTGCTCCATCTGGCACGCCTGGAGGACACTTTGTGCCGGCTCCCTTGGCTCCGGCTCGCAACCTGGGGAGGTAGGGAAAGCAGTCCATGACCCGCGCGCTAAACTGGCCTTGGGGGTTGGACGCGTCCAAGCTTCGCCTCCGGCCTGCAACCCCCCCTCTACGAAATCAACAAACTCTTGGCGCCCTCAAACCTAGGCCCCTAGTGGTCGGGACGCGAGCCTGTCCTTGGACTGTGGCCGGGGCCTTCAGATCCGTAGGGAAACCCCCTGCACGTCTTGTGGGTGGGAGGGGAGGGCCGCGGGTACGGAGGGAAGGTGGCCCCGCGCGCGTAGCCGCTTCCTCCACGCCTCGCCCCGCCCCGCTCTGCCGGACAGAGTCCTCCGCACCCCATAGGCAGAGGCAACCCTCCCCGCCTCCCCGCCTGCTCGGCTCGCCCCGCCTCGGCTCACTTTAAAAGTTTCCTCGGGCCGGGACGCGCGTAGAGAGCCCTGGCCATCTACGTCGGGATGCTGTGCCTCGGGAGGCTGTGTGCCGGGACCCCAGGGGTGCTGGGGGCCCGCACCGTCCTGGCCCGGGGTTGGCAGGAAGCGAGATTGCAGGGCGTCCGCCCCTTCAGGTAGGCTGCCCGGGGAAGAGGCGAACGACCCAGACCTACCCACGTCTCCAGGGGAGTCTGGGGGAGGGAGGGGTCCTGCAGAGCTTGCCTAGGGGCCGATCCTACTCTGGCTGGCAGGCCGGAGGCTGCCGCACCTCTGGATAGCACGCGCTGGGGAGCAGATACTCCGCACCCAGCGCCTAGGCAACAGGAAATACTGGCCTGGCTCGTGCAGACTGGGGCTGCAGCTGGTGGCTGGCAGTGACCCTGCACTGACTCTGCGTTCAGATCCAGGACTCCTAGTCCTTGCCATTCATGAGCACACAGAGGACCGGGAATGTAGGCCTTTGGCGGTCTAGCCCAAGAAAGAGGGCAGGGGTAAGACTTTAGCTTCAGAACACTGTCTCTGAGCTGGACTCCCTTCAGGGATGCACTCACGTATCTTCGGCCTGTCTTGCAAGGCCGCTAAACGTAGCGGTCTCCCCTCTCCTCATTACATGCTGACGAACTCTTGCTTTCGAACCTTGGTACCTGCTGGGTCTATTTTCTTCTGTCCTCAGTGCAAAAAGTGGGATGGGGCCTGGCAGGTGCCCTTTCCCAGTAACTTTGCTGGCTCCTAGCAGTGCCAAGATTGCAAATGTGAATATGTGCTAGTTGCTTAAACAGCTGGGCTCCCACTGATGTTATCTGTGATGGTTATCTTCAGCAGTCAGAGGGGGTAAGTCTGGGCACCACTGAACGTGCCCTGCCACCCAGATGGGCCAGGAATTAAGTGGGGAGGAGAACAAAGGGGCTTCTCCTCTGGAGAGAACTGTTTAGTTAACAAAAATAGGATGGGGTGGGGGGTGGAATTGGAGGAAACTGCAAATTCCTCTTTTGGCTAAACTCCAAGATCACAACGTTTTGCAGTGTTTTGAACTTGCTAGTTCCCAAAAACTAGAATGCATGCAATGCTTTAAGATGGCTATGCCTGGTTTTCTGAGAAAACCTGGTGGTGGCTCAAGGCTGATCAGTAGATGGGACTGTGCCTCCCTAGGCAAGTTCTGCAGTGGCTAACCTGGGCCTCCAAGCCCCACCTCTAGACTCCTCAGTGAGGGCCCTATTACAATGTGAGGACCCTTAGGAAAGTTACTCCTTTTTTTTTTTTTTTTTTTTTAGATTTTATTTATTTACTTGACACAGAGAGATTGAGAGAGCACAGGCAGGGGGAACAGCAGAGAGAGGGGGAGAAGCAGATTCCCCACTGAGCAAGGAGCCCAAAGACACGGGGCTTGATCCCAGGACCCGGAAATCATGACCTGAGCCGAAGGCTGTTGCTTAACCAACTGTGCCACCCAGGCGCCCCAGCGAAGTTACTCCTAAAAGCATCCATGTTTCATGATGCTAAATCAGGCCACTTCTGATCACATAGTAACATTCCTGACCTTTGACATCTTTGTGTGTAAACAGCAGGACCCGGTATAGGCCTACATACAATCTCAGGTTATGGGCACCAGGTCTCAGAGAAATTCTGCCTCTGTAACCAGAAGGAGATCTATCTATCCAAAGAGAAGATTTCCTGAGCATTTGGCCTAATTCCTTCCCCATCCTTTCATTCCCTTGTGCTTGAACCCTTTTCTATTTGGCCTGATTTCACTCCTTTCCCCTTCAGAAACCCTCAAGAGTCTTAAGCATTCAACAGACATTCCTGAGCACCTATGTCATGTCAATTACCTGGTGGGTGCTATGGATATAGAAGCTGAAGAACCCAGTCTTCCAGAGACTTGAAGTCCCAGTGGGGGAAAAGAGAAGTCACATGATCACTACTCCTGTTCCAAGCGTAATGATATGGAAAGCTCTTGGACTTCTATTTTCTGCTTCTTCTGATCTAGTTACACATAAAGCCTGCTTCTCTGCCCTGTAGTGCCTCCCCTACCCCCCTGCAGGCCTATTACATATTAGATCCCTAGTTTTGCCTGTTAGGAAAGAATAAGAACTTTGAAGCCAGACTACTTTGGGGTAATTTATAGCCTTGGATTCTCCACCTACTGACCTTGTGACCTGGAGGGCATTACCTAACTCCTGAACCTGGTGAGTTTGTCATTAATGCTACCTACTTGCTGGATTGACAGTCTTGGCTCTGTTCAGCCTTTCCTTTGGGGTCGGTCTGGTCCCTGAGACCTTCAAATGGTGTGTGGGTAGGAATTCCAACTGATTTAAAAGTAGAAGAGGAGTGCCTGGGTGGCTCGGTCAGTTAAGCATATGACTCTTTATTTCAGTTCAGGTCATGATCTCTGGGTCCTGGGAGGGAGCCCCACACCACAAGCCTCCACTTTGGGCTTCATGCTAAGCAAGGAGTCTGCTTGAGGATTCTCTGCCTGTCTCCCTGCTCAGGTATATGTGTGCATGTGCATGCGTGTGAGCTCTCTATCTCTCAAATAAGTAAACAAACAAACAAATAAAAAGGAGAGACTCCTTGTCAGTGGTTTCCTTCTTGTTCCCGGTTCTTCCTTTTATCCAGTTGCCAAGATGGTAGCCTCTGCCCAGCCCCAAGTCCAGATCTGGGATCTGCCAGACATTTCCCTCTCCATCAAAGTTGGGGTTATTTAAAGCCTTTTTCCCCAGAAGGAAAGAAGAGGCTCTCTTATTGTTCACCAGATCTCCTGAACCACCAGCTCCTTCCCCTTGTCAACACATCCCCTTCCCCAAGGAAGATGGATGGGCTAGTCTGGGGCTTCAGGGAGCCTTGGACGGAAGATTCCTTGATGAACTTGAAGTGAGCCAGATTCCTCCAGACCACTGAAGCTGGCCTGGGGCTGCCTCACAGTTGCATCTTGGGTGTTGGGACCACTCAGAGCAGAGAAGGACAGAACATTGGCTTAAGCCTTCAGAATTAGGAATGATATTCAGAACTGGAGCTCCAGTGACTCCATGCTGATAGTAGGGCAAAGGGGTAATTGAACTTCATGGACAACCCTCTAGGTGAATGGCTATAATTAGGTGGGACGAGTATCAGAAACTATAAAATATTGTCCCTATATGAGGGGATTGCATTAAGCCAAGAAGTGTTTTTGTTGGAAACCATAGTAATTAGAAAAAATAGACTCTTCCAATAATTCCCCAAAGATGATTAACAAGCCATCTGGTAATAATATCCCTACACACATTACACTGGGGATCCTCCAGTCTAAATGTAACAATGGAAAATAAACTACAAACTTGGATATTGTAACCAGTGAATGGTAAGCATCAGTTTTGGTTACCCTTTCTGCTTGCTGACTTCATGCAATAGATGTGCGGTCTCCTTTGGAGGCTAGAGAGGGAGTGTAAAAATGAATGGCCTTGTTTTTACTGAGTTCTTTGCCTAAAACAGATCCACAGAGGAAGATTATAGACTCTCTCATACAAGGCAGAAAAGGTGCTGCAGTCCCTTGGAGGATGGCAATCAAAGCAGGGAAGAATCTAATTAGTGGGAATGGGACTGGGAAAGACTTTCTGATGAGGCTGGAGTTTGAAACTGATCCTATGAAGCCCATATCCTTGCATAAAACTGCCTGTACTTGAACTCTTATGAATCCTGGGTATCAAGCCCTCCCAGCCTCCCCCACATTTAATTTATTTGATCAATAGGCCGAAACTTTGAAGCCAAGCAGATTGGGTTCAAGTGAACCATTTTAGCTGGTAGCTTTGGGGATAAATTGAACCTGGCCTTAATCCTATTTTTGAGAGTTTAATAAGGTGATGTTAAGAAAGTTTTTAACTCGGGCAGTCCCAGTGGCTTAGTGGTTTAGCACCGCCTTCAGCCCAGGGCCTGATCCTTGAGGCCTGGGATCAAGTCCTGTGTAGGGCTCCCTGCATGGAGCCTGCTTCTCCCTCTCCCTCTGCCTGTGTCTCTGCCTCTCTCTCTCTCTCTCTCTCTCTCTCTCTTTCTCTGTGCCTCTCATGAATAAATAAATAAAAATCTTTAAAAAAAAACTTAAAAAAAGAAAAAGAAAATTTTTAATTCAACAGCCTGATACTAAAGAGATCTTCAACTCATTGCAGTGATGAGCTATTATTATACAGGTAGTGCTTGGTAACAATGGGTTTGTGCATTCCTGCAATGACTTTAAGGTCCACAGTTTAGTAACTTTGTATGGAGAGTAGGTGGGAGACAGTTCTGGCAGGGCAATTGCCTATACCTAGCTGGGCTGCTCCAGGTATGTAACATGCCTGTGCTCACAATTTTTGTTTGTTTGTTTGTTTGTTTATCATATGTTGAGCAAACCAAGGTACAGGGCATGATTTCATCTCTTGAATAGGCCTTGCTAGGGGAGTGTCCTTATACATGACAGGTACCCCATAATTCTGCCCAATAAGATTTCTTGCTTCAGACATAAGCAAGCTGTGTTTCTAGCTTACAAATCCTGTCTTGTGAAACCTTGTTGGTGTGTATGTGTTTCTCACTGTGGGAATCAGATGACAAGAGAGTGAATCCCAGCCCTACCACTTCCCATTCATAAGGCTTCAGGCAAGTCACTCAATCTCTCTGCCCCTTGGCTTGTTTGCAAAATAGGCCACTTGGATAAGAAGCACTCTCCATTTCTGCAGACATTCTGTGATTCCTAAGGAGGCTGGGCTTTGAGCCTGATCTCCTAATTCAAGAGTGCTGTGATTGAAGTATGAAGCCTTCAGACTCACAGGAAGTCTCACTTGTGCTAGTACCATTACAAACTCCTCCAAACCGCCTGACACCTTGTAATTCTCTCTCATCCTCCAAGTGAACAGAAACATTGAGGGTTTTGTCTCTAGAAAGCTAAGGTCATAAGCTAACCTCATAGGTAACTTTGTGATCCCGTCAAGGAGCAAATGTTCTGAATCAGCTCATACAAGCTATTTTCTTGAACAATAGCTGTATGTTGTCACTGGTATAAATGTATCAACTATCTAGGCAGGTACATAAAAATTTCAACTTTATTTCGGGACAAAACAGCTGTTACAGGTTCAAAGTTTTCCCCTCCTACCCTAGCATTGGCCGTCTCTACTCTCAAATATCAAGTGTCACTCCCAGATCAACCAATAGCCTAAGTCTTTGTACAAATTACAGAGAGGAGCGGACACAGCCCCACCATGCATGGATCCATGAGTGGTCCAGTGGGCTGGAAGAATGGAGTGTTGGATAGTTATCCTCTGAATCTTGGTGTACAAGGGGGACGGAAGAGGAGAAACTGCCTCTCCTCCACCACAAACTAGAAGATGCACTGGCACATTTCACTACAACTGTGTCTCCTACAAGAGGGAATGTGTTCACTGTGGAAGGAGGCTTGCCTGTGAGTATAGCACATGAACTTCAGAGAGAGATCAGGGCTCTTTCTCATTGCATAAATGTTGGTCGTAACCCAGCCTCTCACTTGATAGAACCATTGAGTCTCCCTCTCTCTATGGTGCATCATTTGAATGTTTGCATTCAAATGGTGCATCATATGAACTCCCAAGAAGGGCACCAAGAAGGAGTTCATCAACCCTCTTGTATTTTCCTTCTTTTTTTAAAGATTTTATTTATTTATTCATGAAAGACACAGAGAAAGAGAGAGAGAGAGAGAGAGGCAGAGACACAGGCAGAGGGAGAAGCAGGCTCCCTGTGGGGAGCCCAATGTGGCATTCTATCCTCGGACTCTGGGATCATGCCCTGAGCTGAAGGCAGATGCTCAACCGCTGAGCCACCCAGGCATCCCTTATATTTTCCTTCTTAAATATTTCATATGGAAAAAAATTAACCACAACCACAGGATAAAATAATGAACCCCTAGGTATCTACCACTCCAAATTAACATATAGCCATACTTGTTACAGAAAATTATAAGTAAGAGAAATAAAACAATAGGGATCAAGTTCAAGTCCCTTTTATAGCCATCCTACAGTCCGACTGTCACTGAGAGCCAATGTCATAAATTGAATGCATGTCGTGTCTAAGTGGGTTTTTTGCTTTTAAGCTGAAGGCAGATGCTCAATCGCTGAGCCACCCAGTGTCCCTCAATAGTACATTTTAGAGACCTATTTACACTGACACTATAGATCTATATTCTTTTTCCACCATATAACTATGTTTCTAGCAATGCAATTGCTGTGTTAAAGGGTTGCCATTTCCAGTTTTTTTTGGAAATTATCTGGAGAGAATGTGGCACGGTGACCACCAGTAGTCACCGAAAGTCTTGTGTCCCCACATCCTCGCAAATGCTCAGTGTTGCCGAGTGAACATTAAAACATTTCCTCCTCTGATAGAGGCCAAAGCATACCTCACTGTGGGCTGAATGAACATTTCCCTGATTAACAGTGAGACTGGGCTCTTTTGCAATGTCTTCTGTGAATTTTCTGTTCATACTTCTTGGCCCATTTATTATGTTAGATCACTTGTCCTTATGGATTTGTGAATTTGTTTGCTTTAAATCTGAGCTAATTTTCTGTTCATACTTCTTGGCCCATTTATTATGTTAGATCACTTGTCCTTATGGATTTGTGAGTTTGTTTGCTTTAAATCTGAGCTAATGAATCCTTGGTCTCTAACATACAAAATGAAAGTTGTAAACCCAGACAGCTGCTTGTCATTTAGCTTTGTTGATGATTTATGTCTTTCTTAGGGACCAGGGACCAGCCTGGCATCAAATGCCTGTGGGGGGGGGGGGTGGTAGGGGGGAAGGGCAGAGGCCAGTCCATGACTTGGAACAAAAACAGGCTATTGCTTTCAATTTCATTTCTAAAGCTTTCTTGCTGTCATTTCTTGCTGCCATGGCACCTTGCCCAGGAGAGCAGGGGTCTGCCTCAGCTTGGGGGGTGTCCCTGCAGTTCCCTGGAGCCCTCATATCTTGTTATACTCCCTGCTTGGTGGCTTCTGAAAGAATTAAGAGTTTTGCCCAGGGTAACCTGGCTAATTCCTGCCCCCAGCAAGGACAGGATCCAGCTTCAAGCCTCTTGCTCACCTCCTTCCAGAAGGTAATGAATGAGTAATAGGAGGCAAAAGGGTTTCTTTCCCAAGTGGACTCTGCAGACCTGTTTACTCATATGCCCCAATTGTACCTGCCTCCACAAACTCCTCTAGGACCCAGCTCTGACCCTGTCAGGACTGTGTGATCCTGGGTGCCCATGGTAGCCTCTAGCCCTGACTGTAGTCACCAGCCCTGGAATGTCTAGAAGGCCATGGGAATTCCCCAAACCAGCCAGCAGGGCCAACACTGGAGCAGAAGGCTTTTCAGCTTGGTATCATCAAGAAACTGCCTCTACAGTTATGGGGCAAAGCCACTGTGGTTGGCGCCAGGAAGAGGGAGCTGGAACATGAGAACAGGTTGGTAAGATCAGAAGCAGTGAAGGTGAATCAGTTGCCACAAATAAATCACAGAAAAGGATCAGTGTGTGCTGGAGGTCTGGGAGGTGGGGGCCAAGTGGGGATACTTCTCCATGTACCTGTGGCACTCAGAGGGCCACAGGTTTGCTGCTTCTGACCCCATAGGTCCCTCAGGGAAGGCTGTTTAAAAATACACACAGATAGGGGTTCAGGGTTTTCCACCCACCAGATTTGGAACCATGAGAAAATAAACCTCTTGCTTCTTCATTCATAAAAAAAAAAAAATAATCCTTGTAAATGTGCTCCAAGACTGATAGTCATCTAACACACATGTGGAAGCCGTCTTTGAGCAATAGGGCTTTACAGAGATTCACTTTGTATTGTATGGAGGCCTTGGAAGTCCTGGATTTGAATACCAGCTTGGCCATTTATTGGTATTTCTTTGAGTTTCATTCCCATGTGAAAGTGAGTATGTACTTTGGTCAGGGAGTGCCTCTGAAGATCACAAGAGATCATACGTGTGGAGAGTGTAGAAGAGAACCTGCGTGAGGATACATCAGTAAATGTCAGTTCACGTTGTCCTGAAATGTGCTTTTTACCTAAAATGTATCAGACATTTTCCATAGAGGTAAATATAGAGAGTATCTTCATTTTTAAAAATTTTTAATGGCATAGGGTTCCTTTGTACAGATGCCCTGTACTTTATCTAATCCCTTGCTTCTAGAAATAAAGTATTTTTCTCAATTCTTTACTAAGCAGCAATTAATGTCTTTATTCATACCTTTAGACATTCGTTCGTTTTTTTGTTGCTTGTTTTTTAGGATGGAATGGCTGGCCAAAGGATATGCACATTCAAATGTTAATAGATATTACTAAGTCAGAAGGGATCCAGATTTGGGGGTTCTGAAGCTTGTATAATTTGGGGTGCCATCTTTATTTAAAAAAGCCCACAAGATTACAAAAGCCAAATTTAATGCAAATTAGATATTAATATGCGAAAAGAATTTGCATGTACGAATTGCTGGGTCCTTGAAGATTCAGATCTTTTTCTTATGAGATTTCTTTAGGCAGTTTGCCAGAAATGCTGACACAGAAATGCCTCTTGATTTGCAATCAGCTTCCCTCTTTAACTCCCAGGAAGCCCCAGCTCTAGGGAGCGGCGAGGGATCCTGTAATATAAGCAATATTATGGGTTTTATCCTTACTACCCTTTAAAAACCTTGTGCCAATTTACACTCGGGCCCATTTCTTCACATCCTTGCCAACATTCTGTATTATCAATCATTCTTGCTTTCATGTTGAGACTAATAATCATGTTATTAATCTTCTCTAGTTAGGGAGCTTTATTTAGGCAATATTGAGGGTAGCGTTATAATCCATGGGCTCTCTGCTGAGTACCCCCTGGTCTTTATCCTGGGATAAGCTCCCGTACTGGCTGCACAGAGCTGAGGATTCCACAAATTGGCTCCTGTGGCAGGGATGAACTGCTTTCCAGAATTGCCTCAGAGTATTCTTTGAAAACAATACCTGTCATGGAATTTTGAAATTAGACTCTTCTAGAAAGACAGCAATCTTTGGTTTGGGCAGATAACTGATTTGTTATATTTTGTCCTGTAATGACTTCGTTTATTACAGAATCAGACAGACTGAAAAAAATATATATATATATGATTTTTGAAATAACAGCTCTTGGGGCCCGGTGGTATAATAATCCAGATGAATGACCAGAATGATTGAATTTGGAATACCAGCTGCTTACTTTTCAGAGGTCCTTCTTTCACTAGGTCCTTCTTCCATATCCATCCTTTCTCTTTCTGTAAATACACACACATGCCACACACACACCACACACACCATGCCACACCCACACACTACACACACATGCAACATACCATACACACACCGCACAATGCAACACATACACATACACTACACCACACATACACAAACACCAACATGCACATGCCAACCACACCACACATACCATACCACTTATACCCCCCACCCCCACACCATACACATATACCACATGCATATATCACACATACCACACACCAGACACACACAGCAGCACATATGCACCACACACACGCCACACACACATACATGCCACATCACACCATACATACCACACCACTCACACCACACAATGCGCCACACACCACATGCCACACACACACCATACACCACACACACCACATATCAGTCACATACACATCCCAAACACCAGACATATACATCCAGACACATTCCAGGCATACACATACACCATACACCACACACTAGACACACACACGCACACACACACACACACACTCCATAGTTTTTTGCCACCACTTGCAGACATTATAATATCAGTGTTTTCCAGCTCTGCTGATCTCTTGGAAAACAAATGCCTCATGGTTGTTTTGCTCTGATTTGTGACACAGACATCTTTTCCTAGATCGTCCTTTGTCCTTGAGTTTGTGGCCGATTTGTGTTTCATGCATCGATGCCACTTGATTTATTTCTGTGGAAATGCTCTTTGTGATTGAATGATGAGGCATTTTAATCAACTTGTATTGCAGCATCTTGGATAATTTGCTTAACCTCTCCCTCCTCCTATAAAACAGGGACAGAACAACTCAAGACAATTTCCTTGAGAAAACCAGCAAGACAGCCTTGCAAGGCGAGGTACTTGATGTTCTCCTTCTACCTTCAGGTCGCATACCCTGCAGGAGATATACCGTTACTGCCCTTTGCCACTTCTGGTGCTCATCTTTTTCATAAATCAGAATCACCCCCACTCCTAACTCATCATTAAAGACATTCCTGGAAATTACATTGTAAGGCAGATGGTTATCCGGTGGTTCTGGTTTCCTGCTAGAGCATTAGTATTCCAGTTGGGGGCTGCCTACTGGATCACAGCCTTGCACCCAGGAAGCCATGTGTGTCATGCAATGTGTCATGAGCTGCTCTGTGCTCCTGAACCTGGGGAACATCCATCCATGTATGAAACAGGTTGGTTGGGCCAATAGTCACAGTGGGACCATGAATTGTACAGAGGACACATACACTGCTTTACCATCTGCTGGAGTTCTCAGGAAGAAAAATCCTGCTACATTCAAAAAGGAGATTCTTTCTTTGAGTAATTTCTGGGACAGGGATCTCAAACAGATGTTGTCTGGTTGACTTACCCAGCATTAGTTATTAATGTATGGATGGATTTTGCACAGAAATGGCACATGCTGCTTTTATTTTTGTGACAAAATGGTAAAAGATGCCACAATCTGTCACTAAATTTAGTTTATAAATTATGAGTATAGCAACACTAGCTTAATCCCTAGGAGAGTTTTCTTTTAAATTTTGCATTGAAGCATACCATAGGTTCAGAAAAGGACACATAGTTTAAGTGCTTTGTTGAATTTTTGATGAACTGTACACACCCATATAACTAGCACCCATTTGGCTACTCTCCTGATTTCCAACAGCATAGATTAGTTTTGCCTGTTTTGTACATAGAAATGAAACCAGACAGTATATACCTTTTCCTTTTTTGGCTTCTTTAATTTTTTTATGAGTTTCACTCATATTGTTGGGTATAATCATGATTTATTTGCTGTCATTACTATATAACATTGAAAATAACGTATCACCATGTATTTATCCATTCTACTGTTGAGGGGTTGAGTAGTTTCCATATTGAAGACAACACAAAAATCCTCATACCTGTCTTTTGGTGAGCACATGCATGAATTCTGTTGGATATAAACTTAGGAGTGAAATTATTCATTTTTTAACTGTACAATTAGTTTTTAGTACAGTCATAGATATGTGCAACCATCACCATGGTCAATTTTAGAACATTTTCCTCACCTCAAGGAGAAACCCCACCCCCCTTAGTTATCACCTCTGTATCTTTCCCTCCCCTCAGCCCTAAGCAACCATGTAATCTACTTTCTAAATCTATAGATTTGCTTATTCTCAATATTTTATGTGCATGGAATTATACCATATGTGTCTTTCTGTGTCTAGTTTCTTTAGCTTATAATATTTTCTTTTTTTTAAAGATTTTATTTATTTATTCATGAGAGATGCAGAGAAAGAGAGAGAGGCAGAGGTAGAGGGAGAAGCAGGCTCCATGCAGGGAGCCTGACATGGGACTCGATCCCAGGTCTCTAGGATCAGGCCCTGGGCTGAAGGCGGCACTAAACCACTGAACCACCGGGCTGCCCATTATTTTCAAGGTTCATCCATGTTATAGTGGATGTCAATACTTCATTCCCTTTTTATGGCCAAATAATATTCCATTGTATGGATATTCCACATTTTGTTTACCCATTCATTAATTGCTGGAACTTATAGGTTGTTTTCATCTTTGGCTATTGTAAATAGTACTGCTATGAACATTTATGTACAAGTCTGCATTGGAGCACCTGTTTTCAATTCTTTTGGGTAGATACCTAGGAGCAGAATTGCTGGGTCATTGGTAACCTCTATGTTTAACTTTTTGGGGAAGCACCAAACTGGTTTCTACATTGGCTGCACCATTTTACATTCCCACCAGCAATGCACAAGGGTTCCAGTTTCTCCACACGCTCACCAGCACTTGTTATTTTGGGTTTTTTGATTTGAGCCTTCTGAGTGAGTATGTATAATGTAGTAGCTCACTGTGGCTTTCATTTGCATTTCCTGTGCTTGTTGACCACATATCTTCTTTGGAAAAAAGTCTATTCAAGTGCTTCACTCATTTTTTAATTGGATTGTTACGTGCAATATTTATAATTCACTCATCTGGTTATTCCACTGAGCACCTCTTATGTTCTAGGCTCCGTGAAGCACTGGAGATAAAACCATGAACACATTAGCTGCCAACAATAAAAGGTCAAGAGAATTCTTTTTTTTTTTTTTTTTAAGGTCAAGAGAATTCTTAAAAAAAAAAAAAAGGGAGGGGCAAGGATGACTGGGTGGCTCAGCCAGTTAAGTGTCTGCCTTCAGCTCAGGTCATAATCTCAGGGATGGAACCCTGTGTTGTCTGGCTCCCTGCTCAGCAGGGAGTCTACTTCTCCCTCTCCCTCTGCTCCTCCTCCCTCGTACATGTGCTCTCTCTCTCTAATAAATAAAATCTTAAAAAAAAAATCTTGTTTCCTGACAATAGAAGTGGGCCTGAATTCTCAAATGCCAACTCTCTGAGAGCACCTTGAGGTGGGGCTTTGTCTCCATTTCATCATGGCTCCCACCTGGCTGACTTAAGCACTTTAGGATGCCCAACCCATGTAGCTGAAGGCATCACTAAATGTTTACAATAGTCTCTCCTTATTCACAGGGGATACGTTCCAAGACCGCCAGTGGAAGCCTAAGACCACAACCAGTACCGAAGCCTATATATGCAAAGCTTTTTCCTATCCATATATACCTATGATAAAGTTTAATTTATAAAGTAGGCACATAAAAGATTAATGACAACAGTTATAAAATAGGACAACTATAATAATATACTATAATAAAAATTACATAATGTGCTCTCTCTCTCTCTTAAAATATTGTATGCTCCTATACTCACCCTTCTTGTAATGACATGAGAAAATAAAATGCCTTCATGATGAGAGGAAGCAAGGTAAATGACATAAGCATGTGACACTGTGTTAGGCTACTAGTGACTTTTTTAAAAAATATTTTATTTATTTATTTGACAGAGGGAGAGAGAGAGAGAGAGAAAGAGCATAAGCAGGGACAGGGGGAGTGGGAGAGGGAGAAATGGGCTTCCCACTGAGCAGAGAGCCTGATGTGGGGCTGGATCCCAAGACCCTGAGATCATGACCTGAGCTGAAGGCAGGCATTCAACTGACTGAGCCACCCAGGCACCCCATGACCTTCTGACTATATGTCAGAAGGAGGATCCTCTGCTTAGCCACAGGTAACTGCATATGAGGGGGGTACTTTTGGACTTTACTTCTTTGAGTTGGGAGCCATAGGGACTGCTGGTTCTCCCTCTCCTGCTCCTTAAGCTTCCCACTCAAATTAAAAAATAATAATAAGGGGTGCCCGAGTGGCTCAGTGGTTGAGCATCTGCCTTTGGCTCAGGGTGTGATCCCAGTCCGGGGATGGAGTCCCACAGTGGGCTCCCCGCAGGGAGCCTGCTTCTCCCTCTGCCTGTGTCTCTGCCTCTCTCTATGTCTTTCATGAATAAATAAATAAAATTTAAAAATAAAAATAAAAAAATAATAATAACAAAGCCAGAACTTTTCCTCAAAGCAAATCTCTGTTGTCTTTTTCAGGATTAGGTGGAATGTATGCCACTTGGTTTAGTTACAGAAAAAGAAATGGCTGCCTCTTTCTGCCCAAGGCCTTTGGGGTGTGTTCAAGGAAGGAGGAAAGTAGAATCAATTGTTTGCCCTTGGGGTTTGGAACCAATGGGTGGTTCTTTCGTTTATGAACAAAGTGCATTCATCCACATTTCTAGGTCCCTTAAAGTCCTTTGGAGGAGCCGCCTCTTTCTACCTCAGTCCAGCCCTGCCCCAATTCTGATTAAGCTCAACCAGCAAACAGTTGTGGAAGAAATAAAATGGAGATTAGATAGTCTGGAGGATACATCCAAAGCCTAAAGAACAGAATTGGCTACCCACTTCTCCCTGATTTGTGGGGGTTGGGGGATGGCGGATGGTCATAGCTCTCCTTTGGGGCAGTTGTGTTGAGGCCTCCACTTCAGGTCCAACTACTACCAGCCGAGTGGGCCACTTGGCCTCTTTGTATTCTTGTTTCTTTACCCAGAGCATGGCAGTTCATGCTTCCTATCTGGACTTTTTAGGATTAACTTAGTGTATGTCACAGAAACCCACTCTCACCAAGGCTTCAAGTGGTGGCGGCATGGTATGGTATGCCCCGCTGTCAAACTCCAGCCCAAGATGAGAGCTACAGTCTCTTCCTATAGCAGATGACATTCCACCCAGTGGAAAGGACCAAGAGATGATGCCCCTTCCTTTAAGGGAAGTGCACATAGTACCTCTCCCTGGCCAGACCACCTGCAAGGGAAGCTTGGGAATGTGGTCTGGATTCCATGTGTTCATGGTCAGCTTAACACCCCGAGTGAGGGTGGTTTATTAAGGACAAGGGCCTCCTGGGGACCTCTGTCGCAGCACCTATCAGAGCTGCCATGAAGATAAGGAATGTAAATGTAACACATGTGACAACTGAAATGGATTTTGTTTGTCTTTTGTTTTGTTTTGTTTTGGTATCTGTTTGTTTGCTGCACATAAATCAACCTGTTGATTTTCCAACTAGAATTTCCAGGAGGTGACTATCTGGTCTGAAATCCATGGCGAATGAGTAGAAGCACGGGTTCCAAACTAAACAGGACTCCTGGTCACTGTGAGAGTAAGAAGAAGTGTGTTGTCAGGCTCTGTTGACCACAAAACCATGAAAGTGTCTGAGATTTGCCCTTTGCTCCCTCCTGATTCTGCCCTGGGCTCCACGCTGATCGTGGAGCCTATTTTTTTAAAAAAAGAAAAGAAGAAAGAAAAGGTTAACCAGGCCATTTAGGTAATATCCCTTTCACTTGAGAATAACCAGTGATCCAGTCCTAAAACTATTCATATATGGGTGGGAAAGCTGAGGTCTAGAAAGGCAAAATCCTGTGTCTTTACTTGGATTCCCCCGAGAATGAGGACTACAGGTGGTTTGTAATGCTAGGAAGCAGGAGTGAGGAGAAAGAGCCTGGAAGAGAAGCTGGTATAGGGTGTGATATTGAAGTCACAGCCAAGGCAACCCCCAGGACCTCTGAGAAGGTCCAGATGCCTCCCAGATCTGTCCAGCTGCAGAAGGGGAGAATTGAAGCCCCCATGCGGATAGAATCTCCAGGGAACTGTCCCAGTAGCGGAAACCAGAGGTGCTCCATGGAGGTGACCTGGGACACCAGAGGTGTCTGCGGCAGTTGCCTACCCAGCCAGCAGCATACCTAGGATGAGATCTCAGACACCTCCTCCTCAGACCCTGTCCCTGATCCCAGCCTGGTGCTCACCTGCTCCCTACAGAGCTGTAGCGGGTGATTTCATGTGTGACTCCACATCCTCTCCCTGGTCCAAAGCAGCCACCAGTCCGGGCGGCCTCCCCATCTGCCTGCCTTGTGACCAGCCCTCCTGCAAGATGGCAGCAGGCTCCTTTCCCATTTATGGGGCCACCCAGTTTTGCTCCCCTCTGCCCTGCATACCTTGTTCTTCCCAGAAATTTTTCCCCCACAAGACCTAAGCAGTCAGTCAACAGAAGATACACATGGTCTTTCTAGCATAGTAGCTGCAGCAGTGAATGGTCAGAATTGGCTTTCAGGCCCCACACTACACCCTCTCTGATGAGAACAGGGTCTCAGACCTGTTGCACTGAACCTTGTGCCCTGCCCCCCACCCCTGTGAGGCCTCAGCGGGAGCCCAGCCCCTGTCACCCAGAGGAACAAGAGAGTGCATGTAGGCCTAAGTCCACCATGTGATAGTTCTACTTCTGGAGGACTATTTGTTTTTGTTTTTAAAATAATAGATTTTTGTTTGTTTGTTTGTTTTAGTACAGTTTTAGAGTGACATAAGAGCTGAACCTTTCTATTGGGTCCTGATTCCTGCAGATGGGGCAGGGTCAGGCAGTTTCTGAGGTAGTCCATCCCATGTTGTGAGCAACCTGCCTCCCAGCCAGGTGTGCCAACACTTGGTGCCAGAGAGGCCTGGTCTGGCCTAATGGAGTCCATTGCCTGTCTCCCCACAGTTCTGGAGAAGTGGATCACACTGTCCTCCTGCCCACTGGAGGCCTCAGCTACATCCAGGGCCCCACCAGACATAGCCTTATCCACAAGACTGTAGGGCAGTGCCTGGAAGCAACAGCGCAGAGGATGCCTGACATAGAGGCCTTGGTCATCCCCCACGAAAACATCAGGGTGACCTTTGCCCAGCTCCAAGAGGAGGTGAGCCCTGCTCTTAAACCTTCAAAGTGGGCAAGTGCTACCCCCCCAGCCTGTGCAGGCTTGGGGGAGCTGCAGGAGCCGTACCTGCTGTGGAACAGGGGGATGGGACTGCCTGAGGACCCCAAGGGATGGCAGGAGAATGGGACAGGGCAGAGACAAAAGGGGCCTGATGCCACCTGCATGGATCCCGCCTGGGATACTTAGCCCTGGGCCCACTGAGGCCTGGGAATTGACCTGTTCCATGTTCCCAGGGTGTTCTGATATGAACCCCTGGGCGAAGGGCTGAGGTGGGAGTCACAGGCCCCTTTCTGCTTACCCACATCTCACCCCTGTGCTCTGTCTGTTTACACCAGGTGGACAAGGCTGCTTCTGGGCTCCTGAGTATCGGTCTCTGCAAGGGCGACCGGCTGGGCGTGTGGGGACCCAACTCCTATGCGTGGGTGCTCCTACAGCTGGCTACCGCTCGGGCGGGCATCATTCTGGTAAGCAGGGGCTTGCCTGACACAGCTGGGTAGGTAGGGAGTCCACAATTCACGGGGGAGTCCCCAGCTCCTTGGCCTCCAAACCATCAGTACCCAGCTGGTTTCACACAGGATGGTGCTTTCTCGTGAAGCCTACCAAGGAGGCCCAGAAGTATAGGACACTGCCTCTGATGACATGGTGTTTCTGTGCCTCCTAAGAATGGAGAGGCAGCGAGAGGGAAGGGGTCTAGCCGAGACACTGATCAACACACCCTCACTGTCTCCACTAGGTGTCTGTGAACCCAGCCTATCAGGCTATGGAGCTAGAGTATGCTCTCAAGAAGGTAGGACCCCCTCCTAGGGAAGGGCCCTGGCCGGCACAGCCAGAGAGTTGATGGGAGGGAGGTTGGGGAGGGCATGCACAAGTGGGTGACACCCAGTGTCTGTCCTTCCTTGGGTCTGTATGGGTGGGAGGGGAGGGTGATTGGTCAGACACAAGGCTGGTGTGTGTATTGAGGTGGTACACGTGTCTTTGAGGGTGGTAGTGCATGTGTGAGGTGGTGTGTATGTGTGAGAGAGCAACTGTTAGTGATGACTACCCTGGAACTGCTGCCTGGGCTTCCTGCTAACTGTTTTGGGTGTGGGGGGGCTCCACCTCCACAGGTAGGTTGCAAAGCTCTCGCTTTCCCCAAGCAATTCAAGACTCAGCAATACTATAACATCTTGAAGCAGATCTGTCCAGAGGTGGAGAAGGCCCAGCCAGGGTCCTTGAAGAGTCAGAGGTGAGGGTGTCCCATATCGGAAAGGGTGCTTTGTGTGGCCCCTGGGATCCCCCTGTCTCCAAGCCCAGGGATGAGGCTCCTATCAGCCTGGGCCCTGACTCTCACGACCCTCCCTAAACCCAGGCTCCCAGAACTGACCACACTCATCTCGGTGGACGACCCTTTGCCGGGGACCCTGCTCCTGGATGAGGTGGTGGAAACTGGAAGCAAAGAGCAGCATCTGGCCCAGCTCCGGTACACCCAGCAGTTCCTGTCCTGCCATGATCCCATCAACATCCAATTTACCTCGGTAGGGCAGAGGTCTCCAGGCTCCACACGCAGGCTAGCATGCTAGCCCCTCCTCACCCCTATGACCCTTCCACAAGAACGAGGAGATGACCGAGGAAGTCTGGAGTGCAGACACTCTTCTGGGGCCAGCCCTAGCTATCCTCTCTGCCCTGGAAAACATTGGCCACTGGTGTCCTTGTCCCACACACACCACCCTCTTCCCTGGGTCCTGTAATCCTCAGCTCAGGGGCAGATGCGCTGGGCCACCAAAGACCAGAGCTGATAGATCCACCTCCTTATTTAGCGGATGAGGAAACTGAGGCCCAGAGTGGGAATCTGCTGGTGGGCCACAGAGTTCTCTGAGCCATATTTATGAGGGGCATAAGGACAGAGACCTTTTCTGCCACCTTTCTGGATCCTAATACCCGGCACGTGGTAAATGTTTGTGAACACAGACTCGGAATGAATGGACCTGAGGCAGTAGTCTTAGTCTCCTGCTGCCCAGTTCCAGGGCTCTCCCATACAGTGTCCCAGAGTGGGAAGCAGATGGGGAACAGGAGGCCAAGCATCACCTGCTTGTCTTCTCAGGGGACGACAGGCAATCCTAAGGGGGCCACCCTCTCCCACTACAACATTGTCAACAACTCCAACCTGATAGGGGATCGTCTGAAGATGCACCTGAAGGTGAGGGCGGCTAGCCCAGGCCCTGCTGGGGATGGGGAAACCGTGCAGGCTAGGGCCACTGGCTCCTGGGGCTTCTGGCTCCAGGACAGAACCAGCTTCCTGCCTCCATCTCCAGCCGCCAGAGGAGAAACGGATGATCCTGCCCAGCCCCTTGTACCACTGCCTGGGTTCTGTAGGGGGCACAATGGTGAGCGTGATGTATGGTACCACCTTAATCCTCTCTTCTCCGACCTTTAATGGCAAGAAAGCACTGGAGGCCATCAGCAAAGAGAGGTGAGCATCAGTGGGCAGCCCCCTGGGGGCTGATGAGCCCCTGATACTTTTCAGAGCCTCCCCCACCTTTAGCCCAGAGAAATGGAGACCAGGGGTAGAGGGGGACGCCCAGGGGAAGACCAGTCCCTGCCTCCAAAAAGCTCATCCTTCCTGTTTCCCACATGGGGGGTCTTGGCCCTTACTGCAGTTTCAGGGTGGGACAGGTGAGAACAGGGAGTTCCCTTCCCCTTCCGAGCCTGATTTTGAGATTCCTCCCCCACCTTACACAGAGGCTCCTTCCTGTATGGCACCCCCACAATGTTCGTGGACATTCTGAACCAGCCAGACTTCTCCAGTTATGACATCTCGACCATTCGTGGAGGTGGGATAGGGCCAAGGGTGGCCAGGCCAGGAGTGGCCTGGTGAGCTGAACATGTGCCCAATCTTTTATTTAGGGGCAGTAAGATCCACAGAGGAGTGGGTGGGAGGGAGGCAGATCCTCAGTGTCCCTGGGCACTAGCCCAAGGCTAGCTGCCAGCTATAGCAACAAGGCCAGGGTCAGGGGTGAGAGGGAAATGTTCTTCCCTAGAAGGAGCTATAGGTGAATGGGGATCCGCTGGGCCTGGGAAGCTGGGAGCTGTGTCAGTCCTCTCTCTGATTCAGGTGTGATTGCTGGGTCCCCTGCACCCCCAGAGCTGATCCGAACCATCACTGACAAGCTAAACATGAAGGATCTGGTGGTGAGTGGAAGGAAGCCGGGCTGGGGCCATGGGCAGGGGGCAGGCCAGGCCGGGGTGAGAACAGACTGGTGGGTGTGCGATGAGCTCAGGCCGGAGATCTCCACAGAAGACCCTCTCGGCTGGCCCTCGTTCCAGAAAGCAGATGTGAGAAAATGCAGTCTGCCCCCCCCCCCCATTAGCAGCTTGGTGAGCCATAGAAATAGGTGACAGGAGAGTAAATATTACACATACATACATTTATATTTATGAAAAATTGGGAAAGAAGTGCAGCACAGTAGGGTATGCGGCAAAGCACCAGTGTCCTGCTAGAGTGTCCTGGCAGGCGGCGGGAGGGGAGGAGGGCTGTCAGACTTGGGGTATGGGCTCAAGACCCTTTCTGGAAGCAAGGGGTGGGGCAAGGATCTGATGTTTGTTTCCAAATGGCAAGGTCTGGGGAGCAGAGGAAAGGAGGATTATGGAAGGGTGGCCATCCTGATGGCTACCCTGTTCTGGTTCTGAAGGACTTGAGGTCTTGGCAACAGCTTCTCTGAGAGGAGCCGTGGCGGTGGGGCCAGGGGTGATGGAGCTCTCACCATCAGGTGGAGCTGGGTCTGTGCCAGAGTACCTGTGTCCCCCTGCCAGGACATGTCTAGAAGTGGACAGCTCTGTGCGCCAGCAGAGGCTGTGAGGAGAAGGTGGGGGTCAGAGGTGGGAAGGTCAGTAGTTTCTCCGGCGGAAGGCAGAGGCCGGTCACCAGGACCAGCTGGGTCAGGACCTGTGGAGAGGCAAGGTTCGGTGTCAGGATTCCAACGACCCAGACGAGGCTTGCAGAGAAGGATGGGAGTCCCCAGCAGTGTCCATTAACACTTTAAAGGGGAGCCCTGGCCCTCCCTGGCCCTCCCTGTGCAGATGGAGGATCTGTATGCCTGTCTGTGGGGATATGGTATCCCAGGACACCCTCCTCCCTTGCTAGAATCTCCAGAGAGGGGAGTGGGGGACCCGCCCCCCACCTGTTTAGTGGCGGCCGGCTTTCTTGGACCTCTTGGTGGGGAACTTGCAGCTGCGAAAGGCATCTGTGTCCCGGATATGCTGGCCTTTGAACTTGGCAGGCGAGGCACAAGTGGCATCAGGGCGGGAAGTCTTGGCTTCCAGCCACCTAGAGAGAGAGAGTTGCTGGGCTTGGGGAAGAGGTGTGGGAGTGCTGGGGGAGGGGCAATCGAGCCAGGGGGGTCAGGATGGACTTAGCTCTAGGACAGCCTGGAACCGTCATCTTCACATCACAACCCCCTAGAGTCCCACCCCTATTAGGTAGCAGATCTAGGACTTATGCCCCTGCTGTGTTAGTGCAGGGCCGGTGCATCTCCACTCCATCACATGAGAGTGGGTTCTGGAAGTGTGGGGGTGCTCTCACCTCCGAAGACCCCGGAGCTGGCAGGTGCACTTCCAGGGGTTGTTGGTGAGGGTAAGGGTCTCTAGGCTGTCAAAGGGGAAGTTGGAAGGCAGCTGGTTCAGGCGGTTGTTCTCCAGATGGACATGTTTCAGTGTGGTCACGCCCAGGAAGGCACCGTCCGAGAACTGGAGAGTGAGGGGGACAGGAGTGAGTGCCCAGCCTCTCCCAGCTCTGTGGCCCCGGAGGGCAGGGTCCTTCCCTGGATAGAAGCAGCGGCTCCTCAAGGAGACTGAGTTCTCTCTGGTGATCTGATCTGTACATCCACATATTGAGATAGGTGGTGTCATTTCCAAAATGCAGATGTGAGGGGCAGTCAAGTCTCTTGCCCAGGGTCACACTAGCAAGTAAACAGTAGCGGCAGGACCACACCCAGCTCCTCTTCCCCCTGGCAGTGCACTCCCTGCACAAACCCTGGGACCAGGGAGGCAGCCAGAATTTGGTTCCAGCGGCCCAAGTTGGCACACCATGAAGCTGGTCAGTGTTTGGTGGGATGGGCAATGGGCCCAGGCTCCCCGAAGCCCCAGGGTCCTAGGACTTCCCCTAGCTCTGTCCTCACTGCTCCCTCTCTTACTGCTTGCCAGCGGCTATTTGTGGAGCCTCCTTAGTGGAACCTTTGGCCAGGCTGGATGGCTCCAGAGGAAACATTCTATTGGTGCCCACATCTTGGCCCAGTCATCACAGTGCTGCCTGGCCTCCCCGGCCCCAGATCAGTCCCTGCTGCCTCCTCTGCTCCCTACTAAAAGGCCACTCTGGCACTGGTGGGCCACAGGGACCTCTGGCTTTATCTCTAGAGGGACCAGAGCTGAAGAAGGGTGGGCTCCATCCCCCCAGACAAAGGTTGGCTGCCATCCAGGCATGATTCTGCCCTCAACTCTGTGCCCATGGATCAAGGAGGGGTGTGAAGTTCCCTGGAACCAGACTGTTCTGATGATGGTCTTCTACACCTTGCCCTGGTCCCCGCCCAAACCTCCTGGCCAAAGCCCCAGTACCAGAGTGATTTTCCAGTTCCGAGAAGGGATCCTGCCCCAACCCAAGGCAGCGCCACTGGGTATCCTATAGGGCAGAAAGGACTAAGCAGGGATGCAGCCAGGTGACGGGTCTGGTCGACCAAGGTGGGCAAAGGGCAGTAAGTGGTCTGGGGGATAGTGAGGCACAGCCAGTCTTCCCTGCAGGGAAGACACCTGGAGTCTTGTGCCAAATGTTGACGATGGTATATGGCTCTCGTCTTTGGCCCTTCATAGAGCCCATGGGTGTCTTCCCTGCAACCCGGGGAACGCCCTGGTTCCCGAGCCCCACTCAGTTGAAATGGCCCAGGGAATGCAGTGGGGTGTGTACGTGGGTGAACTAGGGGAAAGGGAGAACATTCACCAGGACCTCCAGGGGACATGGAGGAGGTCTTCCTCCTCAGCTGTTTGCTTTCCCCTCACCCCCCAGTCCCCCACCCCACCTCAGCACACATGTACACCCCCCACCAAGAACAGGGTCTCTTTGTGGGCCTGATTTGCACAGCTCCTCAGGAAAGCTTCTCAATAAACAAACCTTCCTTTATGGGGTGGTAAGTTTACTGGAGACAGGAAAAAAACAGCAGAGGAGGGATGGAAGGTCCAACAGGAAGAGGTGGCTCCTGCCCACAGCAGGGGGTTTGGGAGCAGTGGACATGCCTCCTAGGGGCCATTGGCGGGGCCAGGGCAGCCCCAGCTCCGTCTATAAGTAGGAATCTGAGGACGGCAGTGGCTGAGACTAGGGACGAGGGCTGCAGGGCGGGATTTAGGGTGGGGATGAGGCAAGATGAGGGACAGAGTTGTCAGAGCTCTTTACCTTAGAGATAGCCAGAGAGACAGAAGCAATTTTAGAGGTGAAGGGATGGTGCCCAGCCTCGGCCCCGGATCCCCGGTCCTCTAGGCAGAAAAGGAGCCAGGACAGAGCTCTGCAGCCAGCAGCTCACCTTCTCCAGGTTGGTGTTGTCCAGCCAGAGGGTCTCCAGGTATCTGCCGAAAGACTGGAAGGCGTTGTCGGGAATGCTTTTCAGGGGGTTGTGGGACAACTTCAGCTCTTCCACCACCCGCAGCTTGCTTAGAGCAGCTGTGGGGTAGCTGGACAGCTGGTTCCTGTCCAGGTAGAACTTGGCCAGGTTCTCTACGTCGTCCAGAGCGCCAGGCTGCAGTGAAGTGAGCGCATTTTCCGACAGGTAGAGCCAGCGCAGGTCCTTGGCGCCCTGGAAGGCACCAGCGCGCAGTTCCCGAATCTTGTTGTTGTTGAGCTGCAGGATGAAGAGGTTGACGAGCGGGGAGAGCAGCCCCCGGGGCAGCTCAGTCACCTTGTTGTGGTCCAGGTAGAGGTAGGTGAGCTCGGTCAGGTCATCGAAGGCGCCGGCGCGCAGCACGCGGATGTCGTTGTGGGACAGATACAGGTAGATGAGCTGCTTGAGGCCGCGGAAGGCGCCCGCAGCCACCTCGCGGATCTGGCAGTGCTGCAGATGCAGCGACACGAGGTTGGGCATGGCGCGAAACGAGTTGGCAGCCAGCACCGGGAAGTTGTTGCGCTGCAGGTTGAGCAGCTTGGTCTTCTCTGACACCTTGGGGATCTTCTGCAGCCCCACCTTGTCGCAGATGACGTGCTGCAGGTCGCCGTGGCAGTGGCAGTTCTGGGGGCACGCGGCCAGTGCCGGCAGCAGGCCGGCCAGGAGGCCGAGGACGAGCAAGAGCATCGGACGGGCCATGGCCGGGACGCCTGAGGCCGGGGCCGGGGTGGGGGGCGGCAGCGGCGGCGGGGCGCGGGCAGCGTCGAGTCCTCGGCACTCGGGTCTCCCGCCCTATTTATACGGCGGCCCTGACCGCAGCCGGCAGCCGGAGCCAGCTCCTACGTGGAGCATCCCGGCCACCGGGCTTAACTCCCTCCCGCCCGGAGATGCGCCCCCGCCCTCGACGGGGAGGGGCGGGGCCCTGCCCCCAGCTGGCGACCGTGCGGGGCTGGCGCCGACCCCCGAGCCCAGGCCCGCTCTCTCCCCGCGCTCCCATCCTGCCCCCGCGCGCCCCCAGCCCCCCAAAACCTCCTCTCCCCGTCCTTCGGGGACCGGGGGCTCGGGCGCGTCCAGGGCCCCGAGTTCACACCGGAGAGAGGAGGCGTCCCCGAGCTTGTTTGTTTGCTCAGGTTCGCGCCCCCATGCCCCCGCGCCCCCCTCCACACGCTCGGCGCGGCGCCCTGGCCCCGGGGAGGCAGGAAGCGGGGCCGGACAGCCGGACGCGAGTCTCGCCGCGGTCGGCCGGCCGGCGGCGCTTTAATGGCTCTCTTGTGCGGCGCGGGCGGAGCGCGAGAGGCGCGCTGGCGGCGGGCTCCCCCTTCCGGCCGGACAGCGGGCCAACCCCAAGGCCGTGGGCGCTCCTGCCCGCCCCCCCCCCCCCCCCCCCCGGGGCTGGTCTCGGCCCTCTCTCCCAGCGCAGGGCTTGAGTTCCGTCCGTCCCCTGCACTCCCGTCCCGTTCTTCCACGGCTGAAAGCTAACCAGAAATGTGGGAACGGGGAGGGGGGTGGGACGACCCACAGAATTCGCAGACACACCTGAAGACCGCAGGCATGGAGTGGGGACAACTGAACAGCAGTCTCACCGTTTCCCCCTTCCCACCTTCCCCCTCCTTAATCTCCCTAAAATATCTCCATCTCCTCACCCGCACCCCCAGTGGTCAGGACCTGCCCCTGAGGGGTCTCTCAGGGTGGTGGCCAGAGTGGCGCCAAGGTGTACTTGGCAGAGGCCACACCTGGGCAGTGGCCCCAGGACTCTGGGGGTGGGGGGGGCGGGGTCAGGTTCTGGCTACCAGGGACGAGCCAAGGCAGGCTGGGGTCCTGTGGGCAAGCCCTGCCCCAGCCGACCAGGTCTCTGTGTGTCCACTTGCCAGCCACCGTGTCCGGATTCCTGTGGAAGGGGAAGGGGAGGCAGGCAGGGTCTGAGCTCTGGGCTGCCAGGTCCGGGTTCTTGTCTGTGTTTGAGAGGGGGAGGGGCCAGACCCCAGCAGTGTGCCAGCTAACACAGAGGAAATTGGGGGTTGGGTTGGCAGGGGGTGGAGAATGGAAGATGGACAAAGGTCTGTTGTCTTTGCTGCTCAGGAGCCTAGAATACAGGGTAGCTAGCCCCTCTCCTAAGCCCCTTTCACCCGTTGCCTCTAGAGGGGGGTCACAGTTGGCTCAGAACATTCCCTGGTGGTATTTAGGCTCCTCTAAGGCTGGCTTCTGGTTTTCTGTTGCTCAGAATGTTCCAACCACTAGAAGTGTTGGTGGTGAGGGTGCCACTGGCTTTTAAATCCTTGCTTTGGCTATATTTTAATTCTGATGGAAGTAAATTTACAGGAAAAAGCTTGGGGATCACCCACCCCAAGGCCAGGCACTGACCCCAGGTTTCGGGTGGGTGGATGGGCAGGTTCTATCTGTGCAGTTCCCAGTTGGGCCGAGGCGGGCTGGCTTTCTAATCAAGTTTATGGGACCTTCAGTTTGGAAGGAAGGGGCAGGGGATGTTGTAGTCTGAAATCAGGAAGGGGGTGGTCAGACAGCCTGCGGATGAAGGAGAGAAGGCTGGGGTATTGGTAATGCAGGGAACGACAGGCTCAGGCATGTGGCTGCTCCAGGAAGCAGGGAAAGAGCTCTGGCTAGAAAAGAATGGCTTCCTTGCTCTCAATTTTAATTTAGACCTGGGGCCCCTGCCAGTTGAGCTAGTCTGCTGGGCACACAGTGCCTCTGACCCCTGACCCCTGGCCTCTGCTCACATGCCTCTTTTCCCACCATTCAGCTGCCTTCTACTTTCTCCCAGGTTCCTTCTCATTCCCCTTCCCCCTGCATCCTAGGGTTCCCTCCAAACAACCCTTCCCCAATCCTCCAGGTGGCTTATGGAACCACGGAGAACAGTCCCGTGACCTTCATGAACTTCGAGGAGGACACTGTGGAGCAGAAGGCAGAAACCGTGGGCAGAATTCTGCCTCACACAGAGGTGAGCCCCAGCCCTGGCCCTCTAGACCCCACCTCCTATCATCCTATCACTCAACTAGGGTGCCTTTCCTGAGGACAGTTATCACCTTCAATTAAAAGAGCCATACACTCCCTCAAGGTGTGCAGAGCTGCCACCCCCCTCCCCCGCACCGCCCCCCAGCTGCAAGGTCCTCCTCTGGCCTGGCCTGGGGCTTCTTCTGTGGGCCGAGGCCTGAGAGGGAAGAGCTGGAGCAGTGGCTGTGAGCAGCTGCCAGCTGAACTCCGCACCCTCCCTTCCTGTCTGAGGTGTGTTTTTGCCAAGCCCCACTGTCTGTTTCAGGGCAGCCAGGACAGCCTCAAAGAGAAGCCAGAGCACAGAGATTTTTCCTACACAGCTCTTTCTCTCCCATATTTCTCCCCCTACTCCCCACCTTCTGCAGAGCTCCTCTGTTTGCTTGGCGTAAACACTTAATTTCCCAAGCAGCCTGTCCCTCGAGGGCCCCTTACACCTTGAAGGCTGACCCAGAGCACCTCGCTCTGAAATTCCCAGCTGGGGTGTCTTTCCTGCGCCAACACTGGTGCTTCATGCCGGCCTGCACCACCACCACCCCCTGCTCTGTGGGGTCACTGCCAGTGTGTCCAAGCAGCCCTTCCCCAGAGGCTAACCACTATCCTCTGTGCAGACCTCTCCTGCCCTGCGCCAGGGAGTGAGTGTGCAGTGACATTAGCCCCTTCCCATGTGTCTGACAGTCTCACTGCTACTTGCTGGGATGCCCAGCTGCAAGGTAGACAGGGGCAAGCCAAGTCCTCCCCATTTCACAGATGCAGACACTGAGGCACACAGACTAAGTTTTTCTTGTACGTTGGCTATGGCTCCTTTCTCTACCAGGGCTTTCAAACTCTGCCTCTCTGCCTCCTCCTGTTCACATGTCTCTACCACACCACCTCTTTGGCTTCTTTATTTACTGCTTAATGGGAAATAAGAGGAGACTCCCTTCTCTTCTGCACAGTTTATAATTCGTCAGCTGGCCTGCCCCTCTGCGGCAGCTGCTTCGCCCTCTGCTTCCCCAGCACCTCCTTGCCTGGGTTGTTCTTCCAGCCCAGCTCAGGTGTCTAGCCGGTGATGGATCCACTCCAGTCTTTGTCTCTCCCTTCCCTGGATTGGGATGGGCAGAGCCAGTGGGTGGAAAGGCAAAGCTCTCCCCATCCCTGAGGGCCCCCTCATCTGAGGTGAGAGGGCAGGAGGCCCCAGACTGAAGCTACTCGGTCCCAGGCCCAGATTGTGAACATGAAGACAGGAAACCGAGTAGAGCTGAACACACCCGGAGAGCTGTTCATCCGAGGGTACTGCGTCATGCTGGGCTACTGGGGTGAGCCCGAGAAGACCAAGGAAGCAATTGGACCAGACAAGTGGTATCGGACAGGGTGAGAAGGCAGCTTGGGGTGAGGAGAGGCTGGGGGGGCGCGGTCTGAGGAGGGGAGGTCTGAGGTCAAGCTGGAAATATTAAACTAAAACAGGGAGAACAAAGGGGCACCTAGGTGGCTCAGTCGGTTAAACATCTGCCTTTGACTCAGGTCATGATCTCGGGGTCCTGGGATCCAGCCCCACTAAGGGCTCCCGGCTTAGCGGGGAACCTGCTTCTCCCTCTCCCCGTCCCCTGCTTGTGTTCTCTTTTGATATCTCTTTCTTTCAAATAAATAAATAAAATCTCCCCAATGGGTAAAATGGGGGTGCTCATGCCCTCTGCACAGGGCCCCTGAAAGGATCAAGCATAGTATGGATGAGAGTGCCCAGGACAGTGCTGTGGCCTACACCGGCATCTGTAAAATCTGAGCCAAGACTCACTCATCTGTCAATTGAACAAGTTCTTATGCACCTGCCATTTGCCAGCCCTGTTCTGGACGCTGGCCGTCTGAGGGAAGCCAAGATGAGGACGGTCCTGCTCTTATTTTCTGCATGTCTAAATGCCATGAAAACAGTAAAGTAGGGTCAAAGAGAGTGGCAGTGGTGGAGAGGGGAGCTTCTCTTAGACTGGGGGGGAGGAGTCAGAGAAAGCCTCTTAGAGGTGGACATGCCTGAACTGAGACCTGAATGATAAAAAAAAAAAAAAAAAAGCCAGCCACGAAAAGCATATATATATAGAATGTCTTGTTCATGCTATATCCCCCAGACTCTAGTGCAAGACACACAGTTGGTGATCAATAAATGTTTGATGAATAAGGGAGCAAGCCAGTTAGATGAAGCAGAGGTGAGAGGCCATTCCTGGGCTTTCCTTGCAGAGACATCGCCGTGATAGACAAACAGGGCTTCTGCAAGATCGTGGGCCGCTCCAAGGATATGATCATCCGGGGCGGGGAGAACATCTACCCCGCAGAGCTTGAGGACTTCTTTCACAAACACCCGCAGGTGCTGGAAGTGCAGGTGGGTCACCCAGCCCAGGTGAGCCAGGTGATCCCCCAGGATTAGGAAATCGGGATGGGCATGGCCATATCTAAGAACTGTTTCTGGTGCTGGAAGGTGGTGGGAGTGAAGGACGCTCGGATGGGAGAGGAAATCTGTGCCTGCATTCGCCTGAAGAAGGGGGAGAAGACTACGGAGGAAGAGATCAAGGCTTTCTGCAAAGGGAAGGTGGGAACGAACCTCAACCCACCCCAAGCTGAAGTTGCTTCATTCTCCAACCCGCTCTCCCACCGTCCCTGTCCTCACCTGCACCCAGTCTCCCTAAACCTATGACCTCGCCCAGCCTCACACTTTATCTCCCTCTCGTCTGTAGATCTCCCACTTCAAGATTCCTCGATACGTCGTGTTTGTCACAGACTACCCCCTCACCGTCTCAGGGAAGGTGTGTAACAGAGACCAGAGAGGGGCAGGGGAGTGGGGGGGAGGGCAGGGGGCTGGGGTCCTAGGTTCCCAGAAGGCCAATTGGCCCCACCTATGCTTCCCTCAGTGATGGGCAGAAGTGTCTCTCCAGGCTAGCAGTAGGGTGACCACACAGCTCATCCTGGTTTGCCCCAAACCTTCCTGGCTTTACCCTAAGAAACTCCCCAATCCCAGGCAAACCAAGCCAGTTGGTCACCATTGCTGGCAGAGGCCCCGGGCCTGGCTCTCACTCTGTTCTTTTTTCCCCTAGATCCAGAAATTCAAACTTCGAGAGCAGATGGAACAACATTTAAACCTGTGAATAAGGGATTGAGGGGTCCTCACAAGCCCTCCCTGCCCTTCCCCCACATTCCCATCTGTCTTTGTGACTTGACATAAAGAGCTTCTCTGTTTTCTTTGGTTGGTCTCTTGCTGGCGTGCTCTCTTGGCAGCTGCTATGGGATGGAGAAGGGATGAAGCACTTTCAGACCTCCCATTCCTTGTCACGATGGTGCTAAGCACTTTGGCGTTCATTATCTACTTAATTTAATCCTCACTCACTGGATCCCTTTGAGATACCCACCCAATTTTTTTTAAAGGGATACTCATTGCTTTTTCACATTGTCAGATTACTCCAGCAAGAAGTATTCCTTTTTTAAAGATTTTATTTATTTACTCATGAGAGACACACAGAGAGAGGCAGAGACACAGGCAGAGGGAGAAGCAGGCTCCACGCAGGGAGCCCGGGTGGATCCTGGGTCTCCAGGATCACGCCCTAGACTGAAGGTGGCGCTAAACCGCTGAGCCACCTGGGCTGCCCAAGAAGTATTCCTTTTAAAACAATAAAAGCTTTATTAAGATATAATTGCACATACCATCCAATTTACTCATTTAAAGTATCCCATTTAATGGTTTTTAGTATATTCATAGATATGTGCAGTCATCCCCAAAGTCAATTTTTTCATTGAAGCATATGTGACACACAATGTTACATTTGCTTCCCAAAGTCAATTTTAAACATCTTCAACACCTTAAAAAGAAACTCCAGGAGATCCCTGGGTGGCTCAGCGGTTTAGCGCCTGCCTTTGGCCCAGGGTGTGATCCTGGAGTCCTGGGATTGAGTCCCACATCAGGCTCCCTGTGTGGAGCCTGCTTCTCCTTCTGCCTGTGTCTCTGTGTCTCTCATGAATAAATAAATAAAATCTTAAAAAAAAAAAACCCTCCATACCCTATAGCTATCATCCCATATCCTGTTATTCCCCTACCCACCCCCCACCCCCAATTTTTTTTTTAAATAGATGAACTTGGGGCTTCCTTGATGGGCTGGGCCAGATCAAGCACACTGGAGCTTGGCCCAAGAAATAAAAACAGCTGGGTTCCAAAAAGCCTATCAGTTTCCAGTTCATAGAGGCCAAAACTTTCCGGCTGCTTTCAATACTTACCTCCCAGTGTGTCTGTCCCTTCCAGCAGCAGCCTCTTTACTTTTTAGAAAATCCAGGGCCCTTTAGGATGTTCCTAGCGCCTGGCACTGTGCTAGGTGCTTTCATAGGCATTTTCTCTACCATAGTCCCTACCAAGTAAGCACTAGCCCCATTTCACAAATGGTGAGACTGGAAACTCAGAGAGGTTCAGAGTCTTATCCAAGGCCACACAGCTTGTTTGGCTCCAAAGCCCATGGTCTTTCCACTCTATCAGGCAGTTCTTCAGATGCCTGCTTTCCTGGCCTTTCTTTCCTCTGCACCGCATCTCTCTCGGACATACACCATCTTTGAGTCTCCTCCCAGGTTGGCCTGACCCAGGAGATGACAGCTTACTCCCCTGGCCAAGCCGGCTGCCCCTGGGAATTTCTGCAACTTCGACACCCAGCCCAAGTGCCCTCTCCTTCTCCCCTGACTTCGCGGCCCTCGTAACAGCCCGGCCACGCAGCACAGAGCACATCGCCCTGGTGTCCAGCAGATGCTGGGTATCTGTCGCCTGCTGTCTCTCCTTAGTTTGCCTCTCCTGTCTTAGGCACATGTACTGAGATCTGGTTTTATGCATCTACCTCCCCAGGGCTCAGCCCTGAGCCACGCACGTAACATGTGAAGGAACTGATTGAACGGACTGAGAATTCCTAGACGGGCCGGGGAAGTCGCCCTCTGACAGGGTGCCAAAGGGGGGCGGTTCCGCCCACAACCCCGGTGCCCTGCAAGGGCGGACAGGCGGCTGCCGGGAGCGCGCCGGTGCCCAGCAGGTGGCGCCGCAGCGGCGAAGCCCCGGGGCCCTGCCTGCCGGTCCGGGAGCCGCGGGGCGGCGCGCGCTCTCGCAACGCCCCTTCCTTCCGCCGCGGCGGCCCAGCCGGCCGGGCTCCGCGCGCTCCCGTGCGCCCCGGGCGCGTGTCCGCCGCGTCCCCCGGCGCCGTGGCGCTCCCCGGGGCCCGCGCCCGAGGCTGGGCGGCGGCGGCCAGAGCGGCCCAGAGGCGCCGCCGCGCGGAGGGCGCGCGAGGACCCCCGAGCTCGCGCGCGGCGCTTTACGTGCACGTGAGTGGGGTGGGGGCGGGGCGGCGCCCACGTGGCGGCTGGACGCGCAGTGAAGCCCCCCGCGTGGGTCCCAGCGCGCAGCCGAGGTCTGGGGCCGGACGCGGCGCCCTGGCAAGGAGATGCCGAGGTCCGGGGACCTGAAGTCTCGGGCGCTCCCCAGCTCGGTGACCTTGACCCAGGGGCTTCCCTCCGAGTCCCAGTTTTCTCCCAGGGAAGTGGGGGCACAGTATTCCGTGTCCCACCTGCCGTGGGGAGCCGTGGGGCTTAGACGGCATAGCCGCTCCTGAGGACTTGGGGGTGGGGTGGGTGCGACGGAACCCGGCAAGTGGCCAGGGCCACTGGGTCACCCCTGGCCCGGCTCATCTGCCCGTCCCCAGTGGCCGTACTGCGAGAAGCGCTGCAGTTACTGCAACTTCAACAAGTACATCCCGCGGGGCGTGGAGGAGGCCGCCGTGCGGAGCTGTCTGGTGACTGAGGCGCAGACTCTGCTGCGACTCAGCGGCGTGCGGAGGTCCGTGCTGGGCAGTAGGCTGAGGTCTTGGAAGTTGCTTCGGGGGGTAGCCAGGACCGGTGCAGGCATCCGGAGGGCTCCTCCAGGTCTCCTCTTCTCCGTCCTCTTTCCCCAGAGTGGAATCTGTGTTCTTTGGTGGGGGCACCCCCAGTCTGGCCAGTCCCAGCACCGTAGCCGCTGTCCTGGAGGCGGTGGACCAGGCAGCTCACCTGCCTGCAGACTCGGAAGTCACATTGGAGGCCAACCCCACTTCGGCTCCAAGCTCCAGGCTGGCGGCTTTTGGGGCAGCAGGGGTCAACAGGTTGTCCATCGGCCTCCAGGTAACCCATCTCACACAGGGCACCCCAGAGCACCCAGGCCTTCAGTGCCATCTCTCCTCTGGGCACATTCATTAATTGGGCAAACATGTGTTGACTCCTCTGGGTGCCAGAGCCCAGTAGGCAGTGGAAGGTGTATGGTGACGCTGCTTAATTGGTGCTGTGCTAGACCACGAGCTCCATGAGCAGGAATCATGCACGCCTTTTTTTTTTTTTTTTTAATCATCGTATTCCAAGTACCCACCATAGCGCATGGCACATAGTAGACACTCAGAAAAATTCTTATTATATGATTGGAGACACAGTAGGAAGCAGGCAGGTCATCAGATCCGTGCAGTATGGTAAAGGCTGCCAATAAAGGGGGTCTCAACAAAAGACTTTCAGAGTACAGCCTGAAGGGCATCTCAGTCTGATGAAATCCTGGAAACTGTCCTGGAGGAGGTGATCTTTGAATGAAGAGGACTTCCACAGGAGAGAGGGTGTGGGAGGAAAAGACATAGGATATTGAAGAGGCTTGCATATTCTGGGGAGCTATGAGTCATTCTGTCACTGGAGAGGCTGGAGGCAAGGCTGCACAGTAGAGCCCAAAAGCCTTGAGCATCATACTAGGGAGTTTGGGTTTTTGCCTAGTGGTAATAAGGGACCTGTTGAAGGTTTGTAAGTAGGGGAGAAACACATTCTTTTCAGTTTGACTCCTGGTATTTCCATATCCAGTATTGTCAACCCTTCTAATATACCTACCACTTACCATAGAGTTTGGAGTCAGGGCTTTGTCCTAATGGGATGTACTGAAAAGAGATATTCTGAGATATTCTGGCCTCAAATGCATATCTTAAATCTAATTGTGAGGAATCACCTGGAAAATCTAAATTAAAAGACTTTTTTGAGGGTGCCTGGCTGGCTCAATCTGCGGTGTATGACTCTTGGTCTCAGGGTCGTGAGTTTGGGTCCCACAGTAGACATCACTTAAATAAACTTTTTTAAGAAAGACCTTTTTTTTGTGGTAAGAACAAATAACGTGAGATGAGTCTACCCTCTTAACAAAATTTTTAGTGTACAATATATTATTAACTATAAGCACAGTGTTGTACAGTAAGTATCTAGAACTTATTAAGAGACATTTTAAAAACTGGTCTGTATTCTTCAAAAATGTCATGTCATGAAAGACAAAGGCTGAGTATCTAGACTCAAAGAGACGAAAGAGGCAATGAGAGCTGAATGCAATGTGTGACCCAGATGGATCCTGGATTTGGGTGGGAAAGGGAAGTTACTACAATGAATATTATTGGGACAACTTTGAATATGACTGTCTATTAGATAATGGTGTCATGTCACTGCTACATTTCCTGAACTCTATAATTGGATTGTGGTTATGTAAGAGATTGTCCTTATTCTTAGGAAATGCACACTTTAGTATTTAGGGGTACAGGGGTACAGTGTTTAAGTTAATTACATTTAGGCAACCACATTGCAAGTGCTCACTAGTATGTGGTCAGTGGCTAGCATATTCTGCTAAAATGTTCTATATCTGAAGTGACCTGTACAGTAGTCACTGACCACATGTCAGTAAACACTTAGAATATGATTATTGAAATTTAACTAACTTAAAATTAAATAGCCATATGTGGTTAGTGTCTACTATATTGGACAGTGCGGATAGAGAACATCCCTGTCATCTCAGAAAATTCTTTTGGTCAGTGCTGGCCTATAACTTACTGTCAGATGGTTCAACATTGTAATCACATACATGTATAATTAGAGACCAAGCAAATGTGGCAAAATGTTACTTGGTGAATCTAAATGAAGGTGTTTATTGTACTCTTCTTTCGATTTTTGTAGAGGTTTGAAGTATTTCAAAAAAGCAAAATTTAAAAACACTCTTGGCTTTAGAATCAGTTTTAAATTCCAGGTCTGACTTTGCCATTGTATGACCTTGGGCAAGTTGTTTAACATTTCTTTTTGTTTTAAGATTTTATATATTTATTTCAAAGAGAGCACGAGGGCAGTCCCAGTGGCTCAGCGGTTTGGTGCTGCCTTTGGTCTGGGGCATGATCCTGGAGACCCGGGATCGAGTCCCATGTTGGGCTCCCTGCATGGAGCCGGCTTCTCCCTCTGCCTGTGTCTCTGTCTCTCTCTCTCTCTCTCTCTATGTTTCTCATGCATAAATAAATAAAATCTTAAGAAAAGAGAGAGAGAGAGAGGGCAGCCCCAGTGGTGCAGCAGTTTAGCGCCGCCTGCAGCCCAGGGTGTGATACTGGGGACCCAGGATGAAGTCCCACATCAGGCTCCTTGCATGGAGCCTGCTTCTTTCTCTGCCTGTGTCTCAGCCTCTCTGTGTCTCTCATGAATAAATAAATAAAATCTTAAAAAAAGAGAGAGAGAGAGAGAGAGAGCATGAGCTGCAGGCAGGGTGAGGGGCAGAAGGAGAGGGAGAAGCAGACTCCCTGCTGAGCAAGGTCACCCCCCCCTTGCAGGACTCCATCCCTGGACTCTGGGATTATGACCTGAGCTGATGCTTAACTGACTGAGCCACCCAGGCATCCCTGTTTAACATTTCCAAACCTCATTTTTTAAATCTATAAAGTAGAGCTAATGTCAGAGGGTTATAAGGATACATTAGACATTGCTTAAAAATGCTTTGCAAGGCTTGACCATGGCCTCCCAGCTTTCTGGTGTGTCCTTTGTATCTGTCCTCAGTAAGGTGGGTCACATGTGCCTGTCTGCCTCTCAGCTGGCCTCCGTGCTTATACCTGGCCCTCTTTCCTCAGTCCCTGGATGACACTGAGCTCCAGCTGCTGGGACGAACACACTCATCCAGGGATGCTCTCCAGACACTGGCAGAGGCACGGCGCCTCTTCCCCGGGCGTGTATCTGTGGACCTGATGCTGGGGTTGCCGGCGCAGCAGGTGGGGCCATGGCTCAGGCAGCTGCGGACACTGCTGGGCTGCTGTGATGATCACATCTCCCTCTACCAGCTGACTCTGGAGCGGGGCACTGAGCTCTTCACCCAGGTGCAACGGGGTACCCTTTCTGCCCCTGACCCTGAGCTCGCTGCTGAGATGTACCAGGAGGGACGGGCGCTGCTTCGAGACGCTGGCTTCCGCCAGTATGAGGTCTCCAACTTTGCCCGGAATGTATGTCCTGGGGCTGATGGTTGAAGCTGGGGAACAGGCAGGTGGGCTAATCCATGACTGGACAATTGTGGCCCTGTGGGGAGGGTGGCGGTTTCTGCTCGGTGCTCTTGAAGACTGAGCTAGGACATCCTAACCAGGTGCCCCTGACCTTCTTCACTCTGAACGGACTATTCCTTCCCTCCCCACAGGGGGCGCTTAGTACCCACAATTGGACTTACTGGCAGTGCGGTCAGTACCTTGGCGTGGGGCCGGGTGAGTCCCCTGTGAACCGTAAAAGGGATGACTCAGGAGCACAATGTCAAGGCTGTGTGATCTCGGGCCACTTATTAACCTCTCAAGGCTTCCGTTTCCTTATGCATAATGTGCAGCAATATCTGCTTTGTAGAGCTGTTGAATATATATTTTGAGATGCTTGATGTAGGGCCTGGCACTGTAGTTCTCAATTGTTAGTGTGTATCAGAATTACCTGGAAGGCTTATTCAAACTCCTGTCTCTGGGCCCCACATCCAGAATTTCTGATTGAACAGATTTTGTGGGAGGAGGACCCAAGGATTTATATTTCTAGCATATAAGATGCTGTTTGTCCAGGGACCACATTTTGAGAGCCACTGATACAACATCAGGCAAGCACACAACATTCGGTGCTACTAAAGTGGGGGTGGTGGTTGATGTTGCCAGGGGCCCATGGGCGATTTGCACCCCAAGGGGCCGGGGACCACACCCGAGAGGCTCGGATTCAGACCCTGGAGCCGGACAACTGGATGAAAGAAGTGATGCTGTTTGGGCATGGCACCCGGAGACGCATCCCCCTGAGCAAGCTGGAGCTGTGAGCATCTGAAGGCGCAGGGCTCTTCACCTAGGGTTTGCGTGCACTCCTAGAGCCTTCCCCACATGCACGTCTTTGTTTTCCTGTCTTGCCCTGCCCCCTCCATCACCATCCTGCTCTTCCTTGTATGTGTATCCCATATACATATCCCAGCATAGGGTTTTAAGAATTGGGGTAGGCCCAGGTCTCCTCTCCAATATGCCCTGATGCTTTTTCTCTCAGGCTGGAGGAAGTTTTGGCCATGGGGCTACGTACGGACATGGGGATCACTCACCAGGTAAGGAATTGGGAGTTGTGGGACACTATTTCCTTCTCCTAAGTCTTGCAGAATCACTGTCCCCTTCTGTGTGCATACACAGATGCATACATCTTTCTCTGGGGCTGGCAGCTGGAGGTTGGCCTCAGCCCAGCTAAGGCCTGATGGGCAGAAACAGTGGGCAGTGTGGTGAGAACCCTGGACTAGGGCCACAACCCCCCCCTGCCCCCGCCAGGGACCGGACCCTCCCTTGCCCTTCACCACACCCCCAGACCTCTGACCAGAGTAGCCTGGACAGCTACCCTCCCCCCCACGGTCTCTGCACCTCTCACCCTTCTGGTTTCCCAGCACTGGCAGCAGTTTGAGCCCCAGCTGAGCCTATGGGACGTGTTTGGAGCAAGCCAGGAGGTGAAGGCTTTGCTGGCGCAGGGCATCTTGCTGCTGGATCACAGGTGTGTTGCAGGGGTGGGTGTCAGGAGGCCCAGGGAGCCTTGACTACAGATCCACAGGCCCAGGAGAAGTGAAAAAGACTGATGAGAAGGGGCCAGTGGGTGCTGGGGCTTCGTACTGGTGGAGAATGAGGATTGGAATTGGTAAGATGAGGCAGTCATGTCAGGCCTCTTGGTTTTCCAGGGGTCTTCGGTGTTCCTGGGAAGGTCTGGCTGTGCTAGACTCTCTGTTGCTGACCCTCCTGCCTCGACTCCAAGACGCCTGGCAGCAGAGAGCCCCTTCCCTTGTGCAAGGAGAATGACCAAACGTTCCTGTGTCCCGGTGCCATGCCAGGTGGGCTTTGGGGGCTGGACTGATGCTCTCCACTGGCAGGTGCCATTTCAGCTCCAGTCATTGCCCAGCCTTGGCATCCCCAAGGGCATGGCTAAAGTGAGGTGCCTGGGAGGACATTTCTAGTTTGGGAACTGGCATCAAGTCTGCCCACCACTGCCAGAGAAGGGAGTAATGGTTTCTGCAAGTGCCTCTCATTAGTGGGCTCTAAAGTGAATCCTGGCTGGCAAGAGATTCTGAGAACTCTAGCTCTCAGACTTCTAGCCCCTAAGGCACCGGGCAGGACATGGAGGGCCTGGCATGTGCTGGTGGACCCGCGCCTCTATCCAGCACAGTGGCCTGCTAGACTCTGAGGACAGTGAGAAGGATCAGAGCAAGCCTTACTCTTTCTCTTTTGGCAACCAGGTTATGTCTGGGGTGCCAGAGCCTCACAGACCCTCCTGGGTGCCCCCCTCCCCTCCCTGCTACAGTCCCTCTCTCAAGAGAGTAAAGGTGGGGCGAGCTTCACAGGGAAAGGGGAGGAGAGAAGAATTCAGGAAAGACTCAGAGTAACTTTGCCCTGGCCTTTTACCTACAGAAGCGTTTGCCTGGTTTTATTTAAACAGCCTGGCAAATCCAATGAGCCCGCCTTGACCTTGGTCTTCTCCTTTGTCCAGGCTCCTTCCCTGGAGTGTAGAATCCTGATTTGGGGGCCCGAGCCTTAGTCCAGGGCTGAGATTCCTTCCCCCACCATACATTCCATTTTGAAAGATTTCAAGCCTACAGAAAAGTTAAAAGCATGGTTCAATGTAAAGCACATAGCCTTCGCTGCAGGGTGTTTGTACAGTCTGGAAAGAGGAAGTATTCATAATGTCACCAAGGACATCTTCGACCTGTAAAAAAAAGAAAAGAGCCATGTTTGCAGACTTTGTGCTCAGCCTGTCGAGTTACTGATTGCTAAATTTTGGCCACATTTACTTTACCTTTGAATAGCTAGCTCTTTCTTTTCTTTGCTGCACCATTTGAAAGAAAGGTAGACATCAAACATTTTAGCTTGTATCTCCTAAGAAAAAGAACATTCTCCTCTATAGCACGGCACCATTATCAACCTAAGAAAGTGTATATTCATGCGCTAGTGTACAGTCCTTTTTCAAATTTCCCCAGGTGTCTCCAAAACACTATAAATTTCCTTGGGCTGGGTGGGAGAGAGGGGGAAAGGGGAGATACAGGCTCCAGTGAAGTTTTATGCTTTATTTTTGGCTGTTATGTCTGTTTGTTCTCTTTTATATTTATTTTATTTTTTGATGATTTTATTTGACAGAGAGAGAGAGAGAGCACACGCACCAGCAGGAGGAGCAGCAGAGGGAGAGGGAGAAGCAGACTCCCCGCTGAACAAGGAGCCCGATGCAGTGCTCAATCCCAGGACCCTGAAATCATGACCTGAGCTGAAGGCAGATGCCTAACAGACTGAGCCACCCAGGTGCCCTTGTTCTTTTTTTAAAAAGCCTCCTTCCTTTGTGTTCATTTTTATGACACTAGATTTTTGAGTGTCAAGGCCATTGTCTTATAGAATGTCCCACATTCTGGGTGTATCTGTTTGCTAATGATTGAGTTTAGGTAAAATATTTTTGGCAAGCATACATATAGATATTGTGTAGCTCAAGGTACATCCTGTCAGCTCAGCCCACTATCAATAATACTAATTTTGATTACTTGATTAAAGTGGTGGATGCCCAATCTATCTGTCATACAAGTACATTTTTCACTTTGAAATTGATAGATTATCAGTAGAGTGATACCTGGAAACCAAACAAATGCCCTGTTCCCTGACAAACATTGCTTCAGTAAGTTTAGTGTTTACTGATGATCCTTGCCTAAATCAGTGACTAGACTGGGAGGTGCAAAATATTCAGTTGTGACTCTAATATACTGTCTACATTTGTAACTGATACACTTCCATTAAAAAAAAAAGGAGCTTTCCCTTTTTTGAAAGGGCTGAAACCCTTAACCTAGAAATTGTATGCAGGGTGTGTGTGTATGTGAGACAGACAGACAGGTGGGTGATGGGAGAGAGAAAGGGCATTTTCCTGTGAAGAGGCTCTCCGACTTTCTTACCTTATATCAAAGGGTCTTGTGATGTCAAAAGTAATTTAGTACTGGTGCTGATCCAGGCATGGTAAGCTCAGCCTCTAGCTGGGTGACTAAGGATGGGGTTCCTTCCGCCCCTCAGATGTATGAGCATGTGCATTCCCTGGGAGCCTAGTTGGTGTGAATAACAGCCCTTCTTTGACCCTGTGGTAACATGGGTAGTGTTACTACCTCTCCTTTATTCATGAAATATTCAGCAAGCACTAATGGTGTCCTCGGCATTGCTCAGGGCAGGTAAGACCTGTCCCAGCCCTCGAGGAACTCACAGCCGTGTTGATAGATGTGTCAAGCGATAAATTCCAGGGTTATCAGTAAAGATGTGCAGGCAGGCTATAGAACCCTGCAGTGCATTTGGTTCTGAAGGGCTAGGAGCAGGAAAAGGGGAATATGTTTTTTAATATCTCCTCTGGCAATGGGGCAGCTTGCAGGGTGAGCTGTGCTGCTGAGGGGCGGGGGGGAGCCTTTCTTCCCGAGCCTTCCCCTGTTCTTGATATTCAAGAAGTGAGCACAGGACCAGGGCAGGTGCACCATCAGATAACCTAGGTGCACTCAGGTTTCTCCCAGCTGCCAGGGCTCGTGCCACCCGAGATGTGTGGGCCCTCCCTGTTGGGGCACCTCATGAGGCCAGTGCAAGGCTTGGACAGGAGCCAGAGCCAGGTGGGGGTGGCATGGATCACCTGTGACTCGACCTGGCCCCACCCTCACCAGCTGAGTCAGAATCTCTGGGAGACGGAGCCTGGGAAGCTCGTTTTTAAATGCTTCCTACATAGCTCTAACGAGCAGGCCAGTTTGGGAAGCCCTGACATCTTTCTATCCTAAGAGGCTGAGGTCTGGAGGAACAAGGCGGGAGGGACATGGCTACTTCTCAGTATGATACAGTGGAGTGGAGCCCATCCCTCTGCATCCCGGGCCTTCCATGGCTCACCCATCAGAGAAGTTTCCCTCCCTACTGAGGCTTTGGTTGTCATCTTTTCACCCACCCTAGTGAAAGCGCAGGAACACAAATAAAAGGGGAGATAAGCCACTTTGGGGACAAAGTGATGAGAGGAGCTGGGGAAATGTAATATGTGTGAGTATGTGGTTACAACATGAAGAACCAAACGTTCCATGTGCAAGAGCATTAAGTTTTAAAGCCTTAGACTGAGTTTTCCCACCCCCCCCCACCAAGTAGTATGAAGTAGGCAAGATAGCTATTTTATTTTGTTTTGTTTTATTTTATTTTATTTGTATTTAATTATTTTATTTATTTTATTTTATTTATTTTATATTTATTTTTTTGTTTTGTTTATTTTATTTTACTTTATTTTTTTAATTTAATTTTATTTATTTGGTAGGCCCTGCACCCAGCATGGGGCTCGACTTTGAGACCTCAAGATCAAGAGCCACATTCTCTGCTGACTGAGCCAGCCAGGCGCCCCTATTTTAATTTCCGTTTTAGGGGATCCCTGGGTGGCTCAGCGGTTTAGCGCCTGCCTTTGGCCCAGGGCGTGATCCTGGAGTCCCGGGATCAAGTCCCATGTTGGGTTCCCTGCATGGAGCCTGCTTCTCCCTCTGCCTATGTCTCTGCATCTCTCTCTTTGTGTCTCTCATGAATAAATAAATAAAATCTTAAAAAAAAAAAGAATAAATAGCAGACCTGGCATAACAGTTCAGGACATCCAGAACTTTCTGTCCTATCATCATTTTAGAAGAGGTCAGTTACCCTGTCTCTTAAATTAGATAGATTTCTGACCACTTTCTGGCCCCTCTGCCTCAGGCTTGAAACTGCAGCGTCTGCCCCATGCCAGGTAGCTTGGACTTGGTATCTCTGTTTTCCCCCCTGAAGAGGCTCCAACAGTGACCCCACCCACTTCCTGGGACAGGACTACATGCTGCAAAGGAAAGGACTGAAATAGATAGGATTGCTGTAGAGTTGGTGTTTGTGGCTCCCTACCCCCAGGAATTCATCACTGGAAACCTAATCCCCAAAGTGATGGTATTAGGAGGTTGGGACTTTTGGGCCGTGACTAGGTCATCAAGGCAGAGCCTCATGAAAGGGATTAGGGCCTTTATAGAAGAGACCCCAGAGAACGTGGAGAGAAGGTAGACATCTATGCACCAGGAAGTGGACCCTTGCCAGACACCGTATCTGCTGGCACCTTGTTCTTGAGCTTCCTCATCTCCAGAACCAAAAAGTCAAAGGTTATGGTTTAAGCCACCTGGTCTGTGGGATTTTTGTTAGAGCAGCCCAAATGGACCAAGACGAGGGTAAACTAACTTTCATGGTAGATTGTATTATTGTTCAAAAGGTCTACTAGCCTTCCTTGAATGCCCCTCCCTGAGGACCTGTGGAAGAGCATATGCCTGCCCTGTTGGACCCGCGGCGGGGGGAGCATGACAGTGGCCTGGCACCATCTGTAAGAGCCTGTGAGTGGGCCACTGTCTCTTCTCTCTACTCCAGAGACCTGCAGTGTTCAGGTAGAGATTGTCCATCTGGGTCCTGGAGTGAAGATGGGGGGCAGAGGAGCAGCCAACCACAACAGAAATAAGCAGGAGTGAGAAATTATCGCTTGTTGTTGGAAACTGGTAGGTTTTCGGGGCATCACTGCAGCGTAATTGAGACTACACTGGCTAATACCATGTTTAAACCCAACATTCAAAGAGTAATCATCATCAGGATTCTGGTGCGTATTTGTAGAAATTTTTATAGGCAAATGAACGTGTTTACATACATAATCTAGGTCTTGCTGTGGAAGCTTCTTGTATGTAATATGTGGTGAGCATCTTTGCACATCTGATTTGTGTCTATACACTGTTAGTGTAGCTCCATAGTGTACCACTGCATGGTTATGCCAAAATTCGGTTTACTAGTTCCTTTTTGGTGAGACTGAGGGTTTAAATGTTAAATTATTATAAACTCTGTGATGAACATCTTATGTAAATATTTTTATGCACTGTCTTGACCATTTCCTTAGGTTTAGGATAAGTCCTAAGAAGTGGGATTGCTGAATCTGAGGAGTCCTTTGAATACACAGTGCCAAACTATCCTCTAGGAAGCCTGCTTGTTCACTCCCTGACCAGTGTTCATTTCTCTGTAATCTTGTCAATAGCAAGCATGATCGACTTGTCCAGATGATCCCAATCTGAAGAGCACTCAACCCTAGCTTCATTATCAGCTAACCGGCTGCCATCCTAACTTGGCAACTCTTCTGTCCATCAGATCACTCTCAAGTCAGGGTGTCAAGTGGATACAATCTCTGAGACGACCAGGTAGAAGGCCAAGCAGGAAATATTGCCCCTGGATTTTAGATACCCTCTGGATTTCTCTTATGCAGAGCCCCTCCCTCCTATATTGCTCTCTCTGCTTTCCTTTCTTTTCCCTAAGGGGACTTTTAAAGCCACTTAAAAAAAATATTACACAAACAACATCATAGAAACATTGGAATTCTAAATGAAAAAGAAAAAAAAATCCCCACCAATCAATGGCCCCAAGGAATTCAGTGTTTTTTATTGGCCTGTGTTCCTTTGCAACCCTCATCCAAATGCATGGAAGAGGGATCCCTGGGTGGTGCAGCGGTTTAGCGCCTGCCTTTGGCCCAGGGCGCAATCCTGGAGACCCGGGATCGAATCCCACGTTGGGCTCCCGGTGTATGGAGCCTGCCTCTCTCTCTCACTGTGTGCCTATCATAAATAAATTAAAATTAAAAAAAAAAAACAAATGCATGCAAGATTTTTGCCTGCACAGATCTCATTTTGCATCTGCCCCTTTGGCCTCCTGTTGGGTCATAAGCATCGTTCCACGTTGTTACATGGCTGTCCTCTTTCTCATTTTAATTGTTGTACAATGTTCCAATGGGTAAGTAATTTAATAATTATTAAAGTTAATAATTTAATTAACTTTTCCGTTTTCCTCTACTATAAATCATGCTGCAGCGCATGCTTTTATGAATTTAGCTTCTTTCATTTGAATTATTTCCTTAGGTCAATTCCCAAGAGTAAGGTAGTTGGGTTAAAGGTTCAGAATGCTCTAATGATTCTTGGTGTGAACTGTTAGAGTTTTCCAGAAGAGTTTTCTTTTTTTCTTTTCCTGCTCAAAAAATAATAATGCTCTTTTTCAACCATAGAGAAGAAAGCAAAAATTCTACTACCCAGAAGTTACCACTACTAACATTTGGATAACCAGCCCTCCAAACATCTTGATGCATATGTATACATATAGATGTAGAAATAAAAATAATTTCTCACTAAAGGGATCATATTCATGCGCCAATTTTGCAAGCTGTTTTTTTTTTATTCAACAACATGTCCTGGGTTTTTCTTATTGGTTCTGCCACCAACAGTCCCTATATGGTGGCATTATGTAGTACAGTCCTAGCTCTAAGCCAGGCATGATGCCAAGAATTTTATCTGCATTAGCTCATTTAAGCTCCACACCGACCCAATGAGATAAGTTCTATTATAAGCATGTCCATTTTATTTATTTTTTTTAAACATTTTATTTATTTATTCATGATAGTCACACAGAGAGAGACAGAGAGGCAGAGACACAGGCAGAGGGAGAAGCAGGCTCCATGCACCGGGAGCCCGACGTGGGATTCGATCCTGGGTCTCCAGGATCGCGCCCTGGGCCAAAGGCAGGCACCAAACCGCTGCGCCACCCAGGGATCCCGCATGTCCATTTTATAGATGAGGGAACAGGCTCAGAGAGTTAATTGACTGTCCAAGTCACCTAGGTAGGTAGTGGTGGGACGGGCACTCAATTTGCATTCTCTGGGGCTCCAAAACAAATGTGTATGTAAATAACACATGAATATGCTCTTATTGTAAAAAGTAATAATAACCAGTGCAGGCAATACCATAGCATAGAAAGCAAAGTGTGGTAGTCCTATCAGTTAAGTTTAGGTTTAAGTGTGTAGTACAGAAAACCAAAGTAACATAAGCTTAAGCAAATGAATATATTTCTTTTTCTTCCATATGGAAGAGGTCTGGACAGAACATTTCAGGGCTGGTATGGTGTGCCTGTGATCATTGGCTATGAAGAACCCAAGCTTCTAACTTTATACTCTGTCCCCTCAGTTCCTAACTTGCATCCCTAAAGGCTCCACATGGTCTAATACGGTCCCTGGAGTTCCAGCCATTAAGTCTGCATTCCCAGCAATAGGAAGCAGGGAGGCTGGAGGGGGGCATGGTGTTTCCTCCAGCTGAATCAGCGTCCTCTAAAGGGCTTCCTCCAAAGTCCCCCTGCCCTATGACCTCAGCTTGCTTCTAATTGGCTACCTTTATCCATAAAGGAGGCTGGAGAGTATAATTCTTAGCCTGAGCATGTTGCTTCTTCCCCACCACCCCCCATAATAGAAGAGCTTGGTTAATTTAGAAAAAAACTGGGTGGGTGTGTGCAAATGGATATTAAGTGGCAGTCAGATAGCTCTACCACCATGTGTATCCTTCTCAACCCTTTTCTACAAAGGTGTATATATATATATATACACACACACACATATAGTTTTAAATATTGTGTAAATTTAGTTTACATATTAAAGTTTACCAACCAGATTAAACATTTTCTATTAAATGTTTATTTACTAATGATTGTATGCATATTTAAGCTCTTTACTTATTTGGCCAGTTAACCCTTGGTTTCCTGCTTGAGTTGAATGCACTGTCTAGATAGACTAGGATAGATATCATAACTATATATTGACTCTTTGTCTTATTTGCTATGAAATTGCTTCCAGTGGGCAGCAGCCTGGGTGGCTCAGCAGGTTAGCGCCTGCCTTCGGCCCAGGGCCTGATCCTGGAGACCCGGATTGAGTCCCACGTCGGGCTCCCTGCATGGAGCCTGCTTCTCCGTCTGCCTGTGTCTATGCCTCTCTCTCCTCTCTCTCTCTGTGTGTCTCTCATGAATAAATAAATAAAATCTTAAAAAAAATTGCTTCCGGTATGCTGGATTTTTACTTTTTTTGGAAATAAGTTTTCTAGAAATGTCAAATATTTACATATTGAGTCCATCCTTTACCTTATGACTTATCTGTCAGTTCCATGCTCCAGAGATAGGGGCAAACTTTCTATATTTATTTTTTAAAATATTTTATTTGTTTATTCATGAGAGACACAGAGAGAGGCAGACACAGGCAGAAGGAGAAGCAGGCTCCATGCAGGAAGCCTGATGTGGGGACTCGATCCCAGAACCCCAGAATCACTCCCTGAGCCAAAGGTGGACGCTCAACTGCTGAGCCACCCAGGCGTCCCTAGGGGCAACTTTCAAGTTGGCTTCTCCTCCCAGAACATGCAGTCTGATGTTGGTGGCTAGGCCCACCTGGGCTGAATCTCTACTCTGCTGCTTCCTGCCTACATGACCATAGGAGGTGGGAGGGGGGATGGGAGGGGGGGGGGGGACAGTTCCCTCATCTGAGATCCAGTGTTCGTGATGGGATTTAGTGAAGGGGTTGGACCAGCTGCAGCTTCTCAATGCTGGTGCTATATCGGAACCATCAGACATGCCATAAAATACACATTCCTGCCCTACCCACCCCCACCCAATCTACAGAATCCAAATCTCTGTATCCAGGAATCTGTATTTTTTAAAAATTATTTATTTATTTATTCATGAGAGACACAGGGAGAGAGAAAGAGAGAGAGAGAGAGGCAGAGACACAGGCAGAGGGAGAAGCAGGCTCCATCCAGGGAACCCAATGTGGGACTCAATCCCAGGACTCTGGGATCACGCCCTGAGCCAAAGGCAGACACTCAACTGCTGAGCCACCCAGGCATCCCAGGAATCTGTATATTTAAATGTTCCCCAGTGAACCTAGTGCTCAGACATACTTCAGGACCACTGGGCCAGCCAATGTCTGAGATTATCTCCTGTACCGGGTGTCTGAGTATGGAGTTGGGGTGGGGACAACAGCCCTTAGCCACTGTGACTGCTGCAGGCAGCATGTCCTGCCTCCTCTCCAATCAACAGCTCCCATTTCACATCCAACCTGAGCAGCAGCCTCTTCTCTCATCTTTGGGACAGGGGATGGTAGGGTAGTTAGGCTCCTGGGGTGTGACCTGAGTGGCTGTCATAGCAATGCTTCTGGGAGGAGGCCAGTGTCACTTACCAGCTGGGTGACCTTAATTAAGCCATTCACTCTGTGAGTCTCCATTCCTTCACCTTTGAAGGCAAGGACGGTGCCTTTTTTGAGGTTATTGTAAGGTTGGGAGTGATGGATAGATGGATGGATAGGTGAATGGATGGATGGATGGATGGATGGATGGATGGATGGACAGCCCTTGTACCATTCCTAGCACAAAATGCACATTTGACAAATGCAGTAGTTATTACCATTAGTGTTTTCATTGTAATTTACAGTGCCCTGGGCATACTAGCCCTAAGGAAGGCAGGTCCTGAACAGGAATTCCTGGTGCCTGACAAGGCACCTGCCATTTCTCTGTGATGCCAAAACTTGCCAGTAGATCGGCTTGGAAAACATTTCCTCCCATTCTACTGTAGAACTTGCCACCTCCCAGGTGGCTGGGAGGGTGTGTGCCCACAGGACAGAGTGACAGCCTCTGGGCATCATCACCCACAGTGGAAGGAAGGGCCCCTCACTAGCTGACTTTTTATACCAGTGTTCCTTTCCATCTCCCAGCAGGTGGGATAGGAATGGCCCCATTCTTCAGGTGGCTGAGCCATGCAGACAGGTCTGCCTCCCAGACCCCTGATACCTGGGGCACATTCCCAGAGTGTGCCTTGCCTTTGCTCCCACCTTCTGATTAGTAGGTGTCTCATGGTGCCCTTTGCCCCTCATTCTTCCCTAGACCTTGGGCCTCCTTGCCTCCATTCCTGCTGTTCCTGACTCAGGCTGGGGCTTCCATTGCCCTAGAATCTGATCAACTTACACAAGCCTCACTTTCTTTGATGATCTTTCTTATTGTGATCAAGACCCCAGTGAGAGGCCAGATTCCTTTCTGAGGGTCTTGCAGCACCAGTGGAGGACAAGGTGGGCAAGGCCTCAGCTCCTGGAGGCTGCTTTAGATCACTGAGGAGGGATCCCTGGGTGGCGCAGCGGTTTAGCGCCTGCCTTTGGCCCAGGGCGCAATCCTGGAGACCTGGGATCGAATCCCATATCGGGCTCCCGGTGCATGGAGCCTGCTTCTCCCTCTGCCTGTGTCTCTGCCTCTCTCTCTCTCTCTCTCTGTGACTATCATAAATAAATAAATAAATAAATAAATAAATAATCACTGAGGAAACAAACACCCCTCCTCCAGGTCCCCACCCAGCACTGACCCTTCAGGCTAATTCATGAACAATACAAATAAATGATGTAAACTGTGAAGCAGGCAACCTTAATCTTGAACAAGGTCTGAGGTCTAGGGACAATTTAATTGGCTCAGGTCATGATCCTGGGGTCCTAGGGATCAAGCACCCCGCCTTCCCACCCACATGTACCCCATATCAGGCTCCCTGCTAAGCAGGGAGTTTGCTTCTCCCTCTCCCTCTGCTCCTGCCCCCTGACTTGTTCTCTCTCTCTCTCTCTCTCTCTCTCTCTTTCTCTTGATCTCTATGCCCAATGCGGGGCCTGAATCCACAACCCTGAGATCAAGAGTCACACACTCCACCAACTAAGTCAGCCAGGCACCTCTTAATGGTGAATTCTATGTAGTGAAGTGTCATGTGAATTTTATCTCAATTTTTTTTTTTTTTTTAAAGTCAGTGGAGCTGAAGTACTTAGAAGGCTACCCAGGCCATGGTGAGCTCTCAGTGCGGTTAGTTGACGTTTAGCTTGAACTCTGTGGGACCTGTAAGGTGGTCCTGATTGAGCTGATAGAAAAAATTCCTAAAAGGCATGTGACCTTTAGAGATTGAACTCACATTCTTAATAGATGTTAAATCATTCCTTGGAGCAGCTGGATGACTCAGTCTGTTAAGCACCTGACTCTTGATTTTAGCTCAAGTCATGATCTTGGGGTCCTGCGGGTCAGACTTCCTACTCAGCGGGAAGTCTGCTTGTCCCCCTCTCCCTCTGCCTGTTCCCTTGCCCATGTGCTCTTTCTCTTTCAAATGAATAAATAAATCTTTCTTTTTTATAGCATTTCTTGGCATAGTTTTTTCTCCCACTTATTTTCATACTCAGTTTCAATTTTACATACTTTATACACATTTCTGTATACATACAATAGATATAAATATGTATTTGGTGTTTTAAAATTTGATTTTCATGGAGTGCCTGGCTAGCTCAGTCAGTAGAGCATGTGACTCTTGGTCTCAGGGTCATGAGTTTAAGCCTCACACTTGGGCATGGAGATTACTTTAAAAAATAAAATTTGATTTTCGTGATAATTTTAGATATTTTTAAGATATGAGATGGGTTTCCAAGGCTCAAACTGCATTTGGTTTTGAAGCTCCATTGAGTTGTAAGTCCACGGCTGCTTTGTGGCTGAGCCAATCTGCTCAAGTCCAGGTCCTTCACCCTATTCCTTACAAGCTATGTGACCTGGGACACAACTAAGGTTGCTAGATTTAGCAAATAAAAATACGGACACTCAGTTTCATTTGAATTTCAAACAAAACAATACATTTTTAGTATATGCTCCAAGTATGAGAAATACTTATGTGTGTGTGTATGTGTATATATATATATATATATATATATATATATATACACACATATTTATTTTATCTGAAATTCTAATTTAACTGGCCATTCTGTATTTTCTCTAGCAACTTGAACATGACCTTATTACCTGTGAAAAGAAAGAGGTGTTGTTTTTTAAGATTTTATTTATTTATTCATGAAACACATAGATAGGCTAAGACATAGGCAAAGGGAAAGAATCAGGCTCCCTATGGGGAACCTGATGTGGGACTTGATCCCAGGATCTCAGGATCACAACCTGAACCAAAGGCAGACGCTCAACCATTGAACCACCCAGGGCCCCAAGAGTTTTTGAATGGAATCATATTTAATTCTTACAACTCCCTATTTTTCCCACAGAACAGACTGGCACAGAGAGGTCAAGTGACCTAGCTCAAGGTCACCCAACCAGAAAATCACTGAGCTGGGATTTGAACTTGGTTATGCAGAATTTGGATGCTCTGCTAAAATGGAATTTAAGACCAATATGCAGTGATCCATCTTGGTACATGGAGTCATGAGCTAACTTGGGAATGACAAAACTTTTCATTGACTGAGAAGGAATACTGAAAAAGAATGTTAGAGAATCAAATTTGAAGTAGTGTCTATATGGCCCCATCTATATTAATCTCCTACTGCTGCCACAACACATTGCCACAAACTTGGTGGCTTAAAACAACACAGATTTAGTATCCTACAGTTCTGGAGGTCAATAGTTGGAAATGGCTAAAATCCAGGTGTCAGCAGACCTGTGTTCCTCCTGGGGCTCTAGGAAAGAAGCTGCTACTTGCCTTTTCCAGCAGCTAAAGGCTATGGCCACATCACTCTGCCAGTCTCTGCTATCACATCTCCTTCTCTGACTCTGATCTCCCTACCTCCTACCTCTCATTCTCTTTCATTAAAAAAAAAAAAATTCATTCATGAGAGACACAGAGACATAGTCAGAGAGAGAAGCAGGCTCCCTGTGGGGAGTCTGATGTGGGACTCGGTCCCAGGACCCCAGAATCATGACCTGAACCAAAGGCAGACGTTCAACCACTGAGCCACCCAGGTGCCCCTCCCCTACCTCTCTCTTATAAGGACCCTGTGATTAAACTGGGCCCATGGGATAATTCAGGATAATCTTCCCTTCTCAAAATTCTTATCTGTAAATCACATCTTCGAAGTCCTTTTTTGCTGCGTTAACAAATTCACAGCTTCTGGCAATGAGGATGTGGAAATCTCTGGGGAGCCATCATTCTGCCTACTACACGGTCTAAGAGAGAAATTATCTAGTGGACTGGAGTGCTCTGGGCCTTAACTATATAACCTCTTTCATCTGCAGTTTTCAGAGGACTTACACAGAATTTTTCTCCTTACACTGATTGTGGGAAGTGGATTAAGGAAGGCAGCATGGAGCCTATCCTGTAAGGGAAGCAGAAGACAGGAGGCACAGTGCCTGAGTCACACAGCTAGAAAGAGACTCAGGCCCAGAGACTTTTCATCAGCATCTTCCTTCCCGGGTCCAGGCCCTGGGCCACTAAAATGGTGTTCTCACTGGTGGAGTGGGGCAACTTGTCAGGTACCCCCACAATCTAGTGGAGGAAGCCCTCTGGGTGAGCCAGCTCCCTTGGTTCTCCCCTCAACCAGCAGCCTTCTCCTGAACCAGGACCGGGAGGGAGGGAGGGAGAGAGGGGAGGAGAAGGCAGACAAGAACCTCCTTTTGGGGGAGAACCTCAGCATAGAGCCCAGACCGTGAAGTCCATTGGCCTCGGGCATGACCTTGACAGCAGCCCAGGCAGGTGGTCCCAGAGATTCCCACACCAGAGGCAAACTCTGATTAAAAAGTCTTCCAGGGATCCCTGGGTGGCGCAGCAGTTTGGCGCCTGTCTTTGGCCCAGGGCGCGATCCTGGAGACCCGGGATCGAATCCCACATCAGGCTCCCAGTGCATGGAGCCTGCTTCTCCCTCTGCCTGTGTCTCTGCCTCTCTCTCTCTCTCTGTGACTATCATAAATAAAAAAAAAAAAAAAAAAAAAAGTCTTCCAGCAAAACTCCCGAGAATGTCACTGTGGTTTATGGTTTTGCCTTTGAGTGCTGCTACATGGCGGCAGGGATGGGGCAGGCTCTCTCTGTGCCCCACAGATATTTAAAGGCATCTACCATGAACCTACTGATGCTTCTCCAGGCTTCCCCCCAACTCCCCATCCTTGTCGATGGCTTACATGCGCCATGCACTATTCCAGGAACTGGGATACAGCCACCGAGTCTGACTGGCAAGGTGCCTACTCCCCTGGCCCTCATGCTTTGGTGAGGGCAGACCAACAAACTACGTACAGAAGGACAGAGTAAGGATTCCGAGGATAGCAAAACAGGTCGAGACGAAGGAGGGTGACAGACAGTCGGGGATCAATGCGGTCCCCACTCCAAAGAGGAGAGAAATGGTTTAGGAAGGGCAATGTTGAGATGCAAACCAGTGGTTTACCCTCACTCTGTGCCACCTCCTAAAAGTCTCCCCTTGTGTCCTTCTCCAGGGAGACGAAGGGCAATTTGAGCGTGGGGGTGGTGCCCAGAGTCTGCGCATCATCCCTGAGGCTGAAGTCAGTCCGTTCTGGGAACAGAGTCCAGCCGTGGCCTGACTTCAGGGCCCAGAAGAATCTAAGATGGCCACTGCATGCCAGCTGAGCCAGGTTCTAGTGAGGAGGCTGGTGGGGTGATCTGTCCTTTCAGAGTGGCAGCCAGATGAGACGGGGGTGAGCCAGCCGTGTGGAGAGTGGGCCAGGTGTGTTTGTGGAAGTGAGGCTGAAGCAGTGGCCAGACCTGGGAGGAGAGAGCCAGAGGTGAGGGTGGATGATGCCAAGATATGAGGGGCTGGAGAGTAGGCTGCCCCAGCCTCGGGCCTGGGAGGGGTGGCTGTCCCTGGAAGGGGACCATGAAGCCTGTGGAGAAAACACAGTTTCTATTTCAGGAGGCTATTTAGCCTCTGCAAAGAGTGGCTGACGACATGCCCGGCACCTGGCTGGGTGGAAATAAACTGAGACACAAGGCAGTAATTGAGGTTATGCCCTCTGTCGACCCAGCCACCGCCTCTCCTCCCTGAGCTCCAGAGAGGTTGCTGGGGGCCAGGGTGGGGGGTGGATGGGAGGGTGGGGGTGGGGGAGGGGACTGCTCCAGCTAAATGATGCTGGTCCCTGCCCCACTCTCCACACCCAGGGCATTCTCCTATTGGGACCTCAGCTCCTGCTGTGTCCCCCCACAAGGAGGGCCTATCGCCTGATCTGCCTGTTGACTTCTTACCTTCAGCACCTCACCTCAAATGCTACCTCCTCCATGAAGGCTCCCCTGATGCATTTTGCTGTTCCCAGGTTCCCCTCTGAGCTCATATATTAGAGTTGGAAATCCACTTTGAGATGATTCAGCTCTGTCTAGAGCAAACTGACTTTAGTCTACTCCAGGGAGCGAACTCTAGGGAGTTCCTGGAATTGAATGCAAAATCACCTGCAAAACCAAAAGCATAGATGGTGGTTAAACAAAAGTGGCAAAGCCACATAAGGGAATATTATTCGGCCATAAAAAGGACTGGAACAGTGACTCAGGCTATGACATGGATGAGCCTGGAAAACATTATGCTGAGTGAAAGCAGGCAGGCATAAGAGGCCCAATAGTGTGTGATTCCACTTATGGGAAATATCCAGAATTGGCAAATCAATAAAAACAAGATCAGTGGCTGCCTGCAGCTCTGGAAAGGGGAATGGGGAGCGACTTGTGGGTACAAGGTTTCTTATTGGGATGATGAAAAGTTCTAGAACCAGATAGTGGTAATGGCTGCACAACATCATGAGGGCACCAAATGCCTCTAAATTGCAATTATTGAAATGGTGTATGTTACATGTATTTTACCACAATCATTTTTTTAAAAACCCAAATGCACATATCAGGGGAGAAACTCCCTAGCTTTGCTTAGATTTTCCAAAGGTTAAACTACTCTGATCTGGTCTGACACCGTCATGAAGCAGATGGTGATACTGAAGCACAGAGAGCAGAGGGGACCCATCCAAGGTCATTCAGGGGACGACAGGAGAGCCCAGCCAGGTTATGTAGCCACCTAACCAAGCACCTCTCCCACCCCTTTCTTCCCTTGTCTTTTAGCCTCTGCGGAACCCTCCCTGAACGGCCGCCCAGGCCTCTGTCCCGCTCCTAGCCAGGCTACCCACAAGCTGTGCAGCCTCCCAAAGTTAAAAGGCCTTCCAGAAGCTGGGCTCTTAGAATGAGTTTCATGAGTGTTTGTCTTTAGTTCTAGAGTGCACTCTGAGCACCCAGAGAGCAAGAGGGGATGTTTCTTATTTTCCTCCATATGTCACAGAGCTCCAGGCTACTTTCTTCAAGAAAGAAATCACTGTTCACCTGCAAGAAGTGCAGGTGGCAGACAGCCTCTAATGAACATTCTTTGCCCCAGAGGTCCACTACTCTGGAGAATCTGCAACACCGTCTGAGGCTTTCCCAGCCCAGTCCTGCTTCCTTCCCCTAAGGCTTTACCACACCCCCACTTTGCCCTGCAGTAAACATCTTGCACTCCTAAACCCGTCTCCATGTCTGCTTCCTGGCAAGTCCAGATGACACAGTGATCGGCTTGATCTATCTTAAGTGCTCCGTAAATGTTCACGGAGTGAGCTAAACTGGGGACTCCCTTGCGGGGGTAAGGTGGGTGGAAGGAGGCTAGTGGTTGGGCCTCCAAGAGCAAAAGAGAGGTTGTCTACGGAGGATGTTTCAGTAAGAAAGTGACCATATAGAGGGGCATGAAGAGGCGTCTGGGGAACACACAGGGAGCGGGGAGATTACCCCTACAGTCATCCTCCCTAGTTCCTCCCCTTGTCTAGGGCAGACTGAAGCAAAGCTCTGACATGGCCCAGAAGACAGGGCACAAAGAGTTCTGGCCTTGGATTTGGGGGAACCAGGCTCAAACTATACTTCCTGCTACTCAGGTGCCTTTACAGCCTCCTCTTATGTAGACCTCAGTTTTTTCATCTGTAAAATGGGTATAGAGCCCATCTTCCCAACCTTACCAAGATTTTGAGAACTGAGAAGATTCTATGGCTTATGGAGATCTCTGTGGTGGGTACTTTTCATGCATATTCTCAATTATGCATCTCAAGTACTCAAGTACATATTCTCAATTATGATCTCAAGTGGCCTTGTGTGGGAGGCATCATCATCTTCATTTTATAAGTGAGAAAACTCTGGCTCAGGGACGTCAAGGGGTCTGGTCCAAGAACACACAGCTAGCAAGCAGGCAGTCTGGCTCCAAAGCCCCTTCATTATTCCACACACAGTTTGAGTGACTACAAAGTGCTAAACTTGGGTTGGAGTGGGGGTGGGGACAAGGGACAGGCCTGCCTTGCTCTTAACGGAGGTTACATTCTCAAGAGAACTTGATAACAGGCGCGCACACGCGCGCACACACACACACACACACACACACACACACACACACCCCGCCGCCTGCCCCAACAAACAGAATAATTCGAGAATGCCTTAGGGCTCTAGGGAAAAAAATAAACAAACCAGGTGCAATTGTAAAGTTGAGACCACAGAGGGTCTACTTTAAATTCGGGGGTCAAGGGCAGCAGCATCTGCAGAGATTGAAACCAGCAGTACAAGGGGCGCCCAAGTCGGGGTAAAAGCCTGGGCTTTGGGGGAAGTGATGGAGAACCTGCGGCGAGCGCGGGCGGGCGGAGGCCACAGGGGACCGGCAGGGGCCACCGGGTCACTGAAGCCCACGGGAAGCCGCGCAGGGGGGTTCGGCGGGGCGTGGAAGAAACGGCCTGATGGAGGCGCAGAGGGAAGGCGGGCGCCGGGGCGATGCTGACTCACGCCCCCCGCCCACCTCGCCCCGCTCCCGCGGGTCTCGCCCCGCCCCCGCCCCGCCGGGCGCTGACGTCACGGCGCTCGCCGGCTCCTGTGACGTCACGCCCCCGGCCCGCAGCTTCGCTCGGTTCGGCGCGCGGCGGGAGCGGCCCTCGGCGGGCGCGAGGGCGTGGCCGGATGAAGAAGGTGGCTGCCAGGCAGTCTCCGCCCAAGCTGATCGGTGGGTGCGCCCCCGCGCGAGGCGCTGGTTGCTATGGACGCCTCGGCGGCGGCGGGCGGGAGGGCGCGGGGTCGCCGGGGTGTCGCGCAGCCTCGTTGTCCCCGGTCCCGCGGCGCAGGGTCACGCTCTCAGCCCGGGCGGCACCATGAAGTCTCTAAAGAAGGAGTCCCGCCTCAAAATGTCTACACACAGATTCTTGGAGGCCGCAGAAGTCTTTAAAGGTTGGCGCTGGCTGCCTTGGGCGCTCAGGAGAACCCGAGAGGGGCTGGGGTTCTTGGATGGGATTCACGGCACAGGGCCTGGAGGACGGGGGTGACACCAGGACAGAGGTAAAGATAACGGGGGAATGGGGTACGGAGCAAGGCGTACCCCAAACCGCAGGGCTGAAGGCAGCGACCCCTGAGGGGAGGGGGCCCAGTGCGCTGGGCCTTGGGGATGGGGACCTAGAAAGGCCGGAGAGGCCTCAGAGTCAACTGCTGGGCAGATGGCCCTGGGCAGGAAGGCCGGATCTTAGGGTGGGACTCCGCAGGCCCGAGCCCTCCGCTGGCGGGGGTTCAGAAGAGTCAGGAAAGAGGTCCAGGAACCCCAGTCCTTGGGAAAAGAGATTCAGAAAAGAATGCACGAAACATGTTGAGGTGGTGAAACCAACAACCCCACCAGGGGGATTCTTTGAGGGTGTTCACATAAGCCGCTGGCTGGAAAAACCCAGAAGAAATGCCCGACTTGGCCAGTTCTTCCCACCTCTTTCCACCACGTATGCCCTCTCGGGATGGATGACACTTGTCCCACTTGTTTAAACTGGAGACCGTCTCAGACATGACAGCGTCCTGGCCTCCTCTGGTTGCAGGTGGCGGAGTCCCAAGGTGTCTGACTGCACATTCACCCCCGTGGACGTGTTCCTATGTGCAACTCACCTCATCTCCATCTTTTGCCATTTCCATTTATTGAGGGCCTGGCTCTGTGGGCAGGCACTGTGCTGGGCAGCAACGGTGTCAGTATTAACTGTGTGACCCTGGCCCACAAGAAACCCAATCTAGTGAACTGCCAGAGGAGGAACCAGGCAAATATCAATGCTCGGATACAGGGATCCCTAGTGGTTAAGGGGGCTCAGAGCCCTTGATCCCAGGCCTTAGATGCTAGAATTTGGGGGAAAAGTTTTCTGAAGAGGTGACATCTGTGGCTGACATCCCCTCCCCCACCTTCTTCTGAAAAAAGGCAGTTTGCTTTCCCAGGTCCAGGGAGCAGGGAGCAGCATGAGCTGAAGCATGGAACTAGGACCTTGGTGGCCAGGGCAGAGGTGGTGGGTGTGGAGGAGAGGGAAGGAGCCAGACAGGGCTACATGGGTAGACGGGGGCCAGACCACGCCACGGCCTTACTTGCTAGGTCAAAAAGTCTGTTCATGCTCTTGCAGGCCCTGAGGAGACCCAAAGCCAGCCTCAGAGCAGCGGTCAGCGTGAGGAGAGGGGCAGGTCTGCAGTCAGCAGAGGCCCCTGGGAGGCCTGCTTAGTCACTATGGCTGGCTTTATCCCTCTTCGTAGTATAAAAGTCTGATTTAGGCTGGGTTGAGATGCTGTTTCATGACATAATTTTTTTTTAAGGTTTGTTTATTTATTTGAGAGAGAACACAAGCAGTGGGGAGGGGCAGAGGGAGAAGCAGACTCTCTGCTGAGCAAGGAGCTTGATGCAGGGCTCGATCCCGGGACTCGGAGATCATGACCAAGGCAGAGACTTAACGAACTGAGCCACCCAGGTGTCTCTCATGATATAATTCTTAACAGTTAAGAGGGAAAGAAAAATAGCTGGGCCCCTTTCCCAAGGGCAGTCAAGGGCTTTCTTAGCCATTGCCTTCTGCACACCTAGTTTCTGGATCTTATCAGATTTGAACTTTCTACTGTAAACGAATCAAGGAAAGATTTATCACTACATATTTATTTTTTTAAGAAGGGGAAACGTAGTTTGTTAAATAGCCATTTGAGTTGGGAACATGCACTGGGGTGATGAAGGATAAAGCCAGTGTTTAGTTTGGCATGCAAGATACCCCTCTCTTCCCCCTAAAATATCTCAGGGGATGTCAATAATGTAGTATAAAAGTACTTTTTACACCCTCTCCCCCATATGATATAATTAATCAACACATATAATCTTGTGCTATGTTTCTCCACGGTCTCTGAATTATAAGCAAAAAGGCAAGCAAATAATGTGACTATAAATCTGTTTGGGGACGTGAGCCCTTTTGACTTCCGTGTTTCTCCCTGCTTTTGTTAAGAAACCGGGAAGACTCCCAGCAGTACCAGATGCCCCTCGCCAATCAATGAAAGCTCTGCCCTGAACCCTGGGGACAGCCTCTCCCCTGATTCTCCCAGTGCAACCCTGAATTCAGAATTTCCCAAAGACCTTGGTCAACATTGAAAAGGAATAATGTAAAAAAAAAAAAAAAAAGAAAGAAAGAAAAAGAATAATGTTTAGATAACACAAGAAACAGAAAACTTGAGGCCAGGTTTCTTCTCCCTCCATAGTTTCTCCCCTTTCCCCCACCCCTACCTCGTCTGAGTACCTTGCTTCTAGCTGCCTGGCCTAACACCAGCAGAAATGTTACCCAACTGCCCCATGTAAAGGGGCTGTCTCTGACCCCCTCACAGCTGCCAGGATCAAGGGAGAAATGCCAGCTATGGGACTCCCCAGAAGCCCCACTCAGCTTGGGTTTCTAGACCAAAGAACAGGGAATAGCTGAGCCTCCATTAAGTTTAGTAGTAAGACATATCTTGATCCTGCTGAGCGCTCCCACAGGTCCTGAAATGACCCCCCTACACACAATAGTCCTTCCTCCCTGCTCTCCCCAACTTGCCTCTCCAAACCACCAACCTCCCCCGCCCAGCCCCCAGTCCACCTGGCTTACCCTCATTGGATGAATCACTCTGAAATGCTGCTTTTACCAACTCACTCTCCTGGACCAAACCTTCTTCCTGCCAGCAAGAAGACAGATGCTTCAGCCTTACTTTACCAAGCTGTCATGCCCTGATTTTTCTCTCATCCCCAATATCACCCCTACCTCCCCCAACAAGCCTTCTGTGTCACCATGCCTCACATACGTCATGCTCTGCCCTGCCTCCACCTTTGTTCTTTGACCTCACTTGGAACATCTTTGTTTGCTGCTCTGCCTGTCTGAAGGTTTCTGGTCCTTCAGGGCCTAACTTAGCCTCTGTTCCCTGCACCTGCTCTTCTGAACCTTTCTTTACAGCCCTAACCTGTATGATCCACATCCATCTGTTCCCTCTTTGATGTGTAATCAAACACCTTATCTGTGCCACTAAGTTAGGCCCCTATGTTATGCTGGTGCATGTTAGTGTCTGCTGCAGTTTTTCAGTTCCTCAAGAGAAGGAGCCATAGCTTAGCCTTTTTTTTTTTTTTAAGATTTTATTTATTTAATCATGAGACACACAGAGAGAGGCAGAGACATAGGCAGAGGGAGAAGCAAACTGCCTGAGGGAAGCCTTATGCAGGACTTGATCCCAGGACCCCAGGATCATGACCTGAGCCCAAGGCAGACAGTCAACCACCTAGGTGCCCCATCTTCTCTGCAGTTTATAGCACACACAAAAAAAGTTGCTCAATGAATATTCTCTACGGTGAGTTGAAGTTCCAAATGTATATATCATTTTTCTAAATACTTCATTAACTAGAACACAGTACTCCCTGACTATGCCATAACAGAGCATTAAACAGCATTCAAGATAACCTCAGAGAAATCTCAGAGCAGAGTATTTCAGAAATCTTTAGCAATGTTGAAGGTTTTTAAGTTTACGCATGGTAATTATACGCCCACCGGTAAAAAGCATACATCTGGAGATATTTAATCCCTCGGGAAGATGTAGACCCAGCTGAGGTGACAGACAGGAAGCAGAAGTCCTGGAAAATATAAATTCCAAAATAGTTATTTATGTAAAGTCTTTTTATTTATTTATTTAATCTCCACACCCAGTGTGGGGCTCCAACTCATGACCCCTAGATCAAAAGTTACATGCTCCTCTAACTGAGCCAGCCAGACATTCCCAAATTCCAAAATATTTATAAAAGGAGACCGTCAACTGCTACCAGTTCTCTCTTGGACTACCACCAACTTTGGTGGCTTTATGTACAAAGGAGAGAGGAAGTGGAAATTAAGACCTAAGGCTGTACCTGCACGTACAGCAGCAGATGGGACCAGAACTCGGGGGTCAAGCCGTTCAGCCCTGTGTGTGTGTGTGTGCATGCACGTACGTGCACACAGCTCAGTGGTTTAACTGACAGATACTCCTGGGTTTCTGCTGACCTTATTGGCAGAGGAGAAGACTCTGACCAATAGGCTGCGTTTAGAATTATGTTGGAATGATTCTGGCGTGGGTTTTTCAGCCACTATGTGGGCATTTCCTAAAAACATTGGATTTTGGTAATCAAAACCCCTGCTTTGATGTTTTAGTGATATTGCCCCTTCAAAATTAGAGTACTCTGAGGAGCAGTGGACAAAACCAAGTTTTGTTTTAAAGTCTCTAAAAGGGGGCAGCCCCGGTGGCACTGCGATTTAGTGCCGCCTGCAGCCCAAGGTGTGATCCTGGGGACCCGGGATCGAGTCCCACGTTGGGCTCCTTACATGGAGCCTGCTTCTCCCTCTGCCTGTATCTCTTTTCTCTCTGCCTCTCTCTCTCTCTCTCTCTCTGTGCCTCTCATGAATAAATAAATAAAATCTTTAAAAAAACAACAACAGTAGTTTAAAAATAAATGAATAAAGTCTCTAAAAGGCAGGACTTAGTCTTTCTGTTGATTATCCTGTGGTGGGCCTTACATCACATCATTTTTTTTTTTTTAAGATTTTACTTATTTATTCATGACAGACAGAGAGAGAGAGGCAGAGACACCGGCAGAGGGAGAAGCAGACTCCATGCAGGGAGACTGATGTGGGACTCGATCCCAGGTCTCCAGGATCACACCCTGGGCTGAAGGCGGTGCTAAACCGCTGAGCCAACGGGGCTGCCCACATCACATCATTCTAAACTAGGGGGCAGCAGACAGGAGGACCCTAGCCAGAGAAGCAAGATGCATTTGAAACTGTTAACCCACGTCTGTGGAAAGCAGACCGGCAGTGTATTCTCACTGGAGAGTGACTCGCTCTAACCATGAGTTGTCAGAGCTGCGCTCCAGCCCCCGCACTTGAGAGAAATAGGCTCAGATCTCTCCACTTTCGTCCAGTCCCACGAGCCACTTTTGTCCCCAGTAGACTCATAAATAGTGCCCCGCTCCGTCTTGCACCCCCCAATCTGTTCCTTGCTATATTGTAGCCCACGGGGTAAAGACCGAAGTCCTTTACACAGCTCACTAAACTCTTCGCCATGTGGCGCCTACTTCCCTTCCCAGGCACTGCTTTCTACCCCCCATCTTGCTGCACTCCAGCTATTTGAAAAATGTGCTCTGAGTTCCAGATGCCCACTCTGTTCTGTTGCCTCTAGGCCTCTTCCTGCTGTTCCCTTTGGAATGCCTATTCCCCAAGCCTTTCTCACATCTAAGTTCTGTCATCTTCAGCTCTTGGGTTAAAAATCACCCCCGCAGGAAGCCCTCCCTGAGTGCCCCGTGCACTGGGCTGGGGTCCCCCTCGATGCCCCCCATGGTGACCCTAGTTCAGTGACCCTGTTTGACAGTCTTGTCTCCTATGAGTTTGTGTTCTTGGAAACCTGAGACTCTGCCTGTATCCCCGGAGCCTAGCACAGTGTCTGGCTGGATGCTTAAACAGTATTTATTATATGAAAGAATGTGAAATAAATGCTCAAAGGTGAATGTTCTGCTTCCCTCAGAACATCTACATTTTAGCCAGTATCTTAGGAAACCTGGTGTCTTCACCTAGAACAATGCATGGTTTGCCAGCAAGAAGGGAGGCTGAGAAAGCATCTAGTCTGGTTGTCTCAAACTCCTCAGCATCAGAACCACCTAGGGTGTTAAAAAGAACAACAACAACAACAACAAACAGTTCCCCTGGCCCTGGCCCTACTCAGTATTATTTTTATTTTTTTTATATATTTTAAACTTATTTATTTATTTATTTATTTATTTATGAATGAGAGACATACAGAGAGAGACAGAGAGAGAGAGGCAGAGGCACAGGCAGAGGGAGAAGCAGGCTCCATGGAGGGAACCCGATGTGGGACTCGATCCTGGGTCTCCAGGATCACACCCTGGGTCAGAGGCAGGTGCTAAACCGCTGAGCCACCCAGGGATCCCTGGGAAGCTATCTTTGTATAACTCTCCAGAAGATCCTCAGGCAGACATTTGACTAATATTTGGTAACCACTGATTTAGTCCAGCTTTCTCTTTTTACCAAAAGGAAGGCAGAGACCAGGAGAGGGTAAGTGATATACCCAAGATTGTATAGCTTCTAAGTAGCACAGCCTGGAATTGACTCTCAATTCTGATCTCAACTCCAGCTCCAGAAGTCCCAGTCACTGTAGCAGGCCAAGAGGAACAGGTAGGGGGACCTTCCAGAGTAAACTGCAGACCGTCTTAGCAGCCTCTGCTGTCTGTCTAGGTGTTGAGCTCTGCCTTCTACCATGAAACCTAATATAGATAGATATTACCTATCAGATAGTAGAATATATTATATATCTATTAGATATTAGAATATTTATTGTATATTAGAAATATATATATATATACTTGTACCTTTGCTTCTCTTCAGAAAAGAAGCGGGCAAAGGTACCTGAGCAGCCCACACCCCCCATTCAGGAAGAACCAGAGTCTGTTAGCAATGTCCTACAAGGAGATGACATTCTTGCCTTAGCCATCAAGAAAGAAGACCTCAAGAAGGTAAGCATAAAGTCCAGGGATCCCTTACAGCAGGAACTTTTCTGGGCCAGTCTATGTGGTCTAAAACATCGACCATGTCTACATGTCTACTCTCTCTTCACCACCTTCCTACTCAGAGGGAATGTCTTATTCCATGGAAAAATTGAACATGAATTTTTTTAGAGTTCTTTTAAATTTAAATTCAATTAATTAACATATAATGTATTATTGGTTTCAAAAGTACAGGTCAGTGATTCATTAGTCTTAATATAGCACCCAGTGCTCATTACATCACACGCCCTCCTTAATGCCCATCACCCAGTTACCACATCTCCTCTCCCCACTCCCTCCCCTCCAGCAACCCTCAGTTTGTTTCCTACGATTAAGTCTCTTATGATTTGTCTCCCTCTCTGATTTTGTCTTGTTTTTTTTTTTTCCTTTCTTCCCCATGACCCTCTGTTTTGTTTCTTAAATTCCACAGGAGTGAGATCATATGATAATTATCTTTCTCTGATTGACTTATTTCACTTAGCATAACATCCTCTAGTTGAACATGAATTCTTTGCACTTTTGCATCTAACAGAATTTACTATGTTGTTTTAACGTTTCTGAGAGTCCTATAGAACCCCAGGGAAATGAGATATTGAGGTATGTCTTGCTTCCCATGGAGGCAAGTGCCCATCATCCCCATTTCACAGATGGGAAAATGAGTCTGAGAAGCACATTACAGATGTGGATATAGCTGCTAAACCCTAACCCCATGCTTTACCTGGGAGAGTCAGCCATTCCTCACCTGTACTGTCTGGAGACACTACATGTTAGTTTTTTTCCTCCAGAACATTACTGAGCCTTATGTCTGTTGCATGGGCATTTCCTCGACAGAGCATATGGACAGAGTTGGAGCAACAGATTTGTCAGCCTTCAGGAATTCCACCAAGAATTAGGACAGAGGAGATGGGTGGTGTTTTTTCCTCCTCCTGATCTCAAGTGGAATTCTCCTCTGTTTTGTTTTGTTTTTAGCAACACATTCCTCGCCTTTTTGAGACACAAGACAGACCTGTCATTACCCAGAAATTTATCATCCGTAAACTCAAACCCAAGGATCCAAAGAGGAAGGTCTGCCACTTAGTAGCACATCCCGCAACTCCAGATGCAGCCACGAAGCCCCTGGACTACTCTGGTATGTCCGGCCTTGGCCCTGGCGTCACTGGTCTCTGAATTCATGGGACCAAGCTGGGTCGCCATCAGAAAATAACCCCCTTGAAATGTTTCCATGAGGTAGTCCTTTCCCTCCTTTTCCCCACCAGGTCCAGGTGACAGCTTCCATGGCTCTGAACAGATCCTGTCTCACCACATCTTGGGAAGCCTCCAGGACTTTAAGAGAATTGCAGTTGCTCAAGGGAACACCCAGGTTGGTTTGTACAGAGCTGCTCGGATGAGAGAAGTCACTGAAGTCGTTCCAGCCTTAACCAGCTGGCAGAGTCCAGCAGGACTGGGGTTACAGAGACAGTTCAGTCTATGGGCCCTGTGTCCGAAGTGCTAGCAACCCTCCACCTGAAAGGGTGAAACCACCTTAAACTAGCTTCAGCTGAAGTCAGGAGTTCACAATAAAGATACAGAAGCTCCTCAAGGAACCCCAAAGCAAGAGTGTGTCCAGCTCCAGTTAGACTGGACTCCGACCCCAGGACTCAGAGTTCCCACTCCCTCCTTCCCTCCATTCTTCTATGCACCAGCTTCATTATCCCTCCTCCAAAGCCTGGCCCACTTCCTCTTTGGTCCACATGGTGGAAGAAGGTGGCTTCCTGAAGCTCCCAGGGCCACATGTCTGCCTGACTTTCCCCGGCATGGGGTGCTTTGCTCTCTTTTAGTTCCTTTGCTGTCCTGGCTCTAGGCAAAAATCTCTGGTCTGGTGCCAAGAGGCCTGGAGTCATATAAAAATGGCTCTGTGGCCCTGCAGATGAAGGTGTCAATTAGCATTGGTTGTGAGGGGGACCTATAGACTGAGTTGCCGACCACCGTCTCAGAGCAAAGGTTCCTATCTGAAAGAAAGGTATCTGACAGGGGCTTCCAAGGCTCTCTGGGTCTGTCAGTCCCTATGTGAGGGTCCAGAACAGGAGGGCCTCTGAGCAGAAGGTCGTGAGGGTGGGGGGACAGTAGGGGGTGAAGCCTGGAGAAGTCTCTGCTTGACTCTGGCTCAGTACCTCCCTGTCACCCACACGCCTTCGGTGTACTTTGCAGCTGGCTGAGCTGATACACACCCCACCAGGCTTGGTGACCCTAATCTCAGCTAAAAAAGAACCAAAGCAGAAAGCCCCAGAAGAAAAGAAGGCACATCCCTGGGCCCCACCTCCTCAGCACAACTTTCTCAAAAACTGGCAGCGCAACATCAACTTGTGGAAGCAGCAGCAGGAAGTCCTCAGCGGTGAGCACAATGGATGGGGTTCCTGCTGAGCCTCATCCACCACCACCACCACCACCACCACCACCACCACCACCGAGGCTCTGCTGCTGTGTTTTTCTGTCCCTCCGCCCAGCCACAGGCTGGCCCCATTTCCACCATCTACTCCCAAGTGCTCCTTCTCTTAGCGGGTCCTGAAATCAGCCCAGCCATGGCGCTGACCAGTGTGCAGTACTGGAGCCTTTGTTCTGACTCAAGGAAGGGGCTCCATTCTTGGCTTGCCCTTTCTAGAATGCCTGAAGAAGCCTGTGGGGGAGCTGCTGATGCACACTGGGGAGACCTACCGACAGATCCAGGAAGAACGGGAGCTCATTGACCGAATACTTCCAACACAGCATGATGGGAAGGTGAGGACAGAGTTCCCAAGTGCTCCGTGAGAGGGAGTCTGGACCCAGGGATGGCTGCCTCAGGTCGCACAATTAGGAACAACAACAAATCTGCTCATTGCAAGGCCTTGTTAAGCTCTGAAGGACTTTACTAAATCCTCTCATTGGTCCTGTTTTCAGATGCTTGGGGCTGCCTGGCTAGCTTGGTTACTCAGCCTGTGGTGGTCAGTGGTAGTCAATTTGAGGGGAAAGCTACTGGGTTATTAGAATAGTCTCAGTGTTCTAAAAGCCAAGACTCCAGCTCTCAGGTGACCTGGGGCATCATCCTGTGCTCTGGTTTGTCAGTGCAGCCACCTATGTGGGCCCAAGCCACTCGACTTGGGCTACAGCAGGGCATCCCAGAAACAAAGTGGGTGCTTCTGTCCTGCTCTCGGGCAGCAGCGAGTTCCCCAGGGGGAGCATCTGAAGTCTGTGGCACTCTTGTTCCCCGGAGCCCTGGACCTCCACCACCCTCTCTCCAAAGTGTCCAAGTGATGTGACTCATGTCCTTGCCAGAGCTGTGAGGAGACCACTGGGTTCTGGAGTCGCCTGGAATACTTGGGAGATGAAATGACGGGTCTGGCAATGACAAAGACAAAAGCTCAGCGTGGCATCCTGGAACCAATCACTCACGTCAGGAAGCCCCGCTGCATCCAGGTGGAGATGGGTGAGGAGCAGGTTGGAAGCACACTGGCAGCTTGCAACTGGCCTAGGATGGGGGGTGCGGGTGGGGGCCAGCATGGCTCTGGAGTGAGAACTGCCTGGGATGGAGGCCTCTAAGCCCTGGAGGTCCAGCCCCCTGCAGTAGGTTAGTGAGAGAAGTGGGAAGGGGGCTGTGGGGCTGCTCTGGCTGTGTGGCCGCCATGGGCCCGGTAGTCATCAGGCACCTGGAATGTGGCTAGCATGGACCCAGGTGTGACTGCACACTGGTTTCAAAGATTAGTACTAGAAAAATACTTTAGTAATCATTTTTATATTGATTACATGTTGAAATGATACTCGTTTTGATCTGTTGGGTTCAACTATATTACTAAAGTTAATTTCACCTGTTTCTTTACACCTTTTCCAATGTGGCATCAGGGAATTTTAAATTACATTGGTGACTTGCATTTATGGTTTGCATGCTATTTTCTGTGTGGCGGCACTGCTTTAAAGGCTGCCAAAATTCCTGGGTTCAGCCCTTCCCCCCCACTCCAGAGAGTTACTTTGCCAACTCCAGAGAGTTACTTAAGCTCTCTGGTCCTCAGTTTCCCCATCTGTAAAGTACTGTGGAATGTGAGAGTGTTAAATGAGACAGGATGTATAGTAAGAGATTTGGGACAGTTGTTAAAGATTCAGTCAAACGTAGCTGCTATTATGATTATAATCCAAAGGGCAGCCTGGGTGGCTCAGTGGTTTAGCACCGCCTTCAGCCCAGGGCATGATCCTGGGGACCTGGGATCGAGTCCCACATCAGGCTCCGTGGATGGAGCCTGCTTCTCCCTCTGCCTGTGTCCTGCCTCTTTCGGTCTCTGTGTCTCTCATGAATAAATAAATAAAATCTTTAAAAAAATGATTATAATCCAAAGGTTTGCAGGTTTGCAAGCTGATCTTGCAGGATGTCCTGTACCGGGCTGCTGAGGTGGTAGGTTTGGGACAGGAGGACTGGAATCAGGCCTCACAGGGAAACTGTATTTTCTACTTTCTCAGAAGTGGTGCTGGGGGGAGGGGGTGCTCGCAGAGCCCTTGAGAGTGAGTAGGTGGGGAAGAGGCCACCACAGCCAACTGTGCTGAGGACCTCTGGACCCTGCTGCTTTAGGACTGCCAGCCCAGAAGGAGGCTTGGTACCGCTACACCTGGGATCGGAGTCTGTTTCTGATCTACCGACGTAAGGAACTGCAGAAGGTCATGGCAGAGCTGGATTTCAGCCAGCAGGTAGGTACGCCTCTGTGCTGGGTCCGAAGCCCCTTCGTGATGCCCCCATCTTCAGTGAGCTAATCTTCCCTTTCTCGATCTCTCTGAGGATATTGATGGCCTGGAGGTGGTGGGCAGAGGGCATCCTTTTACGGCTGTTACGGTGGAAGACTATTCAGTATTTGATAGGAGCCAGGAAAGCTCCTCTGAAGACATTGTGTCCTTGTGAGTTGGCCTGGACCCTCAGGAGAGAGGTTGGAAAGAGTGGCTTTCCCCAGCATGCACAGTACAAGGGGCAGACAACCCCCTCTGAAACCCAAGTGCTTCCATCCCAGCTTGTCTCTGGGTCCCTTCCAACACCTGCGCCAGCTCTGCTATGACCATCTGCTCCCTTCCAGCAACCAGCCCCTAAAGGGGATTTCCCAGCCATTCCTTTGCTGGTAAATGCCATGCATGCCGAGTGGCCATGCGTGAAGAATCTGTGTGTCCAAGAAGTGCCCACCCGTAGGAATAGAGCAGGACAAAGTGAAGCCGAGTGGAGCTGAGGGTCCTCCATCAGAGGCCAGAGCCAGGCACCTCTCCAGACTTCCTGGCAGCCATTTCCCTGGCCTCCCTGTGGCAAGACTGTGGTAGCTAGGGAAAATAAGTCATTGGTTTTTCTTACAGAGACTTGTTGGCCAATTACCCTGATGTGATCCCCATGCCTATTCTTGGCCCTTCTCTGCTGTTCTGTGGGAAGCCAGCTTGCTGGATCAGAGGCAGTAACCCACAGGACAAGGTAAAACTGCTTCCACTTTCACCCACTTGCTGGAAGGGCCTCCCTCAGGTGCAGTCACAAGGAGCTTGGACAGTCACCTATTTGCATTTTTATCTGGTCATGCATTCAGCATGTTTGAAAATGGTAACAGCAGTGCTAACTTAGGCCAGAATAAAATCACAAGGCTGAAAAGAGACTGTCACAAGCCACCCAGTTTGTACCTAGCCACCCCCCCCCCAAGCATGTAAATAAGCAAACCTTCTCAAACAGGTAGGGCTTCAAGAAGGTTCTAAAATATTCTTCAGGGGGTGCCTGGGTGTCTCACTTAGTTAAGCATCTGACTCTTGATTTCAGCTTGGGTCATGATCTCAGGGTCGTGAGATGGAGCCCATGTGAGCTTCCATGCTGGGCATGGAGCCTGCTTAAGATTCTCTCTCCCCTTTTCCTCTGACCTTCCCCCCCAACCTCACTGCCCCCCTGCCGGCTCATGGACATGCACCATCTCTCTCTCTCTTTCTTTTAATCTCTCTCTCTTAAAAAAAGAAAAAAAAAAAACCTTCAGATCTGAGGAGCAGAACTGTTCATCAGATACAAAATCTGTTTTCTCTCCCCTTCTTGCTGTGGATGGCAACTTCAGAGACAGCCACTATCCTGGTCCAATGATAGACCTCAGAGCACCCAGGCATTGGAGGACTGGGACACAGGACTTTTGGTGTCAAACCCAGAAAAGTCCCTGGCACACCAGGATGAATTGGTCACCCTGGGCCAGAGCATCCCTCAAAGACGTTTCTCATAACTCCTCCTCCCCCAGAAGCATGTTGGAATTGCCGTCCGTTTGATCTTTGAAACTCTAGAAGGAGAGAAGACATCTTCAGAACTGACTGTAGTCAATAACGGGACAGTGGCCATTTGGTATGACTGGCGCCGGAGGTCCCAGCAGGACTCTTTCCAAGGCCTGAAGAGAAGCAGGATGCCGCGGTTTTATTTTAACAATCGGGAAGGTACCTAGCTGCACTGCTCCCTGGCTTTTGCCCTCGTTCTGTGAGGAGCCAGAGTTTGGCTGATGCTCCTGAAAATTTGAGCCCCTCTCCCTGGCCTCATCCCTCCCATTTCTTCCATGTATTGTGTCCTCTCCCAACTGTCCATGTCTTTTTGGTGGAACAGTCATACTCTTGAGATCACAGAGAGGAGAGTCACCAGAGAGCAAAAACTTTCTAGAGGTTCAGTTACCTATATGCTCAGACCTGAGGTTAGGAACCCTTAATCCCTGTTTTCCTGAGACTTCCCCAGTTTTTGCACAGAAAGTTGAAAGTCAGGATCCCTGGGTGGCATAGCGGTTTAGTGCCTGCCTTTGGCCCAGAGCGCGATCCTGGCGACCCGGGATCGAATCCCACGTCGGGCTCCCGGTGCATGGAGCCTGCTTCTCCCTCTGCCTATGTCTCTGCCTCTCTCTCTCTCTCTCTCTCTGTGTGTGTGTGTGTGTGACTATCATAAATAAATAAAAATTTAAAAAATTAAAAAAAAAAAGTTGAAAGTCCTACGTCCCAGGAGACCCCTTGGTTCTGGGCAAATCGGGATGGTGTCGGTCACTCTGCCTGGGGCTCCGTTAACTGTGTATGCAAAGGTTTAGGGTTCAGTTAACTTTATACATACAGGCTTCAGGCCCAGCTGACTCCTGTGTGGTGAAAACCTGTCTTGGTCCCTCTCAGGTGTGATCCTGCCTGGAGAAACGAAAACCTTTACCTTCTTCTTCAAGTCTTTGAATGCAGGGATCTTCAGGGAATGTTGGGAGTTTGGAACCCACCCCACCCTGTTAGGAGGTGCTCCCCTGCAGGTCAATCTCCATGCAGTCTCCCTGACCCAGGATATTTTCAAGGAAGAGAGGAAGTTACTGAAGGTAAGAGGCCCGGGATGTTGGCCCCATTGGACACCAGATAAGTTCCCCTGGTCTTCTTCCTGGTACTACCTTCAGGGATCTTATTTCTCCCAGCTTAAGAGGTGAGTTTTTTGGAGTGGCGCAGCGGTTTAGTGCCGCCTGCAGCCTGGGGTGTAGTCCTGGAGACCCTGGATCGAGTCCCACATCAGGCTCCCTGCATGGAGCCTGCTTCTCCCTCTGCCTGTGTCTCTGTCTCTCTTTCTCCCCCTCTCCGTGTATGTCTCTCATTAATAAATAAATAAAATCTTTTTTTAAAAAAAGGGGTGAATTTTTCACCAACAGGTAGCTGGTTTTGCTCAACCAGCACTCCCCAGGGCTTTGTGACATAAAAGGTGGGTAGGCAGGTGAGAAGAGGAACAGCTTTCTGCCCCACCTGCAAGCAGACCTGCTGGAAGTTCTGTTCCTGCACTGTGTTCTGATGCTATCCAGTGGGGTCTGATTTAACTGGCAAGCCTTCTGAACCAGAGAGAACAACTTAACTAGTGGGGCTGACACCCGGGGAGAGAGTGAGGTGGGCACCGGGAGTCTGCTGGCCCTGGCTCCAGTCGGTTCCAGAGCTGGCCAGCGGTTGTGCTTCCAGGTATTCTGTAGAAAGCTGCACTTTTTTTTTTTTCTTTACTGTAGTCCCCAGATACAAGCCAACTACTTTAGCTGGGGGTCAGCCCCAGGTGAGCACAGGTAATTCTGATAAGTGCCATGTCTGCTTGACTTGCTGACTATAGGACCATCTCTCACATAAGATGCCCCTCCACTGTTCCTGCGACACCAACAGTGTGGCCAAGCCACACTGTAAACAGGGCCCAAACCATGGTGCCCCTACCCCTTGCCCTTCTTCCTAATCTGAGGGGAAAATGCTGACTGTATGACCTTCTGGCCCCACAAGGGAGCAATATCTCTGGGACTGGCTTCCCCTCCTATGTCCTTTCAGCCTCTTTTTTTTTTTTTTTTTAAGATTTTGTTTATTTATTCATGAGAGACACAGAGAGGCAGAGACACAGGCAGAGGGAGAAGCAGGCTCCCTGCAGGGAGCCCAATCACAGGACCCCCGGATCATACCCTGAGCCAAAGGCAGAGGCTCAAACACTGAGCCCTCCAGGCGTCCCCCTTTCAGCCTCTTTTAGGGAAGGATATTTGGTGATACCCAGGGGTTTTGACTGTGGGAACAGGAGTATGCATATGTGTGTTAGTGTGTGTGTGTGTGTGTGTGTGTGTGTGTTTAAGAGACAGACAGTGGCAGTAGCTTAACCCCTAGGAAGGCACAAAGCCCTGAGGGCTCTGACCCCCCTCGGGGCTGCAACATGGGTTTTGAAAGGCTGAGCTGCCATCTTGTCCCACCTTCCTTTCCCCAGCATAAGATGGCTGCCCGCGAAGCAGTCACCATCGTGGAGAGCGTGCTGCAGGAGCTGCTGAGTGGGATCCTGACCCCAGAGCGTGCACAGTCCCCCGTGGATGCCTATCTCACAGAGGAGGACTTGTTCCACCATAGGAACCCCCGGGTACAGGCCCAGCGCCCACCCCTGCGCCCTCACCCATTCTGAGCATCTTCCATGAGTTACTCACTTTCTCCTCACAGCAGCCCGGTGCTGGGGGTACTATTTATATCCTTGCTTTACAGTGAGGAAACTGAGGCCCAGGGCAGTTAAACAATTTGCCCAAGATAACTTAGCAAGTAAGTGGATGCCTGGTCAGAATGGAGCTGCACAACCCCAGTCTTACTTGGAAATGCAAATACAAAAAAAGCTTTAAGTCAGAGATACTCAGGTGGAAGGGGAAGTGAGGAGCTGCTCTGGCCACAGCGGCTCCTGCTGGCTTCCTCCCTGCAGCCTCCATCAGTGCTCTTGGAATGGGGAAGGCAGAGCAGGCTTGCTGGGACTCTGGGTTCTCACCTTGCCTCCTGCCCTCCCCATCACATGTCTCCCCTTGCCTTTGCCGCAGCTGCATTACCAGCACCAAGTGGTCCAAAGCCTGCACAGCCTGTGGTGCCAGTACTTGACCCTGCCCCTCAAGGCCGAGGAGGCCAGGCCCAGTGAGGTGGAGTACCTCAGCCCCAAAGCCCAGGCTGCCACGCCACAGCCAGCCTGTGTGAACCCGGAGCCTTCAGCACCCTCTAAGAGTCCAGGCTCAGAATCCCAACTGTTCCAGCAAGAGAGTGAGGCTCCCAAGGACTCCCAAGATGCTTTTGGGTCCCAGAAGCCTGGAGCAGGGGCCCAAGGCACTCTGCGGAAGAGCATTATGGAGGAGATCCTGGTGGAGGAGAGCCCAGACCTGGGGAGCACCAAGAGCCCCTGGGAGCCGGATGGCCTTCCCTCTCCTGAGTGGAACCTATGCTTGGAGGATTTCAGAAAGGTGCTCCCCTGACTCTGAAGGGGTGGGTAGAATGGTGGCCCTGGTGTAGGTGGCAGTACACTGAGGGAGGGACCCAACAGACTCTCCGCCCCCATAAGCAAAGAAACAAACCCTGCTGAGAGCCCAGAGAAAGCAGTCTTTTGAGTCATCTCTTTTTGTCTTGGGTGCCTAGGTCACCGTGGAGTGGGGTGGGACAGATCCCTCTCTGACCCAGGCACACCTTGGAGAAGGGGTACATGGGTACATAGTTCTGGGGGAGGTCCCCTCTCCATGGCTGCATCTTCTGGCCATCTGTCCTCGCCGCACCAGGCCCATCACTAGAAGATGTAGAGATCCCCGGTGCCCTGGGCAGGACAGCTGCCCATGGTACCTACAACTCTGCCAGGCAGTGATGGCACTCCCCGAGGAGAACCAGAGGGAAGATGCCCTCATCAGGCTCAACAAAGCAGCCCTGGAGCTGTGCCAGGAACAGAGGCCCCTGCAATCTGACTTCCGGCACCAGGTGTGGTAGGTGCCCCCATGGGAGAGCCGGCCCTGCCTCCCCACTGTGAAGTCCTGCCTGTGGTTCTGGGCTAAGCCCAGATGCAGAAAGGTGCCACAAACATTCTCTGCTCTGGCACCTGCCACAGCAGCCCCCTAGCCTGGAGCATTTCCAGCAGATGGAGCTCCCCGTCTCTTTCCCACCTTCCTGCCTTCCTGCCTCAATGGAGCTCCCCGTCTCTTTCCCACCTTTCCCTGCCTTCCTGCCTCAATGAGCAGACGAATGGGCCGAGGAGGAACCGGAAAGCAGTGAGAAGAGGAGCATAGTGGGAATCCCTGGGTGGCTCAGCGGTTTGGCGCCTGCCTTTGGCCCAGGGCACGATCCTGGAGTCCCGGGATCGAGTCCCTCATCGGACTCCCGGCATGGAGCCTGCTTCTCCCTCTCCCTCTGCCTGTGTCTCTGCCTCTCTCTCTCTCTCTCTCTCTCTCTCTCTCTCTGTGTCTATCATAAATAAATAAATCTTAAAAAAAAAAAAAAGAGGAGCATAGTGAGACCATGAAAAGCCTCACATCTCCTTTGGAACTTGCTTGGCTATGCATGGGTGCCTTCAGTTGGTGGGGGTTGGGGAGGTGCTCAGGGAATCGCAAGTTCCCCCACTTTTGTCTTGCTGCACCCAAGGCTAGCCAGGGTCTCAAGCTGGACCCTAGACTGACCTAACCCTCGTCCTAGGCCACTCTTTCCCGGCTGTTGTCCCAGGGAAGCCAGATCCATATCCGAGCGCCAGCACAGGTGCTGGTGAGGCTGCTGGCTGGACCGGGCATGGCCTCTCTATGGCAGCCCCTGGGACCCATGTCTTAGAAGGGAAGGACCCATGGCTCCACATGTTCAAGGGCAAACGAGGGGTGACGGCTTTCTCCAGCATGCCTTGCTCTCTAGTTTGCAGCTGTGGCGGGATGTGATCGATGGCCTGGTGAGCCATTCCCTGTGGCTGAGGGCTCTGCTAGGTCTGCCCGAGAAAGAGACCATCTATTTGGACATGCCAGAAGAGCAAGGTCAGAATGCAGCCATGCACCACGTAGCTTCCCCACCCCTCCACCCAGCGGGCCGTGTGCTTCAGCCGTCAGCCATCCACGCCCTTCTGGTGGGACCTCTGTCAGGTTGACCAATGGAGTAGGCCCTGCTACCCTTCTGTCTACTGCTAGGATTTGGGATCCAGAAGTGACCTGAGCGACCACCTTCATTCAGTGCCCTGGTTTTATAGGTGGAGTCTCAGAGAGGTTGAATGACTTGCCTGTGCCATAGATGGGGCAGTGGTGGAGTGGGGACTGGAACCAGGCTTCGCACCCCTGCCCCACAGTCCTGTTCCATAACATCATTTGTCTCAGCCAGTGGCTCTTCACTCGTCTGGCTCTTCTGACCCTGCCTGTGGGGTCACTGAGGCCAGGTCATGCTGTCTTCCATTCACCTCCCTTAGATCAAAAGTCCCCTCCTTTTGTGGAAGCGAAAGCGACTGCCTCGAAACTTGGGAAGGAAGAGCGGAAAGGGACAGCCCAGGAAAAGAAGCAGCTGGGAATCAGAGAGAAAGAGGACAAAAAATCAGCCAAGTTGCCAGGGAAAGAGGCATGTGGGGACCTAATGTGGGCCTCAGGTGGGGCTGTGGCAGGTGGGCGGTCCTCTAGCATGATGTCCTGGCTCTCCGAGTAAGCTGCTCTGCAGAAAGCCTGGATTTCCCTGGACCTCCCCCAGGAGCTCCTGAAGGCTGTGTGTGTCTCTGGCTCTCTCAACAGGACCGTTCAAACAGTAAGAAGCACAAGGCAAAGGATGACAAGAAACCAATGAAATCTTCAAGTCGAGACAGGCTTTCCTTGGAAGACCCTGCCCCTGACAGCACTACCACTTCTCAGGAACCCATAGATCCCCTGGTCATGGAGAAATACACCAAGAGGCTGCACACGGAGGTGAGGGCACAAGCCCTGCACCCAACCCTCCCCTTGCGCATGCCTGCTCTGCAGGCCTTCCTCCCCTCCCTCATTCATCCCACTTATTCCATGAACAATGAATGCCTGGTGTGCCGTGATGGAAGATGGAAACAGAGCTGCCCTTGTGAAGGGCATCCTAGTGTACAAGACCTCATGCCTAAGTGACACGCCCAGTATGCTACAAGGCAAACACTCTGGGAGGAAGAGAGATAACCCAGGGCTGGGGGAGGAAGGGGGCGGGAAGGCTGGCTGGGGCAGGTGAACCTCACTGAGAAGGTGATATCAAACAGACTCCAAGGGAGGTGAGGGATGCCCATGTGGCCATCGAAGAAGTGTACCTTTGACAGAGGGGGCAGCTAATGCAGGGGAGAGAGTGGACCAGGAGGACAGAGGGCAGAGAGGCCACCGAAAGGGAGCAAGCTGCAGATAGGTGGGGCTTTGCAGGCAATTGCAGGGACTTGAGGCTTTTCTGAGTCAAAAGGAGAAATCCACAGGGGTTTGAATTTTGAGGAGTGACATAGTCTGTGTTAGGCTTTGGAAGATCACTCTGGCTGTGGTTTGGAAAACAGACCAGAGGAACAGAGCAGAAGCCCCTCCTCCCTTCCTGCTGTTTCCACTTTCTCTGCATTAGGTGCATCTTGGCAAATGGGTCCCTTGGGGGAACCACCAAGTAGAGTCTTGGGCCGCAGGGGAGAGACTTCATACTGTATATTCTAAGCTGGAAGTCCTTAGAGATTCACCCAGGTATTGTTATTGCTTTGGAGGGAAGGTCCGCAAAGTCACATTCGATTGTCACCACGTGTAATGGCAGTGCTTCGTCTTCCTCTGGCGTTGGTGGCTAGATAGCTGGAATTGCGTCATGTACATTGTGGTAACGCTCCGGATCGCATTTGCTCAGATGTTCCATTTGCTGCTGGTGACATCATGGCGATTTCTAAAGGTTGATGGGGTTTAAAAAGTAATCCTAGGGCTCTCTGAAATGAAGAAGCAGCTTGCCAAGGCTCATGTGGTCCAGCCCACATGGTCTAGTCTCAGAGGGCATGGTCCCAGAGACATTTCAATATGTGATCTTAACTGGAAGGAAATCTGGACCTTGGATGGCCAGCATGGAACTGGACCACCCCAAGGGGTAAATGGGCTCCAGAATTACCCTTTAACCACTCCAGGCTTTAGTGCCCCCACATGTCCAAGGGCCTGCTGCAGGATTATTTCTCCAAACTGTTGGAAAAATAAAACTATCTGTAAAAACAAAGGTTCTAAAAAATAAAAAAATAATTTAAAAAAAGGTTCTACAGACACTCTGCAGGTTTGGTTTGACCCCTTCTGTCCTGGTGTAAACATGTCCACCCTCATAGCATGCTGTGTGCTCACTGGTGTAGGTGCTTTCCATAGAGCAAATCTTGCCTGTGATTTCATCCCATTCTTCCAGGTCTACGGGCTGCTGGACACCCTAGTGACTGACCTGATGGTCCTGGCTGATGAGCTCAGACCCATAAAGAATGTCGAGGAGACTTTGCGTCTTTGTACCTGACTCATGTGTCCAAGGGGCCTTCTGGGAAACTGGTTAATGAACAAATCAATAAAGAACCTTTAGGTTCCCACCGCTTCCTTTAGGCCTTCATGTCTTGAATGTTGGATTTTGATCCTGCCTCAGCTTCCCCTCCTCCAGTTCCTGGAGCCATCCCACAGGTGGAAGGAGAAACACGTTTACCTGAAAGGCGATGTGTAAGATGACGAGTAGAAAAACAGGTTGTTATCAGGACAAGGAATGAATCAGGTGACTGGACAGACATCAGCATCACCCTGCCTCTCACCTTTCTTGGCCCACAGTTTTGGGGTTACGCTTCCTGGAACCAGGTCTTCCCCAGGTGTGATCAAAAGAATGACCAAGTGTGAGATCAGGAGAACTGGACCCAGTGGGGCCTGGCTCCCTGAGATCCTCGCACTTTGGCTGGGTCAAGGCCCAGCTGCAGTCCCTGGGGATCATGTTCACTACACTGTCAAACCCTAGAGGCCAGATCCCTGTGTCCTCGGCAGCCTGTCTCATCCCTTCCTCCTGTCAGACCAGCTGGCCCCCCTGGACCACTTTTTGCCTTAAAAACAGCTCTGGACATTATGCTCGCCCTCCCCCCCCCCCCCCCCCCCCCCCGCTTAGAGAAATGGGAAGTGGACAAGGGGTGGCTCCTGGAAAGGAAAGTACTGTCAGCTTAGACTTAGTACCTGAATGGCTTTCTGTCCAAAATCATCATTCAGGGCCAGACCTCGTGCCGAGTGGCCTCTAAGCTCCCAGAGTTTGAAGAGCAACTTTGCTAATGCTGGGCTCACCACCTTAAGTGCTAGTGGAGCAGAGGTGTGGGTGGGAGATGGGGTAGTGGCCACAACCTCCCACCTGCTTGGTTTTGTATTTGGTGCTTCAGATAAGGACCTCGTGGGCCTCAGCATCCTCCAGTAGAGAGTGGGAAGAGTTTTGGAGAGAGCAGGTCACTCTGTTCCTCAGAGAGGCAGAGAGAGGCAGAGAGGGGCATCTAGCTGGAGCCTGGATGCCCCCTTCAGGGTGGCTGAGGGGGCCAGCTGGAGCCCACAGAAAGCAACTCCACCAAAGGGTCAGCCCCTGGGAATGGTCTTCCTGGCCCAGCAGAGATGGGTCCCCCCCACCCCCACCCTATTTCCTGTTGAGGCAGGGGAAGGGTTAACTCCCTGCGGGGTGGGAGTGGGCTAGCAGCCCTGGCTCTCAGAAAACATATTTCCTGGGGAGAGCTAGCCAGTCAGCCAGCCAGCCGGCAGGCGTCCCCCCTGACGTTGCCGCCTGCCCAGCCAGCAGGAAGGGGTTAACAAGCCTTGCGCTTCCTCCTGTGTCCTGTTACTGCTGAGGCAGACCTGCCCGGCCAGCTGAGCAACTTTCCTCCGAGTGCTGCCTGCCTGCAGGCTGAGCGTCTAAGACAAGCAAGCTAGAGGCAGAGCTGCAGCCCATTCTGGGGACCCTGCTGCCACCCTTCCGAGGGGTCTGCACCTCCTAGGAGAGGGTGGGCATCTACAGGACGAGGGTCCTTGGTGGATGGCTCTGGGGTCACTCTTGAGGCTGTACTGTCCCCCTGCTGCGCGGGTCGGGTCGGAAGGTCACTGCAGAGGCTGCTCGTGGTCCCAGGGCTGGGGCCAAGGGAGCCTGCACCAGAGGTAAGCTGGCCCCTCCCTGGCAGCGGTGGTACCTCTCATGGAAGGCTTGGGGCTTAGTCTTCATCCCAGGTCCAAGGGAGAGGGGTGAGGAGGAAAGTAGAGGATCCCAGAGGCTTCCTGCCTGCAGCCCCGGGGAAGCAGGACTCGGGGGGCTGCCTCCCCACCCTGAAACCCGCATCTTTGGTGGCATCCTCCCACAGAGTCCCATCCTCCTCTGCCCACCCGTCCTCCTTAGCCCCACCCCGCATTGCATCTCCAGCCTCAGGGCAACCCCCACCCCATTCCAGGACCCCAGGACACAGCCACCTCAGGGCTGACTTAAGCTTAGAGTTCTAGCTCACACTTGTCCCTGCGCCTCCCTCTAGCAAGAGTTACTCCCTCTCCCTCTGCCCCCTGCCCCGGGGCTCCCTCTGACCCCAACGGGGCAGGGGCTGGGGCTGGGGCTGCCTCAGCAGACCGGGGGCTCTGCAGGCTGGTGGCACACACACACTTTGGACAAACTCTTGCACGTGACAACATATCTAGGCTCTCCCCTTGTCCCTGAATCCCCACTCTAGGGATGCCATCCACTTCCTGAGCCCTGACAGTTTCCCTCCCCAGTCCTGGCGCCCATCTCTCCTTTCCCCCTCACCCCCTGAAAGTTCTCCTTGGCACCCACCCTTTATAAAGGAGAGAGCGGATACTTGTGCCACATGGCCTGCCCCCCCCCAGCCCGCCCCTCCCCACTCTGCTCCATACCCGCCCGCCTCCTCCTCCCCCATATCTCGGAATAAGCCTCTCAGGCTCTGCCTTCTCAGTGTCCTTCCCTCCACCTGACAGGTCTGGCTCAAGGTCACTGCAGTAATTCCATACCCGCCCGCCCGGGCCTGCCGCTGCCGCCACTGGCTGCTGGGTTTCTGTTTCACTCCCTTTTATTTCTGGGCATATTGTGTTCGATAAAACCCTGGGCTTGTAACACCGCTGGCAGGGCTCCCAGCTGCTCCCTCCCGTGTTCCTTCCTTTTCTCCTCCCTCCCTTCAGAGCTCCCCGGGCCTCACCCTGCCCCCTCGTCCTCCCCACCTTGTCCCTTCTAACTTTAGGGGAGGGAAGTCCAGGCATCTCCCTGGGGCTTCTGATGCCTCCCTTCCCCCAGTTCCAGGGAAGGTGTGCAGAGAAGGCTCCTCCGCTCCCCCTCCTAGAAGGAAAGTCCAGGCAGGGCAGCAGGGTCCGCACGGAGGGCCCCTCCCACTACCCCAGGCTTGGCGGGAGGGCTGGGGAAGCCAGGCTCTGGCAGGGTGGCTGGTGGAGTCAGGATGCCTGACTGGTTCTGCTGGTTTCTGTGGCCAGCACTGGGAGGGGCGGGCACTCCGGGCGGGCTGTGGGGCACAATTATTTCTCATCTTGATTCTTGCCACCCGCCAGCCCACCAGTTGGGGAGGTAAAGACAGATCTGAGTCACCAGTGAGGGGGAGGGCAGGAGTTAAACAAGTGTTGGCTGTGGTATCCCCACAGAAGGCCTGCCAGGCTGGACGGACAGACAGCAGACAGAAGGTAGGCAGCCTTTCAGCCAGCATTCCATCTCCCTGGAGTCCCACGGGATCACCTCCTCTGGGCCCAAGCTCTCCCAGGCACCTGGGCCCCGAAGAAGCCTGCCAAGGCCTGCTGGCTGCTTTGAACTGAGCCCAGGGTTGGCAGGGCTGGGGGGAGGGCAAGTCCAGATGGGGGAGGGCAGGATGAGCAGCTTCTGACTCCTGCTGAGGCCCAGGGCAGAGACCGGAGGCCAGGGCGAGGTGGGGGGGGAGGCACAATCTCCATGGGTGGTGGTATTGGTGGGGGTTCACGGGTGGTGTGGAGGTTCTGGGGGTCTAGCGTGTGTGTGTGTGTGTGTGTGTGTGTGTGTGTGTGTGTACCCATACCAGAGGAACAGCCATGGTAGGGGATTCTGGTGTTGGTTTCTGGTGGGGCCCTGGGAGAACCTCTTTCTGTCTTGAACCTGGGTTTGCCTTCCCCAGATGGCCTGGTCCTGAAGCTGTGGAGAGGCCAGCGGGCTGACTCTAGTTCCCCCTCAGATTTGGGGTGCTCAAACCGGCCTTGCCTTCAGGGAGCTTACATTCTAGCTGAGATGGAACCAAAACAATAAAGCAATCATATGAATTAACGACAAAACCAGTAACCCTGACAATAAGTATCAGATTCGTCTTCTGGAGACCTAGGTGTTTAGTCCCAGCTCGGCCACCTACACGCCGTGTGACTGTGGGCAGGCTGCATCCCATCCCTGACTTCAGTACTCTTGTGTGTACCACAGAGGTGGCAGGGGCTAGGTCTCTTCGAGAGGCAGGCCCTGCTTCCTGCCTCATACTCCTCTCTGGGCCTCTGGCCTCGCCCAAGTATTCCCTTTGAGCTACCCTTCGTCACCCTGCAGCTTCATCTTCCCTTCAGATCTCTGAACATCACCTCCACTGGGAAGTCTCCCCTGATTTTCCCAGCTTGGGTACTCCTGTATATGCCCATGCTTGATTGAATCGTCATCTGTGCCCCTGGAACTGGACTTGTGTTGGCCAGGACTTGTGCTCTGTGCTCAGCACAGTGTTGGGCTCAGAGAAGGCCCCAGGAACTAGGTGTTGAATGAATGAAGGTGTACAAACTAACGCTGTGAGAAATGGGGAGAGTGGGGACCGAGGACCAGAAAGAATGGGTGCTACGCTAGATCCCGATAACGAAGCAGGAGCAGGGTAAGCAGGCATCCCTGGGGGTCACTTTTGTGTCTCTCGCTAAGGGCAAGGTGGGTGTGTCCGAGGTAGCTCCTGGCTCACACCAGCTCCGTGAACCTCCTTTCCCCATCTCTGAACGGAGATAATAAGCTCGTCTTTGTAGTGTGACTGTGACAAGCAGCGTGCATGTGAGGCTAGACATGCCTTCTGAATAATATGTAAAATAAGAAAAATAAAAATAAGTGCCTGCCAGCGGTGGCTCCTGGCCGGTGGGGACCTGTGGCCAGGCCTTCCGTTGGTGGCTGAGTGGCTGTCAAGGGGGGCCACTGCCCCTGAGTTCTGTCCCTCTCTCCTGCAGACCCATGTGGAACCCGAGGACGCGGCCACCCCACTGAGAGTGTGGGGGCCCACCCCTGGAGATCGTGACCTCGAGACGGTGGCCCTCGGCCCTCCACCTCCAGCGGGGGCAGGGGCCGCCCACCTCCAAGTCCCCAGCCATGACGACCTCCGCGCTGCGGCGCCAGGTGAAGAACATTGTGCACAACTACTCGGAGGCAGAGATTAAGGTGCGAGAGGCCACCAGCAATGACCCGTGGGGCCCTCCCAGCTCGCTCATGTCGGAAATCGCCGACCTGACCTTTAACACGGTGGCCTTCGCCGAGGTCATGGGCATGCTGTGGCGGCGGCTGAATGACAGCGGCAAGAACTGGCGGCACGTGTACAAGGCGCTGACGCTGCTGGACTACCTGCTCAAGACGGGCTCCGAGCGGGTGGCCCACCAGTGCCGCGAGAACCTCTACACCATCCAGACGCTCAAGGACTTCCAGTACATCGACCGCGACGGCAAGGACCAGGGCGTCAACGTGCGCGAGAAGGTCAAGCAGGTGATGGCCTTGCTCAAGGACGAGGAGCGCCTCCGGCAGGAGCGCACCCACGCCCTCAAGACCAAGGAGCGCATGGCGCTGGAGGGCACGGGCATTGGCAGCGGGCAGCTGGGGCTCGGCCGCTCTCGAGGTTCCCCGTCCTCCTACAACTGTGAGTGAGCCCCAGGGCCGGGGGGGGGTGCGGCCCTGAGTGCTGGGGGGTCCCGAGCATTCAGGGAGATGAGGTGGGGAATGGAGCCCGGGAGGCACACCTGCCTGGCGGAGCAGGTGGGCCGCAAATTAGCGCAGACCACAGCGGGATCCTAAGGACTCCTCGGGGAGCTGTCCAGCGGCAGGCCGGGGCCAGGGTGGCAGATGCACAGGCTCCGCAGTCCCCCAGCGGGGTCGCCTTCGGCACCTTTCCAGCTGAGCAATCTAGACGGCCGCCTCTCTGAATCTCCGCTTCCTCATCTATGAAGTAGGGAGAATCTTATCTGCTCCAGTTGTTGGATGTGAGAATTAGGTGAGGCCAGGCCTAGGAATACCCTTAGCCCAGACACATGGTACAGGGCGCTCCATCGGGGCATCCCTCGTGACTCCCTGCTCGAGGGCACTGTCCTTGAAAATGCGGGTGGCTGCAGAGCTCTTCTTGACTCTCCTCCTTGCCCCACTGTGGGCATCCTGGAGCTGAGGGGTACTCAGGAGGGGCCTCAGTTCATAAAGCCCTAGAGGGTGTGCTGGGGGCCTTGAGAGCTGTGACCCTGACTGCCTGGAACCTCTCATGTTCCTACCTTACTTGATCCCTGGTAGGACGGGACCCCACTGGAAGAGTGCAGGAGCTGGAGCAGGGGACCTGGCTTCAAGTCTTACCACAGGACCCTGGCCAGGCAACCCTGGGCTCTTGGTGTGTCTGTAAAGGAGGGACTGGAGACTCTGCTGGGGGTGGAATGGGAAGACACACAAAGCACTGGGCAGCATGCTGCCTGGCCCCCTAGAGCCCTCAGCTGCCAGTTGTTTCCTTCCTCCTCTGTTTCCCTCTCTGAGCTTTAGCTTCCTGATGAGGCAGGGGGAGGGGAGTGGCACGGGCACCTCTGTGGTTAAAGAAGCCACAATGGTCGGTGGTCGTTGCAGCCTCCTCATCATCCCCCCGCTACACCTCCGACTTGGAGCAGGCCCGGCCCCAGACATCAGGAGAAGAGGAGCTGCAGCTGCAGCTGGCTCTAGCCATGAGCCGGGAGGAGGCTGAGAAGGTAAGGCACCTGGGGCACAGCTAGGCGTGGCACTGGGGGTGAGGGGAGCCTGGAGGGAGGCAGGAAAGGTGCCCTGATGCCCCACACCCTTGACTCCTAGGGTCCTCCCTTCTGGGCCCCCAGACCCCAGTCCAGCTCCCAAGGACAGCATAGGGCCTGTCCTTGTGCCCGCGAGTGTTTTGGCAGGGATTGCCTCCCTGCTTCCAGTCTCCTCTGGCTGGGCCTAGAAAGGGCACCCATACCTAGTGGGTTGAGGGTATGTGTGTGTCTTCCAGGCGCACTGTGGGAAGTAGTGAGTGTGCTGGGAGACACCGAGACTCACTGCCCCCACAACCCCTGCCACCAGCTGTCCTTCTAGGGGGCAGGGATAGCCCCTCTGACATCATCTTCTCTGCCATCACTTCTTTGGATCCATGTAGGATGGGCAGGAAGCAGCTGGGCCTCACACAGCAGGACATGGGGGCACTCAGGGGACCCAGAAGAAAAGGATTAATCTCCTGGATTTTGAAACTGGTCGCAAATCCAGGCAGGGAGAAAGCCACATTCACCTTGCTGCCTGGAAGCAGGCTGCTCACACCCACTAGCGTGGGCACTTCTCTCTCCCCTTGGGAGTGGGAGCACTGGGCCCTGTTCACTCCTGTCTCCCCCCCTCACAGCCGGTTCCCCCAGCCTCCCACAGGGATGAGGATCTGCAGCTGCAGCTGGCTTTGCGTCTGAGCCGGCAGGAGCATGAGAAGGTAGCGGCTGAGCCTCCTGTGCTGGTGCAGGTGTAGGTGCTGGTGCAGGTGCTGGGACAGGTGCAGGTGCTAGGGCAGGTGCTGGTGCAGGTGTTGGTGCAGGTGCTGGTACAGGTGCTACATAGGCACTAACCAGGCTCCTCCTGCTTCACCCAGTGGTCCTGCCATGCCTAACCTCTCTCACCCACTCTTCTCAACTCCAGCTCCAGTCCTCCCAAGTCCAGCCTGGGCCGCTCATGCTGTCCTCACCCCTCTTGCCTTCTGCAGGAGGTGAGGTCCTGGCGGGGAGATGACTCCCCTGTAGCCAATGGCGCTGGGGCCGCTGTCCATCGTTGGCAAGACAAAGAGCCAGAGAGAGAAGAGAGAAAGGAGGAGGAGAAGCTGAAAACCAGCCAGGTAGGGAGGGGCTGCGGTGCATGGACTGAGCCTGTGACACAAACCAGATTGGTATCCGTAGCAGTTAGAACCCCACTTTGTATATAATAAGCGCTGTTTAAGCATTTATTCAACAAGAATGGGAGTGGAAGGGGTGCGGTAGCCCCCAGTTCCAGACCGCATGGGCTGATGCCTGAGCAAAGTGGGATGCAAAGAATCCTGATCTGAGGTCCCTGGACTTGGGTTCTGGATTTGCTGTCACTCTGACTTGGGCATATCACTATGGTGGCCTTCGTTTCCTTTTGTTGGACAGCTCCACCTCTCGTATTCTAGGGTGATGTGATGCTGTGGATCTAGTTGAGGGGGAAGCGGGCTCAGGCACATGGTCCAGACAATATCTTGGGCTCATACACATACTTTCCAAAAATACGGGGGTGGGTAGCTACTTGGAACAAAGCCATCCTCCAAAGCAGTGTATGCTATCCCTAGGATGTCTCTGTCTCCTTTCTGCCATGTTCAACAGTGGCTAATTTCTGACCTAGGAAGGCAGACTTGTCATAAAATCTGTCTTCTACCACCAGTGGGTGGAGGATCAGGACAACTGAGGAAGGGGTCAGGCAGGCCTGGGTTTATCCCAGCTCTGCCTCTCCCCAACTGTGCAACTTCATGCAAAGCATCTCCCCTCTCGGGGCCTCAGCTGATGCATCTGTAAAATGGGCACACCACTACCTGTAATATCTACTGCACAGGGTTGTTATGAAAGTCAGGTACTAAATGGATGAGGAACCATTTTATAAACTGCAAAGCACTGTACAGAGGCGAGGATCATTAGCAGATGTTTGTAAGTGAACAAAGGAGAGAATGAGCTGGACTGAGGAAGATAGGCCAGGGACCGCCCTTCCTCTGGTCTCACCCACTTCTGAGCCATGGCTGCCTCTCCCACTCCACAGTCCTCCGTCCTGGACTTGGCAGACATCTTCGCACCCACCCCGGCCCCGCCCTCCACTCACTGCTCCGCTGACCCATGGGACATCCCAGGTGGGCACGCAGGGCTGCAAGAGGTTTCCAGGCTGGTCCCAGAAAGTCCCTTCCTTTCCACCACTTGCTGGCACCCCCTCCCCATAGCTAGGGGCCACTGGGCAAGTCGTCACTTACCCCTCTGAACCTCAGCTTTCTCTGGGACATGGGGTTGTAGTAAGGGATGGGAGAGAATGTCTGAAGAGCCCAGCTCATGGAAAACACAAGAGATGGTTCTCTCGTTTCCCCTGGTCACCCTGGCTTTCCTGTCCCAGCCCATCCCTGACTGGGAAGTGGCCTGATCTGCCCATGCCTGGGAGTCCACGCTCCTGGCACAACTTGCTCAATATGGGCTCCAGCTTGCTGGGTGGGTCCTGAATCAACATCCCATCTGTGAAATGGGACCCTTGCATCCCAACTTGGTCTGGGTAACTGGGAAGGGCCCTGGACTGGGTGTAAAGGTTGGCCTGAGGTCATGTCTGTGCTGTTCCTGTTTTAGGTCTCAGGCCGAACACAGAGCCCAGTGGCTCCTCCTGGGGACCTTCTGCAGACCCCTGGTCTCCTGTCCCTTCAGGAAGCACCCTGTCCAGAAGCCAGCCCTGGGACTTGCACCCTATGCTCTCCTCCTCTGAGCCCTGGGGCCGGACCCCAGTGCTGCCTGCCAGACCCCCTTCCACAGACCTCTGGGCACAGAACTCCCCCCATCACAAGCTCCCCAGCACTGGGGCTGACCCTTGGGGGGCCTCAGGGGAGACCTCCAATGCACCTGGTAAGCAGAGGGCCAGACAGTGTGGGTGAGGCGCTGGAGGACTTCTGGGTCCCCTCCCTCCAGTGCCAAGGGGCAGCATGTCCTGTCTATGTTAAGAGGGCTGCTTGCCCGAAAGGGGTCAGACCAGTGACTGCACACCCACCTTTTTGCCAACCTACCTCCTCCCCCTCTTCTTCCTTGGCCAGCTCTAGGTGGTACCTCACCCTTTGACCCATTTGCCAAACCTCCAGGACCCACAGAGACCAAGGAGGCGCCAGAGTGTGCCCAGGCCCTGCCCTCTGGGAAGCCCAGCAGTCCTGTGGGTAAGGAGGCAGGGGATGACACAGCTCTGGGGAATGAGGGGCCCACCCAGAGGTGACCTCTGTCCTCTCTTCCCACAGAGTGACCATTCCCTCTCCCTACCAATGCGGTCTATCTCTGTTCCAGAGCTGGACCTGTTTGGAGACCCCATCCCCAGTTCCAAGCAAAATGGCACCAAGGAGCCAGACGCCTTTGACCTGGGTGCACTGGGGGAAGTGCTAACCCAGCCCAGCAAGGAGGCCCGAGCATGCCGGACCCCTGAGTCTTTCCTGGGCCCTTCAGCCTCCTCTTTGGTCAACCTTGACTCATTAGTCAAGGCGCCCCAGGCTGCAAAGACCCGAAACCCCTTCCTGACAGGTAGGACACTCTCCCGTGTCCCCGCTGGGTCTCCACACTGCGGGCCCCCTGCTTTTCTCCATCACTCCTTTCAGAGCCCAGCTCCTGCCCTAAAAATCTTCTCTAAAAATGTACTCTTCTCCATCCCTGAGACCCCAGATCTTGCCTCCCCCTCCATCTAGGGCTGTGCGCCCTGGCGCGCTCCAAGCTCCCCACCCGCTCTCGCCCCGCAGGTCTCAGCGCTCCATCCGCCACCAACCCGTTCGGCGGGGGCGAGCAGGGCAGGCCGACCCTGAATCAGATGCGCACCGGGTCGCCGGCGCTGGGCTTTCCCGCCAGCGGGCCAGTCGGGGCGCCCTTGGGCTCCATGACCTACAGCGCCTCCCTGCCCCTCCCGCTCAGCAGCGTGCCGGCCGGCGTGACCCTCCCCGCCTCGGTCAGCGTCTTCCCGCAGGCGGGAGCCTTCACGCCGCCGCCCGCCAGCCTGCCGCAGCCGCTGCTGCCCACGTCGGGCTCCGCGGGGCCGCTCCAGCCACCCCCGCAGGCGGGCGGCACCAACCCCTTCCTCTGAGCGCAGCCCCGCCCCGCACGCCCGGGCCGGCGCCTGCGCCCGCGCCTGGCACGAGGACCCGCCCCCGGGGCGGGGCGGGGACGGGGCGGGGGGCGGGGCGGGGCGGGGCTGCCACCCAGGCCCCGCCCCGGGGAGCCCGGACCGGCTGAGGCTCCGCCCCCCGGCCGGCCCGGGCGCCCCGCCCCTCCGCAGCTCCTGGAGCTTGAGACCGACGCGGTCCCGGGGCCGAGACCACGCCCGCGTGGTGGGGACTGGAGCCCGCTTCCTCGGCTCCACCAAGTGGACTTCTTGCGAGGCGTGGCGGCTGGACCAGGACCACAGCGCGAATCGCCGGCTGCGGCGGAAACAAGTGCTCCACGGTGTGGGGCACAGAGATGCTCCCACTTGCCGTACATCCCACAGCCTGGCACCTTCGCTTCCAGACGCTCCCCAAGCTCTCACTCGTTCTCTCATTTCACTTTACCACGGATCAGCCCTGGGGATGATCTAATGGCAGGGAACAATAGACAGTTGTTCCCATTCGTTGCCGCTCATTCTGTGCTAAGCACTTTAGACAGATTATTTAATTTAACCCTTGCAACAACCCTCTGAGGTAGATAATACTATTCCCACTCAAGACTGCCTACATAATTGGTGGGGCCTAGTGCGAAATGAAGAGGCAGGGCCCTTCTTCCAAATTAAGAATTTCAAAATGAGGCAGCAGAGCATTAAACCAAGTGCATAGCCCTTGGTCCTGCTGTCATGTTATAGGTGAGGAAGCAGGCTCAGAGAGGTTAAGTGGCATGCTCAAAGTCACAAAGCTAGCACGGATTGGGACTGGGATTCAGAAAATCTGACTCCACAGCCTTGTGCTCCCAGGCTGGGCCCCCGGTTTCATTGACAAATATTGACCTGCAGCGACCAAAGTGTTCCACTCACCGGGGAGGAATCCAAGAATTGCTAAGCCCACAACCTCCAGGAACTCAGAACTCAGTGGGGAGACAAAACCGGTACTGGAACCCTTGTGCTCCTTGTTTTACTGAGTCACTTTAAATCTGGCTCTACCCTTTCCCCGCCCCCTTCCTTGGTTGCCAGGGCAAGAAATTCTATCTCAGGCCTGCTGAGAGAGCCTGACCCCTTCTGGGGGCTTATGTAGGGTCTGAGAAACAAAGGTAAGGGGGCAGGGCCCAGTACCTTATCCTAGGGCCACCGTGAACCCTCCATTCCTTTTCTTCCACCACTGGACACTAATTTGTCCTCAGGGCTCAGACTCTGGCCCTGTAGTAGCCCTGCTCCCAGCCCCCACTCCCTTCTGGGTCACTGAGGGAAAATAGCCTTCTATAGAGCAGGAACGCCAACGTGGAGGGAGGATACGATGCTGTTCTCTTTCTTAAGTGGAAGGAGGATGTGGCAAAAGGAGCTACTTTGGTTTGGGTTTTTTTTTTTTTTTCCTTTTTTTTTTGGAAGGAGGGAGTCCTACTATGGCTGTTACAGGCAGGATCGACAAGAGCTCCTACTTAGGAATTAGACCAACAGAGCTCACAACTCTGCTCCAAGATTTGCACTCAATAATAATAATAATAATCATCATCATCATCACTTAGTAATAAGTGGTTATGCTCCCTGACCTTGAGTAAATTACTTAACCTCTCTATGACTCTGCCTCCATTTCCTTACTTGTCAAGTGGGAACAAGAGTTCCTTCCTTAGGAGGTTGCTATGTGGCTCCTCCCACGCAGTGTCCTTTTGGCCCAGGGCCCACCCTCTTCAGAGACTCCAGTGAGCAATGAGCCCGTCATACCCTCATTCCTGGTCTTGCCAGGCAGCACCCAGAGTCCAGCCCCCGTCTGTCTTCTGTCACACACACCTGGGAGGTTTCCATCCTTCCTGGTAGCTCACCCACCGGTCACCCTTCCCCTACCTGGGCCCTCCTCTTCTAAGCTGGCTCTCCCTTGTGGACTTTGATTTTCTGAGGACCCCCAAGGGATGCTGCTTGACCCCCACAAAGAAGAGGTGGGTAGCCTTATTTCCCCATAGCTCCTTCTGGACCATTTTCCTCCTCTAAGAGCCTCCTTCTTGGAGGCTGGAGCCCCTGGGTTGTCCTGCCTCCTCTGCCTGGGGCTGTGCTCCACCTCATTCTCACCATGCTTGCCATCTTGGCTCACAATCTCCTCACCCAGATCTTCCTTAACCCCACCTGACTCCATTAATCAGAAAGATGACCATGACCTCTCAGCTACCCTTACCCATGGTCACACTTTTGGGCTCGTCATCACCCAAATTCCTTCACATTCCAGGCAGGCTTCCTGTTCTCTGATCTTAATCTCATTCCTTCCAGGGAGCATCTACCAGACCCTCCGGCCTGCTGACCTTTCTGCCACCACCCCAACCTTCTCAGAGATCTCTTCTCTCCTTGACGTCATCAATTGCTTTCTGTCAACCAAGTCCTTCTCCTTGATATTTATCATAATTAGCCTCATCTATCTTGAAAGTCTTTCCATCTTTCCCCTCACTTCAAGCACCCATGCCACCTCTCTCTATCCCCTTTCTTTCCCTTCCTCCTGACCCACTCCAGTTGACTTCTGCTGTCAGCCCCACCTCACTTGAACACTGTCTGCCAAGCTCAGCCAATGACTCCCGTGTTGCTGAAGTCATTTGGCCTTTTTTCTGTCCCATCTCACTTGGCTTTTCCAGAATCTGACCATGAGGACCCTTCCTCTTTGCAACTCTCTGTCTGTTTGCCTTTGGGACACCACCCTCTCCTGGTGTTCCCTTGACCCTCTTGTGATTCTCTGTCTGTGTCTTTCATGGGTGTGTTCCTGAGTTCCTTGAGCCCAGACCTGAGCTTGCTCCTCTCATTGCTCCTTGGATGGTCCCTGCCATGCCTGCACTGAACCCTCCCCGCTGCCCCAATTCCTCCTACAAACCTCTCCTCTGTTCCAGAGCCATGTTCTCCCCACACATATATCTCAAGGGCACCTCAAACCAAAATGTCCAAAAATGACCTCTCGAACTCCCACCTGAGCCTCTCCATGCCCCCTCCTCAGCAAATGGCCTCACTGTCCAGCATAAGCCCTACTCTGCAAACCAGTCTTGACATCTTCCTTTCCCTCACTGCCAATCCTGAGGATGTCTTCTCCTCTACAGGCCTCCAGACCCTTCTCACTACTTCCACTTCCACCTGGTGCAAACCTCCACCATCTCCTCTGGGTCCTGCCACAGCCTCCTAACCAATCCTGCTTCTTCCACTCTTGCGCCTTTCCAGCCCATTCTCCACTTAGAAGCCAGAGGGACCTTTCTAAAGTGCAGAGTCACTTCCCTGACCAAAGCCCTTGAACATCTTTGTTCTCTCATCAACAACCAAAACTCCTACTCACAGTTCATGAGTCCCTCCAGGACCTGGACAATTGCCCTCCTCCAAACTCACGTCATCTCCTATGTCTCTTTCCTTTGCTCTCTGCCCTGCAGCCATGCCTGTCTTCCGTAGTTCTTCAGCCCTGACTCACTGCTATGCCCAGGGCCTTTGCCCATCAGTTCCGCCTGTTTCCCCAGCACTCCCCTGACACCCTCTCTCAGGACCCCGTGCTCTCATTCTTCCATGGCTGCTACACAAATGTGATTTCCTCAGGGAAGCCTCTCCTGCGTCGCCTCTCCCACCAGATCAGGTTCCTTGTTTTAGTCATGACACTTCTCACAGTGGGTGGTTGTATATTCGTGTGTGTGTGTGTGTGTGTGTGTGTGTGTGTGTGTTTGTCAGATTAAATTCTGTCTCCTTCAACAGACTGTGTGCAACACAGGGGCAGGAGCCTGGTCTCTCTCCACCCACCATTGTACCTAAGCAGAGCACCTGGCAGGCAGTAGGCACTCAATAAATATTGGCTGAATGTAGTAAATGAGATAAGTGTGGAAAGTATATGATAGGACTCAGAGCTGGCTTGTCGTTATTATTCAGGGAAGCCTCCCTGGAGTGGGTGGGATGTGCCCAGGATCTTTAAATGGAAAGGCAGAGTCAAAGCTCTCTGGCTGGGTGGGCCTGGAGAATGCATGCCTTCTGCTCCAGCCTCGCTTCTCTCTCTCTTAAAAAAAAAAAAAAGTTATTTATTTATTCATAAGAGACACTCACAGAGAGAGGCATAGACATAGGCTCCATGCAGGGAGCCCCATGCAGGCTGGATCCCAGGACCCCGGGATCACGCCCCGAGCGGAAGGCAGGCGCTCCACCACTGAGTCACCCAGGGGTCCCTCCAGCCTCATTTCTCATTTGTACAATGGTCAAGGGTTGGACAAAATGACCTAAGGCTCTGGCATCCAACGGCCCTGACATCCTCCCAGCCCTCCATGTTCTTCTCACGAGGCGTGACTGTCCCGCGGGCAGCCGGTTTAGGTCTAGCGGAGCCCAGCCGGCCCCTTCCGTGCCCAGACCCGGGCCTCCCAAGGCCGCGCTGTCCGGCCTGCGATCCCACGCTCGGCCACCGGGCGGCGCGCGGAGACCAGCCACGCGGCGGCGGGAGGCCCGGCCCGGTGGGTGCCCTGGCCCGCCCCTCGCAGCCTGGGCCTCCCTCCCGGTCCGCAGCGTCCGCGCCTTGGCCGCCAACAGCCATGCTGGGTGCCCGGGCCTGGCTGGGCCGCGGCCTCCTGCTGCCCCGCGCCGCGCGGGGCCTCCCCACCAGCCGCCGGTAAGGGCCGGTGAGTGGGCCGAGCCGCGAGCCCGAGGGGCCCGGGACCGCTTGTCGCATCACGGTGCTGGTCCCCAGCACGCCGCCACCCTTACTGCTCCCGCGACCTGGCCCAGACTGTACCGCCCCCTCTTCCCCAACCCCTCATCCTCCTCACCCCCCACCCGACTCCCCCCCTTCCTGCTGCAGGGCCAGCTCCCCCGGAATTCTCCTGACACCACCTCCGGGAAGCCTTACTTGGACCCCAATGCCAGGCCATGTTCCTTGTCCAGGGGCACCCTGGGCTGACCTGTCCCAATCCTTATGGGTGGAGGGGCCTGTCATTTAGGTCTGCCCTGCAGTGCCAGGTTCCCAGGCTGAGCCCCCTGAGATCTGAGCCAGTTTCTGACTCCCTGGGGGTGCTGGGGGGGTCTGGCCTTATGGAAGGGCCCAGGGGGTGAATGTTGAGTGAGAGGGCCCCCTGTATTGATTTTCCTGTCATTGCCGTCCAGTTCTTGCCCTGTCCAGCCACCAGCAGCAGACAGCCTCCTGCCCAGGTCACTAACCCAGGCCAGCAGAGACACCTGCCAGTGCAGACACCATGGGGAGGGGCTCCGTGAGGGGGAAAGAATGGAGACTGACGTTCCATTCTGCCCATTGTGACTCACTCTGACCTCACAGTCATCATCCTTCCCACCGCCAGGTCCGAGAGGCTGGGGGAGACTAACCTGGCAGGGATCCCCCAATGAGCCACCTTTCTTCACCCCCCCAAAAACAAAAGGGGGAGCACAAAGGCCACGGTCTCCCCCGTGGTTCAGAAAGGTGGGTTAGGCCTGGAGCAGGGGGCTCCAGGAGAGGAGCCAGGGGGCAGGGGGAGTGCTGTGGGCCTCCGTGGTGGGCCTGGGCTGGGGGGAGGCGGGTGGCAAGCTGTCACTGACGCACCTGCCCACGCCAGGGGCAGCTCCTCCCGGGACAAGGACCGCAGTGTGACAGTCAGCAGTTCAGTACCCATGCCTATTGGAGGGAAGGGAAGCCGGACCAACTGCTCCCCATCTGTACCCCAGAAGGTCCCCAACCGCCTGATCAATGAGAAGTCACCGTACCTCCTGCAACATGCCTACAACCCTGTGGACTGGTGAGTACCACTCCTGAAGCTCTTCCCTCCCCGACCTCCTAAACCTCCCTCTCCCTGCCCCCCTCCCTCTGGGGGTATCAGAGCTCTCAGCCCCTCCTACACCCCCCTACTCCTACCCCTCTCTCTCTGGGGGCAGATGGGGTCTCAACCCCTCCTACACCCCCTTACTCCTACCCCCCCCTCTGGGGGCAGCTGAGCTCTCAGCCCCTCCTACACCCCTTCTCCCCCACCCTCACCCCCATCCTGGGGTCAGCCAGTGAAGCCCAACCCTGCCGGCTTAGGTACCCCTGGGGACAGGAAGCTTTTGACAAGGCCAGGAAAGAAAACAAGCCAATTTTCCTTTCAGGTAAGGTACCCCCCTTCCCTGGGATGGGAGGAAGGGGGCAGTAGTGGACAGGGGAAGGGTCCTCTGGGCCTGGAGCCTCCCAGGAAACCTCTAACCAATCACTGGTTATCACCACCACCACCACCGGTCCACCGTGGCCCCGTTCCAGTGGGATACTCCACCTGTCACTGGTGCCACATGATGGAGGAGGAATCCTTCCAGAATGAGGAGATTGGCCGCCTGCTCAATGAGGACTTTGTCAGCGTGAAGGTAGACCGAGAGGAGAGGCCAGATGTGGACAAGGTGTACATGACCTTCGTGCAAGTAAGTAGTCTTCCCCATATGGGGGTGGGGGTGGTCTGAGCACAGGGGGCCGCTCCCCTCACCCTCGTCCTCTCTCTGCCAGGCCACCAGCAGTGGTGGGGGCTGGCCGATGAATGTGTGGTTGACTCCCAACCTCCAGCCCTTTGTGGGGGGCACCTACTTTCCCCCCGAGGATGGCTTGACCCGAGTTGGCTTCCGCACAGTGTTGCTGAGGATACGGGAGCAGGTGGGTGTGCTCCCAGGGAGTGGAGATGCGTGGGGGACTGGGTTCCAGGGCAAGGACCCCCCCACTGGATGCTGACCTCTGGGTCTGCCCCTGCCTCCTACAGTGGAAGCAGAACAAGAACACCCTGCTGGAGAACAGCCAGCATGTCACCACAGCCCTCCTGGCCCGCTCAGAGATCAGCATGGGTGACCGGCAGGTGCCACCATCCGCCGCCACCATGAACAGCCGCTGCTTCCAACAGCTGGATGAGGGCTATGATGAGGAGTATGGTGGCTTTGCTGAGGCCCCCAAGTTCCCCACGCCGGGTCCGTGCCCCCCATCCCTGCCTTCCCCACTCCCATCCCAGCCCTCCGATGCCTGTGATGCCTATCCGGGCCGATCTCTTCGGACCTCTGGCTTGGTCATTAACCACCTGCTCTGGCTGACCAGAGCTGCTCTGACTCACTCCCCACCCCTGCCTGCCAGGAGCTCTCTGGTGAAGTCCTAACTTCTGATCTGAGCAGCAGCCCTATGACACTGACCTGGAGAGCGATCTTCTGTTCTCTGTGTTGACCATTGACCTCCTGACCTCCAGCGTGTCCAGGGAGACAGCCTGTTGAGTCAACTCCTAACCCCAGCCTGGCCAAAGGCCTCCTGATCACCCAAATCTCTGCCCCGCCCAAGTCCCCCATCCTCTCACGTGACTGTTCTTGATGCTCACAGTGATCCTGAACTTCCTGTTCTCCTACTGGCTCAGCCATCGACTAACCCAAGATGGCTCTCGGGCCCAACAGATGGCCTTGCACACCCTGAAAATGATGGCTAACGGGGGCATCCGAGACCATGTGGGACAGGTGAGGGGAGGCATTCCCTGGAGGGGGCAGCAGGAGGTAGTGGGGTGGGGGCAGAATCTAGGGTCAGCCTCTAGCCCCATGTCCTGCCCGGCACAGGGCTTCCATCGCTACTCCACGGACCGCCAGTGGCATATCCCCCACTTTGAGAAGATGCTGTATGACCAGGCACAGCTTGCAGTGGCCTATTCACAAGCCTTCCAGGTGACCCCTGAACCCAGCCTAGAGCAAAGACACTTAGCCTGTCCTCCTACCTCTGGCTGCCCTTCTAAGGCTTGGGGACTTCTAGCTGCCCCCTTGTCTTCACCCTTAATCCCCTCCTGTATGCCCAGGCTCTCTCCCCACCCTCCTGGGAGAATGGTGACAGCCCTCTCTGTACCCAGGCCACCCCAGAGACCTCTGTTTACAGACCTCCCTCCTCCCACCTCAGATCTCTGGTGACGAGTTCTACTCCGATGTTGCCAAAGGCATCCTGCAGTACGTGGCTCGGAACCTGAGTCATCGGGTGTGTGTCCACTGAGGCAGGCGGGCCTGGAGGCAGGAGGGCTCGGGGCCTCAGCTGCCCTGAAGGCAGGGGCCAGCCAACTCTCCTCTTCCCACAGTCTGGAGGCTTCTACAGCGCTGAGGACGCAGACTCACCCCCAGAGCGGGGCATGCGGCCCAGAGAGGGGGCCTTCTATGTGTGGACGGTCAAGGAGGTCCAGCACCTCCTTCCTGAGCCTGTGCTGGGTGCCACCGAGCCCCTGACCTCGGGCCAGCTCCTCATGAAGCACTACGGGCTCACAGAGGCTGGCAACATCAGCCCCAGCCAGGTGAGGATGCGGGGCTGTCAGGGACGGAGAGGCCCTGAAGCCAGCAGGCCAGGTGACTCCCTCTCACCAGGGCTGTTTTCCTCAGGACCCCAAGGGGGAGCTGCAGGGCCAGAATGTGCTGACCGTCCGCTATTCGCTGGAACTGACCGCTGCCCGCTTTGGCCTGGATGTAGATGCCGTCCGGACCTTGCTCAATACGGGGTTGGAGAAGCTCTTTCAGGCCCGGAAACATCGGCCAAAGCCACACCTGGACAGCAAGATGCTGGCCGCCTGGAACGGTGGGGCGGCCATGTCTGCGGCCTGATCCTGTTGACAGATTTTATCCTTCAAGAGGCCCCTCCTATCTGTCAGGCACCTGCTAGATATCAGTTCTCCCTTTATCGGGTTTATCATTCCCAATTTACAAATGAGCCAATTGAGGCTTAAAGAGCCGAAGTGACCCACCCTAGGTCACACTCAGGAGCCAGGAGTTCTTACCCACTGCTCCAGAGAGGTGTCGGGGGCTTGGAGGATCAGGGCGGACACACCTGGAAGGGTCCAGCTGGCTTCTCCTGAAGTGTCTAGTGTCTCCTCCCTCCAGGACTGATGGTGTCTGGCTATGCTGTGACTGGGGCTGTCCTGGGCCAGGAGAGGCTGATCAACTATGCCATCAATGGTGCCAAGTTCCTGAAGCGGCATATGTTTGATGTGGCCAGTGGGCGCCTGATGCGGACGTGCTATGCAGGCCCTGGGGGAACTGTGGAGCACAGGTCAGGGCCAGGACAGCTTGGGAAGGCTGGTCTCCCTGGGCATCGCGGGCCTATCTCCGTCCCTCTCCCTCCCTCCTGGTAGGCTCCAATCCCAGCTCTTCCATTTGCTGCTATGAGCTCTTACCTTCCCTGAGCCCAATTACTCATCCAGGAAGTGGGCTAAAGGTACCCGCCAAGAGATAGATCTTGAGGGCTAAGTGAAAGGGCAGGTAGAGGGCCTTCTCTGGGAAAGCCTCTCTCCCTCGGCCTGTCCGCAGCCCCTTCCCTAATGCCTGTCCCCACAGCAACCCACCCTGCTGGGGCTTTCTGGAGGACTATGCCTTTGTAGTGCGGGGCCTACTGGACCTGTACGAGGCTTCGCAGGAGAGCTCATGGCTCGAGTGGGCTCTTCGGCTGCAGGACACGCAGGACAGGCTTTTCTGGGACTCCCAAGGCGGTGGCTACTTCTGCAGTGAGGCTGAGCTAGGGGCTGGCCTGCCCCTGCATCTGAAGGACGGTCAGTGGTGGGTGTGGGGCTGACCTCGACCCAGTTAGGGCTTGGGTTCCCTGGGGGAGGCATAAGCGCAGCGTGGTGGTAAAGAGCCAGCCTGGGTTCACCTCTCCACCACTTATTTGTTCACCAACGGACTTGGAGTTGGTCTTATTATATTCCAGATCCTCAGTTTCCTAATACATGAAACAGAGCTAGCATTGGTACTAACTTACAGGTGGATACAGAGATGGATCGAGCTATTCCACAAACACACTTAGCAGCAGTAACTGGGTGCTTGGATTCATAGATCATGCAAGGTTTACCCTCACAAAATACAATGTAGCAGGGGAAACAACTAATAAATAGTAATGACCAGTACAAAAGTGCACGCACAGATGGGTACTTACAACAGGAGCGTCATAGAGTAGTAGGCGCTTGGCCCCTTGCATTTTAGTACTGCTCACCATTACCTGACACATCTGGTATGTTAATGGTGCCCTCCCCCCCAATGTAAGCATCCTGGGAGCAAGGCTTTTCTTCTTTTCCTTCTGCATCATCCCCAGCACCTAGCATAGGCCTGGTACATTAGCAGGTGCTCCACAAATGTTAGCTGAAGGAATGAAAGGACCCGGCTGGAGAACAACAGTGGGACCTAACTCAGTGAGGGGGATGGACTCAAGCCCAGGACAAGCATCACTTAGCCAACAACTCTGAGAAGCCTGGAGGATGGGGGATGGGGCGGAGGCTAGCAGAGGGGAGGCACCCTCTTAGGCCAAGCTGGGTCCCTGCAGGGTCTTATAGGCCTGGCAAGTAGTGAAAATCTCTGAAGGGTTTTAAGTAGGTTGTGGGCTGGTCCGGTGAGGTTCCAGGAATATCATTCTGACTGCAGGTGGACAAAAGGGCCTTCCGAAGGGGGGCAGGGGAAACCGGGTGACCAGTCAGGAGGCCATCAGTGGCATTCAGTCCCAGTGAGGGCGGGCAAATGCTGCGGAAAAGCTAGAAGTACAAGATGGGTAGAAGTGGTGAGATTTAGGTCTACTCTGGCCATGGACCCAGCAGACTCTGGGTGGATTAGAAGTGGGAGGTAGGGGAAAGGTGGGGAGCGGCAAGGATGATGGCACTCTGGCTTGAGCAGCTGTGTAGCTGGATTGAGGAGTCCATAGATGGGGGAGCAGGGGGACCAAATGTTCAGCCCCATGCCAAGTGGCTGAGAGAGCAAGAGGTCAGCAAGTGCCGGGCATCAGAGCTGGGGCAGGATTGGGCCGGGGTGGACTCTTTCCCATCCCATCCCCATCCGCCACCACTGTGGTCACTGTCCTGGGGCTGGGTCCTGGGACCCTGTGACTGACCCTTACCACTCCCTCCACCCTGCCCCCTGCAGACCAGGATGGCGCAGAGCCCAGTGCCAACTCTGTGTCGGCCCACAACCTGCTTCGGATGCATGGCTTTACGGGTCACAAAGACTGGATGGACAAGTGTGTGTGTCTCTTGACTGCCTTCTCCGAGCGCATGCGCCGTGTCCCTGTGGCATTGCCAGAGATGGTCCGCGCCCTCTCAGCCCACCAGCAGACCCTCAAGCAGGTGTGGGGGGGTGAGGGCACTCATGCTAGGACCCGGGGGGGAGGAGGGGATCTGGGGCTGCAGTGGGGGCTGGGGGCATGGGGTGGGGCTCCTGGAGCTGTCCCCCAGAGCTCAGGTCTGTGAGTGTGTGGCTGTCAAGGAGTGTGTGCAGGTATCTCCATGGGGATATCCATATGAGCTGCTCTAGGCGGTGGAGGTATCCAAGTGAGTGTGCATCTGAGGGGCCAGGCCTCTGGCCTGGGTAAGTGATTGTGTGAGCACCTGCTACTCGGGTATTCAGAGCAGAGAGGGCAGGAGGCAGGGGCTAGAGATGCGTCCCTGTGGTTGGTGAAGTGTTTCTCTGTCTCTGTATCTGTGTGGTTGGGGCTGCCATTGTGTGGGCAGGCATGTGCTTATCTGTGTGCAAATCCCTATTTACATTATTGCTGGGTGTGCATGTCTAAATATGTGTGCCTCTGGAGGTGTGTGACTGTGCATCTGCATGCCCGCCGAGTGTGTGCTAGTGTGTTCACCAGTATGTATGTGCCATGTTCAGATTTGCCCTGATTATATTTGCATGTTTACCTGCACATCTCTGCTTCTATGTGTATGTGTGTGTGTGTGTGTGTTGTGTGCTGATGTCTGCACCTGTGGGTGCGTCTCCCTGGGTTTGTATCCCACTGCTGTGTAGGATACCATCACTTTATGTGTTCTTATGTACGTGCGTCCATGTTCCCACTTGCTGAGCTTGAATCTGAGGCAGCCTCCTGGCAGCTGGTCTGGAGGATGCTCAGCTGCATCCCTGTTCCTTCCTGGGGCTATAGTGCAGAGTGGAGGGAGGACAGGGAACCCCTGGTAGGTCTGGGTCCAGCTCCCCACCCCTGCTCCTGGAGTTACCTCTCTGTTCTGGCCAGATCGTGATCTGTGGAGATCCCCAGGCCAAGGATACCAAAGCTCTGCTGCAGTGTGTCCACTCCATCTACATCCCTAACAAGGTTAGAGTTTGTGAGCCCTGCCCCAGCCTCCCAACTCTCCTGCCTGGGGGCCCCCCTGCCCCTCTGCATCTCTCCACTATCCCCTCCTCCGGTGGCCCCAGGAGAGGAAAACCACCGTGGGCCCTGCCAGTGTCCCAGTACCCCCCAGGTGACTGTCTACTTTTCTGCTACCACAGGTGCTGATCCTGGCCAACGGGGACCCCTCCAGTTTCCTGTCCCGCCAGCTGCCTTTCCTGAGTACCTTGCGGCGGCTGGAAGACCGGGCCACGGCCTACGTGTGTGAGGACCAAGCTTGCTCAATGCCCATCACGGAGCCCTGCGAGTTACGGAAACTGTTACACCAATGACTTCCTCGACCGTGTCAGGCAGGGGCAGGAGGCCGAGCTTCCCAGCTGGCCAGACTCAGGCCCGGTAGGGCCCTGTGCATGCTGTGGCCATCCCTGGGCGCCCTGTCACCAGACGCCCTCGGCCATCCTCACCATCCCCCCCAGGGGCACCCACTCACCCTGGAATAAACCTAACAGCATCCCACGGGAACCTTGGGGTCTCAGCCTTGCTTGTGTGTGTGTGGGGGGACCTCTAGCTGACGCCTCTGCCTTCTCCAATTCCTTCTTCACCTTCAGAGGTCTCTGGGCTGACACTGCCCCAGTCTGTGGTCATTGCAGCTTGAATGAAACTCAGGGTAGGGGGCCTGTAATGCCTGCCAGGGCTGGGGGTTGGGGAGCAGCCTTGCCCTTGAGAGGGGATAGGCTGAGCCTGGCTTTCAGCAGGGTTAGGAAAGGATCCTGACCTCCCCTTCCCCCTGTCTCCTGTTCTAAGCTGGGGAAAAGGAAGGGGAGGTTTTATATGAGCGTTTATTTTTCATGAAATGATAACATTTGCATATGCTTCGGTACATCATGGGAGCTGCTGTTCTTTGGACCAGGGATGTTTATTTTGGGATGTCCATTTAGCTGCTCCCCCTTACCCCAGGATGGAACCAAGGCCCCCTGCAGGAGGTCATATCGTCCATGCCCCCGCTTTCATACCAACCAGTCCAAGGAGGGTTCTCTTTCATTTGGAACATATATTGGGTTGGAAGTTATTCTCCAAATCTGAGTCCTTCCTGCTGGAGGGAAAGATGATACTCTTCTGTGTCCTTCTCCAGTCCCTTCAGATGCTCCCACGCCCTGTCTTTGACCTCTGCATCTTCACAGACCCCCAGAAACCCCATCTAGCTTCCACCGCGGGGATGGCACTGGGAAGCGTGCTTTGGGAAGGGCAGGTGTAGTGGGATGGGGCTGACAGGCAGGGAAAGGGGAAGGAGCTGTCTCCCTCCCCGCACCCTTGAGGGATCTGCTGAGCCTGGGTACCCTTGAAGCCCCAGAGCCAAGCAGTACGGCCAGCCAGAAGAAGCTGCTAGAGATGACACCCAAATGGGGCCACTGCTTGTGGAGATGTCAGCAGTGGGCAGGAACAGGAGACTGGACTGTCCCTGCAAGTTCTGCACATGGTCACACACTGCCACACATGGTCGGGACCAGGCTCAGCTTTGACTGGGCAGCTGGGCCCTCAGTGCAAGCCACCGGCCCATCTGGAGAGGATTAGGGCTCCAGCCAGCAAGGTCAGGTGGCCCTTTTCTGGCTGGAGCCTGCTCAGCCTCAGGCAGGAAGTCCAAGGCCTGGGCAAGTGGAGCCAGGTCTGGGGGGCGGTGAGGAGGGAGGGTGGAGCCGGGGAAGCACAGGTGGCCTTTTTGGCTGCCCCAGCCCTGGCTCTGGAAAACCTAGGCAGTCTGCAAAACCCTCTGTCTCTGTTTCATTGACCCTCAAGAATGAGGTGGCAAGACAGGTACCTCTGGCCGCCTATGGATGGATACTCAAGGCCCAGAGAGGTCAAAGACTGGCCTGAGACCACGCAGCATATCTGGTTCTTTCTGTGGTCTTTGGGGGACAATAAAAATCACTGAGCCTTCCTCTTGCCCCAGGAGGTAGAGGCGCGGCTGTGAAAGGGGATGCATTTGGTGTCTCCTACCCCTCTAGCCAGTCTTCCTTCTGCTCTGTGTCCTCTTTCCCTTCCCCTGCTAAAGGGATTCTGTAATCAGTTCAAAGGAAGGTTAGGGCCTGAAAGAGTTAGGCTTGTGGGAGAGCTAGCATTTTCTGACTAGGGCAAAGCTGAACATCAGTCTTGCTAGGATAGGGGCTTTTACATCTGCCACCTCTCTTCCCTTGGCCAGTCCCTCTTGCGTGTGGTCCTTTCTCTGCCATCAAGGCTGTCCTGGAGGAGCTGGGAGCTGGCGCCAGTGGAGATGGGACCTCACCGTTTGAGAAGTCCTATACCTAATTTCATCTCCCTGAGCCTCGGTCTTCTTATCTAAAAAATGGGACAACCACCACCCCACTGTGAGGCTGTGAGGTGACTATACGGGATGATGTATCATCGCTGAGCAGAGCGCCTCACAGATGGGAAGATTGTCTCAGTTCCTGAGGGAGCCAGCCAGGCTGTGCGGGAGGTGTAAAGGGGAGAGGGCTGGAGGGGGCTGGAGGGGCTGACAGAGCAGGTCCTATATGGAGGATCTCCCCCAAACCCAGAGGAAATCTTAGACAAGGCTTCGGCCTAACTTCTTTGTTAGGAAACTGAGCCTCAAGAAATTTCCCATCCCTCATCCTCCTCCCTGCCTGAGGTTACTCATTCATCTAACAAAGATTTACTAAGTACCCACTGTGTGCCAAACTGGAGCAGAGGAGGCTGTGGTGAGCAGAATGGACGTAACCCTTGCCCTGAGGGAACAGAGATCCTAGAGGGGCAGACAATCATTTCCTTACATGAAGAGCCATGAGGTTCCAGATTCTGGTCTGGCTTAGTACTGTGTCTTCAGCACCTTGGCACATGTAGCATCGCAGTACTTGCTGAAAAAGGCTGCTCTGGGGAGGTGATGGCAGAGCCGAGGCTGGAAGGGTGAGACTTAAAGATGGTTTCACCCCTTCTTTTGCCTTCTCTGTAGGTCCTGCCTCCCACCTCCCCATCCCCCCACTCAGGTGAAGAGAGCATCTCTGACTGGATGTCAGAGTCCCCTGCTGCCCCCCGCCCAGGGATCAGGATGCTTTAGGTGGCAGGTCACCCCAGGTCCCGAGGCAAGGGAAGTAATGTGTATCTGCCCCACACCCTGCCCCCTTTCTGGGTATGTTCTAGAACAGAGTTCAGCCCAGAGACAGGGGTGGCCTGGATGAGGGATCTAGACATGAGGCCTGTGGACCACCACCAGGAAACCTGACCATTGGGCTGGGCCAGCCTCTCTGGGTTCATCATCCCCTTTGCAAAGCAGGGATGATTAAAGTCACTACCTCCCGGTGTCAGCCCTGGGGCTTCTTGACCCCATCGGGGAAGGTCAGGCCGAGGAGGCAGACTGCAGACGAAGGTGTCAGACACGTGGAGTGAACCATAAATAGGCCCCTCTCCCAGAAGACCGCTGAGACTTCAAGCCTGGCACCGCACACACGCGGAATGAGAGCAGAGACTCCCGCCAGGAGGGAAAGGCACTTAAGGGATCTGCTCATTAGCATGAAATGCAAATGAGCTCGGCCTCATTTACACGACTCGGTGCTCGGATTTGGGGAAAGGGCAACCCGGGAGGCTGCAGCGGCGTGGCCCTCCCCGCCGCACTCCCTGCGAGCCGCCCGCGAGCGAGCTGAGACACTCGCCCCAGGGGGCTGGAGGCGCGCGGGGCCTGCGCGGGTGGCGGGTGGCGGGTGGCGCAGCCTCGGGAGTCGGGGGGCGGGGGCGGGAGGTCACCCTGTCCATGCCCCTGCCTCTCCGCTGTGGCGTCAGCGACCCGAATTCTTGGGACAAAGAATTGACTGACCTGCTTGGTTCCGCCGCGGCCGTGTCTACCTCCCCAGAGGTGGGAAGCGCTTCCCCGACGTCTGATGCTCGATGCCCTCCCCGCCCGACCTCACTCCAGCGCCCAGCTCTCCCGCGGCGCTCTGCTCCGGGCACCTGCAGCCTTGGGGGGCGGCGGCGGCGGCGAGAGGGGGCTGGAGCTGGCTGAGCCCGGGGACTCGGGGAGCAGGGGCGGGGCGAGGCCCGGGCTGTGCACGTGCGTGTGCGCGCGTGGAGAGCCGCAGAGCCCCGAGGACCCGCTCTGGGTAGAACAGAGGCATGCGAGGAGGGCGGCCACGCGAAGCTCCTGTCCTGCGGACGGCCCCCCAGCCATACTGGCACTCAGAGGGAAAAGCTGAGGCACGGAGTGGGGGGCGGGGAGGGTCGGTGACACTTTGCAGGCCAAGACTCAGAAACCCCAGCTCCGCGTTTCGACCCCCTCCCGCACAGTCGAGGCCCCAGCAGGTCCCTTCGCAGGAGCCTCTGTCTGCATCCTCAGCTGCTCTGGGGGCCCTGGGCTCGACATGACCTGTCTGGGGCCACGTGTTCAAGCACTAAGCCCCTGAGAGAAATCCATAGCCTTCAAAGGATTCCTAGGGGCTGGAGTGTTGACTTGAGGTCAGGGTCAGCGGGTCAGGATTGGAAGGTCAGGGTCAAAGTCGCAGAAGGGGTCTACAGGGCTGAGAGGCAGGCTGAGAGCACACGCAGACCTTGCTAGCCCCTGACTTCCCTCGGCTCCTCCCGGTTCCCCAAGACCATCCCCCCACCCCACCCCCAGCCTGAAGCCCTACCCCCTACATCCCTTACATCCTTCTCCGCTCCTCCTCTTCTTCGGTCCTGCTCCCCGGTTCGACTCCAGGGTGGGCGACTAATCAGGTGGGGATTTCCCTCCGGGACCCTGGTCACACCCCGCAGCCCGGCCGCCAGCCTCTCTTCTCCAGGCCCGCCCAGAGCTGAGCCCCACCCTTCGGCTGTGGTCCAATCCAGGGGTCGTGGACAAAGGATGCCCCGGGGCCGACGGCGCTATCCCAGGACCCGGCGCCGAATCCTCTGCTTCCCCGGGGCTCCCTCGGGGGGAGTCCCAGAGACCCCAGCGGCCAATAGGAAAGTGGGTTCGGTCTGGGTAGCCGTCTAATTGGCTCTGGCCTTCGGGAGCGGACCCCGCGGCGAGGGGAGGGGAGAGGGGCGGTGCTGGGCTCCGGGGTGGGGACAGAGTTCCAGCTGTGGTTCTCTCTCCCGCGCCCCGCCCTCGCTGCCACGGCGGCCCGCCAATGGGCGCGCGGCTCGGAGCCGGCGGCGCGCGGCCATTGGCTGCGGGGCTGGCTGGGGAGAGGCGGGGCCGAGGCTTGAAGTTGGAGTGAGGGATCCAGCTGTGGCGTGCGCCGGGCTCCTCGCCGCCGCTTTCGCTCGCTCGCTCCGCGTCTCGGCCGGAGGAGGAGGCAGTGGCGCCGGCGACAGCTACGGCAGCGGCAGCCACCGCGGCGGCTGCTGCGGCGGCATCTCCGCCTCCGCCCCCGCCCGGGACGGCCCCCCACCGTCTCCCCGCCCATCCCGGACCGTGAGCCCGCCGCGGGGCGGAGGAAAGAGCCGCCCCCCACCCCCTCCAAACCCACCCTCAAAGAGAGCCCTCCTCCCCTCCCCCCGCCGCCGCTGGCGCGGAGCCGGGACGATGCCGACCCCTTAGATCCTGCTCCAGCTGCGCCGCGGGAAGAGGGGGCGCCCCTCCCCGGTACGCCCCGCTCTCCGACCCCCTTCTCTCTGCCCCTCTCCCGGCCGCTTCTCCGAAGGTAGCGCCGAATCGGGCGACCGGAGCCTGGGCGCGAAGCGAAGAAGCCGGAACAAAGTGAGGGGGAGCCGGCCGGCTGGCCCGGGGGGGCCCCAGGAGCCCTGGGGAAGCGGGACTCGCGCCGGGCGGGGCTGCCCTGCGACCCGGCGCCCCGCGGGCAGCATGCCCCTGCGGGCAGGGGGAGCTGGGCTGAACTGGCCCTCCCGGGGGCTCAGCCTGCACCCTAGAGCCCCCCAGATGCGCCCCCGCCGGGGCCCCCCGGTGGCGTGAGGACACCTCCTCCGAGGGGCGCCGCTCGCCCCTCTCGAGACCGCCCGGGGCCCCGGCTGGCCAGAGGATGGACGAGGAGGAGGATGGAGCGGGCACCGAGGAGTCAGGACAGCCCCGGAGCTTCATGCGGCTCAACGATCTGTCGGGGGCCGGGGGCCGGCCGGGGCCGGGGTCGGCGGAGAAGGACCCGGGCAGCGCCGACTCCGAGGCGGAGGGGCTGCCCTACCCGGCGCTGGCCCCGGTGGTTTTCTTCTACTTGAGCCAGGACAGCCGCCCGCGGAGCTGGTGTCTCCGCACGGTCTGTAACCCATATCCTCCGGGGCACGACGGCCGGGCCGGGGGTCCGCAGGGGGGCGGGCCGCGCCGCGGGAGGGGACCGAAGGCCAGGTGAGTCGGAGAAGTGAGCCTGGAAGGTGGGCAGACGAGTGGGGCCGCTGAGGGAGGGAGGGGGCTTCCGAGTGGGAGCGGAGACGCGAGCAGGTTTGGCGGATACCCCAGACCAGCCCCACCTCGGTACACACACCTCGGTCCTCCTTGGGGGGCTGGGATCCGGGCCAGGAAAAGAGAGGAGACGTGCCCCGCTGGTTTGTAGCTGGATGCTCTCCAGATGTGGGCAGGGGAGGGTCGTCATCCTCCAGATGTGGGAAGCTTCGGGAGCCTGGGAGCTCTACTCCGCCCGCCGCCCGTTAGCGAGCTGGGTTGGGTTTCCGAGTTTGGGGGGTGGGGTGGGGAGGAAGCTGCGGGGACGGGGGAGGGGGGACTGCGATCTCCTGGGTTTCCCTCCTGCCCCCGCTGCAAAGTTTGAGGTGGATTCTAGGGTCTGATCCCCACTCCCGACCTGGTCCTTGAGGCCGAGGGGTTTTCACTGACCCAGAGGGAAATGTTGGGGGGCGGGGACCAGGTCCCAACTCCCCCACCCCCACCCGCGGGTTGGAGGCACAACAAGGAGATTCCGGCGGCGGCTGATGTCAGGGGCGCAGAATGAGAACAAGATGTGGTGGTGAAGGGGAAGCTGTCTGCCCCCAGAGCTGGAGTAGGGACCCTTTCAGCTGGAGCCCACTGGCTTGGAGTGCCTCCCTTTTCCCTAATTCTTCATTCAGTGCGGGGTGCTTTGTGTTGGGGTTGGGGAGTTTTGTGCTAGATTTTTTTTTTTTTTCTTGTAGAGGGAAAGACTGTCGGGAGCTTTGGCCAGCGGGGGATGGGATTAAGCCGGTCCAAGTTACCCTGTCACAAATAGAGAGTGCTCCCGCCTGTCGGCAGAGCAGGTATGGGAGACCGCAGCCTCCGAGAAAGTATTGGGGGAACAGTGACGCTGTGAGCTGGTTGGCTAAGGAAGACTCGGGTCCAGCACCCCAAGGGCTACTCCTTGGCTGGGTTTGTGGAATGCAAGCCCCACATTCCAGGGAGATAGACTGGGCACTGCCCCCTCTCCTCTGTCTGGTCTGGGGTGATATGGGAGATCCTGGCCCCCTCAGCCCCATGGCCTCTCCCACTTAGCCCCTGGCACGAAGCGCTGCTTGGCTAATGCGGGGCTCCGGGTGGGTCCCATCACTGCCGGAAGGAAAGGGGGTGCACTGCCATCCCAGGTCTTGACAGCTTCTCCTGACTCCTTTCTCCCAGCTCAGAGGCTCTTTTGAACCAGGGTGGGAGACCTCAGGTTTCCCTTGTAAACCCTGAGAGCCCAACCGGGACTCTGCTTTGGGGGAGGTGAGGGGAGCTTGGTGCCGCCCTCACTCTCTGCAGCTCTGCTGCCTCTAGTGCGCAAAGCGGGGATGTGAGCTTGGGTCGCCCCCCAACCCCCATCTTCTACACCCCTCAGGTCTTTAGGAAGCTCCCCTCATTACACCTTCTCTTCATCCTTTGCCCCATCTTCTTTTCTGTCTGAGCTGCAGAAAGAGAGAGGTAGGGGGTCTCAGAGGGCTCTGACTCCCCTGCCACCTCCGCATCCCTACCCCCCCTGGCTCCTTTCTCCACAGTAGAGATGGACTTGGGGAAGAAATGGCTCTGAGAAGATGGGCCCTGGGCATCCCCCTCTCTACCTCTAACCACCTACCCTCTTCATAAATGGTAAAAAGCCCCATCCCCCACCCCTCCTCCTCAGGGGTCCAGGGGAGATAGAGATCTTCTCTCCCCTTTCTATCTCTGTGTAAAACAACCAGAACTCTGGGCCAGCATCTCCCCACCTGCCCTGTCTCTAGGTGCTAGTGGATGGTTCTGGGTGGAGGCAGGTTCCTTTCTTGAGGGGCTCTGGGAAGAAGCAAGTGGAGAGGCCTGGAATGAGGAAAGAGAGGTGGGACCCCAGTGCTCCTCTCAGGGATAGAGGAGCAGGCTTATGTCTGGAATGGTGGGAGTCTGCGGTGTGGGGCATTGGCATCACTAGGTCTAGACAAGTCACTGAGCCTGGGTTGGCTGAGGATGGGTTGAGAACAATTTCTTGGCTGCCCTAAGCTGTGCCCTACAAATCCCATCACACCTGCATGTCAAGGGAAACCTGTATTTTCATTGCCAGAGGGGCTCTGAGCTAGCTTTTGGACCTCCGTCTTTACCTTTCTCTCTTTTTGGGTATCAGTGAAGCTTCCCTTGCCTCCACAAGGTTCCCTGCTCTGTTGAGTCTCAGGGACATAGGGACACCTCCCCCACCAGCTGAAGCTAGTTAGACTTCTGTTGGCATTTTTCTCAGCCTCTCCCACTTTAGCCTCTAAGACACCAGGTTTCCTAGAGAGGAGATCTAGACCCAGGTAGGAAGTAGTGTGCGTGTGTGGGGTGTGTGTGTGTGTGTGTGTGTGTGTGTGTGTGTGTGTGTGTGTGTGTTGGGGGAGGGGAGGGCAGCAGGAAGAAGAGAGGCTCAGAAGAGCATGCGCTGGTACTGGGAAGATCTGGGGCACTCACATCAGTAGCCCCCCCCCCCAGTTATAGGGGAGTGAGTTGGACTTTCCAGTATGTGTTTCTTGAAGTGTGAGGGAGTGCGTCGCCCCTCCCGGGAAGGAGATCCTGAGCATTCCCTCTCCCGCTGTTGTGTCACATCTGGAAGTTTGTGTAGGAGTTTCTCCAAGCTCGGAGCCCAGCACAGCTTTTTCTCATTTGGAAATCACAGGCTGGCATTTGGGATGCCGAGAGGGGGAGTGGGAGGGGGGCCAGAGGGGGAGTAGGGAGCCTGCCAGGAGTAGGGGGAGGAGAGGGGGAGGCCCAAAAGGCAGGAGCCCTAATGGCTTCCAGAAGTGAGTGTGAGTGTGTGACTGCGTCACTGTGTGTGCGTCTGGAGAGGAGGGGGCCCAGAATTTCTGGAGTTTTCCTTGCCACTGTCCCAGTGCCCCCAAATCTGCCTTTTTCTCTTACCTAGGGAGGAATCTCCATTTTGGTCCTCAGAGGAAATGGGAGGGGGTGTTCTTCCTGTCTCCTCACTAATTCCCTCCTCTCATTTTAAAACTCCAGAGGGGATTCTGGGGAGGAGGGCTGGGGAATAGAACAGGACTGGGGGAATGGAGCACCCCCTGGCACTCCTTCTGCCCCAGGCCCACCTTCCTTCTGGGTCACACGCCCACGCTACTCCAGGAACTGTTGGGGGACTCCCCATCACCCATAGTGCCAGCTGGAGCCATTCCTGGGATTACCCCCACCACGCAACCCCCCCTCACCCCTCGCTCTCTCCCGCCCCAGCCCTCACCCCACCCTGCCTGCCTCAGCCAGGGTGGCGACAGACACAACTGCTCACACGTGTGTGTGTGTGCTCTCTCTCTCTCTCTCTCTCTCTCTCTCTCTCTCTCTCTCTCTCTCTCACACACACACACACACACACACACACACACACACACACACACGAGTCACAGACGTTTGAATCAGATTTTTGGACAATTTCCCCTTCCAAAGATTCCAACAGGCCGGCTCTCTTGTGTCTCTGGGTCTCGCGTCTCTGTCTCTGGGTGGGGCCGGCTGCCTTTCTTTGGGCTTCAGTTTTCAGTTCAGCTGGAAACCTCTCTCCCCACACGCCCACAGGCTGGAGCAGAGGAGACCACTGGGAAACAGGCTGTGGCAGTGGGGGCTTGGCTGGGGGAATCCCCCTTTCTGCCTGCCCAGTGCCAGCCACACCGCTGAGCCCCAGATTCCAGCCCCCCTTGGGGGATGCTGAAGCCCCCAGAGATGCCAGCTTCTGGGGGGGGGGGGCGGGCAAGACAAGGATCCCACCTTCCCAACTCATACTAGGAGGCAAGGATTCCTGGGTCCAGGCCCATTTCCTCCTGAGTGCTCCTTAGTCTCAGATTTCCAGGCTTCAGTTGGGGAGAGGGGCAACTGGGGGCACCTGCTTCCCTTCCCAGTCACACCCGAGGCCTCCCTACCCTCTGTGCCTCTGGAAGCCCCTGTCCTCCTCTCTCCTCCCCTCACCCCTTACAGCTGCCAGGCTAAGCAAGGGCTCTAGATAAAGCTCTAGAGGACTCAGTTGTACAGATAACATGCTCTAGTTCTCTCTCCTGGAGGGAGAAGAGGAGGAGGGATGGAAGTGGGATTCCTCGCCCTGCCATTTCCTTTTTCTCTGCTTTTGATGGTGGGTTGTGGGGAGAAGAAAGAGCCTCCCCTCTCCTACCCACCTCCCCCTTTGGGATCCACTCCAGCCCGGACAGTTGCCATAGCAACAGTAGACATGTGACTGCACAGGTCTCTCATAGTCACTATGGCAACCAGTGTCCCCCGTTCCCTTGGTTGCCATGGGGATTTGTCACATGGTTTCCCCCCAACCTGATAACCTGTGGGTCTCCTGCTTTCCTCTCTGCATGAGGACAGGATGGCAGTCTGGTTAAGGGGAGTTCTTGTGTGAGGGGTCCCTTAAATTGCCATAGCAACAAATCCACACCACCTGGTGACACATCCTCCTGTTGTTATGGCAACAGAGGAACATCACACAGTGACATAAGGCCATGTTCCCAAGGAAACGAGCCCTACCCTGAGAAGGGTGAAAGACCCCCATCCTCATTAATTATTTCTCAGTTCAGATGGTCCCAAATTTCCCTGTGCCTTAGTGTCTTCCTTGTCCATTTATGCTCACCTTTTGGGAAAGGGGAAAGGTAGACAGCAGATAGGCTGTACCTGGGAGTAAGCTCAATTGCCAAGGGGGCCCTTGAGAAGGGGTTTGCATGGTTAGAGCTGGAAATGGGTTATTTGGGGGCAGAATCTAGCTCTAAGAGGCCCTCGTGTGAGCATGTCTAAAGTGAGCACAGAAGGAGTCCCAGCTCCTCTGTGGTGTCACTTCTGCCCCTCCCCCTCACAGCTATCAATGTATCACTGTTAATGCAAACAAGGCAGGAGAACATGAATGGGGAGACTCACAGGCTTCTAAGCAGGGCGATTGATTGATCAATTCATTCATTCATTCATTCATTCATCATTCATTCGTTCCCCCCATGTATTGATCATTGGCTACACGCCAGGTACTACTGTCAGCGTTGTAGGGGATGTGAACATGTATCAGAGTGTCCCTCCCTCAGCCAGGGAGATAAGACTAGTGCACAGATGGCATGGTGGAATCACTGCCATTAGAGGGGTCCAAACAGGTGTTCTGGGAGCCCCTCTTCCTAGAGAACTACCCATGTTCCCTTTGTAAGATATTTGCTCACATGGGTCCCTTCCTGCAGAGGAGAGGGGGCTAGCTTGGGGAAAGCCGACCAATTCTTGAAGGTTAATCGAGTCTTTCCCCTTCCAGATAATCGCCCCAAGGGAGGTCCCTCCCTATCCTCTTTTTTCCAGGGTGACCCCTGGCTGACCCTCATTCTGGGGAGGCATCCATTGGGCTCTGACTCCACTCTGGAAAATAGCTCCATGGAAACAGAGCACTCTTTATTTCCCCCTTCCATATACTTACCCCAAAAACCTAGAACTATTTTTTTTTTTTATTTTTACTCTTATTCTTGTGAGGGGGAGGTGGAGGCATGGGAAATTGCAGTGCCTCGGCCTGTTTGGGTGCCTGTCGGTGGGAAGGGATGTGAGGGCAAACGGCCTAGATGGCAGAGAGGCCGGGAGGGATCGAGGGCGTCTCGAGCTGCTGTGGAGCGGGGTGGCCTGAGGTTCAGGCCAGAGATGGGGGGTTAGCTGGGGCCAGCTGGGAGGAAAGTCCTGGGGTCCCCGGACAAAGCCTTCTCACTGCAGAAGTGGGAGTTATGATGGAAGATTCCAGCTGCTCTAGGCACTCTGAGCCCCACAGTCCAGCTTGGCCGGTCATGCTGTGGGCCACCATGGCACCATCCCTGATGCCCCTCCTTTGCCCAGGCTCCACTCTCTGCTCCTTTCTATCTTCTTTGTTCTCCCCACCCCATATTTTCTTTAAGAAAAATAGGATGTTGGATCACTTATCTGTGAGTCCAGTGTGCAGAACCTTTTAAGGTCCAGAGGCCACTCTGTACATTCTCCTGTTGATGGGCTGGTAGTGAACCCCTTAATAAAATCCACTCTGTGGAAAGACCTGGGGTCTATATGTGCAGAGCACTGTCTACTCTGTGTGAGTTGGGGGACTTACATCTACCACAGGGCCTGGTATGTAGCATGTCCTCATAGTTAAATGTGTGAGTGTGTTTGGAGGCCATCTAGGCCTTTGAGAGGCCAAGGGGCTGGTGGGTGGTGGGAGAGGCGGCATCTGGCTCCAGTGCTGTGGTGAAGGAGCCGCTATAGCTGTGGACCTCTGGGCCGCCTCTGCCTGTCTGTCTGGTGCCAGCACAGTCCTCACAGCCCCTCCCCTGCATGCCTGAGCAACTGTGGAAAGAACTGTCCCAGATCAGGAGCCTGGGCACTTCATTCTCATCCTGGCTGCTCCCGTGACCTTCAGTGCGTGACTTTGGCTCTCTGGGCCTCAGTGTGCTTGGGTTCTGGGGAAGAACATGATCTACCCAGGCTCCTTCACAGGGCTGTTGTGAGCATCAGATGTGGCGTGGCGTGAAAGCGCTTGGTAAACTGTAAAGCAGGCATAATCCGACTTTAGGTTTGTGTCACACATTCAATACATTCTCTCATTTGCTTCTCACATCTTCCCTGGGAGGTAGGGAGAATGGGATTCAGATTCAGCAGCACACTCTTGGTGTCTGGCATTTCCACAGGCACGATCGATTTTATCCCCCAAATGGTTTGTGCAAATAGTCAGGGTATTTGTGGCTTTTCCTACTTTACGGCTGAGGAAGCTGAGTCCAGAGAGGTGATGGCAAGGTGGGCCCGGGCCTGGAGTCGGTCAGACACATGGGCCCCTCCCGTTGGACCTGGCTGCGTCTCAGATGGGGGTGGGAGGACAAGAAGCAGGAGGCAAGAGGGAGGGCTGGGGGGCGCAGGCTCTGCTCCAGCCCTGGCCCGCTGTTTCCTTGACCGCCCGGATACCTGGTTTGAGCGCATCAGCATGTTGGTCATCCTTCTCAACTGTGTGACCCTGGGCATGTTCCGGCCCTGTGAGGACATCGCCTGTGACTCCCAGCGCTGCCGGATCCTGCAGGTGAGTGTGCGTGTTGTGTGGGGAGGGGCAGCTCCTGAGCGGAGTAACTGCTAACTTGTCTCTGTGAGAAGCCCTGACCCCTGCTGGTGGGGGAGGAAGTGGGGGGGCGTTCCTCCTCCCCTCCTCTCAGTTTCAAAAGCCTCTCCTCCCCACATCAGGCCTTTGATGACTTCATCTTTGCCTTCTTCGCTGTGGAGATGGTGGTGAAGATGGTGGCCTTGGGCATCTTCGGGAAAAAATGTTACCTGGGAGACACTTGGAACCGGCTTGACTTTTTCATCGTCATTGCAGGGTGAGGGCCTGGGCTGGAGGTGGGAGAGCAATGACCGGATCAGTCCCTGCCCCAGCACTGCCCCCACACCGCTGCCCCCCTGCCCGGCCCACCTCCAGTGATGCTGTCTCCCCATGATCCCCTTGGGGTCTGAGTCTGTCCTGCCTGTAATGCTCAAGCCTGTGCTCCTGAATTCCATGGTCCCTGCCTCTGCACCCTCCTCTGTTTATTCTCTGATGGGGGTCTGTCCTTGACTTGGGGGTGGCCTTGCCCCCAGAGAGCCGGCTTTTCGGGTCCCTTGGTAGAGGAGGGGGAGGAGTCAGAGATTGTGTCTCCCCACTGCAGCAGGATTCCTCATTGACCTCTTTTGACCCCCATGGCGGCCTCAGACTCAAAGGGCCTCCCTTTGGGCCCCTCCCTGCAGGATGCTGGAGTATTCGCTGGACCTGCAGAACGTCAGCTTCTCAGCTGTCAGGACAGTCCGTGTGCTGCGACCGCTCAGGGCCATTAACCGGGTGCCCAGTGAGTGACCCCTTGGCCCTCAGCCCCTGGATGGAGAGCCCCCAGGGGAAATATGAAAATCCCAGATCCCACCCCTACCTCCTCACAAGGCCTGGCAGTCAGGGCCTGGCACTCCCAGGCAGACCTCATCAGAGAAGGGTTCAGGGGGAGCTGGGGCCACCAGAGCCACATGGAGATCCCACACCTGGCTGTGGCACTGTGGGAGTTACCTGGAAAGACTCTCCCCCTTATTTTAGCCTGATATGGGTCAGAGTCACAGACAAGTCTCAGATGACCCCTGCCCTTCAGTTAGAAGATGGCTCCCGGCAGGGGGAACAGGGGTGAGTGGGAATGGGGTGGAGAGGCTGGTAGGCCAAGAGGGGTGGGTGGAAGGTTATAATGGCCTCTTCCAGCTAGAACAGCTTCTCATGCAGTCTGGCTGTCATTGGTGAGATCATGCTAGACACACTGAGTATGACTTTTCTCCAGATGAGGCCACTCCATGTCTCATCCTCTGCCTGTGTCCCCTTCCTCCTTCCCACCCCCTTCCAACCTGCTGCCGCAACTGACTGCGGGACCATTATCTAAATTAAACTGCATTGGTTTCCCGAGCCAGCCAGGCTTTGGCAGCTCTAGCTCCCCCTCCATCCTGCCCCGCCACCCTTGCTCAGGCCCCCTTTGCGACTCCCCCAAACTACACAAGCTGCAAATGGTCTCCATGGCAGTCCCAGGAGTCAGGGGTAGGGACATGTTTCTGGGGCTCTGGACCCAATGTAGTGGCAGCCCCCTCTGCTGTGTGTGCATGTGTGTGCGCGTGCGTACGTGTCTGTGTGTGTGTGTGTGTATGAGATGCAGGTGGTCAGAGCTGCTCAGTGCATCCTCTGGGTGTTGAGGTGTTAGTGTTAACAGGAGCTCCAGACAAGGGGCATGCTATCTCCTCCTCTCCCCGCTGCCCCAGGTGATGGCTGGCAGATTTATAGACCTCTGTCTAACCACTGGTGTAATTCCCTTAATGCAAACCCTGAGGAATTGATCTCAGTTGGAGCATAGACGAACTGAAGGAGGATGGGGATGGGGGGGCGGGTGAGGGACTCAGTGAGAAGGCTGGGCTGGAAAGGCAGGATGGCTGCAGGCACCAGGAGGGTTAATTAGCTGGTGCTTAGAAACCTTTTCCCTGGAGGGCCAGGGGGGCATGAGTGGCGCTTCTGGAGTCAAAACCAGCCATTACAGAGGTCTGGATGCTTCACAAGGGCTTGGTGGCTTTGAGGGGGGGCATAGTTCAGACCCTGTGGGGTGATTGAGTCCTGAACCTGGAGTGGAGAGGGAGGTCAGTGTCTCCAACAGGGCTTGTTGGGATGGGGGTATGGTGACCTTCCCTGCAGAGGTTAATTGACGGCCACTTGAGAAGATGGTCTTGGGTCTCCTCACATCTGATGTGAGGATCTGTATCAACAGAGAATGCACTCAGGGCAGGGGGCTCTGAACCCTGGTGAAGCTCAGGGCATTTGGACCCTTGTGAAGGCCTGGTTCTGAAAGTGAGATTCCTTCCTTGCTGACATTCCTCCTGGAGTTCCCTGCCTCGGTTTCCCCAATGCCTGCAGTGGTGATAACTGATAACTTAGAAAGGTCAGGTGACTGTGTCGGGTGAGAGAAGGAAGTAGGAGTGGAGTGTGTGCGTGTGTGTGTGTGTGTGTGTGTGTGTATTTTGGGAGGTGGGATCCAGAAGTAGAGCTCTGGGCAGCTCTGTGATACTGGACAAGTCATGTCAGTACTCTGAGCCTCCTCGATCCTCATCTGTAAACCGAGTTAGGTGGGGTGCAGTACAGGGGAGAGCTTTGGAAACCTTGATCGCTCTGGCTCCTCCTTGGTGGTACTGTGCACTGATTAATGTCAATGGGCCAAGAGGGCTAGTGGGCAGGATCTAGGGGCTGCCAGGCCTGCCCGTGGAGTTAGAGGTGTCTATTGGTCTCCCCTCCAGCTTGAGCCAGGCAATTTAGCCCCAGAAACCCCGATGCGCCCCCTCTGGGAGTGCTGCCAGGCCTGTGGCAGCCAGCCTAGCCTGGCCAGCCTGGCACCCCCAGCGTGGCTTCTGCCCCCACAGGCATGCGCATCCTTGTCACACTGCTGCTGGACACACTACCCATGCTGGGCAACGTCCTGCTGCTCTGCTTCTTTGTCTTCTTCATCTTCGGCATCGTTGGCGTCCAGCTGTGGGCAGGGCTGCTTCGTAACCGATGCTTCCTGCCGGAGAATTTCAGCCTGTGAGTGTTGCCCGGGATGGGGGTGACCTGGGAGTGGGCTGTGGGGCTGGGACCTATCTCAGTCTCTGCTGCTGTTGACATTTCTGTTTTCACATTGGTGACATGTCTGGTTCTCAAACTTGGCTACACAGTGGAGTCATCTGGGGAATTGCAAAAAAATTCCAGAAGCCTGGGTCCCCTGAAGACTGATTCCCTTGGTCTAGGGTTCAGCATAGGCATGGGATCCTTACAAGCCCTGATATGAATCTGATGTGCAGCCACATTGGAAAGCTCTAAAATGTAACCTTCTGTCATCCTTGCTCTGGAATTTCACACTTAGTCCTCACACCCCTGGTGCCCTCCAACCCACACCCACAAGTCCCTGCCCCTGCCTGGTGTCTGCCTGGTTCTGGTCTGTGCCCTGTGTACCTTGCAGATCTCCGTGGGCTCACACCCCTTGTCCTTCCTGGGACCTCTCCCCAGAGATCCCCGCTCCCAGCTCCTTCCTGTTCCCCCTGCAGGCCCCTGAGTGTGGACCTGGAGCGCTATTACCAGACCGAGAACGAGGATGAGAACCCCTTCATCTGCTCCCAGCCGCGGGAGAACGGCATGCGCTCATGCAGGAGTGTGCCCACGCTGCGCGGGGAGGGCGGTGGCGGCCCCCCCTGCGGCCTGGACTACGAGGCCTACAACAGCTCCAGCAACACCACCTGCGTCAACTGGAACCAGTATTACACCAACTGCTCCGCAGGGGAGCACAACCCCTTCAAGGGCGCCATCAACTTCGACAACATTGGCTATGCCTGGATTGCCATCTTCCAGGTAGGACAGCCTGGGCGCCTGAAGGTTCCCCAGAATGCAAGTGCCAGGACACAGTCCGGCCTCAAAGCGGTTGTCCTCAGGGCCGGGCTGGGGTTGGGGCCTCCGAGGAGACCACAGGAGGCTTTAGGGGGCCCCAAGTGAGTCGCCCTGTCCCTCTGCCCCCTCCCCAGGTCATCACGCTGGAGGGCTGGGTCGACATCATGTACTTCGTGATGGATGCTCATTCCTTCTACAATTTCATCTACTTCATCCTCCTCATCATCGTGAGTGGTTCCTTGGGCCCTCTTGGGAAGGGTGATCCTGGGGAAGCAGGTGCAGGGAGTCCAGAGAGAGGAAGGCTGGCTTGGTCTCAGGACAGGTCCCACAGAGAATCAAGCAGAGAGGGTACCCGTCATGAGGAGTCAGGGAAATTCAAGGTCAAGGCTTGGTTCTATTGCTTAGTACCACTTAAAACCCTGGGCAAGTCATTCCCCATGAGGCCCCCACCCCCACCCTAGGCCTCTGCTTCTTCATGAGTAAAATGGGTGATTCTCAACCCAGGGGGCATTTGGAAATAGCAAAGGGTGGCCCTGTTTTTCATGAGGTCTAGGAGAGCACTACTGGCATTTGGCTGGGGGGTTGGGGAGAGATGGTAAACATCCTGAAATGACAGCCTTGCAAACAAAGAATTGTACCACCCAGACTTTCCATCATTCAGCGTTGAGAAACACTGCACGACCTCTTGTTCCTTCCAGCTCATAAGCTCCAAGGCTTCACGAGGGCAGAAGACAGAGGCAAGAGTAGCAATGTTTAATAGTTGTAATCACTACCATTCCTGCTTCATAATTGAACTGCTACTAGTTACAGCTAATATTTATTGAGCACTTACTATGCGCCAGTCCTGCTGTAAGCACTTTTTACGTGCTGGTGCATTTAATCCTCACCACGATCCCATTATCATCTCCATTTCACAGAGAGGAAACACACGTTTCCTCGTTTGTCTGACCCCATCACGGGCCCAGCGGGTGCCGTGGATTGATCTGGCTGGGCGGGTGTTGCTGCTGATGTGTGCTGCGACATCTGCTGCCTGCTTAATCCTTACAGTCCCCTGTGAGGTGGGGTGGGTAGGCAGTGTAGCACTGACTCCTAAACAAGAACTCTGGGCTTCAGAGGGGGTGATCACTAGGCTAAGGAAATGGCCAGGCTGAGAATTCAACCCCAGGCTATGGGGGTTCCAAGTCCAGCCCTCCTCCAGGTCACCAAGAGGACAATGACAGAGAGCCAGAGAGAGGGACAGATATGATAGAAAGAGAATAAGACAGAGATTAAGATCTACTCAGGACCTCAGGCAAACTCCTGGGAGAAGTGGAGACAGAATAAGGCAGCTCTTGGTGAAAGGCAGAGCCTAGGTCCTGAGAAAAAACAAGTCCTCCGGGCCACCACCTCGTGCCTCTACATGTGGCAGAAGGGCCAGGTTTGGGACCTGTTCCCATCCCCCACCATCACCTGGGGTGCGAGGCCAACACTTCTGGGAAACGTGGTCTTTTCAGTATGCTTCTCTCCCTAGGTTTAGGGGAGGGGAAGGAAGCAGACAGGGTGGTAAGGGGCCTAGTTTCCACCCACACACCCCGTGAAAAATCTTCCAAACAGCTCTCTGGAATCATACTAGTGAAGTTAATTATCATAATTACTAGGACACAATCTAGAAAAAAGATCTGCTTTGTCACCATAAATATTCATTTCCTTCATTCTGGTTTATCGTCCCAGCAATGGCCATCCTGGAGTCGTGGAGAAACTGAAGCATGGAGACAGAGATGAGGGAGGGTAGGCAAGACAGGGTAGCAGCTTGGCTAGTCTGCAGGGATCAGAATTCATCACCAGCTGGGGGAGGAGAGAGGTGCAGGGAAAGAAGGTACAGGCAAGGCCAACAATCAGGGGGAAAGGGAGGTCCCATGGTTGAGTGTCACACCCAAAGGCATGCAGCTAGAAGTGGGATTAGACACAGGACTCTTGCAAACAGTGTTTTTGCCAAGACCTCAAAGTCTCAATCCAGTGTGAAAACCCCATGTCCCCAAGATTGCATTCATCTCTACAGCCTTCTCTACCCCTAATGGGAACTAGGGAGGGGTGCTCAGAATCTCCATGGATGGGGCTGGTTAGAGGCAGGGAGTTTGGGAGAAATCCTTGTTAAGGGGCAGCCCTGGTGGCTCAGCGGTTTAGCGCCACCTTCAGCCCAGGATGGGATCCTGGAGACCAGGGATCAAGTCCCATGTCAGGCTCCTCCTGCATGGAGTGGAGCCTGCTTCTCTCTCTGCCTGTATCTCTGCCTCTCTCTCTCTCTCTCTCTCTGTCTCTCATGCATAAATAAATAAAATCTTTAAGAAAGAAAGAAAGAAGCTTGGTTCAAGTCTCAGCTTTGCTGTGCATTAGCTGACCTCTCTGAGCCTATTTCTTCACCTGTCAGATGGAGGTTATAAAAGTGTCACCTCTTGAGACTGTCATGAGAATAAAATGAAATCATGCTTGGATACTTACTGAGCCCAGCTACTGGTGTGTAGAAAGTGCTTGGTATGCAGTGACTGGCATTGCGGTTCCCTTTTCTTCAGGACATCTCCTCTTCCTGTCCCCACCCCAACAGGTGGGCTCCTTCTTCATGATCAACCTGTGCCTGGTGGTGATCGCCACGCAGTTCTCAGAGACCAAGCAGCGGGAAAGCCAGCTGATGCGAGAGCAACGTGTGCGGTTCCTGTCCAACGCCAGCACCCTGGCCAGCTTCTCTGAGCCAGGCAGCTGCTATGAGGAGCTGCTCAAGTACCTGGTGTACATCCTCCGTAAAGCGGCCCGCAGGCTGGCCCAGGTCTCCCGGGCGGCGGGCGTGCGGGTCGGCCTGCTGAGCAGCCCAGTGCCCCGTGGAGGCCAGGAGCCCCAGTCTGGCGGCAGCTGCTCTCGCTCCCATCGCCGTCCATCCGTCCACCATCTGGTGCACCACCACCACCACCATCACCACCACTACCATCTGGGCAATGGGACGCTGAGGGCCCCCCGGGCCAGCCCAGAGATTCAGGACAAGGATGCCAGTGGGTCCCGCCGGCTCATGCTGCCACCACCCTCGACGCCAGCCCTCTCTGGGGGCCCTCCGGGGGGTGCAGAATCTGTGCACAGCTTCTACCATGCCGACTGCCACCTGGAGCCGGTCCGCTGCCAGGCACCCCCTCCCAGGTCACCATCTGAGGCATCAGGCAGGACTGTGGGCAGCGGGAAGGTGTACCCCACTGTGCACACCAGCCCTCCACCAGAGATGCTGAAGGAGAAAGCGCTAGTGGAGGTGGCCCCCACTTCTGGACCCCCCACCCTCACCAGCCTCAACATCCCGCCCGGGCCCTACAGCTCCATGCACAAGCTACTAGAGACACAGAGCACAGGTGAGAACCCTGGGTGGGGCCTGCTGTGCCCCTTGCCTAGGGGCCCTGTGGTATCCCAGAGAGGACTGGGGGTTGCTGATGTCAGAAGGTCCAACCCTTGATTCCCACTCTGCCACTCAAGGCCTTTTCACCCTCAGCCAGTTCCATCCCCTCTTGAAGTCCTAATTTGATCAACCCTTAAAATGGGAATCTTAACTCTTGTGTTGTAATGAGAGCGGTAACTATCATGTGATGAGCACCTGCTGTATGCTCTGCTCTGTGCTGTTTGAAAGAATACTTAACAGTTGGTGACCGACTATTATGTGCCTGTCACGTGCTTTACAGGCAGAATTCCATTGGGTCCCCTCAATAGTTTAGATGATAAGCTTTCTTTCTTTCTTTTAAAGATGTCATTCGTTTATTTGAGACAGACAGAGAGAGCACAAGCAGGGAGGAGGGTCAGAGGGAGAGGGAGAAGCAGACTCCCAGCTCAGAAGGGAGCCCGATTTGGGACTCGGCCCGTGACCCCAGGATCGTGACCCGAACTGAAGGCAGATGCTCAACCACTGAGCCACTCAGGTGCCCCAATGATAAGCTTTCCTATTGTCCCCATTTTACTGATGAGGGAAAAGAGGCTCGGAGAGGTCGCTTGACTTGCCTGCCCAAGGTTGTGCCATTGGTGAGGGATGTGCTCAGGGCTGCCTGACGTGGAGACCCACATGCTGCACTGCAAGGGCCAGAGGGGAAATGGTGTGTGACGGTGGCCGGCATCATGCACCACACTAAGGACCCTCTTGTAAACATGAGTTTCATTGGCTCCCCAGGGGGAAACTGGAGACCAACAGCAGCAAGTCCTCAGGGGGCTGCTAGTCTGGTGGGAGGAACAGCCTGTGTCACAGGGGAAGTAAGACACTCATGCCTGTGGGTGTCCCCCACCCCACCACTGCTGGCAGACAGGGTGGCAAGCCCTCCCCTGAAGACAGACTCACTGTAGCCGAACCCCAGGGCCTACGTTTCAGGAAGGATGTAGCACGGGGAAGCAGTGGGATATGTGTGGGCTGTCATGTGGGAATGTGGGCTGGGACAGGAAGGTGTCGTCACAGAATGCCACACGAGGGGCTCCTGTGCCAGCTTTCCCGCCACCCTGTCGTGGGATGTAAGCCAATCACGCGCACGCATGTTTCCGTTCCCTCCTCTGTAGAAGGCAGGGCTGGGACCGTGGTCGTTGCCAGTGAGCCCTCCTGTGTGCAGGCAGAAAGGGAAATGTTGTTGGATGCTTACTGGGGGGCCGGCCCTGAGCGAGGTGCCTGTTCTTCACGGACGTGCTTTCCCTGGGTGCTTTCCGAGGTTCCCTCTGGCTCTCAGCTTCTGTGATCGAGGCTTATTTAAATGGACATTGGTGTCTTGGGATAGGTCACTGTGCGTATGATCGTGTGTATCCTGGTGTGTATGTATGTGCATATGTGTGCATGAAGGTGTCCAATGTATGTGTGTGTGCCTAGCACGCACATTTTGGTGTTCATGTGTACGTTGTGTGTCTGATGTGTGCAGTTGAAGGTGTGCACACACGGGTGGTGCTCTGGTCTGTGCATGCTCATGTGTGCACATGCCTAGCACTTGTGCATTATATAGCATGTGTGTGTCTGTGCACACTTATTTGGCTGTGCAGATATGCATGGTTTGTAAATGGTATGTATGTGCACATAGTACATGTGTGCATGTGTATGCTTACATGTGTATGTGTCTGGGTGTGTATGCATATGAACACAGATCTGTGAGTGTGTGTCTTAAGGATCCCTTGGAAAATTCTACTCGGAGTAGTGTTGATGCAGGGCTGGCTTCCTGGGAGGAGAGCTGGTCTAGGCTCCTTGCTAAAGGCTTCTCGGAAGGGGGAGCTGCCCAGGATCTCAGGGAACAATGAGGCCAAACCCTAGGACAGCCAGCAGTGACTGTCAGTGGAATGCTAATGGCATTTGGGGGCATTCTGCAGCTTAAGACTGCTCACACTGCAGGGCATTCAGTGCCCCTGACCCACTAAGTGCCTAGCACCCCTGTCATTGAAAGAGCCCCAACTCATTTTATTTTTATTTTTTTAAAGATTTTTATTTATTTATTCATAGAGACACACACACAGAGGGAGAGGCAGAGACACAGGCAGAGGAAGAAGCAGGCTCCACGCAGGGAACCCGATGTGGGACTTGATCCTGGGTCTCCAGGATCATACCCCGGGCTGCAGGCAGCGCTGAACCGCTGCACCACCGGGGCTGCCCTCCCAACTCATTTTATATTCACTTTGAGGGGAGGGCCACCCCAAGTAAGAAACCCTGGAGCCTCTAATCTCTTCCCTCCTGTCCTAGGCGCCTGCCAAAGCTCTTGCAAGATCTCCAGCCCTTGCCTGAAGGCAGACAGTGGAGCCGGTGGCCCAGACAGCTGCCCCTACTGTGCCCGGGCGGGGGCAGGGCAGGTGGAGCTCGCCGGCCACGAGATGCCTGACTCAGACAGCGAGGCAGTTTATGAGCTCACACAGGACGTCCACCACGGTGATCTCCGGGACCCCCACAGCCGGCACCGCCAGAGCCTGGGGCTGGACGTGGAGCCCAACTCTGTGCTGGCCTTCTGGAGGCTGATCTGTGACACTTTCCGGAAGATTGTGGACAGCAAGTACTTTGGTCGGGGAATCATGATTGCTATCCTGGTCAACACGCTCAGCATGGGCATCGAGTACCATGAACAGGTAAGGGCGTGTGCAAGGGCACGGTCCCTGGGGCTGGGGACCCTCTGCCTTCCTCTCTTCCCACCCCTGTTTCCAGTTTCTTCTCCATGCCATGACCTTATGGCAGGGAGGAGGCCAGGCAAGAGATTTACCAATGTGTGGGGACTCTGGAGGGTAAAAACCAGTGAATGTCACACAGTCTCTGTGTATGGAGGCTGCCTGAGGCAGGCAGGGTCTGAGCTGGGTGTGTTCAATCTGGGAAGGCTTCTCAGAGGTGGGTTTTGAAGGATGAGTGAGGGGCAAACATCAGGGATAGGGCCTCTCTGGAGGGACAAGTCATTGGAAGAGATTTGTTCCGGTCTTTGGAGAAGGTACAGAGAGGAGAGAAGGTGTTGGGGAATCCCTCAGCCCAGTACTGGACCCCCCAGCATTCACCTGACTCGGTAACTGGGGGCGTGACTGGCTAGAGGTGGGTAGGGGCAAGGAGGAAAGGGTTGGTGGCTGCGCCTGGGTGGAGCTGAGGCCCGTCCGGTAGGGAGAGAGGCCATCTGCTCCCAGCCTCCATTCCAGGAGCCTTGCTGTGAGTGGGGTGGCTGGGTGGATGAGAACGCCCAGCATGGTGAAGAGACTTGAAACTGTCGCGTTTGAGGAATCGTTCTAAGAACCGGGATGTTTAGTCAGGAGAAGAGGAGGCTCAGCAGGAACAGGCGAGCTGTCTTCAAATATTTGAAGGGCTGTCATGTGGAAGAGGGAAGAGGCTTGTTTTGTGGGGCTGATGGCTGCAAGCAATAGGATCTGGGCTGAATGGGAGGAGGCTGTTCTCACTCCTAGAGCTGTGCGAGGACACAAAGGGTGGCCTGGGGACCCCACTGCCCCCAGCCTCCCCCCCTTCACATACACACTGATTGGGGGTAGGAGCAGGCTCCATGGGGCCTCCCAGAACGGCTCTTTCCAGAAGACAGCCCTTTGCCCCAGTTTGGTCTTCTAGGTCACCCCCTTGGCTGATTCTTGGAAGGGGGGGGGCAGCCAGTAAGTGCTGCCAGCACAGGCCCTCCTGTTCTTTCCTGGGTGTCCCTGCCTCCCTGAGGCTCAGGCAGGGGACTGGGGTGCCAGAACTTGACCTTTCCTGGTAGAGAACTGAGGTGATATTAGAGATGTGGAGGGCCTGGGGGGAAGGGGCTGGCAACAAGGGCTAGGTGGTACCTGTGGGGGAGGGTCTCGGTTGAGCCCCGGGGGCATAGGTCCAAGCCAGAGCTGGAGCTGATGTGAGACGGTCACTTTTCAGAGGGCTCAGGGCCTCCTCTCCCACCCTGCTGACCTCTGTGCCCCTCCTGTCGTGCACACTCAGCTCCTAACCCAGCTGCACTGTCCGGCCCAGCCCCTCCGCCATCACCATCGCACCATGGGCGGGGTAGGACAGAACAAGTGCTTCCTCTTGCTCAACACTCTCCCCACCAGGTGGCTATGCCCGGTTCCCTCTTGTTGGAGGTGAGGTGCAGGGAGGGGACAGGACACCAGCTGCAGTGCCAGCAGGTGGGGAGTATGGCACTGTGGTGAGCGTGTTGTGTCTGGGCGCCTGGGGCGTGGGTGTGTGTGCACACGCCCGCCCAGCCAGCCTCCTGGGGAGAGGTGCTCCACTGTGCCAGGCTGGTGGGGGCAGCGTGTTCCGCTGTGGGGACCCAGGCCGTGGCAGCCCTAACCTCCCATTACCCTGGCTCTACGAGCCTGAACCGCAGCCTCCTCTGGCTCACCCCAGTTCTGGCCTTGGTCAGATGCCCCTCCCCTGGGGGGTGCTGAACCCCACAATCTGCCCTGGCGGAGGCTGCTGGTGGAGGCTTTAGCTATGTGGGGAAGGAGCTGAGTCACAGACTGAGGGCTGATGGAGCTGCAGCAAGAAGCCTCTCAGTTAGACGTCAAGAAGGACACCCCCTTGGGGAGGAAGTGAAAGGGATCCATCAGGGGTCCCCTTGCCTGAGGTCCTGAGGAAAGCAGGGGACAGCCCCCCCACCAAACCTCCCTCAGTAGCAGGGAGCCCCCACTTGGCGCTACACGGTCTGCTCTGGAGAGGGGTAGTTTGTCCCAGGACCTGGCTGCTGAAGGCGCCACCAGGGTGAGTGGGAGTCCCCAGCAGGCCGGCCAGATGCCCGACTGCTGCCGGGCAGGCTCGGGGCCAGGGGTGGTAAGAAGTCCCAGAAGCAGCCACGGCCCTGTGCTTGCAGCCACTGCGGCGTGAACGTCCTGCCATCTGCGCCTCGGAATCTGAACAGGCTGGGGGGGGGGGCAGGAGAGTGAGGAGATGCGGGGGCCGAGGAGGGACAGAGCCATGGAGGGGGAGACGGAGATGCAGAGGGAGATGGAGACCAGGAGAAGGGGTCCCAGTGGGCAAGACGCCAGCCTGTGGGGATAGAGGCAGCCATAAAGGGGGGAGGACTGAGAGGCAGGGACAGGAGGAATAGAGACAGGGAGGGGCAGATGGACACTTGGGGAGGGGATGGAGACAGACGGAGGCAGAGAGACACAAGGGTGACAGAGACAGAGAGATATATATAGAGAGAGCTGAAGACAGAGAATGAGACCCAGTGGCAGATGAGGACACATGGGCAGGGCTGGAGACACAGACTTGGATGGAGCCTCCCAGACAGGGGAGGGGGAGCCAGGGAAGGAAGAGAGCCAGAGGAGACCCGAGGGAGAGAGACAGCCACGTGCCGAAAGAGGTGAGGACCCAGAGGCTCAGGGTGTCCCTGTAGTGTCCTGAACGAGGAGATCGCGTCCATCCATCCTGGTATTGTGTCTTTCCCCAGCGAGGAGCCCAGCCCCCTTTCCTGCCCATTCCTGCTGCCCTCCCCAGGCCTGTCCTCTCCTATTGTCACCTTCCTTACCCCTCGATTTTCCTGCAGGGGATGGTGACACCCCCATGCCACTCTCTACCAACAGAGGAAGCACTCGTTTTGTCATACTCAACCCTACCCCAGGAAGATCCCATGTTGTCCACACCCTCCTGCCTCCCCCACTCCTTAACCCACTGGCTGGTGAGAACTAACAGGACTGTTTCTCCCAGAGGGACTAGTGAGGAAGACAAGGACACAGGACACTGGGGAGGGAGCGACTCAAGAACAGAGACGTGATCTGATGGAGGAGAAGCATGTGTGTGCCCCCTATCCATGAGGGGGCAGAACCTGGAGCAAGGAGCTTGCTGTGATTTATCCATCCCTCTCTCTCTCCTTCCATCCATCCATCCATCCATCCATCCATCCATCCATCATCCATTCAACCATCCATCCATCCAACCATCATCCATTCAACCACCCATCCATCATCCATTCAACCATCCATCCATCCATCCATCCATCATCCATTCAACCATCCATCCATCCATCCATCATCCATTCAACCATCCATCCATCCATCCATCCATCCATCCATCCATCCCACACACATTTCCTGCCCATTGGAGTTGGGGGGAAAACTTCCTGATTTGTGGTGTTTACAGCATTTGTCAATTGCCATGGTATAAATGCTGTCATCAAGCTAGCAACGTGGTGCCACTGAATGGGGTTTGGAAGAGGGGTGCACACATTGGGCCCAAGGCACCGCATCCTTCCTTTCAGAGAGGTCACCAGCAAGTTGAACAGGCACATTTATTTGATGTGGTATGCACTCAGAGAGGGCTATGTGGAGTAGTCTGGGATCCAGACGGGGAGAGATTCAGGGAGAGCTTCATGCAGGATGTGATTTGGGAGTTGAATCTGAAGGAAGAGTGAGATCTAGCCAGTGAAGGGTGGGGTGTAGGGCACAATATGAGGGAGGGTCAGTGGCACCAACCACCAAACACCAAAACTGAGAGATTTATAAGGAGTTCGGAGTGAGTGAGTGAGGTGCTGGGTTGGGGCTGGGATGAACAGGTGACAAGAGACTAGTTTGGAAAAAATTCAGGGCCAGGTCCTGAGAGGCACAGGAAGGAGTTTGGATTTTTTCCTGAAGGTGATAAATTCCCAGAAAATGTTTTAAGCAGGTCAGTGATACAAGCTGGCATGGGTTCTATCAAAAGTCTGCTGGAGTCAAGGACGGGAGACAGGAGGCAGGGAGGCCAACAAGAGGGCTATTGCAGGGGTCCAGATGGTTCATACATTTCTGCTCCTGGAAGTGGAGGGAAGGGGGTGCTGGGGAGAATGGGCAGGGGGCTGAATTTGCAGGACTCCACACCAGTTGGAGATTTGGGGGAAGGACCCAAAAAGGACGAGACCAAGTTCCTGCTAGGGAACACTGGGCCTTGAGCAGATTGGGGCTGCAGGATATTTGAGACAAGGCACCATGGGACATCCCGGGCCTAGCTAGCAGGTTTCTGGGGCTCAGAAGAGATGCTGCCTCTGCCTGGGTCTGCCCTGGGGCCAGGCTGCTCCAGGAGGAGGGAAGGGTACAGAGAGGGGGTCTTGGTGTCACCAGGGCTTCCTAACCACCCCTTCCTGGCTCTGGGGTGCCAAGGACAGAGGCTAACTTCACGTTCTAGAGGAGGGATGACAGAGAGAGGTGGAGGAGGGTCATGTGGCCCAGTGGTCTCCTGGGCTGCTGATGAGAGAGAGGCAGGGTCCTGAGCAGACTGCTGTTCAGGCCAGCAGAGGACAGGGCAGGTGATGATTCTGCTCATTGCTCAGATTCTGGATCCATCCTGTCACTCTAGATCCATGTCCAAGGAGGGTTTCTATTTATAAGTGAGTGAGGTCAGCTGTTCAAGGCGGGGGAACCTGGGGGTGGAGTGGGGTGGGGCGTGGGGGAGAATCCAGATGTGGCAGGTCTTCCCTTTGAGAGCATTCACAGACTTCTTTGGGATCCTGCTGAAAACTGGGGACTCTGTCCCCAGAAAATACACACATGGACATCCCAAATGTGGCCTTTGAGGACAAGGGTTTATGGACACCTCCCACCCCAAGCCTGTCGCTTGGGCCTTCCATGTATTCTTGGTCTCCAGACAGAGGAGCCTTGGCTCAAGAACTGACATGGTGGCCAAGCAGGATATTGGGGAATGATCCTTTTAGAACTGCCCTGGCCCCAGATTTCTAAAGTCTCTCCAGATGTGGGGCCGGGGGCAATGGGTGCCGTTTTGGAGATGGCTGGCTAACGGGGTGCTCACATTCCTTCAAGCATCCTGTGGCTCTAGGCTCCTCCAGTTCAGCAAACACCTCCTCCTGTGCACAGCACGCTGCTAGAATAGAAGAACAGAATGGCAGGGGGCGGGGGACGGAGCCAGAAGCACCGGAGAGATTTAGGTTCTAGCTGAAAAGTTCTGCTTCATGGACGATTATGCCAAATGTTGTAAAGGAGGCTTCTGGGGACAGAGGAGAGAGGCTCACACCCAGGTGGGGGCTTGAAAGAGCTTCACAAAGGAGGTGGCTTTCGAGAGCTGTCCTTGAAAGATAGGTGGGATTGGCAGCTGGGGCAAGGGGCAGCGAGGCCTCGGCGGGAGGATGAAGGGGAATTCTGACAGCCCAGCCTGGAAGTGCACAGGGTGGCATGGGACACTCTGAAGGACAGTCATTGCCTCCCCGCCCCCATCCCCACCCAAGGTGTCTGAGCAGGAGCCCCTATGAGTCCAGCAGCATTGAAAGAAGCCTGAGAGTCCCGTGGGTGTGGGCTGGGTTGAGGGAGGGGCCCAGAAGCTATTCCTGTCCCTCAGGTCAGAGGCAGAGGGTCCCCAGGATGGTGGGGGGGAACACAGGGGGAAGGGCCAGCACTGCCATTGGCAGGGTCTATAGGCCTGGCACCTGCTGCTGGAGGGATGAGGGCCCCTGTGAATCCTAGATAACTCCCAGTTTCTGAGACAGAATTCTGGAGGGTGATGTCCGGGAAGGGTCAGGTTTGGAAGAGGGGGTGAGCAGGTTTGTTTTGGATGTGCTGCATTTGAGTTGGACGCGGGCCATCCTGTGAATGCTACTGGGCAGGTTGGCTATCTGGGTGAGGAGCCAAGGGTTTGCAGGGAGATTGTTCAGTGTCATCCACACCCCAGTGACAGCTGGGGGGTGGATTCTAGGAGCTGGGGGCAAGGGGAGGGAGAGGATTCTGACTGAACTCAGGGAGGAAAGGGGGCGGCGGGGGAGGAGCTCTTGGAGGGCAGGAGGTGGCACTCGTATCCAGTCAGGGAAGTCAGGGGCACTGGCAAGTGCAGCTGGCAGCAGGCTCAGGTGCTGCCCTGGCATCCACTAAGAGGCGGTTGGAAGAGAGTCTGGAGAGAGCTGGGGTGCTGGGGCAGGGTTTGGGGGGACTGGGCCTGCACTCACAGAGTCCAGGAAAGGAGATTGGAGGAGGGAGGGAAATAGGAGTAAGTGATGGATGAGAATGGGTCCTGGGGGTCCCAGGGAGTGGGGTATGTGTGGAGGGGGATGGAGGTGCAGGGGGAGGAGGGGAGGAGGGAGGAGCAGAGGAGAAATAGCAGGTCACAGAGCTGTTTGTGGGGAGGGAAGTAGAGGCCCCTTAAGCGGGATTGGCCCTTGGGGGGGGGGGAAGGTTGGAGGTGGGGACAGAGGTGGGGCAAGGAGTGGGGGAGGGTTTAGATTAGCCCCAGCAGAGGAGGGGCGGGGTGGAGCCCCAGCAGCAGAGGATGGTGAGGGAAGGCAGAGAGCAGCTATGAGGCCCCCAGCTGGCATTGCCCTGTCCAGTCAGCACAGGTTCGTGACAGAGCAGCGATTCCACAGCCCAGGCAGAGGTGGAGGGGGTGGGGACTCACCTGGGCTGGGGCCAGCCCAGCAGGAGCCCTCTGAGGTCTGGGCCGGGAGGGCAGCCTTGAAATGGTCCACATGGGCTCCAGACTGAGAGGTTGTTCTGGCAGGTGGGGGCTTTGGGTTGGTTGTCTCTGAGCTGAGTGCTGTGGGTGCCCTGGACCTACTTTGCTTGTGTGTTTCCTTGGGGCAGCTTTGAGGAGCTGGCAGGAGATTGTGGGGAGAGGCTAAGGCCACCCCTGGTTAGGGGGCACTGGGCCTAGTGGGCACGAGCGGCTGGAAGGAGATCTGCCCAGGGAGGCGAAGTTCCAAGTGGGAGAAATCCCAGGGGTCTCGGAAGGGCAAGGCCATGATCTATACGGTGAAGCCCGTGGGGTTTCCTGGAAACCAGCTGCCGCTCAGGTGTCTCCTGACTTCCCTTAGAGGAGGAGGTGGGAGGAGGTCCCAGTGACCCTTATCCCATCACTGTGGCCCACCTGGACTGCCCCCTCCTGGGTGTGGGGGTGCAGCAGACAGGGCTGCCAAAAGCAGAGGTGAAGTGAGCCAAGGAGTCAGAATCAGGGAGTAGAGATTTCCAGGTCAGTGGAGCTGTGGGAGCTGAGGAGAGTGGGGTGGAGGGGTGACCTGTGCAAGCCTCTGCTCAGTGGTCACCCCGCTCTACCGTCCTTCTCGCCTTCCCCATGTGCTGGAGCCAGCTCCCAGGCCTCCCGCCTGGACCGCTGCAGTATCCCCCTAATTGGTCTCCATCTCTCCGTCTCTCCAAGCCATCAGCATGCTGCCACTACTGCAGCCAGATTAATCCTCTTAATACACCGCTCTGCACATCTCTTCCCTCCCCCTAGAAGCCCCAGTGGCAGCGTCGTGGGCAGAGGCAAGTCCAGCCTGGGTGGTGGAGCAGAGTCAAGGCCATCCTGCCCAGGCCCTGCCGACCTTGCAGCCACATCCGCCACGGGCCCCTCCCACCCTCTGACCTGGGAGAACTGCTTGATTCTTGGTCCCCGTGCATTCCTTCCTCTGCACCTTTGCTCGTACTGCCCTCAACCGGGGATGCCCTCCATGGGGTTCTCCACCTGCCACCTCTGCCTCACTGACACTGGCCCCAGCTGGCTCTGAGCTCCTGGGGTGCTCCCACTGTTTGCCCCCAGCGTGGTGCCTAGTGCAGCCTTCCAGGCGTTCTATCCTGCCACTTATGAGGCCTGCTTCCACTGTCAGCGCCCACAGGGCTGCCTGAGCGTGGCTCTGGGCTGGGTGTCCGCACAGTCTTTAACTCCTGTGTTCTGCAGAGCAGCTGGTCGTGAGGTGATGCTACCCTGTTTAACAGAAGAGGCCACTGGGGAACAGCGAGGTTAAGGGACCTGTCCAAGGTCGTACAGGTAGAAAGTCTCAGAGTTGGCAGGCCTCCCACACTCTGGTTTCACCCCCACGCTTTGATCGCCAGTGTTCTGTGCACAGGGAACCCATTAGGAGTTGGTCAATAGAGGTGCTGTGGGTTTCGGGGGAGTCCTGGTGCTGAGAGGTCTGGAGCAGCTCATGGAAGGCTACAGTTGCTCCAGTGTGACAGGCTGAGGGGAGGTAAAGTGTTGGGAGATGGGGCATTTACAGTTAACATTTTCCCAGAGAAGAGCCTGGGTCCCCCGGGTGGGAGAAGCTCAGGCTGCCTGGCCTCAACTTCCTGAAGACTCCAAGGGGCCTTGATGTCTGTGAACAGAAGGGAGGATAGGTCTAGACCTGAGAAGGGACTTGCTGGCAGCAGGAAAGAGTTGGGGAGCGGGCTGGTGCCCAGCTGACAGGCCTATGTGCAGCTGCGTGGCTTCTCTCCCTGCAGGGGAGGGGTGTGCAGCTTGGAAGATGCAAGGGAAAGTGCAGGCAGCCCTTGCTCTGCACCTTCCTAAGCCAGCTTCGGGGCACCACACCTCTTGGAGCCTCAGTTTCCCTGGCTGCCTCGGAGGCCGGGAGGAAATGAAATCCTGGGAGGGAGGGATCAACCAGTGCCATGCCAGGGAAGGCAGGAGCAGAAATTGGCTCCCTCCCCTCCCCTTTGCTGCTGCAGTGGCTGTGATCATGGCTCTAGTCCCTGGGGCAACCGTGTTGCTAAGATTGTGTCTCTGTGTCCTCGTCCTGCGTTTGCAGAACATTCCCAGCCTCCAATTTAGTAACTTGGGCAGACCCGTCTTGGGGAGGAGTGCCTTTTCCCATGGATCATGAAGGGATACTGGGGCCCCAGGAGGAAATAGGCATCGCCCTTAAGTGTGTGCAGCGAGAGGGTGCAAGAAATGGAGGACGGGCTGAGGGACAGTGCCCGGTTCTCCTTTCGCCCTGCTGCTCCAGTCCCAAAGCTGCCTGGAGGGGTGAGGCGGGAGCTCCAGCCTTTGCTGCCATCCTCCTCAACCGCATGGATGATGCGGGCCGGTGTGCAGGCATCCAGGAGCCATGAGCCATCGGGCAGACTGTTGGGACCCCCATGGATGACATCTGGAACTGCTGAGAATCCCCTCTCGTGCCCAATGCTGGTTGTGCTTCTAAGTTTCACTGATGGAGTCAATACAAGATACCAAAAACTATTGTGCTTTCAGCTACTTTTTTATTATTTTTTTATTTTTGACAGCTTCTTTTAAGGCATCGTTTATATGCCATAAAATTCACCCATTGTAAGGGCACCTCAGCTGTGTTTTCAGATCAACTTGTTCTTTATTCATACATCTAAGTTCATGTGAGATATAATTTTATATATTTTGGAAGGAACATTATGAATTCAGTCCATCCGTGTGTATGGATGCATGGGCCCCTTGCTGGCACCTGGGGTGGGTTTGAAGCCTGACCACCTAGTGTTATCAGGGTCAGAACGAGATAGGATTGGGTCCCACTCTTGGGTTGTCCCTGCCCTGTGACTTTGAACCAGGTGCTCACCATCTCTTGACCTTTCTGCCCCTCTGTAAAACAAGGGTGCCAGGGCTGTTCTATGGATGACATGAGGTAAGACCCAGGGAGAGCCTCCGAACTCACAAAGCATTGCACTTGTGTGGTCTGTGCTTTTCACCTTTTTCCAATCCAAGGATGGACAGCTGGGCAGGTGGCAGAGCAACAGGGAGGCAGTCTTGCTGACCATGGCTCCCTGGCAGACTGGACTTGGGAGCACAGAGTTGGGGATCCACTTTGTTGGGAGGGCTCTGCGCCCTGAGATTTATCTGTCCTGACAGTGGCCTCTTCCCTACCACATTTACTGCACCAATCCTGGAGGGATCCAAGGTCCTGTCTCTCGGTGACCTCATTCACTAGGTCAGGTGGCAGGGCCCCCCTCTTGCCTCCACTTGTAGTCTTGTGAGCAAGGACTTGTTCGAGTTGTGCTGGACCCATGGGCTCCTTGCCACCCTGGCCCCCATAGCTGACTCTTGGCCATACTGGCTGACCCTGGTTCTGCCCCCCAGGCCTGTCTTTGGAAAGAATGCATGTACAGGCTGAGCGCTTCTCTCTTTCCGAGTAGCTGTTCACATCCAAACACTCCTCACCTGCCAGTCAGAAGGCCCTTCCTTCTAGGTCTCCCCACCTCCTACCTAGGCTGGCTATACAAAGTCAGTTCATTAGGACACATTTGGTGGTGCCCAGGCCCAGCTTCATGCTTGGGTGATCTCCCTGGGCAGCCAGCCAAATGAGGCAGCTGGATAAACAGGGGAGGGTGTCTGATGGACTTAGGGCTTCATCTGGCTGTATGTTTTCACTCAAACTTCTTGAACTGCTTTTGAAACTTGGGCTCTTGGGTGATCAGGACATCCCACTAGGTGGGGAGTGGGCTCCATTGAGCCAATCATGTCTCACCCTGCATCTCCAGCCCTCAGCCCAGCCCTGCCCCTCTCTTGGCCCCCAGACATGGCTCATTCCTGTGCTCCCCCCTGTGATGCCTTCTGTGCCCCTCTCCCTGGGGAGACTCCATTTATCCTTCAGAGTTTGTTTCAAGGGCTGCCTCCTAAGGCTTTCCCAGTGTGTTCCTCTCTCACCGACTCTTCCCTAGACTCTTGGATTTACCGTCCGGATAATTTATTTTGGCACCTAAGTATCTAAGGCCTCTTGTGGTTATTCAGCTATTTTGTGTACGACCTGTTTCCAGCGAGACTCTGGGCTCCTGGGAGGCAGGAAGCATGGTGGGCATGTTTTTGCAGCTCCTTTAATGTCTGATGCATTGCTTGGCATACAGTAGATGCTTAATCCTGACAGAAGGGAGGGAGAGAGGTGACGAATGAGCTGGAACAGCAGAAGTTTGTCATTTCTGATGACCTCTCTAGGATGTGCCCCTGCTCCCAGTCCCAGACCCTGGGTAGAAGCATGGAAGTAATTATCTCCAGTGTTTTATGTTTGGCCAGAGAGGTTGAGAATTTTGCTGAAGGCCACACAGTGAGTTGACAGGATAGGCTGGAAATTAACCCAGGTGTTCTAGTCTCAGGTAGCAGCTCCAGGTACCTACTTGCCTATGACAACCTTTCTTGGAGTCTCCCTTCTGCCCATCAGCATGTGGGCATGCGCGTGCGTGCATATATGTGCATGTGTCTGCGTGCACGTGTTTGTGTGTGCAGTGTGTGGGGGCGTGCAGTGTATGCATGTGTCTGGAAGGAAGCAGCGTAGCCAACAGTTGTCCAGGAGAAGGCTGCCAAGTCCACAGAGTAATTGTAGAGCACGTGTGACTTTGCGTGTGGCTGGGTGTCTGGGTACGCATTGTGGGGCCTTGGCGATCACCCTCTGACATCGGCCAGCATCGTTGTGCTGCTGGCCATGGCCTGCCGAGCTGACATGGCAGCACAGGACAGGATGGGTCTCGAGGTCCTAGCAGCAGGTGGGCAGGACCTACAGCATGGACTTCCCACCAGCCTGTGGCCCTGGGATTTGAGACCCAGAGCTGGAATTTTGGGTGGTGGCTGCCCCTAAACTGCCTTCCCTCATGGACTGTCTGGGGGAGGATCCTCCCCAGGAGCCCGAGCTTCCTGCACCACTGTGGGCCCCCACCACCTGCCCAGCCCCAGCTTGCTACTCCTGCTGCTCCTTTCCCCGTGGCCCCCTGCTAGGGAGGACGGGGCCGAGGGGCTCAGGGATGAGCCTTGGCTGCTTCTTACTCCATCCTGCCCTCCAGCCCGAGGAGCTGACCAACGCCCTAGAAATTAGCAACATCGTCTTCACCAGCCTCTTTGCCCTGGAGATGCTGCTGAAGCTGCTGGTGTACGGTCCCTTTGGCTACATCAAGAACCCCTACAATATCTTCGATGGCGTCATTGTTGTCATCAGGTATAGCTGCCCCTCCACCGCCTCTCATCTGAAGAATGCCCGTTGGTGGGGTGGAGGAGAGCTTGGGAGCAAAGCCACACAGCCTATTCCTCTGCAGTAGAGGGCCCCCCTGACCCACAGGCCCTGCCACTCCCTCAGTGGAGGGTGATCCACTCCAGCCTCTCTCAGCTCTACCTCGCTCAGGCTGAACTTGGCCTTGCATCTCCGTTGGCCGGACCCCTGTGCAGTGTCCTCTGTCCTCTCTCTGCTTCTTGCCCTTGACCCCATGCAGGCCTGGGGTGAGTGAGGATTGGGGATCAGACTTTGCAGAGGAGGTGCAGGAGGTGTGAGGCCCGGCAGCTGTCCCTGCTTGCAAACCATCTCAGACACCCGCAACTTACTTTAGGGTTTCCAAGACCCTAGGAAAGTGCTCCGTGCCCCTAGGCCTGGGGCCAGGAGAGCTGCTTTATTGCTTTCTGGAATTGGCTTTAGATTTCATTAGAAGAGAACAAAGCAGATATTCCATAACTGGATGCCGTTGCGCTGGCCAGGATTTGGGAGTGGGCTCTCCGCTGCCAGGATGTGATTTCAGGCCTTGGAGGGTGGAGAGGGCTGGAGCTGTCTCCTACATCCATCTCAGGGGCTCCTGTCTGGAGGCCCAGGGACCCACCTGTGCCCTACTTCCTCATGCTGTGCTGGCTCTTCTGGGCCCCCAGGGGCAGCCAGGCCCTCTCAAAGGCAGGGATAGGGGAGGGTGAGCACGCAGGGGCTCAGGCTCCCTGCCCTCCTTGCAGCGTGTGGGAGATCGTGGGCCAGCAGGGGGGTGGCCTGTCGGTGCTGCGGACCTTCCGCCTGATGCGGGTGCTGAAGCTGGTGCGCTTCCTGCCGGCACTGCAGCGGCAGCTCGTGGTGCTCATGAAGACCATGGACAACGTGGCCACCTTCTGCATGCTACTCATGCTCTTCATCTTCATCTTCAGGTGAGGGCAGGTGCGGCATCCGTGCCAGTTGGGAGGAGGGCCTGAGGGGCAAAGGGGTGCTGCTGCCCTGACCCCCATCTTGTGGTTCCTTGTGTCTTCAGCATCCTGGGCATGCATCTCTTTGGCTGCAAATTTGCATCTGAGCGGGACGGGGACACGCTGCCGGACCGGAAGAATTTTGACTCCTTGCTCTGGGCCATTGTCACCGTCTTTCAGGTGCCAGGGTAACCAGGCAGGGGTGTATGGGGGTGGGGGAGGTGCCCGGGTAAAAGCCCTGACTCCTGGCCTCTGCCCGCAGATCCTGACCCAGGAGGACTGGAACAAGGTGCTCTACAATGGAATGGCCTCCACGTCATCCTGGGCCGCTCTTTATTTCATTGCCCTCATGACCTTTGGCAACTATGTGCTCTTTAATCTGCTTGTCGCCATTCTGGTGGAGGGCTTCCAGGCGGAGGTAACCCCCTGCCCTCAGCAGTCAGCTGTGGTGGGCTGGGAGGTCTCGAAAAAAATGCCCGTCAGGCTGGTGGTGGAGGTGGGGGCTGTCTAGGGCAGAAGGCTCCAGGTCTCAGGCAGCCCCTCAGCCCTGGGGAGAGGGAGGTTGTGGGGGCTCCCTGGGGCCAAGATTAGCTGCCGAGTGGGTTTCGGCATCAAAGTTGGCTAGACCCTTCCCCAGGGAGCTGGAGAGGTTGGTACAAAATGCAGCTGGATCCCGGACACAGGTGCTCTCAGGGACATCGGGAGGGGACCCATCTGAGCCGAGGGGTGGGGGAAGCATGTGTGCAAATCATCTGAGCTCCAGCTGAGCTGATGAGGATGCCACCAGGGCCTGGGCAGGGCTAAGCTGCCCAGGGTGAGAAATGAGCCCAATTAGCTGCAGGCATGGCAGAGATGAGCGTCCTATTTCCAGCCCAGGCTCCATCACCTTCGTCACAGGCAGCGTCATCAATTAATATTGATTCGCATTGATCCTGCCCCTGCTGTGCCTGGGCTCAGCTTCTGCCTGATGAGTGGTGCCCCGTTCCTCTCTCTCGGCTCGGCCCCTCACCCCGCCGAGCTCCAGACGGGCCCAGCCTCCAGGCATCTTTCACAGGCAGGTTGACCCAACCTAGAAATGCTCCAGGTTGGGCGTAGAGAAACTCTTGGTCCAGTTCTCTCTGGGTGACCCGGATGGAAACTCCCGCTGCGGCCTGGTCTATAAATACTCAGCACACGGTGGAAAAACAAAAATCTATTTTCCAACTCTTTCCCAGCCTTGCGAGGGAGGGCTGTTCCCCGTAGGCCAGCTGGGCTGGTGGGGTGCGAGTGCATCTGTCCCATACCGGCCTTCCCCTGCTGTCAGCCGCGCAGTCTGTAGTGATCCGTGATGGGGTTTCCTCCCGCAGGGTGGCAGCGAAGGCTGCAATGGGGGAGGCAGGCCCTGCCTTTGGGGATGGCTGGCCCTCTGGTGCACAGGGGATGAGGCACTTATTTGGGGGTTCCCTGGGCCCTGAAAAGTTAAAGGATGCCATCATTCTTTCATAAGAGCCAGAGTGTCCGTGGATACCCACCACTCTCAGCTTGTGGGAAGAGGAGCTGAGTGGGGATGGGAGTCCTGCAGCCCCTTCCAAACCGTCGTTGTTCCTGACGGTTCAGATGTCCTCAGAGAAATTCCTTTGAAATTCCAAGGAAGGAAATGGAAGAGACCCCAGCCTATCCCTCTCCCCTCTGCTGGCCCTGGCTGGCCATTTGGGAACAGACAGCCCCCTTCCCGCCGCCGCCCCTTTCCGCAAACACTTTGTTAAATCCAGTGCTGCCAGCCGGCCTGGTTGCTAGGCAGCAGTGAAGTCTGCTGCTGGGAAGGAAGGCAGGTCACTCTGGCCCTGCTGGGGGCCTGTGGCTGCCCCAGCCTGATGGGGGCGGTTAGGGCCCCGGGCCACAGCCTCCTCCACTGGCAGAGCACAAGTGTCTGTAGAGGAGGGTCCCACTCAGCACTTGGTGCTTCAGGTCTGGGGTGGGATGGAGAACAGATTTCCAGATCAATCCTGGTCCAGGGCGGGGAGGCAGTGGCATGGCCCTGGAGTGCCCTCACCAGCTGCCCCCTGTCCTGCGTGTGAAAGCCAACACCTGGGTGGTGGGGGAGGGCCAGTCACTCAATGACAGTGACCTGGACTCTTCCAGAAGCACCTGCCCTCTCTTGTACAAGTTTCAGGGGGTTGCACATGTAGCTTTGGGGGAGCTCCACAATCTGGCAGGAGAGGCTGCTTTTTAACTCTCGTGATGTCCGGCTTTTTTACCAACGAGGCAAGCCACCTCAGGAGAGGAAGTGGCGGCCCCCATTTTGTTGGGCCTCACTAGCAGGAGGGCTCAAGGGTAGCCCCTGGCTGGCCTTGCCACCCTGCCAAGAGGTAAGAGGGAGGAGGCCCAGGGGACTGACTGGTTCAGCTGTTGGTTTCCTGACTTGCGGGGAGCAGTGCCCTGAATCCCTGTATATTTATCATCCACACACTTAATTAAATGAACAGGCGGCAAGCCCTGTGTGAGGCCATTAATTGATATTAAACAACATCATAGCTGTCATCCCAGTGTTACTTGTCATATCCCATCCCAGTCGGAGCAGCTGGCCCTGGTCTGTTTTGGAGGGACCAGGCCGAGTGGGTGGGCCTGGGGAGGCCTGTTCCAGTTCCCAGCCTTCAGCCTCCTCCCAGCTTTTGGCTCCATCCTGTCCTCCTTCCCACCCTCCCTATCCACTCCCCTCAAGCCCCCTGTCAGTGTTGGGCCAGTGAAAGGTGAGCTGGAGACTCAGGTGTAAGGCCCAGATGGACCCCTACTCTCTGCATGCCTTGGGGCAGTGCTCTTAGCTTCTCCAAACCTCAGGTACCTCTTCTCAGATGGCACCGGTGCTTCCTTCCCAGCTTGCGAGAGGCGAGCCGGTATTAATAAGGCAGTTTCGGGAGGGCTGGCACTCCTCCAGTGAATGGTAGCTGTGTTCTAGGATTATCGGGGGGTTCAGTCTCCTCCCCTGCCCTTTTGCCCATCTTCATGGCCTCTGCCCTCCACCCTTCAGATTCATTCTGGCCTGAGGGCCTGTGGTTGAATTCTGGAAGGCCGTTATGTTCCCTTTCTCCTGTGCCCCTCCCCCCAGTGTCTCGTCCCTCTCCCACCCCTGCCCGGTTTGCACTATCCTTTTCTTCATCCTCTTTCGACACTGCTGATGTCTGAAAGCCCGAGCGCCTGTGACCAGCGCCCGTCCCCTGCCTCCCCGTCTCCCTGTAGGAAATCAGCAAACGGGAAGATGCGAGTGGACAGTTAAGCTGTATTCAGCTGCCTGTCGACTCCCAGGGGGTAGGTACGCAATCATGAGTCGGCATGCCTCCCCTCTCCGTGCCCTGTGTCCCCTCCACCCTGCCTCTGCGTCTCTGTGCTCGTGTTCACGCTCAGCTGCTGTGCAACTGTGGTAGCTGTGGTGGTCATTGGTGTTGTGAGGTTTGCTTCGATTTTAAGTCCCTTCCCCCACCCCCCACCCAGGACATTGAGAGGAAGAGCCTCCTTACCTCTGGGCCCATCAGCCTGCAAAGGGCACAGTTCCTGTCCCCCGCTGGACCAGTGGAGGGGTGGGAGAAGGAAGGGACTTAGAATCCTCTGTGTGCACGTGTGTGGGACACCGCGTGTGCGTGTCTACACTGAGGTCCCTGAGGAGTCCGAGTCATCAGGCTTCAGTGGACTCAGGTTCCATGGCCGCAGACCGTGCTCCACCATCTCTCTCCCCTCCCCCTTGCCCTGAGCCCCTATTGGAGACCCCACAAGCTGCCTCAGCTCAGGACAAGTCTTTGGAGGATGTGAGGGTGGAGATGCCTCTTGCCAGAATGTACCAGACTTTTGGTCCACTTCCAAGTCTCTGGCCCCTTGACCACCTGGGAGGTCCAGCAGGTATCCGGGGCGGGGGGTGGGGGCACGTTCCTCCTCTGGCTCCCATGCCATAGCCTGTGCTCTGCCGTTCCCTACACTGGCACTGGAATTTCGGGCCGAAGCCAGGATTCCTGCAGGACCCCATGGTGCTGTGCATCCCGAGCAGCCCCCTGGAGATCCTGCGAGATAATTAAAGGCCTCGTTAGGGATGTAAACTGAGTTAATGAAAATGATCCCCTGAGATGCCAATTACGCAATATTTATGTCCTTATCAAAAGTAGCAATCAAGTATTTCTTAATAACTTCTTAAGGAGAAGTGTGTAATTACTGAGGAACCTACTGACCTGCTAAGAAGGAAAAAGTACCCCTGAGACAGGGACAGAGGTACAAATGGGGACAGGGGAAGGGGCGGGGTCTTGGGGAAGACGAGAGGAAGAAGCAAAGGGCCTGAAATGTCCTCCTTGGGCTGAGCTGCTCTGTCTGGGGTCTTTCAATCACCTTCTGGGGCCCTCAGGTCTGAGGCTCAGAGGAGGGCAGCCATGGAAGGAAAGCGGAGGGTACAAGTGGCCTTTGGGATTCAGGCTATAGTGACCATTTCACTTAGGTCCCCAGCTCCCTCTGGCCTATGCCACCCACCTGCCCAGCTCACTCTCCCTTCTCCCCTCAGCCCTTCCTGGAGCCAGTCCCAGCCAGGCTGGTTGTGATGTGGGCTCTGGGGTTAGCTGTGGCCTTCTCTGAGGTGTGGCTGGTGGGAGTCAGAGGTGTTGGGGGCCCTGGGAGGGCTCTGGGCCCCACGCCTGGGTGGTCTGGCCTGCGCCAGTGCATGCCTCGTGCCGTGGTTGCTGGTTCCCATAGCCTCTATGTGGTGTGTGCGTGTGGAGACAGGGAAACCTCCATCCATCCCACTAACCCTTGCGCGGCGGGGTCCCTGATGGCCTTTGCTCCCCCACCCTAGGGAGATGCCACCAAGTCCGAATCGGAGCCAGATTTCTTCTCACCCAGCCTGGAGGGCAATGGGGACAGGAAGAAGCGCTTGGCCTGTGAGTATCTATCCTGGGGGTGCGGCTCCTGTCCCTGGCCCAGCCTCTAGTAGACTCGGGGTCTCTCCCTCTCTCCCCCCAGCAGTGGTGTCCCTGGGAGAGCACCCAGAGCTGCGGAGGAACCTGCTGCCACCTCTTATCATCCACACGGCGGCCACACCCATGTCGCTCCCCAAGAGTTCCAGCACTGGCCTGGCCGAGGTGCTGGGCCCCGCCTCCCGCCGCACCAGCAGCAGCGGGTCTGCTGAGCCAGGGGCAGCCCATGAGATGAAGTCACCGGTATGGGGTGCATGTGGGTGTCGGACAGTGGGAGATGTACAGATGTCAGGAGGAAAGAGAGGATGGAAATGGACAAGCCCTAGGAGACAGCCTAGCCATAGCCTGGACAAGCCCCTGGGCAGTCAGCAGGGCTAGTAGCACAGCCAGGTGGAGAGCCCTGGGGTTGGGGGCAGAAGAGCCGTGTTCTAATCCTACTCCAAGGTTTCTTAACTCAGTGGCCTTGTGTGAAACTCAGCCTCTGTGTTGCATATTGGAAGGGAGGGGGCCCTTATCTTCTTAATACTTCATCTTAATAATAGCAAACCCCATGCAGTTAGTGATACTGTACGAGGCACTATTCTAGAAGCACTGCTCAGAAATGTTCTAATGCACTGAATCCTCATCACAGCCCTGTGATGGGAATAAGGTAGGCATCCCCTGTGATGGGGATAAGGTGGGTATCATCCTTATCCCCATTTTAGAAATGGGGTCCTGAGTCTTAGATTGCCAAACTGATTTGTGGGAGGCTTTTCAGTGAGCAGGTGACAGAGCCAGCAGTTTAATCCAGGAGCCAACGTCAGGGCCCATGCCCCTGCCATCATTTTATACAGCTAGTCAACTAAATGAGGAATAGGTACTAGTGTCATGTCTCTTATACAGACAAGGAACTGAGGCACAGAGAGGTTTGGTAACTTGCCCAGGGTCATACAGCTGGTTGGAGTAAGTGATCTGAACCCAGGTGTCTGGTCCAGGGCTCCTGCTCACACTTTCATACCTGATGTGATGCTGGGGAGCCTCGCAGGAGACAGGGTGCATGTGAGGGGGTGCAGGACTGTGCGGTCTCAGTTGCGACCACCCTCTTCTTGGCTCGCCCCCCAGCCGAGTGCCCGCAGCACTCCGCACAGCCCCTGGAGTGCAGCAAGCAGCTGGACCAGCAGGCGCTCCAGCCGGAACAGCCTGGGCCGAGCCCCCAGCCTGAAGCGGAGGAGCCCGAGTGGGGAGCGGCGGTCCCTGTTGTCCGGCGAGGGTCGGGAGAGCCAGGATGAGGAGGAGAGCTCTGAAGAGGAGCGAGCCAGCCCAGCGGGCAGCGACCGGCGCCGTGGAGGCTCCCTGGAGCGGGAGGCCAAGAGCTCCTTCGACCTGCCGGACACGCTGCAAGTGCCCGGACTGCACCGCACGGCCAGTGGCCGCAGCTCAGCCTCTGAGCACCAGGACTGCAACGGCAAGTCGGCCTCGGGGCGCCTGGCCCGGGCCCTGCGGCCCGACGACCCCCCACTGGATGGGGATGATGGCGATGACGAGGGCAACCTGGTGAGGCCCCTGCGGGCACAGTGACCAATCACCCCTGACCCCGAGCGAGCCGAGCTGTGCCTGACCTGGCACCGGGCTGGACAACCCCTTCCCAGTTCTGTGGGGTTCAGGGAGTTGCCATCATGCCCCAGGGATCTCAAGGGGGTGCCAGCCCTGTAGCTGAGCTCCAAATGCCCTTTCCTCCTGATGCCCGTCCCCTGAGCCCCTGATCCTCGTCATCCGTGGGGCTGCAGGGCTGCGGCTCTGCGGTCCTTAGTGGATATGGATGGTTTCGGGCAGATGTGTATGAATCTTTCATGGGCCTCCCCCTATGACTCAGAAATACCCATCACTCATCTCTCCAAACTGATCCCCTCCCCGTCCCCCTCTGTCATCTTGACCTCATTACAAGCCTTGATCACACCCACCATTACCCAGTCACCCCTCCCCCGGGCTCCGCACACCACCCCCTTTAGCCCTGGCAGTTGGTCACAGGGACCTAGGCTCCTGGGGTTAGCATGTGAGGAGGAAGGGCCAGGGTCTCCCGGTTCTGGGTGTCTTGGAACTGTGATGGGGACAATGTTTGATAATTGATATGGCTTCCAAGCCCAGTCAGGAGGGTGGGAGGGACTGGGCAGGAGACAGAGAGGTAAGAGCAGAGAGCCTGGGGCACCTGGGTGGCTCAGCCAGTTAAGCATCTTGCCTTTGGCTCAGGTCATGATCCTTGGGTTCTGGTATCAAGTCCCCACATCAGGCTCCCTGCTCAGCAGAGAGCTTGCTTCTTCCCCCTCTCTCTGCTCTCTCTTTCTCTCTCACTTGTGCACTCTCTCTCAAATAAATAAAATCTAAAAAAAAAAAAAAAAGCTGAGAGCATGGAAGATGGGGTACAGGGGAAGAGGGAGGAGATGAACAAAGTGAGGGATACTTGGGGCAGGAGGGAGCATAGGGGGAGATGAGGGTCTCAGGAATAAAGAGAAGCCTGGCAGAGGGCTGAGCCAAGTGGAAGGGGCTGGACAGGCTGTGAGGACCATGGAGCTGCTGACGAGGGGCAGGCAGGTTCAGGGAACTGAGGGACCTGGCCCTGCACACCAGTCCCGTGATGTTTCTACAGAGCAGAGGGGAGCGGATAAGAGTGTGGATCCGAGCCCGGCTGCCTGCCTGCTGCCGCGAGCGTGATTCCTGGTCTGCGTACATCTTCCCTCCTCAGTCCAGGTGAGCAGGGGTCCCTGACCTCGCCTCCATGACACCATCCCGGGGATGCTACAATTGTCCCCTGGCGTAGGGGCATGTGAGAGAGGGGCCCCAGGCGGCAAGGGCCCAGGAGGGGTAGGGGCTACGGGGCCGGGACTCTCACTACTGCCCTGCTTGCCTCCTGCCCAGCCTTTACTTGTCTTCGAGCAGGTTCCGCCTCTTATGTCACCGAATCATCACCCACAAGATGTTTGACCATGTGGTCCTTGTCATCATCTTCCTCAACTGCATCACCATCGCCATGGAGCGTCCCAAGATCGACCCCCACAGTGCTGTGAGTCACCAAAGACTAAACTTGGTGGCTGTTGAGTGCCTGCTCAGTGCCAGCCCCCTCCTGGGTTAGCACTTATAGGGCCAGCAAGCCGGGCGAGGAGGCCCAGAGAGACATGGAGGGAGGGAACCAGGAACTTCCTTTAGGCCTCCCTGGCACCTGGCACCCTGAGCTGCCTCCTGTGACCCTCCCCAGCCTCTGCCTCCATTTCCCTTCTGTGATATAGCAGCCCAGCAAAGCCCAGCTGGGGGAGTGGGCCCTGCTCCTTACCTGGGTAAAAAGTGAGCCCTGTTGCATCCCAGCTATTTGCAGACAGCACATTCTTAGGAGCCTAAGACCTGTGGGGCCCAGGTGTGTTTTCGCGAGTGTTGGGGTGATACGAACTGCAAGAGTGGCCCCGGCTGGGCTAAGTGGTCTTGCTTCCCCTGCTCCCTGCAAAGGGTCTGGGTTTTGCCCATGACCTCTGCGCTGATGGAGGAGATGCCCTGCCCAGTCTACACCACGGACAATGTAGAGTGGGGGAGAGGGAGCTGCCCTTTGCTCCTCTTGGTTCTGCTGGGTCACAGACAAGTAGGTTTTTAGGGGCGTGAGTGGGGACATTGGTCACTTCTGCTTGGTTGTGAACCTGTTAGTCTGTCTTAGAAGGAGAGGAAGAGCCAGAGGCCTGAGTATCTGGACATGCTCCCCAGGGTCCAACCTCTCTGAAATGGGCCCAACTGGTTTTGGCAGCTGTCTCTCCCAAGCCGGGCACCATAGTTCCTACTCCAGGCAATGTTTGCCCCACATAGCATCTTGCCTCACTTGCCTGGAATGGCCCCCCACCCCTCCTCACTGCCCCCACACTGCTGTTCAGGTTTCAGTGCTCCTAGATTTCTATTCTTCAGTAGAGTGGGCTCCAGCCAGGCCAGGGTGAGGGGATGGAGGAACCCTTTTGAATGGAAGGCCAGCCTAGGATTAGGTGGGTGAGGGGATCCCCACCTCCAGGGCTTGTGTGGGGTAGAGGAAGGGTGGCTGGTCACATTGCCCCCCCACCCTGTGTCAGCCATCTGCCTGAGGCCTTGCCTCAGGGCCCCCCACCACTGTCACCATATCTTTTCCCCAGTCTTTCCCTCAGTTCCTCACTTTTTTTAAAAAGATTTTTTAAAAATTTATTTATTCATGAGAGACACAAAGAGAGAGAGAGAGAGAGAGGCAGAGACACAGGCAGAGGGAGAAGCAGGCTCCATGCAGGGAGCCCGACATGGGACTCCATCCTGGGTCTCCCAGATCACACCCTGCGCCAAAGGCAGGTGCTAAACCACTGAGCCACCCATGTGCCTGCTTCTCTCTCTCCCTTCCTCTGTTTCTCTCTCTGACACACTCTGTCTGTTGCCTCTCCAGACCTCTCCACCCGCTCTCTTGGCCACCGAGGGATGGGCCCAGTCTACAGACATCAGGGGACTGGGTCACCTCCTTTCCTGCCCCGCCCCAACCCATAACTATGGTGCCAGCAGGGGATGCAGAGCCTGGACTCAGGCTCGTCGTGTGCCCTGTGGCTGCATTTCTGGGCCACACAGCAGGACAGCAAGTGCTGGCAGAAGGGCAGAGAGTAGGATGAGGGGATCAGGGATCAAGGTAAACCCTGCTCCAGTTTCGAGAAGGGAATCAGGAGAGGGCCTGAGATATGGGACTCAGATGACAGCACTGTTGGGGGGACGTTTCTCCTTCCAGGCCATGCGGGGGGCGGGAGGCAGTGCTGTTCAGGAGCAAGGGTGAGACTGTCCACAGATCTGCAAGTGAGTCAGGGGGCCTGGGTGCTGGCTGTGTGTGTGTGTGTGTGTGTGTGTGTGTGTGTGAGAGAGAGAGAGAGAGAGGAGAGAGAGAGAGAGAGAGAGAGAGAGAGAGAGGTCTGAGGAGAGGAGATTGTCTGCCTTTTTGGGGAAGGTGGGGGTCATTTTGCTGAGTCAAATGTTGGAGGTGGTTTCTAGCTTCTGTGTGCAGAGCAGCCCTGGCCCATGAAAGGGGGTCCTAGTGGGTGATACCTGCCTGCTGTCTCTTGCAGGAGCGCATCTTCCTGACCCTCTCCAATTACATCTTTACCGCAGTCTTTCTGGCAGAGATGACTGTGAAGGTGATTGGGGGGTTGGTGTTGCTTTGGGGATCTCTGGTTCCTGGAGGGTGGTGGCTGGAGAGATTGACCCCTGTTGGAAGAAAGGGCTGGGGACCGCAGGGAGGCGGCGGCGACAGTGATGCAGCGGGCGTCCCCAGGTGGTAGCGCTGGGCTGGTGCTTCGGGGAGCAGGCGTACCTGCGTAGCAGCTGGAACGTTCTCGACGGGCTGCTGGTGCTCATCTCCATCATCGACATCCTGGTGTCCATGGTCTCCGACAGCGGCACCAAGATCCTGGGCATGTTGAGGGTGCTGCGGCTGCTACGGACCCTGCGCCCACTCAGGTGTGCCCCAGCTGAGTGTCATCCTCAGAGGCGCCCCCAACAAGCCCACAGTGGAGTGCAAGCCCCACGAGCCCCTGGGTCCTGCCTGTGACCCCCCACAGGGAACCCTGGCATCACTTGGCTTAAACCATGGCCCCAGAATTTCCCTCCTTGGGCACATCCCCTCCACCACATGCCCCTGACCTTGGGCAGGCCACCACATAAGAGGCCACAGGCAGGGCCCCCATATTCTTCAGTGGGAGCTCTCCCTTGAGTGGTACCGTTGGGGGTGACAGTCCTCCCTGATGAGATAACAGACTCCTTTACCCATCTTTGCACACCTCTTAGGGACCACCCACCAGGTAACATTCCTAGCAGGGAATCTACTCTCTCAGGGGACCCTCCCTCAATCACCCCTCACGCCTCCCTACTCATGTCACAGATGACAATACTGACTAGTGACACCTCCCTGGCTGGGGGGCCTGGTGTCACCTCCTGCCTCCTTCCTCTCCTTGCCTGCACCCTATATGTCCCCTCCAAGTTGACCTCCCTGTCCCCACAACACATTGCATCCCAGGGTTCTACTTCCCTTGAGTGGAGTCCTCACCCTAGCTCTATCAGGTCATAGTTTGACATTTGGGAGGGGAGGGGAAGGTGGGGGAGGTGGGAGTGTCTGCATCCTGTTTTGAAAGATTAGGGGTCACAGTCCCCATGTCAGTCAGTGATCCCATGTAAGAAGTGCTCTGCACGTGGAGCCCAGAAAGCCAGAGTCCAGGGTGGGGACCAGAGAGCCGGATGGGGGGCCAGAGCCAGCAGGGCAAGGAACAAGGGAGCTTCTGAGCTGAGGGGCCCCCTCTTGTTTTGCTCCCTCCCTCCCTAGGGTCATTAGCCGAGCCCAGGGGCTGAAGCTGGTAGTGGAAACGCTGATGTCCTCACTGAAGCCCATCGGCAACATCGTGGTCATCTGTTGTGCCTTCTTCATCATATTTGGCATCCTGGGGGTGCAGGTTTGTGGGGATCTGGGGGCCCCGTGTTGGTGGAAACCCGGGGAGTGGCGTCCCTTTTGGCCCTTAGATACTGAGGCTTGAGCTGCTGCGGCTGTAGTTTTTATTCCAGAAAGGAATAAACAGGGACACCTCCCTCGAGGCCCTAGGCCTCAGGCCCTTTTGCCTCCTGGGCGTTTTGCAGAAAGCTAGGAGCCTAGAAGAGGTCCCCAAAGGGGCCGAGGGCCTCTGAGAGGCTGCTGACCTGCGGCAGCTGCAGACTGCTGTTCCTGCCTGCTCACACCCTGCACTCTGGAGTGCAGACGCTGCCCTGGCCCAGGCTGCCCCGGAATCCCCTCCCCTCCTTCCCTGCCTGAGCTGAGTGGGCCCCAGGCCAGGCCGGGGGATCCAAGGCCCAGACAGCTGGGCCAGGTTAGCAGCGGCGAGCTGGCAGGCAGGAGGGTGCAGACCCCAGACGAGGCAGGAAGTGGGGGCTGCTCAGGAAACTGGGCCTCTGGCCCAGGGAAGAAAAAAAGATCAGGAGCTGCCTGCAGGATTTAGCAGGCGCCCCCAGGAGCCGGGGAGCCCCTTCAGCCCAGCCTTCCAGAACCCTCTGGCTCCAGCTGTTTCAGCTTCAGAGTAGACAGCCGGCTGTCTGGGCAGCGGCAACAGGGGAACTCCTGGGTGGCTACTGCCCCTCCCGCGTCCCTTGGCTTCCTGGAGTGTCCTCTTTGCCCTGGGGAGAGGGCTGTTCCCAGTTTCCTAGAATTCTCTAGCCCCAGGGACCAGGCTGGGGTACTTTTTCCAAAGCTGTGTGGTGCCTCTTGGCACGCCCAGGGCCCCTTCCCCTTCTCTCACTTCTAGCCAGCTTGGATGAGCAGAGGGAACCATTGGGAGCCCAGTCCTGGGCTTTTCCATGGACTTAGGTCCATCCTCAGAGGTTTACCCAGGGCTCCTGGTACTCCTGATCCTCCCACACCTTCCCCATCTATGGTCATAGCCTGGTCTGTTCTGGAATGAGGGTGAGCTTTCTAAAAGTCAGAAATACCTGAGTTCAAGCCCCCTTTCTGCCACCTACTGGTTATTCAACCTTAGTGAGTGAATTTGCTCCTGTAAAGTGGAGTTGAGAATACCTAGCCTGCCCCCACCATTAAACCAGGACACCTGGCCTCTTCCCCAGAGCGTCTAATACAGTGGGTCTAGCGTGGGCCTGAGAATTTGCATTTCTAGCATGTTCCCAGATGATGCCAATGCTCCTGGTCTAGGGACCACACTTGGAGAACCAGTGGCCTTACCCTTGGTTGAAAATCAATGGCCCTTCCCCTCCCTCTGTCCTTCCCCAGCACCTGCCCTGCTGACCTTTCCTCCTTCCCTAGGGTCCCTGCTCCCGGGAGCCCAGAGGAAGGAGTATTTGCAGGGGTGGTACCTGTTAGCATTCCCCTGACTGGACGGCGCACCCTGTTCTCACCCAGAGGTGTGCCTGGAGCTCTTAGGCCCCAGGGCTTGTGTGGGAGTGGTGGGGCTGACGAGTTCAGGGCTCCCTGCGGCCGCAGCTCACTTGCTCCATCTCTGCACACGTGTGTGTCTAGCTCTTCAAAGGGAAGTTCTTCGTGTGCCAGGGCGAGGACACCAGGAACATCACCAACAAGTCTGACTGCGCCGAGGCCAGTTACCGGTGGGTCCGGCACAAGTACAATTTTGACAACCTCGGCCAGGTGAGCTCCATGCTCCCAGGTGGGGGTGGGGCTGGCGGCAGCAAGAGTCTGGAGAGGACACAAGTCCCTGCATGACGATGCATGCAGGGCAGCTCACTTGCCAGGGCCTCAGCTTCGTCAACGGTGAATGGGCCATCCTGGCATTTCTGTGGAGGGTCGTGTCAGGGCACAATGAGATGATGTGTGTGTCTGCTTAGTGAGGGACAGGGCACATGTATCTTGTCGAGGCAGCGCCTTCTCTTCCTCCATATCTGCCAACGCAGAGCAATGTAGAACACGACATCGTTCACTTGCTTTTGCTAGTTTGTTTCCCAGACCCAGAGTGGTTTTGCTCTCTGGATTTCCAGGACTCGAGTGTTCCTTGCTCCGCTTGGCCGGGGTCAAAGGGCTTGATCATATTCCATGGCTCCTCTGGCTTCACACCAGCCACAGAGCCCTGGGGCAGAGAGCTCTCGTAAGGGCCTGGAGTGTGACTCAGCCCTGAGCTCTGAAAGGCTAGGGTCCCCTGAGCTGCTGTCAGGAGGTGCTCTGGGGACAGGTGGTGGGTGCTTTGGCCACACATCCTAGGTTTCAGATGGTTTCTTCTCCTCCTCTCTCCCAAGGCCCTGATGTCCCTGTTCGTACTGGCCTCCAAGGACGGCTGGGTAGACATCATGTATGACGGGCTGGATGCCGTGGGTGTGGACCAACAGGTAGGGCCGGGGTGGGCACGATCCACCTTTGGATTAGGTCTCTCTAGGCATAACAGGGTACAGGCACTGGACAGGGAGAGGGTGGGGCTAGCTGGCAAAATGCCATCAAACAGGCATCACCCCATATAACAGAGGCTTTGACTTGTAGCCTGAGAGCCAAATCCCGGTGTGTTTTATTGGATTGCCACATGTTTACACTTTTTTGAGTAGTGGCAAACATTTAAAAAAAATGGTGGATTGCATGTGATAATCCAGAACTGGTCCTGCTCAGGATTAGTCGAAGGATCTGGGAACATAGGGCTTGCATTCCTTCAGGGCAGGAGTTACTGGAACAAGGAAGCAGCTGCCCCTTTGGGAGACAATACCTACTCTCCACTTTGCCACAGTTGCTACCCCTCCCTACTGTCTAACACCAAACCCACATTCCTCATTTATATCACCTGCTGGGGCCCTGTAGCTGACTAAGTCTGCAGACCATGTCGGAGGGAACCAGGCTGTGGGGCAGCACCTGAGACAGTTGGGTCTTCTGCCTCCTCGGGCTGATGCCTCCTCCCCTTGTCCTTCCTGGTCCCCACCAGCCCATCATGAACCACAACCCCTGGATGCTGCTGTACTTCATCTCGTTCCTGCTCATTGTGGCCTTCTTTGTCCTGAACATGTTTGTGGGTGTGGTGGTGGAGAACTTTCACAAGTGTCGGCAGCACCAGGAGGAGGAGGAGGCCCGGCGGCGAGAGGAGAAACGTCTGCGGAGACTGGAGAAAAAGAGAAGGAGTAAGGAGAAGCAGATGGCTGGTCGGTAGTCTTTCCACATCTCTCTGAGTCGTGCTTGACCTTGGCCTTGTGACTGCAGGGGACCAGGGGCTGGGGCTGGGGGCAGGGAGAAGATGCTCCCACCCCCCTCCCCACCTCCTTCCCCTAAAAGCATGTCAGCCTTTAGAGCACGCATGAAGCAGACCAGTTCAGCTCCGTGGGGGAGGGGAGCGACCCCACCCCGCGGGGCTCCCCAGGTCTCAGCATCATACTCCTCGGATGATGCCAGGTGGAAGTTGATGCACGACCTCTCCCAGCTGGCCTCTCAGACGAGCTCATGGGATGAGAATCATGCTACTTTGCCACTTGCCGGTGTCCAGAGACCCAGGAACTGGCCCAGGTGCCAGACTCACCTGCTCCCCCCCCCAGGATTGGGGAGCAAGGATCTTGAACCTGTGCCTGCCTAGTGTCCGTAGCTGCTGAGCAAGGGCCTCAGCAGAGTCTACAAATCAACAAGTGGCATGAGAGAACCCCAGACCCAGTCTCTCTCCCTATCTCCAGCAAAAGTCCCTAGCTTCCTGGCTATCTTTTTTTTTTTTTTTTTTTTTTGCCAAGCCGGTGGGGGTGTGGGGGGGAAGATCTCTCAGGGAAGGTATGAAGTTATAGGAATTCTAAGCTCAGGACCCTCTGGCCTTAGCCCCCTCACCTGGGATCTCCAACATCTCATGGCCTTGGTTGGGGGAGGCCCCCCCATCCTAACTTCCTCATGCTCATATGCCAGGGGTGGGCCAAGACTAAGGGAAAAGACACAGATTCCAGGAAGGATGCAAGAGGAGGAACAGGTTTTGTTTCTCCAGGTGTGTCTGCACCTGTCTCCCTGTCTTCAGGATCCCTGTCTGTCTGTCTGGTACTCAGTACTCTCTGAGACTCTCAATCACTGCGCACGTCTTGCTGAGTATCTTTCTGTGTGGGTTTCTCTGAGCCTTTGTGTGTCTGTCTCTGTTTGGTCTACGGGGTTCCCTTCTCTCTACCCTTTCACAAACCGTCTTCTTCACGCCAATAAGATGTGTGCAGTGCTCTGAGTTTTCCCTTTGGTTTGTTGAAATGTGAGTACCAACAAATGGGTTAGGGGCCGCGGTGCCCTTCCTTCCGCTCTGCCCCTTCTCCATCTCCTGCTACCTGTGGGGGGCACCTGGAGCGAGGGGGGGATGGCTGGAGAGGGGGTAGGGGTGGGCAGAGCCTGTGCTCCCTGTGCCAGGGGAGGTGGGGTAGGACCTCAGGATGGATGGCAAGGAGATACTGGCCTCTGGGCAACGGTGGGTGCTGTTCTCCACATCCCACATCCTCAACGCCTGCACCCCAGGCCCTCTGCTCAACTCTGGGGTAGGGGTCCCACCTGGGCTCTCCCTGTGGATGTCTGAAGCTAAGCAGGTGCACTACCCCCAGCAGCCACGCTCCCACCCCTGCTCCATCCGCCCCACCCCTCCTTACAGTCTGCCTTCTCGGCCGGGGCCTCTCCAGATGGAATTCTTTTGGCAGGAGGCACTTGTGGCCCTGCCTGACCAGCTGGCTCCCCTTCTGGGGTCTGGAGCTATCTCAGGTGCTGCCCAGGCCCAGGCGCGGGTAGGAGTGGACATCTGTTCTGATGACAGGCTGCCTGCCCCTCCCCAAGCCTCCATCTCCCTGTCCCTGTGACCCTGATGAGCTGGCCCAATTACTCATCTTCCTCGAGTGCCCTGGGCCCCGAGTTTGGGGCTGGACACTCAGGACTAGCCACCCATGCTCAGGGCACCCCACTCAAAGGCAGAGTGAGGGTTGGAGCCGAGGGGGAGCAAGCTGCTTAGAGGGGGGCCCTGCCCAGCCCACCTGGTCCGGCCAGTGACCAATGTCGTGTTTCGTTCTTTTAGATCTAATGCTGGACGATGTAATTGCTTCCGGCAGCTCATCCAGCGCGGCGCCAGGTACTGCGTCTGGGGTTATGGGTTCCAGGGCGAGGCCCGGGGGCAGTCATGCCCTACCTGCCCCCAGGCCCGCCTCATGCGTGCTGGGATGTCCTCTTTGCTCTCCCCTCCTTGGCTCATTGATTCCATCCTCTTGGGGTGAGGGAGTGAGGGTCCCTGGGGCGCCAGGCTCTGTGTCACCCTCTAGGCCTATGCTACGCCAGACGGGAGGTGAGGGCCTTGCAAACCCCTTCCTCCCACACCTCATGGAGGACCTTCCTTCTCGCACAGGGCTTCCAAGGGCCAAGCTGCCCATCCCCCTGCTGCCTGTTCCCACTCCTCCTCCGTGTCACACCGTTCAATTATTAGAGCTGCAAATCTCTCCCGTCTCCTTTTGTCTGAAGGGGAGACTTTGATCCAAGCAAGTGGGATGAGAGGAGCAGAGAGGAAAAGGATTTGTTTTAAAAATGTAACAATGAATAATTGAACAGGTTCATTAATAGTCAAGTAATCGCGGTGGCCACGTCATCGCTACAAACAGCAGGGCTGGGGATCGAAGGCCTGAGTTAGCCACAAGCTTCTCCCCACAAAAAGCCAAAGATTTGGGGGTGAGTTGGGTCCTTGTCTTTGAGAGCCGTGTCCCTGCAAAGGCTCTGGTCCTGCTCGTCCTCCCCTGGTCCTCTGGCCGCTGCTCCCCCAACATGGCCCTCAGGCAGAGGGTCTGAGGCTCAGGGAGCCTGTAACAGGGCTGTGGGGCCTCATTCCACCCTCCGATGGCTTGGCCAGGTGGTTTCCAATCTGTTCGTCCCCAAGGGCACCCCTTATCGTTTCCTCCAGCAGACCCCACATTCTAAGAGCCGGCCTTTGAAGTAATGACTTTGTTTCACTGCTTTTGCTAATCAAAGGCACATCTAATTGCTAACCAGAGCTTCTGAGCTGCAGAAGGTTTCACACAGAATGATAGCAAAGAAAGACCATTTTGCCATTAAATTAGTCTGTGGGGTCTTAATGTAGGCATGGGTATGATTTCTTTACACTTTTAGAAATATTGAAAAGAACCTCAGGACCCCCACATGGCTGCCTTCTTAGGCTGCAGAGGACTTGGGACTTGGGCTGTACCTTTCCCCACTAATCTGGGCTCCCCCAGAAGCCAGACTCCTGCAGACACTGCCCTCTAGGGATTGGGCTGTCTGACCTGTGGGGGCTCAGGGGAACCCCTGAGCCTCAGTATGGGGGGCCATCCCTGAGGATCGATGTTTCTTGTCCCCATGGTGCTGAGCTATGGTGTTTGGAGAGACCATCTGTCTGGGGGCTCAGGAAGCTCCAGCTGGTTCGTGTCTGGATTGCCTGGGTCCCATGTCTCTGTGTCAGGCTGTACTGTAAATTCCTGATGTGTTAGGGATGAGGTGAGGGTAGGAGGAAGTAGCTTCAGCTTTTCCCTTATGGGGTCACCTGGTCTGTTGACTGAAGTGTCCTCACATACACATTTACCCCAGTATCACCCTAGCATAGGGATGGCCCATAGAGGCTTCTCCACACCAGGAATTAGCACACTAAGACTCTCTTGGCTACAAGATCTCCTCCCAATACACCCACTCAATGCCCAACATCTTTATTACCTTCACACCGCATCCCCATTCTGGGCACATTCCACCACGCTCCCATTGGCACAAACGGACACGTACCCTGATGACAATTTTGGGTCTTACCTTTTCAGCAGGTAATAAAGACTCAGAGACCCCTAACAGGAGCTTATACCATTCCATATCTCTCTTTCCCAAACCTGGTGTTCTGTGTGGTCTCTAGTAGAGCTTTTCAAACTTCTGTGTGCATAATAATCGCCTGAAAAACAGTAAAACACAGATTCCTGAGCACTGCCCTAGAAATTCTCATGGAATGGTCTGTGGTAGGACCTAAAAGGTAGGACCTGAACATCTGCATTTCCAATTAGTTGCCAGGGGATGGCGATGATGATGCATGGTCTACCCAACCGTTTGATGGGTATGAAGTCACACCCCCTAGTCTGGGGCAGCTAGAATCAACTCCCCCCACCCCCGCCCCTGCATCACACCTCCACGTCAGCACCACTCCCACTCTGTGCTACTCCCAGAGGAGGGGCCAGCCAGACCCCAGGGAAAGGCAGAAGGGAAGAGTCAGTGGATATCAGGAATGACCTGACCGGGCACCTGGGTCCAGCCCAGCTTCCAGGTAAAGAGAGGGATGGGATCACTGGCTGATCAGGTCAGCACTAAGGGACCGCTCAGCCTCCTGTACCTGCTGTGCTCCTGTCGACCACCTGTGGAGCCTATGTCCACTAACCCTCTCTAGTTCCACCGGGACCCAGTGATCAGCCTGGCCACAGCAGCTGAAGGTGTGGCCTCTGCCATGGGGGCCAGTAGTCCCAGGGGAGTGACCCCTGCCTTCCGCTTACTCCCTGTCACTCTTCTTTGCAAACCCTCTGCCCTGGCTGTGCCTTGGGCTCTACTAACTTCCCAAACCTGCTGGCTAACTCACTCACAGCTGTGCTGCCCCCTGTTCCTCTCCTGGATCTTACCCCTGATAAGGAGCTGGGCAGTCCTGGGGGTGCCCTTCCCCCTACTGTCCAGCTCTGCCATTTTTTTCCTCCTAAGGCAGCTCATACTGGTGGGGGCAGGGAGATGGGCTATGGCCGGAGCTCTCAGAGCAGCAGACTTGTCCAACGCTACCCCAGAAGGTCTCGACTTCTTCGAGCACAGGTGCTTGCCTATGGAACCCAAGCCTGGGGAGCAACAGGGGGTGGCATCATCCAAAGCCTAACAGAAAGATTCTTTGGGCAAAATCTCTGAGGGACCCTGTGGGGCAAGGCCCCAAGGCCTTGTGCTTAAACCTACCAGGCAGCTGGCGAGATATCTGAGCTGGGAGTTCAGGTCCTGGCTCCATCATGTCCTCACAATGTGTGGAAGCTCACTTGGCGCTGGGCCTCGTTCTCTTCCTCTGTAAAACAAAAGGATTGGCTAGGACATGCTGATCAGATTGGCCCTGGGACTCTTTGGACCTGTGCTCCCAAGGGGGGTTTCTGGCAGCTTCGGCACCTGCTGGTCTGGGGGGGTGGGGTGCTGGAAGGGCAGACCTCAAGGGCCTGGCACCTGTCACTGTGAACAGATGCCCTGCCTCAGCCCTGTCACCACCTTTCCTCTGGGCTGCTTGGAGGAGGGTCCCAGGCTAATCCCAGCCCGCCTGCCCTCAGATAGCTAGAGCAAGGCCAGCAGGCAGAGGTGGTGGCCGCAGCTCTGATGGGGCTGCCTACGCAGTCAGACGAGGGGGACGGGGGAGGGGGGGACTCTCTCCACCTCTCCTCTGCGTTATCTCAGCTAATAATGGGGCTAATAAGGAGCCACTTTTTCTAACCTAATTGTATTCAAACATTTTAGTTAATTCTCCATTCATATTTTAGCATAATGGGATCGGGTGCTCTCGGCACTTATGGAGATTAATGCAGAGACAGTGTTCCAGCTGCTAAGGCAACGCAGGGCGACTAGCGCCCTCTGGTTCTTGTGGGTACCGAAGGAAGGAAGGAAGAGGCCCCGCTCGCCTGGTCCACCCTCCACAATCGCAGTGTGGATGACCCGTGGCCTCATGTTGTCTTCTGTCCTGAGCCTCTCTACCCACCCTCCCTTCCTGGGATCCGAGGGCCATCTGAGCTACCAAAACCAGAGTTGGCTGGCCCAGCTCTGAGAATTAAATGATGGCCTAATGCACTCTATGGTGCCTGCCCCAGAACATTCTAGATTTTCTGCCTCTTGGTTATCCACACCTCAAGGCCGATGCTGGAGAGTGGCATCGGGTGAGGCGGAACATGCAGCTCTTGGGCACTCTTCTTCCTTCGGCCTTTGGTGGGGGCCCACCCCAGGCCACTCCCTACCTCAGTTTACCTCTCTGTTAAACAGTCCTCTGCATGGGGAAGGACACTTCTATCTGAGCTGGCCTGGACCCAAAGCTTTCTGCTGCCCCTGAGCCAGCCACCCCTGGCACAGGCCTCAGAGGCTGCAGCCCTTGCTGGCTGGCTTCCGCCTGAGACTTTCTGGGGGGGAAGGGCTGTCTGGGACCTGAGGTTGCCCCACACCTCCCCGTGGGGAGCCTCTTCTTTCTTTGTGACTGCCTAGGAGACCAATCTGTCAACCGCCTCCAGCTGACATCCATGCCCAACTTGGCCTGGCCTTTCCTCAGCACCTGGAGGAGGGGCCCCCTGCAATCTCCTGCCCCCAGATTCATTCTGCCTGCTTAGCAGGCCAACCTTCTGGCACCATGATTTTATAACTAAGTGGTTCACTAATTACAAGAGAAATATGCCTCTGACAGATCTCAGACAGTGCTTCCAGCCCAGCCTGTAGTCTGATGCTGCCCTGACGCCCAGGAGCAGGCGGGGCATGGCCTCATTAGAAACTGGGTGAGTCCTTCAGGTGGAGCCACCCCCAGATGACTCTGGGAAGAGCAGAGCCTGTGGCCTCCCCTCTGTACCCCGCCCCCCATGAGGGCATGGGGGACCTAGGCCCTGCCCCTCCAGGGGCCCTTAGGTGGGTCAGTGTGGCCAGTCAAGAAGATGTCTGATTTCTGATCTCTGGTTATTCCCGAACCCCAGCTCTGTGTAATCTGCTTTGCTCCCCTCGAGGGGCTAAGCGTGGTGAAGGAGCAAGGGCCTTTGCCTCTCTGTCGATGGAGCTTCCTTCCTCTAAGCCTGATAAGACCGGTTGGTTTCCATCTTATCGATCTGGCCTTACTGCAGAACACCAAGTCAAGGGCATTACAAGGGGCTGGTGGATTTTGGAGGCAGCCTTGGGGAGGGGGCTCACCTGGTGTCTAATGTGGGTGGGAGCTCTGCATGTCCTGACCCCTTCTGCACCCAACTGTAGTCAGTAGAACAGACGCTTGGGGGGCAGACGCCGAGGGAGCTCCCTTGCCCCCTGAGAAAGGCAGTGTGTGGAGGGCGAGGACGCAGATGAAACTGGAATGTTGCAGCTCTGGCGTTAGAGGCTGGCGCCTGTGAGGGACTTGGGTGGTGGGGGCTCCGTGGGCAGGGGCCCGATGGTTGCTCTGCTCTCCCCTCTGCTCCCCCCAGAGGCCCAGTGTAAACCCTACTACTCAGACTACTCCCGATTCCGGCTCCTCGTCCACCACTTGTGTACCAGCCACTATCTGGACCTCTTCATCACGGGTGTCATTGGTCTGAATGTGGTCACCATGGCCATGGAGCACTACCAGCAGCCCCAGGTAAGAGTGAGTAACTGGCACTCCGGGCCCTGCCTCCAGCTGTGGGACTGCAGGGTAAGGCGAATCCAACCTGTGCTGGGTACCTTGGGCAAGTGCTGGGCACCCTACAGGACTTCCCTGTGTATACCTTATAGTGACCCTTGGAAGTGGGTACCATCTTGGTTTTACAGATGAGGACACGGAGGCTCAGTGAGGTTACATGACCAGACCAAGGTCCTATAGCTAGGAAGTAGAGGACCTGATTTCTTCATCCAACAAATATTTATTGAGTGTCTGCCATGTGTTTCTTTACCCTTTGAAGCTACAGAAGGCAGACCAGTAAAAACTGGTATCTGAAAACAAAAACAAAAACAAAACAAAACAAAACAAAAACCTGGTATCTGCCCTTCTGGGGTTTGGATTCTAGTGACTATCGAGCTCCAAACTCACCAGTGATCTTGTCACTCCTCAGATCAGCCTCCGTCAGCCTTCAGTCTCCCCATCTGTAAAATGGGGATGCTGAATTAGTAATACACAAGGTCCTTTCCAGGTTCTAGCCTTCTGTGCCTTCCAACACATTCTCATGTGGTCTCCTCACCATCCCTCAAGGAGAGAGATCCTTTAGCACAAAGTTTGAATCATGCATGTGAATGAGGACCTTCTTCTATCCTGGTGTGGCGGCCAGTGGTCGACCACCATGGCAGAGACAGAAAAGAAAGGGCCCCCCTAGACTCACCTGTTTCCCAAATCTAGGAGTGTGATGGAGGGGGAGGGGGAGGCATCCCCCCTGGGCCTTAGGAGGCCCTGCATAGACCCGCCCGGCCCATCCCTGCCAGATCCTGGACGAGGCCTTGAAGATCTGCAACTATATCTTCACCGTCATCTTTGTCTTGGAGTCAGTTTTTAAACTTGTAGCCTTTGGCTTCCGTCGGTTCTTCCAGGACAGGTAACTGAGAGGAGTGGGGTTATGGGAGTGGGGAAAGGACCCATCTCCCCGGGGAAATACCTGAAAACCTTTCTGAACTCCTGAAAGGTTCAGCCTCCACTCTAGGGCTGATGGCAAGGGGGAGCGGGGGGCCTGGGGGATGTTAGCAGCTGGAAATCCATGTGGCCCAGACTGGGGCTTATGAGCACAGAGCCTGGAGCCAGACCGCCTGGACCAGATTCAGATCCTGGCTCCATCACTTAGAAACTGGGGACCTTGGGTAAGTTACTTAACTGTTCTGTGCGTTGGTTTCCTGATCTATCAAAGGAGAAAGAATGCTGTGACGATTATGAGTTCCTATTTGTAAAGCCCCTAAATAAAAGAGTGCTTGGCACCTAGTAAACAGTATAAAAGTGCCAAATTAAAAAAAAAAAAAAAGAATGGATACAAATGCAAAGTAGAGGTCCTGAGCTAAAGACTTGGTTCTACCTGTGTGGCCAGCTGGCGGTGTGAGGTGTGACCGGAGTCAAGCCATGGCTTCTCGGCAGGATGGAGAGGCGGGACTGACTGACCTCCACCCCCCTTTCTGTCATCACTTGTATTGCCACAACTGCCCCCTCCTCTGCGGTGCCCCCATACACACACACTCAGGGAGCCGTGTCCTGGGCTTTCCAGGTGGAACCAGCTGGACCTGGCCATCGTGCTGCTGTCCATCATGGGCATCACGCTGGAGGAGATTGAGGTCAATGCCTCGCTGCCCATCAACCCCACCATCATCCGCATCATGAGAGTGCTGCGCATTGCCCGAGGTCAGTGCCCGGGTGCTCACCCACCACCCACCCATCCAGGCTGGCCGGGGACTTCATGTGTGTGTGTTCCCACCGGGGCTCTCTCCCAGCCCCAGCCTCTGTCAAATAGGAGGGCTAGGGGCTGGGCTGAGGGCGAGGGTGGAGCCCTGGCAGCCTGGCTGGCCGCCCAGCCAAGCCAGCAGCCCTGTCCCTGCCCTGGCCGGCCATCCAGCTGTGTGACCCGGGAGCCAGCCCCGGGGGCCAGGCTCACTGCTCTGTCCTGTTCCGCAGTGCTGAAGCTGCTGAAGATGGCTGTGGGCATGCGGGCGCTGCTGGACACAGTCATGCAGGCCCTGCCTCAGGTAGCTGGAGGGAGGGGGTGGGCGGGAGGGCTCCTTTTCGGGAGGAGGGGGTGATTTCCGAAGGGACGGGCAGTAGGGGGAGCTCCGGGAAGCTGGCTCGGAGACCCAGTGGCACCTTTCCCATTTCTTTTCCTCTCTTCCAGGTGGGGAACCTGGGACTTCTCTTCATGTTGTTGTTTTTCATCTTTGCAGCTCTGGGTGTGGAGCTCTTTGGAGACCTGGGTGAGTCGGGGTGGGCAGGACAGAGGGGCCAGGGCTGGAGGCCCCGGAGCTCCTGCGCTAACTCCCGCCTCTCTCTCCTGCCCCCCCCCTCCAGAGTGTGATGAGACGCACCCCTGCGAGGGCCTGGGCCGGCATGCCACCTTTCGGAACTTTGGCATGGCCTTCCTGACCCTCTTCCGAGTGTCCACAGGTGACAACTGGAACGGCATTATGAAGGTGAGCCCACACGGCAGTGGGGGCTGTCCCAGGGCTGGCCCTGAACCCAAGAGGCACTTCCACTCCTTGAGCCCAGATTCCTTGGCGAGATGAGGGGCCATGAATAAAAGCATGTGATTCTCCACGCAGAAACACTCTAGAACCCCCTCTCCCCAGCATACACTCTGACTCCCTCTCCCCAGCACAAAGCGTGTAATGCTTTTTCCACCCCCAGGACACCCTCCGGGACTGTGACCAGGAGTCCACCTGCTACAATACAGTCATCTCCCCCATCTACTTCGTGTCCTTCGTGCTGACGGCCCAGTTTGTGCTGGTCAACGTGGTGATCGCTGTGCTGATGAAGCACCTGGAGGAAAGCAACAAGGAGGCCAAAGAGGAGGCCGAGCTGGAGGCTGAGCTGGAGCTGGAGATGAAGACGCTCAGCCCACAGCCCCACTCGCCACTGGGCAGCCCCTTCCTCTGGCCGGGGGTCGAGGGCCCCGACAGCCCCGATAGCCCCAAGCTCGGGGCCCCGCACACCGCGGCCCACACGGGAGCAGCCTCGCGCTTCTCCCTGGAACACCCCACGGTGAGCAAACAGCCACCCCTGCCGAGAAGGGTGTGGGACCGGTGGCCAGTGGCTGGGGGTGGTGTACAAGGAATCGGCAGCGTGGCGGGCCCCAGAGCCCTGCCCAGATCCTCCTGTCCCTCCTGCCTGGATGCTGAGGGGTGAGTGGTCCCCCCTCCCACCCATCCCCAGAGATGGCTGCTGCACCCGCAGCACAGGGCCACCCCAGCAAGCCACCAGCACGTGTGTGGCTCATCCACGCCCTGCACCTGCAGCCCAGCCGGCCTCGCCTTCTTGGCTCTTAGGTTCAAGGCTAAGTTTTCTGTTTCCTTCCTGTTTCTTTCTTACCCTTGCCCGATGACCAAACCTCTTTCCTTCCCACCTTTCAACCTCCCTGATTCCATCTCTCAATCCTTTCCTTATCTTTGCTTTCCTGCTCTCTCTCTCCCTGTGAGCTCTTCTCGTCTCTGGCTCCTATTCTCCTTCCTCCCAAACCTCTCTCCTCTGTCCTATCCCCTCTTCTTTCTCCTGTCTCTTTGTTGCTGGGGTGTGCGTGTGCGTGTGCGTGTGCGTGTGTGTGTGTGTGTGTGTGTGTGTGAGACCTCCTCCTCCTCCTCCTCCTCCTCCTTCTTCTTCTTCTTCTTCTTCTTCTTCTTCTTCTTCTTCTTCTTCTCTCTCTCTCTCTCTCTCTCTCTCTCTCTCTCTCTCTCTCTCTTTCTGTGTCTCTCTGTCAATCTCCTGCCACGACACTTCCCCTCGTTGCCCCTCTGCACCCCGCTCCCCTGACTCTCTGGCTCCCTCATGGGCTGGTCCTCCTCAGGACAGACAGCTGTTTGACACCATATCCCTGCTGATCCAGGGCTCCCTGGAAGGGGAGCTGAAGCTGATGGACGAGCTGGCAGGCCCAGGGGGCCAGCCCTCTGCCTTCCCTCCCGCCCGCAGCCTGGGCGGCTCCGACCCACAGGTTACTGTGCCCCCTGTGCTGTGCCGGGCTGTGCCATGCTGTGCCGTGCTTCTGGGGAGGCGGGGGTGTTTCCTGCCCACTGGGTTTCTGGAGAAAGAACAGCCTCAGGGCCTCAGTTGAGCTTTGGGCTTGGCAGGAGGGAGCTGGGGTTCTTACAAGCTGAGATCAACCCTTGGAACACATTCTTGGAAGGTAGGGATGCTGAGGTTGTAACTTCCAGGGAAGGATGAATGGAGGAGAGGTTTACAGAGGGCATTTGTCAGAAAACACCTGGACAAGAAAAAGAGAATGGGAGGGAAGACAAGTTGGCAGTGGGACCTTAGTGGGTGGAGGAAGTGAGGTGCCAAAGCCGGGGGAGAGGGCTTTTGGGGACAGTGCAGGTGGCCAGGGGACCCACTGAGGGATATGTCTTCAGGCATAGTCTGCTTCTTCCCTATGTCCAGCACCCATCCCCAAAGTCTCTGTTTGGTGGCTTTTTTAGCCATGAAGCCCACTAGACATGATGAGTGCTCTCAGTAGCCAGTGCTTTCTGACCTGGTCCTGAGAGGGAATGGAAGGTTCCAGCTGAGACTGGATTCTGGAGACCTTGCTGTGAAATAAGACTGGGTGTCCCCCGTAAGCCCAGTCCCTTTCCATAGTTTTGTATGTTTTTCTCCTCCAGTCCTATCTAAACTCAGCTCTTCTGCTTTCTGGGGTTCTCCTACCCTCCTCTTCCCCACTTGTGACCTATCTGGCTGCCCTTGACCCCCTCCGTTTGGCAGAGCCCCCTGCCACCCCTCCTAGGTCAGGTACTGCAGAGAAGCCCCCGATAGACCTGGAGCGAAGGCAAGGAGACAGGTGTCAGTGGGAGAGAGAAAATCCTAGTGTTCCACTGGCCCTGCCAGGTGGAAGGGAAGGAAAGCAGGTTCCCAGGACCTGGGACATCTGTAGCCTGATCCAAAGAAATAGACAGCGATGCTCACATAGGAAGGGACCCTGGCCCTAGGGTTCCTGACCTCTTGAATCCCCTCTAGGGATTATTCAGCTTCAGATAGGCCATCAGGACTGCAATCTGGCAGTGACCTAGAATGATCAGTGAGAGAGCACATCCCTTCTCAAGGCCTCCCATCCTGAAGGAGGCTCCTGGGGGAAAGGTGCAGGGAGAGAAGGGGACACGATGGCGATGGCGTGATCAGGCAGGTGGCTCACCTGAGATGGAGGGCCCTCCCCTCCCTCAAGGTGCTGGAGACACTGAAGTCTCCCTGCAGATCCCTGCCGAGCCAGCCAGTTGGGAGGCGGCCCACCCGGGTGCGCTCAACTCAGAATGGCGGCAGGAGGAGAGCATCCCCCAGAACCCAAGCTAGAGGGCGGGCAAGCTGCCGGCAGGCGGAGGAGGACCCAGGAGGGGCGAAGCCAGAATCTGGGGGCAGGCCAAGTCCTGCCAGGCTTTTGGAAGCAGAGAGAATAGGCAGAAAAGAGTCATCAGATTGGCGGCTTTGTCCCCAGCGCCCCCCCACGCTGCTCTGTCTGTGGCGAGAGCGGAGAGGCGCTTTGCTGGCCTTTCTTCGTTCTTTTTTTTTGGGGGGGGGGGTTTCCTGGTATCATCTTTATGAGAATCGAAAGCCGTCCCTGCTCCCCGCTTCCTCCCTGGGTGGTGGTAGTGTGGGAGGGGGCCGGTAAGGTTCCTGGGGTATCTTTAGAATAAGTTTCTGCTTCTCCTGCTTTGTCGGTGTTTGCTCTGGCTCCCTGGTGCCTGCTGCAGCCTCTCTGATCAGAGGGGGGGCTGGAAGTGGGGTGGGGGAGGTGCCGGCAGCTTACTTGGGAGAGGGGTGGGGAGAGAGGAGAGAGGCCTTCCCCCCCACCGTGCTTCGTGAAAAGGGGGAAGGGGGGCTCTGTGTGTGCGCACGCATGTGTGCGCGTGTGCATGTGTCCTGGTTTCTTATGCCTGATCATCTCTCTCCCTGTCTAGATCCCTCTAGCTGAGATGGAGGCTCTGTCTCTGACGTCAGAGATTGTGTCTGAACCGTCCCACTCTCTAGCTCTGACGGATGACTCTTTGCCTGATGACACTCACACACTCTTACCTAGTGCCCTGGACAGCAATGTACTTACACATGGCCCCTCACTGCTCCCCCAGCCTCCCCAGGGGCTGGGCTGGCTGCAGGGCTCCAGATCCCCCCCACTCCTCTCTCTTGGCCACCAGGCCCCACCCAGAGGCATCACCCAGCAGGCGCTTGGTGCCCAAGGCTTCGCTAGGTCTTTCCCAGTTCCCCACTGTGGGCAAAGAAATTAGATAATATTAAATTGGGGCCTCGAGAGCCCAGGGGCACAGTTAAGAAAGAGTGAATCCAGACATCCAGGAGTAACACAGCCCAAAACAGAGGTGGCATCAGGCAGCTGACCTGATGCAGAGTCAGTCTCTGTATTTGGAGCCTGTGCCAGCCAGCCCTTCCCCTCCCCGCCCCCCTCCTTCCCACCTCCCTGCAACATGAGCCATTCCCCTCTATGGAGTGGGTGAAAGCCACATCTCTGCTGCTACCACCGTGCCCTTCTGCCTGGGGGGTGGGGGTGGGGCTGTCCCTGTCTCCTCTGTGACTGTCCCTGTGTGTCCCCATGTCGCGGGAGGTAGGTGGTTCTTTGTGTTTGGGACAGCTTCTCCTCCCTTGCCCAGCTCCCCTTCCCCTACAGACTGTGAGCAGCCCCCTCCTCCCTGCCTTCCCCCTCCTCTTAGGACTTAAGAGACAGGGTCCCCTTCCTCATAGCAGGGTTCAGCTGAGGTAGGGGCTTGACCAGAGACTGGGGGGTCCCTCAGGGTCTTGGGGTGGCTGGAAGAAATGGAGCCTGGGCTCAGAGAGGAAGCAAAAGATGCAGACTCTTCCAACAGGCCCAACTGGGGCTGCTTAACTGGCTGGGCCTGCATGGGAACAAGAACCCTCCAGCCTCTCTGAGAACTAGGAATGGAGGGTACAAGGGACCCCAAAGAGGAAGGGGGTCACAGGGAGATGGAGAAGTCTTTGGGGAACAAACCTTGGCTCCCTCCAGCTGAGGTCAAAGCCTGATTACTGCTTTCCTTTGAAACAAACTGAAAAAAACTCACTCTCAACCCCAATCTGTCCAGTAAGGGAGGTCCTGAGTCCACAGTACTTAGGCCTTGCGCCCCACCTCCCATTTGCTACCTGCCAGAGTCATTGAGATATTAAAAGGTGGGGGAAGCCAGGCAGGTAAGCCAGCTGACATTCCCCACTGGTCACCTGTCATCAAACCCACATTAACCCAGGTCATGTGCCATGCTGGGTCCTGGGGCTGTCTTAAAACATTGGGTGGTGAGGCAGGCCCTGCTCACTGGGTGGGTCCTCCTCACTCCCCACCCCACCCCCCAGCCCCAGCACAGGGATAGGGGAGCGCTTTTAGCTTTTCATCCTCTGCCCTCCACTGTGATGCTTCAGAGCCTCTTAATGGGGCCCTGGGAACCATCTCTTGAACCACTTGCTGGGCCGGGCCTGGGGGCTGCTCTCCCTTTTTTGGACACCTTCTCACTCCTCCACTCTCCCCACCTGGAGGCTCTGAAGTGATGAGGTACTGGATAGCTTTCTGGGGCAGGGACTCCTCCCACCTGCTTCCCTGCTGTGCTAGAGGGCTCATCCATGCTCTGCCCTCTCTTCCCCCATCAACTAACTCATCCCATTACTGCCCTGCGGTGGGGAGGGGATGGGACCAGAGCCCGGGTGGGGAAGCTTCTGGTTTCTGTTTTCCAGCTCTGCCTCAGTTAGACAATCCGGATGCCCCCCTCTTTCCCCCACCTCCCGCCCCTGCTCCTTTTGCAGATGGAGCCCCACCCTGAGGAGATGCCCCTTGCACTGGGACTGGACCTGCTGACTGTGAGGAAGTCTGGGGTCAGCCGGACGCACTCCCTGCCCAATGACAGCTACATGTTCCGGGACGGAGGCACCACCGAGGGGTCCCTAGGATGCAGAAGCTGGGGGCTCCCCAAAGCTCAGTCAGGTAGCAGGGCTCAAGCAGGCTAGCTTGGTTCACACAGGGAGACCCTATCCTTGCCTACGCCCCATCCTGACCTGGGCAGGGGGGCCACTGAGGCAGCAAGAGAGGTCTCTCTGCCCTCCAGGGGGCCCGCAACCTGTGAAGAGTGGCTTTCAATCCAGGGTGAGAGGTCTGGGGTGAGGGTGGAGGCCCCAGTGGGTGAAGGAGCAAGGAGGGAAGGGACTTAGGTGAGAGCCAGACCACTGACCTTCCTGCTCTCCTCTCTCCTCCTCCCTACTCTGCTCGCAGGCTCTGTCTTATCTGTCCACTCGCAGCCAGCAGACACCAGCTACATCCTGCAGCTTCCCAAAGACACACCTCACCTGCTCCAGCCCCACAGCGCTCCCACCTGGGGCACCATTCCCAAACTGCCCCCACCAGGCCGCTCCTCCTTGGCTCAGAGGCCACTCAGGCGCCAGGTGAGCAGGTGTGGACAGGTGGGCCTGGGCCCGGGGCTGGCCTCTCTGCTGGGAACCCTCGGCTGTTGGTGATGGCCAGGGTTACCACTTCCATTCTTTCGGCAGACGTTCATTGTGCACTGACCATGTGCCAGAGACAGTTCTAGGTCCTTGGGACATAGAACCAGGCACAGTAGAAGTGGTCTGTGCCCTTTGAGTGTTTATATTCCCCTCCTTTCTTTCACTGAGAAGGCCTGGAGACCAGGCCAGGGACACATGTCCACTTGGCAGGAGAACCCACATCTCTGAATTCCCTTTCCCTGGCCCAGAGGCGACTCCCAACTATTCTCTGGGATTCTAGACTTAGCTAAGGGACACACGGCACATTTTGGGTACCTCTGCCTTTGGCCAAACCTGGGGCCCACCTTCCAGGGGCACAGAGCTGAGGCTCAGGCAGGCAGGTAGGACTGGTCTGCCCCTACTGTGACAAGGCCGCAGCCTGTGCCCTGTGTGCCCTTATGTGTGATCATGGCCACATGAGAATCTGCTCGATGCTGCACACTTGACCCAGGCCCAGTCCCCATCCATTTTACAAAGATTCACAGAGCAGCTTCCCTGTGCTGGGCACTGGGGCCGCAGCCCCTGCCCTCTGGAACTCACAGTCTAACTGGAGATGTAAATGCCAGCAGACCATTGCAACAACAGGCCACAGCTGCTGGGATGCTCCTGTGTCATGGTGCATCAGGGAGCAAAGAGGAGGAAGGGGTTAGTTTTCAGGTAGAGATTGTCAGGAGCTGTGTCAGAGAGAATCTGAGCCTGTAAATTTGAGGGGTATTTGTCATTTGAGAAGGGTCTTCTAGGCCAAAGAAACAGCCTATGCACAGCATGGGAGCAGAGCCAGGCCAGTGCTTTCTTGTGTCCCAGGGGCTGGGAGCTTCAGAGAGTGATTCCTGCAGGCGTCGGGGAAGGACAGGGCAGCAGGCATGGTGGGCAGCAGAAGCCAGGCTGCACATATGTAGCCCCTGTCTCCCAGCAAGAGCAAATACTGACATTCCTGCTTAGGGTGGGCCTGTAGGGGGAGGTGGGGGTTATCTGGTTTGACCAGGATGGAGTCGGGGGAGGGGAGGATGACAGTCCATGGGAGAGTAGAAGCCCCTGGGCTGAGCCCTCCTCCCACCTCCCATAGGCAGCAATAAGGACTGATTCTCTGGACGTTCAGGGCCTGGGCAGCCGGGAAGACCTGCTGTCCGAGGTGAGTGGGCCCTCCCCACCTCTGGCCCGGGCCTCCTCCTTCTGGGGCCACTTGGGCACCCAGATGCAGCAGCATCCCCACCGCCAGAGCAAGATCTCGAAGCACATGCCCCCGCCAGCCCCCTGCCCAGGCTCAGAAACCACCTGGAGCAAAGACCCACCAGAGACCAGAAGCAGCTTAGAGCTGGACACGGAGCTGAGCTGGATTTCAGGAGACCTCCTGACCGTGGGCAGCCAGGAGGAGCCCCTGACCCCACGGGACCTGAAGAAGTGTTACAGCGTGGAGGCCCAGAGCTGCCGGCGCAGGCCTGCGTCCTGGCTGGATGAACAGAGGAGGCACTCCATTGCGGTCAGCTGCCTGGACAGCGGCTCCCAACCCAGCCTGGGCCCCGACCCCTCTAGCCTTGGCGGCCAGCCTCTTGGGGGACCTGGAAGCCGGCCCAAGAAAAAACTCAGCCCACCTAGTATCTCCATAGACCCCCCAGAGAGTCAGGGCCCTCGGCCCCCACCCAGCCCCGGCGTCTGCCTCCGGCGGAGGGCTCCGTCCAGCGACTCCAAGGATCCCTCGGCCTCCGGCCCCCCTGACAGCATGGCTGCCTCGCCCCCCCCAAAGAAAGACGTGCTGAGTCTCTCTGGTTTAGCCTCTGACCCAGCAGACCTGGACCCCTGAATCCTGCCCCACTCCCCTTTCTCCACTGGGTGCCAAATCCTAGCTCCTCCTCCTGGGCTATGTTCCTGAAAAATGTTGCATATGGACTCCAAGGAGGCGCTCCTCCCCGCCTCAGTGGGGCTGGGAACCAGCGAGCCGACTTTCCAGAGCGTTAAAAGCAGCAGCCCCGGCCACCCTGGCTCCAGGCAGAAAGAGAGGCCCAGTGCAGCTGAGGTTCCCAACACCAGGAGCTACTGGGAGAAAGCAATACGTTTGTGCAGAATCTCTATGTATATTCTATTTTATTAAATTAATTGAATCTAGTATATGCGGGATGTACGGCATTTTGTGACTGAAGAGACTTGTTTCCTTCTACTTGTATGTGTCTCAGAATATTTTTGAGGCGAAGGCGTCTGTCTCTTGGCTATTTTAACCCAAAATAACCAGTCTAGTTATATTCCTTCTTCTTGCAAAGCACAAGCTGGGACTGGGAGTGCATTACAGCTCTGCCCGGGTGGCCCATCTTCAGCGGAGAGCGGGAACCACTTCGGAAACTGTAATGTAACTTATTTTCTCCTTTAACCTCGCCATCATTTTCTGTAGGAAAAAAAAAAGAGAGAGAGAGAGAAGAGAAAAATAAGATTTTACAAATGAAATGGAACCTTTTTATATATATATATATATATATATACATACATACATATCTATATCTATATCTATAATAAAGTAATTTTCCAAAATAAAAAGTTAATCACGGTCCAGAGTAAAAGCAAAAGGGACAGACTTAGACTTTTCCAGGTGGCGCTGGAGAAAAGACCCCTGGAGCTGGGGAGTGGGCAGAGGGCAAAGAGTGGGGTCAGAGCTGCCTCAGTGTGCTTGAGTGTGTGCGTGGCGTCCGTCCGTCCGTCTGTTGGCCGGGAGTGAGACAAGAACCTAACCCTCTCCCGGGAGGGCTGCACCCTTGCAGCCTCACGTCCCCCGGGGCCAGGGAGGAGGGAAGCCCCTCTGCTGGCTGGAAGGCTAGGCAAGCAGGGTTCACTGCTTCTACCAAAGCTTTATTGCTTCCTCTTAGCCAGGCAGCTCTGTGAATGTAATTCCAGATTAACTCTTATTTCTGCTGACAGCTATCAGCCGCACATTGAAAGCTGGAAATTGGCATAATGAAGCTGTTTTGGTTAATGGGGCCGACTGAGACTGGGGGAGGCGGCTTCAGCTGCTGCCAAGGGGATCTGTGGGTTGGTGGGGGAAGGGCCGGCGCTTCTGGACTTTCCTTCCTCGGCGCCCCGACCTGGGAAGTCTGGGCTTTAGCCTCCCTCCTCAGGGGTCCTGCTGACTGGCACTGTGGGTACTGCTCCATCAAGCTGGCAATGGGATTAAGCTGTGCACACAGAGAGGGCTGCTCCCTCCTGAGATCCAGGGGGCCGCCAGGCCAAAGGTGACCTCCCGGTGGAGTCGGTCTGGCCCAGCGACCAGGCTGCGGAGTGTGGAGTTGGCCCCCTGGGGGGTGATGAATGAGCTCCATCTAGGTGTTTACATGGTCTGCTGCTGCCTGCTCTGTGGGAGCCAGCGGGAGGAGGAAGGGGGTGAAGGCCGGCACAGGAGGGATGGGGTGGGGGGAGGAGGAGGAGGGGAGGAAGGAGAGGGGAGGATGGGCTACTGGTGTGGCCCAGAACCTCCTTTCTGGTGCTACCTTGTCAATATTCTTGTCTGAAACCCTGGTGCCAAGAGGCAGTGCCACAGGCCTCAACCACAGGCTCAGCCAGCCTGTTCCCCTGCCAGCCACCTCAAACATCCACCCCAACCCCACTCCCTTGAACATCCTTACCTCCTCATTCCCAGGGCCCCTGAAACCTCAAAGGCCGCTCCAGGGGGCTGGCAGGCCCCTACTCTGGCCCCCTCTGAACTTGGGATGAGTTTGGGATGGGGGGATGCCAGGCTGCAGGGGCACACGGACCTGGAGGCTTTGTCCCATCTTGTTTCCTAAGCTGATGAAAGTATTTCTGATTGCTCTTCTGGACAGAAATGATACTACTCCTTGAAGCAAACACCTGGTTTTATCCTCTTGGAGTGTAGAGTGGAACTCTTTTTCCTCTGGCCTCTTTGGGTGTAGAGAGGGAGGTGCTTGTAGGAGCTACCTTTATTTTTTTTTTTTAAAGCATAGCTGTACAAAATTCCTAGAGTTTTGTCCACCTGGGTCTGCAGATTAAGCTTTTATATTTTTGTAGAATTCTGTAGCTGTCCATTCCCTAATGAGGGTGTGAGAGTTGGGGAGAGGGCTCTGGGGTCTTTTGTTCTTCTAATGGTTGGAGGATTCTGGGTCAAGATGAAGCCAGAGAGCTTGGCTTCTACATCTCAGGCTTCTCCCCTATCTCTGCCTCCAGGAACCCCTGGAGTCAACGTGGATATTTCATGTAGCAGAATCTTGGCCTCTCTCCCAGCAATCTCCCCCCAACAATGTAAAATCTTTACCAATGGTAAAGGTTGTGTCTTATTAAAAGTGGAAATAGGGGGGACGCCTGGGTGGCTCAGTGGTTGGGCATCTGCCAGTTTAGTGCCTGCCTTCGGCCCAGGGCGTGGTCCTGGAGACCTGGGATCGAGTCCCATGTTGGGCTCCCAGCATGGAGCCTGCTTCTCCCTCTGCCTGTGTTTCTGCCTCTCTCTCTGTCTCATGAATAAATAAATAAAATCTTTAAAAATAAATAAAATCTTTTTTAAAATAATAAATAAATAAATAATCTTAAAAGAAAGTGGAAATAGGGGCACCTGCGTGGCTCAGTTGATGAAGCGTCTGACTCTTGGTTTCTGCTCAGGTCCTGATCTCAGGGTGGTGGGATGGAGCACCAGGTCTGGTCTGTGCTCAGCGGGGACTCTGCTTCCGATTCTCTCTCCCTCTGCCCCTCCCCCCACTTACATGCAGTCTGTCTCTCTCTCTCAAGTGAATAAATAAATCTCAAAAAAATAAAAGTGGAAAACACAACACTGCTGAATCTTATTAACAGTAGTAATAATGATGATGCAAACCTCATGACATTTGTCTGGATGGCTGTATCTGCTCTAGGGTACATGAGGGAGTGGAGGAGCCTGAAGGAGGCTGGGAGGGGGAGGGGCTGGTGGCGGCAAAGTAGGTCTTGGATTAAGGTCTCCAGGGACAGGGTTGGAACTGGCCAAGAGCTTCAGGTGTGTGGGGGCCTTTGGAGGTAAGAACATGCATCCTGGCACTTCTGCTCTCAGCCTTCTCCTTGGGGGTTCAGAGGATATTGTGTCAACAGCTGCAGGCCCCCACCTCGGGCTTGTCTGCTTCTGCTTCCTCCACCCCAAGACTCCAGGAAAAGGTCTGCCTGGGGGTGGGGGGTGGGGACTAGGAAGAGGAGAGCTGAGCTGGTGCTAAAAACAAATCTGAAGCTCCTCTGCAATCTCTCACTTACTCCTCACGACACCCTAACCAGGAGGATACCAATGCTTCCATTTTTTCATGAGGCAATGGGTTCAGAGAGGTTTAGTAACCTGCCCAAGATCACACAGGGGAAACCACAGAGTTGGGATTTCATCCTAGGTCCGGCCAACCTCTAGCCCACTGGCTTCGCATAACCCAGCCTCTTCTCATTGTAGAGGGAGTGGGACGACGACGTGGTGCAAAGAATCCTGGTCACGAAACAACTTGCCCGGGAGGCATTTTCCAAGGCAGTCACATTTGTGACTGTGTTCATAGAAATGGGCTCCCAGCTTGGCATACTCGGAAGCTTAAAGGAGCCCACACCTTGGGCGAGGAGAGACGTTTAACCACAAGAGAAGGCGTTCCCTCAGCTCCAGGTGCGCTCATCCAAGGGCTAGCCACGGCTGGCTCTGTGATCACCCAGTTTCCCAGGCACCTTTTTCTGGCCTTATGCTGCCCTTGAACCACAGAGCGCTGGCTCCCCTTCCCCACCTCCCATCCCTTTGTCCTTCTTGTCTTCTCCCCGTGCCCCTCCCAGGCCTCTCCCACTTTCCAAACAGCTTTTTCCTCCATCGTCACCCTTAGTCCCCACCCATCATAACCTAGTGCCCTCCTAGTGCCCTTTCCTGGGTCAGCTGAGCAACCAGATCTGGAGGGCTGGCCACGGTGGTGCAGTGAGGACCTCAGACACCAGGTGGCAGCACAAGGTATCTTCCCCTGGGGCCACCGTGTGCCTCTTCTGTAGAGGGACCTGACTAGGGAGAGGACACCACACTGACAGACACCTTCTACAGACGGGGGGGCTCTGCATAGCCCCCCAAAGGAGGAAACACGCTCCCGGGCCCAATGAAGGACTCGTCTGTGCATAGGGAATCCCAGCTATGGGAGTGCTGAGCCCACAGTGCCCAGTGACCCCTGCCTGAGGCCAGGGGACCCAGGACTAACCCGCGACAGTGGCTGCCAGGAGCCAGTTGAGTTGTGGGCCAGCCCTCCACTCTGAGGACACAGCAAGGCAGGTCAAAGTGGTGGCAGCTCCAGCAAACACCCAGGGGGGAAATCTGCTAAGAACTTCAGAACTCTGACTGAGCCCCGGTCCAGGTGCGGGAGCTGCTGACTGTGGCCCACGGAGCTAATTAATTCCTGCTTTGAAAACTCCTGAACCGGGCACAGCAGCCAGCGCTCACACGCATGCCAAATCAGATCAAGTGCGGGTTGCAGAGCCCATGAGGGGCGTCTGTGTGGGGCCCCACCAGGCAGGATCGGACAAAACAAGGCCTGCCCCACCACCTGGGAGGAGAGAAGGGGGAGGCTGGAGTCTGGGAGCTGGATCTGGTTTGGGGGTGCTCCGGGCCTTCAAGGAACCACAACGGGCTCAAAAGACTAGGGCAGTGAGTGAAGGAGAGAACTAGAATAACCTTTTCTATTCCACGCCCCTCCCTGCTCTAGTTCCCACCTGGCTCCCTCCCCCTCACAACCTTCACAACATTTCCTGTCCCTCAGTCTCCCTGTCCCCACCTTGCTTTGCTTTCTTCTTCTCTGCTGTCATTCCTGCTCAGAGCTGTACCTTGCAATTATCTTTCCATCTCCCTGCCAGAAAATCTCTGCTGGGTTCCCCTGGGATGCGCACCAGTGGGGGAGGCGCAGCACACACGCACTCTGTCCATCCCTCCTGGAGCTGCAGTCAGTTGAAGCGGAGGATGGGGCCGGGGTAGCAAAGCTGGGGGAGGTGCAGCCCCTGTTTCTGCTGCAGCCCAACCCACAGATCTCTATTCCTCCTCTCAGAAACTTCCGGATGGAAACATCTTGGTTTTGGAAAGTCCAAAGCAGAGTGGACGGTGCCCACTGCTGGGACTCTAGCTGAGACCACAGTAGCCTCACCACTTATAACTTCTTCTAAGGACATGAGCTGCTTGGTTAGTCAGTCAACAAACATTTCCTGAGGCTCAGCTTTGCCAGGCACTGTCCCGGGTGCTGAGGATATGGCAATAAATAAGTGTGTTTGGTCTCTATTCTGAAGGTATGCACAGTCCCCTGGGAGAGGTGAGCAACAGGATCAGTGAGTATAATGAGGGCAGGAGGGAGACGGTGTGGAGAAGGGTCCCTAGCCCAGGGGTGAGGGAGGTTCCCAGGAGGCTTTGGGGAGGCTGTGGGACTTGAACACAATCTCCAGGGATGGGTAGAGTTTGCCAGGTGCAGAAAGAGAGCTGAGGTGTAGGGAGGAGACTGTGCCCAGCACCCTGAAGGTGGGCTGAGGGGTACAAGTGCAACAGCTAAGGACACCAGAAATGCATCCTGCCCGAGCAGTCACATGGAGACAGCCCGGCACTGGGGAGATGGGGAGCTCATCCCACCTCTGCCAGGATAAGACATCTTAGGGCCTATGTTTTCTTGCTCTGGTGAAGCCAAAACTATCACATCCTAGGAGTTTTATGGCTATTATTCAAGGGCCATGCGAAACAGATCCCATTCCAAGAGAGGCCAGGAATGGCAGGACCCAGTGAATAATACCTCAAGAGAGACGGGAGAGGTTGAGGACGGTAAAGGTCCCCTCCCGTGATCTTGGAGGCTCCCACTCAATGCCATGAGCTCGGAGACAGCTCTCCCATGGCAAGACGGGACGGTGCTTCAACCCCAACGCTGAAGATGGAAACTGAAGGTCCTGGCCCCAAACGAGAGGAAGAGTTGAAGGAGGAACCCCAATTGCTCACCACAGAAGCCTGGATCACCAGGACTGGGAGAGACCTTAGATGGCATTCTGTCCAAGTTGTTCAAGAAACCAAGTACCAGAGACCTCAAGGGCCTTGTTGAGGTCACACAGCATACAAAAGTTACTGCCCGAGGCAGGGAGGGGGTTTGGAGGTGACTCCGTCAATCCCTGCCCTTGGGGATCTCAGACTGGCAGGGAAGACAGACTCTTCACAACTAAATATAATCCAAGACACTCTGTGACAAGATGTGAAAGCTCTGGAAAGTCTTGGGCTCAGAGATGGGGGCGGGGCGAAGGGCAATTGGGTCAGCAGAGGGGATGGGGGCAGACAAAGGGCTGAGAGGGCTTGCCTGGTGGAGGGGAAGCTGCTCCCCCACCATCCCTCTGCCTGGGAGGGGGGAGCCTTGTCCACCCTGCTCTTTCCAGGGCAGCTCAGATCTCTGTTCTGATAGCTCACGGCATAGACTTCCTTCTGGTCACTTCCTGCCAGCCCAGAAGGACAGGCGCCGGCTGGCTACTTCTGTATTATATTGCTGGCCACCCACGCCTGCTGCTAAGCAGCCAAGGAGGGAAACACCTCTTGAGAACAAGTGCCAGAGAAGGGATCACCAGGGTGAACCCGGCAGACCCAGAAGACAGCACCAAGCTTGACCACAGGATTGGGGAGATGAGGCCAGGAGAGAGATGGGGCAGAGGTGGAGGGTGGAGGGTGGGGAGGGCATGGGTGGGGATTCCTTCTCAGCCCCAATAAGGTGAATTGGCTTCTGTTGGAATGAGAGATAGAAGGATGGAGGGGATACAACGTGGCCAAGGTGGGCCAAGCAAGAGAAGACCACTGAGCCCAAATCCCATTTTCCAGATGGAGAATGTGAAGACTCAGCCCTAGCAGTGTGCTAACGTGGAGATCTTTCTGGGGCCTCACCTGCCGGTCCCTCACCCTGACCAGGGCCAGAGTGGAGGAAATTAACCCCCGGCCAGGGGCCGACTAAGTGTGCCAGGCAACATACTTGATGCTTTACATACCTTTGCTGGGTACTCCCCAGAGTAAGCCTGTGAACTAGGATTATCCCTGTTTTTCAGAAACAAAAGTAGAGGCACAGAGTGACACTGCAGCAACAGGCACAAGATCAGGGAGCCACAGAACCTCAGGAAGACAGCAATTTGAGAGGACCACGGGAAGGCACCATCTCTTTGATGCTAGGCGCCCCCCACACCCCCTGTCCTCAGGCACACAGGACCCCGAGCTCCTCATGTGCTGTTCCTGCTAGTCCCCAGGTAACTCATGAGCAGAGAGGTAGACTCCCCAGGCGTCTGCACATGTAAGCAGTCCCATTTCACAGATGAGAAGACTGTGGTCCAGAGATGACCGAGACCTCATCAAGGATTTATTCACGGAGGGCGTCTTGCTAAGTCACCTTCCACAGCTCCATGACTCACCGGCCCCGCGGAGTTGGTGGAGTGGGAGCAGGTGTGTGCGCCTTGGGCACAGATCCTGCCCCAGCCCCATCAGCCTCAGTGTTAGGAGGGGCATCTCTCCGGCACCGCCCACTGGCCAATCGACTGGGTTGTCACCATGTCAGTGCCTCCCCACCCCTGACCCAAAGTCCTTCCGGGACCCGCAGTCTGGCAGTCTCAGGGAGGCTCTGTTGCAATTGGCCGGGACTGGAGATTTGACCCAAAGAGCCGAAGGCAGGGCCTAGCGGGGTGGGCGGGGCGGAGCCCGGGGAGGGTGGGTGGCAGCGGAGGAAGAGGAGGCTCAGGGTGCTTGCTGGGTCCTCGCCTGGCCAGGCTGCCGAACTCGCCTTCCTGGCCGCAGCGGCTCGGCCCCATGGACGCCCTGTGCGGCTCCAAGTTCTGGGTAAGGAGGCATCCCCGGACCGAGGGCGCGCACCTGACAGCCCCTGCGAGGGCCCTGGGGCGGGGGGACAATGTGATCCCGGGAGGAGTTCTGGCCGTGCTGCCCTGAGCCGGGGGCCCAGGGCCTCCTGGACCTGCCCTCCCTGCTGCAGAAAGAGCCTGGGAAAGCGAGGCACACGAATCTGAAGGTGCCCCCACGTGGACTGGAGCTCGTTGTCCACTTTTACACCTGGCGCCTTCCCCTGTCCTGCATCCAGAGTGCCTGCCTACTCAGCTAGGTAGTTTGGGAAGCTGGCTCTGCTTTCCTTCTTGGAAAGCATTCCTGCCACCGTCTTCTGTCTGGTGTTAGGAGCCCCTAGGGAACAGGAAGTCCCCCTCCAACCCTCTCCTTTTATAGATGGAGAAAGGGAGGCCCAGGAAGAGAAAAGGACTTGCTCAAAGTCACCTGCTTAGAAGAAAACAGAGCTGGGATGAAAAGCAAGCCTTGACTCATGTCAAATCCATTTCTAAGCTGTCAGGCTACTTTATCGGGCTGCTGATTCCAGATCCCTTGCACAGTTCACGTGCATTAAATGTAGGCAGCCCAAGAGCTTTTTATAGCCTCCAAAACCTATGGACAGCAGCTCCCTTGGTCTTCACTGCAGCTCTGGGAGGCAGGTGGCGGTGTGTCTCCATTCTACAGGTGGTCTCAGATTCAAGGGGCTTGTCCATGGTCGTGGAGGGGATGCCCAGCCTAGGCTGGACTCAAACCCAGGACCTCTGATTTTTAATTTCTTGAGTCTTTTTTTCCCATTTCAAGTATCCGTACCTATATGCTCGATGTGTGTGTGCCTGGTGTGTGTGATCCATGGGTGTGTCCTGTGCAGGTATGCATGCATGTGTGTGCATGTTTGTGTACATAGTGTGTGTATCCAATCAGAAACCCTGTTCGTGGGCTGTATTTGGCATGGGCGGAAGGGAGTGGTACATGGCTTTTTGAAACTTGGGACCTATAAAATAGAGTACCTATAAAATCGTATCTTTGAGCATCTCTTTTTCCCTCTGGGTCACTAATCAAAGATGGTGCAACCATCTTGCCCATCGACACAGAAACCCCCATCCATCATCCAACTTGAACTAATCACTGATCCACAAATCCAGAGGTTGTACCTGTGGCCCATGAGTAAACTTTGCTTCTTAGCTCACTGGAGTGTGGCCAGCATGGCCATGGCATGGTCACGATGTCTCCAGTAGCCAGGTAGAGGACATGCAAATCAAAGGGGCACATGCGCCTGGACCTCAAGTACAAAGGCTTTTTGTGGCTGGCCGGACAGTTAACCTCGAGAGCTTAGGACTGCCCAGAGACAGGCTTTGAGGAAGTGGAGGTAAAGATCACCTGACTCCCTTATTGTTCCAAGCTTAGATATCCTTTGACTCTATCATTCCAAGATATTGCAGAATCCAAGAGAACCCACAGAACTTGGGGCTTGAAGCAGCTGGCGCAGCCCCTTACTGCCAGGTTCGGGAAACTGACAGCCAGGGAGGGAACGCACTGGCCAAGGTCATACATCAGTAAGTTGCCAAGCTCTGGAATGGGATGCAGGACCCCTAAGATATGGTTCCAACTTGGCCACTGCCTGATGGTGCATCCTTGGGCTTCTGGAACCCTTGTCCCTACACTTCTTGCTGCTAGTGAGGACCTCAACGTCTGTGGGAGTCAGATGAATCCCTTGTGGTGCTGTCTGCTTGGATATCTCAAAGGACAGGAAATCACTCCTCTTCCCCATCCCAGTCTAAACACCTTCCATCTTCCACATGACCTCCTGGCTCCTGAAAGTCATGCCAGGCTGCACCCAGCATGGTGGGAGTCAAGAGGCAGGGTGGGGAGAAAGTGAGAAGGCTCCCAGCTACTCCTCTGGAGTTTGCAGAGCTGCGACAAGGGAGGGCCTGAGGCCCTGAGTTCTGGGTGACATTCATGGTGGGCTAGTTTGCATCTCATTTGGACTAAATATTATTCAGGCATACTTACCCCTGAATCTTTGATCTCAGAGGCCTGCAGGTGACCCATCTTGTGGGAAGTAGTTCAGGGCAGCAGGGCAGTACCTGAGCCAGGAGTAAAGAGGCAGGGGTGGGGGCCCCCAACATGGTTCAGGACTGTTGGGCTGCTTACTTTCCAAACCTTGGCTAGCTTCCCTGCACAGCCTCAATTACTCCACCTGTGAAATGGGGGAATAATCCATCTCCTAACCACCTCACAAGATTGCCGTGGGGATCACATGAGTAGGGGATGTGAAAGTTTTGAGAACTACAAAACTTTCTGTGGGTGACTGACAGGTCCTGATGTTCCTGGAAATATGGGAAGTGAAAGAATAATGAAGTTGGAAGCCAGAGTTTGGTCTGGAAAGGCCTAGAAGAAAGGGACTGACAGGGCTCCTGGGCCAGGGGCTCCTATTTCAGCTCTTGGCTGGGGATTGTGTGGTTCAATCCATCAGCCTCAGCCCCAGCTGAGTCAGAGGGCAGGAGATTCGAGGGGGGTCTGTGAGCCCCTGGACATGTGCACACACACACACCTGGGTACTCTCACACAGAATGCCCTGGGTGAAACATCTGTCTCTGTCTTCAACTCTCTCTCTCTCTCTCTTTTTTTTCTCTCTCTCTCTTTTTAAAAATTTTATTTATTCATGAGACACACACACAGAGAGAGAGAGAGAGAGAGAGAAGCAGAGATACACACAGAAGGAGAAGCAGGCTCCACGCAGGGAACCTGATGCGGGACTCGATCCTGGGACTCCAGGATCACGCCCTGGGCCAAAGGCAGGTGCTAAACCGCTGAGCCACCCAAGGATCCCCTTCAACTCTCACGTCTGCCACTTTGGGGTAGATCACCAGCATCTCTGAGTGCGCCTTGGGATTTTTTGCGAAATAAATCCCAAATGACTGAACTGTAACAAGTGCCCAGGGCTAATGAGGCCAAAGCAAAGATGCCTCTCGATTGAAGAGGTGGTAGTGTTCCTTTGTTGGCCGGTTGCCTCCTACATGGAGAATTACCTTCTGTTATGAGCACTAGAAACAGGGAAGCACTCATGTGGTAAAGATAATACAAGTGCTTTCAGGAGGTCTTGACCTATTTGCAGAATTAGCCTTGATGTGATGTCCCAGGAAGCTCTTGGGAGGCTGATGTTGGCTCACATTCTGACCGTGAGAACAGTCCAAAGATGGCACAGAGTGCTTGAAAAGTAGTGAGCTCCCCAACACTGAGGGTATGCAAGCATATGGCAAGTGACCACTTGGTAGGGATGCTGGAGAGAGGATTCAAGCCAAGGAAGGAGTTGGGGTCCTACCCTGAAATTCTGTGACCAACTAGGATGAGGGAAGTTGTGACCACGGGCAGATTCACAGGTTCTTTCTCTGAACTTTCCTGACCTTTCTTCCCCTGGCTCGCACTCTACTTTGGACGTAGAGTTTGCGCAACAGCACCTCTTGGTAGAGACCTATGGGTCTGCCCTGGTCAGGCACCAGCACCTTCACTGTTCCCTTGGCCATCTGCCCACCCACAGCTGCCTGTCCACCCGGCAAAGCCCTCATCCTGTGGAGGCTCAGCATCCTGTGTCTGCCGCTCCAGTTCAGCTAGTTCTATCCTGTCACTCACTAGCTCTGTGACTTATGGCAAATCGCTCACCCTCTCTGGGCTCCAGCTGAACTTAGGTGGGCTCCGGGGGTCCCCTTCAAGTCCAGTTTCCCAGTGCTGATTCTGTGAGGCTGATCTTTAGCCTCACAGCCCGGGCCATGATGAGAGCCCTCCAAATATTAGGGTATTAGAGTCTCTGGCTTGCTTCTGGGTCTTTGCCCAACCCAGTAGGTGGCTACTGGGACATAGGAGTAATGGACTCTGATTTCAATGTACTTTGACTCTCAAATAAAGATAATGACTTGCAAAAGTGTGGGGAGACTGGCAAAAGCAAGGCTGTGAGGTAGGCAGGTGGATGGGATGTGGGTACCCCTCAGCCTAGTGAGCACCAGCATTTCCCCTTGAGAACCCAGTCCTCCCTGCCCCATGAGGGCCTCTAGCATCCCCTCCCTCCATCCCAGCTGCTGGGGCTAGACCACTTGGAGCTCCCTAAGCTCCTGGCTCCTGTGGGAGGATCTGCGCTCCCTTGTGGCCCTAGGCTGGCTCCTCCCCAGCCCTGTTATTCCCCAGACAGCCCCTGGACCTAAGTCTTGAAGGCCAGAGATTTAGGGAAGGAAGTGAGTCAGAAGTAGCATTTGGGAGGGAACTTTGGCACGCGCTGTCTGCTGGCCCCCAGACTGAGCACAGGGCTGGCTTCCCCAGGGAGAGAGCGCCCAGCAGGGCCTGCCAGCTGACTCACACAGGAGACAGGATCAGAGCACCCGGGTCTTGTCTCCTTGGTGGGGTTGTCCCGGGCAACAGGTGGACAGGCTCCCTGAGACGGGGGGTGACACTTAGGTGTGCCACTGCTGGGGGACTGGGCCTCTCCCTGCCCCCTCACCCCCCATCTTGGAGTTGTTCCTGTTTCCTGAAACTGGGTATTGTTCAGAAGGGCCTAACCCTCGGATAGGATCTCTCCTTCTCGCTGGGTGTTCAGGCTTCTAGTCCAGTGGCTCCCAGAGCCACAGCTAGCCTGTTGCCCTATGATGGCAGCTCCTTCCCCTCAGCTCTGTGAGAAGAACCGCAGCAAGGGAGTGGATTCGGAGGTGGGCTACATTCGAGGAAAGGAGATTTTTAACATTTCAGGTGATCTGGACACCTGTGGGATGTCATGTCAGAGCCCATAGGGTGTAGAGGAGGAGCCGTAGGGCTGGGCCTGGGAGAGTCCAAGTCCCAGTGCCAGCCCATGGGAACCAGGGCAGTCATTCCCCGCCAGCCATGGGCCTCAGCTGTTGTGAATAGGAGGTGATAATCCTGGGGCACCAGGTGCTCAAATAACCAAAGTGACTGGTGGAAGCCAGGGCCCCCTTCAGCAGTGGCAGAGGATGCTCCCCCCACCCCCCCGCAGGTCGGCTTCACCCCCACCCTGAGGCCCTGGTGAAGGCTGCTCTTGCAGCCACAGTAGGGCAGTGACTGAGAACTGGGATCGGAGCTGACCCTTGCCCCTTCTGCACCTCCATTTCTGCGGAGATAAATGAACTTGTCAGTTGATCCCCTCTCCCCCTCCCCCTCCCCCCCCCCCACAGGATTAAGGAAGTAATTACTCTTCCCACCACGGAGGCTGTCAACAAGCCTGGGGCCTCGAGGGGGAGGGGGTTGGCAGTAGTGGGGGAGGGTGCTGGATTGTCCCTGACAGAGCTGTGACTCATCTGGGGCCATGCCCCCGCCCACCTGTCCCCTGCTTGGGTCTCCAGGGATTTCAGCGCCTATGCCTAGGGAGGGGCCTTTCCCCCCATGTGGTCCATTCTGGGTGTCAGACCTTATCAGACCTGTCCAGCTGTTGAATCACATTATTAAGGAAGCTATTGTCACCGTGGAAACTGTGGTGACAGCGAGGGAGGGGCTGTGGGCCCCGTGTTCCCAGCCCAGCCCAGCTCAGCCAGAGCTCATCTTCCCAATGAGAATGGCTGAGTGGTAGTAGCTTGAGAGGGGATCATCCATCCTGCCCAGCGGGACTGCAGGGGGCTTCATAGGATCTAGGAATGACCTCCACCAACCCTGTCCTTTGACTTTGGGTCAGAGACTCGGTTGGGTACCAGGAGCTGTGGCCTTGGTGTCAGAGAGGAAGCATACTGTACTCCTGGGGCTCAGCTGCAGACAGAGCTTCAGAGGGCGCCCTCATTCCTTTGTCCACTCACTCATTCTTTTGTTCACCAAATGCATAGGAGGGCCTTCTCTGTGCCAAGCACTGTTCTGGGCGGTGGGGAAAACCCCGGTCCTCATGGAGCATATGTTCCAGGGGGAGCAGACGGAAAAGCAATAAACACAATAAATCACTCGATTCTATAGTATGCTGGAAGGGGATCAGGGCTGCAGGGAAAATGGGACAGGCTAAGAAGGATGGGGTGCAGGACAGTGCCGGGGTGGGGGGGAGTTACAACTTTAATCAGGAAGGTCAGGGTCGGGCCCCTCCTCTCCTTGGGCTCAGTGGTTTAGCGCCTGCCTTTGGCCCAGGGCATGATCCTGGAGTCCAGGGATCGAGTCTCACATCGTGCTCCCCGCATGGAGCCTGCTTCTCCCTCTGCCTGTGTCTCTGCCTCTCTCTCTCTCTCTGTCTCTCATGAATAAATACATAATTTTTTTTTTAAAAGGAAGGTCAGGGTGGACCCCGATGGGAAGGAGCACTCACAGGTGTTGAGGGCATGAGGCATAGTGTTGCCAGCTTGAGGGCAGAGTGAGAGGGCAGTGGAGGACATGAAACCAGAAATGGGGAGGCAGGCCAGAGGGTCGTGAGGGCCACATAGGACTTTGGCTTTCACACTGAGTGACATGGAGAGCCTTCACCACCAGAGTGACATGGTAACGTGGTCTGACTTGGATATTATAAACATCTGCCTCTGGCTACCATGCTGGAAAAGTCTGCCAGGACTAGCAGCAGCGACGGGAGAAGGAAGACCAGAGAGTGGGCTAGGGCAATAATCCAGGTGAGGAAGAGGGGTGTAGACAAGTGGTTGGGTTCTGGACACATCAGGAAGAGCCAGAAGAAGTTGCCATTTTGTTGATAGAGGTATTCAAATAGGGGTGCCTGGGTGGCTCAGTTGGTTGGGCTCCTTTGGCTCAGCTCATGATCCCAGGGTCCTGGGATGGAATCCTGTGTCAGGCTTCCTGCTTGGCTGGGAGCCTGCTTCTCCCTCTGCCTCTGCCCCTGCCCCTCCCCTGCTTGTGCTCTCTGGCTGTCTCTGTCTGTAGCCAAATAGAGCATTTCCATCTAGTTCAGCCTAGTGATTTGAAGTGAAGTGGACAGAATTTACTCGAAGGTTGGTTGTGAGGTATGAGAGGAAGAGAAGAATCAAGGAAGACCCCAAGGATTTTGACCTGGGAGGGGGAAGCAGTGGCCACCCATCAGGGTGGGCAGGCTTCTGAGGAGCAGAAGGGCAGGAGTTCAGTTCTAGACGTGTCGTCTATGACCTGTCCCATGGATGGCCTAGCAACGGCTCTGGGATAAATAGTGTAGGAGCACAGGCATGGAGGGTGCCCGCTGCCCCTGGAGAGGGCTCTGCCAAGGTGGGGAAAGGGAAAGGAGCCCAGGCTGGATCTCCCAGTGGGTCAAAGCCACCCTCTGGGGCTTCACACTTCCAAGATCTCTTGATGTTTGCTGCAGTGCAGCTTGTCTGTGAAACCAAATAAGGTCCCAACAGCCTCTTGCTCCAGCACCTGTCTCTCCAAGTGCTGCCCCGTGAAACCCAGGGTCATCTACTCATTCACTCCCCGTGGGGAGCTGGCTGAGATGTTGTCATCACTCCTAGTACTCACGCTGGAGGCCGAACTTCAGAGAGATGAAGGAGCCTGTCCCCACTTCCATGGCTCAGGAGTGGTAGCTCATACCGGGTCCTCTGCATCAGGGTTTGTAGCCACTTCCCACCTGCCTCAAAAAGCCATGCCACCCACTTGCACATTCATATGGTAATTCCCTGTCATGATCTCGAACTCAGGTTCCATCTGGGCTACATACTCGCTCCTTTGCCAGTCACCACCCAGCCCATATCTGGGCTGCTCCTGTGCACCCAGCTCTGTGCTGGGGACTTGGGGATCAGGGTTGGCGGCTGGGGCCAGAAAGGAAAAGAATAGAAGCAGGGCTGAGTGTCTGTCGTCTGGGGTTCACGTTGCTGTAGGAGATGAGAAATGTTCACAGGTGCAGGTGCATGTAGCAGAGGTAGGGGGAAACCCAGGTCGGGTGTCATGAGGCCTGGGTGTCCTGGCTCTCTACTGCCCAGTCCTTGGACCTGTCTCCAGAGCAGGTGAAACCTGCTTTCTCTTTCATGAGCCAGGCCTGATACTGTTTCTCCTCTCTGCTTCTGGAAGTTGTTCTGAAACAATGATCAGATAGTGACCATGTAAGTGCTGTAATAAAAGGCCACTGGCACATAGGGAGCCTTTATCCCTCTCAGGGAACAGTCACTTACCTGGCTGCTAGGACCATGCAGAATAAAGCAAGGGCAAATCCTTCAGAGGTAGAAGTTGCCCCAGAAAGGCTTCCTGGAGGAGGGGAAGTTCAGGCTGGACCCAGCGACGTGGGAAATGCACTCCAGGCCTACAGACCTGATGGTCTGAATTAGGGGTGGCCTTGGGCCGGCTATCCAGATGGTGACTAAGTGGGTGGATCTAACAGACTCGCTAGGTTTAAACCAGGGTGGGGCTGCCCATTGGCCACAGAACGGATAAATACATCATATCTATCCGAATGGACCACCATGCAGAAAGGAAGAGAAACAATCCCCACTCACACTCGACCCCAAGGATGACACCCACAAACCCCGAGTTGTATGAAGGAGGCCAGGCATGAAAGAGCCCTACTGTATAATTTCCTTTATAGGAAGATCTCAATTGGGCAAAAGTAGTCTGTGTTGCTAGAAGCCTGGACAGCATTCCTCTGCAGGGACTAGTGGCTGGGAGGGAACACGAGGAGGGGGCATCTAGGTGCCAGAAATGTCTCTTTTCTTGATTTGGGTGCTGGTTACACAGATGTGTTCAGTGTATGAATATCCATCGATGTGTATACTTAAAATGTGTGCGCTTTTCTGTAAGTTTATAATGACTATTCTGTAAGTTGAGTGTTTTAAAGATTTATTTGACAGAGAGAGTATGTGCATATGTAAGCAGTGGTGGGAGGCAGAGGGAGAGGGAGAAGCAGACTCCCTGCTGAGCGTGGAGCCCAAATGCGGGGCTCCATCTCCTGACCCTTGGATCATGACCTGAGCTGAAACTAAGAATTGGACCCTTAACTGACTGCGATACCCAGGCGCCCCAAGAAGTGTTTTAAAAAGGGGAAAGGGCTGGATTTACTGTCTGCCTCCTCTCCCCCTGGGGTGCCTGACCAGGTCTAGGGGGTACCCAGTCTGTGACCCATATACCCAGCCCTGGGCCAGCATGCCGGCTGCTCATCAAGAGTTCGTGGATCCTTAGTTCACATTGCTTGAGGCACTACTGGATGCAGGGCTCTAGAATACAAGAGGTACATGGTATGAACTTCCCCACCGATGCTTGGATAGCATACCCCAAGGCAGCATGTCCCTGGACCTCATGCTCCCCAAAGGCAGGGACGGGTCTGCCTTGGGTGCACCTAGCCCCATGTCTGACTCATAGCATACTCTCAACTCATCGAGGGGAAAACGGATGCTCCAGAAAGGTGGGTCCCTCCTTGGGTGCTGACTTCAGAGGAAGAAGGGTGTTCAAGATGGGAAACATGAAAAAAAAAAAAAAAAGATGGGAAACATGGCTCCTAAACCTGGCTCACTACTCCTGTAGTTATTGGGATTTTGACAGGTGGAAGGGAGAGAAAGCAGGTTGAGCAAAGGTATAGGAGTGAGATCCTCAGAGCAGATTTAGAGTGAAGTAATCTGGCAGCAGGGGAAGAGGTGCTTGGATTTGGCTCCCTGAGCAGCAGGAAGCACTGCAGGTTCATGGGTATGAAGCAAGGGGCACAGAGATGCCTTTCAGGAAGAGTCCTCTCATGGCTGTGGGCAGGGACATCAGAGGGCAGAGGGTTGACCTAGATGGAATTCAAGACTAGAAGGGGAGCTGAGGAAGAGGAAACAGCGTGTGCAGACCACTCCATGAATATTTTCTTAAGGCGGGAGAACTCAAAGCACCTAGATAGCTCAGTAGTTCACATGGACAGATGATTCAAGGCCAGCTGGGAGCCTAGAATGCCATAGTAACATGCTTGGACTTTGTCTTCTAGGCTTTAGGCCACTGCTGACAGTTTAAGGGGGAAGATAGAAGATTATCCTTTTGTTTATTCATGCATTTATTCAACAAATATTTAATTTACTTAACCATGTTTTGTTCTGAGCACCGGCTATGTGCTTGGCATTGTTCTAAGTACTTAGGACACATCAATAAATGAAGTGAAGATTACATGCCATCAGGAAGAGATGAGAGAAAACATAATAGACCAGTGACTTATGTCACATGTAGAGGTGACAGGTGCTATAGAGAAAAGAAAGAACAGAGAAGGTAAGGAGAGTCACTGGCATGTAAAAGGGACCAGAAGGGATGGCTAGGGCAGGGGGCAGGGGAATTGCAGGGGGATGTGCAGGTGGAGAAGAGGGAGGAATAGCCCTGGGGTACTCCTACGTCAAGAGTGGGTATCAGCCAGGAGACCAGGAAGGAAAGACCAGGAGGAAAGGAAAGATTCTTTGTGTGGTCAGGGATCTGGGCCCCTAGGGCATGGAAGGGAAGAGACCAGAACCCCATGGAAATTGCTCAGAAAGAAGTGAGGACCTGGGTTGTTATGACACCTGAGGGGACATGATGGAAGGAACTAGAGGGAGAGATGGTTATCATCCCAACATTACTCTCAAAGAAACCAAGGCCCATAGAGGCCAAGTTTAAGCATATTGCCCAACGTCACATAGCTTGAAAGTCGTAGAGCCTGCTGTAGTGAACATTGAGAGAGTCAAAAAAAAGTGTTAGCTCTGAATATTTATTTAACAAAAGCCTGTGGTGTTGCTACGCTGGAAGGATGAGGACACTCAAACAGGAAGGACAAGGCAGGTGCAACCTCAATATCAAACAATTAGTAAATCAAACAATAAGAGCAAGAACAAATTGCTTTAAACTATGGAAGTAGATGCCAGGACAAAGTTTGGACAAATTTGGACATATTTACTCCTGAAAAATGAACTTGGGGTGGGGAGTGATGAGGCAAGATACTGTTTTCTTTTTTAATGGTTTGACTTTTTAAGTTGTGTGAAGGTATAATGAGGACAAAAATAAGAATGACAAGTATTTAAATTGGCAATTAGGAAGTAGGGAGTTTTATACCCTCCTGTGTTAACCATCGTCTCGTGTTGATGAGATTGTGGGTGCTCTTTTTTGTTACTTGCTTATATTTTCTGAGCTTTCTGGAAAGCACAGCTAATGCTTTTGAGAGGGGAATAAAAGATCAGTTCATGTGTGGCCTTGGAAGAAACAATCTCACCAAAATGTATGTCTGAATGTATGCCCTCCTGAAAGGCTGGAGTTATATTCAAAGACGGGGGTGGGTCTTGTCTAGAACCAGTGGTTCCCCAGGACACGAGATTTTGAGTGCTCAAACCAGGACAGTGCCAAACTGGGATGGTGGCTTGGTTACTTGAGGCTTTGTGATTTACAAACTCTCTTTATCCCATTGCTCCTTTGAGCTCACAGCTAGCAGGGAGGTAGGTGGGGTGATGGATGGTCTTCCCGAATTTAAAAGAGAATCACATAAAGCTCAGAAAGGCTCCCTATCTCTTCCTTGGGAGAGGCTTAGAGAAGTGGGCTCTTCAACCATTTGCATGTACTGATTGTATCAATAAAATAAAACAATTTGAAAAAAAGAGTGGAAATCTAGAATGAGAAAGCAGAGCAGTAGTTGCCTGGGAGGGATGGGCTGCAAAGAGGTTCAAGGGAACTCGCGGATGAGGAAATACTCTCTCTTTACCGTGGCAGCGGCTTTGCCAGTGCATACACCTGCCAAACCCCTTGGATTGTGCACTTCACGTGGGCACAGTTTATTGTATTTAAATTATACCTCCATCAGAGAGAGAGGGAAATGAGGAAACAGGGACGACCAGGGCCTCATAGGAAGTGTGCATGCTGCCAGCACCTGCTCGTTTGCACATTGACAGTCGTGTCTTCACGCACCTCTGACCCCCAGAGCTCATGGAGTAACTCTGGCAGGGTGGGGTGGGGGGCCCCCGCCTTTCTCAAGGGAGGGCCCATTCTGCAGCAGGCTGCCACAGTACTGAGTTGTTCTCTCCATCCCCCAGGACTCCAATCTGTCTGTGCACACCGACAACCCGGACCTCACTCCCTGCTTCCAGAACTCCCTGCTGGCCTGGGTTCCCTGCATCTACCTGTGGGCCACCCTGCCCTGCTACTTGTTCTACCTGCAGCGCCATAACCGAGGCTACATTGTCCTCTCCCACCTCTCCAGACTCAAGACGGTCAGGGGCTCAGGGATCTCCTGCAGAGGGGTTGGCACCTGGAAGGTTCTCCTTTTCATGGTTCTCCTCCCCACCCCACCAAAGTCAGCATCAATGGTTGGACAGGGTTTCCTAGTTACACCTGCCCGGCAGCTCAGGGTCATGGCAGCCTGCCAACTGGGTCTACAGTCAGATGAGATATTCTCTGCTTGTGGAAGTTCAACAAAGTTCTTTGGCAATATTCTCCCCACCCTTGGGAAGCTTCTGGCCTGTGCCCAGTCTAGCTTCCCAGGCCAGACCCTGCGTAGGTCTGGTGGTTTCAGAATAAAAGGCCCTTTCCCAGTGGGAACTGCCCCTACTTTTGAAGGTGAAGTCTCCAATATGTCCCCTGTTTGTAGGCCTTGGGCGTCCTGCTGTGGTGTGTCTCCTGGGCTGAACTCTTCTACTCCTTCCATGGCCTGGTCCACGGCTGGGCCCCTGCCCCCATCTCCTTTGTCACCCCCTTGTTGGTGGGGGTCACCATGGTCAGTGTTGGACCCTGGAAGCTAATGCGGGAAGGTCTCCAGTGGGTTGTGGGATTGTGATGGGGGACCAGTGGGCTCTTGAGAGGGAGCTGGGTGCCTTTGCAGTGGGAAGAGGGTGGGGTGATCCCCCCAAACATCCTGCCGTGTGGGGTGGGGAGGACAGAGGCAGGCCCAGATGTGGGTGCTCTGGCCCAGCCTTCCTTGCCCTCCCTGCACAGCTATTGGCTACCCTGCTGATCCAATATGAGCGGCTGCGGGGGGTACAGTCCTCGGGGGTCCTCATCATCTTCTGGTTTCTGTGTGTGGTCTGTGCCATCATCCCCTTCCGCTCCAAGATCCTTGCAGCCACGGCAAAGGTAAGGGGAGAGAGAGAAACCTGCCAGGGGCAACCCTGTCCAGGGCATGGCCTCAGGGTTCAAAGTCCCTGCGGGGTCTCAGGCTGCCCCTCCCCTGCTGTTGGGACCTCCGCTTGCATTCAGTCCTCTCTGTGTTGTCCCCTACTTGCCACATCTACCGGGAGCGAGGACCAGTGTAACACGGGGGGGAAGCGGCAGGACACAGCCACTGTGGGATGCTCGTGGGAGTGCAAGGGGCCATTCTGCAGCCACCACCACCATCGCCAAGTGGGGTGTCTGACAGGTGCCTGCCAGCATCTTGCAATGAAACATGGGAGCGACACACATGAACCGCACTGTCCTGCCTGCAAGCCCCATGATCTCAGTTCTCTGGGCTTTGTCCTGACCTTTGCTGAGATGATGGGGTGGGGTGCTTCTCCGTTCCTCATAGGGAGGGTTGGACAGGTGAGGTAAGTGGGGTGCTTAGCACGCCCTCACTGAACAGCGGCCCCCTGTGGCCTTTCCCTAACTCTCAAAACCCTCTGGATGGGAGACCTGGGGGCTGCCTCCTATCCCAGAGGCGCCTGATGTCCCGGAGGACCCCTCAGGGCAGGACTGCGGGTCCTGGTTTCCCCACGCCTCTGATGTCCCTCCGCGCTCTCCCTCCAGGGCGAGATCTCAGACCCCTTCCACTTCACCATCTTCTACATCTACTTCGCCCTGGTGCTCTTTGCTCTCATCCTGTCCTGCTTCCGGGAGAAGCCACCATTTTTCTCCCCACAGAATGTCGACCCTGTGAGTGTTCCCCAGAGGCCGGGTGGTAGTGGGGGTTCCGTGGCCCGCTCCTCAGCCTGGCCCTTACCAGCAGCCCCCATCCCTTCTTGTTCCTTCCATCCCCAAGTCCTCTTCACAACTGGGGCTTGGGGCAGGAAAGAACGAGGACTCCTGTTCCCTCTACTCTGCTTTGAGATGATTCTTCCTATCCTACCCTCTCATCTTCTAGAATCCCTGCCCAGAAGTCAGCGCTGGCTTCCTCTCCCGCCTGTCTTTCTGGTGGTTCACAAAGTGAGTTGGCTCTTCCTCCAGCCTGGGCCAGAGGGAGGAGGAGATGGGAGGCAGGAGGAAGGGGAGCAGGCCAGAGTGGAGTCTGGCTTTTCCCCCACCCCAAGCCCTGACCAGAGGGCATGGGGTGGGTGGGGAAACCTAGGGGCTGGGGGCTGAGTGCAGAGGCCCGGCTGGCACAGCTCCCATCTCAGGCCGTATGCCAGCCCTGCATCTGGCACATCACAGGAACAGGCCTAGGGGGCTAGGGGGGAACCGTAATTAGTTCCGAGCCCTTCCATCTGGGATAAGCTTGCAGCTTGTCATTTCCTTGGCCGCCCCTCAGAGTGGCTTGAGCAGGATAATTGTGTCTGTGACCCCGGGTGACAGCTCATTATCCACACCACATGAGGAGGCACCTGAGTCTGGGACTCCATCCACCCAGCCTTGTCATCTCCCAGAGGGCCCAGTCAGTGTGAATTTCATCACCGGGGCCCAAGGGTCACCCGGGGCATCTGGGGAGGAGAGGAGGGGCTGAGGTAAGAACCTAAGATGGGAGGCAATGACCTCCAACCTGTTCCCTGGTGGAACAGAGGACACACCACTCTTGGCCACAGCACCTTAGGGAGACCCTCCTCTGGGGACCCTAGGAGCTCCGGAGACCCTGGTCCCAGCTCCAGCCTGCTAACTGCCCCTGTGTGGGGCTGCCGCTCATCCCCAGGATGGCCATCCTTGGCTACCGGCGTCCCCTGGAGGAGCAGGACCTCTGGTCTCTGAAAGAGGACGACTGCTCTCAGAAGGTGGTGAACAGGCTACTGGAAGCATGGAAGAAGCTTCAGAAGCAGGCAGTGGGGTGAGGCCCTCTCGGGGTCCCCACACCACTCCACCCCACTTCAGATACCCCAAGTCTCCTGCAGGGGAAGCTGCTAGACCTAAGGCAATCACAGGGGTGGGGGTGGGGGGAAGAGCAGGTGCATGTGGGTCCTGAAGTGGGACACTCAGGCCTGAGTAGGGCCAGCTGTCCTCAGCTCTACTGACTCCAGAGAATGGCTGACACTTTTGTAGCACCCAGTCTGTCCCAGGCATGGTCCTAAACATGTAGATTAACTCAATCTCTAACAGCCTTGCAGGGTAGGCTCTATTGTCTACATGTTACAAACGGGGACACTGAGGAAGGAAGGTTTAACTATGCACCCGAGGTCCCCTAGCGGGTAGTGGCAGACCTGGCACCCACACCCAGATGCCTGGGCCTGCTGCTCTTAACGGCTGTACTGCCCTGCCCATCTTGAAGGGTAGTTTCCAGAAAGGGAAGGGGCCAGGGGAAGAAGGTTGAAGCCAGTGTCTCCTTTCAATCCTGCCTCCTGTTTGGAGGCAGGGGCTGGAGGAAATGACCCTCTGACTGAAGGGGCTTCCCACCGAGGACACAGGAACCTGTCTGGCTACTGCTCAACCGAGAGAGCTGGAGCTCAGAGCTTCCCTCCCCATTTCTGACCCCAGGACTGAACCCTCTCCCCTCCTGCCCATAGCCGGGGGCCCAGGACTTCAGCGCTTGCTCAGCCCAGAGCCCTTAATTGGCAACTGGCTGGTGGAGGAGCCAGGGACTTGGGCTTGATCCTCAGTGTCTTGGCTTCCCTGGCTTGGAGCTTCGGGGCAGACACGGCCCCCCAGTGTGCATGCCGCACCCCCTCTCATCCTCTCCATGACACGTCTTCCCCCTCCCTGCTCAGCTACCTGGGGACTAGGTCACCCTCCATCCCCACCCATGTGTCCCTTCCCTGTCAGCATCCTCCCTGGAGCCGCCCTGTGGAGGCGGAGAGAGGGCTGCCAATTGCTGGAGTTCTAGTCCTTGGGGTAGCAGTGAGGGCAGCCCGTGACTATCCTCAAGCACCTGAAAACAGAGTCACTTGGGGAATTCTCACCTGGAAGGCCATGCTGTCCATCCCTCTCCCAGTCCCGAGGGCCAAGAAGGCGGCTCCTCCTGCCCCCTGCTCCTTGCCAGCCCCAGCTGGTGCCTGGCTCTGGGGCACATGTGTCCATTCCTACCCACGGCTCTTTCCTCCCTGGACCAGGCATGAGGCGGCAGCGGCCACTGGGAAGAAAGCGTCCGGTGAGGATGAGGTGCTGCTGGGGGGCCAGCCCAGGTCCCGGCAGCCCTCCTTCCTGTGGGCCCTACTGGCTACCTTTGGTCCCAGCATCCTCATCAGCATGTGCTTCAAGGTGGTCCAGGATCTGCTCTCCTTCATCAATCCACAACTGCTCAGGTCTGACTACTCGCTCCGTCACCCTCCCCTGGGTGGGGGGTGTTGCTGGCTGGCTGGTTGTCCCTGAGGACTCAGTCCAGAGGAACAACATGTAGTGAAATGAATCCTAGGCCAGGACCAAAGAGCCTCTCCCTGCTCGCTGTGTGACCTTGGGCAAACATCAATGTCCTTGCACCTGTTTCCTGGTTCACATTAACAAACCCTCTGTCCCTAAATCCTACACGTCCCCTCCACCATGATCCTATGGAGAGGTGTGTCTACTCCCATTTTACAAGAGAGGAAGCAAGAAAACTAAAAGGAAAACCAAACAAACAGGAAGCAGAAATTCAGAGAGGTACACTGGCCCCAGGGCGCACAGCTGGTCCAGATGGTTGGGAGTCCAGGGCTCTGTGCTCCGGCTCCGGTGCTCTTCCCAGTTGGTAGACCCTGTCATCTGCCGCATGAGTGACTTGGGCTGGAAGGAGCTCTCAGATGATAGGGTAAGAAGGAGAGCTGCCTAGCAGCTTAGCACCCCCCCCCCCCACATCTTGTCACTGCATTCACGCACACATCCATTCTCATTCAAAAAACACTGATTGGGCCTCCAGTGTACTGGAATGGTGCTAGATGCTAGGGATACAGACACATAAGACGCATAAGACAAGGTGTCAAAGTCTTGCAAGAGAAACCAGCGTGTAAACCCATTAGAGGCAGAGGTGTGCTCGGGTGTCTGGAAATCCCAGGGAGGAGCAGGGAAGCCAGCCTGGGAAGGACCGGAAGCAGGTAGCCAGGGGGGTCATCAAGTTTGCTGGATAGGCAGTTGTTAGTTGGCTAGGTGAGGAAGGAGGGGAGAATGCAAAATCAAGGCCTCAGTGGGCATGACTCAAGAACTCCAAGTATTTCTGAATTCTGGAGGAAAGGGCCATCAGAAGGAGGGGGAGAGAAGGGGAGCTAAGGAAGTCCTTGAAAGATTTGAAGCCAAGGAGGGGCCTCTGGTTTGCATTTCAGAAGGATCTCCCTGCCAGTTGGGTGGGGGATGTAGGACAGGATGGCTGGCTGGGAGGGGGCCCACCAGGTGAGAGGAGAGTCCAGGCCAGGAATGAGATAGGATTCAGGAGCTTCTGGGGAATGAGTGTGTGCCAGGGAGAAGGAGGGGGTCATGGCCTCCTGGGCTCTGATCTGGATAATTGGAGGGTGACAGATCTCTTTCACTGGGATGATGAATGTAGTGGGAGGGAGGGGCTGGGCACTGGGCAAGGTGGTGAACTGAATTTTGGCTACATTGGGGCCAAGCTGTGGGGAGGCCCCCAAGGAGACATTCCCAGCTAGCTGGAGACCACATTTTCAGAGACATCGGATGGAAGGCCAGGGTCCAGTATCTGTGGCTGGGCTCACCCAGAGAGCTCATGTCCAGGATACCAGACAGAGCTCTAGGGAATTATGACAGGTAAGGAGTGAGCAGAAGACTGGCTTGAAAGGACCAGAGCTAGGGAAAGAACCAATCATGGAGCAGAGCACAGCGAATGCTTCTGGGACAAGGACTCACCTCCAGTGCTACAAGCTGCCCAGTAAAATGGAGCCTGAAGAAGGCGACTTGGAGTTTGTTAGTGAGCGCTAAGAATGGAGGCTGAGACAGAGGGGAAGGGCCTGGAGCAGGAGCCGTGGAGGTCTAGAAACATCCTGCTACAGCTGCTGTAACAAATCGCCACAAACTGGGTGGCTTAAAACAACAGAGATGTATTCTCTCACAGTTTTGGGGGCCAGAGGTCTGAAATCAAGTTGGCAGGGTTGGCTCCTAGACATTCTGAATGAGAATCTGTACCATGCCCCGTAGTTTCTGATGGTTGCTGGCAGTCCTTGGCATTCCTAGGCTTGGAGACATGTCACTCCAATCTTTGCCTCCACATGTTCCCCTGTGTGTGTGTGTGTGTGTGTGTGTGTGTGTGTGTGTGTGTACATGAGCATGTACACACATCCGTGTCTCTGTGTGCAAACTCCCTTCTTCTTTTATAATGACACCGGTCACTGGATTAGAACCCACCCTCTTCCAGTACAACCTCATTGTAACTTGATTATACCTGCAAAGACCCTATCTTCAAATAAGGTCACACTCGCAGGTACCAGAGGTTAGCACTTGAACATCTTTTTGGGAGACGCAGTCAACACACAGCAGAAGGAGAGGCCTGGCTACTACTATGGGGGTAGCTCCATGGGGTCGAGGGGAGGTTTGTCCCAACACGGAAGAGACCTGGTCATGCCAATAGGGTGAAGGTACAAAGCCGCCAGCAGAAATAACTATATCGACGACCAGGAAGAAGCAAACATTGATGGAGTGCATTCCTAAGCAGGTGGATGGGGGTCAGGGTGCAGTGGGACAGGACCAGGCTTGGAAAGCCAGACGGACACCTGTTCTCCTGAGGCAGAGGAAAAAGAGAGCAAGTGCTTGGAGGGAAGTTTGTGGTTGGCAGGGAGTTCTCACTGGGTGGTTATGTGGCAAGACATAAGTGGGTAGCTCCTGAGCGGGGTGGGGAGTGGGGGCAGTGAGAAGGTAAGAGGAAAGAGGTGAAGAGAGCTGGGGAGGAGAGGTCTGGAGAAGTTCCCCGGGCAACACTGGGGGCTGCTGATGTTGGAGAGGGCGGATTTTGGATTTGACGGGAACAGTCTGTGGGGTCACGTGATAGGCTCTAGGGCCCTCAGTAGCCAAGGAGAAGGTGCAGGAAAGACTAATCTATGGACATGTGGCATTGCTTCCTGCCATGTGGTCCAAAGGCAAGAAAAACAGCCAGGTAGGCTGACAGTGAGCAATGGAAGGGGGGGACAGTGGGGCCACGGCAGGTAGGAAAAGAGGGGAGGACAGAAGGGAAGAATATAGGAGGGTCACGGTCTTGAGGCAGCACTGGGCTTAGTCTGGACATGGGGGTGGTGTGGCTGGGGGTGTGGAGGCCCAGCAGCACCTGCCTGGGAGGTTTCAGAGGCTGCCCAGAGTGGAGGCTGAGGGCAGAAGGGGAGGGCGGCAGGAGACGAAGCAGACTGGGGATCCCTCTCCGCGCGCTCATGACTCGCTCCTCTCCTTGCAGCATCCTGATCAGGTTTATATCAAACCCCACGGCCCCCACCTGGTGGGGCTTCCTGGTGGCTGGGCTGATGTTTCTGTGCTCCATGGTGCAGACTCTGGTCTTACACCAGTATTTCCACTGCATCTTTGAGATGGCGTTGAGACTTCGTACAGCCATCACAGGTGTCATCTATAGGAAGGTCAGGTGGAATAGGGTGGGCTGTGGGTGGCGGTAGGGGTGGGGGTGGGGGAGAGGCCCTAGAGGCCAGCCTGGAGAGCACTGAAGAGGCTCGCAGGCCCAGTCCATCACCCCGCTGTCGTCCCCCTGCAGGCTCTGGTTATCACCAATTCAGCCAAACGTGAGTCCACCGTGGGAGAAATTGTTAACCTCATGTCTGTGGACGCCCAGCGCTTCATGGACCTTGCTCCCTTCCTCAACCTGGTGTGGTCCGCACCCCTGCAGATCATCCTGGCGATCTACTTCCTCTGGCAGGTGACTCTTGAGCTCTGGCCTCTGCCTCCTTCCTCTGACGTTGACTTTGTTGAGAAAGGACAAGAGAGGACAAACCTGGGTCAGCGGAGGGCCACATAATGGACCCAGAGCCTCCCTAGATATTTGGGTCAGGAACAGGACTATGAGGATGCTGGTGTCTGCAACTGAATCTTTCCAAGTGGGCAGTTAGCTTTCTCAGAGATCCCAGGGGAGGAAAGAGGGACTTGGAGGCAGGGTGCATGTGAGTCTGGCTGTCATTGTCTGTATGTCCATATTTGCCTTCCTGTGCGTTGCGTCTGGACACCCTTCTGTGTTTGCCTGTTTGTTCCTGCCTGTTGTCATTATCCGATGGCTGGCAGCTTCCGCACTTGTTTTCAGCATTTGGGCTTTTTCTGTATGTCTTCCTTTTGCTATCTGTTTGGCTGACTACCATCCTTTGCTTCCTGCCCAGCTCCATGTTTCCGATCAATAGGCTTCTGTCTGTCTGTGGGATTCTGTGCAGGTACTTTAGTTAACTGTCTTATCAATCCACCCACATGCCTCCTCAGAACCTGGGTCCCTCCATCTTGGCTGGGGTGGCTTTCATGGTCTTGCTGATCCCACTCAATGGAGCTGTGGCCGTGAAGATGCGTGCTTTCCAGGTGAGTGCTATCATGGGTCTGTTGCCCCTGCCTGGAGCACCTGGCCATGTACCAGGGTGAGGGTATCCACTAACCTGGGGCCCCCCTGTTGCCTCGCTTACTAAGGATGGCTGTAGGCTACTTCCACAAACCTTAGCTCACTCTATCCTCACAACAACCCTGAGAGGGTTTTAGCAACATTCTTATTTTGGAGCTGAGCAACCAAAGCCCAGAGAGATGAGGGCAGTCCAGAATCAGGCTGAGCTGGAACTCAAACCTGCGTCTTCTGGTCTAATGAGGGTCTCCTCCCACCACACTGTGCCCAGTGTGAATAGCCAGTCATCCAGTCCTTTGTTTGCAAATATTTATCGAAGTCTTCAGTATCTTCCCACTGCATGTAGAATAAATGACAAACTTCCTATGACCACCCAGCAGACCCCTGCTCACCCGCAAGCTCTCACCCCATAGGGTATGGCCAAGTGGCAGCCACTCTGGCCTTCTTTCTTTTTTCCAAAGCGCCAAGCTATGCGCTTCTGGGCCACCACACACAGTGTTCCCTGGAACTCACCTCATCCCTTCCTTGCTTGCTCACTCGTCCCCTCTCTCCCCCAGCATAAACTCTGATTTCCCAGTCCCCGCCTCATTACTCTCTCACAGAATCCTGGTGTTTTGCTTCAGAATAGCCATACAGAGGCACCTGAGCAGCTCACTCGATTAAGTGTAAACTCTTGATATCAGCTCAGGTCATGATCTCAGGGTCCTGGGTTGGAGCCACATAGGTTGGGCTCCTCTTCACTCAGCAGGGAATCTGCTGGAGACTCTCTTTCCCTCTCCCTCTTGTCTCACCCATCCAGGGCCCTCTCTCTCTCTCTCTCTCTGTCTCAAATAAATAAATCTTAAAAAAATATATGACTACTGATCTATTAAGCATTCACTCAGGTAACTGTTTCCTATCTGCCTCCCCCATCAGACTATCAGCTTCATGATGGCTGGGCCTTGTTTGAGTTGTTCATCATTATCTGCTTCATGTCTAATATGTGGCGTGGCACATAGTATGTGTGTGCTGTGCCCTGGGTTAGGGTCTGAGGAAACAGAAATAAGTGATCTGCACCCCTCAGGAGGCTCCCAGTCTAATTGTGGAGTCATGCATGCACAGGGAGGGGTCTGCACAGAAACGATAGGAAAGAACAACATGGTTAAGAAACCCAGGGAAGGTGGCAGAGGATGCCACTTGGAAGGGTCAGTGATGGAGGTGCTCAGGTTGGAGCTGGACTTTGTGCGCAGAGGAGAAAGGGAGGCTGGGCGGGGCACCCGGGGCTGAGGGGCAACACTGACCCGGCAGGAGGAGGGAGGAGGAACAGGCGCTGTCTGAAGGGCTGCGGTGCATTGTAAGTGCGTGGAAAGTATGAGCCCCTGTGGGTAGAGATCTGGGAAGGGGAGCAGGGCACCCCACTCCGCTCTCTCCACAGGTAGAACAAATGAAGTTCAAGGACTCGCGCATCAAGCTGATGAGTGAGATCCTGGGTGGCATCAAAGTGCTAAAGCTGTATGCCTGGGAGCCCAGTTTCTTGGAGAAGGTGGAGGGTATCCGGGAGGATGAGCTCCGACTGCTGCGCAAGTCTGCCTACCTCCAAGCCATATCCACCTTCACCTGGGTCTGCACCCCCTTCCTGGTGAGGGTCTCCCCCTGGGGCTGGTCTCCCACCTCCCACCTGGGCAGCCCAGGCCTCTGGCCCCCACAGACTCCATCTGACACCCACCCTCCACCCCTTCCCAGGTGACCCTGACCACCCTTGGTGTATACGTGTCCGTGGACCAAAACAACGTGCTAGATGCTGAGAAGGCCTTTGTGTCCGTGTCCCTGTTCAATCTTTTAAAGATTCCCCTCAACATGCTGCCCCAGTTAATCAGCAACCTGATCCAGGTAAGGCCAGGTAGGGCTGGGCATTCCGCTGGAGTTAGGGGAAGTCATTAGTTCAGGGAATAATCAAGGAATTGAGGGTGTGGGTATTTGGCATGAAACTATTAGAACCATGTGTGATTTGGCATCAGAGGAGGACATGTGAGGTCCCTAGAAACCTGAGCTCTGAAGACCACCTCCTCTTACCAACCTAGATCCTAACTTTGGCAGTGGGAACCAGAGAAAACTCAGTCATGGGAGGAGCCCCAGCACCCCATCTGGGCCCTTAGGACTCCCTGCCTCTCCCAGGAAGTAGGAGGGCGGGGGAGCAGGCTGGAGGAGGAGGTGGGGGAAGGAGGAGCACAGCTTCCAGGGCTGACTCACTCTCCTGCAGACCAGCGTGTCTCTGAAACGGATCCAGCATTTCCTGAGCCAAGATGAGCTTGATCCCCAGTGTGTGGAAAGAAAGACCATCACCCCAGGTCCAGACACCCTCTAGCCAGGCTGCCCTTGCCCCGGCCCCTGCTCCAAAAGATCTTCTGTTCCAAGCTTCCAACTTGTCTCTTGTGACTGTCTTTTCCTCTTCCTCTTTCCCACCAGCGCCACCTTCTCCCACTTCTGGGCTCTTCTGGCAGTCTACTTCATCCCTCCCCCAGGCCTCCCCCACTTTTCTTCCTTGTATAGGGCTCCCTGTCCCAGGACTTCCTGCCCTTCTCCCTTCTCCCTTCTCCTCCCCCAAGCTTTCCTGCCTTCTCCCTTTGCCCCCCATCCCAGGCACCCTCCCCACCTTGCCCTGGACCCCCTGACCCTGACCCTGTACACCTTGGTCCTCCCAGGCTATGCTGTCACCATAGACAATGGCACGTTCACCTGGGCCCCGGACCTGCCCCCTACCCTGCACAGGTACCAGCTTCTCCTGTCCCGTCGCAGCTACCTGAAGTGGGCCAAAGTTCAGATCCATAACAGAACCCAGTTCCCCGCCCCCCACCACACACACACAGTCCCGGCCCCCATCTTTGGCCTGGAAAGCTGAGAAAGGCTCAGCTTGTCAGGGTAGTGTCTGAAAGGGAGGAGGGCTTGGGTCTCAAGGTGGAAGGTTGGGGTACCAAGATCCTGATCCCTACCTCTGATTGGGCTTCTGGACTCCTTGCCCTCAGCCTAGACATCCAGGTGCCAAAAGGGGCACTGGTGGCCGTGGTGGGACCCGTGGGCTGTGGGAAGTCCTCCCTGGTGTCTGCCCTGCTGGGAGAGATGGAGAAACTGGAAGGCACAGTGTGTGTGAAGGTGAGAGGGTAGAACTCCTAGGAAGGGATGCTTGGCCTAGCCCTGGGCAGATCCCGAGGTAACTTCTCTCCGGCCAGGGCTCCGTGGCCTATGTGCCTCAAGGGGCATGGATCCAGAACTGTACTCTTCAGGAGAACATACTGTTTGGCCAAGCTCTGGACCCGAAGCGCTACCAACAGACTCTGAAAACGTGTGCCTTGCTAGCTGACCTGGAGATGCTGCCCGGCGGGGACCAGACAGAGATTGGAGAGAAGGTACTGGGCCCCCTCCCATTCTCTAGGTGGTTGGCACCTACAGCCGCCCAGCTAAACCCAGCTCAGGTCTATGTATGCCTGTCTGTCTGCCTGCCTGCCTGCCTTCCTTCCTCCATGTGAATCACTCAGCTCTGTGCTCAGCACTAGGAAAATGGATCTATGACTAGGAGAGGCCAACTTATGAACAGGTGGGGGTTGTAGAATGCCATGGGGTCTGGGCTAGAAGCCTGTGCAGGGGACAAGGAGGGCAGTGAGGGCAGAGATGCATAAGGAAAGGCATCACTTTTTTTTAAAGTTTTATTTACTTATTCATGAGAGACACAGAGAGAGGAGCAGAGGGAGAAGTAGGCTCCCCATGGGGAACCTGATGCGGGACTCAATCTTAGGACCCTAGGATCACAACCTGAGCCAAAGGCAGACACTCAACCACTGAGCCATCCAGGTGCTCCCCTTTGCTCATTTGTAATCCAGTTGTTTGTTTTTTGTTGTTGTTGACTTGTAGGAGTTCCTTATATATACTGGATATTTATCCCTTATCAGATATACGAGTTGCAAATATTTTCTCCTATTCTAAAAGTTGCCTTTTCACTCTGTTGATACTGTCCTTTATGTACAAAAGTTTTCAAATTTGGGGCGCCTGGTTGGCTTAGATGGAAGAACGTGTGACTCTTGATCTTGGGGTGTGAGTTTGAGTCCCATACTGGGTGTAGAGACTACTTAAAAATAAAATCTTAAAAAAAAAGCTTTCAGTTTTGATGTGATTCAATATCTTTTTGCTGTTGTTGTTGTTGCCTGTGCACTTAGTGTCATATCCAAAAAATCTTTGCCAAATACGATGAAACTTTCCCCTATGTTTTCTTCTAAGAGTTTTATTGTTTTAGCTCTTTGGGGTTCTTTTTTTTTTTTTTACACTAATGACTTTGATGCATATTCCCTCAAAACAGGCATTCTCTATATTACTATAGCCAAATTATCAAAATCAAGAAATTTAACATTGATACAATATTATTATTTAATTCACTGTTTGTATTCACATGTCATCGTTTGTTCCAGTAAATGTCTTTTTTAGCTATTTTCTTTTCTGGGCGAGGATCCAATCCAGGATCATGAGTTGCAGTTAGTTGTCACATTTCTTTATTCTCTGTCAATCTGGATAATTCCTCAGGCTTTGTCTTGGAGGACCTTGACACTTTTGAAGAGTACAGGCCAGCTATTTTGCAGAATGTCTCTCCATTTGAACACAATTAGGTTAGATTATATGTTTTGGAGGGGCAGGAAGAACCAAAGAAATAACATTGTGTCCTTCTTGGTACATTGTACCAGGAGACACATGTCAGTTCATGCCTTATTGACAATGTTAACTTTGATCACTTGATTGAGTTTGGTGTCTATCATTGGTGATTTCATTTCATAACTTCGAATGATAATGCTTGCCTGAGTCAGTGTTTACTGTGATATATGCCAAATGGTGATGTCCTAAACCCATTGTTTCTGTGGTTATTAGCTATCATTCTACTCTTTTTTTAATATTTTATTTATTTATTCATGAGAGACACACACACACACACAGAGAGAGAGATGCATAGACACAGGCAGAGGGAGAAGCAGGCTCCATGCAGGGAGCCTGACATGGGACTCGATCCCAGGTCTCCAGGATCACACTCCGGGCTGCAGTTGGCGCTAAACTGCTGCGCCACCGGGGTTGCCCTCATTCTACTCTTTAAAAAAAACTTCCCTCGGGATCCCTGGGTGGCGCAGCGGTTTGGCGCCTGCCTTTGGCCCAGGGCGCGATCCTGAGGACCCGGGATCGAATCCCATGTCGGGCTCTCAGTGCATGGAGCCTGCTTCTCCCTCTGCCTGTGTCTCTGCCTCTCTCTCTCTCTCTCTCTCTCTGTATGACTATCGTAAATAAATAAAAAAAAAATCTTATAAAAAAAAAAAAAAAAAACTTCCCTCTCCTTCCCCTTCTTTACTTATTAATCTCTTTATATCAATATGGACTCAAGGATTCTTACTTGATTCAATGGATTAGACTCTACTATCATCATTATTTATCTTGGTGTGTGACTTGTCCATGGAGGGTTTTAAGTAGGGACATGAATTGCATTTTGAAAAGCTTCCCTGACTGCAGTGTGAAGGGACCCAAAGGCACAGGAACCAGTGAGGAGGCTCTCATGGTGGTCTGGAGAAGTGTTGAGGATCTGAACCTGGCAATGGGGATGGGAGTCTGAGGTTATAGGAACCCAGAGAATACCTCCCCATTTATGACATAACCCATATTTCTCTTCTCTTTTGGAGGTACACACTAACCTCAAACACAAATAAACCTAATTTAGTGCCCAACACATAGTAGGCACTCAAGAAAGATTGGTTGGTTGAATGCAGACATTTTCACATGCCTTAGTCACTACAGCTACACGTCCATCCCCTGCTTCTCCCCAGAAGTTCCAGCTCCCATCCCACACTTGCTTACCCTCCACCCCCACACCAGGGTACCTGAGAAATCTGGGCCCTGTTCTAGAGGGAATGCCATATCCCTGCTGCTATGTGCATTAGTTTCCCTATCATGGGCTTAAGGAAAGAGCTTACCTCTTCTGTGGCTCCGCTCCTGAACAATCGCAGAGTTGACAAATTTGGGGGGGGGGGGGTTGGTGCTGGGTTTCCATTCTTGCTTCTGCCCTGAATAGTTCAGGACCTTGGACAAAGTCATTAATGTCTTGGGCTCTAATTTCTTCACCTAGAAAGTGGGGCTGACGATACCTCCCTGAAAGGACAGACAGGAGGATCAAATGGGATCACTGTTATGAAAGTCATCTGAAAATTGTATGGGTTATGGGAGATTAAAAGGTCTATTAAGGATCCCCTGGGGATTTCCAGCCTTTCAGAGTATAAAGGCAGCAGGCAGGGAAACCAGCTGGGCAAGGTAGTGGAGCAAAGGGGGCAGGCTGTCCTCGCCTGCCCTGGGTGGACTCTTGAGAGCCACCACCTCTTCCTCTGTGGCCTCAGAGCTTTACAGGGACAAAACCAGGCATATCAAGTGAGAATTTAGAGGTCTGCTTTGTTGAATGACAGTGACAGGGCCCTTGTCCCCTTGTGCCTGTCTGACTCCCTTCTACCTAATACACACCTCCCCACCTCTCTCCTCCATCTAGGGCATTAACCTGTCTGGGGGCCAGCGACAGCGGGTCAGTCTGGCCCGAGCTGTTTACAGTGAAGCTGATCTTTTTTTGCTGGATGACCCCCTGTCAGCTGTGGACTCTCATGTGGCCAAGCATATCTTTGACCAAGTCATTGGGCCAGAAGGTGTGCTGGCAGGAAAGGTGAGGCCTCCAGGAGGTTGGGGGGGGGCTAAGGTGAGATCTAGGACCCTAGGAGAGAACTGGTGGGAGACCAAGGGGTTTGGAGGAGACCTGGAGGAGGTGGGAGGCTTGAGAAGCAGGAATTTTGGCTGGGTGGCAGGGGAAACCCATAGAGGTCCCAGCCTAGAGGTGCTGAACCAGCTGTAGTGAGCATGGGGTGAGCCACTGATGTGGTTGTTCATGCTCCCTGGCATGCAGGCACCTCACACTCACCCTGTGGCCCTGTGCCTGTGCCAGGGGTATGTGCTAAGGATGGTGGAAATGGTAGCCTGCTGTCTTCTCCCTAGACACGGGTGCTGGTGACACACAGCATCAGCTTCCTGCCCCAGATGGACTTCATCATAGTGCTGGCTGACGGGCAGGTTTCTGAGGTGGGCTCCTACCCAGCCCTGCTGAAGCGCAATGGCTCCTTTGCCAACTTCCTCTCCAACTATGCTCCTGATGAGGACGAGGAGAACATGAAGGACAACAGAACTGGTATCCACCATCCTTGGTCCTTCATATTCCTGTGCCCTTCCAGCATTGCCCCTGTCTTGGGGGTCTCTGAGTGTCTCTGGATGGGCCCAGTGTCATACAAGGGAGTTCCGAGGAATCTGGACCATGTGTGGGACAATCAGACACTGTCAAGAGGGAAAGCACACTGAATGTAGTCCAGTGCCTTCCCTCCCCTTCCCTAACTGTGTGACCTTGTCAGCAGCTCAGGTGTCAAGGCCCCACTCTTCCCATGTGTCCAAAGGGCATAAGGGCCCAGGCCCTGCCTGTACGGTGAGACTGCTTGACAGATAAGTCATTTGGTAAATAATGCAAGTGCTTGGAAAAGTCATTTTGTTAGCAACCAAGATTGACTGAGTCATTACTATGTTCTAGCACTACTCTTGGCACTGAGAGATGGCAGTGAACGAATGGAAAATTCTCAGTCCTCGTGGAGCGTTTGGAAGTCTCTGGACCCCTAAGATCCCCCCTTGTTGTTCAGTCCTGGCTCCCCAACCCCAAACTCTGGCTCACAGACCTTTTCCTGAGTCCTCTTGCCTACCGCTGTCTATACGGCCATCATGTCTTGAACATGTACTAGTGCTGTGCCCTTTGCTAAGCACCTGACACACATTCTTTCCTTTAATCCTCAATGACAATGACACCGTGAAGTGGGGACTATTATTATCCTCATTGTACATGCCCGCCTAAAGCCATGCAGTGAGGAAGTGGCATCTGAGCTCAGCCAGTCAGCCTCCAGAGCCCAAGCTCCTGACCTTTATATTTGAGACCCTCCCCATAGTCCCTGTTGGGAAGTTTTTCCCCCTTGTCTAAACTCTTTCTTGCTGCCTTTCCCCCCACCCCCCAGCACAAAACTGGTAATTTATTTTTGTTCTTGTTCTCGCTGCTCTTTCATGCCTCTCATGTTCTCCCCTGCGTGTCCATTCTGGAGTCTTCCCTGGTGTGGGGCCTGGGGAACACCAGCAGCTTGCAGGGCGAGTTAGCCCACTGTTTCTGCTTTCTCCCACCCTGCTGCAGCCTTGGAGGACGTGGAGGATCAGGAGGTGATGCTGATTGAAGACACGCTGAGCAATCACACAGACCTGACAGATAACGAGCCAGTCATGTATGAGGTCCAGAAGCAGTTTATGAGGTGAGCTCCTGAGACTACTCAGCACCCTCCCTAAGCCCCGCCAGGTGGGGCATGGGTGGGCAATCTCCCTGCCACTCACACCCTGAGCCTTGGGCTACAACCTGAACCCCCTGGGGGTTCTGTCCTATGGGTTTGTTGGAGGCCACCTCTCTGGGCCTGACCAGCCACCTCCACAGACAGCTGAGTGTCATGTCCTCGGAAGGCGAGGGCCAGGGCTGGCCTGTTCCCCGGAGACGCCTGGGTTCAGCAGGGAAGGAAGTGCATACAGCAGAGGCGAAGGCGAGCGGGGCGCTGATCCAGGAGGAAAAGGCAGAGATGGGCACTGTGAGTAGGATGGACAAGGAAGGGTGGACAGGGTGGGCAGGCCTGGGGCTCATGAGTGTCCTCTGTCCTTGACCGCCATGGCATGCAGGTGAAGCTGAGTGTATTCTGGGATTATGCCAAGGCCATGGGGCTCTATAGCACAGTGGCCATCTGTCTTCTATACCCGGGTCAAAGTGCGGCTTCCATTGGGGCCAACGTGTGGCTCAGTGCCTGGACCAATGAGGCTATGACGGAGAGCCAACAGAATAACACCTCCATGAGGCTGGGTGTCTACGCTGCCTTGGGAATTCTGCAAGGTGAGCGGCAGACATTTCTGGAAGGTGTTTTCCTCCCATCTGGGCTGCTGGATCTCCCAAACCACACCCTTGCCCCTGTGTCTTCCTCCACCATCACACCCATTGCCCTGCCCCGGTGCCTCCCTAACCCGCCCCCCCCCCCGCCCCCGGCAGCCCACCTGCCTCCGGGCATCTCGAGTTCATCCCCGCGGCGCTCTGCCTCTGAGGCTGCCAGCCACCACCGCCATCCCCTGTCTCCTAACCTACCCCGCTTGCCTGCCACGCAGCCCCCAGGACCGAACATCCCCCTGCCTCCTCCAACAGGGCTTCTGGTGATGCTGTCAGCCATCACGCTGACGGTGGGCAGCGTCCAGGCTGCACGCTTCCTTCACCAGGCGCTGCTGCACAACAAGATGCGCTCGCCACAGTCCTTCTTCGATACGACGCCCTCAGGCCGGATCCTCAACCGTTTCTCCAAGGACATCTACGTCATTGATGAGGTTCTGGCCCCCACTATCCTCATGCTGCTGAATTCCTTCTACAACTCCGTCGCCACCCTCGTGGTCATCGTGGCCAGCACGCCGCTCTTCACAGTGGTCGCCCTGCCCCTGGCTGTCTTCTATGTCTTGGTGCAGGTCCGCAGCCAGTGGGTGGGCGGGGCTCTCTGCGGGCCTGGGGCTGGTGTGGGCGGGGCTTCCCGGTGGGCGGGGCTTTCCAGCGTGGGCGGGGCTCCCGCGTGGGCGGGGCGCTGGTGTGGGCGGGGCTCTTGGGGCCTGAAGAGGTCAGACCGTGGTTCACAGCTGGGTTGGGTTAGGGACAGTAGTTACTACATTTATTTGGTTTTTTTTTTTTTTTAAGATTTTATTTATTTATTCATGAGACAGAAGAAAGAAAGAGGTAGAGGGAGAAGCAGGCTTCATGCAGGGAGCCTGATGCGGGACACAATCCCAGGTCTCCAAGATCACACCCTGGGCCAAAGGCAAGCACGACTGAGCCATCCAGGGTCCCCTATTTATTTTTTTTTTTTGTTTTTTTTTTAAAGACTTTACCTATTTGTTAGAGAGAGAGAGCTGGAGACAGCACGAGCATGGGGAGGGGCAGGGGGAGAGGGAGAAGCAGACTCCCCACTGAGCAGAAAGCTGAACGTGGGGCTGGGTTCCCAGGACCCAGAAATCATGACCCGAGAGCAAAAAGCAGAAACTTAACCGATTGAGCCACCCAGGTGCCCCTACTTCACTTCTTTGAAATTCATTTTCCTCACCTGTAAAATAGAATCATAGACCCTACCCCATAGGGTTGTTGCTAGGATAAAATGAAATCTTTGTAAAATGTGGCTGACCCTGGAACTCCTTCCTGCCGTGCATATATGTGTGTGTGTGTATATATATATATATATGTATATATATATATATATGGATTACATATATATATATGGATTTTATTTTTTTATTCATGAGAGACAGAGAGGCAGAGACATAGGCAGAGGGAGAAGCGGGCTCCCCATGTGGAGCCAGATGCAAGACTTGATCCCAGGACCCTGGGATCATGACCTGAACCAGAGGCAGATGGCTCAACCACTGAGCCACCCAGGTGCCCTCCCCCCCAGCCCCGCCACCTATTTTTAAATAAAATGTCGTTAACAGTGTGTGAAACATATTATCCTTCCCTTCTTTTAGACATATCTAAACATATATGTACATATATGTTTTTAACACTGATGACTTGGTAACATTCAGACACAGCTGATGGTAAAGGGCATTTGTCTTGCTGAGCCCCTGTCCTGCCATGAGTTTAATCAGTTGCTAAACGTAATCCACAAGGTGGCTGGAAGCTCAGGTGATCTGGGCTGTGCTCTGTGCAGGGACACTGGACTCTCAGATACCCATCCTGTAAGGCCCTGGACATCTTGGGGCCTACAGGCTAGAGGATGGAAGCTGGAGGCAGAACTGTGTTTTAGTGGGGCTGAAGTTTAAAAAACTGGCAGTGAGGTAGGGAGAGGCTTTTTAAGAAGAAGAAGACAAAATTATCTTATCTTTTGCAAATTTTGTGATATTCTGACTATGTGAGCACATTGCTGGGGCCCCTCAGAGGAGACAGGCATATTTACTGATTTAGGAGGCCAAGCAAAGTCAGTACTGTAATCCAGGGGGTAAGGGGTTCAGGTGCTGAGAGGGAATCAGGAAAGGCTTCGTGGAGGAAGCTGCCTGGAAGATGGAGCAGAGCTGGCCAGGGGTGAAGGGCAATATGAGTTCATGGAGTCACATCAGGTAGGGAAAGGAAGCAAAGTCTTCTGGGGGAGTGGGGTTGGCTGGGAGGAGGCCCAGACAGGTTCAGAAGGCATGCAAGACGGAGTTAGGGGTCCCATGGTGCTGCCCTCAAGCTCTTTCTCCATCCTCTGCCAGCGCTTCTATGTGGCTACATCACGGCAACTGAAGAGGCTGGAATCCATAAGTCGTTCCCCCATTTACTCCCACTTTTCGGAGACAGTGACTGGCTCCAGTGTCATTCGGGCCTATGGCCGCAGCCAAGACTTCAAGGCCATCAGTGATGCTAAGGTGGATGCCAACCAGAGGAGCTGTTACCCCTACATTGCCTCCAACAGGTCAGCAGCCTCCTCCCTCACCCTCTGCTCCTCCAGGAGTTAGCACCAGGCTCTCTGCAGGAGAGAGCGTGGAGTTCTGGGTCCTAGTTCCTCCTTCCTACACCTGCCCTACTTCCTCCTTGTCTTGTCCCCACAGGTGGCTGGGGATCCGAGTGGAGTTCGTGGGGAACTGTGTTGTGCTCTTTGCTGCACTCTTTGCTGTGATTGGCAGAAACAGCCTGAGTCCAGGGCTGGTGGGCCTTTCTGTGTCCTATGCACTACAGGTACACAGGGGTCTGGGCCCCAGGACAGGGCCACAGCTAGGGCAGAGGATATGCAGGTGTCACAAGCATCTCCTGAGCATTTGCCCAGTTTGGGAACCAGCCACAGGTTCTGCTCATAGCAGGACTGTGAGCTCACAGGCAAGCACAGAGAGACAGTCCCACCGACAGAGGATCGTAATGCAGGGTGAACAGGTGTTAGTGGAGGAAGGAACAAAATGTGGTAAGAAGCCAGAGGAGATCCTCTACCTTGGGTGCTAGTTTTGGAGAAATTATCTTGGCGCTTGGCCTCAAAAGACAAATGGAACTTGCCTTGACTGAGCACAAGATTTAGAAGGTCAACTCTCACAGCAGTCCTGGGATGGGAAGTATAGGGCTGGAATACACCTCATTCCACAGGCCTGCAGAGAAAGTAGAGAGAGAAGGTGACTGGAGCCTGGGCTGGAGGGCAGGCCAGTCACTCTGGTATCAGCCTATATTGTCAAGGTTTAGATAACTACACATGGCATTTTTATGACTCAGATCACATTTTCAATGCCACAGAGGGCTCAAGCCTTAAATGCAAAGGATAATCAAGACAATGAATGTTCTCAAACCTTCCTGTGCTACGAATCAACTGGAGATCTTAAAATGTGGATTCTGATACGGCAGGGCTAGGATGGGGCTCAGGGTTCTGCATGTCTTATCAAGGCCCCTTGGTGCACAGTGTAGTCCAGGGACCATTTGCATCAATATCACCTGGAAACTTATTAAAAATGCAGACTCTTGAGTCCCATCACAGACCTACTGAATCAGAAGCCACATTTTAACAAAATTCTCTAGGAATTTTTTTAAGAGTTTATTTATTTATTCACGAGAGATACAAAGAGAAAGGCGGAACTGTATCCCAGGACCCCGGGATCACGAGGGTCAAAGGCAGATGCTCAACCACTGGGCCACTCAGGTGCCTTCTGGGAAGTCTTTCATAAGTGTATTAAAATTTGAGAGACACGGGGCTAGGTGGCCCTTGGTCCATTCTGCAAGGTCACTGCCGGAAATAGTTATAATTAGAACCCCAGGTGGCACACCTATGGGCTTGCCCAGGCCCATCTGGGTTGTAGAGGCAAGGAGCATAATCAGGGAGTCAGAACTCCTCCCACAGCTGTTGTGGCGGGGAGGGGAGACCACCATATCCATGACCCAGTCCCTTTGGCCAGATAACATTGACTCTGAACTGGATGATCCGAATGATGTCAGACTTGGAGTCTAATATTGTGGCTGTGGAGAGAGTCAAGGAGTACTCCAAGACGGAGACCGAGGTGAGTGCTGGCATGAGCCTGGGGCAGGGTGATTCTGGAATAGCTGGATGGGGAAGGGTGCTTAGTGATCCATCCTTAAGGCCAGCTCTTCATTTGGGGGGGCTCTTCATTCATCCATCCATCCACTTAACCCTTAGTGAGCATTAGCCAGAGAGGTCTGTGCCAGGAGGCATAGAGGGTCCAGAGTTGAGCAAGGCACGGTCTATCCTCAAGCAGATTCTGATGTCGTGGGTGAGGTAAGACAGGGCTGTGCCCTGGAACACCAGAGCTCTGGGGTGATGCATCCAAATAAAGCAAATGAGGGCGAATCATTCGGCTAGGGTGATCAGGAGGGTGAGAATTCCAGCCAAAGATCAGCCTGGTCAAAGGAGCAGGGGTGGGGTAGCATGCTCTTAGTTGGGGAAAGGGAGTATCCCCCAGTGAGGGAGGGGGTGTAGACTTTTGTGCACTTCTTCCCGTGGTCACACCCAGACCTCTTCAAGCCTAGAAGCTGCACCATCTCTGAGGTCGCAAGTCAAGCTTTCAGACCACCCTTCCCAGGCCTCCTGGCTCATGTGCCCCAAACCATCTGCTATCCCAGAACTTTGTCCTCCTGGGGCCCCCAGTCCCGTTGACCTACCTTTGTCCCTCTGTCCACTAGCTCATCCAGCCTGGATTCTGTGCTTCACTTTTGTCAGTGCTCCTGATTCCTTACCCTCCCCTCTCTCACTGGTCAAAACCCCTCCCTGGCGAGCCCCTCTGTCTACCTTCTGCATGCCAGCACCCAGCAGCTAAGACACGGCTGGAGAAAAATCACTGATTTTGCTTCAAGTTTATGACCATACCCCACCACTGGGTATTCTCCTTTTGCTTTGCCACTTCCAGAAAGATCTGTTTTGAACCTTCTTTCCTCAAACCTCACATCCCCTCCCCTTTGCTCAGCCGTGGACCTTGCTTGACTTGCCAGTGAGAAAACCGGGTATCAGTGATAAACTCCCTCAATCTCCCTGCCTCCAGACTTTCAACCGCCCATGTGGCCCATTCACCTCCTTCCTTCCTCTTTTAGCAGGAAGCATCCCTCCTCCGATCAAAACCCACCCCTTCAGACTTCACCTCCCTGCCTTCACCTCCCTAAGGACACCTTCCGCTCCTACAGTCTGCTCCATGTGGTGGATGATTTCCATCCATGGACAAACATTAAGCTCTCGTAGCTTCCATTCTAGACATACAAACCAACCTCCCTTCCCCCTACATCCTACCGCCCCCGTTCTCTGCTCTCCTTTGTCACAAAGCTTGTTTTAAAACCCACACACTCTCCCCACTTCCCTATCACCCTTTATCACATCTGCCTCCTGCAGTCTGGTTTCTGGCCCTGTCACTCTACTGATGATCTGCCGGGTTCCAAACCCAGGGGACAGTTTTCTGTTCTCATCTAATTCAATCTCTCAGCAACATTCAGATAAAATGACTACTGCCTTCTTCTTGGAAGGGCCTCCCTCCTGACTTCTGTGACCCAGGATCAGTCTCCATTGAGTCCCTAGCCTGCCTGTTCCTCCCAGTCTGGCCTCTCCTGCCCCCACGCCACTCCTCAACTTCCCCCTGCTTTTCCAGGACATCTCCTATCACCTCCCTCACCCCCCACTGTCTGGGATCTTCAAACTCACCCTCTTTGTGTCTAGAGTTTCCATTTCCCTTTGTCCATACGCATGATCCTGTCTCCAGAGCCTGAGAAGTTCTGCCCCCAACCCCACTGTCCATTCTTTTGACACCTGCTCGAGAGAATGGTCTATATGGATTGTTTTGCTTTTTGACCTGTGACAGTCTGGCTTCTCCTGTCTCAAAGCAGGGCTGGCCTCATGCCACCTGCACAGTCACATAGGTCCCCACACTTAGAAAGGCCTTACACTTGGTTTAATATTCTGCCGTCACCACTTGGACATTCTTAATTATTGAACAAGAGACCCCACATTTTCATTTTGCACCGGGCCTCCCAAAGCCTCCCAAGGTGTAGCTGTTCCTGTCTCAAAGCCACCATCATCTTAGGCCCAATTTATTTTAAGAGCCTCTTCACTAACTTCCCTGGTTTTCATCATCCCCTCCCCCTTCTCCTCATAGCTGCCGGGGGGATCCTTTAAAAACACATCAAGTCATGTCATTGCTCTGTGCACAGCCCTCTGATGGCTCTGCACCTTAGAATAAAAATACCTATAAAAAAAATCTTATGGGCAGCCCTGGTGGCTCCACGGTTTAGCACCACCTTCGGCTCAGGGCGTGGTCCTGGAGACCCAGGATCGAGTCCCATGTCGGCCTCCCTGCATGGAGCCTGCTTCTCCCTCTGCCTGTGTCTCTGCCTCTGTCTCTGTGTGTCCCTCATTAATTAAAAAAACAAAAAACAAAAAACAAAAACATAGTCCTTAAAATGGCCTGCAGAATCCTTCATGATGGGGCCATCCACTGTCTGTCTCCTACCAGTCAGCTTTGTCCTGGGGCTCCAGAACACACCTGGGCAGGCACTTGTACTTTCTGTTCCCCCTGCCTGGCATGCCCTTCCCCCCAGATATTTACTTGGCTTGTTGCCTCACTACCTTTGGGTCTTTATTTAAATATCACCTCCTCCAGGAAGCCTTCCCTGGTCACCGTGTACTTCTACAACACTAAGCATTTCTCAGCACTCATCACTTGCTTATATGATGTAGATTTACTTATTGGTTGATGGTATGTACCACCATTACCTCTGCCCACATTCAGTGTAAGCCTCACGGGGGCAAATACTTTGTCTTGTTCACAGATATGATCTCAGTACCTGTCACAGTAGCCACTCAGTGGATGGCGAAAGAGGGCGCTAGGGCGGGCAGGGAGGGGCAGGGAGGAGCTCCGAGGAGAGAGTGGGAGAGGCCGGGATAGGTAAGGTTTCCGAGCTCTGTAGGGAATAAAGCCAGAGAGAGAAAGGATTCTTTAGCCATAAGGGTGGGCCACAGGGACTCTCCTCCAGGGCCCCTGATGGGTGAGGATGGAGGGGGCCTCAGGAGAGAGGCAGACAGGAAATGGGGAGGGGCAAGGCTGGGGAAGAGGTGCCACCCTGATGCAGACCCATCCATCCCCTCCGGGCCAGGCCCCCTGGGTGGTGGAGGGCAGCCGCCCTCCGGCCGGCTGGCCCCTGCAGGGTGAGGTGGAGTTCCGCAACTACTCCGTGCGCTACCGGCCTGGCCTGGAGCTCGTGCTGAAGAAGCTGAGTCTGCACGTGCACGGGGGTGAGAAGGTGCGTGAGACGTGGGTTTGTGGGTGGGAGTGGACGTAGGCTATGGACGAGCAGGTGCGGCAGCCCAGAGGTCTGGGAGCCTTAGAGATCCATCCTCCCCCCACCCCCCTCAGTGACTCCTCCCAACCCCCGCCCCCCCATGGCCCCCCTCACTCCCTCCAGGTGGGGATCGTGGGCCGCACGGGGGCCGGCAAATCGTCCATGACCCTCTGCCTGTTCCGTATCCTGGAGGCGGCCGAGGGTGAAATCCGCATCGACGGCCTCAATGTGGCAGACATCGGCCTCCACGACCTGCGTTCTCAGCTGACCATCATTCCCCAGGTAGGAGCCTGACATGGACCTGCCCCGCTGCCCAACAGCCCTGGGGGGCAGGCCCGGCTCTGCTCTGTTGCTGGGGGTCCAGGCCTGGGACTTGTGACCGGAAGAGTCCCACAACAGCTGCAGAGCCACAGAGCAGCCACCTGTCATGGATCCAAAAGGGTCAGACGTGTCCTGGCCCAATCAGCCTCTGCCCTCCAACCACCTGGGCCACCGGTTGAGACCCAGATCACAGGATCCTTCTAGCACCCCACCCTCTGGGATGCTCTGTCCTGGACTCCTTGCTCCACAGTTCAGAATTGCATATCACTTTTTCTGGTTCCTCTGGGTTTGTTTTTTTTTGTTTTTTTTTTTTTTTTTTTTTGCTGACTGGACACTCTGGAGTCAGATTAGCGGCTCTGCTTTCTGCTTTGACGGAGGACTTTGTGATTGGCAAAGCTGAGGTTTATCACCTTCCCACAGGCATTTATCTGGCTGCTGCCTCCCTCCTGGAGGGCTGGGGACAGAATGGGAGTGCTGCCACCTAATCCCTTGCTTTTTCCCTGGCCCTGGGGCCCATGGCTCCTCATGGGGCCTGAGCTGCCCTCTGCTGAGGCCTTGTCATGTCCCCAGGACCCCATCCTGTTCTCTGCGTCCCTGCGTATGAACCTGGACCCCTTTGGGTATTACTCAGAGGAAGATCTATGGCGAGCCCTGGAGCTATCCCACCTGCACACCTTTGTGAGCTCACAGCCGGCCGGCCTGGACTTCCAGTGCTCCGAGGGAGGGGAGAATCTCAGGTAAGGGAGCTGGGATTGGGGGGTGTTGGGAAAGGCACCCTGAGGAGCTAGAGGATCTAGCATCAAATGACACAGAGTCATTTGAGGCCAGCGCCCTCCGGCCCTCCCTACTCCCATCTCAGCTTGGGTGTGCTTGAGGGGGGTCCTTTCGTATTGAACATATTCTGTGTGCCAGGCATGGTGCACGTGCACTATCTCAGTGACTCCTCACACAAGCCCTAGATTTGGTGATCGTCCCATTTTGCAGATGAGGAAACTGAGGCAGAACCAAAGTCACCTAGCTGGGAGAAGGTATGCCTGGGATTAGAATCAGGTCTGGGAGATTCCAAAGCCCTATTCGGTCCTGTCCTGTGAGGTTGTCAGTGCTATGCTTGGCCTGGGGTGAGGGGAGTCTGTACTCAAGCTGTGGATCAGGTAAGAGGCAATGTCTCATGCGTTGGGGAGATCACAGATATTTCCCAAGATGGCTCTGCAATCTCATCTGTAGCTTAGGAGTGAGCAAAGTGAGCTCTCCAAGCCCTTCTTCACTCTCTTATAGCCCCAGTGTTATATCCCCAGTTCCTGGGCTGTGCAACAGGGAGGGCCAGAAGTTACATCTTACTAAGTCTAAAGGCTTGAGATTCCCCTGGCTGTGTTAGCTGTGTGACTTGGGGCAAGTTGCTTAACCTCTCTGTTCTGCCTCTCCCTTCACTTTAAAAGGGGGACAGCAACAGCCCCATACCTCTTTGCACCGTGCTGCCCATATATATGTAATTAAATATTTTATTTAATTACACGTATGTCATTAAATTTTTTTCCAGTAGCCATATTAAAAAAAGAAAAAGAGGGCAGCCCGGGTGGTTCAGTGGTTTAGCGCCGCCTTCAGTCCGGGTTGTGATCCTGGAGATCCGGGATCGAGTCCCACACTGGGCTCCCTGCATGAAGCCTGCTTCTCCCTCTGCCTATGTCTCTGCCTCTCTCTCTCTCTCTCTCTCTCTCTGTGTGTGTCTCTCATGAATAAATAAATAAAATCTTAAAAAAAAAGCAGGTGAAATAAATTTGAATAGTGTACCTATTTTATTTATCCCAACGTATCTAAAATATTATCATCTCTACAAGTAATTGATATAAAATTATTAGGGATATTTTGCTTTTTTTTCACACTAAGTTTGAACTCTCGTGTGTATTTTCACATTTACCGTACATCCTTATTTAGACTAGCCGCATTTCAAGTGTTCAGTAGCCACATGTGGCCAGTGGCTATTGTTTGGACAGAGCAGTCTTTAGGTCATAATGATGAAATAGAAAGCACTTAGCCTGGATACACTCCTGTTGTATTTAGCTATTCTTATTTGTATTATTCTGCTCAGTCCACACCCATGGACTCTCTCCAGACCTCAGAAGCAAAAAACAAAAACCTTTACATTTGCTCAGCACTTAATAGTGTTCAAAGCACTTTGGCATCCACTATCCTGTTTAATCTTTGCTGCAGTCCTGTGGGCCAGAAATGAAGCTCTGAAGTATAAAATTATTGCCCAAAGCTGCTCAACTAGCAAGAGGAGGGGCAGGGGTTCAGAGAGTGGGGGCTTTTGCCTACAACCCTTCCTCACTGCATCACAGCCTGGTGGGTGGACGCCCCTGCCCCTACTCTGGCCCCAAGGCAGTCCTGGGAGACTGAGTATGCCCATCAACTGGATTTCACTTACAGAGCCATGTTGGGGTGGTTCCTGACCCTGTACCCCGTAGCTGATTTTGCTCCATCTTCCTACCCGTTTGCTATCAGCACCTCTCCTAAAACATTCCCTCCATCCCCACATCTGCCAGGGTCTGAAGTGGGGCAGCTCTCCTCCTCCCTCACAAAGCTCGTAGCCACTTTAATAAGCATAACCTGCATCCTGTGCCAGTCCTACCATAAATCAGCCTCGAGTTCTAGCTGGAGGCTCACTTCGCTGCCAAAACCTTCATTAGCTGCGGGAATGGGCCAGGGAGAGAGCCTTCACTTGGGCTATGGTGACTCACCCCTTTGGGAAAGGCTGAGGTATTTGTCCTTGGGTGTGGGGGTACAGCTCTGTGGTTGGGAACACAGCCTTGCTTGGTTCACTAGCTCTGGCTTCCAAGGCAAGGGGTTGACAATATGCACCCCACCTCCCCTCCACTTCCCCACTGACCAGACTTGGAATCCCCATGTCCTCCCTGCCCTGGCCCTTCCTGTTCCCACCACAGAGCCCTGTCCTGCATTCCCCCATGGGGGCTGGGAAATGACTGTCTGAAGTAGTGATATTAAGCATATTAAACTCAGCAAGACGGCCTAATGAGTGCAAATATCCAGCAAGTGCCATTTAGGTGTGTTCTTTCTAGAGTGTACATGACTGATAGGGTAAAGCAGAGAAGCATCACAGAACTAGTTGAGGAGTGAGGACAGGGAAAATGGAGAAAGAGGAGGCCTAGGGTGCCAGAGACAGACTGGATTTCACAGTGTTGTTGAGCACTGGCTCCACCCAAGACCCTCATCATCCGGTGGGGTCCAGACATCGATGACTCCATGTTCTGGGAGGACTGAGTTGAGGCAGAAATGGGAGCAGTTAGAGAGCCAGTCTGGGGCCATTGGGAAGGCATGGAGACAGAAGCAGTCCAGGGAGCGAGGCCTGGGGTGGGGGTGGGGGCAAGTGGGGGTACCCAGCTCGAGATGCCTGCCTTCCCCCTTCCAGCGTGGGCCAGCGCCAGCTCGTATGCCTGGCCCGAGCCCTGCTCCGCAAGAGCCGAATCCTGGTTTTAGACGAGGCCACGGCAGCCATCGACCTGGAGACTGACGACTTCATCCAGGCCACCATCCGCACCCAGTTCGAGAGCTGCACGGTGCTGACCATCGCACACCGGCTCAACACCATCATGGACTACACCAGGTGGGGCACCAGACCCCACCAGCGGGGGGTCTGGTGGGGCTATCTAGGCCACCAGGAAGGGGCAGGCAGGTTAAGGTGATCCGGACACAGGAGAGCTCGTGGGATTGTCTAGGGCATGGGGGGCAGAGCAGGACTTCCCAAGTTATGGCTAACGGGTAGGAGAGAGTGGAGTCATTTGCACACGGGGGGCACAGTGACATTTTCTGAGACACAAGGTGACACTTGCAGGTCACCAGCATGTAGGGAAGGGGCACACTGGGGCTTGTGAATTGTGCCCTGGCCACCTCCCTCCAGCCTTCTGTGAATGCTGAGACGTGGAACTGGGTCCTTTGTGACAAAACACTCACTCCCTGAGCACTGATGCTTAGAGCACCCACACGGCCATCCCTTCGTTTGTACCTCGCTCTCACAGTCTGGGCTGGGTGTATAGATGAGGAAGCCACTGAAAGAAGTGTGTGATGCTCAGGTCCCTGCCTTGGTGGGCTGGACCCTGATCGCACCATGTGGAGCAGTGCTCTGAGGTGAGAGAGCAGAGGGCTGAGTCCCAGGCCCCGCAGCCGCTGGCTGCCATGTGACCTCGGCCAATGTGCCGAACCTCTCTTGGGGTGGTTGTAAAGAGTCAATGAAATGAAGTGTTTCGAGTGCAGGTGATCCTGGGAAGTGTTTGTTTGCTCCCCAGCCCCTTTCTGTAATGCTCTCTGGCACCAGTTCTTCATCTAAGGATTAGGGAAGGGGCCTTGCCCTTGAGATCTTATGCCTTCCCTAGGGAGGCGGCCACTCAGCCCAAAGGAAAATCTGGGACCGATTCCCTCATTGTGTCCAATGTTAAGGTGTGGTGCCGGAGGACAGGTGAGGGCCTGGGTGGCTCCAAAGCGTCAAGGAAGTGACCTGGTGCTGGCCTGGCAGACTGGCCCCTTCAGGGACGTGGGAGCTCAAAGGAGTGATGAGGAGGAAGTTGCAGCCAATCTGTTGAAGGAGTGTGGCAGGAGCACATCTCATCAGGCCATCATTCACAAAATAAACACCTACAGGCCTGGGGACATGGGGAGGATGCCATGGACAGGGCAATGGGGGAGACCTTGCCCCTGTCTTAGAAGTGTCCCCATGCAGCCCCCAGGGACTTGGGAACCACGCTGAGAATGCCCGATGCTGCCATCTGTCTGTTCCAGCTCTACCCTAGCACCCCACTAGACAAGAGAGGGTGGACAGGAGGTGCTAGGCCCTGTGTCCAGAAAAGGGACAAGGATGGGCTGAGAGGATCATTTCCCAGGCTGACTGAACATGATGTCCACCAGCAGCCCCGAGGGTAGAAGGCTCAAACCAACCTTGGGGGTTGGGAGTTCGTTCATTCTAGTGGGACCAGTGGAAATTAATCAGATCATCATGCTATTGGACGTATTAGTAGAGCCTGCAGGAAGGAAGCAGGGGTCCATGTGTGTAGACCAGAGGAAGCCAGTCCACACTGGGCAGCGGGACACTATCTCTCCTAAGAAAAGGAAGTACCAGCCAGGCCCTAAAGGACGAATAAGAGCTGGCGAGTGGGTGAGGAAATGGGATACAGATGCAAATTTCAGGCAAAGGATGCAACACATGCAAAGGCCCTGAGGTAGGAGGGCACTTGAGACTGGAGTGCAAAGGATGAAGGGGGCAGTAGAACCAAAATGAGGAGAGAGAGAGGGACAGGCCCTACTATGCTGCACTTTGAGGACTGTGGTAAAGCAGCCAGTCCTTACCCTAAGAACAGTGAGAAGCCACTGAAGGGAGGAGAGGCCATCTTCTGGGCTCCAGTTTGGGCAGTGGCCAGGCAGAGATGTGCAGAGACACACACCTCCCCAGGACATGTTCCCAGGAGCCCTGGAGGTAAGGAAACAGAGTACGGCCACCTCCTCCCATCAAAAGGGCATCTCCCCTGGCACGGGAGAGCCCTTTCCGCTCCTGCCTTACCCTGGGAGCCAGGCTAGTGACTCTGCCCCAGGGGCACTCTGTGCTTAATTGGCAGGGGATTCGAATCCCAGGCCCGGGCCTGACCGTGTGTGTGTGTGTGTGTGTGTGTGTGTGTGTGTGTGTGTGTGTGTGTAGATCCACCCATCAGCAGCAACCAGATTTGCAGCCAAAGTCCCAGATTCCAGTGTCAGGCCTCCCAGCAGCCTGCTTTCCTGCCGTGTGCCTTTGTGAGTTGGCACAAAGCAGATGGAAGCGCACAGGGCCCAGCGCACAGGACCGTGGCTCCCTGGGCACAGTCCTGTGACCCCGGTGAGGGAAGGGCTCATTAGGAAAGGTTTTCAGAGCCCCGACTAGCAGAGATGAATAGGAACCTTGTGTTTGATCCCAGAAACCGCCTCATCTGCCAGGAGAGCAAACGGAACAGCTAAAATAACCAGCCTTGTAAGCGTGCACATGTGGCAAAGCGGCTGTATTGGGTGGGTCGCCTGAAGTAGGAGGGTTGGCATGTCACCGCTGGGTCTGAGCAGTCAGTACCCAGAAGGGAGGGGTGGACTAGAAGGCCAGGTCTAGGTTGATGGAAATCTGACCACTTCTTTTCTTTGGCTAGGGTCCTTGTCCTGGACAAAGGGATGATAGCTGAATTTGATTCTCCAGCCAACCTCATTGCAGCCAGAGGCATCTTCTACGGGATGGCCAGAGACGCTGGACTTGCCTAAAATACATTCTTGGGACTTCCTCCTAGCCACCCATCCTCAGGAAAGAGGACGACACCAAGCACATCTGCAGGATGGACCTGATGACAGATGCCGGGACATTTGTTGGATTTTTGCCTTCAGGCACAGCTAGTTTAAGGCAGAGCCCAGACTGCTGCCTGGGTCTCCTGATTCCCAAGTTAGTGTTATTTCCACACTGTGCTGTTTTCAATCATTTCATGGAGTGACCTTTCTACTCTGTATGATTTTTCATATTTTCTACTCTGAAGTCGTTGGGGTTTTGTTTTTTTTTAAATAAAGCTTTTTCCTCCTGGAACAGCAGACTGCCAGGTCAGGCCGTCCTCAGGAACAGAGTCCTGTACTCTGGGGTGCTGGCCTGAATCCTTTAAAAACGGGGCACTGATGAAATCAAGCTATGTGGTCAACAATACATATAGCCCGACGTAGCCTCTCTCTGCCTGTTCACAAGGTTTGGGGTTAGGACCTTTGGGGGAGGCAGGGGTGGAAGGGGACTTTATACACATCCACATGGCTGGAATTATCTGAAAACTTCAGACTCGAGAGCTTTTGGCTAGAAAAATTGTCTTCACAGCCAAAATTCACTGGGTAATTGCCAGTACTTCCTGCTCTGCTGTGCAGATACTGTAAAAAGGCGAGAAATAAAGCCCTTGAAATCTGATTCGAGGCCTCCTGGGAAGGCTGCTGTGAGCACCTTCACAGTTTATGTCGTCCCTCAGACCTCCACGCCTGCTTCTCCAGTGGCTGAGATGAGCTTCCTTTCCTTGCTTCTTTAGAAGTCTATTCCAGACAGGTCCCCACCACCAGTGAGGCCTCTGAGCCATTCATCTTTCTCAGTCTGGCCAAAGCTCTATGTGGGAACAAAGAGGGGCCCAGGGGCCACCCCCCACCCTGAAAGTCCAGGCTGTTAAACACATCTTGAGGGGGTTAATTAAATTTCTTGTTGAGCAAGCCAAAACAATGCTCATTTTCTGCAGGTCAGAGTCCATCTGGCACAAGGCCTTATATTTGGGATGGATCTCTCCTCTTTGTTACCTTAGAAGTTTTCTGATCTCTGACTCTCTCACTTCCTTGACCTTTCTGCTCCATGTGATGTGACTAGTGGGAGAGGATGATTTGTCTTTCTTCCCTAAATGGTTTGTGGTAGGTGCAGAGATGGCTCCTTTGATCTGGTTTTCCTCCACGTATTGGGTCAGCCTGTGCTGCAGGACCATTTGTTAAAGGTTAAGCACATTTTTTTTTTTGGCAGCCTGTTTCTGCCCAGGATGTTTATGAGTGTATGGAAGAAGACTTCCATCCTTGTGATAAAGCGAGTATGAAAGCACAAATGCCCAAATTATTCTGCTTCTCCTTGGTGCTAAGAAAAGGTCTCTGCTGTGCTCCCTGATTTATTAGGCCAATTTGGCATGACGTCTGCTTTGTGAGGCTCCGGCCGCCCTAAACCAACAGAAACACAGATTCATTCGGCATCGTGCTCGGCTGAAGATCTGAAGGTGCAAGGCTGTATGTATTTCCTCTTCTGCCTCGGGAGTTTGCTTCTGAGCTCATGGAGGCCCTGACAGGTGCTGACAGCCCAAAGGAAAGGCTCAGTTGCATAAAGTAAATAGGATAATCAAAAACTGTGGTTAATAGAGGATGACCTCCATCTAGCTGGCTCAGCTCCTCTGGGGAAATGAAGCTGACTGCTGTGAGCCAGGAGAAAAGGCACTGCACAACATATCTGTCTCCAGGTGCCAAGTGACAGGGCCTGAGAACCCAGCAGCCACAGGACAGAGGTGCCTCAGGTGGGGGCAACGGTCCCTTCTATTTGTTCCTCCAGAGCACTGTGTCCCTTGGGCTATCCAGGAATCTGAAAACTGTACCCCCCACCAAGGTTAGAAGGGCAGTACTGCTTAGGAGCCAAAATTAAAGGATATGGGCTCAGTCTGTTAATATTTTATTTTAATGATACTTGTTATGAACAGTCGGCAATGCACAAGGAATAAAGTCTTCAGTGAATGTTTACACATAGTGTGAACACATGCTTTAAATATGCAGTGGAGGAGGGGTGAATTCACAGTTAACAAAGCTAAAAAAAAAGTCCTTGTTATAAATTACACAAAGCATATAAAAATATTTCTCTGAATGCATAGATTAAGACTTTAAACTCACCTACCATCAACTGTGCAGTCTCATCCCACCGCCAGACACAGGAGTCAGTTGACCACAGAAGACTTTTTAAAGGAGAAGAGAGGCCAGCAGAGGGCTCAGCCCCCACCGGAGCCACCAAGCCCCACCCTTGCCCTCACCTTCACCACGGTCTCCCTGTCTCCCTTGCTAACCTCTGTTTCTAAGCCCGGCAAATGCCCTGGAGCTACTCCTCCCGTAGGGCCACCTCCGGGCAGGGACCTCCACTGCTTCTGAGTCTCTAATTGATCTAGATGGCTAGAAGAGTTTAACCCCAGTGATTTACACATAAATTAATACTGGACTTATTTCCTTCAGGATGGAACTAGCCTTCATGTTATCAGTACGTTGTTAACTTTTTCCAAAGGGAAGGAAAAAAGGTTAGTGTATTTAGGTAAACTAGCTTCTGGTTGCTTGAAACACAAGGGAGGTTTCCTCTTCAAAGCCTTTCAGAGAAGGGATGATAAGTAACCTTTCCTCGGTGATGCCAACACCATGCAAGGGTAAGTCACCATCGGGTAATTGGTGGAGGACGGTGAAGTCACAGAACAGAGTGACTCCAGGAAGCTGGCCTTGAAAACACCTCCACGTCAGCTCAGCACTGAGGCAACCGCAGGAGGCCATTAGCTTAGCACAACATTCTCTTCCGTTGACGCCTTCTGTGTGTTCTCGCTCCATCGGTTGCAGTGTTCCAATAAAATTAACACAGTTAGGAAGTTAAGTCTCTTTGGAAACTATAGGCACTATGGGGAAAACGCTTCTTAAGACAGCAGGGATGCTCTTCAACAGCTGGCTTCGAACCCCTGCCCTCCTGTTCGTCTAAGTGTGCTCGATCTTATTTCTAAAGTTGAGCTGTTTGTTTCAACAAGACAGTGGCTCCTCTAACATTAATGACACCGAGGAAAAGGAGAAGAATTCTTGAATGCACTCTTTAAAAAAACAAAAAACAAAACAAAACAAAACTCGTAGGCCAGGCTCAAGAGTCTTCATCAGGTGTCTTCCTGAACAAAGCCTGGTAAGCTCACAACTGACTTTGTGAAGTGGACCTGTCGTGGTGGTGGTGGGGGAAATACTTTGTTTACAAAAGCAACAGATTTCAGGGTTGTGTAAAAATCCTGATAATTTCAAAATAACCTTTATCTTTGATACAAAAATAAAGAGGCTAACTCCCTTAGGTCAGGTTTCCCACAATAACCTTAAAAACAGCAACAGGCTCGGTTTCAAAAAATGCTCTTCATTTCTGGTGGGAAATGAAAGTGGAGAATACGGACCTGGTGATGTTTGTGCTCTTCTCAGACAGTGCGATGAAAACATGGAGAGGACAGGAACCGCTTCAGAGATTGAAAGGAAAAAAAAGAAAAAAAAGGGGAAAAAAAAAAAATAGCTGTTGTTCTTCTGGAAAGCATCAGAGAGCCCTCTAGTGGCCACATAGTTAATGCAGCGATGACTGTCCAGGCAATAGTGGACCAGAGAAGCGGGTGAGCACTCAAAAAGGATTAAAGGGGTAGCGGGGGTAGGGGCAGCTCTTTTGGTTAACAGCGGACTTACAACTAGGTAACTGTATTCTTAAATACTTTGAACCTGAGTAACGTGTATAAATATGTTATGTGAAACTTCACAGCCACTAGTCACACGAAAAGTCTCTGCCCGGTACCTGTGCTTTCCCCAGTTTCCTCTGCAGCTGGCCCAGGGTGCAGAGGCACAAGGGTGCACCACCCATAGAGCAGGCCCAGGCCCGCCCTGCAGGTGCACCTTACAGGCGTGGCTGTAAGAGGCCTGCTCTGCTCTCTCTCATCTGCTGGGGCCACTCACATACTCGGGGCACATGAGACAGGGGATTCAGAACTGCCAGCTTCTGCCTCTCCAGACCACTTCTCAGCTCTTTGCAGCTTCAAGCAATCGGTTTATTGTGCACCAAGAGGCTTGGAGGAGTGGCACCGCTGCTGGGGGGTGGGGTGGGTGTCAGGGGCTTCCTACCTTGGCAGAACCATGTTAGTGTACACTACACAGTGGCACCGGGGCCCTCCCGGGAGCCCAAGGCATTCAGATCCATGGCTTGGCCTTGGCCCAGAGGTGCTGCACACTGTCACAGTACTCTCAGCGATAAAAGTCCCCACTGTGTCAATAAGTCAGTTTGGAAGCCCTCCTGTTGTAGCAAGGTCTTTCAGTCAGTGTGGATGCAGCATTTCTGAACAGAAAATTGTTTTCACTTATCATTAGAACCAATTCCAACTCCTGAAAGTCTTGGAGTCGAGCGACATCTTTGTCCTAAAACAAAATAGATTAAACAGATTAGGAGTCATCACTTGTTTCTATGTGTTTGGTGTGTTGTGTCCATACCAGTATCTCAGCTCATTTTAAAGCCCCAAAGGCAGCTTACTAGTATAAGGAGCAAGAGTAGGGGGATCCCTGGGTGGCGCAGTGGTTTGGCGCCTGCCTTTGGCCCAGGGCGCGATCCTGGAGACCCTGGATCGAATCCCACGTCGGGCTCCCGGTGCATGGAGCCTGCTTCTCCCTCTGCCTGTGTCTCTGCCTCCCTCTCTCTCTCTCTCTCTCTCTCTCTCTCTGACTATCATAAATAAAGAAAAAAAATATTTAAAAAAAAAAAAGGAGCAAGAGTAGGAAGAGGAGGGGGAAAGGGGGAGGTAGGAGGACAGAGAGGAAGGAAGAAGAAGTGGGGGAGGAGGAAGAGAAGGGGGAGAAATGGGGGAAGGAGGAGGGAGGAGAGGGGAGGAGAGGGAGATGGGGGAAGGAGGAGGGGAAGAAGGCAAGGAAGTAGGGGACGAGGGTGGGGGGAAGAGGAGGAAGAAGAGGAAGGAGAAGAAGACCCCTATGGCACAATGTCACTGAGAGTAGACAGTGCAGGAAGTTCCCCAGGGGTGTGAGTTGGTCGGCAGGGCGCAGGAACCCTTAACAGCAGCTGCCCTAGGATAAGCACCCCCCGAAGCGAGAGGCCATTTAGATCAGTTTTCCCAGGTGCCCTGAAAACCACAGATGTTGGCAGGCCCACACATGTATCCATGTGGGTTTGCCCTGTAATTTAACCTGGTTCTTAACATGGGGCTTATCTGCTGGTACACTAAGTAATCCTTACATGTCACTACACAAACAACCAAAAATAGGTACATGTGAGTGGCAGCTCAGGAAATTCTCTCGGGCACCTACAACTTTCAAAAATGTCATGTCCGAGTAGACCTAGTAGAGGGAAAGAAAAGCTCAGTGATAGTGTCTGGAAAACCACCCTTTGCTCCTTTTCTGGTCTCTTTTCAGTTCTCAACTATGATTCATACAGCCAAGGAGGAAACTGGCTATTTTCCAAAATGCAAAAAAGCTACCAACCACACATGCTTAACAGACCGTTCTTACCTTTCTTACCAGGGTATTGGGTAACTTTCTGATCTTCTCCACTTGGTCTGGATTAACCCCCAGCTCACAGCAGCTCACTCTGAGCAATTCTTGATAGGTGAGCTCCTGCCGGTCCAGTTCAATTTCAATGAAATCATTTTCTCGAAGAGATGGGTTCTGAATCCTCACCTTGAGTACCAGCTCTAGAAAAAAGGAGAGAGAAATGCTAATGGATGGTTCCTACACAGTCAGCCAATGTAATTTAATATCTTTTCCAGAAGATGATCATACATAATCATGCCCTGTGCCGAAGGCTGTACCTCTCAATGAGAAAACCCAGCTCCTTCAGTGGGGTGAGCTCAACCCCATTTCTGACTCTGCCAGCGGTTTCCTGCACTGTCTTCACTATGTCAAAGACAGGGTTCACAGAATAAAAGGGGGTTGTGTAAGGGCAGGGGCTGGGAGAGACAATCATCCAGCGTGTAGAAGGACAATTTGCTTCTGCTACTGGAGGTGACATAAAGGCACACGAATGGATTTGAGAATCAAACCACACATGAGCAGGGAATGGGAAGAGAGCTGAAGAAAAGGCACACATAAGATATGGGAGAGGAGTGACTCTATGAGAACATAATGACTGTGACTCTAAGTGTATTTATGAAAGATGAACCTCCTGGCAGTCAATACAGTGAGAGAGCAGAAAGGTAACTTACTAGTATGAAAAAGACAGTCTAGGGCAGCCCTGGTGGCTCAGCGGTTTAGTGCTGCTTCAGCCCAGGGCCTGATCCTGGAGACCCGGGATCGAGTCCCATGTCAGGCTCCCTGTGTGGAACCTGCTTCTCCTCCCTCTGCCTGTGTCTCTGCCTCTCTCTCTGTGTGTGTGTCTCTCATGAATAAATAAAATCTAAAAAAAAAAAAAAAAAAGAAAGAAAAAGAAAAAGACAGTCTATCTATGATCTGAATGCAGGATACCTCCACACGGAAGCAATCTGTGCACTTCATTCAGGGTCTGGGATCTAAGCAGTCTGCCCCCAAATTCTGAGCCTGGCTGCCAAAATGGCCCAAGTTAAGTGCCTAGGTGGGTTTGGTGGTTCTGCTTTGCTCCTTATGTACGAGTCCCTCATAGCATGCCTAGGCCACTGTCACCAGCGCCTAGAGTAGCAGGTCCTCCAAACCAGAAAAGGACGGGGTGACTTATGTGGAAAAAGTGAAGGTAAGACTGGCCTGTACCTTGTGGTGTCTGATAGAATTGGAGGTATCTGGATGAACTTATGTTTTTTAATATTTTTATAAAGATAGATACAGGACAAAAAAAAGTAAAAAAATAAAAAATAAAAAAAAAAAAGAAAGATAGATACAGGACGCTTGAATGACTCAACAGTTGAGCATCTGCCTTTGGCTCAGTGAGCCCGGGAGCTGGAATCGAGTCTCACATGGGTCTCCCTGCATGGAGCCCGCTTCTCCCTCTGCCTATGTCTCTGCCTCTCTCTCTCTCTCTTTCTGTGTCTCTCGTGAATAAATACATAAATAAATAAAATCTTAAAAAAAAGATAAATAGATACAGAAATGTAGGAAAAAGTGTATATATGAATGTGCATATATTTGTCTGTTTGCTTTTTTCTTCCTTTCTTTCCTGGCTCTGTCCTCCATGTAGACCTAGAAGACATGACACACCTGGAGTATACGTGTACCCAGTGTCCAGATCCTAGTACCTGAACACCACTCTCATCTGAAAGAACAGGACTTCTTAGAGAAATGGCTGACTCCAGGGCTGGGGCGAGGGAGGTAACAGTAGGAGCCTGGACCCTCTTCCTGGACTAGAAAGTAAGGAAATGCTCCAAGAATGATGGGACACATCCAAGCGACATGGGAACTGGCTTGAAGGGGTTCCCTCTGGACAGATCTGGCATAATTTGAACATCAAGATAATGACAGTAATGCGGGTGCCTGGGGGGCTCAGTTGGTTAAGTCTTCGGCTCAGGTCAAGATCCCAGGGTCTTGGAATCGAGCCTTGCATTAGGCTTTCTGCTCAGCAGGGGAGTCTGCTTCTCCCTCTCCCTCTCCCCCTGCTGTGTTCTCTCACTCATGCTCTCTTTCAGATAAATAAATAAAATCTTAAAAAAAAAAGATAATGATAATAACGCATTATAACCTAATGTAAAGAATCTATGAGGGGCACCTGAGTGGCTCAGTGGTTGGCTGGGATCAAGTCCCGCATTGGGCTCCTCAGAGGGAGCTTGTTTCTCCCTCTGCACCTCTGCACCTCTCTGTGTGTCTCTCATGAATAAATAAAATCTTAAAAAAAAAAAAAAGAATCTACAAGTTCATACTGATATACATGGAGGAGAAGGGGAGGCCCCTGTTTACAGTAGAATACCAACTAGTACATAGAGAAAAGTGATAGAGGATCATATTCTACACAATACCTGGACTGGACTCTTCAAAACTAGAGGTCCAAAATGATAGAGAAAGGCTGAGAAACCTTCCAGGTGAAAGGAGAAGGGAACAACAGGATAGCTAAATGCAACGGGTAATCCCAGGAGGGGCTGGGGGCTGGGGGCTGGGGGCAGGAGGGAGGGGTAGAGGCAGTGCAGAGAGCACCATGGAGACAACTGACAATATCTAAAAATGGCCTGGATTGGAGAATGGTATTATAGCAAATTTCCTAAATTTGATCATCGGACTGTGGTTATGTAAGAGAGACCATCCTTGTTCTTAGGAAATATACACTTAACTATTTCAAGGCAAAAGGGCAAAAGGTAAACAATTTGTGAATCAGAGTAAAGAGAGCTCCTCATACAAGTCTTGCAAAATTTCTGTAAGATTGTGAATAGATTTCTGTACATAAATAAATCCCACCCTACTGACACTACCCAACACCCTCCTCCCCTCCACCACCCAGGAGGTACAGCAGGAAACCTCTGGACAGCCGCAGACTGCAGCAGGCTTACCTTGCATGTTAAATGGAAATGCCCCTGTGAAGAAGAATGGCTGGAATGCTGGCGTCGGGCCTGTATAGGTCCCATTTTGAGGCTCCAGAGACACTGGCGGCTTGGACGGGACAGAAGAGAACAGCGAGCGGCTCTGACTCACTGGTGGCTGACAGACAGGACCCGGTTTGGTGCTTTCTGGTGTTCTGAGTATGGCAGAGGGGGCAGACACATCCCGGTTCTGAACCAGAGCCAAAGAGGTGTGGTCCCGTGGAAAGGCCCCCGCCGGGGGAGCCTCCCCTGTGGGGAGCAATGGAGGAGAGCCATCTGCAGGGGGTGATGCCGGTGGTGTGGAGGGGCCCCCATTCTGTAGCTGGCCTGGATCCTCTGCCGCAGGGGTGTAGATAAAAGGGAAGGCTGGGTTGGCCAAGTAGTTGGGAACAAAGGGCATTTCTGACTCCTTCTTTAGCTGGGGGAGGCTGTCGGCACCATCGTCTTCTTCCACTTACAAAGAAGAGAACACAGAGCATTTACACGGCCCTTTAAAGATCACCCAGAAAAGAGTGTCTTGTGAAAGCTAGTGTTCTTTGGTATATGACATATTTTGTTCATATGCCTCTTCGAATCAGAAGAGAAAGGACTGTTTCATCAAAGTTTGTGATTACCATTTTTGCCACCTTAAGTTTCACAGATAAAAAATATAAAACCTGAAAATGCCTACCTGCCTGGAAATCACATGGAATTACTGTCTTGGCACAGTAATATTACTTTTGCTTTTAAAAATGTATTTATATCATAAAGAAATAAAGAAAAAAATAAAGAAAAATAAATTTTAAAAAATTTATTTGTGGTTTGACTGCCATCAAGAGTGTAGCCAGTAGGGGGCCTGGGTGGCTCAGTCGGTTCAGCGTCTGCCTTGGGCTGAGGTCATAATCCCGGAGTCCTAGAATGAGTCCCACATGGGGCTCCCTGCTCAGTGGGGAGTCTACTCCTTCCTATGCCCTCCCCTTAATCATGCTCTCTCACTCTCTCAAATAAATAAATAAAATCTTAAAAAAAAAAAAAAGAACACAGCCGATAATACTGCAAGTCTGAAATTAGTTTGACAAAATCAAAAGTTGCCCCCAAACACAGACTCACCTCCCATGATCTTCCTAATTTCCCTCCTTGATGTCAGTTGGACTGGCATTTCTCCTTTTGTTGTAAGAATCTCTTTGTCAGCTCCTGATTGTAATAAGTAAGAGACCACCTGACCATGATTGCGTTTACATGCCCAGTGTAAACAGGTCCTGTCCGCAGAAAAGGAAAAAAAAAAAAAAAAAAAAAAAAAAACAGAGTTAACCAAGGAGAGGTGGTTTGGGATTTCAAATTCCATATGCTAGTCAAGAAATATATGCAAGCCCATTAAGAGTTCAGCCAGAACCAGGAAGCCAGGCTGGCAACCTCAGCTTTTCTTTTCATAAAGCAGATGATCAAAATATTTAGTATGCTTGAAATTTATTTCTAAATTTCATTCCAGGCCCTTGGGAAAAACCAATTTATTCAAGGTGCTTTCGTTTCAATGGCTTCCAGGGGATTCCACCGGCCAGCTACCTCTACTGGTACTGCTGAGTGGTTTTCCATCAGTAATGTTCATTAGATTGTCCCAGTCTCCTTAAAATGTTTTTATTTTTAGAGTGCCACATTCCTTTTCAGGAAAAATAGTAACTTGCTCCATATGCATCAAATGACACACGAAGATTAAATATCATCAGGCTAATAATCATCTACAGCTTGCTCTGCTGCTGAAATTATTATTGCTATAGTAGATATTCTCAGATGAATCTCAGTTGCTCACTCTTTGCCTTTTCTTTCCTTCACACACACACACACACACACACACACACAAGGTTTTGAAATTTCCATTTTTGAAAAAGTTGGCTCCTCTAGTCCCCTCCAGAAGGCTCATCTGCTTAAGTGTAAGGCACGGCACACAGACTTTAATTCCTAAGGCACTTGAAAAATGTACATCAATGACCAAAATTTTCAAGAAGAAGCTGTTCTAACATATTAGACTCATTTAAGTAAAACTAATTATTTACTATTGTATACATAGGAAGGAATTCTGCACACTCTGAAGGGCTATTATTTTAACACTGCATAGCAATGTAATTAGCATGCTGGTTAAAAACTCCATCTTAACAGAAATGAAAGGATTCAAAGTTACTAAATTCATCCCCAGTTGCCAAAGCTGAACGATTATTGTAGAAGGAAAATATTTTTCCCCTCTGTTCTGAAATGTCCTCACTCATCAATTCTCTAACGGAGGTAAGTATCTTCAGTTTATGGCCAAATACAATATAGTAAAGAACAGAATGATGTGTTCAGTACTGAGGGATAGGTCACCAACCTGGAAGTATTAACTATCCAGAAAGTTCATTTGGTTCCAAGGAGACGTTGATTTGCCCTGGCCTCCTAAACATTTCTGACTTACAGAAAGCGAGCCTAGGGGGTATAGCTCAGTGGCAGAGCATTTGACTGCAGAAAGCGAGCCTGTCTGGCTGGCTGGGAACCACTCCACTGATACTTCAGAGTGATATTCCACACTATTATTCATTAGAATTAGGTTACCCGGGTACCTTTAAGGTAAACCGTATGAAGAAAAGATTGCCAATTTGGGAGAAATAAGGGAAGAGGCTTGATCTCAACTTCTGAAATACAAGCTCATGAAGATAAGGAAGTGTCTGCTTGGACATATAGGTACTTAATCGCTGAACAAATGAACCAAGAACAAGGTGGACATTGCTCAGAGTGGAAGGATCCAAACATCCTTGATTGTGGGCAAACTGCAGCTGAGAGAGAGACAGAGCGAAAGAGTACGTGTGTGTATCTGTGGCACAGGCTTGAAAAGTGAGTAATTATAATGATAAGCTAGCATTCAAAAATGAATGGATCATGATGAGAAAAGTATGTTCCCTTTTGGAAATAAAGTACTCACTCGCTGATAGTAAATCACTTGTTCATGACAAGCTTGAGACTGAAGAAGGTAATTTACTGCCAGCGGGTCTGAGACACTCTGGGAAAACCAACTAGCTAAAGCATCACCATGTAAAGTGGGGTTAAGTCAACACGGAACGATCTCCACAACCCCACGCCCTGAGTGATCATCATTTACAGCCCAGACCTGTGTGGCTCTGGGCAGCCATAACTCAGCCAGGAAGCATTTTCAACTTCTTCACCAGCCATTTTACTTGTTTCTTAAAGCCAAGGGGTTTGCACACACTTGAGTTACAACTGATGTGGGAATTCTATCTCTGAACTTCAACTCTTCAGGCTTTAAATTTGCAGTCAGTATATCCAGTTAGCCCTGGGAAGTATTTCAGACCAGAGGCACTGGGTATCATTCATCAGTGCTGAAATTGTGGTTATTGAGCAACTACAGATTGAAAGCAGTAACCATTCCGCTTATCTATGCTAGAGATTAAATTTGAGGGTAACCTTTGTATCCCATTAGCTAGCGCACTGCTTAATAAGAAGAAAATAATAATTAACACAGATATAATGCTTTTTTACATGGGGGACACTGTTCTAAAGGCTTCACATACATTAACTCATTCAATCTCTGAAAAGCCCATGAGTTAATGTTATTTTCAATATTCCTCCCATTTTATGGAAGAGGAAACAGAGACAGTCAGCAAATAAATAAGCCAAACCAATAATATGCCAGGTGGTGATTAAGCATTACACAGACAATAAAGGGAAGGGACTTGGGAATGCTAGAGGCAGGGCAGGGGCATGGTGCCATCTTAAATCAAGGGTCCAGGAAAGGCTCACCAACCTATCTACACTAAGACCTAAAGGAGGTGAGGGAGTAAAAGCATTTTAGACTTAAGAGGGAAGAAAAACCACAGAGGCCTTGAATCAGGATGGAGCCTGGTGTTCCAGGAAAAGCCAGGAGGCCAGGGGAGCAAGGAGGCAAACACAGAGATGAGACATAGAGGTAAGGAGGGAGAGCAGTAGGGACAGGAAGTAGAAACTCCAGTACTGCAGGCTTTTCCTCAGAGTGGGATGGTGACCACTAGAGGGTTCTGAGCAGAGTGAAAGGATCCGACTGACGATTTATGTTTTATGTTGGGATCCCTCTGGTTGCTGTGCTGAGAAGATTGCAGGGTGGAAGGGTAGAAGCAAGGAGACTAGTCGGGGGGCTGCAGCGAGAATCCAAGCAACAGGACGATGGTGGCTGTGTACCATAGGTGTAGAGGTAGAGCTAATGAGAAGTGTTAAGATTCTAACTACAGTTGTAAATGAGGCTGACAGAATTAGCTGACTGGCTGGATGTGGAATATGAGGGAGACAGGAGGCAAGGACACCATCAGGGCACCATCGTCTCTGGTCTGAGCACCCCAGACCCCGAGTTGAGTAGGCCTCAGAGGAGCAGGCCTGGGGCAATTAGGGGGATGAGGGGAGATCACGAATGCAAGCTTGAACCTCCAACATGAGGTGCCTAACAGACATCTTCTCCGATTGAGGAGAAGCCTCTTCAGGTTGCTTCAGATTCAACTTACAAATACCAAACACCTATTGCAACGTGGCTGGCACTGTGGTTAGGAAAGTAGGGTCTGGAGTCAGATGCTGGCTTCCTTTTCAGTAAATCCTATGACCTTGGGGAAATTACTTAATCTTGCCGGGCCTCGGTTTCCCCATCCATACAACAGAGAGAGTAACATCTCTGTTCTCGAGTAGTTGTGAATGAGATAATAAGGCTCAGCTCTCAGAGCCTTGTTTACGTCAAGAGCAAACTCAATACATGTTAGCGATTCATACTATGCTTCTTCTCCTAACTTGCTCACAACACTCTTGTGACTGGGAAATGAAGTTACCCAGGCAAGCTTGTATTAGCTAAAGCAGGGAAGGGTGACTGGGAAATGACTGGGAAATGAAGTTACCCAGGCAAGCTTGTATTAGCTAAAGCAGGGAAGGGTGAAGAACCTGCTGGAAAGACTGGACTCCTTCTACACAACACTGCCTCCCACTGCCAAAACAGTGAGTCACAGCTTGTAAACCACAGAGCAATGCTCAGAAAAGGTACACACAGAGCAGCAAGCTTGTTTGCAAACACTTTTAAGGAAAACAAAACCAAAAGGCAGCAGGCCACTGTTTCCTGGCCTTCTGGATAGCTATCTAGGCTGTTTTCCTTAGGAGGTAGGTAAGTCTACAAGCGAGCCAGGAAACCACGGTTGTGGTTCTGGTTAGCCTGTCAATAGCTGTGTGACCTTAGTTAGCGCTGGTTATTATTCTCTGCAGTTGGAGCCATCTCCAATGTCCCTCTCCATTCCAAAATGTAGGATTCCACTTCTAAAAAATAAAACCTTTCCAAACTCACTTTAAGCTAGCAAAAAGAGGCCTCAGGTTAAGCACGGCTTGGCTCAAATAGAACTCCAAAAATGAAGTGTGAAGAGGACAGAATAACACCACATTCGGTAACTTAACACTAAAAATTTGACCAGCACATCCTAAGATGGGGACTCCTTTAGTCGGGAAGGACTCAGTCTGCAGGCAAACATCGAGAGTCTGGATTCAAATTCTATACGTAAAATGTAATAAGGAAATAAAGCAAAAACACTCCGGGGGACCGAGTAAGTCAGCCTTCCACAGGCAGCTGCAAATCACTGGTGCAGTGAGACCACAGAGAGAGAGACACAAGAGTGATGCGAGTGATTTTTTTTTTCCTCCGGTCTTGGGAAAAGAAACCGTGCTAATTTATAGGATTCATAGTTGCTCGGTTGCTTAAATGCTTTTTTTTTTTTTTTTTTTTTTTCTGCTGTGCACAGGTGTGTTCTCCAGAAGCTCCTGCGGCAAAATAATTCAACCCCCGGAACTGGGGTGCGCGCCATACGAACGAGCGTGCGGGATCAATCGAATCGCAGCCGGCAGGGCTCCCTCCGGCCCGGCGAGCCAGCGGGGTGCGGAGGGGAGGGGGGGGCAGGCCCGGCGGGGGGCGCTGCCCGGGAGGACCACGTGGGCGGGGGCTGGGGAGGGCCGCGCGGGCGGCGGCACCGCGCAGGGGGGCGGCGGGGAGGGGGAGCCCGGGCTGGCCTCGCGAGCGCAGGCCTCCGAGGCCCCGGCGCCCGGCCACGCCTCCGCGGGCGTCCGCGGGCAGCGCCGGGCCTCGGCGGCAGGGGCGCCCCTCCCCCCGGCCCGCTGCTCTGACCTGGGCCTCCCCCGCTCCCCACTTACCAGCCGTTGACCTCGTTTTGGGAGTTCACATCCACCCCGCTCTCCACCAGTTTCTGCACCTCCCGAATGTCCCCCAAGGCCGCGGCCTCCCGCAGCCTCTCCTGCTGCTCCTTCTGCTCTAGGAGCGCGCTCATCTTCCCCTCGGGCCCAGGCCCCCGCCCGGCCGCCCCGCCCCGCCCCGCCCCGCCCCGGGCCCGTCAGCGCCGCCGCCGCCGCGGCCCGCTCCCCGCCATGCGGAGAGCGCGGGGCTCGCCCGCCCTGCTGGCGCCCGGCCCGGGGCTGCTGCTCCCGCCCGCCGCCGCCGCCGCCGCCGCCGCCGCCGCCGCCGCCGCCGCCGCCGCCCCCCGGCTGCTCCCGGCCGCGGGCCCCAGCCTCCGCCCCGGCCGCGCCTCCTGCCGGCCGCCTCCGGGGGACCCTATTCGCAGTGACAACCCCGACCCGGATGGTTTCCGTTCCTACCCTGGGCCGCGGCGCCCGGCCGGCTGCTTATGTAAGCGCCGCACCGACCGGCCCCGCCGGGATTCATGCGCTATTCTTAGCGCTCCCCGCCCCGCGGCTCGGGGGAGGAGGGCGGCGCGCGCGGGGAAGCCTCATCCCAGCGCAGGCTGCGGGCCGAGGCCTCAAAGATAATAATAATAATAATAATAATAATAATGATAACTGGTGTTTTTCACCACCCACGTCTGCTGGGCTCTTTTTCCTTATCTGAGCCGACTCCTGCCCAGCAGGATGGGGAAACGGGCTGAAAACGATCCTCCTAGTCTCCGCCCGCAGTTGCGGAGACATCACACTGCTCTTTCTTCTCTTGACGGTGCTGGGACCGTCCGGTTCGAATATCGCTGTTGTTTTACGGCTCATTTTAGAGAGGTCTTCTGATTTTGGCTTTCAGGGGAATATGTATATTGTGCCTGGGAGTCTATAGGCTGTGATTTCCTACTGCTTGTACGTGATGATTAAGGACTCTTCGTGAAGGCCATGTAAGGATAGAAGAGCGTGAAGAAAAGCACCACGGAGGCTGTACATACACAGCATTTTGCCCGACTCCTGCATGATCGACCTCAGAGCCTGGGTTGGCACTGGTTTGCGCCCCCCACCCCCACCCCCCCACACACACCGTGGGAGGAAAACAGAATATTGTTTTGCTGAGCCCAGGTGCCTCGGAGAGGTCTTCCAGTGTTGCACAGGATGGAACCTTGCGGATGGAGTCGGGAGGACTAAGGAAACCACCCTGGGGTGGATAGGAGAAAGGCCTGAACAAAGGGAGGAGATGAACTAGGAAGGGACGAATGTAGGCATGGAGTTTTCATTTCCCTCTCTTGGGGCTGCCCAGGATCTGCATGACAAGCATTTTTCTTGCTACTGTTTAAGAAAAACCCATGTCTGTTTATTCTGACACAGTCATTCGCACAGTACTCAGTGCACACCAGGTGGTGCCGACTATAAACCGACTGCGCACTTCCATTGACCCCCAAGCAAATGGGAACTCAGCTTGAGCTTACATTTTTATATGTCCCCCAATTTAAATTTTAATTCTCAGATCCAGCGTGATACTGCATCTGAGGCTGACGTGCTGCGCACTGGAATTGGGTCCTTTAACATAATTTGAGTGACACGGGAGTAGGTAGTGGCCTCTTTTTTTAAAAAAGCAGTTTTAAAAAATTGGTAGTGACTGCACGACAAAGTCTGTGAAGCCTTCCTTAAAAGGATTACAGCGTGTGCCCTAAAATAACTGTTAAATCAGTGGATGTTAATATCTTCTTAAACTGGACCTCTGCTTATCTTTGACTCCAGTCTTTTTGTTATCCTCACGTTAAAACACACACAAACAACAACAACAACAAAAGTTTTCTCTGCAAACAAAACCTCTAACCCTGGCCATAACTGAATGCAACCTGATGGCTATTCTTTTACCTCATTTGTTTATACTTCCTTTGGTCTCTAACTCACTGGATATTATTCTAGGCACTATTCTAGTCACTGAAGGTGTTGTTGCAAACAGAAGTCCCTAATTTCAAAGAATGCAGTCTGGCAGGGGAGAGAGGCAAACAATAGAAGGTGATAAGTATTACAATAGAAGTAGTACAGACATATGGCACAGTATTTGTGAGCATGAAGATTAAAACCAGACTGCATGGATTTGCATCCCAGCTTTTGGCACTCATATCTTCTTAGGTAAGTTACTTAACCTTTCTGTGCCTCAAATTCTGCATCTGCAAAATAGAGGTGATAATATTAGCACCTACTTTGCTGGGTTGTTCTACGGATTGAACGAATGTGTAAGGTCCGGACATGGGAAAGGCTCAATAGATCGTAGGTATGTGATGGCAAAGTCCAGTCAAGGAAGAGCCCCCGATAGACTGGGAAGGCAGTGTGATCATGAAGGATAACACCCAGGTCTCTGGCTGGGGAGATAATGGTGCCATTTACTGAGATTTGAGTCAAAGAAGGAAGAACAGGTTTCAAGTATGGTGATGAATTCACTTTTGATTCTGCTGAGCTGAGCCTTCTGAAGACCTTTAATTAATTAATTGGCTCATTGCCAGGTACTACGCTAAGTGTTGTGCCTGGATTATCTCATTTAATTCTCCCAATGACCCCATGAGTTAGAACCATCATTATTATCTGAGGCACAGGGAGGTAACTTGCCCAACACCATACAGCTTAGTTAGTAATAGAGCAAGGCTTTGAACTCAAGCAGTTTGATTCCATAGCCCATGCTTCTTTTCTGATTTTCCTGTTAAGTAGAGATGCCCATAAAGAGCTGTGTATATGGGTATGGCATTTAGAAAGTAGTTCTGGACGGGTGATTTGAATTTGGTAGTCATCAGTAAAAGGTGCTAGCTGAAGTCATGGGAACAGAGGGGACAGCGCCACCAGAGTGTGTTGAGTACCAAGAGAAGACAGCCAAGTACAGAACCCCAAAGAACAACCAACGTTTTAATGATGGACAGAAAAAATCCACAAATGAGCTTGAAAAGGAGCAGCTGAAATAGGAGGAAAAAGAAAGAAATGGGGAACATTTGGAGCAAAGAGAATGACCCACAGTGTCAAATCCTGCAGAAAGAGCAAGAAAGGATTGACAAGTATAGAATGGATTTAGCCACAAGGTGGTGCTGCTGGTGACCTTGGAGAAGGAAGCTGCCGTGGAGCAGTAGGGGTGGCGGCCAGACTGTCTTTCCTGTGGTTAGGAGTGAATAGGAGCTATTCCCTACATATATAGTCTGCAGGAATCTGGGAATACAGGGATGAATAAGACATGGCATATGACCGAAAAAACTCTCATTTTAAAGGGAAAGACTCGGACAGCCCTGGTGGCCCAGCGGTTTAGCACCACTTTCAGCCCTGGGTGTGATCCTGGGGACCCGGGATCGGGTCCCACATCAGGCTCCCTGAATGAAATGGAGCCTGCTTCTCCCTCTGCCTGTGTCTCTGCTTCTCTCTCTCTCTCTCTCTCTCTCTCTCTCTCTCTCTCTCTCTGTGTGTGTGTGTGTGTCTGTCATGAAAAAATAAATAAAATCTTTAAAAAAAATAAAGGGAAAGACTCATATTTGCAATGTAGTGTGGTCGACCCCAGAATGTGCAAATCTGTATAAGGTAAAATCATGGCACAAAAAGAGGGTGTTTGGTTGTGTGTGGCAGGTGGACAAGGAGGGTCCAGGTTGGCTTCATAGAGCTGAGAAATATGGGTGGTAGTTGGTGGAGTGAGGGAAGAGCATCCCATGCCTGGAGCAGCAGGACGTAGTGTACAGTGGTATGAAACAGGGGCTTACACAGTGTGGGGAACCAGTAGCAGATGAAGTTAGAGGCAGGTCAGATCATGGGTGACCTTGTGGTTTTTGAATTTTAGACTGGGGGTAATGGGGAGCCACTGAAGGGTTTTGAGCAGGAAAGAGATATGACCAGATTTACATTTATCAAAATGACTGAGGCAGCAAAGCAGATGGAGGATGGAGTCATGGAAACCGGAAGCAGTTAGGAGACCTATAGTAATTGTGATTTCTTTCTTTCTTTCTTTTTCTTTTTTAAGATTTTTATTTATTCATGCGAGACACACAGAGAGAGGCAGAGGGAGAAGCAGGCTCCCTCTTGGGAACCTCATGTAAGACTTCATCCCAGGACCCCAGGATCAGGACCTGAGCCAAAGGCAGACGCTCAACCACTGAGCCACCCAGGTGTCCCTATGATTTCTTTTTCTATGTTAGCTTGCTAGAGCTGCCATAATGAAATACCACAGACTGGGTGGTTTAAACAACAGAAATGTATTTTCTTATAGTTCTGGAAGTGAAAAGTCCCAGATCAAGGTGTCAATGGGTTTGGTTTCTCCTGAGGCCTCCATCCTTGGCTTGCAGGTAGCCCTCTTCCCTCCATGTCCTGGCATGGTCCTCCCTCTGTGTGCATACCTCCCTGGTGTCTCTTTGTGTGTCCAAATCTTTTCTTATAAGGACACCAGTTGTATCAGTTTGCCCATGCTTCTGTTCCCCAGTAGCCTCATTTTAACTTAATCATCTTTTTTTTTTAAGTAGGCTCCTCGTCCAGCTTAAGATGAGATCAAGACCCTAGCTGAGATCAAGAGTTGGATGCTTAACCATTTGAGCCACCCAGTTGATTCATCACCACTGTAAAGGCCCTATCTCAGGGATGCCTGGGTGGCTCAGTGGTTGAGCGTCTGCCTTTGGCTCAGGGTGTGATCCTGGAGTCTCCGGAGGGAGTCCCACATCGGGCTCCCTGCATGGAGCCTGCCTGTTCCTCTGCCTGTATCTTTGCCTCTCTCTCTGTGTTTCATAAATAAATAAAATCTTAAAAAAAAAAAATGAAGGGCCTATCTCCAAATATAGTCACATTCTGAGATACTGAGGATTAGAATTTCAACATATGAATTTGAGGGGGGAGGGGACACAATTCAGTCAGTTAGTACTTTCCATCAGTAACATGTATGGAATGGGGTCTGGAGACCACTGGCTGATAAAAGATTAAGTTGCTTGTCTTCTCATCATTAGGAAACAACCAACTCATATAATCTGTAGAAGTTAATGGTAAACTAGGCATTGTGATGTTAATAAAGACTATTTTCATTTCTCAGTCCCTGATGCCCAGCAGAGTCTGAAAACAGATGACACTGGTGCTGGTTGAATTAATGTAGGATAGATGAATGAATCCATTATCTGTAGTTGTAATACACATGGAATTGTGTCTGCCCTTGAGTCTAGGGAAAGGAGACTTGTAGTGTAAGACTTGTAGAGGGTGTGACTGGATAAGATTCAAAAGCATTTAGTATTTTCACTTCATTTCAAGTTATTGCTCCTTTTTTTCTTCCATTGATCAGGAGCTCCCTGGGAGAAGGGTCTTATACAACTGTCTTAGCATTCCCAGCCACTAATCCAATTCCTGGCACAGAGTACAGTTCCTGGCATGGAGCACATGTACCAGTAAAGTTTGTGGAATGAATGAGGGAATTAGATTTAAAGTTTTAGTGAGTAGAAGCTGTAACATTGCATTCAGGTTTTATAAGAACTCTGGTTCGAGATGTATACTTTCTCCCCCTTTTTGGTGGTTGTGGCACTGGTGAATCTTCAAAAAATGCTTCATTGAGGGGACACCTGGGTGGCTCAGCGGTTGAGCATCTGTCTGCCTTCGACTCAGAGTGTGATCCCAGGGTTCTGCTTCTCCCTCTGCCCGTGTGTCTGCCTCTCTCTCTCTCTCTCTGTGTGTGTGTCTCATGAATAAATAAAATCTGTAAGAAAAATAAGTGCTTCATTGAGCAAAGAGTAGCCATCAGCTGAGAAAACTTTTATCTCACTGTTATATCTACAAACTGATGTGTCTTTTTGTCTTTCTTGTTTCAGAAGAGAAAGGTCCTTTCTTGTAGCAAACGCCAATAGCTACAAATATGCTCTGAAGCTTATACAACCATTATCTTCTTCTTCCTCCTCTTCTTTTTTATTTTTCCTTTTTAAAAAATAATAAAGCTTGGGGCACCTGGGTAGCTCAGTCGGTTAAGCGTCTGCCTTCAGCTCAGGTCATTATCTCGATGTCTGGGTATCAAGCCCTGCATCGGGCTCCCTGCTCTGCTTCTCCCTCTCCCTCTGCCCCTCCTGCTTGTACTCTCTCCTTCCCTCTCTCTCTCAAATAATTAAAATCTTAAATAATAATAAAAAAATAATAATAATAAAGCTTGACTACCCTATGTTCTCCTACAAATGGACCTTGAGAACTTGCTTGGGAGGTTCCAACAGGGGAGCACAGCTACTCACATAACCTTTATCTTTTTTTTAAAGATTTATTTATTCATGAGAGACACAGAGAGAGAGAGAGGCAGAGACACAGGCAGAGGGAGAAGCAGGCTCCATGCAGGGACCCTGATGTAGGACTTGATTCTGGATCCCAGGATCACGCCCTGAGCCAAAGGCAGATGCTCAAACTCTGAGCCACTCAGGCATCCCTCTACTCATATAACTTTGACAGAAACATGGTCCTCCTCTATTGGGGAAGGCTGTCCTCTTTGACCAAGCTTTTAACTTTTGAGGGTGGGGAGATGCACAAGGAGTGGTGAGGGTGAGGCAGATAGGTAACACCCACCTAGCCGGCCAGATCAGCTGGCAATCAACCCTGGCAATCAATGCGGTGACAGATGTTGCAGCCAGATCACCCTTCCATCCTTCTTTTTTTATGTTTGAAGATCTGGGGCGCCTGGGTGGCTCAGTCAGTTGAGTATCTGCCTTCAGCTCAGGTTGTGTGTGATCTCAGGGTTCTGGGATCCTGCTCAGAGAGAAGGCTGCTTCTCCCTTTCCCTTTGCTCCTCCCCTTGTTCGTGCTCTAATAAATAAATAAAATCTTAAAAAAAATAAATTTGAAGATCTAATCGGCTTTATTAAATGATTCATGAATCGGGCAGCATCCCATCAGGCAGAGAGAGGAGCTCTACTACCACCTTCTTAAAAACTTACAACTTTTGGGGCACCCAGCTGACTCAGGGTTGAGAGTTCAAGCCCCACACTGGATGTAGAGATTACTTAAATAAAAATAAAACTTGAAAAATAACCACCTTACACCTTTCATCTTCCACCTCTTCCTCTGACATTAAACATATCCTAATTTCCCATTAAACAAAAGCCTCCCTTGAGGCACCTGGGTGGCTCTGTCGGTTGGTTAAGTGTCTACCTTTGCCTAAGGTCATGATCCCAGGCTCCTGGGATTTTAACCTGCATCAGGCTCTCTTCTTAGTGAGGAGCCTGCTTCTCCCTCTCCCTCTGCCTGCCAGTCTGCCTATTTGTGCCCTCTCTGTCTGTGTGTCAAATAAACAAATAATATCTTAAAAAGAAAAAGCTTCCTTTGGCCCATACCTCATTTTAGTTTTCATCCCATTTCATTCCTTCCCTTCTTTTATATTTTTTAATGATTTATTTTAGAGAGAGAGAGAGAGAGAACGAGCACATCAAAAAGGAGAAATCTCAAGCAAACTCCCCGCTCAGCTCAGAGCGCAACTCAGGGCTCCAATTTTATGACCGTAATCTCAGGTAAGCCCTGAAATCATGACCTGAGCTGAAATAGTCAGGCACTTAACTGATGGAGCCACCTAGGTGCCCCTCAGTCCTTTCCTTTTTTTTTTTTTTTTTAAGATTTTATTCATTTATTCATGAGAGACACACACACACACACAGAGAAAGAGAGAGAGAGAGACACACACACACACACAAAGACACAGGCAGAGGGAGAAGCAGGCTCCATGCAGGGAGCCTGGTGTGGGACTCCAGGACCACACCCTGGGCTGAAGGCAGGTGCCAAACCGCTGAGCCACCCAGGGATCCCCACACTCCTTCCCTTCTTAAGATGAGTTGTCCAATCACCATTTAATTTCCCAATTCCCCTTTCATTCTCCAATCCATTCCAATCTAGCTTCTTTTTTTTCTAGATTTTATTTGAGAGAGAGAGAGAGAGTGATAGAGCATGAATGAGGTGGAGGGGCAAAGGGAGAGGGAGAAACAGACTCCCCACTGTGCAGGGAGCCCAAAAGGAGGGCTCAATCCCAGGACCCCGGGATCATGACTTGAGCTGAACTAGTCACCCAGGCGCCCCTCCAATCTGGCTTCTGACTCTAAGAGCCAATGGATACTTTGGGTCTTTTCATACTAGACCTTCTACAGTTTTCTGCAATCTTCTTGAAACAGTTTTTTTTTTTTTAAGATTTTATTTATTTATTTATTCATGAAAGACAGAGAGAGTCAGAGACACAGGCAGAAGGAGAAGCAGGCTCCATGCAGAGAGCCTGATGTGGGACTCGATCCTGGGACTCCAGGGTCACACCCTGAGCTGAAGGCAGTGCAAAACCACTGAGCCACCCAGGGATCCCCAAAACAATTTCTATTTTTGTTGTTTATTTGTTTTGCCATCCCTGACTCTATGGTCTTCAGATTTTCCTTTTACCTCTTCAGCTTCTCTTTCACAGTATCTTTTGCTGGTTCCTTCTCTACCTAAGTCAAAAGCAGAGTCTCTTGAATGTTTGGCATCCTCAGGCCATCTAACAGGCATCCTGCATACCCAGGACCTGTAGTCTTATGTATATATGAAATAATGATGAACACTGTTTCATATGACATGGCCTTCATATTTGCTACTTCTCCCTGCCTTGAATTCTTTTCTCTTCACTTTGCTTGGTTGAATCCTTCTTTTAGGTCTAAAGTAATTTCCAGAGTCCTCTCTGTTACACTTCAACAGAACCCTGTTTTCCCCCCCTTATTATAACAAATGATTAAATGAACTTAAAATATGTTGGGCCTGTTCTACATGCCATACATTGTATCAATTAATTTAATCTTCACAATACCACCCTGTGCAGGGGACTGTTAAAAAAAAAATTCAACTAGTAAACTCCCATCCAGCAAGTAGACAACTCTGAGGTGCTATACAAAATGAAAGGATTTTGTAGGTAGAAGAATAATGGGACAAAGAAGTAAAGACTGGACTGTTTCAGGCAAGGTTGCCTCACTAGTGCCAATCAGGAAATTCCAGATTTATTGGTTTATTTTTAAAAATATTTTATTTAGGGATTCCTGGGTGGCGCAGCGGTTTAGCGCCTGCCTTTGGCCCGGGGCACGATCCTGGAGGCCCGGGATCGAATCCCACATCGGGCTCCCGGTGCATGGAGCCTGCTTCTCCATCTGCCTGTGTCTCTGCCTCTCTCTCTCTCTCTGTGTGACTATCATAAATAAATAAAAAAAATTAAAAAAAATATTTTATTTATTCATGAAAGACACAGAGAGAGGCAGAGACATAGAGGGAGAAGCAGGCTCCCCGTGGGGACTCTGATGCGGGACTGATCCCAGGACTCAGGATCACCACCTGAGCCAAAGGCAGATGCTAAACTATGAACCACCCAGGTGTTCCCAAATTTACTGGTTTATTTATTTTTTTTATTTATTTAATTTTTATTTATTTATGATAGTCACAGAGAGAGAGAGAGAGAGAGAGAGAGAGAGGCAGAGACACAGGCGGAGGGAGAAGCAGGCTCCATGCACCGGGAGCCCGACGTGGGATTCGCCCTGGGCCAAAGGCAGGCGCCAAACCGCTGCGCCACCCAGGGATCCCCGATTTACTGGTTTAAATTCTTCTCCTGGGAGAGGCTAAAACTGCAATTAGGTTACATATTAAGTCGTAATTGGGGGGGGGTTCTTTTTTTTTCTTCTAAGATTTTATTTATTCATGAGAGACACAGAGAGGCAGAGACACAGGCAGGGGGAGAAGCAGGCTCCATGCAGGGAGCCCGACGTGGGACTGGATCCCGGGTCTCCACGATCACGCCCTGGGCTGAAGGCAGGCGCTCAACCGCTGAGCCACCAGGCGTCCCTGTAGTGGGGTTTTTTCAACAGTGACTTCAATCTGGGCCCTGTTATTTCTTTTTATCGGGGCCACTATTCTAAGTTCCATTTCCTAGATGGGAAAAAGAAGGCACAGAGAGGCAGAGCCAGGATTATCATCACCAAAGCAGGCTGATCTGGCTTTAGAGTCCATACCCTTCACTGCGATGGAGAACTTAACCACAATTTATATGGATAGATTTCATTTTCTTTACCGACTGTCTCCGTCAAGAATCCTCAAGGTCTGGGGCGCAAGGACTTAGCTTCAACCTTCAAGGGCTTACCTGGCACACGGTAAATACTCAATTGTTCAACAGATGAACAGCTGAAACACAAACTGGGTGGCTCAGCGGTTGAGCGTCTGCGTTTGGCGCAGGTCGTGGTCCCGGGGTCCTGGGATCGAGTCCCGCATCGGGCTCCCCAGAGGGAGCCTGCTTCTCCCTCTCTGCCTGTGTCTCCGCCTCTCTCTCGGGGTCTGTCATTAATGAATAAAGTGTTAGACAAAAAACTCGATTAATTCGAATAAGTACAAAAAAAAAAAAGAAAAAAAAGAGGATCTCTCTCTTCCCGCTCCATCTCCCACCCAGTGAATCAGGGGACCTGGGAGGGGAGGAGCGCCCGGCAGGAGAGGAGGCGTGATCAGACACAGGAGGAGCGTGCACACGAGCTTCAGCTTCCTCCCCCGGGCCACGGTACCGACCGCACCGCGGGGTACCAAAGGCTACCCTACCCCCTTTCTTCATCTCTACACGGACTCCCGCATCGCCCCGCGTGAAAGAACGCGGAGACGGCGCGCGCCGGGCGAGGCAGGCGCGCAGCGTCACGGAACCGCGCGGCCCTCGGCGCAGCCCAGCGCGGAGGAGGGCGGTGCCACCCGGCAGGGGCGGGATCCCAGCCCGGCGGCGACAGGCCCCGCCCCCGGGCCGGCGGAAGCGGGGCTCGAGCTCACCTCCCAGACCTGGGCGTGTCCCCGCGGGCGCACGCGCGCGCACGGCATGCTGGGAAGGCGCCCGCGCGGCGGCCATTTTGTCTTGTCGGCTCCTCTTTAGAGGAGGCTTTTGGGCCTGCGAGCGGGCTGAAAGGGTTGGCGACCGTGTCGCCGGCGTTTCCTTTGGCGGGTGCCAGGGCTGGTGGGAGCAGCCGCCCGAGGAAAGCACCATGATTTCGGCCGCGCAACTGTTGGATGAGTTAATGGGCCGGGACCGAAACCTCGCCCCGGACGAGAAGCGCAGCAACGTGCGGTGGGACCACGAGAGTGTAAGTCCCGCGGGCCTTGGGTCTGTGCCCGGGCGCCGTGGGGGAGGGGAGCGGCGCGGGCTGGGGCCCGGCCGGCCGGCGGCGCGGTGTGGGGCGCGGGCCGCGCGGGGTCGACTGTCTGATCCTGTGGCGGCGAGGGAGGAGCCCGCCCGGGTCCGGGGATGAGGATGATTTGTTGTTGTTGTTGTTGCTTTAGTGTTGGGGAAGTCCAGGAGGGCCCTTGGCACGCTCGAAGAGCACCTTAACGAGGCAGGGAAACGCGGGAAAGGAATTTATTACATTTCAGAGGCTCTGGAGTTTTCGCCTCGTTATGAAACGGGGGGGAAAAAAGATAAATTCTTCCGTTATTTGGGTGGAGCGTCGTATTGAGAGCGAAATTCCTGGCCAGGGTTGCTGGTAAAAATCGCGGCACCCTGTTTATCCCTTCAGTAATGGTTCGATTTCGACGCTTCCGTGAGGAAATTTAGATTTTTAAGAGGTCATGGAACGTGAAGGTAAGGTTTCCCGTGATGATTTTACAGATACTGTCGGCGGGGGGGGGGGGGGTGCAGGACGTTTTAGGAAGCCCTTCATGTAGGCGGTTGTCAAGGGCTTTTTCTTTCACGTAAAACACTCCTTCGATAAGAGTACACGTATCTTGATGAGCTCTGAGAAACGTAAGAATTGTTGAATCACTGTATTGTACACCTGAAACTAACAAAAGTGTTCGTTATACTTGGATAGAGCAAAACTCACTTGGTCCTTCTTTACCTTTTGAATAGGGGTAAATAGAAACCCGGTTTCACAGGTGAGACTTGAGAGGCTGCCCGAGGTCTCTTGGCAAGTTAAGTGGCAGAACTAAACCCAATATTGGTAGTCTTGTTCACCTTCCACAATTCTGTCGAACTGACTCTCTGCGGAAGCCAGTGCATTTCAAGTGTTTTGAATACGGAGCGTTATGGTTATGTTAAGTCTCAACTTGAAGAACAGGCGTAGATTTTTTATTTTGTTTAGCTTGCGGTTATAATCAAACAACATGGTAATTTAAAGGCAGTTACTAATCAAAATGTATATACTACAGATAGGCTTTTTTAAGAGGCTAGTTGCTTACTCTTTTTTTTTTTTTTTTTTTTTTTTGATGTAGGTTTTGGTCAGAGTAAAATTTCTCTTTTGCAACGCAGGAAAATAAGCAGGTGCTACATGAGTCCTTTCCATGTCTTAACAAATAGTGGCTAAAGCTGTATTGGAGTGTTGCTTGATTCCAAAATAGCGTGAAGGATTATGGTAGAATTTATTGTGTGCGGTCAAATTCACACATCTGTCACTGACCTCAAGAGAGGGGAAGCTTTTGGAAAGCCTGCCTGCCTTTCTTTTCCTGTTGGTTTTGTTTGTTTGTTTTTGTATTTTGACATTGGGTTTTTCTCCCTGCTTGTTAAAATAGGAAGATGAGTAACTTTGTTGCTTGTTTTGACCCTCTTTCTAGGCATTTGTCAGAATGAAGTCAGGTGCTTTGTTTTTTTTTTTTTTTTTTTTTTTTTTTACTACTTAGGAATCTTTCCATCTTGCCTTGCAAAAAAAAGAACATTATAATTTAGGACATTTGGATTAAAGAGAAAATTGCTTTTGATTGCCTGGTCATCAATTGGAGTAGTCTAACATCTATGCCTCCTTGGTTTTGAAACTTTGTGTTCCTGATTGTATTTTACTGCCACATTGCTTTCTATACCTGGGTTTACAGTTAGCAGTGGAGCTGTGGAATAGCAACTTGGTCTTATATCATTTCAGCTACAATCCTTCTCTTATGCCTTTAATGGTAGGTTGCACTTCATTCTCTATTCAAGTATTTGAAAAAGTCAATTACCGATTTCATATTCACATCTGTCTCGGGGTGGGGGTGGGGTGGCAGGAGGAGGTTGGTATTGACCTGGAACAAAGCACATGGCCTAGTCTAACTATGACTGAATGACTCCAGGGTATAATAAAGCTGTGGAAGCTCAGGGCATCATTTCCGGGTTATTTGCATAGTCTTATGCTGTTGGTTGTTAGTGGTAAAATCTTGGAGGAATGGACAACCCTAGCATATACCGTAAAGGTTTCAGGATCACTGCAACCTGATATTACCAAATATTTTTACATTCCTATTCTAATCTTGAAAAATTTCCTTGCTACATTTGCACTAGATGGGAAAAGCTATTTCGGCTGGGTGAAGTTCTTTTGTTTAACAATTGAAACGGAAACTTTACCTTAGTGGTAAAGGTACTTCTTGGAAGTCTGTGACTGACTTGTGGAATTTGTTTTATTTTTTATTTTTTTTTTAATTTTTTTTTTTTTAATTTTTTTTTTAATTTTTATTTATTTATGATAGTCACAGAGAGAGAGAGAGGGAGAGAGGCAGAGACATAGGCAGAGGGAGAAGCAGGCTCCGTGCACCGGGAGCCTGACGTGGGACTCGATCCTGGATCTCCAGGATCACGCCCTGGGCCAAAGGCAGGCGCTAAACCACTGCGCCACCCAGGGATCCCTTTTTTTTAATTTTTATTTATTTATGATAGTCACAGAGAGAGAGAGAGAGGCAGAGACACAGGCAGAGGGAGAAGCAGGCTCCATGCACCGGGAGCCTGACGTGGGATTTGATCCCGGGTCTCCAGGATCGCGCCCTGGGCCAAAGGCAGGCGCCAAACCGCTGCGCCACCCAGGGATCCCTGTGGAATTTGTTTTAAATGCAGATTTCTGTACCTCATCCATAAGAGATTATGATCTGTAGGTCTGAGGGAAAGCTCCGGAAATCAGGATTTTCTTTAAATGGCCTCTTATGCATTCTAAAGCTTGTGCACTACAGTTTCCTGACACACCTGGGTTTTTAGTTGTGAGCTAGTAGCACTTGAGGCTTCATTTTAAGTGAAGGATGCTTCGGTGATGCTAATTATTGGTTTTTCCTTTGTTTGTAATGGTGTATATACGGAACCACTATCCTGGTTGAATCTTGGAAAGTGCTTTACTGGGGTTTTACAGGCCTTTCCAGCCAGATTTGAGAGGAAGTTTTCAGCTAAAGTCAAATCACTTTTATTTTATTTTTTAAGGTTTTGTTTATCTGTTCATGAGACACAGGGAGGGAGAGAGGCAGAGACACAGGCAGAGGGAGAAGCAGGCTCCATGCAGGGAGCCCGACGTGGGACTTGATCCCCGGTCTCCAGGATCACGCTCTGGGCCACCCGGGCTGCCCTTAAAGTCAAATTACTTTTAATACTATTGCAAGGATTCATTCATATATCTTACTGCCTTGTTTATTAATATTTTACATTTCCTTGAGATTAATATTTTTGCATAAAGCAGTTTATTTGCTCTGTCCACAGCAAAGAAGAAAGCATGTGATTTTTAACTACTTCTTGTGAGTACCTTTCAGTTAGTGTCCACTTGGGGATATTTCTGTGTTTGCCAGAGAAGGCATGAATAAATAGCTTTCACATTAGCTGAATAGATTGTAGGGAATTTCTCCCTCAAAAAATTATTTATGAGAGGAGGGAGAGGCAGAGGAGGGGAGAGAGAATCTTAAGCAGGTTCCATGCCCAGCACTGAGCGCAGCACAGAACTCTGTCTCACGACCCTAAGATCTTGACCTGAGCTAAAATCAAGAATTGGACACTTAACCCACTGAGCCACCCAGGTGCCCCCTATTTTTTATTCTTTTTTTTTTATTTAAAGATTTTTTTTATTTTTATTTTTATTTACTTATGATAGTCACACACAGAGAGAGAGGCAGAGACATAGGCAGAGGGAGAAGCAGGCTCCATGCACCGGGAGCCTGACCTGGGATTTGATCCCAGGTCTCCAGGATTGCGCCCTGGGCTAAAAGCAGGCGCTAAACCGCTGCACCACCCAGGGATCCCTATTTTTTATTCTTTGCATGGGACTTTGTTTGTTTGTTTGTTTATGACTTTATTTATTTATTTGAAAGATTTATTTATTTATTCATTCAGAGAGAGCGAGAGAGGGGCAGAGACATAGGCAGAGGGAGAAGCAGGCTCTATGCAGGAAGCCCGATGTGGGACTCGATCCCGGGTCTCCAGGATCACACCCCGGGCTGCAGGCGGTGCTAAACCGCCAGCAGGGCTGCCCTGCAGGGGACTTTAAAGTTTGGTATAGAATCTTCATTATCTTTTGTATAATATAACAGGAACTTTGTACTTCAAAAAGAGGTTTTTACATTGTAAATCTCAACCCAGAAATGAAATTATTTAACTGTTGACTTACCTCTGATTCTGATAATATCCAAAATGAGATTTCTTTTATAATTTATCAAATTCAAGTATGCCCCCTGTTTGGTGAAGATTTAATAATTTAGGAAGGTAATTGAACTAAATGTTCTTTTCTAAAATCTTCAGGATGTTAACAAATATTTTCATTGACACTGAAAACTATTTGGAAAGGAAAAGCTAAAGCTCTGTCCACATTTTTACTTGTAAACTTTGAAAACAAAAATTGGTAATTATAGTGCATCACATCTAAGTATTTCACTAGATTTAATTCAGAGTCACCAAAATATTCTGTCAGAAATGTAGGCATTTCTGGTCGTATTCTGTAGTACATGTTAAGTGTTGGGCTTCTTCAAATTGGCAGCAGTCTATGTGTTGTATATGTATGTAACTATTGTTTGCTTTTTCTTCCCAAAACATATACAAAAGTAGAGTGAATATTATAATGAATTCTCTATGTAACCATACCCAATGCAACATTATCAACACATTGCCAGTATTGTCTCTATATTCCTTATCCTTTCCTTTTTTGAAGCAAATCTATCATTTAAGCTTTAAAGACATCATCATACATCTCTAAAATACAAGGATTTCAAGAAGGCGTAACCACAATACTATCATCACATTGAAAATATTAAGGTATTTCTTTAATATTTGATTCCTTTAAGAAAAATGTGTGTCATTAGAGTTGATTTCTTCACAAAGAGAGAGAGTAGCTTAAGTTAGTAATAATAGTGCTTCATTGTTTTATGAAATATGTTTAATTTTTTCATCATTTCTCTTTTTTTAAAGAGAAAATTTTGTTTGGAGGGGAGGGATGGAGGGAGACTCTTAAGTAGACTCTGTGACCAGGGGTCACGGGGCTCCATCTCATGACACTGAGATCACCACCTGAGCAGAAACCAAGAGTCGGCTGCTTAACTGACTGTAGCATCCAGGTGCCCCCCAGTTTTCTCATCATTTCTTAGTTGTAACTTGGGGAAATTTATTGTATTCATTTATTCAACGAAAATGTAGCACTATAACAACATAGGCATTTGGCTTAAGAGCATCATCAATCTGGTGGCAGATATTATAAAGGAGTAAACGTGCTTTTGTAAAACAACATGTATAGGGTCTAGAAAAGCACACATTAGAGGGGCATCTAATAATCTAGACTGGCGTATGTACTTGGGAAAGGCCTCTTACAGTGACCCTTAAGTACTGGGACCTGAAGGATGGTAGGAATGACCCCAGGGAATGGGAGAGAAGACAGATGTTACTAGAGGCTGGAGAAAATCTTAGGCCTGAAAAATTGAATAGTGTTACAACAGAGTCATTGTTTTTGTTGGGGCAGAGGACGTGTGGATAGATGGTCGGGAATCTGTGTTTGAGTGCTTTTTATAAGCCTTGTTCAAAGTTGGGATTGAATTACATTGGGAAACAATTGAAGACTTCTAAGCAGGAGGTTGAATATCAGATTGACTGTTGTCAACATGATGAATTTTTAGATTACCTGAAGTAGAAATTGAATAGATATATTCTGTTGATGATGTGTTTATAAAATGGAACTTGTTATCTCATGGAACCAAAAATGTATCCACGGTTGTTAGTAACTTAGAATACCAGAGAAACTCTCAAAGACATCCACAGACAGTATTTTAGCTAGGGGCCTGTATTACAGTTCTGTTAGAGCGTATTACAGTTGTAAAGACATTTATATGTCCTTTAATGATTTGAAGGCTTTACGATCTGTAAATAACTATCTGGCCTGACTGTTGGGTGAGAAACAACTAGGAATTCAACTGACTTGGGAAAGCACTTTAACAAAAATAATGCAGGCGGCATTGAAAATATTTGATTAGCTCAAGGGAGAACTGTTTGATTCAGGTGGGTGTAGAAAGACAAAAATCAATGTTTTTCTTATTTTTAAAACATTTCAGCGTAACTGTGCTTACAGAAATATACTTATATTGGTTAATAGAATGCAATATAAGTTTAACTTATCCTACACAATTTGGACCAAAAATTGGTACATGGCTTAGGCTTTAAAAGAATTTGCAGTCTGATTTGTTTTTCATCTGTTACAAATGTATATAAAAGATCAATAAGGTATTCTTAAGGTACTTTTGTGATCAGAAGTGGTCTAAATCGATGACCAGAATGGATTGTGCCTTGAAGAATTGAAGAGTAAATGCTTTAAAAAAAAAAAAAAAAAAAAGTTTGTTAACGGTGGAGGTCTCAGCAATATTCTGAGTTTTCTGAGTTACTTATGCTTGCTTGTTTTCCAGTGTGTGTTAAGTCCTCTTTACATTAAATAATAGTTAAAGATTGATTCCATTAATATATTGGGAGGGAATTGATTTTATTATGTTTTCCTTTGAGTTTAGCATCATTAAAATTATTACTTTTAAAGATTTTGTTTGATAGTGAGAGCCAGAGAGCACAAGTGGGGGGGGGGCAGCAGGAGCGGGAGAAGCAGGCACCGCTAAAATTATTTTTCACCAGAGGAGACATGCTTACTGTGAAAAATTAAAATTTAACTTAGAAATAAACTGCCCCATGCTGGGTGTAGAGATTACTTAAATGAATTTTTTAAAAAAGAATCTTAAAAAAAATAAAGTGGAATTTATTTTAAGTGACTTTTTTTTTAAGTGACATTTTAAAAAGTAGAATCCCCTCCCAATGACAAATTCCCTTGGAAAACTTAAAAAAATGTTATGTGTCTGAGCCTGTCCTAATAACTTAACAGACATATACCCATGTATATATGTGTGTGGGGGTATATATGTATGTATATATATGCGAAAGCTATAGGTAGCTCAATATAATATTATGTAATACATAAACATAAACGTTTAACAATTTTCATTTTTATTGTGGCATCTTTCCTTGTTGGTACATAGAAATCTACCTTAATTGGGGTACCTGACTTGTTTAGTTTGTAGAATGTGTGACTCTTGATCTTGGGATCTCGGGGTTGTGAGTTTGAGCCCCACATCGGGTGTAGAGATTACGTTAAAAAAAAAAAAAACTTAAAAAAAAAACTTTCCTTAATTTTTTTTTTCTTCACTGGTAGTAAATTCACTAAAGGATGATTTTGAGATTGAACTCTTCTCATCAGTGATGCTACCTTAGATTTATCAGGAGATGAATGACAAGAATCTTGGCTATCCCACTCCCTTGGTACCTATTACCCCTTCCACCTTGGTTATCCGATTGTTAGCTCCATGATGGATATTTAGTGAAGGCTTGCTGACTAAAAGATTGTTAGTATTTTTAGTTAAAGATCTTAGTGGGGGATCCCTGGGTGGCTCAGTGGTTTAGCACCACCTTCGGCCCAGGGCGTGATCCTGGGGACCCGGGATTGAGTCCCACATGGGGCTCCCTGCATGGAGCCTGCTTCTCTCTCTGCCTGTGTCTGCCTCTGTGTGTGTGTGTGTCTCATGAATAAATAAATATATATTTAATAAAAAAATAAATAAGTTTATTTAGTATATAAATAAAATCTTAAAAAAAAAAGATCTTAGTGGGATGTCTGGGTGGCTCAGTGGTTAAATGCCTGCCTTTGGCCCAGGGTGTGGTCCTGAGGTCCCGGGATCCAGTCGCATATCGGGCTCCCTGCATGGGAGGGAGACCTGCTTATGTCTCTGCCTCTCTCTCTCTCTCTCTCTCTCTCTCTCTCTCTCTCTCTCGGTCTCTCATGAATAAATAAATAAAAATCTTAAAAAAAAGAGAGAGAGAGAGAGAGATCCTTAGTCCCTGGGGTGGGTTAAAAGAGGCAGTCTAGGGGTGCCTGGGTGGTTCAGTTGGTTAAGTGTCTGCCTTTGGCTCAAGTCATCATGATCCCAGGGTCATGGGATCAAGCCCCACATCGGGCTCCCTGCTCAGCTGAGAGCCTGCTTCTCCCTTTTCCTCTGCAGCTCCCCCTGGTTGTGCTGTCAGATAAATAAATAAAATCTTAAATAAAAAAAGCAATCTAATTAACTAGAGTTTAATGAGTAGAGTAACATTTTGATGTGCTTACAGTAGTATCTTAAGGAGTGTTGAAGAATGGAAAGAACATATAGAACCTGATTAGAAAAGTGGGTTCTAATCTGGATTCTGTAAATAGCTAGATGGCTTTAGGGCAGGTCAAATGGTTGATCTCCCTGGTCTCACATGGGGTGATCGGACTAAGTTGTAAGTAGCACCTGGTTAGCCCACTGGCAGGCATGTCTTACCTGGTGTATATAGTGCCTAAAACCATTTTTTAAAAAGTAACTGAAGTAGTATTGTAAAAATCAGACAAATTGCCCGGCTCTCCCAGTGTAACAAGCATATAATTTAAAGTGTTATAATCTCCTGTGAAATAGTCTCCTTTTTTAAATATTAGGAAACCGAAGCAGAGTTAAAGTCTGTAGTTCACAGTGGGTGTCAGCCCCAATTGAAACTCTGCACTTTGTTGTCTATGTATATGTTTACCCATGCCCATTTCATACTGTTACTTTTTTCACATATTGTTTTTGTTTTCCTTATGACTGGAATGTCTTGCAGTCTTTTTACTTCTGAATCTAAGTACCAGTTCAGGCTTTACCACCTGATGACCAGACATTCCTGACTAAAATCACTTCTGTACCTGGTGTTGCATATATATTCTAGTATATTGTATTTTTTGTTTTTGATTGTCTTCATTAGACTGATCTTGAGGAGTGGGGCTTACTCATTCTTGGATTTCCTGAATTGTTTTTAGCACATAGTATTAAGTGATTGTTGAAGTGCCATTTTTTACTTGTTAAAATTAAACTGTCACTTAAAGGCCACTTTATTATTATTTTTTAAATTTATTTAAGTAATCTCTATACCCAGCATGGGGCTCAAATTCACAACCCCAGGATCAAGAGTTGCATGCTCCACTGACTGAGTCAGCTGGGTGCCCCTCTTGTTTTCGTGATGAGCCGTTTTTGAGGATCCTAGAGATTGACACAGTTTAACTTTTTTTTTTTAAATTTTTATTTATTTATGATAGTCACAGAGAGAGAGAGGCAGAGACACAGGCAAAGGGAGAAGCAGGCCCATGCACCGGGAGCCCGACGTGGGATTCGATCCCGAGTCTCCAGGATCGCGCCCTGGGCCAAAGGCAGGCGCTAAACCGCTGCGCCACCCAGGGATCCCAAGATTGACACAGTTTAAACAAAGGAATAGTAGTCTTATATTAGTTATGATAAATAGGAACGCTATTAAAAAACAATAAAATCAAAATAAGATGCACAATAGTAAAGTTTCATACCTATGAGTGCTGTATACTAAATTTAATTTTAAATTATATTACCATACAATTTTTAGATGTAAATAATGGTAAATGCTGGCAGTAGCTATTACTAAGCTCTTATATGTAATTATTACAGTTATTGGAAATTTGTTAATTTTTGAGCCCTTGAAACCAGGGTTAATAGTCTGAAAGATAAATGGCATACCTTGTCTCTTTCCTCCTCCCTCAAATAAAAGAGATGCCTAAATATTTTTTAAATTGAATATTGGCATTGGTATTTTATTGTGATACACTTAATGTGGGTGCCCAGTGTAACAAATCAGACTTTTTGATAATTGGGAAAGTATATAGCATTTTTATTTTTTTTTATTTTTTTAACTAATTTATTTTTAAAGATTTTATTTATTCATGAGAGACGGGGGAGGGGGGGCAGAGACATAGGCAGAGAAAGAAGCAGGCTCCATGCAGGGAGCCCAATGTGGGACTCGATCCCAGGACTCTAGGATCCTGCCCTGGGCCGAAGGCAGACGCTTGACCACTGAGCCACCCAGGCATCCCAGTATATAGCATTTTTAAATGTTACATGGGCACTGAAAGTTTGGACATAATTTGAAAGAACATTAACTATTTAGACATTTAGGAATCTTTTTAATAATTTATAAGAATACTGTTTACGTTGCAAAGAATAATTTTAAAAAAACAGTATTTAGAAGAACTGCTAAAGAAAAGAAAATGATACAAAGATACTCTTGACATGGCTATGTATAACAGGATAATATTAATATAAAACTAAATCTGTTGTTTAGATATGATTTTTGAATTTTTTTTTTAAGACCCTGAAATCATGACCTGAGCCGATAAGCCACCCGGGCACCCCTGATTTTTGAATCTTTGCTCTTTACCTTAATTCTTGACACAGTTTATGGAACCATATTCAAGTGTGAAACAGTTGACCTTTGGGGTGCTTGATTGGCTCAGTCAGTAGAGCATGCGACTCTTGATCTTGAGGTTGTGGGGTTTGATCTCCACAATAGGCGTAGAGATGATTTGTAATCTCTGCTCCAAGTGATTTAAAAGTAATTTCTATGCCCAACATGAGGCTCAGACTCAGAACCCTGAGATCAAGGGTTGCATGTTCTACTGAGTCAGCCAGGTTCCCCATGGAGATTGCTTTAAAAAAGAAAAAAAAAAAGAGTTGATCTTTAAGGAAGAATATAATTTCAAATTTAACATCCAGTCCTAACATCCAATCCTCAACAATGAAGTATTATACGAAAGAGACACTTTAGAATTGTGCTTAACAGTTTTTGGTTTCCAGTATATAGAATTAAATATCGGGGATCCCTGGGTGGCGCAGTGGTTTGGCGCCTGCCTTTGGCCCAGGGCGCGATCCTGGAGACCCGGGATCGAGTCCCACGTCGGGCTCTCGGCATGGAGCCTGCTTCTCCCTCTGCCTGTGTCTCTGCCTCTCTCTCTCTCACTGTGTGCCTATCATAAATAAATAAAAATTAAAAAAATAAAAGTTTAGAATTAAATATCAACTAGAGCAGTCTTGAGATGGATCTGAAGAAGTTTCGAAAGTGGAGAGAATTAGAAGTTGGTTTCCTGATTATAGTCTGCTCCTACTGTAGGAGCCTGAGCCCATCAGGAGTTGCTCAGTAAAGTGCTGGTGTATGTGACAATATCCAGTACATTGTAGTTAGTTAGTTGAAGTCTGGATCTTGGGCAGCCTGGGTGGCTCAGTGGTTTAGCGCCACCTTCAGCCAAGGGCGTGATCCTGGAGACCAGGGATCGAGTCCCCTGTCAGCCTCCCTGCATGGAGCATGCTTCTCCCTCTGCCTGTATCTCTTTCTCTCTCTCTCTCTCTCTCTCTCTCTCTCTCTCTCTCTCTCTCTCTCTCTCTCTCTGTGTGTGTGTATGTCTCATGAATAAATAAATAAAATACTTAAAAAAAAGTCTGGATCTTATATTGATCCAGATTGGTCTAAATAAATGTTTTTAATAAATAAATAAATAAATAAATAATAAATAAATCTATTTATTTATTTATTATTTATTTATTTATTTGAGACACAGAGAGAGAGAGATGCAGAGACACAGAGGGAGAAGCAGGCTCCATGCAGGGAGCCCGATGTGGGACTCGATCCCAGGACTCCAGGATCACACCCCGGGCCAAAGGCAGGCACTAAACCGCTGAGCCACCCAGGGATCGCCCTGTTATTTGTAATTTAGATAGTGATTTCCAAATCCTAATCTGTAAATTGGTTCTGGTCTTTAATAAATTTAGAACAATAATAACAGTGTAGGTTTTTTGTTTTTATTTTAATAAAATTTGGTCTCTGGGTATCTTTTCCATATTTGTTGTTGCTATGTGGGGAGAGCAGTGATTAAAAGTAGATAGTGGAAAATATTAGTAACTCTTTGTCCATCCTGCACATTTTTTACTAAAATCTGGGAGTTTGAAAGTCCCTAAATTAACGTCTTTTAACAAATGAAATCGTTCTTACTTGGTTAAAAGATAAAAGCTTAAGAAATGAGACAGTAGTAATTTGGCACCCTTTTCCAATATACTTCTAAAGCTGAACAATTCTTAAAAGTTAAGTACCTTTGTTTTTCTTCACTAGGTTTGTAAATATTATCTCTGTGGTTTTTGTCCTGCGGAATTGTTCACAAACACTCGTTCTGATCTTGGTAAGTGAATTTTCTGTGTAGCCTTTATCAAAGTATGATGTAAAATAAAAACTAGTACTTTATAAATTTTGAAAAGTTTTCTCTTATATATAAGGTTTGTTGATAAAATGATTTTCTTCCTGGCTTAGATTTTTGAACGTATTAATAAATGCCAGTCTAGTTAAACATGGTGGCTTAAGTGAACATACGTGTCTATTTCCATTCCTTCCCAAAACCCTCCACTAAAATGAAAATTTAAAAACGAAAAAGGTATAATCAGAAGAGGAGATAACAGTAGAGATATCAACACATTTTTTGGAAGATGACAAGCGGATGGAAGAGTAGCAGCAGATTCAACAGAGCAGAGAAACCTGTACTCTAAAAGCCTGCAGAAGGGGATAATAAAAGGAAGTGAGTGTTTGATCAGCAGAACCCTGGACAGGCTCAGCATTTGGAGGCACCAGGTACCATAGCAGTCAGAGTTGAATCATGGGGCTGAAAATGAAAAATTAGTCTAGTTTAGGATCTCTCAACCTTGACATTTGATATTTTGAACTGGATAATTTTGTTTTAGGGGGGCTGTCCTGTGCATTGTAGGACGTTTAGTAGCATTTCTGGCCCCACTAGATGCCAATAATACCTCTCAACTGTGAGAACCAAAAACCTCTCCCAACTAAAAAGGCAGTGCCAGATGTCCTTGAAGGGACTCTTAATATCTGTGCATCTCGTGATTCTACCTCTCCTACCCTTGCCCCTGAGGAGACACTAGGGGGTGTTTTTCTATAGAAATTGGACCGAGACTGTAGTTCATCTGAACCACAGAAAGATAAAAAAATTGAGTGAATTTTCTTTTCCCAAGGATGGTATATAATTAGTATCATTCTAGAAATATAAAAGAGAAGTTAATTCATTAAGCATGATGCTTGCTCTAGAGCATCAGAAACCCATTGGGGCTGGACGAATTTAGATATTGGGATTCCAGACACAGCACAGGGCAGTAATGAGTAAAATGAGACTTCTTAAGAGAGTTAAGTCTATATTCTTAATAGTGGGGTTTTCCCATTCCCTTCCTCTGCCCTGTTCCTAGAAGGATACAGCCAGATGTTTTTCCCCAGGCAGAAGAGAAGAGGATTCTTTAGAGAAAGTGAACAGTTCCAGAGAAGTGATCTACAGGTACTGACCCTTGGGGAATCTAAAAGAATTTTGCTGCTGATTTTCCTGTGGTAAAGCCCATTATAGTTGACAAACCCTGCCTGTGCATACCAACTTCCAGTTAGATTTTGGAAGTGATTTGCCAGCCAAGGAATACCATTTAGACATTTGAAGGAAACCTTCAAACAATAGATTAGCCAAAATCAACAGGGGGAGGGGGGGGTTAGTGGAATTAGAGATGATAGGGAAAGTAGAAGAAAAGATACTGAAATTTTTTGTTTTTAAAGTAATCTCTATACCCAACATGGGAACACCTGACCCTGAGATCAGGAGTTGCATGTTCTATCTACTGAGTCAGCCAGGTGCCCTAAGATACTAAAAGTCTTAACTAAATTTAGTATCTTTGGAGAAATATGAGAGGATATCAGGAATAGGGTGTTATTATAAAAAGAGAACTTTTGAAAAACCAGAAAGAGCTCTTGGAAAATAGGACTGAAGAGTCTGAAATAAAGTCAGTGTAAAAGTTTGAGAATAAAATCAAAGAAATTTTCTGGAATATTGGGTGATCCGACAGAAAAAACTAAAATTTGAAGAAATTCTATCAGTACAACACTAATTAGGAGTTCTAGAGAAAGCAGAAGGAAGGACATTAAAAATTTTGCAATACTGAAGGACATTAGATTGAATGTGTCCTTCAAATGCTCAGCGCAAAGGATGAAAAATGATCCATCCCAAGACATACCACTGAAATTTCAGGGTGGTGGGGGTGGGACAGGGACACATAGGATTATAAATCAGCATGGCCTCAGATTTGTCAGTAACAACACTGGAAGCTTGAAGACTTTGGAGAATCACCTTCAGGATTTTGAGCAAAAAAATATTCCTAGGTTAGCTATATAGCCAAACATTCAAAGTATGAGAATGAAAAAAGACATTTTCAGACATGCAAGATCTCAACAAATTAATCTCCCATGATTCTTTTCTCCGGAAACTCCACCAACACATGGGTATAAAACCAAGGAGAAAAACGAGATCCAGTAAACTTCATCCAATACAGACCAGAAAAGGAACCTCTCAAGATGACAACTCTTACTAGTAGTGAGTTTAGAAAATACAGAGACCAGATCAAAGCAGAATAGAAAGCTCAGGGGCAAAACTGAAGCTGGTTATCTGATAGATTTGGAATCTTGAGAGAATCTCTGTAGCTGACTTTAAAGTGTTTGAGAAGAGTTCAGAATTACAAAAAACTAATAAACGAAAATTCCAACAGAAAAATGAAGTATATCCTAAGTCGTCATAATGCCCCTTTTGTTTGGCTCAGCGGATAACAGTTCTTGCACAGTCAAAATATAAAGTGTTTATTTAATCTAAAAACTTTTTTGACATAAAATTTCGATGTCTAAGATAAACCAAGAAAAAAACTGAATAGTTTAGAAATGTGGAAGTATATTCCAGAAGGCATAAGTGACATGAATGAAATTGCCTTCTGGAAATAGGAAGGAGTAGGGCTCAAACATCCTTGTACTTATTTGGCTTCATTTGTGGATGCCCCAAATTAGTAAAAGATGAGTGGTAGACCATTGGTTCACCCTCATCACGGTTTTTTCAGGTGACATTGGGTACAATTTCTTTCCTCCCATTACCTCCTTTTTCTTCTCTTTTCTTACCATATAGTTGTTCTCCATTATACTGATCTTAAAGATTGAGGAGAACGATTTTCATGTGTTTACTAGGGCACATTATTTTGTGGCTCAATTTAGGTAATACAGATCATTCTGTGATAAAATGGGTCTCTCTCTCTCTCTCTCTCTCTCTCTCTCTCTCAGAACTTCTTGTTTTGGTGCGAGAAAAGGCTAACATCACCAATAACTTCTACAACCATATTTCTCATTCTTCCCCCCCCCCCCCCCAGGTCCATGTGAAAAAATTCATGATGAAAACCTTCGAAAACAGTAAGTTATCTTTTTTGGTCATTTCCCCTTACTTAGTAGTTCTTTGTTTTTTTGTTTTGTTTTTTAAAGGTTTTATTTATTTATTCATGAGAGACACAGAGAGAGGCAGAAACACAGGCAGAGGGAGAAACAGGCTCCATGCAGGGAGCCCGATGCAGGACTTGATCCCGGGATTCCAGGATCATGCCCCGGGCCGAAGGGAGGCACTAAACCACTGAGCCACCCAGGCATCCCCAAAGGCAGACTCTCAACCACTGAGCCACCTAGGTGCCCCTGTTCTTTAGTTTAAAGGGGACAAGGATTGAAGAAATAACTAGAATTAGTATAAAATGAATGTCTTAAAAAAAATAAAATAAATAAAAAAAATAAAATGAATGTCTTGCTGAGGTTATTATTCATTAGGTGGGGTGGTAGAAAGTCATAGTTACAAAAGTGATACAATCATTTTTGAATATGAGCACCATAATAATATGTACCATACGAGTACATATTATATGTGTAAGTTCTGCTGAATGCTAAGCTTTTTTCCTGTATTATATTTGTTTTTTATCAGTCCTGATTTTAGAAATAAAACTTGTCCTGGGGCTAGGGTCACAGATCCAGTATTGTGATAGAGCTGGTGTTCAAGCACCTAGATTTTCCATATTATAAAATCCATGCTCTTAACCACACATAATACTAAGTACTGCCTTCCCTTTATGAGGTTGGATAAGGGACTAGAAATGGAACTTTTTTTTTAAGATTTTATTTATTTATTCATGAGAGACACAGGGAGCCCAACGCGGGACTCGATCCTGGGTCTCCAGGATTCCGCGCTGGGCTGAATGCAGCACTAAACCACTAAGCCACCCAGGCTGCCCAAGAAGTCCATTTCTAGGGATGCCTGGGTGGCTCAGCAGTTGAGCATCTGCCTTTGGCTCAGGGTGTGATCCCAGAGTCCTGGGATCAAGTGCCACAGAGAGCTTCCTGCATGGACCCTGCTTCTCCCCTCTGCCTGTGTCTCTGCCTCTCTCTCTCTGTCTCTCATGAATAAATAAAATCTTAAAAAAAAAATGGACTTATGCACCCGGTTTACTCTTCAGAGTAAATGCAACAGTCTATATTATAAGACTAGTTAAGATAGAATATGTGAGTTATAATGGATAAAGATTTGGAAAGAAAGAAATTCTTGTTTGTTCTTAACCAGGTATGAGAAGAGTTCTCGTTTTATGAAGGTTGGCTATGAGAGAGATTTTCTGCGATACCTACAAAGCTTACTTGCAGAAGTAGAACGTAGAATTAGACGGGGCCATGCTCGTTTGGCATTATCTCAAAACCAGCAGTCCTCTGGGGTGAGTATGAAATTAATTTGTAGTCTTTGTAAAGTGTCTTTGTTCTCTGGAGACCCAGAGACCTCCCTAGTATTGAAACTTGTGGTCAGGTTCAATAATTTGTGCTCTAGAATGACATAAACTTAAAAGTAACTCATTTTTTCCAGTCTTTATTAGTAATACTCATTTTGCTACTCATTTAGATTTTTCTCCTAATTATTAGCAACTAATAAAATATGTAATTGAGTACCAGAAAATGAAGGTTACTGGGTTACTATCCTTGTGACACAACATTTTAACTTTTTTTTTTTTTAAAGATTTATTTATTCCTGAGAGACACAGAGAAAGAGAGAGGCAGAGACATAAGCAGAGGGAGAAGTAGACTTCATGCAGGGAGCCCAGTATTTGTTTTTTATTTATGATAATACGTTTTATTATCTCTTCAATAGGCAGCTGGCCCAACAGGCAAAAATGAAGAAAAAATTCAGGTTCTAACAGATAAAATTGATGTACTCCTGCAACAGGTAAGAATTGTGTACATGAACAACAAAATATTTGGAATAGACACTTAACCAAATAAGATACAGGGCTGTCAAATACATATATGTAAAGTTGCTCAAAGTCATTAGTCTTTAGGAAAATATAAATTAAAGCCACAATGAGATATTTATTGTATCTCTGTCAGAATGGCTAAAATTAAAAAGACCATTCCAAGTGTTAATGAAGATGTGGGCAAACCGGAACAGTCCTACACTGCTGGTGGGATGTAAGATGGCATAACCACTTTGGAAAAAGAGTAGGTTTCTTAAAAAGTTAAAAAAGATCCACCATGAATCATTCCAGTCCTAGATATTGATCCAAAAGAAACAAAAGCATATGTTTACAGACTTGTATATCTATGTTCATAGCATCTTTGTTCATAATTGGCAAAATCCCTAAACTGGAACCAGCTCAAATGTTTGTCAGTAGGTGAATGGATAAATGCTATGATGTATAGTAGAATAGTGCTCATTAATAAAAATGAATCAACTACATGTAATACTGAGGGTAAATTTTAAGATAATTAGGCTGAGCAAAAGAAACCAGACTAAAAAAAAAAAAGGAATAAGTACATAATTCCATTTTTTCCCCATAATTCCATTTATATAAAATTCTAGAAAATGGAAACATCTATAGTGACAGCAGATCAGTAGTTGCTCAAGGAAGAGGTGTACTACAAAGATTTGGGGTGATGCATTTGTTCATTATCTAGATGAAGGGGTTAGTTTCATGGTTGTCAAAAGTTATCAGATTGTGCACCTTAAAAATATGTAGTTATTGCATGTCAAATATACTTTATTAATGCTGTAATAAAAAGGGTTGATTTAACCCAAAGATACTTCAATAAACAAAACCAAACGAGAGACCCAAAACAACTCGAAAGGCTAACGAAGTTTGGGGAAGAACAGAAAAATACTTGAATAGTTGGTTAGAAAGGAGTCTTGACTGCTTTGCCTTTTTTTTTTTTTTTTTTTAATTCCCTTAGATTGAAGAATTAGGATCTGAAGGAAAAGTAGAAGAAGCCCAGGGAATGATGAAATTAGTTGAACAGTTAAAAGAAGAGAGAGAATTGCTTAGGTCCACAACCTCGGTGAGTAGCAACCTCATTTTGATTTATCCCGGCTGTTTAGCTGTGAATTACTAGGACCTCTTCCTATTTAACAGTTTTCTAATGTTCTAAATCAAGAGCTGCAAATTGTATCTTGAGAAGGGCCACACAGTAAATAACTTTTAAGTTTGCAGTCCACAGGGTCCCTGCCAGCTACCAAGCTCTGGCTTTATATTATGAAAGTAGCTTTGAATAATGCATAAACATTTGAATGTGGCTGTGTTCCAATAAAACTTTATTTACAAAAGCAAGCTTCTAGCTGCTACGTGCCAACCCATGGCTTAGATCATGACTATTCATTGGGGCCTGGGTTGGTCTTTCTCTCTCTCTCTTTTTTTAAAGATATATTTATTTTTAGAGCGTAAGCGTGCAAGTGGGGAAAGAAGGAAAGGAAAAGAAGCAGACTCCTCACTGAGTGGGGAGCCCACTATGACCCTGAGATTATGACCCAAGCTGAAATCGAGTCGGTTGCTAGACTGAGCCACCCAGGCGCCCCTTAATTTTCTTGTTAAAATAAATTACCCCGTACATATTTACCTTAGCTCAAAATTGGTATACTCAAAGTATTTTCTACTTTTTTTGTATTAATTAGAGAATGTAATATGTATGTTTTGGATATTGATGGTAGGATATAATTGGCCATTGGTTCCTAGATATTGAATAGGATATGTACAGATTATGCTTAGTGAATTCAGTTTCCTAAGCATTTTAGGGGAAAACAATTTTTTTTAAAGATTTTATTTATTTATTCATGAGAGAGATATGTATATATAGAGAGATGAGGCAAAAAGGCAGAGACACAGGCAGAGGGAGAAGCAGGCTCCATGCAGGGAGCCTGACATGGGACTCGATCCCGGGTCTCCAGGATCAGGCCCTGGGCTGAAGGCAGTGCTAAACCGCTGAGCCCCCTGGGCTGCCCCAATTTTTTTTTTTTTTAAGTAAGCTCTATGCCCATTGTAGGCTTGAACTCACAACCCTGAGATCAAGAGCCACATGCTCTACTGACTTAGAGCACATCTTTAGCCTTTTTGAACCTAAGAAATGAATTTGGACTAGAATAGGTACCTTTCTGAAAGACAGTTAACCTTTTTCAAGGTGGTGTAAGCAATTCATTCATTACAGTTGAGTGATGGGGTCTCAACACTTCTTCTTAATATAGAAAGTTGGTTGCTGTTGCCTTGCTTCCTTACTCTAAAAGTTGATTAGTTGCTGCTCAATATTAGTGTTTTGGGGAAATACATGGAATTAGAAATCTATTCTAGATTTTAAGTACTATTTTGGATTTTGTTCTCTCTTCCTCAGATGCTCTTCTAATAAACTGATTTATCATTTTAGACGATTGAAAGTTTTGCTGCCCAAGAAAAACAAATGGAAGTTTGTGAAGTATGTGGAGCCTTTTTGATAGTAGGAGATGCCCAGTCCCGGGTAGATGACCATTTGATGGGAAAACAGCACATGGGCTATGCCAAAATTAAAGCTACTGTAGAAGAATTAAAAGTAAGTTTCTTTCAAGCATGCACTTTAGCCACAGCTAATTCTCTGTTTTAGGAGGGCTAAAAATTGATCACATAGAGACATAGGTCTCTTGTTGATATTTTGCTTCTGTGTCTTATTTGAAACTGATGATCCCTATAAAATTTTACTGTCCATCAAATTATCAGAGCACTTTATTTTCTTCATTCTCTTGTGTCAGGAATTTGGGAGACTATCCCTAAGGACTTTCAAGTAATAACATCTTGCATACAAACATGGTGTTGGAATTTCTACATTTTTCTTTTAGGGTGTGAAATTCCGTAAGTTGATCTACACATGCTTTACATTAGGTAACCATTATTTGATAGTGTCTTTAAGGGTATTCTATAAAAATCAAACTTGATTTCTTTCAGGAAAAGTTAAGAAAAAGAACTGAAGAACCTGATCGTGATGAGCGTTTAAAAAAGGAGAAACAAGAACGAGAAGAAAGAGAAAAAGAGCGGGAGAGAGAAAGAGAAGAGAGAGAAAGGAAAAGACGGAGAGAAGAGGAGGAAAGAGAGAAAGAAAGGGCAAGAGACAGAGAAAGAAGAAAGAGAAGTCGTTCACGAAGTCGGCATTCAAGCCGAACTTCAGACCGAAGGTGCAGCAGGTCTCGGGACCACAAGAGATCGCGAAGTAGAGAAAGAAGGCGAAGCAGGTATATAGAGCATGCAGGACGGTGCCTAGTGTGTAACGACTATGCCCTGAACAGTAGCAATTACCAGTGTTATCTTTGTGGTACTTGGGAAGTTCTTAAGTATTGTCAGGCATTAGGATGGAGTATGAGAGTAGAATCAGTAAGCCAGTCTATCTTCAAGGCAACTTCTTTTTATTTCCCACCAGTCTGAAGAGGTTTGATGCACTCTTCCTAGGATGTGCATGTTACCAGATGGACTCTTTAAGTGATTCTATTCTCACTGATTCTAAGAAGACATTTAAATTATTATAAGTCACTTTGGTAAAGTTACCTACTTTTGCTTTGGATGACATCATGCAGAACCTAACTAAAATATTTTGTAATTCTTTAAAAATATGGAAAATGAAATCCATTTTACTGTTTAAGAGTTGGGATTGAAGAGTTTTAAAAAGCACAATGATAGGGGTGCCTGGGTGGCTCTGTCAGTTAAGCGTCTGACTTGATTTCAGCTCAGGTCATGAGATAAAGCACCACATCGGCCTCCATGTTCAGCATGGAGCCTGCTAAAGATTCTTTCCCTCTCTCCTCCCCACCTGTGTGTGTGCTTGCCCTCTCTTTCTCAAAAAAAAAAAAAAAAAAAAAAAGATGATTACTAAGTACTATTTGAGAAATTAAACTTAGATTTTCAGTAATTTTCAATTCTTAAGATTTCTACTGTAAATATGTATTAGTGGACTCTGTTTGCCTTTTAAGGATACTTGATCTTGTTAATGAACGGTGTATAATTGTCGAAAGATTTTTTTTTTCTCATTGTAACATCAGCTGAAGTTGTTTTTCTTTTGTTTTCAATTGTGAAGAAGTAGAGATCGACGAAGAAGCAGAAGCCATGATAGATCAGAAAGAAAGCATAGATCTCGTAGTCGGGATCGAAGAAGATCAAAAAGCCGGGATCGAAAGTCCTATAAGCATAGGAGCAAAAGTCGGGACAGAGAACAAGATAGAAAATCCAAGGAGAAAGGTTAGTTTATGTAAAAATTTAATTCATTAATAAGAGACTATTTCACACTCTTGTCCCCACTCACATTTCTTTGGGCACAGGCAGAGTTCCATTTCAAACTATATTCTTTATACTTACCACAAACACCATTCAGTAGGAAACAGGCATTATTTTCCCCTTTTCTGCTCTGATTTGTGTGAATGATTGTTGACCTGGTGTTTCCTTAGAACACGTTAAAACCACATCCTTCATTTGTTAACCTGAAGGTTTATTATCCCTACTTTTCCAAGTATTGCATTACCTTTCAGGGTTATTAGGCTATAGAAATTATTAGCTTGTTTATTGGCAACCTTTTTTTTATCTGCTGTGTGTTCCATAGTATGTCTTGCAGAGTAAGTGTGCTGTGTTGCATTGGTCCTCATGTGCAGCCTTCATTTAACTCTGTAATTAACTTCTGAGTTTGCAGAAGTTGAATACCTTACCTGTGTCTTAACCGTGTTTTCTATTGAAACAACATGCTCTTTCCCTTCTACTTTTCCCTTTGGTTTTCTGTGGCATTCCAATGGCTGGAATGCACTATTCACTGCACTGTTAATGGACTTTTTCATTTTGTCTTCGGCATGTTTTCACATGGATATTCTCATCTTTTAGCTTAGTCTTTACTGAAAGATAATTATTTTAGTCATCAGGATCTCCTTTCTGTATTTTCTTTAGATTCTTTGAGCATCTTTCATTTTGTATTGACTGGGCCGTTCTGCTTTGCATGGTTTTTAGGAATGAGAGCAAGGGCCTATTTCTAATTTTCTTGGCTCTCCTTGTTCCATCCTGTTCTGCTCTCTGTGTCCATGTTCAATCACCCAACATATGTGCTGCTGTGTTTTGAGTTTATTAAACTGGACTTTTATGTGACACCCATTTCTTAATTTCTTTTATGGAACTATTCTATGGTTTTTGTTTTTTTGTGGGTTTTTTTTGGGGGGCAGACATAGGTTTTTGTTAGACTTAGAGAACTAGCAGCACAAACACTGGACACTTTTGGTCTTACACTTTCATTCTTCCTCAAATAGGTATACCTTTTCTTTTAAAAATATTTACATATATTTGGATTTTTCTGCAACATGGAGCAAATTAAACTTACTGTCATGAGCTTTAAGATTAGAACTTAATTCTGTGATTCAACACACAATTGCTACAAACGATTAACTGATTTGACATTAGTCCTAAGAAAGTTTCACCCAGCCTTTTTTAAAGACTTTTTTAATATAATGTATCTTTTGGGTGAAGGGTCTAATCTCAAGATCCAGACAATGAATGTCAGAGATCAAATTAATCATTTGTCTTTGAGAAGAACTAAAGCTCTTTGCTATACCATACTTCATGTCACTTAAAATAGTTGGATTTGTTCTCGGGAACAAAAGCTAGCTAGCCTTCATAACTGTCTGTGATCCGATGAGCAGTAAATGGCTCTGGCCTGACTAAAAACAGACATGTTTGTGTCATTTCTGGATAGAGCACAAAGATGTCCTGAATTGTTGAGCTATAATAAAATCCTAATGGTAATAATGACATCATAGAATTACTAAAACATTTGCTTAAGTAAATAAGCTGCACTGTGTTTGGTTTATGGAGAAACAAGGATTATTCCTGGTGAGGTACAGAGGAAGGGAGAGATTTAATTTGGAGAAAAGCTCTGCATCAGGTCCACCTTGAAAGATTGGGAATGCATTATAGATTTGTCTTAAACTTGGGGATCTCTTTTAGAAATGATACAATTTATTGACTTTTGAAAATGCATGTAGGCATTCAGGCTCTCCTAGGTATATAAATGACGGAAGGCCTGAACTCTGCAGGAACAGCATTTGATAATGGCACAAGAGGCAGAGTTCACTATTCCAGGTGCTGTGATGGAAGCACTTCAACTCCACAGTGAAAAGTGGTTTCTTCCACAGACCTATATTTCTTAACACCAACCAATTTAGAGTTCTCTCTCTGTCAAGAGAGTTTCCTTTTTTAATCTATAGCCCTGAAATCCACCGTACTTTGTGGATGTCCTTAGGACTATTAAGATCTACCATATCTACATAGGGCAGAAGATAAGATTATTGGACTGACTACTAGTCCTCTACGGGGCAACAAGACGACTCTTCTTCATTGAAGCTACCTGTGCACCGGAGAAGCCCATAAGGCACAAAGGGAGGACTTTCCCGCAAGGTCAGTTAGAGCACACTGTACTGGCACAGTTCTCATAAGTCGACGGACAGACATGGAGCAAGTCCTGCAGTCAGCCACTTGGACTTTGCTTCGTGTGCATTTTGCAAGTCTTATGGACTGAATATGCTCCTTCACATAAGTTCTTCAGTTCTTCCATTCTTTGAATGAGTGCCCCCTGCCACCACCATATTTTGTTTTCATTACCATCCCTCTCCCAGTTACATGCTGTTGTGTCTTAACAACTTTGTCTAGAATCTGTAGAGGGTTGTGCTTCTCTTAAAACGTCTTTCTGTCTATGAACTACTCTGCTAGACCAGCTATTCTTAACGTAATTTTAAGGGGAAAAATAATTTTTCCACAAAGTTTGTAGTTTGCATTAACATTTTCTGTAGAAATCATTTGTTAGGCAATACTTGGAACTGAAAAGGCTGGAATATACTTGCTCTGTGTACCACTTTTTGCCCCTAGTCTGAGGTTTACCATTCCAAGGAAAACAGTGGGAGAAAAAGTTGAGATTTACTTTTTCCATTCTTTATTCACAGCTGAGTTGAATTTTATTTTTCTTCTTTTGGAAAAACAACTCTGAGATGGCATATATATTACTTTTCTTAGCAAAGCACCAAAGTTCAGTACTTGGATTGAGATCTGAGATCCACTTTCTTTCATTGGGCTTTTTCCTTTTAGGTATTCAAATATGTACATATGTAAGTAATCTTTTGTATTAAAAAATTTATAGTTGGAGAAACATGCCCATTAAGTGTTCGGCTTTTCACCTTTTGCAGTTACTGTTTTTACTTTTTTACCTTCATAATTTATTTCATGTGAACAGTTTTTGTGTACTATCTTCCATACCTTTCCCATTGCGTTTTGATGTTCCTTACGCAATTTGAAACTTACTTAAATCTTAGATCCTGCAGTCATTGGAGTTGCCCGTACTTAATAGCTTTTCACCAGTTGGACAGAATTTGACTCCAGTTTACCTTTTGCTTTCTCTTAATTCCCAGTTCAGCCCTCTCCCTGTTTCATAAATTACAAATTTTATCCCTTTTCATAAATTACAAATTTTATCCCTTTAATAGATTGACCAAACTGTGTTACTTGCAGTCTGTGGGAAATAATTGTCTTTTCTCTCTCAATTGTTTCACTTTTCAAAATGTCATGTATGTATTGTATTTTACTTTAAAATCCACGATCAATGTCTTCTTTTATGGCAGAAAAGAGGGGATCTGATGATAAAAAAAGTAGTGTGAAGTCCAGTAGTCGAGAAAAACAGAGTGAAGACACAAACACTGAATCAAAGGAAAGTGATACTAAGAATGAGGTCAATGGGACCAGTGAAGACATTAAATCTGAAGGTGACACTCAGTCCAATTAAAACTGATCTGATAAGACCTCAGATCAGACAGAGGTAAGTGTATTGTTTCTCACTTTGATTAGGGCTTTTTGTTACTGTTTGACAGTGCAGCGTAAGTATGCACAGATGAAGATGGAGCTAAGCCGAGTAAGAAGACATACAAAAGCATCTTCTGAAGGAAAAGACAGTGTAGTCCTGCAAAACATTTTGAGGTACATTGTTTTGTCTCAGCTATTTTGTAGCAGACTCGTGCCCCCATTAGTGTGCCTCTTTGGAAATTATTGCCCACGTTTGTAATATAGTCGCCATTGAAAAGTTAATTATCCTTTTTTTTAGGGATTTTGCTGTCATTTCTTTTTTTTTCTTTTTTTTAATAAAAAGGTTGAACTGTTTTTTTTTTTTCTTTTTGGTATTAAGTCCATCTTGTGTTGGTACATTGGCAGAGACATATGCTTTAAAAACTTAAATATTTCTGAGGCACATGTTGGACTACTTTGTTTTAATTAAACTGCTAGTATTTCTTTGTCAAGGATGTTTCTAGTTTTTTGCTTTATTGCCTTGCATTCTAATGCAGTTTGTTCTGTAACTCGAGAGCCAGTAGCATTGGATTGATGGAAGTGTAGGGTTTATGAATTATTGCAGCTGACTACCATACCTCACACAGCGTTGGTGTTGTGAGCGGCCCATGAAAAGCCAAATTAAAAATCAAGGATTCAGTCAAACTAAGCAGGTACTCATGCCAGGTACTCCTTTCTCTACCCACATCCATGTTTGAATGCTATTGCCTGTGATCTTTACGCTTAACTGTTGTGTATCTTTTTTGTTCTTTACAAGAAGCACAGAGGGGTTTTTTGTGTATTGCGTGAAAACTTAAATCAAATGTTAACAGAATGGAATTTTTTTTCAACTATATGTAGGGATGCAGTGGTGCCCAGAATTAGATATCTTTAAAGAATTTTAAATACAATAAACACTTCATATTATTCGCCTTGTTACATTCAATGCAATTCTCAAGTCTTTAAAGAGGTATGTGTTTAATATTTCCTACGGTGTAGGAGCATTTGCAGTCAGCCATAGGTACATAGGAAGTAGTCAACTGGCTGATACGTTTAAAGCGGCAGTGAGTAGCAAGGACAGATACCTCCAATCTGTGAAACACAAAGATCTGATGGATCATATAGAATGAATTTGGATTTTTAAAGAACTATGAAAAGTTAGGTTTTATAAGAGTTCTTAAAACCTATAAATTATTCATTCTTTGGGCTAGTGGCTTGGGATAAAATAAATGAAAGGAAGTACCAAATTGGTTTGTCAATGGCTTTCTTCTTCTAGGACAGCAATATTATAATGTTCGTGTGTGAGCCATTCACACATAGGCAAGCATACACAGGCACAAGGCTTTAAGTCCACACTGATGCCTTGAGAATTAAAAAGAATACAAACATTCCATATACATATGTTAATTAGCAGTTAGTGACTGGGCCAACACTTAGTCATAAAAATTTGCCTTTTACATGTCGTCTAATTATCATTTTTCCCCAAATTTTGCATTGTAGGACTACTGTTCGAAGATTTTTGGAAGAAAACTGAAAACGGCTTAAAGTGAAGATCGACATTAAAATGAGGTGAAAGAAAACTATAGTGGCATAGAAAAAGTATAAAGCTCAGTTAGTTGTTTTTTGTTTTGTTTTTTTTTTGTTTGTTTTGTTTTGTTTTGTTTTTTAATTAAAAATTAATTCAGGACTGATGTGACCTTACCAGATTTCAGAACATGTGTTGATAGCATATATATGCCACTGAAAACTTAGGTCCTGTATCATATTTTTTTCTTTAAGACTTTTTAAGAAATATTACCTAAACATGTGGCTTGCTCAGTGTTTAATTGCAAGTTTTCATTCTTGGACTTTGAAAACAGGATTAAACGTTAGTATTTGTGTAAATCAGACTAAGTGGGATTCCATTTTTACAACTCTGCTATACCTAGCCTTTGGATTTAGAAGTGAAAATAAAGTATCTCTGACTTTCTGTTACAAATTTGATTGTCTCTGTCATTGAAAAGTTTTAGTATTAATCTTTTTCTAATAAAGCTATTGACTCTGAACTAGTCCCTTGTTTTAAATATGAAGTGCACTGTTACTAGAGGTGTGTTGGTGTACAGTTTTATCTGATTGTTCTGTTTAAGACTATTTTATAGAATTTTCGCAGTTTAAATGTTTTAAATAATGGTGCTTCAATTTTGGGTGGTTATGAATAAATTTGAATTCTGCTTTTAATAGCAAAGATGTACAGTGAACTAGAATATATTTTTACATCCCTAAGAGATTCCTTTAGTAGTAGAAAATTCAAAATATCCTTCTGATGAACAGTGTCCTCTAGCTATGAAATAATGTAGAAGAGCATTCAGGAGCTTTTGATTAGCTTTTGGTCTTTGTTTCAAATCCTGTATCAAGATTTCTTTTAACTTGGTCTTGTCAGATTACAAATGTATTCGTTTCTGTGTGTGTACACATAATAGGGATTTATTTTAAAAACTGATGCTTAAGCAGGTGATTTTTTTTCACATACAGCTAATTTGGCAGCATGTATCTTTCTATAGCTAGCTTTGTCAACTGTGTTATCTTCAGCTACATATATCATAGCAATTCTTTGTGATTTATAATTTTCAAATCTTGCTGTCCCTTTATAGGTAGTGAAACCAAGTAATTGGGTTAAATGACTTAATGCAAGGTCATATGGTCATGCAAGGTCATGTTGAGAGAGCTAGCACATGGGACCTGTGTCTGCTCCTCTTGGTCCAGTGCCTATTAGGGCACTGTATTCATTCTCACAGACATGGTGAACGATCACAGAATTTACTAAAATACCCTCTGCCAAGCTTTGGAAAGTAATGAAACTACCACATCAGAGGTGCTTGTGTGAGATCATGCTAGGAACACAAAGCACTCCTGGCTTACTGGCTGATCTGGGAGATGTAGCAGGTGGTGAATGGCTTCTCTCTTCATCAGGATTAAGATGAGATACGAAACAATCTAACATAAAGTCAGCCAAGGATGGCTTTGTGTAGTTTGACAAGATTGTGGTTATAAAGTAAAGGACTTAAAGTGCTAGTTTGCCATATTCTATTATTCAAAACAATTTATTATAGTATTAAGGTACTAAATTGTTATTAAGGAATTAAAATGCCAGATTTTTTTCTGCCTTATCTAGAATCAGTAGCTAACTTACTTCAGAGAGGTACAGTAAATGAGTTCATAGAAAGTCGTCATCTTCATGATTCTTGGGACCCTTAGACGTGTTGATCATGATTGAAGTCTGGTTAGGATTTGAGGGAGAGGCCTGTCCCCTTAGGGTGGCCATAACTAAGATCTGGTTTTAGTTGGAGATCCAGACGTCGGGTTGCCCTCAATATCCAAAGTTTAATCAGCCTCAAGAGGAAATGATTCTTACCAAATTCATAAGAACCCAATGTAGAGGCTGTGTGCCATTTGAAAGAGAAATACACATTTGTGTCTTTAAGGCCAAACAGTTGTCAGTTTGTCATGTGTATTTTCTCTGTGAAAAGCCTGTGAGGAGAGCCAGATTTTATTACTCAGAAGATTACTCGATAAGATTGGAATGGAATCAGAGCAATCAGATTTTTTTAACTTTTTATTTTGGAAAGTTTTAAGACCTACATAAAAGTAGAACAGTATAATTAGCCTCTATTAAAACTCACCACTAGTTAGACTCAGTGGCTAGTCTTATTTTATATATGTACATGCATGTGTATATGTATCCCCTGCCTCCTATCATTTTCAAGCAAGTCCTCAGATGTATCATTTAACTTGTAAATATTTCAGCATGTATTTCTAAAAGTTAAGAAATTAAACAAGTTCATTAATGAAAATAAATGGGATGAACTTTAATTGGCCAGAGTCCTCAACTGTAGTGCTGGACTGGTACTTCTTTTCCATTGTGTATCTCAAGGGGACCAATTAATGAGTCTACTGCTCTGGCATCCTCCCCTCTGCAATATAGGAAGACTCTACGCATCAACTCCCTTTTTGTTAAGACCTTTTCTCTTGAAACAGATGGCAGTATATTTATAGTTGACCCTGGAACAGTGTCCAGGGAGGTTAGGGGTGTTTACATATTGTATGATTACAGTAAAGTAAGCTAGAGAAAAAGTGTTAAGAAAATCATAAGGAAGAGAGAATACATTTACAGTATTGGGCTGTGTGTGTGTGGGGGGAGACCCATAGGAGTGGACCCATGCAGTTCAAAATCATGTTGTTCAAGGGTCAGCTGTAGTTTTCATACTGGGTTAAAACCCATTTCTTGCCTTCTTGAGGTTAGAATAAACTAGTCATGTTTCAACTTAGATATTTATCTCCTCTCCTTATAGCATTACACCTGCAGGCTATCTGTCTGGTTTCTTCAGTATATAGTTAGTGTCACAGAGGACAAACCACGCTATTTTCAAGGTCTGAGAAAACTGTTTTACTACATACAGATTGTTAGGCACCTTCTGATTTAAGTTTTTAGAGCTGTTACAACGGAACAATTTAGGGTGGGAGTGTTTTGAATTTGCATCCTTTCTGTGCTTTTAAAAATGCATTTTAGATGGGCTATGTGAATATTTTTAAACATTCTAAAGTGCATGAAACAAAAGGAAAACACTTCAGAATTGTGTATATTTTCTGTGGGATGAGACTTCGTTCAGGGCTGGTTTTCAAGTGTGAGTTCAGACTGATTTTTAGTTGTTATGAAAGAACCCCAGGTGACTACTTTTAAAGAATTTTGTATTGTAATGCTTGTACATGGTTGCACATGGTTCAGAAAAACAGTAGAAGTGTTAAGTGATCTCTCCGTCTTCTTGTCCCTGTTCTTCCTCCAAGAGCTACTGCTGTTAACAATTATTCTTTCTGGAGGGAGGTGGGTGGTGGGGGATGTAAACATATATGTATAGACCTTTTTTTAATATATGAAGTACACCTTCTGTTTTAAATCTTGCTGTATATTTCACTCCGTATATTTAAAGATATTTGAGATCTCTGAGACTGCCCTTTTAAGTTTTAACATGTAGTTTTTTAAAGTACATTTCAAGTAAACCAAAGCAAAGAAATAAATGTTTTTCATTGTTGTATCAGATTTTTAAACTTCCTACTTTAAAAATGCAGTTTGAGAGTCATAATTGATCTGTTTCTTCCCTTTAGACCTCCCAAGTAGCCCAGTTGTCAACAGGTTAAGAATGTTTAGGAACAACAGCTTTGGGAAGTAGTTTGGCATAAGTGCTATGCCCTAACTTCTCTTGTGGCTATTCCACTCCTAGATATATACCCTAGAGAAACTCTGAGACATATGTGTCAGGACATGGATGTGAAAATGTCATAACAACATTGTTTGTGATAGGAAGAAAAGGAAAACAAAAACAAACTGGGAAGACCCCACCTGTCCTTCAGTCCACTGGATAGATTCCGTGGCTTGTTCCTACAGTGGAATTGCACAGAAGTTGAACTGAGCTATGGCTACACGTGTGAACACGGATGAATCTCCGTGGTCGGGAAAGCAAGGTGCAGAAGAGTACATCCACTATGGTTCCGTTTCTGAGAAAGTCAACACCAAGCTGTTAAGTTAAATCTATGGTAAATAAGAACAAAGCAAGGAAACGATTAACATGAAATTCAGTGTTAACCTGTTCTATCGGAGGGAGAGGAGACCGTGGAGAGCAAGGAACAACAGCCTTCAGAGGAACTGCTAATGATGCTTTGTTGCTAAAGCTGGGTGGGCGGTTTCTTTTTTAAACTGTATGTTTATGTGCTTTTGTATATGTATGATATTTCTTAATAAAATTTAAATTAAAATGGGAAAAGGTCTTGGAGTAGGTAGTGACTAATAAAATATGTAAGCATATTTAATGAAATTTATCCTCTTTTAATGACTGGCAGGTGTGTAAAAGGTTCGGCTTCTTGAGCACCAGATTTAGGACCTTAATTGTAGTTCTTTAAAAGCTAGAAGCTGAACCTAAGTGTATTTTCTTTGTCATCAGTTATTTTTGTCTTTACATAATTTTCATTTGGGTGTCTGCGGGGGAGCTACTGCTTTTGTTCTGTACGTTTCTTGCAAATTCACACCCTTCCAGAAAGGGAACTACTGAGTGAGAAGAACAGTACTCCTGGCCCATGGTCATCACAGCCTTCTCCTGTTCAAATTAGATTGTCAGATCATAGGGGCAGTTCCATTTGGGCCTTGTTCTCTTAATGAGGGGTACTGTGAAGTGTTAGATGTTCACACTTTAAAAGGGAAGTCATTGAAAGTAGAAATGTATCTGCAGGTGCATAAAATTCACCTGCATCAGCATTGAACCTCTTACCCCCAACTGTGGCCTCCCAGCCAGCCTTTAATCCCCTGGTGGGAGTTTAGGGCCTAGCCCTTGGTTCATTCTGTGTATCCCCAAGTGCTGATGTGCCAGGTACTATTCTGATACCTTAGATTGGTGAGCAAAAGAGGAACACTGCCACCTTCTCCTGGTGGCATCTGTCAGGCCTGTGAGCTGTACAGGAAAGACTTCTGCTCTGAGGGATGGAAGGGGGCACTACCAGACACCTCATTGTAAATGAATGTAGGTTGTGAATGACAGAAGAATTCTAGATCATTCCATGTTTTAACCTGCATGTGTTCTGGAACCTTTTAGGATAAGCATTATAGTACCTGATTTCAATGACTTAAAAATCTTAAAATGACATTGTTGTGAAAGTCCAGTGGAATTGTACCTTCAGAAATTAGTTTCCATAATCTCTGCATGAAGTATAAATTACAATGAAAGTTACTCTTGAAGTCTCAAATTTTAATCTTCAGCCTTAAGACCATTCATGTTTGTTACAGGATATAAGTTTTTATAATTTTTGTTGTGCAAACTATGTTTGAGTGGATATTGAATTTGCTCAACAGCCTGGTGATAAATTGCTGCCCCTGTTGAATTGCTGTAATTAACCATGAGGCAACATTAGGTTCTGCTATCCACATAGTGTAGGCTTCCCCCCAACAGTCTTTTTTTTTTTTTTTTTTTCAAATTTATTCTACCGTGTTCACCTAAAAACGCCACCTAACATCTCACTTCCCCACAAAGGGTGATTTGGGGCCACTAACAGTCAATCCTGAGCTCCTGCCCAAATTTTCCTTACTCAAAGTTGAGATACCTTAGGAAAGTGGCACTTGGGGGTTGATCCCGTCCATCATCCTGTGGCAGTGGAAAGGCACTTATGTGAAATGGGCTTGCATTAGGGGATATATTGTCTTTTGAAAACCTGTGCCTTTGGTGATGAGCTTATATTTCAAGCTGAGGTGCTCCCACCCAAAGAGGTCCACGGGTATTAAGCAAATTGCACATTCAGGTCTCTCTCTCTCTCTCTCTCTGTGTGTGTGTGTGTGTATATATATATATATTAATGAGTCTGGGGATCCCTGGGTGGCGCAGCGGTTTAGCGCCTGCCTTTGGCCCAGGGCGTGATCCTGGAGACGCGGGATCGAATCCCACGTCGGGCTCCCGGTGCATGGGGCCTGCTTCTCCCTCTGCCTATGTCTCTGTCTCTGCCTCTCTCTGTGTGTGACTATCATAAATAAATAAAATTAAAAAAAAAAAGAGTCTGTTTATTCATGAGAGGCAGAAGGAGAAGCAGGATCCATGCAGGGAGCCCATTGTGGGACTCAATCCTGGAACTCCAGGATCACGCCCTGGGCCAAAGACAGATGCTCAATTGCTGAGTCACCCAAGCGTCCCTGTACCCATGCTTTTTAAAGCCTTACTTAGTTGGGTGTTAGTGTAGTGTTGATGTGTCCCCCACACTTCATCAAAGCTCTGAGGTATTGAGAATTTGGAGAGGAGGCCATGGTGACCTATTAATGTGCTTGCTGAGGGAGACGACATTGCTTCCCCAGAAGGGGCGCTGGTATTTTATTGCTCAGTTCCATGAGAATTAAGAGTCCAGGAATAATAAGACAAGTGACTGTATGGTCTGTGTTAAGTAGGTAAATGGGGTCAAGCAGCTAGCTGAGTGCCTCCAAAGTACCAGCAGTTTTTTTTTTCTTTTAATATTTTATTTGAGAGAGAATGAGCAGCAAGGGGCACAGGGAGAGGGACAAGCAGAACCCCCGCTGAGCAGGGAGCCCACCGCTGGGCACCAAGATCATGACCTGAGCTAAAATCAGATGCTTAACCAACTGAGCCACCCAGGTGCCCCCTATTCCAGAGGTTTTTTTTTTTTTTTTTTTTTTTTAAGATTTGTATTTATTCATGAGAGAGAGGCAGAGGAAGAAGCAAGCTCCATGCAGGGAGCCGATGTAGGACTCGATCCCAGGTCTCTAGGATCACACCCTGGGCTGAAGGCGGCGCTAAACCGCTGAGCCACCTGGGCTGCCCCAATTCCAGCAGTTCTTAACTAGAAGTTTGGGCTAGTGGACCCAGAAGGATTCTGGGTATTATGGTAGGAGGAGTCTAGCTTTGAGGTAGTTGTTGGTAAGGGTGCCAACTTTGTTTTCTTTTATCTGATTAGCAGAGTTTAGTGCTGTGAGCTGTATCTTGGCTGTTCTACAAGTTGTATGTTAAAAATGGCCTCAGTGGTAACTCAAGTCATATTAAGTCCTGCTATTTTATAGGCCAGTTTAAAAGTGTAAGGAAATTACGTGGTATGTGGGACATGCTTTTTAAATTTTTTCCTTAAGATATTTTTTATTTTAGAGTGAGCTTGGGAGGGACAGACGTAGAGGAGAATCTTAAGACTCCACACAGCCTAGAGCCCAATATGGGGCTCAATCCCAGGACCCTGACCTGACCTCAACTAAAACCAAGAGTTGGACACTTAACTGACTGTAGCACCCAGGTGCCCCGGTGGTGTGACATGCTTTTAAAAATGGAGCACCAGTGGGGGCTGGGAGGGGTGTTGCCTGGCTGGCTCAAGGTGGGAGGATCCTGTGAATCGATCTCAAGGTTGTGAGTTTGAGCCCCACATTGGGTATAGAGATTACTAAAAATCTTTTTTAAAGTGGAGCACCGATTGAACGAGGGGGTCTTGGCTTTCCCAGCTCTATCAGCTTACCCTGCCCTGGGGCAGTTCACACGAACAGACCTCAGCTATTCATCCTGACTGAACCTTAGTAGTAAATACCTATGCCTGATCAGGATTGAGGTACAACTCTACAAAATAAACTTGGGATAAGTATCATACTATACAGTTAAAAAAAAAAAAAAAAGCTCTGTCAAAGCACTTTGAAATTTCTCCCTGCCCAGAGAAGTCTGAATCAAGGGAACAATTTTCCAAAGTATACAGATGAAGTTAGCAAACCGGTACGTGCATTCCCACTTGGTTATTTACAAAATACGGATTCCAGTGTTTCATTTCCAGAATTTTTCTAATAGGTTAGTTTTGCGGCATTGCTGTTGTAGCAGGGCTTCTCTATCAGGGATGGTGTGTATTCTTCTAATTCAGAGCTTCCATTTTTCATTAAAATGAGTTCTATTTCCTGAAAGTCCCGTAGTCTTAGAATGTCTTTGTCCTTAACATGTAAAAGAAATTATATGGTGGTTTATAAGTAGCATGTGAAATTATTAAGGTTAAAAATAATGGCCAGCATTTTGGGATTCTTGCCTAAACTCGGGATATTACTGTATCGGTTTCTCTATTTGTGGTAAACTGAGGTAGCAGTTGAGAGGTTTTTGTTTTTGTTTCTTCTTTTTTTGGTCTGTATTGTAGGTTTCTAAGGGGACTATATAGCAGATTGATACTGCTGAAGAAAAAGGGCATTAAAAAAAATCTGGAAAATACAATCATCCTGCTGTTCCTTTACAATGAATATACTATTAGCCATGGCATCAATGAGAATTGTTAAAAGCATTCTGAAAGCTTTTTAAATAAAGTGTCCAGAGAAATGAGATTTTTTTTCCTTCTGAAATTGAAAATAGAGATCTATATTTTGAATCTGAAATATCGATAAAAATGCAAAACAATTTTGTTTCATGAGATTACAAAGGCTGAACTGTTGTAAGCAAATAAAGGTAGTAAGTTAGTCTTTTCTCCTTCCCGGGGACCATGCCATTTACTGTCAACCAGCCAGGTTTGCAGAGGTGGAAGGGGCCATATGCATTGAATTGAGTCCTCAATTTGGGCATTGGTTATAATTCAGACCCTTTTAAAGGGCTTATAATTCAGGTGTGCAAATCGGTAAAAGCACCGGATTGAGAATTTCCTAGCTACCGTGTTTGGCTCTCTTGCAGCCAGAGTTTCCCAGTGTCTTGAATTTGTTTTTGCATTAGAAATGCAAAGGCTAAATGATTAGCTTCACAAAACATTAATTTTGCCCATTTAGAACCCAGTCTGCATTGAGAGACTTGCAAACCCTACCTTCCTGAGCAGTGTGTTTGGTAGCTTTCTGATGGTCTTCACTTGCTCTGGTTCAATCCCCAGTTCACAGCAACTGACTTTTAGTAGATTCTGGTAACTCAGCTCTTCTCTGTTCAGTTCAACTTCAATGAAGTCATTTTCTCTGGGACTCTGAATTCTGACTTTCAGCACCAGCTCTAGATCACCCGCAAATCCATTTGCAAAAGAAACAAAATACCAATTTAAAGCCTTTGAGTTGACCTCATCCATTCTTACTGCATCAGTCATCCCAAGAACTGAATAATGAGTAGACCTGCAGCTTTGATTGGTATATATAAACTTCAAATTATCTGAGGCTTTTCTTGGGGTGTTGGGCAAGCTCTGGGGTGGATGTCCATTAATGCTCACCAAAAAGCTTGCAGTTTGAAGGCGGGATAGTATTGAAAATATTCAATAATGTACATGGTAGGTGTTTGAACTCGGTTATTTGGAAAGCTTCAAGGAAATGTTGAGACCTTGGGCTCTGTATCCTAGAGAAGCAGTTGTGTTGAGGTGCAGATGATTCTGTGTGATTCCTATTGCACCCCCCACACACGCACATTCCTGGGACTTCAAGGTGACAGATAGGGCCTGAGAAACAGGATAATTGCACCATCTTTTGTTGGGAGGGGGACAGTGGTGTTGAGTGAATCTTCACACTCACTGTCCCAAGAAGGAGAAGCATTGTTTGAAGGCAGAAGAACCCAAGGAATGTGTTTGGCTTTGCCACATAGTCTTGGGGCTGAGTCCTCACCTACGCAGGTGTTCTCAGGTCTGCCATCCCCTGGGTTGGTAGGCAGCTGTGGATCCAAACCTTGTTTATATTCACCTGGAAAGAGAAAAAGAAAGCATTGGGGGCACCTGTGTGGTTCAGTCGGTTAAGCACCTGCTGCTTTCAGCTCAAATCATGATCTCATCCTGGGATCAAGCTCCTCGCTGGGTTCCCTGCTTAGTGGGGGGGTCTGCTTCTTTCTCTGCCCCTCCTGCCTCTTGTGCTTTCTCAAGTAAATAAAATTAAAAAAAAAAAAAAAAAAAAAGCAAGCGTTGAGAAACCTCAGCCCCTCAGCGTTTGGCTCTCCTCCAGCTCTGCCAGTTAAGCTGGGATGATGCCCCTTCTCCACTTCCTGCTCCCCTCCTCCTCAAGGGAAAAGCCAAGTCACAAAAAGGGCAGTAATTATGTTCAGACTTGAAGAGTAATTTTCGTTCATCACGGCCCAAATCATGCAAAGGAGCTGAGATGCTATTTTTAAGTGGTATGTAATCTGGGGAAGAAATATTTATAATCTGTGTGCTTAACTCAAGTTTCTACTTAAATATTTTGGGCACTGAGTGCCTCGCGTCCCCAATTCTCCAGCGGGTGCAGTCCCTTTCTAAGGCATCTTCTCAACCAGAGGGAAGGGAAGAGTGCTTTCCAGGGGGGCAGGCCTTTCCCCTTCTCACTGCATCCGCCCTGCTCTATGAGGGAGCCCTCTCTGCACCAGGCCCTGTGCTAAGTCCTGGGGACAGGATTAAAGCTGCCACTACAACAGCCCATAGTGGTCTCTATCCTAGAGTTGGCAAAACTAGAGGAGAGGTAGATTCTGGTCAAGTGACCTCAAGTAAACGTGACATTACAACTGCGGGGGACGATGCGGCCAGAGACACAATATAGCATGAAGGCATGGAAAGGGGTCAAGGAAGAGCACCCTGAGGGCTGGGCTTCACTAGATCCAGGGGGAGAAGAAGAGATGAGATTCCTGGGGCTAGAACAGCAACAGGAACCTGTGGGTGGGTGGAGTGGAGCTTTTGAGGAAGGAAAGGCTGTGGGGCAGAGACCATGGAGGGCCGGTGTGAGGTGGGGCAGGCGGCCGCAGGGTTGTGGGATTGTGGCCGGGCGGCCTGGGTGGTCCAACTGAGTAGCCACGAGCCACAAGAAATGAGATAAATACATAAAATACAATTTTAAATACAATTTTATTTTTTTTAAGATTTTATTTATTTATTCATGAGAGAGAGGCAGAGACACAGGCAGAGGGAGAAGGCAGGCTCCATGCAGGGAGCCCAAAGTGGGACTCCATTCTGGGACTCCAAATCACTCCCTGAGCTAAAGGCAGATAGATGCTTAACCTCTGAGCCACCCAGGTGTCCCTAAATAAAATTTTAAAGACAGGAAAAGAAGTCAAATGTGTACTTTTTAATACTGGTTGTATGTGAAAATGATGATTTTGATGTATTAAGGGAAGTAGCTATATTAAAATTATTTTCACCTGTCTTGACTTTTTAAAATGTGGTCACGAGGAAATTTTTAAATATCTACGTGGTTTACGTGATACTGTTATTGCAAAGCACTAGACCAGGTGAGAGGTTTCTGTTTTTATACTAAAACACCAACCAAGCCTTAGATAGTTCTCAGCCCGAGGCTGTCATAATCATATTTGCATTTTGGAAAAAAGCAAAAATAGAAACCTCACTATCCTCAAAAAAAAAAAAAATCCTTTGGGGTGTTGACATTCCCATTTCAGATAAGAAAATTAAGGCTGAAAGGAGGTAAAGTAACTTGCTTGAGCCTATCCCATGAGTAGATGGCAGGACATGGATGTGACCAAGGCCCGCTACACCAGTGGGGCCCAGAGCAAAAGGAAGGTGTGCAAAACAGCTTCCCCAAAGCCACATCCCTAACCGATGGCAGATGGGCGACTCCCCCAGGAATCACCACCTCCCCACCTGCACCCATCTGTATCTGGCTGGGGGTTGGGGAGAGGTTCCTGCCTCTTATCCTGCCTGTCACCCTTGGAGCATGCCCTGCCTTTCCAGCCTCAGCTGGGACCCTTACTTGAGTGCCTGCCAGGGGCTGAAGGGGACAACAGAACGAGGACTCTGGTAGGGATGGGGAGTGGGAGCGCGTGCACATGCAGGGGTCAAGGCTCCCAGCTCCCACTCCCCCAGCACATGCTCCATCGTCCTGGCTGGCTTCACTTACAAAATAGACAAGATAAAATTATGTAAAATGTCAAGCCAGAGGGCACTTGAAGGGTTGAGCAGTGAGTGTTATACTCTATGTTGGCAAATTGAATTTAAATAAAATATATTTTTAAATAAATAAAATGTCAAGCCAGCGACCACAGAGCTTTTAATCCCAAATGTGGGACCTTTTCTAAATGTGGGGCCCTGCACAGCTACTGTGATTGCAGACCCAAGAAGCCAGCCTTGCTCCAGGCTCAGAAAGTACTCTCTCCACTGCCCAGTCTCTCCCCAGCCTCTCCCAGGGCAGCAGGATCTGCAGTCTCCTCTGTGCTCTGCACTCTGGGCCACGGAGTGAGCCCCTCTCCTGGGAAGCCTTTCAGAGTCTCTGGCACCCAGGGCTCTAAGAGGCTCAGTGGTTGACCATCTGCCTTCCGTTCAGGTCTTGATCCTGGGGTCCTGGGTTTGAATCCTGCATCAGGCTCCCCTCGAGGAGCCTGCTTCTCCCTCTGCCTGTGTTTCTGCCTCTCTGTCTGTGTCTCTCACAAAAAAAGAAAGGAAGAGCGACCCTCTGGTACCCGATCTGAAATGATGCGTTTCCTGCCCCTCCACCGCTCACCCCACACAGAGTACCAGAACCTCCCCCAGCCTGGCCTGCTGTAAAAGCATGTTCCTCTCTGATGAACCTGTCAGATTAGATCCTCTGTGTGTGGCCAGGGTCTCGTGGAGGTCAGAAAGCACGCCCCCCCTTTGAAGTCAGGCGGAGCGGGGTTTGAAGTTTTCCTCTGCCACAGTGGCAGTGACTCGTTAGGTTACTTAACCTCTCTGAGCTTCAGTTCTCTGATCTGGAAAATGGGATTCATAAACCTCTGCCTTGCGAGGTTGTAAGAAGCAGAGAAGTGAGCGCCAGAAACCACGGGCTGCTACCGCTCTTCATCACAGCTACTGATATGTGCTTCCCCCTAAAGGATGCTCCGTCCACTTGCTCTGCTCCTGGCTTCACCGGTAGCAGAGCTGGGGAGGGCCACTGGCCATAGAGGCTGCAGCATCCCCCCTGTACCTCCCTCAGGCCCCTCCCAAATCTTTGAGGACCACATGGGAGACAGGACTTCCAGACTCACCCGCTGGCTTCTCGCTCACATCCTGTTGGGGTTCAGCCATGGTCAGCTCTGTTGTCCCTCAGATCAGTATCCCCTCTCACATATATGCACTAGTTCCCAACCACGTAGGAAGCACCTTCAGAAACTCAGTGCATCAGTCTGCAGTGAAACAATGTGGTCTGTAACTGGCCTGGTGAGATGGGGCAGGGGGGGCCTACTTCATAGATGGGCCAAGTAAGACTCAGGGGCACGGGATGGTGCAAGGGAAGTTCATGGCTCCCTCCTCCCTCCTTGGTCTGTGTCCACCCGGTGACACTGGAGGCTAATAGGGCTCACCCAAGGGAACGTGCCCCCCAGGAAGCTCAGCCACTGGCCCCCAGCTAGACCCGGGCAGGGTTCACCCTCCTTGGAAAAGGTTAGCAAGATCCTACCTCAGGGAGAAGAAAAGCCAAACGCTTAGGTTCTTGGCTCCAACACGCTCTCCATCCTCCCCAATTCTCTCCCTTTTCTCTCAACCCCGTCCTCAGCAGCTGTGAGTGACAAGAAAGCAGGAAGACCCCAGCCCATACCTGGGAGACTCTGCCTTGGCCATGATCCCAGGTCCTTTTATTTTAAACATAAAAATGGTGAATTTGGGATCCCTGGGTGGCGCAGCGGTTTGGCGCCTGCCTTTGGCCCAGGGCACGATCCTGGAGACCCGGGATCGAATCCCACGTCGGGCTCCCGGTGCATGGAGCCTGCTTCTCCCTCTGCCTGTGTCTCTGCCTCTCTCTCTCTCTCTCTCTCTCTCTCTCTCTCTCTCTCTGTGACTATCATAAATAAATAAAAGTTAAAAAAAATTTAAAAAAAAAATGGTGAATTTGGGGGCACCTGGTGGCTCAGCGTCTGTCTTTGGTTCAGGGCGTGATCTCCCCCCCCCCCCCGTGAGTCTGCTTCTCTCTTTGCCTATGTCTCTGCCTCTCTGTGTGTCTCTCATGAATAAATAAAATCATAGAAAAAAAAAAGTGGAGAAGGCTGGGGGCCAGAGCAGAAGGTTTGGTGAAGGGTGTGTGGAGCTGGGCAAAGTCCGAGAAAGAGCTGCTGCCTCCAGGGGGTGTTGAGGAGAGGAACCCATGGGTCTGGTGATGACTCTCGCATTTCATTTAACCCTCCAGTGACAGGAGCCTTGGAGTCACCCGGGAAGCCCTAAAAACCAGGGGGGCCTGGGTTCCACCCTCTGAAGAGTCCAACATAGCGTGGGTCTGGGGAGCCTTCTGGGCTCTGAAATTCTTAAAAGATCCCCAGCTGATTTTAATGTGTGGCCCAAGTCGAGAACCACCGATCTGGTCCAACTGCTCAAGGGGATAGAGGGGGAGCAGAGATACAAGAAAGGGAAATGCTCACCGACAGGCACCCGGGCTCCCAGCCACAGGCCCGGGGCTGGCTCTGGGCGACCTGGTCACCAGCCTGACGCTGCCTCCCCAGTGCACCCTTCCTGTGGGGAATGGAGGAAGGTGGGGCTCTAGCAGAGGAGGAAGCCGTAGGGACCTGCCCGGCCTCACCTCCCGAGAAGGGGAGGAACATGCACTTTGGCCAGCCTGGCTGCCGGGGTGTGGTCAGCCATAAAAAGGGCCTAGAGGGGCAGAGGGGCCGGAGATGAACAGGCTTGGACAGCAGGCTCCGTCCGTTCCCACTTACTGCTCTGCCCTCGTTCACTCACTCCCCATTCATGGATTCATTCATTCATGGAATCACTCAATGATACTGACTTTCTTCTCATTTGAGGTTTTTTTTTTCCCCTTTCTAAATTATTTTAACTAATTAATTCATTTTTAAAGATTTTAATTTTTTTAAAGATTTATTTATTCATGAGAGACACAGAGAGGCAAGAGACACAGGCAGAGGGAGAAGCAGGCTCCATGCAGGGAGCCGGATGCGGGACTCGATCCCAGGACTCCAGGATCACGCCCTGAGCAGAAGGCAGACGCTCAACCACTGAGCCACCCAGGCGTCCCAAGATTTTAATTTTTTAAGTTATCTCTACATTCAATATGGGACTCGAATCTACAACCCTAGTGTTGAGAGTTACATATGCTCTACTGACTGAGGCAACCAAGCACTCCCCTTTCAATTAATTTTTAAAAAACTGTTTTCAAGCAAAATATTACATGCTCTAGTTTAAACAGTTTAATGGTGGGGCACCTGGGTGGCTCATTCGGTTGGGCAGCTGACTCTCGGTTTTGGCTCAGGTCGTGATCTCAGGATCTTTGGATCGAGCCCCACGTTGGGTTCGTTCTCATTGGGGAGTCTGCTTGTCCCTCTTCCTCTGCTCCTTTTCCTACTCTCTCTCTCTTTCAAATAAATTAATTAAATTAAATTATTTATTTTTAAAACATTTTATTTATTTATTCATGAAATACAGACAGAGAGAGATAGAGAGGCAGAGACACAGGCAGAGGGAGAAGCAGGCTCCATGCAGGGAACCCGACGCGGGACTTAATCCTGGGTCTTCAGGATCATGCTCTGGACTGAAGGCGGCACTAAACCGCTGAGCCACCCAGGCTGCCCTAAATTAAATTTAAAAAACCAAAAAACAAAATCCAGTCTAATGGCACTCAACATCAGGGTCAGTTAGCTAAGAAGACAAACTGCTTGATGGGGAGGCAACCACACAGGCCTTGGGGTGGATCTTTTTCATTCATGAAAAAGCACTCATGATAGGCACTTAGTGGGCCCTTTTATTTATGTATTAGGTTTTTTGTGTATGAGGGTGACTTGTAATTTTTACATAGTTTCAAACTGACATAAGAATTGCAAGAATTGGGACGCCTGGGTGGCTCAGTGGTTGAGTGTCTGCCTTTGGCTCAGGTCATGATCCCCAGGTCCTGAGGTCAAGTCCCTCACTGAGTTCCCCATGGGGAGCCTGCTTCTCCCTCTGCCTATGTCTCTGCCTCTCTGTGTCTCTCATGAATAAATAAATAAAATCTTTAAAAAAAAAAGTTGTGAGAATCTATACTCTTTTTATCAATGGTTCACATTTTGCCACATTTGCTTTAATATTCTCTAAGTATGTGAAGACATGTATATGTGTATATGTAATACACACACACACACACACACACACACACACCTTCCCCCCCAATCATTTGAGAGTAAGTTGCAGATATCATGCTCCTTTATCCCTAAAGACTTGAGGCTATATTTCCTAATATCAAGGATATTCTCTTCCATATCAAGGTACAAGGATGAGGGGTACCTGGGTGGCTTAGCTGGTTAAGCATCTGCCTTCAGCTTAGGTCATGATCTCAGGGTCCTGGGTTCAAGCCCCGAGTCAGGCTCCCTGTGGGGAGTCTGCTTCTCCCTCTCTCTCTGCTCCTCCCCCTGCTCATGCTCTCAAGCTCTCTCTCTCAAATAAATAAATAAAATCTTTAGAAAAATACAAGGATCAAAATCAGGAAATCTAGCATGGATATAATGTCATTACCTAGACTGCAGCCCATACTCAAATTTTATCAATTAACTCACAACATCCTTTCTAGCATTTGTGTGTATGTGTCCTGGTCCAGGATTCAATTCAGGATCATGCCCTGCATTTACATCTCACACATTTCTTTAATCCAGAAAAGTTCTGCAGCCTTTGTTTTTGAAAGTCCAAGCCAGTAATTTTGTCACTTGTCCCTCAGCTGGTTTTGTCTGATGCCTCCTCATGATAGATTCAAATCAAGCCCTTTGGTGGGAATACTGTAGAAACGCCGGCAGGTCTTTCTTAGTGCATGACATGGGGGCACATGTTCGTTTGTCCCATTTGAGGGGATGGTGACTTCAACTACTTGTGAGAGGAGATATCTGCCAGGCTTTCCCATTGCAGGGTTTGTTTTTTTCTCTTTGCAATTCATATGTATGTTATGGGAAGATATTGTGAAACCAAATTTTTCAAATCTTCACCCCTTAGTATTTAAAATTCATTGAAGATTTTGGCTTGAATCAGTAGTGACTTGTAATGATTGCACAATGGTGATTCTCTAATTCCATTATTCTTTTTTTTTAATTTTACTCATATATCTTGAGAGAGAGAGAGAGAGAGAACGAGCATGTGTGCGTGTGAGCAGGAGGAGGTACAGACGGACAGGGGGAGAGAATCTCTGGCAGACTCCCCACTGAACGTGGAGCCTTCTCAGGACCCTGAGATCACAACCCCAGCTGATATCAAGAGTCGGACACTTAACCAACTGAGCTACCCAGATGCCCCTAATCCCATTATTCTTTCTACATATATATTTGGTATTCTTACTGTAAGGAAGGGCTTTCATTCTCATTCATTCACCCATCATCAGCATGGACTCATGGATTCTTATTTTATTCATTGGGTTATGATCCATTGCTATCATTTTTAAATTTTTCTGTGATTTTTTTAATGGCTTTTGTTTTAAAGGATTTTATTTGTTTGTTTGTTTGTTTTTAGGGAGGATGGACAGAGGGAGAGAGAGAGAATCTTAAGTGCTGGGTGTGGAGCCTGACTCAGGGCTGATATCACGACCTTGAGATCATGACCTGAGCTGAAACCTAGAGTCAGGCACTTAACTGACTGAGCCACCCAGGTGCCCCAAAAGATTTTATTTTTTTAAGTTATCTCTAGACTGAACATGGGGCTCAAACTCACAACCCCGAGATCAAGAGTTGCACGCTCCGCTGACTGAACTGGTCAGGTGTCCCTCTCGTCATTTATTTTGATATTTAAATGATCCCACCTTTATACAGTATGCGCCTCCAGCTGTTTCCCACATCCTGTGACATAACTCCATTATTTTGTTTCTGGCACACCAAGATATTCTGGGTTCAACTTGTACTGTTCCCACCCCAGGCCTGGAATCTACCACTTCTCCGAGGAGCCAGGTTCCTTCTAGTTGGAGGAAGAGACGTGCTCATTCCTGCAGGGAGGCCAAGAAGAATACTTCGGGGGCCTTTGAGGGCACAGAACAGGAACCACTCACGCACACATATACACAGACATCTGTATCCATTTCTGTGTTTATAAATTGAAAATACAAGTTTTAGGACTGATATTTCCAACTCCATCCCACCCACAGGGCTCCCTCCCCCTACTTTCTTCAGTTCCATATTACAACTCTTTTTCCCAACAGTGGGAAATCTGGCTCCTGACTCCTTAAATATATTTACTCCTCTGCTAATCCTACAGTACACGGGAAATAGTCCCAGTGCCACTTATTTGAATTAGGTTCATTGTTCGTGTGTGTGTTTTAGAGTTCATCCCAATCCCCGCTGATACTTTTTGAGTATATAAAATATGAATATGGTTCAGGGCACCTAGGATGCGCAGTCGGTTAAATAACCGACTCTTGGTTGATCTCACGACTCTCAGTGTCGTGAGATCAACCCCACATCTTAAAAAAAAGTTAAAACTATTCAGATATTTATATTCATAGAAGTGACATCCCACATTTCCAACCCTTCCATTTTGCTCTCATCTATTTCCTGTAGGAAACTAATCTCCTTAGTTTCTGAGCTATCCTTTCTAGGTTTCTTTTGGCAGAATTAACCAGAGGAATGTCTATTTTCTTACTATTTCTTTTTCTTACAGAAAAGGTAGTACATATATGCTTTTCTACCTTGCTTTTTGTTCACAATCCATCTGGAAATTATTTATTTTTAAAGATTAAAAAAATTTTATTTATTTATTCATGAGACACACAGCAACAGAGATATAGGCAGAGGGAGAAGCAGGCTCCCTGCAGGGAACCTGTTGCAGGACTCGATCCCAGGACCCTGGATCACGCCCCGAGCCAAAGGCAGATGCTCAACCACTGAGCCACTCACACACCCTTATTTTTAAAGATTTTATTCTTAAGTAATCTCTACACCCAACATGGGGCTTGGATTCATGACCCCGAGATCAAGAGTTGCATGCTCTTTTGACTGAGCTGGCCGGATGCCCCTGGAAATCATTTTATATCAGTTCATAAAGATCTCCTTTCCCTGTGTGGGTATTTTGTAGTCTATTCAATGAATTGCCTACATACAGGTGTTGAGTGTATTTCCAATATTTTGTAATTACAGACAATGCCTTAATTAGTAATCTGCCTATGTATTTTTTACTGTTGAAGGCATATTGTCTGGGTAGATTCCTAGAAGCAGGATTGGAAGGCCAAAGAGTAAATGCCTATGTAGTCTTGTTAGACATGACCACATTGTCCTCCATTAATACTGACCCTTTCTCATTCCCACCAGCCACATGTAAGAGCGCTTGCTTCGCCATGGTCTCATAGGGTGCTGTCGAGCTTTGTTATTTTTGCCAATCAGAGAGTAAGAGATGGAGTGTTAGAATGTGGGTTTTATGATTATTGAGGTGAGGCCAAGAGATTAGGGGACCACTAACACTGAAACAAGTGTTAGTGTTCCCAAGAAGAAGGGGCCGTGGTGTGGCACACAGAGAAGCACCAGGCTCAGGGGGACAGAGGCAGTAAGGGAGAAATGTCGACAAGAGACTTTATTACGTGGGAAGAATGGCCAAGCAGATTTAGGACTGGCTAGTTGTTTGTGTTCTTTTTATGATTTTATTTATTTATTCATGAGAGACACCCAGAGAGAGGCAGAGACACAGGCAGAGGGAGAAGCAGGCTCCATGCACCGGGAGCCCGACGTGGGACTCGATCCCAGGTCTCCAGGATTGCGCCCTGGGCCAAAGGCAGGCGCCAAACCGCTGCGCCACCCAGGGATCCCGGACTGGCTAGTTTAAATGAACACTTCACTGGACCCGGGGTGCAAGTAGGGGCAGCCTAATTGTCTGCTACCCAGCCCCGGACTGATTAGGGCAGGGGGAGAGTGGTTTGGAGTGTGGGAGCTTGAGATCTTGCCACGTTTGCATTCTTCTATTGTTTAGACTTTATCATGTAGTAGAACTTTCTAATTGCTGGAAGATTCTTCACAGGTCTCTTGCATGCAGTGAGTAGATAGAGCATAGGCATTGGCTGTCTTTGGACTTTTTCAAGGATATTTGTATAGTGAACAATCTTGGAAGTTCGAGACAGTGTCTCTCTCTAGAGCAAAGGGCGGCTTCTAAACTTCCCCATACAATAAAGATAATGACTCCTTTGGGGGGTGGGGGAAGAGGCAAAGGTCAGGCAGGGATACTGACCATTGTAAAAGATTCTTGTTCCCTGAGGCTGGGGATCCTCCTTTGCAAGCTGTTTTATTATTACTATCTTAATTACTTGTGTATATTCCTTTGAAAAAAAAGAAGAAAGATTTTTCAATGTATGGTATCAAGGAAGGTGGTCCAGAAGGAGGCTCATGGAGCCTCCCCCACCCACATACCTGTGTGCACTGGAGAAGACAGTGGGGAGCTCCTGGTAACCCCAGAAGACCCGGGGGTGTTGTGCCACCACTGGACCTAAATAGACCTGAGGCTGCAAGGGAGCAGGAGGCTGAAACCAAGCCCACCTTCTGTGCTTACCAACCCAGCACCCAGGCAGGAGGACCTTGGCTACTCACTCCAGGACATGCCTGCTCCTGGGAGATAAGGCTGTGGACCACTAAGTAGTACTTGGCCCTTAGTAGGCCCTCATAAGTATCTGTCAAATCAATGAGGAAAAATCCATGCTGGCTTCTAGGATTGGTGATCCAGCTAAAAAGGCATTTTGGTTCTGTACAAAGGATGTGGGCACTGGGAAGGGAGGGCCCAGGAGAGGGTGGGAAGAGAAGTCACTGTTACTTATGAGTTGGGGCGGCATAGATGATTAACTTCTCCTTGAGCCTCAGTTTCTTCATCTATATAATGGGCATTGATAGTGATTCCATCTGTTCTAGTTATGAGGACAATTCAAGGATATAATATGCAAAAATACTTTCCATATCTGTTGCTGTATATTGTCACTGCTGGCTGGAGTTCTGGTGGCCCTGAGCCAATTCAGACAAAGCCCTTGAATACCCACTAGGGTGCAGGAAGGCACAGGGGCCTTTGTTGTCCAAGGATGGGTTTGTTTCCAAAGACCCTTTACCTGCAGGCCCCACCTTCCATCAGCTGTTTTATTTTGTCTTCCTCTTGGGGAGAAGGGGCACTACTTTGGCCATATATGCTTTTCCTTTGGTCTTGGAATCAACAAGATGGCTCCCTGGAAAAAGATGCTGGCTTTCCATTGGACAGACATGTGGGCTATTTAACCACTGAGTAGTGCTTGGACCACCAGGGTGGGTGAAAGAGCGGAGTCCCCAGGGTGGTTGCAGGATGTGAGGATTTGAATTTAGGATGAAGGGAAGAAGGGAACAAGAGCCAGTCCAAGAGCTTAACTTGTCGGGGTGGCAGAACTATCAGGTGCCACCACAGGACAGTGTTTAAGCGGGTAAGAGTAGCCTGGGCCCTCTGCAGGCTTCTCCCCAAGCTGCTGCCCCTGCTGCATTTCTCTTGGGTTGTGGGGGTCTCCTACACCCCGGGAGGTTTGGAGAGGCAGCAGGAAAAGCTGGGGGTGAGAGTCCCAACACCTGCCCAGTCCCCTGCTGCTTTGACTTGTGTTCCTGCACCTACCCAGCCCCCTGCCCCATTCGTGTCCTCCCCTCAGCATCTGTGTGTGTGTGTGTGTGTGTGTGTGTTGTTTGCTATATATATTTGTTGTTTTTTGTTTACAAGGTAATATAATGCTCCTGGTTTAAAAAAAAAAAAAAAGGTCAAGACCTCAAAAGTCTGGAAAGAGGAAAATTCAGTTCTCCTAGGCACCTCCCAGGAACCCCCGGGTTCCCATGAACACATTTTCCCTGCTTTATTCCCTGATGTGTACCCAGGTCATGCAACAGACTGGTGCCTGGAACCCACCCCCCCATTCCTGGTCCCCAATGTGGGTTGAATGAATGAAAGAATTGTGAATAAATGTGCAGTTTGGGATGAATTCTCCAGTATTTTTTTCTATGTGCATGCCTGCATAAATATATTTAGAAAAAATATGGGATCATGATGTAAATGTGGTTCTGAACTTTAAAAAAATACACAATTCCTTGTTGGTATTTCTTCCTGTTACTTTATACCAGGGTTTCTCAACTTTGGCACCATGGATATGGAGGGTCAGATCAGTCCTTGGGAGCAGGGCTGTGCTCTGTAGGATGAGCAGCATCCCTGGCCTCTGAACACCAGATGCCCACCCTGGCCTCTGCCCATCCTCCACCATATGATGATAATAATAAAGGTTTCCAAGTGTTACCAATGTCCCCTTGGGGGCAAAATTGCCCCTGCCAGAGAACAACAGATTTATAGACCTCCTTCTTTTCCTGGCTGTCTCAGAGTATTCCAGAGTGTGGCTGTGGAATGTTTTCACTGATTTGTCCACAATGCTGACCTTGCAAGAAGTCCACCTGAACACTCATGTTTCCTACAGGGAACTTTCCAGAAGTAGGATTGCTGAACTGAAGCCAGGGCACACTTTACCAATCCAAGCCTTTTACACGACAGCTGGAGCTCGCTTCACTCTGTGCTTGGCAGCAATGGAAATTCATCTTTCCGATCTTTGCCAGTCTGATGCTGTTTGTGAGCAACAGCCCTTCTTATTTTGTTCTCTTGTAGAATAGTATTGATCATTCCTTCCAGGAAAATGTTAAATAACAGCAGTGATCATGAGGAGCCCCCCTTTGGCTTGGACTTTCGCAGTGTACTGGGAAAAACTGTTATCCTGTAGATATGTATGTGTCTGTTTTATGCATAAACTCATTTTTCAAGTGCTCTGCAATGGGGTCTTCATGTTCTCTTTGAACATAAGGTTGTTTATGAGAGAGCATTAATGTTTCTAAGCAGTTGGAGGATTTTATTTTACTTTATTTATTTCTTATGTGCTCAATTGTGGTGATAAAAAATCACCGGCCTGTACTATTTCTTTTGGAATTGAATGGAGATTTCCTTCACAGCCTAAGTCAATTTTTGTAAATGTTTATAAATATTATGTTACCTCTAGAACATAAGTGATCCCCCTGCACTGCTCCCCACAGCTGTATCTCCAGGGCTTTGAATGATGCCTGGCACATGATTGGTGCTCAATATAAATTTGTTGAATAAAGGACTGGATGAGGGGCACTTGGCTGGCTCAGTCGGAAGAGTGGGTGACTCTTGATCTCAGGGTCAGGAGTTTGAGCCCCACATTGGGTGTAGAGATTCTAAATAAATAAATAAATAAATACATAAATAAATAAATAAACAAACAAATAAATAAATAATAAATAAATAAAAGGAGTGGATGGGCGGCCCTTGTAACTTCTGAGAAACATGATTCTTTTCATTGTTTCTTAAATATCTGATCTGTTAAGGACTAAGAGGTGTTTCCATTTGTCAGTTTTTCCATGCATTTTCTACAGTTTTTCTTTGTATATTTTTTGGTCTATTTTTATTTTTTAAAGATTTATTTATTTACTCGAGAGAGAGAGAGTGAGTGCATGCATGAGAGAGAGACAGAGAGAGTGAGTGCACAGAGGGAGAGGGAGAAGCAGACTCCCTGCTGAGCAGGGAGCCCAGTGAGGGGCTCAATCCCAGGACCTTGAGATCATGACCTGAGCTGAAGGTAGATGCTTAACCGACCCAGACACCCAGGCACCGCGTTTATGTTTTTTAATAGCAGCTTTATTAAAACATAATTCACTTACCATAAAATTTACCCACTTAAAGGTGTACGATTCAGGGCTTTTTGGTATATTTCCAAGGTTGGACAACCATCACCAGAGTCTTATTTCAGAACATTTCCATCCCACAAGAAGAGATCCAGTACCCATTAGTCGTCGCTCCTGGCTCTCCCAGCCCCTGGCCACCACTAATCTACTTTGTGTCTCCATGGGCGTGCCTATTCTGGACATTTGAAGTGGAATCAGGTAATACGTGGCCTTTTGTGTCCGGCTTCTTTCACTTAGCATAGTATTTTCAGAGTTCATATTATAGAATGTATCAGCACTTCACTCCTTTTGTTGCTGAATAATTTTGCACTGGGTGGAGATGTTACACATTTTATTCATCAGTTGATGGACATCGGGTTGTCTCTACTTTGGGGCTATTATGGAAGGCAGCTATGCTCACCACTATACCATCAATGCCTGTTAGGTTTCGGCTATTATGAATACTGCTGCTGTAAACATTCCGGTGCAAGTTTTTGTGTGGACATGTTTATTTTATTTTGACTTTTAAAATTTATTTATTTATTTATTTATTTATTTATTTATTTATTTAGAGAGTGAGTGTGTGTGCAAATGAGGCTGAGGGAAGGGCAAAGGGAGAGGGGGAGAGACAATCCTAAGCAGGCCCCAGGTGGAGCACGGAGTCAGACTCAGGGCTTCATCTCATAACCCCGAAGATCATGACCTGAGATAAAATCGAGAGTTGGCACTCAACCGACTGAGCCACCCAGATGCCCATGTGTTTTGTTTTGTTAATTTTAAAAAATTGGGGGGTTACTTCAGTGGCTCAGTCAGGTGAGGACTTTTGATTTCATCTCACGTCATGATCTCAGGGTTGTGAGATGGAGCCGTGCATCTGGCTCGGTGCTCGGCATGGATCCCCCTCAGGATTCTCTCTCTCTCCCTCTTCCTCTCTCCCATCCACTCATTCTCTTGCACTCTCTCTCTCTCTCAAAAAAAAAAAAAATCTCTCTTGAGTTAATATACCAGCAATGGAATTGCCCGGTTAAAAGGTATGTTTGGCATTTCGAGGAACTACCAGTCTGTTCTCCAAGTGGCTGCACCATTTGACAATGTTACTAGCAATGTAAAAGGGTTCCAACTGATCCACATCTTGGCTCACACCTGTTCATACCTGTCTTTTTAATTGTAGCCGCTCTGGTGGGTGCGACGTGGTGGACGGACCTCTTTGTGGTTTTGTATTTCCCTGATGACATGAGCATCATTTCATGTTCTTGGCCATTGTCTATCTTCTTTGGAGAAACGTCTATTCAAATCCTTCGCTCATTTTATTTATTTATTTTTTCTTTGCTCGTTTTAAATTGGGTTGACTTTTCATTGTCCAGTCGTAGGGCAGTTTTGCACGCATCATGAACACGAGTCCCTCATCAGATTGATGATTTGCAAATATTTTCTCCCATCCTGTGGGTTGGCTTTCACTTTCTTGATGGACATAGGTCTTTATGTTAGGTTACTGGGTGCACAGTGCATCCTCCGGGGTCCCCCTCCGCATGATCAAGAGATCTGCTTTGTCCCATGCATTTCTGAGTTGAATTCAAGGTCGTGACCTTGGTTTGCATGCGCCTGTGTATCTGAGCAGAGGTCAGCGCTCAGAGAAGGTGGCTTTGCCTCCTCCTGTCTGTCCTCACAGGATGCTCCTCCGCAGACGGGCTCCCCTGGGGTAACAGTGATGTCCAGACCCCCCCCCCCCCCCCCCGCCCCCAGCAACCCAACCCACCTGCGCCTCCCGCACGCGCCGCCGGGCGCGCTGGGCGCGGTCAGAGCCACCGATGCTGTGCTCGTCTCGTCCAGCAGGGGCCGCCCCGGGCCTGCCTGAGGCCCCCCTGGACCCCGCGCTCCTCACCTCGTCCCTCCCAGGCCGCCCAGCTCCCAGCAACACCTTCGGGTTTAAAGCCCCAGAGCAGTTTTCCCGGCTCGCCGGGAGCGCCGCCGCGTGCACACCTGCCCCGCCGCGGCTCCTCCGCTCGGGCCTGGGCGCCAGCCGCTTCCCACCCGCAGAACCGGAAGGATGCCCCGGCCTCGCTCGGAAATAAGCGGGCGCCGCGGAGCACGGGGCCTGGCACACAGTAGGGGCCTAATAAATGCAAGGTTTTATTTTCTTTTTTTTTTAATTTTTTTTATTAATTTTTATTTATTTATGATAGTCAACAGAGAGAGAGAGAGAGAGGCAGAGACACAGGCAGAGGGAGAAGCAGGCTCCATGCAGGGAGCCCGACGTGGGACTCGATCCCGGGTCCCCAGGATCACGCCCTGGGCCAAAGGCAGGCGCCAAACCGCTGCGCCACCCAGGGATCCCTAAATGCAAGGTTTTCTAGCAAGGCTTCCGAGGGCCAGGAATGCCTCCGCAGCTCCCCTGAAATGAGCCCTTGTGCCCTCGGGCAATGCCTGGGGGGGTCCTCAGGTGGGGTACTTTTGTAGGGGGGCAGGGAGGGAATTTTGCAGTCGGATATGTGGACATTTTTATTTTCCGTAACTGGCTTTATTTTATTTTTAAAGACATTTATTTATTTGAGAGAGACAGAACCTGCACGAGCAGGGGGAGGGACAGAGGGAGAGAGAGAGAATCTCCAGCGGACCCCCCCCCAGGGCAGCGCCCCATGCGGGGCTTGATCCCAGCCTCCCCCCCCATCCTGTCTTGAGCCAGCGCAGACCCAGAGTTGATGGTTTAACCAGCTGCACCCCCAGGTGCCCCTCCAAAACGGACTGACTCCCATCTCAGTTTTTCATGTTGCATGCTGTTGAGACGTTTTCTTTCATTTTTAAAAATATTTTATTTATTTATTCATGAGAGACACACACAGAGAGGCAGAGACAGAGGCAGAGGGAGAAGCAGGCTCCATGCAGGGAGCCCCACGCGGGACTCGATCGCGGGACTCCAGGAACAGGCCCTGGGCTGAAGGCAGGCGGTCAACCACTGAGCCATCCAGGGATCCCCATGTGGAAACGTTTTCTTAAAGAATTCTGGATTTCCTTGTTTCCCCCTCTCCCCAGGGTTCCAACTAGTGCTGTCAGTCAGAGAAGCGTTCTGGTCTTGGTCACTCTGTTGGCCTCTGTAACATGGGCTTGGGCCCCACTGGCCCTTCTTTGCTGGCAGCTGTTCGTGCTGGTGCCCAACCCCGATGGTGCCTACACCTGCCAGCATCCACCAAGAAGCCCCGTGCTCCATCAGCCTCCTTGGTCATTGTATCATGCAGACTCCTGGCATCTTCTGGCCCCAGAACCCTCTCTCAGCCACTTCTGTAGGAAATGGGGGCGGGGGCTGCCTCAGGCCCTCTTTGCCCAGGCAAGCCATGCTATTGGGTCTCCGGCCTAGAGAATGGGACGGAGTGGTGGGAAGGAAACATGCTCTTGCATGGCAAGGACCTCAGCTTTGAAGCTCAAGGTTCAAGACCCAGCTCCTTTCGCTTCTCTCCACTTCTGGAACAGCCTTGCCCTGGAGACATCCTTGCTACTGTTTGTAGTGGGGCAGGGCGGGATGATGTACCAGGAAAGAAGCCTGATTGATATTTCCAAATATCAGCCTGCCACACCTTTCCCCCTGCTTTCTGGGTACTCTGAGTACTGTACAGAGTGACTCAGGGTCTGCAGCACTCCAGGGGAGTTTTTGTGCTCCCGGTAATGTGTAGGGTGGAGTTGACAAGGGTGATGGGTGACAGTGGAGGTTTTCAGAGGGTTGGTGCTCAGCCCCTTTTGGGAGGGTAGACGAGTCAGAGTTCCCAGTTACAACAACAGAAAATAACTCTAGTTAATGACAGCCTGAAAGGAATTTTCTGGAAGGATGACGGGTGGCCCATAGAGTCACAGGGTAGGCTGGAGAACAAGGCTCACCATTTGGGCATGAACCCAAGAAGGCCAGGAGGCAGACGCACAGGGAAGGACTAATGAGAATGGCAGCCTCCCCTGTGCCTTGGTGCCCTAACACCCGAAGAGTGACATCTCAATGGTCCCAGCTTCTCCATGACCCTCAATCAGTGACAAAGTTATTGGTGGGATGAGTCCAGGTTGAGTAGCCAAGCTCTGTCGGCAGAGATCTGGGAGTCTGGCCTTACTGGGCTTCCGTAGGGGAACCCTGCCTCCCGCCCCTCCTGGGATTCCTGCCCCACCCCCCATGGGTATTTGGATGCTAAGCAACCAAAAACAACAAATGCCATACATCTCTCTTATTTCCCCAAATGTGCATTTGCCAAGAGGCAGTTTCAAACCTGCCTCATCTAGGCAGTCTGGTACCTGGAGTGCTGCTTGTTTATGCCACTTGGAGAGCTTGCCAAGTAGAGTTAAATCATGTAAACAGACTACGTGCTTCTAGATAATTCTTACACCAGGCTTCTTTTCATAGCTAGCAGAATAGCTAACGTTTATTGAACAAAGTCCCAGGCACTGAGCTAAGTGCTTTATGTCAATGATCTCATTGGGTCTTGCCCTTAAAGTTGACGCCATGTTTTCAAGGAGGAAACTGAGGCCAGATGGTTTAGTAGCTTTTCCAAATTCACACAGGTTTCAATGGGAGGAACAGAGACTTGAATCCAGGCAGCCTGTCTCTGGAGGTTGGCTAGGAAGGGGGGCCCTGCTCTCTGTGATCCAGGGGAGACAGACATCAAGCCAGTAAGCACAAGATTATGTATGTTATTACAATGAGCACCGGAAACAGAAAGAGCAGGGTGGAAGGAGGAATACTAACAGGGTAGACAGTATATAGAGAGGGGTGAATGGGGGGTCCCAGGAAGGTCTCTGTGAAGTGCTTTTAAGCTGTGACCACATGATGGGATTTAGCCAAGCAAAGATCAAGGGGAAAGATGCAATAGCAGGTGCCGAGGTCCTGGGGCAGGAAAGAATTGAATGAGTTAGTAGAATGAGAAAGAGGCCAGTGCAGCGGGAAGGGAGAGAGTGGAGAACCTCTGGGCAGGACTTCAAGTCTGTTCAGACAGGGTCTGTGAGCTGTCTTCAGCTCAGAACTCCTGCTGCGTCTCATGGGCTCACCCCCAACTTCAGTCCCTCTGCAAATCCTCTAAGCTCTTCTCCCCACCTCCATGGTGGCCACCCTGGTCTCATTAGTGAGACATCCCCAAGCCCCCAGGTTTCCCTGCTCTGTGTCACCTTGAATCTGCCTTCCAGCAGCACTAATGCAATCCAGTCGGATCACACCTCCTCAGCTTCTCATTTCACTTAGAGGAATAGTCGACATCTTCTAGGAGTCTACAAAGCCCTCCGTGGTCTGGCCCATGTGACCTCCCTGCAACTGTCCCCTCCCTCGCTGGCCCTTTGCTCTTTCAAACACACCAGGCAAGCTCCTACCTTGAGGACCTCTGCACTGGCTGTTCCTTGGGCCCAGAATGTTCTACCCCACACATCTGTGACTCTCTTACCATCCTGCAGGCTTGCCTGGGTGTGTTGTTGTTGTTGTTCTTCTTTTTTAATTTAAGATTTCATTTATTTATTTGACAGAGAGAGTGAGCACAAGCGGTGGGGAGGAGAAGGGGCAGAGGGAGAAGCAGACTCCCCACTGGGCAGGGAGTCCAATGCAGGGCTTGATCCCAGGACCCCGGGTTGATGACCTGTACGAAGGCAGACACTTAACCAACTGAGCGCCACCGCCCCCACCTGCCCCAGGTGGCCCCTGGGGTGGGGGGGGGTGGGGCTCTCATAGCAAAGCAGAGAGCACGAACAGCAGAAGGAAATGCACAGCTCTCTGTGTCTTGTCTGCTGGCATCCTACTGGCCAAAATGCCATACAGCTGAGCCCGAGCCTGGGGGAGCAGATGGCACGTGGTGAGGAGGCAGGGAGAGACGACAGCTGGGGGTGGGGGCTCTTGTGCACTTGACCTGATCTCCAAACCCCGCTTCTTCCCCCCCGTGCATAGAGACTTCAAGAATCTTTCCTTCAGTCACTGTTTTGTTCTCCCCTAACAAATGTCTATTGAACATTTGCAGCTGGGGACACAGCAGCCTGCAAAGTCCCTGCCTTTTGAGAGCTTATACTTTAGAGATTATGACACACAATAAACAGAGAAACAAAGTTGGGGAAGTGCTATGAAGAAATGGGAGGAGGAATGGGCCCAATTGTAGGTAGAGCAGCCAGGGAAGCCGATGCTAATGAGATGTTTGCGCTGAGACTTAATGAAGTGAGAGGGTGAGCTACAGGGATGTGTGGGGCAGAAGGTTCCATGCCAGGGCAGTAGTGAAGACACTGAGGCAGCGTGTGCCTGATGCACTTGGTGTGCTTGTGGGGCAGTGAGAAGCCCGGGCAGCTGGAATGGAGTGTGTGAAGCAGAGAGAGGAAGGAAGGAAGATTATGGAGTTAAGTAGGGCTGGCCATGTGGGGCTCTGTGGTCTGGCAAGCACCACACCCTCCAGGTGTGAAGGGATCTGTCAGAGGGTGACCAGCAGAGGGGTGAGGCCATCTAAATTACTCTTCCAGGAGGCCACTCCATCAGGGAAGTGGAGAGCCCTTTGGGAGGTTGTTGCAGTTGGCAAGGGGAGTTGGTGGTAGTGATGGGCGCCATGGGAGGTGGTCAGCATCAGGGTATACCTGGAAGACAGACCCACCAGGATCACCCTGGAGGAAAGGGAGGCAAGAGTAAAGAATGACCGACATTGGGGCAACTGGGTGGCTCAGTGGTTAAGTGTCTGCCTTCGGCTTAGGGTGTGATCCCAGGGTCCTGGGGTCGAGTCCCGCAGTGGGCTCCTGGCAGGGACACTGCTTCTCCCACTGCCTATGTCTCAGCCTCCCTTTCTCTGCATCTCTCATGAATAAATAAATAAAATCTTAAAAAAAAAAAAAGAATGGCCTACATTTTGGCAAAGAGATGGGTAAATGGCGGGGGCGGGGGGGAGAATCCCACCTTCCATGGGGGAAGCAAGAGACCATCAGAGTGTCACTAGCCACCACATCCACTCACTCACTCATCAGCAAAAGTTTATTGAGTGTTAAGGATAAACCAGACACTTTCTGGGATGCTGGGGAAGCGGCAGGAAATAGAGACAATGTTGTCACTCTGGTTTGGTACTTTGTTTTCTAGTGGGGAGACAGGTGATGAGTAAGCACACACACATGCAAGATAAGATTATTTCAGAGAAGGATGGGTGTCAGAGGGAAGCCCTGGAGAGTGGCAGAGAGTGACCAGGGGAGTCACAATTAAACAAAATGGTCATCCAGGCAGCCCTGAGGACCAAACCCAGATTTTCCAGAGGAACCTGGACCAGTTTGGTTTCTTTTTGTCCCTCAAAGCATCATGAGCAGGGGAGGGAGGGGTAGACCCTAAGGAACACTTGGGGGTCTTTGGGAAGGGCTTTGCCCTAGGGGGAGCCTCTCTTTGGGTGGATTTCCTCTGTGAACATGTGGGTTCACGACAGGCTGTGGGCACTAGGAGTCTCTTACAGACAGAACAGATGGAAGGCAGAGGCAAAGGGATAGAACCGGTGAGAAGTACATGACTGCATCCCCACGCAGCAAAACAGCTCAGACCATGGCAAAATTCTTCTCTGAGTGTACAAGGGGGCCGCTCCCCTTTGTACTGGTTTGAGAGTTTCTGCTATGCAAAGAATTTTCTTTGTGCTTCCTGGAGGTTTATCCTGCAAAGAATGGGGGAGTTCAGAAACCCAAGTTCCCACCTCCATTCTGCCATTGCATAGAAGGGTGGTCCCAGGTGACATGTCTGTGTCCTTTGGGGACAGCACGAAGTTCATACGGGGGAGTGGTTTAGGCACACCAGATTTTGGAGAAGTCAACTCGGACCACTATGTACAAGCTGGAGGAGGGGTCATCGGGGTTCTTGCCACAAGCTAGAAGGCTAATACAAGGACCACAGCAGGGTACAGAGAAGAGGGGGGCAGATTTGGGAGATGTAAGTTCAAAGGCATGTGGCAAGTGTGGATATGGGGCTGAGGGAATGGGAAGGTCACAGGCAATCCTGCGGTTCCTGGTGTGGCCCTTCAGTGAATGAATTACGAACCACAGAAGGAGAAACAGATTTGGGGGGCAAAGGATCAAGGTCTTGTTGGAGGATGCGAAGCCTGGGGAGTCAGGCGCCCGGCTGCAAATACAGATCTGAAGGAGAGAAAGCATGCTGAGTCAGAAGCCACGGGGCCTGGAGGGTGTTTCTGGCGGGGATAGAAGGACGATGACTCTGCCTCTTTCCTCTCTCCCCTGCCTTCCAGGGGCTCACTGAGCACATGCTTGCCAGCCTCCCTTATGGTGAGGGGCCACGTGGCTGGGTTCTGACCAATGGAACAGGAGTGAAATCATAATGGTACTTCCAGGCCTGGCCCCTGGCCCCTCAGAGCGCCAATCCCCCCGCAGGGGTTGGCAGACGTTTCTGCAAAGGGCTGGATAAGTAACTACTTGGGGCTTTGTAAGCCAGACAACCTTCACAGCAGCCGATCAGCTCTGCCCCTGTAGCATGAAAGCAGCCAGAAGCCATATGTAAACGGATGGTCTGGTTCTGTTCCAGAATCAGGCTCACTCCTGCCCTGCTCTTGTCTCTTTGTGCCTGGATCCTGATGTTCAGGTCTCTCCTAGAAGCCATGTACTGAAAATGGCACAGGTTCAGTGCGTCTGACTCACTGCAGGACTGTAAGGAGCAGAGGGCCCTAATCCCTGCCTCCTCCCCCATTCTGCCTTTTATTTTAAGATTTTATTTATTTATTTGAGAGAGAGGGAGAAAGAGAGAAGCAGACTCCTTGCTGAGCAGAGAGCCCAATGTAGAGTTCAATCCCAGGACCCCGGGATCGTGACGCAAGCTGAAGGCAGACACTTAACTTACTGAGCCATCCAGGTGCCCCATTATGCCTTTTATATGAATAATAAAAATATAGTGTGTTTAGCACAAGAAATGTGGGGGTTTATCTCTTTTATAAGTGTTACTAACACTTATAAGTTAACTAAGACAGAAATTGGTGCTAGGAGTCTGGTGTTAACCATAATGAAAATTTTAAATATATGGTATTGGTTTGGAGTCAGGGTCTGGAAGAGTAGAGCCCCATCCTGTGCAGCGGCCTGAGGAGAGCAGGAGCCTGTCATTCCCAGCGAAGGGGCTGTGAAACAGAATGTCACAGTGAGCCTTGGTTGTTACAGGCAGGCATTTAGCAAGGGATTAGAAGGCTAAGATGAGCCCAGGCCGGAACTGGCTGATTTGCAAGCACCACTAAAATGAAACAGAATGATTCCAGAAATTTGGGGCCTTGGTTGGGAAAGTTGACCGCTTCTGGAGGCCAAACAGAAGGAAATCATATTAAACAAGCTTTGTGCGGTGAAAGTCCATTAAGCCTCAGCCTTGTGCAAGGTCAGGGTAAGGGAGCGTCCTCCCTCCCCGGCCTGAGGCTCAGGATCGCCATTAGTACACTGAGAGAGAATAGCCCAAGGCCAGGGAGAAAAAAAAAAGAAAGAAAGAAAGAAGAAAGAAAAAATCAGTCTGGAGTACTATGTCTCAAAATGAATTTTGCATGTGGTCACTGGCACCTGATGCTGACAGGAAGCCTTTTCAGGTTCTGAGGGAACTGTATTGTCAACTAAGCCAGAAACCTGAGCTAAAAACAAGCCTGTAACCCTTTGGACCTTGGGACGCCTGAGTGGCTCAGGTCTGATCCAGGGTTCCAGAATTGAGTTCTACATCAGGGTCCCTGCGGGGAGCCTGCTTCTCCCTCTGCCTATGTCTCTTGCCTCTCTCTGTGTCTCTCATGAATAAATACATAAAATCCCCTCCCCCCCAAAAAAAACCCACCAAAACCCTTTGGGCCTTAAAGCTTCCTTCAGGCCTCACAACTTTTGCCAGCTAGAGCTGCAGGCAGTGAAAGATGAGTAGCTCCCAAGGAAGGCCCATTCCCAATGCGCCCACTTCAAATGTGACCTTGGAGCAAAAGGGCGAGACCCCCTGGAAGGTGAAACCAGGGGTCACAGAGGACAAGAGGTCCCCCAGAGAGCAGAAACGCCTGCTTGGGGCTTTCCCAGCACTCGCCCAGCAGGACGACACAGACTCTGTGTTCAGAGCCCGCATGGGTGTTGCATCATGGTTACCCTGCCCAAGCGCTACCGTACAATGCTGTGTATATTTGAGGTTTGGGGGGAGGGAAGGATGCAGGTAAGGAACCACATAGGACCCAAAGGGAGAACCTTGCATCTCCTGGAGGTCCCAGTCTGTGGTGAGGAAAGTCTCAAGAGACAGCAAGGGCATGGGGCTCAGCTGTCTCTGTGGGGAGGAATGAGTGAGCTCCATGAAGGAGAAGAAGAAGGGAGGGGCTCTTCAGTGACTAGATGGGCAGCCTGTGGCGGGGACCAGCTAGCTACCTACCCGACCTAATGCCTCTGCTGCTGTGCCACTTGATTGCGTGTCCCCTCTTCCTTGTAGTTGGACGTGGCCATTGGCTCTGGGCTGAATGACTGTGTCCCCTGCAGATTCATATGTTGAGATCCTAGCCCCTGATGTGATGGTATCAGGAGGTGGGGCGTTTGAGAGGTGATTGGGTCATAAGGGTAGAGCCCTCGTGACTGGGTTTAGTGCCCTTAGCGAGAGACCCCAGAGGGCTCCCTGCGTCTTCTGCTGTGTGAGGACACAGCAGAGCCATCTGTGAACCAGGAAGCAGGTCTCAGCAGACACGGAATCTTAACCTTGGACTTGCGGGTTTCCAGATCTGTGAGCATAAATGTGTGTTGTTGATAAGCCACCCAGTCTAGGGTATTTTGTTGTAGTGGCCAAGTTCTGGCCAATGGAGGGTGGGTGGAAGTGACATGTGTATCATAAAAACCCATAAAACCTTCCTCATCCTTCTCCGTGTGCTCTCTGAGCTGCTGCATGTGGACGCCCAAGGCCGTGTGCAAACCACGTAGTGAAGATGGCAGGGGCTGCTCCTTGATGGCTTTGTGGAACACTGCATCAGTTGGATTTTATGGGGAAATAGGCACCTCTATTGTGAGACCTTGGGGTTGGGTGTCAGAGCAACTGGGATCACCTCTGCTGAAGCCTGGCTGAAGCGATGGAAGCAGGGGAGCCTGTCTGGGGAGAGGGGTGGCATGAGGCAGGCGGGGAGCGAGGCAGGACTCTGGGGGCCACCGGGCCCCCAAGGGTGGGCAAAAGGGGGCAGAAGCAAAGGAGGCTGAGGAGGAGGCACCAGAAGGAAGACAGCGTGGGGGCAGGGAAGGGACAGTGTTAAGACTCGATTTTACAAACGAGCTCTGGGCCGGGCACGGTGAACAGAAGTACCTGTGCAAGTGCCTTTACACCGCAGCTCAGGGCAGGATGCGGGGTTGGTGGCGGGAGCCCGGGAAAGACGCCGTGCTAAGTGGACAGTGTGCTGAGGGCCCTGGGCTTGACTTCTGGAACCCCCTGAGAACTGGAGAAAGGGTAAGGACTGCTTCCTCAGAGCGATGCATGCAGCAGGCACACACTATTTTCCCCGCCAGCCTCAGCGCTCTCGTAGACTTCCCGAGGCTGGTGCAGGAGCCAGGGAAGGAGCCTCTGCTAACAGGGATCAGCCACCTCCCAGGGCCCTGCAGCCATCTCAGCTTTACAAGGAAGGGATGTCCCCTGGAAGGGTGGGGGGACCTAGCTCAGAGCCGCACAGCTGGAAAGAGCAGAGTCTGGATTCAAAGGCAAGTGCCTGTGAGCCTCCTCCTGTTCTCTTTACAGGACATTATGGGCCCCCTTCAGCTGTCCCAAGGCATTGCCATGGTGAAGATGCCAGGAGAGGGGGCTCAGGGAGGATGCAGGGAGGAGGAGATGTCAGGGCTCAGCAGATGGAGCAGACTGGGGGGCGGGTGGCAGGTTCCGGTGCTGGGAGCACAGGCAGGAGAGAAATGGGCAGGGCCTTCCTCGGGGCGTGGTGGGCAGGGTTGAGCTCTGGTCTGCGTGAATCTGAAGCTGGGTAGCACTGAGGGCACCACAGGTGGTCTGTGTGAGCTGAGTGGCTGGGGCAGAGCCAGCCCGGGGCCCAGGTTGGCAGGCCACAGGTGTGAGAAGATCCTGACCCTGGTGTGCCCGCGGCTGGCTTTCTCCTCTCCCTAAACAAGGACTGAGGACCAAGCCTCCCCAGACTCTCTGCCTAGCAATTCCATTACTTACTCAGCCTTTGCTCCTGTTGACCTCACAAGAACAACTAGGGACAGAAATGAACATGACAGAGGTTCCAAAAAATCACTGATCGGAGATGTCTCCCCCAACTCTGATGCCTGGTCTTTGCCCTGTGTTTGTTCCCACGGCTGCTGTAACAAAGCTTCATGAACGGGGGGGGGGAGGGGGGGGGGCTTAAGGAATAGAAATTAATCTTCTAATGGCTCTGGAAGCCAGACTCCTAGGTCAAGGTGTGGGCAGGATCGAGCTCCCTCTGAATCCTGCCAGGGAGCATCCTTCCTCCCTGCTTCATCACTTCTGGACTTGCCAGCACCCTTCATGCTCCTTGGCTAGTGGCAGCAAAACTCAACCTGTGCCTCTGCACCATTCACACAGCACATATACAGCAGATGCAGCGCCATGCGGTGACAGAAGCCAAGTGACAACAGGAGAAATGCTCTGGTCAGAAACATGCATAGGCAGGAGGGCTGGGGAGGAGCCCCAGTGAGGCCTAGAGAGGCAGGGAGCCATCCTTTGGGATGACTACTGAGAGGTGAATGGGGTTTTCCTGGAAGGGTTGGAGACCCAGGGAATCTGGATGCCTTCAAGGATGCAAATCACCTGGGAGGCTGGAAGAACCAAAATGAGGGGCAGGGCAGCAATGTGGCAGAGGAGGAGACAGGCAGGCAGGGGCCAGATGACCAGGACTCCTGGACTCCAGAGTCTGAACTGAGACCTCTTGGGCGATGGGATGGCATGCATGGGTTTGAAGTGGCCGGAAGACTAGATCCAGTTTGTGAATTAGGTCATGTTGGCTGCTGGGGGTGAGCTGCTGGGCACTGGGAATGATGTGGAAGTCGCCAGTGTAGTCTGTGGTCATCAACCCCATGGAAGGGTGGGATCATTTGGGGAGATGCACAGAGTAGAGAAGAGGCCCAGGGATGTGTCTTTAGGAATGTCAGCACAGAAAAGGGAGGCAGAAGAGGAGGGGCTGGCCAAGGCGGTGACATCTAGTGGAATTTATAGTCTAGTGTGCTGTGGGAGCTACACCCATGGAAGCTGCCAGGGGGCTCGGGATTTCAGGAGCCTGAACGCTGCACACAGGTGAACCTCATATCCATGGTGACCACAGTTGGATGGTGTGACAAGGATTGCTAGCCGCTCTCCAAACTGGTACCCTCATCATTCTGGACACACAGCCAGACCTACCTCCCTTGCCCTTCAGTGTGGACGTGCAACTGAGTTCTAGCCTGTGAAATATGCCCATTTTTCTAGGCCTGCTATAACTATAAAAGTCTTCCTTACTTGTGTGGCTCCTCACACTCTTTCCCCTTTCATTACTGGATGTCAACACTGGGCCATCCTGGAAGCCATGTGGAAGGCGACAGAGCCCAGGTATTTGAAGATCTCCACCTCCAACCAACCACCAGAACTGGGCCTGCCTGGGACCGTGTAGGTGAATGAGAAACTAACTCCCCTGTATTTATGCCGTTATCATTCTTGGGCTTGTTTACGGCAGCGTTAACTCAGCCCGGTATGACAGGTAGCCGCAAAGCTTGCAGGCCACAAGGTCTCTTCGCTGCCATCCCCAGGGGTTCTGACAGCTGCTCAGCACTCTCGGCTCCCCGGCCAGTATCAGATGTGGAAGTTCTCGGGGAACAGGGCTGATCTCACTGGGCACAAGCCTAGTCGCTTGCCTCTGATGGCTGGGCCGTGGTGGTCTGATGTGCTCCATCTTGGGGAGCCAAGCCCTAAAAATGGTCCGTCTGCCCTCTGAAGGTGGCCTTAGTTGCTCCTACCTGGGACACTGGCCTCAGCGAGGACCAGCTGTCCCCAGACAGGTGGTACACCTGTGCTCAAATTTTGTTGCGATCTTCTGTCCCCAGCAACACACAAAAGGCACCACCCCAGATGGGGCTGGCTCAGAGAAGACCAGGGGCTGCAGATGTGCACGGGTTTCCCAGTTCCCCGGGGGTCTCATGGCTGCCACTTAAGGCTGGACCTTTCTCCTGGTTTCGGAGGCTGGCTATTGGGCCGTAGGGCTGTGGGAATGGTGATACAGTTTCTCTCGTCTCTGTGGAGCCCCAGAAATGATGGGGTGTCTTTGACAGGATCTACTCAAACTGGTCAAAACAGAACAAGGGGCCCTTGTCAGTAGGACAGTGAGGAGAGCCCGAGTGGCAGCAGCTAGGGCATCTCTGAGGAGCTGGGAAGCGGAGTCAGGGATGTGCTCCCCGGGGCTCCCATGCCTTCAGCAGCTCCAGGCCCAGCTGCCCTTCCAGCCCCATCAGCTGTGGGGCCAGAGCAGAGAAGGGTCCCGATGGGTCTGGCTTGGCAATCACTGTAGCCAGAATGGGGTTCAGCCTGACGCCGCAGCCTGGGCAGGGTCTGGGTGAGAGAAATCAAAGCTTTGCTTTCACTAAAATTCAGAAATAGTGAGAGGCACCTTTATTCTAAAACCAGTATCTGCAGAGCATACTGGACTGCTCCATCTTTCTTAGCATGTGAAACAAAGGAACCTAGCTTAGATGGAAAAAATAAAGAAGGAAAAGCATCTCTGGATTTCGCTGAGCTTTTCTTTCTGTCTGAAGCGATCGACAACGGGTGTAATTCACGCACAATCTTTGCATCCTGTCCTATCCACACTTTATGATTTCATACAATTATCTAAAACGTGTTTTACAATCTTGGTATTTATAACGGTGATGATGGTGATGATAATGACAAATATTTTTATTGCTTCCAAGTTCCAGGTACACTTCTTAATTGATTTCTGGTTCTTGAATCTTCAAAATATGCCTATGGAGAAGTACTATATTATCCCATTTTACGGATGAAGAAACTGATGTACAGAGATATTAATATAATTTTTTAAAAGATTATTGATTTATTTATTTGAGAGAGAGGGAGAGCCAGAGAGATTACAGAGGGAGAGGGAGAAGGAGACTCACCACTGAGCAGAGAGCCCAACATGGGGCACGATCCCAGGACCCCAAGATCTTGACCTGAGCTGAAGGCAGATGCTTAACCGACTGAGCCACCCAGGCACCCCAATATTAATATAGTTCTTAAGCAGTCGATTAAGCATCCCACTCTTGATCTCAACTCAGGTCTTGATCTCAGGGTCATGAGTTCAAGCTCTGCTTTGGGCTCCATGTGGAGCCTACTGAAAGGAAGGAGGGAGGGAAGGAAGGAAGGAAAGAAGAAAGGAAGGAAGGAAGGAAAGAAGGAAGGAAAAATAAAACTCTTAAAAAATGCAACAAGAAAATTCTCATCTTTTAAAATAGAGTGGTGGGACATTAGTCAGACAAAGTATCTTAATGATAGAGGCCAGAAAAGAGGTTCCTTTAATTGTACTTGGGACCTTTGCTTGATGAGTCAGATAATCAGGGCCCTGTGGAGTCCATGAGTTCATTAATATTCTCCAGCTCTTCTCATTAGCACAAAGTAGGCACACTATTTTAATAACCACACTACTTCTCTTTTGGAGGGATGCCAAGGAAATTGCTTGGTCCCTTGTTCCCTTTTAAAGAAGACTAAACAGAAGAAATTTCTATAATTGTCATTCTGCACTCTCATCTTTAAAAGGAAGGCTTGTACTTTCTGATTTCACAACTTGTTACCAAGGGGAGGCAGGGGAGGATTACTGATCAGACAAAGGCAATTGCACTGGCGAGGAATCCCCCTGGGAAATGTCAATCCCCAGTTTCATGCCCTAGCTTCTCCTGGAGAGGGGCTGGCTAGACCCAGCAGGGCCTGGAAGGTCGACATTTAGGAACCATGGGCCTGAGGACCAGTTGGCTCAGAAGCAACACCGCCCTGGCCTGTGACTCCTTCCTGGCCACATTGGACAGCATCCAGGGATGTTCTCTGGGTGCATGGTGACCCATTGCAGGAATCCATTTGTTACCTGTTATATAACACGAGGAGCGGGGGTGGAGACATCCCAAGAGCTGAGGGTTGACGACCAACTGTCCAAGGAGTAACCGAAAAACCCTCTTGCACTCTTGACATCCAGGGGCCTGCCAAGGCTTTGCATCCCTCAAGGTGTTATGAAGATTTGAGCTCCATGCAGTTCATCCTGGAAGTTCAAACCTCAGTGAAATGCCGAGGATCCCACAGAGTCATTACATCGAGGTGGTAGTAGTCTGGGCAAAGGTGGAGTTGCCCATCTTCCCCACTTCAGAGAGCGCCAGGCTTGTGGTGGCAGAGGGCTGGCAATGTCCTAGGATTCTTTGGGTTAAGTGTGACCAACATCCAATATGAAGCAGCTTAAGCAGAGATAGGAATGTACCAGAATCAACCAACGAACCACAGGAAAGGCTTGCACTCAGGCGCAGTGGCCTCTGGGACCCACAGCCCCCGCCCAGGACTCATCTCTCAGCTCTGCTTCTTTCTCCCCACCCCTACCCTAGTCTGTCCTCTCCTCCCCTCAGACATGGTTTCTCACTCCTGGGAAACATGAAGAGCTTCAGAGCTCCACATCAGTCAGGACTCTGGGAGGGCATGGCAACCCCACTAGGACCACAGGGCTGGAAGAAGGGGACTGTTCACTGAAGGAGGGAACAGGGAGACCAGAACGTGGGTGTGTGTTTCATTAAGGAACCCCATTTATCATGGCCACATTCTTTGTGTTGGATGAAGGTCCAGTTCTGTTTGGTCTGGCACAGAAGCTCATGGACCTCCAGGCAGCACAACTGCCCTTTTCAGGGGTGATGAATGTAGGGTCCAGTGGGGCTCTGGGGTTCCAGTCAGGAATAGCCAAATGTAGAAGACAACCCAAGCCAAGGATGACAATGGATGAACTTTGCCAACTTGATGCTAAGGGAAAGAAGCCAGACACAAAAGACCAACATTGTACGGTTCCCTTTATTTTTTATTTTTATTTATTTTTTAAAAAGATTTTATTTATTTATTCATGAGAGACACAGAGACACACACACACACACACATAGAGAGAGAGAGAGAGAGAGAGAGAGAGAGAGAGAGAGAGAGAGAGAGAGGCAGAGACACAGTCAGAAGGAAAAGCAGGCTCCACGCAGGGAGCCTGATGTGGGACTTGATCCTGGGACTCCAGGATCACACCCTGAGCTGAAGGCAGGCACTAAACCGCCGAGCCACCCAGGCGTCCCTGTACAGTTCTGTTTATAGGAAATCTCTAGAATAGACAAAGCCAGAGACACAGAAAGCAGATTAGGATTTCCAGGAGCCAGGGGCAGGGGGACAGGATGTGACTGGGTTTAGCTGCTGTTGACAGTGACAGATGCTGTGCGACATCGTGAATGTCCTTGATGCCACTGATTTGTACATTTTTATTTTTGTATTATTTTTATTTTTAAAAAGACATTTATTTATTTATTTATTTATTTATTTATTTATTTGACAGAGAGAGAGAGTGAGAGAGTGAGCACAAGCAGGGGGAGCATTTGGCAGAGGGAGAGGGAGAAGCAGACTCCTCACTGAGCAGGGAGCCTGACCCGGGGCTCAGTCCCAGGACCCTGGGATCATGACCTGAGTCAAAGGCAGATGCTTAACTGACTGAGTCACCCAGGTACCCCTGATCTGTACATTTTTTTAAAAATTTTTATTTATTTATGATAGTTACACAGAGAGAGAGAGAGAGGCAGAGACATAGGCAGAGGGAGAAGCAGGGTCCATGCACCGGGAGCCCGACGTGGGATTCGATTCCGGGTCTCCAGGATCGCGCCCTGGGCCAAAGGCAGGCGCCAAACCGCCGTGCCACCCAGGGATCCCAGATCTGTACATTTTTAATTGACTAAAATGGTAGCATTTATGTTGGATGTATTTTGGCACAATAAGAATAATAAGATAGGTCTCCTCCAGAGAAACACATGGAGGCTTAAAGCATTAAGTCTTGGATGAGGATGTAAGTGGGGCTCCAAATGAACTTCCTACCTGGGGATGTTAAGGCACCACGGTGCACTGGCCACAGGGCCTATTGCTGGGTGCTCATATGGAGTGGGGTTGCTGGACTCCCGTTGGCTGGGCCCTCATATTTCCAGAAGGCCTGACATGAAGCTGTTGCATGTTCTCTCTAAGCAAGGTTGTCCATGCAGAAGCAGAGAGGTACTGGCAGGATTGGAAGGTTTTCATACAACCTTGAATTGATGCTCTGTCCCTGAACCACGGCACCTGTATGAATTAATACTGTTTCCAAATCCTGTAATTATCTATGTGTAGCACTGTTCTAGTGTAGGATTTTTTTTAAAAAAAGATTTTATTTATTTATTTGTGAGAGACACACAGAGAGAAGCAGAGACACAGGCAGAGGGAGAAGCAGGCTCCCTGTGGGGAACCCGATGTGGGACTCCATCCCAGGACTCTGGGATCACGCCCTGAGCTGAAAGTAGGCGCTCAACCACTGAGCCACCCAGGCGTCCCTAGTATAGGATATTTTTAAAAGATTGAAGTCAGGATACCTGGGTGGCTCAGCAGTTGAGTGTCTGCATTCGGCTCAGGTCGTGATCCCGGGGTCCTGGGATCGAGTCCCACATCGGGCTCCCCACATGGAGCCTGTTTCTCTTTCTGCCTGTGTCTCTGCCTCTCTCTCTCTCTCTCTCTCTCTCTCTCTCTCTCTCTCTCTCTCTGTGTGTGTGTGTGTCTCACATGAATAAATAAATAAAATCTTTTAAAAATATATTGAAGTCTGTAGTCCATGAGTGTGTGGTGGGCTAAATAAAGTTTCCCAAAGAAATCAAGTCCTAATCCTTAGAACATGTAAATGTTACTTTCTATGGCACAGAATATGATCAAGATAAGGATTTTGAGATGGGGAGATTGTTCTGGATTGTCTCAGTGGGCCCTAAATACCACCACAAGTATTCCTGTAAGAGGGAGGCAGTGGGAGATGTTACCCAAAAAGAGGAGAGAAGGGCAGCCCCAGTGGTGCAGCGGTTTAGAGCTGCCTGCTGCCCGGGGTGTGATTCTGGAGACCAAGGATCGAGTCCCACATCAGGCTCCTTGCATGGAACCTGCTTCTCCCTCTGCCTGTGTCTCTGCGCCTCTCTCTCTCTGTGTGTCTCTCATGAATAAATAAATAAAATCTTAAAAAAAAAAAAAAAGAGGAGAGAAGCATGTGGCCAGAGAGGTAGGTTGGGGTGAAGCCGCTGGGGAGCTAGAAGCCCCCAGAAGCCAGAAGAGGCAATAAATGGATTCTTCCCTAGATCCTTGGCCAGCAAAAACTGATTTCAGACTTTTGGCCTCCAAAGTGAGAGAGAATAAGTCCTGTTGAATGAAGCCACCACGCTTGTGGTCGTGTGTTACAGCAGCCACAGGAAACTAATACAGTGACACAGAGTTATCGTTGAATCCTAACTAATATGATATTTCATCTTACTGGAAATGCAAAATCGGTGCAATTTTTCTGCAAAAGTTGTGAAATTTTACATCTCTCAAAACAACATCAGTTTTTATCCTTTCCGGGTTGAGAAAGAAATTATTTCATTGCTTGTGTGCGTGCGCATCAAAAGTAGTCATTTAAGAAAGATAACATTTAAAACGTGCCATGGTCTTGGAAACCTTGTTTTTAAAATAATAGTTGGGAGCCTCGGAAAAGGGAGGTGACCTTGGTGTCTTTGGGCCTCTTAGAGTCCTGCCTGGTCCGTACAAGGGCCCCCCTGCCCCCGGGGAGGACCAGCCCTGGGTGTCCTGCGCATCAGACACAAACATTCTCACAGTTCGCTGGATCCCCTTTCCTCAGCCAGGTGACAGAGGTGTCGAAATCCTCCTTGTGGAGTGAGGAAGGAACTGCTGGGACCACACACTTCGGACTTGTGCCTCTCCAGCAGCCAAAGCATCTGGAGCCAGAGCCACAGTCTGACATGTGGAGAGAGGGAAGATCAGAGCTTCCACGGAAATGAGACCGAGTATGGGGTTCCAGTAGGACAAGGCAGTTGAGGGTAGAACAAATGGGAATTGAGAGACCAGGAAGGTGCGTCAAGGCTGGTGGTTCAGAACGGAGACTGAAATGCCTGGTGGTCCAGCGGCTTCACGCCCTTATCCCAGTCCTGTGGTCCCGGGTTATTCACAGAGGAATGGGACTGGCTGGTCCCACTGAGCACGGAGCAGACCCTTAGCCTCTGGACACCATCCTTTTTTTTTTTAAATTTTTTTTAAGATTATATTTATTCATTCATGAGAGACACAGAGAGGAGAGAGGCAGAGACACAGGCAGAGGGAGAGGCAGGCTCCATGCAGGGAGCCCGACGTGGGACTCGATCCTGGGACTCCAGGATCATGCCCTGGGCCGAGGGCAGGCACTAAACCACTGAGCCACCCAGGGACCCCCCCCTTTTTTTTTTTAAGATTTTCTTTATTCATGAGAGACACAAAGAGAGGCAGAGACACAGGCAGAGGGAGAAGCAGGTGCCCTGTGGGGAGCCCGACGTGGGACTCGATCCTGATTCCCAGGATCATGCCCTGGGCCGAAGGCTCATGGGTCTTCAGACCCTCCAGCTGCTCTCCCCAAATCCTTGGAACCCACAGTCTTGGAGGCCACTCCCCTTGGCTCCCTCCCTTCCATCCTTCCCCCGCACCACCACACTCTGATTTCCCCCAAACTTTACCAGCCTTGCCTTGCCATGGTGGTGGCCATGCTTCCGAAAAGCTCACTCAGAACCACTTCCACAGGTGACACTCCATGAGGGCGTAAGCGGCCTGCTGTCCTTGGAATAATGGGGACAGGGTGATCAACATAGCCCCTGTCACCTTAGGCCACAGTCAGCTGGGGCCAAAGCACTGCCCAGTGAACAAGGGATTCTGACTCAGCTTCAAGCCCCAGCCCTCTTTGGAGCGCCTGTGCTGTTTCTAAACACTCAGGCCACCCACTTTCTCTCTATGTCACACACTGTTGCCTGACCAGCGCCTCCAGGGCCTGTGTCTTCCTGCTGGCTGGACCCCAGTTTGGTTGAAGCAGCCATGGTGTGCAGAGGAGGCTGCGGTCTGCCAAGCCCCACCCAACCCCTCAGGAATTTTAACTGGTCCAGAGCCATCGAGGGGACTTCTCTGCCACCCCACCCAGAGGGGCCCCAGGTGCCTTCCCAGGGCAAGAGCTGTGGGTAGAGGACCAAATCTTATGGCAGGAAGAGGAGAAGGCATGTACAGTCTGCTGAATCTTTCTGCAGGTTCAGGGGACCCTCAGATCCTAATGGTGTCCCCTGGAGACCGTGCTTGGAAAACACCCCAAAGCCAGGGACCTGAGTGTGTTACCAGAGTAACGCCTCCATGGACCTCCGAGATGTCCATGTCCTAATCCCCAGAACCCGTGTGTACGTCACACGGTAAAAGCAACTTTACAGATGAGATTAAGCTAAGGATCTTGAGATGCGGAGATGCTCCAGGGATTACCCAGTGGGCTCAGTGCGATCACAAAGATCCTTATAAGAGGGAAAGATGTCGGGCCACTGGTGTGTGAGGAGGAAGGAGGGAGCCGTAACCAAGGAATGCAGGTGGCCTCTAGAAGCTCAAAAGGCCAGGAACAGATTCTTACTGTATTAGTTTCCTGGGGCTGCTGTAACAAATCACCTCAAATTCGGTGGCTTCAAACAACAGAAATGTCTTCTAAAGCAGTTCTGGAGTCCAAAATCACTGTTGAGATCAAGCCCCCTCTGGGGGCTCTCGGGAAGCTTCGGGTCTCTGCTGCTTTCAGCTTCTGGGGGCCATGGACACTGATTTATGGCCACGCGGCTCCAGTCTCTGCCCCTGTGGTCACATTGTCTTCTGCGTTCTCTGTCTTCCCATCTGTGTGTCTCTTATGAGGATACATGGGATTGCACTTGAGGCCCATCCAGAAAATCCAAGAGAAGCTCCTCTCAAGGTCCTTAACTTAATCACATGCATTTCCATAGAAGGTGCTATTCACTGTTTTGCTGTACATGGTTCTTTGTGAAGGTTTCAGGGGTTGGGACATGAACATGTCTCTTTGGGGCCACCATCCAGCCCACTACCCCCACTTAGAAACTCCAGAAGGAATCTCCTGCTAACACCCTGATCTGACTCCTGTGAGAGCATTTTGGATTTCTGATCTCCGGAATGGAAGGAGAATAAGTCTGTCATGTATTTTTTAATTTTATTATTATTTTTAAAAATTTTATTATTATTTTTCTCGAACTCATGACTGTGAGATCAAGACCTGAGCCGAGATTAAGAGTTGGACATTTACCTGACTGAACCACCCCGGTGCTCCAAGTCTGTGTTTAAAGCCAGGAGATTTGTAGTAATTTGTTACAGAAGCCGCAGGAAACATGTGACGTAAAAGACATGGCTGTGGGTGACATTAAGGCGGGACACTGAGTGGTGTTAAAGCAAGATCCTGTTTATCCGACAGTCTATGGGGGGGGCTGCTCCGGCTGAGAGGGACTCTGTGTAGGAGCCTTGACAGAGGAGGGCAGATGAAGGCCTAGACTTGGGAGGGCTACCAACTTGTCACACCCCTGCCCACTGGTCCCCCTTTGTCCTCTCCCAGAAGAAATGTATTCTTTTTCTTTTCCAACAAAAATTTGTAGCGTGTTAACTGTTCCATGTACTGTTGTGTGTCATGGAGACATACTGATGAGGAAGATACATCAAATGCTGACCCCCACAGAGTGTAAGGTCTCGTGGAAGATTCAGACAAGAATAATATAGTAGTGCAAAACCTGGCACAAAGGAAGTGACTAACGAATATTTGTTAAATAAAGTATAAATTGGTATGGGGGCTCATGGGAGATCTATGTAACCCAGACTGAGGATCATGGAAGGCTTCCTGGAGGAAGTAGCATCTAAATGAAGACCTGACAGATGAGCAGGAGTTAGCTTGGCTGGACTGTAAGATGTGCAAATGTCCAGGGGTGGGTATGAGTGAAGCAGGTTCCAGGAGTGGAGAAATATCCAGTAAGGCTTGGAACTACTGCTGGTGGGAAGGGGGATGGTGTGTGTGACAGGAGGCTTGAAGGGTAGGTGGGAGTCCACCGAGAGGCCTCAAAATTATGCTAACTTTTGTTTGCGTAGCTTTCCTTCTGCCAACAGCACCTTGATTTTTCCTTTCAGGAATGTATTTCTCCCCCATTCCCAGCCATGTAGTAGAATAATTAGAAAACGATTGGTCTTGGGGCGGCTGGGTGGCTCAGTGATTGAGCGTCTGCCTTCAGCTCAGGACATGATCCCCGGGGTCCTGGATCGAGTCCCGCATCAGGCTCCCAGCAGGGAGCCTGCTTCTCCCTCTGCCTCTGTCTCTGCCTCTGTGTGTGTGTGTGTGCCTCATGAATAAATAAATAAAATCTTAAAAAAAAAGAAAATGATTAGTTTTGAGTATTTATTACCTTTATGTGAGTCAAATTCATTATAGAGAGATGAAAGAGACAGAGGTGTGGTGGAGGGGGAGGCAGATGAGGATGGGTTACTAGCCATTGGCCAGCGCACCGCTGTCTGTTCTGGTGGAGGACACTTCTCAGAACTGATATAAAGACTCATTCTGTACCTCCTTCTGGGCTCCCCAGTATCCCTTCTGGCCAATGCCAGAGTTGTTTATGGAACAAGGAGAAGTTCCATCCTCGCCTTCCACCATGAAGGGCACGGTCAGATGTGGGTTTGTTGGGACTGGAAGCGTGGCAGTGTCAAACTCGAATCACAGTACTTAGTGGAACTAAGCCAAGAAATGCATCAGGGTTCCATCTCTGCTAAACTGTTGGCAGGATAATGTTGAAAATAGAAAATCGACAGAGCAGGAGTTGTGGGCGTCTGGAATTACTCTTTGGAAGAGGAATGTATGGTCTGGGCCCAGGGCCGCTGTGACGTTCAGAGTGGATGCTGTAGCATGGCCAGGGGCTGGAGGACCAGGCTGGGGTCTTTGCAGACCTTCCGTGAGAGATGCTGCAGAAGGAAGCCTGCGGACAGGGGCTATGTGTCTGTGGCATAAAAAACAAAGATATTTTTTAGGATGGATTTGTCTTGGGGAGGGAAAGTGGGTTTGTGAGTAAAACGCAGAGTTCCCAGGAACTAATGTGACCTGTTGATTCCTGACAATAGCTGTCCCCACCTTCTTATTGATAAAGCTCAGATTCTTTCTAATGTCAGCAGTCCTGGGCTTTGGGGGCTCCTTCCCAGTGGTGGATCCCGATGTCTCACTCCTTTGGGCAGGGATTGATTTAGGAACCAGCCCTGAAGGGAAGCCTGTAGAGATGCCTTTGGGAAGGACTTTCTCCCCTTCTAGAAACAGCTGTTGAGGGAAAAGACCCAACTCCTTCTGGGTGTGCTGGTCTCTGTAGGGCGCTGGAACTGTTGCAGCTACTTTGTGACTATGAGGAGTCAAGGCAACATGGTGACAGCAGGTGACATCCTTCATGTCATGTCCTTCATCTTGGAGCCATCCCTGGGGGATAGGGGGGTGGGAAGAGGCCAAGAGGGCTTGGGGTTAGTCAAGGGGAAGGCTAAGATTCCTTATGATAGTGATGTTGAGGGACCAGAAAGAAGATAGAGGAGTAGGAGAGCCACTCTTGGACAAGACGATGGTGTCATAAACCAGATGGATAACAAGGAGGATAGAGAGAAGTGGACAAGTAACAGATATCTCGGAGACAACTTGGTTGTCACTTGACTAGAGAGGAGTTGCAGATTTCCCTACGGTAAAGAGCAAGCTTCTCCTCACCGTGGACTGACCACCCAGCCCTGACCTCCAGCCTGTCTTTCCAGATACCTCTCCCCCCCACCCCATCTCCAGTCAGTTGTGTACATCTTCTGGTTTCTCACAGAGTCCTCTGCCCTCTGCCCTCAGCCTGCCAGTCCCTCTGCCTGGAACACTACACTCATCCGTCCTCACCTGCCAGACTCCGACTCACCTTTCAGCCTGCTTCCCCTGCAGTGCTCCGGACCACTCTGGCCTGGCTCACCTGCCACCCCGGGCTTCCCCAGCATGTCCTCCTCCGTGATGAACCTGAGTCTTCTGTGCCCAGCCCGCTGCTCTCTCGCTGCTCTGCAAGTGCCAGGGGGCCGAGGTCAGCTCCCAACAGCCCTACCACAGCCTCCTGGGAGGGGAGAGGGCTGCAGAACGAGCTAATCACTAATGGCCAATGATTCACTCAATCCTGCCCAAGTAATGATATCTCCATCACCCCCCACCACCACCACTACCGCAGATTATGGGGTGGGTAAGGGGCTCAGAGAGCTTCTGGGTGGGGAACACATCACAGTGCTGGGAAGGTGGTGCCCTTGGTGAGGGCACAGAAATCCCTCCATTATCCTGCCCCACACATCTCTTCCATCTGACTGCTCCTGAGTTGTATTCTTTTTTTTTTTTAAGATTTTATTTATTCATGAGAGACAGAGAGAGAGAGAGAGAGAGAGAGAGAGAGAGAGAGGCAGAGACACAGGCAGAGGGAGAAGCAGGCTCCATGCAGGGAGCCCTACATGGGACTTGATCCCGGGTCTCTAGTATCACACCCTGGGCCGAAGGCAGGCGCCAAACCACTGAGCCACCCAGGGATCCCCCTGAGTTGTATTCTTTATAACAAACTTGGGATAGTAACTGTTCCTGGGTTCTGTGAGCTGTTCCAGCAAATTATCAAATCTGGGGAAGGGGCTGTGGGGAACCTTCCAAATTTACAGCTGGTCAGTCAGAAGTCCTGGTGGTCCAAGGCTTGCAGCTGGCATCTGGAGTGGGGGCACTTTTGGAGGACGGAGCCCCTTAGCCAGTGGGGTGTGATGCTAACTCCAGGTACTTAGCGTCAGAATTAAATTAAATTGCAGGTCACCCAGCTGGTGTTGGAGAATTGGTTAGTGTGGGATCCCCACCCTCAACCTTTGGTGTCAGAAGTGTTCTGTGGGTAGAAACAGTCATGGGTGACTGGGAGGCACAGTGATGCTTATTGTTTCTTTTTTTTTTTTTTTTAATCTTTTTTCTTTTTTTTTTTTAAATTTATTTATGACAGTCACAGAGAGAGAGAGAGAGAGAGGCAGAGACACAGGCAGAGGGAGAAGCAGGCTCCATGCACCGGGAGCCCGACGTGGGATTCGATCCTGGGTCTCCAGGATCGCGCCCTGGGCCAAAGACAGGCGCCAAACCACTGCGCCACCCAGGGATCCCTGCTTATTGTTTCTGAGCGCTCTGGCTGATGCTCTGGTTTGGGGAACCAGACCAATCCTTGGGCTGATCTCCTAAACTTTTGAGCTGACCAGTAGTGCCCAGCCCTGGGGGTTCTCACAGAACCACGGGGTGTCCAAAAATTGGGGTAAAATACCCATAACATAAAAGTTACCATTTTACCCATTGTAAAGGCGTACAGTTCAGTAGCATTTAGTACACTCACAATACTGGGCAACCATCACCATTATCTGGTTCCAGAACGTTTCCATCACCCCCGAAGGAAATTCCGTGCCCATTAGCAGTCACTCTCCACTCCTCCCAGCTCCTGGCAACCACTAATCTGCTTTCTGTTTCCCGGTGTTTGTTCTGGACATTTTATATAAATGGAATCATGTAACACATGGCCTTTGAGTCCAGCTTCTTTCACTTAGCATAATGCTTTTAAGACCCCCCTGCGTTATAGCACACATCTTGACCTCCTGGTTGCATAATATTCCATTGCATGGATAGACACCACATTTCCATATCTGTTCTTGGAGTCACTGGAAGGGAGAAGAATCTCCTTGGCAGGCAGGTGTATGCCGGGGGCTGGTGAATACAGCCAAGAGCACACATGCCCCCGGAAGCACCTTTAAAGCCCGCCTTGTCTCTGTCGTTTAGATGACATATTCCAGCCTCCCAGGGGAGACAGGAGGTCTCCTTGCCCACCAGGGAAGGCTGCCAGATTGGTGAGCCCCGTATGCTGTCTGCAGGGTCCCTTCTGTGCCCACATGGAGCTTCCCCACCCCAGCAGGGGGTGCTGGGACAAATTTGGTTCTAAAAAGTGGTTTCCCACCTGGGCTACTGGTGGACTACTTGCAGTGTTTTCTTTTTCCCTTGGTTTACTTCTCAAATATTTGAGTGATAGAAACATTGCTCTTGGGGAGTGTCAGACTGCTCCTCAATTCTGGTCTGCAGCCAGTGGGAGTGTGTGGAAACACAGCTTCCCTCTCCTAGTAGGATCAGGACAGGTTCTGCAAGCCCTCCAGGTGATACTTATGGGTACAGGCTTGGAATTCTCTACAGACCCTCCTTCATGTTCATGCCCAGGAGAGGACCATGTACTTTCTGCAGATGGTATAGGCCTGCCTTCTCAATTATAGCTACGAGGCTGAGAGCTCATGTCTCCTCTGTGCAAACCCAGCCAAAGACACCAATCAGAGTGGTGGCTTATTCTTTGGGCGACACCTGTAAAAGTGTATTCATCTATTCCTTACTCAACAAAACTTTATGCCAGGCACCATGCTGGGTGTGGGAGACACAGCGGTGACTAAGGTATAGTCCCTACCTTCAAAGATCTTGAAGTCTGGTTGGGGAGGCACGTAGTCATATCCCAGTGTGATAACTGAGACTGGCAGGATGTGCAGGACACTTTCCCAGGTCGGGAAGCATGAAGCAGAAAGCAGCAACTTTTTTCTTTTCTTTTCTTTTTTCTTTCTTTCTTTCTTTCTTTCTTTCTTTCTTTCTTTCTTTCTTCTTTCTTTCTTTCTTTCTTTTTTTTTTTTGAGAGAGAGAAATTGAGAAGCAGAGAACTGCACCAAGGCAGTCAAAGTCATTCTCACATTCTAGAGTGTCTTCGTTCATGATTTAAGACACAAAAATGATAAATTTGGGATGTCTGGCTGGTTCAGTCGGTAAAGCATGTGACTCTTGATCTTGGGGTCATGAGTTCAAGCCCCATGTTGGGCAGAGAGCTTACTGGAAAAAAAAAAAAAAAAACCTGATTCTGGACATGCTGTTAAGGTCTTAGGCCAGAGAGGAAATATCTTCCCTATTAGTCCTTTATGGAAGATTATCCATAGATAAAAGGAAGAACTGTATGACCTTAGTGTTAGAATAAGCTGTTAGACTCGAGTGGGTTGTAAGCTGAATCGACTTCCTGTCTGAGAAGACATCTGGTTAGATGCCTTTGGGTAACCAAGAATTGTTTCTGGATGTCTCAGAGTCTGCAGATACAACTCTGAAGTCTCCTGGCGCCTACATGGTCATGAAGTCATGGCATGAAAGGTCGCCTAGGGAAGCGGCTCCAAACCCTGGCTGTACCTTCAGAATCGCCTGGGAGCTTGAAAGCTATCACATCCCGGCCCCACTTTTGCGACTTTGAGTTAACTAGGGTGGCATTCAGGTGCCAGTACTTATTAGAAGCTCCCAGATGATTCTCCTGTGTAGCCAGCACTGAAAACCCCTGGCTGGGGGGGAGGGGCAGCGTGGTGCAAGAGGAGCAGGTGTCAGGGCACACACAGCCTTGACACATCCCTCTGCATAGCAGTGTGGGTACAAAGGAGAGGGGGAGGGAAGTGAGTGGAAACTTGGGTGGGGGGTCCATATCCCTAGAGCAAAGGGTCAGAAGGTCTCACACTCCAGGGAGGTGGAGAAAACTAGGTTGGGTGTGTCATTTCGGGTCATGGCAGACACTGGTGGCTTCAGCAGCAGGTTCATTAGCAAAGTGCCTGTGGGGAGCTGGATCTGATCGCGTGGACTGGGGAGGCAGAAAAATGGACATAGAAAATGCAGAATGACTTTGCAAGGGCGAGAGGCAGGGTTGTGAATAGAGGGGGAATGTGGGGTGGAGGGAATGATTTCCTTGTTTAGGATGAGTGAGACTTGTGTCCAAATGCTAATGGAAATGATCCAGTTGAGAGGAGGCATAACTGATGGTATCAAGTTGCTAAGAAGGTGGAAGGGGAGGTGAGGGGAGAAGAGGAGGAGGGAAAGAAAGAGGAGGGAAGGGGAGAGGAAGGGAAGGGAGGGGAGGAGAGGGGAGGCATCCAGTGCACCAGTGGCAGCATTAACCTTAAATCTAGGGACACCGCATCTGTTAGAAGAGGATAGAAGTTGGAGAGGACGGGACAAGAGAGGAAGGTGGCTCATCTTACAGGGGGGTTCCAAGAACACTCATTCACGCCAGTTTACTCACAGATGGGGTTATTTACAAAGGCACTTGGCCTCCACACATGCCCTCTTTCCACTTCTGCTCTTTCATGAAAACAGTCTTGTTCTTTCTCTTTCCTCTCTTCTCCTCAGTGGCTGACAGACCAGGAGCCACTGTCCCAGGACGGGTTAGCTGGTAGGCCCCCCTGCCCCGTGCTGTCCCTTCTTTCCAGCCCATCTTCTCCACCTGTGGCTGGGTGTCCACTCAGCCGGCTTGATCCAGCGGCTCGCACCCTGGGGAGGAAGCTGGGAGGGTGAAGCCCACCCTGAGGCTCCTGGCCTGAGCTCCCTCCTCAGTCAGGGTCTATTTTACTAGGGAGGCTCTGCAGACTGGGAGGAGCTCCGGCGCAGCCCCTGAGACACTAACATTGATGGATGTGGCACTGCCCTGGGTCCTGCTGGTCCTTGTCTTTTGTGTGTGTGCAATCCCCTGCCAGGAAACCCCACGGGGAGGAGGATTAGTCATAGGGTTCAGACACGGAACCCTCATCCTGACCCTAATGCCTCTGCCTTTGGTGGAGGGATCTTTGCCTCCTCTGATCCTCTGGCACCTGAGGCCACACTGGGCAGACATGCAGATTCAAGGTCACTGTCCCTGGGTTGGAACTTGAAGGTATGGAAGGACTAATCCCCCTCTTTTCCTAAGATTTTACTTATTTAGTTGAGAGAGCAGCTCTCTCTCACTGTGGGAGAGAGAGAGCATGGGAGGGAGGAGCAGAGGGACAGGGAGATGCAGCCTCCCTGCTGAGCAGGGACCCTGATGTGGGACTTGGGGCTCCATCCCAGGACCCAAAGCAGCCACTTAACCAACTGAGCCACCCGGGGGCCCCAGGACTGACTCCCTTAAACAGGTGTCTTGTGTCCCTCGTACACCTTCTAGCTCACCGCCACCTCCCTGCTGCTGACTGGCAGTTAGGGAACAGCGCGTCACACATCTTCGGGAAGCACCTGCCCTGTCCTCCGCTGTGATGCCTGCCCATGGGGCTTGGCACAGGAGAGGCATCTTCTTCCAGCCACCTCCCTGGCAGGAAGTCTTCCTGGCGATCCTGACCAAAGGGCCTGACCAACTTCCTGCCCTCACCGTGTCCAGCTGCCCGCAGCCTACTTTGTGCTCACAGGAGATCCCCAGTACCAACCCGGTGAGCGGGTCTCGTGTTCTTGAGCGGCTGCAAGCTAGAGCAGTGCCCAGGCTAAAGGTCCCCCGGGCTCTGCCCTTCGCTTAGCGTACACTGGGTTTGTTTTGTATGTTTGTTTTCTGAAATCCCCATCCCAACACCTGCCCAAACAGAATCCAAAGGGCAAAGGAAACATGTTTTTAAATGGAATGTAAGATTGGGGCCTCCTTTCTGGTGGCTGGTGTCGACATGGGTTAGAGACTCTCCCCTCTGAGTGGAGCCCACGGGGACTTGGGTGGACTCACTTCTCTCCAGTCTCTGTGGCTGCCTTCCAGTTCTTGGATGGTTCATGTGCGCCACCTGGCACCTCACAGCCTGCGTGTGTGCTGCACCCTCCTTCCCTGGCTGCCTACGGTTCATCGTTTGGAGGCCCAGCGTCCACATCATTTCCTCCGGAAGCCCTTCCCCGACCCCAGCTCTAAATTGGAAACAGGGCTCCTAACCCCGGACGCTCTTCCCCAGAATTTGAGCCAGCCAGGTGTTCAGAGTCCACTCCAGCTGACTTCCTGCCCTTTGCAGGTGGAGAGATGGGGCCGGGGAGAGGAGGCTCAATTGCCAGCTATCACGCACCTTAAAGCTTCTTCGACATTTGCCATTTACATTGGTGTGAGCGTTTGTCCTGTCTCCATCCCCTACACCAAAATTCCAAATCCATGACTGATGAGGCCACTTATTTTACTCCACCCATCTCCCCAGGTCTAAGTACAGCCCAAGATATACTGTGATCCCTCAGAAATGCTTGCTGAGTAAATAGTGAATAATCACCTTCCAAAGGGTGATTTGGGTCTGTTGGCTTAGTGTCTGTTGAGGGTTAAAAGAAAAAAAAATGTTATAAACCTCTGGTTTTAGTTGTGCATATGCATGTGTGTCCCAAATCACAACAAAGAATGCATTTCTTGCTATGTGTCGCAGTCAGAACATTTGGGAGCCTGGAGCATGGAGAAGTTTGCTCCTCCAGTAGTCGCAGATGACAGGGAGGCTGCGTTCAGAGCTGGCTCTTCCTCAGCCCCGGCGTCCTGAAAGCCCATCTGAGGCCTACAGCCCTCTTGCCCCTTGGGGTAGGTAGGCCGAGTCTTCCAGCTGTTGGGCTCAGTTCTTGACGGCTCTGGCGGTGCGAAGCCTGCTGTGTGTCCTAACTGAGACCATCTTGACCACGGGTTTCTGCTAAAGAGTGAAGCAATGACGTGAACACACTCCAGGGAAGCAAGGAGCCAAGTAGTTTAGGAGGAACTGAAAGGGGGCAGGTCCTGGTGGTTGCGCTAATGAAGCACTGACCTCTGGCCTTCTGGATTAGGTGATGTGGGTCCACAGGTTTATGCTGAGTTGATTTTTTTTTTAAAGACTTTATTTATTTATTCATGAGAGACACACAGAGAGGCAGAGACATAGGCAGAGGGAGAAGCAGGCTCCCCGTGAGGAGCCTGATGCAAAACTCGATCCCTAGACCCCGGGATCACGCTGTGAGCTGAAGGCAGACACTCAACCACTGAGCCACCCAGGTGCCCCAGAGTTGATTAAAACAAGTGCCATTGTTTGATGAGCAGGAGAGTTTTCAGTGAGGTCTGGCAGCGGCCTGGTATCTGAGTCACTCTGAATCCCTGGTCCTTTCTCAGCCTCATCAGCCTGAAGGGAGTCGTGATGAGGTCCTACCCATCAGCCTGGATTGTCCCAGGTGAGTGCTATCCTCCATGGAGCATGTCTCTTCTTCATTCTGGGGGGCAGTCCTGTAATCCTCCCTGTTCCCCTCCTTGTCTCCTTCCCTCATCTGTTTTATTAACTGAAAGGAGGCACAGGGCAGTCCCGAGCCTGTCAGCCGAAGCCCCCACTGAGCCACTTCGCTGCCAGCCCGCAGTCACTGGGACAGCACACAGGCTCAGCCCGGCACCCTCCTTTCTTCTCCCCTGCCCCTCTGACCTCAACCCCAGTGGAGGACCTCCCTCCCTCCCTCCCTGCTATGTGATTCTAACCCAGGGCCTACCTGAGAGCGCTCTGCCCCAGGCTGCTGTGCCTCCATAAGGCTCCCCACCCTCTACATCTGACCCTTGACACCTTTCAGGGTCTCAGTGGCATCATTCAGCCCTAAAATTGAATCCAAACTCATCGCCTGACACTGGCCTCCCTTCCTTCCTCCGGGCAGAGCTCATTTGCGAGACAGTCAGGGCTGAGGTGGGCTAGTCAAAGGTCCCTTCCCAGGTACCGCCTTTGCTCAGCTTCTCATGGGGGCTGCAGTGCTAAGAGCCAGCTCTGCTTAACAAGGCTGGTCATCTCTGTGTGCATGGCACCCTACCCACTTCTGCTTCCTGGGCCTTTGGGGCTGGCTCAGCCCAGCTTTATCATAACCCACTGGTATCCCACAGGACCACTGGGATCTCTGAGAATCCAGATCCATCTTTAACCTAACATCACACTGTCCTGCATAGCAATTGACTCCAATTCTAAAAGCAGAGGCTAGTTCACAGTGTAGACAAAACCAGGATCTGCAAAAATGAGATACCCCACCAGCGAGCAGGTCCTAGGAAAGGCTGCTGTGGCAGATGTGTGGATGACCCACCCAAAGCCAATCAGGACTCCCTTTTTCCCTTGCTGCAAAGCAAGAGCCATCACTCTCTGGACCCCCCTTGCAGCTAGGGTCACATGGCACCGTGCTGGCCAATGTAGGGTGGCAGGCAGGCTCTCAGGAGGCATCAGCTCCCTGAATAGATGGATGCAGTTCCAGGAGCTCTGACCCTTTCCCCTAATCTGGGCCGGGAGTGAGGAAGTATCTAGGGGGGCAGCCATCACTGGATGTTAGGGACAAAAGCTACATGCTGAGGGTGACAGAAAAGAAAGGAGCCAGGGCTGCCCTGGACTGCTGGTTCTGTGTGAACAGTAAACTAAGGATTGAAGACACAAGGCTCAGAGTCTCTGTTATGTGCTGCTCAATGCACTCCTACCTGGCAGTTCTTTTATTTTTATTTTTTTAAAGACCTATTTATTTATTCATAAGAAACACACAGAGAGAGGCAGAGACATAGGCAGAGGGAGAAGCAGGCTCCCTGCAGGGAGCCTGATATGGGACTCGATCCCAGGACACCGGGATCACAACCAGAGCCAAAGGCAGACACTCAACCACTGAGCCACCCAGGTGCCCCCTAATTGGTAGTTCTTTCGACTGTTGAGCTTTAACCCCATGACTCTTGCTGCCCAAATGCATGTGCGCCTGCCTCCCCCATTCCCAGCAGCCATGGCAGTGACTCCCACCCACTCCGCTGTCTCAGTTCCTCTGCACACGTGCCCACTGCAAGGCTCCCATGGGGCCGGAGCCACAATCCGGCTACCAGCCCACCTCATCTTGTTAGCCTTTCCTGCAGCTGGGCTCCGAGTCGCGGCTGCCAACTGACTCTGGGTCCCCGGCAAGAGAACTGCTGCCCTCTGGGTCACTGTGTGGTCCAGGCGTGGGCTCCCTGAGACTCACCCCCTGTCTCTGGACTGCCCGGCCAGCACTTTGCCTGGTGGAGTCCTGCAGGAGAGTTTCTTGTACATTTTGGGCAGAGAGGATGGTCTGAACGAAGGTATGGACAGAATGTAACACTTAGGTGACCAACTGTTCTGGTTCGTCCAGGACTGAGGCGTTTCCTGGGAGACCAGGGTTTCAGTGCTAAAACTAGGCCAGCCGCAGGCCAACCAGGAGGGCCGGTGACCCTAGTGGGATGTGTGGAGAACACCAGTTATCCTGTCCAGCTGGACCATCAGGGCGAGCAGTGAGGCTGGAGAGATGGCAGGAGCAGATCGCAGAGGACACGGGAGACCGATAAATTCTAATTGGGAAGGGCCTTGAAAAGTTCTAGGCAGGTGTATTAGTTTCTTGGGGCTGCCATGACAAGTCGCCACAAACACAATGGCTTAGATAAACAGAAATGTCCTCTCACAGCTCTGGAGGCCAGACGGCTGCCATCAAGGTATCAGCAGGCTGCGGTCTCCCTGGAGGCTTTAGGGGAGAATCCTTCTCTTGCCTCTTCCAGCTTCTGGTGGCTGGGGTGCTCCTCCACTTGTGGCCACATCACTCCCTTCTGCCTCCGTCTACATGGGGCCCTCCCCTCTCAGGCATCTCAGCGCTCTGTCCGCCTTTCTCTTATGAGGACACCTGTCACTGGATTTAGGGCCCTCTTGGATAATCTGGGATGATCGCGTTTCAAGATCCTTAATTCCCTCTGCAAAGACCCATTCCCCAAGTAAGATCACATTCACAGGTTCTGGGGGTTAGGACATGGACCTATCTTTTTTTGGGGTGGGGAGGCCACCATTCAACCCTCTAGAGCAAGGAAGTGACACGTTCGAGTTTGGAATTTGAAAAGATCGCTCTGGAAGTAGGGAAGAGCATGGTCAAAGAGGGCCTCATGGAAGCCTGGGAAGGAGCCAAGGGGGACGGAGGCATGAAGAGCTGCATGGTGGGTGTGGTGGACCCCACTGAGGCACCTTCCTTCTGCCTCCAGTGCTGTCCACATGATGCCCAAGCCTTCTCCGGCCAAACAGTCCAGGGCTGCCCCTGGTAGATGCTAGGCTCCTTCTCACCCAGAGTGGTTGGCAGGCCCAGGGATGGGCAGAGCTTCTCTTGGCTGCCTAGAGCCGCTCTTTGGAGTTCTGGTTTCCTGTCCTAGGACTACTGGTCTCTCTCAGGTATGGCTGACACCAGGAATATTCACCCCTCCTCTGCTTGGTGAACCATCCACTCATTCAACATACACTGGTTGAGTGCGTGCTCTCTGCCTGCCATGGGTTCGCAGCCCGGTCCAGGTAACAGATGAGGAATAAGTAATTTCAATGCCACATAAACTGCACCCAGGAATATCACAGGCAATCGATCCCAGGAAGGACACAGGCCTGGCCAAATGCACAAAGGACCTCAAACGTAGATTTTTGATGTTATCCCTGAACCAATTTACACCCACAGGAACAGTGGTATGTCCTGACAGTGTGGAATGATTAAACCTTACAACAGGTTTTATTTTAAAAAATTTTTTTAAAGATTTTATTTATTTATTCATGAGAGACACAGAGAGAGAGAGGCAGAGACACAGGCAGAGGGAGAAGCAGGCTCCATGCAGGGAGCCCAACGTGGGACCCGATCCTGGGACTCCAGGATCAGGCCCTGGGCCAAAGGCGAGGCTAAACCACTGAGCCACCGGGCTGCCCCTTACAACAGGTTTTAAAACTCAGTTTTACCTTTTTGTTTTGTTTTGTTTTGCTCTTTCACTGTCAAAACAGTATGAGGAGCCCCCACCCCCACCCCACCCCACCCTGTGAGAAGTGGCGAGGGCCTTAGTCAGCCTCTGAGATCAAGAAGGCCTCCTGAAAGGCTTGGGGCTCCTGGGACAGGCTGGGAAGGAGGTGCCCCGGACAAAGGAGAGCATCGTGGCCGCGGAGCACACTGGAGGGGCTCAGGGGGGAAAGACGGCATGGAGCTTTAAAAGCTCTGAGAGAGGGGATCCCTGGGTGGCGCAGCGGTTTGGCGCCTGCCTTTGGCCCAGGGCGCAATCCTGGAGACCCGGGATCGAATCCCACGTCGGGCTCCCGGTGCATGGAGCCTGCTTCTCCCTCTGCCTGTGTCTCTGCCTCTCTCTCTCTCATTCTATGTGACTATCATAAATAAATAAAAATTAAAAAAAAATTTAAAAGCTCTGAGAGAACAGTGTGGCAGCTCCCAGAGTTTGAGAGAAAGAGGAGCAAATGATAAGACTGGAGAAGGAAACTGAGGCAAACGTTCACGGTGGTCCAGGTTAAAGGCTTTGGCCCTCATCTTGAAGGCGTGGAGAAGCCTTAGGGAAGCCGTCTTTAAGCCCCAGTGGCGCGGCGCTTCAGCCCAGGGCGTGATCCTGGAGACCCGGGATCGAGTCCCGCGTCGGGCTCCCTGCATGGAGCCTGCTTCTCCCTCTGCCTGTGTCTCTGCCTCTCTCTCTCTCTCCCTCTCTCTCTCTCTCTCTCTCTCTCAATCTGTGTCTCTCATGAACAAATAAAATCTTAAAAAAAAAAAAAGTCAGAATTCTTGAAGTGATGGTCAGTGTGGTGGGGGCGGGGGGGGGGAGCCTGTTTCTCACGCCCCACCCCCACCACGTAGTAGCCCTGCAGTGGGGGTAAGGAGCGCCCCTGGTTTTAGGGAACATGTGCCCTTTGCACAGCAGCGTGCAGATAAGCAGGGAGACCCCAGGGCCTGAGACCTCATTTCTCCCTCATTGGAGGAAGGAAGGAGAAAGCTTCCAGGTTAGGGATTGAGCAGGAGGGAGGCTGGGCCCCTAAGCGCATAGCATTCCCACCGAGCCCCCAGGCCTGGAAAAAGTGGAAACGGGGGCTGTTCTCTCCCCAGCAGAGCCCAGCCAAGGAACTGAGAGCAGAGCCCCGCAGCCCTGCGGCCTTTTGGCTTCTTCACTCCCATGTTTGTCTTGGCTGAGAGATGCTCGGGGCTTTTTGAAGCTGATTCCATGAAGGCAAAGCTGGGGGAATCAGGACACGGGATCACAGAAGAGGGAGCTGGAAGGGGCCTCAGTCGGGGTTGATGGCAGACCAGGCTGAGAATCCAGGACTCCTCATACAGTGCTCACCCTAAGCAAGTGGGTGAGGGGTCTGACACAGGGCTGAAATCCACTGAGCACTTGATGCCCACCTTCTCCAGAAGGGCATTTGGGGCCTCACAGGTGCCCAGAAGCTCACAGGTGTCTCCTGTTCTTGCTTTTGATGCTAACCAGCTTCCAGGGACTTGGCCCCACCAGCAGGTCCCCCCTGCACCCTCCATCCCCACCCCCACCTAGGCAGGGGTCTAAGGAGTCCTGGCTGGCCTAGGGGACTGGGCCAGGCCCCACCACAGCCAACCCCATAATCTCAGATCTTGATTCAGCGCGGCCTCCCCCAGAGGCCCAATGGGGACCCTCCCATGGCCTCCTCTGCACAGATGCCGACAAGTCACGTGTCCCACAGCTGAAGGCCCCCCTGTCTGCCTCCACCATCTGCTGAGGCCCCACAATTATTCTAAAACCCGGTGCAGTCTCACTCTGAGGGGAGAGTTCACACAGCCCTGTAATGTAACCCAGGCCCACGGCTGCTCAGGCGGGAGGGTCCCCAGCTGGGTAATGAGCCACCCGCTTTATTGAATTCCCTGGCTTGGTTCTGACTGAGCACTGCCTTTAGCCGAGGTGGTCTGGGTCTTCTGAGAACCCATCTGAGCACCCTGTTTCTTGCTCCTTACCTTCTCCCTCCTCCCAAATAAATTTAAATCAAGGTTCAGGGCAGGGGGGTTCCCAGGCAGTTGGGCTCCTCCAGTGGTTTGGGAGAAAGTATGGCTGCCTCAGGTCTGGGGGCCCAAACAGGGTGGACCAGAATGGGCTGCTGCTTTGACTCTGCTGGGGCTACCCCATGCAGAAACAAGACCTACAGCTCCCACCCCCACCCTGTCTCCTAAACCTACTGACTGTCCTCTCACCTCCTCTTTCTGGAGGCCTGGGCCCCGCAGAGGGAGGGCCTTGGCCAGGGAGGCTGCACTGTGGGCCAGGCCTTTCCAAGGGGGTGTGTAGGAAAGTGCCTTCTGTGCTCTGGCTTGCAGACTCCCCGCTCAGGCTTCAGGACCCATCCCACCTCACGTCTGCAGCCCGGGGGCCTCTCTCCCCCTCTCTACCCCCAGCACTTGTTGGGACCTTTGAGAGGGCCTTCTCTAGTCTTATCATGTGTTTATATGTTGTCCTCTCTCTCTGGACAAGGACTGTCCTCTCCTCTCTGTACCCAGAACCAAGCACATAGCAGGTGCTTCAAAAACCATCAAGTAAGGAAAGAGGGAGGAGATGCAAGAGGTTTGGTCTGTGCATGAGCAACACGGCATCTGAGATGCTGGCATGGCATCACCGTCAACCCCCACGAGTGTGGCTGGTCTCCAGAGAGGAGAGACCTGGCTCATTGGGAAACTGGTGTCAGCTGTGTTGCTCTGTGTTGTCCTGTCCAGGCCCCAGTGGCTGGGAAGTTGTTATGTGAAGGGTGAACCCGAGGTCAAGGGGCACCCAGAGTTCACTGTCCGGGGTGACTTCTTACAGCTGCAGCTACAGCCGGTCTTGAACCCACCCTGGAGGGTGTGAAGGGGCTGTGGTGTGGGAGCTGGAGGGTATTCTTCTGAGTCCAAATCAGAGCCCAGCCCTCTTGTGACCAAGCTGTGCCTGATGCCCTCAGGGAGGGGGAAAGGCAGGTGACACCCCTGAGGTAAGGCCAACCTGGACTCAGCCCAGGTTCTACTCCGCCAACACTCATGCTGGAGGGAGGGAGGCCTAGGGGGACAGTGGGAATGGGGAGCCCTCCTTTGGTACCAGGGGTGCGATGAGGGTGGGGTGCCTGCCAACCCTCCAGAGAAGGCAGAGACAGGGCAGCCAGATCTGAGGAACTGTGGGAGGGGCCCAGGAGGAGACTTCAAAGTGCTCCCAGAACAGCTTATAAACACTCTGCGCTGGCAGGGCGGCTGGCAGGGGCCTTTCTGGAGACGCTGGAAGCATGCATGGCTTGTGTGAAGAGCACAGGACTGGGGTCCGGGAGGGGAGGGCATGAGCTGCGGGAGCCTGGGCAGGCCCAGCTAGCCTCCTGTGACTTGGTTTCCTCTCTTGTACAACGGAGCTCCCAGCAACATCTCCCCGCCTCCCTCCCGGGGCTGGCGTGAGGGTCAGTGGAATGATGTAGGTGAAAACGCTGTGTGGGCTCTGAGCCCTGATCAGATGTTATTTATTATTCTGAGCTGTGTTTTGGTGGGAGTCTTGGAAGCGTTGAGAGGGAGAGCCGGGGTGTCCTAGGCCCCTTCTTCCCCGATGCTGTTTTGAAAGTTCTCGGAGTGGAATGGCCAGAAATGGGGCCCTGGGCGGGAGAGAGGCCCGTGACTCTTGTAAGGGCTGAGCTGGGCGGATGGAGGCCTTTCCCAGTCAACCCCATGAGGTGAGCTAGAGGAGCTGGTGGGGTGGAGGAGCTTCCCCTGCTTTACGCCAACCCCCACCGCCCCCCCCCACCCCAGCCTCCTCTGCTCTGTCCGCCCCAGGCTCTCCCATCACCTCCAGTGGTCTCAGGTGACTCCCCAGAGATCAGCCTCCTCTCCCTGGATATTTGTTCTCATGTAACAGGGCTGTGACAGTTTTTCTAAGTCCTGCTTAGAAATGTGTCACCATCCATTCCCCTTTGTGATTTCAAAGGAGGCTGCGCAAACTGCACTCATCAAGTGCGGGGCTGAGGCCGGCTCTGAGCAGCTGGAACACGGGTTTATGAAATTACAGGGAATTCAAAGCAGCCGGCGTCGCCCGCTGTCTGGCTTCATTACCGGGCCTGGCCTCGGAGGGAAGTTTATTCCAATAATTTAGGGGATTAGGATCTGACACCCTTCATTAGCTCTGTGACATAAGCAGAAAAGACAGATCTTGCAGAATGACCCACACAACGGGGAGAGAATTGGCATGGGGCTGGGAGAAGGCGACACAACACCCCTCGAGGAAAAATCTGCAAGGTGGAGAGAAGCATTATGCTGCCTTTTTACAGTCGAATGAGATGGCAAACTGTAGCCCTCAAGGGGACGGAAGACCTGGAAAAGTGGGGGCCTGTGTTCAGGACTCAGTTTCCCCACCTGAGAAATGAGAGCCTTGCTGGGGACCTCCCAAGTCTCTTCTGGCTCTGAAGTGGGCTCAGCCTACACCATCTCCTATCCCTGGGATGCAGCAGATGGGTCACTGCTCCTCAAATCTTTGCAGTTTGGCCTTTCGGAGGTACCCATCTCTTCTGGGGATCTGTGTCCCCCCTCCCTCACACCCTCTGGGGGTCAAGTGACCCATGCAAACACATTTAGGAAGCTCACTTTTCGATGGTGTTGGAGGCACCTGATGTTTCCTGCCATGGGGGGCAGAAATGCTACCCCCCCACCCGCAGCTTTGAACTCTTTCCCTGCCCTCTCCACCAATATAGCATCTGATCTTTCCACAAACTTCTTGTCCCCCCTGTAAAAACCAGAATCGAAGCTGTACCTTGACAGCAGTTCTGACAGCCAGGTGGGCAAGGAGTGGTTCCCAAAGGCCTCTGCCCACATCCTACAAGCTGGCGTCCCCATTTCCCGTCTTAAAGTGGCATCCCATAGCTGTGCGACCGAGGGTGAGTTGCTTAGCCTCTCTGGGTGTCTTCTCCTCCGATCTGCCACGAAGGTAGTTTGTCCTGAGGATGCAGTGTCGCGATGCATATAGAGAGCCTGGCACAAACTGAGAGCCCCATAAATATTAGTGTTTAGTACTATTACACCCATCGGCGGTGGCTGACCTTAGGCGAGTCCCTGGCCCTCTCCGGCCCGAAACATTTCCTTTGTAAAGTGGGGGAAACCCAGACACACGAGAGAGCTCAGGAGCCCCGGGGCTGAGTGGTCATCAGGGAGGCCGGCTGCTGCCCAGCGCCGTCCTGAGACACTTACCCCACTTACCCCATAGGTTTTCTTGGAGCCGCCGAGTGTGTCAGTCGAGGAGCGAGGAATGTGATACGTCCCGGCAGCTGGGGGAGCCGGGGGAGCCGGAGCATATCTGGTATGTGTCTCTGGAATGATTTGGGGAAAATTCACCGAAGTTGGAACTTGAGACGCGAACTGCCCGGCCGGCCCCCCGAGAGATAGGGAGCTGTCCGCGCGCACCCCCCGCAGAGGGACCCGGTGCGGGGGCAGGAGGCAGCTTACACAGCAGGCGCTGCTGCTCAGGCCCGCCCTGGAATGGCCGTGAACTTGTTGTTTTTCCACGTCATTTGCTCTCAAATGTACTATCGGGCCAGGCGATGCTAACTCTGCGGCTGCAGGTCCCTCCTTGTAACAAGCGATCGTGTGTTCTTCGGAGGTGGCCACGCAGAGGAGGGGGCCCGGCCCCGGGGAGGTGGGGGAAAGGGAAACAAACCACTCCTTTACAGTGAGCTTGCGTGTCCCGGAGCCAGCTCCCCCCAAAGCACATGCCATTTCTGGCCCTTGAAGGGGTTAAAGGCCTCCTGGAGTCAAAAACAAGCAGGTGTCCCACCGTGCCAGATACGCCGCCTAAACCGCTTCCAGCTTTTTTTTTCCCCTTCTGCAACAAGTCTGTGATCGGCCACGGGACAGAGGAGCCAGCAGCCTGCCTGTGACAGGCATCAGGTTAGCTCGCTCGCTCCCACTCGGGTGGCGCGCCCAGGATATAAATCCAGGCTCGGGCCCCTGCTGCGGGCTCCTCTCCCTGCACACTCAGGAGAGGGAGTTTCCTTGCAGAGACCTTCCCTTTATCTGAAGCCGCACAGCCCAGCGGGCTCCACTGACTTGGTGGAGGCGGCGGCGGCGGCTGCAGCGAGGAAGCCCGCTGGGGTGGGGAGGGCAGGTGTCTGCAGCCCAGAGGAGGCGGCGGCCCTGGTGGGCCCCAGCCCCTGACCTCGTTGCAGGGGGGGGCTCTAGCCACCGCAGACCACATCATGTGGGCCCCGGGGTGCTGCTGCCGGCTCTGGTCCCGCTGGGCACAGGTGGCAGTGCTGCTGCTGCTGCTGCTCGGGGTGCCCCCGAGAGGCCTGACACTGCCACCCATCCGCTATTCCCATGCTGGCATCTGCCCCAACGACATGAACCCCAACCTCTGGGTGGATGCCCAGAGCACCTGCAAGCGGGAGTGTGAGACAGACCAGGTGAGTGAGAATCCAGAAGACTGACATGGACCACGTGAGTGTGTTAGTGAGGGTGACTGGGAGCCGTGGGGTGGGGAGACTCAGGGGCCCCCCGTAGGAAAGGTAGGAAGTTGGGAACGTGAAGGAAGTTGGGCCCCAGGCCTCATGGAGATAAATAGGGCGTGATGCCTGTCCAAGTCTGAGCCCAGAGGAAGAGGTGGGTGTGATGTCCAAGTTCATCAGGGATGGGGAATCCTGGGATTCCTAGTTTCAGGTTTGCCAAGGGCTGCTCTGAGCCAGCACTAGGCCAAGCACATCGCGCGGACAGGCACAGCCTTTCAGCCCCCCATCGACAGGTGAGAGCAGACACTCAGGACATTGCAGCAAGCAGCCCAAGGTCCCACAGCCAGGGACGGGAGTGTGGGCTTGACACCTGTGTCTCTCTGACATAGCTGAGGCCTCCAGGCCACCTCCCCAGGGGTTCACACCCTGACCCTGAGGTCAGGCCAGCCTGATGGGGAGAGTGGGCAGGAACAGCTCTGGATAGACTCTCTGGTTGTCCCTGGGAGGGGAAGTGGACTCAGTTTCAATCTGCCATATTCCTCGGTCCTCCCTTCTGCTCTCATTAGAGCAGCTGGGGCAAAGGGCAGGCCTGGTGCTAAGGACAGTTCTTTCCCAGATCCCGAGTCCAAGGGCTGTTCCTGCTGCTCCCCACAGGGGATGAAGAAGAGCCGACTGGTACCTAGCACCTGCCTGGGCAGAAGGCTGCCCAATTCCTAGGGCCCAGGGCTGGACTGGGCTGGGCATCACCAGGGAATATGAGAGATACTCCATTTGCCAAACGCATATAGTCTGCAGAAAAGCCCAAGATTGCCCTGCAGAGAGCGGTCTCTGCCCCATGGTGTCTGGGGCACAACTGTCAGATCTCTCAGGCCAGATGCTGTGAGTGAGCAATGGTGGTGCTGAGGAAAGGGAAGATAAGGAGTGGGAAGGTGCAGAGAATTCCCATTCAGCTGAGGTCACGAGGCTCATTGGCTACATTGGCAGTGAAATCTATTCCACTCGCACAGGCTGGCCTGATAAATCAGGTGCAGCATGGGACAGCGAGACTCTGGCTGATTCTGTGTGTTGGGGAAAAGGTACCTGTGTGGGGCGAGGGAGTTATTTGCCTACGTGTGTATTCTGGACCCTCGAGCCAAAACTGTTCTAAGGGGTCCTTCTAGGTTTCCTGTGCCCAGAGATACCTTCCCCAGGTTTCTGGGGACTGGAACTTTCATGGACTTTAGGGTCCTTAAAGGAGCTTCCTGGGCCAGTCTCTTAAAGGAATTTTATGAACCTTGGGCCCAAGAGTGGATGCTCCTATCCACACTCAGTCCCTCCTGCCCTACACCCCCCACTGGGTTTCTCACCCTCAGACCCCCAGCTCCGAGATCTGCCCATCCCTGTCCCAAAGCCTCCCCTGGTGTGGCCTAGAGCCTATGCCAAGCAAGGACTGCGAAACAAAGTCCCCATTCTGAGCTGAGAGGGGGAAAACAGTAAACAAGTCAAGCAGGCAGGCTCCACACAGCTCGGGTGGGGGATATCTCCCCCTCTTAGCTGATGTGGAATGTCAAAGAGGCTGAAATAAAAGTCGGAACCACAAGAGGCCAGCCCTAGTGGGGGTAATTCCCAGAGCTACTACCAGGGCGGAGGATTAGGAGCGCTGCCCGCCTGCCCAGTGGGGACGAGGTGTTATTGTCGAAAACACCACGTGAAATCCTTGTTTGTGTCGGCCCCAGAGCATGTTGCTAATTTCGAGGAATTAAACTAATGCCTTACGTGGCTCCACAGCGAATCAAGGGGGGATTACAGCCCTAGTAAGTCCTCGCTGACGGCTTTGCTGACTCTTGCCACCCAAGGGGGGGCTGTTTCCCTTGTTGATTTGTCCCACACGTCAGAGCTGAGCACCTGCGCCTGGCACAGCCCTCCGAGGTAGACCTGGCATCCCCGGGCCTGTGCCGCCCGCCCTCCACAGAGCTGCCGTTCCCGACGCATGTGTGGCCGCCTTGAGCATCTATGCCAGAGGTGTCCGATTTTTCCTCCTTAGGGTTTGGTGTGACCTCTTCAATTCGGCCAGGGCATCCTCACCCCAGTGGAAAAGAGACAGAAAGGCAGGCTCATTTGTTCCAACCTAGACCTCCTTTGTGGTAACCCTATGATGTGGAAGACACGATCTCCTTTCAGAATCCCATCTACCTGGAGCTTGAAGCCCTTTTCTGCCACTTGCCTAGTCTCTGGACGTGGGCATCACTTTTCTGAGTCTGCATTTTCGTCTATAACATGGTAGTCCGAGAACTTCCCCTCTCAGAGGTAGGTGGCCTGCCTCTTCTCACAGCTGCGTGACCTTGGGCAAGTCAAGTTACCTGATCTCTCTGTGCCTCAGTTACCACTACCACTACCACTACCTGGGGATAATAGCTGTGCCCACCTCACAGGCCCATGATGAGCAGGAGGGAAGTTGACAGGTACAAATGTTCTCACAAGAAGGCCTGGTAAGTGACAGCGGCTACGGGTCCGCTAGCTCCCAGCATCATCTGGATGTGGGGCTCCCGGTAGGTGGGGAGCTCAGTTCCCTTCCTCAGAAGCTGTGGGTGTGGGGGTGGGGAGCCTCGCTCAGGCCTCTTGATCTTGCTCCCTGCAGGAGTGCGAGACCTATGAGAAGTGCTGCCCCAACGTGTGTGGGACCAAGAGCTGTGTGGCCGCCCGGTACATGGACGTGAAAGGGAAGAAGGGCCCTGTGGGCATGCCCAAGGAGGCCACCTGCGACCACTTCATGTGTCTGCAGCAGGGCTCCGAGTGTGACATCTGGGACGGCCAGCCCGTGTGTAAGTGTAAAGATCGCTGTGAGAAGGAGCCCAGCTTCACGTGTGCCTCCGACGGCCTCACCTACTATAACCGTTGCTACATGGATGCTGAGGCCTGCTCTAAGGGCATCACACTGGCCGTCGTCACCTGCCGCTATCACTTCACCTGGCCACACACCAGTCCCCTGCCACCTGAGACCACAGCGCGCCCCACCACCGCCTCCCCAGAGACCCCCGGGATGGATATGGTGGCCCCCGCTCTGCTCAACCACCCTGTGCACCAGTCAGTCACCGTGGGTGAGACGGTGAGCTTCCTCTGTGATGTGGTGGGCCGGCCCCGGCCTGAGATCACCTGGGAGAAGCAGCTAGAAGATCGGGAGAACGTGGTCATGCGGCCAAACCACGTGCGGGGCAACGTGGTGGTCACCAACATCGCCCAGCTGGTCATCTACAACGCCCAGCCCCAGGACACTGGCATCTATACGTGCACAGCCCGGAATGCTGGCGGGGTCCTGCGTGCTGACTTCCCACTGTCAGTGGTCAGGGGGGGTCAGGCCGCGACCACCTTGGAGAGCGGCCCCAACGGCACGGCCTTCCCCGCGGCCGAGTGCCTGAAGCCCCCCGACAGCGAGGACTGCGGCGAGGAGCAGACCCGCTGGCACTTCGACGCACAGGCCAACAACTGCCTCACCTTCACCTTTGGCCACTGCCACCGCAACCGGAACCACTTTGAGACCTATGAGGCCTGCATGCTGGCCTGCATGAGCGGGCCGCTGGCCGTGTGCAGCCTGCCCGCCCTGCAGGGGCCCTGCAAGGCCTACGCCCCTCGCTGGGCTTACAACAGCCAGAGCGGCCAGTGCCAGTCCTTCGTCTACGGCGGCTGCGAGGGCAACAGCAACAACTTTGAGAGCCGCGAGGCCTGCGAGGAGTCCTGCCCCTTCCCTCGGGGGAACCAGCACTGCCGGGCCTGCAAGCCAAGGCAGAAGCTCGTCACCAGCTTCTGTCGGAGCGACTTTGTCATCTTGGGCCGCGTGTCTGAGCTGACCGAGGAGCCCGACTCGGGTCGCGCCCTGGTGACCGTGGACGAGGTCCTCAAGGATGAGAAGATGGGCCTCAAGTTCCTGGGCCAGGAGCCGCTGGAAGTCACCCTGCTCCACGTGGACTGGACCTGCCCCTGCCCCAATGTGACGGTGGGCGAGACACCGCTCATCATCATGGGTGAGGTGGATGGTGGCATGGCCATGCTGCGGCCCGACAGCTTCGTGGGGGCGTCCAGCAGCCGGCGGGTCAGGAAGCTGCGCGAGGTCATGCACAAGAAGACCTGCGACGTCCTCAAGGAGTTTCTCGGCTTGCACTGAAGCCCCCCCCCCGCCCCTCCCCAGCCCCCTCCCCCGCCCTCATCTACCTATCCACCCCTCACGCCTCTCAGTCCACAAACTGGGCAAGGGCAGGTTAGACAGTCTTGGGCCAGCAGGGAAACAGCAATCAGTGCATCAGAAAAAGCCCACCAGAGGCTCTTAGATCAACTTCTAGTCTTTGGGTTCAATCAGGGGTCTGTATCTTCTTTAGCTGAAGGGGACAAAAGGAGAAGCCAGTAGACACCTGGAGGCTATTCCTGATGACCAGTCAGCCCGGGCGTTATGACCTTCTCTTTGCTGGTCGGCCCACAGCCAGCGCCCGGCTGGGCTTCCAGAGATGGCGACTGCGTGGTCACGGGAATCATGGAATGAATCTGTTTGCCAAAAGGGTAGGTGGGGAGAGAAAGCATGCAACTGCCCTGAGGTGGTGGTGAGCCTGTGCTTCGGTCAAATTGGCTCTGTGGACTCTGAGGCCACCATGGCACCAGCAGAATATACAGTTTTCATGCTTCTCCTTGGCTTTATTGATTGGTTCATTGATTGTCAATTTATTAACTTAGTTCTGCTCAGTCTGACTCAAGGGACATTTTCGGAACACGTACTGGGAGCCAGGCGCTAGGACACAGAGAGATATTAGTCACTGCCCAGCTCCTGCTGACTGATGGGAATGTCCAGACCCCAGAGTCCCCGGCCTCCCCGGGGCCCCCCGGGGGCCCCCGGAAGCAGACCCATGGTTGGCCCACCCAACTGTCAAATGGTCCCATTCGAAGGACAGGGTGCTTTCAACTGCCACTGGCTTCCTTGGACAGAAAGCAGATAGAAGCCCCAGGATCTGTTTTGGTGGGAAGGGAAATAAAGGGAAAGTCAGGATTGGGGTGGGAAGCTCCCTGAAAGAAAGGAGGGAGGAGGGGAGTCAGGCTTGGGAAGGAAAAGGAATGTTGCTCGATGCTTCCATCTGGTGGTGGCCTTGGGAGCTGCAGGGCCCTGAGGGCGTCTCCAGGCGAGAGCAGGGAGGGCAGATTTGGGGTTGCGGCAGCTTGTTGGTGACTTCTCGTTTCTGTGCAGGTCCAGCCACCACCACCCCCCCAACACTAGATAAAGGACTTGGGAAAGCCACTATCAGCTCTACATCTGCCCCCCTTTCCTCCTCAGCCCTTCATTCTGTCCGGGCCCCCCCAAAGCTGAAGAAGGTCATTGTGGGGCATCCTTGTTTCTTCCTCAAATGTAGGGAGGAAGATACCGATTAAAAGTTCATAGTATCAACAGCCCTTCGTGTGTGATTTCTTTGGTTTAGTGTGGGGGAGGGGGCAGTGGTGTCATTTGCTCTGGTGACCTTGCAGGAGGGATGTCTGGCCAATGGAACCACATTTGGGTGATGGAGGGACACTAACATTCGCTCCACTTTGGAGTTCTGAGGTTCCTTAACTGGGTGCTCCCCACAGCTCAGGAAGGCTTTGGCCAGAGAGGCCAGGTGACTTACCCAAGAACTCAGAGGGCAGGAAGATGGGGGATGTAGGCCCAGATGTTTTAACTTAGGTTTCAGGCTCCCTGCTCATCACGATAGCATGGCGGGCCAGGGGCAGACTCCAGACCCTGCCACTGATGGTGTCGTATTTAGAAGCACAAAAGTGGAAGAGACATGAATAGGGCAGGAAGAGACAGGACACTCAGCCAAAGCTCCCTAAGGGCCTGGGTGAGGCCTGGTCCCAAAACCCTCAGTCATGTGCTCAGTTCTCATGATGGGGATAACAGCACCTTTACTCTCAGGTACTTGGGACTATTTCCTGTCCCTGGGGATGTGTTCAGGAGCCCGTGGAGGTGGCATGCCCCACAGCTTGTCTGTCCCTCAGGCTGCAAGCCAGCCAAGCTCAAGAGACACCTAACTCCTGTCCACTTCCCTGGGTCTTTCAGGGCCATAGCCCCAAGGAGGAATCCCCACCCAGCCCCACCCAGCCCAGCCCAGCCCAGTCTAGCCAATCCCTGCTTAAACATAATTTCTGCAAGAAGAAGGGGACCAGGGGCACCCGCACCCGGGTGACTCAGTTAAGCGTCTGCCTTTGAGTCAGGTCATGATCTCAGGGTCCTGGGATCGAGCCCTGCTTCGGGCTTCCTGCTCAGTGGGGAAGTCTGCTTCTCCCTCTCCCTCTGCCCCTGCTCATGCTCTCTCTCGCTCACTCTGTTGGAGGAGGCCAGGATGAGGAAGACAAGTTCCTCCCATTCTAGAGGAGTAGGAGCATCTCAAGTCACCTTTGGGAAAATGCTGAGCATCACACTTAGCCACCAGGAAAGTATGAGTACTAGCCACAGGCCCCTCCCTGTGTGGGTCAGGGAACCAGGGAGGTGAGGACTCAGCTCCTCACCCACCCTCAGGGACTTGGGGACATTCTGTTGCCACCTGCTTCTAGGCTGAGGTGTCCCAATAAGTGACACATTACCTTAGAGCCTGAGGGCCAAGTGTCCACCTGCTAGACCTGTCATCTCCCTTCTTGCACAGACACGGGGCCTGAGCCCCATGGCTGCCTGGTGGAGGTGTGACATTCAGGGGAAACCGATTTCAAGGCTCCTTCTCACCAGCTCACAGCATACTCATAGCCCAAGACCTGGGGTCCCTGTCCCACTTCAGAGAAAGCCCGGCTGGTGCAGCCAGCCCAACCTAGGTCTGAATCTGGGTTCTGACACTTCCCTGGTGTCTCTCTGAGCGCTAGCTTCCTCGTCTGTAAAGCAGAGGGTAGTATGTGCACTTCCTGGAGACTTGAGGAGCTTGGCCCTGTTAACCTTGCCATAATGAAAAGCCTAGGAGACAAAGCCTGGCACAGATGGCTGTCCCTGCGCCCCCTCTTGGCCCTCAGCAACTGCCTGGCCAAAGATAGACCCCCAGGACTTAAAGCCCTTGCCTCATCCTGCTGGGCCGGGGGTTTCGCAGACTCGAACATACAACTTCAAATATTTTATTCTATTGCTCACAGAGCACATTCAGACGGATCACCCTGCATAGGCTGATTTGGGGTTCAGAAAACATAGGCACTTAGGGAATGGGCATCTATTCTAATTTTAAACCTACTACATGGCATTTATTTTTCTGTCCTTGAAACCAAGTGTGAGTCTTTGATCTCTGATGCCTAAGTGTTACACAGTAAGTGACCTCTGCAGGTGCTCTGTAGACGGTGAGCTGAATTCCCAGGGCCTGGTTACCAGGGAACTTGGGGAGGCTGGTTACCCAGTTTGGGAGGTTTGGCCCCAGCCTGGGCCCCAGGACACCGGGGAATGGAGCCCCCCTACAGGTCTGAGGCCAGACTCACCTGCCTTCCTGTCTACACTGGACACTCACTCCTTCCCTTCCTGCATCTGTTGGCTCCCCCTCCCCAGCCTCCTCCCACTCCAGTCCATTGCTGTTTGCCTCTTCAGAGGCCTGGTCTGGCGCAGGCTGTCTCCGGACCAACCATCCCAAGGCCTCTGGGACAGAACAGCTTGGCTTTTTCCACCCTCTGCCTCCCCTAGCACCTCCAGCCTCCTAGGACACTCTGCTCCATTGTCTGGCCAGCTGCTCCATAGTCTGATGTCACCCCCTGGACAGTGGGGCCAGAGAGCAGGGACCAGGGGCGGGACCTGATGAAGAAAGGGGGAGAACAGACAGCCGCATGGTGATTTCCTTGGGGGGAGCGCCCAGTGTCCAACTGTTCTGTTATCACAACAACACTGAGCTGGCACTCACTCTGAGACAGGCACCAGACATCATCTCTTGTCTGCATCATGACTCTACAGGACAGAACACTATTCTGTGGGTTGGAAAATTGAGGCTGGACGGGACCAGAAACTTGCCCAAGATCACCTAGCTGCCATGTGACAGAGCCAAGACTCGAACATAGGCAGTTGGCCTCTGTCAGTGTATGACACACATGTGCATGCACACAGACACGCACACACACATACCCTGCTCTGGGCTGGCCAGTGTGGAGCCCCATCAGGACCCCAAATATCTCCCAAGAGCCTGCCTCCCGTCAGCCACCCTGGGGCTGTCTTATGACCGTGCCAAATGACATGATATTTCTATCACACACATAAGCAGTCATGGCCTACATTCCTGAGTGAGAGACATCAGCCTTATGCCTACTCATCCTCCCAGACTCAGCTCCCCAGGGAAGCCTCTGCTGTCCCCAGGTGGCAACAAGACTATTGAGGTCTCTGTACCTGCATCACCTAAGCCAGAAACACCTCCTGGGGGACTCCCTGAGGTCTGCAGGGCTCAGCCCTCAGGGCTCACACAAGATGTGCTGAATGAACCAAGGGTCTGGGACCAAGGGCCGTGAGGCACACCAGAAGGCTGCAGGGCTCTGAGGGGTCTTCCCTGCTTTTTCCCAACTCCACTTCCTGATACCATCTCCTCCTCCTCCTCTCCTTCCTCTCCTTCATCTTCCTCCTCCTCCTCCTTTTCCCACCTCCTCAAGGAGTCTGAAGTCTCTCTCCTGCTCTGGGAATGTGTGATTAATATAGGCAGGATGGGTGGCAGGGTTCCTGGGTCCTATTCTTGGCTGTGGCCTCATTCTGGAATGTGCCCTGAGGTCAAGTGACACTCATCTCTCAGGCTGTGTCAGGAAGAAGGAAGAATAACCCTCCAGCTGGCATTCTCCTGAGGGAGAAGGAAGGGCAGGCAGGTGGGCAGGCCTACCACCCTGCTCCTTCCCACCTCTCTGGCTTCTGAGCTCTTCAGCACTTCTATTTCAGGGTTGGGTAAGAATTTCTGCATCCACATCCTAAATTACCCCAGGACATGGACCTCTGGCATCTGGGTCCCCAGAGACACCCTGGCCACCCTCAACCCCACTCAGGTGAAGGGAAAACAGGACTCAGCTCTAGCCCCTCCTGGATTGGACCTTCCTGGAGGTAGAGCCTCTTCCCAACCTGTCTGTCTGGGTGAGTGCTTGGGTGTTTTCTGCCCTTTTCAAGTCTTGATATGACGGGATGAGGATGCACTCATCCCGTACACATTTGCTGTCTCGGTGTGAGAGATACATCCAGTTCCATCTGAGAATGGAGACTGTTTTGTCTCTTTTCTGCATGGGCAGCCAGGAAACAGAGAGGGGGCTGGGGCCTGGCAGGGACCCGGAGCAGAACAGAAGCACAACGCCCAAAGAGAGGGAATGGGCGGTGCTAACAATTCTGATCGGTGCTTTAAACATGTCCAATTTATTCCTTGCAATCCTCTCTGGGTGACTTTACTATTTCCCACCCTAGCCTACAACACTCAGGAGGACCAAGTCACTATGGCTTCGTTCTCCCCTGTAGGCCCAGCACGAGGTCTGGCCATAGAGGTTGTTCAAGCAATGTTTGTGGAATGAACGAATGAATGAATGAATGAACAAAGCAAGCCCTACAGATCTTATGGAGGAAGACATACCTCATAAGTATTATCTTCCCTCTTAAAGACACTGAATCTGAGACTCTAAATGTTTACAGGAAACTTGCCCGAGGTCATACGATTAATAAATGGAAGAGCCAATACTCAAACCCAGGCCTATCTGTCTTTAGTGCCTATATTCTTCCTAGGATGACACATATTTTAACCCCTGCGGTTAACCGCTGAAGACCCCAAATGGCAGTTCTCCTGACCTTCCCTAACCACCACTTCTGTCTGGTCCCTGACCTCCAGGAGTACCTTTACAGAAAGGTTACAAACCTGCCCTCTCCCATGCAGTTAGCACTGAATTCATGTACAGTAGTTCATACGAAATAAAATTTTAAATTCAGTTCCTGAGTCCCATTAGCTAGAATTCAGGTGCCGCATTTCATGTGGTTGGTGGCCACCATATTGGACGACACACGCACACACGGGCAGATGCTGGGCATGCAGAGCCAGTATAGCAGCTACTTGGTCGGGCAGATCCCCAACAGCATGGAGTCAGTCATGGGGGACATGTCACGTGGCCTCCCCATGGCCTGTAGGAGCTGTCCCTATGCATCTCCTAGAAGTTCGCAGCCACAGTCCAGCACAAGGCCTGCCTGCACTGGTTTTTGGTTGGCGAGGGCTTGGAGCTGGAGTTCACGATGCCCAGAGCAACGTGAGCCACCTGGTGTCTGAGTCCAGGCAAGAGGAGGAGGCCAAGGGGGAGGTGGTCTAGGGTGGCCCCCTCACCTCTGTGCCTGCCCTCCTGCTAGGCGACTGACCCCAGCCCCCCACCCCTGGAGAGCCCCGGTTCTCTTCCTGTCTGAGCCCATGAACCTCACTTCATCTCACTGATCACTGAACCTTCCTCCTATGTCTGACCCCCTTGAGCTCTTCTAACTTGGACACATGCACCCTTCCCAGCCCTGCTTCACTGGTGACCTAGCAATCCCCACCTCTTTTTTTTTTTTTTTTAAGATTTTATTTATTTATTCATGACAGACACAGGGAGAGGCAGAGACATAGGCAGAGGGAGAAGCAGGCTCCCTGTGGGGAGCCTGATGCGGATCTCCATCCCAGGACCCCGGGATCACGCTCTGAGCCAAAGACAGATGCTCAACCACTGAGCCACAGGTGCCCCCACCCCACACCTTTAACCCCATGAGCCTTCCTTCACTCCAACCTCTCCTCCACCTTTGACCTCCTCCATGAACCCCATAAGTCCCCATTTACCTTCAACCCTTCCTGTCAAGCCTCCCCTCACCTCTGACCTTGCTTCACCTTTGCCACTATGAGCCCCACCTCCCCTCAGACTGCCTTATCTCTGGCTCCCATGAACTCCCCTTCCATTTCCTCTCCTGACTCCCTACCCTCAGTTCTTGCCAACCTGGGTTTTCCAGGGGTGTGGCTGCAGGAGAAAGCAGCCTTGGAGCAGGTGGCCAAAAGACACTGTGCCCTCAATTTATTTATCAATAAATAAACTGTTGTCCTGCCCACCACACCCCTGCCCCCTGAAAAGAGGTATGCAGATGAGCACCTACACACCCAGCCCCAAGGGTCATGGCACTCAGGGGAAGTTGGTTTTATACTTTCAGCTACATGCGATGGAGAGTGGCTGCCTGTAAGAAGACAGTTGGAACTAGGGGCTGCATCCTATCACAGCACAGTGCCCATGACAACTGCTGTGGTGCTGCCTGCAAGAATCAGTCTACCAGTAGGCAGTTACTCCACAGCTCTTCAGAGACCTGTGCTGCAGCTGCCATCTTGTTTCTTGTGTGGATGTGCTGACTGAAGGTCTGAGAATTATTTGGTTAAGGTCATTGCTGCCAAAATTCAATTGCATATAATGGGCACCAGATATTTTAGGCCTCAGGGCCTCCAAATCTCCTTAGTATCCTTAGGGTGGGTGGCAATGAGGAAAGGTCAGAGTACGGCTCTCCCGTCAGACTGCCTGGGCTCACACACTGGCTATGTGACTTTAGGTAAGTTAACCTCTCAGTGCCTCAGCATCTTCATTGGCAAAATGGAATAATAATAGTACCCATAGAGGCTCTCCAGGAATGTCAGTCCTGGGTCTGGTTGCTCCAGTTGGTTGGAGATACTTGCTGGTACATGTTCCTGCCCGTGGCTGGAACAAGAGCTGGGACGTGAGAACAGGCTCCTTTCCCCAAAGCTGCCCTTGGACATCAAAGTAGGAACAGATACAATCTCTTTGCTGACAGAGGAAGAGTCCAGGACTAGGATAGCTGGAGAGGAGGGGAGAGAAGAGAGAAAGAAGGAGATAGAGAGAGAGAGAGACTCTAGGTTGTGTGGTTGGAGACCAGCAAAAGAAACAAAAGTCTATTAATAGCGTCAACATGGGAACCTCTGGGACCTCCATGGAGGCCCTAAAAGCATTTCTCCACCCTTCATTTCTGGTTCCAATACCTCAGAACATGAAGCTGAGCTCTTTACCAACCTCCTATTTCAAGCATCACTCCCCATCTCAATGCACCACAAGGGGCAACAGACTAAAAAGGGAAATCGCCTTAGGGTCTTGATGTGACTAAAGAACTGGAAGCAAAAAAAAAAAAAAAAAAACAAAAACTGGAAGCAACTCTTAACAATCATCACAACCAACAATTTCCCCATAAGACCTCCTAAGAGGAGAAGTTGGTGTTCATGGATGAGCGGAATGATGACCCATGCCCACCCCAGAAGGTGGGTACTCTTTACCAGTGAGATGCCTCTATGGCAGGATGAATAATTTCCACTACAAAGAGTTAACAGCACCACCCAGTATGTGCTCATACAGCATCTCATTAAATCTTCACAACCCTGGCAGGTATGTATTGTCACCATTTAATATTCTCTCCATTTCAGAGATGATGAAAATGAGGCTCACAGAGATCGAATCACTTGCCCAAGGCCCCTGGCCAAGCAGCAAACCAAGCCCAGGTAAGTCTATGTGACTCCAAAGCCAGTGCATTTTAACCCCATGAACACCATCTTCCACCGCAGAATAATGAAGTACGGTTTCCTCTCACTTCTTTCCTCTCTTCTTCCTGCTAATCCACAGTGAAGTTTCACTGCCTAGGATTCTCGTGAAAATGCATGTTTTAAGGCCAGTTAAGGCCTCCCCCCTAAGATGGCTGAGCACATGCCCTTGAGGCTAAGCCCCAGGAGGAGAAGAAGAGAGAGAGAGAAAGAGAGGAAGAGAGAGGGTTCAAGCCCCATCTCACAGAAGAGTAGAAAGACTTCCGGTGATTCCCTATGCGGAAGAGGATTATGCTTAATGCGCTCTGTATCTTACATAATCCTCACACTGCCCATAACAAGTAGGACTTTTCAGATAGGAAATCTGAGGCTGAGTAGGTTTAGCAGCCAGCTATTCAAGGGGTATGTTGGGATTCAGTTCAAAGTCTTACACCAAAGCCCATATTCTTTCCTGTACAGGGTTACTGGGAATAATTTTACTTGGACGCTTAATGAGGTCCCCATACTGCTCTAGAACATTCTTACTTAGATCTTAGCAGTTACAAAGGATTCTGTAGGGAAAATTGTGGGCCCTGGACCGCCCTCCCTGCTGGTGAAGGTGGGATGAGACACAGATCAGACGCTGATGTTTTCTGTTCCAAAGCAAGATGCACGCTCCTTTCAGAGAAGTGATGCTCTCTGAACATTGCAGGTCACATGATGGGGTTTGGCCAGCTTGTGGCAGTATTTTCAGAGGATGACAGAGTACTCAGCCACAAAGGAAGGCTGGGGGAGCCTGGGGAAAGGCACTGCCCAGGGAGAGTGACCCAGGAAAGAAGTTATTTGGGGCTGTTAATTTCTGGCTTAGATTTATATTAAGCTTTTCCTCCAGAGCCTCATTCTTTGATTTATGCTCAAACTGGAGGATATTGTAAGCATCTGAAAAGCCACAGTGGAAAACGGGACAGTTGAGCTCTGAAAAGGCTTGTTCCCCTGGCTAGAACTCCAGGGTGGTGATGGGAGGTGGGGGACAGCAGGTGGGAGTGCCCTGGGGGTATCTGAGTTTATGCTGCGAACAGGCACATTCCACCAACACCAACTTCTGGGAGCGTGCTACCTGCTGTGAACCCTGATACTTAACAAAAACAGTTTTGTCTCTGAAGGTAGGAAAACAAATGAGATGACCCCTAGAGGGAGCTTCTAGCCTGAGGAGGTTTCTAGGATAAGCATCTTGAAAAGATAAGAATTAGAACCTGTCCCTCCTGTGCAACCTACTTCCGCTCCCTCACTACCACCACTCCTTCCCTTGGACTTCTTACCTGACCTCCCCATCCCACCTCTGGGCTTAATGAACAAAGTTCTAAATCCCAGCTATCTTTCACAGTGTCTTTCTGTCCAAAAGTTGGAACAGGGGCAGCCCTGGTGGTTCAGTGGTTTAGCGCTGCCTTCAGCCCAGGGCCTGATCCTGGAGACCCAGGATGGAGTCTCGCATCGGGCTCCCTGCATGGAGCCTGCTTCTCCCTCTGCCTGTGTCTCTGCCTTTCTTTCTCTGTATCTCTCATGAATAAATAAAATCTTAAAAAAAAAAAAAAAAGTTGGAACAGTGAAAAAAAAATTAAAATACCCAAAATCAAAGGCAGCTTCTCCTGGGAGTGATGGGCTGCCAGCAGAGCTTCTCATTCTGATTTCCTCTGCTTTTCCCCCCAAGGGTTAGCACACATTCTTCCCATTGTGGGTATACATCAGATGGAGAAAAATAACCAGGACCAGGTTTTTCCTCCACTGAGGCTGGAACTTTGAGGGAGCCCATGCTTCCTGGGATGACCCATTCTTCATCATTTGATAACTTCCTGTGCTATCTAGAATCCCTCAGATGGGCAGCCTCTCTCCTTTTTTGTGTTCATACCTCCACGTTTCCTGTGTATGATTTGGGCACATGGGTTATCTTTTGTTAGAATGGTAACTCCTTGAAAGGTCCTAAAGGTTTATATGTATCACCACAAGTTCTTAACCCAGTAGATGTTCAATAAATGTACTGAGTGAATAAAACAGGTATTGTTTCAAATATCTCCCTTTGTCTGAGACATTTAGGGACCCCAGTGGAATCTGACCCCAGAGCAGCTACTGAGTCAACCTCACTCTTTTGCTATTGTAAATACTAGGAAAGCCCATGACCGAAGACCTCAGGTACGTATAGTGCCTAGAGTTACTTCTTAAACAATCTGAGTGCCCAGACAGTGGTAGTGATGTGGATAAATACAAACTAGCACATGACTTTCAAGTTCTCACAGCCTATTGCATTGTGTTTTCACAGCAGATTTCCATTCTCTAACTGTGCCTGGCAAAGGTTGATACTAAAATGAGGTTGGGGTTGCTGAGCAAACCACCACTTACAGGACCATGCTGGCTGTGCATGGGGAGCTTGGCACAACATGCATTTTAGATAACGTCCCCTAAATAATCAAGTGAGGTTCTTTTATAAAGGCTACCTATTGAGGTCAGCCAAAGGAATAGTATAGTGTAATGGTGAAGGATCACAGACTTTGGAAACAGAATCCCACAGCTCAAGTCCTGGCTCTGTTGGCTCTGTCACAAGCTCCCTGCTTCCATTTCTTTCATCTATAAATGAGGGAAATAGCACAACCTTCGGAGGGCTCTTAAGAAATGGAAATGAGTTCAAACATACACTTGCTTAGAACAGTATCTAGTGCATAGTAAATACTATAAAGTGTTGACTATTATTATTGAGCTTCTGACTTTGGTTATTCCCCTCTGGTCTCCCTAGGAGTCCAGATAATGCCAAAGTCATCATTCAAATAGGCAGTGTGCAAGGTGTGGCCACAGTACCACCTGCCCTCCTTCCAAGTCTGGAAGAGAAAACACAGCCATCAGGAAAGTGTGGTGTGCCCACACTAGGGGGAGTTGTCCTGGATCTCCAAATTTCTGCAAAGCCTCCACTAAGGGGATTGGATCTCTCAAACACGTCCCAAGGCAGGGTGTACAGAGGCTCCCTCCTGCATTGTTCTCTCCCCTTTCCCAGATCCTGAAGGAAGGGCAGATAGAGGAGACACACGCTGGCCGCCTGCCTACCTGCTGCCAAATCCTCCTCCTCTGGCAGAGGCTCCTGGGGGAGGTAAGGTCTTACCTCCACCTCTCTATTCCTTCTACACAGAATCCAAAAAGTTCTTTGAACTTTTGTGGCTCAGATAATAAACAGCACTTCTTCCAAAAAATCATTTCTTCCTCAAATGTGAAGATGAAAAAAAAAAAAAAAAAGGAGCTTCTTTCATTTCTTCTAATCTACCGTAAGATTCAGAAAGATGACATTTCCCCAGGTAAGATTCTTTACAGCCCTCTGAAAACTGGGTAGTTCTCAAAGTCTTTAAAGGGCCTCTCATGAAACCTTAGTTTCTAGAAAGACTGCCCAGGGACTGCAGCTATCTTAAGCATTGGATTGAAGTGGTTTGGAGATCCCATCATGTTTCCTGGAAATAGAAAGGAGTTAGCAGAAAATAAGTCACCAGGGCTTGAACTTCACAATGGCGGGTAGTTTACAAAACAAAGAGTGTTCTTTTGGGGAACTGAGCTCTGGGGTCAGTAGGCAGATCTGGGTAATCAGAGTGGAAAAAGAACAGACATACCCATTGCAAAACAAATCAAAATCCAACCTTCATCCTTTCTAGCAATGAACAGATGGATGGTGGAGGGATGGCAAGGAAAAGCCATCTGAAAGGAGTACCTACCTGCGTCTGTCCAGAACCACCGAGCCTGTATCACAGAGCATCTGGCCAAATGGACGAGATTCCATTTTGTAACCCATACCGACAGGAGTATCCAGTGATCCCTCCCATCAGTATCTAAAAGTCATCGATATATACCCATTGCTGAAACCAAGCTAGAGCGATGTCATGTCTATGCTTGTCACATTTCTTTCTTCATGCTCCGAAACAGGCGATGGCACCATGTCCCCAGCTCTCTCAACAGTGCTCAGGAAGGAAAAGGAGGCTTGAGAGCTGTAGAAGGGCACACAGAGCCCCAATGTTTAAAACCAGCTGCAACCTGATTGGCAGGAAGGAAGTTTATGTTTGACTTTAACATTTAGTACCTAAAAACCATAAAGGCAAATGTCTAGCTTATTTTGTAAATGTGGTTTTTCCACAATTATTGTTGAAAGACTTGAGTGTATAGACGGAAGGGATGCGACCTATAGTATATGCCAAGGTTTGTCTAAAAATATTTTACACCTGTTCTCTGTTCTGCACACTGGTCATATTTTATCAGTGAAGTAAAGTACTCATAATGCCAGACGGAATGTGTTTTTCCTTCCAAGTCCTGAATGTTTTTCCCTTCTGTAAAGCAAACCTCCTCTTCTTTCCCACCTGTGCTAAAATAAAGCTAGCACCATTATCTGTAGGACATGTCTACTGTCAGAGCTACCTTTAACTACTCCTATCCCCGAGCCAGTGTTGTTTAAATAGCAACAGCCATTTCCATACTTTTCACAACAGCATGGACACTTTAGCAACCTTTTTGGCTGCTCTCAAAAGAAACGTCAACTTGTATTCTGGGTTTAAATCAACTTGCTGATTGTATGAAAAAGAATGCTGAAACACGGTTTCCCTGCCAGAGCCTCAAAACTAGAGATACACACTCAGTGGTATTTATCACTGAAACATGAATAGGATAGCTTTTAGGATATTACTGTAGAATTTTTATTTAATTTTCTGTGGATGCATACAACAGACTGGACAACAAAAATGTTGATTATAATAAAGATGTGGTGTGCATTTACTTTTCTGATTTCAAAGGTCAGCAAACCAAGGGTGAAAGTCTGGACTTTGTGATTCTAAATACTGTAAACCCCTAAGAACACATGTCCTGTTACCTCACTGACAACTCTTCATAGCGAGGAGATTAGTGCCTCATGAACCACTGGAGGAAGTATATTGATATCACCCTACCCATTCTGCAGATGAAGAAACTGAGCCATCTGAGCCAAATGACTTAGTATGCTTAAGGAGGGAATAAGACTCCATTTCACACAGCCTCCACACACAAGTGGCCACTCATTGTCTCTTTCTAGGGTTTGCCTAGTTGTAAGGTAATCTCAAAGCTCCACTTACAGACTATGTATAAAGCAAGTTTTCTAAAATATAAATCTTAAACTTCGATTTTTTTTAAGGCTTTGAGAGAGAGAGTGAGCGAGAGAAGGAGCAGACAGAGGGGCAGGGGCAGAGAGGGAGAAGCAGACTTCCCACTGAGGGTGGAGCCCGTCGTGGGACTTGATCCCGGGACCCCGAGATCATGACCTGAGCTGAAGGCAGATGCTTAGCCAACTGAGCCACCCAGGCACCCTTAAACCTCAAATATTGAAAGAATTGGTTAGTAGAGGTTTACTACTTCACAGTCCATTAATAAGATGACTTTTAGCCCAAGCTAAACCTCCAAAAGCCCAGCCAAGGGTTCAGCAATACTTGGTCCAATCAAATTCTAACTAACCACAAATCTAAAAAATTGGTACTCAGTATAACAAGATTTAATTCATATAGAAACTACTGAATAGGGATCCCTGGGTGGCGCAGCGGTTTGGCGCCTGCCTTTGGCCCGGGGCGCGATCCTGGAGACCCGGGATCGAGTCCCACGTCGGGCTCCCGGTGCATGGAGCCTGCTTCTCCCTCTGCCTGTGTCTCTGCCTCTCCCTCTCTCTCTGTGAATATCATAAATAAATAAAAATTAAAAAAAAAGATTTAAAAAAAAAAAGAAACTACTGAATATTCTTCTGAGCCATTAAAAAACGGGATTTTCCTGTTTACTGTGCAGTTGGTTTTTTTTTTTTTTAAGATTTTACTTATTCTATTGGACTGCTTGGTGGAGGAGGAGCAGAGAGAGAGGGACCATCAGACTCCACACTGAGTGGGGAGCCCAACTTGGGGTTCAATTCCACATCCCTGAGATCATGACCTGAGCCAAAACCAAGAGTCAGATGCTTAAGCGACTGAGCCACCCAGGCGCCCCTACCATGAAGTTTAAATATGTTCAAAACTCAAAACAACACTAATGGAAATGTAAGCTCATCTATAATAGCTTATGCTTTTAAAATATGACTTTTTAAACCAAAATATATTTTGATTATTTTCAAGGAAGGCTTTCAGAACAGTTTGAAATAAGAGGTCAGTTTCCTTAGTGGTTCTATTTTTTAAAGATTTTATTTATTTATTTATGAGAGAGGAACATGAAAGGGGGAGGGGCAAAGGAGGGTGGGGAGGCAGACTCCCTCCCTGCTGAATTGGGAGCCCCATGCAGGGCTCCACCCCAGGACCCAGGGATCACAACCCAAGCTGAGGGGAGATGCTTGTGTTGTTTCCTATTTTTTAAAAAGATTTTTTTCTTTATTCACTGAGAGACACCGAGACAGAGGCAGAGACACCGGCAGAGGGAGAAGCAGGCTCCCTGCAGGGAGCCCGATGTGGGACTCGATCCCAGGACCCAGATCACAACCTGAGCCAAAGGCGGGTGCTCAACCACTAAGCCACCCAGGTGCGCCCCGAAGGCAAATGCTTAACTGACTGAGCCACTCAGGTACCCCATTAGTATTTTAAAATAAGACCAAGAAGACCATTTATCACAACATCTATACATACAGAAATCATGTATTCCCAAGTAGGTACACGGAACACATTGTTGAAGACTATTTTGGTGACTTGACCTTTCCTTATGGTGTTTATCAATAACACAGGTGAGAAATGTATGTGAAAATGGCTGTATAAGGTCAACAATTAGATTTTACTTAGAAGGAATGGGGCCACAGAGTCTAGAGTCCTTACTCTGTCTGAGGTAATCATCCAGTGGTTCTAAAATGAGAGAAGCAGGGATCCCTGGGTGGCGCAGCGGTTTGGCGCCTGCCCCTGGCCTGGGGCGCGATCCTGGAGACCCGGGATCGAATCCCACATCGGGCTCCCGGTGCATGGAGCCTGCTTCTGCCTCTGCCTGTGTCTCTGCCTCTCTCTCTCTCTCTCTCTCTCTCTCTGTGACTATCATAAATAAATAAAAATAAATAAATAAATAAAATAAAATAAAATGAGAGAAGCAATTTACACAATTGAATTAAGAAAATCAACACAATTAAAGCACTGACTTGATGATTTCTAAAAACATTTCCAGATAGCCTATAATTATAGTTTATGGCTACCGGAAATATAAAATATCTCCCCCAATACATCATCATGACTTCTAAACATGGCCAAGAGCCTCCCATTAGACTCTTCTCATGAACACTCCTATAGAAATTCTATAGAAATTCTACCAGTCATGTGACTAATACATCAAAAATAGTCTTATTTCCCTGACTTCAAATCAGAACAAGAACTAATCCCAGGGAACAAAGCATCAAGTTTAAGAGCGTAAACTCTGGAACTTCACTGAGTTTGAATTCCAAGTCTGCTACTTATTGGCCATATAATCGTGGATGAATTAATCGTCTCCTCTCCTCTTCTGTAAACTGCATTGGAATTGTGCATGCACATAGTAAGTGCTGTATGAGTATTCGTTAACCAAATGATTTAAAAATTTTTTAAAACGGTTTTAACAGAAGCGTAGGACTAATTTTCCAGTTATATGCACAGATATTGATCCAAGGTTCGTTAAACACGAACATAGTACCTTCCTATTATAACACACAGAAAACTGAAGAACTTAGATCTCAAGTGGCCTCCCGGGCCAAATCGATTAAGCACCAACTGATTGGCATACTGAACATTATAAGAAGTTGTATTCGGCAATGGCAATTTTACATACTTGTCTTCTAATAAGGCTGCTTTCCTCTTAACTGATCTTGCACTAGAGTTATTATCCTGCTTCTAAAGAAAGCATGCGTCTCCTCAAGCAAAGATACATACTGCTGTGTCATACCTATGCTTTTTTTTTTTTTTGAAGATTTTATTTATTTGAGAGAGAGAGAGCACGAGCAGGGGGAGGGGCAGAGGGAGTGAGAGAAGCAGATTCCTTGCTGACTGGGGATCCTGATGTGAGGCTCGATCCCAGGATCCCAGGATCTCGAGATCATGACCTGAAGCCACAGGCAGACACTTAACTGAGCCACCTAGGCGCCTCCATGCCTATGCTTAGTTTGTGTAGGGAAGAGGTTATGGAGGATAATCTCCAACCAGCATTTTATCTCATTAGCTTTGAGTATGTCCAACTAGAGATACTTAAGTTCTCTATGTGTTATAGTGACTTGTTTTAAAATAACCCATCTCCTCAAGATTTGTGAGAGAAGGTCTCTCAATTAGAAATGCCTGTATGTAACACATCTATAAGAGAATGACATTAACATCAACACATATTAGAACACCTTAAACTCAGAGCAACTTGAGTTTCACCTTCACAAGCTAAGAAGTTAATCACAGTAAATAAAGATGGTCATTATCTTTAGGGAAGCATTTTGACTTTAAGCCTACATTTGCCATCTAATATAGGTTAAAGCTATTCAGAGGAGATTTTAATAATACACCTGCTTTTAGAAAAGATGGGCAGTAAAGGAATATTCTAAACTCAAAGAGCTACAGAGCTACTTTTATCATCTTATTCATCCATCAATGAAGTATGCGATCTATAAGGCAGTATTTTGGACACCAGATCGGGCCATTCAGAGGCTGCTATACAGTATCCATAGTTCTAGAAGTAAAAACAATGGGAAGATAATTAACTCATCAGGGGTGAATGGTTGGCTCAGAGGGTAGTGCATTGACTCTTGATCTCAGGGCTTTTAAGTTCTAGCCCCATGTTGGGTACAGAGATTACTTAAAAATAAAATCTTAAAAAAAAAAAAAAAGATCATTAACTCATCACATGGTCAATCAAAACGGTTCCCACAAAAGGGTCAAAAGAGTGACAGCAGAGTGAGAAGAAAAAGATTTGGGGCCAAGATGTAAGTAAGCTTTTCTAAGGCTTTATATGGTGTGCTAGACAAGAGCATCTTTTTAAAAATATCCATTCCTGGGGAATGCCCAGCTGGCTCAGTTGGGGGAGCTTGTGACTCTTGATCTCAAGGTTGTGAGTTCAAGCCCCGCGCTGGATGTAGAAATTAAAATCTTAAGAAAAAATTCCATTCCTTAGCTAAAAAGCAAAAACACAAGAAACAAGTGTTGGTGAGATTGTGGAAAAAGGGGAGCCCTCAGGCTCGGAATGCAAACTGGTGCAGTCACTCTGGAAAACAGTATAGAGACTCCTCAAAAAGTTAAAAATAGAAGTATCCTATATTCAGCAATCACATCACTAGCTACCTTTCAAAAAAATACAAAAATACTGAGTCAAAGGGATACATGCATCCTAATGTTCATAGCAGCATTATCTACAATAGGCAAATCATGGAAACAGCTCAAGTGTCCATCAATTGATGGATAAAAATGTGGTGTGTATATATGTATATACACACATACATACTATGTGTGTATGATAATGCTGCTATATACACACACCACATTCTACAATATTATTCAGCCATAAAAAAAGAATGAAATCTTGCATTTACAATTATGTAGACTTAGAGAGTATAATGCTAAGTGAAAGTCAGAGAAAGACACCAATATGATTTCACTCATATGTGGAATTAAAGAAACAAAATAAGCAAAGGGGGAAAAAAAAGAGACAAACCAAGGCACAGACTTTTAACTATAGAGAGCTGATTACCAGAAGGGAGGGGAATGGGTGAAATAGGTGATGGGGAGTTAGGAGTGCACTTGTGGTAAGTACCTGATGACGTATGAAAAATGTTGAGTCCCTATATTGTACATCCAAAACTACTATTACACTGTATATTAACTGGAATTAAAAGCTTAAAAAACATTTCCATTCCTATTGGATGTGGAAAAAAGGGCAAAAAGGGCATGAAAACAGAGCCTCTGTTCATTCTTTAAAAAGAAAAAAAACTTCCTCAAGGATACCAAGCTCAAAGTGAATGGATTTTTTTTGAAACCAATCAAGATTCAAGCACCAGGGACGCCTGGGTGGCTCAGTGGTTGAGCATCTGCCTTTGGCTCAAAGTGTGATCCCGGAGTCCCGATCAGATTCCCTGCTTGGAGCCTGCTTCTCCCTCTGCCTGTCTCTGCCTCTGTCTCTCATGATTAAATAAATAAAATCTTAAAAAAAAAAAAAAAAGATTCAAGCACCAAACCAACATGGGTACTAATATATCTCCCGAAGATCTTTTGGGAATACGCACATCCCTAAGTTGTGGAAGATACTCATATTTACATTAAGATCAATTATTTAAAATCTGATTATATGTATTAGCGTTCCAGATTGTTACAAATGTGTTCCTACCAGCCAATTGCCTTAATTCTTATATTCAGAAAAAGTACATTGTCTTTACTTATAAAAAGGCAATTTTCCTATTAAGCCTAGGATAACTTCACCCCCAAGTCTCTAGTAGAAATAAGCGCTTAAGACCATTACTGATTATTCTTACAGCTATTCAAACTTGCGGATCACAAAAGCACATAATTGATAGTGCTGGCAGACCAGATCTCCGCCAGTTCCACTCACTATCCCAGTCTTCTTCATAGCCTCATTCTGTCCACTCAAGGACAAAGGCCTCACCATGGAGCGGACGAAACAGCTCAGCTTGGTTATTCCCAGTGCTTGTTTCCTTAAAACTTTTTATTGCTCTAAATTGCACGGGTAACAGACAAAAGGCTTTTGTACACTGGTGTCCAAAAAATTCATTTAAGACCAAATTTATGTCACCAGTAACCCAGACAGTGCTGGTTCCTTACTATAAATGTACATTTTTCTTCCAATTTGAGGCAATTTTCTCACCAATACTATGTCAACACTGTATCAATGGACATTTAAACAGTGAAATGACTCATTTTACTTTAAAAATAGTGTCTCCTGGGATCCCTGGGTGGCGCAGCGATTTGGCGCCTGCCTTTGGCCCAGGGCGCGATCCTGGAAACCCAGGATCGAATCCCACATCGGGCTCCCAGTGCCTGGAGCCTGCTTGCTTCTCCCTCTGCCTGTGTCTCTGCCTCTCTCTCTCTCTCTGTGACTATCATAAATAAATAAAAATTTAAAAAAAAAAAATAGTGTCTCCTGCTCCCAACTCATCACTTTTTTAAAACTCCACCCTTACTAAGCCACTCCAATTTGACACATTACGGGTGAGTAATCTTTGAACCTCCCCTCATCTCCCAAAGCAGCAGGTTGGCTATCCCAATAGTAATTTTTTTTTTCTTTCCAAACAAGGAAAAAAGTAAACTTTCTTGCTGGGAAAATGCACACAAATACTAACATTTAGCACTCCGTCCAATCTTGAGTAGAGTTTGATCATAAATTCTCCAACTAAACATGACTGAACTTTAAGTGTAAGGATTAGTAAACAGACCTAATCTTCTTTTTAAATAGTTAGGTCAGCTGCTTTGTCCAAGCAAGGTTTCTGAGCTACTCACCTCCCCAGCAGAAGCAAGAAACTAATCCAAATGGTCTCTCCATATACATTTCAAATAAATTCTCTCAGGTTACATGAGTGAATTTCATTTTATCATCAGACTCTCAGATGTCAGCACACCACAATTTAAAAATTGCCGTAAAACGGGGTTGCCTGCCTTAGCATACCCATCCCTGTTCACAGAGAGATACATGTGGGCTGAAGAAAGTTGCTTAAAAATATACAATAAAGCAGTCCCAAGCATCGGTCAGGTTTATGCAGTTTTGATGGGACTTTTTAGGTGGCAAACTACTACTATCTGGTGTAGTAGTGCAACTGCATTATTCCTCCATGATTCTAGGAGTCAGGCCTTTCCACATCACTAGCATTTACAACATCTCAACTCTAGAGGTAGATCTTTGGCAAAGGCTTCAAAACAAAGACAACGATAAGCGTTTTTAATTTTAAAGAATTTTAATACAAACTTAATATAAACTATTTCAGTCCCTCTTAACATGTAAGACACTGACTCAAAATACTTTTATACCGTTTTTTCAAGTATTGCACAATATAGGTACAAAATTAATATTTACGATTACATTTTCTTCCATAATATATAGCAAAAATCTTTAAACCTTTAACAGAAAATACATTTTTTTGAAAAAGCAAATATTCGTACATTTTAATTCCACCACTAAAGGAATATCCTGTACACAATTTTGAGAATAGTTGATGTCTTTAAGATGGATATTTTACAATTTCAGTAAAAAAAATACATGAAGCTGCTGCTGTCACAGGTCACTGTAGTAAAAAGATATAAATGCAATACCGTGTCGTAGAAACAATATATATATCCTCTGATATTTTACAAACTTTGTACTAAATTAAATTATACAATTAGAAAAGACCAATAAACCCACTTATTAGTGCCAATTTTTTATAAAAAAAAAATCAGCCATGTCCTTGCTATATCTTAAATACTGTAAGAGGCCATATCTGAGAGTATACTTTAAAATATACAGTCAGTATAAAATAACTTTGTGCTTGGTTGGCAAATGAAAAATGATGCAGGTTTTATTTTTGTAACCAAGCTTGAATGTATCCTTTTACTATAAGCTTTAAAAAAAAAAAAAAATCTCAAGGAGGTAAAAAAAAAAAAAATCCCCCTTGGGCCCGTGCATTTTAACTTGTACATTTTTTTTTTTTCTTTTTTTAGTTAGCCATAACAGGCTGGAATTGCTGGTTAGAATACTGCATGTTATTTAAGCTAAAATTCAAGCCATCTACAAAAGACTTCTCGTTGAGGCCTCCATAGGCCGCAAACACATCAAAGGCATTACTGTACTGGAGAGGACTGAGGTTAAGGGGGCTGTCACCTGGGAACATTCCATTGGTACTACTACCTTGACCCTGCATATTAGGAAAAATAAATTCCTTGGCATTAGGAGAAAGAGCAGAGGCTTTCTGCTGTTGCTGCTGCTGCGGTGGTGGCGGTGGCGGCGGCGGCTGGGATGGCTGCTGCTGCTGCTGCTGCGGCTGCTGCGGGCTACCCAGGCCAAGCCCGTACAGAGAGTGCATTGAGGAAGAGATGGCTTTCTGCTTCAAGAGGTCATTCACATTCAAGCCGAGGTTGATAGGAGAAGTACGTGCAACCTTGTTGCTGCGGCCACTATTCTTCATTTTGGTAGAGCCGAACTTGGTGGCAGCAAAAGTGGCAGTGGTAAAGGTTAAAGGCTGAGTGGACCGGGGCATGAAGGTAGGGCTTACAGCAGCAGAGTGACCAAAGGGAGGCGACGGAGAGCTGGACACGGATGAGGCTGGGTCACTTATGGGCATAAAAACCTGGGCCTCTGGGTTAAAGCTGTTTTTGATCTCTTTATCCAACTCACATCCATTTTCATTATTATCATCCACATAAAGCACCTTCACTGGTCCCTTTTCACCAATTTGGTAGGAAACCTCAAACGGGTCGATCCAAACACTAAGATCCTGTGGCAGATTGCCACGAACATCATCAATGTCCAAACCACTCTCTTTGGATGCTTGTTCAATCACTGGGTCCACTTTCTCCCCTATGTGTATACATCTAAACCCTGATCCTTTGTATGGCTTTTCAGGATACCAGTGCCCTTCATATTTCTTCTTAAGAAGTCTTTCAAGCTCTTCACCAAAAATGTTGACACGTCTCCTGGGAAGCTTATTGTACAAATATGAAATAATAAAATTTAGTGCTACTTGGATTTCAAGCTGCATAGCTGCTATGCCACAAAGTGAGATTTGTGTTTCAACTCCCCCCCAACACACACACACAGTGTTCAGTTTGTGGCAGAGAAACAAATTTTCATTCAAAGTGCTGGTACTTTGTAGATTATCCTTCACCTTGAGTGGTCTTGCTCCTTAAAGAGAAACAAAACAAAACAAAAACAAACATGTCCAAATAAGATAAATCTAAGTCCCACAGCCTTTTCTTACCCCCGGAGTAATTTTACTTTTGAAAAAGTCTAATAGGCTAGAAAGTCAGAAAAATATAATCAGCACAAAATAAAGGAATATACAATAGAAAATTGTTTATTAAAGTTCAAAATCTCATGGGACAACTTAGGATTTACAGTTAAAACAGTATTTTTAACCCTATTATTTACTTTTTTTTCCTGAATACAGCTCATATATATATATATATGTGTGTGTGTGTGTGTATATATGTGTGTATATATATGTATATATAAAATCTCCCCCATATGTAGTGTATTTCCTCCCTCAATTCTCACAAGAATATTTATTGGAAACTCTACTCTGCACAACCATCCACCCACCTCCACACACATATATACCAGTTTTAGAAAGTGATCATATTCCTATTCACTAATTTAGAAATGAATTCTGTATTTCAGTTCATTCTGGATATATGCTGCCTAAATCTGCTGTATGGTTAAACATTCAGACATTTGAGAAGTTAGGAAAATTAATTTCCAAAGTACGTGAAGCTAAAATTAAAAATACTAAATGAACTGCCATCCTAGTGAACAATAATTATGAACCAAACTATCCGGTATCACTGCCGTCTTAAATATGCTAAGGGCACACAACGTAAAAATCGAGCTTCTCTGTTTTTCCTTTCCAATGTGCATCTTTCTAAACCTGAAAATGCCTCTTTAACAGCAAGTGTAACAAAAGCAACAATTAATTTCAAAACTCTATTGATTATTCTCTTTAAAGGGCAGGGTTTCTGAGTTTATTCTGATTTTCAAAACCACCTCCCTCCTTCGCGATAAGAGAACAGCCGGAGAGGCTTGTACGATAAGGTCGACCTTTAAACGTTTGCTGGATCAGCATTGGGTGGGGATAAGAAAAGATCAAGGGCAAACAGAAGATATTTGCGAAAGGGATCTATTTGTACACTGAGGTTGATTTAAAAGGACGTTTTAAAAAATCAAGTTGGTATCAATCCATCTGTTCCATTTTCCATTATTTGTGGTGACAAAGGGAAATAAAGGATCTCCGGCTGCCCCCAGACTACACTTTAAAGCCCAAAGCCCGAGTGCCGGCCAAGGCAGCTGATCAAGCCAAACTGCTTGACGGTGCAGCCGAGAGAAATTCAGGCCCCGCGAAAGGTAGTTTTAAAGCAACGCCTTGGGCAGGAGTGTGAAGAATTACATAAACAGCCAGTTGGGTCTCATTAGATTTCTGCTCACAGCTCTCGGAGCCCGAGCGCTGGAGCAGCAGCAGCGAGAGGAGGAGGAGGAGAGGAGGAGGGGAGGAGGAGGAGGAGGAGGAGGAGGAGAGTACAAGTCGAAAACGAGGAGGAGGAGGAGGAGGAGGAGGAGGAGGAGGAGGAGGAGGAGGAGGAAGGCCACGAGAAATGGCAAAGCAACCACTCGGGCCAGGCGCCGGGCAGGTCGGGGCGCCGGCCGCTCCGGGTCAGCCGCTCCCCTCCCCCCGCCGTAACCTGACCCGCCGCGCCCGCCCCCCGCCCCCCGCCCCCCGCCCGAGGCCCCGGGGACCCGGGGACCCGGCCAGAGCCCGGGGAGCAGCGGCTCCCCGCACCGCTTCGGGCCCCGCGGACCCCACCGCGCCCCTGGAGCTCGCCGATCCTCCCGGCGCCCCAACCCCCGCCCCCCCTCCGGGCGCCGGCCGGCCCCGCCTCCAGGTCCCGCCGCGCCGGGGCCCCTCCGAGCCGCTCCCCTCCGCGCTCCGGCCGCCGCGCCGCGGTCCCCGAGGGCCCGGGGCTCGACGCCGCTGCAGCCCCGCCGCCCCTCGATACTTACGGGCTGCGTCCACCACAGAGCCGGCCGCCGGGCGGGGGAGCAGGGGCGGCAGGGCGGGGGCTCGGGAGGGCGGCGGAGCCCAGCAGGCTGAATGCTACGCGGCGCCGCCGGGCGGACGACGGGGGCCTGGGCGCGGGCCTCGGCAGCTCGGCAGCTCGGCAGCTCGGGAGCTCGGCAGCTCGGCAGCTCGGCAGCTCGGCGCTGTGGCTCGGGGTGGCGGGGCCGGGTCAGGCGAGCGCGCTCCCTTCTCCACACAGCCCGGTGGCCTGGCCCAGCGTCCCCTAGTGCGCCCGCTCCGCGCCGGGCCAGAGCTTCGCTCCTTCTGCCGCGGCGCGCGCCCCGCCTCTCGTTTTATATGCTCCTCCCCGCCCCCATCCCCTCCCGTAGGGGCGCGCGCGCGCCCGCCTCGCGTCACACAGCTCGGGGCCGCGTAACCATTCCCCGCCCTCCCGCCCCTCACCCCAGACCCTCGGCGGCGGCTCCGCCCCTGCCCTGCCCCTCGACGCCATTGGTCGAGTCCCGCCTGCCCACGTCCTGCCGGGCGGCGGAGGGACCGGGGGACGAGGCCACACCCCTCCGGCTCCACGACGGCCAATGAACCCACGTCCTGGGGCCGCCGTGGGCGGGACTAAGAGGAAGCTGGGAAAGGGATTGGGGGAGAGGAGTGCCAGTGAGGGCGACGGTGGTGGGTGGGGCGGCTGACGCCGGGTCCAGGCGAAGAGCCTCGGAGAGAAGGGGGGAGGGGAGCCCAGGCAGGTGGCGGAGCGGCGGCGGAGAACGGGGAGCGCCCGAGGCCTCGAGAGGGAGGGGACACTTTACCAAAAAATGCCCAACGCGAGTGGGACTGTGGCCCGGGAAATTCCCCCCCGTGGACGCGCCACCACATCGGCCTCCGGTGCACGCAGGAGAGCCTCAGAGAAAGGGCGAACTGTGCCGGGGACTCGTGCTGCCGGTTAATGGAATATTAATCACCTCGGGGGCCTAGGCCAACTGCCACCCGGGGAGTGGCAGCAGCGGAACCCGAAGCCGCCGTGCCGGGCAGGGGGTGGGGGTGGGGGTGGGGGAGACACAGCACCTGGCCGCACCTCCCGCCCAGGTGACAGTTTAACTGCCTCCGCATCCCTCCTCCGACCTCCCCGTGCGACCCGGCAGCCACTGGGACGCGGGGGTGGCTGGAGACCGCAGGAAGAATCCCATGTTATCCCAAACGTCCCGGCCCAGGCCTCCGTGCCAAGCTGCGTACGTATCTCAGTGTCTCTATGCGTGCGCGTGTTTTCAAGCGGTACTTTAACATCAAGACCCATACACACGGCGCCTTCCCGTAATGCGCGTTTAAGATCCTCTTCGGTTGAAAGAACGGGCGGGGAAAGAGAGAGCCTCCCGGGAGGCGGGTAAGCGCCCCCTTTCCACAACCTGCAGCCGAGAGACACACGGAGTTCCAGGGGGAGCGGAGGCCAGCGTCCCTCTCGGCTAAAAATATTACTCACAGGTAGCAACGACGCCTGATTGGCCGCGCTTCTGCCCTAGCGGCGAGGCGATTGGCTGCCTGGTATCCAGGAGACCGACGTCAAACTGGCACCGGGAAGAGGAGAGAGCGAGTCGGAGCCGAGCGGAGCTGGGAGGGGGAGAAAGAGGAGCAATGAATGAAACGCCCAGCGCTGGCCTTCTCTCCCCTTTCCTCTGCGCTCGAGAAGTGCTTCCTGGAAAAACACCAGCTGGGGCTCCGCCTTCCTTTTAAAACGGTGGGGCCTGCGCTCTCAACCTGCTATAAGGAAGTTAAAGCGCGGCTCTCCGCGGGGTGGGGTGTCCGCGGAGCCGGCGGTGTAGACCAGCTGTACTCCTTGGGCGCACACCCGCTTGACTGTTAGGCCTAGAGGCTCTGCGCTTTATGGATGCAAAATCCCGTTGTGGCCTATCCTTCTCCACCCTGACTCTCCTGCCCTCGTGCCTCCATCCCCTGTTCCCCTTTAGAGGGAACCGAATTGATTTAAAAAAAAAAAAAAAAAAGGCTATTGCTAAAGTCCCCAGTGTGTGTGGGAGGGAAAGGGAAGACAGGTTTGTAGAATGGGTTGAGGGTGGGAGTGGTCATTGTATGGATTCCTAAAACTCAGGCGGCGTGCGTTTTAAGAACATCCAAGTTTTATTCTGATTTTTTTTTTTTTTGTCTTTGGATTTTTCTGTAAAAGGAAAAGTGGAATATGATGGTGAAAGTGTTGGAAATGCTTTATTTTCTGGAAACATTTTAAATGAAATGTTTCTCTGCATCAAAATAGTCCTTAAGTGTTTTCTACTTTTTGCTCAGTTGTATCTTTTGTTTCCTATAATGAACATTGATTCCATTTGTTGTAAAAAAAAAAAAAGTGAGTTATTTTTAATTTTTTAATTAGTTGAGCACAGAAATTACAAGAAGCAAGACAGTATATTTTGGGAATGGAGTATCAAGAGAAACACTTCATTTTTCATGTGCTCCAGAGCATAATTTCTCTTACCATTAGGCAAATAATACTGTACCAAACATCCAGAACTGCAGGACCATGTGTTGGGCCATGTGTCTTGATTTGTAATTTGGAAAATATATCACTATAATTAGAGGAGCATATTAGGCTTGGCTGACATTAAAATGTCTAACCAAAGATAGATGAATTGCCATGTTGTCAACCTTATCTATACTTTTCAAGAATTCTCAAAGAGAAGGCACAAATTCTCTTTTTTGCATGTACCCAATCTATAATCCCAGCCTTAAAATTCAAGAGCAGTCATCCAATAGGTTCTGATTAATTATCAATGGCAGTAAATAGAATTTTTAAATAAAAAATTTAGATGTCAAAAATGTATGAGTTTTTGGAACTCAGTCGAAGGATATGAGAACGTTTCAAAGCAAATATAAACACGCACACACATTAAGGCCCCACAACATACTGGGCAAAGTACTGAAGTGCAGGTATTGGCAGATCTGATTTTACCCATTTCTATGAACCTTCAGTTCTCTCACCTATAAAGAGGGTTGGATACATAATCTCTAAACCTCTTTCAATTTAAAAATTCCACGTTTAAAACCCAATGCCCCTAAAGTAAATTACAATGTAGTTCTTTTTTAAAAAACAGTTTACAGGGCAGCCGGGGTGGCTCAGTGGTTTAATGCCGCCGCCTTCAGCCCAGGGCATGATCCTGGAGACCCAGGATCGAGTCCCACATCAGGCTCCCTGCATGGAGCCTGCTTCTCCCTCTGCCTGTGTCTCTGCCTCTTTCTCTCTATATGTCTCTCATGAATAAATAAAATCTTAAAAAAAAATATATATATATATATATATAGTTTACAAGTAAAAGGAAAACCAGATTCATACCCTTCCAAGTCACAGGTATAAAATTTCCTTTATACAAGTTTTACACTTTAAATGCCCTCCCCCCCCCCATCACTTATTACCACTTAACATTTACTTTGGAATTACACAGGGGAGTGAACTGCTAAATGATTATTTTGATTTATGGAGGAAAAAAAAAAGCATTTGATATGAGGCTCCAGGTGGTTATCACAACAATAGATATTCCTGCCCATGGACAAGTAATAGTCACTGAAAATCACAGCATTTGCCTTTCCCCACTTTGCATTCCACATGACTCCTGGAGCAGTGCCTCACACTGAAGGTAACTATTGTTTGGTAAACAAATATGTTCTAATATCATTATGAAACACAATTCTTGAAAGTGCTGTGAATTATTATCTCATTCACACATATAAACACATATATACTCCCACCTTGATTTCTGAGAGACATGTCCTAAACCTTCAAATTCTCATTGTTTCTTTGTAAACTGAGGATTACAGGAAAGTTACCATCACCTGATGTGTACTTATTATGGCTTGTTTAGCTTCTAGAGAATCAACTTTGTGTCTTGAAAGTTAGCATATGAGCATAATATTTTTATCCTTATTGTCATTGTGGACAGTCATGCAATATGAACCATGCACATTTTAAAATTGTTGGTGAGGAACAATTATAAAATAATCACCAAGTTATTAAAAACCAAGTAAACCAATTCTTTCCTAAACATTTTTCACAGGAAGTCACACATTTATGACTGAAGAAACCTCATTGTGGTTTCCTGTGGCTTTTCATATGGGTTAGTGGAGGAGAGTCATTCATTCTCTAAAAGAGATGGGAACACAGACAGTTGTAATTGAAAGATAACTAGATAACACTGAACATACTCATTTATCTTTGGGACAAGCAATTCCACTGAAGGAATTGGTCCAATAGGAAAATATTTCCTTATAACTTGCTTACTCCCTATTATCTTGATGAGCAAAAATCCAAACCAAATCTTTGCATTTCTTTCCATTAGCAAAGGATAAGGATTTTGGTCTCAGCCAGAGATTATAGTTTCAGATTCTGGGAGTTGATATAGTGTTCACAACATTCTACACACAAAGAACATTAATTGATTAACATTTATTAATAATATTAAAATGCTTTAAATATATGAATTCCAGATTTACCTGTTGTATACCATGTTACAAAAAATGGTAAGTGTTCTATTATAATGATACATAAATTTAAAGCATAGATTGTTTTACAGCTCTGCTTACTCAAATAGAATTACATACATAAAATTTAGTTTATAAAATAGATACATGGTCCAACAATATATATGATGGTTTCTAAGAAAGCTTTACTCTTCTTATCAAAGGAACGTATGCCAGTTACTATTGCTACATAACAAACTATCCAAAACTTAGCAGCATAAAGCACCTATTTTATTATGTTCTGAGATCCTGTAGATCAGAAATTCAGACAGAGTACAGGAGACAGATGGCCTTTCTATGCCACACAACATCTGGAGCTTCAGCTGGGAAGGCTCAAACACTCAAAAATCATCTGGAGCAGATTTGTCTAATAGAACTTTCTCCAACGATAGAAATATCTATGTTGTCCAATATGATAGCCACTAGTCACCTGTGGCTCTTGTACACTTGAAATGTAGCCAGAGTGATTGAGGAACTAATGTTTTCATTTACTTTTAATTAAATGTGAATTGAAATAACCATAGATGGCCAGCGACTCCTGAATGGAACAGTGTGAATCTGGAGGCTTCTTCACTTATCTCTCTAGCATCTGGGCTGGGATGACCCAAAGGCTGGACTCCATTAGCACTGTCAGTTGGAGCATCTTACACATGGCCTCTGAACTCTCCTTGTGGCTTGGGCTTCTCACAGCATGGTAGCTGGTTCTGAGAGGAAGCATCCCAAGAGGGAGTTTCTGAAGATCAAACATTCTAAGAGAGGCACTTGGAAGGTGTATGGCCTTTTACTGATCGAGCCTTGGAAGTCACAAAGCACCACTTCTCCCATCTCCATTGGTTGAAGTAATCATAAGTCTGTCTAGAGTCAAGAGGAAAGCACAGAGACCGACCCACCTCTAAAGGGAGGAATGTCAATGAATTTGGGATCCTTTTTAAAAATCACCACTGGGAAACTTCCACCTTTTTTTCTGCCTTAACATGAATCTGATGGCAGGAGCTGCAACAGCCCTTTTATCACCATGAAGAGGTTGCAAGATAATCACAGAGATAAAGGCTCTGATCAAAGCTTGTCTCTATCTCTAGTCTACTTTTTTTTTTTAAGATTTTATTTATTCATGAAAGACACAGAGAGAAAGAGAGGCAGAGACACAGACAGAGGGAGAAACAAGCTCCATGCAGGGAGCCCGACACTGGACTCCATCCCAGGTCTCCAGGATCATGCCCTGGGCTGAAGGCAGCGCTAAACCGCTGAGCCACCGGACTGCCCTCTAGTCTACTTCTTAAGCCAACATGAAACCCTCCATGACTTTTAGCTGAACATGTTCTCATCAAAAACACTAACTTAACAGCTTTTAAGGAAATGTGAACTTGATTCTTTAAAAAAATAAAATTTTATCTAGTCTGAATATTAGGGTTTCTTTCTCTCTATAAAACCTTGAGGGGTGCCTGGGTGGCTCATTTGGTTAAACATCCATCTTTTGATCTCAGCTCAGGTTTTGATCTCAGGGTTATGGTTCAAGCCTCATATTGGGCTCCATGGTGAGTGTGGAACCTACTGAAACAAACACCTGGAAATGCTCTTTGTAGAAAATTTGGAAAACAAACGAAGAAGAAAATAGCAATCACCCTTATCTCACCATGTGGTGATAACCATTGTAAGCATCCTGCTCTGATTCTTTCTGAACGAGTTTCTACTACATGTGCAGATTTGTATCCTGCAGGGCACTCAGCATTATGTGGTTTCTATTTTCCCCTGACACTAAGCATTGTCATAATTATCATTTTTAAGGACTGCATTTTCGGATTTAGAATAATTTGATCATTACTCAGCATGATTAACAATGTATCTGTATAAAAACAATCATATTTAACAAACATAAAAAATATTTTTAAATTTATTACTTAAGTATAGTTGACATACAATGTCATATTGGTTCCAGGTGTACAACATGTGTGTATATATATACTTGCACACTTTACTCAATGTTCATCATGGTAAGTGTATTCACCATCTGTCACCATACAATGTTATTACATCATTGACTATATTGTCCTTGCTATACTTTTCATCCTCTGATTTATTTATTTTATAACTAGATGTTTGTACCTCTTAATCCCCTTCACCACTTCCCTCACTCCTTCCCTCTGGCAGCCACCAGTTTGTTCTCTGTATTATGGAGTCTGCTTGGTTTGTTTGTTCATTTGTTTTGTTTTTTAGATTCCACGTAGAAGTGAAATCATATGGTGTTTGTCTTTCTCTGATTTATTTCACTTAGCCTAATACCCTCTAAGTCGATTCATGTTGTCACTAATGGCAAGATTTTGTTCTTTTTGTGACTGAGTCATATTGTGTGTGTGCGTGTGCCAAATCTACTTTTTCATTCATCAATGCACACATTTTATATATAAATCTTTAACTACATCCCTGATTATTTCTTTGGGATTGTTTCACAAGTGTATTTACTGGGTCAAAGCAAAGGGATCTTTTTTAAGGATCTTAGTACATAATGAAAATCCACTTTCTGGAAAGCTTGTACTATTTTACACTCCCAGTGTATATAATCATGTCTGTCTCACCACATATTGACCAGTAAGATTTTTTTTTTAATTCTTGGCTATTTGATAAATAAGATGGTATCTCTTTGTTGTTTTAATTTACATTTCCTTGATCTTACGTAGGATGAACATGTTTTCACATATTTCTCAGCTCTATATTACTCTTTCAGTGAATTTTCTAGCAATACCTTTTCTCCACATTTCTGTGAGAGATCTTTGTATGTTTCTCTTTAATTCATTTGAGCATCTTGCATACTGTATGCCAAAATATTGCTGAACATGACTCTTTTTATAAGATTTTATTTATTTATTTGAGAAAGAGTATGAAAGAATACAAGCAGGGGATAGGGGCAGAGGGAGAGGGAGAAGCCAACCCCCCACTGAGCAGGGAGCCTGATGAGGGGCTTGATCCCAGAACCCTGAGATCATGACCTGAGCTGAAGGCAGATGCTTAACTGACTGAGCCACAGGTGCCCTCCTGAATATGATTCTGATCTTATTTTTTTTAAAAAGATTTTATTTATTCATGAGAGACACACAGAGAGAGGGGCAGAGAGAGAGAAGCAGGCTCCATGCAGGGAGCCCAATGTGGGACTCAATCCTGGGACCCCAGGATCATGCCCTGGGCTGAAGGCAGGCGCTCAACCGCTGGGCCACCCAGGCATCCTATGATTCTGACCTTAAATTTTATTTTTGAACTTGTCCAAATGTTATGTTTTATTTTGTATTTATTTTTTATTTTAATCACTTGGTGCTCATCACAACAAGTGCACTCCTTCATCCCCATCACCTATTTTCCCCATCCTTCCACCTACCTCCCCTCTGGTAACCATCAGTTTGTTCTCTAGGGTTCCATCTGTTTCTATCCCACATTTAATCCATTTTGAATTTATTTTTGTGTATGGTGAAAGAAAGTGGTCCAGTTTCATTCTTCTGCATGTTGTCTGGCTTTCCCAACACCATTTTTTGAAGAGACTGTCCTTTTTTCCATCAGATATTATTTTCTGTTTTGTTGAAGATTAAGTGACCATATAATTGTGGGTTTATTTCTGGATTTTCTATTCTGTTCCATTGATCTGTGTGCCAGTACCATACTGTTTTGATAACTACAGCTCTGTAATGTAACTTGAAGTTTGGAATTGTGATACCTCCAGCACTGCTTTTCTTTCTCAAGAGTGCTTCGGCTATTTGGGGTCTTTTGTGGCCCCATACAAATTTTAAGATCATTTGTTCTAGTTCTGTGATAAATGCTGGTGATATTTTGATAGGGATTGCAATGAATGTGTGGATTACTTTGGGTAGTATAGACATTTTAACAATATTTATTCTTGCAATCCATGAGCATAGAATGGAATTTCATCCGTGTTTTATAGTTTTCAGAGGGTCTTCTACCTCTTTGTGGAAACTTGATTTCTTATGTATTGTTTAACTTTTTAGCATTTGGTCTGATTCAAAGGTTATCATTTTTAAAGATTTTATTTATTTATTCATGAAAGACACTCACAGAGAGAGGCAGAGACATAGGCAGAGGGAGAAGCAGGCTCCATGCAGGGAGCCCGATGTGGGATTGATCCTGGGACTCCAGGATCATGCCCTGGGCTGAAGGCGGATGCTCAGCCGCTGAGCCACCCAGGTATCCCATCAATGCTTTTTAAAAAAACAAAACAGTTCTAGTGATATTTACTCAATTTTCTTTATCCTTGATCTTTCTGCCACACATCACACTGTTTACTTGAAATATTTCCATTTGATTTTGTGCATTCATGTGCTGATATAGGATGTACCAGCATGGCTCCCACTTCTTATTGTCTCAGCTGTAGTTGAGCAGAGTAGAAAAATTAGGAACTTGAAATGACAGAGTGTTTAAGTCCTCTGCTGGGTGTGAGCTGAGTATTGCTACACTGAGTCTCAGCCTTTGTGTAATGAATAGAAGCAATAACTCCCTCTGACCTGTGTGAGGATCTAATGAGATCATGCCTATGAAATTGCTTGGTGGACTGTAAACCCCTATGTAGATATTAACATTGTCTTCCTTCCTCCCTCCCTTCCTCTTCCTCCCCTTCCTCCTCCCTTCCCCACCTCTCCCTTCCTCTTCTCCTCCTTTTCCTCCTCCTTTGTTTCTTATATCCAATGGAAATTTGATTCAGTTCAAGTAAGAAAGTATGTGAAATTGGCTGTAAACTATAAGTGGGTATCATGGACATTCTTCTCTCATATACAGTATCCCCAACTCTATCACTTCCATCTTCAAAATATTTCTCAGAACCTCACACCTTGGTGTTTTAGATTGTTACTTAATTCTTAGGTTATCTTCCTTTCCATGGGTGTATGTCCCATCTCCTATGTTGGATTGATTCCAAGCTTTTTTATATCTTTGCACATGAGCTCTGTAGAGCCTTGCAGCTTATCAATATTGACTGATTGATGGCTTTGCTCCATAGTTGTCTGATCTAATGAAAGAACATAGACTGTTTGAGAAAGGGGAAGGGTATTGATACTCTGGAGAAGAGGCTGGATAGGCAGAAGCCAGATTACTGAGGGTCTTGTGTTTGGATATTGGGAATTTTGCCTTTAACAGATGAGACGATATTAAGTGATTTTTCGGTAGGGAAATGACATTGTTGGAATTCGGTTTGGAACATATTTTATTTAACTCTGGATCCCAGAGCCTAGGATAGCACTCGGTATGCAGGAATTGCCATCAATCTGTGTTCAATTGCTTTTATCACTAAACAGAGTATTCTTCAATTGTTTGATTATTCTGAAGATGAGATACTTTGTCTTTTAGGGAGGAAGTAGATCATGTCTGTAGACCTACCAGTATTTCTACCCATCTTGGTACAAAAGATAAAGGATCAATTCTGTGGCAGGGTTTAAGCCAAAAACTTTTGGTTTCTGGAAAACCTAAAAACTTTCTGTGGGAAAATTCTGCTGGGGCAGAAGATTGGTTTCTTCTACCTCAACCTTTTCTGTCGTGCTGAGTATTTGTTGCTACTTTAGACAACCCCTCCTGGGTTTTGTTTGAGCATCCACCCCTCTCCCATTCTCCATTCATCCCTCTCCTTTGGGTATTAACTTCTAGGCTGGAGACAACTAGAACATGGCATTCTCCTGGCCATTGTGATGGGTTCAGGGATGGTCACTGACCTAATTAGGCCAATCAGAGTCAATGACTCTCAACTGTGTTTGAGATGTTGGGAATAAAGACTGTTTCCCAATGAAATGTGAACCTGGAAAAATCCATTGTTGAGGCTTCTGGGGCCATCTTAGTACCATCAGGAGAGAGACTGCTGCAAATTCAGCTAACATAGGCAAAACATGGAGAAAAAATAAGTACCTGAGGGTGCCTGGGTGACTCAGTTGGTTAAGCGTCTGCCTTTGGCTCAGGTCATGATCCCAGGGTCCTGGGATTGAGTCCTGCATCAGGCTCCCTGCTCTAAAGGGAGCCTGCCTCTCTCTCTCTCTCTCTCTCTCTCTCTTTCTCTCTCTCTCTCTCTCGAATAAGTAAATACAATCTTTAATGAAAGAAAGAAAGAAAGAAAGAAAGAAAGAAAGAAAGAGAACCTGATAAAACCTTTAAGCCCCTACATCACCTCTACCTGGACTTTATGCTACAAGATGTCCCAAAAGAGAAGAGCCTGAGCAAAGGGCTTTGTGCTACCACTTTAACAGACAGTGAAATCCTAGGGAGCAGGAGTGAAGGACAAAGGGAATAAAACACCAAAGGAGAGAGAACCAATCCAAGGTTGCATCATTGAGCCAGCCACTGTGAAGTACAATTGTTTGATCCCACCATGGGCTAGTCCTTCAAGAAGCAACATAAACTGTGTCCCAGGGCAATCCACTGGAGAAAGGAAAGGGCCAAGAATTAATTCAATAGTTCCCATTTTCCACTGGTCAAAGATGCATATCACAGGCTGTTAACTCTCCCACATTTCTGGGTTTGGAATATTGGAAGGCAAGCAGGATCCTGCACTTCCGTGTCAACTGGGAAGTCTTGAGGCAAGAGGCCATTGACAAGGTGTGAGCTGAGAAGCTGTCAAATTGTCCTGTCAAATTATGAAGTTAGAGTCTGTGCAGCAGCTGGAGGGAAAGAAGGTGAGGCCAAGAGAACCTAAGTAGTGCCTAAGAGGCACCTCAGATACTCCTGAGTTAATAATAAGGCCCTTTTTGGCTAAAGCCAGCTGGGTTAGGTTTCTACATAAGCAACCTTGTGTTTACAAATTCCATCTCCCCACTCCCTAGACTGCTGTAACACTCACTGCCTGGGCCATTCATTTGGCATGAAAGTGTGCGCTGTCTTTTTGTTAGTTAACGATCTTGCACGTCCTATCCAAGAGAGCTGTGTGGCTGTGAGGGCAAGGCAGTAGCCCTGTGCCTGTGCCATTCACAGAATGCTTAATAACTATTTGGCTGAACTGACTTTATCAGATTCATAAAATTCAGCATTCTGCTATTTGGCCGCTCGCATCCCAATGGGCTTCTCCCGGTGTATGCTGGCTTTTTTAACTTGTTAAAAATTTGTCGTTTGGGCAGTATTTACACAATGAATCATCACATGATTTCACATGCCCAATGGCATTTGGATTCTAAAGTTAAATCACTGTTCTTCTATTCTCACTCTGGTTAATATGAAAAAATATTAAGGTGCAGAATAGCTCTAGAAGATTCGATATTGACCAAAACTGGAATTCTGGAAGCTAAGAGTGAGTAGAGAAAACAACCAGAAGGAAATAATGAAGTCATAGAATAATAAGCATGATTTGGTAGATACCTGTATTCTTGTAGGACTTGCCAATGATAGATATTCTTTTCAAACATCCATGGAAAAGTTTAAAATTGGCTGCATAATAGAGGACAAAGAAAATGTCCATAAATTCCCCAGAGTAGAAACCTTCTGACCTAAAAGTTCCAAAGAACATTAACACTAGAAATTAATGACAAATGTAAAAAAAAAACAACACCAAATCCATTCACTTTCAATTTTAAAGATTTTTATTTATTTATTCATGAGAGACACACAGAGAGAGAGAGCTAGAGACACAGGCAGAGGGAGAAGCAGGCTCCCCGTGTGGAGCCCCATGCAAGACTCTATCCCAGGACCCTGGGATCACAACCTGAGGGGAAGGCAGACTCTCAACCACTGAGCCACCCTGGTGCCCCTATTCACTTGCAATTTTAAAGCAGTTTTTGCAATAGCTTTTGCATTAAAGAGGAAATCAGAACCAAAATTTCTGTAATTTGTAGTTAAGTAGGAAATCAAATTTGAAACATGGATCACTTTAGAATAATGACAGCATAGACACTACCCACCAAGTTCTATATGACGCACAGAGAGTGATAATTGGAGGGGAATTTATTACCTTAAGCACACTAATAGAAAATAAGAAAAGCTGAAACTAAGTTATCTAAGCATACAGTTCAGGATGCTAGAAAAAGAGAAACAAAAAATAGACCTAAATCAAGCAGAAGGTAAGAATTAACAAGGATAAAATGGATGAAATAACAAATATCAGGTGTCTAAAATAAAAAGCTGATAATTGATAGATAAAATTTTTAAAAGTCTGATTAAGGGAAAAGGGCTCAAACTGACAATTTTTAGAAATAGGAGGAGAACATGATTATAGAAACAGAGGTTATTAAAGAATTTAGAGGGGCATCTGAGTGGCTCAGCAGTTGAGAGTCTGCTTTCAGCTCAGGCCATGATCCTGGGGTCCTGGGATAAAGCCCTGCATTGAGTTTCCTGCTCCAAGGGAAACCTGCTTCTCCCTCTCCTGCTCCCTACCCCTGCCCGCCGCTGTTTGTGCTCTCTCTTAAATAAATACATAAATACATAATAAAATATTTTAAAAAAAGAACTTAGAGAATACTATGCCCAACTGCATTAAATCTAGATGAAAATTACAATTCTCAGGGAAAACATAAATTATCTCAACTGACTCAAGAAATAGTATCAAACCCAAATAGATCACCAACAATGGAAAAAATAGTTTGAAATCTACCCACAGTGGGGCACTGGGCTGGTTTAGTTGGTGGAGCATGTGACTCTGGATCTCAGGGTCCTGATTTCAAGCCCCAGGCTGGGCATAAAGCTGACTTTTAAAAGAAAAAAAAAGTAAAATCTACCCATGGAAAAGAAATGAGGCCAGTGTGGTTTTACAAATAAGATCTTATAAATTCATTCTATGAGGCTGGCATAATGCTGATACCAAAGTGGACAAACATAAACAACCAAGAAGGAAACCAAAAGTTAAACTTACTTATAAACACAGATTTTTAAAATTCTAAATGAAATATTAGCCAATTGGATCAGTGTATTAAAGTAATGCAAAGATGGTTCAACACTAAGATAACTTAATGAAATTCACTATATTCATATACCAAAGAGAGAAAACTTCTGATAATTTCAATTGGTACCAAAAAAACCCACCCAAAACCAAGACCAAAAAACCTCCACATACTTCTAGTAGAATACAATACCCTTTTGTGACTGGGGAAAAATAAAACCTCATAAGTGAAGCAGGAAAGAAAACATCTTTGGGGCACCTGGCTGGCTCAGTGGGTAGAGCACGTGGCTCTTGATCTCGGGATCATGAGTTTGAGCCCCACATTGGGTGCAGAGTTTACCTAAATAAACTTAAAAAAAAAATCCTGAACTTGATAAAATCTCCATTATAAACCTACAGCTAAAAAAAAAAAAAAAAGAAAAGAAAAAAAAAAGAAACCTACAGCTACAGCAAATGCTAAACAGCAAAGTATTAGAAGCATTTTCTTTAAAGTCAGGATTGAGACAAACTGAGTTGATACCATTGTTAATGTACATGAACCTAAAGTACCTAGTCACTGCAATAAGATGAAAAACAAGAGTTATACATCAACATGATAAGAGACAAATGGCATAAGTTCTAGATGATATGATAATATATGCAGAACTTCCAGGCTCAACCCCTTAAAAAATGATTATGGCTTAAAAAAGAATCTAACAAGGTGGTAAATTATAAAGGAAACATATGCACACACACAAGCCAGTAGCTTTCCTATATATCAGCAATAATAAATTAGGAAATATGATAGAAAAAAGATATAACTCATGTTAATAATAAAAACTAAAAAGGAACTTAGGAACAAATTATCAAAAAATGTACAGGACTTATGGAAAAAAAAACTATGGACTTTCTTAAAGGATACACAAATGTTGAATGTATGGAGAAACAACTTATCTTCTGAAAATGATGAAAAAACTCAGTATTAAAAATATATTAATTCTCCTCCAAATTAGTTCCTATTGACATTCCAGCAGGACTTTTTATGGATATGCTGATTCTGAAATTCATCTGGAAGAGTAAACATACAAGAATAGCCAAGAACATTTTGAAATAGAAGAATAATGACAGGAGCACCTCCTGTTATATGTCAAGACATACAACAAAGATACCCAAGATTATAATAGTAAAAAATGAGGTATTGATGTAGGAAAAACCAAATGGGTGAGGAAACAGAACAGAGTCCTGAAGTATACCCTGTATAAATAGGAACTTAGTTTATTATAATGATGGCAATCACAATTTATGGGGCAAAATGGTGTCAGAACAGATGGCTATCAATTTTAGGAAGAAATTCAAGGTGGTTTAAAAATCAAAACATTTTTAAAGCCTATAAACAATTAAAGATAAATGTAGAACCATATTTTTGAAATCCTGAGCTTGGGCAGGCCTTTCTATGGAAGGCCCAGATCCCAAAGGCCATAAGGAAAAGATTAACAGACTGACTATAGATAAATAGATTTATCTCTTAATAAGCAGATTAACAGATAAACATTTAGATCTTTGGTATACCTAAGGAAATCATAAACAATATTAACACACAAAAGGCCAACTGAGAGAAACCATTTGTGACTTAAGCAAAGAGCAAAAGATTAATACCATGATATATAAAGAACTTCTACAAAACATCTGAAAGATATAAATTCAATGAAAATTGCCCAACATTAAAATGGAGTTAATTCATTGAAGAAAAAAAAACACAATTTATTAATAAATATATAAAATGATGATCTCACAAACAAAAATGACAACAATAAGGTATTTCATTTTATCCACTGGTTTGATGAAACTTACCAAAAATTGCTAAATGTTAGCGTTGACAGAAGAGTGGGGAAAGAGGTCTCTAACAGGAATTTGAATTGACTAAGTACAAGGGTGGGAGTGGACATTGGTGCCATTTTGTAGTAAGAACAAAAATGCCCATATGTTTGCAAAAAGACACATCTTTAAAGATACTTTACAGATAATTACAGTATAGAATCGCGAAGGAGATGGAAATAAATGTCCATCCCCAAAGGCTAGTTGAATAATTTCAATCCATCTTGTACTTGGAAGCTGTTGATGAGGTAGATCCGTCCTGATGCAGGAAGATAATATATGTACCAGGCATTATACTCTGTGCTTCATGTTTTCTTAACCCTTCCAGAAACTCAATGAGGAAGATACCATAACTTGTGCTCTCTGACAGATGAGGAAACCGAGGGACAGTGGGGTGAGTCATTCATCTAAGATGACACAGCTGGTTGGCAGAGCTGGGATTTGAACCCCAGTGATCTGGCTCCATAGCTGTGGCTTGGTCATGATCCTAAGTCATGCTTCCATATGACTATGGGGAGAAAATTAAGCCACAGAAAAATATTGAACAATCTCATCTTTATTAAAAGTGGAAACATGTTTCAGTGCATAGGAAAAAACGGTGACATTTGATGAGAGAGAGCTTTACGGGTGGGTGAACTGGCACTTCACTTTGGTGCCACTCTTTATATGTTGCTGGACTTTCTCACAGCAAGCAAATGTTGCAGTTAAAAGTAACATCATGGGGATCCCTGGGTGGCTCAGCAGTTTAGTGCCTGCCTTTGGCCCAGGATGCGATCCTGGAGCCCTGGGGTTGAGTTCCACGTCGGGCTCCCGGCAAGGAGCCTGCCTCTCCCTCTGCCTGTATCTCTGCCTCTCTCTCTCTATGTCTATCATAAATAAATAAAATATTAAAAATAAATAAATAAATAAATAAATAAATAAATAAATAAATAATAAAATAAAAGTAACATCAAGAGAGACTCCTAACTCTGGGAAATGAACAAAGGGTTGCAGAAGGGGAGGTGGGAAGGGGTTTGGGGTAAATGGGTGATGGGCACTGAGGAGGGCATTTGATGGGATGAGCACTGGGTATTATACTATATGTTGGCAAATAGAACTTCAATAAAAACAAAAAAAAAGAAAATTTAAAAAATAAAAGTAACATCATATTTAAAAGACTAAAAATAATACCTTATTAAATTTATTTTAATATTGGGTTACCTGGGTGGCTCAGCAGTTGAGCATCTGCCTTTGGCTCAGGGCCTGATCCCGGATTCCCGGAATCGAGTCCCACAAGGGCCTCCTTGCGTGGAGCCTGCTTCTCCTCTCTCTGCCTGTGTTTCTGCCTCTCTGTGGGTGTGTCTCTCATAAATAAATAAAATCTAAAAAATATATATATTTTAAAAATATTTATCATATAACTATATTGAGTGTATGTGGTCAAAATATCTTTACATCCCGGGCTTCCTTTTTTTTTTTTTTAAACTCATGAGAGACACAGAGAGAGAGGCAGAGACACGGGCAGAGGGAGAAGAAGCAGGCTTCATGCAAGGAGCCCCTTGTGGGACTCGATCCCGGGAATCCGGGATCACGCCCTGGGCTAAAGGCAGGCGCTCAACTGCTGAGCCACCCAGGGATCCCTGGGGCTTACTTCTTTATGTAGTGTTTTTTTTCCAGAAGCTTCCTTTAGTTCAGACTCTTGCAAAAATGAGAACAGAATACTCATGCCCCACCTATCTGCCTACATTCCGAAAGCATTAATTAATCACTTTGGAAGGAATCTGATTTTGTGCATTTGGAAGTACCTGTTTGTTACAAGAATTCTGTAAATAGTGTGGCTGAAATGGCTTGAATTTAATGCCTGACATGCTCCTAATAGAGAAATTTGCCCTTTTGTTCCCTGGTATCTGGATTTCCCTTCTACAAGCTCTTCGTAAGATGCTATGCTTGGGGGGCACCTGGCTGGCTCAGTCAGTTAAGCATCTCCCTTTGGCTCAGGTCATGATCCCAGGGTCCTGGGATTGAGCCCTGAGTCAGGCTCCCTGCTCAGCAGACAGCCTGCTTCTCGCTCTCCCTCTGTCCTTCCCCCTGCTTATGCTCTCTCGCTCTCTCTCAAATAAGTAAATAAAATCTTTACAAACACACACACACAAAAGATGCTATGCTAGATGCAGAGGCTCTGAGACTGAGTAAGCCCCAGGCTAGTGAGAGCATAGACGCTTCCCAAGGCTGGAACCAGGGAGCCACCTTGGACTTTGTCCCTGTTGCCAACCTGCCACTGAGCCCATCAGAGTGGGCCCCTACCTGCTGATCTGATCCACCCACCACTGTCCAGGACACAAGCACCTCTTTCCTTGCCTTTTCCAGTAGCCTCCTGCAGCCTCTCCTGCCTTCACCCCTGCCTGCATCACTCACCACCTCACATGTTCCCATCCCTCCACCGCCACCAGGCTAAACCCATCAGTGTCTCCCATTTCTCCCAGGAGGAGAACCAGAATCCTCACTGTGTCCACCAGGCCCACAGCCCAAGATCCACACAACCTTCCTCCCACTCCTTTTACTTCCTCTACCAGGTTCCCTCTCACCTTGGGGCCTCTCACTCCACCCTCCTGGCCTTATTAACCTCCACTTAGCATTCAGCTGTTATTTCACTTCTTCACGGGAGGCTGTCCCAAGCTCCCACCATCAGAGCTCTTTACCCCCCTAACTCCAGAGCCATCCCTGAGAGGGCCTGTCAGGTCCCTAAGGGTAGGAACCATGTCTCTTTTGTGGTATCCTTAGAACAAAGCAGAGAGAGCCTGGCCCACACAGGTGTTCACTGAGCACTTGCTGAAAAAGGAGTGAGGGAGGGATCCACAGAGAGGTGAGGGAGGTGAGGGAGTCCCTGAAGGGTTCTGTGGCAGGGAGTGAGAAATGACATTTCCGACTCGGGCCCTGCTGAAGCAGGGTGTAGAGCCCTGTGGTTGGCAAGTCGGAGCAGGGAGGCAGGGCTAAGGCTGCAGCTGTGGGTGAGCCCTGCCTGGCCCGGAGCTCCCCATATCAAAAATAGGACTTGAACTCTATGCTGTAGGTAATGGGAGAATTTGGGAGGTTGTTGGGGAATCCCTCCCCACTCCCTTTCCTTTTCCATCCCCTCATCCCTGCTTCCCCTCCTTCTGCAGACCCCGGAACAAGGAAAAAAGTCTCTGAGTGCCAGAGAGCATGCTCTTCACTGGAAAGGAAGTGGCAAGGGACTCAGAACAGACGTTGCTCAATGGGCCCCTTTGCCTGGCCCTGTTCCTAGATGTACAAAGCAGAGCTAGAGTAGTAGCGAGAGAGATGTCCTCCAGAGAGGGGCTGGGGAGCCCCCAAAGCATCAGAGCCCTGTGCCCCAAGGGCGCAGGCAAGAGGGAGGAGTTGGGTCAGGCTAAGGCCCTAGACAACTAGACAGAGCCACTGACCAGTATCTGGGGGAGGGTCCCTGAGGCTCTGCTGCCTTCCATGACTTCTGCCTGTTGGCTTTGCCTCAGGACAGCTGAGGGGTCAACTCCAGGGCTCCAGCTCTGGGGCATGAAGAGGCTTCCGCTGCCCGAAGCCCGGCAAAGTCAACTCTCTCTGAATAATGTTGATGAGTAAGAGGGCTCAAGGTGGCACCTCGGCCTGAGGACTTGCATCCTCACCTTGAAGTTCCCAGGGGAGGGCACTGACTCCTGCCAGGGGCAGAGTTAGGGGAGGCAGGAGCCCATAGGACCCGACCTGCAGCCACTTCCCTGGGCTCAGACTTCTGCTCTCCTGGCCTCTCTGCAGACATTTCAAGCCTTTCAAAATCTCAAAAGTAGGGCACCTGGGTGGCTCAGTGGTTGAGTGTCTGCCTTCAGCTCAGGTCATGATCCCAGGGTCCTGGGATCGAGTCCCACATCGGGCTCCCCACAGGGAGCCTGCTTCTCTCCCTTCTGCCTCCTGTGTCTCTGTCTCTGTGTCTCCCATGAATAAATAAATAAATAAATATTTTTTAAAAACCTCAAAACCATGGGACCTATCGGTTTCTATGTTTCCCACCCTATTCTTTGGGCTTGAATTTATTCTTCAGTTCAACAGCATTCACTGAGTGTCTGCTCTGTGCAAAGCCCCATATGAGGCTCTTAGTGATAAAGATGAACAATTTATGATCCCTGCTTCCAAGAGGCTTACAGTCTAGCGAGGGAAACCACATTCAGAACAATATAAAACTCCAGTTTAATCAACCTGACTTTTTACTATTTTTATGTAACTGACATATATAGGGCATGACCTATATGCTTGCCCCCACTTTCTGTCATCTTTGGAATCCTTGTTTTTTTTTTTTCTCCAGCACTCTTTGGGGTTTGGTATTGTTTTGTTTGGCTACAGAAATGGTTATACTTGCTTCAGTGTCTCCTCACAATTTCCTCTGCATTATCAACCAGCTGTCACCTTGGAATTAGATCTGCCCCATACCCTGGGTAGGTAGATCTTTCTGAAGTGAACTTGAAGCTGTCAGAGGATGCAGCTTCTGAAGAGGAGGCAGGAGACTCCCAGGCCATAAATATATCCTTGATAAGGGCCTGCAGTCCCACTGTTAAAAGGTTATTCCTTTGAAGGTGTATGAGCTCCTGGGGGAAATAATAGCTTAAATAAATCCTGATTATTTACCAACTCTAGTGGGGATTCATTTATAGCCAGGGGTGGGGGGTAGAGGGGGCACCATCTTTCCTGGTCTAGTTGATTTCTCTAGATTTTGAGGTTGTTTCAGTTAGCTATTGCTACATAACAAACCACACTGATTTGTTGTTCTTACAATGCTATGGGTTGGCTATGTGGGCGGTTCTGTTAGTCTCCCCTGCCATCATCACCCATGTGGCTAAGGTCATCTGATGGGGGTTGGGGGCCCAACATGGCCTCATTCGCATGTCTGGAGGTTGGTGCAGCTTGCCAGTTCTCCCAGTGGTCTCTCATTCTCCAGTGGACTCAGGGGACTTCATCAGGGCATGGCAATCTCAAGGTTATGAGAGGGTAATGGTAGACGCTGGAAGACCTCTTTAGACCTAAGCTCCAGACTTTGCATGTCATTTCTGCCATATTCTGCTGGTCAGAAATGTCACTAGGCCAGTCCTGATTGAAGGAGGTGGCAAAGTAGACTTGACTGCTCAGTGAGGGGAACAGCAACATCACATAGCAGAGGGGTGCAGACACAAGGAGACGCAATTCATTGGGGCCATTGCTCTAGAACTCTACCATAGACATCTAAAAGAAGTAACATCTTAAATGTTTGCTTCAGGGCAGCAGGATAGATAGAGGAGGTGTAAGTCCCTACTTTCTGTCAACATCTATTTCCATGATTTTGCCCGGGGTTGTTATCCTTTTGCCAGCAGGGAGAGAGCCTACAGATCCAGTTCCCTTGACTCCGCAGAGCCCATCAAACTGCATAGCAAGTGCCATTTGGCTGATTCCCCTTGAGTTTTCCAAGCACGTTCCTCACCAGGCCCCATGACATGCCAGTAAACTAGATTGGGGTGGGGGGTGGGGTCCTGATTTGCAGCATTTGCCAGTTGCTATGGTGTAAATACTCCTATTGCTGCCAATTGCAAGCTACCGATGTGACATCACTAAATGAGGAGTTTGGAATAGATATGAGTAATTGATTTTTGGCCCTGTACAAGCCAGCTCCCCACCTTTTCCTTATCTCTGGAATTTTCTAGAAAAAAGTGAATACAGATTTAAAAAGAAAAAAACAAAAAAAGCAAAACCTTTCTTGGTGCCAAAAGAATAAAATGTGTTAAGAAGACAGATTCTTGTTTCAGAAGATGGGGAACTCCACAGCCATGAGACAAGCCGTGGCAACCCCCGAATCTAGGCAGGGCCTAAACATACCCAGTGATATCTTTGTGTAGGCAGAGACCATTTCTGAAAGGGTGCTCACCTAACAAACACTGGTTATTTCTGGAAGTGATGGTGGGTGGGGTGAGCGACCTGCCTTTATATATTTCTGCCCTAACTTCGCTTTCTTACAGCAAACACGTATTCGATTTACAATTACATGATTAAAACTAAAGAAACAAGATATAGACTTATTGAACATTGCAGACTGTATGAGTCAGATAAGTCAGGGAACTTGCCCTGGTCAGGGGCACACCCCAGACTAGGACCCAGGGCTCCTGACTTCTGAATGCTTCCCCACAACCTTCAGGCTGCCCCCAATCTGTACAGCTACAGATTGGGAAGAAATCGATCACTCTCCCAGCGAAAGCTCATGGAAGTTTGGAGAGCTTTACCTTGGGAGACTGGGCAGAGACCAAAAAGAGTCCTCTCAGGAGTAGCTTTCAGGCGTGGCAGGCCACTGCAAGGCAGTGCAGAACCCTTTAGGGACATACCCCCTGCCCCCCCCACAGAAAGTCTGACCCACCATTGCTGTCAGTGAGCAGTGAAGAAGAGTAAGTAATGGAAATCTCTGTATCGTTGGCTGGAAGGGTCCTCCCATCCAACTTACTTTTAGACTCTCCTCTTGGGAAATTTCCCCAGTTCTAAATCACTTGATTGAATTTTTTGTTTTTGTTGGTGGTTTTTTTTTGTTTGTTTTTGTTTTTTTGGTTTTTTTTGGTTGAGAGGTCAGTGTTTCTTTGATTTATTTTCTCCTTTCTTGTATCCTTTTGCTGAAACAACCTTCAGGTTTCAACAAAGTAAGTACAAGGCCAGCCCAAATTCAGTATGAAAACAAGTGTCAATACATGAGTGAAAACCCAGAAAAGGCACCCTTATCTTGCAATGGGAGGCATTTGTTTTTAAGGAAAGGTCTTGCTTGTGTTTAGGAAGAGTGTGGGAGGGGGTCAGGGAGAATGAGCACCAGCAGACCAAGACAGAAAAAACCCTCTCTGGAAACAAAAGGAGGTGGTTGTATGGTTGTGACGCTGACTCGCCCTTGGCTCAGAGCTGTGTTCAAGGCTGAATGGGGTATGTTTGGAGCCTCAGTGGGGAGATTGCTTTTCCAGGCTGGGCCGACCCATAGGGGCCAAACCACCCAAGCACTAGGAGGTGAAACCAGTTCAGCCCAGCCTTCAGGCTTGTTTGGAAATATTCTGTATTTTCTATTTCACTTCCCATCCCATGGCCCTGTGTCCTCGTCCTCATGAGGCTGAAGGCTCCTTGAAGGCAATGTCCTTATCTGTTTTGTCTTAGCATCATTCTTGGCAAGTGATCAGTAAATGTGTATTGAATGAAGGAATCAAATTCAAAGCAACAGTATTTCAATGGCCCTTACTAGTTGGTTTTTGGGGAGGAAGGGTGGTCAGGGGGAATTGGGAATGTGTAAGAAATAAAAGATTAAATAAAAGATGATCAGAGTAGGTCCCCACCTCAAAGAGCTTGCAGATAAATCCAAGAGACACGCTTTGACACAGATGAAGGTTCATTATCCTTTTAGCTTCTTGACCTCCGGCCTCTTGCTTTCTATAGGTTGTGACCAAATTTGAGACTCTGTCTTCTCCTTCTGTCCCTCACCCCCATGGGGAAAGCAGGGGCACGTGAGTGTAAGAAGTGCTAAGTCCATACTGCAGTGGCTGTGAGGGTTGATCTCAGCTCTGACATTCTGTGTAGATGCTCAACAGTCGAGGACTAGGGTGGAGACTGAGGTCCAGGGGTGGGGATGGGACAGGGCAGGAGCAGGAGGGGCAGAAGGCAGGTTCCAGCCAAGGCTCTTAAAAAGTGCCAAAGGTCAAATGGGAGCAAGCAAGTTTAGCTGTCACATCCAAGAGCAAGTGGAGGGGGCCATGGACTGGAGTGAGGTCCGATGGGGCCAGAAGCCAGTGGCTCTGAGTGTCTACACAAGACTGTAGAGGTGCCAGCTGTGAGCACGAAAGCTCAGAGTCAGGACACACACCTTGTACATGGCCATGGAGCTTTTCCCGTGGTTCTCCCAACCGAGCCCTCACAAACCCAGGCCCCAGGAAGGGGAGCCCCAGGCATGAATGAGTCCTCTGCTCTGCCCATAAACCATGAGGCAGACAGACAAGGCTTCCCTCTATCAGCGGGACACTGATCAAAAGATAGTGCAAGCTAGCCTTTAGTAAAGTTAGTTTTCATTTCTAACTTAAATATCTATTCTGAGGTTATCTCCATCTTAGTTTTGGTGACAAGATGGCTCTTCTTTTATGAAATCATGATGATGGTAGGTGATCCATTATATTTTGGCTTCAATGGGCTCATTTGGCTAAATTAAAAACTGGGCAATATCGGTCCCCAGATTTACAGAAGGAAATAGTAAGGCATCAAACCCCAGTCTGGTTATTTCTGCTCTAAGTCTGGTCGCTCGGCTGCAGATCCTGGCTGCCAAAATAACACCATCATCACCAGCAACATGTACACAGCATACTCTTTGAACCAAGCACTATCTTAAGCATTTGCATATGCCAATTACCTCCTCCCCTTGGTTTGGCTCTCTGGCCCCCCTGTATCTACCTAATATCTGAACTTGGCCTCTCCCAATGTCAACTGGAGCCTAATTCTGGTGGCTTCCTTAATACAGGTCTCATAATCCCTTCCCTAACTCCCAGCCACCCGGAAAGTAGAGATCCACCTCAAAATTCCTCTCTAATGGCTGTGTCTCCACTCCTTGCTTCCAAATCCTCACCAGACTCTTATACTGACTGCCTGGTTGGGCCTCCTACCAGACACTGGCAAGCCCTCTGATACCGAGCATGGGTCCTGGAAGGAGAGCAACCAGCTGCCTAGCTGTGAGTCCCCAGGATAACCACCAGTCTGGTTAGACCCTTCCCCACTTACCTGCCTTTGAGTTTTCTGGGGCCACATTCCACCCTCCTAGCAGCCTGACTTTACCATTTGCTTCCTGCTGGAATCTTCCCCAGACTCCCCACTGCTGTGTGAATCTTCTAGTTTCTAGGTCTAGCCCTTATCCAGCCTCCTCTAAGCAAAGCAAACCTTGAGTCAAATTCTATACTCTTGCCCCAGGCCTGGAGCTGTTGCTCGAACAGTACCAGAGAGCATGCCACAGACACCTCACCACATTGTGGTGTATTACTTACTGTACACCGGATCTCCATTTTACGGAGAAGCAAACCAAAGCCTAAAGAGGTGAAGTCACTCGTCCAAGGTCACACAGCTAGGAAGTGGCAGACGTGGGCTCTAATGCCAGGTTCTAGAGGCCTGGTGCTTAGCTACCACATTGCCTGGCTTCTCTAGGACGTCTGAGAAGCCCAGTACTGGGGGGTTTGGAATGAGATGAGCCTCTTTGGCTTCTGAGCTCCATATCTGTGGGAAGTTGCCAGTTCTGAGTCTTTGTTCCTGTGCCTTCCATGATCCTGTTAGGACCCACACAACCATCACCTCCATCCCTTCCTGAGGCAGAACCCTGGTGACCATCACACGCTGAGTGGGGCCTGAGGTATTGAGCTCAGCACTCTGGGAATGTCAGTCACAATTGAGAAAAGCAAACCTGTGTCTGTTTGTAAAGGATTTCACAGCTGAAGGAGGAAGGGAATGCGGGAATCTGAAGCGTGGAGTCTGAGCCTGGCCGCACAGGGGTCTGAATCCTTACTCTGCCGTAGTACGAGACTTTGGGCGAGTCTCTTAACTTCCCCGTGCTTTTGTTGTCTCATCTCTAAGGGGAATAATAATCATGGTAATACCTACCTCGTATAGAGCTGTTGCTAATTATGGAGCTAATTAATATAATAATATAATATAAATATGTATAGCCCTTCGAACAGAGCCTGGCACCCACAATGAGCTTTTCATGGGGTACAACTGTTATTAATCTCTGGGGTAAGAACATGTACATTACCACCATTTTGCAAGCAAAGAAACTAAGACTCTGAGGGGTTGAATGAGATGCTCAATATTACACGCCTTCTGCAGGATGGACTCAGATTGAAATCCAGAGCCTCTGCTGAAAGACCTGGCATTTCCTCCATTTCTTCCAGGAGTTTCTTATTTCCATTTCTGATGTGACTGCAGTTGGCTGTGATCACCAGGCTAGCTACCACTTTCCAACTGCATTAATCCACTCCTGCAAAAATCAGGCTCCTCTTAACGATGCAGCTGCAGCTCGGAGTAGACCTGGGCCCACTGAGCAGCTGTCCATCTACACCTGGTCACTAGAGCCTGCAGAATGCAGCTGTCAGTGGGGAGGGCACTTACCTCCAGCAGGTGCCTGATTATGCAAATCCCGCACTCCAGAAAGGAAGGAAGGGTGGGGGTGCAGGGATGTGGCCAGCCCAGGACCCAGGAATGACTGATGAGGTTGGCTGGTTCCCTCTCCCTTGCTGTGCAGGCCGGAGCCTTGTGGTGACAGCAGCCCAACCACACTATCTCAGCTGCTTTGTAGCAGGTGCTGGGGCGAGGAAAGCTGAATTGGGTTGATATGGTTCTCCAGTGACTCATCCAGGCGTGGACCCGCAATGGATAATTAAGCTGTCTTGAACCTTCTTTCAGGCCCACACCCCCCAAGATGAACGCTCTCGATTTGTTTATCGGGTCTCCAACAATGGGCCACTATTCTCCTTCCCCACAACCCGGTTACACAATCTTTCCCCGTGTCTTTCAGCCACCTACTGAAAATCTGTCTGCGTGCTGAGCACTTGCTCCCCATCCCTCCACCAAACGCCTGGCTGGCACATCATCCCCGACTTTGATGGAATTGCTCACTGCCTTCTCGACTCTGCTCACCAAGAACCCCCTAAAAAATGAGGCACTTACTCTCCTGCCAGAGCCTGCTGAGGGCAGATTTTGGTCTCCACGCTAAACCTTCACACCGTCCCTGGCTCCACACTGGATCTGGACCTCCGAATTAGCGATCTTCCGGTGCCTAATGAATGCCCTGGATCTTCCAATTCCCTTTGATCCAAATTTCTTGGGTTAATTTTTTTTTTAATTCTTTAGAAAAACATATAAATAACTCATGTTTGGGATGTCTGGCTAGCTTAGTTGGTAGAGCATGCAACGCTTGATCTCAGGGTCATGAATTCAAGTCCCACTTTTGTCCTAGAGCTTACTTAAAAAAATAAAATAAAAAATAAGTAAAAAAGTAACTCATGTTTGTTATAGAAAAAGGAATACAAGTCACTCATAATCCTGCCATGCAGAAATAGTCTTTATAAATATATATATATATATTTTAAAGATTTTGTTTATTCATTCATGAGAGACACAGCGAGAGAGAGAGAGAGAGAGGCGGAGAAGCAGGCTCCATGCAGGGAGCCCGATGCGGGACCCAGTCCCGGGACTCGGGGATCATAACCCGGGCTGAAGGCTGGCTAAACCGCTGAGCCACCCAGGGATCCCTCTTTATAAATATTTTTATAAGCTCTTTATAAATGTATCCTCTTGGACCTACCTCCCCACATTCTAAGATTCTAAGATTTATTCCCATGCCCTTCCTTCCCTGCTGGGGCACCACTGATAGGTACCCCCCAGCCAAGTATGTTGGAAGTATGCAGATGCCATTTTTAAAATGAGACTCTACTACAGGACAGCATATATTTGTTAATTTCTAGATTGTGGCTCTTGATGGTGAAGTCAGCTTCTTCATGGCATCGGTATAGATTCCAATGACAATGTCTTGCCTGCATTTCTGGAACCGCTGCCCCGCCCCCCTCCAGTCTCCTGTCCTCCAGCCTCCAGAGTGAGCAGAATAGTACACTAACATCACCAGTTTGTTCCCCCGCTTTGCAATCTAAACTGGCTTTTCATTACTTTCGGGATAGCCTCAGGACTCCTTAACCTGGTGTTGGTAGCTCTTTGTGACAAGAGGCCACCTTGCTTTTCCCATCTCTTCACTTCCCCACACAAAGTTACATTATGCGCCCTCCATCCCTGTCAGGCAATTTGCTCTTTCTAGAAGGGGACTGATTCTTTGCACCCCAGGATCTTTGTATCTATTGTTTCCTCTTCCTGGAATGAATTCCCCTTCCTTCTCTTTTGTCTGGATAATTTCTACTCTTCCTCTGAGACTTGGTTCAAGCATTACATCTTCCAGAAGCCTCCCTTAAATATCTCATCTCCAGTCTTGTTCCATCTCAGTTTAGTGCTTCCCCTCTGTGGATATATCATGTCACCTATAGAACTTGTCTGGAAGTCTGTCTTGTCTAGACTCTGAGCAACATGAGGACAAGGACTCTGTTTTTTCGAACTCTATTTTTCTACCCACTGACAAAATGCCTGGCCCACACTACATACTCAGTTCAAAAATTTTTTTTCAGATTAAAATGTAAGAATGAGAAATAGACCTTATAGTTACCCAATGTTATTGTTGCTCAAGAAGTGAGCATTTTAATCAGATCCAGGTACAGCGTACATTTTAAAATTGATCCAAACACTTAAGTGTATACACACCTATGATCACATGCTTTACTTTGCGTAAATTATCCCACTTAATGTCATTTCAACCTCATGACAACCATGTTGAATAGGAATTATTTCCATGTTACAGGTCAGTGAGATTCAAAGTTGTATTAAATCTTACATGTAGTAAATAACAGGATCCGAATTTAAACCAAGATCAAAATCATGATCATTCTCTGAAGAAATGATTGGGATTTAATGGTCTTTAAGGTTTTTTGGATACAGAAATTTGTTTCCCCATTTGGTTCCTTATAATTTAGCAGCTGAGTAATCGTGGATCTGCATCCCTCCTCACAGGTAACCAGGGAATTTGTGAATGAGTTGTGGATTAACGCATGATGACTCTCGTGCTGCTTTCTGGCTGACTCTCCACCTTTGGCAGCAAGTTGCAAAGGTCTTGTTCTTTCCTGTCCTTCATTGTACAAGTATGATAAGCTTGTTCCAGTCATCTTTCCTTAAAAAAAAAAAAAAAAAAAAAAAGATTATTTTGGAGAGAGAGAGCATAAGCGGGAGGGGCAGAGGGAGAGGGAAAGAGAGAATCTCAAGCAGACTCCACACTGAGCACGCAGCCCAACACAGGACTCTATCTTATGACCCTGAGATCAGGACCCAAACCGAAATCAAGAGTCAGATGCCCAACCAACTGAGCCACCCCGGCGTCCCATCCAGTCATCCTTCCTTAACCAAACATTTTTTGCTCAACTTGAAGAAGTGGTGAATTGCTTCTCACAAAGAAGATAGTGCTGATCCAGGTGGCAGAGTTTGTACTTTGACCTGACTTTAAGATCTTAACAGAAGGGCTCTGATACTGAATACTCTTTGTTGCTAGAAAATGCCTTGCTAGACTGTGTAGGCTCCCATTCACTCATTCATTCAAAAAACATATACAGAGGGCCAAATAATCCCAGTTAATAACAGTAGCTAACCTTTATTGAGGGCTTAATATGTGAGAAGCACTGCTCACATGCTTTACAAATAGTAACTCAGGTAATCCTCATTGTTGAAGATCCCCTCAGGCAGGAGCTATTATGACAGTTTTACAAATGAGCAAACTGAGAGACAGAGAGGGTAAGTAAGTTGCCCAAGGCCACACAGTCTTCTCATATACGGCCTCTTCTACCGTGCACAAGGCTCTCTGCCAGCTTTGAGTATGGGGAGCTGAGTATGACACAGGCCCTGCCCTTAAGTGGCTTATGAGTTCATGCAAGAGCAACGTGGAGCAAGGGACTGCAATACTCTGGTCTTCCCCTTGTGCTAGATGAAAAGACACATCAGAAAAGCCTGTTGGATGGCTCACTGATGACATCAGAGGAGTCACAGAGAAGGTGACACTTCAGCTGAGTCTTAAAGGACTATTGCAAGGTCCATAAATCAGAAAAGATGGGGTTTGCTGTGGAGCACAGCTTTTGTAGAAGGGACAGATGATACAAGGTGTGGAGTGGAAAAGGAATAACTTGCTAGAAGAACAGTGGAAAGTGCCGAGGGGTGGCTCACACAGTCACAAGGGAACACAGCAAGAAATGGGCTGAATATTAGATTGGGCCAAATCATAGAAGATCTAAAGGAATTGTATTTTTTTAAAAGATTTTATTTATTTATGTATTTGAGAGAGAGAGAGATAGAGAGAGCACAAGCACAGGAAAGGGCAGAGGGAGAGGGAGAAGCAGGCTTTCTGCTGAGCAGGGAGCCTGACTCAGGGCACCATCCTAGGACCCTGGGATCATGACCTGTGCCAAAGGCAGACACTTAACTGAGCCACCCAGGTGCCCCAGGAACTGTATTTTATTTTGTGAGAAATGGAGAGTTAATGAAGGTTTTTAAACAGAGGAGTGGCGTTATGCCTGTGAGCAGTGGGAAAGGGGGATGGGTGAGGGAGAGAGTTAAAATAGGAAGCCAGGAATCAGCGAACCAGTTCCTGATTGGAATTAACCAGGCGAGAAATACACGGTCCCCCAAAAGAAGACATTGGTTGGAGGTGTATTTTAAGAAGCAGATCAACTGGACTTGATGGGTGAAAGCTTCTCCCTTGGGCCTTATGTAAATAGGCTGGCGTGAACCAGTCAACCACAGCAGGGAATCAAGGAGGAAGAGGTCCTTCATTCATCTGTTTTTTGGTTCAACAGGACCTGCACCAGGTAGTGAGGATCTAGTGGCCAGTCAGACGGAAGCCAGCCCTCAGAGCCCACAGTGTCGTGGGCAGGCAGACGGGTAAACAGGCTGGTTACAATACAAAGGGGTGGGTGGGCCACCCACAGAGGCAAGTCTCTGAAGCCTGATGGTGAATGTCTTGACTGCAGGCTTCACTGGCAGGACCCACCCTGAGGCCTGGCTGGTTTCCTCTCTGCCCCTCTGCTGGTCAAAGACCTGCCCCTGGGTTGTCCAGCCAGGACAGAGGCCACAAGTGGATATTTGGGGTTGGCAGGGCTGGAGCCCTGGAGAACAGCTCAAATGACAGCAGTGCAGAAATGGGGCACCCCACTGTGTGAGCCACATCAATGCCCATGGTGGAAGTCAGGAGCCAAATGCCAGTAGGACTGGATAGAAACCCCTAGTCCAAAGGGCCAGGGCTGGGGAGGCAGAGCCAAGAGTTTGGAGTTGGGCAGATAGGAGGCAAAAACAAGCCAGAAGGGCTGGATGAAACCATAGGGGGTGGGGCTGGGGTGCTCTTTTCCCTGAGGGGCTGGTATGCCTGCCACGCTTGGCTTCTGGGAGCTGCCAGAAAGGGTCGGAGGTAGGACACTAACCACGTGCCTTCCCTGCACCCTGCAGAGAAGTGACCCTGTCCTCCGCATGCATGCTTCCTCCCCATCTCAGGTACCCCCCCAGTTCATCTGGGTGTGCTGTGGATTGGATCCTAAGGACCAAGGTGGACTGTCTGTAATCGTTCGGCAGGAGGCAAGTGGAGGAAGAGAGAGGAGCCGCTCGCATAGACAGCAGGGCCTGTGAGAGCCCTTCGTCCCGACTCGCCCTCTCTAGTTGCCACTCTTTACAAAGGAAAAAAAAAAAAAAGGAATGAACGTGGTCAGCAAAAGCCAGAGGCGGTGTTTAAGCTGTCAGTGCTGCTGAGCCAAGCGGACAGCGCCCGCCCGACCCTTTGGGACACCCACAGAATCCAGGGCCCCTCTCAGAACATTCAGGGCAGACGGACGAGGTCAGCCACGGGGCGAGGAGGTGGGTAGAGAAGGCAATCGGGGAAGTGAGAGACACTGCCAACAGCCAAGGGAGCGGCGAAGGGGAACAGCAGAGATGGGGGAAGGAGGGTGGAAGTGGAGGCCCTGTTTCCTGTCTGCCTCTTGTGGCTCTGCGTCTAGAAGCCTCGGTTTCCAAACACCCTCACCCGCAGCTGACGTGGCTCCTGGGCCAGGTGGTGGTGGAGGGGAAGGCCTGAGTGGGGAGACCCACCCGGGCGTCCTGAAGCCTGCCAGGCCCGATGGGAGATGGCCCCAGGTGGACTGGGACACCACCTGGGGAGGGAAGGGGACAGGGGCAGAGAGGCGTATACCAAGTCCTGGGATCGCTACAGGCTCCTCTGCGTTTGGCTGCACTTGCTGGATGGGCTTTTCATTTTATTAACTTTAATTTGTAACTGGGTCGATCAGCAATTGTTCTTCCTGGAGGGTGTAATTAGGATTATAAATAAAGCCAAGTGGAGGGCTTGGATGACCTACAGTTGTGTATTCTGTGCTGTAATGAGCCCAGGGGGGCCCCAGGATCCTCCCCGGAGAATGCATTTTCCAACAATACGTATGTTGCTTCATGGGCTCCAGTGGAAAGCTGACGTCTCAGAGAATCCTCACACTTCTCTGGACGGAATCAAGTTGGCAACCTTGATCTTCTAGGGACCAATCAGCTTGGAGATTTACTGTAGGAGCCTTTTGAATTTAGAGCCCATAGCTCTAAGTCAATTCCAGAAGTCACATCTCCTGCAGGAAACCTTCCCCGGCCTTGTATAGGACCCTTTCCATCTGCCTGGTGGGGGCAGGACCCACAGCCCCTCAGACCCACCCCTTCCCTCCATGCCCACTGTCCAGGCTTTAGTTCAGGGCAAGTAGGTTTCCACCTACATTATTCCCCGATCCTCTTGGCTGCTCCCCATGCTCTCGATCTCATTTTCTCTAAAGCAATCTTACTAAAATGCAAATCTATCCTGGTCTTATGCCTGCCTGTAAGCCTTCCAGGAAAATTAAATGCCCCCTCTCCAGCATGGCACAAAGCTTTCCGCAGACTGGCCCATCGGACCCCCACACTCCTGCCATATCGCCCAAGGTGATCCAAAGCATGGCCAGTCCCTCACATCTCTGCACTTGGAATTCCCTCTTCTTTCAATATCCCTTTGCCGCTTTCCCAGGGAAAACTTCTAACCACCCTTTAAGGCCCAGTCCAAATAAGTCCTCCTTGAATGAGTCTTCTAAGCCACTCCTCCTCCGAACTGCCATGGACTTTTTACCTTCACCCCTCTCATTGCTGTCTCTTGCCCTTATATGTCTGCCTTTGCTTGGTCTAATACTGGTCCTCCACTGTCTTTTTTTTTTTTTTTTTTAATTTTATTTATTCATGAAAGAGAGAGAGAGAGGTAGAGACACACAGGCAGAGGGAGAAGCAGGCTCCATGCAAGGAGCCTGATGTGGGACTCAATCCCGGGACTCCAGGATCACGCCCTGGGCCAAAGGCAGGCGCTAAACCACTGAGCCACCCAGGGATTCCCCCTCCACTGTCTTAAATCGAGTGTCATTGTGTCCTTCTGGAATTGTGGATGCATTTTGGGCAAGGATTCTTATCTCCGAGATTTTTTTCAAGGTCCAGCCCACCTAAGGGCCCAATGAAGATGGTGCAAAAAAAATGTTCTAGGGGCGCCTGGGCAGCTCAGTAGGTTAAGCATCTGCCTTCGGCTCAGGTTGTGATCTCAGGGTCCTGGGATCCAGTTCCGCGTCAGGCTCTGCGCTCAGTGGGGAGTCTGCCCTGACCCCTCCCTTAACTCACACACTCTCTCAAATAAATAAATAAATAAATAAATAAATAAATAAATAAATAAATAAACAAAATCCTTAAATTTAAAAAAATGTTATTTAATTTTTAACTCAATTACCTTAAGTCTGAATAGCCACATGTGGCTAGTGGCTACCATTGTGGACAGCACTAGTTTGGATCAAGTCAATTTAGAATAAAAGCCTAAACACACAACCTACCTGTGTCAGTCAGCCCCTCACAGCCACATCATAATCTTTGAAGAAAACAAATGCTAGCAGTAATAATAATAATAATAATAATAATAATAATAATGGGTTCAATGTTATTTGGGTAGCTCAAACTGGGCAATATCACACGGTCATCATCTGGTCTGACTTCTGACCGTCCAAGGCTACGGTGCTCACTTAACACATGCTGGGACCAGAGGGATCTTGCCAGTTAAGTGCCTTCTAAAGACTTGGACCATGAAAGCAACTAAGTGAGCTCCTCCTGGAACGGGCAGTGGTATTTTCCCAAGCAGGGGAGAATGCTTTGCCAGGTATCCTTGAGGTCTGAGGGACATGATCTTAATTTATCACGAAGGAGTCACTTGATGGCCCAGCCCTAAAAACTTCAGACCAGGATGGGAATAGGTACAGCTCGGCAGAAGTGCAAGTGCCAGGCCCTTGGGTTTCCTTCATTCCTGTTCCAGCGGATGAGCCTTTATTCTGCTGGTACTTTCACACCTCTTGGCAATTAGCAAGGAAGCTTCACCTTTCTCTCTGGGCAGCTGCGTCCTTTGGAGCCAGGGAGCCCAGAGCTCTCTGGTGACCGGCAACAGTATAGAGAGCAATCTGACATGGGCTACTGGCAGCAAAAAAAGCAAAGTCGACTGGCCACATGCATCGCCTACCTCAGGTAGCAGCCCGCACTGGGGAGGAGGAGGTGCCCAGGACAGGAGCACTCAACCTCCCCTGGCCTTGGAAAGAAACGGTTTTATCTGGGGGGGGGGGGCGGCAGACAGGGGGATGGGGTGAGGCTGCCAGGGTGGCTGTAGCTCTGTTTAAAAACACTCTCACGGAATGGTGTGAACTAGCAAAAGGAAAATAATTACAGCATTTTAGCCAACAATACATCTGCTTAAACTCAGGTATAAATAGATCTTCAGCCCTCCTCCGCTGAGCACAGCCTCTCAAATCTCAACGGTGAGCTGCCACGTGGAGGGGCAGGGGAATGTCTTCTGGCAAGGCTAGGGGGCCCTCCCACCCCTGGAGCACTGCACCACGGTACAGCCCTGCTTGGTCTCCGGGGGGGAGGAAAGGCCGAAGACAGGGAAGAGCAGCATTCCAAATCCCTCCATACTCACGCCTGTAACACCCTACAGCCGCTCTGTACGGGGCCCCGGTTGGGGGTTCTCAAAGTGTTAAACAAGCTTATCGTATGACCCAGCAGTCCCCCTTCTGGGTACTAATGCACAGAAATGAAAAGCACACGTCCCCACAAAGACTTATGCACAAATGTTCGTGGCAGCTTTATTCACCATAGCTGCCAGCTGGAAACAACCAAAATGTCTAAAAACAAGGGAGCTGATCAAGAAGCTAGGATTTATGCATACAGTGGAATATTACTCAGCAAGACAAAGGGAAGAGCCACCTGCAGACACAATGATATGAGTGAACCTCGAAATTACCATACAGACGGAAAAGACACACGAGTCCAAACTGTACGGTGATGTGTGTGAGACGGGCAAATCCGGTCTATGGGAATGGAAAGCTGATCCGTGGGTGCCCAGGCGCAGGGGAGGGGGTGAGTGGGAAGAGGACACAAGGGAACCTCTTAGGTTGATGGAAATGTTCTGTACTTGATTATTGTGTTAGGAACACAGCATGGACATTTACACCTCCCCAAACAGTACATCTAAAACGGTACGTTTTATTGTATGTACATCAGACCTCCATAAAGTTGATGTGGCAAGTCCTTCCTTCCGAAGGGCCTGGATGAGGGGGCTGGAGCCTCCATGCTGACAGAAGCCAGCCGGCCCCTCCTACAAAGTGCAGACACACGCCTTTTCAGAAAGCCCAATCAAAGATCAGGGAAGTCTCCCTCGAGGCCTGGTGATACCACCAAGCTGGAAAAACAGCTCCCTGGCGGCCTGGAAAAGGTCCCTCTCTGGCCCTTGATCCTTAAAAGGCTGGAATTTCTGGCTGAACAAGAGGGCCTGGGCCCAGTCTCCGGGCAGGACGCCCAGCCACCCTCACGCAGGTGCCGGCTTGCTGCCCAAGCACAGGCCCTGGGGGGCCCCCCCAGCAGGTCCTCACAGCCCTGTGGGGGGCAGAGCAGAGAGGCCACTCAATGCCCAGCCTTCCTATGCTCTGCCCCCACCACCTGTACTGGCAAAGCCTCTGCATGCACAGCAGCTCTGGGGGGGGGAGGGTCGGTGGGGGGGTTGGGGGAGGAGGAAGCAACACCCCAGCTCCTATCCAGCTCCCCAGCCAGGGAGCCCTGAAGTCACCTGAGACCTTTACTCTGAATGAGGATGGCTGAACAGCCCCCAGAGAGAGGCCGGGAGTTGGTGACAGGAGCCCTTAGCCCAGTGCCCTCTACCCCACACTAGACTCGGCTCCCAGGAGTTGCCTGCCCTGGGAGGGATTTTTAATGGGGTTGGTTTTGAACACTAGTTCACTGGGGCAGGGCCTATGAAACAAAGGGACTGTTTGCCCCTGTGACTGGGTGGCTCTGGGGGCAGGGGGGTGGTTACTGCTGCTGCTGGCTTGGCAAAGGGCAACCCTGCCCCCCAGATGTGGGCATCGTCCTTGCCCACTGGCTGAGGCCTTTCTGACTGTGGGCTCCAGGGCCCTTTGGAGTCCAGCAAACCCTCTGTGGGGTCACAGAGAGGGTGGGCCTGGGACCAGATTCTGCTGCTGGCCGTGGGATCTGCTCTCCCAGACCACGAGGGGTCCTCATGAGCCCTAGGGGCCTCACCTCCTCCACTCTGTCTGGTTCTATCCATCTCTCTTTGTCTCTGGGTTTGCTTCCCTTCCCCCGTTCCCTGTTACCACCTGCACCTGTTTTTCCTGGCTTGCTCCATCTCTCCAATCCACAGGCTGTGGATTCCCAGGGGTCCCCTCCCCTTACCTCCCAGGCAGCTGTTGTCCCTGGCCTGAAAGTGCAAAATGAGCTAGCTCTTCCTCTCCTCCTACCCGCGGCCCTGCCAGGGAGCCAGCCAGAGAGCCAATAGCCAGAGCACCAGGGGGTGCCCAGGGCTAGGGAATTGAGAAGTGGGGGCTGTGCCCAGGTGTGACACCTGCCACACCCTGTGACCGTGACTGGGAGCTGGCCACTCACCCTCTGCTCCTCGGTTTTCTCATCTATGAGAACATCTTCACTTTTATTATCTAAGCTCTGCCCACCAGCACGCACTCAGACACACACAGACACACAAACACATACACTCCATGTTTTAAAAGTTTAGGACTATCAAATTACATTCATTTCATAATTATTAATTCAGGAGCCGATTTGATATGAAACAAAAGCAATCAGAGCTCCTGAGCTGCATGCCATGGTTTTGTTTCATATATAACAGGGTCTTGAATTAGTAATTACTGAATAAATGTACATTTATCATGTTCCCCATATAATTCCAGTAAAGAAACTTGACATTTTAGTTAAGCCTGTGTAGCCTTCACACAGATAAATGTTCTATTTCTGCTAGGCTTTTCAAAGGACAAAAAAGTCAGCCCTGGGTCTCTTCCTCCCCACTCTATTCTGGTCTAGGGGTGGGATGGGGGAGCGGGGGAAGTGGGGAGCCAAGGACTGGTGATTGTTGAGACCCCTTGTGCTGCTGGGTTAGGAGGCCCGAGTGTGTCCCATCGGCTAGCACCCTAGTCACCCATTAGGCACCAGTATCATTGGTCCCACCTACCCAGGCCAGGCCTCCCATCAGATACCAAAGAAAATGGCCAGCAGGATGAAGGCCTGGGCCCCAAGACCTGCCTCAGCACAAACCTCTCTGTTCCTCGCCTGCCTGCCCAACCCACAAGAATTGGGAGCAGTGACAGTGGAAGCAGAAGGGGCCAAGGTGGGGGCGTCTTAGGATTTTCCCAAGGGAAAGGGAACAGGTGTCTTGGCAAGGAGACTGCACTTGGGAACGGAGGCTGCTCTCCAGAACATCTCACGGGCTTTCAAACAAAAGTGCAGGTCAGCTGGTCCCCATACGACACCTGGAGAGACCTCTCTCGTTCCACAGAAAGCGAGCCCCAGGGCTATCACTCCCATGCCATTCTCTTTTCCAGTCCCATGCAATCGGTCAAAGGCCCTGAGCCAGACAGGGTAAGCTGCGTTTCCAGTCTTGGCCTCATCTAGCAACATCCAGATCTGCAGCCCCTCCTCCTAGCTCCCTTCCCCACTGAACACCCCACTCCAGTGTCTTACAGATGCTTCCGATTCAGTGTGCTCAGAGCAGCCCATGACTCCCTCTCTGGGAGCAGAGCTGTCCCTCTGGCTGGGCTCCCCAGCCTTGCAGCTAGCCCCAGTCACCCAGGCCCTGCCTCTGGCCACAGAGAATCCACCGTCCCTGATCCCCCTCCGGGCCCCTCCTCCAGACCTCTAGGCCAGGGCTCCAGACAGGAATAGTGGTTTCTCCCTCAGTGCTCTGCAACCTGCCCTCCCTACAGCCCTGCCCCCCCTTTGCTCCCCACCTCCTCAGCCCAGGCCCCCATCTAGCCCTCCTGGACCACAGTGGGGCCTCCCATGATCCCACCCACCCCCACACTGGAAGTAGAGGGGCCTCTGCACTTGGCTTCGGGCTGATCATTCACAGCCGTGGCCAGAACCTTCAGTGACTTCCTCATTCAAAGACTCAGCCTGTGTGGAAAGGAGGACGAAAGAAATGAAGGGTAGGTAACTCAAGTTCTCAGAGGGAAAGATGGGGAGCCATCCATCAGGTGCAGAGACGGGAAGTGACTGGCACAGGGTCACCCAGTAAGGCAGAAGCACACTGGCATGTTCTTGGGACAATAACACTCTCCTTCTGACCGCTCCCCTGTGTCCCCGCTTGACATGGTGTTCCAGTCACGCAGAGCTCAAATTTGCATGCTCTTTCACAGGTCTGCTTCCTTCCTCATGCAGTCAATGCCCTGCCTCTCTTCCCCCACCTCCACAGTCTTAGCCACCTGCCTGAGCCCAGATAAAATGCTGCCTCCTCCAGGAAGCCTTCCCTGAATGCCTATCCTGACACACCCCTTTCATGTCACTCAGTACTCTCAGACTTAGGTTAGAATTAATCCCGTACGTGCCCCCTAGGAGGGGTGGGACTCATCTTACTCACCTCCATCGTCCAAGAGCACCCTGCATAGGACCTGGCCTGTCACAGGTGCTCCACAGGTATTTCCGGAAGGAATCATCATAATATTTATTGTTGTTATGAATGGCTGACGTTGACAGAGCCCTCATTTGAGTCAGCCACCGGGCTCAACATGCGAGTCACAGTACACGCATCTTCACGACAGCCCGGCTGACTAGCCCCATTTCACAGATGGGGAAACTGGGACTCTGTGGAAATAAGCAGCTGGCCCGGGCTCTCCCGGCTGGAAGGTGGCAGATTGAGAATTCAGCCGCAGGCGTCGCCTAGATGCAGCCCTGTGACTCTTGTTCTCTGTGCTCTGCCTGCAGCCAAGACGACGGTGCACTGGGCCAGGTGGGAAGCTGGTCAGTGCCCAGGACTCCACTGGCCCCAGACGACCCTGCCAGCCCCGGTGACCCTTGTGGCCAAAGCCTGAGGGACAGAAACCCCTAGAGCGGTCACGACAGGCTCTACTCAGTCCTGCTTTGCCAATGACCCTGAGGGTTCAGAGCAGGCCCTGGATCCCCAGCCCAGCAGGCCGGCTGATGACAAGAGTTCCCTGCTGGCCCCCTGCCACAGGGACACAGAGTACCTTTGCACATAACCTCTCTTTGTCACCCCGTTGGTCACAGTGAATAGGTCAGGCCCAGGGCAAAATGGTAAGGTGGCAGAAGTTTGTCTTGGATGGCGTGTGCAGCGTCTGTTCTGTTCCCTTTCCACTTGGGGCTTCCTGCTGGCTGACCCCTCCCTGTACCTCAGGAGGGACGCAGCGGCTTAACCCTTTGCACCCGAGAGCAGCACCAAAGGACGACAAAGGGGACTTCAGGCTTTTCGGGGAGACGTGCAGTGAAAGTGGGGCTTCTCCTTGCTCACAGAATTAGAACTGACCTACAGCTAGTCCGATGACAGCCTGGGACCTTGTGTCCCCCCGGGGGCCCCTCCTCCACCACCACGGAGCTCAGCGGGGACGATGCTTTCTCCTCTGTTTCCTCACTGGCTCGGAGACCTCCCAGGTAGGGGGGCTGGACAACCCCAGTCCTTGCTGCCACTCTTGTACCCCCAGGACCGGCCTGCTCCTGTTCCCCAATCCTGTGCGTGTGGCCCATGCTAGGACTGCATGGCACCGGCGCCTGGAACCGCTCCCCACTTGACGGACGTCAGAGGCTCAGAGGGGTCACAAGCCTGGTGTGTGAGCGGCTGGGAGTTGAACTTTGGTTCATGTGGCTGCCAAGCCCGTGCAGCCTGGCTCCAGTGGCCTGTTAGCCTCAACTGCCCAACACAGTGTCCCCAGGGAGCAGAGGTCAGCTGGGGACAGGGGAGAAGGGGTGTCCCGCACTGTGCTTCCACTCCAGCCACAGGGCCAGCCTGCCGAGGGCGGCCCACCCCTGCCTCTGCGACCGTGACCCTGGGCAGCGTAACCAACCTGAACCTCCCTTCCCTCTTTTGTGAACTACGAGCTAAAAACACCTATTTCTCGAGATTCTTGTGAGGATTAAACAAGATAATCCAAGTTCAGTGCCGTGCACAGGAGCACCTGCTAGGTGCTCAAGGAAACCTCGCACTGGGCCTGTGCCCCTGGGTGGGGGTGGGGCAGGCTGGTGACAGTGACAGCAGGGCACCGGAACCCACAGGAAACTTCATCACAGAGACCAACAGCACATACATGGGAAGTAACAAAACAAGAAGAAAAAACCTTAAAATTTTGGCTGAGCGAAGGCAGCAGTATAATTACCGTCATTTATAAAAACTGCTTCCCATTAATGCCTAATTCCCGTGAAGCGCAACAATGATTATCTCATTAACTATGTGTCAGATTAACTTTGTTGTAGGTTTTATTTGATTAAAACAGTGAACTCTCAACACGTATGCTCGTTCTTCATAGTCTGTGGTTTCTGGAGCACAGTGCTCTGTTGACATCTTTTTTTCTAAATTAGAAAGCATATTTCTGCGGAAGTGTCTTGTACAATCCAGTTATTTGGGGTCCCCAAGGTGGAGCAAGGTGGAGAGAGAGTTCCCAGTGCTTCCTACCAGCACCCACCTTTGGATAGCAGCACCCACATTTGGATTTTCAAAGGCTGGTGAGGGAGGGTGAATTATGTGTTAATCTTTTAGAAGCTCGGCTTTTGTACCATTTGAATATTTTACTATGTGCATATGCATTATTTTATAGTAGCAGAGGTTGCTGGTTTGGTTTTTTCCCCCCCAATCCGTTGAAAACTCCAAAGTTGTAACATCCTGGATTCTGTTTCCCCCATGGGGAGGAAAGGCTGCTATCTGTCATACGCACTTAAGCGCCTGACAATTTTCTCATTTTCTGATAGGCGCTGCAGCCCCCACCCCCCGCTCCTCACCCCTACCTTAACAGAGAAAAGCTGCTGGCTGACAGCTCCCAGCTGCACAGGGAGATAGCTGAGAATTTCCAATAGGGAAGTGCCATGCCTTGCCAACTCTGGGGAGGACAGAATAATTGGTTGGAACCACAGACCTGGGCGATGGTGCACGGGGAGACGGTCCTGGTAGAAGGTTCCCTGGGGGTGGGCTGGGCATCTCCACGATGCCAGGCTAGAGGCATTGTAGCCAGGCCTCCAGGCCCTTCAGCGGCCCCTCTTACCTCCAGGAGCCCTGGAGTGTGCCACTGCCATGAGAGCGGGGGAGTCTCTGCAGCCCACACTAGAGCCCTGGGTCCCTCTCCTGGAGATCAGGTGGTATGTGGGGGAGGTGGTTCAGGAGGAAAAGTCCGTTCTAGCACTCAACTTCCATGGGGCAGGGAAGATGGGGCGGTGGCAGCGAAGACCCCTGTTCTCATTATAGGAAAGAGAGGCCAGAGATCTGCAAGGGGGGGACTCACATTGTCCCAATTCCCTACAGTCTGTGCAGATGGAGATGGGGGGGTGGGAGTGGCAGGGCTCTCAAGGACAGAGGCATCCTGGAGGATCTCGGGCAGGAGGACCTCAGAGAGAGGAGCCCCTGACAGGGGGAGATGAGGGCAATTGCATGTTCTTTCCCCTCCTGATCAGAATTCTTCCCCCTGGTATAGATTCCCGCCAGCCCAGGGCTCCTGGAGACCGTCCTTCTCCAGCCCCAGCCTCACTCTCTGTGGTCTGACTGCTTTGCCTTTGGCCATTGGATCTAATGCTCAGGGCAGCACCGTCCAGCAGAAATAGAAAGCTGGCACGTAGATAATTCTAAAGTTGTCTACAGCCACATTTTTAAAAATGCGAAGGAACAGGTAAAATTCATTTTAGGAATATATTTTGCCTAATCCAACACCTCTAGAATATTATCATTTCAACATGTAATCAACATAAAAATGAATGAGATCTTTTACACCCTTTTTCTGTACTGAGTCTCTGAAAGCCGGTCTGCAGCTCACTCTTGCAGCACCTCCTGGTTTGGATTAGATCCCTTCTCAGGGCCCAGCAGCCACAGGTGGCTTGTGGCTGCCATATTGGGCAGCACAGGCCCCAGGCTTTCCTTGTGCCCTGTGATTCCCCAAACAGGGAGACCTCCTCACAGGCCCCAGTCCAGACTGCTTTACCTTTCCCCAGGGCAGGAGCAAGTCAACTTTTGAGGCTGGGTGCTCCTCTATCACCTGCCCTATCTGGGCCCTAGTTACGTCCTCTGTCAGGAGAGAGGTTTCCACTAGAATTGTGATTTCAAGCATTGGAACCTGTTTTTCCAAGGAAATTTCACACAGAAGCCCAACGTATAAATCAGAGAGAGTTGACCCTGTTTAAAGAGAGTGAGAGCTTGGGCCTGGCCCCTGGCAGCCCCAGCCCTAGAGGTAACTCACAGGCCAAGCCCCAGAGGACCAAGCAGGAAAACCCTGCATCAACGCTCCATCCAGAGCTCACATTTCAACAGCATTTTCTGAACATTAGAATGACACTGTAGGTGGTTCATGGACCCAGATCTGTAGTAAAAGTATGAAAATGCACGTGGAAAATGCCTCCATTTCAAGTTCAAGGCCTCCACAGAAGGGGGAGGAAGGATGTAAGCTAGGGATGGCACTTGGGTTCTCTTGTCAACATTTAACTTTTTGACCAGAGGAGACCTAAAGAAAATATGGCACGATGTTAACATTTGTTCAAGCTTAGGGTTGGGTGTGTGGCTTTCTGCTCTTCTCTGTATGTTTGGAAGATTTTATAATTTAAATTTACTTAAAAGTTTAAAAAGGGTAAATATATATCATCTGATGTCACTTTAAGCAAAGAATTATTTTAAAAAATAGTGAAGTAGGGGCATCTGAGTGGCTCAGTTGGTTAAGCATTTCTTTTTTTAATTTATTTTTTATTTTTTTTCTTATTAATACAGTATTTGTCTTCCCTCTGTCAAACCCTGAGCCAACCACTTTCCCCAGGCTGCCTGGGGAGATATAGGAAAAGGAACATACAGGGCAAACAAGACATGGGAGGAAGACCTATGGGAAGTGGAGACAACTCCTTCACATGGCGAAGAGGATGAGAAAGGCCAGCATCAGGCAAAAGAGTCCCATGGCCTCTGAGAGGGCAAAGCCCAGAATGGCGTAGGAGAAGAGCTGTTGCTTCAGAGAGGGATTCCTGGCATAACCAATGATGAGGCTCCCAAACACAGTCCCAATTCCAGCCCCAGAGCCAGCCACCCGTACAGTGGCAGTCCCAGCCCCAAGGAACTTGGCTGCTGTGTCAACATCCCTTGAAATGGCGCTGGTTCGGAAGCTGCGGCTAGGAATAAGTGAGGTCAGGGGACATGAGGCTGCCAAGCTGCTGAGGCTGTCATCTGTCAGTGTCTCCGGTGGTTTTAGCACCACTGCAGACAGTGATCGGCTCAACAGCTGAGAGGTGCTCCGGACCAAGGAGGTGGAGACGAACTTTGCACAGGTGTACATTTTCAGGGGGTGAGGGGCTGTAGCAGGAGAGCTGCCCCCAGTGCAGAGACAGCAGAGAGGGGCCTCTTTTTTTGTTGTTGTTTTTTTTTAAGATTTTATTTATTCATTCATGAGAGACACACACAGAGAGAGAGAGAGAGAAAGAGAGAGAGATGCAGAGACACAGGGAGAGGGAGAAGCAGGCTCCATGCAAGGAGCCCGACGTGGGACTCGATCCCGGGAACCCAAGGATCACGCCCTGAGCCAAAGGCAGGTGCTCAACACGGAGCCACCCAGGGGTCCCTTCCTTCCTCCTTTGATAGCTGTGTGTCCCCTCACAAGTGCTGGCTCTGGTTCCTCCCCGTGGCCCCTCCGCCCATGTTCACCGTGACACAGGCTAGACGCTAGGGAAGGTTAGGAGACTTGCCAAGGTCACCTTGCTGGGCTGGCCACAGCAGGAGGTAGAAAGCTGTAGGAGGGCAGCCCGCACCAGGTCCAGTGGGGTTATTTCATCCCAGCAAACAGGTCTTGCTGGTTTGCCATTTGGAGAGTTTGGCCCCAATTCCCATGACCTGGTTAAATGGTAACTTGTCTTTGGTTGTGTGAGAGGAACAGGGAAGGAGCAGACAGCTGTGATGAGGAGCGGTGTGAGACTCAGCCAGCCCTGGGTTCTGGACTGCAAGTGAAGCTTAGTTTCTTTATTTTTTCTTCTCTTCTGGACTCTCCCCCTTTCACACATCTTTCTGGGTAGATGAGTAAGGGCAAGGAGCAGTGGCGATGGTAATAACAGAGTTCCACAGCCATCAAGGACCTTTCATTGGGAGATTGTTTAGCCAAGAACTGCTGTGCCCATTTTACAGAAAGAACACAGAGGCCGAGAGGAGTGAGGTCACTCTGAGTCACTGGCCTTCCTGGCCTAACTCAGGCCTGGCTGCAGGGGACCGAGCTGAAGAGCCAGAGCAGGCCAGGGTGGGGGCACATGCTTCACCTTACAATCTCTGGTTCTTCCAACAGAGTAGAATATCCTTGTTGGCCTTTGATCCTCAATTCTGTGGTCAGAGGGTGGGGGCCACCCTCCTCCCTTTGTTCAGCACCTGCCTCATTACAGAGCAGGGCACATGGGATCTCATCTGTCCCCACAACAGTCTTCTTTGCAGGCAAGGCCGGTTTTACAGACCAGGAAACTGAGAGTCAGCGAGATTAGGGCCCTTGTTCAAAGTGTCACAGCTGGTCAGCCCGAGGGAGACCAGGCCTCCAGACGCCAGCCTGGGACCCAGGCTTGCCTGTGGTTCCCAGGCTTGTGCCAGGCCTGCCCCTACTTCTGGCAGAAGGACCCCAGGACATAACAGCTCTGGTCTGAGGGTTCAGCTGATGTGGGCTAAACTAAGGACCTGCAAAGATTTGTCTCGGAATGGACAGTCGCTGGGAGAGTAAGGATCCTGAGGAGCCCTTCATTTTGCCCTTTCAGGTGAGGTCAGCCTGCCCCGGCCCTGAGACGGCCCGTCTGCTCACTAGCAGGGCCTCAGAGTGGCTGAGCCCATTGTCATCAGCTTGGCCATTTCTCAGGTGGCAGGGTCTCACCCGTCACCGTGTGCTCACTTGGTGTCAACACTCTGGTGAGAGGAAAGGAGGACCCCCACCCCCAGCCCACAATTCCAGGCAGGCAGAAAGAATTTTCTTCAGCTTTTGGAGACCTTGGGGAGAGAGTAGCCCACCCACCCCTCAGACTGTCTGTGGGAACCCCGGGGTGCCCCAGGGTGGGCAGTGCTCCCTAGTCAGAGATTGCATGCAACACAAGACAGGCCGGGGTCATCCGGTCTCCGTGGAGTAGTAGCCGTGACTCCCTTTCCTTTCTGGTACCCTGGATAAGACACTACCTTCCTTGACGGGTCCTACACAAATGCGTTGGCCGGATGTATGTGAAAGAGCCTTCCAGAAGCTCCGGGACCTCCCTGGGATAGAGCATAGTGTCCTCGTCCTGGGCAGCTGGCTCCTGCTCCATCCAGGCTACTGGATGCCATGCTGGGGCCAGAGGTTCTCGAGTGAGGAATCTGTGGAGGTCGGTGAGAGGCGGGAGCCAGGGTCACAGGGAGGGCTGGCCAAGGCCAGCCGCCCACTGCAGGCCACAGCTGAGGCTCTCCCCACACTGAAGGCTTAGTTTTCTCCTGCAGAGCCATGCTGTGTAAATCAGTGCTTGGGTTGAGCAGACTCAAGTCAAAGAGTCCAGCATTGAGCCCCTTCAGGGGTCTGAAGGCCTGGGCCAGCGTGGAGCATCACTTGGCCAGTTCTGGGAGCCTCACTGAGGCTGGAGCAGTTGGCCCAAATGAACTGGGCCCTTCCCCAAATGTGTTCTGGGAGCAGGTGCTAGACCTCATGCCCCAATGGTGGGGCCCACCTTCCCACAGGGAGGAGGCTGAAGGAAAGCCCATTATTTGGTTTGGGAAGAGTTAGCCTCCTGTCACATGCCTCCAACTTTTGACCCAATTCCTGTCTCCCTGAGGGAAAGCCAGACTGGGAAAGGGTGTGGCTGGTGTCCCAGAGGCCTCCGTCCAGCTGATGTCCCCTGATGGAGTCAGGCAGCTCCCTTGTGCTGAGAGAGAGTATGTCTCAAATGGGCACCAAGTTCTCCTTCCAGGCGGGTGGCGGTGTCATGTTCCTCTATCCCAAAAGGGGCTTTGGATCTCCCCAGGCCTTCAGACCTCCGGCTTCCGGGCGCCTGTCTCCTCCAGGGTGCCCCTGTGGATGACTCTGCACCCTCGGGATACTGGGCAGGGGCCGCCCTTACAGAACCAGTTTGAAGCCAAATAGTGTCACGTCATAGTCCATCTGAGCAGGAGGCCACAGCAGGTGAACACAAGTTAGTTCAAGGCCGTGAGTATCCATAGGGTCCCGGGGCAGACCATGGCGCGTGTCCAGCAAGCTCCTTCCTGTCGTCCCCTGGGTACGCAGCCTGGCAAAGTGACCCCAAGGGCTCCCTTCTCCCCCTGTGGCCCACCTGCTGGGTCCCTCACCCTGGGGAGTGAAGTGGGGGGAACAGAATGAGCGGCTCAGCCTTCCTACTATTCAATCTGAGTGGCTGTCTAGAACTCACGGAAGCCTTCTGAGAAGCTCGGTGGGAGGTCTGCCCTCCTCCAAAGGGAGGTAAGTGCCCCCAGGTACAGATGTCTGGGGGGAAGCTGAGGAAAGCCTTGCAGAATTGGGGTCCAGAGGCTGAGCCTCTGCATGGGACAGGCCCTGGCCCTTCCCTTGAAGATGGGAAGCCTGAGGCAGGTCCAGCCCTGGGGGGATGGCCAGGGAAGGGAAGAGCTGGTGGTGGAGGTGAGCCGGATGGGCGGCGAGCTCTGTGGGCCTCTTCCTAGAATGGCCCTCACCTTGTGTGCTGGGGCGGGGTGACTAGGCTGGGGGCACTGCCGGAGAACAGTCAGCACCCCTGGCCAGAGCCTGGGAAAGGAAATGGCCGAGGGACATGCCGTCCGGCCCCTGCAAAGAGCTTCAGAGGAGGAGGCAGCAAAGAGGAAGCCCCCATGGCCTCTTCCAGCACCCCCACTGCCTGCACACCCACGGGGGGTGAGCTCCAACCCACCCTTCCCCGGCTCCCTGCAGCTCCCACCCTCTCCTGCCCTGTGCCCCTGATTCCTGGTGTTCTGCACAGCCATCCGTGTTCCTCCCACTGGGTGAAGAACAGAGGTGGCTCTACCCCAGCAGAGGGACCCTCATCTGTGTCCTGACGCCCTCATAACTCAGTGATGATGGGGCCAGTCACACCTACTCCCTGGACCCCTGCAGCCACATCTGTGAGCCCAGGGCGTGAGACCAGAACAGCCCTGAGCCAGCATCCAGGCCAACTGTTGCCCCCACTACATGGCTTCCCTAACCAGATGGCACCCCCTCATCCTCCCCTCACGCAGGGGGAGCTGATGAATAATTGTGTCTTTTCCTCCCCAATTCACAGGCTCCTCTCCATGATCCCACATCAAGGGGTCTGCCAGTCAGGGGGCTCCCCTGGAAACAACCTAAAGCTGCCATTCACCATTGGAGTAGCTTTTTACAGTGTACCACGCAGCCACATATTATCTGTGATTTTGTGTAATCTTCACTGCAAGGTAAATATTGTTAGCTCTGTTTTATAGATGGGGAGAGTGAGTCTCAGACAAGCCTGTGGCTTGCTCAAAGTCACCTGGCAAGTCAGGGGCAGGGCTTGGGGCCCGGGGCTGGGGCAGGCCCGCCCCAGCATCCCATAGAGCTCCCCCCCAGCCCCCCCCCCCCCCCCCCCCGCCCCGTCAGGGTCGCCCTCCTCCGTGGGGCCGCAGCATGAACACCCAGGCGCCTCCATTCAGGGCCTGGCTCTGCAGACAGCTGAGCCTGGTGATGTCAGCGTTGCCATGGAAACCCTTCCCCGGGCGTCGGGCAGGACCAGCCTCCCCGGCACAGTTTCCCTTTGTGTGGACTTTGCAATGCGTTGCCAAGGCAGTGGGGCCTGCTGGGCGGGTTGGCAAGGGGTGGGGAAAGCAGACAAAAACCCACACCGCATCCCAGCAACCAGCAGCTCACAACAGGGAGCGCCGAGCCCTTGGGAGGGAGGGGCTGCAGGCCGGGCTGTGAGGGGGCGGGGAGGCCGCGCCCCCCTGCGCCGCATCCGGGCGCGGAAATAGCCTCTGAGCATCCTCAGTGCTCTGGTGGGGGTCCTGCCACCCCAGCGTCACCTGGGCGGGGGCTTAGGCGCCAGGCGGAACCAGGCCCCCCGCAGACCCGCTTGGCAGGGGTTGGGGAGGAGCCCCAAGTCCCCAAGGCAATCTGGATGTGCAGTCAGCTCTGAGAACCACCCTTTAGGAGAGAACCTAAATTATTACTGAGCACCTTTTCCCTCATTTATCTCGCATAATCCTCTCAGCCACCCTGAGAGGGAGAGGTGAGCAGAGGAAAGAAGTTTGTTCCGGTTTTTGGGTTTTGTTTTTAATCCACATTGCACAGGGGAAGACACTATCACTCAGAGAGGTTAAGGCCCCTGCTTGCCCACGGTCACCGAGCTTGGAGGCAGCAGGATCTAGATTCACACCCAGGGGCCCCAGGCCCTCCCCCGGGCAGGCCTCCCCACCCGCAGGGGCCAGGGGCCGGCAGCCCTTCCTCCCTCCTGCTGCCTTTCGGGAAGCATCCTAAGGTATGTCTAGAGAGCGGCTAACTCTGTCCCAAGGCTCCTGCCGCTCCCAGATCCCCAGATCCGAGAGGGGCTTGAGCCAGGGGAGCCCAGCGGGGCCGGGCCTCCGCGTCTGCACTGCGGCCGCCTGCCCAGCCCGGGGAGGAAACCCTGCCCTTCCCCTGCCTGGCCCTCCCGCCAGGCCCTCCTCCCAGCAGCCTGCCAGGGCCTCCTGGCTCTCTGGAAAGGCTCCTGAACTCCCCCGTCCCTCCCCTCGCCCCGGGGTAGGTGGCTGCTGACCCAGTGCACACAGAGATGCCCCGATTCTTGGAAGTCTCCAGAAGAGAAACTCGGCGACCTTTGCTGGCCTGGCTGAGCCTCACAGCGTACAGCTGACTGTCCTCCTACGTCCAACCCCCACACCTCCTGCTCTCTTTGAAGATCGGTCCCCTTTTGCTTAACACCCTCTCAGGGCACTCAGAGGGGAGGTCTCCACACTTTGGTCCTGGGGGTCTGTTCTGCTCGTGACCCTGGGAGGAGGCCGAGATCCTGGCTGACAGCACAGCCCTCTTGTCCTCTTCCCCAGGTCAGGGCTCCTCCTCTCAACCTGCATCTTCCTTATTAAAGCTCGACAAAAGCCCAGTGATGTCAAGTGAGGGGTGATGCGGGCCAGGGATGCCAAGAGTGGTTGGGCGGTGAGTGGCCATGGGCCGTCTCAGCCGGGTGCTGGGCCCCACTGAAGCCAGCCAGTGTTCCGGCCCCAAGCGTGACCAGGCTCTGCCTGCCACTCTTTCATTGAACAAGTATTTCCTGAAGTCTCTGCTATGTACAAGGAAGGATAAAAAAAAAAAAAAAAAAAAGCCTCCAAACCAGAGGATAGAAGGATAGAGAGATAAGAACAACCCCAGATACCTGCAATCCTTGCCCCCATAGAGGAACACAATATAGTTGGATTTCACATTTAACATCACTTGGGGATGGAAAGGCAAGATACCTCCAAATACTAACCTTGGTCCTCTCTAGTTGGTGGCATCGTGGGCGACTTTTATTTATTCACTTATTTAAAGATTTTATTTATTTAATCTGTGAGAGACACAGAGAGAGGCAGAGACAGGCAGAAGCAGACTCCCTGTGGAAAGCCCAATGCAGGACTCGATCCCAGGACCCCGGGATCATGCCCTGAGTCGAAGGCACATGCTCACCCACTCAGCCACTCAGGCATCCCATTAAATACCTCTGCTTAAACCTTGTAAGGTCAGCTGGTTCATCCTTTCTCCCCAAAAGGGCACACCCAGACAAGTCAGTAAGGTTCCCTAGCCCTCCATCTGCAGGGTGGGTGAGGATGCCGAGCTGAGTCCAGGCCAAGGGGCCCTGGAGACTCTGACCCCAGCCAGGGAGTGCAGAGTGACCCGGGCATCAGGGGGCGATGAGTGGGTACCCCCCCCACACCAGCCTTTTAGCCCCTGCCCTAGCCTGCCAGCCTGGGCCAGTAGAGGGGAGAATTGGGGTACAGCTTTCCTGAAGGGGACGGACTCTAATGTAACCCGGCCTCTTGGAACTTCAGCTTACTCATCTGTAAATGGGAATAGCAGTGCCTCTTGCATAAGCTGCTGGGGAAATTTAAAAAACGGGCCTGTGGGGCCCCTAGAGGGAGGCCAGCACATAGTAGGTACTCAATAAAGCACTGCTGAACCCATGCATGAACACACACACTGGCTACTCTCCCTTATTGGGCTGGAAACCACCCCCCGTCGTGACTTCAGAGTTGTGTAGCGTCCCATCTTTATCATTTGGGTGAGAAGCTTTCTCTGCTCCTCAAATTCTCCAGCAGGGGCTGTAGCAGCCATGATGTCTGGCTCTCTGCAACATCTCCCAGCGCCCTGGGGCCCAGGCAGCCCCTGTTGGAACTGCCACGTCCAGTCCCACCACACCCCAAACGGCAGCCACAGGAATGAAAAGGATTATGGCTGTTCTGTGGGAAATTGAAACACACACACACACACACACACACACAACCTGGGAGGGCCAAAAGATCCATCTGCAGTCTACAATCTATGTTCTAAATTTTAGCATTGATCTTGCTAAAATAACACCTTTACATGTTATAAGGGCCTCTCTGGGGAATGATTTCCTCCAAAGGGGAGACCATCATAAAGGGGAATCTCAGGCCCTGTGGCAGCCCCTGGATCACACTGGGCATTTGTATGTCCTGTGCTGACCAACCCTGTCTCACTGCCATGAACTTTCAGTCACCAGTGGGTTTGAGATTCCTGGCAACTGTCTCAGGAATGACGTTGTTGCCAGCCAATCAGGTGGGGGGCCTCTCTGGAAACAGAGGTTGTCAGCGGCATCCTGCACTTGTAGAGGGTCCTCTATACAGCTATTGGCTTGGGACTTGGGAGAGGGGGGTGTTCCAGAAACACCCCCTTTCCCAAACTACATCAGATTAGGGTTTCCACTGCTCTTCCTTTCAATAATCCCTGCATTTGATTACCTAACTGCCCATGAACCAGGCCAGGCAGAGGTGATCACCATCCCTATTGCAAGTGAACAAACCAAAGCCCAAAGAATAACTTAGCAGAGGTCACCCAGGAACTAAAGTCCAGCCCTAAGCCCTAGGACCACGTGATAGCAGATTTCCCAAACACTATGTCTTGTCATACCTCCCTCAGGAGACTTTGTGGGATTTCTTTCCCTTTGTAAATTTTATTCTGTAACCGTTACACAAAGCCCATGGCAATGACCATGACAAGGATCCCCAAAGACCCAAAGATAGTCTGTAGCCCACGGCATCATTCTCTAGTATCTCCACACGCTTCTTTCCAATCATTATCCATAGGACAGTCCTAGTTCATCGCCTGTGAAATATACATTTTGCACATCTCTAAAAGACAAATGCGTTTTGCAACTGATGTATACACATAATGTGCTTGTGTCTTCTTTTCCCACCAAAAGAAAAAAAACCAAAAAGCTCCTGGTAAATCTCCTGTGTCATAGAATCCAGGAAGGTCATTTTGCAGAGACAGAGTAAAATCATCAGTGTGGTCTGCCTCCCACTCTCCTCACTTCCCTTGAGATCCCTCAGCATCAGCAAAGGTTAAGGACAACCAGCCCCGACTGGGTGAGACCCAGAGTTTCCTAATCCCTGCCAGCTGGCCACCCCCACGCAGGACACTTGGGCAATGCGACTAAGTTCAATATAAATCAAAACAGCAGTAGGACGTATGTAAGGCCCTGCTCTGTAAATTCCAAGGGGGCAAAGGGAAGGAAGGAAGCTGGTGTTTAGCGAGCACCTACCATGTGACAGCCCTGTACTGGGGAACTGGAGGAATGAGGGCTTCTGGTCCCAGATTGGCAAGGAGGGGATGGTCAGGGCGGGGAACGTTCCAGTTGAATAAGGAATAGCCCAACCTATAGTTTTTCGGACCCTTGGGAATTAGTAAACCAGGGTAAGGTTTTTTTTTTTTCTTTCCACAAAGCATCTTTAAATCGAACGTGTCTTATTAAGCTGCTTGTTTTCAGACGTGTCGAGTTACTGGCAGGCACCACCTGTGCCTCACATGTCCTCGGTCTGAAATGATGAGCCTCAGTATCACCTGGAGGGTTGGTTAAACCACAGATTGCTGGGCCCCACCCCAGAGGTGCTGAGTCAGTAGTTTTAGGGTGGGGTTTGGGAATTTGCATTTCTAACGAGCTTCCCGGGATGCTCAGGCTACTGGTCTGCTTGAGGATTACTTGAGGAGCTCTTAAAAAATGCTGGTGCCTGGACTCTCCCCCAGAACTCTGATTTAACTGGTCTGGGTGCAACCTGGGAGCAGCCTGGGCATCAGGGTTGTCAAAGCCTCCAGGTGATTCTAAAGTCCCGACAAGATTGAGAAGCACCAGCTTAATGAGAAAAACCACCAGGCATAATTAAGGTTCCTCAGCTCTGGAGGTTTCCTAAGATTTCATGGACACCCTCCTCACTTTTCTCGAATTGGGGCATGCCAGGCAGCAGGTGTCTGAGGGACAGAGGGGAGCTGGGCCGTGCAAACCATGTTTCCATACTTGTACCTTTGAAAACACATAAACTGTTTGCTAATGCTGGAAAAAATGTGTAAGCCTATTACCGATGTTTAAATTAGGAGATGTCATAAAACCAAGCTTTCTGGTTCCTCTGGGCAAGCATCTGGGCATGTGACAATGTCTAGCCGGAGCGGGCTTAGGCCTACACTTGCCAGCTGGCCCCAGTTCCCATCACTTCCTGGTGCATTAGCTCTGCTTGGCCTAAGACGCTCGGTGATTTAGCTGCGGAGAGCCGTTTACACCCATCCCCTGTTAGTGGGCAGGTGTGAATGGACAGGTGATGTGCCAGTGGGAACTCAGATTGATGTCTTCAACCAGAGACAGGAGACCTGGGAAAGGAAGTCTGTGGCGTGACCCAAGGTCACCTGGCTGGTTCCTCAGCCTCCCTGCACACCTGGGCCCCTCGAGTCAGGCTGCCCTCTGCCCCCCCAGTCCCAGCCCTACTCTTTCCTCTGCCAGTTGCCATGCCTTGGGGCCCTGAAGCATCCTGGATGACTTGACCCTTCACCAGCTCTGTGACTTTGGACAAATTACTTGGTCTCTCTGAGCTGTTGTCAAATGGAGGTAATATCGTCCATAATGCACTAAACTCCTTGACGGCAGGGACAGTGTTTGTCAATCAGCACTATATGTGTCCCCAGCATGCAGTCCAGTGGCCAGCATACAGTAGGTGCTCAACAAATATTTGTTGAATCAATGAATGGTTGGCCTAAGGATCAAACTGAATAATACATGTAGAACATACTCCTAGGCACAAGGAGGTGTTAAACGAATGTTTCCTGGATCCGAACCCACTGGAGTCCCTGGACTTCTGTAGTTTCCTCCTTGCACTTTCTGGTGGCTCACCTGTCGGGACACATTCTGGGAACTTAAACCATGGATCACTGGGCCCTTTACCACACTTGCCTCCCACCTACACCTGCGCAGCCAATTTCAGCAGAAGAGGCAGCCCCAGGGCCCATCCCACATCCCCTTAACACCACGTTGAATGTTCAACAGCCACCCGGTGCCCATTCCCTCACGACCAGGGACCCTCGCCACCCGACCCGCGCCACCTGCCTGGCCTCCCCTCCTCTCCTGGCTGTCTCCTACCTCAGAAGGAGCTCCCCTCACCCCTTGGCTGACATTATTCTATTTTTTTCCCCTCTGGGGCTTACTCTTGCTACCCGTCTGGCTAGGAACCGCCTCTCCTCCCTCACCTCCTCTCTTACCTCAACAAGCCTCATTCACCTTTCAAAGCCAGTTCAATGTCACCTCCTCCAGGAAAACTTTTCAGACCCCACCCGGTCCAGATTACAGACTCCAGCTCTGCTCCCGTATTACCGGTACATGACTCCATCCTTGCGCTTACCACATTATTTTATAATTATCTGCTTATGTGTCCGGCTTCGCCATTAAATTGTTAGTTTATGGGGGCAGAGACCGTGCTTATTCATCATTCTAACTCCTCTGTGCAGAGTGCCTGGCATGGAGTAACCCTCTTTTCAGATCTTCCTGCTTTGTAACAAATCACCCCACAACTCAGCAGCTTAAAATTGCCATTTCTATTTTGTTCATGGTTTTGTGAATCCGGAATTTGGAAAGTTCTCAGCCAGGCAGTTCGCACTTGGGGTCTACCAGGGGCTGCAATCACGTGAAGGTTCTACGAGGCTGGATGAACGGGATGGTGCATGCACACGGCTGCGGCTGCCGCTGGTGGTTGGCCGGGGCTCCCCTGGGCTTTCGGCGGGCTCCGTGCAGGCTCCACGCAGCCTCTCCAGCGTGGCAGCCTCAGGGTAGCCGGCCTTCTGACACAGCCTGGCTTCCCCCAAAGCACCTGTCCCAAGACAGCCAGGAGAAAGCTGCGTGGTCTTTTCTCATCCAGCTTTCCACTGCTTTCCAGCTTCAGGTCTTCAGGGGCCTGTTTCTTTCTATCTTTCTTTTCTTTTTTTTTTCTTTCTTTTTTAAATATTTTATTTATCCATGAGAGACACACACACACACACACACACAGAGAGAGAGAGAGAGAGAGAGAGAGAGAGAGAGAGAGAGAGAGATAGGCAGAGACAGAAGCAGGCTCCCTGCTTGGAGCCCCATGTGGGATTTGATCCCGCGACCGCTGGATCACACACTGAGCCAAAGGCAGAGGCTCAACTGCTGAGCCACCCAGGCCTGTTTCTAAATAACACAATCACAACACAGCACGCTCGGGTGTGAGTCAAATGTGAGCTCCCCCTGACCTTCCTTTCTTGCTGGCCTCCCCCTAAGGGGGACTGCCTCCATCCTGTGCAGTTAACCACCCTGATGCCCAACACCCCCCCCCCCCATTTTTAGAAGGCATCCATTTTCCCATACATTGCAGATGTAGAAAGAGACAGTTCTGCGGGGATATGCAGTGTTTTTTTTTTTTTGTTTTTTTGTTTTTTTAACATAAACCAGACTGTACTGCTCGTGTTGTTCTGCAACTTTGCTCCCTTCTCAATTCTGTTGGGGACAGTCGTCCATGTCTAAATGGAGAGATCACCCCAGTTTTTTCGTGCTGTTCTAGAATATGCCGTGGTATGCATGCTCTCTGGTTCACCTGCCCATTCTCCTCCCTATCCCACGTGTTCTAGGTTCCAACTTTCTATTGTTGCATACAGTCCTGCAGCGGGCACCCTCGGGCTGCCTTCGGGGCTTCCCGGGCTTGCAGGGCTGGGGGACGCCCAGTTTCCAAGCAAGGACCTGCGAGCCTCTTTCGAGGCCACCAGAGTTCAGGTCCCGAGGGCCAGGTCCGAGCTGCGTGGCGGGGGACGACTGCCCGGAGTCCCCTGGAGCTCGCGGTGGAGCGGCTAAGGCTGCGCGGGCCTCCCGCCTGGCCTGGCCTCGGGGCGGCTGAGTGGGGCGCCCGCGGGCCAGGCGGGCAGGTGCAGAGGCGGCGGCGCAGGGGCTCAGGCGGGCGGGCCCTGGCGCGGGTTACGTAACTGGGCCGCTAATACTGCATTCCTGGTCCATGGAACCCAAATTAAAAGAGGAAATTATTCTCCTGATGCTCAGCTCGCCTAATCCCCATCTGTCTCTCCCCTGGTCCCCCGCGCTTGCATCTAAAGGTCTTGAACGCGCTCCAGATTTCTAATTTAGTTTGCTTATGCAACCAAAAATATTATGGCCGCGTTTCCTGGGGGTGATTAAGTCTATATTCTGGGCTCCAGGCTCACTAAAAACAGCAGCGCCAGGGCCCCGCGCCGCTCGCGCGCACACCACGCGCAGGCTTTTTTTGGTTCCTCTGAGGCGCGGGCCGCCCTGCAGGCGCGGGGGCCGGGGGGGAGGGCGGGGGCGGGGGTGGGGGCGGAGAGCCGGGGACTGCCCGGAGGGGAGGGAGGGTAGTGCATGCAGCAGGGCGCCGGGACGCCGAGATCGCAGCTGCTTGGGGTCCACTCGGAACGTCTGCCTCCTCCCTGGTCTTCTCTTCTCAGGCTCTGATGCTTGTGTGGCAGGTGCAGGAATCCAACTTCCCCGCGTGTGCTCCCACCCAGAGATCTACTGAGAGATGTTTGTTACACCATTGTTTATTCGGGAATAGCGAAAAATTGGAAAGAGCAGGACTTATCAATGGGGAGCCATCCAATAAACGAGGGGAACATCGGCACTCTGGGATACTATGTCAATGATAAAGTAATAATAATAATAATAATAATAATAATAATAATAGGGTAGATTAGGATGCATTGACATGGACCAGATGGTTAAATTTTTTTAAAAAGCGACTCAGGAAAATAGAGTATGTTCCACTTGTGTTGTTTATAATCCATAAGTACGGAAATGGAAGGTACAAAGAACTGTTAACATGGTTACCTCTGGGGTGGGGACCAGGACTGGGGGGGGGTAGTTAAAGAGACTTTGGGGGTTTTACTTCTGTATTATTGGAATCCTCCAAAGAGACCGTGTTCATGTGTTTCTTGTATTACTTGCTTTCAGCGTTATGGGGGAGGGGGACAGAAGAGCAGGGAGGCTCCTGGACTCTACCCTATTCTCTGGAAGCAGTAGTCAGATCAGGAGTGGGACTGGCTGGAAGTCCCTGCTCTCCACCTGCCTCTGACCACTGTTCTTTGAGATCTTGGCTGCTGGCATTCTTGGGGCCGAGGAAGGGAGGGCCTGGAGGCGCAAATGTTTGGAGGCAGAGCACTGGACCCGGAGTCAGAAACTTGGCTTCTAGTCCTGGAAGGTTGGCTCGGATGGCCAGGTCTCACTTATACCTGCTTTTCTGGCATCCTCTACCCTAACAGCCAGGGCGGGCTCTGTGACAAGAAGGTGTGGCTGCTCAGCCACCAGCTGTGAAGCCTGTGAGGACTCAGGTACTGCTGGAGAGGGGTCCCCTGACTCGGAGGCTGCCTGTATACAATGGGGTGTCTCTAGAGCACCCGGCAGACATCGCCAAGTGTGCACTGATTCTAGCAAGGTGTTATTTCAAATCAGGTTCCAGATGATTCTGGGATACCCTACAGGGTATCTACCCTACAGGGAGCTAATTTAACCAGGTCAGGACTTCTCCGGGCCTTCAGTATGCTCAGGCACACGGAGACCCTCCATGAGGGTGTGCTTAATGCAGCTTTTACCAAATATATATAAATCAGGGGTCCTTGGCCTCAGAGCCTCTCATGGGCCTAGAGAGCCACACACAAACCAATGAGCTAGTGAAGGCAGCAGCCCGGGCATGGAGGGTGGAAGTCATGGGTATGGGTTGGGGACACTTAGGACAAGGGTGATTAAGTACCACACTGTGTGAAAAAAAGAGGTCATTTCATCTGTGAGAGATTCAAAAACGCAGTCCTGCCGGTGGGATGTGTGGGGGGGTAGCAGGTCTGCCAGGGCAGACCCATGGGGCCAAGGTTAATCGGTTTTCTCAGAGTTCGACCTTCAAGCACGTGCACGTATGAGCACACGCCCCGGAACATACACACACATCACAAGCTCACACGCAAGAGCACACTCGCACAGAATGCACACAGGTGCACCTGTAAGGGCATAGACACTGCTCTTCTGGAGCACACACCCCCTCGCACTCACTCACACACACACCAACTCACTGGTTCCCTGCATATTACAAAGAAAAGCACACGTCCAGCACACACCCAGGCGCACACGTGCACACACCCTCACACCCACCCAAACCCATGGGAGCTCACCCCCGAGAAGGCGGGCACACAAAAGACACCGGAGCGCCCCCAGAAGCACGCATGTCCAGAGCACCAGCACCCCCCTGGAGTGCACACCCTGGGGCGGCCGTGGGACAGAGTCCGGATGTGCTCAGAGGACACACCTGCATCCACGCTCGTGCCCTCGCCCGCGCGGCGCTCCTTCGGGCGGCACAGTGTCCCTGCTTCTGCGCGAGCAGGGCCAGCGGGGGGTGGAGTGACGCCGTGGCTCATGGGGAACAGCACATTTAGCAAAGCGGTTCGCAGAAGGCATGTGTCCTTCGAGTATTTTTATCTTTAGCACTCATATGTCTAGCAGAGTCTGGGTGGCTCCATATTGCTACCAGGAAGGAGGGCAAGTGGCTGGATGGCAAAGCAGATGGCCTCTGGGTACGCAGGACACATGCCCCTTGCTCCTTGCCTCCAGCCCCCACCACCACGGTGTTCCCTCCTCGACCCCCTGGGCTCCTCAGAAGCCGATCCAGACTCCCCGCTTCTCACCAGGAATCTGGCCAGCAGGGCAGACCCCTCTCCCGGCCCCCACCCAGGGGAGGGGGGACAGGGTCTGCAGGCCCCCAATCCAGGCTCCCCCGTCCCCAGGATCTCAGCTCTCCCTCATGCTCGGGCCTGGGCCATAGCCAGCTGTGACACCTCTCCCCAGTCCCCCCACACGCATGCACCCTGCACTCCTCCCAAGCTGGCAGGAGGTCTGGGCATGTGCCCTGTGGCCCGCTGGCCGGTGGCAGACGGCCGCTGGATTTCGAAAACTATTTAATCCCAGGCTTCTGACGCACCCGGTTCACCATCGAGCAGGATCTAGTGCCCACGGATCTGATGTCAGAGGGCGGCCCTGGCACAGCTCCATCCTTCCTGCCCACATGGCAGCGTGGCGGAGCCGACAGCGAGCAAGCGGAGCCCCAGAGCCTTCTCCTCTTGACTCACAACCATTTTGCTTCCCACTAGGCCTGCGAACCCCTACCAACCCCTTCTTAAAAAAAAAACACGCTGTCGTAAAGCCTAATAGTAAGGAAAAACAATCAGGAGCTAGCAAGTGAAGAAGGCAGATAAGCAAAACGTTATGACTTTGTGTCTCTTTCAGAACAATAATAAATGTATTTAGGCAGAGGGAAAATACTGGAAAAACTAACAGTGGCTATCTTTAGAAATTTATCATTCAACAAATATGTACGGCACACCTACTGTTTGTCAGACTCGCTCTAGGTGCTGGCGTTATGACAGTGAAGGGACGAAACCCTTAGGAATCTTATATTCTAGAGAGTTAACAGATAAGCACAAATTCCTAAATTCAACGTATACTATTTTTAAATGGTGACAAACGCAATGGGAAAGGGGTGGGGAGAAGGGATACGGGGTATTGAGGGGGGTGTAGTTTTTAAATGATTTTTTTTATAGGTTTAGATTTATGGAAAAAATAACATCGTACAAACGGTTCTCCCAAACCACTCCCTCTACGCTCGGTTTCTCCTGTTATTGACTTACGTGGTCCTTACATCATGATGGTACGGCTGTTACGATTAATGAGCCGGTATCAATACACTGGTATGGACTAATGTCTGTAGTTTGTTCAGATTTCCTTGGTGTACCTAACTTCCCTTTTTTTTTTTTTAATCTTATTTATTGATTTGACAGAGAGAGAGCACGAGCAGGGGCAGAGGGAGAAGCAGGCTCTCCTGGAGCAAAGAGCCCGATGATGTGGGGCTCCATCCCAGGGCCCTGGGATCGTGACCTGAGCCGAAGGCAGACGCCTAACCGACTGAGCCACCCAGGGGCCCCTTTAATTTCCTTTTTTTTTTTTTTTTTTTTTGTTCCAGGAGGCCCTTCAGGAGGACACATGAGACTTAGCTCTCTTCTGCCATGGCTCTTGGCAGGTGACAGTTTCTCTTCCCTTGTGTTTGATGACTGTGGCAGTTCCGAGGACTATCAGTCAGGAGTTTTGTATTGAAATTTGCCTCGTGTTTTTCTCATGATTGGACCAGGGCTCTGGGTTTCCAGGAGCAGGATCACAGAGGTAAGGTGCTATTGTCATCTGTCCCATCAAGGGAACATGCTAGCAATATGATTTATAGCTCTTGGCATTGACTTGTATTGGCCAGGATTCGCCCCGATGTCCCCCGTTCCATGCTGCCCTCTCGGGAAGGAAGTGGCTGTGTGCAGCCCACACTCGAGGAGCAGGAATTGTGCTCCCCCATTTAGGGTGACGTAGCTGCATAAGTTATTTCAGATTCTTTCGCACAGGAGATTTGCCTTTTCCCCATTTATTAATTTATGCACTCACTTACTTATAATGGACTCATGGATGTTTATTTTACATTTGGGTTATAATCCAATGATGTTTCATTTTGCTGCTCCATTTGTTCTAGCTTTGGCTGTCGGGAGCTCTTTACACGCTTCCTGTGACCTGTCATTATTTTTTTGTTTTAAGTACATCCTTACTTTCTGGCAGGACAAGATGCTCCAGGCTCATCCTGTATATCTCCACCCTCAGTCCTAGAATCAGCCATTTCTCAGGAATCCCTAGTTCCTTTTATTAGAGAAGATGGGAAAGTAAAACTTGGGCACTAGGTATGTTCTGTATCTTTTAATTTGGTAGTCAACAAAGGCTTCTCCAAGAAGATGATATGTGAGTAAAAACCCAAAGAAGGTGAGGAGCAAACCATGGAGACCTTGAGGGGAGGGAGTGCTCCAGGCAGAGGAACAACAAGTGCAAAGGTCCTGAGGTAGGCATGTGCATTGTGTACGCAAGGAACAAGGAAGTCAGTGTGTCTAGGGCCAAATGAGAGGCACAGGACATGATGTTTGGGAAGGTGCAGATGGGGCAATCAGAAAGGACTGTGGCTTTTCCCCAGATTAGTCAGGGTGGGGTGCAGACATATGACATAATCTAACTCACTTTTTAATAAAATCACTGGCAACCAGGCAGCCCGGGTGGCTCAGTGGTTTAACACCACCTTCAGCCCAGGGCATGAGTCTGGAGACCCGGGATCGAGTCCCGCGTCAGGCTTCCTGCATGGAGCCTGCTTCTCCCTCTGCCTATGTCTCTGCCTCTCTCTCTCTCTCTCTCTCACTCTCTCTCTCTGTCTCTCATGAATAAATAAATTAAATCTTTTTAAAAAAAAATCATTGGCTCCTGTACTGGGAATAGAACGAAGGGGGCAAGGGCAGATGATGCCATTGCACGGATTGGGAGAGTGATGATGTTGGCTTAGATCAGGTCACAGCAGTGGAGGCAGACATCCAATCTTCTGACAGATTGGATGCTGGGTAAGAGCTGGAAGGACGGTCCTAAGGTTTGCCCAATTCTGGAAGAAGGCAGTTGTGGGGCGGACTGGAGGAGGAGCAGGTTTGGAAGGGTTCCAGGAGCTCACATTTTGGACACATTAGTTGAAAGTCCCCTCCTTCACCCAGTCTGGAGTTCAGGGCAGAGGGTGGGCTGGAGGGTGAGTGGGTCCCCGGCCTCCCCACCCTCTTCCCGTGGCACAAGTGGCCACAAGGCAATGGGTTTAGGCCCATGTGGTGTGGATGCCCTGAACCGGGGCTGAACATAGGCCCTACGCGCCAGCCCTCCACCATGAGCAGACAGAGGAGGCTTTGAGAATCCTGGCCCCAGATCCCAGCGAGGGCTTGGTCAGCTCCCAAACAACTCTTGGCTTTGCTTGGATCCGGATTTGCCCAGCACATGGGGGCTCAGCACAAGGAAATGCCCCGAAGCGGAGAATGGGGTTTCTCTCCAGCAGGGCGCCCCCTAGGGTGGGACTCGGGGGGGACATGTCTACTTTTTCCTCAGCGTTCAGCCCCTGGGCCCCTGGCGACAGTCATCAGCCCTGCAGAGTGAACGAAGGTCATATTCTTGAGGGCAGCCTCTCTGACCTGAGGGAGGTGACAGCATGAGGTCACTAGACTCCTGAAACCAGAAGATGGAGGTGGGCGGGGACAAGGGCAGAAGGAAGGAGAGGTGAGGTGAGGGGATAGGAGATAAGGGGAGGGCAAGGTCTGGGGGGAGACGCAGGCCGGAGAGGAGATATGGGGAGGCTGGCAGCCCTGGGCCCTCTTCAGGCTTCTTAGGCTGACAAATGGGAGCCATCAGATAGGCTTTGTGCCTCCTCCCTTTGGTTCACACCCAGAAGGGCCCGTCAGCAAACACTGCGGGCCCCACCCTCCCAATGCACGCACACTCAGACCACCTCCCACCGCCCTGACTACCTCCACCCTGGACAGGCCAGCACCTTCTCTGACTTGCACCTCCATGAGAGCCTCCCCCATGCCCCCCAGTCTGTTCTCAGAGTAGCCAGAGCGATCCTTTTAAAACAAAACAAGATCAGGCCATCCCACGGCAAACCCTCACAGGCTCTCCCCACAACCCCAGAGCACAAAGGCCTCTCCTTGGCCCTGCTCAGCCTTCCCTCCACCTTCCCGTCCTGGCTCCAGTCCTCATACACTGGCCTCTTGGTTGCTCCTCTGACACACTAGGCATCGCCTGCCTCGGGGCCTTTACACTTGCTGTGCCCTCTGCCTGGACCATTTCCTCCAGCGCTCTACATGCCTATTCCTTCACTTTCTTCAGAGATCAGCTCAGATGTCACCTCCTCCGAGGCCTTCCCTAGACCCCCTTCCAATACTGTTGCTCACTGCCCCCTATACTCAGCATAGTTTTTTTTTTTTTTAGACTGATCACCGTTTTATATACATTTATTTAAGCTTTCCCCACTACAATTGTTTTATCCAGCAATGTATCCCCAGCACCTGAAACAACCGCCAGACAGGCAGGTGCTCCATGAATAATTTGTCAAATAAATGAATAATCATCTCGCCCCTCTGAGAGACAGCTCAGGCCACCCTCTTCAGGAACAACCGACCGTCTCTCAGAAGTTCTTTTTTTAGGTTTTTATTTATTTATTTATTTATTTGTCAGGGAGAGAGAGAAAGTGAGAGAGCACAAGCAAGGGGAACAGCAGGCAGAGAGAGGGGGAGAAGCAGGTTCCCCACTGAGCAGGGAGCCCGATCGATCGTGGAACTCTGGGATCATGACCTGAGCTGAAGGCAGACGCTTAACCCACTGAGCCCCCCCAGGCGTCCCTCTCAGAAGTTCTGAGAGTGACATAGAACCTGCCAAAAATGGGGAAACTCAGCAAAACCTCAACAGAGCCAATCACACTATCTGCAGACCTGCGATGCCACCTGCCTTCCCCATTCCCTTCTGTGGGGCTGAGCCTCACACCATCCTGAGGCCTGTCCCCTCCCCACCCCCCACTCCCAGTGCTCCAGAGCCAGCCAGGCCCTGGATCCTTCTGGGACACCTGCTAAACATCTCCTTATCCCCCTCTTCTCCAGCCCCACTGTCCTCTTGCTCATCAGCTCGTGGGCACAGCAGGTCCCTGGCCTCTCTTGTGTCACTACAAGCCAGTTTCCACAGGGATCCAGAGCCATCTCGCTACTGAGTACATCTGACCTGCTCCCTGCCCTGCTGGTCCTCAGGATAGAGACCAAAGTCCAGTGACTCGGCCTCTCCAGCCTCCCTCCACCTTTCCCTTCCTCTGTGTGCTTGCTGGGATCAGCCCTGGCACCTGCCGCCTTCCCATCGTCCAAACACCCTGCCACGTCCCCCTCTCCACAGCCCTATTCTCATGAGATCGCAGCTCACTGTGTCATTGTCACTCGCTTCCTATGTTGAGGTCCGGGGGGTGCAGCCCAGCCGCTGGGCACCGCAAGCCTGCCGGTGAGTTGGATGTTTCTCAGGGGATGAGGAACGGCCGGTGGGAGCTCTGGAGGGGCCGAGATCTCCGGGTCTGTCCAATGGCACCACACTGCTGACCTGGCCCCAATCCCTATATTCCATGAGGGAGGACCTGGGTCTGTCCTTCAGGGTCTGACACGGGAGAGGCTCTTGGGAGGTGTCCATTGATTGTCAGATTGAATGACTGACTCAGTAGCAGCTCCGAGTAATTTTTTTTCCCTTTTTTGCATTTCTGTATTTTCCTATTTTATTTATTTATTTTTTTAAATGTCTGAGCTGAAGGCAGACAGATGCTCAACCACTGAGCCATCCAGGCATCCCGTGTATTTTCCTATTTTAAAAAACCATCTACATCCCTCATTTGAAAAATGAAAACCAAAAACTTACCTTGCAAATTCATTCTTTTATTAAAATGTTGATTAGAAAGGAACTCTTCCCACATCTTCCAAAGCTGAACAGCTAGATGCACACCCTGGGCCCCTCCTGGGTATATACCGAATAGAAATGTGTCCATAGATTCACAAGAGACAAGAACTAGAATATTCACGGTGACATAATTCATGACAGCCAGGAGCTGGAACCTACCCAAATGTCCATCAACAGGAAAATGGGTGAAAATGCTATGGTAAGTCACACGGTGGCCCGCTACCAGTGGTGAGAATGAATGTCCTGTATGTGGGCGAATTTCACCAACATAGTATCGAGCAAAGGAAAGCAGACACAAAAGAGCACATTGCCTATGTCTCCATTCAAGTTCCATTTAGAAGCAGGCCGAAGGGGCCCATGGGGTTGGGAGTCGGGAGAGAGGCTACTCTCGGGGAGCCCAAGGGGGCTTCTGGGTGCTGGTTCCATGGGCACGCTCAGCCTGTGCAATTCATCCAGCTGTATACTTGTGAGCTCTCTCTCTCTCTCTCTCCAATAAATAAATAAATCTTAAAAAAAAAAAAAAGTAAATGAGAAAAAAAGACATGCGTCCTGGAGCAGGTTAAACCTACCACTTTTTTTCTGTCCAAAGGGAGGTGGTGGGCAGCTGCCGTGTGTTTGTCTGTCATCGGCGCCATCAGAGTTTCTCCCTGGTCTCCAAGACTCCCAAAGCCCCAGGCAGGGGCTTCTGGTTCCAGTAAGCCTCAAGAATGCCAGGAGCTGGGCACCTGGGTGGCTGGGTGGCTCAGTGGTTGAGCGTCTGCCTTCAGCTCAGGGCATGATCCTGGGGTCCCAGGATCGAGTCCCACGTCGGGCTCCCTGCATGGACCCCGATTTTTCTCTGCCTATGTCTCTGCCTCTCTCTGTGTGTCTCTCATGAATTAATAAATAAAATCTTGGGATCCCTGGGTGGCGCAGCGGTTTAGCGCCTGCCTTTGGCCCAGGGCGCGATCCTGGAGACCCGGGATCGAATCCGTCGGGCTCCCGGTGCATGGAGCCTGCTTCTCCCTCTGCCTGTGTCTCTGCCTCTCTCTCTCTCTCACTGTGTGCCTATCATAAATAAATAAAAAATAAAATAAAAATCTTAAAAAAAAAAAGCATGCCAGGAGCTTTGGGGTCAATTCCCAAGGTAAACCCTGCCATGATAGTTGAGGCTCTAGAATCAGGGCTGGGAGTGCCGACCCTGTGGGTTCCGTCTGGGCCTCCTTGCCACAAGCTGGGAGGCAGGGCTGTGGGCTGTGGGCATGCTTGGTGTGGGAGGTCAGAGTGCAGGGGCACAGGCTGCCTGGGTCCCTGAGTTATCCCACAAGCTCTCTGCACCTTCAGGTCCCTGCAGGGTGGGGGGCTGTCTCCACTTCAGAGCCTCCCACCCCAACCCTGCAGAGAACCTTGAGTGGGGGGCACCTGCTTCTCCTCCACTCATGAGCTGGGGAAGCCCAGGGGCCCCGTGTGACCTTGCACCTTGCACCTCGCCCCCAAAGGTCACTACTGGCTGGTGCTTCAGGGGGTTCAGGTTGCCACAGTCGGGGGCGGAGCAGGGTGGTAGGGTGAGGGCACAGATCCAGCGCTGCCCTCTGGGGCCCAGCCAGGCATGGTTATTTATAACCTCGGGTCGCCTTACCTCCTGACCTTCAGCCGGGGCCTTCAGCCATCCGCAGCGATCAGCATCTCCTGCTGCCCCCTGGGAGCAAACACCCCTGCTGCCCTCCCCGGGCCGGGCCTCGCCACAGGGCCCTGCATGAAGCAGGATGTTGACCAGAGTCGGTGCCCTGTGACTCCCGCAGGCGGACCCTCCATGTGTGAGTTGGGAGAAGTGGGTGCTTTGGGGGGACCCGTACAAGAAAAACTAGAGCTCCTCTAGTCCCAGCCTTCCCAGGTAGAAAACGTTGGTCTATTCTGGTGGCGGTTTCATGTGTCATACGGGGCTCCCCAGCCCGGGTCTGCTCAAAGGGCTGCCCTCTCTTCAAAGCCAGTGGGGAGGAGGCAGCCCTGGGCGCTGGACCCCTCCCCTGACATGGTCCCTGGAATTACACCAGACAAACTGCCTTCCTCCGACCCAGCAGCTGCCGCTCATCCCCACACGGCAGTGGAAGCTCGGGGGAGCAAGTGACTGGGCCAAGGTGACGCGGCCACCCACGGCAGATCCCCAGCTCCTGGCTGATGGCAGGAGCTTGATGCCAGGACCCTTGATTATTACACGGAGGAACCATTAAAAGGAGACCGGGGTGGGGGAGATGGGTGCATTCATGCATTCATTCATTCACATTTTTGTTGAGCACCTACAAGGCGCCAGACACGATTTCAGGCAGAAATCCTTACCCTTGTGGAGCTGATGGTCTAGGCTACAGAGGCAGCCTCTGGAGCCATGGGTCAGGCAGCTGCTGAGGGGCTTGAGTCCTGAGGAGGGAGACTGAGGCAGGGAGCAAGGAGGCCATGCTAAGTGTGCATGTGGGACTGTAGCACTGAACTGATTGTTTGCTACAGGCGCCCGAGGCCACATGAGTGTTAACATCCCAAGCCCCTGACCGTTTTGTCTCAACAATGAGCGCCCTCCCCTAAGCAGCTTCAAGTGATCTTCACCCAGGGCAAGGGGTGCAAGTCTCCCCCAACACCCAGTCTTGGCAGTCATCCTGAAAGAAGCCACAGGACTGGGCCCTCCGTGGGCCTGGTTCTGCCCGGCGCAGGGAGGAACTGAGTCAGGAGGCTTGAGGAGGGTGGCAGTGAGCGAGGGAGGAGTCTGGATGCTTCCTTCCTGTTCTGCCATGCTCTCACACACTTTGAAACACTCAGAGGAACTTTGGCTGTGTGGCTTGACCATCCCCTGACCCTCTCTGAGCCATAGTTTCCACAAATAAGAATGAGAGTAGTCGGCTTAGATGAGCCATTTCGGCTCTGGCTGCCAGGGGTCCTGGTCTCCGAGTCTGGGTGCATCTGTGAGTGCTCCCCCTGGCTGGACGCAGCCCAAGGGCACAGGTACCAAGAGGTGGCCAAGAACCCACGCCGGGGTGAGGAATTGCTGTGTGGGTACACACACGTGTGCCTGGCTGTGTGCAGGACCTGCTTGCAGCCACATGTGGGTAGGAGGATGCTTTTGTGGGTAAGTGGCTGAATAAAATCATATACACGGGTGGCAGTGTGCATCTTGGTGTGTGCGTATGGGACAGTTTATGTGGGAGTGGAAAGGGGACAGTGTGTGTACAAATGTGGAGTGTGTGTGTTGGGGGATGAGTCACACATCTCTAGGTCCAGGTGTATATGGAGGGTGTGGGGTGTGTGTGTGTGTGTGTGTGTGTGTGTGTGTGTGTGTTGTTGTTGTTGGAGGGATTGGCTTGAGGCAGGGGATAAAAAGCCTGGTGGGGGGCCTTTTCCTCATTCCGCAAACCCCCTCTGTCCACATGGTCAGCCTGCGGCTGACAGGCCCTGACCAGTCCATGAACTCAGGGTCTGGGAGAGTCAGCGGCTTTTCCAACCTCTGTGCCAAATGGGATGTCAGCACGGGGGCGGAGGTGGGGGTGCAGGTCGGGGAAGGTGGCGATGACTTCATGACAACTGGCTGCCGAGCAGCTGGGGGTAGGGGGTGGGGAGCTGTGGCCTGGCAGCAGCGGTAGCAAGAGCAAACCTGCTCCGTTGGCCCCTGTGTGGGGCAGGGCCTGGGGATCACTCTGGGTGGAGGAGGCAGCCCAGCCAACGGGCTCGCACTTCCTGGGGACTCTTTGGTTCTTTCTGTGGGGGCTGTGGCTCTGCCGGGCCTCATGGGAAGGTGGGCAGGGGAGCTCTCAAGGAGTGAGCACCCTCCAGGGGCTTTCCTGCACGATCCCATAAAGCTGACAGCAACCCCATGAGTGAAGGACCCTTATGCCTATTCTGTGGATGAGGGCACGAGCTCAGAGGCAAAGGGACATGTCTGAACCAGCCTGGGGACATGGGTTGCTGTGTTTCCTACTTCACCTCCTAGAAACAGGGGATGGGGCACAGAGTCCTCCAAACCTGCTCCTTTGTGGGTGCCTTGAAGCTTGGGTATCAGACCTTCTCTGAGTCTTCAGACCCAATGCTCCTAATCCTTCCCCAAAGGGCCTCCTTCCTGGGGAGGCCCTCCACACACCTCTCTACAATTTAGGGGGTGACAGACATCCATAACCATGCAGGGCCGGCTGCCACAAGCCAACAGAACCCCTTGCAGGTGGAGACCCTTTGTCCAAGCACAGGCCAGGGGCTGGGTCTATTTCAAGGACCTGGCCTTGGTGTAGGCCAGGCTGCCTTGACTCACGGGGATCAGACTTCCTTGGCTCCTTTGTGGGGTTGGAGTGGCCCCAAGATCACAGACCCGGGGGTGGGTGCGAGTACCGTCTTTGCACCCAGAAGCTGAGGTCAGCTTTCGGGATACTCTTTCTTCAGCCATTTACTAGTTTCTCATAATAATAATAACTGCCCCTGCCCAAACTTTATAGTCCACAAAATACTTTCACAAACGCTCTCTCACTTAGTCCTCACTAGCCTTGTGATGAGGAGCCAGTACACCCATTTTACAGAACGAGAAATGGAAGCTCAGGGAGGGAGCTTCTGTGACTAGTGTCAGATCACGGGCCAGGAAGCGGCGCAGCTCCGGCCAGCCTGAGCCCCCATCCAGATCCAGTTCAAAGGCCTGAGCCCGTGTCCAAATGTGCTTCAAAGAAGTGTGGAGACTGTGGGCTGGCGTCTCCCGGGCCCGACTGCACCAGCCCGCCGGCACAGGGACCAGACTGCTCCCCAGCCTCCCCTCATAATTTTAGAGGCTGGGGGTGGGAAAAACGTAAAGCAGCAAAGTGACTGCTCCACGAGATAGTGGGGGTGGGAGAGGGTACTGGGGGGTCCCCCGCTGCCCAAGGCCTTGGGCTCAGGCAGGGACTCAAGGGACCCGTAGGTCCTGGAATATGAGGCCGTGGGCAGGATTGCCATGCTCTCATCTGGTCGTGGCAAAATGAGAACGACCGGGACAATGTAGTGAGGTTTTCCCGGAGTCAGACCCACAATGTGAAGCGCACTCCTTTCACTTGTACTGTGTATGTTCAATTGTGTATGTGTGTTTAAAAAGAACTTTCCTTTGACATTTCCTTTTAATGTCCTTAACTCAGCAAAATACAGACCTGGTGACCACGTCCCATCCTCAGGTGTTTTCTGGAAATGTCAGTGCCCCAAGAAATCGGACAGATGGGAGCCACCGAGCTAGCTCTAGCCCTAGGTGAGCCCTGGCATGGAGCGAGATGTTTTTTAATTGAGGGATGATGTCTGAATGGCTGGAAAAATCTCGGGGAGGGGGTTGGAGAAGAGACTGGGGTTCCTGCCCAGACAGCCCTCTGGGCCCCAGAGCCCAGGCATCCCCAGGAAACCCGAGCAGAGGAACATCTGAGTAGCTGCAAAGGGAATTCTGAGAAAGGCCTCGGGGCCAGTTCTCCCTGCCACACACCCTTAGCCTCTTCCCTGACCCCGAGCCAGGAGGAAATGTTCCCTTAAACCCCACCCCTGCCTTCCCCACCCGGCCCCCCAAGGCTGCTCCAAAATAGCCCAGGCCTGGCAGGAGACATCATGGGTCCGGCTGGCTGCCTGCCCCTCCAAGAGGACAAATATAGAGGGACACTGGATACCAACAGGAGACCTGGGACCTGGGGAGCCCCATGGCTGTGGCACTGCCTGCCCCGCTCCCATCCTTCCCAGCCCTGCACCCACCAACAGGGCAGCTGGGAGGCCAGCGCCTCCTGGCCTGGCCAACCCACCCTGGGACGTGTCCCAACATGCCCAGAGCAGAGCTGGAGGCTGGCCCAAGAGGACACCAGGCCGAGCTGGGCAGCTGGGCGTGTGCATGGGGACACCTCCTCTATCCCGGGGGTCTCAAAGCACTTCTATAAGCGTCACTGCCCACAGGGGACTCCCAGGAGCAGGAGAACCGGGGTGTCTCCCAGGTGGAACCACTCCGCCTTCTGTTCTTCGCAGCTTCCCAACGAGGCCAAAGCCATAAACCTGGGGGTGTGGGAGGCGGACAGAGGGCAGGCAGCCAGGCCAAACCCCAATAAACTGCTGGTTGGATCGAATTGCAAATAATTAGTCCTGATCACCAAAGCTGCCTCCACCCTCCACTCCCGGGAATTAAAGGTCAAAGGGCAGAGCTGCTGACGCAAATGTCAGGGGAGAAACGCGATTGGGAACAGCTGGGCTCCTGCGCCCGAGGTCAGCGGCGGCCCGGGCCCTGGACAAGGTGTCCCCCAGCCTGGGGCTCCCGGCGCGCTCGGGGCGGGGGGGGTGCTCCGGGGGCTCCGCTCGCTCCCCTGCTCTGGTTCGAGGGTCACCAGAACCTGCTGGGGGGGGTCCCAGAAATTCCCGGGAAATGGTGCCGCTGGGTGCTTGGAGCGAGGGGGCCGAACGGCAGCTCGGTGTCCTGGGAGATGTGAGCCCCCCTCCCACCCTGAAACAAGAGAAACTTCTGCCTTTCGGGCCACGGGGAGCCTGTCCCCTAACGCCCGCGGCGAGCCCGGGGAGACCCAGGGCAGGCGCCCGCCGGCCACACCGTGCTCTGTGCGCCAGGGGCGACCCCCAGCGGTCAGGGTGAGCCTGGGCCTTGGGCGTCGGGCGAGGGAGCTGGGAGCTCGGCCCGGGGCTGGTGGCTGGGGACCCCGGGGTTCGGTTTTGGTAAGGGGGCTGCTGGCTTCAGGGGTATTTTAGTACGTGCTGAGTCTTCCTAGTTGTGCCGAATCTCACCCTAAATGTCCACCATTAGCAAATCAGCTCCACCGTGTCAAAGAAGGCAGTGCCATCTGGCCCTAAACCTGCCCCTCCTCCTGGCTTCCCTGCATCTATAAATAGCACCACCACCCTCCCGGTCCCTCAGGCCCTAAACCTACGAGTCATCTTCCACTGCTGCCCACACTGGGCTGGGTGCCGGCCCTGCCCCTCCTCTCGCTGCAGTCTCTCTTCCATCCTTGAGAGTCGCGGCCACTACCCAGTCGGCTGGCCTCTCACCTGGGCTACTACAGCCCCAACCAAGGCGCTGGGTCTGACCTGGGTATGCGCCGGCCTCCTCCACGTACTGGCTGTGTGACCTTGTGCAAGTTACTTAACTTCTCTGAGCTCAGCTTCCTCTGCTGTAGGGGGAGGATAGTAATCACAGTGCCAGCCTCCTAGAGCATTGCATGAATCTACGATAGGATGGACATAAAGACCCTGTCACACGGACATGCCCCGTGCATGTCAATTATTACAGGCCCTCCTTCAGTCCAGTGCCTCCATTCAGGAAACCCAGGCCGGAGAGCTGGAGTGAGAACTACCATTATGTGTTGCGTTCCAGGTGTCTTTACAGCGTGCTACAGAGCAGGGGGAGTGGAAGTTCCTGGAGTCTAGAAGCTTCTCCACCACTGCCTCCATCATCACATTCCAGGACCCAGAACCAAAGACCACCTCCTGAGTCCACTGGTCCCATCTTAGGGTCTTCAGGGGTGAGTGTACCTGGGTAAGTGTTGAGATCACTCGGCCACTGCAGATATCTCCTGGAACGAGACAACTCCAGGTCACGTTCAGTGGCCGTGAGTCAGGGTGACCCATCTGCAAGGTGATGAGTGAGGCTGCGCACGTTGGCCTGGCACAGCGTCTGGGCAGCAGGCCAAGCAGGGGCGTGGCCACCAGGCAGGTGCCTCCCCCTGCAGCTGCCCCGCCCCACGGCCCTCTCCCTGCTCAACCTCACCCACTTCCGTCCCCAGGGGCCTGCACACTGGGGGCCCGAGGGAGGTGGGCCGGCTGATTCGGCCCCTCCGCATCCAGGCCTGCTTCCCTGTCGGCGGATGTTTTCAACGGTCCGCCCGTGACTGAGCACCTGGAGCCCATACACTGAATTGGGCAGGCTTGCTCCGGAAAGAGATTTTCAAAGGAGACTTTCACCTACAGAGAGGGGCAGCAGGAAAAGCAGAGCATCCAGATTCGACTGTGGGCCTGTCTCTGGACACACCCTTTGTGTAAGACAGTTGCTCTCTTGGGGTCGGTTCTGCTCCTGAGACACTTGGCAATGGCAGGAGACACTTTTGTTACCACAACTGGGGGGTGTGCCTGCGCTCCTGGCATCTAGTGGGTTGAGGCCAAGGATGCTGCTAAATATCCCACAGTGCACAGTCCAGACCACACAACAGAGAATTATGCTGCCCCAGTGTTGGCAGTGTCCGGGGCGAGACCCTGGCCTAAGCGCCGTCCCTCTGGTGGGGAAACCCCTGCCTCAGCTGCCTTGAAGGCTAAGGAAAGTGATGCTTGTCAGGGATCCAGGACTGGGCCTAGCTCATGCTCTGTTCCCAAAGGACCTTCTGGCCCTAAGGCCTTCACTTGGCCTGGGACACCCGAGCTGGTGGGCAGAGGTGGGCTGGGCACATGTTCCGACCACAGGAGAATTTTCTGAAATGATCTTGCTGTTACTGCCCTACCCTGCTTGGGGCAGAGTTTCTAGAACAATCGAGTGCTCACTTTTTAAGGCTTCCAATGAAGAAAAAGCAGGCCCTGAAGCAGGAGCCCACCCTCTAGGCAGGTGAATTGTGTTAGAACCTGGGCACTCGAGATTTCTCCTCTCAAACCTTGGCCTCTGGTGGTCTCTTCGGGGTCCACCCGCCCACCCCTTTTACCTGCATTTTCGGGGAGGCGAGAGGACTAGAAGCAAAAATGCTCCTTCGGAGCAGTTCTCAGACTCAGCGGGAAGACCCCAGGCGGGGAGGAGGGTTTGTGAGGATGTGTGTCACTAACGCCCTGTGCGTCATCCCCCTGGCAAGGCCTCCCTGCCACTCACTGCAGTGGACACCTGCTTCCCCCTCAGCCTCAGCAGCCATGGGGTCAAGTGTCTTCTTTACAAGAACCGTCCCCAAATACACACTGCCTTTTCCCCTGGGCTGGGGTGGGGGTGCCCGGATCAGAGCCCTTACACCTGGCCAGGGCACTGATCTGCTGGTTTACCTGACTGATGTGGAACGGCCTAGGAGGCTGCCCTGGAGGAGGGTAGAAGGTCAGGCTAGTCAACAGAGAAGGATCCCCCCTCACCCTACCCCCCCACCTGGTCCTGCTCGCTCCTTGAGACTGGGGGACCCAGGGGGTTCAGACCACAGGCCCCCCCCCTCTGGGTCAGGCATAGGTGTCAGGCTGGGGTGGGGCTGCTGGCTGCATGGGAAGCCCGCTGACCCTGGGGACAAGCCCGGACACGCAGCTGCTCCTGAACAGGAAGTGGCTGCGGTGGGGGAGGGTAACGCGGGGGAAGGGAGACCAGACCCAAGGACATCAGACTGGCTGAGTGCGAGTAACAGGGCCTAACAAGGAGGAACCTGGGTGGCTCAGTGGTTGAACATCTGCCTTCAGCTCAGGGCCTGACCCCAAGATCCTGGGATCGAGTCCTGCATCGGGCTCCCCACATGGAGCCTCTGCCTCTCTCCATGTCTCGAATGAATGAATGAATGAATGAATGAATGAATGAAATCTTTAAAAAAAAATCAAAAAAGAAAAAAAAAAGGGCCCAACCATAGGATCTGCACCGAGTCTGCCGGTGGGAGCAGCCTCCTGCCACGGGAGTCTCTTCTCGGGGGAAACACGTTCGTCCTTAGTGGGCATTTCTTGCTGATGGTTTGATGCCCAGCCCTTTCCTTACCTTTCCTTCTACAGCTTAGCTCCGCTGCCGACGGGCTGGGGCGACTGCCCTCTTCCTCCGAGGTCCCGTGCCTGTTCCCTCCCAAGGGTGCTTGGAGGCTGCAGCCATCCCACCTCCCACAGTCCTCTCCTGCGGAGGCTCCGCTGCTGGCCAGGGCGCCTGGGCTGCTGGGCTTCCTGCCCAAGGAGAGCTCTGGGCCCTGGCCCCTGAGAAGGGCCGGGCACCCTGGTTGCTGTTACCAAAGCTTCCTTCCCGAGACCCCTTAGCCCTCCGGCTGCTCCCACTCCCATCCAGCTTTCCTCCCAAGGCCACAGCCCCTGACATCCCACTCCAGCAGCGTGGCTCCCAGGCCCTGCTCTCCTTGACGGGCTCTGCGCAGGAGGCTGGGCAAGGGCGGAGAAGATCCTGACAGTGGTGGGGGTGAGAGGAGTCCTCTTCCTGCCCCAGGGAGGTGAGGGACAGTAGCTGTGCACAGGCACAGTCTGGGACATTCTACCCACCAGAAGAGGGCCCTGGGCAACCCTGAACCCCCTCAGGCATTGAACTCCCCAGGCCTGAGGATGGCAAATGCGGCTGTGTGACACACCTGTCCTCACCTGGCCTGTGTGTATGTGTGAGCATGCGCACTCGCATGGGGGAGCACTCCAGTCTAGAACACCCAAAGGCCATGGGGAGGCCACAGCAAGGGCCCTGGCTCCTAGCCCACTCAGGCTGGCCTCACCTCCTCCTTGGGGCCTGCCTCCCCATATGCTTGCCGTCTCCATCTCCCCCATCTCCACCAGGAGGACCCAATAGCTTCTTCCAACCAACTCTGGTGGTGGTGCTGTGGTTGGGAGGGGCCCTAGGTGGCCCTAACCCCCTTTTGCTCCTGATGTTTGTTTAGGTTCATGGTCTCAGCTCATCCAACCCCATCATTTGACAGAAGACTGAGAGCCAGGGAGAAAATGCCCCTAACACTGGGGGCTCCTTGAGACAGGGGTTTAAGCTTCCAGGCAGAGGCCCTGCGTGTAGATGCCAAGGGTGAGCCAGAGCAAAGTGGGCTCAGGGATGGGCTCCAGCCACACCGCCCCTTCCTCTCATCCTTACCCCTTCTCTCCCCCTTTTCAGCAGCAGTTATAAAATCCAGGAAATAAATGTGGATTGATGGCCTATAAAGGGCTTAGTTGGTGCTGTGACCTGCTGAGTTATGTAACTCCCATTTATTATTGGCCTTGGACGAAGTTTCTATTGAAGCAGCTCACGAAGCTGATTCCATGACATTTCCTTTCGCCTTATTCAGTGGCTGCAGCTGAAATTCCTCCGCAGCTTCAAAGAGCAGCAGTGGGGGTGTGGACGGTTTCAAAAATCCCCTTCTTCGATCCCCTGGGCCAATGTTCCTCTCTGCCACTGCTCACATCAGCAGCAGTCCCGGACTCTGGACCGCCTGCCTTCCTTTAGGTCCCTGGGCTCTAGGCTGCCCTAGAGGGGCAGCTGGGAAAAGGTGTCCTCCCTGTCCCTGATGAATGAAAGGGGAACAACTCGGAGCTGGAGGAATCAAGAGGCGGCCTGAGTAGAAAGAGCACTGAACTAAGAGGCAAGAGCTCTAGTCAGATCTCTGCTGTTGGCATAATGGCCACTCTGGGCCTCGGCATGCTTGTTGGGAAAGGGGAGCCGTTTCCTGTATTCGTACAATCAGACCCCCCGGCACACACCTGCCCTGGTTTGGTATGGCCTGCCTTGCTGGGGTGGACGGCCCGGTGAAGGTGAAAGAGAGGGAGGAGAGGCTGGCAGTCTCTCTTTGGGGTGAACAAAAAAGGTCAATACCAACGTGGTGCCACCCTGGGTTCAAAAGGGAGCAGAGCCCAGCCTCCCTCTCTCAGGCAGTTTTCCCATGCCCTGCCCCTTTTCTGCTCTGGCAGGGGTAGCATGGGGAAGCCAAGGGTCCTCCTTGTCACCTTTCCTTCTCTTCTCGTGATGCCATAGGGGCCCCACCAAGAAGCTCCCTGAAGGCTCAGCTGCCATCCTAAAGCAGACTTTTCTCCAAAACCTCTTCCCAGTTTCAAGAAAGAAAAGATGGGCACTCCAGGAAGTAATGGAGTACCGGAGAACTCAACCAGGTCTGTCTTTTTAATTAAGAAGTATTCCTCCTATTCGTAGAAGTAAAGCCTTGATGGCTCAGGGACAAACTGGTGCATCAAAGAAAGCAGTTGCTTTGTAGCAAGTGGTATAGGCTACAGGAATTCCCTCCATTAGGGATCTGGCTGGGCATGAAGGCCCACACAACTCATATTACAATTACATGGCCCAGATGACTCACCCTTAGAGAATGTCACCTTGGAATAAGCCTTAGTGCTCATCCAAGGCAAGCCCAGCTTTTACAGAGAAGAAAAACTGAGGGCCCATGGTGAGGAGAGGGCTCCCAATGGATCAAATGGCAGAGAGGGGCTAGAACAAACAATTCACTATTGCGACTTGGTTTTTGAGATGCTGACTTTAGGCTCACAACTTATCACACAGAGGGGTCTTTGGAAGAAAGGGCTGTCACCTGGGGCCCCAGAAACATGGCCTTAACAGGGGGCAGGATGGTCTGATAAGCTTAATAGGCCAATATGCAGTAAAAGGTAGCAGCTGAAAATTCACCCTGGGATCTGTCACTTGTCTGGGCTAGCCAAAGGTAAGGGAAAGGGAGGCGTCATGTAGAAGGACGACAGGAAAAGAAATAGAGGCCTCAGTGGAAGGATACAGATGTTTACTGTTGAGTGGTACATGATCTCATTTTATCTCCAACAATGCTGCCAATGAGAGCTCATCATTACAATACTCCTGATGAGGAGATTCAAGTTTTGGAAAGACTGCTCCACTCTGAGTTGTGTCTGCACTTGAGATATCCTGCAAAAATCTTAGCAGCTGGAGGTTTGGGGTCTTGCCTGGGCAGAGTAGCGCTCAGCTTTTAAAAATTAGTAATGCTAGCCATGTAGACAGCCTCTAGCCCTTCTTGCCACCATTCCACACCCAGTAGTGTATCTGAGGATATTTTATTTACTTCTCTATGTTCGCTGCCAACCTGTTTATATGCTGTGACTGGAACATAATTCTTACCATAAAGCATTATGAGGCAAAAACAGACAATAAATGTTTCGGTGGCATCTAAAACTATCAAACTTCCGGCTGTTTGCATGCCTCAATCTCTCCCTCAGTGTGCCTGCACAGCAATGAAATTAACTCTTAGATGCAAAAGAGAATATGGTTTCCTCCTGTATTGAATTTTCATGGAATGCTCCCTTTTCCTTAAATTGGGGAGGGTGGAGCAAACAGAGAAAAGTATTCCCTGAGAGATCTGACAAGCCCAAGGTACCTCTGCTTCCTCACCTACTTCTTGTAGGACAATGTCTAGAACACTTACTGACTGAAAATGAGAATATTCTGAGTTAGGGGTGCCTGGGTGGCTCATTTGGTTTAGAGTCTGACTCTTGGTTTTGGCTCAGCTCATGATCTCGGGGTCGTGAGATCTAGGCTGGCATCTGGCCCCACACTCAGCAGAAGTCTGCTTGAGATACTCTGTCTCCCTCTGCTCCCTCCCAACTAATATATAAATCTTTTTTTTAAAAACCTAAGAAAAAAAATTGTGCATAAACACCAAAGATTTATTTTTTATCACATGACAAAACAGCCAAAGCAGAGACCATACCACCAATAGCATTTGTTCAACTACTGCTTCTAATGTGCTGCCACAATACTGGGTCCCACCTCATTTCTGTGTCTATTTCCCTCTCTCACCCACATCTCCTGAGGGTGTCTTACTCATCCTCACACACCTGGCACCCAGGAACCTTGAGTCTGCAAGAGCCTAGCAGGGACAGGTGGTGTGCTGGTTGCTATCACAAGTGTCACTTTACTTCATCACAAGAACCCTTTGGGGTGTTCCTCTCTCTTCAGAGAAAAGAAACGGAGTAAGTCAGTGACTAGTGAAAGGTCACAAAATTAGGCAACAGTAGACCCAGTTCTCCTGACCTGAGATCTAGGTCTTCTCCCAACGCACCTGCAGGAGCCTCTAGTGTGGGGGTGTTTGGTTATATCCCCGGTGAGGACCTGGAGCCTTTACTCATCCGAGCTGGGCCTGTTTACCAATGGGCAACAGGACCAGCCAGGCCTCTGCATCACCTGAGAATAATGAATCTATGAATAAATACTCTCAGAAAACTATTAGATGTCATGCAAATGCAAGCTAGTCATGGTAGCATCTGAAAGGTTATGGCTTTTTTTTTCCTATGAAAAAATCATCTTACCAAGTGCACGGGACATGAAAGAGTCCTGGGCTGAGCCTGCTGGCAGGCCACCATGTGCCAGTAAGCAGCAGCTAAGAATAGGGGCGCCTGCCTTCGGCTCCGGTCACGATCTTGAGGTCCTCATATGGAGCTCTGCTTCAGGCTCCTGCTCAGCGGGGAGTCTGCTTGTCTACCTCTCCCCTAGCTCGTGCTCTCTCTCTCTCTCTCTCTACATCTTTTTAAAGAATTAAAACAAAAACAAAAACAGCTAAGAATGAATGAAGCGTTCTGCTCCTGGAAAACCTGTCTGGGAGTCCAGCTGGGCTTGCGTTTGTCTCAAGCAGCTGTCCCCAATGCAAGCATCAGAATCACCTGAGTAACTGTTTATCCAGATACTCCAGCAGAGTCAGACACTCCCAGAGGTGAGAGGAAGAAGGAAGTGATTTCTGGAACTAGTACGTAGGCGACTCTGGCCATACTCCCCCTCCTGGCCTGGTGGAGAACTGCAGCTACTGCGTAAAAGCGGCCAGCCTGACTGGGCTTCATTGCTCCACCTTTCTCCTTTGAGTCTGGGATCAAATCATAACTACTTATTGTCGGTGGCTGGGAGGCAACGTTCTGCTGGGACATAAAATTGAGCAGCTGAACAATATGGCTCCTTTTGTGGGTGTCATTCTGAAAAATACACTGTAAGTAAATTCCACCTCCCAGGTATCCAGGCCTTGCAGGGGCCTGGCTAACCACGGCCCATAAACAGGAGTAGCTGGTATGTATACAGACAACACATGGAGGCAAATCAGACTCAGAGAGGGCTGGAGCCAGCACTTTTTACATCGCCTGGATAAACCACCCCCCCTTTAACCCAAGGGAGACCTACTTAGTCCCAAAGATGTTACAGAAATGCTCCTCAGCCTAAGCCACACTTCACACTTAACCTATGACACTTCACAGATGCTGGGACCAGGCCCACAACAGAGTCCTATTCAGTAGGTCTAGGGTGGAGTTTTACATCTTTATGGGTGCTTCTGAGGTACTATGTTAAAGTGACTTGCTTACAGTTGCAGTTTCTAGGGGCAGCGCCTAGACAGGTCTAGAGCCTTCTTTCCTGCTATATATCACTAGGTCTCTAAAGAAAAGGAGTTTATTATTTTTAAAAAAGATTTTATTCATTTATTCATGAGAGACACAGAGAGGTAGAGACACAGGCAGAGGGAGAAGCAGGCTCCACTCCATGCAGGGAGCCTGACGTGGGACTTGATCCCAGGTCCCCAGGATCAGGCCCTGAGTCAAAGGCAGATGCACAACTGCTGAGCCACCCAGGAGTCCCTAAAGGAAAGGAATTTAAAACTGAACTGTATTGGGGCCCCTGGGTGACTCGGTTGGTTGTCTGACTCGATTTCGGATCAGGTCACGATTGCAGGGTCATGGGATCCAGTCCCGTGTCGGCTGTGTGCTCAGTGTGCATGCAGTCTGCCTGTCCCTCTCCCTCTGCTCCCCCCAACCCTTCACCAGCCACCGATCCTGTTTCTCTCTCTCAAATAAATAAAATCTCTAAAACAGATTTAGATCTTAAATATTATGGAATATTTAAGATATCCTGAGAAGTCTCCTAACTATAAAACCTTTCCTAACAAATTTGCCACTGCAGAAAATTAAGCCCATGCCCTTTGTGGCCGTCCAGTTCTCATGCCTATGCAGAATGGGTGATGTTTGGGGGCTGGATGAGGGTGAGCTTGGGCACTTGTGCAGTTATTGTTCCACTAAGGCTTGAAAGACAGTTTCCTCACTGGGTGGGACTTCAGGCCACAGTCTCTGTGCTGAGGACAGCCCCCAACAAAACTATAATGAACATGTCCTTTCCTGTGCTGCTCGCTCCTCTGGCTTCTTCTAAGACTGGCTGGATCAGTAAAATGAATGAGGCTGAAAAAAATTAATCAGTTTCCAAAACAATGACTTGGCAGGCCCCAGAAGACCAAGGGGGCAGTTAGGTAAGGTCCTGTAGAGCAGGAATGAGCCAGGTTATTAATTATACTCTAGAGCATCCAGCCTCAACTGGATGGATCGCTGTGCCTTCATCAAGTGAACTAGCCTATTAATATGCTGATTGGGGCTACTTTTACTGTCCTGTCAGAGCCCCACATTTCCTGTAAACAAAGTATACAGGATTGGACTAAATACCACTGCTCTGAATATGGATTCACGCTGTGCTACCACATGATTAGTTTTATAATCATCCTTCCTTCCAGAGTCTCTTTCATGCAAATGGGTCACAAATAAGCACAGTGTATTATTAACATCTACATTACAGCCTGCCTCTCATTACTGAGTCAACATGGCAACTGGTATGCCTTATATCATGTGTGGGTTGTTACTCAGCACACCCACATTTCTAGAAAGCCCTATTGTCTATTACTCATTTGAACATGTGAGCCAAGCAATCATGTTCTTCATGTATTCCCCACTACTCACCTTCAGCCTGAGCAAATGGCGACAGTCCGTGCTGTCATGTTTGATGGGGGAAGATTATTATTAGACTGTTGAATAAAAACCAAGTCCAGACCCCTAAGAAAGGCAAAACCAAAACAAAATACACTGGACCTCATACATGTTTCATATACATATTTATATATATTTCATGTACAAAGTTACATTCCGAACCCCAGGGGTTCCATAATAGAAATAAATACTGAAATAACTACATTGCTAAATGAGCTTTTTGCTCATAGAAATGAAGCCTCAGCCTCTAAGAGACAACAAGTGGGACACTCTAGAACCCATTTTTCAGATTATAGAGGCCAGTAAAAGTCTGGATAAAATGTCTAGGACAAAAAACAAATTGAGAACATAAAATGGTTAAAATATATTCAAATATATTGAGAAATGTATGACAAAATTAATAATAAAAACTTAATTTTTAAGAGAAAGAAAAAGACATTTAGTGTTACAAAATAGCATAACCCTGTTAGAAAAGCATTTATGATTTCCACATTTAATTCTCTCTTCTCTACTCTTCCCATGTTATAAACTGGGGCCAATTGAGTCCCTTTCTCAACATGATCAATTAAGAAGAGCCCTAACTCTGCTTGAGTCCTTTGGTAACGATCATAATACTCACAATGAAATAAATATTCAGTTCCACAGCATTTGCAAGAAAGACGCACATTCTTTAGGACAGTTAATGAGACAATTGTTTTGCTTTGTTTTGTTACTAAGGCAGCCTATGTTAAAGGGTCTATTCTCAAATGCAGTTAGACCTTTACAAGAAATGAACAATACAGCAACTGAGAGCATGTATTTTAATCTTTTCTATGCAAACACACTTAATTTGAAAAGTTATGTGCTGCATACTTTGTGCTCAAAATGTTTTAAACTCTCAAAAAGCTGCATCTATTAAGATATTCGTTCCTATTTAAAAAATTTAGATCCACACAGGTTGGAGAAAAACACTCTCAAAACAGTGTTCTTCAAGAATATTCTCCCTTTGCCTCACAGGGATTTCAACCTGCATTTCATAGTAAGTGTTAGGTTGGTGTACAGGATACTTTCATTTTTGCAGATGAGCAATGGTCGAGCATCGGCAATTTCACATGGTTCAACCTCATACATAACCCATGAATAACAAAATGAGAAAATTCTTGGGTATCCCTTATTTCTTCCAACTAGGGGAAATCTATATTTTTTTACATGGAGAGACCAACTTTTCTCTATCCTTGAGTTGGTAGGTACAGGAAGTATGCACCAACCACTTTGCTGCTTCAAGAAGCTTACATTCTGGTTACGGAAGCAACTGTTACCACCTTGACCAAAGTAAATGTTACAAGAATATAAGCCTATTATTGGGGGAATGGGGGAAATAAAACAATCTGTGGGAAATATTCAAATGAAATTACAAATACAAGGACAAGTCCTTAAAACAACTTGTACAGGCATTTGTCTCTAGTCCCTGAAGTTATTAACAGGGCAACAGATAATCTGACAGCTTTAGATAAAATAGCTACACCCCTATATTCCTTATGTTAGAGCCAGTAAGTTTAAAAAGAACAATCAGAACCATTGTAACATGTCTGCATTTTTCATCTTTAACCTCCTGATTTCCTAAATTACATTTGGTCATACAAACATGTAAAAGACTGAACAGCAGATGGAGTCTTACTCTGGGATGCTTACTTCTTGGGACTAAAATTTCCAAACACTTTGGTGTTGCCTTTTTCTGAATTTATACAACATTCCCCCAAAATGTTTAAAAATGTGGGTTTTTTTTTTTTGTTTTGTTTTGTTTTTAGGCATTGCCAAAAATGGCTTGGATTTAAAATAAAAACATAGCTTCTCAGCTATGATAAGTGGCCCAAGTTTTGGTGCCTTGAAGAAAAGTGATTGAGTAGTTCAAGCAAAAAAAGCATCCTTTTAGTACAGCTTTTACCAAAGGAGTTTTTCCTTCTGGCCATCTAAAGTGGCCATAAATTTATTGTGTGCACAATGTGCTTCTAGACACATGTGGCCAAATGGCTCCAAAGACCTCCTCCAGCTCATTAAATCCCGTGTATTTATAATCAAGCTTAATCCTGTAGATGCTTGAAGGACAGTGGCATACTTTTTATAAACATGTCTGTATGACATTCAGAAAGAACAAATCCCTGGCACTTAAGAACACTTACACAGTCTGAGGCCTGCGTGTGCTTACATTTCCTTAAAGTAGTCCTTCTGATAACGGGGGGCCTTTGTTTAACAGGCTTAGATTTTTAAAAAATAACACTTAAATTTATATTCAGTTTTGCTTAAAGAAATGGTAAATAACACATTTTCAAGAAGCTGGAGAGGGAAAAACTGCAGCATAACGGTTTTTGAAAACTTATGAAACAAGAAAGTCAGTTAAACCCAGAGTCGGTTTTTTTAAATGGTCAGTATACGCAAAAAAGATGAACATGTTGTGGGCTTTTACTTTATGGTATCTTGGCTTTGTCTTCTTCCCTTTCATAGTTTTCCTTTTTGAAGATGGCATTTTAATCTTAAAAGGGCACAAAAGCTTAAAGGTGTCATTTACATACAAAATATCAAGTGCTAGCTGTTCTGTAGTTTTACATAGAACAAGAAAAAATACTGTTTCTCACCAAATCCCTTATTCGATCCATAGGCCACTCTATCACCACTGCAGCTTTACTCTTATTAACTGGTAAGAGCAGTCCAAGAACAACTGGTAAGTAAGTGAATTTTTTACATGGAAAAAATTCAACCAACTACCACCATTCACTGATACAAGAACTCAAAACACAATTTCCTTAAAAAAAAATTCTTCCCATTTTTGAAGTGATCTTCTGAGCCTTATAAATAATAAACCTTTCAGACACGTCAGTATGAAAATGAGACTAGTACTCAGAGAGCAGGCCTCATAAACTTTAGAGCTCTAATAAGTCAGAAACAGGAAACTTTTATTTAAATAGTGTAGTCTTAATTTCTTTAATATAAAACCCCCCAAATCTGATGAAAACAAGGTTTTATATACCATATAAACAAGATTTGTCAGATTTGAAAGTGAAAGTTAAAGTAATTTACAGTTAGCTTTTAGCCCCCTGGGACATTTAGAGAAATCCTGAAATCCACCTGATACTAGCTTGTGTCAATTTTATAATACATTGGGAAAAACTTTATTATTGTACTTAATGGTACAATTTCATTTATCAAGTGTTCCCATTAATTCCATTATTAGTGACAGCTAAAAAGTGACCCCATCAAACAAAGTGAGTGACATTAACTGTGGCAGAGTAAGCCACATCTGGATTGCTTTCTGTAATTTACCAGTTTGCAGAGAGTAAACATTCTTTGATTTGTTCATAACATACTGAAATTGCCTATAACACTGGTGCAGTAAAACAGCTAGTTCCTGTATTGTTACGGTAGGACAGGTTCTGTAATATAAAGTTAACAGGAAAAAGAAATGCTCACACATAATGTGGTGAAACTAATTTCACATAGAGAGCATTAAATAAAGGGGCAGAGGGAAAATAAACCATGCAGAAGAGACAGCTTCCCCGTCTCCACCTGTTCCTATGTGCTCACTCACTGCCATACATCACTTGCCACACTATCAGGTGACTCCTTTCTGCTTTGGCGACAGAAGGTTCAAGTGGAAGATCCTCTCCAAGAAGTTCTGATTCTCCACCTTCATCACCTGGGGGATGATAACAAGAACTCAATTTAGGTTGAGCATGGAATATGCAGTCCAAAGGACAGCAGATAGAATGTCCCATGGTTAGCCTGTGAACAGTACGCACAAAGGTTGGCCAACTCCCATTTTGGAGAATACAGGACAAGAAATGACATAAATCAGAACCCTCACTTGCCCGACTTCTGAAAAGGTTAATTCAGTTTTCAGACAATAAAAGTGAGTTCACAGTACTAAATTAGAAACCCATCCCAGTATGTCTGCATACTGAGGTTAACAGAAATGAGAAGCTAAGAAGGAAAAGCTGTCCGACCCTGTGTTCATCCAAATGGACAGAGTCTACTCTCATTATGTCAAACTGAGAAGTGAGACTAGATAAGCCTATAAATGTGGAGGTGTGGAGATAGAGCCCACACACCCACAAACTAGCTAAACTCAAACAACTCATGTTTGTTGTTAGTGACAATAATGCTCTCCAATCAGAGATAACCAATACAGGCACAGGAAAACAGAAACTGCCCCCCTGCAGCACTATGAGATGGCAGATTCATCACACAAGAATACACTCAGATTTTTGTTTTTTAAGATTTTATTTTATTTATTTATTTTTTTAAGATTTATTTATTATTTATTTATTCATGAGAGACACAGAGAGAGAGAGAGAGGCAGAGACACAGGCAGAGGGAGAAGCAGGCTCCATGCAGGGAGCCCGATGTGGGACTCGATCCTGGGTCTCCAGGATCATGCCCCTGGCTGAAGGTGGCACTAAACCACTGAGCCACCAGGGCTGCCCAAGATTTTATTTTATTTTTAAAAATATTTTATTTGGGACACCTGGGTGGCTCAGTGGTTGAGCATCTGCCTTCGGCTCAGGGTATGATCCTGGAGTCCCTGGATCGAGTTCCATGTTGGGCTCCTCACATGGAGCCTGCTTCTCCCTCTGCCTATGTCTCTGCCTCTCTCTCTGTGTCTCTCATGAATAGATAAATAAAATCTTTAAAAAATAAAAAAAATAAAGAATTTATTTACTTATTTGACACATGGACAGAGACAGAGAACAAAAACAGGGGGAGTGGTAGGCAGAGGGAGAGAGAGAAGCTGGCTCTCCACAGAGCAGGGAGCCTGATGTGGAGCTTTATCCCAGGACCCTGAGACCATGCCCCGAGCTGAAGGCAGACGCTTAACCAACTGAACCACCCAGGTGTCCCTAAGATTTTATTTTTAAGCAATCTCTACACCCAATGTGGGGCTCGAGCTCACCACCCTGAGATCAAGAGTCGCAAGCTCCACTAAGCCAGCAAAGGCCCCTCTATATTGGGTTTTTCTTCCCATGACTTTCAAGTTTAGGATAGATTATGAATTAATGGTGTATGGTAGAAATGAAGGCACAAGGCCGAAGCCACAGAAGGCTATAGGTTCTCCTAGGAATAGCTGAATGAACTGGATAAATGAAGTCCTGACTAAAGACACTGCTCCCCAAGGGCCAGGGCAAGCAAAGCACACTCCTCTCTACAACGTACATCCCTAGTTTTGCTGTTGCAGATCAGGGTTATTCTGACACAACTCAGTGACAACTGTCTCTGGGGTGGATTCTTCAGCAGAATCCTACATATTTATATACCAAGGGGCAAAGGTACACTGCTGATCTGCTAGTTTTGCCATGTATCTCACCTGAATTTCAGCTGGGCAAAAGAAAACATTGGTAGCGTCAACGAGAAACTGGCAGAGAAAAAAATCCCTAAAAATTGTCATTTTTCTCTGCAGGCCAAATACTCTTTAACCTACCTCTTTGTGACCCTTTCACAGCAATGTCCAACTGTGTAGTGGAGCACGATCTCAAAGATTCAAGACAAAATCCAAGAATGTAAAAAAATTGAGTTTGGTTTTTAAATTTTAAAAAATTACAATGAGGGATGCCTTGGTGGCTTAGTCAGTTAAGTGTCTGACTCTTGATTTTAGCTCAGGTCATGATTTCAGGGTGGTGAGACCAAGTGCCAGGTTGGGCTTCATGTTCAGCATGAAGCCTGCTATAGAGTCTCTCCCTCTTCTCCCTCTGCCCCTCCCCACTAAAATAAACAAAAAAAGAACTAAAAAATAAAAAATTACAATGATAATGACAAATTAGTTGGCAAGGTTAAAGGCTGTTGGTATTTGAGTTGCTTTGTTTTAAAGGTTCTACTGTTTAGAATCACCATTTCCTAGGGCTCTACATCTTAATTAAACCACTGAAACTAGAAGACTGGTGATAAACAGGTGACAGGGATTTAGAGCACACCTGTTGTAAGAAGCATGGGTGATGTATGGAAGTGCTGAGTCACCAGACTGTACACCTGAAACTAATACAACACTGTATGTTAACTACACTGGAATTAAAAAAAAACAAAATATGGGACTCATGGGATCAATTTTTCATTGTTAAAATATTACAGGAAACTAAAATGGAACAAAAAGATCAAATTTGATTTGAGGAAAAAAAAAAGTATACTTACTTACTATTAAAATTAAGCCTGTGCTTTCCAGGCTGGATTAACTAGAGATATTGACAAACCTGGTTAAACAATTTTTATGCTGTTTTCAGGATCCACAATGGAAGGAGTTTCCAGTGGACATGGAAAAACCACAGATTTTATTAACATACTCCTTAGTATGGTTCCAAGTGACATGTTTCATGCCAAGTAAAAGCTGCCCTAATCACCCCAGCTAAATGGAATCCCTTTCTATCAAGGAATTCTGCACCAATAGTCATTCATTCATTCATTCATTCATTCATTCATTCACTGTCAATTATTTAAAAATAAAAACATTTTGAAGCAACTTCATTCCTACTAATATCACTAGAATCAGTCAATTCCTAAATTTCACAGTAACATCCCCCCCTTAAAAATGTATAAGTCTTTTGCATCAGATAGTCTGGTTTATACTAATTATATGCAGCACACTGTCATTTACATGGCCCTAAATTTTATACTTTCTTATAGAATTCAACAGCCCCCAAATCCCTCCCTTCTGAGATATACCTAAAGCCCAGCAACCATCTTTGACCTAAGACAACTCCCAGTTCCCAATCTCCTCAAGGTCAAGGCGATGCCCAGCATCAAATTCCTCCCTCTACCCTCCAGGTCTGCTTCTTCTGTTCTGGTAGTCTTTTTTTTTTTTTTTTTAAGATTGATTGATTGATTGATTGACTGATTCATGAGAGAGAGAGAGAGAGAGAGAGAGGGGGCAGACTTTGGCAGAGGGAGAAGCAGGCTCCATGCAAGGAGCCCGAGGTGGGACTCGATCCTCGGTCTCCAGGATCACACCCTGCACTGCAGGCGGCGCTAAACCGCTGCGCCACCGGGGCTGCCCTGTTCTGGTAGTCTTTATCTCTGAGTAAATGGGTCACCTCACCTTTCTCCACATCCTATCAGTTACTAATTCCTCATCATGCTGCTTTATTCCTACTGTTACTGCCCTACTCAGTTTTTCATTTTTTTCCTACCTCATTTCCCTATGTCTAGTTGGTTTTTTTTGTTTTTTGTTTTTTTTTTTAGATTTTATTTATTTATTCATGAGAGACACAGAGAGAAAGAGGCAGAGACACAGGCAGAGGGAGAAGTCAGCTCCTCTCAGGAAGCCTGGTGCGGGACTCAATCCCTGGATCCGGGATCACACCCTGAGCTGAAGGTGGACACTCAACCACTAAGCCACCCAGGCGTCCCTCTGTATGTCTAGTCTTATACCTCCAACTCATCTTCTACACAAATCTATTCACATTGCTCTTCTATTTAAAGTCCTCTGATAGTTTTCCTTAGCTTTAAAGATAGAAGCGCATTAACTATAGAGAAGAAACTGATGGTTACCAGAGAGGAGGTGGGTGGGAGGATGGGGGAAACAGGTGATGGGGATTAAGGAGTGTACCTATTGTGATGAAAACTGGGTGATGTGTGGAACCGTTGAATCACTGTATCATACATTTGAAACTAACACACTGTATGTGAACTATACTGTATGTGAGAAAGGGAAGGAAAGGAAGGAAATACATACATACATACATATATAAAAATATAGAAGTGCAAACTCCTTAATTTCGTATATAAAGATCTTCCATAATCCAGCCCCAATCCCCCCTTTCTAGATTTATCTCTGGTCAAATGTACACTTGTCTCTCCTGCTCCAGCCATTTAAAAATACTTTTTCTTCATTCAAGATGGTTTCAACATTTCTAAGCAAGCCTTTCTTTGATCAAGCTATTCTCTTACCTTGGAATGCCAATCCTCAGCATTCCTCATCCTGCTCATTCCCCAGCCCAATTCTTTAGACTACCACCATGCAGATCTATGTCAGCTCAAGCATCATGTGTTGCCTCTGTCCCTGCCCCACCCCCTGACCCCCAGAACACCTGTAACACTTATCTATTAACATACTGCTATCTCTGCACTCTTCCATAATCTGCTGGAAGGGATCTTTGATTTGTATCTGCATCTCAAGCTTAAGACTGACAGGCACCTAGCAAATCATGTTTGTAAGGTGAAAAAAAGAACAAACAAAATCCATATTGGTACAAACACTACTTTATGAAGTATTTTTATTTCTCCCTTTTGTAGGTGAGGAAACTGGGCTTCAGGGAGGCTGAATGATTTGTCCAAGGCCTTCTGATTCCTTATCTTATACTCTTCACATACACCTCCATATATGACCCAATCCTGTTTTCTTTCTTTTTTCTTTTTAAATGGTGGGTCATACAGGTCAACAAGAGTCTTACTTTTCATCAAATTTTATTTGCAGATAATGCAGGGTTTTTTTTTTTTTTTTTTCGTTTTTTAAAAAAGTAATCTCTACACCCACCATGGGGCTCAAACCTACAAACCCAAGATCAAGAGTTGCATGCTCTTCTGAGCCAAATCTTGCTATTTTCAAATGCTCCTTCAAACAAATACACTTCTGTATAAAAAACTTAAAAAAAAATAAGAAAAAAGGGTAATATAAATTTGTTTTCTAAGTCAAGAATTCAAAGAAAACCTCTTAAAAATCACTTATCAGAGTAGTTTCTTGTTTACTATGAGTGAAAATCCAAGTTACAGAACACAGTGGAGATCGAGCTCCCAGAACCAATGACTTACCCATTCGGAAGTCAATGTAGCCCTCTCCTCCACTGATGACGAGCATAGACTTCAAGGGCGTCTGGCTGCCAGGCTCCTGTGTAGATGGCCCTGCCTTGTCACCTGTTAGATCTGTGCCACTGCTGCCACTTTGTGGGCTGATGACTTGACCTATTTGTGCAAGAACAGAAGAGGATGGTACTTACCACAGACTAGGGTGGGGAAGACTCATTTTCTCTGAAAATTTTCAGAAGCTTGAACAAAGGGGTAAATATATTGTGATACAACCAAAGTCCTGGGGAAACCTCTGCATGATCATAAAATACCTGTAAAGGTCATAGGAAGTCAATTCGAAAATCTAAGTAGAGCCCTTTTGTACCAAAGAAGGAATGAGTCCAAACCTATTCAGAGATCTGGGTGGCTAGGCTGGTCTTAGCTGCCTGCTTTAGACTATTACAGTCTACATCTTTTGATCTGAGGAACAGTAAAGGGTGCATGTGCATTTATGTAAGAGACTGAGAAAAATCTTCAACATAAGCCCTACGAGTTTGGATATTCATAATTAATATTTAAATATATTTCAAATCCATAGTTTTTCTCTCATTATTTAAGGAAAGTATATCTTATTTGTAATTTAGATCATGCAAATAAAATTACTGGTAAATGTGCCATTTACGCTAAAGTTTAAGTTGTAAGGCAGAATTCCGTGAGCATGAAATGGCAAAGACACCTTTAACATGCGATAGTTTAAATGAACTAGATTTTTATGTATAAACATGAACAAATCTCAAAAAAATGAGAAGCGAGTTGGAGAATATATAAGTGACGTAACATTTAAGTTCAAAGACAGAAAAAAAGACTACGTATTGTTTAGAGACTTGTTCAAATATAAAAATATAAAAACATGGGCAGGATACTCATTAACTTGAGGTCAGGGTTAGCAGATGGCGAGGAAAAGTGGAAGGGAATGGGATTAGAGGAATATAAAGGAGACTATAAAAAAATAAATAAATAAAGGAGACTCAAAGGGGATTCTAAGACCCTTTTTATACAAAAGCAAAACAATATTACTATCAGGAATTCCATTTCTAGGAATTTATTCTAAGAAATAACTATATAAATATACAAGGTGTATGTTTCAGAAAGCTCATTACCATGTTGTTAAGAATACTGAATAACTGGTTAGGGAACAATGTGCCAGACCTACACTATGGACATTTAATCACTTGATCTTTAGAACACCTTCAGGAAAATGAGTATGAGTATAATTTTATGTGTCAACTTGACTAGGCTATACTGCACAGATATGTGGCCAAACTCCATTCTAGATATTGCTGTGAAGGTATTTTTTTTTAGATATAATTAACACTTAAATCAGTGGATTTTGAGTAAAGCAGATTATTTCTCCATGGTGTGGGTAGGCCTCATCCAGCCAGCTGAAGGCCTTCAGAAAAAAAGGTCCCCCAAGGAAGAAGGAACTCTGCCTCTAGACTGCCTCTGGACTCCAGGGGCAACATCAACTCTTTCTTGGGTCTCCAGCCTGGCAGCCTACCTGCAGATTTCAGACCTGCCTGCCCCTATAATCAATCACATGAGCCAATTCCTGAAATTAAATCAATTTCGCATTCTTTCTCATACTGTATTGGTTCTATGTCTCACGTCCAGTGTCACACAGTTGGTGTCGTAAAGTCAGAGTCAAACTTTGTATAACTCCAAAACTTGCATCTTATGGGGGAAAAGAATTCAAAACATGGGTCCTGCTTGCAGAAGGTCAGTCACATCAGTTTAGTATTCTTTGTGGACAGAACCTTTTTCACTGGACATCACCACTACCATCTTTTACTGGATAGTGCTTTATAGTTCCAAAGCACCTTTGTTAATTTTCATAACAAATGAGGTCAAAAAAGCAGAGATTAGTCGTGTCCACTTAGGCAATGAAGACAAGTCTCAGAGGTTAAGTGACTTGCTCAAGATAACTACCCAAGTGGTGAGGCGGGGACTCCTATCTGCTGCTCTTTGCCATAACACTGAGAAAGGCAACACAGCACATTCCCTGTCTCTTCCTGTATACAATCTTTCTGGCCATCTCCTTCACTAGGCCCACAACTATTTCTGGTATTCTGCAGTGACAAAATACTATCACTGCTTTTCAAAAGCAAGGTCTCTTAAATAAAGATTGACAGGTTTGTTTTGGGGGAGAAAGGTTCCAAAACAATTTCGTTCAAATATCCCTATAGTGCTTTATCCATACCTCCATTATAACTTTTCATAAATTATACTGGAATTATTTGTAATTCAAGTTCTTAGCTTTAGACTAGGTAGTGGAACCAAGGGATAGAAGAGATAATTATATGCAACTTCTCAACAGAATAATATAACTCACCTGGGACTGCCACAAAGAATTTCACAGCATCTTGGTGCCCATGGAAGCAAAGCTGTGCATGTGCCATTGAACAGTAAGGTATAAATGTCCCGGGAGTCACTTTATCACTGTTTTCATCACCATATACTCGGATTACACTTCCAGGACGATTTCCTGGTGCTCCTGAGGTTTTATTTGCTGCAACAGAAAAACCAAAGACCAAATATTTTCCCCTAGAAATAGTAATGATGCAGGATGTTACTGGTTAATCCTTATGATACTTTCTAAAAGCTACAGCCAGTTGAGGTAAAAACAAGGGCAGCAATGCCAACTCAAGATAAAGCTGGAAAAAAAGGTAACATAGCATGCTAGTTATTTTTAAGTACCTCAGTAAATGGAGTAGGGGATTTTGCCAGTCTAGCAGTAACTAAGCTTACTTTTTAAAAACACATCTATTAATTAAAAAAAAAAAAAATCTTAGTTTAAAAAAAGCCCAGATTTGAATCTTAGGCATGTCTGTTTTATTTTTATTTATTTATTTTTAAATCCCCATTTTGGAAGACTAACCAGTTACAGTTTACAGTAAATGGGTATATTGTTAAATTAAAATTTCATAGTTTTATCTTCTGATTTTTCTCCCTTCTGGTAAGAATATCTCCCTTGAAGGGGTGGTAAAAAGCTGTGTTTAAAAGGATGCAGCCACTACAATAGAGTAGTTTTCATTTATATCAGCTTGATGGCTTGCTGCATTATTTTAGAACAACCAGACTTACAAAACATCCCCATTCCATGGGCCAGTAAGTGAATGAAAGAAACATGGTTGATAACAAGAGTAAACAATGGATATTAATGACAGTTTTAAGAGATGTTTCGTGTTTTTACTGGAAGGAAAACAAAGTCTGGAAGAAAGTTCAGCTGCAACAAAAGATGATAAATACACTAAGCCGCTGAGCAGTAGTTTGGTGGCCATGTAACAAGTATTAAAAAAACAAAACCAACAGAACATCTGCTGCGATGCAGTGACTGTGAGTGGATGGCATTTAGGAACATTCAAGAGGGCATCTAGAGCCGGAGGACAGCCTCCCAGTGGCCATCAGAAGCCAGGAAGAAGAGCTGGGTTCAGGATCTGCACTTACCCCTCAGCCCCAGTAAGCGTCCCTGGTGGAGGATTACGGCTACAGTGAGAGAGGAGGAAAGGGACATGGAGAGGTGCACGGCAGGGGACAAGCACTACCATGAACCTCTGCGCTTGCGGCTTCTCCTCTATCTGCTCACTTGGCATTCCAAGCACCTGACTACATTAACAAAATCCAACTTGGTGTAATACCAAGTAACATGGGAAGTTCTTATCAAAGCCTCTATAGAATATCTGCTCAAAAAGGACAATTTGATTTACTGTGATTTTGCTTTTCTTAATCATAAAGCAATTTCAGAGAATAAGAATTGAATAAGGAGCATTTCCTAAATGTGAATATTTCCCCTTTTTCTTTTTTTTTTTTTTGGTGTGGCAGGTGTTATTGATCTAGAGGAGGAGCGCTGAGCACAGCCTGCCCCATTTCCCCTTTTTCTTTAAGAAATCTTGTTCAAATTGCTTTGTTAAAATAGAATTCTCTTTTATAATGAAGTAAACTCATGTAGATTTCTAACTACTTGCACAAAAAACAGGTGGAATTAAGAACTTAGGTTCTTGGGACGCCTTGGTAGCTCAGTGGTTTAGAGCCTGTCCTTGGCCCAGGGCATGATCCTGGAGTCTTAAGATCAAGTCCCACATCGGGCTCCCTGCATGGAGCCTGCTGATCTCTCTCTATGTCTCTGCCTGTCTCTCTGTGTGTCTCTCATGAATAAATAAAGCCTTAAAAAAAAAAAAAAAGAACTTAGGTTCTTGTCCCCATTCTCCCTAAAGAAAGATAGGGCAATTTTGAGGTGTTTAGTTATCAACTTATTCTCTGGACTTATGGCACTTGTTTTCAAACCATTCCGGCCCAGGAATTCTGTAACACAAAAATGCTCATTTGATGAATAATCAATGTAATGGAACATAATATGAAAAACATACAATGTACCTTTTGTTCAAAAAAATAATAATGAAACAATATAAAACACATACAAAGTACATTCTGTTCAGATACTTTTCACATACAGGAGAAATGGCTTATCTCCAGTATAACCAAACGCTTGCTGACCTAAGAAACTTTCCCCACATTTTGTAATCCTCAAATAAGCTGAGTGGAACACCCTATAGTAACTGCCAGGGAGATGTGAAGAACCAGAATGATTCTAGGTCCTGTTTCTGGACATTGATGTACTATCACTGGAGGAAAGTTGAACCTCAGCCTGTCTTTCCTTTTCCTTTCTTTTTTTTCTTTCTTTCTTTTTTCCTTTCCTTTCCTTTCCTTCCTTTTTCCTTCCTTCCTTCCTTCCTTCCTTCCTTCCTTCCTTCCTTCCTTCTTTCCTTCCTTCTTCTTCTTCTTCTTTCTTTCTTTCTTTTTCTTTCTTCAGCCTTTATTTAAACAATGAAATAGGACTATGATTCCTGAACTGAGAAAAGGAGCTTCTCACAATAGAACATTTTTAGTTATGGACCTTGGTCCTGACACATGGACACTGTTAATGTGCTACAGTTTATAAGTTTTGTAGAAGTAATGAAAGAACAATAGTTAGGTCTTTGACCCATACCAAAACCACTCCTTCTGCCTGAATTCTGGACACAACTACACCCTGCAACTCTTTGCACTGTGAAAGTCAGCTAAAAATATACTTACTTTCTGTCAATGGGATGGAGATAATGACACCGTTTCCTGTCCCCACCCATAAACGATTGCAAGACACCATAAGAGCTGTGATCCTCACAAAAGAGAAGCCCAGTTTTCCAGTACCTGCACAATGGGGGGAAATTTTTTTGAGAAACTAGAGCACATAATGTTTTAGGTTCCAAATCCTTCAAAAAGACTGGATTAACATAAAAGAGAGGAAATGTGACCAGAGCTGGTTGGATGTTTCCTAAAGGTGTACATCAAAGAGAACTTCCAGGGGATCCCTGGGTGGCTCAGCAGTTTAGCGCCTGCCTTTGGGCCCAGGGCGTGATCCTGGAGTCCCGGGATCGAGTCCCACATCGGGCTCCCTGCATGGGGCCTGCTTCTCCCTCTGCCTTCTCGTTCTCTCTCGTTCTCTCTCTCTCTCTCTCTCTCGCATGAATAAATAAAATCTTTAAAAAAAAAAAAGCGAACTTCCATTAGACTTTATCACCTGTCTGATAACTCATGGTAAATGGAAAAAGAAAATTCTACAAGTAACTGACATTTCATTATCATTCAGAAAGAAAATACTGTTGATCAGAAAGTATGACACAGCTTTATTAGGGAGCTGCTAAACCAAACCCCAAACTAACTAAAAAACAACAAAAACAGAGTTTGCTAGATTGGAAAATCAAATGTTCTTTTGTTTTTGTAAGCTGAAAGAGTTCTGCTTTGCCTTAAATTTCTTTGCACAGATAAAAACAATCTTTAACAAAATTTACACTCTTTCCTTGTTTACATATTTTGTCCTATAGCAGTTTAGAAATTTTAGGATACCACAGACATATAATTTAGGGAAAATGAATGCACTTTTTTTTAATTAAGGGGAATTTTTAAAACTGAAAGGAAAATTCTTAAACAGATAATAATATATCTGATAAATATCATTTAGTTACTCACAAAACTGAGAATGATCACAGATGGTGTTAGAAGTTAGAAGCAGCCTAAACTATCATTCAGTCTAAGCTATAGATATTTAACCTATGGTCAAAGTATATTCCTGAAATTGGGGTGCTGGGTGGCTCAGTGGGTTAAGTGTCAGACTTGGTTTTGGTTGAGGTCATGATTTCAGAGTCCTGGGATCAAGCCCACTGTAAGGCTTCATGCTCAGTGCAGACTTTATGTCAGATTCTCTCTCCCTCTTCCTCCTCCTCCATCCCCTCCACCCTCTCTCTCTCTCTCTCTCTCTCTCTCTCTCACACACACACACACACACACACACATACTCTCTCTCTCTCAAATAAATAAATAACATCTTTTAAAAAGTATATTCCTGAAATTAGCCTGTGTTTATGACATTCCTAACACTCACAGTGTTAGATCAGGTGCTGAGGATACAGCAGCAGGGAACAAGCCAGATATGGTCCCTGCCTTTTGTGGGGCTTCTGGTCTTTGGGGGAAGAGAGACAACAAACAAGAATCAAATAGTACTGCTGCAACCACAATCATGATAAATCCATGAAAAAAAGTATTAGAGGACCTAAATCAAATTAGGAATGAGGAGAGGTCTGCTCTCCATGTGACATGTAAGCTACGATCTGAAAGCCAAGTACAAAGGGACCAAAAGACCTCCTCTGGCAGAGGACAGAACATGTGGGGGAGGAGGTGCCTGAAATGGGAATGCACCTGGTGAGCTCAGGGCAGTGGGAACAGACCAGAGTGAGTGAGGAGAGAGGTCCAGGCCACCGGACTGGTTTCTCCTGGTGTTATCACAAAATGTCACCTCACCTCAAGGAAGGAATATTCTAAAAGTGATTGGTGTTACATAAGTATGTCATGGTGGTATCTGCACATTGGTTACTACTTAGAGAACACACTTGAGTGGAAACAGAGACCGCTTAGGAGGTTCACAATTATCTGGAGGGTGGGGGGTGGGTTGGGGTGGGTGGCCTGGCCTACAGGGATAATGGCATAGATAAAGAAGTAACTGATTTAAGATATTTGGGGGGGGGGCAGATTTGACAGCTCAGCTCCCAGTGATAAGAATAGGTGTGGGGAGTAAGAGAGGAGTCAAAAATGATACCAAGTTTTTTTTTTTTTTTTTTTTTTTTGATACCAAGTTTCTGTTAAAAACCACAGGGTACATGGAGCATCTGCCTGACACTTTCAGTGATAAGAACTCACTGGTCCTGAGGCAACTTATTCATTTGTTCTACCTAGCATTTGAGACCATTTAAAAATAAAACATTTTCTTCAACTGACAGAGGTAGAATGCTTTGGAAGCTTACCTAACATTTTGCTTACATAAGGCTCAATGTCCACATCCTGTAGGTGTTGATAAGTGTGTGCATGATAGAGACGAAGTGTGGAATCCAAACGAATAGAGACCCACACACCGTCACCCACCCATGCAAGCTGCCGCACCTGGCTCTCCTTCCTGGGGTGTGCATCAAATGATTTCTAGGAAAGAATGTTCAATCACAATGTTACTTTAAGTAGGAGTTCATGTTTAAAAACTGTGCTATAATTTGCACAGTTTGGCAGACTATATATTAAAAGAGGAGCGTAAATATTATTTACTAAATAGGATTACTCTCACATACACAATGCTTTTAACCCCAACTGCAAAACTAAATGAACAACTTAAGGTGTTAGATTTCAGCACTTTGTAGGATATCAATTTACCAAAGTAATACTGGCACATCCAGACTCTGATTATCAGTGTTCAACAAAAAGACTGAATTTGGTCTCAGGATCTTGTACTGCTGCATAGCAATTCATGAACCAAGAGCTGATATATAATTAAACAAAAAGGAACGTATATTGCTCTGTGTGTTTATCTGCACATAGGAAATAGATATGGAAAAAGAAAATCCCACCAAATGATTAACTTTGGGACTTCCTAGGAAACTGAATGGGATTTGGCACAAAGGGATTAAAGACTTTTACCTTAAAATTTTCCTGCTGTTTTTCTTAATAATTAGAATGAATTCATATATTATGGCAAAACTTTAAGAGGGCAATGCTAAGAGATTTTTATCTTTACCTTAAGTTGCCACTGCAATTGTATTTCTCAGTTTATGACACACTTATGGATTTGCCTGGATCTACATGGGGTGGCAGAGAGGTGGGAAACCTCCCCCCATACAACCCACACATAACTAAACATCTCAAGAAACGCGCATCCAAATAATACACATATTGCCTCTATGGATATTCAGACACACACTTAAACATTCATGTGCGGGGCAGCCCTGGTGGCGCAGTGGTTTAGCGCCTCCTGCAGCTCAGGGTGTGATCCTGGAGACCCGGGATTGAGTCCCATGTCAGGCTCCCTGCATGGAGCCTGCTTCTCCCTCTGCCTGTGTCTCTGCCTCTCTCTCTCTCATGAATAAATAAATAAAATCTTAAAAAAAAAATTCATGTGCGAATCCTCCTTTCTTAAAAAACACCACCACTTCCCACCAGAGTCAGAAGTGGCAAGAGAGGCAAAGTAACACAGAAAAGCTGTCATCTAATCCATCACTAAAATGCCCTAAAACACAGACTTGGAAAACAGTTTCTAAAGAAGCTAAATATAATCACAGTCTTCAGAAAACACAAATTCAGTAAATGCGGAAAGCATGGTTAAGTTAACTTACCTCTATTTTCATAGCTTTCGGCTGGACCACATAGATTTTGTTCCTATAGCCACACCAGACTTTGTCATGTACGACAGTCATGCACCGGATGGAATGGTGAGGCCGTCCAAGGTCTAACAGGTGATAGTTTGACAAATCCCATTGCCCATCTTCAAAATAAGAAGTAAATTATTAGTTAATGCATACTACCTTTTAACACAAACATTCCATTTGGGGTACATTAATAAATGTATTGATGATGCACTGCAAAATACCACACAGTTTATCTTTTCTTTGTAGTGACTGATTCTCTCATTCTGTCTACTGCAAAGTTGGGAAAGAGATCTTAGTGGGGATCTGGTCCAATGAGCCACCCACTGCCTGGATCTCCACACTCACTACAGCAGAGATGTGACTGATCAGCTGTAAGTTATCTGTTTATAATATTAGTTTAAGAATTAGAATGGATTTAGTATTATTTTTTTAGATATTATCTCTCTCACTTGCATTTTGATATATCTCAGGCTGATGTTAAAGACAACACATTGCTAACACTTTAGGAATCACACACGATCATTTTAGTGACGAGAGAAATACAAATGAGAATCAGCCACTGGAAGCTTGCGTTGTAGACTCTACTTGAACAATTTTGGTGAAAGAAAATGTACTGCCTCACAAAGCAGCTGGTTCCATCTTCCAAAAGCTGTAACTGTCTGAAAACTACTCCCCATGCCCAATTAGTTCAAGTCTGCCTCCTTGTTTGTCATTGCCCATCAGTCTGTAGCTTTGCCCAAGGGACACAGAAGAACCCAGTCCCATTTCCTTGCTACTGCCCTATGTTTTCTCCTCTCAAAAAAAAGCACTTGACGTGTTCTGTACCTACTCCGGTTTATAGACCCTTTGTCCTAACTCCATTTTGTCCATGTTTGTTTAATCTGCTATCTGCCAGAGTGAAGCAGGATTATCACCAGCCCTGTTCTGGACATGGATTTTTAGGAGGCTGAGAGTAGAGTACAGTAACCTTTATTTGTTGAGGGTCAACCTTTAGGTATTTTTCATTCTTCAGACATGTTGCCTCCTTTTTACTCTTCTGAATCCCAATGCAAAACTTCACATTTAAACTTACTGTCTTTTGTCTGTTCTGTCAATATAATTTTATTTTTTTTAAAGATTTTATTTATTTATTCATGAGAGACACAAAAAGAGGCAGAGACACAGGCAGAGGGAGGGATATGGGACTCGATCTCGGAAATCAGGGATCAGGCCCTGAACCAAAGGCAGACGCCCAATCACTGAGCCACCTGGGCGCCCCCTGTCAATATAATTTTGGAATTCAGCTTGCCAAAACATTTATTATTACATTTTGTCTAGGCTTTTGTACTTATTAGCTGACCGACCACAAAGTGACTAAAAGCCTCTGTGCCTCATTTCCTCATCTACAGAATGAGAATACAATAGAACCTTCATAAGTTGCTGTGAGGATAAGCTCAGATAAAGTTTACAAAGGGTCTGAACAAGGTAAAAGAAAGCCCCTTCACTCTTTGATGATATGGAATCATTACCAGCAATCTCTAGGTACCAGTTACAAAGACAACTAATTATCCTCTACCCTTTATTTTTCCAAGCCCCAAAAGATACGACACTTTGGGGAAAGCCTTGCTAAAATCCAACTTCAGTGTGGCTATGTTTATGGAGTATTTTCCTGTTCTAGCAATCTAGCAAGTAGGAAATGATTACTTTTGGCTGATACATGTACCAAATCACATGCTCACTTCCCTAGTTCCCTTAACTCAAAGCAGGCTCCACTATCTCTCCTGTCTGCAGATGATAGTTACATCAGTTTTAAAGAAGTTATAGAAATTATAGGACATGAAAATGATTAAACCATATCCCATTAAAAATTTAAAAACCTCCCAAATATAAGTGGATACAAATTAGTTTTAAAATACTGAAAAAAAGAAAGAAAAAAGAAAATCTTCCCTCTCACTAAATTTCTAAGTGTACTAATGAGAAACAAGAGCCTCCATATCACATTATGTCAGAGTACCTTGAAATGATAAACTACATGTACTCACATATCTACTAAAGTCATATATTGTTAGTGTTCAGCTTACATCTTTATTCTTTCTCCTATTAAGTATCGTTTCTTTAAGACACAGGCCAATCTACTAGAAAATGCTTTTGCAAAGCAATAAACTACACATATTATATGTTCATAACTCACCAACTCCTCTGTGAAAGATTGCAAGGGTGCCATCAGCCAGGGCCACTAACACAATCCCTTTCACGTGTCTGCAAAAAGGAAAAGGGATTTCAGAACTCTCCATTTGGGAAAGAAGAAACCACATGCTACTGAACTAGTTCAGGGGCTCTCAGAGGGCCAATATGTGACAGACAAGGAGCTTATACCAGAACCTAAAGTATATGTTTTTTTTTTTCTTAAGACATCTCTACACCCAATGTTGAGACTCAAACTCATGATCCCTCCCCCAAGATCAAGGGTCACATACTCTATATTGAGCCAGCCAGGCTTCCTAAGAATATACTCTTCTTTGAGAAAGTCTTGCTATGAAAATGCCAGCTGAATTAAGTCAACAGACTGTGTGGTGACTCCCTTGTTTCACTTCCTGGCCCCCCCAAGCTTCTGTCTTCGCAGAAGGGCTACACAGACCAGAGACAGATGCCTTGAGTGGAACTAACAGTCAGCTCTGTGGACTTCAGAGTTTTTGATAGTGACACAGTGAAAAGGACTAGTGAATAAATGCCCTAGTCAACACGCTCACCAAGTCTAAAGAGTACATAAATTAATAGGTATTAATTGGTTCTTTTTTTTATTTAAAAAAATTTTTTTTAAGATTTTATTTATTTATTCATGAGAGACACAGAGAGAGAGAGAGAGGCAGAGACACAGGCAGAGGGAGAAGCAGGCTCCATGCGGGGAGCCCAATGCAGGACTCGATCCCAGGTCTCCAGGATCATGCCCTGGGCTGAAGGCAGTGCTAAATTACTGAGCCATCCAGGCGTCCCGGTATTAATTGGTTCTATGGTGAGGAATCAACTTGGCAAGTTTGACTTAAAGCTCTACTTAGGAACTATTTTACTTTGCAGTGAGAGATTCAATCTCACTCAGCTTCTCTGCTTCCATAAGGGGGGGGGGTGAGGAATCTGGTTACTGACATAATCATGAAGCACACGTTAGCTTTAATAGTCTTAAAAGATAGTTTATACCAAAACACATATTTTTAAAAGAAAGAATTTCTAAAATAAAACTTACACAATACTGAGAATCGAATCTTTAAGTTTAATAGAATGGAGACATTTCCTCCACTGGGCTACAGATGAATGCACATACAAACTGCAAGAACAAAATCAAGACTAGTAAGGCATAGAGAAAACCAAGTCATTGCTTACATCTAATAATGACCACAAAGTTTCCTTAGGATTAAAGAGTAACACAAAAATCTTAGGAAATAACAACAGTGAGAGTTTAATGCAAAAAAAATAAGCTGGTTAAGCAAATAGAAACATAGAAGAGTGAAAAGCCAAAACTAGAATAATGCATGATCAGTTAGTTTCAGGTTACCACATACTTCAGAATCCTTGGCTAAAATCCTTTTTAGAAAATCATTTTACTCTTCTACTACACCAAAATATAACTTTCTGATGACAGACTGGTTTACATCAGAGTGGCAAACACACTCTATCTATGGCCCACAAGCCAAATCTAGCCATCATCCGTCTTTGTATAGCGTGCAAGATAAAAATGGTCTTTACATTTTTAAATGGTTGGAAAAAAAATAAATCATGTATATTTTATGACATCTGAGAATTACAAGAAATTCACCCTTCAGTGTCCATAAAGTGTTACTGGAACACAGCCACACTCATCTACTTACGTACTGTCAATGCAATGGCAATGGCTGCTCTTGCACCACCATAGCAGAGTTGAGAGTTGCTGCAGAAATTATATGGCCACAAGACCTAACCTATTTCTTATCTGATCCTTCATAGAAGAGTTAGTTGGCCCTCCATTTTGTAGTATTAAGGCTCCTATGGAAAAGATGCACTAGTAATCTTGCTTAATCTGTAGAGAAGCACAATTTTCTGAGACTCCCCATACTACTAGAATGTGAACCAACTATGTAATGTTAGTTACCACCTCATAAGCTTTCAGACTGGGATCTGTCCTGGTTTTCCTAGTACATTTCAGTTACATTCAGAATGGAACTGGGCCTTTTTGCAGCCAAATGGATTAATTGCTGTTATTTCTTGAACACACTCTAGCCTATATAAGCCTTCTGTGCATCAATAATTCTGCCTCTGTGCTGTTCAGGATCTTCTGTTTTTGGATCACCCAGATTCTAAAGTTTTATTTGCCTCTTCTTCCAAGAACATTATATAAAGGATACATTCTGTGACAAAGAACTATATGATTTACCATTCATAACTAATGTAAGTCCAGTTTATAAGGTAATTAGGATCACTTCAAAATCTGTATGTACATAAAGATCTCTGCTTTAATATGTACTTTTTGTTGTATGCCTATGCACTACATTTTACTTATCTTGTGATTCCAAAAGCAAAAATAAAAAACTAAAGATATTCTAATATTAAAAGAATTGGCACCTACCAGCCATTCTGAGCTCCAAGCCACATAGTTGGTAAAAGGCTACTCATTTTCTGGGCTTCCTCTCTCACCAGGTCTTGTTCATTTGGCAATACTGATAACTGATCTTTATATGCTTCTGAATCATTACTGGAAAAGGTGAGGAAAAGAAGAGCATCTGAGTATGCTTAGCTACAATTTTCAGGGACAGAACATTTCCATATTTCAGTTTGTTTTTTTTTTACCAACAGTTGAGGAAAAAAAAAAAAAGAAAAGCCATTTTTTTTTAAAAGACTTTATTTATCTATTCATCAGAGACACAGAGAGAGAAACAGAGACATAGGCAGAGGGAGAAGCAGACTCCCCGCAGGGAGCCTGATATGGGACCCAATCCCAGGAACCCAGGACCACGACCCGAGCCAAAGGCAGATGCTTAACCACTGAGCCACCCAGGTGAACCCCTGGAAAAGTCAATTTTAAATGCTTATAATAAATATTTCAACAGTTGTACCTGAAGTGACATTACCATACTAGAGAGAATGACGGTGCAGATAAGGGAGGTAAGACATAGTAATACAGCAGTTAACATCCAGGCTGTAATTATGATCCTCCCTTAGGGATACTTTGAATTTTTAAAGTTTTTTCTCAGGGGAAAGAAGACAAAGGGATGGTGTGTTTTAAGACCACACATACACACATACACATAGGATCCTAGAATCAAGCCCCATATCAGGCTCCCTGCTCAGCAGGGAGTGTGTCTTTCCCTCTCTCTCTGATAAATAAATAAAATCTCTCTAAAAAAAAAAAAAAAAAGAAAAAAAGAAAAAGAAAAAGATAACTGGGCTATCAAATTCAAAACAGACAAACCTGCTATTTCTAAAAAGATGACTATTCTTAAATATACAAATGTTAATAGACACTTGATTACTCTATAAACTAAGAGGAAGACTATTAAATTGTAAAAACAACCACATTTAGATAGATCACCATAAGCTTTCTATAGGCCCAGAGAATGCAGAAAATAAAATTAAAGAAATCATTAAATGGGCCTATAGTACCCACGATTTTAAAGGAAGAGCTATTTGCAGAAAACCAAATTTTAAAAAGTCAGTCCAAGCCCACATGGGAAATCTCACTAAACTGTAGCTAACTGGAGCTGGAATGAGGAGGGCTGGTAAGGAATATGGCACAGTTACAATATGAATGGAAATGAAAAAACAAGTCATATCAGAGGAGAAAATGACCATGAAAATTTTGACTAATGTCTTATAGGCAAGATTTTTTTTTTTTTTAAGCGTTAGAAGGTATAGAGAACACCTGAGGGGAGAAATCCAGAGCAGATGCAGTGGAAGGAGAGATGGAGACCTAGTGGAAATACTGTGGCTGCTGGAGATGATTCTGGTTTCTCTTTATGTGAGTACTTTTCTTGTTTCCTAAGTTGCTGACCCATCTGCATACCTTGACTGATACACTGGTGACCGGTCTTCTGGGATTTGAACTCCCAGGGGATCTGTAAAGACATGCTCTGTGTATACGCCCGGTTGGGAGGTGTCCACAGTGTCTTCAGCTGACCCTGCATTGCCTTCTGTGGCTTCAGTTGCTTCTTCTGCTGTTGGAATATTTTCATCAACCTCACTATTTTCTGCTTCCTTTTCTACAAAATAAATAAAACATGCTAACTATTCTGAGGTTGAGCTTTTCTCCCAATCATTTCTCCACAAACCACTACTGTAGAATTCCACTCCACCTACCCCCTCCTTCACACTATACCGCGAAATACAGAATTCCTGATTTAAAAGGCATTATAGTGTTAGTGTCTTCTTTCAAGCTCTTTCATCCTCGTTACTTCAAGATCTAAAATTAAGTAGGAGTTCATAATGAGGCATTGGGATAGGCTCTGACTCTGTACTGATAACATGTAAGGAAAGTGATACCTGGTGGGTTTTCCGTCACTGGAGAAGCACCATTGGTACTAGGGGAAGTGGCAGCTGCTGTCACACCTTCTGTAGAACAACCAACCACTGTGATGCCCCCCAACAGGCTGTCTGTCTCTGCTGAGCTATTGCTGGTCATGCTGCCACATAAAGACGCTTTGTCTACCTGCCCAGATTCTGAAAGTTCTTCTCCGGCAGGGTAGTCTGTTTCTCTTGCTCCTGAAAAACAAGATAAATCTTTTTCTTTTTTTCTTTTTTTTTTTTTTTGGATAAATCTTTTTCTAATAGCTAAGTAAACTCCTATAAAAAGCATTTTCTCCATTAAGGCAACTATAAGTTTGAAATAAGAGCATGCAGATGAGACAAATAGCTACTCAAAATACAAATACAAATAGCTACTCAAAATACCAGGATGGTAACTTTAAATTATACTTAAACAAACCTTCACAAAATGAAGAAGCAGCTTAAAAAATTAAGATAATACTTCTATTACTGCAAGCATAAGTAAACATGAAAATGTCGGAAGTGACACCTGTTCTTTTTTTTAAGATTTATTTATTCATCAGACATAGAGAGAGAGAAGCAGAGACATAGGCAGAGGGAGAAACAGGCTCCCCGTGGGGAGCCCGATGCAGGACTCGATCCCTGATCCGGGGATCACGCCCTGAGTTGGACCAGAAGCAGCCGCTCAACCGCTAAGCCACCCAGGAGTCCCTGACTCTTCTATTCTTAGTGAGCTCCTCAGCAGCCACCTAATGAGGTTATAAACAAGGAAATCAGGCAGGCTGGGTGGCTCAGTGGTTTAGTGTCTGCCTTCAGTCCAGGGTGTAATCCTGGAGACCCTGGATCGAGTCCCACGTCAGGCTCCCTGCATGGAGCCTGCTTCTCCCTCTGCCTGTGTCTCTACCTCTCTCTCTGTCTTTCATGAATGAATGAATGAATGAATGAATGAATGAATAAATAAATAAATAAATAAATAAATAAATAGGAAATCTAGTATCTGACAATTCAGTAAAAAAAATTTTTTTAAATATCAAGAATACTACTTGAAGTATGGACTTCTACCACCATTAACTGATCACCGTAGGTGTATACAATGTCTTAAGATATTAATAATACATTAAAACTGAGCATTTACCATATAAAGATAAATTTCTTCAGTTTTCTTTATTTAGAAGGCTGTTCTTATTTATAGCACATTAAAATATTGTGTTGTATCAAATTTACTATTTCAATGTGTTTAAGTGTACAACTCAGTGGCATTAATTACATTCACAATGCTGTGCAATCACCACAACTATCTATGTTGGAAACTTTTCCAACACCCCTTGCAGGAAATGTGTATCCATTAAATGTAATTCCCTGTCCCCAGAGCCTCCCCCTCCTCCTTGGTAATCTCTAATCCACCTGCCTTTGTGAATCTGCCTAGTCTAAATCGCTCATGTAAAACGGAATCAGGTAAAAATTGTCCCTGTGCATCTGGGTTATTTTGTTCAGCATGCTTCCAAAATTAATCTGTGTTGTAGTACATAACAAATTTCATTCATTTTTATGACTAAATATTCCATTGTGTAGACATATCATGAACACCCATAATTTTTAAACCAATGTTTTAACATAATATTCAATCCAGAACTTTAGAAGCCTTCTCTTACTCATCAATCTAAACAGCCCCTTGCTCTTTGTCTACCAGGCATCTTCTCATATTACCATTATTGTATTTTCTTCACAATATTTGAAAATACCTTGTTTAGTTATTTGTTTCCAGTTTATTTTTGGTCTTCCCCAACTAGAACATAACCTCCATGAGAGCAATGCATAACTGTACCTCCAGTAAACAAATCAGTTTCTGCCAGTTAAAAGGTGTAGATGGTAGGAAGAGAGGGACGTGCCTCCTCTTACCTGGTACACTTGCTATACACAGAACATGAGAGTTGCAAACAGTGAAACTATCTAGGATGTTGCCTGGTTGAATAGCATCGATGATGATAACTTTTGTAGCTGAATGAGTGCTGGTACAGATCCAGACTAGACTGGATAATTCTTCTTGATTTTTTAACTCCTTCTGTTGTTCCTACGTATACAAAGTAAGAAATATGAAAAAATTTTTAAAGATTTTATTTATTCATGAGAGACAAAGAGAGAGAGAGAGAGAGAGAGAGAGAGAGAGAGAGAGAGAGAGAAAGGCAGAGACACAGGCAGAGGGAGAAGCAGGCTCCATGCAGGGAGCCTGATATGGGACTCAATCCTGGGACTCCAGGATCACGCCCTGGGGTCAAGGCAGGCGCTAAACCACTAAGCCACCCAGGGATTCCCAAAATATGAATATCTAAAATGATATGTATATTCACATTTTCGTAAGGCTGTGCTTTAACAGTAAAGCATTTATTTTCAGGTTATTTGAAAGGCTAAAAATACAACCACCTTTTGGTATTAATTAGTAAACTAAAAAATAGCAGTTAAAGAAAATGAGTGATAAAAATGTTCTGTATTTCGATTGTGATGGTTCTTAAATAGATGCATACATTTGCCAAAACTCTTTGAACTGTACCCATTCCAAGTGTATATATCTTATCATATATAAAATATGCCTAAGTAAAATGGATCTAAAAAAGAGAGAGCATGAGGAGTAAGAAAAGGCATAATAATCCCAAATAGAAAGAAGTTGGACCAGAAGTTAGTTTTGGACCAAAAAGCTAAAACCAGGTGAAATGTTAGTGTACACACTTACCTTAAGTTCCTGGTCTAACTTGTCTAAACTACTCTGTGATGCACTTCGCTGTTTACTGCCTTCTGTATCCAAACCAGCAACATCCTTGTAAAATACACTTGCTCCAACAACAGACCCACCATCTCTGGTCTTCCCACCTGATAAATTGACTCCAACTGCACACCACAGCTTTTTGATTTTATTTAAAAAAAAAAAAAAAAGGTATTAAGTCATTTTCTCTCTAAAAATGTTTAGAAATTTTCACATTTCTTTAAAAATATAATGATCATGAATATAGGTCTGTTTGTTCCTTTCTTTCTTTTAAGTAAATTCTATCCCCAATGTGGAACTCAACCCTGAGATTAAGAGTTGCATGTTCTGCTGACTGAGTCAGACAGGCACTTCATGAATACAGGTCTTTAATATTCAAAGTATACCAGTTTATTTGCTTTTTAATTTTTTTAAAAAATATTTTATTTATTTATTTGAGAGAGAGAGTGCACGAGTGGGGGGGCGGCAGGGACAGCCAGACTGCCTGCCAAGCAGGAAGCCTGATTCGGGGCTCAATTCCAGGACTCCAGGATCATGACCTGAGCGAAAGGCAGACACTCAACCACTGAGCCACCCAGGCTCCCCCAGTATCCCAGTTTAAAATTACAAAATAAACAATAACTTCATCCACAAAAGTAGAATTTAAACGTTTTGATTTTAGAAAGAAAAACCACCCAGAGTTTAAGAAATATTTCCTTTAACTTCAAAAGTAACTTACTTTCATTGATGTATCTTTTTCATCTAGAGGTCTGAGATAGACAGGCACAGGTAGATTTTTCATCTTATTTTCCCCTTGGCCATTAGTTACCTAGTAATTAGGGAGGGGAGAGAAAAAGACACACTGGTAAGCCTCATCAAAAGTGAACTCACAAAACCACTGAGCCATGGGCAAGCACTGCTGGTACATGTTTAATGTTTGAAATCATGTTTAAGTTAATTTTGTTATTCTTATTTGAAAATTAAGCAGGAAGTCAAGTGGCAGTTAGAACCAATACCAATAAACAAGATACTATGGGAGCTCATAAGAGATACACTACTTCATGTACATTTTGGTTTACGTGTGTGTGTGTGTGTGTGTGTGTGTATACACATGTGCTAAGTCTTTTATGGATAGGGAATATGGAAGTAGACAAGTAAAGTTCCTACAGACCTGAAATGAGGTTTAAGTCAACAGTTTGAAAGGCTACAATGACAATGGTTTTTAAAACTTCTAAAAACCAGAGGTGGTTTTCTTGGGTACCTAGGTGGCGCAGTCAGTTACGGGATCAACTGAATTTTGGCTCAGGTAATGATCTCAGGGTCCTGGGACTGAGCACTGCATCAGACTCCCCGCTCAGCCGGGAGTCTGCCTGTCTCCCTCTCCTTCTGCCCCTCTCCCCTTCTGTGCATGTTTTCTCCCTCTTTCTCTCCCTCCTTCACTCTCTCTCTCTGAAATAAAGAAATAAAACTTAAAAAAAGGATTTTTTTAAAAATGAAATCTTTAAATATTAAAATGGAGCAGGATACACATGCAACTCAATAGCAAAAGCAAACAAACAAATGGATTAAAAAATAGGCAAAGGTTCTAAACAAACATTTTTTCAAATACATACAGACATACAACATACATACAGACAGCCAACAGGTACATGAAAAGATGCTCAACATCACTAATCATGATGTTGAAATGCAAATCAAAACCACATTGAGATACCACCTCACACCTGTGAGAACTGATATTTTCAAAAAGACAGTAAGTGAGGATATGGAGAAAAGGAAACCCTTATGCATGGATAGTGGGAATGTAAACTGGTGCAACCACTATGGACAAAAAATAAGAAATAGGGATGCCTGGCTCATTTAGTTAGTAGAACTCTGGACTCTTGATCTCAGGTCATGAGTTCAAGCCCCACTTTGGGCATAGAGACGACTTAAAAAAAAAATTAAAAATAGATTACTATTCGATCCAGCGATTCCACTCCTGGGTATTTATCTGGAGAAAGCAAAAACATTAACTTGAAATGATAGATGTTCTATGTTCTCTGCATTCACTGTAGCCAAGACATGGAAACAACCTAAGTGCCCATTAATAAGTGAATGTAAGGTAAATGTGGTATATAAATACAACAGAGTATTATTCAGCCATTAAAAAGAATAGTAGGGGATCCCTAGGTGGCTTGGGGGTTTAGTGCCTGCCTTTGGCCCAGGGCGTGATCCTGGTGTTGGGATCGAGTCCCACATCAGGCTCCCTGCATGGAGTCTGCTTCTGCCTTTGCCTGTGTCTCTGCCTCTCTCTCTCTCATGAATAAATAAATAAAATCTTAAAAAAAAAAAAAGGAATAGTAGCTTTCTATCTTCGACAACATGGATGGAACTTGAGAGCATTATGTTAAATAAATTCAGACAGAGAAAAACAAATACCATATAATCTCACTTATATGTGGAATCTTAAACAAACATACAAAGCTCATAAACAGGGGATCCCTGGGTGGTTCAGCAGTTTTAGTGCCTGCCAATGGCTCAGGGCATGATCTTGGGAGTCCTGGGATCGAGTCCCGCATCGGGCTCCCTGCATGAAGCCTGCTTCTCCCTCTGCCTGTGTCTCTGCTCCCCCACACCCCCTGTCTGTGTACCTTTCATGAATAAATAATAAAATCTTAAAAAAAAAAACAAAAACAAAAAACAAAGTTCATAAACACAGAATAAACTGGTGGCCACTAGAGGCAGGAGTGAGAAGTAGATGAAGTGGTTCGTAAAGGAGGTCAAGAGGTACAAAACTTCCAGTTATAAAATAAGTCATGGAGATGTAATGTACAGCATGGCAACTATAATTAACAATATTACACTGCATATTTAAAGTTGTTAAGAGAGTAAAACTTAAAAGTTCTAACTACAAGAAAAAAAATCTGTAACCATGTTCAGTGATGATATTAACTATACTTACTGTGATTTATTTCACAATATATAAAAATATCAAATTATTATGTTGTATACCTGAAATTAATATAATACTGTATGTCAATTATACCACACTAAAAATAAAATAAAACAAAACAAGAAACAAACCAGTAGATTATTTCAAGTCTATGCACTTGGTAAACCCCCCGTTGACCCTTCTCCCTCCTCACAGACTCAGGCATTTCTTTTGAGCTCTGGGGCTCTAGAAAACAGCCGGAGAACCACTACCCTCAACCCTTCTCTAAATGTGTGCCAAGTCCATGAGCAGGTTTGATACAGGTATTTTGATTCCTCCATGCCCAGGCATACACCCTTCCCCTAGCACTTCCCACTAGATGCTAGTATCATGTTCACATCTTACCTGTTTGTACTTTTGAGGCAGACTCCAGCCAAAAGCCTGCACTCTACCATCTTCTTTCTGAACGTGTGCCTTTACCTGACGATACTGTTCTCTCTTTTGTTCTCTGCGTGAGGCTAAACTAGCTTCAGTTCTAAAAGGCAAAGAAATTTCCCTTTTTAATTAAGGGACTATAACAACAGTATATCTTACCTTTCTCGCTAAGAGAGTAAAAATAACAAAAAAAAATCGCACAATTTCAGTTTAGTTTAGTTCCGAGTTCTGCCTTTCTAAGAAGTGTTATACTAACGCTGGCCTTTTAGAGTTGTGCAGTAGGTAAAGTGTTCAAGCTTTAACAGATTAGCAAGCAGCGTATCTTATTATGTTGAATCATTAGCCATCAAATTTCTATCAGGTTTCAGATTTTGGCCATACGAAAGGGAAAATTCTTAAATATTTTTAGTTCCTCCTTTTTTGTTCATTCAACAAATATTTAGTGAGAATTTTCTAATGCCAGGGAATGTGCTAGAAGTGATTAAAGATCAATAAATCAGTATCTTCTTAGGTAGATAATAAAGGTTAATTTCTGGACCCCATGATTTGTTTCAGAAGACAAAAATGCAAACTGACTTGCTGTGTCTGTCATAGTTAACAAATCTTCCTGTGTGTCAGACAGTTTACAAACTGTATGTAGTTTAACCCTTGTGCCTCTGAGTCCGGTTATCATACTCAATTTACATGCAGAGAAACTGGGACTGAGAGGTTAGCTTGTCCATGTTCATGTACTCAAGGAGCAGCAGAGTCAGGAGGCAAAATCAACTTCTGATGCCAAAGGAAATGTTCAAACATTTAGGATAAAAGCTTACGTAGGCTTTAATATTTTACTAATATTTACCAGTGTTAGCAACAAGGAGACATTTTAAAACAACTTCTGTTTATGAAAACTGTGAGATGTAATTTTCATAAAAGGTATTGACTACAAGTAATCTACTTAAAGGTAGGCAGCCATGTTACAGAAATAGTTTCTTTATAGACTTATGTGAACCTTATAGCTGACCTGATAAAGGGCAAGAATATTCTGAACTGTTAACTTATTTAGAGCATAATCACTAGTTTAGAAAATACTTACTCTTCGCTTAGGAAATCAAAGGCTTTGGATTTATCCCCAGGGAGCTGAGATAAGGTGCTGCTTCTTTTCTTGACAGAAGGAGTAACATGAGAGGTGGGTGCATTGTATTTCAAATTAACAGGTGGTTCAGGCTTCTTAGTAGTATTACTTGAGGAGCTGAAAAGTCGGCTGAAACTAAAAAGAAAAGAGTGAGAGTGAGAGCGAGAAAGTGCATGTGCAAGAGAGACCGTTATTACATGCAGTAATCCATAAATTTCCACAAATTCCACAGTGCTTGTACAAGGCAATGAGTTAGAAACTGGCAGAAAGATTTTTTGTAGTCTTACACTGCAGCCTTAGCAATAGTTCACAGCCAAACTCAGACATTCAGTTAAGAAACTATTGCTTAGAATGGCAGATCCTTGCATTTTAATTAGCAATTCACACAATGAAAGGAAGACTCTCAGGACGCCTGGGTGGCTCAGCGGTTGAGCGGTAAAGCGTCTGACTCTGGCTCAGGGTGTGACCCTGGAGTCCTACATCGGAGTCCCACATCGTGCTCCCTGCATGGAGCTTGCTTCTCCCTCTGCCTGTGTCTCTACCTCTCTCTCTCTGTCGCTCATGAATAAATAAATAAAATGCTAAAAAAAAAAAAAAAAGAAAGAAAGGAAGACTCTCTTAAGTACAGGGAACTTCTTGTAATGAAGAAATAACATGGGTCCTAGCTCCTGCTTGATAAATAGTTGTGTTAAACAGCAAGATTATAGCCACATGGCTTGAACACAAGCTTAGTTAGCCAGTTCTAAAAGTAGTAGTAAAGTACTGGAACACATACTACCATTTTAACATACATCTTGTACATTTTTTATTAAGCTCAATTTATATGTCTACCTTTACATCCACTTAAAAGAATTAACACTTCTATTAAATAGCTGATTCACCAAAAGGGGTAAGTTTCAAGTACAGTAAATACACAGTTCTTCTGGCATGAACATAATTCAAGTCTGAAACACATAAATACACACACTACTCAAACCTATAGACACTAACTTTCTAAGCTTTACTTTGTAAAGCTCCTTACAATCAGACAACCAGTGAATCCATGTAACTTATGTACTGAGGATCCAGGTAATCATCGACTCTATGAATAATTCCCCATAATTTTTAACTAATTTAGTGAAGATTCTACCAAGTGCATAACCAACAGGATGCAGCTTACGACAGCATATGTTTGTCCTCAAGAGTAGCCTTACCGAGCTGGCACACTACATATCAAAGAGAAAAAATTCAATTTAGCTATATATTCCAAATTTTAAAAAGAAAGGAGACACAAAATCATTCTTAGAAATAAATTTTGACTGTAATCTTGTCTCAAAGTGCTCTCTGCTGTCTTTATGTGTTGTTAGATACTTACAATTGCCAAATGCTTGACCTTTTTTTTTCCTGCATGGCTGGATTTTCTCTTGATGCACTATATTTAAAAAGAAAAAGAAAGAAAAAATGTCTTATTAGTGAGGTGTTTTAGCTTTCTGTCTGGAGAACAGGGGATCCAAGTTCACAGGATTCACAAAAGAGAATCAACAAATTCAGTAAACAGCTGCTTTGACCTATCGTGTGTCAGTCAGCCTGTAAAGGCTATACAACTAAGATAAATAAAAACAAGATTGTTATCTGTGCTGAATGGACAGCCAACATGCTTGAATGTAAATATTAAAAAAAATTTTAGGGATGCCTGGGTGGCTCAGTGGTTGAGCATCTGCCTGGAGTCCCAGGATCAAGTCCCACATCAAGCTCCCTGCAGGGAACCTGCTTCTCCCCCTTCCTGTATGTGCCTCTGTCTGTCTGTCATGACTAAATAAATACAATCTTAAAAAAAAAAATTATTGCGGAGATATCCTCCAATTCTCCCTTTTATCAAAATACTGTCCTGTGAATCCTTATCTTTACATAAAGGTCTCTATTGCGCTCATGCTCCAGCTCTCACAAAACAGCCTGGAACTTTACTGCTCAGATAGGTCCTTTTTCACAGGACTAAAACTTTCCCATTACTGAAAAGATTACCAGAGAGGAGGATAAACTAGATTGGTCATTTCAGAAAATAAGGCAAGGCACTCCAAACTTATTTAGTAAGGTGGTAAGGATGCTGCTCTATCAAAGCTCACTTTTCACATTTTTTTTTAAGAACTAAATTGAAGACATCTTTTAATTCAATGAAGAAGTTAAAAGTGAGGCACCACATCTTTTCACTTGTGGACTACCACATGGCTGCTAGAATTAAAAGTAGCTATGAAAAAAAGTGGAGCCCGCTGGGGAGCCTGGGTGGCATAGTCAGTTGAGCATCTGACTCTTGGGTTTGGCTCAAGTCATGATCTCGGTGTTGTGTGATTGAGCCCCATGCTGGCTCCAAGCAGGATGTGGAGTTTGCTTGAGATTCTCTCTCCCTCTCTGCCCTCTGGCTCATGTTCTCTTTCTAAAATAAATAAATCTTAAAAAAAAAAAAAATAATGGAGGGCAGCCTGGGTGGCTCAGCGGTTCAGCGCCGCCTTCAGCCCAGGGCATGATCCTGGAGACCCGGGATCGAGTCCCATGTCGGACTCCCTGCGTGAAGCCTGCTTCTCCCTCTGCCTGTGTCTCTGCCTCTCTGCCCCCCCCCCCGTACGTCACTCATGAATAAATAAAAAAATAAAACCTTTAAAAAAAATGGAGCCTCTCTCTATACCTCAATTTTTAAAAAAGACTATCTATCTATCTATTTATTTATTTGAAAGAGAGAGTAGGGGAGGGTGAGAGGAAGAGAGTTGGGGGGGGGGGATGTCCAGCAGAGTCAAGAGTCGGAGGCTTAACCAACTGAGCCACCAAGGTGTTCCTCCTTCAATTTTTAAAATATTTTTTATTTATTTAATATCTATTAAATATTTAAGGACAAACTGCTTAGTACATTAGTTTCTTTGATCAATTTAATGAAGATTAGAATACATCCGTTCTTAGCAGCAATTAAAAGTTTAGCAAATTATAAATGTGCTATACAAAGTACTTTCATTCTAGAATGACACTGCTAAAGGACATATAAACTGTTAAGTAATGTGATCAAAAGAAGTAAAAGTTGAAGGTTAAAAAATATGTTCATAAGCTTTAAAACAACATGTCAGTGTATGTGTACTGTTATTGGTAAATCTGAGGTAGGAATCCAAACTCAAAAATACGGGCAAATTAGGGGGCAACTAGTCCACAAACTTCTCATGAGCGCTTCCTAAATTAAAGTAAGGAGCACTATTACTGAGAATATGGCCATTAGATGGCAGCATCAGGTGAGAACTAAGATCCAATCAATAAAGATGTCAATGGAAGGTACATTTTGCATGAATAGCCAGCCAGGAAGGAGGGGAAATCTGACGAGTATTTTACTGAAAGACAAGGAGTAAAAATGATTTTGTTTCCTGGGTGGCACATGAAATTTTTATCTTTTCCTAACATTACTGTAAAAGTAGTGTCAATTTCTATATTTGAAAAATGACCATCATTCCTAAGTAGTAACAATTCCCTTTTAGGTCATAGGAACATTCTCCAAGGGCCCTTTGCCCAAAAGGCACCCATTTTGATCACATTCTGTCCATAATTCCTAGTGTTACTTTAGAAAGTATTTCCTAATAAACAGAATAAGAGGTTTGGATCCCCAAGGCAGGGCTCTGGTTCTGAGTAAAGGAATGTTCAAACCTAGGAAACAAAACTAGAAAAGCACCAAGAGGCACTTCTCCTACAAACCGAATCATCTCTGTCCATCGAACAGCTTCCTGAAGCTCCATCAATCTCTCTTTGTATTGGTTTCTCTCCATTAGAACGCGGGCCATTTCTACCCTAGTAAACCGCTTCCTTTGGGCTGTGGGAATATCACTCTGTAACAAAAAGAATGCTGCAGATCACTCTGGGAGCCTATTATTTGTTTTTGGTGTTATGTTAAACTTAAGCAAAATCTTAAAGCTTTGAAATGCTTCTTAATTTCTAATCTACTGGAACATTTAAAGAAAAATAACCCTATAAAAATAAAATCACCAAAGAGATTTAAATAATTACTTATGACTGAAAAGAGGCAAACAATTAAATTTCCGAATAGAAATATAGATATTTGAACATACTACAAAGGAAATAAGAACACTGTAGATTCTGAGCTAAAACCAAGGGAGATTAAAGAAGTTATTAACCTATCTATACAGATTTAACATGCTCCCACATTTTTTAAAGTGGATATTCTATAACAAATGCTAATTATTCAGCAATTTGTTACAAGTTAGTTCTGAAAGGGGTTCATTTATCTCAAACTACCCATCATCTACATATATTGGCTAGGTACCAAGGCGCCCAACTCTTAAGAGTCACTAAAGCCCCAAAAGAAATACAAGCTGGAGACAAGTATATTAACTAGAATTCTTCCTAGGGAGGGTAAAGGACATAAGCACGGTTAAGACCCAAAAGCATGCTCAAGTCACCTTCCTTCTACTGCAATTCCTAAATGCTTTTCTGGGGAGGAAGACTATTTTAACTGTAGAGCTTTTGTTTTGCTGATGGGTGGGACAGTTAAGAAAGACGCTGAGTTTAGACCTTGGTGACCACTTCCTTTGTCTTCCTACCACAAACTTTGCCTCTCCTTTAAACAGAAGTCAAACAACAGAGGCTTCAGGGATTCTGCGTCTGCAGCACAGCAATCACATTCCTAAGTACCAGGAGACTTGCACTCTAATGTTCCTTAACAACAGCATTGTTTGTGGTAGTAAAAAAGCTGAAAATAACCTAAATATCCATTAATAGGAAAACAGATATATAAATTATAATATATTCATACAATGAGATATTATAAAGCAGTGAACATGAATAACTTCCAGCACTATACTACAACATAGGTGAATCTCAAAAACATAATGCTGAGTATAAGAAGTAAATCTCCAAGTATGAAATAAAAAACAAGGAAAATGAAACCATATTTTGTAGGGATACATATATGTGTGATATAAAATTATTTTTAAAAAACTTTTTGTAAATTAATCTCTACACTCAACGTGGGGCTTGAACTCATGACTCTAAGATCAAGAGTCACAGGCTCTACCAACTAAGCCAACCAGGTGCCCTGATAAAATCATTTTTTTTGAAAGGTAAGAAAATGATAAATATAGGATAGTGGTCTCCTCTGGAGGGGAGAAGCATAGGGTGGCTTCAGTGTTTGATAATGTTCTAGTTCTTAAGTGATGGGTTCATTCTGTTAAATTATTATGTTCAAAACTTACATATATTACACATATATTTTTGGTAGGTACCAAGTATTATATATTAAAAAAAGCAATATAGCAGGAGTATTAAGTAATCATTTTGTACAGGGTACCCACATATCTCAAGTCTGATGCTTGGGGCAGCCTGGGTGGCTCAGTGGTTTAGCGCTTGCCTTCAGCCCAGGGCCTGATCCTGGGGACCCAGGATCGAGTCCCACATCGGGCTCCCCGCATGAAGCCTGTTTCTCCCTCTGCCTGTCTCTGCCTTTCTCTGTGTGTCTCTCATGAATAAATAAATAAAATCTTAAAAAAAAAAAAAAAAAGAACAGTCTTTTTTTTAAAAAAAAAGTCTGATGGTTGACCAGCAAACATCTGTTACAGGAATGATAATCTAGCTACCAAAAGAACTACCACTATGCTAATTATATTGACAAGAAACTCATTTAGTCTTGTATTTACATATGTTGAAAACAATATAAGCTAACTGCCTACAACTAAAGTTCTAGAATTCATCTTTTTATGTTTAATACTATAAGTAACTTTTATTATTAAGCTTTCATATTTCTAAGTGAAAATTTGAGATAAAATAAACAGTAATAAAACCCACAATGTTTCGGCTGGTCCTTGAGCTTGAACATGCAAACAGAGGTCACACCACAGAGCCATAAAAAAAAAATGGCACACCACATGTAGCCAGAAAGCTTAGCCTCTGGATATCATGTGGGAGCATGAGCTATCCTATTTACGACCACAAACAGATCTTCTGACTTCCTTTATATAATGCTGTATCCAAAGCTTAATTAGCAAGATTTTCTTAAAAACCAAAATGTAGTAAGAAAAAAAATCTGAAATCATAAACCTACATCATCATCATCTTTTGCTTTTTGCCGTGCATCTTCGGCTTCTGCGCGAGCTCTAGTGGGGAAGAAACCAGAATATGTTATTTGAGTTCATCTTTTCAAGGAATGAAAGGGTATATCAAAAATTTTAATCAACACTAAATAATTATTTTTCTTTTCAGAGTATTTAGCTGCCTTCACTTAGGGGAACATTAGTGTAGCACTGTTCTCAGAAAAAAACAGGTATTAAAGAAAGCTGGGTGAAGGGAAAAAATGTTTCTAATTTCTGTATTAGCAAATTTTAGAATGGTTCTACTAACTTTTTTCATATTATGACAGCCACAAAAAGTGACAATGATGACACTGGGTCAGAGAAGGGGCATGCTCACAGTGGAATCAGCGCCCGGCACTTGGCCCCCTTCCAGGCCACTCGTGCTCCTTACCTCTTAAGGGTTATGGACAGAGAGGCCAACCTCAGACCTCAGGGTGATACCTGAGACCCTTTCTGGCACCCTGGCAAAGACAGTTGGGTTCAGAAGACCACAGAGAAAACTTACTTCCTAAGCTCCTCCTCCAGCTCCTTATTCTTCTCCTCTAGCTTCAGCTTGGCTTGTTTTACAGCCTCCAGCTCCCCCTGCAGCACATCTTTCTCACAGGTCAGCTCATCCACCTTTGCTATCAAATCATTCTTCACTACATTCAAAGCATGTCTAAGAAACACATATTGCACATATATCGTTACAAATGAATACTCTTTCAACCTGTTCTCTTTCAGACTAAAGGAACTACACTGTCAAAGCTGAATAACTGAATATTTTAAAGAGATTCCACCAAGTATTGTTTGTAGATCAAGATAAAAAAAAACACATTCATGCAAGTTTTCACTCTTCCACTTAACTGAAGAATAAGCTAAGCAAAACAGACCACCAACTAATAAAAATGTCAAAATTAACTAAGATTAAACTTTTACAAAACAGCATCCATAAGGATACTGTTGTTAAATTCTGTGGAATAAAATTACCTAATCAATAAAGTAAAATTTATCTTTCAATTTACCTTTTAATAACTGATGAGTAAAAAGTCTAAACCTGGGGGAAAAAACTGGAAAAAAAATTCTAAGATCGAGTTCTTTTGGGTACAGATGGGCATGGTATCTCATCACTGCATTCTATTTTGGATCTACCCAGATGTTCCAAAATTGCTCTGACACAGCAAATTAACAAAGGGACCTGGACTGCTTTCCACAGGACTCAGGCAGGACCTGCCCCACTAAACCAGACTCCAATATGTTTGAGGGCCTAAGACCCCACAAATTATACCTGAAAATCGACAACTATAGAGGAGAGCTGGTTTGGGTATAGATCAAAATATTTATGTAGAAATAAAGAAAACCCAGAAGAAAATAAAATGTGCATTCCAGGGGAGGGAGCCAAAAAAGCACATGACAAATCCAGAAGGTTAAGAGACACAAATACTTGTAGAGTGGAAAGGAGATGAAAATCTGTTTTTGCAAAAAACAAAACAGAGCAACAAAACCTATCCATCAGTGAAATCGGGTCCCACTGCCCATTTGCTTATGCATGTGTGCACACAAGCAAACACACAGGGAGGGGAACAAGATAAGGTAGCTCAACAGCAGTCGCATGCTGTGTTACATTAAATATCGTCACTGACTCAGATGAGAAAATTCAATATCTTGTGTTCCTTTTAAAATTTTATATATACTTACTTGGTTTCCAACAATTGTGTATTTTCTAATATAAGATTCTCAACTTCACGACCCATTCCTATCAAAAAAAAAAAAAAAAGCTTTCAAAAAAATTATTAAAAATGATATAAACTGGTATTATATAAACTAGAGCCTCAAATTTTAACTTATAAATTTTATCTGTCCTTTAGTAACCTTATTTTTGTCTATAATTTAATTTCATATATCTACTTATATAGGTTGTAGAATTATAAATGATTATCCATCACAAAACAAAAGATTGTTAGCCAATTCCTTGTAACTTAGTCTATATTTTGTTTCTCATAGATAATATTTCAAAATGATCAAGACTTTTCTGCCAAATATTCTAAAAAGCAGCAGTAAAATGTTTAGAGGAATAAAAGAGTAAGCATTAATATAGATCAAAAATCATTTGCAAATCACAGCTGGTATTGTAGGCTTTTGCCTAAAAATTAAGTGTTACTAAGAAATAACAGGCAGAAACAAGGCCAAAGAAAGATGGAACCCCAACGCAGATGAAACCTTACCAAAGAAATTATGGTCTTAAAGCCCATGCATTCCATGTAAAGCAAAAACAAAGAACAAGAAATGTTTTATGTAAGAAACAGCATGAAAATAGATTATTAACCTGTAAAGCTTTATGCATGATATGAAATACATCTGGAACTAGTGTTATGATTTAATGCATAATGATGTGCGAAAGACAGAAATTAAGATGATTTCCTTCATTCCTAAGGGATGATCTTCGATATGTTATACCTTAAAAAAATGCTTTACCAATTCTTTTGCACAATGAAACTGAATGATTAGATTGAAAATCCCACATCAATAATATAAAGTTTCTCTCAAAGTGCCACCTCTGAAATGATAATGTTTAGTTATTACTTTACAGAATCCTGTTTAATAACTTAATGAGGACTGTAATATAGGCAGAGCACTCAAAGCAAGATTCAATGCAATGATCTTTAGGGAGAAGAAAGTTATTTAATTTGCCACTTATAAGAAACTGAAGAAATAAAACAACACACTAGGGAATGTATCTCAAAAAACTACAATAACAAAAAAGCAAAAAACAAAGCGAAGCAAAAGACTCACCATTCACTTATCCTAAGCTAATTAGAAAACCGCATATAATGGAAGAAGTAGTATTAATATAACCCAGCTATATAGGAAGGAAAAATCCTAAGAAAACTACATAAGGAAAAGGAGTTATCATGTCCCTTGATTTTTTAAAAAGCAGTATTTCAAATGACTTAAAGATAATTTAAAACCAACCTAGGAATGCTAAAAATTCAATGCTCACATATGAACTCATATTTTGTCTATATTATCATTATCTCAAATATTCTCAAAGATCAGGGTACTTCTCCATGAAGAATTAAATATGAGAAATAGTAGCTTATTTAGTCATCTATGTATTCTCCAGAAGGTAAAAATAAAGACAAACTAAAAAGGTTTCCAAATTACAATTCCAAATAAATTTTGGCAAGATATGCTGAAATATTTGCTGTCGACTAATGTTAACTTTCAATAAAGCTATACAGTCAGAAGAAATTGAGTCTAGATTGGTTGAAAAAAGCTTACATAATGACTATGTTTGTTATAAACTCTCAAGCATGTAGGGAGATAAGCATAAAAGCTGAAAATATATGGAAGGCAAAAAAAAAAAAGTTGAGCGGAAAAAAAATGATGAGAAAGCATTACATGAGAATAGCAGCCAAGAACACCTTGCTTAAAAAGCAGTAATATTAAAGTATTTAAAAGCATACACACCAGAATATTCCCCTGGGTAAGCAGCCCAAGAGAAAAATGAATGAGAATCACAATTAGATTGTTTCCAGAAAGCAAGATCTACACTCATTAATTTCAATGAGAGAGAGGAGACAATAAAATTTAAAAGATGTAGAGAAACCATTAACTAAACACAGTAAAGTGTAAGTATTATAAATAAGAAAAAAATTTGAAATATGTACTACATGGGAATCATATCTAATGTAGTTTCTATAATTTACACATTCTCAGTGAAGAGTTCTCTCAAAATCTCATGTATAAATTTAATATATGATCAGTTGGATTGTCCAAAATTTTCACTTTGAAATGTATTGATAAAAGCTAACTCATAACCATAAGAAAAACATAACTTGAAGCAGCTGCATTTCTATTCAAGGTTTCAACCAAATATAAATTTAGTAGGTCTAACATATTTGAAAACTTCACCTATTAAAACATGTAAAAATTGCCTGGCAGATTTTAAAATCATAGAAGTCTCATTTGGATTTTAGCATCAATCCTCAAGTTAGCTCCATAGTTGGGCCTCCAAATTATCTGTTAACCTCTTGAGAAAGTATGCACAATTTTGTCTACCTGTACATGCATTTTTCCAAAAGTACACTGCTTTCTTACAAATTCTCCCATAAAGGAGTTTTAATCCTAAAAGGTGAAGAATCACAGAATTAGAGGTGAAATAAAACCATAAGAACTATTCTGTTTAGCAATCCATTCACTTAATCACTGTGCTATGGTGCTCAAGACTCCATATGAGCAAAGGACAAAGTTGTCTTGACATTGAGCTTATAGCCTACCCAGGGAGATGAGTATGTATAAAATCACAGTGAAGTATAAAGAGTGGCATAATAAAGAAAACAAGTGCCACAAGAATACATTTCCAGGACAACTAAGCTTTAACGAGGGGATCAAGACAGAATTCCAATAGGAGGATATGCCATTTAAATAGAGGCAAAGAGATATATAAAGAGTTACATATACAAAAAAAATTTTTTTTTTAAAGAAAAGGAGTAAACAAGCCGTGGTGATTGGTTCTAAGGGAAAAAGGAGAGATTCTGAACAGAGAATTGAGTGGACGGTGAGGCATTCACTGAGACAGTATGGTGCTAGACCAAGAACAGCCTTGAACAGGACAACGAACATGATGAACTGACCTTTAGACACATCAAGGGTAAAGCCCCACAAATCATCTTAAGGGTGTCTCATGGAGTGTTTGGAAATAATAGTCTGTGGCACTAGAAAAAGATCTTGGAAAGTGATAAAAACTGTGAAGCAATTATCCACAAAAGCCAAGAAACAAGAGCAAATAAGATTTCCCAAACAAAGAAGCATGCCTGGGACACTGATATCCTGAAAGATGGGCAGAAAAAGAGGATCCTGCAAAGAAGACTGAAAAAGAAGAATCAGAGGTAGGAAAGTCTGCTATCACAGAAATCCAACAAAGATGGTGTTAAAGACAAAGGTTATCTGAAGAGTTCTGTGAAAAGAGTGTAGAAGGAACCACTGAATATAGCAAACAAGAAGGTGTTTCACACAAGATGAGTGCAGGGAATAATCCCCCAGACTACAGGGGGATGAGATGCAAGTGGGAAAGGGAAATCCTGGCAGTTAAAAGCAGCTTTACTTTCAAGAATCTGCTTTGTTCACTGATGTATCACAAGCATCTAGAATAGTGTCAGACACAGAAGAGATGTATCTTTGATAGTGCTGCATAAAGGTGTGACCAGAAATGGAACCTAAGTGAGTGATAGGGCATGAAGGTACTGAAGATGGAGGGTTAGAAGGGGGCAGTGCTTTCACTTTTAAATGGAAAACACCTGGGCAGCCCCGGTGGCTCAGCGGTTTAGCGCCACCTTCAGCATGGGGTGTGATCCCGGAGACCTGGGATTGAGTCCCACCTCGGGCTCCCTGCATGGAGCCTGCTTCTCCCTCTGCCTGTGTCTCTGCCTCTCTCTCTCTCTGTCTGTCATGAATAAATAAATAAAATCTTTAAAAAAAAATTTAAATGGAAAACATCTGAACATGTTTAAATGATAATAGAAGAAGTAAAGACAGTGAAGTTGAAAATACAGAAGGATAATCAAGAGAAAGAAAAAACCCCAAGAGTAGGATGTGCAATTTCCAAGTTCTTGAGTGTGGCTGTGGAAAGTACATGACTAAAGTGAACGGAAAAAGGACTGACAAAAATAAGAAAGTCAAAGGACAAGGACAAATGGAGTGGGAAGGGGTTTACCTCTTTTAAATTGCTAAAATCTGGGGAAAAAATAATCTAAGTGTGGAGTATATGCATAATGATTACAAAAATTTATATCCTTGAACAAGAGAAGAGTTTTACAATAATATAGTGATTAAGAAAATGAATAATGAGTTATAGAAATGGGTTGCATACTTATTTATCAGCCCAAAGTCAATTAAAGAACTTTGGGAAACAATTTTGTTAGTTTCACTATATTCCATTTAGTATTACACTTCAATTGCTATCATGAAATTGTATAGAAGATAAGCCAGGGAAGAAATATGAGCCTAGGAAATTTCATTTACCATCTTCGATCAAAAAGTATTCACGTAGGCATAAGTCACTACACTCAAGGTATTAGAGTAAAATCTTCTAATCTGGAACATTCTAGAGATAAATATATCATTATCTGCAAAAGGGAAAAGACACTAGTTTACGGTCTATTTCTTATTTTCAAAGTAGAAAGAAACCCACACTATCAGGATTTTGCTTTTAACCTATTCATTATGCTTAATTTTCTGACTTAAAGAATGGAAGCTTTCAGAAAATACTTGATTTTAAAAGACTACAATTATTTCTAAGTACTCTGTGGCTTCTTAACTTTTACAAAAAGGAATGTTTGAGACCACCAACCTCAAAAATTATCTTATTCAATATTGGATTATGAGTAGCAGGGTATACAAACTGCATTACAAATACTTCATTCTAGTTAAATACAAAGTTGCAACATGAAGGAACTTTCGGGGGACGTATATTGCTTCTAGTGGTGATTATACAACTCTATGCTTTGGCAAAAGTAAAAAACTTCATCATAAAGAGTGAACTTTATTGTATATAAATTTGAATGCAAATTTAAACACAAAAATTCTTCTAACGTTTTTTTGCATCTATCCTTCAATTTTGCCAGGGACTCAGTTTCTTAAACAGAACTTTTCATTCATAATTTAAAGTTAACTAAATTTAGGGACCCCTGGGTGGCGCAGCGGTTTGGCGCCTGCCTTTGGCCCGGGGCGCGATCCTGGAGACCCGGGATCGAGTCCCATGTCGGGCTCCCGGTGCATGGAGCCTGCTTCTCCCTCTGCCTGTGTCTCTGCCTCTCTCTCTCTCTGTATGACTATCGTAAATAAAATTAAAAAAAAAAAAAAAAAAGTAAAGTTAACTAAATTTAAAGTGTAAGTTAAAATGTAAAAATGGGGTGTTTCTTAAGAATTAATCTTTAGCCCTCCTTGAGAAATGCAAACTCATTCAATTGCTTCCAATACTTTACTTAGACTTTAACAGTGGGAGTTTATGTCTAATTTAAAAAGTTTTACTTATAATAAACTTTCAATCTCTCTTACTAGATAGATTATGAGTTCCATTTAGACAGAACTTATATTTCCTTCAAAAAATACTTCAAACTTTGAAGAATATAATGGTAATCAATAAATTTAACCCAAATTAATGCAAGTAATCCCACCCCATATTCGCAAAAATTAACAAACAGCACCTTTTGAGAACACTGTAGTCTGAATTATAATGTCAATAATAGATACAAAAATTTTTAAAGACCAGTTTCTATTCCAAAGGCATAGGTTTTTTAATACAATAAGGCTTTCAATTTCTGTAAGATTGTAAGTTAAAAGAAAGGCAAGCCAAAACTAACTGACATATGTAATTATTGTTGAAAGAGACTTCAGAGATCCCCTAGAGAAGGAGTCTATCCATTCTTTCTGTAAAGTGTCAGATAGTGAATATTTTAAGTCTTTGGAAGCCATATGATCTCTGTTATAGACTACTTAATTCTGCTATTGGGCGCAAAACCAACTATAGACAATAAGTAAATAAATGAGATGGGCTGTATTCCAATAAAGCTTTATTTGAACACAGAAGAGATGAGCTGAATTTGGACCCAAGAGCCACAGTTTGCTCAACCCAAGAACTAGAATCCAACTCCTTCATTTTAGCAAAGAAACTAAGGCCGGGAGAGGTTAACGACTTGGCAAAGGTTATCAGATAAATAATGGAACAGTCAAATGCAGTATTCTTTTTCAAACCAGGTATCTTCTACAACACAAACTCTAAAATGATTACATTTCCAAACAGTTAGAATATGCTGTGAAATCACAAATAAATAAATAAATAGACCCCAAGTATTATATTTTCTTATCTAATTAAGGTCAATAGAATTTAAAGAAGTCTACCTAAGCCAGGAACTAACTACCTATTAATCTATACATCTACACATCCACACACCTGGATGCACAGACACTCATATATATATATAAAAAAAAAAATCACTGTGCTCCTTCTTTTTTTTGGATCACTGTGCTCCTTATGTGAAATACTGTTTTTGGAATATATGCAGCACATGTTTAATAAAATGTGCTGTATGATTTTCAAAATACAAATTAAAGTACAATTCAATTTGAGGGATATCCATACACAAAGATACTTTCATTTAAAACTTGTGATCTCTATAAAATCTTTAAAAATAAATAAATAAATAAATAAATAAATAAATAAATAAATAAATAAATAAATAAATAAAATAAAGCTTGTGATCTCAAAGACTACGTTCCTATTTATTACCTGAAAGTACAATAACTGTGCTACTGAGCAGCAGTTAGGGACATTTTAAAGGAATTTTCAATTAAATCACTTAAAAAACTATTACAGTATGATACTTCTTCAGATAAGCTATCATACCTAGTAAATCTGCTCCTTCATCCACATCTCCAATTAGGCCTGAGCCAGCTGAAGACAGTTCTTCAAAGAGAGATTCTGTATTGCGATCAAAAGCTTTGTTCTCTATGCCTTTGGTGGGAGTGCTATGCAACAGAAAAAAAATCACCAAATATTACAGGCTTTTTCAAAAGTGTAAAGTGAATACAATAGGCAAATAATTGTCTCCTGTAATTTGCATTTAATACAAAATGTAATTTTAAAAGATTTCTAAAAGGTTTCCTAAAAAATTACCATTAAACTCCAAAGAAAGAACTGTTGAAGAAAATACAGAATGTTTATTTTTAGTCAGATCTCAGTAAACACAAACAATAAATGATAGCTAACAGAGCACTACTCTTCATTATATTAGACACTGTACAAGCACTTTACCTAGTTTACCTTACTGAATCCTCACACTGACTTAAAGGAGGTGCTATTATCACAATTTTATAGAAGAGGAAACTAAAGAGATTAAGGAATTCACCGAGGTCATCCAGCAAATGAGTCAAAGAGGCAGGATTCAAACCCTGCACACAGTCAGGCTTCAGAATCCATGATATTAACTACCATGTTAATATGCTGTCTAGATATAAATTGGCATAGCCATTTTGTTTTTCTTTTAAGGGCAATTACAGTATCTGTTAAAATAAAGAATACAAATACTTACATAGAAGAAGCTTTATAATATGAGATATGGAAGGAAATGGGGAAATGTGTATGTTTGTGCTTTCATATTATATTAATAGAAAATAGTTGGGGCACCTCGGTGGCAGAGTCAGTTAAGCATCCAAATTCTTAGTTTTGGCTCTGATAGTGATCTCAGGGTTGTGGGATTGAGCCCCACGTGGACTCTGTACTCAGGATGGAGTCTGCTTAGGACTCTCTCTCCCTCTCCCCCTCCTGCTAGTGCGCACTCCCTCACGCGCACGCGCTCTCTCTCTCTCTCTCATGTGTGTTCTCTCACTCAGCTCTAAAATAAATAAATAAATCTTTTTAAAAAATTTGCATAGGATTTCCAGTTAAACTTAGTGGACTAAACATAGTTATTTACCACCCAATAGGACACAGGCAATAGAAAAAGAAATTACAGCAGATGAATTGTGAACAAAATTCTGTAAGATGGAATATAGGCAAACAAAACTGATCTGACAGACCAGAAAAGGCTGAAATGTCAGCACTGAGGTTGAGGGAGAAGCTCAGTATACTGCCAGAACCTCTGAAGGAGGAATTGAAGGAACCAGCAATCTATAGAGAGATGCATGCAGGGGTGTCTGGGTGGCTCAGGAGGTTAAACATCTGCCTTTAAGCTCAGGTCATGATCCCAGAGTCCTAGAATCAAGCCCTGCATTGGCCTCTCTGCTCAGCAGGGGTATGCTTCTCCCTCTCCCTCTGTGCTCGCCACTCTCTCTCTCTCTCACTCAAACAAATAAAATCTTAAAAATAAAGAAAAAAGAAAAAGAAAGATACATGTAAAGGGGAAACATAAAACAGAAGGTTAGGATGAAAAACAATAGAAAGACAGCACAAGAAGCAGTATGAGTGAGATCCAATCCTCCAGAACAGAGATCTCCCTCCCCACAGCATTGCTCCCTAAACAATGGAAGCCATGTTTAAGTGTTAAAAGCAGGAAACCAGAGTATCTGCATTACTTACCTAAGTACTAGCAAAACAGCCATGGAGCACCAAACTTTTAAAGGCCTTTATTATAAAATAAAGAGTCTAAAAACAAATGGACTATAACAGAGGCACTCAGAGCAAAAGGAGACAATGCAAGCAGCAGAAGAAATTAAAAAAAATATAAAACTTTTTTTTTTCAGAATAAACATTGTGTACATAAAAAAATAGCAGGATGTTATAAAGAGTAATTCTAAAACTTTTAGGGGGAAAAGAAATCAACTATTCACTGAGTAACTTCTATGCACTTACAAATACTAAGACTTTGTCTCTGCTTTTAGGTGATGACTAGGCAATGTTTGGTAAATAAAGGTTTTTTAATAAGAAAAATACTTTTAGGGGAAAAGAAAAAAAATCAATGAGGGCTAAAAGATAAAGTTGAAGAAATAATCCCAAAATTAGAACAAAAAAAAGAAGGGGGAGGGTGGTCCAGACTGCTCAAAATCCACCTAACAGATATTCCAGAAAGAGAGAGGAAGAGACAACAGTAAGGAAAAATAAGAAAATTCCTCAGAACTGGGAGATAATGAATTTCCAGATGAAAAGATTTACCATATACAAGAAGATACAAGGAAGATCCCTACGTCAAACACATGATGAATGTATTTTTAAAGCGGGGGAGGGCACATATCAGGGATAAAGTGAAGATCCTAAAAAGCTTCCAGAGAAAATAAACAAAAAAGCAAGAATCCAAATGGCCAACTCTTCAAACTCAACATGATTATGAACAATGTCTTCACAATTCTGAAGGAAAACTTTTGAAGATTTTCCAACCTAGAATTCTGTTAGCCAAACTATCAATCATGTTTTCAAATGACATTTGTCATATTCAAGTTCTCCAAAAACTTACTTTCTGGGACAGCCGGGGTGGCCCACCGGTTTACTGCCACCTTCAGCCCAGGGCGTGATCCTAGAGACCCAGGATCAAGTCCCACGTCAGGCTCCCTGCACGAAGCCTGCTTCTCCCTCTGCCTTGTGTCTCTGCCTCTCTGTGTGTCTCTCATGAATAAATATATAAAATCTTAAAAAATTTTTTTTTTACTTTCCATGCAGCCTTTGCCCAGAAAGCTAGTAAGAATATTTTTGTCAAGGGGCAGATGGGTGGCTCAGTCAGTTGAGCATCCAACTCCTGATTTTGGCTCAGGTCATGATCTTCAGGTCATGAGATCAAGACCCACATCAGGCTCTGTGCTGGGCATGAAGTCTGCTTGAGATTCTTTCCCTCCCCCTCCCCCTGCTCATGCGTGCTCTCTTAAATCAAGAAATCTTGAAAAGAAAAGAAAAGAAGAAAAGAAAAGAAAAGAAAAGAAAAGAAAAGAAAAGAAAAGAAAAGAAAAGAAAAGAAAAAAGGAATATGTTCTGTCAAAACAAAGGTATACATCAAGAAACAAAGCACACCTGGGTGGTGCAGTCAGTTAAGCTTCGGATCTTGGTTTTGGCTCACTGGCTCACGTTGTTATCTCAGGGTCCTGAGATCAAGCCCCATGCTGAGCTCTGTGCTCAGCACGGAGTCTGAGATTCTCTCTCCCTCTCTTTCTGCCCCTCCCTCTTGTACTCTCTCTAAAATAAATAAACAAATCTTAGAAGGAAAAGAAAGAAGCAGCAACAGCAAGATGATCTCGGATCCAGGAAACAGAAGATATGACAGAGGACAAAGTGACAAGAATTCCCAGTATGAAAGTGAGGGCAAATGCCAGGACCAGAACCCATGAGAGCCTAGACTAGAGAATGGGAATAGAAGACGCCAGGAGACAGAGTGCCAGGAAACTGGCTTTATATTTGGCCATTTTGAAAGTGCTTACATTTATGATTCGCAAGGTATCTGTCCATGAACTTGCAATAGATATGTAGAAGCCTAAGCAAATAAAACGAAACAAAAATCTACCACGTTTTACTAATTCTAGAAAAGTAAAGTTGCAAAAGATAGGAAAAATAATCACAGTATATTCTGTGACTAAGCTATGATCAATACTTACTGTCTTAATGATTTTAAAAATGAATGCTCATGTAACATAAACTGAGAATTATATTGAGAGGATAAAAGGAGGGATGGTGGTTTAAGGAACTATATCCTTGTCGTCTTCTACTATAAAGTCAACAGCCAGTATCACAACTTTCTAAAACCAGGGTTCCTCATTTGATCCACAGAATACAGAAAATGATTTGAGGGACTATTTTCTCAATTCTAGGGGCACAGGAGTGTAGCTAATTCATTATATACAAAGGATGACTTAGGGCAGGACTTAATTTTCTCACGGAATCCCAGCTGAGAAACAGAAGAAGCAAGGAAAAGAGCCTAAGGATGTGGTTTAGATACTTGAAGAAAAATAGCAGAAGAGAACTAAGATGTGACCGCTGCCACCACCACATCCACAGTCATGCTGAAGCACGAGTTCTCTGTGGACCCAACTTGTGAAAGCAGCTCTAAAGTGGTCCACCAGGTGCTCAACAAGCTGGGAGGAGAGGAGTCTGACATTGACCTGCCCAACAAGAAGGTTTGCTTCAATTCTGAGCACAACATGGACACTCTGCTGGAGAACTTGGAGAAAACAGGATAGGCTGTTTCCTACCTCAGCCCCAAGCAGCAAGGGCCTGGAAACCTGGGCCCAGAATGGACCAAAGGGGGCAGGATGCTGATCTTCTCCTGCCTTCCAAACAGTCCTGGGGCCCAACAGTCCTGCTCAGCGATGGGAGTTCCTGCACAGACCTTTCTTTAGCCTGCTGACCCTGCAATAAAGCTGAGCTGCTATTGTTGGGGCAAAAAAGAAAACAAAGAAGCAACAGACACTGACTCTTGGGAATGGGAATGAAGGGTGGATAGGGTAAGAGACTACTACTGCCCTTCATATTTTGTATTATTCCCATTTGACCTTAATACTATATATGCATTAATTAGTCTGATAAAAATATACTTTTTTAAATTTTTAAAGAGGTTCAGAATGACAAACAGAAACTGCTAATCTCCTTAGGCTTAAGAGAGGACAGATAAAAAGCAAATTTCACTTTTTATATTCTGCATTGTTTACATTTTTTGTTTAAGAGAGCATCTGTGTGAGTGGTGGGGGAAGAGATGGGGGAGAGAGAGAATCCCAAGTAGGCTCCATGCCCAGCGCAGAGACCACAGAGACCAAGGGGGGCTCGATCTCACAACCCTGATATCATGACCTGGGCTGAAATTGGGAGTCGGAAAATTAACTAACTGTGCCACCCAGGCATCCCTGCATTGTTTACATTTTTAAATAAATAATAAAGAAAAAAATGTTTTCATAGGACATGGCCTTCGACATCAGAGAGTCCTAGACCTAATGCCAGCTCCAACTGCTAACTTGGAAATCTTGGACAAGTTACTACACATTTCTGAGCTTCCTTATCTGTACAATGGGGATGAAGACACTGACTTCATAAGGTTGTAATTCAACTTATATTAAACGATGATGACCATAGTACTATCTAACCTTTATTAAACTGGGCCCACTGCCAATAATTCAACATACATTGATTCATTTACTCACAATCATCTGAGGTATTATCATAATTCCCTCCTATGGAGGAGAAAATATACCTCAGATTCAAATCCAAGGCAGTATTTGAACCCACATAGTCTTACCTTACGTTCATGCTTTTAACCATGACTGCAGTGATAAGTGGTGTGTATTTTTATGGTCATTTATTTTTAAAGGACAAATGTAATGAAAGAAATTAAAAGGAAGGGAGTAGGTCCTGTGTAACATTCTTGAACATCCATATGCTTTAGATTACCTTGATTAAGATGATACATAACAATTCTCTTCCTGCCACTAAACAGCCTTCCCATGTAAAACAAGACTAATTTCTTCCAATAATGAGATCATTACACTTTGGGTTTTCTGTTGTTTTTTTGAGTAGGCTCCACACCCAACATGGGGCTTGAACTCATAACCGTGAGATCAAGAGTGATATGCTCTACTGAGCCAGCCAGGCACCTAACATCATTACAGTTTTGAAGGGAGTATGTACACTTCTTCCTGATTTGGGGGAAAGAACAGTTTTCTCAAATTGTTACTTCTCATATTCCTGTTTCTATGTTTCCTCAAATTCCAGACAGTACTGGTTATCCCTTGGGCTATTTTTTTTCCCTATCCTTCCATATGCTTCTAATCCCTGATGTAGCAAAGGAACATTTCATAAAACATTTAAACCAAGTATAATGTCTAGTTTCAAAAATGGAAACTGAAATATAGTACCAACATTTCTTCAGCAAAACATCTGAATGTCCTTTTCTCTGAGACCAGAGAACAACAGTATGCTTCTGAGAGAGGGGAAAGGAAGTATAAAATGCCTTAATTTGACATTAATAGTACCTTGAGCCTTTATATCCACTGAGATCTTTGTCCATATCCAACTCAGGAGTGGATTCAATGATTGCTTGAACTTCTGACTTCTCTTCATTTTCAGCAGAGCCTTAGGAAAAGGACAAGATGATATAAATAATGCATATATTACATACTGCCCCTAATAGGAGAATCCTATTGCTTCAGTGGTTATAAATACATCATTTGATTAGAAAAACATTTTAAGGAGTAGGTTCTAAGAATCATGAGGTTTAGACAAGTCATATATCAGATTAACAGTGACTATCAGAAACTGATAAATAACCAAAGTTTTTATTTGTATTTTTGGGGACACAGTCCATTGTATCCCAGGGCAGAACTTCCTGTTTGTTTGTTTTTACTAATTAAGGGGTGAAATACAGAGAAATTAAAGATGAAGACTATTCTCCTGCCTTTTAGGCTCTCTAATCCTCCAGTTTCCCAAATCTGGTTCTCCAAAACTTTATCTGATCATCACTCTTTTTAAGCTTACCTACAATTGAGTACAATTTTATAAATCTAAAGCAGTAACACCCCAAAGATGAATCCTTTCATACCCACGTGATCTTTACCAGAAAGAACTAGGGTCACTTACCTGTTGATACATTTCTAGTTTCTTGGGCTACCTGTACTTCAATATGCTTGCTTATCTCTGATTTATTTGGTGTATCTGCAACCTTCACAAATCCTTCATTATCTTCCTTTAAGGGAGTATCAGTAGGAATTGTGGCCACATCTGACGCAGCTGTTGATGCTGGAGTGGTAGCTTTAGATCCTCCTTGGCTAACATCAGAAAGTTCATCCTACAAATAAAAAGAATTATTGGGGATGAGGTTTTGCTTGGGTGGCTCAGTTGGTTAAGCGTTCAACTCTTAATCTCAGTTTAGGGTATTTTTAAAGATTTTATTTATTCATTCATGAGAGACACACAGAGAGAGAGATGCAGACACTAGGCAGAGGGAGAAGCAGGCTCCCTGTGGGGACCCCAATGCAGAATTCAATCCCAGGACCTTGGGATCATGACCTGAGCCAGAGGCAGACACTCAACCAATGAACTACCCAGACATCCCAATCTCAGTTTAGGTCTTGACCTAAGGATTGTGAGTTCAAGCCCTGTGTTAGGCTCCATGCCTAACAAAAGAATTATGGGAAAAGTCTTTAAATGATTAATTCATTTTAAATCATTTTCTTAAATGAGTTAAAAAACTTGCAGAGAGAAAGTTCTATTAAAAAACAGTAATAGGGGGCAGCCCCGGTAGTGCAGCAGTTTAGTGCCGCCTGCAGCCCACGGTGTGATCCTGAGGACCTGGGATCGAGTCCCATGTCGGGCTCCCTGCGTGGAGCCTGTTTCTCTCTCTGCCTGTGTCTCTGCTTCTCTCTCTGTGTGTCTCTATGAATAAATAAAATCTTAAAAAAAAAAAAAAAAAAAACAACAGTAAGAGGGGCACCTGGGTGGCTTAGTTGGTTAATCATCTGCCTTCAGCTCAGGTCCATGATCTCAGGGTCCTGGGATAGAGCCTCGAGTGGAGTCAGGCTCCCTGCTCAGTGGGGAGTCTACTTTGCCCTCTCCTTCTGCCCCTCCCCCATTCGTGTTTTTGTTCTCTGTCTGTCAAATAAATAAATAAAATAAAATAAAATAAAATAAAAAACCACAAACAGCAGTGGAATTACAAGATTCTGAATCTCAGAGGAGATTCAGAGTTTTGTACACCGTATTCTTAAAATATCCTGCATCCAGATCACCTGAAATACTAAAGGGGCAGATTTTAAGTCCAACTCCAAACTTTAGGCAGTGAGACCAAGTAATCTGCATTTTAAAAACAATCCAGGTGATTTATATACTCATTAAAACTTGATAATTACTATTTCAGGGCCCACAAATAGTCATGATGTCCAGATTGAATTATATGCAAAAATGTGTAGAATGCATTTTTCTGGGGAAAAATAAACAACTTTTATCAGGTTTCAAAGGGTTTTGTGGCCTCAAAATAATTAAAAACAGTTCTCCAAAAGTTGAATCTTTGTGTGGCACACCTGAAACTAATGTAACATTGTGTGTTTACTTATTTATTTATTTATTTAAATTTTTTATTTATTTATGATAGTCATACAGTGAGAGAGAGAGAGAGAGAGAGAGAGAGAGAGAGAGAGAGAGGCAGAGACACAGGCAGAGGGAGAAGCAGGCTCCATGCACCGGGAGCCCGACATGGGATTCGATCCCGGGTCTCCAGGATCGCGCCCTGGGCCAAAGGCAGGCGCCAAACCGCTGCGCCACCCAGGGATCCCTGTGTGTTGATTTAAAAAAAAAAAAAAAAAAAGTGGGCAGCCCAGTGGCTCAGCGGTTTAATGCTGCTTTCGGCCCAGGGTGTGATCCTGGAGACCCGGGATCGAGTCCCACATCGGGCTCCCTGCATGGAGCCTGCTTCTCTCTCTGCCTGTGTCTCTGCCTCTCTCTGTGTGTCTTTCATGAATAAATAAATAAAATATTTTTTTAAAAAAGTGGGGGAAGGGATTTAAAAAAAAACAATACAAAACAAAAAAGAGGGCAGCCCAGGTGGCTCAGCGGTTTAGCGCCACCTTCGGCCCGGGGTGCGATCCTGGAGACCCGGGATGGAGTCCCATGTTAGGCTCCCTGCATGGAGCCTGCTTCTCCCTCTGCCTGTGTCTCTGCCTCTCTCTCTCTCTCTCAATCTGTGTCTCTCATGAATAAATAAATAAAATCTTTTAAAAAGGCGGGGGGGGGGGTGGCAAGTGGTAGGCTCAGTTGGTGGAGCATGTGACTCTTGATCTCAGGGTCCTGAGATCAGGCCCACGTTAGGCATAGAGCCTACTTAAACAAAAACAAAAACAAAAAAACAGCACACAGTTCTCTAATGGCTACCAATAACGAGGCAGTTCTTTTACAGCAAAGTACCCAGGTCTTTAAAAAAAGAGAACCCAAAATGCATGGGTAACTCAATCAGTTAAGAGTCCGACTCTTGGTTTTGGCTCAGGTCATGGTCTCAGGGTGATCTGGTCCCCAGGTAGGGCTCCATGCTGAGCATTTTGTCTGCTTGGGATTCTCTCTCTCCCTCTTCCTCTGCCCCTCTCCAGGCTCTCTTTTTCTCAAATAAATAAAATCTTTACAAAAAATAAATAAATAAAAGAAAGAAAGAAAAAGAGAACTAGACAAAAAGTTTACAATAAATAGTAGTAGTAGTAGGAAGAAGAAGAATAATTAGGGTAAATATAGTGAATTATCATTCACTAAATGTCTGACCTTGGGTCAGTTATGTATTCTTTCTAAATCTATGTTTCCTCATTTGTAAAATAGAAATAATGGTACTTAATTCATAGACTATAAATTATTCTACATAAAGACTTAGCAAAGTGTTCACATATACTCAGTGTTTAAAAAGTTAGTAATTATTATATAGCAAATATGACAATACATTATGTACAACTCTGAGAATTCTGAAATGTATGCTTTTGGTCTAAAGCAAAAAGAATATATGTCTATATTAAGTTAAGTTTTAGCTTTAATATAGACATATAACTTAATATTAAGTTAACTTAATATGTCTACATTAAGTTATGCTATGGTGGGGGTGATTTTTTTTTTTTTTGGTGGTGTGATTTTTGGTGACTTTAATTTCCCTCTTTAAAATTTTATCTTAAAAAAAATAAAATTTTATCTTTTTTGAACTTTTAAAAGTCATAAAAATAACTATAAAATAATGAAACAGACTCCAAGCCATAAAAAAAAAAAAAACAGTAACAACAATACTATACCAATCAAAATTACATATATACTCTAAGCTTTATATTACACTATCTGAGAGATTTAGGTCATTTTAGGTGCTGAGAAGTCAAGAGTGTTCAATTTCAAATTTAAATTTAAAATTCTGTTCAAGTACAAGAAAGCATTTTTGGCATATAGTCAGCTACCTGTGCTATGGCGGAAAGCAATTACAGTGAAAGCAACCACACTCAGAGAACTTTATGACCGAAACTCTTAGCTTTATAATATTAAAACACTTTCATCTCCATTATCTTCTCCTAAAAATAATTAACTATCACGAATTTTGATGTAGCAAAAATTTCAGTACCAAGAGTGGGTGAATTAGAACCAATCACCAGAAGAAAACATAGGGTTATGTAAATTATATTTGCTGGGGCAAATCAGGAGTTCTTTATCCAGAAGAGATGGTATATGTATACAATGGAATATTATTCAGCCATAAAAAAGAATGAAAACTTGCCATTTGCAACAACAAGGATGGTGCTAAAGAATGTTTCACTAAATGAAATAAGATAAGATGGTTAAGAGAAAGACAAATACCATGATTTCACTCATATGTGGAATTTAAGAAACAAAACAGATGAAGGAAGAAAAAAAAGTGAGAGAGAGGAAGACAGAGAGGAAAAAAAAAAAACAACACCTAGAAACAGCCTCTTAACTATACAGAACAAACAAATGGTTACCAAAGGGGAGGTGTGCAGAAGGATGGGTGAAATTAGACGAAGGAGATTAAATGGTACATTTATCAATACGCCTGGGTAGTTCAGCGGTTGAGCATCTGCGTTCAGTTTGGGGCGTGATCCTGGGTCCAGGGATGGAGTCCTGCATCAGGCTCCCTGTGAGGAGCCTCCTTCTCCCTCTGCCTGTGTCTCTGCCTCTTTCTGTGTGTCTCTCATGAATAAATAAATAAAATTTAAAAAATAAAGGGTACATTTTTCTTGATGAGCACTGAATAATATAAGGAAGTGCTGAATCCCTATGTTGCACCTCTAAAACGGATACAACACTATATGCTTACTTAAAAAAAAAAAAAAAAACTTCTTTAGCTCTTCAATGGTGTCCCACTCACCACTCTTCATCCCTACTCCAGACTCTGAGGTTTTTCTTTTTCCTGTTTTTTGTTTATTTGTAAATGATGAGAAATGCAGAATGTCACAGCTTGTGAATGCCATACCAGCATGAGTTACCCATTTAAAAATCTGAGTATTGGGACACCTGAGTGACTCAGTGGTTGGGCATCTGCCTTCAGCTCAGGGCGTGATTCCAGAGACCCAGGATCAAGTCCCACATTGGGCTCCCTGCATGGGGCCTGCTTCTCCCTCTGCCTGTGTCTCTGCCTCTCTCTCTCTCATGAAAAAATAAATAAAATCTTAAAAAAAAATAAAATAAAAATCTGAGTATCCTGGCTCTCCTGATGGGCTTGAGCTCTAACACATGGTTAAAACCCAAATGTCTGCTGAAGACCTTCATCCTAGAAAATCTTTGCTATTCTCAATTTCTGAGTTTATATTGGACTTGAATAATAGCTGGTCAGCCACCAATTATTTTATTTCTTATCATTATTTTAAGAAACACATATTCATAGCAGGTAATGATCCATTTACCAAAAATAAATGTCCCCTGCGATTTTGAATCTATCAAAGGAAAAATAAAATAGTATACACATGTTAGATATGATACTTATTTAAAAGGATTTTCAGTGACATGGGAAAATGCTTATATGTTAAACTGGAAAAATAAATTGCATATATATTTTACATAAAGTGTATACATAACATCATTTGTAACAGCAAAAAACTGCAAACAACTTAAATGCTTCAAAATAAGAGATTAAGCAAACTATACTATATCCATATAAGAGAACATTATTCAGCAATTAAAAACTGTATTGTAGGGCAGCGCGGGTGGCACAGCGGTTTAGTGCCACCTGCAGCCCAGGGTGCGATCCTGGAGACCCCGGATCGAGTCCCATGTCAGGCTCCCTGCGTGAAGCCTGCTTCTCCCTCTGCCTGTGTCTCTGCCTCTCTCTCTCTCTTTCCGTCGCTCATGAATAAATAAATAAAATCTTAAAAAAAAAAACCCTGCGTTGTAGAAGGGTATTTACTGAAATGGAAGATATTCAAAATAGTTTGCAAAGAGACTGGGATTAAAACAAACCAGTACAGTATGAGCAATTAAAAAAAAATAGGACAGTGATTCTTACAGTTGTTGCCACTGAGTAGATGGATAACAAGTGATTTTTTACTTTTCCTGTGCCTTTGTTGGCATAATTATATATACATATAGAAGTAGAAAAAATTAGAAAAATCAGAATATAAATCTATACATGAAGTATGGTCTCTAAAAAATGTTTTAGCTTATATAAAGTGGCTATAGATAACAGATAAAAATTCTTTCCTGCTTATTAATACTTGTGCGTTTCCAAATTTTTAAACAATAGGCACGTGTTACTATTAGAAGGAAAAAAGTAAATTAAGTTAGAAATAAATTTGAATTAGTATAGCTAGATGAAATTATCTTTCACTTAGAAAGTTTTGAGAAAATCATTGATACTATTAATATATAGGGAGCTACCCATTCATTAGTGTCTGTGTTTAAGACAACTGGTTACCTGTCACCTGAAGTACAACACTAAATATGCTGATAAAACATGCTGTATAGGATAGCCAATTATTCTGTGCTGATTAGGGCTGATTTCTAGTGGGAAGGAAAACAAATACAGGGCTGATTTCTAGTGGGAAGGAAGACAAACCAAAGAAATAGCTCAATTCTCTATCACTTCCTCCCCTCTTAAAACTAAAGGACAAAATTGCTATTTTCCTGAGCTGTTGACTGATGTCTAATAAGAAAGATCTGGCAAAACTTACATAAGCCAAGCCAATTAGCTTGTTTGGAATTAAAAAAAACTGATGGTCACATTTGTGGAACCAAAGAAACCCATACTGAAGACAACTAGAGGCTGCCCTGAGTCCCACTCTCTTAAGTCCTTGCTTTGATGTGTACTCTATTAAAAAACCATAAGTAGCAAGGGGCACCTGGGTGACTCAGTCGGTTGGGCATCCAGCTCTTCATTTTGGCTCAGCTCATGGTGTCAGGGTGTGGGACCGGCAAGTGTCCAGCTCTGTGCTCAGAGGGGAGTCTGCTTCTCTCTTTCTCTCTCTCCCTCCCAACCTTACTCTCTCCTTCTGCCCCTCCATTTGCTCATGTGTGCTCAAATAAATAAATCTTAAAAACTAAATAAAAAATGAAAGCGGCACTTGATTAATTCATATTTATGTTTATCACATACAGGAATTCCCACTATTTATTTTATTTTTAGTAGGTGCTATGCCCAATGTGGGGCTTAAACTCACAACCATGAAATCAAGAGCATCATATTCTACTGACTGAGCCAGCCAGGCACCTCAAATTCCCACTTTTTAAAGGTTTAAAATATAAAATACATTTAAGGTTCCTGATAAGCACTTAAAACTCATCAAGACTGTGGATTCAGAAAGCCCTAGGAAAAAAATCAAGTTCATCTATACTGAAAAAAATGACATGACTTTGAAGCTATGTGAAAAATAATTTGAGGTCCATTTTTTTTTTTCTTAAAACAAGCTCTATGCCCAGTGTAAGGCTTGAACTCATGACCTTGAGATCAAGTCCCATGCTCCACCAACTGAGTCAGCCAGCTGTCCTTTGAGGTCAATCTTGTACTTGTCATTTGTCTCTCAAATAAAAGTAGAAAAATTATTTCCTCTTCCTCCTAATCACCCTATCCCCAATGTCTAGTTACTTTCACATTAAAAAAAAATTACTTAGCAATTAAAGAGTTCATAACATAAGCAGTTTGGCAAAAGCCCTCCTCCCCAAATTCTTGTGGATCTGGGAGTATAAAATAAAGTAACCATGAGAGCTGAACCTAAACTAGGAAAAGGACTCTGCCATCTTCTCAAGGTTTGGGGCTACAAGGAAGGGTAAATTAGGATCTGCTTAGAAGAAAATGTTTTAAATTTGTCATGGACTATCCAAGTAACATGAGATTTATTTATCTATAACTTCCCTTTTCTGGTTTTACCATATAAAAATATTTTACACTCATTAAAATAGCTCACTGTGTGGGCTGTACTTCTGGATCTCAGGGAGAGCCAAGGAGAGAAGCTCTCAATTTTAGGGGACCATTTTCAAAAGAGGCATTTCTTGTTGGTCTCCCAGGCAGTGGTGACATAAAGCTCCTAAGATTAGTAGGAAAGCACTGACATGGGAAAAGTCTCTGCTACAATGTTTGGTTGGAAGCACAGTATTCTTGTATTGTATCTCCTATGGAAGAAATTATGAAATTCTGTCACTAATAATGCCTCCAACAAGATAGAATGAAGAAAGACAAGCCTAAATATTAATCTGTTAAAAGATAAAGTATATCACTTTTGGTCAACAGTAAGCTCATAAGATAAGATGTGCAATGGGACACCTGGGTGGCTCAGCTGTTAAGTCTAAACTGCCTTAGGCTCAGGGCGTGATCCCAGAATCCAGGATCAAGTCCCACATTGGGCTCCCTGAGGGGAGCCTACTTCTCCCTCTGCCTATGTCTCTTTCTGTGTCTCTCATGAATAAATAAATCTTAAAAAAAAAAGATACAATGTACAAGATAAGAAAAATCATGGGGTGCCTAGGTGGCTCCGTCGGTTAAGCACTAAGGCTCAGCTCATGATCCCAGAGTCCTGGGACTGAGCGCCCCCATCCGTCTCTGCTCAGCAGGGAGTCTACTTCTCCCTTTCCTCACCCTTCCCCTTCGCTCATGCTCTCTTGCTCTCTCAAATAAATAGAATCTTTAAAAAAAGAGAGAAAATTCTTAGTAGAACCTAAATGGAAACTGAAAGCATTTAAAAAAATTATCCTATATAAAGTTTCAGAGGAGTTACATGCTATTATTTGACATTTAGTCTGTAGCTTCTGGAGACCTCCAGTTCCAATTTTATACCAGTCATTTGCCAACCAGCACTGCTTTAGCTAATTTTTTTTAAGTGTTTATTTAAATTCCACTCAGTTAACAGTGTAATAATACTAGTTTCAGGTGCAGAATATAGTGATTGAATACTTTTATACATCACTTGGTACTCATCACACTAAGTGTACCCCTCAATCCCCATCACCTATTTAATCCACCCCCCACCCACTTCCTTAATGTTAACTATCAGTTCTTGCTTCCCCCCACCACACTGCCTTTGGTCATTTGTTTCTTAAATTCTACATGAGTTAAGTCATATGATAGGTCTTCCTTTGACTTATTTCACTTAGCATAATATTCTCTAGCTCCATCCATGCTGTTGCAAATGGCAAGGTTTCATTCTTTTTATGGCTGAGTAATATTCCATTGTATACACATATCACATCTTTATCAATTCATCAGTTCATAGAGAAATAGGCTGTTTCTATAGTTTGGCTATTGTAGATAACAAGCTATAAACACTAGGGTGCATGTATCCCTTTGAATTAGTAATTTTGTATTCTTTGAGTTAATACCTAGTAGTGCAACTGCTGGGTCAAAGGGCAGTTTATTTTTAACTTTTTGAGGAAACTCCATACTGTTTTCCACACTGGCTGCACTAGTTTGCATTCCCACCAGCATTCCAAGAGGGTTTCCCTTTCCCTGTATCCTGGACAACATATGCTGTTTAGCTAATAGTCTTGACTACAATTGCCTCTTTATGTGAAGAACCCTGGCCTATCAATTCAATTGCTTGGTGTCATTAAGATACCCTCTTCAAATATATGCTGATGTAGGTGCCTTCACGGCTGTCAAGTCTCTTTCTCATAAATGTACTTCTTTTATAACCTATTCCCCAACCTCCCTTTAGTCATTAAGGAAATCTCAAATTGTAGGCTGTGCATATCACTGGAGAATGTCCACAAAAAGCAGGAAACTGATCTTGGATTCCAGTGCTATGACCAGAGGGGAATGCCTTCCTATGCATATTAAACTGTGCTTTAAAAAGTAGGTGTTAGGGTGCCTAGGTGGCTCAGTTGGTTAAGCGTCCAACTCTTGATCTCAGCTCAAATCTAGATCTCAGTGTTGTGTGTTCAAGCCCCATGTTGGGCGTAGAGCCTACTTTTAAAAATAATTGGGACACCTGTGTGGCTCAGGGGTTGGGTGTCTGCTTTTGGCTCGGGGCGTGATCCTGGGGTTCCGGAATCAAGTCCCGGATTGGGCTCCCTGCATGGAGCCTACTTCTCCCTCTGCCTGTGTCTGCCTCTCTTTGTGTCTCTCATGAATAAATAAACAAAACCTTTTAAAAATAAAATTAATTAAAAGATAAAAGGATAGATAAAATTAAAAGATAAAAGAACATTCAAAAATGTTATACAGGGGATCCCTGGGTGGCTCAGCGGTTTGGCACCTGCCTTCCACCCAGGGTGTAATCCTGGAGTTCTGGGTTCGAGTCTCACATCAGGCTTCCTGCATGGAGCCTCCTTCTCTGTCTGTGTCTCTGCCTGTCTCTCATGAATGAATGAATGAATGAATGAATGAATAAATAAATAAATAAATAAATAAATAAATAAATAAATAAAATCCTTAAAAAAAAATGTTATACAGGGGAACCTGGGTTCAGTGGTTGTGCCTCTGCTTTCAGGTGAGGTCATGATCCTGGGGTCCTGGGACTGAGTTCCATAGCAGGCTCCCTCGAGGGAGCCTGCTTCTCCCTCTGCCTATCTCTTTGTCTCTCTCATAAATAAATAAATAAACAAACAAATAAAATCTTTTTTAAAAAATGTTATATGAATAGGAAACAAGCACAAAAAAATGCTCAACATTACTAATCATCAGAGAAATACAAATAAAAACTACAGCATCACCTCACATCCATTAGGATGGCTACTATCAAAAACAAACAGAAAATAACAAGTGTTGTTGAGATATGGAGAAATTTGAACCCTTGTACACTGCAGGGAAGATTATAAAATGTTGCACCTTGCTTGGAACACAGCATGGTATTTCCTCAGAAAACTAAAAATAAAACTATCATATGATCCAGCAATACCCCTCTAGGTATATATCCAAAAGAACTGAAAGCAGGGCACCTGGTGGCTCAGTGGTTGAGCATCTGCCTTTAGGCTGGGTCGTGATCTCAGGGTCCTGGGATCGAGTCTCACATCAGGATCCCCGCAGGGAGCCTGCCTCTCCCGCTGCCTAGGTCTCTGCCTCTCTCTCTGTCTCTCATGAATAAATAAATAGAATCTTAAAAAAATAAATTGAAAGAAATTTGCTCCACCCATGTTCATAGCAGCACTACTCCCAATAGCCTAGAGGTAGAAGTGACCCAAATGTCCATCAAGGGATGAATGGATGGGGATCCCGGGGTGGCGCAGCGGTTTGGTCCCTGCCTTTGGCCCAGGGCGCGATCCTGGAGACCCGGGATCGAATCCCACATCGGGCTCCCGGTGCATGGAGCCTGCTTCTCCCTCTGCCTATGTCTCTGCCTCTCTCTCTCTCTCTCTGTGACTATTATAAATAAATAAAAATTAAAAAAAAAAAAGGGATGAATGGATGTATCAAATGCGGTCTATAGATACAATGGAATATTATTCAGCCTTAAAAAGAGGAAAACCCAACACATACTACAACAGATATGAATCTTGAGGACATAATGCTGAGTGAAATAAGCCAGTCACAAAAGACGAATACCATGGTTCCATTTACATGACACCTAAAGCAGTCAAACTCTTAGAAAAGAAAGTAGAATGGTGGTTGCTGGGGTGGGAGAAGGGGAGAGAGGGAGTTGTTTCATGGGTACAAAGTGTTAGGTTTGCAAGATGAAAAAGTTCTAGAGATCTGCTTCACAACGTGAATATTCTTAACATTACTGAACTATGCACTTAAAAATGATTAAGATGGTAAATTTTAGGGGCACCTGGGTGGCTCAGTCGGTTAAGCATCTGCCTTCAGCTCAGGTCATGATCTTAGGGTTCTGGGATTGTGCCCCAGGTCGTGGGGGGCGGGGAGTCACTGCTCAGCAGGAAGCCTGCTTCTCCCTCTACCTCTGCCACTCCCTACATTCATTTGCATACTCTCTCTCAAATAAATAATTAAAAAAAAAAGAAAAGAAAAAAATGGTAAATTTTATTCTGTAGGTACTCACTACACACAAATAAGAAAATAGGTGTCATTACTTTTAGCTTCACTTGAGATACCATAGTGAAAACTATCTGTCTTGTGCATTTTTTTACTGGCTTTAGATACCAGGTAAAAGTCTATAAACCTCTACAAAGTATCTTCAGTTGTTTCATTCATCAAATTCCTCCCTCATGTGCTCTATGTATGTTGTTATTCAGCATTGCCGTTACTATTTATGTTTTGAGAGACTGTAACTTAAGTTTACAATTATAAAAGACAAATTTATCTAAGGACACCTTAGAAATGGGGGCGCTTCGTACAGCATCTGACTCTTGGCTTCAGCTCAGGTCATGATCTCAAGATCCTGAAATCAAGCTCTATGGTGGGGGTCTGCTTGAGATTCTCTCTCCTCCCTCTCAACCCCTCCCCTCACTCCTGCATGAACTCATGCTTGCTCTCTCTCAGTAAGTAGTAAGTAAAATAAATAAATAAATAAATAAATAAATAAATAAATAAATAAATAAATAAATGAATGAATGAATAAATAAATAAATAAATAAGATCTGGAAAGAAGGAAAGAAAAAAATGTTCCAGTGTAATGTTTTCCTAAGTAGCCTGCCTGCCTTCATCTGAAATAAGATAAACAAAGGGGCAAGCTATTGTTACATAAGTGTCTTTTTTATTAGATTTTAAGCCTAATGAAAGTAAAGACAAAATTATAAAAACTAGGCCCATGTATCCCCACTATAACACTTAATCACCTTATATTTCAATTTTTATATTTACAATCCTTTCTCCACAAAGTTAAAATGTTAAAGCAGTGGTTCTTAAGCTCTTTTGATTTACAGCTCTATGATATAAAAGAATCATAAAATTCTATGTGTACATGTATTTTCTTGATGTTTTATGACTTTGATTCCTAAAGGAGTCTGTGACCAAAAAAACACCGAAAACCCTAACCCTAAGCACAATTAGAAGTTAATTATACTGTGGGTTTAAGAAAATTCTGATTACTAGAAGTATGAATGTCCTAACCCTGAAGTTATTTCGGAAGAAAGGGGACACTGTTTCACTGTCACAGATCAGCTGTAGTGCTTCCATGGACCTGGATGGGTAGGAGACCTGACCTGGCGAGTAGGAAAAAGCCTTGTCTTTATATCCCCAATGCCCAGCATATCAAGCCTGACGTGAAGAAGGCTCATAACAGATGTTTGCTGAATAAAGCTAACAACGCCCTGATTAAAGCTGAAGAAATCTGTTCATCGAGGGAGGCAGCCTATAGTACAATGACACACTAGGGCTGTCTCCAGGATACACACAAGTTATGTACATTCTGTCTTGAGGAAAGTATCTGTGCAAATTTGTGCAAGGGTATTTGCGTGTTTCTTACCTAGAGCTGGGTAGATGGAAATAGGCTGAACTTCCATATGATTTACTTAGATTTCTCTTCTTTATTTTAAAATGCTGTCTTTAGGGGAGGAGTAATTTATAGATTACAGTAAAGCCCTAGCAACCACTACAGAAATAATTGTCTTATATTTCAGTGAAAAACATCAGTAGTCTTCCAAACTGAGCACTAATGTCTTGAGAATAGTAGTTGAATAAGTAACCAGTAGTTAACTGTGTTTGTTTAGTTTTGGAAAGTGATCTGAAATACCATTCTCACCTCCTGTTCTACAGGCTTCAGAGATTCAGGACTACTGCTGACCTGGGAAGAAAGAAAGATTATACGAGAGACAACAAGATCATGTATTAGGTGTTAGCACATTCCTAAGTATCTTTGGCTTGTTTTACCATTCAGGATAACATGATCTCTCTAATCTACTATGTTAAAATGAGGATTTGTGGGTTTTGTTTTGATTTGACTTAAAAACACTTTTCCTCAGTTTCCTCAAAAAGTCGAAAAATAGAGCTACCCTATGTCCCAGCAATTGTACTACTAGGTATTTACACCAACGATACAAATGTAGTGATCCAAAGAAGCACCTGTACCCTAATGTTTACAGCAGCAATGTCCACAATAGCCAAATTATGGAAAGAGCCCAGATGCCATCAACATATGAATAGATAAAGATGTAGTATACACACACACACACACACACACACACACACACACACACAATGGAATATTACTCAGCCATCAAAAAACCCAAAACCTGCCAATTGCAAGGACATGGATGGAACCAGAGGATATTATGCTAATATCAAAGAAAGATATTATGCTATGATCAAAGAAAGACAATTATATTATTTCCCTCATATGTAGAATTTAAGAAACAAAAGAGTGGGGTGCCTCGGTGGCTCAGTAGGTTAAGCAGCTGTCTTCGGCTCAGGTCATGATCCCAGAGTCCTGGGATCCAACCCCACATAAGACTCGCTGCTCAGCGGAGAGCTTGCTTCTCCCTCTCTCTCTGAGGCTTCCCCTGCTTGTGCTCGCTCACTCTTGTTCTTTCTCTCTCTCTCTGTCAAATAAATAAATGAAATCTGAAAAGAAAACGAAAAGAAACAAAACAGAGGAACATGTGGGAAGGGAGGGAAAAATAAAACAAGAGAGGGTGACAAACCATAAGAGACTTTTTTTTTTTTTTTTTAAGATTTTACTTATTTATTCATGAGAGAGAGAGAGAGGTAGAGACATAGGCAGAGGGAGAAGCAGGCTCCCTGAGGGGAGCCCGATGCAGGACTCAATCCCAGGATCTGGGATCATGACCTGAGCCAAAGGCAGATGCTCAATCACTGAGCCACCCAGGTGCCCCAAGAGACTCAATCATAGGAAACAAATTGAGGGTTGCTAGAGGAGAGTGAGATGGGGGATGGGGTAACTGGGTGATGGACATTGAGGGCACATGATGTAATGAGCACTGCATGTTATATAAGACTGGTGAATCACTGAACTCTATCTCTGAAACTAATAATATACTGTATGTTAATTAATTGAATATAAATTTTTTAAAAAGTACAAGACACACACACACAATAAAAAAAATAAAAACACCTTTAAGCTTCTAGTTTAAGAGATATTATTATAGTTCAGGGGTCACCATGTCAAACCTAATACTTTATCAATAAGCAGCTCATCACTTAGCCCTTTTATCTATTCATACAGCCCTGAAATCTTTTTCAAATCTATTCTAATCATCTAGAATATTTTTATCATCTAGAATATTTAACATGCAAATATTCCAGTACACTTGGAAATGTTTACTGTACCTTCCTTTTACCCCATCATTTCAGAAACAGACATCACTAATAATTGAAGGGTGACCAATATTGAAATTCTTTTTCACAAAAATACCTATTTATTCATTTTCTATCTGTACATTTCCCTCTATGAGCAAGTGTTTCTTCTTCTTCTTTAAGATTTGATTTGACAGAAAGAGAGCATAAGCACTGGAGGTTGGGGAGAGAGAAGCAGCCTCCCTGCTGAGTAGAGAGCCCAACACCAAGCTCCATCCCTGAACCCTGAGATTGCAACCTGATCTGAAGACAGATGCTTAACCAACTGAACCACTCAGGAACCCGAAGACAAGTGTTTCTCTTAAACACAAAGCAACCAGAAGCTTTAAATATTCTTGTTCTGGAAATTCATCAAAGTCTTTGAAAAGCCTAAAATAGGGCTGTAGGCTCTCTGTTAATTCTCTCAAAAGCCACAGATTAGCAAGGCATGATTCACTTTATAGAAATCAGACTGCCTCTCAATTTTTTTTTCATTTTTTTTTTATTTATGATAGTCACACACAGAGAGAGAGGCAGAGACACAGGCAGAGGGAGAAGCAGGCTCCATGCACCGGAAGCCCGACGTGGGACTTGATCCCGGGTCTCCAGGATCGCGCCCCGGGCCAAAGGCAGGCGCCAAACCGCTGCGCCACCCAGGGATCCCAAAGATTTTATTTATTTATTTATTTATTTATTTATTTATTTATTTATTTATTTATTTATTTATTAATGAGAGACACACACAGAAAGGCAGAGACACAGGCAGAGAGAGAAGCAGGCTCCATGCAGGCAGCGCAATGCAGGGCTCGATCCAGGGTCTCCAGGATCATGCCCTGGGCCAAAGGCAGGTGCTAAATCGCTGAGCCACCCAGGGATCCGCTCAATTTTTTTTATATGATCTTTGATTCTGGGTTATTATTATATTTAACCCTTATCAACTATTTATCAAATGCTGGTGGGGGGCAGGAACTGGGTGGCACTCTCTCTACATAACAATGGAAAGACTGCCAACACACATTTTTTTCATGAAAAACAAACCAGCAAGCAGCAGGAAAATACTTAGAGCACATAGCCATTTATCTTACAAACATATTGAGTGTGTTACCTATTTTGCATATGTAAAAGAAAAACGTCTGAAGGACAGATACACCAACTATTCACAATACCTGGGGAAAAGTAGTATTTAGGGCTGGAGAAACTTTTTAGTCTAGATTCTTCAATATTATTTAAAATCAGGAAACTGTGGGGGCAGCCCCGGTGGCCCAGCGGTTTAGCACGGCCTTCAGCCCAGGGTGTGATCCTGGAGACCTGAGATGGAGTCCCATGTCTGGCTCCTTGCATGGAGCCTGCTTCTCCCTCTACCTATGTCTCTGCCTCTCTCTCTCTCTCTCTCTCTCTCTCTCTCTCTCTGTCTCTCATGAATAAATAAAACCTTAAAAAAAAATTAGGAAACTGTTAACAGTTAAAAGTTTTTTAACCCTGTTTTATAAAATATTTGGACTCCTAGAACGCTGTAATAGCATTTCTAGTTTCTGGCATAGTGGGCACTCAGATATTTTATTCATTCATTCATTCATTCATGAGAGACACACACACGCACAAAGACAGAGAGCGGCAGAGACACAGACAGAGGGAGAAGCAGGCTCCATGCAGGGAGCCTGATTCTGGTTCTCCAGGATCACGCCCTGGGCTGATGAAGGTGGCACTAAACCGCTGGGCCACCCGGGCTGCCCACTCAGATATTTTTTAATGCAAAAAGCAGGTAATTTGTCTTTAACAGGAAAATTATTAAAGTTATTTTTCTTACTCTAAAAGCTAGCTTAAATATTAAATATCAATAAGAATAATAAATACTTCTGAGCAAATTACTTGAAAAGAAGCCACCTTTGAAATATGAGCTGTAAAAACCATGATTTTCAAATTGTATTATTTAGATTTTTACCAATGTTCATTCTCAGCATACAGTAGCATCTTGGTCAACATACAATCCAGTAAATATGTCAAAAAGAAAAAACCTCACTGTAAATAATTCCATTAAGAACTAATTCCATTCCCCCTAAGAAAGAACTAATTCCATTCCCCTATCTCTAAGAAACAGTTTAAAGGAGGAGAAGGGGGGATCCCTGGGTAATATATAATATAAATGAATGGAGAATACAACATAAGCAACAAAGAAAGAGCCTAGAAGCAATCACATTTCAAGCAACAAACACATGTGGTACCTAGATCTTGGTTCCTAAATACAAGAACCAGGGCTCAGACATAGAATAAAAGCCGGGAGCATCTTATAGTGCCAGGAAGGAAGTACTCAAAAAAGTAAGGGGCATGTTGAAAGCATACAGAAGTCCACCTAAAAAGCTCTCAATTCCAAAGCTGGAACAATTTGCACAATAAAATAAACGATAGCATTGGATAACCTAGAGAATAAAACAAATGTCCATAATTTCAAGGAAGGAAGGAAGGAAGGAAGGAAGGAAGGAAGGAAGGTCGGTCTCATCCTTACAGAAGAATTCCAGTTAACATAAAATGGATGAAGAAAATAGAAAATAACCACTGGAACACCACAGTAATAACCGTAAAATCCAGTGACAGAACTACAATAAGTAGATGAAAATTTAAAGAGAAATAGGATATTTGCACAGTCTCAAAGCATATCCACCAAGATACTTTTTTTTTTTTTAAGACTGATTTATTTTAAAGAGAGAGCGCACAAGTGTGTGCAAGAGCAAGAGGGGAGAGGCAGAGGGAGAGGAAAGGAGAACATCAGAGAATCTAAAGCAGCCTTTTTGCTGAGCACAGAGCCCGATGTGGGGCTCAAATTCAGGACCCTGGGATCCTGACCTGAGCCAAAACCAAGAGTCAGATGCTTAACCAACTGTGCCACCCAGGCGCCCACCCCAAGATCCTTATTAATTATAAGGGGAAAAACAGTTAACAGGGTGGAGAAACCCAACACACATCAGCTAAACCAAGCAATCAAGGTTAATAAGCACTACTAAGGGGATCCCTGGGTGGCGCAGTGGTTTGGCGCCTGCCTTTGGCCCAGGGCGCGATCCTGGAGACCAGGGATCGAATCCCACGTCGGGCTCCCGGTGCATGGAGCCTGCTTCTCCCTCTGCCTGTGTCTCTGCCTCTCTCTCTGTGACTATCATAAATAAACTAAAAAAAAAAAAAAAAATTAAAAAAAAAAAAAAAAAGCACTACTAAGGTATGTTGTTTCCACAATCTTCTTGCCAAAAATACAAAATGTCAATCTAATTATGAGAAATCATTAGAGAAGCACAGTATGTCGGACATTTTACAATATAATTAACCAATGCTCTTCATGCCTCAAGGCCAAGATTAAGGAACCGTCATATGTTGAAAGACACCAAGAACACATAACTCAGTGCAACGTGGGATCCTGGACTGGATTCTGAACAGAAGACAGTAGTAGAAAAACTGGTAACATCCAAATACACATCTACAGCTTAGCTAATAATATTGCACCAATGTCAACTGTCTTAGTTTTAATAATTGTATATACTAGGGTTAGTTAACACTTGTTGGTGATGGGTATTATAGGAACTCTCTGTACTGTTTCTGCAATTTTTCTTAAGGTTGAAAATATCTCAAAATAAAAAGTTTAAAAAATTAAGAGCTTTAACTGCTCAGAAACTTTTAATTACACACACATTTTGTAATAGGAACCTTTAATCACAAAAGACACAGGAATAAGGTTCAACCACTACAGAAATTCAAATTTGGAAAAATTAAAGAAATAGGAACTAAACTGTTAACCACAAATGGAGGAGGATGGAAAATTCTTCTGAATAAGAATGCTGGCTCTGTTTAGCCATTTCCTGTTCTGTATGCTAAGCACATCTCCTGAAGAATGCAGCACACATTGACCACTGGCTTTACATACCAAACCGTGCTAATAAGAGCTTCTCACAGCAGTTTTACTAAAGTATTTCAATTCATATGACTTTAAAAGAACTCTTAAAATTTTACAAGTAGGTATCCATCCAACTTGAAATTGTTTTTCTCAGTTCTAAAAGTCATATTTTACTAACAATCACCAACCCAGAAGACTCTTAAAAGAAAAAAATATTTGGAGGGGGTATATATGCAATATGCAGTCACTCACACATACATCTTTAGGCATGTTCCAGATCGTAAACACATATAGGTATATATACACGTATATGTGAAACTAGATGGAAATCTGTGAAATTGCTGGCAAACTGATACAAAGGTCTAGAAAACAGCATCAATATTCAATGTATAGGATTCTTTAAATGATACTTGAAACACTTCATTCTCTCTCTTCCCATATTTGGGCATAAGGAAGGGTTATCTGACCTCTGAACATGTGAAGCAGTGAAGAACTTCAACACCACTGGTAAGAGAACGTCTCTGGGTGGGTAATTTAGCAATATCTATCAAAATCTTAAATATATGCTCTGATTCAGTAATCCCACTTACGGGAATCATAAATACAAGTAGAAAATTATGTGTAAAAAAAAAAAAAAGAAAATTATGTATAATTCACTACAGCATTGTTTGTAATAGCAAAGGGCTAGGAAAAACAGATGTCCCGTCAACAAAGTAGTTAATTAACTATAGCTGGGGTATGTGATCTCTCCCCACCTGCCCTGCCTCTACAATTCTGATACATCAATGATCTTCTTCACTGCCTTGTTTTCAATTCCTCTTTCTACTGTACTCTTCTAAGCACACAAACAACCCACTGCCTCCCACTCTAAGAGTACCTCTCCCACCAGCCAACTCAAGTTACCCTTTTCCCTCCTGCCATTACAACCACCTGTCTGGAGTCCTGACCTTTTCTAGTTCCTCCTTTCATGATTCTTGTTCACTCCTATTACTGGTCCTGCAACTCAGACTGCTCAAACCTGTATCTACAAATTGACAAACTCAATCCTCATCCTGTTTGACTTATCCATACCAGCTGACCCTGCTAACAACCGCTTCCATTCTAAAGCTCTCTTGTCCTTTGACTTTCAGGGCCACAATCTTTTACGATCTCTCTTCTCTGCCACTTCCACCCAATGCTCTTCTTTCCCTGTACATCTTCTGCCCCTCATTCCAACTCTGTGTGGATGCGGCCCTCCTCACCTGCTCGGCCTCTCACATTCTATGCCTGGAGTGCCCTTGCTTGGGGATGAGGGAGTGCCCTCATCATCCTGTTTAAGATCTGACACCCTAAAGCCTGGCTGCCCCTTTCCATGGATGTCCTTCACACTGCTGGGGCCCTAACTCTCTACACCAGGCGACACCTAGATGGATGTACTCTAAACCTTTCTCAGCTTATAGACGTGCACCAGCCCCACCCCCACTTCACCCTATGGATGCTTATCCTTGCTTTGCCCTACAGAGCAGCTTCAGGACTGAATTGTGCAGGAAGGAAAGAGGAAGGGCAGATAATGCAATACTACAACATGTAAATAATCACACCTTTATAGTAAGCCTTGATATCTAGTAGGGCAAATTCTTATTCTCTGTTCTTCTTAAGGACTGTCTCAGGTTATTCTTGGCCTTTTCTTCTCTAATGCCTTCTTTCTTGGCAGCTTATTTGTGAATATAATTCAGTTAGATGAACAATCCCACCTTAACATTTTTTTGCTCATTCCCAGTTTTAGCACTTTCATAATACATTTTTAACAGAACAGCTTGGGTGATTCAACACAAGTTGCTTTTTACCTGTTTCACTAGAAACACCCTCAGTAAGAAATCTCTGTTAATGATGCAATATAAACTCCTCTGCTTTCTAGTGATTTCTAAACTAGAAGGCCATTAACAGGGGTGTCAGATGAGGCTTCATGTAAGCTGTGGCATTTTGACTGGCCTTCAAAGAAGACTGTTTCCACTAGGGGTAACCTAAGCAGAACACAAATATATACATATGGGAAAACTATAAAACAAAGTAATTGGATGCAGCAGTGTAGAGGAGTTCAGAATATGAGAGTGGAAGATTCAAATTTGTGAACATCGATGTATGGAGCGCATTTACAGACATGGAACTTGAGTTACTCAGATTATGTAGAGAGGGGGGCTTAACTTTAAGCTCCATGGAACTATGACTTAGAAGTCCAGGAGCCACAAGGAGATGGGTGTCCTGGAAGCAAAGTGAAGAAAAGTATTTCAAGATGCAGTAAGTATTCAAATGTGTCAAATGCTGCTACAAGGTAGGGTAGGAATGAGAATTTCCCATTATATTTAGAGGGTAATCCTGAGAAAAAGGCATGTCAGCACAGTAGTTACGTCTAAAAATCTCAAAGGAGAGGTGTGACAACAACCATTCCTCAAATGTTCTAGTTTGTCCCCACCACAGAGCCTTTACAGGTGCTATGTCATCAACCATGCATGCAGGGTGCAAATCACCCCTAAAAGGCCTTCCTTTGCCACTCTAAAGTAAACATCCATCCCTACTTACTGTTTATTTAGCCCCTTATGCTTTTTTGAAACAGTACATCTCACACACACATTCTCTCGCGCGCGCAAACGCAAACACACACACACACACACACACACACACACACACACACACACACACACACAAGCCGTCCATCATAACACTTGAAATCTAGGAAAGCCTGTGTAGCTCAACGGTTGGGTGCCTGCCTTTGTTCCAGGGCATGATCTTGGGAGTCCCAAAATCGAGTCCACTCGATCTGGGTCTCGATCTACTACTGCTTCTCCCTCTACCTGTGTCTCTGCCTCTCTCTCTCCCTCTCTCTCTCATGAATAAATAAATAAAATCTTAAAAAAAAATACTTGAAATCTATTACATCATTTATTTGTTTACTTGTTTGTTGATCTTCCCCACAAGAATATGAGGAATAATATGTACACACACTTCTTTTTAAAGACAACTTGTGGGCGCCTGGGTGGCTGAGTGGTTTAGTGTCTGCCCTCAGCTCATGATCCCGAGGTCCTGGGATCCAGCCCTGCATCAGACTCCCTGCAGGGAACCTGCTTCTCCTTCTGCCTATGTCTTGGCCTCTCTCTGTGTGTCTCTCATGAATAAATAAAAATCTTTAAAAAAAATTAATAAAGGCAGCTTAGGTGGCTCACAGGTTTAGCACCGCCTTCAGCCTGGGGCCTGATCCTGGGGACCCGGGATCGAGTCCCGCATCAGGCTCCCTGCATGGGGCCTGCTTCTCCCTCTGCCTGTGTCTCTGCCTCTCTCTCTCTCTCTCTGTGTGACTATCATAAGTAAATAAAAAATTTTAAAAAAAAGTTAATTAAAAAATACAAAAAAAAAAGACAACTTGTTCATTTTTCTAGATGCTTCATTCCTGGAAGATTTTTCCAGTACCTGAAGATATAATAATACCTCACTGACTACAACTCTCTTACCGTTTGAAATTTGCAATACAGCAACAAAGAAGGTCCATAATGTTACAATCATTGGCAAATCCCCTTTACTGCCACTCTTCTGCCATGAAGCTTCCTGTAGTTCTGTTTCCTTGGTTATAATCCATCACATGGTTTTCTCACAGAACATTTTCACCTTAACCTTACTTCACAGAAAACTGTGCTAGTAAAATTAATGTTAATTATAATTCTCACCTTCAATTTTTTCATAACAAAGGCAAAGCATGTCCTAAATACAGCTAGGTCAGCAGAGAAATGTAAGTTGTAGAAAACGTTAAATCAGAGGTAGCCTAGCCCACTTCCTGTCACACAAGGACACAAAGACCAATAGGTACAAGAGACAGGCTCCATAAGTGAACTCTTAAACCTAACTCCTAGCCTTCCATAAAATTAGAGAATGACATCTGGTTTATGATAAAGGCCTAGGTAAATAACAAAGCATATTCTAACTATCAGACATACTTTACAAATCAGACTTTTGCCATTTTGCAACGTACCACTTTGCTCCTAGAAACTTCTACATGTTGAGCCTTTATCTCATTAAGTGGCTCCATGTACACAGTAGACAGATACAGGATTTTATTCTAGAAACTGAGAAATACTTGCTTTAGTATCTCTAAAGCAGGATACCAAAACCAAAACCAAAACAAAAATACCTCTCTGGCTTAAGTCCATATTAATAATCTGTTAATCAGTTTATAACTTTCAGTAAAGTTCTGTCACAGCATGTTACTGGATTAAACAAGAGAATTATAATAATCTTCTCTTTGAGGTTCCTTTTTGGAATATAATTAAAATATAGTTAACCAGATGGTATACATTTTTGATGTACTAAAAGTATCCCTCCTACTTAATTTTGTTTTGGGAAAGGGACACAGTAAGTAGGCGAATTGAGGAACGGGTGTTTTGAAAGACCTAGTAAACCTACAGGCAGCTAAAAAAAAAAAAAAAAAAAAAGCCAGAGTGGCAGTAGGAGTAAAAAATTAGAGAGTTTCCTAGCAGCATCACTGTGAACTGATATTGAGCAGGTGCATGATTAGCTTCTAATAAACTGAGCAACAAGGAAAAGAGAAGGGGAAAAGGTGAGGCCAGTCTTAATGTTAAAAATACTTTTCAGTGGGAGAAAAGCTATCAAATATTGATTGCTTACTGTTCTGAGCACATTTCAAAGGTCAATGAAATGATTCTAAATGCCTCTACCAGAGCTGAGTGTATTTTATTCCAAAAAAGTCTTCCTAACATCTAAGACAAATAGTTCATTCAACAAACATATGCTGAGTGGCTACTCCGTGCTAGATACTTTTGTAAGTGCTGGGGATACAGCAATAAGTAAACCACATAGATTTTATGTCCTGATTGGAGAGAAAGAGACAAAGTAATTAAGTAGTAAATGACTTAGTATTTTGAAAGTATAAGAGCTATCTTTAAGCACTTAGACCATAATAAAAGTACTTTGGAAAAAAGAAAGCAAGAAAAGGAGATAAGATGTAATCTACCTGTATTCATTGTAGGTGACCTATTTGTTTTATGATAATGTATAATATAACAAAATTCTTTTATAATCAATATTCTTTATAAATATCAACTTTATAAGATTTAGAATAATTTTAATTTTTTTTAAGTTTATTTATGTATTTGTTTAGGTAATCTCCACACCCATCATGGGGCTCAAACTTTCAACCTCAAGATCAAGAGTTGCATGCTCTTCTGACTGAGTCAGCCAGGTGCCCCAATTTTAAATATTTTTTGAACTATTACCATATCTCCCCTCTTAGAGTATACTATTAATTATAATTTCTTTGACAGTATGTTCTTGGTCAAGAATATAATCTATAATGAACTAACGTCAGGGCTTTTGAGCTAAACACAATGCACTTTTGGATATTGCTTTATGAAGGGTTTTGAGGAAGAAAATCTTTTTTAAAAACAAAAAACAAAAAACAAAGCCTTACTAAATTATGAAACTTCAACAGTGAACCAAGGGTTTCCAGTACCAATGATTTTCAATTCTAAAAAAACATCATTAAGATCACTAGTTACCCCACCTAAAATTTGTATGATCAAATAAATATCAAAATAGCCTATATCAAATAGAAATTTTGATTAATCATGTCATTAGTATACTAATGACAAGATTATAACAAGTCAAGATTATAACAATACTTGACTTTGTTTTCCTATATAACTTGAAAAAATAGTAAAAAAACTCTTTGGGAAGAGCTCATTTCCAATTTAAAAGAAAGGCAAAAATAAATAAATAAAAGGCATTAGTTTTACAAGATAAAAATGTATACAAATAAAATGCATTTGTTTTGTTTTAGTTAATCTAGTAGTTCAATTTGGGTAAGAAAGCTTATACAACGTAAATTGAAGATTTCAGCAGAATGTAGCTTACCTTCAGGCTGGTATGAGAGCGTGGTTGACTTAATTCTTGGAATTTCCATTGCTCTGATCCAGGGGTCTCTCCACCTTTCTGGGTGTCAGGTGTAAGCAATCCGTCTCCAGCAGGTAATGGGAAAATCCCTAATGATATAGGACGTTCTTTTCTATTGAAGAGGGAAGAAAAAATTAAGGATTCATTCATTCCTTTTAATTTTTATCATCATGACTATAAGTAATAAGCCTGGGCTGTCACTGTTTTAGAATAATCACTCTTAAAGAATACCATCTGCCTATCTAAACAAGTAGACTCATCAAAGGAAAAAAAGGACAGTCTCAGAAATTCAAATTAGCCCCAAGAAATTAACTAAGAAAAGTAGTAAACTAATGTTTAGGATATGTTGTAAGTTACTGATGAGTTCCTTCCCCGGGGAGCAGTCTGTGGTCTGGTTTCACAGTGACAAAAACTACATTTTCACTCACTCTTACATTAGCCCTAAGGAAAACTAGCAACCTCTTCCTTTGGAAGTGAATCCCACCCTTCCTTCAACACTTCCCAAATCCGGAAACCAATACCTAGTTGTTTCCCCAACCCTCTTCAGGGTACATGTTTTCTGCCTAAAGGAAAATCTATGTATAATCTAAATCAGGACTACCGATTAAGTGGTAAAAAGAACTCAAAAGAATTTTAATCCTTAACAGCAGGAAAGCTGTTTTTTTCTACAGAACAAATATATGCATTCCTTTCCATCACAGTACATGTGACAAAACCATTGTCAGTTTTTCCAAACAAGGAGGCCAAAAAATTCTATAAAAAACTGTAGTTTCAAGAGAAAAAAAAAAAAAGAGGAAAAAAAACCCTGTAGTTTTCAATGCTTTGTGGGAAATTTCAATGAACAAGAGTTACAATTTTAATAATAATAGAATTTCAACAAGAAACATATCCTTCAGTATGCACAGCAGATTAAAAATCAAACGGCTTTTTAGGGGGTGGAAACCAGCCTACGAAGAGGTTGTCCTGGGTCAATAATCCAAAAAAGTAGAAGCTGGCAAGAAAAGAGACACTAAAGGTCTGGGGCCTCCTGGAACTGCTACCTCTAGGGGTAAGAATGTAAATTAGAATAGAAACACCCTGAGGTTATAAATAAAAGTGGGAAAATGTTCAGTTTTACTAAATAAGTCTTTTATTCTGTAAGCTCATTTTTATAACAAGAATCTTAAGCCACCTGAAATGTGCCCTCACTTAACACAAAGGATATGCTTTTCTATTCTTCACTACAATCAGAAGGATTAGTAAAACTGTCAGAGACCTTCTTAAAGATTAGGTGAAGGAAAAGGACTGAGAGATTGCATTTGGTTAAAGGTATGTATGCACAATGAAATAAAACAGGACTTTTCTCTAATAGTTAATTATTCATCATTTCTTTACACTTGGGGTACTTTACCTATTTGATTTGGGAAAATCACAATAGAAGGCTAGATTTTAATAACAAATTTAAGTTTGTGTCTATGAACTTCTAGAACAACCAAATGACAAAAATTAAAGTAACTACTCAGCTATTCTATTTAGACCAATTATTCCCCAATGCTGGCTCAGCAATAAAGTTTTCCTAAGTCTACAGTGAAAAAAGACATTATTTATTACATCCTTACTGGATAATATAGGCCATATTGTACACCTACACATTTCCATATATCCTAGAACCTGTTCTTTCCTGAGAATGACGGACCTTTCTCTTCATCTTTTCTGCTTCTCTGATTTTAAAATTCCTTTCTTTCATCAAATGATGGTGACAATGATTAGAAAGCAAATTTTGTTTTAATGTTCATACTTGACAAAATAAAAAGTTGTTTCCTGATGTTTATCCCTCAGTTGGGGGGGGGGTGTATTTTGGGAACCAAAAATCTAAGGGTCTAAGAGCTACTAAATGACTTACTTATTTTTTAACATATCTTAATAACTTAAGCAAAAGGGAAAGAATTTAATGGGATAGTTTAATGGAAAGCTCTCCAACCCAAAAAAGCAAAGACAAGCAGAAAGATAATACGAATGTCATGCAAATCCATCACACTGCTAACAGAAATCAAAACACAGGCCAGTCATTAGAATTATCTTCCTATATGAATGACAGACAACATCCATTCATTTTCACACATATCAAATACAGGAAAATTATTAAAACTACTGGAGGAAACAGTCTGCCACGAAGCCAAGTTTTGCTATTCCACTCTTGTTAAATGAGCCTGCTTTATCCAAAATACAAGGAGGATTCACACCTCTTTATATTGTTTTTATTAATCATTTAGAAACTGCTCTATAGGGAGAGGGTTTGGTTTGTTTTTTTTTTTTTTTTTTCAGAGACTATCAAGAAGGTGCTGGTGCTTTGGGTCACACTGTTTCAACTCTGGAAAAAAATATTAATACATACATGTCTTCTCTCCTTATTTAATGATGTTTCATGAGAGTTGAGGAGAGGGAAGACGTGTAATTACACAAATCAATTAGAAATCCTACTTTTAAAAAGAAACCCTGAAAGTTGAACGTTTAGTCCTAAAGTCTATTGGTATGCATGTTTAGTACTCTACATATTAAATGTAAATACTTCAGTGAAACTCACAGAAAAAAACAAAGAATGGGATACATTTGGAAAAACATCAAGTAACAGGTTTAAACACCAGTGGTTTCAGTATGTTCCAATATGAGGTCACTGTCTAGAAACAATGCCATCTTCAACTACCAGAATCCTTGGTATATTCTTTTAAACACTGCCTTAGTTCCATATATTCAATTTTTAATTGGTTATTTAAATGTAACCTGTGTATAAATAAATTCCAAATTACTTTTGAAACAGCTTCTTGGCAATATAGACATTTAAAACAAATAACCATTAATAAAATTTTAAAAAGATTGTTCAACATTCACCATTTGGCAAGCACTAAGAAGGGCGGTTTGTTTACATTATCTCATTCAATTCTCATAAGGAAACAGGGATTATTTCCCCAGTTTTCAGATTAGGAAAAGTGAGGCTCAGAGAAATTAAGCACCAGGAATCCACAGAGATGGGACTCAAAGTCAGCCCTGTGGCACTCCAAGGCTCATGTAATTTCCTTGGAACCTCTCTACTTCTTGACAACTTAATATTGAAGAATTTGGCATCTTTATTTCATTAGGTTATCAACAACTTTTGTGTCAAAAACTTTCTGAATTTAATCATAAGGTATTTTATTAATAAAATAGCTAGAGCTCTGGAAAATAGTTCTGCTAAAAATGGAGTGCATAAGTTACTGCAAATTATTTACTTGTTTGGTTTATTAAAGATCTTGCAACTGATTAAATTAAAAATAATAACCTCACATTGATTTTTAAAACCATCCAGAGGGGTAAGAATCTCAGAGAAGGAAACTGAGGCACAGAGATTTTAAGCAACTTGCTAAAGGTCCTACAGCTCACATGTGGCAGAGCATTTATAGGCAAGCAGCCCAGCTCCAAAGCCTCTTACCCACTGTACGGCCCTGCATGGCACAGCAGAAAGCCATCTCAAACACAACCCAAACCTAAGACAGCCCTTTAAAATTTATCTTCTTTTAATATTACATATGCTTGAGTGAAGGTCTTTGTTACCTAAAAGCCTAAATATACATATAAACAAATCTTTTATGTACTAAATATACAAAAGTAGTAAGATTTCTTCAAATTTTTATAAAATCAGGAAAGAAAATAAATGACCAAGCATCTAACTTTAGATCATAGATGAAATTTAACTTCTGGGCCTTAAACTAATGTTAAACACAAACTGACCAATGAATAAAAAGAAAACACTGAGGGAACTTATTAGTTTAATTCATCTTAATTTATCTAAATCCACGAGTTGAGTATTTTAAGTAAACATTTAAATAATAAAATCTAGACACCACAAACCTTCCTTTAAAACCATGCACAATGCAGAAATCTGAACAAATGAGATGCCTTTAGTTTGAGGAGTTAGAAAACAAAAGATACCCAACCCTTAAATATCAAAGATGTAGAAGATGGTTCTTACAGGGTACAGTAGAAAGAGCAGCAGCAAAGCTCCAGAGATTAATGACTACCTCCACAAACAGGCACGGATATTTGTCACCCAAGTCTACAAAGAAAGGGCAACATCTGACAAAACAATAGTGAATAGGCTTTGTAAAGCTTTCACAACTTTGATGTGTAAATAATGGGGGGAATGTACTCCTTGCCCTAAAAGGTTTAAATTCTTTCACTTTAAAATATATTTTTTCAGTAAAAAAATATTTGAATTGTCAGTTCCCAGAAGTTATTATCAAAAACTATAAAAATTATGCCTACAATGTCCATTCAGTCGAAGGATAACTGAAAAAAAATAAACACCTACCGCCTGTGTCTAATCGGCTACAAGTCTCAGCATGAAAGATACTGGCCCCTAAATGCTCAGATGCTAAACAGAGGTGGTATAAACTTGGACCCCTTGTTTTACTCTTGTTCTCCCTTTACTCTCTCAACACTGCCTAAAACAAGACCACACTGACCTTGTACTGCTGCGTAAGTACAATAGGAAAATCCTTTTCTTAAATCCGTAGTTTCCAAAGACAAAGCCGTATCCCTAGGTAATGGCCTGTAAATTACTATAAATAAAAATAAAAAAAATCCTAGCTTCAGGCCATTTTCCATTGTTTCAATCTGCAACAGAAAGGGTTACGAGCAGACTCGTGAAGCTGAAAATTTGAGAAAAACCAACTAAACAGGGGCTTCTAAGAGAGACTAGAGTACCTGAGTATCCTTGGTAGGTTCTGCGTCAGAGCTGGCACACCGGTAGAAATAGAAAAGTGCACAAGCAGCAAAACAGAGAGAGATACTAAGATAGCAGAATTAATGACCACCGCCCCGCCAACAAAGCCAAACACAAACAGCAGCATGCATCCAGGACTCATGGCGCTGTGCTGGCATGGTGAAACACCCGAACCAGGAGGCCTACACAGGGGCCAAAGGGGTATCTTTGTAGTGAGGATCTGTCATTCAGCTGCTGCCACAAAAACAATGCCATCAGCAGCAGCTTTCCACTCCATCCTGCAGCAGCTCCGGAGCGATGACGTCATCCTGCTCTCCCCACCTCATAACCATAGAGCTGCTGCTCCTAGCATTTATGCAGCAATTCAGAGCCACAGCGAGCCTATTAACTATTTTCCTCTCCACTAAGAGTCCTGGCTTAGCTCATTGGCTACAATGCTTGGGAGATCTACATAATTTATTCAGACTCCTACATCAAACAGAAGTCTAACCCTTTCGAACGTGCCTCTCCGTAACAAAAAGGACTTTAAACCAATTATACAGGAGAAAAGAAAAATTTTCAGCACTCCCACAAATCAGAAAAATTTAAGCCTAGTATAATCTCCATTAAGTATTACAAAACAATCAAAATACCTCGATAGGTTGCTTAGATGGCATGGCTCAGGAATTACCTTTTCAATAGCGAGGGCTGTTTCTATTTTTCTAAACTCTTCTCTCCTATAGCATTCCAACCATGCTTTCTGAGAGAGAGCTTTTGAATCAGCCTAACTATTGTTCCAGGATTAAAGAACAGGGAGAAACAGAAATAAACAGATGAATATTTCGATTTTTCTCAAGGCAAAATGTTTAACAAAGCTTACCTAATTCTACTATGAGCTGTGGACTCTAGTTGATCACTCCCTGAGAGCTGATGAAGTTTTGTTCTTTCTAAGTGTTCCATATAATTATGGATCATCTATTTTGAAGAAAGAAAAAATATGCAAATTTTTAAGGCTAATATCTGAAATAAAAACAGTATTTTAATAAGGAACATTTTAGTAGAAATTTCTTATTTACCAGACACTCACAGTTCCATGTAAAAGAATACTAAGGTTGAAAAAAATTTTAGCAGCAAAGGAATATATGCAAATGCTTACATTCATTTAAGGACGCAGGTGTCCAAAGAAGTACCCAACATGTTGCTTAGCATAGTGATAACTTTTTTTAACAATATGTGACATTATTAAAAGATATAATTTTGACATAAATAACACAAGTTAGGACACAGGCATTGGGGAGGAGGTGATAAAAGACTACCAATAATAAAGGGCATTTGAGAAATCCATTCCCTAAAATGGGAAACCAAAAAAGAAATTAACATGAAACTTGAGAAGAAACCATACCCTGATGTGTGATCCTTTCCATTTTACAAAGGATTCAGAGTAAATATCACTGTCCATTTAATTAAGGAATTTAATACCAAGATGTTTATTTCTTGTGGCTATAGATTTCATTAAAAGAATGATAAAATATGGGGCACCTGGGTGGCTCAGGCGGTTAAGTGTCTACCTTTGGCTCAGGCCATGATCTCAGGGTGCTGGGATAGAGCCCCAAGTCAGGCTCCTTGCTCAGCGGGGAATCTGCTTCTCCCTCTCCCTCGGCCCCCCCACCCCTTTCAAGCAGGCACGCTCTCTCTCAAATAAGTAAAATCTTTATCTTTTTTTAAAAGATTTTATTCATGAGAGACAGAGAAAGAAAGAGGGGCAAAGCCACAGGGAGAGGGAGAAGAAACAGACTCCATTCAGGGAGCCTGTTAGGGAACTCTATCCGGGGACTCCAGGATCACGCCCTGGGTGGAAGGCAGGCACTAAACCGCTGAGCCACCCAGGGATCCCCAAGTAAAATCTTAAAAAAAAAAAAAAAAGCTAAAATATTTTCTCTTTTGTTTGATTGTTAATATATTGGTGTCATCACTTAATGTAATCATCTAATAGCAAATAAAATGAAAAATCAGAGTGCTTTGATTTTATTGATTTATTTACTTCTTAAAGATTTTATTTTTAAAAACATAGAGCTCAAACTTATAACCCCGAAACCAAGAGTCCCATACTCTACCAATAGCCAGCCAAGTACCCCATCAGAGCACTCTGATTTTAAATCTTGGATAAGGAGCCATAAGATAGACAAGCTGAATATGGAAGTAAAAGCTTCAGGAATATCAAGTATACAAACTGCCAAGAAATTCTATAATCCTATTTAGTTTTTGGTAATCTATAATTCCACTTTTAAGAAACCTAAATCTGGCATTAAAACATGTAAAATGCAACAGATTTTCATCATAAATTCAAAAGGCCTTTGCTAGATACTAACATATGATTAAGAAAAAATGAATTTTAAAGAATAAGAAAAGGTATGTTAGCAATCTAAAAGAACATAAATTTGGTAAGTAGACAAGAAAAAGTTGATGACTTTCTTGGGACTATCCTTTGAATTCTTAAAATTTGAATGTTCCGGGGAGCCCTGGTGGCCCAGCAGTTTAGTGCCACCTTCAGCCCGGGGTGTGATCCTGGAGACCTGGGATCGAGTCCCATGTCAGGCTCCCTGCATGGAGCTCTGCTTCTCCCTCTGCCTGTGTCTCTGTCTCTTCCTCTTTCTCTCTGTGTGTCTGTCATGAATAAATAAATAAAATCTTTAAGAAAAAAAATTTTGAATGTTCCTTGAATGCTTAAAAAGGCATGGAACATCTATAGAAGTTTCTAAACTATAGCTGTATGAACATGGATTTCAAGCTCAATATAACTTGAAACATGCACTGTAGCATGTTAAAAGGATAAAAGAAAAGAGAAGATCTTGAAAAAAATCTGTAAAACTTTTAAAAAGCACACTTTTGTTGGGAGAAATTTTACTTGGCCTGTATGCAAAAAAATGAAATCTCCAAAGTGTTATTTACTTCAAATAAACAAAAAGCTGAACTGATGCATGATTTAAGTAATTCTATCAAATCAAAAAAAGAATTAAACAGGGCAGCCCGGGTGGCTCAGCGGTTTAGCACCGCCTTCAGCCTAGGGCCTGATCCTGGAGACCTGGGATTGAGTACCACCACGTTGGGGCTCCCCGCATGGAGCCTGCTTCTCCCTCTGCCTGTGTCTCTGCCCCCCCCCCCCCGTGTGTGTCTCATGAATAAATAAAATCTTAAAAAAAAAAAAAAGAATTAAATAGGCTGTTTCCCAATTAAGACTATCTAAATAAGAATTGTATCAGACTAAGAAAAATTAACATAGAATTACAGGGATATGGTATGTAAAGGCATTAAAAAATTTTAATTTACATACCCTCTATTTTAAATTTACAAATTTTCTCTTTACCTCCCAATTAAAAAACATATTTGCAGAAATACAGTTTTTGTCTTTGTGTCATGTCAGCATGTCAGAAATAATGAACTTTTTTTTTAAGATTTTATTTACTTATTCATGAGAGACAGAGAGAGAGAGAGAGAGAGAGAGAGAGAGGCAGAGGCACAGGCAGGGGAAGAAGCAAGCCCCATGCAGGGAGCCCGATGCAGGACTTGATCTTGGGACTCCAGGATCAAGCCCTGAGCCAAAGGCAGATGCTCAACCGCTGAGCCACCCAGGTGTCCCAATAATGAACTGTTTTTTTCTTGAATCAAGAGGAACTTTAAGGAAAAAAACAAAAATGAAACTAAAATAACAAACTGATAGTTGAGCCAAATAGGTATCAACTCAATTTTCAAAAGATTTTACAAAACCTAAATTGAATTCTTATATACTGGATAGTAATTATATGCAACTGATTAGCTCAGATGAAGAAAACAGAAACTTCCTAGACTGCCTTTACAATATCTATTTATTCAATATAGAAAAACAAAAATTATACATGCAAATATAGAATCAGTTCTACCCCCAAATAGTACATTCTAAAGACTGATTCTTGTCTTACATGATTAATTTTAAATTTATAAAATGTTGAATTCTAAATCTTCTTCAAAAGACTGACCCCTTCTTCAAATAATATATCCCAGATATAATATGCTAACATTCAAAAATGGTCTATATACGAAACTGGTTCCAACCCAATTATTTTTTTAAAGATTTTATTTATTTATTTATTCATGGGAGACCATACCCTGATGTGTGATCTTTTCTATTTTACAAAGGATTCAGAGTAAATATCACTTTCCATTTAATTAAGGAATTTAATACCAAGATGTTTATTTCTTGTGCCTATAGATTTCATTGAAAGAATGATAAAATATGGGGCACCTGGGTGGCTCAGGCGGTTAAGTGTCTACCTTTGGCTCAGGCCATGATCTCAGGGTCCTGGGATAGAGCCCCAAGTCTGGGTCCCTGCTCAGCCTCTCAGAGAGTCAGAGACACAAAGAGAGAAGCAGGCTCCTCACAGGGAGCCTGATGCAGGACTCGATCCCGGGACTGAGATAACTCTTTGAGCCAAGGGCAGATGCCCAACCGCTGAGCCACCCAGGTGTCCTGGTTCCAGCCCAATTAAACTAGCACTTTATAGTAAAGAATAATAACAAAATGATAGCTAACGTTTATTGGGCATAAGTCAGCCAGTCCACTGATAGCAACTGTTCATTTAATCCTCACAATATTACAATTTTATAGACTCCAGCTTAGGGTTAATGTGCTCAATTTGACCAGCTAGTTAAGGATCAGCTGTGTTCTGCCATTTGCTAGTTGGCTTTAGGGCCAGAACTCCCTCTGACTCAGCCGGTCAAAAAGTTAAGCATTCTAGGGACTGGTTCAATTTGCCCTTTTAGTCAATTCTCTAGGCAGGCTATAAGCTCATTGTTCTTTCTTCCTCACACCCACAAGAAAACCCCACACCCTAAAGCATTTCCTGATGTCTGAAATAAAATATGCACTATATTCTGTAAATTCACCCAAAAAAGTAGAAAAAATACACTGTATGTAAAAAAAAAATTTTTTTTAAAGACTTTATCTATTTATGAGAAACACAGAAAGAGAGAGGCAGACACACAGGCAGAAGGAGAACCAGGCTCCCCACGAGAAGCCCGATACGGGACTCGATCCTAGGGCCCTGGGATCACGACCTGAACCAAAGGCAGATGCTCAACCACTGTGCCACCCAGGTATCCCTAAAATTTTTAATTTAAAAAAAATTAACTTTAATTATAGAGCTTCACAATATAGTTCTGCTTTAAAAAAAAAAAAAAGTGAATGGCAGGGCATAATCAGTGCTGCCAGACAGAAAAGAGAGAGGTGAGACAGTAAAAAAGAGGGCACACTTTAGATAATCTACTGCTGGGTCCACCAGCATCATCTCTCCAGATCTCATAACTGCACCTCTCCATTTTCTCAGCTATGTACATTAATTCACACATATTCAGGAGTCAATTCAGTAACAAACAGTTGGCAGTCCTAAAGAATCCCAAACACACTGTCTGGAAAAATCTCTACTCCCCTCTGCATAAAGAAATCACAGTAGAGGTCGACTGTCACCTTGGCTCAAGCTGGGAAGTAAGGCAATAAGTGAGGTTTTGAAGAAAAATGGCATGAGGATCCCTTTAATTGTGCTGGCCATGAATCTCTCCATATGCACCCAAGAATCATCCATATATCTATACCGGCAAGGCCACTATTCTTAAGGTTGTTGCAATGCCAGAAGCAAAGAGGCACAGAAAAATTTCTAGTGCTTTTAATTTTAACACTCATATATTCCATAACCTAAAAGCATTATTGAAAATAGGCAACAGAATATGACAGAGCTAGGTTCAAATCCAGTCACACATACTAGCATGGAATTTGGAACAAATCACTTCATATTCCCTTTCTAAACTTCAATTTCTAAAATGGGGGTGGATGATGGAGTCTGGTCAGAGGATGAAAGAGAGTGCATTTAGGGGCGCCTGGGTGGCTCAGTCAGATAAGCAGCTGCCTTCATGATCCCAGAGTCCTGGAATCCAGCCCCGAATCAGGCCATGCTCGACTGGGAGCCTGCTTCTCCCTCTCCCTCTGCCTGCGATTCCCCCTGCTTGTGCCCTTCCTTGTTAATAAATAAAAATCTTAAAAAAAAAAAAAAAAAGGAATGCACTTAAACACTCCTTGAGGGGCACCTAGGTGGCTCAGTTGGTTGTATGTCTGCCTGCACCTCAGGTCATGATCCCAGGGTCCTGGGATCCAGCCCTGCATCTGGTTCTCCGCTCAGTGGGGAACCTGATTCTCCCTCTGCCTGCTGCTCTTGTGCTCACACTCTATATCAAATAAACAAATAAAATCTTAAAAAAACAAAACAAAAAAACAAAAACGCTCTGACTGATGTAAGACCAAGGTTCAAATTTCTGGTGATTAATATAAGAGTGTGTATACACAGTTTGCCCAAGTGCCACACAACTGCTTAATGTTTGCATTTCCTCCACTGTCTTCTTTAAGGCATATCTTCTTTTAAGCAAATTCAGTATTTGATACAAAATTTTGAATTTGATTAGAGAGAGAACAGTTATGCATATTACAAAAGGAACCATGGGGCACCTGGGTGACTCAGTTGGTTAAACGTCTGCCTTTGGCTCAGGTTGTAATCCTGGAGTCCTGGGATAGAGCCCCACTTCAGGCTCCCTGCTCAGCTGGGAACCTGCTTCCTCCTCTCCCTCTCCCTCTGTTCTTTTCTCTCAAATAAACAAAATCTTTAAAAAATAAAACAAAAGAGCCATAGCAAGTTTATCTTAAGCAGCAAATAATGTGTTTGATTAAAGTGCCATTTACACAACTTTTGAGGGGACACCTGGGGCTCAGTGGTTGAGCATCTGCCTGTGGCTTAGGGCGTGATCCTGGAGTCCATGACTCCCGCATCAGGCTCCTTGCATGGAGCCTGCTTCTCCCTCTGCCTATGTCTCTGCCTCTCCCTCTCTGTGTCTCTCCTGAATAAATAAATTAAATCTTCAAAAAGACATAAAAATAAAAAAATAAACAACTTTTTTGGGTGCATATAAAAAAGGTTACCTGCCTTGTAATAGTGAAAAGACAAGGTTAAATCCTTCAAAGTTCCTTTCCCTGAAGGTTCCCAGAATTTACCTTTAGGATATCTAGTTCTTTAGCAATGGACAGCTATTTATAATTGCTAATTGAATGGCATTTCTAGTACAGACATATAAACACAGGAAAACGTGATCTTGAGTAGACAGACCCATATTTTGAAGCAGCTCTATGTGTATTACATAAACTTTCCTTGAGGAAGAGCAAAATAAAAGGAGCCTGCCTAACAGGGCAGAGGAAAGAAGCTGCTTATGACTGACGGAGGGGTTCCTACGGAAAAAGTTGTCATGCTGTAAGTGAAATCAGCCTTAGTCCTAGACAGGCCCAACTCCAATGTGGTATTTAAGATTTTCCCCGAGATCTCTTTTTCTTCCTAGAGTATCATTCTCTGAAGGAATTCTCTATAATTTTTTAGAAAAGTTATTGTACCTTTCACCTGAAATTAAGATGTCAGGTTGTTTTTCTATAGGAAAATTTCTTAACTTTTATTAAATAAATATGAAAAAATATGAAATTTCACTTTACAGTGTTTTTTAAAAAAATACATATATTCATTTCTTTTAAAGATTTTTATTTATTTATTCATGAGAGACACAGAGAGAGGCAGAGACACAGGCAGAGGGAGAAGAAGCAGGCTCCATGCAGGAGTCCAATATGGGACTCGATCCCAGAACTCCGGGATCACATCCTGAGCCGAAGGCAGATACTCAACCGCTGAGCCACCCGGGCGCCCCTCATTTTGTTTTTTTAGATTTTATTTATTTATTCATGAGAGACACAGAGAGCCAGAGACACAGACAGAGAGAAGCAGGCTCCATGCTGGGAGTCTGATGTGGGACTAGATCCCAGAATTCCAGGATCACGCCCTGGGCCCAAGGCAGACGCTCCACTGCTGAGCCACCTAGGTATCCCTATATACACGTATTCATTTTATACATACTTCAATTTAACAATCCTCAATTTTTACCAAGGTTAGAATGTCAATGAAAATGATTATTCATTACTCATCACTATCAATTACTTATGGCACATAAACATATTCCCCCAACCAGATTTATATTTATTTTTTTTAAGATTTTATTTATTCATTCATGAGAGACAGAGAGAGAGAGAGAGAGAGAGAGAGAGAGGCAGAGACACAGGCAGAGGAAGAAGCAGGCTCCATTCAGGGAGCCCAACGTGGGACTCGATCCCGGGACTCCAGGATCACACCCTGGGCTGAAGGTGCGCTAAACCACCGAGCCACCGGGGCTGCCCAGATTTATATTTAATAGCATTGCTAAGTACTACCATCTGTTCAGACATGGATATGGTATAAGAAGAAGCAACAACAGGTCTTTAACAATTGTTTGTGTTTTTTTAAGTAGGCTCCACGCCCAGTGTGTAGCCAAGCATAGAGCCTGAACCGAGGACCCTGAGATCAAGACCTGAGCTGATAATCAAGAGTTGATCACTTAACTGATTGAGCCACACAGGTGCCCCATCAATCATTTCTGAACAGTCTTAATATCAACCAAATGCCATCTGATGAAAATCTGAATATTTTTCACATACTGACAAGGTTGCTGTTTAAGCTATTCCTGTCTTCCCAGGGGTCCATGGTTCCAAAACTCCTTAGCCAATCTTTTCCCTCCACCACTGAGTATTAATTCTTCACGGGTGGCTACAAAAAAACTAAGTAATAACCAAATCTACTAGATCTGAAATTCTAACCCCTCCTAAAGAAAGTATTAATCATATTATTTCAAAGCAAATCCTTAAAAGCAACAATATGGGTTTCTACCACAGGCAGGATAAGAGATCACAAACTAATGAAAGAAAAATGGAAGCTTAAGACTGGAACCATCTGTATTCTGGGAGATTTGGATAAGAAAGGGGAAAAAAGAGGAAATTTTTTTTTCATGTAACAAATAGTGCTTTGAGTCTATGAAATTCTATTAAAGTTTGTGACCCCCCCAGACTGACCATGAAACACAAAAACAATTTTCACATTCAAGAGACTGCAACAAAGGCAGCATATGAAAGGCTCGCAAAGAATCATAAAAAAGGTTAAAAACATGCTCAGGTACATTTTCTAATTTGTTTTGGAGAGATTATATACTAGAGTTATTAATTTAAAATACTGAAATTTCATGCAGAAAATCTATCTTAGAGTCATTCTGGTTTAATAGACAATGTGTTTGGTTTAATAGACAATGTGTTTATATTATTTGTCATAAGTTTAATGCAAATAAGCCTTTTATAGTGGATTATAAATACAGAAACTCTTACCAACTAGTTACCAATCCATCATTTCCCAACTGGTAACAAAATACATCAATTCTTGTCATATTAGTATCATATATACTTTTTATTACACAGACATTAGTTTGTAATTAGCTGACCAAAAAAACAACTATTGGAACTGCCTTAGTAATTACATTATTCTATGGCAAACTGTCATCCATGAAAAGTTAATTCCAAATAAAAAAAACAACAGAAGTCTGCGTTTGGTAACAAAGGTAAATGCTAAATGAATTTTAATGTTTTCTGGACATATTCCCCAAGAATTATAGTAGCTGACTTTCAAAGAAAAATTAAGACATAATTTCTCAAGTTAATTCAGCCTGTTCAATGTTAGCATGAGAAGAACAACCCAGAAACCCACCTCAGTGTGTCTCTGATGTAATGCATTATATTCCTTCTTCAGTTCTGCTTCTCTTTCTTCAAGTCTGCTGACTGAAATTAAGATACATAATATTTAATCAGAACAAAATATAAGAAATTCACTTAAAAATTCCATTCTCAAAACCTGGAATAGGTTATCTATAATTCTTAGCAACTTTAGGACTCAGTGCTTCTCAAAATAGAGACTTCAGTTACCTTCCTTAATAAGTAAAACTTTCAGCAAGGGAGGATAAACTAGATTTTTTAAAAGCCCCTATACATCAGATTGCTTCTCCTAATAGGTGTATGTTTCTCAGGTCACCCCTTTAAGTAGATTTTTACTGTGACATAAAATGATCTCTTTCGAAAACACTTAACAAATCCCCTCAAAGAAGTTTTAACCTGGGGTCTGGGTCCAAATCATTGACTTTTAACATTACTCAAGCTCTTTTCACTACTGAGCAGTTATGTGAAAGCACCATCGTTCAAAAGTACTTTTTCTGCTTCAGGGCTTAATTTCAGGGACTCATCTTCTTTGATTTAGCTCCCTCTGCTGATGGGAGTTTGTGAGTAGCACTGATTTGGGGGTAGGGCTCAGAGTACAACTACTAGTTTTAGATCCTGAGATGCAGAATGTTAGGACAGGATTTCATAGGAAATAATATCAGAGAGGAATGATTCTGAGAGAAAGTAGAGTCCAAGCAGGACCACAAAGAAATTAAATTACAGTACTCAAGATAGATGGTGAAGACAGTATACAGGCACTGTTCCCACAGAGAAGGGAACACAAAACCATGATAGTGCTGAGGAAGAGGGGAGACTGGCCAGCCTGGAGGAGCTCATACTGACTAAGTAAGGCACAGTGAGAGACGGTCTGGTGGGGAGAAATAAAGCTGGAACCACCAGGAACTTGTCAAGAAACTCATTTAAGTCTGTTTAAAAGACAGATTAGTTGGAAATGTTTTACTGGTATAAGGGTCTGCTAGCTGTAAGCATGCAAAATTGCTTGTAAGCCACAGCCTGTGACCATGACAGATGGCAGCAGAAGTAACTACTATGAACAGATGGCTGTAGAAGTAACTATGATCTATACAACAGTACATACACGAATGTTTCCCTATACCTAATGTTTCCACAGCAAACACCAAATGCATAACTTGTGCTGCCCAGTAAACTCATCCTTGGTTTGTGGAGTAGCTTTACTTGCTACCATTTGTTTGAATATCTTGAAAATATGTCATTAATTAGAAAAACTGTAGCTCTGTGGCTGAAAGCAATAATAAGCAAACTTGTAATGCAGATGTATTGTGAAAATGTAATAGGTATTGAAACTATAGTAAGTTTTAGGGCTGCTTCTGTGATTTTTATTTAAACACAAGAAATCCAAGGAAATTATATTTAGTTACAATTTCAAAACAAATGTCTTCTACTACTTCTTGTCAATTAAACTGATCTAAAACCTTAACCCTAATACTATTGTGTGAACCTTACCTATTTTTAGTTGTTCATTTGTGTATATCAAGATTTTCTTGGTATTGTGTAACCAGAAAAAAAAAAATTGTAAGTTGGGACTCAAATTCCAACTATCATCCATAAACTTCAATTTTCAAGTTTGTGCTCAACAATTGTCTCATTAATTCTTGTCAGGTCGTGACATGAATTCATAAAATAAGTTTGTATCACCATCACCACCACTTCTGATAGCAGTTAAAATTTTATAGTGCTTATTATGTACCATGCACTGTCTTGTGTGCTTATATAAGCAAATTATTTGAACCTTTATTAACCTTATGCTGAAAGTATTAATACTACACTCATTTTAGAGATGAGAAAACTGAAGCAAAGAGAGGTTAAGTAACTTGCACAAAGTCACACAGTTAGTAAATGGCAAAACCAGGATTCCTTTTTTTTTTTTTTTGAAGATTTTATTTATCTATTCAAGAGAGACACAGACAGAGAGAGATGCAGAGACACAGGCAGAGGGAGAAGCAGGCTCCATGCAGGGAGCCTGATGTGGGACTTGATCCCGGGACTCCAGGATCACGCCCTGGGCCAAATGCAGGCGCCAAACTACTAAGCCACCCAGGGATTCCCAAAACCAGGATTCCTAATGGAAGAGTCTGGGCCCAGAACCTGTTTGTAATTACTTAACATAGTAATACTCCCTTTGATCTGTTCATATAATGGAGCCTACCTTAAAACTTCACTTGGGGGAAAAATGTATAGATGGTATTCTTTCTTTCAAACAAAAAACGCTCTGTTCTTACAGAAAGAATCTAGTTACAGATATTATGACTTAAAGACATCAAATTGCCAAGAAAAATACATATCCAACTTTATCAATCATCAGAGAAATATGTATTAAAACCAAAATGCAACACAGCCCTTGTATACCCATCAGAAAAGCTACAATGAGAAATACAATATACCAAGTTCTGGTAGAATATGGAGCAACTTGGACTCTCATATGCTACTGGTAGGAGTAAAAACTGATACACTATTTGAAAACTGCTGGGCAAGATTTAGTAAAGTTGCATATTTACCAATCCTATGACAAAACAACTTAATTGCTAGGAAATACACATACATGTCCACCAAAAGGCATTTAAAACAATGCTCAAAGCAGCACTATCAGTAATAATCCAAACCTGGAAACAGCCCACCCATCCAATAGCATAAAGGATAAATATTCCTGCATTGTAACACTATTCAACAGTGAGAATGAACAAACTACTGCTACATATCATGGATGACTCTCACACACAGGAGATTGAGGGAAAGAAGCTAAAGCAAAAGAATACAAAGTTCAAAAGACATACTTAAGGAACTAAACTAAAACTAATCTAAAAAGTCAGAAATCAGGGTAGTGTTTACCTTTGGGGAGGAGTTAGTGACTTGATTAATTTACTGTGTGTGCAGCCCCACCCTACCCCATTCAAACACACTGAGCACCTATGCACACAAGCACTTACTTGGGCTTGAATACTCATCATTCTTTACGTTCTCTGACAACTTCTCTGAATTCAACATTTAGCAGAGGATCTAAACAGACCATTCAGACCCATTACGAACAAATTGTGCCAATTCACCTTTAAAATGTATAGGGAGATGAGCAAAAATGTTACCGGATTGAAGAATTATAAAAAGAAAAAAAGAGGGCAATAGGAGAGGATAAATTGGAATTACTCTTTTGAAGGTCATGTTGGTGATGCCTAATAAAAATAAGCAATGTGTATATATCCTCTGACCCAGTATTACTTTTTTTTTTTTTTAAGAATTTTAATATTTGGGATCCCTGGGTGGCGCAGCGGTTTGGCGCCTGCCTTTGGCTCAGGGCGCGATCCTGGAGACCCAGGATCGAATCCCACGTCGGGCTCCTGGTGCATGGAGCCTGCTTCTCCCTCTGCCTATGTCTCTGCCTCTCTCTCTGTCTCTCTGTGACTATCATAAATAAAAAATAAAAAAAAAAAAGAATTTTAATATTTATTTGAGAGAAAGCACAGCAGAGAGAGAATGCTTGGGTGGGGGAGGGGGCGGAGGGAAAGGAAGTAGCAGATTCCCTGCTGTGTGAGACCAATGCAGGGCTTGATCCTTGATCCCAGGACCCTGGGATCATAACCTGAGCCGAACCAACTGAGCCATCCGGTTGCCCTCCCAGTATTACTATTCTTACTCATCTTGTGGAAATACCAAAGCCCAAAGATGTGAAAATGTTCTATGCAATACATTTTATAATAACTCCCAAATTACAACCATCCCCAAATTTGTCATTAGGTGGTTGGTAAAATGAAATATCATAGTCATTGGATGGACCACAATCCAGTGGCTTTGCTACTTCCAAGTTATTTTACCTTGAGTATATTAATCCCTCTGGGCCTTAGTTTCCTTATTTATAATTGAGAAATAATAGTATATTAGAGTTTATATTAGTAATAGCACCTAGCACACGTTTTTCAAATACAACAAAGGTACTGCTAAAAGGAATGCAGCGTATCTACATGTGCTGACATGAAAATGGTACCTAAAACTGAATGGAAGAATGTTGAATATATACTGCTATATCTGAGAATAAAAAATAAATGCCATAAAGGTGGAGTCCTAACTCAATAGGACGGGTATCCTTGTAAGAGCTCTTTCTCCCCACTTATGCACAGAGCAAAGACCATATGAGGACATAGACACAGCGAGAAGGCAGCTATCTGCAAGCCAAGGAGAGACCTCTGAAGAAACCAAACTTGCCAGCACCTTGGTCTTAGACTTCCAGCCTCCAGAACAGTGAGGAAATAAATTTCTTTGGTATTTTGTCATGGCAGCCCTCCCAGAGTAATATAAGAAACTAAGTGTCATCTTGGAAAGAAGCTTAAAGCTTCTGTACAAGGTGTTTATCAAGTAACTTGGATAGGCTGGACTTGCAGCTTATAGAAACAGGACCTCACTGATATTATGGCAATTTGCTTACCAGTGCTGGTTTGTGTGGCTTTGCTGCTATGTACTACTTAGTAGTAAGATTGTGGGAGATATAAGACCCTAATATACTACAATTACCAGAGATTTCCTTATTTACCTAAATGAATGTGCTTTGTTCACAATGGTTCATCTTCATCTATAAAAATTCCTTAAGAGTTCTATTAGTCACTTTGCTCCCCTTAAGCATTCTGGATTATCCCTATCTAATTCCTTAAGCCTCCACCCACAGCTTTCTAAACCATTAGTTTCTGCTTAATTTATTTCTATAACATCCTATTTTTACTCTTGCCTCAAAAATAGCATATGACGGGATGCCTGGGTGGCTCAGTGGCTAAGCATCTCCCTTGGGCTCAGGTCATGATCCCAGAGGTCTGGGAAGTCCTGCATCAGGCTCCACTTGGGGAGTCTGCTTCTCCCTCTGCCTATGTCTCTGCCTCTCTGTCTCTCATTAATAAATAAATAAAATCTTTTAAAAAAACCACTTGATAATCACCCCATTTTCTAACACCTCTTTTAAAATATATTAATCTCATAGAAATTATCTATGTTTTTTTCTTAGCATACACCACACAAAAAAAGGTCATTTAGCATATGCAAACTATATGTGGTTACATGACTTGCCCCTTACCCTGTTGGTTATTCTTATTAATCAACTTTATTTTTTTTACAGCAATTTTAGGTTCACAGCAAAACTGAGCAGAAAGTACACTGTGTTCATACACCCCTTCCCTGTCACACACACACACACCTACAACCTCCTCCATTATCTACATTCTGCAGAAGAGTGGTACATTTGTTACAATCAAAGAACCTAGCTGACATTATCACCCAAAGTCTATAGTGTGCATTAGGATTCACTCTTGGTGTTGAATATTCTATAGACTTGGACAAATATATAATGACATGTATCCACCATTATAGTTTTCACATAGAATAGTTTTACTGCCTTAAAAATCCTGTGCTCCACCTATTCATCCTCCTCTCTTAACCTTGGCAACCACTGATCTTTTTACTGTCTCCAGTTTTGCCTTTTTCAGAATTCCCATAGAGCTGAAATCATACGGTACAGTCTTTACACATTGGCTTCTTTCACTTTGTAATACGCATTTGGGGTTCCTGTGTCTTTTCATGGCTTGATAGCATTTCTTTTTAGCACCAGATAATATTACATTGTATAGATGTGTCACAGTTTATTCCTATTATTTTCCTAAGAGCAAGAAGAGTGAGACATAAGAGTTTTCTTTCCACATTCATTTTCATTATTCTACACCACTAGAGAAGATAATCCTTTTTTTAAAATTTCTCTTTTTTTAAATTTATTTATTTATTCATTAGAGACACAGAGAGGCAGAGGCAGAGGCAGAGAGAGAAGCAGGCTCCATACAGGGAGCCCGATGTGGGACTCCATCCCGCCGGGATCATACCCTGAGCCAAAGGCAGATGCTCAACCGCTGAGCCACCTAGGTGTCCCAGAGAAGATAATTCTTTTTTTTTTTTTAAGATTTATTTATTTATTCATTCAGAGAGAGTGAAAGAGAGGCAGAGAGAGACACAGGCAGAGGGAGAAGCAGGCTCCATGCAGGAAGCCCAATGTGGGACTCGATCCCGGGTCTCCAAGACTACACCCTGGGCTGCAGGCGGCGCTAAACCGATGCGCCACGGGGGCTGCCCCAGAGAAGATAATTCTTAAAACTACCTTATGGAATGACAGAATTCAGTAACTTGAGAATGTGTCTCACGAATGTACAAAATAAAATTTAGAAAATTATATTTAAGAAGTGTTTTCTACCCTTACTATAGACCTGTATGTTTATACTATTCAATCAAGTCCAGAAGTCTTCCTAGAATAGTATGGTACATTTACTCATAAAATGTGGGTGGCAAAAAAACTCTCCAAAATTTATAATGTATTCAACTCCTCATTCCCATTGCTAATTTTCTAGGGGCAAGATAAGATTTGTAGCAAAAAAAAAAAAAAAAAAAAAAAAAAAAAAATTTGTAGCCCATAGATTTTTGTAGCAAAATCTAACCACTAAATCAGAAATTGATTTCCTTGTAAAAAGGAATTATCTTATGGTTAAAATGTCTACATAAATTCGATTTAAACCTATCACTTCCTCTAACCTAAGTATTACCCATTTCCATCTTCCCCTCCACTCCAGTGTAAGAATTACAGTCTATTCAGCTCAGTCTATTTACTTGAGGTCCTTAAGTGATTATTTCTCTATCTTATTAAACAGAAAACTTGCTATTTTGTATTGTCTTATCCAGATGTATCATAAATAACTAATTATATAAATCAAAAGAAGTACACTAAAATATATTACCTATTACTAGTAGACAACTACAGCATTACAAAGATGGTTCAAACATTAAGTTACCCATTTCCCCACTTATGAACTGGGAATTAAACAAGCCAGGATGCCAATGAAAAATCCAAGACATATCTTCCCAAAGGAGTTGTTCATTACATTCAACTCTACAAAACTACTACAAAGCTTTCAGATTGCTAAGTTAAAGTTTGTTGTTGTTTTCTGGTTCTCAGACCAGCAATATATAGGCAATTAAAAGGCGAGGCGGGGAGGAGGGTACACAAAATGTAGAACGTCCATATAAGGGAAAATTATTCAGCCTTAAAAAGGAATGAAGTATGGCTGATACATATACTGAAGTCTGGATGAACCTTAGGATAGGTGAAAGAAGCCAGTTACAAAAGATCACATATTGTATTATTCCATTTATATGAAATGTCCAGAATAGACAAATCCATAGCAATAGAAAATAGATTAGTGGTTGCCAGGGGCTAGGGAGAACAGGGAATAAGGAGTGACTGTTAATAGGGATGGATTTCTATTTGGACTGGTGAAAGTGATCTGGAATTAAGACAGTTGTGATGGGGGCACCTGTGTGCCTCCATCTGGTTAAGCCTCTGCCTTTAGCTCTGGTCACGATCCCAGGGTCCCGGGATCAAGCCCTGCATCAGGCTCTCTGCTCAGTGGGTAGCCTGCTTCTACCTCTCCTTCTGCCTACTCTGCCTACCTATGTGCTCTGTCAAATAAATAAAATTAAAAAAAAAGAAAAATACAGTTGGGGGACGCCTGGGTGGCTCAGCAGTTAAGCATCTGCCTTTGGCCCAGGGCATGATCCCAGGATCCAAGATTGAGTCCCACATCAGGCTCCTTGCAGGGAGCCTGCTTCTCCCTCTGCCTGTGTCTCTGCCTCTGTGTCTCTCATGAATAAATAAATAAAATCTTAAAGAAAAAAAAAAAAAGACAGTTGTGATGGTTATACAACTTTGTGAATATACTAAAAATCACTGATTTGTATACTCCAAAATGGTGGATTTTATAGTGTATGAATTACATATACATACATATATATATATATATATATATATATTTTAAGTAGGCTCCATGCTTGAATTCATGACCCTAAGATTAAGAGTCACAGGCTCTACCAACTAAGCCAGCCAGAAGCAGTGTGAATTATATTTTTTTAAAAGGGAGATATCATTCAAGACCTATCCCTAACACAAGCATCAGAATATTACATCTTAATAGTAACCTAACTTTTAAAGGAAAAGACAAGATGTGAAACAATGAGAATAAGAGAAAATCTCAACACTTAGTAAATGTTTGTTGAATAAATGAATATGCAATAAAGAGTTTTAAAGTGATAATAGCCAGAGTAACCTTGGAAGTTATTTAGAAATTAGATTTTAAGAGCACAAATTATAAATGCTATATTTTCATTAAAATTTGCCATCTTTTCTTCCTCAGATAATTCCCAAGTAGAAAGAATAGGCAGATGATTGCTGAGCTTTAGGTACATTCACTCCTTTCCCTCAACACTTGAGCAAAACCATGCAATATCTATTAAAGCTCTTAAGGTAAGGCAGAGAACTGGCCAGATACTAATCAAAGTAATTTCCTCTTTTTCTTAGACACATTGCTAGATGGCATATCACAGTCTCTATAATTAGTTTCTGATTGAGTTATAGCCACTGAAGTAGAAGCAAAAGCTGTGTGCACCACTCCTAAGGCCTGGCCCAATAAAAACTATCCACGTAGAACTGTCCATTCCCTTTCTCTCCTCTCTACCTTAATGGCAGGAGAGTATGATGAACTTGGAGCGAGAAGTTGGAAAGAGCCTACATCTCCAAAGGAAATAACCAATATTCAATATTCTAATTTTCACATGAACAAGAAATAAAATATAACATTTGAATCATTATACATGTATTTTGTGGCATGGTTGCTACAGAAACTAGAGTTACTTTAACTCATACATTAGCTTATGAACAGTCACTAAATCCTCTTAAAAGGCATTCTAAATTATCAAAGGTATGTTACTCAATGGTGATTTTAAATAATTTATGAATTTGTTACTCTCGATGATTTTCCAAATGTTTTCCTGGCCATGATTTTCTCCAACATAAAACCTGCAGCAAGTACCTTGATAGAAATTATCTGATTGTATTTCCTGTTTTCTTTAGCTCCAGTGTGATTTGAAATATTAGTATTATCTTTTTAGGTTGTAAGTTAACCAAGAAGATCATGTAACACAAATTGAGAACCTCTCACTTTTCTGAAAATAGAATACTTAGCACAACACAATCAATAGACTCCCGCTTTCTCAAGGCCTAAGTCACATAAGATAAAATAGTGTTTAACAGAGAAGTACTTTTAAATGCTGGGAAGAGCCATCTCTTCAAAGTCCTGGATGCCACCAAGTCACAGTAAAGGGAAAAGAAAAGGAAGTAGAAGGGACAGGGAAAGGCAGGAAAGAAAGGCCCAACTGGGCAAGGATGGCAGACATTCCCAAAAGTTTCAATTACCATAATGTTAACCTATGCCTATTATTGTTGCATTATATGTAAAGTGTAGTAAAAGATCATTTCTTGTTTAATTAGTTCCTACGTGAACCCAAATGTAAAAATGATCTCAGGAAAAATCTTAAAACTTTATCATTTTATTCATCAAACTAGCCACAACCTGAGATTAACTAGAAATAAGCAAGATTCAGCTCATCCTTCCTATCCCAAAACAACAAATAAACCAATCTGCCATTCTTGAAAAACTAATATTCTGAAGGAAAAAAAAAATCAAATCAGGGCATCTAAAAAGCAAAGCAGGGAGAGGGCAAGAAAAAAGAAGAATCAAAAGACTAATCTAAATTTTTCCCCTTTTAATCGCTAATAGAGATCATTCAGCCTTATTTAAATGCTCTTTTTCTTTCTGTCCATCTTTCCAAAGAGCAAGACGACATGATTAAGGCAGGAAGAGCCACCTGCTCAGCCTGCTCAAAATCAGAGCTTACCTCCTTAGATTGATGGCCTGTGCCAAGTTTGGAACACCTTCCATCTCTGTTGTCTTCTGCCCCATCAGACTGCTGATAGGCCTATGGGGGGAAGAAAGAGAAACACACCTGCTAGAACGCCGTGTCCAACTCATTATTTGCCTTCTCAAAAGAATCATCAGTTCTTACTATTCATGGAAGGCAGATAATCCAATGTTATTTGGCCTCAGAAGATTGGCATTGGTCTTTCACAAGCCTTTCCTTGAACAATTGAGCATCAAAAGTCTCAACAGGTAAGCAAGAATCAAATGCTGACTTAAGATCAAATAGATCTCAGACAACCACATCAAAACAGTAATAAAAGCCTCTCTTCTGCCAACTAAGTCCTGCACCATGTCTCTAAAGTTCAAAAGATTTTCAGATAGATTGATGCTATTAATCAATGACACAAGGTGAAATGCTAAAGCATTCTCATGAATTGATGATCATATCCTGAAAACAGAGTAGAATAATTTCAAAGAACCTCTGTGGTTAGAGAACTGATCTAGTCTCTGTCTTGACAATGTTACCCTAAGCCATCCACATCACAAAGTTGACTACTCTCCTACCTAAAGTCTCTATGTAGGGAGAGTCCATGCTTTCCCCCAGCACACATTCCTATGTAACACCTTCATAGTCAAGAAATACTTCCTCATGATCAACCAAAATCAACAAGTAACATTTTCTCTAATTCAAATCTTCCAAAATTACAGAAAAACAACTTGGTATCTTCTTTCCCTGTCCTTTTATATGTTTGAAGTAATCAAATAATTCATTTTTATTCTGTTCTCTAAGCTCACTATAAATCCCTTCACCCTTATTAATAAAATTAATTTTCTATGAAACTTTAGGTTCCAGATATTAATTATAAACTACAACCTTAAGGTTTTCAATAGGCAACATTAGACTACAGAAATGAGAGAGTCCAAATACAGATAATGAGACATAAAGCAGCTCTGAAGACTACACATGATGTTACCTAATGAAGTAAGCATAATAAAATGTTAGTGTTTGCATAAATTATCCTGTGCTTAATTTTTTGGCTTGCCCTTTAAAAATAAGCTCCAAAAAAACCCTTGTACAAAGTTTATTAAATATACAAATGTTTTTCATATGGCAAAGAATTCAATTCCACTTAAAGGCACTAAAAAAGTAACTTTTTTTAAAGCAACTTTCTATATAATGAATTTAATTTAATTTTTTTTTCTTTTAAAGTAAGCTCTATGCTCCATGTGAGGCTTAAACTCATGACCCTGTGATCAAGGGTTACACATTCTACCAGCTGAGCCAGCAAGGCACCCTTTATTTCATCATTTTTTAAGTCAGGAGATATATGAAACTCCGAAAGTTGTCTTATTAAAAATATGCTTTCAACAAAAATACAAATGATCAGTTTTTTACTTTAGTCACTCTAAAAATAATGTAGAAAAATAAAAATAATGTAGAAGGGATGGTCTACCGACAAGAAAAAATTAAAATGAAAAAAATGGCCTATTACAGTATTATTCCAATTTTCAGAATATTAATATTTATTGCTAATCACAAAACATGGCAAAGGGGCTGATAAAGCTTTTTATCAACCTGAAGGTATTTTCTTAACTGATTTGAAAAACAGTGACAATAAATAAATAAATAAATAAATAAATAAATAAATAAATAAATAAATTTAGGCCCAGATATTAACTTAGGTACGAACCTATACTCAGTACCTTAAAAATGGTTTATTTTTCATCTATGTTATGACAGTTCTCAAATGATCAATCACATCATTAACCGACAGACCTTGCTTATAAAAACGATCCCCAAAATGGAAGTCTGTTCTAATCCCTTTCTTTATTCCTTTAAAATAAAGAAAAAGTTAAGGATTACACTTTCCATCTAGTAACATGCTAATTCTTATGACCAAGAAATCAGAAGTGCTTTCCTTCCAATAATAATATATGTTTCAAGGTAAAGACTTCAAGGTATTTTATTAGACCAAGATCTTGATACCAAATCTAAAAACCAAATGAATGTTATATGGGGGAGGGAAAGAGCAAAAGGTCAGAATAAATCTCTACTACAGTGTTGTCAATTGTCAAAATTATTTTTTCATTTAATTTAAAAAAGAAATTTTCATTCAAAGGAAGGAAGGCCAGATTCAGAGAAGAACCCTTACATAGCTTAAAATTACTGCCATCATCTCCACAATTCAAGGGAAAAGTCACCTATTATAAATCAAAGAGCTTGAGGGAAACAGTTTTCCTGAGAGTCAAATAATAAATGGTTCTATATCAGCTCTGTGTGCTAATATGTTGCAAATAATGATTCAAATTCATAAGTCATGATAAATGAAATACGCTACTCAACCATACTTCTCCAAATCTTTTCACATTAAAAATGACCAAACACTAATATAAACCAAAAACCACTGAAATATTAATCTTACTTGCCCTACTTCCTTAAATATATTCTGAGAAAATTATCAAAAGATAGAGAAATCTATAGTTTTGTTTTTTGTTTTTTGTTTTTTTTTTTTAGGATTTTATTTATTTATTCATGAGAGACCTAGAGAGAGAGAGAGGCAGAGACACAGGCAGAGGAAGAAGCAGGCTCCATGCAGGGAGCCTGATGTGGGATCCAATCCCAGGATTCCAGGATCCCGCCTTGGGCTGAAGGCAGGCGCTAAACCGCTGAGCCACCCAGGTGTCCCGAAATCTATAGTTTTGAAAAAATATTCACTGCAATATAATTCACTATGCTGGAAAAGATGTCCAACCAAACCAACAGAAGTTTTTTGTTTGCTTTTTTTAAATTTATCTGTATTTATTTTTACTCTGACTCATTCTTTCATTCTACAAAGGATTTGAGATAGCTTATTAAAACATAATAATTCATTACATATGTATAGATTAAAAAGAAAATAATTTAAGTACGCTACCAGGTAAGGTCCAAACTAGTCCTTACAGTTGCACTCCTAAGTTCATTTTGAGTTTCAAGTAGCCAAGGTAAAAAAAAAACAAAGTGGCCATTAAATAATTCTCATTAGAGCAAAGAGAAGATACCCCAGAGAAAACAAGAATTGGTAATAGATGGCATAGCTTCTGGATGGTGGGTATAGGCAGACATTTTAAAAAGAATAAACATTATACAAGAAATATAGTGTTAAAGACAAGATACAAAATTATACACTCTAACTTCAGTGATATAAAAACATGGTATATATGGAAAAAAAGACTAGAAAGTCATACATAACCTTCCCACACACACACACACACTGATTTCTTTGACTGCAATGACCATACTATATTCTTCCATACTACAAACATATTCTTCTGTACCAAGCTAAATGATAGATATACAGCGGTATAATATTTTTAACTGTATTAAAATGTCTATATTTACTTGACTCAGTTTAAGATAATAGTTGGCTTACAAGAAAGAAATACTCAATATACAAAAGAACTAATGAATATCAAGTATTTTGTGACAAAGAACTCATTACTGCCACAATATGAACAGCAAGACTGATTACAGACTCCTTCCATAGTTGTTAAGAACCAACAGGCCTTTCTCAACCCATAATTTCGTTTTTCTACTCCATGTATGTTTCGGATTCGTCTTTAGGACTCAGAAGATGTTAACTACAAAGAAGTGTTGTTGTTACTCCCAGATAAGAAATCATGTAAGTACCGTTTTTAAAAAGTCCTTTGTGTTGGAAAAACCAAAAGCATATCCTACATAGTTCATAATTTTAAAAGAGAGCAACTAGAAATCTATGAAATCAAACATGACCACAAAGCTTTTATACACTCAACTATGCAAAATTTTTATACTCAATTTCTCAACATTGTGAAATAATACCACAACCTGAGAATTCCATACTATCAAAAGCTGTAAAGTATGTCCTTAATTGAGTTCCTATTTCTTGATGTTTTCTTGCTTCTCCAATAGTAAGTAACTACAACCAAAATTTCCCCTTTTAACATAGGAAGTCATCTTCAAAGCAGAACTTAAGACTTTTACTGTGGCTACTTTTTAAAGAGAATATGTGCCCTAAAACATATCAATTAGAATTGACAGTCTTTAAAGTCTCTAACATACAAATATAAACATGGAAATTGGACAAGATACTGTTATCACACTGTGCTCAAAAAGTGGCACTAAACAAAAAAACACTATACCCATCTCTCTTCTATTACAAATATTATCAGTAATTTCTACGGCCTTAAATAAGTGTTATTTAAAAACAGATGTTAGGAACACTAAAAAACATTCAAACCATTTTAAAAGCTTAAGACAATGAAAATAAAAATAGATGTCATGCTACAGTAACTGTAACAAAAATCATGATGTATTCTTTCAAAAAAACTGATAGAATTAAGATTAAATAGTCAGATATTCTCTTGTCTATCATATAAAAAAGAATTCATATGCTCTGACATACACCTATTTCACTGGTTTTCATCTTTTAAAAAACATATTCCCTGTCCTTGCTTTCCAAAAGGATAGGGCATTGGTGATACTTAAAGATCACCTCCTTCCTCCACCTTTTTTTTAAAAAAATAAGGAGTTTTGACTCATATTAAGAGATTTGAGGGAGGGGAAAATTAAGAAAGTAAAATGAAAAAATAGTCAAACATTTCTCTTCCACACACTTTTCAGATATTTAAATATGGCAAAATAAAGACTTGGAAGAAAATTTTAAGATACACTTTGATTTCATATTATAACCATTTAAGGCTTAAAGAAAAATAGAAGAGAAGAAAGTAGTTAGAAGAGAGAAAAAGATTCCAAGGTATCAAAGGAAAAGGGAGTAAGTTGCAAAGCATTAATAAAAGAATATTCATTACAGCCTCACTCAGAGACGAAGAGATTAAGCATTACAAGTTTTGTGCATCTGAATGGTCAATTTTGATTAATCACAGTTTTAAGCTTTTTTTTTTTTTAAGATTTTATTTATGTATTCATGAGAGACACACAGAGAGAGAGGCAGAGACACAGGCAGAGGGAGAAGCAGGCTCCATGCAAGGAGCCCGACGTGGGACTTGATCCTGGGACTCCAGGATCACTCCCTGGGCCGAAGGCAGGCGCTCAACCGCCGAGCCACCCAAGTGTCCCAAAGCTGTTTTTCTAGATGAGTGGTACCCATAGCGAGTTGGCTCTAGTAATATATTTGTTAGCATTTGCACTATGGAGTCCATCATCCAGCTACCTAAAATCTTAAATTTCTATAGTAGAATCACAGAAGTCACTCAACATATTCAATGTGAACAAGGGAAGCTAGAACACTCTAGGTATCTACAAGCCTAAAAGTACAAAGACATGATATATGGCTTTGTCTCATTGTAGTTGACTTATTACCAAACATCAACTGGCTCCCTTGCACGACATCTGCTTAACAGCAATGTCAGTTTTCCCTGAATTATGTAATTCCTGAACTCCAGATTCCCAGTGATTCAAGGTTTAGCTCTATTAGGCCATTCCAAAGCACTAGAGGGAACAGTCAGTTATCACACACACACCCCAAGTCTGGTAATAAGCAAAGGATATCTACCATGAATTCCCATCCTAAACAGCAGATGTCACTATGTAGCCAAAATGGTTGACAAAGGAAGAACTGCTGATCCTCTTCTGCTTCCAAGGATTCTGAAGGTTTATAGCGCTGTGAGGGAAAACTGAAAAACTCTCTGCCTGCCCAAATCAAATAAGAAAATAGGCCATGAAGTTTCTCCCCACCTTTTTTTTTTTTTCTAATTTTGACTTAATTTGGTCCAATTCATTAGCCAAAAAGAGAAATCATCCTTGAAGTATGAAACAGTTATTTTTAAATCAAAAGTACGATGAAATTATATTAAAAATGAAATAAATCTGAAAAATGATATTCCCTTCCCCAAACTCCCTCAGTTTTCCACTAGAAAATAATGAAAAAGAGAACTCAGTGATAATTTTTGTGTGTGTGTGAACTCTGCCCAACAGGGGGCTTGAACTCAGAAACCTGAGATCAAGAGTCACATGCTCTACCAAGTGAGCTACCCAGGCTCCCCTAGAATTCAATAATTTTTTTATACATACTTCAGAGCTAGAGTTTTTGTCACATTTGTAAATTTCAAAGCAATACAGAATGGAAATTTGTGTAGTGGATCAAAATCAGAAGAAATGATCCACATGCACATATCCCAGAATCCTGCATAATGGATATAGGATAATGTTAACTACAAAGGCTGAGAGATAAATTGAAGAGAGTCTTAAAGGCATCTTTGATTTAGTTATTTCTACAAACATCAGTGCCACATGAAAATGTGAATAAAGAACCAAACCTAGTTTCCAGGTCTCACTCTTCAGTCTGGGATGATGACAATTCCAAGTACATATATATATTTGGAAGCCCAGTCAAATGTCAAGATGAGTCACTGCACTATTAGAGCCCACTCTTTAATATGTACTTATGAGAAGTATTTTTACTTACTCTGGTCAGCATAGTTTTTTGCTTTGAGCTCAAGTTGTCTTGTTTGAGATTCTAAAGATTCCACTCGGGTCTGTAAATCCTTTTTCTCCTGTTCTTGAGAATCTTCAAATTCAATGAATTTCTAATAGAAAAGAAAAGTATTATTTCCATTAGAGAAATGAAAAATTTTTAACATTATCAACCCCTGTGTTTCCTGGTATCAGGAATCACAATCAGGCATTAAATACTCAGAAAGATCTAAGAATCAGGTACTTCTGTTGATTTTTTAGTTTCTTGATAAAAACTTCCAAATACAGAAAAAAAAAAAGACCAAATAATTTATAAAGTGTTTCCACTTCATATAACAGGCATTCCAAAGAAAATACATGCATCCTACTCCAAAAATATGAATCCTTAGCATATCTGCATATTTGAGTTGAAAACAGTGTTTTGCATAACATTGTACAGAACATGAAGCACTGAAGAATTATGAATGAAGCAGTGAAGAATTATGACGTGTCAATAAATATTTGTTCAACAATTATTTGGTTAAAAAAAACACACACACAATTATTTGGCTAATAAACAGCCTTCTAGATTTTTTAACAGCCTTCTAGATTACCTGAACTATGGAGTTTAAATTCCTGAGAAAAAGAACACTTCTTAGAAATAACTCCAGCAATCAAATTCAATTTCATAAAATTGTTCTCATCAAGAAAATTATTTTTTAAAGGTTTTATTTATTCATGAGAGGCAGAGAGAGAGAGGCAGAGAAACAGGCAGAGGGGGAAGCAGGCTCCATGCAGGAAGCCCGATGTGGAACTCGATCCCAGGTCTCCAGGATCACACCCCAGGCCAAAGGCAGGTGCTAAACCACTGAGCCACCCGTCATCAAGAAAATTATAATTAGGGATGCCTGGGTGCCTCAGCGTTTGGTCGCCTGACTTCAGCTCAGGTCTTGATCCTGGATGAGTTCCAATCGGGCTCCCTGTGGAGAGCCTGTTTCTCCCTCTGCCTGTGTCTCTGCCTGTCTCTCTCAGTCTGTGTCTTTCATGAATAAATAAATCTTAAAAAAAAAGAAAATTATAATTAAATCTAATCATTAAATCTCAGCCCTCATCTTAACTGTTTTATAAGTGTCATCTGACATCTGGTCACTCAAAACATTTTTTTATTTTGGCTTCTAGGACTTTGTTCTTCTACTTTATTGGTTGCTTCTTGGTCTTCTTTGTTAGTTCTTCCTCTTTTTCCCCACAAACTCAGTCCTTGAACCACCTTTTCTCTTCATTGTTTACTCATTCCCTGGTGATCTCATTCAGTTTCATGGCTTTAAATACTAACTATATGCTGACAACCTCCAAATTCCTAGTCTAGTCTCTAGCCTAGACCTGAATTCCAGATTTGTACATCCAATTGCCTACTGGACAACCTTGTTGATTTGAATGTCTAATAAGCATCTTAACTTTTGCATGTTAAAGCTTGCTCCTCCTGGTCTTAGCTAGCTCATTTAATTACCGTGGTCAGCTGCTCTGGCTCACAACTTGAGTCAGCTTTGATTCTTCTCTACACTTCATATCCAATCTATTAGCAAATCTACCTTCGGATGCAACCTCATCATCTACACCACCATCCTGGTCTGTGTAACATTATCTATTGCCTAGATTAATGCAATAGCAACTAATTAATCTTACTTCCACCCTTGCCCCTATAATGCATTCTCAATACAGTAGTTAGAGTGACCCATTAAAAAGTCAGATGGAGGGACTCCTGGGCAGCTCGGTGGTTGAGCGTCTGTATCAGCTCAGGTCCTGATCCCAGGCTTGGGGATGGAGTCCCCATCAGTGTCCCTGCGAGGAACCCACTTCTCCCTCTGCCTAGGTCTCTGCTTCTCTCTCTGTGTGTCTCATGAATAAATAAATAAAATCCTTAAAAAATAATAATAAAATAAAAAAATAAAATAATAAATAAGTAAGTAAGTAAGTCGGATGGGTCACCTGGCTGGCTCAGTCAGTAAATCATGCGACTCTTGATCTCAGGATCATGAGTTCAAGCCTGACGTTGGGTGTAGAGGTTATTTAAATAAATAAAAAGTTAAAAAAAAAAAGTAAGTCAGATCAGTTCAGTCCTCTGCTCAAAATCCTCTGATTGCTTACATCCTCCCAAAGTCCTGACCACAGCCTCCCAGGACCAACACAATATATCATAATCTTTCTTCTTTGACATCATTCTCTTCTACTCTTCCCCTCCTTCCCCACCTCCCTCATGTACTCTGATTCAAGCTTCCCTGCAGTTCCTTCAACACTCCAAACCTTTGCACTTGCTTCCTACAGCCTAGAATTCTCTTTCTGCAGATATCCAAATGGGTTGCCCCCTTGTCACCTTAACATCTTTGTTCTAATGTCATCTTCTTTTTCTTTTTTAAGATTTTATTTATATCAGAGAGACAGAAAGAGAGTGTATGCATGGAAGCATGAACAGAGAGAGGGAGAGAGGGAGAAACAGACTCCCCGCTGAGCAAGAGCCAGATGCAGTGCTCAATCCCAAGACCCTGGGATCATGACCTGAGCCGAAGGCAGACACTTAAAGGAGCCACCAAGGCACCCCTAAATGTAACCTTCTTAATCAGATTTCCTTGTGATGATATTTATTTTTTTTTTAATTTTTTTTTAATTTTTATTTATTTATGATAGTCAGAGAGAGAGAGAGAGAGAGAGAGAGAGGGGCAGAGACACAGGCAGAGGGAGAAGCAGGCTCCATGCACCGGGAGCCTGACGTGGGATTCGATCCCGGGTCTCCAGGATCGCGCCCTGGGCCAAAGGCAGGCGCCAAACCGCTGCGCCACCCAGGGATCCCCCTTTGTGATGATATTTAAAACTGCAATACCCCCTCCCTACTTCTCTCCCTGCTTTACTTCTCTCCAACACTTACTCTCATCTAACATACTATACTTCTTAGTAATTTATCTTATTATCTGCCTTGCCTCACTAGAACGTAGACTTCATGAAGGCAGGAATTTTTTTTAAAGATGTATTTATTCATTTCAGAGAGAAAGAAAGAGGGTGAGCACAAGTGGGAGGGGCAGAAGGAGAGAGTCAATCTCAAGCACATTTCCTGCCGAGCACCAAACCCCACGCAGCCCCCGATCTGATGCCCATGAGATCATGACCTGAGCCAAAACCAAGAGTAGGTTGCCTAACTGACTGAGCTCCCCAGGCACCGCAGGGCAAAGATTTGTTTTCTTTGTTGTTGTAGTCCTAGTGCAAAGAATGATGATGGCTCAAATATTTGGTAAACAAATGAATAAACAAATAATACTTTTGAAATAAAAAGCTGAAACCCATATAGAAAAATGTGAAGTTCACAAAAAAAAATTCAGATATCACTAAATAAACCCTAGTTTTAATATGAAATTTTTTTGTTCATTACTTCTTTTGCCTGTCCTGAAACTTTTCAGTCACTGCAGTGGATATAGTTTTTTGTCTGTACACATTGCCTTCCTTTCAACCTCTCCCATTTCATGTTAATTCTATTCAGTCCATACAATTCAACTGGTGAGGACTCCATCTCCCTAGGGGTGGGCATATGACTTGAGCCACACAGGTCATTCTCCTCTGGGATATCTGCCAGTTACTAGATAGAAAGATACTACCTCTCTTCCTCTGGAATTCCATACTCTATAAGAATTTAGCAGGCTTTTAAATTGCAGATGGACATCTTTTTCCAACATATGAAAAGAAAATACCTAAGAAATAAAGCCAATATAAAGGAAAACAAAGAGCAAGGAGGAAGGAAATCCTAGTTAAAGGTACTATTTGAGTAGTAGAACCAGTAGTTATTACAGCCAGCATCTTGTAGTCATTTTTCATTTTTCAGTTATCTAAACCAATACATTCCTATTTCATATAAGCTTGTTTGAGATGGTTTCTATTACAAGAAACTGAAAGCACCTTAATCTAGTCATCTACTTTTCCTTAAGATCCATTTGATTTCCTTATGTTATTAGATTAATGTTCTCATTATCTTTGCAAGATTGAAGCCTACAACCTCTGGAACATTGGTCCTTAATCATACAGGGGTCCACAGACCCATTTGGTAATTTGATATATCCATAAATCATGCATCCCCAGAAAAAAAACCCACATCCAATCTAAATTCTGCCTATTTTCCTCAGGGACTCAGAGATCCCTTAATTCTTTCCACAAACTCCAGATTTAGCACCCATGCCCTATATGTTTCTATGAAAATATTCTATATTTGTGAGACTTCTAGGAAGCATCAAACAGCCATTATTTACTTTTCCAGAATATTAAAGATAACTGTAAGTACAAGGAGTAAAGATTATAATAAATACAAGAAAAGAGGCAAACTCAAGGCGACTAGGCCGGCTCAGTTGGTAAAGCATGCAACACCTGATCTCAGGGTCTGGAGTTCAAGCCCCACCTTGGGTTGTGGAGCCTAGTAAAATTTTAAAACAGGTGTGGGGCCAGCCTAGGTGGCTGAGGTGTGTGAGCCTGCTTCTCTCCCTCTCCCCCTGCCCTTCTTCCTTGCTCGCGCATGCACCCTCTCAAATAAATAAAATTTAAAAAAAAATTTTAAAGAGGCAAACGACAAATCATTCATTCATTCATTCATTCATTCATTCAAAAAATGTCAGGGGCGCGTGGGTGGCTCAGTGAATTGTCTGCCTTCCACTCAGGTCATGATCCCAGGGTTCTGGGATCAAGCCCTGTAAGGGGCTCCTGCTCAGTGGGTGGGGAGCCCACTTCTCCCTCTCCCTCTGCCTGCTACTCTCCCTGCTTGTGCTCACTGTCAAATAAACAAATTAAATATTTTTTAAAATAAAATATTTTTTAAAAGTTTACTATTTACTATATACCTAGCACATGAAACATGATTATGAGTACCACACTATCCCTGCCTTCCAAAGGTGTTCACTGGCTATAAACTGAATGCAAGCAGAAAATATAAAACTTATGTTGAAGGTCACGTCAGTGGCACAGCTGGCAGAAAGGCCAACTCTTGGTTGGGCTCAGTTGGTGATGTCAGGGTCACCACATATAGTCCGGTATGGGGCTCTGAGCTCAGTGCAGAGTCTGCTTGGGATTCTCTGCCCCTCCCCTACCCCTCCCCTACCCCTACCCCCTGCACTCTGTGCTCTCTCACATTCTCTAAAATAAACCCTTAAAATAAAATAGTTATGTTGAACAGAAAAGCAGCTATAAAACAGGATGTTGGTGATGTACTCTGAGTAAATTATTTCAACATTTTGCCAGGGGATACAAGAAAAGACTAAGAATTAATAAGAAAACGTAATTATTTTTTGGCCTGCTTTAAAAATGATGCTCCCTTGACTAAGTGGACTGCTATTATCTGGGTTAAATAACTAGAAATTTTAGGCTTCTTCTGTGCTATGCGTAAAATGCTGTTTTAAAGAATATGTTTCACGGCAGCCCAGATGGCTCAGCGGTTTAGCACCACCTTCAGCCCAGGGCATGATCCTGGAGACCCGGGATTGAGTCCTGTGTCAGGCTCCCTGCATGGAGCCTGTTTCTTCCTCTGCCTCTCTCTCTCTCTGTATCTCTCATGAATGAATAAATAAAACCTTAAAAAAAAAAAAAAGGAACATGTTTTAAAGAACATATAGCAGGGGCATCTGGGTGGTTCAGTTGGTTGAGGGTTGGTCTGCCTTCAGCTCAGGTCCTGATTCCGGGGTCCTGGGATCAAGCCCCAAATCAGGCTCCCTGTTCACCAGGGAAGTCTGCTCCCTCTTCCTCTGCTCCTCCCCCTTACTTGCACTTACTCTCTCTCCGATAAATAAATAAAATCTTTAAAAAATAATAAAGAACAGGGATGCCTGAGTGGCTCAGCAGTTGAGCATCTGCCTTCGGCTTAGGGCGTGATCCCGGTATCCAGGATCGAGTCCTACATCAGGCTCCTTGCAGGGAGCCTGCTTTTCCCTCTGCCTGTGTCTCTGCCTCTCTCTCGTTCTCTCTCTGTGTCTTTCATTAATAAAAAAATCTTAAAAAAAAAATAAAGAACATATAGCAGATGTCTAACAAGTAATACTTAAAATGATATGCTACTAAACTTCTAACAAAAACTTTACCACTAACAGATTGGTAGTTGACAGGGGCAGGGAGTGTGGGTAGGGGAAAATGGTGAAAGTGGCCAAATGGCACCAACCTCAGTCATGAGTAAGCTCAGGAAATGTAATGTACAGCATGGTGACTACAGATAATATAACTGTACTATACATTTGAAAGTTGCTGAAATAATAGATTTCTAAAGTTCTCACCACAAAAAGAAAACAGAAACTGTAATTATGAGATATTATGTTAACTAGCCTTATTGTAGTAATCACTTTGCAATATGCACATTTGTCAAGTCATTAGGGTGTACAATTTAAATTTACAGCAATGTTAATGTATCAATTATTTCTCAATAAAGCTGGAAAAAAACAACTTTCCCACAATTATGCCTATTCAGAACTCCTGATAGGAGAAACAACATCATGAACACACAGCTTCATGTCTGCTTTGTTTCTCAGCGACCCTGTTTAACTAGAGAAGAACATGAATAATCCATAAATTTAGCAGTCACTACACTACTATCTGCTAACGTCATAAGTGAGCATTACATAGACCTACCTATATGATTCACGCTTTGTAACTATCCACATTTATAATAATTACTGAGACTTTATATCTCTATCACCTTAAGTAACTATGGCAAAAGAAAGATTTTCTTTTCCCCAAAAATGATGTGACAGTTCTTGGACTGGCAGGGCTATTTATCTGCAAATGGAAATCTCTTATTTCTGCAGTTTCCCTTCACAGGAAGGGACAGGCAATAATGAAAATATTCCAAGCAAATACATAATGCCAGGCCCTTTCCTCAAGCAAATTAAAACAGATAAACTTAGAGACTCCAAAACGAACTGCCATCTCTCATAAGAGTGTATTTTTTTTTTCCTTTCTTATTCTAAACAGTGGATCTTAAATTTAACTTTTAGAATCATGAACTCCTTTGAGAATCTTATGAAAATAGATTCTTTCCTCAGGAAGATAAATATATGAAACACAAAACTATGGATTCAAATTCACTGCATTTTCAAGGTCTATAAGAAATCAAGAATGATTTTCTCCCATTTATAAAACTAGTGAATGTTGATTTCTTTTAAAGTAATCTTTTAAAATACTCTCTGTTCGGGGATCCATGGGTGGCTCAGCGGTTTGGCGCCTGCCCAGCGTGTGATCCTGGGGTCCTGAGATCAAGTTCTGAGTGGAGCCTGCATCTCCCTCTGCCTGTGTCTCTGCCTCTCTCTCTCTGTGTGTGTCTATGAATGGGTAAATAAAATCCTAAAAAAAATTCTCTGTTCCAAAAATCCCAATTTAAATGTGTATTACATTTTGGTTTGGAAATGTATAGCTGCCACCCTCACTTAAAATGCTAATGACACAACAAAAATAAATACTCTTCACTTCAGATAAGGCATGTTAATAAATCATAAAGGGCACCATAAGCTAGGAGGATAAACACATCCTAAGGAGAGTAATCAAGAAAAAGTAACAAATGATTGAAATTTTCTAAATTATTATTCCGCCAAATAAGCTAGTTTTAGGCCATTGTTTTGTGAAATACCCCTGATAATATAAATAACTCTGGCAATAGAAGTTGCTATACGGCAGAGTAACTCAGAAAACACAAGAGTGATAAATACCAAAAACTTCAGAAAATGGCCTAATTCTAAGGTGCCTAGGTGGCTCAGTCAGTTGTGTATCTGCCTTGGGCTTGGGTGGTGATCCCGGGGTCCTGCAGTCAAGCTCTGTGTAGGGCTCCCTGTTCAGTGGGGAGTCTGCTTCTTCTTCCGTCCCTCCCCCCTACTTGTGCTCTGTCTCATGCTCATACTCTCCCCCTCTCAAATAAATTAACTTAAAAAAGAAAAGAAAGTGGCCTAGCTCTTTATGGTACATAGCAATAACATAAACAGAGGAAACACTGATATAAGAATTTAAGAAAACTGGAATAGAAATAAAGAAGGTGGCATGAAATTCAATTAGATGCCAAACAAAAGAGAGCTCTTGGTAGAAAAGGTTTAGATTCCTGGCCCTAATAGAAAAGTTGATTTTTCTGGGTGAGGGTTGGGGACAGAGTATAAGGGATGTAATGAGAACTGTTTTCCTTTTTCTATTTCCAACCCTCTCACACTACAGAGAAAATAATTAGGGAATAGGTGGCATGGGTTATATTCTTCTTAAAGGCTTACCATTTCCCTTCCCTGCTCAGAGATCCTTGGTGAGTTAGTACCACATGTGAGTATTGCTGAACCTCATTACTAGTTTTGTATACTACAAACATCACTAACTCTTGTTTTATTTATTTTTATTTTTTTTTATTTTTATTTACTTAGGATAGTCACAGAGAGAGAGAGAGAGGCAGAGACACAGGCAGAGGGAGAAGCAGGCTCCATGCACCGGGAGCCCGATGTGGGATTCGATCCCGGGTCTCCAGGATCGCGCCCTGGGCCAAAGGCAGGCGCCAAACTGCTGCGCCACCCAGGGATCCCACTAACTCTTGTTTTAAAGACTTCTTGGGGCTCCTGGGTGGCTAATCAGTTAAGTGTCCAACTCTTGATCTATGAGTTCAGGGTCATGGGCTCCACACTCAGCAGGGAGTCTGCATTAGATTCTCTCCCACTCCTTCTCCCTGCCCCTCTCCCCACTTGCTCATGCATGCTCTCTTGCTCTCTGAAATAAATAAATCTTAAAAAAAAAAAAAAAAAAAGGAAAGAGGGATGCCTGGGTGGCTCAGTGGCTGAGCACCTGCCTTTGACCCAGGGCCTGATCCTGGAGTCCCAGGATCAAGTCCTGCATCAGGCTCCCCACAGGGAGCCTGCTTCTTCCTCTACCTGTGTCTCTGCCTCTCTCTGTGTGTGTGTCTCTCATGATTAAATAAAATATTTTTTAAAAAAAATTTTTAATAATAATAAAATAAATAATGGCTGTTTAGCAGAAGTGGGATTTAGGATGATTTTATCTTTCTAAAATCACCTTATCCTTAAATAGTCTAAAGTTGCTGTTGCTTTTTTAACAATATGGATTCATGTATTTTATTTTATTTATTTTTGATTCGTATATTTTAAAACAATAAAGGAAAGGAGGAAAATGGGATGCCTGAGTGGCTCAGGGGTTGAGCATCGACCTTCGGCTTAGGGCATGATCCCGGAGTTCTGGATCAAGTTACGCAATGGGCTCCTTGCATGGAGCCTACTTCTCCTCTGTCTGCCTATGTCTCAGCCTCTGTCTCTCATGAATAAATAAATAAAATTTAAAAAAAAAAAGAGGAAAATGCACCTTACAGGCCTATCTCTCTTCAATGGCAGTGAAGAACTAAACATGAATCATTTGCATTTCAGCTTAGAAAAGCTTGGCATATTAAACATTAATATCACCATTTATCTGACCAAAAATGATTATGGGTGTTTTTCTAAATGTAATTAATCAAAATCAAACTCTGAAATGGGATACTGAGAGAGAAAAATCAGTGTGAAGAGATAATTCTCCTTGAATTTATATACAATACATGCACTATGCCATGATATTACATTAGATCTATTGAAGTTAAAAGCTAAATTATAGGAGTGGTGTATTTCAGGACTAGGATATAGAAGTGTGGATCAATTCCAAAAAGGTTCTAGAAAGACTGCAGAAAATAGATTCATTTTATAGACTTCATTCTTTCCTGTATTTTAAAGATATTTCCAGGGTACCTGGGTGGCTTAGTCGGTTAAGCTTCCAACTCCTGATTTCTTGGCTCAGGTCATGATCTCAGGTCCTGAGATCAAGCTCTGAACCAGGCTCCTGGAGTCGGCTTAAGATTCTCTCTCTCTCCTCACCATCTTTCCCACTTTCCCCTGCCCACAGGCAGGAGGTGCTTGCTAGCTCTATATCTCAAAAAAAAAAAAAAAAAGAATTATAACAAGATGATCCCAATACAACTAAATTTCCTTTTATCACCAAATTTTACATATAATACAGTATTTTCATGCAAAGTAAATAAGGCTTGAGGCCTCACCTTAGCCAGAGACATTTGGGGGATGGGAGTAGTAAATGAAAGCTCATAAGAAGCCTATGGGTATTCATAACTTATTAAATGTGACTTAACTTCTTGCCAGTGGCATAACTTCATGAAGTTGGGTCACCTACCACTACATTTGGCAAATGATGGGGTTAGGACAGTACTCCTGAAACCAGTATTACACTATGTATTAACTAACTAGAATTTAAACAAAAACATGAAAAAACAACAAAGATCAAGGCAGGAGAGGCGCAGCTTTTCAAATTCCAAAAAAGCATCCAGCCCCAGGAAAATTCTGGTTACTCCACTCCAGTATAGCAATTTGTCAGATCTCTTAGGAATGTTGCTGTAGAGTACACATCTCCCCTCAACCCTCTGTGTCTTTGTCTTTATGTCTTCTCTCTTGCACATCTTTTTGTAAAAAGTGTTGAGTGGGGAGGGTAAGAACCCACGCATGGGCTTTTTTAGCATGTATGATAAAGATAAACCCTTCTTCACTAGAGTCTCTTTTCACCTCTCAATTACTAATCAGCCAACAACAACATTGACATAACTTCAGACAGAACTCTCCTGGGAGCAACCACACACTGTTTAAAAAAAAAGAAATCAGTAGACAATACAGACTTATGTCAGGATCTAAAAAGAATAAGCTTTGTGACAAAGCAAAATGGTTTCAAGTCCAGATGGCTTATAGGGGCTGTTTTGCCCCACTGTTCTGGAGAAAAACAAATGAATACTTTGAAAACGCAAGCTCCCGAAGTTTAAAAAAAAAAAAAAAAAATCCCTAGAGACTGTTCCTAATTGGGAGTAAAGATGCAAGAGCCAAAAAAAGAAAAGCCCTGTATTAGTAACTTTGACTACAGTAGTTGTCTACAAAATAATACCACCAAATAAAAGTATCAATGCTAGGTATCCCCACATTTACTCTACAGGGTGAGGGAAGGAAAATATTGCATTATATTAAGTAATTATTAGTAAATTCAATTAAGTTCTGCTAAATGTAATTGTTTTTCAATGTAGTATCTTTAAAAAATAAGAGGATGAGGATATATCATATTTTTTTCAAGATTTTAATTTATTCATTTAAGTAATCTCTACACCAACGGTGGGGCTCAAACTCATGACCCTATGATCAAAAGTCGCATGCTCAGGACGCCTGGGTGGCTCAGTGGTTGAGCGTTTGCCTTGGGCTCAGGGAGTGATCCTGGGGCCCTGGGATTGAGTACCACATGGGGCTCCCCAGAGGGAACCTACTTCTCCCTCTGCCTGTGTGTGTCTCTGCCTCTCTCTGTGTGTCTCCCATGAATAAATAAAATCTTAAAAAAAAAAAAAAGTCACATGCTCTTCTAACTGAGCCAGCCAGGTACCCCAAGAGGATAGACCATATAAAACAATGCCCAAAGGATAGGATTTCTCCCTCTAATCCAAAATGTGGAAATTTTTCATATACAAATGGTTCAATTTCTTCAAAACTCAATAGCAAGGAGAAAAAAATGGAGAACTCTTATAGATTAAGAGAAATTTATGAGACATTTACCAATATAAATATGCAAACCATATTATTTGATCCTGATGGAGACAATCAATTTAGGGGTGCATGGCTGGCTCAGTTGGTAGAGCACACAGCTCTTGATGGGGGTATGGACATGAGTTCAAGCCCCACACTGGGCATAGGCTTACTTTTAAAAGGGGGCGGGGAGGGCAGCCTGGGTGGTTCAGGGGTTTAGCGCCGCCTTCGGCCCAGGGCCTGATTCTGGAGACCCGGGATCAAATCCCACATCGGGCTTCCTGCATGGAGCCTGCTTCTCCCTCTGCCTGTGTCTCTGCCTCTCTCTCTCTCTCTCTCTCTCTCTCTCTCTGTGTCTCTCATGAATAACAAACAAATAAAATCTAAAAAATATATAAATAAATAAATAAATAAATAAATAAATAAATAAAAATAAAAGGGGGTGGGGAGGGATGCCTAGGTTGCTCAGTGGTTAAGTATATCTGCCTTTGGCTCAGGGCGTGATCTCCGACTTCTGAGATCGAGTCCCACATCGGGCTCCCTGCATGGAGCCTACTTCTCCCTCTGCCTGTGTCTCTGCCTCTCTCTGTGTGTGTGTCTCGTGAATAAATAAATAAAATCTTTAAAAATAATAATAAATAAATAAAATAATAAAAATAATAAAAGGGGCAGGGAGGCAAACAGGTGGCCCAGTCAGTTGCACTAGTAAAAGTTAGTAACATCCCTAATACATCCCCCAGTTCCATCACAGAGCAGTTAGGGGGCCCTCCTGCCTACCCACACAGAAGACAGGGAGTTTGTTTTCTGAATAAACTCAATAAGAGAGATTCTATTTTTTAAAAAAAGATTTTATTCATTTGAGAGACAACATGTGCACAAGCAGGAAGGGAGGGGCAGAGAGAGGCAGATTCCCTGCTTAATCCCAAAACCCTGAGATTAGGACCTGAGTCAAAGGCAGACACTTAACCGACTGGGCTACCCAGGCACCCCTCAATAAGAGAGATTCTAGATAAGGGAATACCACTAACAAATAGGTGACAAATGAAAAAAAAAATGAAGTGAAAATCTATATACCAAGCAGTAATACTGACAGCCCCTTTTCCTCACCCAGATTCTAATAACTAGGCTTATCTACCACTCCACTCCCCATGACATTATCTTTCCTTGGCAAAACTCAATGCCTGAGCAAAAAGACCATGATACTGAAATCTGGGTTCCCAATAGGCAATAAACTGCTTCCAGGCATACAAAGCTTCTGGCCCTCCTTTTTTTAGTGCCTCACACTTGAAACATGAAGAGATAATTAAGGGTTATCAGGCACTTGAAGCTCCAACATGAAAAAGAGAGACCAAAACTACCAGAAAAAAAATGGGACTCTGAGGAAACAGACAAAACAGGAACAAATGAAAACTGTAATTAATATACTCAGAGACCAAAGAAAAGTCATTGCATCCATGAAACCGGAACACTATGCTATTTTTAGAAAGAGGTAGGGGTGGGGAAGAGCAAGAAGAAGGAAGAGCTCTTGGAAATTATAAAAGTATGAACTGAAGAATATAACACTTATCCTATCTTTCTTGTACAAACTATACCTTAGGGTAATCAAACAGTTGATGAGGGAGAAGTTCTCTTCTATAAGAAAATTAGGTAAAAAATGAAGGAATAACTGAGTTAGAATAGCACCATTTCCCAATCCTTAATGAAATAATAGGGAATATCCAGTCACCGTTCAGATTTTCCTGGTTGTCTCATAAATGTTTATAGCTAGGATCCAAACAAAGTCCCTGTGTTACATTTGGATGATAGATCTCTTAGGTCTCATTTAAAATACAGATTCCCATGTTAGTTTCAACAGCACATATACTAAAATCAGAACATACAGAGAAGATTAGCATGGCCCCTGCACAAGAATGATACACAAATTTGTGAAATAACAGATTCACCCTTTGGCCCAGGGTGTGATCCCGGAGTCCCTGGATCGAGTTCCACATCAGGCTCCCTGCATGGGGCCTCCTTCTTCCTCTGCCTGTGTCTCTGCCTCTCTTTCTGTCTTTCATGAATAAATAAATTAAATCTTTAAAAAAATGAAATAAAATAAAAAATTAAAATAAAACATTAAGAATGATCTGTTACAACCACTGATGATCATAAGGGAATACTATAAACCATTGTAAAGCATAATTTAGATTTATCCAGACAGACCCAGTCTGTTGCCAGTTATGAGGACATAAAACTGAACTGAACAGGCAATTCACAGAAAAGGCAAATAGATCATCAAAATGTAAGAAAATGTGCTCAACCACACTAGTGATCTGAGAAAAGCAAATTAAAATAAAAGGTTGTTTTACAAATATCAGATTAAAAACTAAAGCCAAAAAAGTCTGAGTGTCAAGTGCTGGCAAACAAACATACAGGGAGGGGTGCCTGGGTGGCTCAGTTGGTTCAGTATCTGCCTTCCTCTCAGGTCATGATCTCAGGGTCCTGGCATCTAGACCTACGTTAGGGGGCGGGGGGGTTGTCCCTGCTCAGTAGGCAGTCTGCTTGTCCCTTTCCCTCTGCTCCTCTCCGCCAACCTAGCTTGTACTCGCTGTCTTTCTCTCTCTCAAAATAAATAATTTTTTTAAAAAATGAGGTTTCTCTAACAGGCAGGATTCTAGAAGTATTTCTATAATGCTTTGGTTCTGTTTTGTTTTTCACAAAGAGCATGTATTTTATCTATCAATAGGTAAAGTAAGTAAACATAAACAAATAAAACCTTTAGATAATAGCCAAAAAGTACTATACATATGAATTTTACTCACACACAAAGAATTTTACTTACTGCCCAAACTATCATCCATAATTGTATAAATGTAATAGAACATGATCATTTTAGGGGTGCCTGGGTGGCTCAGTGGTTAAGTGCATCTGCCCTCAGCCCAGGCCGTGATCTCAGAGTCCCGGGATCGAGTCCCATATCGGGCTCCTGCTTCTCCCTCTGCCTATGTCTCTGCCTCTCTCTGTGTGTGTCTCTCATGAATAAATAAAATTTAAAAAAAAATCAGTGAGGGGAACCCAAGTGGCTCAGTCAGTTAAGCATTTGACTTCAGCTGGTCATGATATCAGGGTCCTGGGATCAAGCCCCCTGTTGGGCTCCCAACTCAGTTGGGAGTCTGATTCTCCCTCTCCTTTTCCTCTCCTTCTCTCTCTGCCCCTCTCTCCAGTCATGCTCTCTCTCCCTCTTGTGCTCTCTTACATAAATAAATAAATAAAATCTTAAACCAAACAGTGGATCATCTTTTCTTTCCAGTTATTTTCTGTGGGTTTTTTTTTCCGTGTCTAATGGTAATTCGCAAACATGCATCAATGGTGGAGAGAGGGATCCCTGGGTGGCTCAGCGGTTTAGCGCCTGCCTTCAGCCAGGGCATGCCTAGAGTCCTGGGATGGAGTCCCACATTGGGCTCCCTGCATGGAACCTGCTTCTCCATCTGCCTATGTCTCTGCCTCTCTCTCTCTCTGTCTCTCATGAATAAATAAAATCTTAAAAAAAAAAATAGAACAGTAAAATAAACTGCTAAATACTATCACCTAATTTCAACAATTGTCAGCACATGGCACATACTGTTTTGTCTGTATTCTTCCTTTTTCCCCTCAACAAACCTCAGCATCATAGGATTTCACTACAAATACTTTAGTATGAATTAAAGATACATTTTATTGCTTTGATTGAAGATCACCAATGGCTACTTAAGTGTAGACTTCTAAACTCTACCTTGGCCTATAAAGCCCAGTGAGTGAGCAGCTCCTCCATGATTCTACTACTTCATTCCCTCTTTTTCCTCGACACTGGCTGACTCCTTAATTAAAACTTTTTCCTACCTTAAATTCTCATTTCCTTTACCTAGAACACTCTCCTTTGATGGTCTCCTCCTCATTCTTCATTTCATAACTGAAATGTTATGTCCCCCGTGACCTTCCCTGACCATCCTACCAAGGAGGGGATACAGTCATTATTTTAGCTTTTCACATGTAATTTTTAATTTTCAGGTACACACACACACCTTTTTAAAGAATTTTTACACTACCAAACTTGTTATAAAATTAGACTTCTGTCTGGTTATTTCCAAACATTAAAACAAACAAACAAAACCACACACTCCAACCTAAAAAGATATCTGAATAGCACTGACTTATCTAATTACAGGAAAAGCACTTAACAAAATTCAGCATCTCTTCGTAATGAAAACACTCTACAAACAACAGAAAGGAACTCCCTCAAATCCTCACAACTACATCATATTTAATAGGTAAAGACTGCATGCTTTCCTCATAAGATCAGAAACAAAACAAAAACTTTACTCTTGCCATTTCTATTCAATATTGTACCAGGAGGTTCTAGTTAGGGCAATTAGTCAAGAAAATTAAATAAAAGGCATGCAGGCAGTGGAGAAAGAAGTAAAACTGCCTCTATTTGCAGACAACACGATAATGTATATATAAAAAAGTCTTCAAGAATCCATACACAGGGACATCTGGGTGGCTCAGTGGTTGAGTGTCTGCCATCAGCTCAGGGCATGATCCTAGAGTCCTGGGATCGAGTCCCAAATTGAGCTCCCTGCATGGAGCGTGCTTCTCCTTCTGCCTGTCTCTGCCTCTCTCTCTGTGTGTGTCTCTCATGAATAAGTAAATAAAATCTTAAAAAGCAAACAAACAAACAAATAAAAAAGAATCCACAAACAGGGACACCTGGGTGCCTGCCTTTGGCTCAGGGCATGATCCTGGGATCTGTGATTGAGTCCTGCATCGGGCTCTCTGCAGGGAGCCTGCTTCTCCCTCTGCCTGAATCTCTGCCTCTCTCTCTCTCTCTGTCTGTCTCTCATGAATGAATGAATGAATGAATGAATGAATGAATGAATATTGTTTTGAAATCCACACACAAAAAATCTATTAGAATATGGGGTGCCTGGGTGGCTCAGGTGGTTAAGCATCTGCCTTCAGCTCAAGTCATGATCCCAGGGTCCTAGATCAAGCCCTGAATCAAGATCCTTGCTCAGCGAGGAACCTGCTTCTCCCTTTCCCTCTGCCTGCCACTCCTCCTGCTTGTGCTGTGTCAAATAAATAAATAAATAAATAATATATTTTTAAAATCTATTGGAATAAGTAAGTTCAGCAAGATACAAGATCAATATACAAAAATCAGTTGTATTTCTAAACACTTGCAATGATAAGAAAATGAAATTAAGGGGTGCCTGTCTGACTTAGTCCATAGAGCATACTATTCTTGATCTTGAGGTCATGACTTCAAGTCCCACATGGCGGGTAGAGTTTACTCCAAGAATAATTAATTAGGAACACCTCGGTGGTTCGGTGAATTGAGCATCCAACTCTTGATTTTGGCTCAGATCATCATCTTGGGGGCCCTGGGATTGAGCCCCATGTCAGGCTCTGCGCTTGGAGGGGAATCTACTTTTCCCCTTCTTCTTCTCTCTTTGCTCTCCTGTTCATACACTTGGGCATACACATACCCTCCCTCTCTCTCTCTCTCTAAAATAAATAAATAAATAAATAAATAAATAAATAAATAAATAAATAAATAAATAAATCTTTTTTAAAATAAAAAGATATATATATATATATTTTTTTATTTATTTATGGCACACACAGAGAGAGAAGGGGGGGGGGGCAGAGACACAGGCAGAGGGAGAAGCAGGCTCCATGCAGGGAGCCTGACATGGGACTCAATTCCGGGTCTCCAGGATCACACCCTGGGCTTAAGGCGGCCCTAAACCGCTGAGCCACCGAGGTTGCCCAAGAACTTATTTTTTAAATGAAATTAAGGAAACATCTCCATTTACAAAAGCATCAAAGAAGAACTAAATGCCTAGAAGTGAATTTAACAAAAGAAACGTAAAACTTTTACTCTGACAACAAAACACTGTTGAAAGAAACTAAAAATCCAAATAAATAGAAAGCATCATGTTCATGGATCAGGAGATCTAATATTGGTAAGATGGCAATACACCCCAAATTGATCTACAAGTTCAATAAAATCCCTATGAAAACCCAAGCTAGCTTCTTTGCAGAAATTGACAAAGTGATCCTAAAACTTTCATGGAAATTTGATGGGCCCAGATGACCAAAATAATCTTTAAAAAGAACAAAGTTGGAGGACATATTCCTCAATTTCAAAACTTATTACAAAAAGACAGTAGTCACAACAGGATAGTGCTAGCTTAAGGATAGATGTATAGATCAATGAAATAGAACTGAGAGTCCATGAACGCCTGGGTGGCTCAGCGGTTAAGCATAGGCTTCATCTCGGGGCGTGATCCTGGAGTCCCGGGATCAAGTCCCACACTGGGCTCCCCGCATGGAGCCTGCTTCTCCCTCTCTCTGTGTCCCTGCCTGTCTCTCTGTGTGTGTCTCTCATGAATAAATAAATAAAATCTTTAAAAAAAAAAAAGCCCTCAGATTTATAATCAATTATATTTCAACAAGGGTATCAAGATAATTCCTGAGAAAAGAATGGTCTCATCAACAAATGCTACTGGGACTGGATATCCACATGCAAAGGAATGGATTTGGACTCCATATAAAAAAATAACTCAAAATAGATGAAACACCTAAGCTTAAGAGTGTTAAAACTACAAAACTCTTAGAAGAAAACATAAGTAAAATTTTTGTAACATCTATCTAGACAATGGTTTCTTCTACATACACAAAGAGTACAGGCAATAAAAGAAACAGATAAAACTCCATTTCATCAAAAGTAAAAACTTTTATGTTTCAAAGGACATTATCAAGAAAGTAAAAAGAAGGGTGCCTGGTTGGTTCAGTCAGTAGTGCATGTGTGCGTGTGGCTCTTGATTCTGGGGTCGTGAGTTTGAATCTCACATCGGATGTGAAAACTACTTAAATAAATAAAATTAAAAAAAATTTTATAGTAAAAAGATAACACATAGAATGGGAGAAAATATTAGCAAGCCATTTATCTGATAAAAGGCTTATATATACACATAATGGAATACTATACAGCCTTAAAAAAGAGTGAAATTAGGATATATGTTACAAATGGATGAGCCCTAAAAACATGCTAAGTGAAACAAGTCAAACACAAGAGGGTAAATGTCATATGATTCCATTTATATGAGGTACCTAGAGTAGTCAAATTCATAAGGACAGGGGCACCTGGGTGACTCAGTCTGTTAAGCATCTGCGTTCAGCTCAGGTCATGATCCCAGGGTCCCCCATGTTAGGTTCCCTGCTCAGTGGGGAGTCTGCTTCTCCTTCTACCTCTGCCTACCACTCTGCCTACTTGTGTGCTCGCTCCCTCTGTCTGTCAAATAAGTAAAATCTTTAAATTCATAAGGACAGAAAATAGAATGATGGGTTTTCAGAGGATAGGAGAAGGGAGAAATGGGAATTACTGTTTCATGGGTATGGAGTTTCAATTTGAGATGGTGAAACAGTTCTGGAGATGAAAAGAGGTGGTGGTTGCATGACAAGGCAAATATACTTAACACCATTGAATTATGTGGTTAAAAATGGTTAAAATGATAAATTTTATGCTATGTATATATTTTTTGAAGATCGTATTTATTTGAGAGAGAAAGAGAGAGAAAAAAAAAGTGAAAGGGAGAGGGACAACGAGCAAGAAGAGGGGCAGGGGAAGAAGCAGACTTCCTGCTAAGCCGGGAGGCCGACTTCAGGGCTGGAGCCCAGGCCCCTGAGATCATGATATGAGTCAAAGGCAGATCAACCACCTGAGCCACCCAGGCACTCTAATGCTATGAATATATTACCACAACAAAAATTTTAAGGGAAAAAATATGTGTTGACAATTATATAAAGTGAAATTTTCACAGGGAGAAAAAAATCAACTCAATCTAATTAAATAAATGCAGTCTATTAGAGGAATGAAAATTTTCAAGGTCAATATTAATAGTATCAGTTGACTAGTATCACTAAGAAATGAAGTAGTCTTCATAACTATTTTTAAGAAAAACTGAAGCACCAAAATATTTATATAACATCGTTTAAATTAAAAGTATTTCTAGGGACGCCTGGGTGGCTCAGCAATTGAACATCTACCTTCAGCTCAGGGCATGATCCCAGGATCTGGGATCGAGTCCCACATCTCTGCGAGTACCACCATTCTCCCTCTACCTATGTCTCTGCCTCTCTCTCTGTCTCTCATGAATAAATATAAAATCTTAAAAAAAAAGAACACATGGAAAACTAAGTAATATTAAGTAATATTTATTACTTAAATATATTGGAAAAATAAATGTCATGTTTTTGTAGTTTGCTGAATATGTCACACACTTTCAACTCTTCATACTTTGGATTTGTGACACATAACCTAATTAAATGCCACCCTGTCTCTATGGAGTTATCCCTCTGGTTTTAGGTTTTAACCACCTTGAATATACAGTACTTGTCTAAAATGCTTATCTAAGGCTGCCCTAGTTATTTACATTAGCCTTCCCCACTAGACTATGATCTCCTCAATAGCAAGACCTTGGACTAATCCTTTTCATACTCCTGGTCCAGGCACAAAGTGTTAAACTAACATCTGTTTCATAAACAAATAAATGAGATGGATAGATAGGTGGATATAAGAAATATTAATAACATTTAGTACTGATTAACCAAATGCCTGAAGCTTTGAAAAGCTCATTCTTCTGGTATAATTCTCACAAGAATCCTATAAGGTTGTTACTATTATTATCCCTATTTACAACTAAGAAATTAAGGTTTGGCATTAAGAAACCCGTCCGTGGGACGCCTGGGTGGCTCAGCGGTTGAGCGTCTGCCTTTGGCCCGGGGCATGATCCATCGAGTCCCACGTCGGGTTCCCTGCATGGAGCCTGCTTCTCCTTCTGCCTGTGTCTCTGGCTCTCTCTCTATCTCTCATGAACAAATAAATAAAATCTTAAAAAAAGAAAAGAAACCTGTCCATGATTTCACAAGTAGGAAGTAATACAGCTAGGATGTGAACTAAGGCAATCTGATCCTTTGCCCTTGGCCACTACACTGTACTACTTTTTATAATTTTCAGTAGCCTACTTCAGAGACTCCTGCTATTTGTTATATATAAGAACATATCTCTAGTAGAAACTCTCTTAATCTTGCTGTTTATAACCTGTTGAGGGCTAAGAAACTATTTTATTCAAAATAAAGATATTAAACAGGTGCCTGGGTAGCTCAATCAGTTAAGCCCATGCATTCAGGTCATGATCTCAGGGTCCTGGGATCAAGCCCCTGGTCAGGTTCTGCACTTAGCAGAGAGTCTGCTTCTCTCTCTCCCTTTGTGATCTCTCTCACTCTTGCTCTCTCTAAAATAAATAAAACCTTAAAAAAAAAAAACCTGTTTCAATAAAATAAAATAATAAAATAAAATAAAATAAAATAAAATAAGGATACTATGAGGGCACCTGGGTAGTTCAGTTGGTCAGGCACCCAACTCTTGATTTTGGCTCAGGTCATGATCTCAGAGTCTAAAACTGAGCCCTGCATCAGGCTGCATGCTGGGTATGGAACCTGCTTAGGATTCTCTCTCTCACTCTCCATCTCCATCTCACCCAACTCCCACTTACATGTGTGCACTCTTTCTCTCATAAAATAAAGATACTATAAAAAATAAATTTTAAAAATAAAAAAAATTTAAAAGAATAAAATAAGGTTATTATGAATATACTTTGCCTTTAAATGTTTATTCAGCAGGCCAACATCATGAACTTTAGTACACAAACTTTGAGACATTCATCCTAGCTATTCAGAAATCTTTCCTCGCTTCCTGGCCTTCTGCAAGCTTAGAGCTGGTTAATACTGAGCAAATTACTGGATGAATTCCTAACCCAGCATAAAAGTTATTTTTTAAAGAGTTAAAACTGGGGCAGCCTGGGTTGCTCAGCGGTTGGGGCGCTTGTCTTCAGCCTAGGGCGTGATCCTGGGGACCTGGGATCAAGTTCCGTGTCGGGCTCCCTGCATGGAGCCTGCTTCTCCCTCTGCCTGTGTCTCTCTCTCTCTCTCTCTTTGTGTCTATCATGAATAAATAAAATCTTTAAAAAAATAAATAAAGAAAGAGTTAAAACTGAACAGAGACACAAATAAGTGGGTAATTTCTGTCAAATGTTTCCCAAATCACATTAAACAAGTTCAAGCAGACTATTTTCATAGTAGAACCATGGACAATAGCCTTTTTTTAAAAAAAGTTACCCTTCTGGTTTTACAAAAGCCTGTTGATTTGATTCCACACTTCTGTACAACCTGTTTAACTTTTTAAAAGATATTTGTTTTGGGGGCAACCCAGGTGGCTCAGCGATTTAGTGCTGCCTTCGGCCCAGGGTGTGATCCTGGAGACCCGGGATCGAGTCCTGCGTCAGACTCCCTGCATGGAGCCTGCTTCTCCCTCTGCCTATGTCTCTCTGTGTGTGTGTGTGTGTGTCTCTCATGAATAAATAAATAAATAAAACCTTTAAAAAATTAAAAAATAAAAGATATTTGTTTTTGAATAGGTAGCAGTAACAAAAAAGGGGGTAGGGCAACAAGTAACTTAAAAGAAAATTCAAATTAAGGATTTGATCATTGAAATTAGAAATTGTACTTATATCATAATAGGCTAGCAGAGGCTTTTAACCAATATATTTTCAATGCCCAAGAAATAAAATACTTTGTTCTTCAGAATGAACTTTTCTTCAAAAATAAATGTTGGGGCACCAGGGTAGCTCAGTCAGTTAAGTGACTGTCTTCGGCTTAGGTCATGATCCTGGGGTCCTGGGATCAAGCCCCATTTTGGGCTCCCCACTCAGCAGGAGTTAGCTTCTCCCTCTTCCCTCTGACCCTCCTCATGCTCATTTCTCTCTCACTCTCACATGCGCATGCCCTCTCTCTCTCAAATAATAAATAAATCTAAATAAACTCTGAATAAAATCTTAGGGAAAAAAACAAATGTCTATCAAAAGATCCTAAGCAAATTGATAAAATTAAGTTTGGGCACTTAACCTCATTTGTGTGGAAATTTTATTCAAACAAAATTATTTCTCAAGCAGCAACTCAAACAAATCTAAAATTAAAATACAAAAGAAAGGGATCCCTGGGTGGCGCAGCGGTTTAGCGCCTGCCTTTGGCCCGGGGCGCAATCCTGGAGACCTGGGATCGAATCCCACGTCAGGCTCCCGGTGCATGGAGCCTGCTTCTCCCTCTGCCTGAGTCTCTGCCTCTCTCTCTCTCACTGTGTGCCTATCATAAATAAATAAAAATTAAAAAAAAAATTTTAAAATACAAAAGAAAGCCACATTAAGTTTAAAATAATCAGGGGTGCCTGGGTGGCTCAGCGGTTGAGCATCTCTGCCTTTGGCTCAGGGCATGATCCCGCAGTCCTGGGATAGGGTCCCACATCAGGCTCCCTGCATGGAGCCTGCTTCTCCCTCTGCCTATGTCTCTGCCTCTCTCTCTCTCTCTCTCTCTCTCTCTCTCTCTGTCTTTCATGAATAAATAAAAATCTTTTACAAAATAAAAATAAAATTTTTTTAAAGTTTAAAATAATCAGAGAATCGTGGTACTAACATGACTTTTAAAATCACCTAGGTACCTTCCAAAACCAAACCAAACCAAAGAAAAAAGATAAAAACAGGGATCCCTGGATTGCTTAGTGGTTAAGCGTCTGCCTTTGGCCCAGGGTGTGATCCTGGAGTCCCGGGTTCAAGTCCCATGTCGGGCTCCCTGCATGGAGCCTGCTTCTCTCTCTGCCTATGTCTCTGCCTCTGTGTCTCTCATGAATAAATAAATTAAATCTTTTAAAAAATATATAAAAACAAAATAAAAAATAATAATACATTTTTAAAAATAAAAAAATAAAAAAAGGGACGCCTGGGTTGCTCAGCAGTTGGGTGTCTGCCTTCTGGCTCAGGGCATGATCCTGGAGTCTGGGGATCGGGTCCCGCATGGGGCTCCCTGCACAGAGCCTGCTGCTCCCTCTGCCTGTGTCTCTGCCTCTCTCTGTGTGTCTCTCATGAATAAATAAATAAAATCTTTAAAAAAAAAAAAAAGCAAGTAAAAAAAGATCACCTAGCCCAACCTTTGCAAATGCAGAAATAATGCCTATGATATTTCAATTTAAACATGTAAGTAGTTCTAGAATATCTACCATGTAGAAGACAGTGTAGGTAAATCATTTGCAATAACTACCCTCAGAAGTGGTTTTGTCTTGTTTTTTATGTACAAAAGTCAAAAGACTTATTGAAGAATTTTTTGGAAGTCTTAGCATAACTTGGCACCATTGGTAAGGACAAATAACTTGAATGCACAAAAGAGAACTTTAAATACTTAGGCTTAGCAATTTGACCTTTAGCATATTCATCCATCCCTCCAACTAAATAACAAATATCTATTAAATAGCTACTGCATCCTAGTAGTTTAGTAGGGGAATTAAAGCCATGGATCAGTTTGCTAAAACATTGGAAGTGTTACGTGAGGGGGAGGGAGAGTATGCTGTGGGACAATATAAGATGGGCATAATCCATCCTTGGGTGTTCATAAAAGGCATTCCAGAATTGAAACCCAAAAGATGCATGTTAGCCAGGCAACAGAAGAGAAACAGTACCAAGCAAAGAGGCAGTTTTTAAGAAGGCCTGGAGAGAAAATACTTTGTGCAAAACAAACTCCAAGTCTCCAAGGGTTCAGTATGATGGCTCAAAAAGGAAAGGATGGGTGGTAAGGTAAGGAGCAGCCAGATCACAACACTTTGTATCTTAGGAACTTTAGACAGAGCCACTAAGGGCTTTTAAGTATGGAAAGATTGGATCACATTTCCATTTTGGAGAAATCTAGGTACAGTGTGATGGACAGTTTATAGGTTGGCAATACTGGAAGCAGACAGATCAGTCATGGGACAGTTTCAGTTGTCCATTCATTTATTCAGAAATATTCATTGGATACTTCCTTTGTGCCAGATACCAGAAAACAGTGTGAATGACACAAAATCCCACCTCTATGGAGTTTGGATTTGGCCCAAGAGATGCTGGCAGTCTGTACTGTGCAGTGGAAATGGTTTTGGAAGAAGTAGAGATTCCAAAAATATTTAAAAGTTGGAAAAAAAACAAATAAAATACGAAGAAGAAATATTTAAAAGTTGGAAACAAAAGAAGGTAGCAATGAGAATGAAGAGAGAAGAGCTGGGGTGCCTGGATGGCTCAGTGGGTTAAGTGTCTGCCTTTGGCTCAGGTCATGAATCCAGAATCCTCCGAGTCCTTGACAGAGCCCTGAGTTCGGATCCCTGCTCAGCAGGGATTCTGCTTCTTTCTCTACCCCTTACCCTGCTCATGCTCAATCTCTCTCACACACAAATAAATAAAATCTTTTTTAAAAAAAGAAAAGAAAGAAGAGAGAAGAGTTAAGGTGATGAGCTATCTGGCCAGGCAGACAGCAGTAACCCTTACACAGGGAACAGAGGAGCAACAAGCTTGGGAGAGAAGTTCAGGTTTGGACGTGTCAGAAGACATTCATGTCCGAGAAACAACAGTAATGTGGATCTGAAACTCCAGAGAGAGATCGGACTTTAAAGTTCTTAACAGCTATCAGCTTCAAGAGAAGAAACTTCGGTGTTTTGCTCACCACTGTGTCCTCAATGGGACACAGTGTCCCTGAACGGACACAGTACCAGGCACACAGTCAAGGCTCTATAAGTATCTATGAAATGAATGAGACACATTTTGGAATGGTCAACAAATTATAACTGAAGCCATGGGAATGAATAATACCAGTTAGGCAGTGTGCAAATGAGAGCTAGAGGGGAACCCCAGAAAGAACTCCAAGGAACACTGAAGCTAACAACATTAAGGAGAATCCACAGTGGTCAAAAAAGGGGAAAACTGGGATGCCTGGCTGGCTCAGTCAGTGGAGCATACAGCTCTTATTCTTGGGTTCATGAATTCAAGACCCAAGCCCAGCATAGATTCTACTAAAAAAAAAGGTGGGGGGGAGAAGGGCACCTGTGTGGCTCAGTTTTAAGCAGCCAACTCTTGGTTTTGGCTCAGGTTGTGATCTCAAGGTCCTGGGATTGAGCCTGGAGTGGGGCTCCACGCTCAGCAGGGAATCTGCTTGAGATTCTCTCTCTCCCTCTGTCCCTCCCTACTTGTGCACACATGCACTAGCTCTTTCTCTCAAATAAATTCATTAGTTAAAAAAAGAAAAGAAAAGGGGAAAAAAATCAAGAGAGTTCAAAGTCACAGAACCAAAATACGTTTCCTTCAGACTCTTAACTCTAGAAAACAAACTGACAGTTACCAGAATGAAGTGGGTGGGGGGACAGGTGAAATAGGTGAGGGCGATTAAGGAGTACACTTGTTATGATGAGCACTGAGTGTTGTATGAATGTTGAATCACTATGCTGTACACCTGAACCGAATATAACACTATATGTTAACTGGAATTTAAATAAAAACTTAAAATATATATTTTATATATATGTAAATATATTTTTCCTAAAGAAAGAGTAACCAAAAGAGTCAAATATTGCTGAGAAGTATGAGAAGGAATAGGAAAAAAAAAAAAAAACAGAAGAAATGCACTTATGAGAGCTGCTCACTTGTATGAATTTTCAAGGATAACAATTAGGAGAAACTCTGACTATACGTGTTTAAAGTTTCAGATCTAAAAAAGTACTTTTATGAGATGAATTATTTCCTGCATGGGCAGCTTACCCTTTTATATACTTCTTTGTTCATCTACCTGCCTCTTTACTCTTTATCACATCACCTCTTTTAATTTCCTGCATGGTGGGGCACCTGAGTGGCTCAGTTGGTTAAGCAACTGACTCTCGACTTCTGCTCAAGTCATGATCTCAGAGTCATGGTATCAAGCACATGATATCAACACAGAGTTGGCTTGGGATTCTTTCACTCTTCCTCTCCCTCCCACTTTGCCCCACTGCCCGCCCCCACGTGCTTGTGTGCACGTGTGTGTGCACACTCTTGCTGGCACGCAGGCACTCTCTCTCAAATAAATAAATAAATCCCTGAATGGCATCTGTCACAATCTATAATTACAATAACTGGCTTGTTTATTCTTTATTACAGTATAAGCTGAAAAAAGTACAGGCTACCTTTTTTTGTCATTTTTGTTTGCAATTATATTCCCAGAGCCTACAACAGTGCCTGACTCAATAAATAGTTGTTTTCTGATCACCTATGTGTCTATCTTTCTACCAACCTATGGAAATGGGATACAGAACCAGAAGATCATAGGAGTTTCCTCTCAGCTGTTAAAAAGGATCAGTTTCAAAAAAAAAAAAAAAAAAAAAAAGGATGTTTCTCAATTTCTGTATCTTAGCTTCAAACAAGAAAGACAATCCATCATATTTTATACTGTAATTTTAAATTTAAAAAAATTAACCATTTTCATTATTGTCTTATAATCTCAGATCTAAATTCCTTATAGAAAAGTACCTAGAAAAAAAAAAAAGAAAGAAAAGAAAAGTATCTAGGGATGCCTGGGTGGCTCAGGGGTTGAGCATCTGCCTTTGGCTCAGGGCGTGATCCTAGAGTCCTGGGATCGAGTCCCATATTGAGCTCCCTGCATGAAGCCTGCTTCTCCTACCGCCTATGTCTCTGCCTCTCTCTCTCTCTGTCTCTTATGAATAAATAAATAAAATCTTTAAAAAGAAAAAAAAAGTATCTAAACTACAATTATTTTAGGGCACCTGCCTTTGGCTCAGGTCATGATCCCAGGGTCCTGGGATGGAGCCCTGTGAGCAGGGAGCCTGCTTCTCCCTCTCCTCTCTGCTGGTAGTCTCTCTCTCATATAAATAAAATCTTTAAAAAAATTTTTTTTAAAGATATCAATGCATTTTTAGTTTTTCTGTATGTTTGAACATTTGCCTAATAAAAAGCTAGGTAGGGGGAGGCTGACTGAAAAAGTCTAATTTTTTTTTTAAAAAAGGGCACCTGAGTGGCTCAGTTAAGCATCCAACTCTTGGTTTGGACTCAGGTCATGATCTTAAGGTCATGAGATCAAGCCCCTTATCAGTTCCACACTCAGTGGGCAGTAAGCTTGAGATTTTCTCCCCCTCTCCCACACCTCTGACCCTCCCCCCAACTACACTCGTGGGCACTCATTCACTCTCAATGAATGTATGAATGAATGAATGAATGAATGAATGAATAAATAAATAAATAAATAAATAAATAAATAAATAAATAAATAAATAAAAAAAATCTTAGGGGGAAAAAACAACTTTTGAAAGTTCTAATAACTCTATATCCTCACCTTGGAAACTTCTTTATTGTATTAATATGTAAATTTCCAAGGTGCAGTTCAAAAATTTTTGGAGGCACCTAACTACTGGACACTCTAATTCCTAAGTGAATAAAACAGTCTTGCTTCAAACTACCAACTAAATATTGCTGGCTAAAAGCACCTGGCTGGCTCAGTGGGAAGAGCATGTGATTCTTGATCTTGGGTTCCCAAGTTCCAGCCTCACACCGGGCATAGAGATCACTAAAAAATAAATAAAATAAAATATCGCTGGCTAAGATTTCAAAATGCACAGAATCACACACATATTTTTTTAAGATTTTTTATTTATTTATTTTAGAGGGGAGGCAGGGAGACAAAGAGGGAGAGAATCTCAAGCAGATTCTATAATGAGCACATGGCACTCGATCTCACAACCCTGAGGTCATTTCAACCTGAGCTGAAATCAAGAGTCACTGCTTCATCAACTGAGCCACCCAGGCGCCCAACACACACATATATTTAAATAGCAGTTTTTTGAATACATGTTACATATATTATTAAACTGGATCTATGTTGATATATTTTATCTCTAATAGTAATTTATTTACGTAAGAGTTATATTCATTATGAGTGCTGAGCATAGCAAAATATTTTTAATATAACTCAGCCATTAACTCAGTCAACAGAATAAAACACATATTTGGCTATATTCTAACACTAGCTCTCCTGGGAACCAAAGGTTCCATATGATTTAAGAATGTAGTGTGTAGTGTAGTAAAAGGTAAGCTAAGGAGTCCAAGAAACAGGAATCAGACTCAAGCACTGAATTCTTGGATTAATGAGCTATGGCACAAACTACAGTAATCTAGTGAGTAGTTCTTACTTTACTAATCCATCTTCTGATTAGAGGTACCTACCTGGATGCAACTAGGCACCTTACCATTTTTATATTCTCTTTTGTGTTTTTAAAGTTTTGTTTGTTTCTTTTTTTGTAAGCCCCACACCCAATGTGAGGCTCAAACTCACAACCCCCAGATACAGTCATAAACTCTTCTGACCAAGCCAGCCAGGCACTCCCTCTTTTGTGATCTTAACCAAGTAAAAATGTGAATGTCACAGTAGCAAGGACACATAATGGTATCTCACATATTTACATTCAGAAATCTCTGAAGGTAAAGGGTAAGATCTTGTCTTAAGAGCTAATCAATGGTTAATAGACTGCCATCTCAAAAGGCAACAACCCCATCACTACTACCACCACCACATACACATACTTCCCCAGGGAACAAATAGACTGTCCATTTCAGAAAGGGTCTTGAGGAGCACCTGGGTGGCTCAGTCAGTTAAGTGTCTATCTTCAGCTCAGGTCGTGATCCCAAGGTCCTGGACCCAGCCCCACATTGGCTTCCTGCTCAGAAGTCTGCTTCTCCCTTTCCCTCTGCCCCTCCTCTTGCTCCTTCTCTCTCACGTGCACAAGCATTGTCTCTCTCTCTCTCTAATACATAAATAAAATCTTTAAAAAAAAAGTCTCAAAGTAGGGACTGACTAGGGGCAATATGAAGCTTATTCAAAATGGCTCAGCAAGAAAAAAACTTATTTTAAGTAAACTCAACGCCAAATGTGGGGCTTGAACTCTGAGATCAAGAGTCACATGCTCTACCAACTGAGCCAGTCATGTGCCCCAACAATGGTATTTTTTTTGTATATGAAAATATATACTTTTATGTGTATAAAAGTGTGATTTTAAATGAATTGGTTTTATGTACAAAATAATTTAGGTAATACTGAAATTAATGAAACATGAAATGTTTTTTGAGCAATCTAAAACAAGTTTCAGGGATGCCAGGCTGACTCAGTCACAAGAGCATGTGACTCTTGATCTCGGGGTCATGAGTTCAAGCCCTATGCTGGGTATAGAGATTACTTAAATATTGAAAAAATATAAATAAAACAGGTTTGGATTATGTAACGTGACATTCCAAAAAACTGTTCTTACTCTAACTGAACAGAGAAATTTTTTTTTAATTTATTTATGATAGTCATACAGAGAGAGAGAGAGAGAGAGGCAGAGACATAGGCAGAGGGAGAAGCAGGCTCCATGCACCGGGAGCCCGATGTGGGATTCGATCCCGGGTCTCCAGGATCGCGCCCTGGGCCAAAGGCAGGCGCCAAACCGCTGTGCCACCCAGGGATCCCGCAACAGAGAAATTAAGTCAGCACCTGATTCAATTCTTGAACCCAAATCTTTAGCTCACTGAAGATACCACAAAATACTGGTTTCAAAACCACCGATCAGGTACTACAGAGGAACTTCACTTTTAAGAGGAGTTTGAAAACGGACAGATAATATGTATATTCAAACATGTAAGATGTCAAATGTTAACACCTCACAGACAACAACCTGTTTTCCTGTATTGACATGTTACCACCCTCTCCTGCTGCTCTACTTGAAATAAAACAGCAAAGTTAAACTCCTAAAGACACCAGAGTTGACAGAATTAAGGCTAGAAACCTAAAGAATCATCATAATACTAATGTAAATAACAACTGTGCTAGGAACGCCTGGGTGGCTCAGCGGTTGAGCATCTGCCTTTGGCTCAGGGCGTGATCCCAGGTCCTGGGATTGAGTCCCACATTGGGCTCCTTCTGGGGAGCCTGCTTCTCCCTCTGCCTGTGTGTCTCTATCTCTCTCTCTTTCTCTGTGTCACTCATGAATAAATAAATAAAATCTTAAAAAAAAAAAACCAACCCTGCTAAAGGCACAGAATAAATTTAATGTTGAGGCAGACAGAATTTCTGCTTTCCAATTCCCTAAGTCCTCAAGAGCCACCATCAACAAATTTAAGTTTTAAGTATGCAAAATTCCTCTTCACTCCTCTTACTTGATAAAGTCATAAGACTCAGTGAAAAGACATCAAATTTCCCTTTTAAAGTGTTTATTAAAGAGATGAATTCAATGGCCATTGTAAATTACCTTACAAACAAATCAAAATTAACTTCCTCAACAGTTTTGATTAAAATATTTTTATGAATGAGAACATCAATAAAAATAACACTATCAAAAGCCTGCTTTCCTGCCCAGAAAGCATACCCTTCCAAAGTAAAAACAATTTGACTAAAGTCTTCATATAAAACATCAATTTTGTTACTGCTTTAAGTACTAATTCGTTGGGGAAAAGTTAATTTGAAAATTCTCAGTAGTATCTCTCACCTCAGTATTTAATCACTCCAATTCTTTTAAGCAAAAAGCCACAGAAAAGTAGTCACAAAATCACATAATCATAACATCTTCTTCCCAGCAAAGATATTCTCTTTTCAGCTTATTCTCCTCAAATATGCTTCTATAGTACATGGTGGGAGGAAAGGGAGGAGGAAGAGCGTGCATTTTTAAGTACAATCTCCCTCCACTCAGTCATGCTAAATAAACTCGAACTTTGAATATAATGGTAATAAGAAACAAGGCACACAGAATTACTTGAAACTAGATTCCTGGGCAGCCCCGGTGGCTCAGCGGTTTAGCACTGCCTTCAGCCCAGGGAGTGATCCTGGAGACCCAGGATCGAGTCCCACGTAGGGCTCCCTGAATGGAGCCTGCTTCTCCCTCTGCCTGTGTCTCTGCCTTTTTCTCTCTCTGTGTCCCTCATGAATAAATAAACTAAATAAGAAGAAAGAAAGAAAGAAAGAAAGAAAGAAAGAAAGAAAGAAAGAAAGAAAGAAAGAAAGAAAGAAAGAAAGAAAGAAAGAAGAAAGAGAAAGGGAGAGAGAAAGAGAGAGAGAGAAAGAAGGAAGGAAGGAAGGAAGGAAGGAAGGAAGGAAGGAAGGAAGGAAGGAAGGAAGGAAGGAAAAAGAAAGAAAGAAAGAAAGAAAGAAAGAAAGAAAGAAAGAAAGAAAGAAAGGAAGGAAGGAAGGAACTTCCTAAGAAAAGCGTTCTTAAACTTATTTGCCTACTTATCAGAAAAGTTGGGGTTTTGGTTATTTTTTTTTTAATTTTTATTTATTTATGATAGTCACAGAGAGATAGAGAGAGAGAGGCAGAGACACAGGCAGAGGGAGAAGCAGGCTCCATGCACCGGGAGCCTGACGTGGGATTGGATCCCGGGTCTCCAGGATCGCGCCCTGGGCCAAAGGCAAGCGCCAAACCGCTGCGCCACCCAGGGATCCCGGTTTTAGTTGTTTTTAATTACTCAAAGCAATCAGGTTTATTTTAAAAGAATCAGAACTGGGATCCCTGGGTGGCGCAGCGGTTTGGCGCCTGCCTTTGGCCCAGGGCGCGGTCCTGGAGACCCGGGATCGAATCCCACGTCGGGCTCCCGGTGCATGGAGCCTGCTTCTCCCTCTGCCTGTGTCTCTGCCTCTCTCTCTCTGTGACTATCATAAATAAATTAAAAAAAAATTAAAAAAAAAAAAAAGAATCAGAACTTGAACAAAACATAAACAACACTAACATAGTTAGTCTTCACAAGAATAACATCTCTCTCTAGGTCACGGTTTTTAAAAATCATTGACTGAAAAAAAAAAATCCCTGATTGAGGGGGGTCTGGCTGGCTTATTCAGTAGAGCATATGACTCTTGATCTCAGCGTTGTGAATTCAAGCCCCACGTTGGGTGTAGAGATTACCTAAAAATAAAATATTGGGATGTCTGGGTGTAGAGATTACCTAAAAATAAAATATTGGGATGTCTGGGTAGCTCAGTGATTGAGCAGACGCTCAATCCTTGATCCCTGGGATCAAGTTCCACATTGGGCTCCCCACAAGGAGCCTACTTCTCTCTCTGCCTATGTCTCTGCCTCTCTGTGAGTCTCTCATGAATAAATAAAATCTTAAAAAAAAAATAGTCTTTAAAATTGTTTTAAAAAAAACCAAACACCCTCCTGAAACTAATACTACACTACATGTTAATTAATTTGAATTTAAATAAAATCTTGGAGGAAAAAAACCCACTGATCTACAAATAAATCATTCAAAGATCCATAGGGCTTACTATGGATAGAGCAGACACGCAAAATCTAGCTGAAAAAGCGAAATTTAACTGAGCCAAGAGTGAGGAGCTAGCCAGGGTGAAGCTCTGAGGAAAAGCATCCTATGCCAAGGGAATAGCATGGGCAAAGGCACCACACAAAACTTAGATAAGGAATGTAAAGATAAATGGCTTGACCAGGGAGCCCAAAAGGTGGAGTAGTCAGCAACAGGGTGATAGATTTCTTGATTAGCATTTGAAACTAATTGTAATCTTTTTCATTTTAAAGCTTTCTAAAAATTTTTATTTGACAGGGAGAGAGAGAGAGAGAGAGAGAGAGAGAGAGAGAGAGAGAGAGAAAGCACAGAGGGAGTGAGAGGGGAGAAGCAGACTCCCAGCTGAGCAGGGAGTCAACGTGGGGGTAGATCCTAGGATCCTGAGATTATAACCTGAGGTGAAGGCAGAGGTTTAACCCACTGAACCACCTAGCCTGGTACAAAGGTATATGTGACAAAACAGAGGTCTAAGTGGGGATAGTATTCAGGGTCAGGAAATGAGCTGCTAAATAAATCTCATAGCCTAATGCCTTTTTGCCCCAAGCATTTTTCAAAGAGAACATGTTGCTGGTTCAATAATTCAGTATTTAGTTCCCTTCAATCACCACGTATTTAGCCCGGTGTATTAGAGATTAGATGCTCAGAAAACAAAGATGCACACTTCGCCTGAATTAGGTAAATTCCGTAGACATAAATGCCAACACACCCTGAAAGCTTAAATCCTGGACTGTCTCAAGAAGTCCAAGGCCTATCGCTTGCACTCTAGAGCTCCAAAAGGCTCCCGGACCCGAGGCGAGGGTTCCGAGGTCACTGCCACCAGTCACCTACACCTCCCCAACCCGCCCCGCCCCCCAGCCCTCTTCATAAACAAACAGAGGGTTTGTGAGGGGAACTGTCCAAGGTGACCACCTGACACGGGGGAACGCTTTGGTGTGAGATGTCAATAAAACAAAACCGTACGCTCTACTGACAAGACTGTTGCTCTACAACATCTAAGTGCTGACAAAGTGTCAGCCAAGACCCAGAAAACATAAAACAAAACCTCTTTCTCCACAGGGTTAAGCCGTCAGGAAGAAACTGACCGAAAGAGGGAGACGTCTAACTTCCCAAAGCAGCAATCCCCTAGAAAGGTACTGGAACCAGCGGAAGTTACATACCCAGGACAGAAGTGTTTAAATGCCCCCCCCAACACACACACACACACACACACACACACTCACCGTGGTAAAAGTTTGAACCGCCATCTGACTATCCCACGGTGGTCGGAAACTTCCCTGAACTACAGGAGGCTACAGGCCACCCCGAAGTCTCCGCCCCCAGCCAATCTCAGGTGCCCTCAGGCCAAGCTGTGGCTCCCGCCCCGGGCCTTGCCTCCTCGTCTCCCTCCCCTGTCCCGGACACCCACTAGCCTGCCGCGGCTTCCGACGCCGGCCGGGGGTCCCGGGGACCTCCGGCCGCAGGCCCGCCCCCCCGGGAGGCCCGGCGCGCCCGCTCCTCGGCCGGGCCGCGACCCGCGACCCGCGACCCCCGGCCCCCGGCCCCCGGCCCCCGGCCCCCGCGCTGCCCGGCGGCCGGCCCTCACCTCCTCGGCGTGCTTGCGCAGCGCCTTCTCCCGCTCGTACTGGGTGATGAGCTGCTCGTTGTCGTCCCGCAGCAGCTCCAGCTCCACCTGGTGCTCCTGGTCCTGCGCGAACACCGAGTCCAGGTTCTCCAGCACCGCCACCACCAGCGGCATCAGCTCCTTGACCACCTCCTCGTCGTAGCGCCCGATGAGCCGCTCGAACTCGCGGTAGATGGAGCCGGCCAGGCCGGACACCCGCTCCGACATCACGGCCCCGGAGCCGCCGGGCTCCTCCTGGTACACCACACCGTCCTCCAGCTCCATGGTGGCGGCCGGGCGGGGGGCCCGGGGCGTCGCCGGCTGAGGGGGCGGCACGGGCCCGCACGGGACGGGCCCGGCTGGGGCTGGAGCTGGGGCTGCGCCCGGCGGGGTGGGGGGTCCGGGCCGGAGGAGGGGAGGGGTGGGGTGAGCGCACTCAGCCCAACGGCTGCTGCACCAACTGCCGGGGCGGCCGGGCCGCGCGCGCCACACGTCACCCGCGGGGCGGGACCCGCGCCGCGTCGGCCCGGTGGGCGTGGCCCCGCGGGAGGCCAGGCGCGGCCGGGGGGCGGGGCCGTGCGTCACCGTGCGCCGGCGGAGGGGGCGCCGTGGCGTCAGCACTGGGCGCCGCGCGGCGGGCGCGTTCGCCAATGGCAAGGACGGCTGGAGGAGGGTGGCGAGAACTGTCAGCGCCCGGCGGGACTCGCAGGGCGGGTCCCCGAGGAGAGGGAGGGGTCCTGGGAGAGGGACAGGCCGCCCGGGATTAACAAAGCTAACATTTCTGTCGCCTTCTGCAGCTCACAAAGGGCTTTCTCATTTGTTCCTCACGACAGGCGTGGTGTCGTGGAGGTCTCGTCGCCGTTGCACGGACCAGGGGGAAGTAGGCCCCGGAAAGTTGTGGTTCACTCAAGGTCACGCAGCCAGAACGAGGAGGAGGCCGATCTGGGGCTCAGACCAGTTCAGATTAGGAAGCTCGGGCGGGCTCGGAGAAGAGTGGGACACACACGGGGAGAGGGTTAAAGCGACCGTAGCTAAGACGGGCTGTCCCTGAGTGATGCGGCGGGCTCTCGATGGCACGGTGCGGGGACGGCGAGAGTAGGGGTGGCCCCGTAGGTCAGCGGAAGTGCGAAGCATTCCGGACAAGGGTAACACTGACGCCGCATCTGGCACGTCCCCAGACACTGAGCCCCTCTGCCCCGGGCCACCTGCGACGGCGGCCTTTCCGGGCTCCAGACACCCGACGTCCCTCTAGTCCGGAGGAGGGGCGGCGCGGGGAAGTGAGGGGCCGAGGAGTCCAGGAGGGAAGGGCTGGAGTCTCTGGGGTGGGTAAGTCCCAAGATCCGCGCGGCCTCCGCCGCCCGCCGGGAGAGCGTCACGTGTGGGGAATGACACAACGCCCAAGCCTCAGGCGGCCTGAGTCAAGGATGGCTTTCCGGGCTTCTCCTTCAACCTCTAGAGATGGGGCGGGGCGAGAGACGCTCCCAAAAATCCCGCAGGTGACCCAAGGCGTGTAGAGGCCGGTCTCTCCTAAGAAGGGGGAAGAAAAGGCAGGACTCGGATAAATGGGAGTCTAGTGGGGGGAATAGGCCATTCCCAGGATCAGATACCCTTGACCTGTTTACAAGTTCGAGTTCTTTCTACCAAGTTTGAACTAGTCCCCCAAGGTCTTACAATCTGGACCCCCCTGGAGACCCGTGAAAACACAGTACGAATGTTGGACGTGGGCCAACCTGTAAACTCGGACGGACAAAAATGAAAATACTAAGATATTTAGTCTGTACTGTCCCTCTTTCCCAGCTCGCCCCATATCCACCCTTATGTGTCTGAGTCAAGACTCTGGTTCTAGACTTTTCTCTCTTCCTGAGGAGCTGGTTACCTAGGCTCATATAGATAGATGATAGATAGATAGATGATAGATAGATAGATAGATAGATAGATAGATAGATAGATAATAGATAGATAGATAGATAGATAGATAGATAGATAGATATCTTCCTGGGACTCAGAGAAGCAGGAAAACCTAGCTCAAGGATTTATTTTGTCTTCCCACAATATTATCATACACATTAAAAAATTTAGAAGAGAGGAGCCTGGCTGGTTCAGTAGATAGAGCATGCCACTCTTGCTCTCTGGGTCCTGAATTCTAGCCCCATGCTGGGCACAGGGATTACTTTCAAAAAGAAAAAGAGAAGAAAATTTGGGAGGGGAAATGTTGATTTTTAAGTATGTTGTTAAAATCAAGACTTCATAATAAGTATGTTTCTTTAGGTATAAATTCATCTTAAATATGAGGTATAGATTTATGTCTTGATTTTAAGCTCCTGCTAGCTTTCAGAGGTCGTATTTGTTCAAAATAAAAATCCAGCCAAATATCCATCAGATGTGGAATACATGAATAAAATACGGTGTATGCATATCTTGGAATATTTATCATTCAGCAAAAGAAAGAAATGAAGTACATGCTACAATATAGATGGACCTTGAAAATATTATGCTAAGTAAAAGAAACCAATTACAAAGGACCACGTATGAAGGATCAGTGGCTGGGGCAGCTGGATGGCTCAGTTAGTTGAGCATCTGACTCTTGATTTTGGCTCAAGTCATGGTCTCGCAGTGATGGGGCTGATCCCTGGGCCCAGCTCTGTACTCAGTCGAGAGTCTACTTGAGGTTCTTTTCCAACCCCCTGCCACTCCCCCACCTCAAATAAATCTTTATTTTTAAAGATTTTATTTATTTATTCATGAGAGAGAGAGAGAGAGGGAGGCAGAGACACAGGTAGAGGGAGAAACAGGCTCCATGCGGGGAGCCTGATGTGGGACTCAATCCCAGGGCTCCAGGATCACGCCCTGGGCTGAAGGCAGATACCCAACCGCTGAGCCACCTAGGTGTCCCATCAAATAAATCTTAAAAAAAAAAAAAAAAAAAAAAAAAAGATCAATGGTTAGCTTGAGCTGGCTGGGGTGATGAGGGAAATTGAGTGATGCTAATGAGTATGGGGTTCCTTTTGGGGATAACGAAAATGTTCTAAAATTGATTGTGTTGATAGGTACATGACTGAATATACTAAAAGCCATTGATGTGTGTCTGGGTGGCTCAGGTCATAATCCCAGAGTCCTGGGATCAAACTGCACATGGGGCTCCGTGCTCAACAGGGAGTCTGCTTATCTCACTGCCCCTCCCCAGGCTCCTGCTCTCTCCCTCTTTCTCTCTCTTTCTCAAATAATAAATTTTTTTAAATCTTTAAAAGCCATTGAATCATATGCTTTACAAAGTTGAATTGTGTGATATGTGAACAGCTTTATCTTAGTAAAGCTGTTAAATAAAATTTATGGTTATAATGACTTTATAGTAAACTGAGTAGAAGCATACAGCCATGTGATAGAGTAGAAATAAAATGGTTTTAAATTGAGAACCTTGTAGTTCTAATATAGGCTGGTCATCTTGAACAACTGATGCCAGAAACAAAAAAAAAAAAAAAAAAAGCAGGGATGCCTGGGTGGCTCAGCGGTTGAGCGTCTGCCTTCAGCTCAGGGCGTGATCTCGCAGTTCTGGGACTGAGTCCCACATGGGGCTCCCTGTGAGGAGCCTGCTTCTCCCTCTGCCTATGTCTCTGCCTTCTCTCTGTGTCTCTCATGAATAAATAAAGTCTTAAAAAAAAAGAAACAAAAAAAAGCAAATAGTTACTGAGTACCTACTGGATACCAGTTACTACAATAAGGGCTTATGAGCCTCAGCTTCTTCATCTGTAAAGTCAAGAGGTGTGTTACAGACTCTGTAAAGATTTCTTGCATTTCTCTTTTTTTTTTAAGATTTTATTTATTTGAGAGAGTGCCTGCCTTTGGCCCAGGGTGTGATCCTGGAGTCCCGGAATCTAATCCCACATCGGGCTCCCTGCAAGGAGCCTGCTTCTCCCTCTGCCTTTATCTCTCTCTCTCTCTCTCTCATAAATAAATAAATAAAATCTTTAATAATAAAAAAAGACCTGAGCTGAAATCAAGAGTCGGATGCTCCTGACTGAGCCACCCAGGCACCCCTCTTGCAATTCTAAAATCCTGTGATTCTTGGGGAGGGGAAAAAATAATAGTAAAATAAAAGCCTCTAATTCCCATTTATAGGTGGGAAGGAAGGCAGGAGAGGGACTTGAGATTTAGTCCCATTAGTGAACTCCTAATTTTGTAGACAGCTATCCCACCTCCTATACTCAACCACCAGGATAAATTTCCAGCACCTACTAGTGCTGAGATTATTGTTAAAGACTAAGAGTCATTCAGGAAAACAAGTCATGTTGTAGACTTTAGAGTAAATGTTTACTTTTGATTCCTAAAAGGAAGGAAATTCCATTTTAAGAGATTTTTTGGCCTTATAAGAATAGTGAGGACACTAATGGAGGCAGCAGAGGGGAGGAGCTGATGGGGCAGGAAGGGAGGTGTTTCTTCCTAAGCACAATAACTATAATCACTGGAAGACTGAAATTACTAGTCCTGTTGTTTGTCTAGCCTTCTGGAACTTTTACGGTTATTTCTATGTGAATCAGTTTCTCAGATTTCACAAACTATATTTGCCCATCGGTGGAGAGAAGATCGCTGAAAGAGGAAGAGAAAAGAGGGCTCCCAGTTCCCAAGGCCGTCTGCCTATGGCAGTGTGAAATGACAAATAATCACAAACTATACCAAAAACCAGAAAGTCCTTGGTGAGACAGTCTAACTGTGGAAATCAGGGTTCTTGAAAAGTCCCAGAGGACTTTTCTGAGCCCTCAGTTTTTCCTTTGAAAGCCTTTATAAGGTGTCAAGAGAAGATAGACAAATCTGTCCAGGCTGTAGTTGCAAGAAGGTCTCTAGGCAAGTGCTATTCCCTTCAACACCACCCCACTTAGAACGTTGGACTGGCAGAAATACCTCCTAATGAGGAGGCTGGGGCGCCTGGCTGGCTCATTTGGTGAAGCTTGCAACTCTTGATCTCAGAGTTGCAAGTTTGAGCCCCACGTTGGGTGTAGAGATTACTTAAGAAACAAAAGTTAAAAATTAAAGAAATAGGGGATCCCTGGGTGGCTCAGCGGTTTAGCCCCTGCCTTCCGCCCAGGGCGTGATCCTGGAGTCCCGGGGTCCAGTCCCCATCAGGCTCCCTGCATGGAGCCTGCTTCTTCCTCTGCCTGTGTCTCTGCTTTCTCTCTCTCTCTCTCTCTCTCTCTCTCTCTCTCTCTCTGTCTCTCTCTCTCTCTCCTCTCTCTCTCTCTCTCGAATAAATAAATAAAATCTTTTTTAAAAAATTAAAGAAATAGGGGCACCTGGGTGGCTCAGTGGGGGTTAAGCGTTTGCCTTTGGCCTGCATCATGATCCCTGGGTCCTGGGATTGAGCCCCATGTCTGACTCCCTGCTCAATGGGGAGCCTGCTTTTCCCTTTCCCTCTGCCCCCACGCCTGCTTGTGCTCTCTATCTCAAATAAGTGAATAAAAATCTTTTTAAAAAATTTTAAATAAATAAAGCAAAGAAGCTGTGGGGCACTTGTCTGGCTCAGTCGGTGGAGCATTCGACTCCTGATCTCAGGGTCCTGAATTTGAGCCCCACATTGGGCCTAGAGCTTATTTACTTACTTACTTTTTTATCTGTTTATTTTTAAAAGTGGTAAGCTGCAAAGTTTATTGAGTACAAAGCTCCCAAAGAGGGAGAAGACCCAAGAAGATTGCCCTAGCGCTTACATTTTAAAAAAATTAAAAATAGAGGCACTTTGTGGGTTAGTCCGTTAAGTATTTGTCTTCAGGGACACCTGGGTGGCTCAGCAGTTGAGCGTCTGCCTTTGGCTCAGGGCCTGATCCTGGAGTCCCAGATTGAGTCCCGCGTTGGGCTCCCTGCATGGAGGCCTGCTTCTCCTCCCCCTATCTGTGTCTCTGCCTCTCTCTCTGTGTCTCTCATGAATAAATAAATACAATCTTAAAAAAAAAAAAAAAGTATCTGTCTTCAGATGATGGAGCCCTGTGTCGGGCTCCTTGTTCACTGAAAAGCCTGCTTCTCCCTCTCCCTCTGCCCTTCCCCCAGTTTATGCTCCCTCCCCCGCCCATAAATAAATAAATAAAATCTTTTATTTTTTTCAACTATTTTAATTTATTTATTTGACAGAGAGAAAGAGCACAACCCGGGGTGGGGTTGCAGAAGGAAAAGCAGACTCCCCACTGAACAGGGAGCCAGATGCAGGGTTCCATCCCAGGTCCCTGGGATCGTGACCAGAGCTGAAGGCAAAGACACTCAACCAACTGAGCCGCCCAGGTGCCCCTAACTGAAATATTTTTAAAAATAAAAATTAAATGAAGAGACAGAACATATGGCTGAAGCAAGAATCCCAGAAGCTAAGGCTGTTTTGAATGGGTCCTAAGAAAATTGGTCAAATTTGTATTCAGGTCTATTTTTTCTCCATTTCCTTCTGACTTGAGTTAAGTGAAAGAAGAGGTTCATCAGCTACCTCAGTATACTTTTTACACATAGAGCTGAAGTTCACTCTGGGAATAAAAGATATATTTTCTAAATAGTGGATTGGATTTTCCCCCAGATTACAGACAAATGCAGACTCACTATAAAAAATTTGCTAAATACAGAAAAACACAGAGAAGATAATTGAAATCACCCGTAGAATCCCATCTTCCGGATGTCCACAGTTAACATTTGACAATCTATAGGGTGATCCAGGAAGTCTTCATTGTCCTTGGGGAGAGGAGTCAAGTACATAGACGGGGACTTGTTTTCTCTGGAGTAAGCATCCAGTGAGACTTGCCAGAAAGAAACCTGAATTTTGGTCCCCCATTCCACCCTCACTCCCTCACTCGAGTCTCCTAAGTAAATAGATGAGAAAGACATAGATTAGAATTTTAGGAAACATCAGACAAACCCAAACCCCATTTCTAAAGGTCTTTCTTTAAATAGATTTCATTGGGGATAACATTGCAAATCCATTCTAGTTTAGAAATTAATTTTGACATACTTACTAACAGTCATACTGGGAAAGGAATAGAGATGAAAAGAAACTATTTCTTCTAAATGCCAACTTATTTGTGTGTATGATTTGAGAGGAAGATCCCAATGACCCAGAACATCACACCTGAAATCTGCCATCTTTAAAAACTCAGTGCAATTCAGCCAAAACTTGTTGCCTTGGAAGTGCTGAGTCCTGTGCCAGGCCCAAGGTGAAGAATCTTGGCTAAGATCAGGCACAGTACTTGCCCTCAAGATGAGCAGTCTGTTAAGGGAGGCAGGCCTGGGAAGCAGAAACCATGTGCTAGTGCAATCTACATACATAGAAGGTACAGTAATGGCAAAGAGAAAAGAACAGCTATATCTGGAGGTTATTTAGGTGAACGCATCCTGGAGGATTTTGCCAAGGAGAAAGTAATCCCTGCAGATGTTGGCTTGGAGGTTAACTCATGGATTCAGATAAGCAGAGAAAAATGATGTATTTGTTTTGTCTAAACCTAATGTGGCCTACTTCCTGAGACCACACTCACAAAACAGACCTAGTTCAAAAGAAATATTGGTCTAAGGGATTATTGAAACAGTCTCTTTAGGTCACATGCGTGTGTGCTCTCTCTTGAATAAGAATACTGAGTCTTGGGGCACCTGGATAGTGTCTGCCTTCCTCTTGGGTCATAACCTCTGGGTTCTGGGATAGAGCCCTGTGGTGGGCTCTCTTCTCAGCAAGGAGCCAGCTTCTTCTTCTTCTTCTCCCTCTGTGCTCTCTCTCTCTCAAATAAATAAATAAAACATCTTTAAAAAAAAAAAAAGAATACTGAGTCTTTTGGCTAGCCTCTCACCTAACTGATCCTTCCCTTAAGAGACCTTAGAATAAGAGGGAGAAGTGTGGGGATGCCTGGGTGACTCAGAGGTTGAACGTCTGCCTTTGGCTGAGGGCATGATCCTGGGGTCCTGGGATTGAGTCCCACATTGGGCTTCTTGGGAAGCCTGCTTCTCCCTCTGCCTCTCTCTGTGTGTCTCTCATGAATAAATAAATAAATAAATAAAATATTTTTTAAAAAGGGAAAAATTGTGTCTTTAGCCACTTGATGGAGGTGGATAAAGGTGAATGGGATCTTTGGATCCTTGAAGGGACCTCTGATCTTTGTCTTCTGGCCTCTTGATGGTCTCAAGCAAGTGATATTTTTGCTTGCCTGGTCTCTGGATATTCAGCTTTCCTTCAAAGTTAAAGTTTTGAGTTACTAGAACCCATGCCCCATTCCCCATCCCCCATGTGTCACTCCGTGTCTCATTTGGCCTCCTCTGACTCTGATGTTATGTGAGATGTCTGAAGTCTGGCTGTGATGGCAGCCTTCCCTGCAGCTCTCACCTCAGAGCCACCTGCTATGTACTATCCACTTCTGCCACCAAGTTCCCATGCTAGGGTTGCAAAGCTAAGCCTCTAGGCCTCCCAGGGCCTAACTCCACAGCACAGATGACTTGATGTACTTGTTCCTTAGGTTAATATGGGTGATCTTCAGGGCAGCATTTTCCTGAGCCCCAGATGAGAAGAAGGTAGTGTCCTCAGTGGTACTTTGATTTATTCAACATACCTCTTACTCTCTGAAACAAGCATGGGCTCCCAAAAATAAGGACACACGTGATAGTTTTATGTTCTTCATACCTTTCCTCTTTTCCTCCATCCTATCCTACCAATCCTCCAGTCTGAATAAGTGAAGCCTTTTTCCATATGTTCTTTCTCCATCTCATCTTCAACTCCTGGTTAAATCTTATCAGGAATCAAAAGTGTTTTCTCTCCATCTTGGGAGCCCTGCAGGTGAGGTCCACTTTTATGCTAAAATGCAGGGGTGCACAGAGGTGGGGGAAGTGGATAAAATACTGTGGGTAAGAGGCAAGAATTTTGTCTAGTTTGTTAATGTCTTTGTGTATATGCGTCAGCTGATCTTAGATCTTTCCCCTAGAATTCCATCAGTATCTGTCCAATCTCCCTTCCCGCCTCCACATGCCCATGTTACTTAAGGTAATGGCCATGGTTATGGGCGTGAGAAATATTTGAAAGAGCCAATGGACAGAACTTGCCAGATTTCGAGGGTGGCAGAAAGGGACTTACAGTTTTCTGGCTTGGGCAAATGAGTAAATGGTGGTACCACCAATCTAGAGAGCTAATTCAGGACGGAAGTTTGCTTTTTAAAATAAAATAAGTTTGGGGGTGCCTGGCTGGTACAATCAGTTATGCACCTGACCTCTTGGTTTTGGCTCTGTGCTCAGCACAGAGTCTGCTTGAGATTCTCTCCCTCTCCCTCTGCCCCTTCTGTTCCTGCTCTCTCTGTCTCCCTAAGTAAATAAATCTTTAAAATAAGTTTGTTTGGGATACTTATGGTTTGAGGAGCTTCTGGACTGGATCACAAAGAAAGATGATAGCTGGACAAACCATTTGAAATCATTAATTTATGGGGTCCCTGGGTGGCTCAGAGGTTTAGCACCTGTCTTCGGCCCAGGGTGTGATCCTGGAGTCCCAGGAGTTACTTTTTAAAGTAATCTCTATACCCAACATGGGGCTCGAACTCACAACCCCGAGATCAAGAGTCGCAAGGTCTACTGACTGAGCCAGCCAGGTGCCCCTTCACCCTTTATACTTTGTGTAATCAACAGTTTTCTACCAAAAAGCTACCAAAAGCCCCTTCACCCTTTATACTTTGTGTAATCAACTGTTTTCTACCAAAAAGCTAGATGAAATCAACAACTCTGAAGAAATGGCTTTTTTTTAAAGATTTTATTTAAAAATCTCTCTCCCTCTACCCCCGCCTCCTTTCTCTAAAAGAAAGAAAGAAAGAAAGAAAGAAAGAAAGAAAGAAAGAAAGAAAGAAAGAAAGTTAGTGTCTTTCTCCTTCAACTTTCTTCTCATTTTATACCAATGAGATGAAGACCTAATGAGTAAGAAACTTCGGGCACCTGGCTGGTGCGGTCCATGGAGTGTGCAACTCTTCATCTAAGGTCGTGAGTTTGAGCCCCACATTGGGTGTGGAGCCTACTTAAAAAAAAAGAGAAAGAGAGAAACTTTGATTAGAAAGCAGAATAAGGGCACTGGCCACAGGGTTAGGGGGTGAAGGATAGAGATCCCAGAAATGAAACAGAAGAATCTTCAAAAAAAAAAAAAAAAAAACAGGGACACCTGGGTGGCTCAGTGGTTGAGTGTCTGCCTGTGGCCCAGGGTGTAATCTGGGGGCCCCTGGATCGAGTCCTGCATCGGGCTCCCTGCAGGGAGCCTGCTTCTCCCTCTGTCTGTCTCTGCCTCTCTCTCCGTGTCTCTCACAGATAAATAAAATCTTAAAAAAAAAAAAAAAAGAATCCTCAAAAATGAAATAGAAAATTCACCTGAAAATGAAACCTTACAATTCTGCCCAGAATGGAGCCTGTCCTGGTAAGACTTTACTACCTCTAGAGAAAGCTGGGAACCCATCCACAGGTTGCCACGTCAGCAAGGCCGGGGCTGACTGTTCAAAGGAAAGTATGCATATATGCATATGTAATCACTGGGCAAACTGTAGTTGTTAACATCGTTTATTCCTCAGAAAAGTACAAAAATCCAGCAATGAGGACAAGGCCAGCCCACAAGTAGAGAACAGGATATGAATAAACTAAAACACAATAAAGTACTATTGAATCTATTTTCTATTTAAGTGATATGGCTTATCTAAAATAAAACAGAAAAAGAGGGCTGGTTGGGAACAAGGTGTGGTATCTGGTCAGAAGGGAAATCATCGTATGCACAGCCTCTATGACCTTTGTCACTTTTTTCCTCCACATATTCATGCATGAAAATGACTCAACACTAACACTAGCAGCTTATTTTTAGCAGGGGCAACAGAGCCAGTTAAAAACCTAAGCATAGTACCCATTGCCAATTGACAGTCTCGCACATCGGAAGCAGGGAACAGATACTCATTTGTTCATTTCAATTGGACATGTGTGACTCGAGGGGCACCAGAGAGTCGGCCTCTTTCAAGATATCTATTTGCTCTTTCCTTCTGCCTCGGTGCTGGGAACTCCCTGCCGAGAGTTACTCCTTTGGACATGAGATCTGAACATTAGGAGGTCACTTAGCTAGCAGTGGAATCTAATTCCCTCCTTTTACAAGTGAGGAATCATCCACGGTCACCTTCTGGCTTCATTGAAGCTAGTATCTAACACTGGACTAAGCTCAATGCCACATTCAGGACTCTATTTTTCAAATTCTGAAATCAGAAGCCAAGTGTCATACATTTGATATAAGATCATATGTCTGGAAGAAGAGGACATATCCTGGCCTATCTCCCATTCTGTTATATAAATGTTGCATATAAGGGAATAACATTGTTTACTATCAAGTTAGCAGAAATCAAGACTCAGAGGAATATATTCTTTTTTTTTTAAGATTGTATTTATTTATTCATGAGAGGCACACAGAGAGGCAGAGACAAAGGCAGAGGGAGAAGTAGGCTCCCTGTGGGCAGCCAATGAGGAATTCCATCCTGAGACCCCAGGGTCACACCCTGAGCTGAAGGCAGATGCTCAACCACTGAGCCACCCAGGTGCCCCCAGAGGAATATGTTCTTTAACGCTTTGTAAAAAAGTTAAAATTCAAAATCTTGGCCAAGCACAAAGCAATAAACACAAGTGATTGAGAGTGTACAAGGTGTCTGGAGTTAGCTCCCGGGGTCTGAATTATGCTTCTGCCACTTAACTAGCTGTGCTTCTTAAACAAGTTACTCTCTTGTACCATAGTTTCCTCTTCTGCAGAATGAGTTTGAGAATATGAGTATTAGTCTTACAGGGTTGTTGTGAAGGTTCGATGCCATAATACACACAAAACATTTTGAATAGTGGCTGGCACAGGAGTGTTCAGAGTAAATGTAAACTACATTTTTAATTCCTGTCGGATTATTAGTGAGTAGCCATGCCCAGCTCCATCTCCATCTCCTATGGGTATCTCTTCTTACTAGGAGTCTGTTACCAAATCACACCCTATGTGTCTGCATTCTCATGGAAGGATTTCTGCAGCATGATATCATCTCTCGAAAACTACAGAGGCCAGGTATGTTCAGGGGCTAGTGGCCCAGTTGGAGACAGGACTTAAAGCCCTGACATGAGAAGAAGGCTCGAAGTACCTGGATCTGAAGCCCCTACTGAAGATAGCCTCTGAGGAGATCACAGAGCTGCCTTCCAACTTTAAATACACTCATAATTTTAATAAGTCATCCAGTCCATTGTGTTTTTGTTATCCAAGCCTGATGGACTAAGTCTCATTAAACCACTGAGACTTGTGATTGACTTTTGGCTCTAGCACAACCTAGCCTATCCTGACTAATACAAAAGGTGCTAAAATCATAGTATTACGGAAATTATGGGGCACCTGAATGGCTCAGTTGGTTGGGTGTCTGCCTTTAGCTCAGGTCATAATCCTAAAGTCCTGGGATTGAGCCCTGGACCTTGCTCAGCTCCTTGCTCAGCTGAGAGCCTACTTCTCCCTCTCCCTCTGCTTGCTGTTCGCTCTCTCTCTCTCTCTTTCTCTGTCAAATAAATAAATAAATAAGGAGAAAGACGTGGTCTCCACCAGAGCGGAGTCCAGGATGCCCTGATCCTGCTGCTGACTCACCGCTGTTTGCTCTCACTGAGGAAAAAGCCGGTCAGGAAGCCACACTGCAGCCATGGCATTTAAAGACACCGGGAGACACCCTTGGAATCAGAGGTGGCGATTCACTGAATTAGAATTACTCTAACCAGCCGCAACATAAAATCTTTGGAAAAGGTATGTGCTGACTTGATCAGAGGTGCAAAGGAAAAGAATCTCAAAGTGAAAGGACCAGTGCTGATGCCTACCAAGACTCTGAGAATCATTGCGAGAAAGACTCCTTGTGGTGAAGGGTCTAAGACTTGGGATCATTTTCAGATGAGGATCCACAAGCGACTCATTGATCTGCAGTCTTTCTGAGACTGTTAAGCAGATTACCTCCATCACTACTGAGCCTGGAGTTGAGGTTGAAGTCACCATTGCAGATGCTTAAATCAACCTTTTTTTTTTTTAAATCAACCTTTTTAATAAATTATCTGTTGTTAAAAACAAACAAATAAATAAAATGCAAAAAAAAAAAAAAAGAAGAAGAAGTTATAGATTATGTGATATCCAGCCCCAATCGGGAGAGACTGGAGAGACAAACCAAACCAGTCCAGTATTATGATCATCATCAGTGAAGACAAAAGACACCAGACCCATGTAACAGACTCCCAGTAGGCGTCTTGGAAAGTCAGATGACAAGAAAGCAAGAGGGAGACAAATGTGAAATCATTGCTCTGAATGGTGAACCTCTTCAGGCTTCCCCCAGAGAATTTTAGTCTGTTAAGACTAGACCAGGGTCAAGGCAAGTGGAGAGACTTTTCCAGGCAAAGAGCCCGTGTCTTTGCAAAAGGCTTTATTATATCTAAGTTTAGAAAGTGGAAACAAGAGGAGGGTTGTAAGAGAATGTGAAAATAAGTGGGATTGAGGAGCTTAAGGAGAGAGAAAAAAATCAATGGCATTAGAATCATCGCTCTAGTAGTCGTGAGCAGAAACTAGGAGTGTCAGGAGAAGGCAGTGTAGTTGAACAGGAAGAAAAGAGATAACTGATCCCATTTGGGCTGCCTTGTAATCCTTGGCATCTTATTGGGCCAGAAAAGCATATAATTCCTGAGGACACAATGTTAAATGGCATGGTGTGGTAGTTAACATGAACTCTGGAGCAAGAATGGCACGGATTGACAGCCAGCCTCTGCCACTTACTTGTTTTGTGGTCTTGGCTAAACTATTTAACCTTTCTGGGCCTCATTTTCCCCACCTGAAAAATAAGAGTTAGAATCAGGCCCACCTCATATAGCTGCTACCCCAGACTATGTGAGGAGCCTCTTATAAGTTCTTTCTCCCATCAGCAAATTTTGCAGGTTTTCCCCAAAAATCTCTTCTCCTCCCTCCCTCAAGGATCAGGGCCTCACTCAGAAGATTGATGATGCAGTTTTTTTTTTTTTTTAACCATATTGCAGAGCTAGAGACAGACAAATGACCTGTGTGCAATTTTTTTTCCCGAAACATAGGCAATTACCTTCACCAAATGATCATGCTGTTTGATTTGTAGTTTGACTCTGGAGTCAAAAGTGGGAGGGTTCATACTTCATTCTTGATTAAGGGCAGTGAAGATTCCCACAGGACTCATTCCTAATTAGTATTATGAATGGCCTCTCTTTGCCCTGCATCCCAGGATGCCTTTCTGTTTCTCACATGTGGGCATAATGCGTTAGTTGCTCTGATTCCTTAAATCATTAATAGCAGGACAGACATGACCTGAATCAATTCAATTCTTTGCACAGTGTTAGGGCTTGCTGTCTTGTTGATTATGATTTCTTTGCATCTCATAGTGCATCTCATAGTGATCCCTCAGGAAAGTGAGACTTTTAGAAAAAAGCCTTCCACGTGGTGAAGAAGCACACACGTAATTTAGAGATGAAGCTCTGGCCCTGCATGGACTGGCTTTAAATCCTAGTTCTGGGGCACCTGGGTGGTACTCAGCAGTTGAGTGTCTGCCTTCAGCTCAGGTCCTGATCCCAGGGTCCTGGGATCCAGTGGTGCATTGGGCTTCCTGCATGGAGCCTGCTTCTCTCTCTGCCTGTGTCTCTGCCTCTCTCTGTGTCTCTCATGAATGAATAAATAAAATCTTAAAAAAAAAAACACCTCGTTCCACTTCTTCTGGCTGTCTGAATTTGAGCAAGTTACCCACCTTCCATGAGCTTCAGTTTCCCTACCTAAAAAATAAGGACAATAATAGTATTTACCACACTAAGTGGTTGTGCATACTACTATAAATAAAGCACTGTGCCCGGCACAGAGTAATCCTTCAATATATGTTGTCTATTATCGTTCATTTTTGTGTAACAAATGAATGGCAATTATTGGTCCTTTTAAGATACTTTTTCCTTTTTAAAAAAGATTTTATTTATTTATTCACAAGAGACAGAGAGAGAGAGGAAGAGACACAGGCAAAGGAAGAAGCAGGCTCCACGCAGGGAGCCCAACACGGGACTCGATCCCGAGTCTCCAGGATCACACCCTGGGCTGAAGGTGGCGCTAAACCGCTGAGCCACCTGGGCTGCCCTTAAGGTACTTTTTGATACTTATGGATCACTGGGGGCCTGAGTGGCTCAGTCATTTAGGTGACCAGCTCTTGGTCTCAGTTCTGATAACGGTCTCAGGTTGTAGGTTGGGGCCTGGCGCTTGGCTCTTCACTCAGTGGGGAGTTTGCTCCCTCCCCCAACTTGTGCACCTGAGCTCTCTCAAATAAATAAATCTTAAAAAAAATAAAGATCACCTTTTTTCTAAGACTATTTAAATCACAGTATAATTACTGTCAGTTTCAGATAACGTACATTAGAATACTAAAATTGGGGATCCCTGGGTGGCGCAGTGGTTTGGCGCCTGCCTTTGGCCCGGGGCGCGATCCTGGCGACCGGGGATCGAATCCCACGTCGGGCTCCCGGTGCATGGAGCCTGCTTCTCCCTCTGCCTGTGTCTCTGCCTCTCTCTCTCTCTCTCTGTGACTATCATAAATAAATAAAAATTAAAAAAAAAGAATACTAAAATTGTTTTTTATCTAATTTCATTTCGTTTTGTTTATGATGTATTGATTTGAGAGAGAGAAATAGTGCAGGTGAGGTGGGGAGGGGCAGAGGGAGAGGGAGAGAGAGAATCTCAAGTGGAAGTCTGCCCAAGAGACTCCATCCCACAACACTGAAATCATGACCTGAGCTGAAATCAAGAGTCAGACACTCAATTGACTGAGCCACCGAGGTGTCTCTATATAATTTCATTTCTTTAGTTTTTTTTTTAAGATTTTTATTTATTTATTCATGAGAGACACAGAAACAGAGGCAGAGACATAGGCAGAGGGATAAGCAACTTCCACGCAGGGAGCCTGATGTGGGACTCGATCCCAGGACCCCGGGATCAAGCCCTGAACCGAAAGCAAATGCTCAACTGCTGAGCCACACAGGTGTCTCTTTAATTTAATTCCAAAAAGGCTCTACCCTGGGCAGCCCCAGTGGCACAGCGGTTTAGTGCCACCTGCAGCCTGGGGTGTGATCCTGGAGACCCAGGATCGAGTCTCACATCAGGCTCCCTGCATGGAGCCTGCTTCTCCCTCTGCCTGTGTCTCTGCCTCTCTCTCTCTGTGTCTATGAATAAATAAATAAAATATTTAAAAAAAGGCTCTATGCTTGGCAAACAATAGCATATTACATATTGTTGTAAAAATTCTAGAAGACACGTTTGACATATTGTTAGAACGCATATTTGTCAGATATTGGAATTTATATCTACACAATCACAAAAAGTCTGCCTTTGAAATAAAAGAACATTGTCAATGCTTTCATGTTTGGCTTTGAGATATTTATATAACACTTTTATGCAAATAATCCCCACCTATTTTTTCTTAGGCCTAGCATCTCTTCTGAACCCCAGATAAATGTCTTCAGTTGGTTACCGTACATTCTCTCTCTTGTATCACCTCCATCAGATGCATTACATCTTCCTCCAGCTGGCTTTTTCTGGTCTTCCCTATTTGAATAATATCATTATTATCACAATTCTTAGGTGTAAAATTCTGTCATCCATAGCTATAAAAAAACCCAGATATTTATTATTTACTTTGTGCCAGACACTGTGTTAAATTTTATTGCATTACTTTATAAAAATCCTCTCAACACTCTTATGATGTCGTGACAAAAACTGAGGTGTGCTTGGCGATATTGGATATCTTGACCAAGGTCACATAATTAATATGTAGTTGATCCAAGAATCGCCCCCACATCACTTGAAAACAGACTCATGATCTTCAGCACTATCATTGCTGTGATAGAGTTCCTTTCCAGCTCTTGTCAATCGTATTCAATCACTTCCCAAACCTTGTTAGTTTAGCCTATGAGTTTTAGTGCAAACATCCCTTTGACCACTTTAATCCTCATACCTTGATTATTGATGACATTGGCATTTTCTTTATGGGCCTCTTTGCTCCCTATCCAATCTACCCTCCAGACTATAGCTAGATTCTTCATTCTAAAGCATAGCTTTCCCCATGTACCAATGTAATCTTGAATAAATCGAGTCATCTCTTTTGGTCTGTGTGTATGCCTATAAAGTGAGTGAATTAGATAGCCACAACATTTTTATTAAGTTCTAGAGTTTTAAGATGTTTCTCAGGTCACTGTTCTACACTCAAAGGTTCCATGACTCTCCATTAACTACGGTCCCAATTTCTTGGGCTAGCATTCAAGGCTTGTCATTAATCTGCTGGTCTTCTCCCCCTCTATTCTAGAAGCACTCTATCAGGAGCGTCTAATGAGTTTCTCTGACATTTTTTACTTTTCCCTGTTTGCATCCTTTGCTCTTGGTTATTTTCCTTGTCTCCCAGAACCTACAGACTTGCCTATTTGCCATCTTCTCTCTGTGCATCCCAATCATACTTCGGTGAAACCTTCCCCCTATGCTACCAAGGCAGCCTAGTGACCACTCTTTCTCCACAAGAGTTGATGTCATTAGTGCAGTTCACTAAACATTACTCCTGTTATTATTTTGGGGGAGGGTAAATATATTCAAATTTGCAAGTTTATTGTTGTTGCTATTTAAACAAGGGAGGGTGGAAGGCCAGGGATCTGATGTCTGAGGTAGTGGATTCCCCTTCCTGGAAGTTTCAAGAAGAAACTAAAAAAAGAAAAAGAAAAGAAACTGAAACCCTTTGTCAGGGTTTCTGGAGAAATGGGTTCATATGTCCATTAACTCCATTAGTTTCAGGGTGCCTGACTGGCTCAGTCAGAAGAGCATGTGACTCGATCTTGAGATCATGAATTTGCTTCCCACATTGGGGGCAGAGATTAAATAAATAAATAAATAAATAAATAAATAAATAAATAAATCTTGAAAAAAAAAAGATTAGTGTTAGCTTAAATTCTTATTGTTTTTTAATTTGTTCTGTTGAAACATTTACCTACAGAAGCCTGAAGGGTTGTGTATAGAGTTGGGCAAAGAAGGGTAGGGCGTGTCATGTAATTAGGATGGCTTCCAGGAATAGATGAAATCTTCCTATTTTCTATTGTCCATTCCCCTTCTCCAGATTCTGCCTGGGCAAGATCCTCCCCACCCAATAAGGCTTATAACATTTTTAAAGGAACCTGCCTCCAGGAGATGGTCTTGTAGAGTCTATCGATCGACAACCTTGGAATCATCAAACTCTCAGGCTTCACTCTAGATGTACTGAATCAGAATTTGCTTTTTAGGGATCCCTGGGTGGCTCAGCAGTTGAGTGTCTGCCTTCAGCTCAGGGTCTGGGATCAAGTGCCCCATCAGGCTCCCCACAGGGAGCCTGCTTCTCCCTCTGCCTGTGTCTCTGCCTCTCTCTCTCTCTCTCTCTCTCTCTCTCTGTGTCTCTCATGAATAAATAAATAAAATCTTTTATTTATTTAAATAACCCCACCCTGGCTGCTCAATAAATAAAATCTTAAAAAAAAGAAGAATTTTTGTTTTAACAATTTCCTATGTGATTTGTTTGTACATAGAGGTTTTAGAAGCACTAGTGCAGCGGTCCCCAACAACTTATAAAGGAGCTTTGTAGATAACTATTGAATGGATACTTAATGCATCCTCTCCCCCGCCACCAAAAAAAGTAAGAAAGAAAACTAGGGGGTACCTGGCTGGCTCTGCCAGTGGAGGGTGCAACTCTTGATCTTAAGGTTGTGGGTTCGAGTCCCATACTGGGTGTAGAGATTGCTTAAAGATAAACTCCTAAAGGACGCCTTGATGGCTCAGCGGTTGAGCACCTGCCTTCAGCCCAGGGGGTGATCCTGGGGTCCTAGGATGGAGTCCCATGTCAAGCTTCCTGCATGGAGCCTGCTTCGCCCTCTGCCTGTGTCTCTGCCTCTCTCTGTGTGTCTCTCATGAATAAATAAATTTTTAAAAATCTTTATAAAAGATAAAATCTTAAAACAACTTAAGAATAAATAAATAAAATCTTATAAAAAAACCTTAACAAATTAAAATAAAATCTTAAAGAAAGAAAATTAGGAGCCAACATCTATTTTTTTTCATGTCCCCTATCCTATCCATCCGTAAGACCTATGTGCCAAACCTTGAATATACGTCCTGTAACTAACCACTTGTCTCTTTTTTCTTTTTCATCACATATTCCAAACCACCATCATTTCCCACTTAGACTAATGGTATAGTCTCCATCAGCTTTCCTGATTCTGTTTGAAGAAAAATTTTTTATAACATTTCTTTATTTTATCTTTTTTAAGCCTTTATTTATTTTTTATTATTTTTTAAGACTTTGTTTTTATTTTTTTTAAAGATTTTATTTATTTATTCATGAGAGACACACACAGAGAGAGGCAGAGACACAGGCAGAGAGAGAAGCAGGCTCCATGCAGGGAGCCCGGTGCAGGACTTGATCCCGGGACTCCAGGATACTCCCTGGGCCAAAGGCAGGTGCTAAACTGTTGAGTCACCCAGGGATCCCCAAGCTCTTATTTTTAAATAATCTGTACACCCAACATGGGGCTTGAATTTACCACTCCAAGATCAAGAGTTGCACATTCTTCTGGCTAAGCCAGCCAGGCATCCCTTTTAAATTTTTTTTTCCTTTTAAAATTTTTTAAATTTTGAAATACTTAATAGATTTATGGGAAGTTGGAGGATGCTTAGCTGGCTCAGTCAGTGCAGCATGCGACTCTTGATCTCAAGGTCATGAGTTCAAGCCCCAGGTTGGGCATAGAGCTCACTTAAAAGAAAAGAAAAGATTTATAGGAAGTTGCAAAAAAAAAAAAAAAAGGTACAAGGAAGTCGCATGTATCCTTAACCCAGTGTCCTCTAATGGTAACATCTTGCATAACTACAGAACAATATCAAATCAGGAAATTGACATTAGTATAGTCTGCAGAGTTTATTCAGATTTCATCAGTTTTACAAGCACTAATTTGTGTGTATGTATAATTCTATGCAGCTTTATCACATGTGTAGATTCATGTAACTGTCACCACAATCAAGATACAGAAGTAGTCCATCACTCCAAGGCTCCCTCTTACTACCCCTTTAGGAATACCCCATGCCCTCTCCCCCATCCCAAACTCCTGAACACTCCTAATGTGTCCTCTATCTTTAAAATTCTGTGAATTCAAGAACTTTATACAAATGCAATAATGTATAATCTCTCTTGAGATCTATCCAAGTTGTTGTGTGTCAATAGCTTATTTCTTCTTCTTTTATTATTATTTTTAAAAGATTTTATTTATTTATTTATTTGATGGAGAGAGCACAAGCAGGGGGAGCAGCAGGTGGTGGGAGAGAGAGAGACAGGCTCCATGATAAGCAGACAGCCTGACTTGGGGCTCTGGGGTTTGATCCCAGGACCCTGGGATCATGACCTGACCTGAAGGCAGGTGCTTAACCAACTGAGCTACCCAGGCGCCTCTCTTCCTTTATTATTATTTTTTTATTTTTCAAGATTTTATTTATTTATTTATTCATGAGAGAGAGAATGAGAGAGAGAGAGAGAGGCAGAGACACAGACAGATGGAGAAACAGGCTCCATGCAGGGAGCCCGACGCGGGACTTGATGTGGGAACTCCAGGATCATGCTCCGGGCCCAAGGCAGATGCTCAACTGCTGAGCCATCCAGGTGTCCCATTCTTTTATTATTGAGTAATGTTCCATGGTACAGATGGATAGAGACTAGTTTGTTTAAGCTTTCATTTGATGGACATTTGAGTTGTTTCCAGTTTTTAAAAAATATTTTATTTATTTATTCACGAGAGACACACAGAGAGAGAGGCAGAGACACAGGCAGATGGAGAGGAAGTTTCCATACAGGGAGCCTAATGTGGGACATGATCCTGGGACTCTGGATCAGGCTCTGGGCCGAAGGGAGGCACTCAACCACTGAGCCACCCAGGCGTCCCTGTTTCCAGTTTTTGGCTATTACAAATAAAGCTGCTAAGGACATTTGTATGCCGGTTTTTGTGTGAAAAGAACATAAATCTTTAATTTCTCTGGAATAGACACCCATGAGAGCAATTGTCAGGTCATATGGGAAGCGCCTGGTTAGTTTTATAAGAAACTGGCAAACTTTTCCTGAAGGCCTATACCATTTTACATTCCCACCAGCGATGTATGAGGGGATCTAGTTTCTCTACCTCTTCAACAGCACTGTCACTATTTTTTTCCTTTTTTTTTTTTTTTTTTTTTTTTTTAAGCAGGCTCAACGCCCAGCATGGAGCCCAACCTGGAGCGCAACATGGGGTGTAAACTCAGGACCCTGAGATCAAGACCTGAGCTGAAATCAAGAGTTGGATGTTCAACCCACTAAGCCACCCAGGAGCCCCTTTTTCCTCCTTTTAAAAGTAAACTCTACATCCAACATGGGGCTCAAACTTACAACCTCACTAGAGTGAGATCAAGACTCCCATGCTCTACCCATTGAACTAGTGGGGTGCTCTTTTTTTCTTTTTAAAGCATTAAGATAGGTGTGTAGTGCTACCTCATTGTGGTTTTAATTTGCATTTCCCGGGACATCTGGGTGGCTCAGTGGTTCAGCGTCTTCCTTCAGCTCATGGCATGATCCTAGGGTCTTGGGATGAGTCCCGCATCAAGTTCCCCATGGGGATCCTGCTTCTGCCTCTGCCCGTGTCTCTGCCTCTCTCTTTGAGTGTCTCTCATGAATAAATACAATCTTTTTTTTTTAATTGCATTTCCCTAATGGCTAATGATGTCGAGAAACTCTTCATATATTTATTTGCTACCTGTAAATCCCTTTCAGTGTAGTCTGTTTTTGCCTTTTGTTCATTTTCTTTTCTTTCTTTTTTTTCTTTCTTTCTTTCTTTCTTTCTTTCTTTCTTTCTTTCTTTCTTTCTTTCTTTCTTCTTTCTTTTCTTTCTTTCAGATTTTGTTTATTTGAGAGAGAGAGTGTATGAGAGCATGTGATAGAGCACAAGAACAGGGAGTTGCAGGAGAGAGAGAAGAAGGCTTCCCACTGAGCAGGGAGCCAGACTCAGGCTTGATCCCAGGACTCTGGGATCATGATCTGAGCTGAAGGCAGATACTTAACCAATTGAGTCACCTAGGCACCCCTCTTTTGTTCTTTTTCTAATTGGATTTTTTTAAACTGTTGAGTTGTGAAAATTCTTTATGTGTTCTATATACAAGGCCTGTATTGGATACATGGCTTGCAAATATTTTCTTTTACCCTGCAGCTTGTTTTTTTTATCCTCTTCTCAGGGTCTTTCAAAGGGAAAATGTTTTTATTTTTGTTAGGGTCCAATATACCAACCTTTTCATTTTATGGATTGTGCTTTTGGTGCCAAGTCTAAAAACTCTTTGGCTGGCTCTAAGTCCTGAAGTTTTTTTTTTTTTTTAATTTTATTTATTTATTCATGAGAGACAGAGAGAGAGAGAGAGAGAGAGAGGCAGAGACACAGGCAGAGGGAGAAGCAGGCTCCATGCAGGGAGCCCGACGTGGGACTCAATCCTGGGAATCCGGAATCACACTCTGGGCCAAAGGCAGATGCTCTACCACTGAGCCACCCAGATGTCCCTGAAGATTTTTTTTTACCATGTTTTTCCTAAACTTTTTATAGTTTTACATTTAAATCTGTGATCCATTTTTTAGAAATTTATTCATTTGAGAGAGAGAGCTTGTGCAGGAGTCAGGGGATGGCAGAAGCAGAGGCAGAGCCCCCACAGTGGGCTGGATTTCACGAAAGATCAGGACCTGACCCAAATCATGAGTAGGATGCTTAACCAACTGAGCCGCCAAAGTGCCCCTTTATGATCCATTTGTTTTGTTTTTTAAGATTTTATTTATTTATTTATTCATGAGAGACACAGAGAGAGAGGCCGAGTCATAGGCAGAGGGAGAAGCAGGCTCCATGCACCGGGAGCCCGACGCGGGACTCCATCCCGGGTCTCCAGGATCGCGCCCTGGGCTGAAGGCAGGCGCCAAACCGCTGCGCCACCCAGGGATCCCCTATGATCCATTTTGAAAGAATCTTTGTTTAAGGTGGAGGTGTAGGTAGATGTTCTTTCCTTTTTTCTTTGCTTGCATATGTCCAATTCCTTCAGCAGTATGTATATAATTATATATATATATAATTTTAAGTAACCTCTACACGTAGCCTAGGGCTCAGACTCACAACCTCAAGATCAGGACTTTCCAACTGTACAGACTGAGCCAGTCCAGAGTCGCAGGACCAGCTGTTGAAAAGACACCTGATTCCTCTTCGTGCCTTAGCCCTTATCCTATGGCAGTCGGTGTGATCTTTTTTTTTTTTTTTTTACATGTATCAGATGATGTCACTCCCTGTTCAAAACCTTCCCGTGGCACCGCAACGTAACCCGGCCTCTCTCCGATGTCATTTCCTGCCCCTGGATGCCCACTGTAGTAATATTCCGCAGATAGTCACCAGACTTGCTCCCTCGCTGCATGCAGGTCTAGTCCATTGTCACTTTCTGAGATCCATTTTTTTTCCCAGCCAAGCTTTTAAAACTGCTTACTGCTTTCAGTCTTTCTCCCTTGCCGTGCTTCTTTCTTTCTTTCTTTCTTTCTTTCTTTCTTTCTTTCTTTCTTTCTTTCTTTCTTTCTTTCTTTCTTTCTTCTTTTCTTTCTTTCTTTCTTTCTTTCTTTCTTTCTTTCTTTTTCTTTCTTTCCTTCCTTTCCTTCCTTCCTTCCTTCTTTTCTTTTTTCTTTTCTTTTCTTTTTTCTTTTCTTTCAAGATTTTATTTATTTATCCATGACAGACACAGAGAGAGAGGCAGAGAGTGGGGCAGAGGGAGAAGGACTCGATCCCAGGACCCAGGACCACGCCCTGAGCCGAGGGCGGGCGCTCAGCCCGAGCCACGCAGGCGCCGCTTGCCTGCCTTTCCGGGCGGCACGAACGTCGCGCCCCGTACTCTCTACCACGCTGCTCGGTTACTCTTGGTCCCCATTCCCGACCCCACCACAGTCTCCAGGCGCGTTCACTGCTGTCCCCTCGGGCCCCGCAATGGCGCCCGGCACACAGCAGGTGCTCAATTACGAATGCAGCGCTTGCTAGGCTGGAAAGAATGAGTAACTGTAAAGTGAGAACGACCGGTCTACTTCCAGGTCAGGTGCCCGTCCGGACTTCAGGCAAAGTGGGAGCGCCACCTCTCGGGAAGTCAACTTACTGGAGAATGGAGGAAGTGAGTCAGACAGTCTTACGGGGCGGGGGCGGGGGGAGAAAAGGGCAGAGAGCCGGAAGAACAAGGAAAGGTGCCGGAAGTTAAGCCTAGGAATGTTGCTCACTAGAATGACATCCGACTCCCGAGAGGAAGCGGGAAGCGTGGCTGGCCCAGGGGTGTTCTGCAGAACGGGCTCCCCGGCAGCCGATCCGGAAAGAAGCGTTCCGCGCCGGTAGGTGCCAGGAACCACGTGGGGCCGGGGCGTGTTTCCGGTGCCGGCGGCGCCAGGAGGAGTTGCGGCGGTAGCAGCTGGAAAGGTGAGAGGCTCTGGGGTCTTGAGAAGAAGGGGAGAGTGCTGGGGTCGGGAGAGGGGGGCGGCGGTGGGGTGGGCTGAGTGTTGCTCCGGGCGGTGGCGCGAGGGATCGGATGGGAGGGAAGGGCGGCAGCGCCCGCGGACAGGTGCAGACCCGGCCGCGCAGTCCCGCCCCACGTGGCTGCCTTTGCCAGCAGGCCACGTCCGCCGGGTGGTGCCCTGTCTGCCTCCAGCGCACGCAGAGCTGGGCACGGGGTTGGGGTTCTGTAAGTGCTTGCTGAATGAATGAATGAATGAGTGAGTGAGTGAGTGAGTGAGTGACGTGTGTGTGCTTGGGTTGGAATGGAGCACGTTTATGGGTATAAATGGGATGGGTATGGGGACCGTTTGTGGCTCGGTAGCCCCATTTTCTCCTGGGGAATCCATACTGGTCCGCAGCTTCCATTGGGATTTCTCCGGCAGTCCTTGGGCTTTGTCTCTTTTTCTTGGAGGGGCAGCGCGGTTACCACTTAAGACCTTGTCTTTTTTTTTAAGATATTTTATTTATTTATTCATGAGAGACACACACACACACACAGAGAGGCAGAGACACAGGCAGAGAGAGAAGCAGGCTCCGCGTAGGGAGCCTGATGTGGGACTCGATCCTGGGACTCCAGGATCAGCCCTGGGCCAAAGGCAGGCGCTCAACCACTGAGCCACCCAGGGATCCCCCTTAAGACCTTTTCTTTGCTCTTACCGAATGCGAGATCATGTGGCTAGGTACCAGGGACAGACGCAGGAGCAAACCATCCCCGTATACAGGCCGCAGACCAGTGTGTGTGTGTGGGGGGGGGGGGGGACACAAACTAAAGATAATATATATGTATTTTTAAAGATTTTACTTACTCATGAGAGACATACAGGAAGGCAGAGACCTAGGCAGAGGGAGAAGCAGGCTCCCTGTGGGGAGCCCGATTGGGGACTCTGATCCCAGGACCCCGGAAACAAGACCTGAGCCAAAGGTTCAACCACTGAAACACCCAGGCCTTCCAGAAATTAAAATATATTAAGGTGTCATAATAAGAGCTTAACTAACCTACAGGAAGATAGAGCCAGGAGGTGGTGTGGCTGTCCTCATTAGGGATTGACCTTCAAGGTCAGGGGTCTCCTCCTTCCCTTCTTGTGAAGGCAGAGCAAGTCTTGAGCCCAGTTTTCTCTGTAAAAGGCAAGATACGAGATTGACATTCTCTAGGCAGACTCGTTCCTGCGTGATGTCCCAGCTAAGATACTACTAATGGCTCTAGTTCTTCCACCATCCACCTTTCTCTGGTGTGTCTTATGATGTAGCATAAATTGTATCCGGTTGGGAAATCCAGATTTTTTTGCCCTCATTTTGGTGCTCTAGATTTGTTTTCTTGTTTTAAAATGAGGGCGATTGTAATGAAATAATCTCCAAAACCCCTCCCAGTTCTAATACCATGACTGTGGCAGTGGGTTAGACTGTATTTCATTCTGCCTTGGACCTGACACCACTTTATCACTGTAGTTTCTTCTCTGGATAAATCAGAAGGACAATATCTTTTCTTTTCTTTTCTTTTCTTTTCTTTTTTTTTTTTTTTAAACATCCACTACCTTAGTTATGCCACAGTACAGGTTAATAGAAGCTTTTAAGTCAAATGGGATAGAAAAAATAGCCCCTGCTTTTGGACCCTTGCCCACCCTGGGATATTAGTTCAGGAATAAGGGGACTGAGAAGGAATTGGGGTTTTGTTTTTGCTTAGGGAAAAATTTTTTCCCCCCTTAGGAACATTTTTTTACACACGGGCTATTCCAGAGTTTTGTCCGTATAGCACCTTGTAATGAATACATTCGTACACTGCAATAGCACACTATTCTTTTTTCTAAGATTTTGTTAATTTATTTTAGAGAGCATGCGAGCATGAGCAGGGAGGAGCAGAGGGGGAGGGGAGAAAGAATCTGAAGCAGACTGCTCTCTGAGGCTCTCAATGTGAGGCTCAGTCCCCTGACCCTGAGATCATGACCCAGGCTGAAATCAAGAGTTGGACACTCAATCGACTGAGCTGCCCTCGTGCCCCTTTAGCACACTGTTCTTACTGGTATATAGGACTAGCACTGTAGGAACATTGTGTATACATATATCTTTAAAGTTGCTTTAAAAGTAGCACAGTGTGGTGAGCACACTAGGCATTGGGTTTTTACCTGAGAGACTTGGAGTTGGCATGACAGATTTAAACCAGCTTTATGGGGTAATCGGCTTGCGATGGATAATGATGTAGGCAGGATATTCCGTGCTGTTTCATCCTCCCAGCTGTTTATCCTCAGGACCATGGCCAACAGCGAACGCACCTTCATTGCCATCAAGCCTGATGGAGTCCAGCGCAGCCTCGTGGGAGAGATCATCAAGCGTTTCGAGCAAAAGGGATTCCGCCTCATTGCTATGAAATTAATCCAGGTAAGTGGACTTCACTCTTCATATTTCTGTTTTCTTGGAGTACAAGGGATCATTGTAGGTTAGCCTCCCTGTTCTCCCCTCCCCTCCTCTTTAGCCTTCTTCATGTAGGGTGAACACAAGCATCCTGAAAGCTGGAAACTCACTGGTGGCTAGCACTGTGGCTGAGTCCTACCACAAACCCAGTTTCTGGGACTTCTGGGAATAGCCTCCCCTTACCCTTAGCAGTGCAGAGTTCCACATATTACTACTGCAGCACTGTGATTTCTTCTTTCTTTCCTTTATTTTTAAGCAATCTCCACAGCAATGTGGGGCTCAAACTCAACTCTGAGATCAAGAGTCATAGGCTCCACTGACTGAGCCAGCCAGGCGCCCCTGCCCCCGCTTTTTTCAAAGATTTTAATTTATTCATGAGAGAGGCAGAGGCAGAGGGAGAAGCAGGTTCCCTTGCAGGGAGCCAAATACTGGACTTGATCCCAGGACCCCAGGATCATGACCTTAGCCAGAAGCAACCGCTCAACCGCTGAGCCACCCAGGCGTCCCCCTTTCTTTCCTAAATTTTTATTTTATTTTATTTTTTTCTTCAGATTTTTATTTAAATTCTGGTTAGGTAACATACATGCAATTTTGGTTTCAGGAGAACACTGTGATTTCTGACTCAGAGCCCTGGGCGTGTTTGAGCTCCCAGTCTTGAGCTTCCTGAGCAGATAATTTCAGAGAAATTCCCCTTCCTCCATTCCTCTCTTTAGAGTCAGGCACGTTGATTGTCAGCAAGGAGATTTTTCCATCCTTATTTACCACCCACTTCGTGTCTAGCATAATATTAGGCACCATTAGGGCATGTTGTGGGAAAGCTGTGGTTTTGTCCTTTGGAAGGCCCACTTGAAAACAGCAGAGAGAAATGGCACTTGGAAGAAACCTATAAAGCAGTATTTCAAAAAATGAAAAGGAGGGGGCACCTGAGTGGCACAGTCTCTTAAGCGTCAGACTCTTGGGTTCGGCTTAGGTATCTCAGGGTCATGAGACTGAGTCCCATGTCAGGCTGCCCACAGCAAGGAGTCTGCTTGAGATTGTCTCTCCCTCTCCCTCTGCTCCTCTTGCTCATTTCTCTCTCTCTCTCTCTCTCAAATAAATACATCTTTAAGAAAATTTTTTTAAAACCTCGCAAACCCCCCGAAATGAAAAGGATTAATTAGTCAAGAACCCTTTTTCAGACAGACCTGGGAAATGAGAATTCAGATTCTCAAAGCCTATAAATTAGAGAATGGTCTTTTTCCCCTATTTATAGAGTCATCTTTTTTTTTTTTAATTTTAATTTTTTAAGATTTTATTCATTTGAGAGAGAGAGAGAGTGAGCAAGAGCAGGGGGTGGGGAGTTGGAGATACTCAGATTCCCCGCTGAGCAGGGAGCCCCGCTGAGCAGGGGCTTGATCCCAGGACCCTAGAGTCATGACCTGAGCTGAGCAGATGCTTCATGACTGAGCCCCCCAGGTGCCCCAATAGTCATCTTTGGAGTCTGCTAGTGTATTTTAAATTTAGTTTGATTTGCAATTTAGTTCCTGTGTGATGTTTTAGGAAAACTGCTTTAGTATAAAAGGGAGTAGATGGATGTTAATGCAGGGGGGTATATCATGGAATGATTAGTGCCAGGTGTTAGACAAATATGGCTTTCCAGAGAGTTTGTATATTAAATTAGGTTTTCAAGGCAAAGTGAATTTTTTTTAAAAAATATTTTATTTATTCACGGCCTGAGCCAAAGGCAGACGCTCGACCACTAAGCCACCCAAGCGTCCCGGCAAAGTGAAATTAGAAAGTATTGTTGATTGGGCATTTACCGTGTGCTGGACATGCGTTTTTTCTGGCTCGCATGACAACCCAGAGACGTACTTATTTCTATGCCTATGGTTGTCAGTTATGAGGAACCTGGGGCTTGGAGAGGTTAAGTAATGTATCTGAAGGCACATAGTGATGGAACAGGGATTTTAACTCTGGTCTCTCTGACCCCTAAGTGCATGCATTTTTTTCCACTACACTCAGTTTCCTATCAAGGATATGGGCTTGATGAAGATGGACAGCTGCCAGGAGCCTACAGAGTTGTTTATATCTGACATGGAGAAGGGTGGAGAGGGGAAACTTGATGTCGCCCCTCTGAAAAAACCCCTGTAATCTGTTCTGCAGATTAAAGATAACCAGAACCAATTAGTAGAATTAAAACAGTGTTCGGGGAAGGGAAGGTCAAGTCAGTGTGTGTCAGGAGACTGCCCCTAGTAGTCTTCCAGGGGGATTGGAGGGGATGGGAGAGGAATTGCTAACACGGCTGGTCATGTGGCAGTGTCATTTTACTTTGGCAAGTAACGATCAACAAGAGGCTGAATGGTAGGATGATTTGGATATGCTTTCTGGCAGCAGATCTGCCCATGTGTGGGTCTCCCTGCAGTGTGCAGTACTATAGAACTGGAAAAACTGAGTCCTTGTTAGACCCTGAACAGGCCCTGTGCGCAGTGGCAAAGAGCACAGCCGAGGTAGTTGGAATTGCCAAGCAGCTGGTTTGCTCTCTAGCTAACTTGATTTGTTCCCACATACCAGCCTTGCAATGTGAGAGTTTCTCATTCCTTCTTCTGCAAAATTATTTATTGCTAGATGTCATGTACTTTGGAGTGATTTGTAAAATACTTGTGGGAATTGCGTAATTGCCACACCCGGTCCCTGGCCTGCATCATCTGAAGAAATGTGAAGTGGTCCTGGGAAGTGGCTGGGTTCAATTTACTTCTCATCGAATGCCAAGGGCTGCCCTCCCACCCCCTTTCCGCTAATATTTTAGTTGAGGCTTGCTCTCAATGAATGGAAAGTCATCATGTTGTTAGTTTTACTGTCTAAAATGGGATGGCTGGATTTGATTCTAAGGTTCTGTGGTATTCCAATCAATCAAGGCCAGTGAGGGAGGAATTGATATAAAGCTTAAGCACTTTTAGTCTCTTGGCACTGCTTCCCTCCAGTCATGTTGGGACTGGATTGGGTTTTAACAGTCAGTGAGCCAAGGCTCACAGTTTAGACAGCAGTGGGAAATGACTAGATTGCTGGTTCTTAGGTCATTAGGGGGCCAATTCTCATTCTCTGCCCTGTTGATTAGGCTTCTGAAGACCTTCTCAAGGAGCACTATATTGACCTGAAGGACCGTCCATTCTTTGCCGGCCTGGTGAAGTACATGCAGTCAGGGCCTGTGGTTGCCATGGTGAGTGTGCACATATGGGATATTGATCGGATGACCCCGCTGGGAGCCAAGAGTCAGGCTTGTGATTCCTGCATCTGATGCCAGGTCCTTATTGATACAGACGAAATAGGGGCTGGGAGGATTGGGCAGTTAAGGTGTGAGTTGGCTCTCTGACCCACCAAAGGCAACATATATCTGTTTGTTAAACTGAAGACTCATAGTGACTCATAGCTGGGAGCAATTGGGAGAGGTCACTATACTTCTGGAGAGCAGGGAGATTGTTTCTAGCTTATTGCAGAAATTCTCCAAGTATGTACTAGTTGTCCTCATTGTGCCAGGCTTTGTTCCAGACACTGGGGATACAGTCCAGAATGAAGACAAAATAGGTACTTTTTTTCATAGCTTTGCTTGCCTACACATCTTGACAGGGGAAGATGGGCAGATCATGAAGAAATAAAAATATGTGTGTGTATGTGTGTGTGTGTGTATAATATATATATATATATATATATATATATATATAAAAGCTGGCAATTAGTGATATGCACGGAAATGAAAAAGGATGAGGTGGCCACTTTAGATCGGGTAGTCAAGGAACATGCTTTTCAATCTGAGATTAGAGTGAGAAGAGGGAACCAGACATACATAACATCATGTTGAAGAGCACTCTCATCAAGAAAACAGCATGTGCAAAGGGCCTGGACTTTTTGAAGTCCAGAAAGAAGGTTGGAGTAGCTAGAGCCTGGTGGGTAAAAGAGAAGGTCAGGTAACAGGAGTCCAGAGGCACAGGCCCGGGCCAGAGTAGGCAGGACTGTGCTGGCTATGTACTTCATGAGCTCCAGGACGGATGCTATGGGAGGTCCTACAGTAGGCATTTATAAAAGGCTGCTCTGGCTGCTTTGTCAAGAATGGATTGTAGAAAAGCAGGAGTTGGGGCAGAGAGATGAGTACTTCCAGTTTGGAACAAGTGGATGCTCTGTAACTATTCTTCAATGTTAAGGGGGCTTTTTGTTTTCTTTGAATTAATAGTTTACAGATTTTCTGCTGAGATTGGTTTTCTTCCTTGACCATATATTTTTTATCCTTGGAGGTGTGGGAGGGCCTGAATGTGGTGAAGACAGGCCGAGTGATGCTCGGGGAGACCAACCCGGCGGACTCCAAACCTGGGACCATCCGTGGGGACTTTTGCATCCAAGTTGGCAGGTGGGAGTTGGTGCTTTTTGCCCTTTTCCAAAATCTGAGGTGACACAAGAATTTGGGTTCCTTGGGCACCTGGCTGCTTCAGTTGGTTGAGCATGTGACTGTTGATCTTGGGGTTATAAGTTCGAGCCTCATTTTGGGTGGAGAGATTACTTTAACTTTATTTCATTCATTCATTCATTCATTCATTCATTCATTTATTTATAAAGATTTTATTTATTTATTCATGAGAGACATAGAGGGAGAGGCAGAGACATAGGCAGAGGGAGAAGCAGGCCTCCCCATGGGGAGCCCGATGTGGGACTTGATCCCGGGACTCCAGGATCATGCCCTGGGCCGAAGGCAGACAATCAACTGCTGAGCCACCCAGGCGTCCCTATTTTTTTTTTTTTTTAAGATTTTATTTTTTTATTCATGAGAGACACAGAGAAGCAGAGACATAGGTAGAGGGATCAGCAGGCTCCCTATGGGGAGCCTGATGTGGGATTTGATCCTAGGACCTTGACCCCAGCCAAAGGCAGATGCTCAACCACTGAGCCACCCAGGTGCCCCTAGAGGTTACTTTTTAAAAAATGTTAAAAAAAGAGATTTGGGTTCCTGAGATTGGGATGGACATGATACCGTATGCACATCAGTTTAACATTAGTTCATTGTTTTTTTCCCCTCTGAAATTGGCTTTGGGTTAGTGAGCTCTCTGCCATTGGCCGTCGGCACCATTGTGGCTGTGCCTGTCTTGAGAGGGTAGAACTGGTACCACGCTTTGTTGGCCAGAGTCCTCTGGCGACTGGAGTGCAGGCAGGACATTTTTCATCCTTACCAGTTTTAACTGCAGTTGTGGGCTTTTTCTTTTAATGTGGACTCATGTACAGGGAGCTTTGGCTTTTTCTGCTGCAGGGGCTGTAAGCTTTCTGGCAGTGGGAATGAGGGGGGCTTCTGGGCAGTTTAATGCTTTGAGTCTTGGTAACCTGGCCATCTCTTTCCCTGTCCAGGAACATTATCCATGGCAGCGATTCTGTGGAGAGTGCGGAGAAGGAGATTGGCTTGTGGTTCCAGCCTGAAGAGCTGGTGGATTACAAGAGCTGTGCTCAGAACTGGATTTATGAGTGACGAGTGATGAGGGAGCAGACCTCAGCGCTTTGCCCATTCCATTCCCTTTCCCTCCCATGAGCAAGGGGCCAGGCTCTTGCAAATCCAGTGATTTTTGAGAACTTCCTTATAACCTGGAGGGGACCTCTTGGAGCTGGGAGTGCTTCCCGTACAGTATTATGGGCTGCCATCAGATTAAAATGTTTCATCCCATTGTAAGATTCATTGAGTTGATTTCTTTGTATTGCTCTATTGCTTTGTATTTTGTATTCTTATCCATTTACTCTGGCTAACCTGAACTAACAGAGAATGTAAATACTATGTAAATTATTTTTATTGGCCTGAGATCACACATACATAGTCTCTTTCTGTCTCTCTCTGTTTGCCTGTCCCTCTCTTCACCCCTGCATCCCATCCACTTTTGCCACTGAGCCAGTCAGCATTCATCCAGGAAAGATGGTCTAGGTTACCAAGACTGTAACTGGGTGCAGAGGATTCATTGGAAATAAAAGATATCCTTCCTGGTCTTGAGAAGCTGTCAGGGACTCTGTGGATGGGGGAGTGTGAGAACTTGTAACTATTCCAAAACAGGATAGTATGCCTGGGTCCCTGGGATGACCTCAGAAGAAGCAGGTGAAATCGTGGGAGTAGCTTTGATTTGTTAGGGCACTGATTTGGTTGCTTTAACAGAAGCAAGAAAGATGGAAATTTACTTATCTTTTATTTAAAAGTCTAAACTAGAAATCTAATGTACAGCACTGTGTTTATAGTTCACAATATTGTATTGTGTACTTGAAATTTGCTAAAAGTTTTTATTTATTTATTCATGAGAGACACAGAGACATAGGTAGAGGGAGAAGCCGGCTTCCTATGGGGAGCCTGATGTGGGACTCAATTCCAGGACCCCAGGATCATGCCCCAAGCCAAAGGCAGCGGATCAACCACTGAGCCACCCAAGCGTCCCTAAGGGTAGATCTTAAGTGTACTCACCACACACAAAATGGTAACTATATGAAGTGATATGTTCCTTAGCTTAAGTGTGATCATTTTACAACATACGTAAATTAAAATATCAGGTTGTATACCTTAAATAACAAGTTTTATTTGCCAGTTATACCTCAATAAAGCTGCAAAAAAGTCTTAAGTAGGTATGTAGGGGTGGTGATGGCAGTGAGATTCTGATCCTTGAGTTTGGGGACCCATTTCCTTCTCAGCAATGTAACATGCCTTACCACCTGTATGTGTGCCTAATGGCAAGTTGGGAAGGGAAGTAGATTGTTCCTTTCTTTTAAGGAACCCTTAAAAGAAGGTGTAACCCTGTACCACCTTCGCTCTCCACCCATCTCATTGGCCAGAACTTCGTGTGCAAGTCTCTTGCTGCAAGAGTGGAAAGTATTTTTATTTGCGCAACCTTATGCCCAGAGAATACTCAGGAGCTCTCCTAGAAGGGGGAAGGTGAGAATACATATGGACAATTACTTTGGCCTCAGACGTTAGTGTTTCTTGGTATTTTCCCTGTTCACCTGGCTTTGGTAGGGGCAGTAGAGAGGAGGGGAGTTGGGAGACGTTGTTTTTCCAGCTTCTCTGGGGTGTACCTGACGAAATTGTAAGATTATTTGAAGTGTGCAGTGACAGTTGACATATGTAGACTTTGTGAAAGAATTTCCTCCATGGGAGCTAGGACTTCCACACAGTTGAGGACTAGATGCATTTCTATCTCATACAAAGCATGGCCTGTTTTTGGTGAGGGGAGTGAGGTAAAGTACCAGTACCTTCAGGGAAGGGATTCGTGTGTGGTGAGGCAGCAGGGTAATACCCTGCTCAGTTAAGTGCCCTCCAGGAAGGAGGAGGAAAGCAAAGGGCAGAAGGCTGCTGCTCACTGTACTGCAGGACCTGTGATGACGGGACCAAAGGGGCAAACAGCTCTCTGCAGTGAAATTCCCAGATTCTTTCCCACAGTTGACACTGGGTAACTGAGAAGGAAGTCCAAATTCCAGTGCTTCACCTGGAAGCCCAAGGGAACACTGGCTGTCTCTTCCCCAGAGTGTATTGTGTCTTTTATTTATTTTTTTTTAAGATTTATTTATCTGAGATAGAGAGCGAGCACGAGCAGGGAGGAGAGGAAGAGGGAGAAGCTGATGCCCCATTTGAGCAGGGAGCCCGATAAAGGCTCCATCCCAGGGCCCAGAGATCATGACCCAAGCCAAAGCCAGACGTTTCCCCAAACGAGCCCCCCGGGGTCCCCCAGGCTTGTGACTTAATGCCCTGCGACTAGAAATTGGGAAGTCACGGTGTAATACCGGGCTGGCTTGTCCTCTTGCAGCCAGGGTGCAGGGGTGCAAGGACACCTGGGTCCAGGGGGCCCACAGAGAGCAGGTTCCATCGCTCCAGGCTGACAAAACTGAAAGGTGTGGTCACGTGGAAGAAAATGTTTTTCAGGGAGGCCAACACTAGGAGGGCTGGACCAACGTCTGAAAGACCAGCTCTCAAGCGCTGAAAATACTGTTATTATTATTATTATTTTTTAAAGACTCTATTTATTTGACAGCACAAGCGGGGGGAGTGGCAGGCACAGAGGGGGAGGCAGGCTCCCCACCAAGCAGGGAGCAGGATGCGGGGCTGCGTCCCGGGACCCTGCGGTCATGACCTGAGCTGAAGGCGGACGCTTAAGGCCTGAGCCACCCAGGCGCCCCAACCTCCAGTCCTCTAGAAGGAAAGTGTGGGGCAGAGGTCAGTGGGTACCTGCATGAGGGCAGGGGCGGTCCAATCCGTCAGTGTTTCGGGGTCGGCCGTGCGAGTCCTTGTTGCTCGAGGGGGTCGTGTCGGTTCCCGTCGCCGTTCGCCGAGCTGAGAGCGAACCTGGAGGGCGGTCATCGCTGCCGAGGCCGAGCTCGGCACGGAGGTAGCCACGCCCTTCAGGCCAGCAGCGACCGGTGATCAGCGCAGGGCCCGGCGCCCTCGGGGAGGCGTGCGCTTCCCGCCGCCAGCTCGCTGTCCCGAGGCGGCCCGTCACGGGGCCTCCGCCCGGCGGGACGGTGTCCGCGGCGGCGAGGAGAGGAACGCGGCGCGGTGTGCCCTCGGGGCAGGCACGGTTTCGGTCCCGCAGCCGGGGATCCTGTCAGGGGCGCGTCCCCGCGGGGCCGGAGAGCCTGAGCACACAGGGCGCGTGCGCGGGCGCGGCGGGGGCGCGCGCGGAGAGCTGGGGCCGGCGGCGGGGGCTGCGGCCGCGGGACCCACACCCGGGCCGGGCGACGAAGCCACTTCCGGCCCCCGAGCCCCCGGGGCGGGGACAGCGGCCCGGGCCGCGTCGGCCTCGCGGGTTGGGCGACGGGCGTCCGGGGTGTGGCCGTCGCGCAGCCCTCCTCCCGGGCCGCCCCGGGCCCCGCCGCTCGCCCCACGTCTCGCTCCCGGCCCGCCGCGCAGCCAGCTTCCCGGTAGGGCGCCGCGGGACCTCCCCCACCGGCCCCGGGCCTCCCGGCGGGGCACCAGCCCCCCTCCCACGGGGCGGCCGGCGGGCGCGCGTCCCCGGGGGGCGGGGGGCGGGGGCCGGGGGCCGGGGGCCGGGGGCGGGGGCGAGCCCCGGGCCTGGGTCCGCGCGGCCGCGGGGCCCTGAGCCGGCCTGTCGCCCGCAGGCCATGGCCCAGCAGGAGCGCACGTTCATCGCCATCAAGCCGGACGGCGTGCAGCGCGGCCTCGTGGGCGACATCGTCAAGCGCTTCGAGCAGAAGGGGTTCCGCCTCGTGGCCATGAAGTTCCTGCGGGTAACGCGGCCCCCGCCCCCGCCCCGCCCCCGCCCCGGCCCCGGCCCCGGCCCCGGCCCCGGGCGGCGGGCGCCCCTCCTCCTGCCCGCGCCCCCACCCACCGACCCCCGCGCCCCCGCCGCCCCCGCCCGGCCCCGAGGCCCGCGAGCACCCGCGCCCTCGCCAGGTTAACGGAGGTGACGTGTCGGCCGCCGGGGAGCGGGGGCGCGGGCCCGCGGGCCAAGCCTCCTCCCCCCCCCCCCCCCCGGCCGGCCCCCGCCCCCGCCCCCGGCCGCTCTCCTCCCCGGGTTTAGGGCAGTGCCCGGCATTTCCGCCCTCTGCTTGGGGCACAGATCTGGACTTTAAGGGAGAACTATTGAAATCTTGACCAAGCCCATCTGGGAAGAGGAGAACGTTCCAGTTAACATCCGAAATGTCGGAAAGGACACTGGGAGATGGGCCGGGAGAGTGGCTATGATCTCTCTCTGACCCGTCTCCTTCAAAGGCAGCCAACGCTTACTTAACCCTCCACATCTAGATCTTCACACCACCTACTTTTTAGGATTATAACACCCCTAATACCATGGACATTTTGAGGGTTTCTTCATGATCAGGACAGTCTTTATGCTAAAAGAGCATGGAGCTTGGATAGGATTTATATATGAACCCCTTAGATGTGGGCTAACTTACGCAACTGGATTTTTGGAGAACCTGCCTTGTGAATGGGTGGGGGGGGGGGATTCTGAGGATGGGATAGAGCCATAATTCAGCTTTATCCAGTTTACTTCCTAACTGCGACCTCCTGTTCCATGCCAGGCCTCTGAGGACCTCCTGAAGCAGCACTACATTGACCTGAAGGACCGCCCCTTCTACCCGGGGCTGGTGAAGTACATGCACTCCGGACCTGTTGTGGCCATGGCACGTGCTCGTGGGGGCGGGCAGGGAGATGGGGTGGGTGTGGGGCAGGAGTGTGGGGAACACAAATGCGGGCTGCTACAGAACCCGACTTGCTCAATGCTGGGGTGTCCTTTTTTTTTTTTTTTTCTTCTTAAGATTTTATGTATTTACTCATTAGAGACACAGAGAGAGAGAGGCAGAGACACAGGTAGAGGGAGCAGCAGGGTCCATGCAAGGAACCCGACGTGGGACTTGATCCCAGGTCTCCAGGATCATGCCCTGGGCTGAAGGTGGAAGGTGGTGCTAAACTGCTGATCCCACCCAAGGATCCCTGGGGTGTCCTCTTTTTAGACATTTTCCCAGCTACTTTAAATTCCTTTTTTTGAATTTTTTTTTTTTATTTTAAAGATTTTGTTTAAGGAAGCCTGGGTGGCTCAGCGGCTTAGTGCCGCCTTCGGCCCAGGGCCTGATGTCCTTCCCACTGACCCCATCCCACCTGCTTGCTTTCCTCTACCCCTTGACTGTTTCTCCTCCTGTTTGTGGCCGCCTGAGGTTCCTCAGTCCTATTCAGCTTCCTCTTAGGTGGGAAGTCCCCATGTTGGGTAGATGGTGTCCATGTACCTGAGCAGTGCACTCAGGTTGGAGAGCAGACCATCTCCAAGCTCCTCTGGTCTATGGGGGTGAGCTGGTGAACCGGGTCAGCCATTACTCTTGATTCTGAGGCAGGGGTGAAGCTTTGTTCTCAATGGTCCCAAATGACAGATCTTATGTGGTTCCTTTGCCCTACTGGTTTCCAGGTCTGGGAGGGACTGAATGTGGTGAAGACAGGAAGAATGATGCTCGGGGAGACCAACCCAGCAGATTCTAAGCCAGGCACCATTCGTGGGGACTTCTGCATTCAAGTTGGCAGGTAAATCCTGAGGAGCGCTGAGACTTTTTCTCAAAGCCACTTAAATGAGGGGTATGAGATATTTTTGGCATATTTCAATTTTAGGAAAACTTGAACTTTTACAAGTGGGTGATAGTGATCACTGGATGGACATTTTCTTTTTTTTTTTTTTTTTTTTTTTTTTTTAATTTTTATTTATTTATGATAGTCACACACAGAGAGAGAGAGAGAGAGAGAGAGAGAGAGAGGCAGAGACACAGGCAGAGGGAGAAGCAGGCTCCATGCACCGGGAGCCCGACGTGGGATTCGATCCTGAGTCTCCAGGATCGCGCCCTGGGCCAAAGGCAGGCGCCAAACCGCTGCGCCACCCAGGGATCCCTGGATGGACATTTTCTTCAATAATTATTTCCCTTGGCTACTTAAAATTTTAACTGAGACCTCACCCAAGGGAGCTGCATGTGGTAGGTCCTGTGGGACACAGCAGAAAGCCAGTGGGGAAAAGCCTCTGCTCTTGGCTGTACTGTGTCCATGGGGGTGGCGCTAACCTTTTGGTTCCCTCACTATATGAAATCTACAAAAACTCTGTATAAAGATCTAAATGGAATAAAGGGATTGTCAGTGAATGTGAATGTTTTGGTTGGCTTTGCAAATGAGTGTTAATAAGAAAATGCTGCAGAAATGGCCCTTGATAATGAATGTACCTCGTGTAGTTTGGATATTGGTCTGGTTATCCCTATTTTCAAAATTCGAGAAGTAGTTGTTTGTGACATAGTCTTGGGGTACAAGCTTTGTTTTGGAAACTTGGGAATATAATAAAGTTGAGCTAGGGAATACTTTTGATCAAAAAAAATCTATTATTTTATAGTTGCAGGTTTTGTTTTGTTGTGAAGAGAGAATAAGCATGTGTGCAGGGAATGGGGAGTTGGTTGGGGGAGGGACAGAGGGAGAAACTCCTAAACAGACTCCTCAATGAGTGCCAAGCCCCACACAGGGCTCCATCTCGTGACCCCGAGATCATGACCTGAGCCAGAATCAGGAGTCAGACACTCACTGCCTGAGCCCCCCAACCCTCCTTCTATATTTGTAGTTTCTTTTAAGAGGAAATACTTTGGGGGTAGTCTCTTGCTTCATATGGCAATTTGGCTGAAAAGGTCTGCAGTGACTATCCTTTGCCTTAGCCATAAACAGACTTTTGCACTTAAAATGTGGTGACTTGGGGCACCTGGGTGGCTCAGTAGGTCTCAGCTCAGGTCTTGATCTCAGGGGCATGAGTTGAAGCCCCACGTTGGGCTCCAAGCTGCATGTGAAGCCTACTTTAAAACAAAATATATGGTAACTAATAATTGTCCTCTTTCTTAGGAACATCATTCATGGTAGTGATTCAGTAAAAAGTGCAGAGAAAGAAATCAGCCTATGGTTTAAGCCTGAAGAGTTGGTTGACTACAAGTCCTGTGCTTTTGACTGGATTTATGAATAAAAGATGGACACAGCATTAGTTCCCTTTGGCACCACTTTATATGTCCCTGGACATAGCTCTTCATTCCAGTGACTTGGAAGTAATAGAATCAATCTTTCTTTTCTAAAACGTACTTAACCAATAAAGCCTTTGGAAACTGGTGTAGTCTACTGTGCTTGCTTGATTCTACCCTGGAAGAAGTGACTTCCTTCCTGGGCTTTCGTAGCATTATACAGAACTAAATCATCCCGCTTACCATGGACGAATGATGTGACCCTTCTCAGCACCAGAGTGTACTTTTAGACTCTAGGTGGTCAAGTAGAGAGGCTGAAGAGGACAAGTATGGCACTGTGTGTCTAAACTAAAAAGGAAGTAATGAAAATAAATACTCCATCTCCCTAGAGGAATTAGAAATGTGTATTTCTGTACAAAGAGTTTGTTGAAATTCAAGGGAAACACAGAACAGTCAAGTTGTCCAGATTCACATTTTTGTTGACTGACGACTGGGCAAGTGATGAAATGGAAGCCTAAAGACATCTGTAAAATGAGGATATACCCCTGCAAAGCAGGTTTAAAAGAAAGAACGGATCTAGTGCCTAGCCCCTCGGACCCCTGTTCCCTGAAACCTTATTCCACTACTCACTCTTCCCTAGGGTGAGATATTTATCATGCCTGTTTTCTGGGCTACATGCAATGGTTACAAAATTCTTACTGCCTGCTTTTAAGGTTAATTTCACTAGAATGGCACGGTTGTAAGATAATACCAAATAGCACCCATCAGTTTAAATGATCACGATCACCTGCAGTCGGTTTTTTTAATTTTTAAAAATATTCATTTATTCATGAGACCCAGAGAGAGAGGCAGGTTCCCTGCAGGGAGCCTGATGGCAGGACTTGATCCTGGATCCTGGGATCACAGCCTGAGACAACCACTGAGCCACCCAGGTGTCCCTTGGAGTCTGGTTTGGAATTTGGAGACTATGGGCACCCTGGGTGGCTCAGTCAGTCAAGTGTCTGACTCTTGGTTGCAGCTCAGGTCACCGTCTCAGGGCTGTGAGATTGAGCCCTGTGTGGGGATCCGGGCTGGGCATGGAGCTTGCTTGTCATTCTCTATCTCATTCTGCCCCCTGACCCCTGCACACCTCAATTCTCTCGCTAAAAAAAAAAAAAATAAAATGCATTACTTTCTCATTTAATTATTTTTTTTCATCATGGTAAATACTCTTTAATCCTCCCCACCTCCCCTCTAGTAACTGCCAGTTCTCTATAATTAAGAGACTGTTTCTTGGTTTCTATTTTCCCCTTTGCTCATTTGCTTTTTAAATTTCACAGAGAAGGTAAAATCATGTGGTAGTTATCTTTCTCCAACTTCACCTAGCATTATACTTTAGCTCCATCCATGTTGTTCCAAATGGCAAGGTTTCACTCTTTTTTATTTTTATAGCTAAATAGTCCTCCATATGTATCTATCCACCCACTACATCTTATCCATTCATCTACTGATGGACACGGGCTGCTACCATCATTTGGCTGTTGTAAATAATGCTGCAAATGAATACAAGGATGCAAGAATCCTTTTGCCTTAGTGTTTTTGTATTCTATGGATAAATACCCAGTAATGCAATTACTGGATGTAGGGTACTTCTATTTTTAAAAGAATTTTATTTATTCGAGAGAGAGAGAGAGAGAGAGAGAGGCAGAGAGAGAAGCAGGCTCCATGCAGGGAGCCTGACATGGGACTCAATCCTGGGTCTCCAGGATCACACCCTGGGCTGAAGGCAGGCGCTAAACCACTGTGCCACTGGGTCTGCCCTAGGGTACTTCTATTTTTAACTTTTTGAGAAACTTCCATACTGTTTTTCAGAGTGGCTGCACCAGTGTGCAATCCCAGCAGTGCAAGAGGATTCCTTTTTCTCTACATCCTCACCAATACTTGTGTTTTTAATTTTAGCCATTCTGACAGGTGTTAGGTGATACCTCATTGTAGTTTTGATTTGTATTTCTCTGATGATAAGGGATGATGAGCCCATATTTTCATGTGCCTAATGGCCATTTGTATTTTTCTTTTTTTTTTTTTTAAGGTTTTATTTATTCATGAGAGACAGAGAGAGAGAGGCAGAGACATAGGCAGAGGGAGGAGAAGCAGGCTCCAAGCAGGAGCCCGATGTGGAACTTGATCCCAGAACTCCAGGATCACATCTTGAGCGGATCCTGCTGAGCCACCCAGGTGTCCCTGTATTTTTTTTTATTAAAAAAAAAAGATTTTATTTATTTATTCATGAGAGAGAGAGAGAGAGAGGCAGAGACACAGGCAGAGGGAGAAGCAGGCTCCATGCAGTGAGCTGGACATGAGACTCAATCCCAGATCTCCAGGATCAGGCCCTCGGCTGAAAGTGGCGCTAAACCGCTGAGCCACCTGGGCTGCCCTGTATTTCTTCTTTAAAATGCATTACTTGGGGTGCCTGGGTGGCTCAGTCAGTTAAGCATCTGCTTTCAGCTCAGGTCAAGATCCCAACATCTTGGGATTGAGCCCCATGGCTGGCTCCCTGTTCAGCAGGGAGTCTGCTTCTTTTTCTCTCTCTGCTCCCCATCTCCCCACAGCCCTGCTCGATTTTTCTCTTTCAAATAAATAAAAAAATCTTAAAAAATTTTTTCTTAGGGACGTGTAGGAGGCTCAGTGGTTGAGGGAGTCTGCCTTCAGCCCAGGGCATGATCCTGGAGTCCGGGATTGAGTCCCACATCGGGCTCCCAGCATGGAGCCTGCTTCTCCTTCTGCCTGTGTCTCTGCCTCTCTCTCTGTCTCTGATGAATAAATAAATATTTTTTAAAAATTAAAAAAATTGGGATCCCTGGGTGGCGCAGTGGTTTAGCGCCTGCCTTTGGCCCAGGGCGTGATCCTGGAGACCCAGGATCAAATCCCATGTTGGGCTCCCCGTGCAAGGAGCCTGGTTCTCCCTCTGCCTGTGTCTCTGCCTCTCTCTCTCTGTGACTATCATAAATAAATTAAAAAAATAAACTTTTTAGAAGATTTTATTTATTTAATTTATTTATTTTATTTATTCATGAGAGAGAGAGAGAGAGACTGGACTCCAGGATCACGCCCTGGGCTGAAGGCAGGTGAGCCACCCAGGTGTCCCTCAAATAAATAATAAATCTTAAAAAAATTAAAATGTATTACCGTTGGGGTGCTTGAGTGGCTCAGTTAGTTGGGCATCCACTCTTGATTTTAGCTCAGGTCGTCAGCTTAGGGCTGTGGGACTGAGCCATGTCTGCCTCCAGGCCCTGTGCTTAGGGTGGAGTCTGCTTATCTATCTCCCTCTCCTCCTTCTCTCCACCTCCTCTAATAATTGAATAAAATCTTTAAAAAATGCATTACTTTTTACATAGTTATTTTTACATAGCCCTTTTTTGGCCTGCTTGTGAGGCTTAGAATTTTTAACAGGCCAAAATGGGTAGCCCTAGCCCCAGTAACAGCCTGCAAGAGGAAATCCTTTACTGTTGTCCCCTGATCACACGAGGCTGGATAACCACCACAGGAGTAAAGTTACTTGTTTGGGGGAAACACTCGGTACTCTTCAAGCATATGTTGGGCATTAAGCACACAGGAAACTAGTTTTCCCAAGAGGCATGTGATGGTTTAAAGAATAATATGTGTATCTCAAAGCTCATGGGACCGTAAATGAGAACCAAGCTGGGAATTGCAACGTACTAGGCGACCGTTCAAGCCATTTAAGGAAGGAAAGCAGGGCAGAAATTAGGTTCTATATTTTTCTGGCAGTGTTTTCTATTTCTCTAAAGTGTGATGATGAAATTAACCCCAGAAGACCCAATCCATCTATTATCTTACATCCATAAAATTCTCTACAAACTGCTCTTTTAGGAAAAGTTGAATAACTTTAGGAGTTGAATAACTCCTAATGAGTTAGTTGTTGGTAAGGGAGTGTGTCTTGCATTTCCTCTTCACAGAGACAGTAAGAGCCAGCTGGGACCGTTTACATCCCATGAATCCTGTCTGCTGTTGAAGTTAATGGAGCTTAAAGAAAAGCGCCCCCCATCCTGCCCCCACCGCCCCCACCAGCACGCCAACACTGAACCACTATGTTCTAGTTACAGTGATGGGCTCTCCCACCAGTGGTCCATGGTCTCACCTGCCTGTGCTGTAAGCCTTGCCATTTACCTGGGAAATCCTGCCTCAGACGCAGCCACGTCCACACAGGCCCCAAATACTGTTCCTCTCTCGTCAGCCAGGGGTAAACTTTTCCTTACACCTGTGCTCGCTTTCCCCTTATCAGGTCACAGGTTTGGTGAGGAAGGACCCCCCCCACCCCCACTTTCTCCAGGACACACGATTGCTTACAGAAGGCACTTGGGATTTTGAATAAAAAAGGAAACCCCTCGAAGACCAAAGCGTATTAAAGAATTGCTCCGATACGACTTAACTTTAACGTTTTATTTTGTGTAAAAAAAGGGCAAATTTAGTGAATTATTTTCATCTTGTACACAAAGTTATAATTTTAATGCTTTTCACATCCATGCTGAAAATTTGCAGTTTGGTAAAAATGAAAGGAACATAAATTTCTCCGAAGGAATTTTTCACGCCATTATATATACACTTCGTGAGAAAGTCTCAAATACTTTCTCAATGATCACGAGTTACCAAGAAAATAAAAGATTAAATTTGTACAGATATTGATCTAGATATCAAATACATACAGAAATGATGTAAAAACCTTATGCAGTTTACTTTGACCTCTGTCCTCAAAAGGTTTGCCCAGGGACAGATGCTTTTCTTTTGTATAAATGACTGTGGCTTTATTTAAAATATGAAAGTCAAAGGAAGCAAACCCAGTTTCATCACAGTATTTTTAAAATCCCTTCCCAATAGTAAAGGATCATTACCAAATATATAGCACCATAATACAAGGATTGATGGGAGAGGGTATTCACATCACGCAAAATTAATATAATAAAAACAAACAAACACTGAAAACCCGTGTTAGTATCCGTAGAAGAAGTTGATAACAGCTTTAGCTTTCCTCATACACAGCAAGGAAAAGGTTAAAGGGCTTAAACTACCAAAAATCCCCAAATAATCCTAACAGGAAAAAAAATGAAAACAAACCCAAGGTCAGCAGTACGTTTTGAACCATAAAAGAGAACGGGGCTATTGGGTGGTATGACTGGAGTTATGGCTAAGACGTCAACCTCCCCTGCATTAACTTATTTTCTGTTCAGCAGCAGCAGGAGTTAGAGCCTGAACTCTGAGGAGGGCTTCAGACTGTGTTTAGACTGCAGGAAGTCCTCGCCAACCTTTAACTGGTGGTCGTGGGATCAAGACGAGAAACACTTCATGAACAGGTGGGACACTCGAGAACACACAGAGCCTGGTTTTGCTCTATGATTGGAAGCTTCTAAGACCTGGCTACAAATGAGCATTGTACACAGAGCTAATTAACCAGGCTCCAAATCAAATCTCTCCTGGTTTACTCAGTTCCCCACAGAGCCCGTAAGCCCAAGGCACGCCATGCAGCTGGCATCCTGTGCCCCCGTCATGGAACCAGAGCCTGAGAACAAAGATCGTGCTAAGCCCTGCGTTGGAAGTCTTCTAGGCTTTAAGTTTACGGGAAGATTCTTTAAAGTTAAAGATTTGGGAAGTGTGAGGATGTCACATTTACAGTAGGTCCCTCTCAGTAAGGTTGTTTAAGATAAATATCCAGTAATTTAACAGCTGAATTCACATATATTTGACACATGAGAATCAACTTGGCGTTGATATGATCTGCATTTATGCCCCTAAGAGTCAGTATTAAGAAATGTTGACATGCAATTCCATACATTCTTACACTATAAAGTAACAAATTTTACTTCCAGTAGCAACTACAAAACCTTATGTTATTAACCCCTCTTGCATAGAATGAGGTAAACCTGTGCGTATTACCAATGCTATTATTCCCAAAAGTAGAGCAATATTTTAGAAAATAAATTGCTGGTTTTTAATGTTCTATGCATTTTAAAATTCAAACAAAAATCTTACCTAAAACGGTCTCCTGGGGCTTTCCATTACCATTTATTTTTAAAGCATTCCATAGGCTAAAGGACTTTAGAGGTTAATCATTTTGATTAATTTCTAAGTAGCCCTACCTATATTCCAGAGGAGATGGCCAATGTTACCACTCTGAAGAGGCCAGGCTAAGACCCAGAAGCACTTCTAGAACAGATGCAATTAATTCCTGAGAGTTTAGTTTATGAACCTCACTGGTAAACGCTAGAGCTCTCTCATTCAGTCACAACTCAGAAAGTCAGAAAAATGCAGAGAGCAAACCTTTCACCAATTTACCCTTGTATCCTTTTTAAAAAGGAAGCCATGTGAATTTTAAAGTCAGGGAATGTCTGAAATGGTCCAAATCAGTTATTACTGTTAAAATTAATTTTGAATACAATTAAAAGACAATTCATACTATATATATATATATATATATATTTATATATATGGAATTTTAAGAAAATTAAATTCTCTTTCAAATTAGTTTTCTTTTTTTTTTTTTTTAAACAAATCCAGGATAGTTAAAAGCAGAGCTGGAATGATTTTGAATTCTAAACTGATTTTTGGCTTTAGACAACTTTTAATTTGATCCTACTGGTAATACAGAAGAACATCTGTTTTGGGGTGTGGTGATACCAAGTATTATCTAGCAGATGGAGGGAAGTGGCAGAGAACTGATCAGAATCCCTCTTGTGGGGTATCTCTCAGTAAGAAAAAGAAAATGGACGAAGGACAATATTGCATTTTCCCCAACCCCTCAACATGTAGACTGAGATCCTGTTGATCTTGTCAACCATTCCAGTTTAACACTTTAGTGTTAGGATAATTTTAATCATTTTTTTTAATTAAAAGAGAACATATAAAAGTATCCAGAGTTCTTCCAGTTTCATATAGAACTCCAAATAAATTTTCACAGAATGAAAAACATTTCTGTACAAACATTTAAAATGGGCTGCGATAAATGCCAACAAGCAGAATTAATTACCCCTTCCATGATCTATGTGGTGACGAACCCTCCACGAGGGGGGGTTCAGTTGCATATTTCTGCAGCAAAGGAAGCTGGAGATGTGACTGGCCTAACTTCTAAAATCCCAAAATCTCCCAACAGGTACCAAAAAGGTTCATTTGTAATGACAGTTCGTTTGCATTTACAACTATATCCTTCTTAAACATTTCCTTTAATCCTGCTACCTAAACTTTAATCTTACCAAAAAGTTAGAATTTCAGTTGTTAACAATGCACATAAATCCAAACTTGGAAAATATTACAAAATTCTTTCAAAAGCTTCAAATACAACACAAAAATTGTCCATCTTTATAAATTGAAAAATTTCCCCCACGACTAAAATAGTTTCCCCACCCACCTGAAAAATCTGGAACTGAAATTTTCTATGTTTAGCAAAATGTCCCAGTAGAATAGCCCCACTGTACAGCTCGATTGATAATAAATCAGTCCTGTGTAAAATTCTTCCCCTCCCGCCCTCAGTTCTCGAGCCTCCTCAGGGCTCTTGTTTGATGTAGAAGTTGGCAGAGCCATTGCTTTCCTGATCAGATGCTCCTTGGAGGAAGTGATAATCCTCTCCGTCTATCAACTCCTCCTTCAGCTGCAATGCAGTCACTGTGTGAAAGAGAGAAATATGTGGGATGTTAGTAAGCTTTTCCAGGATATTCAGGTTACTTTCAATCTTCAGGTTCCATCAGCTTTACAGTTAGTAAGACTTCTTCATGTCTTCAATAATTCTTAAAATTAACCCCCTGAAGTATGAACATTTAATTCATTTTAATTTTTCAAGGAAATCAGCAGTTAGGGTAAGTTCCGAAAAGGAACAATAAAATACTGCATGCTGGACAGCTTCAATGAAATGGTCAAGGTAATAACACTGATTTGGTGAGAATTATTAGAATTTGGCTTCACATGAAGTATTCACTTTTATGTCAACGTCTATAAACAATGACGTTTTTCTCATGACTTTAAACTATAATGTTTAAGATAAGTAATGTAAAAAATATGACCTCAATATAATATTATTTCCAAGGAGCACCTTTATTAAAGACTCCCTGTAGAAAAAAGATATAATTCTGATAATATTAAAATAGTACTATAAATCATACAAAGTATTCTATCATCTCTAAGATGAGTATTGTGTATACATAATAATTACATACTTATAAAAACAAATGATAAATCTGACATTAGATAACTATATTAAAACTAAAATCAGGGATCCCTGGGTGGCACAGCGGTTTGGCGCCTGCCTTTGGCCCAGGGCGCGATCCTGGAGACCCGGGATCGAATCCCACGTCGGGCTCCCGGTGCATGGAGCCTGCTTCTCCCTCTGCCTATGTCTCTGCCTCTCTCTCTCTCTCTCTGTGTGACTATCATAAATAAATAAAAAAAAATTAAAAAAAATAAAACTAAAATCATGGAAAACCTCGAGTAGTCACTTTAGGTAAAATAAAACTTTACTGACATTGGCAATGTGAAAATCACTGGCACGAAACAGCTAATATTGCCAATGGCATCACCCAACAGCAGTACTGCCTGAGTCCTTATCTGAGGACTTCCTTTTCTTCTGTTTTTTTTTTTTTTTTTTTTTTAAAGTAGGTTCCACGCCCCATGTGGGGCCTAAGCTCACAACCCTGAGATTAGGAATCACATGCTCTACCAACTGAGCCAGCCCAGTGCCCCTGATGACTTTTTAATGAAAACCAACAACAGTATAGGCAGTCCTCAATTGATAAATAGGTCATAGTCCAGTAGGTCTTTATTTTCATGGACAACCGTTTATCATTTTGTAATATTTTCAGTGGGGTTGAGATTTCATGATAGCCACTGAAGTTCTGCTAGTCAGAATCCTTAGGGACAAGAGGGAGGGCTCTTTCTAATGCATGGGCAAAGATGAAGAGAAAAATTTTTTTGTTGGGCCTAGCAGTGGTCTTGGGCAAAAACTTTAGACTGTTTAATTCTTGAGATTTTCCTATCTCTTTTTCTTTTTATAAATGCCTTTTAACTTACTGTCCCTCAACATCATTACCCAGTAACTTCAGATTGCTCTGAATCCACCCTGAGGCTCATGGCCCACTGGTACTTCCTACAGAACTTCTCCCCTTCAAAAAATTACTTCCTTACTTTTTAAATAAAAATGACCTAAGCTTGGTGCTAATTACCAACCTCTCAGAGACGTGTCCAGGTTTTTTTAAATGTTACTGTTTAACCAAAATTGAGCTGGTCAAATTCCAAATATTTGAAAGAATGGGTGATATTGTAAGGCTAACAGTAATACTGACTGGAATCTAACCCCATGGTGAGCAGTGCTAGTTTTCTTCCCCATTTCTTTAGCACACAGATGTGTCACATCAGAGGTCACAAACTGTGTCCTTCCCACTCCCCTCACCTGTGTCCCATGGTTCTTTTGAATTTGACTGAATATTCTGAAATAAGAGATTTCACGTAAGACCTGGGAAGGCAGCACAGGCCTGGTGGCTCAGCGGTTTAGCGCCGCCTTCAGTCCAGGACCTAATCCTGGAGACCCGGGATAGAGTCCTATGTCGGGCTCCCTACATGGAGCCTGCTTCTCCCTCTGCCTGTGTCTCTGCCTCTCTCTCTCTGTGTCTCTCATGAATAAACAAAATCTTAAAAAAAAAAAAAAAAGACCTGGGAAAGCAGAGAGACTTAGCAACAGGAGGCCAGCATCCTCTAGGGGCTGTAATCAGTGGCAGCTGGCTGGCTGCTATGTTCTTTAGCTGGGCCCCCCTTTGCCCCGGTGCCTGTCACAAACGTCTCCGTGCAACGTTTGACTCACACTCCTGCTGGTGTACTACTACTCCCTGAAGTAACCTGCCTGCTTCTTGCAGGCACTACCTCCAAATAAAAGGTGCAGATCGTTTCTTCTTGTATGGGTCTTTCCATTATAACTGGAAGGAAAGGATTCACACATATACAGAATGTAAATTGGGAGCTGCTTATACATAGAAAAAATGGTCAATTTATGAGAAGAATTAGGACTCAGAATATTTATTTATTTATTTATTATTATTATTTTTTAGGACTCAGAATATTTAGATGAATAGTAAGCCAATTAAGTTTCATGAAGCACTAAGTAGACAGTGTCAGCATTTGGAAAAATATTAAAATGGTTACACTCTTAAGTCAAATAATATGGTCACAGAAAAATATTTTTCATCCTGATCTTATAGTTACAAAAGATTAGTTCCCAAAACTGGTCTTTGGAGCACCTAGCTGGCTCAATCTGCAGAGTATGCAACTCTTAATGTTGGGGTTGTAAGTTTAAGCCCCACATTGGGTATAAAGAGTACTTAAAAAAAATCTTAAAAAAACAGTGGTCTTTGACATCTTATTTAATAATTTAAAGAATAAAGAATAATCTTTTGAGAGATGTCAATTCATTTCATCTTACTTTGGTACTTGTTTTGGTAATGGAATTTCATAGGCCAAAGACAGAAAAGCGAATACACTATGCCTGCAATAATAGCAAACACTAATCAGACTGTTGAAAGTCAAAAGCAAACAAAACTGTGCAATTCTTGTTTTTTTAAATTAAAAATGCTTTTATGGAGAGTATTGAGTATGTAATAGTTATCTTTCAAATCTAACCAATACATATTAATTGTTAAGGACATTTGAATAATACCATGAAAATAAACACAAAAGAAAAACACCAAGTTTCATTAAAGGTGCAGTACCCACAATAAAAGGTTGATTAAAACAAATCTTATTATAAGATGGTCAGATGGCTACATGAATGAGAAAAGAACTCCCGTGCTTCAAGACCAAACATGTTCCATTCAAATGGATGTTAATTTGTTTTGTTTCTTGAATGTCAGAAAGGTAAGTTGAGATTCTAAATAGTTCTGAAACTATTTGCATTTATTATTAATGAATTTCTGTATTATGCTTCTATGCATGTTAAAATATGAAAACAATGTGCTTAAAAAAAAAGTAACTCAAGATAAAGGTGAAACATTCACTCAGATGTGGAATGCTTTGATGTAAAGTTTCCCTGTTTCATGAAACCTAAAATAAAACCTGTCTGGTATCTTTATGCTAATCATCTCTCCTTTCCAGGCCTTATTCTCAAAGAATGATGGATAAAATAAAATAGGTCCTGTGGCTGTATGTCACCTTCCATGCAAGTGCATTTTCTTAGCTCCATTTTTAAAAGGAAGTCACCTTGCTGACTCTAATCACGAACATCTCAGGAGATAAACTGAAGCTGAAAGTCCTATTTTCCTAGCTGGAAGTCCACAAATAATATACTCTCAGTAGCTAATCAAACTGCAGCTTTCAGGTAGTTATGACAGGAACACAGTGCCCACACAGTTTTAGCAGAATAGAATCACACCAAGCCCCACAAGATGTACCCCCAGCTCAGAAGACACTACAGACACTGATGGAAGAAGGAGACCTGGTGATTTCCATCCCATGTTGTCTATCCAAGTTCTTGGGTTTTGCCAATCCTAGAAGTTCTGTTTTATACGAATCAATAACCTCTCACAAAACCCGATATACATCTTCCAAATCAGCCTAATGCTCAACGAAAACACCTAAGTCCAATAAAAATTCAAACATATTCAGAGCTTACAAGATCTATACTCAATTACTTAGGTTAAAGAAGACTATTTCATAAAAAAGCAAGTATAAAAACAAAGTTAAAGAGACAAACAAGAAAAGAAATTGAAGTGCTCTTTAGACTTTGAGCGTTTTTCCAGGAAAGAACAGATAAAACTTAGATTTGCAGTCTTAACCTATTTTTTTATACAAAAAAGGTATAGTAATTTCCTCTAGATATAAGGGTAACAAAGTGACCTTCAGAGAGATGGACTAGGGAGGAAGAAGATAACTTAATACACTGGTATGGAGGCAAAAGTTAAAAGCACACATCTTAAAAGGCAAAAAAACCCAACCAACCAAACAAACCCAAAATCCCAGAAAAACCAAAACCCCCCAAAACTTTAGGTATAAAGATATTATCAAACAGAGGAAGAAGAAGAAAATAGAGTATTAAGTCCCATCAGCATTTTCAATACACAAAAGGCATTTTGAGGACTACTGATTAAATAAAGCCATCGAGTTTAAAAGCAACAGTTAGGACACCGCAGAATATATGCCAAGGCCTGGACGACTCTGGCCGTGAAGCTGTCTCTCCATACTCATGTCTGAAGTTCATCACATGCAAGTGAAGCTTTCTGATATTCTATGATAATACGTTTGTTCTCAGCAAAAGGGTAAAACCTTTTGCAGCTCTCCTGACAATCTACTAGCTTGGCCAAACCAATTAAATTCAAAGTAAGTGTCACTTACTGAATCAGTGTAAAATAAACATGAAGTTATGGGAATGAGGTTAGTCAAATTCAACACCAAAATATTGGAGATACAAGTATTTATCTCCAAGTTCATATTATTCAACTATGATGGTGGTCAGTGTCACCACCAGGACCCAAATTCCATAGAAACGCAAAACACATTCTTCCTAATGAATGAGACACTGTGGAATGCTATAAGCAAAGCCCCATCTTTGGCTCTGATTAATCAGGCTGATCCCTAATGGTGTATCTTTCCCCCAGGTCAAGTCACATGGAATTCTGTGATGGAAAATGTTCAACTATTTTAATAAAACCATGAAACAGTACAAGTTGTTTCACAATTCCATCAACTGAAATGAGCTTGATCCTAACTGAAGCTCAGAAGTGGTTTAAAAGAAAATAAAAATCTCTCCCTGATGACAACTTAGTGATGTGACTACCAAGGACTAGTGAGGATGAAGTTTTTAGTTGAAAGAAAAAGAAAATTTTAATGAGTCAGCATCTGTCATGCCGGATCATGCTTTGTCTCCCACCACCCTGCCCAGACCTTCACCCCCTGTAGTACCTGAGGTGCTGATATGACTATTACCTGTTTTGAGGCTGGGACTGAACTCTCGGCTAGTGCTGGGAGGTGGGAAGGCCTCCGGGGCTGTCTGTGCTGGAAGGGTTCGATATGGAGGAGGAGTCAACTCTTCGTCACCAGAGAAGCTCCTCCGCACCCCACCTGTCATAGGCAGGCTCGACAAACTGACAGGCTTCTTCCCAACTGGCATCTTCCTCTCTAAATATCAAGTCAAACTAAAGTAAGCTTTTACTTACACGTGTGGTAAGAAACGTGCATTATAACTAGGAAAGACTGTGTTGCATAGGATACTCTGAAAAGAGAACCAACTATGCAAGGTCTGTATTTCTGAAAACAAGGAATGTGAATGTGTGTACATGTGGGGGTGGATGTTCAGAGGAATGACTGGGGAGATTATTTCTAGTCTCTGAGAGCCTGGTAATCCTGGCTCCTGACTCTTAAATCAATTTAAAAACAAAACAAAACAAAAAACCAAAGGAGGGCACCTGCCGGCCCAGTGAGTGGAGCATCTGACTCTTGATTTTGGGGCTGTGAGTTTGAGCCCCACACTTGGTGTAGAGATTACTTAAAAATAACATCTTAAAAAAATTAAATAAAACAAAGCAAAATGAACTACCTAGAACATTCAGTGTGGAGAATAGCTGGCTAACTTCCTTCAAGAACATTTTATCTAAAAAAAAAAAAAAAAAAGAAAGAACATTTTATTTGAGGGGGGTTGAAAATCCAATGGTAGAGAGAGAAAGTTTTGAAACTCTCCTTGTAGAGTAGGCATTTCACTGCCCATACAAAGCCAAACAACACTGGCTTTCAGGGAGAATCCAACAGTTGAATAAATGGATTATCTGGGTGGCAGAATTTTACTGATATGAAATGTGTTGTCCTACCTTTTGGTTTATAATCCAGTCTTTTAGAAAACACTTATAATTCTTACTCTGAAAAGCATTTCTAAAATTGAAAGCTTGTTGCCTGCAAGTACTTAAGCAATCTAATTTCTTTTGAAACACCTTTTGGTTACAGTTTCATAAGCAAATATAAGCCTTCAAAGATTTACAGGATGCTTTCACCAGAAAAAAAAAAAAAGTAATCTAAACTTTGCAAATACTGAACCAACATATTGCATTAGTCAGGTTGAAAGCTGAAGGATACTTACATATCTCTGGGGCTATAAATTATGTTTTCTTCCAGAGTATACAAATGACCCAGGCAAGTGCAATCAGAGATTATGCTTCACGAAATCAGGACTAAAAGATAAATCTAAGTCAGACAGTATTCCTATGTAAATGGTCTGGAAACTAAGTTGCTAGTGAGTACACATTCAACTCCCAACTGCCATACCAAAATCATGTGCAGCAAATCATTTACACCTTTCCTAATGTAGACACACCCAGAGGTAAACATCCAAAGAGGCTCTCCAACTCTCTACTATTTATAATAAATAGCCCCTGAAGATGGTTCAGAAATCAGTGTGCTGGGTTCCCTGCTCTAGAATTACTAAACCTTGAAAAATACGGCTTTCCAGATTGGACAGACCACATGCATACAACTGTCTATCTGATCCTCCTGGCAGAGTGGCGGAACATTGCTCTTTTTTTTCAAAAGCACTAGTTGATAGTTATCTCTTTATAGCATGAACACAGATCACTGCAAAACAAGCCAGAACAATGAAGCCAATCAAGTATCTACTTCAGTTAAAAAACAAAAACACCAACAATAACCAAAACAAAAACACTACCAAAGAACACACTGATGGATGATTTTAGGTACATAAAGCCCAAAGAGCTAGAAGATGAAACCAGAGCCAAAATATAATAATCTGTAAACAAACTTAAAAACGAAGGAGTTTGTGGCTGATCTGCTAATGATACTGCATGCAATGGATAAATTAGGTTTACAGACTCCAAATTCTTTATTTGGGCAAGTCAAGTTTTGCAGGAAAAATTTCTAGTGAACTATCTGGTGATGAATGCAAAAAAATAAAAGAATACCCTTGCAATGAAGATTGCTTCTTCTTTATTCTCACGGCACTATAATTTGCTATCCTCAATTCCAAAATTCACAATTTTTCTGTAAGACTTTGGCAATAAAACCAGACCTCACTGGTGATACTATTTATAATCTTTATTTGGCCCCTTTAATGTAAACATTTACATTTACACTGCTTCCGAAAATGTGCCAGAGTCTGTAAGGGGTGTTACATAATATATGCTGCACACACTGTACTTTTCTAAAACCTGAAAAGTTCTTAATTCCAAAACACATCTGGTCCCAAGGATTTCTAATAAGGACTGTGGATTCATAGTCCTTTCCCTTTCTACGACTAATTCTATGACTAAAGGACAATTTAAAGGCATTAGAGATGATGTTGTAATACGAAGAGCTATTACAATGTTACAGATAAAGAACATGATATATTTACAGCTAAATTCATTTTCCCAGTTAATCCAGAAATGTGGTAGTATTAAACATTACTAAAAACTGGCATATTGGGATGCCTGTGTGGCTCAGTGGTTGAGCACCTGCCTTCAGCTCAGGGTGTGATCCCAGGGTTCTGGGATCAAGTCCATATCGGGCTCCTTGCATGGAGCCTGCTTCTCCTCTCTCTGCCTAGGTCTCTGCCTCTCTCTCTCTGTCTCTCATGAATAAATAAATAAAATCTTAAAAAAAAAAAAAGAAAAAAACCTAGCATATTGCTATTGTCACTTTATTAGTTTCATACTTCTTCCCATGGTTCCTGGCCCATTAATTCAAAATTGTTAAACCCTTAAGCTGGAAACACACCAGCAAGTCACATTGAGGGAGGCATTTGAATTGTGTACCCAATGCTCAGAAATTTTTTTTTCAGAAATTATTTCTAAAAAATATGGCATAGAGTAAGAAATGTTCTTAATTCAGCACTTTGGAAAGAAAATCCTGAAATCTTGGTCTTGTCCAGCGGAAAGTGAAAAGACAAGCTAGTGCAGCCTGTGCCATCCAACCTCAGAAAAAGCTTTAGTGATCACATGCAGTACGGTTTGTCCACTGACAAAACCACCATGTGAATTCTTCCTCATTTCCAGACACATGAGAATTACTTTGATCTGCCTATCTGACAATATTCTCTAAAGTTCTTTCAGGTGAGTATCAAACCTGGCAAGTGGCTAGTGAGCAAAATAACTAGACAAATAGGAGGCCTATACCTATAATATAAAAGAGAGGGTGAGAGAAAGGCCTGGAGGCTATGGCTATGGAGGCTGATGTGGGTTTCATGCCAGGACACGAAAACACCATGGCAGTGGCTGGTATAAGATTTTAGTCACCCAGGGAAAACAACTATAAACAAATGACTATAATCAGAAAGTAAGGGTATATTTGATTCTTCACGCTGCTTCAGTTTCTTGGTTGTTAATGAGAGAGAGATTAACACTTATTTGAACATGTGGCAAGTCAGCTGGAAAAATAGGTTTTACTTTAAAACCTTAAATGTACTTTTGACTTTTAAAAACATCTTTATATAAAAATAGTCTTGGGACGCCTGGGTGGCTCTCAGGGCGTGATCCTCTTCTTCTCTAGGGACTGAGTCCTGCACTGGACTCCCTGAGGGGAGCCTGCTTCTCCCTCTGCCTATGTCTCTGCCTCTGTCTCTCATGAATAAATAAAATCTTAAAAAAAAATAGTCTTATTTCAGAATGAAATATTTCAAGACAAGTGTCACGAAGAGAAAAACCTGTGGCTTCCTAGGGTGTGGGGCAAAAATTATAAATAATCAAATAGAGCTGTCAATATATTCTATATTATTTTGGCTATTAAAGCCAATAAGCATTCATTGTAAGGTAAAATATGACATAGAAAGTAAATTTATTTATTTGTTATTTTTAAAAAAGATTTTATTTATCCATGAGAGAGATGGAGAGAGAGGCAGAGACACAGGCAGAGAGAAAAGCAGGCTCCATGCAGGGAGCCCGATGTGGGACTTGATCTCGGGACTCCGGGACCACACCCCGAGCCAAAGGTAGACGCTCAACTGCTGAGCCACCCAGGCATCCATAGAAAGCAAATCTAGAAAATTTTTCTGAAGCCTGACTTTGTTAGCCATCAACTTTCTTGTAAGTCTCATTCTAGAAAGAGAGTTTTGGTTTATAAGAAGGATGGGTTTCTTAGGCTTTAAGTCTGTTGTAAATATCAAGCATTTCTTTAACTTTTTTTTTTAGAGATTAAAAAAAGGATTAATTTTCAGTAGGTTTACATATTATTTCAAGAACTACTTGTACTGTATTCTTTACCATATATATTTTAAAATATTATGGTGATAATTTTTCCTGTCCGTTAAAATATAAGAGTTTCTATTTATTGAAAAGGTTTGCCTTTTATGGCATACTGCACCTTTAAGCAAAATACATAATGCACAGTCATAGGCTCTCACAGGGATATTAGTTTCTATGCAAGAATACTGTGACCCCAATTGGTTAACAACTTAGGAAATGTATATAAACACCATGTGGTGACCCACTTTTCTTATGTCCTTTGTATTGCTGGGACTTAGCCTTTTTCTTCTGTTTTGATGAACCTGATTGGCTTTCTCTTGATGCTGAAAAATAAAATGGAAAATTGGTACCAAGTAAGCATTGCAAACACATGAATCTAAATACAATTTAAGATGAATTATCTTTACCAAGGCCATTATACTTAAAAAAGTACAAGATGCTTTGAAAATAAGGGTGCTTGTTCTGTGAAACCCATGACACCAGACTCCATTATTTATTCAATTAGCACTTATCAAATACCAGTAAATGTTAGCCTGTAATTTCAAACTCATTAAAACAAGTCTAGATGACTTTGGTGGGTACTCTTACTGTGGGGTTTCTTTCTATAGTCATCATGTAATTGACTACTGAGTTCACACTGCTGTGGTACTCATAGTCTGATTCTGTGATATTGTTGTTGAGTCTTAAGATCTTACCTGGCAACCAATCAGACAAAGGTATATTCTTGTCCTGTGAGCTCACAAGATGACTTATGTGAAACAGTCCTCTGGAGAATTGCGGATTTTTACAAAAGGACACCTTTTCTGTATACCAACTTACACTGTGACGCCGGAGGCTGTAGCTGATATCCGGTTAATTGACACCACCCTACAGGATAGAGGTCAGGGGACTCACAGTCTACCCACTGATCATATTCTTCTTCCCATCCATCAAAATGTATCCTCAAGAGACGATGAATAATTCGAGTTACTGTGGCTACACATATTAACCGTGGCTCCATGAGATCTACTGCTTCTAATTTCATTCCTACACGAAATCCGTGATTTGGAACATCCTGACACAGAGAAGCAGAATATTACCATGGGTGAAAAAAAGAATGCATGAGTTCACAATCACCGAGAGAGAGAGAGAAAAAAAAAAAGCAACATAACCAGATAACCTAATTTAAACCAAAAAAATTGCAAATGATTCTTTAGTTATTAAAACATATGTAGGTGAGAAGTATTTAAGAACTGATTAGGAAATGTATTCATTTCTATTTTACTCAGATTAAAAATGAAGCAAAGTTTGAAAATAAGGTAAAGGTAAAGAAAGAAAATATGGTAAAGAAAATATGTTGTTTTATTACTATATACTTGTTTATAGTAATTTCCATTAAGAATTTCTAATATAAACCAAAGACATTTTGATCAACAATGATTTGCATTTGTGAGGCATCAAAAAACTGTACATATTATGCCATTATTCAAATTTACCTTATTAAATAGTTTTACTGGTGCTGCAATGGAGCCAGTTTCCCTGAGGTAGTCAAACCATTTAAAAGGAAGTTTTGTGTAACCTGAAAAACACACCTGATTTAATCAACAGTTCATTTAAAATTAGCAAAATATTAAAATGTGGATAAAAAACTGACTCATTACACACTAAGATCTCAGGTTTTAGATTTTATAATAAACTTTTAACTCTTGCTCTAATACTGTCAAATGCAGTCATTCCTCTGTGTTATAAGGATTTCATTCCATTTCTAGACAGACACAGGTGCACCTACTTACCTAATGCAAAAGTGTCTCAATCCTTTTACAAGAGACCTTTGCTTTTAAAATCCTACACTTAGGAGAGTATAGCATTTCATATTTCACAGTGATATTTTTCTTTCTTTTCAAGTAAGAAAACTGGCTGGGCAAATACTATTTTTATAGACCTCTGTTTTGAGTTTTCCTCCCTTCTTAGGAGAAAAACACGAGGCTCAGATATTGAAATTAGGAAAGACACTGGTTAAGCCTTGAAAGCTATTTAAGGGTAAGTCTTTTTTTTTTTTTTAAGCCACATGATATTCTAAAGATGGAAACTTGCTTTCCCTCAAAGGCTTTAGCATGTATCTATTTTTAACAAAGTTCATGTGTACAATTACCTACATCGCCATCTCAACAGGGCTTAGAGAATACCAATTCATATTATAAAATGTACAGATGCTCAGGAAAATTTCTATACTAATGTAATTTATTAAAGCTAGCTAGAATACAGTGCCTTATATTTTTAGAGTACCCCTCAGCACTTGGTATGGATATGTACGTTTAAATGTACATACACACATGTACCATAGATTCACAGAGTAGAAAATCCAGGGCTGTATTAAATGATATTAGTAGATACCACGCAAAAAAAGAGGGCAAGGATGAAGACCCAGTGTACATATAGGATGAAGTACCTCTAGGTGGAGTGAGCTCAATCATGTTAATTTCACAGAAACCAACAGGGAAAATCGAAGGGGAGGTTGCATGATAACAGAACCAGTCAGATCCATCTGCTGCTTCTGAGCCATCGATCCCAATCATCAGGAATCCATCAGCCAGCACCTTTTCAATGAAGAGAATTCCAAGTATTTGAAATTAGATATCACTACTATAAAAGTGATCCTTTAAGTGACATTCTAAAAAAAAGGAAAATGTATTACATAAAGGTCTCTTAAAAGTGAAAAATGCTTCTTCACTGAATTGTGTTAGTAACTGAAATAGTAATGAGAAACCTCCACAGATTGTGGTGTGTACCAGAACAAAAGCAGGGTTACACAGAAGTGACTTCGGAGGTCTAGGACAAACAGTGCCTTTTGCCAATAGTAAGGTGCTGGCTGCTGTGGTCCACGAAGCAGGGCCCAGTGCTCCTCTCCAATTTAACTGTCTAGTCTCGGTAGGATTCTGAGTCCTACTCAGTATAACTTTCCTTCTGATTTAGCAGAAAGGGGTTTTTCCAAACTTTTTTCCACCTTTACCAATCCTCCACTTTACCTCTCTTATGCTACAGATACCCATGCTCCTGTGTAAGAATCTAAGGCCACCCCGTGCAAGGGTCCCCATACTCCTTTCTTTGTGCCCCTGTTTTGAGATGTTATACCCTACCCCCAACACAAACCTTTCCATCATGTCCTATTACTGCTGGAACTTTGCTCCACAAACACTATTTCTTATACTCTAATGTCTTTCAATATCAATTTTAAAATACTTTATTTTGAAACAGTTCACATTTACAGAAAAGATACAACAGTATGATGAACTTCTACATACTTTACCCAGAGATCCACTTCCAGGTATATTCTATGTAACTCTTTGCAGTCTGATTTCTGTCCCAAACCTTCTACAATGCTAAATTCACCAGTGACCAAGTTTGTCAGATCTATTGCCTTTCCTGCAACACTTACCCTCCTCAAATCTCAGCCTCCCTGAAGTATCTCATACTTGCTGACTACTCTCAGCTTTCTAAAATGTTTTCTCCCTGATTCTCATTATGTAGTTTACTGGCCAATCTTTCCACCTCTCCTGTTTGGTGAAGGTCCTGTTGGTGGCATCCTCTTACCTCCAACCCTTACATTTCTGATGTTGGCCCTTTTCTTTCGGTGTTGGTGATAGCACCCACACACACTGTGTCAGAAACCAACGCTAGGCCCACATCTCCTCCAGTTTTATCAGGAGTTTGTCTCCTCTGCGGGCTCTTAGTCCTGTCTTTCCCCTACTTGTGTGCTGAACACACCCTCTGAGAGTCCATGCAGGGTGTTAGAGCCAGCTTCAAAGGTAAGCAAGCACCAGGTCCCATGACTCCCCTTAAAGTCATTCCTTCTGTGTATGTCATGAACTCCCTTTCCACCACACTGTTTGAGAACAATGCTTTCAGGCTTCCTCTTTGGACATTTCCCATCTTACACAGCTTAACTTTCTTTTGTTATGACCTCTGTTCACACAGGAAAGCCTTTCTAACTTACCTGCTCACTAGAGAAAGCTTAGATGCCCTGGCCAAATATTCAAAGCCTGAATGACTGGGCACCTGGGTGGCTCAAGTCGGTTAGGGATCTGCCTGCAGCTCAGGTCATGATCTCAGGGTCCTGGGATTGAGCCCCATGTCAGGTTCCCTGCTCAGCAGGGAGCCTGCTTCTCCCTATGTCCCTCCCCCTGTGCTCTCTGTCTCTCATTCTCTCTCTAGGATAAATAAGCAAAATTTAATCTTATTATTTATTCATGAGAGACACACAGAGAGAGGCAGAGGTATAGGCACAGAGAGAAGCAGGCTCCCTCTGGGGAGATCAATGTGAGACTTGATTCCAGGACCCCAGGATCATGACCTGAGTCAAAGGCAGATGCTCAACCATGAGCCAATGCTCAACCACTGAGCCAATAAACAAATTAAAAAAACAAAAAAACAAAAAAACAACAATACCCAAGCCTGTGTGACCTGGTTCCACATTACCTTTTAGTCTCTACCTTCATGTGCCTTTCTCCTAGTTGTTTCTCTTATGTTGGATATATATATATATATAATAACTTCCTCTTCTAGCTTAACAGATTTGTCTGCACCTTGGGAAAGGGCTACCTCACTCACACAGGATTCCTTTCCCCTTTTCTTTTTTCTTTTTTTTTTTAAATTTATTTATGATAGTCACACAGAGAGAGAGAGAGAGAGAGAGAGAGAGAGAGAGGCAGAGACACAGGCAGAGGGAGAAGCAGGCTCCATGCACCGGGAGCCCGATGTGGGATTCGATCCCGGGTCTCCAGGATCGCGCCCTGGGCCAAAGGCAGGCGCCAAACCGCTGCGCCACCCAGGGATCCCATCTTTCCCCTTTTCTAACTACAGCTGACTGAAGTGGGGACTAGTGCCTACCCTTTAGAGACTAAGCCAGAGGCTGAGCTCAGCTAGTATCTTTCTCAGGATTAGGATCAACAGACACAGAGACTGCTGTCATATCATGGGCTGGAATCATACAGAATGGAGCTAGCATCCACACATGGAGACTGAGTGAGTAGAACTCCAACCAGAAGAGTGAAAGGAAAGTGGCAGAGACTCAGAGCAGAGAAGGGATGGAACAAAGAGGCCCCGAGATATGGAGAAATTACCACTGAGTTTATGGCTTTCCAGTTCTCATCCCTGTGTCCTTGCTTGTCTATGAGACTGCCCTGTCCTTAGGGTAACTCTCCTAAAGCTAACTTGAGGGAGGTGCTGTTCCTTATAAAAGCTTTGACCAGGATACTCAGGGCAGCCTTTTGTCAGGGGAGTAGGGAGGCAGTGGTGGGTAGAGCGAGCACATGCACAGGGAAGGGACAGAGGAAGAGGGAGAGAAAATCTTTTATTTTTTTAAGATTTTATTTATTTATTCATGAGAAAGAGAGAGAGAGAGGCAGAGACATAGGCAGAGGGGGAAGCAGGCTTCATGCAGGGAGTCCAATGCAGTACTCGATCCTGGGACTCCAGGATCACACCCTGGGCTGAAGGCAGGCGGTAAACCACTGAGCCACCCAGTTGTCCCAAAGGAGAGAGAATCTTAAGCAGGCTGTGTGTGCGGAGCCCCACATGAGACTTGATCCTCCACCCATGATAGTGACCTGAGCCAAAATCAAGAGCTGGATGCAAGTGATTTGATGTGCACTGTGTGAACAACTTGTCTTACCCTACACCCTGCCTACACCTTCCCACCTTGATTCATTTGTGCACATCCTCTTTCCACAAGTTTCCTTCCTGCATCTCTGCGGGGCTGTTTTTCCCAACCGTCAAGGCGAAGTTTTCAAATCTCTTCTCTTCTATCCAGCTTTCCCTAATTTCTCTGAGACATTGTAATATATCCTTTATTTGAATTCCAACAGTACTGTGTACCTTTTTTTTAAAAAAAGATTTTATTTATTTATTCACAAAAGACACATACAGAGAAAGGCAGAGACACAGGCAGAGGGAGAGAAGCAGGCTCCATGCAGGAAGCCCGATGTGGGACTTGTCCTGGGACTCCAGGATCATGCCCTGAGCCAAAGGCAGACGCTCAACCACCGAGCTACCCAAGCATCCCTACTGCATACCTTTCTTAAGTTATAGCTGATCCGGAATGAAACTTCCTTGTACATATCTTACCTTGTTCTACAAGACTGTAGGCTTCTTTTTTTTAATTAATAAATTTATTTTTTATTGGTGTTCAATTTACCAACATACAGAATAACACCCAGTGCTCATCCCGTCAAGTGCCCCCCTCAGTGCCCGTCACCCATTCACCCCCACCCCCCGCCCTCCTCCCCTTCTACCACCCCTAGTTTGTTTCCCAGAGTTAGGAGTCTTTAGGTTCTGTCAAGACTGTAGGCTTTTTTAGAGTCCAAACTGAACCTAGCATGGCATGTATAAACCAGGTAATTTTTGAGCAAAGTTTGATGCTATACTCACTGGACACTTCATTCTCCTTTCATGGCACAGAGCATGGTTTAACTGCACTGGTTCCCATATCTGACTGTCAGAATCACTGAGAGAATTTCATCCTTTTTAGACAAATACATTATCATGTGTAATACTTCTTGTGATTCTGATTAAGCAGATACAGAGTAGATCACAGAAATCTGTTTATTTATGTATTTATTTTTAAAAATGATCTTTAACAACATTTTTACATTAAAAAAAAGGGATTTTATTTACTTATTTGAGAGAACATAGCAGGGGGAGGGACACAGAGGGAGGAAGAGGGAGAAACAGGCTCTCTGTTCAGCAGGGAACCTGATGTGGAGCTTGATTTCAGGACCCCGGGATCATGACCTGAACTGAGGGCAGAGGCTTACATGCCCGAGCCACCCAGGTGCCCTTAAAGGTAATCTTTATTTTTCTTCCCTTTTTTAGGTTTGAGAGAGAGCAAGAGTGTGTGTGGGGGGAGGGGCAGAGGCAGAGAATCTCAAACAGACTCCGTGCTGAGCACGGAGCCCAACGTGGGGCTCAATCTCATGACCCTGATATCATGGTCTGAGCTGAAAGCAAGAGTTGGATGCTTAACAGACTGAGACACCCAGGTGCCTGGGAAATCTGTTTTAAATCATAGTAGGTGATTCTGATCACTAGTCAAGTAAAGAGGAAGAATAAAAGCTTGGTGCCAATCTCATCTAGCTGTGTGACCTTGAGCATAAGAGGCTGGGACATGGCAGCAATCATAATCATAATTTTAATTCTTTTGGCTCAAGGCTTTAAACTAGGTTGAAATGCAAATCACAATTTAAGCTGTAGTCTTATGTAAACAGACTCTGGATCAGTGGTTCTTAACCATGGCTGTACTGGAGAATTACCTGGGGACTTACAAGAAAAAAAAAAAAAAAGGTCAATGCTAGGGCTCCCTAGCAGACTGATGAAATCAAAACACGCGTGGTAGGCATTTAAGAGGTCTGGTCACCTGTATTTTTCTTAAGTTTCCCAAGGTATTCTGATGCCTACTTAAATTGAAAACCACACTTCTTGATTTTTTCACAAAAGCAGCTTCACAAGAGAAGAAAAAAAAAGAAGAAATAAAGTACTATCAAAAGAATAATAAAGGCACAAAAGGAAATAAACTGGAAACTGAGGATAAACTTGGCCTAGTCACAATTCTGTGTTGGGGGCACCTGGGTGCCTCTGTCGGTAAGTGTCTGCCTTCAGCTCTGGTCATGATCTTGGGGTCCTGGGATTGAGACCCATGTTGGGCTCCCTGTTCATCAAGGAGTCTGCTTCTCCTCTCTCTGCCCCTCTCCTCTGCTCATACTCTCTCTCTAATAAATAAAAATCTTTACAAAAAACCCCCAAAACAAAAAAATAATTCTCTGTTGGATTAGCTTTGAGCAGAAAGTAACTTAAATATTCTTCCTCTTAACTCAAGATAAATGTATTTCCATAAATAAAGGCAGCAGACTCAAGATGACAATCCTGACAAGCCACATAAAAACACTGATATGAAAATTGAAATTTATTTTGAAATTACTAGTATCCTTCTCCCTAGTGAAGATCCAGATACATACCTTGTATGTCAAAATGAGTATATTAAGGGCCTCCTCCTCCTATTACCTTAAGACCAGTTCTTACAAATGCATTTCTGTATTTTAAAACCTATAGTCTTACCTTTCTAATAGTCGCGACACATATTGTGGAAAGATTTAATGGGTCTATAGCTTCCAATTTCATTCCTTCCTTGAACCATTCCCCACTCTGGTCTACTTCTTTTACCTAAAGAATTACATGAAAGCACATCCACTGTTACAAATGTTATCATTTTAATAATTAAAATATTACCAAATTGAAAATGTTTATCAGATGAAAATACCAAAATGCCTTTTCCTACCTACCTAATATTATAACTCAAACCTCCGTTAGAGAATATAGAGAATTCAGGCAAATAGACAGAATTTAAGAGTAATTATAATCAATAGTTGTGACACCTATGGATCACAAGGTCTTAATCCTTTTATAAGTGAACAAATATAATTGTGATTTCCATTATTTTAGGAAAAAACCCACAACCCTCTTTCAAACCTAATTTACAAATGAGGGTTCTTATAAAAACTTCTTACCTTAGCAAATAAATGTGGTGGTGTATCAAAATGTCCATCCTGTTTCTTTGTAATATCTACAAGGAAAAGTTACATACTAATCTGTCAGCATTTGTGAGAAGACCAAAACCACGTTTCTTTGAAGGTTTCAAACCCACAAGGTATGTATACTCTAAAACACGGCAGAAATACATGCCTTTTACATATATGGTGAAAAATATCCTCTAATAGTCTTTCTTTCTTCTGAGTACATGTGCTATTATTAAATACATTCAGCCAATCAGAATGCTGGTAATTCCCTAGTTAGGGAATCACAACTTTAGAAGTATGCTTTACATGTGTTCAGTATTAAGTCTAACCACATTTAATCTTCCTCTCTTGATTAAAACTGAATGCAAAGGGAATGGCTACCTTTAGATCTTTCAAATGGGCTGGACAGGAAAAGTGTAAGACAATAAATGTAGTTGTGATGAAAAGTACATTATATTTGAATTGAGAACAAGTGGAAGGAATATAAATATATTAGGAGACTCATATTCTGGTGTGAACCTTCCCTAAATTAAGATAGAATGAGCAGCCCAGATAACTAGAATGCTATTTCTGATCTCTACTATTCTGTAGAGAAAAAATAACCAAGTAGTACAATTTAGCTTCAATGATGTTTTCAACAGGTGGTCTTGTGACAAGTGCTTACCAGATCTTTTGAATCGATGGCCTATGCTTCGAGACCAACCGACATGATGGATTAACGGGCTGTGCATATGGCACCAGAAGTCATCTGTTCTATCTTCACTCTCTTCATACACTAGTCTTAATCTTCCTCCAATTACACTTTCCACCACTGCCACGCGTGTGCGACACAAATGCCTCTTGTCAACCACTTCTACTCTCATGCAAGGTTTGAAAGCATACTGCATACTCTCTGAAACCTTAAATAAAAACACAAAAACTGTTTGAATTCATGACAAAAGTCTACAAATAATTTCAGTACTGTACCATTAAAAATAATGAGTGCACTTGACATTTAACTAGATCATCTGGCTCACTAAATTAAAACAATTCCTTAAAAAAACTTCCAGGCTATTCCTTTTTTAGAGCTCTCAATTGACACTTCAGTCCTTTCTAAGATCCTGTCTTTACCTTCTGTGAGAAATCGGGAGGAAGTGTTTTGGCACCAGTAAGTCGTTTCACTAGAAAAGCTTTCCAGTTTGTATACTTATGCTGAATAGCTAAAACAAAAGAAATAACCAGTTACACTTTAGCAAAGAGTAGAATTGCTTTATAAACTATTTTTTTCAAAAAAAAAACACACAACAATTTTCCCTGCAATTCAGAGCATTAAGGTTCTGAAGACTAACAAAAACAGAAATATGTCTTGCCAGTATTTAAGTTACATGAAACCAAAAAATTTTGATATCACTTGAATATTACTATGTGTGACACTGCACTGAGGTACATATATTTAAATTATACTTACTTCTAGGAGGGACAAGAGGTTTTCCACTGGCTGCACACCAGCCAACTGGATGGATGTCAGAGCCACAGACATTGCACCAGAAATCTAGCCCAGGGTCATTTTCAAATCCTTCATATCTTAAAAGGGCATTATAACCTGAAACCAACAAATCAATCACCACATAAGAAGAAAATGAAATGAAACAAAACAGGACACAACTGCTGGCCATTGGGTGGGTGGGTGTCACATGCTAATATGCACCTGCAACAGAATCCCGTGCAGGGCATGTGAGCAGTCAGCACCACCAGCCCCCCGCCCCACCCCCCAACTCTAAGACTGAGTTACTAGGTCTAGGGGCAGTGTGAGAATATGCATTTCTAACAAGTCCCCAGGTGAAGCTGCAGATATTGGTGTATGGCTCCAACTTTGAGAACCAGTTGTTTAATGTCATTAGCTTAACTGTTTTCAGAGCATGGCTTCCTCCCTTTTAATGTACTTTGATTTTACCCCCCGTTTCTTAAGTTCTAGAAAAGAAATTCTCAGTGGAAACAGGGGAGAAAGTCCTACCAGAATGCGTAGTTTTGAAAATAAAAGAAAGAAGGTTATATTAAATTAGGAAAACCTTGTCAAGTCACAGCAATCTAGTTAAAGTAACATTTCAAAGAAACTGCTTTATCCAGCGGATTAGATGACCAAATATTTCTGGATAATTTGGATTTGGCTATCTCAAGCATCTAATTTTTTCTGTACTATTTATTTGGAAATAAAATGTGAAAATGCTAGGTAACAAAGTTCAATAAACACAAATAAAAGTATGTTAAATGACTTAAAAACTGTATGTACTAAGCAAACAGGACGTCTTACTTCTTAGAACAAAAACTATGATATATCCTCTTTATAATTTAATAAACTTTCTGTTGGTAACAGATTACAATTTAATTTAAGGCCTTCAGGGGAATAAAAAAAGGCCCAACAAACTATTCCAGGTGCGGAGCTAAGTTCAGTCAGCATTTTCATGTGTTAAGATCTATGATGAAAATTTAGAGCATTAAATCTTTAGTTTTAAAATTCAATAATTCACAGAATAATTCATGAGTTTGCCCACTGTTGCAGAGCTCTGTTCATGATTAACATCAGGCTCAATTCTGAAACGTCATTAAAGTGGCTTAAAATATGTTATGCAATTAGATAAAATATAAATGTAAAATTGGAGACAGAAGGTAAAAATAATTCTATTGATATTAAATGCATTGATCTTTAGAGCTATTTAAATGCAACTGGCTTAAACATCTAGGACAGAAAGAATACGTTGTTTCTAAATTATGGTGTAGAGAACACCCAACCATTTAGAGAATGCTTATACAGCTGGGGGAATGTTTCAAGGAAAAGGTGGGAACATAACTGGGTAAATGTGCAAAGGCACAGAGGTGCTAAGATGCTCTATGAGGGAGGAAGGAGAACTAGCCTCATCAGAACATAGATAGCATTCATGTTGGGGAGCAGCCAAAACTTGGGCCAGTGGTCTATGGAGCGACTCATCATCAGCTGTAAATGCTGACTATCTTGATCCCTTAAAGACAAAGAAGTGATTAAAGATGTTTGAGCAGGGGATCCCTGGTTGGCTCAGTGGTTTGGCGCCTGCCTTCAGCCCAGGGCGTGAGCCTGGAGTCTGGGGATCGAGTTCCTGCATCGGGCTTCCTGCATGGAGCCTTCTCTGTATCTCTGCCTCTCTCTCTGGGTCTCTCATGAATAAATAAATAAAAAATCTTAAAAATAAAATAAAGATGTTTGAGCAGACCCAGAAAAAAAGATGCCTGAGCAGAAAAATAGAAGATCATCTACAGTAAATAATCAAGTTGGCAGGGCGTTTGGGGGAAAATGGCTGGAGAGAGGAATAGAAAGAGTAGGATGCATTAGATACCGCTGACTAATTGAAGGATGACTTATCTGAGTGGCTGCACCCTCCTACCCTGCTGCCCCATAGAGTACTACAATGCCCTACCACACTACTCCTGAGCACCACGTCACAAATGTAGTCAGCATTTGGCAGATGGCAGCCAATGGAATAAGCTAGGTTTTATACTCTGCACATCACCTGCCCATAGTGGTTAACACAGTACTCTACACACCTAACGCAGTTATGTGATGAGCAATAAGGTAACAAGGACTAGGGTACATGGCAAGCAATGGGAGTGAAGAAGAACCCAAGATATATGAAATTAACACTAATTTACTTTCAGTCTTCTTAGCACGGAAAAGCAGTCTTCTTTCAAATTTTTTCACTTTTCAAAGTATTTCCCTATATCACAGTTTGGCCAACTATATAATGGCCCACAATCTGCCCTATTGCCTGATTTTTTTTTTTGTCTGCCATTTAAGAATGGTTTTACATTGTAAATTTTTTTTGTTTGTTTTATGTTTTTAAATGGTTGAAAAAAATCAGAGGAAGAATAACATTTCATGATATGTGACAGTTACATAAAATTCAAATTTCAATGCTCATAAATAAAGTGTCACTAACACACAGCCATGTATCCATTTATATATTGCTATGGTTGCCTTCATGCTACAATGGTAGAGCTGAGGAACTGTGAGAGAGATTGATTTGCCCATAAAACTAAAAGTATTTACCATCTATTTTTTTATAAAAAAAAATTTGCTAACCTCTGCCCTATTACTGTATTCATTTTTTACTTGTCAACACTTGCGAAATTTACAAATATGCTTTCTTACAAATTACAAAAACATAACTGGCATTTTCTGGTAAATTATTATGTGTGCTTTCACCTGCTAATTTTACAATTCCAGCAATCCAGAAGACTTTGGTAGGTAGGCTGCAGTCTGTATTGGGAACTTCTACTCTCACATTTTCTGAGATATCACCCCAGCAGGTCCCCATAGGTGCCTGTCATATAAAAATTATTAAGTTATCATCTTAATAACATAAAAGCCTAAACACATTGTTTAAAATAAGCATTCTCATCAATAATGGAAATATTAAAAATGCCATTTAACTCATTCATTTTTCTCCGAAAATAGAGCTGTAATTTCCCTTTCCACAGAACTCTATTTGGAAAAAGCCAGTGTCAGGGGCAATCTCAAGATGAAGAGAATTTCACATATATTAGAATAGATCCATGTCAACTTCAAAATTCAATACTGTCCTAATGGAAGACCTGAGCAGCAATTTTTGTAAAAGCCAAATCATAAACTCAATAGACTTCACAGGATAAAGCAGAGAAACTTACTATTTTTAATATATGCTGAATGAATGCACTTCATCTTAACCTCTAATTTTAAAGGGTTCGCCCAAAGAGCAGAAAGAAAAAAAAATCTCCAACCATCAATGTGGTTTCGAATAATAGGAGAAACAAAATTTAGTTATATGTATTTTCAACTTAAGTTAAATTAATAAAATATAGTCTGTTAAAACTATATGTGGCAAAAGCACCAGATAGTTATTAAAGAGGTGGAATTGAAGAGTTTTTGGAGATGCATACTATGGTAAATTGTTAAATAATTTATTATTTCTAAACAAAGAGGAAACTTTCAAAGTTAGAACTGGTAATCGCTAGTCTCCATACCACATGGTTAGAATGGGGACTCAGAAAGCTGATTAAATGAGTATAGTGAAGAGATTTTCCCAAGTCTAACATGCCCAAATTACAATTTCCATTACATTTTAATCCTTAAAACTTGAGGCCATTTACAGTTATTTGAAATTTATGCAGTGTTTAATTAAATCAAATAAGTGAATTTAGGAATACAAATGCTGATAAATACTAAACAGTCTCTGTGGCCTTAACAGCTCCTTGTTAAATATAACTTAGAACCTTGAACATAGAGAAAAGGACTGGGTGAGGTTATAAAAGACCTGATAATATGGACAAATCAGGGAAAGACAATACAGCTTCAGAGTTCAAAGATGACCAAACAAAGACATCTAAGAGTTACACGATCTAGCCAATTTGAACACTGGTTAAATGTCTTCCATGCAAGGCTTCTCCTACTTTGGTGGATGCCAATCCATAGGAGGATTAGCTTAAAACAGTACTCAACCTCTGTCCTCTCAATAGTTCATGATGGAAGAAAAGGTCAAATCCTGAACTAGATAGAGTAAGTCTGGACACCAAAGATAGAATCAAATTATGACTATTACTTTAAGTAGCACAAGCAATGAATATGCCTCAGTAACTTGGGAGACCGTGGCCTATCTCAAATATTTGTGATTCTGGAAGAGTACATGTAACTTATCTCCCTGAGCTGTGCAAAAAACAGTACATCCATTATGACGACTACCTCTTTCTAATATTTTTTTTAATTGAAAGACTGGACTCTTCAGGTTCTGCTATCTCCCCCTATATCATTCTAGACTGTAGGGCCATCCCTATTGCCAGCAGATATGATCAGAAAAGGAGAGGCTGGAAAGATGATAGTAATGTAGATTAAGCTAAGATATATCAACATAAAGACCATATTTTCATTTCTGTGAGGATGAACCAATTAGAGCAGATAGATACAGCTAATATATGCACTAAATTAAGGTAGGGTATCCACCCTTCTTTGTTTGGTGGCCAAATCTGTGGAATGTTTTTTTTTTTTTTGTTGAGAAGAAAGAAGCATGGTTATGCTGATAAATTGGGGGTTAGGTTGGCATACAGCTAAGTGAATTTGGTATACAGTACTTCTCTTAGAGCTAGATATGACAATTTCATACCAATTTTTTTTTAGCCTTAACAATTATTTTTAGAAAATAACTTTCAGTCACATTTTATTAAAGAAAATAAAGTATCAATATACTCACTTAAAAAATAAGGATGATATTCACTTCATTGGGGGATATTACGTTTTAGTCCCTACAGTCTGGATTGGTATAGGAGAAAGTAGCAGAAAGTGACATTTGTTCTTGCCTGTAAGGTTGTGGTTCTGCTAGGCCCTCTTAAACCAATCCATATGGTTCACTCTAAGAACAAAAAATGAAGAAACAAAAACAACAAAAAAGAGCACCATAGTTTCTACATAGCATGTGCTCAATGTGTTGAAATAATAAGGTAATTTCACAAATATATCTGCCCTTTTGTTTAAAATGAACACTCTTAAGTGTGGAAGACTAAATGACCCAGGGCTTGACAGCCATCTTCATCCAAGTCATCTGTCTTCTCTTGCTGGCAGGAGGGATACCTCTGAAAGTCTGGATTGGCATAGCATGAACTAGCAGAACCATAATTTACAGGTAACAACAAATTTACCTTCCAGACTCAGGACGAGAGGTCCACCTCAGGCTCCTCCCAAATCAGGAAGATCTGCTTCACCACTTCCTGCTCCAGGGCCACTCGTGAGGGCTATCTGGGAGCGACTCTCCTTCCCTGCAAGGTAAGCTGTCATCAGGTCCTGTAGGACATGGCCAAATCCAAATGCTGAGGGCTCCCCAGCACAAATGAATGATAACCTTCACCTGACTATCTATAAAAAATTGGGTGGGGAGTCTTATTTTCTGCACTTCAAGAACATTCCCAGATAGTCCAACAGCCCAGATGGCTAGTATTTAGACTCTCAGAGGGCTGATACACTGAACACATGATGCTTCATGGCAGAAATACGAATCTCCCTCCACAGAACTGCCAACCAATTATGATAACCACCCACAATCTTTAACAAGTGGGTAGCTGCAGAAGTTGCAGTGGGTAACCAAGAAAGAATCTATCTCAATGACGACATTGCAAATGTACAAACTAACAGTGAGAGACTAACAGGCATATGATTATTAATGTTCATCTAGTTGGGAAAGACGAAATATTATTTGCCCAAAAGGGGAAGAAAACATTATAGGAAATTCACCGGAAAGAAATCAGAACTAAACGCTACTTGCCGGAATTGGTACATTGAAATAGGAAAAAAATTGTTCCCTCTTTCTGCAGAAAGTCCACTCACCTTTTGGTTTGAGACCAGAATCTACTTTTTGAGGTGGTAGCTACAGGATGAGGACGAGTGTAAGGAGAGTATAAAAGGAAGATGGGATGTGTGCAGTGGAAGCAAGATTAAGAATGGGAGAATGCAGGACGCCTGGGTGTCTCAGCAGTTGAGTGTCTGCCTTTGGCTCAGGGTGTGATCCTGGAGTCCCGGGATCGAGTCCCACATCAGGCTAACTGCATGGAGCCTGCTTCTCTGTGTCTCTAATGAATAAATAAAATCTTAAGGAAAAAAAAAAAAAAGAATTGGGAGATCCCAACAGAAAATCAAGAACCACTTTAAAAAACAGACCAACAGGGACACCTGGGTGGCTCAGCGGTTGAACGTCTGCCTTTGGCTCAAGGTGTGATCCCAGAGTCCCCGGATCAAGTCCCATATCAGGCTCCCTGCGTGGAGCCTGTTTCTCCCTCTGCCTGTGTCTCTGCTTTTCTCTGTGTCTCTCATGAATAAATAAAATCTTAAAAAAAAAAAAAGACCAACATTAAAATAATCTAGATTACTTAGGTTTTCTTTAAAACATAAAAAACAGGTGATTTTTATTATGTTAGAATCCACTGTTTTTCTGTAGAAATTTCATGGCAAGACCCGTGATAGTTAGCTCAGAAGGAGCACTAATAAGTGCCAGAAACTAACTGAAATTTTATTTCCATTAAAATACAATTCTGTAATCTAGGTTGACAAACTGAAGATTCTAACTTTGGTTAGAACTGACATGGATATCTATCTTCAACTTTCAGTGGAGTTGTGTTATGTGTGGTCAAGGCTATGGAAAAAAAGCCAGAAAGTAATTTTACTTGATATAGATTATTTTACTATTAAATGCATACTTGAGATGGATCATGAGTTTTACTAAAAGAGAAACTGTTATTGTACATACACAAAAAGACTTTTGCTTTACTTTAAAACCCAAAAATATATTTGTGATACATGTTGCAAAAAAGTGCAGATAATCTTACCTTCTCAAAACACCTGGCATACAGGTCAGGCATCAAAGAGAGGATTAGAATGTACTGCATCAGTGATACGAGGTATATTTGTGCAGTAAAGTCAGCTTTAGAGTTATGGCGTATACTGTGTCTCTGCCTCTCTCTCTAATGGATAAATAAATAATATCTTAAAAAAATAAAGTTATGGAATATAAGTATACAGAGGGCCTTTAAAAAAATAATAAAACAGGGCAGCCCATGTGGCTCAGTGGTTTAGCGCCACCTTCAGCCCAGGGCCTGATCCTGGAGTCCCGGGACTGAGTTCCACGTCGGGCTCCCTGCATGGAGCCTGCTTCTCCCTCTGCCTGTCTCTCTCTCTCTATATATATATATATCTCATGAAAAAATAAATAAAATCTTAAAAAAAAAGAAACTATTATCAAGGGAGAAAAAAGGATGATTCCTGGTCTTAGCAATGAGTTATCAACAAGACACCAGAGTATATAGTCCAATATCAAACGAAAGAAATCTCAAGTCTTAAATATACGACTAAAGGATTATGATTTATATGTTTCACATCCACTTGATATTTGCACATTTTGGCTTGTACTATATATCTAGGAAAGAAGTGTTTTAGTTGACTTTAAAGTATTGGGAAATAGGACTGCTTCAATTTAAAAGATTACAGTCTTGGGGCGCCTGGTGGCTTAGGTAGTTAAGCACTGAACTCTTGGTTTGGGCTCAGGTCATGATCTCAGGGTTGTTGAGATGGAGTCCTGTGTTGAGTTGTGCACTCAGCAGTTTGTTTGAAATTCTTTCCCACTCCCTCTCAGCTTTCTCCCCTGACTTACATTCTCTTTATAAATAAATAAAATAAATAATAAGTAAATAAAATCTTAATCAATCTTAAAGACTATGGTCTTTTAAAAACATTAAGAACGTTTTAAGCTCAATGTTCTGCATATGCATTGATCAACTGGAGACTCTCTTGGGTTCAAACATAAATTACTAGAAGAAAATATCACCTGTGAATTTCATGAATGTATAGTGTACCTAACTGGCATCAGTACTGCAGTGATATTTTGGATTTTTCCATTTAGGATAGATATGGATACTGCTTTTAGAAGGCTGTGAAAAAATAGGAAATATATATAAAAATCGAAGAAAAAAAAAGGGACACACACACACACACACACACACACAATTCAGTCTCTCTGACCCTTGTTCCTGGCACAGAACTCTTAAGACCTTTGTAATTTCCTAAATGATAAGAGCACTAGGAGCATCTTTTGTTCTATTTAGTCTCTGACCTGGGTCCTGACATAGAGCTCCTAAATCCTCTGGAATCTCTTAAGTGATAGGAGCATCTTTTGTTCTAATGAGGAGACTCTGGGTGGGCTCCTGGATAGCCTCAGGATGGGGGGGTTGGTTACCAGAAAGATGAGCCCATGAGAAGAGGCTTAGAACCCTCAGCCCCAGCCTCCATCGTCTGGGAAAGGGAGGGTGTGGAGACTGAGTTCATGATTGATCATGCCTATACAATGAAGCCTTCATCAGAAACCCAAAATATAGGCTTCACCTGCCATCCGAAAGTAGGTAAAACAATTACTATAACCATAAAACCTTTTGTAAGCCAAAATGGTATAAAGTGAGGAAGCACTCACCATTTCCTGAGAGCAAAAATCCATTTCTGATTTCTTTTGGTTAGTGAAAACAGGTACCAATGCAAGTCTTTTGCAAAAGTGAAGTGGTATAAAGTGGACTTTCATTTTTTTTTTCCTAAGATTTTATTTATTTATTCATGGGACACACACACAGAGAGGCAGAGACTTAGGCAGAAGGAGAAGCAGGCTCCTCGAGGGGAGTCCAATGTGGGACTTGATCCCAGGACCACGCCCTGAGCTGAAGGCAGATACTCAACCACTGAGCCACCCTGGCGTCCCTAAAGTGGACTTTCAGACAGTGAGGGAAATCTGTATATGAGGTTCAGAGAGCTTCTGGGTTGGTGATCACATGGGGTGTTAGGAGAGTGGCATGCCCAGAGAGGGCATGAAGTTCTATGCCCCTTCTTACAACCATGCCTTATGTACATTTTCACCTGGCTGTTCACTTGTATTGTTTATTATACCCTTTATAATAAACTAGCAAATGTAAGTATTTGTTTCCCTAACTTTTGTAAACCATCCTAGGAAATTACTGAACCCAAGGAGCAGGTCACGGGAACTCTGATTTATAGTTAGTTGGGCAGAAGCATGGGTAACAGCCTGGGACTACTGATTGGTATCTGAAGTGAAGGTAGTCTTGTGGGACTGAGTAAGTTGTGGGATATAATGCTAATTCCAAGTAGACAGTGTCAAAATGGAGTTGAATTGTCAGACACCCAGCCGGTGTCAGAGAATTACTTGATGTGTGGAAAACCTGCATATCTGGTGTCAGAAATATTGTGTGGTAACAATGTATAAGTGAAAGAAATACATGAGCATTTTTCCTATGGGGACTTAATTAAAAACTACACCAAATAACCCCCCAAAATTTTAACTTATGAAAAGCAGGTTAAATCCTCAAATTGAATTTATAATCTGGCTACTGAAAAAAGTAGTAAGAGTTTCATTTACAACAAGAGATGGATCAGATGAACTAGATGATTCCTAAGATACTTTACAGTTTTGGGACCATGTGATTTAAGATTAACTGAAAGTGTTATTACCTAATTCAGTGGTTTCCAACCTCCAAGACTACCAAGGAAGGGGGAAGAACAATCAGGGGCCAAGGCTCTGGCTACCTCACCTCACCCTTGCTAAATCCATCAGTGCAGCTTCCTCTTATTCTAACTATGTCTATTAGGGAAAAGAGTAATAATTCTGAAACTTACACAAGCAAATGAACAAACCCCCAAAAACCAACCCCCCCCAAAAGAAAAAGTCTTAAAACTACCAAACTACCACCTAGACAAAGGGAAAGATATACTAGATACATGGCAATCATGAGAGAGATTTGAAGTAGGTATATTTAGTAACAGTTGAGGCTCGATTTCCACTAACTATAAAAAATGTCAACACTGTTCTGAGTGACTGAGTATAAAGCATTGTGCATTACAGCAACTATCAAAGAGGACATAGTCCTATGATATACTTTGCAGAAGCTTCATTCCCAGAAGTTGAAAGACAGACTGTGGAAAAAAGAATTCCACTCGTGAAATCCTATAATTTTAGAACCAATCACAAATATACTTAAGTGCCAGAAAATATAAAGTGTTTTTTTTAACCTTTGACCCTTACTCCAGAAGAGGCTGGGTTACGTTAAAGCAGCAAGGCATTCATAGAGCTCTGACACTGCTGCCAGCTCCGATTCTTGGTTCAGTCAGAACAGTTCTGCTTCTATTGTTACACACTGGATATTTCTTAAAATGTTTGAAAAAGGATCGCTTAGGAGCAGGAAAAGGCCCCAACCTGTGCTCAAGATGGGGACAAGGCAGATGTGATGTCTAGAGGAAGTGGGCCTTACTGGCGCACCAGTGTTAGGGCAGGCGGTTTGAGTCTTAGAAGACTAGAAGATGGATGAAACAAGGCAGGGCCTCGCACTCCCAGGAGCTCCTGACAAAGACTTTTTAAAGTCAAAGCCAGTAACTCTCGTTGGAGACCTAGAAAACTATGTGGGGGGGAAGAACCAGGAAGAGTCAGCTCTAAAGGATGAAATCAAACATAGTATGAGGTCTGACCTAAATCAAATGGCTTCACGTGCAGATGCTGGTTAAGGCAACAAAGCAGTCACTTGTGCTAAAATGAACTAAGAAATTACCCCTATCAGTCATTTTCCTACTTGGTAAGAAAAAGGTAGTGAAGAAAGTTGAGTGGAACAGGTAGACACTGGGTGAAGAGATGTCTTGTTTCTCAGCAAGAAACAGGAGCCTGCACAGTATCATCATTAATAATACAATAAGGCTAGTTGCCCTGATCTATATGATAGAACACTTTAACCTTAAAAAAAGCAGAGTTGAAAACAAAATCAGTTTCATTATTATAGATTTTCTTACGAAGAACTTTACTATTATTATTCAAAGACACGGACATGAAATAAAAAATGCCTTTGGGATTTTCAAAAGCTTTTAAAAAAAATGATTACTTACATAACACAGCTTTACATGGTTTATGGTATCAAAATATAAAAGAATCCCAGAATATTAAAGATAGGAAAAGAGATAAAGGCTATTCACAAGAGACTATAAATGTTCCAGGCATCTGGGAGAAAGGTGTTATTATAACTGAGAACTTAATCTGAGTTTGAGCTTCTCAAAAGCAGAAAGAACTAGAGAGAAAGACAAAGATCTGCTTTCCAGTTCTCTTTAATGTTGCTGTTGCTGTGTATTTAATCTATTTCACAAATGTGACACTACCATACACGTTATGGTGAAGTACATCACCTACTTTACACTGAGTATCTAGGATCCCACTTAAGCTGCCTCAGAGTCAGCATGCCACCAAATATGGGCTGAGCACCTGTACTTTTAGGAAAGAAAACTAGCAAATTAATGTACTCAGCTTTAGTTTATATTTCTACCACTGATTTCATGTGCTTGGCCTTGATCAAGAGTCTGTATTGGCTGTGAACAAATGAAAATTCATTTGGGTTTCTATAGCAGGAACTCAAGCTCAGTTTTGTCCACATGCTGTTATTTAAAAGTGAAATCCTAATTTAACAAAATGTTTAATGTAAGCAAAATTTCATTAATTTTCTAAATTCTCTGTTCTTTTTGTACATAGTAGCAGATAGAATCTTTTTTTTTTTCCTTCTAGCATATAGAGCCTTTAAATATAAATTAAACTTGTAGTAAGGTCAAAAAAGTATTTGAGAGAATCAATCACAGATCACTGAATAAAAAGGGAGAGGATCCAAAGAAACAAACATTTTCTGATAACGTTTTTTAACATAATTCCGAATTACTTAGTATACTCTGTAAGAATCTATTTGCCAAAAATATCCTGCAAAGGGTTTTCTGGTATGTATCACATATTTCAGCCCATAATGCTCTATTACTGATAGTTCCTTGTTTTTGTGATTTTACCCTTTAGAAATATAAACATAACCAGAAGGGAGATCCTTTTCTGAATTATCAGGTCAGATCACAAAGGTTTAGGTAACAGGATTATGTTGAACCATACAACACTGCCAATACACATGCTATACAAAATCAGCAACTGTATATGGTTCAGCTTAGTAAGAAAATTTCAAATTATAATTTCTTTAAAGGACACTTTTACTTGTAAAACTTCTAGAAGTTATTTTTAGCTACTAATAAGTATAATAAAAAAACATTTTTATGACAATGGATACAGTAAAGATCTTCTAAAGACAAGACATTTAGGTGTTATGTTTAAAGCTGAAGATACAATGACTTTAAACAATGACTAAGCATTTCAATACAAATGAGAAATTCCATACTCACATGTTTAAAGCAGGTAACTGGAGCTGCTATAAAGCTATTGCTATTGATGTAGTTACCCCAGCTGAAGCCTTCCATGGAGACTGCTGTTGAAAAAAAATTAAATTTAGATATATTACAATTCTCAAATCTTTTATTCACAAGAAAATGTGAAATGCTATAAAATTAACTTATCATCTTGAAAGTTTTTTCCTGTAAAGATTTAAGAACTTTTCAAATAAACATGAACTTTTGCATAGATCTTATCTGCAAACAAATAGTTTAACTCTTCTATACACAGCATAAACTGGGAAATGAAGTAAGAAAGAGCTCTTTAGTAATAAGCAGCAAAGAACAGCTGAGAGCAGAAGTGTTCAGGATAACAAAGAATGCCATGGTGGATTTTAGGTTTTCATCCCTATGCAGCTTTTACCTGGCACCTCAATGAGATTCCCATCCAGTATCTGCCACCTTCACTAGGGTTTTTCATTGTTTTACTCCCTCCTACACCCCCTGCTTCTGCCTTCCTGTTAAGAATCTTCTATCAGAAGTGATCCTTTCCTCAATCTCTTCCTTACTACTCTCTTCTCCTCTCTCCCTTCAAAGCCTGTTAAATTTATCTCCACAATGCTCCCCACCATTCATAACATAGAGAATCGGTACATGGAAAATGATACACCAAATAAAAAATGGTAAGGATGCTGCCCCAAGCACTGAACTTGTGAACACAACTACTCTCTTCTAGAATAATTTATTGAAACCAAAACCATTATCAGGAAGCCTCGTGTGATAATGTACTAGTAGGGCCTAGAAATAGCTTAGTTAACAAAATTCAAAATCAAACTGTTATTAATTCAAATTAGATGAAGCAGTATCAAATATTTCACCTCTATTACATTCACCAGTATTACCTGCTTTAGTCTTTGCTTGATTTTGCAAGGTAGCTTGATACTGAGCATATGCGGCTAGTTTAGCAACTAAAGGTTGTTTCTGAAGAACCTTTGCTTTCTTTGTTGGAGGCTTACCCTAAAACAAGAAGAGTTAAGTAAATAGGATTCTTTTTCATCCACCCCCCTCCACCGAAAAAATTAACCTGATTGCATACTACTCATTCTGCTTAAGTAACATCAAGGGTTTAGAAAATTATTAAAGCAGAGGAAACATACAAGGAATTTTAACATGAGAAATGTTTTTTGGAGTTCTGCTACGATGTAGACATCTAACATGGGTAGCAGAGCTGGCACAGACTAAAACAGCAATATGCAAATTAATATGTTAATAAAAAATTATATCCCATAAGATGTTAAAATATAGGCTGTGGTGGATACTTGATTCCTTCTTATACTAGATAAAACCAGTGGTTATTCACTCATGCAGGTTGCCAAGCATTGCTATTTATATGGTAAGAGAAGATAATTTAATGTTTAAAGAGCAAGTGACTGAGGTTTATACCTTTAGTGCTAACGCAAAAGATCAATGACAAAATGATCATGGGCCAAATTCACAGTGTGACAAACTGCCATCCATTTGGGTACAGACCACTGCTCAGGATCTTACGTACTGTCTATCTGAAATATAGAAATACATCTAAGTGATGTATTTCCTTAATTTAGGGAATTTATATAATCCTTTTAGTGCTACGTAATGATCACAATAAGTTAAAGGAGAGTAAGAAAGATGTGATCACTCAAATATATTACAGAAATCAGTTAAATGTCTTAAAAACATCTTTTATATACAATAGCAACAACTTAGTCAAATGGTCAAATCTCCATTTTGTAGGCACTGATGTACATTTAAAAGAAAGATTTCTTTTTATACCATGAACGTTTCAAAAAGGTTAGTTGGATTAACCAAACACATTTGTTCAAGGTATCAAATAGGTTATAATCAAAACTACAAAGCAAAGATGATGGAGAATACCAAAGGGTAAATCATTTCCCCCCGAATATTGAATGACTGATTCTATCTTGATGTTACCTCAAAAGAAAACAAGGGGGAAAATGGTTTCAATTTCTGTATATAACAAGGTGTTTATTATATTTATACTTATCTAGAAAAAAGAGTAAGTATTTTCAATTCATTATTACACAAACAGCTCATAGTTTACTTTGGAGAGTATGCCTTGTCTATAATAGCTGTTCAATTTTATAGACTGAACAAACTCTGGAGACCACATATTGAAAAAAAATTGTGGGGTATAAGGTGGTAACTGGTCAACTGGGTAGAGGTGGAGTGCAGTGAATCACAATCAAATGGCAGATAAACAGTGAAAGCCATAGTAATTAAAGAAATAAAGAATAAGAAGGTTTCTGTACCGTTACCTGAAGTCTGGCCAAAATGCTTGCCTTCTTGGAGTTTGACGAATAGCTTCGTGAACATGAAACGCTACAGAAACGCTTTGTTTTGGAGTAAAAAGCATCTCGCACACCAACCATGCCACACATTTCGCAGGTAGCTAATTAAGAAAACAAAAACACTGGTGTCATGATCATATAATAAAACCAAACCCGTTTACCTAACAGTTTACTAACTTATTATCTGAAGTTTTTTTTTTTTAATTTTTATTTATGATAGTCACAGAGAGAGAGAGAGAGGCAGAGACACAGGCAGAGGGAGAAGCAGGCTCCATGCACCGGGAGCCCGATATGGGATTCGATTCTGGGTCTCCAGGATCGCGCCCTGAGCCAAAGGCAGGCGCCAAACCGCTGTGCCACCCAGGGATCCCTTATCTGAAGCTTTTAATTTAAACATTAAACAGAACATGTCTTTTGTTACACAAATGATTAAAAAGCCTCCACAAAAGTTAGAGAAAAGATTGGTATGATGCCTGGCTACAGCTCCAGGAAGCCTGACCACAGCTCAAGGTCTGAGAGGCTTCACAAAGGGGCTAAACCCACAAATAGAAAGCAGATTCCACTTATATGTCCTAGGGCTCGCCATGTGCCAGGCATTTTCATATATATTAAGAGCCCTAGTCTTTTGAAAGGATTCTAAACAAAAGATGAAAAGAAGTGCAACACAACTAAGGATAACACAAAGTGCAACCTAAAAAGAGCCAAGTCTTGAAAAAAAATGCTAAGGGTAATACATTCTTTCAAGTTATGTTCAGAGGACCAGAAGGAGAGGTTCAGAGTTTGTGGTAGGTGCTTGATTATTCACTTTGATAACAGAGGAAAACAAGACTTGACTACTAATATGCCCCTTTTGTAAATTCACATATGGACAATCATCTGAAAGCTAGAATTAGAAGGGTCACAAGAACTGAAGTTCAGAGTAGATAAACAGCTACCTGGGAGAGGGACTGCTAGGTCACGACAGCTCTAGTTTCAATTTTTTTGAGGAATTGCTCTGTGTTCTGTAATGGCTATATACCAGTTTACATTCCCACCACCAGTATGTATGAATTTTTTTTTCCATATCTTCATCATTTGTTATCTCTTATCTTTCTCATAACAGTCATCCCAACAGATGTAAGGCATCTTATCATGTGTGTTTTTAAAAATTTATTCGACAGAGAGAGAGAGCTCAAGCAGGGGGAGCGGCACGCAAAGGGGGAGGTTGAAAAGCAGGTTCTCACCGAGCCAGGAGCTTCATGTGGGGCTCTATCCTGGGACCATGACCTGAGCTGAAGATGCCTAACCGACGGAGCCCCCTAGGTGCCCCCCTTATTGTGGTTTTGATTGGTGTTTTCCTGATGTTTAGTGATGCTGAGCCCTTTTCATGTATCTACATGTTTTTTTGTTTTTTTTCTTTTAAGATTTTATTTATTCATGGGGGAGGGGGCAGAGATACAGGGAGAGGGAGAAGCAGGCTCCATGCAGGGAACCTGATGTGGAACTCGATCCCAGGACTCCAGGATCACGCCCTAGGCCCAAGGCAGGTGGTAAATTGCTGAGCCACCCATTTTTCTTAGGAAAAATGTCTATGCAGGTCCTTGTCCATTTTTCATCTGGATTATTTGTTTTTTTTACTACTGAGTTGTGTAAATTCTTTATCAGATATGACTTGTAAATATTTTTTTCCATTCTGTAATATGTCTTTTCAATTTATTGCTTCCATTGCTGTGCAGATCTCCTTGGTTTGATGTAGTCCCATTTGTTTATTTTTGCTTTTGTTGCCTGTACTTTTGGTGATTAACCAAGAAATCACTGCCAAGACCTATGTCAAAAAGCTTTTCCCCTATGTTTTCTTCTAGATTTTTAGTTTTAGGTTTTACATGGAAGTCTAATCCATTTATTATTTTTAAAATATTTTATTCATTTATTCATGAGAGACACAAAGAGAGAAGCAGAGGGAGAAGCAGGCTCCACGCAGGGAGCCTGACGTGGGACTCCAGGATCACACCCTGGGCTGAAGGCAGTGCTAAACCACTGAACCACCCGGGCTGACCCCAATATCATTTATTAAAGAGACTGTCCTTGCCCTATTCTGTATTCTTGGTGCCCTTGTCAATAATTAGTTGACTGATTATCAGTATCTTGAACAGACATCTGCATTCCCATGTTGACTGCATTAGTCATAGAGCCAAAACAATAAACATGACAGTTAAATGTCCTTTGACAGATGAATGGATATATAAAATGTGGCATATTTACATATATACAACATTATTCATTATAATGAAGCATTATTCGTTCACAAAAGAAGGAGGAAATCCTGCCATTTGTGACAACCCGGATGAACCTAGAGGGCATATGCTAAGTGAAATAGTATATTGGGATAATTTACATATGGAATCCTTAAAACAAAAAACAAAAAAACAAAAACACCAATTTCATAGAAACAAAATGGAACAGTGACTGCCAGAGGCTAAGGGGAGGGCTACAGGTAGGTCAAAGGGTACAAAGTTTCAGTTATAAGAAGAGTAAATCGTGAAGCTCTAACAAACAGCATGGAGGCAACTGTACTGCACACTGGAAGTTGCTGAGAGTAGATACCTGTGTTCTTCTCCATCACTCCACACACAAAAAGAAAACTAGCTATATGAAGAGATGGACAGGTTACTTATCTTGATCTTGGTAATCATTCTACAATGTGTATATATATCAAATCATCACATTGTACATATTAAATAAATACAACTATATTTGTCATTTATTCTTCAAAAGAATTAGGAAAAAAACCCACAACAACCAGAAAGTAACACAGCAAACAACTGCCTGAGTTCAATTCTCCCCACCCAAGTAGTTAAACTGAAGAGACCTATAGTTTAACCAGTACTTATAAATCTATTGAGAAATCATGGAAGAAAGATAAGGTACCAGAGGATGAGAGATGAAGAAATGAGTGCTTAAGGAGAGGAAAAAACTGAATGGTTTTCTGTTGATAAAATTATAATTATAGAATTATAGAAAATTATAGATAATTAAAAAAATCTGTGACCATCTAGGTAAAGAGGTTATGATCCCAAGGGATAGTGAATCTTTGTCAAGAATTATACATATCAAACTATAATTCCTACAACTAGGATTTAAGTTCCATTAGGGGAGGGACCATTTTACATTGTTTCTCTTTGTATCTCTTGTATTTAAAATTGAGCCTGGCACATATAAAGTTTCAATAAACCTTATTTCCTGTTGTGATAATATTACTGGACTGGTATAACTAAACCATGGCAAGAGCTAACAGCTAACCCTTGAACAACATGGGTTTGAACTACATGGGTCCATCTACGTGTGGATTTTTTTTTTTTTTTTGATAAATACAATACAGTACTATAAATGTATTTTCTCTTTCTTATGATTGTCCTAAAATATTCTTTTCTCTAGCTTACTTTATTGATAGAATATATTATATAATACAAAAAAACATATAAAATGTGGTAATCAACTGTTAATGTTATGAGTAAGGCTTCTGGTCAACAGTAGGCTATTCGTAATTAAGTTTTTGAGCAGTCAAAATTTACACATGGATTTTTGACTATGTGAGGGGTCGGCACTCCCAACCTGTGTTGAGGGTTGACTATATATATATATATATTTTTTTTTTTAATTTTTATTTATTTATGATAGTCACACACAGAGAGAGAGCGAGAGGCAGAGACACAGGCAGAGGGAGAAGCAGGCTCCATGCACCGGGAGCCCGACATGGGACTCGATCCTGGGTCTCCAGGATCACGCCCTGGGCCAAAGGCAGGTGCTAAACCGCTGCGTCACCCAGGGATCCTGAGGGTTGACTATATATTAATAGAGTTAGTAACTTTTTTTTCTTGGAGTTAATACATCTGATAAAATCTCTCATGCAGCTTTGTCAATAACGATTGAGAAATTCAAGGTGAAGCAGAAGATATCTAGGTAGGTTTTAACTTACTAGATGACCACAACTGGTGGGTCCTGATAAATGACAGGAAGTTTTTTTTTTTTTTTAAGATTTTATTTATTCATGAGAGACAGAGAGAGAGAGAGAGACAGACAGACAGACAGACACAGGTAGAGGGAGAAGCAGGCTCCATACAGGAAGCTCGACACGGGACTCGATCCTGGGTCTCCAGGATCACACCCTGGGCCGAAGGCGGTGCTAAACTGCTGAGCCACCCAGGCTGTCCAGGAAGTTTTTTTTTAAAGACTTTATTTGTAAGTAATCTCTACACACAGTGTGGGACTTGAATCCACAACCGCAAGATCAAGAGTTGCATGGTCTACCAGCTAAGCCAGTCAGGTACCCCTGTGAATGGGAAGTTTTTTGATAGTCTGCAGGACTCTGTACCAGGTTGCATGCTAATTCAACTTTTTAATCAAAAGACTAGAATATGGGACACCTGGGTGGCTCAGTGGTTGAGCATTTGTCTTTGGCTCAGGGCGTGATCCCAGGATCTGGGATCGAGTCCCACCTCGGGCTCCTTGCATGAAGCCTGCTTCTCCCTCTGCCTGTGTCTCTGCCTCTCTCTCTCTCTCTCTCTCTCTCATGAATAAATAAATAAAAGTTAAAAAAAAAAAAGACTAGAATATGGCCTATAGGACACCATTATCAAATCTACAAATTATATAAAACCAGAATATTATACAACACAACCTTCAATATTAAATGACAGAATTAGAAATAAAAAGTTTCTAGACGACCAAAACTTAGTAAGAAAAAGATGATGTGGATTAATTAATTAATTTTGCAGGGGGAGGGGAGAGGGAGACAGAATCTTAAGCAGGCTTAACTCAGAGCTCGATCTCATCTCCCTGAGATCATGACCTGAGCCGAAATCAAGAGTTTGATGCTTAACTGACTGAGCCACCCAGGTGCCGCTGGAATAATTTAAAGTCCTAAACCTTGGATTTAAAAAATCAACTGCAGGGGCACCTGGGTGGCTTAGTTAGTTAAGCATCTACCTTTGACTCAGGTCATAATCCCAGGGTTCTGGGATCTAGCCCCACAGTGGGTTTTCTGCTTAGTAGGGAGCCTGCTTCTCTCTCTGCCCCTCTAACCCCATCCCGCATGTATGCTCGCTCTCTCAAATAAATAAATAAATAAATAAATAAATAAATAAATAAATAAATAAATAAATAAATAAATAAAAATAAATCTTAAAAAATCAACTGCAGCTGGAAAGGTGCTGGAACTTGGCAGGTCTCAAAAGGAAAGCTCCCAGAAGCTTTCCAAATCCAGGGCCTGGGGACTGAGGAGGTGCCTAATTCTTCCCAGATATCCTGCCACATTCAGAGACAGGTCTCCCAGGACCAGTACAGTGTGTAGCTCAACCAATGTCCAAAGGGGGAACCTCTTAGCCATACATGCTGCCCATCATCCTGATGGACAGGCCAGGGGACGTCACTGCCCTGAGACCCATGGCCGGGCCTCTCAACCTGGCTTTTGGCTGCTGAGGTTCTATGACAATTAGTGTAGCCCGATCACTGCTACTCCGCTTCCCTTTATTAAGAGAAATGTAAAGCTGATCTCATCAATTAGGTCCATCTATAGCCCCAACTTGAGAGGAGGCTTGAGATCACTCCTCGGCCCTTTTCAGGCCCTGAGTCATTTTTCAATTGTTAAAATCAGAATGATATCACAGCAGACTCACTTCTGAATCTAAGTGGTATCAAACAAGCTGGGTCCTATTCCCATTCAGTGTTTCCAGGCATCCCTGGTATATGCAACCCCAGCCAGGGCTTCTTGGGATTCTTCCTCTCATACTTGCCTTCAAGCCATCCCGCCTAGCAGGTAACCACACCCCCACGGTACAGATGGAAAAACAGGCTCAGTGGGTTAGAAGCCCGCCCAAGGCCAAAACTTAACTCCAAATCTGCCCGATCCACCTTCTTTCCCCTGTGCCCTAGTCTCTGTGATGTCCTTGGAGATGACCTGGTTTGGCCCCCAAGTGAAGTGGGAGTGTGTCCTTCAGCTTTTGCCAATAGGAAGTCTCTTTGCTGACAGCAAGTACCAGAAACCAGGACCCGCAGGAGGCCCTCACTGACTGATTTAAAAATAAGCTTTCAGACACGGCAGGCCCCAAGATGGTTGTATTTCCAGATCTTTCATCTCTCAGCAACGTTTCCTGTGGTCAGTCATCTATGCGCTTGGCACAACTGAATGGCTCAGCATTATTCCTTCAAAGTCCTACCTTCCCATCTTTGCTCATATAGTTCCTCCTTTCACAGGGTTCTCCCACAGCTTCCACCTTTGTCTCTAAGCCAGTTCAAAGGCTGCCTGCCCTGTGAAGCCCTCCCTGGTTGGACCCAGTGAGAATTCATCACCTGTCCTTCATGTTCTCATGGCCCCTGCTTGTGCCTTTCCTAAAAGGATATTCAAATCGACCTCATATCATTTATTAAAAAATAGAAAGTTGGGGTGTCAGGCTGGCTCAGTTGGTGGAGCATCTGACACTTGATCTTGGGGTTTTAAGTTCAAGCCTCACAATGGGTAGAGAGATTACTTAAAAATCTTAAAAAAAAAAAAAGTCAACTGCAAATGCACAAGACTGGTTTAATTGGTTTACCAGTAAAGCTGTAGGAAAGACTGAAGGGTTTCAGTTAAATGCAAAAATCAGTATTACTTTAAAAAAAGCTAAAGCAATTCTGTGGCATGAGTAGAAATGCAGTGTCCTGAAAAAGGGCGATGAAGGCAGAACTACCTTCTGCTCTAATTACATAGGTGATCAGCCATTTGCCTGAGGTGCTTTCTAGGATATGGGATTTACAATCCTAAAAAGAGGACAGTCTCCAGCAAGATAGGACAAGCTGTTACCTTACTCCCATGTAATCCGAAGTATGTCCAGAAGACAGTGAGCAGGATGTACCAATGAATTAAAATCGCTGTGATACTATGAGAAATCACTGAAGCAACAACTAGAGTTACCAAAGAGTGTTCTAGTGTGAAGGGATATCATAGTAAGAAGGATTAGGATTATTCTGTGTACATTTCTTCATTTATTTATTAAATATTTTATTTATTCATGAGAGACACAGAGGGAGAGGGGGAGATATAGAGGGAGAAGCAGGCTCCCTGCAGGGAGCCTGATGCAGGACTCGATCCCAGGACCCTGGGATTATGACCTGAGCCACAGGCAGATGCTTAAACACTGAGCCACACAGGTGCCCCTTCTGTGTACCTTTAAAAGGCAAAATTAAGACCCAAAGGCAAATTTAGAGGATGGGTAATTTTGGTGCAATATAAAGGATATTCTGGTAATTACAGATACCTTTATCACTGGAAGTATTAAAAAGAAAACTTCCCAGAAGGAACTGTTATAGAGGAGATTTTACCCTGCAAATGTCTGTCAACTCTACAAACCTGTGATCCTGCAAACTTTCAGTTACATGGGGATTTACTACCTAATGACTGAATTTATGTCCACATTATGTTTCTCAATAGCCTTTTGTTTTTATTTTGTTCTCCTTGCCTTCCACCAGAACATAGCAGGTAGGCAAGATAAAGAGATCCAACAGAAATCTAGTGATCTTATCTACAACTCAAAGTGTCAGACTGCGTTTCTTTTCTCCTTGAAAAATTCTAAGGAAGGTAAATGACAGAAAAAATGGAACCAAAACATAACCTCCAACATGAAGCTGAGTAACAGCAGAAGGCTGTAAATACTCACCCATGCCAGATTTACCATCTGGGTATGTGTACACTTGTCCATTGTTTTTGATAATTGGGAGGTTAGAAGGTAAAGGAGCAACTTCTTCTTCACTCTCCTCAGAGCTGGAGCTGCTACTTGTGTCCTCACTGCAGCTATCATAACCGTCAAACATCCCGAACGAGTCTCCTCTTCTCCTTTCAGAGCGTGAAGAATGTTCAGTCTTAAAAGTAGAAGAAATCAAATAATACATGACACAGCACAGACACGCCCCCTGCCACCGCCCTCCACCTGGGAAAACTTAGCTCAAATTGTTTAAGTGATAACTGAAAAATGAAGATCTAGCTCTGAGAAATGATAATTTTATTCTGTGATGAAATGTTTGTTTCAAAACGGAGGCTTCCCCTTCTACAAGGTGCAAATTTATTAGCTATCATGTTAACTGATAAGAATATCAACAGAGACAGTAAGAACACTGAATAGGATCAGGCCACGTAATTTAAGCTTTGCCATAAATGAGGTGGGTCATTTCTCTGTAAGAAAGGAGATTAGATGATGTTTTTTAAAGTTATGATGAAATACCCATAATGATTTCTCAATCTGCCTTTCAGCTCTGAAACTGTAGATTTCTACAATAATTTAGAGCATCCAGAAAATACACAGATGCTTTCAAAAATCACTGCTAAGAGCTCTGGAGGGATTAAGAATTTTTTTTTTTGGATTAAGAATTTTCAATTTTAGAGATAATTTATAGATATTACATATTTCAAAAATTATAGAAAACATTTGTACATATATGTATCTGTCTCCTTTTTTTCCCTTAGTATAAACAATGGTTATAAAAACTCCAAGCTAAAATTTTTTCTTTTTTTTAAAAAATTAATTAATTTATTAATTTATTCAGAAGAGACACACAGCGAGAAGCAGAGACATAAGCAGAGGGAGAAGCAGGCTTCCCGTGGGGAGTCTGATGCGGGACTAAATCCTAGAACTCCGGGATTACGCCCTGAGCCGAAGGCAGACACTCAACCACTGAGCCACCCAGGCACCCCAACATTATTTTTTTTTTTAAAGGAAAAGCAAAAAAGCACCAATTATCTTCAGTGAATGCTACACATTTGTTCCTCCAAAAAGATATGCCCTCTCTCAAAGCCACCCAAACCACCAAAATGTAGTATTGCCAACTCCAACCTTTCCTGAAATACACTGCAAAACTTCAAGTTTAATTAGAAGTAAAAAGAAAATAGGAAATTAACGAAGAGAAAAAAAATCTTCAGAAAAAAAGAATCTGTAAGGAAACAGAAGAAACAGCAAAAGAAAACGTAAAAAAATAAAAAAAGATATAAACACACAGAGAGTTACAACTAGAGTGAAAAGTATCAACCAAAGAATCTTTAGAGTTTGGCACCTATCCTTATTCTTTTCCTTCAGTTAGTATTTTTTAGTATTTTACTCTTTATGCACAATTTTATTTCCTGGCTAGTTTAACTTCCAACCATGACCAATAACAAAGATGAAATCCTGACAAAATAAAACCAAGCAGGGCAGCCTGGGTTGCTCAGTGGTTTGGCGCCGCCTTCAGCCCAGGGTGTGATCCTGGAGACCTGGGATCGAGTCCCACATCGGGCTCCCTGTGTGGAGCCTGCTTCTCCCTCTGCCTGTGTCTCTGCCTCTCTCTCATGAGTAAATATATAAAATCTTAAAAACAAAATCAAACAAAACAAAACAAAAAGCAAATGCATCTCAGGTATACAGGTGCATTTCAGGTATACAGGTATGAAACATTTGTACTAAAACGGAAAACTGATTTTTACTTGTATCAGGTGTAACTATGAAAGCAACAAAATTAGTTTCTCAACCCAAACAATGGAAATATTTTATACTAAAATGAATACTCTCTTTTAAAAGAAGGCCCTTTAGGAGGCTCTACAACTGCTACAATGCTGTTGCTACTACCTCCAACTTCTTATAATAATCTTTTTGTTTAAAAAATTTTTTTTAAAGATTTTATTTGAGAGAAGAGATAGCAACATAGAGCACAAGCAAGGAGGAGAGGAACAAGCAGGCTCCCCACTGAGCAGGGAGCCTGATGTGGGGCTATATCCCAGGACCCTGGGATCATGACTTGAGCTGAAGGTAGATGATTAACCAACTGAGCCACCCAGGTGCCCTAGTATTCTTCTTTTAGAACTCTCTTTTAGATCCAGTTTTAAAAAGAAAACCCTATTGTATGTGGCTACTTTGTAATTATTCCATTTCCCTCAATAGTTTTAACAAATTTGAATCTGAATAACCCACAGGAATTTAAAAAAAAAATCAAATGTGGGGTGCCTCGGTGGATCAGCAGTTGAGTGTCTGCCTTTGGCTCCGGTGGTGATCCCAGGGTCCTGGGAGCAAGCCCCACATCAGGCTCCCGGCAAGGAGTCTCCCTCAAAACTAATAAAATCTTTAAAAAGTTAAAAAAAAATCAAATGTATTTTCAAAGAATCAAAATCTGCTACCACTAGATTTCAAAAGAACAAGATTCTGAAGGCAATGCCAAAAGAAAGTATAGCAACATTTTGAACTGATGAGGTGATAAGGAATTGGGAGAGTCCTTGTCAGAGTGAAGGGTGGTGCTACGAGCGTAGAATTCTGACAGCCATGCGTTTGAGTCTCAGCTTTGCTGTTCTTTAGTTGTGAAACAAGTTATGAGCCTCTTCTCTTACTCATTCAACATTCAACAACTATTTATCAGACGTTTGTGTATCTCACAGCAGAGGCTGAAGATAGAATGGTGTACAGAGCAAACAAGATTCATGCTTTTCACAAAGGTTAGTTTATTGGCAAGAGGAATCGAAGCAAGGCCACATGAAGACAGAGTCAAACTGAGGCAGGAGTAAAGAGTACTCAGCTAAGATTCAGGGGTGAGGAAAGGCTTTGGTAGGATGAGACTCCGATGCCAGAAAGGGCAGCCAATTGAATAGCTGGTGCTGGGATGTTCTAGGCAAAGCAAAGAACAAGACAAAGACCTTCAGGTTGGAATATACTTGGCACACTGAAAGGCCAGCGTGAGAAGTATAAGAGATGAGGCTGGAAGAGGATACAGAGACCATATCACGGGGCCCCCTTGAAGGCCAGGGTAAAGAAGTGATACATTTCCTTTTTTCTGAGGGCAAAGGAAAGACATTATGAAATATTTATCACAGTGTCTGGAATGCACACTTAATAAACACTGGCTAGAAATTTATTTATTTATTTATTTAGGCTAGAATTTTAAGTTCTAGTAGATTCATACAGCCCACGTCCATGCAAATACCCATAGTTTTCATGTAAGCTTGTCCACTTTACAGCCAGTTCTGTTAGGAGCTAATGCATATTTATTGACCCTTAAATATCAGCACAGAACATCTTATTCTGACTATCCTGGTCAGTGACTAAAACCCTGAAATTTCAGGGCGTCAATGATTACGAACATCTTAGTGTCGACGTTACAGGCTGTTAACATTAAAAAAAGAAAGTATTATGAGAATTAATTCCGTTAATATGGAAATTTCCAGGTTGAGACATTAAAGTAGTTCCAGGCCACTAGTGCCCCTTGACACACAAGAAAAAGAAAACCACATTTAAACAGATCATAGTATCACTCCAAAATACTAGAGAGAAGATTAAAAAAAAAATATTAGAGAGAAGATTAAAAAAAAAGAGAGAGAGAAGATTTAAAAAGAGATCAATCACCAAGTGAATCTCACTTCTCAAAAAGTCCAATTCCAGGCTCATTCAGTTCAATCAGTTGCTTAGTGACTAACCCTTAAGTATGAACAGACAGGCAAGGATCACCGATCAATCATTTAAGAAAGGCCTTGGAGAATGTGAAGAAGAATCTATAGGAAACAGAAGCAATACAGAGAGCAATAAAAAAAAAAAAAAAAAAAAAAAAAAGAACTTCAAAAAACGGAATTAATTCTTCAGGGACATAATAGGATATCACTGGTGAACGAGATCTTGGAATTTAAAAACGGAAGAGGAAAATAATCTCTATGTCATATACCTGAAACTAATGTAATACTGTGTCAAATCCAAGTAAAAAAGTTAAAAAGAAAAAAGGTAATTCAGTGGAAAAAAGATAGTCTTTTCAACAAAAGGTGCTGGATCAAATAGGTTACCAAATTAAAAAAACAAAACAAAAGAAAACCCCCAACTCTGATCTGTACTTTACATCATCTGTAAAAATTAACTCAAAATGAATGACAGGGACACTTGGGTGGCTCAGCAGTTGGGCGCCTGCCTTCAGCTCAGGTTGAGATCCCGGAATCTGGGATCGAGTCCCGCATGGGGCTCCTTGTGAGGAGCCTGCTTCTCCCTCTGCCTATGTCTCTGCCTCTCAGTCTGTGTCTCTCATGAATAAATAAATTTAAAAAAATCTTAAAAAAATGAATTACAAAAAAAAATATGGATCAGACCTAAATGTAAGAATTCAAACTATATAACTTCTAGAAAAAATATAGGAAAAAATCTTTATGACCTTGGGTAGGCATAAAATTTTTAGGTATAACATCTAAAGTATAACATTAAGGTATGATCCATATATGAAAAATACTGGTAAGTTAGACTTTATTAAAATTAAAAACTGGTCCAGGCTTCCCTTATTCTCTTACTATTAAGAGAATAAGACAAGACACAGATTGGACAACAATATTTGCAAGTCATGTGTCTGATAAAGGATTGGAATCTAGGATATAGACAGGGCTATGAATAACTGAAACAGTCCAATTAAAAAACAAACAGGCACAACATCTCAACAAACAATTCAAAGATATATGGATGACAAATAAGGACATGAAAAGATGTTCAACATCACTGGTCATTAGGAAATTAAAACCATGAGATACTCTTATACATCGATGTTATTAGATTGCCCCAAATTAAAAAACAAAAAACAAAAAAAAAACAACCCTCTATGGTCTATGTAGTAAATGGAACTCTAAAACATTGCAGATGGGAAAGTAAATAGAACAAAAGCATTTTGCAAAAGAGGCAGTTTGTTAAAATGCTAAATGTAAACCACATATTACCCATTCCACTCCGATTTACCTAAAATAAATGGAAAAATATGTCCAAAGACATACATATATATGAATAGTTGTAATAGCTCAAAATTGAAAACCCAAATATCAACAGGTGAGTGAGTAAACAAATTACGGCATATCCACAGTGATTCCATCTTGCTGCTTAGCAATAAAAAGAATGAGGTGATACACATAACATGGAAACCTCAAAATATGCCGAGTGAAAAACCAAACAAGAGCACATTCTGTATAACTCTATATAAAATGCTAGAAAATGCAAACTATTTTTGCATTTCCTTCATTTTTACTTAATGTTCTATTTGTATCCCAAAATTCCATATTACTTTTAGTTGTCATGCCCTTAAAGCTCTTGGCTGTGACCGTTTCTCAGGTTTTCCTAGTTTTTGATGACCTTGGCAGTTTTGAGGACTACTGGTCAGGTATTTTGTTGAATGATCCTCTCCTAGGATTTGTCTCATAATTTCCTCATGAACAGACTGGGGTAGTTTTCGGAAAACAAATCAGAGGTACTATAAAGTACCCTTTGTATCAAATCATACAAGGAAACATTCTATTCACATGACTCACCTCTGTTGGTACTGACCTTGATCACCTCTACCTGCAGCAGTATTTTTCAGGTTTTTCTCCATTATAAAATGACTTCCTAACCCCCCTGCATACTGTACTTTTTAAGGGACTTCGTCAACTCCATACTTAGGAAGTGGGGAGCTATACTCCCTTCTCCTTAATAGTGGGGCATCCACACAATTTGGAATTCTTCCGAATAGATTTCCTCTCCTTTTCTAAAAGAAGTTATTTCCACCTTTTGGGTTTATGTGAGGTTTTTCTCTCCAGTTGTAATACTCTCTAACTGATGCTGTCTCTCAAAGTAGCAAATCCAGATTAAGTGATTTCCACCTGCCTTTTATCAGTTATGAGAAGTTTGAAAATCTGGTATAGTTGTGGTCTGGTTCTCCATTGTTGTCTTACTATTTTCCCTCTTTTAGTAAATAATTTACGGGGAGATACTTAGAGACCATGCAAATATTCTGTTCATGAAAATTTCACTCTAGATTTAGCATCCAATGATTATCTTGCCCACTCTGTAACTGATTTTCCAGCCCCAGAGTTTCTTCCATATTTTCAGTTGACATTCTTCTGTAGGGAAGATCCCTCTTTTTCTATTATGGGTACCCACCACTCATGGATTCCTACTTTTCAGTGGCTTGTAACTCTTTATAATCCTAAATTATCTGGGAACTGTTCCAGATTCAGCCAATGGGAACCTAAGCCTCATGTCATTCCAATAAGCCTCTATCATTGAGCAATTCCTTAACTTTCTGGCATAACAAGACATTCCAGCCTTATCCTATACTCATTTTCCTGTCCCAACCTTAGAATCAACCATTTCTTCAAAGAGTCCCGGTTTCTTTTAGTGAGAAATATCAGAAATAAAGATACAGGTACACCATGTGCTCATTGCTATTGAGGTCTCTTGTCTCTGGGCTCTTCAGTAGATGGGAGTTGGAATATACACCTATGTGTATGTGACATATCATATGTATACACGTATGTATCTTAGAAAATCATGAGTTCAGACTTTCAACTCCAATTCTGATCCATACTTCAGGGTTTTTCCTTATTTCCCCAAATCTGTATTTGGAACTCTGTTCTTTCAGAGTGAAAAACCCTGGCTCTCACACAAATTACATGTACTCATTTGCTCAGTCTTTTTATACATTTAAATAGTTTCAGAAGCACAACATCCATAAGCTACAAGAAACAAATTTATAAGTCTAGAATTTCTTTGTAGTCCCATCTCCCTAAACTGAAGGTCAGAGTAATGAGTTTAAGAGTTACTTAGATTATTTATTGCTCCCTCCTTCAATGTGTTGTTATTTATTGAAATAAGTCGAGTTTGGTTTTTAGTCTTTCCTGCTATGCTTACCTGATTAATTTCATTTCTGGGGACTGCCTAAAAAATTGCCTTGCTTCCAAATATAAGAACTATATGTGAAGTTTTAACTTGGAAAAATGTCATTTCCTTCCCTGCTCCATCATTCACCTTTGTAGGCAGGTAATCAACTTTATTGCTCTCTGGTTCATCTTTCCTTTGTATATTTTGAAAAGGTAAAGAAGTATATTTATTTTGTTTTTCTTACAGAAAAGGCCACACATAATTTAAAATTTCTCTGTCCTTTGCTTTTATTAATTCAGAAATATATCCTGGAAATCATTCCATTTCAGTGCATATACATTTTCTTCATTCTTTTTTCAGCTGTACATGTGTGTGTTTACTCAATCTCCTTTGGACAGTTAGTTTTTAATGTTTTGTGATTATGAGTATTGCTATAATAAACGAACCTACACACATGTGCATATACATTTAAAACTACTTGAGGTAAACCATCAGAGTATATTCTATGGGTAGAAGAGTGAATGTGTAATTTAATTAGGTATTACCAAATTTCTGTCCATAGAAATTTTACCATTTTGCATTTGCACGACCAACAGTAAGAGTGTTTTTGCGAATATAACAGATGAAAAATGGTATGTCAGTGTAGTCTTTTTTTTTATCTTCTACTTGGAAAGAACCTCAAACTTCTAGGAAAGTTGGAAGAATAGTACAATGAAATCTTGTGTACTCTACTCTAACCTGCCAATTATTAACATTTTGCCTCATTTGTTTTATACTTCTCTCTAAACATAGACGTTTTGCTACATCATTTGAGAGTAAGTCACATACACCATATCTTTTTGTTTGCCCAAAATTTAGTATGCATTTTCTAAAAATAAAATTGTTCTCTCCTAATTACAGCACATAGTTATCAGTTTCAGGAAATTAAACATCAATGCGATACTTTTCCCCAATGTACCAACCTTAGTCCAATGGACCCAATAATATCCTTTATATAGCATTTCTTCCCCTCAGTCTAAGATCACAGGTCATATTTGTTCCTTAGTTTCCTGTAATCTGGAAGATTACTTCTGAATAATGCAGCTCCCTTCCCATCTTTTTAACAGAATGTTTCTCATTTGAGGATCCTCATGTTTCTTCATTACATCAAGTTATGTATCCCCATAATACCACGAGATAACTTTCTTAGAATATTACTTCTAGAGGCATAAGATGCTTATCTGGGCCCTCTCTGCCAATGTTAATTTTAATCACTCTTTCATGCTGTTGTCCCATTTTTCTTACCATATTTTTCCTTGCAACTAATAAGCAATCTTGCAAATTTTAAAATCGGTATGAATTCACACCTCATTTACAGCGGTTTATAATCTATTACTGTCCTCACTTATTTTGGGGCTCAAATTATCCCATATTCAGCTGCTTGGATTCCTATGCACTGCATCCTGCATCCCATTGAAAAGCTCCCATCAATAGTGCTGGGTATTGACTTACTTTCTGACATATCAAGATATTCCAGTATCATTTTGTACCTACGTTGTTCCAATCCTGAAATCAACCCTTTCTCCAAGGAGCTCTTTCTTTTCAGTGGGGACTGGCATTAAAAACCAGGATATGCTCAGTACGGTTTTATACATATAGAGTCATTTTTGTCTTCTTTCATAGGTCTGTGTGATGTGTGTTTTTGCCCTTTATCTTTAGGGTTTTTAGCCTATGTTTTTTTCAAAGCTCTGTGTATTTAAGAATTTACCTTTTGTAACATATTGCAAATTTTGTTATAAAGTTGTTATGCAATTAAAAAATTTTAAACATAGTAAAATTTATCAGTATTTTTATTTTTATAACTTGATTTTGGGATGCTTGGATGACTCAGTGGTTGAGCACCTGCCTTCGGCTCAGGGTGTGATCCCGGGGTCCTGGGATCAAGTCCCATATGGGGCTCCCAGAGGGGAGCTTACCTCTCCCTCTGCCTAGGTTTCTGCCTCTCTCTCCTTGTCTCTCATGGAGCCTGCTTCTCCTGTGTCCGCCTCTCTTTGTGTCTCTCCTAAGTAAATAAAATCTTAAAAAACAAAAACTTGATTTTGACTCATTGAAAACTTTTCTTTATAATCACTGCATAGAAAAGTTCACCCATATTTTGTTATTTGTGCATTTTTAAATATTTTGACCTCTGATCCATTTGGAATTTATTCTTATGCATGGTGTGAAGAATTGACCCTAATATCATCTTTCCCTAAGGGGCTATCTAATGGTGCCAACATGCATTATTAAAATGTCCATTTTGTTTCAGTGATTTGAAATACTACTTTAATAAAGCATTGGGTTTCCATATGTATCTGTATCTGTATCTGGACTTTATAGTACTTTATTGGTCTATCCATGTGCCAATGTCTGTTTTTCAAATTATACAGGCTACCTATTTTGCTATTTGTTAAGGTTATATCACAAAGATCTTCTCCTTAATGTTTTAAAATTTTTTATTTGTTTATGATAGTTACAGAGAGAGAGAGAGAGGCAGAGACATAGGCAGAGGGAGAAGCAGGCTCCATGCACCGGGAGCCCGACGTGGGATTCGATCCCGAGTCTCCAGGATCGCGCCCTGGGCCAAAGGCAGGCGCCAAACCGCTGCACCACCCAGGGATCCCTTCTCCTTAATGTTTTGATATTCTTATTTTTCCAAATGAACTCCAGTATTAACTAGTTTAGCTCTACACAAAAATTGTTGGTATTAGGATCTCATTAAATTAATTGAGGAATAAAGTGACATCATGAGGTTGAGAGGTCTTAACCAAAAACAAAGGATGTTGTTCCAATTGCTTAGTTTCACCTTGTGTCTTCAAGAAGTTTCTAGTTTGCTTCATATAGATTTTTACGATTATTGTTAAAACCAAATCCTTAGAAATTTAAGTATCCTTTTTCTTGCTATTATAATGCATTTTCCCCTCATTACATTGTGTGATTGGTTACTAAGTACATAAAAAGGTTTATTTTATATCCTTCAATCTTCCTAAAATACTTTGAAATAGTTTTGTCATTGATTTTCTGGGGCTTTCCAGATGAACTATCAATGCCATGCTGCCTGTAAAGAAACTTTTATTTCTTTCCCATTACTATGCCTACAATTGTTTTCTCTTTCCTATCTGTACTTGTACATATCTGCAGTATGTCACATATCAGAGACAATGTGCATCTTTACTTTGTTTCTGATTTTTATGTCTATTAAGATGCTAGTCTTAGGATTTAGGTGTGTATATATATGCATCTATGTATCTGTATTTATGAAAATCACCTGATGGATGTATCCATTTCCGTTTTCTCAAAACCTTTTTTTTTTTTTTTTTAAGATTTTATATATTTATTCATGAGAGACACAGGCAGAGGGAGAAGCAGGCTCCATTCAGGGAGACTGACGTGGAACTTGATCCTGGGTCTCCAGGATCAGGCCCTGGGATGAAGGCGGCATTAAACCGTTGAGCCACCTGGGCTGCCCTTCTCAAAACCTTTGAGTTAGGAATGCTTGCTGAATTTGGCCAGATTTTTTTCAGCATCCATAAAGAGATTATGATTTTTCTCCTTAGGCCCATTAATATGGTGGATTATAGCAAGAGTTCCAAATACTGAATCATCCTTATGTTCCTACTATATAAGCTATCACTTTATCATGATGTATTTTCTTAATGTGCTGTTAGATTGCACAATATTTAAGATTTTGCACTGATATTGATAAATATTTATCTATAATTTTCATTTTTGTGCCATCTTTATCAGGTTTAGAAATTGATATTATTTTTGCTTCATAAAAATTGCAAAGTTATTCTGCATTTTCTATGTTCTAAAGTAATTCATGTAGCATTGGGAAGGTATGATCTGTAAAGCTTTTGTAGAATTCCTTTGTGAAATCACGTAGGTTTGGTGTTTTGTGGGTTAGCTCCTTGACAAATTTGTTTCTTCTACTAAAACTAAGTTAAAAATCTTTTTCATTTTTTGAGAAAATCTTAAGCAGGATCCACACTGGTGTGGAGCCTGACATGGGGCTTGATCTCCCAACCTGAGATCATGATCTGAGCTGAAAATCAATATTCTGATGCTTAACTGACTGAGCCACCCAGGCGCCCCTCCCCTTTCCTTTTAAAGTAGGCTATATGCCTGGTGTTGGAGCCCAACATGGGGCCTTAACTCCTGACCCTGAGATCAAGACATGGATGCTTAATTGATGGAACCACTCTGGCACTCAAAGTTTTTATTTTTTTTAAATCTTTAGAGAGGCACCTGGGTGGCTCAGTTGGTTAAGCATCTGCCTTTGGCTCAGGTCAAGATCCCGAGTCCTGTGATTGAGTCATTCTCCCTTTCCCTCTTCTCCCCCTTGCTTGTGCTGACACATAAAATCTTTAAAAAAAAAAAATCAAATCTCTAGTGAGGTTAATTTTCTTAAACTGTATCTTCCTAAGAAAGAATCTATTTCATCTAGGTTTTTTTTTTTTTTTTTTTTAAAGATTTTATTTATTATTGAGAGACCCAGAGAGAGAGGGGCAGAGACACAGGCAGAGGGAGAAGCAGGCTCCATGCAGGGAGCCCGATGTGGGACTCGATCCCGGGACTCCAGGATCACGCCTAGCTAGCCAAAGGCAGGTGCTTAACTGTTGAGCCACCCAGGTGTCCCTCATCTAGGTTTTCAGATTTATTTGCATAGAGGTGTGTAAAATAGTTGCATGTGACTTTCTCAATGTCTTCCATATCATGTTCTTTAACCTCATTTCTTATTTGGTATATTTTGTGCTTTCTCTTTTCCACCTTGATTAAACCAGTAGCTTATTCATTTTATGAATTTTCCCCGAAAGGTCCAGGATCGATTCATCAACTTGGTGTAGTTTTTCTGTTAACTCCTTAATTTCCACTTTTATCATTATTTTTTTTAATGGGGCTTACTTTGTTGTTCTTTTTTAATTTTTGAGTTGGGAATTATTTTATTTTTATTTTTTTTTGAATTGGGATTTATTTTCATTCTTTTATTTTTACTGTGATAGAGTAACCTGATTAGGTCCAAGATGGAGCTGCTTAGGCTAAGCCACCTTAGCAAGTAATGAAGTCGTTATGTTCCTCTCTCCCTGAAAAGGCAAGCCTAGGTAAACTATCAGTGAGTGCCTGCTCAGAACACACAATACCTGACCCAGCTCCAAGACTTCCCTCTGCTCCAGGAAGAAAAGCAATCCAGCTTTAACCAATCAGCAAGTGCCCAGTGTAACTTCCTTGTTCCCACACACTTTGGTTTATAAAAATTTCTCGTTTTGTAAAGGAACTTGATCGGAGCGCCTTTCTACCTGCTAGATTGGATGTTGCACAATTTACCAATGACTAAATAGAGCCCGTAAGATTTTAAAAATTTACTGTTGAATTTTATTAACAAATATTTAGGACTATGAATTTTCCTCTGCTCAATGTACTTCACACAGTTGCATGTAATATTTTCATTATCATAATTTTTTAGGATCTCTGTAATTTGTTTACGTTCCTCCTTTACCCAAGGACGTTACCCTCTTCTAAATAAGGCAGAATTCTGAATGTGTAGCAAGATGTAGAAATTTTGTCAGACCAGAAAGCACCCTAATGTCTCTTCCCATTTAATCCTTCTCCTCTCCCAGAAAAGTTCTAGTACTACGGGTTAATTTTGGATATATTTATTTAAATGGAATAAAACTTTTTTTTTAAAGATTTTATTTATTCATTCATGAGGGACACAGAGAGAGAGAGAGAGAGAAAGAGAGAGAAAGAGAAAGAGAGAGAGAGAGAGAGAGAGAGAGAGAGAGAGAGAGAGAGAGAGGCAGAGACATAGGCAGAGGGAGAAGCAGGCTCCATGCAGGGAGCCTGACGTGGGACTCAATCCCGGGTCTCCAGGAACTCACCCTGGGCTGAAGGCGGCGCCAAACCGCTGAGCCACCCAGGCTGCCCCTTAAATGGAATAAAACTTGATGGAGATTTTTATATATAATTCAGCTTACTCAGCACAGTGTTTTCAGACTTATCCATGTTATTGTATGTATAAATGGTTCATTGCTTTTTACTAATATTGTACTTTAACAGTGTATGTTTATCCGTTCTCTATCCAGATTTGACTACTTTGAATATTGAATAAAGTCACTATGAACATTCTTGTATGAGGTGAAGATATAACAGGAGGCTTCTAAATTTCAAGGTGGAAATGTTCTTTTTGTTTTGTTGTATAGGCTCCACTGATGTTTTCTTAACATATGACCGATTTTTGTGAACACTTTGTGTTTGAGAGAGAGTATATTGTATTTAGGATGTAGTGATAGATACACCTGAAGATCTGCTTCATTGTGTTTAGATCTCTTACATCCCTACTTTGTATTACACCTGTCTTGTGCTCAAAGTGTCAGCGTCCAATTTTTGTGCTTTTTAGTGCATTTCTAGTTTTTGCTTTATAAAGATTATTGCTGTTATTTCGTACATATATACTAGTAACTGTCACATTTTTGTTGTGAATTAGGGTTTTAGCATTACAGACTGTTCTCCTTTGTTATTGCCTGCTTTCCTATTATTTCTATTTGCTTGATTGATTTTTGTCTATCTTTTTAAACTGTCTTAAGGGTCTCTTATGTTAAAAAGTTGGATTTTGATTTTGTTCCTTCTTTTTTATTGAAATATAACTGACATTATAGTTTGCTGGGTTCTGATTTTTGAGCCAATCTGAAAATCTTTTTATTGGTGAAAGAATCCTCACGGATGTGACTGGTAGGTTTGATTTCAATTGCATCACGATTTTTCATGATGGGTTTTCTTTGGCCTTTGAAACATTTCGGTGTTTTCTAAGGTTTGTATTTTTTTCCTAATGCTTACTTTTGAATCTTTTATATTTCCATGTCTGCTTTTTTTTTTTTTTAAAGATTTTATTTATTTATTCATGAGACACACACACACAGAGGCAGAGACAGGCAGAGGGAGAAGTAGGCTCCGTGGAGGAGCCTGATGTGGGACTCGATCCCAGGACTCCAGGATCATGCGCTGGGCTGAAGGCAGGCTAAACCGCAGAGCCACCCAGGGATCCCCTATGTATCCTTTTTCTTAATCTTTTCAGTTTCAGATCGTATCATCTGATTTCCTTGTTGATATTTAACCTATAATCATTAGTTTTATCTAATTTTTTTTTCCTTTCCCCTCCCGTATTTTTTAGTTGCCTTCTTTCTACTTTCTCAGAACCTAAAACATTTATGTACTATTCTACCTACATCCCTACTCCTGATTTTAACCTTAGTTCAAATAGAAACATGAAATCCTGTCTATCTTTTTGTAGAAATTTCCCACACATCTCTTTAGATGAAGCTCATCCTTCAACAGTTTCCTCAGGAAGGGTTAGGGAGTACAGAATTCACTGAATTCTTGGTATGTTTAAAACTTTGTTCATAGACTTAATCTTTGAGAGATAGTTGAATGGATATAAAAATCTTTGGTTGGCATTTTCTTTTCTTATGCTGCTCCACTATTATCTTGCTCTTGAGAAATTGGATACCAGTCTACTTCTCTGGCCCTTGTAAGGTACTTCATCATTTTGGCCTGGAAGCCTGGAGAATTTTTCTGTATCATTTAAGTCCTACAGTTTACATTCATGGTATGAACTTCTGATGTATAGATTTAGATATTTCCAGAAAGTTTTCTTGGATATTATGGTTTTATTCTTTTTCCTTCTTGGGGGGGGGGGGGGCACACATTAGACTTTTTAGACCCATCTTCCATTTAAAGTGTCAGTTAAAAAAGAATCTCATTTTCATTCTCTTGACTGCTTTCCTGCTTCTATGTCTTTTATTATATCTGCATTTGAATCTACTGTTTGATGGGAACCTTTGTAACTTAAGCTTCATTTCTGAGGTTTTTTGCCTTCTCTTTTCTGAGTTTATTCTGATTTTATTTCTTCCTGTTTTTTTGTTCATTTCTGTTCTTAGTTTTATATTTCTGATTCAAGGGTTTTTTTCCCGTATCTCCAAACATGGGTTTGAGGATGTTTTATTTCATTTTGAGTGTTGTTGTGTTAATTTTCTTATGTTTTTTGGGTGGGGGAGGGGAAGATTTCCACCACTTGAAATGTTCTGATTTACTTTTTTCCTATAGTAGTTCTATGTGTAGTCCATTCTTTCCTGTTTGTATTCATTTCATGGTCAAGAGTTCCTGGCTCAGAACACTTCTAAGTTTACTTTCTCTTTCTTTTTCTGAAGGAGTTTTAATTCCTCCTCTTCCTTGTTTCTCTTCACTGCCATGTCTCCACCCCTTCCCTATGAAGCACTGCTTGTAACTTAAGTTACCAATTCTGGCACTGCTTACTTTTAAACTTTTCTCTGTGCCTAAAGCTGCAAACTACCAAATTTCAAACCTATGTTCAGTACTTTGGAACTTAAGTGTTGGATTTTCTTTTGGAAGTGATAATCTGTGCTTCATCTAAGTCTTTCATGGCCTTAAACTCTATCTGTGAATCTGTTAAGTCTTCTCTCACTCTTCACATCCAAAGAATTGGGCAGAAGGAGCTCATGGAATCTAACTTAACTTCTCTTAGAGATAATCTGAAGATTGTGGTAATGTTTCTTCATAATGCTGAAGAATTATGGGTGATGTGTGATGGATACGTGCTCTGTTTGCCTTATAGATTTACAGAATGGTGCGTGGGGAAATTGGATCAGGCTGCTGCCAATGTTCTCCAAAACTAGAAGTCTACACATACATAATTAAGTACTACTATCAAAGAAATACTGGTTTTGCCATTTTTTCAAACACTTTACCTATCATCAGATTTACCTTTTGTATCATCTAATAGTTTTCCAGAGTAAATCTTCTTCATTTTCATCTAATTTGGCTCAGAATCATGTTTTGTCCTATGAGAGTTCATAAATTCTGCAACAATGTCTTACTGGACTATTTTTGCTAGTAATTTGTAAAAAGTCTCTTACAGGGCAGCCCGGATAGCTCAGCGGTTTAGCGCTGCCTTTGGCCCAGGGCGTGATCCTGGAGATCCGGGATCGAGTCCCACGTCGGGCTCCCTGCATGGAGCCTGCTTCTCCCTCTGCCTGTGTCTCTGCCTCTCTGTGTCTCTCATGAATAAATAAAATCTTTAAAATAAATAGTCTCTTACAATTAATATAATATTTACAGGACGTTCAGTATGTGCAAAGGACATTCTAAGCACTTAATGTATAGTATGCATTTAATCCTCACAACTACTATTATTCCCATTTTACAGATAAGGAAGCAGAGGCTCAAAAAAGCTAAGCAAGTTGCCCAAGGTCATACAGCTAAAATGAACACTAGCAATATGAATCAAGAAAATAATCTTAGACCAATGTTAAATTTTAACCTTCCTCTTTTTTTCCCTTTCTTATTGCTCGGCCAACTTCTGTAAGCTTACATAGCAATGATCAAAAACTACTACTTCAAGTAATGTGCCTTTTTGAACACTGCCCTTTAAAATAAAACTGTAAAATCACGTTAGGTGACTATTTAAGACTTTGAGTAGAAGGTGATAGGATGACTGCAGGAGGAGAAATCTCACCTAATACTTTGGCATATATGGATTACAAAGGAACTCAAAATATCTAGAATTCATATACTGAGTGATATATGCCTAATACTTAGAATTAGGAGATGGATTCTAGGTAAAAAAAACCTAAAAGAATTAAAAGTACTGGGGTACCTGGGTGGCTCAGTTGGTTAAGAATCTGCCTTTGGCTCAGGTCACGATCTCAGGGGTCATGGGACCACATCAGGCTCCCTGCTCAGTGGGGAGTCTGCTTTTCCCTTTTCCTTTGCCCTCTGTCACTTGTGTTAGCTCTCTCTCAAATAAATAATTCATTAAACTGGTGGGGTGCCTGGGGTTCAGATGGTTAAGTGTCTGTCTTTGGCTCAGGTCATGATGCCAGAGACCTGGGCTCTCTACTCAGCAGGGAGTCTGCTTCTGTTTCTCCCTCTGCCCTTCCCCCTACTCATGCTCTCTCTCTCAAATAAAATACTTAAAAACTTCATTAAACTGATAAAAATGGAAAGATTGATGATATTTGGCATGGCAAATGTATGTGTGAAATAGTCCTGATAGATCCTTGACAGGAAGGAAAACTTATGCCATCTTCTAGGAAGGCAATTTGACATTAGTTGTGAAATCTTAAAAAAAAAAAAAACAAAAACAAAACACAAGAGTATGCCTTTCGACCATGTAATTCCACTTTCTGGAATCTGTTCTTTAGAAATACTCCATAGGAAACAAGAACCTATATGGAAAGAGGTTTCTTGCAGTGATAACATAATAGAAACTGGAGGCAATCTAACCAACAGTAGGGGAATCATTAGTAATTGGTAAGATACTGAGTGAAAAAAGTAAATTGCAAAATAGGAATAGCATGACTCACTTTTTATTAAAAGAAACAATGTATGCTGGCATATGCACAGATTGATGTATCTTCGTTCATATATGCATTTAGGAAGATCCTAGCAGGAACAGCTAAACTATTAACAGGGTGAGAATGGAATGGGAGGACAATTTTAATTTTTCTATGGTTTTCATTTTCTTTTTTTAAAGAACAAATGTGTAATATTTCTTTAGTGAAAAAATAAAAAGGTTTTTATAGTGACAAAATATAAGGTAACACCATAAATTACAGTAAAATTCCATTTCCCTGCTATAATTATTGCCCTGATGAACCTTGTACCCTATAAAATCTACAAAGGAATTGAAATGTAAAACTTTTCTAGGAAAAATTTTACAGAAAATATTTGAGATTCTAAATGCAAGCATGAGTACACAACCAAGTAATAATAGAATTTCAATATGAATACTCATCCTAAATTAATCAGCTCATCATCATCCAAACCAATAGGGTAGTATAGGGGCCCACATCATTTTCCAGGTTTTATATTAGTCATGAAATATAAGCTTCCTAAATCCTTGAATTTGAAGGTTGTGTACACTCAAAATTAAAATGAAATGAATAAAGAGATGTGATGACTGGACTCAACAGGAGCTATTTAGCTCTTACTGGTTTTCCTCATTCTGCCATCAGGACGAAAAGCAGTCTGGCATGGTGATAAAATTCACTGGCCTTAATAGATATGCCTTCTTTCTTTTTCAGCTTAATATTAAGAGGAAGATGAATGGTGAGGATTTAGGATTACTGGTTTTTTGTCTTCCACAAAACCAATGTGAAAGAATAAATTCATGTCAATGATACAATCAGAGGAAATGAAAGCAGTAATATAATAAGTAAACCCCTCAAAGAAACAAAAAAAAAAAATATCCAGGAACAACAGGAGAGGACAGTATTCACACAACAGTATTCTACAGTTTAAAGCAACAGTGAGCAAAAGGAAGCTTTTCTTGGATATACAAAAAGTACACATTTCTATCCGTTTGGGTTCATGTTCTGGTTGTATCATGACTCTTTGGATGTTACAATTACTTGGGTCTGTTTCCCTCTCTTCTCAATAAGGAAAACATCACTTACTACACAGGATGTATGATAAAGTAATTCACACAGATGGGCTTTCAGTTCTTCAAAAGAAAGCTATGAATCCTTAAGTATGAACCTGAAAAGCTAATTAAAAATAAGATGATCGGGTCAAAATTAAGCCTGAATGGCAGTAGCCAAGAGGGTTTTTAAGATCACTATCAGCTATCTACTCTAAGGCAAATAATAGAATTCATGCTAAGGCTGGAATTGCAGTAGTACAGATGTAGTTTGAGCAATCAAATGAGCTCATTTATTAATATGTTAACACAGCAAAAAATAAGTTAAACATGTGATACAACCTAAAAACATGGACCTAAGATGATGATAGTCTCTTGGTGTCTGTCTTTGAAAATATATTTGGAGCTGGTTGTGCAAAAGATAATCACTAAACAATAATAAATCATGGGCTATTAATAATGAAATAATTAAAATAGGATTAAACACATACATACACACAAGGGAGTTATTTTTCTGGTGTATACAATAATCTTACGACCAGCTAACTAAAGTTTTGAGGTCTAAAAGTAAAGCAATAGATGATACCATCCGATATTTATTGAGGAATATAGACAGATTATGCTAAGCAACAGAAATACAAAAAAGGGCTAGATTTACTATGCATGTCCTCTACAGAGACTACAAACTGTGGTCAAATAGTTGGGGGAATAAAAAATTACTGAATTAATTAGTAAGTTATTGTATGTGACCTATTCCATAAAAAGTAGTAACAGGTATAGTGAAAAAGGAAAAAGGGATTTTGAGATCATCTCTTAATACTGTATCATTTATGCCAGCTCACAATTTCTTATATGCTGGTCATCATATCTGATTGGTTTACAGAAACCCTGGGAATAAGGCAGGGCTGCAGCTTGGCCCACAGGTAGGTGAGAAAGATGATACCTGAAGAGGTTAAGCAACTTGCTTAAGATCACAGGTCAGGAGGTAGCAGAGGGAGAGCCTGGCCAGTTTGCCAACTTTGTCTAGAGCTTATTTCTACTACGTTAAACTTTAAGTTGTCAACACTAAAGTGAGAACTAGAAAGGAGTTCAGAAATATTCAAATGCAGTTGTTTCCCTGATCAATCTGATAAAAACTTTGGGCATGCATTAAAAACAGAGTCCTAAGCCCCACTGCAGACCTACTGAATGATAATCACAAGAGAGTCCTGTATTATTACAAGACCCCCAAGAGATGGTTTTAATGATTAGGTAAGCTTGGAAAACACTCTTCTATATCTGCATGTCCAACATGGCAGATCTGTGGCTTTTTAAATTTTCACTGATTAAATGAAAAGAAAAAAACTGGGTCTTTTAATTACACTAGCTACATTTTAGGTGCCCAAAAGCCACATATGGCTAGCGGCTGCTACATACTGGACAGTACACATATAAGACATTCCTATTACCGCAAGGAGTTCTTTTGGACAATGCTGATTCTAGACCAGCTCTTCAACTCTGAGATGAGAAGACTGAGGCTTAGGATCTCATTTGACAAGTGCAGTGAGGCTAGTCAGTGGCAGACCTGAAACACTAACCTAGTTGGCCAGTACCTCTCTTAATCATTTTATCCTACCTCAAATTGGGCTTTTTCAAATGGGAATTATTTTCTTTCCACTCTTTCTTGTAGGTTCCAGCAAAAAAAAGAAGTCTAAATTTGTGTAAGTCTTAAAAAAAAAAAGAGAAAAAAGTCATTAAACAATCATGATTAAATCTAAAACAATCTGCAATTTTTATATAAAACTAAAGGTTAGTGTTGGACAGTTATGAATAACCTAGTGTTAGAAGGCAAATCTTAACTATTTTAATTCCATCCTCAGGGATCCCTGGGTGGCTCAGTGGTTTAGCACCTGCCTTTGGCCCGGGGCGCGATCCTGGAGTCCCGGGATCAAGTCCCACATCGGGCTCCCAGCATGGAGCCTGCTTCTCCCTCTGCCTGTGTCTCTGCCTCTCTCTCTTTCTCTCTCTAGGTCTATCATGAGTAAATAAATAAAATCTTAAAAAAATTCCATCCTCTTCTATTGACTTGATGTTTTCACTTTCTCTTGGACTCGAAACCCTGAAACTAATGTTATATTTTAACTGGCTTACCTTAATATTTAAATGTGAAAAGGTGACCTCTTATTCAGCAAACACTTTAAATATGAAAATTAAGAAATAAGGAGCAACCAAAAAATAGTGACTTTCTAATTTTAGAATGTGGTCACTCAAACCACTGAGCACTCTTGGCTTTCAGTAATCTAGTGGTTTTGTATTTGACATTAATATGTTGTTTTCACTTGTAACCCTACAGCTCTACCTTCTTTTGACTATGTTATATTTTCAAACAATTTGAGGGACTAGAAGCATTTGAACCTGTAGGAAGATTTGTTGGAGTCTAATCAGGTCAACATATAACCAGTCACAAAAAATACAACAGTGTCTTCTTTAAAAATAAAACCAGTTGTTCCTGTCTAGTATGTTCAGAATGCAAATGTTTCCAAGTCAGTCAGCTTCAGTCATGACAGTTCATGTTTAAAGTGAGCAGGAAAATAACCTGGAAGTTCACGGTAATTAAAACTTTAAAGAAAGAATCATATAGTTTTATCAGTTTTTTTCAGTACCTAGTATTGATTTAGTGACTGGATTTAGATGAAATTGATGTCAAACTCTATAAAATCAAAAACTGGATTGTTGAAAAAATGGCCCCACACAAGATACTTACAAACAAATACTTATTCAAGACAGCTTTGCCATAATTTGTAAGGCACCAAGAAGCCTTGAGGATGGGGTCTATATAAATAGAAGCTACTTGTTATTCAGAGAAAGATGGTGCCAAAAAAAAAAAAAAAAGACTGCTATTTTCTTTCTAAACACTCATTGTTGTTGACATAAACAAACAAAAAAACCCACAGTTTCAGTAAGCAGGGTAGAGCACAGCTAGAGTCTCTAAGTCAGGAGAGGGGGGAGAGAGAAAAATGTGTTTCAGTACTTTAAAGAGACGACTGGTATTTTAAAAGGAAATTTATTCTATGGCTTTTAGACCTGATTCATTACTTCTACATCTAATCTGTTATGTCTTGACTTTTCACTATATTAGGAAGAAGAAAAACAAGTGCCCTGAGGATTCTTATGCCAAAAAAACTACTTTCGGAGGCAGCACAGCTCACCAAATGAAGAACATCAGAAAAACGTTTACTTACAACAGCAGAAATGGAACTATCTCAACTACTGAGTGATAAATGGCATATGCTGACGTAAAGAACATGAAAACTATTGCAAACTGTAAGCAAATATAAAAGTGTTCCCAAAATTTCAAATCTCATAAAAGAACTGCAAAAGAAAGTAATAATAAATAAAGAAAGGAAAGTATTGTGAAGGAGGGACCTTGAGAAGGAAGCCCGGCTTGAAAGGAAGACGCAGGTCAAGGCGTGGGGGCAGTTCTGACCGCGTCTGTAGCAGGAGATGCTTCTAACAGCTTCAATACTACTGTCCCCAAAAGACCATTTTAGGCAGCTTTAGGGAAAGTGATTTAGGCAACGGGCAAATGTGCTTTGAGAGGGAAACAGAGATGCTGCTGAATTTTCTACCTATGAAAAGATGCACTAGTGAGAGAAAACGGCCATGAAATCCCAGACTGTAATCCCCAAGCTCCCTGTCGAAAAATATCAACATACAAGCCAGCGCAATTGAAAAATGACCCAGCCAAGTTTTCAGCTGGCCCTCACTATCTCTCAAACCCCCCCTTCCTCCACTTCCCTGCTGTTCTTTTCTGGCACACAAAATATAGGCCAATGAGCGGTGGGTGGGTGAGGAGGATGTGAGAGAAAATTTGAGAAGTAAAAAAGGGAGCAACTTCACAAGGACATGAATGAGACTGAAGGGTCTCATGAGGGTAGGCAAACAGTTCGAACGGAACGGGCTTTTCCTGGGCAGCAGAGAGCGTGCAGAGTTGGGAAGGGTTTAAGCAGAGGCCAGACTACCTACCACTTGTCAGAGAGGCTGCAGAGGGGACGGCTGCTTTGGGTGACCTCTAATGTCTCTTCCGACTCTGAAACGTCAGGATTCTTATTTCACAAGAGAGAACGCCATGGTCCCGAAAGCCCACCGACCTAGAACCCTCTTAAACGAGCGGCCCAGGTGGCTGCTTCCCCAGCACCACTCCCACCTCTCCCTCCCTCCCTCCCTCCCTCCCACACGTGCCCACCCCGCCCCCTTTCAGTATTTCCACCTCCACGTGCGAAACGCCTCGCGGCACTCGCCCCGGAGCGGAGAGGCACCTTTCCCCGCGAAGCACCCCAACTAGGCCCCCCCTCCCCGGGCCAAGGGAGGACTCCACTCTCCCACCCTGGACGGCTAAAAAAGGAAAAGTCTCAAATCCATCCTCCCTCCCCACACCAGCCAGAGCTGAAGGGGGGGGGGAGGGGGGGCGGGACGCAGGGGAAAAACTTTCTTCGAAGATTTTTCTCCCAGAGAGTGAAGGGAGTAGAGGGAACCCCGCCGAGTCCGGGGGCTGAAGGGGCGGGGGGAGTGGAACCCCCCCCCCCGAATCGTTTAACGGCCGGTAGGGGGAGGGGCACTCTGGAGGTTGAGGGGGCGTGGGATGGAGAAGCAGGCCTGGGAGCGAGGTCAAGGAGCTGCAGGGGTTCCTGGGGTCGGGGAGCTGCAGGCGTCCCCCCCACCTGGCACACAAAGCGGCTGCCGCGCTCGGCTCTCACCAGATCCTTTGTGTTTTCCATCAGGGCCTCATGGGTAGGGGTTGTCCGTGCTCCCCGGGCCCGCGGCGCCCCCTCCCCGAGCTGGGGGCAGGCGCCTCTCCCTGGGACTACGGCGACTACAGGGGGGGTCCCCGCTGGGCCCAGACCGGCGGCGGCTGCGGCAGCCCCCGGATTTCCCCCCTTTAACTCGGGTGGCCCCAGGATATCAACAACATTAGCATAGCCCTCCCTCCCCAGCGCGCCTGCGCCGTGACCCGCGCCCCGATTGGCCCACTTCCCTACATACCCTCCTCTCTCGCTCCTCCAGCGTGGGACCCTCTGCAGGCTCCGTACTCCAAGGGCCGTACCAAGACGAGGGGGTGGGAGAGGCCACCGCGGCTCGAGGGAGGTCGAGTGGCCAACAAGTCGGGAAGAGGAGCAGAAGTTTCATTCAGTCCTCCCAGCTGACACTCCGGCTTCCCTGCGTTCCTTTCAATCAGCTGCAGCTGCGAAGTTGTGTTGGAAAAAAATTTCCACTCCGGTCACGCCGCTTCCCCCTCCACCCGGAAGATTGGTCCTCCCGGAGGAACTCCCCTACGGGGAGGGGCTGGGGGGGGGGGAGTGGGCGTTACGTAGGGAGAGAGTGCTGGTCACGTGCTAGCGGGCCGCGCAGGCTCGGTCCGACCCCGCGGGGCCTCAGCGGCCGCGGCAAACGCACCACGTCGGCGCACGCGCAGCGAGGCTCCACGTGAGCGCCTGCGCTTCTTCTCAAGCCCAACGATGCCGCCGGAACGTAGAAGCCGAACGAGACCGGACCGGAGAACCGGAGCGAGGCTGGGCCGGAAGAGCCGAAAGAAGCCGGACCGGAGAGCCGCAGCAGGGCCGGGCGGGCCGCCCCGCAAGGCTGCTCCTTCATCCCAGCGGAAACCGCCGGCCCGGCCGAGCGCAGCGGCCGCTGCGATCGCAGTCGCGGCGGAGGAGGAGAGACGGCTCCGGCAGCGGAACCGCCTGGCGCTGGAGGAGGACAGGCCGGCCGTGGAGCGGTGCCTGGAGGAGCTGGTGTTCGGCGACGTCGAGGACGACGAGGACGTGTTGCTGCGGCGTCTGCGGGGCTCGCGGGTGAGGGAGGCCGCGGCGCGCGGGCTGGGCGCGCGCGGGCTGGGCGCGCTCGGGCGGGGCGCGCGGTGGGCGGCGAGCCTCCGGGGGCGGAGCCTGGGCGACCTGCGGCGCCGGGCGCGCTCCGGTCGGCGAGCGCCGGGGAACGCGGGCGCCGGCGGCTGCGGGGCTGCAAACCTCCGCTGGGCGGAGACCTCGCCTTTCCCCGCCCCCGGGGAGCGCCCCCGCCCGGTACTCAGCCGGCGCTCTGCGCGGACGCGTAGCCCGCGGCAGTCGTGGGCGTCTTTCGCGGCTCGGCCCCGCCACTCTCGGTCTCTCCAAGCCCAGTGTTTCTTTCCTCGTGGTCGTTCGATCCCCCGCCTTGCTGGGATTCGGGAGCTGTGGAATCAGAATGTGCGTTTTAAAAGAGCTTCTCCGGTGGCTGGCTCGCCAACTTTTGAAAACGATCGTGCGTATTTATTCACCAGATCCTTGTTAGTCTGTTGGGGGCCACGTCCTTTGCCCGGGGGTGAAAACCCCGCGTGCTTTTTATCATCCCCCTTTTCCCCATTTATTTTGATCACTTTTTGGGGGGACACTTTAAGTTTTCCCTTTTACGCCTTGCCTGGCTTTTCTCCCAAGACAGGGAGTTCCAGGCATCGTTCTAGGCAATGGAGGAGACACAACAATGGACAAAACCAGACAAAAATCCCTTGCTCTCTTGGAGCATGTGTACTAGTGGCAGAAGAAGAAGGTAAAGCAAAATGCAAGTATGTCAGTGACGAGTGCTGAAGAGAAGAAAAATGAAAGCATTGGGGAAAGGAAGACGAGTGTATGTAGAGACAGGTGTAATTTTACATAGGATGGCCAAGCAAAGCCTCAGGGAGAATACCGTTTGGTAAACGAATGCGGACCTAGAAAGTGGCCAGTGTCCGTTGATTGTCACTACCTCCTGTGGGTGGTAATGAGGGAAACTACAAAAATCTCCTTGGGAGATAGAGAACTGTTACTGGAAAGCTGCTGGCCTGCGGGACAGTTTCATAGTCGAGAGAAGGAAGAATCCGGGTGAGGTGGGGTTTATTGGACTTTGAGGGATCATAGGTTGGTAATAGACCAGCAAGAAAGTATATATATGTATATATTTTTTTTGAAAAGCACTTGTTGGCATTTACTGAATCTCCCCCTCTGTGGCTTCAAGCTACTAGAACGCTTGCGTCCCCCACACCCTTTATCTTCTCCTCAGCTCTTCTACTGAAGAATTTGGCCTTCACGATGACAGGCTGTTTTGGGAGCTTTCCCTTTCCCAAAACTTCGTAGTAGCCCGATCGCACCACATGGATAATAGGAGCAGCTCCAGTCTTGTTTTTGGCAGCCTTTACCCGTGTCTGCTCACTGACTAAGGTCCACAGTTTATCAAGGTTGACAGTTGGGCAGAAGCTCTGGTTTCTCTTTAAGTGGTAATGTGTCTCATACCGACTTTTCCAAAGTAACCTGGGTGATATTTGTCCAAGTTGATCCTGTGATGATGCATGCCACCAGCATTACCCCGGCCTCCGGGGTGCTTCCAGTGCTTACCCATGTGGCCGTGGCCATGGCTCACGTGGCCCCGAAATTTCCGGGTCTTCCTTCCTCTGCATGGCGTGTAGGCCCAGAGGAAAAAGAGTGGTGTCTGCGGAATCTCTCGAGCTACCGACAACGGGGGCGGAGCCAAGAGACTCCGCAGGAAAATATTTTGACATGTATTAGTAGTCTTTGGGAAAGCTCAAGCTCACATCTGGGAGTATTGTGATCTAGATCTATCTATTTATTTATATTTTTAAAAGATTTTATTTATTCATGAGGGAGATACAGAGAGAGGCAGAGATACAGCAGAAGCAGAGGGAGAAGCAGGCTCCACACAGGAAGCCCGATGTGGGACTCGATCCTGGGTCTCCAGGATCATGCCCTGGGCTGAAGGCGAACGCTTAACCGCTGAGCCACCCGGGCGTCCCTGTGATCTAGATTTAGGTTTGATAGTCTGGTATAAGTTTTCTTTTTTTTTTTTTAAACATTTTCTTTTTTTAATTTTTATTTATTTATGATAGTCACAGAGAGAGAGAGGCAGAGACATAGGCAGAGGGAGAAGCAGGCTCCATGCACCGGGAGCCCGACGTGGGATTCGATCCTGGGTCTCCAGGATCGCGCCCTGGGCCAAAGGCAGGCGCTAAACCGCTGCGCCACCCAGGGATCCCTGGTATAAGTTTTCTTAAGGTAGGGTGTCAAACATGGTGATGGAGCAATGGAGAAGAGGTAGGTCTAAGAATGTGAAATGCTAGTCGTGATTTTTGATACTAGTCTGCTCTGGATCCCGTGATTTCTGTAGTTCCAGGATTTTTCCTGCTCCTTTCCTTATCTGTCAACTTAACCTTTTGTTCTTGCCTTACTTGGTCCTTTGCTTTCAGCATGTCAGCTTTCTCTCCGTGACTGTTGGTCCTACCTACCTGTCCAGCGTATGGTACCTTTGTCTAATCTCTGTTTTCTCTTCTGCCGCCAGCATTTGCTGTGGTAGCATTCTGTCCCATTATTCGATAAGAGGGCCTACAAAGCATTCTACAAGACCTCTAACTGTAAGGTGTGTTGTCTGCTGAAAAACTCAGTGCTTGAGGGCATTTTGTCTCCTAGGTTCAAGCACAGGAAGACTCAGATGATTCGGAAGCAGAGAAGGAACCAAAAGATAATTTTCTATTTCAAAAGAAGCCGGTTTGGGTGGATGAAGAGGATGAAGATGATGAAATGTAGGTTGCCTAGTTTTTCCTCACAGAATCTCTCTGGATACTTTAAGAGTTATTTTGCAAGTTTTAAAGAAGTTCTCTTTGTTGTGATTTACTACATTCTGATTACATGAAGATTTGAAAAATACTGTAAAGCAGAGGAAAGAAAAGGTCATTCATAAACCCACCCCAAGGGAGAACTGCTGTTAACATGTTGGCATTCTTCTCTCTTGCTCTCTTCTCTTGTATACTTCCTTCAATAGCAAAGAAAGCATAGTGTTTGCTGTCACATTTGAGTTTGCCTTTTAATTTGACCAGTTCCTAAGTGACCAAAGGCAAGTTTGGAACCTGCCTTTTCTTTTTTGAACGGAGGTAATAATAATAATATCAGAAGGCTCTTGAGATTAAGTGGAATAGTGTATGCAGAGCTCTTAGCACAATGTCTGAAACAGAAAAGGCAGAAAAACTGGCACACTCAATGTTGTACTTTTAAGGGATGAGAATGTATCTTGCAAGCATTTCTCCCTCACTTAAGAATAAAATCATTTATAAATGTTTTTAAATGGATAGATTATAGTCTATTATTTGAATTAACCGTAATTTACATAGGTATTGTCAGAAAAGATTTCCTATTTTTCCCTTTAGTAAGTTGATACTGAGACAAGCATTTTTCTGCATAAACCTTCTGCTTTATATTTATTTCTGTAAGAAAGATGTTCTGAGGTAGAATTACTTAAAAGGTATAGGCACATATAAGATTCTTGATAAAAACTGCCAGACCGTGAGGTTCTCCCAGTTTACCTTCCCATTGAATGGTGTGCATTTCACTCCATTCTCATAAACAATGCTTATCTTTTTTCAGACTTTGCCAGTTTAATGGGCAAGAAATAAGTACTTGATTTGTGTGGTTTTTGTCATTAAGTATTGGTATTTTTTCAGAGCATTCTTTATTATGTGGTTATCTTTTTAAAAAAATAATGTGTATTTGATATTCCAGACCTTGCAAATCTTGACCTATATTTGATTAAATGTGTTCTTAAATTATTAAAGGGAACAATTAGTTCTGACATCTTTAAAATTAGTAATTTTAAGCATACTGTTCTGTTTTTAATAGGGTTGACATGATGAACAATAGGTTTCGGAAAGATATGATGAAAAATACCGGTGAAAGCCAACTTTCAAAAGACAAGCTTCAAAAGAGACTGAAGGAAGAGTAAGTGTCCTTTTCCATATAATTTACCAAGCTTTAACTTATAGTCATTGGTCTATTTGGATTCACTGAGTCTTTGGTTATAACAGTTTCTTGGGCAGTGCGATTTCAATTTTGAAGTAGTGAGAACATTGCTACTGGAAGAAATGGTTAAGTTTTAGTATTTTGGAGGGAGAGTGAATACAAATACAAAAGAATTTTGGAGACTCTTGGAATCCTACCATCCACATATAATCAGCGATAATAGCGCTTGCTTGCTCATTTATTTGTTTATGGTAAATCATCTCTTTCCCATAGGCTCTTTCTAGGCTCCTTTAGTTGAACAAAGCTGGGAAATGGATGTGTATTTTATTATTTTTTAAAGATTTTATTTATTTATTCATGAGAGACACAGGCAGAGAGAGAAACAGGCTCCATGCAGGGAGCCCGATTTGGGACTCGATCCCGGGACTCCAGGATCATGCCCTGAGCCAAAGGCAGGCGCTCAACCGCTAAGCCACCCAGGCGTCCTGGATGTGTATTTTAAAATAATGATTTCATGGGGGTACCTAGGTGGCTCAGTCTTTTAAGCATTGCACTTCGGCTCAGGTTGTGATCTCAGAGTCCGGGATCGAGCCCTGTGTTGGGCTCTGCACTGAGAGGGTAGTCTGCTTCTTCCTCTCTGTTCCCCCTACCCCCCTTGTAAGCACTCCCCCCCCCTTCAAATAAATGAATAAAATCTTAAAAAAAAAAACAAACATTTTTCTCTTTAAAAGAGAGAAATCAAATTAAAAGATTTCATCCTGATTCTTCCAATTCACATTTACAGATCTTCAGAAATACTTTTTTTCTTTCAATATTTTAAATTAGTAAAAAAAGTTAGTAAACATACAGTTAGTACAGAAAGTTAGTAAACATACAGTTTCAGGGTAGCATTTAGTGATTCATCACTTGCACATAACACCCAGTATTCATTACGAGTGCCCTTCTTATTGCTCATCACCCATTTAGCTCATCCCCTACCCACCTCTCTCTATCAACCCTGTTTGTTTTTATCTTTAAGAGTCTTTTACGGTTTTTTTCCTTTTCTCTGTCTTTCCCCTTCCCAAAGTTTATTTCTTTTGTTTCCTAAATTACACATATGATGAAGTCATATGGTATTTGTTTTTCTTGGATTGATTTCACTTAGCATAGTACACTGTGTTAATATACTGTATTGTTGTAAACGGTAGATTTTATTCTTTTTGATGGCTGAGTAATAATCAATTGTATAAATATACCACATCTTCTTTATCCATTCATCATTTGATGGACACTTGAGCTCTTTCCGTAGTTGGGCTATTGTTGATAATTTTACCATAAATGTTGGGAGGTTTGTACCCCTTTGAATCTGTATCTTTTGGGTAAATTCCTAATAATACAATTGCTGGATCATAGGGTAGTTCTGTTTTTAATCTTTTGAGGAACCTCCATACTATTTTCCAGAGTCGCTTACCCCAGTTTGCATTCCCACCAACAGTGCAAGAAGATTCCTCTTTCTCCACATCTCTTTCTCAACGTCTGTTGTTTCCTGTGTTGTTAATTTTAGCCATTCTGACAGGTGTGAGATGGTATCTCATCATGGTTTTTATTTATATTTTCCTGATAATGAGTGATGTTGAACAATTTTTCATATGTCCGTTAGCTGTCTGGATGTCTTCTTTGGAAAGGTGTCTGTTCCTGTCTTCTGGATTATTTGTTTTTTGGGTGTTGAGTTTGGTGAGTTCCTTACAGATTTTTGGATACTATTGCTTTATTGGATACGTCATTTGCAAATATCTCTCATTTCACAGGCTACCTTTTAGTTTTGTTGATTGTTTACTTTGTCTTGCAAAAACTTTATCTTGATGAGATCCCAGTAGTTAGTTCATTTTTGCATTTGTTTCCCTTGTCTCTAGTAAAAAATTGCTGTGGTTGAGGTTAAAAAAGTTACTGCCTGTGTTTTCCTCTAGGGTTTTGATGATTTCCTGTCTCACATTAGGTCTTTTATACATTTTGAATTTATTTTTGTGGATGGTGTAAAGAAGTGATCCAGTTTCATTCTTCTGCATGTTGCTATCCAGTTTACTCAGCACTGTTTGTTGAAGAGACTGTGTTTTATTAGAAATTCTCCTTTTTTGAAGATGAGTTGACTATATAGTTGTGGATAAAAACATTTTGTTTTTGTATTTTTAAAGATTTTATTTATTTGAGAGTGAGTGAAAGAGAGAGGGCATAATAAGTAAGGGGAGGAGCAGAGAAAGAAGAGCAGCAGGCTCCGCACTGAGCAGGCAGCCTGATGTGGGACTCCATCTTGGAATTCCAGGATCATGACCTGAGTCAAAGGCAGACACTTAACCAACTGAGCCACCCAGATTCCCCTAAAAACATTTAAAACTCAAAATTTTTAGGGGCACCCAGCTGGCTCAGCCAGTAGAGCATGTGACTCTTGATCTCAGAGTCATGAATTCAAGTCCCACACTGGACTTAGATCCTACTTTAAAAAAATTAATAAGAATTTTTATTAGTTTTGACACACTTTTTTTTTTAAAGATTTTATTTTATTCATGAGAGACACACAGAGAGAGGCAGAGTCATAGGCATAGGGAGAAGCAGGCTCCATGCAGGGAACCTGATGTGGGACTCTATCCTGTGACTCCAGGATCACGCCCTGTGCTGAAGGCAGACACTGAACTACCAGGTGTCCCTTGACAACTTTTTTTGTATTCCTATAGATTCATTGCACTATCACCTATCACTTTTTTTCAATTTTTAATTTTTTTTAAAAGGTTTTATTTATTCATGAGAGAGACAGAGAGAGACAGAGACCTAGGCAGAGGGAGAGGGAGGCTCTTTGCAGGGAGTCCAATGTGGGGCTTGATCCTGGAACTCTGGGATCACTCCCTGAGCTGAAGGCAGACATTCAACCACTGAACTACCCAGGTATCCCTCACTTTTTTTTTTTTTTTAAAGATTTATTTATTTTAGAGAGTGTGAGTTGGGGAAGGGGCAGAGGAAGAGGGAGAGAATCTCAAGCATAATCCACACAGGGCTCAAACTCATGACCCTGAGATCATGACCTGAACTAAAACCAAGAGTTGTATACTCAACTGACTGAGTCACCCATGCGCCCCGTCACACACTTCCCTCCCTCCCTCTCTTCCTCCCTTCCTTCCTTCCTTCCTTCCTTCCTTCCTTCCTTCCTTCCTTCCTTCCTTCCTTCCTTCTTTCTTTCATTCATTTATTAGAGAGAGAGAGAGTATGAGCCGGTGGGGGGGGGGGTGAGAGGGAGAGAAGCAGACTCCATGCTGAGCAGGATGCCTGATGTGGGGCTCGATCCCAGAATGATGACCTGAGCCGAAAGGCAGATGTATAACCAACTGAGCCACTCAGGTGCCCCTGTCACTCACTTTTTTTTTTTTAAAGATTTTATTTATTCATGAGAGAGGCAGAGACAATAGGCAGAGGGAGAGGCAGGCTCCATGCAGGAAGCCCGATGTGGGATTTGATCCTGGGACTCCAGGATTATGCTCTGGGCCAAAGGCAGACACCCAACTGCTGAGCCACCCAGGTGTCCCTCACTAACTTTTTTAAAGCAGGTTTATTGAGGTATAATTTACACAGGGCTAAATACACCCTCTTAAAGTATTTTTCTGTCAATTGTGTTAAACACATACAGTCATGTAAACACAATTAAGGAATTAAGATACAGAACATGGCCATCACCACCAGAAACTTCTCTTATGCCTCTGTAGTCCATGCTCTCTCCTCAACTTTTAATTTTCTAGTTTCTGACAACCAACTGGTCTGTTTTTTCTTAACAAATTTCCTTTTTCCAGAACATAAACATAAATGAAATCGTATGGTATGTGGTCTTTTGAATTGTTAAACTCATTTGAATCTGTATTTCAAGTATGTTTGTCAGCTTGAGAGAAGATCTTTTTAGCATGAGACCTTTTGTCTTGCTTTGTTCCTGTTTTTATTACGCTTATAATCTCTTTAAATACTTAAGAATATTTGTGTTCACTCTTTGGAAGTCCTTGTATGCTAATTTTGTCAAGTGTGTCTTTTCTGTGTCTTTCTGTTGACTGATTTTTCTACTGGTTATGGCTCATGTTTTTCTGCTTTTCTGCATGTCTAGAAATTTTGATTGGATTTTAGGCAGTGTGAATGTTAAGTTGATCAGTGTCTGGATTTTGATTTTTGCTTTTTATTGAGTGTTGAATGAATGAGTACTTTTAATGAGTCTGTATCAGGGGGCAATTAATTGGCTTGGGGATCAGTTTAATACTTTTAGGACTGGTTTTTAGTTTTGTTGCAGAGTAGCATCTACTGTAGGCTGATTTAGACCCCCATTTCTGAGATATGCCCTTTCTGCCATCTCTGCTAAATGACCTGAGTTTCCAAAAGGACCTTCCCTTGGCTGGTTGGAACTCAGGTGTCTATAAACTCTGAAGTTATGTATCTGCCAGCTCCCTAGGGTTCTTTGCTGGACCTCATGGAGTTTCATCCTGTGAATATTCAGCTTAGTATTCAGCAAAAATGTGTGTGGACCCCTGTGCAGATTTTTGGAGCTTTTTTCCCCCCTTTTTTTCAAGTAGTCTCCATGCCCAGCAGGGAGCCCAGTGTGGGACTTGAACTCATGACCCTGAGATCAAGAGCTGACCTGAGATCAAGAGTCAGATGCCTAACCAACTAAGCCACACAAGTGCCTTTTTAAAAAAAAAATTATTTTAATTTTTAAATTTTTTAAAAAAATTTATTATTTATTCATAGGCATAGAGAGAGAGAGAGAGAGAGAGAGAGAGAGAGAGAGAGAGAGGCAGAGACACAGGCAGAAGGAGAAGCAGGCTCCATGCTGGGAGCCCGACGTGGGACTCGATCCCGGGACTCCAGGATCGCACCCTGGGCCAAAGACAGGCGCTAAACTGCGGAGCCACCCAGGGATCCCCAATTTTTAATTTTTTTTTTTAAGATTTTATTTATTCATGAGAGGCAGAGACACAGGCAGAGGGAGAAGCAGACTCCCTGTAGGGGCTCAGTGACTGAGCCACCCAGGCGTCCCGCATTTATTTTTTTTTTAAGGTAAATCCTTTCTTTAAATTAAAATTTTTTTTTTTCTTATTTTGAAGTAGGGTCTACACCCAGTATGGAGCTCCACTGCGGGACTTGAACTCACAACTGTGTGATCATGACCTGAGCTGAAATCAAGAGTCGGTCACCCAACCTGCTGAACCACCTAGGCTCTTTCTTTTTCTCTTCTGTTGTCTATTGCCTCTCAACTTTCATTTGTCTCCGCCTCTTTCAAGTCTTTTTCTCTTTGGTTTTGTGTCAGGGTCTCAAAAAATTGCCTCCAGGGGAAAATCTTGGGATGGCAGCGCCACCTTGTTATTTCCTTTCTCTCAGCGATCACAGTCTTATGTTGTTTGATGTCCAATTTCTGAAAACAGTTTCATATATTTTATCCAGTTTTCTAGTTGTTTATGGCCAGTGGGTTGAGTTTGGTAGCTTTGCCTGCACTTCTCTATTAAACAGAATGACTCTCTGTACTCTTCCAGAAACCAGTCTTTAAGAATATGCTTCTTACGCTTCTCCTAAAGCTTAACTTTTTTCAGAGTGAATTGCTGCAATTTTATTCGAAGGATATGTGATTGTGTTTTGTATATTTTTACCAACCTGGTCTTTTATTTTTAGACCTGTTTTACCATGTGCTCTATTACTGTAGCATTGGTTTATAGCCATAAGCAGAGTTCTTTACTTAGTCCTAAGATCTGAGATATGTTGATATGAGCAAATAAACAGACATGTAACTAGACAAAAATAATTAACAAATATGTATCCAGGTGTCCTAAATCTAAGACTAGTTTATATGGTTAGAAGTTCATAGAAGTTTCCCATGTAAGCAAGGCTATTCTCTGCAAGTAGTCTTTCTGTTCTTAAAGATCATAATTTCTTTGGCAGAGATTCTATGCATGTTCTCAAGGGTGAGCTAATCTATACCCTTTAAATCTCTCAAGCTTTGTGAACATTTTTTAGTTAACACAAAATTTCATCTTTGTATTTTTTGCTTAGATTCCAGCATGCCATGGGTGGAGTACCTGCCTGGGCAGAGACTAACAAGCAGAAAACATCTTTAGATGGTGAGTATTGATAACTGTTTAAGTTAGTAAATAAATCTATGTTGCTGTTCTGTTACATGAGCTTTCTCATGAGGCTGATTAAAACCTGGTGTTTCAAATATGTCTTTTTTTTCCCTCTCCTGTAAGTGTTTGGTTTCGAAGTCTACCAATTCTCTTAGGGAAGCTCTTTTACAATAGTATAAGACTATTTAATTGCATGTTCTCTGTTGTATGGACAGCAATGGGTGAGTTTTATGATGTTTCATTCTCAACAGAATTATGTTGCATTATGGCATAGGGTTAAGGAAAAGTGACTTATTCTTCAGTCAGAGCCCTTCTGAAGACATTGGCAGCTAATCTAGCTGTGTACTAGGAAATAAGATATCTGGGGAGCACATGTCAGGTCAGGCCCAGATGATCAGTCACTTTGTAAAGACCCATTTTTCAACTCCAGGTTTTAAGTTTGGTTGTATTATAACTGCTTTGTCCTTTTTAGCTCCTTGAGTTTTTTTATTTATTTATTAATATTTATTTATTCATGAGAGACAGAGAGGTGGAGAAACAGGCTCCATGCAGGAAGCCCGACACAGGACTCGATCCTGGGTCTCCAGGATCACACCCTGGGCTGAAGGTGGCGCTAAACCGCTGAGCCACCTGGGCTGTCCACTCCTTGAGTTTAGATATCATAAATGTGGATGGCTTACTAAGATTTGATTTGTGCTTGGAGTTACATATTTTAGAACTTGGAATTGACTTGAAATCCATTAGGGAGGTCGGAATATATCCTTCCATATAATGCAGTAGCTCTCTTCTTAGCATCCTTGATTTTGGATAAGCATCTGTTTGATTACCACCACCACTTTTCCTTCCTTTCTCCCTACTTGGCAGTCCTGTCCTCAGGGTCTTCGACTACAGGGAGCACATATATAAGGAACCAGTTGTTTTCTGTAATTCCGTTAGAAAATTCAATCTGTTACTAAGTCAAAAATTACCTCCATGTTTCCAGCCACATACTTTTAGAGGTTGAAGGAATTAGTGATATAGTCTGACTTTATCCACTACAGTAATCTTTTCTGCAACATCTATTATAGATAAACAGGTAAAAGAAAGTAAAAAAAGCGGGACACCTGGGTGGCTCAGGGGTTGAGCGTCTGCCTTTGGCTCAGGGTGTGATCCTGGAGACCCGGGATCGAGTCCCACATCGGGCTTCCTGTATGGAGCCTGCTTCTCCCTCTGCCTATGTCTCTGCCTCTCTCTCTCTCTATCTCTCATGAATAAATAAATAAATATATCTTTAAAAAAAAAAAGAAAGAAAGTAAAAAAGGCAAAAAGTCCTACCTTTTAAAAGTATACAGTTTAGAAAAAATAAGTCTATAGATTGTAAAAAAAAAAAGTATATAGTTTATTTTACCTCGTTTCCTGTAGAATTCTGTTGTTAGAGAAATGTCTTTCCAAGTTTTTTTTTTTTTTTTTTTTTTTTTTTTTTTTTTTTTAAGATTTTATTTATTTCATGAGGGAGAGAGACATAGGCAGAGGGAGAAGGAGGCTCCAGGCAGGGAGCCCGATGTGGCTTTTGATCCCAGGACTGGGGGATCACACCCTGAGCCAAAGGCAGACACTCAACCGCTGAGCCACCCAGGCGCCTCTCTTTCCAAGTTTTTTTTAACAAGTTTCACATCCCTTATCCTTTTACTTTTTTATATTATATGATTTCTATCTCCTTGTTTACTGGTTGCCTTCTTAGATGAAATATAATTTTATTACTCATTTTAGAGTGCTGCATGCACAGAACAATTTAGGCCCATGTAATTATAGGTGATCTTATGCTAGCTCTTGAGACAGAAAGCCTCCCAGATCTCAGTGGATTAATCTAGTAGAAATTGTTTTTTTTTTAATGCGTATAAAACTATGGTGGTAAGAATGGGATGATGTGCTTTGGGGACTCAGGAGGTTCTCCCAGCTTCACACTGGGTTTTTCCAAGTTGACCAAGAGGTTGACATCCAGGCAGCTTACAGGGGAAGAGTGAGCGGCTCACCCAATAGTGGCTTTAATATGGCCTGTCCTGGGCGTGGTACATGATACTTTGACTTAGATTGTATTGGTCAGAGCTCAGTCATGAGACCACAATGACTACATGGGCTCCCAGGAAATGCAGTTTGTCTTTGTGCCATGAGAAAACTGTGACCAGACCCCAGCTTCACACTTGTCCCAGCATGTTAATTATATCAAATATTTCATCGAGTATCTTTAAAAGAGAAGAAATGTACTCCCACTTTAAATGTAATTAGAATACTATCATAGTATCATAATATCATCATAGGCCTTCAAAAATCAACAGTTAATTTCTTAATATGGTGGATTGTTTAGTTGTTGCTGTGTTGTTCGTTTATCTCCTCCCATCCTCCAGCCCAGATCTTTTTAGCTTGCTTTGTATTCTGCTTGGTCTTAACAGTGCTTTTGAATCTAACTTGATGTCTTTTTTAAGTTTTGGAAATTCTCACTGATCATCTTTTCAAATACTATTGCTGTTCCAGTCTTCTTTTTCTTCCGCTCCACCAATTACATGTGTGTTAAATGTTTTTATTTATTTTTTAAAACCTATTTTGCATTCTTTTTTGCATTTTCCATCCTTTTTACTTTCTGTACTTTAGTCTGGATATTTTTTTTCTGATCCATTTTCCAGAGCACTGATTGTCTCTCCAGCTAATTTTTATATGCCATTAAAAACATCCACTGGTGTTTTAGTTTTAACTATTATAATTTTGGGTTCTAGAATTTGCGTTTAGCTCTTTTTTTAATAATCTGGTTCTCTGGTTCAATTCTGAATATTGTCTTTCATTATTCTTGAACATTTTAAACATAATAACTTACTTTAAAAAAATGTTTTGTGTAATTATTGGAGAGAGAGAGAGAAGGAGAGAGCACAAGCAGGGGGAGCAGCAGAGGGAGAAGCAGACTCGCCACTGAGCAGGAGCCGGGGTTCATGACCTGAGCTGAAGCAGCCACTTAACTGACTCAGGCACCTCTCAACAGAATGTTTTAAAAGCTTATGTCTGGGATCCCTGGGTGGTGCAGCGGTTTGGCGCCTGCCTTTGGCCCAGGGCGCGATCCTGGAGACCCGGGATCGAATCCCACATCAGGCTCCTAGTGCATGGAGCCTGCTTCTCCCTCTGCCTGTGTCTCTGCCCCTCTCTCTCTCTCTCTCTCTCTCTCTCTCTCTCTGACTATCATAAATAAATAAAAAAAAATTAAAAGCTTATGTCTGAAAAACTCAGTTATTTAGATCACCTGCTGAGATTGTCATTTATTCCTTAGGTTTTCAATCAGGTTGCCCTACCTTGTCATTACTGACCTAGTTATATTTCATTGAGTGCTGGACACTGTAGTAAATAGTATTGCTTAATAAGAAGACCAGGATATCTTTTCCTCCAGAGAATTTGTACATTTGTTTCTGAGTAGTGGCTGGGTAAGGGGCACTAGCAGTCCCACAACATCTTATTGAAAAGATTGAGAGCTGGGTTTCAGTTCATGGAGGATTTTCTTATAATTCTTTGATTTTACCTTTAGTCCCCGAGTATCCTTTTGTGACCCCTACCTGAAGCCTGGTGGTTTACCAGACCCCCTTAAGAACCTCAGAGGGCTTTTGTGCTGTTTTTTGCTCTCTTCTCCCTGCGAGTATTTTAAAAATATTGGTCAGCTCCTTGGGTCTCTTTAGTAGAACCATCAGGAGGAAGGCAGCCCTGTTAGCTCTCTTTGAATTTCTGCTACTCAGTTTGCCGACCTTGATCTCATTCATCTAAACATGCTAGTTCTTTTTCATGCTATCTCATTAGCCATTTTGCCATAGTTACGAATTGTTCTTCTGAAATTAAATACTGCCTTTAACTTTTATTTTCTTGCATCTTTGTGAAGGTAGATGTTTCATTCCAGAGTCAGGCTTTTTTTTTAACCATATATATTGGATTTTGTGTTATTTTCCCCCTCCCCTTCAGGTTTATTTTGCTGTTTTACCAACTGCAGCGTAATAAAGTGATTGAGATTGGAGGCTGGAATGGGGGGAGTCGAAGTTTGAAATACAGACAGACATTTGGGGAAGGTAACGGCCATCTCACTGATTCTAAAGCTCAGCCTGTGTGTTTGTTTGTCTTAGATGAAAGTGAAGAGGATGAAGATGATCTGTTGCAAAGGACTGGGAATTTCATATCCACATCAACCTCACTTCCTAAAGGAATCCTAAAGGTGAGAGTCAGGGAAATGGGGCCTCTAGCCAACTACCTCTGAAACCCAGAATGCTTCCCAATTGCAAATGTATGGGTTCGCATTCTCTGTGGGATTAAATGTATTGCTGTTGTTTATTCTTCTGCGGAAATGGTCAAGAAGATTAAATTAGGTCCCCAGGGATCTTTTGACAATTGTGTTTGACTTCTTCAAGGTTTCTTTTAACCCTTTTTAGGTTTCTTTTAATTTCCACGGGCAATAGCCTGGTTCATGTTGTCGTCATCTCTTACCTCCTGTATCGCGTACTGCAGTCACTTTGTGTGACTCGCCTCTCACTTCCACTTTACTCTTCCTATTCTTCATTTAGTACTACCCAGGAGGGTCTTCCAAAAATAAAACATCAGGTCATATCACTTTTCATCACTTTTTGAAAACTTCTGAATTCTTTTTTTTTTTTTTTTTTAAAGATTATTTATTCATTAGAGACACAGAGAGAAAGGCAGAGACCTAGGCAGAGAGAGAAGCAGACTCCCCACAGGGAGCCTAATGTGGACTTGATCCCGGGAGCTGAGGATCTCCCTGAGCCAAAGGCAGACACTCAACCACTGAGCCACCCAGGCATCCCAAAACTTCTGAATTCTTTTTCACATTCTACACTGCTTTTCATAACCTGGCATCTGCCTACGTCTGAAATTTCATCTCAGAAGTTTTCCCCTTACTTCCTACCTACGTTCCCTAGGTCTTCTTTCTGTTAAACATGTTGAGTCCTTTCTCACCTTAGAACTTTTGTTCTTTGTCCTGCCTGTCTGTCAGGCATTGCTAATGGCCAGCCCATTGGTACCTTTCCCCTCAAATGACAGGTCCTTCCTGACTATCTTTTTTAAGTGGTCCACACTAGTTACTTTCTTACTCATCGCTGTATCTAACTTGCTCATTGTGGTAATGAAGTGCCTGCCCAACATAGTGCTTCAGTTAAATGTCTGTTAAATAACCAGATCTCTCTCTGACATACATTTTTTTCCCCATTATAAAATGGTGGCATGCTTTAGATGGGGGAGGGAACCCTATTATGACAAATTACCAGGAGACAGAGTATTTGTGTTTTCTTTACCTTATGAAAGTAGTTTACTCAGCCCTTCATAGGGTAAATTCATTTCCCCAAAATTACAGTTACCATAAAACTCTAACTCCATTTGTTACAAACGAAATATACACATAGTACTCACTTTGTCTTTTGTGTAATTTTTAATTTTTATTTATTTTAAAAAAATTTTTATTTACTTATTTCACAGAGAGAGAAAGCACACAAGCAAGGAGAGAGGCAGAGGGAAAGGGAGAGGCAGGCTTCCTGCTGAGCAGGGAACTCAACACACAGCTCAATCCCAGGACCTTGCGATCATGACCTGAGCCGAAGGCAGACGCTTAACTGACTGAGCCACTTAGGCACCTCATATAATTGAAGTTTTAATATATAGAGAATAACCCACAAAAACCAAGAAATAACTGAAAATAGCCTAGATGCATGAGGTCATCATTGCTTTAAACTAGGAGCCATGTGTTCTATGGGGAGAACATAAGCTATGCATGCCAACCACAGAACCATGGGAACAATTATATAGTGCCTCTTATTTTGTTCCATGAATGTAAAGATGCTAAAGTAGCAGTTTTAAGTAAAAAATTTCTGGAAGTCAGAGTATCGTAACTTATATGGGTGTATCATGAGAAAATGACTGTATCCTGATGCTCTAAGACCTTAACGATTTCATCCCTTCATTTGAAAGAAGGTAAAAATGGATTATTGTATAGTAAAATGACTTGCTAGTTGGTAGCAGAGCTGTGGTTTTCTGGTTACCTTTCCAGTGCACTTTTTTTTTAAGATTTTATTTATCTGTCTGAGAGGGAGCACAAGCAGGGGTAGGGGCAAAGGGAGAAACAGGCTGCCCACTGAGCAGGGAGCCTGATAGGGGGCTCGATCCCTGGACCCTGAAATCATGACCTAAGCCAAAGGCAACTGCTTTACTGAGCCACCCAGGGGCCCCTCCAGTGCCCTATCTTCTGCATCATGAGCTGTGTTATGTCTTTTCTTTATGATTAAAAAAAATAATGTTAACCCATTTGCAGTGATTAAATTCTAGGTTTATTTTTCCATAGATAAAGAACTGTCAGCATGCTAATGCGGAACGTCCCACTACTGCTAGGATTTCCTCTGTGCAGTTCCATCCTCGTGCTCAGGTTGTGATGGTTGCTGCACTAGATAATGCTGTATCGCTGTTTCAGGTATGCATTTTTAAATTAAAACTTGTAGTCAGTAGTATTTACTCCCAGGATACAGAGTCTAGGAAATAACCAAAAGGAATGTTTCCATTTCCTTATAGGTTGATGGAAGAACAAATCCTAAAATCCAGAGCATCTATTTGGAAAAGTTTCCAATCTATAAGGCTTGTTTTAGTGCTAGTGGAGAAGAGGTTTTAGCAACGAGTATCCACAGCAAGGTTCTTTATGTCTATGATATGCTGGCTGGAAAGTTAATTCCTGTGCATCAAGTGAGAGGTAAGGTTTCTCTTGCACATGCGGCCGATCACCCCTCTTCCCTGCCAGCCCCACAGCTGAGTTCAATTTAACAGTGTTTACAACCACTTTCCCCCATTGGATTCTTAAAAATGAGAGTATCTTTAGTTTTAGCATTCAGGGTATGTCATTGTGTTGAGATAACACATCCAAATGAAAGTAGTGAACTTTTTATTGAGTGCTTATGGGAAAATTGGAATTTTTTTCTCCTAGAGCAGAAAAGCAACTGGAAATGCTTGGCTGTAAAATTAGCAGTTGATGCAGCAGCAAGAGCTTGGGAGCTAGAAGACTGGAGTCTCAAGTCCTCAAAGTATTTCACCTCTCTGGTCTTCAGGAAATTTGGGATCTCTCTTGTTCCTCTCATGTGTGTTATAATAGAGTTTTGGTTTACATTTAAAGGAAGTAAGCGTTGCTTTTGGACATCATAATGTATTTTAAAGACTATTTTAAAAAATCTTTTTATTAGGTGAAAATGTATCTTCTTCTACCCTTCCCATTCTTCCCCTCCACATATCACCACAAAATCCAGTGACACCTTTATGAACCCTCTGTGAACCTAGGCCCTTATAGTGAGGTTGGCTGGGTTAGCATTGTAAGTGTTGGGAGGTGGCATTAATGATGCTCTGGCTTCCTGGAGTTTCCCTGTTACACTGTAGGTATGTTTGGGGCTGTAAAGGACAAGGGTAGCTCTTTACAGCTTTTTTTCTAATTGTTCAAAGTGAATGAGACCAACTTCAGAAACATTTATGGTGTTTCTTTTCATTGTTTCCAGTCTTCTGTTTTCTGTGTTCCCTGACACTTGGTGATCCTTTCCATGTGGGTTCTTAGTTTAAGCATGTTTTAACCCCGTGCTTCTCAGTAATGTGCATATGAATCACCTGGGGAACTGGTTAAAGCACAGACTGATTCTCTAGGTGTGAAGTGGGCTTGATTCTGTATTTTTAACAAGCACTTAGGTGATGCTGACCTCACTTTGAGTTGAAAAGGCTTAACCAGTCTACCCATATTGAAGCAGAAAACAGCATATAGTTGTTAACTTTTTTCACATTCTGTTCTACTAAATGAAAAGGCATAGGCTTTTTTTCCATCCTTGCCTTCCATCCTTTTGCGAATAGCAAACCCGGGGTTGGCCAAGATACAGTTAGTGATGTTTACCATGCAATCTGCTGGTACGCAGGAGAGTGGATCTAATCGCTAGTTTATTCTGAGATGTGGCATTTGCCTTTCCCTCTCAGTATTTCCTCTCTTCTTTCCTCTGTAAGCATAGCTTGGCAATAATGATGATAATGATAAAGTTAAGTGTATTTCCTTTTGTGGGCTGGTTGTTGAACACTATTTTCAGTCTTATAAAACACTACAAATGACTCAAATTAATGAAGGATGTTAGGATGGAGGGAGAAATTGCTGACTGGTTAGAATATGCAAACGTATACATATGTAAATTTGTCTTAAATGTAAGTTTAAAAAATGAGGAATACAGAATTGATGGATTCTAAAGAATTCTGAATTAACCCGATGGTGCTCATAATATGGGGTCCAGGGACTCTCAAAATTCTCTGATAGAATTTAGAGGTCTGTGAAGTCAGTTGAGAAGAATATTACATCTTTATTTTTACTAACCTATAACTGAGGTTTAGCATGTCCTTCAGTTACGAAAGTTTTTGAACAAGAAGGGGACCATATGTTTCACCAGACTGATACAAAAAGGTTGAGCACCCCAGATTACTAGTTCAAACTAGTCCAGAAGCAGTTTCTGTTATATTATTTAGAAGAACAATTTTTTTTTTAAAGATTATTTGTTTATTTATTCATGAGATAGACACACAGAGAGAGGCAGAGACACAGGCAGAAGGAGAAGCAGGCTCCATGCAGGGAGCCCGATGTGGGACTCGATCCTGGGACTGCAGGATCATGCCCTCAGCCAAAGGCAAACACTCACCACTAGGCCACTCAGATGTCCCTAGAAGGACAATTCTTTTCTTTCTTTTTTTTTTTTTCAGAGGGACAGTTCTTAAGAGAGATCTTGTTCTAGGTAAACACATGAGGAATTTGACCATTTGGGAATTAAATTAGTTGGTCAGGCAGCCATTTTGATTATAAGCATAATACTCAAAGGTGTGGTAATATCTGAGCTTCAGTTTTCTCTTTGTATAAAATTGAGGGTCCTAAATATTAAAAAAGGTAATTTTAGGGCAGCTCAGGTGGCTCAGTGGTTTAGCACCGCCTTCAGCCCACGACCTTATCCTGGAGACCCAGGATCAAGTCTCGCATTGAGCTCCCTGCATGGATCCTGCTGCTCTCTCTGCCTGTGTCTCTGCCTCTGTCTGTCTGTCTGTCTCGATCATGAATAAATACATAATCTTTAAAAAAAAAATTAAGTTTTTTAATTTTATTTTTCTAGTTTTTATTTTAATTCCAGTTAGCATACAGTGTTCTGTTTCAAGTGTACAATATAGTGATTCAACACTTCCATACATCACCTGGTGCTCATCACAAGTACACGCCTTAATCCCCATCACCTAGTTAACCCATTCCCCCATCCCTCGACTCCCCTTCCTTCTGGTAACCATCACTTTATTCAAAAGAGAAAATTTTTACCATGAGTACAACCACATGGTAAGTGCTCAGTTAGCAGTAAGTAACTGCCACCATTTTAGGAGTAACATATAATCTGTCCCATCACAGTCCACTTTCCATCTTATGGAATTTGGCACTATTATTAATAAATTGGCCATTCTTTTTCTTATCACTTGTTCATTAGTTGACCTCAAAATCTCATTCACAGAACTGTGAAAAGATTTCTATCTGGTATCTTTATTTATTTTTATTTTTAAAAGATTTTTTGTTTATTCATAAGAGACACAGAGAGAGAGGCAGAGACACAGGCAGAGGAAGAAGCAGGCTCCTCACAAGGAGCCCAATGTGGAGCTTGGTCCCCAGACCCTGGAATCACAACCTGGGCCAAAGGCGGACGCTCAATCACTGAACCACCCACATGTCCATATCTGGTATCGTTAAAGCATTATATTTTCTTTGGCAAGGTCATATACATTTTATCTGGTTCCTATTTTGGAAGATTCAGCATTTGTTAAAAGTAATTAAAATGTTGATATTAGCATTTATTACCACTTTTTGCGAGGTTAAAAGTAAAATATTATATACGTATAACTGGTATGCTGTAAGTTTTGGATGAAAATACTATTATCTTTTTTTTTTTCCAATTAATTGCTAAATCAACTACCAGACTTAATTTGCTGCAAGTCTAGTATTTATTTCTGAAAGACCCCCCCCTTCTTGAGTTCCCTCAAAACAACAAGCTTACTCAGGCATAAGGTCTTTTAGCCAGCTGTGGGCAGAGAGCAGGCACTGTGTAATGAGCCCTTTGGCACTTTGCCTTTTGCTGCCACACCAGGTCTGTCTCTGCCCAGTATGAGAGAACTTTGTTCCCTGTGGCTCTCATGATACATGTGCAGTCCATATTCCTGTGTGGGTGTGGTGGTCCCCAGCTGTAGGCCATTTAGTTCTCATATTTCTTCTGTGTCAGTAAGATTTGGTCTGGAGGAGCTTCCAGCTCTACACTGCTGGAACTAGCCTCCCTTCCCTGCTTCATCATGTGATGGGATTTTCCTTTTGCTTGGAGCTGTTTCTGTATACTATAGTCAGAATGTAAATTTTGACCAGAGTGGGGGATGAAAATTATCCTAGATGGAATAGATTCATAGTGAAGGAGTAACCCCAGTAATTGAAAATTGTATCTGGATTGATTTCCATCAAGAGACCTAGGGTATAGTCCCTGGGGCAGCACTAGAGTGGGAGGCCCAGTTTTGTAGGATTTTTGAACCATTTAGACAAAAACTATTAATAGGATAAAAGATCATCTGTGGGAGCCTTAACTAGCATTTTCCTGTAGAGGAACAAGGGTTCTTCACTAGATTTTTCTAAATGTATTTATTCTGATGACTATATTAACTTAGCAACTTAAACATTTTTTTGAAATACTTTTTGATCAAGCAGTGCATTCATTTGGTGCAAAAATCCAATACATAAAAAAGGGTGAAGAGTGAAAAGTTTCCCCTGGTCTGTCTCCCTGGCCACCTGCTTCCCTTCCCTAGAGGTAGCCAGTTGAACCTATTTATGTATCCTTTCTATTAAACAAGTTTTTAATGAGTTAAGTTTGCTCACTAAGTCATCATGATAGAGTCTTCTGTATGGTCAGTATGAGCCTTTTAGGCATGGAAAAAAGAGTATGTCCCTTTGTTAAGTAAGTAAATCGACACTTTATATACTTAGCTCATGTGATGAGGTTACACAAGTCACATTTTTGGAAGCTAATCAACTCTTGAATACATTGACACTTTGTGGTTTTCTTTTTCCCTTTCTTATTTATTTAGTTTTTCCTTTTTGCCTCTACCAAGTTAAGACTAGACTGCTTCATCATGGGCTGTTTAGTTGGTAGTCAGCAACTAGTTTCAGTGTGTTACTGTGTTTTAGCTGTCTCTCATGGCTGTATATTTCCCTCCTGGTAAATGAACTTTGTGACAAAGAAGTATAATTTATCCTTTTAGTTAATTACAGATATCACCATTTACATTTGGAAAATTAGTTGGTACGTTTACTATTCGGGGAGCTGAATCTCTGGCTGCAGTTCAAATGGTGAATGTTAACCAAGACAGAGAAGAAGAGTAAGCACTTTGTAATGACCTTGTATTTGGGTCAGACTCACTCAGTGTGAGCCTACTTTTGGTTTAGTTTGAGCCATTTAGATGTTTTAAAAGAAATTCTCAATTGCCAATGAATGATAATGTTATCATTATAACATTATACCATATTAGGGACCATATTAGGGACCATATTAACCATATTAGGGACGCCTGGGTGGCTCAGTGGTTGAGCCTCTGCCTTTGGCTCTTGGGATCCCGGGGTCCTGGGATTGAGTCCTGCATCATGCTTCCCACTGGGAGCTTGCTTCTCCCTCTACCTATGTCTCTGCCCCTCTCTCTCTCTCTCTCATGAATAAATAAATAAAATCCTTTAAAAAAAAACATATTAATTCTTATTGATTTGTCTCCTCTCTTAGGTTTGAAAGAGAAGCTAGTGAGGAGCTTTGAAGTCTCTCCAGATGGGTCATTCTTGCTGATAAATGGTGTTGCTGGATATCTTCATTTGTTGTTGATGAAGGTGAACCATTATTAGTGGTTGCTTGTTCTTTTAGGACAAGATTTTTAGTGTAGGGATAGTCTTTGAACCATAACTCACAGTGTCCTGAAATCTGCATCTTAAGCAGGGGGGCACAGTGGGACTTGGGAAGAGCTTCCGAGTGTAGGGACAAACATAGCTGAGTAGGTACTACGAATCACACTGAGCCAGTGTGATTCTTCCATGCACCTCTTAGCATTTTGATAAGTAATATTTGTTATTCTTCCAGACTAAAGAATTGATTGGTAGCATGAAAATTAATGGGAGGGTTGCAGCGTCCACATTCTCTTCAGATAGCAAGAAAGTATATGCCTCTTCAGGTAAGTTAATGACATGATCATCTAAAGCTTTTCTTAAAGGCTTTGGATGTGTTTATATTTCAGATTTAGCCAAAAACAGTGTTTGATTTTAGACTTTTGTGTTAGTTAGAAAGTCATTTTTAATTTTAGAATTTGTCATTGCCGGGCAGCCCGGGTGGCTCAGCGGTTTAGTGCTGCCTTCAGCACAGGGTGTGATCCTGGAGACATGGGATCAAGTCCCACGTCAGCTCCTTGCATGGAGCCTGCTTCTCCCTATGCCTGTGTCTCTGCCTCCCTCTGTCTCTCTCTCTCTGTCTCTCGTCAATAAATAAATTTAAAAATAAAAAAAGAATTTGTCATTGCCATTTGTCTTCTTATTTACTAACTAGTAATAGTGAAGAGCTAACTGTTTAACCATGTTACCATGTTTGGGGAAAAGATGGAAAGAAAATACTTATTTAAAAGATGATTCATTTTCAGACTTTGTTTTTGAAAGTTACTTGGAATCATCACCCTTTTTCTTTTAGAAGTATGTCTTCACTTGGATAACGTTTTGAATGTTCTTCATTATTGACGGAAGACAATTCAGATCTCACCCTCTGACTTCTTGTGGTGCAGTTGACCAACTATTTCTCACTCTTGACAGTCTCTAATCTGGCACTTTTCTGCTCTTTGCCTCTGTCCTGTGCCACCTTGGACTCTTAGTCCCTTAACTGTAGGATCTTGGGGCCATCATAATCTCAGTGTAGTTCATGCTGCTTGGTAGTGGGAGGCATCAGAGTGGTTCTACCACTACCTGTGGTAGTGGTTCTACTATTCTTCAATCTCTGTGGGGCTCTTTAGCATAATTTTTGCTATACTTCAGCTAAGAGCACCTGATAACATAGCATTAGGGGCTTTGAGGTATAATTGACATATATTAAATCACAACAGTGATTAAATGTTTGTATATATTGCAAATGATCACAGTAAGTCTAGATATCACCTGTCACCGCACAGTTACAATTTTTTTTTCTTGTGATGAGAACTTATAACATCTCTCTTAGCAACTTTCAAATATGCTCTACTGGGACGCCTGGGTAGCTCAGTGGTTTAGCGCCTGCCTTCGGCCCAGGGCATGATCCTGGAGTCCTGGGATCGAGTCCCACGTCGGGCTCCCTGCATGGTGCCTGCTTCTCCCTCTGCCTGTGTCTCTGCCTCTCTCTCTGTGTGTCTCTCATGAATAAATAAATAAAATCTTAAAGAAAACAAAAACAAATAATGCTCTACTGTGTTGTTAACTGTAGTTCACCATATTATATATTGTCTCCATGATTTATTTTATAACTGGCTTAAAAAGTTGTTTTGGGTTTTTTGTTTTTTGTTTTTTTCTTTACAGATTTATTTATTTTAGAGAGTGCAGTAGTGAGGGAGGTAACCATACTTTTTTTTTGGCTCTTTAATTCAGGTGATGGGGAAGTTTATGTTTGGGATGTGAACTCTAGAAAGTGCCTTAACAGATTCGTTGATGAAGGCAGTTTATATGGATTAAGCATTGCCACATCTAGGAATGGGCAATATGTGGCTTGTGGGTAAGTAAAGAGAGGTTCTTGTAACCTTAATGATGTGCTAGTGGAAAAATATTAAAGAATTGAATACAGTAGATAGTGCTTAAGTAGTTCTATTTATAAACTGTTCAGTAATAGAAAATCAGTACACCCAGGTCTTTTGCACATCATCTTAATGCAATGTTTAATAATGTTAATGGTGGCTAATCAGCTCTTTGACAAAGAAATACTGGACTGCTTTATATCATTGTATTTTTTCTTGTATTTGAAATATTCATTTATTCACATCAGGTTTTCTTATTACTCTTGGTTTCTTGCCGTTGATAAGGAAACAATAAGTTAAACTTTGGGTTTAAGTTTCAAAGATACTTAAAGCACTTTTTTCTTCAGCTAGTGGTATAAATCAAACATGTTGCTAAGAAATACTGTTTGTTAATATTGTAGAAACTTTGAAAATATTATCTAGAACATGTTACTGTGTTGTCACTGGAAAGAAATGGTTGTTACACTAGGGGAAAGATGGCTCTATTCTCCTACTTGATTCTTTTTTTTAGTATTTTTATTTTATTTACTCCTGAGAGACACAGAGAGAGAGAGGCAGAAACACAGGAAGAGGGAGAAGCAGGCTTCCCACAGAGAGCCTGATACAGGACTCGATCCCAGGACCCCGGGATCACAACCTGAACCAAAGGCAGAGAGGCTCAGCCACTGAGTCATCCAGGTGCCCTCTCCTATTTGATTCTAAAGATGCATGGGGCGAGGGGGCATTGGAGACTTACCTGAATTTCTGATTATCTTATTTTCCAAGCCACTCAACAGCACCTGAAACTTTAGATCTTCTGACAGTGGATTTTTATGACGTTCTTAGTGTATACACAACTTCAGTCAAATCTCCCTGGGTGAGAGATGAAGTGGGTCTTGCCATCTGTTAGTATGGCATATGCTTTCTTCATTCCCTCCTTCAGGTTAAAATTGGGGCAAATCCTTGTAAACATCCCCACCACCATTTGAAAATTGGTCACCTACTACCTTTGGGGCATGGGGTGGGGGCGGGAAAGAAGGTAAAACCAGGCTGTGGAGCTTGGAGACCAGGTCCAAATAAAGGCCTTGACAAAGGCCCCTTCCTGTCCTATGTTCTCTCTAGTCACCACACCTACTACAGACCTATAGGGAGGGATGTCCCCATGTGAGCCCAGCATTTGCCCAGTGTGTGCATGATGGCAGTAGTCCATGGTTAGCAGAACTTCTGGGAGTAAAGCTCCCTTAAAATGAAAGCTGACGTTGAAGCTAATTTTAAATAATTTTAAGCAGAATTGCCCCCAAATGACCTTCACTCAAATTTGTGAAGTTAGTTTTCTGGTCCTTGCCTCTCTTTTTTGAATTACTTTTATTATTTTATTCATGGACCCTTTGAAGAGCCCAAAAAGGAAAGAATCTAATACTAGTTTAAACTCATTTGGGATCCCTGGGTGGCGCAGCGGTTTGGTGCCTGCCTTTGGCCTAGGGCGCGATCCTGGAGACCTAGGATCGAATCCCACATCGGGCTCCCGGTGCATGGAGCCTGCTTCTCCCTCTGCCTGTGTCTCTGCCTCTCTCTCTGTATGACTATCGTAAATAAAAAAAATAAAAAATAAAAAATAAACTCATTTATTTGTCCTCAGTGTAATAGAATTCTGATGTTCTTGGTCAAAGACCATTATTAGGTTTTTATTGTTATACCTGTAGAGAAAGGCCTTAACCTTGTTAGAGGAATTTCTGAGGTTATTAGAGAGGTAGGGAGGAGTTACTGGTGGTGGAGAAGCCAGAGGCAGGAGTAGCTGAACCCCACTGGCTGGTGCTGGCTCCCTTTCTCTCCCCTTCCCCTTTCTTCTGTCAGCGCCTTGCTTCTCTTCTCTCTACCCTCTGCTGCCCTCTTTGCCCTCCTCCTCGTAGGACTGCCCTGAAACCCCTCTCTCTAGGCCTCTGCTGTTAGGAATTGACTCCTTTGGTCTAAAAACTCCTCTGTTTTGTATCTGTTAATTCTTCTCATTCAGTGTCCTGACATAAGGTAGATGCTTTGAATGTGGTTTTAGCTCTGATAGGGCGATAGGGAAACTAAGATTGTAAATAGTTCCACTTATGTTGTTTTTTATGGCATTTGTTAACGTAAGGATTGCAATATGCTTTTATAAAGTGTTCATATTAATTTATGCAACATCAGTATTAGAGTGTACTTGGGAAATGTCTGGCCTACCTTCATTCTGTGGATAGGGACTGATGCTCTGAAGTGTTCTCTAGGAGACCACTGAAATCACTGACAGAGTAGGGCCTAGAACCCTGTAGTCTCACTTTTTCAGGTGCAGTACCTCTCTCACTCCACTGGGTGGAATCTGTAGTTAGGTCATACCTTTGCTGCATCTTCTGTAAGTGCAACAGGGTGTCTTGTTTTGTGACTTCCTAGCTGGTCCGGAAGTCAGTCATTAAAAAGAAAGACATGTGAATGTCTGCTAGGTGCAAAGCACTGTATATTGAAGAATGAAAAGGAATTGAGACATGGCATATTCTGTCTTGTGTGTGATAGCCCTTTGTGTGCAGAGGCCCCTCTGCCTCAGAAGGTAGCTTACCAAATTCAGATATCCTCATAAGCTGACTGAGTGAGTCTCCTTTATTTTGTTTTATTTTCTCTGCTGACAGTGAGGAAGTTGGGAATGTCTCATCCTGCAGCCATGCCACAAATCACTAGCTTAGCCTCCTGTCTTTACTAGGGGTGCAAGCTACACACCACTTTGGGGTCTTTGCATTTTGAGAACTTTAGGTCAATGCCATAGAAGTATCTATTTTTGCATTTTCAGATCAAAGTTCTATCAGGTGATTAGAGATTTGTTGGCTCTAGCCTTTATCAGCTCCTTATAAATACACAAATTAAAATAGCCTTTTTAGGGCTCCTGGTGGCTTAGTCAATTAAGTGGCTGCCTTTGGCTCAGCTCATGATCCCAGGTTCCTGGAATCGAGCCCCACATTGGGCTTCCTGCTCCATGGGGAGTCTGCTTCTCCCTCTCCCTCCACCGCTCCCCTCGCTCATGTGTTCACTCTCAGATAAAATCTTTAGAAAAAAATAAATAAAATTGCCTTTATTGTTCCCATCTAAATAGTTTCAAACTTTGATTAATAATTACAATGAAAAGACTTATCAGCAATTTTTTTCCCATCATTTACCATGTGCCAAGGACTGTTTTTCTTGTGTAACTATATGTACATATGTGTGTGTATATTAACCATATATGTGTATGGGTGTATCTATATATTTTTCATATATGAATTAAGTCTCATTTCCTACTTCACAATATGGGTACTATTATCTCCATTTTACAGGTTGGGGGGCTGAGGCATTGTGAGTTAAGTAACTTGGTTAATGTTACACAGAGAGTAAGAGGTAGAGCCAGCAGTTACAACCCAAATAGTCTGGCTGCAAAGCCCGAGCTCTTAATGACTCTACTGCCTGTTTTGAAGCTATACCTTTCTGCATTTGTGTTTACATATGTACAGGCGGGATGTCTGGGTTGCTCATTGGTTGAGCCTCTGCCTTTGGCTCAGGTCATGATCCCATGGTCCTAGGATAGAGTCCCACATCAGGGAGTCTGATTCTCCCTCTTCTTATGTCTCTGCCTCTCTCTCTGGGTCTCATGAATAAATACAATCTTAAAAAAAAATGTAAAGGCAGTTTACTAGGAGTTTTGTAGATTAAGAAATCTTATAAGAAGCAAAGAAAGTTTATAGTTTAGTTTGTCTTGAGTATGAATCCTTTTGTACCATGTATGTAATCCCTTTGGAAAATCTGCTTCAACTATTCTGTTTCAGCTTTTACATAGCTTTATATTTTATCTCTTTAAATCTCTAAATGTACCTTGGATTGCTATTTCTTCTACTTAAATCTGGATTTTAAATCCTTAGCTTAAGACTTTGCTTCAGGATTTTTGTGATATCAGTAACCTTTCTGGGTTTGGAAAATATGAGAACTAGTCTTCTGGAACTTAAAGCTAATGAACAAGTGTCTCTTTCATCTTTGTGCTGTAGGATATTTTCAGTATTCGTTTTTTATTCTCATCGTTACTGTCCTGTTTCTGTTCCCTCCCTTGTTTGTGTCCAGATTGGCATCTTAGTCTAATCCTGCATGTCCATCACAGTGGCCAGTACCACATTTAAAGTGTTCAGTAGCTGCATGCATGTAGTGGCTTCTCATCTTGAACAGTGCAGATACAGAGCATTTCATTATCAAAGGAAGGTGTGTTGAATCACACTTTGTTGATAAAGAGGTCTAAGAGTTGGTTAATTTAACTTTTTTCATTGGTTGTTAATCATTAAACTGATTATTGGCAGAGCCAGGTCTGGAACTCAGGTTGTCTCATTCCCAGTTCTGTGTTCTTTCCACACTGCCAACCTCAATCAAATATTTTGATTTTATATTCAGAAAATACTGGATAATTCAGGGCTATAGAAAAATATGAAATTCATTAGGATTTAGGGCCCAGAATTAATTGTTCTATCAAAAAAATTAATTTTTTTAAAAAGACTTAATTTATTTACTCATGAGAGACACAGAGAGAGGCAGAGACATAGGCAGAAGGAGAAGCAGGCTCCATGCAGGGAGCCTGATGTGGGACTCAATCCTGGGACTCTAGGATCACACCCTGGGCGGAAGGGAGGCGCTAAACTGCTGAGCCACCCAGGCGTCCCAATTGTCCTTTAATTTTAGCACTCTCATTGAATATATAAAATGGGTTTCATTTTAGTTCATGTAGAGAATTTTCAGGCCATATATGTTTTACAGTGCCAGGAAAATCTTCAGGACATGTATGTTTCATAGTGCCGGGAAAACCTGTTTTATTGAATGTTGTGTTTCTGCCTTGGTCTTTTCATTGCTAAAAACATTGACCATTTAGCTAGGGACTGTGAGATAGAAGAACAACAGCGTGTCACCATCTTATGATTCCTGGTCCCGTGGTGAGGACAGATGTGTATCCATGTATCTCTTTATAGACAAGTCTTCATGAGGTCTGCAGTTGAGATACAGTGTTTTTTTAAGAGCGCAGGAAACAGGTGAAGACTGTCCTAACCGTCATCTGGAAAAGTATTTTTGCAGGTATTGGCACTTGAGCTAAGCATTTGAGGGCCAGGTAGGATTCAGAGAAAGGCATTGCAGGTAGTGGAAATGAAGGCTCTGGAGGGGAGACGATCCAGGTTTAGATTCTGAGTGGAGTGCAGATGGGATGACTTCTGAGGGCTTCGACTACAGAGGGAAACAGGAGAGGGAGAACTTGTAGGGGTGTTTTACCCTGTGTCGAAGACTGTGGACATGACATTGAGTGGAAAGAGAAAGTGTCAAGGGTTTTTAAGTAGAGGAGAATCATGATTGTATCTGAATTTGAGGGTTTGAAGTAGACAATTCCTGTGACAGCCTTTAGGGGGAGGAGCAGAGGTGCAGGGAGCTTTGAGGTGATTGCAGTAATCCTGGTGGGGCTGTCTCTGAGGACAGTGGGAATGAGAGCAGGGGAGAGGGGCCCCTGGGTGGCTCAGCGGTTGAGCCTCTGCCTTTGGCTTGGGGCATGATCCTGGGGTTCTCGGATCAAGTTCTACATCCGGCTTCCTGCATGGGGCCTGCTTCTTCCTCTGCCTGTCTCTCTCTCTCTCTCTCTCTCTCTCTCTCTCTCAGTCTCTAATGAATAAATAAATAAAATCTTAAAAAAAAAAAAACAACGCAAGAGAGGCACTGATGTTTGTGATGTATGTCATAGCCGCTTAGAGAATTGGGATGGGAGAGAAGCAGTGATGTTCTTGGGTTCCAGGCCTGAGTAGCCAGAAGAATGGACTTGTCTTAGTATGAGCGGGGAGGAGGTGGCATGTTGAAAGAGGTGCATTCATTCCCACAAGCAGAAGTGTGGTGTGGCTGAGAGTAAAGGCACTGATTTGGACATGATAGGAGACAGGTGGTCTGGTCCGTAGGAGAAAATGAGGTGAATGAGATGCTAGAGGTAGGTGGGAAGTAGAACCCTGGGGACCAGAGTCACTGGAGAAGGGAGGTGACTGAAAGTGAGAAGAAAATCAAGAGTTTGGTCTTTTTTGGTCTTGAAAAAGAGTTCTTTGTTCAACCAGTTTAAGTTCTATATGACACCTGTGGCTAGGGGGACGCCTAGCCCCCCTTAGCTAGGGGTTGGGGGAATTGTCCCTGGTTGAATAACTACTGTTCTACCTTATAATTTCTTTTGTTCATAATATTAATTTCTTTGTGCTCTTCTTTTTTCGCACCACCACCTTGGTTCCTAGTCCTAGTTCATAAGACAAACATTGGTTTGGCTTGTTGCCATCATTCCTTTTTGTGAAAGTTTTTGTGTACCAGGACACTCTGTGGTTGCTATTCTGCTAATACATTGACTACCCGGGATTCAGGAACTTGTTTCTAGCCCAGTCAGCTGTAGTTGTGGGTGGATGGATGACAGTCATGTCTGCTTCTTTAGTTACGAGTTCTGGGGTAAGCTAGTAAGCATGCTTATTTCTCTGTTCTGTTCTTCCCCTTACCTATGATACTGGTATTTTGTTTTGTCCAGCTCGAGTCCAGTGTCTTCCATGATGTTTCATCTGGTCCAGCTTCACCTCATACTGATTTTTCCTTTCTCTGAACATAGGTCACATACAGAGCTTAATGTGCTTTATTATATTTTCTTAGGTTTTTGGCTGTTTCATGCAGATATTTTTTTTTCTGGGATAAATTCCTTCTGATATTTTGTATTCCTTATTATGTACTGTTGGACATACAGTACTCATTCAATAAATACTAAACACTGTCAGTGACATTAGAATCTATTTATATCAATTTTTTTATATCCTTTTTTAAGATTTAAACATTTATTTTTTAAAAAAGATTTTATTTATTCATGAGACACAGAGAGAGAGAGGCAGAGATATAGGCGGGGGTGGGGGGGGGGAGGCAGGCTCTATGCAGGGAGCACGATGTGGGACTCCTTCCTGGGACCCCAGGATCACGCCCTGAGCCGAAGGTAGGCGCTCACCACGGAGCCACCCAGGTGTCCCTAAAAACTTATTTTAAAGAGAGAGTGTGTCCATGAGGGTGAAGAGGAGGGACAGGGAGAGAGGAACCCAGTTAGACTCTGCATAGAGCATGGAGCCTAGAGCCCAAAGTAGGACTCGATATCATGATCTGAGCTGAAACTGAGAGTAGATGCTCAACCGACTACACCGTCCAGGCATCCCAGAATCAGTTATATTCTTTTAGCAGAAATACTACTAAAATAAGTTTCTATATATCAAAATGATTAACTTGTGCCATTTTTGTTCCACAAATTTAAGCAACAGTCAAGTAAGAATGAGCAGGCCTTTATTTAAAGTTCATGATAGTAAGATTTGATCTAAAATTGATATATAGAAGAGAGCCATATGGATTATAACTTTTTGTACCTAATTAAGATGGATTTAGCCATAAATCAGTGTTCAGTAAGAAAAGAGATTTGGTATAAGTACAATGATGAGTAGATATTTTGATCCAAGTTAAAGTTAAAAATATGGGTAAGGAAAAGATGAAATTTGTCTTAGTCCATTTGGGTTGCTGTAATGAAGACCCATAGACTAGCTTATAAATAACAGAAGTGTATTTCTCATATTTCTGGAGACTGGGAGTCTGAGGTTGGGGTGCCAGCATGATTGGGTTCTGATGGAGACCCCCCCTCCCAGCTTACAGACAGTCGATTTTTTGTGTTCTTACACGGAAAGAGGGAGAGAGCCTCTGGGGTCACTTTTGTAAAGACTCTAATCCCATTCAGGAGGGCTCCACCATCATGACCTAATTCCCTCCCAAAGGCCCCACTCCCTAATAAGGAGGGAGGGTGGAATTAAGGTTTCATCATAGGAATTTTAGTGGAGCATAGATATTCAGTCCATAACAAATATGTTTTTTAAGGATTTTATTTATTCATGAGAGACACAGAAAGAGAGAGGCAGAGAACATAAACATAGGCAGAGGGAAAAGCAGGCTCCATGCAGGGAGTCCAATGCAGGACTTGATCCCGGGACTTTAGGATCATGCCCTGAGTCGAAGGCAGACAGACGCTCAACCACTGAGCCACCAGGGCGTCCCCCATAACAACACTAAATAAAACAGGGATATATGTTGTGTCTCCTGAGTGGTTATGGTTAGTTCTACTTAAAAGGTCTTAGAATCAAATGAGAAAATGGGTATGTAAATAGTTTGAAGACCTGAAAGCACTAACATACTGTTTGTATGCTTGGTTGTCACTGCAAGTACAGAACCTTGTTTGTGAACTGAATTGGTCTTGTTAAGGCACTGTGTCTGGTTCATTGTAGGCAGTCAGTATGTACTAAGAGAATAAATGAAGATATCTGAGTGTTAGGAATGAGAGTGTTTAGTGGAATGTACATATGTCACCCTTGTGACTTTGAGACTTTATCTCTTACATCTTTCAGGTTTATGCCGCATTTGCCAATGAAATTTGAATTAAGTATCTATGAATTACAAGTGCCTGGTCCCTATTCCTTAGAAATGATACCCATAACAGGAGGTAGTCTGAACATTTACTGAAAGTTCTTGTCTGTGAATGATTCTTTTAATAGGCAGGTCATCGGGATTTACTTTTTATGAGTATTGGATGTAATTCACTGCTGGTAAACATTTCAGTAAAGTTACAGTACATGATCACTTCTGTCATTCATTGACTATAGATATTTCCAGGAGAGAGAAAAAAGATACATATTACAGCTGCTGTTCCACACTGTTTTGGCAGTTCTCACAAATATGATAGAATAAAAGAGAAAAGAGGTGCTCTAAATAGGGGAAGGACAGCTCTTGTTCCCATTTTCAAATGTTGCGTTGGCCATAAACACTGTGGGAGTGGCACGCTTGGTCTCAGTCTTGTTCACCTTTGCATCCCAGGCACTTAACTCTAGTGCTTGGCATAAAGTTGACATTCAATAAATATTTATTGAAGGAATTGATAATGGAGAGTCTGTGCTATCTTGGATTTTTCTAGCTCACAGTTGAAAGGCTGCCAGAGTTCACAGAGTTGAGCAAGACTGCAGTAGAACTGGTAGAGTGGGTCTAGCTTTTTTGCCTTGGGATGAACTCTACAGTCTTGGTCTGTTTGTAACACAATATGATGTGATTCCTGCAAATATCAGTGTGTGGGGTTCAATCTATGTTCACTTGGGTTGTGAAAGCCCTTTTGCTCTTTTTTTAATTTGTTGTATTCCCTTTTCTCTTTGCAGTTCTAATTGTGGAGTGGTAAACATATACAATCAAGATTCTTGTCTCCAAGAAACAAATCCAAAGCCAATAAAAGCTATAATGAACTTGGTTACAGGTGTTACTTCTCTGACCTTCAATCCTACTACAGAAATCTTGGCAATTGCTTCAGAAGAAATGAAAGAAGCAGTCAGATTGGTAATATAGCTTTACCTTTAAAAAAAATCATTGATAATCCTTGGGCTCCACATTGGGCATGGAGCCTAATTAAAAAAAAAAAAAATCTAAAATATACCGAAGGATATGTAGTAGTTCCCCCCCCCCAAAAAAAAAAAAAATCTCAGATTTTAAGTTGAAAACTTTGAGGGATAATAGGAAAGAAGAGTATTGGATTATTTTTAAAAGAGTAGCTTCTTTTGAAGCTACTAGTATTCTTTTACTAGTATCATGGCTTTTGGGTGTAGTTGCAGAAGGGATGATGCACAGTAGCTGCTAAATTTGTCTTAGGGAATATGTTTATAGCAAACACTTTATTTTTCTACAGTTGTTTTTCCTTATATCTACCTTTTAAGCCCTACTATCCTAATGGAGGAAGGGAGGCAATTCTTAGATTCTGAAAATAAATTGAACTTGAAAATTGTGTAAAAAGATAACAGCTTACGTGGCTAGCTAGTACTTGTGAATATGCCTCCATGCTAGGAGGCCCCAAGCTCTCCCCAAGCTGGTGATTTGCTAGGATTCACAGGACTCTGTATATGATCTCAAGATCATAACCAAGAGTTACTACAAGGAAAGGATACACAGCGCAGTCAACCAAGGGAGGGGCGCCTGGGGCGAAGTCTGGAGGAAACCAGGTGCCGGCTTCTGTTCTCTCCTAGTGGAGTCACACAGGACATGTGTAATCCTGTAGGAGGTTGTGATTACATATGTGAAGCGTGCTCTATCATTAGGAAGTCCGTGCTCATGGTCCGTATTGGTGGTTGATCATGTAGTTCCCCTCTGCCTAGCATGTATCAGAATTCTAGGCCTGGAGAAGTAAAGGCAGGTGGTCCATGGAAAGCACGTGGTACGAATGCTTTAGGCCTGGGGAGCTATTCTTATCCTCTAGGGACAGTGTCGAGTCAGTGTAGGAACTATTGATCAGTCAAGTTTCCAAAGGTGATGTAAGGGCCGCCCTTGCAGCCTCAGGTCTGCGTTACCTCCTTTCTTCCCAGCCACAGAGCCCAGCTCACGTGTCACCATGTCTCCCGGAAGTCACCTACTCTTGAGGCAGAACCAGTTTCTTATTATTTAACAGTTACTTGCTCCAGGCAGCAGGTCCACACAAGGCACAGTACTCTGAATGGCAGTGCTGCACTGTGTTGTTACGTGTGTACTACCAGATTGTAAGCCCTTAGACTCTTAGATTTATCTTGTTCGTGCAGCAAAAGGTTTTGCATGCTTCATTAGCTTTGTGTAATAGCAGCACATAGTTTACGAAGAGTTACAGAGTTCTTCACAATAATTTGGGGCCAAGTAACAGTCCTCAGAGGATTAACTCACCCAAAGTCGAGAGCTAGTAAAGGGCAGAACTGTGCTTCTAGATTCTCCATTCTTCCTAGTACTTTAGTGGTTTTCCAACTGAATTCCTCTGTTCCCTGGAATGTGTACAAAACTTCATATGGCAAGTAGAGCAAGGAGGCTAAGCCCTACCCATATCACACAGAGCAGCTTTGCTGTTATCATTGGTGTATGTTGGCATTCTCCATAAGATTTTCTTGGAGGGAACAAAGAATTCTGTTGGAAAAGAGTGAAAAATACAGCATTGTGTTTTACTGCCTTTATGTTGAATGGATGGTTTGATGCATGAGAAGGTTCTAATTCAAGTCAGTTTTAAAGTCCTCAGTCCTCTAATGGGAGTGGATGACTAGCACACATTGACCTTTTATCATTTTAATGGCATTAAATTGTTCTAGAAAACCATGGGATCCGTCTCCTGTTGACATAATATATACTGCTAGACACCTCGTAGTTAGTTCTGCCTAGTTTGCTTCAGTGAGCATGGCAGCATTTATGGTTTTTTACTGTGGCAAAATCACACAAGGAATTCATTAGTAACAGCCAAATCCCATTTTTTAAATGGTAGTCAACCATAATATCTAATGGAAAGAAGCCAGGCATAGCAGCTTCAGAATGCCTCAGCGAAACAGCATTAGTATCATTAAAGGCAGTCTCTTATAATGATCCAAACAATCCTGTTACCCCAGCACAAAGCAGTGAGTATAAATCTAAGCCATTGCGGCAGTAAGAGACTCAGAAGTTAAATTGTTAGTGCATCTACAATCTTTGATAGTAGAAAGTCGTGGAACTTTTTATCCATTAAATTAAGGATGAGTGAGCTTTTTACTTGATGAATTTTGATACCTTGGCCCTTAAATGTAATGCAGAGATGGTGTCGGAGGTAAAGGGAACTTTCTGAGGTAAAGAAGTTGTGTTTTTTTCTTTTCTTTTAAAGAATCTATTTATTTTAGAGAGCATGCGTGAGTGCAAGGGGTTGGGCACAAGGAGCAGAGGGAGAGAGAAACTCAAGCAGCAGACTCCCCTCTGAGCATGGATCCTGCGGCGGGGCTTGATCCCAGCATCCTGAGATCATGACCTGAGTCAAAATCAAGTGTCAGATGCTTAATCGACTGAGCCACCACCAGGCGCCCTTGAGCTTTTTTCTTAATTAACAGTTCAATTAGAGCTTTTAATACAAGGGCCATAAAGAGAGGTTTGAGCACAGCTGATGTCTCAGCAGGTGGGTGGGAGTTGGCTGGTTTGAAGGAGGAAGTGCTGATTGGGGGGGGGGTACTTCACAAATAGATACAGCTGGGTCTCTTAGGAGACCACTGTAAACATGTTTTTGCTCTTGATAGTCAAGTCTAGAGGAGATAAAATATAAAAATAAGTGGTTGATGAATTGGTTTTTATCCTCTGTCCGAAGGAGCACACTGGCCTGTTGTATGAAGCCATGGCCAACTGTGTAGAGTTGTGTAGGTTATTTGTTATCAGAGGAATCACCATTTATATCATAAACTTTGTTAAGTATGTGTATTTACCACAGTATTTCTGATACTCTCTTCTGTTTATTTAGCTAAAAATAACACAGTGACCTTCTGATAAAAATGGCTTTTAAAAAATTTATGTTATGTCTTATGCCCCAATGTTTGCCCCATAGTGAGTTCCCTATTTGTAATAAGCAGTTGACCTAAGTATAAAGTTACATGAATCCAAATTAGGAGACTGTTTTTTCCAATTTAGGTTAGAAAATAAAAGAGGATGGCTTAATTATCTTTAAGAAGTTATTCAAGTGGAAAGGTCAGTTCTGGTGTGTTTCATTTTGGAAGAGTCAGAAAAGCAGCTTCTCAGACTTCAAAGTCATGCTAGCAAAGTTAATAAGCAAATATCTGGGGCATAGTTTAAAAGTACCAGGTGACATATAGGGTGGAAACAAAGTGAGGCATAGGACAGTTGGCACTTGTAGAAAATGGTTATTTCCTGATGGTCTGTTCCCATGATGCCTTGGATCTCCTGTTTAAAGTCGGTGCTTGCTTGGAGGATGCAAACTTAGAACAGCCTAAGCAAAGTACAAGAAGCCAAACCACTTTTCAAAAATTCACATAATTTCCACATTCCCAAAGTAAGTGCAGATAAATTTTGCGATATTCACATTGTGGCTTCTCTCCTGAAATAACTAGTCTGCTTTAAGTATTTAGTTTTTTTTTTAAATATATTTTTCAAGGAACCTATATAGAAAATGGTGTTTAAGAACTTTAAAAGTTAAGATCAAGTCCAGGCACTGCCAGCTTCTTGGCTGTAATGGATCTAGACCACTTCTCAGTAGTACTACTGTCTGTGCGTTGATGCTATGCTGCACAGGAAGACTCTGCTTTCTGGGAAAGTTGAGAATGGAAGTGGCTTGGAGATTCACCTTGAACTTTGCTTTCTTATACTTAACAAAACGGTCAGTAGGTATATATCAGAATGAATAGGGCCTAATAAGTGACTAACTGAAATCTATAGACAGATGTGTATATCACTAGGTTTTACCCGGGGCTCATCTATGAAAATAACCTTGATTGGATGGTTTAAAGTCTCATCTAAACGTGTGGAGGGTGACAGGCTACCAACATAAATAGCTGAGCGATAGCTCTCCGCATATCTTGGAATATGAAGGTACAGTATGTTTTAGAAGAGGTAGAGAATATTTGAAAGTGAGAGTTGTTAAAATCCTAGTCTACTTCAGGTAACTGCTTTTGTGCTAGCATTCTGTTTATCCACAAATCGGATGAGGACTCGTTCCATCAGTCTTAGGTTCAGGCTCATTTTCCCCTGAAGTAGACTCTTTTGGAGAAAGAGCCGGTGTGGCCCCCGCCCCCACGCCCCATGTTTAGGTCAGGCCTGGAAGTGAGTTTTTGGCTCTGTCTAAATTGGAACACAGTTTCACTTGACGAAGCAGGTTTTCATGAGTTTGTTTTCCTTCAGAGGAGATTGGAAAAGGCCAAGAATACATTATATAGGTTGAAAATAAAAGTGTAGAAAGGAAATTATGTGATATTGGAATAGTTGGTAGGACTTTGCTAGGCTTCAGTTATATAAAATCAGACTCTTCATAATTGAGGTCATAATTGTGACCAAATTTTAGTATTGTTTACCGTGATCATTACGTTACAGCAGTAATGGGTGCCGTTGTGGACTTTTACTTTAGTGTGTGTGTTCATTTACTCATTCACTCAGCAAACATCAGAATCTCGCGGAGCACCATGCTAGATGCTGCATTAGAAGTATCAAGGAGACACTTTTCTTCTTTTCCTCCGTTCTCTTAGTTAAAGCAAATCGAAAAGCAAATTTTAATTTCAGAACACTTTGCTCTGTACTACAATCAAAATGAACTTACTGTTCCGTCAGAAAGGTGGACAATACCTAAAATTTAAGAAAGATGAGTTTGCAATTGTGATTTAAAGTTTTGAACTATTTCCTACAGGTTCACCTTCCCTCCTGTACAGTATTTTCAAACTTCCCAGTCATTAAAAAGAAGACTATTTCTCTTGTTCATACCATGGATTTTTCTCCCAGAAGTGGATATTTTGCCTTGGGGAACGAAAAGGGCAAGGCCCTGCTATATAGGTGGGTGTTATTTATCTGTTTTAAACGTCAGAAATACTTGTAACCTTCTTTTGAGAGTATGAAGAGATACTGTTGTTATATTCTCATTTCAACACTTAAATGCAGTTTATTAATTCTACAGCTTATTGATCAACTAGTCATAAATGATTAATTGTAGAGTTAAGCTTGTCAATTTAGCTTGACTGTCCTCATTGTCTAACAAAATGCATCTTTCTACCATAAAATGTGACTAGAAGAAAAGTTCACCTGGAGGTTTATTTATTAATTAAAAAAATATTTATTTGGGAGTGGTAAGGTATATTTTGAGAATGTCAATTTGAGGAAGAGTAGCCACTTTAATAATGCCACTTTTTTTTTTTAATAATGCCACTTTCTTAGTGTCTTATGTTTAGATTAACCCTTGTCGATGATAATTCATATTTATTCCACCAGATTTAAATGATTTTTTTTTTTTTTTTTTTGAAAAAGGTACTGCTTTCCCTGCAGCTGTAGCTGTAAATAAGGATATCAACCATAGAGAGATCTATAAGTTATGCTCTGCCCAGGTTGTTTTCTGCACTCAACATATTTGGCTATAAAGCGGGAACAAACAAACTCTAATTGCACAGTTGCTAGAAGATACAGGTGACGAGGTGGCTCTTCTGGGAGAGCTGATGAACTGGAAGCCTGTAACTTTGGTCACAGCTTCTGTCCTTGCTCCCTTGAGTTGATGGTGAATATTGCTTAGGACCCTAAGTTTATTTCAGGATACTGAAATCTGGCATGAAGAAAAGGAGGAATGTAAATTGGTTTTGAGGAGATAATTGTGAAAAGAGGATATAGCAAACAGTAATATGATCTCAAGTTCTGCTTTGAAAGGAAAATGGGATACACCTGGAAAATTGATGCATTCCATCATTCTCCTTCCCAATCATTTTTGGAGTGGTTCTTTTAGTTCAAGTTTTATAAAAGCATGCAGGTTCCTACTGCACTTAGAAATTCTCTCCGAAAGCTTTGATTTTATTATAATTGCATCCTCTTTTCTCTAAGTTTAAGCACTAGAAGCATTAGGGTCTTCTTGAGAGCACTGCTATCTAGTGAGACTGTTTCTAGCAAGTGAGTTGGACTAACATGTCTGTTGGGTACGACTGATGAGGTATTTCCTAGACTCCCACTGATGCTGTGGAGCAAGTGTAATTTTTTTTTTTAAGATTTTATTTATTTATTCATGAGAGAGTAGGAAGAGGGAGAAGCAGGCCTCCATGCGTGGGGAGCCCGATATGGGACTTGATCCTGGGATCACACCCTGAGCTGAAGACAGACGCTGAGCCACCCAGGCGTCCCACACGTGTAATGTTTTTACCAAAATCTGAGGAGTTAGCTTTAGGATCCTTCAGAATGTCAGATTGAGGAGTCTTAACCTAGCTGCCTGGTGAGAATGATTACAATCACATTTTTTCCCCCTGAAAATCTTCCTATTTGCTATTCCGTGATCTGATTGACAATACTGGTAATCACACAGTTGTTTAGGTGATTTGTCTTTTACTTTTTCAGGTTGCACCATTACTCAGACTTCTAAAGAGAATATTTAAAGTAAGAAAATCTTTTATTCTTTAGGTTTTAAATGTTACATCCATTGCTGTCATTTAGCAGAGGGACCACCTTAGCTGTACGTGGGTTGCTGTATCTTTGGGTGGGGAAGTAGGATGGAAGTAGATCATGAACAGCCTAGTTGGACTTGAACCCTCCTTGGGAATTTTTATTCCAATCACAATTGGGCCCTTTTTCTGAGGTCGGATTTCTAATATGGTGTTCGGTAATGGTCATCAAAATTGTTATTACTGAACATGTAATCCACAAAGGATAGACATAATAGTGAGAAGTATCTTCAGATGCAGTTACAGTTTCCATGGCTCAAACCCCCTTATTTTTATGCTTCTTGAGGGATTAAAAATGGCTTGCCCTTTGGCAACTTAAATGGTAGCTTGTCATGGAGCTAGGTAATGGCTGGTCATTAGTTTTGCTGCCCAGTATTTAAAATAGTAGGACATCCTTCCCTTTTCCATGGCTTGATCTTTGACTTGGAAATGTGGTGGTTCTGAGGTTGAGCTTTGCATTGGCTTGTTCATCACAATTGACTAAGTTGGTCTTTTCTGAGTTTCATACATGTTCTCTCCACATTGAGGAGACTCTTGAGAGTGCATATAGGTTTAATTGTTGAACAAAACATTAGCCAAGAGGGGAAAAGCTGTCTGTTCTGCCTCTCCAAATTATAGAGCCAGCATGTATGTTTGTTGATGACTCGCAGCTGTAAATCATGTATAATTTCTTTTGTTCTTTTCTCAGATGCAGTTGAGCCACAAGAGAAGCCCATCCTGATATATCTTTTCAGAAACTTTCTAATGTGTGATGATATATGTATAATGATTTGAGTCAGCTGTGCTTATTTAACAGCAATGTCTTAATAAATAGCAACTTTTGTTTGAAAATTATGTTGTTCTTTCCTTCCCACCTACACACAAAAACACACTGGGATGCATTTCTTTTCTGACTAAACATGAGAGATTGGAAACACCTGTCAGGAGCCAGAAATAATACAGACAGATACTCTCCTACTTCACAGTTTACCCTAATTACTATTTCCCCCTTTCCCAGCATAGAACTCTCCGTGTTTCAGTGTATCAGCTAACACAGCCTCTTTGGAGCTATTGAGGTCACTTGGCTTGATAGGAGAGCAGTGAGATCTCATGGAATTAATTTTGAGCTTCCAAGTTTTCTTGGAATGGTGATAATGGAAATAAGACTTTTCTGGGCATATTACTTCAAATTGTCATTGGTGTTTGTGGGGGTACATGTGTCCTGATTAGCCACTCCATTTCCTAGAAATATTTATTATGTCAATTTAAATGTTCCATTTAGGGGCACTTGGGTGGCTGAGTCGGTTAAGCCTCTGCCTTTGGCTCTGGTCATGATCTTGGGCTCCCTACTCAGTGGGGAGTCTTCTGCCTCTGCTTCTCCCCCTGCTCATTCATGCTCGTTCTCTCAAATCTTAAAAAAAAAAAAGTTCCATTTAATTTAGGTTCCAGGGCTGATGGTTGCCTAATTTGGTTGTAGTGTAACTTTGTTTTAAACCAGTCTCTACATTTCTTAGGGAATGCTGACATCGACCATGTATTTAAGGAGTATTAGTTATGCAAAGTATCAAGTAGGTCTAAGAACTTTCACCCCACCCCCTTGCGAACACCTGTGTCAGGTTAGAGGAAGAAGTTTTTTGACAATGGCTCTGACTCTGCCCAAAGAAATAACGGATCCCACTTAACTGTATTTCAAACAAACAGCTCAGTGAAGGGCATCTTCAGTGTCTTCAAGGTCCTTCTAGGCCATCTACTGGTGATGACCTAGAGCAGCCCAATAGGTCTTGTGTTAACGTGTGCTGGGATCTTTCTGAAAAGACACTTTTTATTAAAGGTGGGCTATTGGCTGTGTAATTGTAGAGGCCCCTACCTGTCCCCTCCTTGCTGAGCAACAACTCCGTAGTAGATATTAATGCTAAAAATGTCAGTCCTGAAATTGTTGATGTGTTCATGTTATTCCTCTCATGAAGTACTAGAGGGCAGCATTGGACTGCAAGTAATCAAAGGCAAGGCTCTTCATAGCTGTTTACCATCACCTTCTCTTTAACTTCGGCTACATCATTGTTTATTTCAGATACGGATACCAAGCCTTCGCCTTCGATGTGCTTATTTTGCATATGCTTTTCAGTTCCTAGGAGTATAAGGATTTACAGGAATTAATCATTCTAGAGAAAATGATGGAAGTAGGAGTTGAAATTTTAACTACTTTTTAACACCTCTAGATCATTTTTATACTCTGCGAGGGGCAGAGCAAAGAATTCCCAGTTCTGATCTCTAAGATAGATAAATGTGCTGTTTGCTCTACAGACAGGCTACCAAACCTGTGTCTTGTCTTTGAATGTTTATTTACCCTCGATGGGAGTTGGGAATTTGAGTCAGATTCTCATTGCTTTGTGTAGCTAGTGCCAAGCTAAGTCCTCGAGGAGTTGAGAGCCACAGTCATGATCTCATTTACAGTTCTCTCTTGGCACTTAACTACGATAGCATGAATGTGGCTTCTGTCTGTTTTGGGATGGGGGTCATCTTGAGCTGTGATGTGATATTTTGCCGCCAGAGCCTCACAGGATATACTCAGGTTTATTTGGAGTGATGACAAATTGAAATCTTTGGTGTATCCCACTCATCTCTCCCCTATCCCCACTGATAGTGATCTAAAGAATTATTAATCTGTTGAAATTCTTGTTCTTGTCTGAACAAATTACAGATGAGAAGTCTTTCCAGATGTAAGTGTGCATATGTAAGTCTCTGGTGAGGCTATGGAGGGAGCCCTTATCAAGTCTGCACAGAATGTGGTGACCTACTGCAGGGCTTGTGACCAGCATTTCTGCACTTCAGCTAGAGGATGGGATGGAAACTAGCAAATGCGCATGAAATGAAGTGCCTACCACGCTTGCAACCAGCTAGCTCAGGCTACTAGGCATCCCATTTTATGCATTTCCAAATTCATCACAAAGAAAAATCACATGAGACACAAGCATTGTCTCTTCTGCTATTCTCATGAGGAAATGGGGGCTGGGGCAAGAGGTGTGGGGAGAAGGTAGGATGTGGAGTGGAAATAGCATTTCTGAGCCTCTGACACTACTTTTGCTGACATCAGTATATGCATGTAATCTCATGAAATTCTCATTGTCCCTCTAAGGAAAGGGATACTTTTTTTTTTTATAGTTGCAACTTTTTAAAAGATTTTATTTATTTATTCATAAGAGACAGAGAGAGGCAGAGACACAGGCAGAGAGAGAAGCAGGCTCCAGGCAGGGAGCCTGATGTGGGACTTGATCCTGGGACTCCAGGATCATGCCCTGGGCTGAAGGCAGGTGCTAAACCGCTGAGCCACCCAGGTGTCCCAACTAGGGACCAGGTGTCCCTAGTTGCAACTTTTTAAAAAAGATTTTATTTTAAAGGGAGTGTGAGCACTGGGAGGGGCAGAGGGAAAGGGAGAGAGGGAATCTTCAAGCAGACTCCCAGCTGAGCACAGAGCCTGAAGACTCAGCACTAGATCTCACAACCCAGAGGTCATGACCCGAGCCAAAACTAAGAGTTGGACTAACCGAGTAAGCCACTGAGGCGCCCTGAGACTTCCTTTTTACAGGGAAATAAATTGAGTTTTGGAGAGGTTGAACATCCCAGTCTCTAAAGCCATCATCCTTAAATTGATCACTGATCCTAAAAGTAGGCTGTGCTTACTCTAACAGTATACAGCCCTAATAGATGGCGGGAAGGAGATACTACAACTCCCACGCTGTGCAAAATGTATTTATACTAAAGATCGTGTGGGTCATCTATAAACAAATATGTTTATTTTGGGAATATATATTCAAGGCCATCAGTTTGGAGGTCTAACCTATTGCCACAGCAAACCTGGCACATCCCAAACTGAACACATTTCCACACCCTTCCCTCCGCTATCCCAAACTTGTCTTCGCATTCCCTGTCACGTTAACAGCTCCTCCATTAACCTAGTCACTTCAACAAGGTACCTGAGACTGACTTGAAACCTGAGATTTTTCTCTCTCTCTCCTTCTCACCACAAGGACTAGTTACTATTTTATTTTTCTTGCAAAAAGTCCTTTTTTCTTTATCTATCCTGCTGCTTCCCCAGCTCTAATCAGCCCTCATCTGTTAATCCCCTGGCTGGGTGTCATTACTTCCTGCTTCACGCTTTTCAGTTGGATGTTCACATTGCAGCCAGAGATTTTATTTAAAAAAACATTTATTATGGAAAACTTCAAACATATTCAAAAGGAGAGATACTAATATAATAAACCTCTTTGGAGGGATCACCCAGCTTTGGCAATAATCAGCTCCTGGAAATCTTTATGTCCCCACCTACACACTCTCTGGTAATTTTGAAGCCAAGCCAAGATGTATCACTTCATCTGTAAATATTTGAGTATGTATAGAGATGTGTTTTAAAAATACAAATCTCAACGTACTACTCTTGCTTAAAATCCTACAGCTCATCTCTCCCAAATCCTTTCCTTTCCCCATCTACAGAAAAGATACAATAATTGAGCTGCCTTGCAGGACTAGTTTTCAGGCTAGACCAGCACCTGGCCCAGAGCAAGCTGTCAATGAATGTTAGCTGCTGCCATTATAATCCATTGTGACCACAGTCATGGACAAGATGATACTCAAGCTCCTTCATTTGGTAGAGAGGCCCATTATCTATCTGGCCTCTTCCTGTCTCTCCAGCTTTCTCATTTACCTGGTGCTCCAGAAATCTTGAGCTACTTGAAATTTCTCCCCCATACCTTTGTTCTTGCTGATGCTTCCTCCTTGCCTTTTCTTTTTCTCCCTTTCAAACACTGCGCATCTAGCAGGATGGAGATGGACTTCGATCATGGTACCTATACCCTTTGTTGCATTTGTTTCTTTGTTTATATGGTCTTTTTATGGAAGGTTTGAAGTGGTTTTCCAAAACACACAGTGAAGAGAAAAAAGATAAATGAATCAGGGTCTGGAAAAATGGAGGTGTAAGACTGGAGAAATTGGAATCCAAATGTGTAGGCCATGTATGGTTACTAAAGTTGAACTGTAATTTTTTTTTTCAATTTTTTCAATTTTTAGCTTAAATACTCAAATATGTTTTTTGGAAAAAATGTACTTCAAGAAAAATGAAAGTCTTTTCCCTTCATATCTGAGGGGACCTCTATTAATAAATAGTTGGATGTGTATCTTCCTAGTAGGTTTTTTGTTTTTATTTTTGTCATCGAATTATTTGTGTTCAGATGCAAGAAACAAAACCTTTTTTTCAGACTATGGCTCAGCACCACTTTTCTTTCTTTTTTAAATATTTTATTTATTTGAGAGAGAGCAAGCATAAGCAGGGGGAGAGGAAGAGGGAGAAGCAGACCCCCCACTGAGCAGAGAGCCCGATGTGGGACTGGACCCTGAGATCATGACCTGAGCTGAAGGCAGATGCTTAACTGACTGAACCACCCAGGTGCTCCAGTGGTCTCAGATTTTAATACTCTCCAACTATTTTCATTTAATTTCACTTATCTGGCAGATGTGATAGGATGGACTTAGCTCATTCTTTGTAACTTTTGCATAGTATGTCTTACTGAAAAGCACTTGGGTAGTTTCCTGTCTTTTAGTATTGCAAGCAATGCTTCAAGTAGCTTCCTTATATAGGTCTCTTTGTATACATGTGTATTTCTCCATGAGAGATACCTGAAGTAGAATTGCCGGCTAAACACATTAAAAAATATTTTTTAAAGATTTTATTTGACAGAGAGAGAGAGAGAAAGACAGAAAGAGCACAAGTAGGGGGAGCAGCAGGCAGAGGGAGAGGAAGAAGCAGACTCTCCATTGAGCAGAGAGTCCAATGTGGGACTAGACCCTGGAATCATGACCTGAGCCAAAGGCAGATGCTTAACTGACTGAGCTACCCAGGCGCCCCCACATTTAAATTTTTGATTAAAAATTTTGATAGAAATTCTGCTCTAAAGTATCTATGACAATGACATTCCCACCGACAGTAAATGAGAGAATCACTTCCCTCTTTCTTTTTGACAGGCAATGATAAAAATCTTACCACTAGGTATTGAGTAATGAGTGAAAAATGATAGCTATCATCTGAGTTTGCTTGTGCTGTATTTTGATTTCATCCATTGGAAAAGGAGCAAAAGTTACATAATACACATTGTGTCTAAGAGAAGTTAATTCTAGCTCCTCAGAGAAAGTAGTCTCCCCTCCCTCCTTCCTGACTGTATTTGTTAACACATTTTTCTCCTGTTATTACTTTATTCATCTTTGTAACTCAACATCTAGTTCAATGCTTGCTCCACATATTAGATACATAATTTTATAAGCTTAAAAAAATCTGACTTGATTATAGAGAGAACAAAGGGGAAATGTGGGGTAATGATGACCAAAAGCATATTTCCAGAATCCCAAATCAAGATACATGGATTGACTAAGGATTTTTGTGCCTCTCTCAGATATGAGAAGCCATCTTAGAGGTATAATATGAAATTAGAAATGATGAAACTTCTAAGGTATTTTGATGGTTTATATAGACAGCAGGTCAGAATATTTGGAATTGGGACTATTTTAGAGGTTAAATTGTAAAGTAGAGCTTAAGAGGGAATCCTGAGGCATAAGGAGAGATGAACTATATATAGGTAGCTGGAGGCGAAGCTCAAGTCAGTAGTTTTTAAAATAGATGATGAGTTGAGAATAAACCGTGAAACTTTGAATCAGCCAGCAGCCGGCAAATGCGTTTTCTCATTGACAGCCAAGCAGTGATAAAATTCCCTCATTGTAGGTCCTGCCTCCCTGTCAGAAAGCATACATGGGCTTGGCATAGTAAAGTGAAATAAAATTTCCAGAAGTCCCAGTAAGATGGTATACTGTTATTTTATATGCTATTTTCCTCAAACCCTTGCTTCTTCCAACATAATTCCTTCCTCCTATGGTACCTTCATCTAGATTTTCAGATCATCCATCTCCTACCTTCCCAAACCCCTCCCAACCCCTAGGATATCTCAGTTGAGAGACTGCGTGTGTCAGGTATTCTGTTGTTCACCCTGGATTCCTAGTAGTCCTAGATGGATACAGTCCCCACCCTCATGAAGGGAAAGTCCCATGTTAGGTAATTACCAGTTCAACCAGTGTGATCAAAGTGGAAGGGCAGAGTGCTTTGGGAACATGGAGGGGGCGGGGGAGCTTGACCAGATCTAATGGGTCCCCAAGGAGGCCATGTTGAAATTGAGTTTGGAAGACAGGAGGAGTTCCTCCCCCCTGCCCCTCCAGCCACCTGATGCCACTTCTCCTCCATGCTCTGTGGAATCCCCAACCTCTTATGAAGAAGATGCCCTGTGCATTCCCTAACTGCTTCTCTTTAGGTGGCACCCTCGGTCCTCCTGGGAAGCTCTTGGGACTCCTGTGGACCTCTCCCTCCTCTTGGATCGCTCTGCCTCAGTCATCCCTTCTGTTTGCTGAGAATGGACACTGCAGTGGCTCTTCTTAGTGCCCTAACATGACTTTTAAAGGGCATGAAGCAATCATTTTGTTTTATTTCTAAGTTTTGGATAACTTGCTTATGATGTTCATATGGCACTTTAGCATTGAGTCCAGCAAGAGTAAGGTCTTGATAAGTTGTATTACTGCTATTATTATTTTTTAAAAATGTTAGCTATGGCTTTTTAAAAAATATTTTATTTATTTGAGAGAGAGTGAGAGTGAGAGAGATCACAGAGAGAGAGAGGGAGAGGGAGAAACAGACTCACCACTGAGCAGGGAGCCAAATGCAGGGCTTGATTCCAGGACCCTGGGATCCTGACCTGAGCTGAAGGCAGATGCTTAACTGACTGAGCCACTCAGGTGCCCTGTTGCACAGTTTTAAAGACATGGGGCCTTCTTGGGGATGTGCTCCAGGAGGCAGTATGGTGTCATAGTTAAGAGCACAGAGTCAGTCAACTTGCTTTTAAATAGCCCAAATCTTTGACACTCTCCAAGCCTCAGATTCTTGCCCTATAAAAAAGAGAGAACAGCAGAGCCACTCCAGAGCTTGGTGGAGAATTAGGAGGCACTACAGCAACAAAGCCACGCCCCATGGTCCGGCACATGGCAAGCATTGAACAAATGCCAGTTATGCTTATTTCCTCATGTGATGCTAGAGCTGCCTCCAGAGGTAGGCAGGGCAGGTGCTATTAACCCTTTTATACCCCGGGAAGGCTCAGTTTCAGAAATGTTAAATGACTTGATCTGAGGTCACAAATCCAGTAAATGGCAATCAGGCCCCCAGGTGTCCTGACTCTTTCTGCTCTCAGAGTGGCCTTTGGAACGAATGGTCTTTCCTTGGGAACCTACATGACCCACTTTCGTGTTTGTGAATTCTCTCTCTTTTTGGCTCCTCTTGCCAGAATTCTTCCTGGTGCTCACATCCAGAGGCCTAAAGGTCAAATTTCTGCCTGTGGCTCAGCGGCCACCAGGATGGGATGCAGGCCTGTCTCAGGAGGGATCAGGAAGGCTGTTCAGTGGTTACGGGGCTGGTAGGTCCACCAATACAGAGGATGCCCAGAATCTTCAGCTGCGCATTCACTTAGTTGTCTGTTGAGTGGAATTACTTCGAGTCCCTCCAAAGACCTATCTATATGTTCATGCATTTGAAAATTGCAGAACCATTTAATCCTTAAAGCAGATATTGTAAAAAAAATATGTATGATATTGCTGAAAAGATACTAATGAATTTTACAGTGTTGCACTTTCTGCAAAGGATAACTTCTCATGCAAGGCCTCTGGGCTTCTCGCTTTTATATGTCACCAAGAACATTGCATTGTGTTCAGTAAAAGCCTTGGGTTTCATCCTTCTTCATTGTTTGATACATTGACAGGGTAGATGCTGGTGTCTCCTTGTTCTCTTACTCTGGAGTACTAATTTCTGAAGCGAAAAGTTCTCTCACTTGTTGGCTAAGTGACTCTGGGTAAGTCACTGAACCCCTCTGAGCCTTTTTTGTCACATTGGAAATGATGATAATTGTCTCGCAGAGATGTGTAAAGGGTTCAGTGAGAGGATGTGTTGAAAGCGCCTCCCATAGCCCTGTCCCTGACATTCAGCAGGTGCTCAGTTAGCCGGAGTTCCTCTTTATCTGGTATTTCTATAGACCTTCACATTTATCCATGCAGAGCCACATTCATTATCTTATTTTCTTCTGACCCTGTGAAGCACATGGGACCAGTATTAATTTGAAATATAGATAGATATGGTTAAATTGCCTTACAAAAACCTTTATCAGTTCATACCCTCATCGACCCTGCGTGAAAATCCCCAACTGACTGTCTTTACTTAAGCCTATCATAGTTTTTTATTGAGAACGAAAACACAGATACAAAAAGCCACACATAACAAAAGCATGGCTCAATGACTTATTTTAAGATCAACACTGCTCAGATCAGGAAATCGAATTCTGGCCCTGCTCTGGGAACCCCTCCATGTGCACTGTCCCCATCCAACCCCCACTCTCCTGATTTGCGTAGTAGCCACTTCTTTGCTTTTTTTCATTCTGTTATGCAAATGTGTGCTCCCGGACAATGTTGGCATAAAAAAATGTGATATTTCTTATAAGTGTCTTTCAATCTGTAAATTCCTTATTCGTCCTCTTTTTTTCCTTCACAATTTATCTGTTGAAGAATTCCAGCCATTTGGCAGAGTTCTGCAGTCTGGGCTTTGTGGGTGGCATGCTTGTGGTAGAGTCAAGCATATCCCTGCTGGTCTTTCTTTGGATGCGTAAGTTCATTAAGGTTGCAAAATGGTAATACTCTAATTCCATCGTTTCTTTTTCATTTATTAGTTGGAATACTTTTATAGAGAGATACGCTCATTTATCATTTGGTTACCAAGTGTTGGTAACCAGTCATATAGGAATGGCAGGATAAATGCTGGATTATTTCCCTCTACTGACCAGTTTTCAAGACAAGTTAATTTCCTAACTATCCTCCGATGGTTTCCAATTTTTTTTAAAAAATATATTTACAAACCTATGGATTTAAATGTATTTGATGGGTTTTAATTTTTATGTTATTTATGATAGGCACACAGCGAGAGAGAGAGAGAGAGAGAGAGAGAGAGAGAGGCAGAGGGAGAAGCAGGCTCCATGCACTGGGAGCCCGACATGGGACTCAATCCCGGGTCTCCAGGATCGCGCCCTGGGCCAAAGGCAGGCGCTAAACCGCTGCGCCACCCAGGGATCCCTATTTGATGGGTTTTAATCCATTGCATTTATTGTCTCAGGTCAGTGGAAGCTTCTTCAAGTTTCTTTCTGAGTCCTTTAGACAAGCTCTCCTGTTGTTGTTGTTGTTTTTTTTTTTTTTTAGAATTTTTAGACATGCTCTACTGGTTTTTTGTTGTTGTTGTTTGCTCTAGCGGTTTTTAAAATTGTTTCATCGCTATTTGGTATGACAGGATGTTTCACGTTCATCTTGCTCCAGACCTGGAAGGAACATCACTGCTCTGAGACTCACCGCTTTCTTTGAATGAGAATTCTATTTCAGGACCATGCACTCTGGTCGCTAGTGATGGCTCATTGCTACTGAGGCTGGTTTCTGGGTCTCAACATTTTCAGTAGACAGAACTGGAGGTGGGGCAGTGACTTTGTTGCATGTTGATAAGGTTTGTCTAAGTCTTTTTTGGAATAGGCCATTGAAAGGATGTGACCACCGGTGAACCTGTGAGCTGGCTGGGGCAATCGGGGGCTCCTCTCACCCTGACCCCTGCCCTTGGAGTGTGCAGCCTTGAGATAGCAATCCTTTGGAATCTGGACAATATATGTGGTCGAATCCCATGAAAGCCTCCACAGAAGCTTTTCAGATTAAGGTGGGTGGAGGTGGAGATCTACTTGTCTTGCAGTTGCCCTAGACCAACCTGGGAAGTAAGTTCCCTTGCTTATTAACCCTGCACCTGCCCATCTGGAGCAGCCTGTCTCTTTCTTCTGGCTCCCCTGGCCCACCCCGTCTGGGGTCTGGGGGCCCATTTCAGCTCTCATGTGGAAGTTCCTGAGTTTGAGAACCAACAGCCTTTTCCACTTTTACTAGATACAAAATCTTGGCTTCCTATTTCTATTCCTTTTGTATCCTAAATATGCCTTTGCCTTTTGGCATATAGTGTTGCTGTTGGACAATTCTGATTAGTCTCAATTGCTTTTCCTTAGGAAGTCACATGCTCTTATTTTCCAGACAGTTAAAGGAGTTTTTCTTTAAAAATTCAGTTGTCAGAATGTGTCGGAGCTGGTTGTTCTGGGTCGGTATTCTCAGGTGTGAGGTCTGCTCTTTGAATGTGAGGATTTGAATTTTTTTTATTTTTATTTTTATTTTTTTTATTTTTATTTTTTATTTTTTAATAAATTAATTTTTATTGGTGTTCAATTTGAATTTTTTTTAAATTTCAGGGAAGTTTTCTTTGTTTCTATTGTGTGTTTTAATATTTGAATTAATTAATTATAATTCCAGTGTAGTTGACATACAGTGTTCTATTAGTGTCACGTGTACAACATAGCGACTGAGGAACATGTTCTTGAATTATCCTTTGCAGTATCTGTTCTGTTCCCTTCCGTGGGTTTTCTTCTTCAGGAGCTCTACTCTCTGTTTGATATTCTTTGCCTGTCATTAGTATTTGTCAGTCTCCCTTTTTTATCCATTCTTTATTTCTTTTTATTTTACTCCCCCCAGCTCCCACACCCCACCACCATTTCACCTTCTATTTCTCTCAAGAACCATGTTGTGTCTATCTGATCTTGTGTTCTCTCTGGTCTAGTCTTCATTTCCAAAACGGTGCTTTTCTTCCCTTTTCTGTTCTTCCCTGGGTTTTGTCACCTCACTTCTGAGTCTTTCTAATTCTGATCTGTAATGTCCTTTTATGCATTGTTGTTTGAAAAATGTATTTGAACTTGACTGGAGCCAGTCATGGCTTCATTTTGTTTTACGAACATGCCTTTCTGGTGTGCCGAGTCCCCTCCGTGTGGGGCCCCATGCTAGAAGTGAGCCCTTGCTCTTTCCTGCAGAACCTCTGCTCACCCAGGCTGAGAGAGGGCCAGACCCTTCCCCACTGCAGCTGCTGCTTTGAGATTGGCCCTCGGTGTTTTCTAGAGAACACCTGTGGCCTGTGTCAGGGTCTCCTGCTCTCAGGTGCTCCGGGGTTGCCTCTCCCCACAGAAGAGACCGATAATGCTGATAGTGATGGTCTTGTGGCTCTTGTGGTTGGTTCCCACTCATTTGTATTTTGGGGTTCATGAGTATACCTTGTCACATTTTTTTTGTTTTGTTTTTTAAGATTTTATTTATTTATTCATGAGAGAGAGAGAGAGAGAGAGAGACTGAGGCAGAGATACAGGCAGAGGGAGAAGCAGGCTCCATGCAGGGAGCCCGACATGGGACTCAATCCCTGGTCTCTAGGATCACTCCCTGGGTTGAAGGGGGCGCTAAACTGCTGAGCCATCCAGGCTGCCCTATCTTGTCACATTTTGGTGTAAATGTGGCACAGTTTTGGTTTTGTTATCTAGTTGCTTCTTCTTCTTTTGATTTGGAGATCATTGAGAAATTATGATCCCATTGCTACCAGCTTTCCAGAATCCTCTTTATAATATTATTATAATAATATTATAAGGGATCCCTGGGTGGCGCAGCGGTTTGGCGCCTGCCTTTGGCCCAGGGCGCGATCCTGGAGACCCGGGATCGAATCCCACATCGGGCTCCCGGTGCATGGAGCCTGCTTCTCCCTCTGCCTGTGTCTCTGCCTCTCTCTCTCTCTCTGTGACTATCATAAATAAAAAAAAAAAAAATTAAAAAAAATAATATTATAATTATAATAATTTAGACATTCTCGTGTTATAGCATGTGTTGAAATTAGGCCTAATGTATAAATAAATAAATGTAAGATAGATATAGTATGTAATAGTAGTTATATAATATATAATGTATATAACATATAAACATATATGTATATATGTATAGATATATTACAATTTTACCATGACAACAAAATGTAACAAAGAGAAGGAAAACAATTACCCAAAGCCCCCAGTACATAAGTTGATTGTTCCTCCTCTAGTCTTTGTCCATCAGGTTAATTGCTTTATTCAGATTTTAAAAATTTTTTGAAAGCAATAATATGCATGGTTAAGAAATGAAGTGATACCAGGGCGCTTGAATGACTCAGTCAGTTTGGTGTCTAACTCTTGATTTCAGTTCAGGTTGTGATCTTGGGGTTGTGGGATCAAGCCCCGTGTGGAGCTCAGCACTCAGCGTGGAGTTGGCTTGACATTCTCCTTCTCCCTCTGCGCCTCTCCTCTTCTGTGTGCATACTCTTTCTCCCTCAAATAAATAAATAAATCTTTAAAAAAATAAAGAAATCAAGTGGTACCAAAAGATTTACAGTGAAAAGATGCTCCCTGTCTCCCTTCTTCTAAACCTCAATCCTACTTCTTAGAAGCTGACATTTTTTAAAAAATTTTTTTAGAAGCTGACATTTTGAATCCCCTTAGTCCTTCCTCCTGGTAGTTGCTTCTAGACCTCTAAGTAATATGCTCATGCTATAGTTTCATGAACTATCATCTTTAGATATTCTGTTTTCTTCCTGCTATAACAAATGAGGATTTATGTCTATTGCACCAGTCTCCCCTTTCCTATTTAATCCTTCTAATATGGCAATTTTGTTATATTCAGTTAAATGGTATTTTTATTATCATAACTAAGTAAATATTATTTACTCAAAAAGAAATGGTGTATCTTGATAACATTTAATTTCTTGCATTGCTTTTCTTTATGTTTACCTACCCCTACCCCAGGCTGTGCCATTAGATCAGGTGTCTGCTTCCTTCCTTCTGCCCCCATCTGGAATCAAGGATTCTCCTGCTCTCTTGGTTGTTTTTTTTTTAATTAATTAATTTATTTATTTATGATAGTCACACACACAGAGAGAGAGAGAGAGAGAGGCAGAGACACAGGCAGAGGGAGAAGCAGACTCCATGCACTGGGAGCCCGATGTGGGACTTGATCCTGGGTCTCCAGGATCGCGCCCTGGGCCAAAGGCAGGCGCCAAACCGCTGTGCCACCCAGGGATCCCTCTTTTGGTTGTTATACCTGTGTTTCCTGGTTCCACATCTTCCATTTTCCTGGCTTGGTTCCTTGTTTTGCTTTAGCACATTCTCAAATAACTTCCTAAAATAAAGTGTATCAGATAATTTTTAAAAGAATGTGGATGTATGAAAATGTCTACCTAAGTTTGAAAATTAACTCCCTTAGAATTTTAGGGCATTGTTCTTCTGACATATACTATAGTTACTGAGAGATTGGATAATATTAAAATTCTCTTTACTTTCAAGATAACTTGGAAAAAATATTTTCCTTTGGAATCTTTTGGAATCTAATTCTTTATTTTTAGTAAAATAGGGTTATAATGACATCCTTGGTATGTGGCTTTCTGCATCCCTTGTTCTGGGTACTCAATCTTCTCTCTGGAAATTATCTTGAACTATTTCAGTATATGTGCTGCTGAAGCGAGCACTGAACTATTTCATTAATAATTTCATTCCCTCTTGTTTCTCTGTTCCCTTTTCCAAACTCTTAAGTCATTAGATAGACTTTGGTCCTTTTGAGCACTTTGCTGGGTCCAGGCACCTGGGTAGTTGCTGGGGATAGTGAGGGATATGTGGTACTCCCTGCCATTAAGAATTTCTTTCTTTTTTTTTTTTTTTTAGATTTATTTATTCATGAGAGACACAGACTGAGAGAGAGAGGAAGAGACATAGGCAGAGGCAGAAGCAGGCTCCTTGCACGGAGGAATTAAGAATCTCACTGAAGGGGGATCTCTATGTGGCTCAGTGGTTTAGCACCTGCCTTTGGCCCAGGGCATGATCCTGGAGCCCGGGGATCAAGTCCTATGTCGGGCTCCATGCAGGGAGCCTGCTTCTCCCTCTGCCTGTGTCTTTGCCTCTCTCTGTGTGTGTCTCTCATGAACAAATAAATAAAATCTTAAAAAAAGAATCTCACTGAAGGTATAAACCTTTGGAGAGAACTTTACATCAGAAGGACTTTTTCTGGAAGAAATACTAACAGGAAAACCCAGCAGCTGAAAAGCTGCTGTCTTGTTGGTTATCTGGTTTAAGTAAATTCAGCATCCACAAGCCAGTAAGTGGCAGAGATTTGGACATTGACTGACTCCTAATACTAAAGCCTAATTTTAATGACTCCTAATCATTGTCCCTAATACAACTCAGCTAAATCTTTTTTTTCCAAAAAAAAAAAAAAAAGATTTATTTACTTACTCATGACACACAGAGAGAGAGAGAGAGAGAGAGAGAGAGACATAGGCAGAGGGAGAAGCAGACTCCTTGCAGTGAGCCTGATGTGGGATTTGATCCCGGATTCTGGGATCACTCCCTGAGCTGAATGAAGGCAGATGCTCAACTGCTTAGCCACCCAGGCATCCCTCAGCTACTCCTCCGGACACCTGTTTGACTGTGGAGTCTTGGCTAGTGGGAATAGACTTCCTCGGGTATTCTAAAGATCTGATAGAAAGTATTTGATGTGGGAGGACTTCTGATCCCATTCCTTAAGAAGCAGTATGTTCAGAGCATGCCTTTGTAAAATAACTTCTGGATATTTTCACAGTTGGAAAGGATCAAGTTTTGGTGGTTCTGAAGACCCAGTTTGATTCCATTCTCCAGCTCTCAGGAATCTCAGGCCACCCTTCCTCCCTGCCCCCACTTCATCTAGGGTCTCATTGTTCACTTTTTCCTTCCATGATACGGAGGGATGCCTCCCACCTCCATCCAGTCTGTAGGACGCACTGAGCTTGGAAGAGGATGTTCTGACTATGGTGTTGTGATTGGTAGCTGTGATTATTGCAAACCTTAGGGAGCTAGAGGGAGGTTGGGGTGGGGGTGGGTGGGTGGCAGTTCTGTTAAGAAAGATGAGACACACATAATTGCCCCTGACATTTGCTGCTGCTGCAAATCCTCTCAAAGAGACCTTGTGTCCCTAATGAGATGCCTTCACAGGGAGATAGGACCAGTTGTGGCCTCATTAGTCTTTCCCTGATATTTAATGGGAGCTGATACCCAGCCCCCCAGGGGCCAGCCCAGGCACTGATGTCTTGAGGGAAAGGGTCAGGCTGGGAGCACTCAAGTCGACAAGGGAAGGTGCTGGTTTTCCCCGTGTTGGGAGCAAATCCATTTTCATACTTCATTATTGAAGCAGTGGCTACAAGGTAAGATTAAATACAAAGGAAGAGAAAGAAATAAAGAACACAGTAGAAAGATAGTTAGAAAGTAAGGGGAAGAAGAGCTGGCATAGGATGCACTCAATTTTGAGCTCACCTCTCCGGATTCTCCTGGAACTTCTGTTACCTACATAACCTCACTTAATTCTCACCAGTTTCCTCTGATTATCTTTATTTTAGAGAGAAGAAACGGAGACTGAAGGAGGGTAATGATTTCATCTGGCTGCCCAAGTGTAAGGACTGCAGAAAGGCAGGATTTATTTATTTATTTTTTAAAGATTTTATTTCTATTTATTTGAGAGAGAAAGCATGAGTGCAAGGGAGCATGAGAGAGAGAGAGAGAACGAGATGGGAGTGGGGCAGAGGGAGAAGCAGACTCCCCACTGAGCAGGGAGCCTCATGTGGGATTCCTGGGATCATGACCTGAGCCAAAGACAAACACTTAACTGACTGAGCCACCCAGGTGCCACCCTCTCCTTTTTTAAAAAAGATTTTATTTTTATTGGTTTATTTGGGAGAGAGAGCAGAGGCAGGGCCAGAGGGAGAGAGAATCTCAGGCAGACCCTCGGCTTTGGGGTCGAGATCAAATCAAGGGGTTTGATCTCATGACCCTGAGATCATGACATGAGCCAAACCCAAGAGTCAGAGAGTTAACCGACTGCACCACTCAGGTGCCTCAGAATTTATGTTCTTTGAACTGTTGCAACATAGTACAATCCATCACTCAAAATCAGAGATGGGCAAACTATCACTGGCAGGCAGTCTAAATTCACCCAGCTGCCTGTTTCCAGACTGCTATGGCCTAAGAATAGGTTTTACTTATTTTTAATGGTATAAAGAGAATCAGAAGCAGAATAATATTTCATGACACATTAAAATTATATGAAATTTGAATTTTTGTGTCCATAAACAAAGTTTTGTTGGAACATGGACCTGCTTATTTTTTTGGTTTGTTTTTTGTTTTGCTTTGTTTTAAAGATTTTATTTTTTTAAGTCGCAGAGAAAGATAGTATGAGTAGGGGTTGGGGGGAAGGGCAAAGGGAGAGGGAGAACTCAGGGCTCGATCCCAGGACCCTGAGATCATGACCTGAGCCAAAGGCAGACGCTTAACTGACTGAGCCACCCAGGCACCCCTTAAAGATTTTATTTTAAGTAATCTCTATGCCCAGTGTAGGGCTTGAACTCATGACCCCGAGATCAAGAGTTATATGCTCTATTGACTGAGCCAGCCAGGCACCCCTATGGTTACCTATGACTGCTATCATTCTACCATGACCGAGCTGGATCATCATGACAAAGACATTGTGGCTAGCAAACCATAAAATATAAAAAAAAAAACATAAAAATCTGGACTTTGATAGGAAAGATTTGCCAACCCTGTTCAGATAGATTCTTGGACACCCTGAGTGACAGAGGCAGAGACAAATTAAGTTCAGACATGGATGCACACTTTATTGATAATCGACTTTGTTAGACATAATTAAGCACCCGCAATTTCAGAAACCCCCAACACTGTTCCATTGCCATCCAGCAATGGTCCCAGAAGGATTTCAGGATTTATAAGCTTCATTAAATATTGCAGTAGAGATTGCTCAGCCACTTCAGTGATTTGCCCTGAAGGTATTTATTATTTTCAAGTAAATGACAGGGATGAGGGTTTGAATGTAACTTGAAGAGTTTGCTAATTCCTTTGTCTCTTGATTATTGCATGTGTGTAATTATTGCAAAAAATATTTACTTTCCCCAAAGTTGCTCTGCTCAAGTTTGTTAGTGTGGGTGGTATATATATATCATGTTTGTCCATTACTTAAAAGGGGGAAACAAAGGGATAAAGAAACGAAGACAAGTCATTGGAAGCTTTTACCAGGTCATGGGTTTGATTGCAATGTGCTTTTAAAACAATATGCGTAGGGGGGATCCCCGGGTGGCTCAGCGGTTTTGCGCCTGCCTTTGGCCCAGGGCGCGATTCTGGAGTCCCGACATCGAGTCCGGCGTCGGGCTCCCGGCATGGAGCCTGCTTCTCCCTCTGCCTGTGTCTCTGCCTCTCTCTCTCTCTCTATGTCTATCATAAATAAATAAATAAAAATAAATCTTAAAAAAAACCACAATATGCGTAGGTTCTCTTACATCAACCGCCTAAGAGTAGCGCTATAAGAAGCAACAACCTCTCCTCTTCTCCGCCATCCGCCCGGCAGCCGCCAAGCAGCAACCATGCGTGAGTGTATCTCCATCCACGTTGGCCAGGCAGGTGTCCAGATCAGCAATGCCTGCTGGGAGCTCTATTGCCTGGAAAACGGCATTCAGCCCGATGGCCAGATGCCAAGTGACAAGACCATTGGGGGAGGAGATGACTCCTTCAACACCTTCTTCAGTGAGAGGGGCGCTGGCAAGCATGTGCCCAGGGCAGTGTTTATAGACCTGGAGCCCGCAGTCACTGATGAAGTTCGCACTGGCACCTACCGCCAGCTCTTCCACCCTGAGTAGCTCATCACAGGCAAGGAAGATGCTGCCAATAACTATGCCCGAGGGCACTACACCATTGGCAAGGAGATCACTGACCTTGTCTTAGACCGAATTTGGAAACTGGCTGACCAGTGCACGGGTCTTCAGAGCTTCTTGGTTTTCCACAGCTTTGGAGGGGGAGCTGGTTCTGGGTTCACCTCCCTGCTGATGGAACGTATGGAACGTCTCTCCATCGATTATGGCAAGAAGTCCAAGCTAGAGTTCTCCATATACCCTGCCCCCCAGGTGTCCAAAGCTGTAGTAGAGCCCTACAACTCCATCCTCACCACCCACACCACCCTGGAGCACTCTGATTGTGCCTTCATGGTAGACAACGAGGCCATCTATGACATCTGTCGTAGAAACCTCGATATTGAGTGCCCAACCTACACTAATCTAAGCAGGTTGATAGGCCAGATTGTGTCCTCCATCACTGCTTCCCTCAGATTTGATGGAGCCCTGAATGTGGATCTGACGGAGTTCCAGACCAACCTGGTGCCCTATCCCCGCATCCACTTCCCTCTGGCCACATATGCCCCTGTCATCTCTGCTGAGAAAGCCTACCATGAACAGCTTTCTGTAGCAGAGATCACCAATGCATGCTTTGAGCCAGCCAACCAGATGGTGAAATGTGACCCTCGCCATGATAAATATATGGCTTGCTGCCTGTTGTACCGTGGCGACATGGTTCCCAAAGATGTCAATACTGCCATTGCCACCATCAAGACCAAGCATACCATCCAGTTTGTGGACTGGTGCCCCACTGGCTTCAAGGTGGGCATTAACTACCAGCCTCCCACTGTGGTACCCGGTGGAGACCTGGCCAAAGTACAGCGAGCTGTGTGCATGCTGAGCAACACCACAGCCATTGCTGAGGCCTGGGCTCTCCTGGACCACAAGTTTGACCTGATGTATGCCAAGCATGCCTTTGTTCACTGGTATGTGGGTGAGGGCATGGAGGAAGGAGAGTTTTCTGAGGCCCATGAGGACATGGCTGCCCTGGAGAAGGATTATGAGGAGGTTGGTGTGGATTCTGTTGAAGGAGAGGGTGAAGAAGAAGGAGAGGAATACTGAAGTTAAAAATGTCAAAAGGTGCTGCTTTTACAGGGAAGCTTATTATGTTTTGAATATTGAAAGGTTGTGCTCTGATCAGTTAATTTGTATGTAGCAGTGTATACTCTCATATACAATTACTGACCTATGCTTTAAAACACATTGCTTTGTTATAGACCAAAGCTGTCCATTTCTCTGATGGGTTTGAATAAAGTATTCCCTGTCTTAAAAAAAAACACAAACAAAACAATATGCATGAGTGAATTGTCTCACTTTCCAATCCAAGAGAGTTTGATTCCTTTGTAACAAAAAATACCCTGACCTCACAGGAAAACACTCAGAGAGGAGCCTAGCGGACGATTCTTTCTATTTTCCAACATGGTTTTGATTTCAAGAAAGCCCTCCTGGAAAAAAAAAAAAAAAGAAAGCCCTCCTGTCATCATCTCTTTCCTGCTCCTGATCCCCATGAATATCACAGGTGGAATGTATTTGTTCCCTGCCCTATTCAGGTTTTACCTCTTCTGTCTCTCTTGGATTCTGGATAAATCTTCATGGTTGCCATTTATGTTAAACACCCACATGACTTATCTTAAGGTGCATGTCTTATCATTATACTTGCTTGTTGACCTATTTTCCCTGACCATGGGCTTCTTAAAGTGTGCTCTTTTTTTTAAACTTTATTAAAAACATTTTAAAAAAAGATTTTATTTATTTATTCACGAGAGACATAGAGAGAGGCAGAGACATAGGCAGAGGGAGAAGCAGGTTCCCTGTGGGGAGCCCATTGCAGGACTCGATACCAGGACCCTGAGATCATGACCTGAGCCAAAGGCAGACACTCGACCACTGAGCCACCCAGGTGCCTCTAAAAAGTTTTTTTTTAAGATTTTATTTATGAGAGAGAGAGAGAGAGAACACACGTAGGGGGAGGGACAGAGGGAGAGGGAGAAGCAGGCTCTCAACTGAGCAGGGAGCCTGACTCGGGGCTTGATCCTAGGACCTCAAGATCATGGCCTGAGCTGAGGACAGATGCTTAACTGACTGAGCCACCCAGGTGCCCCTTAAAGCGTGGTCTCTTTAAAAAAATCTGTACCTCTAGCACCCAAATGGTGGCCACCCACAAAATTGATCCACATTAAGTATTCACTGACCGAATAAATGGATAGGGTTGGGGGTCTTGTCAGGGAGAGCCCACTGGGCTGAAATTCTGGGACTGGAATGCCTCACTCCCTTCTCCTCTGGATGAGAGAGAAGAGACAGTGTGTGTCAGGCTTCTGAACAAGTCTTCTGCCTTTGAACAGAGGGCAGAGGAAATATGTCTGAAGAAGGTGAACATGAGGACAGACACTTTAAAATGAGCCCACAGATCCGATGGCAGTAACAAGACCCACTGGGTGCAGTGGCTTGTGGTTGCCATAATCCCATTTGGACCTCATCATGACCCTGTGGGATAGATTTTGTTTTCTGTTTTACAGGGGAAAGAAACCAAATCCAGACAGATTATGTAAATTCTCTGATATTATTTATTTAAGTCAACAGCTAAGTGGGGACTCAAGCTTGGTCCTCGTCTAGAACCTTGTAAATATTCCTTCACAAGAAAATCTACCTGTCTTTACAGTGGTGACTTCACAGAAGAATCAAACACTTTCTATTCTTGCTTTCTGGCAATCTCAGGTCATGTAGATAATTGTTATATTCTCTCATATTTATTGTTCTCCACCTCAAAACAAAACCAAAAACTGATACCCTCATGCTCTGTGTCACAAGGATTTTAATTGCTCTCTTACATTTGTCTTTATTATAGAAGCCTGCCCTGCAGGGATAGTGCGATGAACCAGAGGAAGAACAGAGTCTGAACTAACAGTGTGCAAGGATTGACACCAGAAAGGCCAAATACAGTCATCAGATGCAGGCCCTAGACGAGTGGCTGAGATAGGGATTTGTGCAATGTGTGAGGAGCTGCTGGAAACTGGGACAGAACGGATGGTGACAGCAAGGTCACATCAGCTAAAGGGGCTGAGACAGTGGCTGCAGATGGGGCTGCAGATGGGTCAGCCTGGGAAGGAAGGTCCATTTCCACACTAGTGTGGGAGCCTTGCCTGTTTTGTCTATGTTGAATCTAGTATGGGGCCTGGCATTTTCTGGAACAGAAAGGATGTGAGATTCACTGTGGCCTGGTTCTGAGCACAGTCAAGGGAGCAGTGAGAACATCTATTTCCCCAGATCCAAAGCCAACCATTTATCCTGGTACCTTCTGTCATCCTTTAGTCAACGATACGGCTGTAATAGCATTGTTATTTTTCTTTTTTAATTTATTTATTCATGAGGGACACAGAGAGAGAGAGAGGCAGAGACACAGGCAGAGGGAGAAGCAGGCTCCCTGAGGGAAGCCTCATGTGGGACTCAATCCCAGGACCCTGAGATCATGCCCTGAGCCAAAGGTAGATGCTCAACCACTGAGGCACCCAGGCGCCCCTGTAATAGCATTGTTCTCCACCCTGTAGCCACTAGCCTCATCCAAGGAAATGTCACCATTCTCCAGGAGTTCTGTGATAACCTCCTATCTGCTCTCCTCTGATTTTCCAAAGCACGTACCTTCTCCCACTGCCACCATTCCCAACCTCTTGTCCCAGAGCCTTCATTCCATCCTCATTCTTTATTTTTTATTTTTATTCTTTAATTTTTAAGATTTTTTCCTTTTTTTATGTATATATTTTTTTCCATCCTCATTCTTTGGATCACTTTCCCCATCTGGGTCAGATCCTTCTGTTATCTGCTCTTAAAGCACCATGGATTGTTCCTTCTAAGGCCTTATCCTGATTTCTTATTATATGTGTGTGTGTGTGTGTGTGTGTGTATGTATATTTATATATATAGTATGTGATTAATTTCTTTCTCCACTAGATTTAAATTCCACAAGGAGAAGGGCAGTGTCTATTTTTTGCTCATCTATGACCGTGTTTCCCAAGCAACCAACACACTCAATGACTTGGTGATTGTTAAATAAATAGATAAATACATTTTAGCTAACGAGGGAATTAACCAATACATGGGTGGATGATGCGATGGGGAGTCACAACTCAAGGCAGCCCGTTGTGCTGAGATCAAGGGCAAAACCAAACAAGTCAGAACATCCGGCTGAGATCTCTTGCCTCCTGCAAGAAGAGGGAGACTTATTTTTAAAACACTTACTTAAAAACATATTTCATTATTCTAAAATGCTTTCCTAAATGGATGTAGTGAACTTAAAATGGGAATCACATAATATGATCCAACAACTGAAATGAGGTAAATTGATTCCTATCTAGGCAAAGAGAAACAGACAAGAAACTGACATATAACATTCCCGGATCTTCTAGAACTGAGAGGCGAGGAGAGCAGGCTCTGGAAGGGGAGCGTGCAAGATGAGCTTGTATTGTCTCGTGTGAACTTCCTTTAGCTGCTTGGTGCTTGAATGAGTTTGGCTTTGGACCAAACACGCTTGCCTCTTGAGCTGCTCCTGTCCAGAAACCACCTCCTCCCCTCTGCCTGTGCATCTGCAGGGTTAATTGCCTTCAGGGATGGTTAGTTGACCATGCTTTACAGATGGGACCACTGAAGCTGAGCGAGCACAATAACTAGGCCAGAGGCAACAACTGCATGTTTTCTCCTTAGTCCAAACCCTCCCTCATCCAGGGTATACAGGCCACTCCATAAATGAAACCTGTTCTTAGCTGTGGCCTGGAATCCATCATTTCTCACCATAGCTGGTAGAGAGGCACTGATCCCCCTAAACCCCCTCTGTGTGTTGGTGCCAGGTCTGGTTCCCAGCCCTGTTTCTAAGCTCCCTTGAATCAGCCGCAGGGTGGGAAGGGGTAGGTCGGAGGGGGCAGAGAGGTGGGGGAGAGGGGCAGACCTATGTCCATGAGGATTAATGGGGTGGAAAGATCCCAGGATTTGGAGTTGGATGGACCTAGGTCCGGATCGCAGCTATCTCATGGCAGTTTACTGAAACTTTCTGAAAGTTTTTGCCTTCTCATCTGTTAAGGGAATAAATAAGACAGGCTTTGCAGGATCCCTGTAAGCATTGCATATGCAAAGCGGCCAGTACAGACACTAGGCTTACAGTTGGACCTGTTTGAGTTTGCTTCGTCCATCTCTGTCACCTCTCCTTTGGGAAGTAGCAAGGTGCAGAGGACGGGTGTGAGTTTAGCAGCCAGACTGACCCGGTGAGTTCCCAGCTTGGCCATGGACTAGCTGTGTGGCACTGTGCAGGTGGCTTAAACTCTCAGATCCTTTTTTTTCTCATTTGTTAATGGGGGATAGGAGGTGGGGGAGGGCCTTGCAGGTTGAGCCTCACACAAAATAATACATGGCAAAGGTGGAGGTGGATTCATTACATGAAAATTTCCTCTTCCACATTCCTCTGTGGATTGATGGAATGAATCAAGGCTATTTGCCCATCCAGGGATGATTGACTCTTACAACACACACACACACACACACACACACACACACACAATTTTCAGAAGGAAATATGAGCCTAGGAGTAGCCCCACAGAATATTAACTGAGGCGTTGCTTTCACTGCCTGTCTGCACGGAGGGCTGTTTGTGGATCCCGCTCACATTGGTCTGCCAGCCGTGTACCACAATCACACCTCTGTACAAGGCCGAACTTCTGCTGTGGACGAACTTGGCTCCATCTGAGCCACGCAGCTTCTAAGACTTCCTGATGACAAAACTCCCTCTGTGTTATTTTAGGAAGTGTTGCTCCTTTCATTTCATTTATACAAGTGGCTATTAAAGGGAAACCAAATCTCACACCCAAAGCCAGCCCTCAGGGCATTTTCCTACATGTGTCCACCAGTGGGATAAAACATCCCCTTTCTAGAGGCATTCTTAGAACCAAGGTTTTCTGGAAACAGGAAGGATTGAGTGTCCCATGTTTTCAAGAGGCAGGCGTCTTCCTCTAGCACCACTGGTTCTCCGCAAGTTCCCAAAGCATCCATTTTTCATCAACTCTATGTGAAAGGCAGAGAGGGGTGGGGGTGTCTACGAAACTTCTGCCTTTCTCAAGCTGCGATTTCATGAATCCTGGACTTTGGCCTCTGGCCCACCTGCATTTAGATCCTCGCTCTGCTGTCTTCTTACCTTGAGCAGATGCCTTAATCTTCATGAATTTCAGTGTCCACATCTGTAGAATGGAGGAGAGAAGAGAGCATGGGACAGTGTCACCATTTGGCAATGTTCCCCCATCCTTCCCCTCATTTCTTTGAGGTCTGTTGAAAAGGTGAACTAATTCGGTGTGATAATGTGAAGCTCCCTCAAACAGGGAATGATTTTTTTAAAAAGATTTTTATTTATTTATCTATTCATGAGACATACACACACACACACACACACACAGAGAGAGAGAGAGAGAGAGAGAGAGAGAGAGAGGCAGAGACACAGGCAGAGGGAGAAGCAGGCTCCATGCAGGGAGCTTGACGTGGGACTCGATCCCGGGCCTCCAGGATCAGGCGCTAGACTGAAGGCAGGCGCCAAACCACTGAGCCACCCGGGCTGTCCCTGATTCTTTTTTTTTTTTTTTTTTAATATTTTATTCATTTATTCATGAGAGACACACAGAGAGAGGCAGGGACATAGGCAGGAGAGGTAGGCTCTCCTCGGGGAGCCCCATGTGGGACTGATCCCAGGACCCCAGGATCATGACCTGAGCTAAAGGCAAACGCTCAACCACTGAGCCACTCAGGCATCCCTTATGGGGAATGATTTTTGATGGCCCCTGGGTCTAAGAAGAGAGCAGCTCTGCAGATCACTTCTGGGCAGCACTTGCAGAGCCCCAGATGCTGCTTGGCCAGGCAAAGCAAAGAAGTAGGAAAGGCGTGATTGCATATGACCAGATGCAGGTCCCAGGGCACCTTCTCCTCTGCTCCCCAGGCCGTGCCTCCCCACCTACCCTTTCTTACTACACTCTTTTTTTTGCAGTGGTGGCCACTGGGGATGCGACTTCCTTCTTTCTCACTAGGCAGGTGACATCATCTGAATGCCAAGGGCTTCTGGGTGTGGGGCTGGCTGCTTTCTGAGAGTCTGAGGCTAAAGCAGCACACAATGACCCATCCACTGATGCTTTCTTCAGGCCATTTTGTTCTACTGCCTGGGATCAGCACCTGCATATATGGTTTCTGACAATTCTTTAAACTTTCTGAGTCTCAGTGTCCTCATCTGCAAAATCATGGGAGTACAACTGTCTCAGGATTTTTGAAAATGTCTTCTGTGGGATCCTGGCTTGGGAGGAGGTGACAGGTGTCATGTGAACAGAACTGTGTGATCAGGTAAGTGTGGGCAAAATAAAGACTCTACTCAAAGACTTCTTTTCATGCAATATGAATCTTCAAGTAATATTCTACACATTCTAAATTTTTCTTACCACCATAATATCTCCTTAGACAGGACAGGAGATGTAGTATAGCATAGTGGGAAAGGGCACAGACTTGGGACCCGGATTACCGGAGTATCAACCCCACCTTTGCCACTTACTAGTTGTATTAGTTATTGACTGTTGCCTAACATATTCCCACACACCTTGTGGCTGAAAATAACACAGATTTATTATCTCACAGTGTCTGTGGGTAAGGAATCTGGGCCTAGAGCTCAGCTGAGTCATTGCTTTGGTGTCTTTTATAAGGCCACAATCTAGGTGTTGGCCAGAGTTGGGGTCTCAGCTGAAGTCTCTGGTGGGGAAGGATGGGATGCCAAGCCCATGTGGTTGTTGGTAGGATGGAATTCCCTGTGGGCTGTTGGCTGGAGGCTTTGCCCTCAGTTTCTTGCTATGTGGGCCTCTCCAACACGGCAACCCGATTCCTCAAATCTAGCAAGGGAGAGGTCTGCTAGCAAGATGGAAGTTGTGATCTTACACAGCTTAATTGTAGAAGTGACAACCTATGCATTTACCATATTCCCTTGGTTAGAAGTAGTTGCTTGCAGGACACCTGGGTGGCTTAGTTGGTTAAGCATCCAACTCTTAGTTTTGGCTCAGGTTGTGATCTCAGGGTCATGGGATCCAGCCCCACGTTATGCTCTGTGCTCAGCATGGAATCTGCTTAAGACTCTCTCTCCCTCTCCCTAATATCATCTATCTAAAGTTGTGATTAAATGAATCAACGTATAGAGAAAAGTGTCTGGCAAACAGTAGGCACAGTCTCGATCTATCTGCTTTCCTTGTTAATGAGACCAGTGCCTGACACAGAACACACAGTAAACAGTATTGGGATGAATGGATCAGGGAAGGGACTTGTATTACATGGAATGCTTCAGGGTTGGCTGCCCTCCTCAGGGTTCTGTGAAGATTGGAGGCAGGGAGCTGTGTGGAGCGCCTGGCACTGTCCCTGGCACACACTGGGTTCCCAGTCATTGTTAGTTTCCCTTCCTGCTCCCATGTTTGTATGTCGAGTCTGGGGCTTAGAGCCCCTGAGAGGTCAGGTCCAGTTTTCCCCTCTGTTCACTTCCTCCCTTCCCCCTCCCCCTACCTCCTCCTCCACCTATAGTAATCTTCTCGGTACAGGGCCATGAGCAGTTAAATGCTTCACAGGGGCTCTGGATGAGGCTGGCAATGACAATTAAGTGCATTTGAGGTGCCTGAGCAGCAATGGAAATGAGGTGAATGGGGAAAAAAAGAGAATAAAGGTCTAAAGAAGTAGAAAAAAGAGACAGAAAAGACCACTTTGAAGAGGAGTGCTCTCTTTTCTCAATGGGCCTGAGAGGCTGAGTTTTAATATTCACATTTAAAATCTTAAAGACACTGCCTTACGTGCTGTTCTTCCCTCTTAGCGGCTCCTAATCACTGTATTCAAAGCAGGTATTCCTTCCCAGGCTTCTCCTCTGCACATGTCTGTGCAGCATCTACTTTCAAGTGGATTAAAATTGATTCACTTTGCAACTTTCACACTACCTCTTGAAACAACTGGTAGAAACAACTGATGCCCGCCCAGTGCTCCATGCTTGCAAAGTGCCTTCAATGCACATTAACCCGATTGAACTTTGAAATGACTGGAGGAGGTGGGAATTGCTGCTGTCTTCATTTGAAGGTGGAGGGAAAACTGGGGCAGCTGAAATGAACGGCCTTGAGCCGTTCAGAATCCATATCACAGTGTCCAAGTCCAGCCCAGGCTTTCCTTTCATTGTTATCCACAGGAAGCAGGTGTTAATGGGAGGCTATTCATAAATTGTGGGAGGTGGACTCAGGTCTTTAGACAGCAGTGTCACCCTGTAGGTTGTTCCTGGAGGAACAATCAGTATTGAGAAATGGTTCTGAAACTGTTTCTGCTGGACCTCTCTAACAGGACATCTTTTTTTTTTTTTAAATTTAATTTTTAAAGTAAATCCTATACCCAATGTGGGGCTCGAACTCACCACTCAAGAGTCATACACTCTATCAACTGAGCCAGGCACCCCTCGAAACCTTTCTATTCTAAGCCACCTTCCTTCAATAGCATAGGAATGGTTGATAGCGAAAGGGCACAGGCTCCCGGGATGGTCTCCTTGGCTTGTCGGGAGGGCTGTCTGGCATCTGGTGGCTTCTGTCCCTCATGTTGGCTGTCCACTGCAGAGCAAGTGCGTTGCTAGGATGCCAGCCACAGGGTAGCATGTCCAGGGACTCATGCTATTCCTATTCCCCTCAGTGCCCAGAAAAGTGACAACCTCTTTGAACACATTCCCCTTGGCTCCCTGGGAGAGGCCAGTCATGAGCATAGTCTTCTCTTGGAGTTGTGCTGGATCCAGGGACCTGGTGGGGATGCCTCCCACAGACCCGTATTGCTTTTGTCCAGTGGTTCTCAGCCAGCAGTGATTTTTGCCTCACGTCCCACCCTCTGGGGACATTTGGCAATATCTGGAGATGACTCGGGGGAGGGTTGAGGGTGTTACTGGCACCTAGTGGGTAGAGGTCAGGGATGATGGGGATGATAGGTTATGGGGACACCCTATTAGTGTACAAGACAGCCTCCCCTTCCCCCGTGACGACAAAGGATTACCTGACCCCCATGTCAGTAGTGCCAAGGTTGAGAAACCCTGCTTCACCCTATTCTTTTAGTTGATTCATGAGACTGGGGGTTCGGGTGGAAGAAGACATGATACCCTGTAGGGATGGGCTCAGACTGCTAAGTAGGTACTTGTCTCCAGGGCATCACAACACCCCCATCCCCTCCACTTATCTAGCCCTCTCTTGTCTGTTTTAATTCTGTTGGAAACCAGCACAGTTTGACAGGGCAAAAAAGTCTTCCCCATACTTCCTATGCCTGGCCTGCTTTTGGCCGTGGCCTTGAGGCTCTGGTTGGGAATTCATGTGTTACTGTTTGGAGAGAGTCATATTTTTTACAGCAACATAACCCATTTTACCTTTATAGTAATTGTTTTGGAATAAGAAGTAATCATCCAGGACTGACCAACTTGCTTTACTAAGCGTTCCTTTCTCACTCCTGGCAAATTGCTTTGAGAATTGAACAAAGCCCGGCTCAATCATGCAGGATATCCATTCCAAAGGATGCCGGGGAAGTAAATCTCTGTTAAGCCAGCTCGAGTCATGCCTCCTCCTCCTTCTGCCCAGGGATCAAATGGGGAGTGTGCGCTTCATTCTGCATGCCCATGGTCTCGGGGATGGGTGCCTTAAGCCTGGGGCTTGACCGGGGCATTTGCGATGCTCGTGGGACTGCATAGGAAACTTGTAGCAATAGACTGTTCTATTAAAGAGCTTTTGGTCCTTGGGGCTGATGTCAGAGTCGGCATTTTCCACGTGGCTGTTGAAATTAATTTATGGCAGTCTTTCCCTGACGGGGTTCTGTGGAATGTTAAATAGGTATGGTGTGAAAGAAGTGGTCCAATGAGTTTGTTCTTGACTGCAGGACTTCTCAGGGTCTTTACATTGTTAACAAGCTGTGTCAAGTGTCAAGAGGAGATATAGCATCTGGTATTCCCCAAATGTATTTGGGCTCAGAACTCTTATCATTATGGAGTATCTCCCATGGTGAGTGATCTGCAGAACAGAATTTTGGATTATCGGAAAGGGGAAGGATGAGGTTACCTCTTCTCTTTTTTTTCCCCTCTGTCCCTGGCATTTAATTGAAGTTCCAGGAGAGGATGGTGATTCTTTGGTGCTTATAGGATGACGGCGAGGCTAAGAGGGGATGACAAACCCAGTTCATCACAGAGTCCCATGCTGTGTATAGCTCTGCCTCCACAGCAGCCTCTGCACCTGCCCAGTGGTGCAGGGAAAGAGCACTGGAAGAGGAGTCAGGAGCCCAAAGCTCCAGGCTAAATTTTGAATATCTTCTCAAGGCCCGAGGCCTGTGATTATGCAAGAATTGTAACACCTTAATCTCCCAAGTGAATTATTCCAATTTCTATGATCTCCCCACAGACACTATTGTAGAGACTGCCACCTCCATGGCTGTTAATGATGTGACTGGGCGGGGAGGTGTCAAAAGGAACAAGGTACAGCATGAGCCAGCCTCCTTGTAGTGCCATAAGGCTTCCGAATCAAATCTCAGCAGCCCCGTGGGCCTATTGTCTCAGGACACTACTGAAACCACACCTGTTCTGTTCATTCATTCTCTTATTTTTCAACAGATACTGAATTGAGTTTAAGCCTGAGCCGAGTTCCCTCCATGCTGGGTGCAGGGGACTCAGAAATGAATAGGAAGGGGTCCTTACCTCCAGGGGTGTCATCCTCCATTTCTTGAAACCAGAAACTCCACTGTCTCCCCAACTGCAGCTCTGATCTGCAGCCAGATGCCAACAAATCTCTGGAATCCATTCACTTTCCATCTCTGCTCCTGGTCATTCTAGTCCATCTGCTTGGCCTCTTCCCTCAGTGGTCCAGCCCCTTCCTTTACAGGGGAAGAAATGGCGGGGCTCCCTCTCCTCCTCTCCCCAGGTACCCACCTCGGCCTGCAGAGGAGGGAACATCCTCCATCAGGGCCCTCTGCTCAGGGAAATGCAGCCGTGTGAGTATCCTTTCTCTGCCCTCTTTCTCTTTTTTCTTCACCGAAGATTGGTTTGGTCATGCTTTACTGGTGGGCAGGGCTCCTTGTGTTTCCACTCCATCCTGTTTGCCCCAGGAATCAAAGAGCTCTGTTCTCAGCGCATGTGTGTCTGCAGAGATATTCTCATGACCTGGGGGTTCTTCTTCATCTTTTTTTTTTTTTTAAGATTTTATTTATTTATTCATGAGAGACACAGAGAGGGAGAGGCAGAGACATAGGCAGAAGGAGATGCAGGCTCCATGCAGGGAGCCCGATGTGGGACTGGATCCCAGGACTCCAGGATCACGCCCTGAGCTAAAGGCAGACACTCAACCACTGAGCCACCCAGGGATCCCGTGACCTGGAGGTTCTAAGCTCTAAAGTGGGGAGGGATGGGAGGCTCCTACTTTGGCCTCTGTCCAGTTGTGTTTGTCCTTCCAGGTTTGTCAGAGGGCTCTTCCTTTTGGTGGTTGTTGGGTACAAAGCTGGCCATTAATAAATCGATTCTCTAATTCCTCATGTGTCTTTGGTGGCTGATCAGCCAGAGGAGAAGAGGGGCAGATGTCAGTATTCCATCTCCAACACTACTCCAGATAGCTAAACTTAGAAGCAGAGAGGCGGAGGGTTTCGCTCAAGGTCAGGGGTAGTCTTGGCAGATGGGGGACTTGAACTATGTATCTTCTGACCCTTGGCCTGATGCTCTTTCCTCCCCATCTCCCTCCTCAAACGAACAGAGCTCATCAGTGATGCTCTGCTTGTTGAAAAGAGAGTAAAGCTGTCTAGACCCAATAATAAAAAAATGGGCTCTGGATCCAGAGATATCTGCGTGTCTGAATTTCCAATCTCCCCGTACATCTCACTTGCCTCCTCTGGCAAGAGGGTTAATAGTGGCACCTTCCTCACAGTGTGATGATGAGCACAAAGTTAGATAATTCAGGTCAAGGGCACAGCACAGTGCCTGGCACAGAGTAACTGCTCAGTAAATGTTACCTACTTTCCTTTCACACCAAATAAAACAGTAAAAGAAAAGACAGAAAAACCTATGCTGGGGTGCCTGGATAGCTCAGTGGTTGAGCATCTGCCTTTGGCTCAGGTCATGATCCCGGGGTCCTGGGATCGAGTCCCACATGGCTCCCTGAGGGGAGCCTGCCTTTAACTCTGCCTATGTCTCTGATTCTTTCTCTCTGTACCTCTCATGAATAAATAAATAAAATCTTAAAATATATATATATGCCAAGGAAGGAAAAAAAGAATCCAGCTGATGTAGTGTACCAGCTGAGGTGTTTTCCTGACGAACAGAGAGTCAATCAGCTAGGTATTTGAGGAACTGGAATTCCCATCTAGAATTTGTCTGGGTATTGTAACTGTTCCCTGCTGGCTGTGTAGTGCAGGCCGAGTGCTCTCAATGTATACATCTAGAACACCACAGGCGCTAATATCTATAAATAGGGAGGAAGCCATAAATGAGAGCTCATTAAGTTCTTACTGACTGCTGAAAAGTAAATTAGAAAAAATAAACGGAGCTGAACATTTGTGTAAACCTCAATCTTTTTGATGTTTTTCAATTAGCAGAGTCATTTTTCATGTGAAAAATTAATGGCTGTCATGTGCCACCTGGCTATAGAATCAAGTGACAAATTTGTTTTAATGACCACTGTCATATCTCTGGATTTAGAGAGGTATGACTAGTTACAGGCCATCTGGGGTGGGAGGAGGCAAAAGAAGGGGAGCTGGCCTTTGGGGAGCACTCTCTGTGTGCCAGACACCGCACTTGGCTAAGGATGCACATCATCCCTTGAATTTTCTCCGTGGCCCAGTGAAACTCTTCCTCCTTTTATAGATGAGGTTCAGAGAGGTGAAGAGGCTTGCCCAAGGTCATGTAGGAGATGGGCGGGGCCGTCAGGTTCTACAGTCTGGACCTGCCCCACTAAGTAACACTCTGCAGAGGGAGGAAGATTTGGTGAGACGACAGGAGGTGTCTGGGGAGCTCTGGCAGGCAGCCTAAAGCAGGGGTGGGGCTGGGATACAGTGAAGAGGGTTGAGTTGGGCAGAAGCCAGCTGCAGGAACCCTGATGCGGGAGATCCTTAGGATTCTGTGGGCATGGTGGCCTCTCTCTGAATAACACGGCACCTGTCACCAAACAAGGAGCCCCATCTCTGGGAGAAGGACAGCAGGAGTGAGGCGGGAGCCAGGCGGGCTAGGATGTCTGTTGGAGGAGGGCCCTGAGCTAGCAGGTGCTCAGTAAACAAACAGTAGGACCAGGGAACTGTTTATGAGAGCAAGATTGTATAGGCAGAAACAGGGCCAAGGCCTATCCTGGGGGCTGGGACAGCCTCATGGGAGTGGGATGGCAGCAAAGAAGGCCGGGTGGTGAGCCTGCTGTTCCTCTGAGGCGCGAGGGGGCACAGAGCCGGCGGTGATGTGCGCGTGGACTTCTAGGCTCTCGTGGGGCCGCTGGACCTGGCTGCTACTGCTTATCCCCCCAAGAGCAGGCGCCTGCCAAAACGATCCTTTAATTTTGGAGTGTTTCTCCAAGGCTCGGGGATGAGCCCCCGGGGTCTGAGCAGCGGGGAGCCTCTGCTGTTGGGGCCGGGAGGTTAGGTGCCTGCCTCACAGCAGAGCACCGATTCGTGACCTTGGTAGGATTTCTTGGAGCCTCAGGCTCCTCTCAGGAGTTTCACTGATTGGTTTGAACTTGACTTTGAAGCTGGTGGTAGGTAGAGACACTAAGGTTTCTCACAGGTCTCTCTTTCCATTTGGCTTCTTGGTCTGTTTCTAATTCCTGCGGCTCATAATTATTCCGTTTGCCGTTTTGTAGTTTGGAAGGCTGTGATTTTTTTTAAAGATTTTGTTTATTTATTCATGAGAGACGAGACAGAGAGAGAGAGAGAGAGAGAGAGAGAGAGAGAGGCAGAGACACAGGCAGAGGGAGAAGCAGGCTCCATGCAGGGAGCCTGACGTGGGACTCGATCCCGGGTCTCCAGGATCACACCCTGGGCTGAAGGTGGCGCTAAACCGCTAAGCCCCCGGGGCTGCCTTGATTTTTTTTTTTTTTATTGTTGCTGTTTCTTTTGACAATTGGAATATTTTTTGACGTATACCCCAGGAAGCTCCTTGAAACCACACTGTTTTTCCTGACATTTCTGGAGAGACTCTTTGTTCCAGCCCTGACCCTGCAGGTTGACTGTTAAACTTTTATTCTTCCTGTCTCTGTCCCCCTCTCCTTCTGGTGTTATCTATCTACCAATTTATCCATCCACTGATTCGGTCATTCATCTAGCCAACTAGATCCCTATTCCTCTCTGCATGCCATGGCACTGAATTCGCAAAGATTGAGATGCTCGGTTAAGGGATAATCGTTGTAAATCACTCACGTGTTCCCAGGGTCATAGAGAGTGAAGAGAATTAAAAACATATAAAAAAATTCAGTTAGACTTATTCTCATCTGAATTTATAGCCTCTCTTTCTTCTCCTAAAATGTTCTCTTCTTGTCTGTGTTAGAGACAGGGAAGAAGTCAGACTTATGTTGACTGGGACTTTAGTTGCATCTGTGGGACAAGGTGAGCTTAGGGTCCTCCTCCTCCACTGTCTTCCCAGTCTCCTTTGTTGATTGAGTTTTAGATCCCACAGGTAAAGGGCAGATTTTTAAGATTGAAGAAGGGAGGGGAGCCATCCAAGGATTCTGAGATAAGATAACCAGGGGCAAGAGTTGCTGTGATGATGGAGGCTCACTGATTTCTCCCCACTGCCCACATGCCAGGCCTCTGGGGCTGATGCCCTGGGTGAGGGCTTGGGAGCTGTTGCTCAGACTTGACCCGCTGGTTTTCAGTATAGCTCCTTGGTATACATTTCTGATTCTGATAAGCAGCCTTGGACTGGGAAGCTCATGGAACCTCTCCAGGCACCTGCAAGAAGACAGGTCAGCCCCAGGGGCTGTGGTTCCTTGGCTTCTCTCTGTTCTCCCAGGATACACTGAGTTGAAAGAAACAGTGTTACTCTATCCTTCTACCTTCATCAACAAGTGAAACTGAATTTTATACAATGGCTTAAAAAAAATTAAACATGCGAAGTCCACTTTAGGCAGGTTTGCTGAATTTAAAGCCTTATATCGTTGGGGTTTTTGATAGTATAATATCAAAAAATAAAGTTTTTTTTTTAAAAAAGATTTTATTTATTTATGAGAGAGAGAGAGAGAGAGAGAGATTGGCAGAGACATAGGTGGAGGGAGAAGCAGGTTCCTTGAAGGGAGCCCGATGCAGAACTCGATATTCTGGACCTCAGAATCGTGCCCTGAGCCAAAGACAGACACTCAATTGCTGAGCCAGCCAGGCATCCCCAAAATAAAGTTTTATGTTGTAATTTTCTGCAGTTAAAAAAAAGCACATTTTTTTTTTATAATATGTTGTTTAAGGTTGCAAACAGTCATTTTAAGAGGGGGAACTTTAAAGTCAGAGCCTTCACTTTCAATTCTTTCCTCCACCATTAATTTGCTGTGTTACCTTGGGAAAATGACTTAACCCTCTTTGGGCCTCAGTGTCCTTATCTGCAACATGCAGAAATAGTGCTAGTAACTACAGTGGATTGGCTAGTGCTGCTGTGGCTTGCTCAATCTCTGTTCCACCCTCCTTCTAAGCTGCCTTCCTATAAGCAGAGCTTGGGCAGCTAAAATCTACATTTTCCGGATCTCCTTTCTGGGAAGGGTTGAGGTTGCAATGTAGGGTTTGCTGATATAGACACTTGCCCAAGATTTGGATGGCCAGACCTTCCTCCTACTCTTCTGCTGGCAAGTGAGAGCATGGGAACATGAGGCTTGGGGGCAATGTTCTAGGGTCCTGTTGCTAGCCTCCTGGGGCCAGTGGTGGTTATGGAGGCAGCAGTGGGGCAGAAAGCCCTGCTGCCTCCCAGGGATGGGGCTGTACCGTGGACTCAGAAGTTCTAGTGTCAGTCTCAGGGGAGCATCTCCCGAAGTTGACCAGTTCTTATTGTTCTAGAAATCAGTCTTGGGCATCTAGAAGAGGACCTACTCATCTTGACCTTCCAATGACTTTGCAGTACCTAATTTCCTTTACGAAATCCCTCCTAGCTTATGAGATCCAGAATTGTTGCAGTTTCTTGTATTGAACCTGGACTGACCCTCATGCCTCCTGTGGTGGGTGTGAGGGCTCAGAGAGGTCACAGAAGAGCCAAATGGCTAGGCTGGCACTTGTTGAGAAGAGCCAGGGTTCGATAGCCATAGATGATGATCACTATTGCAATCAGTATCATCCCATCCCAGTGCCTGACCTTCTTGGCCCCGGGGAGGTGCAGCTGAAAAATGACAGGGTATACCTGGGTGGCTTTGTTGATGAGTGTCTGACTCTTGATTTCAGCTCAGATCATGATCTCAGGGTCGTGGGTCAGGGCCCTGTGTTGGGCTCTGAGCTTGGCCCGGAGTCCGCTTGTCCTCCTCCCTCTGCCTCATCCCCACTCTGCGAGCTTACTCTCATAAATAAATAAACAAATAAATAAATAATAAATAAATAAACAAATAAATAAATAAATAAATAAATAAATAAAATCTTAAAAACAAAAGGGGAAAATGACAGATAGACTTTGTCCTCTGAAAGATCTTTTTTCCAATTTTATTCTTTTACTTATTTTACTTTGTTTTACATTTTTTAAACCTAAACTCAATTTGCCAATACATAGTATAATACCCAGTGCTCATCCCATGTCCTCTGAAAGATCTTATAGTCCAGAGGGCTTAAAATGAGATTCACTTTTATGAATCGATCTTAATGATTAATAGTAGCTCTTTTATCCTGAGTTCCCTTACTTTTAATTTTTTCAGGACTGTGAGGACCCAAAGCCTGGGCATCCCTGCCCTGGATGCCATCCCCAGCTGCTTGCCATCATAGCCTCCTTCTTAGAGGCCAGGCATTGTGGCTCCGGGAGCAGACTGTGGGCTTCGAGAAGCCAGGGAAGCCAGACAGCACAACCCCTTCTTTCGACCACGCCCACACTTGGCCCAGTGACTGGCAGGAACAGGTCTCAGGGAAGTAGGATGAATGAATGACCCTGCCTGCCACTGCTCCCCGCCCTGCATCTAGGCCAGCAGGTTTCAATCATACCTGGGCATTAGAATCACCTGCCAGGTTTGTAAAAATTCTGATGCCCAGGACTCAAATCCAGAAGTCATGATTTAATTAGTCTGAGGTGTACCCTTGAGCTCTGTATTTTTTAAAGACCCTTTGATCCTTTGCCTCCCACCACCAGCCTTAATAATCACTTTCTGCAGGACCCCACAATAACATGATTAACTGTAGGTATGTTAATCCTATTAGAATCCATCACTGTGGTCCCCAGTCATCCGTTAAGAGGCAGCAACGTTAACCAGTTTGATTTTGCTGTTCATTTATTGCCTTTCTAACCCTTGGAGGGGCAGGTGTCACAAGGTATGAGGCAAAGACCGAACGACCCATTGAGTGTATAGAGGTACCCATTTTCTCCATTTCTAGGGTCTACTCTGGAGCTTCACTGAGACTGTCTTTCTGGCACCTGCCAAAGATCTTGGCTCATTCTGACTTGTTGGGACTGGCAGGACTGAAATCCTTGGGAAAGAGCTCTCCAGCCCTCAGAAACATGTAGACATCCTGCTATTATTTAAGGCGTGATTGAAGCTGGAGCCTTTTATGTGTTCCTAATGCAGGGAGAGGAGTAGCTTTGCCAAGAGTCTGTCTGAATGTTTGCATTCTTGCTTCAGTAGGAGTCTCTGGTTCTGGGAGTCGGCTCCTTCCATCTATGCAGCTTGGTGGGCAGTAGCTGGAATCTACTCCAGTCCCTGGAGCCAGCCTTTTGCACCTGCTCTTGTGGAGCTGGGGAGTCACAGGTGGAGGAGGCCAGTTTCTGCCTTTCAGGCATTCACAGCCTGGTACAAAAGGGGAATGATTACAGGGCAGCCATGGCATCTGCAACCCCAGACACATTTACAGGGAAAGGAAGAGGTAGGAAGGATTGACTCTTTCCTGGTAGAATAAAGATAGAGCCTTAAAGGGAGAATGGACATTTGTTAAGTGGAGAAAGAGGGGAAGGGCATGTCCGGCAGAGGGAATAGCACTGGGAAAGGCACAGAGGCAAACTGTAGAGCACAAAGTGGGAGGGACAGTAGCCAAAGTGGGAGGGGGTAAGGTCATGAGGATGCTCCCAGACAGGCTCAGGAGCTGGGATTCCTAGCTCCTGGGGAAAGGGGGAGCCACAAAACAGTTTTAAGCAAAACAGTGAAGTAATAGAATTTGCCTAATGGGGAGATTCCAGGGAGAGCTGGTGTGGCAGAGAGGCACAGGTTTGGATTCAGGTCCTCTAAGTTCTTATCCTGGCTGTACCATGTAACCAATTGTTCTTGGACTAGTTGCCTGACTTCTTTGACCCTCAGCATCCTATAAAATGGGCATGATGATAAGTTATTATATCTTCCCAAGGGTGTCCAGAGGCCCAAATGACCCAGTGAGATGACCTGCAGGAGATGAAAAGGGAATGTGAGAAATTGTCCTTGGGCCATTGGGCCTATTCTTGGTGCTGAGGTCCAGGCTTTAGAATCCTTCTAAGTTCCAGAAAGGAAGAGGTAAAATGTGAAGTGGGCTGGCTCTGCTTGGTGTGGCAGTAGATGTGAGGCTGTCTAAACTCCTGTAAAATCTATGCTTCCCCACCCGCTCACCCTTGCAAGGCTCCTGTCCCACCATAGGTGACTTGTCTGGGATTTCTAGACAGAGTTCACTTCTAGGTGGCACATTTCTCTTTTCTTCCCTGAGAGGGCTGGGGTGTGGGCAGTCTCCCCTTAGGAGCTTTCAATGGCATGATTGTCTAGTCTGAGTGTGAGGAAGATATAAATGTGTTGTGATTGTGCCCAGAAGAACTTCACCATTCCAAGGATGCTTGCATCAAAATTAAGGGGAACTCTGTCAAGGAGCTTCTTGCTGAGTCCAGTGGTTTGGATTGCTACAAATGAGCCAAGGTGGCATGGAGAAGCCTAGTGGGCAGCTCTAAAGAGAGGGCAGGTGGGGGCTGCTACCATCCTGGTCACACGTCCCCGTGGGAGGCAGTCAAGACTTGCATCATTTCAGCTGCCTGTCTTGCCACCTATTTGCTCTGTGACCCCGGAAGCTCCCACAGCCTTTCTGAGCTTTTGTTTCTTCATTTGCAAATGGGGGTTTTGAGATTCTTTGTTGGTGTGAAGATCTGTGATAGTAATAATTGCCCATAGTAATTGGAAATAACAACTGGACTTCAGGAATAAAAAATTATACATGAATTAAGACCCTGGAAATAATGAAACAATTTCTTTTAAGATGTTCTAGGGTCCTGATTCTTCATTATTTTCAATTCCTCCCCCCTAGTCCTCTGAAAGGCCTCTAATTAGCTCATTTGCCTTTGGTATGTTCAATCCTTGATTGAACAGAACTTGTATGAGAGCCATTCAGGCCCACAGTGGAGGGAGCCCGGGGGTTCTCAGACTGGAGCAAGCCTCAGAATAATCAATGCCCAATACTTGAGGGGACCCAAGGGAAACCCTTACTGTATTAATCTGCTAGGGCTGCAGTAACAAAATGCTGCACACAAGGTAGCTTACATGACAGATGTTTATTTTATCATAGTTCTGGATGCTGGAGGTCCAGATCTAGGTGCCGGCAGGGCTGGTTTCTCCTGAGCCTCTTCCCTTGGCCTGCTTCCACCCTCTTGCTATATTTTTGCATGGCCCTTCCTCTGTGCAGCCCTCTCCTGCCATCTCTCCCTCTTCATATCATGGACCTTATAAGGCCTACTGGACTAGGACCCCACCCTGACGGCCTCATTGAACTGTAATTACCTCCTTACAAGCTGTATTCCCTTTATAGTCACACTGGGAGTTAGGGCTACAGCCTGTGAATTTTGGGAGGGACACATTCACTCTATAACACTTACAACCAAAAAATTGCAGCATTATGGGGAAGTAGAATTAAAGCCAGAAGATCTGAGTTCCAGTTAATTTCTTCCCTGATGCAGTGGTGTTCTCAGGATAACTCCTTCCCTCTCTCAACCTGGCCTTCTGAGTGGAATGCGGGGGTTTGAGCAGAAGGCCCTGAAGGGTCATCTGGCTGAGCCATTCTAGCCTCTGAAGGGTCAGGATGCAATCTAGGGTAGGGATTTCTTTCACAGGCTCGTAGCTTGATGGCTTCTAAAAACTGTACCCAGTCAGCCCATCAACCCAATGGACGTGACCATCTTACAGAGGCAAATGAACACAGAATTCTTTCAGGAATTCCTGCAGCAGGCTGGGGCTCAGGAGGATTGGGGCCTGGCTCTGTTACATATTTACTCACACAACCTTGGACAGTCTTCCTGGCTTTGGACCTCAGTCTCCCTGTTGGTAAAATGATTTCGGTGAACTCATTGCCCTCTTAGCAGTGGGAATGGGAGATGGTTTATTGAGATATACAGTCATCTCTCCTTATCTAAAGTTTGTTCCCTGTAATCAAACATAGTCTAAAAATAGAGGATCTTTCTGATGTGTTGTCAGAAGCTCAGTAGTAACCTAACATGACCTCATAATGCCTGTGTCATTCACTTGTTTCATCTCATCCCATGGGCATTTGATCATCTGGCATCTGTGGAAGAAGGGTGAGTATGGTATAGTAAGATATTTTGAGAGACAGAGGGAGAGAGTGAGTGAGCACATTCACATACCTTTTATTACAGTATATTGTTATAATTGTTTTATTAGTAGTTATTATTGTGAATCTCTTACTGTGCTTCATTTATAAATTAAACTTTATCACAGGGATGTATGTATAGGAAAAGACATAATACATATTGGGTTTGGTACCATCTGTGGTTTCAAGCATCCACTGGGGGTCTTGGGATGTATCCCGGATATCAGGGGTCTACTGGAATTGACACATGACATTGTGTACATTTCAGGCGTACACTCACACGCTGTGATTACCACCACAGCATTACCTAACACCTCTTTCAGGCATCACATAATTACAATTTCTTTTTTATGGTGAGAACACTTAAGGTCTACTCTTTTGACAACTTTGAAGTATAGAACACAGTATTATTAGATCCCCAGAACCTACTCATCTTATAACTGGAAGTTTTTACCCTTTGACCAACATCTCCCTATACCCACCCACCCCCGAGCTCCTGATAATCATCATGCTAGTCTCTGTTTCTATGGGTTTAGTTTTTTTATTTTTTTTAAAGATTTTATTTATTTATTCATGAGAGACAGAGAGAGAGAGAGAGAGAGAGAGAGGCAGAGACACAGGCAGAGGGAGAAGCAGGCTCCACGCAGGGAGCCCGATGTGGGACTCGATTCTGGGTCTCCAGGATCATACCCTGGGCTGAAGGCGGTGCTAAACCACTGAGCCATCCAGGCTGCCCCTGTAGGCAGTTTTTCATGGTTACATGCTGTAATGCTCATCCTTTTTAAAATTTTTAAAAAGATTTTAGTTATATGAGAGACACAGAAAGAGAGGCAGAGACATAGGCAGGGGGAGAAGCAGCCTCCCTGTGGGGGAGCCCAATGTGGGACTCAATCCCGGGATCCTGGGATCATGCCCTGAGCCGAAGGCAGACGCTCAACCACTGAGTCACCCAGGTGCCCTGAGTTCACTTTTTTAGATAACATGCATAAGTGAGGTCATACAGTATTTGTCTTTCTCTGGCTCGCATCACTTAGCATAATGCCCTCAAGTTCCATCTGTATTGCTGCAGATGGCTGCCTACCCTTTCTCAAGGCAGAGTAACGTCCTGTTGTCTATATTGTAGATAGATAGTTTGACTCAGGGACGGACACTGGGTTGTTTCCATGTCTTGGCTCTTGTGAGTGAGGCTGCTGTGGACATGACAGTTCAGACAGGGAGGTGGTTTTTTAATTCCCTTTTACCGCAAATGTTAAAATTCTTCACTCACTCTAAGAGCAGTTCTTTGCTTTTTGTATTCAAATAGCTTTATCCCTGCATCTCTTTTCTCTTTACCCCATCCAGTTGGCATCACTCAAAATTCCTTTTAAGATCTTATGATTTTTCAGAAGTTATTTTCCAAGTTGGACTAGCTCTTTGATCCAGGCTTTGTGCTTTACTCTGGCAGTGCAGGCAGGAGGGGGCGCGGGCCATCCAGGGGAAAGGCTTCCTTCTGGGCCATTGACAGTTGCTGTAGCCACGCAGAGGTCTCATTGCCACCACTGTCCCTGCATAGGCAGTTAGATTTTGATCACATAACCCTGGTTTGAGAGCTGTTCTCTGGCTGCTCCTGGGACAAGGACTTTGAGTTTCTTCGTGTATTACCCTGCAAAGAATTTCCCTGCCACTTCACACTGGACCCTCAGCTTGGAAGCAATGGGCCGCTGTACTACCATCATGTCTATGTGCTGACAAAGGACTGGAAGATCAGAAATTGGGGCAAGGGCATGGGAACTCTTTTTTTTTTTATTGATATATCCTATTGGTGGAAACCCTCATATTGGCTCTGCCTCTCTCTAGCCTGGGTTATATTTCCCTCATCTGTAAAATGAGGCTAGTGGTATCCCTGTCTCATAGAGATAATGAGAACTAAGTAGAGTGATTTATGGGAAGCATCCTTGCAGTGGAGCCTGCACACGTACACATGTAAGTGTCTTCAGAGCACCAGTGTGCTGGAACCGGGGTGAGGCTGATCCTCAGGGGCCTCCACCACCCCGAGCTCAGGACACTGCTTTCTCTGCTCCTGTGCCATGAGAAATGGCAACATGGGCAGGTGTGCAGAGGGGGCTTTGGGCCAACTCATGTCTCATAAGATTTGTCTGTTTCTTTCCATTTTTCTTTCCTCTGCTTTTGTTTTTATTTACTTATTTTTTTTTAAACCACACTTCTGGCATAAATGAAATTGTCACTCAGTGAGACAATATGGTGTAGTGGTTAAGAACATTTTTTCTGGAGCCCACCATATGGCCTTGCCATTCAAAAGCTATGTCGTCGGGGGATCCCTGGGTGGCTCAGTGGTTTGGCACTTGCCTTCGGCCCAGGGTGTGATCCTGGAGTCCCGGGATCAGGTCCCACGTCGGGCTCCCTGTATGGAGCCTGCTTCTCCCTCTGTCTGTGTCTCTGCCTCTCTCTCTTTCTCTCTCTGTGTCTCTCCATGAATAAAATAGAATCTTAAAAAAAAAAAAAGCTGTGGCATCTTGGGCAAATTCCTAGCTCCTCTGTGTCTCTTACTCCTCATCTATGGAAACAAAGATAATAATGATACGTGTCTCATAGGGTTGTTGAGATGTGCAGGTAAAGTGCATGAGACAGAGTCTGGCTCTCAGAGAGTACTAGTCTCTGTGGGCATTTATTACCGACTGCCCTATAATACGAGGCTTTGCATCTCCTTCAATCCGACAACTGCTATGAGGTGGGAAGTATTATCTCATTTCATGGATGAGTAAACAGAGAATTGGGGATTTGGGAACAGGCCCAACATCATATAAGCAGTGGGTGGTAGCGTCAAAATTTGAACTTTGGCCTTTTAACTAAAAAGCCCAAGGTCTTTTTTCTCCAGAGTTCTTAATCTGGGGTCCAAGAACACCTAGTGGATTATTTGCAGGTTTCATTGGGTTTGAGGATTCTTTTAAATAGTTTCAAAATTGGGTGTTTGTGTTTGGAGGACAGGGTCTGTTGCTTTCTTTAGATCTGCAGAATGAACCATTGCATTATGCTGACTTTCTCATAAGAGAGAAAAATGGAATTAACTCCAAATATATGAAACTGCCATTGCTGAGATTACGCAAATAACTGTGTTCTAATGCATCTGGATTCCTAGAATTGACAATTCACATGTTCATACTCTCTGTACACTGTGCTAGTGCCTCTAACACCATTTTGACCGTGGTTCTGGGAAGTCTGATTCAGAAGATGAGACATGGAAAGCCTGAAATCACTCCTTGAGGAAGACCCAGAGTCCTGGGCTTCACTCCTAGCCTTGCCTCTGCCTCCCAGGGTTTCATCTCCCTTTCCTGCAAAACGTGGGGATTATCCCCTGACCCATCTGTGGGCCATTTTCCTTATTATTTCTTAAAAATTTTTTTTTAAATTTAAATTCAATTTAATTAACATATAATGTTATTAGTTTCAGAGGTAGAATTTAGAGATTCATCAGTTGCATATAATATCCAGTGCTCATTTCATCAAGTGCCCTCCTTAATATCCATTACCCAGTTATCCCAACCCCCCCATTTGCCTTCCCACTTATGTTTTTCTTATATGAAGTCAAGGTAAAGATCAGGAATCTCTTTTTCAAAGTGCAGGCACATTTTTGGTAGACTGGATGAGTGCAAACACAGCCAGTCAGTCATTCATTTGCTACATCTGGGGATGAGCTCAGCTGAGCAGGAGCCCCATGTATAACTCCCCTCTCCTTTCTCCTACTTTGGTCACCACTGAGGACTGTAAAGTTAGGTTTGGAAGAGGCCATTGAGGTAGCTTTTCATTTATCCTTTCCTGCTCCTGAGCAAATTGAGGCCCAGGGATGGGGAGTGACACGCATAAGGTCACATGGCTAGTAAGTGGCTGGATTGAGACTTGAACCTAAGTTTCCAGATTCCAAATCCAATGTCTGTTTACACAACCAAATTAGTACACAGAGATCGAGGGGCTCTCTCAGGGCTATCTGAATGTGACAGATCTGGGGGCTCGTGGGATTTCTGGGAATTCTGTTCTTCCTTTCCTCGTGCTTCATCATATGGACATGGTGGATATGTCCACTGGAGGGAGGGGAGGAAAGGATGAAGGGGTATAGTGGCTCCAGGGTGTATAGCCCTGTCCTGGGCAAGGAGTGCCCATGCCCCTAGAGCCCCAGGGGCTGGCCATTGTTGAGAGCACATTTGTCTGCCAGTCTCCTTTTCTCAGAGGGCTAGGAGACTTCAAGAAGAATTGGTTATAATCTTTCATGCCTCATTCCTATGTGTCAGATCCCAGTGACTGGGGAGAAAAGACCCCACTATGAGCTTTCCAGCTTTCTTTCCAGCCCTATAACTGTTCTCAGGATCTCTTTTGCCTGCTTTGGAAGCTCTAAGTCCATTCTTCACATTCTGGATGGGAAGCTGTGGAACTGGACAGCACGCTGGCCCCATTGGTCAGCTCTGCATCAGTTGACCTTCTTGCCCACAGTTCAGAGGGGGAATGGGTCCACCTGCCTCTGGGTTCTGGGGTGGACAGAGCTAGACAGGTCCAGGTTCCACTTGGGGCTGGGCAGACACCAGCATCAAGCCAGGCACTGGGAAGGGGATGAGGGCTCTGAGGAGGCACCATACCCAAGATACCTTTAACAAAGATGGGAATGACCCTTTGTTTTCTTGCATCCTCCTTGGAGACATTGAAGTCACTGGACAGGGCAATGTATGGGCATGGAGAGACTTTCTTCTAGGGCATTATTCCCTGAAAATTTGTCTCATATCCCTTTGGTTATTCTCTATCTGTTCTAAATAATCATCAGACATTTGTTGAGCGCTTATTGGACACTCATGAAGGTGATCCAGGCAGTGTCAGTTTTAGCTGAACACGAAGGAGGGCATGATTAATTTTGTCAGATATGTATCAGAGAGAGCTTTCCAGAGATAATAATTTTGTTTTCTTTTTTGCCGGTCTTTGATATTCCTTGAGGAGTTCTTTTTTTTTTTTTAAGATTCTTTTTTTAAAAAATTTTTATTTATTTATGATAGTCAGAAAGAGAGAGAGAGAGAGGCAGAGACACAGGCAGAGGGAGAAGCAGGCTCCATGCACCGGGAGCCCGAAGTGGGATTCGATCCTGGGTCTCCAGGATCGCGCCCTGGGCCAAAGGCAGGCGCCAAACCGCTGCGCCACCCAGGGATCCCCTCCTTGAGGAGTTCTTGATGTTAAAAATGGAAAAGGATTTCTAGGTACAGAGAACAGCTTGTCTAAAGGCATGGACTTATCACAAAGTGGGAGTATGGGTTGGGGTGGATGAGGCAGATGGCATAGGCTCTTGTGTGTCATGTAAGGGGTCTTAGGCTTTGTTCTTTAGTGGTAGGGAGTCAGGGAAGAATTTTAAGTGAGAGAGAAAGCAAGCTTAGCTCTATTTTAGAGGAGCTAAAGTCACTTTGGTAGCTAGTAGCAACTGAATGTCTCCCCCCACCCAATTCCTATATTGATACTTAATTCCCAATGTAACAATATTTGGAGGTGGGGGCTTTGGGAGATAATTAGGCAATCTTATGAATAGGAATAATGCCCTTAAAAGTTAAAAATTAGTGTCCATAAAAGGGGCGCCAGAAAGTTCTCTTATTTTTTTGGCTTGTGAGGACATAGTGAGGAAACAGCTATCTGTGAACTGGGAAGCTAGTTCTCACCAGAACCTGACCGTAGTGATGCCCTGATCTTGAACTTCCAGCCTCCAGAACCATTAGAAGTAAATTTCTGTTGTTCATAAGCCACCCAGGCTATGGTGCCTTGATAGCAACCCAAACCAAGGCAGTGGCTGTGTTGGCAGTAGATTATAGAGAAGAGGGAGAGGCTGCATCCATCATAGTTTCCTGGATGATCTGTGGGGACTATTTTTATTTATTTTATTTTATTTTATTTTATTTTATTTTATTTTATTTTATTTTATTTTATTTATTCGTGAGAAAGAGATAGAGAGAGAGAGAGAGAGAGAGAGAGAGAGAAGCAGACACAGGCAGAGGGAGAAGCAGGTTCCCCATGGGGAGCCCGATGCAGGACTTGATCCCTGGACCCCGGGATCTTGACCTGACTGAGGGCAGATGCTCAACTGCTGAGCCACCCAGGTGACCCCCCACCCCAATATCATAAGGATTCTAGATGCCCAAGATTTTAGACTCTATGAGGTACTTGGCAAAAGAGGTAAGGATCAAAAAGCCAGTTTCTAATTGCCCCTGGATTGCTTGGCTGGACTGAATGTGAGTTGTGACTAGATGTGGCCACTTCTTGAAGTTCTTTGGAAGTAACAAGCAAGTGGATAAGTTATTACTTTCCCTTTGCTGTAAGAACTAGATCAGCTGGGAGAGCTTGGGAGTCAGACACCATGGATCCTGAATTTATTTTATTTTATTTTATTTTTTAAATTTAGTTTCTTTTTTTCTTTTTTTTTAAATTTTTATTTATTTATTTATGATAGTCACACACAGAGAGAGGAAGAGGCAGAGACACAGGCAGAGGGAGAAGCAGGCTCCATGCACCGGGAGCCCGACGTGGGACTCGATCCCAGGCCTCCAGGATCGCGCCCTGGGCCAAAGGCAGGTGCCAAACCGCTGCGCCACCCAGGGATCCCCTGGATCCTGAATTTAAATCCCAGCTCTGCTACTTACTAGCTATGTGCCCCGAGGTAAGCTTCTGGCTTTCTGACCCTCAGTTTACCTAACTGCAAGATGGAGACCATGACCCTTAAGTCAGAGGGTGAAGTGACGGGTGTGTTCAAGGTACTTTCTCCTGCCATTGGCTGGGAGCTCTCTGTTATGGACCACATGTGTTGATAGCAGGAATTCTGGCAGAGTGACTTCTCAGTGGGGGGGCATCCCCTGGAGTGGCTCTCTAGGCCTGGCCTTCCACGTCCACCTGACAGTCACTTGTTCCTTCAGTACATGGGGCTGAGCATCCAGGATAAGCCAGGTGAAGAGAGAGGAGCTGGGACAACCAGGTATGTGACAGCCACCTCTGCCCTCAGGGAACTCACAGATTCGTGCCAGCAACAGGATGGGTTTACTCTCCTAATTCTGTTTCTCCCTGGTTGGTTTTTAGCACTCCTTGTTCCCACTGAGTGGGAACTGCTTAAGGGAGTGCAGCATTCCTGGGGGGCGTGCTGCGGGCTGAAGAACCAGCTGAGAGACACACCTGGGTCACCTGGGGACTCAGGGGGATTCCGCTACTCAGTTCTTAGCCTCTCCAATTGTGAATTCCCTATCCCTGCCGTGTCCATGGTCCATGCTTTTATTTTGATCGAAGTATGATTGCAGATAACATTTTGTTAGTTCCAGATACACAACATAATGATTTAATATGTGTACATATTGTGAAATGATCCCTGCAATAAGTCTAGCTGACATCCCTCCCCACACATACTTACAGATCTTTTTTTGTGTGTGATGAGAATTAAAAAAAAAAAAAGATTTTATTTATTTATTTTTTATTTGAGAGAGAGAGAGAGAGAGCATGCAAAAGAGGATGAGCAGGGGCAGAGGGAAAAGCAGGCTCCCAGAAGCTGAGCAGGGAACCTGATGTGAGGCTTGATCCCAGGACTCTGGGATCATGATTTAAGCCAGAGGCAGACACTTAACCAACCGAGCCACCAGGTATTGTGTGTGACGAGGATTTTTAAGATCTACTTCAAGCAGCTTTCAAATATGCAATACGGTATTATTAGGTAGACGCCACGCTGTACATCACATCTCTGTGACTTACTTATTTTATAACTTTTAACTTATTTTATAGCTTTTATAACTTTTCTATTTTTTTACCCTTTCACCCATTTTACCCACCCCTGACCCCCCCTGCCTTTGGCAGCCACCAGTCTGTTCTCTGTATCTATGAGCTTGTTTATTGGTTTGTTGTTTTACATTACACAGAGAAGAGACATTGTGCGGTATTTGTCTTTCTTTTCTGGCTTATTTCACTTAGCATAATGCCCTCAAGGTCCATCCGTGTTGTTGCAAATAGAGATTTCTTCCCTTTTTTTAATGGCTGAATAATATTACATTGTGTGTGTGTGTGTGTGTGTGTGTGTGTATATAAAACATTTTCTTTATCCATTTATCTTTTGATGGACATTTAGGTTGTTTCCATATCTTAGCTATTGTGAATAGTGTTGCAGTGAATCTCACTCAGGCAGACTCCCTGCTGAGCACAGAGCCCCACATGGGGCTTGATCTCACAACGCTGAGATCATGACCTAAGCTGAAACCAAGAGTCAGATGCTTAGCCAACTGAGCCACCCAGGTGCCCTGGTAGTTCTATTTTTTTAAAAAAGATTTTATTTATTTATTTATTCATGAGGGACACACATAGAGAGAGGCAGAGACATAGGCAGAGGGAAAAGCAGGCTTCCTGCGTGGAACCTGATGCGGGACTCGATCCAGGGACTCCAGGATCACGAGCTGAGCCAAAGGCAGATACTGAACCACTGAGCCACCCAGGTAACTCTAGTTCTATTTTTTTTTTAATGTATAAGTAACATGCATAGTTAAATATCCTTCTCCTAAAAGTCTACCTTCCTATCTGCCTATTCACACATCCACCATAATAATGGCTAATATGTGAGGTTTCCACAGGCTGGGCACTGTGCTCTGTATTTCAGGGTTGGGCCCTCATAGTAAAACTGAGAGGGAGATGTGACTATTACCTCTGTTTTTAAGATGAGAAAATGAGATAAACAGGGTAAGTGGCCTGCCCAAGGAAGTGGCACAGCCAGCGAGAAACCCCTGCAGCCTGGTGCCACAGCCCACGCCCTGACCTGCTAGAAGCCGCGCTGCTTCTCTGTTTGCAGGTGGCAAGGAGAGACGCCGGCAATGACTTACCCCAGGTCCTCGCACTGGCTGTTTCTGAGGGGTGGATTTGGAGTGATTTGTGACTGTCGTCTTTAAAGTCTTCAGTAGTGTTTTAACTTTTGAATAAGGTGCATGTTATCGGTTTTATAATAATGAAATAAACTAGAAGAGGTAGTTGCAGGTAATCTGCAAAGCATTTGATTTGCAGGAGGCTAGACAAGAAGCAGGGATTTTTTTTTTTTGTTTTGTTTTGTTTTTGGCCAAGCAAAGGAAAAGGCTTTGAGAGGCAGTGGGAGGAAGCAACGTTGATCTTGCCCATCCCCTTCTGATGCCCTGTTGGTTGGGTCCTCTTGATGCTTACCAGGGACGCTCCCCTGCCTCAAGCCCTTCCTGCCACAAGATGGCAATCACAGCACAGTGATGCACCCGGCTGGCAGGCTCTCGGAGGGACATTTGAGCCTCCCCAGCTTACAGTGGGAGGAAGGGGCTTTTGGAGAGGGACCACGAAGCCCACAGGCTCTGCTGACCCAAACCCTGGGCAGCCGGACAGATGTGTTCAGATGCTTCCATCCGCAGCCACCAGGGTTCTCCCCAGAACAAGGCTGCATTGTCCGTTTTGCTTTCTGATGAAAGAGATGTGGAGACAAAGTGACATAGAGGTTTCTGGGCACGGAATGAGTGCCGGCGAGCCTGGACAATGGGTTATTTGTAATCTCTGTGGCTATTTATCTTGTGACTTGTGTAGATTCATTTTTGCTCAATGGAAAGAAATTGGTGCTGGGCTTCCAGGTGCAGAGGCTATCAGGCGAGTCGCAAGACAGGGAGCTGGTGGCCTTTAGCCCAGTCTTCCCAGGGGAGCGGCTGGGTGAAGCAGCTTCAGTGAGGGCTCAGATTTTTGAGCAATTCCCAGGGAGGACAATTGCCGAGAACAAGCTTGGGCCCTAGGCTCTGTGGTGAAATTGGGGAAAGGCACAGGTGACCGGGGATGGAAGCCTGGAGTGGTGGTAGTGGTGGTGGTAGGGGGGCAGGCACTGCATCTCTGGCACCTGGGATGCCCAGTAGGGACTAGATTCAGGGTGGGAAGTAGGGGCAGGGCTCCTGTATCGGCCCACACTAGCTGCTGTAATAGATGTAGCTTCAAATCTCAGTGGCTTACAGCAAGAGGATTTCATATCCTCTTTGTGTGATGTTCAAGATGGGTGATCCAGACCAGCAAGGAGGTAGCTCTTCTCCAAGTGGCGATTCACGAACCCCAGCCTCCTTCTAACTTGTGGCCCTGTCATTTTCAACACGTGACTTCCAAGGACTCTTAGAAGAAGGGGAAGGAGGGACACCTGTGTGGCGCAGTAAGCTGAGTGTCTGACACTTGGTTTCGGCTGAGGTTGTGATGTCAGGGTCCTGGGATTGAGCCCCATGTCCAGCTCTACGCTTAGCCTGGAATCTGCATGGGACTCCCTTTCCCTCTACCCCTCCCCACCCCATATTCCTTTTCTCTCTCAAATAAATAAATAAATCCTTAAAATTAAAAAAAAAAAAAAAGAAAGGGAAGGAGTATGGAAGAGCATGCATGGGAGGTGTCCTAGGCCAGGCCCAGCCTGAGACATTATTCCCACCTCCATTCCAGGGGCCAGGAATGAGTCTCAAGCCCATGCCTACCTACACAGGGGAATGAAAATGTAGCTTAGTGTGTGCCCAGGATGACGAAGTGGGTTTTGTGTATCACTAGGTAGTCTCTGCCCCAAGACTCAGTATTATACAGTTTATCCCAAAGCAATAGTCAGTTTTTATACACAGATATTCAGGCTTGAAGATGTTCCTTGCTCCATTAGTATAAAAGTGAATCTTTAGAATCGACTTCTGTATTTAGCAACAATGAATAAAAGACTTATGGTCTGTTCACACAAAGGATTCTACGGCTGCCCCTGAATTGTGCTGTAGAAGGCTGCGTTTTGAACCCATGGTCATCAACTGCTTTATTAAACAGTAATTCCAGGAAGCTAGGACTCCTGTGAATCAAGGCTAAAATACAATCAGGCATTATCTATTTTCATTGAAACATTCAACCCCTTAGAATCGTATACAGACTATTTACTTTAAATATAACTCTTTAAGATATTCTCTCTGTATTTTTAGGAACAGATTTCCTCAAAAGCAAAGTGTACAATTGAATTATATGGCAGACTTGGTAGGAGACTATTTCTCTTTTTATCTTCCTGGTTCAATGTCTGACCCCCACTCCGAACCGTAAGCCTCACAGGGCAGAGATGGTGTCAGGCTTGTTTACTGCTCTGCACACAGTGCAGGGCTGATAGTAGGCACGTGGTAAATATTTATTAACTAAAGTTGAATGGGATGACGTTAAATGAAAAAAACAATTTGAGCGAAAAAAGCAAGAAAAAACCCCCAAACATTGAGCCTGATGCCAGTTTTGTAAAAAGAAGTTCATAGATGTGTATAAAAAGATGGCAAGAGAACATACCAGCATCCTTGCACTGTCATGTTCTCGTATTTAGAATTTTCTCTATTTTCTATTTTTTTACAGTGAATCATTTGCATAATCATTCACATCTATCATTTGCATAGTCAAAATGAACAGAAGCAGTTATTCTTAGAAAAGACTGCTGAAAGGACCAGAAATGCAACTCCAAGACTGTGCCTTGGAGAAGATGTCACAGGGGGAGGGACACAGTACCTCTTGGCAATGATGCGTGAGGTGTGGGGAGCTATTTTAGTCGTTTATGCTTAGATCCTTGGTCTGGGTGCTGGGGCAGAGCCCAGTCTGGCTGTGAGGAGCTGGGGAACACGGAGGTGGGAGATGTAGGGTGGCGGGAGCCCACCATTCTCTCTCGGATATTCATCCTGTGACCTTCTTGACATTCCCTCTGCAGTGTGAGCATGTCCCTCATTTGCACTGAGAGTGGTGTGGGGTTAGTCTCTGGCAACAGGTATAGGGTGGGAGGGGGGATGTCATCCCAGGGTTGGCAGTTGGTTCTGTAACCCTTCTGGAAGCTTCCTTACCCTCCAAGGTTTGATAGATAAAATGCAGGATGCCCTGTTAAATTTCAATTTCAGATAAACAACGCATCATATTTTTTTAAAAAAGATTTTATTTATTTATTCATGAGAGAGAGGCAGAGACACAGGAAGAGGTAGAAGTGGACTCCATACAGGCAACCCGATGTAAGACTCGATCCCAGGACTCCAGGATCATGCCCTGAGACGAAGGCAGACACTCAACTGCTGAGCTACCCAGGTGTCCCAACACATCATATTTTAAATATGGCCCAAATATTGCACCCTTCCCATAACCTTAGCAAACTCAAGAGGTTTGTGTTGGTGAAATGGCCAGCTTTGTAAGGAGTGAGGGAGTTGTATAGGCTCCCATTAAAGTTGGGACCCAAAGCCCAATAAAATGAGCCTCCTGCCTCTCTCTACCCACCTCCTTTCCCTCTTCCCAACCTTCGGAACTCAGGACTATGCTGCCAGTGGTGTCAGGGTATGTTAATTCAGGGTATTTTCTCTGAAAAAGCCCTCCTGGGGCACATCAGACCTTGCAGACTCTTCTAGGAGTCTTTTTAGAGCTCACCCCTTTTGCTATGCCGCCTTCTGACAGACTCAGCCCCTTCCTGGGTTGCCATCTACTATGCTATCTACCATCTGCTATCTTCACTCCTTCCCTGGGTCCTCAACAAGTTTGATCACAACCTGAGATGAAGGCAGATGCTCAACCGCTTAGCCATCCAGGTACCCCTGAACCTCTTTTTTTTTCTGAAAACAGCATGCTGCCTTTTTTTAAAAGATTTTTTTATTTTTTATTCATGACAGAGAGAGAGAGAGAGAGAGAGAGAGAGAGAGAGAGAGAGAGGCAGAAGGAGAAAAGCAGGCTCCATGCAGGGAACCTGATGTGGGACTTGATCCTGGGACTCGAGAATCATGCCCTGGGCTGAAGGCGGCGCTAAACCGCTAGGCCACCGGGGCGGGGCTGCCCATCATGCTGCCTTTTTGAGGTATTCTCAACACTGCCTACATTCTTAGGGGAGCAGACCTGGATAAAAATGACAAGCATTTTCATTGCAATAAATTCGGAGGCATTTAAAAGCAATCGCAAAAGCCATCCCGTGGCGTGCCTGCCCGGAATGGGGCCTGGCCAGGGAGTGAGGGAAGTGGAGGAGGAGGGAAGCAAGGCAGAGACACAGGGGTGAGGTCACAGGCTGGGTGGGAGGCCGGAGGCCTGCATCCGGGTCCGTGGCTGAGGTGAGGGGACATGATGATCTTGCCAGCAGATGAAGCAAACTGCTGTTCAGGGCAGAACCGAGAAGGGTTTGACTTGACTCCAGCAGGTGGAGCCTCTGAAAGGCCAGCTGAGACCCCCCCCTCTGCAGAAGTCGCCAGATCCTGGGTGTAACTGGGAGTGAGGCCTGCTTCTTCCAGGCCCGATGCTAACACTTGTCAAATAAAAACCAAACAGGTCTTTTGGGTGGCTTGTTGGTTTTGAAAAGCAAATCTTCAGAGGAGGCTTGTGAATAAATCATCCAAGAATCTGGAATTTCCCATTTTTCAGAACATTGGGTCAAACCAAGTGAAACTGTCAGCAGTTCTCTGCTTTGGACTTGCAAAGCCAGCAATTTAGATGCCATCATTATGAAACTACACACGTACCCAGGATACACACACACACACACACACACACGCGCGTAAACATGTACTGTCATGTCCAGACAGACTTATGTTACCCGGGGTTGGCAAAGGGGCTCAGAATGACCAGCCATGCCACAGACAACTGCTCTTGCTGACACTGTGACAGGCATCTCCTGGCATCTTCCTCAGAATTGTAAATTGAATCCAACAAGTGTGCACCATCTCCTCTGATTCAGTGCCTTCTTCTGGAGAAACCGCTGGGGTCAAGCCCTCTTTGCTGCAAAGCCCATGACCTCCTGAGGTGTCCACGGGTGAGAAGGAAAACAATAAGAGACTAGGCATCCCCGAGAATGTGCAGGATGGGGCAGCCCACCCAGGCTGGTAAAGCAGGGTCAGGGCCCCTGCCAATTAAAACAGTAGGAGACACAAAGTTTCAATGAGACTGATGATAGAATGATCTGTAGAAGTCCAGAAGCCTGGGTAGGAGAGTGTTTGGTCTCTGAGTATTTATGTGGAAAGCAGTGTGTTGGGATGGGGTGATCTCTTCTCTAACTGTCCTACCACAGCTCCTTCATTTGCAAGCTGTGTGACCTGAAGACAGTTAGTCAGCCCCTCTGAGCCTCAGTTTTCTCATCTGTAAAAGGGAGAGAGTAATTCCTACCTTGGGGAGTGGCAGTGAACATCCGATGAAGAAAGGTAAATGAAAGTACGCTAAACACTGTGAAAGCTCTAGGTAAATGCCACATACCATGAACAGTGAGAATTCCATCCCTGTAGGGTAGTTAAGGGAAGGAAGAGGTAGTTTCTTTGAGTCTTTGAGAATCAGACCATTAGAGAGGAATCCCAGTGGTGGGTAGAGAGGAAGGGAGCAGAGTTGCTTCCTTCCTGAGGGAATGAACCTCAGCCCTGCTGGGATAAAGGATGGGAGACAGGGCACCAAATGTTCATGATCAGTTCAGTCTCTTCTGGGCTGCCAGTGTCGACTGTGGTTTCCCCCTGCACTGCCAGGACCATAGTGTGGCTCCAGCCTGCTATTCTCTCAGGTTTCTGGAAACACAGAGGCCCTGGGAATATCCACCTTGTAGACTCTTCTCCAATGGCTTACAGTATGCTGTGGTGTAGTGTCTCTCAAGCATCATTGAGATTAAATATTTTAGAAATCATCATGTAGTGATTTACAGCAATAACAGTTTGAGCAAAAATGTTCAATAGTCCATGCTGAAATCTCAAATATTAATGTAAATTCTAGGATTGGTTGCCTCGTACAATCTATGATCTTCCAGTAGAAGCTCCTGCTATGAGCTTCTATGGCACACTCACTCCCTACCCATCTTGCTGCAATGCTTGTCCTCCTTGGAGAGGAAGAATCTTCAACAAAATTGATGGAACACAACTCAAACTGGCTTCAGCCAAAAAGAAGAGAGTTTCTTGGCTCAATCACTGGAAATATCAGTAGGGTGGCTAATTTCAGGGCTCTGGGTCCCTCCCTTTCTTGGACCAGTTATCTCCCCTGATGGGCAAGATCACCAGCCTCCAATGCTTACATCCTCCTGCTGAGCAACACCAGTGCAAAGACAGGGTCTTTCAGGGTAGCAATGGCAGAAAAGCTCCAGGGACATCCTGAGGGGCTCATCTTTAGTCACATGTCCATTCCTGAACCAATTATTGTCGTCAGGAGGATGGGGATCCCCTGATCGACCTCTTGGAAGGAGTGAACAGAATCAGCCTCCTTTCTGGGCCACAGAGAATGCATTCCCTGTTGGAAGGGGAGTTCTGCCTCTAGAAGAAAGGCAGGAGTGAGTCGTAGAGGACAAAGCACTGAGTCCTCCTGCTGTACTTTAATGTTACAGCCTGTTAAGTGTCCACACCAAGCCCTCACCATAGCACCCTCAGCAAAGTGTCATGAAGCCAGTGCTTCATCTATATCTGTTGAATTAATGAATAAAGGAACAAATGAATGAGATGCTCAGCCAGTTAGGTGGTAAATTCTGCATCTCTAATGGGACCTCCTATTATTCATAGGTATAGCACAGTTTCCTTTTTTAAATTGAGGTGAGATTTGTATAACATAAAATTAACCATCTCAAGATGTACAATTCAGTGGTATCTAATACATTAACAATGCTGTGCAACCAGCACCTGTATCAAGTTCTCACACATTTTCAGCATCCCAAAAGAAACCCCCCTGCCCATTTAAAGTTAGTCACTCCCCAGCCCATGACAACCACCAATCTGTTTTCTGTCTCTATGGATTTACCTATTCTGGATATTTCATATGACATACTATTTCTTGAGCATATTTATGGGGGCAATTTTCTTATAGTTACCAAAGAAACTGAAGGAAAAACTTAGTCCTTCTTTTATTTTTTAAAAAATATTTATTTATTTATTTTATAGAGAGACAGAGCGTGAGCAGAGGGATGGGCAGAGGAAGAGAGAAAGAGATAGAATCCTCAAGCAGACCGCCCAGTGAGCCCGGAGCCCATCACAGGGCTCCATCTCACCACCCTGAGATCATGACCTGAACCTAAATCAGAAGTCTGACGCTTACCCAACTGAGACACCCAGGTGCGCCAACATTATTTCTAATATATGGTTGCAAACAGCACAGATCGGCTGGAGCCGGCTTAACTGCGAAAGCGGAGGGACTGCCAACCCACCTGCAGTCAAGCCTCGTCAGGGGGGCTGGTTGCCAGGATCTGAAGACTTGCCGGAGCTCTATTTTGGCTTTCTGCCTCTTCCCATCCATCAGCTGCTTCTTTCTCTGCTCAGATGGGTTCCCTCTGCTTTTTATAATATGTGGCAAGAAGATACCCTCTCCCCAAATGCCAGGTTAATACCCCTTCTGTTCTCACCACATTCTGAGGGTCTGTGTCCACTCCCTAATTTCTGGGAGAAGGAATCAAGTGAGCCACCTTGGACCAGGGGTTCTCACCCCTCCTGCTCCCAGTCCCATCCCCTACTGAGGGCCCTGGGGGGCGGGCAGGGCCATCCTATAAGCCCATGAAGTTGCCCTATGGAGGGCAGAGTTCAAGTCAGCAGGGAGAGGACTAGTGGCCACTCAAAGGCCGGGGCTTCTCATCGGGAGACCTGCCTGTTGCTCATAAGCCAAAGGGCTGCTCTGGCCTCCCCGAGCACGACTGTAATTGATTTTGCTTCAGAGGATTTCCTGACCCTTCTTGAGATAATAAAAAGGACTAACATGAAATTCTCCCAAACAAAATCAATTGCTTTCCTTTTCCCACCAGCAAACAGGGGCAGTCTGAGTGAGCAGACTCCTGAAGTGTGGAGCCAGGGCCCAGGGGACACAGGCTGCCCGGTCCGGGGACTGTCTGTGCTAGTGTCAGACAGGTTTCAGGTGGCAGGCGGAGTCATGTGGGTCCAAGCTGCAGGCCCCTCCTGGACCTTGGCCCTATTTCTTGGGCTGGGAGGTTTTCTATGCCTCCTGATACAGTCTTTGAAGCTGGCCAGCTGCCTGGTGCCAGAACGGGAAGCGTGTGAAGCCGAGGCTCTGGCATGGTGGGGACAGGTTAAAGGTGGCGACTCCCAGCCACTGTGTTCATAAAAAGGCACCTTCTGGGCCGCAGTCCGGAGAAGAGCCTCAGTGTCTTCAGGTGGGCAGTAAGCATCTAGCTGTTGCAAGCTCTAGACTTGGCAGCTAAGCAGAAAGAGTTCTCTGCTCCAAAAGCAAGGACTAGGGGGCTCAGCAGCCTACCTAGAACTGTACTTCCAAAATCCAAGTGACCTCCAGCCTCCAGCCCAGCCCAACCGAATGCCCCTGTAGACTCCCCAGGTTGAGGAAGGAGGAATGAGTGTACACTTCGCAGCCAGGCAAAGCTGGGGATTCTGGTTCTGCTTCTTACTGGTCTCAGGACTTGGACAAGTCAATCTCAGCTTCCTTATTTATTAAACGAGGCTGATAATGTATGTCTTTTGTTCTGTTGACATAAGGATCCTATAAGGCACAGAGCTTAGCTTGGCACTACAAAGGAGTTATGTTTATCCCGGAGAAACCCAAAGTGTTGAATATATGATCATAGTCGTGTAGGATCCACACCTGCTGCGGTGGCTTATCTGTGCCCTAGCTTGTACCTTTAGTTGTTGGTGGTCTCCGGGCAAGGGACTTCAACTCTTTTGGCCTCAGTTTTCTTATCTGTAAAATGAGGTTGTGAGATAAGATTATCTTCTAGATCCCTCCTGGCAGGGAAGCCCAGATACAGGGGGTCCTCTGGGAAGGAGCATGGGGCATCCCCAGAGCCTAAGCCTCTAAGGCTGGCCACTTCGAGACTAGAAACTGGAGGTGCCTCCCTCCGAGAACAGAAGTCTGGAAAGCCCTGAGCACGGAGGGAGTGTTTTCTGTGTGTGTGAAGCCAAGAGGCTGCTCTACCATTTGACTTTCCAGATTTTGTGCTTTGCTTAGAGAGCTTGCAGTTGCCAGTCCAGAAGACTCGTGAATTGCAAAGAGTTTTCCAATACCAAGTGCCACTTGAATATGGCAACAAAAATGACTTGTTCATACTGGCGGTTATAATGAGTATAGGAGGTTATCCTTTTAAAATGACTTTTCCATGCAATTTTAGAATGGAAAATCAATATTGTGGAAGATCACTAACCAGAGAGCCCAGAGCAACAGTATCGCCTTAGCATAGTCTTTTCTTTGGACGTGTATGAAACTTTGTTTGCAATGCCCAAGAAATGGGTTTGGGTATCATGCAAGAGCCAGGTTATTGGCTCCATCCTTCACAAAACTCAATCCATGGTAGTCATGTGACGTGGTCAGTTGTTTTTCCTGGGATCCTAGGCTGACTTCAAGCCTCGGGGAGTAGACTGCGTGTGTGTGATATACTCCTGTGTGTGCTGTGTGACCAGAACTTCCAGGCACTGGGTGAGGAGGCTACCCTGCAAAGGGGAGAGAGCACTGGAGCTGGAGACGGGAGCTCTCGGTCTTAATTCTGTTACATCTCCTTTGCTGTGTGGTTTTGGGCTACTGGTTTCACCTCTCTGAGCTTCAGCTTCTTGGTCTGTAATTAGGGAGATAGCCTTGGGCTCCCTCCCTCCCACGGAAGGTGGTCAGGAGTGGGGCATGAGATAACATCTGTTGAAAATGCTTTGCAATCTATAAAGCTCTCTGTACCTAGACCTGTTCTATGAGGCATTCTGCTTATTGCAATCACTGTTGCTGGTTGATTATTATAGTTCCTTGTCAATGAGGATACCATCAGTCTTTAGCATGAAATAAGGGATTCTGGGAGGACTTGGGGGAGCCCCGGAGGAAGGCTGGTGCTTTGTTCGATCATTTATACACGGTCACCCAACCAGGAAGTGATGGGGTCAGCCTCTGACCTTGCCTCCACCCACGCAAACTCAAAATCCCCAGTGGTCTTTGAGCTCTGCTCTGTGGAGCCTGAGATTGTTGTAGAGGCTTCAGGGATTCTGCAAATATCTGATCATCACTGTTGTAGAAGCTGGGGATATAGCTGTGGTGTTATTACTTGTACCAACTAGTGGAATTTGAATCCACAAGTACCTCTGTATCCTCGTTATCCCCAGATAGGAGCATCCTAAAGTGTCCATAAACAGCATGATCAGGAAAAGCCTCCAGACCCCTGTGACTGCATAGAATTCCTCTCCTTCTCCCCTTCCTGGGGTTTGGTGATCTACCGAAGAGCACACACTCAAATGGTGCTGCTCTAAGCTTTTTAGGCGGGCGATGTGGGGAGACAGTAGAGCAATAGCAGGATGCTCCTCCTTGCAAAGTGCAGGAGTAATGAATGTGGCAGGAGGAGGGAGCGGGGCAATTCGGACTTCATCATTTGGCAGCTCTACCTCCTGAGAATACCTTGTGGTTTGGGAAATGACCCTTTAGGCTCTCTGTAGCATTTTTTCTTTGAATAAATGACAAACATCCATCATGTAATACATCCCTTGCAACATTTCAGCCTGTCATTGATGACCTTATTGGAAAGAACATTTGATTTAAGATTTAAACCTTTCACGACAACCTCTCTTAGCTTGGATACATACATTTGAAATAAAATTAATATGGTTTTAGCCTGCGGTCAAGTAGTAAATCCATGACTTTTCCAGAAAAGAATCAGCAATCTCCTCTCCCCGCCTTCAGTTCTTTAAAACAAATGTGCTTAAATCAACCCCGGCTGGGTCGTGGAAATATAGTTAGATGACTTCATTCATTTTTGACCAACTGATGGTATATTCTCTGAGGTGTCAAAAGAATTATTATCTTATTTTAGGAGTCAAGGTTGGAGCAGCAAGTGTCTGTTATTCTCTCTGATAGCTGTACATCAGATTCTAAACTGATGGTCTCTGTGGCTGAGGAAATGATTTAAGTCTGGGAAAAACGACACTGAATATTTTAGTGGTATCTGATAGCTTCTGTAAGGCTGAAGAGATGTTGCTTCTGGTAGAACATTTACTTTAATTAATATACACCTGTCTGCAACACCTTAGTGCAAACATTTTAAATCTCTGATGGGAGAGATATGGCCTTGACCTTGGAATCCTTTGCTTAGGATGTGTAAGTGTGTGCACTGGGCATTTCCCAGCTAGGCCCATTTATGGGTGGTAGGGACACCAGTGCAGCATTTCTCTACTTTTATGAAAGAGCAGCCTCTTCTGGCTTCTTGCCAGCTCCTTGGGGAGGTCTCTGGCACTGGAGGGCAGTGATGGTGAGGTGCCTTCCCTGAGGAAGGAACTGACTCCCTTATTGACAGGGGATTGAAATGGGGAGAGTGCCTACACTTGTGCCGGTGTTCTGGTCCTGTGCCAGGCACTGTTGCAGGTGCTACGCATACAACAGTGAACAAGGCAGATGTCCCTGAGCTCATGGTAGTGACGTCCAGGGTTGGGGAGGGCAAATAAGTCAACAGGCAATTGCTAGAAAGTTGATGAACTCAGAGAAGGAAGTATAGGGCTCTATGGGACTATATGGCAGGGGGAACTTACCTGGTCTGGGGTTCCTGGAGGCCCTCTTGGAGGAGGTGACATTTATGCTGAGGCCTGTGGCTTGGAAGCATGGAACGTAGGCTATGAAGCAGAGCTGGCTTCTGCTCACATCACCTTGCAGAGACTGTCATGCGGCTCTTATTCCAGCCAACTCCTCTTCCCAGGGCTGTGGCCAGAATTGCCTCCACCCCCACCAACCTTTCCCAAAAGTTTATATATATCATTTCCTCTTCTCTTAGGTGGAGATCCGTACCCTCCCAGGGGTCCCCATTTCTTCTTTGCACATGAATCACTGGTGGGTGGTGTCAGTGACTCTTCAGATTTCCAGGACAAACCTGAATCCTCTGTGTTTAACCATCCTAAGACCTCTGTCCTAGATGAAGAAAGGATACATACCTGAGGGCTCCTTCAGGGCACAGACGCTTGGACCAGGCTGACCTTGGTTGTGAGGCTTTTGCTGAGTTTGGGGTGCAGTGGTTCTTCTGTGTGAAGGGTACAGCATTTCAGAATTAATCAGAAATGTTCTCCTTGAGTTAGCCCAGGACCTCCTTTGCAGGCAGGTGGAGGAGACCCCCTTGTCTTGTAATCCACTTTCCCTGGGTAGGGGTGATGGTGGAGGGGTAGGGGCAGTCTTCTCCAGGACCTTTTCTAGAGGGGCTCTCTGCCTTGTTGCCGACCCTTGCCTTTTATCCTGCATGGGCTCTGTCCCTGCCCCCTGCCCCTATTGTTCTGGCTTCCCCAGGATTTGCAGTCACACTTAAGTCCTGGAATTTGATACCAGGTCCTTCCCATGCTCAGCCTTTCATGCTGAGCCCCAACCCTGTCCTGAGCATGGGGTCTTTGCTCCGGAAAACCTGGGACAGGCGCTTGTCCCTTTCAGCACAGGCACGGGGACACCAGTCCTGGAGCTGTAGCGAGACACCAACTGGTAGCGAGAACTCCAGGTGAAAATGAGCACCTGCCCTGGAGACCCAGATTGCTGGGAGACCCGGATGTGGGGAGTGGGTGCAGGAGCTTGGCCACCAGAGGGCGCAGCTCCTGAAGGAAGAGCTGCGGGCCAGGCCTAGGGAGGGAGGAGCCATGGGGGAGCCAAGGGAGTGACTCTGACCCTCTAAGATTTGGCTCCTCCTTCTTCAGCTGGTCCCCTCTCAGCTCTGGCACAGCACCCCCTTTTGCTTATGCTGGAAGCAGGGAGCCTCCTTGCCGTCCCCCTCCCCTATCCAACCCATTCCTGGACTCTCCCAGAAACTTCTGGAACCTGGTCACGTCTTTCTACCCAGCTGCCTCTGGCTTGGCCAGAGTCCCTGTCACCTCTCCCTAGACCCCTGCCCGGGGCAGCCTCCTAGGAGCCTCCGCCCCTCTGCTACATTCTCCACACCAGTCCTGGAGCTGTCTTTGCAAGGTGCAAATGTGCCCAAGCCGCTTGCCCTTGCACTGGAAGATTTTCTGCTCCTGTCACCTAGAAGAAAATATAAGATCCCCCACTTGGCCTAGGAGGCCCTTATAGTCTGATCCTGGCTCATCTGTGCAGTCTCACCTCCATGGGCCTCTCCGACCCTGGGCTGCAGGTGCCTTGACTTCCAGTCACATGGTCATGCCTGGCTTTCCTTTTTTCTTTCCTGAGAGCCTCCCCAGTCTAAATGAGAAGTCTCAGTTATACTTTCTTGTGGCACCCCATCCTTTTCCTTAATTGTACTTACATAATTTGCAATAACATACTCATCACGGTGATGATTGTCTCACCTACCTCTGTACACTTGTGACTAGAAAGACTAGGAATGTTTCGTTCAATATCCCTGAGCAGAGCCGGGCACACAGGAGACCACAATATTTATTTACTGAATGACAGACTGAGTTTAGGGAGGGCCCTCGGCTCTGCCACCCCCGAGGGTAGTCGTTAGCCACCCATAGATATTTACATTTAATGATGAAGTTGGGGTGCCTGGGTGGCTCAGTGGTTGAGCATCTGCTTTCAGCTCAGGTCATGATCCCCAAGTCCCATGGTCGAGTCCTGCATCAGGCTCCCTGCAGGGAGCCTGCTTCTCTCTCTGCCTGTGTCTCTGCCTCTCTCTGTGTGTCTCTCATGAATAAATAAAATTTTTTAAAAAATGATGAAAGTTAAATAAAATAGAAAGATTCAGTTCCTGGGAACCTGGGTGGTTCAGTCAGTTAAGTGTCTGCCTTTGGTTCAGGTCATGATCCCAGGGTCCTGGGAAGGAGCCCCACATCATCCGGCTCTTTGCTCAGTGGGGACCCTGCTTCTCCCCGTCTCTGCTGTTCCCCCTGCTTGTGCTTTCTCACTCTTAAACAAACAAACAAACAAACAAACAAACAAACAAACAAACAAAATCTTTAACAACAACAACAACAAGAAAGCAAGGTTCAGTTTCTGCTTCCACCACCGCAGAAAGTTCTACTGGGCTGTGCAGTGAACGCCTATGCCTCTTGGGTCATTCACACAACTGGCTAAGAAATGGAGTTTCACTTTTGTGTGGCTGAATTTAATTTCTAGCTCAAGCCCCTCTTGTGCTGGGTGAGGGACACTTTCTGTCCTGCCTGGGGTCCCTCTCCCTTTTCCATGGTGGGACAAATGCTAGGACTCTCATGTGATGCCAGAGTTTCAGGGGGGCTTGGTGCCAGCCCTGCAGGCCCTCCCCACGAGTCCTCGTCCTCCTCCTCTAGGCATCGGCTCATGGAGAACAAATACTGCTGAAAGCCTCGTAATGAAAAGGAGCCACGCCAGCCCTCCTTGCCCCCTCCCCAGCTTCTTCTCGTTCCCCAGAGGCATCCTTTTTCATTTAAGGAAAAAGCTATTTCTCCAAGATCATAAATAATATGTGTTTATGGCTCTCTCTTGATTTGTCCACTTTAGACATTTTCAGCTTAATTCCTATTATGGTAGATGAGAATTTTTTGCTTTTGTTCACCTTCTTCAAGTCACTCATTCTTTCAATTTTCTTAGAGGTTTTTGACAGTACAACGATACTGTTAACATTCACTATAGAATGCACTCTGATCCTAGGTCCTTTTTTGAACAGCTCTTTTTTTTTTTAAGATTTTATTTATTTATTTGAGAGAAACAGCGAGAGAGTACAAGCAGGGGGAACAGCAGAGGGAGAGGGAGAAGCAGGCTTCCCACTGAGCAGGAAGTCCTATGTGGGGCTTGATCCCAGGACTCCCAGACCATGACCCAAGCTGAAGGCAGATGCCCAATTGAATGGATACCCAGGAACCCCTGAACAGCTCTTTTAAAAAGTTAATAATTGTTGGGCACCTGGGTGGCTCAGTTGAGTGTCTAACTCTTTGTTTCAGCTCAGGTTGTGATCTCAGGGTCATGAGATTGGAGCTTGATTCGGACTCCATGCTCAGCGAGGGAGTCTGTTTGAGATTCTCTCTCCCTCTCCTTCTGCCCCCACCCTTGCTGTCTTCCCTTCTCTAAAATAAATAGATCTTTAAAATAAAGTTAATAATTGTGACATTTTATTTGTTTTCTTTGCATTCCTGGTGAAACCTCCTTATATCTCTAATAATTTGGTAGGGCAGTTTTTAATACAAATTTTCATATAAACATTTTATCGCCCCCTCACCTCCCCCCAAGGAGAAAAAAAGTTCTTGGAGTCCTTTGTGCTCCTGTTCCACCCCGTCCTGGCCCACTGAATGGCCATCCTCCTGGGGGCCCCCTTATTTCTCATCTGTGCTGGGAACTCTGTTTCCTCAACCTGGTGGCTCTGTTTGTCATGATTTAGTCCTTCATGTTGACCAAGTACAGCTTCTGGCAGCTCTTGAAACAGGATCCATGGGAGATGAAATGTTTGCGTCTATGACTATCTAAAAATATCTTTATCTTCACCTCACACTTGGTTGATAGTTTCACTGGGGGCAAGAATTTTAGACTGAAAATAATTTTTAGTCAGAATGTTAGTATGCTGTTTCATTATTTTCTTTTTTTTTAAATTTTTATTTATTTATGATAGTCACAGAGAGAGAGAGTGTTTCATTATTTTCTGGCTTCTAGTGTTGCTGTTGAGAAAGTCCCAAACTAGCTCATGGTGGTAGTGGTGGGAGACAGAGAGAGAAAGAGAGAGAGAGAGGCCCACATAGAAACTGCAGTGTGTCTTTCATAACCTAGTCCTAGAAGTGACTTACTGTTGCTTCTGTGACGTTCTGTTGACCACACAGACTGACCCTGGTCCAGCGTGGAGGGCATAACACAAATGTGGGTGGCAGGAAATGGGGATCCTTGGGCGCCATCTTGGATCTCAGCTATCATAAGGTCAATGTGTTCTTTATATGCATTTTCAAGAAGTCCACCATTTACCATGCACCACGTTCCAGGCTATTTTTTTTTTTTGCCTCCAATCCTTTTTGCCTTTCTGTAGGTCTGAGGTGATGAACTGGTTTGCTTCTTATGATCTCTTTCTCTGGCACTCAGCTTTGACCTTTCTCTGCCGTGACATTTTTCATTCCCTTATTCTTCTCTATTTCTATATGTCATGGTTTGACTTTACAGATAACTTGTAGCCTCATTAATATGGAGTTTATGTTCCTGTATCTTGCTCTCTTTATTATCTTGGGATGAGTTTTGAGAAGGGAAGACAGGGGGTAGAAAGAATTTTTGTTCTACCATTTTGGAATCAGAAGTCTTTCCAGGAAATCCCCAGTTAGTCAGTCCAGTTTTACTCTTCTTCATGTACCTTCTATACCCCCATTCCACCCAGGATTTATGAATTTTCAGTTCAAAAGCCAAGAATTGACTCATTTGTTCTCTGTATTTTGCTATGTGATCCCTTCCTGGAGATGGTTAGCATAAAATGAATGCTCAGAGTTGTGAAGAGAGGATAAAGGGTAAAAGAAATATATGGAGTTGGGGTATCCTGGTTATTTATCAAAAAGTGTTATTCTGATATAACAGCTAAAGATTAGAAAAATTAAAGATCAGGAACATTGGAAACTTTAGAGAGAAACTGGGCACTTAGTCATGAGATATGCTTTCAAATTTAAAATGTAAACCACAGGAGAACTCCAGTTGGAATGTTAGGAACGAAGAGAAGGAGAGTCTGGCAAGTTAACTCTGCAACTCCAAGAAACCTTGACACGCCAGCATTTGATGACTTGGGCAAAATCTAGCTGACGTGATCATTGGGTTGGTCCACTCACTTTACAAATGGGGAAACTGAGGTAAGGGAAGGCAAGGGACTTGACCAAGGTGCCTGAGTCAGTTAAGAGCAGAGAGGGAATCTGAACTTTGGCTTTAGCTTTGGTGCTTTTCTCACTGTACCAAGAAGACTTTGACATTTTAATGGCATCCCTCCTTTCTTTATAATTTGGGAATGGTTTTTTTTTTAATAAATTAATTTTTATTGGTGTTCAATTTACCAACATACAGAATAACACCCAGTGCTCATCCCGTCAATTGTCCCCCACAGTGCCCGTCACCCATTCACCCCCACCCCCCTGGGAATGGTTTTGACAATTATCTATCTACCTCTTTATTTCTGAAGAGCAAGAACATAATTTTTACTGATATACAGATGGCCTTTTCTCTGCCATCAGCTTTGATAATGGCAGTTCTGTGCAGGGAAGAAATACAGAAGTTTGGGAAGGGCTGTTTAGAGGTAAACAGTCGTCCTTATGTCAGGACTTTGGAGAGCCTCTGCCTTGTCAGTGTACACTGGACGTCTCCAAGAGATGTACAGTCTGTTAGTCTACTTGGGTTGCCATAACAAAGTCCCCCAGGCTGGGTGGCTGGAATCAGGAGATTTATTAGTCTATAGGCTGGAAGTCCAAGATAAAGTTGCCATCAGGATTTGTTTCTTTCAGGGCATTTCTCCTTGGCTTTTGGTTGGCTACTTTCTTGCTGTATCTGTCTTCAGGTGGTCTTACCTCCATGTGTGTGCCTTGATGGTGTCTCTCTGTATCCAAATTTCCTCTTCTTATAAGGACACCACCCAGATTGGATTAGGCCCATTCTAAAGCCCTCATTTTAACTTTTTTTTTCAAATGTTTTATTTATTTATTTGAGAGGGAGAGAGAGAGAGAGCGCGAGTGAGCAGAGGGAGAAGTAGATACCCCGCTGAGCAGAGAGCCTGATATGGAACTGGATCCCAGGACCCTGAGATCGTGACCTGAGCTGAAGGCAGATGCTTAACCGATTGAGCCACCAAGGCTCCCTTCATTTTAACTTAATCACCTCCTAAAAGCCCCTGTTGACAAATGCAGGCACATTCTGAGCTACAAATCAGGGCTACAAAACATGAATTTTGGAGGGGATACAATTCAGCCCCAAACTCCAGTGTTTCCCTGGCTTAGTGGGTGGTGGAGTCCTTCACAGTATTGAGGAATCTGTGGTTGAGGGGACATTCTACAGGAAATGGTGCTCTCAGGAAACACAACAAGCAGGCTGCAGCTGAGAAGGTGCAGGACCTTGTACCAATGTCCAAAGTTTGATATGACTGATCTTGTGATGAAAATCAAGAGCATGTGATGGTGGGTGTCTAGGGGAAGGGATAGAGCTGACTAGAAACAGCAGATTTTTTTTTTAAGATTGTATTTATTTATTTATTCATGAGAGACACAGAGGGAGGCAGAGACATAGGCAAAGGGAGAAACAGGCTCCTTGTGGGGAGATGGATGTGGGACTTGATCCAAGGACCCCAGGATTGACTCGAGCCAAAGGCGAATGCTCAACCACTGAGCCACCCAGGCATCTGAAACAGCAGCTTTTTAAAATTTTGGGGCACCTTAATGGCTCAGTGGTTTAAAGGTTGGTCTTGGGCTCAGGTCATGATCTCAGGGTCCTGGGATGAAGACCCATGTCAAACTCCCTGCTAAGCAGGAAATCTGCTTCTCCCTCTCCTTCTGCCTACTGCTCCTCCTGCTTATGCTCAGTCTCACCCTCTCAAATAAATAAATAAAATCTTAAAAAAATCAGAAAATTTAAATTTATTTATTTATTTATTTATTTATTTATTTATTTATTTAGAGTATGGAGTGGCACATAGAATGGAAGGCAGGACTCTGGGAACTGAGCGCCTGCTTCTCTGTCTCTCTAGGCCTCTGATGTCTACCTCTCTCTGCTTGGCTTCATTTAGTTTTACTCCCGTTCCCGCGGGAAACGGCCTTCTCCATGAACCAACCCCATCTCTAAACAAGAGAGTATTTCTTGCAGATCCAGCAGAAAAAGTTACATTGTGGGGTTACACTGTGGAGAGATATTTGGTTCTTTTATTGGCTGCAGGCTAGATATAATCCAGAAGTGGCGAATGAAAGAGTATGGGGCAACCAAAGGTAGAAAGAGCCTTATCATGTTGTGGTGATACTGGAGGAAGGACACAGCGATCTGGCCCCACAGTTTGTGGAACTGTACACGGAAGAGAAGTCTCTTTTGGTGTGTATGTTGTGTGAGTCAGGGCATGTTCTGTGTGTTCTTTTAGGTGATGGTCTCTCAGGAGTAGCCACAAGAGAAGACCCAGGAGAAGCTCAGGAAAATGAGGTTTATTATACTCACACATCACAGAAGTAGGAGGCATGCCATGCAGGGCCAGATGGGGAAGCACTAGTGTTAGTCAGGAGGTGGACAGGCAGGAGCAAGAGGAATGCCAAGGCCTTGGCGTTTATAGGAGTTTCCAAAGGCAAGTCAGGGCAGGGTAAGTAAGCAGTGGAGGATCAGCTAGTTTAATGATTTTGATGGGCCCCAGGCTATAAAGCTGGCCCCTAGTTGCTAGGTACCTGGCCCTGGGATGAATAAAAACATTGCCTCCTGGGGTGCATGGGTCAGACAGTAAGGGTATGGCTCTGGATAGGTTAGTTTGCATATCAGAGGCATATTCCTGGCTGTCTTTTGCTCTCTCTAAGATTTGGCTAGGTGAGGCCCAGGGCGAGCTCTGGTAAGAGAGGATATAAAGGCAACAAAGTTCTGGGTAATAGGTCAAAAACACCTTAGGTGCCGAAGAGTGGCCCTTGACAGAGGATTTGCAGCTGAGTGGTGGAGTCAGTCAGCACTTTGGATCTTCCTTCTTTTTTCCTTCCTTTCCTTTCCTTTCCTTTCCTTTCCTTTCCTTTCCTTTCCTTTCCTTTCCTTTCCTTTCCTTTCCTTCCACTTTTGGGGTTCCTGCCTTCAGAATCCCCCTGGATCCTGTCATGCTCAGTGGCTCTTGGAGAACACTATGCCCATCTTCCTTTGTGTCTGAGGGTAGGTGGCCTCCATCATTCATCTACTCAACAGTGTTCCTTTTTTTTTTTTAATGTTTTATTTATTTATTCATGAGAGACACAGAGAGAGAGGCAGAGACATAGGCAGAGGGAGAAGCAGGCTCCTTATAGGGAGCCCGATGCTGGACTTCATCCCGGACCCAGGGTCACAACCTGAGCTGAAAGTCCGATGCTCAACTGCTGAGCCACCCAGGCGTCCCCATGTTCTTTTTTTCTTAAAGATTAATTTATTTGAGAGAGAGAGAGAGAGAGAGAGAGAGAGAGAGAGAGAGAGAGAGAGAGAAAGAGAGAGCTAGGGAGAGAGAGAGAGAGAGAGAAGGGGCAGAGGGAGAGAGAGAAAATCTTGAGCAGACTCCCCAGTGGGTACAGAGCCCAATACAGGGCTCGGTGTCACCACCATGAGATCATGACCTGAGCTGAAATCAAGAGTCGGCCGCTCAGCTGACTGAGCCACTGACGATGGTATCCAGGAATTTTCTGAGAGTAGATTGTCTCTTTGGCTCTGTGGGAGGTTCTGGGAATATAATTCTGACCCTTAACAACATGTGGTCAAATTAGAGGGCAGGTGAAGTCTAGTGGTCCTGTTCAGTGAGGTGCGGAGTGATTATTAGTCTTTCTTTGGGCCCCATTGCTATTTTCAAACCATTTCTCATTCATCCTCACAGAAAAATACCTTTCTCCTCCAGGGTTGTCTTCATCTGGACAAAAGGCCAAAACAGCTTTAGAGAGCAGTTGTCGATGGGCTGGGCTTCAAAGGATGGGCAGTTCTTCCAGCTGAAGAAGATGGAGGAGTGACTAAAGGGCCATAGAGACAGAGCAAGGAGCAGATCATTAGAATTTTAGGCTGCTGGGTACAGCTCTGTTTCCTTTAGTTTCCAATGAGCTTACCCTCCTGATGCCAGAAAAATGCCCCATGGCCCATCCCCTGGAGGAATATTTTCCAGCTGAAACTTTCTCCATCTACTTTGCAGAGTTGAATCTCCTAGTAACCCTTTTCTAGGCAATTTTGTCCTCGAAGGCAGCAGAGAAAGAAATCAATGAAATGCAGGGGTCCACTTAGCATTAGGGCCGATTTCAAGTGGGAAAAATACAAGGATAAATGTCTTTGTGCGAAGTGGGGTTCTTTTTCATAATTGTGTTTGCATAGGTGGCTCATGGCTGGAAGATTTCCCTCTGGAAAAGGTTGAGTCTTTTTTTTTTTTTTTTAAATGAATCCCAGAGGAAGTGTAATTCACATGAAGTCTGTAGGCTCACTCAGTAGTTTAACCTGTTTATAAAAGCAGATCTTAAATTAAAAAAAAAATAACAGCACGGCTTGATATTTTCTGAGTTGTATGGTGGTTGATCACCCCTAATTTCAGGAACACTGATGCGGTATGCAAGAGAAGAAGCCTTTGATTAGATTTAAATGGACATCTTGAATAGAGTCTAAAATGGGAAAAGAAAGCAGAACTGCCCTTTGATTCTACAAAAATAAAACCAATTTGCCTCGAAAAAACTTATCTCATTTTCTTTCTCTTTTCATATTTGCAAGTTAAATAGGATTAAATCCCAATCAGCCATTCTTTATATACTTGCCAAATATGTAGACTGAGACCTGGCTGAGTGTCAGATCTACTCATGGCCAAGTTGAGTGTCAGGTGCTTTGATTTATAGGGAACTTCAGGAGCTGCTTGTGGCGTCATCTTTTCCTACTCAGATAATGTGTTTTTCCCCCTACCCCTCATAATTTAGAACTCCATCTCTTACATCTATAGACAGCAACATAACTTTTGAGAATGCAGAACATGACCAAAGATATTGGAACACATAACATGAGGCAACATAAAAGGAATACATAAATCCAAGATATCTAAAATCAATGGCTCCTCACCAAGTTCTAATATTCACATTTTGATAATTATTTTAACTTCTATTTCAGTTTTGAGACCCTACAGAATGAATACTTAGGGTTTTTCTTCTTTGCCACCGTGGATAAGATGTTTTGAAAATGAAGAATCTGCTTTTGTGGTGGCCAACCTCCGGTGATAGCAGAGTCCTTCCCTACCATGGTCACCTGGGGACAGAGATGTCAGAGTAGATTAAGTGTTTGAGAGACTAAAGGAGATTTCATCAGCCTCTCTGTGTGCCTTCAGAGCATGGTCAGATAGTCTTTATTGGATGGAAATTAAAATGTCTCTCTTTAAAAAAATTTTTTTTTTTTTTTGGGAATGAGAATTTTGGCTAAAATAAGGCAGGAGGACTTCTATGCTGAGGACTTGGTAAAGGGAAACACCAGGGATAAATGTATGTACATAGCTGGTTCACTGTACCCAGAACTTGTTCTCTGTATTCATAACCTGTGACTGCCCTAAAGGGACAGATTAAAATTCAAAGCATACAGATCCTTGGCTGTTTGATTTCAGACACAAAATAGGAAAGGGGCTGATAAACATACAGAGCACGCATCCCTCTCTCATTCCCTCTGTGTTGCATTACACTGGGCTCAGCAGAGGCAGGACCCTGTCAACTCTGGCTGAGAAGGGTCCCCTCTTTTTGCCCTGATGGCAAGAGTCTGGTTGTTCCAATAGAGTTTCCTAAACCACCTCTGTTTCTCCAGTGTTTTTGGAACAGAGGAAGTCTGGTGGGGCCTGGGTGGGAGAAAGCTCACATTTATTCCACTACCTTTCCATGGGCTGGCGGGGGTGAGGGGAGCAGGGGAGGCTTACTCACATGAGGATATCCCACATCCCTTTTGGGACAATGGCCATGTGGTCACGAGACTCACAAGACCTTAGTGATAAGTAACACCATTGACATGGTGACTCTGTCCCCCATGATTTCTGGGATGTGGCTGAGGTCTTTCATTGGTCAGATTCTTTCTCTTTCCCTGCCTGCTATTTAATTCTTGGCTTTTGGAGCTCAACTCCACATTTTCTTAAATAGGCACATTTTACATTACTCATTAAAAGCTCAGACATCAGGCTTAGATTTCTTGTCTTGCTGGACAATGATTGTTTTAGGTCTAAGATTACAGGACGACATTCATAGAGTCCTGAGATCAAGCTGTCTCACCCATATGTTGAGCTTTGTGGATCCTTGGAGGAAATGGACAGCTCTGCTTTGAGGGACAGAGCAGCTGGCAGCATCAGATTCTGGGCACTGTTGGTGTTTTTTACTATTCTAGGCTGTCAGCTGTAGGGCAAGGAAGTGGGGATTTGTGATTAACAATTCATGGAGTTCTCATTCTTAACGATTAGGCAGCAGTTTATTATTAATGATTCCCGGGTGTTCCAAGCACTAATAAAACTAATGATCACTTTTGAATATTAGCAGAGTTGTGTGTCCCTTTTAGAGATGGATGGTTGTCAAGTATGTATACCTTAAAGCGAGGGTGTAGCCCAGAGTGACTTTTTGGAAACTGCTCTTTCTCCTTCTAAGAGCCTAGATTTGTGCCCTGGGATCCTGGCCCCTTAACTACATATAGCTAATGGAACCATAGGTGGATCCTAACTCAGGGGGATGATTATTAGATTGTGTCCCTACCAAAATTCATTTGTTGAAAGCCTACCACCCAGTGTGATGGTACTAGGAGGTAGATCCTTTGGGAGGTAACTGACTTAGATGAGGCCCTGGGGGTAAAGCCTCCATGAATGGGATTCATGCCCATATAAGAGTTACAAGAGAGTTTGCTTCCTTTCTCTCTGCCCTGTGAGGATCCAATGAGTAGTTGGCCTTCTACAACCCGGAAGAGTGTTCTCACTGCAGCCTGACCATGCTCACACCCTGATCTTGGACTTCCAGCCTCCAGAACTCTAAGAAGGAAATTTCCATTGTTCTAAGCCACCCAGTCTTTTTTTTTTTTATTTTTAAAGATTTATTTATTTATTCATGAGACACACACACACACACACACACTCACACAGAGGCAGATACATGGGCAGAAGGAGAAGCAGGCTTCTCCCGGGGAGCCCGATGTAGGACTTGATCCTGGATCTTGGGATCACAACCTGAGCTGAAGGCAGCCGCTCAACTGCTGGGCCACCCAAGCGTCCCTAAGCCACCCAGTCTATGGTACTTGCTAGAGCAGCACAAACTGACTCAGACAGGCCTCTGCGATGCATGGAGTCAATTCATTATTTCTATTGGTAAGTTAAACAAAGCCTGTGGAGACTGGCTGGATGAAGTGGTATTGGGTAAGGAAAAGTCACACAGTGTTGGGGTCAGAGCTGGTGCCAAGGCCAGTCAGGCCCATGGGCAAGCTGAAATGGGGGTAGAGACTTTACAGCTGGTTTTTGGGGAACATGAGCCAAGAGAAGCAGAGCTGCAAGAGCACATGGTCCAGAGGGAGAGTTGAGACTATCACAGCTGAGGACTCTCTGTGGCCCAGGTTTCTGTCCCTGGATGCTCACCTGCAATGACTCCATCTAGTTTGAGTGGGTTTCTCTTCCTTGGAAGCAGACAACCCCTGACCAGAAGAATGGCCTGTGATAGCCAGAGGTGACTCATCACAGAGCCAGGGATAGTCAGTCTCAGTGAGAGGATATGCAGCTTCCAGGTGGGCAAAAAATGCTTTGGTGCTGGAGTGCACCGTTGGTGCCATGAAATCAGGGCAGGGCATGTCTGGCGATTGTCCCTCTGGGCACCGGTGCTCTGTGGAGAGCAGGGAAGAGAGAAGGATGGGAAGTTACCACGGGTTTTTTGGGTGCCAGGAACTGTGTAAGGTGCTTTGAATGTGTGTCTTCCTTTGTCTTTTTACGGTTACAGTAGGTTGAATAATGGTCCTCCCTAATATGTCCACATCCTAATCCCCAATCTGAGTAATTTTGCAGATGTGATAAAGTTAGTGTGATCAAAAGGGTCCTTATAAGAAGGAGGCAAGCAGGTCAGAGGCAGAGGAGAAGGCAAAGTGATGGAGCAGAGGTTGGAGTGATATGCTTTCACAGTGGAGGAAGGGGTCATGAGCCAAGAAATACAGACAGCCACTAAAAGCTGAAAACAGCAAGGAAATGGATCCCTCCCTGAGAATCTCCAGAAGTATCCAGTCCTGCTGATCACCTTGACTTTTATTTTTTTTATTAACTTTTAAAATTTTAATTCCAGTAGAGTTCACATACAGTGTTCTATTAGTTTCCGGTGTACGACATTGTGGTTCAACACTTCCATACAACACTCCGTGCTCATTAGAATAAGTGTGCACTTTAATTCTCATCACCTAGTTCCTCTACTGCCTCCACCTCCCCTCTGGTAAGCATCGGTTTGTTCTCTGCAGGTGAGAGTCTATTTCTTGGTTGCTCCCCCCCCCCTTAACTTTGCTCATTTGTTTTCTTTCTTTTTTTTTTTTTTAAGAATTTGTTTTGTTTCTTAAAGTTCACATACAAGTGAGATCATATGGTATTTGTCTTTCTCTGACCGCCTTATTTCACTTAGCATCATATTCTCTAGCTCCATCCATGTTGTTGCAAATGGCAAGATTTCATTTTCTTTTTTTTAAAGTTCTTTTTTTTTTTTTTTTTTAAGATTTATTTATCCATGACAGACATGCAGAGACACAAGCAGAGGGAGAAGCAGGCTTCTCATGGGGAGCCTGATGGGGGACTCGATCCCGGATTCTGGGATCATGCCCTGAGCCGAAGGCAGACACTCAACCGCTAAGTCGCCCAGGTGTCCCAAGATTTCATTTTCTTAATGGTTGAACAATATTCCATTGTATATGTATACCATATCTTTATTCATTCATCTATCAGTGGGCACTCGGGCTGCTTCCATAATTTGAGTGATGTAAATAATGCAATAAACAGAGGGGTGCATGTTTCCCTTTGACTTGGCGTTTTTGTATCTTTTGGGTAAATACCCAGTAGTGTGATTACTGGATTGTAGGGTAGTTCTATTTTTAACTTTTTGAGGAACCTCTGTATGTTTTTCAACAGTGGCTGCACCAGTATGCATTCCAGACAGCACAAGGGGGTTCCTATTTCTCCACATCCTCGCCAACATTTGTTTCTTGTGTTGTTGATTTTAGCCATCCTGACAGGTGTGAGGTGGTATCTCATTGTGGTTTTGATATGTATTTCCCTGATAATGAGTGATGCTGAGCATCTTTTCATATGTCTTTTGGCCATCCGGATGTCTTCTTTGGAGAAATGTCTGTTCATGTCTTCTGCCCATTTTTAAATTGAATTATTTGCTTTTTGGGTGTTGAGTCTGATAAGTTCTTTATAAATTTTGGATACTAACCCTTTATTGAATTTATCATTTGCAAATATTGTCTCCTGCTCAGTAGGTTGCCTTTTAGTTTTGTTGATTATTTCCTTTGCTGCAGAGAAGCTTTTTATTTTGATGTAGTTCCAATAGTCTATTTTTGTTTTTATTTTTCTTATCTCAGAAGACATCTCTAGAAAAATGTTGCTATAGCTGATGTCAGAGAAGTTATTGCCCGTGCCTTCTAGAATTTTTACGGTCTCTGGTCCCACATTTGGGTCTTTAATTCACCTTGGATTTAATCCACCTAGACTAGCCTAGTGAATCAGAGTTCAGATTTCTGACCTCCAGAACTTTGAGAGAGTAAATCTATGTTGTTTTAGGCCATTAAATTTGTGACAGTTTGTTATAGCAGCAGTAGGACACTAATATGGTCATATTTTTATATTCCCCATTTTTACAAACAAAGAAGTTCAGTGTGGTTGGGTAACTTTCCCAAGGACACACAGCTAGTAAGAGATGGAAAAGAGCTTTGGTTCCAAGACTGTCAGACTCAGAACTACTGTGGGAAAATATCCCACTATCTGATTCTACTGCCTGAGAAATCTTCTTTCATAAGCACATCAAAAGCTCAATCTGTGTACAGCAGGTTAACGCAGGCTACCTGGAGCCAAAAAATAGGTGAGATGACCTCTCGATATCCTTCCTTTCAACATTTCCAGGAAGTGTCTATTTGCCAACTATACAGAAGTGCATGTAACCTCTGGTGGCCCCAATGACTGGGCCCTCCAGCTAGTTTGGCATCTGGGTCTCTTAGGTGCCTGCTTCTTTGAGGATGCAGGAGTAGGTCTGATTTATTACGGTGCCTTCCCCAATTTCATGCCAAATGATTCAATTACAGTCACCCTCAGCACTCAGGAGAGGTTTCCTGCTGGCTCACAAAGATGAGCCCCGGGTGGCCTGGAGCATGTAGGAAAATTTCACCTTATTATTTATTGGAGGGGAAAGTGGCATTTCTCCCACTTTGGAGCAGGTTAGTTAATCACCGCATATGGGAGAGGACGTAGGAAAAATCTCCCCGTTTCCAAAGTGAAGCCAGATTTTAATGAGGAAATATGGCAATGTTTTTACTTCATAGTCCCTGGCCACCACATTCTTCTCAGCTCAGGGTTACCCCTGCTGCACTGAAAGGGATGAATGCTTATTGGCTTCTCACTAACCTAAAAACAATGGTTTCCATTTAGAAAGCACTTACTATGTGTCAGGCTCGGTGCTAGGCAATTTATAAGTAATCCTTAACCTGAGCCTGCAGAGTAAATATTATAAGCTTATCTCATAAACTGGGAAGCCAAGGCTCAGATAAATGAAGGAATCTGCCCAACAGCACCCAACACGTCAGCTAGGATTCAAATGTAGGTTTTCCCTAAACTTGAGTGTTCTTTCCAGAAGTATTGGCATTTTTTTTTTCAATCTGGGTATTTTAATGCTTGCTTCTCTGCAGCCTGCAGGTCTCAGATGTCACTTCCTTCATGCAGTCTGACTGCTCAAGTCCAGGTCCTCCTTGGACTACTGGGTGCTCATCCACTTGGTGCTATATTTTATGCTGTATTATAATTGTTTTCTTGTTATCTGTGTCCCCACTATATCACAGACCCTTGAAAGCAAAGCCTTTGTCTTTTCCACCATTGTACTCCAAGTGCCCAGCACAGAGCAGGCACTCAATAATTGCTTGTTGACTATATGAAGGAATGAATGGCACACACGCTTACATAAAAGCTGTCAAGTGAACTTTAGATATCATTCAGGGAAGACACCATAATTTGCAAAGTGCATTAAAATGTTATCACTTTAAGAATGTATAGAACTTGGGTGCCTGGTGGCTCAGTCGGTTAAGCATCTGACTCTTGATCTCAGCTCAGGTCTTGATCTCCAGGCAATGAGTTCAGTCTCTGTAGTCCCAGCATGGAGCCTACTTAAAGAAATTTAAAAAATGAATGGAACTCATAAAAGGTGATACAAATGACTCATTATGATGAGATTATTGGAACAACTCTTTGGTGTTCAGCTAAACCTTAGAAGACTTTGGGAACCACTTGCAAGAAAATTTCCCAATTTTTTAAAAAGATTTTATTTATTCATGAGAGACAGAGATATAGGCAGAGGGAGAAGCAGGCTCCCTCCCTGCGGGGAGCCTGATGTGGGACTCGAGCACAAGACCCTGGGATCACAACCTGAGCCCAGGGCTGACATTGGCTCAACCACTGAGCCACCCAAGTGCCCTGATAATTTCCCAGTTTTTTTTTTTAATTTCCCGATTTTTGATGGAAATTTATCAGATTGGTTTCCTTAGCACCAACATTCCCTACAGACTGGCATAAAAAGGCTGTAAAAAAAAAATCAGTTTGTTCCCAGAATATATTTGTTTTCAAAGCAACCTTTCGGATGTGCTCATCCTATTCAGTCACTCCATTTCTGGCTCAAAATTTACTCCTCTGGTTGCATTTGGAAACAAACACATTAAGGGCAGGGTTCTGTCTTGATCTCTGCCATGGACCCTAGGCACCTAGGACAGTGTTTAGCTTAGCTGAGGCTCTCAGTTCATATTTGTTGCCTAACTAATGGGCTCCTCCTATTCAATATAGTGAAAGTTGTCAGAGAAGGGGAAAAGGTCACATGCAGGAGCAGCAGTGGATGACAGGTGGGAACTTGTCTTTCTCCTTCCCTAATGTAATGGGTGCTGGTTGCTTGCTCTGTCTGCTACTCCCAGCCTACCCAGCCAAGGTGGAATCATCCACTCACTGTGGGCCATACTGCTTTATACCAAACCAGTCCTGAATGCCAGAGAATGTTCTAGGCAATCACTCAAGTCTTCCCTCATTGTTCATTTTTGCCATTGACCTCTTCCTTTCATTTTGTTTCCTGGTGCCAAACTCCTTGACATGGCCACAAGCTCTGGGCCTCAGCTTTATCCTGGCCTGTGGTCATTCATTGGAGCCAGAGTGCTTGGGTTGAATTTAAGCTTGACCTACTGTCCAGTTGTGAGGCTTTGGGTAAATTCCTTAACCTCTCTGCTCTCCAGTTTCCTTATTACTAGAATTAGGATAATAGCTGTACCCCTCAGAGGGCTCTCAAGAGGAGTAAATGAGTTAATATTTGTAAAGTGCTTAGACCAGCACCCAACACACGGGAGGCATTAGATCCCTGTTTGCTGTTATTATAATCCCTATTACTATCATTATAATGATGTCCTTCTTGGGCTCTCAATGGGCTGTCAGGGGAAGGCAGGTAGAGTACCAGCACAGGAGGGGACGCTTGCTAATATCCATGACATCTGCAGAGGTGTGATGATGCAGACTATTGCCGGAAGAAAATTCTAACCCACAGCCAACCACGAAGAACACACAGAGGGTAAAAGCTATTTCTTTGCTGCTGCTTTGGATCACTTCCCAGTCCATACCGAAATCTCTGTTGCCCAGTCCCTGGAAGGCTCTTCTCTCTCTGATTGCTCCCCTTCTTCTGCACTTCCATTCTGGGATCCTCCTGGTCTTTTTAGGCTCTCACTTCTCCCCCACAGAGTCCTGACTCCATCCTCTCCTCCTCCATCCTTTTCACAGCTCCAGCCCTGGTCCTCTAGGTCTGCTGAGTTGTCAGAGTGAAGACCAAAGACATGCACTTTGCCATTAGAAATACCCTCTTATGGGAGAACTAAGGGGCATCATTATTGTAGCAAAGTGCCTCTTTTTCTGCCTTACCAAGTTACCTGCACTCAGGAAGGGGAGAGCGTGGGCAGAAGAGCATGAGGGAGCAGGGAAGGCGACCACTTCCCATCTCACAGAGCTCAGGGAGAGTGCCTTTTCTGGGGGTGGCTGTGAAGGTGTGGGCTTTAGCCTGGAGACAGTGAATCGCTTGGGATCAAGCTGCACCCTGGAGTTTCATTTCAAACCATGCAGCTGGAGCCTGACTCTGCTACTAACAATCACCTGCTCTCATCACCATGCAGACCCTGATGGAAAGAGGCATTAATTTACAAGAAGGGCACCGAGTAGCAGACGTGTGTCAATATGCAACTTTTCACCCAGGAGAGGAAATAAATCTCATTTTGGAATTGATGTCATGATTGACTTTGGAGCATATAAACTTGTTATGTAATTGATCTCTGAGCAAAGTGGGCATGTGACGAGCAGGTACAGGTTGCACGTTTGACATTTTGTTCCCAGCCTCGCTTCCCTATTTCAGCCTCTTTCCCCATCTCCCAGGGATGGCTGGCCTGGACCAATGAGAACAGATCTGTTTTTTAGTTTTCATGATAGCCTGGGGGAAGGCATACCAAAGTAACCTTACTCCCCAGCCTACTGTTGGACCTGGTGTTCTGGCGACAAAGTTATGCCCGAGGTCTGCATCCTGCATGCTGTGTCCTGGTCAGTTTCCATTAGTTTCAAATGGCCCAGGCAATAAACAGCAGTAGGTCTGAGCACTGGAAAGGCTGTAGTGGTTGTCTGGTGGTCTGTCCATCCCTAGACAGACCCAGCACCACCACCATTGTGCCCCCTCCCCTCTGCTCAAGGCCTCCCTTTCTTCTACCTTCCCATCTCCCTTCTCCATTAGACCAGTGAGCGGTGATGGAAAACTTGGGTCCCTGCGATGGGAGCGTGGTGTTAGCTGTGAAGAGAAGCATACCACTAAATTTTAGGAGTCTGAATACTCTGGCTTTGAAGCTTGATCTGATTTATTTATGGGCTGGCCTCTGTCACCCGGAGTACAGCATTATATCAGCCAGCGTGTTGAAGGTGCCCCCAGTGGTTTATGGCTGTGATAATGGAGTTGTTACGGGCCCTGGTGAGCTGAAATTTATCAAGGCCCAGATTCTTCCCGGTGTAGCTGGCTCTGAGATGTCCCTTAACCTCTGTTCATGACAATAACAGTAATAGTAATAAATAATAATACCGTAGAAGAAGTAATCATGTTGATGATGATGGTGATAATAATTATAATAATAAAATAGCTCATGCCTACCAAGCCATTACTATGTGCCTGGCACATATGTTATCATTTATACACTATTTTATGCTCCTCAAACTGTCTTTAAGGTTGACATTATTCAATAATTAACTTACAGGTGATGAACGTTGAGGTTAAGCAGTGTCCCCAAGGCTACAGAGTTGGTAGGATTTGAGCTGGGAAGTCAAATCCACTTTGAATCCAGTGTTTTTTATTTTGTTATTTTTAATAAATAAATAAATAAATAAATAAATAAATAAATAAATGCCCAGCATGGAGTCCAACATGGGTCTTGCACTCACCACCTTGAAATCAAGACCTGAGCTGAGATCAGGAGTTGGATGCTTAACTGACTGAGTCACCCTAATTTTAAAATTTTTTTATAGGTGTTATTCTGAGTGCTGTCTTTGCTCCCTTGACTAAAAGGGAGATAAATAAAGATTACCAAAGTGAGAATAAACACTACTTCTTGACAGCAACAGAGTCAGTCACCACTACCGCTTGGATTTGGCACTGCTTCCTTAGCCACAGTGATTTCTAATTTGAACTTTGTGTGCTCTGGTAGCAGGGAGCGGTGTGTTCCAGTTAAGGGACTAGAACATTCTGGTTACAAAAAGAAGAATGATGTCCTCCATGAGAAAGAGGCATTTTGGCGTTCTGAGTTATAGCTAGTTCATTGTGGGCTTGGTTACTGGGAGTCTGTCCAGTGACTCATCGGCTCTTGGTCCTGCATGCTGAGGGCCAGACCCAGGGATGTGGTGCTGAGGCTGAGAACCAATCTGGCCAGAGCTGGTCAGCTGGCCTTTCCCTGGCAGCATCTCTCCTTGGGAGAGAGTGTGATCTGCTGGAAAGAGCTTGAACTTGGAAGTGGTTGGAGCTGTAGTAGAAACCTAGCTCTGTCATTTCTTAGCATCTCAGTGTGATGAGATGATTATTTATGGGCTGGCACCTGTCACCGAGAGTACAGCATTATATCACCTGAGACTTGCCTTTCTCATCTGAAAAGTGGGCATGAGAACACATCTTTGAGTTCCTCTGGGGATTAAATCAAATATGGAATGTAGGATTTGTAGTCCCTGGCCGGCACCTGATAGTGTTTGGTTAGTTCCCCGTTCCTTGTTTATCTGCAACATTGGAGGGGTGGGGGGGGGGTTGCATAACAGACAACAGCATTCCTGTTTTCCCTTGTCTTGGATCCAGAGCGTCTAAATGCCTTGCTCACGTTGACATAACAAAACCAGAACACAGTTCAGGTCTCCTGGTTGCCTGCTGTGATTTCCACTCCAATATGGCCTTGGATCAGCCTGGAGCAGGTGTTGGCAACCTATGGCCCCAGGGTCAAATCAGGCCCATTGCTTGTTTTTGTAAGTAAAATTTATAGGAAAATGGCCATATTTATTCATTTCATTCATTTCCATATTGTCTCTAGCTAAACAGCAGAGTTGAGCTCGAATGGCCCATAAAATGTACAATTTCTATTATCTGGTCCTTTGTAGAGAAAGTTCGTTGATTCGTGGAATAGAATGTCACTGCCTGCTTAGGTGGGAGGGATTTCAGAGTGGGGAATCGCAGAATCAGGAAGGTGGGGAACCCCTCAAAAGGCTGAAGAAGAGGAGCATTTGGGAGAGAACACTGGCTTTCAAGGAAAGAAGGCGGGAGGGGAGTGAAGGGAGAATATAGACCTTTAGCAGACCTGGCTATAGCCCCAAAAGACGTGCCAGGAAATATTAGGAAATCGATAAATCTGCTCCCTTTAATTCCTTTGTCTCTATGGGGGATGCGAGGCTGTTTGCAGAGATTATGAGAAAATATGTGTTGAATGTCTGGCAAAAGGCCAGGTCTCGAGATGGTCCTTCTGCAAGCCTGGCTGGCGACAGGGCTCCTGTCTACTATTTGTCTTCCTTGCCTCTGGGCTCTGACTTTAGGACCTCGAACTTGATGTTTCTTGGAAATCCATCATCCTCTATAGCCAATAGGTCCCCAAACCCTGTCTACTCTGACTCCTTAAATATATCTCCAGTCCGTCCCTTCCTTTCCATCTCCACTGCCACAATCCTGGGGCCTCATCAACTCTAACCAGGATTATTGTAATAGTATCTGCCTGCCCGTCCATCCATCCATCCATCCATCCATCCATCCATTTCACACTGAGTGGCTGCTAATGTGCCATGTACTGAGCTAAACCCTGGGATAGAATGCTGAGCATGATACAGTCCTTGTCTTCAAGGCCTCACAGCTAATGGGTATTAATAACTGAATTTCCACTTCTAGCCTCATCTCTACCCAGGTTCTTCTTCCTCATTTTCAGGGTGCTCTTTTGAAAGCATATGTTTGATTCTGCTATTCCCTAGTTATGACCTTTTGATAATGTCCTGATAATTTGCTTATGGGACAAACTCCTCAGTCCTTAGTGAGGCATCTAGGTTTCTTTGCAAACTGATCCCTGGAAATTTATCTTTCTAGACTTTTCCCCCATAAATCTAAATTTTAGTGAACAACTTCTAATTATGGTTCAAGCCTGACATGAACTTTCATACTGTGTTAGTCAGGGTAAGTAAAGGTGGGCTCTGCAGAGGTAACAAATAAACTTTGAAAGGTCAGTGCCTTAATGCAGTAAAATTTTATATATTACTTATATACAGTCTAATGTGATGTTCCTGGGCAGCTCTTCGCCAAGCCAGGATGAGGAGATCCAGGCTCCTTCCATCTCTAAAAGTGTCTGCAAGCTCATCCCAGTCACCCAACCAGCAGCAGAGAGGATGAAAGTCCATGGAAGGTACTCAGAAAGTGTTAGGAGATAGATAGATCTTGCATCACTTTCATTGGCTGGAGCTCAATCCTGTGACCTCAGTTAACTGCAGGGGAGACTGGGAAATGTAGTTTAGCTGTGTGCCCACGAGGATGAAGAAATGGATTTGATGACTGAATACATTATCTCTATCATTTAAATCTTGGTGTCTTTTGTTCTTAGACTCTCGTTCCTTCTCCTGCTATTCTGGGCATGTGGGCATCTTCTTATCCTTCGAGGCCTAGCCTCACATCACCTCTCCTGAGGAGTCTTTCCTGGCCCCAGACAGGCCAGATCCATTTCTTTGCTTCCACAGTACTTTGTCTATTGTTAACATTGATCAGATTTTTCTATATGTCAGCCCTGTTCTGAGTTCTTTACATGCATTAACTCTTGTGACCCTCACACAAACTCCATGAAGTAGGTATTAGTATTCTTCTCAATTCAAAGATGAGGAAACTGAGTTTATGGGATCAAGCAAGTGTCTAAGAACTTTATTATAATATCACAGTTCACAGTACTGATTCATTTTCCCATCTTTCACTCCTAGGGGACCACGAACAGGTAGGAGCCTGGTTTTATTTATTTTCTATGCTTGAAAATGCTGTGTCCTCAGCAACTATTTATTGTATGAAGAAATGTTACCATTTAATATGTTAATATATATTGGTGAATTTATTTCATATGGACCCATAATGGGGTATGCCCAACAAATGTTTATTCCCCATTGGTTTAAGAACTGAGTCATCAGTCAGTGATGGATGGCTCATTCTTTTAGAAGGCACACATGACCAGCTGGACACTCCATGGTGTTTGCAGATGCTGCAGTGGAAATCTGCTCCTGACACAGCACTTGCTTTGCAAACTGTTCCTGGTCATTGTGGGCTTTGCATGGTGATCTTCAAGCAGCTGGGCTCTATTGTGATCCATCAGGAGATGCATTTGCTCCTGACCCCAAGACTTGAGACAAATCAGGTGTCACATGCCTTCAATTTGACCTTTGGAAAAGCGTTGATTCCATCATGCAATAGGGTAGCTAACAGCATTTTTTCGGCTCAAAGAACTAGCAGTGCAGTTAAATGGACCCAAATGAACCAAGCCTGAATTATGTGCTAATCCCTGTATGAGGTGTTGATGATGTGAAGATGAGTAAGGTATATGTGGTTCATGAGTTGTAAGTGCTCACAGCTTAAGACTGAAGGAGGAGCTAGAGTATCAGGAGTGCCTACTTAAGAGGGTTGCATTGAGGCATGAATGAGACAGTGCGGCAGGGGGAAGACATGGCACAGTGCCGGCCATCTTAGTAAGTACTCAATTAACATCAGCTGTTATATGATTATGACTATGTGGTGAGTGTTATCTTGGTGACATGTATGAAATACTTTGGGAGCAGAGTATCCAGCTGTGCCTGGGGAATTCTAGGAGGCATTCACAGAGGAAGTGAGCTTGGAATAGGGCTCCAGGCGACGAGTAGGATGCTTTTTAGGGAAGACAGTGGTAAGGGTGGGGATGGGCACTGGAGACTGAGGAAACCAGGGGTACAAAATAAATTTTCTTTTTCTCTGAGTATCACAGGTAGAGATGGTAAGTGTAGTGTGGGAGGCACAAGATGGCTCTCCTGCTGTCAAATGCCCGCATCCTAATCTCTGATACAAGTGAATATGTTACATACATAGTTACCTTTACTTCCCTGTTGCCACAGGGAAGTAAAGTTGTCAGTGGAATGAAGGCTAGTCAGCTGGCCTTAAAATGGGGAGATTATCCTGGATTCTTCGTGGTGGCCTAGGTGTTATCCTAAGTGTCCTTAAAAGTGGAGGCAGGAGAGGGAGGTAAAATGATGCAGCTCAAGAAGGATGGAGAGAGGAGCCCTGAGCCAAGGAAGGTATAGGGGGTTTCTGGAAGCTGGAAAAGGGAAGGAAATGCATTCTTCCCTTAAGTTTCCAGAAATGAACACAGCCCTGCTCACACCTTGCCTTTCCTTCCATGATATCTGTGTCAGACTTCTAGCTTCTAGAACTGAAAAATAATACATTTGCATTGTTGAGGTCACCAAGGTTGTCGTAATCTGTTACAGTTGCAGTAGGAAAGGAATACAGATCAAGAAGGCAGAATGAAAGAGAGAGGTCTGGAAGGTGGGCTGGGCCAGGGTATGCAAGCCTTCCTAGGTTTCCTTCTCTTTTCCTGTAGGACGGAGATTCCAAACAAGTGTTCTGTCCCTTGAAGTGTTCTGCACAATGTCCAGAGATCAAATGGCTTTGGGTATCATCACACACTCTAGTCCTCATTTGAAAATTTATCATGGACATTCATAATTTGAAGGCCCCAAGAAGTTCTGCAGCAGAGAAATCTGCTTAACTTCATTTAATCAAGTGCTTTCCAAAACTTGCTTCATCCTCAACTTCTCTTTTTTTCGCATTAAGACCTGTTCACATCCCTGTTTTATTGCATATGATCTGTTACTTTGGAAAATCCCGCAACAGGTGAGGAGAACCTATCAGAGTTTTAATTTTAATACATAAAATACATTGGCTTTTTTTTTTTGGGTTGAAAGGTAGTGTAACCTCATTATGAAAAATAAAGATGCTCAATGTATAGCAGCAAGTTAAATAATCATGACCTGGAACTGAGCAGAGTTATGACCGGTTAGCACAAATCCTCCAGGAATGAGATGAACATCATGGAGTCACTTATCGAAGACCTCTGGATTCGTGTTGCAGGTAAGCAAGGAAGGAGGGAGGGTTTTTCACTTTTGCCCCTAAGTGAGTAGGGTCTTTATGAAAACTTACCAGAATTCAAAAATCATTTGGTAGTGAGGATATGGTCAGGGGATGGCATGGTGGCACAGGGAGGTTGTGGGATGAGCAAGGATCACCCCCAGTATGAAGCTGTCTGCTCTGCTGAGGGGGACCAGACAAAATCCTCTTTCTCAATTGTAGTGCAGGTGGCATGAGCTTGGTGGATGGCATCTTGAATGTTGAAATCCTGGAGCCAAACTGCTGCTAAAAAGTATTGAGTCACAGTCTTTGTTTCCTTGGGGTTGGAAAGAAACACCAAACCTGAGGTTGAACAGAACCATCCTCTGGTTGAAATGGAAATGGAAGCATGTGTATTATTGCTTGACCAACTGGTTCTTGCGGATTTAGAGAGGCATCAACTAAAGTCTTGTCTTGATGTGGCTTTTTCAGCCCTCAGCAGACAACTTACCATGCCCCAAAGAAAATACCTTCATTGTCCCTGTGTAATCGTCTACAGTGTACCAGAGGAGCTGCCCACAGTGTGCTAGGCTTTGTGATTGTTCTGGAGGACGAATAAGACACGGCCAACCTGCAAAGACCTCAGAATCCAGGATATCTAGAAAACCTAGGAAATGAAGTAACAGCTTGTCTGTCAAAGCTTGAGTATTCAGAGGACAAGATGGGGCATGTGACATAATGTGGGAGTGTTGAGGAAGGTTTCCTGGGAGAGGTGATGCCTGACTGAATTGGGTTTCGAAGGATGTCTGAACAGATGAAGCGTGTTGGCAGAGAAGGGTAAAGGGCATCACGGGCACAGTCGAGAACACCACACTGAGGGGCAGAACAGTGAGTGGGAGACAAAATGCATGTCTGTCTTGGTTGCAGGAAATGTATGATGTGGGAGAGGTGCGAGGCTGGAGAGGTAAGAATCGGGTTATGAGGGTCTGATGACCTTTCTAAGGAACTAGGGCTTCCCTTAGTCTCCACTTAGTGTTTTTCAAAGTTTGATCCCCATGCTTTCTCCACCAGAATCATAGGTCTTAGGTGCTTGTTAAAAGTCCAGGTGCTTGGATCAGAGCCTTTGGAGGAGGCACCCAGAAAGCTGCATTTTATTTGTTTATTTATTTATTTATTTATTTATTTATTTATTTATTAAAATGATCTGAATCTTTGAGTCTTTTATTAGCAGATTTCTTCTTTTTAAATTTTTTAAAAATATTTTATTTATTTATTTGAGAGAGAGAGAGAGAGAGAGAGAGAGAGAGTGAGAGTGCCAGAGGGAGAGGGAGAGAGAGAAGCAGATTCCCTGCATAGCGAGGAGCCCTATGTGAGGCTCCATCCGAGGATCCTGGAATCATGACCTGAGCCGAAGGCAGATGCTTAACTAACCAAGTCACCCAGGCACCCCAGAGATCTGCATTTTAGAGAAGCTCCCAGGTGATTCTGGTGTACCCTGACCTTGAGAACCACCACTTCAGGAGTGACAAGAGCCACTGAAGAATTTCAGGTGGCGATGTTGCTGCATCTGGGGTTTAGATCACTCACCCTCGAGTGGAATGTAGGGTAGATTAGGTAAGAGCAGGGAGACCAGTTAGGAGTCACTTGCGATAATCTTGGTGGAAGTTGAGTAGGACCTGACCACAGTAAGGACAGCCAGGATGCAGAAACATGCCAATGTGGCCATGGAGGCAGGAGTACAGGTAAGCACTGAGCAGTCACCTGGGGCTAGTGCTGGTTTAGAAAAAGGTGCCAAGCATGGACTCCTCTGGCAGACAGGGGGCAAAGAATAGGGTAGGGAGTAATGGTTTTTGGGAGATATAGGCAGTAAAGTGATTCTATGTTGATAGAACCCAAAAGTCAGACTCAAATTCAGTGTCTAGGTTAAATAAAATAATATTTCAGAATGATGCACATAGGTGGTGGCATCTGAGAATCACCAACAAGAAGCATGTGTATACACATGAGCATGAGGGAGCAAAGGACATTGTCTTTGATTTTTTTTAAATAAGATTTTACTTATTTATTTGACACACACATACACGCACACACACACACAGAACATAAGCAGGGGGAGTGGCAGAGAGAGAGGGAGAAGCAGGCTCTCCACTGAGCAGGGAGCCCAATGCGGGGCTTGATCCCAGGATCCTGGGATAATGACTGGAGCTGAAGGCAGGTGCTTAACTGACTGAACCACCCAGGGACCCCTGTCTTTGCTTATAAAAGGGAAGATGAAAAGGTTAGAGACTTCCTACATGCAGAATGGGGCAAGTCAGAATGCAGCAGTTCCCAAGTGGTGGGATCGGAGTTCTCTTTCTACCCCACTCAAGGCCAGGTTCCTCCCAAGATGCATCTAGGATTAATAGTTTGGTGTCAAATCTTTCAGACCTTCTTCTATGCATGTATGTACATATAGTAGTTTTATTTTCCATGTGCATTTTTTATGTCAATTTAAGAGATTTTCTTTCTCTTTTATTTTATTGAGATAAAATTGATATACGACATTGTATTAGCATAAGGCATACAACGTAATGATTTGGTATATGTATATATTGTAAAATGATCACAATAAGTTTAGTTAACATTTATCATCTCACAATCAGGATTTTTTTCTTGTGGTAACAACTTTTAAGATAGACTGTCTTAGCAACTTTCAAATATACCTCATAGTATTGTTAACTACACTCATCATGCTCTACGTTACTTCCCTAGGACTTACTTATCTGGAAATTTGTATCTTTTGATCAACTCCACTTATTTCCTCCATCCTCTACCTTCTACTTCTGGCAACTATCAATTTGTTCTCTGTTTCTATGAGCTTGGCTTTTTTAGATTCCTCATGTAAGTGAGATCATAATAGTATTTGTCTTTGTCTGATTTGTTTCACTTTTGCCTGCAAGGTCTGTTCATGTTGTCACAAATGCCAGGATTTTCTTCTTTTTATGGCTGAATAATATGCCTCTATCTATCTATCTATCTATCTATCTATCTATCTATCATCTATCTATCATCTATCTATGTATCTATCATCATTTATCTATCATCTTTCTATCTTCATCATCATCTATCATCTATCTTTCTTCTATCAATGTATCTATCACAACTTCTTTAACCATTCATCTGTTGATGGACACTTAGGTTGTTTCTTTGTTTTGGTTATTGTAAATAATGTAGCAATGAACATGGGGATACATCTATCTCTTTGAGATAGTGATTTTGCTTCCTCTGGTTATATACTCAGAAGCGGAATTGCTAGAACATACAGTAGGTCTATTTTTAATTTTTTGAGGAACCTCCATACTGTTCTCTATAGTGGCTGCACCAATTTACGTTCCCCCCTAGAATACACAAGGGTTCCCTTTTCTCTACATCCTTGCCACCACTGACAACCATTCTAACAGGTGTGGTTTTGATTTGCATTTTCCTGATGAGTGATGTTGAGGATATTTTCATGTACCTATTGGCTATTTGTATGTCTGCTTTGGAAAAATGTCTACTTAGTTCATTTTTAAATTGGATTTTTTTTCTGTTGGGTTGTATGGGTTCTTTATAGATTTAGGATATTAACCCCTTATCAGATATATGATTTGCAAATATTTTCTTTTATTCTGTAGGTTGCCTTTTCATTTTGTTGATGGTTTCCTTTGTCATGTAGAAACTTTTTAGTTTGATGTAACCTTGCTTGTTTATTTTTGCTTTTGCTACTTTTGCTTTTGGAATCAAATTAATGTGCGTCTTCTGTATGTGTGGAATACTGTAGATAAGTAGATACAAGGTGACCGGCTTTTTTTCTTCTAATGATGTGTTTTGGAGATATTTCCATGTTGGCTTATGTATATCTGTAGATCATTCTTTGAAAAAGGCTGCATTTTCCTCAATATGGAGCTACCACTTTTCTATTTCATACTCAATGTTGATCCAAATGCAGAGCCACTTCCCTTGCCCCAGCTAGGACCAGGAACATCCTCCTCTTTACCTCCCTATAGCCCCTCTTGACACCAACAATAGAGTTTCCTTTCTTGTTCCTTGAGGTCTTCATCTTACTGCAGTTAAACCTCTTCCCCCGACAGCCAGCCAAGCCAGACCTTTGAGATACCACCTGGCTATAACTGAGTGGGAATGAGAAATCTTGCTGTCCGCATTCCTGTTCTTGATGAAAGTCCTCATGGGGAGAGATTTGGGAATCCTATACATGGCACAGTGACTTCTGATGTGCCTTCACAGCCATGGGACTTTGAATATACATGGTATATCTGGCACATTCTCATCTGAACTGAGATAGAGAATCCCATTTCTATTCTTTTACCACTTACTTTTTTGTAAGATCAAGACTCTGTGAACAGAGGAAAGGTATTTATGGGAGAGAGCCCACAAGGAGAAGAAAAGGACAAGTACTTGATAAAGGATTTCATGATTTGGAAAAACATATTTATAATTTCAGCCCTTGAAAGAGATGTTAAGGTTATAACAGATTTGTCCTAATCACATCTCCTCACACAGACATTGGTGCAGTTTCCTTGTAACAATACCAGGTAAGGAGATCAGATATTAGCTGAAAATAATTGGAAGGTCTGAGTGAACCATGGAACAAAGGTCACTGAGACATCTCTGTCTTCTCCACCCACATGCTAATGGAAGAGTTTTGTGGGATTTAATTTAATTGAAACAGTCAGAGTGGAAACCGCTGAAAACCTGCTGCTTCTATTTATTCTCTGGGTTTCTATGGAGAGATGAGCTCTGAGTGGTGATTCTTTTAGAGGGATCTATGAGGAAAATAGTTCCCCAGTGGTCTTGGGTAAAGTAGGTGGCTTCATTCAAAGGGTGACTTGAAAGGTGCTGTGGGGTGATGGGAAGGGGAGGAAAACAGAATTTATGTACACCTGGGTTTTTATCAATAATAATTATAATAATAAAATAATCATAGTTCATATTTTTTTTGAGTACTAACTGGGTTCTTTCACTGTCTCAGGCTTCAGATATCTATGAGGTGGGCACGGCAGAGTTGTTTTTCTCACTTGACTATTGTAGCTCAGAAAAATTAAGTCAGTTGTCTGAAGTCACACAGCCAGTGTGGGACAGTGCCAAAACTTGAAAATAGGTCATATGATTCTATAACTTTTGCTTTTAATGTCTATGTTACACAGCCATAGATGTAGAAATCCAAACGGAGGGAGGAGAAAGCACAGAAGAACAACAAATTGACTCTGGAGGGATCACAACGAACTGACTGCAAGATTATCAGCCATCATTTTAGACTTTCTGAGTATACTGGTAGACAGGTGTACAAGTCTCACAGTCACAGAGCTATTTCTAGGGGCTTGCAGTATTTCATTACCCTCTCCCACCACTTAATATCAAGAACACTGGAAAGTAAAGTGTATTTTCCTTAGAAGTCATATCATGGCTTGAGATTCCAGAGTTGTCCACTTCCTTTTTTAGGGATCAGGGGGACATGAGCATCTAAAGCATCTTGAAAGGAGTGCTTGACCATTCTGGATCAGAGGGAGGCCCTGCATTGTGTGGGCAGAGACAGGGTAGCCAGGGGAAGCCTTCACAGTGCAGGGTAGAGGCAACATCATCTCCAGGAAGGTCTCAAGTCAGAAGAGGGAGGGGAGAAAGAGCAATAAGGTCAGGAGGGCTTGGAATTTGGAGGGAGTTGGGATGTGGTGTGAGTGGAGCAGGCAGTTCTGAGGTGATGAATGGACAGTGGATGTGAAGGATCTGCCTTTGATGTAATACTGTCATGGGAGACAGGATTTCTCCCTTACAGGGCAGAGTGATGGACAGGGCCCAGGGCAAGGCCTTTAATACAGCATTAATTATGCCTGCTATTTGTATGGTGTTTTTAAATTTCCCAAATAATTCCATGCAATATGTTTGCTGCATTAAGCTGAATGAAATGGGATCTCTGATAATCTGGAAGTTGACATGCATCCATGCCCATTATGATAATTTTGGAAGAAGTCACTGACTCTGATGAGGTTTGGCACATCAGCTTCAACTTGTGGGGTGGCTTATTATTTCAAAACAAAATGGCAGCAAGTATGTTCCTGTGACTGCACTGGAACAGGGCCACAGTCCAGAGAACCATAGAGGAACATATCAGGGCTGGCTTCCTCTTAGTGAGAGATGGCGAGCAGGGTAGAGCTGAGAATTGCCTTTGATGTAGAAGGGAGACAAGAACTTCCTGGCACAGGGAGTCGGCAGAGTGTCAGTCCCCACCACTGGTGATCTCTTTTCTCTCTATCCCTACCAGCATTTCATCTGGCTCTCTCTCTCTCTCTCTCTGGCAACAGTGGGGGGCTACTGGTACCCTTAGTTCTGAAGGGGCGGACTGAGGGAACACTGTTGCCAGAACCTGACAGGGGCTAGCCTAGGGAAGAGGGGGGCAGCCATTGCCAGACTGACCACGCAGAGAGTAAGTGGGGTTGGACTGGTAGGAAGTAAATATTCTGACCTCACCCCTCACTCAAGCCTTCCAGTCTCCTGCTGGTACTTGCATTGGTTGGGTGATGATCTCAAAGACAGAGATCAAGCCCAGGTCAGCCTCCATCATGCAGAACAGGATAGAGAAGGGCAGAGAATGGATCTGGGGTGGGGGACATAAATGGAGAAAACCAACATTAAGCTGCTCTAGATGCTTTATTAGTTAGGAGAGGCAATAATCCTCCTTTTTTTGCTCAAGCCAGGTTTGGGTGGCTATTCTATCACTTATACTGTGAAAGTCCCATGTGCAACATGATGCTTGCTAGCTAGCTATTGTAGTTGGTGGTTATAGCACTGCCCTTCATCCACAGTTTCGCTCTCTATAGTTTCAGTTACCTGTGGTCAGCCGTGGTCCAGAAGCAGGTGATCTTCCTCCTGACTTATTGTCAGAAGATCAGAAGTGGCCTAATGCTACATCACGATGCCTAGTCATTCAGCTTGCCTTGTCTCATCAGGTAGGCATTTTATTTTCTCACATCCTCATAAGAAGAAGGGTGAGTATAGTATAATAAGGTATTTTGAGAGTGAGAGACCGCATTCACATAACTTTTATTACAATTACAATATATTGTTATAATAATTCTATTTTATTATTAGTTAATTGTTTTTAATCTCTTACTGTGTCCGATTTATAAATCAAACTTTATTATAGGTATGTATGTATAGGAAAAATGTAGTATTTATAGGATTTGGTACTATCCATGGTTTGAGGTAGGTTTCATCTTCCCAACTGTGTATTCTCGACAAAGTGTCTGGCACAGCATATCTAAGCACTCAGTAAGTGCTTGCTGAAGTGAATCAGACTGACTCCTAGGGCAGAGAAAATAGCTTATCCAAAGACACAAGGCACATTTACCGTGTATACCACTATAGCAGGAAGTGTGGGTGTTGGAATGGGTGGTGCTTAGCTGCACCAGGAGGACAACCTGGGCTGCTTCACTCCTGCCATGAAGGCAGAGAACACTTTGACTCCTTGAAGAATAGTTTGGGCAAGAGTGCAGGAGGGTGGGAGGGAGCGAGGAGAAGAGTATCTGTGCTCCATCCCATCCAGTCTATGGGGAGTGATTCAGCCACATGGACCCTAATGGGCAGTAAAGCCAAGGTGGAATTTCACAGGGACAATGAAGTGTTCAGCAGGAAAAACTAGAGCAGAACCTCAATGTTAAAAGAGCCCATAGAAGAGGGATCCCTGGGTGGCACAGCAGTTTGGCGCCTGCCTTTGGCCCAGGGCATGATCCTGGAGACCCGGGATCGAATCCCACGTCGGGCTCCCGGTGCATGGAGCTTGCTTCACCCTCTGCCTATGTCTCTGCCTCTCTCTCTCTCTCTCTCTCTATCATAAATAAATAAAAATTAAAAAAATAAACCTATTAGAAGAGATGCCTGGGTGTCTCAGTGGTTGAGCATCTGCCTTAGGCTCAGGTCATGATTCTGGGGTCCCTGGATTGAGTCCCGCATTGGGTTCCCCACATGGAGCCTGCTTCTCCCTTTGCCTGTGTCTCTGCCTCTCTCTGTGTGTCTCTCATGAATAAATAAATAAAATCTTTTTTTTTTTTAAAGAGCCCATGGAAATCATCTCATGGAATCCTCAACATGTGAAGCTGTCAGGGTGGGATTGGGGTGGGAGGGCAGGCTGAATGACTGTCAAGTACTGGCATAGAGTTGACGATCTGGTATAACATGCTAATACTTGAGGAGAAAAAGAAATTGCAAGCCAGGGTGAAAATATTCAAGGAAGGGTTCTGATTGGCCTGGCTGGCTTCTATATCCATCATTCTATTAGTTACAGAGGACCAGGAGATCTCCTGCTTCTTTCTGAACCACTTATCAGAAGTGGTGAGGGAAGGGAAGCTGGGAAGACATAAACTATGGATTCTGTTTTGTACCATCTCAGTCAATCTGGAAGCAGTATCTATAGCTTGTTTTTTGCAGACAGAGTGGCAGAGATTGCATACCAGAGAGGGCAGTCTGTGGTTTTAAGGGACCATGAAATGCTACAGGCAAGAGAGATGTGGGACATTCTAAAACAGTTGGCTAGAAAGTGCCAAGGAACACAGTCAAACCCTGACTGCATTTTTGGCATTCAAATTAGTATGCCCCGAGGCAGTGTTTCTCCAAGTGTGGTCTGGGGATCCCTGGGGGCCTCCGAGACCCTTTCAGAGAGTCCTCAAGGTCAAAACTATTTTTATAAGACTATCGGATGCTGCTTATGTCACTCCCATTCTCTCACAAATGTACAGTGGAGAACGAGAGAGATGTTCCAAGGGAGTGGCTGGCATGTGATAAAGCTACACATTGATTGTAGAAGCAGGGATGAGAACCCTGCTATCCCGTGAAGCCAGACATCAAAGGGATCTGCAAAAATGTAAAACAGGGCTGCTCTACTCATTCTTTTCTGTTTTGTTTCAAAAGTAGTGATTTTACATAAAAATAAATTATTTATGTTAACCATGCAATGGATTCCTTTTTGTAATTTTTGAGATTAATTGATATATAACTATTTTCAAAAATTCTCAGTTTTAGTTTCTAATATAGTATTAACAGATATAACCCATATGAACAAAAGCTTTTTGGAGTCCTCATTAATTTATAACAGTGTAGAGGGGTTCTGGGACCAAAGAATTTAAGAATCATTGCCTTAAATTCGTGTTAAAACCCTGGATGAACAAAGGAGGAGAATTCATGTTTTTCCAGTTTGCATTTTGTTGCAGGCAGTTTGTTTTAATGTTGAGGTTATACTGAACAAACAGTAATACTTGCCATCCTGCGGAAAGAGTCCCATGCAGGGAGTCATGGAAAGATCATGTGTGGAATTTGGGCAGACCCTCTTTTTTTTTTTTTAAAAAAAAAAAAGATTTTATTAATTAGAGGAGACACACGGAGAGGCAGAGACACAGGCAGAGGGAGAAGCAGGCTCCCTGAGGGGACTCGAGCCGGGGACCCGGGGATCACGACCTGAACCAAAGGCAGACGCTGGACCACTGAGAGCCACCCAGGCCTGGGCAGACCCTCTTGTCTTTAACTCCTTGTTCCGGGGTGTGTGTTGGGGAACAGATCATGATGAAATTTCTTATTGTTTTTGAATTGTAATTGCTCATCGCTAAAATGTGGATGGTAACAGCTGCCCATCTCACGGGGATTTTGCGAAGGTGAAATGAGATGTTTATGAAGGCATCTAACCCATTGCCAGGTAGTAACAGGTGCTTCATAAATATTAGTCCCTTTTTTTTCCTCTCAGGTGATTCAAAGGATCGGTCACTTCAGAGTCGCCAGTAAGAGTTCTTGTCCTCTGTGGTTCTCAAAGACAATTCTGATCTCTGGCCTTATCTGGCCCCATTAGTCTCCTGTCTCTGAAGGATCAATTCATTGGCTCATGGGACCTTTCTTTTTACAAGGCCAGTGCCACTGAATGATATTTTCTGGATTTGCTTACTCTTCGTGGGTACAGTGAGGCCGCAAGGGAGAAATTTACATATGGATGCATTTTACACAAACACCTTGCAGTCCTCTGTCTTTGGGATCCATATTGGCCTGGAAGGGAGGGGAAAAGCCTCCCAGAAAGTTACCTAGCAACTGTTGGAGTTCAGGTGAAATCTGCTAATTAGATTGGTATGAAGTGTGGCTGGCAAGGGATTGCCTAGCAACCAGCAGCCTCCTGGACCTCTACTGCAGATTTTGGTGGAGGGGCACCCATCGCCTCCAGAAGGGCTTCCCAGCGTTGCTGACTCATGGGAAATTTCAACCAAATCGAGCCACCCTGACAGTTGCTTTCTGGTTCTCTCCAACTCTTTCTCCTACCCTATTCCCCTTTCTCTGTTTCTTTTCATCAAACAATCAACCTGGCAGCTAGAAGAAAGTTGGAATTTGGGTAGGGGGCAAGGAGGAAAGCCTCGTGGAAAGAGCATGAATTTTGGAGCCAAGGAACTATGGGCCTCAAACCCATTGTGCCACTTACTGGGTCTGCCAGTTAGATAAGCGGCCTCATCTCTCTGAGTGAGTTTTTCATCTGTGAAACAGGACATAACAGAGCCAGGCTCAGAAGGCTATGGGGAGCTTTATATTAACTAAGACCCAGACTAACTGGCACATGGTGAGACTCACTAAACCTTTCTTCCTGCCCCTCCCTCTCTTTGCAAATTAGATATTCCTGACTCTGTAGGGAATCAATCAGAAGGATTTAAATATTAGAAACACACGCCTAAGCCATAAACACTAGAGAGGAGTAGACTGCACTTATTCACACATAAGACTATATTTTATATAAATCTATTGGGAACCACTCCTCCTGCCAGTTCTTCTAAACTGGAGCTCCAGAAGTAGAAAAAGGGAACAAAATACATAGGTGAAGGTTGGGTTTTGTTACTATTGTTTTGTTTTTAATCATCGTGCCCATAGAAGATGCTATTAGATCATGAATCTGCTTGCATCAGAAGCATTTGGATGCTGTGGTAGACAGAAGAACGGTCCTCGAAGAAGTCCAGGTCCTAATCCCCACAATCTGTATAGGTTTCTTTATGCAGTGAAAGGAATTTTGCAGATGTGATTAAGCTAAGGATCTTGAGAAGATTACTTGGATTGTCATCACTGTCCTTATAAGGGAAAGAGGAGGAAGGAGAGGGGAGGCGCTACCCTGCTGGTTCTGAAGAATGAAAGGGTCACAAGTCAAGGAATGTGGTGGCCTCTAAAAGCTAGAGAGGGGAACCAATTCTCCCCTATAGCCTCTGAAAGGAATCCAGCTCCATTAACGACTTTAGCCTGGTGAGAGTCATTTTGGACTCTCCATTTCTGCAATGGAAAGATAACAAATTTATGTTGCTTTTAAGCTAAGCTTATGATAATTTGTCACAGCAGCAACAGGAAACTAATAAGGTGACTTTGAGAGTTTGGGGGGCTCAGACATCTGGAAACATGACCCCGCTGTGCTCCCACACCTGCCCTTGACTAGTCGAGAGAGGTTGATTCTTTCCTCTGAAGCTGTTTTTTGTAAAACTATTTATTGAAGGTATTGGACTAAACCGGCATCTCTCCTGGGTCTCTTCTAGTCTGACTTTTGTATGGCTCTGTGCTCTGGGAGTGTCTAGTGGAGACAGTTGCAGTGCATAACTAAAAATGTTGCTAGGTTCTTTGGGGGGCTTGTGTTCACTCAACAAACTGGTACTTAATAGGTGCCAGGTGCTGTGCTAATTGTGGGAATATAAAGACAAATAACCTGTTTCTGCTCTTGTAGAAATCAGAGTCCAGTGGGAAAGGGAGACAGGAGGGTGAGACACAGGTGGCTAGGTCAGGGGAGTCATGGGTGGGGGGTCGGGGGCTGGGTTAAGGCGGTGTGAAGGTGGCAGCAAGGTTGCCCTGAAGGGGTAAAGATGAGGTTTGTTTAGCAGGAGGGGAGAGGAGGGAGGTGTGCTCCCATAGAGCCTGTGCAAGGCAGGGAGATGTGGGTGCTGGCTGTGCGGGTGTCCGCAGAGGAAACCCAGCTGGATGCGTGTGGGAGGGAGCTGTGTGTTCAGGCTGGGATGGAAGGCAGGAGTCAGAGCCTGGAGGACATCATAAGTCACACTCAGGGCAGCGGGGAGCCTCTAAAAGCTTTCCATGGGGCCTGGCAAGATATCCTTCATGTGCTGTGATCATTTTTCACTTTGATGTTTTCAAACTAGAGAGACTATGGGGTAAAGAGACTTGCCAACACATTTCTATTCCATTGTAGATATTAAAGAATGTGAAGACCTAGAGAAAAATATGTTAAAGCACTGCCTCTGGAGCTGAAATGCTTGGGTTTAAATCTTGATTCCGTTGCTTGCTAGCTGGGTGCAGCCTTGGGCACATTGCTTAGCATTTTGGTGCCTCAGTTTCCTTGTTCATAAAATGGGATAATAGCAGAATGGCTCCAGAGAATTAAAGGAATATAATAAAATGCTTAAAACATCACCTAGAATATAGCTAGTGTTCTATAAGTCATTGCTATTATAATTTTTGATAGGATCCTACACACTGGGGTCCTTTTGAACACGACCCTCAAAAGCACAGTTTGGTGTGAGGGAGGCAATTGTCTTAGACTATGTCCAAGGGGCCTCATTACTGTGTATGGTATGATTACCAGGGTGGTCCTTGTTAAAAATACCTATTCTCTTTTAACTGTTTGGCAGCAAAGACTCCAAAGAGACATTAAAGTGACACTCTGGGATATTTCTGGAATGTTCTCTCTAGGTGCCCTCTGGTGCCCCCACCTGGATAGTCCTGCCAGGATAGCCCAAAGCAAAACTTAGGTGAAAGCCAGGCTCATCTTTGGCTTCCTCTACTGCCTGTTGAGTGGGTCTACCAGGCTGTTTGACCTCAGGCAAGGCGCTCCACCTCTTAGGCTTAGCTTTCTCACTCATGAACAGGGGATAATGATAACACTGCCTTCACCTAACTCAAAGAACCATCATCCACTGTATTAGTTCCTATTGCTGTGTGCCAAGTTATACCAAAATGTAGTGGTTAAAAAAAACGAGCATTTATTATCTCTGGGTTTCTGTTGGCTGGGAATCTGGACCCAGCTGAGCCGGGTGGCTCTGGTTTTGAGTCTCTCATGAGGTTTCTGTTAAGCCGTAGACCAAGGTTACAGTCATCTCAAGGCTCAACAGGGGCTGGAGAATCTGCTTTCCAGATCATTCACACAGCCTTGGTTCCTGTTTTCATCTGTAGGGCTCCATAACAAAATACCACAGGCCAGCGGCTTAAATAGCAGAAATTTATTTTCTCACAATTCTGTGGGTTGCAAGTCTAAGATCAAGGGGCCAGCAGGTCTGCTTTTTTCTGCGGCCTCTCTCCTTGGCTTGTAGATGGTCACCTTCTTGCTGTGTCCTCACATGGCTTTTTCTTGGTGCATGTGAATCCCTGGTATCCCAGCAGTCATATTGGATTCGGGCTCCACCTTTATTATTATTATTTAACCTTAATGACCTCTTTGAAGACTCTATCTTCAAGTATAGGCAGACCGCGGGTCAGGGCTTTAAGCCTTGAATTTTGGGGAAACACAATTCAGTCTGTAAAGTTCCTTACAACATAGACCTCTCCATAAGCTCCCTCAGTGTCCTCACTACATGGCAGCTGGGGATCCTCGAGGGTCAGAAAGTATACACCCTGGCCACAGTCTTTTTATGACCTGATCTTGGAGGACCTGATCCTGTCACTTTTGCTGTATCCTGATTGTTAGAACCGAGTCACTCAGTTCTGCCCACACTCAAGGAGGGGAGACCACAGGAGGAGGGATCACCAGGGCCAGCATAGAGGCTGTCAGTCATTTGTTCATACAACAAAAATTTACTGAGTGCCTACTCTGTCCCTTGGTGCAGCAACAGCAAATAAGACACATGAGATTCTGTACCTCCTAGAGCTTGCACTCTGTTAGGAAAGATAAGCTCTATATCTATAGTTATCTAGAGAAATATCTAGATCTAGAGCTACTTCTGGAGAAGTAGATAGAGATAGGGATCTATCTGTATTCAGGGTCAGGTAGTGATTGGTGCTCTGCAGGAATATAGAGCAGGATGGGGATGGTGGAATGAGAGAGATGTATCTACTGATGTGGGCATGGGAGTCTCTTACTGGGGTGACAGGCTGGCAGTGAGGGAAAAGTGGATATCTGGGGGGGAAGAGCCTGTGCTGTTTTGCTGCACAAATGAAACAAAATCACATCTGAGAAAGTACCTCATCAATGGAGAAGTGTCATGCAACTGGTATTATTGGTATTATTATTATGATTATGATTATTATTATTATTGTTGGCAGTTTTTGCTGCCCACCCACTCATGTCTGCTTCTTCCAATCTGCCTTGTTAAGAGATTAGCTAATAAATGTTTAGAAGGTTATATGTCTGGAGTTATTGCTTTTTTTCCCCCATAGAGGGAATATCTTTGTTGTTTCTTCTGATTACATAGTGATATAGTGTATATATTGTAAACAAAATCCAAACAATATAGGCAGTTAAATTATCAGAAGAATTCTGTGACCAAGAATTAGGCTTTGACTGAGAGAAATAAAATGTACTGAATGCTGCTGATCCTGGGTGCTGTTTAGGTGGAACATCACAGATGAGCTCCCCTACACTCTGAGAGCTGCGTATGATCACTCTGACTTTACAAATGGGGCAAGGGGTGCTCTTGTGCCCCATGTCCACAGGGTTGGGATGCAGATCAGGGTCCCCATCCATGCTGGTTTCCTCTAAATGGTGCTATTCTTGCTGAATAGATGTTCGTGAGTAGATGTCTACATTGGTAGATGTTATTTTGAGAAGAGGTGGGCAGGGACTTGCCAATTCCCCTTAGCATTGATCTTCTGTCCTCAGCCAGTCTCTGCTTTTCCTGTAAGGGAGATCAGAGGAAATGCCAGCACAGTGTTTATAGTTCACATTCTGTTTTCTGACTCAGATGGCCTAATGGGTGTTTTCCCTGCTAAGGTGTTTTCTGTTAGGGCAGGCTGGGTGGCTCAGCGGTTTAGCGCCCCCTTCAGCCCAGGGCGTGATCCTGGAGACCCAGGATAGAGTCCCATGTTGGGCTCCCTGCATGGAGCCTGTTTCTCCCTCTGCCTGTATCTGTGTCTCTCTCTCTCTCTCTCTCTGTGTTTCTCATGAATGAATAAATAAAATCTTAAAAAAAGAGTATCCTATCATAAAAAAAGATGTTTTCTGTTATTGTTCATAGAAAAAAAAACAGAAGAGGAATTCCTTAATGAGGAGGATGTCATCACACTACTTGATGTGTGTGATCTCCATCTCCATGTACAATGCACATCATTAAAATATGAGACCAAACAATAGGGCAAGAAGACTTGACTCTTCCAAATCATCTGGCCTCTCTGCCACCACTTCCTTTCTTTAGAAACAATATAATTAACATTTCTTGAGCATGTACTGGTGTGCCAGGCACGACTCTAAATCTTTTTTTAGGAATTAATTAATCAAATCTCAGACAAATGCCTACAGATGGAATGCCTGAACTAGAGGGTAGATATATGTTTAACGTTTTAAGAAACTGCCAACCATTTTTCCAAACCGAATATTCCATTTTACATCTCACCAGAAACATATGAGAATCATAGTTACTTTTCAGGTGCTGTCAATCATTTTCATTTTACCAAGTTTAATGTATGTGGAATGGTATTTCATCATGGTTTTAGTTTCCCTGAGGACTAATGATACTGAATATTTTTACATGTGCTTATTATTTGTGTAAAATTCATTTTCAAATCTTTCTTATAATTAAATAATTAATTTGGGGGTGCCTGGGTGCTCAGTCAGTTGAGCATCCAGCTCTTGATTTCAGCTTACATCATGATCTCAAGGTCCTGAGATTGAGTTCCATCTTGGGCTCTGTGCTCAGTACAGAGTCTGCTTGTCCCTCTCTGTCCCCCTGCTTGCTTTTATGCTTTCCCTTTCTCTCTCAAATAATAACTACATACATACAATCTAAAAAAAATTAAGGCTATGAATTTTCCTCTGAGTATGGGTATAGCCATATCCCAAAGAGATTAAAAAGAAGTGGTCTATTTTTTTTGGCCCTAAATTTTATTTCTAAAAAAATAAATTGTTATTTTATTTTATTTCTAAATTGTTTCATTTCCTAAGTTATTTAAAGAATCATTTCCAGGTTTACTCAGTGGTTAAAACTTTTTACTTGCTTCTCTTTAAATTATTTGCTTCTGAATTTATGACATTGTAGTCAGTGAGCATGACCTGCAAATAATAACTTTTGAGAAGAAACATATAGTTATGGGCAAGTACATGATCACTATTTTTCAATCTTCTATAGACATGAAGAATATATTCTTTTTTAACAAAGTGTACATGGTTCTCTTTCTACATCTCTTTTAAATCAAGATCGATAATTATGTTGCTAAAATAATTTATATACTTATTCCTTTTTTGTCTATGTAAAGAAAAAATTGAAGAGAGTTGTTTTAGACTGTCTGGCTATGCTTTTCTTTCTTTTTTACTGAATTCTCTCTGCATTTCTAAGAGCTGTTGCCTTCAATATTGCTTACTACATACATTTTCATATATTTATTATTTATAACTTTTTCATGGAGTGACTGTCATTTATAATATCCTCCTTTAAACTGTTTAGATTCTTTGTCTAACACTTTATCTTCAGCCCTTTAATATTTCTACCCCTGTTTATTTCTGTTTGCTTTACTCAATATCTGTTTGCTCAGCCAATGTTTCTCGACTTCACTGTGTCATTTTGTTTTAGGCTCATCTCATCTTTTTTAAAGATTTTTATTTATTTATTAATTTATTTGAGAGGGGAATGGGAGGAACAGAGGGAGAGTGACTAGCAGACTCCCTGCTGACTACAGAGCTGAGATCAGGACTTGAGCCAAAATCAAGAGTTGGGCACTTAACCTACTGAGCCACTCAAGCACCCCGTAGGTTCACCTCTTTTAAACAACACATAATTCCATTTTTATTTTTCAAATCTGTTCTAAGGATCTTGACTTTCTTTTTTAAAGATTTTATTTATTCACTCATGAGAGACACACAGAGAAAGAGAGAGAGGCAGAGACACAGGCAGAGGGAGAAACAGGCTCCACGTGGGACTCGATTCCAGGTCTCCAGGATCACGCCCTGGGCTGAAGGTGGCGCTAAACCGCTGAGCCACCCAGGCTGCCTGATCTTGACTTTTTTATAGCAGAATTCACCTCTCTTACATTTATTTGGCATCCAGGATGTGTGGTCTTATTCTTGCTGTTTAGTTTTATGCTATTTGTCATAATTTTTTTTGTTTCCTCATTTCCCCATTATTTGTATTTATTAAATTAATGAAATATTCTTTTTTTTACTGTTTCTTTCTAGTTGGAAATTGGAAGTTCTAGTGTGCATTTATATTCTGTTTACATTTAAACATTTATTTATATTTATTTATTTATTTATTTATTTATTTATTTATTTATTTATGATAGTCACAGAGAGAGAGAGGGGCAGAGACACAGGCAGAGGGAGAAGCAGGCTCCATGCACCGGGAGCCCGATGTGGGATTCGATCCCGGGTCTCCAGGATCGCGCTCTGGGCCAAAGGCAGGCGCCAAACCGCTGCGCCACCCAGGGATCCCTACATTTAAACATTTAATATACATATTTAAACTTATATTTTGCTAATGGTTACAAAAATGAAATAATAATCATATCCCTTTAGTTCTGTTGAAATAATTAGGAATTTTAGTTTTATGTTAACTTTATCCTTTTTCTTTTCATTTCCTCTCTCTCTCTAAAAAGAGAGAGAGAGAGAGAGAGAGAGAGAGAGAGAGAGAGAATCTTAAGCAGGCTCCCTGCCCAGGGCAGAGCCTGATGTGGGGCTTGATCTCATGACCCTGAGATTATGACCTGAGCTGAAATCAAGAGTAGGATACTTAACCAATTAAGCCATGCAGGTGCCCCTATGTTAACTTTTTTCCTTTTTTTTTTTTATAAAAGATTTTTTTTATTTATTCATGGCAGACACACAGAGAGAGCAGGCCCCACGGAGGGAGCCCCATTTGGGACTCGATCCCCGATCCCCCGGTACTCCAGGATCACACCCTGGGCTGAAGGGGGGAGCTCAACCACTGAGCCACCCAGGTGTCCCATTAACCTTTTTTCTTTCTTTTTTTCCCTCCATTAACCTTTTTTCTTAGAGCATGTCTTTTGTAGTTCAAGAATCCATTAACAGTTGCGTTGCAGTTTTAAGTCACATTTTCATCATTTGCTTAGATTTTATTATTAATAAGTGTTTATTCACTTTGTTGTAGAGGGGCATTTTGACCTCTTTGTTCATTTACTTGAGGACAGGGACCATTAAAAAAAGCTTCTTATATTCCCCCAGAGCCTTACACACAATAAGCAGTTCATGCTGGTAGTGTGATGTTGGGGACAGGATTGGCCTTGAAGTGTGACTTGTGTTTGTCTCAGCTCTGTCACCCATCATTGTCATGAGTATAAGTGATCTATTAACCCCACTGATCCTCAGCTTCCTCAGCTCCAAGATAGTAATAACTAGCAGGCTACTTAATAAGGGTAAGAGGATCACATCTGTAACAATTTTGAGATCTGCAGTGCACATGGCTGAATCAACTGATGGATGTGTGGGAAACGAAGAAAAACTGAGAGGAAGCCCAGAGATGGATGTATCCTGAACGTGAAGACTGCTCCCTGGAGCCTTTCTCAGCAGACTTTGCTTCGTAGCTGTGTTTTTTTTTGTTTTGTTTTTAAGATTTTATTTATTTATTCATGAGAGACTCAGAGAGAGAGAGAGAGGCAGAGATTTGGGCAGAAGAAGCAGGCTCCCTATGGGGAGCCCCATGTGGGACTTGATCCCTGAGCTCTGGGATCATGCCCTGAGCCGAGGGCAGATGCTCAACCACACCACTGAGCCACCAGGTGCCCTCAGCTGGCTAGTGTCTTGGGTGAGTTTGGCCGAGAAGTGGCTGCACAACGTAGGGGAGGTGCTGGCAAGAGTGTGGGGCTTTGTGAGCCCACACGTGCAGCCAGGTGGGGGCCCCAGTTTAGAGGCAGCCTGCTCACTGTGCAGGCAGGTGCCCACTGGTGTGATGCAGTCCTGCTAGTAATGGGGGGTGGGGCGCAGTCCCCCAGAAAGCGTTGTTGGAAGGGCACAAGGGCATACTCGCTTTCCAGTGAGTTTGTGTGCTCAGCTTGATCTCTCCTTCCCCCTGGGAGCCCTCACATTCATCTTTATCCTCTCCCATTTTCCCCTGACCCTTGGCTCTAGTTTTTGTAACTATTTTATTTATTGATGAGAGAGAGAGAGAGAGAGAGAGAGAGAGAGAGAGAGAGAGAGAAAGGAGCAGTGGGGGGAAGGGGAGGGAGAGGGAGAAAATCCGAAGCCAACTGTGCACAGAGCCAGACGTGGATCATGACCTGAGCCAAAACCAAGAGTTGGATGTTCAACCGACTGAGCCACCCAGGGACCCATCGCCTTGCTCTACTTTTAATGCTACTTAAAAATTTTTAAGGTTTGCATTTATTAAAAAGCTCCCTCTCTCGCTCTTGCATGCTGTCTGTCTCCCTGTCTCCCTCATCTCTACTGTTTTTAAATTTTTATTTATTATTTTTTTTAAGATTTACTTATGCATGAAAGACACAAAGAGAGCAAGACAAAGACATAGGCAGAGGGAGAAGCAGGCTCCATGCAGGAAGCCTGATGCGGGACTTGATCCTGGTACCCCAGGATCACCCCCTGAGTGGAAGGCAGATGCTCAACTGCTGAGCCATTCAGGCATCCCTCTATTGTTTTTTTTTTTTTTTTTTTAAATCTGGGAACTTTGTGCCCAATCTGGCCCAGTTTGATGTTTATTTGCTTTCTATTTTTCACAAGGATGAGAGGAATCCCCATGGCAGGGAAGAGGCAGCCGGTTGACCTTTCTTGGCTTTTTTTGCTGGGGTTACTTGCTTCCTACAGTATGTCTGCCCACTCCCTTAGCCTGCTCTCTGGCATTTCTGCTGAAGTGTTTCTAAGTGCTCAGGGCCTGAGCCACACTGAGCCAGGTTTGCTCTCAACTGTGTCTCACGCAAGGCTCCCCTTTACCCATTCTGTGCTTGATATCAGGGGGTGGTACATCCTTTGCTCTACTTGAGACCCTCCCCTATAATGAACTTTTTTAGTTTTGGATCATCAGAAAGGTGCAGGGGTAACAAGGAGAGTTCTCAAATACTCTTCACCTAGTTCCTGTTAACATGAACATCTTTTGGCCCAATGCTATTAACTAAATGACATATTTCAGAATTCACTGGGTTTTCCACTAATGTCCTTTTCTAGCTCAAGATCCAGTCCATGATCCCACATTGCATTTAGTTCTTGTGGGCCTGTAGCTTCCTCCCATCTATGATAGCTTCTCAGTCTTTTACTGCTTTTTACGATCTTGAAGGTTTTGGAGAGCACCTCATTTTAATTTAGGGGAACACAAGTTCTCTTGCATTTGGAAAGGAGCAAGAATAAAGTAATTCATGATTTTCCACCATCTAAGAGTAAAAATCTCCTCTCACATAAGCCATTTTCCTGGTAGTGACATTGACATTCTCAGAAGATTACTTAAAAGGCAGTTGGAGTGATTTTATTCCCTCTCCAGAAGTTTGACTATTTAATTATTTATCTTCATGACCCTGACCTTAGTATATGAATAGAGTGTGTGGAGTCGACAGGTTAATGATGCCCTTGCGTGATGTTATACACAGTCCTGCCCACTCTCCCCACAGGCTGCATAGCTGGGCTAGGATTTGGAAAGATGAGCATCTTTGCAGGGGCCACCCCTGCCCTGGCATCTGGGGATACATATTTCCCTCTGTCTCCACCTCTGTGGGGATACAGAATCTAAATGAGGACAACAAGCAATGACAGCCCAGATGTCATTATCCGAGAGACCAAAACCCAACAAGGCCCACTTTATCTGAGTTTGGCACCTGGGTATGTCTCATGTAGGGCACCCCAGGCTTCCCTACATCAGGATAGTGGGAAATGTGGTTACAGTGACTATCAAGGCCCCCAGAAAGGGAAAGGATGGAAAGACACAGCAAAGAAGCACTGCATGAGCCTGGAATGGAGAAGAAGAAATGCACAAAGAGCAATTCGTCTTCCCTTTCAGGTCCAGCGTGTGCATGTGGCTGTCCTGTGGCTGGCTGAGCTTCCTCATTCTCTGCCTCCTACATGTGTGAATGGCTGGCTCCTCAGGAGAAGGAAGCTCTACAAAGTCCAGAGTAGGATGATTGATCTGATCTTCCAGAAAGATCTCTGGAACTGCACAGAGTCCTGACTTGGGATTCAGAATGGGTGGCAATGCTTCTGGACAGCGAGTAAGCTTTCATATTGTGGAAGAAACACTGGATGGTGCTAGCTCTGCTAACTGGTGATGAGATTTGAGGTCATTCATTATCCTTGGCTTCCTTGTTTGTAACAAAGAAAGGGGGAGTGTATTGGATAATTCTAAGTTTCCTTCAAAATCTAGCAAACTGATTCTTATTTAGCTCCATTACACCCAAGAGAGCCCAGCTCACCTCCTTTTCTCTTAGTGCTATGATGTGAGAACTTTGGGAAGCATCATGGTAGTGGAGGGTATACTTTCAGCCATCCAACATCCACTTTCCATTCCTAACCATGCCCCAAAATCTTTTTTTGACAATTACCAATTCCACAGTGCTTTTAGTCTGATGGCATCCTGTCCTTCCATAAACACAGAGATATGTGACCAAACCAGGCCAATCAGATGATCCTTTTCAGGAATTAGAATCTTGAGCAAATAGGAAAAGCCTGCAAATGCCTGGTGTTGCCCACTGGTGGCATCTTGATCTTGCCATCCCTCTACTTGCTGCTTCCAGGAGCTGTCTATGCCCTAGTAGTGTCCATGCTGGGGTCCTGCCTTCCAACTGACTCTGAGAGCCTCTAATCTCCTTTGGTGTTACTACCTTTTCCATAATTAGGCAAAATCAGTTTCTTTTCCTTGCCACCATAGATCTGTAAATAGTGAAGAATTTTCCGCTTAACTTCTTAAATGTGAACTTGTAGCAAGAATCTTTGCTTTGAATTTCAGACATTTCCAGAGTTCTGGAAAGTACTGGTCATGCCACCCAGTGATATTCAGGCTCTGGAATGAAACAGACCTAAGCCAAATTGGATGTGACATTTTGTGGCTCCTTCGCTCATGGGTAGCCCTGGATAACTCTCCAAAACTCCCTAAGTCTTGGTTTTCTTGCCTATTAAATAGAAAATAATAATACCAGCTACATAGAATGATTGTAAAGATTAAAAAGATATTTATATTTATGTTAAGTCCTCAAGAAACTCTTAATCTGAAGTTTTGTTGTTGTTTTTTTTTTTAATAGAAGGGAGGGAGGGACAGAGGGAGAAGGAGAGACAATCTCAAGCAGACTCTCTGCTGATCATGGAGCTAGATGCAGGACTCTATCCTATAACCCTGAGATCAAGACCTGAGCTGAAATCAAGAATGGGATGCTCAACTGACTGAGCCCCCCCAAGCACCTTTGAATCCAGTGTTGACTGCAATCAAGAAAACTTGGGCGGATTGTGGCACCATGTTGGATCTCATCACCTCCACTGTACACATAGGAATTGAGACACGAAGCAGTTACAGAACTTGCTCAGAGCCTCCTGAAGCACTTGATGTGCTCTGATGTTCTCTGACAGAGAGAAGACTGGGCAGGCAGACCCATATCACACACACACTGGGGGATCCGTGTGCTTTTTGAATCCCTTGCCTTATCTCTGGGAAGGTTCTGTCACTGCAGTCAGGGAAAGGGACAGCCTTATTAGTAGGCAGGACTCAGAGCCTGTGCTCCTGGATTTGTTCTTTTTTTAAAAAAGATTTTATTTATTTATTTGACACACACAGAGAGAGAGAGAGAACAGAAGCAGCGGGAGCAGCAGCAGAGAGAGAGGGAAGAAGCAGGCTCCCCACAGAGCAGGGAGCCCCATGTGGGGCTTGATACTAGGATCCCGGGATCATGACCTGAGCCAAAGGCAGATGCTTAAATCGACTGAGCCACTCAGGTGCCCCTAGATTTGTTCTTGAAGTGAATTTTCACTGTGTTTATTATAAGCAACAAGGCAGCTGCTGTTTCCTGTTGGCTCGACTTCCTTCTCCTTAAGTTACCAAACCTCAAGGATCAGGGAAGGCGAGCAGGAAGGGGAGGCAAGACAGGGTTAAAACAGGACTCTGTTTTCAGCAAGGGATGAATTTCCCGGCAGCTGTTCCCACTTAGTCCGGATGTATCGATAGGATGTAAAGATGTGCTTCATCGCTCAGCCCTGGTTGCAGCTCTGAAGATAGAGATCAGCTCTCATCTTGGAGATCTGGCCCAGGGACCAGACATCTGCTGCCGAGGCCAGAGGGAGGACTGGCCAGCGCTCTGGCCACACGCTGGCACAGCCAAGGGAGCTGGAGCAGGGCCGTGGGCTGTAAACATTGGCTTGAACAAGTCATCTAGTCAAGCAGCCAGAGGGATGGGAGGGGCACCCTCACATCTAGAGCCTCCTGGAGTGAGAGACACAGTGACAGTCCCATTCAATACTTACTTCATTTCATCTGCATGTCAACCCTCCTTCCCCAACCTTATTTTATTATCTTACTCTATACACAGGAAACCAAAGCTTGGGGGAGATTCCGTGTATCTGGGCAGGACAGAGAACAGAATCAGGATTCAAGATCAGATTCTGCTTGACTCCAGGGCCATTCCAGAAATCTGCTTTTCCTTTGGGCCCTGCGATAGGATGGCTGGATCCTTCCTGCTACCATTTCCATCTCTGACCATCCCTTAAATGAAATACTAGAATGCAGATAACTGATGAAACCCACAGACAGAGGGGAATGTTCTTGTGTTGGATGTGGTTGTGGAAGAGGGGGTGACAGCTGATGTGAGGGAGTGTCTGTCTCAAGCCTGGGAAAGCCTGGACCAAAAGCTTGGTTGGCTGGAGAAGCTGAAACTGGTTGGAGATCCTTAGGAATCATTCAGGGCAGTGGTTCTCAAATGGTGGCGATTTTGGTAGTGTCCACTAAATGTCCCACAGTGCACAGGACAGCCCTCCACAGCACAAGATCCTGTGACCTAAAATGTCAATAATGCCAAAACTGAGAAAGCCTGGTCTTGGTATTTACAGGTGTGTAAATAGCTTCCAAGAGGTACAGCGCCCTCCCTCAGGTAACACAGCCCACATGAGGCAGAGATCAGACCAGAGCCAGGTTTATTACACCCCAGGTGAGTGACGTTCACACTGTTGAGTGGCCTCAGGCAAAGAACATAGGAAGGGGCCTCTCAGGGGAGCGAGGGGTCCTGCATGACTCAGCTCAGATTGCCGGGCTGGGTAGAGATGCACAGGGGTCTTCCTGGGGAAGAGATGCTCCCGGTCTGCTGATTTGCCTACTGGGCCCAGGGCCTGAGGGAGGAAAGGGTGCTGTGGGGAGAACTGGGAGCCAGTGGGAGATGAGTGCTTCTGAAAGAGGCTGATAGGAGGTTCTAGTCAGGTCTTTCTCAGCTGGCTCCGAGATGCCACTTTCCATGCCAGCCTTGGTGACCTTCACGTCCATCTGGTGGGAAAATGGGCCACCATAGTCCCTGACTCCTGAAGAGCTCTTGATAGTTAGAAAGCACTTTTTTTAAAAAAATAAAGATTTTTGTTTATTTATTCATGAGAGACACACACAGAGAGAGAGGCAGAGACACAGGCAGAGGGAGAAGCAGGCTCCATGCAGGGAGCCCGACGTGGGATTCCATACCAGGACCCCGGGATCACAACCTGAGCCAAAGGCAGATGCTCAACCACTGAGCCACCCAGGCGCCCCTAGAAAGTACTTGTTGACACCAGGCTTCCTCCTTGACTGAGCATGCCTGGCCACAGTGGTGTGCCATAGGCAGAACCAGCACGATTCTTTCCGTTTTGGAGATGATGGAAGTGGGGTTCTGGAGTTAACCACCTGACCTCATCTCACCAGAGGCCTGGCTGAACCGGATCCCTTCTGACTCATGCCTGGTGCTCTTTCAACTATTAAACCACTTCCTTCCGATGGGCGAGTTTTTGTGTGAGCTCTGTGCTAGGTCTTGCCTCACATTCTGTCTGCTTCTCCACGTCCCTGTATGTCCTCTGTTTCTTGAGAGTGTGAATATCTCAGTTTTTACACTCCAATTAACATATACATTCAGTATTTAATTTTTTCACTTTAATAAAGGAATCTCTCAATTGGGACATTGGCGTTTGTGAGGTCTGGTGCTGCACAGCAGGGACACAGTGTTGACCGAGTGGTAATTCTGTCCCCTGTGCGCTCAGAGCCCAGGGTAGACAGAGACAGGCAGCGTCTGGGGAGTCAACAGAAGGTGCTGTGGGAGTGGTGGTGAGCACCCAGCACAGGCCTGGAAGGGCTCTCAGAGAAGTCGTGGAAAACCACTGACCTCATATTATTGCTTTATAATTGGCACTCCTTCCTCAGGAGACCTTATGCTTCTTCAGGAAATAGAGCACTTCTTTTCACTTTTGTCTCTCTAGCCCTTAAAAGCATGCTGGGCACACCATAGTAGCCGAATACATGCTTGTTCCTTTCTGTCCCCTCCCAGGGGACAATGTAAAGCATGGCTTTAGACTCTCAGTTCTGTAACGTATTTGCTGTGCCGCTTGGGGAAAAATAAGCCAATCTCTCTGAGCTTCCAGTTCCTCACTTGGAAAATGGTGATGAAAGAGATGGCTACCTCGTAGGCCTCCCATGGAGGTTATCTGTGCAGAGCATTCAGCACTGTCACTGTGTGTGACACATGGGAAGATGACCATAAACACTACTCTATTAGCGATTATATAATTGGCACAGCGATGTCTCTGCTCAGCACATGTACCTGCTCAGTTTCTTAGATCCCAATAACCGTTGGCTAATTTGGATGGTTCTGGCACCAGTGTTGTGAGAGTTTGGATTTCACTGGTCAACTGACTTACAGTGCTTTATAGTTGGAAGTGAGGTAAGCTGTCAACATGTGAAGGAGTATCTTTAATGATCCCGCCCCCTCCCTCCCCTGCACCCAAACATTAAAAGTTGTTGCTGGAGCATGCTGGAGTTGGTCTGGAAGCACCCATCTGCCATGGCTGGAAGAGCATGGGGCCAGCACGTCTTAGATCCACAGATGGAGCTTGTTGCTTACTGGCTTGCCTTCCCCCTGCCTGAGCCTGTGAAGCCCATCCTTCATCCAGTAAGGTACTTGCAATGCTGAGCTCCAGAGTGCCTGGCTGTCATCCCAAGGCTGCGTGCAGCTGGCTCAGGGATCGTTCAGAGCCCCACATCCTCAAGACCTGCATTGTTCACATCCTCTGCCCTGTCCTGCATCTGCCACATTCCCTTTGTGAAGTATCAGGTGATAGTTTACCTGTTGGTATGTAACCATCTCTACTGGTAGCCAAACAGTGGACAGGATTGCTGAGCCTGGCTAAGTCTGTGCTGGGAGCCCCGTGACAGAGATGGGGACCTCTGCCACTCCCCTGAGCCATGAATGTCCAGGGTAGACCCTAGAGCCCTGGCACCCCCTTGATGCATGCCCCCTGATGCTGTTCTCTGGAGCAGCTCAGAATTCCAGCTCAGAATGCCCGTGCTGTCTCTAGCAATTGTTCTCTGCATGCACATACCAAGAGATTTTTTTCCCCTTTCTGTTGGTACATGGTCAAAATGCAAGCATCTGGGTGCCCACTTCCCTCCACATTTCCAACCACCTGCTTGAGTGTTGTTAGGCGGCCAGCCATGGGGACTGAGGCCTTGAAGCTGAAGAAGCCATCGACTGTGAAGCTGGGGACTCAGAGCCTCACTGTCTCACTCAACGCCTCTGTTCAGGGGCCCTGCCAGTGTTGTTACAACATTGACAGAGCGTGTCTAACAACACATTAGAATGATTCTCCCCAGACCCTGCAATGCCTTTCGTTAGAATTTCCCCTGTGCCCACAGCCCGTGTCTGCTACTCACAAGTCCATCGAGCTCCTGATTTCTTTTTGCACCACGTCAGCCAATCTCCTCAGACTAGTGCCTCAGCAGGTGGAGCTGGGTAGGGATTTTTAATCAGTCCAAAAAAGACTTCAACCCTTCAAGAAATCTTGAGTCTCAGAGATGCTGATTTTTATGGCCCACTTCTTGGGGCCTCCTTTGCCTGTCTTTACCAGAAGGAAATTTCTGGACCTCATTCTCTGTATGCCTGGCTTTTGAACAGGTTACCCAGTCTTGCCACCAAGTTTAAGGTTGACCTCAGAGGGTTTTCACAACTTCCTCAGACTTTTGGGAGGTATTCCTAAGGGGACTTTCCAAAGTGGTAGGAGAGAAGGGAAGGGAGGTGGGATGTGGGCAGTGAGGATGCAAGTGGGGACAGGTGAAGCTCCTGAAGGTAGAATTATACCTCCCGATTGCCCAATGATCTGGTGCTAAGCTTGGGGCGCCTTGGATCAGTTGATTGAACTCAGGATTCTGTGCAGATAGAGTAACATTAATGTCAGTGGTAGGAAGAAGCCCCTCTAGAGGAGAAGCAGGAGGGATGTCTCTACAGGGAGAATTAGATATTCATCCTTTATCTTGAATCATTTTTAGAACTCCTGAAGGGTGACATGAAGACATCACCCACATAGACCAGTGTTCTGTGGAATGCAGTGACCCTCCACTTTCATCTTGAGGCACCAGCTAGGGAAGTATCTGGATGCTTCAGCTGTCCAATGCGTTTTGGGGTCCCCTATATGTCACCATAAAGATGAGACCCAAAGAACGTGACATTTTGTTGAGCAGAGTTCATAAGCTTTCAAATACACAAAATACATATGAGGAGGGTCTTGGGCAATACAGAGAGTTCCAGAGACCAGGATGGAGCCTTGAATCTGCTGAGAAGGAAATGAAGAATAATCCCCATTGGTTGGAGGGGAGTGGCAGGGAAAGACAAGAGGATTTTCAAGAATTTTTTTTTTTTAAGTAAACTCCACATTCAGAGAGGAAACCATTGGGGGCTTGAATTCATGACCCTGAAATCAAGACTTGAGCTGAGATCAAGAGTCAGATGCTTAACCAACTGAGCCACCCAGGCACCCCAAGAGGACATTTATTTTTATTTTTATTTTTTTATTTATGATAGTCACAGAGAGAGACAGAGAGAGGCAGAGACACAGGCAGAGGGAGAAGCAGGCTCCATGCACCGGGAGCCCGACGTGGGACTCGATCCCGGGTCTCCAGGATCACGCCCTGGGCCAAAGGCAGGCACCAAACCGCTGCACCACCCAGGGATCCCCGAGGACATTTTTTATACAACATTGCAAACTGTCTTTCTGTGAAATAAATACCCTTGGCAACCAAACCCTCAGCAAATTCTTGATGTGTGGGTTGGGGTGTGGTTTTGAGCAAAGTCAGGAAAAAGGAGCCCTTAGGATTGGTGAGAGTAGAGGAAAGAAGATATAGGGGAGGGAATGAATGATATAAGCAAGACAGAGATGGATGCAGACAGGGATGGAGAGCCAACAGAGGTCATGACAATGTGTCTTTGGGGATTTGCAGAAATCTTGAGGGAGGCATTGGATCTCCTGCAGGGTGTAGGTGTGGGCACTGGTGCCAATTTTATTTAAATCCTAAAAACCTCATGTAATACCTGAGTATGTGTGGATACACATAGACAAAGGTGGAGAAGAGAGTGTTCAGGGAGACCGCTACTCAGTTGCATCTGGGGTGTGTGATGTTATGTAAGTGCCAGGGAAGGTGAGGGAAACTTCACTGTTCCTACCACATATATTTCAATATTATTTCATTTAAGGACAGATGAATTAAAAACATACCCTTTTATAATTTAAAAGTGGAAAAAGGGTGCAAGTCGTCCATAATCTCACTACCCAGATGTGATAACTTTTAACATTTGATGTGGATTCTTACTAGTGTGTTTCTATCTATATGTAAACACATGTACCTGCATGTGTAAAAAATGATGTCATCCCAGCCTTGTTGTGTAGCTTACTTTTGAAACCTAGTAATATATCTTAGACATATTTCCATGTCCTCAGAATATAGTCACACACCATCATCTCTTAATAGATGCATGATATTCCATCATGTATGTGTCCCATGCCTGATGTAGCCAACATTATGGACATTAAGGTTGTTTCCATTTTTCCCTACTACACACAGTGAAAATCTTCATGGCTGCATCTTTTCACATTTTTTAGTTATGTCGTAGAAAACATTCTGAGAGGTAGAATTATTGGATCAAAGGGAAGTTATGTTAAAAAATTTGATATGTATCATCCAATAATCTCCCAGAAATGTACCAGTTTCCACTTCTACCAGCAATCAGCACTCACGCTCACATATTTTTTTGAGCTCGAACTCAGAAATAATATTCCTGACAAATAGACATTATTTTTGCCCCAAGGGGGTTTACACTCTGTTAGGTGGTTTGTTAGCATGTGCTAAGTAAGATTCCTTGTGTATTTGACAAGTAGTTATAACCTTACCATGTGCTGGACAGTTTTCTGAGGACCTTTAAAGATTAAGTCATTTAATTTTCAAGCACAACCCTGTAAGTCAGTAGTAGTATTTCCATTTTACAAGTAAAAAAGCTGAAGCAATGACATTAAGTAGCTTGCTTAAGGATTCACTGGTGATAAGTGGCAGGCCCAGGAGTTGAACCTACAAAGCATCCTGGCTCCAGAATCTGTGTTCTTAATCCTGTGCACGACAGGTAATAAAATTCTCAGCCCTGAGATAGTGAAATAGTGCTTGAAAACACTTCATTCAATCATGGGGGCTAATAGGAAAATGAGCTTCCAGCTTGCCAGGACCCCCCTTTAGATCCAGGGTTGAAAGCAGCCTCAGTGTGCTCAATTGTCCCATATCTGGGCAGGTTAGGATCATACAGAGAAGTGAGGATCATGGGATTGTCCATTATAAGAGTAGCATTGGAGGAAACCCAATGGAATGCTAGACTTCCTATGGCTTGTGGCTGACACAGGAAGTTGGAACTCTTTCTGGAGGTTTGAGTGGTGCATTGCTTCTGAAGAAGGAGGAAAGCTAGAATATGAAGAGGAGAGAGAGAGAGAGAGAGAGAGAGAGAGAGAGAGAGAAACAGGCAGACAGGCAGAGAGCCAGACAGGATGAGATGGGAACTGCATCTTGGATGAAAGTTGGAAGGCTAGATTGCAGGGTGTGGGGGCCAATTGTCCTGGGAAGGAAGGATAAACCCATATGGCTGGAGAGCAAGCTGTGGGTGGTTTAGGTGGGAGATAAGGAAGGGGAGTTGGTTTCAAATCTTAGAAAGCCCTGAGCCCAGGCAAGGGGTTGGACTGAGGACAATGGAAACATTCTGTCTTAGAGCAGAGAAATGGTGTGACCAGAACTGTTTTAGGAACACTTTGCAGAAAGATGGGAAGATTTATGAGAGACTGGAATAAGAGATCATGGCAGAGTCCAAGCTAGAGGCATCTGGGGTTCGATTTAGGGCAGAGGCAGTTTGAACATAAAGATGGGGATGATGCAGAGGCCACACGAAGCTGAAACTGAGAGTCTGCATGACTGACTTTTTTTTTTAAGATTTTATTTATTTATTCGAGAGAGAGAGAGAGAGAGAGAGAAGCAGGCCTCATGCAGGGAGCCTGATGTGGGACTCAATCCCAGGACTCCAGGATCAGGCCTTGAGACGAAGGCAGATGCTCAACCACTGAGCCATCCAGGCATCCCTGCATGACTGACTTCTATGAAGCTGGAAGGTGAGTGAGTTAGGAGTGAGCAGCGTGTGGGAAGCTGCTCCTGCCCTTACCTGAGATGGTGAACCCAGGATGAGGGTAGATTGAGGGTGGGGAGGAGAGAACAGAGACTCCCGTTTTGGATTTGTGGGTCCAAAGGTTTGTGAGCTATCTCAATGAAAGGGCCAAACAGCAGAAGGACATGCACGTTTGGTACTAGGGACAGAAGTTAGGTCCTAAAGGAGAGTCCCAGAGTCACCAGCCCAGGGGACAGCTGTGAGGCATGAGTGGGGATGCATTCCCACAGGGATGACATGTAAAGCAGGAGGAGCAGAGGACACTAATCTTTGAGAAGCACTTCTATTTAGGAGAGTGGTTCTTCACCTTGGCCCCATGTTGGAATCACCTGGAGACCATAAAGGCTCCTGCTGCCCAGGTCCAACCTCAGACGTCCTGATTTCATTGACTTGCAAAGCAGCCAGGGCATCAGACATTGCAATGCTCCCCAGGTAATTGTACAGCTTAGGTAGAGAGCTATTGATTGAAGGAGGTGACAGGAGAGGAATAAGATAGAGAGCCATCTCAGTAGAGCAGGTGAGCGTTTAGAAGTGTTTTCATTTGTTCTATAACATTTGCTGAGTACCTAATAATAATAATAATAGCTACCATATATTGAAGGCGTTGCTCTGTCAGTCCCTGGGCTGAGTGCTTTACACATATCCTCTCATTGTGATGCTCACACAATACTGTGAGATAAGTATCTTCACCCTCTTTCACAGGTAAAGAAAGTACGAATCAGAGAAATTCAGGAACTGCCAAAAGTCACACACCCAAGTGGAGGAAGCAGGCATTAAACCTATGATATTGAATGTCTTCAAAAGCCTGGGAGTTAATCACTGTGCTACGCTGCCCCTACCCGCTAGATCTTGGGCTCGGAGCTCTCAAGGGCCTTATAATCTGATGGGTGTTGGAACGGTTACCCACGATAAGGTAAGTGCTATCATGGAAGAATGTGCCAAGCGCCATGGGTACCAGGAAGAGGGTGCCCACATCAGCCTGGAGGACTTAAGAAAAGCTCTATGAGCTAATGCCCAAGGCAACATTTCCAGTTTATTCCCAGACTCCATGTCTTGATAGGAGGGTGGCATGTGTGTGCAAGGGGAAAAGAATAGATGGTGGCTATGCTGGAGTCACACAACCATGATGTTGATCAACACATGGATATTTTTGAGAGAAGCTGGAGACTGTGTTAACTTTCCTTTCAGGCCATGGGACTTCATGAAGATGACAAAGCTGCTCTGGTGGATGGCAGCCCAATTTTTTTCTGCCTACTTTTTAAGTTACCCTGGAACAATAGTCATAACCACTGAGAGGGGGATTCTAGTCTTAGTAACCCTGAACAATTCTGCCTGGGGAGCACCCCACTGAGCCAATTGTTCTAAGGAGAAAAACTCTGAGAGAAAGTTTGACATCTGCTATGGGAAGGTGTCTTCTAAGCCAATGTGAATTTACTGTCTCTGGAAGGAGAAAGGGCACATATAGGCTTTCAGAAATGGGAAGGTAAAAGTGGGCATTCGTCAAAGTTGTCATCCTCTTATATATCAAAACTGAGACGGTACTGATGTCATTCTTGACTGCATGAGTCAGAACATAATAAACTTTAAAATTGCCAGACCGAAGGTAGATGCTCATGCTTGTGATTTATGACAGGAATCACAAGGTGCTTCATTAATTTCCCCACTGCCCATTTATGTTTGCATGAAGTGCAAGGGGTGGAGGAAGAGAAGCTGAATCCTTTGGTGGACGTGGTCAACAAGGCTGTGGTTTCAGAGGGAACCACGTTCACTCCGTCCCTCTTAAGATCGGGTCCCTGGCCTCTGGTCTTGACTGAGAATGACACCTCTGCATTAATCACCCTGCCCCCTCTCTGCTCTGTCCTTGAGACTTCTCAAGGGAACCAGCTGGTAAACAGGTTTAATTGAAGTTCCCGAAAAGTCCGGGAGTTGAGAACTCTTTATTTGACTGTAGTAACTATATCAATCGAAGACATAATTAGTGACTAAAATGTACAATCTGATATAAGTGACCCTTCCCAATTTGCAGAACTGTTTTTCATTAAGCTTAGTGAAGTCACTTGAGGCTAAAATATAAGACATTCAACACTAGGATGATTGAAAAATGGCAAAAATGTCACTGTTCTAAAATTAATCAGATGTACACAGTGATGAAAATACAAATGAGGATAAAACTTCAAGAGATTAATGTAAATTCTGATGACTTTTCACCAAGTGATTCAGGATTTTTAAAAATCTCTCTAAACATTTCTCTCTCTCTCTCTTTTTTTAAAAAAAAGATTATTTATTTTTTCACGGGAGACCCAGAGAGAGAGGCAGAGACACAGGCAGAGGGAGAAGCAGGCTCCCCGCGGGGAGCCTGATGTAAGACTCAATCTCAGGACCCCGGGATCATAACCTGAGCTGAAGGCAGGCGCTCAGCCACTGAGCCACCCAGGTGCCCCTTCTAGTTAACAGTTCTTGATAGTAAATTCTCTTTTGTACAAACAACTGGTATGATTTGTGTCTCCTGACTGGACTGTGCCCAATACACTAGAAGTCTCTTTTGGGGGGAGCTTCAGGGTTGCTTCTGGCTGGAACTTGGGATCCTGGGGCTGAGGCAGACTGCCCTTTAAACCTTCCACTCCAGCATCATCTTGCCCCTTGACATGGAAATCCCTGGTCAAGGGTGCCAACCAAGACTCTCTGCTTCTGTGAGCCTCTCCCTTCCCCTCCTTTGGGCACAAGGGATTTTCTGGGGTTCCTTCATGTCAGATGCAATCAGCAAGGAATGTGGGGACATTCTTGACCATTTCCTGTCTGGAACACCTGCTGGCATCTCTTTGGTGTCTTGTCCATGTCTTGTACTATGTGTGGCATTGGTGAGACTCTTGGTTTCTTTCTTTTCTTTTCTTCTTTTCTTTTCTTTTCTTTTCTTTTCTTTTCTTTTCTTTTCTTTTCTTCTTTCTTTTCTTTTCTTTTCTTTCTTTCCTTTTTTAAAAATTATTTTTACTTATTTATTCATGAAAGACAGAGAGAGAGAGAGAAAGAGAGAGAGAGAGGCAGAAACACTGGCAGAGAGAGAAGCAGTCTCCATGCAGGGATGCGAGACTCAATCCTGGGGACTCCAGGATCACGCCCTGGGCCAAAGGCAGGTGCCCAATTGCTGAGCCTCTGAGGCATCCTAGACTCTTAGTTTCTAATGTCAGTCAAGAAAGACCACCTTAGGGGCACCTGGGTGGCTCAGTTGGTTAAGTGTCTGCCTTTGGCTCAGGGCAAGTCCTGCATTGATCCCTGATGAGCAGGGAGACCTTTTTCTCCCTCTCCGTCTCCCTCTGTTCTCTCTCTTTCAAATGAATGAATGAGTGAATGAATGAATGAGCACCTTAGTCTATCCATTTACAGATACACTCAAACTCCTGGGGATTCTCTCATATTTTTCTTCCCTTTTCTCTACTTCCCTCTCATTACCTGGAGGATCTCAGCCACTATACTCCCTCTAACTTGCTTCATCTTCTGTCAACCCTTGTCTCTTATTTCTAGGCCTCTATATCTTGCCTTTGGGCAGAGGGAAGAAAAAGAAATTCTCCCAATTCACACATGCTCTCCACCTATTTGTCTCAAGTGGCTCCCTATCTACTACATCTAGGACTTTGGGACCTTCCCCCAACCCCTTTGGAAAAAAGATTCTTTGTAGAGGTTTTCTAAGAACATGATGATATTTGATGTCTTAGTTTACCAGTTGGCCACATATGAATATGTCAGGTAGCACTCTGCTATTATTATATGGTGCTTCCAATGGTGGTGAGCAAGACAGGAAGTAGAAAGAAGGACAGTGTAAGTTCAAGTAGGCAGCAGATGTGTCAGATGGCTTGGCCTTTGGGTTCCGCCAGCCTGTTTCTGTGGATTTCTCCTCACTGTGGCAGAGCCCCCAGTGAGACTGCAGAGTCAGCTCCCCTAAGCACCCTAGCCAAAGCTCAGCCTTTCTATTCCATCCAACAAAGTCCCCAGCTCAGCCTGTTTTCCACAGCACTTTTGCCCCAAATGCTAATTGCATTTAACTAATCCACAAATGAAACATCCACACAGAATTCCATTTTAATTAGCATACCATACTCTGTGCAAATTTGTTCTCAGAGGAGTCCCATCGCAACCGTGTGGAGACAGTAATGACAGGGCCCCTTTATGTTTTCCTGATAGCTTTTAGCTGCAAAAGCATTTGGGCAGCATGCCATGAGCATCCTGCCCAACTGTATTACTGGGGAACATCTCATTGGCTAGAAGTTGGGTCTCCTGAAAACTTCTGAGTTTCTTTACACTTGCTCTTGAACCCCAGTTGTGCCACTTCTTATGAGGATGCCATGAAAGGTAGCATTGTCTAGGATGAAAAGAAAAATTGGGCTATGGACGATTTTCTTTTCTCTGAGCCATGAAATTTCAATGTTGAAAAAAGACTTTAAAATAATTTTGTCTAGCTGGTTCATTTTATAGTTGGGAAAACTATGGTCCACATTCGTTTAGCTCCAATGAAGGCCTCCCCAGTGGTTCTTAATGCTGGATACATGTTAGAATCCCCTGGGAATGGTAAAAAAAAAAGTACCAATGTCCCACTAAATCAGGTTTGGTGGGGACCCAGCATTATTATTTTTCTTTTCCTTCTTTTTTTTTGAGGGGAGGGAGGGGGCAGAAGGAGATGGAGAGAGTGGAAGGAGAGGGAGAGAGAGAGAGAGAATCTTAAGCAGACTCCACACCTAGTCTGTAGCCCATTGCAGGGCTGGATCTCACGACCCTGAAATCATGATCTGAGCCGAAACCAAGAGTTGGATGCTTAACCAACTGAGCCACCCAAGCGCCCCTACCCTGGCATTGCTATTTTTCAAAGCTCCACATTATGGGCTGAATTGTGTCCCTTCAAAATTGAATAAATGATTGGACTGATTCTCCCATGGACTGTCAGACCTGAAAGGGCCATAAGGTCAGAGACTGGCAAACAGTGAAAACTCCAAACAGGTAGCTGGCCAATTGCCCAAACAAATGAAGAAACTTACAGATTCATTGGTTCAATCTATTCATTTTATAGATGAGGAGACTAAGATAGATCACATGCTTCAGAGGAGGAGCTGTGGCTTATCTTTCCATCTGAGTGAATGAAGGGAAGGCATTAATACCAAAACAGAATATAAAATGCAAATACTACAAGGCATAACATCTATTAACACGCGAGGCCCTTTCACTGGTGGCTGCTTGAATGCACACGCTTGAGGAAGAATGCCCCCAGCAGCCAGCTTTGGAGAGTGGAAAGGTGGCTGAACTCAGTGACAGAAGACATGCCTTCTGCATGTTACTCTGTGACCTTGGTCTCTCTTTCACTTTGATGTCTCCTTTTCCTTAAAACAAAACAAAACAAAACAAAACAAAACAAAAAACCCAACCACAACAGAAAAGTGGAGAGGATAATTTAACAAATACCCATAGTCTCATAGTCCAGAATTAAAAATTATTTTATCCTTTTTGCTTGTCATCAAAGGTAGGAAACACTGCAGAGAAAGGTGAGCTTCCTTTGATCGCCATGCCTTCTCTCCTTCTCTCCTGACAGGCAGTTGCTGAATTTGAAAAAGAATTGAATCTGATAGTCCTCCAGCCTTTTTTTCTTTTCTTGTGTTTTTGAGCATGGCCTGAATTTTGTCTTTTTGCCTTTTCATGTTGATAATGCTTTATTGAGATATAATTTATATGCAGTAAAAGACAAAAACTTAAGCGTGCTTATGGTGCAACCCTGAGGTCAAGAGAAAACGTTCCTATTACTCCAGAAAAGTCTCCCTCCAGGCAGTACCATTTGCCCAAGAGTTAACCTGATTCTTATCACCGTAGGTGTTGTCTTTCCTTGAACTTGGTCTAGATGCCCTCTTACAATGTGTTCTCTTGTATCTGGCTTCTGTTGCTTGACATAGTGGTTTTGAGATTCACCCGTATTGGTACTTGTTTTAGTCATTTATTATTTTTTATTACTGAATACTATTCCATTGTATGAATGTAGGACAGTTAATCTGTGTATCCCATAACTATGTATTTTTGTATATTTAAAATGTTATATCTAACATTTCTGTTTTTAGAGTGGAAGGGGGATGTATGTGTACGTATTCTTTCCTATGACTTTCTTTCTTTCTTTCTTTCTTTCTTTCTTTCTTTCTTTCTTTCTTTCTTTCTTTCTTTCTTCTTTCTTTCTTTCTTCTTTCTTTCTTTCTTTCTTTCTTTCTTTCTTTCTTTCTTTCTTTCTCTTTCTTTCTTTCTTCTTTCTTTCTTTCTTTCTTTCTTTCTTTCTTTCTTTCTTTCTTTCTTCTTTCTTTCTGATTTTATTTATTTATTTGAGAGAGAGAGAGAGAGAGGGAGAACAAGTGATGGGGAGGGGGGAGAGAGAGAGAGAGGGAGAAGCAGACTCCCTGCTGAGTGGGAAGACTGATGTGGGGCTCGATCCCAGGTTGCTGGGATCATAGCCTGAGCCAAAGGTAGACACGTAGCCAACTGAGCCACCCAAGAGCCCCTGATCTAATTTTCTTAATATTTACAAGAATTAGTTTCCTTGTCAAATGATTGCGCTGAACAAATGTGCCCCATGAAGGGACCATTTGCAGAACTTGCTCTGAAACAACCTGGAGCCATGATTCCCAATCTTTGGAGTCACTGGGTGAAGGAGAGGGGTGGCACTTAATACAAGAGCTGGACCTCTTCTTTAAGATTCAGAGTTAGAAAAAAAAAGATCCAGAGTTAGTAAGTCTGGGGAGGAGCTCTGGCATTTTTTCATGTTATGAATAAACCAGTTAAAGACTACTGCTTGTGATTCTCCAATGATCATAAGAGCTAGCCTGAAATTTTAAAAGAAGTCCTTAAATCAAGATCTCCCTTATTTTACTATGAAAAGCCCCAGTAATATAAAACCCACAGCAAGCAAACACATGAGAACGTGATAGGTATTAAAAATCAGCAGGAGGAGAAATGTGAGTGCTTTAAAATCAAAACAAACCTTTTAAGGTGTGTTGGGAAAGTCCCTGGCATGAAGTCAGGAGATCTGTGTACTAGCTGCAGCTGTGTGGACTCGGGGCAAGCTGCCTAACTTCTCTGGGTCTCAGGAGGTACCCCCACCATAACTGGAAGACGTGGTGGCTGGACATTTCCTGAAATTCTCTCCAGCTCTTGTCCTCAGTGCTTCTCAGTTTAAGAGGAGACCGGAGTGAAAGGATGTGGCCCTTCACCCTTTTGTCACTGTGGGTGTCATCCAGGCAGGTCATGCCTCTTTCCTGCTGGATTAATTCTATTTGTGAAGGGTCTATAAAGCATGGTAAAGCCTTTGATTCATATGAATTCATTGCAAGAAAAAGTATGTAGTTTGCAGCTGTAGGAATATAAAGACACTCTAAGCCAGGGAGAGAGGGATTTGCATTCTACTGCAACGCTGGTTCACATCTCTGTCTGTGCAAGGGATTAGCTAATGTTTTGCTCCCAGGAGGGAACAAATTTGCCCATCCCTTGTGCAGTAGTGGTAACTCTGCAGAGAAATGTGTGCCACATCCTAGAATTATAGTCTGAAGAAACTATCACAGTATCTGGCACATAGTAGGAGTTCAATAAATATTTGATGAACAAAAGAGCCATTTTGAGTTTCTTTGAGGATTCTCCTCTCTTGGCCTGGGTAGAGAAAGCAGCCGTTTCCTCTGCTGTCACCATGCAATTTATATTTGAGTAATAGGTTTTACTACTTGCTGTTGCTTTTCACTCACAGAGGAGAGTTTGAAGTAAAGGGTATGTTCAGAGGTGGGTCAGGGTGGGTGGAGAGATTTGGGGAAGGGCATGGTTCATCCAAATTACCAGCAACTTGAGAAAGAGTGTGGCTGTCATGAGAATCTCTTGAAAACCTCCTCCCTAAAGATATCTAGACCAAGCCCCGTCCTATTTAAAATGTCTTTCTTACTTTTTTCTCTTCTCTCTCTTTTTTTTTTTTGCAGTCAACATGCAAACTAATAAAGTGTGGCATAATATAGGTATCACCAACACTAGGTATTTTTTTTTAAGATTTGTTTATTTAATTTAGAGAGAGAGAAAGCCCAAGCAGGAGGAGGAGAGGGAGAGAGAATTTCAAGTAGACACCCCGTTGAGATTATGACCTGATCTGAAACCAAGAGTTGGATGCTTAACTGACTGTGCCACCAGGGCACCCCATCTTAACAATTTTTAAGTGTAAAATTTAGTTAAGCATATTTACATTATTATGTAACAGAACTCCAGAACATTTTCATCTTCTAAAAAGGATACTCTATATATCCCTTCCACTTCACTGGAAAATGCATGAAAAATATGTTCTGAAAGGGATGAATTTAATGTGCAAGCTATGTGGGTCTGGTTTTACCCAAGAAGTGGAAAGGGGGAAATTAACCAAATTGATATTTAGTGAGCACCTGCTAATATTTATTGAGTCTTCTCCACACAGCATATCCAGGTACTGTGCAGTCCTGAGATCCCATACTTCTCATTTTTGTTGATCTTGTTGATATGAGGATGCTACAAGGAGCTATAATTTCTTTTTTCATGTTTTTCACATAAGTCTGGCTACATGTGTGATATGTAGAATCTGGGGCACTTGTCCATTTTTTCCCCCAGGGCTCTGACCACCAGTGTTACTCACCAGACCCACTGAGCAAGGAGCCTGGTGTGGGAGTGGTGGTGGTGTTTGGGGGCAGGGCTCATCGTCTTGGTATCTGTGTTGATACAGGCAGAAGCACTGCATTCAAGTCCTGGTTGTATGGCTTTTAACTTATTTATTCCTTGTTCTATTTCCAGAAGGCATCGGGATATAGCATGAGACGTAAATACTGATCAACAGTTTAAATACCTGATAAGGATATTTGGACAAAGGGGAAAGAAGGCAGGACAGTAAGATAAAGCGGAGTAAGGATGCTTGCCATACATCCTGTGTACAGCTTTCTGGCTCTAGGGGATTCATTTGAATCCTTCAGCTCTTTTTTAAAAATGGAAGGGGGGATGCCTGGGTGGCTAAATCAGTTAAGTGTCAGACTCTTGATTTTAGCTTGGGTCAGGATCTCAGGGTTGTGAGATTGAGCACTGCGTGGGGCTCCATGCTGGGTGTGGAGCCTCCTTAAGATTCTCTTTCTCCCTCTCCCTCTGTCCCTTCCCCCTCTAAAAAAATGGGGATCAAACTTACCTGAAAAGATCATGAGAATTACACTAGAAGACACTATATTAATGAATTATTGTTATAACAGAGATTCTTCCCCTACCCTCAAATCAGTGCAACCAGCTTCCATTACAAATGAATTAGAGAGACAAGATTTTTTTGGGTAAATTTGGTGCAGTGGGCACTTCCTTAGCCTTTTTGAGTTGTGACTGTTTCTTCCCATTGGGCTATTTGGAGAATGATCAGCAGAACAAAATTTACTCTTTAGACAAATCATACAAAGAAACCGGGAGCAAGTTCTGAACATCCAGGCCTCCACATTTGAAATATTTTCTGAAATTGTTTTATGGATGCTCTGTAAGAAAACCCCTCCTATTTCCATGGAAAAGTGTGTATTGATGGGAGCATACCTTTTCAGATTATTGTATTCTGATTCTATGGGGACTTGGAGCCTATTATGGGTCAACTTTTGTCCCTCCTTGGCCACCCACTTCATCCATTGAAATTCTAACTCCCAGTACCTCAGAATGAGACCTTGTTTGGAAATAGGGTCATTGTAGATGTAGTTAAATGCAAGATAAGGTCCTACTGGAACAGGATGGGAACCTTGATCCAATATGACCAGTGTCCTTGAAGAAAGGAGAGATCTTGGCATAGAAGTGCACATGAAGGCAGAGACTGGGATGATGCATCTACAGGCCAAGGAATGCTAAGGATTGCCAGCAAACCACCAGAAGCCAGACGAGAGCCATGGAGCATATCCTCCCGCACAGTCCCCAGAAGGAACCGGCTCTGCTAACACCTTGATCTTGGGCTTTCAGCCTCCAGAACTGTGACACGGTGCATTTCTATTTCTTAAGCCACCCACTTTGTGGCACTTTGTTAACGCAGCCCTAGACAACGAATACATCTTCCGTTGTCTTTGAGTGTTTTTTTTTTTTTTTAAACTGTGGATGTGAATCACTGATAGCCAGCTGCAAAAGAATTCTTGTCTATGGACTTGCAAAGATAGTTCCGGCCACAAAGGGGGGGAAATGGCTTTCCTTCCACACTCTGAGAGAAGCCAGTTTTGTTCCTATGTGCCCGCCCATTCATTTCAATATTCCTTGTCTTTAAGTGTGTCTGTCCTTTGGTTTGTTCTCTCAACTGGTTGTTATTTCTTACCAGTTTCCTCATTTGGGATTGAGTTAAATAAAATCCTTAACATATGTTTATTTATCTGTAGGAGAGTCATGATTTTACTTTTTGGGGAGATGGAGGAGGAGGAAATTATCCTTTACCACTTCCTCATTATCAGTGAGTTCTGCCACATGTTTTATACACTACTCTATTTAACATGTTTCTCTTTTCTGCTCTGGGTGATCTTGGCCCAGTGGGTCAGAGACAGATCTAGGCCAGATTGAGGAAGGGTAGTCTGTGGGACACAATAGCTTTTATAAAATACTGTGGGGCACCTGAGTGGCTCAGTGGTTGAGTATGCCTTCAGTTTAGGTCATAATCCCAAAGTCCTGAGATTGAGTCCCGTGTCAGGCTCCCCATGGGGAGCCTGCTTCTCCCTCTGCTTATGTCTCTCTCTCTCTTTCTCTGTGTGTGTGTCGCTCATGAATAAATAAATAAAGTTTAAAAAAACCCACAAAAAACCAAAAATACTTGCGGGAGTGTCACATGCAGAAGGGCAGAGCCACTCCACGTTTCCTCCAGCAGCTGTCTGTTACAGGGGGATAGTTCCACAGGAAGATGGTATCCTAGAGGAGCTAATCATCACAGTTGTCCAAAGACAAAATGGCTGCCTGGGGAGTAGTGAGTTTCTGTGGCTGAGGGTTGTGCAAGTAGGTTTGGATGGCTTTTGGTGGGATGTTCTACCAGGGATTAAGGATCAAGGATTGGCTAGAAGTTTTTGGTCTCTTCTATTATGAGGATCAATAAGTTAATGATCAAAAGATACAAAGACACCTCTTTTCTTGCTCCCATTTCTAGCCCTGTCTTGTCTTACCTACAAAATTCCAAACTCCTTCTTCCTGCCCCTCTAGTCCTGTTTCCAGCTTCTCAGTCAGCCCATCCATTCTCCCTTCAAGCTTGAGATGTCTCCTTGGGGGAGAGGCCCTGCTTCCTCCTCCTCAGCTTAGCTTCCCCTGGCTGCCCACCAGATGGATGCAGGATGGAACATTTAGAGTCTGCGCCCTCTGGGCCTGGGCCTGGAGGCTTCTAGTTTTCAGGTTGCATCTGACAAAGATGTCAAGGAGTCACTGGTAAGTGGCTGAGAGACACCGTGGATGGGGCGTTACTGCCTGACACTCTGTCTGGGGCTGCAATCTAGCAAAACTCGGAGGGTCTAATTAATGCCATACACATCTTGTCTAATGTCATCATAAATCTGCCTGTGATGGCTTCTCATGGGCGTTTTCTGGCTCTTGATGCTAAGCTTCATGAGTCCCTATCACTGCTTCCCAGGCATGTCATCATTTTGCAGGTTATAATTTGCAAAACGAGAGAGACACCTATTAGCATGGAGCCAGTTAAGGTTACACCAGCGACTTCATTATACACCGTACACCTTGCAGCTTTGTAATTATGCAGTTAAAAAAATGAAAAAAAATTGCCAAAGGCAGTCACTTGACATAGATATACAGTTTCAGCCCACAAGAATCATTGATATAATTTTGTTTTGCTTCCTTTTATTAAAAAAAGTAGATTAAAAAATCAGTGAGCTCTGTCTATATACAGTAGGCCCCCCCTTATCTTCAAGGGTATGTGCCCAGCCATCTCATGGAGGCCTGAAACCGGGAAAATATGCTATGCTTTTTCCCATACATACCTACAATAAAGATTAATTTATAAATTAGGCACAACAAGAGATTGACAATAATAACTAATAATAAAATAGAGCAATTATGACAACATACTGTAATAAAAGCTACATGAATATGATCTCTCTTTCAAAATATCTTCCTGTACTGTAGGCACCCTGCTTCTTGTGATGATGTGAGATGATAAAATGCCCATGTGATGAGATAAAGTGAGGTGAGTGATGTAGGCATGTAGCATGGCTTCAGGCTGCTATTGACCTGACGATAAGTCAGAAGGAGGATCATTTGCTTCTGGACCGAAGTTGACTGCAGGTAATTAAATCTGTGGATAAAGGGAGGAGCTTGTACATGGAAATCTCAATGCAGCTTCAATGCCTGCACTTTATAGGTATAACATAGGTAGTAGGTAGTATCTTGGGTCTTTTTTTTTTAATGTTTATTTATTTATTTTTTTAAGATTTTATTTATTTATTCATGAGAGACACACACAGAGAGAGGCAGAGACACAGGCAAGGGGCAGGTCCCAGGTCTTCAGGATCACACCCTGGGCTGAAGGTGGCGCTAAACCATTGAGCCACCCAGGCTGCCCTAAATGTTTATTTAAATTCTAGGTAGTGGGGTGCCTGGGCAGCTCAGTGTTTGATTGTCTGCCTTTGGCTCAGGTCGTGATTGTGGGGTCCTGGGATCAGGCCTCGCATCAGGCTCCCCGAGGGGAGCCTGTTTCTCCCTCTGCCTATGTCTCGGCCTCTCTCTCTGTGTCTCTCATGAAAAAATAAATAAAATCTTAAAAAAAATTCTAGGTAGTTAGCAGACAGTGCAATATTGGTTTCAGGAGTAATAGCCTCTGGGTCTTAAAAAATGTTAATTTGCTGCTCTTGCTACTGTGGATGTTGAACCCCTTCTTCATTTATTGTTGGCAATCTTTGTTCTTTCAAAATGCTGTGGACTTAGATTGTGTTGCAGATTCAAAAGGTGATGGTGAGCTATTCTCTTGACCAGGGATAGGCAGTCGGTTCTGAGTCTTCCCTGGGGGCAAGTGTGGGACTCTGTACCTAAATGCTGGCCTGTGGGCTTGAGTCCTGGAGCTCAGCACTGCATGACCCCAGATCACCAGCATGCCACTGAATCAACCAGAAAGACACTTAACCAGCAATTCCACAGGCAGCTGACTGTCTTTCCTCATCATTTTATTCCCCTGAGGATCCCTGTGCCACCCAGCCAGGGGTCTGTAGCCAGTGCCAGCCCAGCAGGGCTCCGCGGCCAGCAGGGAGTCTGCTTTACTGAGTCTGCAGGACCGAGTTCCCTCTTTCCTTCTTTCCTCTTACTCTTTCCCAAAAACTCATGTCTATCAAGTCCCAGTCCCTGGATACCTTTCCTTAATTCACTATTTATTCCATCATGTCTCATTACACCTCAGCTACAATTAGAAAAGTCACTTGGAGGTTTCTTCTCCCAGGAGATGGGTATTAAGTCTTTTCTTGTGACTTCTGGCTATTCCATCAACTCAAGAAAATTGCTGGCTCAAAGGATATTCACACTTTAAAACTCTTCTCTTTCACTTTGGAAATGAACATTTAACTTAAATCATTATATCAAAAAGAATCACGTTCACATCTTATGAAGACCTAAAAATAAAATATTATGCCTTTTTTTTTCCTTTACAATTTGAGTATATATTTATCCCCTCAGGGAGCATGATTCTGAAAAAGCTCAGGGTAAATGGGATTCTTCTGAACTATGTGTTTTTCACTATGAGTTTACATGATCATCTCTGAGCTTGGATTTTAACTTAATTTGTCTCTGGCGGTCATTCGATGAGTGCCCCTCATGATCTACATCTAGGTCTCGCTGTCAAGTAGTTAATGACCTGCCAAGCAGCCCTTTAATTTACTAAATACTTGATATTTTCCATGTAAAAACATTTTAAGGCAAAGAACTGTTCTGCAATGCAACAGATCATACCCAATTTCTATCTGATAAACTCAGATGTATGTTGGCTGGACATTTGGTAATTGAATGCGTGAACAACTGGGTATCAGGGAATCTAGGTTTTAGGCCTGACTTAGCTGCTAACTTGGAATACACTCAGTGTCTGCACATATTTGACATACATCCTGCTACTCTCTCCACTTGGCCATGGTTGACATCGTTAATTGAGCAGGGTTGCTAGAGATGAAAGCTATTTGCCCCTCTAGTGCAAAGCAATCGTTTCCTGTCCAAAATTCTGTCGTCATGCATGATGTATAATCAATGCCCATTGTTTTGTTTTGTTTTGTTTGAAAAAGACAAAGTAACAGAATAATGCCATTTCCTCCCATGTGAAGAACTCTGAATTTCCAAAAGTCACAGTTCTGAAAGGATCTTCATGGGATGTACTTGGAACCTCAGGAAATTGGATCTGGGGCAAGTGCCAGAAGTCAGGACAGAGCTTGACAGTCTGTCAGTGGACAGAGCTTGACAGTCTGTCAGTAATCCTGCTGGCCCAGAGACCCAGTGGGAGACACTCCCCTCTACTCTCTGGAGATTCTGAAAAGACTCTAGACTAGGTTCTAAGCCTTCCAGCCTTAGGCTATTAGCAGTCCAGGCTGCCCAGGAACGTGGTGGGAGACATGCCCATCTGTACCTCCAAAGCCAGGTCTGTAGACCTCAGTCTTGGGTATGGTTCCTAGAAGAGCCCTGGGACTTGGTTCCAGCCCCTCTCAACCAGGGTCCAGGGCTAGTTCTGCCCACCCAGGGACCTACCCAGTGACCTGACAGGAGCCTTCCCAGGGATGTGGCAGGAACCATATCCATCTATGCAGCTGCTAATAGGTAAGCTAAGGACCCAGCTGTGAACCCTAAAGTGGACCCTTGTCCCCCACACCACCTTACTGAACAAGATACTGGAGGCAATGTCACCTACCCAGGGACCGAACAAGATTCATGCCTGCTTGACTGGTAACAAGACTGCCAACTGCAGAGCCCACTGCAGATATGGCAATAGTCTTGTAAGTCAGCCCCAACCCAGCATGACTGTGATTCCAGAGGTAATCTCATCAGCCTGGGTAACTGACAGAGGGTGGTCTTTTCCTGCCAAAACTAATCTGTAAGGATTGGATGAGCTGTTTGCTCTTTCCAATGCACAGACACCAATGTTAGACCACGTGGATCATGAAGAATCAGGCACATATAACACTATCAAAGGAAACTAATAAAATCCAGAAATTAACCGACGCAAATATACTAATATTTGACAAAGGAGCCAAGAGTAGTCAATGAGAAGCTATGATCTTTTCAGTAAATGGTGTTGAGAAAACTGGATATTGACATGCGAAAGAATGAAATTGGACCTGTATCTTACACCACTTACAAAAATTAACTTGAAATGGATTAAAGACTTAAATATAAGGGGCTCCCAAAGGCAGCCCGGGGGTTCAGTGGTTTAGCACCGCCTTCAGCCCAGGGTGTGATCCTGGAGACCCAGGATCGAGTCCCACATAAGGCTCCCTGCACGGAGCCTGTTTCTCCCTCTGCCTGTGTCTCTGACTCTCTCTCTCTCTCTCTCTCTCTGTCTCTCATGAATAAATAAATAAAATCTTTAAAAAGGGGGGGGCGCCTGAGTGATTCAGTTGGTTAAGTGTCCGAGTCTTGATTTTGGCTAGGGTCATGATCTCAGGGTTGTGAGATTGAGTCCCATATTGGCCTCCATGCTGTGTATGGAGCCTGCTTAAGATTCTCTCTCTCCCACTCCCTCTGCCTTTCCCCAGTTCTCTTTCTCTTTCTTAAAAAAACCACTTAAACAGAAGAATGGAAACTGTAAAACTCCAAGAAAACACGGGAAAAAACTCCTTGACCTTTGTCTTGGTAATTTTGGGCTGTGACACCAAAGGCATATGCAACAAAAGCAAAAATAAGTAAGTGGGAATATATATATATATATATATATATATATATATATATATATATATATATATAAACTGCCACACAGCAAAAGAAACAATCAACAAAATGAGAAGGCAACCTATGGAATGAAAGAAAATATTTGCAAATCATACCTGATAAGGGGTTAGTATCTAAAATATACACGGAACTCATACAACTCTGTAAAAAAATCCCAGGTAATCCAATTGAAAAATGGGTAAAGGACCTAAATAGGTATTTTTCTAAAGAAGGATGTGCAAATAGTCAATAGGTACGTGAAAAGGTACTAATTGTCAGAGAAATGCAAATCAAAACCACAATGAGCTATCACCTCACACTTGTTAGAATGGCTGTGATAAAAAAGACAAGCTATTTTAACAAGTGTCGGTGAGGATGTGAATAAAAGGGAACCCTCGTGCACTGTTGGGAGTGTAAATTTGTGTGACCACTATGTAAAACAGTATGAGTTTCCTCAAAAAATTAAAACCAGAACTACTATATGATTTAGCAATTCTTCTGTGTATATATCCAAAGGAAATGTAATTTCTATTTTGAAGAGATAGCTCTACTTCTATGTTTATTGCAGCATTGTTTACAATGACCAAGATATAGAAACAGTCTAAGTGTTTGTGATGAATATATGGAAAAAGAAAATGTAACACACACACACACACAGTGGGATGTTATTCAGCCATAAAAAAGAAGGAAATCCTTCCTGAGGCATTAATGCTAAATGAAGTAAATGGGGGCAGCCCGGGTGGCTCAGTGGTTTAGCACCACCTTCCACCAAGGGTGTGATCCTGGAGACGCAGGATCAAGTCCCACATCAGGCTCCCTGCATGGAGCCTGCTTCTCCCTCTGCTTGTGTCTCTGCCTCTCTCTCTCTCTGTGTCTCTCATGAATAAATAAATAAAATCTTTAAAAAAATGAAGTAAATGGGACAGAGAAAGACAAATACTGTATGATTTCAGTTATATGTAGAACCTAACAAAACTGAACTCAGAGGAACAGAGGGTAGATTGATGGTTGCCAGGGCCGGGTAGAGGTAGGGTAGGTGGAGGTGGTCCAGGGGTACAAACTTCCAGTTATAAGATAAATAAGTTCTGGGGATGTAAAGTACTGCATGGTGACTATAGATAACAATACTATATTGTATATTTGAAAGTAGCTAAGAGATTAGATCTAAATGTTCTTGCCAAACACACAAAGAAAGGAAACTGTGTGACATGATGGATATGTTAACTAACCTTATTGTGGTAATCATTTTGAAATATATACGTACATGAAATCATCATGTTGTATACCTTAAAGTTATATACTGTTCTATGTCAATAAAGCTGGAAAAAAGGGGAAGACAGAGGCCAAGGACCCTGAAGAAGCTACGTGAATAGATTCAATAGGATGACTGAGAAGGGGACCTGAGTGGCTCAGTAGGTTAAGCGTCTGCCTTTGGGTTAGGTCATGATCCTGGAGTCCTGGGATTGAGCTGGGTGTCAGGCTCCCTGCTCAGCAGGGAGTCTCTTTCTCCCTCTACCTCTCTCCTTGCTTGTGTTCTCTCTCTCTCGCTTGCCTTCTCTCTCAAATAAATGAATAAAATGTTAAAAAAATACTGGTGGCTTAGAGATCCAACACCTATGTTGAAAAGGCTGTGAAACATTTTGAGCTTGATGGAGCAGGTGGTGGAACTCAGCCTTGTGGGCCTGTGAACAGAAGGCCAAGGATATTCAAGAAGATAAGGTGCCTGTTTTCACATTCCTTCAGAGTTTTCTGACAATGAACAGGGACACAGAGAACAGGGCTTAGCTTTCAGGAGGAAGAGCTTGCAAATACAACACAGTTGTCAGAACCCCAGCCACAGAGTGTGGGCTTAAGTGAGAGCTAGAGAAGAGAGACTGCAATCTTGAATGAATGGAGGAACTTGGGGCTTACCCTCAGCACAGCCAGTCCCCCAGACCAGGGCAGGGATGCTAAATTTGGTATTGAGCTCTACAGGGAGGATCTGAGAAAGCTGAGGCTGCTGTCACCAACCTTGGCAAAGATGTCATAGCACTCATATCCCAGTAAGGTATGCACATAAAACCAAGGATCTGTCTGCCTTGCAAACATTTCCTGCAGTGTAGCCAGTTCTTTCAGGGTAAACTTAACAAAAGCGTCCAGTGTTGGGAGGCCAGGTGTCTTCCCCAAGCTATTTTGGAGATGCTGAAATCTGAGGATATGAAGTCTTATATATCTTGTGGGAAGAAATTCTTTGATTGATTTGGGTAGGAAATTGAATCCAACAGGAAGTCTGGATTGTGGGTTTTTTAAGATTTTATTTATGTATTCATGAGAGACACAGAAAGAGAGGTAGAGACACAGGCAGAGGGAGAAGCGTACTCCTCACAGGAAGCCCAATGTGGGACTTTATCCCAGGACCCCAGAACCACGCCCTGAGCCGAAGGCAGATGCTTAACCACTGAGCCACCCAGGCATCCCTGGACTGTGGTTTTCTTTCTTTAGATGTCTCTTGATGTGCTCTTGGGGACTGAACAAAAATGAAGGTCTTATGCGGAAGATGGGGCAGTCTAGAAAATGTAAGCAGCTTGACATGCTCTTTTGTAATCATTGCCACTTTCCCCCACTATGGCCTATGTTAGAAAGGACTCTTCTTTTTTTGGACCCAGTTTGGTGCTGCCCATCTGGAGTCTGTTTGTAGTCAGATCTGCTTCCACTTGGGGATCAAGTTTCAATACCACATGTAGTTGGTGGAGTGATTCTCAATCCTGGCTGCATATTACAGTTACGTGAAGAGCTTTAGAAAACAATTTTAGAGGGAGCCTGGGTGGTGCAGTTGGTTAAAAGTCCAACTCTTTGTTTTGGCTCAGGTCATGATCTCAGAGTTGTGAGATCAAGCCCTGAGTCAGGCTCCACATTCAGCATGGAGTCTGCTTAAGACTTTCTCTTCTTCTCCCTCTGCCCCTACCCACCCCCACTCTCACAAATAAATAAATAAATATTTTTTTAAAAAACCTAGTTTTATGGTTGAAGTAATCTCTTGTTATAATCCCTTCAACTTCTATAATTTGATTAGTGAGAGCCCAGGGAACTAATTTTGAAAGAGTAATAATATAAAACATTATATTTCCTAATTATTGTCAATGAACGTTTCTTCCCTTCCCTTCCTATTGCTTTATTTTCACATCCCTTTCTTCCTAACAGGGTTTCCCTTTCAGATGTTCAGTGCATATGAAGTCCAGAAAGCCCTTAACAGGAAAGTATCAAGTTAACATAAACATTAATATAATTAATTAGTATAATAAGCAAATTAAGGGCACCTCGCTGGCTCAGTTGCTAGAGAATGTGACTCTTGATCTCAGTGTTGTAAATTTGAACCCCATGTTGGGTGTAGAGATCACTTAAAAATAAGACCGTTTTTTAAAGGTTTTATTTATTTATTCATGAGACACACAGAGAGAGGCAGAGACACATGCAGAGAGAGAAGCAGGCTCCCTGGAGGGAGCCCGATGTGGGACATGATCCCAGGACCGGGGGATCACAACCTGAGTGGAAGGCAGATGTTCAAAAACTGAGCTACCCAGGTGTCCCAAAAATAAAATCTTTAGAAAATTATAATAAGCAAATTAGCACAGGCATTGAAAAAAATAGCTTCTGAAAAGAAAGTAAGGAGATTAGCATTTGTTCAGTAAATTGAAAATAAAAATATTAAAATGGACGTCTATACTTTTGCATCGGTTAATGTTTGGTTTTTACAAGCTTTGCATGGAGCAATTTATTTTTTAAAAAAGGGTTTAATTAGTTAATTAATTAATTAATTTTAGAGACAGAGGGAGAGAGAGAGCTCGAGTGTGAGTGGAGGGAGGAGGGGCAGAGGGAAAAGGGAGAGACAGAATCTTAAGCAGGCTCCATGCTCAGCGTAGAGCCCAACTTGGGGTTTGATATCGACTTTGAGATCATGATCTGAGCTGCAATCAAGAGTTGGATGCTTAACCCACTAAACCACCAGCACACCCTTTATAAAAAGGTTTTATTTTTATTTTTAAAAAGATCTTATTTATTTATTCACAGACACAGAGAGAGGCAGAGACAGAGGCAGAGGGAGAAGCAGACTCCATGCAGGGAGCCCAATGTGGTACTTGATCCTGGGTCTCCAAGATCACACCCCAGGCTGCAGGCGGCTCCAAACTGCTGTGCCACTGGGGCTGCCCTAAAAAAAGGGTTTTAAAATGAGCTTTTCCTGTACTTTAATATTTAAAACAAATAAACAAACAAACAAACAAAAAACCAACACCTTGACCTATCCCACAAGTTCTGATAAGATTCATCTGTGATTGGCTGACCATTGATATATTTTTTTTAAAGCTTCCCAGACAACTCTAATGTGTAAGAGGTTTGAAAATCCTGTGGAGAATCTCTGGGTTAGTTACTAGGCTCTGAAAACAGTGGTTAGTTTTGACAAGGGCTGGAGTTAATTATATGACAAAAAGAATGTGTTAAAGGGGGCACTGACCCCTATAGTCTGACCATCTTACTATGGTGAGGGAGTCATTTGAAACACAGCCAAACTTCTTAGAATAGACAGCTTTCTCTGTGTCCCCCCACCGCGGCTGAGTGGCTGGGAATGATTGTGGTGCAACCATTCTAGACCACACTATAGAGGAGTCTAATATAGCTAATTTATTCCCACATTTCTCCTTCTTGTTCCAAATCAACATTTAATTATCATCTTTATGGTACTTTATCAAGGAAAAATTTACATACCAAAACTGCAAACATTTTATTTATTTATTTATTATTATTTTTTAGAAGTGATAAAAGTTTATTGAATGCACTGCAAGGAAGCAGGAGGTAGGACAGCAAAGGAGAGACTGTCTGCCACGTGTTTTGATTGTACAGCTAGATGAATTTTTACAACATGACCACTACTCAGATCAAGGAATTGAATATTTCCAACATCCAGAAATTTTCCTTGTGTCCCTTTCCAGTTCATAGTACATCCAGAAGTAACCACTCTTCTAATGAAAAATCTGTGTCATTTGACTTGGTTTTCCCCTATAGGCAAGGTGTTGTTTTCTCTAGCTGCTCAAGACTTTTTCTGTTTTTGATTTTCAGAAATTAGTCATGGTATTTCTTAGAGTGGATTTCTTGTGGTTTATCCTGTTTGGGTTTCACTCAGCCTCTTGAACCTGCAATTTATAACTTTAATCAATTTGGGAAAATTCTTGGTAATTATCTCTTCATTTTGAACATTCAGATGTTCTCTCTTCTCTCTTTCTGAGGCTCCGATTATATATGACATTGTCCTAGAGGTCTCTGATGCTTTTTTTCTCCCTCCTATCCCCCTATTATTTTTTCCTCTCTATGCTTCAGCTTAGATGATTTCTACTGACTTATCTTTAAGTTCCTTAATTCTGTCTTCTGCTTTGTACAATCTGCTATGAAACCCATCAAATAAATTCCTTAACTCATATATTTTATTTTTCAGTTTGGTTATTTTTGTTTTTTATTTATTTATGGAAATTGTCCATATTTTTATCCAATTTGTTGGGTTTTATTCTAATTTATTTATAATCTATATAATAGCTATTTAAAATATATTTTCTGCTTATTCTAATGTCTCTGTCATCTGTGGGTTTGCTTGTGTTGGTTGCTTTTTCTGCTGATAATGGGACACATTATGAAAGAATATAGTGAAATCTGAATATTTTACCCCAGAAGGAGATTGCTTTTTCCTCCATCAGGCAGCTAGGTAAAAACTGATCTCTTTTCTCTACTCAGGAGATGAGTTGGGTTTGGGCTTACTTGTTGCCCAGTTAGCTTCATCGTTGGTTTCAGGTGTCTTAACAATGGGATCTACTCCCTCTCCTCAGCAGAGTTTAGGAATATAAATACTATAAGTTCATGAAATATCCTTTCCTGCTTTCTAGCCTAGCCCTTGCTCCTACACCACCATTTCCTAAGCAAAATTTCCATGGATAACATTGGCTGGCATAAAGAGTTTAGCATTTGGAATTTCTCCATATTACAATATGCTCCATCAGCTCACACGTGGCATTTGGCTGCTTATTTTTTTTTTCTTTTTTCCCTGACAAAATCCCTCAATCTCTGGCATCTGATCCTCTCCTGCCCTGTCTTGACTTGGTCAATGCCTCCAGGGACAAAAGTGATTATCAGTTTTTATTGATCTAGTAAGGGCTTGTCCCTCTCTGGAATTTAATTCATTTGGACTTTTTGCATTCACAGGGTTTTGAAAGTTTCTAAGAGTGTTTTCCTATTGTTATGGTAAAAACAATGGTTTTTATAACCTACCCATCTGTATTGGGAACAATTTTGGCCAAATATCGGTAGACATTCTCTTTTTCTTTACAGGCCTAAAATTAAGTATAGATTCTTGAAATAAGGCAGTGAGTGAATGGTTCAGAACTCTAAGATATAGATATTTATCATAAGTGCTTTGAAATACTTTCTTCATTTTCTGTTTAAGATAATGTTAAATAATCAGCATTTGGCAAAAGTGCATTCTCAGCTCTTTGCGGGTGTGATCTCTCATTTGAACTGTGTGTAGTATCTGCAGAGTTGGAGAGCACCCTACTCTTAGTTCATTTTATGAGGGTAACATGGAAGGAGGACAGTCCACCATCCAGTTCTGTAGACATGACTTCTTTATGTAACCTGCCTATTCTATAGTCTGGGTGATTGGCAATGATGTCATCCAATTAGAGATTTTCCTTTTCCTTTGGGTATTGGTAGTTGGTATTTCTAAATTCTCTATCAGAGATTTTACAACTTAACAAATTCGTAAAAGAAAAACTATTGAACTCAAAGGCATCCATTCACTTCCTTGTTGTAACTTACATAAATTAGTCTTCTAGTGAATATTTACCCAGTTCACAGAGGGAAGAAATACTGTCATATGGCAAAGAGCCAAGACTTCTTGAACGTCCACTATGTTGTATTTACCTACTGTCTAAATCTTAGTAGACTTTAGGTTACTTGAAGTCAAGAGCTGGGTTTGGTTTGCTCTTAAATTCCTTATGCTTGAGTAGGGACTCAAAATATATCTATTGAGTAAGTCAATTGGCAAGAAACTAATTTTAATATCCAGAAATAGCAATACATATGAGATAGAGGATTCAACAGTTGTGTAAAACATGCAAAGTTAAAGCGCAGACAGAGGGCAGCTGAAGAAATGGGCCAAGAGGCTATATACTCTCTGTACCCCAGAAGGATTATTGTGCATGGACTTTCTGACTTGAGGACCAAATCTTATGCACAGGCATATTTCAAAAAAGATGAAACAGCTAAGATGATAACTAGCACATAATGGGAACATGTTGTAAGCTATTATATATTTCTAGAAAACAAGTCTTAGTAACTAGAGAACCAGCCATGAATCTGAACTAAAACAGCCAAGATCCAGAAGGACACTGTGTTGTCTTAGCACATGTTTACTAAAAGAGTTCTGAATATACCAGATGCTCAGAATAAGAGCAAAATGCTTAAATAGGATAGATATGAGAAGGCATAAGTTCTTTCCTGTGATTGAACCAAGAATGATATGGCCAAAGGGGGTCATCTTATGATTTTAACAAGGCAGTTGCTTGCCTCAGTGTTCCTTTTTGTCATTTCTTTGTGGTCCTTTTGCCCCTTTCCTCAGCCTTTGGGGGCACACAGATTGGAGAGGTGAGTACAAGTGATTAAAAAGCTTTCATCTATTATTTTTTTCCTTTTTCATGCTGTAATACTTTATTTGTTATTAGTTTTACTGACATGATTTTATACATACAAAATTCAATAGAAGAAATTTATTACTGTCTGCATTTTGCCATTATTACTTGTCTTATTTTATGATTATCACTGAAAAAAAAATTTTTTTTGTAGAGGAGGAGTGATTTATAAAAGAATCTGTCCAGGTGTCAAATATGCTAAGCATGCCCTGCATTGGAGGCAGTGGAACTAGTGAACTTGGCCCAGCATGGGTGAAAATGGTGACATCTTCTGAAGAGAGATGAAAATTTATGTGGTTTGGTGGGTCTTGGGGGTTAAGGTTAGGCACATCAATTTGTAGATTTTATAGTCCCCAGGTAATAACGTGTGTATGTGTGTATACAAATGGCCCAGGGCGATTTATAAGGAGTTTTGCTTTTCAAGACAATAAAAAGCTATACTGTTTATTTTTAAATATTTATTTATTTATCTTTAAGGAGAGAGACAGCATGTGCACAGGGCAGGGGGAAGGGCAGAGGGAGTGGGAGAGAGAGAGAATCTGCAAATAGACTCCCCACTGAGCATGGAGCCTGACGGGGGGCTCCATCTCATGACCCCAAGATCATAACCTGAGCCCAAATCAAGAGTCAGACTCTTAACTGACTGAGCCACCCAGACGCTCCAAGGCTGTTTATTTTTTTAAGGACCTACCACAAAAAGGAAAAATTTGCAATGAATGAAGGGAAGGGAGTGGTTGAATATTCACAGTCAATTCTGGGGACTCCTCTGTGTTGTTACCAAGGGAGTGTCAAGACATGGATCTTTCTGCCTTTAGAGGGAGTTATTTTCAGCATGGACTCCAGGCAGGAGGAGATGGCCCACCTAGGGAACATCCTCCCTGTTATGGGCTGAATGCTTACGTTTTCCCAAGATTTGTGTGTTGAATCCTTAATCCTTAATGTAGTGGTATTTGGAGGTAGCTTCTTGGAGAGATAATTAGATCATGAATGTGGAGTGCTCATAAAAGGAATTGGTGCCCTCATAAGAAGAGGCATGAGAGAGATGATCTCCCTCTCCTTCATATGAGGACACATCAAGAAGGCAGCTGCCTACAAGACCAGAAGAGGCTCTCCCCTAAACCTGACCATGCTGCCACCTGATCTTGGACTTCCAGCTCCTAGAACTGTGTGAAAGAAATTTCTGTCTATGATACTACCCATCCCCAGAGTAAATGATGGTGATAAAGGGCAAGCCCTACATCAGCACAAGGTCCTTGGGTTGGAGCAACTGCCAAGAGCTGCAGCATCACAGGTATGGCTGCCATATGATTGGCAGTGTGAGCTGGGGGAAAGAAGAACCTTTCCCAGTTACCAGTTAACAAAGACCCTACAGAATGGATGTTTGAGATATGTTTTTGTTTATTCAAGGTATGTCTCAAGAGCAACAAGAATCCCTACCATTACAACATGTACTTTTCTCCATAAGCATAACTGAAAAATTTCAGTGACTCACAAAAATGATTTGTGGCTCACCCATTGAGCAATTTTTATACTGGCTGTAATAGGTCCTAAAGCAGTTTTACAAATTGCCTTTTTTTTTTTTTGGTTTTTATATAGAAGGCTTAATGGAGACCTTCAGAGTCTAGATGCTGCCAAACTTGACATTCTACCCTAAATGTATCCAGCATTTCCATCTCTGATAAGAACCAGTACTTTCTCAGCTGTCTTCATTTTTATCATTAGCACCAGCCTGCTGACTTTCTTTTGGGAGCTACTCTTCATACAGAAACAAAACTTGAGTCACTTCATAAAGGTTACAGTGTATAAGGCCACAAAGGAGAGAATGACTGAATTGTGTTGAGAATTGTGTGCAGAATTGGGGATTTGGTTAGGGTTATTCACCAGCTAAGTTGATGACTTGGTTCAGACTGCTGATCCTACAGAATATAGGACTGCAAATTTGTCTTGGAGATGCTACAAAATACTACATGCTATGGACCTTTGGTGCCATTCAAGAGATGGTCAAAACTGTGAATGCTAAATCCAAAAAGGCTTGCTGATGACAGAAGTCTTCTGTACTTAGAAACTGTAAGTACAATTCGAATAGCTGTAAAGGTAGAGGATAAGGAAGAAGCATCATTTGCCAAGAGTTATCTGAAATAGAAACAAAGGGATTCGGGGCACCTGGGTGGCTCAGTGGTTGAGTGTCTGCCTTTGGTTCAGGTCATGATCCCAGGGTCTAGGATTGAGCCCCGCATGAGAATTCTCTCAGGAGCCTGATTCTCCCTCTGCCTGTGGCTCTGCTTCTCTTTGTGTGTCTCTCATGAATAAATAAATAAAATCTTAAAAAAATAAAGAAACAAAAGGATTCAGGGCGAATATGAATGCCCTTCAGCCTGCTGGTTGACAGTTACCACCAGCTTTGCAGTGTGTAGGAAATGGGAATTCAGAATGCGAACCTACTGCATGTCTTGTCACTTGCTATGTATTGACAAGCTGAGTAACCTGCGTGGTGTCCTCACAGGAACTTAGGCATTCTCAAAAAATGATTTTGTTGCCCTCACAGAATTTCAAGTTAAAGAAAGTCTTCAGGTATTTTATGCAGATAACCAAGCTGGGTGAGTCTGAAAGGACAGTTAGAGTCAAGATTCGGATCCTTATAAGGATCAAATAAGAGGACCTCTTCCTCTCCTCTTGCCCCACAGAGTTCTGCTTCCGTGAGTTTTTTTTTTTTTTTCCTTTCTCATCTGGGAGACTCAGCTGTTACATATGCCCTCCTAATGGCAGGCAGGGTGCAAACACTAGAAGCGCTTATTTCTGTTTGTGTACTTGTTTGACTTGCTTCCAGAAATTCAAATATCCAGAGGTTTAAAGTTACACACAGTTCAAAGATTATATTACATGAGGTTCCTTAAGCAATTGTTGCTCCATTAAAAAAAAATTACTACTCAATAGTCTTTTAAAAAGCTTTGGCTTACCAAAAATCAATTTTGAACACCCTTTGCATGGTAAACCTTTCATATTGGGTCCAGGCCATGCTTACTCAGTGCCCTTATCTTGCCCTGGATCAGACTGGTGCTCTCCGGTCTACTTCATCTTGGCCCATGTGGGCCTCAACTCTTGATGACAATGATGTCAGCTACCTCTTCAATGACTGCCCACCACCTCACCCCGTGGGGTTCAGCGTGACTCAGTGCCCCCCAATGACCCTCTTTCTGTTCAAGAGCAAGGCCTCAGCAACTCTGTAAACTCTCATCCTCTGTGCCCTGGTGCCCAGGGAGCTGTTCTTGGCATTGAGGTCTGAGCCTGCCTGCTGCATCTAGGTAGAGACTGCTAGTCTTGACTCTGTTTCTGGCCTCTCTGCCTGCTTCTTCAGAACAGATGATCTAGAAGGCTCCCTGCTTCTGAGAGCTCTTTGTCCTTGGCACGTTTTCCCATTTCCCTCTGTTCTATATTTTGCCCGGTCATGCATCAGCATGCTCCTTCCGCCCCAGCCTGAGTGGGGGACCCACCTGTGTGGGAGGCAGCTTAGATACCCTAAGTGACCCTCCGGATGCTTGTGGGTGCTACTTATGTTGGCTCTTTCCCGAGTGGGCACAAGACTACTCATAAGCATGCAGTGGAGAGAGGTGATAGAGCAGCTGCTCATCTGAATTCTCCCCGAGAGCCTTGACCAGGCGTCTGGCAGCACTTAATTCACTATTTCCAAATCTGAACTTTGCCGGAAATGTGAAAGTGAATGGAATTCTGCACCAGGGAGGATGTCCATTCTCATTTCATTCACATGTTTGGATATTCACTTTTATCTAAGGCTTGGTATGAAGTCAACTCTTCAAATCTTGCGAGAATTACTACCCATGATTTGGTGTGTGTGTGTGTGTGTGTGTGTGTGTGTGTGTGTGTGTTGGAGATTTCTTTCCTATACCTGAGATTTCAGATCATTTTTCCTACTAAATTATCCTGCTTGTGCCCTGGCTGCAAAAAAGGGGGGAAATAAGGTTCTGACTTCTCCCTTGGGGAGGCGGTGGTCCTATGGTAGAAACTTGACTCTAAGCCCAGGAAGGCTATTCAAACAGTACTGGGTGCCAGAAATTATGAAAAGTATCATTGGTACTCACTGTTTGGGGTGTCAGATCTATTCTGTGCTGCAACATTGACTTTGAAATGGAGATGGAGATAATGCCTTTCACCCCTATGAGTGCCTTGGACTCCTATCATCTTACATAGAGTTATTATCATAATCTAAAAAAACTACTAGATAAAAGAAAAAGAGCCTACCTACAAAGGAGTCCTACTATGTTAAGAGAGTATTTTTATTTTTATTAAAAAAGTACATGCCCATAATTTTAAAAAGTCAAGCAGTGCTAAAAGATTTATCTAAAAAAGACTTGGCTGCCCCTTTCTTAACAGCCGTCTTGCACATTTTCAGAAGCAATGTCTTTGAACTTGTAATCTTCTTTTCTTCCCGTATTTGCCTCCATATTTCCAAATACGGATCTCTTTCCTCTCTCTTGATTAATCACATTTAGACATTATTTATTGCCTTCCTATGATGGGGAAGTGAGAATTTTAGATCCCTATTACTCCTTTCTCTCTTTTGACACTTCCGATATAATGAGAGCACCATACATTATAGCTATAGTGAAGTCCATATTTACTGTTTTTATTTTTATTTTTTTGAAGGTTTTATTTATTCATGACACACACACACACACACACAGAGAGAGAGAGAGAGAGAGAGAGAGAGAGAGAGAGAGAGACAGGCAGAGGTAGAAGCAGGCTCCATGAAGGGAGTCCGATGAGGGACTCAATCCCGGGACTCCAGGATCACGCCCTGAGCCAAAGGCAGGCACTAAACTGCTGAGCCACCCAGGGATCCCCCCTATATTTACTGTTTTTAGTATAACTTTACTATTGCCCACTTCTGGATTAAGAATACACTATTTTATTTTGTACTTGGACAAGTTATTTTTCCCTAGAGTTAATAGTTAGCTCATTATTTTTTTTTCTTCCTTCACCTCCTAGGATCTCCAGCTGAATCTTCTCACATCTTCCCATAGATCAATGAAATTCAACTCAATTTTCTATGCACACATTTGCCAGAGAAATCTATCAGTTAAAAATTTAACAATTTTGGGGTTTACTCTTCTGGAGCTTTCTTCCCTTGTTTCAATCATAACTATCTGTTTCCTGGATGATTTCCCATTCTGGACATTCCTTTGCCTTTCTTCTATGTTGAATCTCTTTTATTTCCTGGGTCCTGTGTTCTGTTTTGTTTTGTTTTGGTTAACTCTGTTATTTTGGTGAGATAAATTCTCCTATAGTATTCTGAGAAAAGTGAATGTATGAAATAAATTGTATGAGGCTCTGCTTACCTTATTCTACCTTCAAAATGGATTGATAATTTAAATGGGTATAGAACGAATCCATTTTACTCATTTACAAGGTATTCTATTTTCTTAGCTTCTAGAATTGTGGTTTAAAAATCTGATGCCATTCTCATTCTTAATTTTTTTTTTTGTATGTGACTTTTTTGTCCTCTCTGGAAGCTTTTAAGATCTTTTGAGATCTTCCCTTTATCCATGGTGTTCTGAAATTTCACAAATGATGTGCTTTTTATTCATTAAGTGTAATACATTTGGTGGGCTCTTTTAATCAAAAGAGTTGTAGCCTTCAGTCCTAGAAAATTTATTTGTAGTATTTCTTTGAAATAGTCTTCACCATAGTTTTTTTCTGTTCTTTCTTTTTGGAATTCCTACTAGGCAGATATTAGGCCTCTTGGACTGATCCTCTACTTTTATTGTCTTTCCTTTCCTACTGTCCATCTCTTCATCCTGTCTGTTAAATATTTCTTTTAAATATTTTATTTATTTATTCATGATAGGCAGAGAGAGAGAGAGAGAGAGAGAGAGAGAGAGAGAGGGACAGAGACACAGGCAGAGGGAGAAGCAGGTTCCATGCCGGGAGCCCGATGTGGGACTCAATCCCAGGACCCCAGGATCACACCCCGGGCCAAACGCAGGCATCAAACCTCTGAGCCACCCAGGGGTCCCCCTGTCTGCTAAATATTTTAAGAAAAGTAGGCATAATATTTAAATTTTAAGAGCTTATTATTGGTCTCTGATTATTTTCTTTAAGAAAATAGCATACTATCTTTCTTCATTCCCTGAAGTCAATAATTATAACTTTCTTGAATATTTTTGCTTTGTTTCTTATTGCTTTTCTTTTCTTTTTCTAACTTCTTTCTTCCTCTTTGCTTTTGTTTCTGTCTTTCAAGTTTCCAGCTGGCTATGAATGTCTGGCATCCTTTCATATTTAAGAACAAGGCACTTAAAAGGTAATTAGGCTTGGTCTGATTTTGTTGACTTCTTTGATTTTTCATATAGGAAATTTTGTTGGCCAGCCATATTGACCCCAAATGTCATTATTTGTAGGTCTTCTTTTTCTTCCCCCAAGACTGTTTATTTTCTTAAATCTTCTTGAGTAGTATAAAATTAGACAACAGTGTTTTGAAGCTGGAATAAGGGATAAGTTTGCAGATCTCACCCTTAGAATACAATGCCCAGTTAATTCTTCCTGATTTGAATTTAGTGTCTCATGCATACCTTTCTCTGTGCCTGATGTTCCTGAAATGGAGCCAGTTTAATTCCATTCATCCAGAGAATCTATATATATTTCCCAGTGAGGTGAGGAAGGCTAACTGTTTTGCAGCACACAGTGAGGGTTTTACCCTTACCTTGCTGGTACTTGGTGACTCCAGTTTCTTAGTCTTTCTTGAGCGCTTTAGGTAAATTAGTTCTCTCCTCATTGGTTTCTCTCTTTGAAGATTTGGGTTTTACTTTGTTCTGCCCCACTAAGAGCTTTCCTCTTTCTGCTTCTGGATTCATCTGTTGTGGTTCTGCTTTACAGATGTCTTCTAGTCTCATAAAAATGGGACTTGTTCATGTTCTTTTTTTCTGTTCTCCTTGTTCTATAGTGTTTTCCAATGAGAGGCTCCGTTTATGAACATAAGGACATTATGTGTTGGAAAATGAATGTGTGTTACCTAAATTTATCCTGACAAAATCTTTAGAGCTAGGGTGACCATATAATCTCTTATCTGAACTGGGACACTTTAAAATTTGGTTGGAAGAGGGAAGAAGTTTCCATGCTGAGACAACAGGTGTAAACTTGGACTGTGCTGAGAAAACTGGAATATACGATCACCCTATATAGAACTCAAACTTTCCTTTAATCTCTAGAGTACCAACTTTATCATATACATTTAATTAAATAAATACACACTCAAATGTGTGTGTGTATATATATATACATATATATGTATATATATATATGTATATATATATTTTAACAAAAGTATCTCCCTTTAAAATTTATTCTTTAGTGTAGTGTGTAATGTCCTTCATCTTGGCTTCTGGCATGAATCCATAAGGACTAGACTAGACAGTGACCTGAAAGACAGCCATTATGTTGTGCTCAAAATTGCCCCTCATTTCCTGACTTATTATTCTCTTTAGTCCAGACTTGCTCACTTCAACTCCTTCTTCCCTTGGAATGGATTATGGCTCAGGAGACTCCCTAGTGCTTCTTGCAAACTGATCCTTGGAAGGTTTGCCCCACCAACCTTCCTCTCATGCCCAGAGATGTTTGAAACATAATGAATACAGTTTGGGATTTTAAACCTGGAATTCTATGAGTGTCATGTTGTACTGCTGCCTTGGGATTTGAAGGGAAAAAAAGGGATGGCAACAAGTTGAATTCACAAGTTCTTTTGGGAAATTTATGCCAAGCAGCAGATATAAGTCATAACCCCATTACCCTGGTGTATGAGTGTGTGCACACACATGTCATTATATTGGGACCTTGAAGCTCCTCTTTCTTTTTTCTTTTAAAGATTTTATTTATTTATGAGAGACACAGAGATAGAGAGAGGCAGAGACACAGGCAGAGGGAGAAGCAGGCTCCATTCAGGGAGCCTGACGTGGGACTCGATCTCGGGTCTCCAGGATCATGCCCTGGGCCAAAGGCGGTGCTAAACTGCTGAGCCACCCGGGCTGTCCTCCTCTTTTATGTTTAGCTCCCAGGCCCATATAATCACTTCCCAATTCAATATAATTCAGTTTATTTAATTCAGGTGCATTTCAACATACATCAGTGCCCACTTAGTGTCAGATACCAGGTGGGGACTAAGCACATGAAGGTGAATTCTTGCTATCAGGGATGCTATAGTCTAGTTGGGTGTAGATGTAAGAAGGTCAGTATTTTTGAGAGACCTTCCTTAGAGGCAGTTCCTTTCATATAGACAGAGGAGGAAGAAAGACTCTCTTCTGGTGTAGGAGGAAAGAATTTGAGGGTAGAGAGAAGAAATACCAGAGGGGTTTGGGGAAAACCGGTGTAGGAAATGTCTTCCTTATTCTACATTCTCAAGTCATAGCTTGAGAAAATTTTAAGACCTTTAAAGGTGTTCCACTTTCACTGTGGTGCCTGATAACATGGTGCTGATTAGGGGAATAATGTAGATTATAAATGGCTGGGGAAGTATCCATAGCTGGGCCTGAGACAGTTTCCAGTTTTCCAGAGTCCATGCATAATGTCCAAGGAATCAGAGGTTCCTGAGTGTTTCAGAGTTGGTGGAGGGGGGCATGCAAATGCTAGAGAAGTGATAAGTTGAGAAGGCCTGTTACTGGGGCAGGGAGACCATACCCTCAGTTATAGATGCCATCAGCCTGCCCCAAATGAACAGGACAGAATTAGTTACATGGTGGTAGATGCCAGCACAGTACTCAGTGGCCAGACCAGGTCAGCCATTCCTAAGAGTATCCCATTCATCATAGTTATGGTTGGATCAATAGGAGATCCAACCATAAGCTGGAGATAGGAGATAAGCCATGAGCTGATAGAGTACCCATTAGTCAATGGCCTAGAGCAGGAGTACAGAGGAATGGGTTGGAGAACACAGAAGTCACACGAAGTGAGGTATTGGATAGGAGAAGTACACAGCCTCAAAACAGAGTTGGTTTGGGAGTGAATGTAGGTCTGTGGGATTGTGACCAGAAGTATCCCCTCTGCTCCCACAATTGGATGTTGTTTTAGTTTCCCCCTTTTATTTTTTTTAAAGTAGTTTCCATGCACAGCATGGAGCCCAGTGTGAGGCCTGAACCCATGACCCTGACACCAAAACCTGAACTGAAATCAGGAGTCGGATGCTTAACTGGCTGAGCCACCCAGAAGCCCATGTTTTAGTCTCCTATTATTGCTGTACACAATAACTACAAACTTGGTGTATTGTCTTAAAAGTCTGGAGGTCAGAAGTTGAAAATGGATCTCACTGGGCTGAAATTAATATGTTGACAGGGTTGTGTTCCTTCTGGAGTTTCTAGGGGAGAATCACGTTTCTTGCCATTTCCAGCTTTTAGTGATGATGCAATTTTGGCTTGCCGCTCCTGCCTCCATCTTTAAAGCCAGGAGCATAAAGCCAAATATTTCTCATGATGCCATCTCTCTGGTCTCTCTTCTGCCTCCCTCTTATACTTACCCTCATGATCATACTGGGCCCACTAGCTAATCCAGGATAATCTTCCTGTCTTAAGGTCAGCTGATCAGCAACTTTAATTCTATCTGCAACCTTTACTTCCATTTGCCATGAAACCTAAAATATTGATAAGTTCTCGGACTTGAACATAGGTATTCTTGTGGGAAGACATTGTTCTACCTACTGCAGATGTTTCCCCACAAGGCCACACTGTGGCCTTTACATGTGATTGTAAAGTAGCAGGCACCTGTCTGGCTGATGGCTTTAAGGAAGGGGTTGGCAATTTAGCTGTATTTTGAAGAAAAGATAGAGGTTAGCGAAGTAAAGAGAGTGAATTCCAGATAAGGAAGAAATGTGAATAAAGGATCAGAGTTGGGAATGTGAAGAAGGAATGCAGGAAGTTTGATGACAGCAGAAGGTGCCTATGAGCGAAGAGAGAGAGAGGTGAGATTGGAAAGGATGGTAAGAGACAACTGTTCCATGCCTTGAAGTTTAGACAGAAGGCACTGGAGAGACATTGAAAGCTTTCATGGGATCAGATAAGGAAAGATCACAAAAATATGTAAAGATTAGATCGTTTGATTCCCCTCACTCAGGCAATCTTTGATTTTATGCTCTTGAGTTTTATTGGAATTGTCCAAGAAGATTCACTGCATGATTTACCAAAATGTATTTGAAGAAGTTCATTTTGTAGTTTCCCAAAGATATGGATCCATGTGATAAATGTTCCTTGTGTGGAGTGCCAAAGTTTGTCTCTTGACATTTATATGTTTTCTAACTCAGGCATCATGAACTGTATCAGCTAGTGATTTTTTGTTTGTGTTTGTTTGGCTTCATGAAGCTCACAGAGAAATACTAAATTGCTAAGTGCCTTATTTCTCTCATACATTTATATATATTTTTAATTCCATCTGCAAGAATTGGTGGCCTCCAATTTTTCTTCTATGTCTCTGTGAGGGGTAATGCTGTTAACCCCAAATATCATGAGGTTAAGCACATTGGATATTTCTGTCTTTCTTACATACAATATTCCTGATTCCAGGTATTCCTGATTCCAAATACCTCCAAATGGTGAGTTTAGGAACCAGGATGCTTCCTTTTTGACACTCCACCCTGATGAAGGCCTAAGAGTGCTCTGGATTTTAGTGGCAGTTGAGGAAGAGATGGGGGATTGTATATGGGTGGCAATGTGCATGTAACTTCTGCTTATTTTCCATGGACCAACCTCTGTTGTTATGGACTGAATGTTTGTGTCCCCACAAAATCCATGTGTAGATGTGAAGGTCATAGGAGGTGGGGCCTTTGGGATTTAATTAGGATTAGATGAGGTCATGAGGGTGAGGTCCTTATGATGGCATCCATTAGCGTCCTTATAAGAAGAGATCAGAGCATCCCCCCTCTCTCCCCACCATGTGATGATACAGCAAAAAGACAGTGGTTGCATACCAGGGAGAGAGCTTTCACCAGAAAGAGATTGGAACCAAATCAGACAGCACCTTGATCTTTGACTTCCTAGCTGATCCAGCACTGGGAGAAATAAATTTAATTGTTCTGTTGTTTAAGCCACCTATTTAATGGCATTTTGTTATAACATCCTGAGCTGACTGACTATCCTCTGGTTACCAGGTACCTATTTTGTCCTTCTCACACGTGGAAGATACTCTCTCCAAGAAAGGCCATCCAAAGCCTTATCTAGTCACATCCTCAAACTCCAAGTGCAAGATCTCTGGCTAGGGATCCCTGGGTGGCGCAGCGGTTTGGCGCCTGCCTTTGGCCCACGGCGCGATCCTGGAGACCCAGGATCGAATCCCACATCGGGCTCCCGGTGCATGGAGCCTGCTTCTCCCTCTGCCTGTGTCTCTGCGCCTCTCTCTCTCTCTCTCTGTGACTATCATAAATAAATTTAAAAAGAATTAAAAAAAAAAGATCTCTGGCTGATGATATGCACTTGTCTCCATTAGATCTGCATGTGGCTCCTATGGACATGTGAAGATAAACTGAAAAGATGATTGTCCCCCTTCCAAATTCCAACATTCCATGCACAGCAGGGACTGGATAACTCACAAAGAACTCCCATTCATGAAAGGGAAAGATGGGAACTGCATATGGCTGGTCCAGAGCAAGAAGGAGATTTTGTCAGGGAGGTGGGGTGAGGCCCCTCTGTCTAGCAGAAGGAAGTTTTTTGAATTGACCTTACTCTGATTTGAGTGAAGAATTTCCTTGTTCATTGTGCTCTATGACTACTATTCTCCCCTCTGTGAGGGTCTACCAAGTCCCTTTCCTCCACAGCCCCCTGAAGTAGGCTTTAGGAGGATACCCCTTCTTGGGGACTGTAGAGCTTTCCTGGTCTGGTACCAAATCAAACAAATCTGGGCAGTCACAGACTTCTTTGGGGGAAAAAAAAATCTCAAAAGCTTAATTCTCTTCTTGTCTCTTTGCTTCCACGTTGTCCTAAGTACTAGGAACCATCCTCTAAATCCCTTCTAGCCACAATTCTCCAATTTGGCTTATTTCTTTGTATCCTTGTTTCATTTGGATGACATCTGCAAAAATATGCTTTAGTGGGAAGATGCCTCTCCTTAATCTAACTTTTATCCCAGGGCAGGGTCTTGCTCTAGAAGGCAACCTACAGAATGGGAGAAGATATTTGCAAATGACATATCAGATAAAGGCCTACTATCCAAAATCTATAAAGAACTCCTCAAACTCAACACACAAAAACCAAAAAAATCTAGTCAAGAAATGGGCAGAAGACATGAACAGATATTTCTCCAAAGGAGACATACAAATGGCTAACAGACACATGAAAAAACACTCAACGTCACTCATCATCAGGGAGATACAAATTGAAACCACAATGAGATATCACCTCATAACCAGTCAGAATGGCTAAAATGAACAACTCAGAAAATGACAGATGTTGGCGAGGATGCAGAAAAAGGTGAACCCTCTTGCACTATTGGTGGGAATGCAAGCTGATGCAGCCACTCTGGAAAACAGCATAGTGGTTCCTCAAAAAGGTAAAAATAGAAATACCCTATGACCTAGCAATTACACTAGTAAGTATTTATTCAAAGGATACAAAAATATTGATTTGAAGGGGTACTTGCACCCCAATGTTTATAGCAAAAATATCCATAATTGCCAAACTATAGAAAGAGCCCAGATGCCCATTGAAGGATGAATGGATAAAGAAGACGTGTATATATACAAATAGGATATTGCTCAGCCATCAAAAAGAATGAAATCTTGCCATTTGCAATGATGTGAATGGAACTGGAGGGTATTATGCTGAGTGAAATAAGCCAATCGGAGAAAGACAATTATATAGTTTCACTCATTTGAGGAATTTAAGAAACAAAACTGACAAACATAGGAGAATGGAGGAAAACATAAAATAAAAATAATAACAGAGAAAGAGGCAAACCATAATAGGCCCATGACTATAGGGAACAGAGGGTTGCTGGAGGGGAGATGGTGGTGGGATGGAGTAATTGGGTGATGGGCATTAAGGAGGGCATGTGATGTAGCACCAGGTGTTATGTGCACTTGATGAATTACTAAATTATAACCCTGAAACTAATAATACACTGTATTTTAACTAACTTGAATTTAAAGAAAAAAATAAAATTTTATTCATTCTTATCTATGACTAGCTGGGGTCTTAAAATAGCAGGCTTTTCCAATCTTTAGAGGCTCAAAATTCAATCTTTCTTTCTACCCCCTCCCTCTCTTTTTATTAAAACCCAAAAGATATCTGGGTCTTTTCTCAACCACTTGTCTAGAGCTACAGGCTCAGTTGGCACATGATCTGCCTTCCAGGTTATGGCACATAGCAGTTTTCACGTTTTGAGGTTGAATATTATGGGCCTCACAGATTCCTCTCTGCCTACCACCTGATTGCTAAGCCAATGCTGTGTATTTCAGGTTTTTATTATACCAATATTCCTCCCCAAGTTACAAACTTCCATATTAGGCAAAGTAGTGCTAGCTGCTGTAACAAACAATCATCCAAATTCCTGTGGCTCATCACAATAGGAATTTCTTTCTTTCTCATGTAAAGTTCAAATGGGTATTCCTAATCATCAGGTGGTTCTTCTACAAGCAGAGATCAGCAACCTGGGTTCATTTTATTTTGAGGCTTCAGAGTCCTCTCCCGTCAGAACATGGAGAAAGGGTTTAGGTGGTCATGCCAGGGAGGTATCTATGGGCCAGTCCTGATGTGAGTGGCCTTCTGCTCACATTTCATTGGCTAGAACTTGGTCATTCTGATTTGCAAGAGAGGTTATACCTAATTGCAAAGGAGGTTGGGAAATGTGGTCTAGTTTATATCCAGTAAGAGGAGAAATTGAGTTTGCTAAAGAGTGAGCCAGACTTTGCCAATCATCTTTACTTAACTGTCTTGTGCATGTGCTTTAATATTGTGACTTCCTTTGGATCCTTTTGGAAACAGGCATGTTATAAACTAATTTTAAAAGATATATGATCTGCCTCTCTTCTTCGAGAATTTTTTTCCCTATTAAATATAAGGCAGGGGGAAATTATTTAATGGTTTCTTCTCAGTTTGAAAGTCTATCCATTTGGGTTCATCAGTGGTAAGTAATGGTCAGACCATCAAAAGACTCCTGAGCACCTAATTCCAGTTTGAAGACTTTTTCCAGGGTCCACTTTCTTCTTCCTTTTCAAATGGCCTTATTCTTCTGCACCACCTTAATCACTGACCAACCTCTCATCTCACTTGTTTTGGATTCAATGGTGAGGCTTTTGTCTATGTACTTCCATTTTGATTAATCACTCTTTCTCGAAACTTCTTTGAGTCACAGCTTGCACCCAGTTAGCCCTGTGCTTTTGCTCCTGCTTATCTGGGATAAAAAAAAAAGTATGAAGGCTCTGGTGTTCCAAGACAACCGATCCTGGGCACAATATTTGGCAGGCTGCACATTGAGAAGGTCTGGTGGATGGCAAGATCCTTAATCTGGGAGCGTGTTCACCCCCCTCCCCTGCACCCTGTCCTTTGATCTGGCTGCCCTTGCAGCACTCAGGGACTACCCAACTGCCTCCTGATGGGCCATCTGTAGGCACATTTGCTTTCTGGCAAATTTCTTTGCATAAGCGGCTTTTAAGCATGATTTGTGTGACTGATCCAGGTTTCTGATTTCAAATCACATCCTGAATATTTACTGTCCCTCTTTTGTTCACTATTTTCTACAAAACTGGAACCCTTTTATTCCCCCCTGTCAATATACTCTTCCTAGTCTTTTGCATAATAAAAAGCTTGGGTTTCAGCATTAATCATTGTGATTAATGTGATTCCACTAATAACCTTTTTCTACTTGGGAAGGCTCCAATTATGACTATATTTTGTGTTTGGCCTTGGGCCAGTTTCTAACCCAATGATCCAGGTTTTCATTGGTTTCATGATTCCACAGCATGGACATTAACCTCTCCTGATCCACTTTCTCCTCCATATTTCAGCAGAGCCCATCCTCCAGACCTTCTGCTGACCCACCTTTGGATATAATGAGACTGGCTGCTTGGGGAGGGAAGGTCTGCCTCTCTCACATTCTCAGTATGCTCAGACCCAAGCCTATTCAGGAATTCTTGATGGTTCCCCCAAAGGTGATATCAAGCCACATTTAGGCTTCATAATTCTTTGGCTTATCATTCACCCTTATAATTAGTAATGGAACCCTGCCAGAAACTTAAAAAAATTATGTTCTTCAAGGAGACTTTTCAAAGGACTCTTCAGTTTAAACTATTCAAAAGCTCTGGTCTCCTCTCAGACACAGTAGGGGAAATAGACTAGCTCTTCGGGGACATAGTAGGGAAAAGAATATTGTCTTCAAGGTCAGGATTAGTTGTGAAACCCTGAGAAAATTATTTAACTTCTATGAGTCTCAATTTCCTCATTTGTGAAATGGGACGATGATAGCTTTGCAGGAATGGGATGAAGGTTAAATTGAAAAGTGTATCTAGAGAGACCTGTGGTTCATTTCCACTAATATAATAATTTAAGTGGTCTGAAAACCTTCCTACTAGAAAATGCCTAGAAATGTTGAGGAGACTATAACAAACATCCTTTGAAATGCCTAAAAAGTAAGAAAGAATTCCCAGAAGCTGGGAACACAGGGGACTAAAGACAAGGGCTGATGGTCCAGCAAGTTTTGGGAAGTGAGAATTTACTATTTCTGATCCACAAAGGTTTTGGACCATAAAGCTCACAAAGAGATGGGAGATGAGGTCTTGGGCTCTTGCATGGCAGGGAACTAGAACTGAGGCTGCTGAAAACATCTGGGGCACTTGAAAGGCTATATCCTTGGAGAAACAGCTAGATATTATATTCCATTGCAGAGATACTGCAATGGACTTTATCTGTCTCCTCCTGGGTTCTGAGTGGGGGTAAATTTCCTCTTGAGAATTCATTGCAGTATCCATTTATAACAAACTCCTTGCACAAGCCTAGGGTTTTTTTAACAAAATATTTTTTTTTATTTATTCATGAGAGACACAGAGAGGCAGAGACATAGGCAGAAGGAGAAGCAGGCTCCCTGTGGAGAGCCCGATGTGGGACTCGATCCCAGGACCCCAGGATCATGGCCTGAGCCAAAGGAAGATGCTCAACTACTGAGCCCCCCAGGCATCCCAAGTCTGGGGCTCTAATGTAGACTGCCTGCATGGTCTTAGAAACCCCTAAACCAAAATCACCCCTTGTTCCAAGCAGGTGATACCCTTGGGATGACTACAGTTGCAAATATAAAACTACCTTAGAAAACTGGGTAGATTTTTAACTCTGCCCACTTGGTATTTCTACAGAAAAAGCCCCATTAGAATTTAGCTCAATAACCAAATTACAAAATGCACAAGGAAAGCACCTGCCATATCTAAGAGTTATCAGGTAAAACATAAGTTTGGAGTCCAGGAGCTCCCAATCACAGAGCTATTTGACGGAGACCATGAAATGAGAACACTCAAAAATTGTCAAAATTATAATGGGAAGAAGTGAGAACATGGGAAAAGAATGAAGCAGGATAGTCAAAGAGAACCTATAGAAATGAAAAATTCAGTCATTGAGATGAAAACTCAATGGGCAGAGTAAAGAATGGATTGGCTATTGTGGCAAGGATACAAGGAAACTCAAATGCTTCCAATCATTAGGTGCTCAGAAATTCAGTCTGTAATTTCTATTTGGGAAACATTGAGGTGTTTATTTTCTCTTTGTGGTATACTTGAAGGTGAAGAGGGGTTAGAAATGTCCACATCTATTTTCAGATCTGCAAATTAAATTGTGAGTTCCATGTGTCTTTAGTGCGGTTAACCACTACTGTGGTACCATTTTCTCTATGGTGGTTCTTTCTCTTTCACCTTCCTTCATTCTCATCAACACCAGGAGTTCATGGCCTTATGCTTTCACTCCACTTCCCCTGCCAGAATGTCATCCCAGGAGAGGACCTTACAGATCTACATACAGCATAGGGTGCTGGAAAATGTTCAGGATTAGGAATCTGAAAACTTGGGCTTGAGAAGTGGCTCCATCACTGAAGAGGTATCTATAAAATTGGAATCATAACCCCTTTTCTTTTTCTTAAAGATTTTATGTATTTATTTGAGAGATCAAGCACAGAGCGAGAGTGAGAGGGAGAAGCAGATTCCCTGCTGAGCAGAGGGCCCAATGCGGGGCTCAATCCTAGGACCCTGAGATCATGACCTGAGCCAAAGGCAGAGACTTAGCTGACTGAGCCACCCAGGTGCACCTCATGTTCCCTTTTCTTATTCTACAGAGTGATTGACAAGATGAGCTAGATCCTGTTTTGACAGCATATTGTAAGTGGCAAAGGATGATACAAATTATGAAGTTGCTATTATTGCTGTTCCTATCAAGAAATGATTAGAAGGCTCAGGGGCTATTTCTTTCATGACCATTTGCTTTCAACAGGGAAGCCTATAAACTCAATGAACAGGTCTTCAATGATAGGAGTTCAGACATTGGTGGGCAACATGGGAAGCATTTGTGGAGCCTTCTTATTAACCCTGAAATCACACCAAGTAGGCAATTATCTTCCTTGTTCAATTTGTAGCTCATATATTCCACATGTGATTTGGGGGTAGGGTAGTGTGGGGTGATAAAGGGTGATAAGCTTCTGCAAAGTGTGCATATCAAAATTGAGTTTCGAAAGGCAAAGTTGGGCTTAGAGAGGGAAAGTGTCTATGTCTCTGTTCCTCCCTAGCACGACTGAGTTCTCATAGTTGAGCATTTTAATGTTTGTTTTCTGTTTGCATTATCTACTCCATGAAGAGTCATGTTCTTATTCTTTGCTGATTTTCTTCTCTCTGCTGGGTAGTTGATCTTTTTCTTATTGATTTAGTAGGTTCTCTTTCTATATGAAAGGAATTATATCTTTATTTATAATACTATTTACAAATTTTTCTCTGGTTTTAATGTACCTTTTAACTTGGCTAATGTTTCAAAGATTTAGAAACATTTTTACTTCCAGGCTTTGTACCATTTTTATTGTCTTACATGGATTTTTTTAAAGACTTTATTTAAAGAGAACCCATGTGTGCAAGTGGGGAGAGGGGTCAGAGGGAGAGAGAGAATCTCAAGCTAACTTCCTGCTAAGCATGGAGCCCAGCACAGGGCTTGATCTCAACACCCTGAGATCCTGACCTGAGCGGGAATAGAGAGTTGGACACTCAACTGACTGAGCCACCCAGGTGCCCCTGGCACGGATTCTCATGAGACTTTTGTGGTTTTACTTTGGTGTGAGATGTAAAATATGAGTCCCAAAAAGAGTGAAGAATTTCTTTGTATCTAGATGAAGTTTCTGTTACTTCTCCTTTCCCTAAAGAGTCCTTAGTGGTCTAAACGATCTCTTTCCTTTCAGAAACTTCAGAGATCTCTCAGATATGTGGGCAGATTTGGTTCTAGCCTGTGCAGTTTACATGGGAAAGGGGCATTAAAAAAATTCTTCTATCTGCTGTACTCCTTTGAGAATTATTTCCAACAGAGATCAGGTTTCTCTATTATTAAATATCTAAAAAGTTTAGTGGATGATACAAAGTCATAGATGTATTTCCAATGTATCAGCTAACCAGAGGCAGCTAGGGAAAGTCTCTGTGCAGCAGTAAATGTGAGGCGGTGAGAGGGTGGGCAGCTGGAGCTGAAGGAGGCAGAGGGTGGAACTGCTGGACTGAACAGGGTTCGCCCACAACGGTATAAGTGGTAAAGCAGATTCCCAATGCAGGGTGTAATCAGACCCCATTGCAGGTAACAGATTGAACACCCCTCCTTCCTCCAGCTCGCTGGAAAGGGGGGTTACCTATGTGAGGATGACGGTCCTGGATGGAGTCGGTGGGAGGAAAGAAAACACAACGGACCCCATGGTGTTGTGCATGTGAGCAAGATCTCACCTGTCACCTAAGCTTTTCTCATTCCCTTCTTCTCCTTGTTTCCTTCCTTTCTTCTACTTCTCTTCTGGCAGCTTCCCTGGCAGTCTGCATGCAGTGGTGGTGCAGGAAGTAGGGGGATTTTCCTCACTCCTATTGGAGATCAGCTCACCTCTAACCCCCATGGGGGACCTCTTATCTTCCATGCAACAGAGCTGGCCACACTTACTGAAGTGGATCAGGCAGGTCCCAATCCCACCCCCCCCCTTCTTTTAGAGATGGAGAGGGGAGGGGCAGAGGGAGAGGGAGAAAGAGGATCTTCAGCAGACTCCCATGCTGAGCAGGGAGTCTTACAACCTTGAGACGAAATCAAGAGTGGGAAGCTTAATCCACTGAGCCACCCAGGTGGCCCTTCCAATCTTCTCTTTATAGGGGATACAAGGAGCGATTTTTGCTTCTCCAAAGCTGGATGATTTCCTGAAGTGGTGCTGCTCATAGGTCCTTGATAGAAAACCACCACAGCAGTGCTCCCCTGTTTGTCAGGACCAAAGGGTAGGGAAACGGGGTCCCAGTTTCATATATATTAGCTAAGGCTGTAGCATGGAGGTATAGAATTTCAGGGTCTCTGCAATGATTGATTGAAATTATCTCATTTTACTGATAAGAAACAAAAAGTAAATCACTTAGTTGTCCAAGGTCACAGAAGTTAGCAGAGCCAGAACTTGATCCCAAGTCTTTTGACTTGAATTCATTTAATCTTGTAATAGGTCATGTATGACCTGAAATCCTAAATTGAAAGCTGCCTGATTGTTGCTATACGAAGTGTCAGAATTTTTTGATGCCTGGGTGGCTCAGTGGTTGAGCGTCTGTCTTGGCTCAGGGCATGATCCCGGGTTCGCGATCAAGTCCCACGTCGGCTAGCTGTGAGGATCCCTCTTCTCCCGCTGCCTATGTCTCTGCCCCCCCCCTCTCTGTATCTCATGAATAAATAAATAAAATATTTTTAAAAAAGTGTCAGAACTTCTAGATGGGTTAGATTGGGGGTGTGTGTGGATATGATAGTTGCTCACCTGATAGCTCTTCTCCCATTTTTTTAAAAAAGATTTTATTTATTTATTCAGGAAAGATACACAGAGAGAGAGCCAGAGACACAGGCAGAGGGAGAAGCAGGCTCCATGCCGGCAGCCCGAAGTGGAACTCAATCCCGGGTCTCCAGGATCATGCCCTGAGCCAAAGGCAGATGCTAAACCGCTAAGCCACCCAGGGATCCCCTCTACTCCCATTTTTATTATTAACAGAACCCAAGCTAAAAGGTAATGTAGTGTCCACTCAAAAAGCACATTTCCATTTTGCAGATGGGATGAGCATGTGATTAGTTGTAGACATGCAATGTCTACTTTCTGAGGGGATTAATCCACTGTAAGTAGATCTTTCTGTTATTTGCATATTCCTGTGATATTATCCCCAAAGAAATCTCTCTCTTTGTATGTGCTCTAATTCCTAGAAAATAGCCTTATAACTTTACTAAACAACACTGAATATGTTAGCAAACAGATTATTAGAGGGTGAAATTATTTACATTACCAGAAGATTTTTCTATATTACAAAAGGATCACAGGATCCATTTCAACTGCATCTTTTTAAGTGCTTGTTTATAGATCATTTCATATTTAACAGAGGAGAAACTAAAAGCTGAGCTGTTCCATGCTACCGCGGATTAAGAATCAATCAGAAACAAAGATAAAACAAATCTGAAAGTATAATGCTCAAAAAAGACATTCACATTACTACTTGTTCTTCTCCTCCTCCTGCTCTCCTTCTTCCTCCCCCCACACCCCACTTCTTTTTCTTTTTTTAACCAGGCAGGAAACTCAAACATGATGTGTCCTGGTTCAATGCCAGATGCCTAGCACCTTAGTAGAGTAAAATTGAACACATTTCTTACCACATATCATTTTTACATGAAACTTACTCTTCAGGTATTTTTCTGCCTTTCTATTAAAAGCCCCTCTAACCCTCCTGGATGCCCAGACTTGAAATCTCCATCTTTTTTCTCTCCCCATCCCAACATTCAATCAATTGTCAAACCTTGAGTGGGTGGGTGGGGAATGGAGAGAAGGATCCCAAAGTGGATTTATCCAGTTGTTCTCTGTAACCTCAGTCACACATGCTCTTTGGTCTGACCACTCATTAGTTGCTTGCATGGGAAATATCAATTTGTGTGATGGTGACATTTGAGGCTTACATGATTGCTTTGATATATTAGTTTTGGAGACCAAACACTCCAATTATAGCCAACAGAACACTTTTAATTGGGACTCAGAGGTAAAAGGACTTTCTGTTGCCATAGTTTCAGAGGCGCATATGTGGTCAAGCTGCCTAAAGCTGGATTTATTTTCAGATGTAAGATATTACTGACAGTGAGCTCTGGTGACTAAGGGACATCTGCTGTTCTGGTAGGGGTGGAGTGTGATCTAGAGGCTAGGCTAAAACCGAGCTCTTAGGCAGGGCACATTCTGTAATGGTGATGCTTTCAGTGCCTTCAATTTCCTATCCTTGGATTGTGAGTATATGTCTTAAGAAGAAATATTAACCTATACCTCTGTGAGTACTTTGCCAATAGACTAATATTCTGAGCTTCAGAAAAAAGAAAGAAAGGGAGGAAGAAAGAAAGAAAAGAAAAAAAAAGGAAAGGATACTTCTAAGCAAGTTAGTGACTTTAGCATCTACTAGTTCCTGTAGTTGGAGAATCTCATGGACACAGCCAAGGGTATAAAAGGAAGAAAAACCTGCACCTGACCCTAGAAATGCTTGTAGCCATATGCCTGTGAGAGACCACAGACTTTCTGCTAAGAATGGATCAAAAGAACGACTGATTGGACTCATGACTTCTTTTATGCTTAAAACCAGCTTGCCTAAGGAGGAGAGTAGGAGAGACTTCTTTGGAATTTAGCAACTCCCTTTCATTCTGAGAGGAGGCCAACAGGAGGCAAGGGTGGGCTGCGGGCAGTTGAGTCTCCAGTTGAGTTGTATCTGGATCCTGCAAGAAGAAGCTCATTAAGTGCCCTGTGCCCCCCTGGTACCTGCTTACAGATGGCATTTGACACAGATGTCTCCGTCAGGCAAACACAGGGCACTCCCCAGCAACTCTTGGCGGCCACTCCAGCATGGCAGAGAGAATTGTTAACACAGAGATAAAATTTCTGCTGTGATATTTGACAGCCTCAGCTACTTCCCTCATTCTGCTGGATCTCTGGAATTCTGCAGTAAACTTATTCTCTTCTCCCTTCGTTAGGGTTAAAGGCTGGTTAAAAACGGGGCTATAAAACCATCTCACCTTCTAAAAGGGAAATTGTATAGGTCATGTTTTCTAAGTATGGCATTATTAATAAATAAGAGTTGCACTAAAAACTCAACCACTTGAAAATTAAAAACAAAACAGAACAAATGCAAAACAGTCACTTAAATGCTGCCTAGGTCAAGGGGAATATGAGAAATACAATTAGAGTATAATTAGACAATGATGACATTAGGGATGCTGGATGTTAAAATATGCAGGATGACTAAAATTCTACTCAGGGAAAATGCATGGCCTGAAATACCTTGCTTTTAAATAAGGAACAACTGCATGCAGGATTTAATTCAATAATTGGAAAACAAAATAGACTTATGTAAAGCAAATCAAAATTATGGGCAGTCTTAAAAATTGTAATATCGTAGACAAGTTGCTAGCCACAAATCAAGAATTAGGAGAAAACATAAGCAACGAAATGAGGCATTAGAAAGAGCATATAGCAACTGATATTAAACCAGGATATTCAGGGGCATCTGGGTGGCTCAGTGGTTGAGCATTTGCCTTTGGCCCAGGTTGTAATCCTGGGGTCCTGGGATCGAGTTCTGCATTCAGGCTCCCTACAGGGAGTCTGCTCCTCCCTCTGCCTCTGTCTCTGCCTCTCTCTCTGTGTCTCTCATGAATAAATAAATAAAATCTTTAAAAAAAACCTTGGGATAGTCAATTCTACTACACAGAAACAAATTTGAGATTCCAAGAAATACATGAATTTCTGAGACAACATAAATTATAATAATTTGCTCAACAAGAAGGAGAAACCCTGAATAGCCCATTAGCCAGGGAGAAATTTTATTTATTTTTTTCCAGTTTTGTTATTGACTATAAGTTTAAGGTGTACAATGTCGTAATATATATATCAAAATGATATAGATGTTAAAGTTACATCTATTTATCAAAATGATTACCACAATAAGGCTGATTAACACCTCCATCTTCTCACAATTTTACAATTCTTGTGTGTGCCCTTATAAAAGAAACCAGGGAGAAACCTTACTCTTTCTGACATGGTGAGGACACAGGGAGAAAGAAGACTGCTCTCTATGATCCAGAATGGACTCTTGCCAGACACTGAATATCTGCCCACACTTTGATCTAGGGCTTTCCAACTCCCAGAACTGTGAGAAATAAATTTCTATTATTTAAGCTACCTAGTCTATTGTATATTATAGCAGCTCAAATGGACAAAGATATGGACATAAATGGGAAAATTGGTGAGATCCAAATAAAGTCTGGAATTTGGTTAATAGTAACCTCACAATGTCAGCTGCTTAGTTTTGACAAAGGTGCCTGGTGCTGTTAAGAGACTGGTGTTGGGGAAAACTGGTGAGGACTGTACTGGAAATCTCTGTACTGTCTTTGCAACTTTTCTGTAAATCCAACACTATTATAAAATTAAAAGTTTATTTAACAATTGATATGTCACCTTACTTTCACAGATATTGTGACAATTAAAGGTAATACGGTAAGTAAGCACTTAGCAATACTCAATAAGGAATAGCCATACGGAGCTAGCTTCACCTTGAGCTGGAGAGATCTTTTTTCTCCCCATTGGTGCGTCTCAATAAACAACAATGTAGGGAATAGATGCAGTAGCTTTCCATCTCGCCCTGAGCCCCTTTCTCCCCACTCCCTGTCCTGCCCAGCAGTAGAAACCTTCCCACACAGCTATGGTAACTTTTTAGTAGTTTGGACCAAGATTAATTGTCAACGGCCAACAGCCAATTGCCTCTTCTTTTCTTTCTTTCTTTCTTTCTTTCTTTCTTTCTTTCTTTCTTTCTTTCTTTCTTTATTTCTTCTTTCTCTTTCTTTCTTTCTTTCTTTCTTTCTTTCTTTCTTTCTTTCTTTCTTTCTTTCTTTTCCTTTCTTTCTTTCTTCTTTTTTCCTCTTCCTTCCTTCCTTTCTTTTTTTTAAGATTCCAGGTATAAATGAGATCATATGGTATTTGTCTTTCTCTGACTTATTCACTTAGCATAATGTCCTCAAGTTCCATCCATGTTGTTTCAAATGGTAGAATTTCCTTTTTTTTAAATGGCTGAATAACATCCTAATACACACACACACACACACACACACACACACACACAAACTCCATTTCTTTATATGTTTGTCCCACCAATGGACTTTTCTGTTGCTTCCATATCTTAGCTATTATAAATCATGATGCTGCAATGAACACAGGAGTGCATATCTTTTTGAGTTAGAGTTTTAATTTCCTTTGGATAAATACCCACAGGTGGAATCCCTAGGTCATAGGGTAGTTCTATTTTTAATTTTTTGAGGAAGCTCCATACTGTTTTCCATTGTGACTGCATCCATTTACATTTCCATCAACAGTGCACAAGGGTTCCCTTTTCTCCACATCCTTGGTAGCACTTGTTATTTCCTGTCTTTTTGATAATGGCCATTATGACAGATATACGGTGATATATCTCATGTGGTTTTGATTTGCATTATCCTGATGGTTAGTGATGTTGATCACCTTTTAATGTACCTGTTGGCCATCTGGATGTCTTCTTAGGAAAAGTGCCTATTCAGATCCTCTGCTCATTTTTTTAAAGAGATTTTATTTATTTATTCATGAGAGACACACACACACAGAGAGAGGGAGGCAGAGATACAGGCAGAGGGAGAAGTAGGCTCCATGCAGGGAGCCCGATGTGGGACTTGATCCCGGGTTTCCAGTATCATGCCCTGGTCTGAAGGTGGTGCTAAACCACTGGGCCACTGGGCTGCCCTCCTCTGCTCATTTTTAAATCATATAAATTATTCATATATATATATATCCTTTTTGGCTGTTAAGCCCTTATCAGTTGTATCATTTGCAAATATCTTCTTCCATTTGATAGGTTGCTTTTTCATTTTTGTTGATGGTTTCCTTTGATGCAGCCCCACTTTTTGATTTTTCTTTTGTTGCCTTTGCTTATGTCAAATCCAAAAAATCATTGTCAAGACCAATGTCAAGGATCTTACCACCTATGTTTTCTTCTAGGAGTGATACGGTTTCAGGTCTTACATTCGAGTCTTTAATCCATTTAGAATTAATTTTACATGCAATATAAGACATCGATCCAGTTTCATTTTTTTGCATGTGGCTATCCTGTTTTTGCAGTGTCATTTATTGAAGGGACTCATCTTTCTCCATTGTGTATTCTTGGCTTCTTCATTGTAGATTAATTGGCCATATTTGTGTGGGTTTATTTGTGAGTTCTCTATGCTGTTCTATTGATCTGTGTGTCTGTTTTTATGCCAATACATAACTGTTTCAATTACTATAGCTTCGCAGTGTAGCTTGAAATCAGGAAACATGATGTTTCCAGTTTTGTTCTTTCTCAAGATTACTTTGACTATTTGGGGTCCTCTGTGGCTCCATACAAATTTTAGGATTATTTGTTCTCTTTTGATGAAAAATGCCTTTGGGATTTTGATAGAGATTGCATTGAAACCATAGATTGCTTTGGGTAGTATGGATATTTTAACAATTATCAGTTCTCTATTCCACGAACACGGAATATCTTCCTATTTATGTGTGTCTTCTTCAATTTCTTTCATCACTGTCTTATAGTTTTCTATATGTAGGTCTTTCACCTCCTTGGTTAAATTTATTCTTAGGTATTTTATTCTTTTTGGTGCAATTTTAAGTGGGATTAGTTTTTTAATTTCTCCTTTTAAAAAATTACTCTTTAAGCCACCTTTACTAATTGTTTTCTGTGTGATCTTTAGCAAATTTGCTCCTATGTTCATAAGTTGAATTTCCTCATTTTTAAAATAATAATAGTACCTGCCTCACAGTGCTGTTGTGAAGACTCATTAAGGATATATGTATGCATGCACCCATTTCTGTGGTTGCTACACAGTAGGCATTAAGAATGGACAACCATTGGGCAGCCCGGGTGGCTCAGCGGTTTAGAGCTGCCTTTAGCCCAGGGCCTAGTCCTGGGGATCCAGGATCAAGTCCCACATCGGGCTCCCTCCATGGAGTTTGCTTCTCCCGCTGCCTGTGTCTCTGCCTCTCTCTCTGTGTCTCTCATAAATAAATAAATAAATAAATGAAAATAAAAGAAAAAAGAATGGACAACCATTCCTCATAGATACATTCAGAACCACAAAATGTTGGTATTGTTTGCATGTGGGAGCATGATTTCCATGAAGGGAGAGGCTGTTATCACTGTGCTGCCTTCCAGGGGAGTGGGAATAAAATATTTCTACTAAGGTTCTGCAGGATAGTGGTCCTTTGGGAAAACTCCTATGTGCAGAGTTCTTTTTTAAAGAAAACCTCATTTAAAACAGAATTGGGGGAGACCTGAGGGGAAGCTCTTACACACATCCAACTCATGATGGCCTGCATTATCAGTGGGAAGATAAGAATATTTTGACAAGAGAGGACATTTTACACAGAGGAATCTCATCTCTTGCTTTTAAGAAAAAGGAGGAAGATCCCTTCCTGCCACCACTGGCAGCCAATCAGGAAATCACCACAACCTCAAGCTTTTGTCCTTTGCCAATGAACTTTTGTTCAGAATTTTAGTTCTCCTAAAACCTCATAAAAGCTGACTTTCCTTTTTGTCTTTTCAGACTTGCCTATGTTTCTCCATAGTTGGCCTGTCCTGAATTGCAATTCTTATGTTATTCCTGAATAAACTCATTTGCTAGTAAAATAACTGGCTATTTTAAGGTTGACATATTCTACCAGCAATGACATAGCTAGTATAATGAATCCCAATTCACACAGCTCACTGGGGACCTCCCACATCAGGAAGTTTTTCATTTTTCTCCCTGTTAAGTTCTACAACAGGAGGGAGAATATCTTCTTTTTTGATTGCCGTCGATCTCTATTACCCTAGTACAGTTCCTGGAACGTAAAAAGTGATCAATCAATACAACCTGTAGAATGGATAAATTGAATGTAAAGAGGATGGGGCTGTGAGAAGGGACAAGCTGGCCTGAAGACCTTCTTACTAGCAAGACTTCACTGTCCAGCTCACCTGGATAGGGAAGGAAAAATCTCTTTTCTCTTGACTTTTCCCCCATCAGTTGGAAGCTCAGGGTTGTAGTTGGTGTCATTGGTGGTGGTGGCACAAGGGGAAGAGGAAGTGGACTGTTGAGAAGCCTTTGCTTCTTTTAGTGACATCTAAGGGCACAGGAGGTTGTGTAGGGACCTCCTCATATTAGGCATGCCTGCAAGAGACCTTCGCAAACCACAGATTCCCAAGCAGTGCACCCCCAGGCTTCATGGTTTGAGTAATTTCAGTTCCATGATAGTAGCTTTAGGATTTCCAGAGGTTTGCATGAACTGGTCCTCAAAGAAATGAATATTTTTATTTTTTGTCCTTTGCTGCCTTTAGTTAAGCAAACACTTTGTTTCCAAGCAGTTATGGCAAAAGGACTCATATCAGGCTTGAGCTCAGCTCTTTGAGAACCATCTGGGTTTCAAAGAGCCTTTTAAAAAATGTTGTGTTACTGGAAATTGATGGGCAAACTATCGTGTGCTTTCATTGGACACCTGCATCCCAAGTGGAGCAGACAGTGCTTTTCTTTGTGGTGCTTATTCACTTATTCCCATGTTTTCCATTTATTCTAAGTTGTCAGGGGTTAGAATGGAAAAAAGCCATTCAAGAGACATAACATATCAATAGTGTCTTTAGAAAAGGGAAAGACCAATATTTTATTATGGGTTTATAATGTCAGGTATTTTACATGTAACTCAGAAGACTCTTCCAGCTCTTTTAAGATCTAGATACGATTGACTCAAAATGCTATTCCATGAAGTATGGAGCATCCAAGGCCCTTCCCCAGGCTTTTAACATTTCCTGGGGGCTTAAGTCCTCATAGTCTGCTCTGGCTCTGAACTCATTTTTCTGTGGAAAAATAATTGTGTTGGTTGGATCATCCTGTTCCTTGTTAGGCACCTACTGACCTAGATGTGGGACACTCCTCTCCATCCTCCAGTTATGAAGTGTCTTTATGAGGCAAGAAGGGCAGAAGGAGAAGGTTGAGGAGAGAGGAAAGAGTTCTATCACATCCGTGTAGATAGTTTCAAATTACTATTAAATTTCTCTATTTTTATGTCTCTGTTGGCCACCATGATGAGGTTACTGGCTAAGCCAGTCTCCTGGCGCAAGATTGACATGGATTCTTCTTTCCAGGTGAGACTCCATTTACTGAAATAGTTTTAAACTTGTTCCCTCCCTCCCCATTTAATTACACACATTATCACATTTAGCACATGACAACTGTGTGAAATATGTACCACTAGTCTCATCTTGTAGATGATATCTTGGAGCTCCAAGGGGTAAATAATTAACTGAGGCCATGTGGCTCATTGTTGAGAAATTGGATTTCAGAGTGAGGTTTATCTAGCTCTAAAGTCCATGCTCTTTCTGTCTTTCCCTTTGTATTTATAAATGTGATTACTTTTAAAAAGTGGCCGTGAGAATTCCAAGGCCCTACATCATTTTATCATAAGGAACCCTTATCTTTGAAGTCACAGTTTGAGCAGCACTACATTTTTTTTGTGGGCTCATTTACCCCATCATGCACTCATTCAACACAGTTCTTGAGGGCCTCTACTAAGTGATAAACTTTATGTTGACTGGTCAAGCAAATGGTCCAGAAATGGGGCTGTGGGGAAAGGACTTATGAGTTGGAGAAGCTAATATGGTTCTGAAGAAGTAAGCTTCTTTTGGTCAGCAAAAGATCAACTTATTCAACCCCCTGCCTCAACACAAGACAGTGCATAATCAGGACAGATGGGAGAGGATCTGAGTTTAGGATTTTTAGTCATGTGTTATTGGAAGGGAATATGATGACTACAGTCTGGGCCCCTTAACACCAAGTCCCATCTTCATCCTCCCACTGTGCACCATGACTCTGTTTCTACCTGTCAAGCATTCCTGAGTAATGTGGTGTTTTAGGGGCCAATCCTTGAGCCTCACAGCACAGTGGGAATAAAAGATGGTTACCTGGGCCTTGGAAGACTAAAGAAAGTTGGAACTAGAGTCCTCCAAGTAACTATAGGCTTAGCAAGAGGGAAACTGATAAGAAGTGAGATTGTTTTGCTTGAGAAAAAAGTGGTGCAAAGTGATTGACTAGATTCTAGTCCTTTCTTCTTCTGCTTCCTCAAGATGTTGGGTCAGTTGCCTTGTCTCTCTAAGCGTTTGTTTTATTTGCAAACCAGGATTCTCTTGAACTCTTCCAGGTCTGACATTTTCTTATTTTTCCACAAGTTTTGGAGACAAGAATCCTTGCCCACTGTTGACTGGGAAGACTTGGTGCTTCACTGTTCTATGGAAGCATTTATTTTGCTCTCTGGTTGGCTCTTTGTCATTGGGTTGGATTTCTTATCTCTCTGCTGGAACTGCCTTCTATCTCTTATTCTTCAGTTCCTCCTTCTTTGTCCTCTGATTGACAAATAATGGAGAAACAGACCTGTGACAGGAATTAGAGCTGCCTGTGGCTGAAGGGGGCTCTGCTCAAGTCCACCGCAAAATTTTTCAACTGTGTGCCTGAGGAAGTATTGATTCTGATTTTATTTTCTCCTTTTGGTGAGAAATCTTAGATGAACTGTGGGTAGCCACGATTACCACGGGCTCACCCCTATTAAGCCCCAAACACCCGCTTTTGAAATTTCTGCTCAATCAATACAACCTAGTTTCAATGAGAAGAGAAAGGTTACAAATTTTATATATAAAAGGCAGTATTGAAAAATTCCTCTGGTTGACTCCAGGTCAGCATCCAATTCACAGCACTTTATGAGAGTAATTCTTTCAGAGAGAGATTTTTCAGCCCATGGAAGTGACTTTCATGAGATATGGGGGCCAGCTGGGATGTCAGCATGAGAACTCTTCTTTGTATAAAAAGCTGTTGGGAGTGGGAAGAATCAGCCAAGCCTGTCTGTGTCTGGCTGGGCTTGGAGAGAGGAAGAAGCTGATAGTGGTGTGGTCCTATGGACACTTAGATGGGGACTGCCAGATGCCTGGAGGAAATCTGCTCTCTGTTCCCTCTGTTTTCTTTAACTGCCAGAAGGAACTAAGCCTTTATTAAGTCCCTCCTAGCTAATGGTCATCCAGACTTTATTTCATTGCATTCATCCAACAACTATTGAGTATCCACTATGAGCCAGATGAGGGATACATATTGGTGTTTCATCTGTGTCAGGGAGCTTAATCCTAATAACAACCCTATAACTTAAGTATTATCATTTCCAGGACTCAGATTGCTCCCTTGTTGCAAAGCTTGTGAGAACTTTGCTTTTGGACTAAGTTGTGTTAGTTTGGGTCCTTCAAGAAGCAGACATCAATTGAGTTAGATTTGTAAGAGATTCATTGAGTGAAACCATGGTGAAGGAAAATGGGAAGGGAGCCAGAGAAGGCTGGGAGAGCCATCTGACTGGTGTAGGTCTGTGCCCTGTAAAGGAGAGAGGGAAGGAAGGGAGAGAATGAGGGAAGGAGGAGGAAGACTGCAGTACAGTTCTCAAAGCCAGGTTGATGGGGAGAATCTTGAGTCAAAGTCACTTATGAGAGGAGAGCACATTTCCCAGGAATAGGCCTGCCTTTGGAACCCCTGCCATGCTCAGTCATTGACTGATAGCCTAATGGCATGCATTGCCTTATGTGAAAGCACTAATGAATTCTAGTTTGCAGCACTGAGGCTGCTGGTCAACCACACTCCCAGCGGTGGGGGACCTAAGAGTCACTGCCATAGTCCAAACCCCTGTTCTGCCACTCACTAGGTAACTGTGGGCAAGTTAAATAATCTCTCCAAGCCTCATCTTTCCTCTTCTCTAAAATAAGAGAATTCATACCTCATGGGATTATATAGAGGAATAAATGAGATGATGCATATAAAAAAGTATTTTTCACAATGCTTGGCACCATAGTAAGCTCTTGAATGTTAAACAATCACTAGGTTTTATTATATCAATGAATCAAGCTTTTATTTTCTTCTCCAAATGAAATGTTCCTTAAAAAAGAAATACACACAGGGTATCCCTGGGTGGCTCAGTGGTTTAGCACCTGCCTTCCACCCAGGGTGTGATCCTGGAGTCCTGGGATCAAGTCCCGCATTGGGCTCCCCAGTGGAACCTGCTTCTCCCTCTGCCTGTGTCTTTGCCTCTCTCTCTCTGTGTCTCTCATGAATAAATAAATAAAATCTTTTTTTTTTTTAAAGAAAGAAACACACACAAAAAGGTCAGAGTGGAACATTCTAGTTGAAAGGGTATGGGAAGGTGGTCTGTTGGACCTCTTCCATACTTGTACTGTAGCCCTTGGGGCTTCTCTTAAGAGCCCTAGGGGTTGAGGAAACATCAGGTGGAATCATATCATATAGATACTTTATGTGTGTGAGAGTGTATCTTTTAGTTTTTTTATGTTGAGGAGTTAAAAAGGGTTTTAAAAATTAATATAAAATAAGATTGGCCTTTTCAGGGTGTATGGTCCTATGACTTTTAATCCATGTACTGATTTGTATCACTACGACTAAGATAGAAACATAGATCAGTTTTACTAGTGTCATCTCAACCTCCCCTTACTCCTTACCCTTGGCAGCCACTGATCTGCTCTCCATCACTACACTTTTATCTTTTTGAGAACATCAAATAAATAGAATCCTATAGTATTTGATTTTGGGGGCCTGGCTTCTTTCATTCAGTGATAATGCCTTTGAGATTCATCCAAGTCATTGTGTGTATCAATAGTGGATTCCTTTCTTAGCTGAGTGAGATTTCAATGTATGGGAGCACCATTGTTTGTTTATTCATTCTCCTGTTAAAGGAAATTTGGGTTGTTTCCAGTTTAGAACAATGCCAGTGCAGAGCAGGGGGTCATAAGCAATGGCCTTGGGACTAAATCTTATCTCTGACTGGAGCTTAACAGACATCTAGGACTGTAGGACCCTGGGGCATAACACTTAGCTTTCTCTCCCAGATGCTTCTAGTTTACATTCCTAAGCCACCTCCCAACAATGTGCCCTTCTATCCATCCCTGCTGACATTTTTCAAGCATTTTAGTGACTCTGACCTCATTCTGTATTTAGCAACTTCATCACTTCAGACCTATGTTGATAAAAATTTATTCCCACTAATATCAACAATCATTAGGTTTATTTGAGTAATGAAGACTTAGATGCTATGTAAAACTGCAACTGGCATCTAAGAAAAGTGGAGCTGTTTAAACTGAAGTCCTTCCAGCTTACTGAGCTCCCAAAGGGTTTGGTCTGGCTTTTCAAAGTCAGTCTGGAGCAGAGTTTGCTGTTAGGAGCTGTGCAAAGTTGAAAGCTTTATCTAATGGAGTGAGAAGAATTCAGGGGTTCCAGTAGCAGTCCTAGAGGCTGAGGACCAGGAGGAATAAAGGAAGGTAAAGCAAGAGAGAAGAAACCGTGGTATGTACTAGGCTTGGAACCACATGAGGTGAAGTAGCCAGTGAACCCCCTGCACTCCCCGATGTGAGATTTCACTACTTTCCCTATTTACTCTGTGATACAGTAGTCACATGCGAGTGCAGTACTGGAGATATAAACTATCAATTAACCACCCTTCCAGCCCTCTGGGCTCTCACTGGTTGAGAATAGATACGAAGAGTCAGATGTAGTAAGGATGTTCCCCTAAAAACGGGGCTATCTGGAGTCCAACTTGAAATTGTTCATATATACGCCTTTGCTATTCCTTCTCTTCTTGGATTTTTTAGTAACATCTAACACTCACCCATGTGCCTTCTGAGAATAATCTTACTCTGGAAAATAGAAGAGCTGGCTCTCATTTCTATGTCAATAGGAAGTGGGGCAGAAAGAGCAGATGTTGGACCAGTACAAGATTAACACACTGGTTTAATCTGGGGAAAACAGAAGTTTGGAGCCAGAGAGGTGCAGTGCTCCCCCTTGCTTTTCACTTCTTTTCCACCATCAAGGACCCACATCATGTTGAGGAGTGCTTAATACTCCCATAGGATGTGGAATGTGGGGTATTATGGACTGAATTGTACCCTCCCCCCAAACTCACGTGTTGATGTCCTAATTCCTAGTACTTGAGAATGTGTATTTGGAGATAGGGTAATTAGGTTAGATAAGCCCATAATAGTGGGACCCGAATCTGCTAGGACTGGTGGCCTTATAAGAAGAGGAAGAGATACCAGGGACACAGAGAAAAAGCCATGTCATAGCAAGAAAGTGACCATCCACAAGGAGAGAGTCCCCTGGAGAAACCAACCTGCTGGCACTTTGATCTTGGACTTCAGGCCCCAGAACTGTGAGGAATCAATTTCTAGTATTTAAGCTCCCCAGTTTGTGGCATTTTGTTATGGCAGCCCTAGCAGACTAAGACAAGGAATCAGACAATCTCACCTAGGTCTCAACAAGCAGGGAAATCTCCGCTGTCATCTGAGTTATTTTTGGTAAGAACTGATGTCTCCATCCTACTTGTATAGTGTGTGACAAAGAAGCAACAGGGGAGGTGAAAGGGGTAAAGCCCTGACATACAGAGCCAGGAGACCCGGCTAATCCCTTGGCTTGGACACTCACCATTTTGTGACATCAGACAGCAATTTCTCTGAGCCCCACTTTTCTTTCTTTTTTTTTTTTAATTTTTTTTATTTATTTACGATAGTCACACAGAGAGAGAGCTAGAGAGAGAGGCAGAGACATAGGCAGAGGGAGTAGCAGGCTCCATGCCCCGGGAGCCCGACGTGGGATTCGATCCCGGGTCTCCAGGATCGCGCCCTGGGCCAAAGGCAGGCGCCAAACCGCTGTGCCACCCAGGGATCCCGAGCCCCACTTTTCTTTGGCAGTAACACGAGGATAGTAAACTTGGTCATGACTGCTTTATAGAGCTCTGTGGCTCCAGGGAGAGTACATGAAAGCTTGTTTTTACTCAGGAAGCATGATAACTTTTACCCAAGCTCTACTGGAATCACTAGGGTGTTTGACCAGGAATAGTGAGAAGCAAATGCCTCTTACTGTAAAGATGACCATCTTGAGAAGTACCTTTGTCATTTCTTACGGAACAAAGACATCCCATGAATGAAGGATACAAGCTGCATGCGTTCTACTGCTACAGTGTGCGAGAGCCAACACTGAGTTGTCGCTGGGAAAGAAGACTCCAACGTTTTGGCTGCTTTCCTAATTATTATGGCTTCAGTTGGTAAAACCTTTTTCAAAAAGCAGTTTGGAAAAATGTATCAAGATGCTTAAAAATATTTGTATTCTTTGACAGAGTAATTCCATTGATAATAATTTATTCTAAGGAAATAATGTGAAGTGCAGAAAGCTGCATACCTCATGTGAGATGTCCCTATTTCCTAATTAGGAAATATTTTAAATCCCTAATGTTAGGAGAATGGCTAAGAAGTTCTGGTATATTTGTATGGTGGAAGATTACATAGTCATTAAAAGTATACATTTTTAAACATTTTTATTTATTTATTCATGAGAGAGAGAGAGAGAGAGGCAGAGACAGGAAGAGACAGGCAGAGGGAGAAGCAGGCTTCACGCAGGGAGCCCGACATGGGACTCGATCCCGGGTCTCCAGAATCAGCCCTGGGCTCAAGGCAGCACTAAACTGCTGAGCTACCCGGGCTGCCCCAAAAGTATACATTTTGTATATAAAACTATGTACAGTGAAACAAAAAAGGCAGACTACAAACAAAATGGAAGGAAATACAACAAATTGGTTGTGCTAGCAGTGGTTGGTGCTAGAATTACATATTTTTATTTGCTGCCTTATGCTTCTGTTTTTGGGAAATTTTCCATAGTGAACATGTATATTTTTTTATAATTAGAAAAAAGAAGTAAAGATTAAATACAAAGATAAGAATGACACTGTATAAATAATCTCCTTCCCTGTGACATGTAGCCCACTCTGCCTACCTGTATGCTACCCAGGAAGTATTGTGAAATTCAAATGACACAATGTGCAGCAATATTTATTCCCTTCCCACATCCTTCCTCAGCCAATAAGAGAATAAACAGAACACCATTGCCTAGCCAGCAGGGAAGAACTGGAAAGAGACCTTCTACTCATTTATTTTTCACCTCTTTTCAAGGGGTGAGCAGTGCTTGCCTAATGCAATGAAGCAGGTGAAGCCACTGACGTTCATTAGCCTAGTTTATCAATTGGGTCAAGTCCATGTTTCCTCCTGTCATGTTGGACTAATTTGGAGATTCTGAGCTCTGGCTGCACATTAAAGTAATCTGGAGGAGCTTTTAAAAATTATTGATACTAGGCCCCACCTCTGGTGATTCAAACTCAATTGGTCTTAGGTGTGAGGTAGGGCAACAGTGTTTCCCAAGCTCTCAGGTGATTCTAACGTGCAGTCATGGCCAAGAACCACTGGATTGATCGAACCACTGGCTCTTTGAAATTTCATCTCTAGAGGGAACACCAACCAGGGAGAACCTTTTGCTCATCCTCCAGGTCTTGGCTCTTTCTCTTTAGCTTTTTTAGCCTGTGAATGGTGGAAGAAGATCATATCAGGTCTTTACCAGGGGCTGATTATCTTCAGTTTGTAAGGTAGGGAACAGGAAGCTTCATTTGGCCCCCATTCATTTATTTACTTTTATTTAAAATTTTTTTAAAAAAATTTAAAGTTTTTAAAATTTAAATTCAATTCAGTAACATATATTTTTTTGTATTTTTTTTATTGGAGTTCGATTTGCCAACATACATATCACCCAGTGCTCATCCCATCAAGTGTGCCCCTCAGTGCCCATCACCCAGCCACCCCATCCCCCTGCCCACCTCCCCTTCTACTACCCCTTGTTTGTTTCCCAGAGTTAGGAGTCTCTCATGTTCTTTCTCCCTCTCTGATATTTCCCACTCATTTTCTCTCCTTTCCCCTTTAATCCCTTTCACTATTTTTTATATTCCCCAAATGAATGAGACCATATAATGTTTGTCCTTCTCCGATTGACTTACTTCACTCAGCATAATACCCTCCAGTTCTATCCACATTGAAGCAAATGGTGGGTATTTGTCGTTTCTAATGCTGAGTAATATTCCATTGTATATTTAGGTAACATACATTGTATTATTAGTTTCAGGAGTAGAATTTAGTAATTCATTGATTGTATGTAACACCCAGTGCTCATTACAGTAAGTACCGTCTGTAATGCCCATCACCCAATTACCCCATCACTGCCCACCACCCTCCAGAACCCTCAGTTTCTTATAGTAAAGAGTCTCTTATGGTTTGTCTCCCTCTCTCTTTTCATCTTCTTTTGTTTTTCCTTCCCCTTTGGGGCTCCATTCAAGCTAGTTCTCCAGCCTAGTTTTATCATTAAGGAGACTGATTTGACCCTGATCCCTATTTGATTCTTGGTATCCATTCTCAATCAGAGCCAAGAGGACAGGCAAGGGAGTTACTTGACAGTTTATATCTCCAACACCATAGTAAAATATGGCTACTGTGGTGAGAAAACAGGGAAAACAGGGAAATGGGCAAAAAACTTTTCAAGGGAAACAAAGGAAGGATTTGCCAGGTTGGATTTGAATGGAGCATAGAGATCTGGGAGGCCAAGAAGGTGAAAGAGGAAGTATCCTTTGAGAGAGAGAGCATGGGGATGAGAAAATCCTTATAGTGCACTGGATCAGCAGAAAGTGTTCTGATTGGAGCACAAAGTAAACATTTGGGCAATGTCACACAAGAATAGAAATGTATTTTTGGAGTCTTGAGTTCCATGCTAATGAATCTAAATTCTGTCATGAAGAAACTTTATAGCCATTAGAAAAACTTATGTAAGAGTCACATCTATATTCAGAAAGTCATAGGCAGTGGCCAAGGAGGACACGGATGCCTATGTTTTATGTGGGTTTAAAACCTGTTTGCCTGTGTAGGCCCAGGCAGGTGAACTGGTATTTTTCAGGTTTAGATTGTCTCACTTTTGCCTACTTGATAATGCACTTTCATCTCTTAGCCTCTCTCTTCCTGTTCTTTTCTGCAGAACTTCAAGAAGTAAATGAGTCATTACAAGCAGAGTTCTTTACAAGGCTAACTCTAGGCAAATCTTTCAAGTGGGCCATTCTGGTGGCATCTTCAGCTCTCTCCAGCCTCTTCACACCTGGTGGGCTCCTCTCCCTCCTCATACAGACAACTTAATATCTCCCTCTATCATCACCTTCTTCTTGTATGCATCTATCTGTATGCATATTAAATGAACTATGAGTTCATACTGATTTCATGTAGAATCACATGGATCATTCAAAACTCTTCCTTGCTTATCTGTAACCACCCACACCAACAGTGAGAAACCTGGCTCCAACCATCTCTCACCATCTCTTAATTGTTCAGTTCCAGTATTGATGTATAGTGGTTTCAGGTTACCTTGTCCTTACAAGGAAAACAGCTTTATCGATTATAGTATAGTGCTAAGGTACAATTCCTTTTGCCTTTACTCCTGTAGACAGTGCTCATTTCTAAAGTTATCTAGTTCAACATCTTGCTCTTCCATCCCCTTCAGTGAGGTTAATTCATATACCTGCACAACCATACAAAAGGTCCATTCTGGGATCTCCCAACCTCTAATATGAATTTTTAAATATTTGATATATTAAGATTTAGTGTTGTGTTGTAAAGCTCTATGGGTTTTGACAAAGGTCCAGTGTCATGTATCCACCATTAGAGTTTCATATAGAATAGTTTCACCACCCTAAAAAACAAAAACAAAAACAAAAACCTGTGATCTGTTTACAAAGTTTTGCTTATATGACATTGTAGAATGTCATCTTAATGGAATTGCATAGTATGTAGTCTTTCCAGACTAGCTTCTTTCACTTAAGAATGTGCACTAAAGATTCATTCATGGCTTTGGATGGCTTGATAGCTCATTCTTTTTTTTTTTTTTTTTAATCACGTAATAGTACTCCATTGGATGGATATATCACAGTTTAGTGGTCCATTAACTGATGAAGGGTGTTTTGGGTGCTTCCAATTTTTGGTGATTATGAATAAAGATGCTATAAATATTCATGTATAGGCTGTGTCAAAGATAATTGCACAAGGGAAGTTAAACAGGCAAGGAAGACTTTATTTAAGACTACTGCAAAAAAAAAAAAAGACTACTGCAATTTGGAAGAGAGATTGACCTCAACTCCCTTGAAACAAAAGGTGGGAGAATTTTTGTGTGGTAGGGCTCAATGGTGGAAAAGTAGGGGGGCTTGTTGGGAGAAATTGTTGGGGAAGGCTGCTCAGTGTGATTAAGCCAACTGTTTACTGGTTAGCACTTACCTCCCAGTCTCTGTGGGAGGGTAAGTCTAACCTCAGTAAAAGTAGCAGTGGTCCATTTACAGATGATGGATGTTTCGGGTGCTTCCAATTTTTGGTGATTATGAGTAAAGATGCTATAAATATTCATGTCTTTATGATTACATTTCCTTTTCTTTTTTTTAATATTGAATTTATTTTTATTGGTGTTCAATTTGCCAACATACAGAATAACACCCAGTGCTCATCCCATCAAGGGCCCCCCTCAGTGCCTGTCACCCATTCACCCCCACCCCCCACTCTCCTCCCCTTCCACCACCCCTAGTTCGTTTCCCAGTTAGGAGTCTTCCATGTTCTGTTTCCCTTTCTGATATTTCCCACACATTTCTTCTCCCTTCCCTTCTATTCCCTTTCACTATTATTTATATTTCCCAAATGAATGAGACCATATAATGTTTGTCCTTCTCCGATTGACTTATTTCACTCAGCATAATACCCTCCAGTTCCATCCATGTAGAAGCAAATGGTGGGTATTTGTCATTTCTAATGGCTGAGTAATATTCCATTGTATACATAAACCACATCTTCTTTATCCATTCATCTTTCGATGGACACTGAGGCTCCTTCCACAGTTTGGCTATTGTGGACATTGCTGCTATAAACATCGGGGTGCAGGTGTCCCGGCGTTTCATTGCATCTGTATCTTTGGGGTAAATTCCCAACAGTGCAATTGCTGGGTCGTAGGGCAGGTCTATTTTTAACTCTTTGAGGAACCTCCACACAGTTATGATTACATTTCAATGACATGGCTCTCATATCCTCGAGGAAGACATTGCTAGGTTATGAAACTGGCAAAAAGCTGGGAGAAGATTTACATCTCAAAGGGGCAGAGAAAGAATTTACAGTTGCAAGTTATCTAATGTAAATGCTCTAAGGAAAGGGAAGGCAGGGCTTATGGTCAGGAAGAAATCTGTCTAAAGTTTGGTAGAACTGAGGGCATTATATATATAATCCTTCAGGGATTATATCTTTAGGGAAAAGGGGAAGTGACTAAGAGGTTTCTGAGTGGTCAGATGGGTGAGGTTGATGGTGGCTGAGCCAAATGGTGCAAGCTTTGAGGGAAGATGAGAGAAAGATAAAACCTATAAAGTAGCAAGGGATCCAGTAAAAGTCCAACTCCAGCTTGGTGTGAAGTGGGCTATATGGGATTCTCAAGTGAGGGTCAGATTCTCATGAGGGTGCAAAAGAGGAGCTTCTGCAAAGGAGGCTCAAGATACAGGTGTGCCTGTTAACATTAACGGTGGAGTGAGCTTTGCAGTAGACATAGTTATGAGATGGGTTTTTGTGTTTTGTTTTTGTTGTTGTTATTGCTTCATTTTTTACTAAGCAGGCTCTATTCTGGAATGAAGACCAAAGAATGATAAAACAGCCATGGAATGAAATACAAGAGTGAAGATATGAGAAGGGTCTGCTTTACTCTGGGCAATCAAGGATGAGATGTCTAATGGCAGTGACTTGCTTCCGACTACCAAATGTTGGCAAACCCCAAAAAATTCTCAATAGGAGATTTGGTCTTAGACATGTCCGAGGATCCTGCAGAGTAATCTGGCCTGGTCTTGGAAACGTCATAAAAGCTGCCATGTGACTTGTGGGCAGAGACAGAAAGAGCCCAGTTTTGGGCCAACGTTGTCTCATGGTTTGAGATGTGATAGCAAAGGCCCAGGCTGGGGAAAGGCTCCCACAGTGATAGAGCTACGTGTCTACAGAAAGGCCCGTGGGCAGGTGTGACTGTGATGGAGGATGGGCCCAATGAGGATTCCTCTAATGGGCAGCTTTTGCCTAGGGCACACCATTGGTCTGGTATAGATTGTCCCAGAAAAGCACTGGAAGCCCATAGCTCTTCCTATGCAGTTCTTCACTCCCTCTCTCCTTTCACATTTGTTGGTCTTACATGGTGAACTTGCCCGCCCTGTCCTGTCTACTCTGGCCTCATTGCCCCTCATCCTTTGAGACCATTCCCCTTGCATGTTTAATCCTGGGTTGGTAGCTGCTTCTCAGAGGCCCTGAACTGACAAGGTAGGGGAGTGCCAGGAGGACTCTGTTCTAGGCAGAGGCTGCCCCCAAGGGTTCAGAGGGGCTTCTTTCTGTCAATTTGTTTTAGTCATTCCCTAACCTGTGGTATTTGACACCTGGCATTGTTCCTGCAACTATAAAGTAACTTCTCTGCTTTGCATCATCTACCTTGGGCAACCTCTTCTAGTGCAACCTGGCTGTGGAAAGTTCTTCCTACTTTGGCCTCTTATTGTGGAAGGCATTCCTTCCATCTAACCTGAGCAGGAATCAGATGCTTTTACTGAATGTGTGTGAATCTTGCAGATCAAGGATTCAGGTGTTCCCACTGTACTAACTATAATGCAAGCTGGTCCTATCACAGGCTCTGGCAGTTCTAGAGCCAGGGCCTATAAGGAGATGGCACACCCGGCAAGGTGACAGGAAGTTCTCAGGAGGATGCTGGGAAGTCTTTTGGTTCTTAAACCAGTAGTTATATAGGCACACAAGTAGGGCCCTAGAATGCTCAGGAGGTTTCGAGGGGGACAAAACCCCATGAGAAAGGCAAAGAAAGCTTCTCACAGGACCTCCTGGGATAGTTATCCCTCCATTCTCATCCCCTCCACCCAGGTCCTGTGGTCTGAAGCCCCCACAGCAAAAGAAGTTCCCAGGATGACATCTGAAGAGTAATAGGGCCACGGATGGAGAATGGGTTACTAATTCAGAACCAGGGATACTAGGGACAGTGGCAAATGGGCTGGTTCAGGTGTAGTTCACACAGGGTCAGACCCTCAAGAAAGCACCAGGGTCTAGATTCCTGGCTGCTGGCCTGGTATGGGGGGAGGGCTTGCAGACTGAAAGACTCAGGAAGGGGATGTTGCCGGGAGGGTCAGTGGAGACAGTGGATGCTAAGGAAGCCTGCAAACTGGAAGGCCCGCACAGAGTTAGGGTCACCAGAGTAGGAGCTCTCACAGGTCATGGCCCCACTCTATTGTCCAGTCTGAAATCCTAGCCGCAAGCCCCTCCTCCCTCAGAGCCTGGTGGAAAGGAGTCAGTGGAGGGGCAGGCACAACAGAACATGGTCTTTCCTCTGCTCTTTCCCACAAACACAGGCTCTGCGCAGATGGGGCATCTGTTACAGAAACTGTTAAAGGCTCTTGAAACAAATCAAGCTACACAGTGTGGTGTCTTCCTTCCTGCCAAGTGAGCAGGCCCGGCATCAGCCATGTCTGGCCTCTGTGGCTTCCCAGAGGGAATCCCAGGGTCTGCGGAGGAGCCAGGGCAGTGTGGGCAGAGCTGGCCACCACACTTGTGTCTGGTGTTTGTTCTCTGCTTCTTCATTCCACTCTGCCAAGTTATATTTAAAAAGTAGCTTGATTATGTTTTCTAAAAATTATGTATTCTAAGAGTTGTTGAGAAATAATCATAGTTGATGCTTATGGAGTGATTACTTTGTGCCAGACACTGGGCTAAGCACTTTCCATGCACAGGGAACACTAGAAGGGAAAAGGATTATTGTGCCCATTTTACAGATGGGGAAATGGTAATTTAGAAAACCAGATAAATTGCTTAAAACACTAGCTAGCATTATAGAGGAAGGAATTGAAACTTTGCTTCAAAGACCTTTCTTTTATCAAAATACCTTAATGCCTTTTCCATATATAGAAATATAGGCTGTTATAAAGAAAGAAAAGAAAGAAAGAAAGAAAAGAAAAGAAAAGAAAGAAAAGAAAAGAAAAGAAAAGGAAAGGAAAGGAAAGGAAAGGAAAGGAAAGGAAAGGAAAGGAAAGGAAAGGAAAGGAAAGGAAAGGAAAGAAAAACATCCATAATTCCATCAAAGGAAACTGTTAACATTTTGGCATATAACCTTCCAGATCTTTCCTTTCTGTTTCAGTTTTTGAAGTGTTCTTTCATAATGCTTTATGGACATGTTTCCAAATCAACAAATATCATCTCAAATGATGATTTCTTTAAAAAATGACTTCACATTGTTGCATGATACTCATATCATGATATGATATGAATGTACCCCATAATTTTTTTTAACCAATCTCCACTTCTTGGGTGTTGCCAAGATTTTACTCTCATAACAATGCTGTGATGTACTTTCTTGTTTTGTTTTGTTTTTAAAGTAGGATCTATGCCCAGCATGGAGCCCAGTGCAGGGCTTGAACTCATGATCCTGAGCTCAGGATCTGAGCTGAGATCAAGAGAGTAGGACACATAACCAAGTGGGTGTCCCAGGTGCCCCTGTTCTTGTTCATGCATCTTTGAAAACTTGTCCAGCATTTTCCTTAGCATACTTTGCCAGAAGTGGATTTAGGAGTAAAGTAGCTGTGCACATTTTAAGTGGGACCTGTTGACAGGTGACCATCCAGAGGGGACATGCAGATCACATTCCCACCAGCAGAGGGACTCTTCCTGAAAAAAGTTTGAGAAGGGGACTTCCTGGCACTCACTTTGGTGTCTGTTCCTCTTTTCAACTTTGCAAAACCTTCCGGTGTTGAGCCATCCAAATGTTACCCTAATGGTGTTTTTTTTTTTTTAAATGACTTCATTGAGGCATATTTTGCTTATCACATAATTCACTCTTTTGAAGTACACAATTCAATAATTTTTTCTTAAATTTACCAAGTTGTACAGTCATCATCATAAATCAGTTTTAGAATGTTCTCATCACTTCAGTAGGATCCCTCATGCAGATTCATTATATTCATTGTGAAATCCTCCCTGCCCACCCCCACCTGTCCCTGTCCCAGGCAACCAGTAATCTACTTTCTGTCTCTAAATGTTGCTTTTTCTGGACATCCCATATAAATGGAATCATACAATATATAGTATCTTGTCTCTGGCTTCTTTTAATGAGCATAATGTTTTAAAGGTCCAACTATCCTGTAGCATGTACTAGTGGCCCATTTCTTTTTATTGCTGGATAGTTTGTCATTGTATGTTTATATTGCATTTTGTGTAGCCATTTACCAGTTGATGGACATTTGAGTTGTTTCCAATCTTCTAGTGTTATGAATAGTGCAGCAGAGAACATTCATGTGCAAATCTGTGTGCACATATGTTTTTATTTCTCTTGGGTAGATACTTAAGGGGGGAATTGCTGGATCATATGGCAAATTTATGTTTAACTTTTTAAGAAATTACCAAACTGTTGTTTTCCAAAGTGGCTGTGTCATTTTATATTCCCACCAGCAATGAATTAGAGTTTCTGGTTTCCCACATCCTTACCAACATTTGTTACTGCCTGTCTTTTCCATGATAGCTGTTAGTAAGTGCGAAATGGTATCTCACTGTGGCTTTAATCTGTATTTCCCTAATGACTAATGATGTTGAGCATTTTTATGCCCTTTGAGTATTTTGAAATTAAAGATATCCGTTGCGTACAATTTTTAAAAATACAGAAAAATCAAAGAAAAGACTACCCCATTGTATTCCCACATCTAGAATAACCATTTGTCATTTGCTGTCTCTTCTGTCAATGTATGTTTGTGTCTTTTTCACAAATTGGTGTCTTACAGTGTATATGGCTTTGAAAATTGACTCCCCCCCCCCACATTTCTTCACATCATTAGACATTCTTCTACTACCCCTCCCTCCTCAATATAAACATTCTTGCAAATGAAATCTGTCATGGAATCTCAAGCTACTAAATGGAAAGCAGAGCTTCTCTGAGTAGAGGGTGGGTGGAGAGGCTTCTGGCAGATCACGTGGCTGCCTTGTTGCTTCGGAAGGCCAGTTTTCAGACTGCTTTTATAGATCATTTTTAATGGTTGCAACTAGCTGAATCTTAAGATTATGAAGTAGTTAAGAAGGTGGGAGTCAGCCTGTTGGGGTTTGACTCTCAGCTCTGCCACTTACTAAGTATGTATTCAACTATGTACCCTTGGCCTCAGTTTCCTTGTTTGTACAATGAGAATAATATTAGTACCCACTGTCATAGAGGAGCTCTGTGGGCACATATGGATGGTTACAATGGTTACAATGATTTTGCCCATCTCAGTTTTGAGTTGCTTAATTTCATAGAGTTGTATAACAAAATTTAAGAATGATAATTTAAACACATGTCTTTAATTGAACATGCTAACAATCATTTCTTCTCTTATAGGCTACACTTGCCGGTCAATGGGCTAGTTCAGAGGGAAAATCAGTGTATTCTCTAATCTGAACTCTCTATATAGAAATAGGATGTGAGGTCTTGGATAACTTACCTCTAGGATCACGATAATTTCTTCAAAGGAATTTTTTAAATGATTTATCAAAGAGGAGACACCCAAGTGAAAAGGCAAGATGTTCAAATTCAGAAATGGCATTCAAACTGTAATTGTGTGTATAATATGATATTTGGAGGATAGTGTGCCCAAAACGCCATAATGCCATAGCAGTGTTTCTTCAAAAATTTTTTCAAGAGAAAGGTTTCCTTTTCTAATGCCAACATATATGGTTTGTTTTGGAAGGAGATGTAGTTTACATTTTTTGCTTGTTGTGTTTTACAACATATATTAATATTTAAACCATACATATCCTTTAAATTTTTCTCCCTTATTTCCTGGGAGACCTTGATTTTTCAACCACAGGTTTGTTGATGAAATGAATGAATAACTCTGTCCTTTATTCATATCTGCTCATATGTTCCATAGTAGCAATTCATCACTTATGTCATATGAATCCTGCATGTTTGCTGTATTCCTAGATGTTTTATAGTTTTTAGTTAATATTATAAATGGAATATTTCCCTTCATTATTCCATTACATTTCCAACTGGTTACTATTGGTTTTGTTGATATGCAAATACAGCTGAACTGCCTCAGGGCAGGTCTTAGCAGTGCCACAGTGAGCAGAACACAAGGGTGATATTCAAAAACACTGAAAAACAATTAAAATCTTCCCTAAAGGCTCACAGAATGATGCAAGGGTAGCACTACATCGCATGGCACACAGCAACACATGCTAAATTCCTCTTCATCTCTTATGTCATGCCAGCTGTACTTTACTTGCTCTGTTCTCTTCTTCCAGGTCCCTTCTGTTCTTTCTGGGGGATAGCTTCAGGCCCTTTTTATGTTATCCAAACAAAATTATTTCTAGATTTATTCCAACTCTATCTATTATTCTGATCATCACCACCCAGCCTAAGACCCTTGGTGGCTGGAGTGACAAAGAATCCTGTATTAGTTATCTATGGCTGTGTGTCAAGTCACCCCAAACACAAAGACTCAAGACATTTATTATCTCACAGTTTCTATGGGTCAGGAATCTGGGAGCAGCTTGGTGATCCTGGTTCAGGCTCTCTCCTGAGGTTGCAGTCCTGCTGTTGATGGGGATTATGGTCATTGTCATCTCAAGATTCAACTAGGGGAGGAACTGGGTCTAAGCTCTCTCATGTGGCTGCTGTTGGGCTTTATTTCTTTGCCATGTGGGCACCTCCATAGGCAGAGAGAGAGAGAAGGAAGGAGGGGTGGAGAGAGAGAGAAAGAGAGAGAGAGAGAGAGAGAGAGAGAGGAAGAGAGAGAGAAGGATCTCAAGTGAGAAGACAAAGAGTGGAATTAAACCCAACTCTTAAGAGAGAGGTATCAAAGCATTGTGGAATATCTTTAAAACCATCATGAGGGATCCCTGGGTGGCGCAGCTGTTTAGCACCTGCCTTTGGCCCAGGGCACAATCCTGGAGACCCGGGATCGAATCCCACGTCAGGCTCCCGGTGCATGGAGCCTGCTTCTCCCTCTGCCTATGTCTCTGCCCCCCCCCCCCGTGTGACTATCATAAATAAATAAATAAAAATAAAAAAAATCCATCATGAATCTTTTCTTATAATGGGTTGGGAAAGAATGAAAATTATTATAGGCTTTGCCCCCATACTTCTCATGCAGAGGAAAGCTATGATTTCTGTGTTTGTATTTTCAATTATCCAGCTTGCTCAACTCTTATTAAGCCAAAAAGTTTTCAGTTAATTTTTTGGGGGGTTTCAGGTAGATGATCATGTTTTTCTTTTCTTCTACTATTTATACTATTTTTTCCTCTTCTCATTTTCCCTATCACTGACTAGAATTATATGGATAATAACCATAAATAATAAAGATAAACAATGGTGGTGGTAGTGGGCGTCCTCGTTTCATCCCTCACTTTAATGGGAATGTCTTTAGTGTTTCAATGATAAGAACGATATAGGCTGCTCTTGGTTTATTATGTTAAGGAAGCACCTTGCTTGTGCTAGTTTACTGAGAATTTTTAACTCTTCCTGACTTTTGGAGCTTGGCTTCATTGCAAGGTTTCAGGCAGTGTATAGTCTTGGATTTCCTAGAGCTTCAGGTGAAGACTTGCAGGTTTGTGGAGCCCTAGCACTTGGCTTGGCCAGGGTCCATTTCCACAGGGTAAGGCAGGGAGATTCAGATGTTTTGCTTTGAACTTAGTGCCCCTGGGCTACCTTTTTCCTCTGTCCCGCCACTCTCTTTAAAAGAACTCTGTCATATTTCATTTGCTGTTCCCAGAAAGCTTGGTACTAAGGAAAAAAAGTGAAAGACTATATGGGCAGAAGACTGCTCCTATCTTAGTTGATACAGGTAAGATTGGGGTCACCTGTGGCTGTGCTCACCCCCTCTGTCCTCGCAAGGGAACTGGGGGATTCTAGCCAATGCTGGAGGTCCCCTCGTGTCATTGGGTCTTCTGTGGACTCCATGTCTAGCAGTGCGGTATTCAGGGGTTCCCTCCTGGTGGCTTTTCCTACAAATCATTTTCCAGGAGACTGCATGGTGGGAATCCCACCTTCTGCAACTTGAAGCCTCCTTCACAGAAACTTGCTGCATCCTACCCACATGGACCATGTTAGCAAGGTCACCCCTTGCTCTGTGGTGATCTCTTCTTTGCTGACTCAGGGGAAAATGAATTTGCTGTAACAATGGGCTAAGAGGACCCTCATGACTGGCCCAATTAAAAGATGACCTTAAGCCTTTTTCCTCAAAGTGTGGGCCAGCAGCATCAGCATCCTTTGGCGACTTGCTGAGAATGCAGACTCTCAGGCCTCTCCCAGACTGACAAAATCAGAATTTGCATTTCACGAGATCCTCAGATGATTCTCATGCACAAGAAGGTTTGAGAAGCTCTAATATAAAGCATTTTAGCTGCACGTTAGCTTATCTAGAGAGCTTTAAAAGGAAAACCCCAGTGCTCACATCACACCCTAAACCAGTGGATTTCAACCAGGTTGATTTTACCCATCCCAGCCTCCACATTTGCCAAAGTCTGGGGCCAGTTTTGGTTGTTATGGCTGGGGTGCAGGTGCTATTGGTATCTAATGGGTAGAGGCCACGCATGCTAATTAACTTCTTCCAGTGCACAGGACAATCCCCCCAAACAGAATATTATCTAGCCTAAAATAACAGTAATACCAAAGTTGGGAAACTCTGCCCTGGAATTTCTAAGGACAGGGTGTAAGCATCTTAAGTGATTTCAATTTCCCTGAAGTAAAGAATCCCCTGGGGTACTTGTTATTTATATAGCTCCCCACACCCTTCCATGAATAATTCTCAGTCATTGGATCTGGGATAGGGCTGGAGTTCATTCACAATTTTAACAAGCATCTCAAGGGAGGCTTATCATCAGGGAAGTTTGGACACATTAGCCCAGGACCAGGAAGGGCACAGAAGCCAGGTTGCAAGTTGATTTAGGAAATACATCCCTAAAGATATGCTATGGTTGAATGCAGGATGGAGATATGATGACTGGGGACCCAGTCATACATTCTCAGGAACCAGGATATAAGGGAAAACCACACTGCTTCTTGTTGAGGACTGCATCCTCTACCCAACTCCATCCTGATTTCCAATTTGAGGTGTGTGTGTGTGTGTGTGTGTGTGTGTGTGTGATTCACCTAGAAGTGGATTCAGAGTCATTGGGGATATGACAGAGACAAAAATAGTACAACGTCTTAAGTATTCACAGCCTTGACCTCTCTAAGGCTTTCCAGGAGGATGCTGTAAATCATCCACCTTGCTCCTGGCCTTGCTGAGCTGATTAGGGTAAGGAAGGGGAGGCTCAGCAAGAGACTGAAGAATTGTTACACAGATTTACCAAGAGAGGGCGGTAATGAGAGATAGTAGTGATTTTTCAGGGTGTCTACTTTTTGTATTACGGATTGGGAAATACTTTTTGAATGTAAAGTTGAAAACGGCCACACGGTGGCCCTATTAGACTCAAACCCAGATCCATGAAGGTGGACAATGGACTGGACTTAGAGCCCAATCGCTCACAACATGGCCCTGTTTGATGGATAGCAGTTGGGTTGGTGGGGGAAAGAGGAATTATGAAGGGGACGGGTATCAGAATGAATGAGTGAGATGCCTTTTTGGACTACATATACTTATTCCCCTGGTCTTGATCAGTCCTGCTCTGATATCCATAAGTTTTCCATTTCTGAGAACCCTTTTATACATTTGAAGATTGAGGCTGCCAGTGAGATTATGTACTCCATCACACACCACACTCCAGCTACCTCTACATTTAAGAATCTGGAATGCTGGGAGGAGTCGGCTCTTGATTGAAAAGACAAACAGAGGTAACTGTCCATGCTAGAATCCTGATAACATGATGTTGTTACCATCCCAGGAGTTTTCACACCAATGATTCCCTGGTGTTTAGGTGGAAGTAGAACTTCTGGGGTTTCTACAAGCCCTAGTTAACCTGGATCAGAGAGGGAGGTTAATAAAAGACAGTCCTGAAGACAATGTGACCTTCTAATACCCAGTGATGCCTTTTGAAGCATATCCTTGGCCTTCCAATAGCTGATACACAAGAAACAGCATGGTCTTTGGGCACTGGGATCCTACTGCTTATCTTGAGGATGTCCTCAAATGTGTTTTGAACCTACATTTGACTGAACCACTTGTCAGGAAACTCATGAACTGATCAGGATAGCAGAAATCCTGAAAATCTAATTTTCTGAGGTACAGATAATGAGTTTCTGACAGATGTCTAGACAAGATATCTGTTTAGTATTGCTCAAGGAGTTGGCTTTCTCGAACTGGAAGTCCCAATTCCTCATTCTGCTCATGTCTACTCTCTCAAGTTTATCTCCCAATTTTCCATAGTCTCTGACCCTAGAATGGACTCTATAAAAGGAAGGCAAGTTGCAGGATTTACTTCCATTTGACCCTGAACCTTACCAAACAACACACTGACTATTAAGACTGATGTCTAATTCCATGGTGTGGTAGACAACAGATGGCTTTCTCCTCCCTCAAGTCTCCCTCAAGAAAGGATTTGCCTCTAACCATTCAGCAATTCCACTGCAGAAAGGTCATCTCACCTGACATGTCTGGTGATGCAGAGAGTGGGAATATAAGGGGATATTAAGGCCTAGACCTTCTGGCCTGACATGGACATGCCAATAGAAAGTACTTGATCCCCACTTGCATTGCAGTTGGACTTTTTTCTCTGCCTGATCCTGCATCCCCATCCCCACATTTTATGGGTGTCGATCCCTAATAAACAACTTTGACCTCAAGTTGCATCTTGGCATCTGCTTCTGGAGAACCCAACCTGTGGCACACGATGTGGACCATATGCTGTAAAAGGGTGTGTGCCCCGGTGCATCCTTTTCAAGAAAGCTGGTCCTAGCAGATGTCCATGTCCAAACTCAGTGGTGGTAGATCTTGGTAATCAAGGCATTTTTTTTATCTTGAGGATCTTCAGTGGGAGTGTTGTCTGGTTATTGCTGCTGGGCCAGCCAAGGCAAACCCAGAGAGCTCCTTGGTTACTACCATTTTCCAAGGGTCAGAATATCTAAGAATTGAATTAGAGGTCATCTCTGACCCTCCTTCTTTTTTCTCTTCTTTCTCTTCTCTTCTCTTCTCTTCTCTTCTCTTCTCTTCTCTTCTCTTCTCTTCTCTTCTTTCTCTTCTCTTCTCTCCTCTTCTCTTCTCTTTCTTCTCTTTTCTCTCTTCTCTCTCTTCTCTTTCTTCTCTTCTCTTCTCTCTTCTCTTTTTCTTTTATTTTTGGGGGAGGGGGTCATGTTTCTGTCCTTTGTACTTTTCCTGCCCTGTATCCTCTTTTCTCTTCTGTGAGGAGTGTGTGTGTGTGTGTGTGATTTCAATTTGCAATTTCAAGATGTGATGAGGAATTTTAAAGTAAATCTGGGCTTAGTGAGAGGAATTAAAATTCAATTAAAGAAATAAAATAGTGAACAGTGGAGTACCCAAGAGACGGTGTTGGGGGTGGGGGTTGGTTTGAGTTCAGAGAAGTAAGGAACACTTCCTACAGGGGGCTGAACACCAAAGGGTAGGCGTGGACGGCAAGGCTGAGGATGGTGTGGTGACAGGCAGGAGTCCATGACCCATGCCATAGAGAAGATGAGAGGAACAGGTTGCAGGGAAAAGTCTTTTGATTAAAAAGCAGCTTAGCCTCTTGAAGAAGGCCAATTTGAAACAAAAGAAGAAAGAAAGAAAGAAAGAAAGAAAGAAAGAAAGAAAGAAAGAAAGAAAGAAAAGAAAAAAGAGAGAAAGAGGAAAGAAAGAAAGAAAGAAAGAAGAAAGAAAGAAAGAAAGAAAGAAAGAAAGAAAGAAAGAAAAAATTATAAAGTTGCCATAAAACTTGCCATGAGGTAAATGGCAGAGGGAACGTGCAAGTGAATATACCTGGTTATATATTCACCCAGGAGCTCTTTGGGAAATTGAATTGGGTTTGACCGCCTGCTTGAGATCCTGCCCCGTTTTAGGTGCCAGGGTGAGGTACTAGGGATGCAGGTGCTAACGAAGAAACACAGACCCCGTCCTCATGGGCTTGTAGGCTGATGGAAGAGATGCTCTTACTCCCTGCTCCCAAAGAGGTGAGCCCAGACTGCCTCAGGCCACACCCTCTCTGAGGAGCAAGTGGACCCCTCCCCTGCCAAGTATCTGCTGGCAGGAGCTGCTGCAGGTCCAGGAAGAAGAGGCTTTGGGTGCTGTCTGACTGGGGAGACAGAATGACACAGAGAAGCAGGACTCAATTATGGTGCAGTGAAGGAGGCATTTAGCTCAGGTGCAATACTTAAAGGGGTGCCAAAAAAACCCCAGGAATTGAGATAAATAATATTTTAATGCAATATTTTTAAAATTTTTTATTAAAGATTTTATTTATTTGATAGATAGAGAGAGAGAGAACAAGCAGGGGGAGCAGCAAGCAGAGGGAGAGGGAGAAACAGGCTCTCCCCTGAGCAGAGAGCCCAATGCCATGTAGAGCTCCATCCCAGGACCCTGATATCATGACCTGAGCTGCAGGCAGACACTTAACCGACTGAGCCACCCAAGCGCCCCCAAATGCAATATTTTAAAACACAAAAATCAATGCAAAAAAATCACAGGAACAAAATACCTAAATTTTACATGAAGACAGGATCAGCATTTCTGATTTGTGCTTTGCCTCGGGCTTTAAAGTGGCTTGGCAAGGCACTGTTACTGACCTTGTCTTTGTTTAAAATTTTGGTATTTTGTTCATCTTGGCATTTTTTGCATTCAAATTGATTTGTAAAAATATTGCATTGAAACTCTATTTATCTTGATTCCCGAGTTTTTTGGTCCCCTCTTAAAATTTGCACCCAAGGCCAATCCCAGTCCCTTGTGGTAGATAGATGGTGTTTGATCCCAAGGTGGCTCCCTGGATTAGATTCTGAGCCTTCTGGAATGAGAAGAGTTATCTGTTCCAGGTGAAAAGGCTGTTTTTACTAGGATCTTGTGGGATTTGGAAACCAGAGAGGCTTTAGGTCCAGTGACAAAGTGTGACAGAGCTTCAGGCAAGGGGCATTTCCCCATTCTTGTGGGAGCCAGGCTGATCTGGCGTGCTAGGAACTGAAGGGTACAACAAGAACATGTGGCCCCAGGAGGGGTTGGCAGTTTTGGGAGTGTGGACTCCTTGAAGCAACTTGTCCCTCTCTGCACACCATGAGTGGTTTACCTATTGAGTTGTAGTTCTTAACATCTACTAGACCCTCTGTGTCCATTGAGCAAAAGGATGAATGCAATTTGTGGCATGTACTGTAGACCTCCTGGTACTCCAGGAGGAGATTTTGAAGAGATCTGGCTATCTGCAAAAATATTATATCCCCAGCCCCCCAAGTGGGGGGAATACCCTTCCACTTTAAAAACTTTATATCTACAATATAAAATTCAACATTTTAACCATTTCTTAAGTGTACAGTTCTGTGGCATCACGTTCGCATTGTCTGTGTAACTGTCACCACCCTCCTGTTCAGAACTTTTTCATTTTCCCCACCTGATGTTCTATGCTCATTAAACACTAACTCCCCTTGGCCTCTCCCCCCGGGAGCCACTCCCTGCCTCTATGAATCTGACCCTGGGAACCTCATATCAGCAGAATCATACAGTGCTTGTCCTTTTATGGCCGGCCCACTTTACCTAGCATAATGCATTCAAAGTTCATCCATGGAGTAACATGTGTCAGCATTTTTCCTCTTTAAGACTGAACAATATTCCATTACATGTATACATATCACATTTTGTTTATCCACTCACCCCCAATGGACATGTGGGATGCTTCCACATTTTGGTTCTTGTGAATAATGCTACTTTGAACCAACTCTCCCATTTATTATTTATTTATTTATTTATTTATTTATTTATTTATTTACTATTTTTTAAAAAGATTTTATTTATTTATTCATGAGAGACACAGAGGGAAAGATTGCAGAGACACCGGCAGAGGGAGAAGCAGGCTCCATGCAGGGAGCCCAATGTGGGACTCAATCCCGGGTCTCCAGGATCACGCCCTGGGCTGAAGGTAGCACTAAACCTCTGAGCCACTGGGCTGCACCCCCCCCCCGCCTTTTTTTTTTTTTTAAGTAGGCTCTATGCCCAGCGTGGAGCCCAATGTGGGGCTTGAACTCACAACTCTGAGATCAAGATCTGAGCTGAGATCAAGAGTCCGATGCTTAACTAACTGAGCCACCCAGGTGCCCCAAACTCTCCCACTTCTTCTTTTCAGAGAAGTAAAAAAAAAAAAAAGCATTCCATGTAAGACTGTACCTGTGCCAATTTTCCAGACAGTCAGCCAGCTCACTTTAGATCTTTTGAGGACCCACTGTGTCGTAGGTACTCTATTTGATGTCACAGATATCAAATCGACCAAGACATGCCCCTCCCCTCCGAGAACTGGGTTTAATGCAGGGGCAAATTCATCAACAAATGACTGCTTGGACCTTGTTTCGGTGGGAGAAGCAATTGCTTCTGTTTATTGTTTTGGTTCTGGAATGAACAGGTAACTTTTGTAAGAGAAGGTTTAGCTGAAGTGGAAATTATAAGAAATGTGCAGTCTTGATCAATATCCTGTTTTGAATTCTGGTGCTCAGTCCTGGTGCCTCTTGTGCTGGGAATAGAGGGTCCTAATGTTGTGACCACTGTTTGGCTCTCTCCGCCTGGGGGTTCTCAAGTCAGGGAGATGAGGGAACTCTGCTCACACATCATGCTCCCGTTCTCACTCATAAACACACACACACCTGTACCCTGAAGGGAGAGGAGCTTCAGAAAGTCCTTGAAACTAGTAGTCTGTTGGCTGATTTCATGGGAATGCTTCATGGCCGAGGGAAAACCATCCAGCCTATTAAAAGTCATATACCCTCTTTAATGTGGATGATAAAACTTTAATTAAAGTGGTGATTAGAAACAGAGTAATAATGACCACTAATAAAGTGGTTTATAGGGATCGATAGCTTTTACAAAGAGCAGTCCATCGAATTGCTGGTGGGCTGCTGCAGGCAGCCCCAGAGCATGAGCTCTGGGCAGGGTAAAAGGATTAGGGGAAGGGTTTACTGGAATAGAGAGATAACATAAAAGGCAATTTATAATGTGTGACTCCAAGCAATGAGCTAGGGAAATGGAAAGCTGTGATGTGGATGGAATTCGTTGTACCTTTGCATTATGAATGAGCTTTACAAGATTGCAGGCTATAGCAAGGATTTGGTTACTTGTGTACAAATGAGCGTTATCTGCACTGGTTTTCTTTTTTGTTGCAGCCCATGTGTCTTAGGGTGAAGGGAGGCAGGACAAGCAAACCACAGAGACTGAGAAAGTCTTTAGCCATTGATGCCGTACTAATAACAGTAATAGTAATCAAGGCCAGAGTCATAACAATAACAATAACAATAATAATAATAATACAGTGGTAATGAGCACCTCAGTGCCAAGCGCTTTCACATTTCGTCTTTAATCCCAGTGTCTCTCCCCCGGGTGAAGAGTATCACACTCCCTTTACCAAATGACGCAGAAGCCATATGTTGAGAAACTGTGTTGGGAGGGGAATCCAGGGAAGCTTTTCTGGAGGGCGAATTTTTCATTTAGGATCTGAAAGGCAGGAGAGGAAACATGGAGAGGGCATTCTATACCGGGAAGAATTTTGGGAAGTGTTCCCTTACCTTCTCCCATGCCTCCCCAGCGAATTCCTCCTACTAGAAATGCAAGGTGGGACATTGCAGTGTCTGCTCTGTGAACAGGGCAGATGTGAGGTCAGACACCAGCTCTGACACTCCTGGCTGCTAGGCCCCGGGGAAGGCAATAGACTCTTCAAGCCTCAGTATTGCCATCTATAAAATAGGGCTGATATTTATCCCATGGGCTTCTTGTGAGGAGCAAAGTAGAACTTAATAAGAGATACTGATAAAGCATCTAGCAGATAAAAGATGCTTGAGGGTCATTGGTCTCCCACTTCGGCTGGAGCAGAGGGCTTATGTCACAAAGTACCATGAATGCGGCAGGAGCTGCTGGGCTCTGGTCACTGAGGTCTTTATGACTTAAAGTAGCCCTTTTACGCCAGCTGCTCTTTGTCACCTTGTCATTGTGTTATTTCTCATTAACACTTATTACTCTCAGAAATTCTCCTGTTTGCATACCTGTATCTTTATTGTCTCTACCCTCCCTTTGCAAGTTAAGCTTTCAGAACAAACTTGTGAGTTTTGCAAAGGAAGTGTCCTTAACATTGTTGAAGATGAATACTTCTACTTGAACCTTGGATCCTGTCCTCTCCTGCCTCCTCAGAGACTCTGCTCCGAATGATCTCTTTTTCTCTAGGTAATTGATTTTTCCCTCATTGTGGGGTTACATCCACCACATAAACATACCATAATGTCACTCATCTTTTTTGTTTTAAATAATTTATTTATTTATTTATTTCAGAGAATGAGAGAGGGAGAGAGAGAAAGAACACAAGCAAGGGGAGAGACAGAGGGAGAATGAGAGTCCCCGCTGAGCAGGAAGCCTGACATGGGGCTTGATCCCAGGACCCTGGGATCATGACCTGAACCAAAGGCAGACACTTAACTGACTGAGCCCCCAGATGCTCCAATGTCACTTATCTTTAAAACAAAGTCCATGCCCTCCATTGACCCCAACATCTCCCTCCAGCAATCATCCTCATTTCTCTGCTTCTCTTTATAAGAAAACAGAGCTGTCTATCCTCACTGTCTCCAGTTTGGGTGGTCACTTCCACTTCTCCTTGGACACTCCCTTTGACAAGGTCATTAGTGACCACACCTGGTGAAAACCAGTGGTCACTTCTCAGGGTTAACTTTATTGAGCCTCGCAGCAGCATCTGACTGGCCTAACTGCTCCCTGCCTCTATGTGACCCCTGCCCCAGCTGTTCCCCTCTCTCCCTTCTCCCTCCCCCTGGGCTGTCAGCACCCCAGGTTCTGACCTCAGTGGGCTTCCTCTTTATCTACACCCCCTCTCTGTGATCCAGTCCCTCCATGCTACACACACCGAGGCTTTATCACAGAGCCCTCCCATGAGCACAGCCTTGTCTATCTAAGTGCCTCCTCCTTGGCATTCTCCTCTTGGAGGTCTAATTGCCGTCTCAGAGGAGATGCGGCCAAATTCTAACTCTTGTTGACTTTCCCCCAACTCCATCCCGACCCAGCTCTCTCCATCTTGAGAAGGAGTTCTTCATCCATCTCATTGCTCAGATACCAAGTGTGAAATTTTCTATTCTCTCTCTTCACGCACTCAAAAATCCATGATTACATCCCTCGGATACTGTGTCTGTGTTTTTCCATCTCCATTGCCCCTACCCAGTAGAAGTTAGTACTATTTTTTGCTGTACTCTTGCAGAAACTTCTTTTTTTAAAAATTTAAACATTTTAAAAAAGATTTATATATTTATATCAGAGAGAGAGAGAGAGAGAGCACGCACACATGTGAGTATGTGGGGGGTGGGGCAGAGGGAGAGGGAGAGAGAGAGAGAGAACCCCCAGGTAGACTCTGTGCTGAGCGTGGAGCCTGATTTGGAGCTTGATCCCAGGACCCTGAGGTCATGACCTGAGCCCACATCAAGAGCTGGCCACTTAACCAACTGAGCCTCTCAGGTGCCCCTCTTGCAGTAACTTCTTGACAGATCTCTCTGGCTCTTGTCTTTACCCCCTTCTCCCCATTCTCCTCAATCCATCTTCCCTATGGCAGCTAGAATAATCTTTCCAAAGTAGGCATTGGATCATGACACTTCCCTGCTTAAAATCCTTGAATGGTGTCCATTTCATTTAGGAATCTCACATGCACACACACACACACACACACACACGCATGCACATGCACATTCTGTTCTATGACTTTTGAGGCCCTATAGGATCTGGCTTCTGCCTACTTCCCTAGTCTTTTCTGTCTCTCTTTTGTCCTGATTTACCCACAGTGGCTTTCTTTCTGGCCCTTGAATACGCTAAGTTCTTTTCTGCCTCGTTTAGAGATACTTGCTGTCCCCCCACCCCCAATACTCTTCCCTTAGGTCTTTTCAGAGATCCCTTTTTCCTCCTTTGGCTCTTAATCCAAAGCTCCCTATTTAGAGGGCCTTGTTCCATCAACCCTGGTTAACCTCTTCTTTTTCTCATCTACTCTTTACCTCATTACTCTGATTTGTTCTCTTGATTGCACTTAGCACTTGAAAGTATTTTGTTCATTCATTTTCACTTGTTTGATGTTTGCCTTCTGCTAAAATATGTATTTTTGGGAAGCTGTATCCCCAGGTTCTGGAATAATTGACACCCTGCACATAGTAGGAGTGCAGTAAATGTTTGTAGAATGAATGAACAAAGGCTATTCGAAGAGCCTGTTGACTCTGTGGTGTAATGTCAGATTCCTGTTCACCTCTAACTATTCCCCTTGACTCTCCATGCTTTTCCTGCCCCCTCTTTATTCAGTGAATACAAATTTCATAAAGATTTGGACCACAACACAGAAAGGCTTGGGAGGAAACACTGCATAATCCAGTGATTTTAAGAGTCCCTAACTTCTAATTAACATGGTGCATGGCAATGATGCTAAATGAACTGTAATAGTCTTACCAGGTCAAAACCCAGCTTTGTAGGGCAGCCCAAAATAGAGGCTGTGCTCTTTCTGTCTGTAGCAGAGCAGTCTGTGGAGGTCTCTAAAGGTGTATCAAGGTTTAATAGGCAAATAATGTACTTGGTAGAATTGTGCAGGTAGAGAGATGCTTGCAAACTCTCTGGGGTGTGGCTTCCGGATATTGAAGTTTCTTTCAGGTGCACTTGGGGCCTGGTTGGATGGTTTCAATTAGAATTCAATTAGCATCAATCAAGACGAACTCCAGGGGCAGCCAATGCATGGCCCCCCGGCCCAACTCCCTCCCCTCTCTCAGGGCAGTTCTGAAATGAAGCTCAGTGTAACCACAGGCAAGAAGAGGAAGTGTCTTTTAGTTCTGTTCATTGTGGAGCTAGGAACCCTTAACCATTGCATTTCATGGCCTTTGGGGGACCAGCTGGCTTGGCCCTTCCTGGCCACACTATGTGACTCTCTTCTGGTCCTTTAGGTGGTGGAGCCTGCTCGGGTTACAAGTCAACAGCATATGAAAGTGTGCTTCTAGCACCTTCTCACCATTCACAGCCATACTCCTGAACCCTTTGTGGCAATGCATACTGTAACAACTTGTTGCCAGTCTCCCTGGCTTCTGACTTGAATAATGCCTCATTCCTAGATTTGACATGGAAATTGCCTCTTACAAGATTTCTAGGCTTTTCTTTATGTCATCCTTAATAAACAGCTATAACTGTGTGTGTGTGTGTGTGTGTGTGTGTGTGTGTGTGTGTGAGAGAGAGAGAGACTCTATTAGTGCAGTGTGATTTAGAGAGAGAAGCCTAATCCATCTGCAATGGGAATGTTGGCTCCAGGGAGCATGTCATCAGAAGTACTGTTTCCCTGGAGGTTTTAAAGATCTCGGGTTCATTCGAGAAGGGCCTTGGAATCTGACAGTTGAATCTTGGGAAGCCCAAACCAAGTCTCACCAACAAAGAGAGGGGGACAAACTATATTACTCAGTTCTGGGGGGAAGTTCTTGGAATAGGTTAGAAGTTCCCCTTAGAGGTGAATCTACTCCTGTCTTGAGACACAAATTACTAACAAGGAGAGAGACTTTGTGCATGGCATCAACAGTGATGCTGAACTATCCTGCAACCCAGCTTCACAAGGAAACTTGTCTTGGGGTTTCTTAGTGAAAAATCCAGCTTCACAAGGAAACTTGTCTTGGAGTTTCCCCTTGGAAATAGAGTACAATTGTCTTAATCCTGGTGGAGAGGGCTTTCCCTCCCCCATCTGCACAGGAATACAGAAGTGGTAGGTCAACAGCTGGGGCAGTCCAAGGATTTCCTAGTGTAAGTTAGCAGTAGCAGTTGGTGAATATACTTTCAGCAGAACAGGGAAGGGCACTCATAGTACAAGACAGAAGATTTTAGTGGCCAGGAGGGGATACTATCTTCCTGGAACCTGTTATATGAAAGAATCCTGGAGATTGTACAAGTTGAGGATTTAAGGCCCTATGGATTGCTCTTTTGTCACCCCCTTCACCATAGCTTTTGGAGATTTCTTAAGCAAGTTTGGCATCATAATTAGTGATATATGTTTCTGCCTTTGCTCTGGATGGAGAACTCTGGGTCCACTATAATGCCTGCACAGTTGCTTGTGTTCAGAAAGACAGCAAACAATAAATACATGTTAAATGCATGTTAAAGGTTTTATGCCCAAGCTTTCCCCAATGCTCTCAGCATGTGTGAAAATGCCAGCTATATAGCTTGGAAAGATGAGTCAGCTTCTGATAGAGAAGTAGAAAGCGAGGCTTAGCTATTGAAGAGGAAATGTCAAGCCGGGCAGGGCAGGCCCAAAGGATCCGTGTTCTCAGTGGTGTAATTGTCCAGATTGGAGCCCCTGGCTGTCAGCCTGGCCCAGCTGTCAGGTGACAGGGAACAGTGCTCTTGACCTTTCAGTTCTGCAGCTGGGCCCTCTGCCCGAAGAACTAGCAGACCTCATCTGCTCCAAGAGCTGAGGCAGTGGAGGGAGCCCATGGGGACCAGAATTTCTGTATCCAGGATGTGACTACAGTCTCCAGGAAATCATATGCCCTCATTGGGGATAGTTGTTTTCTCTCCTGAAGCCACCCAGGCCTCTGATCCCATAGCAGAAGAGGGCTCACCTTACCCCAGCCCAGGACCCAATGCGGTCCTTAGTGAGCACCAACAGTTTCATTTTCTTTCCTTCACCTTTCATGAGATAAAAGCCCAATGTGTGCAAGGAGCACCAGCTGGAGATCAGGGGGACTGGGATTTGAATCTTAACTCTGCACACATTAGCAGAATGACTTGGGCACATAGCACTCTAAGCTTCTGTTTTCCTGCCTGTAAAGTGGGGGAGAAACAGTGCAGAGAAAGTGCATTGATCATAGTGCACTTATTGTTTTCCTTATTGTTACCAGAGTTGGCTCTTGACTAAATAAATGGTTAAGTCACGATTTTGGCAGTCCTCTGCCTTCTTTCTAACAGGTTCTATACTCTATGTTGTTTTCTGCCTTTCCAGGTACCTTCTCTGGTTTTTGGCTTCTTCTGTGGATCTTTCCTGCCCACCTGCCCCTGCCTCTCATTAAAGCTGACCCATCATATCTTGCATTCTCTCAGGACCTTTGTTCAAGAAGGAGATTGTCATCTCATGTCTCTTTTTATTACATTTCCTATGAGGGAGTTTGCTCTTTAGGATGATAGGAAAGAGCTATCCACTTAAGGCTCTGTGGATTTGTGGGTGGCTCTGAACCCACTGACAATCAGGCAGGATAAGTCCAGGGGCTAGGGCCTATGGAATTCAGAGGCACGCCTTTCCCTAATCTCAGCATCATTGCTCATTCTTCATAGTTACTTCTGCAGTGGTTTCCTGATCATTGATATTGCTATAGTCTGGGGCTAGAGTCTGGTTCTGAATTCCAGAATTCCAGTTTTTAGAAAGGGGCTTTGATCCCCTTCCAGATCTCACCAACCCTTCCCCTGGAAGTTAGGGTCTCTTCCCAGTAATTTCTCACCATCACATGGGTTCTGTTTCTATGGGGCTCATTGTTGGGCTCTGCATACTGCTTGCTGTCAGATTCCTCCTGCTGCCGTGTCTCATATTCTGGCTTTGGCTCCCTTGCATTGCAGCTACAGCCCAATCAAGCCTGAGACCATCATGTCCTGCTGGATCATGGCTTTGGACTGATGGTTTCCCCTTCAAAGGCCAGCTCTACTGCTGGGTCACTTTCAGTTCAAGACCCTTTTCATCTGGGCTCCTCCTGTTCCCCCCACAGCCCTGGGGCTAAAAGATTAGAGTGCCTCGAGCTCTTGCCTCATGGTTAAGTTCATAAATACATCCTACCAATACCATTGATTTATGATTTATATCCACCCTCTTTTTTCATGTACTTTGAAAAGTACTTCAGGCAGCTTTCAGGAAACAATACTTAAAATTGGTCTATACAAGACTGAATCACTAAATGGAAGAGAGGGATTAGAGTGACCCTGGAAGCCTAAATTAGGGATATTTCTGTCTTTGAGAACCACATTTCCAATGGAATTTTCTAGCAGCCAAAGCAAAAAGGAAAATACAATGAGTTTCATGGTTCCATTTTCTGGTTAATGGTGGCATGCCAAGATCTTGTTGAATATCCCTTAATTTTATATCTTTAGGCCAATGTAGTACATTGTTTCAGTTAGTATTTCCTGGACATTCTTAGGGAGTAATTTAGATGGCAAAGTTTTAAGCCATCTAAATTGATAGATCAATTCAATTTAACCAACATTGATTTATTTTTTCTTAATTAAACAAGCTTCCTGAGCACCTAATTTATTAGCATGAAGCATTATGGCACATACTATGCTATGGGAGACAGAAAGAGACAGATCCTTTCCTGAGGAGCTCATGGTATAGAAAAGGAGATGAGAAACAAACCTGTATGTCTACAAAACAAAGTAGAACTCTCAGAGGGGCAGGGACATGGTGCTGGGAGAGCCCAGAAAGGGGGTCAAGAGCCCAAAGTTTCATGGAGAAATGTGGTTGAAACAATTAGGGTTTGTGCAAGTAGAGGTGGTGGGAGGGACAAGTACAAGGAAAAGTCATTTGAAGTGGAAGGAATAGTGTGACTCAGGACACTGCTATAAAAATCACAGGGCTGTGTTCAGGGAAGAAGCAGTGCCAGGGAATCCATGGCGAGTTGACTGGATGCTAGAACATCTGCTTGAAATCTGTAAAAGGAGATCAAGGAGCACGAAGGCAGCTTGACAGGTGGAATATGGAAGGTCTGGAACACCATGCTTAGGAGTCAGCGAGTGCCACTTAGCATGGTCTAAGGAGCCATGTTTCCTGAACTTGGTCTAGGAGCCATGTTTCCTGAACTTGGGGTTTTATTCTTCAGGCAAGAGGAGCCAGCTGAAGGTTTTAAGCCAGAAAGGGTTACATCCAGAGTTGGGCTTTAAGCAAATTATTTTGTACCACTGGACAAATTGAAACCAAGGAGACAGTGGTGGGGAGGAAGGGGGAGGGACAGTGGTAGAGTGGGCAGGGAGAGCAGGGTTGAGGCTGCTGCTCTGTGTTCAGTTGGGAATTGAACGGAGAATGAACTAGAACTGGGCTGTGAGAATGGCAGGGAGTGGGTGGATTCAAGAGACATCACAGCTCAGTGTCTTTCCCTGAATTCTGATCATCTACCTACCCTCACTGCCTTAACTGAGCAAGAAAACAGTGTAATGAAGAGGCTGAGGAGGTGTGAGAGCCGCATGGACAGAGGTTCAAATCCTACTTCTACCACTCACCAGCGGTATGATTTTGAGTCTCATTCCTAATGTGAGGGTGAGAACACTGGCCTCACAAGGCTGTCATAAAGATGAAATGAGAGGATGAATGTGAAGCACTTCCTGTGATGTCTGGCCCAGAAGGTCCTAAATGAGGGGTTGTAACCGAAATTTATCTCTGCTGCCCAAATGTTCTCCTGGATCATGGTCTGCTTTGGTACTCGCCCAGATGCCTATAACTTGCTTGTTTCCCTGATCTTGTACTTTGCCTTTCTCTGTGATGTAGTCTGTCTCTTTTTGGCCTCCCTGGATCTTCTCTATTGCCTGACTCTGATCTTGGATACCTGGATTCTTCTTTGCTCTAGATCTATGCTGTCTCATATATAACTACTAGCCCCATGTGGCTCCTGAGCACTTGAAATATGATGTAAGCATCAAATACACACAGAATTTCAAAATTTAGTTTGAATAACAAAATGTAAAATATCTTACGAATTACTTTCTGATACTGATTATGTATTGAAATGATATTTTGAATGTATTGATTTGGAGAAAAATATATAAAATTAATTTGACTTTTTTTTTTTTGAAGTGGTGGCAACAGAGCTAGGTTTACTGGAGACTCATGATGTGCCAGGCGCTGTTCTAGGCATATCACATGGTTTGAGTCACTAATCTTCACAACATCCCATAAGTTAATGTTACTAGCCTGACCTTACAGTTAAGAAAACTGAGGTGTGAAGAGTTTAGGATAAATACTCAAACACTTGGTTTGTTTGTTTTTTCTTTTTTATATCTGGCTACTAAAAAATTTTGAACTATGTGCGTGCCTCCTGTTTTTGGATTACATTTATATTTAAGTTATATATCCATTGGACGGTGCTGCCCTAGCCTAGAGGTTTGCAAATTACTCATGAGTTAAATCTGGTACTCTACGTGCTTTTATGTAGTCCATAAGCCAAGGAGAGATTTTACATTTTCAAATGGCTGAAAAAAAATGAAAAGAAAACTGATATTTCAAGTCTCTCTGTTCTTAAATAAAGTTTTATTGGGACACAGACACATATATTCATTTATACTGTGTATGACTGCTTTTGTGTTACAAGTGCAAAGTTGAAAGGTGGCAACAAAGACCATACAGCCCACGAAGCATAACATATATACCATCTGGCTCTTTACAGAAAAAGTTTGCTAATCCCCACCCTAGATCATTCTCCTAATTTTGGACACTTCCTCGGTCCTGACCACTGTCCCTGGATCCTGTCCTGGATTAGTATTACTTCTCTATACCTTATCCTGGCTCGTGAACTTCCTCAGTACCTGCCATACTGCTTTTTTGGCTCTGTACCCACATGTAAGCCTAGGCTGGACAGAATGTCACTCCATTTCAGTCACTTGTAGCTGTCACATGAAGCTCCCCCTGAGGTGACTTGGGTGAGATTATTAGGTAAGCCATTCTGTTTCTGGCTTGTGTCCTTCATGGAGTCATCTTGGTGTTTTGCCTTGTGTGGGTGGTGATTTGCCATAAAACAAGCCTGAGTGCACTGAAAACACCAGCTTCTGAGGCTCACAAATATTCCAGAAGACAGACAGACAGCAATGCTGCCATTGTGATGTGAGCAGCCATCTGCTGTCACCAGCATGGAGGGTGTCGCTCGGGAAGCAGAATGTAGAGAGCAGAATGAAAACATCTGTTTCTGGGCTTGAATGTGATCCCTCCTAAGAAAGCACAAGACAGTAACAGCCAACAAGAAAAGAGGTTCTGAGTCCTAGGAAAAGTTTCACAAATGATCCCTCCTTCAACCTTTGTAGCCCACAACTACCATAAACTTTCTTTGAGAAAACTTTATTATTATAATTTTTACTACAATAAAAATACATGATCATTGTTTTAAAAAAAAGAGCTTCCAATGATATCCATAATATGTATTTATTTATTTATTTATTTATTTATTTATTTATTTATTTATTTTTAAAGATTTTATTTATTTATTCATGAGAGACAGAGAGAGAGGCAGAGGGAGAAGCAGGCTCCATGCAGAGAGCCTGATGTGGGACTCGATCCCGGGTCTCCAGGATCAGGCCCTGGGCTAAAGGCGGCGCTAAACCACTGAGCCACCGGGGCTGCCCCGATATCCATAATATTTAGAATAATCTTTTTCCTCTGACTTACAAAGTCCTTTGTGATGTGACCCTACCCACATTTCTATCCTCATTGTCTTTCATTCCTCCTCTTCCTACCACACCCCAGGCCTACTGACCCTCTTTCTGTCCTTGGAACATATCATGTTTGATCCCAGCTTCGGGTTTGCAGTCCCCTGCCTTCCACATAGCTGACCCTTCTTTGACATTCAGGTATTGGCTCCATACAGGGCCTTCCCTGGCTACCCAATTCAAAATGGCTACCTACTTACAATGTCACTCTGTTTTCATTCTCTGCATTGTCTTATTTCTACCTGATATCTTTCTTATAGTTTAATATATGTCATCATCCACCAGGGTGCTCATGTGAACTCTCAACCTTTTCCATAGGATATCCCTCATCCCAGCACATTCTTTGACTCATAGATGGTATCAACAGATCTTCACCGAATGAGTAAAAGGACTGAATGAATGGATAATTGAGATAGTCAGAAAGCCATGCAGATAAAAATGCTCAGATTCCCATTTCCCCCAAGGAAGACAACAGAAGCATCATTGGCTTGCCTTGAGCTGTAGAGATACTACATCATGAAAATACTAGATGACTTTTCTTTGACCTGAATAATATGAGTAAACAAGACCATCAGCTTCCACTACCAAGAGAAATGGACTCCAGTGAAACCTAAAAGCACAGAGAAACCTCTGACACTCTTGTTATTTGAGAGAATGTGGATTGCTTTGCTAAAGTGAAGAGAGGCAGCTGTGGAAACAGTTTGCAGTTGTCTGGACAAGCAAGCAGAATCGACTTGGAAGAGGGGATAACACAGTAGATGCAGAGAAAAGTGTATGAGCTTGTGGGATGCCTTAGATGAGAGTAAGAAGGATGACTAACGAGACTGGATGTGATATGAGAAAATCATGGTATGTGAAGAACAAGATTTAGTTTTGATGTGTTCTTTCTTCTACTTATTGTTTCTTAACTCACCAAAATAAAAAAATAATGGGTGAAATTTGTGATTAAGCTGATGAAGTACAGTCATTCTTTAAAATCCCAATTCCTTATCTCCCACACTTGGGAAAGCAATAAAAAATAAACAAAAAAGGTAAAGCTCCATCTTTGATGAAATAGTCCCTACTTATGAACAATCAAGCATGCATGCCTTAAACGGAGCAATATGGACCAAAATAAGAGGAGATACTGCAATTTAATGCTCTGCCTCAGATCTCAAGTAGGAAACAAATCTCTTGAAAAATAAGAATCACAGTTTTGACAGATGCTTCTCTAATTATTTAACTGGAGCCCTGAGGTTTAGATTTCTTCATAGCCATGTTAATGCCAGTGAAGTGTCTACCGAGATCTGTGGGAAAGCCTGAGTGACCCCCAAATTTTATACTCAGCCAAGATTTCTTTCATATATAAAGGTCATAGATGAAAGACAACACACATACATTTTTAAGCCTATAAGAACTCAGTTTGTACAGTCTCTCTTTAATCTGTTTTTAAAAAGTTTAGTTGGGGCGCCTGGGTGGATAAATCCTTTGGGCTGCCAACTCTTGACTTCTGGTTGAGTCATGACCAACCCCCCCCCGCCGAGCTGGGGTCTTGGGACTGAGCTTCATTCAGGCTTTGCACTTAGTGGGGAGTCTGCTTGAGGATTCTCCCCTTCCCTCTGCCCCTCACCCCATCTCTCTCTCTCTCTCTCTCTCAAATAAATAAATCTTTTTAAAAAGTTTAATTATTTTAACTAAAAATAACATATAGAACATAGTTTTATTCTTACATTTCTATGTGCCTATGTATCTATTCTGTCTACCTGTCCATCCATCTTTTTACTCATATATATGCATGGTCATTATTGAAAATAATAGTCACCAAATAACAACAGTGATTGGATGTGGAGTCATTTTAAAGCTTCCTTCTTTATGATTCTCTGTACTGTTCATTAAAAAATATTTTTTAAATGAAAGAAAATGTAAAATAAGCTCAGCTAGGTTATAGCCACAAGGAAAGCTACCTATCAAGTGCTGTGGAACTTGAAGCTAAAAGGATCCTGGGTTCTTGTTGACCTTCTTTACTAGCTGCACCAGCCCTGGATTGTCTTCCTCTGGATTTTCTGTTACATGAAAACAATTAACTCTCATGGGTTAAACCGTGAATACTAGGTTTCTCTGAAATGCAGCATGTTCACAGTTGGCAACCCTGCAGCCCACATCATGATGAACACGGCTAACATGCTGCAGATTGATCACAAGGTACCCTAGGCTTGGGCAATTATGGGGTCATCTAGATTCCATTCCCTGATACCATGTAACTCATGACCAGCTCCTGGGTGATGTAAGCAGGTGGCATCCCTCTCCTAAAGATGATGAAAATTCTTACTCTTACTTGACCCAGCCTTGTGACTTGCTTTCTTCTCTATTACTTGTCTGCCTGACCTTATTATCTTTGGTTGTTGCAACTTGGAAGGAACTGCTACTGGCATCCGATAGGCAGAGGACAGAGTTGCTGATACATACCCTCCAGGGCACCGAACATCCCCCCACAGTGGTAATTACCCAACCCAATATGTCATCAGGGCTGGATTGAGAAGCTCTGCCTTAGCTCTACCAACTAGTTCTATCATTTTGGCTTAAATCCTTATCTATGTCTTAGCTTCCACTCAACTCTGTCCACAGTGACTCTTGACTCCGAGGGATTCTACTAAATGTAGCTCTGACCTGAGAATGCTACTGCACTGTTTGGTCATTGTTCTCACTAACTTGAACCTTAAAAAAGGGACTCAGATAGGGATGGGATGTGCCAAAGCAATTTATCTTCTTTTCCAAGCAAGCCCGGGGAGAAAGAGGCTAAGATCCTAAGACAGAAGTCATTAGGATGAAGTGTAGGGGAGTCCTGTTAAGTCATAGAGGTGAAATAGGATCTTGTCTGTGTCAGGCAGAACTAGGAGGCCCAGGACACCAAAGGATTGGAGGTGGGTAAATGGCTGTTAAAGCCACGCCATAAAGGGTAATTGATACAAAATAGCATGCAAAAGAACCAGTTAGGGTGGCCTAAAAGAGATAAATGGAAGTGTAATGTTGCTCTAGCTACCATAGTGCACAGAAAGTGGTACAGAGGGGAGAGCCCAGGAGATCCACAGAACAGAGGTGGCAGATGGGCCCGCAGAGGCCAGATGGCTTTGAAATGGAGAGAGAGCCTGTCCTAAAAAGCCTCTAACACTCTTCTAGGGGAGCAGAGAACAATCACTGGCTATGCAGGGCCTGATTAGCCCGTGGTCTGTAAGTAAAGGGTAGCACCTTGACTGCGCCTGCAAGACCAGTTGTTCTCAACAAGGTCAAAAGGAATTTCATCTCATTTATCCAGATCAGCTCTCTCATCTTCTTAGGTAAACTCTTTGGGTATACTGCAGGCTGAGGAATCGTTTTATTGTTAATGAGACATTTTTTTTTATTTATAAAGAATTAACACAAGGCTGCAGAATGGTGGCAGAAGTTCTGGGCTTAGAGTCAAAAGACAGAGTTCTGTTGCTTCTAGTGAGTCATATCCATTATCCAAGCTTCAAGTCTGCTAAATGGGTATCATACACCCATCCTGTCTTGTGGGTGATGATTCAGGGATCAAATGAGGTGGCACATGTAGGAGAGCTTTGCAAATTAGGCATATGAATATTTAAGATGCTGTAGTATTATCCCACATACCATCCATGAACTGCTAGTTTGAAAGAATTAGGATAAGATAAAGTACACATAAGGTTCAAACTGTACAGAATAGATTTCATTTCCTTGTGATATGGAACATTTTTTGGTATCGTGGAGAGAAGGCAACCATGGAAAGAAAGTAATTATAGGAATTCAAAGCCACTGCCCAGGCCTTGGGGTCTACAGTGAAAGACCTGGAGTTGACCTCCCATTTAGTGAGACACTTAAGATGTTTGAGATCATGCAGAAGTACAGGTTGCAGAGGTCAGCTCTTTGCCTAATAAAATGAGAGGATTTGTGTGTCTGAAGTAATCCAAGAGGGAAGGAGTAGGGACCCTGAGAAGCAGAGAGTCCTTGGGGGAGAGGGGCTGAACAATCTGGTGATAAGGAGCTTCTCACTGCCTTGAATCCTTAAACACATTTATTACTTCCTCAAATGACTTGAGAAGGTCAGTGTCACATTGGGGCAGATGATGGGTATCACCACAGAAAAGGGGTCGAGTTCCAGAGCTGCATCAGGGAAGGGCAGAGAAAAAAGAGTTGCTGTAGATGACAGGAGTAAAACCAGATTTTCATCTGGAACCAGAAAGCTGCACCATGATGGAGAGTGACTGTTAGGGACTGTTTTGGTTTTAGCACTGAGAGTCCACATCCCAGAAAATCCCTTACTCCCAGATAAATTGGGATGATTGGGTGCTTTCATCATCATTTCAGTGATGCTGGAATGATGAAATTCAGGATTTTCAGATAACATGGGACCATCATTGGACTCTCCTGCTAGGCATGGTTAGAGAAATGAGCCAATTAAAAAATCTCTAAGGACAGGGTGACATCTTGTTCCATATGTGTGCCTGAATGTTTGGGTTAATAAAGACATTTGGTTGACAAAGGAGGCAGAAAAGAGCATGGTTCATGCTGTTTTCTCTAATGTTCATTAAATTCCACTAATGCTGGAATTTCCTGGGCTGTTGTTGCTTTCTTTGGTTCATCTTAAAAGAAGAACATCTCAAGGCTCTTCCTTGTGAAGTTTGGGGTAAATGAAGTAACAAGACTCTATAAGCATCATGACAAAAATCCCAAACCAAAAAAACCTCTCCATTTTATTTGGGAGTTGGCTTACAGAAAGGCTGCCAAGAAAATAGAATCACACAAAGACCACCAATATACCCTTTTATCTAGATGGCCTATTGATATATCCCATTTGTGTTTTTTTTATATTTGTTTGAGAGAGAGAGAGAGAGAGAGAGAGAGAGAGAGAGAGATATTGAGCAGGAACAGCAGAGGGAGAGGGAGAGAAAATCCCAAGCAGGATCTATGCTGAGTGGAGCCTCACTGGTGCTCAATCTCAAGACCACGAGATCACGACCAGAGCTGAAGCCAAGAGTTGGACACTTAACCAACTGCACCGCCCAGGTGCCGTTCCCCCCAATTTGTTTTATAATTCAGGCATTCTCATTTTCCCTAGTTCTCATACACATGCGCACACGCACACCCATAGTTTTTTTCTGAGACATTCGATACTAGGTTGCCACATGTGTTATCTTTTCAGAATTGAAGTATTTGCTTTATGTCACCTTTGGCAACTGAATATTAATAGTCATTTCTTCTAATCTTCCATGCACATTCCAGTTTGGCCAATTGGCTCAGTAATGTTCTGTATAGCATTTCCCCTCTGTTCCCAGTCCAGGAACGAACGTAGAATTAGTGTTTCATTTTTTTTTTTTTTTTTGGTCACATCTCTTTGGTCTCCTTTAATCTGGAACATTTTGTAGCCACACCTTGGTCACTTGTGACATTTTTGAAGGTACAATCCTGTTTCTGTGTTTAATAGAAAGTTCCTCATTTGGGGGTTTGTTGGAGATTTCCTCACGTTTAGATTGTGCATCCCGGCTTGCACGCTGCATGTGGGTCTCTTTCTAGGTATCACATCTAGAGGTCCCCAGTGTCCACCTGCCCCTCACTAATGATGTTAATTTTCACTATCCAGTCAGGAGGTTGTCTGATTTTTATGCCATAGAGTTCTATGATTTCCCACATGTACGTATATTCTTTTTTTAAAATATTTTATGTATTTGTTTGTTTATTTATTTAGAGTGGTGAGTGGGGGGAGGGGCAGAAGGAGAAGGAGAATCTCAGCAGATTCTGTGCTGAGTGCAGAGCCCCAATGTGGGGCTTACACTTACAATCCTGAGATCGTGACCTCAGCTGAAATCAGGAGTTGAACACCTAACCAACTGAACCACCCAGGCACTCCTCCAGCATATACATATATTCTTAATCAATCCTACATAGAGATGTAAGCATCTCCCATGATTTTCAGATCTGCACTTTTTTGGCAACCAGGAGCAGGGAGAAGGTGTCATGACATGTTTTGGTTTCTATTTGCCCTAAAGGAGGAGGTTTTTTATTTGTATTTTTATGTTACATTTAGTTTCTGAAGATTGCTCCTTACTGAGTGAAGAAGTAAGAAGTAAAACCAAAGCAAAAACCAAAAGCCCAGACCAAAGCAATTCCATCCTAGTTGCCCTTTTTCCTTCACCAAAGGAGATGACTGAGTTTCACAGAGCCAACTACCCTGAGAACCGAATTCTTTTTGCTGCCTCTTGATGAGAATTTGACCAAAGATCCTTGGAAAAATGATAGGAAACAGGTAATATCCTAGTGGCTAAATAGCCGGGAAAAGATGACACATCTACTAGTTATACACTTACACCACTTGTATCATGCTGACTGTGATAGCCAGGACAGCTTTAGAAAAGGTGAATGCAGAGGACCAGTTTTTTAGCAGAGACATTTGATTCTAAGCAAGGACGGTGTTGGTCCAATATTCTTTCATGGACAGCCTGGATCTAGAAAATGTTTATCGATGTTCAATATCAAGAATAAGACACAAAGCTGCTACAGGTATACTTTTCTCTAATTTGTGGCCTTCCTGGTACCTACATTTTCTATTGTCAAATTTCTCTACTACCTAAAACCTTCACCTTGTAGTGTTCTGTGCCCACCCTGGCTTTGTTCCCTGATGTCCTTTCAAGATTTCTTCCCCATGCTGTTGTTTTCAGGGGAACGTCTCTCTAGGAATAAGTCCCCTGTTTGGTATATGTCTAGGTCATTTGATACTTGCACATTCCCATTATGGACAATACTGCCTAGGCCCATGGATGGACACTAGATGGGGAGAGGCATGACCATGCCAGGAGAACTGCATTAGATTATAACCCCTGAACAGTGGACCATGTATAATTCTTCTCTCCCAAGGTGAAAGCAGACAGGAAGTAGACATAGTACTTGGCTCTTTTATAGGATTATGTAACAAAGAACAAAAGTTGCATCCCCAAACAGCCAGAGATCCAGCAATATCTTAAGTGGGTAGTTAATGAAAGGTCACCAACCTTGATTTCCATTTGGAATCAAATGGGAGTTCAGAAAATGATGGAGATGAAAATGTAGAGGGATTAGGTTGGCATTAGCAAGACGCAGCTTGGGCTCATTCTAGAATTGGAAATCTTAGTCTCGCTGAGTTTCTTTCCTCATGGCTTCTTGATGCCAAGCCAGGGAAGCAAAGACAAGGTCTACATGAAAGCTGGAGACCCTGCCAAGATTACTTTCTGATTTGGGTTCAAATTCAGTCCTTTCTTGCTCAATAGATCCATGAGGCAGGAACGGAGTGTCCTTTGGATTTATAATGGAAGGCTACCAGCCTGTCCGATTTCAACCCAAGGTTAAACCAACCACTGACTGAAAGATTTCATAAAGCAAACTGATATTGATGAAAAAGAATCCTGAGCAAGGCTTAGAATTTTGTATAGATTCTTAAATCTTGGCATCTTCTTATCAGGGAAATGCAAATCAAAACCACAATGAGATACCACCTCATACTTGTCAGAATTGCTAAAACAAAAAAAGCACAAGAAAAAAGTGTTGGTGAGGCTGTGGAAGAAAAGGAACCCTCGTGCTCTGTTGGTGGGAATGCAAGCTGGTGCAGCCACTGTGGAAAATAGTATGGAGGTTCCTCAAAAAGTTAAAAATAGAACTACCCTACAATCCAGCAATCACACTACTGGGTATTTATCCCCCAAATACAAAAACATTAATTCAAAGGAATACACACACCCCTATGTTTATTGCAGCATTATTTGCAATAGCAGAATTATGGAAGCAGCCCAAGACTCCATAGATAGATGAGTGGATAAAGAAGAGTGGTATATATACACAATGATATATTATTCAGCCATAAAAAGAATGAAATCTTGCCATTTGCAATGACGTGGATGGAATCAAAGAATGTTATGCTAAGCGAATAAGTCAGTCAGTGAAAGATAAATACCATATGATTTCACTCATACGTAGAATTTAAGAAACAAAACAAATGAGCAAAAGAGAGAGAGAGAGAGAGAGAGAGAGAGAGAGAGAGAGCAAGAAATGGACTCTTCACTCTAGAGACCAAACTGATGGTTACCAGAGGGGAGGTGGGTGGGAGGATTGGGGGGAACAGGTGATGGGGATGAAGGAGTGCACATCACCAGGTGATGTGTGGAGTTGTTGAATCACTATATTGTACACCTGAAACTAATATAACATTGTGGGTTAACTATACTGGAATTAAATTAAAATAAAAAAATCTTAGTGTCATCTTGTAAAATTCAGAGTGCAGGTGAGCTCATCATGCCATTGCTGCTGTCTTTTTGCTCTTTGCTTCTCACATGAAAAGTCAAGGAAAGAATTTTATCTTAATTGAGAATACCAGTAAGAGGAACAGAAGGGGCATCCATCAGTAATAGACAAACAAAAAACAAAAAACAACAACAAAAAAACCCATTGGTTTCCAAGCAGCTGTAGTAATTCCAACTTGAAATGTTTTTGCTTTGGGGAAGTTTAAAGAAAAGGTTGCTTTGGCACATTTTTTTCTTCCTTTTTCTTCTTATAAACATTAGATATTTATATTGGAACTTCCAGTAGAAAAACATGTTTTAGGACAGCTTTCCTTACTTTTCTCGACATTTATCCTTCTTTTGTGGAAGGATATTATAAAACACTGTGAGTGCTTAATTTTAGGTTTCCTGCCTTTCTCACTCAGTTTTTTTTCATTTGTCTCCTTTGAGGGTAGAAAATGCTAGAAAGACGCTGCTGTCAGATTAGACTAACGTAATTTTTTGGTGAAAAGCTTGATTTTACCAAGCTCCTTTGGAAACCATCCAATTATCAAAGTAAGCATATCATGTAACTCTAAACATTGTAGACCTCCCAGACCTCAAAAACACAAGTCCCTTATCTGTTATTACTCAACTTAAATCACAGGGAGCTCTGCATTGCTAGAAATCCTCTTGCAAAATGTGTGTATATTTGGACACTCCCAGATGGCTCTTCTGTTTGGTCTCGTCTTCTGGCTACTTGGTCCCAAGCAGCCCTATGGTTAAAAGAGTAGATTTATATCCAGGACTATAAAAGTACATATAGGCTCACAGGAAATATAAGTATAGACACAAAACCTCACATTAGTCTTCCCATACTCTATACTGAACCAATATGGTGGTTAGGGTTTTGCTTATTAACACACCCAAGGCAGGTTTCTTCCTCCTTTAATTATATATATAAAACAGGCAAAAAATATTTGCCTCTATTAGTACTTGTTAGAGTCATTTCCACCACAAACTCTGCTAGGAAAACTTTTGTGCTACCTATTTGACTCCTTCCCAGTCTTCAAATGCCCATTTCCCTCCCATCCAGTTCTTAGCCAAGGTTAATTTGGGATGGAAATTAACAATAGCAGGACCACAGAAGGGATGGAAAGGAAAAACACAGGTGGGACTTCTCATCCCAGCTGCTTGTTAGAATCTTCTTGGGAACTTTTTTTTCCCCCAAGAATTCTTGGGAGATCTGAAATATGTCAAGGCATGGTCCCTGATTTAATTGGGCTGAGTACTGGAATTTTCATAAAACTGCCTTGGTGATTCAGTGGAGTAGCCAGGGTTGAGAACCACTGAGGTTGAGGTTTTTTTTTTTTTTAAGATTTTATTTATTTATTCACGAGAGACACACAGAGAGAGGCAGAGACATAGGCAGAGGGAGAAGCAGGCTCCCTAAGGAGAGCCTGATGTGGGACTTGATCCTAGGACCCCGGAATCATGACCTGAACCAAAGGCAGACGCTCAACCACTAAGCCACCTAGGAGCCCTGAAATTGAGTTTTGATAAATGAGAGTGTGGAAAGGAGGAAGGTTCCAGAGTAGCTATGACTTGTGAGGGAATTGGAAATCAGAATGATCAGGAGAGGATTTTTAGAAGTGTTAAGAAGTAGTGCTGTGGATTATATGTTGGATCTGTATTTATTATTATTTTTTACTAATTCTTTAAATGTTTGGTAAAATTCACCAGTGAAACCATCTGGTCTTGGGCTCTTCTGTGTTTGGAGATTTTTTGATTACTAATTCCAGTATTCCTACTAGTAATTGATTTGTTTAGATTTTCTCTTTCTTCCTGACAGTCTTTGTAGGTTCTATGTTTCTAAGAACTTTCCCATTTTTTTCCTAAGTTGTGCAGTTTGTTGTATATAGTTGTTATAGTAGCTTCTTATAACCCTTCATATTTCTACGGTATCGCTTGAGATGTCACCTCTTTCATTTAAAGTTTTGTTGATGGAAGACTCCTAACTCTGGGAAACGAACTAGGTGTGGTGGAAGGGGAGGAGGGAGGGGGGTGGGGGTGACTTGGTGGCGGGCACTGAGGTGGGCACTAGACGGGATGAGCACTGGGTGTTATTCTGTATGTTGGCAAATTGAACACCAATAAAAAAATAAATTGATTATTTAAAAAAATAATAAAGTTTTGTTGATTTGGGCCCACTCTTTTTTCCTTGGTTAATCTAGCTAAATATTTGTCACTTTTGTTTATCTTTTACAAGAATTAACTCTTGGTTTTATTGCTATTTTCTATTGTTTTCAGGTTCTCTATTTCATTTATTAGTGCTATAATAATAATAATCTTTATTATTTCCTTCCTTTTGCTAACTTTGAGCTTAGTGTTTTCTTTTTCTAGTCCCTTGCAACATGGAGTTAGGTTCTTTGAGATTTTTCTTGGTTCATAATGTAGATTATAATTGCTATCAATTTACCTGTTGCAACTGCTTTTGCTGCACCCCATAACTTTGGTATGTCATGTTCTGATTTTCATTTGTCTCAAGGTATGTGATGTTTTTGTCTTTATTTTTTCTTTGATCCATTGGTTGTTAAGGTGAATGTTGTTCAATTTCCATGCACTTATGCATTTTATAGTTTTACTTCTATTATTGATTTCCAGTTTCATACCATTGTGGTCAGAGAAGATACATGGCATGATTCCAATCATCTTGAATTTGCTAAGACTTCTTTTGTGGCCTAACATTTGGAAGAAGAAGGATATAATGTGATCTGATTATCTACCTCCCTGTGAGCCAGTGCTTTACATATTATATCATGAAATCAATTTAATGGCTTGTGACCAGCATATTGTGTTTTTAATGAAAAAGAATAGACCAGAAAATAAACAGTATGTGGGAGATAGTAAAGACAGACTTCATTTGTTAAAGTCTTTGTTTCACTACATGTCATTGAGTGTATACTTCTTATATTTCTTTTTTAAAAATATTTTATTTATTTACTCATGAGACACGGAGAGAGAGAGAGGCAGAGACATGGGCAGAGGGAGAAGCAGGCTCCTTGTGGGGAGCCTGATGTGGGACTTGATCCCAGGACCCCAGGATCACGACCTGAGCTGAAGGCAGATGCTCAACCACTGAGCCACCCAGGTGCCCCATACCCTTATATTTCTTATGTTAGTATTTCTTACATGAGATATTTCTTATTGTGATTTTTAGTAAAAAAAAAAAAAACAATTGAAAGTTACTGCTCTAAGTAACCATAAAGCCAATTGTATCATACTTTTTATCTGTGTTTACTCCATAACTGATAACACTTTCAAGCTTCTCACATGATCCTTTGTCACCTAGATTCTCATTCCCATGTGGGTCTGTACATTTCCCAATCTGACCCAATACACCATCCATCCTGACTTCTCAGACCCTTCCACTCTGCCCTTTGGAACTCATGGCTTGTTCATTAGAGAAATTTCCAGTGTTCTCAAACTGTCTTTGGAAAATTCTTTCTTGTTGCTGTATCTGAAAACTGACTCTTTCCTGAGGCCACTGATTCCCCTATAGCCTTCTATTGTGGTTGTTTCTTTCCCTCACTTTCTACCTACTCCCGGAAGTGGGGTTAGGTGTCCTTTCTGCTCCTTTTCACCACTTCCAAATTACTCTTCCTTTCTCATCCCTAAAGAAGCCAGATCCATCAGACTGTACCACCCAGTACCCTTTCTTGTTGTAGTTGTCTTCCGTCCTTAGGAAGACTCATTCACTGGAAACCAGAGAACCTTGTTTTGTATCTTTCTTTCCATCCTTAGTCCTATCATCATTCTTGACGCTTTCAAAATCTGCATGGGTGACTCATCCATCTTCCTGGTCTTCCAGTTCCTTGACCTTCTCATCTACATTGATTTTTTTTTTCTTTTACTACACTCAGCCACCATCTCCATTGTCATGTGTTAGACATGCACTGTCCAACACTGTAGCTGCTAGCCACAGGGGATTCTTTAATTTGAATTCAGTGAAACAAAACAAAAAATGTAGACCCTCAGTAGAACTAGCCACATTTCAAGTGTCCAATAGCCATTTGTGGCTAGTGGCTACCATATTAGACGACACAGATATAGAATATTTCCATCACTGCAAAAAGCTCTATAGAATAGTACAGCACTAAGACCTTGTCATGACCATAACTCAATTTTTTCTTTCTTTCTCTTTCTTTCTTTCTTTCTTTCTTTCTTTCTTTCTTTCTTTCTTTCTTTTTTCTTTCTTTCTTTCTTTCTTTCTTTCTTTCTTTCTTTCTTTCTTTCTTTTTCTTCTTCTTTCTTTCTCTTTCTTTCTTTCTTTCTTTCTTTCTTTCTTTCTTTCTTTCTTCTTTCTCTTTCTTTCTTTCTTTCTTTCTTTCTTTCTTTCTTTCTTTCTCTCTCTCTCTCTTTCTTTCTTTCCTTCTTTATTTCTTTCTTTCTTTCTTTCTTCTTTTCTTTTTAAAGATTTTATTTATTTAGTCATGAGAGACACACACAGAGAGAGAGGCAGAGACACAGGCAGAGAGAGAAGTAGGCTCCTCACCAGGAGCCTGATGTGGGACTCGATCCCAGGACCCCAGGATCACGACCTGAGCCAAAGGCAGATGCTCAACCACTGAGCCACCCAGGTGCCCCCATAACTCGATTTTAAGCATTATGTTTCCGGACCACCATCTTAGGTAGTTGTAGCTCACGCCCTCAAGTACCTGACTCTAATAGTTCTTTGACTCTGGCTCTTCAATCCACTGACCTCAGCACTTTTCACTATCCATGAATTATCCTTGTTATAGTCTCAGTTTCTCCCTTATCCAACTTAAACTTCATGGTCCATCATTTCAACCCCTGGCATGAATCACTAACTTTCTTGCTCCCATTTCCCTCTGTTTTCCTCAACTAGACAAACACTACCCCAGGTTAAATCTCCCCTCCTACACTGTATCTGCACCCAGGGAGGGGAATGTACCTAAACAAACATTGAAACTGTGCTGGTTCTTACTTGAATTTCATGACCATACATCTCACATGGGCTCTCAGTATACCCTACTATATGTCACAAGTCAATTCACAAGTTCTAGGTTAACTAGAGGTCTGACTCTCAGTATTGGTGGGAGGGCCCCTTTTCTCAGCGCTAGGGGTGGTAGCTACTCTTTGCATTGTCTATTTCTGTCTTCTTTAGAGTTCTTTTTGAACTCTTTTAGTAGTTAACTACTTTTTACTAGTTAATAATTATTAATTTTTCCCTATCCTAATTATGGCATGATTTCTGTCTCCTGATTGTATCTTCACTGATAAAGTGGAATTGATACACAGTGAGATAAATAGACCAAGAGAAGGGAATAGAGGGTGTGCAAGTGGACCCATGCCATTTGTGGACACTTGGTTTATGAAAAGTTGAACCGGAAGAGCATTTATAGAAAAAGGTCTTTTCTATAAATGGAGCTGCTCTCTGATCGTGTCTCTTATCTACCCTTCTCCACTGCACTGTGTTTCAGTCTCTCTGGCCTCTTTGTTGCTTGTTGGACATAGAGCTTCTGCGTTGCTCTTCCCTTCCTTGGAATGTTCTTCCCTGGACATCTTCATGGCTTCATGTAACTCTATTCCCAAATCTCAGTCCCTCAGAGGGATTTTCCCTCTGAAAAATTGGGAAATCCAGAATATCATTTCCAGCTATTCTTCAGTCCCTCACTTTATTCTATATTTTTCATAGTTCTTACCTAACTTTAAATATTTGTGTTTGTTTATTGCTTGTATTTTTCTTAAAATGTAAGATCCATCAGGATATACATATTTTCTTTTCCTTTCCTCCTTCCTCCTCCTCCTTCTTTTTCTCTTTCTCCTCCTCCTGCTCCTTCTTTACTGCTGTATGCCCAGCATTTAGAGTTTGCAAAAAATATCTGTTGAACGAGCAAACAAATGAATAAATGAATCATACTGATGAGGGGCCATGTGGGCTTGGAGTTTATTTGAGTTACATGCACATATTCTTTAAACTGATGTTTTAGCCTCACTCAGGGGAAAGCTCTGCTGCTTCCTGGCATCAAGTTCCTTCTCTAAGACTAGGTCTTTTAAAGATTGACTGCCATTCTACTGAAGATTTTTATTTTATTTTTTTAATTTAAAGATTTTATTTATTTATTCATGAGAGACACAGAGAAAGAGAGAGAGAGGCAGAGACATAGGCAGAGGGAGAAGCAGGCTCCATGCAGGGAGCCCGATGTGGGACTTGATCCCAGGACTCCAGGATCACACCCTGAGCCAAAGGCAGACGCTTAATTATTGAGCCACCCAGTTGTCCCTCTACTGAAGATTTTTAAATTCATGTTTAATATGCAAATCAGATTATTTCGCATCTATGCTTAAACCCTACAATGACTTCCCCTTGCATATGGAATAAAATTCAACTTCCTTTTCTGGCCTACTGGTCTGGACACTATCTGTCTTCTTTATACTTTTTTGACTTCTTTTGTGTTCCCTTCTGCTCTTTCTTCCCCAGCCACACTTGGTTTCCTTCTGTTCTTTAAACAACACCCTGACCCATTCCTTAGAACCTTAAAACTTGTATTTCTCTCTGCTTAGAACAACGTCCTCAGATTTTCATTTGTTTAACCCATTTTCATTCAATGCAGATGTCACCATGCCTAAGACGTCTTTCTTTATCTCCTTCTCATCACCCTGTTTGATGGTGGTGTGGCACTGGTCACTTCCTAAAATTACCCTGTTTATTTGTTTGTTTACTCTGTCTCCTTCTTCATCAGAATCTTGCTTTATTTTATTTACTAATATATTCCTAGTGTCCAGACAGTGATTGATATTTAATGGTTGCTCAAAAAATATTTGTTAAATAAATGAATGGTTCATCAGTAATGTCACCTAAGGGTCAAAATGCTAGCCTGAAGTGGGAACACTAATCATCTTAGAAATAATGTGGGCACTTTGGGGGAATTTTATGTTTGCGATAACTTATATTGACTTTCTTCACATTCACCCATGGTTTTCTACAAAAGCAGTTCTTTATTAAGAAAGAGGACACTTTAATTTTCAGTTTTTGCTTATATATATTTTTTAAGATTTTATTTATTTATTCATGAGAGACACAGAGAGAGAGAGAGGCAGAGATACAGGCAGACCGAGAAGGCTCCATGCAGAAGCCCAATGTGGGACTCGATCCTGGATTCCGGGATCACTCCCTGAGCCGAAGGCAGATGCTCAACTGCTGAGCCACCCAGGCATCCCAAGTTTTTGTTAATAAATAAGACACATTTTGTCACTCACACTCTTTCTTTGAAGACTGTTTTACTATGATCTGTCTTTATCAGAACATTGCTTCTCTTTTATGATTGAAGGTGGACTGGTATCTGCAGCTAATTGTCCTGGTCTTTTCACTTGGCTTCTGGTTTATCAGCTGCAGGCAGTGTCTGCTGCTGGTAAAGAAGAAAAGTATTAATCTTCTTTATTTACTTTATGTATTATTTATGCCCCACCTGCTGCTAAACCAATTCGAAGCAGCTAACTTCTCTTAATTACTTTCTACCCTTGCCCTTTGAAGCTTTCGTCCAGACCTGGTAAGATTTCTCAGTAGTGCCACTGGGTCTTTGATTCCTTTTTAAAGAGTACGATGTTGGGTGGTTGGATTGGTTGATCTCTGAGCTCTTTTATAGTTGTAACCTTTTGAACTGCTCTTCACAAAGTAGAGGCAGTTAATGACCAGTCATCTAGAGACTACTCCATACTCACCTACCCACTTCTTCCTGGGTAAATGTCCTCACCACTTTTAGCTGCACTTCAAGGAGACTAAGTTTGGAGCCTGATGTATAGAGATTTCCTTTTTTTAGTAAAATATGAACTTTTAAGTTGTTACTATAGAGCATATAATACCATTTGTTGAGTGCCTATTATGTGCCAGGCACTGTTAGTTACCTTATATAAGTTATTTCAATTAATTTATTTTTAAAAAAGATTTATGTATTTATGTATTTATTTATTTATTGGGAATGTGCACATGCAAATGAAGAAAGGGGCAGAAGGAGAGGAGAGAGAGAATCTCGAGAAGAGTCTTTGCTGAGTGGGGAACCCAACACAGGCTCAATCTCCTGATCCATGAGATCAAGACCTGAGCCGAAATCAAGTCAGATGTTTTTTTTTTTTTAATTTTTTTAAATTTTTATTTATTTATGATAGTCAGAGAGAGAGAGAGAGAGAGAGAGAGAGAGGCGCAGAGACATAGGCAGAGGGAGAAGCAGGCTCCATGCACCGGGAGCCCGATGTGGGATTCGATCCTGGGTCTCCAGGATCGCGCCCTGGGCCAAAGGCAGGCGCCAAACCACTGTGCCACCCAGGGATCCCTCAAGTCAGATGTTTGACTGAGCCAACCAGGTGCCCATCTTTCAATTAATTTCTATAAAAATTAAGGTAGATATTAATATCCCTGTTTTCCAGAAGAGAAAAAATGAGGATCAGAATAGTAACTTATGCAGGATGAAATAACTAATAAGGGGCAGTAGTGGGATTTGAACTCTGGTCCATCCCTCAGTCAGATACTCTGAGGCTGGCCTCTGCAGGTGTATGTATTTCTATGAGTGCAGACATTGAGGGAGAGAGATTCAGTCCAGATTGGGTTAGGGGTGGCTAAAGGGAGCTGAAACAGCTGTGGAGAGAAACAATGCCTACTCTACTCTGGGTTGCACGTATTTGTGTGGGGATGCATATTTGACACAACTGTTATGGCAACAGTAGGCAAACAAATGGCTGGATGGATGAGGTCACATCTGACCAGGTCTTAGAGGCTTCACAAGATTTAGCTTAGTCAACAGGGTGGAAGTTGGGATGAAGAACTGGCTTTCCAGGTAGAGGAAGTAGCATGTGTGACTCCTTTATGATGTGGTGCATTTGAAAACTGCGTAGTTGGGGGTACCTGGGTGGTTCAGTGGTTGAGTGATTGCTTTGGCTCAGGTCATGATCCCGGGATCCTGGGATCAAGTCCTGCATCGGGCTCCCTGCAGGGAGTCTGCTACTCCCTCTGCCTGCATCTCTGCCTTTCTTTGTGTGTCTCTCATGAATAAAGAAAAGAAAAGAAAGACAAAAGAAAAGAAGAAAAGAAAAAAAAGAAAAGAAAAGAAAAGAAGCAAAGAAAAGAAAAACGCATAGTTGCGTAAGACCAGAGTATAGGATCTGTCTGCAGGTTGGAGAAAGGCTTGGAAATGAGGCTGCAAAGATCGACATAGGCCAGAGTATAAAGAGCCTTTGTGTTTTGCTAAGTAGTTTGGAATGAGTCTAACAGGTGACAAAGAGGATCACTGAAGAATTGAAGAAGAGTGACATGAACTGTCTTTCTTTTGGAAACCTTTCTCCCTTTGCACGTTGTCTCCAACTTCTATGACATGACTGGTATCACCCACCGGTCAGGTATTCAGGGAATGCCCTTTGGGAGAACACCTTGTCTCCTTGGTGAGTCAAGATTCTCACCATGCTAACCCTGTGCCTGTGTATCAAAGGTGATACATCAAGGACAGATAATGTCAGAGCCTGAATGGGGCTCTGTGAGTGGAGAGCCCTATCATTCAGTCTTGAAAGGTACTTTTCTATGGCACTGGAGATTAGAAGGAAGGCTGTTTTTGCCTCAAATCTCAAACATTCTGTGGGTGAATTTTCTGCTGGAGGTAAATTGATGCCAATTTGAATTCATGCAACAAAGTCAGGAAAACAAAATTAAATCATTCTCTCTTTCCCCTCAAAGCTAAAGTAAGCTAGATACTTTGCCTCATGTTCAGAAACCTGGAGGGGAGGGTAGACAGCTTCGGGGGTAAAAGAGAAGTCAGCAGGGTAGAAGGGAGAAGTGGTGAAGACCTGGAGGTGAAGGCTTTGTCTGTGCCTTCATAGTGCTGGACAGGATTCTAACACCAAACACTTCTGGGCCAATGCTTTTCAAAGACAAGTGTAACTAATACTTGCAAACTGCCTGTCAGTTGGGAAAATATTATCCAGACACATGGCCTAAGGCACCTCATACAGTGCTATTCAATGACTGGATGCTAGACTGTATGGTCAAAAATGCTTCAAATAAGAACTTCCAAGTTGGGAATGTTTAAAAATTATTTTAGATTCATTTTTGATTCCACAATCTTGTTTTGGATTAAAAATGCAAAGTTAGCAAAAAAAGTAGCAAAATTGTTGTAAGACCCTTTCCCACCCTGTCTGGCAAAATATCTCAATTCCATTGTAAAGGCCGTGTGTGATGACTGGCAGGCCTTTCAGCCTTGTAGTCAGGCAAACCCAGTTTAGAATCCCAGCTGGAAAACCTGCGTGTCTCCTTGGCCAAGTTACTTCCCTTCTCTCAGCTTTAGTTTCTCATCTTTGAAATGGGGCCAACACCACTTATCTCATAGGATTGTTATAAGGGTTGAATCAGAGTGATTATAAAGTGCTCACTATTATATTTGGCATGTAATAAACCCTCAATAAAGGACAGTCATGGGGAAGCCTGGGTGGCTCAGTCAGTTAAGTGTTTGCCTTCGGCTCAGGTCACGATCTCAGGGTCCTGGGATCGAGTCCCACATTGGACTCCCTGGTCAGTGGGGAGCCTGTTTCTCCCTCTCCTGCTCCCCCTGTTTTGCTCTCTCTCTGTCAAATAAATAAAATCTTTTGAAAGTAAATAAAAGGCAATCATGGTGATCATTGTTGGGGTGCTTGAAACTCAGGTTCCCAGCACCAGTCCTACTTCCTCTTAATCTGCTGCCCACAGTTGACTCTGTTGACTCTGGTCATCTCCTACTGCTGACCCTAGTCCTTCTCTCCATTCTCACCTCTGACAAATGCTTCCGGCTCTGATGCCAACTTGTTTGAGCAGAGTTCTCAACTTGTACTTCGGTCTCCTATTACTTTAATTTTAGTTCATCCTTCTACTCTGCCACTAGTGCTTGCAGATGTCTTGGTAATGAACCTCCCTGACTCCATCATTTCCCACCCGCCTCCTGCTTTGGCAGGTCCTGAGTGTCTGTGTAGTGCCTGTGGTAGACAGAATAATGTCCTCCTTCCCACCCCCAAAGATGTTCCTGTTCTGATTTCCAGAACCTGTGAATATGTTATGGTATATGACGAGGGGGAGTGAAGGTTGCAAATGGAATTAAAGTTGCCAGTCAGCTGCTCTTGGATGGGGAGATGATCCTGGATTATCTGGGTGAATGAGATGTAATAACAAGTGTCCATCTATGGGAACGAGAGAGGCAGGAGAGTCAGGTTAGAGGGAGATGTGTGAGAGATTCAAATGGCCATTGTTGGTGATGAAGGTGGATGGGGCAGTGAGCCATGGAATATGGGCAGCCTCTGGAAGCCAGAGAGACAAAAGAACAGATTCTCCCCTAGACCATCCAGGAGAAAACATAGCTCTGCCAACACTTTGATTTTAGCCAAACGAGACTCTCTTCAGACTTTGGACCTCCAGAAGGGTAAGGTAATAAATCTGCATTGTTTCGAACCACTACATTGGTGGTGATTTTCCACAGCAGGAATGGGAAATGAATACTCTGCCTTTTCAGGCAAGCTGTGTGCTTTCTGGTGAATGGGTCCAGTCTTAGAGACAGGAGGTTGAGGGGTGCCTGGGTGGTTCAGTCGGTTGGGCGTCTGACTCTTGATTTTGGCTCAAGTAATGATCTCAGGGCTGTGAGATCAATTCCTGTCTCTGGCTTGGCACTTAAGTGTAGATGGAGTCTGCTTACAACTCTGTCTCCCTCTCCCTTTCCCCCTCCCCCTACTCATGCACACATTCTCTCTTTCTCTCAAGTAAATCTTAAAAAAAAAAAGACAGGAAGATGAGGTAACATGGAGTTCAGAAAAAACATTTCCAAAAAGACATGCTACATAGGCAATTTATTACAAGTAATGTCAATCAAAAGATCATCCAAGTATCCACTCCCATTTTGAAGTAGAAAGAAAAAAACCCATTTTCTTAGCACGATTTGTCACTAAATATCATGTGTGAGTATTTAGTATTAAGTACCATACATAATCTTCCATATTTTTCCTGCTGCCTTTCGATTTTAACCTCAAGTATTACATTTTTATCTGACAACAAAATTTTTAAAGGATTATAAAAAATTCTCTTGGTATAGAAGCATAGAATATGAATGATGGTTTTACCACTTTTTAGCTCCTTAAATAATGGGTGCCTTCTTTCAAGTGAAACGTTAGGTGATCGAATATTATAAAACAGATTATGGCAAATTATTCAGGTAGAGTTGGGTTGCCAATGGGGAAAGGATGGGATCCCCAGTGTCCATCATTATCCTCTGTGGCCACCAAAGCATCTCATTGGAGCCCCAGAGAAAACGTTGATCTGGATTTGAGCTTTCCATTTGACAGGTGGGACAACTGTGGTCCAGAAGAAGAGCATTGTCAACTGAAGGGCATGTGGCCCATTACTACCAAAAGGAGACTGACACCTGGGCCTCTGGACTTGGCTCTCAGATGGGGTTTTTCTCACTTTGCTATGCTATCCTAAATCCAAATTCTTGTTTCATTTGATTTCTCTCCCCCTGCTCACCCCCAAATAACGTAAGAGATACAGGGGTTCTTTAGTGGGTGTGTGGAAGACTGTTTTTCAACCAGAAGTTCAGTGTATCTCATGTTCTCATCCTGTCTCCGATATGTACCAGCTGCTAAAATAATTTCTTCATCCTGCTACAATCATTTTTCGGTATGGAAACTGAGACTCAGAAGGATTAAGTGATATACCTTCTATCTATTTTCAGCTCACCTTTCAATCAACAAATCTCTCTTCCCACTCAAAGAGATGAAAACCCTTCCTTTTGTCTCAGTGAGGGGACTGTTGAAAAAGAGTCAGAGAAATATGGAGATTCCTCATGGACAGGAGTGCAGCCAGCCAACATTTTGTGCTGGTTGGATGACATTAGAAGAAAGGCGTGCCTTTCTTAGAAAACTATTAAAAATGACTAAATCTTTCAAGACTTTTCTTGGAAAAGGTCATATTAGTGATTAGGGTGTGCAGGAGAAAGCCACCTTGGGAAATGAGGGGGAAGATCTCCAAAACCTGGAGGAAGGAGGATGTGCACCAGGCAAGCACTGAGAGTTATCACAGCCCTTCCTGAGAAGGAAGCATGGACTGGTACCAACTTCATGTCTCCTCCCAGTTCACTTAGGACACATGTATGGAGCAAGTAGTACTCACTTCAGAGTGAGGCTCCAGTCGTTCTTCACAAATCCACCCTAGACATTACGGTGTGTACCAGCGTTACTACTCAGCTGGTCTACACCTGAGTGGCTTACCAGTAGGCATCTGCTCTGATTGGCTAGGGCCGATGACATACCTGTCATTAGATATTTTGAGGGGTCCCCCTGATATAAATACCAGGATCAGTCAAGATTTTGGTATCTATAGTGAGCCAAGCCAGGTAAGCAAGATCACTTACAGAATTTTTTACTAAATTAATTTTGAAGTGGGTGCTGTAGTAAGCGATGGCACCAGAATACAAACGCCTTCCTATCTGGCTTCTTTGACCGTACACTTTTCAGCACAGTGTGCTGTGTTTCAAGTGATGAAAAGCATTTTTCAATTTGATGGGTTTCATCTGCATTTTATTAGTCTATTTCTGGAAAAAATACCATTTGTACATCATTTTGCTTGCAGACTTATCTTTATTATTCCTCTCCCCACCTCATGTGGTGGGTCGAGGATTTGATTTTCTCTCAGCTTTTGGCACATTTCTCATCCTCTCTCAGAGCAATTTACCCTTCGTGACAGTCCATCTGTCTCTCCTGCCCCCACTTACAAATACTTTGCCTTTTCCAATTTTCCTTATTTCCTTTTAATATCATCCACCTAGTCTTCCCTGACCTTTTCCGACTCTTCAGATGTGCCATTTGTTCCTTATCCATGGGGTGTGATTGGTTGGAATCTCACAGATGTTCTGACAGCATCTCTCTCATAACTTGCCCTGTCACTCTCTCTTAACTGGCTCATTGACCTTTACTTGTATTTTAGTGGCTTGTGGTTTTCTCATAATAAAAAGAAAAAAAGAGAAAAGTACAAACATTAAATGCTTGGCCGTTGTCTGAATGTTGGCATTTGAGAGAGGATCTGGGTGTGTGTATGTCTCCTGTCTTGTACCTGCTGGAGCTGGAGAGAGCAAACACATAGACCTGTGGCTTTAGTGGCCACCTCTGAAGCTTGTGGTGTTTTTTGGATGGGAAGATGGTTACTGTTGATGAGTGTCACCAACTATGCTTATTCTTGTATCATATATCAGGGGTCAGCAAACCTTTTCTGCAAAGAACAAGATAGTAAAATGTTCACCTTCTCAGGTCATTTGGTCTCTGTTGCATCTACTCGACTCTGCTGTTGTGCAAAAGCAACCAAAGGTGACACAGGAAGGAATAGGCAGGGCTGTGTTCTAACAAAACTTTATTTACAGAAACAAGCAGTGGGCCAGATTTTGCTCAGGAACTTTACTTGTTGACTTTTGTTTTAGAGTAATTTTACCTTCTAACTTCTTACCTTTCCTTGTATATTTGTGTATTTTTTGTTTGATGCGGAAGTGCCTTTTCAGATATAGGTTAGCATTCTATCCTGGGAAACTCTCAGAGGTCCCCTTGAGAGGGAGAGAGAGGCAGCAGAAAGAGAGTTTGATGCAAGGAGATAGCATGGGCTGTTTTTGGCAATGCCAGAGAGGAACCATCATTTGGGCTTGCTGGAGGGAGCTGGCCTCCTTGTGGGTTGAAGATAACTGGAGTTGGGAGATTAAAGATTTAGTTCTGACTATGGATATTTTGCTCAGGATCTGATAGTTTGGATAAGTCACTTCACGTCTGTGGATTTCAAGGTTCTTATCTACAAAATGGGGTTATTATTATTATTGCAGTTATTTTTCTTTTTTACAAAATTCATTTATTTTAGAGAGGGAGAATGTGTGTGTGTGTGAGTGCACCAGCAGGGGAGAGGCAAAGGGAGTGGGAGAGAGAGCATGTCTAGCAGATTCCCCACTGAGGACAGAGCTGGATGCTGGGCTCGATCTCATGACCCTAAGATCATGACCTGAGCTGAAACCAAGAGTCTGAGGCTCAACCAATTGAGCCACCCAGGTGCCCTCAATGTCCTTTTTCTTATTATTAAATTTAATATTCTGTAATATTTTATTTTACATCTCTGGTTATCAGTTGTTGGTTGGCACAAGGATTAAGGGAATTGCTATATTTTCATATCTTGAGGATATTGTAGAGTATGAATTATAATGAAGTCTTCATATAACAGAAAATCTGAATGCAGGGATTATGATATAGGTGTTTATTTTTCTTTCAGTCAGTTGTCCAGGGCTAATATTATGGTAGCTTCAAGATGTGAACCAAGACTCAAGAACCTGCCATCTTTCTGTCCCCCTACTCTCAGTATATGGTTTTCATGTTCCAGATTGCTTCATGGTGTCAGTAAGGCCACTGTAGCTCCAGCCATCACATTTGCATTCTAAGCATCAGATCAGAGGAAGGGACAAAGGCAAAAGGAAGTCTTCCAAAAAAAGTTTTCCTGTAATATAAAACATAGTGAAAGGGAATAAAGAGGAAAGGAGAAAAAATGAGTGGGAAACATCAGAAAGGGAGATAGAACATGAAAGACTCCTAACTCTGGGAAACGAACTAGGGGTGGTGGAAGGGGAGGTGGGCGGGGGGGTGGGGGTGACTGGGTGACGGGCACTGAGGTGGGCACTTGATGGGATGAGCACTGGTGTTATTCTATTTGTTGGCAAATTGAACACCAATAAAAAAATTTATTAAAAAAATAAATAAAAATAATCTTTTCAGATAAAAAATTTTTTTTCCTGTAAAACTCCACCAAATGACTTCCATTTATGTGCCATTAGCCACTCATCTTCCAAAAAATGCAGTGTTTTAGCTTGGCACATGACTTCTGTCTATATTACATAGGATAAAAGGGAAGAATGGTTATTAGGAAGGCAGATACAGTTTCTGCCATATACAGATTTATATAAAGGTCTAAAGTGAGAAGTAGATAAATACCTCAAACCACACCTGTGGCACAGCATTTCTGTCTCAGCTTTAACATTTTTCTTTAACAACAAAACAGGTGAGTTTATATAATGGGTAGCACAATCATATTATGATACATTTCATTAAGAAGGAATTCTATAAGTCATCTTGTTTCCCTTAGTTTTTCTCATTATAGACCCCTGAATCTTGACTGATCCTGGTATGCATATAAGGGCTACTGTTAAAAAAACTAACAGGTCTGTCATTGTCCCTGACCATTTAGAACAGATGCCAGCTAGTAAGACATATAGGTGTGTACCAGTTGCTCTGAAGTAATGCATGAAAAGGACTTGTGAAAAATGATGGGAGCCTCATTCTGGAATAAAAAATTTACTATGCACACTTGTCATAAATGAACCAGAAAGATACATAAATGATGATGCCGGTCTACTCATCTTCAGGAGACGGCTGGTGGTAACTCTCAGTGCTGGCCTAGGATAATTCTTCTTCCTTAGGTTTTAGTGATCATCTGTGTTTCCCAAGTTGGCTACTTACAATAGGCTCTAATAACTAATCCCACCTGCTCAAAGAGAAGTCATTAAGGATCTAGTCATTTTTCAATGATTTTCACGGAAAGCAACCCTTTCTTCTAATATAGCCCAACAAGCACAAAATGCTGACTGTCTGTGTTCCTATTCCTGAGAAATCTTCATATTTTTCTACCTCTGACTTTTTCACCAGAATGCCCAGGTTGGTGGCAATGGTCCTCACGCTGTGTAAAAGGAAGAAGGTTTTCATCACCTTGAATGAAAAGACACTTGCTGATGGAGTTCTGAGCTAAAAGTAGATTCCCCCATTGTACTGTACCCGTATGATGAGAATGGTATAGTGTTATACTTCCTGTGCATTTTCATCAGACAATCCCACTCTCCACATGCTCCCAGCAGGGACAGTTCTGGAACTTTGGTCTAAGTGTGCACAGCATTGTGTGGTGGCTTTCCTGAGTTCGACAGGACAACCCGCCAAATAGTATGTCTATAGTAGCAGAGTTTTCAGTCTTCCCCAGACCATCAAAATAAATCCTGTACTTTCCTTCTCAATTCTTGATTTTTTTTTTCTGATTGGAGAGTCAGGAAAGCAGATTTTGGGGTTGAGGAGAGAAAGGAGAAAGAGAAAATCAGTGCTGGGTCAGTTGTGGCTAGGAGTGGAAAGAAAGGTTTCTTTCTTTCTTCTTCTTTTTTTTTAAGTCAATCTGAACTATATTTGGATCCCATTCATGCTTTTTGAGAAATATAGGTAAATGATTTTTAATCACTTTTAGCTGTTGGATCATCCTTTGTGGTCATGATACTCTACACAAATAAACTATGAGGAACCCATACAATAAAGATTATGTCTTAATAAAAAATATAAACTTTTTTTCTTATTAAAGAAGCAATGTATGCCCTTTGTAGAAATTGCAGGAATGGCATGACACTCAGATCTTTAAGAAATTGCTATTTGCAAATTGCAGCTTACTTGTTTTGGTGGACAAGCAAGCAGACTTGGAGCAGATCTTTTTTCCAAGAAAGTTATTCAGGTGGCTTTGAAGATTATACAAATGGAAGATTGGGTGACTACTTTTTATCCTTGGGAAAGGGTGTTAAGATGACCTTTTGTCACCTGAGGAGGCTGCTCCCTGGGGGTACCCTTTGATATGTTTGGTTGGTGCTTTAGAAAAGGGGGATCCACTTGCACAGGGGCAAAGAAGCTATTGGGAAGAAACAGATAAAGGCCCTAGATATTTCCTTTTTTAAAAATCAAAATATATTTGACCTATAGCCATGTGTAAATTTTAGGTGTACAACATGTTAATCTGACACATTTATGTATTGCAATGTGATTGCCACTATGGGCTTAGCTATCACTCCTCTCACATCACATGATTGTCGTTTCTTTTTGGTTGTGAGAATAATCAAGATCTAGTCTCTTAGCATGTTTGATGTTTGTAATACAGCGTTGTTGTCTGTATTCGTTATATTGTGCATTTAATTCACAGATTAATTTATCTCCTAGTTGCAAGTTTGTACCTTTAAACAGCATCTCTCCTATTTGCCTACTCCCAATTCCCTGGCAACCACCATTCTCCTCCCCGTTTTTATGAATTGAGCTTTTTAGTGGTATCATACAGGATTTCTGTTTCTCTAAGTTATCTCACTTAGCATAATGTCCTTAAAACCCATCAATATTGTCTCAAATGGTAGGATTTCCTTCTTTCTCATGGCTAATATTCCATACCAAATTTTCTTTACCTACTCATCTCTTGAGAGACACTTAGGTTGTTTCTATATCTTGGCTATTGTGATCAATGCTGCAATGATCATGGGAATGCAGGTATCTCTTTGGGATCCTATTTTCAATTCCTTTGGATAAATATCCAGAAGTGGGACTGTTGGGTCATATGGTACTTCTATTTTTAATTTTTTAAGGAACCTCCATATTGTTTTCCACAGTGGCTGCACCAATTTACATTACCACTAAGAGTGCACAAGGGTTCCCTTTTCTCCACATCCTAGCCAACATTTATAATCTTCCCGACAGTAGCCATTCTAACAGTTGTGAAGCCAATCTAGATGCTTCCTTCTGAGGTTCAAAGTTAGTGGACACTTTCAAATGTGTTGCAGTGCTCCCCAGGAGATGCACTGAAGAGAAGGGCCAGGCTTCCAAGAGGGATTCAGGAGAGATGCGAGTCTGGATAGTAACAGCCCTGAGCAAAGACTCTGCTTGTGAATGTGAACTACACACCCAGAACGCTGGATGCCATCGATGGAGTACCTCAGCTGAGGTATTAAGGAGGGAGAGAATTGTCCTTTCTCAAAGGATGCCCTTGACTTGAGCAAGGATATGGGTCAGGGAGAGGATCAACAGGGAAGTGCCAAGATGGGCAGCCTCCAATTTTAGCAGCAACAGAACACCAGTGCTTGTCAGAAATTTCTCTCTTTTTCCCAAGTGGCAGGTAACAGAACTACATAAGTCTAATGGTTCCTGGACCATTCAGGAAGGGCATCAAGCCCAGGAATGAGAAAAAGGGCATTCTGCTAATGTTGGAATGTGTGAGTGATTAACTGACTTATAAAAAAAGCACAACTAGAGTTTATTTGTACCTTAACTTGGCAGGGTGGTTCATACCCAGCTACATCAGAAAATACAGATAAACAGAGAAGAAAATTCACAAGACCTATCATAATTATAATGCCTCAGCATATATTGCTTTCTAGATTTTTCTGTCATAATTATACACATATGCTAAGGCCTATTGTTTTGAAAATGGCTGCTTTTCACTTCATAATATTTTGTAAATGCTTTCCTTATCTGTGAATATCGTAGCATCATTTGTAATAGTTGAAAACATCCTACTTTTAGGTACAGTATATTTTATATTCTGAAGATGTATAGTCATGCTTTTTTTCTCTCTATAAAGACCATTACATTATATTACATTACTGCTTAACCGTGGGCCTGAATTCAGGAAGCAGTATAGGGTAATGGGTCGGAGTAGTGGCTTTGGGTTCTGGATGACCTTGGCATTATTTCTGGGTCTGCCACTTACATATCATATAACGTTAGAGAATTCATTTAACTTCACTTGCCTTGAGTTTCACCAGCAGATTGATGCATAATAGCTTCAACTTCACTGTGTGGTTGTGAGGATATGATTGTATGAGATATGTAAAATTCTCAATGCAGGGCCTGACACAGAATAGTTATGCAGCCATGGGCAGGTGTAATTCATTCATGCATTAGTGCATTTACTGAATAGCTATAGAGTTTCAGCCACAATGACAGATGCTTAGGCTAAGAAATTAGAATATGGACCCACCCTTACCCTCAGGAAGCTCACCAGTAAGTAACAGTTACAGAACAAGGAGATAAGACCTGTAATTTTGAGTAATGCTCATGGGATCAGGGGGTGCTTATGCTTTCTGTATGGCTGTGTGACGTAAAAGACACAGTTGTCAGGCACTCACAGGCATGTTGTTTCTTCCTCTTTTCCTCAGGAAACAGAAGAAACCAGTGTCAGCCTTACAAGTGTGTCCCTTGTATGCTTGCTCTGAGACGTGGACCACATCTCCTCCATTCCCTAATTCCTTATTTGCTGGAAACATTGTTCAAGGCAAAGAGAGACTCAGCCTTCTGATGTCTGGGCCAGCCATGTTAGCCAATGGGCCATGCTTGACAGAACAGTGCCCATAGGATGGAAATTACTAGAACAGAGCCACATGAAGGGCCATTTGGAGTTATTAAGCCAAGAAAGAGGTCTATAACTCAACTAAGAAATGGAGTCTGCATAGAAAATTCTTGTTTTTCCTAAGGCAGATGATTTCTGGTATCCAGAGGAAATAACCTGTAGGACAGTTGGAGGAGAATTAGAACAACTAGTTATATGCGTATGGCATTATTTATAACAAGGAGATTCCATTTGATGAATCCTTTTTCTGTTTAAAAGGGAGAGAGAGAGACTATTGTTTTTGTTTGACAACCAAAGATGAATTGACTCACCTGGTCCAGGAAGGATGTTGGGGATCAGCTAAATGTTAGAGCTGGGACATAATACCTGTGTAGCCACACCTTAAGAGTGACCTCTTGACCCTAATCTCAAGAGTGAGGATTAAGCAGGGGCACTGGGTGGCTCTGTTGGTTGAGTGGCCAACTCTTGGTTTTAGCTCAGGTTCATGATCTTGGGATCCTGGGATTGAGCCCCAAGTTGGGCTCCATACTTGGGAGACTGCTTCAGGACTCACTCTCTCTAAAATAAATGAATAAATCTTAAAAAAAAAAAAGAGTGAGGATTGAGCAAAGAGCCTTTACTTTGCTCTATTTCACATCTATCAGACAGGCAGCAAGACTGGGATTTTTCTCTTGGTATCTGCATCTAGGATGAGCTCTAGGGTATTTACGTAGAGATCAAGGACTGAAGGATGATGTTTCTGTGAACAGAGCCATCCTTATCATACACCATGTGTGTTTCACAGCTGATATGGCAAATATATTTAGGCCTTTGGGTTAATTTTGGTTTATTCAGATTAGCTACCTGGATCATTGCATTGACATCGATTCAAGGGGCCATGTTCAGGCTCAGTGGGATAGAAGGCCATGCTTGTTTGGTGAGTCTTTCACAGGCACACTAAGAGGTAATGGTGGCACCTATTATGGAATAAGTAGTATGGGAATAGAAGTCTCTGTAGAGATTATTTATACACTACAAGAAATGATCCTATATCCATTAGAGGAGCTTTGCACAGTCAAGCTGTCTGCTTATGAAGGAAAAGCGGTGATGAATAAATATATCTAATAGAAGCAGGATTATTCTTTCTAACATATAAAGAACTCCTACAAATCAGTAAGACAACCCCATAGAAAAGCAGACAAAGTGTGCAAACAGGTAACTCACATAAAACAAAATAAAGACTGCCAATACATATTTGAAAAATTGCATCCCTCTCTTAATAACCAGGGAAATACAGATTTAAATGATATCTTTTTGAAAACGTATCAGATCAGCAAACATTAGAAAGTGATCAAGTCCAGGATTGGATGGACCTGAGGATATAGAAATAGTCATATATTGTAGTCGGAAGTATAAATAGGCTGTCTTTATGGAAGGCATTTTGGTAGTACCTGTTACAATTTTAATAAACATACCCTTTAGCCCAGAAATGCCAATTCAAAATTTTTGTTGAGATATACATGTGCACAAATATGTATGAGGATATTCCAAGCAGAATTGTTCACAATTGTGAAAAGCAATTAACAACCCCAATGCCAATCACGTGGAAATTGATTAAACAATTTAATGTATTCATAATATGGAAATCAATTTAGTTCTTGAGAAGAATGAAATAGATATATGATGTACAGACAGGGGAGGATCTCTAAGATATAAGGTAAAAACAAAATTATTTTGTGCGTAATATATGTAGTACCATCCTATTAATTATTTTTTGACGTCAAAACAATATATTCATATAAGTAGTGTGGATGTACATAAGTGTGTGTTTTTTAAAGTTTCTAAAGACAGAACCTTAAGTGTTAAGTAGTTACCTTTGGGAAAGGGGTTGAAATTGGGGATCAGAGGTAGAGGGTGAAAGGGAACTTTAGTTTTTTCATTCCACATATTTTTATGGTTTAAAATTTTGATCATGCCAGTGTGTTCCTTATTATTTTCTGAGAAGCCAGAGTTGTGAGACCACATACTTCATTCCAGAAACTACAAAGGGGCTGTTGTTGATGGTATGCTGGAGCCAGACTGTGAGAGCCCTGCATCTCAGGCTCAAGTTTAAATGAATTCTGTAGGCTATGGAGAGTTATTGAAGAGTTAAAGAAGAGAAGAAAGGGGATCAGATGAGTATTTCTGATGGTTGCCCCTGGCAGCAGCTAGAAGATGAGGACATGACAGGTGCCCAGCACATGTTCATTAGACAGACAGCTGAGGAAATGACTGATTTCTTATGGAGAAGCCTGAGTGTGAGATCACAAGTGCCAACTCAGATTATTATTATTTTTTTTGTCCTTTTCCAAGTCAATTCAGAGAATGTTATGAGTGGCTTTTAGGTAGCTTGGAAAATTAAACTGGACTAGATACAAGTCAGAAGGCAAATATTTTATGTTCCATATAGTGAGGGGTAACAGTGGGATCTTGCCTGTAAAAGTGCCACCCCACTCATGGCATTGTGCTTTCTTCAGTGGAGGGAAGGGATTGGGTACAGGCAGAGTGATTAGAAATCCGGCTGAGGCCAGGACACTCAGAGGAATGTGTCTTACCTGTGACAGGTGTTTTGGAATAGGAGAAAGTTTAAAGAACCTCTGTCTTAACCAAAGGGAAATGGACCCTCTGAGATTTAAAATGCCACAGAATTGAGTGGTACTGACAAATAGCTTGCCCTCCATTCATGCTATTCTCAGGGAATGGAATTCTTGGAACTAACCAGGACCCTGAATGTGGGGTTACTAACCTAGCCAGTGGTGTGCTGGTAAACTAAAGTTCTGGGAGCAACAGCAACAGAACAAACTGTAATATTGTGATATATATTAAATATATATTTGGTCTTTGTCCTTTTGTGGCACAGAGCTCCTAAAAACCCTTGGAATTTCTTCAGCAATAGAACTATAAATGTAAGATGAGTGTCTTCTGTTATTCATAACAAGCCTCTTTCGACCACACCTGAGTTTATGTTAATGAGGTGACTTTTCAGAAGCACTTTGGAGGGCCACTGGTTGCCAGGACAGCCCACGGTGATTAGAGGGCTGGAATTTTCAGATCCTGTCCCCCATCCCCAAACCTCTAGGAGCTGAAGGTTGAGTTCATCACCAATGGCCAATGAGTCAATCAATGATGCCTCTGGAATGAAGCCTTCGTAAAGACTCTAGCTGGGCAGCCCCAGTGGCTCAGTGCTTTAGTGCTGCCTTCAGCCCAGGGCCTGATCCTGGAGACCTGGGATCGAGTCCCACATCGGGCTCCCTTCATGGAACCTGCTTCTCCCTCTGCCTATGTCTCTGCCTCTCTCTCTCACTCTGTGTGTGTCTCTCATGAATAAATAAATAAATAAAATCTTTAAAAAAACATAAAGATTCTAGTTAAAGGTGTTTCTGACAGCTTCTGGATTGGGGAACACATCAGCATGCTGGGAGATGGGTGTGTCCTGAAAGGGCAGAGGAGCTCTGTACCCCTTCCCACAAGTTTGCCCCATGCATCTCTTCCATCTGGCTGTTCCTGAGTGACATCCTTTTGTAATAATCCTTTTGTAATAAGCAGGTAATCTAGTACACCAAATGTTTTCCTGAGTACTGTGAGCTGCCCTAGCAAATTATTGAACCAAAGGAGGGGTAGGGGAACTTCTGATTTACAGTCAGTTGGTCAGAAGCACAGGTGACAACCTGGACTTGCCATTATTGTCTGAAGTGTGGACAGTCTTATGGGACTGAGGCCCCAGCCTGAAGGATCTGACGCTAACTCTAGGTAGATGGTGTCAGAATCACCCTGCTGGTGTCTGAAAATTGCTTGATGGAAACCCCCAGACACCTGGCGACTAGAAGTGAAATATTCTATGAGTGATGTTGTAGTGTTGTACAGAGAAACAAAGTGCCAAGAGGAGAAACAGTAAGTTTCACAATCAAACCCTGCCTTATAGTATTTGCCAGTTTAAATGGTGTCAATACTTTCACCATGTTCAGATTTTCAATCACCATCAGTTTAAGAAACTTAAGTATTCCTGAACATTTAAAAATCAGCTCTCTGTGAGCTGATATGGGTTGTATTTGGCCTGGAACTTCACATAGGTGATGAAAATTGACATCATGGATTCTGGTCTAACTTAGGAAATGGCTGGCCTTTGGTTAAGAGGTATTATTAACCTATTTCTCTCCTGTATCTCTCCTCTGCTTGGATTTGGGAACACTTCACTGATGATGCAATAGCCGAAGTGGTAATAATCCCATTTTATGAATGAGGAAACTGAAATTCAAGAAGAAATAACTTGCCCAAGATTCTATATAAGACAATACATCTGCCATTTTCCCTCCAGAAGAACGAGCCTCCCCCAAAGTCCACGTGCATCAATACCTGGACTAGACTCTTTGGATCAAACAGAGGGACTCATGGGAGGTCAGTTTTGTATGGTCCTCCATAGTTGACATAGTGTGAGGTAGGTGTTGCTACAAATATTTAGAGAGAGAGTGCACGCATGCGTGTATGAGCAGCGGGGAGAGGCAGAGGGCGAGAAGGAGAGAGAGAATCTCTAGCAGACTCCCTGCTGAGTGTGGAGCCTGACGAGGGGCTCAATCTCATGACCCTAGATCAAGACTTGAGCCGAAATCAGGAGTCAGATGCTCAACTGACCCAGGTGCTCCACAAAGATTTAATTTTCACAGCAACATGTTTGCTGTTTATTAAAACACTAAGTGTCAAAAAATAAATAAATAAAACACTAAGTGTCAAGTGATTTGTTAAGTGTAAAGTGCTGAACAAATGGTAGTTAGTAACTATTAATAATGACAATAATCTCACAAGCCTCAGGCCTATGTCATAGATAAGATTTCCCCTTGGTTGGAAACACAGTCAAGGGTCTAAGGGGTTCATTCAATTACTTGAGTCTAAGGGGCTTCATAGCTTGAGACGAGTAGATCTACCAACCGTGTCTTCTAAACCCATCACATGCTATCACATTGCTTCCTTGTGTGCATCCTTTCTTCTCTACTGGATGACAGCCCCTCTGAGGGGAAGACCCTCTTTTGTCTCTGTTGTCTTTGTATTTCATATTGTCAAAATGAATTTTGATTTCCAGGAAGTGGTTTTTGCCTGGCCCAGGTAACAGGCTTAGCTAACACAGTCAACCAACTGACTGTCATACAAATTTTCAAGCTCTCCAAAGGGAGAAACCCAGACAAACCTTTCTTATCAGATAAGGCCCTTGGAAATTGCTGGCAAGTAAGAGAGGGTTGCTTACTGAGTTCTCTCTGTCTGTGTTACTTAACAGTAGCCTGAGTTTCCAGTAACAAATGTTGCTCGAAGCATCTTTTTTCTATGGACACATTCTGTCCATAGCATACCTGTCACATCCCTGACTTGGGATGTCTGCTTTGGTCCTGTGCTACTGAGTCATCTGTTCATGCTAACACTGTTCACAGGTTCCATCCCAAATCACTTGCCTGACCTGCTCACACTTTACTTTCCTACCTACACCAAGTTGATTCCCTGGCTTCGACTGCCAGGGCTTATTTTCTGGCTCATGGTCAATCTTTAGCAACCTGCTGGAAAACAGAAGGCAGGCCATAGTGTGGCGAGAGATGGGGAGGGGAGCAGGAGGTGAGTCTGGCGAGATTCATGGGGATAGTGTGTTGTATATATGGACTTGCATTCAGAAATTTTTTTTAGTATGTACATCTGTTTTTACAACTATATTTTTAGTTCCTTGGAGATGGAACCAGTTCCTTTTCCACAGAGTGAACAGCCGCAGTGAAGAAAGTAAATATTTATTGAATGGAAACAGTGAGGTAAGAGGTGAGAGCTAGTGTGGCTGCAGACAAATCACTTCAGATATCTGGCCATCACTTTGATAATCTTCAAAAATGAAGGTTGAACTAAAAACTCTCCAAAGCAGCAAAGTCGAAGGCAGGGGTCAGTAAAATTTTCCTGCAAATGTCCAGAGAATATAAATATTTTAGGCTTTGCAGGCCATATGGTCTCTGTGGCAACTGTTCAACTTGGCCTTCTGGCACCATAGCAGGCACAGGATGGGTGAACATGGCTGTGTTCCAATAAAACTTTATTTACAAAACTAGGCAACACGCTGACCCTCGTATAGGTCAAAGGGCTTGAATATTAGGCTTAGACCTACGTGAGTTTGATCCCAGCTTGGACACCAACTGTGTAGCCTTAGGCAGGTTAATGAATTCTTTCTCTGCCTCAGAAATCAGGATGATGTTCCTTGCAGAGATGTTGCTGTGAGGATGAGATGAATCTACATCAGAGCCTCATCCCAGGGCCTGGCATAGGTGTAACTGCAGCTTCCATCAAAACTTTTACTACTACAGCTCTAATATTCAAGGAGTCTAGGAGTCTCTGGATTCTGCTGGGAATTTTAGTTAGGCTTTTCTGAGATGTAAGCTGACAGCTCGTAGGTGAATTTCCTCTGAGAAACAATAAACAACTTGAGCAAATTCCTTATCCAAAGTTATGCCACATGGATAGATAAAGAGAAGCTTTGGGGACAGTGTTCTTTTTTTTTAATAAATTAATTTTTATTGGTGTTCAATTTACCAACATACAGAATAACACCCAGTGCTCATCCCGTCAAGTGTCCCCTCAGTGCCCGTCACCCATTCACCCCCAACCCCCACCCTCCTCCCCTTCCACCACCCCTAGTTCGTTTCCCAGAGTTAGGAGTCTTTCATGTTCTGTCTCCCTTTCTGATATTTCCCACTCATTTTTCTCCTTTCCCCTTTATTCCCTTTCATTATTTTTTATATTCCCCAAATGAATGAGACCATATAATGTTTGTCCTTCTCCGATTGACTTATTTCACTCAGCATAATACCCTCCAGTTCCATCCACGTTGAAGCAAATGGTGGGTATTTGTCGTTTCTAATGGCTGAGTAATATTCCATTGTATACATAGACCACCTCTTCTTTATCCATTCATCTTTCGATGGACACCGAGGCTCCTTCCACAGTTTGGCTATTGTGGACATGGCTGCTAGAAACATCGGGGTGCAGGTGGGGACAGTGTTCTAAGTGGTTTTGGAGCTTCACTTTCTAAAATGCCCAGCCAGCCAGCTGGCCTCTGGCATGTTGTTCCAGGTGACCTGCACTTCTGGTGGCCTGCATGTCTCTTCTCTCTCGGGCCCTTCCCTGCCCTTGGTATACCCGCTTCCCCCTCCATGTGTCACCCTGCCTGTTCTCCTGTCTTAAGTGTTTTTCTCAAAGCATCTATCAGAGGACCTCAGTCAGGTCTTTTGGGTGACAGGAAGCACAGACCTTGCCAGCCAGGTGCAAGGCACTGAGTATGAGTTCAGGAAGTATCACATAATTCAAGACAAGGAAAGGAAGCTGAAGCAAGTCTTTCCAGACCTGGGGAGCAGTGACGAACCGTGGGAAGGTATCCCTGAGCCAGGAGGCTATTGTGTCAGGATTGAGTGTGTCATTCTGAAGTCAAGTGGCCTGGATGTGAATCCTCGTTTACTGCTTGTTAGCTATGGGACCCTGGGCAAGTGAGAGTTGGTTGCCTAATGAGTAAAATGGAGACTGTAAATTGATGTAGGACACAAGACTGCAGTGGGGACTAACTAGGGCTGTCTTCTCCACCTGAGGACCTGCTTGATTTCTGGAGGGTCGAGTGGCCACTTCCCTCTTCTTCCACCTTGCATATGACCCCAAATGGTCACCTCAGCTCTGGGAACTTCCGTGACCATTTTATTGAATGAAAACACTGACATGGCTTGATTTCTGAATAACTTCTCTCTTAGCCTTCACTCAGTTGATATTTTAGTCATTCATTTCTTCTGCACTGATTGGGCATCTGCCATGTGGCAGGCTTTATGCCTGGTGCTCAGATTATAAATAAGACATGGCATTTGCCTCCAAGGACTTGCTCCTCTTGCTGCTTATCTAGAAGAGCAAACAGTTCCAGTGCAGGGCAGGTGTGTTTGTCATGCAGCTACACACATAGAGAAGGGCCAGTGGCCCAGTTGATAAAGTCAGTGGGACTTCTGGGAGGAAGTGGTACTTAGAAATTTATTTTTTAGTAAGTAGATGAGAGGTGGATAAGTTGGGGAAGGATTTTCCAAGCAGAGGGGAAAGCCTATACCATGGCTTGAAATACTGTGATCTGCTTAAGGTTTTATAAGCAATCCGTGTGACAGGAACACAGGGTGGATGGGGATAGGAAGGGCCAGATAATGAAAGAATTCATGCGCCAGACTAGGTGGCTTGAATTTCCTCCTTATTCTGAGGGCAGTGGGGGACCTCGAAGCGTCCCAGCTGGGAGTGGTGAGTCACGTGTATCAGATAAGGGGGTAAGACTTCTCAGCAGCTGCAGGGAAGCCTCCTAGAGAATTCTTCAAAAACCTGCTCTGTTACCAGTGTAGGCAGAAGCCCAGAGTGTAGAGCATTGCTGTTCTCCGTTTCTTTTTGCATTCTTTATTTTTTGGACACACCAGAAGGAAATGTCATTTACACTCTGAGGAGTGTTTTTGCCCAGGGCAGAATTGGACGTCAGGCCCAAGCTGCTATACGGTGACAGGTTGCTGTGCGAAATGAGGTACTTGGTGTGAATGGGCAATTAACGGTCCCAACTGCTGGATGGGAAGCCCAGACTTCAGAACTGTGCTCCTTCAGGACGTGTTTTTCCACTTCCCAAGTTTATCATTGCTTCCTGTGCGTGTGGTTCTCTCAACTGCCCTCCCCCCACTGCCCCCACCACTTGTCTGGGTTGCAGGCTGTGGGGATCCACTTGTGTCCCTTGTCGGAGACCTCAGACACCCAGAAGCAAGCACCAGACTATTCCCTTCACAGAACACTATGGAGTTGCTTGCACATGGTGGATGCTTAATTAAGGTGGTTGTTTCAAATCTGATGAAAACAATTCCTCTTTTATTATACCAAGTGAGGAACTGAAGAGGGAGAGAGGAAGGAAGTTGACATATGCCAAAAGCTCCTCTGTGGCTGGCATTGCACTCTATCCACATTGCTTACTGAGTCCTCACGACAGGGATAGTATTATTGTATTTTAAACAGATAAGGAAAATGAGTCTCAGGCCAATGAATCTGCCCCTATTTGTGAAACAAGTTACTGACCCAAATGGGTCTAGAACTCAGGGTTCTTTCTAGAACATCCTGTGGCCTCCTGGGCCTGAGGCTGCAGGAAGGGATCCATGTTGGTTGGGTCTTTCAGCCTTGGGGCCCAGAGCCAATTTCTTCAGCCTTTGGGGCTTTGATGGGACATGGCTACTCTTCCTGCAGCGGTCACTGTGTACCCTGACAAGATGGAACCAGCACACAATGTAAGTGCCTTAGCCAAGGAAGCATGGAGACTCTTGTCATAGGCAAGTGAAATATGGGGCTGAGGACAGAGCAGCTGCCCTCTGAGTTCTGTAGCTCCAGGATGAGCTGGTCACTGGAGCTGCAGCCTTCAACAAAACATGCAGACACTGTCAGCCTGGTATCCAGGAGAGCTCTGTGGAATATATCCCTCCACTCCCTTCCTCCCTTCCTCCAGTCTCCTTTTGTTGCAGCACCCATGGTAGGACCTGAATGGAAGTGAGAGAGTCAAGGAGCCTACTCATAGGTCCAGAAGGTCAGCCTCCTATAGCACAGAGCAGGATGAAGGCAGGCAGAAAGCGGATCTGAAAAGCAGACTCTATGGCACCTGGGGAGGTGAGGGACTTCTGTCTTGGGACTCATGTGGAGTATGGGACACAGTATCTGAGGTCCTGTCCTTCTACTTCCAGTCCTGGGGCCCTGTTAGGAGGGAGACCTTTGTTGTTGTTGGACAATATCATTCCTTATACACTATCTTTTACATCGCTGGATTGGTTTTTGCCATTCTCTTTCCCAAGGGCATAAGGATTGAAAGAAGGTGGGCTGCTGAAATAGGAAACAGAGCTGATGTAGTTTTAAAAAAATGCTTTCTGTATAGGGTGTCCCTGGTGAGCGTACCTGTTTTTGCAGAGACACCTGCTTTCACTGGTGCCCTTCCCCTTGTAAAGTGAGTCAACTCTCCCTCTCCGAGGGCTTGCACAGGGAGAATCTAGGAACCCAGCACTGAGAGAAATCCTCACCTCCTGCCTGGGAGGCCCAGCCTCTCTCAGAACAGGTGCTGTAGGACCAAGAGTGGGCAAAACTTCTCAGGAGCAGGGTGGGCCCTGGCTAGACTCCTGTCACAGCTGCTGTATTTCTTAAGGCAATAGGTAGAGTGGGCTAGCCCTCCTCTCCATAACCCTGCATTGACTGTGTCAGGGGGAATGCCACATGCTTATCAGTTTCCATGGGCCTCTGGCCACACATGGAGACTATATTTACCAGTTTCCCTTGCAGCTAGAGTGGGGCCATGTGATTAGGTTCTGGCCAATAGGATGTGGGGAGAATGATGTATGTTACTTCCAGGACTGGCCTGAATTGGAAGAACCTGGATCCCTGTATCACTCACTGCTTGGAGGAGAGCTACCAAGGAGATGAATGTTGGCATTGAACTGTGATGCAAGAGACACATAAATCCGTATTATGTTAAGCCTCTGAGATTTTGGGGGTTGATTGTTACAGCAATTAGCTTTAATTAAACTTCCTAATATACCCTCCTCCTCCTAGTCATTGGCTAGACTTCCCCTCATCTGTACCTATAGATAACGCTCCAAATGTGTGTTAATGTTGTAAAAAACTGACCTCTGTGCTTGGCCAGAAAATGTAACACAAAGGCAGAGTTTGGATATAAAGAAGGAGGAGAATTTATTACTTCTCAGCAGGAGAAGGCCTTCAAAAACCCTGCAAACCCCTCTTTAGGAAGAGGCTGGGTGTGTCTTACAGGCAAATACAGGCCCTAGCCAATTTCGACAGACATTGTGTACCTGCTGCCAGCCTCATTCCTTTTGTCTTTAGGGTGGTACCAGGTTCTTGAAACAAAAGGAAGAGAAGGGAGGAGGGGAGGTTTGCAGAAGAGAGAAAGAAGGCTACTTTGTTTAAAATCAAGCCTTGAGGAATCATTAGTGCAGCCATTTTGATTGTTGTTCAACTTTATGCTTTTAAGTGGTCTCATTAATAAGCCCTGTAATGGAGATACGCAAGAGGGAAATATCTACTGTGTGTGGGGAAAGATATCATCCCGATTTTGGGCTTCTAGTTTGAGGAAAAGATGAAAGTGACATTTTTTATAGGCCTTAAAAATATGCTAAGCGTTTTCACACATGTTAATTCACTTAATCCTTTCAAAATCATGAGAGTTAGATATTATTTAGTATTCATTATTCCTGTTTTGCATGAGAAGACACTGTGGCTCAAAGAAATTAAATAATTCCTATCATCGCACAGCTGGGAAGCCATCATTATTATTAATCTGGAGGGAGAGAGGGGACCCTCAGATGGAACAACATAAGACTTTCAAAATGGCATGTGAAGAAGACCAAGGCAATGTGAGGAAAGGCATTATCTGTTAATGCAGAGGGGACCCAGAGCAAATGAGCTGGGAGAGAGAATTCAGAGAGCTTCACCACGCATCAGTAGAACATGTGTGTTCTTAAGGAGAAACATTCAAGAGAATAGAAGGTGATGCCCTCCTGTCTCAAAAAAGAAAAGCAGAGTTCACAGAGATGAAGAGCTGTGTCTAGGGCATCTGGCTGGTAGCAACTATTTACCCTAATTGTTTTTTCCCCAAAGTCATCAATTATTTATAGGATGTGTTGAGGGAGAGTCCAACTAGCTATATGTCTTTCTTTCCTACCAACATGGGCAGAAGTGTGGGGCATTGATGATGGTGAGGCAGTATAGTTATTTCTTGAGGTTTCTGGTGCACAGGGTCACCAGATTTCTCCTCTTTTTCACCAAATTCTACTATCCTACAAGGCTTCCCTGAGTGTCACCAATTCTCCTCAATTCTGGCTTTTCTGGGAAGCCAAGGGTTGTTTGCCACTCCAGTGAGGGCTAAGCTAAGTTCCTGGAATGGGGCCATTTCTAGTATTTCCTCTTTGTCAGTGCCCAGTTTCCTCTTGAAAAGATTTATTATCAATTTTTCATCCTCTGCTCCAGCTTGGTCGTTTGACAGATCCTTAGTTATTTCCATGCTTTTGGACACCACAGGAAGGAGTCTGCGTTCTCTTTCTTGCTGGGCTTCTCACTATAATTGGTTTGGGTTTTTAATCACACAAACTTTTCTTCTGAATAATTCTGTAGCAAGAGTGTGGAAGATGGCCTCGGTAGTTTGACAGTTGTTTTAATTCAGTAGAAACAAAACAATCGCCCTGAGTGCCAATGATTTCTCCTGCCCATCTCTGGTCAGGAAGGAAAATTGGAAATGGCATGGCCAAGCTGCCCACTGCTAGTTCAAACTCAGGCTGGGGGCTCTGGGACACACTGCTGCAGGGAGAGTGAGCTCACTTCTCTTTGCCCGGAGGATGGTAACGTGCTAGGGGGAAAGTGTGGCTGGCTGTCTACAGCAGTGATCTCCCCAATCCCAGAGTGTCCTGTGTGGGTGGAGGGATTCTGAAGCTTCAGGGACAGAGGGAGGAATAACCTAGGGTGGAGTGTGGAACAGTCTGAGAGACCTGGGTTCGAATCCTGACTCTGCCACTTATTGACAGTAGGCTATTGAGCAAGTTCCTTACATGTTTTGAGCCTCTGTTTGGTTCACTGTGCTTGGGGCCAATATACGTTTATATGACAGAAGACTATTGGAGGATTGACTAAGATAATGCCAGTTAAGGACTTAGCACAATGCCTGGTGCAGAGGAGGTATTCAGTAACCATCTTTGGTTGATGGAAAAACCAGTATGTTTTTCCATCAACCAAAGGTTGCCACAAAGTTGGGTTTAAATAAGCCTGGTGCACAAATGAGAGGCTGACTATGAATTCTACACCTCTCTGTTATTCCTTCCACACTCAAGCAGGTGCCTCCATCCCTATCCTTGTTCATCCTGAGCTTTGGGCTTTGGTTTTTTCCTCCTCCTCTTTTTCTGAATTCAAAGCGAAATTGACATGACTTAAAGTGAACCATTTTAAAGTGAACAATTCAGGGACATTTAGTATTTTCTCAATATTGCACGACCACACCTCTTTCTAGTTCCAAAACTTTTTGATCATCCCAAAAAAGAACCCTGGACCTGTTGAGCTGTTGCTCCCTATTTCCTCTGCCCCCATCCTCAAGCCCCTGGTAAGGACCAATCTGTGTTTCATCTAGGTGGATTTACTTCATCTGGATCTTTCATATAAATGAAATACGTAGCTTTTTGTGTCTGGCTTCTTTCACTTAGCATAATGTTTTCAAGTTTCATCCACACTGTAGCACGTATCGGCACTTCATTTTTTTTAAAAGAATGAGTAATGTTCCATTATTTCGTTGTATGGATATACCACATTTTGTTTATCTATTCATCCATTGCTGGGCAATTGGGCTATATATACTTTTTGGCTATTTTGAATAGTGCTGCTATGAATATGCGTGCTCATGTACTTGTTTGAGTCTGTTTTCAGTTCTTTTTGTGTATATACTGGTTACCTGTTTTAATTCAGCTCTGGTGTGTGTTTCATACTGGCACATTTTCTGTGAGGCACCATGACAGAGAGGTGAGGTGTGAGGGCTCTGGTGCCAGGCTCTTCTCTTTGGCTACCTACTAGTTGAGTGAAGAGCTTAACTTCTCTGCACCTCTGGTTTCCCTTCAGTAACATGAATTTGTGACAATAGTTTCTCCTTTACAGGAGGATTGTGGTGATGAAGTGGACCGGTGCCTATAGAGCCCATAGTTTGTGCTTAGTGGACATCAGGCATCACCACTGGTCTCTCCCTCCACTGTTTCCTTCCTGGTGTCTCCTCTTTAATCCTCTTTTATTTAGGGTCTCTCATATATCTCAAAGAGCACCAATGCCTTTGAGAAGTTTGAGTCTGGAAGTTTCTTACCAGACAAGGTGGTTGAGCTACTGGGCTGTCCCTTTAACCCTGGGAGTCTTGGGACCCTCGAGGACCAGGTGTCTGAAAACAGGAAGAAGCTTCAGAGAAGTGGCTTTTCAGCATGTTCCTTATGGGAATCTGAATCTGCCTTCTTCCTTCCCCCTACAACCCCCTGGTTCTATGGCCTTGGTGTATTCCTAGATCCCATATGACTGTCTTCTCTCCATGGGAGATGCCCTTACTCAGAGCTGCCAGATGACTCATAATTGTTTCCCCTTCTGGTCATATTCCTGCTCAAGACTTACAATGGCTTACTATTGCTTATTACACTATTTCTCACAACCCGATGAAGTAGGTAGCTCTCTTCCCATTTTATCTCTGTATATTTGCTTGCAAAAGGAGTGTCCTCTGTTTTTTTGTTTTTTGTTTTTTTTTGTTTTTGTTTTGTTTTGTTTTTGAATAAGAAATCTTAAACTCAGAGACATAAGATAGTTGTCAGGGTCACCAGTGAGTGAATTGGAGATCTCAGATATGAACATGCTAGCCAGGCCCAGGAGCACCTGCTCCTTCTGGTTTGCACACTGCCAGTGACACTGGCCTCCTGATATCAAACCCAGCTTTTTCCTTGGTCAATTTTCATCTGATCTCTACTAAGCCAGTGAAGTTTCATCATGCTGAAAGCACCTGCCAGGCTTGTTCTAGCCCCAGATCTTAGTCCCAGCTGTTCTGCTGTTCTAGGATACCATACCTCCCACCTATGCCAATCCTGCCACCTAGCAGGCCCAATTCAAATCCCTCTTTCTTCACTAAAGTTCTCCACTGAGCTTTTCAATCAAGATGTTGTTCTTCATTTTGGAATCTCCTATTACTCTTAAAGTTGCTGCCTTTCAGGGATTCAGCGAGCATACATTGCCTTTGTGTGAATTACAAGAAGGCATTCATTCTCTCTAAACTGCTGAATTGCAAAAAGATATCCCCAGTCACCCTCTCAGCTGGGCACTTTTGTGCAATGTACAGACTGTACAACCACACTTGGCCATCTTGCCTATCTGACAATTTAAAAAAATGATTATCTTCTGAGTGTTAAACTTTCCTAAGTCACATAGGTAAGAGTTCCACATTCATTCATTGTCTCTCACAACTACATTTTAAACCTTTTGAGGGCAGGAACCATAATTTATCCTTCTGTTTCCCCCACCGTGCTTGGTCCAGAGCCAGCTGTGTAGTTGGTGCTAAGACCTTAGTGTCCAGCTGATGAAGTGACTCAGAGCAAGTGTTTAACCCTTGGCTCTGAAGGGACCCAGCAAAACTCTTGCAGGTAAGATTTGACTGCCAGCTATGGGTGACCTTGGGGACTCTGTCCCACTCCAGCCACATGGACCATTTCTCAGCTCTGGAATACACCTAACCTCTTCCTTCAGGCTCCTGCCTTTCTGGAATGCTGACTCCTTCCCTATTCACCCAAATGCACTTGGAGCTTTGTCAGCTCAGATGTCACTTCCTCAGGGAGCCTTCTCTCCCGGAAGCCTCTACTGAAATCATCTTCTCCCTCTCAGAGTTCCCTAGGTGATCTTTCTAGAGAACTGCTCCTGAACTTTCTAGAGAACTGTTCTTAAAAGTGTTTCTTTGGATGCAGTTCAAGTTTTCACTTCTGAAATGTTTGCATCTAGGTGATGTATCCCCAAAACACACTGGGGCCTCATCTCTACTTTGTCTTGGATGTTTTTGAGGACTGGATTTGTGCCTGGCACTCAGTGGCTGTTGGATTAGTGGCCAGCAGGGTCCCTGGCTGCACACATTTTCCAGCCGTGCACCTCTATTCACGGCAACAGGAACATTTGCATCCCTTCTATTAGCATTGCCTGACACTTGGTTGACATATTTCTCAAGCTTTTTCTCACCTCTTCTCTGGTTTTGTCTTCACAACTTGTAGGATATGAGAAAAGAAATGATTATATCCATTTCACTTGTAAGGTGCCTTACGTCGGGGAGGCAGACATCTCATTATCTGGTGAAGGGGGGCATGCTGCCACTCACTTGCTCTGGTGTTGGGAGCTCAGTGGACCACCAGGGCATGTGACAGTTGGCTTTAGTTTCATCCTCTTAACTCTTGCCTGAAGTTAACCATTCACTATCATTCAAATTCCCACTAAGTGTGAGCCCCGAGGTCAGGAAGCTGACTGGGTGTGAGGATGGTGCATCCTTGTCAACTACAAAATCCTGTGAGTACAGCTCGCTGGAGTGATGTACTCAGAACCCTGCATCACAGGTGTCCAAAGGGGTCATGCTTTTCTCTCATCCACTCTCCATTCATTCATTCTTTTTGAGTATCTCTTCCAGGGGCAGGCAGCCTATATGTATTTGGAACAGTCTGGCAAATGCCTTGGTATAAAGTGGTGGGTCTCTGGTGTGGCTGACATTAGATTCACCTGGGGCACTTTCAGAACTGCCAACACTTGGCACCATTATAAGCTCCCCCCAGGTGACTCTGATGGGCAGCCAGCACCGAGAACGGTTCTCTATGGCCTGTACTCATCTGCAGAGACTCTGATTTAATTGGCCTGGGGATGGGAACCATTGGCAGGTCTCTGTATTTTGGGCACAGTATAAAGAAAAATGACTGTAGTCTCAGTGGGAAGAACGGTTCCATTCTAGCACCAGCTGACAGCACGTTCATCTGGTGCTTCTCTAGCATCCGCCTTTGCTGGCTCTGCTACTCAACAACCGTGTGATCTAGGATAACTTCATACCTCTCTGATTAACATTTTATCTACAAAATAAAGCCAAGAACTACTTGACAGAACCTCTATGGGCACCAAATAAAAGAAAAAAGTATATGTAAAACATACGTAAAAGAACCTAGGACCATGCTTGGTGTATACCTAGTACACAGGAGGAGCTCAACAACCCTGAATTGAAAAGAATCAAATATTATCCTGCCTCTCATAGGAAAATTCTACATATCAACTAACCACCTTGTTTGAGTATCTTCTATTTACAAAGAATTATGATGTGATTTAATTTTTTTCTTTCTTTGCATAAGAGGGAGAGATACAAAGATGCATGGAAGGCTAATGTTAGAGAACTTCTGACTGGTGTGGGCAGATGGAAAAATATGGACCCACAGGGAGTTCTAGCTCTGTAATAGGCATCTATTTCTGCATCTGTATTTCTAATACAGACCTGAATGAAGTAAATGTTAGAGATAAAATCAATCAGCTGTGTGGGGCGCCTGGGTGGCTCAGTTGTTTAAGCGGCCGACTCTTGGTTTTGGCTCAGGTCATGATCTCAGGTTCTTGAGATCGAAGCCCATTTCATGCTCCACACTTGGCAGGGAGTCTTCTTGAGATTCTTTCCCTCTTCCTCTGCCCTTCCCCCAACTTGGGCACACACTGTCTCTCTTAAGTAAGTAAATAAAATCTTCAGTCAAGAGGCTGTGTGAGCTCAGGGCAGAGAAGAAACAGTTTTCCTTGGAGAAACTTGTGATGCCTCGGGTGGGGTGGCATTTGAATTGGGTTTCTCAAGAGGTGTGCATTTCCACAAGTGAAGAAGAACCAGGAAGGGTGTTCCAAGCTGAGGGATGACCCAGATGGAGGCTGGGAGGCCGAGGCATGAATTTGTAGGCATCCATTGCAAATCCATTAAGGGAAGGTTTCCCTGCTTTGCTAAGGAGTTTGAATATTTTGCCTGTAAACGAGTGGGGACTACCTGACGTTTGCATCTTGGAGATGTGCTCCAGTTGGAGATTTTGGTTCACTGATCCTAAAATGGGTTGGTAATGGGACAAGACCCTCAATGTCTTCTTCCCCACCCTGGCCCATGGCAGACACTCTGTGAAGAGTAGCTGAGTCTAGTTCCCTGGGTGCTACTTTCTAACCTCTATTCCAGGTATTGCATATAGGTCCTGTCCTTTTGTATTGCTCCTGGAATCTGTTTCTTTATCAAATTGGTTTTGGAGTGCTACCCTGTTGGATTATCTGCTTAGCTTTGTGGTTTGATCTGTCTTCTGGAAAGTGTCTTAGATTAACTGCTACCCCTACCCTTCACCCAATCTAGCCTAAACTTCCCGCAACCTTTATTCGGGATAGACTCAAATTGTCCTCATCTGGGAGCAGAGTCTAGATATTTGTTTTGGGTGCATCTTGGCCCAGAGTCTTTCACTTGTCTGGAGACTGGAGGCAGGAGGACCTGCTGGGTGGATATTACTATGGTCTGGGAGCTCTGCATGGACAAGACACTGTGACGTCAGAACTGACAGGGCTGTAATTTGTCTGTGGCTTAATTATGCACCCATCTTATCTTTCTGAACGTCTGGTCTCCTGACTCACCACTTGTTTCCATTTGTTCCTGACAGTCTGAAGTCTTAGAAATATTACCTCCAATCCAAGTAATCCAGAGTGACGACCTGAGGTGGGTTTTGGAAGGTTGGTGTCAAGACATTATTTCAAACACTGATATTTCTTTCACTTAAAGCAGGGAGATTTGTAATTCAGATTCCAGACCTGTTAACTGAAAATCTGGAGCAGGAGGAGGGGGCTGGGAAACATTCTCAGACCAAAAAATTTGCTGTGAGCAGAGATAGGGATGTGATTCCGAGAAGATCCAGTAAATAATGCTGGCCTCTGGGCTCCCATGGACCCACCTTATGGGGAGCCATTCTCTGAGCAGGTCCTTCAGACAGGGATGTGGTTCCCAGCATTGCTGCATGTTGGCATCATCTGAGGATTTTTTACAAAACACTGAGAGTTGGCTGCCACCCCGACATTCTGACCTTAGAGGTATGCAGCGCAGTCGGGGCACTGGGGTTTCTAAACATCTCGGGAGAGTCTCATGTGTAGCACAGTTTGGGAACTTCTAGAGTAGGAGGGTGTAGGAACAAGCATTTAGTGTACGATGGTCCTCACACCTGAGCACCAGAATCACTGGGAGGACTCTGGTAAACACACGTGGCTGGGCCCCACTGCAGAGTGCAGTTTAAGAATTTGCATTTCTATCCAGTTTTCCAGTGACACCAACAGGGCCACACTTTGAGAACCAATGACTTAAAAGAGCTGGGTCTGGCTTTGCCACTAATGAGCTGTGGGACCCTGAACACAAAACCCACTCTTAAGAAGTGCAGTTTCTGCATTTATAACATGTGATGGCAATGATGATGATCTCGTGGGTCTCTGTGTGGGCAAAGTGAGGTGATATTTGCAAGTTGCTTAACCCAGGGCTTGGCCTGCAGGACATGTGTAACCCATGGTAGCCTTTATTGGTATGCTTTTTCCTTATGTTCAGTCATCCTAGCTGGTGAGTGATGTCCAAGTGAGTCCCTGCTCCTGGGGGTCCTACTTTCAGGCTTTCTAGAAGAGGAAAACTGTTACTCTCATGAGCTAGTTGTGCTCTAGGGTCCAGCAGGGTATGGGTCCACCGTGGGGATGCAGGCATATGTCAATCAATGATTGTCAGACCCTTCAGCTTAAGCTGGGCTGGGCGGGTATGGGCTGGGATGGAGGGCTGCTGTGCTGCCCGAACTCCACATTACTCACATTCCAGACACATTTAGTGCAGAGTTGTGGTTGTCCTGGTGCCACCATGGAAACCAGACTGCTACCAAGGGAGGTGGGAACCAGGCTGTAAATGGTGTTGGAAACCACAGAATGTGTCCTTGAGAGGGGCACTGGTGATCTCCACACTGTGTCTTCCCTTTTCCTCATGCAATTTGCCTAGCAATCTCTTCTGCTTATATTTTCACTTCCCCTTCCCATTTTGTGGAGAAGGGAACCCGAGACATGACATGCACGTCCCTGCATGTTGTAGGTGGGCAGGATGCCCATTTAAGCCTGCAGCTCTGTAGGCAAAACCAGCACTGCTGCCCACCCCCCTGAACGTCCATGCATGTCACATGGCTGAATGTATTTTCGTTCCTTCATGGCTTTACCAGGTCAACTCCCAGGGACTTTTTGATATGTTTAAAGCTTCCCACTTTTTTTTCTTAGAGTGGTGGAAATCTAGTGATTCCTTCTTACTCCCCCATGGTTTGAGGGCAAAGTGCCCCTATTTCCATTTTATAGTTTGGGTAGTGCAGGGAATGGGGAGAAGGCACATTTAGGGTCAGCCCAGCAGGTGAGAGACCAGCTAGTTCACTCGATTTCTGGTTCTGCTTGGCCAAAGTAAAATTCTGCTTGGGCCCAGTGACACCAGTGGTGTCAGCTTGGGTTTTCTTCTGCTCTCCCTGGACTGAGAAGTGAATGAGAGTGTTAGGGAATGATAGTGGGGAGGTCATGTCTGAGTTATTTCTAGATAAGGACACTGCCCCAGCAAGGGGAGCCGATTTGCATGACGGAGGATGCCAATAACAGAACAGAGCTTAGAAACCCGGTCTCTGCCTCCCTTCCTTCCTCACTAGTGCTCCTTGCTCATATCCCAACACAAGTCAGGCATTTACCTACATGGGTACTGCTGGCTATTTCTCTCATTTGATATTAATTGATGGCTTTGTTGTGATTGGTGCTCCTTCCTGTAGAGGGAGGTATAGTATGGTCCACATAAACCCTGCCAGGTGAGCCACACACATGGCCTACAGGTACCATGTACAGTACTATGTACAGTCACTGGTATTGGGCTGGCTGCTTTAAGTAGCTGTGTTGCATTAAGCTTCACAACTCACGGAGGCAGTTATGATCCATGCATCCCCAATGCATGGATCAGAGAAGTCAAGCCACTTGCCTAGGGTCACACAGCAAGCGGGCAAGTGGCACAGCGAAGATTTGAAGCCAGGTTTGGTTGATTCACCAATCTTCTTCAGCCACTGTACTACACCGCTGCCTGCCCTTGCAAGCTAGGGAAGATTCTGTCTCAGAAAGAAAGCAGCAAGCCATGCAAAGGAAGACTGTCACCTGTCTACCCTAAACCTTTGCAGACAGATCTGGTTTTCTGCAAAAAATACAATTGCTCAGAAACTGGCTCATACGTCATCACAGCTAAGGCCATCATCTAACTAACAATGGTGCAAAAAGTGAAAACAATTCAATTAAGTGTATTATTTCAAAAATGAAATATTTGGCCATCTGATCTTTTTTTCATTGTCAAATGGTTAACATGTCACTTGGCTGAAGTTTCCCAGGTGCCTGTGACGTTTCCCATTTGCACGGACCCTGCATGCCTGTGCTCTCCCTCTTTCTGGGGACTATGATGGAAAGAAGAGACAAAAGTTATTTTTAATTTTGCCACTGAACAAACATCCAAATCTTCTCTTCCAGGAGTTAAGCCTATATGTTTTCTCAACAGGGTATTAATTACCCGGCTCTGGGAATGGCCAGCCAGGTGGCTCTAGTGGCTCTGCTGCCCTGTCAGCCACAATGCAATTGCTCGAGGACGCAGCAGGACTCAAGAGACTTCAGCAGGGAGCATCCTCCTCTTCAATAAACTCAGACACGGGTACCGGGTAACTTGTTAAACACATTTATTGATTTCTTGACAGTAACCAAACACAGTGAGTGACCATTATAAACAAGGAAAGAAAGGCATTCGTTTGTATTTTGTGAGATCCGGCTGCACCTGGAGAGAAAAGATACCCCCTTCCCAGGAATTTACAAGGCAAAGTGCATTCCTTCAAGGGAGCATCACAGGGGGGATGGCAGTTTTGAAATGCAAGAAATCTGTCGCCTGCTACCTCAGGCTGAAGCTCACCTTGTATGAATGATCGAGCCATGGAGTGGAATTAAAGTTATACTTGCTTAGCAAATGCATTCCTGATTGCCACAAACTGAGTAAAAACTGGCTGCAAATGAACAGAACGTGTAGATGAAAGAACAAGTCAAATCAAAGAACGCAGTTGCATGGAGTCAGGGCTTTGCCTGTAAGGAAGGAGAACAGACCAAAGCCAGAAAAATGAAATCAACTCGTTAAACACATTTATTGAGCTGTTAACAATAACCAAACACAATGTATGACCTTTGGAAAACAAGAAACAGCAAATGGATCGATTCTGATCTTGGCAAATCCTACTACAGATATGTGACAAAGAGGGGAAATATTTCCATTTATAGTCTGCAGTGATATATATACAATGTGTATCTCTTCAATGTCTGTCCTTTTCTTTTGAAATTTTTGAGTAAACAGAAGAATCATAATCTTAGAAATAAGTGTCCTTGGCCAACTTTGTCCTGGTTCACCTGTCACCAGCATCCTCAGAGGATCCTAGGACACCACCCGAGATAACTTGATGCCAAGAACAAAGTCCACTTGATGCTGTTGGAGCTGTGTTTCCTCCTCTCTCTCTTTTGGAAGAATTTTGTATGTACAAAGGCTGAAAAGTCTCATTGGGTAGATTTATTAGTTCAGGAAACGGTATCAAAATTGTAATCAGGTTAACTGGTTATTTTCTTCTAAGATCTCTTATGAATGAGCCTGTTTGTTTTCTGAAATTTGACTTCCCATCTTGGAGGTCATGGGAGTGTGTCTGTGTGTAGATATGTTTGCATGTGTGTGTGAGTGCTTTTTGTGTGTGTGTGTCAGTGACTGTGTGTCAGTAACAGATGTGTTCCTCTGCCATGGTTTTGCAGATACTTTTCATGAAGAAAGGGCCAATCCAAAGAGTGAATGAGGCTTGAGGGAGGGAGGGAGAGAGAAGAAAGAAGGGGGCATTCTAGGTTACATCAATTCACAGTTGTAGCATTTCTTCTTGAGATTCTTCTTGGCCTCATTCCTTACTTGAGGAGCCATTCATTTACTGGAAGGAGAGAGAAAGAAACACACACACACACATACACAAACACCACAGAATGAAGCATCATTGAATTAATGCACACAAAGTTTGGGAGGCTTACTCCAAAGTTCTGTAAATTGCATCTATGTATCCCAACCACCCCTTCCACTTCTTCATGAACCTTGAGGCCTGAGCTGTCCAATATGGTTGTTGCCAGTCCCATGTAGCTCCCATAAATTAAAATTAAAACAAAAAATTTAGTTGCATTGTTGTACTAGCCACACTTCAAATGCCTGATAGCCATATGTGGCTTGTAGCTACCATAATGGACAATGTAGGTATAGAACATTTCCATGGTCACAGAAAGATTCAGTGGATGGTAGTACTCTAGATGAGGGGTGGGCAAATGACAGCCCAAAGGTCAAATGTAGCCTGTGACCTATTTTTGTAAATAAAGTTTTAATGGAATGTGGCCACACCTAATCATTTACATATGTCTATGGATGCTTTCACACTACAACACTACCATATAGCATAGACTATATGACTCAAAAGCCTAAATAAAGTGTTTACCAATTGGCTCTTACAGAAAAAGTTTGTGACCCCTATTCTAGACCATAAGCTCTGCACGGATGGGGCCCTGTCTTCATCACTACTGTCTCCCCAACACCTAGCTAAGTGCCTGGCACATCGTAGGTGCATAATAACTACATATTGAATAAAGGGAAGGCTCAATGAATGAACAGAGTTATTTTTCTGGTAGTTCTGGCTGGAAGGAAACAGAATATTATAGTTTTGAGACTGCATGTGTCTGACAGAGAAAAAAGAAAGAAGGAGATGTGGGAAAGTAGGAGAGATGAAGTGGGGGAACATGGGCAGCAGTGGTAGCTGCTTCTACAAGCTGCCTTGTGACATCCATAACCCCCATATTTGGGTGGCACATTATTGCTACAAAGGGCTTCCCCATCCAGCCTTTCATTTGCTCCTCCCAAGTAATGAAATAGATGGTATAGAGAGCATCATGAAAGAAGCCAGGTCCAGAGGGGAAAAGGCTTGGCTGGGTTTACACGACTTGATAATGACAGAACCAGTCCTGGAGCTCAGGTGTGTGGATTCCTTGCTGAAGAAATCTCCACGACTCTGTTCTGCCTCTATCTTCCTTTCCGTGTCATGGGTTTACCACAGCCATCAACAGATACTTAGCATGCATAACCGAAAAGAGAGGGCCAGATGTGGACAAGAGGGTTACAGGAGGCAGGGGCCATCTTAAATGTCTCCTTTAGTAGGGATAATAGTCACCTCTAGGGACATAGCATCGGAAAAAGTTGTGCTCACACAAGTTACCTCATTGGATCCCAATGGCCTGGCATCCAGAGTATTTGCTCACCTTTTGGGGAAAGGAGGTAGGGTGGGGGTACATTGTGCACTTAACTAAAAGCTTGAGCACTTCTAGCTGCCCTGTTCTAACAGATTTGGAGGATTAGCCTCTCTGGGCCCTTGGGTAAAATGACAGTAAAAATGCTATCGTATGCTAAGCAAAATAAATCAGTCAAACACCATATGATCTCACCCAGATGTGGAATTTAAGAACAAAATAAACAAGCAAAGGGAAAAAAGAGAGAGAGGCAAACCAAGAAACTGATTCTTTAACTCAGAGAACAACTGATGGTCACCAGAGGGAAGGTGGGTGCGGGAATGGGTGAACTAGGTGATGGGGATGAAGGAGTGCACTTGTCATGAGCACCAGGTGGTGTATGAAGTGTGGAATCGCTATAATGTACATCTGAAATGAATATCACCCTGTATGTTAACTACCTGGAATTTAAAGAAAAACTTAAGAAGAAAAAGGAAAACACTTTCCTGTTTCCCATCAGTTTAAAGTCCTATGGCGCTGCATATACTAGAAGCTCGGGATTAGGTATACAACTTCCTGAAACATCCTTAGTGTAATGATTTGTAACTATTTGTGCAAAAAAAAAAACAAAACAAAACAAAACAAAAAACAAAAAAAACAAAAAACCCTCCACCAAATGTTCTTTCATAGGACCACTCTCTTCCTGGTGAAGACAGTATACCTCAGCAGATGTCCACACTTGGGTTCCAGTAAAACTCCCTTCCTTCCTTTTTCTTTTTTCAAATGCTTCTTGCTTGAACCATAAGGGATCTGAAGGTTTGACACCCCTCCCCCTACCTCTCTCTGTGTCTCTTTCTAATGATACATAGGTTTTGCCAACGGAAAAGCACCATAGGAATGGAAAGGGAGTGGTCTGTCATTTTTTTTTTAAGATTTTGTTTATTTATTCATGAGAGACACACAGAGAGAAGCAGAGACACAGGCAGAGGGAGAAGCAGGCTCTCTGCGGGGAGCCCGATGGGAGACTCAATCCTAGGACCCCGGGATCACGACCTGAGCTGAAGGCAGATGCTCAACCACTGAGTCACCCACGCGCCCCTCACTGTCATTTGTAATCAAATTCTACCCAGCCTTCGGAGTGCTGCCTGGGGGCCTGCTACCCTCTGCGCCACCACACCCACCTCTGTACTGAAGCTTCTGGGCTCGGTTGTTGGGACAGTCCTTCCCCTGTAAACTGAAGTTGATGTTGGTGCGGATGCAGCGGTTGTTGAGTGGCTGCACAGGCCTGAAGTTGTCACTCATGCTCAGAAAGATCTGAGATGGCTGATTCTGGCTGAGCAGGCGCAAAGAATGCATCTGTGAAGAGAGACATGGCTGAGGCCCACCCATCCTCCCAAATGCGCTAGGGAAGAAGTACAGCTACTAACTGTGCCCAGACCAGGTGTCACTGGCTGCGTGGGACAGGGCACACGTGAGCTCTGAAGAGACCCTTGCTCCACGGACTCAGTTGTGCTGCAGGCACCCCCTCCCCTCCATGCCTCCGTGCCCGAAGCGAGCCTTACTTCCATCTCACCAGGCCACGCATGGCCCAGAGCAAGTCCTTTGCTCTCTCTTATCCTCAGATACACCATCTATCAAAGGACGAAATCTACCTAGTTCGTTCTCCACACTCCCTTCTCACTTGGACACCTCATGGTCCCGTAACTTCCAGTAATTCAGGAAATTAATCCCCTGCATGGGTGTTATCCAAACTGTAGTGACTGGTCCAGGGGTCAGAGCTAAATCAAGCTGGATCAGTTTGGTTCATTTTCTGTGACTATCGAGACTAAAGTGTTTTCCACCATGTTTTGCCCCAGGACCACGAAGCAGAGGAAGATTTTTCTGTCTCTAACAGGGAAGAAGGAAGCAGATGTGCAATAAGAAGCAAAAGAGAACAGAGATGACAGACTTCTCATGAATTCCTAACATCAATTTCTGATCTCAACTTCCGTAAAGATGCCCCAATATCTCTTGAATACCTCCTTTTTTTTTTTTTTTCTAAGTTTAAGTTATCTGGAGGAGGTGGCTTGTCACCAAAAGAATTGCAATCAACACAGGTAGGACTGAAGACTTAAAATGGTTCAGATTGTTGGGTTGTGAGTACATATCCTGTCAAGGATATTGGATTCTGCTTCTTTTTGCTCATCTTCCTTTTGAGTTTTTATAGATGCTCACAGTCATAGAATGCCAGAACTGGAACAGATGTGATTTACCCCCCTCCTTATAAAGAGGAGGAGCATTGATTTCACATAAGTGGGGGTGATGGCTTTGGGTGTGCACAGTGAGCCATTAGCAAAGCTGGCACCCAATGCTCAGACCTGGTTCTTGTGTGGTTCAGGGGCATACTAGCCTTGTGAGATGCTCTAAAATATTTCATATTTCAATAGTTTATGAAATGCTAAACATTCTACACTTCCTCTTGGGGACTGACACAAATATTATCAATTTAAAGGCCCTGAGAAGTTTCCTAATAAAGAAATCTATTTCACTCTTTTTTTTTTTTTTAATGTAGGCACCATACTCAGTATGGAGCCCAATTTATGGCTTGAACTCACAACCATGAGATTGAGATCTGGGCTGAGATCAAGCGCTGGACACCTAACTGCCTGAGCCATTCAGGCAGCCCTATTTAACTTTTTTTAAAAAATCAGCTTTTTCAAGCATATTTGGACATATCATCCATTTTTCTCATTTGCTGTGTGAACATCATGACTGTAGAGCACACTTTGGGAATTGACTCTGTGGTCTTTTCTCATTCCGACGTATGGGATGCTCCTACAATTAGTTCATGCTAAGCCTTCTCAGAGGCTGGTTCTTCAAACATAGGTGTAGTGATTCAACTGTGCACCCTCAGAATTCATAAATTGAAGTCCTAACCCTCAGGACCTCAGAATGTGATCTTTTGGAAATAGGGCCATGGCAGGAATAATTGGTTAAGATGAGGTCATCAGGGTGGGCTCTAATTCAGTGGGACACAGGTGTCCTTATAAAAAAGGGGATTTGGGCAGAGACAAAGAGGAAAAACACCATGTAAAGATGAAGGCAATGTTTTTATGAGCCAGGGGACACCAAAGATTGCTGGCCACCCACCAGAAGGACAGATATGGAACAGATTCTTCATGTCCCTCAGAAGGGGTTAACCCTGCTGACACCTTGATCTTGGATTTATAGCCTCCAGAGCTGTGAAGCAGTACTTTTCTGCTGTTTAAGCCACTGAGTTTATGTTACTTTGTCAAAGCAGTCCTAGCAAACTAATCGACAGGCACTCCACAAATCCAGCCAGTTTTTACATCATTTTCCCCTTTAGCTAAAAGACCACAGAAAAGCTCACCTGCATCCTGGTTATATAGACAGGTTTGTTCATTATTATCCAACTTGCTGTCTCATAGCAGGGTGGGATAGTCATCGACCCATCATACGTAATGAAACTAGAGGTCTCTGGATATAGTTCCTCTATATTAAGTCCCTGTAGTAAATATGCATCATCTGGAGAAGGAAATAAGAAAGACCTAAGAGTTAGGTTTCTCAAGAAAGTGCTGGGATTCCTGATAATTTCTTTTTCTTTTCAAATTTCAGAAGACCACATCTGCAGGAAAGGCTACAGTAATTAGCAGCTCCCCGCCCCAATCTCAGTTATTTTATTTTATATATTTATTTTTAAAAGATTTTAATTTATTTATTCATGAGAGACACAGAGAGAAAGGCAGAGAGAGAGAGAGGCAGAGGGAGAAGCAGGCTTCCCATAGGGAACCTGATGTGGGACTCGATTCCAGAACCTGAGATCATGACTTGATCCAAAGTCAGATGCTCAATCACTGAGCTACCCAGGTGTCCCCCCCAATCTCAGTTATTTTAAACAACAAAGGCTTATTTCTTGCTCAAATACATGTTCACCCTAGGTGAACCATACCAGGGAATATGGTCCCTGAGACCTAGATCCATAGCGTTATAGTCATAATGAAATATACCATAAAAGGCTCCAGGGCCTATTAAAACATTGCCTAGTCACCATCTTTCTTTATTAACATTGCTTAATTAAAAGAACATTAAGAAAACACTTTTAGGAAGAAAAGCAAATTAGATCAAATCTACCATGAGATTCAACAGTTAAGTTCAACAATTGATTTCATTTTTGTGGATCTCCTCTCATAGGGCCTATGCACATAACCTTTTCTCTTTTTACACCTGTTTGAGGTAGTCACACTCCTATGTATTTTACTATCAAATATACTTTTTCAATTATAAAATTATATAAGTGCATATTAGACTATATGGGAAAAAATAAAACAAGAGGATAATAAATATCTCTGTCATCTAAAACAGTTGCCAAGAGCATTCTGGTTTATTTCATTCCATTTTTTTTTTTTAGATTTTTAAATTTATTTATTCATGAGAGACACAGGTGGAGGGAGAAACAGGCTCCATGCAGGGACTCCAGGATCATGCCCTGGGCCGATGACAGGCGCTAAACTACTGAGCCACCCAGGGATCCCCTCATTCCGGTTTTTAAATTCAATGCATTGGTTGTATTTTTGCAAACACTGTAATGTACTGAAGTTTTAAAACATCCACAAATTCCAATGAACCTCTCTCACCTTCCTCCTCTCCCTGTGATCCCTCTCCTTCTTTCTGCACACTCTTACTCTCTTTTCCTGGCTTCCAAAACACCATGCTTGGTATTCCTTTTCCTGGACATTCCCTTCAGGTTCTGTTGCTGGCTCTTGATTCTCCACCTGCTTTTCTCAGTGTTAACATTTACTGGGGACAAGTCCAAGGTTTTTTTTTTTTTTTTTTTTTTTTCTCTTCCTCACTGTACAGTGAGAAGGCCATCTACATCCATGGCTTCCATGACCCTCTATATCCTGGTGATTCCAGATCTAAGTGCCTAGGGGTCTTGCACCTCCAGTTTGTCATGAGTGTCCACTACTGTGGCTGGTCCAGGAGGCCCATGGAACCCAATGCCTGGCAGGTGGACGGAACTACCTGGCTTCTCCAGTCTTCCTAGAGTCTCTCATCCATGTTTTTAACTCCTAATGGAAAAGGACTAACTCTTCAGTGATTGACATAATCTTTCAGGTTTAGTACTGTGCACATATAATGGTTAAAAAGGACTTTCACATACATCTGGAACCTCATAATAACCTATAAGATTGATTGATCAGGCATGGGACGCCTGGGTGGCTCAGCGGTTGAGCACCTGCCTTCGGCCCAGGCATGATCCTGGAGTCCTGGGATCAAGTCCCACATCAGGCTCCTTGCATGGAGCCTGCTTCTCTCTCTGCCTATACCTCTGCCTCTGTGTGTGTGTGTGTGTGTGTGTGTGTCTCATGAATAAATGAATAAAATCTAAAAAAAAAAAAAAGATTGGTCAGGCAGATAACAACATCCCCATTGAGAAGATCAGAGAGGCACAGTAACCTGCCTAAGGTCACAGAGCTAGCTGACTATAGGGTGGAAAATGAAAGCCAGCTCTCCTGACTTCCAGACCAAAGTCATTAATTCACTCAATAGATGTTCACTAAGCACCAGTTTGTGCTGGGCATAGGGTTAGGTAGGGTCTAGAGAGAGAGCAGTGAACAAGATAGATGCAGTGCCCACTCTAATTCTACTGAAGAGACAGACAACAAATGGCAAAATAAATACATGCAGGCTCAGCTATCAGGTGATAAGTGTACCTTGGCCAGGCCTGTTCCTACCTTCTGATCCTGAGCATCAGGGATCCTGATCCATTTTCCTGGGCAAAGGCCTCCTTCCTTTCTCATCTCTCCCTCCAGAAATTGCTCACTTAAGTTTCTCTAATAAAAAAGAGTCATCTCTGCCAAGGAAACTTGAATTTCAGTGCTCCTTCACTTGTCAACTGAATTAAGAACAAATCAACTGATCCAGTGGTTTGGAATGATATAAATAAAACCACCGTTGGCCTGCTCCAGCCCCAACTGCTCCTCCTGGCCTCTGATTACCCTGAGTGGGGGAGAACTGAACATCTCCGGACCCCTGTCCGCAGAATGACCACAGGACAGATAGAGTATTCAAGCTGGATTTGGAGGCCAACCCTAGGAGAAAGGACTTTCTTTCAATTTACATTTTAATGTGTCTATCCTCCCATCCAAACATGAGGGAATCAAGACAAGCCCAGGAGAGACACTGATTGGAATATGGCTAGACTGGGTCTGCACTCTGGCCTATGTGGTCAGGTGCTTCCATGACAAAGCCACGGTGTCCAGAGCTCACACCAACGTGATGCTCCTTGGGCGTCACATCAGGCGTCAGCACAATAAGCTTATGTCAAATTGCCATCATTTGGCTCCACTGCTTAAGCCCCTATTATGTGTCAAGCACTAAGCTAGGTGTAGGTGAGCAGGATGCAACTAAGTAAATGCAGCAAGGAGCCACAGAGATGGTGACATAGAGCTGTACTGGGTGCGTTGAGAGGTTGTCAGTTCTGCCTGGGGGTGGGACTCAGGAGAGTATTAATCGAGGAGCTGACCTGAACTGCATTTTGAATGACAGGAGTTAATCAGTGTGTAGCTGGCAGCAGGGTGGCTGTCAAGGGCACCGTCGACATTTCCACCAGGGAAAGAACTGAGGATGGAGAGAGAGATGCACCAAGGCTGAGGGCCGGAGCGCTGGTGGGCTGCAGGGGGAGGGAGGGGTGTGCGTGACATGAAGCTGGCGCTGGGCATAGGCCACACCCGGGAGGCCCTTCTCTGCGCTGTTGGGAGTTCGGGCTTCATCCCGCAGGCGATGTGGAGCCACTGAAGGGTTTAAAGCAGGGGAGTAGCGAGATCAGCTCTGCACTTAATGGGGCTTGCTCTGATGGCGGTTTGGCCCGAAGATTAACATACTGAATGAGAGCAGGAAGCATCCGGCACATCTTTATTAAAGGTCAATGTGATTTGTTTAACCAAGCTTGCACGCAGAGCATATTGGGTACTCTAGCGTGCTGCTATTATTGTATTTTATTTTATTTGGGGCGGTGGGGAGGAGGGAAGGAAGAGGGCCGTAGAACGAGGGGCATTCCAGGCATGACCGGAATAAAGGAAACGAACATTTATGTTTCTCCGAAACCATCAGCAGCCTCTGTGTTGCATCCATATTTGACGAAAGTGTTGGTACGTGTGGGCGGTGGGGGGGCAGGCGAGGAGCAAGACGCTATGTTGGGGGAGTTAACCCACACAGCAGGGTAACAGCGTGCTTCCGAAACACTGTGGTGCCCGATCCCAGACTCCACCTGCTGGGATCCTGCCGGGAGGTTCCTCTTCGCCCACGTCCCCTGAGGGATGCAACACTCCATCAGAGAACTCGGGCAGCTTGCGGGCAGTGCCACCCTCCCACCATCAGTCCTCATTCGCCGCTTGGTTCTTTTCATGAATCCTGTGAATATTCACACTTCACCTTTTGCCTTTTTTTTAAGATTTTATTTTTAAGTCACTTCTACACTGGACACGGGGCTGAACTCACAACCCCGAGATCAAGAGTCGCACGCTCCACTGTCTGAGCCAGCCAGGTGCCACACCTTTTGCCTTTTTTACTTCCTCACACTACAGAACTTGGAAAGACCCAGTGTGAAGAGTGTGACCTGAGTTCTAATGCTGGCATTGCTGCTCACCTGTGTGACCTTGGACGTGCAGGTAACCATGTGAGCCTCAATTTCCACATCTGTAGTATGCAGATGGTTGGGGTAACCACAGGACTGAATGCATGTGTCCCCCTCTCCCCAGTTCAAATGTTGAGGTCCTAACCCCTGATGTGACCATGTTAGGAGGTAGGGCTTGATAATTAGATCGTGAAGATGGAGCTGTCACGAATGGGATTAGCACCCTTATAAAAGGGACCCCAGAGAATGCTCTCACCCCCTCATCCATGTGAAGATGCAACAAGATTTCTGCAACCCAGCAGAGGGACCTCGCCATAACCCAGCCATGCTGGCATCCTGATCTCAGAATTTCAGCCTCCGGAACTGTCAGAAGTAAATTTCTATAGTTTGCAAGCCACCCATTGATGGCTTTATGTAGTTTATGACAGCAGCCCAAACTAACTGAGACAGAGTACATGCCTCAGAGTTGTTTGAAGAACAAATAAGATCACACTTTTCAAGTACAGATGGTCCCCAATTTAGGATGGTTCAATTTACGATTTTTCGACTTTATATTGGTGTGAAAGCAATACTCGTTCAGTAGAAATAGTACGTCAAATTGTGAATTTGGATCTTTTCCCAGGCCAGGGATATGCAGTAGGATCATCTCCTGTGATGCTGGGCCACCAGCCAAAGCTCCCTATCAGCCCCTGGATCCTGAGGGTAAACAACCAGTAACCTCCACCCATTCTTTCTTTTTTTTTTTTAATTTATGATAGTCACACAGAGAGAGAGAGAGGCAGAGACACAGGCAGAGGGAGAAGCAGGCCCCACGCACCGGGAGCCTGACGTGGGATTCGATCCCGGGTCTCCAGGATCGCGCCCTGGGCCAAAGGCAGGCGCCAAACCGCTGCGCCACCCACGGATCCCTAACCTCCACCCATTCTATACCCATACACAACCATTTACATTCTGTTTTTCACTTTCAGTGCAGTATTCAATAAATTACATGAGATAACCAACACTTCATTATAAAATAGGCTTTGCGTTAGATGGTTTTGCCCAACTGTGGGCTAATATAAGTGTTCTGAACATGTTCAAAGTCAACTAGGCAGAGTTATGATGTTCAGTAGGTTAGGTATAGTAAATGCATTGTTGACCTAGGGTATTTTCAATTTCTGATGAGTTTATCAAACATCACCCCATGGTTGAGGAAGATCTGTACTTGGCACAGGGCCTGGCATACGGCCCTGGGTAGCATTTATGTCACTTCCTATTTCCTTGCTCAGGATGACCACTTTCTTGGGATAAGCACTGCTTGACTTCCTTGAGCTCTCCTGGCTATCCCCAGCTGGGTTAGTGCCTTTCTTTGGCACCATATTTATTGAATCAGCTTGCCAATAATAACTTAGTATTTCAACGTAGTTTAAATAACTTAGTATTTAAACTTAGTATTTAAATAACTTAGTCCCCATCATCCTGTCAACCTTTGGGAGAAGGGCTTCTGTCTCTTATCTGTGAATCCCCAGGCCCAGGCACGGGCCCACTACATGGCGGGTGCTCAAGGAACACTGATTGGATGAATCAGTAAACCAGTTTCTGCCCAGCAGCTCCTCCTGGTGATGGCGCTGGGCAGAAACTAAAGGAAGAAGAGGTAACATGCTTTGTCAGATAATGGGGAAGAGATCTCTGAGACTCCAGTCCATACCACTGGCTGAAATACATGCTGTCGGCTACTCCCCCCATATATATCATTCGTCAAGACATCAGGGTAGGTGTGAGATTGGTGCCTGTCTCTATCTGGCATTACCGAGTTTCTATGCCAAATGCATCTATTTGCACTGCCGTATTTACATTGCTGAAATCGGTGGGCATTTAACATGTAGTGTTTCTTCTCACGACTCCCCCTACTCTGCCTCAGGCTGCCATTAAGTCAGTGTTCGAGCTTTTAGGGATTGGCATTTGAGAACCACAGGAGATCTTTTTACATCTTCTTTTCTCCCCATGGAGACTTGTTTGGTATATTTGGTGGGATAAAGGCCATGGAAGCCAAGAAAAGAATATGGGCAAATTCAGAAATTTCCAGCCCTGGTGTCAAGGAACACTGAGGTGCGTTCCATGGCTGACCAGATCAGGAACGAATTATCCCCCACTTCCGCTGTCTATGCAGCAGCCAGCAGAAAACCATCAGTGTGTAACCTGTCACAGTTATCCTCTGGGCCCTGAGACAGCAAGGTGTCTAAGAACGAATGCTCTAGGTGATGGGTTGTGCTTACCAGACTCTCATGGATCTATTTATTCATTAGTAAGGAGGGCGAAGATCTAGAGGTTAGAGTTGTTTGTGAGTAGAGACGTACAGATTTGAGGGGAAGCTCAGAGGCCAGTGGGGTGGTCTGTTTGCTTTAAGGATATTTATTGAAAGGAATGACAGAGAAGTTCAAACAAAATTTCATGTTTAAAGAGAAGTTTTCTTTATTTCTAATTCTTTTTTTCCGTATTTCTCTTTTATCATCTTTCCAGCCACCTCTCCTCTATCTAACTACCTGTCATATGAGAATGAAGCTTATAGAGGGCAAAGCCCTGGACTTCAAGCATGAATCTTAATCCGAGTCTAAGTTTCAGTTTGTGGTTTGCCAGGAATTTCCTCTTCCTTCATGGCTAAGTCCCGTAACCTCTTACTGTGGGCACCAGACTATTCTGGATAATTGCTAAAGTCATCTTCAGGTGAAAAAAAAAAAAATCTATGGACTCCCAAACAGCCTTCAACATAAACAAGCTTATGTAGATAAATTTATCCTCAGTAGGTCCAACTTCTGTAATTCTTTATGTGTCGGCTACATCTTTGTAGTACGGGAGACGCCTGGGATAATCGATAGAGATAGAACAGTTCCATGCAGTTAGCAGCCCAATTTTATTCTTTCAAATGACTGGAGAAGTTGACAGATGTGCTTTTAATTTTATGACATGCTCTTGCTGAATCTATGATTTATCTTAGACTGAGTTCTCAGTGATGGATACAACTCTCAAGCTGACATTTTCTTCTTCTTTTTTTAAATAAGAAAAAAGTACTATGATGATATGCCTAGGACTGCATAGTGGGAGGAATCTTTCCCTTCGTCTGAGCTTCAATGGCAGCCGCTGTTAAAAGTGTTGTGTTCATTTATGTGGACAACTGAGAGATTTAACATTGCCGGGCTCCCTGCTTATGAAGTTCCCATTCAGAGAGCGGTACCAATGAGAAAAAGACACGGTGGTTCCAGAGATCGATACCAGGCTTGGTTCTGATCAATAAGGAACTATTTGGCAATTTTCTCATACGGAATGACATTTCCTCTTGTAATCTGAGGCAAATCCGAGTGAACTGAAGAAAGGCAATTACCAAAGAATAAAGTCATATGATTTGTTTTGTGTTTTATACAAACAATCGGTGAAAAACAGGGCCTCTGAGAATTGTATTCATAGAGGTAAAGCCCCTCCTTTCCTGTCCCTTGCTTCCTGGAGTTACTACTTAGATTGCAACATGGCAAGTGATTGCTGTATTTCTCATTCTGTGAAAACGTTTCCAAAGCCATTCTTTTGAAATGAAAGTACAAGTTCAATTAAGCACAGAGAAAGGCACCAGAAGCAATATGCTCAAACTCCCCAGTGATACTCCGTCACATTTAACGCTGCATCCCTCTAAGGAGCAAGTGCCCAGAACACTTCCCAAGGACCCGAGACGTACAAGAGAGTTACAAGTTGCTCTGTCCTTGCCTATGCAATCATCTTTTAGTTGGAATCAGGGAAGGGGCGCCAAAGCAAAGCTGCAAAGAAGCAATACAGAAAAAAAATCTTTTAAGGGGCTCATACTGTGCTCCAAAAGCACATTTAAAATTTCTTCTCGGAGTGCCTTCGGTTGTGTGTCCTTGATTCCTTAGAGGGAATATATTAAGACAAGAGCCAGATCTTTTAAAATTTGGAATCTGGGATCTTTTGGATCCTTACTGGACTGAAGTTCACCACTGTATTTTCAATCTATGAAATGAATGGAATACGTGAAATTGAAAGAGAATGAAGCCACTGAAATGTTACACTGTTCTAGGACATGGGAAGAAAGCCTTCATTTATATGTAATGTTCTAATAACTACTCCCTGTTCCCCATTTACGAAGGCTCTTTGCACTCCATTAGTTACTGGTTTCACCCTTGAAAATATCATAAAATCTCTTTTAAAAAAATAACACCAGCTTGATGAAATCAGGTGGATACTAAAATGATAAGAATGGTACCTTTAATGTAATTGGAGCTCTGTGGCTGCTAATTAACATGTGGAAGATGGAGGGATATTGGCATTCTTACAATATACCACATTAAAAAATTAAAATACTTCGAGTAAATTACTGATATCTCCTCCAGGAAATCCATTCAGAAAATCCATTTTTCAATGTCCTGATTTCAGTCTCGACCCTCAGTCTATTGAAGGGGAATTTAACTTTAATAAAATGGATTTTCTTTAGAAGATTTTCTAAATTCAGCCTGAAATTAATTCTGGCTGGTCTTTTCCATTGTCGGTCTGGGTTTGTGAGAGTGTTTTATAAGATTTGCTCAGACATATGAAATCTAAGCTTCCAAGGAAAGTGAACCTCGCCAGGCCATTACTATCCGGTGCATGGGTTCATACACAGGAGCTGTGCTTCATTTAAAGGGAGCCGTATTATGCGCCCAGCATAGTATTCACCGTGAACATTGTTTTTATCTGACATTATAGTGACTTGTCTCCCACCCTTCAGGAAACTGGATGTGACCACCACCTTTGGACAATTAAAGAATGCACAAGATAATGTGCCTCATTTATACCAGTCATTGCCTAGGCAACTCACTGATTACCTGGCTTAATCCTGACCCCAGCCTTCTCAACATCAATGTTACTATCCTCATTTTACTGATGAGGAAATTATAATTTCAGAATCATTAAGAAACTTGGCTGAAGTCATACAGCCAAGGAAGGGGTAGGGCTGGGAGCCCAGGGCTGCTTCATTCCATCTCTCTTGGCTAGAGCACATTGCTTTCTATAAGTATAGTGGTTTCACCACCATGGTATCTGGCTTCCAAAATTTCCAGTCTTTTTGGCGAGATTCTCCTGCTTGTTTTCTTTTACCGATTCCTTGGCATTGATTTTTCTTAACTGGCTCAATAGAATGTTTTTGCACAGTTCCTTTTCCGCCTAGTCCTCTAATCTGTGACCAACTCAAGCAAATGGACTATGTACCTACTAGTTGCCATTTTATGATGATTCCCCCAGACCACAGGTCCATGCTTGCTCCCACTCACCTGCCTTTCTCCGCCTAGTTAATAAGACAGACATGCAAGAGCCTCTTCCAGGGTGGGATTTAAAAGATATCTTTAGAAATGATTTGCAATCCTAAGTCATGGGGATTTGAGCTGCTCTTTCAAAAAATGAGGACATGTCCCGCCTCTCTCCTCTATTTATTCTCACTCATGATTTCACCCAGGTTTAAATGCCATCTGGATCCCAATGACTTCCACATTTATATCTACAGTTCTCTCTCCTGAAATCCAGACTCATATACTCAACTGCCCACTCCTCACCTCTTCTTGGATGCCCAATAGACATCTCAAGCTTACCATGTTCGAAACTTCTGATTCCCTTCCCCACTCATGAATATGCTTCATCACAGCCTTACCTAGCTCCACTGATGGGAATGTCTTCCCTCCAGGTGTTCAGGCTAAAAGCTACAGTCATCCTCGACTCCTCTCTTTCTCTCACATCATAAATCTGATCTATCAAGAATCTCATGGTTCTTTGTTCAAAATACACCCAATCATTTCTTGCCGCCCCCTTCACATTCAACTGGGATCATGACTGACATTGTTATGTCATTGGGATAGTTGCAATTATCTCCTAGTATTGACACTTGCCCCTCTACAGTCTCTTTCCAAATATGCAACCAGAGTGATCCTTGTCAGTAAATCATGTCACTTTCTGCTCAAAGTCTTAGACTGATTTCTCATTACAATGGCTTCCAAGAGAAAGACTGATGGGAAGGATTGACCCCATCTGGAATAAATGTCTACGCCTTCTCAGGTAACTGTGTGCTAACAAAGGCAGTGCTACCATAGCCTGGATGATGCTGATTTCCACTGGTGGTCCCCTGCCAAGATACCTGGGGATGGGATGGGATGAACCCAAACTTTCAATGTGCCCACAAATTCCGTGGTTAGTTTCTATCCCTTCCTAGTGGAAACAAATGCAAAAAGAGAGGAGACAGATCTTGAAACTGAACCAAAGTTAAATTTAGAAAAAAACATGCTGCCAAGTTTCATGCAATGCAAAAGTATCAGCATTACAATGAGTTTTAAGACCTCAGAGCTAAGGTTTTCCCTATCCTTAGAGAGGAAACATGATGGAAAGATGAAGGTATAGAAAAGTTCCTGGGAGGACCTGTGATTGAATCCTTGCTCTCTCACTATGGAAGGCTAGATTATCATTCAGGAAGTGTTCACTTCCTTCCCATCCCCACCTCCACAGGAGGATTTTGCTGTGGGGCTCAGCCATTTCTCTTGCTTTGGCCAGTTAAAAGTGGGCAAAAGTAACGGTTTATGAGTTTCAAGCCTAAGCCTTAAGTAACATCACATATTTCTGACCTCTGCCATGAGAAGTACTTGCCGTGGGTATTTACCTGATCCCAGAAAAGTGACTGTCCTGTGAAGCCAACCCACACTAGCTGATCTGTAGACCTGCAGCTGGAAGCAGAGTCCCCCCACTGACTCACAGCTGCAGCAGGAGAAACCAGTGCTTCTTCTTGAATGCTTGCTCATTAGGCAGAAGTTGCTGACTTACACAGCCACTTACTAGATGTGTGCCCTTGTCAAATTGCTTCACTTCTTCCAGCCTTGGTAAATTGGGATAGCAGTCATACCACTCCGAAGGTGGGTACTTCATGTACACTAGCTCAGGTGCTGCATGTAAAGCTATTAGCACAGAGCCTGAGATGTGGAAAGTGCTCATTAGTGTTGTTTCTTTAATCCTGATGCTGAGCCCACTGTAGAGTGGGTACCATGTTGAAGCTATGCTGGGGTGTAATTCTGGGTAACAGTAGAAGAATGGGCTGGGAGAGTGGGTGGAGGTCAAGGTCAGGCATCCTGGGTGGCAGTGGCGGCAGGGATTGGTTTCTTTCAATCTTACTTAGAAGTATGGAAGCAGGGTATCTGATAGATGCCCCTAAGCAGGTAGTGTTGTCTCCGCTGGAACTCAGGGGCTAATGCTAGCATGTCTACAGAGCCTCTGGGGAGACTTCCAGGCTTGTGTTTCCCACCCACTGGCGGCTTCCTAGTGAATGATTCCTGTTTCAGAACATCCCCTACTTGCCACCAGACCAATCTTCCACAGACTGGCTGCTTCAGGCAGTTTAGTGGATGGAAGAGTGCTGGCGCTCTCCTGCTGAGCAAATCAATCCCTTTCGGCCACAGTGTCCTGGGCATAGCGGTGTCGAGGCCATTCCCACAGGTAGGGCCTTCATTATCTCTGCGGCGTGTGATAAAGGTACTAACGGGAACACCTCCATTATTGCCCAGAGTGTAAGAGCACAAATACCTGTGATTAGGAGGCCAAAAGCGGTTACCTCTCCCCATGTGGGGTCCCTTTATCTTGCTTTCATTCCCTTTCTTCTTCCTTGGCCAGGACAGATACATTATGAGGGACAGAAGGGGAAGAGGTGCTCACACTCCCTTCCATTTGCATTCCTAAGGGCATTTCTTTAAATGAGTCTTCTGCCTCAACTCCTCAGGTGTCAAGACCCTTCAAGATCTGAACCCAGACCACCTTTCCTGTCACCCCCTCTGCCCTTGTTACTGCTACTTGAAGGGGCCACTCACACTTGCATTAATTCAGGCCCTACCCATGTTTACTGTGTATACTGTGGGCACTGCAATGAACTGCCGCCCAAGGCAGAGCTCCTCCCTCTGAACTCTTCACAGTCCCTGGGATGCTCTCCTTGCTTAGGATGCTCCTCTTTGTGCTTGGAATGTCCTCCCTCCTTCCCTCTCTTTTCCCCTCCGCCCTGCCTGCCTTCCTATCCTCTCTCCCTTTCTTCCCTGCCTCCTCCTCCCCTCACGCCTCTCTTTTGCCAGCAAATAGATACTCATCTATTCAGTCCTTATTTAAATGGCACCTGCTCTTTGCAACCTTGCCATGCATTCTAAGCAGATTTTCTGGATTCCAAAGAACTCTCTTTAGACTTTCCACATTGTGCTCGTTACATAAATCTCTATAATGTACTACGATAGGTCTGTCTCCCCACTCAGAAAGTGAGGACCTTGGGAAGAGAAAATGTGTTCGACTGATCTATTTCATGGCACCTAGGAGCCACTCAATAAATATTTGTGGAGTGAGCAAGCGAACAGCTGAATGAAGGTCTTGGGTTTTCACGCAGCTGCCCACTTCAGCCATTGCCAGAGGGGGTCCTTCTCTTCCCAATGAGCTGATGGGGCAGCAGTCAGCAGGGATGCTTCATTCAAAATAGATGAAGCTGAAATTTCTCTCAACCACAAAATGGCCATCCACAGTTGGTCCCAATGAGTCCTGTTAGGCTGGCTCTCTAGCCCCTAGTTTGCCCCAGAATGGGTACCCGTCCCTGAGGAAGGCCATCTTTCCACAGCCTGGACCCCCATTGGGCCTTTCATGTTCCACAGCAGCCACGTCGCTTAATATTAATCAGCCCCCTGTTGGGGGTGGGGGTGGGGATGAAAGTCCCACTGATACTCGGCTCTGCAGCTGGCAATCTGTTAGATTGTGTGGTGGGGCTTAATGTGCAAGTTCATGGCTTTTCATGGTCTCTAACCTGCAAATTCAAGATGAGTTGAAAACATTTTATTGAATTTTCATGCTTTTTTAATCAAAAAAGTTAAAAGGCTAATAATATTTTATGGGCAATTATAAAATGTGCAGTTTGCACACAAGACAGAAATGCCTTCCTTAGATGAGCAACCTAAGTGTGCACTTAGAGAGGACTCCACTGGGGCTCTAATGAGGAAGGATAGAATGGTTTTGGAGACAACCCCATCCTTTAGGAGATGTCCATCTAGTGCGCTGGGGTTCTCTATGTTCATTCACCACCCCGCTGCTCCGCACCCCAACCTTTCCATACAGAAGTGACTTTGTAGTGGGCACCTTGTGGGCAGGGCTGGTGGTATGCCATTTATGTTCTGGGGGCCTGCCTGGTGTCTTCCATGGGCAGGTGTACAGAAAATATCTTCCAAATGAATGGATACATGAACAAGGGAAGGGTTCTCCACACTCTCCCTCCAGCAGTCCCAGGGGACACCTGAAAGCATTCACTCTGTCTTTTCCCGATCACCACAGGAAGCAGAAGCAGCAGATACAGCTGAGCTCCTCATTTGGCAGAAGGACACTCCGCGGGGATGTGGGTGTAAGAATATTGACGTGCCACTTTTTACTGGGATGAAGTCATTATTTACCTATTGTTTAATTCAAGATCCCAGACCCAGAATGACCCTGGAAGTTGGAAGTTCAGTTTATTCACTTAACAGATGAAGAAACAGAGTTAACATTGATGAAGCTTTTTGCTCAAGGACAAAGTTGGGACTTGAATCCCACTTTTCTCCTTCCTCCTAATTAGTTAAAAAATATTTTTTTTTTCTGTACTACTTTCATCTCTTGGCGTGAGGTCTTAACTTTTCCCAACTTCTGGGATTGCTTTGGGAGAAGTAGCACCTTTTTCCTTATTCTCCTTTCAACTTTGCACTTTTCTCCCTTATCTGCTTATGGATTCTGGACATAAAACACTCTGGAAACCCCAGGAAATGGACAGAGTCCTCTAGAACAGTGGATCACATATAGCAATGGAAAAAAGTGCCTAAGCCTGAAAAGAGACCCAGTGACACAGAGAGGGAGATCTGGTCCAGCTCTGGAAACGTTAAGGTTGGATCCAAACTACCTGGTGAATGCTTTCTCAATCACGTAATTGGCAAAGCCCCAAATGTGGCCAGCTGACGTGGTGGAGCTTGTCAGCTCATCAAGTCCCCCAGCTCATTACAAATCCATGGGATAACGATGACCATCATCATAATAATCATTATCGCCTTAGACAGGCGTGGATGACAAAGGCACCCCGGGGATGTCCTTTTGAAATGAGCCGCTTCTTAGCCAACTCTGACTCTCCAGAGTGACTTTCTAGAGAATTAAAGGATCATGAAGCTGAAAGAGGCCCTCGGAGATCATCAGTTCTGGCTTTCTGCCTTCAGACAGGACTAACCTTTATAGAATAGTTGCTGTGTAGGAAATCGAACCAAACTTACTTTTATATGTTATTCTTGTGATAGTATCTCTGTTGAGCATTCGATTAAGAAATGGGTTTGATGAATCAGAAACCTAGGAGAGAAAAGAAAATATTAACGACTGGGCAGTTGTATCCCAGAATAAACACTGCCTCCATACATTCATTTATTCCTTCAAAGCCATTGAGTGCCTGCCATGTGCCAAATACCATGGTGGCTGGAAATTCAGCATTAAATACATACACTCTACTCTCAGACATCCAATCTAGAGGAAGAAGGCAGGTGAGTAAATGAATGGTTATAGTGCAGTGTGAAGATTGCTATGATAGAGTCACAGGCGTAATGATATTAGGGGAAGACTACCCACCTGGGGAATCTGGGGAGCTAAAGAGTGAGCTGGGCCTTGAAGGATGAATGGAAGTTACAAGGTGCTTTGCTGGTAGAGTATGTAAAGGAGGAAGGGTAAGAAAATAATTATATACAGATGATCTGTGCATACGGACATGAGAGAGTGAGAACTAGTTATACTCAGGCATGTATTTCCATGCAGTTGTTGCTGAGGGTATGGGGAAATGATGGAGGGCAAAGCTAGAGAGGTAGGCAGGAGCTAGCTCCTATCAGGCTTTAAATGTCATGGGAGGGCATGTAAGCTTTATTCTGTAGGCATGGGGAAGCATCAAAGAGTTTTAAGTAGAGGTAAGGAGTGACATTTTAGGAAGAGGGCAGTTAGACAGTGAGAGAGAAAGAACAGTCAGAATAGAAGTATCAAAAGATGAAAAAAAATCTCTAAGAAATAATATAGAACTTTATATCACTGCTTATCCCATGAATCAAATATATCATAAGCCATGCAATTCAGTCAACCAGTCATCCATTCAATCATCCATCCATCCATCCATCCATCCATCCATCCATCCATCCATCCTCCTATGCAGCTATCCATGTGCCTATACACCCAATAAATATTTACCAAGTGTCTGTTATGGGTCAAATATCATACTGGGTGTCCAGGAATCAGTTCCTATTTCACGCCCATGCCCTCAGGTTTCTAAATTCCTTCTTTGGGAGAACAAGGCAAGCTTCAAGGGGCTCAAGCCAGGGGATCACCATTTAGAGACTGTGATGTACTCCCACATAACTGTGTACCCTGTTTTCTTAACAGCCTCCCTTCTGCTCAGTCTTTTCCAAGGCACAAGGGTTTATCTCAGTCATTTCTCTCCTACCTGCCTCAGCTCTGCTCTGTAATTTACGCTTCAGCTGCTAATCCGATGCTGTGACACATCAGCATTTTAAATCTGATTTATTCTGAGGGTTGGAAAAATTGCGGCAGATGATTATTATTATTAGATAAGCAACAGGTAATTTTTAGTTTGGAGAAAGCACAGACTGTTTATTTTCCCTCCATCTGTCTCTCCTTTCCCACACAGTTTCCTGGATGTGTTATGGTGAGACACACACTGAGGGGGGAAGCTTGGTGAGTGACAGTGCTCAATGGGGTTTATCAGAGCCACTCCTAAAGGGAGAAACATCCCAAAGCAAACACTGCTGCTCCCCAGAAGCTTTAGTGCCAAATTTAGCTTCTCCTTTGACATCCTCTTGGGCCATTTAAAACATGGCTTGATGCCGCCTTTTTGTGTCAATTCACATGAAAGGAGAGATGAAAATATATTGTCATGGAAGGTAAAGAATCCACCATGCCCCTTAATTGGGTGCCTTGGGTGACCCAGTGAACCTGTACAGCACTCATGTTGGGACTGGACCCTTTTGAGCTGATTAAAAATAACTGAAAAATTTCCAGAGTGTGCACAGATGATTTGTGGGCTCCAGTGTGTTGGTGGTGTGGGAGGGAGGATAAAGTATGTACTTGGTATAAGTGAGCTTCAGTGGGAAGTTAATGGTGTGTGATTGAGCAGTAATTACAGCCAAATCTCAGTTCCCTGTGGTCATGAGAAGGATGGAGGATTAGGAGGGGACAGAGATAAATAAAATCCACAGATAAACAATTCTCTGATTTTAGCCAACAACTCCAACCTTCTATGGCTCAGTTTTTGACTAGGGTGCCATCTCTAGGGATCAGCTGACCTAGATGAGTGGCCTCTTATTTTCTGTGCCTGCCTACTGGGCAATGATCTGGGAAGGGGGGGGGGCAGATAGTTCAGAAGGAGAGGAGAACTGCCAGAGGTTGTGTGCCCTTGGAGCCAAGGGCTCATTTCTAGGCACGTGCCTAGCACAGGACCAGCCTGTGTCCCACACTCAGTGCTTAGGATGACTGAGTGACAAGTCTCGGCTGTGGAGCATCTGGGAGTTGATTATGTTGGACAATGCTGTGGCTTATTTTGAGATCCAGTGAGAAAGCATCATGTTTGCTCAGGGGCCACACTGGTCTGAGAAGATGCAGGAGGAGCTAGTCCCCATCCTTTCACTGACTACATCCCCCTGGGGCACGCATGCAACTGGGACTTGCGTCAGTAATCTTGGTGCAGAGTGAGCTCCTCTGATACATGCCCATCATCTGCTATGGAGGAGGCTGACCTGGCATATCAATCGCCTTGTCAGCTCTAACATGCCTGAGCTTCCAGAATGACATCCACTGACTCAGGGCTTTGAGCAAAGTGAGGCACAGCTGGGGACAAGGCTGAGGCACCCATCAAAGGCCAGGCGGTACTGGGCAGCCCAGGTTGGCTGACATGGAACCCTGGCGATGGGAAGGCCATGGGAGGTGAGCTCCTGGACATGCAGGAGGCAATAGTGGGACATATATGCAGGCTTCCCAGCAATGAGCATGGCCCAGGGCAAACGCACCAGTTATATCAACATCATGACTGAGGCTGGTCCAGGGATATAGGATTTGCCCTGCACTTGCAGGTGGCAGAAGGCTATGGGGCAGATGTTCGTAAATGTCATGTTTTCTCTTCTTCATCTCAATTGCTTTCTCCACGTTCTTCTGGGGAGGCATATAGTGTGAATAAGGTCATTAGTATTAAAGTCAAGCCAGACCTGAGCTCCTTTCCTGGATGGGCTGCTAAGAGCTACATGTGCTTGGGTGGAATGCTGAAGATTCTGAGTCACTTTCCTCATCTGTGAGGTAAGGGTACTAGCGCCTACCTCAGAGGTTTATTACTAGGGTTAAGTAATAAAATATATGTAAAGTACATATCTCAGTGCCTGGAATTCAGGAATCTGCTGTTCATTATAATAGGGCCTGTGATGATGCCAAGAGATGTAGAGCGGGGACCAGCAGGATTTGTGCCAGGACCAATTTCCTTTGGGGTGTCAAAGCAGGTATTCAGAAGGTGTTACAGTTCCAAAATATGCTTTCCTGGTCAAAAGCCCCTTTCTATCTTTGCTAATGACAAGTTAGAGGAGTTTGGTGGCCAACATGTCAGAAATGCCTCTGCCCAATGTACAGCTCTGCCCAGGCTACAGAAAGGCCCAATGGGACCTCTGTGAGGGAGGAACTCTGGAGGTGGCATGGACTCTGGAGAGGGATGGTCAGGCAGGGCAAAGTGCTTTTTGCAAAGGGTTATGCTTTTGGGGAGGGAAAGGGGGTAGTACCTGGGGTGCCCCCATGCCCATTCTCCTGAGCAGTGATGATGTCACAACAAGAACTCTGCTAAAACCCCCCAGTGGCAAATGCTGGATATCTACTGATCACATTCACTAGATTCTAAGTTCTTATTGGGGCACCTCCTCTCATGGTCTGGCCAAAACTTCCCAAGGAGCTAGCACAGTGACTGCCAACTTTTGAAACTGTCACACACTCCTTTTGTTTTCTCTCTCTTTTTTTCCCCATTGGAAAGACATTTCTTCTTTTTTCGTTTTCTTTAAATTTGCATACTCATTTCTCTCCATATTTGTCAAAATGTTAAAGGTGACTATTATTGTTATTTTGACAAATTAGGATTTTCTTGGTTGGAGATCTGTTGTTGTTGTTGACTGCTGGGGAGATGTGGAGCCTCCTAAGAATGTCATAAAGTCCGCCTGGGTGATCTTTGCTTAATTTCTCCCTGGGGTGCTTATGAGGGAAAGGGAGGGGAAGGTGGGAGGTGACATTCAAAGCAACTTCAGGGAAGCTGGAGGTAGCTGTTCAGGGCAGTGCTTGGAGAGGAGGGATATCTCACATTTCCCTTCTATCTCTGTTTCCAAGGGACAACTGATAGACAGGAGTTTAATCTGGGTGGGAGGCAGTCCACGAGGCACCCCTCCCCTTCTATTGCATTCTTTTGCATGATGTGGGACCTGAAGCCTGTCCCTGGTTCCAGCACCTCTCTTCTCTCTAGAACAAAGGCTGCTGAATCCTCAGGCCCTGAAGCTCTGAAATGGAATCATCATTTCTACATCTTCATGAAAGGGACCTCATTTGTCATAAATCTCATGGATATGAAAGTCACCACCCTGCAGGTCTTCTTGGGCCGGGACATCATCCCCTTTTACTTCTGAGATCCAACGGAACCTAAACCAGTATTCTGACTGGGCTGGGAACAGCAAGAAAAGAATGGAAGAATGCAAGACACTTACTTTTATAAATATAGAAACTACCACCAATCCATTAGGGCTCTTTGCAGCTTCTGTGACATTTGTATACAACTCATGGTTATAGTGGATGAGCTGCACCTGGCAGGAGGGAAAAACAAGAGTGAGAAACAGTACCCTGGCATGAAGAGGTGTGAGGCACAGCATATCCACTCTACAGACGGGTTAACTATAAGGTATGTTGTAGAACAATTGTAAAGGCAATCTTGTAATCGAAAGGGATTCAGGGAGGTTTGTGTGTCTGTATGTATGTGTGTGTGTGTGTGTGGAGGGTGGATAAAATGCATACACCCACAGCGTATGCATATACAAAAGTACCCATACATATTTGCAAATGTTTTCTGCTAACAATCATGCCTTTAATAAGCTCAGTGCCCATCTGGCTCTGGCTCCATCCCAGGACATTTCCCCTAAAGTGTGTGTAAAGTGAATTTCTCTTATTAAGAGTGGAACTGCCCTGTAGGGGCGGACGTGCTCTCCTGGCTGCGTCAACAGCTGCTGCTGGCACTGAGTGAATCTTCCTCCCGGCCCTGGGTGAGCAGGGAATGGTTAGGTTCTGAGTCAGCCCAGGAATTCTGAGAGGACCGTGGCCAGTCTGTGAGATTCAGCATTTCTGATAAAGAGAGAGTGATGGCTCAGGCTTTTGATGCCCCAGCCTGCCAAGATCATCTGATTGTGCAGGACTCAACTTCCTCCTTGAGCAGTAAAGATTAGCATTCTGCTTATTGAGCCTTTGTGCATAGTTAGTGTGGGAGTCTCGGATCTGGGCTCCACTAAACTAGGTTTTCCCTCTTTCACCTAATTTTTAAAAAATGCCTGTATAAGAAATTGTGAAATACAGCATTCATACGTGTTCAAACTAGTGTCCCACCAATATTTAGCCACATGAATAATTTACTCTATCTCACTGAGACTTGATTGCTTCCTCTGAAAAACAGGTGTGATCGTTTCTTCTTAGAATTCATTGCAGGCTGTGGTTTTAAAATAGATTTTTAAAAAAACAGTATGGAAGTATAAGTTTTGTAACAAACTAAAAAAAAATGATATTTCCTCCCCCCAAGTCTGTGTAATCCCAGCCCAGGCAATACGACTATTAAAGCATATATCCTTCCAGATATTTTTTTGTGCTTATAGATCACACACATATACGTGGAGGGTTTAAGAAATAATAAAGGATTTAGGATCTATAAATTCCTAGGATCTAGGATCCTAGAAATTATCTAGGATAGATAACTTCCTAGAAACATACAACCTACCGACACTGAAACAAGAAGAAATAAAAACCTTAACATATGAATACATATAAAGAGACTGAAGTAGTAATCAACTCCCGTACCTTCAACAAAGAAAAGCCCTGGACCAGATGGCTTGTGGGGTGAATTCTACCAATCATTCAAAGAATTCATAGGGATCCTTCTGAAACTCTTCCAAAAATGGGAAGAAGAGAGAATACTTCCAAACTTATGAGGCCAGCATCATCCTGATACCAAACAAAGCCCGATGCTTTAAGAAAAGAGAACTACAGGACAATATCCCTAATGAGCATAGATGCAAAAAACTTCAGTGGAACACTAGCAAGCTGAATTCAACAGCACATTGAAAGGATTATACATTAGGACGCCTGGGTGGCTCAGCGGTTAAATGTGTGTCTACCTTTGGCTCAGGCCGTGATCCCTGAGTCCCGGGATCAAGTTCCGCATCAGGCTGTCTGCATGAAGCCTGCTTCTCCTCTTTCTTCCCATGTCTCTGGCTCTCTCTGTGTGTCTCTCATGAATAAATAAAATCTTTTTTTTTTTTTTAAAGATTATACATCATGACCAAGTAGGATTGATTCCTGGGATGCAAGGATGGTTTAATGTATGTAAATCAACCAGGGTAGTACACTGCATTACCAGAATGAAAGATTAAAACCACATGCCCATCTCAATAGATTCAGAAAAAGCATCTGACAAATTCACCATCCTTCATGATAAAAACTCTCAACAAAACAGATATAGAAGGAACTTAACCTCAATGCAATAAAGGCCATACCTGAAAAGCCCATAGCTTACATATAATCCATGGGGAAAGACTGAAAATTTTTCCTTTTAGACAGGAATACCCACTCTTGCCACTTCTAGTGCTAAGTTCTGGGTAGAGCAATTAGATAAGAAAAAGAAATAAAAGGCATCCAAAACAGAAAGGAGGAAGGGAAATGGTCTCTGCAGATGAAACAGTTATGTATGTAGAATACACTGAAGATTTGCCCACAACAAAAAACTGTTGCCACTAATAAATGAGTTCAGTGAAGTTGCCTGATACACATTCAGTATACAAAAATTCATGTCATTTCTATAGACTAACAATGAACTCTCTGAAAAGGAAATTAATAAAGCCAATCCCATTTACAATAGCAACAAAAATAATAAAGTACAATTGACCTTAAACAACATGGGTTTGAACTGAGCTGGTCCACTTATATGCATTTTTTGGGATAAATACAGTAAAATATTGTAAATATATTTTCTCTTATGATTTTCTTAATTGAATTTTATTTTCTCTAGCTTACTTTATTGTAAGAATACAGTAATGTACAAAATATGTGTTAATTGGCTCTATGTTATCAGTAAGCCTTTCAATCAACAATAAGCTATCAGTAATTAAGTTTTCATGAAATCAAAAGGTCTACAGGGATTTCTGACTGCATGGGGGGTTGGGACTCCTAATGCTCCCATTGTTCAAGTGGGTCAGCTGTACTTAGGAATAAGCTTAATCAAAGAAGTGAAAGATTTGTACAATGAAAACTAGAAAATAGTGATGTAGGAAATTAAAGAAGACAGATAAGTGGAAAGACATCTCGTGTTTATGGGTTATTGTTAAAATGTTCATATTATTATTCTGTTCAATCTCTATCAAAATTCCAATAGCATTCTTTACAGAAATAGAAAAAAATCCTAAATTAATATGGAACTGCAAAAGACTCCGAATAGTCAAAGCAATCTTGAATAAGAACAAAGCTTTCTGATTCCACAATATACTTCAAAGCTATAGTAATAAAAAAAGCATGATCTGATATAAAAACATACACAAAGACCAGTGGAACAGAGTAGAGGGCTCAGAGATAAATCCACATACTTAGAGTCAACTAATCTTTGACAAGGATGCCAAGAATATGCAATGGGCAGAGGATAGTCTCTTTAATAAAGGTTGTGGGGGGGAAACTGGATATCCCCTGAAGAAGAATGAAACTGAACTGTTATCTCATATCATATAAAAATTAACTTAAGCCAGATTAAAGATTTATATATCAGACCTGAAAAAAAATAGAAAACTAGTAGAAAAAAAATAGGGAAAAAGCTTCTTGACATTCATTGGTCTTGGCAATGATTTTTTGGTCATGATACCAAAAAGTACTGGCCCAAAAGCAAAAGTAGACAAGTGGACTGTATCCAATTAAGAAGCTTCTGCACAGCAAAGGAAATAATCAAAACAGTGAGCAGGCAACCTACAGAGTAGGAGAAAATATCTGCAAACCAAGTATCCGATAAGACGTTGATATGCATATTATACAACTCAATAGCAAAAAGACCAAATAACCTGGTTAAACATGGGCAAAGGACTTGAATTGACATTTCTCAAAATGAGACATATATATGGCCAATAGGTACATGGAATGGTGCTCAACATCACCAGCCATTAGGAAAATGCAAATCAAAACCACAATGAAATATTACCACACACTTATTAGAATGGCTATTATCGAAAAGGTAAGAGATTACAAGTGTTGGCGAGGATGTGGAGAAAAGGGAACCCTTGTACATTGTTGGTAAGAAGGTACACTGGCATATCACTATTGTGGAAAACAATATGAGGTTCCTCAAAAAATTAAAAACAGAATTGCGATATGATCCAGTGATCCCACTTCTGGGTATGTATCCAAAGCAAATGAAATCTGGATCTCAAAGAGACATCTGCAGTCCCATGTTCACTACAGCATTATTCACAACAGCCAAGATATGGAAATAACCTGTTTTTATTGATGAATGAATGGATAAAGAAAATCTGTAAAGAAAAATAAGATGGAATATTATTTATCCATAAAAATGAAGGAAATCCTGCTATTTGCGACAACATGGACGAATCAGGACAACATCATGCTAAGTGAAATAAGCCAGACCCAGAAAGACAGGTACCATATGATTTCACTTATAGAATCTCAAATAGTTAAGCTCATAGAAATAGAATAGCTTGGTGATTTTCAGGGGCTGGGGAAACAGTAATGAGATGTTGGTCAAAGGGTACAAAGTTTCAATTATGCAAGATACAGGAGTTCAAGGGTTCTGAGTACAGCCTGGTGATGATAGTTAGCAATATTGTATACTTGAAATTTGCTAAGAATATAGATCTTAAATGAAAACTTCTTTACACACACACACAATAGTAACTATGTAGAGTTGATGGATATGTTATTTAGTTTGGTAATCTTTTCTCCATATATTAATATATCAAAACATCAAATTGTATACTTTAACATATACAATTTTTATATGTAAAGGAAATCTCAAAGTTATTAAAAATAAAAAAATGAAAAAACCCAATAACAATGGAATCATTTCCAATTATGATTCTGAACTTGATGATTTTTAAATTTAAAAAATAGTTTGTGGCTATCTTTATAAGTCAGTGTGTATAGAGCTACCTAAGTTTTTATAATATCTATAGAATTTTCTATCGCTTGAATGCCCCATGACACATTTAACCATCCTCTCGCTGGCTTTCAGGTTGTTTCCATTTTTTCTTCTGTCTTGTAAACAATGTCACAGCAAGCTCAGCACATATCTTTCCGTAGCAGTGTGAACATTTTCCACAGGCTTATTTGAAAATATAATAAGATAGTGCATGTAAAAGTGATTTGTGACTCTGAAAAAGTCTAGGTGTACATTATTACCAATATCCTGTATTGCATTAAAAAAAGGAGGTGAGGTTCTAGAAGTTGAGACAGTCCATGATAAAAAAAAAAAAAAGGCTTTTCTTTGATCTTTGGAAAAACCACCTCTAACAGCGGTCTGCAACCTTCACTGTGCATTGAAATCACCTGGATGCTTTTAATACCCACCTGTGCCTGCTCCCCCAATTCTGATTTAATTGACTTGGAGTGGGAACAGGGAACTGAGATTTGTTAAACGCTCTCCAGCTAGCGGGCAGCTGGAGTGGAGAACCAGTGCAACAGAATCAATGATCATCCATATCCCATCAATGCCCAATCAGGTGGATGGAACCTTGGATCTGAGAATACCCTGAACATCTTGAGTCATTAGAGCTTTTCATGGAGAGAGCATGGTTTTGCTGCTCTTGAAATATCCTATTTGCTTATTGCTTTTTCACTTCTTGTGCATTTTGCCAATGGTGGCAGATGGCAGCTATTCTGCAATCAGAAAGGCAACCATGGGCAGGGGCTGGCAAATATGCTTTGCCTGTGCAGAGTTTGTCAGGAAGGGTTTTCAGCCCTATGCTTATCATTTGCTTCCCTCTCATCTCCCTCACTGCCCCCACCTCCAGGCAGGACTTTGTGCAGGTGAAGAAGCATTGCCATGTGGAAGAACCAGGAGCTGTGGGGGACCTATCATACCTCCCTTCAGTGTTGAATAAGCTTCTTAATGAGAATCAAAACACATCCTGCCATCTGCTAAAATCTTCCCACCAGGTGACCTACAAAACCACCTGGGGATGTGCCAGTGCTTTAAGGCATGTCTTGAAATTTTAGCATGTTCTGAGAATCAGGCATTGGAGAGTTGGGAATTGGAAGGTGGTCCAGTGGAATGGTTCTTCTCTCCAACTCACATGACTGAAAAATGCAGGAAGAAGTCCCTTGAGCCATTGGGTGAACTGCAGGGTGGCATTCTGCAGGGGTCAGGGACTGTGAGAAAGGGGCTGGCAAGTATAAAGGTGGGGCTGTGCTCCGCTCTAAGCTTAAATTGACACATTTAGAATTTTGATCTGATGTCTTGCCTCCTCATTGTTCCAAGGTAACTTGGCTAGGATTGGTACCACGAGTTTCGGTTTCTATTAGGAGCTACTGGTGGCCTGCTTCTTACATTAGGTTGAACCATATGAAATTGACTCATGGTGATTTTATAGAGTTAATATAATCTTAAAATGTCTTCCCTCTCCCAAGGCACATAAATTAGATGTTAAAAAGACCCATAGTGCTTTTCTACTTAATGCACAGTGCTTGATAGAAATGTAGAATCTTGAGCCCTCCCCTAGATCTCCTGAATGAAAATCTGTATTAAAAAAAAAAAAAACCCTAGTGATTTGAATGCATGTCAAACTTTGAAAAGTACTGTTTTAATGCAATGAAACGCCGGGACACCTGCACCCCGATGTTTCTAGCAGCAATGTCCACAATAGCCAAACTGTGGAAGGAGCCCCGGTGTCCATCGAAAGATGAATGGATAAAGAAGATGTGGTCTATGTATACAATGGAATATTCCTCAGCCATTAGAAATGACAAATACCCACCATTTGCTTCAACGTGGATGGAACTAGAGGGTATTATGCTGAGTGAAATGAGTCAATCGGAGAAGGACAAACATTATATGGTCTCATTCATTTGAGGAATATAAATAATACTGAAAGGGAATAGAAGGGAAGGGAGAAGAAATGGGTAGGAAATATCAGAAAGGGACACAGAACATAAAGACTCCTAACTCTGAGAAACGAACTAGGGGTGGTGGAAGGGGAGGAGGGTGCCAGGGGTGGGGGTGACTGGATGACAGGCACTGAGGGGGGCACTTCATGGGATGAGCACTGGGTGTTATTCTATATGTTGGCAAACTGAACACCAATAAAAAATAAATTTATTAAAAAAAAAGAAAAAAAAAGAAAAGTACTGTTTTAGCAGATACCATTGGTTGGTTAGCAGAGAGCCCTGTTTGGTCTGGGAGTTCACTGCTCTTCTGGTTCAGTTAGGCTGGGTTGAGGGGTAATACTTTAAAATCCCAATCCTACAAATTCAGAATTTTTAATAATTTGGATGAGCACTAAGATGTAGTTTGAGCCTCAACTTTGGGGCTTACTCAAGGTAATCAGCATCTAACATGAAAGAGGTGGCAGTAAATGGATGTCTGACCTCGAGCAAGTGTAAGGCAACTTAAGACAGCAGGGACAGTGTACCAAGTGCTTGCAAAGGCAAACTCTTTGGGTGTTCTTAGCTAATAGTGACTAATAGCTCATTAAGCACCAAGTTTAGTTATTCATTAAAGAGATGCCCCAAGGGCTTCTGCAAACCTACTTGGGATTACCATGCAAAGGAACTAACCCTGGATTACAGGAGATTATTTTATTGTCTTGACTTAATAATATCGACAATTGCCCTCACAGAGATTTCTGGAAATGCAAGACTAAGAAATAGCTGTCTTAGAGGAAGAAATAAGATATTATTTTTTTCATGATGTTCGGCTCAGACCTTGATACTAGGATCTAGCACATTCTCTGAACTTAAGTCGTTCGTGACCTGATGTGACTCTTCCTAGCATGGCACTAGCTTGAACCTTGTGTTCTTATCCCAGAACATGCTGCCACATTCGATCCTTTATAGGCACCTGGAATTCACTTGTTCAAAAATTCTTGGAGGGCCAACTCATGTGCTGAGGCCAGCTGTATAAGACTGATGAAGTCCTTGACTTTCTAGGGATAATTTCACATAGTATCAAGAGCTTTGAAGGAAAAAAAACAAGACTTTGGCTTGCAGTGTGAATGTCAGTAGTGGGAAAAATGGTGGCAGGGCGTGTGGCAGTGGGAACCATGTCAGGTAGTGTATAGTTGGTGAAGGCCTGTCTGCAGAGGTGACATCTGAGCTGTGTTCTGATGACGAAAAGGAGCTGGGCATGGAAGATTGGAGGGAGGCAACCTCACCAGCTGAGAGCACAGCCTCTGCAAAGGGGTAGGGACAAATGGCTGATCATGGCTAGGGAAGAGTGTAGGTGCCTCAGGATGGGACCAGCTCACGGAAGGCTTTGTAGAGAATGGTAAGGAGCTTTGCCTTTATTCCAAGTGCTTCCTTTTGGAAGTCACTGGTTTTAAGGAAGAAATCAGTTGATGGGATGAGCATTTTTGAAAGATTTCCCAGGGCAGAGTGGAGACAGAGAAGATCTTCCCTCCCCTTCTTTGCCTTATAGCTGAGCTCTGGTCTCATCTTCTGTAGGATATCTTTCATGAATCACTGACCTTGAACATCAAAGGTAGCTCCTCTTTGCTCCTCTTGTCCAGGGGGCAGTTTCAAAATATTTTACTGCTGGGATGGCATGAGTACTGAGTGTTCAGAACAGATGTAAGCTGTAGACAACTGGTACAATCACATGGGTGCTGAACGTCATTGTTGACATTAGTCACCATCATCATTTGTTGACAATGATCACCAACACTTGCTGCACATTTATTTGTGCCAGACAAAATGCAGCAGTATCGTCACCTCATTTAACCCTCACAAAAGTCCACAAGTTGTGCCATTCTGTCCATCTGAGTCATGGGGACACTGGGCCTCCAAGGGATGCTTTGCTCAAGGGAGTGGAAAGAGTTGGGATTGCACTATGCCTGCAGAGTTTACACTCTACTCACACTCATGCACCATGTTATTTAGAAATTATTCCTCTCTCTACCTTTGAATAAATATCTCAAGGGCAGGTATATCATTTATCATATGATATCCCCTATGCCTGTCACAGGACTTGCTTGGAAGAGATATTGGCAATGTTTGCTGAAGGAGTCCTAATTCTGCATCCTGGAACTTATTTTTCCTGGAAGGGACCTCAGAGGAAACCCAGGCCAGCCACTTCTTTTTTTTTTTTCTTCTTTTTTATTTTTAAGATTTTATTTATTTATTCATGAGAGACATACAGAGAGAGGCAGAGACACAGGCAGAGGGAGAAGAAGGCTCCCTGTGAGCCCGATGCGGACTCAATCCCAGGACCTCAGGATCATGACCTCAGCCAAAGGCAGACGCTCAACCACTGAACCACCCAGGTGCCAGGTGCCCCTCAGCCACTTCTTTTAAAAATGAAGAGATTGAAACCAGAGAGGAGCTTGCCCAAGATCATATAGTCAATCATACAATCATTCATTCAACAAGCTTTTATGGACCAACTATTAGATGAGGGAGAGTAATGCAAGTTGAAGTCCAATAGGGAGGTGGGGCCAGAGCACGAATAGCCAGGCAGGCCAAGCTAAGGGGTCTGGATTTCATTTTAAGGGTGATGGAGAATTGTGTTTATGACTATACTCCTAAGACTACAGGCAAAGCTTCTGTGCTCCGTCGTGGAAGTGAGGAGCCTGACAGACATCGGTCTTTGATGGCAACTATCAGCTTCCAAGCTGATAGAGAAGTTCCTATCTTTACTAAACAAGCAGAACTACTGAAAGCAAGCTTCCAAGTCAATAGTAAGCTATCCTTGTCATTGGTTAGGCTGAGAGCAGCCCGTGCTGTAAAGGTCTCAAACGGAATTCACACTTTGCAACAACAAGGTGATTCACGGGTGCATGCCAGGCTGCAGCTCGCTCACCCTTCACGCCTCAGCAGAGCGACCAGCTGTGTTCTCAGACCCTGATGTAGACACCTTAGTCTTTCCCAGCGTGATGCTCCATTAGCAGGAGCCCCTAAGTGAACTCAGGAAAGAGCTGCCTTGTAGTGGAAGAGTACTGACATGGCATTCAGAGCGATGACACCCCCACCTTAATTACCCCTGCTTAAACACCTCAGTGGCTTTTCATTGCTTCTGAGACAAAGACCCAAATCTGAGCACAAGCCTTGCGCTTTGGCCTTGGTCACTAAAAGTGACCTTTTAGTTTCCTTGTACACTGTGCTCCCTCATTCCCTAGTGCCTGTGCATATACTGTTCCTTCTACCTAGGACGCCCTTCCCTCCGCACTGTGCCTGCCTTTTCTTTACAAACTCCTTTAGATCTGAGCTCAAGGGTCACCTCTTGAGAGAGATCTCCATAACCCATGCTCACAGCATCCGGTGCCTCTCCTCTTTGAAACATAGCACAGTTTTCTTTCAATTTATTGTGCAATTAGTTAATCATATGCCACTTTCATTATGGTGACTTAGAGCTTCATTCAGGCAAGGATGGGTCCTTGTGATGTCCCCATGCCCAGTACAGAGCCTGGCACGTATGAGCCACGTAGAAACAATTGTTAAATGAATGAAGCTACGCAAGCTGGCAGTAATACAATAAAATGTGATGTCCTGAGGGACAAGGAGAACAAGGTGCTTGGCTGAGCTGGTAAAGGAACAGCCTGGAATCCTAAAGAGAGTATCTCTAATGGAAACTCGCCCCTGGGCACCCTTGGGCAAGGCAGGCCTCTCATTTATAAACAGGGATAATAATATTAACTACTTCACAGAACTGTGGTGATGATTTCCTGAGACAAAATATATAAAGCATTTAGCCCAGGGCCTGGCATCTCATATGCACTCAATAATTAGCTATTCAGAATTACTAAACAAGCAATCGATAATAGAGCTTTCAGCTTCTGCAGAAATAGAGGGTAGGTGTGTGCAGCCCCCTCTTCTGGATCCTCACTTTGAGCCTGTTCTCTCCAGGAAGCTTGAGCAAGATGCTGCCTATTCAGAACCTGGATCGTTTTCCAATTGACCTTGTCCTATTCAGACACGTATAGAGCATCCCATGTTCCAGGCACCAGACAAGGTGGGAGCTTTTAAAGAGAAACGTATCCCTGGTGGCTCATACTCTAATTGAGAGGTTGGCAGGCTTTCCATAGAGTCAGATAGTAAATAAATTCAGCTATGTGGGTTATATGCTCTCTGTCACAACTCTTCAAGTCTGCTTTGGTATAAAAGGCACCACAGACAACATATAAAAGAATGGGCATCTCTGGGTTCCCACAAAACTCTATCTACAAAAATGGGTGGCAGGCTGTGGTTTGCCAGCCCTGCCAGTTTAAATTTGAGAGATGAATACAAAACTTCAAGAGCATACATTACCCAGTAAGTGTTCTATGGAGATAGGAAGGAAATACATATTGAAGGAATACCAATAGCAACCTCTTCCTTCCCTTTAAATGATGACTCCCACTGTCACATTTCTATAGCCCTTTAAACTTTTTTTTTTTTTTTTTTTTTTGCCCTTTAAACTTTTTAAGGGCAGATCCAACTCAGGAGTGTTTGATTCCAGTCAAGACACAAGTCCCACCCATCATCTCGTATGCCAGGCCCCAGGTATCCAGAAATGAGCACCAGATATTCAATTTTCCTCCAGGAGCTCGTCCATATTATCCCATTTGTTCCTGAAATAGGCAAACGATGAAACAAAGGCACAGCGAGGTTAAACTACTCTTCCGTGGTCACATAGCCAAGTGCTCCTGGGACACTCTGCTTTTGGGTGTACACATATTTTCCTTCCACAAGAAAGGAAAGAGGAAGGGCTCCTGGGTGGCTCAGTGGTTGAGTGATCCCACGATCCTGGGGTCAAGTCACACATTGGGTTCCTTGCAGGGAGCCTGCTTCTCCCTCTGCCTGTATCTCTGCCTCTCTCTGTGTGTCTCTCATTAATAAATAAATAAAATCTTAAAAAAAAGAAAGGTGCTTTATATTTGAGGGCAGATCACATTTCAACAGCTGTTGCTGGAACAACAATCATAAGCTAGAATTTATTCATAGTGGGTCATTATCAAGTTTGTCTTTGCGTGGAAGAGCACACACAGTCTATGGAGGAGAAGGTAGTTTGATATTGGCCAACTGCCACATTCTCGCCCTAAGGTTTGGCAATTATCACCAGTTTGCCTGGCGACTGATCATCGCCTCCATTTTAAGATGCAGAATGCAATTATAGCTACAGACAAAAGAAGTGCTTATAATTTCATTGACTAAGGACCCCCAAATGTGGTCCAGCTATCATAGCAACCTTTAAAGCCAGAGTGAGATATGGTATTTTCCCCCCAGAAGATAACAAAACCTGGATTTTTAAAGCATGGTGTTTTTCACTGAGTTGTATGACAGTTGGTGCAAGTGTAGATGTACACTGGTGTGCAGGAGGCTGCTGGAAAAGGCACTGCTTTGAATCCAGCCAGATGCCTCTTCTGTTCAAATAACCGCAGGCTGGTTGTCTAGCACTTCTCTACTTTAGTTTCTTCATCTGTAATATGGGGATGCGCCTAGGGACTGTCATGAGGATAAAACAAAAACATCCACTACACAGTCTTTCAGGAAATAGGCAGGGTATAGGCAAACATGCAGAATAAATGAGGTGACACGTACAAAGCACCACACAGATGAAAGGCAGTTCCAATGTTCCTTCTTTTTCCTTCCACAATGCAAAGATTGAACACACTTTCCTTCTTACTAGTTTTCTGGACTTGAAATCTGTTGTCACAAAACAAACCGCATGCCAAGGATCTTCTGGAGCGTTCTCTCTTCTGAAGATACATATTTCTCACACGTTTACCAAGAACCACTAAGTTAGGCTATTCCCTGATGCTTTTTTTTCCTTCCCCTGAAACATTCTGAAATAGCTGTTTCTAGAAGCCAAACTCTCTTCCTATGATCCTTTCTTCAAAGCATCTGTAACCTTTCCCACTCTCATGAAAGAAGCTGCAGAAAGCCAGAGCAGGTTGCTGTCCTGTAATGAGGTCTGGATCCTCCCGGAAGTGGCTTTAGGCAGTAGCTGCTACCTGTTAGGATGGAAAGGTGAGGTCTGCAGATATGTTTTGAACCTTGGCTGATTTTAATTAATGCTTTGCATCCTGCTACCCACACTTCACTGCTTTTGTCCTCTTCATCTGCATTCAGCTACTTTCTGCCTATGCTCCCATGACCTCAAATGCATCCCAGCAAAGGGCACAGAGGAGGCTCATTCACTGGCTCTGGAGTTAAATGTTCTGGGTTGAAGCCCTGGCTTATTTATTTAGACTCTTTGAGCCTCGATTTCTTCTCATGCAAAAATGTGACTCCAACATAACCTCGCAAATAGTCGGGATGAAGAGATGAGTTAAAGCATGTAAACAAGCAGGGAACCTGAGTGGCTCAATGATTGAGCATCTGCCTTTGGCTCCGGTCATATTCCCAGGGTCCTGGGATCGAGTCCTGCATCGGGCTCCCCACAAGGGAGTCTGCTTCTCCCTTGGCCTGTGTCTCTTCCTCTCTTTCTGTTCTCTCATGAATAAATAAATAAAATCTTAAAAAAAATGTAAACAAGCTAACGTGTATAAATGAGATAAAGCAGACTTTAGAAGCTGTGTCTGGCACAAAGCAACTCCTCAAATGGGGGGTTTGGTTATTACTATTAGACATCTATGGCCTAGATAAGGGACCCGAGAAGCCCAGAAGGATGAAGGAACCTCTTACATTCCATAGGTAACAGCCAGCGCCCAGCTGAGAACACTTGGAGACTATATTTCTTTTTTTTTTTAAGATTTTATTTATTTATTCATGAAAGACAGAGAGAGAGAGAGAGAGAGAGAGAGAGAGAGAGAGAGAGGCAGAGACACAGGCAGAGGGAGAAGCAGAAGCAGGCTCCATGCAGGGAGCCCGACGTGGGACTCGATCCCAGGTCTCCAGGATCACATACTGGGCCGAAGGTGGCACTAAACCGCTGAGCCACCCGGGCTGCCCAGAGACTGTATTTCTTGTGGATGTGGTTGGTCTATTATTCATGTTAGTATCTTTATCTTACTGTCATCTGCTGCCAGAAAATTCTACCAGTTTTTTATTTCTGTAGTTCATATTATGAAAACTGTAGATGTGCTGGACAGATCGTCTCCCATTGCTAGCCTCACGGTCATCCTTAGGGAAGAGCTTGTCCTCAGGGTGAAAAATCCATGTTCTGGTACTTTCAGCTCATTTTTGTTCAATGCTTATTGAATAAGGAACTCCAGAGCCCACATCAGGAGTGTTAATGAAGGCTCCCTTTGTTCTAATTATTGTAGGGACATGTTTTATGGTTCCTTTGGTTAAGATAAGAATCATTTTTCTACTTCTGGTACCCACAGAAAAGTCTTGCCCCAAATGGGTTTTTAAGTATGTTTCATAAGGCTTTTAAGGGGCAGCTAGGCCACTGTCTCTTACAACCATATATATAAGAAGCCTAAACAAATATTAGCTAATGAAAACCAATATTATGGGGAAGCCCGGGTGGCTCAGTGGTTTAGCGCCTCCTTTGGCCCAGGGCGTGATCCTGGAGACCCGGGATTGAGTCCCACGTCGGGCTCCCTGCATGGAGCCTGCTTCTCCCTCTGCCTGTATCTCTGCCTCTCTCTCTCTCTCTCTCTGTGTCTCTCATGAATAAATAAAATCTTAAATAAAAAACCAATATTATGTTAATAATGATTTTTATTATTATTTTACTTTATATTTTTATTTTATGTACTTTATTATTATATAAATTCAGAGGTAATTTGGTTGAATGAAGTGGGGTGGGGGAGAACCATGAACATTTCAGGAGGGATGACCTACATTTAAGTCACACCTACACCAAATTAATATCCATTGTAGTGGAATTATTTCTCATCTCAGCCCAAGAACATAGCTTTAACAGTTGAGTCTTTTGACTTAACTGATGCGATAGCTGGTCTTGCGTGTCTTAGACATCATAGAAAATATTAAGTTACTTCTGTTTTTTGTCCTGCAGAAAATGACTTCAGGTTTGAACTTACAAAAGAAGAGTCCAGTGCTTCAACCTGGTGGCCAGGATATCTTTGCCTGAGGTCTGACCTCTGGATGTAGACAAGGAAAGCAGCCTCCAAATAACAACATGATGGCATGGGCCAAAGCATGTCCATGGGAGACTGAGTCACACTCTGAAAACTTCCTTCTCTATTGCTTGGGGCCACCACCCACAGTGCAATGTGAATGATGTTCCAGGGGACCATGGTGTAAAGTTTCTATCCTTCCACAGTTATTTGTAGATGTTTATGGACTCACTAGTTTAGATATAATTGAACAGAAGAGACACACGCTCTGTTAAATATCCACAGGCAATGACCATTACTAGGTCCTCTGTAGCAGGTGCACACCAAGGGCTTGACCCAAAACACTTCTGAGCTCCACTTTGCAGTTGGTTCTGGGATTAGCCAACCACACAGAGGAGCAGCCCAACTCTCCTTGGTAATTAGAGGCAGCTGTGTGGTGGTACTGGATGATGTGAGGGCCTCAGAATCTCAAATTCTTGTACACAGAGTCCAAGCTCTGTGCCTTACTTGCTTTGTGACCTCAGGTTATCACCTAATATTTTTCTGTCTCAGTTTCCTGATCTGTATCATGAGGATAGCCACTTGGGCCTTCTAGGCTTTTGGGAAGGATTTGAAAAGACAATGGATTACATATCTGGGTGTATTTTCAGCATGCGGCACGGTGCTTGGCGTATTCTATGTACTTAGATATTGAAGGGAGAAATGCACGTATGAAAATCCTTCATATACACAATTTCCTTTTTATTCTTAATGCTGGGGGACTCAGTCTTCTCAGGATCCCAATAAATAATTCATACAGGTATCCTGGTGGTGGTAGTAGCTGGGGTGGGGAGGTGGGGGCTCCTTGGATGAGTCTTTAGTGGAAAAAGAAAACCGCTCATCTGGAGAATAGTGAGATTCTTCTAGGGGCAATAGCAGAGGTTAAATTAGGACACATTACAGAGGCAGAACTTGTTGCTCCAGGTTCTCGGACCAGAGCAAAGGAACCACTGGGCCAAGAGTAAAGCCCTTTTTTTTCTCAGATTCCGATTCTATAAGCAAGTAACTCTATCACGAATTTGATGACACGTTATTTAGCTACATCTGGTTTCTGCAGTCTGTAAACAAGCCATCATGGAAGGAGGAAAGATGAGATACTCACAGACCTCTTGCAAACCCCCATATTCAGTCAGTGTTAATTCAGAAGAGTTACTTTTGATAAGTACTCTCCTGCCTGTCGTATTAATGGAAATCGAAACACAACCTCTATTTGATAAGAGAGGAGTGTTTTTTTCTCCTCTTGTAAATCAAGCTGTGGAGCAATTTGGATAAAATGTTCCTAAGCCCCGGCTTTATTTTGTACACATTAATTGCATAAAGTGTAATGCTTAACTAGATATGCACACTTTCAAAACCATTAAATATACATAAACACCATCCATAGTGGATTGACTCTGGGGATGAAGAGTAGAAAGAGCCCCCAGCTGACAGTCAAGGGGGCTGGATTTTAAAGGACAGTTCATCACTCAGTAGTTGGGTGGGTTCCTGCTCCTTTTGAGCCCCAGGTCTTCATCTGGAAAACATGGAGATTTCAAGGATAGGGTTTTGTGATTTTTCTAAAAAATGTGCATGGGTGGGAGGTGTGGGCTGTTGCCTCCTGAGCTTCTGTCAAGATCAATTAAGTCACATAAAACTGAAACCAAATATTTTTATTTGAAATGTTGAAATGAAAGCTTATGTGAACTGTTGAAGTGAAAGTTGCAGTAGGCAGCATGCATAAGCCTGTGGTTGCAAATGGAATGACTATAGGGGGCCAGGGAGGTTGATAAGAGAAGGGGGCCAAGGAGTACCTATGTGCAAGTCAGGAACCATCTCTGGGCTTCCTGGATGCCAGACTGTGGCCTCTGGTTTGATAGTGTTTAAGCCAAACCAAATCAAACCCACACAAAACGAAATATCCCAAACCCAAGAACTGACTCCCATGTTTTCATTCATTTGTTCCTTCAGTGAATACTTATTTGTACCTCCCATGTATCAGGCATTGTGTTGGACATGAGATGATAAATGAAAACAGAGGCAGAAGGAAGCACATGTACAAAGGTTTTGTGGCTGGGGCACAGCCACAAGTAGAAATGGCTGGAGTCTAGAAGGAAAGATGACCTAGGAGAAAAAGGTAGGGACTGCACTCATACCCAGTCTTGGAGATCCTAGTAAGAACTTTGCCTTTATCCTAAGAAAGATGGAAAGTAATCAGAAGTTTTAAGATCAAGGAAAGGTTATGTATGAAGTGATAGAGAATGGTGATAATATCAGATTTGTTTTTCTCATGGAACACTGAACCAAAAACTATGAAGAGAAATCTGTAAATATAGGAAACTCTTCACTATAGCACTTTTCTTTTTTTTAAAATAATAAATTTATTTTTTATTGGTGTTCAATTTGCCAACATACAGAATAACACCCAGTGCTCATCCTGTCAAGTGCCCCCCTCAGTGCCCGTCACCCATTCACCCCCACCCCCCGCCCTCCTCCCCTTCCACCACCCCTAGTTCGTTTCCCAGAGTTAGGAGTCTTCATGTTCTGTCTCCCTTTCTGATATTTCCTACCCATTTCTTCTCCCTTCCCTTCTATTCCCTTTCACTATTATTTATATTCCCCAAATGAATGAGACCATATAATGTTTGTCGTTTTCCTCACTATGGTGTTGGGCTCTTCTAGGTTCTCAGTGAGCCAGGCATTCCCAACCCTGGAATCAGATCACCCCAATTTAATAGCATAACTCATGTCATGGTGCTTGATAAGTTAAAAATAATTTGAATATCTGCTTAAATTTTTTAACCTTCAAGGATGCTGGAAATTATTTCGTGATTTTTTTTCTAAACAAAAAGAGAATTAAAAGAACAATATAAAATTCAGATAACAGGGAATAGGACACCCTCAGACAAGCTTCTGAAAAATCAGGAAAAGTATTCAGAAAGATTATAAGAGATGAGTAATGAGTACAAAACAACTTTTGGCAAATGCAGAGAAGTATTAGCTTATTCCAAGAAATAAGATAAGGCCAGCCAATCACTATAAAACAAATGGCAAAAAAAAACAACAACAACAACAAAAACAAAACAAAAAACAAAAAACCACCCAATCCCCCAAACCCTAACAAACAATAAAGCTAATGCTACTTATAAGAAAAAGTACAAAAGCAATAATTCAGGATCTAATCTGAATGATGCACGGATGGCCATGTTGATTCCAGGCTATTGCTGCAATTTACAAGAAGCTAAATGCCAGAGGACAGTGGGATCTGTTTTGAGGGTTCTTGCATGCCACACAGGGAGGAGGGAGCCACAGACACATGCCACATTGAAAAAGAAGGAAGAAATTATGGCTGCTGATGGATTCACTGGCCAGAGTGACCTAGTCCTAGAATCCAGCCCTCCCTCTGCTACCCAGGCAGTGTTTTATAGTCAGAGAGCTGTGGACAACTGGCTCTGGACAAGTCTTCATTGTATGTGACCATCCCATGTATTCCAAGGCTGTTAGAATACTTGTACCCCTCCCGCTAATTGCTTGTAGTACTGCCCAACCATAGTGACAATCCTAATTGCCTCCCACACATTTTCAAATGACCCCTTCAGGACAAACACTTGTTGTGTGGAAGGTGGGTATGGATTGGTGGAACTGCTCGCACTGAGAGTCATGGCTGGGAAAGTCAGCTTCCTTATCTGTAAATTAGAGGTAATTTTGGTGTTCTCATGTACATGTCTGTGCTATATGTCTTCATGAAGGTGGCGGGGTCTCAGGGGTAAAGCCAAAATGACTTTGGGTCACAGTACCCTTCTTGCCACACCCCTATATGGTCTGATTGTCATCAATGTCAATTCTTTGCAAAGAGCAGATAGTTCCATCCTCTCCTGGTGGGTCTTGTTTTATAAAAGGATCCTTTGATTCAGCTGCTGAGGGGTGGCTTTGGGCTGACCATGGGGAAGAGGAGACAGAAGAAGGGAAGCAGAATTACCCTCACCATATGACTAGGGAACCCAGATGGTGCCCTTGTCCTAGGCTCCCAAAATATACTCTTGGAGGGGAACAGAGATAGCATTTTGCTGATAGTGTTTGGGAAGAGGCACGTGGGCAGTCTATATTAAGCTTTCGACATCCATTCCAAGAGTATCTTTGTGCATGTGAGAGTACCTTGGCTTTACTTGCAAATCATGGGCCTAATATCTCTGGGGCAGATCACAGTTCATCCTCTTCCTCCCATTCTGTAAGCCAGGTCCAACCATTCTACAAAGGGTTTGGCCCCAAATTGTGGCTCCACCTGGGATCTCTGTCATTTGCCAGGGCAAAGACTGTTTCCAGCAGAATCAGGTCAGCCAGAGGGGAAAGTTTGATTCCCTTGTATGACTAGGGTCTGGGACATTCCCAAGGGGGAGTGGGGTCAGTGCAGTTCACATCCCCAGATATATAGCACTCACTCTGTGCCAGGAACTGTGCCGGGCTGGGGATTCCAAGATGGAAACCAAGTCATGGCCTCAAGCAGTTCCCAGTCCATGGAGAGCTTTATAATTTACAACGGATCTTCATGTACATTTCCTCATTGGACTCCTATAAGAGCCCTGCTGTGAATTAGCCCGGGAAGCCTTGAAGCCTACTATGGACTCAAAGCCACTCAGCTGGCAACTGGTAGATCCTAGACTTGAATCCAGGTCTCTTATTTCCCAAACACAGTCTATTTCCCATCCCTAGACTTTTGCTCAAGTTGCTCTTTCATCTCGTATAGCCTCTCTAATTGTCTCCACCCATCCCCATCTTGCCTAATTATCAGTTAAAAAAAAATTAAAGGAGCCACCACATGCGAGCATTTTCCACAGGCTAGCAGGGTCTGGAATGCCCTATAGATATTATCTCATTCAATTGCTGTAACAGATGTAGTGGCAGGAACAGCTCTTCCCACTTAACAGACATGGAGACTGAGGTCTGGGAGGCAGAATGACTTGCTTGAGGCCCCCTTGGTGGTAAGTGGTGGAGCTGTGAGTCAAACCTGGCCTGTGGGCCACAGGAGCAGCCTCTGCTTCTCTGGGATTGACTAGCACAGCTGCTTTGCCTGCTCAGGGCCTCTCTGGCTGAACCTCTGGGATCCCAACTCATGTGTGAACCTGGGGAAGTCTCCTTCCTCTGCTGGGCCTCGGTGAGGGGCTGGATGATTTCTGAGCTCCATCCCAGCTCTGCCTTTCTCTGGCTCTACTTGTCGTGTCCGCGCTACCCCCAGGCTTCCATGTTTTACAACCACAACGAGTAACAGCAGCTACAAACACAACACCAGTGAATATTATCGAGCTCTGTGGGAACCAGGCCTGTGCCAGCCAGGTCACATGCATGGCCTCTTCCAATCTGCACAAAGATGTCATGCATGAGGACCTTACCATTACCTCCAAATTATAGGTAAGTCAGAGAGATGTTAAGGAATGTGTGCAGGATGCTCAGCTTTTCATGGTGCCTGATGCCAAAGACTACACGCAGCCGACTCAGCTCTATGGCCCCCAGGTGGATGAAAATGCCTTGGGACTTGGATGGTCAAGCAGACTGAGGGACTGGCTGAAGAAATGGATCCCTGTGGAGTGAAGGCCTCGAGCACTGGAGGGTTTCATCTAGGGCTGGCTGCCGAGAAAGAGGCACAGGGGTCTGTTCTCCCCCATGCTCCTCTCCCCAGCGGGGCATCCTGCTGGCTGAGGGAGCTGGCTTGGTGCGTTAGTCAGCTGCGAGCAGGAAGTAGGAGCCACCCCAGGCACACCACTAACCCTTCCTCTGTAAGTTCTGGCTTCCAGCCTCTTGGAGGCTGCCTCCTCCTCCCCACCTCTGGACCCTCCACTGCCCCACCCTTGGTTGGCCCTCAGTGCCCTTCACCGCCAGATCCTGAGTGTCTGGCTTTGGCTTGCCTACTTCTCTATGACACTCAACTTCTCATTTAAGGGGTCCCTTCTTCTTTGAAAGAAGGCATAAGCATGAGCCTTATAGTTCCACAGTGTTTGGATGGTGCTCAAGCTGTCTGTCCCCTCCTGGAATGGCTTTTTTTTTTTTTTCCTGTTTTCTGCAGAGTGAAAGCCCCTCCTAATTGCCATCTTCTCCGTGCTGGCTTTCTGAATTTTCCTCTCTGGATTTTTTCTCTTTGTTTTTTGGAATTTTCATAGTACTAAAAGTGGATTCTTCTCTGCTTTAAGTAATAAATTTTTGTGTCCTTGTGGCAATTCCTCCTTAGCCTCTATGTAGTGGGAAGAGCTGGAAATCTGACCCTGGCCCTGGCACTAACTCTGTGACTTTCTTTTTTAAATTTTTTTAAAATTTAGTTATTCATGAGAGACACACAGAGAGGGAGAAACAGAGACACAGGCAGAGGGAGAAGCAGGTTCTATGCAGGGAGCCTGACGTGGGACTCGATCCCAGGTCTCCAGGATCAGGCCCTGGGCTGAAGGCGGCGCTAAACCGCTGAGCCACCTGGGCTGCCCTGAACTTGAATTTCTTCACCTAAATTTAAGATGGGAATAATACTATTTATTTTTTTAATCATTTTAAGGATTATATAAGTTAATGCATGTAAAACACCTGGTGCATGCCAGACGGGGAATGGGCACTGGAGAATTCTAATTTATCCTCCCACCTCACTTTCCTTACTGACTCTTCCCCCCCAATACATGTACTCACACGCACACACGTACACACCCTGCTACGACTGCTACCATCATCATGGCTCATTGCTAGTGTACATGGGATCACAACCTAAGTGGACCCCAGATATCCTGTATTTTTCCCAAAGCCCTCTCCTCAGCCTCAGGAAGGGCCACAGCAATTCAAAGAAAGCTCATTTTCCAATTCCTCTGCCAGGGTTATTTACCCAACTCTGCTCACTGAGGCTGAATTGAACAGAAATGAATTCCAGTGGCCAGACCCCTTGCCCTCCCAGTCTCCTCCCTCAATAGCTGGAATAAGCTCCCCAAGGGCTGGCTACTTTCTGGTGAGGAATTCCTGAAAGCTTTGCAGGAGAGGAGGCCTGCCCTCAGGCCTGCTGGAGCTGGAGACTCTTAACTCTGTCTTGGGCTGACACAAAACACGTATCTCTCTCGCTGGTCATTCTGAGGTCGACAGGCTTGTGGTTGGCCCTAAGGTCTATTGAATTGTGTGGGTGCCAGAAAGGGCCATTCGTGGCTTTCTGGGACCTTGGATACAGAGCTGCATCGAGCAGGGATAAATGAACTTAGCTTCCCAGGCACTGCCCTGGAGTCTCACATACTCATTTCCCTTATTTGGTATTTGGAAAGCAGGATCCCTGAAGACCAGATGGCCGAGATCCAAAGCTAACTCAAAACAGTCCCATACATATACTCTCATACATAGAGCTGCCCCATACATACATATAGCAGTCCCATACATAGAGCTGCCCCAAATAGTGGTGGCCAATCGTGGCGTCTCAGCAAGGGAGACATCAAGCCTTCACAACGAATTTTATATTCCAAATCTCAGCCACACTTGGGGTCCTGCCACCGAACCTCCTTCTGGATCTGCCTCTCCTGAATCCACTCTAACAATGTCGCCATCTACCCAGCACTGCGTTTATGAACTTGGATGCCCAGGAAGACTCTACTGTGTTCCTTACTCCGGGGGGCCTGTTAGTCACCACATCCTGTGCATTTCAGAGATCTTTCTAATACTTCTGGCAACTGTCCCCATCCCCAGTCTCAGTCCCACTACCACAGTTCAGGGTCTCACCTAATCTTACCTGGAATGTTCCACAACCTCCTAAGTGGCCTTGTTGCTTCCAATCCAGTCTCTGCACAGGGCCCCTGTGATGGCTCCAAGTGTAGACCCTTAACTTCCCTGCTTAGGAAACTCTTCTGTGCATCCAAGCCCTTTTCTATGACCTGAGAGGCACTTCATGACCTCCAGATTTCACTTTCTTGTCAAACCACGCACGTCAGTCACCCCAAGTCACTGAAGCTTCATGGACAGACCCAACTATTTGCACATGTGTATCTTTATGCCTTTCCCTCCACCTAAATGTCCTTCACTCCTGTGTTCATCTGGCAGACTCTTACTCATCCCTTGAAGCCCTACTGAGGCTTCATCTTCCAGGTAGCAATGCTCCCATGTGCTTCTGAGCCACCTTCATACCTACAACCTACCGCTAGTAAGCTTTTACTGCTTCACATTACAATGATTGTTCATCGGAACATCCCCCAAGTTTTCTAGAAAGCGACTGCCCAGGATCTAGCACAGTCCGTCGTATCATAGGCACTAAATACACTTTGTTGATATGGATGATTTTCCCAAATTGATCAAGCTGATTCCTCTCACCAAGTACAACCACCGCAGGGAAGAAAAATCATCCTCTTACTTAGGAAAAAAGAATTACTTGACATGTCTTAAAACTGTAAAACCCATGAACAAGCACTTTATCCTTCTTTTTGCAGTTACTTTTTCTTTTTTATTGCATGGCTATAGTCTGGATAAGTTGCCTGAGTTTTATTCATTTTCCAAACTCTGATGGTTATCTTGGGGGTTGGGGTGGGATGAAACAACAAACAATATATTGTAGCTTTTTTCTTTTTCAGAGACATATATAGAGCAGCCTCTGAAGAAGTATTAATATTGAGAAAGATGCTATTATCTGCATTTTATTAATTAATCCATACATCTACCTGTCATTCTTTCTTTTCTATGGCCTTCCTCACAGCAGTGGTGCACACTCTGCTGTTGGTAAATTGGCACAATAAATCTGGTGGGACCACCTCTATTTCCAGCACTTCACTTAACATTTTATCACACGGTTGTGGTCTCAGGATTGAAGTCAGTTAAAAAGATTAATACCATTTAATACCACCCAGAAGGAAGATGCCAGAAATCTGTTTAAGGTCTCGTTATTCATGTCTCCATTCCCTTTGTGTGTGTATTCTGATAAGCATAGCCATCCTTTTTAGGCTGCTGCTAATAACTACTTAAAATGATTAAGGTAACTAGTTATTTCCTGTAAGAAAATTGCTCTGCTGTCATTAACACAGAATTAAAACGGCTCCCATTTCATCTTTAGCACACAGCCTCTTGCCCCCCAGTTGCCTTAAATAAACAGAGAACCATCTCAAGGAGGCTGTGTGCTCCTTTATGAGACATGCTCTGAATAGGCAAGGAGAGGAAGTGTGTAGCTTTGCAGAGGAGCCCATTATGGAGGCGGATGCCGGGGAGGGATACCTGGCAGACACCTGTATTGTAAGCACATACCCCTGACTTACCATGGGGTTTGCAGGAGTATGGTTCACGTAATTAGCATAATTGTTGTTACTCCTGTGTGGCCTGAGCAATGTAAATGGGATCCGGGACTCTCTAAAATCTACCAGTTCTCTGGATCAGGGGTTCTAAAATTTTCTCTTCCTTGGACACATGCATGGCATTCACCTGTGACACACACTCCCATGGGAATGCTCTGCCTTTGGAGAAAGACCCACAGATATCTTGTCAGGACATAAAAACCACGATCACTTTCAGCTCCCCTAACTAGTAATGGTAAGTGATTAATGAAGGCTGGTTATTGGGGTTTTGGCACAAATAAGTTTCACCAGTGCTACTTAAGGTGGAATCTATGAACATGCATTCTTCATGTTTGTTTGAGTACCATTTTCAGTTCTAGATATATACATAGAAGTGGAATTTCTGGGTTATATGGCAATTCTATGTCGATCCTTTTGAGGGCCTGCCAAGTTGTTTTCCTACATTTTTAAACAGCACTTACCTGTTCCTGGCATTGGGTGAGATTATTTGGGGTTGAGCTTGCACAGTGCACTTGGACAATAAATCTCTAAAGACAGGATACCAGAGGGGCTGGAGGAATCCAAACAGTCTTTATGGATCTGTCACATTGTCCTTCTCACTCTCTCCTTTGCTCTTACTCTCTCTCCCACCTTAACCATCTGCCACAAGCGGCCTCATCCAGCATTCTCATCACCTAGGAGCTTGTTGGAAATGCAGAACCTGGGACCCTGCCCAGACTATACTGTACCAGCATCTTGAGGAGTATAACCCAGGCATCTGTACTGAAGAAGCTGTCTGCGTTATTCTTATGATTTCTCAGGTTTGAGAAATGCTGAGACAGAGCTAGGTGCAGACTTCCAGCCACCCTCTTTCCTCTCACATTGGAAAACCTCCCAGCAGCAAAGTGAGTGAGGGAGATACTGCTTTAGGGACAGTTTTGAGTCTGCTCTAATTTATATAATCATTTGTAATCCTCTCCACTTTGAGTAGATTGTGTGTACACCACTTCATTTACAGTAATAATACTAGATTATTCTGGGCAGTGCTTCATGGAGTCCACCTTGGCCCCATGTTACCAGTGATTGTCAATTGGTCTCTGCAGAAATAAGCCAGGCTCTTCTTAATAATTCTAGAGATGGGGCACCTCAGTGCCAAAGCCAAAGCCCTGCCTTTGGCTCAGGTCATGCTCCTGGGGTCCTGGGATTGGGTCCTGCATCAAGTTCCCTGCAGGAAGCCTCCTTTCTCCCTCTGCCTATGTCTCTGCCTCTTTCTCTGAGTGTCTCTCATGAATAATAAATAAATAAAGTCTTAAAAAAAATTCCAGACATTGTGCTCTTCCTCAGCGCCCATGCCAACCTGCAAGTGTGATGACTGGTCTACAGAGGAGTCAAATGCCCCGGGTTAGCCCTCTGTGATTCCCTGATAGCCAATGGCAGCACTGATGTGTGATATTTGGTGTTTGTGTTAAGCCCTTCACATCTCTGCTGATCAAGAAGTGGCAATGTAGCGGAGTGTTGAGACCATGCATTTTATCGTCAGACCAGGATTCAAAACTTCCACTTGAACTTGAACCTGTTTCTTAATTCTTGAAGTAGTCAATGTATTGCCTGCAAAATGGGTTAATAATCTCTACTACCTGGAATATGCATCTGATAAATAGAGTGTATTATTGTAATTGATCTTGCTGATGGTATATGTGGGAACTCTCCATGGTGCTTCTGTCCTCCTTCTCTACCTCTCCTTTTAATAATAATAAAAAAGAAATACATAGAGAGAGGCAGATGGTTATGGTAGGGTGGAGAGAATGAGAGAGAAGCACCTGTCATGGATCCCCAAAAGCTTCTGGAAGTACTGCAACCCTCTGGACATTTCCTGTCTCTAGATGGTTTTTGTTCAAGTGCACTCTCTTGTGAGCTCTTAAATTCAGTGCCTGGTAAGGGTAAGTGCTCAATTTAAAAAAATAGAAAAGACAGTTTGGTTGTTCCTTAAAAAGTTAAACATACAATTATCATTTAACTCAGCAATTCTACTCCTAAGTATAGATCCAAAAGAACTGAAAATAGGTACTCAAACAAAAACTTGTGCATGCATATTTATAGCCACACTATTCACAACAGACAAAAGGTGGAGACGATCCACATGTCTGTCAATGGATGAATGGATAAACAAATTATGGTCTACCCCTACAGTGGAGTATCAATCAATCATAAAAAGGAATAAAACACCCATACATGCTACAACAGGAATGGGCCTCAAAAACCTTATGCTGAGTGAAAGAAGCCAGACACCAAGGGTTATATGTTGTACAATTCCTTTTATGTGCAGTATCCAAAATAGGCAGATCCATAGATAGAAAGCAGATGGGTGGTAGCCAGCGGCTGGGGATGGGGGTAAGCATGAGAAGTGACTATTTTAATAAGTATGATTTTTTTGGGGGGGACGACAAAAGTGTTTTGGAACTAGATGAAGGTGGTGGCTGCACAATTTTGTTTTTGTACTGAGAGCCACAGAATTGTCCACTTTAAAATGGTTAATTTAATGTTACTGAAATTAAAAAATGAATAAAAAATACATCTAGACATTTAAAAAACAATAAAAAATGAAAGATTGAGCTTGAATAGTTGGTTTAGGTATTCCTGAAAGCACAAAAGGATGGAAAAATACACTTTTTTTTTTGAAAAAGATATTTTATTTCTGTTGCTCCTTGATATAGCTAAAAATCCCTCAGTCTGTGCAGGGAACTCCAGTGAGGGATGTATGGCTCTCTGGCAGGTGTACATGGCCATAAATTTGGCCTTGCTGGTGCAAGGATTTCAGGTAAGAATCAGGAACTGTGAAAGCTGTTAACAACTCAGCTGTTTCCAAGACAGGTGAGCATCTAAGACAGGGCCATGGGCAAGGTTTAGTGCAGTCAGGAGAAAAATGTGAAGGAAATGCATGTAGGCAAGCCCTCCTGAGAGACAGATTCAGGAGCATAAAATTGGCAGTTTTTCTCCATTAAACAATTTGGGATGATCTGAAGTCTCCTCCAAGTTCCTGTCTCTCTCTTTATCTTAATTAGCAAAGCAAAGTCTTAGGTACAATAAGCCCTCTTCTTCCCTAATGGATTAGTTAGAAAATAGGAAACTGAGCTTTTGGGAGAGTCTCATAATCAAGGAATGAAGGAAAGAGGGACAGGACAGTCTATAGACTAAGAGCTATATGCTGGGAGGTGACTCCCAATCCATTAATTCACATACGAATTCATTCACCTTCAAAAACAATTGCACTCTTTTTTTTGTGTACTGTAAGGAATCAAAGATATACGTGAGCTAGTCACTCTCCCCCCCTCAAAGAATTTACTATCTGTTGAGGATTGAAGGGGAGATGAAGACACAAACAATTATTAAACAAGCCAGAGTGGCACGTGTCAAACTGTATTGTGAACATGGATCACTTGGGGATCTTGTTAAAATGCAGATCTGATTGACTGTGTATGGGGCAGGGCCTGAGATTCTGCATTTCTCAGAGTAATGAGGTGAAATCCACACTTCTGGTCTGAGGACCCCCGCTTGACACAGCAAGGAGCTAGACTATGATAACAGAGTGATGGTATAAAGTGGGGTTCAGCAAACTAGGGCCTGTGGGCCCCATCTGGTTGGTTGCCTGTTTTTGCATGGCCCATGAATTAAGGAAGGTTATACACTTTTAAATGGAAAGTAAAGGAAGAATGCACTTTTATGATATCTGAAAATTATATAAAATACAAATTTTAGTGCCCATAAATCATGTTTCATTGGAACACAGATGCTCCCATTCCTTTACTTATTGTCTATGACTGCTTTCTTACTACAATGACAGAGTCGAGTATTTGCAACTGAAAACATATGGCCCACAAAACCTAAAATATTCACTCTCTGGCCTTTTATGGGAAGTTTGTTTATCCCTATCATAAAATAATAAGGGATTTCAAGAGAGAGGAAGAGACTATTTCCTGCTGGATCCATTGAGAGAAGTTTTAAGGAGTAAGGGCATTTGAGTGTCTTGACCAGACTCTGAATGGCAGCCTTTTGGGAAGAAAAAAAAAATCCACTAGATACAAAATCCTGGAAGTGGGAAACACAGGGGGTGTGACAGCAGGTCAGTGTTAAAACCGGGAATAAACCAGGCTACTGTCCGGGCAACCAATGTGGAAACATCCTTAAAGCTTACCCTCTGAATGGGAAAGAAACATGGCCTGATACAAAGAAACCCATTCCCAACTCTGGGAAGATAGAGGCCAGGCAAGCATCTGGTGAACTCTGTGTGTGTACGTGTGAACAACAATAAAGGCTAAGCATAATATGAATCAAATGTGAGGATTTGGCACCTAGTGGTTCCCAAAGTTGAGGAGGGACACTCTCCCTCAGGGAGTGTTCAGAAATGTATCCAGGTGTTTTGGGTTGTCATAATAATTGGTGAATATTTACTGACATTTACTGTCCAGGGCCAGGGAAGCTAAACAGATTTTCAATGAGATGCAGAGGATAGTAGTTCTTGGCAACGTCGAACTGATTTCTCCTAAATGCTGAAAGCACCCCATTAACAGAGTTAGACTGGGGACTCTTCTGTGGTGCAGAATGGCCATGGGTTGAGGAATGAAAAAATGGAATAAAGAGAATGCATCCTGCTTGGACGCTGGTGAATGGAGATCAGGCTGGAGAGTATACTGATGCTAATGCTTGGCCATTGGAGTGGAAGTCTTCCATACCCACCCCCTACCCTCCCCGCACTCCAGAAGAGCCAGAATGCCAGGCTAATGTACAAATTAAATTCCAAGAGAATCTATGTGTAGGGAGAGAGGTCTTTCTTTCAAGACCATTTATCCACCACCACTCTCTTTCAGCCATCATCTGCATGGCGGCCAGATTGCTGGGTTTGGAGTCAGGAAGAGCTGGGTATGATTTCTGCTTTCCTCTTCTTGGCTGGTGATCCTGGGCAAGTTATTTCAATTTTCTAAGCCTTAGTTACCTGACTTGCAAAATGATTATGGTGAAGGAGTTTTGTAAAAGTTGATGAAGATATTCCATGGGGCAGGCTTAGTATAATGCTGGGGCTGCAGCAGTGCCTAGGAACTGTGTTTCCTTCTCTCTCTGCTTCGATGAGTGAACACCGATTTCTCTTGCTAATGGTGCCACTATTGGCCAGTTGGCAAAATCAAAGAAACAGTTTTAGCCAAGAATGTCATTTATACGTATAAAGCAGATTTCTCACTGTCAGCACTACTGATGTTTTGGGCTCAATAATTCTTTGTTGTGGGGGCCATCTTGTGCATGGTAGGCTGTTTCTCAGCATCCCTGGCATCTATGCACTAGATACCAGTAGCATCTCCTACCCAGACAACCAAAATTATCTCCAGACATTGCCAAATGTTTCCAGGGAGGCGAAACTGCCCTTGGTTTGAGAACCACTGATTTAAGGAGGGGGGGAAAAGAAATAGTGGCTATTTTGGATGAAGGGAGAAATGTGGGATTGCTTTGTTTTGGTGTCTAAGTGAAAATTCTGACCATAAACCTCCAAACCCTATAGTTTATAAATGCCAATCACAGTATGTTTTCATTCAATGCACCAGGTCCTGGAGACAGACAGAAACGAGGCACAGTGCCTGTTTCCCAGGCCTGAACAACTTGTTTTGCAGAATCCCATCTGGGGAAGAAGGTTCTTGAAACTCTGACCACCAAGCAGTCATTCATTTTCTAGACAGGGCCTGCCATTGGGTCTCTGGGAATCATGTGGTTGAGCAGCTGAACTGATAAGATGTGAGGCTGGGGGGATTTATGCTGGTGCTTATTCTGAGAATTGGACCAAGGCACAGGTTAAACCTGCTGGCAAAATGAACCCTTGCCACTGTGGGGAGGCCGGATTTATCTCAGGGGATATGGTTTGGTGACAAGACTGATTATGTGGGGTGTACTGTTTATATGAGTGTAATGTACTCAGGGCTCAAGGCAGAAGGTGGGTTTTATAAATCAGCAGATAAGTAAAATAAATGCGTTGGGTTAGATACTTCCGCTGTCTGGATTAAGGTGAAAGGGGATGGTGAAATACACTTATTCAAGGGAATTCAATAAACTTAGTGGGTTCTCGCTTAAATGATCAGTTATTACCACCACCCAAAGACTCCCCATGCTGCCCCCAAGGCCATATTCTCTAAGAAAATTCTAGAATGTTTGCAATGGAAGCAGGATCTTGTTTTTTTCTTTCTTTTTGGGGGGAGGAGGGACAGGGGAAGAAGGAGAGGGAGAGAATCTTAAGCAGGCTCCATGCTGGGCATGGGGCTCAATCTCACGACCCTGAAATCATGACCTGAGCTGAAATTAAGTGTTAGACACTTAACCAACTGAGCCATCCAGGCACCCCATGGGATCTTGTCTTCTTGACACCAATAATCAAAAAGTAAAGAAATGGAAAGACTCCCTGATGCGGTTTGGGAGAAGAGAGGAAACCTAATGTTTATGAAGGGCAACTCTGTGCCAGGTGCTTGATATTGTCACACACATCTCATTTAATTCACATAGAAATCCTTTGGAATGATTATTTCCAAGCTTGTTTGCTTGGAAGAACCACCAGGTATGCTTATTACAAATCCTGAGGTGTGAGTCTCACCCTTAGGCCTTCTGAATCTGACTCTCTGGGAAAAGAAGGAAATCTGTATTTTTAAACAGCATCTTCTAATGATAGGGGGTTTCCAAATGATTAGGTTAGTTTGGGGAACACTCTCAAAGTTAGAGATATGGAAACCAGGCTTTGTCTGACCCCAATTCTAAAGATTTTTTGTGACTTCATGCTGCCTCCTTGGAAATGACAGATTCAATTAGGTCTCAGACAAGACAGGCTTAAAATTTGTCTCTGCTTTGCATATTGGTTCCTTAGAGCTTTGAGAGCTGGTGTAGTGAGGAGGACAAAGCCTGTGACTGGTGTCAGAGGACCTGAGCTACTGCACTACAGTTTATTACTTGTGACCTCGGGCAAGTTACTAAAGCTCTCCTGGTCACAGTTTTTTCATCTGTAAAATGGTGATAAAAAGTAATACTTGCTCTAACTGCCCTGAGAATCACTGCGTGGATCGAATGAGATACCAGATGTGAAAGAGTTTTGCAAACGGAAAAGCCGTCTGTGAGATCTTACTGTGATGGAGTCCTGATTAAGTGGATGCCCAATTATCCGCCTCACCAGTTCCTATTTTGTGTAAAGCCTTTGTAAAAGTCTGGATCTTTCCTCCTCATCTTTGGATCACTCCCCATGGTGTGGTCAACATGAGGACAAGGGATTCACACCTGAATTGACAGATTAATGCACAAGGGTGCTCATCAGTGGAGGCTGCCCTCTAAGGGGATGTGTACATATATTGTGTACTCCTGCTATACGGCAGCAACCGTGCCATGGGATTCACCTGGATAGCAGAGTATTAAGCAGGCCACCCCTTTAGCGGGGATAGTTGTGTTACCTACATCACGTGAGGTCACCCCCTAGTGGCTGCGGTGGTCAATGCACCTAGAGACACCTAAACATGGGATCCCCCCACCCAGCCTGTTGCAGGAATAGATGCTCCCAGAGATGTCCATGTTCTGATCCCTGAAATCTTCAAATATGTTACCTTACATGGAAAAAAGAGACTCAGCAGATGTAATTAACTGAAGGATTTTGAGATGAGCACAGTATCTTGGATTATCCAGGTAAGGTCAACGTAACCACACGGTTCCTTGTAAGTGAAAGAGGGATGAGGGAGAAGAAAAGAGGGGATGGGATGTGGGAAGTAGGGGCTGGAGCCATCCAGTGCGAGAACGATTCAACAGGCAATTGCTGGCTTTGAAGATACATTCTTCCCCCAGAGCCTCGAGAAGGCATGTGATGTAGCCCAAGACCTTTATTTTACCCAGTGAAACCAATTTGGACGTCTTCTTCATTTTTTGTTTTAAGTATTTTTATTTATTTATTTTAGAGAGAAAAAGAAAGCAGGAATGGGAGGGGCAGAGGATGAGGAAGAGACCATCTCAAGCAGTATCTGTGCTGAACTTAGAGCCCAACTCGGGGCTCAATCTCATGACCCTGAGATTACCACCTGAGCCCAAACCAAGAGTTGGATGCTCAACTGACTGTACCACCTAGGCGCCCCAGCCAGTTTGGACTGCTGACCCCTAGAACTGTAAGACAATAAATTAGTGTTGTTCTAAGCCAGGGAGTTTGTGATAATGTGTTAGAGCAGCCCCAGGAAAGGAACGCACCTCCTCTTTCAGGGTTTAGCAGTGGGGTGCAGAACAGCATGCTAGTGAAGGCTGGTCCCAAGCACTGCAGGGCACTCAGAGGCCTGCTGGCACTAAATGCTAGCCTCCCTCCCAAGTCTTTGGGACCACTCGTACATGCCCATGTGTTCTCTAAGGCCCCGTGATGGGAGCTGGTACTGCTCGGGTTGAGAAGAACAGCTTAAATGGCTGAGACACCTGGGGAAGAAAGATACATGTTCGAGTGGGCCTCAGAAAAATAGAATTTTAGAAACACATGTAAAGCTCAATGGTCTTCATTAGCATTACTGGCTCACCACTGGACTGCGAACTCCTCTTCACGCCTCTGTGTCCCCTGCTCTTTAGGGCCCACTGCCTGGCCCAGAGTAGGTGTGCTCTAAGTGTTTGTGAAGAAAATAAATGGGTTCTTTGATTAATTATTTCTCAGGTCTCCAAGAAGGTTTTATGATGCCTTAAAATATTAAAATGTGTAACCTGAAAATAATGAAATAAAATCTCATTAAAAGGAGCACAGAAAGAGATGTCTAGGCATCTGGGATGGGAGGTAGGTGGGATGTAGGGAGGGTTGGGCTCCTGTGTCTGAATACCACCTTGAATTTCTCTGCAAAAGTTAGATGGGCAACACACACTTAAAAACCCCTTTGGGTCTCGGGTGGAGGTCAAAGGTGAATCCAAGAAGGGTATGAGGAGTGACATGTTTACCAGATATGGCCCAGTGGAGACTTGCACAACTGAAAATGCAAATGTATGTTTGATCTCCAAAAACGTCCCTTATAATTAGGCAAGAGATGGTTGGAAAACACGCCCAGCTTGATTAGAGATAGCCAGAGGCGTGCTGTTGTGAGCAGTTTATTAAATTATTGAGATGTCTGGAGGCTACAGATGCCAGAGAGGATGATGCGAAGAGTCAGAGTTGGAGTTTACAAATCACTGGAGATCCTCTCCTGTCAGTGGCAGGACAGGAGAGGAAGCTCTGGGGTGGGGGGTGGGGAGAGGATGCTAGGGCGTCACTGTGTCTTTCAGGCAAAGAAAACAAACAAACCCACATGCAGTCCCTTGTGTCTCTTCCTGTTTCTGCAAAACCGCCAGGTACAGCTTCTCTGTGTTATTGATGCTAATGACCCACCTAATGGCCCTGCAAGAAGGATTTCAAATTTGCAAATGACAGCTTTTGCAGGCACCACAAATCATGGAGCCTCGCAATCAAATGCAAAGGGGCCCAGATCATTGAAGGACTTGGGATAATGGGTGATAAAATGCAGTTTAATGCAGACAAATGTGGAATAATATGTCTTGCAACAAACCATCAGAAGGAGGAACAGCTGCTAAATGAATCGCTTTGCATACACTGACCAGGGACTTGAAGTGGCCCTTTGCAGCAGCCAAAGAGTTGACAGAGGGAAAGGCTGCAGAGAATGCTGTCTATTGCTGGACGAGAACCCCAGAAAAGTCAGAGGGAGGAGAATGACCAGGTTAGCACCTGCCTTATAGGTACCCAATGCCCGAGTTAGATGCTGGTGGCTGCGTCTCAGGCTCCTACTCAGCCTCCAAATGTTGGGGTTTCAGGGTGCCCCTGGGTTTGGACCTTGGCCTTCTCTTCTCTAGTTTCTATCTCTCCAAAGAATCTCAATCAGGTCCTTGACTTTAGGTAGCACCTACACCCTGAAGACAGCCCAAGTTCAATTGACGTCTCCCCAAAACTCTAGGTCAGTGGGTCTCCAAGGTTCCTACACATGAGAATCATCTGAGGGATATTTTTAAGAATCCCGATATCCAGACCACACCCTAGAACAATCAGTCAGAAGCTCTGGGGTGGGACTCAGGCACCAGTTTTTACTCTACAAGTGATTGAGAACCCCATGCTAGACTTCTTTACCCAACTGCCTACATAATTTCTCCTCTTGGACATATAGAGGAGTTTATTGTATAAACAATAAACTTGATTATTGTCTCCACTCCACACCTAGTTCTCTTGAGTCCATACCATCTACCGATTGCTCAAGCCCCAAATCTAAGCTTTATTCTATTTTTTTTGCTTTCTCTAAGTATCTACATCTAATCCACCAGTAAATTCTTCAACACTAACTTGAAAACATCCAACACCATCCTGCCATTAAGTCTAAACTTAAACACTGCAGCTTTTGCTTACATTTGACTTCAATCCATTCTCCCTTTGGTATCCAGGATGATCTTAAAACTATGAGCAGACCATATCATTCCTTGTTTATTTTATTTTTTAAAAAATTTATTTATTTATTCATGAGACACACACACACACACACACACACACACACACAGAGGCAGAGGGAGAAACAGGCTCCATGCAGGAAACCCAATGTGGGACTCGATCCCAGGTCTCCAGGATCACGCCCTGGGCTGAAGGCGGGGCTAAACCCCTGAGCCACCCGGGCTGCCTTCGTTTCTTGTTTAAAAGACTTTGATGGCCTCCCTCCCATGTAGAATAAAATCCAAGCTAATTATCCCAACTTCTGAAGCCTTATTTTGTGAAATCAACAGGATATTCAGTAAATGACAGTGTATGACTTCCAAGGCTATATAATAAAACATCACAACATCCTCTTATGTTCTCTTGGATCATTCGCTCTGGGAAAAGACAGCTGCAATGTCGTGAGGACACGGCAAGCAGCCCTATGGAGAAGTGTATGTGGTGAGGACCTGAGGTCTCCAGCCACCAGCCAGTGCCAACTCCCCCGATCCACATCAGTGCACCATCTTGGAACTGGATCCCCCAGTCTCGTCAAGCCCTCAAGAATGTTCGTTCACAAATGATGGAAACACCTGCTGACATCTGTCTGTAACCACTTATGAGACTTCTAGCAGAGCTTCCCAGATTCTTGACCCACGGAAACTGTGTGAGATAATGTTTACTGTTTCAAGCCACTAAGTTTTGGGATAATTTGTTAAGTAGCAATGGATAACTAATAAGTTGATTCATAAAAAATCTGAGAGTGTGGAGACCTCTGCATTGCCCTAAACTATTCTGAACCACAGTTTGTACTAGTGACCAGTTTTATCACTAAGCATCTTTAAACTTCAGCTTTCTTGTCTATAAAATGGGAATAATATTCATCCCTTCCTCTTAGGTTGCCGTGGAAGATTCGAAGACAAGATGCCTGTGTTCGGAGCTACAATTGGTAGTAATATTTGTTATCATTATTCTTGATTTTTATTATAGTTATGGGCTGTTTCATGCCTTCATCAATTCGTAGCACTATTTTCTCTGCGTGATCTGCATCCTTTCCCCCATCTACCTGCAGAACCATTCCTTCTTCCAGAAGCATGTAATCAAAATAGCAGCAGCCATTTATCATATGCTACATAACATACTATGCTGGGGACTTTACAAAGCAGAGATTTTTAAGTCTCTGTTTACAAATGAGAAATCTAAGTCTTGAGAGGCTGGATAACCTCATGTAAGGGCCCTAGTTCTGGCGGGAGAAGCCAGGATTCCAGGCCAGGGCGATTCAATTCCAAAGGCCATTCTCTTTTCAGGACATCAGAGTGTACTCGGTGATCTTTGAATGAATGAATATGTGATGCAGTATCATTTGTTATACAAACAGTAGAGGAGAAGGTGGATGATTTGTGTGCACTCATTTCCACTTTGAGATATATACAATTACATGATGAAATGATGTCACAGGAAGTAGAATTTTGGCTTTTTACTGGGCAGCTTTTTGTTTCACGTGACCTGGTGGTTGCCAGTGACAATTTCTGTTATACAGGCTGACATCCTGTATATTCGGATCTGTCCCCACTCTCCATATGTCCTGTGGTGCAGAGAATATGCCCTTGCTTTCATACTGGCTTGAGTCACTTTCAGAGTTTTCTGAGAAAAAAAAAATCCTGACCACTAGGAGTGCTTATAAATGAAATGTGGCTCTGGAAACTTGATCTAAGAGAGTGTGTGTAATGTTTATGTGTTTTGGTTATGCAGAGTAGTTCAGTAAACCATAAGATATTAATTTTAAATTGTGCATATGGATAGATATACAACTGGGCCCTCGAAGAGGTAATCATGCAACGTACTGGAAAATGCATCATGTTAGATCTGCTTCACCTATGTGCTATATACATGTGAGTAGATTACTTATTCTCTGAACCTCCATCTTCTCATCTGTAAAATGGGGATAGTAACATCTAGTTCAGTTCTTTTTTATTTTTATTTTTTTGAGATTTTATTTATTTTTTTTAAATTTTATTTATTTATTTATTTATGATAGGAACACAGTGAGAGAGAGAGAGGCAGAGACACAGGCAGAGGGAGAAGCAGGCTCCATGCACCAGGAGCCCGACGTGGGACTCGATCCCGGGTCTCCAGGATTGCGCCCTGGGCCAAAGGCAGGCGCCAAAGCACTGCGCCACCCAGGGATCCCCGAGATTTTATTTATTCTATTTATTCATGAGAGACACAGAGAGAGAGAGAAAGAGAGAGAGAGAGGAAGAGACCCAGGCAGAGGGAGAAGCAAGCTCCATGCAGGGAGTCTGATGTGGGACTCAATCCTGGGACTCCAGGATCACACCCTGGGCTGAAGGCAGGCGTTAAACTGCTGAGCCACCCAGGGATCCCCATCATCTAGTTCAGTTCTATTGTGAGGATTAAGCATATATTAAGTCTTACATGATCTGGGCCTCCCATTCTTCTCTGAGCTTATATCCTATGATACCATCCCCCTGCGTACTCCTTTTTCAGCTACATCAACCTCCTGGCCATTCCTTAAATTCATCAAGCAAGTGTCCACCACAGGGCCTTTGCACCAGCTCTTCTCTTTGCTTCCACTACTCCCCTCCAGATACCCAATGGCTCACCCCTGCAAGTCTTGGCTTCCACGTCCTCTCTTCCATGAGATCTCTTTTGACTATGCTAATTAGTTCTGCACCCTCCTCCAGCTGCTCCAGCGACCCCCTGCTTTGATTTCTTTTCTTTCCATAGCATTTACCACCTCTTTATATGGAAAACAATGTATTTATTTATTATTTGCAATCCATCTTCTATTGCTAGAATATAAACTACGTGAGGGCCACAATCTTTGTGCTTTACACACTGACGTGTCCCCAGCAAGCAGAACAGAGCCTGGTACATAGTAGACACACCATGAATATCTACTGAATGACGAATGAATAAGTACATGAATAAATACGTGAATGAAATCACTCAGTGCAGTGCCTGGCATATTATCCACTAAAGTTATCTGTTATTATTGTGACCTGGATATCCCTAGTCTTCTTCATTGTGGAGTCATGAATAATTTTAAATGCCTCAATTTTACTACCTACCACCTCTGCAGCACTGCAGGATCCCATCCCTCTTCCCTGCCACTCCCATGCCTTCCAGTCATTTCTAAGACCGCACAGGGGCCCAGGTAACCAGTCTGCTTTAGCTGTCCAGCTCCTCACTCGCAGTGGTGTGCGATTCTTGGTCACGTGGAGGTAGTCCCCTCATCTGTCCTAACCCTCTGTAGGATTCTGCTTCCCTGCCTCCCTCTGGACCCTGCAGACTCTGGAGCTGCTTTTATTGTGCTCTATGCTGCTTCCCTGCCCACCCGCCCCACACATGACTCTAGCACAGCAAATCCCGCTACTGCTGCTCTACCAGAGGCTCTGAGCACTATTGCTGTGTGCTCCCTGGAATTGGAGAAAATGTTCCCCCTCTACTCTCTGTTGCGATGGCCTACCTGGATCCTGAAGCAAAACAACTTGTGTTCCTAGCTGCTCAAGATTGCTGCTGGACAAGATAATTCCCCTCTAGTTTTTATTCAGGCCTAGCACCTAACAAAGAGACACCAACTCGCTCTCCATTATCATGCTCTTGTCTTTGCTCCAAGCTTCCTTTGAACCAACCTCCTTCCTTTTCCTTCAACCAGAGACATGCATGGCCCCCACACCTGCTGATTCATGCAAATGCCTGTCGGCTGGCAGGTATCCTCTGACCTCACACCCAACCTTTGCTTAGCTTCAGCCAAGATGTCCCTCCAGAGCATCAAAAACAAAAGCAGTCATGGTTAAGATGAAATTACTAAATAAATAAGTAAATAAATAAATAAATAAATAAATCAAGCAGCACTGCAGAAGAACACAATGCCTTAAATTACTGCGTGTTGTAGTAGACTGCCGGTCCCTACAAAGGTCCGGTTATGCATGACAAGGCTACTGTCACAGCCCAACAGATGGCCCACAGTATCAGAGCAGCACTGATCTTGTTACAGCAAAATCCATTAAATGAGAAATTCTCCCCAGCAGGTGTGCACACCAGTTTTATACCCACATGGGAATCCATCTCTTCAAGAAGACATTGCTTTGGTGGTATTTATAGGCTGATGGTTGCAGGGTGAAGAGAGGGGTGACTGATATTAATATTAATTGCAATCACTTGCATTTATCTAGTGCTTTATGCTTTTTCAAAAATGCTTCCACAGCTGTTCCCTCATTTGCTTCTTGCAATATATGTCTATGAGGAAGGCATTAGATTGAGGGCAGTGAACCCAGGAAGGCAGGCAAATTTCATTCCTTCCTGGCAAGGTCTCAGAATAAGTCTGCCTCATGTCTGCTGTGGTTGGAAGTCTGGTCTTAGGGTGGTGAGCCTGCAGGCCATGAAATGCTGCAGGGAGAAGCAGAACAGGAATCCCAGCCCTGTCTCCTCCCCTATAGGGGTGTGTTTGGGGACCTGGCGAAGTTCCCTGTAAAGGTGGTACTCTTAGCTGGGATGTTGCAGGGATCCCTCACCAAGTCTCCCCATCTCTATCCTTGCCCTGCTTCTATCTGTTCTCAATGCGGCAGCCAAAGGGACATCTGAAATCCCATTTCAGACTGTGTCACTGGAGTGCCCCCACTGCCCCCACTCCCAGTGAAGGTAGAAGGCTTGACAATGGCTGACAAGGCCCTCCACCCATGGCCTGGCCCCACTACCCTCATCTCCCCACTCCCACCTCTGCTTATTCACACTTCTGTCACATTGGCCTCCTTGGTGTTTCTCGAACATGAAAACACCTCACCTCAGTACGTCCATGGTCCCTGCTTTCTCTGTCTTCCACATTCTTCCCCATATTTGCTTGGCTCATACCTCACCTTCTCAATGGTGCCTGTCTCACTTTCTCCAGACCTCCCCTTCCCTGCCTACCCTACTTTTTCTTTCCTTATCCCTCTTGCCTTGCTCCGTGTATTGCTTTTTCTGAGACTCTAAGCTTCTTCTATTATATATATCAACTTCCCCAGGTGGCCATGACAAATTACTACAAAATACAGAGGTATATATTTCCTCACAGTTCTGGAAGCTAGAAAGTCCAAAATCAAGGTATGGGCAGAGTTAGTTCCCAGAAGGTGGATCTGAGGGAAAAATCTGTCCCACGCCACTCTCCTTAGCTTCTGAGTCCTGCCACCAATCTTTGGCATTTCTTGGCTTATCGCAGTATGACTCCAATCTCTGCCTCTATGTTCATGTGGCTGTCTTCTGTGGGTGGCTGTGTCCACAATTCCCTCTTCTTATAAAGATACCCATCATTGGATAGGGCCCACCCTAATAATCTCATCTTGATTCAACCAATGATATCTTTAAAGACTATTTCCAGATAAGGTCACATCCACAGGCACCTGGGTTTAGGACTTGAACATATCTTTTTGGGAGGCAGAAATCAATCCCCAACACTGTAAATTTAATATTTTATTATTTTTCTTGGTTATGGTCTGCTTCCCTCTGTGAAGACTGGGGCCTTTGTTACATGGACTGGTTAGATCTGAAGATACTCAACGAATGTCAGCTTCCTTCCCTCAAGGTCTTCATCCTTTAAGTATTATTTATATCCCCAAATGAAAGTCTCATGTAGTTAATTCTCAATTATCCACCCATACTTGGGAACTGGCCAAGAAAGGTACTTTCACAGATCATTTCTAATGTATTGCCAGAAGAACCCTCCTTTGACAAATTGGGCATTCTATCAAAATTGCTAGCTTATATTCAAATTCCATTTACATAGAGGCTGCCACAGCCTACAGAAGGTAATGACTTGTCTTAGCCTATAGAAGTCTTAAATGAATTGTTTCCACTGAGATCTCCTTCCTTCGGCAGACCCTGCATCACCTGCCCTCCAACCACCCATCCTACCTTAGGCCTCGCCCAAAGTTTGGCACCTCGCCCAGATTTCACAAGCCCTTCCTTAGAATATGGCAACTAGTCCAGAGAATCAGAACCCTGTCATCTGAGAGCCAGAAGGGATCCTAGAAATCATTCATTCATTTGCTTGCTTCATGATATATTTCTTGAGCACCTCCTAAGTGCCAGACATTATTCCCTTTATGTCCCCTTTAAGCCTCATAGCATCTTATGAGGTGGGCTGTAGGGTCCCTGCCCTACAGGTAAGAGCACAGAGGCAGAGAGATGGTAAGGACTCACTTGAGATTACCCAGCTGATAGGTGGCAGATCCAGACCCAAACCAGGATGCTTGGGTTTGAAGCCCTTTGAATGACAGTGTCTTGTAACCCAGCTCTTCAGCATTCTGTTCAAAGGGGGAGAGACACAGATTCTATTCTGCTCTTCTTTTAGATTATAGATGATTCTCATCCCCTTCTTGGTGACACACTAAATAGCCCATAGAGAGCTGGTGCCAGGTAGTTCTTATTCCCGGCTTAGTAAACAACTCTTTTTAAATCTCATTTTCCTAAGATCACTTTGGTGCTGGTCGATAAGGTACTGTGTGCCAGTGGCTTCCATGCACTCCCTCTCCCTCCTCCTCCTCTCTGTCTGGGAGACTGTGTACTCTGTTCTGACTGGCTCTCATAGGCTTCTGTCAATGGCAGCCCCTGGGAGGAGGCCAGGGCAGATCCAGGTCCTTCTGCACCTGGTTCCTGCCCTGCAGGCTGTCTTGGGCTGGCCATGTCCTAAAAATCACTGCCCCTCTCAGGGCTGCCAACCCTCCTTTCAGCTTCTGGTAACTTCTCTTGCCTTTGTCCTTTTGGACCTCAAGAGTAGTAACACACACACTATTATGTTAGCATCTCTGGGTTAGTGTCTTACCCCACTGGTTCTCTCATATTCACACTTTTGTAATACACTTTTCTCATATTATCCAATTGGGGGGTGCCATTTGTATCCTGCTGTGAATCTGCTGCATACAAATAGCTGTGTCCAAGTGGTAGGGCAGGACCTCAAGGCTTAGAAGGCTAAATGTCTTCCCCCAGGTCATATGTGGAAAAAGCAGCTGCCTGGGGGCTGGAATGAAGTCCCTAGTGTAGTGCTCTGTGGTCCAAGAGGAATGTCCAATTGGCCTGAGATAAACCTCTTGGTGGCATACCAAGCACACCTGTTGACAGGTGGTTCTTGTTATATCCCTGTATGCAGTAGGTGATATGTAAATGTTGGCTGATGACAAAGTATTCTGTGTTCATTAGTTATGATGATTACATTCCAAATAACCACAAGTAGGAAGTCAGCCCATTTGGAATATTAGTATCATGGAAAGGAAACTGGGACTGTTCCTAGTAGATCTAAGTCCAAATATTGGCCTGTGGAGGGCAAGGCCCTGAGACCCTTTACTCTCATGCTCCTCATCTGTAGCAGAGACAGGCTTCATTCTCCAGCATTGCTATGAACATCCAATACAAAGATACCTGTCAGGGCCATGTTTTGGCAATACCCCCCTGAGTCCTTCCAAGCAGCCCCGTGCTTGCTTATTGCCACTCCTGATAATATTTCTTCAGCATTTCACTCAGTGTCCTTAATTGGGTGCATGATGAACAAGAGTAGTGGGGTGGCAAAGAATGAGCTCCTGAGGAAACACTTAGGAAACTGGGCTTTCTGCCATTAAAATAGACAGATCTTTGTGGTGACCTAATTAAAGTTTTTAAAATTCAATTTGGACAGTTAGCAAGCTAGGCTCCTCTCCAGGAGGAATAAGGACTCAGTGCAATGACCTAACAGATCCCGGGCTGCCTGCCATCTCAAGCAACAGAGTGTGTTTATAGAGTTCTTGCAGGGACCCAGGCTGCCCGGGAACAGTCTTGGGTAAAGAAGGTGTCCTGTGGGATCGCACTGAGGTCATGGTCCAAGTGGCTGCCATGACTTAGAGGAGGGCTTTTGGGGGAGGAGAGTCATGATGTTCTCACCAAGGGAAAAGTGACTTCTCTTTTGTAAACCCTGACAGTTGTTTTTTCTCTTTTGTGTGATGCAAGTGCCTCAGTTAAGCTCTGATTGGTGACGCATCTGTTCAAAAAGGGCTATCTCAAATAAACACTCCACTAGATAAAGAGCTAGGCCACCTGTCTCCATCGAGTCTCCTTTGTTTTAGAGATCTTGGTTGATTTCAATAACTGACTATTTTGGGCACTTGTCATTTCTCCTCCTGTGCACTAAATTCCCGCTCTTAAGTTTTAAATTCACCAATAAAGAGTGAGCCTGTGAAACCTAGGCTCCCACCCTCAACCCTAATAAAACCAGTCCTATGTGTGCTCTCTACCTGCCACCTGGCTGTGTGGCCCCAGGTGTACTGTGTAATTTCCAGGGCCTGTAAGTAATAAACCTGTGTCTTTTCAGAGTTTCCTAATGGTTATTATTGAACCACAAGGGCTGACCCAGCCACAGCATTGGTTACTGATAGGCTGAGAATGGTACAAAATATCTTTCAACTATTGCTATGGAAGTTTATGGAGTCTAGAAAAAACAGCATCCTTCCAAATCACCCAACCATCCATCCTTCCATATTTCCATACATCTACCTCTCTGTTCATCCACCCAACATACACTTTACTCCCCTCAAACACTGGAGATACAGTACTAACTATAACACAGTTCATGCTTTGAATGAGCTCAGTCTTTATGCAAACACTGTTAACTAAAACAGTGGTTGTAGGCTCAAGGCTCTGAGTCAGAAGACCTGGGTTTGAGTATTGACTCTGAGTTAAATGGCCACGTGATCTTGGCAAGTTACTTCTCTCTAGGTCAAGTTTCTCTTCCAAAAACTAATGCAGCTGGATTAGAGAAATGCACTCTAAGACTTCTTCCAGGTCAGACATGCTAAGATTCTATGTCCAGGCAAATTCAGTGTAGAACAGATTATCTCAAGTGTATATTGCAATTATCTAGTAAGGCTCCTCTGTTCACCTCACCCCTCTAGTGTGTCTCCTGTAATGTAGGCAGAAGGGTCCTTGCTAAAGTAAATATCCTATTTCTCTTTTTATTTATCCTCCTAAGGGTGGATTCCTGTACTCTCAGGCTAAAGATCAATGTTCTTTGTTGGCCTTGCTTAATCCTTCACCTCATTTTGCATCAAGCCTCAACTCAACTTACTTTCTTTGCCCTTTACACTCATCATAGTTTCTCTTTCTACAAGGCCTCTATCTGGACCACTCTTCCCCTCCATCCTCCACCCCAGGAGAATTACCTATCCTTCAGATAGCAGCCTACTCACCATTTCTTCAAGGACACTTTTCTCTTACCTCTCAGGCCTGGCTCCTTTGTCATATACACACATAGAAATGAGTCTCTTTCCTTTAGAGCACAAAGCCTACTCCTGCTCTAAACTCAAACAAAGGGTTTTCTTGGTTTTAATGTTTGGCCCCTCAAGAGCCTTTAGCTCCATGAGAACAGAGACTGGATCTAGCTTGCTCATCATGGCATTCCCTGAAACATACATAAATAGAGGAAGCTCAATACCCATTTTTTTCCCTGAATAATAAAGATAATATAGTTAGTGTCATAGGTTGGTAAATATGAATCCTGCCACACCTGGAAATGAGAGTGGGAAATGGTATCTTCACTGAGTTAGTTCACCTGGGAAAAAAACGACCTCAAAAGAAAGCTACCCATATGTTATACACTTGCTGCGGATTGAAGCAAGGTGCTCACTCTACTCCATCAAATGATTAAGACTGTCTGTCAAATTTCCAGGGAGAGGACTCCTCTGAACCACAATGGATGTCATACCAGCTGGTAAAATTTTGACAAGAGGTCTCTAAGAACTAAGGCGGGGGCTGTTCTCAGTCTGGAAAACTGGCTCAGTAGTTTAAAAAACCTTTAAAGGAAGAAAGACAATTCATAGTTTTTCTTGGGCTTCCTTATAAAATATTTCAAATGTGATTCTGCATAGCATCATCAGTGGTTGAGAGCATGAGTCTGGAAGTCTAGCTGGAGTCATGGTTCTAGAGCTGGGCAAGTTGCTCTGCACCCAGCCTCAATTTCCTCATCCCTGAGGACAATGTTACATTTAGTTACCAGGTTGTTGGAAGTAGGAATGGACTTATGTAGGCTTGTGGTTCATACAGGGCCTGGCTTGAATTTGGTGCTCTGTAAATGTAGGCTGTTACCAATAAGATCAGTTACTCCCTTTATCATGATTCTGTGCTCACTTACGGGTCCATCTGGTGCTCCTGATTCTTGAGTGGACCCATTTGCCAGAAGTAGGCTCCGTGGGAACTGTTTACTTTCATGATCACAAACCCTGACACATCTTCTTCTCCCTATAGCACACCAAGTCTGTCAGCTACAAGAGTTGGCCCTCTTTTCAAACTTTCTGCAGAATCCATGGCTACACTCTGGTCTAAGCTGCCAGCACGTCTTGACCCAATGATTGTAGTGGCCTCCTAAGGGGTCCCTCTGCCTGTGCCTTTAATCCCAACCATTATTTCCTGGTACAAAAGGCAGAACAAGCCTGTTAAAATCTCAATCAGGGGAGAGGGCACCTGGGGGGCTCAGTAGGTGAAGCATCCAGCTCTTGATTTCGGCTCAAGTCATGAGATGGAGCCTGGTGTGGGGCTCTGTACTCAGCGGGGAGTCTGTTTGAGATTCTCTCTCTCCCTCTGCCTCTCTCCCTGCTCATGCATGTGCATGGGCTCTCTCTCTAATTAGTAAGTAAGTAAATAAATAAATAAAATCTTAAAAAATAATCTCAATCAGATCCTGCAACTCCTCTACTTGAAATCCTCTAATGGCATCCATCACGTTTAGAATGAAACCCAAATCCAGACCCTGCCCTCCCGAACCTTTCTGATCAGCCCCAGCCGACCTTTACAATCCTACTCATCCTTCTCGAACAGGTTCAGCTACAGTGGCCTTGTTGCCACACACTGCACACATTCCTGCCCAAGTACTGCAGAACTTGCCACCTGCCAGCCTGCACACTGGCCTCCCCATGTCCTTCAGCCTTTGTTCACATGTCACCTTCTCAGAAAGGCCTTCCCTGACCACCTTAGTTAGTTAATATTGCAGCCTCCACACAGCACCCTTTTTCTTATAATTTGTCTCTTATTTTCTGCATTGCACTTGTCAACCATTTGATGTACTATACATTTCACAGATTGGTCTGTTGCCTGCCTTTTCCTCTAAGTTCCATTATGAAGGAACTTTTATTCTTTTTTATCCCCTGTTGTAGCCCCAATGAGCACTCCTCATAGAAGCAACATTCTGGGTGCTTAATAAATAGTCATTGTATGAATATATGAATGAATGAGTAGTCAGCTCAGTTTTTAAGGTGTGGATGCCTTCTGTGTACACTCAGAAACTGTCTTGGAAGTTTATATACTGGTTGTGTCAGAATCCCTAAGCTTCTTCTTTACAGGACGGTTCTAGTATCATCAAGTTCCTGAGTTTTCTGGGCTGCAGAGTCAGTCCTGGACCTTAGATGACCCTCATACCAGTTCAAGCTTCACACATTGTGACACATTTTCACAATAGCATAGAATGAGTCAGACTCTGATATGGTATAAATATTTAGCCACTTGTCTTCTGAAGGTGAATTAGTTGTCTCAGGTTACCAGAAATATCTCTTGGTTCTCTCAAGCAGAAGCACATATTCTGATGTGCGTAAATAGCCAAGTAAGAAGAAGCAGTCTGATGCTTATCATCTTGGCCACCAAGCATGATGATAAGTGGGCAGAGAAGGAAAGTAGATAAATATATATACTTATTTCTCATATTCCTATCCTTAAGCAGAACAATGGAATCCCTTCTGGAAGACTGGCTGGCTAAATTTGGGTCTGTACTTTCCATTTTAGAGAACAGTGGGTTAGCTTTTATAGGAAAACTGGAGGTGGCTCTGGGGAAGGGGTGAGTTGTGTTGGTGGTGGAACCCACAAGTACTCATCAGATTTGTTCATGTGGGTTGCATGGTGGCCAAAGGATGAGCCCTGGGAACTTCATGACATGGCAATTGCCAAGGAAGATATTAGGCAAAGGACATTGTTTAAAGGACATCAACCTAGAAGGGATCTGGGAGTAGTGATGAGCAGGATATCACTAAAAGTAGTTGAGAATCCCAAGACATAACAATTCCTTGCCCTTTGGTGATCATAAGTGGTCTTGAGTAGTTATTCTAATCAGACCGTACTGATGACCAGTATATTGTCTAAGTGCTTCTCTAGAGGCTTAGATGCGAAGGCAAGGAAATAGGGAGGGAAAGGGAGGAACTCTGACGCCTCCACTATAGCCTGAGAGTGGAGTGAGGAGGGTGCAGGTGGGGAGAATAAAACACTGGCTTGCTGGCAATGGCTATGTGTGGGACATATAGGAGAGGACATTAAAAATCTACAGTTTTGCAGACCTTCTAATATTGATAAATAATTCATGATAATGTGGTTATGTAAATTGGTAGTTGTTGTTCATCAGAATTTTCTACATCCTCACGTTAAGAGGACCTCAAAGCAGAAAATGATGGTTGTCTGTAGAATAAATGTATTCTCCCCAGGTGTAGTGGATAAGACAATTATCCAGGGAAGTATGCTATCAAAAATAGGAACCTGGACTCTAAGGACAGAAGCTCATTCATTCATCCATCCATCCATTCATATATCTATTCATTAATTTATTCACTTACCCAGCAAATATGTTTTGAGTACCTGCTATGTATCAGGTATATGTCCTCATGATATAGAAGTCAACAAGATGAACTAGACTCTTGCTATCTTAGAGTTTGAACTAAGGTGGGGGAAGACAATAAACTAATACACAAAAAATGGAAAAGATCACTTTTGATAGTGATGAATATTATAAAGATGACAAAATCAGTGTGTGATGCAGAATTCTGGGGGTTAGTGTTCAGTCTACTTTTGAAGGGATAGGCAGGGAATGCTTCGCTGGGAAAGGATGTTGGAGCTGAGACCTGAACAATGGGGAGGACCCAGTTACATGAAGATCTAAGGTGATGGTTCTATGCAGCTTTTGAAAATAACTGATGGTGGTAGAGCCTCTCTCCAGAGCTTCTCATGTAATTGATCTGCATGTGAAACCCAGGGTTATCCTAATATGTACCCAAGGTTGCAAACCATGTATATAGATAGAAGAAAAACTTACTAGGTAGAATAGCAGGTGCAAAGGCTCTGAGGTGGGGAAGAGCTAGGAGTGTTCCTGAAGCAGAGAGCTGAGTGTGGCTGGAAGGGAATGACTGATGCAGACAAAGGTTAAGAGATGGAATTGGAGGAAGCAGGGATCCTATTGGCCAGGGTGAGCTGGTAAGCTTGCCATGGCTTTTGAACTGGACCCCTGAAGTACAGAGGAAACAAAGGGTTCCTGGCTCCATGCAGAGGAGGGTATTGTTCTGAAGGCAGCCAGGGAGGCAGGATGGATGGTAGGGAGTACAGTGCATCCCAGGGACACATTTCACTTCTTCAGTGTCATCAAACAGCAAACTAATCTTAACTGCAGAATTTCTCTGGTGATCAGTTGCCTGTTTTCCTGGGGTGATCAATCTATGAAAAGTTTCCAAATTGTGTTAAAACTGCCAGTTTTTCGGCAAACAGCACAGAGCATACTTTCCAGGGAGAGAAGTTCAATAATTAAAACGAGTCAGCACCGAAGGACTGGAGGGCGGTTTGATCTAGTTCAGCAGCCGACATTTTCTTAGCAGAAAAATGCAATATCCATAATACATTATTTTGCGCCGAACAGAAGTCAACTAGAACAGAATTGTCTCAGGAGAGACCACGGCAGCTTGCCAGAAAATCATTTTGAAAGCAACAGGAAGCTGGGTCTTCAAAAGCTGAAGTTGGGGAGTGGTCTTGGAGGCCACTATCTCAGGTGCCTGCAGGTCTGAGATGCTCTCCAGAGCTATCCTGACATGCCTCTCTCTCATCTAGGGGGGCCTCCAAAGGGCACACAAACACAACATCCTGGCTTCCATCCTCACCACCAACAGAAAAGATCTCCTCAATGTGGGGCAGCTCTTATCCTAGGGTCAGGATTGCATTTGTTTGGGGTGTTACTGCAGGAGGTGGGAGGTTGGGGTGATTTTTTTTTTTTCTGAGACAAGAAGAGCTGTTAAAAGAGAAGAGTGCTTTCTCTGGATGGCACGTGTCCCTGCAAACATCCCCCCACTGAGCTTCCATGATGAGTGAAATCTGCCAAACCTGAAAGTGACTTGGCTTGAAGTCTAAGTCCTGGTGAGAGGTTGCAAGAGTCTCCTCCCTGTGCCTGCTGCATGGTCTCTCTCCCCGGGCGGGCTGGCTCTCCAACTTCAAAGGAAACAGAAATTGGCTCCATTCTGTCCTCCTGAAGTTCATGCAATTATGGGCTCAACTAAATTTGTGTTAGATTATGCCAAAGACTAAACAACATTTTGCTTTATTTTTTATTTTTTGCTTCACTGACAATAGTCCAAGAGAGGAAGCCTTCAATTAGAGTAGCAGAAAATACTGATTAGAATCAATCAACACCTCTAGAAGTTTAAACACTTAAGTTAATTAAATGGTTCAGTAAACTTGAAGCTAAACTTGCAAACAGAAATCGCAATGTATAAAAGGATGCTTAGATTTTTAAAAAACAGATAATTATCCAACAAGCTCAACATCAACCTCACCAAAGGCTCTGTGGAAATGATCAGGCAGTGATTTAATTTTCATTGCAGCTCACACTTATGTTAGCAACAGTGCTCAAAAGTAAAAACTCATGATTCCTACCAGTGGGTGTGATGTTCTCAAAAAGAACTGTTTAGGCATAGGCTATTGGGAAATTGGTAATGACCATGTGGTTTTTCAAAAGTCTTGAAATTGTAAGAGACCGGTGTTCCCTCACCTTCCATATAAATAAAACCACGAAAACACAACCAGATCTTGCTAATTTTGTTTCATGTAGAAGAAGGCCCAGTCTGAGTGCATGAACATGGCATGCATATTCTTTTCAAAGACCTATATTTTGTGAACTCTTTTGCTACCAAATGAAGTCAAAGTTGATGTCTTTGGTTGGGTACACTTAGACAAAGCCTGGGACGGGGGGTCTAGTTCAAGACATTTATTGAGGATGTGTTCCCCAGACAAGTTGGAGTGGGGGAGCAGGACAGAGCAAAGCAAACATCTAAGTAAGGGTGTTGACTCAGATGGAGATTGTTTCAGTCTGAACTCTTAAGGAAGTGTTGGAGTATGGATTACATAACAAAATTAGTACCACCTAAGTCAAGGAGGTCATCTCATTATGCCCTATATACATCAGGCACTGACTATGGGCTTCTGCTGGAGACAGGTGGGAGTGTTGGGGTGTGGTCTCATGAGCAATAGCAGAAGTTAATTCCCCAGGGAAAAGGGACAGCTGTTAGGTGTGATATGACAAAGTCACAGTTACTGGAGTATAAACACAGTGGCTACCAGATGGGATGTGGGCAGGAGATCTACTCTACTGGACCAGGGAACTTCTACCTAGTAGGAATCACTGGATGATCTTAGGTAAGGGCAGGGCTGAAAGTTACCTTTGATGAACAGGCCTATTCTAAAGTGAGAGCTGTACCAGGCTCCAGATACTCTGAGCATATGAATGAGTCAGTGCATTAAATCAATGGTGAACAGGTCGGTTATAGTGTCAACTGGAGATGGAGCAGTTTTCATGCCCTTTCTAGATATTTCACAAACACCCATTGGAGATAAAACAATAATATACTACTTGAGGTTCAGTCTTATAAGGATATATAGGTTGGAGCCCTAGTGTAGCTTGTCATTAGGTATGTGGTTTTGGACTTCAGTTGTCGAATCTTTAAAACAGGGATAATACAACTTCACGGGGCTCTCATGGGGATTAAGAGAAATGGCACATGAAAATGTTTAGTAATTCGACTTTTTCTCACAAAACGCTGTCCTTTGGTGGAGAGGCTGGAGAGATAAAACAACACTGGAGCCATGCTGTAAGTTAATAGGCACATGAATTGATATTGATCCACAGAACACACTTTTAGAAGGAACTCACTACATAAAGTGAGGTAGACCTACAGCAAGTGTCTCATTGTTTTCTTTCTCAACCTCCTTTGCAGCTCAGGCTCTGAACTCTTCTTAACTAGAGAAATTGTGAGTTGTAAGTAAAACATGAGTTTCCCTTGTGTTGGCCATTTATAAATGCACAACACTTACTGCTCCTTTTCATTTTTTAAAAAAGATTTTATTTATTTATTCATGAGAGACCAAAGAGAGAGAGAGAGAGAGAGAGAGAGAGAGAGAGAGAGAGAGAGAGAGGCAGAGACACAGGCAGAGGGAGAAGCAGGCTCCATGCAGGGAACTTGATGTGGGACTTGATCCCGGGTCTCCAGGATCACACCCTGGGTTGAAGGCAGGCACTAAACCGCTGAGCCACCCGGGCTGCCCTACTACTCCTTTTCAGACTATGTGGCATTACTTATTTTTTGGGTTGCCAAAACCCTCCCTACCACCAGTTAAGAATGCAAAGGGAGAGTGAGTTGGCTTGTCAGGGTAGGGCATGGTAATGCAGGCACTCTGTGCCTTGGTGTGTCAGCTGTCTGGTGACCTATTTTGGCCTCTACAGACTCTTCTTTCCTGTCCCTGCTGTTCGTTGGTTCAGAATGAGGGTCATCATCAGAGACTCACCCAAACAATAAATCAGAGATCATATTTTAATTATTTGGGAGCATGAAGACTTCAGTTGTCCAACTGAATTACTTCAGAGAATTGGGAGCTGCTACTCAGCATGACCTTTCCTCATACTCTCTGAAGGTCTGAACACTGTTCTTCTCCTCATTGACTAAGGGACTGGACTAATAGCTGGACTTTATACATAGTCAGAAGGAGGAATGGCTGGCCATTTATTGACTTGATAATGATAGAGAACAGCTAGGTGTAAAAGGCAATTAGATCCTGCATTGAGGGATCCCTGGGTGGTGCAGTGGTTTGGCGCCTGCCTTTGGCCCAGGGCGTGATCCTGGAGACCCGAGATCAAATCCCACGTCGGGCTCCTGGTGCATGGAGCCTGCTTCTCCCTCTGCGTACGTCTCTGCCTCTCTTTCTCTCTGTGTGTGTGACTATCATAAATAAATAAAAATTAAAAAAAAAAGAATCCTGCATTGACTGAACCCATCTAAGATGTCCATCAAAAATGAACCCATCAAAGATGGGGACAAGCTGGGGCACCTGAAGTCATTGGTGATGGTAAGTTATATAAGAGAAGAATCTGAAAGAATATACATTTCAGTTCTGTCTCTTCTTCTGAATATGGCTCTCTAGCTATCACTTAAGCCTAGAACCAAAGGCAAGATTCCCTGACCACTAGGCTTACTTAGACTAGAGCAAACAATGGAGAATGGGTAATGAGCATTCACTGTTTTCCTGCCCAGAATCTATCTATTCCCCGTTTTCTTGATAATAGATCCTTCCTTTCCTTTGGAGAACTATCCCTACTTCATTCCATATGTCTACTGGGGAAATGCCAATCCTGGAACCCTCCTCCTGGGTGGGTCTATGCTCACACAATTTAGGCCAGATCTAATCTCATGGGAATTTGAATTATAGTGGAATGAAATATGGATGGAAGATGATTGACTATTTGATGGCAGTACCAGAGTCAGTCTGTAATCCTTGGTGCTGATCTGATGTTCCTGATCTTCTTGTGGCCTGTTTATCTATAAGATACCTGGTATCACTTAAAAAATAAATTTAATCCTTGAATTAGTTTGAATGGCCTTTCTGCTGCTTATAACCAAGGAACATTGAGTATAGAGGCCCATGGTGTTCCTAAAGAGAGAAATGTCAGTCTCTCTTTGTGTCTCTTGTTCTCTCTGCATATGTGTGTACATGCAATGGTGTGAGCACTGACAACAGTCACTTAGGCCTCTGTAAACTTTACTCTAGGCCTTGTCAGTCTGAGAGGTGAGGTGTGATACTATGTGTTACCATCCGTCTGTCTTAAAGAAGCATAGTCTCATGGTGGAAAGAGTACAGTTTTCTTTGCAATCAAAGAAAATTGGCCTTGAAAACTGGCTTTGACTGCCAGTTCCACCATTTGCAATTTGTGTAACCCTGGGCACACCTGGGTTATATATCCTTTTACTTTCCCGACCTATAAAATAGGGACAATGCTATCTTCTCACAGGTTGTGTGAGAATAAAATAAGGAAACGTATATAAACAACCAAATATTGTGACTTTCTCTAAAACAAGTAATTCCCTCTGTCCTTGGAGCTCTCTGGGAGGTGGCTTGGGATCTTTGTCACCAAGGTTATTTTGCAATGCTGGGCCTTCTTGGGACACTTGATGAGACCACACTCAGGGGTATGAGTTAGAGACTCTGTGGTTTCAAACACAGGAGATACAACTGAAAGGGCGATATGGGCCCTTGTTAACTAACTGATGATGGGAGAAGCTCGGTTTAGATGTAAGCAAGACCGTGCTCAGGTGGAGAGAGAAGTCTACAGATGGAAGAAATCTGCAGACAGCAGGTTTTTCATCTCTATCTCTGTGGGACAGTTTCCGTTAGGAGCCTGGGAGGGGGCAGGGAGAAATGAGGACTCATGGGTTCCTTTCCTCAACGTGTGATCCTGGTGACACAGGTGCTTGATTTCCAGAGAATGAAAAACAGCATAGCCTGTCAGCACAGTAACCTTCCCTCAAATTCTATTTCATGAGTTCTGGCTTCTCAGCAATCATAGTTCTTACAGTGCACACTTTTATATTATAATGAATTATAAAGAACGAAGTGATGGCAGGAGGTACAAAACAATGTTTTCAATGTTTTGAGGGGAGCCGTTTCCAAGTAATTGTATTGAGGATTTTGTTTTTCTGAATCAATAAATACTGCACACAACAATGTAAAATGGCTACGATTTTTTTCTATTCCTGCTCTCCTCCTAAGGACAGTCCCCTGAACCACCTCACTCAGGGGCTCTCCAGATGTGAGCCAGCAAATGAAGCTGAGTGACACATTATGGCCCCTTAAATCATTTTCAGGGAAATCTGGTCGGGGTAGGAAGTAACCAAATTAGGGAGATGGATTAATTAGTACATTTGGGGGAGAAGAAATGCATGAGGGGTAAGAAACTATAAGAAAAGAATGTCTAAAATGTTCACAGTTCACTTTTTACCTCAAAAAGTGACATTTATTCAGATATTTAAAAAAAAGTCAGGATGTTCATTAATTGGCTCCCTTCCCTGTGCTTCCTACTGCCCCTCATTCCTTCAGGATTGATCCCAGGCTGCAGTAAAGTAGCAGCGCTGGCCCCTCAGGTGATGTCAGCATTGTGGCCTATATAGTGCCTCAATACTTAACTAAATGGATAAACTTGGGGACTCAATTTAGCCACTCTCAGCTGAACCTTCCTCCATATTATCTGGTAGGAGTATTATTCAAGCATATGCTTGCCTCCCCAACTGAACTGTAGGCCTTAGTAAACGCTGAATTGAATTGTTTCCCTTACAGACCCTTCAACCTGAAAGCATGCTACTGAAAAACTTGGTTTGCATTCAACAGAAAGCCCAGGGTTTGCCAGGTTCATGGGAGAGCCAGCATTTGCTCATCAAGTTTATGGTTTTCGGGGCTTTGCAGGCAATTGGATCCCAAGTACAGTGGGGATGTGGAGAAATGAATTATAGAATTGTTTGAGTAACCTGTGAAACAGGTTGCTTCTGTCTTTGGAAACCTACTTCTTTGAGGTAGTCTTCTGTACCTCCTTTTACACCATAGCATTGTACACTGTAAGCAGTGAGCGTTGTCAAAAATGTCCACAGCTTTTCCTCTGACCTTACCCCAGTCCCTCATTCCCTTCTGAGATCTCATTTGAGCATACCACACATCAGCGTGTGTGCAAAAGTACATTATAAAGAAAAAGGATTTGATGAATCATAAAATGTTATACAGTACTGGAGAAAGTCCAGGATAAATGGGCTTTGAATAAAATAAATGCTACCAACCCCCCCACATAAATGATGCATGACATTGCCTGCAAACTGAGGCATGAAGGCATGAAAATTTAAACTCCCAGATGGCTCCCCCTCTGTTTCTTTTCAGCTTGTCTTCACAAAACTTGTGCAAGAGCTACATCACTCACTGTTGAACTTAGATGACACGTGAACTCAGCCTATTGCTGAAAAGCAGACTGGGAAGTCAAGCCATTGGGGATTTGAAGGCAAGGTGCATGTTGCATTTGCCCTTATGGCCCCAGCATCCAATATAGGATTGGGACATGGTAGGACTCATTAAGTGTTGTTTGCATGTTTCTAAAAGGGGAGGAAATCTGGCTCTAAGAGGAGTTAAGACCCATCAGTGGATGTCTTTCCTTATGATTTAATGGGTTAAGTATGCACAGATGAATAAACGTGGGTCTTCCAGCTTTAAATGAGGTAATGAGGTGGGCCTGGAGATCAGATAGGCTAGAATTTGGTTCTCAGCTCTGAAATGTAATAGGCATCTAAACTCTGAGCCTTGCTTTCTACCATTGAGGTGGTAATAGTAATAATAATAATAATGATTATAATAGCTCTAATAATAATAATTATTATTATAACCAATTATACTTTCAAAGCATCATTTCAAAGACTGAGTTAATCATGCACCAGGGACCAGGACACAAAAGACATTATATGAATGCTTGTTTTTGCTCATGCCTTCTCCAACCCCTTCACTGATTTGGCCTGATTCCACTAGTCCCACTTTTCGTTCCAATAACAAGGTCTATGCCTACCATGTGGATGTGTGACATTTTACTCCTAACAAGCATCTTTTCAATAGGACAGATGTGGGTGTCCTTTTAATCCATGTCTATTTTATGTGGCTTGAAAATTAAGTTGAAGAAATGAGGAAGAGGGAAATACTTCATAGCCCCAGTCCATATAAGTGACTCTACTAACCTTTAGGCTCTGGGATGGCTTCAGGCCTTCCCGTCTCCTGGCTCCCTTACCACAATTAGTGTGCCATGGACTTTCATATATTCTCTTATGTGACATTTATAATAGCCCTGGGAGGAAGTTTGAACTAGACAAATTATCACTATTTTCCGAATGAGAAAAATGGAACTTCAGAAAGGCTTGTAATAAAAGAATCAAAGCATATTCAAGCCGGAGGTGCCTTGGAGATCACATGGCACAATTCTGGCATTTTCTGATTGGAAAATGAATCCTGGATGAGGAAGAGACTTGCCTGAGGCTACACAGTCATTGGTATATCTGAGACTGAAACCTATTTGTCTTGATTCTTAGTTTGGTACTTTCCTCTTGGGTTACATCTGTTAGGTCTCAAATGCAGATTTTTTGTTTTTAACAACTCTAGTGCTTAACCCCACCCCAACCCCTACATCTATGAGATATAGGGTCTTTCTGAAGTTCGTTCCCCTTCTGTTGAGACCAAGAGTGGCTAGTTGATTGAAAAAATATAATTTGACTGACAATACCACCTCAGCTTTCATTCAAGATGCTGCCTGGTTCTCACTTTTGGGACTGGGTCAAGTGGGAAAGTAGCCCATCAGCCAGTCTGGTGAAAAGAGAATGCTGGGGATGAGTCACATCTGGGCATGTCTTTGGTGCCAGAACCTGAACTATGATGGGGAAATCAGGGTCACTGAAAAATTTGTGCCCGACGTCAAGTCTAAAGGGTGAGAATCGGGATAAAATTGTAGGATAAGCCATGAAAATGATCCCAAGAGGTTTAAGAACAGGATGGATTTAGTAACCATCTGCCTTTGGCTCAGGTCATGATCTCAGGGTCCTGGGATGGAGCCCCACATCGGACTCCCTGTTCAGTGGGGAGCCTGCTTTTCTCTCTCCCTCTGCCTGCCACTCCCCCTGCTTGTGCTATCTTTCTGTCAAAGAAAAAAAAAATCCAAAACCCAAGGATGTGAGTGGCCACTAAGTACTATCAGTGCCTGAGATGTGCTGTGAGGAAAAGCCTGCTGCCTGGAGGTACCATGCAGGTCTGGACAAGTCCCCTGAGCAATCCTGTGCATCTATGGGAAAGACACACATTTTAGGCAATTAACTAATCTTAATTATATAATATTATATAATTAATTATAATATATATATATATGTATATATAAATAAATAAATTTAGGTCTCTGGGGAAGTTTTTTGAAACACAGCTCATCCTCCCTTTGATGTGAGAAAAGCAGAATCAGACTGAAATCCTTTTTTAACCTACTTGCCATTCGTATGGGGTGATTACTGACCCTTTTATCTTTGCTGAAATCAAAATCCTTTATGTCTGATGAATGTGCTAGTGCGATGCTATTTGGACTTTGGTGTGAGGCTGTTTTCCTTTTCTGGCCCCTTCCCCCATCTGTTTTCACATTTCTGAGGACAGATAAAAAGCCTGGCATGCATGAGCTAGGTGCTGCTGTAGCCAGCCAGCCAGTGATTCCTGGGTGCCCATGGGGTGCGTGGCATAGCCCTGGGCACCTCTGTGAGCTGCTGATGGCTCTGATATCTTCTACCCTGAATCCTGGCTCTCAACAGGGCTGCAGGGCTGCATGGGCCTGGTGCACAGCAGCAGACAGACAGATAGGCCTGGCGAATAGTAATCGGGACCATGAGGCAGCCTGGGAGTTTGGTATTTTGAGGGGGTCAGTGAGGAACAAGGTCTTGGTGGTTAGCATTCGAAACTGTGAGTGATTTTGCAAACAGCCATCTTAAATGACAGAACGAGCATCCATCAGGGCAGTTCACATTGTCGTCCTTACAGAGGAGCAGGGACACCCAGTCCCATGCATTCTGTAACTGACACAATATGAAAGAATGTTGTCATGACAAAGGACAGCCTGAGGTCGGGAGATGTGTTGAGACTCTCTGGGCCTTCTTGCTTATTTTCTACTTAAGGAAACTGTTCTGTTTGCATGCTTAGGGAGGTCTAGTTGGAGTATGCACTTTTAAATAACACGAACATTGGGAATGAGTTTTTTTCAGTAAATACTGGCCACTGCCAGCAGAAGCGTAGGATGGGCTAAGATCCTCATCTTTTGGATAAGGTAAAAGAGCCCCACTGCTTCTGAATGAAATGCTGTCTCTGTCTTTGCCTAATGAAATTTCACTCAGCCTGAACTTGGGAAATCAGCAATGGTTTGATTTTGGGGGTGGGGGACTTTGGGCACGTTTTCCTTCCTTTTATTTTGTTTTCTCAGAATAATATATGATGGCTGTGTAATGCAGAAAAACAATTACCTGCTCTCTCAAGGAAGGAGTCTGCAACTGAAAATACAATATAAGAGAGACTATTTCCCTTCTTGATTTGAGCATGAAAGTAAAGTATGCTGCTCCCTGATGAGCTGGGAAAAATTTTATCTCCTCCATGAAAGTCCTCTCTCAAAGATCTCTGTACCTCCCCAAGGCCCAGCACACCGGTGGGATCCCAGGGGTCATTCAGTGAATACTTGCTGAAGATGAAGAGCATAGTGATAGGTAGTGATGACGATGGTGGTTTCCGCTGTTGAATATCTACTAGGAGCCAGCACAGGTGGGAACAGCATTGTAATTTTCATCTCTCATCCTCATGACCAACCAGCAAAGGAGGAATGACATGCCATTCTATAAATGGTGAGGCTGAGACTCACAGAGATGAAGTGGCCTTATCAAAGCCACACAGTGAGTAAGTGGCAGGATTGGAACCTGATTTGCTAGACTCCAAAGGCCCTGCCCTGGGAGGAGATCTTGGTGGCCTGTGTGTGGGACTGAACACATGTTAGTGTGGCTGGCCAGACTGCTCCTCTCTATTCCCACCTGGACAGGACAGAGATTCATGAGCATGCTAGAACTCATTTGAAAACAGCTTCTGAATAACTCACATAAGAAAGGACCAGTAAATCAGCCTAGTTTCTTGGGTTTCCCATTGCTCTAGCTTGAACTTTAATAGAAGGCACATCTTCTTCTCTTTCTAGTTTTACTAAATGTCAAGGTTTCATCAGCATGAACCACATTTTTCAGGGAGGGAAGTGTGCACTGCTGTCCAGCATACCAACGAGAGGAAGGAATGTTTTCCCAGTAACCAAATCCACGTCAAGGCTGGTAGTGCAGTTCTCCTACTACATCCATGGCAAGTGGGAGCAGGTGCATGGGAGGTCCCCAGAGCCACTTGCTGGCTGATATGAGAAGGATGATTTTTGGTTTTTCTCTCCTTCCCTAGCATCAAAGAGGGTATGTTTGCTCATTGACAAGATTCTTTTTCTCTTGCGATTTCTCTTTTTTCCCCCGGTATTCATCCTGCATACCTATCCCTTGGGTTTGAGAAGGCAGATACTGATGGCTAGTCTTTGTTCATGTATTCATTCATGTATTTATGTATTCATTCATTCATTATAGAATGCTTCTGCTGGGCATCACACCCTTCCCTTTGCTGGAGATAGAGAGATAAAGACAGGGACCTTGAACAATCTTGGAGATAGAAAGACTCTCTTGCTGTAAAAGAATGTGGTGTACAATGGACACATCAACATATTCTGTGGAAGTCCTAAGGAGCTCCCTGTCTGAGGGTGGAAGTAGTGATGCTGGTGTGTTGGGGACACAAAGAAATCTTCAGAAATGAGGTACACTTCTGAACAGGATCTTGAAGAAGTGGGATTTGGTAGGCAGACAAGCATGGCAGGAGAGTCGTGTCCTGGCTAGAGGAACTGTCTCTGCAAAGGCCTGGAGAGGTAAATGAACATGTTGTTTCTGGGAGAGTGACTGGAAATCTACTCTTCTGTTTTCTGTTTATGTGAATGTGATATACCCTTAAGCTCCAGCACAAGTCCCACTTATATAAGAGGCTGACCTGATCTTGAACTGCTCCAGGAGCTACCCTGCCTTTCTTTTGAAATAATTCTGTAGAATTATTTGTCAACACTGAACCATATAGTGTCTTGCATTGCTGCATAGCTTTCCAATGCATGTCTATCATTTTTTCCTGACTATATTGGTAGCTCTTGGAAAGCACGGAACATATCCTATCTCTATTCTGTTCCCCTGCTAGGACAAGCATGGCACAGGGCACTTAGAAATATTTCCGATGCACTTTGAATAACCCAGGAAAGGACTTACAGATTTTCTAGAGATCTGCCCCTAAGGGACAGAGGAGAGGCCCAGAAAGATAAAATGGATTGCCCACATTTATGAAACATTTGATGGGATCAGAACCTAGGGCTGTTGATTCTCTCATGAAGTGGTCTGTCTGTTGTATCAGCTGCTTCCCTGTTTGTTGAGTAGAGGGGTTGGTGAGTGGGTGGACGGATGGATGGATCGGCGGATGAACGGATGGATGGATACCAGGCTGTGTGATATGCATCAGCTGCAGCCTTGCCTCAGTGCTAGCCACTCGTTAGCCACTTGCTAGCCCTCACCCTTCTCCCTGATGCCCTCACACTACCTCTGGAGAGGAGCATTTCTAGAAGCTGAGATGCTTCATCAATGGACTAACTTCCCACCAGAACCTCCTGATGACCCCTTTCACAGAGCAGCTGATTTTTAGGGATGCGAGAAGGAGAGGAGGGGCATAATCTCCTGCTTTCATTTTTCAATTCTTCAGAAAGAAAGGTCTTCTCTTGTCTTTGGCAAGTGTTTTCAGAATGATAATCTGTGGAGTAAGAGGGGTGTCTCATGCATTCTTAATCAACCTAGATTAATAAGATATCACCAAGTTGATGATTTTTTTTAACTTTTAAATGAAGTTTCTCTTGTCTCAGAGCCTTTGATTTGGAAAATCTTTATGAACCGAGTTGGCTGCAGGTCAGTGATGCCCAGTAATGGCTTGGTCATATACTAGAGATTCCTAGGGGTCCTGATCTAAGCTATCACTTTCTGCAGCTATGCCACAGTCTTTCTTCCATTTAAAAAATCAAAATGGAATAATTAGAATATTCTCTAATATTTGTAAAGAGCTACTTGCAAAGCACTTTAATTGCTTCATGCCACTTTTTCCCAAGATTTTATTTATTTATTCATGAGACACAGAGAGAGAGGCAGAGACATAGGCAAAGGGAAAAGTGGGCTCCTCGCAGGGAGCCTGATGCGGGACTTGATCCTTGGATCCAGGGTCATGACCTGAGGTGAAGGCAGATGCTCAACCACTGAGCCACCCAGGTGTCCCACTTCATGCATTTTTTTAAGCTATCATTACCGAGCTGAGTGTCCATCTTACTGATTTATCAGATATTTATTGAGCTCCTATTACTATTCTAAACATTAGGGGCACAGCAGTGAAAAAGAAGATGAACAGTGTCCCTGATATTGCAGAGCTTGCTTTTCCCCCTGAACTTTTTATTTTGAGATTATTATACCTTTATGTAAGAGTTGTAAAAATAGCAAGGGAGTTTGTGTATGCTCTCTATCCACATTCCTTTAGCATTCTATAACCATGGGATTTTATCAAAAGAAAGAAATTGAAGGGTGCTCATTAGATATTTCATAGACAGTCCCTCAGTTTGGCTCTGTATGATGTTCTCTCATGATTATATCACAACTATGGGGTTTTGGATGCAATCACAAGGATAAAGGATCCCTCCTGTCACATTCCAGGAGCACCTGACATCCACATGGCATGCCTGCTGGTGTTAACCTTCACCTCTTGGTTCAGGCTTCTCCTTCATAAAGCTAGTCTTTTCCCCCTTTCCATTCTCTTGAGTGTCAGTAAGTCCACCCACACTCAAGAGGGGAGGAATTAGCGGAGCTTGCTATTATTTTAATGAAGGGAGATAGAAGATATACAAATAGATAAACGGGAGAGATTACTAGTGAGTGATAAATGCTGAGTCGAGAATTAAAACAGGGTGATGTGACTGAGTGACCATGTAGTTAGGGACAGTTGCAGCTGAGATCTGAGTAACAAGGAGTCAGACATGAAAAGGGCAGGGGGAAGAGTGTTCTCAGGAAAGGAAACAGATTCTAGTGCACGAACAAGCTTGGTAGCATCAGACCGCGTTGCTCTGCTCCAGTGACTTCCTTCTCACCCGGAGGGAAAGCCAAAGTCCTCTCCTTGGCCCACAAAACCCTCACAATTCGCCTTCCCCATTCCACCTCTCTGACCTCACACCCCTTCTGCTCCACCTAACTGACCACCACCCTGTTCTCCAAACACACCAGGCACAATCCATACTTAGGCCTCTGCTCCGGCTGCTCCCTCTGGGGGTAATTCTCACCACCAATTCTCGTGGTCGATTCCCTCACCTTTCAGTCATGTTCGGATGTTGTCTTTTCAGTGATGCCCACCTTGACCTAATTATTAAAAAAGCAGTATGTATTCATTGCTGGTACTTCTCAGCTGTTTAACCTGTTCTCTTTTTCTGCATCACCTTTACCTTGCAACACACACACCCACACACACCAGATCCAGAGAGTGAGCAGGTAAACCCATCACTGGAAACACAAGCCCTGGATTAGAAGGAAGTCCCTTGTGTATAATCATGTCGTGGGCACTTTCTTTAGCTAACGAGGCCTGCGTAACAAGCCAAAAGGCCTGCATGACTCTTTAATTTCCACCTCCTTAATGTATTTTTTAATGTATTTTTTTTTCTGACAGTTTCCACTGCCAAGTTTACCAGCAATGAACCCCCTCTCTCCCTGCTTTAGTCACTGCCTACAGTTCAGGCCATAATGAATTCTGTTGCTCCCTCTTCATTTGCTGGTGACTGAAGAGGCATCTGCAACATGTTCCCCACCAGCCTATGCATGAATAAGCTATTTTTGGGGAGAAACTAACATTTTGAGTGGAAGTTTCTAGTATTTCTGAAAGAACTAAAATCCAGGATTTCTTAATTTTCCTTTATGGTCATCTCTTTGGTCCAGCTCTTGCCCACCCAGCCAATATCCAACCCCTGCAGCCCTTTCTGGAGCCCTTCCAGTGGGGTAGACAACCTAATCTGTTAGCAGCCATGCAGCCATAGCAGAGAAAGGGTGCCAAGAAAGACCAGGAAAGCAGATGAAGAACTGCAGCTCACATACATTGTTCTGTATGATACCCTTTCTGCTAAATCTCATAAATCCTGGTTTTCTCTGATGATGGGGATATTGAGGTGACATCAATTTTCAGAAAACACAAAGGGTAAGCCAACCCATGTGGTCAGAGAAGAGGTAGTAAGTGTTGAATGGACATCTCTCTCAACTGGCCAACAAATAAGGACAGAAGGTGAATTGGTGAGGCATAAGTTGGTGGCATTATTATTCTCATTGTACAGATGATGAAGCTGAGGCAGAGACCTCGTAAATAACTTGCCAAGGGCTAGCACCAGCAGTGGAGCTAAGAGTCAAGGTCAAGCAATCTGGATGTGCTCATAACCCTCTGCCCGCAGTTCTTCTCTGTGTTCCCATCATGAGCGGTGCTTTCTCAGTGCAGAACTTGATGAGAAAGATCGTGAGAACAGATCTTACTAGAACAGAAACTTCTCGAGGACATGGACTGTTCATTATTTATATTTGAACCCAGAGGCTGGTAAAATTTTTCATACAGTAGATACTCAAATATGTGTCTACGAGGAATAAATATAATGCATTATACAGAGTTTTTGGGTTTTTCATTATTTTGAATGAGTCATTCTTCTATTTCCTTGATGAGGAAGTTATTAAACACACCAATCAGACTTTGTCAAACCCTGTGATATAAGAATATTTTCTTCCTTGTTGGATTCTTTTTTTTTTTGAACTCATTGGCCATTATTTCCTGGAGAAATGTTTTGTAAATTTGGTCAGAAAATCAACGGGAACTTGAGGGAGGTTAAGGTATTAACATGCATTTGCAGTGAAGTGAATCATACTATATAGCTAGGAAAGTAGTTGGTTTTGTAAATTTACAAATTTACAAAACCTGATCTCTGCTCTTAACTCAAGCATTCTTTTTTTTTCCTGTTGAAAAAGAAATTGAATATATGCCAGTATGAAAAAAATATGCACCTTCAATATTAAAGGTCTACTTAAATGAACTTTTCTTTTAATTAAAACGAGCACCAAAATTAAATAATATAACCTGCAATGTTGATCAAGCTCAACCTCTGCCCAAGAAAGCTATGTGTTTCTCACCTGTTGGCATTTTCCAGAACAGTAACAATGAGAAAACTATCCCAATGGGGATATCCTGGACTTCAATATTCAAAAGGCTTTTAAAGAGTATCCTGTAAATAGGGCTCTTAAGAAATTAAATCAACATAAGGGGCAGAATAATTCCTTGGGTTGATGCAGTGCCTTGGAAGGGACAGAGGTTAGATACAGTTGTCATTAACTTAATCATCTGTGCCCAGATAACCTGGTTCCTGACCGAGGTGGACAACAGGAAGCTAGGGTGATTGGTCCCACTGGATGCCTCACATCAAGAAAGTGGAAGTGGTTCCAAGCCAATGAGTAATTGTGAACAATATAAACCATTTTTCTTCTTGCTCTGAGTTCTGGAAACTGACAGGTAAGAGGCGAGGACACACGTAAAGGTCCACTGATGTTAGAAATGTTCCCCTCTTTTGGTGGATGGGGGAAGAGTCTTTATTTTAACTATTCCATTCCAATGTTAGACCACATCCCTCCCAAGTCTGCATGTTTTTACTCAAGACATCTCATCTGCCCACTCCTGGAGAAAACAACAGATAGAGAGGGAAGGGGCTGGAAACAAACATTCTTGGCATCCCCTCTGTGCCGGACACAGTGCTAAGGTTATCTAAAATTCCCTTGTTTTATTAAAACAACAACTCTCTGAGGTTCATACTGTTACTACCATTTTTTTCTCATTTTAGAGGAGCCTAAATATTTTTGAAGGGCTCACATTAAGTGGCAGAGCTGGCATTTGAATGCATGTTTGCTTGACACCACCCCCTGGGAAACTAATTTGAGTCCACCCTGTGATTTATGTATTGGCAGAATGGGAGGAGAGAGAGAGACATGCAGGCAGCCAGGAAGATGAGTGACATGGCTGTGATGTGCCACTGACATCCCCATGCTGAGTAAGATTGTTGTGACAATCACATGATGCTAAATTCTTTGAGAGCATGCTATAGATTGACTGCATTTATTCTTCTATTAACAGGTGCTATTCCTATTTGTCTGGGATGCTCATCTTAGTTCAGTCACATTCATACCTGTATTTCAAGATCTTGCTCACGTCTGAATGCCTTCCCCACCCCCAGATTTGCGTCAAATATATTGTATGGATTTTTGGGCTGAGCAGAAAAAAAACTATGTTCTTCCCCATCACAGTTGATATTTGAGAGTCATCTATGTGGCTTACAGTGACCCCCTATGTCACTATGTAATAGCTATGTAATATGTAATAGCTCTCCTTCCCATTGGGGAAGGTCTCCCCAGACTTGCGTATCTACATGATCCCATCCCCCTTGCATAGCTGGTTGGGTCAGAGAGGACATCAGATCTAGTTTGGAAAAAGTCCATTTTTTTTCTTTGGAGAATTCAGAATTGGGATGATGAGCCAGCCAGGCAATCAGGCCTTAATCCAAGAGGGCATAAACTTGGAAACTTTAGGGGGGTCATTTGTCCCTGCATGTGCATAGAGACTTGGAAAAAAGGACAGCTTACGGAGAGAAGAACAAAGCAATTATGCAGAGATAAGAAGTGGGGTTGGAGTAGTTCCATGGGGTCATGACCTTATTCACCTCTGGCTTCTATTCTCTCACTGGCCCAGGTGACCTTGAGTCCTATGACATATCCTTGAGGCTTTCCATAGATCACCTTGGTAGTTTCACTTAGCTTGAGTGAGTTCCTGTTACTTGCATCCCAAAGCACCACTCCTAAAATGCCTTTGGGGACCTGAACTCCGGTGGAATAGTTGCCAGGTTTGTTCACTGCACAGCCCTAGGCTAGAACCATCCTCAGCTCAACGCATGGATTTTTGTTGAATTACACTGGCTGATAAGACAGGTTTTCTATCTAAGAAATAGAGAGAACACTACTTGACCTTCCCCCAAACCATCATATGCTCCCGGAAATGAAAAGAATTGAAACCAAGGGTTGGTTCGTTCCATCAAAAGACAGGCCTCATCCACTGTCATTCTATCTTGTTTTCAGTTTGAGAAGGCAGGTATGGTGGAAGCTGAAAAGCATCCAAAAATGAGAACAGCAGGAGAAAGTGACAAGCAAGCAGGGTATGGAGGGGCTTGTTTGGTTCTGTGTGCTTTGGAATCAACTTGTTCTTTAATTAGGGGAAAAAATCACCCTCTAGCTAGTAAAGACACCCCTAAGAAAATTAAAATAATGTAAATCAAGCTAAATGAATACTCCAGAAGCAGCACTAGAGCTTGGTGGGACTGAGTGTTTGGAAGCCCCCAGGGTTTTTAAAAGCAAAGCCTGAAACTGCCTTTTGGAGCGGAAGCCCTCTTCCTTTTGTTTGATGGCAAAGAGGGCTAAATGCTGACACCAATAGGGATTTACGGAGGGGTTTACAGTGACAGAATCTTCTTGTTTTTCTGGCTCTCTAAAGACCAGAATTGAAACAAAGCCTAAGTGGATGATGATGATAATTCCTAGGGTTTCTTCCTAGGGATGCTCCATGTAGAGAAATCACTTAAATTGTAATTAAAATACACAAAGCAAAATGGTTCAAAGGGAGCCTGTAGTTTCTAGTAAAATACCTAACTAACCACAGGAGCATTTTACCGGGGAGGTAGCTAAATGACCAAAGCCTTGTAGAATGTGTGTGTGCGTGCGTGTGTGCTAATACTGCTAGGACCGTGGCTGTGCTAACAGGGACACAAGGAGAAGGTTAGATATTTCAGGCATCGTAACAAGTAAAGGTGATGTATCCAAGTCAGCAGAATGGGCTCAGCTTTAATATTTGGTGTCACATCAAATGTCTTAATTTCCCAAGTTATTACCTTCAAGGACCTATGATGGTGGCCACTTACGAGTGTATACTTCTTTGAGGGAACTTCTCTCATGTGGCATAAAGATTTTATCACAGACCCATGTTTCTGACTCTCCAGATGTCACAACAACCCCCTCAGTCAATGTTTATATGTGATGATAAAATTATGCAAGAAGATTTTACTTCCATGGGACCCTTGGTGCTTGGAAGGGTGCTGACTGAGCTACTCCAATTCTCTTGCTTTCTGGATGAGGGGAAGGAGATCCAGAGAGGTTAAAGCAGCTTGCCCAAGGTCTTCTAGACACAGGGTAACCATATATATAATTCATTGTACAAAGTGGGGCACTTTTTAGAGAAAAGGAGATGCTTTTTCAATGACCAACTGGCCTCAACCTAGACTGCCCTGGCAGCATGTGATGATCCTGTCTAGATAGGTCAAGGTTTTGCCTCGGATCCAGAGTATGAGAAAATGCTCTACTTGCTGGTGACCTTTGCAAGAATGAACGAATTTTCATCTGGGAAAGGGAAGGGCACTCTCAGAGGCCAGGATGGGGATGGGGATTGTACTTCCTTGCACGGGCTCTAGCTGATGCATTTCACTCACACTTCCAAGCTTGTGTTAGCAGGGGCCTGATTTGTCTGCACAGGGCCGTTGTGATGACTAGAAAGGTGTAATTCTGAGGACAAACACCTTGGCCAGTGAGTGGCACAGGTGCAGCCCTACTTTAGGGAGTGTTGATACTGATAAGAAATCAGCAATCAGAAAAGGTGAAATGTAGATATTTCACCTCCTGCACAGATGCCACTCTGGATTCTCAGATAAGGACAGAGGGTAGAAATGCTGACCCTGAAAGATGGAGCTCGAAGAAGCATGCTGTTACCAATAAATGCTACCACTTCTGAGCTCTCACTGAGTGCCACGCACTGTTCTGAGCACTTTACATACACTGATTCTCTTAATCCTGAAAACAACCCCACAGGATGAACTGTTTTATATCCTGATTATGATGATAGCTATGCAAATCTGTATGTGCTGAAGTTCAGAGAACCACATGCTGAAGGAAAAAGTTAATTTAACTGTATGATAATTTTACAAAATAAAGTAAAAAAAAAAAGACTACATACTGTATGATTCCATTGAAATTTGAAAAAAGCAAAACTACAGTGATAGTAGATCAGTGGCTGCCGGGGGTCAGGGTTGGGAGTGTTGGAGGGATTGACTGCTGAGGGACATGAGGGCACTTTTCGTGGTGATGAAAGTATTTGAGATCATAGTTGTAGTGGTGGTTTCATGACTATATATTTATGAGAACACACTGACTTGTACAGTTAAAATTGCTTTTATTGCAGGTAAACTATACCTCAATAAAGCTAGGGAGGGGAGCCCTACAGATGGGCATCACTGTTAGTATCATTAATAAGGAAACTGAGGGACCAGGAGGTTGAGTACCTTGTCCAAGGTCATAGTTGTGTGTGTGACAAACTCAGATTCAAACATAGGAATGAATAGCTCTGGTAATTTTCACCTTTGCAATTAACCACCACTCATTCAAGTAGGTCCCAGCTCCTCACCCGGGGCCGGGGAACACATCAGTCCTAGACAGGCAGGTGCAACAGGAAATGTGTGATCCTGACTAAGGACCTTACAGAAACAGCAATTGTTATGGGGGGGGGAGGGGTAAGTTTGGGTCCACAACAATCCTTCCCAAAGCAGACACAGCTATTTGCTTTGAAAAAACTAGAGCAGGGGCACTGAGTCTTGAGGCAGGTGTCTGGTGATCGCTGGGCCTTCCCCTATTTCCTGGCTGGGAGTGTGATTTAAAACCTCCTGGCTAAGCTCATTTTGCCAAACAGCTCCTGCAGGATCCATTTTTAAGACCCAATCCAGAAATTTCTAGCTCAGCAAACGGGATGCACTCCAAGAAAATGTATTTGCCCACGCCACCTCTGAGCCAAAGGAACATGAGTTCCCGTGCTTTGCAAAGGGAAACAGATGTGTTTATACACAACCAATTTTACAGATATACAATACCTTGCTTAGTGTATTTCAAAGAAGTGAGAGAAAAAAAAAAACCCATTGCTATGCATCTGTATGGAACGTCCAGTTACTGTCCATCTGAGAGTGGCAGGTGAATGAATCTACAGTCATCAGCGGGTGCACAAAATGATGCTGTGTCATATTTCCCATTGCAATTTGTGCCACTTGGAGAAATAGGCTTCTGTCTCCCTTTACAGCCAGAAAAAGTGCAGGCAATTCCTAAGGCTGATGTAGAACTGGGAGGGGCTGAAATATCCTCTCAGGTGACACATAGGGCACTTGTGATTAGAGAGAATGAACTTACCCATGATCAAGCAGCTGCTTAGAAGCAGAACCAGTTAGCTGCTGCGACTTTGCATTAGCTTAAGTCAGAGACCTGGGCTCAAATCCCCACTCTTCCCCTTATGGACCATGTGATTAAAAGCAGGTTCTTTAATGTCTCTGACTTTTTCTTTTTATAAAATGGTGCACATGAGTGCTAGCTCACAGGTCTGTTTTGAACACTGGGTGTGAGGAGGCACTGAGTACAGTGCCTGGGTCATCATGCATGCTCAATAAATGGGAGCCAATGGTAGCAATTATATTGGTGTGTTATGATTATCTGCAAAGATTTTGGACTTATCTGCAAGATTTTGGACTAGATGACTGGCATAGCACTTGACAGCTTAAAAAGTCCTATCACAGGAGTGCTTTCTCCCACTGCTATCAACCTATGAGATTATCTATCTATCTATCTATCTATCTATCTATCTATCTATCATCTATCATCTATGACTGGCATTATTAAACCCAGATCAGAGTTTAAAAAGGTTAAGGAAGGCTAAGTGATTTGTCCAGTTTTGTCCTTACTGAGATCACACAACTAGTAGGTGACAGAATGAGATCTTGAAGGCAGACTTTCTAAGTAAAAATGTTACCCTATGTCCAATGTGTCTGACTCTTGGACCAATGTCCTTTTCCATGGTGTGTGCTCGCCTCTGCTTCCCTGAAGCCCTCTTCTGGGCCAAGGCAACTACTGCTCTTGGAAACTGCCTCTAACAAGCTGATCCAATGAATAATCATGAGAGCAATCCTAGTGTTGCCCTTTTACTGCGAAGATGGGGATAGATTTATAGAGGGTGACTCTGGCTGGTATTTGGGAACAGATAATTACCTTCACTTACTATATCCTAGGCTGCTTTGGCTAAATATTTACTGCCCAGAATTTCGCCCTTTCCCACCAATTCTGAACATGAGCATGCCACAGGCAACTAAGTGGCATAACTCATTTGGGGCGACCATAAATCTAAGGCTTCCACCAGAAATGATGCAAAAAATTAATGGAACATGAAATCAAGTAAATGGAATTGAGTACAGTAATTAGTTCATATTTTAATCCTCAGGTCTGTTTATTATCCGTCAACTGGTGAGCAATTAAGTCGACACCATTGAGAAGATTAGCTTTGTTTCAGCAAAAGTTTATCGATATGTCAGAGCAAATGAATCTGGGGGTTTTAAACGGCTTTATTTTGAATTGTACAGCAGCACATCCATGGAGTGGCTAGACATCTAATGATTTAATTTTGTAATATTATTATCTAGATTATTTATATTTAATATTACTGAGCTGTTCTAGATGGTTATTGGGGAGAGTGGGTGGAAGCGGGGATTCAAACTGTAGAAAAGCGTGGCTCATATTCTTAGGTCGTTGTGATTGCCTTTTCATATTAAGACCAACTGAAGGATCTTTAAGGAGCTTTGCTTTCTATTTTAGTCTTCCAGTCTTTCATTTCCACATTTCTTGCAATCAGGCACTATTACAGTTCTTACATTGGTGGTATTTTTGTTGAGGGTGATGTGGTAACTTCTAGATCCATCTCCTCATGGATGCTGATCAGTGCTCATGTTTGTAAAATACTCTGCCAATGTCTTTGCCTTTTTGAGGCTGGCTGAATAAACATCCTTGTGATGGGTTCTGCTCATTGTGGTAGAAAATCTGATTATCAGACTACACCTGCTCTATGGGGCAACTAAATCAGATGATCTCAAAGGGGCTGCTGAATCTTGGGATTTAATATGATTTAAATTTGTATCTGAAAAAATTTAAATTTCAAACTTAGGTTCTGGTCCTGATTCAGCCACTGAACCTCAGTGATTTTTGGCAGGGCTCTTATCCTCTCTGGCATCTGATTTTTCTTTTATATAGTAAGTGGGTTCGAAGAGGTGACATCCATGGGACCTCCAATTTTAACACTTCAGACAGACACTTTGAGCAGACTTGTTCAATAGCAGGTCTATACTTTGAAGTAGGAGAGGTGATCTTTGGTGGAACCTCTACAAATTTTAGTGAACTGTTGACAGTGGTTAGAGTAGTGGTGAATGGGTCATTCTTACTTTACACCTTTCTTTTCCAATTTATTTTATTCCTGTGGCTTTGGAAATGGGCGAAAAAAAAAGTACAGCTAGTTTGTAGAAACAATGTCATTGGTTACTAAATAAAGGAAGACCACATTCGACACTTGTAAAGCCGTAACAGTAATGGTCTCCATGGTGACAGATTCTACACTGAAACTTGATCAAATCCCAGTTAATGCCTGTCATTAATAATGTCTTTGTAATATTATACCTTCTTTCCTGCTTTAGACACAACACCAGAAAAGAGATTAGTCCAGTAGAGGAGGATGGTAGCTATCATAATGTCATCCTGGCAGGATCAGCTCAGAGTTATGAGGCAAGTTAGGATGAGAGTCAACAGGGTAATGAGTTGACCTCAGCAAATTGTCTTCAAATGCAGTGTCTTCTCTTGTTGGCTGCCCCATGGTGTCCATCTAAAACTAGCAATCCAGGAAGGTGCTGACTTGATTGGGTTGTCTCTTCCCAGAAGTAATTATAAAAATGTCCAAAGGGAAGGATCTGTATCCTTACTTAGATCACAGTCATCATCCGCTTACTGGTATCATCATAATATGCCCTACCATCATCTGGGCTTCTGACTTCTGTTTGCTTTGCTTCTCGAAGGCCAGTTTGCTAACTCTGAGTGGGACTGGCTCCTGCGATCCAGAACTTTGGCTGCTAGCATTGGCAAAGACAAGTTCCCTGGTCTGATCTTGGGAGTAATTCCAGGGCCTGAAATGTGGAATCTACATGAATTTTTCTAGCAATTGGCTATCTATCAATTGTTCTATTCCTCCTCCCAGGTACCTTGAAGGATTCACTTACTCTGTATTTGTGAATAACAACATAAAATATCTAGAACTTCAGTTGATACTGACATGAACCTTATTAGGTTTGCCATCACGACAACAGAATTTAATTCATGACATACTGGGCATAATATAGGCGCTCTGAAAGTTGAAATCTTTTAAGTTATCTTCACTTGCTCATTCAATCTTTTCATTCAAGAGTATCTGTCAGGTGCCTGTCACATGTATGGGGACATATTAAAAATGTACAACCTACTCTGTGTCTGCAGGAGCTCACAGTCTGGGAAGTCAGGGGCTTCCCCATGGTCTACAGATCTTTGAATTTCCCCACTGGGCTAGACCCCAGAGTAGGTGAGTAATCACTATTATGGAGTTTATGGGCAGGTACACCTTGGCTTATGTTAAGCAATGTTATGAATCAGAAGACCTGAGCTAAGCCCAACCTTAATCATTTATTGTGTGCATGGTCTTGCACCTTAGTTTCTCCAGGGAAGAGGGGGATAATAAGAAGAGGCTACTTCGTTTGCTGATTAAATGGGAGAATTTATGTTATGCTTTGAAATTCATTGAGAGTAAAGGCCAGAGTACATACAAAGTCCAGGCAAAGAGGACGTAATGTGCAGTGGCCCTGCCACTCTTACCTCTCTGACTTCTCACACCCTCTCACTCATTCCTGTGGTCACACTGCTCTCCTCTTCCTAGAACACTCACAGCTCTCTTCCACTTCAAAACCATGGTACCGGCTGTTACCTCTGTCTGGAATGTCCTTCCCCTAGACATCTCTATGGCAACCTCACAAATGTCATCCTCTCAATACAGCTTCATGGACCATCCTGTTTACTTGTAACTTATTACTGCATGCTTTGATCCCTCCCGATCCTATTTCTTTTCCCATAGCGTTTATCATATTCTAATTTACCATAGACACTCATTTAATATGTTTATTATTTATTATTTTTCCTTTCTCACATACAGGAAGGATTTTTATGTTTTCTTCACTGCAGCACATGGTAGGCACTCAAGAATTTGTTAGCTGAATGAATGAATGAATGGATGGATGAAAGCAAATCCCAAAGCATGTAAACAGTGGCTAGATGCTAGCAATGAGATTCTGCAGTTACCTGTAGATGTGCCTGAGCAAGTTCTGGATTGTGCTGCAGAGTAAATGATTCAAGTTTGTGCCTTGTTCTCTAAGATGACACTTTTTGTATTCAATTCCTTTGTGTTCTTTATCACATCAAGGATAGGTCTGGGTTAGCACCTTATTAATACATTTTGAATCTCTCAAAGCACAATCCTTTCTCAATGAAAGCCTGGAACACTAGTTAGTGTTTGCTGTGAACTAAACCATTCTTCCTGTTTTTCAGTTTCTGATAGAACTTGATGCTTTGGACAGCCTTTATCCAAACACTCCATCTTCAATTTAAATGAGGCTGGATATTCCTAGTATAGTCAATAGGTACAACACACTCAAGATTCCACGAAAAAATGCCTATAAATTTTGAATTCTTAGGTCACCAATAGTTGACTGAGTCACTGATTCAGTGATTGAATGACTCATTCCACAGACATCAATTAAGCACCCACTGTATGTTGGGTACTATGCTAGGTGTATGGTACACAAAGATGAATAGTGAAAAAAGTCCCTGTCCTTAAGGGGTTTCTGAAGATCATTTATTCTTTCATTCAGTAAACATGTATGGACTCTGCTCTCATGTGTCTGACATTGTACAAGGTGCTGAGAATACAGCGATGATCAAAATAAAATCTCTATTAACAAAGAACTACAGTTCTGAGAGAAGCAAGAGTAAACAGTTATAAAATCTACACTGATGGGCAATTTAGTAGATTGGGGTCAGCAAATTTTTTGTGTAAAAGACTGGATATTTTGTAAATATATTGGCTTTTTCAGGCCACACATGATCTCTGTTGCACATTTTTCCTCCTCCTCCTCCTTCTATTTATTTTTTATCTATTTTTTTATTGGAGTTTGATTTGCCAACATGTAGCATAACACCCAGTGCTCATCCCTTCTTCTTCTTAAAACAAACAATCCTTTAAACATGTAAACTATTTTTAGCTACTCAACTGAATTTGGTTCACATGCTATGGCTTGTGGGCTTTTTAAATAGATGAATACGGAGGATTTTCAGGGAGTCAAGAGGAAGCAGCATGTTTCTGGCTAAGAGGAGGGAAGGAGGCTTGGAAATCTCTAGGGGATGGAGGTGGGGAGGATATTGTTCTGGAATGAAGAAGAGTGAGAGAAAGCTGGCATTCAGGATACAGCACTCAGGAAGCTCTTCCATACATTATGACCATGTACATGCTATTCTTAAATATCCCAATTCTCATTCCCCTTCAAAACTCCGCTTGTGCCAACGAACATCTCTACAAGGAGGTCCCAGCCTCCCAGCAAAGTGCTAATTACATTGCCTGAGTACCTCCCCCCAGAGCTGTTGAATGCCTAATGGGGCACTGGTTCTCAGTTATGTGCTCCTCAGCGCTTTTCATACTTTAGCACACTTCAGGACAATTTGATGTTGCTTATTCCTACAAATTTGTGTGGCTTTAAGTCAAGCCTGTCTCTAAAGGATGGCAAATAACTGACTCCTTTAAGGGGACAGGCCTGCATTTTCTGCATTTCTCACTTATTTGCCCTGAGATAACTGTTTTCTCTATTCTGGCTCTGAGCCACTAAATACATAAACAAACAACCAAATAAATAAATAAATAAATAAATAAATAAATAACATACGACTTTTATTCCACCTTTTAATGGAAAAGTCTTATCTGCATTCATAGCAATAGCTGTGGATGGTTTCCTTGCTCGGATATGTTTGAGCAGAACCAGAGACCCAAGAGGCTGAGCCTGGAAAGGCTCATGTCCCTACCTGATCTTCAGTGGGAGCAGCGACCATGTCGGGCCACAGAGGTTTCCATCCATCCTCTCCTTAAAACCATCCTGAGAGAGAGCTATTTCATAACCCCCTTCCAGAACCATCCTCAAACATAACCCACGTTACACTGTATTTTAAATATACGTATCTCTCACTAGATGTCTGCTTTGCTGGGCTGTGGTGCTCAGCACACAGCAGAAGCATTGGAGGCACGTGAAGAGTGGATGAAATGAATGCTGAGGATCTGTTACAAGTGTCCCATGAAGTGGCTGGTGCGAGTCTCAGTATACTCCCTGACGCCTTCGAAAAGAACTTGAAGGTTTTTAAAATGAGTATTTCCAACCTCCCCTCAAAAAGAGAGCTGCTTTTTGCCTAGCCTCATTCCTGGAACTTCATCCATCACATAATTCTTTTCAAATATTATCTTTTGTCAGGTTAACATATTTGTTTCTTTCTGCAAAGACCCTCCTTTATAGTGGACGTGAATCTAGCCACTTAGACATGATTAGCAAGCGAAGGGTCTTACTTATTAAAAACAGTTAATTTTCCCTTCTTGAAAAAATGGAGCTATTTGAATCCCTGAATATACTCATTTATCACCAACCCCCAACGAGGCATCCAGGAGTTCTCCGTGTAGGACATGAATAATTTTTATAAAAACGCAGTTGCTGACTGTGTCGTACATCCACGCAGCTTTATAAAACAAAGCAAATGATTACCATCAATTACAATAACCTCACCAGACAAGACTGCAATTAATCTACAGCTCTTGAGATAACGACTGTTGCACTGTGCCAAGGAAAATGCCTGGCATTAATTGACTTATCACGATCAGCAATGATGGATGGGACAGATGGCAATGTGATTATTCATTGTCAACAAAATAAACACGCGCTCTGTTGCTAGAAGTGTCTACTTAGGTCCTTTCAGAGGATAGCCAAACACAGAGACCAAAGGTGGTTTTGAAGAGAGCACAAAATAAAAATAAGATGTTAACCTACAGGATGGGCTACAACTACTTTAACTGGGGCTTAACACTCAGTGGAATATGGTTGGAAGACATTTTCTATAAGGAAATTGTGGATTGCATGGGATTTCAGCACGAGAAGGTGCATTACTTGCTCATTAAGATATGAGTCACCTTTATGAAGTCCTCAAATTCCATTCCATGCTTAATAATTCCAGTGATGAGAATTCACTATTTTCAGAGGCAAGCTCATTCCATTGATGGATAGCTGTCTTTGTTAGAATATATATTTATTTACAGCTGAACTCCATTTTTCCAGGACTTCCATCCATGGACCCTCATATCAGAGAAGGTGCCAAACTTTTCTCATTAACTAAACTCTTTTAAATATCTCAAAGGCCAATATCTACCCACATGACCCTGTTTTGGTGCTTCCAACATTCTGATTCCTTGCATCTAAACCCATACCAGTTTAGAGACCGTTCATACTGAGGGGCTTGGAAAGAAATGACCACAGCTGATGTGGTCTGCCCAAGACAAGGTGTAATGATACTTACGCTGAAGCTAATGCTCTAACTTGTCTTGGAGCAGTGGCTGTGTGTGGCTGTCCTTCTTGGGAAGCTGTTCTCCAAATTTCATCAGTCTAGACAGCATTTGCATTTGCACTGACACCTGGGTGCCCTTTTTAATTTTTGTGCAATACGGTTTAATTGATTAAGTTCTCATTGTTTAGAAAGCTGGGATAATTCAGGCAGAGCCTGAGCTAAAACTGACTGGCTCAGTGGTCACTAACCAAAATCTCTTGGGGGGGATTTTTACAAATGTGTGTACTTGGACCCCACTCCTGGAGACCCCAATTCGAGTGTTTTAGGGAAGGATGCAAATGTAAATATTTTGACAATAGTCCCCAGTTAATTCTGACTTGCAACTCTGTTTAGATGCTTTATTCATTGAGAACACTTAATAATGTACTACTGAGTGAGTGCTTCACAAACCTAATCATCAGACTCTCCTGGGAGCTTTAAAAATGCATATTCCTTGGAGTGCCTGATACCTGTGGTCTGGGTACATCTAGGAAAATTAATACTTTGAAAGATCACATTGTTATATGTATCCCTTAAGGATTTTGGAGACACTCATTTACTTCAAAATTGTAGTTCCTATACAAATTACAAAGCACTTTTATCACACATTGAAGGAAAAGGCAGTTCTAAGGAATTCTACAGAGTGAAGATTCCAGCCAAGTAACCATCCACATTTTTTCACCCATTCATTTAATAAATTCATTAATAAATTAATTTAGTCTGAGGCAACATTATGATAAGGATCAGAATATAACAGTTCAGTGAGGGAGAAAAGCAAAGAAATAAAAGCAAATAAATAAGCAAGTAAACCAACAAATAAAATAGTTACAAATACTGAAATAATATGTATTTAAAAAGGAAGTGTTTATCTAATTTAGAATATTCCCTAGTTCAGAGTGACAGTCTCCAGTCACTCTCACTGCATGGATTTTCTCCCTGCTTTCACCATATTCCCTACTATACTCCAACTCAGAATCTGCAACTTTAGGGAGTTTTTTTTTTTTTTTTTTCCATTAGGGTGCCTTTGGCAGACATCCCTAATCAATCCTAGCATTTTTTTCCTATGGATCCAGAAAGGAGGCTCATTCCTGCTCAACCTTGTCCTCCATGCAGCCATTATGAATAGAGGATGATGAACTCCACCCACCCCTTCCCCAATACACACAAGACCCTGACACAACTTGGTGACTTTGTTGTCCTTCATTTCTTGCTTTATCTTTGTTGTCTATCAATTCTTGAGTACTCCAAGTGTTCCTTACATCTGAAATCCCACTTAATTTTCAAAATAACCTTGTGTTGCATTTAAACTCAGCCTTAGAAGGATCAAGAAACCATCTCAAGATCATACAATAAATGAATATCATAGCAGGAGGTACAAACTCAGGTACTTTGACTTCAGAGCTGATGTTCTTACAAAGTATTTGGCACTGCCTTTCTTTCTTAGCCCAGTTCAAAGGGCCCCACCTCTGGGACACTTCTCCTGATCCCTTCAGGTAAAATCTGTCACTTCTTCCTGTGAGTTGGCCAGCATCTTCGTACATCTTCATAACAGAATGGCTATACTTTATTGCTTTGAATATAGTACTCTTTGAACTCCTCTGTGGGAGGAGCTTTGTCTTTTTGTTTTGTTTTGTTTTCTTTTAAATCTTTGTATCCCTAGTACCTAGCAAAGAGCCTAGGTAGATTCTCAGTTGGTACTTTGAAACAATCCTTAAAATCTGGCCACTGGACTCATTAAGGTCGGGCTCTCTTTCTCAGTATAGGGCTTTACTATATTAAAAACAGCGTTAGGTTTAAACATAATGTTGACTGAAGAGAAATGAAAAAGACCAAGTCAATAATGAGATCATACTTCTGTTATTTCAAAGCTTTCTTGACATCAGTTACTGAAGATTTTTAAACAGAAACCGGATATTTAGCATAGAAGCCTCCCTGACTCCTAGCTGATAACCACCCTCAGGTGTAAGAGGACAAATTAACTATACCATGCTTGTCAAGTGTCAGAACCCAGATGACACCTGTTTAAACTGTGGCTCTCATTCTATAATGGAAACTGGTTTGGCTCACTGCTGTGGCTTGAGCTCAATCTGGATTGATGGTGGCACACAGTGATACTCACCATTGATGGTGACATACAATGACATTTCCATTCTGTAGGAAGTCAGGCAGACTATTTACCTGCCTGACATTTATTTCACAGTGAGCTATAGTTTTGTGCAAATAAGACCCATTCTACCCGAAGGGGTAGACCTATACTCTCATATGGGAGGCTGATGGTCCAGACAAGGTATCAGAGAAAGTGTGCATGAAAGGTGAGGGCTTGGGATTAAAATAATGCTCCAGAGATACTGGAAGGCATGAGTCACGAGAGCTGCCAATATCTCAGAGGGCAATACCCAGTCCCACTTTCATTGTGGCCTTCCCTCGAAAACAGCGGAAGCACATTTATAGACTTCCACGTCAACTTGCAAAAAACAGATGGAGAAAGGAGGCACTGACCTTCTCATTTCACAGATTTAAAAGAAAGATTTCCATCTGTTATCTCACCTTGGGTATAAATAGGCACCAAGTCTTATTAATTGGCACTCAACTTTAGTACCTCAATAGTTCTGCATACCTCCCCAGAGAAGGCTTGTCCGTTGAGGAGGTGCTCCGAACCCTGGCTGTCCTCACTCCCAAAGTGTAGTCGGATCTCCTCCAGCCGGTGGCTGTATGTCATGGGCCCTCCTGATATGTTGACCAAGTGCTCCTTGTCTAGGCGCAGGGACACGTGTCTTCCAGTGTTGTACATGGTCCCACTGACCTGTAAGGCAACGCACAATGGGTCAAGCAAGGCTCTTCTTTCCATTTCTCACCAAACCCAGCAGTGCTGAGACCAATGCCTTTTGCTTCCTCTGGATGGGAACTATTAGGCTGAGTCTACATACAGAGTAGAGTAGCAATACCCCGAGGGCATTCCTGTCCTACTTGGCTTAACCGCATTTATGAACACATGATCATTTAGCAATTTGAGGTAGGAATTCAAAGGAGACCTCAGAAACTGTGACTAATATTTTGGACATTGTACCATTGTATAAAAGATAATTTGTCCCTCTCAACAACAGGTGTTGGCAAGGATGTGGAGAAAAAGGAACCCTCGTGCACTGTCCGTGGGAATGCAAAGTGGCACAGTCATTCTGCAAAACAGTATGGAGGTTCCTCAAAAAGTTAAAAAAAGAATTACCCTTCGATCCAGCAATCACACTACTGGATATTTACCCAGAGGATACAAGGATGCTAACACAAAGGCATACATGCAACCCTATGTCTATAGCAGCATTATTTGCAAGAGCCAAACTATGGAAGCAGCCCAAGTATCCATTGATAGATAAATGGGTAAAGAAGATGTGGTGCGTATATATACAATGGAATATTTACCAGCCATAAAAAAGTATGGAATCTTGACATTTGCAACAACATAGATGGAGCTAGAGAATATAAGGCTAAGCAAAATGAATCAATCAGAGAAAGTCAAATACCATATGATTTCACTCATATGTGGAATTTAAGAAGTAAAACAAATGAGCAAAGGAAGAAAAGAGAGAGACAAATCATGAAATAGACTCTTAACTCTAGAGAACAAACTAATGGTTACTGGAGGGGCAGTGGGTGGGTGGGTGGGGTAGGGGGAACAGGCGATAGGGATGAAGGAGCATGCTTGTCATGATGAGCACTAGGTGACATATGGAAGTGTTTAATCACTATAGTGTACACCTGAACTAATATTACAGTGTATGCTAACTGAAATTTAAATAACAACTTAAAAAATAACTTGCCCCTATTACCATAGGGGATGTTGAGATACTGCAAAATTAAAATCTCAGGTATGAGAAACTGGAGAAAGCAAGAGATGCCACAAAAGCCAAATGAGAGACAAGGAATCCAAAATGGGTGAAGAGGAGCAGATCCTCATGAGAGACTGAAGGCTCTGGTCTGAAGTCCCAAGTGTGCAGTTCAGTGTGTCTTTGTTAGGTCCCTCTCTTGCGCCTGCCACTAGACTTTGCATAAAGCGTGAGCTGTGATCCCTTCTCAGAGCTCATGGACTCAGTGCTAAGCTAAAGAGATGAATACAAGTTGCCTATGTTTCTTCCTCACTCCTGATTCCATCTTGCACCAGCCTCTCAAATCGCTGACCTTACTGCTTGGTATTCCTTTTTCTTCTTTTCTCTTTGAACTTGATATTCAGCTTCATTTTCTTGACTTAGCACCTCTCAACACTTGATCCTAGAACTCTGATTCCTACCTGTGACTCTACTGCCTTAGTCTTCTGGGTTCACTTAGCTTTTGGGGGCAGAACAAAAGCTTAAAGGAGACTTTGAATGGGTCTGAATGGAATGCTCTGGGCTCTCAGAGGCTGAGATGATTGGATTTTCTTTCTGCTTATTCTGACTCCTTTGGTCCCAGCTGTCTGCCCTAGAGATTCCTTAAGGGCTTCATGTAACATCTGATACCTTTAATTAGTCACGGTTTCATACGTTTTCTCTATAGCACTACCCTTACCTGCCCCTCTACTTTTCTGACACTAGCCTTGTGAATAATCAAATAGGTCTGTAGATGGCTTACTGTGGCAGACAGTAATGCCCACTAATATTCAACTAACTTATTATTCTGCCATTTTGCTGTAAGGTGGAGCCCATGTGACTGATGTTGGCCATGGGATGTGAGGGGACATGACAGGTGTCACTTCCAGGGTGAAACAGTGAAAAACGTATGCACAAGTCTCCAGTCTCTCTCTCCCCTTGAGACATCAATCACTGGGGCTACGTGGAAAAATGTAAATGTGTTGCAGCTACAAGATGGAGTTCATGTCAGCCTGGGTGTTTGGCAGAGTAAAGGGCAGATTGCAAAAGTGGCCAGAATTCTTCCCCACCCTGTAAGTGCATTTTTTACAACATGCCCCTGTAGCTGCTCCCATCAAGATAAGGGGTCTGCTTCTCTACCTCTGACTCTGGGCTGGCTTTGTCACTTGCTTTGGCCAATAGGGAACACAGCACTTGTGCTCTGAGAGTAGGCTTTTAGAGGCCTTGCTTATTTCCTCACTCCTTCTTGGAGACCTGAGACCACCATGTCAGTGAACCTGGGCTAGCCTGCCGAGGGATGACATCACACTGAAGAGCATCATCCCAGGAGAAGCCATCTCAGATTGATCATTCCCTGTCTGACCCGCCAGCTGACTGGCCCAGCCGAGGTCAGCTTAGCCTGGCCTAGACCAGAAGAACTGCCCACAGACCCATGACTTGGGAGCTAAATAATTGGTGTTTCAAGTCCCTAAGTTTTGGAGGTTGTTATGGGGCAAAAGCTAAGTCATTCATCTTACCCCTCCTGAATCTGGTATCAATTCTTTTGAGTGTCTGGCAGTATTGAATACCTGAACTGTAAAGTCACGTGGGGCCCAGAGACTCAGCCTGCTGGGTAGCTGGAAGTCAGACCAGAGAGAGAGAAGAGAGAAGGAGATGTGCCAACAGTGATGGAGGAAACTGTGCATTGAGAGAGAGAACGGCCACTTGACCTTCAGAAACCTTCACGTCTCTTTGTTCACAGTTCCTCCATGAAGCCTGAGCTGCATTCTCTCAGATGCTTTACCTCTCATCAATAAATCCATTTTTTTCTCAAGTTATCTATTCTTTGTCACCAGATAACCCCACAGTGTTCACTCTTATTCTCCAGTCTCTAATAAATACATATATAGTCAGTATGAGATCATGAGAGCTTGTTTTTTTCTTTTCACGTCCCAACTCATGATTTTCTTTGCAGTAAAATGGTTAAAGATAGATTTGTGTTTGACATTGCATCCACTGTTAAGTAAATTTTACTTTTTCTAATTGTTAAGATAATATACAGGTATTCTATATGGTTAAAAAAATAAAAATAAAATAAAACAAAAATAAAACAAATATGACACAGAAAACAAAAAGAAAGATATAGAATGACTCAAGGCAATAAAAATAAGTCACAAGGGGATCCCTGGATGGCTCAGCGGTTTTGGCGCCTGCCTTTGGCCCAGGGCATGGTCCTGGAGTCCTGGGATCGAGTCCCACATTAGGCTCCCCGTATGGAGCCTGCTTCTCCCTCTGCCTGTGTCTCTGCCTCTCTCTCTCTGTATCTCTCATGAATAAATAAAGTCTCTAAAAAAAATAAGTCACAATTCCACAATTACCCAAGGATCATCACTAATACTTTGGTATATATATTCTTAAGATTATATATACTATAACACATATATATAATTCTATATACCCATATTTTAACAAGCTCATTTTATATATGTGTCTGTATAATCAGATAGGTGATTTTTCACACACATATATATATGAGTTTGTGTATATAAATATATACTATTATATATAACATTAACTGTAACATTATATATTAATAATATTATATATTAATATATCAATTATATTAATTGTAATTATATTAATATATAATATACTATAATATAGTATAATAGATGAATGTCATACTATTTAACATAATAATAAATATTACATAATTATTATGTACTATATATTTATTATACACAACTAATTATATATTACATATGCAAACACAATATTGTTATTTATATGTTTACATAAATATCACATATGATTATATATTATATAAATCTACATATATAATTTTCACAAACATGAATATTTCTGGGTCATTAAACTATTCTGTAATATTACTTTGAAATGGTTGCATAATCAGTATAAAAAAAGTACATAGCTTGTTGAATATTTACATCCCTTTCACTTTTTCACTATTCCAAAAATGTACTGCAATGAGTATCCTATGGATAAATAGTTTTACTACTCCAGGGATCTTTCACTGGGCAAATTCTGTGTCAAATGGTATACACATTGTTAGAGTGCTTATTGTCCATTGCCACATCCATCTACTGTAGAGAGTAGATCCCAAAGAGCAGAGCTGGATCTCTGTAATTCTCTTCAAATGATATGAAAAATAGTACCATGAGATTCAACCAGTAACATCCATGGGCACCTATGGTATGTGAGGCAGTGTAAAAGGAACTGCTCTGAATTATTTTTTTCCTAAAGATTTAATTTATCTATTTGAGAGACAGCATGCATGAGGGGGGTGGGGCAGAAAGAGAGGGAGCAGACTCCCTACTCAGCAGGGAGCACAACCTGGGGCTCGATCCCAGGACCCCAGATCATTACCTGAGCTGAAGGCAGATGCTTAACAGACTGAGCCACCCAGGTGTCCCACTGCTCTGAATTCTTAGAGGATATATGCTCTGTCCCCATCAGGCAAGTATCTGGGACTTTCCTGCACTTCTAGAAATCTTTCCATCTGTGCTGTCTAATGTCTAATGTTCCTAAGAAAATTGTTGCACATTGGCAGGGACCATGTGGTACGCTTTCTGCATTTCCCCAGGACTTAAAAAAAAAACATCCTGGCACACAGCAGGTGGAAGAATCAAGGATTCTTGAGTCGAATGATTCCCAATGTGCCTCTTGATGACCATAGGTGCTTTGGTTAATTTTTCCTGAAGCCTCAGTTTCCCTAAACATAATGTAGAGATAAGAAAATATCCCCTATGAAAACGGAGGAAAGAAAACTCTAAGGCATATAGAGAACAAATGTCAAAATGATAGAACAAATCTTCCTTATCAGTAATTACTTTAAATGTAAATAGATTCTACTTATAGGAGGTACCTAGAGTGGTCAGAGTCATAGAGAGAGAAAGTGGGAATGGTTTTCAGGAGCTTCAGGAAGAGGAACAGGGAGTTATTAATGGGAACAGAGTTTCAGTTTTGCAAGATGAGAAGAGTTCTGGAGATGGATGCACCAAGGACCATGGGATTGTACTTAAGATCATGAAATGTATACGTAAGAATAGTTAATATGACAAATTTTATGTGTATTTTACCACAGGAAAAAAAAAGTTGGGGGAGAATTCTCTCGTGGATTGTGAGAAATAAATAAATAATACATGTAGCAGCCCAACATTTTCATTCTCTTTCTCCCCCACCTTTTGACTTCCGCATGGGTGCCTAGCTGAGGTCGAGGGACCCATGCAATCTTCCTCACTTCCCAGGGCCCAGTGGGATACAGTGCTAAACATCACAATGAAGGACTTCCACTGACTTCTGCAATGTGATGTTTGCTTGCCCCTCATTTTGGATTTTATTTACTTATTTGTTTAGAGAGTGTGTGAAGCGGGCGAGGGGCAGACAGAGAGGGAGAGAGAATCTTAAGTAGGCTTCATGCCACAGTGCTGAGCCCAACTGGAGGTCCATCCCAGGACCCTGAGATCATGACCTGAGCCGAAATCAAGGGTCTGATGCTTAATGGATTGAGCCACCCAGGAGCACACACCTCTCTGTCTCTCCCCCCAAGCCCCACGCCTCCCCTGGATCATTTTAAAGACTATGAAACAAAGCAAAACCAGTGTCATCAGGAATAAGCCCTTCTATTTCTTCCACTCTGCTTCTTCACCACTCCTGCTTACACGGCTCTCTCTTCATTCATTCACTCGTGCCTCTTGTCAGTTATTCATAAAATAACACCTCTAACTGTGCGTGAGGAGCTGAGGATGGCACAGTGAGTAAAACCAGGCACAGACCCTGCCTCATGGAGCTGACACTCTCTACTATGTAGAGACCAGAGCAGGGGAAGTAGAATCCACCTGAAACTCAACCATTTGCCTATACATTCTTACAGCTAGATGCAATGCCCCCTTATCCCCACCCTTTCCCTAGACACTGAAATAACATTAATTTGTATTAATCAAAAAAAGCTGTGTAGCCAGGGTATGGTTTGTTGCACTTTAATTTAAAAATAAAGGCTTGACAACATTATGTATGATATCTAATGGTACATCTGCACTGTAGTAATTAACATTGCCAATAGTGTCATTTTAACTGTAATGTTAATTACAGTGTTTTCAATGAACTACTTTGGTGCACAGCATGTTGGAAAAAGTTGTCTCATGCAGACCAGGAAACAGAGTTGCACAGAAAAGTTGAAGCTGCAGGGGAGATCCCGGTTCCCTCTGGCTGCTTCATGGTTCTCCTGTATGTTTTATTTTAATCCATTGTGAAATGAGGCGAAAGGTGTGATGATCATTTTGCAAGCAAGAGAAGAAAGTGCAGTTGCTGAAGGCTCGGTGACTTTTCCAGGATTACACAACTGGTGGTGGTGACAAAGCCAGGTCTTCTTGATTCCAAGTCTAACAATCTTGATATGAGGAAATGCAAGCATCTCAGCCCATTTCAGAAGGAAGCTATGTGGGGAATTGTGATTTCTCCTCCTGTCTGTGAATGCAGGACTTAGGCAGCTGCAGATGCAGCAAGATTCTTTTTCAGGTAAAGAGTGACCACTGGAATGAACACTTAGCTGCTAAAGTTCAATGCAGGAGAAGACCTGGAGAAATCTGTAGGTCAGGGAAATCCCCTGATTTCCTCACCTGCAGACATTTACACTGGTTTGAGACAGGGTGGAGCTTTATGTGTTGAGGGGAGCATGCAATATTATCTTGATGATTAGAAACCATCTAAAAGCCATGTATTATTTTGCAGAGCAAAATATTAACCTCAGGTTATTCATTTTGTAAAATTGGATGTCTTCATACAGCAAACACAGGTTGGCAGCAGCTCGTGGTTAGCTAGGTCCTGTTATTAATGGACTCATCTCTTTTATTGTGATGACACTGCTATATTAGAGGAAAATGAATTTAGCCAGTGTATTTTTAGGGTAAAGAGATGGTTGATTCTTTGACAGCCAGCGATGATCTTGTTCATAATAGCTGCCATCTTGGTTTGAATGGTTATTTGGTGTCAGATACCATGCTAAGTTCTGAATCTGAACTTAATTCATTCTCATAATTTTTCCCTCACCAAGCCCAGCACCAAACAAGTGTGGCACTTATTAGACTTAGGCCATTTGCTTCCTCTTAGATGGTAGGATAGTGGGTTAACCTCACCTGTGTAGTAGAGGCCTCCCACAGGGCATAACCTGTCCTCTAGGCCTCTGGTGATTTTCCACCAAAAGGCCAACAGCCCATTGCTTGGGAAGCTGGGGCTTGACGCCCCCCCCCCCATTATCTCTGGCTCTAAAGCCTGTGCTTTAATTGCTAGAAATTCTTAGATCGCACAGTTGACTATCTAATGGTGAAATTTGACAGGTTTTTTAAAAATACGAGTTGACGGTGGAGGAATCCCACCGTGGCTTAAAGTCAAGGTGTTTGGGATTGTTTATTGGATTCGTTAGGTTCTCCAGAGAAAAGGAATCAGTGGGGTGTATATGGCAAGTTCAAATTCTATAGGGTGGGCCTTAGGCTGGAGAACCAGAGAAGAGCCAATGTTGCAGCTTCTGTCTGAAGGCCATCTGTTGCAAAATACCTTCTTGTTCCAGGCAGCCCAGTCTTTCTGTTCTAATCAGGCATTCACCTGCCTGGGTACACCCACCCACATTATGGAGTGCAATCTGATTTATTCAGAGTCCATGGATTTAAATGTTTGTCTCATCCAAAAACACCCTCACAGAAGCATCCAGAATGATGTTTGACCAAATACCTGGACACTGTGCCCCAGACAAATTAACATATAAAATTAACCATCATATTTATCTTCACATCTCATTTGCTACTTCATGTTTTAATAGCTCTTATCCATTATATTGATACTATTAGACACAACACATGATATATGTTATATATATATATACTTTTATTAAAAGTATAAATTAAAAGTATATATACTTTTATATTACTTTTTAAGTAAGATGGTATATATATATATATACCATCTTACTTAAAAAGTCAGCTGTCCCAAACCATTTTTTATAAATTTATTTTTTATTGGTGTTCAATTTGCCAACATATAGAATAATACCCAGTGCTCATCCAGTCAAGTGCCCACCTCAGTGCTCATCACCCAGTCACCCCCACCCCCCACCCCCCTCCCCTTCCACCACCCCTAGTTCGTTTCCCAGAGTTAGGAGTCTTTCATGTTCTGTCTCCCTTTCTGATATTTCCCACTCATTTTTTCTCCTTTCCCCTTTATTCCCTTTCATTATTTTTTATATTCCCCAAATGAATGAGACCATATAATGTTTGTCCTTCTCCGATTGACTTATTTCACTCAGCATAATACCCTCCAGTTCCATCCACATCGAAGCAAATGGTGGGTATTTGTCATTTCTAATGGCTGAGTAATATTCCATTGTATACATATACCACATCTTCTTTATCCATTCATCTTTCAATTGTCCCAAACCATTCAACAAACTTCAGGCATATGGAAGGAGAGCCAGTTTGAAATTAAGCATATCTGAGTTACAGAACAATCATAAAGAAGTGATTTAACTGTTATTATCAGAAGTTATGTACACAATAAGGTAAACTTATCCCTAAGTCTGGAAGGGAACTCAGAGACAATTCTGGTGTAAGTCCCTCATGTTGTCTATCTTCCTATTTCTAGAATGGGGGGAAAAAAGGAGGCAGTGCAACTTTTTAAAAAAAAAGACTTAATTCACAAAATAAACATATTGAAGGTCTTTTGGTTCAATGGAGATAACACTCATAGGGTTGTGTTTCTTGAGGACAGCCAAGCATAAGTAAACCTTACCCTCAGAAATTCCGATTCAATAAAGTCACCTGCATGGTATGACACAAAGCTTATGTGAGGTTTCCATTATATTCTCTCTTGAGGCAGCCTGACCCAAATCTCCTGTAATATACTCAGAAATAATTCCCTACAGCTTAAATGAAAATGTTAACAGTACAAAGGAAGTAGTCGAGAGGAAATAGAATCTTAATTGTGTAAAAGAGAGAGGTGACCATCTGACTTGGCAGAAGAGATACTACATTCTCAACAAGGTTCATTAGAAAAGCCAGGGGAAAATGCACCCACAAATTCTGAGAACTATGTATCAGATGCTGTGCCAATGTTTTTTAAAATTTTAATTCCAGTGTAGTTAACACATGGTGTTTTATTACTTTTAGATATACAATATAGTGATTCAACACTTCCATACATCAGCCAGTTGCTTATCAGGATTAGTGTACTTTTACTACCCTTCCCCTACTCCCCCCATGCCCCCACCTACCTCCACTCTGGTAACCATCTGTTTGTTCTCTATAGTTAAGAGTCTGATTTTTGGTTTTTTTCTCTCTCTCTTTTTATCCTCACTCATTTGTTTTGTTTCTTAAGTTGCACATATGAGTGAAATGATACAGCATTTGTTTTTCTCTGACTGCCTTATCTCATCCAGCATTATATTCTCTAGCTCCATCCATGTCATTGCAAACAGCAAGATTTCATTCTTTTTTATGGCTGAGTAATATTCCATTATATACATATACATCACACCTTCTGCCATTGGACACTTAGGCTGCGTCCATAATTTGGCTATTGTAAATAATGTTACAAGAAACATAGGGTTGCATGTATCTTTTTGAATTAGTGTTTTCATATTTGTTGGGTAAATGGCCAGTAGTGAGAATGCTGGATCCTAGGGTAGTTCTATTTTTAATTTTTTGAGGAACCTCCACACTGTCTTCCATAGTGGCTGCACAAGTGTGCATTCCCATGAACACAGTTAGCCACTTTTTAGATCAGGCAATGAGGTACAGACAGGCTAAGACCTCTACTCAAGGGTATGAGGGAAGCAAGTAAGGGAACTACAGCTCAAAAGAAGTCTTGCTGAATCAAAGTTCATGGTCTTCCCACTGTCTCAAAGAGCAACTTCAAAGCCCACCAATGAGAGGCTGCACTCCATTTCTAATGACCCTGTAAATTTCAGAATTTAATAATGCTCATTTTAATTATTTATTTGGAGTTGGCTTAGGAGCTTTCTAAACTCAAAATGCAGGAGTGTTGGGATTCTTGCCTTTAAGATACAGTCTTAGTTGATTATTCACTCTACTTTAAGTGAACACAATAGGCTGATGGATATCACCATAATACCCACAACAAGAGCTGTAACTACATATATATATATATATATATATATATATATATATATATATATTCATTCCAGGCCCTGTACTTATTCCTTCCCAAACATTATCTCATTTAATCCTTACAGTACACACATGAGTAAAGTGTTATTATTCATATTCTACAGAGGAGGAGATGGAGGTTCAAGGTCTCATAACTATAGCTCCAGAGTTAGAAATTGAGAGAGTTAGAATTCCAGCCCAGGCCTGTTTGACTCCAAGGTCTACAACTCTTGAAAGAGAACAAATCTGGAAGTTGGAGGAAACAATTTTGGGTAAATCATGTAGCTTCTAAGTAGCATCTGGGATTGGGGGTAAACTCTTAAAGACCAAAGATGGTGTCCTCATGGATGTGCCTGAACGGGCTCAATTTGGCCAGTCTGCGCCTGAATACCCTTGGTGGTTTCTAGACCCAGAGCAGCAGAGAAAATCCTCGCTCTCCTATTGTTGGCCTAGCAAGCCCATAATGTTGGTTCAGTGCCTAGAAGGGTTAGTGAAGAAGGTGTGACAGCAGGCTGTATAAATTAGGTGTCCTTTCATTGCAACTAAGGCTTCCTGCTTTATATCTCTGACCGCTCTGCTGAGGTGTGTAATAGGTCTTTGAATGTAATTAGTGAGCCTAAGAGATTTAAGAACACCACTTAGTCTGGTTTCCTATAGAGTAGCTCAAGATGCCAAAGGGCTGATTTGTAAAGGCAGAATGTAAGAAGCCAGCGGGCTGCTTGCTCACAGGGGCACTCCAGAGGCATCACTGTAAGAAAAAGCAACCTGGTAGAAACAGCTGGAGTCAACTCATTGGCCTCACTAGAGCATAGCATGTACATGGATTGGCAAGACTTGAAGAGTGGATTCTAGAGCTGAAAGAACTTTAGAGACAATCAAGCCCAACCTCTTCCTCAAAAAACCCAGACAACTGGGACAAAGAGAAGTTGAGAGGCTTGTCCAGGACTGCACAGCAAGTAAGTGGCAGGTTCAAGACTAGAAATAAACTGATGACACTGTTCTTTGTTCTGGGAAGCATACATCCTCTTCCTCTTATTCTTTTATTTTTCTTCTAAATTGTTTTATGCTGAAGGTACAGAAGCATACTGACTCAGAGACTCTGAGGTGGAAATGCTGGGTATGTATACACAAATACCATAACCCATAGGAAATTAGAAAAGAATCAGCCTGACATCTGGACATACCATTTATGTGATGTCATTCATCTGGATCAAGGGCTCTTTTCAGTGCTTACCTAGACATTTTATGCTATGAAGATTTCAGAGTAATAATTAGACATCAAAAGGATTAATTGTTAAGAGATAAAAGTGAAGTAAAGGATACAGAGCATTAGGAGAAGGCTTTTTTTTTTTTTTTTTTTTTTTTTTTTTGGTGATGTAGTTTTGAAAAAACCAGAAAAGTATTTGGAGTTTGTGGGTTGGGGCTGTTAGGAAGGAAGTGGCTGAGGTGTGGATAAGGAACAAAATGGAAGCCGACTGGAGAGCTCTGCTTTGAGGTACCAAACATGGAATTGTGGAGGAGGGTTGAAGAAGCATTTCCAAGATCTCGCCCACCACTCTTAACCCTGCAGGGCGGATAGACGTTTCTTCCTTAGCAAGGCTAAGTTTACTCCAATCTTCCTCTATCTCATCCATCTGAGTCAGTTTGCTTTTCCTATATGAAGAGACCAGGCTTCTAGAGTCAATGTTGAAAAATCAGATGAAGTAATCACTTGTTCCGCTTTTTATTATACAAATCCTATTATTGTCATTATTATTAAGAAAAGAGTTAAAACTATGTAACATCCAGGGCACCTGGGTGGATCAGTTGGTTAAGCTTCAGCTCAGGTCATGATCCCAGTATCCTGGGGTCGAGCCCCGTGTTGGGCTCCCTGCTCAGTGGGGAGTCTGCTTCTCCCTCTCCTTCTGCCCCTCCCCCTGCTCATGCTCACTCTCTCTCCATCTCTCTCTCTCTCAAATAAATAAAATTTAAAAAACCCTATGTAACATGGCAATATTGACTCTTGAAATAACAGATATGCAGATTCTATAGGGATGGCTGGGCAGCACCACTATAACGGAGCATCTCTTGAACGCAGCTAGCATTGGTGGGGATGACAGGAGGAATAGAGAACAGGTGTGAAGGATGCTGTCTGGCCGTGTGGGCTACATGAACATAATGCCCTTTATCTTCCATCTTCCTTAAGGGACCGCATGGCAGGGGGCCGACATTAGGCTAGGTACATTCTGCCATACGTAGGTTTTGGCACCGAAGCCCTTTGCCTAAACCTCAGCCCTTGGTCTCTGACCAAGGATGGGGACCCCAGAGAGTGCTGTCTGGAATGAGTTTTCCTGGTATATGGGTTTTTAGACGTGAGTCCCATATACTACTTGTCTTCTGAGTCAGTGTTGCCAACCAATGGCTTTGTTAATTTAATATTATTTTAATAATTTAATAATATGAGCAAAATTTACATTTAATAATTGGTCTTACATGTGTCCTTGTGTACTTTATGAACATTTTAAACCCTTACGCAAAATCTGCAAGGTAGATGTGGTCTTCCCACTTTCCAGATGAGAAAGCTGTCACTTGGAGAGTTATGTGACCTGCCCAGTGTCTCACGGTGAGTGGGTTAAAGAGTCAGAAATTGGACAAAGACTGTTTGACTTTAAAGATGGGTCTCCTGCCTCACTGTGCTTTGTCTCTGTGACCATGGTTCAGTGTTGGCTTCACAATTAGCTTCCCAATTTCCCTGGCTGGACTAGCTCTTTCTGCTTTAAATCTTAGCCTACTAGGACTTTGAGAGTCTGCAGACTTCTTGCCAAGCCTCTCATGTTTCGTTGCCTGGATCCAATTTTTTTTTACTCTGTAGTGAGTGGCCATTTGGATAGGGCAACCAGTATCAAGATCATATCAGATGACTGGCCAGTAGTACTGTCTCCATGGAAACCTCTGTTCTTCTGTTCCTTTGGTGCACTGGGGGTCCACCCTAGTGATATGCACTAGCTCAAGTCAAGCTGAGTTGAATACACTCCTATGTATTTAAATATATTTATAGTTTGGGAAACGATAATGTAGGCATGTTTACACTTCCCTTTCCTGTCTCCTACTGCATCCCCAGCACTTGAACGATGGTTGGTTTCTATTTGTTGCAAAAAATGGACATGGTGGTACCCAGCATCATCAAGGGACCTGTTCCCAGCTCTGCCCTCTGGTCTGCTCAGTGAGCCTAGGTGGAATTCAGTAAACCACCATCTTGCTCTTCCAGTTTCCCCTGATGTTCTTTCTACCACTCTGTCAGATATTCAATGCTGGGGGCGGGTCACAGTAATACAGAATGACTTTCTTTATCCTTTCCCCATCCTCCAGGCTCTGAGGGTTGCCTTGATAATTATAAAGACAATAGCATTAAAACTCTCTCTAAACATATAGTAAGCTATAAATGGATTCATCTTCAGGCCACTGTTTTCCCTAAACCGTGAAAATTCAAGGTTAGGCCACCTTAATTAACACACTAAAACTTGCCTTAGAAAAGTTATTTCTAGTTTAGTGTCATTTAATTCAATCCCTGATTCACAAGCCTTTAGGCAAATAACTCCCCATCTCCAGTTATTTCATCTCCAAAGAGGAAAAATGCCTTTTGAGGGACATTTGGGGGGGACACAGTGGTGCACAGGTGCCAACAGAGCTCATAGATCACTTTCTTAACATTCCCTTATGTGGGTGTAGCTGGTCCCATCAGTTATGTTAGAATCCCTGATGCCAATTTTTCAAAGACATTAGAAATTGCAAATGTTTGGGGGATGATCAGATAGTAAGTCCCTTTGTTCATCCCTCACATCTTTGTGTTCAAATTAATCATTCAACATTATCTTCCTCAGTGTCCTTGCTCTTATGGACTCTTGTCCACCATGAACTGTCACCCTTTAAGGCATACTCAAATGCCCACAGTGGCCAGCAGATAATGTAAATAAGTGAGACAGGGCAGACAATAGGGAATGGTGGAGACTGGAGGAGGCACTGGGCAGTGCTATTTCTTGGATATCTCTGGAAGGGTGTACAGAACACTAATGGGGTGCTTGCTTATGGGGGAGAAATCAAGAGGAATTTGGAAAGGAGGGCCAGGGGTATGAGACTAAATTTTCTTCTTGTGCCCTTTGCATTGTCTCAATTCTACATGCAAATAAAATAATTTTTAAATAAGTTTAAAATTTTGACATAAGATACTCTATAATCACATCTCATGCTAAACTCTGGGCTATGTGTGATATAATGGTTATAATGTGGGCCCAGGGGTCAATCTAGAGCAGCTTTCCATAGAGATAGAAAACAAGTCTACATCTACAATTTTAAATTTTCTAATAGTTATGCTAAAAAAAACTCCACGATGAAATTAACATTAAGAATATATATTTCATTTAGCACAGTATATCCCAAATATTATTTCAGCAGGCAATCTATACAGAAATTATTAATGAGATAGTTTGCTTTCTTTTTTCACAGTACATTTTTGAAATTTGGATTATATATTTTGCACTCAAAGTACATCTCAATTTGATCTTGAGGCATTTCAAGTATATGAAGTTAGTAGCTACCATATTGGACAGGACAAGTCTGGTCAGTCTTCCTTTCCAATCTGTTCTCCCCCATGAAATTAGACCTCTATGAAGGAGTGGGCCAACTGGGTAGCTACTGAGAATACCAACTCTGAGGGGCACTGAATGACCCCGGGATAAATTAGGAATATAGTGCCAGTAACATATCTGTTACCCAAGTAGATGAGGCCCCATTTATGAGGTCTCTCTCCCTCTCCTTTTCCCTTCTCTCCTCTTTTCTTCTCATCTCTTCTCCTTTCCCTTTGCTTCTTCTTCTTTTTTTTTTTTTAAATTTTATTTATATATTTGAGAGACAGTGAAAGAGCACAAGCAGGGGGAGCAGCAGAGGGAGAAGCAGGCTCCCCACTGAGCAGGGAGCCCGATGTGGGACTCGATCCCTGGACCCCGGGATCATGACCTGAGCTAAAGGCAGACACTTAACCCCCTGAACCACCCAGGCAGCCCCCTTCCCTTCTTTCTTCGTGATTCATGTCACAAATTTTATGGGGCGATCATGCATGGGAGCAGACAAATGACAGTCACCTGGGTAGTTGGAATCTACTGACCTTGAAACCCAGTAAAGCATGGCCTAGTTCTATATACTAGGAATTTATATACTATGTCCCATTATCTAAATGGCGAACCTCTTAATATTCCTCCTCAGATGTTGGCTGACTCTGAAAATTGTGGAATAAACAGAGAAGACAAATGCGTAAAAGTAGGAAACCTTTTGCTCACAGGTATATTTGTTGGGGGATCATGGGAGAATTCCCAAGTACTCCCATCCCACTGCTTCTTCCTTCTCCCAAGGTGAGACCGCCCCTTTTCCCATCTGGAAGGTCACTCATTTTATATTCACCAGAGCTCTTTGTCTTGTCATCTGAATGACTGTGCATTTGAGATTTTCCATTGTTGTCCAGTTTTCACATGCTTTGTATTTCTCAGAGGTTCTCAAATGTAATGAACACTTCCTGTGCCCGGGAAGGAAGGCTTAGGGTCTTAAGCTGATAAATAAACATCGTTCACAATCCAAATCCGAATAGGGCTCTGATGCATTTATTTTGTTGGATTCCTCACTGCAGCCACTTACAACTGCAGCCTCTAACCAGTACGGGGGAGACCATGAAAAAAGAGACCAATTTCTAGAAACAGCCTGCATCCTTTCCAGAAACAAGCAGCCAAGGAAATTACATTTTCTGACTAGAGATTGCATCTAGATATACTATTGCTACTACTATGTCAACATCACTACCATCTATTGAGCTCTATGTGTCTGCCACTGGGCATGTATTAGGCACTTGATCCTTGCCACTGCCCCAGGAAGCAGATATTTTTATTATCACTATTTTTATGAAGAAACTAAGGCTCAGCTAGGGTAAATAGGTCACAGGGCTCTACGTGTCAGAGATAATGTTTGTGAAAGAGCCCACGCGGACCACACACTGAGCTGTTCTATTGGCTCTGAGGAGAGAGAAATCCCTGCTTCCACTTCCATCCAGGAGTGCCAGGGATGTTTCCTATAGAAGCTGACATCTGAAGAGGGCCTTGGAGATGGAGATGGTAGGATGTGGATGTCCAGAGGTATCTAGGGTAGGGGGAGGCATCAGTGAAGATAGGATGGGAAAATACAAGTCATGTAAAGGGAACAGTGGAGTGATCCATCCATATTTCCAGAGTGATTGAGACACCAGCAATCCAGGATGGGGGTCATACAGGGAGTCTGGGACAGGAGGTACCAGACACCTGCCATGTGACAGACTCCTCGCTGACGCTTTACAAAGGTCATCCTGCTTACTTTTAAGCAAAACATGGGCAGTATGGTGTATTACCATCTCCGAGTTACAAATTATGAAAACCAGGGTCTGAAAGAGGTGAAATGACTTGCCTTGGTGCCCAGCCAGTGAGTGAAGGAGGGAAGATGTGAGTGCATGTCTGCCCTACTCTTTCTGCAATGATGTGAAATCATGTTAGAAAAGGAGACTTTTCCTAAGAAATAATTTCCTGCTGTCAAGCTCTGTCCTACCACAGTGATTCCCCAGATTTGCCACATTTATCAGAGCGAGCTGTACCCCCCTGCCTTCTGGTAGTGTCCACCAACGCTGCCGTTACCACCCCATCAATGCCCTTCTCTCTCTTCCCGATCCTTGGCTATAGGAATAAAATCTACAAATCAGCAACCGTGACAAGCCCAACAAAATGATTAAGTAGCTGTCTGCACCAACTAGAATCTCACCTTAGGGATGAGAAAATAAATACAGCAATAACCAAAATCTCAGAAATATGTGGCTCTGTTTTATGCAACTGATATTCCAATTCATGGCTCCAAAGCAATAGTTACATGAGCCAGTTTGCGTCCTTAATATGGTAAAATGCCTACAGAGGGAAGGCTGTGGAGTGTGCGTGCAGCACGGGGCGGGGGTCTTTATGAAAGATCCTAGAATCAGCTCACTGGGAATCCGGCATGGGCAAGCAAATGGTCCTCTTCCACTCATCCGTGACAAACGTACTCAGTGGCTCCCAGGTTATCTGTACAATTAGGCCTGTGTATTTGCCAGATAAGTTAGAGCAAATTACATGCAGAAGACAATCTTACGCCTCAAGGGCCAGAAATAAATCATGTGCTCCATTTCCAGACCCTCTCCCATCCTGCCTCCATCATTCTGGTCCACTGAAAACACAGAATTTTATTCAGTGAGCTGACCTCATGGAGACTTCATGGTATGTAATTCCCCATACCCCTGCTATCGTCAAAGAACTTTAAATATTCACAGTGAACCTTGTTTTTTTCCTAGTTTCTTCCAGTTGTTTACACGTACACCCACTGAGGATCTCCCTTCTTCTTCTTCGTCTCTGACATACATTCAACAATTATAAAAATCCCTCCTCCTAAAAGTCTCCATAGCCTGTCCTCTTCTCTCTGTCTCTAGACCCACTGCTTCATCTTCTTCTGTCCCTTTACTTTATGCTGTCCTGCCATGTCGTCTCCATCTCCCCAACCACTGCCTAATTTAAGCCCTTACTTTACTGTATTTCCTCAAATATCAGATGTGAGAGATTGTAAAATGCACGGTGATTTTATGCCCCACCATGAAAAGAGAAAAACACTACAAGTGACACACCACCATTTGTAGGAGGCATCCCAAAGAGATGTTTAAACGTGAAGAGAAAATGTGCCTCTTAAAAACTGACAGCACCTAGTACCTCAACTGGACTCTTACTGTCTCCTAACTGCTCACCCTTTCAGTCTTGTCCTGGCCCTTCCCAATCAGGCCCCGAGCTATGTCTCCTTTTCCTCTGCTTGGCAAGCCCCCTCCTCATCCCTCCAGGTCACCTTTTCAGGGTCCCCTGAGACCCCGCACGCGGGGTGGTGATGTTTCCTTGTGCTGCCACGGCATTCTGAATGTGTTTGTGTGTAATAACACGCACGCACTGCTTTGTAATTATTTGCCTATGTGTTTGTCTCCTCTAAGGACGATGAGGAATTTGAGGATAGGCTGTGTGTCTCGCTCAGCTCAATATCCCCAGTCCCTGGCACAGGGCAGGTGCTCCCTGAGTGCTGAACGCAGCGGAGGGCCGCGTTCTGCTGCTTACCTCTGGGCTCAGCCACTAGAGGGCAGTGCGGAACCATTCCATCGTCCAGACCTGCGGGTCCCCAGGAATCCAGGTAGTAAAGGTTCAAGGAAGCCGGCCTCCTGTGGGCAAGCTGGCCGAGAGCCTAGGAAGCTCTATAGCTCCAAGGGCGCTGGACCACTCTGCAAAATCTACTCTGAGGATGCTCCTTGCATCTCCGCATCCCTTGCCAGCCCTCCCACGACCGGGTGGCTGCCTCAGCACATTCCTTTAATGAGAGCCAAGCGCTCTTCCCCGCTTCCCATCCTGGGTGGAAGGAGGCCACGGAGAGGGAAAGAAATGCCTCCTTAACATCCCCATCCTCATTTCTAATAAAGACAGGCTTGCCGAGAAGGGCCTGCAGTATAATTGCTCCACTTTGAAGAACAACAGGTAGCAGCATCAATATTTGATTTTTAAAAGGTTGTGTGAACAGTTTTAAATATTAAAGATAAAGGCAAAGACTCAGATTGCCTTTTCATCTCAGCAGTTGGAGCATTTTAAACGAAAAACGGTGCTAATGAGCAGAATAAGACTGTTTGCCCATCAAATGGTATCGGGTTGCGATAAAGCAAAATCATTTTGAGGTGGGGGGAGGCAAGGAGTGAGAAGTGGTATCTGTACCAGGGAAGTTTGCTGTTCATTATCTCTGTAATGAGAGAAAAATAATGCAACTCTGCCAGGGTAACTTTCTTCCATCTTATCATGGGCTGTTTAGATCCCTCGATGAGTGGTCTGGGACAGCCTCCGAGGAAGCCTCATAAATTAACTATCCAACTTCCTGGCTAATGAGCCCAATATGTCAATTTCCAGTGATCAAAATGATGCGATTCAATAAAGCACAGTTCATTTTGTAAGGAAATATACTTTTAATAGGAAGAACTGCAGGGTCACGGTCCTCCCGAGATAATTGTGGGGCAGAGGAATTAGAGGCATGGAGCTGTACTTACCGTCTGGATGCGCTATGGGGTTTGTGTGGCAGAGAGTGTCTTTCAGGGACAATAAATTCCTTCATTATATTTCCATTACTGCATTAATGCAGCAATTTCCGATTTACTTGTAACCAAGAAGGCTGGTTATTCCTGAAACTTGGCATTTAATGCTAATGAGCCCTTGCAAGTCAGGCAGTTCCTCCGTGTGTATGTGTGTGTGTGTGTGTGTGTGTGTGTGTGTGTGTATCTTGGGCTCAGGCAATCCAGCAGGAAAGTCAGGAACATGGGAGGGCAGGGTTCAGAGGGCTGATATGACTTAGGCCAGACAGACACCTGGAAAAGGCAAGAGAAGGTCCTGGAAATCATACCGGAAAAATGAAACTGAGGTCACCACTAGGTAATCAGTACCAAGTGTGAGATCCAGACCTCAGTGTAAGGCAAACAGGACTCCCCTGAAAACCAGGAGTGCTGGGCAACAATAGGTGCAGGACCCAGGTTCAGAAGCAAGAAAGGGAGCTGAGAACTCATGCCAATTTTCCATGCATTGTAGGAAGAACTGGGTGCTTTGTGATGATGGGTCCAAGGGCAGCTCAGCACTATGGGTATCTCCTTCAGCACAATGGGTATCTCCCTAAGAGGCTCCATTTGGATAGAGGCAGCTCTGTTACGAGCAAGGAGACATGTTGGGAAGGCTTGATTCTGCATCTGCACCCAATAGCAAAAAGGTACCTATTTGATTTATAAAGACAGAAGTAGATGGAATGAATTTCACAAATCTATATGTAGGAGTGGATGATCCTCTAACATGCTGCCCATCCATGCTGGGAAGCTCTGCTCTGGAGGGAAAAATCCACTAGCATTCTTCAACTTGACTCCAGTGGAGTGGGTAGGTGATCTAGCAGGAGACAGGACGGTTCCTGGAGTCAGGCTCAAGTTCTGACTCCTCCGCTCTCAGCTGGGTGGTACCGAGCAGGTTGCTCAGCTTCTCTGAACTGTAATTTCCTTAACTGACATTTAATTTTCTTAGCAATCTATCTATTTCAAGGGAGATGAGAAGATAAATGAATCTGTCAGTTTGCTTACTTTTGTTTACTTTTTATGTATTTCTCCAACACCAGAGATAAGAAAAAAAAAATATGTTACAGACAGAATCAGGATTCTTTCCCTTGCAGGATTCCTTCCCTTTCTGCAAGGAATAGAGGTAATGTCTATTTATAATGGGACTTACCTAGGGAAGTAAGGTTGCTGTTAATTCAAGCAACTTGGAAAAAAATTTTGTAAAAAAAATTTTTTTTTCCATGAGTCAGAGGGCTGAAATGATTTTACATTAATTAGAGGTGTTTACTTAAGGTGAGAAATAGACGGTGCCAAGTTCAACTTTATGCAGAGTCTTGCCAGAGGTCCCTGGTGGACAATAACCAGCAATGCTCATCAGCTTGCCCTGTCCTTGAAATGAGACTTTTGCCTGTCCAGAAGTTGTGAGAGGTGACTTGGCAAGGATTTTCTGCTATAAAAAACACCACCACCAAAACCCCTCTTTTTTGGCTTTGACTCTTGCCTTGTTTTGGCCTTTGATTAAATTCAACTAATGGGCACTGAACATTTACTACCTGCAAGTTTGTTTTAGACACTCTTTTAATTATCATAATAATTATATAAAGTGGGTTTAATTATGCTCAATTTTTAGAGATGAAGAAACTAAAGTTCAGGCAAGTTAAGAACTCAATCACAGAGACAGCTAATTTGAGGAGAGGGGACTCCATATTCAGGCCTTTGGACAGACTCTAGGTCTCACATCCTTTTTCATATTTCACATCTTACTTGCAGTGACCTCTGGATTTGAGTCTCTTAAATTTTTAAAATCAACTTTACATTTTGGAATCATTTTAGGTTTACAGAAAAGTTGCAAAGGTAGTACAGAGAGTTCCTGTAACCCCTTACCCACTTTTCCCTAACGTTCACATCTTCCATAACCATTGTACATTGCTCCCAGCTAAGAAGTTAGCATTAATACACAACTATTAACTAAACTACAGGCTTTCCTTGGATTTCCTTAGTGTTTTCATTTGTGCCCTTTCTCTGTTCCCAGATCCCATACAGGACAGAAAGCATTCAGGGATTCTCAGTTGCAACTTGATATTAGTTACAACTTCATTTGGGAGAAGGTTGGCAAAGGGATGAAGTTTAAAGGCTAACATTTTTGTAGCCTGTACCCACTTGTAAAGCTATGCTAGTTTTTTGTTTGGCTTTGATTTTGCCTTTGGTAGAAGCGGTTCTTAGAACTCATTGCAAATGACATTGTCATTCTGGCTTAGACTCTTGGCTTGTTTGTGCCATGGCTGTGAAGGTTTGGAATTGAGATTCAGCTTTCAAAAGCAACTCTCCATCATTGTCTTCTTTCAAGGACAGGAAATTTCAAATCAGCTTTAGGCTTCTGCATTCACTGTGCCAAACATTCCTGAAGTTTCCACAATTGCCAATAAATAAGACATTCCATCATCTTTAAGTCGTCAAATTTTCTGATAAATTGAATTTCATAAAATATTGCTCTATTGATCTTAGTGCTCAGCTACAATAAGGCAAGCCAGCCAGAATTTCTAGCTGGAACTTTCTGCAAGGAAGATGCTGTGTACTTACATGGGTAGGGACATTTATGAGGTCAGGGTCCCTGACTCTAAATTTTAGTTTCTGGCACTACATCAAATCTTAACTGATCCACAGTGACCTCTCCATTGCTGCCACATGAACTTCCATAGTAAAATTCCATTTTTACGTATTAAAGAAAGTACAGAGGAGTTCTGTTAATCTGTACTGTAGCTAGTACTTGGCACATAGTGGGTGTACAATCCATAATAATGTTCCCATTCCTTCTAGAACAAAAGGATATCAAACCAGTCTCAGAACTCAATTTTGAGAGTTATCATGATTACAGAAAGGAGAGGGCCAGTGATGAAGATGGATGGCATGCAAGACCAAAAGGAAAAAGTCAAAGAACAGTATTTTCCCCACACCAGCTTTCCCAGGACTACTCTTAAAATAGTCTGCAGTGATGTGCGGGTTCTTTTAAATTTTTTTTTTAAACACAAATAACATTTTCATACTTTTATAATGACAACATGTCTTGAATGCCATCTGTTCCTGCCATTTGTTAAGGCAACTCAATGAGAAAAGAGTATGTGAATGACTAATATTTAGCCTGTTCGTAGTCTTTTTAAATGGGTGGACAGCTTCTCTTGAGATAATATCCCAGGAACTATGGCAAGCTCATGGAATGGGACAGCTGAAGGCAGGGCTTTGCCACCATTAGGCAAATTGGGTCATTCATCTAACATTGCTTAAGCGACTATGATGTGCCAGACAGTGTGCTAGGACTAGAAAAATAAAGATGAAGAGAGAAAGAGAGAGAGTCTTTTCAGGCTGGTGGGGACTAAGCAGCAAATCCATGATTATATATGAAATGTTGAGTGCCATGACAGAGGTTTGCAAAGGATGCCACTGGAATATATAAAGAAGCCCAAGACCTAGTCTGTGTGTGTGTGAGTGCTTGGTGTAGGGGGCCGTGGGCGTGGGGTGGGGGGAGAAAGGTGTTCAGGGAAATTTCACTTAAGAAGTTAAACCTGATCTGAGTCTAGCAGAATTGGTAGACAGCAGATATGTATAAAAGAGGAGTGGGCACAGCCTCAAATGAATCCTATGGGATCAACATGGTGTATCAAGGATACACATGTAGTTTTCCATCTATTCTAACTGGACCAGAGAGCAAGAACATTCAATATAGTGAATAAGCCAAACACTGCTTCCTGGGCACTCACTACTGCATCCTAAAACAGTTAGTCAACAAGAATTGATTGCTCAGCCCTGGAGCAGGTGAATCAGGGGTACAAGAGAAGATAACAGGGTCCATAATGGGAGGGTGGCCACAACTTCCCCCCAGGCAACAATCAAACAGCAATGTGAGGCAGTGTGTAAAGTATTGGGATCCATTTGTGCTTAGGGGGCAGATATATCTATCCTTGTTAGCCTCAGGCCATGAAGTTGCTACTTGGGTTTTTTTTTTTTTTTTCCAGTTACTGGAGGACCTGGTACAAGAGAGCTAGATAGGCTTCCTCTCAAATCTTAATGTTATAGGTCCATTGTTCTCTTATAGGACTGAGGTTAAACGCTTCTTAAATAACCCTTGTGGTTTTTGTTTTGCTTTCTTTTGTGTCCTAGCACTATTTGGGAGTACCTGTCTTTTTCTAATGCATAGGAACACACAGTAACTGCACATTGTAAAACTGCATTCAGAAATAAAAGGCAAGACTTCCATGTTCTCTAAATCATAGTTGTCTGTGGTGGGCAGCAAGTTACCACATGCAGCTGTAACATGAGTTCTCTCCACATACCACAGAGGAACAAGGAATCCTAAAGCAACAAAACAAATAAGATATAAAACCCCTGAGAGCTTAAAGGGTCACAAAATAACACAAACATTAATATTTTTATTTGCTAAATTGTATAGAATGTTTCCAATGTGCCAGACCCTGCACTGAGCACAACATCTCATTCAATCACAAGAGAAATCCTACTAGCTGGTACTAATATTATATTTACTTTATAGATGTGAAATAGAGGTTCAGAGAGGTTAATGGACTTGTCTGAGACCACACAGCTAGAAGGTAATGAAATGAGGTCACCAATCCAGGCTCGTCCACATGCAGAGCCTTCTCTCTAGTATGTCACCTCCCAGAAGTCAGTCAAGGGAGCTTCTCTGTGCCAGACTATGCAGTGCCAACTCTGTACTGGCTGTGGTGGGTCTGGGGACCCTTTGACTTCCATGAAACTCAAAAGTCACATGCATGGAATTCTTTGAAGTCCATCTTTTCCTCTGTCGTTGCGGGTGGTTTTCCTGCCACGTCCCAGCCTTGTCACTTATGCCTCCTATATTCAAGAAAGTGAATAGAGTGAAAGAACCAGCCCTGGCTCTTTCCTGGGTCATTTGGCAAGCACTGATGGGGCAGGCAAGCATGTACCAATGTTCTAGGCCTGGGGCGGTGGAGTGGGGCCAGGACGGGAGGGAACCAGAGAGATGAGACTTGACCAATGGATGCTGGCAGCATCACCACAGCCCCTCACCTTTCACAGATCTGGTTCCCAGGTCCATTCTCCTCTGGCTCCCAGACAGAATGTTCTGCAGTGGGAGCAGGCCGCCCATTTCCCTGAGTTTAAGTCCCTTGTCTATGACCACACCACCTGCGGAGTTAGGGTTTGACACTATCCATGTGATGGCACGTGGAGGGCTCTGCACTGCTGCTCAGTATTCCCACTCCCCCTACTGCTCCTCTTTTCATTCTCCTCTGTCTCATTCTCACACACTCCATCACCTTTCAGGGCCTCACCTTCCTCGTCTGTGACATGGAGACAGCAATGGTAGTAGTATTGGTCTGTTGTGATGAAAAAAGGGACTACATGTAAAAATCACACATACAGCAACTACTTAACAAACCTTAGGTGTTAGCAGTTAGTTACTGCTTAACAGTTATTGGAATCACTGTTACCACTACTACTATGAGGTATACCCAATAACTAAAAAACAATTATGAAGACTATGTAAATACATGCAAATAAGTACAAGCACTTGCCTATAAAATGTAACTGTTGGGTGATATGGGGTAAAAATGTGATATAAAATCTGGTTGCCCAAACTTGGTTGTATTGATACACAGGTCTCACAGTTCATGCTTCAGTAATTAAGCCATGAAGGGGACTAGAATCTGGATTAAATCCTTAGGACATCCACAAAAGGGAAAGACACAGAGGCAGACATACACATGATGAACAGGTTAAGATGAGGTAAGGGTCACGGTTGTCACAGAAGCAAGGAAAGAAGAGAAGTGATTTCTTTCTACTGGATGAGCAAATGCACTCATGCAATTTAATTCTAATAACGGTCATGTGAGACAAGTGCCGTTGCCCCCATTTTACAAATGAGGACATTGAGACTCTGCACAGTTGGGTAACTTGTCAAGGTCACAGAATGGAATGGGATTTTCACACAGATACTTGACTCCAAACCCATGCTTTTTTCTACCTCACCAACAATGACATCATAATCTGCAGAGCAGCTTGTGAGTTCTCCTGTCCCTGGACTCTGAGGGCACTTAGAATCTGGGATTTACACAGTCCCTCACACACACAATACTCACACACAGTGTGAACTGCATTATTTGTACACCTGGGGAGTCTCTATAATCAGGCTGCAAGTTTCCAGAAGGCGGGTCAGTGTTATAGATGCTTTAATATTTCCCATGGTGCCCAGCACATGGCCCCAGACATAGTAAGTATCTACTGAATGGCCTGGTGCAGAGGAGAGATCTATGTTGTGCCAGGCTGGAGAGGAGGCAAGGACTTTCATAAGCAATGGAAGTTTGTGTGCCAAAAGTAGATCCAGAGTTTTTGCCAATGACCTCAGAGTATAGAACCCTCTGGAAGCCACATTTGAGCTACAACTTCCTCCCTGGGCATAGGTGACTTGATCAGGTCTAGATCCCTTCCTGAAGTTGGGCTGTTCAGATTCTCTTCTTACTAATCTGAGACTGAGACTGGGAGATAAAGGGGATATAAATTCAGGAAACATGGGCTGGCCAGCTCCTACCTGAGAAGCAGACAGAAGCATGGAGCACACATTCAGAGACAAGAGATCCTCACAGCCTAATGGAGAAGTTGCTAGATTTTTGCAGGATGGTGCATCATGGAAAGAGACCATTGGGTTTTTGGAGCCAGTTGGCTTGGGTCCAAATCCTCATTCTGCCCCTTACCATCATGAGTGTGACTGGAGGAATACTGTTTAACTTGCCTGGTCTCAGTTTCCCCCTCTGGGAAATGATGATGATAGTACCTTCTTCTGGGATCTCATGTCACCTGCTTCAGTACAGAGTTGGATACGTCATATACCTTCAATGTAGAGCAGCTATCATTTTAAGCTTGTACCTGCATTTTATTCTGCTGGGTCTCCCATCTGTATGTTTCTGGCATCTTGACTACTTTTTCTTCCTCATTTCAGAACTCTCGGAGGCTCAATTGCTACTTGCAACACAAAGCAAATCAAAGCCCTCTCGGTTGCCAGTAGAGAGACCTGTCTCTTCAACAGTTACTGTCTGAGCATATTTATCAGCCACTAGCCAGAAACACACACCTGTCTTCTCAAAAGTGACACCCCAGGCCCCAGCACATTTCAAAGCACAGACCTTTCTCTCCTCCTATGGAGAAGGGGATCTACTTGTTTGTTCTCTTTGATTCTTGGGGCTTCTTATTAATTGGGCACGGGGCTGGGGATATTAATGTCCTTCCTTTGTCAAGAACATTCTCCAAAGTCATGAATAATCATGTTGTCATGCCTGTGTGACTTAAAATACAAAAGGTGCAATTTATGCAAGTTTTAAAGTTACTTTTTCAAAAGAGTTCAACCCATGATGCTGTCAGACTGTCAGAATATGGGCACCAGACTAGATCCTTAGCTGTTACTTATGAATTTTCAAAGGACTTTAGCACATTTTTAATTGGAGTTGTTTTTTCCCCCTTAGCCTGAAAACCAATCTGTTTGGCTACTGCATTTCAAGTGAGGTGGCAATATAATGCTAGGCTGCTGGGAGGGGTGGGCTGAAAGCCTGCTTCATTTCAAGGCTACCTTTTAGGTTCAAGGCTGTAGGCCCAAGACCAGGTTTCGCAGGCAATGAATTATTTTTATTTTTACTTTTTTAAGGAAAGGTGAGGAGGGAAAGCAGGATGCCAGCCAGGTAGGTGTGTGTGAAGTTTCTTAATCAGAGCTTATATTTTCATAGCACCTCTCATAGCACTTGTACATACCCCAATACACTTGAGCCTCCCACCAATGGTACCTATTCTCATCCTCTTACTGGGGAGTAAACATTTTTCCTGGTCACAGGGAGACCTTGGCTCCCTATGCCTCCTGACTCCTGAGGAGGGACTCTTCCCAGGCAAACATTTCTGGTCCATCTCTACCCCTTTCACTCCTCCCCAAGGACAAGTGGACCGACTTCTCTGCTTTGAGAGGGAGAAGTCAGTGCCTTAGTCTCTGCTCAGAATGACCTGCCTGCAGACGGGGTGCTCTAGTTGGCTCTCTTGGTCATGTTGGGGCCTTCATGGTAAAGACCTGTCCCCTATGAGGTCAGGCCTATGGTTTAGGAAGGTAAGTCCAATTTGGGGTGATGAAGTGGGTGATGTTCTCAAATTCACTTTATAGCACAACACAGCCACATCCTTGAACATAGTTTTCATCATTAAGAGAGCTGAGATTTTAAGTCTCCAACTATCTGACTCTAGGGTTTACCTCTTACTTAATGTGAACCATGCAGAATGCAAGGTGTGTAGGGGGAAGGGAGTGGGGTAAGGCATATTATTTATTAGTCCCCTCAAACATAAGTAAGAATACAAGTCATGATTAAATAGCAAATGGTGAGTTTGCTCTTTTATTTATTCCACATATATTCATGGGGTGTCTCCTATATGTCAGGCATAGGTTTTAAAATGAAGAATTCTCATCAAGTGTATATTTTAATGGTGGAGAAAGGCAGTCAACAATTAAATACACAATTACATGGTAATAAGGACTAAGCAAAGGAGGACAGGATGCTAAGAGAATGTGTAATGGGGTATTTGACATGGTTTTTCTGGAAATTGAAGGCTGTCTTCTTTGAACAAGTGACATTTAACCTGTGCTCTAGAGGAAAGGCAGGAGGAGGCTGTCCAGAGCATTCATGTGGAGAGGGGTAAAGGGTGATCCTGTCCTATATCCTTGGGAACCTGAGAGGCAGTAGGTGCAGTTGAAACAGAAAAACGGGAAGAGACTGGGGTACACAGAAAGATGGCGCTGGTCAGACAGGCCAATTGTGCCGGATCTTGTAGGTCAGGTTTAGGATAGTCTCATTTTTTCCGCAAGATCAACAAAAAGGCATTGAAGAGGTTTTTTTTTTTTTTAAGATTTTATTTATTTATTCAAGAGAGACATACAGAGACAGGCAGAGACATAGGCAGAGGGAGAGGCAAGTTCCATACAGGGAGCCTGATGTGGGACTCAATCCTGGGACTCCAGGATCACACCCTGGGCTGAAGGCTGGCACTCAACAGCTGAGCCACCCAGGTGTTCCAGCACTGAAGAGTTTTTAAGCAAGAGTGGGATTTGTTAAGATTTGGGGTTCACCAAGATCAGCCTAGCTGCTATGTAAAGAATGAGTGAGAGCAGAATAAGAATGGAAGCTGGAAACTCAGTTAGAAGCCTATTCTCACAGTCCAAATATGACACTAGAGATAGGAATTCATCTCGTTGCACTGAGGATGGTTTAGTTCTCTCTGTTTGGGTTCCCCCAAAGATTCTCGTACAGTAATTTGATTGGGAGGTGATTTCAGGAAACACAGGATGGAAAGGGGATCTAAGACAGAAAAAGGAAGGAGGTCAATTAAAGCAAGTGATCAAGCTACTATGGGTAACTGATGCTTGCTCTTGCCAGAACACATGCCTTAGAGCAGCACTCTTCAGTAAAAATATAATGTGAGCCATATACATAACTCAAAATATTAGTCATCAAATTAAAAAAAGCAAAAGACAATAGGTAAAATTAGTTTTAAGTATATTTGTTTAGCTTAATAGATCTCAAAGATGATCATTTTAACGTGTGGTCAAAATCAAAATTATTGAGATATTTTACATACACTGTCTTATAATAGAGCCTCAAAATCCAGCATGTATTCTATAATGATAGCACATCTCAGTGTGAACAACCATTATCTTTGGACATACTTGATCTGGGTTTAGGGTTCATAGAGCTTCTAGTTGAAAAAGAAGATTCCAATATCTACACTGTACTACACATACTTAAAAGGTCCCCATTAACTGACTGTCAGCTTTTGAATTTAAATTAATTAAAATTAAATAAAATTGAAATTTCAGTTTCATAGTTGCACCAGCCTCCTTACAAGTGTTCAGTAGCGACCCATGGCTAATGGCTACTGTTCTGGATAACTTGACCATATAATATCTCACTAAGGCATAAGGCAAGGGAATTGCCATATCTATGCACCAACTGTAGCCAGTCATTGGGTGAGGACTCCTTTTGGCACCCCAGGCTTGCCTGTACTTGGGCAGAGTGGACTCTGGTAATTAGAGGAAGCCCCTGATAGTTGCTGGTTGGGTGTTCATGCACTTTGAAGTCAAGTCCAGGGGGCTATTAGGATGAGGATAAATCTGCTACAGAAGGACTGATGTTGGAAATAGAGTTTACATGTGCAAAATGAGGAGGGTGGGGAGAGAGAGATGGAGGGGGAGAGAAGGAGAGAGGGAAGGGAGGGAGAGAGTCAAAAAGGGAGAAGGACAGGGAGAGGGAGGTAGAGAGGGAGACAGAGAGAGAGAGAGAGAGAGAGAAAGGGAGGGGGAGAGAGAGGAGGGAGAGAAAGAGAAATCAAATATGATTTGTAGTTGATGTTTTACAGTTGTGTGGACTGTAGGAACATTTATTGAGATTGGGAAGATAGGAGGGGGGTCTTGGTTTGGGAATCAAACCATCAATTTAGTTTCAGAGATTTGAGTTTGAAGTTCCTGTGAAATATTTAAGTAGAGATGTTGAGTTGGCTTTTGGATAAAATGGCTGAGAGATCACGAAACATGTCAGAACGGTAAACCTGAAATATTACAGAATAGCTCCCAGTCCTAGTGTGCAATGAAACTGTGGACAAATTGCAGAGAGCAACATTTTTAGAATGTGGCCAGTGGTGGAGTCTCATCTTTTGTGGGGCACGATTGGTTCATGGGTCATCTCTAAGCTTGGGGCAGAAAAAAAATTCAGCAGGAATGTATATTCTTTGCTCTGAGTCCAGACGTCTCAGGCACCTTTCCTTGGCCAGTGAGAGTGGAGAGATGCTGTCCCAGATAAAGGAGATGGTTGTGGGAAAGGGAGTTCCCATTCTCAATAATAGCAGCTTTCAGGTTATACTGCGTTCTAGGTGTTTGTTCACCTTGGGCCAATCAACCTCCCTGGGACCCATCAACTCTGAATCTACTGGCCCATGGGACAAGCCCAGTCTTAGGCACACAGATGGCTCCCCCCAGACTCAACTGATGGATTGGTCAGAGGAGGACCAGTGGCAGAGCCCACAAGTCCTTCAGATCCAGTGTCGTTTGGAAGTCAGGTTTGGCTCGCTGGCTTGCAGACTGGGTCAGGGGCATGAATCGGTGCATGAGTACCCTGCAGACAGGTTTCTAAGGACAAGGCCATTCTAGGTGAGCCAGATGATGAGGTCTTACAGGATTTCACACTTTGTTAGGAGGTTTTGTTCCATCAGGTTAGAGGAGATTGCAGAAAACACCCCTTGACCACAGGGTAATAGCTCTGATAGTTGTAAAATCACACTGAACACCTTTACTGCAGAGGAAATAAGGCAGTGCTCAATCACTTGTTCAATCTGAAATCATAAAGTGCTGACATTTTTCTAGGCCTTGTGCTAGGAGAGGAGCCAGAGGTGAACAGGGCACTGTGTCTGCTCCCACTCAGGAGGGAAGATCAGTAAACAATCAGTGTAGAATGCGCTAGAAGGTATGATGGAGGGGTCACGGAAATGAGGCACCTAGCTCAGGCTAGGAGGCATCTAGCTTTCCTCAGGAGGAGGAGACAGGGACATTTCCCTGCAGAAAGCAACCTCTGTACTGGGACTGTTTAGGGTTCAGGAGCAGAGAAACCCAAGTTCCTGGGTCAGAGAGTCAAGACGGATCCCTGGGAGCCATAGAATTCAGTTTCCTGCCTCCTAGAACACTCTATCATACATCAGCACCTTTTGATTCATTCCAAGATCAAGAGAGGGCCTGTACTGGGAAGTTCAGGACCACGAGTTCAGTGAAACTGAAAACCAAGAAGTGGTCAGAGCTAGTGAGGGCCTTGCACGGGGGGCGGGGGGGGGGGGCAATGGCAGCACAGCGTTTGGTGGCTGTAAGGTCATGGGTCCTGTTTTCCTTTTTCCAAAAATAGAGGAAAGATAAGTGGGCAGTAGTATCTGGAGAGCCCTGCCATGGGGCTCAGCATCTCAGGCCTCCCTGCTTGCTTAGCAATCCCACTCTGCCCCTCACATCTCCAGACAGGATTCTGGCTTGCAGATGAACACTGGATGCTTTTAAAAAAATTAATCTTTCCCCCCTAGAATGATTCATTACAAATTCCGTGTCCATGAGATGCATTAATATTGATTAAGAAACAGGTGCTCTCAGATTCAATTAGCAAAACTGCAATTATTCACAGAGGGTTACGCTGGAAAATTGGGCAAAATATGCAGGTGTGCAAATGAGCTCTACCTGAAGGCACTGCAGCAGGGCTTGAGAATGCCTCCCCTCCAGCAAGTGCTTTCTCGAATTTCCCTTTGTTTGGGTGACAAATGGAGTTGCCATTTCAATTGAATAGTGATGGTGAACCTCTGTGGCTCAGGAGTCAGTAGAATTTCACAGTTGGAATCAGAGTCCCAAGTCAAGATTCCCAAACTTGCTCATCAAATCACTGCTTGTGAATAACTAATTCCCTCAGCCCCACTCTGAGGTGATTCAAGTTTGAAGAATCAGGTGAGGGGCTCAGAATTTGTGAAATTCTTGAATAGGTTGAAAAGTGACTTCTAGGACTATAAAATAGGTGTGAGGAATGTGCTTCAGGTGAAGGCTGGGGCTGACCAGAGCTATGAAAGGCCATCTTTGGGGATGGATGATGGTAGGACATGGTAGTGACATTCACTGTCCCTTCTGGTTTGCCCTGGCCATATGTTGTATTCCAAGGGCTGTATCTCTCCATGGATACTGGGCCAGTAGTAGTTTAATTCAACAGGCATGAAAACAAGAAGAGGGCATCATGATTTGCTAATTAATACTCTTCTTTTAGAAATAAGAGAGAGAAAATAAATAGCTCTGAGGGTGTAATGATGGATACCCAGCCTGGACTTCTGGAACATTTTTGGGATTCTTGCAAACAAAACTTTCCTTGACAACAAGACAGGAGAATTTGTGTCTTAGATGCCTTTCTGGCTAACTGTATTTCTAACCACCAACCCTTAGCCACAGACAGCCAAGTCTCAAGAAATTTTTACCTCAGGAAGGATGTTCAAGATAATTGAGTCTACCCCCTTTACAGTGTAGATGAAGGAAGGCATGGTGTCTGAAAGAGGTGGGGGGCATGCCACTCAGGTGATGAGATGTGAGATACTAAAGGTCCTCCCAAAGATGGAAGGAGAGCTGCCACATTTCCTGAACCCTGGCTTCTGGCTGTCAGTGTCTTCTTGTGGTACAACCTCACTATCTCTGAGAGTCTCTCATTATATAGCTACCATAAGCTAGGGATCAGGGAGGGCAGGAAGAACTTAATTTGTTTGATAAATGTTAAGTGAGAATCCCATATGTTCAAAGAATTGAGTGGCACAATGAAATGTATAAAATAAGAGCCCCATCCTTTAGGTCACACAGACATGTAAATGAACAACTAAAATATAATATGACAAATGCAAAGCAGGAGCATATGCAGAACAGTGGTAACTCCAGAAGGGAAGCAACTAGTTCCCTGAGAAATTAGGAAAGTCTGCTCAGAAAGATTTGAGTCAAAAGGTAAATCTCATCCCATTCAGAGTCTCTGGCTCACATTAGGAGACGTGTCTATGATCAAGAACCTAAAAAAATTCATCCATGCCCTATAAGAAGCTAAAAACCTCTTCCTTATATGGGAATCATCAGCTCTGTCGTGCCACCAACTCAGAGGACCAGTCACAAATGAATTCTTCATGGCTTGTGGTGGAACTGGCTCTTCTGGATCAACTACCCAAGTGAATACTATTTCTTTTCTACATATTAGGATCCTGCTCTCCTTGGAAGCCAATTTAGAGCCTTTCCACCTTTGGCATTAATTCATTTTCTATGTGATGCTATAAAACTTTATTTAAACCTGTATTTTAAAGCCTATCTCATTCCATCTTGTATCAAAATAACTTGTGTGTATTTTCCTCCTGGATGGTAAGTTCTTGAAAATAAACACATACATACCTCTACACAGAGGAATATTGTTCATGATACGTAGGAGAGAAAAACTGAAAGATAAATAAATGGACAAGTGCTATGTTGCATCTACTCCTATTTCGGGTTAATATGCCAAGTACTTTAGGGAGACCCTGGGTAATTTTTCTTCCTCAATTTTACCAAAGAGAAGACAGGCACAAGGAGGTTGTGTAACTTGCCTCAAGTGATGAAGACGGCATAAAGGGGAGCTAGAAACAGAGCCCAATTCTCCTTGCTTTCAAAGTCTATTCTCTAACTTTACCAACTCCTTCCTGATGCTTTGCATGTAACAGAGGCTCAGTAAGTTTTGAACCATGACCTGATAAACCCAAAAACAGATCGAGGGTAGGTGATCATAGCTAAACATAATCAAATCCCATTTAACTGCTTCAAAGTACTGAGCAGTAGAAGATGGGTGCTAGCATATGTTTGTCAGAGTAACTACATTATGAGAAGCCAATTCATTTAAGTAAGAAGCAAAGATTGAATTAATGAATGATGATTAGTGTAGGAGCTCAGACTCGGTTGCTGGGTATGTGTAAAGCCATCATCGTAGCATGCTGTTCATTATGCTCAAATCAAAAGTAAATTGACTAGTAGCTATTAATTATGTTTTTATACATCTGGAAAAGAAAAAATAGGAAAATAAGCACCAGCATCAACAGATCCAATAGATAGGCTGTTGTGTATTATGCAGATAGAAGCCCTAAATCATGTGGGAGTGAATTTTAGGAATGATCAATGTCTCATCCGAATGCTACTGTTACAATTATAACAATATCTTATGTCTATGCAGTTCCTTGTAGTTTAAACATCATCTCAAACCCCTCATCAATGTTAACTCTTCACAACACTATATGATATGCACTATCCTTGTTTCACAGGTGAAGGAACAGAAGGTCGGGGGATCTAGCACCTTGCCCAAGGTTGCCCATAGTTAATGGAAAACCAGAGAGTGCAAATTTTGAAGGAACTGGTTTTTTCCCCCCAACGGTTTTACTGTTCCCAGTACAGTCCATAGAGAGAAAAGGATTAGTTCAATCACTTTATTCCTATCTTATACAGTTCTATCTTCCTTCTTCTCCCTGTGGCTTATGCTGCTGAGGACCCAGCAGACCCTACATCTGAGTCCACCTGAGTTGAAGAAAGAGGAAATGATGTTTCATGGTTTAAAATAAACCTAGGTGGAAGAGAGGGTGGAGAGAATTTGAGACCAGGAATTTACAGAGTCTGGAATTCTTGACAACTTCCTTGGGATCAGTGGCCATTTGAGGGGCAAAAATTCAAAGAAACAAACCCAAGATAAGGGAAACCATGTGGCTTTGATTTCAGATGTTGAGGGTGGGTGTAAGATGATTTGCCTGTCCCCACTGTTTTACCACATGACATACACCTATTAAAGTTTTAGAAGTCCATGCTGGTTAAAAACGAAGGACACGCTACAGTCTGCAACAAAACTGAATAATAGGCCATGGTTGGAGCCATAATCCTCAATAATCTTTAATTTGAAGCAAATTTCTTACAATATTCCCTGGGAGGCTGTGTACCCCACAGAAAGTAGGTTTTGTCTTGTGTTGAAGCTATTGGCAAAGATAGAAGGATAAAACAAGAGGTTTTTGAATGGAGATTGGGCTTAGAGAAATTTTCTGTAGCTCGGTTATAAACTCATCTCTGGTCTGGTGGACAGTGGAAATACTGAACAGCTGCTGATTGGTAAATTAGTATACAGACCCACATGGTATCTGCGGAGCAAAGACAATTTCTTTTCCCCTTGCGTGTTTTAGACAGATGTTTGGTGTTCCTTGTGCTTTCTTTCCTTACCATCTCATTTCTGACCTTTCTTTGTCAATTCTTCATTCAGTGTAGGGTTATCATTTATCCACCTGCTGTGTCTCCATCTGCCTTCCAATGCCTGAGCCTGCTCTCATTCTGGACATTCGATGCAATCTGATGAGGATTTGCTTTTCAGAGCCCTTTTCTCTTCGTACACAATACATCAAACAGCAAACAGTGACCGTGGGACCCACCTCTGCAAAGTCAACAGATGCTGGGTAGTTGTTTGGAAGAAGGCTGAATTGAACTAGGCAGTACAGATATTTGCAAATTAAAACAACTGCTTTTCTGCCAGAGTTTTTGTTGAGTCTCCCAAGGCGCAAGGAGAGAAGTTAATTACACCAGTCACCTTGAATTTCTTGAGTATCACAAAAGGGAAAGGGGTATTTTTAGTTTGTTTCTGGCTCTGCTGTTAACAAAAATGAGTGTGTAAATAGGGCATTCTGCTGCTGGGAACCTGAACGTATAGACATCACCTGGGAACTGGAAGGAAAGCTGCTGGAGGTGCCCCTTCTCCATTTTACTAGTAGAAAATTGAGGTTAGGGAGGTTACATGCTTGGCTCAAAGTCATATAGCTAATTGGTTAACTAAGGTGGAAGTGGAGACTAGGTCATTTTACCCCTGGGTCAGCAGGTGTCATCCTGCTATATTGTATTAATTTTAATTTCTATGCATTGGGCTCCAAGACCTTCTCCTACTCAGGCAGGGATCTTTTTTATATCATAAATTCAATTGTATGATATTTAAAAATTGATACCAAACAAATAAAACCAAATAAGTATCATGTATAATATATACACTAAATATAATATGCAATGTTATAAATTTCCTCATTCTTTCAACAAATATTTATTTAAGACCTTTGTACAGCACCAGAATAGAGACAGCCAGAGTTTCAATAAATGAAATTTATAACAGAGTGGAAAAATAGGGGGGAAAAAGTAGAGAAAGAAAAAAGTAGATGGTACAACTCAGGAACTGTATTCATTGCAGGAAAAATCAAGGATATTTCCACATATCAAGGCAATATATCTGAAACTTTAAAAAAAATCTGCAAGTCCTCACTTTAAACAGGGTTTTTATTAAAACTCATTTTACTACAGGCAAATTATTTGGGACTATTGGTTAATCAGAACTGGATTGCCAGTTCTGCTTTGGGAGAAAGACACAAACCACAAAGAACATAAGATGTAGCAAGCAGGCTGGCCTCTAGAAAGAGCTTGGGTCCAGATGTAGGTTTTCCAGAAGGCTTAACTTTTCTATCGCTTGGTTTCATTGCCTGCAAATGGCCAGTGTGAGGTGTCGCTGAGTGGGTGGGAGGATATAGCATATGTAGAGTAGCCAGCCCAGAGGCTTGCACACTGCATCTTCTCAGTAAATGTTCACGGTCCTCCTTATTTCTTAAAAATGCACTCCCAGGGAGGTGCCTTGGTGGCTCAGTTGGGTAAGTGTCTGACTCTTGATTTTACCTCAGGTCATGATCTTGGGGTCCTGGGATCGAGCCCCGAGTTAGGGCCCCTGCTCAGAGGGGAGTCTGCTTGTCTCCATCTCCCTCTGTCCCTCCCTCTGCTTTTCTCTTAAATCAATCAATCAATCAATCAATCAATCTTTTAAAAGATGCTCTTCCAGAGGACATTTCCATGTTTGGTCCATATGCAGAGCTGTCTCCGGCATCATCTTCCTCCTAAGATGGAACAGTGAGTGTATTTGAGATTACATATGTGATGAGGCTCTGGGGGTGGGGGAGCCACAACCATCCATAATGGTTCTAATATATTCCACTTACTGAAGGAGAATAATGGAATTACACATTTTGGAGATGTGTAGACATCAAAACATCAACTGGAAGATTCAATTAATCAGAGCATGGCTAGTATAAGAATTGTGCAAGATTGAAGTTTGTTTCATATTAACCTAACAAAGGTACCTTTAGATGCAGGTCTGTGTTCCCTGGTATCAGCTTCCTCAGGAGGTAAAGGCCCTGCGTGGCCTTACTAAAAATAGTCTCTCCTGGATGGGACCAGTGCTGACAGAGCTCATGGCTGACCGTGGGGAGGAGCACAATGTCCTCTGCAAAACACTGCCCACACTCGTGGTGATCACAGGGCAGCATTGTGCTGGGCATATGCTCATGCTTTTGAATGTGTCAAATCCCCTTGCTTTCTAAAATTGCATATGGAGGGTAGGTGGGAGTGGGGGACAATCCAAAGCACAAGAAAATCATGGCCAAAAAAGTCCTAGAAAGAAAGCAATCTGCAAGGTTACAGACTATATGATTCCAACTGTATGACATTCTGGAAGAGGCAAAATTACAGAGACAGGAAAGAGATCAGTGGTTGCAAGGAGTGGGATGGAGAGGGGGTAGAGAAAGAGGAAGAGCACAGACAGTATTCAGGGTAGTGAGAATACTCTATGACCTTATGGTGGTGGATACATGTCATTATATATCTGTCCAAACCCATACAGTGTACATCCAGAGTGAACTTGAATATAAACTATATGATGTGTCAATATAGGCTCATCAATGATAATAAATGTACCACTCTGCTGGGGGATATTGGCAATAGGGAGGCTATGTATGTGCGGGGATAGGGGGTATATGGGAAATTCTATACCTTCTTCTTAATTTTGCTGTGGACCTAAAACTATGTTTTAAAAAAAGTCCTTCAAAAAAAGGTCCTAGAAGTCAGAGTGATTTCCCTATAGATACTTTATTTTATAGAACGAGAAACTGCACTCTTGAAAGGACAGAGGTTTCCAGTAAATCGCAGTAGTGGGACCAGAATCCAGGGGTGCTAATTTTTCATTCAGGTTCTTCTTGCCATCCCTCTGACAACCTGGATCTTGACAGACCTTCCTAGGGCATTTCTGGATCGCTAACATGGAGTTGGATGTTTAGATGGAAGGCATCTTCCAGACTTCTTGACTCAATTCCATTCTTTCTCAGAGGAGGACACTGGGGCCCAGAAAGGAAATGTTCCTTGGCCAGGATCTCATTGGAGTTAGTGAGAGAGCTGAGCAGAGCTCACCTCTTCTATCATGGGCCCAGTGCCATTTTTATTTTACTATGCAGAGGCTAGGGGCAACCAGACTTCACAAACTACCAACCTGCTCCCACCACTTCCAGGAACTACGAGTTCAAGTGCCATGTCTCTGGCATCATCTTCCTTTTAAGATGGAAGAGTGAGGATATTCGAGGGCACCATGCAGAGAAACCTATATCATTTGGGATGAAGGAGTCAGGAAGATCAAGTCAACAAAATAGATAAGAAAACCTACTATCCCCTGATTTAAATCTTTTTAGATAATTCAAGTACATTTCACGAATTCTGGACCACTCTAGCCTGGAATTAAAGCTAAACTCAGAAGGGTCATAGAACTGATCTGTTCTGGGCTTTTCCTCTACCTGTAGTCAGGCTGCCTGGAACACTTCAGATCAGGAAAGCCATCTCCTACTTACAATGTAGCATCTGTCATCCCATCCCCTTCCTCCCCGAAGTCCTGTCCATTGCCAAGGCCTCCAGCATTCATGCCAAGAGCACTGGTGCTTTCCCTAAAGCCACCAAAGCCTGGGAAGGTCACTACAAAGCTGGCTCTCACAGCTTCCAGGGACATTGGTACTTTTTTCTATAAAACACAGAATGAATCTCTTTAAAGATGAGGATGGTGACCTCGTTACCAATTATTTAGTCATTATCTGCATCTTTAAAAACATCATCCCCCCTCCCTCATCTTCCCAGTAGCATCTCAGGTATACTAAGGTTCCTACTCACAGACCATCTGCCAGTGGTATCTGCCAGAACAGCTGCCCATCAGGTAGAAGAGGGACCCAGGGAGCCTCTGCACAGCTCCAGAGTGCCTTTCTAGCATCAGGGAGGCACGCAGGCCTGTCATGGACAGCCCCAGCTGTTGGTGGCTGACACAGTCAATTTGGGCATGGAATAGGTACTGAGGGCATTCAGGCAGCATGAAAATAGATGTGCATTTGTCCACACTGTGCAAAGTGATGATGTTTCTGTAGGTTTCCCAGGCTCAAGCTGCAAACTCCATTCTATCCTAATTCATAATACACACACACACACACACACACACACACACACACACACACACAATCACTGACTCTTGGAGTGGTGGTTTTGGAAGTGATCTGAGGATCATTTAACCCAGTGGTTCCTACATGTGACCATGTCTACTGAGCACAGTAATACACACACACACACAAACACACACACATATTGCTTTATAGATGTACATATATATATACACATATATATTTGAACAAGCTTTTCAAATGGTTTGCATGTAGCCAGCCCAGCAAGCATCTATAGATTTGGGGTCCATTGATTAAAGTTCAAATACCCTCCAACCCCTACTATAATTTTATCAAAGAGGACGTAGTGGCCCTAGGAGAGAAAGCAACTTGCCTCGAACCCATGGTTAAGCCCTGATAGAAATAGTTCTAAATGCAAATCACTCAACTTCTTATGATTCCTCCTTCCTACAAGTCTACTGCCCCGTCCTTATTAATGGTTAAAACTTCCTTCTTATTTTTCTTATGTTTGCAACAAGACATGCACATTTGACTAGGCAACTGCATTTACTGATCAAAAAATTTTTAATCTATCCTTGGCTCCCGTAGGAAGCTCAAATTATCCCTACACATGAGTCCTTTAGAGAGTCCTCAAGGCTTTAAAGAGACCCTGGGGCTTCAGAGATCAGTGTCTGAAAATGTACATCGACTGTTGTATACAAACATCTGTGCTTGTTTTTTGGAAGAGGTCATAGCTCTCAACAGATCCTCAAAGGCATCTATCTATATCTCTAAAATGGCTAAACCTCTGGTTTATAATGTCCCTGATAAGAGGTTGTTCACCTATCATTTTGAAGGAGAAAGCTTAGAACTTTAAAAAAAGAAAGAAAAGAGAAAAAAGTGCACTTTAGCTATCCAGCTTGACATACTGGTTTTTGGCACATCTAGCTGTGCTAAGCATAGTGAAAGTGTTTGATAAAGTATCAACATAGACGACATGATCATAAAAGCTAATACAGCTTGAGAAATTTTTTTTAAAGTTGGCTTAAAGCTGCATTGTCACTAATGTGAAGCAAATGTATGGCCAAACCAAAATGCCCCAAGGAAAAGGCAAGAGAAGCCAGAGACAGCTTAAGACACAGACTTGGAAGGATAATAAGCCATTTTATCAGGGTAGAACTTGGGAGGAATATGAAGCAGTAACTTTTAATTAAAGTTATGCTAGTACGCTAATTTGGGCAACCAAGATTCATAATTAAAATTTTATGCCAACTCTGCGCATCACCAAACATTTTTAATGGCTCCAGGAAGAACATGATATGGGTACAGGATACACTGCAGTGAATGTTGGGGGAGCCAGTCAAATGCACAAGGTGGAGAAATTGGTAGGAAAAGCCAGGAAGCTCTGTCACCGATGCTCTCAAAACTTCCTTCTTCTGCAAAATGAGCAGTGATTGCTTCTAGGTCAAAGTAGTGTCCAAAGGTCTTTCACAGCACAGACTGAAGTGTATTATTATTCTTTGGTCCTTTCCTGCCTTCCCTAATTCAATATGGTTTCCTGAGGGCAGGGACTGTGTCTCTCATCTTTCTATCCTTAGTACTTAAGATGTGTCTTGCATTAGTTATCTGGTCTCATAATAGTATTAACTGCAAAAGAATCACAAACCATCAGGGGCAGATGTCAATAAATATTTAGTTAGCTTATGAATCTTTGGGGTTCAAGTGATCTGGACTGGATTTGCTTGTGTATTCATGACTAGGTCCAAAGCTTTGCCAAACTTGCTGGGTTCACTCACATGTCTGGGGTCTGCCTGGCTACTGGGCGATCCAGGATAGTCTTTGTTGGGATGATGGGGTACCTCAGCCCTGCACCATATATCTCACTTTCCAGGAGGCTAGCTGGGGCACCATCTACCAATACCTCACCAGACAAAGTAAGAGATATGGCTAAGCTCTGAACATGAATGAGAGGGAACTATCAAATTACTTGACAAAGGGTACGGCTATAGACAGAGCTGAAGAAATGGACTCCCAAATGCAATCAGTCTTCCATATGTCTCGAATCTGCTGAGGGATCAATAAAAATTTGTTGCAAGAACTGAATGTTCTCCAAAGAAGATATCTAAATGGCCTATAAACGTAATGAAGAGATGTTTAATATCATTAGACATCAGAGAAAGGCAAATCAGAACCACAGGGAAATGTCACTTCACATCTACCAGGGTAAGTGTTTGCAAGAGTGTGCAGGAATTGGAACCCTTATTCACTGCTTGTAGGAAGGTAAGTTGGGGCAGACACTTTGGAAAGCAGTCTGGCAGTTCCTCAAAAAGTTAAACATAGCGTTATCACTTGACACAGAGATTCCACTCTAGGTATATACCCAAGAGAAATAAAAACATGTACACAAATGTTAACAGCATCGTTGTTCATAAGAGCCAAGGGGTGGAAACTATCCAAATATCTACCAGTTGATGAATGGATAAATAAAATGTAGCACACCTGTACAATGGAATAGTATCCATAAAAAGGAATGGAGAACTGGTACATGCTACAACATGGATCAATTTTGAAATGTGATGCTAAATGAAAGAAGCCACACACAAAGGGCCATGTATGCTATGATTCCATTTATATGAAATGTCCAGAAGAGGCAAATCTATAGGGCAAGAAAGTAGATTAGTGGTTGGTTGCCTAGGGCTGGATGAGTTGGGTGAGCCAGAGACAGCTTCTAATGGGTATAGGGTTTCTTATCGGATGACAAAAATGTTCTACGATTGTGCTAGTTCACAACTCTGTCAATGTACAAAAAGCTCAGCTGTACACTTTACTAGGATGAATTATATGTTATTTCAATAAAGCTTTTACCAAAAAGAAAGAGAATTAAATGAAATAACTCCTATAAAGGTACTCAGCCCCATGTTTGGCCATGTTAACCATATTTTATGAAATCAACGATGCTGTAGACTGTAAGACACACCGATATTTTACATACCACCAAGAAAAAAAAAACACTGCCAAGGAAACTGTGACGGATCATCAATTATAAGATGCATTCTAATTTTAGAGATGTTAAAATGTGGAAAAATGTGTGTCTTAGACCCAATGAAATATAGCACACATTGGAGAAGTTAGTAGCATCTGAAATTAAATCTATTCAGCAGACACAGATGTTTCTCTCTTCAGATTCAAATTTGAGGCTCACACACCTTTCCCAGATTAATGGGTTTCTGGGTATCCACTCTTGACTCCCACTCTCCATCAAATCCAGGTGTGTACAGGTGAAGTGCCTACTCTCCCGGGGCCAACCTGCCCTGCCATCTGCACTGCCACCCTGTCTAGGAGTCCCTGGTCTGCCTGAGTATCTCTTTGCAGGGAGGAAGGCCTGGACAAGGAGTGAGCCTATCCTTTCCTCAGGGACTGGAGGTCATTTCTTCCCCTGAAGCTCTTCAGGCATCTTTTCTCTCCCCCATGATGGGATGTGACTGGGATAAACAAGAAGAGCGCTTTGTTGTGGCGAGAGATGTCTGGTCCCCAGTGGCAGCTTCTGCTGAGGAGAGAAGGGAAAACCACACACATGTTCACTTTTGTTCAGGTGATGAGCAGTCAGAGCTGCTGACTGACAGACAATAGGATGAATAAAAGCACTGCCCATCCATCTTTTGGTTGTCAGTAAATCTGCAGTCCCCCTTGGAGACCAGGGAAGAATTCTTTTCTCCCTTTTGCAATTGACCAGGCTCATTTAGGACAGCTACAGAATCGTGGGTAGGCTCTCATGTACTTTATTAACTTCTAATTTTCACGCTAGAGGGGGAAAAAATACAGCCCAAGCTCTTCAGTCCTCTCATCCATATATATGAACCTCATACAAGCTATAGAATGTTCTTGTGGGGCAAGGCAATTAAGAAAAAGTAGTGCTCAGAAGCAATCTTTCTCAGAAACAAAACCTAGAAAGAGAACAATGAGAAACAGCACGGATGCCATGGCTATATGATGACCCTTCTCCTGTGGCTGGTTTTTTGTTCTGAATGATTCCAGGTTTAGAATATAATGTCACAAAAATTCCAGTGAGAAAAGAAGGTATTCTAGTGCAAGACAACCAGTGTTTTATGGAAAGTATCTGATCTGGTGATATCATGACGTCTTGGATCATAGTGTATGCGGGGCGTAACCCTCATGGCAGTGCGTGTGCCAGAAGCATGTGTGACTGTTTTCCTGAAGTCTGAATTTCAGCCCCACCAGAGACTCCGCTCAGGGAACAATCCCAACAGATGGTAGTCGATGAAGCCTCAGGAGGAGGTTTGCAGGCTGTGGCCCACAGATCTGGATGCCTGACAGTGGGCTATCACAACTCAGAAAAGGCAAATAGCATTATTTTCCCTCCAAATTTCAAATGGTGGGAAATGGCTGCTTACCATTGGTGTTGAGAAGGATTCAGAGGCTGCCTCAGAGTAACAATTGGAAAAACTCCTATTGTTGATCATACAAATCTAATTTTTAGTAGGGGCTGGGGATACAGCTGGGTCTGTCTGTTATAATGATGGTCATTATTCCTTCAGGGAGACAACATTCGAGGAGGGAAAGATTTGGAATCAGGTACACCTGGTTTCCATCCTGGTTCTGCTTTTTGTCACAACTGTGACTCCAATTTCTCATTTGCAAATGGTGGTGATAGTTACAATTGTGGTCTCTTGTACTTGCTCACGTGGTGCTGTGCACTGTTCCAAAGGGCTTTGCATTTTTTTTTTTTTAAACTCACATGGTCCTTACAAGAACCTAGCACAGTCAATCCTTGGCATCACAGAAGGAAGATGCTTTCCATGAGGGAAAATTCTTCCTCCTCAGGCCGGTGCCATCTGACCCAGCCTATTGCACTCTGTAGGCCCTGCTTGGAGGGACAACATGTGTCTGAAATCTGAAAAACCAGGAGCACTTCCTGTCTGAGCCAAAGGGCCTCTGAAGATTAAGTCTGAAGTGAGAGGGGGCTGCTGAGTCTGGATTCAGCCTGAGGGGTAAACGGCTTGGGGCATCCATAGAATGTCCTCACCCATAGGCAATGTGCAGATGACATGGGAAGCTGTGGCAAAGAAGGACCTGGCCACCTCTGTTCCATGCCCATTAGGACATGATACCGAAACAGCCAACGCACAGCTCTGCAACCTGTGTCTGCTTTTAAATAATCGAGTCATAAATGCTTCCAGGTTCTGCTGAATCTGCTTTATCCCTTCACCAGGAACAATAAAATAGCCATCTCACTGACATTAAATGCTGAGTAGCAGACAGGAGATTCACCTCCTACCATCTCAGGATCCTGCCAGTTATGCCCAGATACCGTGCTGGCTAAATGAGGAACCTACTACTGCTGGTTAAATGAGGAATCAGCCCATTGCAGGACAAGCCAGGTTTTCCCGTAGTGTCCCTGACATCGTTTGGAACCCTGCCAGAACATGGACAGAACTCAGATCTCTGACTGGGAGGCAACTGAGTCAGTTGAGCTGGAAGGCTGTACAGGAGGGGGCGGGTTTGAGGTCTGGGCTCTGAGAAGCTCATGAGGATGGGAAATTCTGCCTACAGTTTCCTAAAGCAGCAGCCCTACCCTCCATCCTCTGAGGATTTAGTTGTTCCTTTTTGAGCCTTCCCTGTTCCAAAATGGCAGCCACAACCGGGCAGCCTTGCTGGCTGCTTCTGCCTCCCCCATGGTCCTGTATTCCAGACTGCAGCTAGAGACCTCATTTCCTCTTTCCTGTCTCTTCTTCCCCAGTCCTGATTTCTGTATCTCTCTCCCAGCTTTACGATCTAATCTAACAATGAAAAATGTCTAGAAGTTTTAAAATTATGAAAAACTTTTGGTTTATCTACTTTTACCCTTTCCATCATCATCATCATCATCATTATTATTATTATTATTATTGGTAATGTTTGGGCAAAAGGATGGTGTGGAGGACTCACCAGAGAAAGGCCATGTTTTAGGAAGAGTAGAAATCTACACAATGCCTCTTCTTTAAGTGCCGTGTTAGTCAACTTTAGGAGGAGAAGGCACCTCTCTACTACTCAGTTTGCTAATTAAGTGGGGATTGGTATATTAAATTTTAAAGTATAATTTAGTCAGACAATAATTACCAGTGAGCTAATTAAATTTGCTTTTCAGTGGTTTCAACTTTTGCCACAAATGGAGCTGTAAGTTACTGAACTGTAAGGAATTTAGTATCTTTTCTTTCATCAGTTAATAAAAAAACAGGAGAAACAGACTGTCTTTCTACATTGTATGGTGCATGAGTCCTATGGTAGGCTGTGTGATCTTGACCAAGTTACTAAACCTCTCTGTGCCCCCAGTTTCTTTCTATTAGTCGCTACCTATCTCACAGAATTTTCATGAGGAATAAATGAGTTGGTTCTTATAAAGTTTTTAGGCTATTACCTGGCCCATGCTAAATGCTAAAGGAGTGTCATCCCTTTTAAAGCAATTTTGAAAAAAAAAAAAGCAATTTTGATGATTTTTAAAGCAATCTTTATGTTTGATTTTTAAAGCACTCTCTATGCTTTCTGAACTTATTTCCCCTAATGTCAAGCCCATTCAAAAATATACATTTCTAGAAATGGATCTGGAGGAAAAAAGGGAACAAGAACCTAAAATCACAGATGATAGCATCTGTTAGTCATTCTTAATTTGTGACCTATTCCTGCCCACATTTCTGCTTCTAATATTTCTCTCTCATCCCTTTCATAAATTCTGAACTGAAGTTTTGGAAGTAACCAGAATTGCTGGTTCATTTCTTGAGTTGGGTCAGGTAAGGACCTTTCTGGGAGCAGTAATAGAGGTCATGAGAAGACAGAAGCATTAAAATCAAAGGTGCTTGAGGTACTTGGACAATACACCAATTTCTTTCATATGCTTCAAAATACAGAGGAATGGGAAGTTGGCAGGAGGCGGAGGAAATGAAGGTGGTCAAAGGCATTGGCCACTTTGCTCCAGGAGGTGCCTCAAGCAGATCACATACTGCATCCCTAGGTGCATTCTTCATCTTTGCTCTGGGAGGTACCCTTCCAGCATTAGGAGTGAGTATATGGCTTGCTTGGTAATCCACAATCTAATTAATAGTTAAAGTGTTTGCACAATCCAATTAACAGGTAAAGGCTCCCTGTCTCCCAGAAGAGTTCAAGCCCTTTCTGACTAGCAGATTCGACCCTTGCCTACCTGTTTACCCTTGTAAAGACCATGGCATGATCACACCTGAATGGATTTGGCATATAATTTATTCATCTTCAAAAAGAGTATGTTTTTACTCCCTTCGAAAAATTGGTGGGGTGTCACATAAAACTTGGATTTATAAAACACAAAAACTTGGTCAGTTCCTTTCTTAACCAACTATGGGCTCTTGCTAATATTTTTTCTTGAGGAGCAAGTGGACTTTATTTAGGCAAGTTAATCTTCTCCTGGCAGCTGTTACATTTGTCATCGTTTGTGAAAAACTTTTCAGGAATAATCAAAATCTTTGCATCTCTCATTGACTGCTTCTTGGCCTTTAATTTGGTCTAGTGTGGGTTTAAGTTGCAGATTCTTAGTTATCAACACAGTCGAAACCTGCCTTGCAATTTCGTTAGGAGACCTGGGTTCAGAGTGCAACCTTTTTTTTTTTTTTTTTTTTTTTGAGAAATCAGATAACTATGTTTAGTAACAAAGGGTTTTACTAGGAAACCTCTTCTCAGCTTACATATTTATCATCTTAAATAACCTTGTGATCATCTTCATGCAAACTCTCCAGGCATAGAAAATTGAAGGCTGTCTTCTATGATGTCATAAACTAGGAGTTGCTGAAACTGATTAATGGTTGTGCCATTTAACTCCTCACGCAGATGACTGCTTTACTATCAAACTGTACCAAAATTTGAAATCATTATTGGTCACAGACATCCTCGAAAACATAATTGAACTGTATTCATGAACTCTGTTCAATAGATCAATTTGTTGTTAGCATCCTTTCTGCATTCTTGTTTCTGAATTTTCAGCCTGAGTGGCCTGTGGTAGCATGAACTCACATGAAGAACTCCTTAAAGCAGGGAATTGGTATGAGGAGTGCCCTGCGGGAATCACATTTACAAGAAAGTAAGGCAGCTGCTGTCTTGCTGAGCCCTGGGTAAGTTATACCCCATCCTGCTTATCCTATACTATTTCCCCAAGACCTTCCACCCCAGACTCTCATTTCTGTCCACTAGGTCCTCTCCTTTGAAACTTGGACCTGTGGCTCTTTCATGATCAACTTTCGACCTCATGTTGGACTTTGGTTTCTCCTTATTGAGATATGCCTCTACTTCTCCCCTCCCCCTGTCACCTTCTCAGTCTTCACCAGATGTAGCCCTAGTTCCCATCTTCACTCTTCCAACTTGGATGGAGTACCAAAGGAAAAAAAATTGCTTTCCCAGGAGAAAATTATCTGCAACAATGCAAAATGAAGTTATACACATCTAACTGAAAATGGAGGAAGGAGAGCCTGAAAACTTCCTAGCCCATTTTTACTAATTAAATATGTATGCAGTATCATTTATATTTTATACTTTATTATTTAGTAATCTGTCTGTTGTTCTATTTTAGAGAATGCAAAAACATCGATAAGGCTTGCATAGGTTTATGGGTGAAAGTGTTTAAATTTTGCCATAAGATATTTTCCCCCTAGCTTTGAGATATGACTGATCTCTAGCATTGTATAAGTTGAAGGTATAGGGTGTAGTGATTTCACATATGTATATATTGCAAAATGATCACCACCTCTCATAGGAACAAATTATCCTTTTGTGGTGAAAACTTTTAAGATCTACTCTCTTAACAACTTCCAAATATGCAGCACAGTATTGTGAACTATAGTCATTATGCCACACATTACAACCCCAGAACATTATCATCTTATGATTGTTAAGTTTGGACTCTCTGACCACCTTCACCCATTGCCCTCCTCCTGACCCCTACCCCTCACAATTACCAATCTGTCTTCTGTTTCTATGATTTGGGGCTTTGTTTTTTTTGTTGTTGTTGTTTTTGTTTTTTAGAGTCTACATATAAAGTGAGATTTTTTTGTATGTTTTTTTATTGGAGTTTGGTTTGTCAACATATAGTGAGATTATACAGTATTTGTCTTTCTCTGACTTGATTCACTGAGCATAATGCCCTTAGGGCTTGTTCATGTTGTTGCAGGAATTCCTTTTTTTTAATGGATGAGTCATATTCGAGATATATAAATATATATATATATATAGGATATGTATATCCTATATATCCTACATTTTCTTGATCCATTCCTCTGTCAATGACACTCATCTTATTTCTGGGTTTGGCTATTGTGAGTAATGCTGCAGTGAACATGAGAGTGCAGATGTTTCTTTGAGATGATGACACAAGGTCTTGAACTCTTTAATGGCAAACTTTCCCCCTCTGAAAGTGTACAGTTAGAAAGGGGAAGGACAGTACTTTCCCTGAAATCTCCATTCCATATTTCTGGGCTCATGTACTGAATACCTCTAATTCCTGTGTCTGGGGTCTTTCTCCCTTGTTTTGCAGGGTTAGATGACTATCTTGCTGGACCCCTGGTCTTAGGGGTCTCTTTTAGCCTCGATGAATGATATTCACAGATGCATGTTTCCAGCCACATGTTCACCATTCAAGGCAGCTCTTCAGCAAATACGCTGTGTTAACACATGATGTTCTTTCATGTTTCTGTGTCTTAGTAAGGGTTTTTCCTCTATCCTCCACTTTCCTACCCATTTACTTAATACACATATATTACACAGCTATTGTATTCTACTTGCTGGAACTTCACAGGTGATCCAGCAAATGTCTCTCCCATAAGGGAGCTTTTATTATGTGTGATCAGGACAGTAACCAAGTAAATGATTGAGTAAATAAGATAATTAATATACTTTGGAGGTAACAAACAAGATGATATGATGGAGCAGTGATTCTCAGTTACGGCTGTACATCTGAATTGCCTCCAGAGCTTTAAATATTTATAGATGCTTCGGCTCCATCCTCAGATCAATTAAATCAGAAATTCTGAGACTGGGATTCAAGCATCCAAGTATCAGTATTCTTTAAAACCTCCTCAAATCATTTTTAAAATGTTATTGAAAGCCTTATCAGAATATATAAACATGTCTAAGCACTATGTTGTACACCTGAAACTAATATAACGTATATCAACCATAGTCAAATAAAAAAATTATTCATAAATTTTATTCAAAACCTTCATTGAAGTATAATTTACATACCACAAATTCACCACTGTACATGTATGATTCGATGATTTTTTTGTAAGCTACAGTTGTACAACTATACCCATGGTTCAGTTTTAGAACATTTCCATCACTTCAAAAGATCCCTCCATTTGTGGTAACTGCCCATGCATGTCCCCAGCCCCAGGCAGCCCCTGCTCTACTTTCTGTAGACCTGCCTCTTCTAGATATTTGCTGGGTACTTTTCAAGTGCAGCCTGGGTTGAGGAAGGCCAACACTGAGTGAAGAGGAGAGGGAGTGGCTAAGTAAGATCTGAAGGATGAGAATAAACCAGCCAGGCATGGGAGCAGGGCACTCCTGGCAGAAGGAACAGCAGAGAAGGCTCAGAGGAGGAAAAGAACTTGGCACAGCCCAAGAGCAGATAGGAAGCCACTGCAATAATGAGCAAGGGTGCAGGAGGCAGGATACGGAAACTGCAGGGCTTTGAGTCATGGCAAGGAGCTGGGGTTTCCTCTGAGAGACACAGGAGATCATTGAGGATCTTATGTAGGAGAAGGACATGCCATTATTTTCCTTTAAAAGAGGACTCCTGGCAGCTTTGTAGAGACTAGACCAGAGAGGGGCAAAAAGGAGAAGCAGGGATGCAAAGGGCTACTTCCATATAGCCAACTTCTGTTCCTTCTAGAAGATTTGATTAAATGTGGCCTGCATTGGGAGGCTTTCTCTGTGTCCCTGGGTTTCTCTCACAGAGCTCCAGTCACACTTCCATTAAAAACCAATTACATGGGATGGTTAATAATCTGTTTACTTGTCTGTCTTCCCTAAAGGCTATGAATGCCTTTGGTGGATCTCATTGGGGAAGAAAATCTCACCAAATCAGTAAATTAATGGAAAATATAACAAACAAAAATGAGAAAGTGAAAAGAATTATGTGTTATTTATCCTTCTATTCCTAGCACTTGGCATTGTGCCTGGTGCAGTAACAGGTGTTCAGGAAATAAATGTTTGTTGAATTGAATGACGTGTCTCTTCGAGGGCTGTGACCATGCCTCATGTTTGAATCCCCTCAGCAAGTAGCATGATTTAGCGCATGAGATGGGCAATGTATAATTTCATGTTGCACAAATCAATCTACCTGGAGATTTGATTCCATCCACACATGGAATGGAATGTGCAATGATAATGAAAACTAATATTTTTGCAACAATGTATAGTTCTCAAAGCACTTTCATTCCTTCAGGAACACAGTTGATGAGCACCTTTCAGGAAGCAGGCACTGGGTTGACAGAGTGACAGAGTTTCCTTGCAGGGGGCTTTGGTCTTGCTGGAGGAAGCTGAGGGTCAAGATATCATACAGCAGGCTTGAAGTGGGTGAATCAAACCTCATTACCCCATTTTACATGAGGAAACCAAGGCAGACTGAGGTACTTATCTAAAGTATCAGCTGACACTCAAACCTGAGTCTTCTGCCTGCCAAGTCCTTTTGCTGGATCATGGGAAGAACTCCCACATCCAGGACACTGGGCATTTATTTCCCTGAGGAAAACAGCAATTGTCTCTTCTGACCATGTTGGACTCTTCTGAAATGTGGAGTTTATAGCTCAAAGGGAATTAGGGGAGCATTTGGTTCAACAGCTTTATTTCATAGATAAGGAAATTGAGGTTCAGAGAACTGAAAAATGATTTTCCTTCATATCACACAAGTATTTAGTCAGAAAGCCATAAACTCTTGGAGTAGAAAGTCCTCCAACATTTTATACAGAGGGAATTCAGAACCAGAGCCCTAAAATGATTTGCATAAAATCATACAACTAGGAAATGGCAGGGCTCCAAAAAGAACCCAACACTTGGTTCACTGCCCTCACTACTCTTCATAAAAAAACCCTTAAAGCCTATATCTTTTGTTCACAAAAAAACATAAAAAATGGCTATAGCACTTTTAATCATAATAGCCCCAGAGCATAAATAACGAAAATGTCCATCAATGGTAGAATGGGTATAGGCCCATGATGGAACACTATACAGCAATGAAAAATAATGAACTACTGCTTCATAAAACAAGGTGGACTAATGCTAATAGGTACAGTGACCAGCAAAAGAAGTCAGACCAGAAAAAGAGCCTATACGATATTATTTCACTTATTTGAAGTTCAAGAACATGCAAACTAATGATAGAGGTCCTGACAAGAGTTACACTGGTGGGCTGCTGGCTGGGAGAGATCCAGGGTGCTAGAAATGTTCTGTGTCTTGATCTGAGAAGATGGAACACAAGTGTAAACCCCGAGTTGTTCTCTTAAGATTTGTGCACGTTTCCGAATGCCAGTTACATCTCACCAGATTTGATGAATGAGAAAAAGAAAAGTTTCTAATTGTCATCTCCTGCTGCTCACTACAGCTCGGAGAGGTAAAGTCAGCACTGGGAGTATTAAGGGCTTCGCTCAGGGAATTTGCTGGTCAACCCCACAGCCCAGGGAACGTGCCTGCCCAGCCACAGTTCTACTCAAAAACACAGAAGGTTTCAATCCTTCAGCCAACAGAGAGAATGTTTTAAGTTTCTGAGAGAGTTTATAAATGTGTCAATTACAGTCAAGATTTTGTATTGCAGTAAATGCTTATCTAATAATGGGTTTAGGTTAGGCAATTTACTCAACTTGGTTGTAATTTCTCAATTAACTTCTGAAATCTTTCTCTGACTTTTCAACCTATACCAATGGGGCCCCTGGAGTTTGGATGGAAAGGATTTCTCTTAAGTACTAGGTGCAATTTGATTTATCAGCAGAGAGGTCTAGCAGCAATTTCATATTCATGTCTGCATCTCTGTTTCTTGCATTTTTGGTTTGCTTTGCTTTTGAGGAAGAATCTTTATCCACATGAACACTAACTGCAGCTTTATTTATAATAGAAACTAATTGGAAGCAAATACATGTCCAATGATAAGGAATGCCTATGTGAACTATGGGCCATCTACTAGATGGGATACAACACAGGTAGTGAAATTAGTGGCCTGAAGAGTGCCTATGGTAGGCTAAGGTGAAGGAACAAGTAAAACTGTACATATACATATAGTCGGTCTCAACAAAGTTACACATTTTTAAAAATATATTTATATATAAAATAAAAGCATATATATAAAGTCTCAACAGTGATTATATTAAGATAAGAGAACTAGAGTATTCTACTGTTCTTTTTTTCTATATTTTTCAAATTTTCTTTAATGAGTGTGCACTAGATTTATAATTAAAAAACGGTATCTTTGAGAACAAAACTAATGTTTAAAGACTTTGAGGTGTACTTTTTAAATGTCCATTTTTCAGAGTTATGGAGTGCCTCATACTACTAATGTTGTATTTTTTTATGCTTTATTATTTTTTAAATTGAAGTATAGTTAATATACAATGTTCTATTAGTTTCCAGTGGACAGCATAGCGATTTGGCAATTCTATACATTGAAGCTATGTTCACTGTAAGCAGAGTTACCACCGGTCATCATGCAACATTATTATAATATAATTGATCCTATTACCCATGCTGTACTTTTCATCCCCATGATTTATTTTTTTTTATGACTATAAGTTTGTACCTCTTAGTCCCCTTCACCTGTTTTACTGACCCCTCTAACCCTGGCTCCTCTGTCAAACACCAATTTGTTTTCTGTAGTTATGATTCTGATTCTGTTATTTTGTGTTTTAGATTCCACATATAAGTAAAATCATATGGTATTCATCTTTCTCTGTCTGACTTGTTTCATTTAGCATAATACCCTGTAGGTCGTAAATAACAAGATCTCTTTTTTTCAAGGCTGCATAATATTTCAGTGTGTGTGTGTTTGTGTGTGTGTGTGTGTATCTATATATCTATGTATCTTCTTTATTCACTCATCTATTGATGGACACTTAAACTGTTTTCATATCTTGGCTATTGTAAATAATGCTGCAATAAGCATGGGGGCCATATATCTTTTCAAATCAGTGTTTTCATTTTCTTTGGGTAAATACCCAGCAGTGGAATTACTGGATCATATGGCATTTCTATTATTAATTTTTTGAGGAAACCCCAATACTGTTTTCCACTGTGGCTGCACCAATTTACATTCCAACCAACTTTCTCTTGGATAGAACACGTTAGGCCACAAGACAATTCTCAATAAATTAAAGAAGACTGAAATAATATCAAGCATCTTTTTGGACCATAATATGGAATTAGAAATCAATTACAAGGAAAAAAAAACTGGAAAAAACATGAACACGTGGAGGCTAATCAACATGCTACTAAACAACCAGTGGGTCAATGAATAAATAAAAAAAGAAATAAAAAATACATAAAGACTAATGAAAATGAAAATACAACAGTCTAAAATCTTTGGTGTGCAGCAAAAGCAGTTCTAAGAGGCAAGTTTATAGCAATAACATTATACTTCCATTTTTAATTTTTTTAAAAGATTCTATTTATTTGAGAGAGTGTATGAGCATGAGCATGAGCATGAACAGAGGGAGGGCCAGAGGGAGAGGGAGAAGCAGACTCCCTGCTGAGTAGGGAGCCCTATGTGGGGCTTGATCCCAGGGCCCCTGGATCATGACTTAAGCTGAAGGCAGATGCTTAACCGACTGAGCCCTAGTAATAACATTGTACTTTTAAACCAGTAAATTGAGGCTTATTAAGCCCTAACTTTGTATCTGAGGCTTCTCATAGCACTATGTGGGATAAAATAAAAATGTAGCAGGGCAAATAAGAACAACAAAAGTAATAAGGGAAGAGGCTAATGGAATAATAAAAACTAGGTTTATTTTGACTTATTTCATATTAGATAGTTAAAATAAGTTATCTTGATGGGGCACCTGGGTGGCTCAGTTGAGTGTCTGACTCTTGATTTTTGGCTCAGGTCATGATCTCTGGGTCATGAGACAGAGCCCTGAGTCAGGTCCCGTGCTCAGCAGGGACTCCGTTTCTTTCTCCGTCTCCTTCTGCCCCTCCACCCTGCTCATGCTCACTCTCTAAAATAAATACATCATAAACTACCCCCAAGTTATCTCAAAAGCATTCATTGATGAACATGGATATGATCCCATTTGTTTATCCACGAGCATTTCTAACCACCTCTTGTGAGCCAGGCACTGTGTTTCATGGTGTGCTTACAAAGAGAAATAAGATACAGCCCTTATGGTTGCATGCAAATTATACCTAAAGAAAAAAGTATATAGCTTTTTATCTCAAGAGAGCTCACCACTGAACACATATGAAAACAGGTTCAGAAAAGTTAAATGACTTGTCTAGTGCCTAGACCAGCTAGGATGTCAGTTGGCTTCCACACCCAGAGGTGTGTGAGAGGCTAAGCCCACTTTCACATGTGAAGTGGAGAGGGGTCAGTACAGGTTCCACTTGTATGGAACCCTTCTAAATCTAGATATTCTAGATCTTTCTAGGTGCCTCTGTCAGAACCTCAACAGGTCTGTACCCTGAGAGTCAATGTTGCTTGGCATGGCCATTTGCATGCTTCTCTTGGAGGTCTGGCATCTTACTCCCTGGGTTTGTTGCCCTCTGCATAGCACTCCCCCCTCACAGAGTTGTAGCCTTAGGGGACTCTCCATAAAGCTGTGTGTGACTGTATAGTGAGCGTGAAAGTTTTCTCCTCTGATTAGCCTCCACTCCTACATGATAGTCCTTCTATTCCAACCCCGAGAGCCCATGGAATATTCCAATTCTTCTACACACTCTGGGAGTCAGGTGTTATATAAAACTCACACTTTGTAGGTCAGAGTACAAAAGCTCAAGAAGGTCAAGCAGCTTGCAGAAGACCTAAAGCCTCATTCCCACTCATTCTAGTGCCCTTTCCTCATTGTTTCCAAACAGCTGGGTGGCTTATACCACTTTTTCATTTCCTACAGCCTTGCTTCTGCACTATGGTCAAAACAACGACTATCCCAACTGCAAACACAACTTCCATTGCAGAGAATGCTTTCCTGAGCTCAGAGCGCTTCTGTATTTGTCATCTTAATTAATCTGCACCATGACTCCACTTCTAGCTTCATGACCTTGGGCAAGACCTTAACCTCTCAGGGCCTCTGTTAACTTCAATTATCACATTCATCACTGCAACATCCAAGTGAGGCAGAGATTTTATTAGTAGTAAATTATTAATAAGGATGCATTAATAATGGCCTCTTAAACTTTTATAACCGTTCAGAGTTTACAAAGCACCTTCTCAAATGTTTTCACATCTCTTCTTCTAGTCATTTTGTAAGGTTGGTGGAGAGGTAGATGGTACTGTCCCGACGTGAGGGTGAAGAAACTGAGGCCTATAGAGACTCCAGGAGCATTTTATAAAGTGTGTTTTGGGTGCATATTAATCTCTGGAAATAGTTGGGAGAAAAGGGTTGAGTGGGAAATAACTGCATGCTCTGTCCCCTGCTTAGAAAGTTAAAAGTGTACAGCACAGTAAGTGCCCTGATAAGTCCTGCAGTAAGGAAACCTGCTGAATTTTGTTTAAACTATGTTTTCATAAACTTACCTAATCACAAAAGATCCCCTCAGTCTCTGAACAGTTATTAGTATTTTGTGAAACTGAATTCCTGTGGAGCTCCTGTTCCATAGAACTGACCTTTACTATTGTCTGGACTAAACAGTTTAATCAAGATCATGTGGCCGTGAGAGCTGATCTTCTGCCTCTGAGTCAATAGGCAGTTGATGTGGTCATTAGCAGAAACAAATTACAGCCCTCTGTTCATAATACATTTAACTACCTTTGGTTCAGTTTCCTGTCTGCTTTGGCAAGTGAAAGTCATGGTTGCTAACGAAATGCTGAGTTTGGGTACCGAGCTAACTTTACATCACTGCCAGGCTGGCCCAGACTTCTCCCATGTCCGGGGCTGCATTCCTCCTTAAACTTCCAGCCACAAGTACAGGTGTGGGAGATTGGGAAAAGGTATATTGAGGTTACTGTGTCCCTGTCTTTCAAGTCTATAAAGATCATGTAGTGTAGATATAAGTCCTTGGGTCTTGTTGGTTCTTTCTTTCAGTTGTTCTGAATGTTCGGGACAGTGTTGTTCTGAACGTTTGAGACAGTAGTCCAGGTACCGGACACAAAGGATTAGATAAAGAGACTAAAATAGTTATTCATAACCAGCCCCCCATCCTCTGCCTCCCTCCACCTCCCCCAGGTTCCTTCTGCCCCTGGACATTTGCAGTGTCTGGAGATATTCCTGCCTGTCACCACTAGGAGGTGCATTAGTGGACAGAGGCTAGGGATGCTGCTGCTCAACATCCTAATGCTAAGTATCCAACGTACAGACAGCCCCCCACAAGAAATCATCCTGCTCCAAATGTCAATAATGCTGAGGTAGAGAAATGATGGATTATAGGTGTACCCCAAATTATTGAGGCAGTGTAGAGCAGTGGAAAGAGCATAGACTGGGCAGTCCGGGTGGCTCAGCAGTTTAGCACCGCCTCCAGCCCAGGGCGTGATCCTGGAGACCCAGGATCGAGTCCCACGTTGGGCTCCCGGCATGGAGCCTGCTTCTCCCTCTGCCTGTGCCTCTGCCTTTCTCTCTCTCTCTCTCTCTCTCTCTCTCTCTGTCTCTCTCTCTTTCTCTCTGTGTGTCTCTCATGAATAAATAAATAAAATCTTTAAATAGATAGATAGATAGATGATAGATAGATAGATTAAAAAAAAAAAAAAAGAGCACAGGCTGCTTGCCTGAAAGCCAGGGTTCAAATCCTGGCTCCTCGGGTGTGAGGCAGACCTCTGGGGTTCAGTGCCATGCAGTTCTCCCCTCTTTCCAGGCACACAGATACAGTTCACAATGCAAGCCCCTTCCTGCCCTGTACAGCAGGACGGCAAGCCCTGTGACTTAGTATTTGGTGGTGGATGGCAGATGAGGGGGTATGACCCCGTGCTGGGCCCGGCCCTGCTGCCATCTGTCCAAGAGACCTTCCATCTGCACTCTCTTCCATCAGCTGTGGGCCGGGAACCCACTGGAGGATTCTGAGGTTCCACCTGGATACCAGATGAGGGGTTCTGAAACTTAGGCCCTTGAATCCCCAAGAGGTTCAGGGATGCTGGTACTTGGGAGGGAGGAACAATTCCTCTTTACTTTTTTGAATCTCACTGAAAGACTGAATCATTGAATCTCTCATATTTTCCTTTTTTTTCCTCTCATATTTTCCAACCACAGTCTAATGTACTTGTGACTTCTTTTCCAGTAGGAATCAGAGATATTTTCACGTCGCATTGCAGTTGTTAAAACAGTATCTCAAAACGTCATTTTCACTTATCGCTACGTTGTAATTATAGTAGTTATCAGAGTGGCTGCTAGCTCTTGTTAATAATGCACTAATAAAGAAGCACAAACATCATTATATTAGAATTTGCTCTTTTTAGTTTAACATTTTAATAACCGTTACACATTTGGTTTCCTTTGTAATCCTATGTATTTTATTTTATTCATTGATAAGCATTATGCAGAGAAGGGTTCACCGGCCACACCAGATTCCCAGAGGGGTTCCTGGGACCAGAAGGTTCAGAACCACTGCTCTCCGAATGAATGTGTGACTCATAGTCCTCCGTCCCGGGCCAGCCCTACACTATCCCTAGGAGGCCCTTACCAACCCACACTGGGCCATAGTGTGAGCAAGGCATGAACCTTTCTTGTGTTGAACCACTGAGATTTGGGAGATGTTTGTCATAGCCCTTAGCCTACCCTGACCCTCACTGATGAAGCCTGCCAAGCTTTTCCACTGCTTCTGAGCCTGGCTTCCAAACTTCTTGGGAAGAATCTTATCTGTCCATATGGTGGCTGGGAAGAGTAAAGAGGAAGCGTGTGTGGCATGTGAAGGAGTTATCAAAATTGCCAAGTGGGGCTGCTTTTCCCTGAGCCAGGGGCTAGCAAACAATGACTGGCTTCTTTCTGTAAACATTTTATTGAACACAAGCCTTTTTTTTTTTAGTGGATTGTCTGTGGCTGCCTTCATGGCAGAGTTGAGTACTTGAGGCAGAGACCAGGTGGCTTGTAAGCCTAAAATATTTACTATCTGACCTTTTTTAAAAAAAATTTTTAAAAGACTTTACTTATTGAGACAGAGAGAGAAGCAGGAACTATTCAGAGAGCCGGACATGGGACTTGATCCAGGGTCTCCAGGATCACACCCTGGGCTGCAGGCAGCGCTAAACCGCTGCGCCACTGGGGCTGCCCTGCTATCTGACCTTTTAAGAAAAAGTATGCCCGCCTCTGCCCTAGCCCTAAGCCTTGCTTTTCTCTTTTTGGTGGTGGCGGGAAGGGAAAAGATGTGGCTCCTTCTTGTGGATAACAGCCCTGGGGAGATGCTAATCCTTTTTAGACCCAACTGTGAGGTTGGGGTTGGGACACCTGGGGACAAAGAGCATGCCCTGCCACTTAAGGGAACGACTGGAATTCCAAGCCACCAACAGGCAGCCCCTTTGGCACATGCTTGAACTGGTCAAGACACTGATGCTTCCCTGGGGTTGTTTTCTTCAGTCAGGTGGACAGACAGTCTCAAATCTGGAGGACACGCATAGGGCAGAGAACCAAGGGCATTTTGTTCTATATCCTTCCAGTGGTATTACTCTTTCTACCTAAACTGTGAAGATATTATCACACCTAGTTTATAGATGAGGAAACTGAATCATGATGGGCTAAGAGAGTGTGTGAAGGAAACTACCATATTAGGGACAAGTGCCTTCAATTATCATGCACTTTTCTTAAAACTCCACCACTAGGAAGCAGGTTTTGCGGTGCTAGTCACAGGATTTGCTCAAGATGGTATAATTAGTAGGTGGCAGAGCTAGCATTTTAATTTAGTTTGGTTTCATGGCCACCACTGCATATAGTGCTCAACACTCCTTCATTTTTGCTGCCAACTAGCATCAGTGTCAAAGAACCTCTGTGCAGTGTACATGGTTATGGAGTAAAGCTGGGACAGTGCCTCTGCCATAATCCAGTCCAGAATGGTCTTTCAAATGACACAAAGTCAACTCTTGTTTGTTCTCTGCTGTTGAATTGCTCTGTGGCCCTGAGTCAGTCATTTAACCTCTCTGAGCCTCGGTTTATTCAACTGTCAAAACAGAATTTTAATCTTTATCCTTTCTCACTGGGTAATTTAAGCAGTCATTCAAAGAGAAAAAAAAAAGGAAAGCAATTAGTTGAGTAGATTTTTCTTTTTTTAGTCTCAGCACCGAAAAAAAGAATTTTTCTTTGAAAGACTCATAAAACTGACAGCTGCCAAAATTAGCATCTGGCTCTTTTCCTTTGATTGAAATACATCTTATTTGATTCCATTATTTTGGCACATTGTAGAATGATACAATGCTAGAGCGAGAAGGAAGTTTAAGAGATTTTCCTAAGCCAGCTTTTAGGTTAGCAGTTGAGGAAACAGGGGGCCCAGGAGGGGAAGTGATTTGCTTTGGGTGCCCCCAGAATGTGTGAGCTGAGGCTGAGGCTAGGACTCTGGTCTGTGATTTCCAAGGGCTGTGTTCTCCTCATTAGTTTATTGCATCTTGAAGGATGGGCCTGTTCCAGGTGCTCCAGTTCCTGACGATGGTTCTTGAAGCACAGAAGTGACAATTGATGTGTCCCTTTCTTTGGAGGTAGGTGTGTGTGCACTATTAAATCCACTAGCTCTGGCTTAAAGATCCAGGTGTGAATGGTGCCTCTGCTACCAACAGATGATGAGAGGGTGGGCTCATTCCTTACTCTTTCTGCAGAGTCTTTGTCTCCTTGCCCGTCAAATCAGGAGTACGCTAGTACCTACCTCTTAGATGCTGAGAGGTTGAATAGGATGATGTAGATAAAGCACAGATCATAAAGTCCCTGGCATATAGACAGACTTGATAAATGCTAGCTGTGCTACATACATTGTTCTAGCAGCTAAGGTAAGGATCCTACATCAAGTACTAACTAGCACAATCCACTCACAGGGCAGGAATAGAGGGTGTCACATACTACCCCAAGGTCTGAAAAAAAGATGCTTAGAAATAAGGCATTAGTAGCCACGGCTATTTGCCCAGTTTTATGATTGAGAAAAACTGCATGCTAGAAAAATCCCTGTGAGCTGAGGTCTCTTCTTCGAAATTCACGACATGCGAGTTTATTAAATATATATTTATTTCCTGTTCTGCTATCAATGAGTAGGAGTACTGAGGAAATCACTCATAAACAACTTAAATCTTCTGAGTTACATTTCCTGCAAGAGCTTTCCTGGCAGCAAATAGTTGGTCCTCAGCATCTGATCTCATTTGTACATGGGGCCTCCACAGTGGCAGCCTCCTTCCTGGCTGCAGAGCTGGGGTTCGGCACTCGGTGGCTCCAGGGATCCAGGGCACCGCAAACCCGAAAACCCACATTAACTGTGAAAAGTATTTAAGCATTAAGCTTTGATGAGCTTGATGCCCAGGAACTAGGTCTTTCAGCCACTGATGGAGGTCACAGGCTCTCGGGTTTATAGACAACCCAGCTCTCAGTGGAGTCTGAGGCGGTGGGAGCTGTTTGGGGCTAATTAGCCTCATTAAGAAACCCTTGATGAGCTAATGGAATCAAAATGTAGTCACAATCTGAAGTCACTTAGCTGATTTGCAACCTAAAAATAAAGTAACTTTCTGGCAGTTTCCCAAGGCCTCAAAGTACTGTATTTGTATTTACCTCTGGGAGGATGTAGTACAGGTGAAGTCTTCCTTCTTAGCTTATCCAGAGCCTGGAGACCCAAGGCTCCTGGTGCCCTTCTGTACTTCTTTTCTTTGGTTGAGAGTTCCAGCAGAGTTTCTTATCTGCTCTTGGTATCTGAATCCAAATCCCGGAGCTCTGCTCAAATCCAACTCCCTATCTGAAGTGTGTACTTTCTGTCTCCCTTGTTCTCTGTCTTTGATGATTTACTCCATCCTGGTTTATCCTCTGCATTTCTCATTTAATTATACGGACCATAAGACATGGTCACTACCATCATTTCTGTTCTATAAAGGAGACTCAGAGAGGTTAAGGGACTTTTCCCAAGTCTTACAGCTAGTAAGTGGCAGATGCAGAATTTAACCCTCAAAGTCTGACTCCAGAACCTGAACCTACCCCCTGCCCACGTAAGACCGCCTTCAACTGTGAGCACTTAGAATGCTCTCAGTCTGCATCCACACAATTTCTCACTTCTAACATGTTCTTGTCTTGTGCATGAATACTGGGCCTCTTTGGCACGCAGTAAGCATTCAGGGAATATTTGCTGCATGACTCCATGGGTTATAGACTTCTTGAAAGTAATGATTTTGTTTTATATAGCTGGGGCCCCTCCCCCGCAAGTTCCTTGCAGTATGTTGAGCTCAGAGTTTGAAGCTCTTCCTTCCATATTTCTGGAACATCAGATAGTCTCATTTACTGGGCAAGTTCTTTCTCCTATCTAGATGAAATCTCTGACACAGCAATTTAAACTCATTTCCTTTAGCCTGAGCCATGCTTGAAAATGTCCATCTGCACCTGAAGACTACCAAACACTGAGCCACTGTAATAGGAGAGAAAAGCATAGAGTTTAGAGTCTTAAGACCTAAGTTTGAATCCCATTCTGTAGCCTATGAATGGTGCCTTTGGCCATTGGCTCCAAATTCTTGAGTCTCCATTTTCTCAATTTCTCTTGATCACCAAACCACCTCATAGAGCTGACGTGGGCATTAAATTGGAAAATATACATTGCATCAATCTTTACATTATTATTCTTACTGACCACAAACTGGCCGTGGAAAAATTGAATTCTGGTTCCTTCTGGAGAGTAAAATCAGCAGAAATCTTGAGGATGACTTTCCCCAAACTACAGAGGAGAGGGGCTATGGATGCTTAATTCCATCTACAATTCTCCATTCAAGTATTTATCATGCTCTTACTGCACAGCAGGCATTGGGTGCTAAATGCTGGATATTCAGATGCTAGATGCCAGATGTGCAAAGTCATGTGAGACAGAGCTCATGGTGCCTGTAGTCTGAACGAAACAGAGATAGGTGAATTCCCAAGCACCATGCAGCTGGTCAAGTTCAATGAAACAGGTGGAAGGAGGGAGAACCAGTGGATCACAAATATCTACCAAACCTTGGAATCATCCTTTATTTTTCCATTTCTCTTACATTCCATGGCACATCTCCCAGCAAGTCCTGTCAGCTCTGCCCTCAAAATACACCATGAATATGACCACTTCTCATCCAAAACTTTCATTCTTGACCATCCTATCTATAATAGCACCTATACTCTCCCATTTTCACTACCCTCTTGTTTACTCTGTCTTCAGATATGTGTGGCACATATAGTTGTTTAGGTGTTTATTGTCCTCTTTCTCATAGAATGGAAGCTCCATGATGTTTTATTTGGTTTACTCATGTATTCCGACTACATAGGACAATGCCTGGCATGTCCTATGCCTGGCATGTTCTATGGTGCCATGTACCAATGCATGGTAGGTATTCAATAAATTTAAATAGAATGTAAAAGGTGGTGCACCAGAAACACAGAGAAAGGGCATCTCATGGGACTTGGTAGGGCAGAGGAAGGGCTCATGAATCCCTTTAGAGGAAGGTGATACTAGCTTTGAGATTTGAAGAACTGAACGGTATTAGCTAGATAGAAAAGGGGGTGTGTGTGTTTGATGGAGGGTCCGGACACTACATGCAAAGACCCAAAGATCATGATGCATTTGGGGAACTTTAAGTTGTCCTAGATGGAGTGATGTCCAGAATCCATCTACAAGGATCTCAGGAGGAGATTCAGCCTTTTACCCATTATTTTCTTTTCTCCCTAATAATTCACTGCAGGTTTAATGAACTGAGATATTTTTAAAGCCTTTTTCCAAGCTCTGCTTTTTCCAACCTGGGCAATATTTTATTTTCTTTATTTTTGTTTTCCTTTTTTTTTGTTGTTGTTGTTTTGCTTCCCTTAGTTTTTAAGAGGCATAAAATATCCAGATGAAGAAAAGAAACTTTCATTTCTTTCTTTACATGCTGCTTTGTTGGAACTCAAACACCATGAAATGAATTGGTGAAATGCCAGGACAGTCACATCCAGAGCGCTGGCAGAGGACCATGTGGGCCAGGCCAGGCTGGATCAGCTGACCCACAGGAAGCCATAGAAGGGTGGAGTCCTGAGCACAGCATAGCTCCTCCAGCTCTAGCCAAGGACAACTGCTTTGCCAATGTTTTCTGCCCATGGTTGGATGCTGCTTGGAATATGAACCATATTCACTTTGGAATACCAATTACTGTGGGGCTGTTTTCCAGTTCAGCTCATCTTTTTACTTCCTCAGCACATGTGATCTTTCTCCTCTGTTCTTTCTGCAAAGAATAGGATGAAGCCCAAACATCCTCATGATGGAGGGAAAATGGGGTGAAGCCTTTTTTCAGATAATTGCATTTTCTGGGCCTCAGGGCCAGAGGCCTCCATGCTCCTGGAGTTGAACCAAGTGATGGAGACAGCTGTTAACACTGCAATGCTCTATCTGTGCTCCTAGTGATAGAATTATCTAGAATCCTGGAGTTTCAGCTTCAAAAATGGCAGTACACCCATATCTATTGATCCAACCTCCCTTTCCGAATTTATCTCTCCCCATGCAAGCAAGATAAACAACAACCATTTATTAAGGCACTAATATGTGCCTAGCATTGTCCTGCACACTGGAGATTATGACCTCCTTTATCTTTCTCCATAACCCTTCCCTAAGCTAGGGCCACCACTTCCCCACTACCCCCTGATGCCATCATGCTCAGTCAGCCCGTCTTGTCTGACTGCCTTTCTAAACACTTTTCATAACTCTACTGCATGAGATAATGTATTTACTTTTTTTGAGCATTACTCTCCCAAATGAAAATGAAAATGAAAATGAAAATGAAACAAGAACAGAGACTTTGTTTTGTTTTGATAACTGCTATATCCCCTATGCCTCAGGCACATAATAGGTGCTCAACAAATATTTGTTGGTGGGTGAAAGAATAAACCTGTGAGTTAGGTTTCATTACTCTTTTATTGAGGAAGAGACCAATAATTTAAAAGGGAAATAAGGGGTGCCTGGGTGGCTCAGTCATTTAAGCATCTGCTTTCGGCTCAGGTCATGATCCCAGGGTCCTGGGATCGAGCCTCACATGGGGCTTCCTGCTCAGTGGGGAGTCTCCTTCTCCCTCTCCCTCTGCTACTTCCCCAGCTTGTGCTCACTCCCTCTCTCTCTCTCAAATGAATAAATAAAATATTTAAATAAATAAATAAAATAAATAAATAGGAAATAAATGGCCCAAGATAATATACTCAGGATCAAGCTAAGGGGAAAGCTGGGCTAGCATTTGATCCCAGGCTCTCTAATCTCAAAGATATCTCTTTAATATATTCCTTCATGCCCCCATCGTCTAATGGGGCTAGGATTAGGGGCAAGTGAGGCACTCATCTCAGTGCAAAATTTAAGGGGGTACCAAAAAAATTGCATAATCAAAATAAATAATATTTTAATGCACACTTTAAAAAAATTTAATGCCCTAAAACAAATCTTCAAAATTATAAAGGAAAAAAAGGATCAGTATTACTGATTCTTTCTTTTGCCTTGGCCTCCAGTGTAGTTCAGTAAAGTAGTGATACGTCTTTGTTTAGAATTTTGATATTATCCTGACCCCTGCCCTGTGTTTAAGTCAGCTATGTGTTGAGGCTCTTATTCTGCAGGCATTTCCTCTCTCCAGGCCTCTCTACACATGTTCTTGGACTTTGGGATAACTGCCTCTTAAACCATTTGCACTTCTGTGTGTTTTATAGATCTCATTATGCCACGGCGGATGGTCACATACCACTGTGTGACATCTCTCATGCATACTGCTCAGGGGCTTGGGCTGCACACATTCTGACTTCCTCACTTTGCTAACCAGTGGCCATTACTAAGGATGACATTGGCATTGATCACCAACTACTAGCTCAGTTTGTCACAATCGCGGTCCATATTGCCATGTTGTTCAATTATTGGACTGTTTTGTTGCATTTCCCTTATAGTTCTGTGAACTACTGGAAAGCAGAAAAATGAAAGAGCTGAATCTAGTGAGTAGAAGCATAAATCTTGTAATCTAATCTAATTGAAATAAAAATGGAAATCATTAGGCATGCCAAAAGCGATGCTTCCTGAACTTCAATCAGAGGCTTGTGGCAATTGCTGTTGAGTGTGTCCACATGTGGGAGAAAAGAACAGGATCAGACAGTATGTAAAGAAAGATATATTATCAAAAATTGAGTCAAAAGGTGAGATTTAGTCAAGTTGTGATGCTTCCCCCTACCCCTGATATCATTATACAGTTGACCCTTGAACAATGCAGGGGTTAGGGGCACAGTCAAAAATCCATATATAACTTTTGACTCTCCCAAAGCCTAACTACTACAGCCTACCACCAACTGGAAGCTTTCCCAATAACATAAACAGTCAATGTGTATTTTGTATGTTATATGTATTATGTATCATGTTCTGACAATAAATTAAGCTAGAGAAAAGAAAATGTTATAAAGAAAAACATAAGGAAAAGAAAAAAACATTTACAGTATTACTGTATTTATTGAAAAAATCCATATTAAGTGGACTCACGCAGTTAAAATCTGTGTTGTTCAAGGGTGAACCGCAATTGTAAATCCAGAATGTACTCTGTGTCAGGCACATTGCATGTATTAATTCATGTAATCCGAACAATCCTAGGAGGTAAGTGCTAATATTATGTATTTTATTTTATGTTTATTTATTACAGATGAGGAGACTGAGGCACAGAGAGACTAAGTACTGTCAGAGTCAGAAGTTGAACCCAAGTAGACTGGCTCCAGAATTTTAGCTTTTAGGATTTTCAAACCTCATACATAACATGTAGATGTATTGGACTTCATGTATTTTACCTTTGCACATATATTTTTATTCTCAATTCCATAAGGACTACATATAGAAGTAGTGTCCTGCCCATAGCTCTCTCTTACTTTTGCTGGCCCTAATCCTTGCCCCTTTCCAGGGATGGAGGGAAAAGCTACCTTTCCATGTTGCATTCTCTGCCAAGCTAGAAGTAGTCTATCCTTCCAGAATGCCCCGTAGAACTTTTATTTTTTTCATCTCTCAAAGTTCTTTACTATTCTCTTACTCCACACACGTGTGATCTCTCTTAATTATGTGGATTTTATCTTTACATTGTGCAAAATGAAGCAATGAAGGAGGAACAGAAGAATGGGATCTACCCAGTAAAAATGGCCTCAGTTCTTCAAATCTAGAGATTTCCCTGGATTTTCTATGACCTCTCTACACAGTGGATGGAAACCATAAAAAACTACACAATTCTGTAGGAAGTAAAGGGTACAAACTGCTGAAAAGTATAGCAGCCTATGACTAATAATAACATCCTTTCATGGGGATGACCCTTCTGGGACACCATCAGTAAAGCATGGCACTGACCTGGTGGGATTAGCACTAGGTTGGTTCCAGAAAATTCCACCTTCAAGTCCCAACCAGGCTTTTGAAGTTTAGATGTGGGGAAGGCAGGTTCATCATGCATGAAATATGGATAATTGCCCCTCCTCCATGTTCCTCATGGAGTTGTTGTGACAGCAAATGAAAGAAGATATGAAAGGACCCCCATAAGCTCTAAAGCAATGAGGAGTTTAGGCAGTGATCCTAGTGATAATGAATCATTCTCAATCCATTTTCCACACATCCTTCAAAGCTACTTTTGTGTGCAACACTGTATGTGACCACTAGGTCCTGCCTTCAACCTTCCCACCTATCGTTGCTCTAGAAGGCTGGCCCTATGGTTATCACTGGCTCCTTTGCTCTCTGGCTTCTATTTGAGTTTGGCCAATGTGAGACCCTGGCAGGAGATTTGAGCAAGGAAGGAGCAAAAGGCCAGGGTATTTATTCCATTCACCTGGATATCCTCTTATGGCAGCCCTCTCTCCCTGGCCATCTCCTTCATTCATCTCTTTAGGTCTTATGATAGCCAGTGCTTAACAATGCACCCTCCCAGTGGTTTCTCTACCCCCCCCCAAATATATATATACACCGACCTTCTACCAAACCTCCTCCACTTATCCTGATTTGTGTTATTGTTCCCTACTGAGACCCTCATTGATTCACTCACTCAAGGTCCTACACTTTCTTTGTGGGATAAGGAGAGAGCTTATCCACCTTGCTCTGAACTCAGAGATCTCATTTTTGGTTTAAACTCAATTTATGCCAAAGCAAGTAGCATGGTATATTCAATCTAATGGATGTTAGTAAGTGACATTTGAAAAATTTCATGTTCTGATATCCTTGGGAGGCACAGGTTGAACAGACGGCATAACCACCACCCCTCCTTTTTCATCAGTGAGACCTTTTAGAGCATTTAATTTGCTTTTATGTATATTATATACCAGTAGGAGAGAAGACACACACACACACACACAATGTAATTGTAAGAAGCCATTGACTATAAAATACATTACTATTTTGGAGATATTACAAACTGAAAAAGAAAAAGATGCTAGTCTTAGAATTGATGGGATACAAGAGTAGGCATATCTTCCAGATCTTATGCTTGAGGAAGCAATTTTGGTAGAAAATCTCACCAGAATAGAGCTCTAAGGGATATATTTTGGCAAAGTCTAGCCCTTGCCTTATACTCACCAACAACATATATAGCATCTGTGCATTTCTTGTATTATTGCAATGCTGTTTAGCTATAAATTGATTACTGATCTCCTGCTGGCAGGTAATCACTATTAATTCCATGTCTAGACATAGAGATAACATTCTCTGGGCTTTGGAGATACTTGGTGCTTCCAGGGTTCTGTGTGGAGGTGGGCTAGCTGTTTGCCAGATGGGGTTCGATTTCCTCCCAAGCACACAGCCCACTGCCCTTCTTCAGCCTTCCTCTCTGTGAGGTGTGGCCACAGGAGTTCTGGCTGACAGACAGCATTCATGAATAATGTGTGCCACTGTCAAGCTTGGCCCATACAACTCTCCCCTTCATGCTCTCTCCTCCCATCTGCTGGTGGGCTAACGATCCCAGAGGCATAGCAGGAGCCATGAGTTAAGGATGGCAGACATCAGAAGGCTACATCTTGGGATGCCTGGGTGGCTTAGTGGTTTGGTGCATGCCTTTGGCCCAGGGAGTGATCCTGGGGTCCCAGAATCGAGTCCCACATCAGGCTGTCTGCAAGGAGCCTGCTTCTCCCTCCACCTATGTCTCTGCCTCTGTGTGTGTGTGTGTGTGTCATGAATAAATAAATAAAATCTTAAAAAAAAAAAAAGGCTGCATCTCTGGAAACATGAGCTCCCCCTACATCCATCTTTCCATCATTGCTGTTGGGACTCTAAGTAAGCAAGAAATACATTTCTATTGTACACTTCACTTGTGGGCTTCATCTGTTACTGAGGCTGGTATTGTACAAACTAACATAGACTCCTCGTGACCACAGAGTGGCTGGGGTTAGGAATGGGCTTGTGGCTGCAGACAGCACACAGCCTTGGCCTCCAAACTCAGAACATCCTTCTTCCTCCAGCCACCTTCTCTTTGAAGTCTTCCTTGTGTCCCAGCTACTGGCTGCTCCCTTCCCATTCTTCCTACTCCTTGGGGCAGAACTTTACTAAAGTGCTTTTTTTTTTTTTTAGATTTTATTTATTTATGAGAGAGACAGTGTACACACAAGCAGGAGGAGCAGCAGGCAGAAGGAGAGGGAGAAACAGGCTCCCTGCAGCACAGGAGCCTGATGTGGTGCTTGACCCCAAAACCCTAAGATCATGACCCGAGCTGAAGGCAGATGCTTAACAGACTGGGCTACCTAGGTGTCTCACTAAAGTGCTTATTAAGTTGCATTTCATCTCTGTGTACATGTTTATCTCCATCATTTCATTACAAATTCCATGAGGTCAGGAACCTTGATATATCTATGTCCCCATTCTAAGTACCCTACATAGGGGGTGCACTGGGTGCATACTTAAAAAAATATTTTATTGAATGAATGAGTTACTAGGACTTTGGATGGTCCAATAGGGCATCTTGGGACTTTCCCCATATATTTAGAGTACCTCCAAGTACTGCCACCATTCAAACAAATATGTAATAAAACTAACCCAATATTCTCCAAGAGGAGTCAAAGTTTGGAGAAAAGCCGACATTCAAAGCAAAAGTGTCTTTCATCTACAATTTTTTCAGAAAGGCTGTTCCATTGTTAAATATATTTTGTTCACAAGACAAAATGGGACTTCCAAAGGTGTATGGCAGTAATGGCTGGTCATCATTTATACCAGACTTCCGCAGTTAAAAACAGAGCTCCCCTATGACCCAGCAATCGCACTACTGGGTATTTACCCCAAAGATATAGATGCAGTGAAATGAAGGGACATTTGCACCCCAATGTTCATAGCAGCAATGTCTACAAAAGCCAAACTGTGGAAGGAGCTGAGATATCCTTCGACAGATGAATAGATAAAGAAGATTATATATATAATATATATATATATATACATATATATATATATATTATATATATATATATATATGTTACTCAGCCATCAGAAAGGATGAATACCTACCATTTGCTTCCATGTAGATGGAACTGGAGGGTATTATGCTGAATGAAATAAGTCAGTTGGAGAAAGACAATTATCAAATGGTTTCAGTCATATATGGAATATAAGAAATAGTGAAAGGGACCATAAGGGAAGGAGGGGAAACTGCGTGGGGAAAAATTAGAGAGGAAGACAAACCATGAGAGACTCCTGACTCTGGGAAACAGAAGGTTGCAGAAGGAGAGGAGGGCAGGGGGATGTGGTGACTGGGTGATGGGGATTAGGAGGGCATGTGATGTGATGAGCACCGGGTTTTATACTATATGTTGGCAAACTGAATTTAAAAAAAAAACAACCTGGAGTTCTGCACACCATCCAGTTGAATGATACTGAGTGGAAAACTTTTTTACAAAAAAAAAAAAGGAAAACTTCTTTGCCTCCTTTTGTTCATTTGTAGTATGGGAATCATCACAACTAGTGCATAGTTCTTATGAAGAGTGAATGTATATGAAGTGCATCAAAGAGTGCATAGCACACAGTAAGCACTCCCTAAATGTCAGCTGTTTTTTATTATTTCACAGGCAAGCAGTTTTATTTCCTGGTTTTGTTAAGATGTCTAATTCTCACCTATGTTAGGAAACTGTGGCCTGTAAGGTCCAGCCAACAGCCTGTATCTGTGTGGCTTTGCAAGCTAAGAATAGTTGTTATATTATAAGTCATAAAGCAAAACCAAAGAAAAACAAAATGGAATATGTGATGGGACATATGAGCCTGGCAAACTTAAAATATTTATTTTCTGCCTCTTTGCTGATCTCTGCTTTAGAGCAATCACTGTTTACTTAGGAGAACGAAAGGGTTAGCTTTTCTTGAGAGCGACCAAGGTAGAGTGGAGAGTAGCCTGGGGACTGCACTCAAACCCTCAGCCCTTTCACTTAGACAGATTATGTAACTGCCAAGCCACTTTCCTCACTGTGATATGCAAAATTTAATTTTGTCCCTGTAAACAGGAGTGGGTGGGTGGTCATGGCTACTTCAAGGGCTATTTTAAGAATTTAACATTAGAAGGTATGTCTAGATGCCCTGTCTAGGGCCTCACCCAGACAAGGGGATCAGTGGCTGTGTTTTCTTTCCCCTTCACATTAGTGCTGTTCTACGGGACCTGGAATCCCACTATTCTTTTTATTGAGAAAAACTATGGATTCAGAGCACAGTATGAGCGCTGTGCACACAGCCTTAGGGAAGCATACAGGAGACTGCAGAAGCCCCACTTTAGAATCCTGATGTTATAGGACCGAGGAGGGCAGTGGAGTCCTGATCACACAGCCCCACGAGTCTCCTTTCAAGAACTGATCTCCGGCTTTTCTTGGTTCTTCTTGATTCTCCTGGCACACGGAGTCCTGCTTGAGGGTCTAAGTGATTTTGCAGGAAATGAAGGGTGTAGGCAAGGAGAGCTTCATGTTATTCAAAGACTGCCCCCCCCCCCCACAGATGCGTTTCGCATCCTCTGAACAGCACATAGCAGCCTCCCTGTGGTTGCCTCCTTTAATTTTTAAAGCATTTGAAATCTTTACCAAGTTCGGCGACTTGTAAACATTGGTAATACACAGGGCCTCACGTCCTGCTCCCATGAAACTCAAGCACTGTGTGCACAGGGCCCAGTGTCAGGGGCTGGCTGCGGACAGCAGAGAGGTACTGTGGGGATTCGGTAGGGGTTCGGAGGACTGTGCCTGTGACATCGTGCAAAGACAACTCCACGCAAATAAAGACGGCAGCAAGGAACTGCATTTAAATGCTTTGTGCTAGGGATGCCTGAGTGGCTCAGAGGTTGAGCCTCTGCCTTCACCTCAGGCGTGATCCTGGGGTCCTGGGATCGAGTCCTGCATCAGACTCCCTGCGGGGAACCTGCTTCTCCCTCTGCCTATGTCTCTGCCTCTGTGTGTCTCTCATGAATAAATAAATAAAGTCTTAAAAAAAATAAATGTTTTGTGCTAATACTTAGGAGAAGGGGTCGCACTGGGGATACATGTGATTGCAAGCCACTGCAATCCCAGGAGAACCACAAGGGGAAAAGGGAGGAGAGGGGGAACTAGCATCTCTTAGGTGCCTACTATGTGCCAGGCTGGCAATTCCATTCTCATAGTGGCCCAGTGAGGCAGTTACAATCATCGTACAAAACTTGGCAAAACTAGAAGCTCTGGTTTAGAGAAGCAAGTGCCTATTTAAGGCCTTGCTCAGATGGAACCAGCTATGTTGATTTCCAAGCCATTGTTTGTTCCGAGAACAGAAGGTGGATTGACAGTCTGTGATGAGGTTCAGGAATGACCCTGACCCAAAGGGTTAGTGGCATAAACAAGTCAAGAGAATACACATGCCTGGTGAGGGTGAGGAGTGTGATCTGGGGTCTCAGAGCAGTCCCTTAATGTCACAAGGCATTAGATTCATGCACAGCAGAACGGGGATGCCTCTGTTCACCTTCTTTCTCTCTTTAAGATGCACTTGATTTAGAAAGACTACTGTGCTTTTTCAGAATTCATTTCTGAGATCAATTCCAGCTTTATAATTCTATGCTTCTATGCTTTGTAGCTCCTGTATCCTTATGCATGAAAGGTTTATGACCAGCTGGTGCCAGTAAGCGGTAACTCTTGAAAACTTCAGGAACTCACCTTCCAAAAGACCCACAGTCAGAGAGATCTGGCTTTGTCATATACTTCAGTGGGGCCTAGGCAAGCACTGTCTCCTTTCTCCTTCTTCATCTGTAAACTGGGGATAGGAATTGTGAGGTCTTGTGGATTACTAGGAAGACTGACACTCTGGTTGCACAATTCCTGGCATGTGCTAAACAATAACTATTTTAGAAAGAAGGAGGAGTACTACTGTCAAATGTTCTAACAGTTCTTTCAGGGAGGGTGGCCTGGCAATATACTCCCATAACCTGATGATTTTAGAATAGAGTTGATTTGATACCAAGTACAAGGTAAAGTGTTCACCATGTTTATGAGTGTTGTAGGGAAATATTACACATGTTAATCTTCATACAACCTCCTTTTTGCAGTTGAAGAATCAGAGATATAAGGATGTTCATGATGGACCTGAAGGTACATCTCCAAATGACAGGGCCAGAATTACTCATCCAGGTTAGCATGTGCTTTTTACATTCTACCTTGGCATCTGGAAGCTGACCATGAAAGTCCGTAGCAAATTTCTTGAAAACCATTGAAAGTTAATGTGGAGAAAACTCAGGAGCATTATGCTGGTTGTCTTTAAATACCAGTCTGGCTTATATTTTTAAGCTCCAGAGATTAAAGACAAGGGTCATATTACAGGAGATAAGGTTTTTTTTTTTTTTAAGATTTATTTATTTATTTGAGAGAGAGAGACAGACAGATGGTTGGGGGAGGGGAAGAGGGAGGGGTAGAGAGAGAGAGAGAGAGAGAGAAAATCCTTATGCAGATTCTCTGCTGAGCATGGATGCAGGGCTCAATCCCAGGAACTCAAGATCATGTCCTGAGCCAAAACCAAGAGTCAGATGCTTAACTAACTGGGCCACCCAGGCACCTCATTGGAGAGAAGTTTTGAACAACAGAAGGAAGAACATGAAATATGAACTAAGCAACAGAAGAATGAGTGACACTGGTAAGAAGTGAGTTTCTGGTACTAGAAGTAATCAAGTAATCAAGTCTCGTATAAAGATGATTCAGAATTGGATTGAGGCAAGGGAGTAAGGCAGGATAAGGATGAGGTCCTTTTCAGTTCTGAGATTGAAGATTTTGGGAGAGATAGGAGCAGAGCAACATCAACCTCATAGGAGGTTCTGGGGTGAGTGGAATCTACCTGTTTGGCGGGGAGAGTTGCTGATATTAGGCCATCTGGGATCAAACACAGGTTTGATTCCTCTGCCCTCTCCTAGTGCCTCTGTTGGGATATATCCATAAAGTCCTTTGGGTATCCAGGTTTTTCCCTTGGGCATTAGCAGGAGTGGCTTGTTCTAAAGGAAAGCTAGCTGACCATTCTCACTGGTGGATCTTAGTAATGCCTCCACCCTAAAGGGGGTGCCTTCCATGCAGATCAAGAGCTAATTTTTTTCAACAGCCTTTGACATATTTTTAAGTATTTACCCTCAGGATTATTTCTCTTTCTCTCTCTTTTGTTCTCCCAACTTCTAGCCAGCTGATTAAAATTCTAGTTAAATTGAAATACTCTTTCAAATCGGGCTATTCAGAATTAAGCAAAAAGGACTGAATTTACTAGAGGTCCAGCACTTTTGATTAATCTTTAATTAATACTTCACTTTAATTTTCAATGCTACCTTTAAAACACAGAGCTGTGTGCTCAAACCTCAAACTCATTATCCCATCATTTTGAAAAAGGCAGGAATGTCTGCCAGAGAATAAAAGAATGCTATGTAGTAGTATCTTCCTGGAAGCTGGCTTTGCGAAATCTGCATTGATAGACAGTAGTCAAATATATATCTTCGAGGAGACGACTGTTTTCTGAAAGATCTGACAAGAATCAGCTGGGAGAAAGTTATTGTAACGCAGGGTAAAATAATATTGTACCATGTTGACATTAATTTATCTTTGTTATTTACCCTAATGATTTTATGATTTTATTGGTATGCTACATTGCCAAAAGTGTGGCTTATAATTTAATTTCCACTGCCGAGCCTAGAGAAGCCACTGGAGGCATCATAATGATGAAAGTACAGCCACGGTAGGACCACAGAAAAGGATACAAAGATGATTTATGTAACTTTCTTTTCCCATTTGCAGTTCATTAAGTCACTGTCTTCTCACAGTGACCAAGTGAAAATTAAAGCACTTCAGAGAAGAGCTTGGGGTTCAGCATCATTAAAGGAAGAGAAATGGGTGCCTGATGAACTTGACTGCAGAAATCTATAGAGCACAACTTAATCAGCCTCTACATTGATCTTGGACGCTCAAAGGCAGGTTTAACACTGAACAAATCTCTTTAATGCATATTCTCTCCCTTTGAAAAGCAGCATATGATGCATGAGAATGATTTAGAGATTATCCCAGACTTCAATTTCATAAAGTGAAATTGCACGTAGCACTTTCCAGGTTTTCATGGAGAAACAGGAAGATAATGGATACTTTTCATGGAGCTGTCTCCTTCCTTGGATTCTCTGTCCACATTCCTAAAAATCACCATCCAAACAATGGCAATTGCGTAGAAGAAAGGGAAATTCCTTGTTGTCCAAATGATCATAATAACTTGGGGCCACCAGAGTTTTACTTCCTTTTTAATGGAGGTTCAGGGAGACCAGTACCATCTGTGCATCTGGTCTGGTAAGGGCTGTGAGAAGGATCATTTTCCCCAGTAGGATGTCATCTCCCATCCTTGTAGGGAGGGGTAGCACTAAGGCTTTGGTGTCAGGCAAACTTGACCTTGAGTTCTTGCTTCTCCACTTACTGTGAGTCCTTGGGCAAGTTACTTAAATTAGTTGTGTTCAAGGTTCCTCACCTGCTAAAAGGGCTGATGAAACTTATCTAATAGGGTTCTAGAGAGAATTAAAGATGGGAACTGGAAGTAATGGCAACCATCCCATGTCACATGAAAACAGGCTTTATTAGGGAAATTTATAAGCAGAGGGTCAGCAAGAATGGTTACCCCTTCTCTCCTTCGCCAAAGAGAGGTGTCGGGGGAATCATGTTGGCTGGGCACAGTGTGAGGCTGTGCTTCACCACCCTGCTACTCTATCCTTTTATAGGCAGAGTGTGCAAGAGTTCTCAAAAGATTGGCAAGAATAGTCTGGTATTCCACCCCGGTTGCTCAAGAGAGTTGTAGATAAACATCTTGCAGCTGGACACCAGATCCTCAGGGGGATGTTCATTCCTGGGATAATATCAGCCCCAACCTGTGGAAAGTCTAAGTCCCTCCCCTGGAAGAGATGGCAGTCCACCACTGAGTGTGACATATGCTGGAGTCTTGGGGGAACCTCTGAGGAGATGGTGGCAAGGTCTGAGTCTGGGTTGAGGGTGTCCCTTGGATTATACAGTTGAGAAGAGAGGCCACTTGCCCTTGATCCATAGATTTTGCAAGTCAAAATTTATTTTGGGGCCCCTCAAAAGTGTAACAGTGGTCTGCTGACAATACTGCTGGGATATCCTAGAGATCCAGGGCTCACTCCTTTCAACTAGCTCAGGCTTTCTTCCCCTGCTACAATGTGAGTCTGGCCCAGGCACTGAAAGCAAACTAGCATAAGGCAAGATGTAATTTTCTTATAAGAAAGGTGTTTTTGTTATTGTCTTTCAATTCAATAAAATAAACATTCACACTGTACCTTCTAGGCACCAGGGAATGTAGTAGCGGGGAGGGTGTTACACCAACAACAATAACTCCTAACAGTTATTGAGTTTTCATGCCTGCAGGCAGTACTCTAAGTACTTTATATGTTTTATATAAAGAAAAAAACCCAACATATAATACCTGCCTTTGAGTTAGGTGGGGAGTCAGCCACTTAACCAACTGAATGGGCATTGCTAGCGCTAAGTGCCAAAAGAGTGTAATAGACAGAATGTTATGGGAAGCTAGAGAAGGTTTGTGGGGGAAGGTAAGTGATGGTGACATTAGAGCTAGAAGGGCCAGTAAAAACTAGCCACACAGGAGAGGGATGGAAGGAAAGGCACAAAGAAAGGTATGATGGTGGTGGTGGTGATGATGGTGAACAAAATCCAAGGAGAAGGATGAAAAAGAAGAGGAGTAGTAGAAAGGGAAAAAGTTAAAGATTTAAGAGACAACAGAGTCCCCATCACCGTCAGCATACCTCTCAGTATAGGCTTTCAACCCTCATTTTTCATTCATTGACTTCGAAGGGACCAGGAGATGCAAACATAAACAAGATGACTATGCCTTTGCTGACTTGGCCAAAAAGTGAGCCATCCATTCTGCAGGCTGAAGGTTGGCTCTCCATCTCTCACCACCTGCCATGCTTGCTGACCAACGTAAATAATGCTGTAAAGGAAGAATGTCCTGACTTCTCCTGGGATGTTTATCCCCAAGATCCATCCTATAATCTCTTTGCAAATCCAGTGAGATGCTCCATATCAGAGCTCTTTGAGAAAGGTACCAAGACCCAGCATATAAGCAAAGTCAGTTCTGTAAAGAAGTCAGGTTCTTCCTTTAGAGTCAGAATTCACAAGGTGGAGAAAACCATGGCCAAACAGTCTAGGGGAAGAGCACACAGCACACTGGGTAACCCAGCTTTTCACACCGGCCTGCAAGGCACGCTGTTAGTATCCTGTCCACACCCATCCCCACTAGGTAGTAAAACACTCAGAATGGAGAGAAATATGTTGGTTCAGTTCAATCATTCACCTGCAGGATAATATTTGTGGAGAGCCTGGCCAGGTGCTGTGGACACCATGGTCAAGGATCTCTTGGTGTATGAGGAAAATGGACCTGTCAAAAACTAATTGTGTATTACATATCCCAAATGTTATGACAATGTGGTGGTACAGAGAAGGGACACAGTTGGTAGGGTACGGTTTGACAGGATTCTTGCTGTGGGTGTAGGAAATCCTCCCCAAAGGTGAACACACTTGAGTATGAAAGAAAAGAGAAGGAGGAGCTTCTCTTACATTTTCATTCTTACAGCATATATTTGGTTCCTTTCATTGGGAGGTTTTCCCCAGGGGGTAAAATCCTCAACACCTTCAATAGAGACTACAGGAATAGTGAAGGAGGGAAGGGAGATGCAAGGCTGGGGAAGAAAGCCAAAAAGTGAAATCCTGTGTGAACCTTTATAATGTCATAAGCAACAGTACCTGTCTACTGGTTTTTAGATATCACACACACACACACACACACACACACAATTTGGGGAGAGAGTCAATGAAAGGTGCTGTGAAAGGCTCAAGCCTTTGGGGCAATTCTTCAAGAAAGAAGCATCAGGAGCAGAATAGGGTTAGCAGGACTTGGTACAGCTTTCCTTGGCAAAGTGACTTTCCAGAAATGAAAGCATTATCATCGCACCTGCTATGAAAGCAGGACTCTCTTCTACCAATTATGATGCAGATCAGGAGATAAGGACAAATATTTCTGAGGGTCCACCCTTTGGCAGATGCTCTGTATATAAAATTACATTTAATTCTTATGACACCCTCTAATGTTGGGTATGAAAGACGAGGTTATTTCACCAATGACTCCAAATTACGACTTCGAGTTTTGGAACACTTTGTCTAATGTCCTACAGCTGATATAGGTCAGGCCTCTTTTGTTCCAAAGCATATATTCGGTCTGCTATGTAATGCCGCCTTGAAAATATTAGCCAACAGTATTAATTCAATAAATAGTGTTTTGTATATGTATGTGATCAAATGTGAAGCTATAAGATGTTTTACATATGTCAACTTCTATATGAGAGATTATCATGATTACTTGTCATTATTCCTTTTTTTAAAAAGATTTTATTTATTTGTTCATGAGAGACACGGGGGGGGGGTGTGTGTGTGCAGAGACTCAGGCAGAGGGAGAAGCAGGCTCCATGCAGGGAGCCTGATGTAGGACTCGATCCTGGGACTCCAGGTTCATGCCCTGGGCTGAAGGCAGGTGCTAAACCACTGAGCCACCCCAGGATCCCAACTTGTCATTATTTCAATGTTGTTAAAAACTTCCCATTGTTTAAATTTCTTAATTTTATTTTGAGCCCATGGAAAGCTTGATTCTTGGAGTTCCTAACCAGCTCATTATCTAATAGAAGTGCAATAGAACACCTGCTCTTCAAGGGAATATTTTTTTCCCTCCTGGTCAAGGACAAATTTGGCTGATGAAAGAATCCCTATATTCTGCAACTCAGATGTCCTTAAAGTAATATTTATCACCACCAATTTAAATATTGGAGTGCAAGTGTCTTGAAGCATTTTATCTTTTCAATGTATAATTAATTACCTTGCTTAAAACTCTTATGAAGTAGGTGGGATAGGTATTATAATTCTCATCTTACATTCACCCATTAATTTATTCATTTTACAAATATTTATTAATAGATTAAAAATATCTAAGTCCCAGAGAGATAATCAATATGCCTCTGTGTCAACAGAAGAAGCTAATGGCAGGCTGGAATCAGACCTCTGTGTTTTGAATTTGGGGCATTTCTCACTAAACTGTCTTGTGTGAGTCTTCATTCTAATCTAGGTCTTTTGGACATATACTCGACACCCTAGCTGATTTATTTTATCATAGGAAAGAGCCTAATAGAACCAGTACTTTCTAAATCAACTCTCATTTGTCTCCAAACCCCCATGGAAGTATGACTTAGAACTGCTATAGCTTCAGAAATCCTGAGAAATGCAGGAGATGGCCTGTGTGCTAACTCAATTATAGGGGATGGGACTGTTTAATTGCCATGAGGAGCTGAATACAGTTATTACTCAGAGTGAAAGAGCCTTATTTCTTATTTTCTTTGAAAACTGACAATTATCTTCTGGAATGACTTGATGTATTATCAAAACTTCCATAGAAATTCAATGAGATATTCCACAACAGAGAAGCTTACATAGCAAATATCCCTGCCTACATATCCTGTACTTCTCAGAGTGTAGGTGGTTGGAAAATACACAGTTCTGCTCAAGGATGTCTATGGATGAGCTCTCTGGCACGTTCTGTCACCCTGGCCCTGCCTATCCCTTCTCTACCTCACCTCTCAAATATTGGACAACTCCTTCCCATCTACCACCCCATTTCTCTGATTAATAGTTATTTTGTTTTTATCTCTTATATATTCCACTATTAAATTACAGGCTTCCTAAAGGCAGAGATCTTGTTTTATTAACATTTACAGCCTTGATGCCTAAATGGTGCCTGACACAAAGCAGGTATTGAAAAATAATTCTGGGAGGAAGACACAAATGCATGAAATCAGGAAGTCACAGTCATTGGCTAATTACACATTTACTGGTGAGTGAAAGAAGCAACAAGCAACAGGCTTTCAATATATCCAGTGCTTTCCTACCACGCACAGAACACTATGGCTAAAAGACTTTCCCTTATAGAAAAGATAAGTAAATATAAATGATGTAAAAATACCATTGGTTTGTTCATCAGATATTAGGTAAATCCCTACTTTGGTATAGGCACTAGCTGCCAACTAGGTATACCAAGGAATAAGAGGGACCCAAGAGGGGCTTAAAGCTTAAAAGGAAGAGGCCAGGCTATAGTCAAGTAACAAAAATAAAATCAATGACCTAGTGAAAAGACAGACTGAAGCAGAAAACTGGAAAATTTCAAAAAAGATACAAACATAGCTTTGGCACAGGAATTCACATGAAGACCAATTCTAGGAGGTAGCATTGTGACTAATGATCAATGAGATCACAGACACTGAGATGAACGTCAGAATGTAGGTAGGACTGGAAGGCTATTCTAACTTATTCCTTCTACTAGACCTAGAGAGTAAGCACTGGTCTAGAGACGGAAACTTGGGATCAGGGAAATAAAGCAAATAGAGTGTATGGGCTAGGAACCCCAGCTTTGGCATCTGTAGAGCTGGGTATGAATGATGAGTTCATAACTTAACTGTGTGACCTTGGATAAATCATATCAAGCTTCAGGATTTTCACCTGTAAAGAGGCAAATGATAGCACCCACCTCACCTGTGAGGCAGGTAAGGTACTTATTAGCATACTGCCTACTGTAGAAGCAACTAAATGTGGACTACTTCTTTAGTTTAAGACTACACAGCTGGCAAGAACCAAGGCAGGGCTTCATATCCAGTCTCTCTTAATTCCAAAGCTCATGCTCTTTTATTACCTGCTCCCTTTCTGGGCACAACAGATGATCTGACATTAATTCTTTAGATGTCTGATATGGGCCAAAAGGCAGGATGCAGCTTTTCTGATCACATTATTAGGGCATTTCTGTCCCAACTTGAACTCTTAACCCAATCTGATTGGGTTTGGGAAGAAATTCCCTAATAATAGTTCCTAATAATAGCTCCTTGTGACTACAATAATACAGAACTGATAGATTATAGATAAAGGAAGGGACACCTGGGTGGCTCAGCAGGTTGAGCATCTGCCTTTGGCTCAGGGCGTGATCCTGGGGTCCAGGGATCGAGTCCCACATCAGGCTTCCTGCATGATGGAGCCTGCTTCTCCTTCTGCCTATGTCTCTGCCTCTGTTTCTGTGTCTCTCATGAATAAATAAATAAAATATTTAAAAAATATATAGATAAAGGGAGGGATAAATTAAACTGTTTCCTATGTTTTTGACTTTGGAGAGTAAGTCTAAGCCTAAGGATGGGAAGAATGATTTTAGTATCGAATATATTGGATCTGAGTTTTCTGTGGATCACAGAAGCACAGGAAAGTACAATGGAAAAGACATGGTGAAGGCATCATCCACAGGAAGCAGCTACATAACAGAGATGGCTGGGAGGTTTTGAGCATGGAGGCAAAACATCAGAATCACGGTCAAAAATGTGTGGCTGTTATCAAGTTGTCTTGAAGAAAACGGATCAACATTGAAACCAAAGCGGCAGTAAAGGAAGACCTTGGGGAGAATAAACTCAGTTTATCAGTCAAGAAACAGAAAGCAAAACATAACTGAGTCTACTTCATGGGATCCATGTGGTTGTTCAGAAGTAGAGTAAATTAATATCCTAAAGGGTTATGTGACAGCAGGAGAGACGGACAGTGATGGCCTTCAGTTCTATCAGCCAGACAGGATTCTACTTCCCTGGACAGAACCAGGCTCTTACATGACATAGGGCCTCCTTGCCTATCTTTAGGAAGGATGTGCTCTTTGGGATCCTTTCCTTTCTTTGCCTATAGCAGCTCAGGTCAGAACTTCATCCTCCCACCCCCACATGAGGTCTTCATTCCACATATCATTTATATTTGCCATCCTATGTGACTTTAGTGTGTATATACTGAGAATTGCATTTTATAGTCCCCTTTCTGGTTTCATGGCCCTCCATGCACATCTATGCTGCTGTTATTATCTCTAACTCTGGCAGCATATCCTCCAATAAACCTATGTGCACAAGATTGCATCGTCTTTCCCGGTAAACATTTTATTTAATGGCAGTACTATTTCTATAGAACCCTGCTTCTCTTTCTGATGAAGATATGACTCTTCTGCAGGACAACTCCCAGTGTGAGTGTGAGAAGACAAACCTACAAAGGAGCCCCCAGTATATAGGATAACTAGCAGGATGTATGGACAGGGATTCCTGGGAGATTGGATGAGGGAGTGGCTCATTCCCCTCTGAAGAGTGGGCACCCTGGCTAGTCTTCAGAATCACCAGGTAAACTCAAGTGGAAGATCCCTCCGAGCAAAAGACACAGCATGGGTTGATTTATTATTTGGCTTCTATGTTTGAATACATTGGCAGCAAGTAGCCAAAAACCTGGACTTGACCAGCTTAAGTTTAAGGAGATTTATTATCTCACCAAGCAAGCTGTCCATAGGTAGGAAGGCTCCAGGCAAGGTACACCAGGGCTCTGACCCCTCTTCACTGTGGTCTTGACTTCCTTTATGGGTTTTGCTTCATCAGCAGTTCCAGGGATATTGATGACTAGGGACTGTGTCTCCTTGTGCCTCTTTTTAGCAGTAAGGGAATATTTCCCATTAATACCCTAACAGTATCTCACCTCACTGGCCTGAACAGAGTCATATGCCTGCCTTTAAGCCAGTAACTCTGAAGGGGTCTGAAATTGCTATGATGGTCTTAGGTTATTTGGCATTTGTCCCCTGAGCACTCATGTTTTCAGAAAGAGGCCACCTGAATAAAATCTGTAGTCTGTCAATGAAGAAGACAACAAGAACAGATTGGAAGTGGGCAGCCAACAGGGTCTGCTTTATAGCCACTCTCTGCACAAGATATTTTTGATTTTAAAAAAGAAAGAACAAAAATAAAAACAAAGAGTGCTATTAGAATAGGACCAGACTCAGGAAGGTAGTCTGATTCAGGGCAAGAGACTCTGATTCTGGATGGCATGACACTCTTATAGAGAAAAATCTAGAAAGTTAAAGAGCTGGCTGCCTACAAGCAGCAGCTGCAGAAATGTCAAAATGTCTTCTGTGTACCCATTAGACACAGCTGTGATTGAGCACTGCCATGGCAGGTAACTCTGTGCTCACTTGCAATCATGTGCAGTGTTAAGAGTTGGAAGTGATTGTGCTGCATTTTGTATCAAAGTTTCAAAGAGTTGGCAGCTACCAGATTTACTTGTTGGAAACATGACCCTATAAAAGGTAAGGCATCACTGGCATGAAACTCTCTCTTACATATACACTTAACAAAGAAAAATATATATAACTAATCACTTATTTTTCATGCATATTAAACCATTTTTGCTTTTAGTAAAAGTTACATCGATAAATCAGTAAGTAATTAAAATTTAAGTATTCAGTCTGAGAAGAAAAACAGTATATGGAACCATATAACCCAACTCCCTATCCTCAACTGACTCTCAGGTTTTACAAACAAGCCTAGGAGAGACAAGCAAAAATTTATTTCTGTTGCAGAAAAATGAGCAGAGTGGAGGCTGCAAATGGGTTATTTCCACAGGGTGAGCAAGAAAAAATGCTTACACCCAGGTTTGATAAGTAACCTGTGGATGATAAGTACTCTGGCTATATCCATTGCTGGAAATCCACCACATATGCACTGAAGCTGGGATTGATTGAGATACTGAGATGTCCTGCCAAATTCACCTAGAGACCAGCTAAAGTGATGGGATAAATACAGCTACAGAAAAAATGAACCATAGAGACATCTGCAGCTTGGGCAGTCTGTTCCTTGAAGCTAGTGGGGAAATTCCAAACATCTAGCACATTGCAAGTGGGTACATAGTGGGGAGGGATGCTCGAAAAAGGTTGCTGTGGGAGGGAGCCTTTGTGTTAAGGAGACATGGACAGCTATGATGGCTAGGCCCCTAATATTTGGTTCTGAAAAGTTCTCTGACATCTCTCCAACCAAATAGCTGCTGAATAAACCATTGCATTCATAAGACAAGGCCATTTATTTTTGTCACTCTAATTGCCTTGAACATTGGCTCAAGACTTCATCTGGAAAAGACTTTTGAAGGACAAATTCCCTATCTCTGCTATGGGGAAGTTTAAACTGGAATCATCCAATGTTGGTTGAGTTTTTTTCCATATGAAGGCTCTCTTGAAGCCAAGGCATCATACCCTCTCCTGGTTATCTGAAATGATATGGGCACATCTTCAGGAAAGAAGTTCTTCATGCCATTCAGTCCCCCATAACAGTCTCCAATTGTACACACCATCTCTCTTTCCTACATAAATATCCCAAAGTAACTCTATCTAATGTTATTTATTTAGTTTTTACAGTACTGCCTTAAAAAAGATGGAAAGATCTAAATGATATCTTTAGTGGGATGGAGGGAGAATAGTAGAATGAAGGAAAAAAAAAGTCAGGGAGCCCTTTCTATCTCAGTTTTCATGATTGGAGTCTCCTCAGTTGCAAAGTTTCAGAGAGAAGTATATTCACAATAGCATGAACAGACTCATTACTGACTTGACTACTTATAAAATCAGTCCCCATTCAAAATCAGTTCTCACTTAACACTAGAGCCTTAGCCAACATCATTACAAATCTCTCACTGACTCTCATAAAACACAGCCTTATAAATATACTTTGTAAATGGTTTATACATTTTAAAATTTTCCAAAAAATGGAAGATTTCCTGAAGTTAAAAGAGATGTTGTCGAAGAACAGTTGGAATCACATGTAGAATTATTGACGATGATATGGCAAAAACACAACTAGGCATTTATTTAAAGAAGAGAAAAAAATCCTCAAGGATAATGACAGCTTAGGCATTATACAGAGAATGCCACAAATATCAAAGGGATTAGAGAATACTGATAAAATCCTTGAATTTTGTAAAAATAACCTTTCTGATTATGTTGAGAAAGTTGAAGTGAAGGATCTATTGTGACATCATGTGATTTTGTGGGAAAAATTAATCCAAAAGGGGAAGCAAAGGAAGACGATTCACTCTTTGTTTTCAGGATTAGTGCTTATAGGTATAACCTGATCTTTTCCAAATTTAAGTAAAGTACACTTACTTTCACAATTTTTCATGTTAAAATCCAAGTCAAAACATTTTTCATTCAGTTTTAGAAATTCTGGTCTCCATTTTAAAAGAATTCATTTCAAATGGCCATTTCCAGGTATCTATTATTGTTAAATAAGATGCAACTTCTTTAAACATTCTTTTGTCACTGGGCCATGTGACCTCATATGAGACTAGAAAAATCCAACATACAGGATATCTGGGATGGAAGCACAGCTTTGTCCTGTGGTAGATTCAAAATATGTCCACAAATTTTGGAATACTTGCCTCTTTAAAAGACAGTCTAATTTCTCTTTTCTTGAGTGCAGGCTGGATTTAGTGATGCCCTTCTGATTAAAAGAATAACAGAAGTGATGCTAGGGGTCCTGAGTCAAATGTGCCTCCTTAACTTCTCAAAAAAGAAAATTTATGTCTACATGGAACCCCTATTTGGAAATAGGGTCTTTGCAAGATGTGATTAGTTACAATGAGGTCACAGTGGATTAAGGTGGGCCCTTCATCCAATAAGTGGTGTTCTTCTGAGAAAGCAGACACACAGGGTGGAGACAGTCATGTTAAGATGGAGGTAGAAACTGGAATGATATATCTATAAGCCAAGGAATGCCCAGGGTTGCTGGCAGTTACCAGAATCTAGGAAGATGAAAAGAAAGATTCCTTCCCTAGGATCTTCAGAGAGAGAGAGTGGCCCTGCTAGAACCTTAATTTTGGAAGTTTTGCCTCTAGAAGTGCATGAAAGAATACATTTCCATAGTATTGAAGCTACTCAGTTTGGGGTACTTCGTTGCGGCATCTTCCCTAGAAGATGAATATAGGGATGACTTCAGATTCTGTTATAACACTAAAGCTTCCTCTTTGCTCACAGTCTCTTGAGTCTCTCACTCTAGGGGAAGTTAGATGCCAGTCATGAAGATATTCAGGCAGCCTCTAGGGAGGCCTCTGTGGTGAGGAATGGAGGCCTCCCACCAGTGGCCATGTGAGTGGGTCATCTTGAAAGAGGACCTTCCAGTCCAAGTTGAGCCTCTGCCAGACTACAGGCTCTGCCAATGTCGTGGAGGCACCCAGCTGAGAAACCTGGAGCCCGAACCCCAACTAAGCTGCTTCCAAACTTCTGACCCACAGAAACAATGTGATAATAAATATTCATTGTTTTAAGCCACTGAGCCTTGGCATAATTTTTTATGCAACAACAAACAACTAATACCTTTGTTCCCTCAGATCTAATTTCCCTACCTCCAAAGTTCCTGAAGATCTGGCTACAAATAAAACACATTTAGAATTGAACAGAGATTTCTTTTCCCAAGGCTATTACAATTTTCCATAACTTTATTTCCACTGCTTATCCACCTCCTATTTCTGACAGATTAAAAAACAGGCTGCTTCTCACACAGAGCTTGAGCTTTCTCCTAGAGCTCTACCCTCTCTGAGATGTAAAGATTTAAAATAAAGGGTGGTCGCCACTTTTATATATGAGTTACTAGTTTTATTACCCCAGATACTTAAAAATAATCTGAAGCTTCTCATATTCCCTTGGAAAATGCTCTTGGATGCAGATTCTAATATGGGCCTACTCAGCAAGCTTTAGAGGATGTTCAAGGGGTGCATTCATGTGGAAAACAGCTGGCCTTGGGTTTCTCCGATTCCTCAGAAAGCTCACTGAGGGTGGCTCAGGTGCTCCATCAGCTTTACCAGTGAGTATACAAAGGAGAGACGGGGTCCCTGAGAAAAAACTCCCACAAGTGTGTGACACAGGTCCACGGAGTTGGGCATTGGTCACTGCCTGATTTAACTTTTTTTTAAATGAGAGAGTGCATGAGAGTGAGTAGAGGTTGGGAGTGGGGAGAGGGGTATAGAGAGAGGAAGAGAGAGAACCTCAAGCAGGCTCTATGCCCAGCGTGGAGCCTGACTCAAGGCTCAGTGCTACAACCCTGAGATCACAACCTGAGCCGAAATCTGGAGTCAGGACGCTTAACCGACTGAATCACCCAGGTGTCCCTGATTTAACAGGTTTATCTGGTACCCGATAAGCATCAGGCACAGAATGTTAGGTCCTTGGCAGACAAGGAAGGATAAGATAAGTTTCCATCACTGCCGTCAGACAAATCCATAAAATATCATTATATGATGTATGGTAAGGAGAGAATGGAAATATGTATAACATTCAATGGGAACCAAGAGGAGATGAGGCGAGCTTGTGAAATATTTTTTATTTTAGACTCTATTTGCCTGCAGGTTTGTTTGCTGTTGGAACCTGTATGGGGAACTGCCTTCAAGGTGATAACTGCATCCATAGGATGTTGAAGGGGGAGGAGCAGGAGGAGAAAGAACAGGGGAAGAAGAACAAATCCATTTACACTGCAGGCTCAGGAGTACAGGCTCATGCCCCTACAGGGATGAATGAACATGAGGAACGTCACCTGTGGATTGGAATCCTGTGCTGGGGCAGCCTCTGGACAGAAGTGCTGGCTCATCTTGTACCCCAGGTACTGCGCAGTGTTCTACATGCTTTACAAATATTAACTCATTCAATCCCCCCAACAACCTGAAGAGGATAGCATTATTACGACCCCTATTTTACAAATAGAGAAACTGAGGCAAGTAAGAGGCAGAGTTGGATTCAAACCTGGGCAAAATGTCTCCTAACAAATGCCCCCTCCATGTTGATCACTCAACTGTCCTGAACGCCAGCAGAAAGGATATTTACTCTTTACTACAGCTGATTAGGAATTTTGATAAAATATGGTACAAGGCAGAATTTTAAGCCTTTTAAGCAAATCATACAAGTTTTACGCTGGTGAGCTTGCTATTACAACCTAAGGTGATTCATGTATGCTTCGTAGAGATGTTTTAAAAAAGTAAATGAAGGGGAGGCCGACTCAGCTGTTTTGTGTTTTGTGACCATTCCCTAAAAATGGTTAGGATGCCAAGGGCTGATTTGAATCATTGTATCACTATGTCTACTTTAAGTCTAAATAAGTTCTAATGTGATATTTTGGAATGCAATTAACTAGGTGTGCTCATAATTGCCTGGTAGGGTGGGGAAATCAGAAGGTTGTGTAACCTTCTGTATGGGCAGTTTAGTGTCGTGTCATAAACCTGGGCCATTCTAGGAGGCTCTGCAAGCCAGTGAGGGAATCTCGGCAGCTCATCATGGATTTACTTTAAATGGAAGCTGCTGAAGAGAAGAGATGCTGAGTCTCAAGTCAGCTGTACTGCATCAGCCCTTCTCTCCCTAATCTGTGGCTCCAAATAATTCTCTAAGTAGATAAAATTCTTAACCCATCCAAGAATAATATAATCAGACAACTAATACTGCAATCTTTCTCTCTTGGGGAAGCCTCTCCAGAGCACAAATGAAACAGACTCTTCCTAAGAATCCTGTGCCTTTCTGCTGGTTTCAAGTTTATCTCACTGCGGGAATCACATCTGCTTTCACTGAGCTGAGGGTGGTGAATGGACTTCAGGATATTTGGAGACACACAGAACGCCCTAATCTTTTCATGTCTGCCATTGCAGTGCACCCTTATGTAGAGTCTCCCCAACCTTTTTTCAATGTCACGATCCCACGGGATAGGATAATGATGTAATACTGTATTTTTAGCCCTCTTTATCTCATCCCGAGACACACCAAACTTCTAAACGTTAGTGCCATCCGATTGTTGTCATCTTCGTAGCAGCAGTGACATGGCATATAAAGTCATGCTGCTTCTTATAACGGCTGGAATCCTGGAATGGAATGGACTGTGGTATTTGGGGGTAAATCCATGAGGCTGCTTCTAGCTGGAGGCTGCCAGTCCAGGGGCTCCTGAAGCCCCAGGTTCTGGCCAGCATCCACTGGGGACCGAGAGACACAATATCTCAGGCATACCTGTGATTAATTTGTGACACTCCAGGAGGGCACCTTGCCTCCTCAGGTCTCAGACACTCTGTCTGTACAACAGATATCATAAAAACACTCCTGATAAGAGGCTTTTGCACTCCTTCTGTGAGTTTACATACACAGAGCATATTCCTATAATATGACTTCAAAGAATCTTAGTTACTGCTGTTGGCTTTACAAGGCCAGGGCCGGGGGAAGGCAAGCGAGGCATTCACCTTTGACACAAAATTTAAGTGGCGTCAGAATCTCAGTGATCAGGATAAATAATATTTTCGTGCAATATTTAAAAAGTGAAATGATTAAAAAATCAAAATTTTAAACAAAGATAGGATCTGGCTCTTCACCAGATGACATACCTCATTGCCTTACCTTCATCTCTGCCCCCCTGGATCCCATTTTGATATTTTTACACATTGCATTAAAATATTATATATCTCAATTGTGAAGTGTTTTGGTGTCCCTTTACATTTTGTGCCTGACTAGTTAGTGCCTCATGTCCTTCACCCTAGTCCTGACTCTGGTTACATATCTTTTTCTTTAAAAAAAGAAAAATTATTTATTTGAAAGAGAAGCGAGGGAAAGAGAGAGAGCACATGCAGGGGAAGGGCCAGAGGGAGAGGGAGAAGCAGACTCCCTGCTGAGCAGGGAGCCTGACGTGGGGCTGGATCCCAGGGTCCTGGGACTGAGCCAGGACTTAACCGACTGAGCCACCCAGGCGCCCCTCTGGTTACATTTCTAACGCTGCACTGATTGTTTCTAATTGTTTTTTTTTTTTAAGACTTTATTTATTTATTCATGAGAGACACACAGAGAGAGAGGCAGAGACACAGGCAGAGGGAGAAGCAGGCTCCATGCAGGGAGCCTGATGTGGGACTCCATCCGGGGACTCCAGGATCACGCCCTGGGCCGAAGGCAGGTGCTAAACCACTGAGCCACCCGGGCTGCCCCTGTTTCTAATTGTTAATGCTCTTTCACTCAGGCACTCATCCAGCAAGCCTCTGTTCTATGTCAGATGCTGTGTCAGGCATGAGGGAAAGGGAATACACAGTGCTGAGAGGTAGCACTGGTCTGTGGAAAATAGGTATGTGCTATACATCCTTTAGGGGTGCTTAGATGCTTCCATTCTCTGATTCATTCTACACTGTTCAGAGAAAGCTTCCTCTGTATGTGCCAGGCACTCAGCATGTACCAGGTACAACAGGGGACTCAAGAGGAGAACAGTCACCTCTAAGTGGGTCGATATTTCCTTGTAAAACACACATTTTCAGCGGCCTACCAGGAGGCAGTAAAAAAACTTCCTGGAATTCAAAAATTGCTGCAGCTACTTCAGATACATCACCCCGCACACTGCCTATCACATTAGACACACTCAATAAGTAAATGTTGGCGAAATGATTGTTCAAACTAACGGATTCCTGTAAGTAAGATGGAGATGATAAGTTACAGTCTGCCCTTGGAATCTCTCTGTTTGCTTTGGATGCTGGTGGGCTTGGTGCAATGGGAACAATCAGACATTGCAATCGATGAATTTGAACCTGAAACCTGGCTTCACCACTTATTAGCTGCGTGACCTTGGTCAATTTACTTAATCCTTCAGAAACTATCCCCCACGAAGGTTAATCCCCCCAAACTTGCAGGTCTTTAATGAGACTATGGGTCTGCAGAGTGCTCTGTAAAGTCGGGCTCATAGGAGATAGTCAGTAGATGTGCATTTCTTTCCTTTCCACTTTGTTCCAGAACTCAATGGAAGTGCAGGTCAGAGAGTCTGAGACAACCTCAGGCAAAGAAAACCATTTGGGGAAGGGGCAATAAGATTTCGCCATGGCTGTCATGCCAAGGGCTCTGACCACACAAAGAATGGGACCAGTCAGTTTCTTCGCATCAATACCCCCATAAGCAAGCTGGACGTGGGATTTGAAGAATTCAAGCCTGTTTCCATAAGACAGTCACAAATGAATTGCCTTCCCTCAGAAAGATGCCAAACTGGTGTCTGAAGAAATGTGAACCCACAGAAATGTTACAAGAGCTTAAGAGCCCCACGTGCCAAGAAAGGGTGAGTCTTGAGTGCTGCCTCAGAGATGCAAATTGGGGCTGTGTCCGGAAAACACAACTTAAACCATAAAATGTCACTTCACATACAATTTAAGAGAGATATATGAGAAATAAACTTTAGAAAAGTGCTCACATATATCAATGTATTACAGGTGCCTGGCAAAACATTTTTATGAAAATATGCAGTATGGCATACATATAAATCTGTCCTGCGTTTTATGGTTCTATATACAGAGTCGTAATGTATATAAAGTAGAGGAACATGGAGAACCAGTTCATTGCTTTAACCCATGCTGGTCACATGGACTTGGAATAATCCATTAAATTTATGTAGCATCAAATAAGTACAATCACCATTTCGGAAGGATCCAAGCAGCAAAGGCAGGTTCAGTTGTATTCATGTTATAAAGGGGCAGGTGTGTAGGGAATGGATGGAGATTTCTTGACCACCTGCAATGGGCCAAGTCTCTCCTAAGCACCTTATCTATATTATCTTACTTTAGCCTCTCCACAATCCTATGAGGCAGATACTACTGTTTCCATTTTATACATGGGAGGATTGACACCCAGAGAGGTTGAGTTATGCAACCAAGGACACAGAAGCAGCAGATCCTGTGCTAGAATGGAAGCCTTATGAAAGCAAGGGTCTTATACACCACTGTTCTCTCAGCTCTCAGAACAATGCCTGACATGTAGCAAGTGCTCAATAAGTATCTGTTGAGAACAAATGGGGAAGATGGCAAACCCAGGTTCAGTTAACTCTATGTGGGTGTCCTTTTCCTGATGTCTCTGCAGAGATGAGGGGAATAAAGCAGCTCATCTGCACAGAAGAGAGGGTTTGTGAGGCATGATGAGAGGTGGAGCCTCCAAGAGGCAGGTTATGGAGATCTGGGGAAATCCTACAGTTCAAGGATCAAGTGTCTCTCCGCCCCAATGCCTGCCCTGGTCACATCTTTAGATCTGGCTAAATTAAATGCCCCTTTCTGCTGCTCTTATAGTGCCCACAAGGAGCAAAGTGGAGGCAGCATGGTATCTAGAAAGAGCACGATGCTCAGGGACAGCAGACCCAGTTTTAAACCTGAGCACTGCCACTTCACTAGAGATCTACCTTGGAGATGTCACCCAAGCCTTCTAAGCCTCAAGCTCCTTGTCTCTGCAAAGAGTATCTTACTCGTCTGGGATAGATAAAGCCTCACAGATGATGTACTGAACAACTCCACATCCTGGAGCCTACAGTGTGAATGGTGCCCCATACAGTTGTGTAACACAGCAGCCTTGCTCCTACAGGGAACACAGGAGAAAGAAGCCACAGATGGAGCCAGACAAATCTGAGTGCCAAACAGCTCTTCACTCTCAGGTGTGTAGCCTTCCCTCATGTTCCTCACTCGTAAATGGGAATAAAAGGAATATGTGCCTCATAGGATTTTTTTTTCGAGGATGAAATGAATTAATACATGTAAAGCACTTAGAAGGCATGTAGTAAGTGCTCAGAGATATTTAGCTATTATTATTTTATTAGATTATTTTGCTATTTTAAAATTCTGTATTAAGCCAACCTGTTTTGGATCCATTTGCTTGACTAGATTGGAAGCTTCTAGAAGCCAAGGATTGTGACCACTTCATCCATCTATCACTACTCTCTTGGTGCTGGGCACATACTGGACCCTTGATAAATATTTGTTGAACTCAACCGAAGAAGCCCTTGGCAAAGTTCTGAGTTCTTTGACCATGTCCCATCAAGGACTGTCTTCTTCTGTTTCAGACATGAAACTTGAGGCAAGTACTTCTTAACTTAAAGGTTTAGATTTGATTAAACTACAGATTTCACAAAACTTTTCCTTTCTCACCCTCAGTCCCAACTCGAATCCTTTTAACTTTGAGAGGAATTAATGGAGAGCTTTCTGTCTGGCTGTCAGCCAGAGATCAAGAAGGCCTCCTATCTATTTGAAAGGAATTTTTTCTCTGCTCTTCTTGGAGTCATGCAATTAAGTAGAAGAAATATATAGGCTACACTGTCTACCTAGGACTCAGCATAATGCAGACTTTATACCCTCCAGGGCCAGAGTGAGAATCAGGGTCATGTGGCACTGGGCTTGTCTATGTTTGCAGGACAGCATGAAGACAGGAAGGCCCTCATCCATGACCACAGTCCAGATCCATTCAAGTAGATATCAGCTTCATTGAATTAGAAGGGGAGGAAAGTGTGTTTGTCCCATGATCTTCACACTATGGTAATGAGTGGAGGTGAGAAATTGCCGGAGAAATTTCAGACAAAAAAAGCCCCTATTGCTTTTCTGAATTATTTAGGAATTCAGATGATAACTTTTAAGTAGTAAATATGTGCCAGTTATACTACTTTTGAAGTACTGAGCACTTGCTTATATATTACTTAATTTAGTCTTCATGGAGATTAGGGTAAGGATAATGAACCTTCAGATCATAGATTCAGAGAGGTTAAGTAATGTGCCCAAAGTCACAAAGCTGAAATTCAAATCTAGATCAAATTTAAGTCCTACGTGTAAGGTTAAGCACTTGGGCTCTGAAATCAGATACATCTAGATTTAAATTTTAGGTCTGTTTCTCAAAAACAGTACTGTATTAGAGAACCTATTAAAACTCTTGGAGTCTCAGTTCTACCACATGTAAAATGAGAATAATAGCTGTATTCATCCTCAGAGGTGTGGTGAAGGTCAAGTGAGATAAGGCATCTGACTCATTTAGCACAATGTCTGCCACAAAGTAGGTGTTCCATCAAGTTTAGTTATTTATTACTACATTTTAAATTTACTATTCCTTCATCATGCTATTTACATAATTCAAATGTTCCCCATTCTCCTCATTCTTAAAAGAACAATGGCTTTGCAGATTTTTAATTTAGAAATCCTAATGTTCCTTACCTATTTTATTTAAATGAGAAAGTATCCTATTTAGATATAGGGGGACTTTATCATGTGTCCTTGGAAAAATTGAAAGGGGTAAGTAGACAGCCCAATAAGCTTGAGTCTACTTTACTGTAAGACATTAGCCTGAATGCTAATATATTAGTTGTTTAATAAAAAAGAGAATATTAAAAAGGTCCTGATGATATTTAAGTGTATAATAAAACCCACAGAAACTGCTAGGTGGAGAGTGGGCAATGAAATACGGTCACAGTCTAATAATGCTAGATACTACAGTGTTGCCACCCAGACCAGGGGCTCCCCAGGCTGCTCTGCAGGAGGCTGGAGATGGGTCAGCTGGGACACGGCTGAGAGCCTGCTGTTGTCCCTGCTCTGGTCAGCATGCCAAGAGCCAGAGTGCTGCCACTTAAACTGTCCCCCACCGAACCCGTTAAGCAAATGGGGTCTGTCCACGCTGAATCGCCCCCAAGCCCTGACAGAGGCCCTGGGCCATGACTCTGCTCAGCCCAGGTCACCTCTTAGTGCATTCACTTCAAGTTGTGCTGTGCGCCATACTTGGTCTCCAGGCTTTCATCCCTGCAGGCAATTTGCATCACTTCTGGCTCTCTGGGTTTGTGACCTGTTACACAAATGTGTTTTCTGACTTGATCTCTGCACCTGCCCTCAGGCACACTTCATTGTGGATGACAGGCACCCTCTCCCCTCCAAGACTCCAAGGGAGTGCTCGGCCAGTCAGCCTGCTCGCCATTAGGAGTCTTCTTTCCTGGTCCCTCCCAAGGAGGGTACCCTGGCCAACCTATAGTCCAGAATGAGGAGCTGAGGCGGGATGAATGAGCTTATGGTGCAGGGCAGCAGCAGCTTCACCCCTGCCGGGCCCTGTTAAGGGCTGAGATCAGGCTGTCTCTGGTCATCCAGGGGACACAGGGTTAGGACTGGGCAGTGGGCAGCAATTCAACTTGTGGCTGGAAAATGTTCCTGGGGGAGGGGAGAGTGAGATGCCCTTCTGTGCAGTTTTTAAAATGGACAACAGTCAATGAACCTCCTGGGTTTACTAGCACTAGCGTGTGTAGCTTCTAGGGGCTAGACTAGTGGGAAGCTCCCCTTTTGCTGGGGTATGGATGAACCGAGGGGCTGGCTGGGAAGTCACTTCCCAGTGACAGCAACATCTGAGGGAGGCAAGCTCTGCTTAGGACATCTTCCCACATCTATGGAGGGGGTTCCTGTAGGCAGAACCTGCAGTTCCCTTCTGCTCTCTTGGAATAGGGGATATGGCATAGGGCATCCCAGAAGCTTCTGGGTACATGGCTTATGACCTGGGAAAGGGAACTGAAGACCATTTGTAAGCTCCAGATGAGGCCCACAGGGGATTTGGCAAAACAGAGAATGATTTGATCACTCACATTTACTGGACTCCGGGGTATGTGGGATCAGCTCCAGGTACTTTACACACTTAACCCTCAGAGCTGCCGATAGGAAGGTGTTCTTTTCATCCTCACTTTATAGGTGAGGAAACTGAGGCACAGAAAGATTAAAGTAACTTGCCCAAGGTCAGTTGAGAATCTGTGTTCTAATGCTGTCCATCTTGCTGCCCATTTCACTCTGGGGGAGGCTGACAGTCGCACCCAACAGGAAGAGAGGCAGAAGGAACACTGGCTCTGGATTAAAGCTGCCCTGGATGTGGCTATGGTTCTGCATCCTACTGCTCTGTGACTTTGTGAAATCTACTTCACCTTAGTTTCATCTTCTGCGAAATGGGGAGGCAATGCCAGCTTAAAGAGTTAGTATGAATCAGGAATAAAATAAGTGGTATAAACCACCAAGCCCACAGCGTCCAACACACAGTGGGCACCTGTCTTTGCTGGCCATTATTATTATGTAGAAATGCACTTTGTAAAATTCAAACTATCGTATACGCTTTTGCTCCACAATGGCAATGTTATAATATACACTGTCATGTAAGCAAAGACAAAATGTTGACAAACTATCATACATCATTGGCTGTAAGACACATCTCCGTTTCAGTGATGCTGAGATGCTAAATATACCATAATATACCTATGTGCAAACAACCTAAAAAGGATGCATGTAGGCCTCCTTCCCTCAGCAAGGAAAGGAAGCAACACACAGAAACAAAGACAGAACTCTGGTTTAGAGCTCCAGTGTAGGGTCCAGACTTCAGGGGAAGAGACTTGCGTGAAGAGCCACACGCAGGTGTTCACCAGACTGGTCAGTGGTGGCTGTAGGCAGTTAGGCCTGGCTGGCCTCTCCATCATTCGTGGAATTACAAAGTTTGATAACGGTGCATTCTGGCTCTACCTTGAAGTAGAAAGAGGTGAAACAAAGAGGTGTGATTAATTCCTCAAGTGTATCCTTAAAATGTCAAAAAAAGAGGACTGTGTGAGTAATCCGTGGATGGGAAGAGGCCACAGGGTGCAGGAGTGAAAAAACACAGGGGATATGGGCCTGGAGACTTGTCCTGGTCCCAGCTTTCCTTCCTCATTATCTATGGGACTTGGGGTCATCAGGTCACCTTTGGACCTCAATTACTGGCTACGAGCTTAAGGAGGAGATAATGAGGTTTCCCTAGCTCTGAACAAGTACACATACGTCTTCACCTCAGGCAAACGTGCAAGGGTTAAGTGAAGATGATACCAGAAATCTAGACTTTGCAATGCTTCACACATTCCTGCCTTGCTGCCTGGAAAATACTGGCCCTTTGCTGCCTAAGCTTTCTACCTGAGAAGGGACTAGGACTAGCATGCTAGGGTCAAATCCTTCCAAAAGCAGATCCAGTCCTGACAGATTCTAGATTTTTCTTTCATGTTATGAAGCAGCAGTGGAAAAGGCTCCGCGTTCCAAACTCTTGTTTCGGTTTATTTTCCCATGTTCATTCTGGCTGCTTAGGGGGTTGCCCATCGGAAAACAGATGTGAGAGACATTTCAATAAGGCTACAATGGCATCTCCTCAAGTCCCCCACTGTTTGCTGTGAGACTGCAAGGAGTCCAGAAACACTTAATGTAAAAGGACTGATCGTGGTAAAGTAAGTGGCCGCCAAGGAGCATGAAAATAATGACAAGACACACAAATCATAAATAACCAACTAGAAGATTCAGAACACCAACAGGAGCAGGGTAAACACTAAATTTCAGCTCAAATCAGCATCCGCTTACTTGGACCACAATTGAGAGAAATACAAAGGTGAATGTGCTATGATCTCTGCACCCACTGGGTTCTCCCATTTTCACAGGACTAAGACAGTGTCAGGACCCCTTTTCTACAAGGCTGTCTGTGCGAGTGCTGGGGTAGAGGAACACAGAATGTCACTTGGAGAAATGGGGACGCTGACTCGAACCTGAGAGCTTATAAAAAGATCTATGGAGAAAGGTAGATGGAATAGAACAATCTGATAACATAATTAAGCAGGTAGAGAAAGGGGAAATCTGCATTCCAGTTGACTGAGGCAGCAGGAGCAAAATCCATAGTTCAGGGCAATAATCCAGAATGTGGTGATTACCATGGATTTCATACATGTACATGTGTTGTATGAGACACAGAGACACTAAAAGAGAAAGAAAAAGGGAGAGACTGAGTTTATCCTATATGCGGTGTGGAGTAATCCATTTGTTTTAGAGATGGAAGAGCCATGACAATTAAACCAAGGATTAAAAAAATTATCTTCCAAGCGAATCAAAACTACTGCTTCTTCCACAAAACCATACACCCCAGAATAATAATGATAATGATGATAATAATAGTAAGCACTGTTTACTGAGCATCTGCCACTGCCAGGCATTCCACATTTGTGACCTCATTTATTTTTCACCATAACCTTAAATCTGTTTTATCATTCCCATTTTACAGATGAGGACACTGAGGTCCTAAGAAAGGACCTAATCCCCATATCATGGCAGAGGAAGGACCAAAGAAAAGGCTCTCAAATTCTAAATTTTTTTAAAGATTTTATTTATTTATGAGCGACAGAGAGAGAGAGAGAGAGACTGAGAGAGGCAGAGACACAGGCAGAAGGGGAAGCAGGCTTCCTGCAGGGAACCCGATGTGGGACTCAATCCCGGACCCTGGGATTATGACCTGAGCCAAAGGCAGACACTCAACCACTGAGCCACCCAGGTGCCCCAAGACTCTCAGATTCTAAAGGCTGCTTTTTCTCTCTTGCAGGAGACAGCTTTCACCATGTGCTACTGATTTTATCAGACAAAATGATGACCCTGTATTTTAATAGAAAGAGCCTTGGATGAGAAGCCCCCTCATTAGCCCTGCTCTTCAAGATTCACTCTAGGAATGCCAAGCGCCATACCATAAGACACTACACCAAAAAATCAGTCCAGGTAATGAATGACACTTCGCCTGATTATCTGCCGTGATATGGCTGGGTCACACATGACTTAATTTTCTTTCTGATCTAGCAACAAACTACTGTTGGTGTTTCCCATATTCTGTCCCCATAACCATTCTCATATGAAAGGGCTGGAAAGAGAGTAGAATCTGTCTTTATGGTCTGAATGATATATGAGACAGTGGATGATACAGGCACAATGTTCTGTTTTTATAATTTTATGATTTCTGGTCTAGTCTGCAGGAGCAAGCATAGTAGCAGTCGTTCTGATTCTGTGATAGTGTCTCCCCTTAGAAAATACTCATTTCTGGCACAGTTAGGGTCAAGATGGGATGAGAAACTTAAGACTTTCTCTTTAGCTCAATCTGCTGAGGGCTGCCTTCTAAAATTCAGGATGGGAAAGAGCTCAGTAACCTCACATTGTCCTTCTTCTGAATATTCATGACTGTGACCTGCAACTATAACTATGTTATTATGTAAATAGTGAAGCAGAGGAAGAAAGAAATGACTCAACAAAAATCTCCCTGGGAAACTCCATCAGAAATGCAAATGGTAGAAGTTTCTGGATTTTAGGTGGGCACCTGGAATCTCAGCTTGCAGTTATCTTCGGGCGAAGATTAAAAATAAAGAGAAGCCATACATTCCACTTTTGTGAGCAAGAGTGAAGGGACGTAGGCATTAAAAACAGAAGTAAAACAGGCAGATAAGAGCTTCATTCTACAGAGAAAGCAAGGTGCGCTTCACCTGGTGCTCTTATTCTGTGATGCTTGGTGTGGGCCATTCCCACTGGGAGGATGGGGAAAAACAAGCCTGTCCAGAGACAGGGAGTCCCCACAGCCTACTCTTTCCACCGATTTTCAGTGTTTTCCCGAACAGATTTCCAGCTACAAAACACTCAGCTGTTGTGAAATAAGCTCTGGTTACAGCTGAAAATGTTAGTCATTTCATTATACACACTCCAAAAGGGGTATATAAAAGTTGTTTCCAAGGGCAAAGTGGTAGTTCTGAAAACTGGCTTTAAGCGTTTCCACCTTGGCATATTTTAATTCTTTAAACCTGCAGCCACAGTTAGACTTTTATAACTGCCAGCACACGAAGTTATTAAAACACTTGGCTCCAGTTCGTCTTGGCCCCTGCCTCTGCTGGAATGCCCTGAACTGTTGTGGCCAGCAGTTTGTGCAAGCCCACCAAGAAACACATCATGTTGGAACAGTTTCTGTGGCAAGTCAGGGGAAGTTAAGGACAGATTTCGAAGCTAGGCCATGGGATGTAGTGATGGAGAGGGTGGATGTTGGATTCCGGGTAAGCTGGAATCCTCGTGCTGCCTGTTAATCCTGGTGTGAACAGGTAGGTCCCTTAGCTTCTCAAAGTCTCTGTGTACCTATCTGCACATGGGAACAACAGTGGTGCCCATCACATAGGAAGTGGTGGGAATTAAATGAGACATGTAAGCATCTGATGATAAGTTAGGAATTGTCACTATTATTGCATTAATATCATTGTCTTCTCTGCCTTGGAGTAGGATTCTGGAACCTGTGGCAGGATGAAATTTCACAACCATATCCCCCTGTTGTAATCACTCACTTTAAGAAAACCCGATTTTATTGAGATAACTTTGATATATGAAAATTGTATATATTTAAGGAGTACAACTGGATGTTTTGATATACATATATATTATGAAAAGATGGCCATAATCAAGCTGAATAATTTATCCATCGTCTCTACAGAGTTATCATTTTTTTTGGAGTGTGTATGTGTCTGCATGTTGAGAAGATTTAGGACTTTTTCCCCTTAGCAAATTTTAGGTGTACAAGGCAGCATTGTGAACTGTTGTCACCAGGCTATACATTAGATGCCCAGAACTCATTCATCTTGCATAACAGAAACTTTTACCCTTTAACTAACATCTCCTCATTAATGCCTCCTCCTCCCACTGTCCCCTGGCCCCTGGCAACCACCATCCGACTACTCTGCCATTGTCAGTTTGGCTGTTTTAGATTTTACATAGAAGGGAGATCATACAGCATTTGACTTCTTGCATCTGGCTTATTTCACTCAATGTAATTTCATCCTTGTTATCACAAATGGGAGGGTTTCCTTCTTTTTTAAGGTTGGAGAATATTCTATCGTGTGTGTATGCATGTGTGTGCATTACATTTTCTTTATTCTTTGGCCCTTTGACATGTAAGCTGTTACTATATCTTGCTGTTGTGAATAATGCTGCAATGTTGTCTCTCTGAGATCCAGATTTCATTTTCTGTGATTATGTTCCCAGAAGTGAGATTGCAGGATCATAGGGTAGTTCTATTTTTAGCATTTTGAGGAACCTCCACACTGTTTTCCAGAGTGCCTATAAACGTTTTCTTAAAGGAACTGAAAGTGAGCAATGATGAGCAAAGATTCACTCTACCTATATCTTCCTCCACCACAGGAGCCCAGCCTCTGGCAAGACTTTTACTTCTGCCTGGCCTTGTCTGAACAAGTAAAGGCAGGACCCAGCAGATGACTGCCAGCACCCTGCCATAGTATATGAGTACCTCCCAGATGCCATGTTTGTTGACCTTTTCCCTCAGACTGGAAATTATTTGGCCTACAAAAGCATCTGGGATTATACTCTTGGGTGGGTCTGGAAATAACCTTGAGGGACCCGCCTACCAACTGAGGCACACAATTCCCTGACCCACACGTCACACAAGCTCCTGCAAGGCTGCAAATATGGGAGCCTGGAGAGCTGCATTTCAGTCCTGACTACTGATGATGCAATGGTGGAGAAATCACACAAACTCTCTGAGCCTGTTTTCTCTTCTAAAAAATGGAAATTATTTATCTCAAAGAGTTTTCATAAAGACTAAACAATATGACATAAAAGAGCTTTGTTAGCTGTAAAGGATTACATAAATGTCACACTCATTATTACTATCATCATTGTCTGATTAGTCCCTTATGAGAGGTTGAGGGTTTCTGTGGCAGATTATGGACAAGATACACCTAAAGTATATATGTATATATGTTGTACTTCTTGTGTGGTTTTTAAAAGATTTTATTTATTTATTCATGAGAGACACAGAAAGGCAGAGACACAGGTAGAGGGAGAAGCAGGCTCCCTGTGGGAAGCCCAACGTGGGACTCGATCCCAGGATCCTGGATCACAACCCGAGCCAAAGGCATACACTCAACCACTGACCCACCCAGATGTCCCTTATATGTGGTATTTCTCACTCAAATGTCAGAGCAGTGGGGTTGGCTGAAGACAGGACACAATGGTGAGAGGCAGGGCCTCCTGTATAGGGCCATGCCAGGCTACGTGGCTATAGAGAGACAAGTAAGCCAGGGCGAGAGCAAGGTTTGCTTACTTCTGATTTATTGGAATTGAACTCCTTTACGTTTTTCTTTCTTCCTTACAGATGTATCCCATTTCATCCTTAAGTTCTTTCCAAATCCCATTCCTGGAAACCCTTTCTCTTCTAGTCTTTTGAGACCCTTTGGATGCAGCACTCATCAAACATTAATTTTTAAATGGTAGATGCTTTTAAGGGATCCAGTACCGACCCCATGAAATTAGTCCCTCCTATTTGGAGCCACCTCATTATGGAGAGGCTCAATCCCAGCCAGACTTGCAATGCTCATGGCCTCACCAGTCTCGAGGTCTCATTCGCAGCCTTCTCTTGTTTTCTTTCCTGAAACACCCAGCAAATTGAGTGGCTGGAAGTCTGGCTGCAAGCACTGGTTACGGGAGGAGTCCACATATGCAGTGTATGTTTGGGTGGCATGGAGGAGGCAGGCCTGCTATTTCATGCCGCAGATCTGCAAGGATAACTGTTTGAGGGGAAGATCTGGCTGGTGCTAGGTTGTTGGCCGCTGTCCATGCTCCACACTTACTGCTCTGAGAGATCATAGCAGGGATGGATGCACTCTCCAGTGTTAGCTGTCCCAAATGGTTCCCGGTGACCTTGAATTTAGAGGGCCAGCAGCAAGTAGGTTTCCTCTGCCATCCATACAGCAGAAACATGTTAAAGCCTTGTTGTGATACAAATGCCAATAACAGCATAGCAGCTACTGACTTCTCTACCCTATTAAAATATCTTTGGGCTAGGTGGAGGCGGTATTCAGAATATAAACCCGAGCAACAGCCATCCTCACGAGCTGAGATTTGGAAAGCAAGATAGAGACTGAGAATGGGACCGAGAGACATCGCATGAGGTACTCGATTTACTGCCCCTCCCCACTCCTGGCTACCTGGAAGCCGTGTTGCACTGATCTAGTAAGGCAAGCAAAGACACTGTACTTTTTGAAATTTAGCATAAAACACGTATGAAGTTATTGCCTCTCTGCTTCAAATCCAGCTCCCCCCACCTTGTTTTAAAGTGAGACAGGGGCTAGGACTCCGCTCCGCCTTTGCCAGCTGGAGCCATGCTAGGTTTTGCCAGTAGGGTGTGCCAGCAGAACCCGTGAGCCCCCCCACCCCCACCCCCGCCCCCGCACCCCTTGCCCCCAAGCACAAGACAGCAGAGACTGATATGCTTCAGGTCCCGGTAGGCTGTGCGTTCCTGGCAACTGAGCTGCAGGCCTCCTTTGCCTTTTCTGTGCCAGCAGCAGCAGTTCCACCTGGCAATAGCAATTTAATCTAGTTTGCAGTTTTCCCCACGTCACAGTACCAGCCTCATGGAGACCCTTCAGAGGCCTCAGCACCATCCCAGCTCCTCAGGGGGTTGGGTCCTCTCAGCCTAGAGATATCAGCTTCCCACACTGGCCAAGCTCCTAGGTTTCACCTTTCCTTTTGTTTTTCCTGCTGTATCTGTGCAACTGTTGGCTTTGTGATACCTTCCTATTATCTCTTTCCCTTTGCAGAGATTCCACATCTAGCTAACCATCTTTTCGTACTAAGTTCTCCCTGTTAAAATACTTGGTGTGGTTTCTGTCTTCGGACTGGACTCTGACAGATGCATCACTTTAGCTCTCTGACATGCATCACTTTAGCTCTCTGACATGCAGTGACAGCTCACAGCATTTCTCTTTAATTAAGCACACAAGTGCATGCTCTATGGGTTGTCTGTTGAAAGCCCATAAGACAGCTGATATTTCAGAGACATATTCTAGGAACCATAGTAACTATTCATACCTGAAAAGTCTCCACTTTTCATTAAGCCAGAGCATCTAAAGTCACATGCTGGGATCATGGAGGTACATACCTACCTCACAGAGCTAATAGGAGATATTAACTGAGACAGCCTTATAAAGTACTTAGCAGATTATGAGTTTCCAAAAATACTAGAAAATTATGTGTATGTGTGTGCAAATACTTTTTAAAGCAGGACAAGCGATTGTGCTGTTTCCTACAAAGTTGTCATAGGAAGTGACACCATTGTATTTGGGGATTTAGGAAAACAAAATTGGAAGCTGTATCCCTCTTCCTGTTTTTGCTATACAAAATTAGCAGGAATAAAAAGGAGACTATTGATACTCCTTTTAGCTCAGAGAAGAGAGGGTTTGAAGGTAGTAGAGGGGAATGACTTGAATCTCTTTAATTATCGTTGGAGATCTGAAGTAGATGAGAAATATGGCATGTTTTCCATGGCCCAAAAGGTCAAACAAGGGCTCATAAGAGAAAAAGAATACTTTTTGCTTAAGACAAACAGAAATTTGATAAAAGTGGAAAATATCCTGAGGCTGACTGGCTGGAGAAGCAGTGAGATTCCCCCCATCAGATGAGGTGACTAATCAAAGCTGGTGTCTGCTAGGCTAAAACAGAGAGGCTTTGAGCAGGGATGGAAGGACCTGTGAAAAGTTCTTTTCAAACCCAATGCTATTTAATCTTCTGGTTTTGGTCTAAGTTTTCTAGATTCACAGGTTAAAATTGCAAAGGTGGAAAAATAATGAGGATGTGAGAGAGTGAAAAAAGATGAACAGATGCAAAGTATAAGGTTAGAGAGGCTTCAGGAAAACCTACACCTGTGAAAAAACTCCCTTTTTTCTCTTATTATATTTTAAACCCGCTGAGTTGGAAAAATGAGAAATAGGTCATGATAGGTGGGTTTTTTTTAAATGAGATGATTTGGGTCAATTTTCTATATACCAACTTTACATGCTGTTGTTTCAAAGGCGACTATTGGCATAGCAAAGAGAACATAATAAAAAATTCATGGAAAAAAAGTTGCAATCAATGTAGAATAAGCCTTTGAAAATTAGCTAATTAATCTGGCTTTGCTTTGTTTCCTCATATCGGGGGACTTGATTTACATAAAAGAAGTCTAATGTGAACAATGAATGCACACAGAGAAAATAAGAGTTGAATAAAAGATTACTTATGTATATGACTAGACACTTCCAGCACTCACAGTGAATGATGAATCACTAAAGGCTACATCTAAAAAGAACTCCAAAACCATGACTTTCTTAAAACAAACTGTAATGAGTTCCACAAGGCTGCAAAGGATCGAAAACAGAGCTGCAAGACTTCATGTACGGCCTGCCACATACAATAGTTACCCTCTTGCCATTGACAGAATTTCCTCTTTAATCCTCTCATAGAGCCAGGATCTATGAATGGACAACACATTGGGATAAATTTCAACACCTTGGAGAAAGTTTCGTATGATCTGATCCGTATAAAGGAGGTATCATGTGCCAGGAAATGTAGTCAGGCTGACATTGGAAGACTACCTGAATCTAGAATCAGATGGGGATTCTTGTGCTGAGATTTTTAGGTTCTTTAGCAATGAGTGCAGTGAGCAAGACCATGTTACAATAGATATTTACAGCTATTCATTCGGATAAGAGAGATTTTAGACAAAACCAGGACTTAGCGGGACTCTGTTTAATTTTGGTCTCAACCCTAACATCATCTTGCTCCAGATTTGCCATTACACTCCAGAAGACACCCGATGTCTTCTACTGAACTGTCATAAAGCAAAATACCAAAGACTGGGTGACTTAAACAGTCTAAATTTATTTTCCCCCAGTTCTGGAGGCTGGAAGTCTGAGATCAAAGTGTCAGCCTGGCCAGAGTCTGATGAGGGCTCTTGGCTCATGCACATGAAGAGAGAAGAGGGTGTCTCTTCTTAGAAGGCACTAATTCAACTGGGAGGGCTTCACCCTCATATCTCTTCTAATCTTAATTACCACCCAAACTCTCCACCTCCCAATACCATCTTACTGGGAATTAGAGTTTTCATATACGAATTTGGCGGGGGCGGGGGGAGAATGAATAAACATTCATTCCATAATAGAAACAAGTGTGAAGCAAAGGTATGCCAACTAACTAGTTGTGTGACTTTTGTGAAACTGTATACCTAAATCTCAGGTGTTTTCACTGGAAAGCAGAAACTCCCACAATCCCTTCCTGACAAAGGTGTTGTGGAGTTTAAATGAGTCCATAAGCACATTTCACCAAAAAAGTGCAAGAGATTTTAACTATTATTGTTGTTATTGTTCATATGATCATTAATGCAGATGGTACAAAGATGATCCTGAAGGTCCTGGCTTTGCTGTGCTAATTACTATTTGTGCTCAAATTCAGCACCTTCTGTGCATAAGGGCTACCTGGGATTATCCCCCAATGAGTTAGATGGCACCTACCTTACTCTCACATGACTATGCCACACTTGTGAGCAAACAACTTTCTCACAGCACTGAGAATGCAATTTTGGTCTTAATCATACTAGCTAGGCTCTGAGCTACTTGAGGGACTATCTAGAATTAGCCAACCTTCAGAGTTAAGGGCACAGTGTTCCACAAGACTGCTTTCAATTCAGGTACCAACCATAGATTCAAGGTCCCTATGAGCCACCCTCACTTCTGACTAGCTGGCTATAAGTTCAGGAGTCCCCATGGACTCCTTCAGGATCGAGAATTCACTAGGACAACTCACAGAACTCAAGGAAGCACTATGCTTATGAATAGAATACAAATCAGAAACCAACCAAAGAAGAGACACACAGGGTAAAAATCTGGGAAGGCTCCAAATGAGAAGCTCCCAGCATCCTCAGGGATGCATTACCCTGATGGCACATCTGTGTGAGATAATACAAAGAGTATAGCCCAACACAAATCCTTACCCAAACTACGGTGCCTTGAATTTTTACTGAGGCTTCATTATACCTTCATGATTGATTGAATCATTGGCTACATGCCTGAACTGCATCTCCAGCCCTTCTTCCCTTCCCAGGATTGGGCTGATATAAAAAATGGATCAGAACTAATCACATGGTTGGTTTTTCTGACATAGCCAGCTCCCATTCTGAATCTCCTCATTAGTGTAAATATTAGGTGCAGGTGTGTGGTCCAAAGGGTCCACTATGAAAAACAAAGACCCTTCTATCACTGAGGAACTTCCAAGGGTTTAGTGGTTACCAAGTGCATTCTGAGTGGTTAGTAAAGTACACCATCTAAGTGGTTAGTAAATATTTGCTGAGTAAATAACAGAATGAGAAATAAAGTGAAAGCAAGGCTACTGTTTTAACCCCATGGAGAGAAAGAGTTGGGCAGCGACCTTTATTTTTTGGGGGGTAGATTTATTTCTGGTGTTTGAAGTCCTTACATCCCTTATTCCATTTCTCTTCTACTTTCTCCTATTTTCACTGAGTTCTTCCCACTATATCTGCTCCTTACTACTGTGAAACAGACTTTGAGTTCCTCCTTAAAACTCTAGCTTTGCCTTTCACACCTTTTCAGTGGGATTTTACAGTGCTCAGAGCTGAGGAAATGAGATAGAAAACACGACGTCAGAAAATCAAGTTCCTCTACCAGTGGCAGAGGCGCCTTGATGCACGACTGCATTTGAATCCTGGCACTTACTCCTCTCCGCATTATATTAATGTCACTCCACTTGCCACTCCATTACTTATTATTAGTTAAATCCATAAGCAACCTGCAGGTTTGGTGCTTACTGCCTGTCAAACTGAGGCACATGGCAGGGAGCTCTTAAGGTAGATTAGTATTTCAGGTGTCAAGGGGCATGCTGGCTCCTGAGAGAGGCATGAGGCAGGCAGTTTGGTTCAACAAGCAACTGTTGAGTGCCTACTGTTGTGTCAGGCATAGTAACAAGGCATGATTTCTTGCCTCAAGGAAACTAACATCTAGGGGATGATGGGGATGGAGGACAGGCAGACTGGATTTTTCCCTCTTTGGCTCTTTCTACCCAGTAGAAACTCCCCAGGGTCCCTAAGTTACCTTCTGAGGTGTGGCTGGCATCTTCACAATCCTAGTTCTTCCAGGAACCATATAGTCTGGCACTCCTCATCTTGCCTCTCTTCTTTCTTTTTGTCCCATGGTATGTGTCACCACCTGGCATCCTATATCCTTTGCCTATTGCTTGGCTTGCCTCCTCCCACTAGAACATAAGCTCCATGAAGGCAAGAGTTTTCATCTGCTGTTCAATACCAATTTGTTGAATGAATCTACAGCAAGTTTTTTTCTTTTTCTTTGTTTCAACTAAGACTCTTCTTTGCTAATGAAAAAAAAAATTAAAAAGATGTGTTTATGATGAGATCATCCCTCCAGAGTGGGCTGGAGATGTTCCTTAGGATGCCAGGCCACGGGGAAATATCGATGGCCACAGAAAGGGGGTAAGGGATCCTATATGCATGCAAAGCCGGATGCCGCAGTATGTACTTTGTACGTGTTGTCTCATTTAATCCTTAAGAAGAGAGGAGTAGTCAAAGGGCTTGCCTCTGGTCCCATGCCTCAGGGCCTTTAAGACCAATACTATGGAACTCCCCAGCCCATGTTTTTCCCATCTATGATGTCATTAGGCTGTCTTTATACCAAGTCCTGGTGAAGGCAAGGCTGTGAGCACTGACAGAATAAGCTGGACAAATCTGCACCAAGAAGACCATACTGGTCTGTAAGGTAGGGACCATGTCCCCCTTTGCACAGTCACAGAAGGCTAGACTGGGCAGCTATGAACATGTTACAGGGAATGAGCTGTTGGCTTCCTTCATCTCCATGTTCACTGTGATCCTGGAGACTCACTGTCAAGAGAGATCAAAGGAGTAAAACTAGGGAAGAAAAAAAAATAGGCTATACAAATTTAAAGAAAAGACAATTATTTATTTATTTATTCATTCACTCATGAGACAGAGAGAGAGAGAAAGAGAGAGAGAGAAAGAGAGAGAGGCAGAGACATTGGCAGAGGAAGAAGCAGGCTCCCTGCAGGGAGCCTGATGTGGGACTGGATTCCGGGACTTCGGGACCATGCCCTGAGCTAAAGGCAGATGCTCAACCACTAAACCACCCAGGCATCCCAAAGGCAATGTTTTAAAAATCTCTGTTGTGTCCTGATAGTTCTTGACTGCTCCAGTAAACCCACTGCAACAGTTCTTAATCCTAATATGACTCTTCCTGATTATAGACCCCTTAATTCTCCCCTCACCCCGTCTCCAGATCTGAGCCAAGAAAGCCCCAGTGAGGCGCTAAGTTTAAAACCATCCCTCTAGCAGGGAGAAAGCTCTGGAATTTGTATGCTGACTCCATGCCTTGCTTCAAGGTAGACTAGAGCTCATGGAACTCCCTCTCCATGTATCTTTCCTCCTTCTTCGTCCCCACTACCTGGTAGTTATTCCTCCTGACAGATGCTTCTACTCTAGTTCTTTCCAGTGTCATCCTCATCTGGCTCTTATCAGTCTTTCTTCAAAATTGGCCCATACTTCCAGCATATCCCCAGCCACTAGATTTTTCTGGAGAAAGCAACTAAGAGATGCTGAGACCTCTCCTTCCTGAGTCCTTGCTCCTCCTAAACCTGAACTATACTGACACTCATGATATCCCCTTGGACCTTTCGATTCCTACATTCTCCTTGATAGACAACAGGAGGGCACCATTTTGGATCATTTATTTTTCAGGCCCTTTAATGCCACCTCCCCAGTGTCTGGCCAGACTGTCATGGAAGCAATGCCAGATATCTTCTAACATAAACACATGGCTTATTATGTTTACTTCTAAAAACTTGGTAGAAATGCTGCCCCCCTTATGGTCTTTAGATTCCATGAACAAACACCAAAAATATTTTTCATGCAACTTAGACAACTATTAATAGAAAAATTAAAGGGAAAATTGATGTTAATGGTAGGAAGCATAACTCCTCAGAAATAGTTCCCTTGATTGAAAAGTTAAAACTCAGAAACACCTGGATTGCACTCAGTTGATGAATCTCCACTCTGAGAAATGACTACAATGGTTTATTTCTGTTTGGTTGGCTATAAGATTGACATATTTCCCTGGCTCCCCTGTGCTATTAGAAAGAAGGCCTCTAAAATTGAGACTACTGCCCATTTCAGTAAGAAATGAGGCCACATGTCAATAGAATATAGGTAACTAGACATTTATAGCACTGGGCAGTGATGCAGAATTGATTAGCAAGTGTAATTGCAGTAAGTAAGATGCTCTTTGCTCCTAGTAATGATGACTCGTGGCATATTGAGAGGAAAAAAGCATGATTTGCAAGGAAATGAGATTCCCAATATTAAGACTGGACCTAAAAGCACCCAAATAGAATTGGAAATAACCTATTGAATGAAACTGTAGAGTGTACTGGTGAAGAGCATGGGCTTTACAAGGAGACAGTTCTGACTTCAAAGATCAATTTTAACATGTATTCGTTTTTTTTGTTTTGTTTTGTTTTTTGTTTTGTTTTTGTTTTTGACGGGCAGCAAGTTCTTTAAACTCTCCACGTCTCTGTCCCTCCTACAATGAAATGGGAATGCTAATAATGTTTACTCCTCTAGGTGATTGTGAGGATTAAAAGAGAAAATGCAAGTAAACCAAAATCTGTGTCTCTCACACAGCAAGTGCTCAACAAGTAAAAAAGAAAGTAAGGGGAAAAAAGCTATCTACAATGTTTTATTAGTTTACCAGAAACTCCAGGTACTAGGAAGCAACCACCCAGTGATTTACTGAAGCTAAGTCAGTCTATGGCCGAGAGATGCACTTTTGTTAACTGATTAGCTTCAGACCTAGAGGCAACTGACAATCTGTGGTCCCTCAGGACAGGATCTGAGGTTCTGCCTTGTGAACCCAAGCTGCAAGGAACAGGAAAAATCTTCTGAGAATGGGAAATGTAAAAGGGAAGTGCCAAAGGTGTCTAATTATTTCTAACAAATTTTAAAAGCCTCTCAACATGCATTTTGCATAAATGTAAATCTAAACAGTTGGATGATTCACAGTTTTTACATTATTCAGTCTTTTAAAAATAAATAGATCTGAGTTTTCCTTAAACGAATTCTATCAAGATTCAAATAAAACAGATGTAAGTTGCAAGGAAGGAAGGGAGGAAGGGAGGAAGGGAGAAAGAAAGAAAGAAAAGAAAGAAAGAAAGAAAGAAAGAGAGAGAGAGAGAGAGAAAGAAAGAAAGAAAGAAAGAAAGAAAGAAAGAAAGAAAGAAAGAAAGAGAAAGAAAGAAAGAAGAAAATTCAGGGAACAATATTCTACTTTGGTTTTCTGTTATATCTGGGAGACCATTCATCTTATCTCCTGCTCTCTCTCTCTCTCTCTCTCTCTCTCTCTCTCTCTCTCGTTTTTAGTAAACATTAATCTGCACAGATGGTGAACCATGGTAATCTTTGCTACCAGCTGCAGAGAGGAAATTTTAATGAAATGGGAATTTGAAGGTTTTTTACATAAAGCACTAGAATCTCTTCTACTTTTTTTCATAATGCTCAAATTATTTTTACTGCCGCGGGTTATAGATGATTGTGGCATTGTTTCTGGGACAAACTGACCCACTGCACAGAAGATGCTGATGCTATACTCATGCTGTCTCTTGCTCCACCCACTATTAAGGTGCCAAGACCCCCATAAAAGGCACTCAGTGGCTAAGATGACAAGACTTAACCCTGAACTGCCCAATCTTTGTCTGGCTTTTGTTGATATGCCTCCCAATCTGATGGCCTCCCTTTCAATCAACTCCACAGAATTGTGGCCTTGATATAGTGGCTTCTCTAATCTCTAACTGTAAGATTTATTCCTTACCACCTCTTTTTTTTTTTCCCCTGGCCCAGCACTGCTCAGACTGGCCACCTAGTATTTTGTCATTTCCTCTTGCTGTTAAGACCCTCCTTTACATACAACACCATTAGCAACTTTGTTGGACATGGCTCAGTGCTTATGCAGTCACTTGACTTCCTCAGTGCCTGCCCACAATGGATGATGCTAGACTTGATCATTCTTAAGGAAATCTTATCAGAACAAATTGCAAGTTAGCTATAAAGCCTATATCTTTTTAGAAAAAGCTTTATATAAAAAGTTATATACACTCACATACACAAGCACAAATGTGCAAAAGATTGAAAGTCAAGCATTATCTAACCTAAGTTATATTTACTGCTTTTAATAGCGACACATTATTTTAAAAAAGATTTATGCACCTCTAAAAACATTCAAAATATATTGACACAAAATGATGTTGATGCTTATAATAGTTTTTAAACATAACTGCAAAGGTAAAAGAATCAGAAACTCTAAAAAAGGGGGGGAGTAATTATCATCTGCTAATTAAGGACAGAAACAAAAGAATGCTATAATCTTAAGGTTAATAAATTCATCTCTATTGAAGTTAAATATTGAAAACCTCAATCTTGAACACTGAATTCTCTTGTGTACTCCTTTGATGACCACAAACCCAATCACAGACCATTTCAAATGCAGAAGGAGAATCTTTGAAGACTAAGTGAGGAAATCAGAGGAAATTTACCATGGGAAGACTATCAGGATTAGGAAACCTGGGATCTAATCTCGTCAGCCAGGAATTTACTTTGTGATCCAGGATGAGTTACCAGGCGTTTCAGGCCGGAGTTTCCTGATGTGTAAATTTACTTGTGTGGCCTTAAGGCCTGATTAATGAGTTCATCAGGAAATAATGCAACTCATCTAGAACTTTAACAGGAGACTCTCTTCCAGATCCTTGATATTATGTCATAAAATGGTCATGGAAAAGGCAAGTTTCAGAACCCTGGACAAAGCTACTGGATTTAGGAAGAGGGAAGGAGAAAAAACAGCTTATTTGACAGAGCAGAAAAAGTCAGGGGATGAGAAAGCCTGGCTGTCAAATCTTTGGGAAGACTGGCCTCAACTAGTCTTGATAGAGATGTCTATTATAACCCATGTTAACATCCCTGACAAGATCGTAAGCTTCTTAAAGCGAGCCTCCTTGAGATTTAGTGCTCACCTGAGCCTTCTGTCTCGAGATTTCCATATGCAGAAATGTGCATTTTTCACAGACCCACTGGTGATTTTGACATGCACTGATGATGTTGGAAAGGTTTTAAAAGCAGAGCCTGGGTCTTAATAAATATCTGGTACCTACTAGACTGCCAAAAAAGCATGCTAAAAGAATGGATGTGCTGAATGAATGAATGTGTTTCAGATTCTGCAATCCAGCATACACACTGACGTTTATAGGACAAATTACTCTGGGGCACTGGGCAAACTTCCATAGATAGTCACTATACCAAAGAGGTTTTTATATGAAGCCAGGTGAGGTCATCTGAGGTTATACCACATTGAGAAGAATGGAAGGTTATACCACTACAAAGAACATTTATGTCCTCGGGTTCAAAGAGTAAAACTAGCAGGCAAAAGCTGGGCACCAAAAAAGAAGGATGTAAACCTTGATTTTAGGTCTGGTTTCTCAGATGGAGATAAAAGCAGAAGTCAGGAATGATCCAAAATCAAGGCTCAGACCTTCCTGCCTCAATCATTCTTTTAATTAGTATTTTTTTAGGAACACTCCACTGCTGCACAATCTTATAGGATTCAAGAATCTGAACTACAGTCACTATGATCTGTCTTACACTTTCCCTATAAGGAAGCTGAGAGCCAGAAGAAAAGAATCATGTGGAACTGAAGCCAATGATATAGTTCTGGCAATGATGGACTATACTTACACAGCTAGCAGCCCCTCCTAGGAGATTGCCCTCCTGGTCCAGGAATCACTGATAACTTTTCTTGGGCCATGGCTTTAAAGCACATGCTATTCTATTTTGCCCATCATGAAAGGGCTGGCAGTCCACAAATCACCTGAGGGCAGGATCACACTCTGAAGTGACTTGAGCAAATGATTTGTATAAGTTAATGTGCACCTCCTATAGCTGTCCTGTCATCAAAACACTGGGTCAAATCAAATAAGTCCATCAAGATGCTATAAAATATGCATGCAAAGAGAATGGATGTGATGTTGTGGAGAATAATAAAACAGTCCATAAAAGCTATGAAATAAATCAGCTGTTCTTTCAGGCATGGAATACCAAACACCACATACAGCCAGATATATATGCTGTAAGCACCATATATTATATATGAGCACTTATTGACACACTTGGAGAAACACGAAGTGATTAAGGTGTTTGCATCATGGAAGCATTTGCTCCCCAGGAGGCACTGGCATATTTAATGGAACAATGCTTTGACTTCTGATCAATGGCTCTGCCAAGGACAATCTCTCTGGTGAATACTTCTCATGGGGAGTATGTGTATCCCTAAAAAAGGATGACTCATAAATAGGAAATACAGGGAGATTACACTTATGTCATGAAAGAAGATTCTCAGGTAGGTAGCTCTAAGGAATTTTAAAGTGATTTACTGCCTTTCTCCAAAGTCATGTTTTTAATCTCAGTTCATGGGGCGGGGGAAAGTACTCCCAACCTTTAGACCAGACAATGGATATGTTAGGAGGTAAAGATCCCTACTCCCCACCCCCCCTTAAATTCTTTCTTCCTTCGTTTTGCCCATTGCTCTCTTTCCTTTCTCCTCCTCTAACTCCCTGCCTCGTTTTTGGGGAAAAATGTACTCCAAGACCAGGTACCCCTCTGCACACTGCATTACCAAGGCCAGTATTACTTTCTCTGCACATTAGTGCATTACCAAGGCCAGTATTACTTAGCGAGCATCTGATAGCTGATAGGTTCTTTGTTATGTAAGCAGAGTTACAGACATGAATGAACTACCACCCTGTCCTCAAAGAGTTCAATATCTACTGTCAGAAAAACATGTATACACAATTAATGATAATGCCAATAAGGATGAAATGTATAATTTAAAGGAGAATATAAGCAAAGGAAAGAAAAACTAATTCCAACTGTAGAGATTTTGATAAAGTGTCTCACATAAGGTAGAATCTGAACTTTGAAGAATAGGATTTTTATTAGAAGGAGAGGACAGGGCAGCCTGGGTGGCTCAGCGGTTTAGCACTGCCTTCAGCCCAGGGCCTGGTCCTGGAGACTTGGAATCGAGTCCCACGTCAGGTTCCCTGCATGGAGCCTGCTTCTCCCTCTGCCTGTGTTTCTGCCTCTCTCTCTCTCTCTGTCTCTCATGAATAAATAAATAAAATCTTAAAAAAAAAAAAAAAAAAGAAGAAGAGGACAAACATCTCCAGCTGGGAAATAGTATGTTAAAGACCTCAGGATGAGAAAGGCAGTGGTAATTTTTCTCTACAGAGCACCACTGCAATGCTGGTGCTTACAGCAAAAAGGACAGGGGCTACTTCACAGATTGATTTGGAACCTTAATCATAGAGGTTTTGTTTTCATCATTAGCACTCACCTACATGTTGGGGGGGGCTCTCCCACAAAGTGTCTTGTGTCCCTAGAAATACAGCTTTTTCTCCTTTTTGGTGCTAGTTGTTAATCCAGAGGTCCAAGATGACAAAGATTCAAGAATAGTGCCCCAAATCAATGTTCCTTCAGACATTATCGAGCTCATCTTGCCAGGCTCATGCTAACCTTATTGTGTTTTTTCCCTTTCTGAGACCTCTTCATTTCTTCCTGCCATCTTCCTTTTATCAGAACCTCTCCAGTGTTTAGATATCTTAATACATGCCAGCATTCCAAATGTAGAAAGGATACAGGTTTCCTTGCAAGGATATCCCAAGTCCTGAATAATAAGGAGTATCTGTAGTGCTAGCTGGAGCTGGCTCATTCTGGCTTACAAGAGTCAATCATTAAATTTTCAGGATTTTTGGGAGCTAGTGAGCTTGAAATTGAACACAGTAGGAGTATTTATACCATGGAAATTGGCAAAGGCTACAAATCAAGGCTTATTTTCAGAGAGCCAGTTGTTAGATTTTTACCAATACCATACTGAGTATTTCATTCTTAAGAATCCCCAAATATTCCACATCAGTTAGCTAAAGTAAAGTTAAATGACTTACAGAGAATTACCACTTTACTTCATAAGCGAATGGAATGTTAGTGCCCTAGGAAGTGTTGAGAGATGGATCTCAATAATGGTGCTGGTCAAACTTTCCCTGTCAGGACTGCAGTGTGCTGTAGGGAAGAGAGAAGCATTGAAGTATCATGTCTAAGAATGCTAGCTCTATTACTTATTGATTGTGTGATTTAGAGCAAGTTATATAAGTGTGCTTTGTTTTCCTTATCTGCAAAATGGGGACTCTACTACTTATGTGACATAGTTGCTGTAAAGATTTGGAAAGCTAATATTTGAAGGCACTTTGAACAATGGAATAGAACAGAGTTAAATACCCAATAAATATCTTTGGAGAGAGAATAAGGTAAGTTTAAACGCTGGTACTACTACTTTCCAGTGTGATAACCCTGTTAAAGTTACCTAACTTCCTTACATTTCCATTTCTTTATATGAAGAATAATACTAGCTACTTCGCAGGTTGCAGTGAATTAGGTGGTTGGCATTCAGCATCCTCCTGGTCTTAGGACTGCAGATGCTGGAAAGCTAAAAACCTACACTTTTCAGACTCTTTGCAGCTAGCATTCAGAAATGAATTGAGTTCTACCACAGGAAGTACCTGTGTGGGGTTTGGAATGCAGACGCAGGGCAGAGACCAATTTTTTGTTTCTTGGCTTGTGTTGTTGGTAAACACAACTGTGGAGACACTGGGATTTTCTGCAGTAGAGAGCCAATGTTCATGACTGACTTCAGGAGTACTGAGAAGCAGCCGTGCTGGCTGGGGTGGCTCTCTGATCTTACTCCTTCAGACTGTTGCAGCGGGAGCGGCTCCCTGATTTCCACAATGTTGTTCTGGAAGTCATTACTGGTGACCCAGCCTTATAGCACTCCTTTAGCCCTTCTAATGATGTGCTCTGTGTTAAATTACTCACGTGACCAAAGAGGTATTTGTGTTCTGCAACTGAACTTTGACTGGTAAATAGAGCTTGGGGAGGATTTCATAGGCACATAGGACAATGTGCCTAAAATAGCTAGTATTGTGCCTGGCATACAACAGATTTTTAATAAATGTGAGTTCTCTTCTTTCCACACTTATCAATCCTCCTTACTCTATAAAAAAAAGACCCAGCTCACCATGGCTTGTAATCAGCATAATCTGTTTTATGACCTTTCTGTGCAGAGTATGGGAGAAATGTGAGGGTGTATTCATTCCCTGGGAAGCCAGAACATTGCTCTAAGTCCATTTGTATACATGTAAATCCTCAAAGGATGCTAAACAGTATTATAAGACTGTGATCTTCATGGACAGAACTTTAGGGTAGTTGCTGAACTCAGGCAGTAAGACCATCTTTTCTGGAAAATGACAGAAGATGACATTGCTTGGAAAAGTTTTCCATGGGACCCAAGATCAGTTTTGTGTTAATATATGACTATTCCTAGTGGAAGTGGTATTCAACTCCCAAATTATTTTATTAATTCCTTTTTAAAACATTGCTATCTGAGAATCTACTCAGAGTAATTATCAAAAGACAAAACAAAACTCAGTTCTCCTTCCTCTGCTCTTTTATTCAAGTCATTTTCAAGCTGTTTCCTAAACATTAGTAATTGTTTCAGTGATTAAAATGTCAGGAAGTGGGCAGGGTTGATGAGAATAGCCCCTGACCATACATACCAAAAAGCCATGAGAAAGAGAGCTAGATTTGTGAATACGACCTTACTATTAACACGGTGTATTATATTAACCTTGTTCCCAATGTAAAATGTGCTTAAAACACTGGTACTCAGCTCTTTTTGGTTTTGTTTCTGGCACCTCAGGCAACTGCTATTAGAGCTAAAAATTGCAAGAGTATTACAAAATGAAGCCCTGGAAATGAACTGGAGATGCAAATTGAAATAACATTATGGCACAAGACTCAGTGTCTGCTCCATCAGTCCTACGGGATGCCTGCTTTGCCTATGGGCATTGCATCTGGAACTGGGTCTCTCTCCTTGGTGGCATGTTTCCATGCTTACTCCTGGGCATCCTGTATGGGGGGGAGACGAGGGCTAGTCAGAGTGGGGAGAGTGGTTTTAACCCGTGTCTGGATTTTTATTCACAGGCAGACAGGTTCATGGTATTATTACAATGGTATGCAAGTTGCCATGAGTAACTTAACACTCTTGACTGTCAACATGACTGAACAACAAATACCTTTGCGCCTTAAAGTCATTTAAGCTTTGCTCATGGCTCAATGTCCTTCCCTATGCAGATGGTTTTATGTAAGGGAAGCTCATTGCCTCTTATAACTCAGTAGATCTGAGTTCTACTCCCTGTTCTACTTCAGACTTTGTGTCATAGACAGGTCTCTCAGACCCCATTCCTTTGTGTTTTTTAATTTATTTTCTCAACTTTAAAATGATTTACATACAATAAAATTCACTTTCAGGGAGAGAGTGTAGTTCAATGCATTTTAGTATACATGTGGATTCATGTGAAGACCACCAAAATCAGGGCACAGGACAATTCCATCATCTCTGCCACTTTTTACCCCTGGAAACCACTGATCTACTCTTCATCCTCTCCATCCCTGTTGTCTTGTCTTTTCCAGAATGTCATATAGATGAAATCATATAGTAAACAGCTTTCTGAGACTGGTTTCCTTTGCTTAGAATAGTGCATTTCAGGTTCATCCATGTTGTTGCATCCACCAGCAAGTCTTTCTTTTTGATTGCTGAGTAGTATTCCATGGTATAGGTATATCTATTCCTCCACTGAAGGACATTAGATTGTTTCCAGTTATTATGAATAATGCTCATTAAAGTTTTATGGGAATATGTTTTCATTTCTCTAATGCAGAATTTTTCAGTGACTGTATTATTATGTGAAAAATTTTAAGTGGGTAACTTTTTGGTGTAGGAGGCTGTCTTGTGCTTTGTAATATGTTTAGTGGTATCACTGGATTTACCTGTTAGATACCAGTGACATCTTCCGAACCAGTGTGACCACTAAAAATGTCTCCTCCTATTATTGAATGTTCTGGGGAGGGCAGGGCAAACATGCTCTCAGTAGAGAACCAATGTTTTAGGATAAAAACCCAGAAGACAAATTGCTGGTCCATATGGCAAGCGCATGTTCGCCTTTAAAAGACACTGCTAAGCTAATTTTTCAAGATTGTCTGTATCATTTTGCATTTCCACCAGCAATGCATGATGTCAATTGCTCCACATTTTTGTCAACATTTGCTATTAGCAGGTTTCTTACATTTTAGCCATTCTAACAGGCAGTTCCTTCATTTTAAAGTAAGGGATAAAAATACAATACTGTGTCAGATGTTACTGCAATTCATCAATATTTTCAGTTCTGTGATGCCTGTCACTTGAGAAAATTTCATTTCCTGATCCCATTAAGTTCACTTCACTTTGTAAGTTACCTTGGCCACAGAGTGGAAGTGAGCTGGGTCACTTTAGGATGGACACATATAAGAGCTGATGCACTCTTCTCTGTCTTCCCTTTTCCCAGCTGTGGCAACCAGTTATGTTCTATATATGGTGGGAACTTCATCAGCCAATGTCCTTGAGTGAAACTGACATAGAACAGAGTCCCCTGCCAAACCTCAAATGGACATGACGCATGAGCAAGAAATAAACCTTTGTTGTTTTAAGCTGCTGATATTTTGAGATTGTCTGCTACCTCATCATATTTAGTCTATCTTGACTGAAACAAATTCCTATGTGATAGACACATTGTAAGCATTTATGAGATAAGTGTGGTTAATGCATTTAGCACAGTTCTTGGTTCAAAATAAGTGCTCAGTAAATGGGTGCTATTATTATAACTATTTATTCTTCCCTGATCATCCTACCCCAGGGTGATTCTTCCATTTATAAAGACAGCTTTTATTCTCTATAGTGCATTAACAGAACTACTTCAATGCCTTCAAAGTACTCTGTGAACAGACTGGTCTCAAAGAGACAGACTGCAGCAAGCACACATTTTATTGGCCACCTGCCCATCAAGTGTGCTTTTACATCATCCAGGGTTCAAGAACACAGCATCACCGTGATGCTGCAAACACATATTCTTTTGGATGACAACAACATCAAGTCATTTTACAGCCTGTCTCCCTTAGGTCATTGAATGTTCTGAAGGTCTTTCATTGGTCAGCTAACCTTTTCACATATTCTGTCTACTTACCCATTTTCCAAAAATGTAAAGAGGTATAAAAACACAATGGTTCCCAAAACTGATAGTGCATCAGAATTACCTGCAGGAATTTGTGAAATCTGATTCCAAGGCCTAACCCCACTGAGATTCTAAAGCAATAGATCTGAGGTGAGGCCTAGGACTTATTTATGTATTTATTTTTAAGAGGGAGAGAGCAAGAGCATGTGTGTGTCAGGGTCAGAGGTGGGGTTTGGAGATGGGGAGAGGGAGAGGGAAAGGGAGAGAGAGAGAGAGAGAGAGAGAGAGAGAGAGAGAGAGAATCTTAAGCAGGCTCCATGTCAAGCTCAGAGCCCAATGTGGGGCTTGGTCTCACATGAGATCATGACCTGAGCTGAAATCAAGAGTCGGATGCTTAGTTGACGGAGCCATCTAGGTGCCCTGGGCTTAATTTTAAAATTAATATTTTAAAACTATTTCTTAAGAGTTCTTTACAAAATTTTGATGAGTAGACAAGTTTGGGAGTCTTGTCATTAATTACAGAAGGGCAGGAAGTGTGATATCAAGCATCCTTGTAAGACTCAGAAAAACTCCTGAAATTACCCTAGCCATTTAGGAATGCCAACAAGAGTCCATCCTACTCACTTGGAAGAATTATGGGCAACCATAGCATTTTTTTCATATTATTGCCCTACACTGAAATTTATTCCTGGCTCTGCTTTAACTTGGAAGGGAGATCTTAAGCAGAAAACTTAGCTCTTTGGGTACCAAGATCCACATGTGCAAAATGGGTGAGACCTACAAAAACCTTTGACCTATTATCTTCTAAACCCAAACATTTATTCTGATTACCCAGCTAAACTGTTCCATGACTCTCTCCTTTTCTCAGGATTTTCATGCATGATATGGGCCCGGTAAATGTTTTTCAAATTTATAACTCTTCTTTCACTAACAAACAGGGTATCTGCCTAAGTGAGGGTCTCATCAGTTCAGGTTTTATTTGTGTATATGTATGTATGCAATTCTTATTTACTAGATCTCCAGTTTATTATAAAATGATGTAACTTGGGTTCAGCCAAATGGTAGAGATGCACAAGGCATGGCATAGGGAAAGGGTGCAGAGCTTTCATGGCCTCTTTGAGTGAACCACTCTCCCAGAACTCCCATGTGTTCACCAACCTGGAAGCTCCAGGTTTTGCTTTTAAAAAAATATATTTTTTATCATTACAAATACAACATATGATTATTATATAAGATATGAAAAGCAGATATAAATAACAGTAACATTTCATAATTCCAACATGCAAAGATACCCATGTTAATAGCTTATTTTCTTCATTTATTGAAATAAAATATACAACATATAGATAGCTCTGTAACCTTTAAAAAGTTTTCTTTCCATTATAACATGAGAATTTTCTCATGATTCAATATTATTCAAAATAGAACTTTAACCTGGCATAGTATTTTATTAGATAGTTATCATACTTATGGAACCACTCCTCTACTGTCAGACATCTTAGGTAGTTTCCAATTATTTTCCATTGAACATCCTGCAATGATAAATATTCTTTGTACATGTATTTTTATGTGTAGATTTCTTTAGAATAAGCCACTAGAATTGGAATTATTGGGGAGTCAAACACTGCAAATACTTGCAAAAGCCCTCTAACTGGTCCTCCTCTCTCCATTCTTTCCTTCCTCTACTCATCTTTCTTTCTCTCTTTCTTTTTTTTTTTAAGATTTTGTTTATTTATTCATGAGAGACAGAGAGAGAGAGAGAGAGAGAGAGAGAGAGAGAGAGAGAGGCAGAGACACAGGCAGAGGGAGAAGCAGGCTCCATGCAGGGAACTTGACATGGGACTCGATCCCGGGACTCCAGGATCACACCCCGGGCTGAAGGCAGTGCTAAACTCCTGAGCCACCAGGGCTGCCCACTACTCGTCTTTCTTACCATTGCCACGACTATCTTTCTAACACATGGATTTTATTCCCTTTCTCTCCCATTAGACTAGAGCTATGACAAGATTGCTATTCAAGATGGTGGTTACCTCCCTTCAGCCTCCCAATATTATTACAATGAGCAAAAAGGTACAAAGCAAAGAATTAAAGCTCTGGAAGATAGAAATGATCAGAAACCTGGAGGAATTTCTGAATGCTAAAGAACAAATGAGATAGGTTTGGCAGGAAGTGAAGACTACAGAACAGACCCAAAGCCTATCAAAAAAAAAAAAAAAAGACACCCTGCAGAGAGGAGAGCCAATTGCTCCCCACAGAATCCAGGAGAAATTCTGTGGGGATATCTACAAGTCTGAAGAGCAGGAATGGAATATAAAGATGTTCCTCAAAGCCATATCAGAGAGGGGAATTCTTTTAAAAAGGAAAGGCAGTGAATCAGGTCCAGGAGTGAAATTCACTGATGGTACCAATCTTTGAGTGACAGTGTATTAGCTATGTCTTTTATATTCTGTATTCTGATGCTCTGACATCTGAGGCTGGGCTGATCTGGGAGGGACTGCCACTCCAAAGGTTAGCTAATTCCTAAATACAAACAACTTGCCTTGTGAGTGTGCTTTTCCTATTAAACTAACCAACAGAATGTACACCTCTACCACCTCCTTTATGGGGCTTTTATGCTCCTGGGCCACTACTCATTGGCCCAAATTATCCCAGGGCTGGTACCAGACAACTAGGGACTGCTCCTATTCCCCAGAGCCTAGAGAAATTATTAAAATGATTTAATTCTAAACCTATTTACCTGCTTCCATGGTTCCTTTCCAAAGAAACAATAACAAATAAAGCCTCCTGCCTTCTATTCCCTTCTTCCTCTCTTCTGATGACAGACCCTGGTGCTTCCTGGTGTGGCTTTCCTTGGTGTGGGAATCTTGTTTGGAACTGTAACAAACTGTTTTCAATGGCAATCATCTCCTGATTGGTTGGCCTAACTGTACCTTTCTATTAATGCACTGTATTTTAGGACAAAGGCTTCCTTACTGCAATACTTTTGGTGTTCCCAACTCCCTGCCCAATCTCCTAGAGGAAACCACGCTTATTGGCATATCCAATAGGTTTTGGTAATAAAAAACAAATAAGTAGATAAAAGATCTATGCAGAAGCATGATGAAAAAGAAATGCTAGGTGTGCAAACATATAGAATAATACAATGGCAACAATTAAATCCTGTGGTATTGGGGCATGAAGAAATGAAAGAAATGAAAAAAGAAAGCATAGTACAGGCCTATGTGCACACGCAGGAAATTAGTTGCATTTTGAATTAGTGGGGATGGGTGATTTATTCATGAAATTGAGTAACTGGAAAATGTTAGATAGATCTCTTTTTCAAAGATAGACTAAAAATAATCTTGAGATGGATTATACATATAAATGTAAAAAAAATCCCACCATTTATTAAATTAATAGGATAATGTTTTTATAATCTTTTGCTAAAGGAAGCTTTCCCAAGCAAGAACAAAACCCAGAAACCACAAAGGAAAAGATTTACAGATTTTGTATCTTAAAAATGGAAGCTTTTGTACACCAGCAAAAGTCACTATAAACACATTTAAAAGACAAATGATAAAATGGAAAAAATATTTGCAACATCTAAAACAGAAAAATGGTTAATATTCATGATCTATATAACAAACACATAAAAATCAATATGAAAAAGACAACCTATCTAATAGAAAAAAAAGAGCAAGGGCTATGAATAGGCAATTCACATAAAAGTACAAAAGGCAAATAAACATATGAAAACTTGATGAACCTCACTAGCAATCAGGGAAATGCAAATCCAGTCAACAATAAGACAGCATTTTTCACCTATCAGATTGGCAGAAATTTTAAAGACTGATAAAATCCAGGGATGGCAAAGTTAAGGGGGAAAGAGAGCGCCTTATACTGATGTGGGAGGGAGACAGCTATGGGAGGACAATTTGGCAGAATCCTTTAAAATTACGAGTTTGTGACTTTGGGCTCAGCAAGTCCACTTCTAGTAACATAACCTATTATACTGCTTGCTCGAGTGCATAAAGGCATGGGTGCAAAATGATAGATGCAATAATGTTTGTAATAGTAAAGAAGTGGAAGCATTCTCAAGGCTCATCACGAGAGGCATGGCCAAATACCTTAGAAAACTTTCACAGTGGCTAAAAAGAAAGAATAGACTTATATGGCCTGACTTTAAAATAGATACCTGTCTTGGAGTGTTGGTTAAAAAGAAAAAAGAAAAAGGAATGAAAGAAACTTGCAAAATAACAAAACATGTATGGTATTATCCATTTATATGTGCATGTTTACAGTTATAAAAGGTATGTTCATATATTTAAGGTGTATATTTATACAAGTATATACATATATAAATGCAAATAAAGCAACTGACAAAAAAACTTAATAAAATCATAGTATTACATCACCATATCCCTTTTCATTTTTCCCAGCTGATCGTTTGAACCCTCATATCCCTTACTACAAGGAAATCCAGGATCTCATTTGTGGTTGCTCAGTCCTTGAATTGCCCCCAAACCCTTGGAACCTCAGGAATGCCAACTGTGAAGTGTGTGTGCCTGTGCATGTATGTGTGTTGGGGAAGGATGTCAATCTAGCTTCTAGATCCAAAAGATGCAGCTGAATGGGTCTGGCTTTCACAAGATGTCCCTGTGAAGACTGGCCTCCCACAGTGTGATCTGTGATGGTGATGCTTGGCTGTAATTATGCTCCCTGACCTAGGCATCCATACTTGGTACTTGAAGGAAGTACTCTCTTTGCCTCTTGAGCTAAGGTCAGCTGAGAATGAGGCTTTCCATGCTTAGCTCTCTCAATTCCTGGGCAACCAACTTTTAGGGCCCCTGCCAGCCAGAGAGCACTGAGTCAAGACTGGAATACTTCCAGCTCAGAGACACAACATTGCCACCCTCCTTCCTTCTCTCAGAAATCCACCAAGGGGTCCAGGCAAGTCTACCTTTTAAAACCTCAGAAGTCAAAAAATAAATAAATAAATAAATAAATAAATAAATAAATAAATAAATAAAATAAAATAAAACCTCAGAAGTCATTATGTATTCTCCTTTCCCAGAACAGAGTAATAGGTTAACACTTCTCTTAGAAAGGAGAGCTTTCTAGGAGAAATTCTCATGGGGTCTACCTTAGTTAAGGTACTGATGGAACAGTTTACTGATAGGACAGATATGATGTGCATTGCATAGGCCTGGAAGGAATCACACCAAACTGTTATAGTGGGTCATCACTTTGCAGGAAGGTGAGGACTAGGGAAAGAAGTATGATTATAGGGATCCCTGGGTGGCGCAGCGGTTTGGCGCCTGCCTTTGGCCCAGGGCGCGATCCTGGAGACCCGGGATTGAATCCCACATCGGGCTCCTGGTGCATGGAGCCTGCTTCTCCCTCTGCCTGTGTCTCTGCCCCTCCCCCTCTCTCTCTCTGTGACTATCATAAATAAATAAATTAAAAAAAAGAAGTATGATTATATTCACTCCATTATACTTTGAATGAACTAAATTTTGGGTTGATTTTATTTGAGGAGGACCAGTAAAATTGTGTATGCATACACACATACACATACATATTACGTATACATATTACATATATGCAAACCAACTTAAAGATAATTAAAATGTGTCTTTCTCTCACCTGGACCATTTCCATCATCTTACACAGATGCCATTATTCCTTTCAACTGAAAACAAACCCTCCCATAATCACCCTTCCCTCTTGGGCTATAACAGTATTTCTCTGCTGCCCTTTATAGCACAAGTCCTCAAGTTGTCTTTATAAATCATGCTAATGATGATTTCCCCCTTCACTCATTACTACTGCTCTCATCAAGGTCACTAATGGCCTCCATAGTGTTGATCGGGTGGTCGGTTTCAGTATTCATCACACTTGACCCATGAGCAGCTCCTTCCACTTCAGAGTACATTCTCCTGGTTTCCAGGATACCAGCACTTCTAGTTTTCCTGCTCCTTTGCTGGCAGGCAGATCCATCTTAGTCACCTTTACGGATTTTGCCTCAACTCTTTCCCATCTTATTGTTGGGTGTTGCAGGGTTCACTCTTTGAGCTTCCTCTCCAGTGTGATTTCATCAGTCATGGCTTTAAATACCATGTATGTTTATCATAGCCCAATATTTTACTGTTAGCCTAGACTGATGTTCCTGAATTCCAGACTCTATTGTCTATTCAATATCTCCACTTAGAACTGTGGTAAGTACGTTAAATTCAGCATACCCCAAACCTAACTCAGGATGTTCTCTCTCAAACCTGATTTTCTGGGATCCCTGGGTGGCGCAGCAGTTTAGCGCCTGCCTTTGGCCCAGGGAGCGATCCTGGAGACCCGGGATCGAGTTGCGTTGGGCTCCCGGTGCATGGAGCCTGTTTCTCCCTCTGCCTGTGTCTCTGCCTCTCTCTCTCTCTCTCTGTGACTATCATAAAAAAAAAAACAAAAAAAAAACAAAAAAAAAAAACAAAAAAAAAAAACACCTTGGAGTCCTCCTTAACCCTCCTTCTTCTCTTACATTCCATATGCAATCCACCAGCAAATATCTACCTTTATTTATCCTCTCAGGGACTAATGCAGTGCCTGGGTGGGATGCACTCTATAAAGATTTGTTGAATGATTGGAGTCTCCCTGGTAGCTCCCCATGATGAAGAGGATAAAGGCCCTACCACTGGTTATAGCATTCACATGCTTGGACAATCTGCCCTTCACTTAACTTTTCACATGTAACTCCTGTCTCACAGTGTCCTAAATTTCTACCAAAGTGAATTCCTGGCTCTTCTTCAAACAGGCCCTTCCACAACTCCTCATATTTGCTCTTTCTATCCCCCTCTCCTGAAATATGCTCCTTCTTTTCCTTATGACAGACATTACTCCATTAAGATCTCATTCATCCCCCTAATATCAGCTCAGTCCTCCTTGCAATCTGCATTCAGGTAACAGCCTCCTCTTCTGCCTCCCCCCCTTGTGCTAGCTTTCTCATTAGCAATCTAGTAGGATTTTCATTTTATCACATGAATGTACTGGCTTCTTACCACAGCACCTTGACCTTCCCATTGAACTGAAAGACCCTTCAGGGAGGGGCTCATGCCTTCGATATCTTTCTATCTTCCCTTTGTTTCAATCTCCAAAATCCACCCAGTGCATGGACTATAATAGCTGAGAGCTAAAAACCTATAGATGGGATGAAGGAAGCAAAGAAGATTTGCCATCTGGGATTTGAAGTGACAGCAGGTAGAGCGTTGGCCATGGGCTCCAGAACATCTGTCGTAGAGAGTTGGGCAGTGAGTAGAGAGGCAAAGATGTTTCTACGGCTTTTCTTAAAGTCACCTCATACCTTCCAGGAAAGTCCTCAGTCATGGGCAGGGACTGCAGAGCTTTAGCACATAAATACTCAAAATAGATTATGTAGGAGGTCAATAAAGGGGCTTTGTCTCTCCAAACTGTCTACCGGTGATGACCAGTCCAGTAATAGGGGGCGGGGTGGATCTCCCTATAGCCACTTGCACCGTCTCCAAAGTCCATTTCCTTAGAGTCATTTCCAGAGGTATTTTGAGTGTTGTGGGTAAATTTAGCAGTGTGGTCTTAGGCATAGATGAGCCTGAGTGGCTATAAAAAATGTAGCTGCCAACTACCCAAATTTCCTAAAGGAACAATCCTTCCCCCAAAGTAACACAAAGGTACAATTGATCTATTTCATCTTTAGGCAGAGTTCCATAAAGTCTTCGAATTACTACATTAGAATTATGTGAGTGCTTTTTTTGGAAATCAGATTCCTAGGTCCCATCTAGGTTCCCCTGAATCAGATCTTTGGGTGGAGCCGCAGAAGTTACATTGTCAATGAGCCACCCATGCTCCCAACTCTGAAAAACAGGAACACAAGGAAGTTTAAAGATTCCTTTCTTAAAGGAACGATGGCTAAATCCAACTCTGGGAGTTATCATGGTCAATTATATTCTTGAAAAAGCTGGAAGGATAAAGGAGTGAAACAAATAGGAAGTCTTTGGATAAAATTGGGGTTTCTCTAAATACTCCCTCATCTTCAAAAGGAACTATTCTTAGAGAGTGGGTCCCCAGAAAAGAGCCTGTGGGCAGAAGCAAGTGGGCTCACAGGGCTGGGAAACAGAACGGAAGTGAGAGCAGTTCTTGAGAGCATGTTATCAATCACACCCAAAGACTGGCAGGGATTCTGAGACGAGGAGACACTCTGGACACTTATTCTGTATACTTTCTTGCAGCCCATGGAACTGAATATCGATTCCAGATGCAAGTGGTATAGTGGAAACAGCAAGGTCTTTGGAATAAGAAAGACAAGGTTTTAATTACTGCTTTAGCAGTTACTTCTGGCTCAGTGAATCTAGGCAAGTTATTTTATTGATCTCAGCCTCAGTTTCCTCATCTGCACAACAGGAACATTACTGCTTGGCTGGCCTGTTGTGAAGATTCATGATATAAAGTGTGTAACGTCACCCACCATGACACTTGACACTTGGGAGGCCCCTGAAGTAAGACTTCTTATAGATTCATTTCCCTCGTCCCCAGTAAGAGATAATCAGACGCTGGTATTGATAGTAGAAGCTGAAGGAGGAGGAGGAAAATGAGGAGGAGGAGGAGGAGGAAGATGAGGAGGAGAAGGAGAGGGAAGAAGAAGAAGAAGAAGAAGAAGAAGAAGAGGGGAAGAAGAAAAAGAGAAGGAGGAAGAAGAGAGGAATGAAGGGAGGGAGGAAGGGAGGAAGGAAAGGAGGGAAAGGGGAGGGAGGAATAAAAGAAGGGAAAAAAGAGTGAATGAGAAAAAAAGTAAAAGAAAAAAGAAAAAATAGTGAAAGAAAAGAAAATTAGCTTGGTCCAGTTTGGTAGATATAAAATAAGTTATCTGTATATAAAATGTTCTACTGCATATTTCAATTAAAACCTTTAAAGGTCCATCATGCCACTGTAGATTGCTCCAAAAAGCTAGACAGTAGAGTAAGACTATTTTCTGCAGCTCAGAGTGAAATAATAGGGAAGTAAACATTAGAAAGCTTTTAAAGCATCCTAAATTGTTTTTTCTTCCTTCAAATGTCAAAATACCTGTCTCAATAGATATTTTTAAATTGCATTTCTTTTTCAAGATCCTTCTATCCCTAGTGTCTCGCTCAGGAATGAAAGAAATAACTTAGCCAGAAGCAGCACAATCTGGGATGGGAAGGGAGTTTAAATAAATGTCAATTTGACCATCTCCTAGATCTTGGTAGATATTGATTATGTTTTATCACTGAGTTTTGTGGAAACCAGAGAGAAAAATAATCTTTTGATATTTTCTCTTGCTCCCATTAGGTACTGCTATATAACAAATCATCCCAAAACTCAGTGGTTTAAAATAACAATTTATTATTGTCATTCATGGTTCTTTAGATTGACTGGGCTCAGCTGGGTGGCTCTCCCTTGGAGCATTTCATGTAGTTGCTGTCTCTGAAGGCTCTTCTCGATTTGAGAAGTTGGCTGGGAGCTCAGCTGGGGCTGTCTACCGGAAAACATAGACATGGCCTCTCCAGGTGGCTTCAGACTCTTGGGCATAGTGGTTGGATTCTGAGAGGGAAATGCCCCAAGAGTGAGCATTCAAAAGGCCCAGGAGGAGTCTACAAGACTTCTTATCTAGACTTGAAGTTATGCAATGTCACTTCTACTGCATTCTGTTGGTTACACAGGGCCAGCCAAGAATCAAGTGCACCTGAGTACCCGAGTATGCAAGAGAATGCCTCCGGGGAAACAGAGTTTGTTGGGAGGCCACTTTTGTAGACTAGCTGCCACATCAATTATCTTGTAATTAGACTTTTCTGTTGATAGGGCCATTTCTACCTTTACAAAGACATTTTAGCACAAATTCCAAATGGAAGTTTTACCTGCATGTACGAAAAGATTACCATCAAAGGTAATAAAATACAAGACCAAACATTGCCTGCTAAATAAAGCATCTGTGAAAGACTTTTACTAAATGGAGCTCTGCCACGGATATCCATCCTTTGAGAGTTTCTGACCCCAATCCCTAGACAGAAAGGGAATTGGAGTCTCCTAGCTACTAGGAGTCCTGAGGAAGTAAGCTGGCACTGATGAACCATTTATGTTGAGTACATTGGGCAAGTCACTTCCCCTAGTTTCTTCATCTGGAAAAAAAAGAGGGAGCAAATTAGATGATTTTTGGGGTCTCTTCCCTCTTGACATTCCATTCATAAGCCAGTGTCTTAGGGAACTCAGAGATAGAACATTTTAGTTTATGGTTGTAGTAATGCATTTTTCTAAATCACCTCTTTTTTATCTTTTGTTTTTTTTTTAATTTTTATTTATTTATGATAGTCACAGAGAGAGAGAGAGAGAGAGAGAAAGAGGCAGAGGGAGAAGCAGGCTCCATGCCCCGGGAGCCCGACGTGGGATTCGATCCTGGGTCTCCAGGATCGTGCCCTGGGCCAAATGCAGGCGCCAAACTGCTGCACCACCCAGGGTTCCCTCTTTTTTATCTTTTGGTTCATTCATGAGAATAGAGCAAGCAGGGTGCATTGACCCATGGCTCTTTCACAATATGATGGAAATCAACGTATAGACATGGAATCAGCAGGTGCTGGGTTTGAGTTGTGGGCTCTCATATTCACAGGAGTGAGACCTGTTCCCATTTTCTCAACCTCTCTGGTCTTTGGTGTTCTCATTTGTAAAAAATACTGAGCCCACAGTTTTCTAGGAAGGAATAAATGAGATGAACTTTAAGATCCTACTCCAGATCCTTTTATCACTGGGTTATTTTTTGTTATTGGGTTTTGCCTTTTAACCTCACTTGAATGGCTTAATGGTTATGGAGTACCTGTAGCTTTTAGTTAGCATAAATCTATTTGAGAAGTATCCAGGGTATGAGTAATACACATAAATAATAAATGAGTGAACTATATTTTAAAGCACAGCAACCATATTTGAAAATGTGGACTCAAGCCACAGTTTCAAACCAACCAAATATATTTATTAGGTATTCAGCATTTGTAAGGTACTGTGCAAGTCTCTGTAGAAGACAAGGTTTACATTAGGTCTCTGCATTCAAAGCTTCTTCCAGTCTACTTATCCATAGATTGCTGAATTGGGAGTTGGTTGACAGGCCAGTGGCACAGATCACTCTCCCTGCCAAGCAGAGAATTGAAAGCTTCCTTCTGCTCAGTGCATAGCAGACAGCTCAGAGAAAGTCCTGCAAACCAAGCATGAACACAAGGCCATTTCTCTTCCTTTCCATGTTTTCACAAGTAGGTCAAGAACAGTTCAGGAAAGGTGTATTTTTGAATTAGAAAATGGTTTCAACTGACCAAGACTCAAATTTGTCTCTAGCAAGAGGGATAAATAAAGGATACCAATGATTGTCTTTGGTAGTTAAAAAAAAAAAAAAGGGAAGAACCCAAACTATCACATGTACTACCACCCATCCATTACTAGAGAGGTACTGAGAACCCACCTGAGCAAGATGCTGTGTGGAGACTGAGGTGTCTTGAGTGTATGTGCGTGCGTGTGCATGTGTGTGTGTGCATGCACACAGGGGATTGGGTGAATAACACAAGGTTTTTAGGACCTCACAAAATGGGGAGATGAGACAGAACCTAAATAACTGTAAGTCAAGAAATTGCTAAGGATTATAAAAGCTCAAAGTTCTGAGGACTAAGAAATAACAGCAGTCAGATAATAGGAGGAAGACTTGTTGGGGAGGGAGGTCCCACTTTAGCCTGGCCATGGGGTAGAGGTAGCAACAGTAAGGAATTTGCTGTAGAGGAATTACAGTTTAGGAATGAAAGAGGAGGAAGAAAAGTCTGTAAAGAAGATCGAAGCCATACTCTAGAGCATTTTGAATACTGACCTATTGGGTCATAACAAAAAACATAACAGATGTAGTTTAAATGAGAAGAGAGTTTATTCCAGGCAAAAAAAGTCAGGGGGCAGGCAGTCCAGAGTCAGCATGCTGGCTTAACGACAGGTCTCCATGGAAGACCCAGGCTCTTTCCATTTGCTCTTCCCTGTCATTCGTCACAGGTAGTTTATTTTTTTATTTTTTTATTTTTTTAACCTCATGTTTGTCACCTCATGGTCATAACATGGCTGCTCTACCTCTGGCCTCAGGTGTGTGTCCTACAGGCAGGAAGAAGGGTTCAGGAAAAAGGGACATGCTGGTCAAGCCCCTCCGAAGACTCTCACTTACATCTCACTAGAAATTTATCCTGCCATCCCTAGCTGCAGTGGAGGCTGTATTTATATTTCTGCCTCTGTAGTCATCCAAGCTAAGGGAAAAATGATTTATCTGTCCCTTTTGAGGACACAGTTCACAGTGTCCACTATAGAACTATTGATGGTTTTGGAACACGGGAAAGATAGAATTGAAGCTGTGCTTCTTGATAATTAATTTGGCCGTAATACATAACCAAACTTGGAGAGAATGGTGACAGAAAGAAAGATGAGAAATCTAAGGCATAGAAAGATTAAGTGATGGATTCATAACCATTTGTATATTAATAAATAGTGGAATTGGGATTTGAATCTGGGTTGGTGGCTCCCAAGCTCTTCCATCCATCTTTCTAAGGACTCCAAGGATGTGAGCATTATGATTGAGAGGCTATAGGGCCCTTAGTAGAACTATTTCTTACATAGAGTCATAGGCATAAGCACCAAAGCAAAAAATCAAATTATTCATTTATTTCTTTAATCCTACTTTTAATTAGGTCTACCGGTGTGTTAAAAGCAATCCAGAGAGAGAATGTAATAAAGTGAAAAGAATGGGAGTTTAGAGAAAGGGACATGGGTTCAAATTCCAGATACTGTTCCTCTTGCCAATGGTATGATTTGGGGTTAGTCATATAAATTCTTTGATGTTTGGTATCTTTATATGTAAAATGGGAAGGAGAATAACAATGAAAGAGCTGTGCAAAAAAGATAATGTGAGTATGCCAAACACATGGCCAGCATGGCTTAATTAGCTGGCTCAACCTGCATTCTTAAATTTCTTCTCCTAGACAATTCCAGCTAGGATTAGTGGTGTGTCACCAATTAGACACAAGTGAAGTTGGCTATATTTCTATGTTTACTTTTCTGATATAGATTCCTTCCTTTTCTCCTTTCTTCCTGATGGTGAGCATGATAGCTGGAGCTGATATAGTTATCCTACCACAATAAGGAAAAGGCCATAACAATTCTAGTGGTTTCATCATGGATAAAAATGAACAACTGGACTGGCTCTAAAAGCGGCCAACCCTCAGACCTCTCATTATGTGACAAAAAATAGACCACTTGTTGAAGAAACTATGATTTCATTTTCTATTACTTTCAGTTAAAAGCCCTTAAAATTGATATAGCATATAAAAGCACATGGTGCTTAGCTAACAATAAATGATGCTTGTTACTATCATCATCGATATTATTGTTACAGTAAGCACTAGATAACAGCAAACTAATGTTAACTTGTAGATGAGAAGACTATAATCAATATATAGGAACAAATATGTGAAACTCCCATGAAAAAATGAAAACAAAGTCACCACTGAGGATTGAGAAAACCATATAACCAAGCTGATTTTGCAGGGGTGGAAACTGTCTATATATATGTTGGAAAGATCCAGGCTATAAAACTAAATCCAGGATTATAGTAAAGGACTCTCTAGCCAGATACAGGAACAGAACACACATGGCAGGGATGGAGGGAAGGAAGACTTTCTCCTGGAGAATTCTGAGCTCTGGCTACAAAATCAGTGCTCTGACTTTGGAAGAAAGATTGATTCTGTGGCTCTAACTTAAATTTAGTGCTTATAGGGATGGAGAGAAATCAAACTGGCATAAAGGGACTGTGATCTCTGGTAAAGAATTTAAAAATCAAGGAAGCCAAAGTCCATGGAAATGCATTCTCTAACTTTCAGAATTCTCTAACCAACTACTGAATGAGATGAATTGTTAATCTATAATGCATGTTAAATGTTCAGATTTTCATGAATCTAAAGTGTAAAATTAAATCCTATGAACAATAGGCACCAAGAACAGAAAGGTTATGAAAAACAAACAAACAATGCCAGTGCATAGCATAGCCCTCGGTATACATATGTTTGCTAAATAAGTGAATGATCAAATAAATAACGTAGGGTCATTCAGACAAAATCAGAGATTCTATATCCATGAGATCAATAGATCAAAATTTCCACCAATCTATTTGCCATTTATATCACTTTTATTTATATATTTTCAAAAATATTTGTTACAATTTACATAAACATATATACAGCAATAGAAAAAACAACTGATGGAAGAAATCTGCAGTTCAAGACAGTTGACTATGTATGTCTCCTGCTTCACATCCCATTACATGACACAAGGTATATGAAATAAGAACAAAATGATCACTGGAAAAGTATAGGGAGCTTGCCATGAGCAGATCAGAAAATTCAGGAATTTTTGAAAGGTTTAAGGCAGATGGTGATAACATCACTAATGGAGAAGAGGCTAAATAACCCACAACACAAATGGGAGAATGGACAGAACCAAGAAAATATGAGATATCTCAGTCAAATTCTGGAGGAGCCCCAAGGTCAGGGCAGGGAAAAAGTAAGAAGTAACTGCATGAAAGAGCTGTACCATCTAGAAGGCTGATGCGGCATTTGTCCCTGAGTAAAGCTGAAGGAATGGCTCAGTGATTAGGGTGAATGATCTATGACGGGCTCCCAGAGTAGGCACTAGGGTCCAAAAAATGCAGCATTGTGCTTCCAAGTAACTTTGATTGCATGGTGAGCCACTAACAGATAAATTCTCATACCTCCTAAGCAAAGGGCTTCCCAGTTACAGTCTCCACCACCCGTAAGGACCTAAGGCTTTTGTCATCAGAATCTGCACTGATTGTTGGAGAAACCATGATTTTTCCATGTGATGAAAACGCCAAACTTAAGATACAAATTCTGTTCATTGAGGTCCTGATTTATAAATGTGAACATTTAACCGAATCAATAATACAGAATGAAATATGATTATCTGAAGTGCTTTACAGGAGGAATAAACAGAAAAATCCCCTAGGAGAAGGGAGTTAATGCATAAAATAGAAAAAAATTTAAAACAAGTAAAATTAGCATCTTCAGAAATAATTGTGAGTTTCCTCCCAGTTTTTTTTTTGAAGATGAATCAGAATTCTTGAAAATTGAAAATATCATGGTGGAAATAAAATATATGCATATTTGTGAGATCTGAAAAAGCAAGATAAAGAACTCTAGCAGAAAACAAAGTAAAAAGCCAAAGAGATGAACTTCACATAGAAAGTAGAGAGACTGGTATGGTAGGCAGAATAATGACCCTTCCAAAAATGCCCTTATGTAATCCCTAAAAACTGCAAATATATTACCCTACATGGAAAAAGGGATTTTTGTGGATGTCATTAAGTTAAGGATCTTGAGATGGGGACAATCTCCTGGATCATTGAGGTGAGGTCAATGTGCAAAACTTCCTTAACTTAAAATGGGGATAACCATAATGCTCCAATAAACTCCTCATAAGTTGAAAATATTGTAAGTTGAAAATGCATGTAATGCACTTAACCTACCAAATGTCATAGTTTCGCTTAGCTTATCTTAACTGTGCTCAACACTTACATTAGCCTACAGTTGGGCAAAATCATCTAACATAAAGCCTATTTGATACTAAAGTACTGATTCTCTTGTGTAATTTATTGAATACTGCACTGAAAGTGAAAAAGAGAATAGTTGTATGGGTCCAGAATGATAGTCAGTATGATGACTGGTTACCCTCATGATCATGTGGCTGACTGGATGCTGTGTCTCACTGCCACTTGCCAGCATGCCAAGAAAGCTTCAAACCCACATTACTAGCCCGGAAAAGGTCCAAATGTGCAATATCAAGTACAGTTTCTACAGAAGTTGTATTGCTTTTGCACCATCATAAAGTTGAAAAATTGTAAGTCAAATATCATAAATTGGAGACCGTCTGTAATCACAAGGGCTCTTGTCAGTGAAAGAAGGAGACAGGAGCATCAGTCAGAGAGAAACTTAAAGATGATGTGCAGCTGGCTTTAAAGAGAAGGAAGGTGCCACAAGCCAAGGAATGCAGGTCACCACCAGAAGCTGCAGAAGGGAGCTGAGTGGCTTCTTCTCAGAACCTCCAGAAGGAATGTTATTCTTTGGACATCCTGATTTTAGCCTAGTGAACATATTTCAGACTTTTCAACCCCAAAACTATAATATAAATAGATTGTTTTGTTTTAAGCTCCTGATTGGTATGGCCATGTGTTACAGCAGCTGAAGAAATGAATCTACATGGAGAACAGTATCCCACCCCACAGCCATGTAGGGAGAGTTCAGGAGGAAAGATATGTGTTTGGGAGGGTAGGCTGCAACCAAATAAATATGTGAAGAAATGTCTCTGAGCTGAAAGGGACTTGAGTTTTCAGAGAAAAAAAGACCAACTGAGTCCTTATGGCAAAATTGTAGAAAATTGGGATCCTTAAGGATAAAGAAAAATCAGACAAGCTTCCAGAGAGGGAAAAGAAATAAGGCTGGTAGAAAGAAATTGTTATCATTCTCATCACTGAGTCCATTATTCATTTGTGTTCAGTATTTTCTGGGTATGGATACCACAGTCTAATCTCATACATATGCATGAGGAAGAAGAGCCTCACTGACAGAAGGCAGTTGTACAATTAGTGGTAGAATTGAGATTAAAACTCAGGTTGCCTATTTCTGAAACTTGTAACCTTAGTTGCTCACACCAAGCTTCTAATTTATAATAAAGAAAGCAGGAAAACAACAGACCAATGCTAACTACATAAGTATAAATATATTTATAGACACTTATATAAAGAGCTAAGGAATTGTGTTTTGAAGCTGGAGTCCTATCATTAAAGTGTGGGGCAGAGGGTCATGGCATTTTTAGATATACAAGAACTCATCAAGTTTACCATCCACATAACCTTTTCCGAAAACAAAATATCAAAAAAAGATAAAATTTCTGGTTGTACTTCAGCAAAACAAAGCTGAGAAACAGAAATATTACATAATATACCAATAAAATGAGCAATGATATCAATAAAACTTATAGTTAATACCAAGTAATTGTTGAAAATATGGCAGTGAAATTTAATGGAATTGTTAAGTAGGTATTCATAAAACAGAAGAGGCACAAAGTAAAAAATTAACAATCTGGAACCAAAATTGAAGATAATTTTAATAGTACAGAGGAGGCAGTAAGAAGAAATAAAGGAAAGATATAAAATAACCAGTGATACAACTCTTATGTTGTTTCAGTGAGGTGGTTGTATGTATTGCTTCATTTTTATGGAGAAAGGAAAATAATTTCTCGATGTGAAGAGTTTAAGGATGACCACAAGCAGAACAAAAATATAAGGTAAAACTTTCAAACTACCAAAAGGTAAAATGTAAAATCATCAAGAAAATATGATCAAGTATGGAAAACATGAATAACAAACATGTCCAATGTTATAAGTTAGGCCATCTGCTGAGTTTTTTCACTTAAGGATTCTCAGTTTGGAGGGGGGGAAACAAATAAAACAATCCCACTATATTTAAGGATAAATACCTAGAATAAAACCACATAAATAAGTTGAAAATAGGGCACCTGAGTGGCTCAGTCAGTTAAGTGTCTGCCTTCGGCTCAGGTCATGATCTCAGGGTCCAGGGAATGAGCCCACATCAGGCTCCCTGCTCAGCTCAGAGTCTTCTTGTTTGTCCCTCTCTCTCTGCCCCTCCCCACTGCTCATACTGTCTCTCTCTTAAATAAATAAATAAACAAACAAACAAACAAATAAATAAATAAATCTTTAAAAAAATTAGTTGAAAATAATAATAATAAATAAAAAAGACAAAGATTTATCAGGCCAGTGCCAGTCCAAACACAACTTGAGAGTTATTAGACAAAGTAGAATTTAAGACAAAAAGCATTATATACAAAAAGCACAATTCATGTTGATAAAAATGTATGTTCTAATAATATATTAAAAGGCTATGAATGCCCATAACCAGGAGAATACAATCGAATCTTTAAGCAATGCATGAGTTAGGAGCATTGATGCCCCATGCAGCTGAAAATCCATGTATAACTTTTTTAAAAAAGTTTTTTTAAAAAGATTTTATTTATTTATTTATTTATTTATTTATTTATTTATTTAGCACACATGAGAGTGGGGGAAGGGGCAGAGGGAGACAGAGAATCTCAAGTCAACTCCACACTGAGTGCAGAGCCTGATTCGGGGCTCCATCACACATCGCAAGCAAAAATCAAATCAGACACTTAACCAACTGAGCCACCCAGACACCCCTCTATGTAGAATTTTGGACTCCTCAAAAACTTGACTACTAAAAGTCCACTGTTGTTAACTAGAAGACTTACTGAGAACCAAAACAATTGATAACACATATCTCATGTGTTATATACTGTATTCTTACAATAAAATAAGCTAGAGAAAATAAAATGTTATTAAAAAAATCATAAGGAAGAGAAATACATTTACAGGACTGTACTATGAAAAATCTATGTAGACCCATGCAGTTCAAAACCTTGTTGTTGTTCAAGGGGTAACTGTATATAAGGAAAAAAAGGATAGTGAAAGGGGAGTTTTATTTGAAAAACAATTTTTTAATTGAATGAAGTAGACACAAAACTAAGGATATAGAGGATTTCAATAACACAGTTAACAATCTAGAAAGAACAAGAGAAAGAGAAGGGGGAGAAGGAAGACAGGAAGCAGTGATGGAAAGAAAGGATGGAGGCAAGGAGGTAAGAAGAAATGAAAATAGGAAAGACGAAAAACTGGGTTTCATACATTGAGTATCCTTGAAGGATAGATTCCTAGAGGTAATTTTAGTGTTTCAAAGGATCTATGTTTTAAAATTGTGAGTAAGCATTGCTATTTTGCCCTCCATAATCTGAACCAGTTTATTTTTTAAGTTTTTATTTAAATTCTAGGTAGTTAACATATAGTGTAATATTAGTTTCAGGAGTAGAATCTAGTGATTCATCATTCACATATAACACCCAGTGCTCATCAAAACAAATGCCTTCCTTGATCCCCATCAGCCATTTAACCTATACCCCTACTCCTCCCCTCCAGCAACTCTCAGTTTGTTATCTATAGCTAATAGTGTCTTATGGTTTGCCTCTCTTTTTTCCCCCTCCCATATGTTCATCTGTTTTGTTTCTTAAATTACACAAATGAGTGAAATTATATGGTGTTTGTCTTTCTCTGACAGCCTTTTTTTTTTTAATTCACTTAGCATAATACACTCTAGCTCCATCCACATTGTTGCAAGTGGCAAGATTTCATTCTTTTTATGGATAATAGTCCCTGGAATATATATACCACCTCTTCTTTATCCATTCATCAGTCAATGGACATTTGAGCTCTTTCCATAATTTGACTATTGTTGATAATGCTGCTGTAAACATTGGGGTGCAGGTGCCCCTTTGAATCACTATTTTTGTATCCTTTGGGTTAATATCTAGCAGTACAGTTGCTGGGTCATAGGGTAGTTCTGTTTTTAAATTTTTGAGGAACCTCCATACTGTTTTCTAGAGTGGCTACACCAGTTTGCATTCCCACCAACAGTATAAGAGAATTCCCCTTTCTTTGCATCCTCCCTGACATCTGTTGTTTCTTGTGTTATTAATTTTAGCCACTCTGACCAATATGAGATGGTATGTCGTCATAGTTTTGATTTGTATTTCCTTGATGATAAGTGATGTTAAGCATTTTTTCATGTGTCTGTTGGCCAACTGAGTGCCTTCTTTGGAAAATATATATTCATGTCTTCCACCTATTTCTTAACTGGATTATTTGTTTTTTGGATAGAGAGTTTGATAAGTTCTTTATAGATTTTGGATACTAAGCCTTTATCAGGTTTGTCATTTGCAAATCAGACAACAGAAAAATAAGAGGTATCAAAATCGGCAATGAAGTCAAACTTTCATTTGCATATGACACAATAGTCTATGTAGAAAACCCAAAAGGCTCCACCAGAAAATTGCTGGAACTGATACACAAATTCAGTAAAGTTGCAGGATACAAAATCAATGTACAGAAATCTGTTGCATTTCTATACGCCAATAATGAAGCAGCAGAAAGATAAATAAAGGAATTCATCCCATTTACAACTGCACCAAAAACCCTAAGATACCTAGGAATAAACCTATCAAAGAGGTAAAAGATCTGTACTCTGAAGCTATAGAATACTTATGAAAGAAATTAATGATCACACAAAGAAGTGGAAAAAATTCCATGCTTATGGACGGAAAAAAGTATTATTAAAATGTCTATAATACCCAAAGCAATCCCACAATTTAATGCAATCTCTATTAACATACCACCACCACTTTTCACAGAGCTAGAAGAAACAATCCTAAAATTTGTATAGAACCACAAAAGACCCCAAAGCAATTTTGAAAAAAAGAAAAGCAAAGCTGAAGGTATCACAATCCTGGACTTCAAATTATTTAACAAAGCTGTGAACATCAAGACAGTATGGTACTGGCAGAAAAACAGACACATAGATTAATGGAATAGAATAGAGAACCCAGAAATAGACTCACAAATATATGGTCAACTAATCTTCAACAAAGCAGAAAAGAATATCCAATGGAGAAATGTTCCCGCACCCATGCATGCATGTATATGTGTCTATACATATATGTGTATGTACAACATTACATATATGTGACTATGCCTATAGAAAAGTTTAAAAGAACACATACCGCTGAATCATCAACGATGACTTTCCCTAGAACGTAACACTTCAGACTTAATTTTATACAACTGTATATACATTTTTTTGCCTAAACTTGTAACATTAATTTCAAAATTCTAAAACTAATAATAGATAAATTAATCAAGGTGGGAGTAAGATAAGGTTATAATAGTAAGAGGACACTAAGGACAGGTGAGTTTACATAAATCCACACCTTTTGTTAGGTCAAGGTGGGCCATAAATCCGCACTGAGCCTCCTAAAAGTCAAAGCAAGAAGAAAAACATAACCAGTATATGATTACAGAAACCATAAGAATTATGCAAAAACGGTTGCCATATTCCCGAGAGGTACCATTTTCCCAGGCACTTTGGTCTAAGAGATATTTCTCCTGGGGCTTCATATAAAGCATTGATGTAAATAAAAACCCTACCCACAAGAAATACCATGATTAATTCGTAAGGCTACTTCTTAAACTGACCACATAGTCATTCATAAGATTAGTTCCAATGACAAGCAAAGTCCTTCCTCCTTGAGAGAAAAAAAAAATACTAGTGAATCTCAGTTAAGTTCTTCAGACAGAAACATTCCTACCAGCAGCACCATTGAAAAAAAATTACTATCCACTTGCACAAAGGGAAGAATAAAGGAATTAACAGCCAGTGGGACATCTGAGATGAAGCAAGCCTGTGCTCCTAAAAACTCCTCTCTCAAGAATTAGAACTCTTGGGGCACCTGGGTGGTTAAGTTGGTTAACCATCTGATTTCAGCTCAGGTCATGATCTCAGGGTCCTGGGATTGAGCCCTACACCTGGCTCTGTGCTAAGAAGGGAGTCTGCTTGCCACTCTCCTTCTGCCCCTCCCCCTGCTTGTGTTCTCTCTGTCTAAAAAAAGAATAATTAGAGATCTTTTTAAATCAAACCCATGACCAAGCTGGGTAAAGAGTATGATGACAACTTGCAGATGCAGAGCTTATTCATACCTACATATAAGTATATATGAGTAATTCATTCGTTTATGTTAGCAAGTGACAAATTTGTTCCTGAGCAGAACAAACAAAATGCAATAATTTATTACTCAGAAAAAAAATCAGGCCAATAAATTCCAACAAAGGGACTTCTGTTATCTTAGGATGTTCTGTGCTTAGTCTATTAAGGTAAAAAAAAAAAAAGAAAAAAAAAAGCATGTTTCATGCCAAAGTGATGTGAAATGTTTACCTTGCCTTGTTTTAGGGTGGGATGTAATTATTACCATCAATGTCACATTTGTTCCTTTGCCTTCCTAGCATATGAATTAAATTTGCTACTTCATGAAGCATGAAATTACCTTTTCAATACTAATTCAATAATAATGTTGAGTAAACCATGAGCAATTATCACTTGAATCAGGAAATACTGTCATCCCACCTCTGTCACTTTCTAGTCACTAAGAATATAGCTCTGTTTGCTCCCACCACAGAAGGAGATGACATTGATGGGATATTTCTAAATCAAGGTAGATAACATTCTAAGGGCTAGAATCCCAAGCCCCTTGCCTAGACATTTCCTGCATCACTGGACCCAACAGAATGGTTATGGAGTTGTCATCTTTATTAAGTAAAAAGAAAAACAAAAACAACTTATATAGCAGCAATGACCACAATAACCAAACTGTGGAAGGAGCCTCGGTGATGAATGGATAAAGAAGATGTGGTTTATGTATACAATGGAATATTACTCAGCCATTAGAAATGACAAATACCCACAATTTGCTTCGACGTGGATGGAACTGGAGGGTATTATACTGAGTGAAATAAGTCAATTGGAGAAGGACAAACATTATATGGTCTCATTCATTTGGAGAATATAAATAATAGTGAAAGGGAATAGAAGGGAAGGGAGAATAAATGGGTAGGAAATATCAGAAAGGGAGACAGAACATGAAGACTCCTAACTCTGGGAAACGAAGTAGGGGTGGTGGAAGGGGAGGAGGGAGGGGGGTGGGGGTGAATGGGTGATGGGCACTGAGGGGGGCCCTTGACGGGATGAGCACTGGGTGTTATTCTTATTCTGTATATTGGCAAATTGAACACCAATAAAAAATAAATTTATTATTAAAAAAAACAAAAAACCCCAACTTATTAAATTATCCTAGGTATCAGACATTGTGAAAGAATATAAAAGAGATTCATAGTTGCTTTCTAGTAAAATCTGATACTTTGAGTAGTCATAAAATCTTTTGTAGGGATCAGGGAATCAAATCACATAATTCTTCATAAAAATATAATAATGATAATAATAATAATAATAATAATAATAATAATAGTGATAGTAATCTGATAGTAAGTATGGCAATATTAATAGGAAAATCATAGCTACCCTTGAATGAGCGCTTCCTATTTTCCAGGCATTTTACTAAGTGCTTCATTAGCATTATTTTATTTAATCCTCACAGCCTTTCTATAAGGTATAGATGACAGAACTAAGGCTTATAGAATTTCAGAAGTTTCCCCAAGATTACAGAACTATACAGTGGCAGAGCTGAGACTAACACCAAGATCTGTCCGAGCATACACTTAATTCTCTTTCCACTCTTCCATACTAGCTGAAAAAGTCTCAGAATACACCAAATTGACAACTATGCATTTCTGTAAGAGATGAAAAATCAAGAGCCAAAAATTCTCAGGTCTCTGATTATAAATGTTTGCTTTGGCAGCCTTGCCTAGAACTAATGCCAAGGGAGGCTGAAAAGTACCCCCTCAAGATTCAATTCGAGGATTTAGGCAACATTCACATATTTAGTACATTTTCTTTGGGTTAGTTGCTATTTTCTAAATAGTGTGTTGAGTAAAATTATGTGGTCCCTGTCCCTGTAGAGCTTATAGTGTAAAAGGGAAGGCAGGTGTCATATAAATAATTACATAAGTGAAGATAAAATCAAACTGTCATTATTGCTTCAAAAGAATGGTAAAGGTTCAATAGGAGATTATAATATGGCTGTGGTAAGGAATTTTGATTTTGTCTTAAACACTACAGGAAATTTTTCAAAGGTGTGAATCAGTGCTAGTGTTGGAGGTAAGGAAATTATAATTTAAAAATCTCTAGATAGAGAGAACAGAGGATGAAGTGGAAAGTAAGTGCGTGTGGGGGAGGGCAGCAATACCAATGAAAAGATTATTAAATTGTCTTTGCAAGGGACAATGGTCTGGGTTAGGATAAAGTTGGGAGTATATAGAGAAGTGAAAGGATTCTAGAGATACATGAGGTAACACTGACATTAGGCAAATCACAAGTAAATCATTCTTACAAAATCAAGCCTAGACTGGATTCTCACCAAAAAGTGATTTTCTTTCTTCTGACTTGTGATGGGGACTTGACCCATTTACTTGAATCTTAATTGATTTTGAACCTGCTTAATAGGCATAAAAAGTCTGTTTAATGGAATGCTAAGTGTTTTTTTAATGTATTTTTTCTAAGTAATTTTAGCTAAAATCAAGAGGCAAAAACTATTTTCAAATTGGCTTACTTTATGGTTGAGAGAGATATGGACTCATGGGTCTCTTTGATGTACAGAAAGAAACTCAACCCATAGCTTCTGCTCCTCAACCAGAAAAAAAAAAATGAGACACTAGTGATGGTTTTTCCTCAGTGTTTCTGGCTCATGCAGTGGTATATATATTCTTCTCTTTTTTTCAGCCTATCTAGAACAAAAGCTCCTCATACCAGATGCCTCCCCTAGATGGCTCACTTATATCTTATACCATACCATGTATACACTGTATATACTACACCTGGCTGGATCATCCATGAAAGGACAACAGATCTATTTTTTATATCATACTACTAAATCTAAAAACAAAGTTAGCTCACTGCCTTTAAGTTATATTTAAGTTAAATATTTTGTGTTTTACCAACTGAGTCACAGCTGTATCTCTCTGTATGTATGTATGTATCTAACTCTATCCCTACTTCTCCCCCATCAACTTTTTCTCTATTTCTTTAAGTCACAAACAGACAGTACCAGTGAAGAATGGATCCACCTTTATAAGGGTCCAAATAGATCTACCCTTTGTCATGGTCCAAATAAAAGCCAGATAAAAATAAACCTTTAACATAAAGTTCTCACATTTTTCATAAACTTGGTCTTAAATTTCTTTCCACAAACTGAGCTACTCTTTATCCCTCATTCTTACAACACATGCCTTTCCTCGTGCTTTTATTATTAACTTTACTCCACTCTTAAGATTTCATACATGGTATCACTTTCTGGCTACTATATCAGTTCTTTTTCTTGGTCCTAAGTGATGTTTCTGTCTTATAAATGTTACCTGCACCCCGATGTTTCTAGCAGCCATGTCCACAATAGCCAAACTGTGGAAGGAGCCTCGGTGCCCATCGAAAGATGAATGGATAAAGAAGATGTGGTTTATGTATACAATGGAATATTACTCAGCCATTAGAAACAACAAATACCCACCATTTGCTTCAACGTGGATGGAACTGGAGGGTATTATGCTGAGTGAAGTAAGTCAATCGGAGAAGGACAAACAGTGTATGTTCTCACTTATTTGGGGAATATGAATAATAGTGAAGGGGAATATAAGGGAAGGGAGAAGAAATGTGTGGGAGATATCAGAAAGGGACACAGAACATAAAGACTTCTAACTCTGGGAAATGAACTAGGGGTGGTGGAAGGGGAGGAGGGCGGGGGGTGGGGGTGAATGGGTGACGGGCACGGAGGGGGACACTTGACGGGATGAGCACTGGGTGTTATTCTGTATGTTGGTAAATTGAACACCAATAAAAATTAATTTATAAAAAAATAAAAAAAAAATAAAAAAAAAATAAATGTTACCTCAGTTTGCTTAGAGTAGGAGGTGAAAGGGGAAGAAGCAGAACTGGGATTTCATGTGTACCCAGAGCCCATGTCCTTAACCACTGGTAAACTACCTCTATGAATGCCCCCTCTACTCTAGCCTGGCCTCTCAAACCTTCTTTTGTGGGTCCCAGGTAAGGAGGAACTATCCACACATAGTTGTGTATGTATAATGAGGGCTCAGCCCAGAGTCAGCTTCTAGTTAGTGCCGATTACAAATAATGATGTGGAGGCAAAGGTCTACCGAAAGAATAAATGCTCTAAGCTACAATGTTGGTGGACATTCTTGTGAATATGAGCACCAAGAACTTGTAAGTTCTCCCAGGCTTTCTGATATCCCAGCTACAACACCCATGCACTTTTGTGAATCTTAGTGCAGCAAGGCTAAAAGGAGAAAGAATTATTAGTATCCTGTGTTAAAAAACTTTGTTTCTTGCTTTTGAGTAGATTTTAAAATATCATGACAACTCCTCCACATGTTAGAGAAGTTTATTTTAAAAAAGGAGTTAGAAGGGGCACTTGGATGGCTCAGCTTGTTAAGCATCTGACTCTTGATTTAGGCTTGGGACATGATCTCAGGGTTATGGATCAAGCCCCTCCTCAGGCTCTGTGCTCAGTGGGGAGTCTGCTTGAGATTTTCTCTCTCCCTTGTCCTCTGCCCCTCCCCTGACCCTCGCATATGCATTCCCATACACTTGTATGCTTTCTCCCTCTCTCTCTCTCTCTCTCTCTCTCTCTCTCAAAAAAAGAGGGAGTTAGGAGTCTAGAATTTACTCTTCATACCCAAATTCAGGAACATTCTACAAGGCCAATGTAAGAAGAGAACACGAGTAAACTATGGCAATATTAATAATGGTGATGATGATGTCATCATTGATGACAGAGGAAGCACACATTTATCAAGCCCTTATTAGGACTCACTAGAAATAGATTCACCCCCTCATTTCATCTTTGTAATAATTTTATAAAGCTCAGGTATACAGTCAGTATAAGACAATGTTGCCAAGAGTTTATGATGAAGTGGGGAAATTTAAAAATTAGGACATAAAATCCTTTCTTTTGCAAGAGAAAAACCAGTTATTGGAAAAAAATATGAGAGAAATATAGTATAATATTACTAGTGGTCAATTCTCAAAGGTGGGATTATGTGTACCTTTTCTTCCTTTTTTTCCCTTAATTTCTTGTCTCTTACAAATCCTTGTTACTTCCCCATTGGGAAAACACATGAAAATCTTATTTAAAATAAATAAATGCTGTGTAATTTCTCTTCTGAAGATAATGAACTAGAAAATATTTGTGTGAACCATCTTTGGGGGTCTCCAGGGGACCTAGGTTAGATTTTTTTTCTTCAGCAGGTTGAAAAACCATTTCCTACCATTCTTTCTTGGAGGCACTACTTCAAAATTCTCCCCAAAAGGAACATAGCTGTAGGTGTCTCAGAGATGGAAAGATGCTCCTAGTGAGCCAGAAGTGCAGGATATCAGGAACCTCATGTGTGTATGGTGATTTATACTCTTCTCAGTAACTTCATTTTTCACCCTTTTCCCCTTGTCCCTCATAAGACCCCTAGGAGATGGCAACACCAGGCGCTGTTAATATCCTTGTTACCAAAAGCCAGGGGCAATGAGAACAGCTCTCTGGCCACAAAATAAGCTAGTAAACATGTGAGACTGGGCCCAATCTCAGCTCTTAATTCAGTGCCCTCTTTAAGGACAATGGCTATCTACACAGAGTCCTGCTTACCCTTGGCAGGAAAGATAAGCCAGGCCATCAGCTGTGTGAAACGTTGATGGATAACGGTTCTAGGTAAGTCTGCTATAAATTCACTATGGTGTCGCCTCAGAAAAATTAAAATACCACCTGTATCACACTCTTTGATCCAGCCATTCATGCAATACTCATTCATTGCATGCCAAGCACTATGAAAGTTCTGGGGATTCAGCGATGGCTGCCTACCGTAGGGAATTAAATCTAGTAGTATAATATAATGGAATGAGAGATGTAAAAGAGACATAACAAGTTCTCAAAAAAAAAAAAAAGGGCGTGCTGCTCCTCATTCATTCTACAAATAATCATTAAGTGCCTTCTTGCTGCCATGCTTTGTGTTGGGTTCTGGGATCCACAGTAAAGAACATGTGATCTTTACCCATGAGGATTATCATGTAATGGGGAGGACAAAATTATATTGATCATACAGCCCTAAATTAAATCAGAAATGAGATAAATGTGGCAAAGGATAGTTAATGAGTGCTTTAAAAAGCATATGATCTACACATGATACTTACTTTTGATTTAAGGGAAAGTTTCTCTGCAACCCTCTACTGGAAACTGGAAATTTTGTAATTCCTTGAAGGCTTGGACATTCTCAGGATAGTTTTCAGATGCTGACTGAAAGAAGCCTACCTGATAATGCTTATCCATTAATGGTAATAATTTGATAGACTCACTCTTTCTTAACACACTGCTGCTCTGTTTTCCCCTCTCCACCACTGCATAGAGTAAGTACTTATCCTCTTGCCCTCAGTTTATGGATGGAATGTAAAGTTGGAATGTTCCTCTCTTCCCAAACAAGCCAGGCACAGAGTTTTTTTTTTCCTCCTGCAATCATATCACATTATTCATAGTAAAGCATTAGCTCCTAACCTGAAGCATCCTCCGCTAAGGGTAACAGATGGCATCAGGACGCCTATGCTAGAAGGAGTGGAAACCTGATTATACTCTTTCTAATTTTTTTCCCCTCCTACATGAAGCACGCTATAGCCACCTCATCGAATATGGTGATGTGTCAAAACTTAATTAGCCAACACTTGTACCCCATCTACATTATGTTAGAAACGGTTTTCAAAAGCAAGAAAGAGCTTAAAATATTCTGGCAGGAAGGGAATTCTTAGGACACAAAGAGAAAGAATAATGCAATAAGCTATTTTATATTACAAAGGGCTTAATACTTTCTTAGATAAGCTGAAGCAGGAGGAAATTTCTTGGTTCCTCAGATGCAGTAGGGTTGGCATACCTTCTACACAAAAATGGGAAGTGCTGGCAGGCCTATATACTTATAGGACATCCAGGACTAGCATATTTGAATGAAGTACAGTTCCTGTGTATTGGACATGCACCATAGGGTGACCAACCTATGGCTTGTCTGGAACTGAGAGGGCTTTTGAGATATAATAATTTCAGTGCTAAAGCAGGGGAAATCCCAAACTAACTGGATGTGTCTGTCACCTTCAATCCATGTAAACAATAGTCATAAAAAAAACTTTTATTACAAACTTAGGTCATGTTGACCAGGCCAGTGGTTTCTCATTTGGAGGAATGAGGCTGACTATTCATTGGAACCTCAGGAAAGGTCTTTCTTGCTCCTAACCTGGCTCATCTATTCAAATCCTGTCTCTGTCATCTTTCTTCTCTTCTGCCCTGTTGCCCATATCCTAGCTCCCACCTGGCTGAATATAGTCAATTGCTCACAGCAGCATGAAAAGAGTCTCAGGTTTATCTTTCCCCTGTTCACAAAGTAGGCCCAGAGCTCCTTTCACATTTTCTAGAGGTTTTTAACCAGGGGACAGAAAAAAAAATGAGATAAACATTCAAAGTGACAAATAGCCTCAAAAATCTCACAATAAAAATATACTTTGGGAATCTTCTCACACATACATGGAGTGAGTTCTATCCTAGGGTCCTTATTTGCTAATTGTGTGACTGAGAGAGTCGATCCCCTTCTATTCTATCTCCAACCTCTCTTGGTCTCTTCTATTTGCAGATTTGGCAAAGAAGTCTCTATGTTAGGCTCCCTCCACTTCCCATGCATGGCCGGGTGGTGGTGGGAGGATGGGGGGTGGGGGCAGTGAATGTACTACAAACCACATAGATTTTAGGGTTCTCTGCCTGTGCAGATCTGGTTTCAGATCCCGACTCTGCCAGTTTTTAGTTCAATATGCTTGGAGGAATTACTATTCCTCAGTTTACTTGCTATATTGTCACAGAGATATAAAAAGTATCAAAAAGTATATTTACATGTTGTCAACCTTCTATGGAAGTTGCTTTGTTTGCTCTGATGTTCAGCATAAGAGGTAATTATGAGGCACACGGGAATCTCAACAATCAGAGAAAGAGGCAAGGAAATTTCCTTTATTAAGGCAAGGAAGTGATTGATGATTTGCCCCAAGATTGGAAATCCAAAGGGTTACTCATCTGTGTCCCAGAAATTTCTGTTGGTTTTCCCCTCTGTGACATGGAGATAGTTGTAGAATTGGAATATGAGGCCTAGGCAGGGAGTTAGAAGAGATTGGGCAAACAGTTCACACTGCATCTCATGTGGGGATTATTTCTCCTGACCTCACCAACTTGCAAGAATTAATTGAAAACAGATCCAAAAGCACGGGACACAGATCATGCATGGGGCATAGACCATCCATGAGCATTGGTTAAGTTGGGCAGACTTCTTTTTCCCTTCTGATCACATGGCTAGTAAGTAGCATTTCCATTACTCCCTTGCTTCCCTTCTTCCTTGCTTAGAATCTATGGTCCATCACCATGATCAGCCTCTTCCCTACAGCTCAATTCCTTTATCACAGTCACTTGCCACACCCAATAGCTGGCTGGAACTAGCTCTCCACCTACCTTGTTCCTGTCCCCAACTATAGAATGAGTTTAGATTAAAAACATACAACTATATTTTCATTTGTAACCATAACTCTCAAGTATGCCCTCAGGACTCCCTAGCAATGCTTTGGTCAATTTACGATCCACATTCAGGGATATCTATTTTATAACTCCTCCCCACCCTCCTCAAATTTCTCATTCCCATTCTGCTCTCTGTTGACGACCTGATTATTTGACTGATAACACAAAACAATTAGACATGGAGCTACTTCACCTTCCTGTAACCAAATCTACTTCCCCAGCCCCATCTGCATCTAGACTCTCTTCATCCCTCCAGTTATGGGGGTGAGCTGTCCTTTCACCCATCTATGGCCAGCACCTCCTTTTTGCACTGGATCCCTCCTTCTCTTGCCTAAAGGATGACTTGACACTTACAAGGAGCTTTGTCTTTCCTTAGCATTACTGGTGAATTGGATTATTCCAGTTAGCATATGATTGTGTTCTTTTATTTTTTTAAAAGATTTTTAAATTTTATTTATTCATGAAAGACACAGAGAGGGAGAGAGGCAGAGACACAAGCAGAGGGAGAAGCAGGCTCCATGCAGGGAGCCTGATGTGGGACTGGATCCCAGGACTCCAGGATCGCACCCTGGGCCAAAGGCAGGCGCTAAGCCACTGAGCCACCCAGGGATCCCATATGATTGTGTTCTAATATATCCTGTCTGAAGTAAAAAACAACCACACCTGTTTTGAGCCTCATTGCTCTCCAACTCTCTAACTTCTCTCTCTCTCTAGTATGTATATTTTGTATCTATATCTATAAAGCATACACACACACACACACACACACACACACACACTTCATTTAATATCTGTTGCTGACAAGATCCCCATCCAGGGCTGCAGGACTTATCCCCCCAACTGCTCTGAGTGCTACAGCTGGGAGTCCTTAGTTGCCAGCTCTTTCCCAGAATTGCTTTTAGAGGGGAAGAGCCTCCTGCCTAAGGTCACAGCACCTTCCAGAAAGCCCTCAGTCAAGGACTGGCCTGTGCATTGGTCTGAAGGTGAGGGCCCTCACATTCCAAAGAGGGATCTCTGAAGGGCAATCTTAGCTTCAGAGCTCTCCATGGGTGCACCTACATTGCAACCCAAGTTCTGCTCAGTCTTCCTTCCTTTCCCTCACAGGAGTTAAGCTTGAGAGCTGTCTTCAGGCAACTTCCTGCACACAGATGTTCATCTCCGAGTCTTTTCCTGTACTATCTTCATTAAAATATAAGTTCCATCAGTGCTGGGACTTTATCTGTTTTTCAGTCATATGCCAGAATTTAGAACAATACGGACCTGGTACATAATAGTTTAGAACACTATGTATCTGCATAGCAGATGCTCAATAAATAGGGGTAAATGAATGAAAAAATGGCAGAGCTGGCATCATACCCAGTTCTGCAAGATTCAAAGCCAGTGCTCTCTGCCCCACAAACACTACTGCAAAGACACTTTCAACTTATAACTTTGAAATCCAATTCAGTTTGAAACTCTGCCCTTGCTTCCGCATGCACCTAGTACCAGATGAGACTTGCAGTTAGCTAACACACAAAGATTAATTGGAAGAACTCGTTCTCACAAATGGTAAACCTGAGGGAGCTCATGTGTGGCCATGTAATTACTGTGGGGGCATTGACACATCAGAAGGCCCCTGGAGGGTCCAGAATCTGGCTCAGCCTAAGAGGTTCCCATCTTTGAATTTCCTTGGGCCTCTGTCACTTGAAGTCAAACGACATCATTTTAACAAATTTTGAAAGTGTGAATAATTTCTCCTTTTCTTCTGCCTTGGTATGTAAACCGATATTATAGACTAGAATATTTATCATGTTGACAGCTCCCGCCTGCTAGATTAGATTTTGTTAAGAGCTGAGTTTTCCCCTGAGAGCATTCAACTCCGTATCTTCCTACTCTTGCCTTCCACTTTAGACGCTTTTGATACTAGCTAGATCTACACCAGAATAAAATGGGAGGCAGCCAATAGAAATAGCTGAAGATATTGGCCACCTTCATTTCAGACTAGTGGAGAAATACAAATTCAGTTACTAAATAAAAAGCCACTTCAGTTAAAGAATGATGCTGTATCTTCCCAATGGCTCCTGTCAAATCCACTGGATTAAAACTCGCAGCACTGCAGCTCATATTCCAGTGATGTGTTTAGTACTTACTTTACCAAATCACTAGGAAAGCTATGTGCCATGACATCTGTCCAAATGCAGAGAATCAAACTCTGATTATGCAAATCTGATAGCAATGCAAGGACATTAGTGAGACAGGCTACTTTCACTGAATAAAATGTCCTTGGCTTTCCTAAGTAATTTCTTGACTTGACTTCATCTGGTTCTCTGCAAAAGCCAGAGATAAAGCTGTCCTTCTGTTTCAGGCAAGACCATAACTCAAATGAATGCATGCACGAGCACACGATGTTTCAGAGCAGCCATGCTAGCTTTGCCACAGTAGGAATAAATGTGCAGCCATTTCCTTGTCACAGGTGAGATGGAAGACGGGAGGTGTACTGAGATACTCTTTCCTGGCTTTGTTAAAGATAAAAATCATTTTCCCAGGTAAAGCAATACCGAATAAGACTGGATGCCATCTCTGTTTCTGCAAAATTGTAGTAAAGGGGAGCTCAGATTTCTCTGAAAGAAGAGGTCAGGCCTGCAGAATTATTCACTATCTACAGACTGAGCATGGAGCTGCCTATCATGATTTCAGGAAATGAAAGCCACACAAGGCAGGTGGAATTCAGAGGTAAACACTATCAGTTTGAAAGAGGGAAATATGGTGTCCTCTGCTCTTTCTACTGAGTTATTTTGAGACATAGGAAGACAGTGGAGAAACACAGACAATATTAGAAATGAAAAGCAACCCCCTTTAGAAGAGCAAAATTACAGTGTCAGGATGAGACTGAACCTGTCAATTTCCAACCATCATTGAAAGGACAAAGAGCCCATTTCAGGGAATCTTCTACAGATGTTCTTTTGATAGCTGTTTCTTTAATTGTCAATTGGGGGCTCAGCTTTTTATAATTTGGTTTCCCAGGAAAAGCATCATCTTCTCTTAGGAGAGTAGTTAGTACCTTTGAGATTTGTAGAATTCACTCTCGTGCAACGTGCTCATCTCACTGATGTTAACTTCAGAAGGTAACAAGAATGTGGAGAATGACCCCTCTCCTCAACAGCCTGCAGGAACTCATAGACCCCTCCTGTATTTTCAGTGCATGGGGTGTTCTTAAATTACTACAACTCCTTCCACTTTGCATGCAATTGAGAATATTTTCTGCTTCAATGTTTGAAATTATAGTTCTGTCATAAAATGTGGCCCCTTGCTGTTTTGCTTAATCCATATGCTCTCTGTTGTCCTTTATTTTCAAATACTGGTGACTGAGCTATTTGAACCAGACCCCAGTCAGAAGCAGGGTGACAGGAATTAACAGTAGAAGGGAAAGCTCAGGTCCTTTTGTGGGTTTGGGCTGGGAGGGTGGGGAGAAGAGAGGCTTAGGGAGGGGTGGTGATATCAGAGGGGAGACTTAGAGACAATGCACAGAATCCCCTTTGATCCTACCCTTAAGCTCTTTTGTAAAACCTAATCTCCAAAGATTTTAGTTTAATTTGGTTATAAACAAAGTATCTTTCTACCAATGGTAATTAATAAAATTAGAAATAAGAGAAACAGACCAGCTGGTTTCCCTCTTCTTAATTAGGTACCTCTGATTTATTTAATTATTTGTTTGGCTCTTCATTCTATCACGTGTCATTCCACAAAAGACTTCATATGGCTTACAGGGGAAAAAAGTTATATATAACAAAAAATATCAAAGCAGGTTAAAGACAGAATAGAACGGCAGGACCCAGAGAGTAATTCAGCAGGTTATAAAGGCCCACTAATTTTATTACAGGTGAAAATTTGGCTCTGAAGTTCTTTATACTTAAAAGGAAATGAACAACACAGTCCTCGTGGAGAAAGAAGGCGCGTCAATTGTGCAGAGGGAGCAAGGCTTTTCCTAACACTTGGTGTTAGTTAAAGAAATTTCTTACTGAGGGCTTCCTTCAGGAAGACCCAATGACACAATGTCCTTTACAAAATGAAAATGCCAGCAGCGATTTTAAGGGTAGATCTTCCTCCAGATTGTTCATAAATTTGAGTTTTGTAAGGCAAAATCAATCTTAAGGGTGTTTGTCACTGAGGGGGTCGGGGGGAGACAACAAATTTTGGTCCTAAGGTATCACCTTTCAATTTATCACTTTTGTCAACTGTGGATTGTTTCACGTGAAACTTTCTCAAATAAAGGCCAATCTCAGTTGCGGAGAGAATGTAGTAGAAACCGCAGACCGCAATGCAACTTGGGCCAATGTAATGTGGGTAAAAGTGACAATGGCCCAGTTTTGCACCTAAGGCTTATGTGTGGCATTGTGTGCTTCCACTTCCCCCTCTGAGAACTTCTGATCTCAACTAAAAGGTCATGCTTTAAGTAGTTGCTGCCCTGTTAGCCTAAGACACAAAGCCTAGCTGGCCTTGACTTGAATAAGACCTGGCTCCAGCAGACCTGAACACTCATGAGTAAAAAATACATGCTTATGAGATTTTGTAGTTATTTGTTAAATAATGCCATTAAATAGCATTATTGTGGCAACAGCTTGCTAATACCCTGCCTTGACTATGCCACAAAGCTGTTGTGAAGGTTAAGTCAGAGAATGATCAAGAATATTATTTGCATAACCAAATTTAATGGGTGAGTTATAATTGTTTACCTCTCTGATGTTTACTTCAATATATGGCTTATAGAGTTGACAGCAGACCTGCCTTTTGCCTGCTGGCAAATGAACTGATCCTGCGAGAGTCACACACCCAGTAAGTGCACGGTAGAGAAGGTGGTTCGTTCTGCTGGACATTAAGAGCCCCTTTAGTTGACATGTTATGTGGACCCTTGAGTATTGGCGCACACACTGTGTATATTTGGCCCATCATACACAGATGGGAGAGTGAGCTGAGACCATTGGCTGGAGTGACACAAAAGGACAATCCAGAAGACGCTCAAAGGACTAGGACAAAATAGGAAAGAGCTACCAAGAGGAGTCTGGAAACCCAAGTACAAGTCTGGTGGATCTACTGTTAAGCACTAATCATTTGATGTGTTGGAGATTACTTTGTTCAATCAGTAAAAGTCTGAGTTATCTACTTATCCTTTCCTGGGGGAAACCATGGGAATTATAATGATAACATCCACATTTCTGCATATTTTATTTAGGCTACTTTGGCCATCGAGCCCAAATTAAATACAATAAACATTAAGTGGCTACCAACCATTTCAGTGCCTATTTATTGGGTACCTACTATGAGCCAAATACTATGTGGCTTCAGGAATAAGCAGGATAGACCATTAGACATGGGTAAATATATGCCACATTATAGAATAGAGGACTGTATTCCATGAAAACTAGGACTTATAGCTATCGCTGATGGGGACCAGGACACGCCACCCCAAAATATGCCAGTTAGGCATAAGAATTATTTTGAGCTGAACTCATTTGGGTTCCTGATATCCCTACTTTCCTAAAAGCAGAGCCTCTCCAAAGAATTCAACTGTCAAAAAGTCCCCAACTTTAATTTCTCTTCTGGGAAAGCACCACATTCAGACGATGTTGTCACAAACTATCATATCTCCCATCCCATCTCCTAGGAGCCCATTTATCTTTCCAAAAAGTCATTTGCTTTTCCATAAGTGCCTTCACTTCCCCTCTCTTTCTCCTACGAACTTAGTTATATAGACACCAAATTCCAACCACCCCTTTGAGTTACTCATCTCTATGTATTGCTCTCATGTATTAATAGGCACCACGCACATGTTAATAAACTATGTTAATAAACTTCCGTTTGCTTCTTTCATGTTAATCTCTCTTTTGTCAGCCTAATCTACTGGGCCCCAGCTGGAGAATCCAGGGTAGAAGGAAAACGGTATTTTTTTCAAAGCTTATCTTCTACTATATGTTTTAACAAGTTATATGCAACACCTTTTACCTCGTTTTTATGGGCTAAAGTAGTACAGCAATACTGATGGCATAAATAAAATTGACTTTAAATCACAAGCATATTATTACATGGGTATCACTACTACAGTGACATAATTTCCAGGGTCAGCTATTTCTCTGTTAAATTAAAATTAAATTATGGAAACACTATGTGCTAGGCACAATAATGGGAGCATCCTAATAATCTGTGATTCTTACCATAATTCTTTAATATTAACTCCACTTTATAGATCAGGAAACAGGTTCAAGGGGATAAAGAAACTTGCTTAAAGGGCTGCCAGAGTCCATGTAGATTCCTTTTTTGTCTGCATCCTGCTACCCTCATAGTTTATTTACTGTGCTCCATATGGTGCAGTCAGTAAAAAGCAAATGGCAACTGGAAAAAAAAAAAAGCCCAAGTTGCCTGCCATTTCTCTTCTTCATAGCTAGAGAAAGAGTTTACTAACATCACTGTCAATGATCATAAAGCGAAATGTCCTAAGCCTTAAATTTGCTTTTCAAATACCAGTATTTCAGAGGCAGATTACCTGACTCCAATAATATGCCTCAAACCTTGCACTGTATGTGCAATGAGAAGGAATATTTTCATCCATTATAAGAGACTTGTCAGGGGAAAATATTTTCCTGGTATCATACCCAAGAGAACAGTGTGTGGAGCAACATTATCATATTTTATTGAACTTTCACATACTCCATGCAGTATAATGTATATTTTATCTTTTGAAAAGCCTTGGTAACATATCTAAAACTCAAAGTACTTTCTAATAATGCTGCATGCACATTAATAGCATTAGAAACAATTCAAAGTGCTCCAAGAGCCCACCAGTCTGTGCTACGAATGAATATCCTTCAGTTACAGGAGGGAAAGCTCAATCCTGTGGCTTTGCTCACTCTTCATAGCAGAGGACAGGTGGAAGCAAAGGGGCATGGTGAAGAGCATCCATTCATAAAGGGTTCTTCCCAATTGGCAAAATGGGGGGGGAAATGTCCTGTGCACTGGGAGTTAAATACTAGCTTAGCTTAATTTGCATATTCTTCTAGAATCACAAGGGTATTGATTCAGCCTCTGAGGGACAATTTACATAAAGGTTCAGGGCATTCTCAGGAAACAGCAAAGAGGACTTTGGAACTCAAAATGACAGTCTCAAGTAAAGAGAAAGAAACCAATTGTTGGTAGTTGGGGGCTTGGAGGATGGGTGAATTACTTAGAGGTGGGAGAGAGTAGAAAGACACACGTTTTGGGTGAGGTAGTCCTCTGTTGGTGCCTAAGAACTTCACTTCTGATTCCCACCAGGCAAGGTCACTTTCAAACCGTTTCCAGGGAAGACCCTAGGGTCTTGGTATAAACATTTTGTCAGAGGATCCTATGGAATTGGAAAAGCCATGCTATCTTCTAGAAGCTCCAAAGAAAGTTGAAGTCCATTCAAGGTCAGACCAGTTGGGCTTGGGAAAAATGTCTTCAGATGCTTTGGAGATACACCACTGTCAGGTTGGGAGTGACAGTACACATTTCAGCAGTCCCTGCAAGAGCCATGCAGAGTACCAGTGGGTGGGCGGAAGGGGCGGAGTGACCCCACCTGCATAGGCATGCCTCCCAGGAAGCACAAGTCACCCAGAACCCCAGAGAAGGAAGAGACCTGGGAGGCTGGGGTAAGCTCCCAGCAATGGTCTTGAGTGGGGATGGGAGCTAAAAACCATTGTTATTTTCAGACTTTGCTTTGATTGTCCTATTCCTGACATGACTTGAGAGCTGAGGGTCACCTCTGAATTCCTTTCGGTCTTAACACTGGATGTGGAAAAGAACAAACCTAAAATTTCCAACCATTATCATCATTATTATCCACAGAGAACTAAGGGCAGGCTGAGAAATGAATGGCAGGGATGTGCTAGCTTTGCCCCTGTTAAATTATGCACATCATATGAAATGACTTACAGGATGAGTGCCCAGGAGAAACAGGGACAGGCCATTTACACTGACCAGTCCTCTGAGGCTCATGACTTTAAAAGTTTCTCTTGATCTGCTGTGAGCTCTGCAGAACATGGAAATGTGCCTATCAGAATCTCCACCGGGCAATTCATGTTCTTTGAGGGAATACCCTACATACAGAAATACCATGGTGTGTCCTCAGCATAAAGTAAGAGAGAGCAGAACAAACAGAGGACACAGAGAAAGCATTGCCACCTTCTATAGAGAGAGAAAACACCCATGTCTGTGTCCTAGAAATTAAAACTGTATGTCTTTCTCCTGACTCTATAGCTGCCAGATCTGGTGCAGTGATGACAATAACTATCTGGGGCATTTTATGTGGCACTTTTTTGATGAAGGATGTAGGAAAATTAACTACCCATTTAGAAATGACATTCAGTACGTGCTCTGCCAGGAGAGCAGAGTGGCAGCCAGATAACAAAGCAGACCTACAGCATCACCTCGAAGGATAAAATATGTATGATGCTAGAGCCAAAACAAACAGGCTGCAGAGATGCAATTAAGAGGCAGAACATGGCAAGAACCCAGCACAGGGCACCACCTTCCCTCACTCTTTCAAATGATGGCAAATAGAAGGAAATTGGCCGAAGGTCAGGGCTCTTCTGATCCCATACCCTCATCTTCCTAAATCCATGATATAATGGAAAATATTTTTTCCCCATCTTCAGCTTTAGTGCAACATTCTGGAAAGGAACACAGTGTTTTCGGCAGACAAGCTAAGGTTGAAACTCAGCTCTTTTTCTTGTCTTCCCTATAACTCTAGGTAAATTATTTAACAATTGTACATTTCGGCTTCCTGGTCTGCAAAACTGACCATCTCAAGTTGTTTGGGGGAATTAAATGAGATAAAATATGTATGTATAAATGGATGTGGTAGGTACTCAATAAATCTAGTTCCTTTCTCTCTTCCCATCTATTTGTGATTCCAGGATCTGGGGCATTTTTTGCACTTATCTATTTATCATTTCATTCAATAAACATTTATCGAGTGCCTTCTTTGTGCCATGCACTTTACTGCTAACCAGAATTTGTCAGACATGGCCACGAAAAGAAGTGAGCCAAATGAGCCCAGCCTACAGGTTGAAAGTGGACTACGCTTATGTAGGACCCTTTGCCTCATAGCTGTTGGTGCTTTCAACACATAATCCATGGGGGAAATGCCAGACCACATGGTAATTAGCAAGAACAATATGTTCCTCCAAACAGATTTTGTTGCTCCCACATGAATTTGCATCAAAGAACTCTGGCTATCGTTAATTCACCTCTGAAAGGTGATCAAGGTATACACTTTTCTCCTCTCTTTGAAAGAAAAATGAAAAGCTTTACCAAACGTGTGATTATGGGTGTTTGTGTAACATTTGACCTTCTTCTGTCTTCATAATCCCTTGAATTTTATATTTCTAATCACAGAGTGTAGCAATCCAGAACACACAGAACAGTTTAACTATATTAGTGAAGTTAGTTATTTATATATTATCTGTGATCACTTGCTTTCCTCCATTACATTCTTCCAAGTGTGTAACTTGCAGTTATTAACTTTCAGGAAGCCCCTATATATCATAGCATCATACCATTAAGCCTTTTGGAAATTCATCACAAATCAGTATATAGATGACACTGATGTCTTATTGCTATTCATTCCTCCTGGGCCGTTTTTAGCAGTTCATTTTTTATATCCCTGCAGTGCTGAAATATGGCTCACTCCAGTATCTGTCCTTTTTGTAATCACAAAAGGAAAGCTTGGCAGTTGTTGTATATTACACTCTTGAGAAAAATGGTAGTAATACTTCGAATTGATTGAATGGCCTGGACTCAAAACTGCCTGGCACAGGGCTACTTCCTCACTCTTACTCAGATTTTTTTTTTTAATCATACCTTTTAGATTCAGAAACTGTGAAATCATCATCACAAGGCAATGTGTTGAATAAGGATCACTTACTTGGAAAAGCCCAGAAGCTCCTCCCCATTGCCTCCCTTTGGACCTGCAAATATGTTTACAGCATGTGTTTACAGTGTTGCATGCTATTCTGCTGGAAACATACTCTCATTGACAAGAAGCTGGAGATGGGAGGACGCCTGGGTGGCTCAGTGGTTGAGTATCTGCCTTTGGCTCAGGTCGTGATCCCGAGGTCCAGGTATCGAGCCCCACATCAGGCTACTTGTGAGGAGCCTGCTTCTTCCTCTGCCTATGTCTCTGTCTCTGTCTCTCTCTGTCTCTCATGAATAAAGAAATAAAATCTTAAAAACAAACAAACAAACAAAGAAGCTAGGGGATGGGGTTGGGGAATTGGGGTTGTGAAATAGCCCGGGACAGCCCTGGTTCTGGAGCTTGGCAGCTTACACCAGAAAAGTTGTTGGTGACACTGCTTTGTGAATGCCACGGCATTGGGTGAAAGCTGTCCCCATATGCCAATCTTACTTTGCAAAGACATGATTAGGAGAAATGTACTTGTAGAAAGCAACCAGGTAAAGAAGATGTATTAAAAGAGGAATCAGAATGAAGGTAAAGAAAGTCAGAATTCCATTCAATCATTTCTATGCTTCCCACCTCCTCCATAGTTAGTGGCAACTGGGACTGGGGAACATAAAACACAGGGCAGCCAAGTGGAGTGATAGTTAAGGAGGCCAAAACATAGTCATTGGAGTAATTTCCAATATGAATATTTGTAGCAAATTCAACACTAGCTATAATAGATGCTGTTGGTGATCCACTCAGATCACCAGTGGAGATACTGAACAGGTCTTTCCTGGGATAGTGGGCAGGTCTCTCAGCTTCTATGAATGTTGGCTACAATCAGCTCCCTCCTTCTTGTGGAAATTGGCCTTGGCCTATAGGGACTGTCGTACACTGGTAAATATTTATCAACCAGCTTTCTAGGGGAAAAATGGCCCTGTTGAGTAGCATTTGCAGATTTCTTTGGTATAAACACACCTACCATGGGGATCTCAAGTTGCCAAATTGTCACTGAATGTAGACGTGGGAAGAGATGTTCAGATGGGCTCTGGAAAGCCAGTATGAGCAAGCTTCTCCAGGGCACCAGGGCACCATGGCACCATGGCATGAGAGCCTCCTAGCCTGGGAACACCAGGGAGGTTATATCCACATTTGGCCACCTCCCTGGCCACTAAGGATGAGTGGAAGGCTGCTAGAACAGTGGTGCCATACATGCTTGAGCTCCATGGGATCAGGCTCCAGATGGACTCCAGTTAGACTCCTATATTTGCCCAACTTCTTCTTGCTCTGCTTCCTCCACTCCTGTGCAACTCTCACTTAAGAACACTTTCTCAGGCAGCCTGGGTGGCTCAGTGGTTTAGTGCCGCCTTCAGCCCAGGGCATGATCCTGGGGACTCAGGATCAAGTCCCACATCGGGCTTCCTGCAAGGAGCCTGCTTCTCCCTCTGCCTGTGTCTCTGCCTCTCTCTCTCTCTCTTGAATAAATAAATAAAATCTTAAAAAAAAGAACACTTTCTCAGCAATTCATTGGTTCAAGAAGCTACATCTCAGGCTTTAAAAATTTGGGCTTATGGGAAGCATCAGATTCTGAAGGGGTGATGCAGCACTTATTTTAAACTGATAATTTTGCCCACATCTTATTCTATCAGAGTCTCTCAAGCTTAAAACGAATAATTTTGGAGTCATCAAGCACTGAGTTGATTTCTATATTCAAGCCTATCTAGCACATGAACACTAAATAGTAACATGCTGTACATACTGCATAATCCCTTCTAACCCAGCATAAGCCATGCATGTAGCTCCCAGTGAGAAATCAGTGAAAATAGCTACTTGGCTTTAAAAAAAAAATACATCTTTCTCTCAACTAAAAAAAAAAAGAAAGAAAGAAATATTTTCTGAATATTTCAGAGGAAAATGCAAATTAAGAAAAATCTATGCTCCACAGAATTTGATGTGAAGCACATTTGTGATAGGAAGGTGGGAGAAAATATTTTCAGGCAGGTGAGATACTGCTAGTTTGACAGGTTTCTATGGACTCTGAAACCCAAACTGTGCAGGTGTGTATGTTTTAACTTCTTAGTAAAAATGAGATCATGCACCTTCACATATGATATCATATGTAAATATGTTTTATATATATGGTAAAAGCATGTGTGTTTCAGGGCTAAGGGCCAGAAATGACTAATATATTGTGTCACATCTCATGAAGATCTTAGTAAACACAGAAAAGAATCTGTTCAGAACATGAAGTAGGCCATGAGAACATTAACAAAATGTCTTACTGAATAGACACCAAGTTTATTGTATGGAAAAAAAACAGATGCTAAGCTGAACTACCTTACCACTTAACATTTTTTATGTACCTTTATAAATAAAAATTGTATATATTTAAGGTGTGCAACATGAGGATTTGATATTCACATGCATTGCTAAATGACTACTATAGTCACACTAACACATTCATATACTCAGAGTTAGCATTTTCTTGTTGTTGGAAAGAGCACCTGAAATTTACTGTCTTTGCAAATTTCCAGTATTTCATATGGCATTATTAATTATCGTCATTGTGCTCTGTGTTAGATCTCGACACTTACTAATCCTACGTAACTACAACATTGGGGTGTGGAGGTGAGGAAATGGAAAAATAAACTGGCTACTCTTAACATTTCATACAGTGTGGATCTTGGCCCTAACATAGTACAGAACAAGGGATTAAAATGTCTACATTCTAAAGGCATTAAAATACAAGATATTGGAAAGAAATTGATTATTTCAATTATTCTTAATCCTTCATGCAACATTAATAAAGTTGTTTCTATATGACATTAATTTTTCTTATGAAAATTGGGGCACCTGGGTGTCTTGATTAGCTAAGCATCTGACTCTTGATTTTGGCTCAGGTCATGATCTCAGCCTCCTGGGATTGAGCCCTGCGTCAGGCTCCGAACTCTGTGGGGAGTTTGCTTAAAGATTCTCTCCCTCTGCCCCCTCACACATACTCTCTCTCTCTCAAATAAATAAATAAATACATCTTTAAAAAATAGATTTGCATTAAGAAAAAGACTGATAGTTGCTCAGATGTTCAGTTGTTTATGATGCACAGACTCCCAGAATCATACTTTTTATTCTGGTTTTCCAGTTTTAATGTAGTTTTTTTTGTTTTGGAAAAGCAGAACTTAGAAGAAAATTTGTATTTTCTTAAGCTGTTCACACAGAATCTACTTCATTTCTTTCCCCTGAAGTGATGGGGATATTATTATTTATTTTCATTTTCAGACGGAAGATACTTGGTTTCTAGGCAACGACAGCCCTTTAACTGGACTCAAAGTCTCTGAAGTTCAGGTAGGGAGAGCTTGGCTGGTTTATACAGCCAAATGATTAGGCTTATGAGGAGCAGATTGGTCAATTTCTGAGCCTTCTTGGAGAGAATGTACAATCGACATCAGATTTTTGATATCAAAATTCAGAACTTCTCTTGGATATATGACTGTTTCTGTGCCGCCCAGGTGTTTTGCCAGTTTTATCTTCTTGCCTGTAATGGAGACACTTGTTCTGGAATGCTTGAGAAATAAGACAAGCTGGGAGAAGTCTGTAAAAATTAGGTCGTGTTTTTCCCTTTTCTCCTGCTCTTCTCTCTCCTTTTTAGACGAATGGCAAGAGAGCCGAACTACAAGCAGTGTATGTGAACAAGATATTTTGTCACCTACTTGAAAGGGCAGTTAATTTGTAAAATGCCTATTGGTTTCATCTGTTTGAATCAAGTAACCAGACAACTCAGGTGGTACCATGTGATGGACACTTAACACCCATGAAATTCCTGGAGGAATTCATCTACCTCTAAACTCATTAGATTTCTTAAGTGCTGCCACCAAAATCATAGACTTGTCAATCCTTCTAAAATGTGTGAAAGGGGAGTCCCTATTCCACTCTGATGAAGAAGAGAGAAGGTACAGGTTCCTGGGTCACATGTACCCAGGACCAGGAGGGAGGTGGGAGGTAGGGAATGGAGGGCAGAGGAATGGGGCAAGGAGAATGGTAGAAAAAACACTGGGATGGGGAGAAAAGGATAGGAGAGCAAGTCATAGGGACTGGGAAGAGGAAGGTAAATGAGGGGAGGAAGAGAGAGAGACAGAAATACAAAGAGAGACACCAAGAGGCAGGAAGGAAAAGCAAAGTCTTTTCTGAGACTCACTGAAGGAATGAAGTAAGACACAAAACTAGATATATTTATAAAATACTAAAGCCAACATCCAGGTGTTTCCTTCAAACACTTGCTGGAAGACTGCATTGATTTTCTGGGAGATGTCAAGAGAGACACATTATAAGCAACTGCCAAGATGGTGAGCAGTAATCCTGAGCCCAGCTCTAAGCTACGTGATGTCAACCACAGAACGCCTTTGCTCCAAGGCCATTTCCAACTTAGGATACAGCATCAGTCTCTCACATTTTGCTTATCTTTCATCACTTTTCAGCACGAGGCACTGACAATTTCCACTGCCTGCAAAACACTCTGCTAGAGCATACACCCAAAAGCTTTGGCCTTCTTCTTTATCTTTAGTCAAAGTCCTTTCTTGTACCATTCATTTTGCCTTGGAGCCTCCATTCTAACTACTCAGAGCAAAATTCTCTCCTTTAGGAGAAAGAATCCGGTATCCCAAACTTTGAGGAGTAATTTTGATAGAGGATGAGAAAAATGAGAATGCAGGTTTCTTCCAAACCAATGCTAGGGCTTTAAAGGGAGTTCTCCTTTGGGAGTGAAATCCTCATTCCAGGGTCAGCCTCAAAAATATTCCTTGTGCCCATCTAACCATTGTTTGTACAGTTTCCTGACTGGAAGGGGATTCCAGGCCAGGTCAAGGCTCTCCTCTATGCTTGAGCTTGTTCTACAGTAGCAGGTGGACTTCAGCGCCTGCCAGAACTCTTTCTGTGCTGGGGTTCTCAAAGAAACATATGAAGGTCATTCACCCTTCATGCGGCCTGAATTCTTATTTTGAAATATAGGCTGGTCCACACCATTTCCAAACACCAGTGCTGGTTTTCTGTGTCTGAGGCTGCACAGGACAGGTACAATTAGAAGGCACCTGTAATTAAACCTTAAAATTTCATCTTTTCAGATAGAGATAGAGAATTGAATATGGAACATATAGAACATTTGATTTTTCTCATCACAACTTTGTTCCTCTTCTTCTGCGTTTCACTTTATCAACGTCTTTTCCATTAGTTATTCTAATCATCAGCATTGAAGGATCTGACTATAATATTCCAGATACTCTCTTCTCACTGAAGGTTATTATAGGACAATGACCTCACTTATGGAGTAGTACCTTATGTACTATGTAATTAGGTTGAATTGTCTCTTGATGTCTTCTCTGTGCTACTTACTCATGCCAAGTACATTATCCATTAACTTCCTCTACTTCTCCACATGTGATTTTACAACAAATCCAGCCCAGACTGAATCTGTGCAGCTTTTTATAAATAAATGCCTGAGAGAAAGCTTAACCTTTATGCCTACTGGATTTCAAACTTTTGGATAAGGGCTGTTGGCAACAGAGTTCTGGATTCTTACTTGGTCATCCACTTCACCTCTCAGTATATATATTACTGATTCTAAGTGAATATTAGTTTCTTTGATGGGGAAACTGCAGTGGGATTAAGTTGAGTTTTCTCACTAACAGCTACCGCACACCTCTGATGGCAGCTGCCACGGTCTGAATGTTTTTGTTCCCCACAAAGTGCATATGTTCAAATCCTAATCCCTAAGGTGGTGGTATTAAGAGGTGAGGCCTTTGGGAGGTGATCAGGTCATAAGGGCAGAGCCCTCCTGATCCAGACTGGTGCCCCTATGAAAGAGGCCCCACAGAGCTCCCTGGCCACTTGCACCACATGAGGACTCAGCAAGAAGGCACCAGCTATGAACCAGCAAGTGGGCCCTTGCCAGAATGAAACCATGCCTGTACCTTGATCTTGGACTTCCCAGCCTCCAAAACCATGAGAAGTAAATTTCCATTCTTTAGAAGGCAGTGACAGTTTGTCACAGCAACCTGAATGTATGGAGACATCTAACAATTATGGCACAGCTCCTTTACCAGCCACCGGCCTGATAACTGGAATGATTACCTGCCTACTAAGCATGTTACTTCATGTAATTCCCTCCACCACAACCCTGCAGGGTGGGTACAATACAATCTCTCTTTTACAGAGGAGAGAACTGAAGATCAGAGAGAGGTTAGGTTTCTCGTATCTAGGTGGTCAGTAGTAAACCCCAAATCCAAACCTGAAGCAGAACATCTGAGGATAGCTATCCCCGAGCCCGCATCCCACAAACGAAGGTCTATACTGTCTTAATGTTCCTGCTTCCTCTAACTGTAACTTTAAAAGATCTTCTCGTTCTGCAACCTAAATTCATTCTAGATTCTGAAACAATTTTCACAGGTCCTTTCCACTTTCGTCCTTCTCCTTGGCTATAAAGCCCTTTCTCTCATATCTCTTCTATGCCATTTAAAAATATTATTTTTGGCAAAACACCCTGTGCAGACACATCTGTAGCTTTAAGCTCCTACAACTTCCTTTTTTTGAGGTACCATTATTTGAAATTGTATTACCATAATTTCGTTTTTAAGAGCCTCTCAATCGTCTCGAGTTACCTTCCATGAGGCAAAGAGGTTACATCTACTTTAACTATGATATTTCAAAAATCCACCTTTTGAAGGTTTTAGGATACATATCTGACAACGCTTTTATTTTATTTGTTTGTTTGTTTGTTTGTTTGTTTGTTTATTTATTTATTTATTCATTCATTCATTCATTCTTTGGCTACTATATTTTTTTAAGACGACATATCCACTTTCTTCCAGAAGTTTACTATCCATTCCACTTCACCATGCTGCTTTTCCTTGTTGGTTAGAATTAGATCCAAATAAAGAGACCCTTTATTGCTTCTTTCTGAGAAAGGATATTGTCCGTATGGCAAATCAAGAAATTTATCAAACTGCAAAATACAAACAAGTAAGAATTACATTCACTCCTTTGTCAGCAGTTTGAGATCTACACTATCCCACAAGCACATGTAAAATTATTATGTATCGTTTCTGTACCAGAGCTTCAGTATAAAAAGACCCAGGGTACCTAAAGATAGCTAATGAGTTCCAAATGGGAAAGAATAGTTATCTATAAAAGTTTAATATCAGTTATCCAATAAAAACCAGCACCGCAGTAACATACTTAGATGGCAAAATGGGCCTATCCTTACATTTTCTTCAATCTTTCACACATAGAGCCAGAACACGTAACATTTAAAGACTCTCTTGCAAACAGTATTTCATTCTACCCATCTCTCCATCTAGCTCACATCCTAGCACCTCCATAAAGCCTGTTTCAGCCAACCCAACTTCTTACCACCATTAAATATTAATGTCAGAATGATTGATTTGCTAATTAATCATTTCACTGCTTCCTTAGGATCTCTTCCACTATTATCTCAAATCATTATTTAAATCAGCCACTGTGATTTAACTTCTGTATATCTATATTTTCTCCCCTAATATATTGCAAAGTCCTTGAAGGAACATAAATGCCTTACTCATAAAAGGTGTCTTAACATAATCATGTAGACACTGCAATGATTAATTGTGGTCAACTAAATTTTGCTATCAGGTTCATGGGGCAAATTTAAAAATAGAGAAGTGGTAAGACTGTAGGCACCCAACCAATTCACAGTTATTATTTTTTTAACATATTTCAACCATATTTCAGGAAAAGACAATAACCAAAAATTAGTTTCTAATGACAGATTCTGTTGATGGCAAGGTTACTTTTCATCATGGGACTTTCTCATATTTTTTCCACTTTGAGTCAAAGCAATCATCACTAATTCTGCATAAACCTTTTGTTTGGCAATCAAAGATAATGGTTCCGTTCAAACCATCTAGTGCCATCATAGATAACCTCAGAGATATAAAATGAAAATATGAAAGCACATTCATCATGAGGAGCCCTTAATCTAAGACAGGGAGACAAGGCAAGTAAGACTAATATACTATAGGCCAATATACTATAGGCTAAATAAAATATAAGCAAAGTCACTTAAGAAGGCAAATGAAAAGAGATTTCACCATCCACTAAAGAGATCAAGAGGAGTGTCATGGTGGAGGTAGTGCTGGTACCACAGAGGTTGAATAATAAAAAGGTGGGGGATGAGGAGTGCTGAGGTATAGAGGTATGTCAGGTGAAGAGTTATGTTATGGTCAAAGCACAGACCACAGGGAAAGGTGAGATATAGTCAATTAAGAAAAAAGTATTACAATCTCATTGGCAACAAAGGTGGGCATAACATGTTAGAGGATTAGGGCTCTGGAGGAGAGATTTGGGGCCATATTGCAAGGACTGTGAATACCAGGTTGAGACTTTTATACTTAGTTTTATAGGTAATGATGAGCTTTATTACCTCCTATTCATTTAATGGGAAATGTGCGAATGGTCATGTAGATAAAATGTATAGCCTTGTGTTAGATGTCTTCCGTTTCCCCCTTTATTTATTTTTTTTAATTTTATAAATTAATTTTTATTGGTGTTCAATTTACCAACATACAGAATAACACCCAGTGCTCATCCCGTCAAGTGTACCCCTCAGTGCCCGTCACCCATTCACCCCACCCCCCGCCCTCCTCCCCCTCCACCACCCCTAGTTCATTTCCCAGAGTTAGAAGTCTTTATGTTCTGTCTCCCTTTCTGATATTTCTCACACATTTCTTCTCCCTTCCCTTATATTCCCTTTCACTATTATTCATATTCCCCAAATGAATGAGAACATACACTGTTTGTCCTTCTCCGGTTACTGTGGCCAAGTTCAAAAAGGGTGTTGCCTGAGTTCTCCTCTGGGATTTTGATGGAATCTTGTCTCACATTTAGATCTTTCATCTATTTTGAGTTTATCTTTGTGTATGGTGCAAGAGAGTGGTCCAGTTTCATTCTTCTGCATGTGGATGTCCAATTTTCCCAGCACCATTTATTGAAGAGACTGTCTTTCTTCCAGTGGATCGTCTTTCCTCCTTTATCGTATATTAGTTGACCATAAAGTTCAGGGTCCACTTCTGGGTTCTCTGTTCTGTTCCATTGATCTATATGTCTGTTTTTGTGCCAGTACCACACTGTCTTGATGACCACAGCTTTGTAGTACAACCTGAGATCTGGCATTGTGATGCCCCCAGATATGGTTTTCTTTTTTAAAATTCCCCTGGCTGTTTGGGGTCTTTTCTGATTCCACACAAATCTTAAAATAATTTGTTCTAAGTCTCTGAAGAAAGTCCATGGTATTTTGATAGGGATTGCATTATACGTGTAAATTGCCCTGGGTAACATTGACATTTTCACAATATTAATTCTGCCAATCCATGAGCATGGAATATTCCGTTTCCCCCTTTAAATCTACCTTCACCTCACCCTGTAGCCTGGAGGCTGGCTTATACAGACTGAATCAACAGCCTTGTCTTGGTCTCTAAGTTCTCCTCAGAGGGAGGCTGGCAAAGCAGGAATAGGGAGGAGTGAAGCTAAAGTCTTTTGTCCTCAACTCCATCCCTAATCTCTTTGAAAGGGCCATTTTATATTCTGGAAGTCAGAGGTCAAAAGTCAGTGTTGCTGGGCTAACATCCAGGTTTGAGCAGGGCTGTGTTCCTTCTAGGGAAGAATCTGTTTCTTTGCTCTTTTCCAGCTTCTCGAGGCTGCCCACATTCTTTAGGCTCATGGTAACACATCACTCTGACCTCTGTTTCCTTTGTCATATCTCCTCTGCCTCTGTCTGTTCTTTATAAGAACCCTGTGATTACCATGGGGCCATATGGATAACATAGAATGATCTTCTCATTTTAAGATGCTTAACTGAATCACTTATTTAAGATACCTTGTGCCGGGGATCCCTGGGTGGCTCAGTGGTTTGGCGCCTGCCTTCGGCCCCGGGTGTGATCCTGGAGTCCTGGGATCGAGTCCCACATCAGGCTCCCTGCGTGGCAGCCTCCCTCTGCCTCTCTACCTCTCTCTCTCTCTCTGTGTGTCTCTCATGAATAAATAAATAAAATCTTTAAAAAAAATTAAGATACCTTGTGTCATGTAGGATAACATATTTACAAGTTCTGGGGATGAGGATATGCATATCTTTAGAAGAGGACATTATTCCATCTATCATATTTGTCAACTCTAGGTATATTTTTGCCTGAAATGAAGGAATGAATTAAAAAACCATAGGTGTTTTTCAGATTATTATATTAATGCAAGCTTGTTATAGAACATCTAGAAGCTTTAGGAAAGTAGAAAGAAACAATATTATTCTTAATCCTGGTCTCTTTTCTATGCATAATATGGGCTCTTTTTAAACAAACTGAGATCATTAAGTAAATGACTTTGGATGCTACCTTTTACATGTAACATATCGTAAGCAATGCCATGTCACTTAACTACTGGGATTTCCATTTTATTAAAAGAGTTTAAAGATGAGGAAGGATGCCAGAACTGATTTTTGGTTAAAATGGTAGGATCAGCAAGTGATTTTAAACTCAGTTTTAAAAATTTATTTATTTATTTATTTGAGAGCAAGAGTGAGAGAGCACAAGAACAAGGAATGGCAGAGGGAGCGGCAGAGAGAGAGAGGAAATGTAGGCTTCCCGTTAAGCAGGGAGCTTAACATGGGGGAGCAAGCTTTGATCCTAGGATCCCAGGATCAAGACCTGAGCTGAAAGCAGACGCTCAACCACTGAGCCACCCAGGTGCCCCTAGACTTAGTTTTCATATGTTTCTTTTTTCTTTTAGATATTTCAGATCAGCAGAGAAGTTATCTACAAATCACATTTCTTCCATGAATGTTCACCTCTTAACCAGAAACCCTCCAGCACCCACCTGTATTAGAGAATGTCCCGGCAAATATCTAGAGGAACTAACATACCCCAAAATGATCAAGCCAGGCCATTCAAATTTGCTCTTCAGTTACATTCACACTCTACACTCTACTCTACTCTGAAAATAACAATATTTTCAAATTACCAAGATTACCTAAGTGAATAGCACATGAAAATTAACACATAAACACATAATGTACACTCATTTTGGTGTGAGGAAAAAGACAAGAAAGGTAAAAATATATGTGAATCCATACAAGTCCATTGACTATTGAGGGTCTCCATCTTAAAATAGTCAATCAGCTTGAACTGAGCTTAAAATATCAGTTGTATCATAATCCAGTTTCCCACATATAGGGATTTTAAATGATCTGAGAGTATGAAGGAAGAATTATCTCCTCCTGCCTACTATGATTCCTGAGTTGATTCAGTAGCTTTACCTAGAATAGATTAATTAACTGCAACATTAAAAAACAAAACAAAACAAAACACCTGTTTAGACTATTATGAGTTAAGTTGAATGGGGTCAAGGGTGAGAGACTGACTCAAAGTTCTTAGGACTACAGGCAACCCAACCTTATGTGAGTATTGTTTGAAAAGCACAGTTATTTTAAATGTTGTCCATAAGAGTCCTGTATGTCAGATATGAACAACTGGGTAAAAAAAAATACTCTCCTTCAAGGAAAATAAATCCCAAAATATTGCTTAAGAATTACCACTGAAAGTAAGCAACCTAAAAAGTAAAAGAAATACCATTATTCAAGTATAATGAATATACTCTATTATGTCCCAGACGTTATGTTTTGATTATTATCTATTATTATTCTTTGTATTCTTGCATTCCAACTGAATTTCAACCTTTGCTCATACTAAGACAAGCCCTTAATTCATTATCTGAGCCCCATGCCAGGTCAAACACATTAAAACAAACACAGTAACACAAGTCAGAGATTGCAGCTAGGCTGTTTCATGTGTCTGGGCACTTAAACATGAGCAGGAATGATGCTAATGGATAAAAGTGTAAAATGACTGGGATGCATTTAACAATGATACCAGCAGATCTCAGACTTCAAAATGTGGCACCTTGCCCAAATTCTGCAAACCCTCCCACTCTTACAGGTCGGTCTTTAAACCTTTTGATTTTGATACACATTTCTTCAAGGCAAAACTAAATTCACAGCAGTGATTTGAATACTCACTTCCCAAATAAGTCCCCAACTCATTAAATACCACCTTTAAAAACCTTGCAAACATGATTTAGCTATTGTCTATCAAGTTTAGACGTTTCATTACCAGTTAGTTTATCCTACTATCATCCATATTTTAGTTTCCACCTTTCGCTAATGCAAAGGAAACCATCAGACAGTTCTCAGCTCTTCAAACAGCTGACAATACGAATCATGCCAGATATAAATATTTACATCATCAAAGTAAATGTTTCCAAAATTCCAAACTCCAATGCATTTGAAAATTGATTTGGATCAGGTACACTTTACTGAATTGGAAATATAAAAAAAAATCACTGTCAACAACAAAAAAATACCAAACCAAAACATTTGAGTGTTTTTTAACACCACACTATCCCCTCGTCTCTTCTTTTCCAATAAATTTTAGGGAGAAGCTGCCTCGAATTAATTATTTTTTTCTTTCACATCAATGTTTTCCTCTAAGATGGGCTGATGGAAAAGTGAGAATTATGTATTCATTATTTGTGTTACCTTGCCACTTTTCCCTACTATGTCCAGTGTACTCTTTATCTAAAAATGCTTTGATCACCTGCCATAACTCAGGAAAGATTCAGTTCCTTAACACAGTCTCTAGATTTGGCACCATCTTCCTTTTCCATCTTTACCTCCTACTTCCTCTTCTTGGTCTCTGTGTTTCAGGCTGGTTATCTTTCAGCTGATTTCTGGAACTCAGGTACCAACCCTCATTCTGCATTTTTACTGCTTCTCCCCTTTGTTTAGAATACAATTATTCCCTCCATTACCATCTCCAAGAAGGAAAGAATGATCGAAAAGTCAAAATTGCAACTTGCCCTTCCTGAATACTGGTCAGTGAACCTATGAACCTATCCATACTCATGACTTGAATGAGAGAGGTATATGTAGAACCTATGTTAAGCTTCCTTTAGAGTTTATAAAAATAAAACTTTAAATGGAACAATAATTTGGATAGGTTAATTTCTATGGAATCAGAACAATAAACTACATGACCTACATAGGATGTTTCTATAAAAATGCTTCTCAAGTCATATTGAAAATAGCACACAAACACTACATAGAGAAATAGTCTCAATTATGTGCAATGTCTTTTAAAATCTATCTTTTAAAAACTTTGTGACCTGAGTCAAACTTACTAACATCTCTTAGATAAGTCATTAGAATTTGGGTTTGGTTGTTTTTTTTGGTGATTTATGTAACAGGAAAAAATATATTCCAATATATCAGAAGGGGAAAAAATTACTTACAAACTCCATGGTAAGTAAGGCAAACAGACTGTGTAAGTACAAAGCAGAGCCCAAGAAATGCACATCCTGGAGAATCAGCTGCCAGCAGTAACAAAAGTTGTCCATAATTTTAATCCCAATTTCTTGGACACAAATGATTTTCCATCCCTCTTGAGTTTATAATAACTAAATCACCATCAAACACAATTTTCTGTGGGTGTGTATTTCCCACCTTCAACGAACTACTTAACAGTAAAAGGTAGTAAAAAAGAAATTAGCCCACAGGAGAAATGTTAGATCCCAGTGACAAGAAGACCCCACAGGTATTATGCCCTTTCACAAATTAATGAAAAGCACATCATGTGGGGAGGTGAGGGAAGGAGGGACGCTGGTGTGAGAATCACAAAACATAGCTCAGCATTCCTGTGCAGGAGCTAGGATTCTTAGCCAGCAAGATGCCCCTAGAAAGATTAATTATTGATTTTCTTATAAATCATCTAAGGTGGTTTTTGTTTGTTTTTCCTTCCGAGATGATAAATGTCTGATTTTACTTTTGTTAATTTTTTTCTACTTAGTTGAGGTTAAAAGAAGCCTCAGTAAAGAGATTTCTGAGAGGAGAGATTTTCCCAGCATGATATACTTGGGAAGCAACATTGCTTTCTGACCTTCAAAGGATACCAATGCATAGGGCCTCAGGCAACCTCCAGGGAGTACAAAGTAATTAGAAGCATGAGGGTTTGACTAGCTAGGGAGAGAAAGCAAAATTTAGACATAATTATATTTGTTGGCAGTAGGCCTGCGTGGTCTGTGATTTTACTCTTAGATGGAAAGAGAAACTCATAACAGAGATGGAGACCCGGAAGACTAGCTTTCAGAGTTAGCATCTCCTGGCGTCCTCAACTTCACAATGGAAGCAACATGGCTGCTTACCTTTCTGCCTCCAGTGTTGATGCGAAGGGGCGTCAGAAAGGGGTCGAAGATCATGTGACTGGTCTCTATGTTGACAGGTGACTGCCGTTTCCCCACAGAGCAAAGATTCCAAGCTGAGTTCACCAATCCCCAGAAAGAAGGAACTAGAAACAAAAAGAAATTGTAGAATTAGTATGGGTGGAAGGTTTGAGACACAGTGCAAAAAGAGCCATGACATGAAAGTGGTAACATCAGAGAGAGCCGTCCAGTGTTTCCCACCCATTGAGACCCTTTGAGTGTCACTAGGGTGTTTTTTTTTTGGCCTGGATCTTGGTCAATTTCTCTAAGTTTTACCTTCAGATTTTCTTGTTTCAGACCCACTCATCTTGTGGCCTCTTTGATGAGTACAGTTAGCATTAATGGCTTAATGGGAAGATGGCATAGTCCAACCCACACCATCCATTAAAGTACACCAAATATTGGTAATTCCTGAGCTGATGGTCAGTTTTCTATGTTGCAGGAATGTATGAGAATCACCCTTGTTCTATATAGAGGGTATTTAAAGCTTTTCAAAGAAAGTATCATTCAACATATATGAGGTATTATTCTGTGGGTTGTCAAAACCAAACTGAAGGAGTGAATGACTTTTATGACCCCCAATCAATGCCAGACAGGAGCTTGGCAAAATGACTTTGTCTTTGTTTAATCTAGCACTGTGTCATTAACCTAATGTATCAGCACAGCTCACAAATGCATTCATTTGATAGGCAGAAAAAAATGACATGGAGTGCTGGGTACAAATATCCAAAGAGGAATCATCTACCCATCTTCTGCATCACATTAAAACACCTATGAAAATAAATTTCTATGGGAATGTCTAGTTATCTTCTTTTTTTTTCATACTTTATTTTTTTTAATAAATTAATTTTTATTGGTGTTCAATTTACCAACTTACAGAATAACACCCAGTGCTCATCCCGTCAAGTGTCCCCCTCCGTGCCCATCACCCATTCACCCCCACCCCCCGCCCTCCTCCCCTTCCACCACCCCTAGTTCATTTCCCAGAGTTAGAAGTCTTTATGTTCTGTCTCTCTTTCTGATATTTCCCACACATTTCTTCTCCCTTCCCTTATATTCCCCTTCACTATTATTCATATTTTCCCCAAATGAATGAGAACATACACTGTTTGTCCTTCTCCAATTGACTTACTTCACTCAGCATAAAGTTATCTTCTTCTGTTTAAGAAAGTCAGAATGGGGGCGGGGGGCAATTACCGATTTCATGTCAGTGAAGATCACAGACTATAACTTCAGCCCTTTCCTGCCTCCTCCCTCAGTATTTTCAAGGCTCTGAATCCATGTGTCCAATATACAGCCCTGAGATTTTACAGTCATCATTCACTCATCCATTGACAGTGTCCAAGAATAGTACAATGAGCTTCTATTGCATGTCCAGCCCTTAGTTAGGCTGAATTTCAAGGAAGGCAGATATGTACAAGTATAATTACCACACTGAGGGGGAATGGGAGTGGAAGGTTACCGAATGAGGTGAGTGGGTTATGAATCTTTAGGGGAGGGGCACTGAACCCTGACGCAGTAGAAGTGGAGTTAGAGAGTGACTTCTGGAGAAGATGAACCTAACAATCAAGTCACAACCCTTCCAAATGCATCTGTCCTCTCAGGAACTCAAATTCATTCATTCATTCATTCATTCATTCATTTTTTATTATTTTTTAAAGATTATTTTTATTTATTCATGAAAGACACACAGGGAGAGGCAGAGACATAGGCAGAGGGAGAAGTAGGCTCCTCATGGGGAGCCTGATATGGGACTCAACCCCAGGATCACAACCTGAGTGGAAGGCAGATGATCAACCACTGAATCACTCAGGTACCCCAGGAATTCAAATTTAATTCAGTCTTTACAGCAGCCATCATTCCTTTTCATGTCACAGATGGAGAAAATTGAAGCAAGAGAGGAGAATGGCAAATAATTGCCAAAGATAAAAGACCTGTAATTCAGGAGAAAAATCGGACTGGATGGAATGTCTAGTACCATTAAAATCCAAGATTCTATCAACCTTTTATTTATTATAGTCTGTTGTTGGGTAGAAGTGGGAAGAAAACCAAAAACAAGTTCCTCAGAATCTGAGAAGAATGTTTCAACACCAAAATAAAGTGGGCTTCCTTGTGAAATACGGCACATACTCTATTTGGCTTAACCCATGGCAAAAAGCCCATTGGGTGGTGCCATTCCTTTTCGTTTGAAGAGTTTGAATTAGTTTTCCAGCTATAACTGATTTTCAAAATGGCAGCCATGGGCAGAGTAATAAAGACATAAAGAGAAGCAGGGGTAGGGGGTGGGAAGAAAGAAGAGAAGGACCTATAGATCCTTGGCACTTTAATTTCTCATGACTATTTAAGTTATGTTACCACTGCAAGTCACTTAACATCTTTAGAAGGTATTATGCCCTAGCCAAATTATAATATTTAAGGAAGCTCTTGAATTAAACATGTATTTTAAAAAATATAAACTCTGTCTTCTCTAAACTGCTATTTTTAAATCACTGACATTCCTATACTTATTCCTCAATCATTTCCAGTTTATTATGAAAATAAAGCCTCCTTCAGGGCCTGCTCCTACCCATCTTTGTCAGTGATGCACATAAATGTGGCAGATGTGAGGATGCCATGGATATAGCCATGGCACTGTCACAGATTAGCTGTGTGACTTGATAAATCATTTATCTTTTGGGCTTTGGTTGGTCTCTATGGCCTGTGTAGTGAGCTGAATAATGGTCCTCCTTCAAAGATGTGCACATCCTAGTGTTACCTTCCATGGTACATGGTACTGTGCAGAAATGATTAAGCTAAGGATATTGACATGAATAGATTATCCTTGATTGTCTGGGTCACCCCAATGTAGTCATAAGGGTCCTTTTTTAAGAGAGAAGGGTAGGAGGGTCAGAGACATAGATCCAAGGATGGAAAGAGAGAACAGAAGATCCTGGCATTGAAGAGGGAGGAAGGGGATAGAAGCCAAGATGACTTCTAGAAGCTGGAATGCATGAAACAACAAATTCTCCTCCTAGAACCTCCAGAAGGAACACTGGTATTCTGTCCCTGATTTAAATCCCCCAAGATTCATTTTGAGCTTCTCACCCCCAAAACCTAAGACAATAAATCTGTGTTAAGTCACTAAGTTGTAGTTACTTGTTAGAGCCACAACAGGAAACGTGAGACCATCACTTCTTTGAGAGTCTAGCCATTTATGATGTCTGGGGGGCTTTCCCCAGAAGGCAGCTGCACCATAAATGTAGTTAGAGCTAGTGCAGATTGCATTTCATCTAGTCTCATGAAAATCATTACCAAAAATAATTCCAACCCAATAAATGGGTTGCAAGACTGCTAATATATGGCAACACGGGTAGGCAGATGCTGTTGTACCTTACTAATAAACTTCACACCCCAGAAGCACCCCCACAAAAACACAAACAACAAAAACTTTATGTGAACATCTGCCTTTGCTTTTATTGGGCATGGCATTCTTTATGACAAACAGTTTCAGGGTTTTATATTCCCACTTCACTATCAAGGCCTATATGTCTGGTTCCAACCACCCGCTCAGACAATGGAGGAATAGCTGAGAGGCACTCGCCCCTGTTCATTGGCTCCATTCCTGAAGGGGTATCCAAGTGTGCTCACTACTGGACTGCTCATTTTTAAATCAGCCGCGAATTAACTGTCTTTCAGTAATAGAAGTTACTGCGAAATCACCTGGCCTAAACACACACATGATGTTAAGGCCTTCGTGGCAGATGGTAAAGGCCTCAAGCCGAGGCCACACAGCCAGGGAGAGGCAGCAGGAAACAGTAAGGACCACCACCCACGTCTCAAGATTCCATGTCCGCTCAGCTTCCTTTCCTTCCCAGCAGGCTCCATGCGAAGGCAGATTATTGTAGCCAAGGAGTTTCAGAGTTAAGCGTGGCCATGGCCATTGTAAGACTGCTCCTGTTTCTCTTCTGGTAAATCAAAAGTAACATTGGTGCCTATTGTCCAAGCTAAAATAAATTTCAAGTGCAAAGGTTCAAACCAAACTACCCTGAACGTCAACCACGGCAAATAAGATCAGGGTTTTTATTTTATTTTATTTTAAATATTCTATTTATTTATTCATGAGACACACACATGCACACACACGGGGAGAGAGAATGAGGACACAGAGAGAGAGGCAGAGATATAGGCAGAGGGAGAAGCAGGCTCCAAGCAGGGAGCCCGACATGGAACTCGATCACAGGTCTCCAGGATCATGCCCTGGGCTGAAGGTGGCGCTAAACCACTGAGCCACCAGGACTGCCCAAAATTAGGGTTTTTAAAAAGCCATTCAACAATGGCTGGCTATATTAGCTAAAAAGGCACCAATCCAGGCAAGAGAGGATGTTCTTGGGTCTCCTCTGCAGGACCCCTTAGGAGATCTAATGGGGATGACTGTTTAGGAAGAGCGGCTCCAGGGAGGGGTTGCATCCTGGGGCCAGCTGGGCTGGACAAGGTGCTAGTCCCTATGAAAGAAGCCAAGGCTCTTGTAATCCATGTTAAGTGTTGGGAAGATGAAGAAGGTGTCAAAATTAGTCTAGGGAACTTAGGTGCCAAAAGGACCAGACTCATATGTCTGCAAATGTGGTGTCATCTAGGTTCTAGGGAAATGCATTAATTAGGAGGAAGCCTCTGGAAGCAGGAGGGCATTGGAGACTCTATATTTCTTGTATCATGGGAGTGAGCCAGCAGATTTTAGCTGCAGAGTGAGGCTGGATGCATGAACTAAGGCTTCAAGATTTAGAGGAAGAAACTTTCCCACCTAATTGGTGCAAAACATCATCTCCAGGACTCTGACACTTAACCATTCTCCATACTATTGATCCTTCAGGTTGATAAACATATCTCATGTCATCCCTCATAGGTGGCACTGTACAATGCTATGGCACTGCTTCTATTTCCAAATTTTGAGAACCACTGTTGAGTTACTTTTGTCTTAATTGGGACATGAGTGTCCCAATAAGTCAAAATTTTAAGCCCTCTGCCGTTTTTTAAAAGTACCGGTTATTATGGCTTATTGGCTTTTGCTGTGTCTTTTTCTTGGTTGACTGGTACAACTTATTGTTAAGTAAAAAAACTGCAAATGTAAATAAAGTAAAATTGAGTGAGAATCACTCTAACCAATTAATGGACAACTGGTCTGAAATTGTTTGAATGGTATCATCCCTGGCATCCTTTTCACACAATCTTCTAATTTACATATAAACTAGAACACACAACAGACCTGGATATTTTTCCAAATTAATTTTTGCAGAGCCCAAACAATGGTTCTTAACTGCTGTATCACAGCTATGTGTTATTTTGCCAGAACATTTCCCCCATGGCAATGCTGTATTGTTACCATAAACTACAAATCCCAAACAGTCTCTTGGCTCTGGGTCCAGTGAGCTATGAAAGACGCCCAGTGACCGGGATTTCAGCTGCTTAAAATATGAGCCTTGGAAAACCTAAAGAAAAACCTATCAGCTGCTTGTTCAAAATCAGTGAACCAAAAAAGCCCCAGTTTAGTTTATTAACACATCATGGTAACCTTCATACAAAAACGAGAAAGTTCTCACCGAAACAAGAAATAGATCAGGAGAGCAAGGAACCAGAGGAATTGAGTCTGATATTGAGAGTTAAAATTTGCCCTGGGACATTTCTTTATCCTAGAGGTGATGCCCCAAAGTCAGTCTGAGCTCTTAGGCATCCTCTTTATTCATTTGTCCTGAATTTTCATTTCTGGTCTCAGCAGAATTCACAGAGACCATGCTGTTGTGGGCAGGGAGTTTGGCACTTGGAATTAATTCATGCAGCTTCTGAGAATTTGCTAGATCCTAGGGGAGCAAGACAAACTTACTTAAAAAGTGTTTACTGGCAGCCTATGACACTCCAGGCATTAGGCTTGACACTGAGAATTTATGCAGCAAATATTTGCTGAGGACCTATTAAGTGCCAAGCCCTGCTACCTGTTCTGGGTAGTCCAGCAATGAATGAAAACAGCTCCTGCTCTCAAGGATCTTGCAGTCTAGCAGGGAATGTGGGAGATATTGTTTATCTCCACATTTGCATATGTTTATCCATGTAGTTAGCACTTTCAGCGAGCACACTGTGGAGACAATTAAGATGGCAATGTACAAGGGCGCCCCGGTGGCTCAGTTGGTCAAGCGTCTGCCTTTGGTTCAGGTCATGATCTCTGGGTCCTGGGATTGAGCCCCACATCAGGCTCCCTGTTCGGCTAAGGGGTCTGCTTCTCCCTCTTTCTCTGCCCCTCCCCCAGCTCATGCTCACGTGCTCTCTCTCTCAAATCAATCAATCATAAACAATCTTAAAATAAAAGATGGCAATGGATTAGAGAATAAAGCATGGATGGGGAGGTAACCTAGAATGGGCAGGGATAATTTCTCTGAAAGTAACATCTAATAGCCCTGGAAAAATTCAGGGGAGTCATTCCTGAAGAGTGGCAGGGAAAAACGTGGCCAAGGCAGAGAAGCAGAGCTGGTCTTGTCAGAGAAGAGCCCTATGTGTTCAAGGAACCAAGAGGAAGCCAGTTAACTTGAACCTGATAAACCAGATGAGGCAAAGAGCGAGATGAGATGAGGCTGACTGGGGAGATGAGGGACAGATGTTTCAGGGCTCTGCTGACCACAGTGAGGAGTTTGTATTCGACTCTACTGTATGAGAGAGCCACTGAGAGTTTTAGGGAAGGGAGTACCATGAATTGATTGATGAATTAAAAGCATGTATCTGCCTTGGCTGGAACACAGCCAAGAGTAAGCTTGATTATCCTTAGAGTAGTTTGAGTGGGAAAAGAATTGGTTCCCAAGCAACAGTTGGGTTTTTACGTGAATTTAATCCCATTGCTTTGGATTTGTTTAATTTCTATCTCAAAGGCAGAACTAATTGAATGTTTTAAAAACTATTCTCTTCAACATATGTGCCAATAAAATAGCATTTTCCTAGGATTCATCGAGTGCTTTACAAGTCACCATTCGAAGCAAGGAATTTTTTCATGAAGAGACTCCACTAAGGCAATCTTTTCTTGCTTTCAAGCAATAAATGTAGTCCCCAACTTTTCGGCCAAAGGAAAGCAAATGCAAGATGGGAAAATGAATACTGGCATAAAACGTATCTTTGGTGAATTCAATCTTACAAATAAAGCCTTCCACTTCAATATAGCAATCTCTACTTTAGTGTTATAAAGCACATGAATACATTTTAAATAAGAACTCATATCTTTCCCTTGCTCTTTTCCTCACCAATGCTGATTTACTGTTCCTTTCCCTATTCTCAACTGTAATAAATCTCCACTTTGAGCCATTATTAATAAGCATGTTTAAAATACCTACTGCTGCAGGCTTTTGGGCCCTTTTCTGATTTCAGATTTATTTCATAGGAGGAATAGCGTTTGAATAACTCTTTTGCTTCTGGATTCTTCTTCCATTGCTAGGACTCTGATTCATATTTCATAAAAGGCATCTAACCAGGGTTTCCCATTCTCTCACTTGGGGATCTCTCAGGGTTTCCAAAGTAACCTATTTAACACATAATCATTAAGTTGTGCATTCATCTGCAAATTAATGAAACATCTCCACTGAGTCAGATTAAAAAAATGCCCCCACTTTTCAGGACACCCCAGATGGTGGGAAGATAGGCAAGCTGACAAACAGCTAAAATAAAATATGGTTAAGTGTTATAATTAAGGTGTGTGAATATTAAAGCTTAAATGTAGAGAGGGGAGTAAACTGACCTTGACCCTTTTGTCATGTGCTAGGAATGCCTTGCTAATAGAGGGGATATTAGAGTTCAGCCTGCAAGTATGAAGAGGCTATAAGCCACAAGTCTTTTTTTTTAATAAATTAATTTTTATTGGTGTTCAATTTACCAACATACAGAATAACACCCAGTGCTCATCCCATCAAGTGTCCCCCTCAGTGCCCGTCACCCATTCACCCCCACCCCCCGCCCTCCTCCCCTTCCACCACCCCAAGTTCGTTTCCCAGAGTTAGGAGTCTTTATGTTCTGTGTCCCTTTCTGATATTTCCCACACATGTTTTCTCCCTTCCCTTATATTCCCTTTCACTATTATTCATATTCCCCAAATGAATGAGAACATACACTGTCTTTCTCCGAATGACTTACTTCACTCAGCATAATACCCTCCAGTTCCATCCACGTTGAAGCAAATGGTGGGTATTTGTCATTTCTAATTAAGCCACAAGTCTTAAAGCTAGTTAAACGTTCTAAAATTCTTCCTCACAGAGAAACTTGCCATTCCTAACACCCAAGATGCACTATCATTGGGATCTGAATAACTATTATGCAGAGAGAGTTTAAGTCTCTGGGTCTTCTAACTTCTCTGAGTTGTAGGGTCATTATTGTATAGGAGAAAGATTGTGAGCTACCATATCCTTACCATGGAACCATGAATAGGTGGCTAGTCTTCTGTGGTCTTAGTTTCTCCATTTGTAAAATAGATTAAGTGGGAACATGTTTATGAAAGGTCTAGCATCATGTGGTTTTTATAAGAAGTATTTCATGAGTGTTGGAGGCGTCCAGTGAGGGGATGCTGGCATCCTGGGGGATGTTGGCCACCCACACTGGTTCCACCACTATAGCATTCCAGAGAGGGAAAAGGCGAGGGATCCAGGCAGGAGGGGGAGCAAAGGCAGCTTTCAGATGCCCACACAACTCAACCCGGATTCAAAGCAGGGAACTGTCTAGATCACAGGACTGACCACTTAATTTTACACCCTGAATGTTAGTGTGCAATTATTTTTTGAATCCATAACTATCAATGTCTGGATAAAATGGGGGGATTGAGCAGTAATATGCATCATCCACAGTGGTTTCAACTCCAAAGAAAACCATTTTTATTTAGCTTTTGGAAGTTGCTGGATTAATTATTTGCATAGCACCTTCATCTGCCTGTTTGTGGTTGGTTACAATGTAGGGACTGGCTTGCACTTCTGAAAACATCACTTGAGGGTGAAGAGAAAGGAAGGAAGAGGGGGCTTGCATTCGCTGATCATGCACCATAATCTCTGTCCCACAAACCTGACACATCTTTTCTTGCTAATCCTCTCCACAACTTTGTGAGATACTATTATTATTTCATAGATGAGAAAAGTAAGACTTAAAAAGGTTATGTGGTTTTCCAAGGTCACTTGTCTAGTAAGTAAAGTAACTAGAAGTTGAGATCAGTTCCTTTCTTTAGAGTAAACAAACAACCAGACAAAGTCACACATGTGTGGTAGCATGTGAAGTGATACACAAGTGTGTAGGGCAAGGAGTTAAAATCTCCCTCTTCATCCTTCCAGTGACACCCTTGAGGGAATCAGGGTAAACATTTTGTCAGGCATCTTTCATGAAGCTCACATAAATACACCCAGATATATATCCATATATTTAGAGAGGTTCTATTTGTAAAACTGTTTGTTTGTTTGTTTGTTTGTTTATAGCTAGAGCGCACATGTGAGCGGGGGCAGGGGTGGGTGGGGAGGAGGGGCAGAAGGAGAGGGAGAGATAGAATCTCAAGCAGGCTCTGCACTCAGTGTGGGGTCTGACTCAGGGCTCCATCTCATAACCCTGAGATCATGACTTGAGCCAAAATCAAGAATCAGATGCCACTGACCCACCTACGTGCCCCTGTAAAACTACTTTTTGTTTCAAGTAACAATATGCCATGAATGTCCTCCATCTCAGCCTTCCCTAGAGCTTCTCCTTCATGTGTTAGGTGACAGAGCTTCTGTAGTTTGGATGCACTTCACTTTTCTCAACCATTCCCTAGACGAAAGACAGTAAGGTGATTTCCATCTTATTTTACCATGCTTTTCATATACATTTTGCACTAATGCTTTCATTTCAGGGTGAAAGATCCCCAAGGGTAGTATTGTCCAGTCAAGGTATGCACATGTTTTAATAGCTGCCAGATTACTTTAAAAGACACTGGCAGTGTCTATAAATATTTATGCTCCTATCAGCTATGTGTATGTCCCCTTCCCCCATAATCTCCATAGCCCTGGATGTTATTTATTTGTTTATTTATTTATGGAGATCTAACAGGAAAAATGAGATCTCTTTGATTTAATTTGCATTTCCTAAGTATACTGCTGAGGTTGAGCATCCTCTCATACACTCATTAGCTATTTGCATTTCTCTTCTGATCATATCCTTCATGCATTCTTCCCTGGGTTATTTATATTTTTCATATAAATTCTTATTGTTATTTGAACTGTAGAAACATTTACTCTTTGTCATGTGCTATAAACATTTCTCCTTGCTTCTTACCTACCTTTTTAGCCTCATTTTGAGTATTTCTATTTAGGGATATTTAGATTTTATATGGTGGGATATATTAATCTATTTCTTTATAAAGTTTCTCAGTTTCCTCTATTACCTGAGATTGTATCTCCAAGTACAGATTATACAAATATTTTCTAAATAATTAAAAATTTTATTACACTTTTTATAATTTGACTTTTAAAATATACAAAAGATGAATGTGCATATGCTATGACAGCAATCTAAGATTTTCCCAAATAGAAAGTGAATAATGCCAGCATTATTTATTAAATAAATCATCTTTCTCCCTCAAATCAAATGTTACTTTTGCCACATATTAAGTTTCCATATATATTTGATTTGCCTCTGGACTTTTGATCCTGTTCCACCCATTTGTATATTTATGCATCAGGACCATATTGTTTTGAGTATAGTAAAATTTATGGTAACTTATAAGATCAGACTTCCTAATCAAAAAGCTTGCTCTCTTTCCCTGCCACCTCTAGGGGACCTTATATGCCTGAACTCCAGGGAAACCTACTAGGATTAGTGATTCTAGATAGGGAACACAGATGTAGTATTCTTGGGGACATCAAGTCATTAGAGGCTATCTGACCCATCTTCATATCTTCAGGTGGTTATGTTCTTGAATCATACTCAACAGAGAAGATAGTACTTGCCTCTGTCCTCAAAAAGCACTGAAAGTGCAAACTGCACATTCAAAGAAACTCCAAAATTGACTCCTTGGAAGACAGGGCATTGAGATAGAAATAACTCAGCATTTAAGACCAGTAGAACCAGGTACTTGTTCTACTAATGAAAGTCACAGCTACTGAGTGTTTACCCATGTGTTGACCACAACACTAGACATTTTCCATTCACTAGCTCATTTAATAATCTAGGAAGTAGATCTCCTTATTGTCCCACTTCTTACCAGGTCTTATTGGTATCTGAGGTGCAAAGACATTAAATAAGTTGCCCAAGATTTAAACAAACAAACAAACAAACAACCCAACTTGCCAGTGGTGAAGTCAGGATTCCAGACTCAGGTTGTCTAGCCTACCTCCTTGATCTTAACCCTTGTATTACCTTTCCTTCCTATCCTGGTGCATTGACGTGAGCCAAACACACTTTTACTTTGAGCTTCAGTCCCCTCCTTTGTAAAGTCAGGATCATAAGAAGATACAGTTCACTAAATACTTGGGTCCATCCAAATGACAATGGAAAGTAAAATGGAAAAAAAAAAAAGCAAAACTCATCACAGCCAGTCCATTTACACACTGAGTCATGAATTATGCCACCGATGGTAACTGGAAAGAGGCTAGCTTTACATCAAGCCATTCTAAACTGTAGTTTTCAGGGATAGCTATCATTTGTCCCATGTTATATATGAAGAAATGAAGCTCAGAGAACTGAGTAGTTGAACCAAGGACATTTAGCAAGTACACAGCTCAGCTGGTGGTGACTTGAACTCAGGTCTGACTCCCACATCCCCCAACCCACATCCAGCACAGAGCCCAGTGGATCTCAGCTGCCAACACTATTTTCTCCTCAATATTTTGCTTTCTCAGAATTCATTTGCCAGTCAGGATGACTTGTTCTTGAGAACCCACAGCAAGGCATAAGTCACAGTCTGGTTTACGCAGGCATTAAGCCCTGCGTGTCTGTCTTAGGTTTAAGATTTAAGCCTAACTATGGTGTTAAGCATTATCCGATTGTATTTCAGTGGAAATTTTTCTTGCTTCGTGTAATTACTGGTGCTTCAGATAAAATCTGAAATTAGTCTATTGAAGGTGGTAATTGAAACCACAAAGAGAAGAATGTCTCAATGCATGTCAATAAACCAGCCCATTAATTATTTCTACCTATTCAACTTCAAAGAAAATGGCCAGTCTGATATGTCTGAATAACCACACAACCTACTCGAAGTTTATAAAAGCTGCATTCTCTTTGGCTTCAAGAAGTACATATCAGTAATGTTGAAACCAGCTGGCAGATGAGAATCAAACACCAGGTAAAAAACATTTAGCCAATAAAAGCAGCTGATCTTCAGCCTTTGGAAATTCGGGAAAAGTTCACTAATACAGCATCATGCAACAATTTCCTATAAGTTCAAACATCTGGTGAAACACTTTTAAAATCCTGCAAAACATCTGGATATCTTGGATTACATTGTCCTTGATCTATTTGAATGAGTAAACAACTTCTTTTCCCTCTTCCTCCCTCCATATATGTGCACAAAATCATCCCCTTATACAAATGTCAAAAGTAGGAAAGCCCTGTTACCCAGATGTGGGGAGATCAGTTGAGCCTACCCTCATAGAGCATCCCAACGGGGAGTATCTCAGCCTTTTGCAACATCTTATTGGGTTCACATCTGTGTCCTCCCACAGAAACCTCCAGCTGTTCTGGTCTGGCTTGAGTTTGGCATGTAATTAGGGCATTTTCTTTATCACTTGCACAAATAACAGATCTCTGTTCTCTTCATGATACATGAAGAGAAGTAATCTCCATGCCATCACTGAGTTGGGGCCCAAACACAAGAGAATCAGTCACTAAACAGGGAACAAAGACATACAAATGGTCTGCTAGTCTTCTCCTAATTTTGTGTTAGGATGGATTTTCTAATATGTCTGCAGTGGATTTTTCTATGGGGACATTAGATTTAGTTTCTCTAATATAGTCATTGGACTAACACATTTAACTTCTCCTCTTAACTTTTCTAATTGTCTTTTTCATCAACATTAGCAGGCAAGACCATGCAGGCATCTCCCTAATTGTGGGGCATGTGACTCTAGCAGAAGAGTAGAGAGAGGAGCAGATGGGGAAAGCGACCTGCATCTTGAAAGAGGAGAATGTGCTCTCCACATGGGTGATTGGGAAGGGCATTCTAGGCATGGAGCCACTGCAGGTGGGGTGTGTCAGTGGAACTGCAAGGAGCTTCCTAGGTCTGGGCATATGTTTGGTCACTGGGTGGCAAGAAGTGTCAAAATATCAGTAAATCTATTTCCCTGCTGGTGTCTTTTCAAATACAAATCCTTTGCTTTAGAATTCCCTTAGAGAGATTTAATCTTGGTCAACCACTTCATGAATCAACTTTTAGGAGCGTGGGCCCTGTAATCAAGTGCTGTGCTATGTTTGAGCTCCTGATCCTGAAGTGCTTGCTTCTGTTAGGAAATGATAATAATGCACTTGCAAAACAGTGAACTAATAGCCATGCATAGTTAAGTATGAGATGGTCTGGCATCTAACTGGCTTCACAAGAAATCCAGAATGATGACCTTGAACAGTAGAGAATGACTTAATGGAGGGATTGGGATTTAAATTAGGAATTGCAAAATGTGTAATTTTTTTTATTACAGGAAGGTCAAGAGAGAAAAGAAGAATAAAAAGGTGGGATCTAAAACCCTAACTCTTAGAATTAGAGAGTAGACCGGTGGTTGCTAGGGGCTGGGGAGTGAGAGACGGAGGATAAGTCACAGGACACATACTTTCAGTTATAAGATGAATACATTCCAGATATCTAATGTACAGCATGGTGATTATTAATAATACTGTACTATATACTTGAGATTTGCTAAGAAAGCATATCAAGTGTTTTCAACACACACACATACACACACACTACGTGGATGTGTTAATTAACTTGGTTGTAGTAAACATTTTATAATGCATATGTATATAAAATTATCACATTACACACCTTAAAAAATCACATTATAATCCTAAATATATGCAATTGTTATTTGTCAGTCACATCTTGGTGAAGCTGGAGGGAAAGAAGCACAGAAGTAGGAATAAGCACTTATGCCCTGACCTAGGAAGCTCCTTGAAGTTCCACTGACACACCCCAGCTGCAGTAGCTCCACGCCTAGAATGCCCTTCCCACTCGCCCATGAGGAGAGCACATCCTCCTCTTTCAAGATGCAGGTTGCTCTCCCCATTTGCTCCTCCCTCTATTCTTCCTGCTAGAGTTACATGCCCCACCCCTGTGCAACTGGGCACTCCTATCATCTAATACTCACATATTGTAATTTTATACATGCCTACTCCCCTAATTACAATGACATTTCCCAAAAGCATTCTGTTTCTAAATCACCATCACTAAGCACAGTGCCTGGGATATAGTAAATCCATAGGCAATGTTGTCTGTATTCTAAAAAAGGGATAAAAAGTAGTTAAGACCTGATATATACTAGTGAAAGAGAAGGCAAAAGGGGAGGAGTCAGGCAATCTGTCATTGTACTGAGCATCCACTGTGTGACAGGCTCAGTATCAGGCATTTACTCAGGATGTCAATTCCATGTCTGAACCCTTTACTCAGATGAAGTGGGAGAAAAGGACTGACCCTGGTGACATGGCCTTATTTATTTAGGTAGTGTAATATGAATACCAGACCTGGTGGGGATTTGATGGTATTCTTATCAAGGCAAAAATCCAAAGTTGGCTTACCATGTGAAATAAAGAAAAAAGAATGATTCAAGATACAAAATCAAAGGAAGAAAGTATATGAGTGATGAGATTTGCAGTGGGCAGAAGGAAGGAGAATAAAAGAATTTCATGAGTCAGCCAATAAAGAGACAGAGTTACATTTTATTCATTTGTATGTCCATGAGCATGGTATGTTCTGAGCTTTCAAAGGTGTAGCCCTGGGGCATTTGATCCAACCTTGTACTAATCATGAAAGGTAGACTGAAGGCTACATAAAATGATCAGATTGCATGAAGAACTAGAATACTACCACCATAGGAGACCCTGACACTGGTCAACATGGCTTTGGAATATAAAAACTCTGCTGGTACTTATGTTTCCATTTTGAAGCATTTCTCATTTCCACAGAGTACTGTATAAAGATTCAGCAATAAATAAATGCAGCAGTGCTTTGTAAACTGTTACACATTCTTAATTATTCATGTTTGCATTGCAATATGCTTACAAACGATCAGCATTCTTTTGGTCAGCTGGCTCTCTGAATTTCAGTACAGTTTTGCTTTTCAGGACAACTGAAGTTCATGCACTAAACACAAGGAATAGATCCTTGTTGTAATGTTTGCTCAAACAGACAGCATTGATGTTGGCCTCTTGTTTTATTATTGTTTCCTAAGGAAAAAAGTGAGTTTGCTTAACAAACTATACTCCAACTTGGAGCCTCTCTAGGAGAGCCATGACAGTACACCAAAAGAAATTCATGCTGATCTAAATAACACTTTCTTTTAGTGACTGATCCAGCTTAGAAGACTCTCTCGAATCGAAGGTTTGGGACATTAAAGTCCAGCATCATCTTTTTGATACAGCAAAAATCTGGTTTTCTCATTATAGTTGGCAGCTCCCTGGTCTTTACTGAGAAGAACGTGAAGTGCCCCGAGGAAACACCAGTTCATGATGATGAAAGATTAAAAGACCATATGAGTTTTAAAGGGCTAAATGCCTAAAGAGAGTCAGCAAGGATGGCCCAGAAATTTAATCAGCAAATGAACACATCCTTGAAAGTTTCTTCTGTAAGCAGCCTCAACCTCAGCTCTGGGTTTGTCACAGGCTGTCTCCTTCTGCATTTCTTGTCTTTCTCTGTGCATTGGGAAATCAGAAAAATCAGCAAAGCCCTCACTTTTGCAACACTTTAAGGTTTATCAAGCATGTTCTCAAAATATGCTACCCCACCACTTCCTATGTAGAAGTACACGATTTCATCAACAAGCCAATTTAGTAGGTCAATAAAAACTCTTGTACAGTCTGGATCACCAAATAGGAGAAAGTATACTCTCTTCTCTCAGAAGGAGCCAACATTTTAAAATTCTCTGTGATCTTCTAGGAAGCAGGCCACAACAGCCAAATCCAGAAGCAATCAGAGGCGATGGATTACTGGTCACTATAAAAGGACACCAGTGGATTCTTAGCCTAGTGATGAAGCATTAATTTCAGGGCATAGCAAGAGGCCATGGGCACAGGAGGCACGCAATTAATACTGGTTCAGTGAGGAAATGGGGGGTAGATAAATAAATGTTCAAAAAGAAGGGGAAGCAGATGAAGATGGCTAAAGAACTAAAGGTCTTTATAGGATACTATATGGAGAGTTGACTAATACAGTGGTTGAATAATTAACCTTTATTAAATGCTAACTCCACTTCAGGCCCTGTTCTAAGTGTGTATGTGTATTTTAACTCACTGAATCCTCAAAACAGTCGTATTATGTGAATGCAACCATTATCCCCATTTAACAGGAGAGGAGATGGAGGCAGAGGGAGCTGAAGTTGTGCGGAGAGAAGGTAGTCAGCTTGGGATTCAAAGCTAAGAAGTCTGGCTCCAGAACCTCCACCCCTTAAAAACCACGTGAACTTATTACTCCCTTCAAATCTTGATCTCTAAGATACAAAACAATCAAATGGGGAGCTTTTCAAAAGAGCTGAATAGGGACCTCTATGCCAGAGATTCTGATGAAATAAACTTACTGTGGAGTCCAGAGATTAACAAGCAACAAGAGATTAACAAGAGATTAAAAGCCCTTCCTGGGCTTTTCCCATAAGAATGGGGGAAAACCAGCTAATAAAATTAACATAAACCTGGAGATAGTGACGCTACCAGATTCACAAGGTCTGCCCTGTGACCTGAACAACAACAGATCTAAGAGGAAAAACATACCAACTGAAGGATCCAAAAGAAAAAAGAAAACAGAGAAGAAACACCCACATTTTGCTTCCTGCCTTGCCACAGGAGAATCGTATGCAGAGTCATCTTTTGGTGGTTGTAGTCATATTTCATCAGAGTGCACTATAATCCTTAATTTTATCTACCTTCTTTTGTTCTAACTCCTTGTCCTCCAAGCAACCCTTGGAAAAGTTCCCAAGGGTCCTAATCTCAAGAAAGAAAAAAATAGTTGTTCTAGATGGTAGACAGAAATAGTTCTGTTATTGAAGAGGGGAGTCCTAATTTCCCCATTATAAATGGTCAGGATGGCTTATTTATTGTCCCACATTATTTGTATAAATACCAATCAGTTCCAACAGCCTGATCACCTGTGGATATACCAAGACTATCCTGTTTCTGCATTTGAGAATCTATGCATCAGACATGAGGTCATGAGGTTTTGACAGGCACTTGGCCTCTGACACAGGCATTGCCAGCAACCAGACCACATCTGGTTGCTGCCTCTGCAGTTTGTGCTAAGCTAAGGAAATCTGAATAAAGTATGGTCTTTGGTTAATGCAAATATTTTAATACTGATTCATTAGCTAATATTTGTACTGTACTAATATAAGATATCAATAGTGGAGAAATTGCGTGCAAGTGCATGAGAATTCTCTGTACTATCTTCTCAATTTCCCTATAAATCTTTGTTTTTTTTCTAATCAATAAGATTTATTTTGAAAATTGACTTAAATGAATCAGGCTCCAAGTGTGAAGACATTTTAAAAATAGTTTAATTAACTTTTGCCTTATTCTTAAAGAGTTCCTTCGATGGGAACAAAGTAAGAATTTTATATCAGAAGGAAAGAAAAACACTTATGAACACGTATAATGCCTCCTGAACCTGAAAAGCAGGAAAGGATAATAAATAGCAAAAATCAGATAAAAATAGAGTCCACACTCGTCATTACTTTAGAAACCATAAACTGCATCTGAAAACCAAAAATGATTTGCACATAGAGATGTTCACCAGAACATAATTCATAATAATGAAGCACTGAAAAACAAACTGAATATGCAGCACTAATAGGGGAATGGTTTAGGAGATTAGGTATATTCACATAAAAGAATATTTGTGCAGTCGTTAACATAAATTTTAACTATACAGCAAATTTTTATATAGAATATTGTTTCAAATATATACAATGATGTACGTGTGCACTGGAAGGGAAAAAAATACCCAAAACGTGGATGAACATTATCTCCGGATAGTGAAATTGCAGGGGAATATGAATGTATACATGAGTATATTTGTACATTCCAAACTTTCTACAATGAAGAGGTAGTACTTTCACAATTAAAAAAAGTTAAAAAGAAACCAAACCAAACCCCAAAGACTGCTTATTTGGGACAGATGTTATCAACCTTCCAAAGAATTCTATTCTGTTAAATTGAGAATAATTTTCTTATCACATCTGTTTTGAAAGTAGGGATGATAAAAAACAAAAACAAAAACAAAAAACTGTCTGCCTTCCCGCACCCACTTTCCAAGTTTCTGGGCTGACTGGGATAATCCGGGGATACTGAGGAATAAAATACAGGTGATACCTTCCCCTCCTAGGAAAAGACAGAAATCGTGGTCATACTTAGCAACTGCCAAACAGGAGACAGAAAGAACCTCAATATATTGAGCAAGAATCCTTCCTTTTCATCCCTGCCCTTGGACATGAGAAGTTAATAGGGATTTAGTTAATTGGCTGGTTTTCATCTTAATTGGCCAATGAATCTATTCCAATCTCAAGAAAAACCAAAGAGGTGGAAACAAATAGCAGGAGGGTTCAGATACTGATTGATGTTTAAAAGAGATTGCATTTTAAATGTGAGGTCTGAGGTCCTGAGGCTCAGAGCATTAGCTCCCTGGAGGGTTGGGGCTCTGTCAAGGAAGGGGGAGTATCCCTGCTGGGACACCCCAGGCCTTCCTGTCTCTTTGAAGACAAACTGAAATTGATGGCACATGTTTGATTTTGTCATCTAACGCTGAATTCAGCTTCAGCAAAGGCAGACTCACTCTGGGCTGGGAACAGAAGTTCCAGCAGGGCTCAGGCTCTCATATCACCTGAGCACCAGCATCTTCTGGAAGGTGTGAGTTAAATCCATCTAAGCTGAGTTTGCTCTTTCTTTCCTCACACCAATTAGTTCTGCCATTTAACACAGGGATTAGCAATCTCATTTCCTGGGACTGATTCATCAAAGGATCAGGATCAAACTACTTAGTGGAGCTAGCCTTCTGCAAAATTTTGAGGTAGGTGAAATTGGTTTTCCACATCTTTACCTGCCTTTGCAGCCTCCTTCCCGCCAGCTCCCTCCCCAGGTAGTCTGTGTTTCCTTTTCTCCCTCCCTTGCAGCCTACCTCTGCTGCACTTGATAACAGGTAGTGCGTGCCCCACAATCATACAGTCTGAACTTACACCCCAGTCCTTATGATCACACCCATGCAAACACACTCTTGGAGGGTGGGGGTGGTAGGATGCTTGAAACTTGTGCTAGGTAGATTAAAGAGGCCAGATGAAAACTGGTGGAAGGAAAAGTTTAAAAAGCAAAAGTAAAAAATATATAAAAACAAACTGGAAGAGAGTATGGACAAAAGCATATGGTGAGAAGAGCTAATGGACCACCAACACTGACAAAAGTCCCAAGGCTCCGGCCATCGGCCACCACAGCAAATGAAAGGACCCCAAGGACAGCCAGGGGAAGAACCCAGAGATTCACAAAACATGTGGATGAAGCCTCTTCCACATTTGTCCCTTTCCATTCCTTCTGTACATCCCTTGAACCTCCTGTCTAGTCTAAGACAATCACTCACTAGGAGGTCTTCCAAGATTCAGTTTCTCCTTGCTTTCCTTTTCCTGGCACTGAATCTTATTTTTCTTTTTTTAAAAGATTTTATTTATTTATTTGAGATAGAGCACCAGCTGGGGGACAGAGTGAGAGGTAGATAGAAGCAGACTCCCCGCTGAGCAGGGAGCTTGACACAGGGCTCTATCCCAGGACCCTGGGATCAAGACCTGAGCCGACAGCAGACACCGAACCTACAGAGCCACTTTGGTGCCCCATTCCTGGCACTGAATTTAACTGTTTTGTGATTCGCTGGGGCCTCTTTCAGTGCAGCTTCCCAGACCCTCCACAGTGTGGAAGGAAACTGTCTTTGGGGCTTACCTCCCATTGCTCTTCCCTCACACACACCTTGGCCTCCAGCTGAACAAGAACTGTCATCCCCCAGGTATCCAGGGGCTTTCCTCTCCTCTTGGCTGAACCATGCTCCTTGCCTGAGAGGCTATGCATTAAAATCCTACTCATTCTCCAAGGTTGGACTCAAGTATTTCTTCCTTTGGGGGTCTCCCTCAATGCCCCTTTCTGCCTCCTGAAGTGGTACTCCCTTTTGCCTCGGAATTCTGTTGTATCCCCTCTCTCTCTTATGCCACTTCTTACATTATCTCTTATAATAGTGGCAGAAACCATGTTTTTGTGTCCTAATATTCCTTGTAGTTTATGGTGTGGTAATAGAATATCAATGGTTTGCTGAATGAATGAGAAATCCTGACCACAAACTGAGTGAATACCACACCATGTGATGGAACTTTCTCTTCTTCTTGCTCACTCTCTCTTGCTCTCATATGCATACACATATACACTCACACATTTCTGTCCATGAGAACAACTCAGATATCTTAATTGAAATATAAAAGATTGATAGGCAAAGGGAAAAATAGAAAAAAAAGAAATAATGATTAATACTGCCATTCTCTCAAAAAAGACAGATCTTTTCCTACTTGGCTTTTATAAGGTAATTATTTATGAATTTCTGTACGTGAAATCCACGTTGTTTCACAGAAGCCTTTGGGCATGTTTTATAATGCAAAATCTTGATGTTAGGAGGCATCTTCACATGACCAAAAATACTTTGTCTAGCCTTTCTGAGCTACCTTTACAGTCTGCTGGTGGAATACCGAAAGAAACAGCCCACATTTCTGTAGAAACTGGTAAATGGTAGAGTGGTACATGGGAGGGCCTCATTAAATCTGACAGTGGTTCACCTACCTGAGGTTTGTAAATAGAGCATCTGTTCTCATTGGTATAGACATGACCTTGTAGGTCTCTTTGCAGACTATATTAGTGCTGTGCAAATATTGCTACTCAGTTGTGAAGGCACATTATACTCAGGGAAATTATTCTCCCAGCAAACAGACAGATGTTTAACTTCACTTAATATGACACTATAGTCTGCATTCTTAATGTGAGACAGGGGTCCTTTCTCGAGCAAGAGTAAAATTGCGCATGCCATGTTTTAACACCATGGCACTCTGTAGCAAAGATTAAGTCATTACCTCTTTCTGACTAAAAGCTGTACTTCTTTCAACCCCCACTCGGCAATATCATCTGCAGACACCACAGTGTACCTGGTAGACCTTGGGAATCACAAGATGATGCAGGAGGTGTCTGTGATGGCCTTTTTCAGCCTCTCTGAGAACTTCTAAACACTTCTGTTTGCAAAGCCCTACAGTATAACATAATGGGACTTATTTCCAGTTGCAAGAGTCAGACCCAGAAGAATATGCAACATGACTTTTCCAAAGGTGCTAGGAAAGCTTAAGAAACTCAGGCAGGAGTTGGGTGGTGGGGGCACCTGGTAGGCTCAGTCAGTTGAGCATCTGCCTCCGGCTCAGGTAATGATCCCAGGGTTCTGGGATCCCTACTCTGTGGAAAACCTGCTTCTCCTTACTCCTCTTTTTGTCCTCCCACTCATGCTCTCTCTCACTCTCTGTCTCTAATAAAGAAATAGAATCTTAAAAAAAAAAAGAAAGTCCAGGGGGGAAAAAGGAGTGGATGGTGTTAGACCAAACACACACACCTAGATCTATTCTTCAGGGTTTTGGGATACAATCCACCTGTCTGCTAGTGGTTATATCAAGGATAATTGTCCTTTGGAACTTAAGCAGAAGGAGCCCAGGAAACTGAGGTAGAGCTGGGTTTGACACAGTAGAATTTCTTTTAATGCTGGGACTTAGGATAGCATGACCACCCACATGAGGCTCTTACAGCTTCCAAACTACCCTTCTACCATCTGCCTGAGATGCTGTCACTGGGCTCTACAGCCACTTTTCTGCTTTATCAACTGGCTTCTGAAGACTGTGACCAGAGGGAAATCCAGCATGATACTGGAAGGCTGGACCTGCTCCTTCCTGTCTGCATCCTCTCTTGCCGGCATGACACCAGGGGTGCGGCTTCATCCTGGTAGCACCATTTGGTTCTATTCTGCAGGGCTTCTGTCACCTATTCCCTCTTTGAGATATCAACATCAACTAGTTGACTGTGCTCCCCAGCAGTCTGGGTCCCAGTTTTCAGGAACCTCCCTTCAAGCTCTAGAGCCCTTAACAGCAGCCCTGTTCTAGTGAGTCCCCAGTTCTGGGGCCTCCTCTGCTAAGCTTTTAAAGTCTTACCTCCATCTCTTCTCCCAGCCCTGGGGTGCAAGCTGATTACTTTTATCAAGACCCCTGTGATACAGTGGGGTCCCTTTTTTTAACCCCTTTCCAATCTTCTGATTAAACAAATATTTTATATTAAGTTACCTCTATTGAAATAATTACATGGTTTCTTTTTTCTTGACTGGGCCCTAATTGATATAATTGGCAAAATTATAAAGGATATATTTATAAACATGGAGTGACATGGACTTTTACCATATAGTTAATATTATGTTTATATTCTGTAAGGTGCATCCATGTGCTAATCATGCATTTGTTAAAAAGAACATGAAGAATCAGTATAACCACTCTGAAAGACATTCATGAGAGATTGATAAGAGCAAATGCTATGCTTTTATAAGTGGCAAATGTTTGTTTTATAATTAGAGAAAGGTAAAGGGAATGCTTAAGAAGGATAAAATAACAGGGTATTGTCATCTCTAAGAGAGCACTTTTATTAACTCCATTAAAATAACTCTTAAAATATCTTTAACATATGTAATCAGAACACTATGATTTTTTCCCTCCATATTTAGCTGGGATTGCAATAACCATAAAACAATTAAGATGCAATTTTTTGATGCTTTTGCCACAATTTGAAACTCAAAACATTTACATAATATGCTTAATTCAAAGGCATACATGTTACTGCATCTAAAATTTAACTTTTTAGCTAAATATAGTGAAAACCAACTCACATTAAAGTCCACAGCTGGGAAGAAGAATTAGCAAAAACTTTAATTATGGTCTCATTGACACTTCTATTTTCAAGCCCATTCATGAATTAATTTTAACTCTGGGCCTCTACCTTCAATCAAACTGTAAGCAACTGTCAGAAAATGACAGTGTTTGAATATCTGCACATGCTTGAAATTTCTACATCTTGATTCCTTTGTCAAAATCTGTGTGGGGGAGGCTCTAAGGCAAAGGCATTAAGACTGGTCTCCGAATGTGGCTGAGATTCCCCATCCAGAAAATGTTCACTTACTACAAAAGCCAAAATAGAGCTCCTTCAGGGACACTTGGGTGGGTCAGTCAGTTAAGTGTCTGCCTTCCACTCATGTCATGATCTCAGGGTCCTGAGATCGAGACCCGTGTTGGCTCCCTGCTCAGTGGGGAGTCTACCTCTGCCTCTCCCCCTGCTTGTGATCTCTCTCTCTCTCCCATGCTCTCTCTCTCAACTAAATAAATAAATAAAATCATTAAAAACAAACAAAAACAAAACAGAGCTCCTTCGAAGCAGAGCTGACCTTCAACGCATGATTAAGCAGGAGGGGAGCATGATGTCTGGAGACAGGCACTGAATAGGAACTTCAGGGCACCTGAGTCCAAGACCAGGTTCCATAATGTGACATTAGGCTAATCCTAACCTGTGAAAATGGGTGCTGAACTAGGAGAGCTCTGTTGGCAACCATGCAGCCTGTCATAATAATATCATTAGCCCGCAATGTCTTAAAAGTAATCGGTCTAAGGCAGTGGTGGCCAAAGTTGTGGAAAGCCTAGCCCTCCCTATCGACAAAAAAAAGAATTCAGAAAGCAACCTCCATATAAAAGTATTTATTCATAGATTAGACAAATATGTCATTGTACTAATTATTCCTAGTACTTGGCCTCTCCTAAAACAGTGGTCTCTTCAGCTAGTCCCTTGGTTCAACTACTGCAGGTCTTTGCTCAAGCGTCACTTGTCACTTTGTTGGAAGGCCTTCCCTGATGGCCTCATTTAAATTTAAAATCCTTCCCACTTGCCCTCCCTCTCCTTTTTCTTGCTTCATTTCTCTCCAGAGCACGTGTGCTAGGAGGTCCCCATTGACTCTGGGGATACCTCTTCCTTTTTCTCCCCACTTCTCCCCAAGAGGCTGTCCTCCATGGATGATACCACTTGGGCTCTCTTGCTCTCTGGCTTTCAGTTGAGTTTGGCCATTGGCGGCACAGAGGGGACTGGAGACAGCTCTCCACTACTGGTAGCCCCTGAGATATTCCAGCATTCCTTATTGGTTTTTCTTAAACCCTGACCTGCCCTCTCTAAGTAGCTTTTATTTTTTCCTAGAGATTTTATTTATTCATGAGAGACACAGAGAGAGGCAGAGACATAGGCAGAGGGAGAAGCAGACTCCCTGTGGTGAACCTAATGTGGGACTTGATCCCAGGACCCCAGGATCACACCCTGAGCTGAAGGCAGATGCTCAACCGCTAAGCCATCCTGGTGCCCTTCTAAGTAGCTCTTCACTAATCTCTCCTCAATTACTTACTTTGAGTGTGTCTACTGTTGCTTTCCAGGTCATTATCAATAGGTATATTGATAATGTGTTTCCTCTCATTAGAATGTAAAATTCCTAAGGACAGAGATTTTTCATCTGTTTTTTGTTGTTCACTGGTATAGGCACAGTTCCCAGCACACAGTAGGCATTCAGGAAAACAGACAAATAATACTTTTCTCCTGAATCCCTGTGGATTGTCTTGCACATTCTCTTTTGGGAATCAGTAGCTGAAGGTACAAATATGTATTGTTCTTCGCCTGATTTTACCAACTCTTGGACTAATTTAGCCTAATTCCCATCTAATACAGAGCTCTGGTTATTTTTAAATTTTAAGAAATGTAATTTAGTATCAAATCCTTCTGGAGGATCATACTTGCCTCCCACAAGATTCCTGTAATAATGGCCCCAACAGACATTGAGCCAATCATGGGAAAGACTTTATTAGTTCACCTTTCTAAGCTGTCTTTGAGCTAACAGATTTGTCGTCCTCCCTCCTGATTTCTGCTTTAAGATCTTGTCTTCCTTTCTTCCAATAAGGAAGATTAAAACTGCCCAAGGAAGTAGAGACAAGGCTAGCTCATTTGGTCCCTATTCACACAACAGGAGAAAATCATTCAATATCTTATTCCTCAGTTCAGTTACTTAATTTGCATACAATATTCCATTATTTAATTAACTTATAAGTTCTAGGGCTTAGTTGCCCAGATCAGACTTAACAATTGTCTCTAGTAACAATACCCCTTAGAGCAGAATAGCTAATTGCACAGAAATTTTTTTCTTAATCCGAGGCACATACACATCCCTTTTTGTCCTTCAATGTGAACATTTGGATAATTGCTTCTGACTGAATTACCTTATGCCTATAAAACATGCCCGGTACTTTACTTTTGGATAAACCGGATCATTTTTCACATGCCCGAGTTTCTTTCTCTGCATTAATCGATAAATGGAGCTGGGTTCTAAGGATCACTACTGTACTGAACAGAACCTGATCTTTAAGACAATTTCATGGAACCTGCTGAGGTTGCTTTGGGAGAGAGACCATCAGTGGCAAGAAACTGCTGAGTCCTGCATCCAGGAGGAAACATTTTGTAAACACAATAACTTCCACGTGCATGTGGCTCCATTTTTAAATGCTGCGCTCATCTCTGGCTATATATAGTGGCATGAGTAAGTGTTTTCTTCTGTGGTTTTAAGTTTCTTGAGCTGCAAGTCAAAACATTGTGATGTTCAGTCTCTGGGAAGAAGAAGACATTAACTGCCAATATTATTAAAATGGAACTCTGCTTTCTATTGCAACCAAAATGTATGAGCTTGCACAATTACAGCACAGAGTAAGATATAGTTCTCTTTCATTTGAACTTGAACAACACGAATATCTTCCCACTGTTAGCAGTGGTCTGACTCTCTAATGTTGTATTAGTGTTCTAGGTTGGCCATACAGAGCGCCACAAACCGGGTGGCTTAGACAACAGAAATGGATTGTGCCACGATTCTGGAGGCTGGAAATTCAAGACTAAGGTGTTAGCAGGGCTGGTTCCTGCTGAGGACTGTGAAGGAGAATCTGTTCCAGGCCTCTTCCTTAGCTTCTGATGGTTTGCTGGCAATCCCTGGTGTTTCTTCATTTCTCTGCGTCATCCCTATCTCTGCCTTCATCTTCACTTGGCGTCTTCCAGGTGTGCACATCTATGTCCAAATTCCCCTTTTTATAAGGACATCAGTTGTACTGGGTTAGATACCCATCCTCCTTTGGGGAGGACCTCATTCTAACTTAAGTCATTACATCTGCAATGACTCTATTCCAAATAAGGCTACGTTCTCAGGTAATGGGGATTGGGATTACCACATGAGCTTTTTTTTTTTTTTTTTTTTTTTTGGTGGAGGGCAGGGAAGAGGGAGACAATTCAACCCATAACAAATGGTAAAAATTAAATTTTGTGTCAAGAAGATGCTAAGATATCATTGTATCTAACCCCTTTTCTTTTTTTTAGTGAAATACGGAAAGATAAAATGACTTGTCCAGGGCTTTCTGGTAGAGTTAGTAGCATAAACAGACCCAGAACATAGGGCCTCTGGCCCTGATTCTGGTGCTTTCCTAAGCACATGACAGACACTGTCTTAGTTTTCTTCTTCCTGAAGCTGAGACTCATTTGCATTTACAGAGGAGGAAGCAGCAGCAGGGAGCCATCCTATCTGGAAAACCCACCCAAGGATGGATGCAGCACCTCTACACCAGCTTGCTTTAGGATGGTCACCCCCAATAGGCAATTTAAAAAGGGAAAACTAGATATGAGTCCTGAAAAATAAACCTAACTAAGGAGCAGACATGGCACCTGACACTTGCTCTGCAGTCTGAGCAATTCTGAGTTAGGAAGTTAAACAAATGTCTGCAGTAGGAGGAATTATTCAGATGCACCTAGAGCTTCCTTTGTAGAAAGTGTTTGCAAAGCCATATCTCATTTTTTCCCTGCTGGCTCTGAGACAAGCATTATTTCTATTTGACAGAAAGAGAAACTGAGGTTCAAAGATACGTGTATTTCTTTTTATTGAACTGAAGTGTTGTAGCCTGATTTGATCAAGCTGGTATGTTATCTCAAGCTGGGATTCAAATTCCAGTGCTCTCTTTACCCAACTCTTACCATTCTGAGCAAAACTAAGTCAAACATGTTTAAAGTTCATAAACTCCTTAGTATTTATGCTTGAGTTTTTTTTCCTACTTCTTCCTTGAAATATAAATTTGGGAGAACTTCTCACAGGCCAACTGAGTGCTTTAGGTATCCACTGCTTTGCACTCAGCAGATGGTCATAAAATCTGAGTAAAGGATGACAGTCCATCTTCAGACCTGAGAGAGTCACAGAGTCACTTAGGCTTAGGATTTGAATGATCTTAGATTAGAGGCTTTCTAAAGAATATATATATATATATATATATATATATATATATATATATATATATTTACAGACAAGAAATCTATGGCTCTAGATCCTAAAACAAATTGAAAACCAGCATCTTGAGTTCTGATGACTCTCAGCCCAGTGTTCTGATGACTATAGGATCTACCTCTCAGTAAGAGAAAGACCGGCTGGAAGAAAGTCCAATCAGGCTGTTTTTATCCCACTTTCTCTGAAGGCGAGAAAGGTCACTAAAAATGCATGGGAGAGACTGCAAAAGAGTACAATACTGTGCAATGGTGATATTCAAAATGATTAAATTGGTGGCCAGAGTGCCCTTTGCGGGCACAAAGCAGCTCCTCCGTAAGGTTATAAAAAGAGGTTGCATGTTGTGGGATGAGGCTTCTTTCAACAGAGACCCCATTATGGCTCCTGAGGAAAGGACATGAATTCCTTCCAGGGAGTCTGTATAAAAGATCGTGTATGCTTCTCTCCTGGCGTCAAGATTCACAAAAGGTATAGGAAGTCTGAGGCTCTATTACTGATGACCTTCCCACAGAATATGCTGCATGTCATTTTTAAAAATAGCCTCACTCCTATTGGGTGGAGTATTTGATGGTCTTCATAAAGGAACTAAAAGCTTTCCAGAAGTCTTGAAAGAATAAAACAGAGAGAGGGAAGGGGAGGCCAAGAAGCTGGTCTCACTGCTCCTAATCTTTCTGGACCTCAAAGGGGTCACGTGTTTGGCCTCAGGGCCTCACCGCCTCGGAATGGTTTTCCCCATGGCCTCAACAGACCTCAGGCATTCTCCCCAATGCTAATAAACAGGTCGGGTTTTGCCATCACCTTCAGAAACCTCTATTTTCTTCACACTGTAAAGTCTACCTTCCTCAGCATGGCCAGCCTGGTGCTTGGGGACATAGCTTCTGCTCCATCTCATCCCCTGCTTCTCTGTTCTAGATAACTCATGTCTTTACCACCTTTGGGCACCTGCCACTCCTCACACATGTCACTTGTTGCCGCTGCCTTGGCGTGCCCTTTGTTTTCTTTCATCAATCAAAATGCTCCCGGAGAACAAGGCTCAGCTCAAAGCTCCCTTCCGTGAGATATCTTCTGGTCAGAACAAATCACTCCCAGCCTGAGCTCTTTCTTTGGGGCCCCACTCAAAGCCTCCTACTTTAAGCTTTGGTTCTTTTGATTAGATGGAGAGACAAAGCCATTTGTAAACCAAAGCCAGATCTAAAAACTTAAAAAAAAAAAAAAAAAAAAAAAAAAAAAACCTCTTTATTTCAGGTTAATTTTAGGTTTACAGAAAGGCTGCAGAGATAGTACAGACAGCTCCCACCTAATAACTTTTTAGAGTCACAAAATATTTTACAGAAATGTATAAATTACAAACACTTATATCCTCATCTACCATGTTTATCAGATTTTAACATTTTGACAATTGCTTCAGATTCTCTTTAAGATCGAAAGCCTAAAGATTATTTTTAAAGTCCCCTGTGTATCTCCCTATTCTCAATCTCTTTTCCCCCTCAGAATTAATCATTGTCATTATTTGGTGCTTATGATTAACTGGCATGCTTTTATATGTTTTGCTACACATATGTGTATTCCAGAAGTCATACTGGATTGCTTTGTATGTTGTCAAACTTTATACATATGGCATCATTCTGTATGTATCAGTTTTATACATTTTGCTTTTTCACATGTGTTTGTGGTTTTGTAAATCTAGTTTATTTAATCTTCTGTACAATATTTCATTATAGGAATACACAACCATCTATTCTATTAAATTGTTAGGTCTTTCAGTTTCTCATTTATTTTTTAGTATGGACAAGGAGAAATATAGAACAATGCACACTGCAGCACAGGTATTATTAGCAAAACCAGGAAGTAGATCTGGATGGATTAATCTATTAGCGCATAAACTTTCCCACACTAGGCCACCATTTTAGCCCTTATGAAAGAAAAAAAAAATTAGAGACATCAAAGTAATATTTTTGACAGTGGTGACAGGTTTCTTGTTCATTTTTTTAAGACTGTATTTATTTATTTGAAAGACAAAAAGAGAGAGAGAGCACAAGAAAAGGGGGAGGAGCCAATGGAGAGGGAGAGAAAGAAGCAGATTCCTTGCTGATCAGAGAGCCCAACATGGGGCTCAATCCCAGGACACTGAGATCATGACCTGAACGGAAGGCAGATGCTTAACTGATTGAGCCACACAGGCACCCCTCTTGTCCATTTTTTTTCAGCAGAAATCTTTTTCTTCTTCAGATCCATAAAAAAAGTAGGAGGGGAACCCATCAGCAGTTTTTAGGAAAAGACACATATAACAGAGGCATCTTTACCTCTGCCAAGCTCTCTCAAATCTCAAGAATGGTGGTAAAAGGTGTTGTTCATACTATTACACAAAACTGTTGAATTAAGTCCAGAGGATACCTGGAGTCTTATCTCTAAATTCCTTCTAATTTCCTATACCCAGCATTGGCCCAGATTGCTTTAACATTCCCTTGAAATAATAAACTGTTTTAAAAAACCTCAAACAAACCCAGATGCAGGTGATATCATTGTTTTTCCCCAGTTTTAAAATATGCCTATAAATAATTCTATAGAAAAGAGGGCAGCAGATAGGCCCCAAGCAGAACTTGGGTTTTCTTTTTCTTCTTTCTTTCTTTCTTTCTTTCTTTCTTTCTTTCTTTCTTTCTTTCTTTCTTTCTTTCTTCTTTTTTTTTTTTTCATTTAAGACAGGGAGTACTTTATCTAAACCCATCAGAGAAATGGACAGCTTGGGTCTGTAACAAAGTGTTGTGTTTTAAAGCATAGGTCAGTAATTGTATATGAGAGTATACACTGCTACATACAGATTAACTGATCAGAGCACAACTTTTCAATGTTCAAAACAGAATAAGCTTCCCTGTAAAAGCAGCACCTTTGTGACATTTTTAACTTCAGTATTCCTCTCCTTCTTCTTCACCCTCTCCTTCAACAGAATCCACACCAACCTCCCCATAATCCTTCTCCAGGGCAGCCATGTCCTCATGGGCCTCAGAAAACTCTCCTTCCTCCATGCCCTCACCCACATACCAGTGAACAAAGGCATGCTTGGCATACATCAGGTCAAACTTGTGGTCTAGGTGAGCCCAGGCCTCAGCAATGGCTGTGATGTTGCTCAGCATGCACACAGCTCGCTGTACTTTGGCCAGGTCTCCACCTGGTACCACAGTGGGAGGCTGGTAATTAATGCCTACTTTGAAGCCAGTGGGGCACCAGTCCAAAAACTGGATGGTACGCTTGGTCTTGATGGTGGCAATGGCAGCACTGACATCTTTGGGAATGGTACAACAGGCAGCAAGCCATGTATTTACCACGGTGAGGGTCACATTTCACCATCTGGTTGGCTGGCTCAAAGCATGCATTGGTGATCTCTGCTACAGAAAGCTGTTCATGGTAGGCTTTCTCAGCAGAGATGACAGGGGTACATGTGGCCAGAGGGAAGTGGATGTGGGGATAGGGCACCAGGTTGGTCTGGAACTCCATCAGATCCACATTCAGGGCTCTGTCAAATCTGACGGAAGCAGTGATGGAGAACACAATCTGACCTATCAACTTGTTTAGATTAGTGTAGGTTGGGCATTCAATATCGAGGTTTCTAGAACAGATGTCATAGATAGCCTCGTTGTCTACCATGAAGGCACAATCAGAGTGCTCCAGGGTGGTATGGGTGGTGAAGATGGAGTTGTAGGGTCTACTACAGCTGTGGACACCTGGAGGGCAAGGTAGATGGAGAACTCTAGCTTGGACTTCTTGCCATAATCGACAAAGACGTTCCATCAGCAGGGAGGTGAACCCAGAACTGGTTCCCCCTCCAAAGCTGTGGAAAACCAAGAAGCCCTGAAGACCCGTGCACTGGTCAGCCAGTTTCCAAATTCGGTCTAAGACAAGGTCAGTGATCTCCTTGCCAATGGTGTAGTGCCCTCGGGCATAGTTATTGGCAGCATCTTCCTTGCCTGTGATGAGCTGCTCAGGATGGAAGAGCTGGCGGTAGGTGCCAGTGCGAACTTCATTAATGATTGTGGGCTCCAGGTCTACAAACACTGCCCTGGCACATGCTTGCCAGCACCCGTCTCACTGAAGAAGGTGTTGAAGGAGTCATCACCTCCTCCAATGGTCTCATCACTTGGCATCTGGCCATCAGGCTGAATGCCGTGTTCCAGGCAATAGAGCTCCCAGCAGGCATTGCTGATCTGGACACATGCCTGGCCAACATAGATGGAGATGCATTCACGCTTGGTTGCTGCTTGGTGGCTGCCGGGTGGATGGCAGAGAAGAGGAGAGGTTGTTGCTTCTTACAGCATGACTCTTAGGTGGTCGATGTAAGAGAAGCTGCTGGGTTTTATTTCTTAATGATTTTATGCAAATCTACATAAAGGTGAGGAATGTTATTACAAGGTGGTCAAGCAGGAAAAGAGATGCCTTGTCTGAACTCAGAGGTCCCCCTGCCTCTACTGGGACATTTGCATTTATTACCTTTCCCTTTTTGCTTATTGTGATGGTATGCAACCTCATAGGCATGGTGGTAGGATTGGGGATGCTGGGTGAATAAGGTAGTGTCTGCTTTTAAGAATATACTAGCCACTCTATGCATATGTGGAAACAAAACACACACACACACACACACACAGAGAGAGAGAGAGAGAGAGAGAGAGAGAGAGAGAGAATGGTTCTTTTCAGAGAGGCAGGAGATTGAGTGAGAATGCCACACAGAGGGAGCCAGAACAAAGGCATGGTACAGTAACAAATCATCACCGCCTCCAAGGAACACCCACGACAGTACATCTGCTTGGAACCTAAATCCTGGTATCCATAGTTTTGTCAATTATACAGCTATCCAAACCATGACATAGAAGAAATAATACAACCCAACTCAAAAATATAAAAACAAAATGGAGTGTGCCACACACCAGCTACATTGAACTCTTTTCTATCCCCTAAGCCACGAATTTTCTAACCACAAAGCTTTACTTATACCCATGCTTTGATGATGTTCTCTGCACGCTCCATTTCCTTCTGGACTAATGCATCCTTAAAACTCATTTGAAACCTCATCTCCCTATGAAACCTTCCTCACACCCCTTCAGTAGAGTGAATCATCCCTGCATGTGCTCCCAGAGAGGGTGACTTCTGTCCCCCATAAAGTTTAGCACTCAGCATAGTCTGGCAAATAGTCTCTTAATTGTGCATGTCTCTGTGTCCTCCACTCTTAGAAGACAGGGATTCATCTCATTCATCTCTGTGGTCCCCTCAGTACCTGACATAGTGCCAACTGTAGTAAGTGTTCAATGTGAATGAAGCTCATTCAAGGACTTGCATAGCTGAAAAGAAAGTGCTGGGAACAAGAGTAATCAACAGATCCCAGTAGTATAATTGCCTTAAACTTCATGTGAATGTGATTCCTTTGAAAAAAACTGCGTTTTGTGGGGGTTTTTTTGTTTGTTTGGTTTTGATAATTGGTGTTGACTCCTTCAGCTCTACTTGGAAGTCCTAGGTTTAATTCACTGGACAAGAAAGAAAATCTGTGTATGTTTGACTGGGTGTAGGAGGGTAGTCCTCATGGATCTTTCCTACAAATTGTGTTCAAAGTGGGCCACTTCCTACTAGATTCCTCACCTTTCCTAGGCAGCATAATGGTGGGATGCTTATTTTAATTAAAGTAAACAACTACTTCAAAACTACGTCCAAGAAAGAAAATTGAAAAGGCAAGAAGGAAAACACTAGACATAGCATTTAAAAGGGTATTATTTTTCCTTCAACTTTATGGTTTATTATATTTCTTGAAACCATTGTGAATGGCTTTTCCTTACATAATGTTAGGTATTTGTTTCCCCTCCCCTTCTCTGGAAATTTTATAGGAAAAGAGAAATATACCTTAGTAAGGAAGGCTGAGAACTCAAACATATCAGGCCAATAAACTCATGATATAAGAACAAAACATAAAGAAGATGTGGTTTATGTATACAATGGAATATTACTCAGTCATTAGAAATGACAAATACCCACCATTTGCTTCAAGGTGGATGGAACTGGAGGGTATTATGCTGAGTGAAGTAAGTCAATCAGAGAAGGACAAACATTATAGGTTCTCATTCATTTGGAGAATATAAATAATAGTGAAAGGGAATATAAGGGAAGGGAGAAGAAATGTGTGGGAAATATCAGAAAGGGAGACAGAACATAAAGACTCCTAGCTCTGGGAAACGAACTAGGGGTGGTGGAAGGGGAGGAGGGTGGGGGGTGGGGGTGAATGGGTGACAGGCACTGAGAGGGGCACTTGACGGGATGAGCACTGGGTGTTATTCTGTATGTTGGTAAATTGAACACCAATAAAAAATAAATTTATTATAAAAAAAAACATGAGAAACAAATTTCTGCTTTTTATAAGCTACCAAGTCTATGGCATTGTATTATAGCAGCCTAACCAGACTAAGACAAAAAAAAAAAAAAAAAACAAAGCAAACAAATGGATGAGCAAAATTAAAACAAAACATGAAGAAATAAATGAGAGAATTAGTAGAAGAAAAAAGCAATATAATTTTGTTTGGTTCCAATTCTGGTTATGAGGAAGTATATATCACTCTACATCTCCGATGTAGCTTACTACTTTTAGTAGTTTTACTACTAAAAACATAAAGGCATCCATCAGAGGACTCAGAAAAAATAAAGAATAGCAGGTGGATTGGAGAAAGAAATCAAAATTGAAAGTATGGCCACTATAGCAATGAGTTTATGAGTATTTTCCTTTTCTTCCTAATCTCCCAGTTTGGACAACAAAATAGCCTATAATCCCAAAACTGCACATCAGATCCAAAGAGGAAAAACTCCAAGAGAAATTTACTCCCTAATTTTTTTTCCAGAGGACTGGGAAGGAAAAGCGTATGGGATGGAGACTGTAGAAGTGATCCCTTCGTTTGTGTGTTTTTTTTTTGTTTTGTTTTGTTTTGTTTTGTTTTGTTCACCTGGCTCAGTCCAGACAAGTTGTGGTCACAAAGTTGTATGCTAGTAGATGCAGCAGCTATGCATATAGCTAAGATTCTGAGAGAAGTTATTTCTCTTTGAGCAGAGGAATTGGAAAATTGGTCCCAGTGGTCCAAAGAAAGTATGTTTGTGGGAAATTGTTGTTATTAATTTTCTTCCTCTTCTTCTCATTGTTTTGCTCTCAAGGTGAACCAAGTCATGAAAATTGTGAAATAGCACAGGAACCTAAAACTCTGACTTTTGAAGAAATCCTGGAGTGGAACCTCAGGGACTATAGAAGAATGCAGTAGAGAAAAAGAGCCCCTAAATCTGTGCATGAATTCACAGGCTCACCACTTGGTTGTACATGCACTGAAATTACATGATTTAGCATAGTGAATGCTTCAAGAATTGGACTATGGTAAAACAAAAGGTTCACTGCTGGGTTGTGCACACATGCAGCAGACAGAATAGAGTCACAGATGCTTTGAAAACTAAGCAGACATAGGAGCCACAGCCTGTAAGAAGGCAGGTGTGGCAGGAACCATATCCGGTTGACTACTTGAGAATACAAACAAAAAAACAAACAAACAAAAGGATAACATTACCTAGAGAATTTAACAGGATGAGTCACAAACATAAATCCCAAAATGTCTATGATATAATCTAAAATTACTAAACATAGAAAGACCCAGAAAAATCTCATCAACTCTCCAAAGAAAAGACCATCAAGTAACTACTAATCCCTGAGATGATCCATATGTTGAAATTACTGGGCAAAGCACTGAAGGTATTTATAACTATACTCCATGAGGAGAAAAAAATATTTTGAAATGAATGGAAAGACAGAATTTCTGAGGCAAGAAATAGAAAATATAAAGGAAAACCAAATGAAAACTTTAGAAATTAAAAAAAATTAACTAAAATTTTTTACCAGATAAACTCAATATTTTAGTGGAAATGTCAGCAAAAAAGAGTCATTAAACTTGAAAAAAATAGTAGAAATGATATTTTCTGAACAAGCGAGACAAAATTAAAATACATATACATAATGATTGGAGCCTCAGGGGTCTGTAGTAGAGATCTCACGTTTGATTTATTAGAATCCCCAAAAGAGAGGAGAATGATTGGTGCAGGAAAAAAAAAAAACCTGAAAATTTCTCAAATTTGGTTTAAAGCCATAAATGTACAGGTTTAAGAGTCATAAAGTAACCCCCCCAAAGGGGAAAAAAATCACATGCAGAGACATCAGAATCAAACTACTGAAATCTAAAGGTAAAGAAAATAACCTTGAAAGCAGCAAGACTCCAACAATTCAATGACAATTCAATGACAATTCAATGACAGAATATTTCAGTGGAAATCACAGAAACCAGAAGACAGTATAATAACCTATTTAAAGTGATGAAAACCAAAGAACCATTCAGAATTCTATATCCACCACAAATATCCTCCAGGAAGAAAGATGAAGTAAAGACATTTTTGGATGACAGAAAAAGCTAATAGAAATCATAGCAGCTGATCTTCTCTAAAAAATGATGAAAATTCTTCAGGCAGAAGAGATATGACACTAAAGAGAAACTTGAAATTTCAGGAATGAAAGAAGAGTGCAACAGAAATGGCAACTATCCTGGTAAACAGCCTTTTTATTTTTCCCTCTTAAGTTATTTAAAAATACGTATGACTGTTGAAAGTAAAAATTTTAACATTGTATGATGGAGTTTTCAATTTTTTTAAATAGATGCACTACATCTGTTAACTATAGCATAAAGGAGAGAGCATAAAAGAGCCTATATGGTTGCAATGTTTCTACATTTTTCATTTTTCATTAAGTGATAAAATATGAACTGTGAAAGACAGGTTTTATATTTTATTAATCATTTTAATAACCACTAAAAAACTATAGACAGTCAAAAAGTAAGTAGATAAATTAAAATTAAAAACTAAAAAATCAATCAAAAGAAGGCAGAAAAAAACAGGAGAATGAAAAACAGAGTGAACAAATAGAAAAGCAATAAAATGATAAACCTAAATCTAACCATAACAATAATTACATTAAGTGTAAATGTACTAGGCAAATTAAAAGAGAGATTATGAGATTAAAAAAAAAAGAAGAATCAAGGCACCTGGGTAGCTCAGCAGTTGAGTGTCTGCCTTTGGCTCAAGTCGTGATCCCTGGGCTCCCAGAACAGAGTCCTGCATAGTGCTACCCACAGGGAGCCTGTTTCTCCCTCTGCTTACGTCTCTGCCTCTCTATCATAAAATCTTAAAAAACAAAACAATCCAGTTCGTATTGAAACTCAACTATGTATGCACTCTTCCACCCAGATGGATATTTACCATGTGCTGAGTACTGTCATAAGCAATGAATATTAGACCTAAAATTAAGATATGAATGAATCTTTAAGGAACTTCTGTGTAGAATTTAAAGAGTGGGTAGGGAAGAAGCAGAAAACTCCATTCCAGGAGGAAGGAAACAATATAAACAAAGAAACAGAAACAGAATAAGAAAAAATATGCTTTGAGAAATTACCGTTTCTTCCTCTCAAATACCCTTTGCTTCCTGTCATGAGTCTCTGACAGTGGGGACTGGAGGCATTAAGTGCAATGAGGCAGTCAAAGCATATGGAGTTACTGAGCAGGTTGTTTGTAGAGGTACAGATCACAGAATAACTACTTACCCAAGGAATGGGAAAAAGAGAGATGGAACACACATCTCAGGTCAATGCAGATTTCGTGCTCCCAGTGGAATTTTTACAGCATCTTTAATTTCAAAATATACTATGCAAAAGCTGGGAGAAAACTTGTTCAATTCCAAGCTACGCAGGCTAAGTCTCAACTTCATTTAAATCCTATTAAGGCACAATCTTCTCAAATATCCTTTTATGATGTCTAGAAAGTCTAATTCTTCAATTTAATTTTATGGGAGTATGGATTAAAAATGCTTATAAAGAACAAAGGGAATTACCCAAAGAAAGGCATTTCCTGGAGGAGGAAAAAAAGCCCTCCACGCAGCAAAAGGAATCTTTCAGTTTTATTATTTTCACTTCCCCTCCCCCTCTGTGTATGAAGAATCAGAATGGGAAGTCTAAAATCTGAATTTAAAGTTAGCACCAAAGTATATTTTTTATTTTATGCGATATGGTTTTAACAGAGGAAAAGTGATTCTACTACCACCCTGCATAATTTTTGTAGAGAAAGTATAGATGTACTGCTGCTCAAATGATGAAATGACTATTTGGCTTATTCAAAATTATTTGAACTATTAGCTCATGTAGGATAAACATGCTAGCATTAATCCTTTCATGATCTAATTAATCAGCCTTTCCAAAGTTACTAAGACAAATTCTTCAAAGATTTTTTCAAAAATCCCTTTATCCAAAAAGGATTCATTGTTTTATTCTGCTTATCCAAAGTCACAGATAAGTTATTTGCTCTACTCTGATCTAGATCTTTTTAAAAATAAAGTAATATAGGCAAAACACCTGCATTCCAGGAATGAAACAGAAATAGGAGTGAGGAAGCAGCCAGCAATATGCACAAGAAGCCGTGAAAATTGACCTGACCACATCATGGACCTGCACCAGGAAATACTGCTCTAAAAATTCCATATTTGAATAGATATTACATGATAATTGGAGTTAATTTGTTAACGGGTGTGATCTAAATAAGGGTTTCAAAATATACTATAAAATAAGTTCTAGATAAGATTTTTTACTTCTTTGGAAAATTGTCATAAATGATTTAGTAGCGAAGGACCTAAGCTGTTCATTTGCCTCAGACCAATGATGAGAAGAATCCAAAAATGAACCTGGAACATAACAGGCATATTTGTAGGCAGTGGAGAGCTTACAGTTTATTTTTCATAAATGGCAACATCATGCTTATTACCTGCACAGGCTTAGGAGAACAAAAAGCATATTATACTATAACAGCTTCTTACAAATTGTTAGAAAACAATTTATTTTCTAAGAAGAATAAATACTTAGTGAGACTGTGTTTAAATTTGTCCTTGGGCATGATGAATAAAAATGTATCTGGTGTGAGCTATGGATCCCTTATTACAGAAGGACTCTTTAGGAAGTCTAACCTTTTCTTCTTGCAGGAGAAAGTTTAGTCAGCATTATTTGGGGATGATCAATCTGTATAGAAACCACAAAAGAAAATGAACATTTGCTTGTCAGAACTTGTAATATTTCAGATAACATTGATGTGGAAGTGAAAGTTACCCTTAATTAGCTAACTTTCAGTAGTTGTTAGAAGGAGGGACTAAGCCACCCAGAAGGCCCTCTACTTCTGCCATTTTAAAAGTAACTCCTATTTTATATAGCATGTTATGTTAATAAAAAGTTATTGTCACCTGTTTATACATAGAATAAAACCATTATAGATTTATTTTTTTAGACTATGCATTTAAGAAAAGTAAAGGGGGTATTTAAAAAAATTAAGCACAATTATTTATCTCAATAGCCTTGGAAGAAGGAAAATATAGGGGCATAGAATCAGAAATCAGAGAAGTGTGATATAAGAGTTACATAAGGGAAGGATGCTATGTGAGGAATCAGTAAAAGAGCAAGGTTTCAAAAAAAGATGTGAGATTTACTCTGGGCCCCCACCCTTTTTTTCTGGTTGCTCCTAGAAAATTTCATTCATACTATAGAACATAACACTTCTTGGAGACCAACTGAAAAACAACACTGTGATCATAATTTACCTTTTCTTTTCATATTCACTGATATTCATGAATCTTCAATCTTTATCCTTAGATTCTCTACCTACACACTGAATACTCAAGATTATAAGTGATATTCTGATTTAAGTTTGTATATAAACTTTTCTGAATATCTAAAAATCTGTAGGACAGCAGTAGTGCTCATATAGAGATTAATAAGAGAAGACTTCTGCCTTAAAGGAGGCAACTATCCTTTGAGGGAAAGAGATTCATGAACAGATATAAATTTAACATGCTGCGATAAGATAACAGGTATTAGGGAAGCAAAAAAAAAAAAAAAAAAAAGAGGATGTTGTTTGAAAATGTCATACATTCCTGAAAATTATGCCTTCTATCAGGAGGCTATAAGTGAAATATGCATGAGTGTTTTCACCTCTGAAGACAATGGAAACAATTATATAATAAATAAAAGCAATAAGTGATGAAGAAAAAAAAAACCCACAAAGACAAAACCTATTAAGCAGTACTGAAGGAATCTAATGATGCCTTAATTTGTTTTGTGTGACATCATCTATGGAATGTGATTTGTTAAATTAAGGGACCATCTGAATGCCTCCAAAACAAAAATGAAAACAATTTGCAAGCATAGCTATAAAGAATCATAGGAAGAGACCTTCAGTCACTTCATTTCAGGCTGATGTGGCTCTCCATTGCCTAGTTAAATAGGTTACAAAATGCTGCAAAATTGGTGTGCAGAGTACTAGCCAATTGACGAGGCAGCATTCTACAGGGTCTAGATCTAATACAGCATTAGGATTTTCAGTTCTTGATATAATGGAGTAATAAATATCAGACTAACTTTCCTGCCATTAACAACTATACAACTATACACAACTATTTTCAGGCATTGGCAAGACAGCACAAGGCTGTGATCTTTGAGAGAAAAAAATACATACAAAATGAGCTCCATATTTACCCTAAATTTATGCCAGAGGGCACATTTCAAGCTTTAACATATGGAAGTGGAGCTCAAGCAGAGAATGACATTCTCAACTGGGTGAAGGAAACAAGAGATTGTGCTACAGGGATGGTGAGAAGGCTGGAATCCTCAGGGCAAGGTGTAGTTGAGGAGGGAGCTCTGAAGATAAGGAGCTGCAGAAATATGCCTTAGAGTCTACTACACATGTGCAGGGCTAGACTTTCTGAGGTCTGGTAGAGAATAACTTCTGAGGAATTGTGAACTAAATAGAGTTTCTGGATGTTGCTTAATGTAGGGTAACACTGGAGTTCTGTCATTCAGAGTGGGAAGACTTCCCTAGGTGCCCCAAGTATTCAGTTAAAATTTCATAAAAATTACAAATAAAGAGTATGAATACATTAGCCCCAAAGAATCCTTTAGATTTATCCTAATGAAACCCCAAACAGACCTGAGGGCCTTTAGTTATTTCAGGGAAAAAAGAGTCAATTTTCTTTAAAGGCAATAGTGTTCAAACTCTAAATATAGTCAAATACACATACAGCATATAATTAAAAAATTACTAGAAGACAAAGTAGAAAAATATAACACATAACTAGGAATCAATATGAACGGACTCCGATATGCCAATCATGTTGTAATTAACAGGTAAAGTAGCTATTATAGGGGTGCCTGAGTGACTCCATTAGTTGATGGTCCAACTCTTGGTTTTGGCTCAGGTCATGATCTCAGGGTCGTGAGACTGAGTCTCCTGTTGGGCTCTGCACTCCACAAGAAGTCTGTTTGAGATTCTTTCCCTTTCCCTCTCCCTTTCCCTCTGCCCCTCTCCCCACTCACTTTCTCACTCTCTCTCAAATAAATAAACAAAATCTTAATAAAAATAGAAGTAGCCCAATGTGGGACTCGATCCAGGGACTCCAGGACCACACCCTGGGCCAAAGTCAGGCACTAAACCTCCGAGCCATCCAGGGATCAGATGTTTTTAAAAGAACATGGCACTCAGATATAGTTGAAAGAATAAAGAACCTAAGTTATGTAAAATATGTAGGTAAATGAACTTTGTTTTGTTCCTTAGAGAATTGATATTTTTTAAGGTAAACTGCAATAAGTTAAACATGCATGTTATAATGCCCAGCTCAACAAGTAAATAAAACCACAAAGAGGTATTACAGAAATGTCAATATAGGAAATGAAATACAACACTGAAGATTACTCATTTCACCATCAAGAAGGTAGGAATTTCTTATACAGTTAATATACACTCAAGATGTATGTCTTCCTGATGAATTGTCACTATTTACATTTTAAAATATTTCTCATTATCCCTGATAATGTATTTACTTGTTGAAGTCTAATTTGTCAAATATTAATATAACTTCATTGGCTTTCTCATAATTAATGTTTGCATGATATGCTTTTCTCTATCCTTTTACTTTTGACCTGTCTGTACCTTTATGTTTAAAAGGTTTTCTTATAAACAGCAAATAGTTGACCCTTGCTTTTTTATCCAGTCTGACAGTCTTTGTCTTTTAAATGGGAGAATTTAATCCACTTACACTTAATGTTATCATTTATATAAGTTTATATTAAATATGCCAGGTTTATATTTCCTATCTTTTCTATTCACTATTTCAGTTTGTTTTCTATGTGTTCTGTGTTTCTATGTGTTCTGGTGCATTTCCACCTTTCCTACTTTCTTGACGGTGAAATGAGTCATCTTCAGTATTGTATTTCAAAAAGTAATAATCAGTACAGACATTAATAAAGGAGAATTATATATGACTTTATGACAATGAGTTCTACAACTTAGATAAAACTAACAGATCCCATGAAACAAAACTTAGCAAAATTGATACAATAAGAAATAGAAAGCGATCAATCCTGTATACATTAAGGAAATTTAATTTTAATTAAAAATTTTCCACTAAGTCTTAAAAAGCTTTACTGATAAATACTAGAAAATCTTTAAGACATCTATGATATCGGTTTCATATGTAGTTTTTCAGAAGATAGAGATGAAATCACTTTCCAGTTAAGTTTATGAAGCTAGCATATGGTTGATACCAAATCTAGACAAGGACATTATAAGAAAAAAATGCAGACCAATACCTCTTAAGTACCTAGACAAAAAAATCTTTACCAAAGTATTAGTAAACAAAACCCAGTAATATAGTTTTTAAAGAATGTGTATAATGACTAAGTTATGCTTACTCCAGGAATTCAAGGTTGGTTAAATACACAATATTCAATTAATATAATTGCCACATTAAAAGATTATAATAGAAAGTGCATATGATCACTTAATTTGTCACAAAAGATTTTCTAAAATTAAAATTCAATACTCATTGAATAATTCTCAGCAAACTATGAATAGAAGGGTATGTCTTCAACCTAATAAAATGCATCTGCTAAAAAACCTATAGCTAATACCACACTTAAGTATAAGATATTACATACTCCCTAAGATTAAAAAAGATGTCCATTAGTAGTACTTTTATTTAAATACTTTACTGAAGATCCTAGATGGTGTAACAAAATAAATAAATGGCAATCAGATTACAAAGGAAGAAATAAAACCTTCTTAATTTACAAATGACATGATTGTGTACATATAAAATCCAAAAAAATCTATAAGAAAAATATCTAATGAAGTAAAAAGTGCATTTATCAGTACCACGGATACAAACAAATGCAAGAAAAAGTAACTGAGTTCCTATATACTGGTAATATACATTAGAAAAATAAAAACAAAAATACCATTAATGATACTACTCAAATGGTAAAATATTTAGGGTTAAATTTAATGGAAGTTGTGCAAGAGCTTTATGCTTATACTTAAGACACTGCCAAAAGAAACTAAAGAAGACCTCAGTAAATGGAAAGATATATGCTCTGGGATTGGAAGCCTCAATGTTATTTAAAAGTCTCTTCTCTACAAATAGATCTCTACAATAGATTCAATGCACTAATCAAAGTCTAGTGGGTTTTATTTTTAATAGAAACAAACAAGCTGATTCTCAAATTTATACAGAAAAGCAAAGAATCTAGAATATCCAGAATAATCTTGAGAAAGAACAAAGCTGGAGAATTTCAAAGCATAGTATAAAGCTACAATAATCAAAATCAATAAGTTATTGACATAAATATCAACATACAGATCAATGGAACAGAATGAGATTCCAGAAATAGAGCTACATTTATATGTAGACTTGATTTTTCTTTTTCTTTTTTCTTTTTTTTTTTTTCCCTTTTTGGCAAAGGTGCCAAAGCAATGCAATAAAGAAAGAAGGAAAGGAAAGGAAAGAAAAGGAAAGAAAAAGAGAAAAGAAAAGAGAAAAGAAAAGAAAAGAAAAGGAAAGAAAAAAGAAAGAAAAGAAAAGAAAGAAAAGAAAAGAAAAGAAAAGAAAAGAAAAGAAAAGAAAAGAAAAGAAAAGAAAAGAAAAGAAAAAAGAATTCTTTTCCACAATGGTCCTGATACAACTAGCTATTTGTATGGGGAAAATCACTCTCAACATCTACCTCATCTCATAAACAAAAATTAATTTTGGGCAAATCACAGACTAGCTAAAACTATAAAAATCAGAGCAGAATATCTTTTTGAACATATACTAAGCAAATTTCTTCAGTAGTATACAATAAAGCACTAATCACTAAAGGAAAATAACCTCATTAAATAAAAAATCTGCTCATAATAAGACCTTGTAGAGAAAATGAATGGGCAAGTAATAGACTGGAAAAAAATACTTGCAAAACATATATCCTGACAAAGGACTTTTTATCTTACAAACTAAAAAATGGATTTATCAAAATTATGGATAAAACCAATATAAAAAGAGCAACTGGGTTCCATATAATAGCTATAAATGTTTGAAAAAATAAAAATAAAAATACCATTGACAATATCATCCAAAACATAAAGTTATTTAGAGTTGAATTCAACTTAATGTTTAGGAATTCAATCAGGAATTCAAGGTAGTTTAAATATACAAAATTCCAAAAAAATATAAAAAATTCCATTAATGTAATTCAATTAATATATCCAGAATAGGTAGCTAGCCCAATAGTACAGAACAAAGAACCAAACTTGAAAACATGGGGAAAGACTTGAACAATCACTTCACAAGGGTGATAAACAAATGGACAATACACACATGGAAATGTTCAACATCATTTGTCATCAAGAAAATGCAAACAAAAAATAAAGTGGTTTACTACTCCCCACCCAACAGAATCAATACTCACACACTGCTGGTGTAAATATAAAATGATACAATCACTTTGTAGGAAGTTTTGGTAGCTTCTTAAAAGGTTAATTATATACCTACCATATGATCTAGCCTTTTCACTCTTAGGTAGGTATCTCAGAAAAATGAAAATATATGTTCATTAAAGTGAACAAATTAAATTATTATTAAATGATTATAAATGATTATTAATGTTCATATTAAAATGAACAAAAATTTGTACATTAGTATTCATAACAATCTCATTCAACATTTGGAAATACCCCAAATGACCATCAACAGGAGAAACAATAAGCCGTGACATAGTTATACAATGGAATATTGTTCTAGTGCAAAAGGCAAAGAGCGAGCGACTTATGACATGCTACAATATGAATGAATCTCAAAAACATGATCTTGAGGGAAAAAATCAAATAGGAAAGAGTACATATTAAATGACTCCACTGAATGAAATTCTAGAAGGGGCAAAACTAAACTATGATGAAAGAACACTAGCCATTTTGGTGGGGGGAGTGGCACGATTGATGGGGAAGGCACATCAAGAAAATTTTGGGGTGACAAAAAAGGCTTAAGATGGTGTTCACACTTATCAAAACTCACTGAGCTTTAGAGTTCAGGTATATGCATTTTACTGAACATACATTCTATCTCAAGATTTTAAAAGGCTACATATATATGTGATTGATGATAAAAGCTGGTTTTAACTTCTGCCTTCTTCAGGACAGTGTTTATTTTTTTTCTTTTTTTCCTTTCTGTTGTTGAGATACATATTAAATGAAAATGAAAGTAGCATATTTGTCTGTTGGTATAACTACAAAGTCTATACCAAGCAACGCATGGTACTCAAGACTCACCACATTCTTTTTTTTTTTTTAATTTTATTTTTTTTTAATTCATGAGAGACACAGAGAGAGGTAGAGATACAGGCAGAGGGAGAAACAGACTCCCCACAGGGAGCCTGATGCAGGGCTGAATCCCAGGACCCTGGGATGACAACCTGAGCCTAAGGTAGATGGCAACCACTGAGCCACCCAGGTGTCCCTCACCATGTTCTTTCATCTCTTCCTTTGTTTGGAATATTCATTCTTTCCCCTTTTCTCTGCAGGTTAAAATCCTACTCTTCACTCAAGGCTGTGCAAATACCACAATTTCTCCCCCAATCAACTACCTCACCAACTAGGTCTTTTTAATATATTTGCTCACATCTTTGTCTTTTCCAGAAGACAGGGAACTCACTGTGGGAAGCACTTTGTAATATTCATCTTTGTGTCCTTGAGGTCTAGCTCACAATAGGTGCTAAATAACTGTTTGATAAGGACCAAATCAACTATATGAAGCAGAGATTTTGGAACACTGTCAACCATATAATCTGATTAGGTGTCAGCTTCATGAAGGTATTTTCACTCAAAATATTCAGTTGTTTTTTTTTCTTTACCCCGGTAATATTCTTTTTATCTCCAGCCTAATCTGGTTTCACATCTTAGAGTCGGCTTTCAATTTTGCCATAGGAAATGATATATTTTTTTCTATTTTCTTGATTCCAAACTCTCCCGTGTTTTATATCTGGTCACCCTTAATAGAGTATGTCATTTATCCACCATGAAACTAACTCTGTCCAGATTACTCATCTTTTAATGTTCCCTGTCAGCTTTCTGGGCGTCAAGAAACCTGAACACTTTTCAAGCTATATTCCCATCTAGGACATTCATAACAGAGAGTGGTTTCTGCCATCATGAATAACTTTTCTTTTTCTCCTAGAAACAAATTGGGGATTAATGTACACAATCTCTCTCACGTCAGGCTTTCTGATTTGTTTGACTGATCTCTTCCACTATAGTGTGCAATATCAAAAGTACCATAGAAATCTCAATAAATTATCTACACCTAGAGTGCCTCTTATCTGTCTCTTGAATCTGCAATGATATACTCTACTTAAAGAACTCTGAAAATGGATGGTAGGCCTTATTTGTTTTCATAGGTCCAGTTCCTCTAGTTTTTTGCCAGACAACTGCATATGTATTTTGCCTCTTATTTGTTTACTTTTTATTGATTTAAAATCTTAAATTTAAAACCTTCATTTTGTGAAGGCAAAACAAAATAAGACACTGCCTGTGGCTACACATCAAGTATGAAAAGAATACTATAATTAGATGAAATTTCAGCAAAGCTCCAGCAACAAGAAGGTCTAGTTACTCAACAATGGAACCAGAAGTCAATGACTATTGGTTATTTACTTACACCTTGATAACTAAAGCCATACACACACACACACACACACACACACACACACACACACAGTTGACCCTTAAACAATACTGGTTTGAACAGTGTGGGTTCTCTTATGCATGGCCTTTTTTTAGGTAAATACAATACAGTAGTGCAATGTATTTTCTCTTCTTTACTATTTTCTTAATAACATTTCCTTTTCTCTATCTTACTTTATTGTAAGAATGGAGTACAGAATACATATAAAATATGTGTCAATCAACTATTTGTGTTATTGGTAAAGTTTCTAGTCAGCAATAGGATATTAGTAGTTATGTTGGGGGGAGTCAAAAGTTATGTGCAGATTTAGGGAGGATTTGTACTCCTAGCCCCCATGTTGTTTAAGGGTTGACTATATATAAACCATGTATGCATATATATACACAAATATAAGCAAATAAGCAAAATGTCAGAGAATTCTGGGTAATTTTAGGGAGAAAGCTAAGGAACCAGTGTAGTAGAGGGGAATTTCATATTTCTTTCTCAGTTTTTGACTGATAAAAAAACAAAGGAAGAAAATGTACTAATATATAACATAATTTAACATTTTGATCTAATAAATGTGTTTGTGTGTGTGCATCATTTTATATTCTGCAGATACCTTCTATTTTAGTACCCATGGAATATTTACAAAAATTTACCATATGTTTTTAAAGCCACAAGTACTTTCAACATATATATATGTACATTTATGTATATATGTATACAAATATATTTTTTAACATATAACTAGTTAAAATAGAAACAATAAGCTATGAAGAATTAAATCCCTCTACTAGTTCTTAAATCAAAAAGGAAAATAAGTTGGGGCACCTGGGTGGCTCAGTGGTTGAGCGTCTGCCTTTAGCTCAGGTCATGATCCTGGGATTCTGGGATTGAGTCCTGTATCAGGCGCCTGGCAGGGAGCCTGCTTCTCCCTCTGCCTATGTCTCTGCTTCTCTCTGTATGTCTCTTATGAATAAATAAATAAAACCTTTTTTTAAAAAAAAGGAATATAAATTCATTAACTATTATTTATAAAAAATAAAAAATAAATATTATTTATAAAATTCCTGAAATATTACATATTTGACCTATGAAGTATATCTTAAGGTCAATTACAGAAAAGTTAAGAAAATTCAATGAATAAATCATAACTTCAGAAAATATAAAATGACCAAAAATGCATGAAAATATTTACTGAAAAATCCATTCAACAAATATTTATTGATAAACTTCTGTAGAAAAAACTACGGATCTGAGGATGAAATCTGAGAATTTGCTCTAAGGAGAAAAGGATACAGTGGGGCACCTGAGTGGCTCAGTTGGTTGAGCGTCCAACTCTCAGTTTTGGCTCAGGTCATGATCTCAGAGTGAGATCAAGCCCTGAGTTAGGCCTACACTCAGCATGGAGTCTGCCTGAGATTCTCTCTTGCCTTCTCCTGCTGCCCCACCCCCTTCCTCTCTCTCTAAAATAAATAAATAAATAAATCTTCAAAAAGATACAGCAGTAATATAAATACAAAAATAGATTAACTATTTGCCAAGCTAGTTAAGAAAGGGCAGGAGTTAACTCTGGGAAATGAACTAGGGGTGGTGGAAGGGGAGGGGGTGGGGGGTGGGGGTGAATGGGTGATGGGCACTGAGGGGGACACTTGATGGAATGAGCACTGGGTGTTATTCTGTATGTTGGTAAATTGAACACCAATAAAAAATTAATTTATTAAAAAAAAAAGAAAGGGCAGGAGTAAAGGACAAATACCTAAAAATGTAAATTCAAAAGGAAAACAAAACTTGAGGGAATTTGTTGTCAGCAGATCTGACTTACAAACAGTATTAAAAGTTCTTTAGAAAAAAGGAAAATGATTTGAGTCAGAAACTCAGAACTACTTAAAGAAAGGAAGTGTCAGAAAGGAATAAATGAAGATAAAATCTTTTAGTTTCTTATCCTTAATCACTTTAAAAAATAACCACTTGGCCAAAATAATAATAGCCATCATGTCCATAGTGATTATGACCTGTGAGTAAGTGAAATGAATCAATGAGAGAATTGTTATAAGAGATGGGAGGGAGGAAGAGGGAATACTCTGAGGCGCTTGCACTACCCATTAAGTGGTATAGTCCTTGTTATTTGAAAGTAGACTTGGATTAATTATAAATATATTTTGCAAACATTAGGGCAACCACATACACATTTGAACACATACACAAAACAAAGTCTAGGTAAGAGACAAAAATCAAGAATAAGGAGTTGTTTTTTAGACACACTTTAAACATGCAAGTTCAGTAGGTGGGGAGGATGAAGGGAAATGAGGAAGGAAAATGAAAATCAGCAACCAGTGAGCAAGGAGAAAACAGACAGGACGGTTTCTAGCATGCAGTAAAGAAAGATTCTTATAAAAGATTAAGAAGTGTATTTAAAATGCATAAAAATGTTGAATAAATATAAAAGAGTGTTAGCAGTGGTGCTTTGATGCAGTGGGTTTGTGGGTGATTTAATTTTGGTTTTTCTGTTTCAGTCTTCCAAAATTGTTCTGCAATAAATAGCAACACCATTGTAATAAGAAACAAGACCATGAAAGTTATGCTAAAAAATATTGGGCCCCTTACCCTTACTCAAGAGTACACATTCTTCATGTCTACCTTCCTAATAAAATCAGCTCCAAGGTAAAATATCTAAGGGGATGCACATGTTACAGGAAAACCTATTGGTAAGATGTTCTAGAGCAGCACTGCCCAACAGAAATACAATGGCAGTCCCATATCTAATTCAAAATTCCTTAGTGGGTGTACTGAAAAAAATTTAAAGGGACAGATGAAATTCGTTTTAATAAAATTTTATTTAACCCGGTATATCCAACATATTTGTTTCAGCACACAATCAATAAAAATATAAATGAGCTATTTCATCTGTTCTTGAGTATTGGAAGTCTAGTGCCCCTCACAATTATACCACATCAAAACTCACACTCGTTTCAAGGGCTCAAGAGCCACATATGGCTGGTTCCTACCATACGGAAGAGTGAAGTTCTAGACCAATATAATCTGCAGGCCAGCAGTATTGGCATCACTGAGGAACTTGTAAGAAATGCACAATCCCTGTCCCCATCCTGCACCTACTGAATCAGAATCTGTTTCTAACATATTTTCAAATGATGCTGATCTACAGACCATACATAGAGTAGCAAGAATGTATATTTCCAACTCAATCTTCTTCTAGAATTTCTGCAGTGGTTTCCCAACCTATATCCTGCCACTATTCTCTGGCCCTTCATCTCTATCATTTCTCAATAGTATTTATGATGTGCTGTTTACCTTGTGCTAATATTTGCAAGTCCTAGTGTGCCCATTTTACAAAGGAGAATACAGAGGCAATGAAAAGTTATGTATTGTGCCCAACACCACCCAACCCAGGACCTATCTTGGTCTAAGTGCCCAATATTACCTAGTAAATGGTGGGCCTGGGATCTGAAACCAATTAGTTTGCCTCCAGAGTCCTATGTCTTAACCAACAATTATCTGTCTACGCATCTGTCTCTTCTACATCCAGCTCTTCAAGGACGTATACCATGTTTAACACATCTTTGCTCCACAACACTTACATAATACACTAAATGTTTTGGAAGGAAAGGAGGGAGAACTTCTCCTACTAGGACTCTCCTTCTAGAACCGAACACCCTGTAGTGTCATGCATGCTTTCATTACTCATTACCCATTTTATGAATGCCAGTGGACACAGTATGACTATGTGATAGGCTGTGGTCCAAGCACCAGTTTTGTTTCTATTATTTTGCACTAATATTAAGCAAAGTGACTAATCCTACTTTGAGAAGTTGAGAAGGCTTTGAAATTGGAAGTAACAAATGAGCTTTCATATTTACAAAAGTTATGGATAATATACAAACCTAATTTTTGTAAGAAATGCTTCTTCCTAAATATTTAGGAGATAAAATTTTGTCTAACTTGTAATCCAACAGGTCAGAGTTCTATGAGTAAAAGTTGTGAAAACTAATGAAATGATCATAAAGTAGGAGATTTAAGGGAGAAAGTAAGAAAATTAAGTAGTTCCAAATCCAAACAACTACCTTCTTGATATCCAGGTGATAACTTTTACTGTATATCCAGTATTGGACTTTTCAGATTCTCTTGCTTTTTGTTCTCATTTAATCAGTCCAATTCCATTTATATTTTCTCAGGTAAGAGAAATTTCCTTTGGAAATGGACCTGTTCTCTTTGGCACTCCCTGTTTCTCACCAGGGAGAGGTGAGAAACAGGGAAATGGCTGAAGTGGCTGAAATGCTCTCCAGGACATGGAGTTGTGGGTAGGGAAGCACTCTGTGCCTTTTGCTAGAAGCTCAAGCTGGCTGCCAACATCCAGCTGCTTTTCTGCAGAGATGCTGCCAAGTCAGGAGAACCACCTGCCTCACAGATGGCCCCAGTACCTGCTCCAACAACAGTAGACCCCCCAAAAGAGGGAGAAGAGCCTGTTCCTTTATGAGCAGGTGTAGAGAAGGCTATGGTGTGATATACCTTCCATCATTTAAAAGCTGTGTGCTCTTGGGAAAGTTACTCAGACTCTTTGTGCCTTGCTTTTCTTAAATGTGAAAACTTGGACAACAAGTTCACTATGAACTTCAAATTTCATGTATAATAATGTGGCATTTTTACTTATGCCTACAGTTTCTAATAGCATTATCTGAGAACAAAAGATATGAAAAAACATAGCGCAGAGCCTGGCACCCGATGAATAATATCACATTATCATTCCTCTGCAATCCTTTCCTACTTGACTACAGGAGTTTTGAGGCTTTGATAGTATCAGTATTTTAGACCTCTCAATGGTCAACCACACATTTCCTTGCCCTTCCCCTCCAAGATACATTTATCTTTCAGATGCATTTCATGCTAAGCACCATGTCAATGCAATGCTCTACAGTATATATTTACTCACCAACACTATATTGTGAACAGATACAGTTTGGGTCATTTCATTTTCCTTCTTGGGCATCTAATACAATGCTAGGAATAAATAGGTGCTCAATAAAGGCTTTTTTGTTCAAGACAGGCACTCTCAATGTCTTTGGAAAACCTTCCATGAACCCCACAGTTTGGTCACCACTCCAGCTCCCCCTCTTGTCCTACCCCAAGATCCTCCATCATAGACTTGACTGCACTTCCTGCAAATTGGGTGTTGTTATCACAAAACATTTCAAATGTGCAGGGAAGTAAAACCTCCATGTATCTACCACTCAGATTTCATGAATGTTGACATTGTGTCATATTATTCAAGTTCTGGATTCTATTGATCTATAAACATTTCAGATGCAGTCATAAACGTTTCAACCCCGTTCTCTTCCTCCTCCTTCTGAGGCAACCACTCTCTTGTTATGCCTGTTTCATTTTTTACTTCCTGTAAAAATGGAGTTAAAATATCTCTCTCACAGGCTTATGAGGATTAAGTAAAATAAAATATGTAATATGGCTGATAACCAGCTAATAGTTCCATCGCCATCATTTTCCCCCCCATCATTATTTTTTCTGCACATTTATCTGTCTCTTCCAGTAGAGTTATGCTTTTTTTTTTCTTTTTTCAGATCTGGAACTATCAATTCCCTCTATACACCTACAATTCCCAGCACACAAAACTTATAAATTAAATGACTGTTCTAAAGGCTGGACTGATGGCCACTCATTTTCTAATTTCAGGCATGATCTTAAAATACATCAGGCACAGTCCTTTACCAATTCTCTGAAATAGAAACTTGACCATAATATGCAGGCTGGAATTCACTCATCTCAAAAAATCCACAGTAATGATAATCTCTTAGTTCTTTCAAGTGGCCCTGGTTTACCCATTCGTTAGTAGCACTAATTCTTCTCCAATACCTGATTTGGAGGAGAATGAGACAAAATGAAGGTTCCTGAAGTTGAGACGTTGAATGAAAAGATGAGCAGATAGTGAACAGAGGTGCACCCAGTATTCTGATGTCCTCCACATCCTCTCAAGATAAAAGCAGCCTTTTAGTTTGTTAAAACTCCACTTGCTGTCTCCTATTCAATTACTGAGATTTACAGACAGAAAAAAGCAGAACTTGCCATTTTAAATTATTTGCAATAAAATTTGATTCTGTTTACTCGACACTAAATACCCACAGTCAAGGAAGCGGCAGGCAATCTTACTCGTTTCCCCCTGTACACTAATTAAACATTTTAGTGCAGAGATCAGCATAATTAAAGAATTAGGAAACAATGAGAAGTGCTTGGGATAATTTGTAATATCAGTGCACTGATGCACTGGGTCCAGATACCAGAATTTGATTGGCAGGACTTTATTAAGTTTTGGCAGCACTTAGGTAGGCTGGGAGCTCCTTTATGAGGCTCTTGCACATTAATCCAGGCTCCCGTTCTCGTTAATACTGATGAGTGAAGGCAGTTAATTGAATTATGTATGAAGCACTGCTGATTAAATAATATTTCACTCCCCACTATAGAATTAGCTCTGCTGGATTAACATCCACTGTTGTCTCTGACGCTGAATGTCATAAGGACCTCTTCTCAAGCATACACTTTGATTTTCTTCCATCTGTTCAACTGATGCAGCATCTCAGTTACCACTGGAACTGACTACCCTTCAGCTTTGACATCAGGTCACTTTGTAGAAACGACAGTTATTTATTAGCATCCATGGAACCATGAGCAAAAATCCTCCCCAGTGCCTTCAATATTCCAAGGATATTACTATTTAAATCCATGGTAGAACGTGAGGGAAAATTCTAATGATTTATAATTGTATTTGCATTGCATAAGGTAAGAGGAAGAGAAAATAATGCAGGGTCTTCCAAATCAGCCTTAAAAATTAAAGCTACTTTGAGCTGAGTTTGTGGTTCTGCTTCCATCTTCAGCACCTTCCTCTTCTCGTGTAATCATCAGTAACTGCTGTTGAGAAAACAGAAGCCTTTCTCCATGGAAGATGCACCCAAGTGTCTTTCCTTTCTCCTGCCCTCCCTCTTTTTCCTCTTTCTCCCAATCCATCTCTTCCTTTACTGTGACATTACTAAGCGGCAGACGCTGTGACGGGTGCTGGTATGCAGAGATAAACAACTGTGGCTCCTCTCCTAGACAAGTTCACATCTTATCAGGCAGTAAAGTAGGTATGTAGATATTTAATAGCATGAAATATGTACACACTGACAATATGAATGGAGCTGAAGAGGGAGTAAACTAATCCTACTGGATTAGTCCTAGAGACGCTGGAAGGCTTTGAAATTGGAAGTAACAAATGGGGTGGGTCTCGAAAGATGGAGTAAGAATTTTCCAAGTCCTGACTCCATTGGAAAGAAGAAAAGGAACACAGAGTGCACTAATGACATATAGACCCATCATTCATCGAAGTACCAAAGTAGGGATTCAGCTATCAAACCAGGAGTTTTTTTGTTTCCCCCTATGATTTAGATAAGATTTGTTGAGCTGTTTCTCAGTTCTCCAAGGATTATGGTATATTATGAGGCCATATTATGTAATGGAAGAACAGAAATCTGGTAAGAGGCCAAATTTGCTTGTGACCTTTGTCAAGCCACTTCCATAGTCTGGTATTTCATTTATTCAACTGTAATGTACACAGTTTGGTCAGGACACATCCTACTGAAGATCGTAGCAATTCTGCCCAATAGTGGGGAATGAGGTTGGTCTTCTCCATGAGAGATAGGCTGGTAGGCTGCCTAAGTGAATTCACTACAGATCAAGGTTTGTGTTCTCATTTTGCAAATCCAAAAACCATCTTATCAGTGCTGGACTTGAGTATAGCTGATTTACACAGACTAAATTTATAAGAGATTGCGGTATATATAGTTCTTAATCTATAATGAATGTTCTTTTCAGCCTACCTTGAAATTTTTTTCTTACAGAAAAACTATAGGGAAAACTATATTTTAATCAAAGTTTCCTTAAGCATGAACTCAAAGCAAAGGGAATTGAATGATTTATATATTTTATGACATCAGATCCTGAAAGCACCTGTCTGAATGCATCCATCTCCACAAAATAATCTGTCAAGAGGAACTGTCTTTAGTAGGCTGGGATGGGAACTCCTTTCTAAAGACAGTGTTAAAGGATCGTGCCAACATTCAGTTCCTAGCCTTTCTTTTTATCTAAACTATCATTGCTCACCATTTTTTTCTTTCCTATAAATCTTGGTAAATATGTATTGTCTACAACTACTGTTCTCTCAACAAAATCCACACTGCTTCATGGGGGCATTCATTCTCCCTAAAACAACTGCCTATTTCTAATGGTCCATGAGTTGATTTGGTAATTCATCTTGGGATTTTTTTTTCAAGTTGGAATTTTATTTTCTCATGTGGCTAAGTTCTTAGAGGTCCCTTGTTATTCCTTACCCACCTACATCCTCCAATTCTAGAATTCTAAGACATATCATAAGGTATCTTTTCATGGTGTGTCCAATTTTAGACCGATTGAAGATGCAATCCAGAAATAAACAAATAGACACAGTAATATATTTTTTTAAAAAAGGAAAAAGCTGATAAGATGTCAAGATCATGACTGACACACAAAGCTATCTTAGAAGGGTAAAACCATGTAATGCATTTTACCTCTCAAATCTCAAGTTCATAAAATACTTAATATAAACAAAGCAACCAAGGGAAGAAAATAAAGCCCAACACTCAGCATTTGGATTATTAGAAAAACATCACTCCTTAATTAAAATTGTTAATTGCTTTTATGCTGTGCTTCACTTATTGCAAATAAGTAAAAATATTCAGGAAATAAAATGCCTGAAACACAACTGCTGAATTTTCAACTAAGAATTCTGTTTATATGCCTTAGCATTCCTTAAAAAAACTTATGCAAATAATGGTTTAACCAAATAATTGAAGTTTGATCATTAGGAGAAGACATTGTTCAACCATTAAAAAAATGTAAAAGCCCTCAGCAGGCCCAAATTAACATTTTCATTAAAGTTATATTCAAGGCTTACATTCAGTAGCATTCTCTAACTAAGGGAAATGGGTCTCACAAAAAAAGGATGTATGAAGAAAAATATAGCTGAGGTTAATCCTAAAATTTCTATAATATCTGAGAAAGTTGTGTGTTCTTTGTGCAAAGGTTCTCTGTCCATCCAGGGCTAAGGATGACCCAACTGAGATGGCTGGATTTTTCAGAACTCGATTCCTGTGTTACTCTTGCTTTCAAGCTTTTCTTATGGCCGCCTTTCAGCAATGGGACCAAACTAGGTCAGCTATTGTGTGCCCTCATATATTACATTTCTTCTTCCCTTAGGAGCTGTCAATTCTCTTCTCCTTGAAATAAATTCACCTAAAGAGTCAAAGCCATTTCTCTCAATCAACTTCCCATCCTTCTCTGTGGAGCCTTCAGAACTCACCATTATACTGTCAAAAGTGTGTCATCCATGCATTCATGAAAACACAACTCTTGAAAGCCAAATAATAATCATGGTTACTATTTACTGAACTGCTCAAATATGCCTTGCCAGCTGTGCTGGGGATTCAGTGATAAATAAAGCATTTTTGCCCTTGAGGAGCTCCCAGTCAGTCAAGGGAGGCAAACATGTAAGCAGATGTTCATGGCAGAAAAAGTCTGTGTTAGAAAAACACAGATGAGGGAGGACCTCCCTCTAATGGGAGCCTGGTGACTCTTCCACATCTCCTTTATATGGCATCATCTTCCACCTGTGTCTATCAGTTCAACGTCACAGCCGTCTCCTCTGTTGTCTCTTCCCATCAAATGGTGATTTCTGCTTCAGAAATATCCCTGACACCTCTTCTAATTGCTAGCGAACTGGGCCCTCAACATCTCTTGCTTGGATGACTACAATAACCTCTTGGCCACTCTGATCTTCCTTCCAAAAATTATTGAATTTTAAGTAGCACTCATTCAAAAATTGCCACTGCAGGAGATGATTGGGGGATGGACAAAATAGATGAAGAGGAGTTGAAGATACAGGCTTCCAGTGATGGAATAAATAAATCACGGGAATAGAAGATATAGCAGAGGGAATTTAGCTAATGGTATGATAGCGTCTGTGGTGACAGCTAGTGGCTATACTTGTGGGGAGCACAGCATCATGTACAGTTGTTGAATCGTTATGTTGTACACCTGAAACTAAGGTAACATCATATGACTACTATACTTCAATAACAACAACAACAACAACAATAGTAATAATAGAAACCAGAGAGACCATCCTGGCTACTGTGATAAACCATGATAATGTGAGGCTGCTTAGGAGCTCTTCTCAAGAGGCTAGAAATTTTGCTTAGGGAAGGATCATGGGTTGTTTTTTTTTTTTTGAAGATTTTTATTTATTTATTAATGAGAGACACATAAAGAGAGGCAGAGACATAGGCAGAGGGAGAAGAAGGCTCCCTGCGGGAAGCCCAATGCCAGACTCAATTCTAGGACCCCAGGATCACGACCTGAGTCAAAGGCAGGCACTCACCACCCAGGCATCCCTCATGGAGATTTTTTAAATACCTTGTAGAAAGGAGCAAAGTAAGAGTTCTCTACTTTCATGGAATCATTGCTTAACTCAAGAAGCTAGCTGAATCACTGAATAAAAATGTGAACAATTCATTTTAAGTTCTTTTATTTTTAATTTTCTTCTTTTTTAGACTCACTATTTTGTGGAGTTTAAATAAAATTTTAAGAAAAAAATTTAAGTATTGCCATTGGCTTTGACTTGTTTACAAGATTTAAGTCCAAATTCAACACAGCCCATGTCACTGTTTACAGTCTGGCTCTCACATACTTCTTCAGCCTTATATCCCACATTATTCTCCAGGTGACAACCAAACTTTTCTTAAGACCCTAATTGTGCCATGTTCTTTTCATTATCTGTGGCTTTGAGCATGCCCTTTTTCCTGTGTGGCATACCTTTCTTTCTGGCTCCATCTTCCTGGGAAAATTCTTATCCAGCAGATCAAAAGTCATTCCCATCCAGCCTTTTCAGCATCCAGCTTGCAAAGGCTACCAGATGGCCATTCACCCAACAACTGTAGGCCACTCCATATAAAGGCAAAAACTTGACTTTTAAATAACAGCTGAGGACCACATTTCAGCCAACCACACAACATTCACATGTGTAAAAATGTCACCAAGAGAGCTGCTATGATGTGTCTGACTATTTTATATGGATTTAAAGATGTTAATCCATTTCTCAAAATATCTACCTTTCTTGCAGCCAACAGGTGCAACCTGGGGTTTTGGAGTGGTGATGGAGACTGAATTACACTCTAAACTTCTTAACTTCCATTCCCTCTGAATGGTTGTTTCCTGCTTATCCTTCAAATTTTGCTTATATTCAGACTCTTGCAGAAATGTTTTTGATATTCTTTTCAGAATAGTCCCTGCTACCATCTTTTTTATAGAATCATGAGAAAAAGTCTTTTCATTTATAGCACTTACCCCAATTTATGATTATATATTCATTGTTTAATTTTGTCTTTTTTTGCACAAGTTTGTAAAGTCCATAATGGTAAGGACCACTTTTGATTTATTCATCCATACTTACCCAGCACCAGCCTGGCACAGAGTAAGTCTCAACAAATATGTGTTGAATGACTACAATTCCATGTTATATCATGCTAGATGACACAAAAACATAAAAAAAAAGAAACAGCAGATGACATGACCACCAGAGTTACAGTCTGATTGCTGGAAAAATCCATTATTGATGACGATCTATATATATCATGGCAGCTAAGTGATTTCTAAGAGTTTTGCTGGCATGAAGACCCCATAGAGGTCCTGAGAGAAAAAGGGGAAAAAGAAGAACTTTGAAATTTGCAATCACGCTCTCTGAGGGACAAAACATTCCTCCTGAGGTAGAAAAAAATCAAGTTTCCCAGGATTTTTCCATGAAACACGTTGAGTTCGGGTAAGGAAGAAATCTTTTTAGATGTAACACAACGTGGGAACAATTAAATATCTGACTCAATCTAGGAGAAACTCTCTCATATTTAAAATAGCATCCTCCAAGAAACTAAAAGAACAGGGCAATATTTTATGGATCCCCAAAGAGAACTGACACCATGGAGGAAGTAGCTCACCTCATTCCCTGAGAGAAGCACTTGGGGTAACAGAATAGAGTCAACATAAGCTATGATACAATGTCAGTCCCCAAAGGCAACCCCAAGGTCACCTTTCGATGAGAACCACCGAGACAGAAGAATCAGGGAATTATGACCACCAGTAGCAACCTGGAAAGCAGCATGTTAACTGTAATATCTGCCAAGGTAAAAGATGGGTCGCCCTAGTCACCCAGCCTGGTGAAGAAAGACAAAAACATACTATGAGGCTCAACTGTTCCTCTGGGTGGGGACCCAAGTCAAAACAAATATTCTTTACAGAGGCCATGGCTGGCCATGTTTTTTTTGTTCATCTACCCTAGACTGCTACATCCCAGGGAACAAGGACTGTAAGAACATATTACATGATAAAATGAAGGAACAATAAAAGCAGTGAGATAATTTTGTGCTCAAATTACATGTAAGACTGCAGGTGCTATAGATATTGTAGAGACGAGAGAAAGAGAACCCAGAAAAGGATGGGATACAAGTATCTGCTCTCCTGCAATCCTTCACGGAGAGAGTCAGCCAAGGATAAATTTAACTTTGCTTTCTTTTAAATACCTGTCCCTGGAAATTCCTTATCCCATAAAACACCAACCTCATAAAATTACTGCACCATCCCATCTCCCTCTGATGTATTTCTCTCCCTTCCCATTTCCCTTTTATCAATTAATACACACTGTTCACAACTCTGTCAGAATCTCCTTTCACTCTGGGCTCCCCTGGGCCCACTTTTTTGCACAGCACATCAATTTATTTATATTTATTTGTCCTAATATATATTTTTTCAATTGGTTTCTATTATGCAACACACCACAGGGAAAGAGCCTGGCATTAAAATCACACTGTGTGGTTTAATTTTACTTCATCGGCAGGACCCTGGTTTTAATCAACTTATTTTGGTCACAGAATAATTCTCAGTAATCATCCAGTGGTGTCAGGTAGGCCGTAAGCTGAAAGTAATCAAATGAGTCTCTCCTCCTCGTTCTCTCTTCCATAGGGACTAGCACATTTCTTCCACTCCACATAAACTGGAGCTAAAGCCAGGTTCTAAATTGGTCTGGTGAAATTGTCACAGACTCTCCATTACCCCTACTAGTAATAGGAATCAATGGAGTGGATAATCCAAATAATGGTTGGTTCCAAATCAATTGTAGTTGTCTTGAGGAATACAATTTATGTTTTTTTCTCTGTCAAAAAATTTACTTTTCTTATTATTTCCTTGGTCCCTAAGAAGACATCAAGGAAAAAAAAGGCCAAGCAATACTGGGGGTGTTTTATAAACATCATCTTGGGCAATCACTTTAGGAGGAAGGTGTTACTATTTCCAGTTTGTAGAGGAGAAAATTCAAGGGCATTGTGGGAAAATCTCTGGGAAAGAGTTAGGGAAAACAGAGTTCAAGTTCCAGATCACCCTATACCTCCTGAAAATGTTGGAAATGCTTCTTGTCCAATTAGCTATTCAGTATTCAGCAAATCCAATTCCTGCTGGACATTGTAAGTGTGGTTAGTGCCATGGAGAAAGGATGCTAGCTTTTCCTACAGATGATTCCATCATCAAGGTTGAAGGCTTGGGGGACCTGAGAGATTATCATGAGTTCCAGCTGTTCTTTTGAGTTCCAGCCTGTCCACTTTGTCTCATCTCATTTCTCTTTCCTTCCTCATGACTTTCCATGTGGACTCCGGGCTCCAGCACCAGACAGAGAAGCAGCAGCCTCACGTGGTCTACTTACCCAGCCCCCCAAGTGTATAAGGTCCAATCCCTAGTAAAATCTCTTATTCTCTACACTGCTGATTAGATCTACTTCTCTGAGAAAACTCTGACCCATGCAGGGAGCAATCCTAGGAAATCACTTTCTGCTTCACATCACTAAATAGTCCCTCGTGGCTCTGTGGGGGAAGTGAATTGTGATCCAAAGTATCCTAAGGATTTCTTTACATTCACAGATAAATCACAAAATGGGTAATTTTCATATGGACAATCATGAGCTAAATGAAAATATGTTCTTATGCAGATAAGAATCACCACTAGGCTTTAGGTCTTGCACTTCATAGTGGGAACAATGGAGTGCTCAAGCCCAGAGCCACCTGTATGAACGAATATGTGATGAAGATGAAGGTCGAGAGCAAGAGCCGTGGTTGTTGAGCCTCCAGCTTCAGTGAAGGCACTAAATCCACGTATGTGTCAAGCCCCTTGCTTCTTTCAAGTGCTTTCACACTAGTGCCCACACCTGTCAAAATGTCTGCCTAGTGGATTTGCTGTAAGAAACACACCAATAATACATGTGAAGACTTTGGGATGAAGTAAGGTACCAAATAGTGAATAGGTGGTTGTTATTTCTTAGATTTGTATGTTTATTTGACTTTTGCTGGCTCTCCTCAGTGGCTCCTCAGTATAATCTTGCAATGCTATTATCACCTACTTCACTTAAGAGGAAATAAACACAAAGTATATAAATGCCTTGATTGAGGTCATGGTTAGCAAATACAAGGACCAACAGCAAGTGTAGAATGGGGGCCAAAAACTTGATCCACTGAAATAATGATGATAAAGCTGATGCATATGGAACATATGTGATTGTAGGGTGTGTGAGACAATGCCTAAATATTAGCTTATTTCATCCTTACCAATAAAAAAAAAACCTCTGTAATAGACAAAAATAGTATCTCTCTTTTACAGATTATGAAACTGAGGCATAAAGATGAAGAGAGGTTACAATATCTCTTTTATGTTACACAGAGGTAAATGGTAAATGGAGATATAGATGAGCAAGGGCCTGGGGGTGGGGTAGGTGTAGTGCCCCCAGCATCAGCTTTTTAACAGTACAGGACCTGACTCAATGTTGCCCTGAAGACTGGACAAGGTATAGAAGTAAGGTGCTTGTATTATACCTGACATGTTCTAAGACTTCTTTACTCAGTCTAAGCAGAGCTGGTGCTTCTATTGCTTATACCAAAGATGGGAAAACTGCATCCTCTGGCCCAAATGCAGTGTGAGGTCCATTTCAATATGGCCCATAAGAATGATTTTTACAGTTTTAAAGGGTTGCAACAAACAGACAAAGAATAAGCAAGGAAGACCAAATGTAGTTTACAAGCCCTGAAACATTTACTATATAGCTCTTTACAGAAAAACTTTGCCAATCCATGGTCTATACCACACTGCTTTTTTGGCCTTGAGACATAGAAATGAAGGAACCAGAAAGGCTGTTTCTATAGTTTGGCTATTGTTCATAATGCTGCTGTAAACATTGGGGTGCATGTACTCCCCCAAATGTCCACTGATTGATGAATGGATAAAGAAGATGTGGTATATATATGCAATAGAATACTATTTAGCCATCTAAAGAATGAAATCTTGCCATTTGCAATGATGTGGATGGAGCCAGAGTGTATTATGCAAAGTGAAATAACTTAGTCACAGTTAGACAAATACTATATGATTTCACTCATATGTGGAATTTAAGAAACAAAGTGGATGAACATAGAGGAGGGAGAAAGAGAGGGGGAAGCAAATCATGAGAGACTCTTAACCATAGAGAACAAACTGAGAGTTGATGGAGGGATGTGGGAAGGAGATGGTATAGACAGATGGGTGATAGGGATCAAGTAGGGCACTTGTTGCAATGAACACTGGGTATTACATATAAATGATGAACCACTGAACTCTACTCCTGAAACCAGTATCGAACTGTATGTCAACTAACTAGAATTTAAAAAGAAAAAGAAAAAAGAAAAAGGAACCAGAAAGGCTACTCTGATTTACTCTAAAAAAGCAGGACTCTGCCTAGAGAATGAACAGATCTTAGAGGATAGAAGGAGTGCATGAAAGAGGCAGAAGAAAGCCATATTTGGTGCTTTCCAGTGAAATGAATAAAAATAATGAGAGGCCAGATGTTCTCTCTGCCACAGCAGCAATACTACCCCTCCCCTGCCAAGCAATTACAGCACAATGACTGCAGAGGAGTGGGGCTTTTTAGAGGATCTTGCTCCCTGTCATGCCAGGTGATCTCCTTCTACCATATTTTTTAAAGGTTTATTTTATTATTTTGAGAGAAAAAGAGACAGTATGAGCGATGGGGGGGGTGGGGGGCGAGGCAACGGGTCAGAAGCAGACTTTCTGGTGGGCATGGAGCTCCACTAGTGGGGGGAGGGAGGGCTGGATCCCAGGACCCTGAGATCATGACCTCTGCCGAAATCAAGAGTCAGTCACTTACCTGACTGAAACACCCAGGTGCCCCACCTTTTATTGCCTTTTAAAAGAGACTAATAAAGATTTATATTCCTTTTTTGAAGGTGGAATTGTAGATTATTTTAGCCTATCATGCTGTATGGAAACAGGCTATGAAGCAGCCCAACTATATTAGGGTTGTGAATGTATCTTCCCCAAATGAACCTGCAGTAGATTTTCAGTTTCAATCCCTGCCATCTTTCTGTGATAAGAGTGTGTGTTTAGAAAACCACATTTATCCTCATACAAGACATGAACAAAGAGAAGCCAAGCCATTTGCTGGAAGACCCTGGACTTCCATCAGTTGGGCTAGTTAGGTTTTCTTAGGGGTCAGAGCTACCTAGAAGTCTCAGGCTACTGGCTTGGTTTCCAGGTCAAAGAGAAACAGAAAAGTCAAGAAGAGCTAAAGATACATAACCTGATATAGTCACTCTGAGATTGATCCTGGTTTTACCTGAAACCTGACAAAGGGTGTAAAGAGAGGCCTGGGGGATGATCTCTCCATAGGATGTGGTCGTCACAGAGATTGTAGAAGCTCAAAGCTTAATATGGGCAAGAGGCTCCATATCAAGTCAAGCATATGCTTCCCAGGCTGTTCATGCAGTTTTCATTAAAAACATGAAGTTTCTGGAAATGGATCCAGGTTCGCCCACTGAAGAGGTAAGGTGTGTGAGAGCAAAAAGGAGCAATGACATCAGGGAGGGAGGAGAGGCTAGTGGGCAGTGAAGCAGGCCTCAAGATTCCCTCAGGGACATGAAAGAGTGCAGTGCTCTCGGGAGCACTATAGGAGGTGCAACTGCAGGGAAATGACTTGTTTGGGGTCGTGGAACAGTAGATCAAAGGAGGGCAGATGGCCATAGGTGGACGCAAACACAGAAAGCCTGGTATCTACACAAATGGTGAGACTTCAGGGGTGCTCTAAATTTATTCCCACACATAAATAATGAGCACGCAATATATCTAAGTTCATTTATTGGTTATTTCCCATGCACAATTTGATCCTTAATATCCAGTTATGGGGAAAAACCAACTTCTCTATCATAGAAATTAGGAAAAGGAAAGCAAACCAACATGCATTAAGAAACTTTTCTGTGTCATGCACTCTCTAGACATGTCCACATTCTCTCATGCGAGCATCATCACAATATTAACACATATTTAGTTAATGTTGTTGCTGCTTAACATACAAGAACACTGAGACTGAAGGGCACCTGGGTGGTACAGTTGGTTAAATGACTGACTCTTGGTTTTGGCTCAGGTCATGATCTCAGGGTTGTGAGATCAAGCCGTGTCTGGCTTCGCACTCAGGGGAGTCTGCTTGAGATTCTCTCTCCTTCTCCCTCTGTCCCTCCCACTCCCACTCGTGCTCTCTCTCGCTATCAAATAAATTCATAAATCCTAAAAAAAAATGGGGTCTGAGACATATAGGAAAGGCTCACAAATGCCAGGTTCTAAAGGTGGAATGTGAACTCCCTTCTGCCTACAGCCCTGGCCTCTTTCCACTATACACGTGCCTTCCCTATGTAGGAACAGGTAAGATATGCAAGACTACCCTACTTTCAAAACTAAGGAAAGGGAGTTGAGGAAAAGAATGAGGCTTGCCATCTCCAAGTCTTTTGTTTCTTCTAGATGCCAAGCTACTTCCACTTTGCTCCTCAGGTTGCATTCTGGACCACTCAACAGATGCATCTCCTTTTAGATCCCTGGATGAACTTCCTTTAATAACCAATGGACCATGGTAGGTGCCACTTCCCTTGTGGGGATATCCTTCTCTGCTCTTCGTATCTTTAGGATTCAGCTTGGGTATCATCTCCTCCTAGAAGTTTTTCCTTACCACCTTTTTTTTTGCTGTGGCAATCATCCTTGTCTCCTGAGGATGGTCTCTGGTTTATGTGCCTATTCTAGGGGTTCCTGTGTTACTAAAAGCACTATTACTAATAGTAATACTGTTAATACAGGTAATACTTTAATACCATTACCAACAATAGTAGCTAGTTTAGGAATTTTTTCTCTCACTTCACAGAACTCTCCTTGAAAGCAGGGGCTACAGCTTGTTCACTGTGCTTTCCAGGCTCTTACATAATCCTGGACTGACAAGCAGTCAGTATCCATTAATGAGGAGATAAAACCTCCTTTTTTTCCTGATTAATAAATTTTTAGACTACAGTCCTGGATAGTAGTGATGAAGGAAACACACACGAGAATGCTCATTACTCTTCCAATGACATCAGAGTGGGAAAAGCTGAAGATGGAGGGATTTGAAGTAGTAAGTCTGTAACTCAGGTAGAAAAGAAAATATCCAGTTTATACATAGGGAAAGTAGGAACATTTAGATGCAATAATTCTTTAAAGGAAAAGGCAGAGAAAGAGCCCACTCAACTGCTCTTTTGAATTTATCAGCTTTGAACCATGTGCCAGTACTGAGCTAATCAATTAGCATCCCTTTCCACGTCCATATGCAAGAAGCCTTGTTTCTACAGGAATAAACTCTTTCCCCAAAATATTCAGAGCAGTTACTTATAGGAAAAAAATAACACAACACATAAATAAGTTAGCTGTCTCTTACCAAGACAACCACCGAAAATAACATCCACTTCCCATGGGGCTGCTTCCTACTTATATTAATAAATCAAAATATCTACTTATGATGATTTATTTGTAGATCTTGATGCTGAAAACTCATTTATCATTTGCAATGCAATTTGCCCATCTCTACAGATCATAAAAATTCATTGAATTATGCTTCTTTTTATGGTATAATTTAATATCTTGTTTTTTCAGCACCAGAATAAATCCCCATGATAAGTATATAATTTCCCTATGTTATCCTTTAGCAGCCAATCACAAACAATGCATTTTATATTTGCACAAGCATTTCATGAGTTAGTGAAAGAAATGTCTCACATCATAATTTCTTAAATCAAAAGGTACAAAGAGAAGTATCTAACCTATTTAAAAATCAGAACAACAAAAATGCCCAGTTAACAAGAAAGCCAGCTGTATATTTCTGGAAAAAGTGCAGTATCTTGCTGATTCTACCAAAACTGTGATTTATAACCAATACTGTGGAAAAGACAAAAATATGTGTTTTCTTAGAAAGTGACAGTAGAGATTTTTATCACCGACATTCTGTGCCTTAGACATCAACAAGAGTTATGGCTACTGAAATAAAATGACATCTGAGATCTGGAATGGAGTTATGAATTTTGCAGTAATTGACATGCAAACAGGTAAATGATATTCTTTAATAATAAAAACATTTCTATTTTTAGCATAAAATTATGAAAACATCAACTTATTTTTCGTCTCTGAAGAACTTTGCTAATTGTTCTCAGACATCTCAAAGCCAGGTCAAGAACGGGCCCTTATTTTTCTTATTCAAATCTTAAGCTTGTACAAAAAAGCCTTTAGATTCTCAAATACTGAAATGCTTTTTACAACTTCACCAGTATATTGGCAAGTTCAAGTATATAACTAAGAAACATTACAACTTGGACCTTCATAAATCCCCAAATTTGTTAATATCTCTATAGTACATCTTTTCCCCCATAAAATGTAGTAAAGGATAATATAATAATTTAGTTGACCCTTGGGGACTTTAATGATTCTATAAATACACTAATAAAATAATTTATAAAACCACAAAAATAAATTCTATTTCCAAAATAAACTCTACACTTCATTATGCTTCCCGCTACTGTGATAACATTAATTATAAACTTACTGGAATCTTAAATTTTCTATCTCCATTAGGTATCTACCTCTTGAGAGTTATTCTCTAAGCAGTGAGTAATAGACAACTTCCAAGGCTCATTGAAATAAAAAGCATAGGCCATCCACTGGGGCCACTCCCTAGCCAAGTGATTAGCTCATTACCAGACATACACTCTGTGTATCTCACCCATCCTCTTTGGCATTATACTTATCAAACATTATGGCTCTTTAAGGCACTTTCCAATAATAAACACAGTGAGTGTTCCATCTGGCCTAGAAGAGGTCTATTTCACTGATTTTGAAGAGCAGTTCCTTTTTTTTTAATAATAATTTTTTTATTGGTATTCAATTCGCCAACACAGAATAACAGATTATACAGAATATAATTATATAATAATATATATTATATATATAATATATAATAATATAATAACAATTATACAGAATAACACCCAGTGCTCATCCCGTCAAGTGTCCCCCTCAGTGCCCGTCACCCATTCACTCCCACCCCCTGCCCTCCTCCGCTTCCACCACCCCTAGTTCGTTTCCCAGAGTTAGGAGTCTTTATGTTCTGTCTCCCTTTCTGATATTTCCCACACGTTTCTTCTCCCTTCCCTTCTATTCCTTTTCACTATTATTTATATTCCCCAAATGAATGAGACCATATAATGTTTGTCCTTCTCCGATTGACTTATTTCACTCAGCATAATACCCTCCAGTTCCATCCATGTTAAAGCAAATGGTGGGTATTTGTCTTTTCTAATGGCTGAGTAATATTCCATTGTATAAATAAATCACATCTTCTTTATCCATTCATCTTTCGATGGGCACCGAGGCTCCTTCCACAGTTTGGCTATTGTGGACATTGCTGCTATAAACATTGGGGTGCAGGTGTCCCGGTGTTTCATTGCATCTGTATCTTTGGGGTAAATCCCCAACAGTGCAATTGCTAGGTCGTAGGGCAGGTCTATTTTTAACTCTTTGAGGAACCTCCACAGTTTTCCAGAGTGGCTGCACCATTTCACATTCCCACCAACAGTGTAAGAGGGTTCCCTTTTCTCCGCATCCTCTCCAACATTTCTTAAAGACATTTTATAGATGACCAATTCCTTATCAGACTTTCATGGTACAGAGTAGCTATAATGGAGGGTTGATGACGATTTGATCTATAATGTTGATGTAATAAGAAGCTTTCCAAAAAGAGCCTCTAATATCCTCAGAAATTCTTGGCTTCAAAGGACTTTATTTGAAATATATTGATCTCTTGACCCTACTGGTCTATACTAGCTAGTCATGTGAGAAATGATCAAGGGGCTGGGAAATCAGAGCCATAAGCCAGATTTATTTTGAACACCTGGACATGGAAGGAGAAAAGTGACAAATGGAGCAATAGAAAAAAATGAGAGGAAACTGGGTTTAAGGTTCAAGGGGAAAAGAAGATGAAAAAAAAATGCCCTAAAGTAAAAAAAATAAAATAAAATCATCACACACAGAGTTTCTGGTCTTATTAGTAATGCCGGGTTGCAACTTTCATCTGCTGATGTAGACTGTAAAGTAATGGACTCCAGAGAGAAAAAGATGCATAAGGCACATACTCCAAAATCTCTGATAAGCAGTGAAATGATCAGGTGTTTGCCTCTGTAGAAGGAAGTAGCTCTTGATAGGATTTCTGCTTCCACCTAAACCTGAACTTCCATGTTGAGGGCTTGAAGGCTAGAGAATGAAACCAGCAGCTCCCATAGGAGAAAGGATGTAGTCATGACATACAACTCACTCTATTCTCTGCCCTTTAATCCCAACCACTTAAATTCAAAAGGGAAATGGGACACACTCGTGCCTAAAATTCTTAATTATTACAATAATTATTAAAGAAGATCATTACAGGTTGAAGAGAATTAAGAGGTACAAACTTCCAGTTATAAAATAAGTAAGTTACAAGAATGAAAAGTACGGCATAGGGAATATAGTCAATAATATTATAATAACTCTGTATGATGATAGACATGGCTACATTTATCATGGTGAAAACTGTGTAATGTATAGAACTGTCAGATCACTGTGTTCTATACCTGAAACTAATATAATACTGTATGTCAACTGTACTTCAATAAAAAAATTACAGAAAATCCAAAGAATAATATAAAAGTACCATGTACCCTCTGCCACACACCCAGATTTAATCAATGTTAATATGTCATTCTTTCAACAAATCATTCTTTGTGAAAAAATGTAAATGCAGTGGAAGATCCATTTTCATAATTTTTAAGGCCATTTTTCCCTCTCTCACTAGAGGTAGTCAATGTCTCATAGCTGTTTATGGCCTTTATGACTATTGTTTTTATATTTTTAATATATATTTTAAATTTTTACTTGAATGTAATCATATAGTATTTATTTTGCAACTTGCTTTTTCACACAAGATTTGTTGTCTTGATATGGGCATATTTATTTTAAGTGCAGTAAAATACTCCTACATAAATATCTTTTCTGAAAATGTCATGGCAATTCTTGCACCCTCTTGGGATTTTGATTAAAATATTACTGAATTGATTAATTTGGGGTGAATTCTTCACTATATGAACTTTTGCCACTCATTTATGATTCTTTCTCTTTCATCCAATCTTCTAGGTCCTTCTATCATATGTTGTAATTTTTGTCATTGTTGTTACAAGCTTTTGACACATATTATGTGCACAGTGTAAGTTCCCTGTAGTCATTACGGTGAATGGTACCTTTTTTTCCTTTTTTCTCCCTATTACATTCTCTGTTTTGTTATGACTGATACATACAAATACCGTCAATTTTTGCCTAATTGCTCTTAAACCCATTAAGCCTGTTAAATATTCTTTAACAGTTGGCTATAAATTCTCTTTCAAATTTCTATATAATATCATATTCAAGTAGTAACAATTATTTTTTCTTCTTTTCCAAATCTTCTACAATTTATTTATTTTCCTGGAGGGATTCCAGGAACTGGGGACCAGGAACCAGGCTGGGACTCCAGTTACAAATTCAAATGCTGGCAGTGACACTGAATATCTTATCACATACCTGTCTTTAATGGAAATATTTTTTACGTTTCATCCATAAGTAAGGTGTTTGATAGAAGATTTTGGTGGATACTGTTCAGTAGATTAAGGAAGTTTTATTTGATCCTTAGTTCAAAAAGAATTTTATGAATAATGCTAAAATTTAAAAATTTTTTCTCTATTGAGATGACCATGTGATTTTTTTTCATTTATTAATGTAATGAATTACACTGAGGGATTTTTATGATGTTGGCCCACTATCACTTTCCTTGGAAAAAGTGACTTTAAAAAATTAGTGTATTTTTAACATTCTGTTGGATTGAATTTGCTAATGTTTTATTTAAGATTTTCCATATGTGATCATACATGAGAATAGCTTATATTTTCTTTTCTGTTTTTATCTAATTTTGCTGTTAATATTATAGTAGCCTCATGAGTTGGGGAACTTTCCTTATTTTCCCTTTCTTTGACAGTTTGTATTATGTGTGAACTATCTATTGCTCATAAATCCATTTATATGTGTACTTCCCTATTAAAAAATTTCTATGATGCTTACTGGTTCATTGTTTTTCAAACAAGCTTAATTATTTCTATTTTTCTAGAAAATTATCCATCTCCTCAAATTTTAAATAAGTGATCAATATAGAACCAAATTTTCTTTTATCTCTCCACTCTATCTACGGTTACACTGGCTTTTTTTTTTTTTTTTACTACTCATTTATTCACACAGTCCCTCTTATTTCTTAATCAATCTTGCTTATTTATTTTGTAATACAATCTAGTTTGTTTTTCAAAGGGCCAGTTTTAGTTCTGTTGATGATCTTTTGTTTGTTTCCTATTTCATTACTGCTTCTTTCCAGAGGATTTCCTTGCAAAGTTGTAAAGCCCTCAAGGAAAGCTATTACAAAGGAATTCAATAAAATCAGCAATTAGGATGTGAATATACTCCAGATGGAATGAAAATAAAAGAGGAAACTAAAAATAGATTTAAGATGAGAAAATTCAGAATCCTTGAAAAAAATATTGTAAGAACTGTTCTTTTTTTTAATTTAAAAGATAAAGCTTTAGACAAAAATTACTAGGAAGTTGAGAGTGCAAAGTTGTCTAATTGTTGTGCAATTGCTTTTTGGTGGGAACACAGTAGAGAAAATAAGTAAGTTATACTTTGGTTAAGTAAGTATGTTAAAAATGTAAGGGAGTACTCTGTCTTAGCCTTTCTAATTTAAATATTTTTGTTTCTGTTGCTGCAACGTGTTGGAAGCAGAGTGGGGCTCAAAATATGAAGTTACAATGTCACCTTGACTGGAAATCAGTAGTGGACATTATCAGAAATGTCAGATTTTTCAGTGACCACTTTTATTTAAAGAAATTTTGAAAGACTTTCTCAATCTCAAGTGTCCTGTAGACATGGTATACATAAAGCTCTTCAAACTTACTAAATTGAAACACTGAATTTAAACATGAGTGTAGAGGGCTTTCTATTTGAGTTTGTTTCCTACTCCTGCTTGGGCATAGTATCCCGCATTCCTAAAAGGAAAACAGATCACCCTTCAACCATGTAGGGGGCTAGGGGTGCCAATCTCTTAGCCAGTTGAAAATCTTAGTGGAAAATCTGCATATAACTTTTGACTCCGCCAAAACTTAACTACTAATCGTCTACTGTTGACTGGAAGCCTTACTGATAACATACACCGTGGATTAACATGCACTTTGTATGTTATATGCATCATATACTGTATTCTTACAATAAAATAAGCTAAAGAAAATGTTGTTAAGAATAACATAAGAGGGCACCTGGGTGGCTCAGTGGGTTAAGCATCTGAATCTTGATTTCAGCTCAGGGCATGATCTCAGAGTTCTACTTAAGATTCTCTCCCTCTCCCTCTGCCCCTCCCCCCTTCCAGTGTATGCAATCTCTCTCTAAAAATAAATAAATAAACAAATAAATAAAAATTATAAGGAGGAGAAAATACATTTACAATACTGTATTGTACGTACCTAAAAAATTTCTATATGTAAGAGGGCCTGCATAGTTCAAATCTGTGTTGTTCAAGAGTAAACTGTAGTTGATCTTCCATTCTGCTTTTGTCCACACCTTCCACCTTCTCTCCAGCTCCACACCTGTACACTAGACTGAGGGCTCCTGGAACAGGAAGTACTTCTCATGTTTTTGACTTTAGCATCTATTATAGTATCTGACAGAGCATTTTACCAAGGTTTCTTGGATAGATAAAAATGTTTCCTTCAGCCACTAATTTTAGTCTATTTCATATCTAAAAGTATGAATACCAGACCATAAAGACACTACAAGTCTAAATCCCACCCCTACAAGATTCAGCTGCCCTCTATTATAAGGCTTTCCTTTATACTCTCAACTGGAAATCATTTCATTCTTTTTTTAATTTGTAAAGTGTTTTAGCATACCTTTTATGCCACATTATTTTCTATGTTATAGGACAGTGATTTATGAATACAGACTCTTATTATAGGGCAGCAAAATTCTCTAGACCAGAATCTAATTTGTATTTTATACATAGCAAAGCAAATCACAAATATATGCTGAATAGTTTAAAATATAAAGATAAATTTTGAAAAATGAATTTCCCATTTGTTCATTACTTAATTGCTATTTTACCAGGTCTTCATGAAGGCTCCTAAACTATGATTTTGACATGTCACTTGTAAAGAAGAAATCCTATAGGCATTAAATACCATTTTCCTTCCTTTCAGAGAAGAATATACTCCTCAGCAGTGGCTTGGTAGCAGGGCTACACACAATGCCCCAGCTTTTGGAAGACCTCTAAAGTACAGTCCACTGAAATCTTCCAGAGCATTTCTCTTCTGAATTTGTAATTTGGAGATGTTTAAAGGATTAAGAAAAATTTATGATTCAAAACTCACATTTTTAAGCCAAAACATTAAAACACTTAGGTGATTTTTACATTATGTTCAAGGTGTAGTTTATTAGTATTTTTATTTTTATTTTTTTAAGATTTTATTTATTTATTCATGAGAGACAGAGAGAAGGCAGAGACATAGGCTGAGGGAGAAGCAGGCTCCCTGTGGGGAGTCCAAAGCAGGACTCAATCCCAGGACCCCAGGATCACGCCCTGAGCCAAAGGCAGACCCTCAACCACTGAGCCACCCAGGTGTCCCTTAAGGTACTTTTTAATACTTACAGATCACTGGGGGTCCTGAGTGGCTCAGTCAGTTAGACAACCAACTCTTGGTTTCAGCTCTGATTATGGTCTCAAGTCGTGGGTTGGAGCCTGGCACTTGGCTCCTCACTCAAGCAGAGGGAGAAGCAGGTTCCTTGCAGGAAGCCCGATGTGGGACTCAGTCCAGGAACTCTGGGATCATGACCTGAGCTGAAAGCAGACTCTCAACCATGAACCTCCCAGGTGTCCCTATTAGTATTTTTATATTAAAAATGCAGAAAAATGCATGCTGTCCTATTCAATGAGATTAAGTAAGGCTGATATCAAATTGAAGTCCTACACTTATTACTTCTTTAGATACACAATTTTCTGTAGAGACTGAGAAATGATGTGTAAGAGTAGAATCCTGTTTATGCACACATAGTAGGGCCTAGAAGACCAATGTCATGCTTCTGTCCTGGGCAGGTCTATTCTCAACCTAGGAAGGTCATTTAAGCTTTCTGAGTGCTGCCTTCTGTGCCAGAAAATTGGGAATTCTACTATGTAATTCTGACCTTGCAGAATATTTGTGGTAGTTACAGAAAAGTCTGTATGGCCCCTAACCTTGTATTATGTACCAATCATTCATGGTATAATTTATGGTCATTTATCATGACCTTTTATCATATTTATTATAATGATAATGATGATGGTAATAATTATAATAAATGTTCACTAGGTCAGCAGTGTCTCATTGGCTTAGAGGCCATAGGATCAGCCCTGTAAACTTAGAATTGAGTTTCTGCTTTGATCAGGTGGAAATAAGTGGTTTGTTCTCTGGGTCATCAATATGACAGTATGTTCTGGTGCAAATACTTTGGGCAATTTAAAAAATTAAATTCTCAATGGCTTGGGCATCAATTTTTTATAGCTGATTATGATAAAGTGGAACAGTTCATCACAACAGGAAGATGATACTAAATAGTTTTATTCAGTTATATTAACCAATATATAAAACATGAGATGCTTTATTAAAACAAATGAGAAAAAAAGTCTACTTTGCAAAAGTACATTTAGATTTCTTCCTACCTTTTCCCTTCCCTCCCTCCTCCTATTCCTCTTCTTCTTCATTATATCAATAGTCTGAAACATGGGCTAGCTGGTTTCACACCTTATCATGGAAATACACATGAAATATACATAGAACACTATAAGGACAATGTATATTATAAGGGACATGACCCAGGAAAAGCTACAGGGGAAATAGACAAGGGCTTAGGGATTTGTGGGTAAGAGAGAATCTTTGAAGGAGGAGAAACAAGAAGTACATGCTGATACAGAAGTGACTTCAGCATCATGGAAGAGCAAAGTGGAAACTCAAGAAGGAATGAGTATTGCTCTCTAGGAAACTAGCACTAAGGATATGACTGTACACTCAGCTGTGTTTTCATATCATCCATGGCCAAGGAGGCAGAACTACTAGGAAGACGGGACAGAAGGTGAGCCCGCATCTAGGGTAAGCTGGAGCACAGCATCAGGGAGCCTATATCTAAACCGCTGAGCCACCCAGGCATCCCAATCAGTGATGATTATGATCTCAATTTTATAGATGAGAAAACTGAGAACAGAGAGGTTAAGTTACTTGTCCCAATTCTTTCAAAACCCCAAATCCTCACAACAACCCTACAAAGTCAGCATTATTAATCTTTTTTAAAAATTTATTTATTCATGAGAGACACACAGAAAGAGACAGTGACATAGGCAGAGGGAGAAGCAGGCTCCCTGTGAGGAGCCTGACGTGGGACTCGATCCCAGAACCCTGGGATCATGACCTGAGCCAAAGGCAGACTCTAAACCACTGAGTCACCCAGGCACTCTAGCATTGTTTATCTTATTACAGATAAGAGAATGGAAGTTTGGAGATATTGAGCAACTTAAAAACACATAAAAGAGCCAAAGTTTGAATAAAGAACTGTGAACCCAAAGAGAAAATGCCACTCAGTAAATGTTTCATTGATTGGAAAGAACTAATTCCAGCTTCATTTTTACAGATATTGAGATTTGGGTGTTTAAGTGGTTTAAAAATAGGGTCATTATGCTAAATGAAATAAGTTAGAGAAAGACAAATATATGATTTCATTCATATACAGCATTTAGGAAACAAAACTAATGAACACAGAAGAAGGGAAAGTAAAATACGACAGGATAAAACAAAGAAGACAAATCATAAGAGACTTTAACTAAAGGAAACAAACTGAAGGTTGCTGGAAGGGAGAGGGTGAAGGATGAGGTAACTGGGAGTTGAGCATTAAGGAGGGCGTTTGATGGAATGAGAAATGGATGTTGTATGCAACTGATGAATCACTAAATTCTATCCCCAAAATAATAATACACTCTATGTTAAATTAAAAAAAAAGAGTTTTCTCATTGCCTTTATTCCCTTTAACAAGGAAGATAACCTTAGTTGTAAAATTATATTTTTTCCCATGGAATTCAATATAGCCATTTGTTTTAATTTCGTAACTTATAAATATTTTTATTTTTTTCTGAGCTGGCTCTGACGCCAAAGATTATCTGTCAGAGCTTCAGCCATTCTGAATACTGAGAGAGAAAGATTAATTTTGTTCTGTTTAATTTAGGCAAATCCCCACAGACCATTTTGAGCAGCTAAAAGCAATTCAGGGATTTTTTTTTTATATGGAACAATCTGACATACATTTTGCATTTTTAATTTAAATTGATGTATACTACACGTGTAGAAAAGTGCACAGATCACAAGTGTACACACCCTGATGAACAATTTGGTGTATTTAGAACCTAAAACCCAGGTCTTTGGCCTAGAACTCGAAGGCTACCAGCATCCCAGAGGCCCCAGAAGAAAGCAAGGAGAAGCAAGAAATATTTTGGAATTTTATTTGTAATTTATCTTTTGGTCCATGGGCTATACAGAAACATGTTGCTTAATTTTCTAACACTTGGGCATTTGCTAGTTACACTTCTGTTGTTGATATAGAGTTTAATATCCCTATGAAGAGAATACATATTCAATCGTCTATATCTTACTTGTTTTTATTCACTTGTTTGTTTGCTTTTAAGTTTTTATTTAAATTCCAGTTAGGGGGCACCTGGGTGGCTCAGTAGTTGAGCATCTGCTTTTGGCTCCGGGCATGATCCCAGGGCCATGGGATCAAGTCCTGCATCGGGCTTCCCACAAGGGAGCCTGCTTCTCCCTCTGCCTCTGCCTCTGTCTCTCTTTGTGTCTCTCATGAATAAATAAATAAAATCTTTTTTAAAAATTCCAGTTAGTTAACATATAGTGTAATATTAGTTTCAGGTGTAGAATATAGTTTTCCAACACTTCTATACAACACCCAGCACTCATCATAATGTGTGCACTCCTTAATCCCCATCACTATTTCATCCATCCCCCACCTACTTCCCCTCTGGCAACCATCACTTTGTTCTCTATAGTGAAGAGTCTGTTTCTTGGTTTGCCTCTCTTTTCCCCCTTTTGCTTATTTATTTTGCTTTGTTTCTTAAATTGCATAGATGAGTGAAATCATATGGCATTTGTCTTTTTCTGACTTGTTTTGCTTAGCATAATACTCTAGCTCTATTCACATCACTGCACATGGCAAGAGTTCATTCTATTTTATAACTAAGTAATATTCCATTGTGTTTATGTATATATACATACATGCATACACACACCATATCTTCTTTATCCATTCATCAGTCAATGGACCCTTGGGCTATTTCCATAATTTAGCTATTGTAAGAAATGCTGCTATAAACCTAGGAGTGTGTGTATCCCTTTGAGTTAGTATTTTTGTATTCTTTGGGGAAATACCTGGTAGTACCATTGCTGGATCATAGGGTAGTTGTATTTTTAACTTTTAAGGAACCTCCATACTGTTTTCCACAGTGGCTGCACCAGCTTGCATCCCCAACAACAGTGCAGGAAGTTTCCCCTTTCCTTGCCAACACCTGTTGTTTCTTGTGGTTTTGATTTTAGCCATTCTGACAGGTATGAGGTGATATCTCACTGTGGTTTTAATTTGTTTTCCCTGATGATGAGTGGTGCTGAGCATTTTTTCCATGTGTCTGTTGGCCATCTGGATGTCTTCTGTTTTTATATTTGTCATATAGATTGTTGGGAGATGGTTAAAATCTCTTACTATGATTGTAGAGGCCTCTATTTTTCTTGTAATTCTGTCAATTTTTGCTTTATTAAGTTTGAGGCTATGTTTTTTTTTAAGATTTTATTTGTTTATTCATCAGAGAGAGAGAGAGAGAGAGAGAGAGAGAGAGAGAGAGGCAGAGACACAGGCAGAGGGAGAAGCAGGCTCCATGCAGGGAACCCGATGTGGGACTCGATTCCCGGTCTCCAGGATCACACCTTGGGCTGAAGGCAGGTGCTAAACCGTTGAGCCACTCAGGGATCCCTGTCAAGCCTATTAAATACAATTTAGATCTCCTGCTGTCCCAGTCACCAGTTACTCCAAGGCTCATTAACATAGGACTATGGCACTGTGACCATCACTATAAGCCCATGGGTATCAGAGGAGCTGCCAAATCACAAGCTGGGGTCAGGCTTGGCAAAGCCATTGCCAGAAAACCCAAGCCACAGAGAAGCAGAGGAAGTGAATCAGGTCAAAGGAGAAGCAGAGTAATGTATCATAAAATATCCAAATGGATATTGGGGACCCTCACAAATTCCTCATCCACAGATGATGCTCAGGCCTCCCTCTAAAAGCAGATAACTCCTGTCTCTAAGGTTCAGGCTTCTTAAAATGATGATAATCATGAATAATCACCCTATAGGCTTATAGTGATTGGAAATAATAAATATGCATAGTGCTTAGGATGGTGTCTTGTTCATAGTAATTCCTTAATAAGAGCCATGATAGGTGATAGTGATAATGACAATGATTGTGATGATGATCTTGAAATGAGAATGATCATCATTATTATTAGGAAGTCAGAAATTAGAGAGGAAGACAAACCATGAGAGACTCCTAACTCTAGAAAATCAGAGGATATCAGAGCACATAGTTCTAACATGTTTTAGCTGACTTTCTGGGGGTGTTGTGCATATTTTTAAAGATAAAATGGGAAGTCCAGTATTTACTGGTTTTAAAATATTCTATTTAGAGGCACTTGGGTGGCTCAGTCAGTTAAGCATCAAGCTCTTGATCTCAGCTCAGGCCTTGATCTCAGGTTTGTGAGTTCAAGCCCCCCAATAGGCTCCATTGTTGGGTGTGGAGCCTGCTTAAAAAATACATATGTTCTAAAAAAAAATATATATATATATATATATATATATTCTATCTTAAAGTATTGATGCTCCTGAGGCTACATCTGAGTGAAAGAGCTAAGTTTTGTTTGGGGGACCGGTATCCCAAACAAATTCCGTAAGACACATGATATGGCACAAGATGCTCCAGCCCTATTTTCTCACATAATAAGAACAGAGAGGGGATAAAGATAACTCACTTACTGTCATAGATTTTAGAGAAGGACTCAGTGCTAGTTTATTTTTTTTCTATTATTTTTTTAATGCTAGTTTATATGGCTCAGAATTTCACAATGGTTAATACACAAGAACTCAAAGAGAAACAGAAAATACCTCAGATGGTGTGTCAGGATGACTCAGTTGGTTGAGCTTCTGCCCTTGGCTCAGGTTACGATCCCAGGGTCCTGGGATCCAGCCCATGTCGGGCTCCCTGCTTAGTGGGGAGTTTGATTCTCCCTCTGCCTCCCCCCACCTCACTCATGATCTCTTTCTCTCAAATAAATAAATCTTTAAAAAAATACCTTAGAATTGACACATTCTTCCTTATGGCTCTTGCTGAAAAATATTGATAATAGAAGGCAATTTTCCTAAGGCTCATTCACATAGGACTAGATGGTTTTCTGCTTCCAATCCACTGCATTTTTAAAAGGGGATAATTTGAAAAAAAACCTCTAACTGTCACTTACACCAAATGGATAAGGCACCTAGATGGGAAGAGACAAAATCAGGACACTGCCATTTCTATTCATGAACACCTTTCCTGTCCTCATTTATCTTAAAATATTTTTTGATTGTAGGGAAGTGAAACATACATAAAATACCTCCCTTTTCAGGATGTGATAGGCAACTTTGTTGAGACAAATGGATTTGATGATTGCTTTTCAAGCTGTAGATAAAGAGGGGGACGGTGATAACAGCCAACGGGTGAGATACAGGGTGAAGAAACAGGTAGCAAAAGGAGCAAAACTTGACCAGTGTGTACATTCACAATTTTTTTTGATGGTGGTCATATAGGTTAAAAAAATAAAAAATACAGATTGATATTTAAAATATTATACATATATATTATACATGTATATATGTTTTTATGTAATATAATTTAACTTTATATATTTTTATATATATAATTTATTTTATATAATTTAATATATATTATGTAACATAATATACATGATAAACATATATACATATAGTGTATGTGTACATAAATAAAGTGAAAAATATCTCTTAAATTGAGGTGAACACATCAGTCCTTCTCCAACTTGCCTGAGGTTAAGATTCTGGCAGATGTGCACCAACAGTCATGAGTGAATTTGTCTCAGTGGAGACCAAGGAAAGAGTCTTAGCAACTAAGGGACCTTCTGTGGTAGTGGGGCACAGTGATGCAGGCTAAGGGGCCACCTGGAGGTGAAGTGTGGGAAACAGGCTTACTGTATCATAAATAGACCTAAGAAAAGAGGCTGTTAATATATGATCCTGAGAAATGCATCCCATGACAAAGAGAAGTTTCTACTGTATAGGAGAACAGTAAGTCCTGAATGTAGCATGCAACCAACTGGAGCACCTGAGTGGATTGTTCATCATACTTGAAACTTCCTTGTACACCCTATATGGGAGGGATGTTTGTTAGACGTTATTTTCAGCCTGCATCTTTGTACTATCCAATTTATCTAATGTAGAGATCTCTCTTGAACACACAGGGTTAAGCAATGCACCTAATAAAAGCAGCAGCCTTTATGAGCTTGGGACCTTCACAGGCTTTGCGTTGGTCCCCTGATCCCCACACTATTTTGTTTCTGTCTCTTCTTTTATTCCACATGCGCATTGCACTTTTAGTTTCTGAACCTTCCAAGCTGGACTTGGAAGCAACACTGAAGATCGTGCTTCACAAGGCAGAGGGTGCACTTAGGCAAAATCCCCTTGCACAGAACTTCATAGTCCTCTGCTCAATGGCACCTGCTATCATCCCTTCTCTAGTACTTTATTCCTCCCAAAGACTTCAAGTTCTCATATGCAAATGAGGTGTCGGAAGGAAAAGAACCTCCTCCCGGGAAAGGAAATTCAGCTAATTGGCTTCCTTCTTGGAATCTTATCCCTGGATCTCTGTTTTTCCCATTTGTAAAAGGAGCAGCTTGAACACTAATTCTCTGAAGCCTATCCCAGCTGGGAGCTCTGGGAGTCCAGAATTCTGTTTTATCAAGTACAAAGACTAAAAAATCATTCCAACCTTTCCAAAGTAGCACACATTTTCAGAGACCTGTTGCTCCAGGTTCTAGGATGGATCATGAGGAGGTTGAAATTCAAAGTAAAATTGGGGTGAGAAGACATTCTCCCATAGAAGTTAACTTTACAGTGTCTATGTAGGTGGGAAGGAAGCCCTGAGGTCGGGACAGACTGCAGAAAGAGCAAGACCCAGACTGCTCAACCCATACTTTCCCTCACTCCTAATCAGAACCTGTGCCAGTCTCTCTTAGAAATTGAAGCAGATATTATTCTCTGCACTCTTCCAATGGCATTGCTGTGAGTAAAAGAAGTTGATATTTCACCCAAGGTCACACTGTGTCTCTAATAAGTGGCAGAGCAGGACAAGTAGTAGACAAGGGCAAACTCTTGATAGAACCTCACTCTTCTTGGCTTCTGTACCAAGGTCCTCTGGGATCAGACCTCCAACAAACACTGGTGGGCTGGACTCATTTGGGCCCACCCAAGTTCTCTCTGGAGCCCTCTTGCTGACCGCTGCTTTTCATTGGCTGACCTTTTGGAATGTCCCCCCTGTAAATGCAAGTAATAATATCTGACTTCCTGCCTCCCAGGGATGGGAAGATAAATGAGGTAATAAAGGTGAGAACCAGCTGACCTCCTTTTAATGTCGGTGCTAAAAACCCCATGGAGTATTATGATGTTATTAACAAAATGCAGGGGCTGCAGAGTTATATATGGCCAAAATCTTTTACCTCCAGTTATTTAGGAAGGAAGCGTAGCTGTGGAATCAGTATCTACTAACAGTGAAACTTAAAGTGTGCTTTCATTTTCACAGGAAAGTGCAATTATATGCAAACCCAACTAATAGTGAAAGTACACCAATAGGTGATTTTATCAGTCTCTATACAACTTTTATGGAACTATTGGGGATTTTATTAAAAAGAGACTTCTTTGATACATCTCATGCTTTGCAGCATTTCAGAAGCTGGAATTGTAAAACAATTACAGACTCCAAGTCTTTCAAGGGCATATCTTTGGTATAAAATGAGGTAGAGCTAAAGTTACCAGTGAGTCTCCCTTAGGGTAGGGTTCTACCAACCAATTGCATCACTGGTAAATGTTGGCAGCTGTGTCTTGAGCTGGCTCTGGAACCTATAAAAGCAACTAGAATTAATACTTGGGCTTTAGAAAGGAAAAACACTTGTGCTGTGAGCCACTGCACTGCAAAGGGCCAGTGCTAGTCAAGGTAGGATTGTGGACATCATCTTGAATTAAATAGACTGTTCCCTTTCTCTGAAGTGCATCCACAAAATTCCAGCTCTTTGGGTGCCCAAGAAACTTCTGCTTTGATGATATAGCTTTCAGGGCCATGAAGAGCCTAAGGCTAACTTCTGCATTTCCATTTTTACCTTTACCCCACATAGCTTGTCACTAAAACTCCCCTCCCAGATGGTGGCCTAGAGAACATATTTTCCCAGCTTTACATCCCATCCCCCTCCACCTGTTCAATTATACTTTTTAGAATTACTAGATAATTCCTTTTGAGGGTGTTATAATGGCCCCAACATGTCAGCATATAAGGTTTTCCACCAGTGAACACTGAACATCTTCAGTTTTATGTCATAAGTTCATCAAATAGCTTAATTAAGCCCTTGCTGGGGTTCCCTTCAAGTTTTTCTGTCTCATGTCTTCTCTAAAACATCTCAAGAAACAAAAGGGACACATTTAGGCTTCTGGGACTTCTGCCTTGCCTAACTTAGGAATGACGACCATCACAGGAAATAGACAAATACCATCTCAAGATTCAACTTTCCAGAGATCATCTCAAAACATCCTTTGGTCAACAAATCCATATTCCAACAACATTTGAGTACTCTTCTTTTTAAAGATTTTATTTATTTATTTGAGAGAGAGCACAAGCAGGTGGAAGGCAGAGGGAAAAGGAGAAGCAGACTCGCTGTTGAGCATGGAGCCAGACCTGGGGGCTTCATCTGAGAACCCTGAGATCATGACCTGAGCCGAAGGCAGACACTTAACTGACTGAGCTTCCCGGGTACCTCTTGAGTACTCTTTCCAGTTCTAGAATGAACAACACTGATCTAGAGCATCATGTGGCTTTACCTTGACCAGAATCCTTTTGGGACTGGAACAGGAGGACAATAAGACAGCACAGGACTTGGAAGTTAAAAGGCCTACATCACACAGCTTTGAGCAAGTTGCTCAATCTCTGAAGGGCTCATCTGTGTTTCATCTAGGAAATACCAAAGCTTCCTATCCTATCACACAAATTATATTCTTCTCACTGTTGTGAGAGACTAATAAGACACAATGTATGTGGTATGCTGTCTGGCCAATTGTGGGTACTTCACAGTCAGTTGGAATTTGAATCTCCAGAAAGGAGGAAAGAAACTAAGGAGTCTGAGCCATCAAACTTTGGTCCCAAATATTTCCAAGAAACTTACAAGTCCTTAGCTGTTTGAAAGCCATATATTTTCAAACCCAAGTATAAAAGACCATGTGGCTGATCTAAAGAGTTGATTTATTCTATAGATTATTGTTTCACCATATTATATGTGTAATCATCTCACTGGCTTTATAATGTATACTCTTAGACTTTTATTTTTAAAGTCAAGAATTTTTGTCAAGTGAGGGTATTTGTTCATTTGCACAGAGTGCATATTGCTTTGTTGCTTAGTAGAGAGCAATGACTTGTTCTTCACACCCTCAAATTGAGTCCACCAATAATGGAAAACAGGCTTTTGATGGCAGAGTCTTCTGTCCAGCTAAGCAGTAAATCTTAGCTGGTCCTGATGATGGTAGGGACCAGCTCCTGGTAATAATTCTGATGTCATTATCCTCTCCCAGAAACACATGAATGATTCTGGCCTTTAAAAACAGATTTAAGAGAATGCATTTATCTTGACATTATCAGCCTTTTAAAGATCATGCAGTAGGGCCTGTTGACCTTTCTATCTTAACGATGAGTTGCAAAACTGTTGGATAACATTAATGGAATGAAGTGAGAAAGTGTGTACTCAGAAGCTGTCCCTATGGAGTGGAGGAGGTGAGAAAGAGATGTTCAGGATGATAGCAGGAACTTGCTTTCATCCTGTGGGAACTGAGGAGTCACATGTAAATGGAAGAAAAAGGATACAAACTGGACTCCATTTGTTTCTACCCCAAATATGCAGTCCTTGAGCACACATCAAGGCATAAGCCAAGAGTAAAATATCTGGCTTATAATGAGGTGGTTGACAATGACTCCAACTCTGAGACATGTTTTCTTTACACCCAATAATGTAAATGTCTATACTTTTAAAACAAATATATAATACTCACCAATTCACCACTGTATGCTGGAAACAGAATTGGATTCTGTCGCTAATCATATGAAAGATTGTATGCAAATTGCCTCCCTTCTCTAGTACTGAGTTTCACAAAATATATATTTTTTTAAATCAAGGGTTTTGGGGCACCTGGAGAGTTCAGTTGATTGAGCATCTAACCCTTGATTTCAGCTCAGGTCATGATTTCAGGGTCATGAGATCAAGCCCTGAGTCAGGCTCCACACTGAGCAAGGGCATCTGCTTGAGAATTTTCTCTCTTTCTCTCCCTGCCGCTCCCCCTGCACTTTCTCTCTCACGATTAAATAAATAAATACATCTTCAAAAAATAAAAAAATAAAAAGTCAAGGGTTTCTATACTATTAAAGATTGAAGAAGATAGTCATTGACAAATTCTTCACACAGCACTTTAGTCCTATCATGGGTTCAATAAATGTCAGTACCTTTCCCTTTACCCACCCCCCTCAATTCCCCTCTTTGCACTAACTTGCCCAATCCATAAATCAAATGGTGGGACAAACTGATAAAGTTAAAAATTAGAAACTGAGATTATCTGACTCCCTTGGCACCTTTGAGATACAATTACTGTGAACACATTTTCAGTGCAATACAGAATTTTAACAGAGGTACAGGAATTTAAAACTGGAAGCACTATGAAAAATACAGGAGCCACCATGAGCACATCAAATATCTCTAATCTCATATACAAAATAAAATGGATTAAGTTAAAAGTACTGACTGTTCTGCCATTCTAAACCCAACAGGGAAGTCATATCAATCACAAGCCGAAATGCATAATTCTATGCTTACCCACTAGCACCACAGCCCAGTGAATGTTTTAAATCCCAGATACAGTTAAAAATATAGCTGGATATATGATTTTCTTTGAAACCTAATATAGTGAAATGAACCACATACTAACAGGAGCAGATGAGCTAGTATTTCCATGGCAACCAAAGACTATCAATATCACTTTATTATCACTATTTTCACTTTGCAAGTCACCTTCTTTGACGAGTAATTCCCTTTATGCATGGGTCTACTTGATAGCTCCCTGCATAATTCTAGTCCATGAGGCTTTGTATCTCTTTTGCATGCTGGAAATACAATGGCTTATTCTAATTATCTCATGAAACTCAACTCTTAAATAAAACTTGAAAGTAAAAACATAAAGCAGTCTCCTTCTTTGACTCTAGCTATTGGTTTCATGGTGCCTTCCCCTCGGCAAAGTGCTAATAAGAAATGGAATACACCTGCTACAGAGAAAGGGTTCTTAACACTTCTCCCTTGCAAGAAGGAGTGTGTGGGCCAAGTCAAGCCCCATTAAAAAAGAATAAGACATGAATTACCAAAAATCTTCCTCTGGATGACAAAGGAGTGGCTGGCTGAAACAAACATTTATTAAGCAACTACTTACTAGAAGTCAGGAACTTTGGATGAACCTATCAGTGGTCTAGAAGAACTCAGATCTGCAAGGGGGGAAAATGGGATGTCTATAAACTGTAATACAGGCCATAATGGGGTTAACTTCAAGGTCACTATTGATTCATTGTCCAAATTGGGACACTTTTGGAAATGTAAGGGGCACTGTTAATAATTTTGCAAGAACAACTGACATAAACATTGCCCAGCTAGGATCATAGTGCTGTGAAATGTGAAAGCAAAATGCATTTGGGGGAAGGAGGATCACTGGGGGTTTCAGAGGAATTTTTGAGTTTGGGTCATCAAAGAAAAATAGATGTTGTAAAGTGGAGAAACAGGAGAACATTCCAGGCATAATGAAACAGCAAGCAAAAAGATGTGAAGCAGTAAAATTGCAACATGTGGCTCCACCTATATGAGGCCAAAGGAAAAAAAAAAAAACAGGAGACACCATTTTGGTCCCATCATAATGAGAAAATGCAAAAGCCTGACACTACCCAGCATTAATAATGACATTGATTAATACTCCATATATGGGCACAGCCAATTTAGAGAGCACTGTGGAAGTATCTACTAAAATTGAAGTATAACCTTCTATCCAGAAATAAAATTCCCAGTATAAACCTACATGTGTGCCTAAGAAATATAAATAGTCACTGTACATTGTTTGTAATGGTGACAAATTAGAATTACTTTAATTGCTCATCAATAGAAGAATGAAAAAAAATGCAGTAAATCCATATAATGGGCTACTATTTAGCAGTTAAATGAACAAAAACCCAATGCATCTATCAGCATAAATAAATGTCACAAACATGTTTGGTGAAAAATAAAAAGAAAAAAGCTATAGAAAGATAAATATTATAGGATACCATACCAATAAAGATTAGCAGCATGGAAATCCTGCTATAAATTGTTTCATGGATACATATATACAAATACAGTAAAAATACATGATAAAAAGCTTGCATGAGAAAGAGAAATAGAAAATGTTGGACAGTGGTTTGCTTTAGGTAGGAAATAAAAGAAGATTAACAGGAGGTATATAGATGCTTTTAACTGTAATCCAGCTTTATTCTTAGAAGAGAGAGATATGAAACAAATATGGAAGCATTTTTAGATGTGACCAAGCTGGGTGATGGGGACCGGGGTCCAACATATTTCAGTGTGTCGCCTGGTGGGGTCTGAAGCCTGAGTCTGATCCAATCCCTTGGCTCTACCACTTTACCAGTGTTTGGCCTTAAGATAATGATTTTTTTTTCCTTCATAGCTCAACTCCTCACCTATAAAATAGGGCCAATGAAAGCACCCACATCATAGGGTTGCTATGAGGACTGAATGAATCAGTGTTTGAAAAGCTTTTAGAACACAAAGTAAGAACCGTATTTGTTAAATACAGAACGAGCAATGAGTCTAGTGCACAGCTTGGTTAGGCAGAGAACAGGATAGTTGGCATGGGTCATGATGAATGATAGGCTGAAAAGAGGCCTAGGGGTGAAGCCCAGGGCTTTGAGAACCACTACACCTCCAGTGAAGTCTGAGTTGGAGTGAATATAGAATGATAAAGGAAGAGTCTATACTTGGAACATTCTTGGAAGGACTGAAATTTAATCTATTATTGTATTTGGAAACAGTGCCTGGTATGTAAGTAGTGCTCAGAAAACAAGTGTATTTCTTGCCTTTATCCTTCTCTAAACCTAGAATATTCCAGGGGATAAAATAGGCTCCATCATAGCCCTGATATTAGGGGTCATGACTAAGACCATGTTTAGAGGATGATTTTTACATAATGCTATTCTTCATGTAGAGAGGAACCTGGAAGATCATCAAACTGACTATACTGGTTATGTACATGTCTCTCTGCTCTAAAACTCTCCTTCCCCCTTTCCATTCTCTGTTCTGTGATTCTGAGACTTGGTATGCTGCATTTCTTTTTTTTTTTTTTTAAGGTTTTATTTATTTATTTGAATGGGGGGAACAAGTATGAGCAGGGGGAAGCGCAGAAGAAGCAGCAGATTTCCTACTGAGTAGAAAGTCCAACACGAGCTCCATCCCAAGACCCCGGGATCATGACCTGAACCGAAGGCAGATGCTTAACCAAGTGATCCAGCTAGGCGCCCCTCTATGCTGCATTTCTTATCTCTCTTCTATGTTAGGAGGTTGGGGGTGGGGGGATCATGGTTCCTTCCAGCTTCAGCATCTGTCCATGTGACTGCAGCAGCAGCAACAACAACAACAAGCAGTTAGGAGTCTGCTCTTCAGCTTCCCTCAGCAATTCCAGGGTCCCAGGGGAGAACTGCCATGCTATAGTCTCCAGCAACAGAGCTGCACCCACCAGGCTGTCCGAGCACCCCCACTGGGCCACAGCTGCCTGACAGTCCAAACACTCACTAAGCCATGCTCTTTTACTAGTTCCTGGAACCAAAGCTCAGCCTCCCTGGTCATCCAAGTGCCAGCCACAGAGTATCACCTTCTTAGCAGTACAAGCAGCATGTCATCTGTCTCCTTAGAGATTTAAATTACAGTCTCTCAAGGCCTGCCTCCCAGATCCCAGATTCTTCCTTTTGGACCCTTCCTTTCTGATCCCAGAGTTCTAAGAGTAGGAGCTGCTTTCTGATTTTATTCATGCCATGTTTCCTTGGCTCCCTCTTTTTGCACCTTCAACTTCCAACCATCTGTGCAATGCTCTTATTAAATTTCCTTTGTAGGAATTAGCTGGCATGGTTTTTCTTTTTCCTAACTGGACCCTGGCTGATTCAGCCAGCTTACCCTCATGTCATTTTTCAGGATGAGAAAACTGAGCCTTGGAGAGCAGAAACAAGTGACATTACAATAAGGTAGAAACAGATGGTAGAACCCAGGTCTCCTGACTGGCAGTCCCCCATCCATCAGGGATCATACACCAGACCTACAACCAAGGAATAGGAACTAGAAGGTCCATTGGTGATCCTATCATTTAGTGCAGGGCTTTCCTTTACAAAAATAGGATGTGGGTGGGATTTGGCTCATGGGCCCTCAGGCCCTAGCTTTCCAGCTCCTCCTGTGGTGGTTTTTAAATATTGCCCTGCATCAGCATCACCTGAAGGGCTTACTGAACATAAGTTTTTGGGCTCTATCCCCAGCGATTCTAATTAAGAAGGTCTGGGGAAAAGTCCTAGAATTTTATTGCCAACAAGTTCCCAGGAGATATGGAGGCTGATATTACACATTTGGGGAACCATTGTTATCCAACTTCTTTATTTTATGCATGAGGAGAATAATGCCAGAGATACTGATTCCATTTTTTGCCAGAGGTCACACAGCCAGTAAGTGAATGAACTGGGACTTCGATCAAACTCTTATTTATTCTGAAAGTATCTATGAAGTTCTGACCATATTCTGGCCACTGTGCTAGGTTCTGGATATGAGCGCATGAATGCGACATGGACTAGCAGTCTAGGGGAAGAAAATGAGATGAGATATGATAGTATTTAAGACTCCTGAGAGCACGGGAAATGATGAGACCACAGTGAGAAAGTACCTGGCTTCTTGATGGAGGTGACATCGGAGGCATCCTGAAGAATAAATAGTTGTCATCCAGTCACTAAATAGATGGAAGGAGGAAATTCCAGGCAAGGGGAACAGCTTGTGTGGGATATGTGAGAAGCAACATGGCACCATGCTTAGCAGTAGGAGTTCTGGCTGTGGCTCTTAGTAACAGCAAGCCTAGGTGAATTATTGGACCTCCAAACCTCAATGTCCTCTTCCCAAAGGGGGACACTCCAAATACATATCTCAGAGGTCTGATGTGTAGATCATATAACATAATAAAGGTAAGATGCTTTGGCATAGTGTCTGAAACACCATTGGCCCTACATAAACATGAGCAATTGTCATTGGCCTTGTTCTTGTAGCACAGCAGTATGTTGGAACATACCACATTCATAGTCATGAACAGGCCTAGAGTATGAAATGCAGGTGAAGCTGCGAAGGCAGGCCAGGCTAGATCAGACAAGGAAGGACTGTGTTTAAGTGTCTTTTCATGTGAAGGCAATAGACAGCCAGGGAAGACATCAGGCAGAAGAGTGATGTGCTGAGGTCTGCATTATAACTGGAGGAAGGGAGGATGATGTGAATGGTTGATGTGGTAATCCAAGGGGTAGGGGCAGATTTAGAAGAGAAGATGATGAGGTCAATTTTGGAAATAAGTGGGATATTTAAATGGAAATGCCTATAACTCAAAAGAAAGAAATTGCAATTTTCTTTTGCAGTTCGGGTTTCTCTCAGTTTCAGCTGCATCCATGGGAGTGAATGAAATAACCCAGTGATGCTATGTGGACAGAAGAGGGTCCACACGATGCTTATGCAGCCAGCACTGGGAAGTAGAAGGGAAAACTCAGGAGATACTATCCCAGTGGTTCAAAGGGACGAGTTTCAAGATGATAAAATCAATGATACAGAGACTTCAGAGATCAAGCAAGATAAGGATCTATGAGGGACTCCTGGACCCAGAGCCAGGATATGCAATTTTAAAATCTGCTTTATGCTAGGCAAGCTACATCATGTACATTATGAATTTGCACATAAGAAGGTAAAGAGGATAGACAGTAATTAGTCAAAGAGCTAATAGGATTTTTTTTTTCAAAACCAAGCAAATAAAAACTTCTCCTGCTTTAAACACTTCAAGAAAAAGGATTTGACTATTTTACACTCATTTTCTACCCAAGGTCTACCCATTTTCATCTGGGCCCTTTGTGATCTGGTCATAGATAATACTAGTGTGGCCTCATCCCACCTGCATGTCCTCATATTCTTCCCTGAAGTTTGTCCCAGCCACGCTGAGAGTATCTTCCTCATGCATGCCATGACTTTGCAAGTCCCCAGGCCTTTGGTCACTCCATTCCTTATCTTTCCCTAAAATGATGAAAAACTGTGAGTAAAAAAAAAAAAAAAAAAAAAAAAAATATATATATATATATATATATATATATATATATATATATATATACTCACACTTTAAGCCTATTTTCTGTGCCATGCTGGACTCTCACCTTGCCCACTCACCACTACCTTCTGGCCCAACACCCTTTATTTCCTTTACAACATGTTTTCACAAACTATAGTTCATTTGTTTACTTATCTCTTTAGTCCCTATATCTTCTCTGGAATGCAAGCACCACAAGGTAAAGGACCATACCTATCCAGGTCTGTTTTCTATCCACTTGTACCTACTGCATTCAAGTGCCCGGTATACAGAAGAACTCAATGAACAGTCATGGAATGAATGGCAGGAACAACAGAGTCACCGTTAAAGTGCATCTTAAAATAATTTAGGGCAAGTGTAAGAAAACTCATAAAGAAGTAACACATGTCTACTGGAGAGTTGAATGGGATCACAAAATTGACATTTGAGGAGTGCAGGTGGGAGTACTGAAGGCTTATCAAGGGGAGAGAAGTCACCGGGTACCTACTAGACACATCCCTCATTAGTAATTTTATCCTCATAGCAACAACACCGAGCAAGTGGTATTGTTCTCATTTCATGAATGAGGGCACAGAAGCTTAAAAAGGCTACTAATGTGTTGCCCAAATCACACAGCTAATAAGTGGCAGCGTGGAAATGAGTCTGATTCTACAGTACCATTGTATAATAGCATGTTGCTTTCATGAATTAGAACGCATAAGAGCAGACCAAATTAAAAATTAAACAAGATGTGAATAGAGACTTGGCATCCATTAATTGATCTAGTATGGGGTAACAGTACTGCCCACGTAAGAGCAGACAGACTTATAATTTCAAGATGGATCATAATTAATCACTGTGTGCAGAGAATTGTGCAGTAAACATAACCCTGAGCACACTTATTAAACCAGACTTTGCTCATGACTCTGCCACTTAGAGTTGAGTTGCTTTGTTTAAGCCCCTCACTGTCCCCCCTGCCCCCCCCACCTTCAAGTCCTGCCTGCCTACTTAGCTCATAGGATTTGATGAGGAGCAAACAAGACAACACCTTTTGCAAGCATTTTGCAAAGTGAAACAAGCTCTATGTACCTAAGGAATCATTAATTCAAGGCCCCCTGCCTTCTTCTCCACCCTATATAATCTTTGAAACATTTATCCCACAAAATTTTTGCTTATCCTTTCTTAATTATATTCACATGAATACAATTATGTATATACCTACTGTTTCTCTGAGTCCTGTTCAGAAGTAATTTTAAAAGACATGTTTCAAGAAACATTCTGAATAGTCTAGAAGCTTGCGCTGTCAGAAAGCCTGTTCTGCCACAAACCAGCTATGTGACCAGGTGGGAATAATTTTCCTTCTCTTGGTCTTCTTCTTTTATCCACAAGGTAAGCAGCATTAAATGCTTTCTAAAATATTTTTCCAACTCTCTCATTTTATGACTAACTATGCCTCTGAAATTAACTTGATGTGAAATCTGTTTTAATATTCCCAGCCTATTTCTGAAGAATCTGAAGAAGTCTTTGTTTTCTTGCCTCCACAATGATTCCAGGAAAGGATATACCTATTAGACCAATTTATCTGACTATGAAAATCGTGATTAGAGCATTAAAATCCAGGAAGAATAAGTTTCTGTCTAAATATCAGATTGATTCCACATTCTCACTGTTGATGGGGATTTTAAAAAATACTTCCATTGCCCCTGGCACCTTTTGTCAGCTGGAGGCTGAGACGAAATTTCAGGGAAGAAATGATCACCTTAAGGAGCATGCACCTGCTTTAATTCAGGGAAGAAAAGTTACATTGATTTTTTTTTAAGTGATCTGAAACCAGCACCTATCTGTACCCCAACACCCAGACAGATGGATGAACCACTGGGTTGTGATCACCTCTCCTCCACATACATCAACAGGAGTAGGAAATAAAGGTGTTTTAAATTACTTATGGTTTTAGATATACCTAAGAAATTAAATCTCTCCACATCCAAGAAAAATTAATACACCTTAAGCTGCATTAATAGAAGTCTAGTTCCTTTGCTATGGGACATAATTGACCTGTTCATTCTATATTTAAAGTATTTATTTATGGCTATCAGATGGTAAGCATAAAAGTAACACATCAGAGTTTGTCCAGAGGTTAAATGAATAATATGGGGAGAAGGTCTGAAAGCCATGCTCTCTATGAGAAACCAGAGGATTTTAATCCAGTTAAAAAAAGTCTTGAAGGAGATCTCATAATGCTCGTCAATTATTTAACACAATATATATCTATGTTACTCAGGAGGACTGAGTAGATAAATAGGAGGAAGATAAAGGAAGATAAAAGAAGGTTCCAAATGACCAAGCAATCCTGTATCAGAACAGGTCCTCCCAGAGGTGTCACTGCCTGGACACAGAACATGTGTAAATAGAGGGTGAGTGGCCACCTATCAGAGATGATATGGGTGGGAAATAGCAAAGTTTCCTTGGAGCCTTAAGATTCCCTTTTATTTTTTTTCTGATCTTGAATTATTATCAAGTGGTTTTCAAAACCAATTCCTTCAAAAAATGACCACATCTACCGCAGAGAAAGTGTGGTTTTCAATGCTCATTTAGAACCATGAGATTCTAATTCCAAATCCATGTCAGGGACCTGGCCTATTTATGTGTGCTCATTCTTATTCTGCACTAAGCATGTCTTTTATAATACAGTTACTTGGGCCCTAAGATCCTCTTCCATCATAGTAATTGGCTTCCCATTTTGCCTTTAATGTCTTTTCTGCATTCCACAGATATTAAAGCTAGGGATCAAAATACAGAATGGATGAAGAAACTGATTTCAGGCCTGATGGAATGGCAGGGATCAGATTACCCTCCTGCCTTAAACAAGAAGAAAACTGGAATAGATATATAAAAAATGGATTTCAGACACTGGGCAACAAGCTGTGCAGGACAATGATTCCTAAAAGAAGAGAGACAAACAAGATGAGGCACGTGAGTGCCCCAGATTACCACAGGAAAAATATTTCCAGGTCAAAGCATGGGTTGAGGGGGGAGGGTGGCACAAACAGAACCTGGTGGTCTGGCTGAGTTGAGGAGACAGAATTTAGTGTTTGGAGAGGCTAGGGTGGCTCAAATTTGTGAGCAGCGTACTGAGAGGAGAGAGCCACAACAGAGATGAGCAGAAGGAACCCTTGAGTCCCTGGCTGAGTACTAATCTTAGCATACATGATAAAAACTTAGTGGAGCCATAACAAGTGCTAAAAGAAAAACAGAGGCAAACACACAAACTTAGAACTTGTTATCCAGGGGAAATACATTCCATAAATAAAGGTTAAATAAAGTATTTTTCAGAAAAATAAAATATGAAAATATTAATTGCAGGAGATCTGTTCTAAAAGAAATACTAAGAGTTTCTTCAATAAGAGGAAAAATGACAGCAATGAAAATTTGGATCTACATAGAGAAATAAAGAACATTAGAAAAGGTAAATAGTTGGATAAATATGAAAGGCTTTTCCCCCCATTTTTAATCTTTTTAAAAATAACAACTTAAAGTAAAAATATGATGTATAATAGGTTCTAAAACATACATAGGAGTAACATGTATGGCATCAATAGTACAAAGTCAGGAAAAGGGAAATGATGTGTACTGTTGTTAGGTTCTCATAATAATAAGACAGTTTTAAAATACACAAAACAAAAAATGATGGAACTGAAAGAAAAAAAATTTTTAAATCCACAATTATAATTGGAGATTTCAATACTCTCCTTTCAATAACTGGTTATTGTCAACAATGACAAAATCAGTTACTGCATGGAGAACTTGAAAAACATTTTCAGGGAATGAATCTAAGTGACATTTATAAAACACTCCACCAAAACAGCAGCAGAATACATATTCTTTTCAAGTGCACATGGAACATTTTCTAAATAGACCATATTCTGAGGCATAAAACAAATCTCAATAAATGTAAGAAGTATGAAAATACACAAAGTAGTATTTCAATGACAACAGAAATGAATTAGAAATCTATAATGGAAAGATACTTGGTTAATTAATTGAACTTAAATAAAATAATATTTAAAAATACTAATGGAAAGATACCTAGGAAAATTCCAAAATATCTGTTAATTAAACAGTATACTTCTAAACAATGGATGGGTTAAAAAAAAATCACAGAGAAAAAAAATCAGAGAAATCAGGAAATGGTTTGAATGGAATGAAAATGAAGTCACAATATATTAAAATTTGTGGGATGCCACTGAGGTAGCCCTAGAGGGAAATTTGAAGCATGAAATGCTTATATTAAAAGGAATACAAGCAAGATATCTAGCTTCCATCTCAAAGAAAAAAACAGCAAAAACTAAAAAGAGGAAAGAAAATTGAAACCAAATCTTAAAAAGGAACAGAATAATAAATACTGGTGAGCAATCAGCAAAACAATACAGAAAAAAAAAAATCAATGATACTAAATCTGGCTCTGAGAAATGAACAAAATTGATAAGCCTCTAGTGTAATTATTTCAGGAAAAAAAAGAAGAAAAGGTACAAATTACTATTGTTTTTTAAGGAACAAATTATTAATAGCACAAAGGGGAGCAGGTCATTATTAAGATCCTGAAGACACTAAAAGTATAAGTAACTTTATGCCAATAAACCTCACAAGTAGGATGAAAAGGATGAATTCTCTAAAAACACATCAAAGTTGGCTTGAGAAGAAAGGTAATCTGAACAGCTCTATTATTATTCAAGAAATTAAATGAACAATTAAAAAATTAAATTATCTAGGCCTGGATGGCTTCACTGATTACTTCTACCAAATATTTAAACTTCCAGAAAATAGAAGTTGATGGGATATTTCTAACTCATTCTGTGAAATCAGAATCAAGATTATTCTGGTTCCCAAACTAGACAAACACAAACACATTATATGGAAAGAAAACTTTGTGTTTTTTTTTTTATGACAGTCACACAGAGAGAGAGAGAGAGAGAGGCAGAGACACAGGCAGAGGGAGAAGCAGGCTCCATGCACCGGGAGCCCGACGTGGGATTCGATCCCGGGTCTCCAGGATCGTGCCCTGGGCCAAAGGCAGGTGCCAAACCACTGCGCCACCCAGGGATCCCAGAAAGAAAACTTTGGATCAATATTTTATCTCTGAACATAAACACAAAGATCCTTAAAATATTAACAAATAGAATCTAACAATATTAAAAGATGATAGATTATGACCAACTATGGTTTATCCCCTAAATACAAAGTTGGTTCCACATTCTAGAATCAATCAGTAATTCACCATATTCACTGTTGTTGTTGTTGTTTTAAAGATTTTATCTATTTATTCATGATAGACACACACAGAGAGAGAAGTAGTCTCCATGCAGGGAGCCCGATGTGGGACTCAATCCCAGGACCCCAGGATCATGCCCTGGCTGACAGCAGACGCTAAACCACTGAGCTACCCAGGCGTCCCTCCATATTAACTGTTAAAAACAAAATCCACATGATCATCTCAACAGATGGGAAAATTACTTGATTAAAATGCAACTACTGTTCAAGATAAAAATTCTTGGGTCACTTGGGTGGCTCAGTCTATGAAGCATCTAACTCTTGATTTCGGCTCAGGTCATGATCTTGAGGGTCATGAGATCAAGCCCTATGTCAGGCTCCACTCTGAGCCTGAAGCCCGCTTAAGATTCTCTCTCTCCCTCTTCCTCTCCCCTGCCCCTTTCTCACACTGTCTCTCTCTCTTAAAAGAAAAAAAAAAAAGAAGATAAAAATTCTTAGTACACTCAATCTAGAAGAGAATTCCCTCAACTTGATAAAGAACATTTACTAAAACCATAATTCTTCAATCATAATTGATTGGGAAAGATTGAATGTATTTTCCCTAATATGAGAAACATGATGGTAATATTTGTTCCCAAATCTTGTATTATACATTGTCATGGCAGTGGTAGCTATGCAATAAAGCAAGGCAAACAAATAAAAGTCAGAATATTAGAAAGGAAAATGTTAAACTTTATGTTTTCTTAACATGATCATCTAATGTAAAACAATTTATTTATAACTAATAATTAGCAAGGCCACAGGGTAGGAAGCCCATATATAAAAATTATATTTTTATGTAGTAGAAAAAAACAAAAATTAAAGATAAGAAACAAGTATTAATTTATGATATCAAAAACAGGAAATACTTAGGTATAAATTTAGCAAATCTGAGAAAAATCTGTATACTGCAAAACACAAAACAGTGCTAAAAAATTTAAAAGACCTAAATAAATGTAAAGGCATATATTATGTTTATGGATCAGAAGGCTCAGTAGTATTAAAATATGAATTCCCAAACTGATCGAGAGATTCAACTCAGCCTGCCAAAATCCCTAAAGACTTTTTTTTAAAGAATTTGATGAGTTATTTACATAATTTTATGGAAATGCAAAGATCTTAGAAAAGCCAAAAAATTTTGGAGGTGATAAAATTATAGGATTTACATCACCTGAGTATAAGATTTCTTATAAAGATACAGTCATTATGATAATATATATTTGGTGAAAAGATAGACATCAATTGACCAGAATAGAATCCAGAAGTAGACCTGCACAAATATTGACTTTCAACAAAAATGTCAAGTTATTTGAAAGGGAAAGGATTATATTTTCAATGTATGAACTGGAACAATTGGATATTCATATGCACCCTTACCTTGAATGATATGTGAAAATTAACTAAAAATATATTGTAGTCCTACAGCATTAATCTATAATAATAAAACTTCTAGGAATAAAGATTGAAAACATTCTGATTACCTTGGCTTAAATAAAAACTTCTTAGCTCACAAAAAGCATGAACCATAAAAGAAAGCATCCTTTAGCTCACATAAAACATGATAAATTAAAAAAAAATGATAAATTGATTTTCTCAAGATTAAAAAAATCTCCTAAAACAAGAAAATGAAAAGACAAGCCAGAGACCAAAAAAATTTTTTTAAATGTTATCTAATAGATGACTTGCACCCAGAGAATATAAAGATCCCCCATAAATGAACAAAAGTAAGAAAAACAATCCAATTTTTTAAATGAGCAAAATACTTGAAGTTACTTCACCAAAAAAAATATATGAATGGTAAATAAGCACATGAAAAGATAATCAACATCATGACTCATTTGGAAAATGCAAAATTATAAATCTAACCAGCTATATTACTACACACTCACTAGAATAGCTAAAAATAAAATGACTGATAATACCAAGTGTTGATGAGTATGTGAAGATACGGGAACTCTCACACACACTGCGGTGGTAATGTAATATGGTACAGTCATTTTAGAAAACAGTCTGGTAGCTTCCTGTAAAATATACTTACCAAATGACTCAGTAATCCCTCTCCTTGGTATTGAATTAAGATAAATGAAAATATATATTCAGATAGGGACTTGTACATGAATGTTTACAGCAGCTTTATTCCAAACAGCCTAAATCTGGCAACAACTCAATTGTCCATCAGTAAGTACATGTGGGATATGTATAGAATAAACCTCTATTCAGCAATATAAAAAAATGAACCTCTGATACAGTCAACAACATGGATGAGCCTTACATCATGCTAAAGGAAAAAAATCATGCACGAAAGTCTCTATAGATATCTACAATCTATAGTTCCATCAGAATGAGCCTCTAGAAAATGTAAAATTATATTGATAGAAACTGACCAGTAGTTTTCAGGGACCAAGAGGTAGGAGAAATGGATCACCCAACTACAAAGCGGGACAAGGAAACTTTTTAGGATAATAAAAATATTATTATCATGACTGTAGTATTAGTTACAAGACTGTATACATTTGCCCAAACTCATGGAATTATATATTTAAAATCAGAAAATTTTACTATAAATTATACCTCAATAAAAGAGATTTTATTGTATTGTATGTATGTATGTATGTATTTATTTATTTATTTATTTATTTATTTATTTATTTTTAATAAAAGAGATTTTAAAAAGACTATGAGATGGGCAGCCCGGGTGGCTCAGCAGTTTAGCACCGCCTTCAGCCCAGGGCCTGATCCTGGAGTTCCGGGATCGAGTCTGGCTTCGGGCTCCCTGCATGGAGCCTGCTTCTCCCTCTGCCTGTGTCTCTGCCTCTCTCTGTGTGTGTCTCTCATGAATAAATAAATACAATATTTTAAAAAATAAAAAAAAAGACCGTGAGATTTTCAAAAATCCTGAATTTCACAGAGCATCTCTAAAAAAAACTCTCAGTACCACCTCCCTTTCCTACAATTCTTCTATTAAAAGAAGAGCTGTATTTTTAATAAAGTTTTAACATAAAAGTAATGTCTGCTAATTATTAAGAAATTAGAAAACACAGAAATGTAAAGAAAAGAAATAACCTCATCACCCAGACATACTTTTTTTATTCCTTTCAGGGTTTTGCTTAGTTATGATAGATATAAAAAAATACTGACTCATACTGTATATTTGATTTAATATCTTGCTTTTATTACAAAAACTATAAAGTTAAAACTTAATATATGGCATTTATTTTCCTGGTCAAAATATCTAGTTCATAAGTATTTATTATTAAAAATATAACTTCCAGTTAGAAAATATGTCTTAGGGTAAAAAAAAAAAAAAAACTTAGTACAATGAAAGTCTGAAGAAGTTCCATTCATTCTTATTTAGATGAAAATAAATGAGTTTTCAGTACTAGGTTCCTATCTATAAACTGATAGATATCCCTTCCCCCTCAAAAAAAAAGTCCCTTTTTAAAATTTTGTTTTTTCCTGAAGCATCTGAGACTCAATCTGCTGAGAAGCAAGGTGGAGGTTTGGGGGGGGGGGGGGTTGGTCATGTACAGAGTTCATTCTATCTGCAAATAGCTTAACTAGGGAGTCAGCCACTTAGCATCCTTAGTTTTAGTACATGTTTGGGAAACACGTGGAGTGAATCACTGCATGATGAGAATGCATTTGGGAAGCAGAATCATCCACTGGAAAGGAAGACAAAGGGGCAGAGCTCTTCAGGTACAAATCAGGCAAGGAGAAGCAGCCAAGAGGGAGAGGTTTGCATGTGGTTATCAAGCACTTCAACATGTAAAGCACCAACTGTTGGCCAGGCACAGTGCAGGCATTCTAGACGGTGGTGGAAAGATACAATCTGTTCTAGGTGGCTTGGGAATCTGTACTCACAAATTCCCATAATATTTAGAATCCAATGACTACTATAAAAGGAACAAAGAATGTCGAAGAGTTCAGAAGAGAATCTGATCAGTTCCTGCTGAAATTACGGAATGGTGAAGGGAGGGCGCTATACTGGGTTGTGTGTGATGAGTCAGATTCCAACCAGCAGGAATAGGAACCTCTGGAGCATGCTACAGTAGGAAGAGAGATTCTAAATATGCTGGAAGGCATGACAAAGTTGCTAAACTGAGCAATCCCAGGACAGGCTCAAGGAATCATTAATTCATCCTGGCTGAGAGCCGCAGCTACGTGTCAGAGAATTGTGACCGATGAGCCTGAAAGTTGAGGCCAAGTTACAGGTGGCTTTGGGCACCAGAGGAGGCACGTAAACTTGATTCTGTAAGAAATGAAAGCTCACCAAAGGTTTTTTTTTTTTTTTAAGATTTTTTTTTTATTTATTTATTCATGATAGAAACAGACAGAGAGAGAGAGGCAGAGATACAGGCAGAGGGAGAAGCAGGCTCCATGCACCGGGAGCCCGACATGGGATTTGATCCCGGGTCTCCAGGATCGTGCCCTGGGCCAAAGGCAGGCGCTAAACCACTGTGCCACCCAGGGATCCCTCACCAAAGGTTTTTGATCGAGGAAATGATAGTCTGTGGTTGTGCTTTGGTTAATCTGGTTGCAATGAGAGAAAGTGATAGGAGCCTGAAAAAAATGCAAAACCACTGAGGTAGTTTATCACAATATTACTGAAGTTTGAAATTCAAATGATACAAGAAACATAATGAAATGACAGATGTAAGAATTATTCTGTGCAATTAAAAGCTATGGGTGTGGGCAACAGATTGATTTAAAGTGGCAAGAGTTAGAAAGCAACAAGGTTTACAATGCCAACAAGAGCATATATACTTCCATTCCCCCCTTCCATATTCACAGACAACCAGGTCTCACCGAATCCAGGTGAGATGGCAGGATGCTGAGAGTTACCATGGCACAGTACTAGACATAGTCTAGTTTGAGACCCGGCTCTGTTATCTACCAGCAATATGACCTTGAGTAAGATGCTAAACTTCCACATGCCTCCATTTTTTTATTTGTAATGTGGAGCTAATAACCATAACCACTTCGTGGGACAGTTATGAGGAATGAATGAGTTAACATTTGCAAAATTCATTTCCAAATGAACATTTGGAATCATGCCTGGCACAAAGTAAGTGTGGCATAAATGTTCGTTAAAGCATACAAATGCTCATGTAGTCCTATACTAATATGAGTTGTCATAGGAGGTGAAACCGCTTCCACATATGCCCATCTCCTGAAATGTTAGCTTTTCTCTATGTCTCATCTCCTGTCTGTGAGCTATATTTTGTCTTCAGGCAATCTCATTCACTAGGTGCCTTTTAAATACCATTTGCATGTTGGCAGGAGGCAAATGCATATTTCCCCTCAGACATCTCTTGCCAACGTGTTGCCTCCTCTCAAGTGTTTCATGAGCGTGTAAAAAATGAGCATGGCTGAAACAGAACACTGGACTCTCTGCACTCCAGACCTGCCTCTCCCATAGCTCACCAAGCTCAGATGATGGCTTCACCATATACCAGGTTGTTCATACTAAAAATTGAAGATTCATCCTCCATGACTCTCTTCCCAACTAATCTATCAGAATGTCTTGTCTACACTGCCTTCAGAACATTCCCAGAATCAGTGCACTCACCTCCCCCTTCACTCCTGCCTCTGTAGCTCTAGCCACCATTACTGTGCACTTGCCCTATTGCAAGACTTTCCATAAGTCCACTTCTGCCCTCATACAGTCTACTCTCCCTGCAGTAGCTAAAAAGATTAAAACAAAACATATATCATTAGTGCAGCTCCTCTGTTTAATACTCTACTTGCTTACTACTGAATAAAGATTTCTTTTTTTTTTTTTTTGAATAAAGATTTCAATCTCAATTCCTTACATGGCCTTTGAGGCTCCCTACTCTCAGTTTTTATTCTTTTTTCATGTTGCTCTGCACTTCGATCCCATCCCTGGATTTCTCTACCAGCCCCCAACATGCCAAACTGTTTCCCACCTCAAGGATGTCCAAATTTATGCTCCATCCTGTTGCAACCTTCTTACCTTGCTGGTCTGCTGGGCAAATTCTGCTCACCCTTCAGGGCTCACTTCAAATGACATTGGCCCAATAAGGCCTTCTCATCCTTATTTCCTTCATGCACTATACCATACTTTGTAAGTATGTTTCAATCGTGTGCTTATTTGATTAATATTTTTCTCCCTCACTATTGTAAGCTCTGAGAGGGCAAGACCTTACTTGTTTACTCTTATACACCCCACCCCCTTCCAACGCCTAGACAGAAATGTGGTTTTTAATAGGAAGAAGGGAAGAAAGAAAGAAAAAGGGAGGAAGAAAAAGGAAGGAAGAAATAGAAAGAAAGGCATTCACCGACACTGATCAATGGCCATTAACTTTTGCTTCTCTAAACTGGGGAGCCATGAAAATAATGAGAGAGTTGGAGAGAAAGAACTAGTTGGGTGGGAAAAGAGGACTTATTTATTCCCTTCCACCCATACTTCCCAGATATAATTACATAAAAGATATTAGAAAAGGGATAAATATATAACAACTCTGATAAGTATGAATGAATACCACTTTCAGGGACAGGAAATTGGAGGAATTTTCCAAAGATACCAAGCAGATAAAATCAGATGTAACAGAAGGATAAATAACTAAATAGGAGAGAGGATAAACTTCTTACAGTGGTGACAGTCTTTCTTTCTAACTTTTCACTGGCTTGCCAGAGAAAGGCCAAGCCTCAAAGGGACAGGAAGGAGGAGCCAGCCAAACACAAGGCAATGATTAGAGTATGGCCTCTGGAAGGGTTCAGCTACTTTGGCTGCTCCTTCTCTGCCTTTGTGCTAAGGTTGAAAATGACATTTGCTCCTATGCTGAAGCCATGAGAAGGCCCTTCCAGGGAAGCAGACATCAGCTCTGTGTGTGTGTGTGGTGGCAGTGGGGAGTGGTCCTTTTAGCATATGCTTGGGACCAGACAGAGAAGCTGAGCAAACTGAAGCTATCCTCAGAACCACACAGCTGGCACAGAGATGAAACACACGAGGGACAACTCTATAATAGCATAAACTATAAATAACAAGCACCATGCTCCCCAGAAAGGTTTCCTGGGGTCACCTGGATGGCTCAGTCAGTTAAGCAATTGACTCCTGGTTTTGGCTCAGGTCATGATCTCTGTGTCCTGGGATCGAGCCTTGCACAAGGCTCCATGCTCAGTAAGGAGTCTGCTTAAGATTCTCTCCCTCTGTTCCTCCCTCACTCTCTCTCTATAAACAAATAAATAAATCTTAAAAAAAAAAAAAAAAGGAAAGGCTTCCTGACTTTGGAGGCTGAGATTCACCAGCTTGTCTTTTTATCTACTTCTCTACTACCTTGAAGAAAAGAGGGCCCATCAGCATTTTCCATTTTGACCCTCTCATTCAAGGTTGGAGACTTATCACAGAAACCTATGGGAGTAACTGCAGAGAAAAACCACACCAGTTTCCAATACCAAACTACTGAGTCCTTCATTTAAAACATGAACATATAACCAATAATCACTAGGTATTTGAGGGAAGTCAACAACATGAAAGAGACGAACCATGATTAACAAAGAGAGAGAACATTGAAGAGAAAGGAAAATGTGAAAAAAAAAATCTCATCAGGATCCTTGTATGGGAGTCAGGTAGATAATGGATTCATCACATAAGAAAATAATCATAGGGATCCCTGGGTGGTGCAGCGGTTTGGCGCCTGCCTTTGGCCCAGGGCGCGATCCTGGAGACCCTGGATCGAATCCCACGTCGGGCTCCCGGTGCATGGAGCCTGCTTCTCCCTCTGCCTGTGTCTCTGCCTCTCTCTCTCTCTCTGTGACTATCATTAAAAAAAAAAAAAAAAGAAACAGAAAATAATCATAAAAAAGATAAATCAAAAAACAGAAATAATGTTTAGAAATGAAAATGTGATTGCCAAATTTCAGAAGTTAATGAAAGTCCTGTATAAAAGAACAGACAATGCTGAAGGCCAAAGTAGGAAATCTCTTCAAACTTCAAATAAAAAGGCAGAGTATGAAATGAGGAGAGCAAGCAAAGGGTGTAGAAATTGCGCACAGAAAGAAAAGAAAGGCTTAGAAAATAGATCCATATGTTCCCAAACCTGTCCAGAACGTGAGAGCAGAAGGAACAGATGGGGAAAGGTAATCAAAGAAATAATAGAAGAAAATTTCCCTAAAATAAGAAATGACTTGAATACAAGTTCATTTAGCCAGTAAGATTCAGGGAACTCTAACTTTTTGTCAGGCATTCTTCTTAGCATACATAGATCTGGGAACAAAACAGGGAGGAAAAAAAAAAAAAAAGACCTTCTGCTCTATTAGAATGTGATTTGCAGCATGCTGAGTGCAAATAATGAAGAAAAAGACATATCCATTTGGTTGCGTCCCATGACATTTCTGAACTTTAAGGAGAAAGAGAATGACTTAAAAGCCAGTATGAGCTGGGGTTATGGGGGAGACATGTATCTACAAAACCATCAGACTCCTCATCTTGGCCACCATTTGCAAGTTGACAGTGGAGTAATACCTAGGAAAATCCGAAGCAAGGTGGGTTTGAAACTAAAATTCTATTACCAAAGAAACCATCACTCAAGGTTGTAAGGGCAAAAGAAAGACCTTTTATTGGACATCTGAGGACCCAGAATATTGATCACCCCTAAACCTTTATTGCTCAAAAAAGAGCAAAACTTAAATATGGAGTTCAGAAAATTATAAAGTGAATTGAAGAGTATGACACACTATATGAGAAAGAGTAGAAACAATCCAAGAAGTAAAACTCAAACTAAAACAAAAGCCAGTGTGATAGTTGAGCCATTTAGAACACACAGTCTTAATTTGAATGTTAAAAAGCACCAAGGAGGATGTCCTCAAGAAAAAGTAGCTGTAACCACAAACTGCATAATTAAAAATCAGTAAGTATATTATATATTATTATATGGTACATTATACCATGGCCTGTTGGATAATGTGTTATGATAATATGATAACTTATTTAAATATTTTCATCCTGATGAAAGGCAGAATTTCTTCTGATTAACCTGGGCGCTATTTTCCCAGGCAAATAAATGTGAGAAAGGGGTGATCTAAATATAAAACACTCTAAAAGGAGGTATGATCCTGGGCAACTGCTGCAGTGTTAGAAAGATCCACTCTGGGAGGAAAAAAAGAAAAAAACAAAAAACTGCTTTCCAGGAATAAGGCAGATAGTCTGAAGTAAAATATAATAGAGAGTATAACTGATATTAGCAACACCCTGTGGAACTCTGGTGCTCAAAAGAAGGGCAGGGAAACCTGTTCAAAAGCTTGGACCATGAGGACATAAGTGGGAAGAAGCTGGAACCGGTGTTAGAGATGCTGGATTTGTTCATGTTAAGTGTGTGGCCCCCAAGGCTATGAGAAGAGTAAAGAGGGGCGAAGGAAGAGGCTCTGGAATATCATTTCATGGACGAAGGATAGGCACAGAAGGTTGCAAAGGAGCCCTCAGATCTAGAAGCTGTCAATACAGAAATGTGCACTCTTCCAGAAAGGAGAATCATTGGTGATCCTAGTCTGGGTTGAAAAGGAGCCAATAGTACGGCACTTGGCAGGAACTGGTAACCCAGTTCTGTTCAGACAGGGGAGAAGACAGCTTGCAGGGTAAACTGGAGATGGAATGCAAAAATCATCATAGCTGCCATGGGGTCCAGTCATAAGGAGGCATGGAGTCCATGGAGAGAGAAAGGAGGTTCCCCCTTCCAGCCCTTATCATCACAGTGGGACTCTGCAACTCAGGCTGGGGTCAGAAAGGGACTTGATGTCCTCCTCTTGCCTTCCAAGAGCATCCAACTGGCACTGGATACTTGCTGCATAAAAACCTTTGCTACAGTTTGTCTTTTTGAGAATGTTGTCTAATGTTATAGAGTGTAAGGAAGTCCACAGGCACCTCCCTGTCATCCTTTGGCCGGTAGAAGAATTCCTGGTTGGAGTGATAGTCTGGCTGCCTTTGATTATCTTCCACCGGACAAAGAGGTATAACCCGAGGGTGAAGCAGCCTGCTGTGTATTCTGTAAACAATCCCATTATCACACAACAACTCAATGAGCAGTATTTACCCTTACAAGTTACCTCTCAACAACTCACCAAGCTGCTTTTCAATAAAGCTATTACCTGTGTTTTGTGAAGGTAACCCAAGCACATCTTTCAAATGAGAGGCATTGCCAGGAGGAGGAAGGAGTGGATTTTCAGCTAGCTGGGATGGTCCACACCACTGGGGTTCACCCAGTTAGCTACACTGAAAGGAACCACGTGTTTCATGGCCAGAAGTCAGCCATGAGCTCTGCTTTAGGGTTGCTTATTTAGTGAATGTAAAGTAACTGAACCTAAGGCTTCAAACGGTGGCAAACCTCAAGTATCTGACTTAGGAGCTTCTCATTTTTTAAAATACCTCTCCTCTGAATAACACAATTAGACTCAGGTATAACTACGATAATTAATAACAATATTTTTTCTTAAGCTTTAAAACTCACAAATTTCAGTGGAAAAGGCATTATTCAGTTTCAATAAAACAACAGTTCATGTATGAACTGAAAACTGCACTTACCAAACAAAAACATTACACCTTGTAGTTCACATTCTGTTTCAGTGTTTTTTTTTAAATTTTTATTTATTTATGATAGTCACACAGAAAGAGAGAGAGAGAGAGGCAGAGACATAGGCAGAGGGAGAAGCAGGCTCCATGTACCGGGAGCCTGACGTGGGATTCGATCTCGGGTCTCCAGGATCATGCCCTGGGCCAAAGGCAGGCGCTAAACCGCTGCGCCACCCAGGGATCCCTGTTTCAGTGTTTTAAATTTTAAGTACGAATAAAAACTCCAAGTAGTCACACAGGATGGCATAATTGAAATAGTTCAAGGTCTGCTTCTCCGTGTTTACAATCACAGTGCTATTGTTGTTTATTTTGAATCAGCTGTTTCAATTCAGGAATAAGTAGGGCTACAGGGACTGGAGACAGGGACTGTCCTACCTATCCCAAACTCCACCAGTTCTAAACCCTCAGGACCATCCTCTAGGAACAAAAATACATAGTTGAGTCCCTGTGTGTTAGAAGCTAATTGAACAACTGAGAGTTCTTCCAGTTAACTTCTGTGTAGGATACAGTGCTCTTTCAAAGACAAGTAACAAAGATGTGCTAGCTTGAAGATTATATATAATTAAAACACAACAGCAACCACATGAATTGCTTAGAGTTTAGACTACTTTTTTCAGGAGGAGTATTTTATCACTGGCAGTTGTAGAATTTCTAGCACATGAAGATAATAAAAAACATATCAAACTTTTAGGGAGTTTCATCATTTGCTATTCAGTTATCTACAGACAGTGTGCCCCTTACTGCCTGTACCCAGTGTGGACCACTGCCATAGAGGCTTCCTTGGTATATTTCCAGTTGGATAGGTCCTGAAGTTCCAGAAGTATTTTCTTTTCTTTTTAAAGATTTATTTATTTATTTGAGAGAAAGAGAGAGCACGAGCATGAGCAGGGTTGGGGGGAGGAGCAGAGGGAGAGGGAGAATTTCCTGCTGAGCAGAGAGCCTGATACGGGGCTTGATCCCAGGGCCCTGGAATCATGACTTGAGCTGAAGGCAACCCCTTAACCAAATGAGCCACGCCAGGGCCCTCCAGAAGTATTTCCAAAGTGGTTGATTGGCTGGAGCCACCTGTGCTGATTGGACCAGGAATCAGTGTGTGGCACCAGGAAAGACATGTGCCTCCGAGAAGGCTTGGTGCAAGATCCCACCCAGCAGCAATACTGCATATTGGATGGGAGCAACCTGACTATCTTTCTAGTGAAGTATGTATATGTACTTGTGTTCAAGTTGTCTCTTTTTGCACAGTGGGCTATTGTTAACATATCTTCAAAAGACTTAGTGTGCGTTCTTGCATTAGAAGGCTTTATTAGGAACTTAGAATAGTAGTACAACCAAGCAGGGCCCTTCCTTGCAAACTTAAATAGCCCAGTGTAAAATTATGGTAGCAAAAGGAGCAATACCTTTGTAGTCTTTCAAGGTCTACAAGGAAGGCAAGCCTAGGTCTAACATAGACAATGGTCCTTCCTTATCCATGGTTTCCTTTACATATGGTGAATACCAGTCTGACAGCAGATGATCCACCTTCCAACTAATCATCAGAAGGTCATAATAGTCCAGTGCTATGTCACATGCCTACGTCGAATGAGATGCCTCACCTCATCTCAGCACATATACGTTTTATCATCCCATGTCATCACAAGAACAAGGATGAACCCACTACAGTAAGATATTGAGAAAAAGAGACCAAATTCACATAACTTTTATTATAACATGATTAGATCTATTCTGTTTTATTATTAGCTATTGTCATGAATCTCTTACTGTGCCCAATTTGTAAGTTAAACTTTATCATAGGTACGTATGTATAGGAAAAAAGATGGTATATAGAGTTCAGTACAATCTGCATTTGAAGCATCCATTGGGGGGTCTAGCATCTTGCATCCTCTACAGATAGGAGGCAATTACTATCATTTTATTTTTACACAAATATTTGAGACATAGGTTTTATTGTCCTTAGTTTATGAGTAAACTGAGGCTCTGAGAAGTTAAGTGCTTTCTAAACATCCCACAGCTGGTACACAATGGAGTGGGACGTAAAGCATGACCTTCTGAGTCCAGTGTACTTTTCATGACACAGCACTAAAGTATGGTCATAATAGGGCCTGTCATACATGAGATGCTTGCAAGAATGCTTGTAAGAAGTTTACAATCTGTTATTTAGTAGTAGGTCAGATTCCATTATGTTTAATCCACCAGCAATGCCCTTTTTCCATCTTGTCCACTGGATGTATTCTTCCATTGTCTTTTAAGACCCTATATCAAGAGACATCTTCATCTGTAAAGCCTTTTCTGACCTGAAGGCAGAGTCCATTGCAACTTTCTCCTTTCTCTCCACTCCGGTTTTGAATTCCCTACCAGGCTAAGCTGTAACCTCTGATTTGCCATCTGTCTCTAAACTTCTCTGTGAGCATCTTAAAATCAGGAGCATTATTTTTATTTGTATCCCCAGTGTCTAGCATCTTTCAGCCTCAGAGTAAATATTAATCTCTACACATCCCAATTTCTGAGAAAAAAATGTAACTAAAAGTATTTATAATTGAGGGTGAGTCAGCATAACATCACCCTCCTATACTGAGAAGAATATACCCATTAAGTTCTATTTGCTTTCTCGTAGAGATGAGAAATCAGAAATCTAGAGAGACACGCTTACATCACTGACTCCATTTCCAAATACTGATACTGAGAACATAACAAAATTATCTTGTGAATGAAATCAATATTCTATTTCTTAATGCTGCTAAATGTATCTCCCAAACCAATCTTATATCACATTAGCAAACTCTCAGAGAATATTGGAGCCAGAATGAGTCTTTGAAAATAATGCAATTCAACACAGTGATTTTATACATGAGGAAATCAAGAGCCTGAGATACTAAATGACTTGACTGAGATTATATGTTTGGTTAGTGGACGAGCCAAGCCAGTGAGCACTTTTCCATATTCTTTGCTGCTTCCATGACCCAAATAAGATAAAGAAGATTGGTAATGACAAAAGCAAAGTCCAGGCACAGAGCACGGTGTGCTCCCTCACCCACTCCCAGCTCAAGGATTGATTACCTCCAATAGCAGAGGGTTATTCCCTTGACCAAATAATATGCAACATGACTCTGTAAAATGCAAGTTTTATCCCTTAGAGAAATTAAAATGAATTCTACACTCAAACAAAAAGGTTTGCATACACTTTCATAGCAAAGAAATCAATGCCATAAAGTGAGACATCAGGAGGGGCTTGATTTTAGAACATCTACCTCCAGAATTGTAATAAGTCTGAGTTGTCTGAGCCACCACTCATGTAATCTGTTATGGCAGCCACAAGAAACTAATACAATGACTTTATATAACACTCATCAAGTGGGGTGTATCAAAGGATGCTGGAGGATAGTAAGTTTAGAGGATGTGGGCCCCTCTTCCCTTCAAAGGGAGACTGAGTGGGTTGGGGTGATCATGCAGTGAATTCCTGACAGGAGAAACTCTGTGGCCTTGTGTCAATAGAGCATGTCATCTGAAGGTGAAATAGGAGCTTGGGAAGATGGTGGAAAGCAAACACTGAGTCTAAGCCAACTGCCAGGAGGCAAGCTCACCAAACACAATGACAAAGGTCTGAGTGGGAAGAATTATCAGAAGCCAGAGTCTGAGGCCAGAGGATAAAAGGGCCAGGGAGAGAAGGGCAGGGAGAAAATGGCTAGAAGAGCAATTTGGGGTGGCATCTGGCTGTTGTCCACAGGGAGCCTCTACACACTGTGTCCTACCCACCTCACTGCTTCTTTCCTATCTCCACAAAGGAGAACCATTTCCACCCTCCAGCAAGTTGCCCGTACCAGAAACCTGGGAATCATGGATAAAATCCTTCCCTCTCTCTCACACTTGACATCTGTTATAAATCTAGGAGCAGGGGATCCCTGGGTGGCTCAGCGGTTTAGCCCCTGCCTTTGGTCCAGGGCATGATCCTGGGGTCCCAGGATTGAGTCCCAAGTCGGGCTCCCTGCATGGAGCCTGCTTCTCCCTCTGCCTGTGTCTTTGTCTCTCTTTCTCTGTCTCTCATGAATGAATGAATGAATGAATGAATAAATAAATAAATAAATAAATAAATAAATAAATAAATAAATCTTTAAAAGAATTTAATAAATCTAGGAGCACTGGTTGGGAAATCTGAGGTAGTGTGGAGGAAGCTAGCTTTGGTTTTCTTCTGAGGACACTCTTCATGGAAAGGCAACAAAACCAGTTCTAATCCAAAAACAACAACAACAACAACAACAACAACAACATTATTTCTCACTTCTCAGTTTGAAGATGTTAGGCTAGAACAGTGGCCACTTCATCTTCAAATGGGATTGATTTATGAGCATTTTAGCAGCCTTTTTTTGTTCTAAAGATTTATTTATTTACTTGAGGGGGGAAGGACAGAGGGAGAGAGAATCTCAAGCAGACTCCCTACTGAGTGCAGAGCCTGATGCAGGGCTTATCCCACAACCCAGAGATCACTACCTGAGCTGAAACCAAGAGTCAGATACTTAACTAAATAAGTCACCCAGGTGCCCCCCCCCACCTTTTGCAGCCTTTTATAGTTTTCTACATATGAAAGAATGAGGGGCACAGCTTAGTACACAGAGGAATGCCCACACTATTTACCACACAGAGGAATGAAGGTGGTTGATCATATTCCAAGATGGCCTCCAACATTCTCACCTTATATATACACCCACCGAGTATGAATCAGATTTGTGTGTAGGATGGAATTTCACTACTGTGATTAGGTTACATGGTATGTGAGAGATGAAGGGATTCTGCAGATGTGAATAAGGTCATCCATCAGCAGACTTTGAATTAATAATAGGGATATTATTCTCTCTTTAAAACAGACTCCTCCAAACCTTCCCAGAAGAGAAGAGATTCAAAGAAAGACATTTTCCTCTTGGCCTTGAAACAGTCAGTCATGTTGTGAACTATGGAGAAGGGACAGCCTATAGGAGCTGAGAGCCTCAGTTCTACAATTTTGAAGAACTGAATTCTACCCAGAATCTGTGTAAGGTTGGCCCCGGATGAGATGCAAAGGGAACTGACACTTTTGCAGACTTACAAGACCCTGAACAGAGGACCCAGCTAAGCAGTACCTGAACTCCTGACCCAAGGAAACTGCAAGGTAATAAATGTGTGTCTATTTAAGCTGTTATGCATAGTAATTTGCTACACAGCAAGAGAAAACAAATATAAGCACCATCTACTATATGGAGGAATAAAGGGTATGCATGACCCCAGGCAGGTCTTCCTACATCACCAAGCACCCCACCATCCAGCCTTCTTCCCTCCCCAGGAGGAAGGCAGAGAGAAAAGAGAGCCCACATTCCTTACCAATGTCTAAAAGGAGACTTTCTAAACTAGAGAAAATTGGCCATTTCAAACAATGCAGGTAATTAGGTATCAGTGCTAAACCACAGGTAGTTGTCAACAGATATAATTACCTGCCTCTTCTAACAACCTGGAGGTTTTAAAACTACCCAGCAAGGAAGGGGTGGGAAACTGCATCCTGGGAGAATTTATTGTCCCATGTGAACTATTTCTCCCTGATTTTGAAAAACATACCAGAGAATGGTGCAGTGGGCCAAAGTAGCCTCCTAATTCCATCCTGATCAGAAATGAAGTTTCAAATTCCTTTATTAATCACTCAGTTTGAAACTCAGTTTCATAATCCCTTGGTACTTGCCAGTTCTCCGAGGAATAGCAAATCCACTTACAGCTCCTGTCCTCTTGTTCCTGGGATCCCCATGAGAAATACTTGAAGTGTGGTCCAACCACGTGGAGGCTCCTGACTGCCTCCAATCTCAAACCACTTTGCCTCTGACAGTCTATGCTCCAGCCACAGTGAATTTTGTTCTATTTCTTATGCATGTCATGCCCATGCGTGCCTCTGAGCCCTTATGCAGGTGCACTCCTTTGCCTGGAACACACCTCTAAGCCAACCCTTCACACACAGGGCTCCTGAAATCCTCCAATGCCCCTAACTGATGAGAGGAACATCTCTTGTTCTAATGAGGCTTCTGGATGGCCTCTGGATAGGAGCTATTCAGCAGAAAGACCAAGCTTGGAATTTTGAGGCCCTCCCCCACCAATTTTTCCAGAATAAGGAGGGGGGCTCCAAAAAGAGTCAATAATTGATCATACCCATGTCTGGAAGCCTCCATAAAAATCCCTATAGCGGGGTGTTTGGAGAGCCTCCAGAGTGGTGAACACATGCCTGTAGTAGGAGGGTGGTACCCCCCCCCAACTCCACAGGGGAGAAAAGCTCCTCACCCCATGTATTTCTTCATCTAGCTCTTCATCTGTATCCATCATCATATCCTTTAATAAACAGGCAAATGTGTTTTCTTAAGTTCTATGAGCCACTCTAGTAAATCATTCAAACTGGAAGGGGTTGTGGGAACCTGTGATTTATAGCCAAGTCAAACAGAAGTTGTGGGTAACCTGGGGATCTACTCCATGTGACTGGCATCGGAAGTGGGGTGGGGGCTAGCTTCTAGGACTGCCCCCTCAACCCAAGGGATCTGACGCTGTCTCCAGGCAGAAAGTGTTAGAATTGAGTTAAAGACACTCAGATGGCATCATGGAGAATAACTTGCTGGGTGAGAAAAGCTCCTCACATCTGGTGGCCAGAGCATCAGAAGTGAAATATGCTGTATGAGGAGCAAAAGAGACGCAGGTAGGAAATGGCAGGTTTTTCCAATATGCCTTTGTAGCCTGTATTTCAGTTTCTAGTGCTGTGTTTATTTTGATGATGATGCTGCTGCTGATGATGATGATTCACACCTGTCTTCAAGGAGCAACAATTCCTCTGCTCTGATCCAAGTTGATTTAGCAAATCTGGAGTCCCTAATGTATCCAAGGTTTGTGTTATGACCTGGAGGGGTAGGGGTAAAAGGAGACAAGGCTCCTGTCCCTGGAGGCTAGACTGTCCTCAGAGTCCCCTCTGCATCTGTCTTAGCTCACATCTTCCTCATCCTGAATCTTGCACTAGCATTCATCCCTCCCTTGGTACCCCAATGCATTCAGGGTAAAACCTAACCTGGTAGCTGGTACTGCCTCCTGTGACCGAACTCCTGCTGCCCTCCTCAGCCCTAACTCTCCTGAGCTCTCCTTGTGCAATGAGCCTCTCTCTTCCCAGCCTCCAGGCCTACGCCCAACCCCTTACCTTTCTGAAAGGCCATTTCTTCCCTTCTTCCCTCACAGAATCATACATGTTACCCCAGGGGATTGCATCAGCTGAGAAGCCCTCTGTGCTCTCTCAAGCTGGGTAACTCCAAACACCCTTCATGGCAATCCTGGAAATGCTATAACATAATGGATAATTACCTATGTCTCTCTCACTATCGTCAGCAGCTTGAGACCACAGTGGAAAATCCTTTGTGTCTTTACCCACTAAGGACCAAGTATGGCCATACTGAAAACAGGTATCCAGAGAGGGCTTGCCGGATGAGTGAGTTCAAGAGGTAAGGTTCAGCAACCTGAGAGTAACCCTTAGGACGTGGTGACATAGAAGTGAGGTCCTTCACCTCTTCTAGAGTTTCATATAGTTCTAAAAATGTATATCCCAAGTGTTATGACTTAAAGCTTTAAAGTGGAAGCAAGCCCCTCAATTCTGGTGTCCTGGTCTGAAAAGACTAAAAGAAACTCCCCATTCCAAACATTGCCATGTGAAGCAGGTGTTGTGGGTGAGAGGCTACTTATTACTTTTAGTGACTGTCTCTCCCACTAGATTGAAAGAAGTAAAAGGCCATCTCTTTTTTAAAACCCCAACTCCTAGCATAGTGTCTCCGCTATAGAGAATGCCTGACTCCCCTACTGCTTTGGATAAATGGAATGTGAAAAGGCAGTATTTGGCACAAATTTTTTTCGAAATGTGTTAAATGTGTATATTTATGCTAAATGATAAATGTGTTATCTACACATGTGAAAGAGAGATATACTTTAAATGTCACTAAACAAACCCCATGACGAATCTTTCAATAACATGGTTAACCCAGTTTTTGTTTTTTGTTTTGGGGTTCTGTTTGTTTTTTGGTTTGGGGGTTTTTGTTTTGTTGCTTTGGTTTTTTTGTTGTTGTTTTGTTTTTGTTTTTGTTTTTTTTGTTTTTGTTTTTGTTTTTTTTGTTTTGATTTTCACAGCCTTAGTATAAGTGCCTGTCACCTCTTGCCTGCATGATTAAAAAAAGAAAAAAAAATCTCATGAATCCTTGTGCCTCTGATATTCTTATCAAAATGCAGTTCATCTCCATTACTGTAGCCATAGCTGGCTTTTTATTTTTTATTTTATTGTATTTTTTTATTTTTAAAAAAAGATTTTGTTTATTTATTTGAAAGAGAGAGCACAGAGGGAGAGGGAGAAGCAGGCTTCCCACTGAGCAGGGACCCCAACTCGACATGGGGCTCAATCCCAGGACCCTGAGATCATGACCTGAGCCAAAGGCAGATGCTTAACCGACTGAGTCACCCTGGTGGCCCCATAGCTGGCTTTTTAAAATACACATTTGATTGTGTCTTTCCAGAGCTTAGGGATGTCTTAAAATTCCTCTGTTTTGAAAGGGATTGTGTCTAAGCTCTTGAACATGGAACACAGTCTCATGACCTGGCCCTGATGGCCTGCTGGCCTCCTCACACCTAAGCCCCAGGGTGCGCTCTGTCCTATAGATGCTCCCCACACCCATGGCGCATTTCCACCCCTCTCTGCTAGTGCTGTGCGGCCTGATATTCCCCACCTTCTCCTCCTCCCTTGAGAATCCAGAATCCGGAAGAATGCTTTGGGCTGCAAGTGACAGAAAACCTGACTCAAAACAGCTCCAACAATAAGAGGTTTGTTATGTCACTTAAGAAAATGAGATAACACTTGTTATCTCACTTAAGAAAATGAGGCAGTTCCATGGTTAATTTAATGCTAAGTAAGCCACCCAAGAGCTGTGTTCATCCAAGTTTCTGTTTTGTCATCTTTAGTGCAGCTTTTGTCCCCACTGTGGACAGAATTGTTTACCCAGCCTCATGTTTATATTGGTGAATCAATCAGGGTTTTCCAGAGAAAGAGAACCAATAGAATATGTGTGTGTGTGTGTGGAGACAGAGAGAGAGAGAGATTTATTTCAAGGAACTGGCTCATTTTATTGTGGAGACTGACAAATCTGTAATTTGCAGGGTAAACTGGCAGATTGGAGACCCAGAGAGGAGCTGATGTTGCAGCCTGAGGGCAAAATATTCTGAAAACACAATTTCTTCTTCATTGGAGAACCTCTCAGTCTTCTCTCAAGGCCTTCAACTGATTGGATGATACCACCAACATTTATTAGGAAGGGTAATCTGCTTTACCTAAGCTCCACTGTTATTAATGGCAATCTCGTCTAAAAAAAATTGAGGGATGTCTGGGTGGCTCAGTGATTGAACATCTGCCTTTGGCTCAGGACGTGATCCCGGAGTGCCAGGATCGAGTTTCGCATCAGGCTTCCTCCATGGAGCCTGCTTCTCCCTTTGCCTGTATCTCTGCTGCTCTCTCTTTCTCTCTTTCTCTCTGTGTCTTTCATGAATAAATAAATAAAATCTAAAAAGTACATTCACAGTGGGACAATCTGGGTGGCTCAGTTGGCTACGCATCTGCCTTTGGCTCAGGTCATGATTCCACCTCAGTTCAGGGCTTAATATCAGGGACGTTAGTTCAGGCCCTGCTTTGGGCTCCACACTGGACATGGAGACTACTTGAAAAAAAAAATCTTCACAGAAACATCTAGAATAGAATTTAATCAAATACCTTGGTACTGTGGACTAGCCAATTTGACACATGAAATTAACCATCATGATGTCTAAATGAATAAGTCTCAAGAAACAGATTGAAATAACCATTACTGGGGTGGATATTAATCAAAATTAATTTTCTGGGGCTGGGGAAGGACTCTTTCTCTGAGCACATAAGCACATGCCTGTGTGGAGGATGGACATAAATAAAATCAGGACTCTGCCTGCAAAGCAGGCTACAGTTAGGGATGAGGTTGGATGAAAGTGTAGATTTGATTAGGTAAACAACAAAGTCTGCTAATCAATATGCAGGTAGAATCATAATACTTTATGGACTCCTTTACATATTATATAAACCCTATTAGAACCTTTGTTATACTGAATCATAGGTTTATGGCTCATCTTCCTCTTTAGACAGTGGGTTCACCTTGAATAAGAACCATGTATCAGCTACCTCTTTATCAACATCCCCACGCATGGTGCTCAGCATCAAATGGCTACTCCATAGGTGCTCTGAACTGACCAAAGTGGGTTATTCTGGTGCTAAATAGACTTTGTGCTTACCATTAAAAAATCATGTATTTCTATGCACCACAAGCTTTGTTGAAATCACAGATTCACAACAGTTATGCCAACTGACAATTATTTCTAGATACTCTTGCAAAGAACTTATGGGGCAATAAAATTTGTCCAAATAGTCCAGTCAGAGGAATTTCTCTTCGTTTTCACACATCCATAACATGAAAAAAAAATCCCAGTGGCAAAGCAAAGAACATTCTCAACCTTATACTCAGCAATGATAATAAGAAATAAAGGGTCCATTGTTTGCCCTAAGCACCAACTCAGATAAAGTAGGTCATTTGGAGTGTGTCAGATATTAGAGCCTCAGGTCCAATTACTTAATTCAAAAATGCTCATTACTCTTATCTTTTTTTTTTTTTTTAACAGAGGGAGTGCTCTAAAGTTTAAGAAGCAAAATCATCAGATAGAAGTCTTCTTCACCAGGAAGCCAGAGGGCTTTGGGACTGCTAAGTGCAGAGGATGATAAAGTTACTTCTCAGTTGGCCACTGTGTAGAGACCAGTTGAACTCATCAATCCAAGGAACAATTACAATCCAAGCATCTTCCATGTTCTATGCATCATGAGAGACCTTTACCTGCATTATTATATTTCCAGTTTACAGCTCTCTGCCTTTTCCCAAGCAGAGAAGTATCAAATATCCAGTTATGTTGCTATTGATAAAATAATAAGTTATACCAAAAGAGCAACTGACATGTCTTCCCACCATGCATCAGACATTACCATAAGCACCTTATCTGCATTATATAATTTAATCCTCACAAAACCTCATGAGGCTGACTGGGTCCTTATCTCCATTTGAACAGATGAATCACCCAAGGATCTGAGGGTAGGTAGGCAATTTGCTGACAGAACAACAGTAGGAAGCCACAGAACCCAGACTCAACCCCGGGTCTGTTTGACTCGAGAGTCCACACTCAGACCTCTGTACCTTACTGCTTCCCGTGTAGCAGATTTTATACATATAAAGCTGGAAATGAGGGAAAGTTCAACTCTTTTAAATCAACACACAAAAGGAAAGATAAAACTTTCCTATGGCTGTCTCAGAAGCAACAACCAAATCAAAAGTGGGCTTTGAACACCTGTAAAGAAGGAATGTGCCAACAGAGGGGAAAACATCAAAAATAAAATGTGGGGCAGAAAAGCAAAATTTTGCAGGGCTTATTCAGTATTATCTGTGAGCACTTCAGTCACTACAGAGGATATTATTAGTTTAGCAAGACATATTATAACCTGGAGGGAATGCCCTTTGTTGCTCTAATTTCATAATTACAATGCACAAAAATATAATTATAAATGCAATTTCTGAGATATCTTGAATATGAGAAGCAGATTCCTCAGAAAAACAATAAGCACTCCATCCAATGGAAAGGGATGTCTCCAGTTGTTGAGGATAAAGTGCCCTGTATCTCGATCATGCCACATGAGAATAGCTTGTGTCAATTAAGTTGTTACAAGATTATTATTAGAAACCTGATCATTTCTAGGTGAACTAATCAAGACCAGTTTCTGTGCCCACTGGGCCAAGGACTAAATGTGCCACAGTAAATCTGTACAGTTAATAATATCAATTTATGAGGCCATTTGGCAGTCTTGTGGGTCACCCACTCTTTCCCCATGCTGCTTTCCTTCTGTTGGAGGAAATTGTTCCACAGTACAATTGAGAAAGGGACACTCAGAGGGGTTTAGTAACTTGCTGAGCTCTGTGCAGCTGATGCAATGAACACTACAGAAGAATGACAACACGATGGAGAGCTGCCAGGAGTGAACCAGGTGATCCCGGGGCACTGCTCTGCCCACCTACCACCAACTACAAAGATATCCCCTGACACGTGGAGCCCTCTGTTCTTAGTGCCTACATGGGGACTCTATCTTGACTCCTCTTAAGAACTGTATTTCTTACCCTCCCACATCTGAGCAGTTAAAACTACTTTGAAATACCTCACCTGCCTTTCTGTCCATCCTTCTCCTTTACATTCTTGCTCTGTCTCTTGCCTCTCTCCCTACTAAAGTCTGACACTCCAGAAGGATGAGGACCATGATTGAGTGAAAAGTGGTGGGGGACCACCCTCCGCCTTCCTCTGGAACTGAAGCCATGCTAAGTCTCTGGCTCTAATTCGTCTTCAGTTCTGGCCCCACCCTGCCATGCTGACAACATCCACTCCACCTGTTATTTTTAGCTCATGCTTGGCCCAATCTGCTAAGTCCTGACCACAGATGCTACTGAAGTGACATCAGTGACAGCATGCATCCCAGCAAGCCTCATTGTCATGGTCAGCCTTTCCAGACTTCCTGTTTCATTAATGTTAAAGAAGATGGTTCTTTCTTGTTTAACCAAATTCCAACAGACAGAGCTTTAATGCTCCATCCTTCTGGTGTCCTCTCCCTGGAAGAGCCACCTGTAGATGGAACAGCTTTGGGATATAGGCTCACATGGGGAAAGTTGGTTTTGATTAAATTGCCACTCTTGAATAAACCTGCCCTTGATGAGAAAGTTTGACATCTACAATGCACAGGAGATGCTGGTGCTCCTTACCACACCCTCCTTTCCATATAGTGAATGCAAACTTCTGGAAATAACATTATGTATTTCATTCAAATTCTTCTCTCAAAAATAAAAGAACAAGAATCCATGTGCATTTACCTGGAACAAAGCTTCCCTGGACCACCTCCTTATACGCCCACCAGCCTTCATGGATTTTTGGTGAATTCTGTTGAGCTAAAGGAGAAAAAAAAGAGTCATTGAGAGGCTAGCAGAGAATCCCTGTATCCTAGTTGTGGAAAAATGGTGAATATACATACAATAATTCTCTTCTACCTACAAGTCACCCTACAAAATGCAATAGCAAAACCTTCTCTCTCCTTTTTTTCAAATAGATTATTAACCTGTAAATATACTGTCAATGCGTTTTTTATAAAAAAAAAACACTCAGGAGATTTCTATTGAAGGGAGAGGGAACAGTAATTATGTATTTAAGCCTATTTAACTCCCTGTCATTTGTCTCTACCTCTGACTTCTTTTCTGCACCTGCCCCTGCACATGTACACCAAGCACACACCCTCTCCACTGGGATTGAGGAGAGGAGGCTGATCCCATCCTCAAGCCAGACAAGAACTCTACATGTGCACAAACCCCTTAGAAATGGAGAGAAGGTAGGAGGTTTGCTACAAGGGCTAGGCTCGAAGAGGGAAGGGTACAATTGGTCAGCTTTCTTTAGGCCCCAGGAAAATGAAAACAAGAGTATAATCATAGGGAGAGCTTTTGACATCATAGGGATAAAAAGTGGAAAGCTCAAGAAATTGGAACATAGCATAGGGATCTGTGAGCACATGCTGACATGACCTTTGACCCTTGTGACAGTCAGTGGGTGATTTGAGGTGATCCTATTATGTGTGACTGTACATCCAAAGTACAGGTGGCATAGAACTTGTGTGGATCCCTTCACTATTGAACTGCATCGTATTTCAGCTGTCAGTCACACTGGAAGAAAAAAAGGTAATTTCGATCATATTTGTAATTGGGCAAGTATGTAGCAAATGTTAAACCTTGACTTTCATTTCCTTTCTTTAAATCTTATTCTTTTTCAGTCTCCTTCAGATTTGTCATTCCAGGTTAGAGAGAAAGGTACAAGACAATGTGTTTGAAAGCACAGCTTTGCATAGAGAGGAACTGTTAAATTTCTTTAGCTTCCATATGAGCTTCAATTGCTTAGCTCCAAGTGTCTTCCCATAGTAGAAGGAAGATAGTTTTTTTGCCTATGATATGACAAGGCTGCTGAGGCTTACAGCTCTGTGATAAAGACACAGCACAAGTGAAAAGGAAGCTTACTCCTGGAGATGACAAAGAGGTTCAAGATCTTTAGAAACAAATAGAATAGGGACAAAGAACCTACTTAAAGGCTCTGGAAGGATATCACCTTTCAAGTTGCCCAGCACAAATCTAGGGCTTGGGATGTGTCAAAGTACACTGGATTACCCACTACCCCAATTCCATGTGGAATGGATAGAGCTCAGATATTCCCATAGCCTTGAGGAAGATCCTAAAGGCAACTGAGTTGAAAGCCAGTGCATCTGTTCTAGGATAGCAGACAAAGGGAGAAGTGGCCTCAAAGCAGAGGCTTGGAGAGGTTTTGTCCAGCCAGAGAGCCAAATGGAAGAGTCAACAGAGACTCTAGTTTATTTGTGGCACTAGGAAAAAACAAGGAGATTTGAAATCAGCTAGGAATGCTTTATGCCTGACCAAGTTAAGAAACCAGATAGAGTTATATTGCTTGGAAAGTTTAGCAAGTAGGTGAGCATAGGACATTTCTCTGGTTCAGAACAATTCTGATGCTTCCTTCGAGCCTTGACATTGCATGATACACTGTCCCCTTCCTTCCCAGCTCATTGGAGGTCATCACAGGAGAAAAAGAGGAATGCCAAAGATTTAGAAATCTATGGGATGAGATTCACCTAATGTACTCAGACCCAGTGGCCCATTTTTGAAACAAACATTTAATAATGCCCACCTTGATGTTAATTAAATAAAACTCATAGACTCATAGATAGTACATCTTACAAACAAAACAAAAACTCTGATATTTCACTAAATTTCAGCCTACCTCTCCTGAACGTGAAGCATGTCCCAAGTCTAAAGGAGATACACATATCTGAAAGCCCAAAAGTACTGAACTGCAGACATCACTTAATAGGTCTGCATTAGAGATAAGGCAGCATTGATTTGCCTTATCAAAGACAGAAATTTCCGAGTTTTATCAAAACTCACCAAATTTTATCAAATCAGGATTGTTGCCTATCTTGAAAATTTTAAACCATAAATATGGCCTTCTTTCTTTATCAGAGGTAATTGTTGGGAAAGCTTAAAGTTTAAATTCAATTAATTAACATATAGTGTATTATTAGTTTCAGAGGTAGAGTTCAGCGATTCATCAGTTGCATATAACACCCAGTGCTCATTACATCACACGCTTTCCTTAATGCTCAATACTTAGTTACCCCATCCCCCAGCCCTGCCCCTCCAGCAACCCACATTTTGTTTCCTACAGTTAACACTCTCTTATGGTTTGTCTCCCTCTTTTTGATTTTCTCTTATTTTATTTTTCCCTCCCTTCCCCTATGATCCTCTGTCTTGTTTCTTAAATTCCACATAAGAGGGACACCTGGGTGGCTTAGCAGTTAAGCGCCTGCCTTCAGTTCAGGGTGTGATCCTGGGGGCCCGGGATGGAGTCCCATATTGGGCTCCCTGCATGGTGCCTGCTTCTCCCTCTGCCTCTCTGCCTCTCTCTGTATCTCTCATGAATTAATAAATAAGATCTTTTTAAAAATTCCACATATGAGTGAAATCATATGATAATTGCCTTTTCCTGATTGACTTATTTCACTTAGCATAATACCCTCTAATTCCATCCATGTCATTGCAAATGGTAAGATTTCATTTCTGATGGCTAATATTCCATTGTGTATATATACCACATCTTCTTTATCCATTCATCTGTGGATAGATATCTGGGTTCTTTCCATAGTTTGGCTATTGTGGATATTGCTACTATAAACACTGGGGTGCAGATGCCCCTTCAGGGCACTACTTTTGTATCTTTGGTGTAAATACCTAGAGGTGCAGTTGCTGGGTCATAGGGTAGCTCTATTTTTAACCTTCTGAGGATACTCCATACTGTTTTCCAGAGTTGGTATAGTTGCTATAGGACTGTCCCCCTTTCTCTGCACCTTCACCAGAATTTGTTGTTTCCCAACGTGTTAACTTTAGCCATTCTAACTGATGTGAGGTGGTATCTCATTACACCAAAAAACATAAGATAATTAGGAATAAACTTAACCAAGGAGGTAAAAAATCTGCACTCTGAAAACTAGAGAACACTCATGAAAGAAATTGAAGAAGACACAACGAAATGGAAAAATGTTTCGTGCTCATGGATTAGAAGAAAAATAAAGTTAAAATATCTAAGCTACTTAGAGCAATCTACACATTCAGTGCAATCCCTATCAAAATGCCACCAGCATTTTTCACAGAGCTAGAACAAATATTAAAATCTGGATGGAACTAGAAAGACCCTGAATAGCCAAAGGAATGTTGAAAAAGAAAACAGAAGCTGATGACATCACAATTCTGGACTTCAAGCTCTAATACAAAGCTGTTATCATCAAGACAGTATGGTACTGGCACATATCAATGGAATAGAATAGAGAACCTAGAAATGGACCCTCAACTCTACAGTCAACTAATCTTTGACAAAGCAGGAAAGAATAACTGATAGAAAAAAGAGTCTCTTCAGCAAATGGTGTTGGGAAAATTGGACAGCCCCATGGAGAAGAATGAAATTGGATTATATTCTTACACCATACACAAAAATTAACTCAAAATGGATGAAAGACCTAAATGTGAGATAGTAATCCATCAAAATCCCAGAGGAGAACACAGGCAGCAACCTTTGTGACCTTGGCCACAGCAACTTCTTGCTAGACACGTTTCCAAAGGCAAGGGTAACAAAAGCAAAAATGAACTACTGAGACTTCATCAAGATAAAAATCTTCCTGCATGGCAAAGGAAACAGTTGAAAAAACAAAAGCAACCTACAGAATGGGAGAAGATATTTGCAAATGTCTTATCCAATAAAGGGCTAGTATTCAAAATCTATAAAGAGCTTATCAAACTCAATATCCCCAAAAAATCCTATCAAGATATGGGAAAAAGACATGAACAGACATTTCTCCAAAGAAGACATACTAATGGCCAACAGACACATGAAAAAGTATCCAGCATCACTCAGCATCAGGGAAATACAAATTAAAACCACAATGAGGAGCCACACTCTCTTGTATATAACTTGTATATATGTGTATATCCTCATTACAAGTGAGGACCTTCACAGCACTCAAAAATTTCTTTTTGACATCAAATATCTTTACCAACTCGTTTTATAAAAATTTTGTTGATAGTACTTACACATATCCATTTCAAACAATTAACATATAGCTTTAGCTATAATTTAAAGAAGAAATAAAAGAAATGTGACTCATAATAATATATATTTCATTGTGCATGTTTGAGGATGATGCACTAGAACAGAGATCAGCAAATTGCCATCTACTAGCCAAAGATGCCCCACTATTTTTGTACAGCTCAAGACCTAAGAATGGCTTTGCATTTTTAAGTAGTCAAAAAAATAAAAAAGAATATCTTGTGATGTGAAAATTATATTATAAATGGAAATCTCAATGTCTATAGATAAAGTTTTACTGAAACACAGCCATGTCTACTTCTCTGCAAATTGCCTTTATGGCTGCTTTCTCATTACAATGGCAGAGTTCAACAAGAACTGAGACAATTGGCCTGTAAACAGGCCTGTGACAGAGACCAATTGGCCTGTAAAATTTAAAATATTTCCTATGTGGCTCTTAACAGAAAAAGTTTGTTGATTTAATTTAAGCACATAATTTCAAAAACTCAATATAATGTAATGTCTTAACTGTAATACAAAGGATAAATGCATAATTTTTAATAAAGTGTTGTATATTTCCATTTGTAAATACTTGGTTATGATATGCCAGAAGAATGAAGAAGTTGGATATTTGATTGAAACAGGTACAAATAATACAGGTGTGAGGCACCTGGGTGGTTCAGTCAGTTGAGCTTCTGACTCTTGATTTTGGCTCAGGTCATGATCTCAGGGTCTTAGAATCAAGCTCATGCTCAGTGGGGAGTCTGCTTGAGATTCTCTCCCTCTTCCTCTGCCCTTTCCATCATCCCACCTCGCTCTCTCTTTCTCTCAAATAAACAAACCTTTAAAATATAATACAGTTGTACTGTATTGGAGAGGCAACAATCCACAAGTGGCACTGCTCTCAGTGGTGTGATTTTCCAAAATACTGAACAACGCTTGGCAAAGTTCAGAAGAAAATAAAGTACCATCTTCCCTTGATACACACAGAATTTGCACTGCTGAAGAATAGGATATAATAAAAACTATGTAAGAGATACTTTGTGTTCATATGCAGCATGGAGTTTATAAGCGCATATAAATAAAAGTTTTTCACTCACTTGAACTCTGCTGGGACATGGAGCAATGTATCACTGTTTGAAAGTGTCAAATATATTGCAGAGCATATCTCTGCCTGCCCCGACCCAGTTGGTGCTAAATGCAATATCTTTCATTAAAACAATATCACAATGCCCCTCTTGACAGTCACTGACCTAACAGTATTATTTATAGCACTATTTATATATGCTAAATAAGGATAAAACATGTTGAACACTAATCAGAGGATTCTGTTTTATCTAAATAGACAAAAGGCATATTTATTATAAATCTGAAGTCCTCATGCCACCGCATTATATATTTCAATATTTTTTCTTTTTCCTGCCATTTGAAAATATACACAAGAAACTATTATTTCCACCAAAGGAAAAGCAGTGAGGAATAAAAAGAAAGCAAAGATGTTTGCTCTTACAATGACACAAAGGGAAAACTAATTCCAATATCATCCTGAATAAAAATGACTAAGTTTTCAGATTTTTAGATACATTCATATTTCTCTCTCTCTCTCCTCTCTGTGCATATAGGCACCTGCTGCCCACCCTACCCCCGTGCATGTGCACACATGCATACACACACACATACACACCGAGGTCTCTTATGAAGAAGACCTATCAGTCTGACTGGATGGAGCACTGAGTTAAGAGATGTCATCTAAAAGGTGGAAGAGGGATGCCTGGGTGGCTCTGTGGTTGAGCGTCTGCCTTTGTCTCTGGTCATGATCCTGGAGTCCCGGGATCAAGTCTTGCATCAGGCTTCTTGCATGGAGACTGCTTCTCCCTCTGCCTGTGTCTCTGCCTCTCTCTGTGTGTTCTTATGAATAAATGAAAATCTTTTAAATAAATAAATAAAATAAATAAAACGTAGAAGAAAATGAAGTCCTTGGATAATTGAGTATTGCAACTGACAAAAGTATCACTGCAAGCTTCTGCTCCATCCAGAAACCTGCATAACGCCTTGTTTTCTTCATGTCCAGTCATTGATCCTTCAGCTACCCTTTCCATTCCAGAAGTTAAATTACCTAAGAGTTTAGCAGGCAGCAAGACAATCAGACCATGTGAACAAAGTCTGTTATAGTGACAGAACTGCAGAGTTTCCGTTTGCTTTCTCTGACATGCCTTGTGAAGGATCCAACCCATCCTGCAAAAATCAATCAGCCTGAACTGGGCCTGTTTGCTGTCTATCAATTACAAAATATGATACCTGCAGCCTAGATTTGAAGAAAAGGAAGGTGTTTTATACGATGTGTTTTCGAATGCCCTTGTATGTCCAGTCAGGCCTCATACTGTTGGGCAATTTGGAAAGACAGAACAGCACGCTGAAAAGGCACCTCATTTAAAGCTTGGCTACAGGAACTCTGAATGGCTTGTCTGCAACAGAGCACCAGGAGAAGTACTGACTTTCCATTTTAAACCTTCCCAGCCAGATCCTCCATAGTCATCTTGTTGTTTACATCTGATATCCAGTGAATGGAAAGCTGGTTGATAATTCCTTAGAGCAGACAGCCGAACAGAAAGCAGCCTTAGCTTGTGCAGTGCTTCGCCTGTGGATCAGATTTCTTTACTTAACGTGCAACCAGCCCCTGGGAAAAATCCAGGTGTCTAATCAAAAAAATTGTGTTGACAGTAAAAGTTGTCATCACTGCCAGATGAGGAGATATACATAGCAAGGGCCCCTCTCTTGATAGTAAGAAAAACATATTTCAATTTTATTCTCCTTTTTTTCATTGTGGCAGTTTGAGAACTTGTGAGTTTCAAAGGAAAACTCAGAATATCAGGATTTGGAAAGAGACACAGAATTCATTGCTTCTATCTCCTTTTGGGCACTGGAGGAAATTGACGAACAGAGAAGTGATGCCATTAAAAAAAAAATTATAATGTCTTAGAACAAGAGTCAGCAAACTTTTTCTGTAAATGGCCAGATAATAAATATTGTAGGCTTCGAAGGCCAGACTGTCCCTGTCCCCATTATTCAACTGTGCCATTGTAGCACAAAAGCAGCCATATACAATTTATAAATGAATGGCTCTGGCTATGTGCCAATGGTATTTACAAACACAGACAAACAGCTGGATTTGGCCTGTGGCAGGCTGCACTGTATTGAAACCTTGTCTTAGAGGAACAAATGAGTGTTGTCATCTAGTTCTGCTTCCCTACTCAAATGTTTAGAAGTGTGCAACTTTAAAAGGAAAATTAGAATTTGGAAAGAGATGAGTTCTAATTACAGGTAAATGGCATCTGATCAATAAGCACTGCAGAATGCACATATAATACTAAATATTTTCCATACTCCCTGAAATTAGTCACCAGAATCTACAAAAAAATCAATATGGCCCCCATCATACCATTTTCATTGGGCTAAACCACCAAAATTGTAGGGATCTCATAGAAACACTGCCTATATCCCTCTCGTTGGGTTTTTCAAACAGTCATAAAGGAACTGACTACTTCCAAAAACCCCTATCACCCTTCCCATCACTCTATAAAGCATGTTTTAGATAACTCCTAGAATTCTCATCTGTTTCCATAGATAAAGTGATTATATTTTCACATGCTAATTTTTTCACGTTATCTTGAGATGAATTTTTGCAACTCTCCTCTCTATTTTCTACCCCTATCACTACCTTAGGTTCAGAGAAAACAGAACTTTGGATCATCTCCATGTGGAAATTAGAGTGGTCTCTTGACCTAATGGAAAAGAAAACTCAAGAGCAACAACTGAGCATGGCCTGGAGTGGTGGGAAGGGAAGTGGTACAAGATGGAACAGAAGAGGTCTCACAAAGGAAGCCCATAGGGGAAGGGAGATTGCTTAATGAAACTCCAGTCAAAATATACCTAACTTTAAGCATGCACATTGCAAAACTGCACTTCCAAGCACTTGGTCAGTACAATGTTATCTGTGCCAGGTGGTCTATGATAAGGGAAGACAGAACCACATATGGGGGGAGACAGTTAAAGTACAGGTACTGTGTTATTTAGTTTTAATGGGATAGGAAGAGCCCTGAACAGTTTTCTTAAGAAGCTCCTTTTCTCTGCCTAAGGAGGTAATATAAGGAAGAAGGCACTGAGCCTATTGGATCAGTAGAACAACAAATGTCAGAAGGCAAAAAAAGTCTTGCTATCATTGGTTGCAGGAGGCAAAGTATCACCTTCCCTATCCCCACGACACTCATGTTTCCCCTTAATGGCCTATTGTATCCCTTACATGAGAAACAGAAACTTTGAGAAGAGCATAGATCACCAGAAGAAATGTAAATGACCATCCTGGTACATTACATGGCACCCACTGGACCTGCCAGGATAATTCTCTTCTCCAAATGCTTTACTTTCATACATCAGGTAGGTCTCTCTCTCCTCCATGCACCTTTGTTTGATATTATGCATTATACCACATTTTGGCATTGAGATAGTGCCCCACACTTAACTGTTTCCATGTCATTCTTTCACACTAAACTATATCTTTCTTGAGGCCAGAGAATGTCTTTTTTTGAAATCCCATGATTTATGCAAAGTGTCACCAGTAAGAGGTGCCCAATGAGCTGGATGCATGAAAAGTGCTGTAGTGAAGTCAAACATTGTCCAAAACTGCAGTCCAGCTCCAACAGTTCTTGGGAGATTTTGGTTTACATCCAAAGACTTGGTATGACGCCTGTGTTTGTGGTCAGTGGGAATGTTGACAAAAGCATTTTCAAGTTGGTTGACAGGCCCACACTCACTTGACAGATGGGAGAGCACCAGGATCTGACACTCTGCCTGGGGAAATTAAAGCCACAGGAAACTCTTATTTAGCTCAATGTGTTTCATTTAAAACTATGGTGGGGTGAGGGTGATACCATATCTGAGAGTATTTGCATCTGTGCCATTCTTTACATTTTTGGAAGTTGCGAGGCAGGAGTGAGACTCATTTCTATCCCTCTACCCTATGTGACCCCCATTTACCATAAAAACTAGACCAAAAATGCAGGTCAAGGACTGCATTGACTTAACTGGACCACAAACTGACTATTCAAGCACAGGGAATGTGTATATATAAGCTAGAATCACCGTGCACATTCGGCCAGACCCAAGCAAGCTGACGTCAAAATTGTATGTGTGTTGGGAGAGTAAGGAAAAGAAAAAAAAATGGTGGTGAAACAGACTGTATGACTTTCATCTAAAATGCTTAGAATGAGATTGCAGTTAAGGAGCTCAAATGTAGCTGGAATCAAAAATCAACAAGAGGGAGAAGTTCCTAACATGGGTGATTCTTAGTACCTTTGCCTGGTGTTTAGAATTTCTGCCTTTTGGATTTGCCATGCAGTCTGATCTCATTTCTCATAATCTTTATAAAATGTCTGCTCTACCTGCTGTCCCCAAGTGTTCATGTTTATTACTCTTTCTACACCTTTGCTTTAGTTAGCCTTCCTCCCTATCCCCCCCGCCCCTCCCGGCCCTGAAACTCCTTTATCTACTTCTTCTTGACTAGTCTTACTCAATTCTCAAAGTCTCACCAATTCCCACTTCTTTCAAGAAACTTTTCCTGATCACTTCAGTTCTACCATGATGCCTTACAACCTTGAATTTCAGAATGTTAGTGTCTATTTCTCATTTGTCACTTTCATTATTTCAACAAACATTGCTGAGTACCTAAACTTATCAGGCAGTGTTCTAAGCATGGAACATGTGAAGTTCCTTTTTTTCCCCAGAACTTGCATTCTACTTGAGGGAGACAGAAAAAAAACAAAATCAAAACAAAACCAAGCAAATGAATTCAACTAGAAAGAGTACATTATGTACAGAAAGTATTCTTCAGTATAATTAAAGATTAGGACAAGATAAAAGGAAAGTGGAAGGACACTATAGATTGTGTGACAGTTGATGGCCTTTTGGATTACAAAACTTAATCTGAGATTTAAATGACAAAAAAGATCTGGTCTCATGAAGATCAACAGCACTAGTATTTCAGGTGGATACCAGACCCTAAAAAGGCAAGAAGGAGCTTGGCTTTTTAAGAAACAGAAAAGGGGCCCCTGGGTGGTTCATTGGTTGAGCACCTGCGTTCTGCTCAGGTCGTGATCCCAGGGTCCGGCGATAGAGCACCGCAGCAGGCTCCCTATTTGGAGCTCTCCTTCCACCTGTGTCTCTTCTGCCTCTCTCTCTGTGTCTCTCATGAATAAATAAATAAAATCCTAAAAAAAAAAAAAAAAAAAAAAAAAACCAGCAAAGTAGCCACTCTGGGTGAACCACAGTAGATGCATGGAAAGGGGGAGGCTCAAGATGAGGCTGACAATTTAGGTCAAGGTCCAGAAGAATTGGCTTCAGTCAGGATTGTGTTGGTGAAAATAGAAGTGGATGGACACTATATGATTTAAAGGAAGAGTGAAGAGAACACGCTGATGGAATGAATGAGGGAAGGTAAAGACCACAGATCAGAGATAAGTCCTACCTTTTTTGGTCTAAGTGACTTAATGCTGACAGTTATTGAGATGACAAAGGGACTGGGGGGTGGAGGTATATTTGGAGCAGGAAGTGAAGTCAAGAGTTCCATTGAGATGGTACAGGAGCATTTATGGGGAGATGCAAAGGAGGTGGCTGGATATAATGTGAATTCTGGAGACAGCCAAAAAGCAGCATATATATTTGTGACTCTTTGACACATAAATGATACTTAAAACCTTGAGTTTAGAAGAGATCATCAAGAAGAATGTGAAAATGTAAAGAAAGAGAACAAAGGGGACAGAGAATAGAGCTCTGGGAATTGAAGTGAGGAGGAAAAGCTGAGATGAACTTAAGAGGGAGAGGCCACTAAGGGTGGAGACAAAGAAGAAACAGGAGAGAAAAATAGTAATCTGGTGCTAGTCTTTGTATCTTTATTTACTTTCTCTTGATGGAGAGATAGATAAATTTTAGAATAGTTTTAGTTTCATAGAAAAATTACAAAGATAGAGACTTCCCACATATACTCCTACACAGTCTCATTTATTATCACTATCCTTCAATACCTTTGTTCACAATTAATGAACATTATTAACTAATGCCCATACTTTACTTAGATGCCCTGTGTGTTTAATCTGAAGTCCTTTCTCTGTTCCAGGATCTCATTAGGATCACACATTCCATTTAGCTATCACATCTCTTCTCATGGCTTCAGCATTTTCTTCATATACTTTTTTATAAAAAAGATTCATTTATTTATTTTAGAGAAAGAGAGAGGGGGTGCAAGTAGGGGGAAGGGCAGAGGGAGAGCAGAGAGAGAATCCTCAAGCAGACTCCCCAATGGGGGGCTTGCTCTTAACGACCCTGAGATCATGATCTGAGCTGAAATCAAGAGTTGGATGCTGACTGAGCCACCCAGGCACCCTTGTGACTATTTTTAAAGGGAAATACTGGGGTAACCTCAAGACAAATAAAAAATGATAGAATAATGCTAATCAATTTTAAAACAATTTGATTTTTGACAAATAGACAACTAATCAAGAAGCACTGTAACTCTGTCTAATGAATGATTTTCTTCCATCATAAATTCTTGTGATGAACATTTCATTAACATCAGGACACTTTTTGTATTCCATTTTTTTACTATTATTTATCATCTTGGAATCAAGTATAGATGTATTTTCCATAAGTATCATAGGTCAATTTGGTAACAGCTTCTATGTTTTAAAACAGGTAGATGAAACTTCTGACCCCTAAAATTCAAGTCCAGACCCAGGTTCACCCTGCATCCTCCATGGGGAGAAGGAGAATGTATGTGCTTTGTATTCAGAATACTAAATATTGAAACAATGAAATGATTTTTAAACTGCAGTTGATAAATGATTGATAATTCCTAAAATCAATGAGTTAGTCAATTGTGGGATTAATCTCATTTCATACAAAACTTTCAATCACAACTAGTAGCTCTGAATGAGACTAAAACTTCCTCATTTCTCTCATAAGCTTGAATTCAGCAAGGCTAAGTCAAATGAAAAAAACAAGTAGAGTTGTTGGTGTTTTTTTGAGAAGCAGTGTGAAGTAATGGAGAATATGTAGCAACCTGGCGCTGAATCACAAATTCACTACTAAATTTTGTATTACTCTGGACCAATTATTTCACTCTTAAAATCCTCACTAGGGGCACCTGGGTGGCTCAGTGGTTGAGTGCCTGCCTTCAGCTCAGGCCATGATCCCGGGATCCTGGGATCGAGCCCCTATTGGGAGCCTGCTTCTCCTCCCTCTGCCTGTGTCTCTGCCTCTCTCTGTGTGTCTCTCATGAATAAATAAATAAAATCTTTAAAAAAAGACAATGCTTTATGTTCTATACTTTTATTATTTGATGTCAGTGTTGGTGGTATGGTGGGGGGGAGGGGGTGCAACCAGAGGCAGAATGAAAACCTAGCCAGAGGAAAAAGTAGAAACTGCTCAGAACAAGAAATCAGAAACTATGGCATATTTCACTGGAATCTGGTTGAAATTTAAAAAAAATTATAGCCTGAAGAAGCATTGATCTGCATACTCCCATTCTCTACATTGTAAGCCAACTTCTAGAAGGAAAAAGCCCTGGCAGAGACTGACAGAACTCAGGAACCCCGAGGGACACTTAGAACACTTGCAAGTCAAAGTGCAGGCAGCAAGGAGCCTGTGGAAAGGCCAGGGTGGTTTTATTAATTTATTTTTCTCATATATGAGGAGCTCAACATCTTTTTGTTCTTCTTTTAGATTCTGACCCACTGTTTGCTAACCATGCACTACATAATAGGGGCTGTCCTGTACTTTCTAAGGGATGGAGCCAGTGAATTGCAAGCATACCTGAGCTGTCTAGACCAGTCCAACTAGAGTTTCATTATTTAAGTAACAAAGAGGAAAGTGAAGTTTGGAATCTGAATTACCTGGAGAGTTGTAACTTGAAAGACTTGATCATTCTACCTATTACAGCTACTACTTCAATGACATGACTTGAAAACTTATATTTTTCCCCTGGACATTTCATTTCAGTTCCATCCAATCTTTTCATCAACTCACTAATAGGGCTCTGCTATTTTCCATAGCTTCACTATGCCAACAGTTGTGTTTTGCCCCTATGTCAAACACGGTAATAATAATGCCCCAATATCCATATTTCTCTTCTCCCTTTACAAGAGAGACCCTGGTTTTTAGGAAGGCACATGACGTCTCAGAATAAAGACATTTCCTTACCTCCCCTTAGCTAAGGGTGGACATGTGACTCAGTTCTGGCCAGTAAGATCTTAGTCAGATCCAGGAAGTATTAAAGGGAAATGCTATGCCTCTTCTCACCCCTTCCAGCAGGCTGGAATATGCATATGATGGCAAGACATCAAGCAGCCATCTTGAACCATGAAGCAAAAAGCTTCATTTCCATTAACAAGACCGAATGATCTGGAATCCCTACACCACCTACCGTTACAAGAAAGAAAGAAATCTCCATCTTATTGGTATTATCTGTCACTCACAGCTGAAACGAATCCCAACCTATACATACCTACCTCCAATACTGAAGAAATTAAGACTTGATTCTACATCTGCCATTGTTCTAATTCATTCCTTCCTATATATTTATAATGCCCAGGCATAAGTTCTCAATAATTACTTACATAGACAGTTACAATTTCCTAATCACAGGACTCTGCATCTCCATACTCCCCTGCCAGCCCCACAGTTACCCCACTATTAAGATTTCTCCTTCCAGGGGCATCTGACTCTTTTTGATTTCAGCTCAGGTCATGATCCAAAGGTTGTGAGATGGAGCCCTGCATCGGGCTCTATGCTCTGCACAGAGTCTGGTGTGTTTGAGATTCTCTCTGACTCCCTCTGCCCCTCCCCCTGTTAACATGTGCTGTCTGTCTCTCTAAAATAAATAATAAAAAATAAAATATTTTAAAAAATGACTTCTCCTCCTCGGGCAATAGTTTACTTTTGTCTTTCACTGATCCTTCAAAAATCTTCAGTGACTCCAACTATTCACAAAACAATGTCCAAATTCAATCCCTACCACATCCCTTCAACACTCTGAATGGTTACATGATAATGGACAAGTGTCCTTGTGAGGCTTCCTATGCCCTGTATGGTGTGGTTAATTTATCTGTTTTTAAAAATTCACTCTAATCTCCTTTGGGGGTCTTTTCTCTGTGCTCTCATACCATTTATTACATACTTTTGTCTCATCAGATATACTATCTTCTTAGGTTGTTTCTTCATGGCTTTGTCCTCCTGCCAGAACAGTTCCCCAATAAATATTGTGAACTGAAGTGAATTTAGACATTTGTTTTTCACCTACTGACTCTATGTCTTGGTCAGACTGAACTCAGCTCTTGTTTATGTGTGTCAAATGCTCATGCTATTTCTTTTTCCTGTAACATCATTTTCTTCATGACATTCCCAAACTAAATCAATTCTTCAAATATCAACTCAAAGACCTCCTTCTCCTTGAAACCTTCCATGCCACCTCCAGCTGAAAGTAAGCTTTATCATCTCTGAAGTTTACTACCATTTTATGTACAGTTTATTTCATTGCTATCCAACTCAATAAGATTCAATTCAATCTAATAAAAAAAATGGTAAGAATGCAATCTACATTTGGCTACCTATTCTGGGTTTCTACTTTGGAGAGACCTACAGTTCAGTAAGAAAGAAAGAGATGCTTTTAATATATTTTAGGAAAGTGTTCATGGGGTGTATTAGTTAAGATAACACTAGAGATGATAATGCTCGCTTACTTGCTGTCACGGGTAATCTCTAAAAGTCTCAGTGGTGCAAGACAAGTTTATTTCTCGTACATGCAGAATCTTAAATTGGGTTTTCTGATTGTTGTAAGGGTCTCTAATACAAGGCCCAGGCTCCTTCTGCCTTGTAGCTCTGCTATCCATACCACATGGATTCAAACCACCATGCTGTGTACATCAGGCCAGAGGGAGAAGAGCATGGGGGCTCTCATAGGTTGTTTTCATGGCATAAAACTAGAAATGATGCACATTATTTCTGTGCATATTTCATTGATTAGAACATAGTCTTCTAAATACATCTAAATGTAAAGGGGGCTAGGACAATGTTGCCTCGCAGTGGACTACATAACAGGGTTTGACTGAACAGAACCAAAGTAAATCCTGTAGAAGCCTGCATGTCCCTCAGTAATACTACAGAGATTTTTTAAAGCTTCCCATTCCCATGAGATGAACCAAGAAGAGAAGGTAATATGTTTTGGGGAACATATAGCCAGAGTGGCTTTAACTTTCAATTCGCCTAGGATATTCCTAATTTACCTTTTTTCCTTCCTTTTTCCCAATTTACCTTTATTGTCCCAAAATAAATATAAATAGGACTATCTTTTGCTCTCAAAGTTGTCCCAGTTTAGATGATAACTATATGGTCATCCCTGCACATAGCAGTCTTTGCCATACAGAGCTATAGCTATTTTGAAGAATTTGCCTGCAAGGCATCTGGAACCGTATCAGATCATTCACATATTGGCCAATATTTGGTCTTATATGAATGCTGTCCAACCTAAGTCAAGAATGTGTACTTCTCCTGCCCCTCCTATACCTCCTGCCTTTTTTCTCTTGCTTTCCTCATCGTCATCTGCACCCTGACAAATCAATAAAACCAATTTATTTAACCACAGAAAAGACCCAGTTACTAGAAACCCAGTGACCCAGATACTTTCTTTTTATTTAAATATTAGATGAAAGAGGAAATTTCAAGGAAATAAGCTTTTTGAAGGTATTAAAGGCTGGGTTTTGATGGGGCTGAGTTGGGGGCAAGTCCCCCTTTCTCTGAGTAACCTTTCTCCATCGGCAAATGTTCAATATGACTACCAATTCTTTCTTCAACTCCTGTTCTACACAAGGGAAAATGGCTACTAGAATAAGCTGCAGCATAAGAAAGTGAATTGAATGAATTTTAATTGTCTTATAAACAATCTATCTATTTATATGTAATTTTCTTCTAAATATAGACTAGCCTGTTCAGAAGAAGGAAGATATGATCTAGAGTAACAGATGTGGAAGGGTGCTTGCAAATCCTGTTTTCTGTCCCCCGTTTATCAGTTGGAGAAACTGAGGGGTGAAAGCCTTCAGAGGGGTTCATGGCAGAGAGGCAGTACTGTGACTTAATGATTCTGGTCACCCAACTGCTCCTCTTCCAATTTCATATATTAAAAAAAAAAAAAAAAGATTTGCAGTGACTTGTCAAAGGGGAGATTAGTTGTCAGTCCAACAGAACATCTAACCTCAGTTACTCTGGGTATTAGTTTAGCAGTTAGCAAATCCGAGGTTTTCTGTGAGCGCATGCACTAATCCTACACAAGAAATTTGCAGAGGTGAGATTTCATCATGTTGGTCAGTGCAGTGGGGTCCTGGATGAGAACATGCACTCTGGGCCTCGGAAAACTGAGTGCAGGAACAGAGTCTGATGAGAAAGCTTCCTTTGTTCTGCAATCATCCACCTCCAAAACTCTGTGCAACATACCCTCAAAGTCTACTTGCTTATAAATCAAAGACAGATTATTATGAATGAAAAGACAGAACTATGAGTGCCTGCTTTCTCTGAGATCCTCTCCAAAAGTTAATCTTTAAAGGGACAAAGGCAAATGTACTTTAAAATGACTTTCTCCCCCTCCAATAATAGGGTTTTCTCAAACTTCTGGGAATGCCGAGAACATCCTATCTCAGTTATAAATGTTACATGCAGTCATTTAATCACAAAACCAAGAAACGGGGGAAAAAAAGGAAAACACTTACGAGTAAAGACTGTTTTTTTCACACAAATGAGGCAGATGCCATTCCTCAGAGCTAAGAGAACACTTGACTTTCAGGGAAAAAAAAAATCACCAAGCACAAAAGTGGAAAAATACACTAAGGATTATAAAGAGCTCAGTCAATAAAATGCTCCCATCACCCTGGCCAGATTTCCTCAGACCATATTTTGTTTAGAAAGTAAGCAAATGCCCTTTCATCATTAGTTAATGCTCTGCAATTCTACAAATCTGCTTCCTTTGGAACATCCAGGGTAATGCAACCATAAATTTCAAAAGTTAGGCAAAAAGAGACACAGTCTGTGCTGCAGAAGTAAATGCTGTGCTCTCATTTTCAAGGTCAAAAATAATGGATTGGAAGACTGAAGTTCACATGAATTACACCAATATTGACCTTAGCTGAGTTTCTGTGCATGCAGGTGCATGCAGAGCCTGTTATAGCTAAACTCAGAGGTGTTCTCAGTAGTCAAGAGTCAGCCAAGAGAAGAAAGAGTCATAATAATAGCTACCATTTAAATAGCTTGTAATAGGGGATCCCTGGGTGGCGCAGTGGTTTAGCGCCTGCCTTTGGCCCACGGCGCGATCCTGGAGACCCGGGATCCAATCCCACGTCGGGCTCCCGGTGCATGGAGCCTGCTTCTCCCTCTGCCTATGTCTCTGCCTCTCTCTCTCTCTCTCACTGTGTGCCTATCATAAATAAATAAAATTAAAAAAAAATAAATAGCTTGTAATAGTAGGTACTGCTCAGGCACTTTACCTATATTGACTCATTAAACTCACACAGATCCTTTTTAGTGTTGATTTCCATCTTCCCCATTTTACAGGTATGGAAACCAAAATCAATAATGTTAAGTCATTTGCCCAGTGCCTCACTGGTCTGGCCAATAAGTGGTAGAGCCGAGACTTACACACTCAAGCTGTCCAGCTCCTGAGTCTGTGCTCTTAACCACTATGGCTAGTGCTTTTCAAGAGCTGCAGGATAAATACAAGTTTATCTTTAGAGAACTGTAATAAAAAGAGAGAAAGAGAAGCTCATCAAATGCCAAGAGGTAAAACAGGACTTGAGACTTTAGAGAGAAGAGGTCACTGAGACTGAAGAAATAGTTAGAAGAGGAGCAAGCGGGAGGCAAGAGGACTCTAGCAAACAGCTGGACTATGTTTAAAAAGATTTCACATAAAGGCACAGGTTCAGATGGACGCTGGAGAAAAGACCTATCACATCTTCACCAACGCTGTCTTCCTCCTGTCAGACTGCTCCCTCACAACTATTCAGAAGCCTGGACATTCTTGTGAATAAGCATGCTGCACCTGTGCTTAATTTCTTCAAAAACATTTTAGAAGTAGAGTTATTTGGGTCAAAGGGGAGAAATAACTTAAATCAAAGGGCATCCCCATTCTAATCAGAGAGAAAACCAGGATGATTAAAATAACTATGAAAAAGTAAAAGCTACCATTTATTCAGTGACTGTCACATGCCAGCTAATCTTCTTGGTGTTTTGTGGTATACCATTTCATTCAATCAAGACAAATCTACAACACAGAAAGTGTTCTGGAGATTAAAGTTCAAAAACATTATATAACTTAGCCAAGGTCATAAGCTATTCAGTGGCAGATGCAGGATTTAAGTGAAATCTGTTTGATGCTAAAGCTCATGGGCTTTACTAGCTATATTGTCTGGAAGCTCTGAATAATCAATAGAGGAGGACTGGGAACCATAACCATAACTATTGGCAAGAAATGGGGAAAAAAACCCATTATCCATACTCTCTGTATCTTGTCAAAAGAAATGTATAACTTCCAAAAACAAAAAAAAAAACAAAAAAGCAATGAAGAAAACAATCTAGTAGGGTCAGGAATAGAGAAAGAAGGAGAGAGATAGGAATAGAGAAAGAAGGAGAGAGAAGGAGAGATAGAGCAGAGAAGGGGGAGGGAGGACAAGGAAAATCACACTGATAGGAAATAAAACAGGAAGATAAATTCAAATATATTAGTCAACACTAAAAATATAAATGGATTAAACTGAATTATTATAAGATATAGATTCTCATACTGGATTTTTAAAAACTAGATATTCTATATTCTAACAATATGCCTGAAATAAAATGGCACAAAAAGACTGCAAGCAAAAAATGGAAACAATTAAAATACTCATCAGTATAGGAATAGGTCAATTAATTGCCATATTCATACACAAGAATAGTGTACGACAGTTAAAACAATTGAATTAGGTCTTTAAGTATCAAGATAGAACTAAAATTATATTAAATGAAAAAGCAATTTATAAAGATAGTGACATTTAAAATACATAGTATATAACTTATAATGTGCATACCCTAACTCTCACAAAATAAAACTATATATTTTATGCATGTATGCATATATAATAAAGTAATAAAAACATAGGCACTATGTTTTTACATAGTGAAGGAAGTGATTATCTGAAGAGGAGGACAGAGAATGGGGAATGGAACTGCAAATGGGTATACGGGTTACTACAAGTTTTATTTATTTAAAAGCATCAAAAGCAATATGGCAAAATGTTAATATTTGCTTTTTCTGAGTTGTGGGTACATTATTGTTTGACACATTCTCAGTAGTTTGGTGGTACGCTTAAAAGGATGCATAATTTTAAAATAGGTAAAGAGAAATAGGTATGGTGGCAAACCAAGATGTTATTATATAACCTTAAATACCTATTTTTGAAAATCAGCTGGGAAAAACCACTTTGTGAATATACAAGTAACACAGTCAGGAAGACAGAGATCAGGAGGAGCCTTTCATGTTTCTGAAGTGATAGAATAAACAGATGTCAATTCTTCCTAAATGGATGTGTAGTTTTAATGATGATCTATTTCAGTATCAAGAGTTTCTTTTTAGTAACTCAAATCTGTAAAAATAAACACATAAGACTTCTTAAAAAGAATAGTTAGGGACTTACTAGTTTGGATATGAAACGTTTGAAGCTACAATAACTCACACAATGAATTATTGATAAGCAACTGGCAGACAGATCAATGAAATGGCACTCATGCTATTGGTGCTGAGATATTCCTTAGAAACAACAATGCTAACTCAAAAAGATCATGTATTCCTATGTTTACAGAGCATTATTTACGACAGTCAAGATACGAAAGCAACTCAAGTGTCAGTCGACTGATGAATGGCTAAAGATGCGGTACATATTTACAATGGAATATTACTCAGCCATAAAGAGAAGTAAAATCAGGGCGCCTAGAGGCTCAGTCAGTAAAGCATCTGCCTTCAGCTCAGGTGATGATCTCAGGGTCCTGGGACTGAGCCCTCCATTGGGCTCCTTGCTCAGCTGGAGTCTGCTTCTCCATTTCCCTCTGTCCCCTCCCTCACTCGTGTGCACACCCTCTCCCATATAAATAAATAAGTCTTGAAATAAAGGAAGTGAAATCTTGCCATTTGTGACAAAAGGGATTGACCTAAGTGTATTATGTTAAGTGAAATAAGCCAGAAAAAAAGACAAACACCATATGATTTCACTTATATGTAGAATCTAAAAAACAAAACAAATGAAAAACCAAACAAACCAGAAGTACACTTATAAATACAGATAACATGCTGGTGGTTGCCAGAGGGGAGGGGATAGGGTGAGTGGATGAAACATGTGAAAGGGATTAAGAGGTACAAACTTCCAGTTATAAAATAAGTAAGTCATGGGGATGAAATACATAGCATTGAGAATATTGTCAGTAATATTGTAATAATTTGTATGGTGACAAATAGTAATTACACTTATCATGGTGAGCATTTTGTAATGTCTATAATTGTCAAATCACAATGTTGTATGCCTGAAACTAATGTACTATTGTATGATAACTATACTTCAATAAAAAATAAATAAGTAAAGCAATTTTAAGCTAATGTAAGTCACCCTCCTCCCCTAAACCTACCATGTTTATGAATTCTAGACAGACCAGCAGCCTCTCAAAGAACATTCAGAGAAATGGAAACAAATGCTGTCCATGTCTTTATGGGAAATGAACTGGAACCTGGTTTAAAACTGTGCTGCAGGCCTGTGCAGATTATCTGGTGGGCTGGGGTCTCTGAAAGGAAAAGTAAAGGCACTCCTTTCAGGAGATTACCTTGAACCCATGAAAACAAAGACATATATAAATGAGTGCTAACTACACTCTTATTATTAATAAACCTGAAAATTACTGAATGTTGAACAAAAGGGCATTAGATAAATATACCGTGGACCATCCATCCATACAATGGAATGCTAAATCATGCTTTTTTGAAGATTATTTAAAGACACAGAAAAATCCTCACCAAAAAAACACTATGTGAAAAAAGTAGAATGCACAACAAAACAAAAAAAGGTATATGAAATATGCCCTGATTCTGAGAAGGGACAATAATATCTGGAAGGAAATACAACCAAATGTTAAGCAAGGCTATTTCCAGGTGGTAAGCTTACGAAGTGAAGTTAATTTTCTAACTTTCATTTTTCTGTATTTCCCAACATTTTCTGGTAACAGGTGTTTATTTGTATGATTAGGATAAAAAATGTTATTAAAAATTCAAAAGGCAAAACCTCCCACTGTGTGCTGAGCTTCCCAGAGCTACTGCCCCAGATTTCAGTGAAGACCTGAACAACTTCTCTTCTTAGTCATAAAAATAATGAGTTTTCCAACATTAATATTTAATTTTCAGACCTATACATAGGAGCAAAAAAACCCACAGGACAATCATTCTTGAACATAATTTCTCACTCTCACACATTGGCCACTATGCGGCTGGCTAAACAATTTCCCCCATTCTTAGTTACTCATTTTGACTCATGCATAAAAGATACATGTCAAATCAGAGAGATCTCCTTAAGGGCGATTATTAAGGGAGGGAGCCTGGAGTGTTGCTTCAAGCCGTAAACTTGGGAAATGTGACAACATTTTGGACTCAATTTTACTTTGCTGCCGAAAATGACAGCAGACCTCACTCTGGGGAGCTTAGTTGTTTATGCCAGCACTCAATTTAAGAGGAAATCCTGAATACTGTTAGCAAACCCAAAGCCCACCTCCATGACGTGAGGTCTGTTCTGGAAGGATCTGCTCTCTGCACAGCTAATGAGGTTTCATGAGGCTTCGTGAGTAAGAGGAGCAAATGGGAAGCGGGTGGGGAATGGAATAAATGTTACCAGTAAGACGTGAATGCTATCTATGCTCTTCACACGCTCTGGTGCTTCTAAGGACTGCACCTAAGAGAGGATGTCCCTAAGAGAGGGGAGAGTTAAAACCACCTCTCTGCCTCTTTGTGCAGCTCTGTGTCCTGACTGTGCCTTTCTTGGCCTCTCGGCATCTCTCTGTGATGTCTCTGTCTCTTTCTCTGTACAACACCCCTTCTCCTTGTTCATGGACTCTAAATAAAAGAGTTGGGGGCAGGGGTGGCTAACATGCCAATTTGCCTGGCACTGTTTGTTCCTTTACATATATTATTTCATTGGAGACACTCAGGAACCCTAAAAGGAAGAAATGGAGGCTCAGAGAAGAATTGCGTCCAACATCATAAGTAAGTTGTGGAGATGGAATTTGGACCCTGGTCTGCTCAGAGAAGACAGAAGACAGCTTTCTGGTAGTGAGTCACCATGGTCACGCTCTGGAGTGACACTGTTCTAGGTCTGTGAATACACTTGGAGTAGGCACAATCTCCATAATGGAAGGGCTTAGTCTTCACAATCTACCAGCTGGGAAATCCATGGCCAACATGTGAGCTGACCTAGCAAGGGTTTAGAGAGAAACCAGCCTTCCATCCCTCCTACCTCCACTGCCTTCCTACTTGCTGTTTATAAACTTCCTCCAACCTGATTTTTGTTCCTAAAGCCATCTAACCTTATCTTTCCAAGGGTCTTCTAATGTCCAAGACCAATGCCACAACCCAGTCTTTACTGTATTTGGCTTTCTCTAAAGATTGAACACCGTGAAGCTCATTTTCTTAACTTGCTTTGTCCTTAGCTGCTGTCATATGATACTGTATTCAACCACTCGCTATTTATTCTCTTTTAAAGGAAAGCTAGAACAATATATATATATGCATATATACATATACACACATATATGTAACTAATATATAACATATAGACATACGTGTGTATATATTACATATGCTAATCTATACTTTCCTTTTTAAAGAGATACATGCATATATACATATTATGTGATACATACACACATACAAACATATCAGGGGATTAAATGAAAGCTGGCCACGTAGGAGGTGCTCAATAAATATTTGTCGAATGAATGAATGAGTTATGCATTAATTCAACTGACAGTATTATTTCCCAAACCTTGTCTCAAAAAATCTTCACTCCAGCCAACTAGAAAAGTGCCTCCTACACATACCATTTACTTTCTTGCTCACTTCAGCAGACCCCCTTGAGAGAATTCCCTGTCCATTTACAAAATGCTGTTCACATCTTGGCTCAAATCACTGCACCCACTGAAAGTCTTCTTTGCTATTTTAGGTTGAAAAACTGCTCCTCTCTGAACATTTCTGGCAATTTTTGCCGTTTGGCAATTTATCCTGTACTCCTTTGTGAATAATTTTTAATTAGAGTTTTCAGTGATTACCTAAGTCAGGACTTAGGTACAGTGAGTTCACATTTCCCTTGTTGTCCCTTCGACTGAGTGAGTCTTGGTTTTTGTGTCTTTACTGTGCTCCTCTAACAGGGAGTACATACTCTGTGCATGTTTGATGTATTACTACGTTGCAGTCAGGAGACAAATACCTCCCTGTTACATGACAGAATGCAGAAAGGGGGAAAACAAAAGGAAATGAGCTTCCCCTGTGCCCTAGATGCTTTACATGCATATCTTGTTTAATGCTCACCACCAATTTTTTTTTTTTTAGTATTTTAAAGACTTTATTTATTTATTCATCAAGAGACACAGAGAGAAGCAGAGATTTAGGCAGAGGAAGAAGCAGGCTTCCCGTGGGGAGCTCGATGTGGGACTCAATCCCAGGACCCTGGGATCACACCATGAGCTGAAGACAGATCTCAACCACTGAGCCACCCAGGCATCCCCTCACCATCAATTTATTAAGTGGGTTTTATCTCATCTACACATGACGAAACTGAATTAATTGATCAGGGTTATACATCTGTTTAGTAGGGAAACTGGGATGTGAAACCAAGATTCAATGAGGAAATTCATGTGCTCAAAATTACATCACACTAAACAAGAAAACTCTAGAAGAATACAAGAGTATCTTCAGAACTTAGAAATAGGCCAAGGTTTCTTTAACAGGACACTAATATCCCTAACCACTGAGGAGGGGGTAGGTGGATAACCTGAACCTCACTGAAATCAAGAACCTCTGTTCATCTAAAGATATCACTAAGAGGGCAAAAAGGGAAGTCATGAATTGGTAGAAAATACTTCCAGGCAAAAGATTTGTACCTAGAAAATATTAAATACTTCCAAAAATTAATAGGGAGGAGACAAGCAAATTAATTTTTTTTAAAAACGGGCAAAAGCAAAAAACGGGGGGGGGGGGGGGGGGCAAAAGACCTGAGGCACCTGGCTGGCTCATTTGGTAGAGCATGCAATTCTTGATCCTGGGGTTGTGGGTTTGAGCCCCAGGCTGGGTGCAGAGATTACTTAAAAATAAGTAAAAATCTAAAAAGAATTAAAATTAAGTAAATAAATAAAAATGGGCAAAAGACTTGAACAGGTGCTTCACAAGAGGACATCCAAATGGCCAATGACCATATGAAAACTTGCTCAAGGTCATTACTCATCAAGCAAATTAAAACCACAATGAAATGCCACTAACATCCACCTGAATGGCTAAACTGGAAACAAATGACAATATCAAATATTGGCAAGGATATAGAATAACTGGAATTCTCATATGCTCCTGGTGGGGAGTATAAATTGGCACAAGTACTTTGGAAAATTATTTGGTAGTATCTCCTAAGGGTTAAAACTACAAACTCCACTTACTCTCTGACACAGCAATTTCACACCTAGGCACACATTGCAAAAGCAATGGGTGTGCACGGCCACCAAAAGATACACACAAGAATTTTTACAGCAGCTTCATTCATCATAGCTGCTGTACACAAAATAAATCATACACAAAATAAATATATTTGTGTATTCTTACAATGACATACTACACACCAATTTTAAAAAATGAACAACTGGTATCTCCAACAACATGGGTGAATCTCGCAAACTGTTAAATGAAAGGAGAAAGACACAAAAAGCATGTTCTGTATGATACTATTTATACCAAGTTTAATGACAAGCAAAACAAGTCAATGTTTGTAGAAGTCGTAACAGTTTTTACCACTATGCGGTGGGAGTGGGGACGTTGCTAATTACTGGAAAGCGGTAGGAGGGAACCTACTGGAGGATTATAAAGAGGATGCGGTGTAAACACACACACACACACACACACACACACACAGTGGAATATTATTCAGCCATAAAAAAGAATGAAATCTTGCCATTTGCAACAACATGGAGGAGCTAGAGTATATTATGTTAAGCAAAATAAGTCAGCCAGAGAAAGACAAATATCATATGATTTCACTCATATGTGGAATTTAAGATACAAAACAAATGAGCAAAGGACTGGAAATATTTTGTATTTTGATATGGATGGTGGTTATATGGGCATATATATATTTATATATCATAGAATAATATATATTATATATAAATATATATCCATGTTACCACTTAACCTCAGGTACTACCTTCTTTTCTCTCCCTTTAGGGAAAAAGTCCCAGGCCACCCCTGCATGTCTGCTCACAGAAGAAAGAGATGGCAACCAGCCCAGAGGACAAAGTGAAAAGAATTTAACTGATGTTCTGATCCTCCACCCCCTCACTTCCATGACAACGGTTCCTTTTAATTTTTAAAATTCATTACGTGTTATAGTATATCAAGACCCTCAGGCAACAGTATAATAGACACCAATATCTCCACTACTCTTTTGGAAGAGAAGTTGACAGTATGTTAAATGTGCTAGGATCTCTTTCTTTAAAAATAAAAAATTAAATATTATAGATAAAGCTGAAGTTCTACTTCCCATCCCTCCTTCTTCTCTGCCCCCCTCCCTTGAGATCCCTCATGTCCGACATTGGTATAAATCATGTGCACACATACTTTTGGTTTTCTATGTATAATCCCCCTCTACTATTGTTTGGGGGTGTCGTTAAAGTTAAATAAAATGAATCCAGCCATACCGATCCTTTCAAACTTATTTTTCTCATTTGTCATATTGCAGACTCCATTTATTCATTTCAACCCACTGTATAAGTTGTCATTGATTTGTCCATTCTCTTACTAATAAATAGTTGGATTACACCACCCCTCCTTTTTTTTTTTTGGCCATTTCAAATTGTGCTGCAATGAATATCTTTGTGTAGGTCTCATTGTTTATACTCTCAGATATCCTACTTAAAAAAAAATCCAGTATGGGTGCTGAACAGTAGAATCGCTGAATTATAGAGGAAGCTTATCTTGAAATAAATCAGAGCTTTCTAAAGTGGTTACAACAATTTAAACCACCATATCGTTTGCCCACAGTTGGTGTAATCAGATTTTAAAATGTGCCAATATGATGGGTTTGAAATGGTAATCTACTGCAATTTTAATTTCCCTCGAATCCCAGCGAGACTGAGCACATTTTTCATATATTTATGGCTAGTTGAGTTTCTTCATCTATAAACAGGCTTGTTTATACAGTTTGTACATGCAATGGTTTATTGGATTATTTGAATCTCTCTGGTGCCAGGGAATTTGACTCTTGCCAGGGAAGCTCAACCCATTTTCTCACATCTCCAATTTTCAGAAGTTTCTTCTTTAAGTTCAACCTGAACCTGCAGTGATATTTCCACCCAGGACACTGGGTTTGCATTCTGGGATGACACACAGTAAGTCTGGCCTTTCTTTCATACAACTGCCTTACACATTCATTTGTTCCCTCATTCATTCATTTCGGCAAACGCTAATTAAGTGCTCAGCAAGGTCAGGAATAAGACATGGGTCACATCAAGGAGCTACAGTTTAGGGGCACCTGGATGGCTCAGTGGTTGAGCATCTGCCTTTGGCTCAGGGCGTGATCCCCGGTTCCTGAGATCAAGTCCCACATTGGGCTCCCCACAGGGAGCCTGCTTCTCCCTCTGCCAATGTCTCTGCCTCTCTCTGTCTCTCATGAATAAATAAATAAAATATTAAAAAAAAGAAAATACAGTTTAGAGGAAGAGACAGACATTGCATCAACTAATAACACAACAACATATAGTGGTATATGCAAGAAATAAAGGTAGGGCAGAATGAGGATGATTTCAAAAGATAGTCACCATTTCAATATACAATTTGTTAAAATATTAAGATATTTCCATAAATTTAACTATTTTAAATAGCCATTGCCGTAGCCCCATGTGTATCTCCTCCTTCAATCACCTGGCCATGCTGGCACCTTGTCGGGATAGCCCCCCAACATCTCAACATTAATTAAAGGAGTGGCACAGATAGAGGGGATCTAGGAACCTGCTCCTGTGCTAAAGTTGGTCCCTATTCTGACTGGTTGGTGCTCATGCCTATTGTTACATTTTTTTTTTAAAAGATTCACTTATTTTAGAGAGAGAGAGGAAGGGAAGAGGGAGAGGGAGAGAGAGTCTCAAGCAGATGCCACACTGAGCACAGAACTCAATATGGGGCTTGACCTCATGACCCTGAGATCATGACCTGTGCTAAAACCAAGAGTTGGACACTCAACTGACTGAGCCACCCAGGCACTGCTGTTACATATTCTGACTATCTCCCCTGGGAGAGGGCTACCTTCACATGTGACCTGGTTTCAGGTGTTCTCATCATCCTCTTGGAGGCTCATCTTTATCCCTCATAAATTACAGCACCCAAAACTATACTTCCATCTATGAGGAAATGGCCTAAGCACAGTGTTTCTAAATTTCACTGTGTGTCCAAAACATCTAAAGATCTTGTTAATATCCACATTGATTAAGAAGGTTTGCGGGTGGGGCCCAAGATTCTGTATTTCTGACAACTTGCCAGGTGATGCTGATGCTGCTGGTCTGGGGGCCACATTTTGGGTAGCAAGGGTCTCACCAGCTTGGAATATGGTGTGACTGAACACCACCCTAATTTTGGCACAACACTGTGAACCCCCTAGTCCAGTGTCCCATCAGCTTTTTGGCAAAGACATTAAATCACACGTATTGACCTAAGTTCCTTAAGTCTTTTTAAGAAGGATGACAGTTAAAGTCTACTTTCTCAACTCTCATTTGTGCAAATACACAATTTTAAACAAACATATACTTTTGCTTCCACACTGACGTGGAGCCTAGTGAAACTGCATTCTGATTGTTACTCAAACAGGCCAATTTATAGAGGAGCTCTACCCTCCCTGTTGCTTCTGACAATGCATGTGAACTTCCACTAGCCTGTTGACAGGCCCATTGCTAAATGAAAATGACCTTCCAGGGAGCTCAGGTTCCAAGAGGTATCACTGTAACAAGGGGTTTGTGAGCACTCACACCTGGCAGTCATCGTTTTAGGTACTGAGACAAAGTCTCTTCTTTCATGGAACTTACATTCTGTTGAGGCCAGTTCTACTACACGAAGAAAATCAATCTGAATAAAGAAACAAGAAGAATTTCATATGCTGAAAATAAGAACAAGAAGTGGGTAGCAAGATGGCTACCATGGATGGGATGGTTAAAAAAAAAAAAAGGCTTCTCAAGACATGATCTCATTTAGGCTGAGGTCTTCTGAATGGAGACTGTAAGAAAGAAACAGACATTATAAGAAAAAAAAAAACTGCAGGTATAGAAAATACACAGTACCAGATCCTGAAGGAAGAAAGAGCTTAACATGTTCACAGATCAAGAAGGCCCGTAGAGCCGCCTGGAGCATAAACGAGTGGGGTAGGGGGTAGTACACACCAGACCCTGAAGGTAGGGATGGAAGGGGCCAGATCTTGCTGTGCTACAGAAGTCAGGATAAGGAGCTTGGATTTTATTCTATGTATGATGTGCAGCCATGAAAGATCTTTGAAATCTCTGGATTTGTAGAAGTAAAGTGTGTAAGGCTTACCTTCATATAGAGTTACTAGGTAGATAGAATGTGTTTTGTTTTGTTGTGTTAGCTCTAGCAATCAGTTGAGGAGTGTGTTCGGGTCCTTTACTTGGCTGAGGAAAATTGTTACGTGGAGGAAATTCATGGGGAAATGCAAGAGTTTCATTTAACCATGGCAAGCTTGAAATACATGCTAGCTATCCATGTGTAGATGCCAAGCTGGCTGTGGGACACAGAGTCCTGGGTTCCAAAACTAGCAAGCTACTGGGGCTGCAGCAAAAGGCCTGGAATATACAGCAAGTGGTTCCCAGGCAGATCCATAAGAGATGCAACACTTATAGATGGATTAGACATAGAAAGGCCAGTTAAAGAGGAAGGAAAGTAAAGTAAGGACTTAGAGTCTTATGAGCTCTAAGAAACCATTCAACAAGGCTGTGGCTGACTGTATCTGATGCTACTTTAAGGTCACAGTAGATAAGAGTGCATCGCATGCCAAATTTGGCAGAGATCACTGGTGACCTTGGCAGTCGTGTCCCTTGTGGAATGAGGGGAGAGAAGCCTATCAGGTGAGTTGAGAAAAAAATGCTAGTGAGGAAATGGGAATAGTGAAAGTAGACAAACAGCTCAAGACTTTATGTGAAGGGAGCAAAGAGACTAGACGCTGGAGCGAAATTTTTAAAAAATCAGTTTTTCACCCTGCAGGAGATCCTAGAGTATATTTGAATGAGGATAGAAATGAACTAAGTGGGGAAAGAATAACGGGATGACTCAGAAGTCAAGGAAGATACAATTACAGGAGGAAAGACTTTGGGAAGGTGAAAGACACTGGGATCCAAACCAAAAGCAGTAGGATTGAATGGGGAAACACCGTCTCCATAGAAATGGGAGGGGAAGAAAAGAGGGTAGATACAGATAGGTGGTTTTGGCACTGAAATGAGGAAGGGTTCCTGTCTTCCTCCATTTTTTCTATGTTGGTGATCAAAAGCAGAACCTATTCTCATGTGCAAGAGAAACAGACAAACCAGCATCTGGTATGACCCCATCACAGCCACAAGCATATGACTGTGTGAGAGTGGGCAAGAAAGAAGGCAGCACCTTCTATCCAGAGAAATCAGAGAGAGGAAATGTGATCTCCGTTATAGCATTTAAGCCTCTCAAAGTTCTGGAAATATGTGCCATCATGTCCCAATTCCCCATAATCATTCCTGACATTTTAAATGTCCCCTTCCTGACAGCTTTATCCCTATTCTGCCTCTCATGTTAGTATGTCGAGACTCTCATTCATCTTTAAAAGCCCACCTCAAGTATATATCCTTCAACAAGTCTTTCCAGATATCCATCCAATGCCCCCCAACATTGGGGCCTGTCTTGCCCTCTTTGGATTTCTGTCATATTACATCACTTAGCTAGCAAAGCCATTCCTGTATTATAATTTTGTAACTCTTGGAAGGAAAGAATGATGAGTTGGTTGCCTGCTATAACTTCTAAATAGTTTTTTGCTACTCTGACTCACAGTCCCAATATCAACCGATCCCTTGTCTACATGGTCTCACTCTCTTTTGAGTCTTGGCAAAACTCGGGCTTTTATAATAGCTTCCCACAAGAAGTCTGGTCCCAACAAGCCTAAGAATGGTCTATGCCAATGCTTCCATTCACAGTTAGCAGGACCTTTAGGATGCACACCGATGTCTCCAGGAACAAGACACAGGCAGGAGCTAGGTCCCCTCCCCAACCACATGGGATGCTGCAATGTAAACATGTCTTGACTGATAATCTACAATACACACAGACCTGTATTCGTGAGCATGCATACTAAAAGTTCATGCTTCATGAGCTGGTGAAGCACCATCTCTCTGTTCTTTGAGGCTCTCAAGGGTTACTTGAGCCAAATGTGACATTTTATCAGCAGCAAAATCCAGCCAATCTTCTAGTTGGAGTCAGGCAACCAAATCCTCTGATAATCAGCTACATGTAGGACTTAACCAGAGCCCTAAGTAAGCTGAAGGCACTACCAGAAAGAAGTGTAAGGCTCTGGGGTTTGCTGGATCCTCAGACCTCATTCATTCAAGGGCAATAGTGCCTTGTTGATTGCGCTAGCCAATCCATGCCTCTTGAATGCCCTTCATTTTACCAATAAACATTTATTTCTAACATATCCTGTGCTGATCAACAAAATCTCTAGACATAGATTTAGATATGGACAGCTGACCGCTTGTCATAACTTTGCCTTTGAACTGCTGGCTCCTCGCCATCAGCATCTCGCAAATGTTACCCTCTGCAGTGTGTATTCTTTTCCAGGGCACGTCAAATGTTACCTGTTCCCAGGGTATGGGTAAAATCAACTTACACACATATAGCACAGGGTTTAAATAGGAATGTTCTAAAGTAAATTATAGACACACAAGTTAATGAATTCTTTGTCCCTACTCCATTTCCTCCCTCCACCCTCTCCCTTGTCCGTCTCCCCTACCTCCTCTGTTTCTCTCTCTCTCCCCCCCCCTCCCTCTTGCTCTGTTTCTCTTGGTAGTCTGTACTGAAGAGTGATGGAGTCATAGGAAAGGATCATGTCTTGGAGTGCAGTGCATTTCACTAAAAATTACAGTCTGCAGACAGTTCTATTCTCCTAAATCCCTCTCAGCCACACTGCCACCCATGGGTCTCTTCCTGGATCCTCCTTTGTTTTTGTTTTTATTCATGAGAGACACACACAGAGAGAGAGGCAGAGACACAGGCAGAGAGAGAAGCAGGCTCCGTGCAGGGAGCCCGACGTGGTACTCGATCCCGGATCTCCAGGATCACACCCCGGGCTGAAGGCGGCACTAAACCGCTGCGCCACGGGGGCTGCCCTGGATCCTCCTTTGGAGGGACTGTTGCCTCCTTTGGGAAATTTCAAATGACTTTCCTGTAGAATTCGGCCTCCTAACACAGCACTCCTAACTTGCAAACCCAAACACCAAGATTTTTAGGAAAACACAGGCTCTTGCAAGGTACAGAACCTGGCCTCATTCAAAGGCTATTTGTGGAACATCTTTAATGCCTTAAACGTGTCCTGGCAGCCTCCACCTGTCCCCACCCACCTCCTATGTAATTTTTCTGAGCATTTCTCCCAAACAAATACAGTGTTCTCCTCAGGAAGAATGTTGGTAAATAAAATTCTCTCAGCACTATAGATATAAGAATGAGAAATCATTCTTAATTACTAAAATCTCAAGCAAAATCCAAAATGCATTTTTTTTCCCAGATACATTCTCACTATTCTTCACCTTTATGGAAGGTATTTACTTGTGATGTGAATATAATATAAATATTCCAGGGCTTTCATGCATTAGATTTTTTGGTCTATAATCCACATGCCTTCTTCATTTTTTTTTTTAAATCTCAGCTTTACTGAGGTATAAATGATAACGTAGGATAATTAAAGTTGTACATCATGATGATTGGATACACATATACACTGTGAAAGGATTCCCCCATCTAGTTAATTAACACAGACTTCACCTCACATATTTTTTTTCCTGTGAGAACATTTGAGTTCTATTCTCTTAGCAAACCTCAGTTGTACACTAGTGTTATCAACTATAGTTCCCACGTTTTACATTAAATTCTCAGGCTTCATTCATCTTATATCTGAAAGCTTTACCCTTTTACCAACCTTTCCTTATTCTGTCCCCTACCAGCTCCTAGCAACCACTTTTCAACTCTATGAATTTGACTTTCTTGTTTGTTTGTTTAGGTTCCACATGTAAGCAATACCATGCAGTATTGGTTTCTCCCTTTCTGGCTGATTTCACTTAGGATAATGCACTCAAGATCCAGATCCACCCACAAATGGATTTCTTTCTTTGTCATGGTTGAATAATATTCCATTATATGCAAACATATCTTCCATGTCTTTATCCATTCATCTGTTGGTGGATATTTAGGTGTTTCCATGTCTCTGTTCTTGTGAATAATGCTGATGTGAACATGGGAGTACAGATACATCCTCGATTTCTGTTGCCCTTTCCTTTGGATATCTGTCCCAAAGTAGGGTTGCCAGATCATCCCCTTCACCTCCTTTTGTAGTCCGTGACTTGAAGCATTTAGAGTTGTAGTGCTCAGCCCATGGTGATTAGAATAACTTGGAGCAATTTTGAAACTACCCAGGCACATCTCCAGATCTTCTAAGTCAGCATCTGTGGGGCCACACCAAGAATCTGTGTTTTATAAAACCAACTCCACAAGGAATTCTGGTGCCAAGCCCTGATTAAGCCCATGGCCAAGTGCATTGCCACCAAGGAACTTTATGATTTTCTTTCTCTGCGCACCGCAATACTGCTTCCTGAGGTGAGGTCGAGACTTGAGGCTTCTGGTGACCTTACATACAACTCTCTCATTTGATCCTTTAGTAACTTCCACATTTGTGCTCATCTGCACATTTGGTGGTCATAGCACTGGAAGTCCCTCTGATTTCATTCCTGCCCCCACACCCCATCAGGGAGCTGGTCAGCCCCTTCCTACTCAGAGGGACTCATGAACCTGTCTGCTCCTGGGCCTCTGGTCCCTAATGTTAACCTTAGCTGCCCCCCACCCCTTGGACACATGAGTGGAACGCTGTACTGTGACTGTGTAAGCCGCTAGCTGTTGCCTGCATGGACTATGGGGATTCCAGCCTTCAAGTTTTCTTTCAGCACCAGATCTGGTGACTCCTCCTCCGTGAGCACCTCCCACACACATGATGAAGAACGAAGTTTAGCATGTTCTTTTTTCCAAGGCTGACCCCCTTGTTCCAGTCCTAGCATCCCAGTTCCCCTTACCAGCCGAGGCCCAGAGCTCAGCCCTCAGCCCTCAGGTGGTCGTTAGGGTGATGGCATACTGTCACACTGATGTGGGTGTCACCTCACATGTTAAATGTGTCCCCATCGGTGGGGAGCCAGCCCAAAGGAGGGGCACAAGTTCAGACCCTGGACCTGGAGCCAGACTGATTTGGGTTCAAATCCCAGTTCTGTCACTTAAAGTGCTGTGGCCTTGGGCTGACAACCACACCTGAGATCCCATTTGCTCTCGATAAAATGGACATAATACAATAAAACTGCCTCAGGAGTCAAATGGAATTAAATAAGATGGCATCAGGTCCCTGTGTTGGGCACATAGCACATTCCTCCTCTGGCTTCCCTCCACAAAGGAGGACCAAGTCCTCATCACACTCTTGCCTTTTTATCTTCCTTCTTCAAACAAGGGCACAAATAATAATTATTGGGAGAGCTTCATTTCCGCCCCTAGAGCTAACCATTTTAAATCTCTCAACTTTATCTTTCCTGTCTTCCCCTTTTCTCAGTGACTTCTCTCAATCTCTCTGTTGGTGTGGACTCAGGTGAGGCCAGGGCAGTGACTAGGAGGAGTTCAAGGAGGTCCCCACTCCTACACAATCCTGAGAGTGTGTGCTTCCTTCAATCCAGCACACTAGACATCTCACTCTCATCCTGCCCTGCTGGGGTTCACTCCCTCCATCCCTACTTGCTGCACCCAGGACAACCATTTCCTTTCTCCTGGTAGTTTAGATATAGCTTAGATTAGTTAACAGTAGAGTTTAGGCACCTTTTCTCACTGGGGTAAATGTAAAAAGTACAGGTTCTCGGAGCCCCATCCCCGACCTTTGAAAGCTGTTCAGCCTCTGGCTGCACATTAGACCCACTGGAAGCCTAGACTCCCACCTCCAGGGGTTCTGGTTCAACTGACCTGGGGTGGGGCCAAGTGAGTAATTTAAAAAAAAAACCTCTCAGGTGCTTCTTATTGATGACGAGGGTGAAATCACTAGAATAGGATCAAAGAATATGCTCCCATGTAATTTTTATACTCACTACAGCTTAAAAACTCACTGGCATCTTGTTAAGCACTCCAGCTCTGCAGTCAGACTCAAGGTTCAGATCCTGACTCTCTCAAACTTGCTCCCATACTACCTTGAGTAAGGTACTTAACCACTTCTTCACCTATAAAATGACAATAGCAACAGTTTCTGCCCCAGAAGCATTTATGGAATTAAATAAGACTTAAAAAGCACTTACTTAGGATAACACGAGGCACATAGCAAATCTCATTAGGTAGTGGCCATTATTATTATTAGCATGTTATTTGCATTTTAAGCATTTATTTGGCTCTTACTGTGGGCAAGCAGTGTTGTGAGTATGTGTGTGTGTGTATAAATTTACAAATGACATAATTTTGGTCCAGTTACCTAATACCTCTGTGCTGAAATTATAAATGGCATCTATAGGCTAAGTATATCATGAGGATTCAATGAAATATTCCATGTAAAGTGTTTAACAGAGTCCAGGTACATAATAAATGACCAATACATTTCAGATGTTATGACTACAAAGAGAACTTCAATAAAAGTTGTAGTATTTTTAATACAATTATCATTCAAGGAAATGGTCCAACTTGGCTTTCTAAATGAAGCCATGTGTCTTACTCATATTTGTTTCTCCAGCTTTTAGCACAGTGGCTGGTACCCATCAGGGGTTCAGTGAAGGTTTCTCAAACGTAGGAATGAATGAATGGCCAGGGAATTTGTATTTGCCTTCACTCTCACTGATCTTTCTCGTGTCCCAAGATTGTGAAAACCCCACTGGCCATGGGCCATTCATTCTGTTTCCAGATGCTGCCAAACTGCCCACAGCTCTAATCAAGAGCAGACCTGATTTATGCTGCCTGTGGAGTGAGCCAGGGAGGTGGAATCCTCCACCGCTGATTTGTTTATCGCTGAGTCCTTGAAAATTGAATAGGGAGGGAGAGGGAGGTATGAAGAATGAATTAAGAGCTACTCCCCATCACATTTGATAAGAGGGCCTTTCACTCTGGCACAATATGGCTTTGTGTTGTTGTTAATATGAAAATTCTACAAATGTTGCAAAAACACATGGCAAGTCCCATGCCTGTGTCTTCTACCTGAAGGCCACCAGAGCCCTGACAATGATGGAGGACAAGCTGCCTGGATTTCAGGGACTCAATTAATGAGCTGTTGTGGGCTGTGCTGTAACTCTGTAATACTCCTCAGTGAATGAATGACTACAGTATATAAAGCAGAATGCGTTTGCCCCATTTAGTGGATATTGATGAAAGGGTTTGTTTTAAAACATTCAAGCTAACTTGGTTCTTTGTTTTATTTATTCTTATCCGGACATTAATTGAAAGCCCAACAGCTCAGAGAGATTGCATTAACTTGATCGCCCTCTACCGGCCATGCAATGGAGTACATACCTGTTTTTGACCAGGTCCTACAAAAACTACAGCTATTTTTAGAAAGCACTGGGCTTTGAAACTCCAAAATGATTTCTACAGGTCAATTATGAGTATAGTAGAGAGACTCAGCTACACTAAACCCCAAACTGTCTGCCTTATTTTGGAATATTCCGCTTCCTGAAAGGAGATGATCTAATTTTATATATTTGGTGACTAAGGAAGAAACCATGGCCAGGAGCCAGGAGACCTGAGTTCATCGAAGTCTGTCTTCTCATCTGTGAAAAGAACAGGTTGAGGTAAGACAAGCCCAAGGATCCTTTTGAGTCTCTCCAACTGCTGTGGTATAGATGGCACACCACGTACCCTGAGGTCTACTCCTTATTCTCATTTTTACTCTTGCTGTAAGGTAAAAAAGGAGGGTATGGGATCTCTAGGGCTCCTTTGAATTCTGACGTGTTATGACCAAGTCATACTAAGCCTCAGCACATATATAAGTGATGGGGAGAAATTCTCAGAAGGATGAGTCCAGTTAAAATCATTTATGTTTTTGTTTTTGTTTTCCTATGAATAGTCTCAGGGAAATTGGAGACACACATCTTTGTCAATGAAATGACTGTCTCCACATAAACAGTTTGAATAAACTCTAACAATTGTATCATGTAGAAAATAGGGGAGGGGAAAAAATCCAGACACTAGATTCTAGTAGCAGGTTTTCATCAATTGAAAAAATGAAGTAAAGAGGCCCTTCAAGTTCATGGGGGATTAGCCACCTCTGAGTATCTAGATATTTGGAACAAAGCTGGACTCCTTCCCTCTGCAAAGCAGACCTGCAATGTGATCGACAGGCAACCTTTTGCTTTTCTCCATTTGTGCTGGATTTCCCAGCTCCCAGTCACCGTTCAGAGGAGACGTTAGCTCAGGCAAGGTGAGTGTGGTGTGATCCTCCAACCCCAAAACAAATGCTGAGAGCATTTAAGAAAGTCAGAGCAAGGCAATGCTGGAAGGAGGTCTTTTTCTACCACAAGGAAAACAAAAAATGCCACTTAAATCAACATAAAACTGGTGGACCTTTCCGTGTCTGGTCTGGATAAAATTCAGCAAGTTACAAGAATTAAAAGCAAAAATCATAGCTTCCTTACATCTGATTAGCCATTTATTCAACCAGGCACTTTCAAATGTGTACTCTCATTTGCTTCTTAAAACAACACAAGAAGGGGCGGACAGGGGCATTACTAGGCCCATTTTGTAGATGAAACTCAAGAGTGTACATATCTTGTCTATAAAGATCAAATCACACAAATAATAAGTACTACTTTTAGATAGAGACTTTCTTTTTTTAAAAAAGGTTTGGCTTGGGGATCCCTGGGTGGCTCAGTGGTTTAGCACCTTTGGCACAGAGCATGGTCCTGGAGTCCTGGGATCTAGTCCCTGGAGTCCTGGGATCCCACATCGGGCTTCCTGCATGGAGCCTGCTTCTCCCTCTGACTGCGTCTCTGTCTCTGTCTCTGTCTCTCTCTCTGTGTGTGTCTCTCATGAATAAATATATAAAATCTAAAAAAGAAAAAAAAGGTTTGACTTATTTATTTGAGAAAGAGAGAGAGCAAGTGAGCATGAGCAGTGGGGAGCTGCAGAGGGAGAGGGAGAAGCAAGCTCCCCTCTGAGCAGGGAGCCTGACACAGAGACAGGGCTCGATCCCAGGACTCTAGGATCAGGACCTCAGCCAAAGGCAGACATTTAACCAACTTAGCCTACCCAGGTGCCCCTATTTTAAGATATTTAAAATCATTGTTTTAATAAATTTGTTTAGAAAAACATGCAAGTCATTCTAAGGATGTTAGGGTTAAACGTATGTATGCATGCATGAATGCATCTCCCATTTCCAAGGAGAGCAAAAAAGGAAATAAACCATGGATTACCAGGGGCAAACTAGAGCAATGGAGCTGGAAGAGGAAGTCTTTCAGTTTGATTGTGCACTGACTTTTTCAAAACAAGAGTTCTATTCAACGTGAAGATCACCCGGAACATTGTCTGAGTGCCTAAAAGGCACTGAGTGGGAAACACAGCTTCCCTTCCAAATTCTCTGCCTGGTTGGGGAAAAAGCTATGCAGATGAATGCAGATGAAGTCCTGTTCTCTAGGATGCTGGTGAACCAAATGGCAGCTCCTGTTCCTCAGGGTGGGAAAATAACGGAGAGGAAGCTACATGAAGGTCACATCCAATCCCACAAACAAATCTTTAAAAAATCTACCAGCTCTAGTTCAAAATATGTCCCAAATCTCATCAATCTCTCTATCTTCACTATTACCATACCAGACCTGTGGTCTAAAAGCTGAGAATAGGACCACTGAAGGTATGTTTCATGACTTTTTGGTGGCCAATGTCAGAGACAGGAGCATCAAAGAGGGCTCCTCTTCTGATCTATTAAAAAATTGAGACCTTGTTCTTGTTGTCTCTGGAATCAGAAGGCAACACATCCCATGTCTCCTTTGATGTCAAGCCCACAAAGTTTTATCTACAACAGGCTTATGTAGGAGCTCATATAACTATGTGTTCAAACCTCCTCAATCTCACCCACATGGCTACTCTGCAAGTACAAAGCTTAAAATACATCAGACTACACATCAGTGTGAGTCCAGTTGGAAAAACTGAGACATCAGCGTGATCTCTGTGTAAGCATGTGACAAAATCTCTACGAACAGTCATACTTCTCATCTGGATATGAGCTCTCCTTCCTCTGAATCCCCATAACCTTTCTTGCATCTCTCTGATAGTATCTTTGCATTTGCTTTCTCTGTCTATTGAACTTTAAGCTCTGGTGGGTAGAAAACACATATGATCATGTCTCTTACTCTGCCCAGCAGTTGGATACAGGGTCTATGGAGTCTGACAAGACCTGTCCCAGAAAGCTGGTTCTCCCAACTGTAGAACCTGGAGCACTTAATTAACCACTCTGAGATTCGATTCCAACAGCAAAATGGTGACTGTAAAAATCAAATGAGCTAATTAATACGTGTAAACTACCTAACCAATGCCTCATCCCTGTTGGGCTTCCAGGAGGTAAAATCTAAGATGGGTATTTGGGTGCCTAGGGTTTCACTGAAGGAGACGTCTCAGGAAGGAGGGAAAGCTAAGCCTAAATCTAGATCCAGCCTGATCTTAAAGGGGGGCGCGGGAGCAGAAGCTGCAGCAAAGATTTGGATCTAACTTAAAATGGACTCTGTGCTTTGTAGCACACACTGTCCCCTCCACCCCACCCCACATCCAAGCCCTTCATGTCTATCAGTCATTGGCTACAGGCTGGCCCCTTGAGGGCAGAGAAGACAGAGCCTCTTCTCCATGGCCAGATAACTCCCATTTGGCTGAGGACAATTCTCTGGAGAAGAGGGCACCTGTGGGCTTGACAGTGGCCAATATTCACAGCAACTGTAGAAGAGAAATCTGGGCAGGACACCAACAGCACCCACTACACTATTATTATCATATTTATATCATGCCATGTCTAGATCTGTGCTTTTGATATGACAGGCACTCAATAAATGGTTATTAAACTGAATTAAGTTAAAGGTTCCAAATTATGGAGAGAATGCCAGACCAGCATGAGTCACTCAAGCCTCATCCATGGGTCCAAGAGCTGTGGAGGCAGCTCTCAACATTTCTCCCCTTCATTGGCCCTCATCATTATCAAGACTATACAAGGTTGTAGCATGTCCTAAAGTTCCTGGGCACCCTGATGATGTTTGAAGCTAACTTAACTGTGAAATTCCTTGCTTTACTTGTTTCAGAGATTTTCTGGCATTAATTACACCTATGCTTACATCCAAATATTTCATTGTGATGCAGATTATACTTGTAAGTGCATGAATTATTCTTCGAAGGCAAAAGGAATTAATAATGTTTCACCACTCACTGTGACATGTTTCCAAGCACGTAAGTGACAGATGCGGTTTTAAATGGTGCACTTTCTCTTCTCCTTGACATGCAAGGACCCAGATTTAAAGAGATAGAAGATGTAAAGGCATTGCCTTCTGGATCTACTGATGTCATGCTTGGATTTCCATCTCCATCAGCAAATGCATGAATAAGTAATGTGCTCAGGTCCCAATACCTGCTCAGATTAGATTGTTATCAGCAGCCTTACACTCTGAAACACCATTAAAACAAATCCCGAGACACCCAGGAGTGAAGAGGAGGGGGGAGCTGGGTTGGTCATCAATACAAGAGGGGGAAAGCATTTTGTAAACTGTGAGGTGCTTTATAAAGGTCAGTTATTAGTATTAATTCTTTTATGTCCACCTTATGTTCAGTGCTCTCCGAATCCCTTAACCCCACATTTCCTACTGAATTAATGAGCCCCTGGCAGATATTTTGCTTCTGTTCCAGAGCCTACGGACAAATAAAAAAGAGCCCAACCAGGCTGAGTGACCAGCTCTTTCCATACATTTTCACTGATACTCTATATTGGTAGAGATCAAAAGGAATTAAGAGAATAAGTCCCAGCTAGTGCTAGGAGAGCCTTAATAGTGATTAGCCTTTAGGTATCATATGGAAAGGGCACGAAGATTCCAGGCACAATCATCACCATCATAAGGTCAAGGAGATTAATCCCCAACAACCAGGTGTTGAGTCTGGGAAACAAGTAGTTACCTACCACTCTGATTCACCAGATTTCATTTTGGTGCTGTCAGGACCACAAGGTATTTGAGAAAGGAAGAAAAAGAAAAAAAATACCCACTATTTGGCATAGATAACTCATAAAATAATTAATTAATCCCTCAATTATATATACCTGAAAATTCATAGTAGTGGAAAAAATGGGGCAGGGAGGGCAGACTCTGAAAGGGCAAACAGTTGAGCTCTACGGTAGGGGATGGCTAACTATTGGGTAAATCTGGCCCTTTGTTTTTGTAAATAAAGTTTTATTGGAACATGGCAATATCCATTCATTTACATATTCTCTGTGACTGCTTTTACTCTACAACAGCAGATCAGAGTAGGTGAGACAGAGACCATCTTGGCTCACAAAGCCAAAAATATATTCACTATCCAGCCCTTTACAGAAAATGTTTGCTAAATCCTTGCTCTAAATTAAATACTGGCTCTATCACTTATTAGTTGTTGTTACCTTAAGTGAGTTCTTCAGTCTCATCATGAGGAAACTAACACTACCTACTGCATAGGGTTGATATGAGGATTGAATGAATTAAGAAATTCAAGGCACCTAGAAAAGGGACTAAAATATGCCAATGAATCAATCACTTAGCCATTATTATTATAAATAGCAAGATTAAACCTCCTCCTTCTCCCCATATATGTCATTGGTTCTTCTGCCAAAAGAACCATCTAGACACTTTGCTGCACTTTCTCATATACAGATTTGGGATGTCTTTCAGACACTTACTATGAATGCAGACAGATCACCCTCTAGGTATTCCATAACAACCATTCGGAGAGGAAATTCATTTCTTTTCCTTTTCTTGCTTTATTTGCAAAAGAGGACTCCAGGCCAAAGCTCATGCAGAGAGATCTGAAACCCCCTTCCTCTGTCTGCTACTAAAATATTCAATCACCAGTCGAACAACCACTAAAATGACGGTTTGCTTTTCCAACTAATAGTGTCTCTTCTCACCTTTAAAATTAGTCAGCGCTCTGAAGATATTGTATAATGGAGGGACTTAAAACACCAAGCCTGAATTCCTAAGAGTTTATTGGTGTGTAAGGATTAGCTGCTCAAGATGCACAGAGGGCCCAGCCTCTGTAAAGTCCAAAAGCAAGGGGGGGGGGGGACGTAAACTTAGTACTAGCTGTGAATGACCCACCTCCTTAAAAACACAGATGGAGGAGTAAATGGCTTTCTCTTCCTCCCTATCTCCTTTCCTTCTTTCCTCCCTTCTCCTTTTCCTCCTCCCTCACCTCCCCCTGTTCCTCCTCCTCCTCCTTGTTCTACTTACACCTCTCTCTCTCTCTTTCTTCCTCCCTCTCCTTCTGGCACTGTTCAATAATAAAAAGATCAGTGTCGTATATAAAAAAAATTATACTGATACCCATATGTGCCCTGGGAACCACAGAAAAAAACCCTGAGGTATAATTCCTGTCCTTGGCAGTTAATAATACCCTTGGGAAGACAAGACAAATCCATGAAAACTTAAATAGCAATTAATGAGTTCAATGACAGTACAAGACAACAATAGGAAAGATACTGCCATGTAATAAGTAATTAGCTGCTAAACTCTTTCTTTAGATAGTGAACATTATAGAAATTTCAGAAGAGAATAAGATCCACATGACATGTGAATTTGTTAACCAAAACAGGAGAGAATGGCCCTCCTACTTCCTCCTACTGAAGGAGGATGAAATGCCAAAGTTAAATATGTATTTACATTTCAAGTGAGTAATTTAAGGTGTTTTAGTTTAAAATGAGCATTAATTAACTAGCTTCCCTGGCTAACAATGTGTGTTCACCAGCCACTGAACACTGTTTTCTAACTTCCGTTGTAATGTTTTTGGACCAATGTAGGTTGGACCAAGACAGGGAGATAGAAATCAGGATGCATGGTATGGACAAGCTTCAAGAAGAGGACAGCTCTCATAGCCACAGCAAGAAGGGATGAGATCCTGAACAGTGTCAAAGCTGACAGAACACAGCAGAAAGCAGGAGACAGCCTCCCCTGAGTCAACATAAATGAGCACATGTGGCTGAATTCTAGAACATTCTAGAAAGATCAAGCTGAAACCTTGTGAGTGAGGCTCCTGAATGAAGCTTCTCTATTACATTTACTAATTCATGTAAGCATCCTTATTTCCCAGTGTGGGGAAGTTTATTCCCAGATGTGTCACCAAATTCAAGTTTAACCACCTACCCAGACTCTGCCTTTTGGACCAATGAAGTTCTAATTTGGGTGCTTCAATGATCTGCTCACATAAACTCCATAGTACATTGGTGAAGAATGTGTCTCCAAAACCAAACTGTGCAATCAAGTCCCACGTCTGCCACTTGAGGAAGATGCTTACCCCAATGGGGAGGATGATAACTACTGAACTCACTAGGGCCAAATGAAGTCATATACCTGAAGCTTCTAAAACCATCCTTGGGAAACTGGATGGCTCAGTAGGTTAAGTGTCTGCCTTCAGCCCAGGTAATGATTCAGGGGTCCTGGGATCCAGCCCTGCATTGGGTTCCCTGCTCAGCAGGAAGTCTGCCTCTTCCTTTCCCTCTCCCCCTCCCCATGTTCATGCTCTCTCTCTCTCTCTCTCTCTCATAAATAAATAAATAAATAAATAAATAAATAAATAAATAAATAAATAAATAAATTCATCCTTGGTACAGAGCACCTAGTAAGCATAAGCTGCCTTACCCTTATCACTGAATTCCTCTGTTACTTAACCTGCCAGCTGCAGGGGTATCCCTGCCTCCTTCGCTGAGACTAACACAGGCCCTACAAAGGTGGATATATCAAGTCAGAGTCTATTTGGTAGTCCTTCTGGCCCTATGGGTATCTTACTCCAACCCTGGTTCCACCCAGAGGAACTAATTATAGCCACTTGATTCTTTCTCCTTCCACCTATCAGATCCTGGTTTCAAAGTACCCCATTTTGTCTGGTAGATGCCCTTCATGTTGACCGATGTCAGCCACTCTTAGACCTGGACCTTGTCTTTGCATCCCAGCTTCTTCCTGCTGCTGGGTCCCTCTGATGCTGTACTCTGCCTCCCCACCCGGGGATCTGGTGGATGGCAGGACTGCTTGGGTGATGACTGCCTGTCGTCTACCTGGATATCTTCCACTGTCCTGTTGAAGCCTCCCCCCATCATCTCCTGTGCCTCCAAGAATCTGATTGGTTTTCACATCTTTGCATCTGTGGTTTGGCATCTAATCTACTCAAGTACAGTTATCTTTTCCTATGATAGGTAACCTTGAAAGGCTAGGTCACCAACTGTTCTGCAGACAGTATGGCAAAGTCACTAAGTTTCTTCCAAGCATTCTCAAAGGATTCACCTTCTCTACCTCATCTCTGGTTCAGATGGTCTGATGAAATGAGAAGACAAAGAAGACATTCAGAGCTCCTTTCAATTCTGCTATTATCGGCATCAGCATTAAGATAGGGAGAAGACACAAATAGGATGGGATGTTGCCTCCAAAAATATGACAGCTGCTGGAGCACACAAACTAGGGCCTGACCACAGCGTGCACACAGAACAAAGTTTCTCAGTAACTCTTACCTAAATCACTCAACAGAGCTTAGGTATATGAAGCCATGAACCCATTCCACAATCCTCACTAGAAAGAGACCTTCGTGGAAAATGAGCAAGAATTGCAGCCTCTTGGTAGACATCCTGAAGAAATCACATAAAGGGGGAATAAACTGAGGGCATTTTGGCCATCTTACATACAAATACACACACACACACACACACACGTATACACAGTAGTACATCTAGGCAAAATAAAATGCTGTGTATTAACTTGCAATCACTTTTGAGGCATCAGGTCTACCACCACTGATGGCTCAGCACACAAAGTACACATCGTGTTGCAAAAACAAAGACTCTCTTCCCAGCAGTACTCTTGCCCCTGCCATACACCTATGTTGCCCTCCCATCCAACATTCTCCAGGAGCCTGTAGGTGTAAAGCTGCTCACTGGGAGCCTTGATCCTCTCACTCCTCCCTGACCTCTCAGGTACATCTCAGGACATAGTAATTACCATCCTAGCACTGAGATCAGCAAGCCCACATCTCTTCCACAAATATACTTCTTACTGCCTTTTATTCTGTAGCAAACAGCACCTTATGCACCCCTCAATCAAAACTACCCCAATAGCTGTTCATGTGGCTTGGACAGGGAGAAGAATAAGTAAAAAAAAAAAAAAATGCCAGACAAATGCACCATGAAGTCAAATTTTTACAAAGAACCCAGATGCTGGGGACATCCACAGATAATGGAGTGAGGCAAGGGAGGCAGAACTCAGCCACTGAGCTGAATAATATTTCACTGCAATATTTCTAAAAATCAAAGCTAATGCAAAAAATCCATTGTGAACAGAATATCCAAATTTTAAATAAGAACGGAATTCAATGGCACCGTGAGGAACCACCTTTGCAGCCTAAGACAAAAGGAAAAATCAGTAACGCTGATCCTGTCTTTATTAAAAATGTAGAGTTATTTCATCCATTGTGGGTTTTTTTTCTTCCTGCACCAATTTTGATCTCTTAAAAATATTTCATTAAGGTATGACCTACCTTGATTTCAGAAGTTTTTAACACCTCTGCCCTTCACTCTGCACCCCAGGCAAGCTTCTCATTCAGCTTACCCTCATCCTTGCCCTTCTTCAAATTACTGAGAATCCTCAGATCACTAAGAAAAACAAGGGTACTGGCTTCTGATACAGCCTTCTGGAATATTACCCACTTTGTTAAAATATTTAAAAAACAAAACAAAAAACAAGCAAATAAAAACAGAGGCCCCAGAATTAGTACACTGTAAGAGAGGCCAATTCCCAATTAAGTATAAGGTAGGTTAAACATTCCCCTTGAGTTCAAATGCCATGGATCTTACTCAAGACAGATTATTACTCAAAGCCCCAAATTTAACATTAATTGATCCATTTCTCTTACATGATGGGTCTTGTTTTGCAAAGTCCTTTTTTTTTAAAGATTTTATGTATTTATTCATGATAGGCATAGAGAGAGAGAGAGAGAGAGAGAGAGAGAGAGAGGCAGAGATACAGGCAGAGGGAAAAGTAGGCTCCATGACAGGAGCCTGACACAGGACTCGATCCCGGGACTCTAGGATCACGTCCTCGGCCAAAGGCAGGTGCCAAACCGCTGAGCCACCCAGGGATCCCCCTGCAAAGTCCTTTTTAATTGGTGATTCAGTCTTTGCACCATCAAAGACATTACTTCTCCCCACCCCTGACCAAGCCCTGAATATTGAAAAATGTTTTTTTCTAGACACTTATTAATACAGTATATCAATACGATTCTGTCCACCCTTTAATAGGCCAAGATATCTATAGTTGCCAATCTCATCTCTGTTTGATGGGAGATAGCCGGTGACTGTCAGGCTGACAATTGTGAGCTGTCACAATTGTGATCAAAGGCAGAGAGAGATAGATTGTGTGGCTTCATCACAGAGTCAAACTTTGTCACATATTTCAAAATGTGGGGAATTCTCAAGAATAGTTATGAGTTTTTTTTTCTAAAGATTTTATTTATTTATTTGAGACAGACTGAGAGAGTTCATGAGAGAGAGAGAGAGAGAGAGAGAGAGAGAGAGAGAGAGAGATAAGGCAGGGGGTCAGAGGGGCAGAGGGAGAGGGAGCAGCAGGCTTCTGCTGAGCAGGGAGCTCAACGCAGGGCTCAATCCCATGACCCTGGGACCCTAGGTCCATGATTTAAACCAAATCTTTAAAAAAAAAAAAAAGATTTCAGGCAGCCCAGGTGGCTCAATGGTTTAGCGCCGCCTGCAGCCCAGGGTGTGATCCTGGAGACCTGAGATTGAGTCCTACATCGGGCTCCTTGCATGGAGCCTGCTACTCCCTCTGCCTGTGTCTCTGCCTCTCTCTCTCTCTCTCTGTGTTTCTCATGAATAAATAAATAAATCTTTAAAAAAAAAGATTTCATTTATTTATTCATGAAAGATAGAGAGAGAGGCAGAGATACAGGCAGAGGGAGAGCAGGCTTCCTACAGAGAGCCTGATGTGGGACTCGATCCCAGGACCCAGGAATCATGCCTTGAGCCAAAGGCCGGCCCTCAACTACTAGCCATCCTAGGCGCCTTCAAAGGCAGATGCTTAACCGACTGAGCCACCCTGGTGCCCCTACTTATGATGAAGTATTAATTAAAAGGAATGACATAAGAAATGGTACATATGCTATGTTTTGGCCTAGGTTTACAGAAAGAAAATAAATAAGTAAAAAGAAAAGTAGCCTGGTGTACTAGGAATAGGATTACAGATCATTTGTTTAAAAACCATGTGGTATTTCCATTTAAAGATGAAAAAGAATCCAGATCTCATTACCAAATTCCTGGTCTTGCTGGGGCCTGAGGAGCCCCCAAGTAGATCTCTATTACATTGAAAACAAATCAGCTGAGGGAGAGGGACTGAAAGAGACTGTTAGAATAATAAATTTCTGAGCAAATATTCATGAAATAGAAGGCTCATGAATATATGGTAAGCAGGCCAAGGGGTTAAAGGCCAGTGGCTGAAGCTTGATATGTCTCCTTAAGAAAATGACACTTTCAGATGCTTTTCAAGATTATCTGCTAGACTATAAGCTCCCTGAGTCCATCCATGTGTTCCAGTATCCAGCAGAATGCCACCCCAGGACAGAAACAATAAATACTTACTGAATAAATGAATGAGTTTTTATTTCATAATCACTGTTTTAACATATGAATGCACTTCAAGAGGCACCAGGACCAGAGAAGCATGCCTCTAAGACAGATACAGGCCTGCCGTGGAAGCACAGCCTTGGGCCCCTGTTGTCAAAATGACATCTTGTCTAGAACAATCATTAAGAGACAGCATGGAGCATCTCTATTTATTTATACCTATTGACCAACAAACCAATGACCTGTGCCACAGACCCTTCCTCTCACCTTTGTCCCCACTGGGCTCTTGGGTCTCCAGTATCCCACCCTGTCACTCCCTTTTAATTTCTTCCTTTTGACTTCCGGGCTCCTTCTCATCCTTCCTGGCTCTCCAACACGCTAGCTTACCTTTTCTAGTCCTGCATTTACCTCCTTTCTTTCACCTCACCCCCTGACACACACACAATTTGGTCCAACTTGCACAGTTTCTTTTTTTTTTTAAGATTTATTTTATTTATTTATTTTATTTTTATATATTTTTTTTATACAAAGAGCACAAACAGACTCCCCGTTGAGCAGGGAATCCAATGTGGGGTTCGATCCCAAGACTCCAGGATCATGACCTGAGCCCCAGGTGGATGCTTAACTGACTGAGCCACCCAGGTACCCCTTGGACGGTTTCTTATACACTTTTTTTTCTTGGTCCTCACAACAATTCTCTTAAGTTGGCAAAGTAAGACTTATCACTGTTCCATTCTAAGGACTGTAAAACTGAGGGTCACAAAAGTTAATTACACAGACCGCAGATCTCAGTAAGTGATATATCCAGGATTCAGAACCAGGCCTTCTTTCCCCAAGTCAAGCCCTTTACCACTACCTTCAGATGAGTATAGGACTCTGTTTTATCACCAAGGACCTCAGCCTTGTAAATAGCATGTGGTTGATTGGAGTCTGACATAAGAAATTACATACCAAGTCATACAGAAAAGTTCAGAAGATACTGGAGAACACAATATCTTCCTCTGCCTCTGGAATAAAACAGTAATTCTTTAGCATGATCTACAAGATTCTCATAATTTGGATTGTCTGACTTTCCAGCTCCTTTTCCACCACTCCCCATTATTCACACAGCCCAGTCATGCGGACCTTATAGGATCCCTCACTTCTATCTTGCTCTGCTCACCCAGCAAATTCCTACTCATCCTTCTAGAGACTGCTTAAGCAAGTACCTTGTGACCGACTCTCCCAATATCACTTGAATTTTTTCTTCTTTAATACATTCCCTGTCTGTCCCAGGAGAGAGTCCATGACCAGATTTTCCTTGCTGTTCCTTAGTGGAGCTGCCTCTCCATCAATGAAAGGTTTTGTGGTAGAAAGAATGAATCAATGAATCAATGAATTTTGTGGTAGAAAGAATGCTGAACTAGGTGCTGGCTCAGTCTAGGGTCCTAGCCATCCATCCATCCATCCATCCATCCATCCATCCACCCATCCATCCAATAGCTATTGATAGAGTACTTCTTATCTATGTGCTCAGCACTATTCCAGGCAATGAAGAGAAAAGGTGAAGCCCTTGTCCTTATAAAATTTTCATTCCAATGAGGGAGTCAGATCAAAACAAAAAAGATAAACACACGATATAATGTTAGTGATAAGTGCCGTGAGCAAAACTGTGGCTATGATACTGCCCGTGTCAACCTGGACAAACCTATTAAATCGCTCTGAAACTCACTGTCATAGTTTATAAAATGGTGTGAATAATATTTGCTCTAAATAACTAGCAATGTTTCTGTGAGGTTCGGGTATGCAGAAATATGGATGCAGTTTTTTGAAAACATACCAAGTATATGCTATTATAATTACTAATTTTGATGTAATGTGGTCTCTATTTACTCTTTCCAATGGCCAATACATGAATAAAAAAGAAATTCATCAGTCGTTTAGATATTTGAAAACGAACAAATGTCTGGCTGACGGCTTCAGTCTTCATCTGAATGTTCAGTTAATATACCGACGTGGTTGGAAAAGTCATGTGCTTGCTGCTGTGCACTTGAAGGCATCAACCTCTAGAATTATTATTTTTCCTTATACTATTGAGATAATGGTAATTTTCCTGTCTAAATGTAAATTTTAAATGGGCATTTTCATGCTCGTCTGGGAAAACAAGCTAAACAGGACTGTCCATCTCATATAAATGTTATTTATACTTCTGTGTAGCTCATTTTTATTTAGGACATATGTGCATGCCAGCAATGTGTGGGAGAACATTAAATCATTCCCCATGAAACTTAGGAGCCAAATTTAATTTTGCAACTGTTTGCAAAATTCTTAAAAAATGGCAACATGATTTTTTTTACAAGCTTTAAAAGGGAGAGTACATGAGAATAAACTATACCCATGCTTTTTTCTAGATTGCACTTGCTAAAGAAGAACCTGACATCCACCATTTTGAAATATGCACAAGAGTGAGGCAAAGATATGGCAAATGAGTGTAAACATTTGCAGTTTCTTGATTTTACTTACCTACTGTTTACAACCATGTGTATACAATACACATCCTCACAGTAATTCTGACAGTAACTATAACACTTAGGTTCCTCTTTTCTCCTCACCTCTGCCATCATACCCTCACTCTTCCTATAAGGTAATTACTGCTCCCAATTTCCTGTGTATCTTTGTAGACTTAATATGTATTTACAAACATACACACCTCTTTTTATATGACTAGTACATTATGCCTATTTGTTTCTTACCAATGTTCTGGAGGTCCCACCAGGTCTCTGTAGTTACAGAGAGGTCCACCATGTATTTTTGCACAGTTGTATGTTATTGTACAATGTGGTTCTACCAGGGTTTATCTTATCAGACTTTATATCATTCCTGGTGGATGGATATTTGGGCTATTTGCAGTGTCTCTATGTTCAAATTATACAACACTGAATATCTTGTATATATTTTCTAGTGCACACGTGTACACACTGCTCTAGGGTGTTCAATGAGAGATACAACTGTGGCTTCAGAGACTCTCACCTTTTTTCTTCATTTAAGTTTTAACAGACACTGCAGACTTGCTCTCCAATAACAGAATATCCATTTATACTCTCACCAACTAGATCCACTCTAGTTAGAGGGCATCACTACGCTATTTAGGGAGGAAGCAGGTGAGGAAGGAGAAGCTGGTGCTCTCTAGTTCTCTGGAGTTACATACATACAGTCAGCAGGTAAATCCTGAAGGAGTGGAAGGGGTTCAGTCTGGCAACAATCCTCCCTTTCCTATTACACTAAAGTTAATTCCTCCATTATGCTATTTGGCCCTTTTATTCCACTCTCAGCTGACCTTAGATTTCTGATATCAGATATCCCGTGGCTTTATATTGCCCTGCTATATGACCCTAATGAAACAGTCCATTGGAATTAACAGCAACTATCATTTATTAAGTGACACACACTTTGCATACACTATGTCAGTTAATCCTTGAAATAGTTCAGTTACATAGATACTTTATGGTCCATGGTTCACAGAGGAGGATATAGTCAAAGAGGTCACATGTATCTACCCAGGGTCACAACATGCATCACATGGTGCAGATATCTGGACCTATGCAAGGTTGGTTCCAATGTGGGCTCTGACACTGAGAGAACCACCAGGCTCCCCTGCAAATCATCACTCCCTCCTAAGACTCTCTATCTCTGCCTCCCTTATGTCAGGCACTGCCTTCTGTCTCGTATTAGTTATTGGTGAGAGTATTTATCTTATCTTTTCAACTATTAGTTTCTTGAATGAAAGATGCATGGCTGAGTCGCCTCAGTCTCCAATGATATTTCAAAAAACACAGTACCTCAAACACAGTAGAAACTTAATACATATACTTTAAATGAAAGATATACCATTCAATCTCATAGCATTTCTTCCCATACAATCCCATATCAATGAATGCCCCCCATGCTGAATCTGACCATGGCCTTCATGGGTCATCTACTCTGGATTTGTCAGAGGGCTGATGACCACATCAGAACCTCCAGACTTGGATCTCTTCTAATGCCATCTCTGTCTTTAGGAACTGTTTGCCTTATGTTCCTTTTCCCTAGGACTCCACTGATGCAGGATCTCATGACTTAATTTGAGTTAATTCATCTCATGCCTTAATTAGAATTTATTTGCCTTAGTGTGGCTGGGTAGCTCAGTTGGTTAAGCATCTGACTCTTGTTTTTGGCTCAGGTCATGATCTCAGGGTCATGAGATCGAGCCCTGTGTCAGACTCTGTGGTCAGCAGGGAGTCTGCTGGGCATTCTCTTTCCCTCTCCATCTGCCCCTCCATCCCCCCACCTACACCCCACATATGCACACTCTCTCAAATAAATCTTTTACAAAAAAAGAACTTATTTGCCTTATCAATTGCAGCTTTTTATAGCTTGCTGACCCCCACCCCTATGCTCTCTTGTCCATCTTTCATGCCATGTCCTCTTGCTTTAGCATTTATCCCCAATTTCCAATCTTTTGGGTCATGCCTTTACTTTGCCTTCCATCTCAGCTGCTGAATGGAAGCTTGATTGGACTGTCTGGCTTCCAGGCCAGCTCTGCCACTGGATACTATCTCCTGAATCACTTTCTATTCCATGCTATCCTACTCAAAGGAGAATCAAACTCTACCCCATAACTAATGCAAGCCCCCCCACACCATATTTCAGCTTAGACCCAGAATCCTGGGCTATGTTTAAGGGGACAGAAATGTGGCCAAGAGGCAATAACCAACAAGGACCATCATTGCCCTATGGAAAGAAGCAACTCTCATGTCAATAAGACTAGATCATCAATTTCCCCTTTGCCTCTCTCCAGTCTACTCATCCCAAAAGCCATGGTCAAGTTCCTCTTCCATGTTGCTTTTCCCAATTTCCCTCTATAATTAATTGAGACCCACATCAGACATCTGATATCCATTTTCCAAACTAATATTTAATTTATATAGTCTCACTCTGCTTCATGTGATTTGAGGTCTGCTTTAATAGACTGAAAGCTTTCTTGAAACAGGGACCATATTGCCACATTCTCCGTAATCACCATAATCAATAAAGCAAATTTATTTAACACTGTGCACAGAAATGCTTTACATGAATTAACTCATGTAAGCCTTATAAGAACCTTAAGAGATTGGTCCTATTATTATCCCCATTTTGCAGACGAGAATACTGAGGCATAGAGAGAGTAATTAACTTGCTCAAGGTCACGTGGATATCAATGTGGTAAAGCAAGTATTCAAGTCTGGGCAGTCTGGTTCTAGAGTAGTCTATGATCTTAACCACTGAGACTTCTTATTCCATGAAATCCCATGATAGTACTGAAAACATTTGAGCACAGAGATATTACACAATAAATACTCACTGGCTACCTGGTATACAATTTGATACTAGTCCTTTCAGCATTCTTACTCTACTCTACAATCATTTTGAGACTCAACTGCATATTGGCCAGTGTCCAATTGTGGAGTAAGAGCTCAGACTGGAAAACAGGATTTGCCCATAAGAGCTATGAAAGTTTTGGAGAAAGCAGATCCGGAAGAAGAGGCTATCCAAACTTGGTTTGGCTGAAGCCAAGAGTTTAGGCTCCAGTTGAGGCAGACATTAAAGTGCACTCTGGTTAAGAAAATGGGCTTTAGAGCAAGGCTACCTGAGCTGGAATCCCAGCTCCATAGAACACCTTTCTTGTGGAGCTACCTTAAAGGCCTGGGAGTTCATTCTTCTCAAGTGCTCAGCACCATATTGGGCAGAGTAGGTACACTACGAGTGTTAACTGCTGTATTGTTCATAACGACTAGAATGGAGAACATCTGGGATCTGGGTTCCTGACTTCCATACGGGACACAGCAAGGGAATGAGGCACAGTGGATATTCTGAATTCAGCATTTTTTCCTGGGACTCTGGCAACTGGAGTCCTTTGGGTTCTAGTGAGCTTAGTCATGGGTAGTAGAATCAAATTTAGGGAGGGCACTGGACCCTAAGCCTGGAGATTCCAAGTTTAATGGTCCCTGTATAATGCCTGTAAAAATTCAGGCACTAGGTACAGGGGGAGGGGCCCCAGGTAAGGATCAAGCCACATACAGAATTCGGTTCAGGAGCAGGTCAAATCCCATAGCTCAGCAGAAGCACAGGACCGGAGCAAGACAGCAGCATGGGTACCTTGGAGCAGAGCCCAGCATATATGGGATGGAACGGCCTAAGTGAGCCCTACCTCCACTCAGGAATCGCCCCGAGAACTCTGAGCAGGCTGAGCTTGCACTAAGAATCTTGTGACACTGGAAGGTAAGCAAAGGCTGGGAGTGAGTCTGGACCTGTTCCATGTTGCATGCGGCTGCCTCACGGCCCTGTCCAGGCCTCACCCGCTGGTGAGCCAGCAGTCTGGTGCCATGCCCTTTGCTGAAGGCAGGTGCGCGGCAGGTGACTGACCCTGGGGAGCGGAAACCAAGCTGTCGGTAGGCAGAGCCCACAGTGCAAAGCTCCACTGCAAGCCTCGCAGCCTCTGGGGCCCCAGCAGTGGGGCGCAGACCTCCGGGCAGGGAGCGTCGATTCACACAGCACGAGAGCCATAACATAGCAGGAGACCCACAGAAGGCTTTTAAATGTCTATTTTTTTAAGTGGTTAGCAAAGCAGGGGAGAAACTGTCAGAGATCCGAAATGAAGAGTTTAATTCAGAGTCAGCAAAGAGGTGAAAGGAAGCAGAAAAGGAAGAGAGTGGAAGAGGCTTGAGGATTTTGGAAGAGAAAAGCAAAGGCTGGTAGCAAGGGGAAAAAGTAACAGCCACATCTCAAAAATGGCTCAAATCAGCACTTGAGAACACTGTTTTCCATTCTACAAATACCTGCTGCTTTTGCAGGCAGGTCATTTGCTCTGCCAGAAAAGCCCACTCTTCCATGCATCTGACAAATTTCTAGGTGTTCTAGAAACACCTAACTCTGGCTCAGGGTTCATCTCCTTTAGACAAAGCCACACTCTCTTTTGGTCTCTGTTTTCATTGTTTGTAATAGTGTATTTCAAAGCCTGATACAATGGATTATGAACTCTGTGCATGGCAGCCACCCACAGTCTTCTGGAGGATGTTTATCTTTCTACCCCCCCCCAGACCCTCAAGACTTTGGTTCCTGGCACATAGTAGGTGCTCAATTGATGATCACTAAAGAAATACATGAATAAAGAATGAATAAAGGAAAAACAGGAAGGAAGGAAGGAACCATGGAGGGAAGAAAGGGAGGGAGGGAGGGAGGGAGGGAGGGAGGGAGGGAGGGAGGGAGGAGGAAGGGAGGGAGGGAGGAGGAAGGGAGGGAGGGAAGGAAGGGAGGGAGGGAAGGAATGGAGGGAGGGAAGGAAGAGAGTGAAGAAAATCCTTTTAGGGCTCTAAGTCCAGAGTGCATAGAGGGGGAGGCAGGAAGTCTATAAACATATCTTAGCATGTCCTAAGAGTCATGTGGACCAAGCTAAGTATTTAACTCACTGGCAAAGTAGCCTAATCAAAGGTTATAAGCAGAATGTTTGAAAAAGCTATCTCCAATGCCCTCTTCCCCCCTACATGTTATTAATCTCATTTATTTGCTCCCTACCTCAAATTAATGTGCCTGTGCCCAGAGATTTGGCATCTATGGCCTCATTCAAAACCAGCAAACCTCAACTTCTCCAAGAAATATTCTTAAAATGACCTCCTACCCAACTCTTTGTTATCTTAGTAATTTTTTCTTAACTTATACCATTCCAACCCTGCACCTGTTTATTTGTCCCTTGGGGTGATAGTTTTCCCTAGGAGTTATGAGTTTATTCTTTAAAGCCAAACAAACTTGGGTTCAAATCATAGATTGGCTATTTCTTAGTTTTCTAACTCCAGTGAAATCACCTAATATCTCTGAGCTTCGGTCTGTTCAGCTATAGCAGGGTGATGAATGATGCCTATCAACATGGTTTTTGTAAGAACTGAAGGCTACTTAAGGCTTAGATATATACAAAGCAATCAACAGCAGCTAGTAATACCGGTGTTGCCAATACTAGTTAAAAATTGTAGTCATAATAGGTTTGTTGGTTCTTGTGCCCTGCTATACTCCCTGGTGGGGGAGACTGTCTTCTCTTTCTTATGTTATTATTTCCTTTTCCTTCCCCTCCCCCAACTCTACATCACACTCTCCCCTTTGAGGTATCTTGAAATTAATTCTCTGTGACTCAATGCACAGTGCCTGCTACACAGGATGGCTCCCCTTAGCCACTGTGCCCTAGCTTCATGCACGTCACTGTCACCCACCCAGCTCACGAGCCAGAAATCTGGGTCTTGTTCTGACCCACCATTCTCCCTTACCCCTGCCATATGCAATTCACTAGGCTCTGTTGGTCCACATCCTAAACAGCTCCTGGTTCCCCCCATTCCCCTCCATATCCACTGCCACCATTAGCTGGTGACCTCCACCTCCAACTGAGACCATCACGGTCTCCTGACTGCCTCTCTCAAGATAATCTGTGTCCCTCACCCCTCTTCACTGCCAGTCAATTCTCTGGCAGTAGAGAGGTCTTCTAAAAACTCAAATGTGATCCTCTCATGGCTTCCCATTACTCCTAGGGTAAACACATAACTTGTTAACCTGGTTGTTCTAGAATCAGCCTTATTACCTATGTGGGAACCACACTGGTTATATCAGGATCCCTCTTCACATGGGTCGTTTGTTATCTTTTCCTCCAACAAGATCTCCAAAGAAACAAGCCTCGTCATTGCCTCAAAAACAAAGGTAAGCCCTGAACTCTGAAGTAGGTAGGTCTTTTTTTAGTTCAGGATATTGTACATAACTGATACAAAACACTGCGTAAAGACAAGTCTCAGAGAAAAGGGCCAAGCTTGTAAAGTACAAGACAAAGTGATGGATGGAGGAGCGGGGTGCCTAAAAGCACTTCATTTCACTTTTCTAAATGTGCCCTGTCAAAGAGAGGGAATAGACCCAGTAAGGCTTAAGTTAGTGGATGCACAATGAAGTAGAATATTTATCTTCACGCTCTTGAGCTGTAGACCATTCAGCATTAGAAAACACCATCAAGTCTGTCTCCCAACATGCCTGGGGCCCTCAGAGTGGGGAGGATTCTGATTTAATGAGCAACGCACACCATCTGTCAATAGGACTGCTGAGCAGTAATTCAGCAAACAGAAGCTCCCAGACCCCAAAGAGCAGAATGCTTGGGCACTGTTGGGTAAGATGTAGCTGTTGGCTCTGTGCTCAAGAGACCTTACGCATACTCTATCTACCCAACTTAGGTGGGATAAGTGAGATCTGCATGTCTTTGTACCCAGCCCAACAGTAGTACTGACCAAAGCATTTACCTTAGCATACAACAAGTATGGATGGAGGAAAAGAGGAAAACGGGGAGAGTATAATTCATGTATATTCCTATGGAATATGATTTTAAAATTGAAATAACCTAGGAGAATGCATTTTATACCTAAATCAATGAAATCAATATAGGGGTTGTCCTACCTCAATAGTAAAATTATGATCTTTAACCAGAATGGGCCAGAAATCATGCATCCACATGAGGGTTTTCTCCTTTAAAATCAGTCACCTTAGAAAACTATGTAATTCTTTGTTTGCGTTTCCCATAGCTTGTTTCACTTACTAAAATTTGAGGTTCACTTCTCTGGGGACTTTTTCTCTTGCAGATGTGACTCTCTAGGCCTTAACCTACAGCTTGGCACACAAGCAGGCAGAGCAGCAAACACATGCACCCAGGAGTCAGATGACTGGCTCTGACTCCTAGTCAAATCCAGCTCTGTTAGTAAAGCAATGTGAATTTGTCCTTTGTCCTAAGACTCAGTTTCCTCATCTGTAAAATGGGGGTGATAATTGTCCATGACTCATGGGCTTTATATAATTATATGAAAATAAAACAAATAAAATATGTAGTAGCATCAGAGGCATGCAACTAGTGTTGACTACTGTTAAGATAGGCATTAATTTTTTTAAAAAAATTAGTTATTCCAATTATGATGTCTTTTTGCATAAATGGTTGGGAATCCTCTTCTGAAATCACTAGGACATCCTAATTCCCATTCTTCAAAACCACCTTAATACAAGATTTTAGAGGGACTTGATATGTAGAGACAGCTGAAAATTGGTTAAAATTAACCCAGTGTCTATGAGCATCTCAAATGTTAGCTCAAGGTCTCACTCTCTTGTTTGTTTTTGTAACCATAATATCTTTCACAGTGCGTGGCACATAGCTCCAGTAAATGTTTATTTAATGAATGGAACATTTGCTGAATAAATCATGGAATGAATAAAGTAGGTGAACAAGCTGAATAATCACAAGCAATTACTCAGTTTGTTCACCCAACCTAGCTTCAGGAATCTGTTGGAACACTCTCAAAAAATGGACAGATGTACCCTATGAATTGGATGTGGGAAACAATCTTTCTAGCTTTCCTTCAGTGCTGCCGTGCTAGACATTTGTCATGCTTTCTAGTCTCCCATCACCTTTTGAATACTTTGTTGATGTGTATTAGTTTCCTATTGCTGCTATAACAAATTACTACAAATTTAGTGGCTTTAAACAACACAAATTTATTATCTTAATATTTCTGGAGCTCAGCAGTCTGAAATAGGCCAAGATCAAGGTGTCAGGAAGACTGTGTTCCTTCTTGAGGCCCCAGGAGAAAATCAGTTTCCTTGCCATTCCAGCCACTGGAGACCTTTAGCATCATGCAGCCTATGGTCCCCTAAGTCTTTCTTTAAAGTATATCACTTCAACCTCTGCTTCTGTTATCACATATTCTTTATCTGACTCTGATCTTCCTGCTTCTGCTTATAAGGACCCTTGTGATTATACTGGACTGCCTGGATAATCCAGGAAAATCTCCTCACCTCAAGATCCTTAACTTCATCACATCTGCAAAGTCCCTTTTACCATGTACAGTAACTCATACATAGATTTCCAAGATTAAGATGTGGCCATCTTTTAGGGGCTATTATTCAGCCAATCCAACCAATCCACTGTTTGGAGTATTCCCTGCCTTTAGTGTTCAATCCCTCCTATGCAGAATCCTGAGCTTTGCTTTTGATAAAGCATAGGCATGTGACTGAAGCTGGCCGCTCTCAGATGCCAGACTCTTTAGTTCTGATGCTGGTGATCTGAGGAAGGAAATCTGATGGGGCATCCATCTTCTGGTGAGGCTGATGGCAGAAGTGTCCAGCTCTCTGAGCACTAGTGGTGTCTAGACAGAATTTGGCTATCTCTGCCCAGCAGTGGCAAGAGCAGGAGTGTTTCCTAGAATGATCCCTTAGTACATTCTTGCAAGTGTATCCTCCAATTCCAATTCTTTGGCCCACCTATAGATTCTGTGAACACCACAAATGTTTTCACAAACATCTTCTCTATGTCTTAGATTTTTGGTTTTTATATCTAGTCCTCAACATCTTCTTTTAAATTAGAACATCAAATTGATTTACATTTCATACTATAATAATAATAAAAAATCTTGTCTGCTTACCTGGGTCTTAAAGAGGTTGTGTTACTTAAAACTAAGGACCCCAGTGGACATAGGCACCTGTCCTATGTTATAAGAAGAGCCTGCAGAGAGGCTAATGGAATGGTCCTAGAAAATGGAAACAATGAAGAATATTTTGGGGTGCCTTTTAAGGGCCAAGTACTTAATAAAAAGGCTCTGACGAAATGCAGTGCCATCAAACTAGGGGTTGGTAAACTGCACGGTCCTTTATAATAGCAGGTGTGAGAAGGACAGAAAAAGAACACAATACGTGGCTAGACTCTGAGACTTTGATTTGCACCTCTTCCAAGGTAGATATAATGCTGTTTGGGTGGGGACAGGAAGAGATTTTTATTATTCATGTTGGTCAGCCTGGACATACCCCTCAGTGTTTTTTAAAGCACTTTACTACCATTACTTATTTATATTAAATTAAATAGCCTTGGAAGAGCCATTAGTTTAGAAAACAAAAGTACAGCTGGCTCAAGACTGCTTCTCACCCCTGCACTATCCGCACTATCAGCACGCTCACCCAGGGCTCTTAGTTCATCCGTTTGGAGGATGGGGATATTTGATTTTTCAAAATAACATTTTTCAACCGCTCTGTGAGTCAGTGCCTTCTGCTCGCAGCTAGCAGTTCAAATCCTGACTCTGGCAGTTAGTAGCTGGGTGACATGGGACAGTCATTCTCTGAGCTTCCTTCATCTACCAAGTGCTGACATGACCCCCCCCCCACCCCGCCCCAAGCAGGTTTGCAGACAAGACCAATAAGTGTACGGTATGGTAGCTGAGCTCAAGTTCTGGATTTAGCATAGCAGAGTTCAAATCTTAAGTTTACACCTTATCAGCTGTATGCCCTTGTATCAGCAAGTCAACCAGGGTGCCTAAGATCCTCTCAATAAAATGGAAGACGGTTATGTACTCCCTTACAACATTAAACAATTAAATGAGATAATAGATGGAGAGCTCCTTACACCATGTCTGTCAGTTACTAACATTAGAAACACTAAAGTAGTTGTCTGGAATGGATGTTTGTAGTGAGTGAAGAAATTTTCACAAGGAAGAATAAAATCAACTTGTTTTCACACGTCCCTAACCAACACCTTCCTTTAGTCTCTAGTGGTCCAAAATGCTCAGGAAACAGACATTTAAAAGCTGCTACTATTGACAGAGATCAGATCTGCGGTTGCCTGAGTTCAAGGATTGAACTACAGACAGATTGACTCCAAAGGGGCGCAAGGAAATGTGGGGGATGATGGAAATGTTCAGTAGCTTGATGGTGGTGGTGGTTACATAACTGTATTCTTTCCCTAAACTCACCAAACAGTAGATTTGCAATGAGTGCATTTTATACATATTCCACTTCAATAAAGTTTATTTTCATTACTATATCACAGTCACACTAGAACAGGGGTTGGCAAGATTTTTTTTTCTGTGAAGGGGCCAGACAATAAATATTTTAGGCTTTGCAGGTTATAGGCTCTGATACGACTACTCAGCTCCGCTGTTGTCACACAGAAGCAGCCACAGACAATAGATAATACATAAATGAATGGGTAGGTATGGCTGGATTTCAGCACAATTTTAGTTATAGACCAAAATTTGGTCCATACTCTTCTTTTGTTTCTTTTTTTTCTAATTCATTTAAAAATGTAAAGATCATTCTTAGCTCCTGGCCTTATAAAAACAGCCAGCAGGCTAGATTTGCTCTGTGGGCCACTGTTTGCCAAGTCCTGCTCTAGAGTTCTAAAGAGTCTCTATCAAGCAGCATTCTGAAATCTGTTTTAGCAGCTTCTAAGTGCAAGAGCCATGTCTAAGAGGGCTGGGAATCCAGCTCCTGTGAGTCCCGCGGGATCCTTACCAGAATCTACTCCCTTTGTGGCCAGGCTAAGCCGCTGTTTCTTGATTTCAATTTCCCCAACTGTCCCGGGAGGACAACAACCATCTCCCAGAGCCCAGCAAAACTCATTTAGCTTGTTATTTGGGAGAAAATGTTCGGTCCAAGTGCAGAAACTGATCATGGCTCAGGTTATGTGTCTGGCCTGTCTCAATCATCAGGGGGAAAGGTTTGATTTTTCAGGTTGTCATTCCTAAAATTGCTTGCCTTTCCAGGTGATGTTCTTATTTCTGAATATGGTCTGACCTTCACATTCCCTAAAGAGGAGGGTTATTTTTTCAAAGAGCTGGCAGCAGAACTGTACTCTCAGAAAGCTAGCTCTTTCCCTGCCAAGCTGCCATCCCCAGCACACAAACCATCCCTTAGGGGAGGGTGGCTTCCCTTCAGAATGTTTGCCTGGGCAAGGCCAGAGCTACTCCAAGCTCCTCTGACAGCAAAGGAAGTTTTACAAATCCAAATCAGCACAAACTAAGAGTTCTTTTTTGGTTTCTGACAGTCGTAGGTACTTAAGGAACCCCCTCCTTGGGGTGATCAAGACTGTCAAGACACCCCCAAAAGTCAAGATAATTCTGTAGTTCAAAAGCCTCAAGGCTTTGAAAAATAATTATTTTCATATATAATTTAACTACTCTTTCATATATAATTTCATAGATTTCATATATAATTTAATCTTTTTGAAGAAAATGGATGACCCAGGCACTCAGTTTATTATTCTATCTGTTGGAAACATTCTAATCAATTGTTTGCATTAGGGGTTGCAATTTTTTTCTGTACACGGCCAAACAGTAAACATTTTAGGCATTTCAGGCAATGCAGTCTCTGTTGTAGCTACTCAAGTCTGCTGCTGTGGTATAAAAACAGCCTGAGACAAATGAAAGAATGAGCATGGCTGTGTTCCAAGAAAACTTTGTTTATGATGCTAAGCAGCAAGCCAGGTTTGGCTTCCAGGCTACTGTCTGCTGAGCCCTGTCCTAAGTGGTAGTATCTCTAACAGGGACTAGGTAGGAAGAGGTAATAAAACTCAAATCAACAGACACTACTTGGAATATCTGCAAACAATCTTGTAATTATCACTACAGATTGGGGAGTAAAACCTCACCAACCAGCATGCTGTGCTAGGAGCAAGACCACAAAACACAAGTAGCTACGTGTGTCTTGACCACCAGGAGTTTTCCATCTAACAGAGGGAGAAAGGTCAGTAATGAGCAGCACTGGAGACAGGAAGAGCCAGTGGGGTGCAGAGAACCAAGGAGGCCCTTCTAATGTGATGGATCGCTACAGCCTTTATAGAGGAGCCCACCCGCCCCCCCTTCTGAACTTACGAGATGCGTATGGTTCAGGTGGGTGAAAACCAGGTGGGGAAATACAACGAGCAAAGGCACAGGGTAGGTATGTATGTGCGAAATGTGTTTGCAGGATGGAGAGTAAGCAAGCTGGAGCAAAGCTGGAAGGAGAATGAGAGACAACATTTCAGCATCAGTTTTCACAGCTCATATTCTTCGTAGAATCAGGGGGAGATGTGAAGGTTTCTGAACCTCTACAGCAAGGTTCCCTACAAAGCAGGTAACTCAAAGAATCTGCTTCTTCTGCAGAGATGGTGTGGCTGGCTGCAAGCACGTTATGAATGTCATGTTACTAATGGGTCACATTTATTAAGCTAATAAGTTAAGTTACTACATGCCCAATCATGACATCCTAAGTGCTTTACTTTCATATGCCATTTAACACTTACCAAAAAAATCACTGAGGCGGGGTTTTTTTTATCCCCATCTTACAGATTAGAAAACAGAGATGTGCAAGAAGTTCATTTATCCCAAGTCTTTCGGCTTGGAAGGGGCAATGTGTGGGTTTAAACCTAGGTCTGTCTCAAATAGCTAACCAATCCATTCAAATACATTTCTGTGTTTTAATAGTTAAATGATACATTTTTTAAAACTTATTTCTAAATTGTCTCTTCCAAGTGTTTCCCTACTCAAAAATCCCCAATACTATAATTACATTTCTTATCTTTTCATCTTCCTACTAATTATTTTTTAAGAGCAACAGATTCATAATTAAAGATTTAGAAATTTAAATTCTGTTCGAATTTCATCCAATATGAGTTCACTAATTTAGCATAAAATTGTGATTTTTTCATCAATCCCATATCTATATATCTACATACATAATTATTTTTTTTCATACATAATTATTTTAATGTAGCTTTTGTCTACATGTTAGGCAGGACTTGCTTTAAAGCATATAAACCGTGTATTTATCTTACATGACTTTTGTTCAATCATAATAGCAGAATAAAATTTCAAATAACTAAAAATGCTTATAAGTAAAGACCTAGAGGAAAACAAACTATTAATAATAGTTGCATTGAGGTTATGTGATTATAGATAATCTGTTTTCTATTCTTCTCTTAATTACTTAAAATTGGGTTATATTAGGGTTATACTTTTAAAATGTAATCATGTAAAAATGTTCTCTAAAAAATATTATGGAACAACACATTGGGATCTAGTCTAATATGCAATTAATAAAATAACTTCCTGGGCAGTCTGGGTGGCTCAGCGGTTTAGCGCCGCCTTCAGTCAGGGCCTGATCCTGGAGACCTAGGATCGAGTCCCACATCAGGCTCCTTGCATGGAGCCTGCTTCTTCTGCCTGTGTCTCTGCCTCTCTCTCTCTCTCTCTCTCTCTCTCTCTGTGTGTGTGTGTGTGTTTCTCATGAATAAATAAATAAAAATATTTAAAAAAAATAAAATAACTTCCTAATGCAAAAAGGGACTATGTTCTGTGAAGTTTCCATTCTTCCTTACATGTACCTAGAGCTATTAGCTTTCATTAATTCACTGGGCTCTAACATCAGGCTAGCTGCTGTGAGTGTATCTTCAGCTCCTCTAAATTCAATCAATTTAAGAGAAACAGGAGTAGGGGTTTAGTGGATTAGCCACAACAGGCCATTAATCTCCCCATCCTCAGCTATAATCCAGGCTCTACCAACGTGATTGGGGAAAAAAATCTCACAAAAAACCCCAACACTCAGGAAAGCTCCCAAGCTGGCTCCCTAGAGACAAATATGCTTAGGTCACAGTTTGCTTGTCTTTACTTAACATCAGTACAGCATTTTTCATCTGTCCGGCTTCTTGTTGGTTTTTCTTTTATGCCTTTTGCTGAAATTCTCAGATCAGATATATTTGAAAGGAAACCATGTCGCAATCCCAGGAATAGATCAGCATTTAATTATCATTTAAAAATCATTCTCTCAAGTGGCTATAAAACATAAATCAAAACTATCGTTTCAGGTTGCAAATTTGTTTTTTTAAAAAAAAAAAAAACATGGTTAAGGTTACCATGTGCATAAATTAGTGGTTGGGGAAGCTGGCAAGATTGAATAATGGAGAAGAAAATAGAGTGACCAAATTCCAGTAAGAAATGAGCAAAGGATAGTTTTAGAACATGTAAATATTATATCTCCTATCACAAATGGATTAGAACCTAATACCTCATTTCTTTATGGTTCTGGCCAATAAGCCAACATTTGCTCATGCATCAAGCAAGAGAAACCATGAGCAAGTTTCTGACTCAGGGTTTTGTTTATGCCACCAATCTCAAGGCCAAATATTTACTGGATTCCATGAGATCATATACCTATATGAAGGCCTTGATAAATCTAAACTCTATTTGTAATATGAAAATAATGTGGCATTAAATATATATATTTTTTTAGTTATTAAAAAAATGTGGGCTAAACTCAGTAAATTGCCTCTGAAGATCATTTTATGAAAAAGACAGGACTGTCTTCTGTCTTATTACCTTTAAAATATTCCCCAAACATCCTAGCTTCCCCTGGTGAATCAGATTCAACCAACCTCAACTGATTATATGTTATGTGCAGGCATTGTGCTAAACACTTTCACATGAATTGGCTCATTTAATCCCCATGTTTTACATGATATTGCCAAATTCCTTTCCTAATTTTGCCCAACATCTTTTGTTCTTTCAGCTTCAGCCATAACAATACAAAACCATTTATCAAGTGCATTCTATGTGCTAAGCACTATGCTGAGTTTTAAAATTTCAGTCTCTCTTAACTCCAAAGACAAATGTTTTTACTTCCAGTCTATGAAAGAGAATACTAAAGATTAGAGATTTTAAGTAACTTCCCAAGGTCACAAAACACGAGGTGAAATTTTAAGACTCCAATATACAGACCACATGGTTTTCAGTATTTGCTTTGATGAAGTAATCAATGATAACCACTTGACTCCTTCCAAGGGTCTTACTAGCGAGCTACAAGGTCATCTTACAAGTATAGTTTGGGTTATTCTCGCATCCCACACCTTATCTGATACTTGCCAATCTCAGGAGTCATCTGCCACTCTCCTGCCCACTCACAGTCATGAAAGTTCTTCCTGCAATTTAATCTTGCTGCCTCGACATTTCCAAAACTGAGAAAGTTTAGCATCACAGCAAACTTGTGTAACTTCCTGTAAAAGTCTCTTACTATTATAAAATTTCCAAGTTGGAAAGGGACCTAGATATTATCTAGTCTAATACCCTTATTTAAAAGGAAAAAAAAACCAGGGCCCAAGCCAATAAAATAACTTCCCCCAAACCACAGTGCTGGTAGCAGCAAAGCTAACACTAACATCAATGTTTCCTAATTTCCATTCCATTAATCTTTTCTGCCATCCACCTGATTTGCTCTTCCCTATAATTTATAGAAATATGTTCTTGGAATAATATTTAAGATGTCTCAAAATTCTGGATTTAGGAAGGTTTTTTTTCCTTGGTCTTAACCATCGTTTCCTGTCTGTCATCTGACTTATTAAGCAAAGTAACATTTTGAAATACTGTTTGGTTTTTGCTTAATAGTTCCTGGGGTGGGCCACTGTTGAAAGGATCTTTGAAAGTTTAATCACTATTCTATATGCTTGTTTACTTCCTCAAGGAATTCAGGTGTACTCCTGGAGACTTATAAAAAAGTTGCGCATTACTAAAGGATGTATTATGGTAAAACCATAAACATTTCATACTGTTTTACCCAGTTATCACAATACTGGGATAATTTTAAAGAAACAGTTCAATAGAAATAAATATCTATACCTCTTTGACATTAGCCATAGCAACTTCCTTCTAGATATGTCTCCTGAGGCAAGGGAAATAAAAGCAAAAATAAACTATTGGGACTTAATCAAAACAAAAAGCTTCTATGCAGCAAAAGAAATAATTAGCAACACTAAAAGGCGACCTACAGAATTGGAGAAGATATTTGCAAATGACGTATCTGATTAGTGTCCAAAATACATAAAGAACTTATAAAACTCCACACCCAAAATCAAATAATCCAATTAAAAAATGGGCAGAAGGCACGATTACACATTTTTTCCAAGGAAGACATACAGATGGCCAACAGACACATGAAAAGATGCTCAACATCACTAATCATCAGGGAAATACAAATCAAAACCACAGTAAGATATTACCTTACACCAGTCAGAACGACTAAAATAAAAAACACAAGGAACAACAAGTATTGGTGAGGATGTGGAGAAAACATAGCCCTCTTGCACTGTTGGTGGGATTGCAAACTGTTGCAGGCACTCTGGAAAACACTATGAAGTTTTCTCAAAAAGTTAAAAAAAAAAAAAAAAAGAACTACCCCACAATCCAGCAAATGCACTACCATTACCCAAGAATACAAAAATACTAATTCAAATGGATGCATGCACCCTGATATTTATAGCAGTATGATCTACAATTACAGAAACAACCCAAGTGTCCACTGGCTGATGAATAGACAAAGAAGATAAGTGTGTATATACATATACACATATATACAATATATCCAAGAATATATATATTTCATTATATATAATGGAATATTACTTGGCCATCAAAAAGAATGAAATCTTGCCATTTGCAACAATTTGGACAGACCTAGAGAGTACTATGCTCAGTAGAATAAGTCAGTCAGAGAAAGACAAATACCATATGATTTCACTCATATATGAAACTTAGAAAAACAAAACAAATGAGTTAAGGGTGGAAAAAGAGAGAGAAAGGCAAACTAAAAAACAGACTCTTCACTATAAAGAACAAACTGATGGTTACCAGAGGGAAACTGGGTGGGAGGATGGGTGGAATAGGTGATGGGGATGAAGGAGTACACTTGTTGTGATGAGCACTGGGTGTAGTGTGGAAGTGTTGAATCACTATAGTGTACATCTGAAACTAATATCACAGCATATGCTAACTGGAATTTAAATAAGAACTTAAAAAAAGAAATATTTACAGACAAAAAAAATATACCCCCAAAAATGGCAAAAGCTAGATAGAAACACAGTTCTCAAAAGCAGTGAAAAAGATAAATATAAATGATGGTATTTTCAATGAATAAATTATATGGAACTATTACAAAGTCATGAGCAATAAGGTGGCAGATACCAACTAATAGTTCATCAAACCATTTTCCCTCAGCAACTCAACAAGTCTAGCCTACAATTCCCAAGCTCTTCTGCAATAAGAGGTGGTCATGTGACTGAAAGTGATGTGCACAGCTTTCCCGCTTGGTCCATAAAATCTCTCTCAGGATCCTACTCCATATGCTTTTTCCCCATCTGCTGGAGAAACACTGGAAGGGACAACACTGGGAGCCCTATCTTGAAGAGAACAGAGCCTCCATCAGCCTTGAGACTTCCAAGTCACTATAAAGACAAGATTCCTTCCCTTTTATTCCTCCGTCTTCACCATGCCCTTATATACCTTACACACACACACACACACACACACACACACACACACACACATGCATACACGTGCACACACACACATGCATTGACACCAATGAACAATTAATGTGAGCAGGAAGTAAGCTTCTATTGTGTTAGGTCATCAAGATTTCGCTATCACAAAGTCTGGGATTTCTTGAACTGACATAACTAGGAAGCAACATGGAAAAATACTTGATACAGTGTAAAGTTAAAAAAAAAGAAAAAGAATAAAGATTTAAGGCTGAAAAGATTTGGAACTGCAAACTTTGGCAAATAAAAATTCAGTCTATAAGAAATGTTTGTTTTCCTCAATTTCCTTTGACACTGTGATTGAGCATTAAAATTAACCACTGACTTCCAGCATCACCCAAACACCCACATATGCAGTCCCCAACTCGCAAGGAGCACTGATCAAGGAGGAGCATTTCACTTGAACACACCTTCAGCCTGAATGGCAAATGCACAGATACAACTCTTCATTCATTCATTTGTTCAACAGCTCCTGCCTTTAGATGGGATACAAGACTTTACCTGGCTCAGTCAAGCTGCCATTTCAGCAGTCATAATAGGAGAGGGAAAAAATAAAGGGTGCCACCAACTCATGCACTTAAAATGCATACGAGTCTCATTTAGCCACAACATAGCACTTCAAAGACACAGGTCAAAAAGCCGCCAAGAACTTCTTCACCACAGTGGAAAAACAGGGATGGAGCTTGTTACAGACACAAAAAATAATGACTTCCCTACTTTATATTTCATTGGCAGGTGTTAGAGCCCCTGGGACTTATTGCTGGTATCATCATGGTGATCCTAAGAGTCAGCCATCCAGTGACACTCCTATTCACACTGGGGCTATACAACAGGAATGCATTACTCGCAGATGCCTCACTTTCTGTTGGTATCATCGCCATGTATGTATGGCGAAGATAAAGGTAGGAGCCTTTTTTCTGTAAGCTCCCCTTATTTCTGTCTGTAATTAAATCAACAAGCAAACTAACAACAAACCATCCAACTGAGCATTTCCCCAGAGCTGTAGAGATGACCTAGAAGATTATAGGCAGAATGCGCAGCCGGGAAGAGCAAATTTCTAATATCCCTTCAATTTCTGGGGCCTAGAGTCTCCCCACTGGTATGAACTACTGGGTAACACCACAGTTCTGTTGCAGAAGGCCAGAGGGAGAAGTCAAATTCTCTGACACAAGATTGAAAATACCTTAAGAACCAGAGTCCAGAAAAGCGTGGGTGGGCTTTTTTGCTAAAGCACTCTGGAGCAATGCTATGGGACAGGGAGCTTTCTCAAGTGCCGGCTTCTCAAGCTGGAATCCAACAACAAGAAAGTGCCATATCCTAAGTGATGTCCTTTAATAGGAACGAGATGACATGGAAAAGGGAACAACAATGCATCCCCTGATCCTCGGTCCTCCTGGTTCAAGTCTCACAGTGTGGAATCACAGAACACAAAGAAGCCAAAATACATTTTTTTTTCAAAATACATTTTAAACAACTCCAAGTGCCTCAACTAACACTGAGCTTGTCAAATGCAGATATGAGTTGAGTCTGAGAAGGAAATAGAAAGCTATCGAATATGTTGCTCCCGGGAAAGTTCCAGTTCTCTCTGACTCTGCATGCTCAAAGAACCCCATGGGGTAGAAGTTAAAGGGCAGCTAACAGAGATCTTCTTCCTTGCCCTCTCTCCTGGCCTCAAATCTTGTCTCCCATTCTCCCATGAAAGCCATTCTAAACCACTTCTTGTTATTCATTTATGTATTAATTCAGTCATTCATTATTGAGTATGTACTAAATGAAAGGCACTGGTTAGAGCAATAGGGAAAAAACCCACAATATTTATGTATCACCTACTATACATTCTACAAGGACAAAGATCGTGGCTGCTTTGCTCACTACAGTTGCCTGGTCCAGCACCTCCCTCAAAGGAGGCATTCATTAGCATTTGATGAAGAAATGACCTGGCGTGGTAAACACTAGGGGTAGGGTGCAGGGCCCTCCCATAGATATATCACTTTAGATATTCATTTCAAGAATCGTGTGGGAGTATTTATTATTATCCCAACCTCACAGAGGAAGAATGGCCTCTTTCACTCAGTAAGTGCTGCCATCAAAATTGTTTTCCTTGAGGGTGACAGGTAGCTGTGTGTGGTAGGAAGAGGGGCCAGCGGAAGGGGAATATGTTGACTCATATCCTTCAGTAAATGTGTTTATTCCAATGCTGGCATTGCTGCCAAATGTGTTGTGAAACCAGCAGGACTTGGCTCTGGAAAACTCACCAGAAAGTCACAGGCTTCATTTCCTATTGCCAGCCCCTTCAGCCACTGGCCATGAAGTATTGGACAAAGTTAAAGATTAATTCTGCATTTGCTGTGACAAAGGTCACACCTCTCCCAGATGAGGAGGAAAAGGCATTTGTAGGCTGTCTCCTTCACAGCCACCGACAATCCCTCTGCCGCCATCCTGATGGTACCTTCATGCAAATGTAATCAAACCCAAACACTGGCTCTCCCATTATCACACCAATCTCGTTAATAAATAGCAATTACGGTTTTGTTGTCAATGTACTCTCTGACCATCTCTTACCACTCACAGTTCCCCACCCCAATCCCTGCGTGATGTAAACCCTCTCAAGTTTTGTTTAGGGTTCCATGAGATGAAAACTGAGAAAAGTTATAGGAAAGACTCAATTATCAAAGAGAAGAAGAAAATTGGCATACTTCAAACTCCAGGGTCAGTCCATAGGGTTCTGTTTTTTTCCTAGTGTTTAAAAAATGGGTACTAAGTAAGGGGATAAATCCTGTAATGCATATCTGGATTATTTCAAAAGTTTCTGGGAAGCCACCTGGAACTAGAGGTAACACTGGAAAAGAATCAGTGATCTGGGCCAAAAGAAGCATAGCTGGACCTGAGCCCAAAACTTTAACCCTGACTCATCTGCTTCCAATAAAGTGAAAGACGTAGCAAGAGCTACTTCTTGGGCCTTTAAAGGCCTTCCCTGCACAGAGAGGTGCAAGGGTGGTTTTTATCAACAATGTATGTATGCAATATGTTACTGTTAGTAAAATCTTATCTCCCCAACCTCCTGGATCTCAATCTGATCACAGATCACACCCCACTCTCTAGGGGTTGCCATACTGACCTCTTGACAGCCTCCTGAATTCATGTTTGTCTTATCTAGTGGTCCTGTCTTTGCAAAAGTTCTTTCTTGTGATCACCGCCCCCACCCCCCACCCCCAACCCTGTCATGCTTCTCCTGGTCAATCAGCAAAAATCCTCCACCTCTCAAGACTCAGCCCAGGCATCTTATAACACTACGTTCCTCCCTCCCTCCCATCTCTGGAATGAATCAGACGTCCCTTCTCAATACTTATAGGATTCTGCTGTCACTACTAATATTTTTCAAATTAGTCTCTTACTAGATTGTGAATTGCTGGAGGGAAAGGTCCATGTCTGACTCATTCCTGTTGGATCCCTATGACCTTACGTATAGTGCACCCTCCATACATCCTGAATGATTAAGTGGACAAAGGAAGACATTTTATTTTAGGTCTCTACACTTGATCTATTGTAACTGGACCTTCGAGAGGATAAAATGGGTATATAATTTAGTGGGCCATGAGTACACTCTCCCAAGTGAACATGGAGTTTATTGGAAAGACGAGTGCAGAGTAGAATAAGGTAAAACTGCTGTAACATGCTTTGCAGTGCTTCAAGCATCTGCTGCATGTCAACTAGGACATCTATTGCTTGGTGCACAATCTTCATGGCACAAAAGCATGCATAGATGATTCATCTCTGTTAGCCTTTGTCTAATGTTAAAGACATTACTATTAATGTTATGGTCGTTATTCAAGTACAAAATTGGAGACATTTGCATTTGCTTCACATGAAAATACCAAATCTCAAAAGATTAGGGTAAATCAGGTCCATAACAGATAGGACAACTGACTTTTTGTTTTGTTTTGTTTTTTTAAGGTCTGTCACTCAGAATGTTCCATAATGGCCTAATTAATCTATTAGACCAGTGTTTTTAAAATGGGGCTTGTGAGCAAGAATAAAAGCTGACAAGAAGCCAAGGAACTGGTTTTCTAAATTATTGCTTATTGCAATCAGAGTTTTAAAAGAATTCCACATAAACCTTTTTTAATGTCATTTTCCTAACCTTCACCTTAGCTCCTCATATCATAACTAAAAGATAAAGTCTAAACTTCTGTTCCTGGCTAACAAAACCCTCCACACTGGCCCCAGATTATTCTTCCAGTCCTGTCTCCAGTCATTTATCCCAGCCCAGCCACTCCATATCCACTCCATATGTCCAATCATCCAACTTCTGATCCTTGATTTTTTTCATTCCTTGTCTATCAACCTACTATTCTTGCCTCATGGTATATCTTTTTTTTTTTAATATTCTTTTGAAACCTCAGGTATTCCTCCAACCTTGTTCAAATGCCTTTTCCTCTATGAATCCCTTCTCTTCCCCACTTGTATCCACTTCTATCCCCTGACATGTACCATCTTAGAAAAACCAGGTGTTCATTTTTGTGATTCCTATGCTTGATACATAGTTAGCTGGCAATACTATTTTGTTGAACCCTAAAGAAATGACTGAATTATTTATTGGAATTTATAAGAACAGGTCTGAAGTGTCAATAAGGATAGTTACTGATGACAATGATGGTGATGATTTTATGAGAGTAGCTCTCATTCACTGAGTTGACTACTACTACATGTCAGGTGCCATGGGGGCATCTTATGTACATTTTCTCCAATCCTCACTTTGCAGATTTTATAGAGGCATAGAGAAGTTAAAGAACTTGTCTAAGGGGGTGCCTGGGTGGCTCAGTGGTTGAGCTTCTGCCTTTCGCTCAGGTCATAATCCCTGGGTCCTAGAATTGAGTCCCACATGGGGCTCCCCTCAGGCAGCCTGCTTCTCCCTCTGCCTATGTCTCTGCCTCTCTCTGTGTCTCTCATGAATAAATAAATAAAACCTTTTTTTTAATAAATAAAATCTTTAAAAAAATAACTCCTCTAAGACCCCACAGAGGGAGAAAATGCCCAAGGGAGGGATATTATGTACAGGCCTATCTTGATTCCAAAGCCCATACTCACTCTCATATGATATGCGCGATTTGAACCATGGTAAATGTATTCCAGGTACCATGTTAGCATTTTACAGATGCTCCTTACAATTACCCTGTAGGATCAACACCCTTAGGAAGTATCATCTCCATTTTACAGATGAGAAAGTTGAAGTATCCCCCAAAACCCAACCATCTACAATCCCAGTAGCCTACAAACTATGCAAAGTACTGCAGTAGCTAGAAACTTGCAACACAAATTTAAAACCCAAATAAATATTAGGATTTCAAACAAGTTCAATCCATTGAATGCATGCAAAGATCAACAATAAAAAAAAATTAAAATCACCGTAAAATTAAATATCTGAAGACACTCCATACTCTCAACTCAACAGCTCCTAACGTGGGGTCATCCCAACTTGCCAGTGTCATAAAGTGAACCTTTTATTCCAATTGGGACTGTCTTCCCTGTTTGTCACTGATTCCTATCTCTCTTCTTGGATGATGTAGTCCTTCCATCTCTTCTCTCCAAAACCCCAACATCTATCCAATATCCTCCTTTTCCTTCACATCTGGACTTCTCTTCTGCAGCATGTATGTCACTTACAAAACAATAAGGCATTTTTCTTGTTTCGTATCACTATACCTATTGTGTATTACAACTTTGCTGTCATATCTTAACTATTAAGCATTATTCATACTATTTTACCTCACTCTACGTTATTTGTATCTCAACTTTGAGTTTGTAACTATACCTTAAGCATGGATCATTCCATAATGTAGTAAAGACACAAATACTTTACATTTGCACCAAGAACATTCAGGATATCCCTCTGTAGTTTCCCTCAGCAATTCACTGAAATGGGCAAAGGCGTTACCGTTTTTATTTTTACAAATGAGGAAACTAAGATTCTAAGAGGCTAAAGGAATCACCCAAAGAGGTAATTAAGCAAGTAGTTTGACTGCAGGGTGGGTCTTCTAACTTCCATATTCCTTCTACAAAGGCTTGCCGCCATACATATTTATGATGCCTGGATCTCTTCCTGACCTAAATCCTAGGTCCAAATATGTAATGCTTAATCAAGGTGCAAAGTTGAGGTATTAGGGACTGATGTAGGTCTAGGATGGAAATCAAACTTCCCCTCCACCTTGAGAAAACTGACATCTCCACATTGACATCTCTCTTTATTCCAGGGGTTTTATATTACTCAGATGGACGAGAAAATCCCATCTATGATGACGGTATCTGTCAGTGACTGGGCTATATGACATCACATGGCAAACTGCATTTAAAGAAAGCACACCACCAATGAGATCATCAGATAAGTAGTCTTTGCTGGGATGAGGGCTCTTTTTGTATTCAATGGAATGTTCTCTTTCAAGTCCTATTGACAGTATACGTAGTTTGCCATCTTGGAAGCACTTTAAAGCTGGGTTAATACAGAGTTTACAAGCAGAAAGAAGAACATTCTGTTGCTCCCCAAGGTAATAAGTACTATGTTGTTCCCAGGTGATTTATTAAACTTTCCAAGCCTCACCTCAGTACTGGGCTCACAGAGATAAAGTGGGTTTTACTCATAATACTCACTAAAGCCCAATGCTACCAGTCTCATTTATATGAGAAGGAAAATTAAGAGACAGTTCAAAGTTGTTAAGCCAAGGCCTCCTTGAAAGTAGGATCCATGCTCAATGTTATAAAATGTGCTTGCTCATGATTTTCTGTTTTGCTTTTAAACAAGTTGAAAGTGAAGATGGTAAAGGCTGTTCTTTCATGGCTTCACAAACCTGTGAAATGCCTGATTTGTAGGGGAAAAATTATATTATCGCAAGCTTCCTATGCCTCAGATATTGTGCGAAGTGAAAAACAATGAACACATTATCTCATTTAATCCATGTAACAAAAGTATGAGGTATGTGCTATTATCCCCTTTCTATGTGTAAAGACACCGAAGTGAAACCATTTTAATTTTCCAATTAGGAAAACAATGTATGAAATATTCCTTGCTTATAGGGATTGCTGATCATAAGATGCTGGTGGCAAACCTGGGCAATAGTCTCAGCTGTTTGATGGACAGTCATACACAACTCAAATGCTACCTTATTTCTAGTACTGAACTGTAATCACCCTAAACTTCCACTTCCAAACTAAGACTCTCCTCTATTTAACATAACTCATTCGTTCAATCTGGAGACATCACTAAAAAAAATACTGAATAAAAACATTCAAAAGAAATCTTGAGCCAAAAGGAAATGATATATTGAATTCTGACTCAGTTAGACCTGGATGTGAATCCTGCAGGCTGAAGCACTGTGGGCTTTGGCTGCCTCAGCTTTAAAGTATCCTACAGACTCTAAGAAGAGATGAATTAAAATATGTGCAATGTTATATAATATATATGAAAGCAACATATAATTTTAATTGCTATTGCTCTTATTATTATGAATAAAGTAACAAAGAAGCGAAGTGACATAGAGGCAAATAGGATGTGTTGTGGAAATTAAATCAGACAGCTGTCTTTGGACCAGGAAATTCTCTCCTGGCGGGGCTAAGCATTCATTCTCGCTGATCTGAGCTGCTTTTGTAAGAATGGAATGGTGCTCTAGCTAGCACAGGGAAAAATCATCCTGGTTTTCTCTCTCTCTCTCTCTCTCTTCCTCCCTCTCGCTCTCCTTCTCTCCTCTTCACAGATCTTGGCTGCCTTACACTTTCGGCAAATGACATCTGAATCCGATGTGGAACAGAAGAACTCCCAGATCATGGCATTCCCTCTTAAACCTAGCTGTGCTGTCCTTAAGTAGCCAAAATGGATACGATCTCGCAAATGGAAGGCACACATGCTACATCCCCAACAGTTAAGTGTGGTCAAGCTGACCCCCGAGTCCCATATGCTGACAGCTTCATCACAACCAAAGGATTAGTTCAGAGCCATCAAACATACCAAGGCCAGGGCTCTGTACTTTAAGAAATATATCCACACAGACCCAAGGAGAAAAAGCGTTGGATACACTTAATTTGCAGCATGGGGAGGGGTAAGGGTAGGAATCCTTGATTAACAAAACACTAAGCCACAAAGCACCAGAGCATTCCTGAAAGCCTATGCTACCAAGTGAAATTCAGTCACTAGAGGCCAGATCTACCGCCAAAATTTTCCTTCTGCAAAATGTTTACACTGCAGACTTTTGCTGACCTTTTCCAGTAATGAAGTCAACCCTTCCAATGCATCAATCACTGATGCCTGGTAACTCAGGAAGAATTAGTACCCATTTACCGGGGAGGGTAATTCATCCCAAGATGGAAGAGAGGTGCTTTGTTTTTTAATTTTTTTTTAATTTAATATTTAGTAGGTTCTGTGATCACAGGGTTATGTTCCTTTTGGTAAAGCTCAGTTGTGAGTAAATTAAAACTGCAAATCACAGAAACAGAAATGAAAGACCCACTAAACTCTCCCTGAGCCACAATTATTCAACCTTAGTGCACTGCATAACTACACCTCTTAAGGCTGCTTGATGGGGAAAAAAAGTCCCCCAAATTGTGGCAACTATGAATCGTAGTTATATTACTAATCAGAATTAATACATGGATATCACTGAATGAGTAGTTGTTTTAGGAGGGAGGCCACCTTGGCCCTGGACAAAGAACAGCCTTTGAAAATTAAGTTTATGGATGTGTAAATGCAGAGTACATAATGTTGCAACTCTGCCTAAATGTTTTCATAAAGTGCAAATTAATGCAGAACCTAACTAGGCATTTGGAACGCTAACCTAGTTTTCTGTGTTTAGCTAATAGCTAGCAATTTTGCTTACACTTTTATCCTCTCATTACATGGCAATGATGATTATTTAGTAAATACATGTGAAAGGCCACATACTCTACAGCACCTCTTCTGGGTTAGAAATAACCCCCTCCTAAGACTTATGTTTATATAGTTTAGTTACTGATACACCAAATCAAGTATAGCTGGGATAAGGAGACCACTGCCTCTTTTGGAGACTAAGAACAGACTCATTCTCACATGGTTCCCCTGTGATGACCTGGCCACAGGCAGGAGAGGGACTGGGGACAAGGAAATGGGGCAGGGGTGGGGGTGTCCAGAGCTTCAGTGAATGTTAACCCTTCGTTAATCTTAAAGGGACTTAGCTGGCTTGTCTGCTTTGCCAATTATTTATGATGGTGGAGAGAGAGGGGAGGGCTATTTTCTAACTAGTGAAATATTATGAAACAAGAGATAGTTTGGGACACCCGGGTGGCTCAGCGGTTGAGCGCCTGCCTTCGACCCACGGTGTGATCCTGGAGTCCCGGGATCGAGCCCCACATCGGGCCCCCTGCACGGAGCCTGCTTCTCTCTCTGCTGTGTCTCCGCCTCTCTCTCTCTGTGCCTCTCATGAATAAATAAAATCTTAAAAAAAAAAAAAAAACCCAAGAGAGTTTGAAACAGACACGGAGAAGAGAAATATGTAAAATGTGCTCTTGTAGGATGCTATCCAGCCACTCCTACTAGACATATGATTGATATCAACCCTTATAAGTCACCTAAAAATTTTTCTTCTCAGATGCAGGATAGGGTAAAATAGGTCCCACTAGAAGATTTGGGGGTGGTCCCAGGGTACTTTTTATTGTCTCTCAAGTATACAATGTACCTCTGAAATATTTCCAAGGCAAAATTCTTAGCTGGGTGGCCAAGTCCCAAACACAATGATTTTGAATACAGGATTCCCCGTTCCTGCCCTAAGAGGACAAAGTTGAAACTGAACAGTGGTATTTGGAAGTAGGTCCAGGGTCGGCATAGACAAGGATTTTTAACATCCAGAACCCTCTCCGGCTTTGGGGGTCGGAACTGGCCCAGCTGAAGGAGGAGGCAGGAAACAGGGCCCTTCACCCCAATGCTGCTCCTCCTCTGTGCCTACTCACAGGGGCAAGGTTCCTGTTCTCTTCTGCTGACTTCCTGGGAAGTTGGCTGCGACCCAAATTCTGCAGAGGGAATGCAGGCACAGGGGACCAGTGCAAATGGGTCCTACCCTGGGTACCTTAATGGCAGGTATGAGGGGAAACCGGTAAGACACGGTCTGTGGGAGGAGCCACTGCACTGAACCTGGAAATACTGCTGATCCTGGGGCTTTTTCTCATGGCTCCCCCTGCACCAACAAACACACTGCCTGGAAATCAGACTCCCTGCAACACACAGACACGGGCACAGGCAGACACAAGCCCTACCCCATCCACCAAGTAGCTCCTGAAACCACAGACTGGCGCAAGTAGCCTGGGCTCAGTGAGTCTGAGCTAGCACATCCTTGCCTCTGGGAAGAAGAAAGGCTACGACCGAGAGTGCTATTTATGATTTGTGTTGTTGCAGGCCGGTTTTGCCTTTACTTGCTGTGGAGCAGGGCGTGCTAGCATGTTTCAGACCATAAAGACCAGTCCTGATGTGCTTGGGCAAGGCCGGGAGGATCTCCACATCCCTTTGGTCCCTGCTGGGGGCACTCTCTAGTCCCGCATCCTCCCGCAGTCTCTTGAAAGTGCCCAGATAGCAGGGCAGGGCTCTGCGTCCATCTTGCCAGCTAGGACCCACGGAGTTTGGGAACTTTGAAAGCCAGGGGATGGGGGCGGGGGTTTGCCAAGGCTCAGATTCCCTGGCCAGAGTTCTCAGCCAGGTAAGCAGTTGAAAATGAACACCCATCTGCCTCTTCGTTCTTATCCCTGCCCCTTCTGTGTTCCAGGACTCCATACAGACGCTAACCACAACACAGACACACAGACACACAGGAGCGCGCGCGCGCACACACACACACACACACACACACACGCGCGCGCGCGCACACCCTTGGGCTTAGGTTTTTAGTTCTGAAGGCAGCAAACCCAAAGAGCTGCGAGGGTCTCCGCCACCACCCCCTCCCCCTCCCACCCTGCGAGGCCACTTGACAGTCTACACACAATAAAACCCCACACATTCCAAACAGCACAACGTAACCCAAACCCGCCGGTGACTCCAGCGCGTCCCATACCTGATATGCAGACGATGAAATTGGCTTGAAGAAGAAAAAGCACCTCCCAGACTATTTCCATCCTCTGATTCTCATTCCAAGTGCATCACTCGACGGGAAAACAGGGGGGGAAGGGGAGAGCCCGACACGGCACACGCACATACAAACGCGCACACACTTGCGAGCGAGCGCACACTCGCACTCCCACCCGACAGCCGGCCAGGGACGGTCACCCCCAAGATCAATATCGCAGTTTGAACTGTTCCGGCAAATCTCCCCTCGGGCTCGACGGACGTGCGCCCCAGATGTGCTGACACATGTCCGATGCCTCGCTGCCCCGGAGGTCTCCGCGATCGCCGGTCCCTGCTCCTCTCCCGAGGGGCGGAAACGGCACCGGCAGCGGCGGCGGCGGCAGCCACCTGAAGCCACCAGCGCCGGGCTCTTCCTGCAAAAACGAGACCCCGAGCCGCCTGGCGCCCCAAGAAGACATAGACGAGAGCCCCCCGCCGGGCCGCGCCGCACAGTTCCGGGCCCCCGGCGCTCGGCGCTCGGCGCTCGCAGCTCGCTCGCTACGCCCAGGCAGTCGGCGACAAGTTGCCCTCGAAGTCCGCCCCCCTCACCGGGGCATGGTCACAGGCTGGCTGCCGCGCTCGGGGCCGCTCTCCTCCTGCTGCCGGGGGGCGGGGGGAGGAGACGACACCGCAGACAGGGGAGACAGAAAAAGAGAGGCAGGAATTATTGCCCGAAACCGCCGGCAGCCTCCGCCGACCCTCCCTGCTCCCCAAGTCCGCGCGCAGCCCGCCGCCTGCGAGCCCCGCTCGGGAGGCGCGTGCAGGGCGCCGAGCGCCCAAGGCGGGGGCCGGGGACCCGGGCGCGTCGGGGGCCCGCGGGCTCCCCACGTCGCGCGCGCGCCTCCCGTTCCTCTGCTATTTTGCTGGGCTCCCCGGAACCCCCAGTTGCCTCGCTTCCATCGCCCGCAACTAGCGCCAAGCCGCCGCCGCCGCCGCCGCCGCCGCCGCCGCGATTTTCCGCAATGCAACTGCAGGGGTCGTTATTTCCTCGCCTACGGAGCCCGACGCTGCCCGATTCGGAGGGGAGGAGGAGGAGGGGGAGGGCAGGTGGGGGCGGGAGGGGGGGAGGCGGGGGCGGCCCGGCCAGGTGAGCGTCCCCCCCCCCTCCCGCCGCCGCCGCCAGCCCCCGCGGCAGCCCCGCCGCCCGGCGCCCAGGGGCGGAGGCAGAGGCCGGGCCGGGGAGCCGAGGCTGAGCGCGGCCAGAAGGGGGAGGCGAGCGCTGGGCGTCGGAGCTGCGGGCCGGCCTGGGGGCGCCTGGGCCCCGGCCGCTCGGTCGCCCTCCGGGATCGGGGAGTTGCTCATGTCCTCGGAAAGAACTTCGCGCCAGCCGCTCGGGCGCGGGGAACCCGGGGGGGGGGCGCTCAGCCGGGGCGCTGTGCCGCGCTCTCCCTCTGCTGCGGAATAGTGGGGATTTTTTTTTTTTTTTTTTTTGCATAACTCATTCCCTGCCCTCTCCCTCTCGTCCCTCTCCTGCCCCCCTCCTCCTTCCCCCTGCCTCTCCAGTGCCAGCACACTACTTACCCCAGAGTTCTCCTCTCTGCGCCTTCCTAGACCCGGTGCAACTCTGGCCCGCGAGTCCCTCACCTCCCTCCTCCCCGAAGGGGGGAAAACCGTCTTTCCAAGTCCGGGTGCGAGCAGCGGCCGCCGCCAACTGCGCCTCTGCTCGGCTCCCGGCGGATCCGAGACTACTGGAAACCCGGACTTTCGGGGAGCGGGCTTCCCTTCTTTTCGGTCTTTTATTCCGTGTTTCTTTCGGGGAAGCTCAAGTGCTTTGGAGGCTTTTGCTGGGCTCCAGAATACTCTCTGCCAGCGACACCCAGCAGCTTCCACGGAAGGAGATTCCCCCACCGACTCCGCGCGCGCGCGCGCACACGCCCAGCGCGCGGCTCTCCGAGGCCCCGGGGGAAGGTGGGGGCGGCGTGAGCACCACCCACCGCGGCGGCAGAGGCCCAGGCCCAGGCCGGAGGCCGCCGGTGCGCAGAGCCGCTCGCCGCGACCCGGGGAAGGACGCGCACGCGGGCAGCCGCTTGGAATGCAGATGCGGGAAACTGGGAGGAAACCTTGCGCTCGGGACCGTTCGCCCGAGAAGAGGGCTGGGAGCAAGAGAAGGAAAGAAGAACCGTGGCAACATTTGCATTGCCTCTGTCGCCGCCGCCGCGCTTTGAGAAATCCCCAGACCTACCTCTTTGCGAGTGCTGAAGAAGAGGAGGGTAAGGGAGGGGAATCCCTGGAAAGATCTCGGGTTTCTCGGCGCGCTTGCCCGGGTTGCCAACTGTGACGTTTGGAGATTTTGCACAAGCGCGGATGGACACACATAATAACAAATACAAACACACACGAAAGCCGCAGGGGATTTTTTTTTTTTACACTTTTTTTATTTCTGGTGTCTAGAATCCATTTCAGTGTGAGTCTCGGTCCAATGAACGCAGGAAGGCTAGATAAGTGGAGAGGGAAGAGGAAAGAGGGTACCACCGTTCATGCGCACAGAGTCCATTTAGTGAGGCTTCCAGGCTCTGTGACATCTGCTGGGGCAGGGCTTGGAGCCAAAAGGAGTAACACTGCGGCGCACCCAGGCTTCTTGAACCGACTCCAGCTGCCCGGGAGTCTGGCGGGTCTTTTCTGCAGAGTGGCGGGAGAGGGGGTGGAGGTGGGAGGAAGCCAAGCCCAACAGCGTGAGCGTCTTGGGTTGGGCAGACTTGGGGAGCTGTGTTGTCCTGATGCCTCTGGGGATTGAGAAGGAGAACCACCGGCGGACTTGCTTTAAGGGATCTGGTCTCCGAAGACGGCCAAGGACTCCAGGTGGTCAGCACGTTAAGAGATCTGGGCCCAGATGAAGAAAGTCCCAAGATTCTGACGCGGGGAGCTTTTGAGGCTCTCTCCGCAGGGGAGAACATTTAAAGAATCTAAGGGAGTGAGCATTAGCCCCTTTGGGAAATATACGGGTGATGTTTGTCACCGCGCCTTGAAAGTAGACCGCGCGAAAGGGATTTTTGAAGGGAAAGAAAAGAAAAAGAAAAAGCAGTTTGCTTCAGATGAAGAAATCCCACCCTAGCCAGGGTTTGGAAACATGAACAGTGATCGACCTTCTGCACTTGGGAGTGGAATTTGCTGCCAGCAGGAGAGCTGTCTCTGGAAGCAAGAAGCAGGGTGCCTGGATTTTTATACCAAGACCCATTTATTTATTAATGAATTATGCATACATTAAGCGAGTACCTTATATGTCGAAGCTACGTGGCAAGATGCTGGAGTTTTGTAATTGAAAAATCCATAATCCATTCTTTCAGAATGCTCACAGATCATATTTTCTGCTACATTTTGCCTTAAAAGCCAATGCCAGTAAGATAATACTTACTTAATTTTCCCCTTTCCAACTTGGGCACTGACCTTTTGCACTCTCAAGGAATATTTAATCTATGCTCTGCCACCAAGTCCTTTCAGGGAAAAAAAAATCGATTCATATGATAGTATTTAAGTAAAAACAGTGGCCTGCATTGATTTTTGCTCATGTCATGCATTGCCAAATCTCTTATGTGAATTATCTTTACATCTATATGAGAGAAATATCATTATTGCTTCCATTTTACAGATGATGGAAACAAGAGCCCCAGACTAGTTATTTGCCCAAGGTGTCACAGTTATTAGTTGGTAGTGTAGAGATCAGAGCCAGGCATTTCACACGCAGAGGACATGCCACACCATCTCCCTTCCTGCTCTGCAAAATGAAAAGTATCATCTTGGGGAGGTTATTTCGTTTTGAGGTAAAGCAGAAGTCCACATGTGGCACAGCTAGAAGTTAAACAAAGGCAGGGTGGAATGTAATGGTATCTTGTGCAGTTTAGAGCTTAACTGCTGTTGAACTGAGAGAAAGACAAGATAAGGGAATCAGGGGTAAGTAATCAAAGACAGTTCTAATGAAAGAATCTGAAAGCCTGCTAATTGCCAATTCTGTTTTTGATGCTTGGAAGGCAGCACTGCACACAACGCTTCCTCAATACTTAGTTTCAATATTCTCATTTTCTAGAAGAAAAAAAAAGAAACATTTTCTTGACTCATTGCTAGGCTTAACCTGTATGTTTTTAAAGAAAAGCTCCATGTTAACCCAGAAGATAACTCAGAAAAAGCATGTGCTAAATAGGAACCTTCTGTCTTCACTCTTTATTGAAGTATTTAGTTTTTTTAGTCTGTAAAAGAAATGAAAACATAACTGTGTAGCTGGAAAATACTAATGCATAAATTTTTTTCATATTTTAATGAGCTAGTACCCATATCTTGATAACAACAGAGAATCTCTCTCCCCAGTATCTGCCTTCATCTTTTGTCTCTGTCCTACCCAACATCTCTCCCCTACAAATTCAGTGCAAGTATGCTGCACGTATAATAGAAAGTCTTTGCTGAGCCCAACTGTGGGGGCCAATTCCAGCTTCCCATAGAAAGCAGATTACAGTTCTCCCTAGGAAAAGACAGTATTGAAATCCTTTGGATTCTCTCTCTACCTTCTCTCTTTTTCTAAAAGATTTTATTTATTTATTTGAGAGAGAGAGAGAAAGCACAGAGGGAGAGGGAGAAGCAGACTCCCTCCTGAGCAGAGAGCCTCATGTGAGGGACCATGTGAGGCTTGATCCCAGGCTCTGAGATTATGACCTAAACTGAAGGCATGTGCTTAACCAACTGAGCCATGCAGGCACTCCCTACCTTCTCTTTTTGTCAACCTCAGAGAAGGTAAAATACTGATTCGTAAAATCTTTGCAAGCTTGGCATCCATTAAGGCACATTCTCCAGTGGCTGGATATCTGTATTTGGAGCCAAGCAGATCCACCTCTCTTGATGTACCTGTGTTCAGGCACAGTGGACTCATTATTTCACTAGTCCTTGCCATATCTAATTTGGAAAGAAGAGTGGTTGTCTAAGGGAGGTAGAGGACCTCTTTATTTGAGAGGTCACGTATATTCTTTGGCTCGTGGATCCTTTTCAGCAATAGCTTTACTCCAACTTCTGCTTCCGTCTTTACCCCCTGTTTTCTTTAAAACAACCTTTGTGATTACATTGGCCCACATTGTCTAGATAATCCAGCATGGTCTTTTCCATTTCAAAATCTTTAACTTAATGGCACCCAAAGAATCCCTTTTGCCATATAAGGTAACATATTTACAGGTTCTAGGGATTAGGATGTGGACACCTTGGCCAGACATCTTGGTGCATTATTCTGTGTAGATATTTGGGAGATATATATCTATATCTATATCTATAGATATATAGATCTATATATCTATATCTATAGATATATGTCAAAAGATATCAAATTATGTACTTTAAACATGTGCAGTTTATTTTGTATCGATTATATCTCAAGATATATATCAAATGGATGATTCACTTTTACAGGTATAAGACAGGGCAGCCCGGGTGGCTCAACAGTTTAGTGCTGCCTTCACCCCAGGGTCAGATCCTGGAGACCCGGGATCGAGTTCCACATCGGGCTCCCTGCATGGAGCCTGCTTCTCCCTCTGCCTGTGTCTCTGCCTCTCTCTCTCTCCCTCTCTGTGTTTCTGTCATGAATAAATAAATAAAATCTTTAAAATAAATACAAATATAAGACAGTAGCCGTAAATAATCATAAATAGATGCCTTTAATAAACCATGGCTGGGCTAAGCTTGAAGAAGTTTAGCTTTAGTGCACTGCTGTTGTTCTATGTGAAATGCTACTTACTGCTAAATTTCTCAGACTTTGAGAAATATTAAACATTACAGGAGTTGTTCTTTCTTTAGTTTGGAAGCTGTGTGTAAAGAAGTGGCTCTGATGCTGTATCTGTATCTTTACTGTTTTACAGATGTTAGAATATGATGTTATAAAATCATGATCCTCTTGAGAACATAGAATAAACTCCCCTATATTCAGTAAGGAATGTTCCCTTGGAGGTAGTAGAAATTATCCATTCAGTCATTCCTGGAGAGAGGCAGACCTTGGAGCAGAAATGAAAAATTGGGAGATGAGTCTTAGAGTGAGATGATCGAGGAATACTTCTTTTCAGAGTGAGGATGAGAGGCAAAGGAGTCTGTATTTAGGGGCATGTTCAATGGTGATGGGAAACTACATTCCGCCACTAAGACACAGGCTGTGAGCTAGGTGGGAGGAAAGCCTTATCGTAAGGCAGGAACATACCCTGAGGGAAACCAGTAAGATTGGCATGTAATTCTGTTATCTGAGAGCAATCATACCTAGTAACCAGTTAAAAGTTAGTCCCTGAATATTTTTCCTTTCTGCTCTCTCTTCAGATGACTATTGATGAACATTGTAACATAGTGTGGGAAAATTTCGGTGCGGACATGGGCTACAATTCAGCCATTCCAAAATCAATATGGTGATGGTAGCAGAAGCAAAGGCAAACTGTCGGCGGTTCCCCCAACTGCAGAGTGCGATGGCCAGTGATGCCAAGGGCAGCCCACCAAGGATGAGGTGGGTGATGGTGAAGACTCTGGTGATGATGTGGTTTGTGAACACAGATGAGTTATACCCTCAAGGACTCCTTAAGAGTTAGTTGGGGAACCTCAAAAGTGGGACTAGGACTCTGCTATCCAGCATGCAGGTTGAGGCCATCAAGCAATGTGTGAGTTCCTGTTGCTGCTGGGGTAAATTACTATAAATTTCATGGCTTAAAACACTAACTTTTTATCCTGTTGTTCTGGAGGTCAGAGGTCTGAAATAAATCTTACGGGGCTATTATTAAGGAAGGTATCTGCAGGACTGCATTCTTTCTGGAGGCTCAAGGAAAGGACTCTCATTCTTTGCCTTTCCCAATTTCGAGAGGTCATGTACATTCTTTGGCTCATGGATCCTTTTCAGCAATAGCTTTACTCCAACTTCTGCTTCCATCTTTATTCCCCGTTTTCCTTAAAACAACCCTTGTGGTTACATTGGGCCCATCTAGATAATCCAGCATGGTCTTTCCATCTCAAAATCTTTAACTTAATGGCACCCAAAGAATCCCTTTTGCCATATAAGTAACATATTTACAGGTTCTAGGGATTAGGATGTGGACACCTTGGCCAGACATCTTGGTGCATTATTCTGTGTAGATACTTGGGTCACATGAAAAATGCCAAATGTAGATCAATGGAGCCTCTTGGGAAATAATTGGAGAAGGAAAAACTTGACACTCTCCAATACCATTCAGAAATAATATACCATATACTTTTCAACAGTGAGTTCATGTGGGTTATTTGAGGCATTGGTATGAGACCTTATTCTCTATAAATGAGACAATCTAGAGGAGATGTTAATGTATTTGAGTGGATGCAGTTCACTTCTCTGGACAAAGAATGTGAAGATGTTGGAATGACATATACAACCAGGACAACGGGTTATTTCCCTCTCTTTGACATCCGACTGGGTATTAGATTCACTACCACCGGTGTGCATTATATTTTTAGAAGGAGATTTCTTCTTATCCATCCTATAATTTGTGATCAACACAAAGGAATTTATTTTCTTCAAAGGCACTCTATTCTTATCAAATGTTATGCCTTTTTCGGTACTTAAGTTTTGACAGATGGACAGTAACTAGGAAATGATACACGCTAACTTGACGGCATTTTGGCCAGTGATTTGGGCATCATTTTGAAAGTCCGTGAAATCCATGCTATACCTTTCGTCTTTTTCATCACATTGAACTTCTCTTAAATATCCAACCTCCTGAACTCAAGCTCTTCCAGATGGGAGACTTGTTCACAATGAAGAAATAGCAGGAATCTTGCAAATATTGCTGAAAAATTGAATAGGTTTGTTTATTTAAATAGCTCCACACATCCCTGCATTTTTGTCACAGAATTGATGGTAGATGTCTCATAGCCCATTTCAAGTGCACATTAATAAAATTTCAGACCTGATCTTATCCTGTAGTTTTCAGATGAGAAGATGAATGCTTCAGGTGAGGAAGAACTTGACTCCAGCCTTCCTATTTATTTTTTTTTAAAGATTGTATATACTTATTCATGAGAGACACACAGAGAAAGAGAGAGGCAGAGACACAGGCAGAGGGAGAAGCAGGCTCCATGCAGGGAGCCTGAAGTGGGACTGGATCCTGGGTCTCCGCTGAGCCACTGGGGCTGCCCTGTTTTTAAACCTTTATTGGTTACAAACTGGTCCCTATACACAGAGGGCAAGGAAAGGCTGAAGAGGCAGAGCACTTGGGATCTGGATCCATAGGTAGCAAGTTTAATACATAAGGGAGTTTATACACAAGGCTTGTCTTGGGTGGCTGCAAGCTGAATATATCTCTGCACTCATCCAAAATCCTAAAAGTTTATACAGAGGCTTAACTGGGTTTTGTTATATATTCAGTATAGAAGGTTTCAACAACGTTTTACTCTCTCCTTCAAACAGCTCCTAGGGCAGGACCTGTGGACAGAGCATATAATCCAAGGGCAGGGGCGGGGTGGTGGTGGCAAGGAGTCTCTGATTGCCTGGTCCAGTTTAAGGGTCAACTGGCAGCCATCTCCTCTCCGTGACCTTCTCCAACAACCTACCACCCCCATCCTTCTTTCTGTGGTTACCAAGTAGCACATTGTAGCAGTTGAAACACAGAAGATAAATATGTTTTCCAAATCCATACAACTCAGTGGAAGATGCTTTCCCTGGATTTTCTGCTTTTTGTCCAATGGACTTTTAACTCCACCCCATTATTTGTGTGTGTGTCTGTGTGCGCGCGCGTGCACGCACACGTGGGCATATGTATATTTCTTTTATATTAAACACTTCCCAGTGAAATGTTATACCAATAAGACTCCTCTCCTCCCTAAAAGCCAGCTGCAGTACCTTCAGGTAGCAGTTATAGATCAATATAGAGGATTTTAGCTTCATAATGGTTCTAAAGTTTAAAGAAAGGCTTCAATTAGAACAACAGTCTGCTCCTATCTCAGCTTGTATAATTTGGGAGTTAGCAACTAATGCATTAGATTTTTAAATTATTTGCCAAGATTTTTTTCACATTGCTTCCCCAATGATTAGCATTAAAATCGCAAGTACTAAGTTTCGCTTTTCCGGTTTGCCCTTGAAAAACACATTCTGGTTCACTGCTCATTATTTTCTACTGGCTGGATTAGAGAGTCTTGTGTCTCATTTATTTATTAGGAAAACCTACAAATAGTGAGGGTGGCAGATGGACCCACCCCAAGTATGTGGAGGCTCGGGTCAAGAGTAAATCTGAGGGATTCTTCAGTCCTCTAAGCCCTGGCCCTTGCTCCTTCTCTTTCCGTCTCCAGACACTGTCTCACATTTGCCAGGGTACTCCTGTGAGGGTCTTTCATGGGCTCAAGTGCTCCAGCTCAAGCCTGAGAACCCACACACACTTATATAGAGCCATTTCTCGGCCACACCCTTAGTCCCAGGTGTGCACACTCCTGAGATGCAGCTACCCTTGGGAAAGCAGACCCGCCCTCCCCAACAGTATTAGACATCAAACACATATGTGAAGTTAACAGTCCCTTTCTTCAAAGCAATGAAGATGTTAAGTAGTGAGGAACACTGCAAATGGAAGGTTCTAAAAGGAATCCCAGTTCCAAATCAACACAGAAAGGGACACCTGGTTGGCTCAGTTGGTTAAAGGGTCTCTGGGTCCTGGGATTGAGCCCTCCCTGTTCAGCAGAAAGCCTGTCTCTTTCTCTCCCTTCTGCCCCTCCCCCGTGTTCATGCTAGTGCTTACTCTCTCTCAAATTAATAAGTTTTAAAAAATGTAAAAGTCAATCAACACAGAGGATGAGATGTTGGTCTTCACATCTTCCTTGTTTTCTTCTCCTGAACATGGAATTTCTTGATTTTTATCTAACTTCAGCGACAGATACTTTTCTTCTTGATACAACAGTATGGATTTGATAAAGCAGGAGTTGAATTGCCATGGTAGGGAACCCACCAAGTTCCGAATCTGTTCTCTGATTGCTGCTAGACAGAGGAGAAAACTCATTAAAACAGAAAAGAACCTCCTGCCAAGCAGAACAGGAGAGGTATGAGTAGCTGTAACCCTATGACAGAGTTAACAATACTGAGACCAAAGGAGGTTGTTAGGACTAGAGCTTTCATTACAAAAATATAAACATGCTTTTGTCAGTGGCTGTAAAATATCAAGATTGCAGCAAATGCCACATAAACTTATAACCAAGTGATGGTTATAAGTTGAATACTTTCTCTTAATGAAATCTTTCAAGACCCTTATAAGTGAATATTACCTTACGTTGAACTTCCTCATAAATATCACATGTGAAAATTCACTTAATTTTAATCTCCCATATGTTATTATTTCTTTAGGAACATGGATTTTAAATGGATATGAATGCAAAGTGTATTTTAAATGATCAACTATTTTTTAAAAAAGAGCATTCACTTCATATCACTAACTTTTCTCATAATAAAACTGGAGTTCCTGGTGACTGTTTCTCAATATCCTTCCCATGAAATGGGAAACAGACTTTCATCCTACTCTCTTCACTTTAGGTTTCTCAATAGAAAGAACGTGAGCAGAATGAGCTCTATTTTCCCCTCCTGTATAAGTGAATTTCAGAAGGAGGTGGTGGTTAAGTTTGGAGGTGTTGCCACAATAGTATTTGGATTCTTGCATTCAGTTCAATCAATAGCTAATTGAATTAGCTTGTTCAATAGTCCTCATTAACCAAAGAAAGAGAATAACACTCCTCATAAGGCAGAATGTGAGTGCCACCCTCAAAGATTTCTCATTTACATTCAAGAATTTCATAAAATTTTCAAAGAAAATTGGTTTTAATATACTTGAATTACCATTAGACTTTTAAGGAGGTGCAGGGTGATAGCGTCATAAAATCAAATGATGGAAAGCTTGGACAAGGCCCATTGGTATAAGGAATTCTAGTCTATAAATGATTCAGACACTGCCTTTTATCCAAATCAGGCATTGAACCCTGTCAGGAGAGCCTCTTCTCACCACCTGCTACCAGCTATCTATTTTAAACCAGCAGGGTGCAACCTTGAGTCAGCCTGGATATGCCTTATCCCTGTGGAGAAGCAAAGACCAAACTTAAAATGAAGGTAACTAGAGGTAAGGGAACTTAAGAACCTCCCCCTAAACCATTCCCCAGAGGGGAAGACATTTCTGACTACTCTAGTGGAAACCCAAACTCAGTAACACAGACCCAGTGAACCAAGCAGAGGCCTGTCAGGAGCACAGACACCACTCGTTATTTTTCTGAGAGGATTTAATGTAGAGAATTGGTTGATCAAGCCTCAGGAGGATCAAAAAGCCAACAGGAAACACTAAGTCAACACAGAGTAACCGTAGGGAACAGCTACTGCCATTATGACTGAAGAGACAAAGCAGAGATGTTAAGGTTATCAGAAGCCTGCTGACAGTCTGGGACTCCTTACTCCTAAAGAAAAGGAGCTTTTCCATTGGTGCTGGTCCTGAGAAGCTCAGAGGAGAAGCTGTAACTCAGCCCCCTGGGAGGGTGTTTGTTGCTCAGCTGAGACAAATATCTTTGATGTCTGATGTGGCAAAATGGAGGCGATTTCTGACACCCCTAGAAGAAACTGGAAAGTGGACCAACTGCCTCTCGCTGACCAAGAGCTGTCACTGGACACTCTTGCAAAAACTGGATGCAGAACTGAGCGGATCAAATCCTTTCTCCACCTCCTGCCTTCTAATCTCCATCTACCACTCCCTGTTGGCAAAAACCTGGCAGACAACAGCTTGGCAAGAAAGAAATGTATTTGATGAAGACCCAGACACAGCATCACAGAGTATGGAAGGAATTGAACAGAAAGCTGATAGGTTAATAACTGACACCCACTAAGGACAACAACAACAGGGCTTTGACAGAGGAAGATTACCCTCTGGTGTGCCAGAGCTACATCGGTTGCTGTCATCCAGGGTTCTGAAAATGAAGTGTTGCTTCTCACCTGCTTTTCACAGGACTTGGTGAGACTGAAGCAGGACTTTTCCCTCTGATTCACCAGCAGTTCTGATATGTTACATGTAACCTTGTATATACCGCTTCTCGTTATCCAAAACCTGTTGCTGTGTTGTTGTCCCACTGTCCTATGAAACTAAGCAGCCTACCTCGAAGTCTCTTTCCCTGCCTTTGAATTTGGCTTATCATAGCGTTGGCTTTTTCCACCGTATCAGTCAAAGGCTCAGCCCTCCTCAAAATAATGATCGAGACCAGCTTCCAAATAGTCAGAGACCCCCAAAGATGGTGCTTCACTTCCATGTTTCTAGAACCTGCCAGATAACAGTGTAGATGCAGAAAGAAAAGATTCTGGAGACTTGATCCTAAGGTCATCTGAATTGGATAGGCAATGCAGCTGACCTACAGACTTAGGTATCTTATAACATCCAATGTGAACCATAATAGCTGGGCAAAGCTTGGTGGCAGAGGTGAGTCACCCTAAATTCAAAGGCATGCTAACTTTAGCACTGCAGAGGATGCAGTGGATAAAGAGGCACTGGACCTTGAATTAGAAGACTGGCATTTGAATCTGAGGTCTACTTTTCACCATCTATAGGATTTCAAAAGACACTTGAGTGCTTTAAGCCACTGTTTCTTATGCAAAAGCAGAATAAAAACATCTTTCACGCAGAATTGTTGAGATAATTACATGGAATAGTATATATAAAAGCATTTAATACATTCTAGATACTTAATAATTATTATAATTATTAATCTAAAATTATGTGGAACTGTAATTAGAAAATCTAATAGGTGGTTTAAGAAACATGCCAAGCAAGGAATTTTAAAACATCAACTACCAGACGCTCATTGTGTGCCAGGTGATGGTTTTCATGCATCCTGTTGTATATCTCTTTCCACTTCAGTTAATACAATGATGTTTGATCAGCTAATGGGGTTCTGGGTTAGGAAGGTGATATAAAGGAGAGTAGACAATTATATAAACAGATACTTATATTTTAAGTGAATAATGTTCACTAACTAATTTTTTTTTCTTATTCTTATCAGGGAGAAAAAACACCAGGATGACACTTGAAGGAGAACTGAGATAGGAATCAGAAGGCATGCGTTGAAGTCACCACTTTGCCATATGGAAGTTACATGAGCAAATTACCTGACTTTTCCCCAAACAGGTTTTTGTTTTACTTACTGTTTTTATTTTTTTATTATTTTATTTATTTATTTATTTATTTATTTATTTATTTATTTATTTATTGTTTTTGACTCTGTAATAGGTTGCCTGGTATCTAGCTCGCTGGGCTGTTTTGAGGAATAAATGAGATAAAATGTGCAAAATGCCTGGTACAGAATCAGACCTAAATTTGTGGGGGCCAGTACTTTCAGTTTCTGAGCACTTGTTGCTTTTAGGTGTTTTTAAAGATTTTATTTATTTATTCATGAGAGACACACAGAGAGAGGCAGTGACATAGGCAGAGGGAGAAACAGGCTCCCTGTCGGGAGCCTGATGTGGGACTCCATCCCAGGACCCCGGGATCACGACCTGAGCCAAAGGCAGATGCTCAACCACTGAGGCACCCAGGTACCCTGAGCACTTGGTTTTTGTGAACAGATCAGTGAAATGGGGGCTTGAGTCTTGGTTTTCCCACTTACTACTTGTGTGATCTTGGGTAATCCACCTAAAATCTCCTGATCTTAATTTCTTCAACTTTAAGAGACAAAAAGTGAGTCTCCCTACTTCACAGGGTAAATGAGTAGTGATGAAAAAATCATTGCATTATGGGTCTGTAAACATGTATATATGTATGTACACCTGTATGCATGTAGATGTGTACATACATATATATGTTTGTATGCATATCTGTGTATATATGTAAGCATTCACATATGTATGTATATATACACATACACACATGCACATGCATACAGACCTTGACTTAGACCTTGATTTGGAAATGTCTGGATATTACATAATTTATCTATGGTAGTCCTGGCATTGGGTTTTACTGACTAAGGCAAGGAATGGGCATCAATATCCAGGCTGTGCTGTGACAATTGAGGAGAGCAAATGTAGCCTCTCATTTGTTACAGATAAACATTAATATCTTTATTCCATTCATTAATAATTAATTGCCCCAGGCTCTTGATTCAAGTATAATTGTACCTTATGAAAGCCCGCAGCAGAGAAATATTGTGCAAAATGCAAAACACCAATTTTATCATGAGTAATAAAAATTCAATTAAGTTTAGAATAAATATGTGAGTTAGTAACCCAAGCTTAACATAAAGCCATGGAATGTAAATAGATTTTGGAAGACAAAATAACAAGGATGTGACAATTTATAAAGTGTATGGAAAATCCATCATTCCCTTCCACACACTGGCAAGAAAAAGCCCACATTACGGGAGAGGGGAATAATTTTTGACATTTTTATTGTGCTTTATAGCGGGAACAGTCCAACAAGGAAGCTAAGTAGGAGGTTTCTTATACAATGTGACTTGAGGGGAAATAAAAAATGAATCTCCTAGAATTATTTCTTCCATGTACCTTGGTTGGGGCCTGGAATTCTGAAGTGTTGGTGAGGGTCTTCACTCTAGAAAAAGATTTTTCACTCTGGATAAAAAATATGCACATGAATGGGCATCAGAGTTTGGGACCTGGTCTGTGCTCCATCCTTTATTTGCTATGTAACTGTGGACAAGGCCACTTCACATATATGACTTTTCAGTTCACACATTCAAAAAATAAAAGCACTGGTACTAATGTTATTATTAAATGTGTTATGAGAGAGTAAAATGAGGTGTTAGTTAAAACACTCTGCATATATTGGGGAGGTTAATGAATGTTATGCAAGAGGTGAGATTATAATGCAATTTGAGGATTTTAGTATCTTTCATTGTTTGGGTTTTTTATGCATGCAGAATTTTCATGTTCAGATAACTTTGCTCTTCAAAAGAAGAACCTCAGAAGAGAATTTTTTTCGCAAATCTATCATGTCTCAAAAGAATATGGTAATTCTTATTTGAAAATGGATTTTAAAACAGTCATGCCAAAATAAAATGGCTAATTTACAGTCACAACCACTTTTTTTTTTGAAAATAGAAAATGTATAAACCAATTTTATCACTCACTTTTTTCAGTAAACTTGAGTTTGTTGCTAATGAATATATTCTGAGGAATAAGTCATAGATTTTTTGAAAGCAGTTTCTATGACTCTCAGCAATATTCTGAACAGTGATGACAGAGGTGCAATCCCTGTATTAGAGTGCACTGGGGCTGGAAAGGACCACTCAGGCCACTGCCCACAGCATCTGCATAATGCTAAAACTCCTTCCGTGGTTGTGCTCATCACTGGGGGGCAGGGCTGTGCTTGCTAAAGTGACACAGGACTCACTATTTTATATTGTAGCTCTCTCTGCCTTTGGTTATTTATGTCTTTTGAAAATCTTTTCTTACAATGGAGCTGGAATCCGTTTTCCTGTAATTTTTCTTCCAAAATTCCTGTCTGTCTTGACTCTATCCAGGCCGTTTATTTCTCTCTCAAATAGCAGATTTTCATTGATTTTTTTTTTTATTTTTCTCCTAATCATTCTTCTCCTCCCCCTCCTCTTCCTTCTCCTCCTCCTCTCTTCCTCCTCCTCCTTCTTCTTTTTTAAGTAGCCTGGCTTCTTCAATCTATTGGAGAATCTAATCTAACATTTAATTTAGAATTAAATTAGAACTCAATCTATTCTAACATTCAATTTAGAATTAAGTGCATCACTTCAAGTGTGTTCTGACCACAGCAGGTTGTACATTTGTGTGTTTGCCTGTGTGTATGTGCACTGTGTATGGGTACATACATGCGTATGTCCTCTTGATTTTTTAAAAGATTTTATTTATTTATTTGCTATATAGAGAGAGTATAAGCATGAGGAGGGGCAGAAGGAGAGGGAGAAACAGGGAGCCTGACTCAGAACTCGATCCTGGACCCTGAGTTCATGACCTGAGCCAAAGGCAGATGCTTAGCCAACTGAGCCACCCGGGCACCCCGTCCTCTTGCTTTTACCAGATTGTGAAGGAAAGGGATCCCTGGGTGGCGCAGTGGTTTGGCGCCTGCCTTTGGCCTGGGGCGCGATCCTGGAGACCCGGGATCGAATCCCACATCGGGCTCCCGGTGCATGGAGCCTGCTTCTCCCTCTGCCTGTGTCTCTGCCTCTCTCTCTCTCTCTCTCTCTCTCTCTCTCTGTGACTACCATAAATAAATAAAAAAATTAAAAAAAAAATAATGATGTTTATTGATTTATTCAACAATACTAATAAAGGTCCTCATACACACTGGGTGCTCCTGAAAGCCAGACATCAAAGACAAGCACAATAGATAAATTTCTTGTTCTCAGAGACTGACTTATATTTTAGTTGGAGAGCGACAGATATATTAATATATGATTAAGTATCATATTGGTAAGTTTTGAGAAGACTAAAGTTGAGTAAGGTCACAGGGAATAGTTGATGAGGAAGAGGTAGCTCCTTGAGATCAAGTTATCAGAATAGGCCTTGCCAATGATGAAACTTTTTTAAAAATTGGCATATCTCTTTTTCTTTTGAAATGTATTACTGAGGTATAATTGACATACAATGTTATATTTGTTTCAGGTATACAACATATTGATTCAACAATTCTATACATGACTCAGTGCTCAGCATGATAAGTGTGATCACCATACAGAGTTACTACAATGTTATCGACTGTATTCCCTATGCTGTATTTTTCATCTCTGCCATTTATTTACTTATTTTGGATTGAATTGTAGTTGACACACAATGTCACATTAGCCCCAGTTGTGCAACATAGTGATTTGACAAGTCTTTATGTCACATGACTTATTTATTTCACAACTGGAAATTTGTACCTCTTAATCTCCTTCATCTGTTTCACCCATTTCCCCTAACCCCCTCCTCTCTGTAATGATGTAACATTTAATTAAATAAATTGAATAAGGGGCAGAACAAAGCAAAGGAATTAACCAGTGGAACCTACAGGAAAGCATTTCTGGCAGAGCCAATAGCAAGTGCAAAGATCCAGAAGCAAATGAGCTTGGCATGTCTGAGGAACCATGAGAGACCTGGTGGCCTCTAGTTCAATGTGCAAGAAGGAAGGTGGTAAGAGATAAGGTCAGGGAGATAGGCATAAATCAGATGCTATCAAGACTTGTAGGTCAGCATAACAAGTTTGAATTCTATTCCAAGAAGGATAAGGAATCCATTTGGTGTTTTCATCGAAGACTGTCACTTTGAGATCACTGACTTTGGATGCAGTGTAGAGAATTGACTTGGGTGACAGTGGTAAGGAGGCTGTGGAGAAACGTGGGGAGCTCACCTGGGGAAAGTGACAGGTGCAGACTAGGTAGGTAAACAGGTGTTCTGATAACCAATTCCTTTGTGTGTGTGTGTGTGTGTGTATGTGTGTGTGTGAGACAGAGAAAGAGAGAGAGAGAGGTGTGGTTACCCACAAGCAATGCTCAGGATACCAACTGGGTGTCCCATAATTCCATTCAGTTCTGACACTACCTGCCTGGAGGTAGCATCAGATTCCACAAGTGGAGGGCTGAGTCCAAGTCTGCCTCTACCAGTACTTCAGATGCTAATCCTAAACTTGGGTTGTGACTTGTACTTCTGATCCACTGGCTCTAGATCAGAGGTTCCCATCAGTGAGTTCAATTAATTTGCCAGAGCAGCTCACAGAACTCAGAAAACCCCTTTACTCACTTGGTCACTGATTTATCCTGAAAAGATAAAACTCGGGGAACAGGCAGATGGAAGAGATGTATAAGGCAAGGCATGGGGAAAGGGCTCCAAGCTTCCTTGCCTCCTCCAGGCTTGGCTTTCCTAGCATCTTCATGTGTTCACTAACTAAGAATCTCTCTGAACTCTGCCCTTTTGGGTTTTTATGGAGGCATCAGTACATAGGCCTAATTGATTAAATCATTGGCCATTAGTGATTGATTCAACCTCCAGTGCCTCTCCCCTCCCTGTAAGCTTGTGTATTGGGGAGGAGAGAGCAAGGACTGGAAGTTCCAATGCTCCAATGGCTTCCAAGGCAACCAGTCCCTCAAGTCACCTGATTAACATAACAAAGGGCACCATTCTTGCTCTTGTCACTTAGGAGAATTCCAAGGGCTTTTGGAGCTCTCTGCCAATGACAGCAAAAAGACTAAATGTATATTTCATTTTTCTTAAGAGAAGAATGGGGGGAGGGGCAGAGGAAGAGGAAGAGAGAATCCCAAGCATGGGAGCCCAAAGCAGGGCTTGATCTCACAACCCTGATCTCATGACCTGAGCAGAATCTAAACTCAAGAGTTGGGCACTTATCCTACTTAGCCACCCAGCTGCCCCACCCTCTGCAATATACATTTCTTTTTTTTTTTTAAGGTCTTTTATTTATTTATTCATGAGACACACACACACACACACACACACAGAGGCAGAGACACAGGCAGAGGGAGAAGCAGGCTCCATGCAGGGAGCCCAATGTGGGACTTGATCCCAGATTTCCAGGATCACGCCCTGGGCTGAAGGTGGTGCCAAACCACTGAGCCACCCGGGCTGCCCCAGTACACATTTCTCATGATAAATCGCAATATCACAGCAAAGGACTTTGGGACTTGAACTAGGGCAAGTGGCTGAATTTGAGATCTATCTGTAGAGTAGTGTTGACAGGACTTGTTGATGGTCATAGGGATGGAAGAAATAGAAGTTTAAGGAATTTATTGTGGAACACATGCATAATGATTTTTGCCACCAGGTAAAGAATCAGTGAGTCCCAGGACTCTTGGGTGGCTCAGCGGTTTAGTGCCTGCCTTCAGCCCAGGGAGTGATCCTGGAGTCCCAGGATCGAGTCCCACATTGGGCTCCTTGCATGGAACCTGCTTCTCCCACTGCCTGTGTCTCTGCCTCTCTCTCTCTCTCTCATGAATAAATAAATAAAATCTTAAAAAAAAAAAAAAGAATCCGTGAGTCCCAAGAAAACTTTTACATGTGAAAAAGAATATCCTGACACATCCCATTCACGGCATGGCACAACCAATGCAAACTGAACTAAGAAATCATACTTTTTCTAAGACTTGTTACTTATGATTTAGCCTTGAGCAAGAAATTTCCCATCACTGGGCACCTCGATTTTTCCAAATGTAAAAATTTAAGGGTAAACTATATGCTCTCTAAAAGTCCATTTACTTCATTTGTGCAATGTCTCCAAGGATTAAACACAACCTTAATTTGTTAATAGATATTCTGAACCCATTAGTGACATTGCTCATGACTTTGCTTCACAGGGGCCTGTAAGAGAAGTATTTCCCTAAGGAAAAGTATATGGAATTCCATTAGGAATGTACTGGATGAATTGAGATGTCATTTAAAGCTTACACAGAATCCCATTTTGATGACCTGACCTAATAAAACAGAGCAAATAAACAGAAATTTGCCTCACTAATGCCTTGGGCAGAGGAAGAGGCTCATTCTAGTTATTATACATCACTATGTGTTTGACAATGTTTCGAGTTCTTCAGCCAAAAGATTAATCTAAAAAGTCAGTAAATGTTTGCTCAGTGGGGAAAGAAATCATGATGATTGAATTACATATTATAGCTTCATTGATTGACAGCAAAAGTACTGAGATATTTGGCCTGGTAAATTGAAAGTCTGTTGCATAGGGGGAAAAAAGGAGAAACCCTGATTGTGTAATCAGAGCATGTTAACATACTGTTATTATTTCAGATATGTGTTTTCTCTCTTTTGCAAAAAAAGAAAAAAAAATCTGAGAAAGAATCTCGGTTTGTTTACACGAAAGATCCTATAGGTCAGGATCATGAAATATAAATAGGAAAGCAGCAATAATTAACAATAGAAGGAAGGTAGAAATAGGAAACATTTGGGCAAGGTGGGCGAAAAAATGCAGGAGAGCAAGATAGAAGGCAAATTTGAACATTGTACCACTCTCTTACCTTCTGCTACTCTGAGTTGGTGAGAGAGAGGGAACAGGAAAACAAATTTCTCGGTGAATCTTGTCAAGTTCATCTTATTGGGATGCCTGGGTGGCTCAGTGGTTCAGCATCTGCCTTTGGCTCAGGGCTGGATCCAGGAGTCACTGGATCCCATTCCACATCAGGCTCCCCGCAGGGAGCCTGCTTCTCCCTCTGCCTGTGTCTCTGCCTCTGTGTGTGTGTGTGTGTCTTATGAATAAATAAATAAAATCTTTTTTAAAACTCCTCTTATTAACTCTTTAACTCTTCCTGCCTAGAGAAAAAGTTCATTAAAAAAATAGATTGATTGATTGATTGATTGATTGATTGATTTATGAGAGAGAGACAGAGAGAGAGAGCACACATACAAGCAAGGGGAGGGAGAGGGACAAGTAGACTCCATACTGAACACAGAGCCTGACATAGGGCTTGACTCCAGGACCCTGATCTCAGGGGTCCTGAGCTGAAGTCAAGAATCAGATGCTCAACTGACAGAGCCATCCAGGTGCCCCAAGGAAAAGTTCTTTGGGAGCCTTCTTTTTAAAACCATCCATTATAGATAAGAAGTGAATGTAGTGTGCTTTTTCACTAGCCTTTTGGTCAGTGGTTCTCAAGCAGTAGTGACCACAGGAATCACCCAGGGAACTTGCTGAAAATGCAGATGCCAGGACTCCATCCCCCAAAGATGAGGACTCATGTCTGAAGTAGAGCCCCTAGAGGACCTTTTTTACTGAGCATCCCAGGTGATTCTGATTCAGGTAAGTCCACAGCTGACATTTGAATATTCACCCTTTCAGAGGCAAGAGAGTATATATAGTCAGGCTCTTTCCCTTCATTGTATCAAAGCTGAGCTGAAAAGGATAATTTTTCTGTTTAGGGGTATTTATCTTTGCTGAAATTCTATAGGTAGAGGGGAACTGTTATCAAACTTGCTGCCTGCATAAAATGCAAAGTTCAATCCTATGCTGTTTAAGAGAAATGCTACAGGAAAATGAGGACATTGGTGAGCATTTTTATTCCAGCTCAGTAGAACTCAAGAAACATTCAGTGGAGAAAAGCTGGTTATTTTATACTATTAAAAGCACAGTCTCCAATAAAGTGATAACAATTGTGAACATTTATGCACCAATAAAACATCAAATATATAAAATGCAACTTTTAAAAATAAGGAAAAATTTTAAAAATTGTGAAAAGTTTTAATATAATTATAAAAAATTGTATAATTGAAATAATCTTGCAGTGGATTCTATCCAGTTTGTGCTATTGTGCTATTAAAGGCAACATAAACCTTTTATTGATTTTGTTAAAGTCATAAAAATTACTCCATGCTTAATTTGGTAGTGAAAAGTAGAGCACTGAATGTGAGCAAAACAAAAACAACTGAAAATACCATTTACTTGAAACCAAAGATAAAATAAAAAGCTAATGAATGACCAAGGCTTCAAGTTAATCAATAGCCTATAACAACAATTTTAAGTGAAACTGGGTTTAGCAGACTCAAAAAAAGGTAGTTTTTGTTTATCTAAATGGACTTTTAGTGGGTTTACTCTTTTTCTACCTTCAAATGTAATCATGTTTCTGTTACCCACCATAAATTAATGGTGTGTGTGTGCGTGTGTGTTACACTAATAGGGGAGATACTAGGAGAACATAAATAAAAAATCATTTCTCTTTGCTTCTAGAATATAAGTAAAAAGCAACATAGTCTTTGTTTTTTGTTTTATTTTTTTGTTTTTGTTTTTTTGCAGCATCATCTTTGAATACTTCCCTGTTTTATGGTATAACTCTTGTTCAAGATCTAAAATAAAAACATTTCTCAAAGAGCCTGAGTGTTCAAGATGAGAATCTGTGTGGTAGGGGTACCGATTGCTCCTGTTCCTAGGCCTTTTCAGTCAAAAGAATTGGGGGAAGGAGAATATGTGTTTATATATCTGCATGTATGCCTGATGTATGTGTGTACACATATGAAAACGTGTGTCAATGCACACATATACATGCATATTTATTTACATGTATTTATATTTAAGATAAAATGCATACTTCCAATTAAAACTTAGGCTTGCTAAGTTTTAAATGTAACCTCTTTAATCTTAGTTGTGTATAACATTCTCTCATGTCAAAAAGATTGGTTTCCAGTGTCACTGACATAATAAATAATGTGTGAAATTCCAAAATTCATGACTGTCTGCCTTAAATGCTATCAGTGCTACCTTGAAAGCATGGGTAGTAAGATTTTTTAAAAAAATAATCTTACTGTTTTCAGGATGTATGTTATTAGAGATATTCAGTATAATAAATGTTTTACATTACTTGAAATAATTCTTCTATGTATGGCCATGCTACTAATTCAATACACAGCTAGGTTCCTTTGTTTCACTATGACTTTGATTTTTAGGAACTGATTTTTTTATTTTATTTTTTTCTCAATATGCTAAATATTTGATCCTGAGACAAAACATATAAAATAAGATATTTTTAGAGATTTCCAGTTTCAATCTATTCCTTAAAGCCTCATCCTCCCCCCCCATAGGTTACCATTTTATTTTCCACTTTATCAATTATATTGTAAAATGAGCAAACAGTACACATGTTTGCATACTCTTTTATAAATACTTTTCTCTACCTTGCAGTTTTTCACTTAATGATACATCATAGAGACCTCTCTGTCGTGGTAAATAGAAGAAATGTTGTATTTCTTGTTCTGAGTATTGTGAATTTCACACCTATAACACAAACCAGTCTGAAAATCAATAGATTATTTAAGTTAGGGACTCTGATCGATATTGGTAAGCCCAGTATCTGAACATCAGTAAATGAAACTGTGTTTGAGCAGCTCGGGTCTTATCCTGACATTCATACCAGGACATCCAGTCTTGTCGACTCTTTCATAGAGACGCTTTCTTGCTCAGTGCATTTGCTTTATTTTTTTTCGAATAAACAAATGCTTATTGAGAACTTTGTGCCAGTTACTAGGTATACCAAGATCCATGAGTTGCTTTCTGGCTTCTAGTAGTTTAAACGTGGGCAGAAAAAATATACCTAATAGTGCCAATATGGTTTGGTAAGTGTTTAGCATATGATGCTTAATTTCCTCTGATGGCTTTGGTGATGGTACAGCCTGTGGGGGGCAAGTCGACAGACTTCAAGGGCTGGTTGGGCGTTCATGCTGGCTGGAAAGTACGGGGAGAAACACATGGTAGACATTTAATAAATAGTAATGTTTCTCTTCTCCCCTCTCTCTTCCCCAAATAATTTCCTTCCTGTAGAGCTAAGTGTTACTCTGACTCACCATTCTCCGTAACAGTCACACTCTCTGCATTAAGTATAATCTGCTCAGACAGTCACCCTATTTCTATGAGGTTTATCATTTTGAACCTCTCCTTTCAGTGCCTCCCCTTACTTCCTACCCCTCCTTCCCCTTTCCCTAATGCTTCTGTTTTATAGCTTTTCTAGTCACCCCGCTGTTTACTCTTTTATTCTGATGTAACCAATCCCACTCGTACAAACTCAATTCATTTCAAAAGGAGACTTAATGTGCCATAAAACTAACAGGGAGATTGCTCTCAAGGTGGGCAATAAGCTGACACAGCACACAGGTAATATTTATACGGCAATACGACTTCAAGAAACACCATCCACTGCACTGCTTGCAAATCACAGGGTAATTATCCGCTTTAGGTCCTTAATCACTGGAGCAAAGCCCTTCATAAGTAAACACAAATAGTGAATTTCAAGAAGCTGGATGCCAAAGGAAAAGGAGGCAAGGGAGAGACAACCCCTGGGGGCGAGGTAGGGAGGGATGAAGGAGCGCCCCTGCAGTCTTTATGCAGACAATAAAGCACCATGGTCAGTATCAGGGTCCCTGAATGCAGAGAGACACAGGTTTAAATGAGGCTGTGACCCTGGGCCCGTGGCTCCAGCAGGTTTGTCTTGCTTTTCTTCCACAGCAGATGGGCTTAACATTCATGAGTTACACAAATGTATCTAAAGTGCTGGTACTTACAGACACACAAGTTTCTTCTTCTTATCAATATCATTATTGTCTTGATCTATAGCTACCAAGGCTTTTTGTTGTTGTTTTTATGAGGGAATTTTTTTATTTGGGAGAGTCCCAGAAGAAACCATGATTTGTGCCAATCTTCCTGTATGCTCCCATACTGTAGCTGCAGAGAAGACCTGGGCCCTCAGGATCACCCTTGAAAAAGTAGCACGTGGAGATGCACTTTCAGCTTGCTGGTGCCACCAAAATACGAGTGTCAGGGAAGGTCTAATGTGTGCAGGGAGACACAGTGATGCCTTTTCAGAAGCTGCGCTTCCACCCCAGAGACTGCATCAGATCCCAGCCTGAACATCACCGAGAGCTGATCTCTAGGGCCTCGCAGCCCATGGTAGAGCCTCTTTGACAATGACCTCACCCCCAGCTCTCTATTTTTCAGTATAGAATCAGAAGCCTTAATTTTGCAATCTGATATTTTTTTCCAGGATCTCCAAGTCTTACTTTAAAACCCTCATATGCTTAAAATGAAAATAGGAAAAAACTTTAACCCAGTTAAGCTTTATCTCTACTATGAAGAAGTGCCCCCTTTATATGTGTTTTTCTTGTCTTCTCTGCTATGATTGCTGTTGGATATTTATTCCAAGCTGGAGAAAGGTAAACATTTGGAATCAGAAAAAAAAAAAATTTGGAAACAGGTTCAAATTTGAGAATGGGCCTTATGACCATCTCAAAATAGACCCTTCAGTTAAAAAAAAATGAATCTGTGAGTCACTATAGTAATAGCTCTCATTTATTGACGATTTGTTACATGTCCGGCTCTGTAGTGAGCACTTTGTATTAATTCACTCACTCTACTCCATTACTTGTGAGATAGTTATTATTTTGTTTTTCCCCAGTTTTATTGAGATATAATTGGCATGCATCCCTGTATGAGTTTTAGGTATACAGCATGAAGGTTTAACTCACATACATTGTGAAGTGATATCCATAATAAGTTACATTAATGTTCATCATCTCATGAAGCTACAATAAAAAGAAATTATTGACTTTATTTTATAGATGAGGAAACTGAAACACAAGGAGGTTAAGCAACCTTTTCAGGATTATAAGTAGGAGCTGGGACATTGAATGCAGGTGGTCTGGCACAGATAGAGCCTGCGCACCTGACAACTATATTATACTGTCTCTTCTATGGAAAGGAAATATGCACTCTCTTTAAGAGCCCAGAGAAGTGATTGTGCAGAAGATGATGTGTAAAAAGCAAGATCCAATTTTCAATAGCTAGTAATGAATATTACTATGTTGTTTATATATTTAACTTTTTAAAAAAAAAGATTGTATTTATTTATTTATTTGACAGAAAGAGAGCACACAAGCAGGGGGTGCACCACACAGAGGAAAAGGGAGAAGTAGGCTTCCTGCTGAGCAGGGAGCTCAATGTGGGCCTTGAACCCAGGACTCTGGGATCATGACTTGAGCTGAAGGCAGACACTTAACCAACTGAGCCACCCAGGTGCCCCCTATTCATTTAACTTTTAATTGGCATATAATTGACACAGCATATTAGTTTCAGGTGTACAACGTAATCATTTGAATATGTGTATATATTGTGAAATAGTCTTTGTGATGGGTCTAGTTAACACTATTATTTATTTTTTCTTGTTAGAATTTTACAGTGTTTATTCTTGTGTGTTTTTAAATTTTAAAAGAGAATTATTCCATTGGGTCCTGATTCAATTGGCAAATTCAATAAGAGTGAGAGGTTTCAAAAGACTCTTTGGAGTCTGTATTTGATATAATTAATAACATATGGACTTCTAGAACTGGAAATGATCTAAGAAATTATTTTTTCTTTCCTCTTGCATTTAGTATGTAAGAAATACCCATGGAATGAAGTGACATGCCCAAGGACACAGGCAAAGTAGGCACCAGAACTCTGCTCCTCTGATTTCCAGTGCTATTTATTCTCCTTATTCACCTTTTAGATTGGTTTGAATTTTAATAAATTAAACAATAATGCATCTGGCTTTGATATAAACCAGGTAAATAAAATTAGGACAGACCTGAATATGAAGATGATGGTTTCTATATTATTTAAGAAACTATAGTGGGCTGGTCATATCCAACTATATAGAATTTGAGATAGGTATATGATGATCTATTAGGCAGAGAGGAATAGTCCATGATTATTTACTTTAGTGATGCAAAGTGGAAGAATTTTGTTATTGCTAAACTATTCCCTTGTGTTACAGGGAAGAAGGACTGAAGACTTGCCTCCCATACTAGTAACACTATGTACTAGAGATGTCACTCAAAAATATAATATATGCCATTCATCAGTGGACTGGGGTAATGAGTACTATTTTCACTTCATGCAATGTTGTAAACAACATGCTTAGTTGATTTTAAGAGTAAATGGAGTCACTTCTTATAAATATTCACACTATGATTTCTATATCTGAAACAAATTCCACTGAAATCCTATTAAGAATTGTAGTAGCAATGCTGTAGCAGGTATAATAATACCTCCCTTCCCCAAAATGTCTATACTATAATATCTGGAACATATGAGTATATTATTTACATGGTAAAAGAGACTTGAAGATCTGATTAAGAATATGGGCTGTGAGAAGAGATGACCTTGGATTATCCAGGTAGGCCCAATCTAACCACATATATCCCTAAATGTAATGGAGGAAAGGAGAAAAGTAAGTCAGAGAGATATGACAGAAGAAAAAAGAGGGCATGTTGCAAGCGTGAAAAGGATTCAACCCAATGTTACTGGCTTTATTGATGGAGGAAGGGGGCCCCAAATCAAGTAATGCAGGTAACCTCTAGAATCTTGGAATGACCCTCAGCTGACACCCAGCGAAGAAATGGGAGTCTCAGTCCTGTAAACATAAGGAATTAAATTCTGCCAGCAATTGAATGAACAGGGAAATAGAATCTCTCCTATTTGCTTAAGCTACTCAGGGTTCATTGAGTAGGTATGTGGTCAATCCAACCCAATCTGTAGAACTGAGACAGGAGGTGGGGTAATTTCCAAAGGAAATTTGATGTCTTTTTCCCAGAAGGAGAAGAAATGAATGCCAGCTGACAATGACAGACATCCCGGGAAGTACATTCCTTGCTATTCAAAATAAAACACACATCTTTTATATACGTAAAACTCCCTCAAAGGAGAAGGTTCAAGTTGAATATTCCTCTAGCATGTAACTCTCTTGGCCACATAAGCATGTAGTTATCTCCTTGTCTTTTGATACATGTCTAAATTATAAATTTATAGACACCTAACTAACTCCTTCAGCACACGCTGGGGTGTCACTGGTATAAATCTTCTCTTTGGAGAAGTAGATACTGGTAAATAATCTACCAGTGCTCCTGTATCCATGACACTCATCACATACTGTAGCTCAGAAAGTGGGAATGCTGATCCCTGATAGATTAGGGAATTTCTTGGTCAATCTGGTAGCCCAAAGTTCTGTTCTTTTATAGATTCTTCCTTTTTCATTGCACTCTGAGGTCATATTTTAATATGCCCATTGGCCAGAATTCCCTTTCTATATGTGGGTTGTACCTCTTTTGCAGCCTATGTGGCACAGTGTGAGTTCAAGGACAAGAAGATTCTTTGAGCAAGGGTTAAACAATCAAACAAGCTTGTGTTTTTTTGTTTGGCTTCATTTGTTTTTGCTTTTTTCCCAACACAATTCTGTTAACTGCTTGGGATATTTTTTTCTATTTACTTCATTCAAACAAGAGAGTATGGTGAGCCATAGTCTCTGAGCCCAGAACCTGCTAAGGCAATTGTGGTTTGTAGCAAGTGACCTCAGACAGTTTCCTGCTATTTTTCCAAGCCTCGCTTCAATGGTTTCCAAATTGGGCTGTGCTTTAGGACAATTGAAAACAATAGGTTAGGGAAGGAGAGACCACGGATCTGTTCCTTGTCACAGACTCACCCCAGCTGCATCTTCACATGGAGATAATATGTTTTATGGCCCAGCTTTCCCCAACATACATTTGGGAAATCACTTGCAAATTTCTATGGGCCTGCTCATCTTTTTCTACTTGAAAAAGTTGGCTTTTCCTATTTGCCTCCCACTGTGGGGTGGATATGAGGATGAATGTGGGAAAATTCTAGAGTGAACTTAAATGTCCTTGGTTGGAATCAAAGTGCTTTCAAACACTACTAAAAGTTATCATTAGAGCCAAATTTTAGAGTGGATATTTTTGTGTTCGGTTAGCAATGACAAAGTTTCCTTTCTTCTCATTGGTGTCTAACATATAAATGTGTTATTATTTTAAAAACTGCATCTGAAAATTTATTTTCCCTGATTATTTTGGTGTAATTGTTATGACTATTCATATATTTGGGATTATTTCTGCCATCTATCTTACTTAGTGCTTTCTATGCTTTAGTCTTTCTCTTTACCTCTTTTTTCCTTCCTTTTTCACCTTATTAAATGAATTAAGTAGCCTTATTTTTAAGATTTTATGTATGAGACAGAGAGAGAGATAAAGAGAGCATGAGCAGGGGAAGGGAGAGAAGAAGAGGGAGAAGCAGACTCCCCACTGAGCAGGGATCCCAATGAGAAGCTCAATCCCAGGCCCCCAAGATCATGACCTGAGCCAAAGGCAGATGCTTAACTGAGCCACCCAAGTGCCTCAAATTAAGTATTCTTTATTCTCTTTTTCTTTTCTATTGTTTTAGAAGTTATATGTGTATGTGTGTGTATATACACACACACTCATATGCATATGTGTGTATTTTATATACGTGTGTATACATATATATATTCTTAGATGTGTATCATGCTTCCTAAGTCTAAAGTTAATATTTTACCCTCCACTTAATCAATACAATAACCTTAAAGTGCTTTAAGTCACTTACCTTACATATTGATTTTTTCCTTATTTCTCCATGATTTCATACACTCAAAGTTATAATTTGTTATAGCTTGTGGGACATTAGATTATTGTCCAGTAAGTAATGCTATCTTCATGGGCAAAATATGGTTCCTTGCCCCTTGACTGTGGGATACATCATGGGATTTGCTTTGGCTCATGAGATATTCATAGATGGGATATAAGTAGACCTTGACAAGTTTGCACAGTGGGCACCTACCTTTATTTTTCTTTTTGTTTTTGAAACGTGATTCACTTACCTTATATTCACCCTTTTAAAGTTGTGATTCAGTGGTTTTTAGTAAATTCGTAAAGTAGTGCAATTATCACCACTATCTAATTCCAGAACATTTTCCTCGCCTCAAAAGTAACCCCATTAGCCATTCTCAGTACCCGCTTCTACTAGCTCTTGGTGAGCACTAACCCTTTCTTTGTCTCTACAGATTCATCTATTGAAGACATTAAATGTAAAAATGATACCATACAATATGTGACCTTTCTTATTCTGACATCTTTCATTTAGCACAATGGTTTCAAGGATCATCCATGCTGCAGCATGGACCAGAACTTGCTTTGTTTTTATGGCTAAATAATATTTAATTGTATGGATATGCCACATTTGCCTATCCATTCATCAATTGATGGGCATTTAAATTGTTTCCGCTTTTTGGTTAATACAAATAATGCTGCTATAGGCATTTGTACATAAGCTTTCATGTAGGCATCTTCTCAATTATTTTATGGAATAGAGTGGAAAATTGCTACATAATAAGGTAACTCTATGTTTAACTTTTTGAGGAACTTCCAAGCTATTGCCCAAAATGGCTCCACTATTTTAAACTCCCATTGATAATAGTGTGAGGGTTAAAATTTCTCCATATTCTCATATATACTTGTGATTTCCATTTTTTACTATACGTATTTTAGAAAGTGTGAAGTAGTATCTCATGATGTTGTTTGCATTTTTCCAATGAATAATGACATTGAGCATTCTTCATGTGCTTATTGGCACTTGTATATCATCTTTGGAGAAATGTCTATTTAAATCTTTTGCTCATTTTAACATTGGGTTATCTTTTTATTGTTGGGTTGTGAGAATTATTTTGACATTATGGTTATTAGATCCTTATCAGAGACATGATTTGCAAGTATTTCCTCCCATTTTGTGACTTCATTTTTTGTGTGTGTCTTTTGATATACAAAAGTTGTAATGTCAGTGAAATCCAATGTATAGTTTTTCTTTGTTTGCTGTGCTTTTGGTATCATCATATCCAAGAAATCAGGTAAATTTCTCTAGCCCCCAATGCCTCTTAACTTCCCTTTTATATTTTTTAATCTTTTAATTTTACAATGTTTCATGATGATTAGTTTTTTCCCATGTATTTTCCAGCTCCCTGTGATTGTATCCAACTTGTTCTTTAACCCACTTGTTGAGTTTTAATTTAAATGATAAAATTTTCTATTTCTGGAAGTGTTAGATGGTTATTTCTCAAATATCTCTGTCCTTTGCTTCATGGGCAACTTATATGCCTTAATTCCTTCTCTTCTGTTATTAATCATTTTAAACATAATCATTTATAATTTCAGATTATTCTACAATCTGATTTTCTTGGTAGCCTAATTCTCTCTCTCTCTCTCTCTCTCTCTCTGTGTGTGTGTGTGTGTGTGTGTGTATGCTGGCTCTTGCTCATGGTTGCTTATTTCCTCATGACCTTTATATTTTTTTAATGCTAGAGCTTCTTTACACTGGCCTTCCCTGTGGAAATCCTGTTTGACCTGGCTACAGGGCATGCTTTTCTAAAGTGTTTTTGAATTTTCTTTGGCCTAGAGCTTTGAGATATTACAATATGGGATAGATTTTAATATTATGTTCTTTGTTTAAAAGTGCATACACCATGCGGGTGATACACATTTGACCCCAAATCTGTGTGTTATAATTTCATAGATATGAATTTTTAAGGGAAGTCTGTCTTCTCATTCAAATGCCAAGGAGATTCAGACAAAGTCTTTTTAGTATATTTTACTAATCCAGCTGTCAAGGGTCTCAGCGTTATGTGGTAGTCAGTTTCATTTCCTTCTTTCCCATTGGCCCAAGGTTTCATCTACCATGGTAATAAAATATAAGAATATAAAACACATCATTGAGACTGACAGTACCTCCTCGGGCGATTGCAACCTCTGTTCACCTACTTATATTTGTAGTTTTCAATATTCTCTTTATATCAGATCCCTGAGAATTTCTCTTACTTACTCATTATTTCAGCTATGAGTTTAAGGATATTTGATATATTTGTTTAGACATCCTAAAGTGTTCTTGGTGAGGACATTTTCTGGTTATCTGGTCTATTGTTTTGACAACACTGGAAGATTGAGAAATGTGCTAAAGATTAAATTTTGGCTGCAGGAATATTTCAGGATAGCTCTGGCTGTCCACAAATATACATTAGTTGTTCTTATATTAAAAGAAAGTTCACAGATTTCCAATCCTTGAGGGGAAATCACACAAGTTGGAAAGCCTATTATAGGACATAGGCTATGGGATGCCAATGTCTTACCCAAACACCAATTTTTGTTCTTTTCTTGATATATATCTTAAAATTATGTGATTAAGTACTTGCAAACAATTGCACACTGTTTTTTTTTTTTTTGGTCCTTTAAGGAAGGTAGATGAAAATTAATTGAGTGTGTCTCCTGTCGGGATCAGATCTGGAGTTCCTGTTCTCCATGACCACTACCAGTATCATAAATCAAGTGTTTCCTAGGACAGCATTCTCATTCTCTCTGTCTCTCTGTCTCTCAAATTAATGAGCTGCAGAAATTCCAGTTTGTAGTATCACAAGGAGAGGTCCATTGAGATTGTTGCCCCTGGTAGCTTCATCCGTTTGATTTTTGTTTAACTGAATATTAGAAACTTACTATTTTAAGATTTTGTATTTTAGATAATGTTGTGTTTGTACATTTTTATGATGTCTTAAGAATGACGGACAATTATATTGAATCTAGAGTTATACTTAAGAAAGTACCAAAGTACCACCTCCAAAATAAATTAGGGAGGATCTTCCAGCTGAGATGGTCAAATAAGTTATATGAGTCTCTTCCCTCAATTTTAAACATGGAAATGCTTGATGAAAATAATGAGATTGTAGTAATGATTCACCATAATTTAAATATAGAGCCAAGCCAAGCTAAATATTTTTTAAAATATTTCCAAACTATTCCAATGGAAATGTAATCCCAGAGGTGCATGAAATTGCACTGCTCACAAAGCAATTGTACAGGATATATGCCCAAATGGCTAATGTATAAATATATTCATAGAAATTGATACCAGAGTCTCAGACCCCTCATATAATTGAAACAGGAGCTATGGTTCCTTTTAATATATGGAAGACAAGGGAAGCCCTTTTGGAAAAATTTAACCTATCCCCTCAAGGGTGCTTCACAGAAAGTAAGTAAACTCCTCCAAGTCATGAGTGTATACAGAGTTAATCGTGGGAAATTAAATAAAAAACACTGAACTGCATATGGCCGTTAGTCTTGAATTCATATACTGTCCCTTTGTGCAAAAGCCCACAGATGGGAAACTAACGTAAAAACTGATCTGGACCCCAATAGACCCTAGCTAGCATGCATATTCACAGAACTGCCCCTAAAGGGCTCCTCCAAACACAGGAACATCTGCAACTCCCTTAGAAAACAATTCTGAGGGACCACTGAAGATCAGCCCACAGACAAAACTTATAAAGCACACAATTTTTCATATGATGCTATGAAAAATAGCCAACTGATGGGGCAAATTAGAGAAATGCGCAACAAATTTTGGAAAATAGAACACTCTGATAAAGGTATTAATTATGTATAAATTTACAAAGATATAAAATAAGGCGCAGAGACAACGAAGAGAAAGAGGCAATAGAGAAAAAAAAAGACATATCTGGAAAGGAGCTAAATACAAATCTACAAAAGATAAAATAAGCAAAGAAAGAAACACATCAATAGGCCAATACCTCAATAAACAGGCCAAAGAGTAGACTAGACATAGCTTGAGAGAGAATTCATGGATTGGAAGAAAAAGATTGATGAGTAAATACTCTACCCTGGAACAGAGAGATGGAAAGATGGAAATTATAAGAGCATTAGATAAAAAGGATGGAGTAAAATACCACAACCTAACTCTAATAGGGTTTCCAGACCTGAACTCTAGTTTAAATACTTGGAGAGAGGTAGAGCTAGAATTCAACTCTCAGTTTTCCTGAGTGTAAAGCTCTCAAGCCCCATGTGACACCCTCTCTTGAATTTGGAACAGGTGCATTACATTTGGAGAGACAGACTCAGAGGAGTTGTCATTACCTGGTGAGGCAGAATTTTTGGGTGAGAGCTTTCAGTGATGCCAACTCACACTCATACACATCTTTATAATTTACAAAATTTGTTCCATTTTATCCTCCCAACTATCTATCTCACATAATACAGAGATATGCAAGAGAAAAATACCCCATAGGTAAACAAAGTTAACAATGTTTTTACACCTTTAGTTAATGCTATTTACATGGTATTCATACTTTATAGTCATAATCATCATTTTACAGATGAAGATGTTGAGTCTGATAAAGGTTATTTGGTTCCCAAAATTACATTATTTAAAAAATATATTTATTTATTTTGGAAAGAGAGAGAGAGAGCACGCATGAGTGAGCAGGAGGGGCAGAAGGAAAGACAAAATATTAAGCAGACTCTGCGCTGAGCACATAGCCCAATGTGGGGTTTGATCTCACAGTCATGAGATAACAACCTGAGCTGAAACCAAGAGTCAGATGTTTAAGCGACTGCACTACCCAGTCACCCCCCCAAAGTCACATTCTATGAAGCATCTAATCTGACTTGAATCAAGATCCTCAGTTTCCAAATTCTAGACTGATTATATTATACAGCACTATGGCCACTCTTGTATGCTACTTTCTTCAAACCTTGCTGCTAAGTCATGCCACTTCTGAAAGAAAAGTTGAGCTTTCAAAATGAATTTCTGGAGGCCATGTCCTAAATGGCAACTCCCCAGATGGCGCCTGATGGTGAAATGACAAAAATGGAGAGTAAATCTGATGCCTCCTTGTTCCAGTTACTTCCCTGTGTTCCACTCCCACTCAAGTTACCCACGGAGCCCTGGTAGTTGATTGTCTCTTTATAATCTGGCACCATGGGAACTGGAATCCAAGTTTACATACTGCATTAAGGCTGACCGGTGCCATTAGATAATACCTGAATTACCAGTTGAGATTAAAAACTACATTAGCAAATGAACACTCATCAGTGAATGTGTCCGGCCTCAGGAGGTTGCAGCTGGCAACAGATACGACTCACCTCCTGTTGGATGAGCGGGACAATGCCTCCACGGTTAGAGATGTGGGTATGAGTTCTGTCAGCCACTTTTTAGTTCTCAGGGCTTTGATTAATCAAATCTTTGAGGTTCTGTTTCCTCTTCTGTAATAGAGATATCAACATTTTTTGTTGTTGTTGTTTCAAAGAGTGGTTAGGAGAGTCAAAAAAATGTTATACCTTTTATAAACTGTATAGTGATATGTTATGCTGTCTTAAGTAACTTTAAGTTAACTTAAGTTTTCTGTATCCTATGCATTAGTTTTGTCTTGCCAGCAAGACTATAAGACTCTAAGCTCATACCTCACAGGTACTTTTGTTTCTCCTCTAAGAAGATGGAGTAGATGCTAGGCTCTCAGTATTTTTTTTTAATTTTTCCCCATTAAAAATTTTTAAATGTATTTATTCATGAGACACACACACACACACACACACACACAGAGAGAGGCAGAGACACAGGCAGAGGGAGAAGCAGGCTTCATGCAGGCAGCCTGACGTGGGACTTGATCCGTGGTCTCCAGGATCACGCCATGGGCTGAAGGCAGCGCTAAACCGCTGAGCCACTTGGGCTGCCCCCTCAGTATTTACTTACTAAAATCATGGAACTAAATATTTGTGTTTTTTTATTAGTTCATTGCATACTTGTTTGTCTATTCTCCACCATAATATCAATTTCATGAGGGAATATTTACTTGTTTTGTTCTTCATTGAATTGCAAACACCCTAAAACATTGCTTGGCATATATGGGCAGTCATTAAATATTTAATCATGAGTGGATGATGCTCACTGAATTAGTAGTTTCTAGAGTAGGAATCAAATATAATTTCTTTTTTTATATTTTTAGCACCAAATTCTTTTTCTTGCCCATTTGGCACTTAATTAATTGTTTCTGGACGAATTTTAAAACAGTCACAACTTTTGAATGTTTTGCTGCCTTCCTGTCCATTCTCACTGTCTTCACTCTTATTCAAGTACAAATTATGTCACACTCAGATTATTTTTTGTATACTTTTTATTGGAGTTCGATTTGCCAACATATAGTATAACACCCAGGGCTCATCCTGTCAAGTGCCCCCGTCAGTGCCCATCACCCAGTCACCCCATCCCCCTGTCCACCTCCCCTTCCACTACCCCTTGTTCGTTTTCCAGAGTTAGGAGTCTCTCATGTTCTGTCTCCCTCTCTGATACTTCCCACTCATTTTCTCTCCTTTCTCCTTTAATCTCTTTCACTATTTTTTATTTTCCCCAAATGAATGAAACTATAAAATGTTTGTCCTTCTCCGATTGACTTACTTCACTCAGCATAATACCCTCCAGTTCTATCCATGTTAAAGCAAATGGTGGGTATTTGTCTTTTCTAATGGCTGAGTAATATTCCATTGTATATATAGACCACGTCTTCTTATCCATTCATCTTTCGATGGACACCGAGGCTCCTTCCACAGTTTGGCTATTGTGGACATTGCTGCTATAAACATTGGGGTGCAGGTGTCTTGGTTTTTCACTGCATCTGTATCTTTGGGACAAATCCCTAGTAGTGCAATTACTGGGTCATAGGGTAGCTCTATTTTTAACTTCTTGAGGAACACAAGTTTTCCAGAGTGGCTACACCAGTTCACATTCCCACCAACAGTGCAAGAGGGTTCCCATTTCTCCACATCCTCTCCAACATTTGTTGTTTCCCGTCTTGTTAATTTTCCCCATTCTCACTGGTGTGAGGTGGTATCTCATTGTGGTTTTGATTTTTATTTCCCTGATGGCAAGTGATGCGGAGCATTTCCTCATGGTGTTTGTTGGCCATGTCTATGTCTTCCTCTGTGAAATTTCTGTTCATGCCTTTTGCCCATTTCATGATTGGATTGTTTGTTCCTTTGCTGTTGAGTTTAATAAGTTCTTTATAGATCATTAGTTTCCATGAATCGTTTTAATTCTTCTCCAATTTCCTGGTTGACCCATTCATCTTTTAGGAGGATGCTCTTTAACCTCCACATGTTTGAGTTTCTTCCAAATTTCTTCTTGTGACTGAGTTCTAGTTTCAAAGCATTGTGGTCTGAAAATACGCAGGGAACAGCCCCAATCTTTTGGTATCAGTTGAGACCTGATTTGTGGCCCAGTATGCAGTCTATTCTGGAGAAAGTTCCATGTGCACTTGAGAAGAATGTGTATTCAGTTGCATTTGGATGCAAAGTTCCGTATATATCTGTGAAATCCATCTGGTCCAGTGTATCATGTAAAGCTCTTTTTTCTTTGGTGATGTTGTGCTTGTGTGTTGTGAAAATATGTCATTTGCAGAAAGTGCTGTGTTGAAGTCTCTACTATTGGTGTATTATTATGTAAGTTTGTCTTTACTTTGGTTATTAATTAATTGATATACTTGGCAGCTCCCACATTAGGGGCATAAATATTCATGATCATTAGGTCGTCTTGTTGGATAGACACTTTAAGTATGATGTAGTGTCCTCTTCATCTCTTACTACAGTCTTTGGGTTAAACTTTAATTTATCTGATATGAGAATTGCTACCCCAACTTTCTTTTGAGGACCATTTGAATGGTAAATGATTCTCCAACCTTTCATTTTCAGGCTGTAGGTGTCCTTAGATCTAAAATGAGTCTCTTGTAGACAGCAAATAGATGGGTCTTGCTTTTTTATCGAGTCTGAAACCCTGCGTCTTTTGATGGGATCATTAAGACCATTCATGTTCAGAGTTACTATTGAAAGATATTAATTTAGTGTCATTGTAATACCTATTCAGTCCCTGTTTTTGTGGCTTATTTCTTTGGGCTTCCTCTTTCTTTTATAGGGTCCCCCTTAATATTTCTTGCAGAGTTGTTTGGTGGTCAGATATACTTTCAGTTTCTGCCTATCTTGGAAGCTCTTTATTGCTCCTTCTATTCTGAATGAGAGCCTTGCTGGATAGAGTATTCTTTTTTTTTTTCTTTTTTTTTTTTTTTTATAAATTAATTTTTATTGGTGTTCAATTTACCAACATACAGAATAACACCCAGTGCTCATCCCGTCAAGTGTACCCCTCAGTGCCCGTCACCCATTCACCCCCACCCCCCGCCCTCCTCCCCCTCCACCACCCCTAGTTCATTTCCCAGAGTTAGAAGTCTTTATGTTCTGTCTCCCTTTCTGATATTTCTCACACATTTCTTCTCCCTTCCCTTATATTCCCTTTCACTATTATTCATATTCCCCAAATGAATGAGAACATACACTGTCCTTCTCCGGTTACTGTGGCCAAGTTCAAAAAGGGTGTTGCCTGAGTTCTCCTCTGGGATTTTGATGGAATCTTGTCTCACATTTAGATCTTTCATCTATTTTGAGTTTATCTTTGTGTATGGTGCAAGAGAGTGGTCCAGTTTCATTCTTCTGCATGTGGATGTCCAATTTTCCCAGCACCATTTATTGAAGAGACTGTCTTTCTTCCAGTGGATCGTCTTTCCTCCTTTATCGTATATTAGTTGAGCATAAAGTTCAGGGTCCACTTCTGGGTTCTCTGTTCTGTTCCACTGATCTATATGTCTGTTTTTGTGCCAGTACCACACTGTCTTGATGAACACAGCTTTGTAGTACAACCTGAAATCTGGCATTGTGATGCCCCCAGATATGGTTTTCTTTTTTAAAATTCCCCTGGCTGTTTGGGGTCTTTTCTGATTCCACACAAATCTTAAAATAATTTGTTCTAAGTCTCTGAAGAAAGTCCATGGTATTTTGATAGGGATTGCATTATACGTGTAAATTGCCCTGGGTAACATTGACATTTTCACAATATTAATTCTGCCAATCCATGAGCATGGAATATTTTTCCATCTCTTTGTGTCTTCCTCAATTTCTTTCAGAAGTGTTCTATAGTTTTTAGGGTATATTTTGAGAACCATTTGAATGGTAAATGGTTCTCCAACCTTTTATTTTCAGGTTGTAGGTGTCCTTCTGTCTAAAATGAGTCTCTTGTAGACAGCAAATAGATGGGTCCTGCTTTTTTATCCAGTCTGAAACCCTGCGCCTTTTGATGGGGTCATTAAGCCCATTCACGTTCAGAGTTACTATTGACAGATATGAGTTTAGTGTCATCATGATATCTACTTAGTCCTTGTTTTTGTGGATTGTTCCACTGAACTTCTTCTTAAAGGGGAGTTTTAAGAGTCCCCCTTAAAATTTCTTGCAGAGCTGGTTTGGAGGTCACATATTCTTTCAGTTCCTGCCTGTCTTGGAAGCTCTTTATCTCTCCTTCCATTTTGAATGAGAGCCTTGCTGGATAAAGTATTCTTGGTTGCATGTTCTTCTCATTTAGGACCCTGAATATGTCCTGCCAGCCCTTTCTGGCCTGCCACGTCTCTGTGGAGAGGTCTGCTGTTACCCTAATATTCCTCCCCATGAAAGTCAGGGACTTCTTGTCTCTTGCTGCTTGAAGGATCTTCTCTTTATCTTTGGAATTTGCAAGCTTCACTATTAAATGTCGAGGTGTTGAACGGTTTTTATTGATTTTAGGGGGGGATCTCTCTATTTCCTGGATCTGAATGCCTGTTTCCCTTCCCAGATTGGGAAAGTTTTCAGCTAGGATTTGTTCAAATACATATTCTGGCCCTCTGGCCCTTTCGGCGCCCTCGGGAACCCCAATTAAACGTAGGTTTTTCTTCCTTAGAGTGTCATTTATTTGCCTTAATCTGTCTTCATGGTCCCTTAATTGATTGTCTCTTTTTTCCTCAGTTTCCCTCTTTGCCATTAACTTGTCTTCTATGTCACTCACTCGTTCTTCCACCTCGTTAACCCTCGTCGTTAGGACTTCTAGTTTGGATTGCATCTCATTCAATTGATTTTTAATTTCTGTCTGATTGGATCTAAATTCTGCAGTCATGAAGTCTCGTGAGTCCTTAATGCTTTTTTCTAGAGCCACCAGTAGCTGTAGAATAGTGCTTCTGAATTGGCTTTCTGACATTGAAGTGTAATCCAGATTTTGTAGCTCTGTGGGAGAGAGGGCTGTTTCTGATTCTTTCTTTTGAGGTGAGGTTTTCCTTCTAGTCATTTTGCTCAGTGCAGAGTGGCCAAAAACAAGTTGTATTGGAACACGGGGGAGTATCACTGGTCGGTCCAGCTGGTCTTCTGGGGGAGGGGCCTGCTGTGCTGATTCTCAGGTGTTAGCACTTGGGGGAGCTGCTCTGCCCCTGCCTGCTGCAGGGCTCAGCGGGGGTTGTTTACCCCGTGGGGCCCCAGGAGGAACAGCCGCAGTTGCTATGGCAACTCTGGAAGCCTGGATTCAGCCTCCGCAGGAACTACGGGGCTCGGGGCTCTCGGTTCTCCGTCCGCAGGGCCTGGAGGCTCCGGGGCGGGGCCGCCGATCTGCTCAGCTCAGGGCAGGAGCGTCCTTGCTGTCCTGGGCCCTCCCGGCCTCTGCCTGTCCCGGGGGAGGCCGGATCCTGGGCTGTGTCCCGGCGCCCTGTGCTCCGGGGCCTGCGCTGTGGGATTCGCGCTCCCGCCCCGCAGCCCCCTCCGCGGAGCCGCCGCCTGAGCCCGTCAGAGCTGCTCCGTCCCCGCCGTGCGCGCTGCAGCCCTTAGGGAGCTCGGAGCACTCTCCCGGGGCGCAGGTGTCTGTTAGTGTCCCCGGGAGCCCGAGGGCATCCCCGCCCTCCTGGGTCCTGCTCCACCTCCCTGCGAGCCCCTTTCCGCCCGCCCGGGAAGGTTGGTGCAGCTCCTGCTCCTCCGGGACGGGGCTCTCCTGTCCTGGGGACACTCGCCCCGGCCTCAGCCCGGCTCCTCGCGGGGCCCCTCCCCCTCGGAGGCCTTTTGTTCCTTTATTTCTTTTTCCCCGTCTTCCTACCTTGATAGAAGTGCGGACTCTTCTCACTGTAGCATTCCAGCTGGTCTCTCTTTACATCTCAGGCCGAATTCGTAGATTTTCGGGATGGTTTGAAGGTTATCTAGGTAATTTGGTGGGGACAGGTGACTTGGGGACCCTGCTCTTCCGCCATCTTGCCCCTCCCCCTCTGGATAGAGTATTCTTGACTGCATGTTCTTCTCATTTAGGGCCCTGAATATATCCTTCCAGCCCTTTCTGGCTTGTCAGGTCTCTGTGGAGAGGTCTGCTGTTAATCTAATATTTCTCCCCATTTAAGTTAGGGATCTCTTGTCTCTTGCTGCTTTAAGGATTTTGTCCTTATCTTTAGAATTTGCAAGTTTCACTATTAAATGTCGAGCTGTTGAACAGTTTTTATTGATTTGGGGGGGGGGAGGGAACCTCTCTATCTCCTAGATCTGAATGCCTGTTTCCCTCCCCAAATTAGGGACGTTCTCAGCCATGATTTGTTCAAATATATTTTCTGGCCCTCTGTCCCTCTCAGAGTCCTCTGGAACCCCAATTATACATAGATTTTTTTTCCTTCTGAGGCTATCATTTATTTTCCTTAACCTTTCCTCATGGTCTTTTGTTTTTCTCTCTTTTTTTTTCTTAGCTTCCTTCCTTGCCATCAACTTGTCTTCTACGTCACTCACTCTTTCTTCTACTTCATTAACCCTCATTGTTAGGACCTCCAGTTTGGATTGCATCTCATTTAATTGATTTTTAATTTTGGCCTGATTAGGTCTAAATTTTTCAGCCATGAAGTCTTTTGAATCCTTTATGCTTTTTTCCAGAGCTACCAGTAGCCTTATAATTGTGCTTCTGAATTGGCTTTCTGACATCAAATTGTAATCCAAATTCTGTAACTTTGTGCCAGAGAGTACTGTTTCTGTTTCTTTCTCTTGTGGTGAGTTCTTCCTTCTAGTCATTTTGCTCAGTGCAGAGTGGCTGTATGAGCAGGCTGAGTCAAGAACATCAACCAAGACCTAGGTAAATTTCACCCTAGATGATTCTGATGAGGTCAGAGGCCAGAAATTGAAAACAAAGATCAGAATGAAATAAAACAAAAGAAAAAAAAAGAAATAAAAGGACCACTAAAGTGAAAAACAAATTTTAAAACAAAGTAGTAAAAAATAAAAGGCCAAGAATCCCAAAGAGGAAAAGAAAAAAAAAAAAAGGATAAGAAAAAAAGATGTGTGTGTGTGGGGGGGGAGACTGGGAGATGGTGGTGGTAACAAAGTTGAGTGGAGGGAGAATGTAGTCTACCTGAGGGTTTTTAGAGAGTGATCCTCTTGGTTCTGAGTATATTAAGTTCTGTATGTTAGTAGGTGATTAGTCCCAAATTTATATAAACCAGAAATACTTGTAGAAAGCCCCAACATTGACCAGTAAAACATAAATGAGATAAAAGAGGGGGGCAGAATGGAATGAGGAATCTCACAGAATGAACTAGCATGGTATACCACTTGGTTCTGGGTGAATACTGGTCATGTTTTAGAAGGTATTAACTTCTGCCATTGCAGAACAAAATGAGGCAGAGAAAACAAAGAACACACACACAAAAAAAAAACAAAAACAAAAAATCTTGTATATATCCCAAGATTAAGTTGAGTATGTTGAAGGGAATCTAGAAGTGGAAAATATACCTAAGACCTATAATTGTAGAAATATGAAAGTCAAAAATTAAGAAACTTAAAAACGAAGAGATGGTAAAATATTGTAGTTAAGGTGGAAAAAGAGAAAAAAAATTGGAAATTCACAGTCTGATATAAAAACGATTTGTACTGGAAAAAAGAGGGAAAAAAAGGAGGGGTACCCTCTGGTTCTATATATTGTAAATCTCTCGAGTTCCCTGGATTTTTTTTCCCCTGGAGCTTTTCAGTGCTGCTCGGTCAAGAACTTGCTCTTCCCCTGTTTTTTGAAGGATGCCTGTATTGTGATATATTTCCCTCTCAGGACTGCTTTTGCTGTATCCAAAGTATTTTGAATGGTTGTATCTTCATTTTCATTCATTTCCATGAATCTTTTTAAATCTTCCCTGATTTCCTGGTTGACCCATTCATCCTTTAGCAGTATGGTCTTTAACCTCCACGTGTTTGAGTTTGTTCCAAATTTCTTCTTGTGATTGAGTTCTAGTTCCAAAGCATTATGGTCTGAAAATATGCAGGGGACAATCCCAATCTTTTGGTATCAGTTGAGACCTGATTTGTGACCCAGTATGTGGTCTATTCTGGAGAAAGTTCCATGCCATGCACACTTGAGAAGAATGTGTATGCAGTTGCGTTTGGTTGCAAAGTTCTGTATATATCTGTGCAATCCATCTGGTCCAGTTTATCATTCAAAGCTCTTGTTTCTTTGGAGATGTTGTGCTTAGAAGATCTGTCATTTGCAGAAAGCCCTGTGTTGAAGTCTCCCAGTATTAGTGTATTATTATCTAAGTATGTCTTAACTTTGGTTATTAATTGATTGATATACTTGGCAGCTCCTACATTACGGGCATAAATATTCATGATTATTAGGTCTTCTTGTTGGATAGACTCTTTAAGTATGATACAATGTCCCTCTTCATCTCTTACTCCAGTCTTTGGGATAAACTTTAATTTATCTGATATGATGATTGCTACCCCAGCTTTCTTGTGAGGACCATTTGATTGGTTGGGGTTCTCCAACCTTTCCTTTTCAGGCTGCAGGTGTCCTAAGGTCTAAAATGAGTCTCTTATAGACAGCAAATCAATGGCTCTTGCTTTTTTATCCAGTCTGAAACCCTGCGCCTTTTGATGGGATCATTAAACCCATTCACATTCAGAGTTACTATTGAAAGATATGGATTTTGTGTCATCGTAATACTTATTCAGTCCCTGTTTTTGTGGATTATTTTGTTGGGCTTCCTCTTTCTTTTACAGCGCCCCCCTTAATATTTCTTGCAAAGCTGGTTTGGTGGTCACATATTCTTTTAGTTTCTGCCTACCTTGGAAGATCTTTATCTCTCCTTCTATTCTGAATGAGAGCCTTGCTGGATAGAGTATTCTTGGCTGCATGTTCTTTCCATTTCATACCCTGAATATATCCTGCCAGCCCTTCCTGGCCTGCCAGGTCTCTGTGGAAAGGTCTGCTGTTAATCTAATATTTCTCCCCATATAAGTTAGGGATCTCTTGTCTCTTGCTGCTTTAAGGATTTTCTCTTTATCTTTGGAATTTGCAAGTTTCACTATTAAATGTCGAGGTGTTGAATGGTTTTTATTGATTTTCGGGGGGGGGGATCCTCTCTATCTCCTGGATCTGAATGCCTGTTTCCCTCCCCAAGTTAGGGAAGTTCTTCAGCTATGATTATTTCAAATATGCTTCCCGGCCCTCTGTCCCTCTCAGTGCTCTCTAGAACCCTAATTAAACATAGATTTTTCTTTCTGAGGCTATCATTTATTTCCCTTAGCCTTTCCTCCTCATGGTCTTTTAATTGTTTTTCTCTTTTTTCCTCAGCTTCCTTCCTTGCCATCAACTTGTCTTCTATGTCACTAACTCGTTCTTCTATCTCATTAAACCTCATCGTTAGGACCTCCATTTTGGATTGCATCTCATTTATTGATTTTTAATTTCGGCCTGATTAGGTCTAAATTCTTCAGTCATGAAGTCTCTTGATTCCTTTATGCTTTTTTCCAGAGCCTCCAGTAGCTTTATAATTGTGCTTTTGAATTGGCTTTCTGACATCGAATTGGAATCCAAATTCTGTAACTCTGTTGCAGTAAGTACTGTTTCTGATTCTTTCTTTTGTGGTGAGTTCTTCTTTCTAGTCTTTTTGCTCAGTGCAGAGTGGCTATATGAGCAGGCTGAGTCAAGAATATCAACCACGACCTAGGTAAATTTCACCCTAGATGATTCTGAATACGTCAGAGGCCAGAAGTTGAAAACAAAGATCAGAATGAAATAAAACAAAAGGACAACTAAAGTGAAAAACAAATTTAAAACAAAGTAGTAAAAAATAAAAGGCCAAGAATCCCAAAGAAGAGAAAAAAAATAAAAAATAAAAAAGAAGGAGAAGAAAAAAGAAAAAAAAAGGAGGAGAAAAAAAGAGGGGGACTGGGAGATGGTAGTGGTGATGAAGTTGTAGTGGAGGGAGAATGTAGTCTACCTGAGGGGTTCTAGAGGGTAATCCTTTTGGTTCTGAGTATATTAAGTTCTGTGTGTTAGAAGATGCTCAGTCCCAGATTTATATAAATCAGAAATACTTGTAGAGGGCCCCAACACTGAGCACCAAAATATAAATGGCATAAAGGAGGGGAATAGAATGGGAATAAGGAATCTCACAGAAGGAACCAGAATGGCATACCATTTGGTTCTGGGTACATGCTGGTCATGTTTTAGAAGGTATTAACTCCTGCCATTGTAGAACAAAATGAGGCAGAGAAAACAAAAAACACAAAACAAAACAAAACAAAAAAAAACATATCTTGTTTATCTCCCAAAATTAAGTTGAGTATGTTGAAGGGAATATAGAAATGTGAAATATATCTAGGACCTATAATTGTAGAAATATGAAAGTCAAAAAGGAAGAAACTTAAAAATGAAGAGATGGTAAAATATTATAGTTAAGGTGGGAAAAGAGAAAGAAATTGGAAATTTACAGTCAACAAAAACAAGTTGTACTGGAAAAAGGAAGAAAAAACTATAGGAGAGATACTCGCAGATTCTTTATACTGTAAATCCTTCGATTTCCCCTGGAGCTTTCCAGCGATGCTGGGTCATGAACTTGCTCTTCCCCTGTTCTTCCAACAGGTCTTCTGGGGGAGGGGCCTGCTGTGCTGATTCTCAGGTGTGTGCACCTGGGGGAGATGCTCTGCCCCCTGCCGGGTGCTGGGCTCAGTGGGAGCTGTTTATCCTGTGAGGCCTCTGTTCCCTGGCAGCCCTGCTCTGTCCCAGGCACAGGGTGACACCAGGAGGAACAACAACACTGGTGGCAGCCAGGTCTCCAGCCCTGGAGTCAGCTCACCCAGTAACTACCGCAGCTCCCAGTCCCACGGGCCTAGATGCTCCAGGGAGGGTGGGGGGTGGGGTGTTGCTGACCTGCACAGCTTAGGGGCGCCTGGGAGCAGGAGAGTCCTTGCCGTCCTGTGCCCTCCCTGCCTCCACGTGTCCCGGGGGGACCGCTTTGTCCACTCAGAGCCCTGGGATCTAGGGCCTGTGCTGCTGGAATTGTGCTCCTGGGGCCGTGGCTCCAGAAGGCAGCAGGTCGCAGCCCCTCCGCCCGGAGCCCCCGCCTGACCGACCGGCTTCTCCCCGAGGCCCCACCAGGTGCGCTCCAGCCCCTTACGGAGCTCGGCCCAGTCTGTGGCGCGCTCTCCCCCTGGCGCACCTTCTCTGTTAGTGACTCCGGGAGACTGGAGGCCCCACCTCCCCTCCCGCGGTTCTGCCCGAGTTCCGTGATGAGCACTTTCTGTCTGGGAAGAATCCAGTGCGGATTTTTAAAGTTCCTGCTTCCCCGGGGCGGGGCTTTCCTGTCCCCGAGGTTCTTGCCCCCCAGCCATAGCCTGGCTCCTCGCGGGGGCCCCTTCCCCCACTGGATTCTTTATTTTTTCTGCCTTCCTACCTTGTTAGAAGCGAAAACCCTTCTCTCTGTAGTGTTCCAGCTGTTCTCTCTGTAAATCTCAGGTCGAATTCATTGGTTTTCAGGATGGTTTGAAAGTTATCTAGGTAAGTTGGTGGGGACAGGTGACTTGGGAACCCTACTCCTCCACCATCTTGCCCCGCCCTCCTCAGATTATTTTTTTTTAAGTCTCCCATTTCCTGTCTCCACTCGTTGTTTTCTAATCCATAGTGTACTATGCTGTCAGAAAAATCTACCTAAAACACAGATTCAACTTGTTACCTGGCCCAAAAATCTTCAATGCCTTCACATCATTAAAAGTCTCTTTCTGACATTCAGAACCCTCCACAGTGAATCCATTTGACTTTTCATTCCCTTCTCTATGATTTCCTCCTGTTTCTGAAACCCTGATTCCAGCTGGCCTGTCTACTCCTTGCATGTCTTTCATTTTCTCAGTTTTTCTCCTTTGATCATGTTACTCACTACCTAAAATGTACTTCCTCTGTGTCTAACATGGCTATGAAATCCAGCAACCTTTGGTTGTGGACGTTCTGTCCTAAGTCATATGATGTTTATCCCATAGTCTCTTTGGGTTTTATTTAAAATATATTTTCAATAAGATCATACAGGATGGCAAACACATTTTATTGTTTGCTTATGTTTTGCTTATTTATTTATAAACACACACTTTCCAAAAAGAGTTGAATTTCATTCTCAGAGTTATGAAAAGCCATTGGAGTGATTTAAACAGAAAAGTGACATGGTCCAACTAATGTTTTAAAGTAGAGCATCCCAACTGCAGTGTTATTGACATTTGGGGTCAGATAATTCTTTGTTGTGGGGAGTATTTCCATGGGAAGTGGGAAAGTTTAGCAACATTTTAGGGTTCTATCTGTACAAGATGCTAGTAGCAACCCCATGTCCCATTGTGACAAGCCAAGACATCTCCAGACATTGCCAGTAGTCTCTTGGAAGGTACCCACTGAAAACTCTTGTTTTATTTTAATTAATTAATTAATTAATTAATTAATTAATTAAAAAATATTTATTTGAAAGAAAGCACCAGCAGGGGGAGCAGCAGGCAGAAGGAGAGGGAGAAGCAGACTCTCAGCTAAACAGGAAGTCTAACGTAGGGCTCAATCATCCCAGGACCCCAGGATCATGACCTGAGCTTAAGGCAGATGCCTAACTGACTGAGCCACCCAGGCGCTCCGATAACCTTTGCTTTAAACAACCCCCCACCCGTGGCTGCTCTGTGGAGAAGAGAACAAGAGAGAGAAGCAACTGTAAGATACATTCACCATTTCTGTTTTCTCTGACCTTGGATGTGAGGCGGGGAGAAGAGAAAACAACTGTCCATTAGCTTTACTGTGATCTGAGTAGAGATAAACAATGTACCAATAACTAAGTCTTCTCTGAAAGGTAAAGAAGAAAATATAGCAGATCCAAACAATATAAAGAGGAATTTTGTGCTATTATGTGAGATCTAGTTGTGTACACATTTTATGCTGTAATTTGAAAACAAAATATATAGTTTTACAAGTGTTTATTTTCTGCCTTGAAAATTCACATTTGTCCTTCTCTGGGGGCAGACTGAGATTTGGGAAGCCGTTTTCAAAGTTTAATTGAGAATAAAGCAGTAATGTACATCTAAGAAATGTTTAAAAAGTACCACCACTATTGCGATTTTCAGAATTTAAAAGGTTTGGGGGCACCTGGCTGGCTCAGTCAGTAGAGCATGCAACTGTTGATCTCAGGGTCATGAGTTCAACCCTGTGTTGGGCGTGGAGCCTACTTTAAAAAATAAATAAAATAAAATAAAATAAAATAAAATAAAATAAAATAAAATAAGAATTTAAAAGGTTTTAGTCTTGATTGTCTTTGAGAGATTTCTTCCTGAAATCAAACGCGAGTAAGGAATTCTTCATAACAGATGACAGGAATATGAACTCTCCTTTTTGTAGCCTCTGACTGGGGTAACTTTCTCCTTAATCCTAGCCTGCAACCCAGGACACCCTCTACTCTAAATCCAATCCTGGCTCTGGGCAGGGGAGATAGAGGAGCTCTCTTTGGCTCGGCTTTGAGTAGGTATCGCTTCCAGTTTTAAGCCAACATTGGAATGCTTCTCAATGCTCTGGTTTCTCATTTTTAAAAAAATCTCTCCTAATGCTTGGATTTACTGTGTTGTAAACCAATTCTCCTCACCTTGTCGAAATCCTTGCCACTACTTTTCTGATAGTGGCTGCTGGATCACAGTACACTTTTAATAGTTTTTTTTTTCTTTTTCCTTTTCATTTAGAAAATGAAGGTATTTTCTGTAATAACTGAACTTTTGCAACCATAAAAAAGTTTTTGAATTATCGCTGGGGAAAAAAAATGGAGGCAAACATTTGTTACAGAAAGACACAGGCATTTAAAAAATATTTGGAGTTTAGATGTGAGTGGGGAACTCTTATCTCTAGCTCCATAATAACACAGAGATAATAGTAATGATAGCAAGCATGACATCACCCGGGATATGGCAAGGCATATTTTTTTATGCTCCACTCATCCTATTGGCTCTTTTTTAAAATTCTTTATAGGACTGGAGGTACCCAAGGAAGATGAAACAGAAATAGTGTTTGTTTAATAATAATGCACTGATGTAATGCTCTGAGAGAAAGAGAATACAGGGTAGAGAAGACATTGTTTGTCTTGAATGGGATTCCCTCTTTAGCAGAAGAAGGGCATATGGTCACCATCCAGAACATTAAGTCTGAAGACCCTCCATTTCCCTCTCTCCAGGATGAAGCATGGATCCTCATAGGAAGGAGTGATGCTAACTTAGGAGGAAGGATGAGAGAGACCAGTGATTCAAGGGACTCCAGGGCACCCACTGTATGAATTAATAGATGATTGCATGTGAAAAGTAAAGGACCATTTTGCCTCTGGTCTCTGTGAGTTCAAGATCTCCTAGTAGAGTTTTTTCCCCATTGCTAATAGACTCAACTCACCCTGTCTCCCAGGAGCTAAGGAGGAACCACTACCACTCCCAGAAGAACAGCTAAAATTCATTGAAGGCTTATTTAAAATCCCTCACTAGGCCTTTCTCTGTGCCCTTGCAATATGTGATCTTTATGCTAGCTTCCTTCTCTGTAAATTGGAAAAACCAGTGCCAGCTGTATGTACAGGAATACCTGGGAGATGTTGCTGCCAGGGGAGTTCATGAGCAAGGACCAAAATAGGGCAGACTATTTTTTCCTAGGAGTCTGACTACCCAAGGGGCTGCCTGGTCTGCGTTGATGCTGTTTTGTTCATTTCTCAGGGATGAGAGCCTAGTGGCTGTCAGGACTAGATCTTTGGAAGCCCAGAGCCGAATTAGAAGGCAGCTTTCCCCTTCTAGGCTCTAACTGAATCCTTGTTCTCTGAGGATCACCCTTGCAAAGCTCTGAGACGGGGCTGCTGATTATCCAGTCTTGTCACAAGTGTGGAATTTTACTTGGTGGCATACCAGAGGGCTGATGAGAGGGGGTGATGATGACACCTTGAAAACCTGGCTGCGGATGTTTTGGGCTGGCTCTGGGGATGCCTTCTCTTCTTGCAATGGCAACTGCTTGCAGTCTTCTCCCTGCACACAACTCCCCCCCGCCCCGCCCCCAGCCCTGCTGCCCCTCTACCCATTACCACTAATCAGCACCTTGAAGTTTTATGACTTTACAACTACTGTTTGGTGAGCTACATCTGAAGGGAGATAAATCCTCAAAGTGAAGGCAATTTGTCAGCGCAATATTAAAACGAAGTGTGGAGAAGAACACTTCAGCAAAAGCCAAGCTCGCTAACCTTTCAAAAGTAAGTGTATTTAATTTGAGCTGAATCAGGAAGACTGTTAGGATGTCTTATGTATTTATAAGCGTTGTGTGCAGTCTTCATGTTCCCCCAAAGGCTGCTTGTAATCCTGTCCCTCTGCAAAAATGTCCCTCTGCAAAAAAAGCTGAACTCCGAATTCTCACTACTCTGCAGTCCGCATGTGCTTGCTCAATCCACCATAGGGCCATTTCCTGAATGTTACTTCCTATCTCCATTTTCCTACCCTTTCCTCAGCCCTTACTACGTCACCCAAAAGAAGGCTGCTAGATATACTTTGGAGATGGGATTTTCAATATAACATCTTAACTCATCTTCCTATCTCTAGTTTCTACCTTTCTTGCCAAAAAGTGATACAGACTATTCTCCACGTAGTTGTGAAAGTGATATTCCAAAAATATCTATCTATTGCATTGCTCTCCTGCTTAAAACTTCTATGGCTCCCTATTGCCTATAGAATTAAGTCCAAGGGATCCCTGGGTGGCGCAGCGGTTTAGCGCCTGCCTTTGGCCCAGGGCGTGGTCTGCTTAAGCGGAGAGTCTGCTTAAGATTATCTATCTTGGGGCAGCCCCGGTGGCTCAGCGGTTTAGCGCCGCCTGTAGCCCAGGGCATGATCCTAGAGACCCGGGATCGAGTCCCATGTCGTGCTCCCTGCATGGAGCCTGCTTCTCCCTCTGCCTGTGTCTCTGCCTCTCTCTCCCCCTCTCCCCCGCCTCCGTCTCTCTCTGTGTGTCTCTCATGAATAAATAAAATCTTAAAAAAAATACCATGTCACATCGTAAATATTACATATCACCATTACTGCAAGAGGCAGCCTTCTGTTTCTCCCTTTCTTCACTAAAGAACACCAACCACATCCTCATTTCCTCTCCTGCTCCCCCCATACTCTTTTCCTGCTCTCCCCATCCCTATTCGTGTGTATGTGTGTGTATGTAAATGCCCATGAAATTTTTTGTCCAAAGCCTAAAACTTGAGAGTGAAGGGGTCCACTTTTCAGGATGAAACTAGTACAACAGGTATAAACTGGAACGTTTCTGCATTAACCCAACATCATGCTCTCAGGATGAGACCGACAGAAAGAATGGAGGATGAGGAGGGACTCAGAGCAGTGCCCGCTAGTCTAAGAAGGAGAGAAAAAATTGAGGAAGAACAGGAAAGAAGAAAGTGGAGACCAAAAGACAACATGGTTATTTTCATGAAGCTGAAAAGTAAGAGGTCGCCTCCTCCAGCTTATCTGAGTGGCAAAAAAACATGGAGTCAATCTGGCATGACCTCTTTGATGTATGAGGCCACCACTTCAAGCCCGATTTCCTCATTCCTATTTGTATATCCTATTTTCTGACCAAACATCCACTATATATGTGACTCAGCATTAATCAATCTAAGAAGTAACTGGAGAGCTTAGAGTGTAGCAGGTACTATGCTAAATGCTGAAGACACAGGAATGAGTAAGATATAGCCTCTACCTTCAAGGAATTATAAGTGAGTAGGAGAGAGATATAAACAAATTATAATTACCAATAAGTGCACCAATACAAGCATGTACAAGAGACAGAAATAATTGCGAGGAGGAAATGATTAAATACACAGACATAAAAAAAATACACAGACAATAAGTCAGAAAAGGTGTTCTTAAAGAGATGAGTGCTGGCATGAGGTCTAAAGATTGAGTAGGATATACCCAGTCCTGAGATTTAAAAGTGGAAGTAGTCCAATCAGAGGCATGGAAGGCATGAAGGTATAAAACAACACAGCTGTGGGTAAAGGTAGAGAACAACCATGAATTCCATTATAAGTAGCTTGGACTTGATTCTTTTTTTTTTTTTTTTTTTTAATGATAGGCACACACACAGAGAGAGGCAGAGACATAGGCAGAGGGAGAAGCAGGCTCCATGCACCGGGAGCCTGACGTGGGATTCGATCCCGGGTCTCTAGGATCATGCCCTGGGCTACAGGCGGCGCTAAACCGCTGAGCCACCGGGGCTGCCCCAAGATAGATAATCTTAAGCAGACTCTCCGCTGAGTGCAGAGCTGACTGGGCAGGGTGGGGGCTTCATCTCACCACCCTGAGATCATGACCTGAGCCGAAATTAAGAGTTGAGAGCTTAACCAACTGAGCCACCCAAGCGCCCCTAAATTACTCTCATGTGCGTGATCTCACTGGATTTTCACAACCATCTGTGGCAGGTGGAATAGGAAATAGAATCCTTGTTTACAGATGAGGAAACTGAAGCCTCAACTGGCCCAAGTTTACACGGTAAGTAACAGCCCCAAGATTCGAATCCATGTTTTTTCTAACTATAAGCCTGCTACATTTTTGACGTTTCTATTGTGGTTTCATAGCTGTGCATGTTTAATTTGTGATGAAATTCAATGACTAAAGAATGGGGACTCTTTCTGGTAACGTTCTGCCTAGAATTTGTTCCCTTATGGCTGAAAACTAGAGGAGTGATAGCTGTCCTTTCCCCATACCCACACCCCCAACCTAAGAGTCTACTGTCCATGGTGTAAGAGTCTCAGACAGATTTTGTAGGACACAGAGACTTAAGAGGGACAAATTTCTAGCATGTCCTGGGCATGTGCCCTATAAAATATAAACTCGGATAGCAATTGGAGTAATTCTGTTTGTGAAGAGGAGCTTGTGGGAGATATAATCCTTGTCTGGCTTCTACACTTAATCTTCTCTGCTGCCATCTGTGACCTCTGCCTGGAGCTTTACTATCCATAGGGGCAAGCTTCAACCCACATGCAGGGCAGGCCAGAAGTGCCGGGGAGTTAACACCCCTGGAAGCACAGCTAACCCACTCAAGGGTAGCTCTCATCAATGACTAGCCGTTGTAGTAGATTAATACCCCAGCTTCCTCCTCCCATCGCTGAGAGAGTGTCAACTCTGAGGTCGATTTGGCACCCTCTCCTGGAATTCCCGAGGGAAACTGAACCTGAGCTGCCCACAGGGGGAACCTGCTTATTCCGGGTATCCTGCACTGACTCCCTTGCCTTCTTCATTTCACTTCCTCACCCTCCCTCCTGGTGCTTCCTGGTATCACCTCCCAAATAAACCCCTTGCACTGACGTTCACATCTCAAGGTCTGCTTCCAAGGAAACCCAATTTAAGACTGTCCTCCTTAACATTTGAACTTCGAGCACATGCAGAAAGAGAATGTTGGAGTTCTCCACAGTGAATAAATCAGCTTGAAGTCAGAAAGCAACTGGTCCCTGCGAAGCAACTTCCCTCAGACCGAGCAGAGGAGACCAGTGTCAGTGGAGACTACTGGCCAATGGCCAGTGGTCAACAACTATTAGAGAGGCTGTCTGTAACTCCCTAGTTAGAGGTATACTAATTCCAGTTTGCTATTTATATGCTTATGTTTGTCATCCAAGTCTACAGTTGCACCCATTGCTGCCTCACTGTTCTCAGATGACCCTGGGTGCTTCTTCCTAATCAAGGCTAATTCTTCCTTCACTAGTGTGATGATCTCATCCTGCTCACCCCAGGGATGCTTCTCACCCCAGGGATGCTTCTGCATCTCTTTAATCTCTCTTTCATTCTTATAATTCCCTCCTTTCACTCTTTCCTCATAGGCATAAGAATAGATTTCTCTCCCTGTTGTTTTCTCGCCTCCCACTCACTTCTCAGCTCACTGCAGTCTGGCTTCTACTCTTACTACTTGACTGAAACTCCTTTTTTGAAGGTCAAAAGTCACTAAAGATTGGCCAAGGTGAAATCTAACTGTAAACACTCAGCTCTTGTACCTTTGAACCCCTTCACAACAATTGACAATACAGAGATGGAAAGTAGTATTGCATGTATAGTAAGTGTTTAGTAATGCCATCTATTATTACTAAGATTATTATTGCTCACTCCCTAATTTCTTGAGACCTATCCTAAGGCCTTCTGGAGACAACTGGTTTGTTCGCTTGTTTTTCTCCTATCCATCTGATCTCTCTCACTTCCTTTCCTTTACTAGATCTTATGCCTTTGCTTACTTGCTTAATGTTTGTGTTCTCCAGAGTTCTTTTCTCTGCCTTCCTCTCCCTACACATGTCCCAAGGAGGTTCCATTTACTCCTATAACTTCAGAAATTCATTTCTCTAGTCCAGAGTTTTTAAAATTGAATCATGGATTTTTACTTCTCTTTCTTTTATGAATTTCTCTACCTGAATCATGGATTTTTACTTCTCTTTCTTTTATGAATTTCTAAAGGGCTACCAAACTCAGCGTATGCAGTGTGGAATTTCTTTCCTTTGTTATGCCTCTATACCCCTCTTTGCTGCTCCTTTAGTATTGCCTATCATGAATGGCACCACCACCTCTATAGAAGCCCAAGCCAGAATCCTTCATGAATTCCTATTTTTTTCGTTCTCACATGCCAACACCCCTCCCATTACATCGAGTTGTCTACAATAGCCCATAGAAAATAATATTTGAATCTCTCTCCAACCTACCTCCTCTTATCCAGGCTATAGACATTACTCGAGTCTTAGGTCTCATTACATCTTTCTAGTAAGATTGTCCCAGCACCCATTTCAACCCTGCCTCCAGATAATACTTTACTGCCTGATGCCAGAAGAGTATTCAAAAACATAATTCTTTATATAATATGAAGTCTATAACATAAGCTGTACTTATTGTAACCACAATATAACACCCCAGGCCCTACAAGAACTTTTACGATCTAGATATGGTCAGCTCTGGAACTCCATAAAATGCCACTTCACAAAAATATACACAACCATACAAAATTGCTTAGTGACACACCCTGTGTTTGTATCCGGGGAACTTTCTTCCATCTAGCCCTCATCCCCACTTCCCCTCAAAGTAAGAATTGGTATTCCTATACTACAATGTACATATATCCCTTATGGCCCATTCTATAGCATATTTAAAATAACTTATTTAAATGTTTATCTTTCCTGATGGCCTGTGAAATCCTCAGAATAGGATATTTTGTACTATTCACTGTTAAACCACAGAGCTTATCACAATGCCTCAGTTCACTCCAGACTATGAGTTCAGTCATTTTTATCCAACTACTGCTATCTATCTAAAGACTTATCCACAGAAGTTCTTCAGGAATTGTTAAGAACATAATAAATATATGAGGACAAGAGTTTGGCTTCCAGAATGAGTAGATAAGACTCAATTGGGAGTTGGGGTCAGAAGCTAAGGGTTCAAGTCCTGAATTCTAGTAGATTCTATTACTGTGAACTTAGACAAGGTATTTAAATAAACCCTCTGAGCTTAAATTGGCTCAGCTTTTAAAATCAGGATAACAATTCCTGCCTTACTATCCTACTGTGCAAATCATATATGGCAAACAACTTCCCAAGTTGAGGAATGCTTTAAGAATACAAGACAGTATGATCACCTCATGTAAATGGTTTATTAATACCAAAAAACACAGTTTCTCAATCATTTGGAATGATTTCAACTGCAAGAAACAAAACCAGAAAAATTGTGGCTTAAGAAACAGAAGTATGTTTTTTTCATCAGCAAGAAATGTGGAGGTAAATATTTGGTTCATCTGGTTCAGTAATGTATCAGGGACTCAGGTTCTGTCTCTATTTTTAACTCCATCATCTTTAGCACATTGGCTTTGTCTTCATGCTTGTTGCCTCAAAGATGGCTACCACAGTTGCAGACTTGACATTTTCATCCAAGGCAGGAAGAGGGAGATAACGAAGAAAGCACAGCATCCATTTGTTCTCTTTATCAGGAAGCACAAGCTTTTCTGGAAGCCTTCATCAGACGTCTGCTCCATCTCATTCCGTAGAATGCTCATGGCCATTTGGAGCCCCGTGGAAGACAGGGGACTTCAGGTGACCGAGGAAAAAGGAGCTTGGGAGTGGATGTTGGGCTTGCCAACCAACAGTGTTTGCTACAGATATTTTTTTGAACATCTCAGTTTTTAACCAGCTGTCAAGCAATCAAGCATAGCATTATGTTCTCAGAGCATCCTCCATTGGAGGAGGGAATAAGAGACAGCATGTTTTAGCTTAGTTGGGTAAGCAGCTGACTCGATATGAACTCAAGTGGTGATCTCAGGGTACTGAGATTGAGCTCTGCATAGGGCTCCATGCTTAGCAGAGAGTCTGCTTGAGATTCTCACTCTCCTTCTTCCTCTACCCCTCCCCCTGTTCGAGCTCGTTCTCTCTCTCTCTCTCTCTCCCCCCAGATTAAAATTTTAAAAAAGAATGAGCATCTCTTTTCTATTATCTGGTGTTTCCTTCAGATATCAATAAACTTTAAATAAAGATCACAGAGTTTTCCCTGTTGCAGAAGAGAAGGTCACCCTAGCTCTACACTAGCTTTCAGGAAATGTACCCATTAGAAGTTGATCTGGAATGTTAGAGAAAAAGGTGCTCCCTGAGAAGTAGCTTTCCACTGCAGTGTCCAATCCAGTCCAGTGTAGACAGGTAAATACAAAAGCATTATAGTGGGGAGAAGATTAGAAACATGAAGGAAGTGCCAGAAGAAAGCATATTAAGTAAGTCAATTGTAAGCACACAGGGCTGGGACTCTGTTCTATTGGTCAAGAATGTGCCTTGGGCTGTGTCTCCTGTCCTGGACCACACAGTACTTCAGAGTAGAACAACTCTGCAGCCCCAGCACTTGGCTACTTTCTGTTTCGAGAAGAGCCAACTTGGGATGCCTTATGCTTTTAATCTTTTTGAAAGGTGCTCTAAAAACTCAGAGCCTATCAATTGCTCTTCATCGTTCTTACTCAACCTAGAGCAAAATGCATTAAAATTAATTTATTATTTAAAATGGTAGGAATGGAATGTATAATGCCCTTCACAGAAATGTAGGAATTAATTCCAGTGATAAATCTGAGACCAGACTGCAAAATCATGGTGAACTATTCTAACTGTCTGCAGCAACCATTATGTGAAAAATTACCTCATGGAAACAGTTCATTATGTATTTCTGTCCAGGTCTTTCCAACTCCTTCTTTTTCTTTATCTCCTCTCTCTTCTATGTTGTTCTTAACTTAAGCCACAAAGGCAGTGAGAGAGGGAATTTTGTAACAGCTGTCTGCCTGAAACATTCCATGTTCTCCTCATATAAAGGTCTGTGGTTGCTTTTATCTGCAGGACCTTCTACTAGTGTTGCCACTGCCAAGGCTTTTGTGAAGAACATGACTCAGTCCAGTTTCCATTTTTCTTATTCAAATGATCTATTGACATTTTCATGGCTAACACTAAGACACTAGTCCCTTAAGTTAGATTATCTTGAAAATCCATTTCCAGTTGAAGACAAAAATTGGTTTTCTTAGGTGTATTTATTTTTTTCATCGGTCAGCAAGGCTTCAAATAGATCTCAGTTGTCAACTTCAAGTATTATAACTGCTTTTTTTCTTAAGTTGCATACTTGTGAAAGACATTGATTAGTTTGTTGAGATATGCAGACAGCTGGACTTTTCTTTAAAAAAATATAGAAAGTGAAAGAGTAATTCTTATGGATCCTCTGCAACAGGTAGGATTATATAAAGAGCATGTGCTCTAAAGAATTGGATAGACCTTTAGATCTGGGAGAGTTAGAAGATACTGTTATAGTTTAATTTTTGAGCTTCAACACTCCCACCACTCCTGTCTCTACTCCCTTTTTATTTTTTATTTTTATTTATTTTAAAAAAATATTTTGTTTACTTGTTTGAGAGAGTGCACACGTGTGTGCATGAGTGGGGGTAAGGGTGGAGGGAGATGGAGAAGCTGGTTCTCCCCTGAGCAGGGAGTCCCACACAGAGCTTAATCCTAGGACTGCAAGGTCATGAATCAAGTGGAAGGCAGATGCCCAACCGACTGAGCCACCCAGGTGCCCTTCTACTCCCTTTTTACAAGTAAGAAAATTTCCCAGGCAAGTGAAGGTCTTTCCAAGGTCACATGACTCATTGGCATGCAATCTTAAATCTTATTTCTGATCAGTGTTCATTTTGCTAAAATTGCTTTTCACTATGAAAAGTATTTTTAAAAAATGTTGACTGTGCAATATTCACATTCAACTCAAGTTGAAGGAAAGAGCTAATGTTTAATTGGTTGTATTAAAAACTTCACAAAGCAAAATTACATCAAAATGAATCATCTTTTTCAAACACTTCTCAGCAGAATACAGTGTAAGATACACATGCTTGGGAGTCAGACAGATCTGGGTTTACAGCTTAGCCCTGTGTTTATGACCTTGAGCAAGTAACTTACTTCTTCTGAGGATAAGGTGACTGATGTGCAATGTTGTTGTGAAAATCAGCAGCACTGCATGTGAAATACATAGCACAGCATCTGGGATATAATAGGTACTGAAAAAATAGCAACTTTTATCAGGTAACATCAAACCTAACTTTTATATAAGTGATAGTGAAGGTTATGTAATCTTAGGAACGTGGAGAAAAATGGGCACCATGCAGGTGTGTGTGGAAAGTAAATAGACTGATAGAATGAGTCTAGGTAAATAAAGTGTGCTTGTAAATTAGTTCCTGTATTTCTTGGCAGGAATCAGCTCAGATACTGAAGACGATGTCAACAACCTTGCCTAGGTCCTTCGCCAAATCTGAGTAAGAGAGGGGGCAGAGTAGCAAAGTCAGCTGTTCTAGCTTCTAGAACCTAGAAAAATGCTTTGTGTCCTGAAGTATATTAGCCAATATGCTTGGGATCATGGTTTTCTACTTTCTTCCTTATAATTAATTTGGCCAGCTTTGGGCTCCAACATCTGCCTTGGTGTCCTGCTTTGCATGCTGGTTCTGCTAGCAGAATTCTGCTTTGCCGAAACGATGACAATCTGCCTAGTATTTAACATCCACTTCTTTCAGAGCTGGGACTATCACTTGGAGCCCTCAATACTGATTAGGGTCCTGCTCCATGTGGATGGAGAATGCAGGGTCAGAATAAACTCAAGTTCACCTCATCCTTCTGAATATTGTGATAGGATTATGAGCCAACATGATCAGGTGCCAATTTTCCATTTTATTGACCTCATCCACCTAGACAGTGGATCCACCAATCCAGCTCCTTTGCTTTCTCTTGCTGATGAGTTTTTATAGTTTCTTGGACAAGCTGTCCCAAGCTAGCAAGTCTTTAGAAGATCTGTAGGTAAAAGAAAAGTTTGTTGTAGAAATCATGAGGAAGGTAGTCTGCGCAGGACATTAGTATTCTCAGATCATCTCTATGTTCCCTGAACCATAACTCTCTGTTACTCTTCAATATAAAGCTGTGAACAAGTTCTCGGGGACTTGCTGTGGAGTTTCAGTGAGGTGCAACTCTTTTTCTTCATGAGGTTTGATGGAACAGGGAATCATGGCCAGGAGTCAGCTCTTCCTTGTGAAGTTGAGCCATTTTTCTCGGGCAAGTGTTAGGCACCTCAAACTTTTCCTTTTGTTGTTTATTTCATCATCCAAAGAGCCTTGCATATATACTTGAAAATGTTTGAATTAACCCTAGATAAACTGATTAGGAGCTCTTTTAGAGACACTTGATATAATATTACAACATAGAACCAATTCTAATTTTGACCTTTATTTACACCAATCATAACAGAAGCCTGAAGAGGTCTTGGGTGCAATGTTTGGGCACTGAGGGGCACTTGACCAAGAATGAGTAGAACACAGGGGATTAGGTTGCTATGCACTACTGGCAACATTTGATATGTCCTTTCTCACAGGCAATAGCTCTTGCTTCTGTGAACAGCAGAAGCAGAAACTCCAAAGGACACCCTGAATGGCAATCATGGACTGCAAATATTAACTTCCAGGGATCTATATTTTCAAATTTTTCTCAATAAGGGCTGACTATTTTGACCTTCGGACTTGTTCAGTGTATCTGCTACTACTCTGAGTAGTTTTTTTTTTCTGAGTAGTTTTTAAATTAGAGAATGAATCTGGCACTCCATTATATCACTTTAGAAGATTAGATGTACAGAGATCACAGGAGAGACCCAACATAGATAAAAAGCATGCTTTTTTATTGTTATTCCAGAAGGAGGGCCAGTTTTCTGCCCCAAACTCTTACTTTTCCCCTGAGTTCCCATTATGGCCAATGACATGGATCAACAGGTACCAGGAGTATCATCAGTAATCATGAGCCAGAAGAGATGGGATGAGATAAAGGACCAGAAGTGCACAAGTGGGAAACAGATCATTGCAGAGCCACCTGCAGTGGTTAAGGTTCTTTTGGTCACATGCACCAGAAAATAACCCTGGGAAGCTCAGGCACATTCCAAAACATTTTATCGTGATCGTAATGTGGTTCTTACAGAATTGAAGGAAGAGATGAATAACTAAGGCTCATAAGGGGAAGGAATGAAGGCAGCATGAATACTGTATCAGCAGAAGCTTGGGGCCTTTTACTTGAGATAAAAATTGATCACTTTTAATTGTTGTGTTTCAAAATTTTGCCATTACAAATGTCAAAACCCCATCAGACTTTTTTGGGTTAGGTGACTATCTTTGAATTAAACTGTTAAATCAAGGGGGTAGGGGTCCATGGGATGAACAAGGCTCATGGGGCACACCCCTGTGGCTTGGGGTCAGTCTCAGAGAAGAGTATTTGTTTTGAGCTGGGTAGCCACCCACCCTACCCCCAAACTATATGCTACACACTTTATATCTCAGCCTTATTTCTCATAATTAAAACTTTCCCAAAGCTCAAGTATAGATTGCATGAAAAATGAAAATGAACCCCCCACACATACATACACACAAACATACATACAATCCAAAGGAGAGAAAAAATTGTATTAAAGCAATCTGATGCTTATATAGCAAAGATGCTAAAGTTTTGTTGCAGAAGAAAAAAATGTTCTTCAACTCATAGAGTGCTGGTTATGGGTTGGATTATGTCTATCTAAAATTTGTATTTGAAGTCCTACCCTCCAATGCCTCCGAATGTGACTTTGGAAATAAGGTCTTTACAGATGTAGTCAATTTCAAATGAGGTTATCAGGGTGGGTCTAATCCAATATGACTGGTATTCTTATAAAATGGGTAATTTAAAGACAGATGACAGACAGCACATAGGGAGAATGTCATGGGAAGATGAAGGCAGGAATCTGTGTGGGTGTTGTATCTATAAGCCAAGGGGATACCAAAGGTTGCCAGCAACCCACCAGAAGGTAGGCAGAAGCATGAAACACTACCCCCAGAAGGAACCAGCCCTGCTGAAATCTTGAAACTTAGACTCCTAGCCTCCAGAAATGTGAGACCACACATTTTTGTTATTTAAGCCACGCATTTTGTGGTAACTTTTTACAGCAATCCTACAGAAGAATACAGCATCATCAAAATGTGGAAGGGTGGTGTTTATACATTGAAAAGTGGCTCAATTGAACTTTAAGTTTTTAGAGAGAGAAATAATCTCATAAGAATCTCATCGTATGAGATGGTTGAGTTACTTTTCTGCTGAGACTAGACTTCACCTTCATTCCCATGGGATGACAGGTGGGAATTTAATTAAATTCTCAAATGTGTCACAGATCAAATAAGATTGAGTAAGTAAGCTGTTAAGTGAATGGGCTAGCAGTCACGTAGAGAGATATGGCCTGGTGTTCTTACCTTCTTAGGGAAATTTTCTAATGTGAAGCTATTCTTTTCTCAAGAGTAAGAAATTAGGACTTGAGCATAAGAGTCACTGGAAAGTTATAAGAAATAGATTTTGTTGCATTTTTAGGTCAAGAGTGGACTTTTTCTTCTCTGTAATTACTAACATTAGCTCAGCCATCTGTCCCATACATTTCAAAGACTCCAGCTGAGAAGGGCTTGACTATTTCTCTTCTCCAGCAAAATATAATGATTTCTAGTAATTTATAAGTGTTTGGAATAGCAAAAAAAAATCTTATAGAAATTACAATGGTTTATGTTGAGGTTACCCAACGCCAAATTCACTGGCAAATGTCATAGTTTGAAGGGAGAATGTAGTTCTGCTATTTAGAAAGAAAAAAAAAAAGGTTATACAGACTTTTGATCATGAGCCCAATATGAAATTTTGTAACTCAGTACCAGTAAGCTCTGGGGTGATTTAGCATGTTATTGTAATGATACTTATCACAATGCGTAATCATCTCTTTTATATGTTTAATGTTTATCTCTTCAATATACAAACTATCAGGACCAGGAATATATTTATCTTGGTCTTCAATGTGTCTCATAAGTCCAGCAAGGGCAGGGAATTTAATAAATAGTGATTGGATAAAAGGATGATGAAGTATGAAGAAGCAGTGATTATTGCAGGGTCTAGACAAAATATTACCAGTTTGATATGGACAATAGATAATACTTCAGGAGATGGGTTTCTACCTCTCCTTTACTTATATTTAACCTACTGATTAAAAAAAATTCCCAAGTTGGATATGCCCTGTCTTGTTTTTTTCATCTTTAATGGTTCTTCATTTCTCATACTACAAAGCTCAAAATCTACAGAGAACAATTCTTGCTTACAATCCAACTTTATTAAGCACATCCAGCCTCCCCTCTTTGCAAGTGTCCAGTCATTCTCTTAGCTTTTTCTCTCACTATATTCCTTATGAGCTAGCTAGACAGGGCTATTTTCAACCCCTTATGTTCTGTGTACTTCCCAAGCTATATATGATGGTGTTCTTGCCTAGAGTGGTGTCTCCATCACTTCTATCTGCTGAAATTCTATTAATCTTGTGGGACTCACCTCACAGCCTCCACAGAAACTTCTATAAACTCACTTCTCTCTTTTTTATAAAATTCAACACTTGCTCATCAGTACCCCTGATAATAATTTTTACATATCAAATGAATTATTTTTCCTTGACTATCTGTATAGCCCTAGTGACTGACAAGAATTCCTTTAGAGAATTTATTTATCCCTCGATCCTCTAAACCCAGCTCAATGTGTGGAACATAGTAGGTTCTTAATGAATGTCAAATTGATCCTTTCCTGTTTTTCTCAGAATTCTTATTTTTAAATTCATTCTTCCAAAAATTTGATTCTACTTCCATAAATATATTTAACCCACACAGCAGTGCTTTGCTGACTTGACCAGAGATGACTTAATGTTTTACAGGACAATGTAAGACTCAGACTATTGGACAATTCTTTTCAGCTCATTTAAAAATAACTTAAAGAAACCTACCTTAATTGCTCAAAACAGCCTAGTATAGATGGCACATCTCAATGCTGTGGGACTATTCAAATTTTACATTTATTTTTTTCTATTTTTACAAAACAATCAAGCTAGTAAAATAATACAGCTTCTCATTCCTATTATATCCCTAGTCTTATTGACTTGGATTCTCTAGAGTCAATTAAAACTGAATATGTTATCCCACCCAGTCATGGGAAATGGATGCACCTTTCTGTTTTCTTTGTAGGTTTATATAATCCTCTGTGGGGAAATGCTGAAGGCTGTGTATCTAAAAACACATTCAGTTTTGGAAAGAATTTGGTTGAAGTTGGGAGGGGGGCTCCTGTGGATCAATTGGGCAGCTGCCTTACTAATAACGCCACTGAGATGTTTCTAGATTGCTCCCAATGTGTCAGCTGGGAATGAGCTCAGCAAACCATGAAGGGTAGCAGAGCCTCTACCCCTGGGTCTCTTGGAGTTGCCCAGAAAGGTGTCCAATCAATCAAGAGAATGTAAGTGGAGAGCTGAGTGCATCCATCATCTTATAACTGAGCTTTCCTATAGATCACATGGTTTGAACTGGTGTTATTGATCTGGCACAAACTCTTCTGCATCGTTAATAGCCTCTTAATTGGGCAAAATGCTATTTTAAGAACATTCTAACACAAGTACAGTTGTTATAGAAAAGCAGGGAAAATTCAATAGTATGGCAAGCTATTAGAGCAACAGAAGTATTTATTTCTTTGGTGAAAGTGGTCTTCTTCTCACTATGGATTCAGAGCAACAAACACAACACAATCTCTGGTTCTTCTGCCCAGGAGCATGTACGCCATTTTTAAAGAAAATTTCAAATTTTTATGCCAAATATTAGTCAGCTAGTGCCTGAATTATTATAACAACATTTAGCATTTGCACATTGCAATGAAGTTTATTAAAATGTTTTCCTACATACTATATTTTTATTTTTTAATTTTTTGTTAAAGATTTTATTTACTTGAGAGAGAGAGAGAGAGTGAGCACATGAGAGAGAGAGAGAAAGAGAGCAGGAGTAGGGGGAAGGGAAAGGAGAGGGAGAAGCAGACTTCCCTCTAAGCAGGGAGCCCAATACTGTGCTCAACCCAGCACCCTGGGATTATGACCTGAGCTGAAGGCAGACAGTTAAATGACCAAGCAACCTGGGTGCCCCTTTACACATTATATTTTTAGATTATCATTGAACCCATGATTTTGATATAATTTAGGGTGGCATAAAAGGTTTTAAGATGTTACGTAATTTATTTAAGACCACATAAGTACTAAATGGTATTTCTGATAGTCACATCTAGGTTTTCTAAGTTCCATACTCTTCTATTGAGTGGTGTGAGATATGATTCATAATTTTGCAGCAGGAGCACACATCCACTTATGGCTCTGACTTGAGAGAAATTGAAGAAGGCCTATCATAAACCATCTTTCCTAGTGCCTTCAGGAAACATGTACATTTTAAGAATGTAAAAGCATTATGTTACCTTAAAATGTTCCAAGATAAGTCCCTAAAATAATAGTAGTGCTGATTCAAGAGATGTTTTTTGAGTATACTCTATATCTCCAGGCATTATGTTAGGCTTTGGCATTGCAAGATGAGCAGGACATGGTCCTACCGACTAGCATCTAGCTCTGAACTCATTACACAGAGGATGCATAAAAATGGGGAAAATTTTTGAAGGATCCACTATCATACTAGCCTCCAAACTAGGAGGTTGGAAAGTTAACCAGCATCTAACTCAGAGCAAAGGTAGAAGTCCTTACAATAGCTCCCTGGCCTGCATATCTTACCTTTCTCATCTTTCTGACCTCGTCTCTCCCAACTTCCCTTTCCATGACTTAGCTCCAACATCACAGTTCTCTTAATTATTCCCTGAATGGCCCATTGGCAGTGACTGTTTCTTCTGGCCACAAGTCTCTTCTTCCATATATGTGCTTGGCTAACTTTCTTACTCTCTCAATCATCATCTTTAATATTCCAGCTAGCTACATCTCCTCCCTCGCCTTTTCTTGCTTTCCTGATCCTCCTGTTTATGCTTCACCTTCTCTTTGTTTTTATCCATAGCATGGATTACTCTATAAGGTAGTATAGACTTTACTAATTTGTCTGGTGTTTATTATCTGGCTAAACATTTTAGAATAGAACACCAGGACTTTATGTTCAGCAATGTATTCCAAGCATCTAGAAGAGAGAGCATCTAGCACTCTCAGTATTTATTGAACAAATATGATTCGTTCTTGACTTTGTGTCACAAACCTTCTTGTATACATTATTGTCATAACCTTATATATACACTTCTAGACAGTAGCTTTTACTCTCCCTATTTCACAGATACAGAAACTGAGAGCCAAAGAGCTTAAATATCCTGACTAAGCTCACACAACTGATCTGCTACATATTCTTTCCAGTACATGTTGCCTCAGTCTGGCAAAGAAGGATTTAGATCATGTTGCCTAACTGCTACATCTGGGTAAAAGCAATAGATTCCTCAGGGTGAAGAACACTCAAGTATGGGCATGGCTACTTAGCAGTGGGTGGAGGAGGAGATTTCAATATTTGAGACCGGGTGAAACAATTTTGGTAACGGGAAAAGGACCAGACACATCCAAGAGCAGAGCTGTACCATTAAACCATGACCAAGATGGTTCCATGTAGGAATCAGGTGGAGGAGGGGTAGAGGTGGATCTCACAGGAAGCTAGAGCAGAGTGGAAACACTGAAGTTGGTTTCAAATTGAAAGCTAAGCTCCTTAAGGTCTTCTATAGATGGAGCTCCCTGATGCTGTGTTCATCTCACCTCAACCTGGTGTGCATTCCAGACCATTTAAAAAATAATAAATGTCAATTACAAACATTATTTATTCTGTATATTATCTTCCCTTGGGATTAGAGCTTCTCTATGTCTCTGTCCATTGAATCACAATCTTCTCTGCTCTATCAATTCTTCAGAAAATTTCCAACAATATATCCTGGAAGAGAACCATGAGGCAAGTGTTTGGAGGGCAACAGGATGGTAAATAGATCATGTAGACTGAGACCCATCTATTCTGAATTCTGACCTCACCACTTGCTAGCTGTATAACCTAGGACAAGTCGCTCATGGACGTTGGCCTCAGTTTCCTGGATTGACAAATAGGCTTAATTATATAAAACTATACAGTTGTGAAGATTGAACACATAGAAGAAATTTGCTTCAAAGACACAATATGGTAACCAGCAAATAACAGGTGCTGAGCAAATAGTGGTTATTTTTTGCTTTTTTTTTTTTTTTCTCTCCTGACGACATATTGCTAGGAGTTGGCCTTCCTGTTCAATTCCAAAAATGAACTTTTGGGGTCATCCAGGAAACTTAGCCACCATGCTAGGGACATAAAGAACAACCATAATTGGGAGCAGTGGGTGGTAGTGGGAAAAACAAAGCTTAAAGAAAAGCTGCCCCTTACTCTTACTATTTACATAATCAAGGTGTTTGGAATTTTAATGTTTGGAATTTAAATGAGAAAGGCATTTAAGTTTCGACTACAGGTGTTTAAACTGCAATTAAAAAGATTTAGAATTCTGACCAAAGACAAAAGATGCACCATTAAAGTTGAGACCCTTCATAACTTGAAATGAATCAGGTACCACTCAGATTTTTATGGGTCTAAAGTGAGATGTGCTTCTTCTAGTTTCTCCTTTATCCTAAACTATACACATTAAAGGAGTCCAGAATGGTACCTGAACAGATGGCTATTTGCATAATTTTAAGAAATTCCGTAGTACTTGTCACAGCTGACCTAATGCTTCACTTGGGGTCCGGCGGTCCTTTGGATGAAATTATCAATATGCCTGAAAGGTCCTTTCCCTGATTAGGGTGCAAGGTTCAGGACAGAGTCAGTGGAGAAAATGAAAAATATAAATTGATTCTCCTTTAGGTTTCATTTAAGGTGCTTGTAGATAGATTTTTAAGAACGAAAATAATGTGCCAAATCTTTCATTCATTTAAAATTTACTGAGCACCTATTATGTGGTAGGTACTGCACTAGACCTTGGTGAGTCAAATAAACAGAGCAGGAATGTCTTTACCCTTATGGAACTTAAAATCATCCTGGTGAAGAGAAAAGACTCTGTGATGTAAATCCAAGAAGTGTTGCTCATACACTGATAGATGTCTATATAAGGTACATTTGTAACTCTAAGAAGAGGTTTCAGTTTTCCCTGAAGAGTTGTTGGGAACAGGCTTGATAACATGAGCTGAGTTTTAAAAAACAAAGAGGTATTCTAAGGGTGGATGAAATGGGGGGGGCAGTATTCTGGGAGGGAGACATTTGAACAGGATGCATTCAGGGATCTGCACCTTACCCAGTGTGCCTGGAGCATAGCATTCAAGTGGAAGGTGGAAGCAGAGCAGGAGACACTGGATCGGGTACAAAGGATAAGGTCATAGAGGGCTTTGTGTGCCCTGCTAAAAGACCCAGACATTATTCTGAAGGCTCAGAAGTCATGCAAAGATGTACATCATGCATGTCAATCAGATTTGACATTTAGAGAGATGAGTCCTATAGGATTATGATGAAATTTTGGAAGGTTTAAGCCTAGTAGCAGGGGAACCTTGTAGGGCATTTTTTGGAGGAATCTAGGTTAAAGGTCTGTGCTAAAAGCTCTCATTTTTGAATTGTTTTTTTAAAATCCTCCCAGGTTTCTTTTTTGGGTATTCCATGTGATTGGTCCCCACTATCTCTCATTTCTCCTGAGCCAACTACCTTGGCAGGTGAGTAAAAAGCAGGCAGTCAGTTTTGACCAAGTCACCAGAACAGAACAAGATACACAGAGACCCACTTCCAGCTTGTCCAGCTCTCAGAGCCAGGGATCTGAGAAAGTATTGAGAGAGGAAAGACATTGCAATTAGGTTTTTCATTAGTGGGAGTCCAGAGAAATAGCTGAGGCTACAAGAAATGTTCTGTTGGTGAAGACAGTGGGAACCAGAGACAAGAGAAGAAAGACATGAAAGTAGATGCAGAGGGATCCAGACACATGACCCTTACAGACCTTGGCATATGAGTGAGAGCCAGACAGAAGAGAAGTGGGGTTTGGAATCCTCACTTTTATTTTAGGAAATCTAAAATGGTCCCGCGAGAGACACCGGAAAAATATAAAAAAGTCCAATTGTTCTGCTGAGAAAAACAGGAACACTCAAGTAGAACAAATTAACCCCGTGCCTCTCTGTACTACCTCCTCCTGCCCCCCTCGCCCCCCCCCCACCTCTTTCTTTCTTTGGAAAAAGACTGCAGAGAGGGCATTTACAAGCGATTCGGTTGGGTGTCTGTGAAATTAAGGGGAAAAAAAGAACAAGGAAATGAGGGAAAGCAACTATATTTGAAACAATGAGAAGTCTTTGGAGTTGTGCTTCACCACATAGTCGCCCTGCAGGGGCATGAGGAGGGCTGGTGATGAGTAAAACATCCTGGACACAGACCTGTGTTAAGTGCAGAGCCAGAGAGGCATCAGCAAAGATGAAAAGCTTTCGTTTAAAACACACAAGGCTGGATTCCCCTGTGGTTAGCACGGTGTGTGACTTGGATTTCCAATTTCTTGCTCTCCGCTACTGCCTCCACAAGTTCACATATCTTATTGAAAAGGTATTAGGACATGCACACTGGGTAGTGTCTATAGCAAAAGATACACTATACAAAGCATGTGAGAGCAGAAAGCCCTGGCAGATCTTGTAGATAAAGTGCAGCCATGTTCAATTAGCTGTACTAAAAATAAACAAAAAATGCAGAAGTGCATTTTTAAAAGGCAGTGTATTTCAAGCAGGAGCGGGGTAATAAGCTATGGTCTAGGAGATTTTAAAGAGTTCTGTGTCAAAGTTTTATACCTTACCCATGAAGGGGTTGAAGAGAATGAAGAAATACTTGGTATTTAAAAGCCAACAGCCCTGGGTTTTGATTCTTCCTTATTTCTACTAATCATTAGAGATTGTGTTCCTTAATTATCTCCAATGCATGGCTAGTTGTATCTTCTCTTGTAAATCTCGGAATGTTAGACTGGGAAGGCCCTTCGAGATCTCTGGAAGTCTCTATAAATGAGAAAACAGAGGCCCAGAGAGAGATGGCTAATTTTCAGAGTTTAATGATTGTCCTGGTAAGAGAATATTTACTGAATCTAGACTCCGGAATTAATCTCAGAGCTGGGAATTTGGAGGTGAGATGCAGATATATATATATATATTTTTTTTTTCCGCCCCCCTCTGGTGCCTCTTCTTAATTTAGTTAAGTTAATAGCTTAGGCAGCCCTCTAAAGCAGCAGGTTAGAAGAAATGCTGGTTTTTACATATTTCCTTGATTACTGAAATAAGAAATGGAACCACGAACAGCCAAATGATCATGTGGGTCAATCTGCCTGTTTGAAACCCTGGAACGGTTGTTTTCCGAGTTTAAGGAGAATGTAATCTTGCTCTCTTGCTGGCATCCATAAAAAATACATAGGCAGTAACAACTTCATCATGCAAAGAGGCCAGAATGGTGCTTGGGGCATAAGACTCTGTCCCTTAAGGTTATAGAAATTAAGCAATGCGACCAAACTCCCAAACAAGAAATTGAAGGCCAAGGGAAGAAAATGAATTCTCCTTTCAAGATCTTCTCTTGTGTTTTATTTTTCATAATAAAATATGGACGAGGATAAATTATGCATTACTTTTTGCTTTCTTATCTCCCCTTTGACTCCTAGTGTTTACTGCTGAAACTTACCCAAACTATCTCTGCACATGATTAAAAAAATGGTAAAACCATTGGCATTCTAAGTTAAATTGTTCCTCTGGTTGACATACAACTTAATGAAATGCCATCTCCAGCCCTTGATGAAATCCATTCCCACCCTGATTGGCTGCTTCACTCACCCTCTCAATACTGCCTTCTTGCTTGCTATGAACAAGTTGGTTCTTTGATGAAAATTTGGGAACCTTGGGTCATTTATGCAGAGTCTGATGTTACTGATCAGTTGATTCTACATGGATAAGGCAACATAAAAGAGAGGCTATTTTTTTTTTCTGAATGCAAAGGTTAACTATAGCTTACCTATCTATGCCATTCACTTATTTAATAAATATTTACTGAGCCTACTATATGCCATACTTACTCTCCTCACTGTTTGCTCAGCTTAGTTTCTTCCCCTCATGCTGCTACCATGATTTTCTGGAAGTACAAATACGATTTTATCACTCTTTTGCTTTCAAATTCCCCAACAGCTTTTCGGTGCCTATAGGAAAATCTCTAAATTCCTTAGCATAACTTTCTGGGACTTGAACCCTATCTAAGTCTTCAATTTCACCCTTTACCTATTCTATTTCATATTTTCGATGCTTTTATTATACCATCCTATTGGCTGTTCTCATTGGCCTTGCCAACATTTCCACCCTCACCCACCTGGGGAATCTTATCTCATGTTTTCTCCTCTTCCAACCAGAAAGGAGCATTTGTGGCCACCTTTCACATACTGGGCTCAGCACTGACCTTTCCAGATTCTAGTCAGGGCTGGTACCTCCTTCAGTACCTGCTCCACATCCCAGGGGCCCTTCTGCGCCATGATGCCTGTCCTGAGCATTTACAGTTTGTGGATACTTGAACTCACAATAGGTCCAACAGCTGAGAGGGGCGCATTAGCTTAAAATTAGTGTCAATAGACTATTCAGGGCTTTATCCCTCCACCCCCACCACCCCCCCAAAAACACCTGCTATGTAAACTTTCCTTAACCACTACATCAGAGCTGCCTTTTCTTTGTTTCCTATCACTACACCACGTGCATTCTGTTATTCAGCCAGTAGGTACTTACTGGAAGCTGACTATATGCTAACTACATTCTAGGTGTAGTGAACAGTGTTTGTAGTCAGAGTCACTGGGGAGACAAACTGTAATTAATTAATTGCAATTTTGGTAAGTACCACCAAGGAGACGTGCGGGATTCTTTAGGAGCATAAAGCTAGTAGGAAGCATGTTATTAGGGTGTTGGTGAAGCCTTCTATTATTATACCTACTAATCTAATATTACAGCTATTAAACTCTTGTACAACTGTTGACTTAATTCACTTCCTCACCTGCACCCACAAATTCTTTGGGGTTAAAGACCCATGTAAGTCATCTTTTTATTAGCAGTGCCTAGCAGAGTAGCTGACATATTGTAGAAACTCAGAATATGTTTTCAAATTCAATACTTTATGCAAGTGGCCGGACCTCAACTTTTGCCTTTTTTGGTTGTTTTGATATTTTCTATGTGGAAAAATGAAGTATTTGTCCTGTGAGGTAGGTTTTACTATGTTCATTTGATATATAACAGACTAGAACTTTGAGAAGGTAAGAATTTTTTCTCAAGTGTTTGTATTCCTGAAATATCTAGAGCTCTTACCAATTGATACTATTTAAGTGCACATAGGAGAAAATATAGGCCAATAAATTGAAGACGAAATATGATTGGCTCCTGGCCATATGAAAAGATGTTCCACCTATTCCAATACTGGTCAAGGAAATTCTTTTTCTTTTTTTTTTTTTTTAAGATTTTATTTATTTATTCATGAGAGACACAGAGACAGGCATAGACACTGGCAGAGGGAGAAGCAGGCTCCCTGTGGAGAGCCTGATGCGGGATCCCAGGACCCCAGGATCACAACCTGAGCCAAAGGCAGATGCTCAACCACTGAAACACCCAGGCGTCTCTTGACCAAGGAAATTCCAAAGACAATGAGGTGATGATAGCAGATTACATTCTTTTCTAATCACAACCCAACCTCATTTAAGGATTGGGTTTCTTTTCCAAGTTCATGGGATGCTTTCTTCTACTTGATTCTTACTTTAATTTCCATGCTTGTCCTCATCATGCTAGTTTATTTTCTGTTACAGATATGGGCTGGATACATTTTATGTCTTATTTTTTTTTTAAAGGCATTTAATCAATTATCTCCTTTTCAGCAATCTGAATTAAATCAAATAAGCAAATTGAATCATTCAAGAACTATGGAATTTTCCAAAGTAAATTAAATAGCCTTTCTCTCTCTCTCTTTTCAAATCTCCTACCTTTGTGTATGTAGTTATATACATCCCATATTAAAAGCATTTTTATTTTATTCCTTTTTGTTTATGAAAATGAATCAGATAAAAAAATGAATCATATTATTTTGTAGGTTTTTCTCTTTAATCTAAAGGAAACTGAACTCTCTTCCAAGTCAATAAAATTAAAGCTATTTCTGCTTTCATAGATCTTAGGATTTTCGAGTATGATATATTATTATGAAAATATGCTCTCCATGATTCAGATTGGTACCAGTGTTTTGCTTGTACATGCAATTCAGTGATCTGTCCTTATCTTCTTGTATTGACTCACTAGTATTTTACTATCAAAAGTTGTATTGTTGAGCCAAAATGAATATGCACTTTTAATTTTATTTTTTATTTGCATATAGGCAACACACAATGTTATGTTAGTGTTAGGTATACAATATAGTGATTTGACTTCTCTATATGTTGTGCTGTGCTCACTACAAGTGTAGCTACCACTGGTCATCATACAATGCTATTACAGTATTATTGACTATATTCCATGTGCTGTGCCTTGACTTCCATGACTACACTTCTTAATTTTTTAAAAAATTGTCAGATTACTTTCCATAAGTGTTATAGATGTTTATTGTCTTACTCAAAGTATATGAAAGTGCCCATTTCCCAACATCCTTCCTAGCCCCTGATATTCACAATCTCTTTTCATTTTTCTATTAAAGATTTTATTATATTTATTCATGAGAGACACAGAGAGTTGGAGACATAGGCAGAGGGAGAAGCAGGCTTCTCGCAGGGAGCCTGATGGAGGACTTGATCCCAGGACCCCAGGATCACAACCTGAGCTGAAGACAGATTCTCAACCACTGAGGCACCCAGGTGCCCGTCTCTTTTCATTTTTGTCAATCAGTATGCAGACAATTCCTATTTCATATTTCCTTTCATTTTCATTTGTTAGTATCTGTTAGAACATCTTTTCAAATGTTTATTAGTCATTCATATTTTCTCTTCTATTCTTATAAGAATCATATTCTTAGCATTTTTTTCTGTTGGACTGTTGGACTATTAATCCTTTGTTTGATATGTTGCAAATATTTTCCTTTATGGTCAGTGCTTTTATATTTTATATTCCAAATTCTTAAGTACTTCAAAGTCATAAAATATTCTCCTATATTCACTTCTAAATGATTTCAGTTTGGCTTTTCTTTTTTTAAATCTTTATCTCTTTCATCTATTTTTTTTTCCACTGTGTTTTATTTTTGGCTTTTTTTCTTACTTTGAACATAAAGCTCTTAATGGTACCTATCACTTGCCACTTGCTTGCTACTATGTATCTCCTATATGATTATTGAATTCTGGCAGTATTTTCAAGGCATTCATGGGGAACCAAAGATGATTTTCAGCCAGAGGAGGGATATAACCATTGGCTTAATTATTACAATTTTTCTACCATGGTAAACACAGCCCCGGGTGGCTCAGAGGTTTAGCGCCGCCTTCAGCCCAGGGTGTGATCCTGGAGACCCTGGATTGATTCCCACCTCAGGCTCCCTGTGTGGAGCCTGCTTCTCCCTCTGCCTGTGTCTCTGCCTCTCTGTGTGTCTCATGAATATATAAAATCTTAAAAAAAAAAAAACCTAATAACTTAAAACTGCTACACACACACAAAACCAAATGGTCAACAAAACATTCTCTTTTCCTTCTGAAGTTTAAAAAAAAAGTGCCTATTACGTTCTAAGACCTTTATGAAAATAATTTATAATCTCCTTAGTAAGCCTGAAGGGTGATTGTCATTAAGTCCACTTTTCAGACACAGAGATGGAAAGTCTGAGGGTCTCGCATACAGAATGAAATAAACAGAGAGGCCAGGTTTTGTGTCTTTCTGACTCCAAAGAACAAACCGCCCTGCCTCTAACCACTGTGAAGCTCAGGTAAATCTCTCTCTTTCTCTCTCTCTCTCTCTCTCTTTTTTTCCACTTTGTGGTTCCTATCTCAGTGCTTTTCCTTACTGATTTCCCTCGTGTTATAATTTTTTTCTTTCATCCTTGGGGCTCATACGGAAACAGGAAGGTTAGAAATACAAAGGTCAGATCTGGGAGTCCATAAGGCCCCATGCTGGGTGAAGGAAGAGGGCACAGGGAGTTAACACAGCAAACAAATGTCAAGGGAGTGTGAGAATCCCCTTTCAAGAGCCGTGTCCACCGCTATTAGCCCCTTGAGGTCAGGGAAGGTGAATATTGCTGACATTTAAGTTTTTATTCCACATATTTTTAAATCTACAAAGTAAAGTTACAAGTCCCACTTAATGTGTATGGCTGTTTTACAACTCATTTGATAGTTTTAGTGAAATACAAGGCACCTGTAAAAAGGGCTGTTTAAATGGTAAATTTTTAAATTAAGGATTTAACTTTTCTCGGGTGAATGTTTTGTCTCTCTTTCTACATCAGTGATGGCCAATTCAATGGTCTCTAGCAAATGAGGTTATTGAGCTGTTGAAACGTGGCCAGAGATGTGCTATAAATTTAAATGCATACTGGGTTTTGACGGCTTAGTATGAAAGAGAATGGAAAGAACCTATTTTTTTTAGTATTTATTACATGGTGTAATGATAATACTTTGGACATACTGGATTACCTACAGCATACTAAAGTTAATTTCATCTGCTTCTTTTTGTTTATGTGGTTACAAGGGTATTTTGAATTACGTATATGCCCTGCTTTCTATTTCTGTTGGAAAGCACTGATACATCTAATGCCTTTCTTTGGTGCACAAACCCTGAGTTTTTCTGAATAAATTGGCTTTCTTGAGTCCAGTTTACCCCTTCCTATAATCCATCCTCCTCCACTTTGCTGCCAGAGTTTCCTTCCTTAAACACAAATCTAGTTTTGTTCACTGTGCTGTTTAAATTCCTTTCAATGGTTTCTCAATGCCCAGTGAATAAAGTCCAGCTCTCCGAATACCTCTAAAAAACTCACCAGGCTGTCCATGGTTTGGTCCTTGGCTTTGCTACCTTAGGGAGGTAAGTCACCCCCACCCAACCCTATACATGCCTGATAGCAAAGGACACTTTCATGATGGAAAAGGGTACTGTCAGTAGTAATGCTGGGATAAAAGACAGAAACTGGGACTGGCCCAGGAAAATCACTTTCACAGTCCAGCTTTGCTGAGCCCGCAGGTCATGTGCATTTGGACTTACTGTTCTTTCTACCTAAAATATTCTTCCTCTTCTTTCCTGCCAGGGCTCCCTTTCTTTCATTTCTCAGATTTCATTATAAGTATCTTTCTTTCTTCTCTCTCTCTCTTTTCTTTCTTTCTTTCTTTCTTTCTTTCTTTCTTCCTTCCTTCCTTCCTTCCTTCCTTCCTTCCTTCCTTCCTTCCTTTCTTTCTTTCTCTTTTTCTTTTCTCTCTCTCCTAAGTAGGCTCCCCACCAATTGTGGGGCTTGAACTCACAACCTTGAGATCAAGGTTGCAGATCTACTGACTGAGCCAACCAGGCGCCCCTGCAAACATTTCTTTAATGGACTCTCAAGATCACCATCCACTGGCCACTCTTCTGGGGTGATTTCCAGGCATTCTCTCCCACTACCCCTGTTTTCCTATATTAGGATCTCTTCCCCATTCCCCCACTGTTTGTCTATCTCATGAGCACATAAAATGTGTCTTTTTACTCTTGTCTCCCCAACCACCTAGCCCATGGCCTTGTCTGGAATTGGTGTTTGAAATTTGTTTCTAAATGAATATTAATTGGCTCTTACCTCTTATCACAGCTAAGCTCCACAGCCACAGAGGCACGCCTGCTTTGTGGGCTGATTGATGGGGGTGCCACCATCTTCCATTAGGTGTTTCTCCAGCTGCAAGTTAACCTCTCTGAGTCTACAATTAAGCTCCTGCAAGGACATGTGCAGTTAGTGGTTGTAAGGAATTCCTATTCAGATTATATGACACATGAGCTGCAGAGGGAAGTTGTTGTGACATTCACAAACCTCCTGGCCTCCCTCTGTCTGGGAGACACAGATGGAGGCTGCTCTGCTCTCGGACCTTTCAGTAAGGTGCTGTTTTTGTAAGCAAAGGACAGTGGTTCTCAGCAGAGCTCCTTACTGGTATTGGCACAGCCTCCCACCCCAGGGATCTCTTTGTTCCTATGCCTGATGGAGAGGCCCTAGTACTCTTCCTCCTGGCAGAGGTACATTTACAAAGCAAAAATGGTATTTTATCATACTTGGAAAAAGAAACGATAATCACTAATGAGATTTATGAAATTCAACCCAAGCTGACTTTGACTTTCATAATAAAACATACCTCGCCTTAGCCAGCCCACACTATTGTCATAGTGAAAGCCTCTGGAGACTAAGGCATGTCCTTTTTGAATTATGGATTGATTAAAAGGAGCACAACGTGTTATTTGAAGGTTGTGTGAAGGCTAAATAATCCCATCTGTATAAGACAGGATACCATATTTTATACTGTCTGTGGAGATTCATCCAATTATGTTTTACAGTCTAGTCTCAAAGATTCCAGCTTCTTATTTTATTTAACTCTGCAGGTGAGTATTCAGCAGGACAGATACTCCCCTGGGGTAGAGAAGATGAGGAAGTTGGGATCTGAAAGTCGTAATTCAGCTTCAAACCAAATCCGTTTTACCGGATGAGGAACTCCCTTTGAGTTTTCCCACTGTACCCAATCAGAAAGAAAAAAAATGGGTGCAGGTCCAGATCTGACCACAGAATTGCTATTTAAATCTGATCATGCTGCAATGAAAAGGGGTCCTTTCCACATGGTGAAAGCCTGACTCAAGTTGGTGGTGAGCTTTTGGTGAGAGATCAACCAACTTCTGTTTTTAGGATCCCAAAGAGGCTAGTGTTGGGTGAGACTTCTGTCTTACAAAACTGTCAGCAGTTGCCCTTCTTAATGCCTCACATGTTTTATTTGGCAACTCGCTTCCTATATTTATCAGGCTGTGATTTGGCTATTTTCTAACAGAAAGTCTGCACTCATAAAAATGGTCAAATAGATGAATTAAGGCTTGATTTCTACAAATTCATTTAATGTCCTTATTCCAGAAAATAGCAGACCAGGTGAGAAAGGCATAGATTTATCCTATAGGTTATCCTCAGACAAGCATGCTCTTTCTCAGGATCCTATACTTTATTTACTGTAAGATATGAGTTCCGAAAAGCACAATAAACAGTACCAAACTTGGACGCCTGAATGGCTGAGTCGGTTGAATGTCTGCCTTCAGCTCAGGTCATGATCCCAGGGTCTTGGGATCAAACCCTGCATTGGGTTCCCTGCTCAGTGGGGAGTCTGCTTCTCCCTCTCTCTCTCTTCACCTCCTCCCTGCCTGTGTTTTCTCTCTTGCTCTCTCTTTCTCAAATAAAAGCAAAATCTTAAAAAAAAAAAACAAAAAAACAAAATCTAACAGTATCAAACTTTCTCAAATGCTCTTGTCAGCTTTCTGCAGCAAGTGATGTGCTGGGTTTCAAATATAATAAATGTAAATATAATAAATATAAATAATTAAATGTAAATTATTGTCTTCTTAGATAGTCTTTTCCCTGCCAAGAATTAGTTGACCCAGGCTTGGAGACCTGAGCTGAGCTGGGTGGGTCTGAGTCCTTTTCCAGGCCTTTTGAATTTGGGAGAGGAAATCCCAGGTCCTCTCAGGACACAAAGTTGAATGATGAGAGGTTCAGAAGCGTTGTGTGCAGGTTTTCTATTTTATGGAGAAAGCTTCTGTCAAAGACAGAAGCTAACCTGCCATACATGCTCGGGGTGGGTGGGAGATGAGAGAGACAGAGAGAGAGAAGGAGGAGGAGATGGAGAAGGAGAAAAATAGAAGAAGAGGAAGAAGAAGTCACTGCCCCAGTTTCTTTTTCTCATGGAGGTTAGCCTTACCCCTGATCTTTCTTTGGTTGTGTGAGCCAGGAAATCCCTGTTATTTCTCAAGCTCATGGAGGTCTGAGTCTGTTGCTTGCAAGAACCAACTTCCATAACCAACATCAGAATGGAATCTTCTGCCACTCTTAGCAAAACCTCTTCCAATTGCCCTGGACAATTAGAAATCAATTTAGTGGATTTTTAAACATTTTCTATTTCTTTTTCTCTCAAGGCAATAATCAACTTCCTCAGAAGGATGATGTCCCAAATTAGACTTATTCTAACAGCTAAGAAAAAGCCATATTTTATAGTGCTTAGTCTAGATCTTCCAGAGTCCATCTGGACAATCATATTCAGTGGTCACTAAAACAGACTCTTGTTAACACTACATAGGATGATAGCAACTTTCCTCCTTGATAGGGGTACATGTTGGGACAAGGACTTCTGAAATGTAGACCCCAAGGCAAAATAATTACTCAAAAATGATAGTCTCTCTCTCTCTCTCTCTTTCATAGCAGTCCATGTTCTATGGGTTGTCAAATGGGGAACAGATGGGCAGCTTTGCTCCATCGGGGACCAAAGTTCCTTTTTTCTTATTATTCTACCATTCTTTAGAATGGCAGTTGAACTGGCCCATCCATAAGTACACTTTCCAGCATATGGGAAAAGGGAAAGAACTCATGTGGAGGGCAAGAAAGTTTTACTTAAAGAAGTGATGTGAAAGTTGCATATATTATCTTACGCAATTGATGAGATGGCATATGGAAGGCTGCAGCAAGGGAGACTGGGATGTGTAGTATCTAGCTGGATAGCCGTGTGTCTTTGCTGACACAAAGAGTGTTAGAAGGGGCTTATTACTAAAAAGGAAGAAGGGGAGAATGGGTACTGTGGGAGTATTAATGTTCTCTGCAATGTGTTGCTAGACTATTACTATAGGGAAATGAATGTCCTTTTTCCTTAGTGAATAGGTCACTAGAATTTTCCATGTGCCAAAAACATATAAATTGCAGTTTGCTATCCCCTCAAGCTACTGCTCTCTTTTCATTTTGTTCACCGCCAAAATTCTATCAAATAATTACCTGCACTCAGTGCACTAACTTTCCTACCATCTGCTTCCTCTGTAACCCACTGCAATCTGATTTCTGTGCCTATATCTTTTACGAACAAGCTTTCTTATGGATCAGAAATGGCTCCTACTTCCCTTTACTCTCCCACCTGGATTGGTTGCTGTGGAAGATTTATTTCCCCTTTGGAAATGTATTCATTAACTCCTATGACTCAGCACTATCCCAATTCTTCTACTTCTTTAACCATGACTCCTCTATCTTTCTCTTTGACCATCTTGTTCATTTTATAATGATCTGTCTTGTTCTCATTTTATAAATGTAACATTATCTGTGGGTACAAATTCTTGAATTCTTTCTTACTTGTCCTTTAGAAATTTCCTCAGTGCCTTTGGCTAACTTCTACTATGACCCAAATTCCACACCCATACTCCCTTTGTCTTTTTTTTTTTTTTTTTTTTAAATTAGAGACAGAGTGTGTACACACAGGGGGCAGGGCAGGAGCAAATGAAGAGGAAGAGAAAGAATCTCAAGCAGGCTCCATGCCCAGCACAGAGCCTGATGTGGGGCTCAATCTCACCACCCTGAGATCATGACCTGAGTTGAAATCAAGAGTCAGACACTAACCAACTGAGCCACCAAGCATCCCACTCCCTTTGTCTGATTACAATTCGCCTTATTCTCCCACAGCAATGGCTCAAAAAGGATCCTGATACAAATCCAAGCACAGTCCCTATTAGCTTCCAATGATCAAGTATTCTCTGTGAATTCATCAGAGCTCTTTGGATTCTAAGGAAAGAAATTGCCTAAGCAAAACAAAAGAGAAGGATTCAGAGAGCTATTCTGGGGACACCCAAAGGTAGGATATATGCCAGCAACAGACTGGAAAGAGAGGTCAGAGCTATCTTCTCTCTTGTTGCTGAGTATGCTTCTCCTTGCCATGGCTTCATCCTCCTCGAGACTGAACAGGTCCAGGTAGGGCATAGCTCCAAAGGTTCCTTATGCTCAATTTCATTTATTTCAGGGTGACCCTGACTTCATCTCTGTTTCTAAAATCCATGGAAAGAATCCCAGTGGAGATGATGGAAAGGAAGTAATCAGAAAAAACAGAGGATAGTATCCATAGAAGACCTTTTGGGGAACCCACTCTGAACTACATCCAGTGAAGTCAGTCATCGCTTAAATGCAAGCCCTAATACACATCAAATCTCCAACAGAGTGGAAAGAACATCAGACTTAGTCTTAAGAAATCTGCATTGTTTTAGCCTGCCATTATTTTAGCTGCATGATTTGTCAAGTTTATGAGTGCCAATATTTTCATCAAATAGGGATCCTCACATCCTGTCTTTCTTGTGATAACTGAATGGCATTACAGACACAAAACTGGCTAGTTCAGGACCCAACACATATCAGACATTTCGTAAATGTTAGTTGAATCTAGTTGGCCAAGAGGTCCCTAAAGGAAAAAAAGACACTGGCCTGATAAGTTTGGGCAACCACTTTCCTCAGGGCTGGAAAATAATGCAGAAGCCCTCTTTCCAAATAATTCTTATCCACAAAAGACAGAGTATTAATGCATCTATCTGTTCTTCATTGGGTGAATTGCCTTTGGATATTCTATGCGGTGCTTAATTGGCCCTGCCAGTTCATTAGGAACTGCAGAACGGCGTCACAAACTTCCAAAGGAAGATGGATGGTGGCCTGCTTGCTCACATAATAGGAAAGCTGCACATCAGCTGAAAAGTGCACAAAGAAAAGTTTCCTGGCTTTGTCTGGGCCAGAGAAATGTTTTGGTTCAATTCAAAGCAGGCTCGTGGCCTCTTTGCCGTACTATGCTGGATATATTTCTATGAACAATAGGAGTGTCTGGAAGATTGGGCGGGGAGAAGCAAGAAAGATTATATCCTCAAACCTGAAGGTATTGATTATGTTTGTCTGGGAATGAAAAGAAGAAGGAACTATTACTTGGGAGTTTGTTTTTCTGAGGCTTTGGGTTCACAAAGGGGTGCTTATTTGTACCCTTTCAATGTTTAACTTCTCTAAAGTCTGCTCCTAAATCCTACTGAATTAAGATGACACTGAGATCTGATAAAACACAAAATGGGAAGAAATGAGAGAAGACAAGTTGCATACTTCCATAAAGCCAGCAGGAGTTTCTAGTTCTCTTGGGAAGAGCAAGACAGAGGGATTGCCCATCCTTGTTCATAAAATTCTTATAGAGTCCCAGTTTGTTTTGCTGATTGTGAGGGCATTGAGGGCCAGGGGCCAGAGTTCATTAAGTGCCCATGTTTTGTGAGTACTTGCCGGATAAAGCAGGCTGAGGCCTCTAGCACATAGAAGTACAGCAAAATCTATTTTCCATGCGATCTCTTTGAACCTGCAAAAGAAAAAGTCATAAACTCAATCATACACACACACACACACTCACACACACACACGCCTCTACACACAGACATATGTATACATGCATAGCTGTGCAGTAGTTTTTACACAAAATATGTATAGTATGGTTTACACAACATATGTATGTATATACATATAGAAATACATATATAAACACAAGGAATTGCCTAGGCAACATTCACATCTGTAAGATCGCAGGAAGGGCAGGCTGGAACTTTTTGGTGTGAGTTAAAGTTGCAGTCCACAAGGCAAAATTTCTTTTTCCTTAGGGAAACCTCAGATCTGCTTTTAAGGTCTTTCAGTAGATTGAATCAAGCCCATCTAGGTTATGAGGATAATCTCCCTTACTTCTAGTGAACTGATTATGGACTTGATCACATCTACTTTTGTACCTTCACAGCAACACCAAGATTAACATTTGGTTGCATAACTGGTGTCATCCTTAAAAATAAAATTGTTAGGTATTTTACTAGCAAAATGGGTTTATTTGTGAATAGGAGAGGAATTAGAATTCGGAACGTGCAAGCTATCGAGAACCATAGGCAAATTTGAAAAGACAAGGGAAAGGCAGCTTTTATTAGGTTTTGGGAGGAAATTGGGGAAGATTATTTTCAACAAAAGTTTATTGGGAAAGTCCAATAGTTTAAAGTTGTGGTGGCTTCTCATTGGCTACTTCAGTGGTCAGGGTGTTGTTGCTGGGGTAGAGAGGGATCTTCCTAATTTTTCTTAGAAGCAGGAGATGAAATTCTTATGTGAAAAATGTCCTCTCTTATCAAAGTCATTCTCCTTTTCTCTCTTCCGGCTGGTCATGCAGGCTGCCATGGATGGGATGTGCAGGAGAGCTTCCCCTTCAGGGCTTCTCGGCTCCATATTGTGAGGTTTTCTTTAGTTTCACACTGGGGAGTGTAGTCAAGGCAAATGACATATCAAAAAGACTATTACGGAAGTTTAGATAATAAATTATTAAATCAATAAATTTCAGTGAAGAAGAGATAGCTATCTCATTTAATCCTTCATAACTTTATTAATATTTACATGCAATGTTCAAATGACATAATGTCTAGTATTACTTCTAGTTTGGAAGTATTTAGCCATTATGTTTCTGAATATATTTAAAAAATAAAAAATAATAGCTATATTAGATATTTCAGACAAATTTTTCCCTTTATTTTATTTGAATTAGCTAGTGGGTTACCTCATAGATTGTTTTACAACTGACTTTGCATAAAGGAAGTGATATTTATTGGACTGTTTTGGGGATTGCACATTTGATTATTCAGCATTCCCAAGAATCCTGTGAGATGGGGGTTATTATACTAATTCTTGTAGCCGAAGGAATTGAAGCTCAGAGAGATTAAATAACCTATCCAAAGATTTGAATGGATCTAGCTGATTGCAAAGCTTGAGTTTACCTTCACTGGAACACTTTTGCCTATGGTCATTGTCCACCAATGAACAGCAGACTTATCATGCCCAAGGAATTGTAGCAAATGACCATATCTGATATTGATTGGTCCGCTTAGCTTTTCAATATCACTCCAGTCTAATTTTAGAATTAGATTAAGTTAATAAAATAGAATAAGTAGATGCTAAAGGCATATCCCCTCCCCCCCCCCCCCAGAGTCAGTTAACTGGTCTCAAGGAGGGTTGGTGTGGGGGAAGTGAATCAAAGCTGACCAGAGATTGAATGGGAAGAAGGAAGGGATGAAGAATAAGAATTCAGGATTAGCTGCAGTTAGGAATTTAATTAGCCACATTTAGGAATTCTCCTTGGAGGGGGTGTTACTAGATATGTTCAAGAAATGTACCACGCTTCTGGAAGAATGGTGACTTTAAGAAGCAGAGTCCTGGAGAAGTCCTAATTCGGAATTTGTTCCTGACAAATTGATTGACATTGAACAAATCACTTTACCTCTCTTTGCCTTCATTTCCTCTCTTGCAAAATGTAGCACATTTTATGGAACTTGCTCTAAACAGTTCTCAAGGGAAGGTGTGTGGATAAAATAAACTGAAAGTTGTGAAAATTCTGCAGAAAATGTCTTTTATTTTAAAATGCTATGCAAATACGGTATGTGATTATGGATACAGGATGCTGCATTTCTTATGGGTTGAATAATTTCTGGCCAAATCCTCTGCCTGCCTATCCTCCATCCTTCTTTGACTCTGTGGCCTATCTATGACTTGGTTCTTTGCGTTTTCCCGGTATCACTGCAGCCAGCATGGCATCCCTTTTAGCTTATTGCTTCTGGCTGGGGTAAATTCATAAGCAGCTTTTTTGAAACTAGAGCCTGGTGCTCACTGTCTGAAATATCGTCTTTATCAAAACACCCAGGATAGAGCAGATCCACCAGGGGATAGCATATACAATGCTTTTTTCCTAAAGAAGAATTGTGTTTTTCAAAAGACATGCCTTCAGATCCCCTCGTCTCACTCCAACCAGTTGCTTTCTATGCACTATTATTAGAACCAGCTATAGACAATGAAATATTTGATGAAGCTCTTTCTTTCACTTAGGCATTATGCTTATAATCCTTCCAACAAGATCAGTTTAGCCTTAATATATTTGAACTAAAGATTTTTTTGCCTATATATATTGACTCTAAATTGCCTATGGAAACAACATTGGTGATGAGGCTTGATAACTACCATCGTCAAGCTGCAGAATAAAAACTAAACTTGTGATTTGGCCAGTGGGATACAATAGCAGTCATGGTATGTCACTTCCAAAGCTAAGCATCAGCACTTCCACTTGCTCTCTTGGAAAGCTGCCATGTGAGCAAGTCCAGACTTGCTGGAGAAAGAGAAGCACATGGCTCAGTTGGATGCATCACCACAGCTTCTAGCTAGCCAGCTACCAGGCATATGAGTGAGGTCATCAGACGTGACAATCTCTAGCCATGCTGCTAATTGACATGGGCACAGGATCAAGTTCAGCCAAGATCAGCTGAGACTTACCTAGAGAAGCATAACACCCAGCTATCCTGTAAACTTGTGAGCATTAATAAATATTTGTTGTTTTAATCCACTGAATCTTAGCATAGTTGTTATGCAACAATAGATGGCTGATACAGAGGTCATCATTAGCCAAAAATAAAACAGGATCAGGAGAAATTAATTTTATCAGTATGAATACAGCCTTGTTGGAAGGAAGTAATCTGGAGTATCAGAAACAGAACAGTCACTTGGGCTTTCCCAGAGCTTAGATGAAACATTACCCAAATTCTGACTCCTGCCCAGGGTAGGCAATGTAAGCATTTCAGGTCCTCAAAAGTTATAGCTTTGTTGTTAATATACACTTGGAATTTGCATTTTTGCCTTTCAGTCTAACATGAGTTTGTGTGATTATTTGAATGGGTTGTAATGTGAATGTGAAGTTTTCCCTCATGTGGACATTTGCCTGAAGGAATACCTCTGATTCCCTGACCAGCACTGACACTCTCTTTGGTGACCCCAAGCACAGAGCCCCACTGGTCAATACAGACTCTTTGTTAGACATGTTATGCAAAGGCAATGCTTTATCGGTAATGATCTGCCCACGTATCAGTAGCAATGGATACATCACCAGGACTATTTTTTCTGCAGATATTTGCTTGGAATACAGAAGAATGTTTAGCATTGTATTTCAGTATGGTGAGGAGACATAGACCCTGATTCACTTTAACATAAATATAAATTTTAAAATAAAGAAGTTTTGAACCACATTTGTATAGATTATGAAAAATGTCATCTTCCATTTGTGGATCATTCCTGGTTTGGGCAATATTTTTAGAGTACGGATTTTGAATAAATGGTAATAAATATTACTATTTGGTAAACAAACTTAGCACACACTAAGTTCTTTGGTTCCTATGTACAGAATCAAAGGCTGGTGAATGTCAAAGGAAACTACAGACTTTTGCGGCTTTGAACAGATTTGCCCATAAAGCAAAAAAGAGAAGAAATGTTTTCAATATGATTATAGTTATACCTGAGATCTTAACAGTAGGAAATAGTGAGTTCTACCTGAGGAGCTAGGGAAGAATTTCCAGAGAAGCGACATTCATATTGGTTATAGAATTATGAGCAAGAGTCTTCAAGGTGCAGAAAACAGGAGCTACTGTGTGTATATGCACGTGTGCATACACATGTACAAGTGTGTATTTATATAGAGAAAAATATAACAGCAGGAAAGATCAGTTAGCAATCTCATTAATCAGAAGTTTTTAGGAGAAATTATGTTAACTTAATGAAGCAGATAGTAAATATCTACAGTCAATATCTACAGTGCAATAAATATCTAGTAGTGTGAACCAAAGGACTCATTGCCAGGCATTGCTTTTCACTCTCTTTGAGGAACCGGACACATCATTAGACCAGAGACTACCGGTGCTTTATTGTTATTATTTAATGATGCGAATTATGGGAATTTAATCATCTCCCTCTGAGTGACCATATATTATTATTCCATTTGGGGCTGGGCATTCACACTCTAACCTTATTAAGCTGACTCCAGTTCCAGCTAAGTTGCATTCCCTCGGGAATGGCAACCAGCCCATTAAAAGCCCTGCCTTACTGGTGCTTGAACACAAGGAATCAGGCAGTGGGTTCTGAGTCAGGGAAAGGCAGGAAATAGAAAGCAAAACTGTTTTTCTTACTTCTCATTGAATCTCTTACCTCACGCTGTCGTAAACATGGGTCAGACTCAGCCCTTGGTCAGGGCCCTATAATTGGCTTATTGTAATTGGCTGCCTGGAATGCTTGCCCCAGGTGTAGACTGAATAATGACCTGCAAAGCTGGCAGGGTCTCCTGGATTTTGACATTTGCTGCGTGGGATCTCCGTATGTTATTACCAGTTACTGAAGCAGGAGGAAAAGGTATGAAGTTTTGAGTAAAATTAGCTGAAATTCTGTAACTGGTTATCCATTGTCACTTTTCTCTTTCTTAAGGGGAAGTCTGGGTAGGGTAGATCCAGGTGGTCTGAGTCCTTTGGGAACTCAGAATTGGAGTGGGGGAAAAGGGAATGTTCAAAGGTAAACAGAGAGAAGCTGGAGAGGAAAGTCAAAACAGAGTGTCAGAGGCAAATGGTGCCAAAGAAACAATCAGAAATTGAAGGGGAGAGCGAGGGAAGATGAATCTCAGAGGGACTCAAGTTCAAATCTTGATGTTGCCATGGATTAGCTTGGAACCTTGGTCAAATCCTTAGTTATTCAGCCTTATTTCCCCCAATCTGTTAAATGGGGAATAAAAATAGTACCTATCCACAGCATTGTATTGGGATACATCATATAAAAGGTTTGGTAAAGTGTCTGGCATGATGTAAATGATGCCTGTTTATTAATGCTGCTGCTGATGGCAGTGATGATGGTAGCTGTATTGATAAAGAAAAATTGGTGTTTATGAAAACAGATTAGACCGAAAGAATTTGTACACTTAGGTTAAAGCATCTGGCTAGCCAGTTTGAATTTCCCGAGGCATGAATTTACCTGGTGAAAGACCTTCAGTTTCTTTTATAGCAGATTCAGATCTCAAGGTAATTACGTTTACACATGAATCACCCCTCTGGATCTTTTTCTGTGGGTTTGAAATTGATCAGCAAAGACCTAAGTAGTTGTAGGCAGGGTTTCTCCCAGCCTCTCATTAGCTGGTTGTGTTACCTGCTGAGGCAGGATGGAGACTGGTTCAGCCAGCGATTGTGCCAATGCTGTGTACTCTCAGGTACTCATCAGTATGTCCATACAGCAGTGAGGACACAGATTTCCTCCTCTTTCACTTTACTAGGTAAGTGACAAAGCTCCAAAGACTGTTTTCTGTTCAAATACTGTCACTCTTTCTCCATAGAGATATAAACTGATGTCAGGCAGATTGAGGGCAAGAGGGAAGAGGCACTTTTTCCTGAATAATTCCTTTTTTAACTTTGAGAATAAATTCAGGAATTTAGGGGGAATGGGAGCTCACAGCTCACTTTTTACAGACTTTATTTCCAAACCTTCTGATGTTGATCCCCATAGCTTTCGGGCCAGCTCAGCATAGTGACATTTAAAAAAATGAGAATTTTAATTGTAACTTTTGTGATATGATTTTTTTCTGGTTCATTTGGTCCCGGGCTGCCTGCTAATAAGACAGGTGTATCTACTCACTTGTGTGATAATGTTTCTATTAGGTAGACTAAGGTCTGGAGTATTCATTATATTTCTACTTATGATAAATGGATCTCTATCTTTTTTTGATTATTCTTATTCTCTGATAATATTCCTCTACAACAAATTGGATTTACATTGCCTTAAGTCCTTAGCCTTACCTCTCATTCCCTAATACACAAACCTTCTATACTTGAACTAGACTTGGCTTCCTCTGCTGGCAGCAGATGGATTCACTAAGATCTGAGTCACAGGTTCAGGGCTGATCCATTACTGAATTAGTCCTGCTTGGGTAAAGGGTTGCAGCCAAAAATCTATAAAGAACTTTTCAAACTCAACACCCAAAGAAACCAAATAATCCAGTTAAGAAATGGACAGAAGACATGAATGGACACTTTTCCAAAGAAGATATCCAGATGGCTAACAGGCACATAAAAGATGCTTAACATCACTTATCATCAGGGAAATACAAATCAAAGCTTTGAGATACCATCTCACACCTGTCAGAATGGCTAAAATTAACAACACAAGGAACAAGAGATATTGGCAAGAACGCAGAAAAGGGGGAACTGTCTTACGCTGTTGGTGGGAATGCATACTGGTACAATCACTCGCGAACAGTTTGGAGAGTTCTCAAAAGGTTAAAAATAGAACTACCCTATGACCCAGCAATTGTGTTCCTAGATATTTACCCAAAGGATACAAAAATATGGATTCTTCAGGGTACGTGTACCCCAATGTTTGTAGTAACATTATCAAAATAGCAAAATTATGGAGAGAGCCCAAATGTCCATTGATGGATGAATGGATAAAGAAGATATGGTATACATATATATACAATGGTATATTATTCAGCCACCAAAAACAATGAAATCTTGCCATTTGCAATAACATGGGTGGAACCAGAATGTATTATAAGTGAAATAAGTCAGTCAGAAAAAGACAAATACCATATGACCTCAGTCATATGTGGAATTTAAGAAAGAAAACATGAACATGTGGGAAGGGGGAAAAGAAAAAAAGGAGAGAGGGAAATAAACCATAAGTGACTCTTAACAATAGAGAACAAACTAAGGGTTGATGGAGGGAAGTGGGTAGGGGATGGGCTAGATGGGTGATGGGTTTTAAAGAAGTGCTTGTGATGAGCACTGGGTGTTATATGTAAGTGATGAATCACTGAATTGTACTCCAGAAACCAATATTGCACTGTATGTTAAATTAATTTAAATTGAGATTTAAATTAAAAATAAAATTTTTATTAAAAATTGAATTAAATTTAAATTAGAAATAAATTTAATGTAAGTAAAAGTAAATAAAATTTAAATTTAAAATAAATACAAATTTTAAAGTTTAGAGACAAAAAAGAAAAAGAGTATGTCCTGAACCACATCTCTACCTATAGGTGGCGTCAGGAGTCATCTTCCCTAGGTTTGGAGTCTAGCTACCTGCATGGTTTTCTTGGACTCCCACATTTCATTGAGCTGCAGCCTAACTACTGCCATGTCTATTTTGCTCAGACATAGAAAAAATGTCTTTGGCCCTCATGTGGTTTGAGTAGCATGGTGTTTGAACATTCAAGGGAGTTGCCAACATTTAGAACTTGGGGTACTCAGATTAAAAATATTTAGATTTCTAGCTCAGATCTAGCAAGGCCCTTGCTTTTATTTTGCACACAGTGTTAATCAGACGGATCTGAGTAGCCACTATCTAGTTTAGAGGTGGCACATGCTCATTGATCCACTGTATCCCACTTAAACTGGTGCTTTAGACATGTGAGCTCACCACCCCTGATCTGACCCATGTGATTCCATACATTTTAACCATACATTTTGGGTCACATGTTAGTTCTGGAGTCCTGCTCAGAAACTCAGCCTGCTTGGCTGGAGCACTGGCCATTTGCTGAGCTTTTGCTGAGTCTCTTCCTCCAGAAGCAGGAGAACTGCTATCTTTCTGCCCTGCTCAGCAAAGATAAACTACATTGAAATCAGAGAAAGTGTAATCTCTTGGGTCGGCAGACAGCTATCTAAGCCTCTTTCTCTCTCTCTAAACTCACTATTGAGACCTTCTTGGGCATTATTATTGTTCAAATACTCAAGACTGTGGCTGTGCACTCTCATTAGATTTTTGGACAGTGCCTTCAACAGTTTACCCTACAGGCTGGTCAATTTCCCAGCTCCAGTTATGCCCATTTCCAGTTCCTATCCCTTGCTGCTCAAGCCACTACCAAAATCTTAACAAGCCTTGTAGCTGGAGGGAGTGGGACAGTCACAACCCAGGGATGTGACCAGTGTGTTTATCCCGCTACATGTCCCCAGAAAAACCACTAACTCCCACTCTTCCCAGGCTACCTCAGTTCCTGGCATCCTTCCTAACTTAACTCCTACCTCTGTAGAATTTTCTTTTTTATTTATTCATTTAGCAAGGATTTTTTAAGTGCTTCTATGTGATGGAGTAAACAGGGTGACAGAGGTTTAGGGTAGGACAATACAGATGAAATCTCTTCTTTAATGGGAATGTCACTCTAGTGGCAGAGTCAACTAATGAGTGACAAAGTATGTAAATGAAAAATAATGATTTCAGAGAATTTTATAAGTACTATAAATAAAAATAAAGCAATAAGATCACCAATGGGGTTAGACAGGAACAAGAGAAAATTTAGTGACTCTGTGTGGCAGTGACATTTGGATGGCCTGATCTTATGTTAGTCAAAGTGATTTCGGTTTTAATAACACTCAATCAGCTTAAATAACCGGATTTTCTTCTCAAATGAGAAGACTATGAAAATTAATGAGGAGACTTCATTTAAAATGGAGTCAGGAAGCCAGAAGTAGAAGCTCTTACATACTACTATGCTTGGTCAGTTGTAGATCCAACAGGAAGAGAGAGACCTTGCACGTCCCTACTGTTTTAGCTGCTAATTTACAATCCCAGCAGGAGGAAGATAGACTTTCCTCCTCTACTCTCTCTTCTCCCTGCCAACAGTCCAGCCAATGAGAGACTGACACAACTCAGCCAATGAAAAGCCACTACAGTTGGAACTCCCCCAGTTTACTCCAATGGATTTTTTTTTTTTTTAGCAGACTTCCCAACTTCTCCCTTACTAGTGTAAAAGAGTGTAGTCTCCTTTGTTCTCTGGACTTGCTTATGGTTTCACTGTAATTCCCTTTTCTGGTGTTATAATTCTCTGCTATTCCTGAATAAACCCATTTTTGCTCATAAAATAACTGGCAATTTTATTTAATTTATTTGAGAGACAGAGAGGAAGAGAGTGAGAACGAGTAGGGGGAAGGGACAGAGAGGAGAGAGAATGTCAAGCAGATCGCAACACTGAGCATGGAGCCTGAGGTGGGGCTCAATTTCACAACCCTGAGATCATGACCTGAGCTAAAATCAATAGTCAGTCATAGCTTAACCCACTGAGCCACCCAGGCACCCCAGCAGTTTTATTTGTAAGATTAATGAGATATACATATGACAGCATCCAAGCATGGTACTTTGGGGAGTTAGCTCCACTTCCCTGAAAATCTCCCAGCTCTGACTTTAGCCTGGAGGGGTGATCCTCAGGCTGGTTGAAAGATGGCTGCAGTGTTCAGGGTATCATATCCACCTACCTGGGTCATCTGGAAGACAAGGGTAGCAACTTCCCCTGTATGTCTCTTTGATTAGCTAAGGATTCTTAGGAGGTTCTTGGATGTCCTCTCACAATTCATTGGCCAGGATTGGGTTTGTGGGTTTTTTGTTCTTTTTTAAGATTTTATTTATTTATTTATGAGAGAGAGAGAGAGAGAGAGAGGGAGAGAGAGAGGCAGAGACACAGGCAGAGAGAGAAGCAGGCTCCATGCAGGGAGCCTGACGTGGGACTCGATTCTGGGTCTCCAGGATCACACCCTGGGCTGAAGGCAGCGCTAAACCGCTGAGCCACCCGGGCTGCCCCAGGATTGTGTTTTATACATTTTCCTAAATCCATCACTGTAAGGGGAAATAGGGTAACCTTGATTGACTTAGAACAGGGGTATCAGCAAACCTCCTCTGTAAAGGGCAAAAGAATACAGTAAGCCCTCTCTCCTACCCCCATCTGTGGTTTGGCGCTCCACTGTGCCAGTTACCCAAGGTCAGCTGCAGACCAGAAACATGATTCTCCTTCTGAGGTAAGTTCAGAAGGTCAGTAGAGCCTAATGCTATGTTACATTGCCTATGTAATTCACCTCACCTCATCTCATCACAGAGGCATTTTATCATTTCACTTCATCACAAGAAGAAGGGTGAATATAGTATAATAAGAGACCATCTTCCCATAACTTCACATAACTTTTGTTACTGGATATTGTGTAATTATTCTATTTTATCATTGTTGATCTCTAACTGAGCCTACTTTATAAATTAAGCTTTATCATAAATATGTTTGTGTAGGAAAAAGCATAGCATTTAGTTCTGTGCAGTTTCAGGCATTTACTGGGGGTCTTGGAATGTATCCCCCATGGATAAAGGCAGGGGCTACTATAAATGTTTTCAGCATTGTATGCTGTGAAATCTCTCTTTTTTAAAAAAGATTTTGTTTATTTATTCATGAGACACACACACACAGAGAGAGAGAGAGAGAGAGAGAGAGAGAGAGAGAGAGGCAGAGACACAGGCAGAGGGAGATTCAGGACTTGATCCCAGAACCCTGGGAACATGATCTAAGCTGAAGGCAGACACTCAACCACTAAGCCACCCAGGCACCCCTGAAATTTCTGTTGTAACCACTTGCCTCTGTTGTTGTAGCACAAAAAACACCATAAACAATATGCACTGGAATGAGTGTGGCTGTGTCCAATAAAATTTTATTTACAAAAGCAGGCATTGTGTTTGACCACGCCATACATAGTTTGCTGACCACTGCCTGACACTAATCAGTATTTGCCCATGGATAGGGTGACTATGCAATTTTTAGTTCAGATCTGGACACTTTGACAATAAAGGGGGAATGCTATAATTTTTATACTTAAGCAACAGACATAAACTGGGGCTGTTCTAAAGTCTTCTTCTATGGGTTATGTAAAGTAAGGCTGGATACCTGAATAATGTTGGATTCTCACTAAAGGAGGGAATTGCTGATGTACCCAACAGTGTGTGCAACGAGCCATAGGAAAGAGGTCTTGCAAGAGGTGAAGGAAGAGCACAGGTGAGGGAAGAACAAGTACAGTGAAAGTGATGAGCTGCCAGTGAGGCTGGGACAGGGAGAGCCCTCCCCTGGAGTGTGGCCACCATCGGGAGAGAGTTCACTTGTGTTCAAAGAGGAGGAACTGGGCAGCCCGGGTCGCTCAGTGATTTAGCGCCACCTTCGGCCCAGGACGTGATCCTGGAGATCCAGGATCGAGTCCCACATCAGGCTCCCTGCATGGAGCCTGCTTCTCCCTCTGTCTGTGTCTGTGCCTCTCCCTACTCTCTGTGTCTCTCACGATTAAATAAATAAAATCTTTTTTTTAAAAAAAGAGGAGGAACCATTCAGACCACAGAGGAAGGGCATTGGGACCACGACAAGAAGGTTGGAATCTATTTGAAGGGCAGGTGGAAGCTTCTGGTTTATTTAGAAGGGTGACATCTGTTTCACATTAGGAAGATACTCTGGTTGTGTGTGCAGAATGGCTTAGTGGTGGCAAAAGTGGAGGCAGAGAGACTTAGTGGCGGCAAAAGTGGAGGCAGAGAGACAATTACCCTACTACAGGCAAGAGATGATCATGACTGACAAGTCAGCAGTGAAGTCAGAGAAAAGTAGATTGGTTTAGGAAATATATTTTGAGGAATATCGAAAGGATTCTCTGAAAGAACATGTATCTGTGCATGTGGGGGCTAACGTAGGTGGGGCAGGTATGAGAAAGAGAAATGCAGAATAATTATACTTATATAGCATTTATTTCATGCCAGGTTTTTGCGCATAGTAATTCATTTTGCCCTTTTAACCACTCTGCACTTTATTTCTCATTTATTATTTTTTTAAGATTTATTTATTTGACAGAGAAAGAGAAAGAGAGAGAGCATGCACATACATGTGGGGAGAGGCAGAGGGAGAGAATCTAAAGCAGACTTCCCACTGAGCATAGAACCTAAGGAGGGGCTTGATCTCATGAGCCAAATCATGAATTGGACGCTTATCCAACTGAACCACCCATGTGTCCCCATTCTCACTTTTTAAATAAAGAATTGAGGCACAGAGTAGTCAAGTTACATGTCCAAAGGCATACAGCTGGTAAATGGAAGAGCTATGATCTGAACTTAGGCATTTGGCTGCAGAATCCATGCTTATACTTCTTCCTTCTTTCTTCTTTTTTCTTTGTTCTTCTTTCTTTCTTTTTCTTTCTTTCTTTCTTTCTTTCTTTTTCTTTCTTTCTTTCTTTCTTCTTTCTTTCTTTTCTTTCTGTTTTCTTTCTTTTTTTCTTTTCTCTCTTCTTATTCCTTCTTCTTCTTCTTCTTCTTCTTCTTCTTCTTCTTCTTCTTTTCTTTGATTTTAGATATTTATTGACAGAGAATGAGAGAGAGAGAGAGAGAGAGAGACCACAAGCAGGGGGAGTGGCAGGCAGAGGGAGAGAGAGAAGTAGGCTCCTTGCTGAGCAAGAAGCCTAATGCAGGGCTTGATCCCAGGACCCCAAAGTCATGACCCGAGTGGAAGGTAGACACCTAACTGACTGAGCCACCCAGGTGCCCCCATGCTTACACTTCTTATGTTGTTCTATTTTTTGTGCTATATGTGTTGTTCTTATGACATTCCTATGACCTAAAGGTGTGGGTTGAGCCATTAGATAGAAGGAGCTATAATCTGCTGAGATGGCCAGGAATAACAGTGCCACAGGGAAAAGTTCCTTGTGAGACTGTCTTGCAGATCAAAAAGATATATTGGGCATTGCCACCCAATAAGGACATCTCTTAATTCTTGTTTATCTGTGTTTATTTGATCACAAATTGATAGTTGTTGAATTTATCACATTATTTTAGATCTTAGCTCTTTATTGGGCTGGAAGTTCACTGAGGAAAGAAATGGCATCTTCTTCATTTATGTATTACATCTACTATGTAGCCCTATTATCTGCATGCAGTAAATCCTCAGTAAATTTATATTTATTTTATTTGTAAAGCCCTGGACATTTAATCCTTTAATTTGAAACTTGTTAAAATTCTACACAGTGACTTTTATTTGGAGCCTAAAGAGAAAACACTGACTTGCAAGGCTTGTCTGAATATTATAACATTCTTACATTTAATTTTACCTTTTCATAGCTTTTTAGGTTTTCAACACTTGAGTTTTTAATTTATTTTAAAAATGTTAACTTTTCTTTTCTGGACAAAAATCACAAAAATAGTGCAAGGAATTCCCTTGTACTCCTCACCCAGACATCTCAAATGTTAGCATTTTGCATAACCGCAAGTCCAACTATTTATGATTGATGAGCATCTCCTTCCTCTGGGGATGCTGCTTTATTTTCCACTCTCCCATTTTTCCTCCTGTCTCTGTGGGTGCTCTTTCTCAGACTCTCTTGCTGGGTCCTTTCCAATCCTTTCACTTCCTGGTGTTTTCAGGGTTCCATCCTTGTTCATCTTCTCTCTAGTGACATTCACTCCCTTGGAATATCATGCAGGCTCATGTTTTTAAATATAATTTATCCTGAAAAATTCAAAGTCAATATCTACAGTTCTAGCATCTCCCTTGAGCTCCAGATTTCTCTGTCAGACCACTTACTTGACTTTTCCACCACACTGCCTAAGGGACATTTGTATATAATATACCCGAATATAACATGTGATCACTTCCCTTACTGACCCCTCCATCCACACCTGCACCATATTTCAATAAATAGCACCATCATTTACCCTATTTCTCAGGCTCCAAACCTCTGCTTAAATGTCCAAGCACCCTAAGAAGTCTGTCCTGACTTACCCAATCTGAGTACCTTGCATTTTAACATGACTAAGATGTCAGCTCCGTGGCTTCAAGGAATTTGTTTTGCCCAGTGCCTACCAGACTGCCTGCCAGGTAGTGAGACCTCCATATTGTTGGTAAATGAATGTTTAATGAAGGAACATGCATCTGACAAAATAAAATTCAATAGATATTTCTTATAAATCTTAGATGGGAGAGTTTTAAATTTTAGGTGATTCATGCTGAAAGCAATTTCCAAAACCAATATAGGTTAGTTGTAAATGCTTTTAAAATGTTTATAAATGTAATGCGACCTACAGAATTTGCTTTTTTACTCTTCTGTAAATATATAGCTTTGATAGTTTCTTAAGATACTATCTCTTAAGATAATGAAAAACATATACTACCAACAACTAATGGTGAAACAAAACCTTAATAGTAAAACATTAGAAACTTAGCAATAAAAAAATAATGGCCAATAAAACTATTATTATATAGTATTTTCCTGAAAGTTCTAGCAAATGCAATAATACATGAAGAATAGAACAACAGCAAATATATATATGTTTTATATAGACATATTTTATATTATCTATAACATGTTAATATTTTAATCATTACTAATATATATTTATATTATATACTATATGATTTATATATTATATATAATTTGAATATTTTAATTATTCATATTTTAATGTTAATATATAACGTATTTTATACTGTATATATTTTATTTAATTTATATTAAATTATATATTTATATAGTCATATATGTGTATATAATTAATATTTTATATAATCTTATAATATTTTATAAATGTATAAATAAAAATATGTATTTGCTAATATATATCAGCAAGTCTGATATATATGTGTGTGTGTGTGTATATATATATATATATATATATATATATATATATCAGACTAAAAAAGAGTAATGAGACTACCACCTGGAGACATTCACCCACAAGAACATGGAGGATCTCTTGGAAGCATACAAGTATATGGGAGAATATTATTGGTTAGGTTAGCATCGATCATTTATCATGCAAAATTCATAGATGCAAGAAGTGTGAATTCTAGTCTTCCAGTAGGGAAAATAGTGAAGCAAACTAATTTTTACTGTAGATCAAAAGGCTCAGAAATGAATGGTAGTAGGTGTGGGTGATATGGACCTGCATCAGGAGGAGGGATTAAATGACTGTGTAAACTTCCCAGCTTGTCCCTATGCTCACACAGACACATGATCGCCCCTCACTATTGTGGTAGCAGAAGACTGAATGTATTCTCTGCAGAGGATAAATATGGGAGCTCCCAGCCTCAATTAAGAGTGTTGGCTCAAGAAGAAGATGGGTACATGTTTGTTCACCAACTATTGAGATCTTAAACTTTCTTCTCTCCTGGTGACCCTTGAAGACAGACGAGTTTGCATCCTCCAGGCAGAAGACTGAAAGAGGCGTTTCTAGTGAATTTGACCAGTTCAGGAGGAAAAGTCTAAAAAATATTACACTGAGGAGTTATAAAAAAAAAAAGGTTCAATCAGGTCATTCCACTGTGAAGAGGTCTTACTGGTGTCCACAATGTTTCCAATCAGTTCTTTAGTTTGTGTTTCTAAAATATGAGACAACACAAAGATCAAGTCCCGCATAAACATTAAGGGAACTTGGAAGAAACAAATTATTCCAAGAGATATTTTTATTTATTTTTAATTAAAAAAATTTAATTAAGTTTTTGATTCAAGTATAATTAACATACAGTGTTAAGTTTGTTTTAAATGTTAATATGATGATTCAACAATTCTATACATTTTTCAGTGTTCATCACCATGATAAGTGTATTCTGATCCCCTTTATCTATTTCCCCCACACACTCCTCTCTGATAACAACCAGTTCTCTGTATTTAAGAGTTTGTTTTTTGTTCATTTGTTTCTTTGTTTGCTTTGTTTCTTATTTCCACATGAGTAAAACCATATAGTATCTTTCTCTGACTGACTTATTTCACTTGGCATAATACTCTCTAGCTCCATCCATGTCATTGCAAATGGCAAAGTTTCATTCCTTTTTTATGGCTAAGTAATATTCTATTGTCAATATAGCCACATCTTTTTTATCCATTCATCCATCAATGGACACTTGGGTTGCTTCCATCTCTTGGCTATTGAAAATAATGCTGATGTTTTTTAAGATATTTTTAAAAATAAATAAACTGGAAAACTCACCCAGCCATCAAGAATAGGAGTTAAATCAAGTAACATTTTGACAGCAAAATAAAGCTTTAGGAAATTAAAACTATAACTGCAGAAAGGTAAAATTTAAAAGAATTGGACAATAGAATTAAGGCTATATCTCAGAAAGTAGAGTCAAATCTCAGATGGGAAAGAGAAGAGTGAAAGAAAAACAATTAGAGGAAGAGACTGAGAAGTACAACAGCAGAGAAGAGTTTTAGAAAAAGAGAAAAGAAAAAATGGACAAGGAGATAAAAAATGAAATAATTCAAGAAAATGAAGGATGATCTAGAATGGAAGAGGTCATGAACAACTCACAATGCCAGAGTTTAAAAGGCCTACTGAGTACACTGCAGAGTTGATGAAAATAAACTGAAATCTCATTATGAAATTTCAAAGCACGTGGGAAAAAGAGGGCGTCTTTTTTTTTTAAGATTTGATTGATTGATTGATTGATTGATTGATTGACTGATTTGGCATGAGCAGGGAGGGGCAGAGGGAGAGAGTGAATCTCAAGCAGATTCCATGTTGAGTCAGGCTCGATCTCACAACCCTGAGATCATGACCTGACCTGAAATCAAGAGTTAAATGCTTAGCCAACCAACTGAGCCACCCAGGTGCCTCAAAAAAGGGCATCTTAAAAGCTTTCAGAGGAAATACATTTATGCAAAGGACCAAGAGACTGAATGGCAAAATATTTTTCAAGAGAGACTCTAGAAACTGGAAGACACTAGAAATGCCTTAAACATATCTGAGTGAAAATAATTTCCAATTTAGAATTCTATGCTCAATGGCACTATCAATTACGTGTGAAGATAGAATAAAGACATTTATAGGTAGGCAAAAAATTACCTCCTTCAGGAAGCTACCAGAGGATGTGCTCTGCCAAAATTATAATAATAAAGTGAGAAGGAGGAAGAACTGAAATACAGAAAATGATGGACCCAACATATCAGAAAGATCTTCAGCAGAAGAGAAAGATTAAAGGAAAACTATAGGTAGAGAGACCAGACTTGAAGTAGGCCAAATATCAGGTAGCTTATGCCTCCAGGAAAATAGCATACATCTCCAGGAAAAGCTTCTCCAAAAAAGACGAACATGAAAGAACAATGTATGTTTTCAGGTATCTTGAGACAGTTTCCCCCCCCCCGGGAAAGAATATGATGATAAAGAGCAGCAAATGGAAAATGATGCCCTCCTCCCTCCTTCTAAAAAGAACCCACCCAAACAAATAAACAAATAGAAATAAGACAACTATAAAGTCAGAATAAAAAGTTGCCCAGGAAAGTTAAACTATTACTTAGCTCTCAATAACATTTGTTATTAATATAAACATTGATCAAATAAAAATTAAAAGATAGAGCAAAATAGGTGGAGGGGGTCAAAAGTTATAAGCCATTGAGATGTAACATACAGCATGGTGACTCCATTTAATAATACTGTTTTGCATATTTGAAAGTCGCTGGAAGAGTAAATCTTAAAAGTGCCTATCACCAAAAAAAGACTTTTTGTAACTATTTATGGTGACATGTTAAGTAGACTTACTGTGGTGACCATTTTGCAATATACAAATATTTGTATATATCATCAAGCTGTATATCTGAAATGAATAGAATATTATGTCAATTATATCTCAAAAAACTTTTGAAGGACAGAGTGGAGGAGTTGTAAAAGAAAGCTTAATTTGGACTTTTTTTATGGGAGGAAATCAGTAGATAGTTCTTAAAACTAAAAGAAATCAATCAATAGTAATGTGAACAGGTTATTTAGAAATGTGAAGGTAACTACCAAAAGAATCAGCTCAAAGATTTGAATGAAGATTGCTCCTAGGAATGAGAAAATGTGCAGGTGGGTGGCGGAGTGTTCTTAGCTCTAACAAGGTTTGTAGATGTATTTGACCCTCTTCCTCTCTATATGTGTATACATTTTGATAAAAATAAAAATTTAATGACAATCGCTAAAAAGAATTACCAAAGAGAAATATTGGTTCACAGTAGTAAGAGAAGCAAAAATAGCTGGGATAACCATAAAGGAAAATGTGTTGCTGGTATGTGAAGAAAATGGCAAAAGTTTACCATAGGAAAAAAATATATATATATTAATAAAGAAACATAGTGTATTCCTTAGTAGGAAGACTAAATATTTTAACATTGTCTATTCTTTATTTATAGTTTTAAGACAGTATAAATTAAAATATTATGGGAGGTTTTGGAGACTGGTGAAATGATATTAAATTTAATCTTGGAAATAATAGGATAATTTTGAAAAAAAAAGTAAAATAATGGGGGAATTTGCCTTTTCAGATATTAAGAGGTATTTTGAAGTTAAAATTGAAGCAGAGTGGAACTGACACATGAGCCAAGAGATAGTACAATGGAAAAGAGTAATTAGCTTTGAAGAAAACTCCAGAGTTGACATGAGAACTTTGATATTTGAAATATTAGATGACATTGTTTGATATATTAGAAAATACATTTTTGAGGGAGTAAAGTGTGAAATGTTTAAAACTCAAAGGGTTATAGGAAAGATAAGCAATGTTTAAATTGAGCATAAGTTTAGGTGAATTTTCTAAGCATCAAAACCAATGGAAGTAATCCCACCACTAAGATTGCTCTGCGTAACAATGAAGAGTTTTGAATGTTAAAACAGAACAATACCCTCTGCTCGCTCAGTGTATCAGGTGTGACTTCAGGGTGAGTAGCCAAGGGCTGGCTCTTAGGCTGGTAGCCCCCTGCCCTGTCGACAGCAACATGCGCTTTACTTGCTTGTTTGCCCTGCCACCCTGTCCTCCTCTACTCCCTAGCTAGCTTAGCTCTCCCAGTTTACCCATTCAATTTCTTTGTTTTAAATTTTTTTAATAATTTAATTTTTAAATAATAATTATCTATATTTAAGGTCTAGAACATCATGATTTGATATCCATATACTTAGAGACATGATTACTACAGTCAAGGTAATTAACATTATCTTCTCACAGTTACCCCTGTGTGTGTGTGTGTGTGTGTGTGTGTGTGTAGTCCCTGGAATCTAATCTCTTAACAGATTTCCAGTACTCACTTCTCTTTTGTTAACTATAGTCAGGGTGCTGTGCATTAGATTTCTAAACTTATTCATCCTTCGTAACTGAAACTTTGTACCTTTCAACCAACATCTGCCATTACACCTAGCTCATCGCCCCTGGTAACCACTATTCAACTTTCTGCTTCTATGTATACAACTTTTTTTCATTCTACATTTAAATGAGATCATGCAGATTTTTTCTTTCTGAGTCTGGCTTGTTTCAATTAGCCTGGTGTTCTCCAGATCCTGTTTGTTTGCTTGGGTGGGCAGAAACATCCAGCTCTTTCTGTCAATGGGAAGGGATGACCCTCAGGGTTTTTCAGGGAATAGAGACAGTCTTCTGTTTCACTTTCACCCTTTAATCAGTAGGACATTCCCTGGAGGTCCCCTGGGCAGGTGTGCAGGTGGGTTTCCTCTTTTGCTTACTTCCGTCTAGCATTCTGGGCTGTGGGTCCTCCAATTTGTTTCAATTATCTACATGCTTCCATCTATTTTTTAATTTATTTTTTAAAAGTTTTATTGAGATGTAATTGATATACCCCAAAATGGCACTATGTGATATGCCTCATTTTTTGATAGAAAAAAAATCTGCCAAAGTTTCTCCTCTGTTGATGATTCCCTTGTGTTCTTTTTGTTCCTCTGATTGTATTTCCTTTTTTATTGCAGTATCATTTTAGTGGGAACGCAAGAGAGAGGGAGAAAAACACTGTTGGCTCAATCATCTGGAACCAGTAGTCTTTTAATAAATGTGGTAAGAATATGATTTAATGGAAATGGAAGTATACTCTACCACATTTAAATAAAATGCCAAACAACAAAATGATTCTAATAAAAATTAACATTTCACAAACCGATTTTTTAAAAAGATCAATATAAAAAACAGTAATGAGGGGGCTCCTGGTTGGCTCAGTTGTGTCCAACTCTTAGCTTCAGCTCAGACCATGATCTCACACATCTTGAAATCAAGCCCTGCATCAGGCTCTGAGCTCAGCAGGGAATCTGCTTGAAGATCCTCTCCCTCAGCCCCTCCTCTCCCTCTCCTTCTCTCTTTCAAATAAAATCAATAAATCTTAAAAAACAAACAAACAAAAACCAGTAATGAATCAATGGAATACCAGGGCAAAGAAATAAACTGAAGAAATTCAAATAGCCAGGAAGTCTTTGGGAATATTTTAAACCTTATTAATCAAATAAATGGAAGTTTATGTAACATGTAATTTTGCTTGTGTAAAATTAAAATTTTAAAAATTTTATGTCACTTAATACTGAGTGCTGGAAGGTGGGCCCTTCACAGATTCCCAGTGGGCATGCGCATTTGAAACATCTGGAAAGCACTTTAGCAAGATGTATTGAGGACACTTTCCAATATTTCTTTTTTTTAATCAGAAGATCTACTTCTTGGTATCTACCTTATAAGTACAATAAGAGATGTGGATAAATCATTGCAATATTACTAGTCTAATCGGAGAAAAACTGGAAACAACCTCTATAGCCAACAGGGGTAGGATTTAAAAATAAATTGTAAGAAATCCATGCAGTGATTATTATGGAGTCATTAAAAGAATATTTCATAGAATATTTAATCTCATTAGAAAATATGCATTATAAGTTAGATTTAAAAATTATTTAGGATTCAAATCATGTGAATAATTAAGGTTTTCACTTTTGGGAAAAATGCATATGTAAAAAGACTTCCCCGTTTCCATAAAATGGAATGCCCAGCCTTTTTGCTTCCTCAGCATTGCATTTTTGGAACTGGTTACACTTTCTACTAGAGTGTGCTAGTCTTGGTTGATGATGAGCTCTTGGAAAGAAGGGGTGTGATTCATTATTCTTTATTTGTGACTCTCATCGGGGGCCTGACATATATGTTCCATAGATATTTGTTGAATTATTAAATGAAGGGATTCATGAATGGATGATTGATTGAATGAAAAAGTGTATAATATAGTCCTAGAAATAGAGAGCTATTTGGGTGGTGGTAGTTTAGTAGAGGTAGAATAGGAAGGTAAAAAGAAAGAGATGGACAGAATAGAAGTGAAGATACATCTTTAGCCAGAGGGGCAGTAAAAGGAAATCCAGTTAAGCTGGGCTATGTAGAGAAATAAAGAGACCAAGAAGGGATAATAGAAATGTGTCATTATATTGTAGAAAATCATGGGCTTTTACATCAGAAGTATCTGGGCTTAAATTCTAAGTTCACCTCTTATTGGCTATGTAATCATACAGCAGAAAACAGACATGACAGTTCTTTCCTAGTGGAGATGAAATGAGATAACCTGAAAATTTCTTGGTGCAGAGTAGGCCCATGACAGAAAAACAGCAACAGATTCAAGGAGACAAAGAAAGAAAACTCTTTTTATAAGGTGCAGTATCAACACAAAGTATTGGGAGTAAAAAGTATTGTTTCAGGGAAGAGTTAATATAAAAGCCACTATCTTGGGTAATATGGAAGCATGCATTTTTGCTGCTGTGCCATCCTGTTCTCAACACCCTACCATTTGTTTGCTGGCAGTGCATTTAAATTTATATCAGCAGCAAATAGGTAAAAATCAAAGTTCACAAAGAGCCAACTCTATGAAACAAAATCCTTTTAAACTAGGTTTCATTGCTTGTCATGGTATTTACTCAAATTACATCTCACTGGAGTCCAAAAAAAGTATTAAGAATAATTATTTTTGGGTCTTGATTTTTTTAAAATAGGAATAGAGGATGCATTGCATCTTTTGATTAGTGCAAGGGGCAGTGGAATGGGGAGATAAACATTGATGTGTTTTTGAGCCCAGACAAGTGTTAAAGACTGTATCTTGCAGTCATCTCCATATCCTTGTCACATGAAGACATGTGGTTTTGGGTTCCAATCTGAACTCAGTACTTACTAGCTCAGTGACCTTGAGACTGTTACATTGCTTTCATCTGGGAAGATGCTTAATGATAGCAATTTCCTAGGATATTGTAGGAATTAATGAAATTTATATGATCTTCCTAGCATTCCCCCAAATTGCTTGACTCTTGTGAGAATTTTGGGCTTCATATGTTCTTTGGGAATTTGGGTGGCCTACAGTCATCTGAAGAGAAATTGTTTAAAAATGCTTAGCCATCATTGCAATTGGTACATTTCCCAGGTTTTGATCTGGATTTTTCTGGTCAAGGGATGTTTGCCTGCTTCCTTAGGATTTTATGATGACTGTCTTGCTTGCTTGTTTTCCAGTTGAGACAGAGGCAGTCAGGAAATATCTCACCAGTGTGGAAAAATGAGCATCCAGTTCTGACAACCAGCAATTCCCTTCTTCAAGTGCATCTTTTGGACGTAAACAGAAGTGTTAGAAAAGTACATATACCTCATTCATCACAGCTTCAGAGAGGCGGATTCTATCATTTTAGAATCAAAAATGAGCATTCAACTTGAGGAGAAAGAAAGAAATCAATTATACTGGTGGCATTAAAGCATCATAACAAAGAAACTAAGAAACACAGAATGAGATCTTATATTTTCTTTAAGTTGAAGAAGCCAAGCTTCCATTTTTTATACTTGGAAAGAACATCAATGAGATTGATTGGGAAAGGCTAGTAGAATGTTAAAATTATACAGCATCTTTGCAGCTTGACTGTAATTTGTACACACAATGGGCTATTACCTATGCATTGCTCTATAGAAGAAAAAAATAAATTAATTGCTTCTTCCCTTCCCTCCTCCTTCCTAAAAGCCAAATCAAATGATTTATCTTTAAACTTATTGCAATGAGTAGTTTCATTATCATTTTTAAATTTTTAGTTGTTTTCTTCAGGGAAGGTGAATTAACAATGGAATTTTTTGTGTTCAGAATTCTCTTTGGGCATGGCAGCTGCTGGAAGATTAATATGATTCATACTAAATCTTTCTCTGGACAGTCTGTTGGAGTTCAGATTTTTAAGAGAGCAAATTAGTGTCCGCATGACCCAATATTTTGAACAATAAAGAGGAAATTTGGTTGAAGAATTTTCATCCTCAATATTTATCGATGTATAACTGTGTCGGATATATCCCCCAAGTATAGTCTGTTCTTGCCAATCTTGGCTAAAGCCTTGGCATTTTGCCTTAGCATACCTCATGACAATCTTCTTTTTGGAGAATTTTGGAAAATCACTTAACCAGCAAGCATTTACCGAGAATCCACTTTGTTCACCGTACTCTGTAACAGCACTGAGCCAGTCCAGTGCACTCATCACACAGTTCACTCTATTTTAGCCCTGGGAATGATCCCTTCCCTGTGGATATCCTTGATCTCAACCATAAGTGATGTAGTGGAAGTCTGAAGGATCTGCTGTTAGGCAGACAAATGCTCTAATACTGACAAAAAACTTACTTCTGTGTGATGTGGGGTAAATTATTAGTGGAATATACAGAAAGTATTAACTCTTTGGAAAGTATGTCTTCATTAGAGTCTGAATTAAATGTCCTTCCTCTGTACTCCCTTAGGGACTTATAAATACTTTTATCACATGCACTTCTGGTTTATTGAAGTTGTTAATTTACAAGGCTAGATCTTCTGTTAAACCATAAGATCCTTGAGACTCTGGTCTATGCCTTATTCATCTTTGTAACCCTAGCACTTAGCGCCATGGTATTACCCGCCCTGGATCCTGAAACTTCTTAGAAATTGAATGTTAGTGTAAATCAGGTTACTGGGATATTCAGAGCCATGAAGTGTTAGCCCTGGGAATAACATTGTTATTGTGCACAATGATATGTAACCAATTTCCTGCTGAGACATATTTATGTTTTATTTTTTTTACTATTATAGATACCAAATTGGTTATATTTGTGTTTATATTTTGCAAACATATGTGATTATTTCTTTAATATACATTTTGTGTGTGAACAGTGTGTGAACAATTTTTGGTATAGTGATTTGCAGTGTAAAATGTTACTATACATCATCACTCAGCCCTCCAGAAACATAGTACACTCCCACTAAAAGTGCATACTGTTATAAAGTGGGCATACTCCACACTTTAAAAAAAATTAACACTAGATAGTTTGTCATTTCAAGTATTTTTCCAAAATGGTAAATATAAATGATGACGTCTTGCTTTTTTATTTGCATTTTCTAAATATAGTTGACTGACATATATTTATCAGCACTGACACTCTTTCACGAGTTTGTGTTCTTTACCCAATTTCCCTTTTTTAATTGTGACGGGTTTATCTTCTTCTTACTGATTTATCATATAAATGTAGTTTTTTGGTTGGATTTCTTTCACTTAGGAAAATGCATTTGAGGTTTACTCCTGTTGTATATAAATCAATAGTTTTTTTTTGAAGATTTTATTTATTTATGAGAGACACACAGAGAGAGGTGAGACATAGAGGGAGAAGCAGGCTCCTCATAGGAAGCCCAATGTGGGACTCTATCCCTGGACCCCGGGATCATGACCTGAGCCAAAGGCAGACACTCAATCACTGAGCCCCCCAGGTGTCCCTTTATTTTTGTTTTTGATAGCAGTACTCTGTGTATGGCTGCATCACAGTTTGTCATACATTTAGCAATGGAAAAACATGGGATTTGTTTTCAATTTTTGCCTATACTTCTAAAGGTACTATAAAACTTTGGGTGAATAAAAGTTTTTATTTCCTTTCGGTATGTACCTAGGAGAGGTTTTGCTGGATCATGTCATAAGTGTATCCAACTTTATAAGAAGCTGCCAGAGAGTTTTTGAATGGCTATATAATTTTACATTTCCACCAACAGTGTATGAGAGTTACAGTTTCTCCTCATCTTTGCTTTGGTATAGTAATTTAAAAAAAAATTAGGGGTCCTGAGTGGCTCAGTCAGTTAAGCATCCAACTCTTGATTTCACCTCAGGTCATGATCTCAGATTCATGGATTGAGCCCCACATGGAGCTCTGAGCTGGGTATGGAGCCAGTTTAAAATTCTTTCCCTCTCCCTCTCCCTCTGCCCCTCCCCCCACTCACACACACTCTCTCTATATTTCTCTAAAAAAATTTTTTTTTGGTTACTATAATGGGTGTTAGTGGTAACACATTGTGGGTTTAATTTACATTTTCCTAATGACTAATACTGTGGAACATCTTTTCTTATACTTACTTGCCATCTGTATATCTATTTTGGCGAAGTTTCTATTTAAAACTTTTGCCTATTTTCTTTAACTAGATTGTTTTCTCATTTTTTTGAGCTTTGAGAGTTTTTTTTATATATTTTTAATACAAGTCCTTTGTCAGAAATATGATCTGCAAATATTTTCTTCCAGTCCGTCACTTGTTTTCTCATTCTCTAGATGGTGTTTTTGAAAAATTGAAGTATAGCCAACACTAAATGTATACAGTATTCAGGTGTACAACATAAGGATGTTGTGCTCACTGCAAATGTAGCCACCATCTGATGCTATTACAGTACTATTGACTATATTCCCTCTGCCGTGCCTTTTATTCCCATGACTTATTCATTTCGTAACTGGAACCCTGTATCTCCCATTCCCCTTCGTCCATTTTGCCTACCATCTCCCCCAGCCTCCTCTTCTCTGGCAACCATCAATCCGTTCTCTATGGGTCTGCTTCTGCTTTTTGTTTGCTTTATTTTTTAGATTCCACATATAAGTGAAGTCATATGGCATTTGTCTTTCTCTGGCTTATTTCATCTTATGATTTATTTCATCTGTCTTTCCTCTCAGTCTATCTACATTGTTGCAAATGCAAGATCTCTTCTTTTTTATTGCTGAGCAATATTCCATTGTGTGTACGTTTATATATCTTCTTTATCTATTCATCTACTGATGGACACAAGGGTTGCTTCCATATTTTGGCTATTGTAAATAATGTTGCAATACTTATACGGATGCATATATCTTTTCAGATTAATAATTTCATTTTCTTTGTGTAAATACCCAGTAGTGGAATTATACTGAATCATCTGATATTTCTATTTATAATTTTTTGAGGAAACCATGATATTTTCCACTGTGGCTGTAGCAGTTTGCTGTGCACAAAGTGCATCAAAGTGCACAAGGGGTCCTTTTTCTCCACATCTTCACCGACGCTTGTTATTTCTTGTCTTTTTGATGTTAGCCATTCTGACATGTATAAAGTGATATTCTCATTGTGGTTTTGATTTGCATTTCCCTGATGATAAGTGACCTTGAGCATCTTTTCATGTGTCTGTTGGCCATCACGGGCCTTCTTTGGGAAAATGCCTATTCAGATCCTCTGCCCATGTTTTAATAGGACTATTTGTCTTTTTGTCGTTGAATTGTATTAGTTCTTTATATACTTTGGGCACTAACCTTTTATCAGATATGTGATTTGCAAATATCTTCTCCCACTCAGTAGGTTGTCTTTTCATTTTATTGATGGTTTCCTTTACTCTGCAAGAGCTTTTTGTTTTGATGTAGTCCTATAATGTATTTTTGCTTTTCTTTCTCTTGCCTCAAGAGACATATTAGAAAAATGTGATGACAGCCAATGTTAAAGAAATTATTGCCTGTATTTTCCTCTAAGAGTTTTATGGTTTCAGGTCTCACATTTAGGTCTTTAATCCATTTTGAGTTTTTTTTTTAATGTATGGTATAAGAAAGTGTTCCAATTTCATTCTTTGTGTGTAGTTGTCCAGTTTTCCCAGAATCATTTATTGAAGAAACTGTCTTTTCCTGATTGTATGTTATTGCCTCTTCTGTCATAGATTAGTTGACCATATAAGTGTGAGTTTATTTTTGGGCTCTCTATTCTATTCCATTGATCTTGTGTCTATTTGTGTTAGCACCATAGTGTTTTGATTATTACAGCTTTGTAGTATATCTTGAAATCTGGGATTGTGATACCTCTAGCTTTGTTCTTCTTTCTCAAGATTTCTTTGGCTCCTTGCAGTCTTTTGTAATTTTATACAAATTTTAGTATTATTCTAATTCTGTGAGAAATATTGTTTGTATTTTGATAGGAATTGCATTGCATCTGTAGATTGCTTTGTGTAGTATGGACATTTTAATATTAATTCTTCCAGTCCATGTGCATGGGATATCTTTGCATTTGTTTTTATCATCTTCAATATTTTTATCAGTGTTTATAGTTTTCATAGTAAAAGTCTTTTACTTTCTTAATTAAATTTATTCCTAGGCATTTTATTCTTTTTGATGTAATTTTAAATGGAATTGTTTTCTTAATTTCTCTTTCTGCTACTTTATTATTAGTGTATAGAGACACAACTGATTTCTGTGTACTAATTTTGTATCTTGTGACTTTATTAAATTCACCTATTACTTCTAGTGGTTTTCTGGTGGAATCTTTAGGATTTCTTATGTATAGTATGACTGAATGGTGTCTTTTGCACAGCCAAATTGCTAATTTTGAAAAGGTCCAATTTACCTTCATGTTTTTCTTTTTGGATCATACTTTTGGTTTCAAATCTAAACTTGATTTGCTTACCTGAAGGTCATAAGAATTTTCTCCTGTGTTTTCTTCTACAAGTGTTATAGGTATTAGATTGTACATTTAGTACATCAGTAAATGTACTTAGTAAATCAGTAAATTACATACTAAATGTACAGTCTAATACATTTTTAGCTAATTTTTATACATAAAGTGTGAGATATGAGTTGAAGTTAAATTTTGTTTGCATATGGATGTCCAATTGACCCAATACCATTTGTTGAAAAGACTATCCTTTCTCCATAAACTGAACCTTTGCAAAAGAATTAGTTGATTGTATTTGTGTGGGTCTTTTTCTGGACACTCTATTCAACTGATATGTGTATACTTTCACCAATACTACCCTGCCTTGATTACTGTAATTTTATGCTAAAACTTGACATTGAGGAATGCCTGGGTGGCTCAGCAGTTGAGCATCTGCCTTCAGATGAGGGCGTGATCCTAGAGTCCTGGAATTGAGTCCCACACTGGGGTCCCTGCATGGGGCCTGCTTCTCCCTCTGCCTATGTCTCTGCCTCTCTCTGTGTGTGTCTCTCATGAATAAATAAATAAAATCTTTAAAAAAAAAACAACTTTGGCATTGGATAGTGTGTGCTCTCTAACTTTATTCTTCTTTTTCAAAGATGTTTGGAGTTCCATTTAAATTAAGATAGGGGGGATCCCTGGGTGGCTCAGCGGTTTAGCGCCTGCCTTTGGCACAGGGCACGATCCTGGAGTCTCGGGATCGAGTCCCGCGTCAGGCTCCCAGCATGGAGCCTGCTTCTCCCTCTGCCTGTGTCTCTGCCTCTCTATATATGTCTATCATGAATAAATAAAAAAATAAAAAATAAAATCTTTAATAAATTAAGATAGGGGAGTGACATCATCAAGATGGCAACATAGGAGGATCACTGACTTTGGTTCCCTTCAGAGAGCAAAGTTGGAGGGATCACTCTTTCTGATTTCAAACTATATTGTAAATCTATAGCAAAGGTCAAAATAGTATGGTGTTGGCATAAAAACAGACATATAGTAAATATCCAAGGACAAAGCACCATTATGAAAATCCCAGAACCCAGGAGATGAGGCTGAAGCACCTCTGTGGATAGCAGAGACTGAGTCAGATTGCCCTGGAAGGGTAAGAGGAGCAGCTACAATTGAATAAAAGGATGATAAATAACCTCATGACCTTGTTGCCCCTCCTGCAGCCTGGACCATGCAGCACCAGGGTAGCTCCTCTGGTCCTACAGTTTCTCTGGTGGGAAAATGAAAACCCAAACCTTATGGGAGACTTCACCACACAGGGATCACTGGGGGAACCTATGGATCCAAAACACTGGGAATCAGACTGAGAATGGGGATGAGACCTACAGCCCAGATCCGCAACCAGCAGCTCTGCCCATCTGTGCTGCAGAACCAGTGCCCCATCTGGCCTGGAGCTCAGTTAGCAGATCACCTTGATTCTGATACCCAGCCTGTGGGTACCAGCTGTAGAGTGCATCCTAAGGTCCTGCGTCATCAAGGGAGCAGATATGTAGTTTTTTCAACTACTGAGCATAAACTCCGGTGTTACCCTTCCAGGAAACATGGCCACAGACATTCACCAGCTGGAGAGCACATCTTCCAGCCCACTCAGTCAGGTAGTCAAGTCAGCAGCCTGGCCACAACCTCTGGTCCTTATATTCAGGGAGCCTATACAGTGACCCCTAACAGCCATAGAGCCCAGCCTATGGTACCACCCAGCCGTGGAGTCAAAACTATAACCCTACCAAGCAACAGAGTCCAGCATACAACCTTGCCTAATTGCTGAACATAGAGAATGGCTTCCCCTAGGAAGGGAGCCCATCTAGAGACCCTGCCCAGTCAGGAAGCATAGCCTGCTGCCCGACCCAACCAGAGAGCCCAGCCAGCAACCTCACTCAGTGGCTTAGCACAGCCAAAGGTCTACCCAATCACAAAGCCCAGCTTGTGTTCCCATTCAATTTTGGGATACAATCTGTGGCCCTCTCCTGCCATTTGCAACAACTTGGATAAATCTTGAGGGTATTATGCTATGTGAAATAAGCCAGAAAGAGAAACACAGGTATTACGTAATTTGATTTATATGTGAACTCATAGAAACAGAGTAGATTGGTGCTTGCCAGGATGAGAAGGTAGGGCATATGGGTGAAGTTGGTCAAAGGGTACAAATTCCTGGTTATGAGTTGAATATGTTCTGGGGATTTAATGTACAAATATGGTGACTAAAACTAGCAATACTCTTTTATAAACAAGAAAGTTGCTAAAAAAATTTTTAAAGTTCTTACCATAAAAAAGGTAACTCTGTGAAATGATGAGTATGTCAATTTACCTTATTGTGGTAATTATTCACAATATATTTGTTTATCAAATAATCATACTGAACACTTTAAATTTCTATAATGCTATGTGTTAATTATATCTTAATAAATCTGGGAAAATAAAAATTAAGGTAGGGATAAATGTTATTTTATTACTTATTGGAAATACTGCTGTTTCCCTCAGTGAACTGCAGTGGTGTATATGCAATCAGGTGACCTTACGTGAATGGCTCTCCATCTAGATTCAGTATTTTCTCCCATTGGTTTGTCTATCACTATATCATTACCTATGTGATTATTTTTAATTGCTCTCTTTTCACACTTTTGGTTTATTTCTGGGTTATTTTTTCTGTTCCATTGATCTATATGTCTGTTTTTATGCCGATACTACACTATTTACATTAATGCTGTAGATTTATAATGTATTTTGAAATCAAGAAGTATGATGCCTCCAGCTTTGTTCTTGCTAAGATTGCTTTGGCTATTTGGGGTCTCGTGGTTCCATATAAAGTTTAGGAATGTTTTTTCTATTTCTGTGAAAAATGCCATTGGAATTTTAATAGGTATTGCATTGACTCTGTAGATCGCTTTGGGTAATATGAACACTTTCACAATATTAATTCTTCCAATCCATGATCATGAATGTTATTCTATTTATTTGTGAGTTCTTTAATTTTTTGCAAAAATGTGTACATACAAGTTGGGAAGGCTAATACTAGACATTCCCTCTATTATATTCTGTGCTTAGTATTGAATTAAAATGCATCAGGTAAACTGTATGCAAAAAAGTAAGCATAAGAGTATTTGGTTTTGTCAATCTTCACCTTCTGGAAAGTCACATAGTATTACTGGACCCAGGTTTTGTTTTTGTTTGCTGGTTTCTATGTTTGTTTGTTTGTTTTTTACCTCTAGAATGATAATATATCTGGCACACATACCCTGCTGGATTTTTATGATAATCAGATGAATAACATAATTTTAAATACACACATACAGGCTTTGTAAATGGCAAATCTCTATTCCAAAATAAAATGTTAATGATAAAGATAACTTTCCTTTTACTAAGTTCTGGGCCTAGCTATCTAGAGACTTTTCTTAACTTTATTTTACTGCTGGCACTCTGATTTGATAACAGAATTAGATCTAGAAAGCCAAAATAGTGTGAGAAGGTAGATTATATGCATTTTTTTCTTCTCTCAGATGCTCCTTTCCATGAACAAGAGGATATATTCCCTTGAATCTAAATCTGGGGGAATTGTACACATGTTTCCCAAAATAAAGCTGTGTGGGAAGGACTTGCAGACCTTCTGTTTGCCAGCCAATTCATCTCCATAATTCCGAAACCCCTGGCATGGTTAGTATCATTCATTTGTGCCAATAAAGTCCGGTACATCCTGCCACAGAATTCTTCCAGCTATCATAAAGGGACTCAGGTACCTTTGAATACCATATGCTGGCAATAAGTCTAACCTAATAGCCAAGCCCATGGTCCCCTCATTGCTTTTAAGTCATTCCTCAGCATCACAGGGACCCCTTAAAAACTACCATTTAGTTGTCACACATGTCAGCATATGAAAGCTCAACGATGATAAATAACCGCATCACCAAACACAACTTGGGCCAATATGCTCTCTGCCAGCTCTCCTGCTCTGAAAATGCAGATCTTATGCTGCATTAAGATGGTGAAGTCAAAGGCAACACTGTCAATGAAACATCCTTAGCAGACCTTTTTTCTTTCCAATATGCCCACCTACTTGGCTCACAAGGCCAAGAATAGTAGTCTTTTTGAAGACACATGGTGACAGGAAAGATTTAGGAGGGAGCAGCATGTCAGGGTCCTGGGAATGAGCAAAGGGAATCCAGACTCTCCTAGGTAGCCCTTATTTGCGTGAGAGATTTAATATGGCCTGAGAGAGGCCTGTTGTCCTTGCTGGTATCAATTGTTAGCTTGGTATTCCTGGTCATACCCTGTACTTTATCCAAGTGACCTTTTGACTTAAAATATCCTTTCTCTATTGCTTCAAGTTCATAATCTGCCCATCACTTCTCTGACCTCATCTCTTACCTGTTAATTTACCCCAGCACCCCTAGCCTCTTTGTCAGTCTCCAAACCCACCAACCGGCTCTGTCCCAGAGTCTTCACTATTACTCTTCTCTGGTTGAAATGCTCTTCTCTGGGATATGTGTAAGACTTGCTCTATCCTTTACCTGTTGATGTGTAAGAAACACTAGCCTCCCCTCCATTTCCATTTCCCTGTTTTATTTTTCTCCATAACAGTCATCACTGCTTACTTATATGCTTATTTATGAATTGCTTTGTTTATCAACAAATGCTTTGTCATTGTCCCTGTATTTGGAATGTGAGTTCCATGAGAACTGAGATTGTTGTCTATTTTTGCACTGCTGCTATACAGAAGCAATTCAAATATTGCCAAATATAGAATGCAATGCAACCTCTTTCTCAAAATCTCAGCTAAAATTCTCCTTACTTCATTAAGCCATCTCTCATCCCCAACCTCTGACTTTGGTTTTCTCCTCTCTTCCTCTGCCTCTATAACACTTTATTAAAACATTGAACACTTCCTTACCTGATTGTATGCCTAGTTTTTCTATATATAATAGTTATTACCATCTCATCTTCTTGATTAGACTGTAAGTTCCTCAAAGATGTGGGCTGTTTGACTAAAATTTGAATCCCCTATAATCATTTGACTTATGTTAATTAAGTATTGGAATAAATGAATGGCTGTAACATAATCTATTCATTCACTCATTTACTCATTTGTTTAACAAGAACCTACTGGTCAGAGCTCTGGGCACTGGGGAACAACATTGAACAAAACAGAAAAACAACAACGTTGGTAAGTCATAAGTTGAGTACCTATGTTTTACTGAGTATTTTACATAAATTATTGTTACCTGCATTTAATCCTTATGATCGTTTTACATGAAGGATATTATTATTCCTATTAAAGTATGAGTAAACTGAAAACACTAAGCTGTTGAAGGGTACTTGTGGATTTAATCTCCATCTTTTCAATCCCAATGTACATGTCATAAGCAATATGCAATATATTCTAGCTTTGTGCAAAATCCTGATGTCTGAGAACAAGTCACTTTGGAACATTTGATGACTATGTTTGGATGACACTGACACAAGCCTGGTGTGGGCAGAGGATGTTTGCTGATTTGAAATAACTGCTTCAACTTATCACCTCCCAGAGGAAGTGCAGCCCTGCTGCCCAGAGGAAGTGGTGATCTCCTAATGAACACTCCCCATGTTGCAAATCAGATCTCATTTGTTGTTTCCAGCCCCTCTCTAGGCTTCTGTGAGCTTTTGCCTTCAATGGCTTGTGTCTGTGGCTCCTCTTTGGAGGCCACATTCAAGCCACTGGAGCTACTTGTGCCTCGAGTACAAAAAATGGGAAGTACATGAGAGTAAGTCTCCTCCCCACCCCATTGCCAGCGCTGCTTAGGCTGAGTGTAAGTTGAGGAAACTTGCCTCAAATTGCACCCTTGCCTGACCTCTTCCCTTAGCCTTTTTTTTTTCTTTCTCCACTCTCTTATGGATTTTTCCTCAAATTTACTTAATAAAATCACTGGCTCACAAATTCTTATCTCAGGGTCTGACTTGAGGAATCCAGCTGAAGATAGTCTCCTAGTTGAAAGAATTAATGAAAATGTTTTCCCCAAGAATGGGAAAGTATTTGCCATCTGGACTCAGTTCTGCCATTTTGGAGGAAGCTGCTTGCTGCTGGTCAGGACTGGTCCTTGAAGGTGTTCCTTGGCTGTCTCTTAGATAGCAGGCTTATCCAACCCTGATTGGCAGGAAAAATAAATTGGATTATTTATTTAGATGTTGTCTATGGTTGCTCTAAACACACACACACACACACACACACACACACACACAGAGTCAGCCAAATAAATATTGAAAAACTTATTTTAAGTCCATGCATTCATTCCCTCTAGCATTTATTGAGCATTCATCATTTTCTAGCATTATACAAAAATAATATGTATTTCTTACCCTTGAGAAACTCACAATATGTGAAGCAGGACAGACACGTGATTAATAAAACACACAGTTCAGGTGGATGAGTGCTACAGGAAAGGTTGGTATAAAGTGCCAAAGACCAGAAGAGGGAGCTATAAATTCTGGTAGGAAAAAAAAAAGTGCAAGATTTCACCGAGGAGATGATTTTTGAGCTGGTCTTGGAAGGAGAGAGATTACTGGAAGGAGAGAAAGTGTTGCCTAGGTAGAGAGAACACTGGAAGTAAGAGAAGCATAGTTTATTAAAGGATTGATTGTAGTGTTTTTTTGTTTTTGTTTCCCACTCCCACACCACTTTCTTTCCATTTTTAAGAAGACAGCCAAACACACAAATGAATAAATAAATCAGAAGAGTTTTGTATTTGGGGCTGAAAGGTGTTATCTGAAAGCAACCTCCTTCCTAGTGGAAGGGATGCTAGTGGGACATGTGAGAAGTGGAAATGCAGAGCTGGAGTGTGTGGGCATGGGGAGAGCAGGGGAAGCTGAGGTCTGCAGACCTCCTGGGTTTGGATAGCAGGCATGTCACCAGTGAGTGTGGACAGCACAAAGTAGCTTCTCTGAATACTCCACTCAATAGAGAACATTAGAGGGCCCTAAGGGAGAGGGTGAGTGGGGAGACACCCCCATAATAATTAAGATTGAATTTACCTTCAACTGAGTAAAATGGGTACAACATTAGCTTTAATTTGATTCAAGGAGAAAAAAATAGAGATATTTCTTGCATATAAGTTTTCAGAGTAAAATTCAATACTTATTTCTGGCTTGATGCACATGGGGAAGTTTGAATGGTTTGCATGGCTTGCATGGAAAAAGGGGAGTTTGGAAAGTTGGATGGGAGTCAGGTTGTAAAGCTTCTGTGTGCTGTGATTATTTTATGTACTTATTAGAACCATTACATATATGCCTTTAAGTAGAAAAATATAACAGGCTCCTGACAGTGCTTGGGAAAGAGGAAAGATTGGGTGGAAAGCATCTACATGGTGGTCACAGTGACAGGCACATGTGATGTAAAAAGGCAGAAAATCTGTCCTTGCCTCAAGGGTTTATCATTTTTCCAAGGAAATGAGACTTATTCTAAAGAAAGGTATGTAACTATGCTCTAGAAAAGAGTTACCATCAGAGGCTACTTTCAGCTTCTGGTTTGTTTTCTACCCTCCTGTTGAACTATTAGAATTGGCCACTGAGTATTAGGATCTACCCTACTTTGGTTGGCTCCACCATACTGAACTGTTGGTTCGGGGCTTGGATAAAGTCATATTCTCCAATCCTTGGATGTAAAGGCTGAGCCATGACCAATGGGCCACCTCATGCTTTGCCATATCCTTGTTTTACTTGAGTCTACCTCTGCTGACATCATCTAGACTCCACTACTGAATAAGTCATGGACAGACATGTGGCTCCCATGTTGTCTCCTGGATTTGTTCACTCCTATAGACTGGGTCTTCATCCCTCTACATCCATAGACAATTCTTTTTTTCTGGAGCAGACCTCTACTTTTATTCTAGAACTGGGATTCCTACCACACCATTCCAAACACTAGATTGGGGTTCTAATACCGGCTTAACTTCCCACTGACTGCTAAATTCTGTATTTCATGTTCTTATCATGTTTTCTGATGAACTGATACATATGAGCAAATCATTCATAAGACACATGAATTAGGATGCTTGGCTCTTAAATCATGATGCTGCCTTGATCTTTGGAGTATTGTCTTGATGTGTTTGATGTCTGAGCACTGACCCCTTTAGGATTTGGAGATGGTTACATCATCACACTAACTTTCTTCAGATAATGTCCTCGAAGCCTCCTTTACAACATGGAAGGAATACAGTCAGGAGCTAGTAAGGCATAGGATTAGAGCTGTGGAGAAGGAATTGAAAGAAAGATAAACAGAGAGAGCAGATATCCCAGACATCACCATATATTTGAGGTTCCCAGCAAATACTCAGATTTTTGTTTTTCATTTGATCTGCAGACATACAAACAAAAGCACTCCAGTCTTCCCAGGAGAAGGAGGTTCGGAAGGCTTTGAAGAGGCTGTGGCAGGAGCCAATCCTGCTATGGGACCATCACATTTCATGGTGACAAAATGAAAAGCAGTACTCGTGTCTTGGGTGCTGAGCAAGAGAATGATTGAGAGCATCTCTGTGGTGATATATTGATGTTTGATACTGGTTCTTAGGAGTAGTTTTTAAACATCTTAAAAATTCAGCCTTGAAACCCTCTGTCAAGGGAAACCTTATGTAGAAAATAAAGATGGAAAACACCCAAAACAGAGCTTCTCAGGTTGAATAAATTGTGTGGTGCCTGAGCCCTGGCCACTGGCTTTCCTCTCTGGTCCTCTCACTATTGTGACCACCCAAGGCTGGCAAAGCTCTCAGTGTCATGTCCATAGAGCAGAGGATACGAACTGGCATCTTGAGGGCTGGATCTGGCACATAAATGTGTCTTGTTTGGATATCATAATGTTCTTTAAAAAAAAAAACTTGAGTCAATGTTTTTTAAATGACATAATTCACATTATAAGTTTTAGTTTCCTACTTTCTTCTGAATACTTTGAAGGTCATTCAATATGGGTCCTGAATTCTCACACAACAACACAGTTAAGAAAAGAAGAATAGTTGATTAGAGTTCTCCAGAGAAATAGGACCAGTAGGATGGATGTATGCATTCTTATATCCATGCATCTCCACATGTCTGTCGTCTATCTTTCAATCGATCAATTGACCAATCTACAGAGAGACATTGATTATTTTTAAGGAATTGTCTTATATAATTTGGCCCAGAGAATTGTAGCTCAAGTCTGAATGCCTCTGATGAAGGTAATCTCATTCATATTATGGAAGGTAATCTGCTTTACCCAGTCTTTATACTTAAATGTCATCTCATCTAAACATCTAATCTACAAAATACCTTCACAGAAACACTAGAATAATATTTGATCAAATATCTGGGTACCCTGACTTAGCCAAGTTGACTTCTAAAGTACAAGCAACTTGTGATATATCACAAGTAGCTATCTTTTTACTTTATTTATTAAAAAGAGTTATTGACTTAAACATTTTAAAATAATTATAAACATACAGAAACCCTGGAAGTACAGTACAAAGAACTTTATTTTTCCCTAAATAAATATAGAATAGGTTGTCAACCTAATCTGATCATTATCGAATACTTTGCGATATTTTGTACAAACATGGTCATTCACCTACATAAACTCAATCCAACTACTAAAACCAAGAGACTAACACTGTCACATTACTATACCAATCTTTATTCCCCATTCAAGTATCCTCATAATGTTTTATATGTCAAAAGGATCCCACTCAGGATCAGGAATTGCATTCAGTTCTCATTTCTCTTTCCAGTCTGGAAAAGCTTCTCACTCTCTCCTTTTGAAGATTACAGGTCAATTATTTTGGAGAATATCCCTTTATTTGGGTTTGTTTGATATTTCAAATTAGATTCATTTCATGCATCTTTGGCAGGAATAATACCCACATGGTGCTTATTCCTTCTCGTTGTATCCTATCACGTGGAAGGAGGGTTATCTGAAACCAGAGAGAAAACTATATGCCAGATGTGGATGGTTGAGGCTTCTAACAATGAATTGAAGCAGCTACAGATCTTTGGAATCTATTTGTGTGTGTGTGTGTGTGTGTGTGTGTGTGCCACATCTTATGTATTTCTCTTTGAACGGGTTCAACTGCGTGTGGTTTTCTGCATTCACTGATGTTTCTTCCCAATAAAATCACAAATAAGCAAATGTGATATTTGAGGTATACTTAAATTATTCCTCAATATATTAATCACCTTGGAATAAATTTATATTTTTACAAGTATTGTAACAAAACTGGTTATAAGATGAATCTAAATAAATCTACTTTTACTTTATTTGGATGGTTTAACTTTTTTTTTTTTTTGGTAAAGAAAACAATTATTATGGAAAAAGAGAAATCTGAAAGTGGTGCTGGAATCAGCCAAAATACTTTTCAAAGAGTACAATAATGTCCATTAACAGAGAAGACTCATGATACTAGTTTATATATCCCCTACCCTCTTTGTCTTAGTACTCTTCCTGGAAAATTTTATACCCACAGTTACTCTTTCACAGCTATCAATTTACCACGCAGAAAAATGATAGCAGAGTAATCTCTCTCTGCAACGTAGGCATGATCTGCCTGATAAATATCTACAGGGAAACAGATATTTCTGTATGAGAACAACACAAGGAAAGAGCAACTACATAAAAAATATTACCAGAATTTGTATCTAGAAGAATATACACTGTATAAAGGGAATTTACATGATAGAACCATATGAGATGATTCACTGCTTATACAGCTAGAGTCATTAACACAGACACTGCAGACTTGCACATTAATTTCCCAAAATGTCCAGAAATAGAAATTTATATAAATACAAAAAAGAAGCAGCGAAGTTTTTAACTTTTTTGAATTTTGGTTTCTGAACCTCTGAGAGTTTCCTTTCTCTCCTTTCCAGCTGATTTCAATAGCCCTGTCTTTTCCCTGGGCTTTTGACAAGTGATGAGACTCACGATTCTTGACAGCCCTCAAGCTTGAATTTTACTGAACAAAGTAAGGCTTTAGCCGAACAAGTGGATTTCATATTTAGAGCTTCCTCGGGTAGAGATGCCAGTTTAGGGAAAAATCAGAGACTGTAATTGTTCTTTTAGCACCCTACATCCATCCTTTTAATACTTCAGAGTTCCCCTGAAAAGAGAAAACAGGTTTCATTCTAGGCTTGAGTCACAGTCCATCTTTGTGGCGGCTGATATGGCATTTTTTTTAAAGCATATGACTTATCTCTTAGAGAAAAAGAGAGAGCTATCAGCCACTTGGCCAAAAGGTGCACTTTCAAAGAGCAAACTAAATGGAGCAAGGCACAGACCTTCTGTCTTATTCTACAGTTTGGACTATAGCATTATATATATCACTGGACAAGTATGCTCATTAAAACATTATTTGCCATAGGAAGAAAAGTCTCATAAAATCTGGAAGCAAACTGAATGTCTATCAAGTGATTACATTATTTTTATCTATTGGAATTACATGCAACCACTTAAAGTTATCTATTTCTTTACATGGAAAGAAGTTCATAACCTTGTGGGAGGAAAAAAGAGAATGCAGAAGGATATTCAAATTAATAGCATGAATGTGTAAATGTGTGAGTGTGTGTGCATATGCACATGCACATTTGTGCACATGAGTGCTTGAAAAGATGTTCAGCAAATTGTTGATGGCACTCGTTCTGATTGGTGAGACTTGTAGTGATTTATTTGTTTATTTTTAAAACAAAGAACATGTATATTTCTAGAATAGAAATAAAAAATAAATAGAATTCCCCTCAAGTACAAAAACAACCTATTAATTCCACTGGGTCTTGAAACTATATTAAATAAATGATCAACACACTGAATAGGAAATAAAACGTCATCAACAGTAACCACAAGAAGCAACTGAAACTTTTGTCCCCAAGCTATGAAGAGTACTTGCAATACAGTGACTTTTCTCTCAAATCAAGAAGGCTGTCAAGTGTATTCATACCTCTCCAGATTTCAATTAAAATGTATATAACTGAAAGTTAAATTATCCTGGGAGGCCAAATGAGTAAGCATCTTGTAATGAGGAAGGGGTCCAAGGAGCACTTGAATACCTGCTGTGTTCCAGATATTGTTCTAAGTGTTTTATGTACACTGACTTATGTAATCATCTTACTCCCCATAAGGCGGGTACTATTAGTAACCCCATTTTACAGAGGAGGTGATGTCTTTGAAACACAACGGGGCAAGCCAACTTACCTAAGACACAAGGTGAAGCCAGGATTCAACTGAGACCGTCTGATTCCAGAGCCTACAGTCACAATTATTTATGGGGAATACATTTTGGGAAGCCAAATCCACATTTGGATTGGTGGAAGAGGCAGGGAGAAATGAGGTGATGTGAGGAATGACAGCTTTGTTTTATCAGATCTAGATTTGGTAGAGAACAGATAGGAAAATGGCAGTGTTGTCAGTAGTTCCTGACCAGTGGTAATCTATCAGAGCTACATAGGTAGTTTATCATCAAAAATTCCTATGAGCTATAGAAATTCACTGATTAAAGCTATTCCCCTTTCTGACTGATATGATAACCAATAAAAGAGGGAACTCTGGGTGGCTCAGCAGTTTAGCGCTGCCTTCAGCCCAGGGCATGATCCTGGAGACCGGGGATCGAGTCCCACCTCAGGCTCCCTGCAAGGAGCCTGCTTGTGTCTCTGCCTCTCTCTCTTTCTTTCTTTCTCTCTTTCTCTGTCTCTCATGAATAAATAAATAAAAATCTTAAAAAAAAAGAGGGAACTCTGAACCCTGAGAGGGTGTGTACTCACACTACAGAGTGCACTGCCCTTTGGGTAAGAGAGTATTCTAAGACAACAAATCAGAAGTGAGGGACTGCTTACCCCAAATAACCCTCTTGTTCCCTCCTGTTTTGAAAAATAGAGGTTACAAGTGAACTATTCTTATTCAGAAAGCAAACATGAAAAACTAACCTAATAAAAAGGAGAGTTAAAAAAAGACAAATGGAAAATATGTATCTTAAAAGTTATTTAATTAATAAAAGGATATTTTATTTTTATTTTTTTAAAATTTAAATTTAATTTGCCAACATGTAGTATAATACCCAGTGCTCATCCCATCATGTGCCCTACTTAGTGCCTGTCACCCAGTCACCCCATCCCCCCTCCCGGCTCCCATTCTGCAACCCTTCATTTCCCAGAGTTAGGAGTCTCTCATGGTTTGACTTCCTCTTTAGTTTTGCCCCACTCAGTTTCCCTCCTTTCCTTTGTGGTCCCTTTCACTATTTCTTATATTCTACATATGAGTGAAACCATATGATGATTGTCTTTCTCCGATTAACTTATTTTACTCAGCATAATACCTTCCAGTTTCATCCACATTGAAGCAAATGGTAGGTATTTGTCCTTTCTGATGGCTGAGTAATATTCCACTGGGTATTCTTTATCCATTCATCTGTCAAAGGACATCATGGCTCCTTCCACAGTTTGGCTAGTGTGGACATTGCTGCTATGAACATTGGGGTATAAGTGTCCCGGTGTTTCACTACATCTGTATCTTTGGGGTAAATACCCAGAGAGCAATTTTTCTCTTTAAAGATTTTATTTATTCATTCATGAGAGACACACAGAGAGAAAGGCAGAGACACAGGCAGAGAGAGAAGCAGGCTCCCTGCAGGAAGCCTGATGTGGGACTCGATCCTAGGACTCCGGGATCATGCCCTGAGCCAAAGGCAGATGCTCAACTGCTGAGCCACCCAGGCGTCTTGTATTTTTAACTTCTTGAGTAAACTCCACACTGTTTTCCAGAATGACTGTACCAGTTTGCATGCCCACCAATAGTGCAAGAGGGTTCCCCTTTCTCCATATCCTCTCCAACAATTGTTGTTTCCTGTCTTATTAATTTTTGCCATTCTCACTGGTGTGAGGTGGTATCTCATTGTGGTTTTGATTTGTATTTCGCTGATGAAAAGTGAAGTGGAACATTTTTTCATGTACTTGTTGGTCATGTGTAGGTCTTTAGAAATTTCTGTTCATGTCTTCTGCCCATTTCATGACTGGATGGTTTGTTTCTTGTATGTTGAGTTTGATAAACTCTTTATAGATCTTGGATACTAGCCTGAAAGGACATTTTAGATAACCACTCATACTCTCAGTCAAAGAAACATATGCACTTCAAAAATTACAAGGAGTCAAAAAAAAAAAGGTTATTCAGTATTCAGAAAGAGAAGGAGGGAGCTGCCATATGTTAGAGGAGACAGAAATAAGATATTTTATGTAAATGACAGCCACATGAAAATATAGAAGGAGTTTGAGTAGATACTGATAAAACACAGGGGCATGGTGAATTGGATTGTGAAAATTATATAAAACAGGAGGTAGGTGGTAAAAACAGCAGTTAGAGGCAGGAATATTTGAAGGACACAAAAAATATATTATTCAACATATAGATAACCATTATGCTTGTTGCTGAAATAGAGAAAACACCACACCACACACATTGCATATGGCCCAGAAAAAATATTCAGAAATATAATACAAGAAAGCTTTCCTAAGACGAATAAAGTGATAAATGCACAGATTGAAAGAATACTATGTGATCCAAGGGAGAAAAGGTAGTAAAGAGTGACAATCACTGAAATGTATCCTGATTAAGTTACTATAATTCTTGGATATGAAAATAACACTATTTATAATCTAAATAGAACAGAAATATCTAAACAAAGAAAAAAATCAGGTTGGCTTCATAATTCTCCTTAGCCACACTTTGACAGAATGATACATTAGAATATACTTTCAGAATTATGAGAAGAGTGAATACAAGGATTTCATACCCTGCTAAGTTATTGTTCTTGTAAATAGCATAGAAATGTAATGTCTGTAATTTAAGAATTTAAAGAAAAATCACATTGCAGCTAGGATGACTGGATAAATATCTTTTTGAAATATAGCCAATCAAAAGAAAAAGGAGGAGAAAGAGGTAGAGAATCAAAATGAGTAATTTGGAAATTTGGGAACTGAACAATAAAAGAAATAGCAAGGATCACTGAATGTACATAAATACTGAAATTAGACTTTAGAATACATATTAAATCATTTACAGAATATAATGCAAAGGGTATCAGATCAGACTATGTAAAATTTTATACAAATAAAAATCAAGGAAGGGAAGACACCATAAGTAGGAGGCATTTTAAGTACAATGTTGTCCATATTTTTCAGGGTAGGTTACCAATAGATATTGTTGAAATTGCTAAACTAGTAAATAAAATTTAGGTACATTATTTTAAAGTTATTAGGTATTAAGAAAGCCACTGGAAAATTCACAATTTTAATTCAGAGCTTTGAAATTACCAAAAGGGGGAAAAGGCAAAAAAGAGACCACAATAAGAAACCTAAATCACAAAGCAAATATTTAAAACCCCAAACACATTAAAAACAAGACGGGGGTGTGTGGCTGTCTCAGTCAATAGACCATGCAACTCTTGATCTTGGAATTAAAAATTGAAGCCTTGTGTTGGGCGTAGAGATTACTTAAAAATAAAATCTTGAAAAAAAAAAAAAACCTAAAGCAGACACCTAAAAATAAAATGGAAAACAGTTCTCTCCAATACCTCTTGAGGTCAGTGAGTGAATCCAAAGGAAAACCTGAGAACATTCAGAACTTTAAACACTTATATTACCCTAGTGGATTTTGCTAGTGGTAAATGTGGGTATATTGTGCTTTTTCCTCTTCCTAGAAACTAGATTTTGCTATGCCTCAGACCTGCAGTTCTCTTTCTCAGGAAAAGCTGGGGATTGGCCTGATGGGTACAATGGAACTCTCACCCCCTTGGCTAGGGACAGGTTGAGGAATGGTCATGGGAACCAATTCTGGCTAACAATATGGGAGAAGAGGCATGCTATAGACTTCCAGGAAAGTTTTTCCTTGCTCTTAAGTGAGCCAGAGAATGGCAGGTTGTGAATGAGGAGACATGAAGCCCTAACTGCCAGAGAAACACGGAGCTTCATCTCAGAACACAGTCTCTACTGGAGACCACAGTGTAGAGAAACATGGAAGACGTTAAGCCTTGAAAACATCATTGGACTGCTCATAAGCCAACCTGTAAGTCCATCCGACAGATGAGCTCCCTTTAAGGTGAGCTACTAGAGTTCTCATCTCCAGTCAATTTGAGGTTGTTTTTGTTTGCTTTGTTTACATGCAGTGTTATGCATCTAACTGATACAATTAATGAAAAGAATAAGTAATCACTTCTTGGCTTTTTGGCTAAGATCAAGTAAAAAGAATAAGTCAACTCAATAATTCTATAAGCATTTCTCAAATGATTATTTACTATGCATAGAAAGTTTAGTAAATACATATGCAGCAAATGTACACACACATATATACACAAATTTATATATGCAGCAAATGTATGCATAACACACAGAGGGTAGACAGGAAAAAATAGGAGAAATTTGGAAGGATATAGGACAAAATGCTGATAGTATGTAACATTTCGTACCAACTGCAATCTTTACAAGCACATATTACTTTAACAACAATGGATTCTTTGAAATTTTTAAAGATTAAAAAAAATCTATTTTCATTTTGACAATAAGGAAATCCCTGCTGTCTCTAGTATCTGCCCTTACAAAAAATGTCAACATTGTGTCTTTGGCTATAATCCACTGGTGAGAAGGTCCCAGCAGGAAAATTCAGCAAAATTCTATAGTCTGGCTGGGCTTAGATTTCCTATTTCATCATTTGAAAAAAAATCGTAGAACAAAATGCTTCAACAACTCAACATTTCTAGAACATTCATATATGCAGAAGAAAGAGACTAAACCTCATTTTAAAAAAAAGAAAGCTATCCCAAAAGCACATTCTGCAGAGTTGTAGCCCTGTAGGCACACACATTGTACTGGTCTATAATAAAGATCTTGTTTATCAAGGGCAACATGTTTTAATGGCTTGGGAATTAAAATCTGGTTTCAGCCACCCCTCTGCCCCATTGCAGTAAATTAAATTTAATGCTGACAGGAGTAATACCCATTAGACTCCAGAGCAATAAATTTAAGCACCAAATTAATGAAACTGGACTGAAATGAAGGGTCTAGGAAGAACATTATGGACAGAGCAGACTCCTCTAATGATTGTTCTTTTCATAATGGAGAAAATCGGATCTAAGAAGTAAAAATGCAAAACCACCCACTGTCTCAGCCGCCTCTGGGATGGCTGACACTGGTTGGTATGCTTCTGTGGAACCTCCATTAGCAGCATTTCATGAATATCTTGTTAGTCCTTTTGGATAGAGCAGTGCCACCTGAAAAGAAGAGTGAATGTAATCAACAAATGGATAATGGGAAGTTGTCCTGAAAAGTTCAGGGAGAAACTGAGGGTAATATTTCCTTAGGAAGATGAAAAGCCTTCACTTTTCCCTCCTGCATCATTCATATAAGCCATCTCACAGTTTTGAATTTATTTTTTAGAACAATTTAAATTTCAAAACAATGCAGATCTTGAGTTTATAGGAGTTAAGAGCTCTATTGAAACTTCTAGATTTTTTTCAGTATTATTGAGATATAATTGACATGTTTCAGGTGTACAGCATAATAGTTTGACTTATATATGTTGTGAAATGATCATCACAAAATTTATTTAGCATCCTTTGAGTACAGACACATGAAAAGAGAAGGCAAAAAAGCCAAAAAAAAAAAAAAAAAAAAAAAAGGTTAGCCGAGATAGCTCAGTTGGGAGCGTTAGTCTGAAGATCTGAAGGTCCCTGGTTTGATCCCAGGCCTCGGCAGGTGCCCACAATCCTTTCCTGCCTTTTAAGAAAACTAAAACAAAAATAAAAACAAAAAAACAAAAGCCCCACGTTTCCCAGTGATGGGAACCCTTAGAATTTATTCCCTCAATTTTCTTGCGTATATACAGCAGTGTTAGCTAAAGGCATCATGTTGTACATTACATCCTGAACCTTCCTAGTACCTATTTATCTTGTAACTGGAAATTTGCACATTTTTGACCACCTTTCTCCAATTCCTTTTTTTTTTTAAAGGTTTTATTTATTTATCCATGAGAGACAGAGAGAGGCAGAAACACAGGCAGAGGGAGAAGCAGGCTCCATGCAAGGAGCTCGATGCAGGACTTGATCCCAGGTCTCCAGGATGACACCGTCGGCTGAAGGCAGGCGCTAAACCGCTGAGCCACCCAGGGATCCCCCCTTTCTCCAATTCCTTGTCCCACTCACACACACACCGACACACCTGTGATCACTGCAAGTCTAATCTCTTTTTCTATGATTTTTTTTTAATTTCACATATGAGTGAGATCATGTGGTATTTGTCTTTCTCGGACTTATTTCATTTAACATGATGCCCTTAAGATCCATCCATGTTGTTCCAAATGGAAGGATAGTCTCATTTTTTATGGCTAAAATACACACATCTTTATCCATTTATCTATTGATTGACACTTAGGTTATTTCCATCTCTTGGCTATTGTAAATAATATTGCTATGAACATGGAGGGGTATGGATATATTTTCAAAACTTCTAGACTATAATCAGAGTAGTCAGAGGTGAAAATGATCTTTTTGCTATTCTGGTGCAGAAATACTTCCATTTTATCTCTGATATTCCTATAACATCTACAAGAGTATTGTAGTATCTGCATTGTAATGTCTAGAAATGTGGTGAGCATCCTGGGACCATTAGGGCAAGGAGCTCATGAAGAGCCCCAGTACTTAATAATGTGGGGGTCAGCTAGAAATACTCTGCCTCTAGACCCCTTGATATGTAAGATAAAACATCCCTGTGTTGTTTAAGCATTTTTAAGTTATTATTAGTGATTGCCAGGGGTTAGGGTTGGGGGTGGGTGAGGTGGCCTCTAAAGGGGTGGCACAGGGAGTCTTGTGGTACTAGAACTGTTCTGCATCATACAGGATAAAATTGCATAGAATCACACACACACCCCCCCCACACAAAGAGTATGTAGGAGTGAAACTAAATAGTCTCTGTGGGCTGTCCCCATGTCAAATTCCTGGTTTTGATATTTTACTAGCTATGCAGGGTGTTACCATTGAGGATAACTGGGTAAAGGACACATGAGACCTCCTTGTACTTTTTTTTTTTTTTTTTGCAATTTCCAAAGCATCTATAATTATTTCAAAATAAAAGTAAAAAACAAACAGCTATAATAATAATCATCAGGAATTGTTTGTTAGGATGACAGATTGAACACATACACCTAATTTATAATTTCTACTTCTCCAAAAATACTATTAAAACTACTGGAAACATTTATCTTTCTTAGGATTTAAATCCAAAAGTACAGGGAAACCAGAAGCAAAGTAACATTAATGGGGTTTTGGAACCTGAAAAGCAGATGAACCAGTTATAATGGGCTTACTACACCAAAGAAAGACAAATCCATAGCCAGCAATATAGCTGGAAAGCAACTCAATTAATACTGCAAAACCTCTAAAAGGCTTAGGCTCTGGCAGTTCCAGGAACTTTTAGAATTAGGGGAAATGGATGTGGGGGAGCTAAAAAATATTTTCTTGAATAAAATATTTTTGAAAATGAGAACTCTAGGTCTTCTTCTCATCTCATGATAGTGAGTGACTGCCCATCCTCCTCCCTGGCAGAAGAATGGGTATTTATTTTTTGGTGAGATTTATTCTTATCAGGATCAAGGGGCATAGTTACCAGAGTACCATCTGAAATACAGGGGGTGGGGTGTGGGGGCGGTAGCTGACCATGCACATACTGAATTCTAAAACCCTCTGGCACTTTTTCCAGTTAGGTCTCAAAATACAGGCTGACAATTGTTGATGTCCAGATAGTGGACTGAAAGACTCCTTCCTGGAAATCTGACAAGTCCAAATTTAAAAAGAGTTAAGCATACTGTTTACATTATCCAATGCTGCATAACAAACCACTGGAAAACTTGGTGGCTTAAAGTAACAGTTTATCATTTCCCAAAATTCTGTGGATCGAGTGAGCAGTTCTTCAGCTTCTCGCATTGGCTGAGGTTCAAGGATGGATGGAGTCCTATGAAACCTCAACTGGGAGCTCAATTGGAGCTGTCAGTGAGAGGCATTCGTTCCCTCCTGACCCCCTGTGGGTCTCTCCATGTGGCTGCCTGGGCTGCCTCCCATCATGGAGTTTCCAAGTAGTGTTTCAAGAGGGAGCAGTTTAAGAGGGAAGCCTAGAAAGGGCTAAGAAATGGTACAGTCTCATTTCTGCCATATTCTATTGATGAAATCAGTCATAAACCCAGCCCTGCGTCCTTGTGGACATTCATGAATTCCAAGAGGCATCCTTCATCAGAGGTCACTGATGTAGCAGTCTAGTACATCAACATCAAGGGCTCCCCAACAAAGCCCACCTGGATCATCCTAAAGTGAAACTCAAATGACATACACCCTCAGAGATCATGATCAGATTATTAGTTGCCTGCTATTAACTGTGTGCAGATCACAATCCATTGATACCTGAGACAACTGAAGAAAGCCTCCAACAGAGGAGACAAAAAGAAAAAAAGAGGGGGTGTCAAAAAACAAATTGGGGGAATTAGAAACCATATATATATATATATATGGTTCTAATGTACATAATATACATATATATGTACACACAAAGATTATATGCATCATGATTTAGAAACTGTGTAAATATATTTATGCATAAAGATGTGTTCAGAGAGAACAATAAAAAAGACTTAGGGAATTGAAAATATATTGCAAAATTGAAAAGCTACCTGGAAGATTTGAAAGACAAAGTTGGAGATATCTCTCAGAAAGTAAAGCAAAAAGAGCTAGGGAGTAATATGAAAGAAATTTAAAAAAAAGAGAATCAGTTTCAGGACATTTGAATTATAGGCACTCTGGAGGGGAAAACTGAGAATTTGGAATAGAGTTTATCTATCTATCTATCTATCTATCTATCTATCTATCTATCTATCATCTATCTATCTATCGTAAGTCTATAGAGCTGAAGGACCTGAATTTTCAAAATGAAAGGCATCACTGAAGGCCCAGAATTAAGGATCAAAGTACCCCCCAGACCAAGGCAAATATTCTATAATTTCAGAGTACAGAGGACAAATGAGGCTTCGGAAAGAAGGAGGGAAAAGCAAAAACATAAAACGGAATTCCAAATGGCTTCAGCTTTCTTAAAGCTGGAAACATGAAGATAATGGAGCTATGTTCTCAAAATTTTGAAAAAAGATGATTATTTCACATTTAAAATCCTATTTAGCCAAAATACCAATTAAATGTATTGGTAGAATAATGGCATTTTTAATATCTTAGGAAATAATCTCCCATGAACTCTTTCTCTGGAAACTTCTGGAGGATTACTTCCACTACAATGAGTAAACCAAGAAGGCAAGAAGAAGGGAGACATAAGAGTATGCAAATAGCTCCTCTAGGATGTTGGTGCAGGGAGAACACCAGATGACAGCTGGGACCTAGGCATGGAGGGTGACCAGTCCATCTGGAGAACATGACTCAAGATCCAAGGGCTGCCATCCTCATCCCCTCTGCTATGCTACCATCTTTTTAACCTGAGACATGAACTAGAGAAAGTACTTTGTGAACACAAGAAAGTAAATCCTGGAAGAGAAAATAACAAAAAGAACATAATCAAAATCAAAACCAAGTTCTAGGAAACAGAATAAAATCTAAGAGACAGGCTAAGGGAATTCAGAATCAAGAGCAGAAGGGAAAGCTGGGGTAACAGCTGTGTCCTGCATCTACTCTCCGGGCCTGGAGAGAAACCAGCCTGGATGGAAGAAGACCAGAAGTCTATCTGAGAAATGACTTTGAGAAAAATAAAACTCAGATCTGATAGAGCCTCTAGTAGGATTGAGTTGATGGAAAATTATAATGAAAGGTTATCGAAAGGTGGAAAGAGTTGTAAATAGGCACAAAGAAATTTTTTAATGAAAAAAATGAGACTATTATTTTTTTTAAAAAGGAAGTGTAATCATGGTGCCCAATAATGCTCAGCTGTGAATAGTTTTTGTCTAGCCTTAGGAATACAAATACTGCATATTTCCAAACCAAAATGCATACTATAACCCTATTGAGAGGATGAGGGGGCACCAAAAAAATAAAAAATAGCAGTGTAAGAGAGCTAAATCTTCATTTCCCCTCCTAGGAAGTCAAGAGATAAGAGAGAAGTATAAGCCTATTATTTAGAAATAACTATCTGTTTGTTATTTTGATTATATAATATTAATTTAAAATAATTGATATTAATGGGGGGAAAGTATGCTGTTATAAAGAAAGGTATGTTGACGGTATGTGGATGGCTCCATACGCTAAGTGTCTGCCTTTGGCTCAGGTCATGACCTCAGGGTCCTGGGATCGAGTCCCACTTTGGGCTCCCTGCTCAGTGGGGAGTCTGCTTCACCCTCTCCCTCCCCTTGCTCATGCTCTCTCTCTTACTCAATATCTCTCTCAAACACAAATATAAAATCTTTAAGAGGATAAAAGTACATGATGTGCAGCCTCGCTGAAAGACCTGGGATAATCTCCCTAAGGAAAGATTCACAATGAGATTTATCCAATGACTAGGAATTAGTAGAAAGGAGAGAGGGGGTGGATAAGGAAGCATGAGGTTAGAGAAGTAGCCAGGAAAAGAGAAAATAAGGATAAGTCTTAATAAATTAAAGATCAAAAGCTATATATTAAAGGCAGATGTATTTCTACATCTGTACTATGCTAATAGACTCCTGGTTGATTTTCTTGCCTCAGCCATCATGTGCAAGATTGCCATATAGATCTTCCTAATGCACACATTTTATCATATACCTTTTCTCTTCTCAAGAGCCTTTATTAGCTTTGCCAGCTCAAAAGCCAAGCCCTCAGCTTGAATGTTCATCTGTCAACCCCTCCTCAGCTAGCCCTCTTCTTCCTATGCAAACTTGATTCCCAGCATGCCACAAAATGGGTTCCTTGCTTCAGTCTCTCCATCCTCCTTACTATTACTGTGACTCCTGCTTCTGTATCCTCCAATGCTCAATTCATGTTCTTTGTTGATTTAACCACAAACTTAATATCCATTTTTTAATGTCTGATGCATGCAATGCACTTCACTAGGCATTTGGAGGACACTAAAATGAAAACAATATGGTTCCTGCTCTCAGAGCCCTTACATGAAAAGGAGAAGATACCAATCACTATCATATAATGCTAGAAATGGGATGGACTATTGAAAAGGAACACTTGTTATGAAGCTTTTTTTTTTTTTAATGTGGGGTGGGGGGAGAAAGAAGATCTCTTTCAGCTGAAGCACTCCAGGGCAACTCCAACTCCACCTCTTGTTGACTTTTATTACCTTGAATTCTGGGGGCATCATTAGAGAATGCTTTGGACTTACTCTCTTTCTCATGGGTGTTTGTTTTGCCTCCCCAAACTAGACTCTAGTGTCCCTGATGTCAGGAATGTTGTTTTCTGCTCCTTTCCAGTGGTTACCAAGACTTCCCACAGAGTCTAGCACACCCCCATGTAGTCTCTAAATGCTGACGGAAAGAAGGTGAATTGAATTTGAATCCAATGCACCTATTATGCTGTTATATGATCTGACTCAAGGCACCTTCTCTACACCATAGTCACCACCCAGTGGACTAACTGGGAATTGGAGTTTAAAATCTTACTGGTAAAGAATGTCTGAGCACCATATATATTTGGTCTTTTGATTTGGACTGACAGCCCGTCTACAATTCTTCTATAAATATAAGTGAGTGAATCACAGTTCATTATGGTAACAATGTTGGGTATATTTGAATTGAAAGAGTGTTCAGTCTGAGTGATAATATGATTGGAAAGCAGCTGTTCTGTTCAAGTAAGGTGTGTGAGCTGCAGTGGTGCTGTGCATAACATACCAGGAACTTTGAACATGGTGCTTTTCATTTCTAAACTAATATCGAGATTGCATGGGACCTCGTGATTATGAGAGGACACTGAGAATCCTAGTTCAGTCCTACTTTAAAGATAAGGAGGTTTGGGTTTGAGGAGAGGAAGTAATTTACCTAAGATGACACAGTTATTCAGTAGCAGAGCTGGAGTTAGAGCCCTGGTCAACTGCTCTTGTGCTGAACCTTTCTGCTACAGCGCACAGCTTCTTTGGAGGGAGGGATGCTCAGAAAAATGATAATTCACATGACTTTGTCTCTACTCACTGCCGCTCTCTCCTATCAGTGGGCACCACCTGGAAAAAAGGCAGCAGGGCAGCCTAGTGCACAAGGTTTTTCCATTTTACCAACAGATTGCTCTCATGCTTTTGGGGAAAGAGTAACCTTAAAATGATGAATGTTTGTCCTATTAAAAGCTCCTCCAGCACAGGCATTATTGATAGTGTGTAAAAAGGCCATCCATTTTAGTGCAAATGAAAATTGAAATGGAGAGAACATCATGTCTTTTTTTCTAATATATGATGCTAGCTCAGGAGCTGGGTGATTGGTGTAAGCTGAAAACAGCTGTCCAAAGTCCTGGCGACCTTCGCCTCCTTCCTTCCCACTGGTGATCACAGGGACACTTGATCAGAAAGGAAACTAGCTTCCAAACATCTATGTAATAATGTCTGCAGGCTTCCGTAGGGCATTCAAGGACTCTCATAATCTGGTATCTATCTACTCCTCGGGTTTATCTTCCAACACTTTCAGTCTCCAAATCAACCTGCTGGTCATCTGAGATCATTACCATTATAATTTCTAGGTCATTTTAGGTTTTTCCAGTCTCCTACATATGATGTTTTCTCTGCCTTTTGATCCCTTCCCATGTATCCTGCAAGACTGAGTAATTTCTCTTTCTTTCCCAGTCCAGCCCAGTGATCCCCACCCCTTGGAAACTTCTCCACCCCTTCCATTTTCTAAAAAGATTTATTTACTTATCATACCCTCCATTTTTCAAACTGCATGAGCTGTGGCATCATCAAGACATTTGCCATGCTCTTGAATTTTATTAAGGGTATTCATATTAATGGAATTACGATCAGGTGTCTGTCTGTCCCCCCATCTAGCAGGTGTACTTTCTGAAAGCAGATGGCTGAGGCATCTTTGTGTTTCCAGTGCCCCTACACAGTGCTTGGAAGACAGCAGGCAGTTAAATATTTGCCTAAAGAAGGAAACTATCAATGAGTGGTGTGGCAATGAGTAACACGTGTAGGATCGGAAAGCTTCACCCTTGTGGATACTTCTTCTTTAAGCAGATTGTCTCAGCTCTAGACTCGAGCTTAGCCATAATCCACCCACGTGATCAGGAATTGAGAGCCTCTACCTAGGCTAGCACCTCAGTTGCCAAGAGTTGTGTCATCTGCATATCACCAAGCAATGACTTTCTGGCAGTAATATGGTGCTCACCTGAAAGAGGCTCATCTTTTAAAATGAAATGATCTTTTTCAGTGACATGAAAGAGCATTTGGGACCCTCTGTGCTGCATGATTAACATCCACGCATTAATCTTTCTGCTTTGTCACTGGGTTTGAACCCTTTGCTGGTGATCATTATCTGGTGGTACGAGAATTTCAGAGTAAACTGGCAGTTAATTTAACAGCATTTAGAACTAATGAGAGTAAAGGTGTCGGGATGCAATACACATTTCTTTGAAAAGTCAGGCAAGTATTGCAACTATTTTGAAACCTGGTTAAGCATACAAACCTTAAAGCAGCAGGATGAAAGAGCAGCTGAATTGTGATTTTGCTCAGACAGGGAACCATTAGGGGGGCAGCATGGAGAAATGAAAAGAGGATTAGGCTTAGAGCCAGGTTTGGTCTGGATTTGAAGTCCCTGCTTCACCTGTTCTCCGCTGTGCCACCTCAGCTGCCTCCATCTCTTTTGTCCATTACTGTACATATGAATTTCTATACGGCAGCACTGTCGATGCTAAAATGCAATAGTATCAATGTAAGCTCCAAATCTGGCGGGCAGTTGGTGGTCAAATATGTCCCTTCATTTCTCCTTCAAAAAGGGAACATTCTGACAGGACATTTGTTATATCTCTGTGTCCTTCGTGAGCCTGGGAAAAACAGCTGATTCAGAAATGGGGATGAAGTGGAATCAAATATGCATAAGGAGGTAAGATCACTCAGGAGCTTACTAAACCACTTCAGACTTATTTTAAATTGAGAGAAATCAGAGGGTCTGCTTAATCTTATGGCCCTATTGGTGCAGCAGCTGAAACCACCGGATAGCTAAAATGAATAGGGCATGTCTAATACTGAGACCAGCCTCTTAACTCATAACTCAGACTATGATGGTGGAAAGATCAGGAGCTTTTGTAGCCAACAAGAACGAGGTTCAGTTATGGCTCAGCTACCTTCCTAACCCCAATGGCCCCATAGTCATCTAATCCCTTTGAAATGAAGAGACCAACCTCTCTGAGTACAGTTATTTTGTTGGTAAAAGTGCAGTAGAGTACTTACCTCATAAGGTGGCTCTGAAGTGATCTTTTTCTTTAAATTTGATAATGCGCATAAAGCAGCTAATAGGGCACCTGACACCTAGAGGGGGCATGACAATTTAATTTTCTCCCCAACTTGAATTTTATTGTTGGTTTTCCTTAGTAGACTGAGAATTAATCACTTTAAAGTATTATAGCTGATTCATGGGAATCATCTCCCCCAGAATTTCAAAGTTCTATCACATGAATCCCTGGAAGTTTCTCAGAGTTGTCCTCAGTGCCACCTGAGGGATGGCAGGGTTCTTCATTTTAAGCTGTTTTGTGTTTAAAAGAATGGGTGACACTACTAACAAAGCAAATATCGACAGAAGTGAGGTCTGCAAACCAATGACCTGTCACGACTCCTCATTTGATACTAGAGTGAACTCAAACCAGTGAAGGGTTAGGGCTTGCCAGAAATCATTCTGCCAAGGGAATAAATGATGGCATATTGGGTACTTAACACAGAATTGGGTTATGTTATTCTCATATCCATGAGATGTCATGTAAGATAAGTGAGTAGAAACTCTTACGTGAAAAATTTCCTATCTCCTACCTTTCATGAGTTCTTCCCAAGTCTCCTTTCCTATCCATCCCAAATAACCTCACAATCTTGCTTAAAACTAATTGTTTATAGAGCAGTTTATATAAGAGATAGTCAAGTATTTCTATCACATTGTTTATCATATAATTTAAAAGAAAAAAGAAAGTGGCCCATGTCATGGGTGACACACTAGATAGATGGTGATGGGCATTTGGATCTGGGATGGAAGTGGAGAAATAATAAACCAGTGAATATTCTTTCCAGGATAATTGAAGGTAGCATCTCATGAACTGTGGAATATAGTATCAACTTTCCACAGAAGGCAGCACGTAAATGTACTCATATTAGGTTTGGGGATCAGAGTTGAGTTCTGATTCTGATTCTGGTCCACTCACTTGCTGTGGCCTTGAGCAAGTCGTTTCACCTGTTAGTCCTTCTCTACCTATAAAATGGGACATGTGAACAAGCATTTTGACGGTCCGTCCAAATTCAAACATTCTCTGATGATAGCTGAAAATGACATCTATCTTCATCCACTCCACACTTGTCATATGCCAAAAGTGGAGAAGAAGGTTTGTAGTAGAGGACTTCCCAGGTTTATCTACCCCTAAGCCTTTTAAAGTGACTTTTATTCAAGTCCTTGTCTCTGCTGCTGCAACATGGGTTTATCAGAAGATGCTGCCTTTTGTCCCTGGTCCTGTCCTTTGTGGCAGTAGCAGCAGTAACAGCAGCAGCAATAAAATGGGCCAAATAGCCTATGAAAGTTATTTTACTAAATTTGCTCTGGTCATCAAATGGTCACAGCCCATCAGTTTTGTTTCCTCCTTCCCCAGCACGTAGCTCTTGTTTTGAAATCCATCAAACTTTCCTTCCCCAGCTGAATTTGGTGTTCTTGTTCTTACTGTCAGCCTCTGTAGCCTTCAACTCAGCAAGGTTTGTTCTGGATCACTCTGGTACATTATGAGCAAAGCTTTTCTCCTAAAGACACCCACACTAGTTAGAGATGCTAAATATCATTACTGTGTCAATTATATATTTAACTGGATAATTGCAAGACTGAGATTTGCTGTTAGACATAAATTTATTGTCTAATGCTTCTTTATTTGGCGTTTTGTTCAATAGCATACGTTTTAACACTGCAGCTTGTATCATGCACCCAAATTGGGACTGTGGTAAGGCAGTTTGGCATACAGTGGGGGGCATCATTGTCTTGGAAGAATTAGATATGTTATACGTTGTGGCAGGCTTATATGAAATAGATATGCCTTTAGGGGTGGACAAAGTGTCCTAGACAATGTGCTGTTATAGATGCCTTCTATTATACTTTCTGGCTGTGTGATGTGAGGAGAAGAGTTTGAAAGAAGGATCAATATTTTCCTACTCTATGAATATGTAAAATCATTTATTAAAAAAACTTGCCAGGGGTCAAACCTCATAAAAAAGCAATCCATCCCAGAAATGAAGGGCGCTGGGTTTATGACTTGCAATCTCTATCCACAGAGTAACCTCCAAAAGATTCCAAATGATCTGACTCTTTCTTCTTCCTCCATTTTGTCTGAAGTTTCTCTACCACTCTCATACACCCTTGCCTCCTCTCTTCCAGACTAAGCATCTTTGTACAGACTGCTCCTGTCTCTGTTTCACTTGCTTCGCCATGTCTAGCCAACCTCTCACCTCATGATGTGCCCCTTTCTCACAGAGAACCTTGTCCTTCCCAGAGAAGATCTACTGTCTTCTCTACTTTCCTCTCTCCTGTTACCATGTGCTCTGCCTTCGAAACATTTACTCTGTAGTTTTCATGTGATTATTTAAAATACATCCAACCTCTTTCTCAATGGTTAAAACTCAATGGTTAAAACTATGACAGGTTAAAACCACGCTTATTTGGTTTTACCCAATATCTCCTACTCAGGACATCATGGAAACTCAATAAATATTTATATGTGAATGAGTATTTGTGCTCCCATTACTCATTCATTCAATTCTAGACTCAGCCTCGTATAACTACTATACATCTTTGGATGTGGTGGATACCAACTTACTATAAAAATGGCAACTGATGAAAAAAATTTAATTTTGTAATGAATACTGATCATATTTACTTTAATATAATATTCATTACTTATATTTCAAATGAATATTTCTAATTCTTTTTTAGAAATATTTTATTTATTTATTTGAGAGAGAGAAGGCATGGTGGGGAGGGACAGAGGAAGAGGAAGAGAGAGAGCCTGCCACTCTCTTTCAGGTTCTTAGTAAACAGTTAGTTGGCTAGCCACTTATAGAAATGCAGACGCTTCCATAGTTAATGCAGTTGATTATGCCCATATTTCAGGCGTCTGAATGTGAGTCATGCTAGTAAAAACTTAAGTATTAGAGTTTGGGAGTAGGGATGCTGACAAATGATATGCCCATTCTCCTTTTCTGAGTTCTGAATCAATTGAGATAGACAAAAGATTAAGGAAGAAGGAGAAATGAAGAATTTTATTACTTGTGAAAGCCAAAGTTGAGAATAAGACATAGTTATGGCACACAATGGGCTTCCCTCTTGCCTTGCTCTCCTGTCCCTTTTCCCCATCCTCTTTGAAGTATAGACCTATTGTCAAAATTGGACTAATGAAAGCACCAGCTCCAGACTGAAAACTTCAAGAAATTGCTAACTCCAATCTTATTTAAATTGCTGTAGAGATGAAAAAAATGATGAAAAGCTACCTGACTTAAGATGATTGTCTGATCTTGATACCAAAACCAAAGGAAAATGTGAGTGAAGCAAATTATAGGCCAATTTCATCTTCTAACAATAAAGTCTTAAATAGGTATTGAGCAAACAGAATCCAGTTGTCATATGCAGATAGAAGTGGATTTACCATGGCAATAATGAAATTTAAATCTCAGGGTCAGTCTAGGTCATATTATTTAATTTTGGATTTTTAATTTAATTTGGGATCTTTTTTCTTAAAGGGGGTTCCCCAAATTGTGGAGGTTTCAGGTCCCATAGAACCTGGATTGTCTCCTTACATACAGAGGTCCACAAACATACACATACAATTATTCTAGGAAAGCAAGAATCTGTTAACATAATTGATCACAATAATAGGAGAAAGGAGAAAAATATGATTACCTAAAGAGATAGGGAAAAAAAGCACTGGATGAAATCCAACATTTATTCTTAATAACAGAATCAAACATGCTTAATCTGATAGAGGGTAACCACCAGGAACTTTCTCCAAGCATTGTGCTTTCTTATGAAATGTTGAGAGCATTCCCTTGAAGGAACAAGGCAAGGATGCCCACTGTTGCTGCTTCTCTTCTCTACCACCCTTACAGTCATAGTCAATCCATTAATACATAATAAACAAATGTTATAAAAGTGGAAAGGAAAACATAAAATACATTTTATCTGAAGAGAAATAATTGCATTTATAGAAATTACCCCTCAAGAATCTAATGAACAGAATTAATAAAAGATCTGGCACGTTTATCTGATACAAGTTGAATACGTCAAAATCAATGACTTTCTGATGCAGAAGCAAAAATCAATTAGAAAATTTAGTAATAAAAAGATGTAATTTACACAATAAAAATTGTTATAAGTTCATGCATTTAAAACAGTTGCAACTAAAATCACATCATGGGTTGATATATTAAGGAAATTTATATGGCAGGACCAAGAGTAACCAAAACAAGAAAAATAATAAAAAGTGGCATTCATTCTGCAAGACAATGACCTATTATAAAGCTCTAGTAATTAAAACCTTGTGGTAGTATGCAAAAATAGCCACATAGATAAATAGAACACAATGGAATGTCCAGACAGAAATCTATGTAAACAGAGAATATTGGTATATGAGACAGATAACAGCATAAATTAGTGAGAAAATCAGGGACATTCAGTAAATGTTACCAGGACAACTGGGTTGAATATTGGGGGAAAAGTTCCAGTCTCTTTCTCCAATGAGACATGAAAATCAATTCCAGATAGAATAACAATAGAAATATGAACAGCAACACTTCAATTTTTGGAAAAAAAAATTCACATGGAGAAAGGTTTCATAAATGTCACATGAAGCATCATACATAAAGGAAAGGATTGATAACTCTGAATCAAAATATAAAACTACTACACACCAAAAAATAATAAAACAGTGAAAAGTTGAGCCACTGACAAAAAAAATAGGTATTTACCACATATATCGGCAATAAATGATTAGCGAGATGGACATTAACCGCTCCTGGCATGTTTTGCTTGTCCTTGCTGACATCTGGCATATTTCCCATTATGTGAGTGCTGCTTTTCCAAGGCAGAAACCAGGTGGGGGCAAAGGCAGGGAGCTTAGGTGTTAGTGATCAGATGCACCAGGCAAGACTCTGAGCAGGAACAAAGTTCCAACTGTAGAGGACAGCAAGCAATTTTTCAGCCTTCAGTCTTGAGGTTCATTTAAGGACACACTCACAATGTTTGAGCCTAGCCGTGCAGCAGTGAGGCCTTTGCTGTGGCAATCCTGCAGTGTGACTTGGGTGAACCATAGGCCCTCCAAGTCTGACCTCTGTCCTTCCAGAGATCCTATTAGCTGCCCAATATCCTTTTATTATATAGCTTTTCTGCTTAAACTGGCTAGAGTCTATTCTTCTGCCTCCAGGTAAGAAGAATGAGTAATACAATTCATATCCAGACTATATAAAGAACACTTACCAAATCAATAAAAGAATTTAAAAATGAACAGGCAATTCAGAGAAGAAGACCTGAACTGAATGGCTAACTAGTAGATGAGAAGATGCTCAACAGCACTGGTATGCAGGGAAATGCAAATTAAACAAGGAGATAATGCTTCACATTCACCACAGAAGGCAACATTAAAAATCTACTAAGACCAACCAAAGGAGAAATGTTGTAAAGGATAACTTATCACAATTGCTAATGGAATTGTGATGTAAATGGAATTGTGATGCACAAATTGCTGATGTAAATTGGTCCAACCATGTGGAAGAGCATACCTTGTATCAAGGGAAGCTGTGCATACCTATTATGGAACAAGTATGTACTCTGGAGAAGCCCTTTCTAAATGCTCCAGGAGGCATGTACAAAGATGTTTATAATATTGAAGGCTTGGCAACGACCCAGGGAGTCAATAGAAGGATAAATATATAAATTATTCCATTTTTTTAGTCAATGAAATTCCATGTAGTTAAAATGGATTAACAAATATGCACAAAGGATAAATGTCAAAACGATGTTGAGTGACCAAAAAAAAAAAAAAATGAAATGGCATACTGAAATTGTGTCATGTTGCGTTTGCTCTAAAAAAAGAAAACATTCTGTATAGTTTGGGGATATATATGTAGTGAAAATATAAAATCATGGGTATAAAGGGTAGTCACCAATTTTGAGATCATGTTTACCTCTATGCAGGAAGGGGTAGAGGGGAGGAATCCAACCACTTTCATTGTTATTTCCTTAAAAATATGATCTGAAGCAATGTGCCAGAATGATAAAGTATTAAAGCAAGTGGTGGGTATATGTGTGTCCATAACTTTATTTCCCATTCTTGTTTATGTATTTGATATATTCCTGCTTAAATTGATACTTGAGAACTTTATAGATGTTGAAGTGAAAGACAAAGAGCAGGAGGAGGTGAAGGCCCACAGCCTGACAACAGGAACAGCATGACCATATCTTTGAGTGATTTCAGTTCAATGCAGCAAAAGAATGTACAACAACCCTTTACTTATCAGTCTCCCCAGAGGTTGGGTATAAATCCTCCTTATTCTCTAGACCACTTAAGCTAGTGTGCAACAAGGGATTCCATGTGAGAAAACCGAGTTCCTTGAAGCTAAATTACCCTGAATAAGCAGATAGCAGATATTCGAAAATGCTGGTTCAGGGGGTGACTGGCTGGCTCAGTTGGAGAATTGTGTGGCTCTTGAACTTGGGGTCGTGAGTTCGAGCCCCACTTTGGGGGTAGGGATTACTTACATAAAACATTTTAAAAATGCTGGTTAACTGACTGAATCAATAAATCACTACCAACATACTAGCAGACAAATGCACTGTGTGGTGGGATAACAACCTGTGTTAAGAATAGAGGGGAACATATCTTTGTCCTCCCTGCCACAGTTGCTGTCAGGTATGCACTCAGTGAGTGGAATAGTAGTTGGAATCACTTGCTATTTAAATCTCTCCTTTGTCTTCATAGACCAAGCAAATACAATAGAATTTACATGAGTTAATTGAGAAGATGATGTGACTCAACTTTAAATGGGATGTTTTCATTATTACCAAAGTAACATCATAAACTAGAAACCTATGGTTTTAACAACTGAACATCATCCTGAAATGCTCATATTAATGACTTTAGGCTCGTTTGTTTATTTTGGATCAATTCACAAGAGGACAGCATCCTTCTAAAACTTTACCCTTACAACTCTTTTCTCCAAACGGCTGCACCTGCACCTTAAAAATTCTCTGTGTATCATAATTTTCCACTGTGTGTGTGCCTGTCACATGGTATATTCCAAAATGTCAGTCTAGGAGACAGGCATTTTTTAAGAGCATGATACAGAGTATTGTCTACAGCACTGACCTCTTTGGGAGTTTTACACCAGGTTGAAGGAAAGCTAATCAAATTTGCAAATGACAGGAGTCTCTCGGAGTTACAAAAAAATATTTTCATATGGAAAAAAAAGGAAAAAGAAAAGAAACCTGACAGTTTGGAATGATATATGAATAAAACAAAGTGGAATTTATTTATTTTTTTAAAAAGGGTTTTTTTATTTGAGTGTAGTTGACATGCAACATTAAATTGGTTTCAGGTGTATCACATTACAATTTGACAAATTTATACCTTATGTTATGCTCAACACCAGTGCAGATACAACATGGAATTTAAAAGAACTAAATGTTAGCGGTTGCACCTGAGTTGAAAAACCAGCTACTCAAATAGAAAATGGGGCAGATAGGTGTGAGGAATACCACATTTGAGAAAAATTAGACATTTTAATCAACAAGGTCATCGGAGTAATGACACAGCTTGGGATGTCACACAGAAAATAAACACTTTAATGGGAATGAATGAACTTAAATTCAGGACAGTAGTATGAAATGTATACACTTGAATGATGCTACTAATTTAAGCATGTGAATATGTCACCGTCTGGAGGTTGGACAGCTGCATTTTAGTGTAAACCTTTTTTAACAAATGAGCGAATACATCCACAAATGGCTGAAAGATAGTGTTTCCATCATCCACTGCTGTGTAAAAAACCAGCCCCAAACTTGGTGGCTTTAATGTGCTATTTTCCACAATTCTGTAGGATGAGGATGTGGTCAGGGTTCAGCTGGGTGATTCTCTAAGTTGTAGCCACTGAGGAGATTCACTGTTTCAGCTGTGTTCAACCAGCACCATGACTGGGCAGGACAAAGGGCCAGTAAGTCTTCTGCTCCAAAGTCCGGCGCCCCAATGTGCTCCATGTGGCCTCTCTCATGTTCATGCTCTCTTCATTTGTAGCTGTGCCAGGATTTCTCAGCTCCTGCACTACTGATGTTTTGGGCTGAACAATTTTTTTTTTTTTCTGCCAGGTGCAGTTCTGTGCTTTATAAGATGTGTAGCAGCCTCCCTGGCCTCTACCCATCAGATGCGTGGCAGCTCTTCCTCCTCTCCCCCACATCATGACAGTCAAATGTCCTGAGGCAAATTTGCCCCCAGATTGAGAACCATCAGTCTGGCCCAACCAAGATTTTTAGGCATGGCACCTGGCTTCCCAGAGAGAGAAAGAGGAAGCTCCCAGTGGTTTCAAGGCTTGGGCCCAGATGTCCCAGACCATTACTTTTGTCACATTCTTTCAATCAAAGTAAGTCACATAGCAGCCCAGACTGAAGGAGAAGGAAAATAATTCTACCTCTTAAAGGAAGAAAGGCAAAGAATTTGTGGCTGACCTTAATCCACCACACACAGCCTCTCTTCTGGTCTTGTCTGGGGTCCTCTTTCCTGCTCTACGATGATCCTTTTCTGGATCTCATTCTGTTCTTGTGCTACATAAGGCTGCAATGGGATGTCACATCCCATATTATGGAACAATGTAATGACCAAGAGGCAGAGTCAAAGGCTCAACACATACCTGGGTTGAAATCCCAGCTCTGACACTTACTGATTATGTCATTTTGGTTAAATTTAAAAGTCACTTTGCCTCCATTTCTTCATTTGATCTACTTTTTCATCTTACTACCCCTAAGAGTTGTTACAGATATTAAATAATATAAGTGCAAAACACTGCACACAGCTCTGGGTGTTTAGTAAATGGCAATAAATATTTACTATTACTTTGATATTCTTACCAAGGCCATATCCTGAGCTTCTACTTATGGATTTTCCCAAGATTCATGTTAGGGAAAGCCATTATAAAGTGATTTCTAGAGAAGTTGGCACCCTGTAAAGCTCTCTGAAAAATACTTGCTCCCACTTAGGTTAACCTGGAAAACCCTTCTCTGTGTGTAGAGTTTTTTTTTGTCTCTGGTGTCTAGATGGAATACATGGTATCCCATGTATTGTGTCCCACAGTGCTACATCTATTACCATGGTGAGGAATAATTTTGGTAGAAAGAATTACTTCCCAATTTCAATCTAAGCAGAAATAGGTCTTTTATCTGTTGAGTGTGAGCATGATAACCATATTATTTATCCATAAATCAATAATCATTTTGTTTGGACTTCAACAGTTCACATTTAACAAGTTAGTTATGTGCTTCTACCACCCTATTAAAAGCAATGCATAAAATTGTTGTAGAAGAGATGTATTCTTTAAAAAGTAGATTAAATGAAACTTAAGTTGCTTAAAATACTGAAATGCTATAATTTTATTTTAATCTGTGTACATTTCTCAAGGTACTAACTCATATTAGGACTATTCTGAAATGAATATATAAAGGAGGGATAAAAATTTCATGCATTTGTGTCCAAGGGGAATATAATTTTGTAAGGCATTAAAATTATGCAAACATATATTAATGGTGATATTCTTTGATAGGCAGCCCTTAATATGTTTGTAAGGCAGTTATTAAAATTCACTTGAACTTGGACAATAACATTCCAGTAAACAATACTGAGTACAATTTCAATCCAGGTGAAATTAGGTTTCTGTTCTGTTGGAAACTGCCACCTACACAGTAGGATTTCAACTTTGTCTCAGATGTGTGGGATAGAAACTGTATCTAAATAACAAAGCAGAGAAGAGAAACAGAATTTGGTGTACAGAATATGACAGGGTTGAAGAGCTTGCCAGAGTCTTGGAAATGTGATTTGCCCAAGAATGATAAGAACAAAGACATGATTATACCAAGTCCTTCAAAGACAGCTTAGATGTGGCAAAGTCTGGGATTAAAATGAATGGATCTGTTTAGCTGCATCTAGCATAAGATAAGATGTCTTTTCACATTGATGGAATTGGAAGATGAAAAAGGAAAAAAAAATCAACCTGCTTTTGGATAGATGAGAGAATACAATGAATGATTAGAACTAAGTCATTTTCAGGAAGTGTGTGCTCTAAAGAAACTTGTCAGGAGAACAGCTGCAGGTGGAAGGCACCGTGTGGGCCAATCTCAACCTGGAAGTCTCCAAGTGATCAAAAGAACATCTTAGCTTAGGTTTGTCTTTTAGAATTCTTTTATAGGAGGGCTGCTTTCTGTTCAGCCATTTTAATAAATACATAGTTCCAACTGGACAGTTCGGTGTCTATTGAGGGATTTGGGTGGACAGAACTTTCAGATCCCCCTACCTTAATATTACTTAGCTGTTAATGTCTACTATTAGCTATTAATGTCTACTCACACCCTATCTTTCATGCCTTTATTTCTGGGCACTCACTTCCTCAGAAACGTATCCATTATTGTTTTCTAAACTATTACTCCCTGGAAAATGGGTTCCAAATCTAAATCTCAAACCATGGATCTTATTATTTACTGTCCATCCTGATGAGCATATTGACTGTTTATACATATCTAGTACTGTCTATAGGATATGTCTGGATGGATGGCACATCTATAGTAGTCAGGGCAGGGCAGACTGTTGCACAAAAAAATAAACCTGGCAAATTAGTGACAATACAGTGAAATTTTATTGCTGTTCATGTCACACCTAATGTGGAGCCAATTGCTTTCTTTTAAGCAGAAACTCAAGGATCCAGACCCTTCCCTTTTTATTTATATATTATCTTTTAAAAAAGATTTTAATTTATTTATTTATGAGAGACACACACACAGAGAGGCAGAGAAACAGGCAGAGGGAGAAGTAGGCTCCTTGAGGGGAGCCCGATGTGGGACTTGATCCCGGGATTCTGGGACTACGCCCTGAGCTAAAGGTAGATGCTCAACCTCTGAGCCACCCAGGTGTCCCCAGATCCTTTCATTTTTAAACATATGGTATCCAACCCAGACCAGAGGTGGAAGTGGCATACATCTCTTCCAACCACATCTGATTGGCCAGAACCCAGTCACATGATCCCAGCCTAACTTGAAGGAGACTATAAATGTAGTCTTCATGTGAGCACCAGAGGAAACAATATTTTTTCTACTACAACATTCTCTCTAAAGTCCAACCTAACTCAAATCTAATTCATCGTCTTCCTTTCCAAACTATAGTTAACCAATTATTACAAACTATTTCCAATAGTCTTCCACTACTTTTTCGTAAGTATCTCAAGATTAAAAACATTATCTTTAACAAGTCATTCTACTTTATTCCTTATATAAAATTTGACACCAAAATTTATTATTTTTTTCTTTTATTTTTATTTTTTTTAAATTTTTATTTATTTATGATAGTCACACACACACAGAGAGAGAGACAGAGACATAGGCAGAGGGAGAAGCAGGCTCCATGCACCGGGAGCCCGACGTGGGATTTGATCCCGGGTCTCCAGGATCGCGCCCTGGGCCAAAGGCAGGTGCTAAACCGGTGCACCACCCAGGGATCCCTATGAGTCATACATGTTCAGTATTGCTGTCTTTGACTATCTAGTCATAAACTTCTGCTCGTATTACTTCAGATATCTCATTATATCATTTCTCTTTTCAGTTTATCCTGTATTGTTTTTCTGGAAATGTCTTCTTAAAGCAATGTTTCCTTTACTTCTCTCCCCTGCATGTTTTTCTCAGGATCAAGCCTGAACTCTCAAGGACCTCAGAATTTTGCATAATCTCGTCCCATACCACCCAGAGGACTTGACCTTCCATTGCTGTAGTAGTCAGGACTCTCCAGAGAAACAAAACCAATAGAATGTCTATGTCTAGGTTTGTCTCTAACATCTACATCTCTATCTAGAAAGAGGTTTATTCTATTGTGTCAGCTCACATGACTATGGAGGCTGAAAATCCACCATCTGCTGTCTGCAAGCTGGAGACCTAGGAGAGCTGGTGGTGTAGTTCAAAGGCCTGAGAGCCAGATAGCTGACAGTGTAGATCTCAGTGTGGATCTAAAGGCCTGAGAACCAGGAATGCTGTGGGCAAAGGATAGATGTCCCATCTTAGGCAGTGGGGCAGAAAGTAAATTCCAAACTCATCTGGTTTTCTCAATGGATTGGATAATGCCAACTCACACTGGGGAGGATCATCTGCTTTACCTAGTCCACGAATTCAAATGCTAATCTCTTCTAGAGATACCCTCACTGACACCCAGAAATAGCGTTTGACCAGTTACCTGGGCAAATTGTGGCTCAATCAAGTTGACAAATTAGATTTACCATTATGATTGCTCTCCAGCATGATCCCCATAATTTGGACAGGCCATTTCCCTCATAATTTCCACCATCTTCCTCCATCTCCCATACAAACAGGCCAGTGATCTTTTCCTAGTCTAAATGGCACCAACTCTTTTATTCACCTACCCAGATCCTATTTACCCTTAAGAACCAACCTCTATACTACCTCTGTGAAACATTCTTTGTCTATCCAGGCCATGCTAATCTTTTCATTTCCTGTGCCTAGTTTAGCACTTTTCTTGGTTTTTCCTTGTTTCATGTTCAATTTTTCTCTTAACTTAGTAGATAAGAACTGAATTTCAGGATTCAAAGTTTTTCATGATTGTGCAATTCAACTCATATGTGCTCATTTGTATCCTATTTTTCTCTTAATCTCTTGCAGAGCCTGGGAAAGTGATAGGCATATAGTCAATTCTAAATAAAATAAAAATGTTATAAGGTTCAGAAAATTGCCTTTAGGGTCTTGTTTTTAAAGTCTGATTCTGATTTAAATATCTACAGCTGTCTAAGGAGACAGGAAACCCAATGTTTAGGCCCAGGGAGAGTTGTTTATTTTTGTAGCACATCCTTCTATGGACATTTACATGAATTCTATCAGGTTGTTATTTTCATGGGATATTGTCTGGTATATAAAATTTTTACAGGACTACTGAAGAGGTTCAATATAGTGTAAGTACTCTTAACATAAACCTACATTAAGGCATTTAATTTACCAGAAATATTAAATAACACATTTATTTAATATTAAGCATATGGGCTATATATAGACACTAATGGTTTCTGAGCAACTTCAGCCTCTAAAATCAACTCACCTCATCTACATGCAGAATTTAAAGTTTGTACATTAATGTTTTTCTGAAGGTTTAGGTATTCCCAGAACATACGCGGCTAGTCTTTTGAATATTTGTGCTTTGGTCAAGTTCAATTATGAGCTTTCAGGATTTGATGATTCATGTCATTATTTCAGGCTGCTAATATGGTTTTTCTTCAACTTGCAGCTTCCTATCAATGAATTCTTGATTGTCCTGCCGGAATGGCAAGAATCAAACCCACTTTGCCAACAATTGTTATGTTTCTTTATTCCTTTAAATCCTTTTGTCTCTGGAGAGTTATTTTCTGTGCCCATATATTTCTCTGTGAAGTACTCTGCCCCTTAATTCTCTAGCACTCTCTTTGGTACATTCTTATAAAAAAAATCCTGCAACTCTCATTTCACTCTCAAATAAATACTTGACCATGAAAACTTAAACCAACTATGTTTATATGTATACTCACCTAAAATGAGTTGAACTACAGCAAAATGATTCAGGATATTCACAAACACCAGCTTTCTGTGCTATTTCCAGCTTGTTCCGTATATGTGAATCCTCTAGGGTCTCTGGCTTTCCTGTCAATCTGTATTATCTTACATTATTTTCCAAGCAGCCTAGCGATGATGTGAAGGCATCTAAGAAAGCCTTTCTTTTAAGAATATTGCTATGTTGTGAGTGATAAGCTAGATGAGACACTTGAGGAAAATCCTGTTTTAGGATCTGATTTAAATATCCACAGCAGCCCCAGAAAGCAGGAAAACCACAGTCTGGTCCTAGCATGGCCACTGATTCTGTATGACCATGGACAAACGAATGAATCTCTCTATATCTCAGGTTCCTCATTTGTAAAGTGACAGAGTTGGACCAGATGATTTCTGAGACCCATTTGCAATCTTCTATGCTGTATTTTTTTTCATCATTGATATTCATTGTGATTTGCAAAGAGATGAGAATTTTGAGCAAAGCTTTTGATTTAAAGTCTGTGTTCGGAAGTGCTGCTCATTGGGTTTGGGGAATACTAATGAGGGCATTTAGATATTTCATAGGATGAGCTCCATTGACTACCAGGATCTTCCTTCTCTTAAGCTTCAGATCCAGGAATACTCTTTTTCAGATCCATGACTCATTTTTCAGGATGATTATAGGTAACAATAAAAATGATTTTTTTTTTCTTTTAGAAAAGCCAAGATAATATAGTCCAGCCTTGTAAATAGGAATCACACATTTACCAGCCCACCAGGAGTGTTTTCAATCCTCTTTCTACCAAGGCAGGCCTGCCTGGAAAGGAACACTTAATTTGTACTTGCTTTCTAAAATCCTTAAAAATGTCTGAAATAATCTTAAATATGTCAAGAATGACCTAACCAAATACTTAATAGGATATGAGAAAACCCTCCCTGACTTGAAGAAAGCCCAGCTTAAGCCCTATTCTAATGAATCTTGATTTCTAGTCCCTAGCAAGTTTATCTAAATATAAAGCAAATGGTTCTCAAGCTTTAGTGAGCATCAAAGTTGCCTAGAAAATTTGCTAAAATGTGGATTCCTGATCCAAAATCTAGCCATTTTGATTCAATAGGCCAAGAGTCAAATCCAAATAGTTGCATTTCCAACAGGTGCTCAGGAGATATTGCTGCTGGTCTGATGAGTACACTGAGTAGTACTGTTCTAAAGTGCTACTGCATCATTGTCTGTTAATTTTGCACACAAATGATGTTAAGTATCAGTTAACTTAGTAGAATATATAGCAAACAGATATAATATTTTCTCTGATTAAGAATTAATCTTTTACTCTGATTCTCATGTTTCCTGTTTCTAACATAGTAGAAATTACAAAGCTCTTGAGGTTTTTATGAGGATTAGACGAGATGGTATATGTGCAAGCACTTTCTGAAATGATAAGTTTTATTCAATAGTACGGTGTGGTAGTAATTAATAGTATTAATGGGGATAGCACTCACTGAAGTATGATAGCACACTGTAAATTGAGCTATGGACAGAGAGTCCTCAATCCTGTACCAGAGCTTATTAGGTTTCTGTAGTTGAGCCTGGGGACCCATCTCCAACATAAAATAGAGTACCATGTCCACAATTGTTATTGTCCATGGGAAAATGCAGCCCAGATTCCAAAGTCAATTTTTAGAACACACCTATGTAAATTGGAAAGATATATCATATGGTTAAAAATACAGACTCAACAAGTTTCTTACTGTTAGAGAACTTACAAAGGAGCAAGAGGAGAAGGCCAGAATAATCCCTTTGGCACTGGGTAGCAGTCAGAAATGTCAGTATAGGGGTGTTGGGGTGGCTCAGTCAGTTAAGCATCTGACTCTTGATTTTGGCTCAGGTCATGGTTGTGAGACTGAGTTGGGCTCCCAGCAGGGAGGCTACTTAAGATTCTTTCTCTCCCTCTGCTCCTCCTCCTCCACTTTCTCTTTCTCTTAAAAAAATTTAAAAAAAGGAAAGAAAGAAGAAAGAAAAAAGAAATGTCAGTATAAACCCATATTTATAGATAAATATAGAAAGATGGATAGATATAGCTATGTGTGGATACATGGATGTGTGTGTGTGTGTGTGTGTGTTTCTTAGGTCTGTCTACTGAGGAGGCCTAGAAACAGTGCTAGCTCAGTAGAAACAAGCACATTCAACACCTGGGTTTTGATTTCTAAACACCATACTCTAATCAGAGAAGTCAGAGCTCCTTGAAGAAGTGGCTGATATTATTGGGGATGGCACAGAAAATACAGGATAAGCATGGAGTACAATGCCAAAAAAAGTAAGAAAATGCTATACATACATACATACGTACATACAATATCAGTATTGAGTTATAATCCAAAGAACAAAATAAGTAAAACTAAAAATAAATTTAGTAAATTAAAAAAGAACACCCTACTCATTAACATCTTAAGGATTTCTCCATGGTATTAAACAGGCACTGTTTAATATTATATGAAGGATAAAGGATTTGAAATCAGAAACCTTCCTTTTAAAGTGTGGTTCTGACCTTTGTAGTGTGTTCTTAGGTGAGCTGTCTTGCCCAATCTTTGATTTCCCAGTTTGTTATATGCCTTTCCTGAATTGCTATGACCCCCACATGGGATGATACAAAAAGTAATGTGAAACTGTAAAATGGTATGAAAATATTAGTTATTACCTATTGGTTTTATTAGCCTATTGCAGCGATTTCTCAAAGCATGGTCTAGGGACCTTAAGGGTTTCCTAAAACCCTTTTATGATGGTCCATGAAGCCAAATTATTTTCACAATAAATTTAAGGTGTTTGTTTCACTCACTCTCATTCCTTCATGAGTGAACAGTGGAGTTTCCTGGAAGCTGTGTGATCTGTGATGACATCATCACTGCAATACATCATGGAAGGTGTATTGTTCATCTTTAAACAATTTCTCAGTTTTAATTTCCAATATGGCAAATATTGATAGACATAGCCCACATAAATCGGGACTTTTGGGGTCTTTAGTTAGTTTGAAGAATACAAAGGTTTTTGAGACCAAGATGTTTGAGAGTATTTTATGACCCTAAAATAATAATTAAAATAAATTTTAAAATCTAAAATCAGCCATTTTTAGGGCAGACTCCTCATTAAAGTAGTGGAATGACTATTAAACTACTCTAAATTTGAGAAATCATTTCATTCAGGGAACAGGGGCTTCAGCCTAGCATGTCTGAGATACTGAAATGCAGTTGTGATCACAGCATCCAATCTGACGCAAGTGAAGTGATACAGAAACATAAACAAATAATTCTAATCTAGTATGGTAAGTGTGGAATTTGTCTGAATGCAGAAGCCTCATTGAGGAGAGACTAGGAATATTTATAATAACTTATAATAATAAATTTATACATAATAATAATTTATAATAATAAAATTTATGATAAATCAGAGCAGGAAACATTTGAAATTGGGCTTCAGAAAAAGAAGAAAGGAAAATCCAGAAATTGAAATTTTAGTCCAGAATTCCAGACATTCTAGAAATCAGTGATAATACTAGTAAAGGAATGGCAGCATGGAAGAGCAATGTTTCTTTAAGAGTAGCTAGAAGAGTCATGATTGATTTTTCCTTCAAAATATAGGTTTTGTTTGCCTGGTTTTACTATCATTCTTTGAGAGATTCCCACTGATGTTTAAATGAAAGTTTTATGGGTTATATGTCACTATAGGTCAAAACAGCATCTTTTTTTTAAAGGACTTTTTAAATGAGAAAAGAAGACCTAACAAAGATTCTTTGTTTTTTTTTCATGGCAGGTATAGAATGTTCTACTATTGTTTATTGTATTAAAAGTTCTTTTCATGGCTAGCTCAAGTGAGCCATACTTTGGTAGTTTGTCTGCTTTCCATATCTCAAATCATATTGTACTGAAGCTTCAAAGTTCTGTTTTCATTATTTCTGTCTTAAGAACTTGACAAAGAGCAAAAGGTTTACAGTACAGGCAAAAGATGATGTGCATTTCACATGCATCAGCTTGTGTTGAAAGAAGGAAGTAAATCATCTTTTGATGGCCAGCTGACTGCATGCATATGCGAAAAGAATGCTTTTCTCCTTTTCACACATTGTCTAAACCTAATTATCTTCCTTAAACCCTGGAGATTTTTGTTCTCTGGAGTTTGATAATCATTCAATGTTCTCCACTGTTCCTCTGGCATAAATATACCATTGTCCTCCTGAAATCAGTTTTTATTTGTATGTTCAGGTGTCCAGGTTCATAATATCAATGATAATTTTACATTTTCAAAAATTCAACTATTTCATAAGGCATTTGCTTACTGATTTCAACTATTTTAAAATTTTCAAGTTGATAAAGAGAAGGTTGATACTCAGACTTCATAGCAACTTCAGTTAATATTCATAGATACCTGTTTAGTAAATTTGCTCAAATATTATGCCACTTAACAAAGGGCAACTGGTTAATTTTTTAAAGTAAATTTTTATGTCCTTTAATCCAGATTAGACCATAGCTAGTGATACACTGTACATTTCGAATAGCAAAATGGTTTCCAATTTATTCCAGTAAGTCTAGACATAATCCCACACAGGATAATGGGCAATATCAAGATCTTATATAAGGAAATTTGGTTTTCCTTTCTTTTCCAATTGATCATCTGCCTGAATAACATAATTATGGAACACAGCTCCTGCAAGAAAACCAGCAACATATATGGGATCCCTGATCCTGAAAAATACAACTCATTGATTTACAGACTGTTGTTGACAATTTAAAAACAAATGCTTTAATAAAGCAAGTTGTTTTTTGAATGTTAACATAATAACCATGATAGGCAGCTCTTTATAATCAGAGGCTAATCTTTATTAATTCCTTTGACATTCAGTGCAGTGACATTAATTATAACAAACTCTTTCAGTGAGCATCTAATGCAGTCTAGAGCTCAATAGCAAATATATTGCCATTTGGAATTCATTGTTGTACAGTCACTGGGAAGTGTGACTGTTTTCTCCAATTCTGAGCATCTTCTTAAAGTGAATGTCTTACTTTTCTGTGGATTAAAAAAAAAATCTTATCTCTGAAATGTTTGATGATTATATCTTATTTTTTCTTCTTGAATTCCATGATTTTGAAGTTTTGTTTGACCTAAAGAAAAAGTTTTTATTTTCCATATCTAGACATTTTCCTCCAGATCTCTCTATTTGACTTATGCACATTCTCATTATTTTTTTATTTTTCCTGACTCATGATAACTTAAAAAAAGAATATTATAACCGCTTGCTATATGCAGTAAGCTGAATGGAGAACAACTATGCAAATCATTTATTCACTTTCAAAATTTAGTTGAAATAGAAAACAAAATCAGCCATGAAAACCTGACTACTTGAAATTCGTGTTAATTTATTTTGTCTCAGCATACAGGTTTTGTTACATCATCATGCTTTTGTTATCTTTTTTTCTGAATTGCTTTTTTCAGTAGGATCTTATTTTAGGAATAGTGATGCAGCATAAGGCATGCAGACTCTGTAATCAAACAACTCTGTTGTTTATTTATTGCATGTTCCTGGTGAAAAGATGGCATTCAATCTAAGGGGAGAATAAATTTTAGGCATTCTGTAAGGATTAGTTATAAGAGAGCTCAGAACACATCGTAGATGCTTGACTAATGATGAGTAATCAGAGCTAACATTTACTGATCAATTTGTGTTGGACAATCTACAGCTTACATATAACATCTCATCCAATACTCAGAACCCAGTGTGATAAGTAAACCTCTTACTCTTGCTTTAAAGGTAAAGCTATTGAGACTTACATATGTTTATTATTTTACTCAAGGTCACATAACTAGTAAGTGATGAAAGAATGAGTGGTTTGGGGACTATAAACCTAGGAAGTCTGATCTTAGAATCTGTTCCTTACTCTAAGTTGTTTCCTCAATATTATAGCTATTATTCCTTTTCTTAAATTTGTGCCAGAGAATTTAGTTTTTCAGTAACAAGTTCCCTTTTAGGAATTCTGAACAAGATGAGAGTATTGTTCTAGGTATATTCCCTACCCTCAAACTGCTTTGGGTAAGCTTAGGCCAGGGGTTCTTCTGAGTTCCTGGTGTATTAGTTTCTCCTTTCTTCCTTTTTTCCTCTCCTTCTTCTCCTTCTTTTCTTGCTTTTTTTTTTTTTTTTAAAAAGACATTTATTTACTTATATGTGGAATTTAAAAAACAAAATAGAGGATCATAAGGGAAAGAAAGGGAAAATAAAATAGGACAAAATCAGAAAGGAAGACAAGCCATAAGAGACTCTTAACTCTAGGAAACAAACGGAGGGTTACCAGAGTCAGGAGGGGTGAGGGGATGGGGAAACTGGGTGATGGGCATTGAGAAGGGCACTTGAAGTAATGAGCACCAGGTGTTTATGCAACTGATGAATCACTGAACTCTACCTCCCAAACTAATAATATTCTATATGTTAATTAATTGAATTTCAATAAAACAAAATTTTAAAAAAGATTTATTTTTAGAGTGGGGTAGGGGCAGAGGGTGAAGGAGAGAGAGAATCTCAACCAGACTCCCCGCTGAGCATGGAGCCAATGCTGAGCTCTATCTCAGGACCCTGAGATTATGACATGCGCCGAAATCAAGAGTCGGACATTCAGCTGACTGAACCACCCAGGTGTTCCTCTTCTCCTGTTTACTTCCTCTTTCATTACACTCTGCCACCTTCCCTATTTCTATTTTTTGTTTTGTAGAGATCAGCTTTATTGAGATATAATTAAGAAATGGAAATTATATATATTTAATGTGTATAACGATGTTTTGATGTACATACATATTGTAAAATGTTCACCACAATCAAGCTAATTAACATACCCACCATTTCCTATAGCTACAACTTCTCTTTTTTTCCCTTTGTTTGGTAGTGAGAACACTTAAAGTCATCCTCTTAAAAAATTCCAAGTATATACTACAGTATTTTTTTAAGGTTTTATTTACTTATTCAAGAGAGAGACATGGAAAGAGGCAGAGACAAAGGCAGAGGGAGAAGCAGGCCCCATGCAAGGAACCTGATGTGGGATTCCTGGGATCACGAGCTGAACTGAAGGCAGATGCCCTACTGCTGAGCCACTCAAGTGCCCCACACTACAGTATTGTTAACTACAGTCTCAGTGTTATACATCAGATTGCTAGAATTTATTCTTCTTGCATAAATAAATTTTTGCCCTTTGACTAACACCTCTCCATTTCCCCTTCCACTGAACCCCTGGTGATCACCACTTTGCTCTGTTTTTATGAGTCTGACTATTTTAGATTCCACATGTAAGTGTGGTCATGCCATATTTATCTTTGTCTGGCTTATTTCACTTAGCATAGTGTCTTCCAGGTTCATCCATGTTGTCACAAATGGCAGAATTTCCTTCTTTTTTGAGGCTGAATAATATATCTTTTTCTGTATAATTCACATTTAGGTTGGGTCCATGTCTTGGATATTGTGAATAATGCTATAAAGAAAGTGGAAGTACAGATATCTCTTTCAGATCCTCCTTTCATTTCCGTTGAATATATGCCCAGAATTGGGATTGCTGGATTGTATGGTAGTACTGTCTTAAATTTTTGAGGAAACCCCATACTGGTTTCCATAGTGGCTGCACCAGTTTACATTCCAACTGACAGTGCACAATGATTCCCTTTTCTCCACCCCCTTCTAAAATCTGTTATATAAATCAGAGCTGCTAGCATGTCCTAACCAGCTGAATTTAGCATCATACTGTGATCCCAGGGGTTATGCAGAACTAACCAGAATGGAGACATTCGTTCTCCTCTTTGGGGCGTAAACTATTCTCATAATCACCTCCATCACTCTGTCACTTCTTGTTCCACTTTTAAGAGTGAAAGCAAAAGAGAAATAGAATAAATAAAACAAAATAAGCTAAAAGATCACTCCATAAGATGGCAATGATAAAATAGTAAAAAAAAAATATGCAGCTATATTAAACACACACACACACAAAAGCCCATCTAGGCAAAACCAATTCAGAAGATTAATTAGAACCAATCATGTAAATCATAAATTACTAAAAGGGGTTGGGAGAGAAGTATCATCATGAGTTGGCTGCTTATTCAAAGAAAAGGACACTTCCATAAGACAGTCAGTAGAGGTTGCCACTGGCTGCTCTTGTTCCTTTTTCTTCCACCTTTCTCAACTTCTTCCAGCTGATTCCTCCCTTCACAAAGCTCAATCCTGCCCAAAGATTACTGGTTTATGTTACTGATTCCCCCATGTGGTTGACTTAAAAGAATCCCTTATGGAATTATCCCAATGAACACAGTTACTCTCCACTTACCTTGAAGGCAGAAGAATCTGGCCAATGAAGCTTGAGACAATTTTCGGGTTATTCTAACTCGCAATTCCCCTTCTTGTTGCCCTGATTCTTGAATCATAGTTATAGACTTTTTGAAGTGGGGCTGTTCCTTTCCCTTTATTTCATGATAAAAGCATCAAACATGTTATAGTCTTGGACCAGTACCCTGTTAATGACTACAGAAATTGATGAAAGATGAAGACCTATGGTATCTGGAGACTTTCTCCACTTTCTCGATTAAATAATTCTTGTGCATATGGGTCCACTAGAAGTTTCTTCTACTTCAGATCCTAGAAGTTAAGAGTTGGAAAAAACCCACTAGAGTCTTTAGTAAAGCCTAGTATATAGGGTCCAGGGGAAGGAAATGCTAGACCTACCAAGTCCCAGAGCCAACTGGTGACTAAGACAGGACTCAAGCCCAGTTCTTCTTGTTTAAAAAATACTCTGTGTAGGTGAGAGGTCATTCTGAGGAAACTGCTGGTATATCAACAAGCTGCTAATATTTTCCCCTCCTTGATCTTCTTGAAATGTCGAGAAGACTCATTTGGTCACTAGAACCTCAGAGCATCTGGTTCTCAAACAATGTGACTGTTCTCACCTATGACTCAGGTTTCAGGAAAATGTGATCCTGATGTTTTTCTGGTACTTTTATTAATTGCATCACACTTTATACTTTAAAGTAAGTCTGCCCCTTCATCCTTGGTTGACTCCTTGAGTTTTCCAATTCCAAAAATCTTCTGCAGGCTTATATCTATTCTGGATAGCAATATACAGCATCCTTTATAACAATCCTGAGTTCCTGGGAGTCTGTGTAAGCAAGTATAGGAGAGACAAGGCCACAGTTGCTCAAAGTTTGAGCGCAATTTTCTAAAAAAGATTTATGTATTTATTTATTTGAGAGAGAGAGAGTATGTGTGTGTGAACAGGGAGAAGGACAGAGGGGGACAAATAGGCTTCCCACTGAGTGAAAAGTTGGTCATGGGGCTCAGTCCTACAACCTGAAGATCATGACCTGAGCGGAAATCATGAGTCAGACACTTAACTGACTGAGGCACCCAGGTGCCTCTGAAGACAAATTTTCAGATAAAGCCTTGTGCTCCTCAATGTCCAGTCTCAATTGCAGACTCCATTAAAATGATATGCAGAAACGTCAAAGGGAAGTCATGATAGTTGAAAAGGGAACAGGGAAGTTAAGGAAGGCAATGCAAATGTCTATGGATATACACATTACAATCTAAGGAGCTTGGCTTTAACACTCAATACCTGTGTGACCTTGAGAAAGAATCTTAAACTCTCTGGGTGATAAATAAATGTTAACACTTACTACTCTAAAAAATGAATTATTAAAGAATTTGTTCTCAAGAAAGACGGAATGTGAGGGTTTCTGACTTTGTCTAAATCCTAAGTCTCGACTGTTTGATGTCACTGTAATTAAATAGCTAGTTTTCAAGTGTTTTTAAAACCAAAAGTTTTGGGGCAGCCCAGGTGGCTCAGTGGTTTAGTGCCTGCCTTTGGCCCAGGGCCTGATCCTGGAGACCTGGGATCAAGTTTTCTCTTTAAAAAATAAAAATCTTTTTTAAAAAGGCCCAGCGACTGGTATTTAGTATAGATTACAGAATGAATGGAATAGAACCATCTTCATCTCTAATTCCTCCCTTTGACCTGACTATACTACCCAATTATATTCAGTGCTATTGTTCCCTCACATAGGTGAGTCTAGCCATCATTTGACCCTGGATTCAAACCCAGGATAACTAGAGGATTTGTGACTTTCTAGACATTGTACAAATATTGAACTTCATTTCGAAAATCGGCAGATTGAAAGTCAGGTTTAAAAAAAAAAAAAAAAAAGAAAGTCAGGTTGTGTTAAATCTTTGGTTACAAACTTACCAAAGCTACAAAAGAATGAAAACAAAATAGGACAACATAAAGACCATCTATCTCCTTTGGGTATTTTAGCCTTCAGATTTAAAATTCCAGATTTTCAGAGATGGACAGAGAAATGCAGGAACAACCTGGAAGACTGAGGACTCTCCTGATAAGGCAGAGAGCAATAAGCATAACTTATTTGGTGGCCCACAAAAGACAGATACAAAACTCACTTTTCTCCACTGGAATGTTATCAGCACAGCAGAAATGCATTCGTGTTCTGGGGGTCGTACTGGGGGAGGATGCCCTTACAGCTCTCTTTGTGCACTCATAGGTTCTGTTCATCTTCCAAAGAATTGCATCTCACAACTCTGCAATTCTACCCAGACAGTTTTCCCAGGCTGGGGACCAGAGGTTGGACACAATGCAGTGTTAGCTTTGTACTTGGTAACTATATGAAGCCTCAATAAAGGAAAGTTGGACTAGTTCACCCTCCTGCCCTTGTTCATGGGATCTTCCAGGGGTTCCTCTATTGTCCAGCTCTTCCTGTTGCTGGCAAAGGCTTCCCAGTCTTGCTCATGTTCATCTCTAGTAGCCCATGATGCTGCATCGTTTGTTACCCCCATAAGCAACCACTCTTAACCTCTTGTAGTACTGTGGGCCAACTCATGTTTCTAATACCTGCTTTGTGTTACTTATCTTTGGAAATTTATTCCCACTCTTGTTCAATAGGTGGTCATTTTTCAGTACTTGACTAGCGTCACCTCCACCATGAAGTCTTTCTACAGGAAGAAATGAGCATCCCTCTTTTGTTCCCGACACTGTACATGCAACAATTCTGGCACTTAAAATTCTTACTCTGACTTCCTTTGTTTGTGTGCCTGTCTTTTCTACCACGCTGTAAGTTTCTTGAATGAAAGATTAGGTCTATGTTCATTTAAAGTGCAGTCCATAGATAACATGCAAGTTTCTTGTGCCCCACTCCAGATTTACTAAATCTCATTAATTGGAGAGGGAGATAAAATCAACATGTACTTTGATGTAAACAAGTTTGAGCAGCACTGAACTGTGACTTATTATTTCTCTACTCAGATTATTTAGAACAGTGACTACAACAGGTGTTGAGTGAATGAGCTAATGAATGAAAAGATGGACAGATGAAAAAGCTGTATAGATTCATATGTAATCTTCTAAAGAGATCTAGTTGAAATTGTTTCTGACTATGGAGTTCATCCAATGTGGAAGTCTAAAGACCTTTCCACTCTAGCGTCAGTATACGTACTTTCTGTTTTGTTCCACATCAGCCCAGACACAAAACTTAATCCTCCTACCAGTGTCTAAGACAAATCTACTCACACAGAACATTTTGTAAGGCTAGTAGGCTTACAGAGGATTGTGGAGGTCATAGAGGACAAGTCCCATCATGAAATCTTCTCCTTTTACTTCCTCTCTCCTCTTCTATCTGAATTACTCCCAAATATTTTTTTTCTTCTTGAGTGTAGCTCTTCTGCTCTCCTTAGCACCTCAAAATTACCCAAACTCAACTTTAGCTGCTCAGTAGAACTACATAGGTTGTTTTATTGACCCACTATCTTAACAAGGCAGTTGGAAGTTTTGTTTTTGGTTCTGGATTTAATACTTTTTACCTTTATACTTCTCTACACCGTGCATGATTGATAGAGAGAGGCTATCTTTAAATCATGGGGCTAAATTCTTTGTGGTGTCCTGGTGTAAACAGGGGGGTGGTTTAGCTGATTAAAAGTTAAATCTGGGGCAGCCCGGGTTCAGCTCAGCCGTTTAGCGCCGCCTTCAGTCCAGGGCCTGATCCTGGAGACCCGGGATGGAGTCCCACATCAGGCTCCCAGCATGCAGCCTGCTTCTCCCTCTGTGTCTCTGCCTGTGTCTCTGCCTCTCTCTCTCTCTCTCTGTCTCATGAATAAATAAATAAAATTTTTATTAAAAAAAGTTAAATCTTACAGGGTGTACACAGGGGGACAGTACAGCCTGGGTTCCAAGATGGATTTCTGTGTTGGTAGGAAGAACCAGAAGGGGAAAAGATAGGAAATAGTAAGTCCCTGCCTTGTCCAACAGGATGCTGAGCCTTCTGTTCTATTTTCAAGCTTTGTTTCTTACACAATCCTCAGTTCAATCCTTGTCATACTTTCCTCACATTTGGCTGAACCCAGAAATCCAGAGCTGCACATCAGAAGTTGATGAGTCCAGACTTTTAGTGGAAATTAATTTACTCATCACTCTGTTTAATTCACAAGGCCAGCGAGCCCTGGTGTACCCGTCACAATGAAAACTTTTCATTGTTCTCTATTATGATTATGATTATGATTATGATTTTGTTCAACAAGGCATATAAAGAGGAAAAGCACAAGTTTTGATGATTAAACATACTGAAACCTAAACCCAACTCTACCATTTAATAGTCTGTGACTCTGGGCCAAGCAACTTACCTACTAATGCTTCAGCTTCCTTATTTGTACAAAGGGATAATAATAATAAATTAGATTATATGGTTTAATGAGATAAATGCATAAAAAGCACCCAGCATGATGCTGATGGAGAAATAACTCCACCTCCCCTCCCCTTCAGTTCTGAGATCATTTTGTCAATTAGGCCTGTCCTCTGTCTATGAAATATGGTGGCTTGTGCTCAGGTACAGAGATGCCCAAGAAAAAGAGCTCTATATGTATGTATGCATATACATGTATACAGGCAAAAGGATTACCTTTTCATTTGTTTCAAACATATTTGAGCATATATTAGATTAAGTGGTTATCATAGTTTTAGATGTTCATTGTTATTTATAGTTTTCAAATTGATTTAATTACCCTGATGATCTTACAATAACTCTCCAAGATAGATAGGGCAAGAGTATCCTCTATTTTATAAAAGAAGATATTGAGACTCTCAATGGTTTTTCAAATTCACCCTTCGAGGAAGTGATGGAGACAACTCAGTCCATTTCTAATTAGTGAGAATTGCTTTACACTCAGCTGCAAGACGTAGCTTTTTTTTTCCTTTAAATTAAATCTAGCTCAGCTATCCCTCCACCAAAGCTGTTAGGCAGTGCAGGGACTGTCATCTTTCAAAGGTGTATTCTCTTTCCTTGGACTAAACAACTCTTTAGAGAGGATTTTTTGCCATAGTGGTCACCGGTGTCATTGCTCCTTGGCCAGGCCTAAGTGGTCTCCTTGAGGGTAAGAAGCTCCCCTAGAACACCATTACCTCCTTAATGGTTTGAGCCATGGGAACCCTTTCCTGACATCTGAAGGTCATACCTTTGTGGCCACCTTCATAGGCATCACCAATGGTTATCTACTGGCATGGTATGAACTAACCCAAAACATGGTTCTGCTGAGATGATTCCAGTGGCTGAATCTGGAACAACTGGAGCCTGACCAGAAATCTGTTTCTCTCTCCCCACCACTGTCTTACCTCTTATGTGGCTAGCTGGGGTTTTCTCATAGCAGGACAGCTTCTGGGTAAAGAGGGCTTCCGATTCCAAAAGTGTTCCAGGAACAGGCTACAGGAGCTATTCCCAAGGCCTGGGCTCAAGTAATGTGGCATGGTATGACTTTCTCTTGGTCAACACACCCCCACATTCTGCTCAGATTCAAAAAGAGAGGGCATAGTTCCATAGGTGGAAGAAGTGTCCAGGAATTTTTGATAATCTTTAATTTGCCACACCAAATTTCTGAGATCCTCTCACTTTTAGGGAATTACATTCCATTTCACTCATATGTTTACCCACCATGGATGAGCTATCTTTAAAGCATGTTTATCCTTGAGGTATAATTTCCTCAATTCTAATGCTAGGTTGTCTGTCTCATGACCAAGGTGAATGAGATTTAATCACTTATTAGGACATTCCCAATAGTTACATATCCATGTCTCATTTCCTAAAACTGTAAAAGTCTTAGTTATTCTGACAGCTGTGAAGTGATACCTCACTGTGATTTTGATTTTCATTTCCCTGATGACAAGTGACGGTGAGCACGTTTTTATGTGTCTTTCGGCCATCTGCATCTTTGGAAAAACGTCTATTCAGGTATTTACTCATCTTTTAATTGGATTTTTTTTTGGTGTGATTTGTATTTTTTTTATTTGGTTAACATATACTGTAATGTTAGAATATTAGTTTCCGGAGTAGAATTTAGTGATTCATCAATTACATATAATACTCATCGCAGCAAGTACCCTCCTTAATCTCCATCACCCATTTAGCCCATTCCTCTGCCTATCTCCCCTCCAAAAACCCTCAGTTTGTTTTCTATAGTTAAGAGTCTGTTTTATGGTTTGCCTCTCTTTTTTTCACCCTATGTTTATCTGTTTCATTTCTTAGATTCCACATATGAGTGAATCATATAGTCTTTGTCTTTCTCTGACTTATTTTGCTTAACATAATATAGTTTAGCTCCATACATGTCATTTCAAACAACAAGATTTAATTTTTTATGGCTCGGTAATACTCTATGTATAATATACCACAATTTATTTATTCATTCATTAGTCAATGAATGGGGCTTTTCCCATAATTTAGCTATTGATGATAATGCTGCTATAACCATTGGAATACATGTGTCCCTTCATATCAGTATTTTTTTTTATCCTTTGAGTAAATACCTAGTATGCAATTTCTGGATTGTAAGGTAGTTCTGCAGCTAATATTATCCTCAGTGGGGAAAAACTGAGAGTTTTTCCTCTGTGGCCAGGAATAAGACAGTGATGTCAATTCTCACAATTGTCATTTAACATAGTACTAGAAGGCCTAGCCTCAGCAATCAAACAACAAAAAGAAAAGCATCCAAATCAGCAAGGAAGAAGTCAAACTTTCACTATTCACAAACAACATGATACTCTGTGTAGAAAATCCAAAAAACTCCACAAAAAAAAAATTACTAGAAAAGATACATGAATTCAGTAAAGTTGCTGGATACAAAATCAATGTACAGAAATCTGTTGCTTTTCTATATACCAATAATGAAGAAGCAGAAAAAGAAATAAAGGAATCAATCTCATTTGCAATTATACCAAAACCCATAAGATATCTAGGAATAAACCTAACTAAAGAGATAAAAAATCCATACTCTGAAAACTATAGAACACTTCTGAAAGAAATTGAAGGTGATCAAAGACATGGAAAAACATTCCATGCTATGAATTGGAAGAACAAATATTGTTAAAACATGTATACTACCTAAAGCAATCTACAGATTTAATGCAATTCCTATCAAAATATCACCAGAATTTTTCACAGAGCCAGAACAAACAATCCTAAAATTTGTATAGAACCACAAAAACCCACAAATATCCAAAGCAATTTTGAAAAAGAAAAGCAAAGCTGGAGGCATCACAATCCAGGTTATATTACAGAGCTGTAGTGATCAAGATGTTATGATACTGGCACAAAAACAGACACAGATCCATGGAACAGAATAGAGAACCCAGAAATAGACCCACAACTATATAGTCAACTAATCTTCAACAACAGAGAAAAGAATATCCATTGAAAAAAAAGGCAATCTCTTCAACGAATGCTATTGGGAAAACTGGACAGCAACATTCAGAAGAATGAAACTGAACCATTTTATTAAACCATACATAAAAATAAATTCAAAATGAATTAAAGAGGGGTGCTTGGGTGGCACAGTTGGTTAAGCATCTGCCTTTGGTTCAGGCCATGATCTCAGAGTCCTGGAATTGAGCCCCACATTGGGCTCCCTGCTCAGTGAGGAGTCTGTTTCTCCCTCTCCCTGTGCCCATTCCTCTGCCCCCTGCCCCCCCCCGCCCCGACTCATGCTTGCTCTCTCTCTCAGATAAATAAAGAAAATATTTTTTAAAAATGGATTAAAGACCTAAATGTGGGACAGAAAACTATCAAAATCCTAGAGAACACAGTAAGCAACTCTTCAACATTGGCTATAGCAACTTCTTACTAGGCACATCACCAGAGGCAAGAAAAACAAAAGCAAAAATGAACTATTGAGATTTCATCAAGATAAAATCTTTGGCATAGTGAAGGAAGCAAACGATAAAACTGAAAGGCAACTGATGGAATGGGAGAAGATATTTGCAAATGACATATCGGATAAAGGGTTAGTATCTAAAATCTATAAAGAACTTACCAAACTCAACACCCAAAACCAAATAATCCAGTTAAGAAATGGGCAGAAGACATAAATAGACACTTTTCCAAAGAAGACATACAGCTGGCTAACAGACACGTGAAAAGATGCTCAACATCACGGATCATCAGGGAAATACAAATCAAAACTACAATGAGATACTACCTCGTACCTGTCAGATGGCTAAAATTAACAACACAGGAAACAACAGATGTTGGTGAGGATGCAGAGAAAGGGGAACCCTCTTACACTGTTGGTGGGAATGCAAATTGGTACAATCACTCTGGAAAACAGTATGGAGGTTCATCAAAGAGTTGTGTAAGTTCTTTATATATTTTGGATATTAACCCCTTATTGGATATATCATTTGTAAATATGTTTTACTTTTCAGTATATGGCCTTTTTGGTTTGTTAGTTATTTCCTTAACTGTGCAGAAGCCTTTTTATTTTGATGTAGTCCAAATCACTTATTTTTGCTTCAGTTTCTTTTGCCTCAGGAGACATATTTAGAAAAATGTTGCTACAGTTGATATCAGAGAAATTAGTACCTGAGTTCTCTTCTAGGATTTTTATGGTCTCACCTTTAGGTCTTTAATACATTTTGAGTTTATTTTTGTGTATGGTGTTAAAAGGTGGTCCAGTTTCATTCTTTTCATTCTATTTAGTTTTGCTAGAACTATTTATTGAAGAAACTGCCTTTTCCCCATTGTAAATTCTTGTCTCTTTTGTTGAAGACATGTAACTGTATGACTGTGGGTTTATGTCTGGGCTTTTTATTCTGTTCCATTGATATCACCTTGTACCTGTTAGAATGGCAAACATCAAAAAGACAAGAAATAACAAGTGTTGGGGAGCATGTGGAGAAAAAGGACCCCTTGTATGTTGTTGGTGGGAATGTGAATTGGTGCAGCCACTGTGGAAAACAACATGGAGATTCCTCAAAAAGTTGAAAATAGAAATACCATATAATTCAATAATTCCACTATTGGGAAATTCTCAAAGAAAATGAAGTTTGAAATGATACATACATCCTTATATTTATTGCAGCATCATTTACAATAGCTAGGAATGGAAGCAACATAAGTGGCCGTCAGTAGACAAATGTATAAAGAAAATGTGAGGTATTTATATATAATAGTATATATAAGTATATAATATATATAACAAAATATTACAGAGCCATAAAAATGATGAGAGTATGCCATTTGAGACAAGATGGATGGCCTGGATTATGCTAACTGAAATGAAAATAGACTGAAAAAAGCAAATACCATATGACTTCACTCATAAATGGAATATAAAAAAACAAATGATGGAACAAACAAAAAGCAGAATCAGACCTATAAATACACATAATAAACTGATAGTTGCCAGAGTGGAGGGAGGTGGGGGGTTCGGCAAAATGGATGAAGAGGAGTAGAAGATACAGGTTTCCAGTTATGGAATGAATAATCATGGAGATAAAAGGTAGAGAGCCTAACAAGTATTGTAACAGTGGTGTATCAGGACAGATGGTAGCTACAATTGTGGAAACCATAGCACAATGCATCATCTTGGGGAATCACTGAATTATACACCTGACACTAATGTGACATTTTCTGTCAACTATACTAAAAAAAAAAATAATCCTACAAAAGGTCTTCCCATTTCCTCAGGTTGGGATTGGAAGAGGGAGATATTTTATTGTGTTGTGGTAAGTCAACTTTCTTCAAAAAAGTGATTCTTCCAAATCAAGCCCCAATCTTCTATGTGTTTGTGTCCTGCTAATTTTAATTCTCGTTAAATCCTCCTACTACATATACTATATATATGTTTCATGGGTGTTAACTGAGTAAATGAGTGAATGAGAGAATACATAATATTGAAGGCATGCACATCTGTCTTTCTTAACAAAGATAGCATTAATTAACAGCACTCAATACTAAAGCTACTGTCTATGTCGATGTGGACACTCTGTCCTCAAGGGACTTTGACATTCATTGTTTCATAATACTAAGACACAGTAATTCAGGTGCAGTATGCTAAGTGCACGGATTCAAGAAATGGCAGCTGGTTTTGTTTTCTCTCCTATGATAAGACTTTAAATGGCAGCTCACTGCGATAATGAAGTCATTGTTAATTCTTACGTGGGAGCCCCTCAGGCAAATCTCTTTAAAGCACTAATTTCTGAGATAACTCAAATCAGACATCAAATTGTACTTTTCATAAAAATTCAATGTAACATCAAGCCAAAGGCAGGACAGATGTTGCCCTTATGAAATGATCAGTGGATTGCTTGCTAAAAGTTCATTTATAGGTACATCATTTTGTGTAACGTGCTTGTTAGTAATATTCAGAATGTCTGGCTAATGAGGCATTTCAGTAGTTTCCAGATCTGGGGCGGGGCCCTGGCACCTGTATTTCTAACAAGCTCTTTAGGGGAATTTGTTACATATCAATGTTTGAAAATTGATCTACCTGGTTCATATGCACACACATGTATACATATATTTGCATAACCACATACATGTATATATACATACACCTGTCCCCAAAACACAAAAAAGTAAAGAAGCCAAGAATTTGAGAAGTGGGATAGTAAGAAGGTTAAAAAGAGAAAGGAGGAAAAGAAAATTTCTAACTGGTTTGTTCTTCTGGCTTTAATTTCATTTTAGCTCCAGCACATTCTCCATTATGTTGGGAATAGTCACTCTTCTAAACCACAAATCTACTCATCATTTTTGGCTGAAAAAAACTTTTGACAGTTTCTTATTACATGTGGAACAAAGCCTAAATTACAGATCATGACTTTGAATGGGGACCCTCCCATTTTCTGAGACCCAAATTTTCTATGCCCTGCTTTGTATTTACTCTAGTCATTCTTGGCTACTTTTCCACTTGTTACATAAGCCTCTTATTTCCACATTTCCATGCCTTGCTTTAAGCTTTCTTCCTTAAATGCTCTTCTTTCAATGCAGATTAAGAGGTATTCATACTTTAATACTAAGCTAAGTCTCAAGTTACTGACCTTTCCTGACACTATCTAATATTTTAAGAGAAGATTAAGAGAATCTGTCTTCCAAGTCAATACTTGCAGGACTACATTTTGAGGCAAGGTCATCATTCCAGGGGATTACTAGAAGGCACCATTATTGAAAATTATGTGGCTTATGGAAGCCACACTGGGATTTTTTTTTTAACTTTCAGATTTGCTAACGGTAATATCTTCCTTAAATATGTACAGGACAGATACTTAAAAAAAAAATATTTCCTTATTTGAGAAGTGGGTGAGGGCAGAAAGATAGGGAGAGAGAATATCAAGCAAACTCCACACTGAGCACAGAGCCCATCATGGGGCTTAATCTCAAAATCCTGAGATCATGATTTGAGCTTAACCAACTGAGCCACCAGGCACCCCAGGACAGATACTTTTCATTCCTACTTTATGATGGAGACTTTTAGGGCCGAGAGTGTACATCCAAGTTTTAAAAAGGTTAATGTTCTATTTTGTCTGGGAAAAAAATCATGTATTAGTTCTGCACCCATTTAAACACCTGCATGTATTTTCAATGCTGATAAAGGAAAATCAGGATTTTCTAGTTTTTTTACCAACATCTCATGATAAAAATTGTGAAACATACAGATAAGTTGAAAGAATTATATAGTGGACACCCATATCCCTACTATAATTGTTAACGTTTTGCTCTGTTTGCTTTGTCACATTACCTCTTCTTCCATCTGTTCATCCATTGATCCATCTTACTTTCCATGAATCTCAGAGTGAGTTGCAAACAGTACACTTCAGATCCTTTCCTTTGTTAATGCAGAATGTTAAGACTTCCAAGTGAAAGCTTAGCAATTCAAGCATATGTGCTCCCTTCCATCAATAACATGTAATATCTACACTATAATCTTAAACTGCATGTGGTTTGTTTTCTGTCAAAGCATGGTTAAACTAATATTTGGGCAAACACACCTATTTCTCTGGTGCCTCACAAAATTCTGTCAGGTCACGTCACCAGAATGCAAAACATTTTTAATACTGATAGCTTACATATTGGAGAAATTCTGTGAGAAAAGTGATTTGATACTATGCTATTACTGCTTACATGAAGTTACTATGAAAATTTTGCTGGATAGCATATGGGGTTTTTTTTCCAGCTTATATAGATCTATGGATAATGACAATTTCCTTAATACGACTACTATCCTTAAAGTATAAGTCAAATGATAAAGCCTGGTTTGAATGAATGAGCAATGAATGTTTAGAGATCTAGTCCTTGAAATTACTGAATTGCTCAGTGGAGGAGAGACAACAAGACCCAGAAATAAAAGGTGGGGGAGGGTTGGAAGATTGATGAATCAAACGCTTGAATATTATTTACCTCAGTGAAATTAACAACCAGATGCACCAAGCCTGGAAATCGTTAAAAATTAGGACCTCTTGGGAGCTGGACTGAACAGGAGAAGTTTGTGGAAACTGGTGATTTCCACCAGAACAATAAAAAGATAATGATAATAACAGGATTTTTGTGCTTATATGTGCCAAGAACTCTTTTAAGTTCTTCACTTTTATACTACATCACAGTTTTACATTTACTTGATTTTCTTTTAATCTTTATAAAAGTTCTATGAGGTAGATGTTGTTACCATCATTTTGCAGATGTGAAAACTGAGTCTCAAAGGAAGACTTGATTTTTTTAAATCGATAAGTGTGTTCTGAAGTTCATGTTCCTCACATGGCATCTTGATAACACCTGTGAAAGATAAAGATATCCATGAGATATTAGATATTTTTAGCCTTTTGTAGCAGGAAAACTTTCTCATTTTAAAAAATCTTGTAAGCTTTTTTTTTTAATCAGATAATAAAACCCATGTAAGACCTTGTGTAAAGCCCTCTTCTCTGTTTTGTTTTAGAAGCTCAGACAGCAGTATATTGCTCAAATACTGTAATTATTCCACTCTTGTTTTGGTTTCTGATCTCACTTTTATCTTTACCCTCTGTGCACATAGTCAAAATATCCAAAGTAAATAAGCAAGTACACAGACAAATGTGACAATAAATTATTCCTTTAGTTACTCATTTGCTTCTATTCTGATGATTTTATTTAAAATTCTACACCTTTCATAATTTTTGGCATTGTTATGACTTCTTTAAGAATGCTCCCTGAGGATTCAAAATAGTCATCAAGCCATTCACTAATAAAAATTCATGTAGCGCTGAAAATGCAACATGAAAATCGTTACTCAGGGTACATTAAAATTGATATATCATTTGTTTTTCACTAATGAGAGATTTGCAGTACTGGTGGATTCTGGGTAGAAAATCTGATACAGAGTCGGCACCTGCCTTTCTGAAGATGTAAAGAGATCATGGGTCTTACATTCTTTCTCTGGAATAGTGCTTCCTTGTGTAGATTACCCTGTATCATATTCTGACCATATCCTTTTTGATCATTCCCCCCTCTTGAATGAATTTGTTCCTCAGCATTCTAATGGACTTCTATACCCCCAAAAGGATTATTAAGATGCGATTCTGGTCACATAGCACTAGACCTCTGAACAAAAGCTGTCATGAAAGAGCACTGGGAACCTTCCAAGTGGGATCCACAGACATAACGATGACTTAACTTTTTATCTCTGGTGTCAGGTAACTCTCATTTCAAAAGGGATCCATGTGTTAAAATAGACTTAAAAAACATCTTTTTAAGTAGTATAGCCTTAAAATATATATCCTCCTCTTCTCTCCTAGGATTGATGGGTTTTTCAGTCTCTGGAACCAAGGTGAGCTAAGAAAATGCCCGTATTCAAGCTAAAACAAAACAAACAAACAAAAACCTGCCAAAGAACATACAGTTGCAGCCTGAATCTATCTCAAAATAATCAAAGGAGAAACTCCCCTATTATTGCTACAATTCCAGCTCCCGGCGGAGTTGAAATATAAGATGTGAGCAACTGTGCCTGATTTCATGGGGTGTTTGTATCTCAGCTAGAAATATCATGCTGCTGTTCCTAACATAATAAAAAGAGAGGATCTTAGGATTGGAAATATAAAAGCAAGCAAACAAAAAAGAGTTTGAGATGATGTTACTATTAAAGCAATCAATGAATGGATGTATCAGATGGTATTAAGTGTTAAAATAGACAAGAGACAACATCTGAATTATATTTAAAAGGCAAAAAAGACTTGACTTGGCTGTGGTGTAGAGAAGATATGGAGTGTTGTAGAACAAAAGCAGAGCGATCAATGAGGTGGTTATTACAACTGACCAGATATCAGATTGTAGTGGGGTAGATTATGGTGGAGGAAGTGAAATCGGAGAGAAGTATGTACCTGTAGTGCATACTGTGGACCTAAATAAAGCCTAAAAAGATGAACCAATAGATTATATGGGTGATGGAATTATGGATTGTGAAAGGTTGGAATTAGGGATGACCTTTAGGTTTTTGGGTCGAGCAACCAGATGATGGTGGTAACATTCACTGAGTTGGTAAACTTGAGATTGGAACAAGTTTGGGGTTACACATAGGAGCTTTCATTTTAGATACAATAAATATACTATTGATTCCCAAGTGGCATATGAAAAAGAACTTGGGAAGCTAAAAGAAAAAGAGCTATTCCAATCTAAAAGACAAGAAATAGGTAATACACATGTAGAAGCATGCATAAGATAGAACAAGAAAATGCATGAATTAGGTTTCCCCTTACATGTCTAACAGCAGCTCCTGTGTTTTAAGTTAAATCCAAAGTCCTGATTAAGTTTGCAAACATCAGATAGTGATCACTCCTTGGAAAATTTGATGCTTTAGTTTATCATTAACAGTTTGAAGAAGAAAACATTTTATTGAAGTAGACTTTCAAAACATAAATAATTTTATTTGTCCACAAAAGAATGAAAGAAATTTCTGAATTTCTCGATGTAAAGGATACAAATTACAATTACTATTGACTTGTATTTTTCTCCACCTTTATTAACATTGTTCATTATAAAGGCAAAATATTTGTAGAATGAATGACCATTTTCATATCTTGTGTATTCAAATAGGCTGTTAGCTCCTGACAAGATATGTTATACTTCTTGGAATCCATCTAGTAATTAGGAACATAGCATAATAAAAAAGAATTAGGTTTTGGATTATAGAAGATATGGATGTGAATATCAGTGTTACTGCTTATCCTTTGTTTTACTTTGAGAAAGTTACTTAGCCTTGATAAATTTATATTTTTTCATCTGTAAACTGTACTAATAATACCTGTTTCACATGTTTGCTGTGGAGATTAAATAAGAAACATTTAGCAAAAGCCTAACACAGTTCTTGGCATATATTGAAGTACTTAGTCAATGTTGATTTCCTTTCCCTAAGCATGGTTTTATGGACAGACTCAATAAATATTTGTCAAATGAATGAATGACATTATCTTTAGAATATCATTACCATTAATACCTAATGGGCCTTGCATTTTGGGTCAAAAGGACGCTCTTCCAACCCTTTCATATTTGGTGTTAATAGCCATATAGTGTCACAGATCACAAAACCATACTTAATGTTTGTTGCTATTATCAATCAGGACAGCTGAACACAGCCCACAGAATATAATTGAGTCAGATTAATTTTAATAACTGAAAGTGAACATTAGCATTCGTGGGAATGGGAATAAAATTGTCCCCATCACAAGTTAAATTACTGCTGCTGTTCATAAATTTTAAAACAGCTGACTCTGAATTTCCACCTGCATCTTTTAAAATGATCTTTCTATCTTCCCATTATTTTTTTAATAGACACTTAGGCAGAATTCATTTCAGTTGTACTTGGAGTAAAACTAGATAGTAGCTGGGGGAAAAAAGAACCACCCTGTTTCTTACTGAACTACTTATACCAATATTACGTATACCTTAAGTGAGAAATTAGGGGGTGCTAAAAATCATTTTCCTCAAATTTTGTTTTGCCTTTGTATTTTGAATGATTATTCTTTTCTTAAAATATTGATTTATAGGAACCCTGACTACTAAGTATTATGTCATAATGCATGTACATTATTAAACTCTAGGTTCTGGGCAGAAATTTAGTAACTACTTATTAATAAATAACTAGATTTTCTAAGTTTTTTCTAGCTTCCAGAGAAGTCCTTCTGCTCTAACTTCTAATCAGCCAAAGGCATTAAACTCTTCTGCTAACATTCATTATCTGTAGAGGTCTGTAGATTCTTCTTTACTCTACCATTGAGTTTAGGAAACTGGAGTTTATATTTTAAAACCTCGTCCTCCAAAAAAATCACATGTATTTGAGCCATGTATACCAGGGGGGAAAAGGCTACTCAGTTCTACCAAGGATCAGAGTCACAGCACTAGGTTCTGAGTATTAAAAAAGCACTTCAGCCTTTCTCTCCAGTCTGGTGTAAAATAGCCGGCTTTATTGGAGAAGGTCAACATATCAAGGATGCATTCCTAAGAATAAGTGAAAAAATAATCTAAAAAATGCAGGCTAAATCATTTGCAACAACGTGGATGGATCTAGAGGGTATAACGCTGAGAGAAATAAGTCAATCAGAGAAATATAAATACCATATTTCACTCATTTCTTAAATGTGGAATTTAAGAAACAAAACAAATAACAAAGAGAAAAAGAGACAAATCAAAAATAGACACTTAACTCTAAAGAGCAAACTGAAGGCTACCAGAGGGGACACAGGTGAGGGGGAGGGATGGGTGAAATAGGTGAAGGGGATTAAGGTACATGCATCATGATGAGCACTGAGTCATGTAGACAATTATTGAATCACTACACTGCACACCTGAAACTCATATAGCACTGTATATTAAGTACACTGGAATTTTAAAAAATGTAGAAATACAAAGTCATTAAAAAAAAGGTAGGCTAAATTAAAAATATGTAAAGTGCAGGAAAACACTCTTAGGAAGGATGGCTTTACTACACACAAGAATTTTACATGGTTCATTTGAGATAAAGAAAGTAAAACTGGTCAGATGCTAGGGACTGTGCATACCAACAGGTTAGCTAAGGCTATATAAGACTTACCTCTTTCTAGGAGGGGTGATAAATAATGAGGAGAGCAGTAAAGAAACTGTCTACTTCTTGAAACTTGGCCCTAGATCATCTAAGATGAGAATTTGTTTTCATTTGTTTTATAATGACACAGGAAATTATAATTAAAGAGTTGACCCTGCTTCTGTTCTGAAACTTAGGCAAGTACATTCATTCATCAAAGAGAGAGAGAGGGCTTATTTAATGTGTTTTTAAGATATTAATAGGCAAAAGAGGTAAGCCTATATTTACTTTAGCACATGTCAGAATTGGGGGAAAATACCTCTCATTATCCTTTATTTATAATACAAGTCATAGAAAAATAGATACTTTTTTTAGCTTAAAGGAAAAAAAATATACATGTGATCAAAAGTAATAAAAATTAAATTTAAAAAATCTATATGCAGTCAATACCATGCTTATGGAAGGATAAGTAGACTGTTTCTTTATAGTTAGAAGCATGGGGGATCCCTGGGTGGCGCAGCGGTTTAGTGCCTGCCTTTGGCCCAGGGCGCCATCCTGGAGACCCCGGATCAAATCCCACGTCAGGCTCCCGGTGCATGGAGCCTGCTTCTCCCTCTGCCTGTGTCTCTGCCTCTCTCTCTCTCTCTCTCTCTGTTGACTATCATAAATAAATAAAAATTAATAAAAAAAAAAAAAAAAGAAGCACGGGCCTTGGAACTGGGCTGTCCTGAATTAAATCCAGTTCTGCCGTTCATTAGCTGTGTGATCTTGGACAAGACTCTTCACCTTTTTATATTGATTTCCTCTCCTGGGAATAGTAATGTTAACTATCTCACAAGGTTGTTGCAGAGATTAACTGAGTAATCCACATAAAGCATGTAGAACAACACCTGTCATATTTATTAACTACTATATGTTAGCCATTTTCTTTTTTAAAAAAATATTTTATTTATTTATTCATGATATATATATATATATGTATATATATATATATATAGAGAGAGAGAGAGAGAGGCATATATATATATATGGAGAGAGGCAGAGACATAGGCAGAGGGAGAAGCAGGCTCCCTGTGAAGAGCCCAATGAAGGACTCATCCTGACCCTGGGATCAAGCCCTGAGCCAAAGGCAGAAGCTCAACCACTGAGCCATCCAGGCATTCCTATGTTAGCCATTTTCATTCTTGAAATTAAAACATGAATACCTATCAGTAACAGTAATATTTGGTGTATATTAAAAATACCGGACATTGCAATAACATTAGAAAATAAAAACACAAATTCTCAGTAAGTTTGAAAAAGCAAAATTACCATTGTACTCAGGTTATATTATTGTTCATCTGTGGAGATAAAAAAGAAGAATCAACTGAAAATCACTGTAAAAATGAAAAGTTTAAACAACAGATGAGACAAATAGCAAGATGATATATTTAAGTCTAATCAAATGTAAATGGCTTTAACATTTGGATTAATGGAAAAGATTGTAAGACTGGATAAAAAGGTCAAGATCAAACTATTTGCAGTCTATAGGATCACCTGTTTTCAATAAACGACAGAGATTGAAAGAAGATTAATAGATGCAAAAAAAGAAAGAAAGAAAGAAAGAAAGCATTCCAGGGACACCTGGGTGGCTCAGTGATTGAGCTTCTCCCTTTGCCTTGGGCTAAGATTCCAGGATCCTGGGATGGAGTCCCACACTGGGCTCCCTACGGGGAGCCTGCTTCTCCCTATGCCTGTGTCTCTGCGAATCTGTGTCTCATAAAATCTTTAAAAAAAAAAAAAAAAGCATTCCATGATGATACTAAAAAATAAAAGCCGGAGTGGCTATATTAGTATCAAAGTAGATTTTAGACAAAGGGATAGTACCTGAAATAAAAAGCATCATTTCATGATGGGAAAGTGACCAATTAATTAAGAGGATATAACAATCTTAAATATGTATGCACCTAAGAACAGAATTTTAAAGTGCATAAACTAAAAATTAGTAGAAGCGAAAAGAGAAACTTAAAATTAGCAAGTACTGTTGGAGATTGCAACATTCCTCTTTCTTTCAGTATTTTTTTTTAAGATTTTATTTATTTATGAGAGACACACACAGAGAGAGGCAAAGACACAGGCAGAAAGAGAAGCAGGCTCTGTTCAGGGAGCCCGATGTGGGACCTGATCCCACAGCTCCAGGAACATGCCCTGAGCCAAAGGCAGGTGCTCAACCGCTGAGCCACCCAGGCTGCCTCTTTCAGTAAGTAATTAAAAAAAAAAAATAGGAAGAACACTAATAAGAATATAGATGGTTTAAATAACTCAAGTTAAAATAAAAATTAGTAAAAGGAACAATATCTGCAAAAATTCCAAATATCTGAAAATTTGAACAAGTCACTTCTAAATAGCTCAAAGGACAACATGTGTACACACAACACAAATAAAATTAAAAATTATTTTGAACTGATTGAAACTGATTCTGTTCCTGGCCATTGGCGTTCCTGGCCTCAGGCCCTCAGACCTGGGTTGGGACAATTGTACTGGCTTTCCTGGGCCTCCAATTTAAAGTTGGCCAATAATATAACTTCTTAGTCTCTATAATCACATGAAAAAATCACTGATAATAAACTTCTTTCTATCTCTTTCTCACTCTCTCTGTCTCTCCCTCTCTATATATCCTATTGGTTTTAATTATCTGGAGAAGCTTGACTAAAATGACCTCCATTTATTAAATTGGCAAAGGTCAAGAAGTTTGATACATTCATTGTTATCAAGATTATAGAAAAATTGGTACTCTCATACATTTCTAATGGGCCTATATATTAATACCTTTAGGAAATCAGCATGTGAATGTGTTCCCAAATGTAAAATTACATATTTTCAATTCCAGAATTCCTCTTCTAGAAATTTGTCTTCATTAAGAAAGGGCATAAACTTAACAGGTATAAAAATATTGATAATAGCATTACATTTTTAAAACGATTTATTTGTTTGTTTATTTATTTATTTATTTATTTATTTATTTATTTATTTATTTATTTGATAGAGGAAGGGAGAGGGGCAGAGAGAGAGAGACAATCTCAAGCAGACTCCTACTGAGCATGGAGCCTGATGCGGGGCTTGATCTCATGACCCTGAGATCATGACCTGAGTTGAAATCACAAGTGGGTTGCTTCACTGACTGAGCCACCCAAGTGCCCTTGACATTTCTTTTAGTAGAAAGTAGCATTAAGGGATCTCTGGGTGGCACAGTGGTTTGGCACCTGCCTTTGGCCTGGGGCATGATCCTGGAGACCTGGGATCGAATCCCACGTCGGGCTTCTGGTGCATGGAGCCTGCTTCTCCCTCTGCCTGTGTCTCTGCCTCTCTCTCTCTCTCTCTCTCTCATAAATAAATAAAAAATTAAAAAAAAAGAAAGTAGCATTAAGTATTTTTAAAAATAAATTCTGATTTACTTATGATAGGGAGACTGTAATAACAATAATGTCATTTGAATAATAGGAATAAAAAGCATTATTATGGCATTTACTGTCAGTCATTTCCCCATTGAAATGATTATGTAGCTCTGTGCTTATTGACATAGAAATATATTTATATCCATTTTATATTCAAAGCAGGAAAGCCTACAAAACTGTATAGTATAAGCCAATTTTTCTAAGTAGGTAGGCATTCTACTTACTTGAATATAGTATGGTATATTCATAGAATAATTCCTGGGGGCTTATTAGGGTGAGTATGAGTCTTGATTCACCTGGCATGGTCTAAGAGTAGTTATTAATACATCCTGCATTCTAAGAAGGTCCTAGTTTGCTTACACATAATATAGCCATGCTAGTTTTGTGTGATTTTTTTCACTTTCTTAATTATTTACATCTGTATTCAATTAAGTCTTGAAATGAGCATATATCTTATAAATCAGGCATAGGAGAAACAATGATGACCCTATTTAAATGTGGGGGAGTCCCCAAAATAAGAGTAAACCCATTTCTAAAAGGTGTTTTGTAAAGAAAACTGCTTTTCCGTGAAAGGTGTAAAAGAGTCAGTTCCCATAGATAGAAAGTAAGATGATAAAAATCTCTAAAAGTTGAAGAGGATCTGCAAAGAGCAGTTGCATATTCAATAGGCAATAAATGTTCTAAGAGGAGGAAGAGAATGGAGAGATATGAGACATGGAGAAAGTCACTAATGTGATTCTTTCTTGGTTAAAGGACATCATGGGAGGTTACTACTGTGTTGGTGACAATGTGTGCTTTCCCCTACCCCCCCACTATCTGGATTTATCATGAAAGAGAGGTTTACAGAGAACTGGAACAAAAATCTCTTACTAGTATGATGGGAATGGTGGCAGGATCAGGGGTTCCGAATTGGCGTGGAAGGCTTCAATTAATTAAGACTTAGCTTGAAGAGTTAGCATTGCCTCATGATGCAACAGAGAGGCCTGGACTGGGGAGAGGGATTGTTCTTACTCCTTGGAATTGAAGTTTGAATCAGCATCACTCGGAAGATTTCTGACCTTAAGAAAAGACTCATGATAAAGTTAAACCAAATCCTTAGAGAATGCCAGACTTATTTTAGCAGGAGCTGATATTGTTGAAGTTTGGATTATTAAGTACACCAGCACATGCTCAAATTGACCCCCCAAATGTCAGCTGGGATAAATCTGTAACACCTAAGTAAGTTTATCTAGCCCCCTGTCACCCTATTGCCAACATTCTATGATTTGTGGAGAGTCCAAAGCTCACCCCATGAAGGCTGCAAATTCCGAGGGGAATTCTCTTATCAAGTTCACCCTTGATCTGAGTTCTGCTTCTGTTCACTGTCCTATGCATGTGCCATTCCTCACAGAAGTCTGTAAATAGAATTTAGTCCTTTTCTTTATTACACACACACACACACACACACACACACACACACACACTGCTCACCCACCTCTTATTGAAGAAATTTGTGGGTGCAGCTGACTTTACTGAAAATCTGGGACTAAGGAGAAGTTTACAACCATGCAAACATTCTTCACTGATTATTAGACCCTCTGCATTTTCAAGTGTCTTAGCCGTTGCTGCAGATCCAGCATTTGCTTTTTGCATCTGTGCAGCTCACCTCTACCTGTCTTTCTCTCTTTGCATCTTTTATCCTCTGTTTCTTTTTTCTCAGACATAAAAACAAATGTTTCCTGTGCTCTTCTATGGAGAAAGTTAGCTTTCACACAGGCTTAGTTTTGGGCTCTTTTTATGGATTTAAGCCTTAAAATTACTCTGGTCTAATTAAATTCGTAGACAATATGTCTTCTTCTCCATTACCCGTCTGCATGAGGTGATTTTGTTTTACAGTTTTAATTGTATTTCTCAATTTGCTACCAATTCACAGAAGTTTTACATTTTTTTATGGTGGGCAGTTAAATAATTCATACTTCATTTTAATAAATAGCCCATTATAATAGTCATTCATTGAAAAGGGAAGAATGTTTTCATCTTATCTCCAGGAGTCAGTCATGTTTGGAGTAAATTGAAGCATTTTTATTATATTTAAAAAACTCAAAGCAATATTCTTTATCTGGTGGTATAGAGCCAAGTTACCGGCATTGGAGAAAGTTTGGGTAAGTAATGTAAGTAACTAACATATGTTGAATCCCAGAAAACTGGCTAGAGTTCCTTACAATATTATGCTTGTCTTTTTATTTATGCATTAATTGAATTTATGAAAAGTAGAAGAAAAAAAAGGAGAAGGAAGCTAGGAAAATACTCAAATCTAAACATATATTCTCACGAGAAATAAAAATATTAAGTAGAATCAGTGGCATACTAGATTGGTAAAATGTGAGGTCAAAGTTTTCATTTTTGCTTTTTTACCACATTTACTTATTGAAGTGATAAATACACAGATTTGGGGAGAAGTAAGTGCATAGAAATAGGTATTCCCCAAAACAGTCCAACAAAAGTTTGAGATGGTGATCAGTTCAGATGCAGGATTAAACTATTGGCTCTTTTATTCTCCATTTTTTTTTTCTGTCATAGAAATTCCAGCATAGGAAGTCCTTTCCATGTTCGGTTGCTCTAGATTTCACACATCGCTGGCAGCTCTGTCAAATATCACTGTGCCTGGGCTTTTTTTCTATGTTGACAATGATCATTTCACTTTTTCCAGTGGTTCTTCATCTGAAGGCTTTGTCATAGCATTAACTGAGGTTTTTCTAGACAAGAATTTATTTAAAAGTAAAATAGTAGTAACAACTATAAATCTTCAGAAACACAAGAATTCAGAATGTGCGGTGATTTGATGGCATAAACCAGCTGAGAAGAGAATGCTTTCTATTAATGGCCACATGTTCCTACTCAAAATGGTGCTTCTTGGGTCTCTTTCACTATCAATGGAACCTTGCCACCAGTTTACTATCTCCAAAACTTTGGGATGCATTTTTTCCCTCATATCAATATGTATACATTTTAACTTATTTATTTGTCACTGTAGTCCCCAAATACATAAATTGATTACAAGTATGTTAGTTCACCCCAAATTGGAAGGTGGGTGTAGTTTACTGAATTCTTTCCACTGAGCTTCAGAAGTAGAGGCTGTCTTCACAACAAATTCTTTTATTTTTTCCCCAAAAGTATAATTTCTGAGACTTTAATTATTATTTGCCTATGTTTCTCCAATGCTTTTTATGAATGGAGATTCCAAATAGTGCATCTGGATGGAGCTAATGCTACACGTGTGTATTCATCTCAATATCATGATAGCATGCCTTGCAAGTTTCCTGTTTTGTTAACTCACATTTGCAGACAATTAGATCTGTTAGGAATGGAGAACAGTTGGAATACAGAACAGTCTGATTTTGTCATGTGGTTCATTTTCCTCCTTTCCAGTCATTTAGTCCATTCATCCACCTGGACATGATATGGTATTGGGCATCATATCATATGATCTAGGCTCACTTGGTGTGGCAGGTTGGGTTCCTCAGAAGCGGACTCTGAGATTCAGATTCACGACCAAGATGCTTATTAACAAGTGTTCTGAGGATATAACAGTGGGGAGAGAAAGGGAGCAGGATTGGGCAGAAGAAACTGTGATGCTATCCTCAGGCAGAACTCAGTAGACCACATGGTGGGGCTCTGGAGCATGGGATGGCTCTTCAAAGTTGTCTCAAATTGAGTCAAGATTCAGGCCCTTCTACACACATAAAGATTAGTCATTGTATAGAGACATTCCCTGGATGGAAGCCAGTTGTCCCAGGCAGCTTTTTTCACCTGAGGCAGTCTTCTAGGATGAATGGCAGCTGAGGGTCATCTTTAGACAGACCCACAAGTGCTGGGAGGAAAATTTTTGTGTTCCTGAAGATCTGGGTAGCACATCACAGTACGCATTATACATGTTAACGGTCACTCAACTTACAAGGTTCTCTAGACCAATGGATTAGAAACTTTTTTTTAAAGAAACATTACTTTTTGTTCCAAGCAATCACCTACACAAAATCTTTCTATAGAGAAGAGACAAGAACTGCTGCTTTCCCAGGGTGTCCAAGAAATGATTCCTAAGATACCTCTACAGTTACTTAGACACCCAGAGTTTCTTGAGATACATTTCAAAACCTACTAGATAGTTGAAAACTTAGCTTAATTAGAATCAGCTGAAGAACTTATAAAAAAAAGTGAAACCACACATGTGGATTCTTGGGCTTCCTAGAGACTCTGGTTTGGTAGGTCTAGGATTAGGCATAGAATATAAATGCATAAACACACAGACACATTACCCATGTGATTCTGAAATGGTGCTCTTGGATAAGAGCTTTTGTTAAAACCTTATTTTTTATTAGAATAAAAAAATATGTATGGGTTTCTATTTATTATTTGAAAATGATAAAGGCTAGGGTAGATAGATTGGGAGGTGAGCAGCAGTAGGATCCCTGCTGTGCTGTAATCTTCTTCTGTTCTTAATCTTCTTTCCTTAGCTAAATGTTGTTGAAGCTTATGGATTTGTGTTATTCCTCAAAAGTAACTTGATTACTCCCTTTCTAGGTGCTTACTTTATTGACTCATTTGGTTAGGTATTAGGGAAAGGAAATTCTGAGATGACTCAGCCTACCATCTTTTTTTTTAAGATTTTATTTATTTATTTATTTATTTATTTATTTATTTATTTATTTATTTATTCATTCATTCATTCATTCAATCATACATTCATTTGAGACACAGAGAGAGAGGCGGAGACACAAGGCAGAGGGAGAAGCAGGCTCCTTGCAGGGAGCCCAATGTGAGACTCAATCCCAGGACTCCAGGATCTCGCACTGAGCTGAAGGCAGACGCTCAACCACTGAGACACCCAGGTGCCCCTCAGCCTACCATCTTTGCATTGACTTTCCTGGTACGTGCATCTCCAAATATATGTGGCAGACCCATCTCCAAATATATATGGCAGAACCAAATGTCTCCAAAGTGACACTCTCCACCAGCAGTTTATGAGTGATCCTGTTACTCTACATTCCAGTTAGCACTTGATGTTGTTTATTTATTTATGAAATAAATATTTGTTGACTACCTACTGTGTGCCAATCATCATTCTAAGTGTTTGGGATAGATCAGCAAACAAAACAAGACATGCTAGCAGTTAGCTAATAATAGACAATACAGCATGATACATAATCAATTGTATTGGATGTTAGAAGATGATGAGTACAGTGAAATAAAGGACAAAGAGAGCAAAGTAAGATCAAGAGTGGGATAGAGGGAGGAATTGAGACGGTAATTTTAAATAGAGGAGTTCAGAGCAGTCTTTCTGAGAAGGTGACACTTGAACAGATTCGAGAAGCGACAAGGGAGTTAACCACGTAGTTATCTGGGAGAAGTCTGTTCCTGCCAAAACTGGGTTCCTCAGTTAGGGCACTGTTGACATTCTGGGTTGGATAATTCTGTGTTGTGGGGGCTGTCCTATGCTTTGTAGGATGTTCAGCAGCATCCCTACCTCTACGCAGTAGATGCTGCTAATTGTATCCTCCCCTCCGGTTCTTGCAACCAAGAATGATCCACACATTTGGCAATTTGGATCATTTGGTGTTGAGGCCAAAATCACCCTGATTGAGAACTATTAGTATAAACTACAAATATAGTTTTGTCTTTCTCTATATGGGTCCTAATTGTCTCAGCTACCTATTATAAGGTCTGTCTTCCTGCTGAATTGTAAAATGCTGCTTTGTCAAACAGAAAGTTTTCATAATTTTGGGGGGTCAGAGTCTATCACTCTCTTATGTTTCTAAGGTATATTTATCTTTGAATAAACATTCTCTTAATTACTGTCTTGATATCTGATAGGGTGAGTTCTTCCTCCTCATTCTTATTTGAAATTAACTTAACCATTCTTTGCTATATACCCTGTTCCATATGCAATTTCAGACCAGCTTGTCACAGTCTATAAAAAACTGTGATGGGATTATGATAGGAATTCATTAAATTTATAGATTAATTTAAAGGGAATTGACACCTTTATGAAATTGATTCTTCCCATCCATGACCAAAAGTATCTCTCTCCATTTATTTAGGGCTTTTTTATGTCCTTCAATAAAGATATTATTCATTTTCTTCATATAGGGCTTGGACCTTTCCTGATAGATTTATTCCTGGCTATGTGATAGGTTCTGTTGCTAATGGAATGGTGTCTTTAAAAACAATTATTACATTTTCTTGATTGCTGTTTCTAGTGCATTGGGTTGTAATTAATTTTTGTATCTTCAATATAACAATCTTGCTTATTATTTCTGGCAGTTTCCTGCAGATTATGCTTAATAGTCCAAGAGGACAATCATATGTGGATAACAAAGGGAAAAAAATTTCCTTTCCAATCCTTTTACCACTAATTGCCTTTTGTTGTCTTTTTGCTTTGAATAGCAGTATGGCAGAGATTTTTCATTCTGTTCATCATCTTAAAGTGATTGATTCTAATATTTTACCTGAAGTGCAGTCTTGTACTTGGTTGATAACCTTTATCAGGTTAAGGATGATCCCTTCCATTTTCAGTTCACTATGAGTTTTCTCTCTCATAAGTATTAAATTTTAAACAATATTTTCTTGCATCTACTGAGATGATCATATGATTTTTCTCCTTTAATGAATGAATGGAGTAATTGCATTCACAGATTTTCTGAAGTTAACCATTCTTACATTCCTGGTACAAACCCTAATTCATGCTATCTGGAAAGAACAATTCCACTCTGCAATAAGAGGTTATCTGTTCCATTTCTAGAGACCTCATCTCTAGAAGAAGTTGCCTACAGAGGCAGATCCAGGTTTATAGAGACCTGAAACTATTCAGTTTGGAGTCTGTTTATAAGAATAAGCACTCAGATTTATGAACACAAATTAGCTATAAAAGTGAATACCTTTTTAAAACTGAACAAAACAAATTACAAATGTTATAAAGCTGATGAATATCATAAGTATCTCCAAATTTAGAAAGGTAACTTAACAGTTCATGAATTGCTTGATGATACACCACTGTAATACTGTTTCATTTTGTTTTTTTCTTTTTAGGTGACTTTTGGCCACATAATCTTGAAACCAATTCTTTATGGGACAGTGATTTTAATTTTTAAATATTTTCTATGTAGATTCTGGATAAAGTATTTGATCTTTCCTTTAGCATGAACAATCAACACTAGTTTTTAAAAATATTGAGTATTCGTAAAATGTGAAAATTCCCATGCATATATCCTGCTTTGTATTTCTGCAAACTATCTGCCCACCATAAATGCCAGAATTCTGATAAGTTCTATTTTGTGTGATTTGCATAAAAGTATATCAGTTACATTTATAAGTGTATAACCTGCTTTATTAGTATACTCATGACAGAGGAAAATTTCTTCTTTGAATAGACATTTTATGAAACAAATCTTCTGCTTACAATTTTACATGTGTGAGATCTGGAAGAAATTTCCAGAAACTAGCTTTTAGCTCCACAAAATTCAAACTTGGTTTCTTTTCCATTGCTCACACATGACCATTACTGAGATCTGAAGGATACCTTGAGATTGTGATAACACCTCTGGCTCTGTACTTTCACATAATTATTAGCTTCATGGTTAACCCACCATGGTAGGGACCACATATTAAAAATTCCGTAGAAAGAAAAACAACAGAAAATATAATGTATGGCATTAGTAAACTCGCATGACATCTTTCACAGTGTGTTCCCCTTGCAGCCTTGTGAAGTGAGGACATACACTCAACTTTTCACAGAACATTTACTTCCACATTGCTAATTAAAATAAGATGCTCATCAATCCTGTTTCTGACAGAGAGCTTGCTCACTGAGACAAAGACAAGGAAAATTAACTTTAAGAAAATGTTGATAATTAAGCTTTAACTTTCCTTCCCATTCTGAAAGTTTGCTTTCTTTTCCTACAGATAGAAGTGTATTTTTTCCAACTTTTTCCAAATACCCACCAATACCCACCAATATTTGATATTAGTGAAATAGTTCACTAAATAGTCTTTCATGTGATGATTCTCCATTTCCTTATAGATGGGTGACAGATAACACTTCTGAAGTGTTTTGGTCTTCAAACTCTTAATTCACATTTGTTTTTATAATGAAATCTTCAGAAATTTTGAATAGATGTTCTTGAACTTGACCATCATTGGCAAACAGTTCCAAATGCTGAAAAATCAAAACATCTGCTCCATGTTCTGCTCCCCAGAGTATGTTACAATTTCTGAGAATTTTGGGGGAAGGTGAGCAGGGGGATCATTCTAAAGAATTCAAGAGAAGATAATGTTGTCTTTCCCCACAACTTCCCTGTCTATGCATTGTCCCTCCTTCCCTTCTAGGCTGGCCCCTTATGGGTACTCACAGCCTTCAGATCCTTTCCAGTCCTTCTCAATCTGACTTTAGGGAAGGCTCTCATAGACTTTTGTCCACTGATTCATTCCTGATAGTTTATTTTTCCATTAACATTTCTGCTAGGATTCATGAAGCTTAACACACAAATGACCCAGAGAATGATTACCTGAGAAAGTATTCAGAACAAGGAGATAAATGTTGGTTCCAAATGTAACCATAAAGCATTCAAAATTAAATAGTTCTGGTTTATTAAAAGGGGGATAAACAACAAAGAGACATCCTTAAACAGAGGGTAAGGAAAAAATAAAACCTGAGAAAGATATTGAGGTTACTATCGCCTTTTAATGTCGAAGGAAATTTAAAGCTGCAGCAATGAATCAGCCCCAATTCCAAAATATTCAGAGTGTCTAGGATGAATAAAGTTTTTCAAATAATACATTTTGAAATTAGAAAATTAAAACAGATACCAGATGAGGGGAATTAGTTTTGCTCATTTTGATCCAAGAGACTGGAAGTTCTAGTGAAGAAGAAGCCATTTCCTTCTTTCTTAAGTGTAAGGATTTGTAAAATACCTGACATTTTTATTAAGCACTCTAACCCTTTGCTCCTGGGGATAAAAATAAATGCATCTAGTGGGGGAAAACACGTTGGAACTGAAAAATTGTTGGTACGATGTACCCCAGATGTGGCTGAGCATCAGCAGGACCCAAGGAAATTGTTAAACTGCAAACACCAGGATGCAAAGCCAGTACTAGGAACTGCTGGCCTTTTACAAGTAGGTCAGAGGAAAGAGGTTGAATTGGCTGCCCTTAAGGAATGGAGACATAATATTTTATATGTCCTATAATATGTAATATATATAATGGAGACATATATGTAATATACATAATGGAAATATATTATATATATATATATATATATATATATATATATATATATATATAAAAAGTTGTGGTAATCTAATAAATAACACTCCACTAATAAACATAATCTGGCCAAAGTATCCACATAGTTATAGAGTAGATCCCTGAGTTAGTTCTGGAATCTCCAACTCTTCTTTGTTTCCCTCAGTAAAAACCACCCTCCTTTTAGCACCTGCCACTTTAAAGCCAACCTTCTTCATGGTGACAGACTCATTTAAACTGTCATAAAAGTTTGTGAGGATTAAGGATACAAGTCTTGGAACTAGATCATGACCTGAATCCTAACTCTGCTGCTTATCTATCCTGTGAACTTGGACAAGTCACCTAATACCTGAACTTCTTTACTGCATCTGTCAAATGAAGGTAATGGCATCTAATTTATAGAACTTAATTTAATGGGATCCCTGGGTGGCGCAGTGGTTTGGTGCCTGCCTTTGGCCCAGGGCACAATCCTGGAGACCTGGGATCGAATCCCACATCGGGCTCCCGGTGCATGGAGCCTGCTTCTCCCTCTGCCTGTGTCTCTGCCTCTCTCTCTCTCTCTGTGACTATCATAAATAAATAAAAATTAAAAAAAAGAACTTAATTTAATTTAATGATGTATGTGAAGGTGCTTTACGAAGTCCTAGACATATTTTAGTTATAAGTTGTAATTGCTTTCTGTTGGTGTTTGAAATACACATGAATCCCTTTAGTGAGCTATTCACATATGGTATTGTTAGATATGTCACTCTTCTGAAAGTTTCATTAAAAACAACCTAATTTTCTTGACCAGTTTTTCATTATTTGCTGAAGTATATCTATTTGTAATCACACCTATAAGTTCTAGAACACAATATGTACCCAGACATTATATAATAGTGGGAATATATTATTTATCTTTCCAAAGGAAATAGTTACTATTTCCTTCCTATGGGGTCTACCTCACTCTGATGTCATAATAACCTTCATCAGATCCCATACCCCACTGGCTAGTAAAGAGCATCTCAATAGTGGATACCACACTTATTTTAGGGACAGGCATACTGTACAAGTTAGACCTAGAGTCCTTTCCTGTACTTTTGCAGGAGTTTGTTGAAAAAGACACCCCTTAATATTCTCCAAGATCAAGGCTGCAAGGGACATGCAAGCCTGAAATTGCTGGTTGTTCTCTTTCCCATCAAAGGAGATGAACTCCCTGAAAATCAAGGCCCTGTGGATGGGGAATATAGAAAAAGAGACAAACGAGGGATGCACACAAACACCTAGTTTCACTCATTCCTGAAGTGAATAGTGAATGTGGGGTAGCTCCATGGATGTTCTAGTTTTATAAGCTAATAAACCTTTTTAAAAAAGATTTTATTTATTTATGCATGAGAGACAGAGAGAGAGTCAGAGACATAGGCAGAGGGAGAAGCACGCTCCCTTTGGCAAGAGCTCTATGTGGAACTCGATCCCAGGACCCTGGGATCACACCCTGTGCCAAAGGCAGATGCTCAACCACTGAGCCACCCAGACATCCCATTAACAAACCTTTTTTTCCCCCAAGGTAGTTCATACTGGCTGTTTACCCTACCTCCAACCAGAAGAGTTCTGACCAGTAAAAACACATCTGTCTCTGTATCTGTGGAATCTCAGTTTGTGAATTCCACTGTAAAGCCTTCCTGAATCATTTTCTCTTTTCTATCCTGGCTGAATTAATGTTTGCACCCTCTGGGTATGCCTCCAATGTCGGTTAATTTAGCTGTCTTAAGTGTGAGTCTTCCTCATAGACTATAAACTCCCCTGGGACATGGACTGCGCTTAATTCAACTTTATAATTCAGCATCTTGCAGATTACCTAAAGTCTAGTAGGAGCTTAATGAAATCTGTTGTACAATCTAATGACTAAATGACTATAATAAGTCTGTTGCAACTCTCAAATGCAGAGACAAAATTTTATTTCTTCATTTCTACACCCTCCTATCACTAGACGCAAGGACTATTTGATCACAACATTAATTGAATGAGAATATGGGAATCTGGGAGACAGCAGAATACATCTTCCAGGATGAGAGATACTGAGCTAATATAGTTCCAGTACTTTGCTTTCTGATGATTTAACAAGCTGGAAAATCTAGAAGAATAGATTGTTTACACAATCCATTAGATTCTCTCCTTAATATCATCTCTCTTAAATAATCTTTTAGCAGACACTGGCTTGTCATCAATTATGACTGAATCCTCTAGCAAATACCTCTCTGAAGTAAGTTTCGCCACTGGGAAGGGAATGCCCTGATCTGCTGCTGTGGATACCTAGAATACCACCAGTCAAGTTCTCCTTGTAACTTACTAAAGTGGCTTTCTAATACCAATTAATCCCATGTGGGTTTGATTGGTGTAAGGTAGGTTTCCTAGGGCTAGGTTACTACAGGTAAGCCATTCAGGCTGGGTACCTGGGAGGTCAGTGTGTGAACCCCTGTCTGCAGGAGGCCTTCCCACTGGTAGTTGTCAGCCTTTTATTGCTCTCTGCTACTGTAAACTGTCTTGTCTTGATGGAGGTACACACTGAACACATCAATATTCCATCAGGACATGCATATAATTTTCCTTTAAGTGTGGCATATGCTAAATCCTTAAGACACTCTTGATATTTTGTCTTGGACTCTTATCTCTGAAATTTAAATATAAGGTAATGGAGAAATAGAATTTAATTCTTTAAAAATCTGATTGCTTAGCAATTTTAAGACTAAATGTATTGTTAAAGAAAGGTTGGGGAAACTGTAGATTGTATAGTGCCCAATGGTTATAAAAGTCCCCCCAAACTCCAGAGACATTAGCCCTCTTATACTGGCTCTTGATTCTTGGGCTCACATATTTTATCGCTACCTAAGACATTTCTCTGGGAAAATTTTCCGAAATCCTACTTAATACTGTGTGGCTTGAAAGGAAGGGTGTCATTCTTTGGTCTGAGAATCTCTTGAAGATAAAACAATGCTAACCTTTAGTATAATTACTGAGCAATTGCTCCCAGTGGGTGTAAATTATAGTTTGTTTTGCAAACTTTGGCTTGAGTTTCTTCAGAAGGATCTTCAGGGCAGCAGGGACTCTAATAAGGATTTAGGTGAGAAGGGGGAGATTTGGTTCACCAGATCAGAGGCAAAAAGGCAAACATTAGCATTTTCTGAACGTGTCCTATGAGGCCAGCATATCAAATATGCTCTGTCTGCAAAATTCACTTACAACTATGGGATGCAAGTAAACACAGAAATTAGGAGGTCATGATTGGTGGGATCAAGTTACAATTCTGTCCTTTACTAACTGAATAAACTTAGGCAAATGACTTGACCATCCAGAACTTCCATTTCCTTACTCATAAAATAGTATAGTAATAATCCCTCAATTCATATTTTTTTGAAAATGAGAATTAAATAAGATAATGCCTGCAGTCATTTCCTTCAAAACCTGTTTGTATGTAATGGTCTTTATTATTATAAAGTTGTCATTATTATTTCATTCAACCAGATAAGCAAACTGATTCTCAAGTAAGATGCCCAAGGCCATTTATACTGGCTGGCTGACCTTCTCCCTGACAACCCTAGTTTTTTGTATTTGGAGGGAGAGGTGACCAGGTGCCTGGGTGGGTGTGCATTTCAGGGGTGGAGAGATAGGGTGAGGATTTTTGCGGAGCCTTGCACAATGGGACGAGGACAGCAGGGCTCCCTGTTCTTTAAGTCTTATTGCAGCTGCTCAGCCTACCGTTATTTTTTATAGGCTATTTTGGAGCCTTTGCCATTTTTAGGCTTGCTTACCACATGTTTTAGTTTTTCGGGTGTCAGAAATGGCTTTGAAAAGCTATACGGTACCACAGCAACCTTGGCCATTCATCAGCTCTCAACATCCAAAGTGCTGCCAGTATTGTTGAGCAACATTGAAGGAAGGGAATTCACCCCTTGGGACTTGCTTTTGATTGCTATTAGATTTTTAGACATAGCGATTGCTCTCCTAAGAAAAATCTGCACCACCTGGGCTGCCCTGAAGTTTTTCATTATAGTGCCCAAGCTGTTCATTGAGATACAGTGAGAGTGTAAGCAGTGTCATCTATCCCAGTCTTGTTTGACTTGAAAGTAAGACCCGGTGTCTGAAATCCCTGTCTCTTGCCATGCTAAAACTGTACCCATCAATCTTTCTTCTCATCAGTTCTAGCAGAGATGACAGAGATGGACATTTTCCTTCTTGCTTCTCAAGTGAAGTCAACTGAACTTACTTTTAGATGCGCCACCTTGCTCATGCTACACAGCTAGAGCAAGAGCCTTAGCTGTTCTAGGATGAATGCAAGTGCTGCATGGGGCTAGTTTCAGAAGGACAATTTCCTGTTTTCTCCTGGTCCTTAGAAAAAAAGGTGAACTGAAGCTTCTATCACTGAAATGTTTCTCAGAGCCCACTTTATTCATTTGCCACAAGAGAATCTCAATATGCTATAAAACAAGTACAAGTGTTTGATGTTTTGGCTTCAGATCCAAACTGAAGCTGTGGTAGGAAAGAACCGTTATCTGGTTCCTAAGGTTTTGATAATTATTTTCTTATACATTATTGTCATTTGTTAGCTGCACAACCTTTAGGACGGATGTTACTGGTAAATCTAGGTCTGAGTATTTGTCTCTATTTTATTTTTCTCACCATGGCTAGACAACTTCAAGGTCATTGGACAAGTAGTCAATATTGTCAAGGAACTACAGTGATAAAAACAGGGTAGATATTCTGTCTCAAGGAAACTGCTTTGGGACAAAGTCTTAAAAAACTGCAGGAGAGGCTTGTCTTAAATATGCAAGGTAGAGCTTTATTGGAGAATGCCCTATAAGGCCAGAGAGAGAGAACTAAATTCTTAATCATTTTAATGCCATAGGGACTTCCAGGGATGATATATATCTATCCATGTGTTGAGGGTCTGTTATACCAGATTTTAGGACTGTTGGGGGAGTAGAATATAAAAATGACTTGGAGAGATTCTGGTAGAGGTTAGAAAATGTGGGAAATCCTAGACTGACTAAGTGGGTGCTTCCAGAAGGAATGCCATCTTGTCCTGATGGATGACTGCTTAGATGGACAAAGTATAACCCAGAAACTCTGTATCTGAGATCTCGATTATCCATTTGTTAGCAATGGCCTGAGAATGATGGTCAGAAGACAACTGAAAAGTGATTGGACTAAGGACATAGGAGATATTAGGTCTAGAAACCGTGTCAGGTTTTTTTCAAAGTATCTCACAACTACCGAATCTCATGGGCTATGGGAAGTGCTAACTATCAAGTACTGTAAGTTAACAGGAACACTGCAGAGGACAAAAGGAATCACAACCTCCTGGCAAAAATGAGTCTGGAAGTGATCATACCTTATCATTTTCCCACACAAAGACAGCATTGGTATTTGCAATGTCCTAAAAGTCCAGTTTTGCTGCAGAATCAACTTACTAGTCATTGGGTAGTAACATTGGGTAGAAGCCTCAGCTCATAAATAGTTTTATTCCAAAAAAGCATCAGGGAATGACAGGATAAACAAAATATAGTATGTCCATACAACGGGACATGATTTGGTCATAAAAAGGAACAAAGTGCTAACGTATGCTACGGCATCTGTAAACCTCAAAAACATATTACGTGAAAGAAGCCAGATGAAAGACCATACCTTGTATGATTGCTTTTATATGAAATGTCTAGAATAGGCAGATTAGTGGTGGTGGATGGCTGGGGATGGGAACGAGCACAATGTTTTTTTTTTTTTGGGGGGGGGGCTGTTTTAAAATGGGATTGTGGTGATTATGGCAGAACTCTGTAAATTTACTGAAAACCAGTGGCTTGCTTACCTGACATGGGTAAATTTTTATGGCATGTGAATTTTATCTCAGTAACACTGTTTAAACACAGACACACACACACGCAAGGGGTCTTTGCAGAGAAAGAACAGACCTAATGAACTCTACAAGGTACCAACAACTGGCTCATTAAGAGAGCACATGTCTTTGACATAAGCCCCAGGCGTCAGATCATTTATATCATCTCATTTTCTGCAGAGAAAAAGGAGGCTTATCAGCCTGGGGTTCACATCACAGCCTCTGGGCACAGTTAGTTGAGCTGTCACTAGAGGGCACTATTATGCCATTGCTGGTAGGGGCAATACTGGGCTGTCTCTGGATTTCCTCCCTGCTGCTGTGCAGGGACACTGCAGGCCCAGGGGCTCCGGGGGACGCCGACGTGCACGTGGTGTTTCAGGTAGATGACTAACCCTAGACTCGGGCCCTGTTGTACTAGCTGTTGGTACTTCAGATTGTGCTGGAAGGTTCTAGAAGGTAGGAGAGTCTCTGAAAGTCTTAGATGAAAACTGAACTCGGCTTTTCCCCCAGGACTGTGCTGCTAGTATGACTTCTGGGATGAAAATAAATAGGAGCTCTAAAAAACTCCAGACTTCAGGAGATAACTTTTGAACAGTCACTGACGACCTAGACTCTCTGCGGGCCTCAGGGAGAAGGGTTAGGTCACAGTGCTCCACAGCAGCCCCCCAGACACAGAGAGAAGTTGACTCTGATCTACTTCCCTGAACAGAAAGATTCTGCGGCTGTAGGGTTTGGGACAGAGGGGAACTCCTGTCCTTGTTCTGGGTGAAGGCAGATGGGAAAGGTATTAAGTAATGATGAGGAATGGGCAGGGCTCAACACATTGTCTAGCATTTGACTAACAATGAATATGCTAAATGAAAAAAAAAGAAAACAGTGGAATTAAAAGTCAACAGGGTGTTGTAATGTAATAGACTTTCAGAGAGAAGACTGGTTTGGGGGAGCAGCATCAGAAATTACTCTCTTTAATTCAGAACAATGGAAAGTTGGCCAAAGATGAACTAACCTTGAGTTTGCTCCTTGGTGATTTTCCGGGAGACTGCACCATGTGGAGTCGTTACAGGAAGGAAACTTTATTTGCAGCAAGTAAGGAGATCATGGGGCATAACTTCCAAAGCTGTGACTCTCCAAGCAGGGTCACGTGAGTGGGATTCTCTTATTTGGGGCCAGGATGAATATTCAGAGAGCTTTGTCATCAGTTGGAGAGGTAGACAGAAGGTCGCACAGGCATCTTATGCCTATACATACCTGGTATGTTATGTTAATGAGGTTTGTGTTCTTCCTTGGGTGGAGATTTTAACATTATAATGAAGCAGAGGTAACTGCCAGGCAAGCAGAAGAGGCTATGGGGCTGCTCTGAGAGCAGGGGATGCAGGGCTTGGAGGCAGGACCTTGCTTTCAAAACAGCACTGAATTTTTACCACTGATTTACTGTCTCTGGTATGGTTAGGCTATTTTCAGGCCTCACAGAGACTGTTCTTTTTTTGCATTCTCTTTGTCTCCTTAATATCCTTAACTATTGATATTTTTGCATTTTTCTATTGCAAGAAGTGGTCGTGGAACATACCTGGGGCTCTCAAATTACTTCTCTTGGGGCAGGAAAGCTAGATCTCAGTTTTCTTTTTGGTGGGGGGGGGGGGATCCTTTCACTTTCTACTTACAGTCTGAGTATAATTCAATAAGATGGGACAGCTCTAAGCTTGGAGTCTACATGGACTACCACCTAAGCCTAAATCAAGTTATTACTTAGTAATGTTTTCTTTGGATGTAATAGAGCAGGACAAAAATGCTGACTTAATTTCTTCAGATAACCCAGGAAGAGACAAGCTGTTGAAGTAAGTTCTTATTTACTACAGCTGAATAACTAGTATCTCATGGTGTCACACACTTTTATATTTCATGTGTTAAAGAGTTTCTGTGAAGTATTCAAATTTATGCAACAAAAAGAATAATTGCCATTAATTTCTCCATAATTTCTTCAGAGGCAATCGGAATTACAACACTGTTCCTAGGAAGAGTGCCACCAACTCCAAGATTAAACAGGTGCTAGCATGATGGATCAGGCTCACAGAGCTAAACCACAGATGTGTCTTTATCCTTCTACAAACACAATGTTTTCACCAGGAGAAAGCATTATAAGAGTGGCCTTTATGGCTTGCTAGCGGGGAGTCCTATGTTTTAGTGAGGCGGACCTTTGGTCGGGGATATAGGGGTTTATGTTATTCACATATTCTATTGCTCTCATAAATCGAGGACTAACAGGTTTTATGGTGCTGTCATTGTTGCTGTGTTTCCTGGCTTCTTTGTTGGTAATTGAGTTTATTTTGTTGGAAATTCACACAAAGTCAGAGGGTCTTTCTGAGCCATGGCTGAGCATTTGTGGGGAAGAATAGAAAAGGTCATGTTTGCTTGAATCATAAAATTTCTTTTGGAATTTTTTTGGGTAGTGTCTTTGCCTGATTTTGGAATCAGAGTAATGCTGTCTCCCTAAAATGGGTTGGGAAGTGTTCCCTCTTTTATTCTTTGGAAGGATATGTGTGGAGCTGGTTTCTTTATTTCTCTTTGGGATTTATTTCATGGACATTCACTGTTTGCATCACTGTTTTTGCAGAGAGGGTTTGTTTTCTTGGAAACCCTAAGAGTCAGGCAGATGCTCTCACATTCTTGATCAGCTCCCACCTGGGGAAAACCTACTCCTATTTCTTTACAGTTTTGAGTGCCCTTTTGGGGCACGTTTCTCATATCAAACAGGCCTGGGTTCCAATTCTAGCTTTGCTTCTGATTTTCTAAACTTATTTTTTTTACATCAGTTTTTAGGTTTACAGAAAGAATTATGCAGAAAGCATAAAGGGTTCCCATTTATTCCTTTTCTTCTCCCTACACAGTTTCTCCTGTTTTTAACATCTTGCATTAGTATAGTCCATTCACTGTAATTGGTGAGCCAGTACTGATATATAATTATAAACTAGAGCCTGTAGTTTATGTTAGAATTCGTGCTTGGGCTACACCATTGTTTAGCTTTGGACAGATGTTTAATATCATATTTTGACCATTATAGAATCATATAGAAGTTTCACTATTCTAAACATGCCTTGTGATAACATTTATTTATCCTGCCTTCTCCGCCCCTGAGGCCCTAAAATCCACTAATATTTTACTGTCTTCATACTTCTGCCTTTTCCAGAATGTCATAGAGTTGGAGTCATGCAGTACCTAGCCTTTTCATATTAGCTTCTTTCACTTAGCCATATGTTTTCAATTTTCTTCCATGTCTTTTCATGGCTTGGTAGCTCATTCCTCTTTAATGCTGACTACCATTCTGTTGTCTGGATGTACTAGTTTATTTATCCATTCATCCACCGAAGGACATCTTGTTGCATTCATGTATTGACAATTATGAATTATGAATGAAGTGCTATAAACAGTTATGAGAAATAAATTTTCAGTTTATTTGGGTGAGTGTCTAGGAATAAGACTATTGGCTTATATGATATGACTATGTTTAGCTTTGTAAGAAACTGTTTTCCAGTATCATTACCATTTTTCATTTTCACCGGCAAAGAATGAAAGTTTCTGTGGTCCCACATTCTTGCCAGCACTTGGTGTCATCTGTGTTTTCAGATTTAGTCATTGTAGTAGATGTGAAGTGACATTTCACTGTTGTTTTAATTTGTAATTCCCTAATGATATATGATATTAAACATCTTTTTATGTGCTTCTTTGCCATCTGTAGATCTTTGTTGAAGTGTCTATTCAGATCTCTTGCCCATTTTTTAATTGGGTCATTTTCTTATTATCGAGTTTTAAGGTTCTTGGTATATTTTGCATATGCTCCCTTTATTGGATATATGCTTTGCAAATAGGATTTCTCATCTGTGCCTCAGTTTCATTAATGGTATGAGCTGGGCCAAGGCTCTTAATCTTTCTCAGCTTTAGTATTCTCCTCTCAGAAAATGAGTATAATAATATCCATCTTACTTGTAGAATTGTTTTAAGAGATAAAGATTGCAAGTTATGTGAAGGAACCCAGGCCACTGTCTGTCTCAATAAAAGCTGGCCTTTTGGCTTTGCCTCTTCTCCCAACCCCCAAGCATATGTCCATTTACCATTTCTCATGTTTTATATGTAGTTGTTTTCATCAGTGCTTTTCACACTATAATTAAGCATAAGAATTGTAGACTCTGATTCAGTGGATCTGGGGCAGAGCCTGAGATTCTGCATTTCTAACAAGCACCAGGTGATATTGGTGCTATAGGTCCAGAGAGCACACTGGGAGTAGCAAGGGAAACACATGTCTGTCTCCTCCAAGTCAATGCTTTCAAACTTCTGTCTTAACTAGTGGGCTATGAAATCAATTTTGTGGATTAGCAATCATCATTTTTATACACATGGAGTACAATAGAAAATATCATAAGGAATTAACCATTGACAAAATTGTTTCATGAGATAAGCCTTAAAGTTACACACACACACTATGAATTTTGAAGTCCAGGTAAAGGATATTAATATTTACTGTATTACATAGAAAGAAACCTAAAAACTTTGCTTGCCTGTTCATGTAAATATTGCCAGACTCAAAAATATATATTTGCAACTGATAGGTAAATTAATACTGTTTGTTTATTGCAGCTGGGGTGTAGAAAAAAAGTAAGATAGGTAAGGGTTTTTTTTTTTGTTGTTGTTGTTTTTTAATTTATTTATTCATGAGAATCACACAGAGAGCGGTAGGGACATAGGCAGGGAGAGAAGCAGGCTCCTCACAGGGAGCCCAATGCCTAACTCAATCCTGGGATTCCAGGATCACTCCCTGAGCTGAAGGCCGATGCTCAACCACCGAGCCACCCAGGTGTCTCAGATAGGTAAGTTTTAGAATAGTCTGAGTAATTTTCATGATGAAGCAAAGACATGGATTGGGCTTTGAGGAATAGGGAGGATGACACTTGGTAGAAAAAGAAGGGGGTGGGAATGACCCTTGAGCTTTAAATAGAAAGTGTGCAGTGGAGGGCTCATCTCCAGTGGGGAGACAAATGAGAAAGGATAGTCCAGGAATGGGAGGAAAAAGGGAGCTAGTGAAGGGTTATGAGTTTGAAATTAAAGGTAAAAGCAGAAACACACTGTGGATTAGTCGGAGTGGGGACAGTAAAAGGAAATGAGGCAGGAAGCCCAGCTAAATTTCTCTGTTGTATTAATACAGGAATGAGCTGATAAGAGCCTGAGTTAAGTTAATGGCAGAGAAAATGAGGATCACAAATCATTCCAAAGGATAATTCAGTGCCCTAAGCTCACCCTCTATTCATACTGCTATGGGGTATCCCAGTTAAAAGAAGGAAGCAGACTCATAAGCCTCTTTGCCTACATTATCAGATGTCACATGATGATAGTAATGACTCTACTTCCATCCCTAGGGAAGACTCAAAGTATCAGTAGAAAATGAAGTACAGAAGGAAGGGGTGGAGAGGAAATTGGAGATTCTAATCTGTCTCTTTATCTCTGTCATACTCTCTCCAAGCCTGTCTTCCACAGCTTCTCACACCACTAAATAAATGCAGGCCCACATCTAAACAAGCAGCACAGTACCACGTTTGACCATCCTCATGAGTTTCTCATTATGTGGCCAGGAATAGAAGAGCTGGAAAACACCCAAGAGATTTTCCAGCCTGACCATTTCATGTTACAGATAAGGAAAGGGACTGTGAGCAGTTCACATAGGCAGCAGCACAGCAACTGGCAAGGGACAAGCACTTCACAGATGGTTTCTTTTGTTTTGTTTTTAAGATTTTATTTATTTGAGAGAGAAAGAGAGAGTGCTTGAGAGAGAGCAAGGGGAGGGAGGGGCAGAGGGCGAGGGAGAAGCAGGCTCTCCACTGAGCAGGGAGCCTGATGAAGTGGGGCTAGATCCCAGGACTCTGGGATCATGACCTGAGCTGCAGGCAGACACTTAATGGACTGAGCCACCCAGGTGCCCCACCACAGACATCTGAATAAAATGAAGGAGATACTTGCAGGGAAAGGATTAGAATCCAGAACCTCTGACTTTCAGACAACTCTCTTTTGCTTGCTTGGAAGCTGACTTCTCCTAAACCCTTCCTACTTGAGAGAAATCCAAGCTGCACACAGAGAAACTGGGGTTCATCCTAAGACTCTAAGATCATGCATACTGCCTTTTAGTAAAAGGTGCACAAAAGAGGAAGACAAGTATATGGGAAAGCCAGGAAATTCAATTCATTAAGATGTCAGACCCCTGAAAAAATCTGGGCCCACTTGTGAAACACTGAAATAAAATAATGGGTTGGGCTAGCCACAGAGGACCGTCGGTTCACAGACTAAAGTGAGTACTAAAGGTAACTTGAGGAAACACAGTTCCAGGAATCTCTCACAGCCAGAGGTACTTTGTTTCCTACAACTCTATTTTCACCCAGCTGTGTTTTTTTACGTTGTTTGGGGCTATTTTATTAAGCCCATGGATTCCTCAGACAGGTATATAGCAAAAGGGTGAAATAAAAGGAGGAAAAATATTTGCTATGCAATGGAAAGGATAAAGAAAAAGTCTATCTTTTGTGGGGAGACTCTGGAAACCTTGACTCTTTATGTCTCCCTTCCTTCTTAGTTCCCAGAGGTTAAAAATGGGCAATTGGAAGCTGAAGGGGAAGTTCCAAAGAGGGAGTGATCCTGTTGGAAATCCCCAGACTGGTGGGTTAGGAGGAAAGCAGAGGAGTCTCTTGACTACATGTATGTAAGATTTATATTCCTGGGTGCTAAAATCAAAGAGACCAGGGCTGAATCTTGGCTCTTTCATCTGGGGCAAGTTCTTAACAACCTCATGTGGTTTGCATTTCAAAAATGAAGACAATGATCATACCTCTTTCACAGGTTGTTTTGAGAATTACGTGGGGGTAATTTATGTAATACGTTGAGCACAGCCTGGTGCACAAGAAGCACACAGCTTACGATGAAAATGATCATTATGACTGGGGATTATTATTACATACTAGGGAGCTTCTGGGAGCAGCAGTGGGGGGGAGGGGTGGAGGAGTGGCTGCAGCATTGGCCATAGGTGCCCGTGGATGAGGATGATAAACCAAGAGTCTGCCTCTAGCACTCTGAGTTTCTATCCTCACTCTAATACTTCCCTGTTACATTTACCTTGGAAAAGTCCCCAGTCCCCTCCAGGTCTTGGTTTATTCATTTCTAACTGGTGAAAAATTATAATAAAAGCCCTAGGGGCATGATGGGCTGGATAGCAAACACCATGCACTGAACTGTTATACAAGTGAATGATTTTTTTTTGTTGAAACTGTACCAGATGTGGTCAGCTCCTTCCCTTGTACCTCCAGCCCCCTGTCTTGTTAACCTTTGGAGCTAATCTCAGAGTGCTACTGGGTGATCACAATTATTAAAGTGAAAATTGGCTAGCACTTCCTATTTGCTTGCTGTGGTGACCTGAACTGAGATTTTTGGACAAGTTCATTGCCACAGCATATACCTTTAAGAGGAGATGTTGTTCACTCATTGTCCTACTTCCCCATCTTTTCTAACATCTTCCACTTCCAGCATCCAAATGGTATAGGGACACAGCCTTGCTGCCTAGGAGCCAGTTTCATGTCACATGGGAGGGATCTCAGTCACTTAGAAAACCAGGAACGAGGTCAAGGGCCATTAGAGAGTGCCAGTCAATATAGTATTGTTAGCTATAGGCATTATGCTATATAGTAGATCTCCAGAATTTATTTATTTTGTATAAGCTAACAATAGTGTATAGCTAGTGGTATTGTATAATTAAGTGACAGCATTATATACTGTAATAGCTAATGGTATTGTATACTTAAAATTTGCAAAGAGGGTATTAGACTTTCTGTTAAGTGTTCTTACCATTAATAATAATAATAATAATAATAGTAATAACAAAGGGAGCAAGAGCAAAGTTTGGGAGGTGATGGAAGTGCCTATGACTTTGATAGTGGTGATGATTTCATGGGTGTCTAAGGAGCCCCAAATTCATGGAGTTGTATGCACTAAATATGTCCACTTCTTTACATGTTGATCAGACCTCAAAAAAATGGTTAAAATGTCCAAAAAAGAAGAATGCCATCCTGCACTCTCATTTCAGCAGGGTGGCTTCAATTTTCCTTGGCTGGTTGCTGCAGTCTCCTCAAACAGATCTGTTTCTGAGTCCCTGGGAAGGAGAATAAAAGCAGAGAGATTCTTTTCACCAGGGGGGAAAGAACGAAGCTCACAGATTGAGTCTTGTGTTCAGGTAACATCCTGCCAGCCAAATCGTGCCTGTTTGCAAAAGTCCTCAGAGGCCAGTCTGCATGGGATCCTTGTGTCCCCGAGCCTGTTTCTGGGAACTTGGGTTGACTATAAATCACAGAGAGTGCTCTTTGAACAAGTATTCCAGTACTCAAGCATCCAAAATAATGGTGCTCTTCAAAATAGATGCTCCTGAAGGCTAGTACCTATTCCCTTATTGTAAATGGACTCACTGTGTTAACTATTACTATGCAAAATATTGGGGATTCTTCCTTCAGTATGACCCTGGGGGAAGTTATAAATCAAAAACAGAAAAGTTGCTCATCTTACATTCGATTGCTGAATTGTATTGCTCAACTTTATCAGTCATGTGATTTGTTTTTAATTTTTTTCATGAAAACAATAATGGATAGGACTTATTAAGTATGTTAAGTCTCTGAATTGTGTGTTTTCCAACAACTTTCAAGGCAGGAACAGTCATCCTGTGATAATCCCCAGTTTCTAGTTGTCATTCCAATAAGCTTCTCAGGGTAAAGTCACACTCAGAATTGTTTAATTCCAAAGTCAATAAAATTTCCATTAGGGCAAAGTGATTGTTTTCCAAGTTCCAATCTATCTTTAAATGGCCAAAAATTGCCAGAGAATGTGCTATGGGTAATTCTAAAAGAGGTTGTCTGACATATAACTTGGGCCAGCTCTATTAAAATACATTTATATGCTCACATAATGTAGAACTACTTTGAAGGAGGGGTGATTGCTCATTTCCTACCACACATTTCATGTTTAGTTGGGAGAATAATTTCCATCTCATCTCTACTCCATGGATTCTCTCCTTATGCTGTATTCCTTTTTATTTTTAGCTTGAAAGGAATTTCTAGAATGTTTATTAGGTCACCCGGTTGCCTGTGTATTTACTGCCCAGCTCAGGGAAGACTGATGAAGCCGTCATTAATTCAGCACACCAGCATGCCCAGGTGCCTTCTGTGGCTGTGAGTCAAGTCCAAAACAGCTTTGCATATCTTTGAGCACCCTTGAGCACCCTTTGAATCGCTCTTCATCTGACGGTTGAGTAACATCCCCCCTCAGTGATACCACTGATGGTTTGCTCACCACTTATGATAGGAAGCCAAGCTTGGTAAGTATCCAAAGGTAATGTGTATGGCACCAAAGAGTAGAGGTTTAAGCTCTCACCAGGAAGCACAATCCAAACTTAATAAAGTGGGTTATGAAGGAATCAATACAGTGCTTGGCACAGAGAAAATGCTCTATAGATATTCATATCTTCATTTTCTTCCTTTTAAAAAAAGATTTTATTTATTTATTCATGAGATACACACACACAGAAAGGCAGAGACACAGGCAGAGGGAGAAGCAGGCTCCATGCAGGGAGCCTGATACAGGGCTCGAACCCTGGACTCCAGGATCACGCCCTGAGCCAAAGGCAGATGCTTGACTGCTGAGCCACCCAGGCGTCCCATCTTCATTTTCTTCCTTAAATTGCCTGTATTGGGCATGTCATGTGTCTACATGGGCTAAAAGTAGTATTATTTCAGGAAAAATAGTCTAAGGATCATGTACTTTTCTAGATATTCTGAATTCGATCACAGTACCACTTAGATGGATTGTAAATTCACTTCACAGAGTCTCTTGACCAGTGATTATCTGCTCTGTTTGAAGAAACTCTAAGACTTCACTAGTCATCTTCCAGAGTTCATATACAAATATTGTTTACATACACATATATATGTGGATAGATAGATAGATAGATAGATAGATATGAAAGAAAATATAGTGGGGAGATAATAGAGGGAGAAACATAAAAGATTACTCAAAACTAACTTGTTTCCTTCATTTTTTTGTTTGAGGGAAAATTAATTAGCTCTCTAATTAGTTTACAACTAGCTCTTCATATATTCTGGATATAAACCCCTTATTAATTATATGATCTGCAAATATATTTTTTCATTCTATAGTTTGCCTTTTACTCTCTAAGAATCCACAAAATTCATAAGTTTGATGTAGGCCCATTAGTCTATGCTTGCTTGGGTTACCTGTGCTTTGGTGTTCTATCCAGGAAATCATTGCCAAATCCAATGCCATGAAATCTTTCTTTTACATTTTCTGCAAGGAGTTTTATAGGCTGGGGTCTTACATTTAGGTTTTAAACTATTTTGAGTTAATTTTTCTGTATGATGTAAGACAGGGTCCAACTTCATTCTTTCACTAGTTCATTTTCTTCCTTGGCTAGTTCCCACTACTCCAAGGTACATAATTTTTTAGTTAGCAACAATACTCAATTGCATGGCTCACATATCAAGGTTAGTATTTATTTAATGTTGTATATGTATATTTGACTTTTTTTTCCCATATTCCAGTGTCAGGTGGATCTGCAGTCATGGCTGCTGCATCTGCCTCAAGAGCCATGGAGTAAACTGTGCCTCTGATTCCTTGTCTATGGATTCCCAGCCAGTTGGATTTAGCTAGGATACAGACTAGCACACCTCTGATCCTATTATTCTCCTGGTTTGAGCTGGTATATGTTTGTGTCCCTACTGAGATTTTAATTTTGGTCATCCCTTCTCATATGGATTTGTAATTATAGGAGATTTCTTTGGCCAGTGTCCTGGATCCTTGTGCCTTCCCCTACTTCCTCACTATTACTATAGACAACTCTTTTGTTTGTTTGTTTGTTTGTTTTTTTACTATAGACAACTCTTAACTGAGAGTTGAGAGAATTCTCCTTTTGACCTTCTCAGTTCTTAAACTCCCCAAATATGGGAGCATGGAATTCTTAAAATAAGGAGGAACGTAACTACTCAAAAGAAGGTAGAGCCCTGATAGTTTTATAGTTAGAAATATTTGGAAGAGCCAATTTTGAAAAAAGGAAAACAGCCATTTATCCTACATTAAGATTAATTATAAAAATATAATACAACTATTCCACAAATTTATTAGATGACCCACTTTAGACCCTTGGCAATTATAGTTTACACTCAACTTGAGCCCCCATTTAGTACTGTTATTTATCAATTTTACAAAGTTTAACAAAGCTTGTTGTTTTGGCTCTTGTTATTTTGCTTTACTTTCTGTGCCAGTTCTAACTTGGCTCATTTATTGGGCCAGTAGTTTCTCAAAATGAGATCCATGGGCTGGCTGCATATTAATCATCTGAGTAACTTACAAATTCAGCTCCTGGGTGAATCCTACTATGGGCCTCTTGGTTTGGAGCAATCAAATCTCAGTGAAATTTTGGTAACCCAGCACTTTAAATTGTGTTTTACAAGTACAATTGTCTCTGATTTTTTTTTTTTTTAAAGTTACTTGTTCTTTAACTTGGGTGAGAGTTTTATCTGAACTCTAGCGATTGGTCTATGTATTGATCTTATGGACTCATCCGTGGTACTTGCTCTGCTCTTCCTGCAGTACCAGAATTCCCTGGATCTAAGGCAAATTTCTGCTTGTCTTCACCTGTCCAACTCAGTGTATGCTCTCTTTCAATAGTTGTCTGCCACTCTCTTCTATTAACTGTCAGCAGTGCCTCCATCTCTTCCTTACACTTGGTAATTGTCATGTGGTGCAAGCATTGACTGATTATTGAATAGCCATGTACTCTTCTATATTCCGCTCAGTCCCCTTGAAGTTGGGCAGGGCCATGTGGTTCTCTGGCTAATGGAATATGGGGGAAATGACTAATGTCACTTTCAGGATGAAATTTTTAAGAGTTGGTGTTCAATTCTTAATTTTTCTTTTTCCGACAGAAGCAACATGTAGATAAAGCATCCTAACAAATTCAAAACATCCAGAATCGGGGCTCCTGGGGGGTGTAGCCAGTTAAGCACCCGACTCTTGGTTTCAGCTCAGGTCCTGATCTCAGGGTCATTAGATCAAGCCCTAGATCAGGCTCTGAGCTCAGTGAGGAGTCTGCTAAAGTTTCTCTCTCCCTCTCTTTCTGCCCTTCCTTGGGCTAATTCTCTCTCTCTCAAATAAATAAATTAAAAAAAATAACCAGCCAGATTCAAAGAATCACTTCAAGTAAGGCAGCTTCTCAATATTGTCTTTATTGCATTAAGCCACAGAGATTTCAGAACAAATGTTACTATAGTTCAGTCTAGCCTATGCTCACTAACATAGTTGGTATACATATTAATCTATTTGTTTTGCCCCATTAAGCTTTGTGGTTCTAATGAGTTTGTGATACTGGCGAGTCTTTCCCACTTTTCATTGACCATTTGACTTTGAACACATCAATTTGAGAAATATCCTATCTATAACGTATTTCCAGTAACTTAGATGTGTAATCATTTATGAGCATGGTAAGCCTTGCCAAGTTCCATGTAAACTGCAGCATTGGTTACAGAACTTACTTCTTGTTTACGTGAGTTTCTCCATGTCTTTGATGAATGCTGGTTTCTATGACTTCACTTTCCAATACTAAGAGAAATTCTCTTAGCCACTGTAAGCAAGATTGTTACAGATAAAAATGTCAATTTCACCTAAGGGGACAAATAGTATGTAGTAGAAATTAGGTATCCTTCCTATCAGTCACATTTCCAGTAATGAGGTCATTTTTACCTCTCTGGTATAGATATTGGTACAGTGCTTTGGAAACAACAGGTACTTAATGTATGTTTATTGGAATGAGCTTGTAAATGTATTCATCTTTTCCTTTTGGATTATTTGCCTTTTGAGGGGAAGGACTATGCCTTGTTTCAATTTTATGCTCTACATAAAGCATACTTTGTTCATATTAAGAGCTTGGTAAACATTTAATTTAAATTTAGGGATGCTGGGTGGCTCAGTGATTGAGCATCTGCCTTTGGCTCAGGGTGTGATCCCGGGGTCCCGGGATCGAGTCCCACATCGGCCTCCCTGCATGGAGCCTGCTTCTCCCTCTGCCTGTGTCTCTGCCTTTCTTTGTGTGTCTCCCATGAATAAATAAATAAAATCTTTAAAAAAATAAATAAATTTAGCAAGTAAGTCTGACAATGATGAAATTGGAGAAGGGTAAGTCTTGGGCTATCAGGTATAACTAGTGAGCCTCCATCTGTTTTTGATCTCAATGGATTAGTGTCAATACAATATTCAGCAGCAACATCTTGGTGAGCCATCTATTTACTATATTTCATGTTCCTCCACATTCAATATTCAGCCATAACATTAATGGACAATAAGAATAGCAAACAAATATGTAAAGCCTTTAATTTCAGCATAGCATGCTTCTGAAAATTAACATTGTGCTTTTTTGCATGTCAGTGAGATCAATATAGTCTCAAAACCACCCTTTGTAAGATGAATTCAACTCTTGGATTGATTATATATATATATATATATATATATATATATATATATATCCATTTCTTCAAAAGAAAGTAATTTTGTTTTAACATTCCTCTTTCCTACAGGAAGGTTTCCACCATTAAAATGTTATTCTTCCTTTGAAAAAAATCACTGAACCTTTGGAATTTGAAATGATTTGCAAATTATTGTGATTAATTTCTGGTACAGCTAGAATTTCCTTGGTGATATTTTCTCATGTAACTGAAGAATTATTTTCCCACTCATTTATCTACTGAATGGCCATTGCTCTGTTGACATGAACTTCATAATTAGCAATTCAATTTGTCTCCTTTATCTAGAATCAATTCATTATAGTATTTGGTAACGTGTTTTACTCCACTTTGGGACATCCTTCCTGCTTGATGAATAGTGTTTAAAAATAATAATAAAACAATTTATAGTCTTTCCTAAAATTTCTACTTACACATGGCCTTGAAAATAATATAATATCTTAACATGAATGTTAAAAGTCTGGACAGTGATTATTATTTAAAAAACATTAAACTTAAAAAATATTTCTTGGTAGAGCTTGTAATATTTTTAAAGAGTTTAAACACCATATTGTTAACTATTCAAATTGATCACATTTATGAAATTCATACTAGGTAACCCACACTGCATGATGCTCCAGGAATGCAGAGAAGGATTACTTGGTAACCCCTATTCTCAAGGAACTCATGATCTAGTCAATAAGATGTGCTAGCATTCAAAACATCATCATTGTGATGGATACTCTAATTGGGTATTGAGAGGAAAGAGGAGACGTTAAGCCTAACACCACTTACAAGCAGGTTTAGGCACAAAGGGGTGAACAGGAGGGAATAGGGTCAGAAAAGATAAATACTGAGTTGTTTCTTAAAGGATGAAAAAGATGTTACCACGCCGAGAGAGTAAGGGCTTATATAGCATCCCAGGCAGAGGGAAGAACATATTTACAAGTATGAAGGCATGGACACTGTATGTTCTTTGACTGAGAAGACCGTGTTTCAGGATATACAGGAGAAAGAAGAAGGAAATCAGACTAGAGAGATGCAGGGTTCCAACCACAGGGATATCATGCCAAATCAGAGTTTACCTTCCAGGAAAATGAGCAAGTTATGAAGGATTTTGTGCACAAAGTTGCATAATCAGGAGAATTTATAGCCTCAAGTTTCATGATTAGGAAACAGAAAGTCATATGATAAATTTTTCTGTAGTTTTCACCATCTTTAAGCCCTATTAAATGATATTAGCTTTTAACTCAAATATCACAGACTTCCCTGGCTGGTGATTAATACCATGGTCACATTTTAGCAAGAAACCAAATCTATGGTTTCTGAGTCTGTACATAATGACTAGCAGGAAGAGCCTTCATTTCTAGGAAGTTCCTCTTGCCAATATCCTCTCCAATTTTGGTGATCAGTGACGGCTACTTTCTTCTGTTGTATTATCTGGTGTTGGGTGAGGCACAGAGATGCCAATCCCCAAGCAGTCCCCAGAATGTTCTTGTTTCCATGACTTCTGGAAAGTTAGGATATCCTAAGATATCTCAGGGAAAGGTATTACCTTAGTCTAAATAATGGCCAGCTTGGCTCTGATCCAGCTAATAACGCCTACAAATATAACACATTTGATGGATGTAAGATGACTATTGGTTGTAGTATTTCAAGGAATATTTTTTAAACTTCTATAATGTGTTGAGTAATACTTCTGTTGAGTAAGGTGATTGTTATGAATCTTCGCCTTTTCCAGTCAATCAATTCTGGGGGAGAGAGCTCCCAGGGTGAGAAGGATATGTCTTGTTTCTAGTTCTTCTCTTCTGTTCTCTGAAGAACAGGTCCCTGGGATGTGTACATTTGAAGTGACATGGAAAACTATACTTTAAGCCCTCAAAAAAAGTAGGATTTGCCATTGTTGACTGAAAAAACAGAGAAAAAGACTTGAATGTGATAGATACTGGACACTGCATTTGTCTGTTCTGTCATTTGTACCTTTGTTTTTGGAACTTTCCCTATTCTATGTGATCTTGGTAGACAGGTCAGTCATATAACACATTATTTCCTTGAAAAAAAGGATGAGCCTGTGACATGTGGTGTGCCAACAGTTTGCCTTTACAAATGAGAAAGTCCTGATTTTTTCATTTGCTTTAGTTCTGTCTCCAACCTTCCCATCATGGCTGCTTCAGTCTTCCAATATGAAATCACTAAATGTGAACTGGGGAGAGGAGCATGGAATTGGCTATCTAAAGTTGATATAAGCCCCTTTCAGGTTACTGCCAGCGGGTTTATCCTGAGACTTTATACTCCTCTGGACACTGAGATTGGCCCAGTACTCAGTATATAAATCCAAATGATACTGATGAACAACATTGTGAAGGATTGGTACAGCAGCTTGTGGGTAGAGTATCCTGCACATTCCCCTGAGACGAAGGCTGTGAGGAACATGTTAGCTTAGGGTTACTGGTCACCACTTATTACTATATGAAGAAAGAATATGTGAAAATAAGGGAAGATGATGGCAGAACCAAGAAGTGAGGAGAGAGTGTCCAGGTGACAATTTGAAATCCTGGTCTTAGTTTTACCTGGCCAGATTCAGCCCTCTGGGATTTTCTGATTTAATAAGAAAATGAATTCAGTTTTTTGCATAAGCTAATTGGGTTTCTGTCACTTGCAAGCAAAATAATCCTCATCCTAACGAATAAAGAATGTCTTAGAATAGGGGATTTATATTTTTGTATACTGAGAATGGAAAGTTTAGAAATCTTTGGGGACCCAGATAAGAATGATTAGGCTTTCCTTAAATAGAGGGTGTGCAAAGGAAAACCTGAAATTTCTTTGGCAAACAAGTGAGGAGACCACAGGAGCAGAGAGTGACCTAAGACCGAAAGACTCCAAGAGCAGCAGGAGCCAGGTGACTTGGCCAGAGACTTTATGCTTCTCCATACAGTGAGGGATTCTCTACCCTTTTAAAAAGTCAACTCTATGTGCAAAAAGGGGAGGAGTAATAACAGGTTCCTGGATGCTAAATAAGATCTACTCTAAAAATTCTATCCTTTATACTACTGTTGGAGTTATCTTTATGGCTGGACATTTGATTACTCCATCTTAAATGTAAAATGTTTCATAATTTCCTTTTGTAATATTGTGATTTAAAATACGTATATTTGGTCTTTGACCCTGTTTCTGACACAGAGCTCCTAAGACCCTCAGAGTTTCCTAAGTGGGGAGAGCAACAAAGGTACCATTTGTTGAGATAATGAGGTAGATCTTGGAAAGCACCTAAGGATGGAGGCTGGTTTCCAGTGGAGCCATCCATGTGATTAGAGGATTGGAACTTCCAGCCCCACACATTGACCTCTGGGGAAGCGAGAGAAGCTGGAGGTTGAGCCAATCACCAATGACCAATGAATTTGTCAAGCATGTTTATGCAATGAGGTCTCCATAAAAACTTAAAAGGAGGTAATTTGGAGAGTTTCCAGGCCTGTGAACACCTGGAGAGGGCATGAACCCTACACCTTTTCCCCCACACCTTGCCCTATGCTTCTCCTCTATCTGGATGTTCTCGAGTTCTATCCTTTTATAGTAGACCAGCAATCTGGTAAGTAAAGTGTTTCTCTGAATTCTGGGTACGGCTCCAGCAAATCAGTCAAACCTGAGGAGGGTGTTGTGGAAACCTCTAATTAAACCTCTAATTTATAACCAGTTCATCAGAAGTATAAGTTATAGGCTGGACTTTCCACTGGCATCTGAGGTGGGGGTGGGAGGGCAGACTTGTGGGATTGAATCCTTTGCCTGTGGTATCTGATAGTATCTCCATACAGAGGGTCAGAATTAAGTTGAATTGTAGGATACCTAGCTGGTGTCAGAACATTTCTCTCTGCTGGTGGGGAGCACTTCTCTCTTACTGGAAATGAGTGATCAGACCCTTTATCTTTACTTTGGCAGAAAAAAATCAAAGCCCCTTCTCATGATCTGTTAGTCCCTTTATAATGTGGCCCTATTCCATTTCATTCTCCTCAGACACTTACCTCCTAGGTCCCTGGGTAGACCTTGCTCACATGTGTTTCTGAATATTTGTGTCCTAAAAGGTGCTCACTCTGTTGTCAACCTAGTTAAGATCTACTTGCCATCTATGCTTTAGCATAATAATCATTTCCTGTAAGAAGTATTTCCAGATTCCTCTAGGAGACATTCATAACTTCCATTTCTATTTTCCTTTGCCACCATATGTATGTCTCTATTATAGCATTGATAAATGTGTTTGCATTTTCATTTTCGTACAGCTGTTCCCAACTAGACTGAAGACCCTTGAAGATGGGTTCCCATGACTAAGCCTCTTAAAAATGTAGTCTAAAGGATGTCACAGATATAAGCCTTATTTCGTCTCAGCAGTTAGAGTTAGTGGGCTGATTCTATTCCAGAATATTTACTAAATGTCAGACATTCTTCAAGGAAGCAGAAATATTAGCAAGAAATAGATTAAGTCCTTTACATTCTAGAGCAGAATATAGGTAGGAGGTAGATAGATGGATAGACAGCCATTTAGAGAGGAGAAAGAAGGTATGTATATATAAACTGCAATGACTGGCCAGGAAGCATTGTGCCTAGATCAACTGTAGAAGGCTTTGTAGAGAAAATAACATTTGAATTGAGTCTTTAAAGCATATGTAGAAACTCTTCCAGAAGGAGAGAGAAAAAGAAGAAGGGAAAGCTCATTACAGACAAAAGTGACTATACATATAAACTCACAGACAAAATAGGACAAATGTAGTTCATGGTGTAGAGCCAGATTGGGTGGCTGCTATGTGATGTTTAACTCAGTTCCTGGCATATAACAGGTGCTCAGTAAATGTTTGGTGAGTGAATGAATATCAGCTACAAGAATAAGAGTAATAGGAGAAGTGTTTGGAAGATAATTTGGGACCTAAATTCAAAGGGTCTTAATATGACCAGGTAAGGAGTTGGCACTTCATCCAGATTTCAATAAGGCAGTGTTTCCTAGTGGGTAAGCCCAACCAGTAGTCAGCCTCTGGGTCTGAATGCTGGCTCCATCATATACCAGTTTTGTAGCTGTAGGAAAGCCTAAAACCTCAATTTTTTCACTGATAAAATCAGATTAATAATTCCATTTGCTTTGTAGATTTGCTCTGAGAATCAGAGTTAAAATATTTAGCACAGAGGTGCACACAATGTGAATCCCCAAGAAAGGTTCTCTGTTATTATTATTAAGTGCTCTTTATGCTCTGGAGGGATTTTGAAGAATTTTAAGGAGAGAGCGACAAGAGCAGGTTTTATTTCTCTAAGATGCTACTGAGCTGTTGACATGTTGGGGGTCTCCAGAAAGTCACCTTTCCTGATTTTTTTCTGGCCTATTTTGATCAGCTGTGAACAAAAACACACACAGCTCCTTGAAAAACATCAGTGATTCCTTTTTAAAAAAAATATTTTATTTATTTATCCATAAATAAAAAGAGATAGAGAGAGAGAAAGAGAAGCAGAGACACAGGCAGAGAGAGAAGCAAGCTCCATGCAGGGAACCCGACATGGGACTCGATCCTGGGGTCTCCAGGATCATGCCCTGGGCTGAAGGCAGCGCTAAACCACTGAGCTACCCGAGCTGCCCAACATCAGTAATTTCAAAGAGAGGTAAGAGGCATAGAAACTATCGGTCAATATAAATAGATATATTAATATTGATAATAATTAATAATAACATCATTGCTTGCAGAGACTGTTTTAGCCTTGGAGGATGAAAACAGCAGCTTGGTAATGGAGCTGAGAGTTAGAAAGGCTAGTATTAAATATCAGGTTTAACCGAGTGTGGGAGAACAGGCAAAGGGAACTAGAGATAATGGGAAAATGGCTAAATGGCCAATAATAGTTACTAGAGGAAGAAAATGTTCTAAAATGTGTAGCTATCTCACTGCCCCTGTCTGCCTCTAACCCTTTTAAGGACAGCTGCAAACTCTTGCATCCTCACAGGCAGGATGAGTGCAGCCTTGGATGGAGCGATTTTGGCCAGAAGCCTGACTCAGATTGGAGCGGGATGGGGAAGAACCTGAGAGCAGGCGTGGAACTCTAGCCATTTCCTGCAACTCTGATTGCATCCTTTGACTATGGAGTGAGGTGCTTAGGTGCATAGGACAAGCAAAAGTCATCATTTCTAGCAACTATACTCCTCCATTTGTGAATCCCATTGCACATCTATGCAACCTAGTTATAGGAATTGACAGCTCAGTGGCAGTAAAGACAGTGCTCAGAGTAATGGTACCAGGCTATTCCTCGGAGGTTTTGTGAGATATTAAGGCATGGTTGGTGAAAAAGTGATTCTGTGGCCATATTAATCTGGAAACAGTAACGTAAGCAGAATGAGATCAGTTTAGTCACTGCAGGATTCCCAGATGCTTAATAAGCCAATGTTCATTGTTAATCTAGAGGAAAGATCCAGGCAGAGGGGAAAATGGTGGACATTGAATAGAGTTCTGCTCTCATTGTGGGAGTCTAGTGAGAGAGATGGAGAAGTAATCCAACAAGAGCAATAACTTGTGAATACTTCTGCTGAGTGGAATATCCTGCTTATTACATACCCATTTCACTTATGTCACTCCATTTTCTCAGTACCAAAACCAAACCACTGACCTTGTCCTGTTGGTATTTACTTCTGATCTAGCTTGTGACATCAGGAGTTGGCTAAATACCTATGTAGACCCTTAGACATGCAAAGGGGAATCTCAGTCCTACATCTGGCCTTCAGTTTCATGACTGATTCTGTCGTAGTGCTCTTTAATCTTCTAGATTCAATGCTGTGCATAAAACAGAATTTCAAGCTATTTATTTCAAGCGCATAGAATTCCTAGCATCAGATACATTAGAACAGGAAGAAATCTTAGTTCTCATCACATTCAATCTCTTCATTAGATATTATCATATTCAATTCCTTAATTTTATAGCAGAGTTCTGCTAAAGTAAGTAGGCGGTCATGTCTAATGGCTGCCCAAGTTGTGCACTGCATAATTGCAAGATGTCTTTCATCAGATGATGATGTGAATAGCATCCCCGATGATAATCTAGGCAACTGTAGACAGCAGCCCTAGTTAGGCATATCAGTGTTTAATTTAGTTTCCTCTGGAAGAGGTAGCTGTGTGTCCTAAGGAGGCTGAGAATAGTAATTAAAATGCAATAATCAAAAGAGTATAAATCTTGAAGCCCAAAAGGTGTATCATGTTTCTAAAACACAATGTTTCATTATAAAATAAATTGCTAGGGTGAACATGTTAACAGTTATCTAGCAAAAACTTGTATTATATCCCTAATTTCAAAACTTGGCCTTCTCTATGAAGGGGATGATTAAAACCTAATAGAAAACCTAATAGAAAGAGCAGGCAGAGACAGAGAAGCAGTGGTAAGTGACACTAATGTTTAGAAGAGGATCAGGGCAAAGGGAAACATGCCTAGAAAACACCTGAAGGAAACCAGAGGTCAGAATAGCAATGAAATAGATACACAGACAAACTTAGGTCTATGTAATACTTCTTGGTGAGTCATCTCACTCCACAAAAGGAGTAACCCAAGTATGTTGGTTTTATAGATAAGAGAATTGAGGAAGAGGAAACTTTAATGTGTTTTCTACAACTCCTTGCAGGTTAATTTCCAGAATGTCTCACCGAGGCAGCATCTCCATTCAGTGCCAGTCCCACGCCTGCTCTAGCTTTTTGATCTGCCTCCATTTGGCTTGCTGAAGTGTTCAGAACATATTTAAGTGGCCTTCAGGAATAGTAACTCTTCTGTGTTCCGCTGTGAGGTTTACCTTTGTCAGGCAGGACTCGGATCTTAGTCACTGGAGGGGATTTCACAGCATTGCCATGGTTGCTTTTCTTCCTTTGCTTGCTTTACTTATTTCTCCCACTAGACTGTGACAGCATTGAGCATAGGGCCTCTGTATTCTATTCTGAACATCCCTCATTTCTAAAGCAGTGCCTGCCATACAGTAGACACTCAATAAATAATTGTCAAGGAAGGGAGAGCTGTAGCTTCCCTAACCCATCATTTGAGAATCTCAGCTCCAGTCCCTGTAAGCTGTTTTTTTCATGCCTATTAAGCCCCAAGCCCATTAGTGCCCTACAAGGTCCAAAAGGCTATTTTAGCCAAGATAGATGTTTGCACAGCTTCCTCACTGCCCTGGCAAGTATGGGGGTGGACAGCACTAATATTCATTCTGGATCAAAATCAGGAATTCCTGTTTGCTTAGGTTCCAGGGGTAAATCTTCCTGTACATAGAAATGTATCATGTTGATGTTCCTGACGGGCAGGCTGCCCAGAGCTTCATTGAGTTATCAATGTTTCTACTTGATCTATTGACAATGGAGGCTTGAAAGTAAACAGCTTTGCCAACTCCAAATAGCTGGTTTGAGGCTGGGCAAACAGGAAAGCTTTACACAAAGCTGAGAGCTGGCACACGGTTTGGGGTTTTCAGTAAGTTTCTGCAGTTGGCTTCTGGAGGGGAAAAAGAAGCCTGGATTCTAAAATCAGAGGAGAGGAAATGAGACCTAGAGTTTAATGTATTAGGAAGCACTGGCTACATGCAGGTGACCAGAGAGAGCTACATAAGAACGAGAAGGATGTCAATTTTAAGTCTAAGTCTACCACTTGGTCAAGTCATCTGACCTCTCTGATACCACATTTCTGCAACATTTTGTATCTCTGATAAGGATATAGTGACAGAAAAAGTGACTTGGTAGAAAGGGACATTTAAGTGTTGACATTGAAGTGAAACAAAGCTGGACTCTGTTCCTGGATCTACAAAGCCCCACCTAGGAAGACTTAAGACACTGCTCAGCTTCATTTTGTTTTCTTCACCGTAAAGTGATAATACCACAAGGGGTTAGCCACAAGTAGAGAGCTTGGTAGTCCACAGCAACAGACAGAGCTCTGACATTTAACACTGAGTGAGGAAGACAATAATCAGAACACACATAACATGCTGTGTGTGTGTGCATGCACATGTGTGTTTGTATAAATTAATATATGCAGGGAAAATTGAAAATACACCCTTAAAATGAACTATGGTTAGGGGGTAAGATGAACTGAGGGGGAAATGAGTGGAAAAAATGATGAAGGATAAAAGGAAAAAAAATAGAATTGTCTGGCATGGACCATAGATAATTATACTCTTGAACTGAGCAATAGGATTAATTCAATTCTATGGTCCATGAAGGGAACAAAATAATTTCCATGCAAATAAATATAGAACTACAAACATGATAGCTGGTGTGAGCAAAGTAAAAATATGCTCAAGGATAAGGGAAGTGGGGGACGCCTGGGTGGCTCGGTGGTTGAGCATCTGTCTTTGGCTCAGGGTGGGATCCCAGGGTTCCAGGATCGAGTCCCGCATCGGGCTTCCTGTGAGGAACCTGCTTCTCCCTCTGCCTGTGTCTCTGCCTCTTTCTCTGTCTCTCATGGATAAATAAATAAAATCTTAAAAAAAAAAGAATAAGGGAAGGAGGGGAGCCTAATATGGATGTGAACGTGAGCTGGGTGAAGAATGGAGGAAAGGACATTCCAGACTGCAGCAACAGCCTGTGCAAAGTCCATGGCACTATGAAGAGCTTGGTGTATTCAAGGCACTGAGAGTCATGAGACTGCTTGCTGAGTGAGGGCAGGAGTGGTTAGAGATAAGCCTGAAGTGGTAGACAGAGGCTGAGCTCTCCCGAGTTGTGTGGAACACATGAAAAGGTTGCCTTTTAACTTAAGTGTAATGGGAAGTTATTAAGAAGTTTTAAAAAGCAGGAGCTGGTGGACAGTGATGGATTTGATGGGACTAGAATGTATGTGGCATGGTCAGATTTTTGTCAAATATTCTAACTGCTGTCATGAAGCGAGAGTGGATGTAGATAGATCTATTAAGAGGTTTCTTGCTGCTGTCCAGAGGAGCCACAAGACTGGTTTGAAGACAGTTTGGCATTGGGAATGCAGAGAAGTGACTGGTTAGAAAAGTACTTGGAGATAGTATCCACAGGTTATTTAAGACAAACATGTCCTTGGCATGGATTTCGTCTTAGTGTTCTTTGTTGCAGGATTACACATCCCTTTCTGAATGACATCAGAAATAGCCATGTTACATTTCTTTAGTCAGTGAATGTTAACTAAAGTAGTACATGTCCTTTCTAGGTTAAAGTTTTAAGAGCTAGGGGATGCTTTGAAATATTCTCCATTTCCTTTGGCATGAGACCAGCAATGCCCTAGATAGAGATTGCTTCACCAAGCTGGGTCTCAGGATGATAATGATGTGTGACAAAGCTGTAAATGACCAGTGATAAAGTGAGTAAGAAATTAATCTTCTTGCTCAAGTGTACATCAAATGCCTAATAAGATATACTGTATGGTAGGCCATAAAAAATCTCAATATGTTTTAAAGGAGCAAGATAATACTTAGAATATTTTTGGGGCATGTGGGTGGCTCAGTCAGTTAAGCATCTGCCTTTGGCTCAGGTCATGATCCCAGGGTCCCAGGATTGAGTTCCACGTTTGGCTCCCTGCTCAGTGGAGAGTCTCCTTCTCCCTCTTCCTCTGCCTGCCGCTTCACCTACTTGCACCCTTTCTCTCTCTCTCTCTCTCTCTCTCTCTCTGTTTGTTAAATAAATAAATAAAATCTTTTTTAAAAAAGAATATTTTCTTAGCACAATGGTATTATTTTGGAATCAATAATAGAAAGATATCTGAAAAACCCTCAAATATTAGGAAATTAAACAACTCACTATAGAGTAACCCATTGGTCAAATAAAAAATGATTAGGGAAATTAGAATATATTTCTAAAGAGTAAAAATGAAAACTCAGTATGTCAGAATGTATGGTAAGAAACTGAGGGAAATGTAAATTTTAAATGAACATATTAGAATGAAGAAAATATAAAATCAATGATCTGTGATTCCATTTTAAGAAGCTAGAAAAAGGAAAGCTAATTAAACTCGAGGTAAATGGAAGAAAGTCTTTAATAATATATCTGTGGAAATCAATAAAATAGATAATGGACAAGCAATCGAGAAAATCAACAAAATTTTAAAAATTGTTCTTTGAAAAGTTTAATAAAATTGATAAAGCATAACAAGAGTAAGAAAAATGATAGAAAACATAAACTACCAATATAAAAAATGAAAGATAAGACATCATCACAAATTCTAGAACATTGAAAAGAGTATAAGGGGAAGGTTAGTATGAGAAATTTATGGAAATAAATCCAGCAACTTAGATAAAATGAAAAAAGTTATTTTAAAAGCACAATGTACCAGAGCTGTCATTAGAAGAAATTTTTTGTTTAATTAGAACGGTCTACTATCTATTTAAAAAACTGAATTCAAATTTTAAAATCTTTCCACAAAGAAAAATTTAAAGAATTTTTTCTAAAGTTCACATGGAAATGTACAGGACCCTAGAGGCAACCCCTAAAAAGTCTTGGGAAGGAAAATTTGGAGTACTTAGACTATCTGATTTTAAGATTTACCATAAAGCTGATGTAATCAAGGAAACTTGATATTGTCAAAAAAATATCTATATCTATAAATCTATGAAGTAGAATAGAAGCTCTAGCAATGGACCCACATATATTTGGAAAAATACAATGGTGCCATAGAGATTCAATGGATAATGAAAGTGTTCTCATAAAGTGCTGGAGCAACTGGATATCTGCATGGGAAAAATGAAACTCAACACATACTTTATGTCATATAATTTATTTGAGCTATAACATATATCTAAACATAAAAGCTATTATCTATAAAACTTTTCAAATAATACACCACAACATTGAAAACCACCCCTACCTTTTTCCCCCCCTTAGGAAATAATCCAGAAAACACAGGAACTAAAAGGAATATATTGATAAACTGAACCTCACCAAAGTTAAAAACCCCTGCACATCAAGAAAACAAACAGGCAAAGCATAGGTTGGGTGAAAATATTCACAAAACATATATTTGATAAAGGGCTTGTATCTAGAATATACAAAGAAGTCCTACAACTCATTAATAAGAGAAACAACCCAATTAAAAATAGGAAGAGAGGTGCACCTGGGTGGCACAGTCCATTAAGCATCTGACTCTTTGTTTCTGCTCAGGTTGTGATCTCAGGATGGTGAGAAGGAGGCTCATGTCAAGCTCAGCATAGAATCTGCTTAGGACTCTCCCTCTCCCCCTATGCCCTAGTATCCCCACCCCCCAAGCACACACACTCTCTCTTTTTTTCTCTTTCTCAAATATTTTTTAATTAGCAAAAGATTGAAGAGACACTTCACAAAAGAAGATACTACTGTGGTCAATAAATATATGAAAAACTGTCCAACATCATTAGTCATCAAGGAAATGCAAATTAAAACAAATAAGATACCACTATATACCCAGTAGTATGATTAAAATGAAAACTTTGGCATGTATATGGAACAACTAGAATCTTAAACACTGTTGGTGGAGGTGTAAAGTGGCACAACTGCTTCAGAAAACTGCTAAAGTGTTCAGCAGTTTTTTAGATTTATCCATTCTATGACTCAGCAATTATAGTCTAAGGGAAATGAAATCACACATCCACTGAAGACTTGAATATAAGTGTTCATAGCAGCTTTATTTATAATAATCAAAGACTGGAAGCAATCCAAATGTCTATCCACAGGAGACTGAATAAGAAAACTGGTGCGTTCATATAATTCAATACCACTCAGCAATAAACAGTGTGAACTAGTAATACATCGTGAAAATTAACCTTTATATGGCCTTTCTGATTCAAACGTATACTGTCAAAACTGTTGACCTCTAGTCTTGACCTTGTCATGCCTATTTCCCCTTTAGCACTATATTCCAGCCACAATGTCCTTCTTTCAATTATCATGAGACTTATAAAACTTGACAGATGAATGAGGATGAAGTAGCATGGAATATGTTCCTGTATCAAGAATGCTTTCACTCAGCCTTTCACCATCTCTAATACTCCTGAAAGCACGCTCCCATTTTCTTCAAAATTAAACAGTGAAAATTCTCAAAAGTTGAAAAATGTTACAGTAAACATCTGTATACCTACCACCAAGATTCTACCCCTAACAAATTATTATGCTTGCTTTGTCACATGTCTATCCATTATCCATCCTTCTATACAATGGCCCACTTTTATTCCAATCAATTCTTCAGGGAAGCTGGCTTTGAATCTCCAAAGAGGTAAATACTTTATATCCTGTTCTGGTGACCTCCCTTACGATTTCTTACTCTTCTCTTATGATACTTGATTTAATTACCATGAATAGCTTTGTTTAATGTTTGTCTTTTTTGCTGGACCAGGGATTCTCAAATCAAGCTTGCAACAGAATCATGGGAGAGATTTGCTAAGACACAGGCTACTGAGCTCCATCTCTCAAATTTCTGATAGAACAGTTTTGGTTGATGATTCAAAAATTTGCATTTCTCACAAGTTCCAGGTGATGCTGATACTACTGACCCACAGACCACACCTTGAGAACTACTGACATTGATTGTAAGCACCATGGCTTCAGAGATCAGGGCTGTTTTATTTATTGTTGAATCCCATCAACTATCATAGGGACAGAGTGGGTACTCAGGACATGGTATGGATTTGCTGAGTGAGTGAATGAATATATATATTCATATATATTTCATTTATATCATAGGAATTCCTCATAACCATTATTGTCAATAAATAGCTTAATTAGTCAGCATGTCCTTTTACTTATCTTCCCCTGTTCTTAGATATGAACATTGTTCCTAATTATATTCTATTGATTATAATTCTTTCCAAATAGGTTTTTATTGTCACAGGAGTTCCTTAACATCAGAAAAAATAATTGTCACCAACAAAGGATGAAGTATACTTTCTGATTTTATGTATTTTTCTTATGATCTCAGGTGTGGTAAATTCAGCATATCATTTCCCACTTAAATGAGGTAAGAATTATGACTTCAAAAAGCACACTTCTTAAGGGAAAAAGCAAAAAAAGAAACAAACAAAAACACAAAACCAAAAACCTTAAGCATACTTTGACTAGTTGCAAACAAGGTAACGTTTGTGTGAGGTTTGATGCACAGATGTGAAGGTGAGAGGTGAGGCCACAGAATGTGCCTTGAGCCGTCGGTGTGCAATATCCTAACTATGAAAACACCTGGTTCTAAATGACTGCAGGGACCCACTATAACTAAAGGAATTGCTTGGCCCTCACTTTTTGAGTTCTCAGTAAAGGATGCAAAAAGAATGGCCTTGAGTTGAATGTGCCTTTTTTTAAAAAATAAAATTTATTTTATAGAGCAATTACTGGTGCACAGCAAAAATTGAGAATGTATAGAGATTTCCCATTTATTCTCAGCTTCCGCATGTGCATTGACTTCCCTATCATCAATATCCTCCACCAGAGTGGTACATTTGTTACAGCTGATAAACCTACCGTGACATCACCCAAAGCCCATACATTGTATGGGCTTGTTGTATATTCTATGGGTTTGGACAGATGTATAATGACATGTATCCATCATTATAGTATCATGAAGAATATATTCACTGCCCTAAAATCCTGTGTGCTCCACCTTATTCACCCTCACCCCCAACTCTTGTTAATCATTGATCTTTTTACTGTGTTGATACTTTGCCTTTTACAAAATGTTATCTAGTTGGAATCATGCCATGGGTAGTCTTTTTAGATTGGATTCTTTCATTTACTGATTTTATCTATTTTTCTTAATACATTAAGAACCTTAAATATATATATTAAGGTTATTCCATATAATTGCATGGCTTATTATATCATTTCTTTTTAGCTTTGAATGGTATTCCATTTTCTGATTGTCCCACAGTTTATCCATTCACGTACCAAGCTACATCTTGGTTGCTTCCAAATTTTGGCAAGTTTGAATAAAGCTGTTGTAGTGCAGATTTTTTGTGTACACATAAATCTTCAATTCCTTTGGGTAAATACCAAGGGACACAATTGCTAGGTTGTATGACAAGAGTATGTTTAATTTTCTAAGAAACCACCAAACTGTCTTCTGAAGTGGCTGTACCATTTTGCATTCCCTACCTCCCCCAGCAATGAATGAGTTTCTGTTGCTCCACATCCTTGTCAGCATTTAGGGTTAGCAGTGTTCTGGATTTGGGCCATGTTATGTCATCGTGCTATGTATATTGTGCTATCTCATTGTTTTAATTTGCAATTCCCTGATGATGTATGATGTGGAGCATCTTTTTATATGTTTACCATCTCTGTATCATCTGTTGGTGAGGTGTCTGCTAAGGCTTTTGAACTATTATTTAATTGAATTTTTATTTTGTTGTGTTTTAAGAGTTCTTTGTATGTTTTGGATAACAATCCCTTATCAGATATTTCTCCCAGTCTGTATGTGTGTGTGTGTGTGTTTTATTCTATTGACAATATCTTTCTCAAAGTAGATATTTTTAATTTGAATCAAGTCTAGCTGCCTTGTCATTTTTTTGTTGACAGCTGGACACGATATACTGGGTAAAAGGAATTGCAGTAAATAGGCCTTCAGGAATGTGGTGGTGACGTATGGGTAGAGGGGACGTGTTTTATAATCCTATGGTTAAGTCTCCATATTTTATTGGACTGTGAACTTCACACGTGCTTCTCAGCTTTCCCTTCCCTTTTAGAGGGACAAGATGGCTAGAGTGGACTGGAGTTGCATGTTCCTCTTCTTTCACTGGAAGGCTAGAGATGGCTGGTGTTGAGTTTTTCACTTCCCTCAGGTCAGGTAGGCTCTCATAAAACTCCAGCAGGTTAGGCTTTGGTTAACTAGTTTTTCCTGAGGGCAGAGCTAATTAGGAAGGACCAAACACTATGGCATATTTCAAAAATGGTTCCTTTTGCCCTCACCCTATGGAAGCAGGAGGTGATTTTTTCTCTGACATTCACCATAAGAACCTGGTGGAGCATCAGTAACACTCACAAAAGTGTGGGATAGCTCTCTGAGGAGTTTTTACCTCAGACTTGTCCACACTGAGTATCCTGCAATTCATCCATGAGAACTCATGTTTTCCTTTCCTTATACTGGTTCCTGCAGAGATTTCTGCTCCAGTAAATAGTGCTTCTCCATACTCACCTGTTTTGGGGGGTAAAGTGGTTCCCTTTGTGATCTTCTCTTACAGATCTATAAGAGCTGTTGCTTTCCCAATTTGTTTAGCTTTTTACTTTTTAGGATAGAGGGGAGACTTACAAACTTTTCATGTGCTAGCTTGGAAGCCTGAGTATGACTTTTAAGTCTGCCTTTCTTGTGGTTCCTTGGCTGCAATATGGGGGTGGAAGGGAGATGTTGGTTGCATAATATCTTTGAAATTTGGTAATTATTTCTTCCTATTCAAATGATGAAAAATCTCCAAAATGATCTTTATCACTTTTATCATTTCCCTGCATTGGAATTGAGGAACACAGTTCACAGTTACTCTAGGCACCATTCTCACCTGATACCAGAAGCTTCCCCCTTCATTTGAAAGCTACCATGAGCCCCCTTACAATGTTCTTTATTCCACACAAAATAAAGTTGCCTAAGTAGAAGGCATAACATTCATCTGTCTGTAAATTCATCCAGCCTCCCCGGTTCTGGGTGGCGCCGTGTCATGAGTGGGGGTGGGGGGGTGCAAACGGGGATAAATTAGATGTTTCTTTAGTTTATGGGGACGGGCCGCATAGATGTGGTAGTGGGTGTTGGAAGAGGGGGATTGGTGGTATAAGTTGTTGCTGAGCAGTGCAAAGGGCGATGGCATCCTCATGTTTTGGTTGCAGGTGTGATGGGAGGATATAAGGTTGGTATTTGGTGTTTTTGTAACATGAGGTGGAGGCAGCTGGGGGTGACACGTGGCTGAGTGGGGTTAGGCTTTGGACGGGTGGTGATTTGTAGTGGGGCTTATCTGGCGTATACTTACATATGTTATATTTTGTAGTTTTCTGTCGCATGCGGGATAGGAAATTATTATGGCAGACGGGGAGGTGGAGTGTTGGTCTCAAATACATTTTTAAGGGGAATGGTAGCGAGCATCAGGAAGTCTGGAGGTTTTATACAGAGCAAAGTGTGCCTTTAGTCGACTTGATGACGGGGCACTTGGGTGGGATTTGCGGTGCGGTGAGGGGGCTGTTTGTTGCTGTTTGTGGGGTTCTGGTGTCCCGAACTGGTTTGGGTACACTGGCGGTGGCGGAAGAGGGTGGGGGCCTGGGCAGACGGGGGTTGCGGGGGGACTTGCACCCGCGGGCGGCGGTGTGCTGGAGAAGTTTGAGCGACGGGGGTACCTCATTCGCCTCGGGTACCGGGTCTCTCTGCTTGGTGGGGGGAGATGGTCTGCTGAGGGTCCCTGGCGTTGATTGTGGACGATTTTCTGGCTTGTTTGGCCGCCTTTGATGGTGGCTCTGGGTTGAAATCATTGGGACACGGGTTTGGTTTGCGGGGGAGTGAGGGACTGAGGAGAGGGGACGTGGCGAAGGGCATCTGTGAGGGGGAAAAATGTGGGGTGTGGGATTTTGGTTACAGGGGCTGCGCCCTCTCGAGGCGTGTGTTGTGATTGACTCATCGTGTGTGGGACGGGAGGCGTGCAATCTGGTGGTGGTGCGCGATCTATGAGTTGAAGTCCGGGCTGGGGTGGTGGGGTGTAACTGTATGTTGGGTTGTTGAGTTGACTTATTTTGGGTTGCATTTTGCGTGTGGAAGGGGGAGGGTGGGAGTGGCTGTGGTTTGGGGGGGATCGGTTGAACGTTACCATTTCGCGGGTAGGGGGGGTTTTCGTTGGGTGGGTGTTGGGTTGTGGCTGGTGGGTTGGGGTGGATTGGGAGATTGTGCAAAGTGGTGGTTCGGCTAGTGGTTTCGGTGGGCACCGCTGACGGGAGAGTTTAATGAAATTAAATGGCCAAGTATATTTGTCAGTTCCATACATATGTATTGAGTACCTTCTATGTAGCAGGTACTGTTCAAGGCTCCAGAAATATAGCCGTAGGTAATGCCAACCAAGTCCAAGTTTCTGTTTTCATGGAACTCATACTCTAGTGGGATGTCAGTTAGACCCTCAGAGATCTCCGAGCTTGGAAGATGAAGAACCAGTCTTAACTTTAGGTCTCCTTGTCTTTGATGCCTTTTACAGGCTGCTGCTCTATGCAGTCTCCCTAATAGGGGGTCCAAAATAAATATATTTTCGCTGATGATCACATTCAGCCTAATATAATCCTTGGGCATCACTCCTTCCTTGAGAACACCCCTATCAGTTTGTGCGGTGACCCAACCTTTTTTGGCCATCTTGAAAAGAAAACATTGCTTTTATCATCATCGCCCCCATCAATCTTTTGCTATCTTTTGCTAGCATTTATTGTTATTCCAAAAGCAATTCACATAGTGTTCTTAAGTTCAACACATATCCCAGCTCTAGAGGAATCAGTTGTGGGTTGTCATTTTTTGTGTGTTTTTTTCTGTAAAAGGAAATATCTTTAACTTCTTGTTAAATGGCATATGACATTAATGTAGTCCATTTATCTGGTGCAGTCCTTTCATTTTGGACTTATTTTTTAGAGGTTTGGCTCTTACATACATATTTCTTTGGCCACTGAATTAATAATCCCCTCTTAACATTGCCCTCTCAACCCAATTCAGAGAAGTGCTTTATCTCTAAATGCTGTTTTCCTTTTATGCATATTTATAATTCTGATGCTTCTGTTACCTAGTATACATTTTCTTACTCTGAATTCCTGTCTCTTAAAGCCTTGTTTTAAACAATGCACTGTACTGCTCTTTCTTCTCTCTTTGATAATTCCAAGTATCAAGTTAGTCCCATTGTGGGGGGAAAAATATAACAAAACAATAAAACACTCCCACTGATTTGTATAGACCTAGTGTTGTCCCCAGAGATCAGTAGGTTATAACTCTAAACTTCTCTAGTCTTCTTTATTTTTTTAAAGATTTTATTTATTTATTCACAAGAGACACAGAGAGAGGCAGAGAAGCAGGCTCCCTACAGGGAACCTGATATGGGACTAGTTCCCAGGACCCCAGGATCACACCCTGAGCCAAAGGCAGATGCTCGACCACTGAGCCACACAGGCACTCATCTTCTCTAATCTTCTGTTACCTGTGCAGTAGTTTGCTAGGGACTCAGTCCCCACAAGCACCTAGCCTCCTCGGCATCCCTCTTTTCTTCCCCTCTGACATTTCTCTTAATTCCTTTTCTGCTTCTCATTTCCTGCAGGCCCAGTTAATCTAAGACCCAAGCTTCTCAAGCATGGACCTCCTCTTCAAATTATCTCTGGTATTCCCGGTTACATTTATTGTTCTACCCTCTTCTTATTTTTTTTTTCTTTGTAAACTATAGCCAGGGATCCTCCCTCTGTCTTTCTGCACCAGAAGGAGACTTGTTTCTGCTATTGTCATATTATACTCCTTGCTCAAGAGTCGCTATGATATTTCTCTTCACTGCTTCCTGAAATGGACCTTTACCCTTATTCTATTTTTATCAACAAGACCCTTCTATTCTCGTTTCCTTCAGGTCCATAAATATTTCTTGTATATTTTGGGGAAGATGTTAAGACTTACTTCATGAGTCTTGGACTCACAGCTTTCCTTGCTGCATTTTTGTAAACTTTTCCAAATCGTTTCAATGTTGATCCCTCTTTTTCCACAAGAGTTACACTACTTGTCCCTTTTTGTAAGGGCACAGCTGTGTTCTTCTTTTTCAATTAACCCTTTTTCTTCTTTTTTTTTTTTTCCTTTTTTTAAAAAAAAGATTTCATTCATTTGACAGAGAGGGACAGAGAGAGAAGAAGAGCAGGGGGAGTGGCAGGCAGGGGGAGAGGGAGCAGAAGCAGCGTCAGTTAAACAGAACAGGGAGCAGAACAGAAAGCCCAATGCAGCATCAGTCCCAGGACCCTGGGACCATGACCCGAGCCAAAGACAGCCATCTAACTGACTGAGCCACTCAGGTGGCCCTCATCCCACCTTTTTTCATATCACATTCATGACATGTGGTTTCTTAATTCTAGGAATAGTCATGTCTTTTACAAAACTTAAAAATAAAATTGAGTAATTATGTTATTTTTTTCTAGGAATACTACAAAGCCAGTAAACACTAGTTAATCCCAGGAATTTGATTTTTTAAAAAAATATGTTACTTTGGTTATTCTTTTACTTCTTGGAGTACCTAAGTATTCCGGATAGTATACTATCTTCTAGGAAAACAAAAATAAATTTCCTGCTTAAAATGTACTCAAAATTTCATGGAGACATTGGAGTATAAATAATTTTGATTCATGTGGTAAATAAAACTATGTGATAAAGAGTTATGGGAACATAGAGGAGACAGAAATTCATCTAAAGAATTAGAGACAGCTTCATAGGGGAGCACATCTTTGAATTGTGTATGAAAAAAGTGAATAAGCATACACAAAATGGAAAGGATATGAAAGAGATGCTCATGTTGCAGAAATATATTTTATATGTAGAAGTAAAAGGTATAAAAGAGCATGATACAGTTAGGGAAAGGAAACAAGTATGGCTTGAGTCAAGACTAGATTATGTGAGGAGGGGAGATAGAAATCTAGTGGGCAGAGTATATTAGCAATAGATTATGTAGGGACACCGGGGTGGCTCTGCCATTGAGTGTCTGCCTTTGGCTTAAGGCGTGATCCCAGATCTGGGGATGGAGCCCCGCATTGGGTTCCCTGAGAGGAGCCTGCTTCTCTCTCTGCCTATGTCTCTGCCTCTCTCTGTGTCTCTCCATGAATAAATAATAAAATCTTTTTTTAAAAAAAGGAATAGATTATGTAGCTCTGTTTTGCCAGAATTTGCGCTATAGTCAAAGGTGAATGCAAACGTGGAAATGTGCTAGGTTAACATGTAGAGTCTATTTGTTGGAACTGTTGTATTCAAATAATGGAGTGTTTTTTTGTAGCAGCAGGCAGAGTTCTTTTGCTCTGCATGACTGTGGTGGTGCCCCCACTGAAGCAGACCCTGCCATCTTCAATTCCCTGGACATCAACATGTATCTGGCAGAAGGGGAGGCAAAGAGACCATAAAGTGTAGTACAGAAGGTTTTTATAAGCCAGCCCTGGAGGTAAGGGCACTTCATTCTTTCTTTAAAAAGATTTTATTTATTTATTTATATTTTTTATTTTTTTATTTTTTAAGATTTTACTTATTCATGAGACACACACAGAGAGAGAGAGAGAGAGAGAGAGAGAGGCAGAGACACAGGCAGAGGGAGAAGCCGGCTCCATGCAGGGAGCCTGACATGGGACTCGATCCCAGGTCTCCAGCATCAGGCCCTGGACTAAAGGTGGCACTAAACTGCTGAGCCACATGGGCTGTCCCTGATTTATTTATTTTAGAAAGAGCAAGAGAGCAAGAGAGTGAGAGTATGTGCTCACAAATGGAGGAGGGGTGGAGAGAAAGAGAGAGAATCTTGAGCAGACTCCCCACTGAGCACAGAGACCCATACAGGGCTTAATTTCATGACCCTGTGATCATGACCTGAGCTGAAACCATGAGTGGGACATTTAACTGACAGAGCCACCTAGAAGCCCATATTTTTTTCCATACTCTACTGGCTAGAACTAAAGGACAAGCCTATATATCTACCTGGAAGAGACATTGGGGAACATAGTGGATTGTATGCCCAGGATAAAAGTTTCTGCCCCAGTAATGCAAAAATTTTAAAGTGGTAGGAGTTTTCTTTTCTTTCTTTTTTCTTTTTCTTTTTTTTTTGGTAGGTAGGAGTTTTCAAGAAGGGAAATGATGTATCTAGTTTCTCACTTGGATGAAGAATACCAAGAGAGCAAGCTTGGAGGAAATAAAGCAAGTTTAAAATCGTATATGTTGAGTTTGAGATGGTTTTAGCATAGGAATATAAGAGAAGGGTAAGCCTGGAGCTTGGAAGCACTTAAATTATTGTTAAATCTTTGAGAATGATCCAAACAAAAGTGAGATAGTTGAAATTACAAGGATTAATTATCTGACCAGGAATAGTGTGTAGGGTAAGTAGAGAGCAAAAGATCTACCTTAAAATTTCTTATTTAAATAATTGAGTAAATTAACATGAATCAAAAAAGGGCAATGGTTGTCAGAAAAGTAGGAAGAAAACTAAAAGCAGTGTCACCAAAGCCAAGAGAAGGAGTGGTTTTAGAGGAGGACTTACTCAACAGCATAAAATGCAATAGAAAATCCAGGTAGGAAAAGGATCAGCCAATGAGCTTGACAATTAGAGGTTTTTAATGGCCTATGGAAAAGCAATTTCAATTAAATTGTTGGAGTAGAGGCTAGGATGCTGTGATTTAAAAAAAGAATGGGAGAGAACTATATAAAACCAAAGCATGACTCTTTCAAGAAACCTGGATAAGAGGAAAAAATAAGAGAAAGAGATAGTGACTTTAGGGAGAACAGGGTTGAGACAAGGTTTTATTTTGAATTTTTAAAGGGTAGTAGATATTTGAACATGTCTGTCGGATCAAGGGAAGGAGCAATGGAGGAGGTTTGAAATATCCAACAGACAGAATAATTGATGGAGCAATGCTTTAGAGGAGGAAAAGTTGCAAACATAGGTAGGGGCATCAGCTTTAGAAAGAAAATGTCAATATTTTCTTTTGGAGAGGAAAAAAAAAAGAATGAAAAGTTTAAAGGATACAGCCATTTGAGGCCAGAGGGAATATGATTCTGAAACTCAAGTTCTACTGTTATTTTCTTGAAGAAGTAGGAGGCAAGGTCTTCCAATGAAAGTGAGTTAGGGGTGAGAGGAGAGTTGATGGCTGGATAAAATGGAAAAGGTTTAGAAGATTCATGGTAAAGGGGAGGAGGAGGCATCCAAAACCCTTGTGAAAGTGTTTCTAGGTATCACTGAAAACCCAAATAGGACAACAGTTATATTATGTCCTGTGTCTTCAGAACAAATTCTCCATTGAAGGGTAAACCCTTTAGCCTCCACTCTCCTAGAGCCTGTGTGGGTTCTCTACAATTCCTTTGGGTCCACCATTCTTTATGGAACTCTTTTGGAAGGCAAATTTATTTACCATAATCTGCCAAACTCTACAATTTGACAGGCCTTATGGGTAAATGGGCAAAATCTTAACCATTTCCCTGTTTTCTCTCTTCTTCAAAATGCTTATTTGCTGATAACTTTTACATCCTAAGACAGAGGAAGAAAACTAAGTCTGTTACTAAAATACCATAATTTAGCTGCTTTTCTGCATATGCATTAATAAAGCATTAGTGATCACATTCCTTGTAGCTTCCACATCCATAACACTCAGTATCTTAAGATCTTGACCTTCTAGTTCATGATTCAGGACATCTCAAAAGCCATGCATCTTATCATCTGGGGTGCTGAGATGAGGAAGGAAACAGACATGGGGTAAAATTGAGACTAAGAAGTTTAATTTTGATTCACCCTTAGCTTGGCTCTCAGATGTTTACATATTAATAGAACCATAGTTCAGAAGACTGCCAGTACCAAAGAGTCCAAGCCAGTTGTCTTAGTCTTCCTAGGTTGCTATAATAAAATATCATAGATGGGGTGACTTCAACAACAGAAATGTATTTTCTTCTTTGTTCTGGCAACTGAAAATCCAAGATCAAGGTGCCAGCAGGGCTGAGATCCAATTTGATCCTCAGGCCTATACAAAAATGGCCAAGATATACAAAGAATGTCTGACCCAATCCAGGGAGCTGGGACTCCTTCAAAGGTAATAAGTCTTCATAGAAGGTCTTGAGACTTTTCTGAGACACAACTCTCCCCACATGGTAAGGCAGAGGCTACTGATACAGAAATTGGGGATGGTTTGTAGCCACAGGTATATATCATTAGTCGCTTCAGCTGAAAGAAAGGGCTGACACATCCTGTAGAACTATTCACTCACTACAACCATATTGCTTTCTTCATTGTCTTCTCCACTTCTGAGAAAGCATGGGAGAAAGGATGGGAATGTTGAAAGAGGAATCAGCATCATAAGATTAAGCCAACTAATGGTAGTGGTAGGACTAGAACCCAGGCCCCAAAATGTCCAAGTGTTATACTTGGACAAGTATATATTATTGCTAGTCTAGTATATATTGCACCCTAACTTTGAAGTCAGATTGACATTCTCTATAGGGAGCAGAGACCTCATCTCTGTTTTATCACTTCTAAATTATTGTTTGAGACTTAGAGGGTGAAGTGGCTTCTGGAATGATGAAAACAAGGGCTCACCATTTTGTAGCACTTATGTGTCATCCACTTTTGATGTGTGATATCATTTAATTCCCCCCAAACAACACTGTGTAGTAGATATTATTACCATTTTCATTTTATAGATAAAGAAAGGTTGAGAGGAGAATGAGGGGCCACAGCAAAGAAATAGCAAATCCAAGATTCAAACCTGGCTTGACTGAGTGTAGAGCCAAAGGTTATTACTAGGAAACCATAGACCGCGTGCCTGGTAGAAACTGCTTGCTCTCATCAAGCAGAAAAGTGATTTCATATAAATCTTTAGTATATTGGTATTTTTTACAACATGTATTTTGTGCCAACACGTTGTTGGACCCAGCCATTTAAAGATAATGCAAGTTTTCCCCTAAATGATAAATCAAACATTAATGATGAAGTTTATTCTCCTCCTTCTCACAGATAGACTTTCAGAAACACAAACCTCAGAGAGGCAAAATTAGGAGCCCTTCTCTGGAAAGAATGAACAATTCAGAATCCCACGATTGTTTGAAATAATGTCCTGATTCAAAAAAAAAAAAAATGCAACCAGAGGCTTAAAAAAGAATGAGGTTGAGATGTTAGTCCTAAAATTATCCATTATCCAACCTCAGTGAAACATCAAATATACAGTTGGTCTCTTCCCCACCCCAATCCCCCATCGCCAGCTTAGAGAGTTTCAATTATCCCCAGAGGCACACCGACCTGCTGTGCTAAGTAATAGTCTCAGAATTCCATTCTGAGACTCTTTCTACAGCCCATCTCCACTACTGACTCACTGCATGATTTGCTAAAACTTGGTTTGCTCACTCACTGAGATGAGCTAAGAGAAATAACACTCCTTCTAATGTTTAAGACTATGAGCAGACAACCATGCTCTCTGGGCAACAAGCAAAGAATGCTTAACAGATGTAATTTGCTTAGTGTTGCAATCAAAACCTATATACAAGAAATCATCCAACAGATAGTTAATGATATGCTTCATCATTATTTGACTGCATTGTAATTTGACCTAAATGGTGAACGGTTTGTGTAAATTACTATATTTATTAGCAATGACTATCTCTTAACGTTTGTATGGCACTTTAAAGTTACAATGCACTGTACCATAGATTATCTCATTATCTCACATGAGAAGATCTAACGAGCTCAGTAAATATTAGTTTAATTTAAATCACTCAAAACATGTTAGAAAAGCTGGCTAGTAATTACTAACTCCTTTTATGGATGAGGAAGCTGGGACTCAGAGACACACAGCTATTTTGTGATTGGGCCAAAGCTAGAGCCAAAGCCATTTGACTTCCAGGGATGGCTGGTCCTTTCACTACCACACAAACATAGCACTTCTGAAAGTAACATTAATGCTGGGTGGAGGTGAAAAATGGGTGGACTAAGTGAAAAAGTAACTTTTCAGCTGTCCCTCTACAGTTTAGTTTCCTCTATCTCCTTCAAATGGCTTATCCTTCAATCCTCTCTTCAGTAGAATTTTGCACCACCTCCCTCTTTCAATGCCTTAAGGCAGATGGATCTGTCCTTCATATTGGTTGAGATTTCAGAGGGTAAGGAGGAGATACAAAACATATACCTCTCAGAAGACTATTGCTACCTATTAATACTAGTTTAAAAATTGTATTTGTATTACTGTGCTTTATAGTTTTTAGAGAATTTTCTTTATGTAAATGGCAAAAGTTTAAATAGCTTATCACAGGAGGGTTTCTATTATCTTGCTCTTGCCTGTCCCCACCTAATATCAGCTCCCCTATTCCTCTAGATACACTCAGCTCCAGTTACACGAAACTTACAACAAAACTTGAAGGTGATAAGGTACTTTGTACCCTCCTAACCTAGCACGTGCTGTTTGCATTGATTGCCTCTCCCCTACTTTATCCAAAGACTTTAATTCTTTCTCTTCAATGCTTAGTCATCAGAGTCCCCTGAGGGTGATTTTAAGGAACACTATACCTAGGCTCTGTCCTAGGCCAGTTGTATCTGAATCTCAAGGGCGGCAAGCTATAAATATGTCTCTGTTTGATTTTGGTGCATGAGAGGGTTGAGTGCCATTATTCAGATTTCTGACTATCCCATTAGGCCTTCAGCTCTTTGAGGGGATGGAGGATTTCATTCAATTTTGTATTCCCAGAGCCTAGCATAGGGTCAGACTCATTTACTAGGCTTTTATTTATCTCAGAAACAGAACTGTCTGGGTATACCAAGGGATGCTGGAGTTTCAAACTCTGCTTTTATTTACTTATATAAGTAGGCTCCACGCCCAATATGGGGCTTGAACTCATGGCATTGAGATTGAGAATTGTGTGCTCTACCTCCTGAGTCAGCCAAAAACCCCTTAAACTCTTCTTTTAAACAAAGGCACTTTTGTACTGGGTCTTTGTATAAAGCTGCAATATGCCTCACATTGCTAGATGATACCTCTGTGTCATCTTTTCTGACTTGATGCATTTCATTCTTTTTTCTTGGTTTCCTGAAATCCAGTGTGTTTCCATTTTGGCTTCTGCCCTCTATCTAGCCCACATCTCTGATACTGCCATGTCTATGACTGTTACCAGTAATTGGTGCTGGCTCTGTTTTCCAGTTAGCCTGAACATGGCCTCAGAATCCTTCTCAACCCAGAAATCCAAGCTTCATTTCAAATAAATCAGTAGATATGCAAGTCAAAATCTATTTGTATTCCCTGATCTGGACTCTTGAATTGATGACATAAATTTGGGTTGGCTAATCTGCCTAGTCCGTGTTTCCTAGTATAGAATTTCAATATCCCCTGGCTGTAGCACTACATTTATAGAAAAGAAAGGTGTTGCCCTGTGCCCTACATACTATAGACTGAATGTTTGTGTTCTTGCAAAATTCATATGTTGAAAACTAATCTCCAGTATGATGGTATTTGGAGGTGAAGACTTTGGAGGTGATTAGGTAGGTCATGAGGATAGAGCCCTCATGTATGGATTAGTGTCCTTAGAAAAGAGACCCCAGAGAGGTTCCTTGCCCCTTCCACCATGAAAAGTTACAGTAAGAACATGGTCATCTATGAACCAAGAAGTGAGACCTTACTAAGCACTGAACCTGTTAGTGCCTTAATCTTGACTTCCCAGCCTTCAGAACTGTAAGAAATAAATTTCTGTGTATAAGCCACACAGTTTATGGTATTCTGTTTTAGCCTCCTGAGCATACTAAGACATCATCTCAAGCCTTGATTTTTGTCCTCAACAATCAAAGGAAATGAGCAAGTATTAATTGCATTTCATGTGACCATCCCATACCGCTATGTCAAATTTGGAGAGTATAATAACCGACTTAAGAACAGTTGAAGTCATCTAATTATACATTCTCATCCTATTGATATTTACAAGTAGCCCTATCCTGGTTATTGCTGTGGGGCCACTGTCTTGGCCTTGACACCCACTTGTCTCTAGGCTCTGGAAGTGGTTGGGCTTGACCTTTTGAGCTTTAATCATCACCATGAGAGAAAGTGCCCTAGGGAAAAAAAAAAAGAAAAAAAGAAAATGCCCTGGATAGCCTGCTAGTCCAAGAGGGATGTGCGACAAGTAGAGTAGACAAGCTCAGCTGCACCTGACATCATTTAATTCTTATATCCTATAAACAGCAATATGACTTTGGGTAAGTGATCTCACATCCATATGCTTGTTGTTTCAGACTTGTAGAATGAACTGTTTATAAACTGTTCTAGCCTTAAAACTGATTCTAACAAACTAGCAGTTGGAGGGGGAGGCAGAGATTAATGTCTCTTAATATACATAAGGAATATAGGATTCTTAGATTATAAATAATTTGAGCAAGGACATTCAAAACATAAGTGTGAAGTGAGAATTCAAATTCAGAACTTCTGACTACAACACGACAAAATCTTTTACCATGCTATATAGATTCTGATTAAATCGTAGTTCTCTGCTTTAGAAAAGCAAGATGAGTAAATTTATCAACACTAGAAAATTTGGTTTGGAGAATACTGTGGTAAGAGTATTGACTGAAAAATGATTTTAGAACTTGTAAAACTTAGGGCAGACTGGAAAATGGCTCAATTTGATGGTGAACATTGTGGGATTGGAGGAACCAGAGAAAGGGTCCTATGTCCTCAGGAATTGGATGGGATGAAACGAAGGTGATATGATCATTGTGTCTCACCAGAGAAGCTTCCTAGTGTTTCTCAAACCACTAATGAATTAAATATCTATGGAAAGCATCCAGGAATCTACATTTTAATAAGCTCCTCAGCTGATTCTTTTATCATGTATGCATTAAATATTGAGACTGCCTCAGATGCCCTTTAATACAAAGATCAACACCTGGGGTGCTTGGGTGGCTCAGTCAGATAAGTGTCTTCTGCCTTCGGCTCAGGTCATGATCCCAGGGTTCTGGGATTGAGTCCCACATCAGGCTCTCTGCTCAGTAGGGAGCTTCTCCCTCACCATTCCCCATTGTTCACACTCTCTCACACTCTCACTCTTTCTCAAATAAATAAATCAATAAATCTTAAAAATACAAAGATCAACACCTGAAAAACCTGCCATCAGGGAACTATCCACACCTGCAGTCATTATTGTCTCACATCTGGAAGGATGTCCTAAGGTAAAACAGAAGACAAGCCATCCCCCACCCTAGAATCCAGTTATCCTTTATCATACAGGATTGAGCAATTAAAGGGCTAATTGCATGTGTCATTCCTGAATCAGAGATAATTCTCCAGCTTCTCTGTTAAATTCTGTTCCCAACTTTTTCCTCCATATTTGCTTCTCAGGTACTACATTAACTTGTTCTGTTGTTTTCTTGATTTCAAGATTGTGTCTGTGTTGCTTCCCTAATTTGGATTTAGAGGAAGTTATTCTAGACATCTGTTTTCTTGAGCAGAAACCTATAGTTAACATCTGGGTAGGACTTTCCCTTTTATAGGATACTTTTCTTCACACCATCCATGTGGTTTGGTAAGAGTGGCTTTGTGCTTGCTGTGAGCCACCTTCTGGTTACAGCTGATAAATTGGAAGATGGGAAATTGCCTACTTGACCCAACCTTGCTCCCAAGATTATAAAAGTAGATTTAAGTGGTTTTCTCTTTGGACTGACTAGTCACTTCAAAGAAGTAAGTTTACATCAACAACTATTAGTGGTAATATTTTTCCAAAACAGAGAAGGAGAGAAAGCACCGGTGAGGTAGGGGATACATAGAAAAAGAAGCAGATGTGCAAAGAAGTACAAAGAAAAGAGAGAGACAACCATTCACTTTTTATCTCCAGTTGATCTAGAGAGAGGAGTTAAGATTCTTTTTTTTTTTTAAAAGATCTATTTATTTATTTGAGAGCAAGTGAGCAAGCAGGGGGAGGGGCAGATGGAGGGAGAGAGAATCCTCAAGTGGACTCTCTGCTGAGCATGGAGCTTGATCCTAGGACCCTGTGAACATGACATGAGCTGAAGTCAAGAGTTGGATTCTCAACCAACTGAGCCACCCAGGCATCCCAGGAGTTAAGAATCTTATTTTCTCATATGGATATCCTATTGGCCCTGCTCCATGCTGAATCGCCACTGCATTGCAAAGTCATCTTTGTCATAAATTGATACTTTTGTCGGTCTATTTCTGGATTCTTTACAGTATATTTATTTGTTTATCTTTGCACTGTCTGAAAGTGTGCCTTTTGGAAATCTTAATATGTAGTAGAGTAAGTCCTTCAGTTTTGGCCCTTTGTATTTTTATATCATTAGAAGTTTATTAGTTTCTACCATAAAGAACCTACTTTGATGGGGATTGCATTGAATACTTGAATCTATGAAGAGATCTATTTTTTAAAGATTTTATTTATTTATTCATGAGAGATACAGAGAGAGAGAAAGAGAGAGAGAGAGAGAGAGAGAGAGAGAGAGAGAGAGAGGCAGAGACACAGGCAAAGGGAGAAGCAGACTCCATGCAGGGAGCCTGAGATTGGACTCAATCCCAGGTCTCCAGGATTAGGCCCTGGGCTGAAGGTGGTGCTAAACCGTTGAGCCACCCGGGCTGCCCCTATGAAGAGAGAATTAAAGTCTATATAATGTTTTATGATTCAAGAATATGGTACATTTCCATGATTTAGCTTTGCTTTAAATTCTCTTAATCCTATTTTATAATTTTTACATATTTGCACATTGTTCATAGATTTATTCCTTTTTTGATACTTTTATAAATGTATCCTTTAAAATACCCATGTTCTATTTTTTGTGACTATTTAGAAATACAGATGGGGGTGCCTGGGTGGCAGAGTCAGTTAAGCATCCAACTGTTGGTTTTGGCTAAGGTTATGATCTCAGGGTCATAACACTGAGCTCTGAACTGGGCTTCACACTCATCATAGAGTCTGCATAAGACTCTCTCCCCCTCTCTCTGTACTCTTCCTCCACCCTCTAAAACAAATCTTTTTTTTTAAAAAAAGGAATACAGATGATTTTGGGGGTGCCTGGGTAGCTCAGTTGGTTAAGTACTGATCTCAGCTCAGGTCTTGATCTCAGGGGCCTGAGTTCAGGCCCTGCATTGGGCTCCAAACTGGGCTACTTAAGAAAAAAAAGAAAAGAAAAAGAAAAACAGATAATTTTAAAATACACTGACTTTGCATCCAGCCACTTCATCCTATGTACTTAACAGTTGTAATAGTTTTTCTGTATATTATTTTGGATTTTTAATCTAATAATATCATCTAAGAATAAGACAGTTTTATTTCATCCTATCAAGTTCTTTTAAGAAATGTTTACTATACATGGTAATAATCAGTATTTTTGTCTCCTCACAATCTCAGGGAGAAAGTGTTTTGTATTTCACCATTCAGTATGATGTTTGCTATACCTTTTTTAAGGGGAGTGGATTTTGTTAATTATATACATTTATTTTCAGTTTTCTTAGAGGTTGTATCATGAATGAGTATTGGTTTTTATCATATGATTTTTTTCTGTGTCTATTAAGATTATTGTATTTTTTCTTTTTTTTAATCCGTTCATATGACGAGTTATATTGACTTTGAATCTTAACCAAGCTTTTTATTTCTGAAAGAAACCAAACTTTAATCATGGTATATACTATCTACCTTTTTAATTTAATTTAATTTTTTTTTATTATTATCTATCATATTGTCACTGGGTTTGACCTACCTTCCTTCCTTCTACTCTTCTTTTTTCCAGAAGATATGCAGGTAATTTCATTAGAGAAGAGGCTTATAATCTTCATTTAATATCCCTGTCATCTTTTTTTTTAAGATTTTTATTTATTCATAAGAGACAGAGAGAGAGAGAGAGAGAGAGGCAGAGGCACAGGCAGAGGGAGAAGCAGGCTCCACGCAGGGAGCCCGACGTGGGACTCAATCCCGGGTCTCCAGGATCATGCCCTGGGCTGAAGGTGGTACTAAACTGCTGAGCCACCTAGGCTGCCCTCCCTGTCATCTTTTTAAATGAAAATTAGGCTGACTTTATCACAAGAGTTAGGATGTGGAAATCTCAGTGTATTTATATATTTTTTAAGGTACATTGACTTATAAAGCAGATTGGTTGTGGGATGATAATACAACATAACAGCAGAAGCATTGTAAACAGTGCTGAAGGCAATTTATAAAAAGGTAATGGTAGTTGCTCAGGGAGTATAAAACTAAGTGAATCTACATTTGTTGAGACTAGTGTTTGTTTATCTAGCACTTTATGTGTCAGCCTATTGTGGGACTCCTGTCTTCTTCAAATAGTGCTTAGCACTTTATGGATTATCTTAATCCACCCTACAATACTAAGTGGTAGGTACTTTTAAAAAATATTTATTTATTTATTTATTTATTTATTTATTTATTTATTTATTTGAAAGAAAGTGTGGATGTATGAGTTGGGGCATGGTCTGAGGGAGAGGGAGAGAGAATCTCAACCAGATTCCCTGATGTGGAGGCCTGACACAGGGCTGGATCTCAGGACCCTAGATCATGATCTGAGCTGAAACCAGGAGTTGGATGCACAGCTGACTTAGCTGCCCAGGTCCCCCATTTGACAATTTTTTTTTTAATTTTAAATTTTTAAACCTCCATTTTGCAGGTAGGAATATTGAGATACACAAAGAATAAATAACTTGTCCAAGATGATAAAGAGTTCATATTTAAGATGGGATTTGAAATAATGACAATAATCTTATTATATAGGTATTTTCCCCATTTTACTTATTAGGCTATTCCCTTTCAGAGAAATTCAGAAACTGCCCCAATAGGGCACAACTAGTAAGGAACTGAGGTAGGTTTTAAACTCAAATCTGTGTAATTCCAGCATATATGCTTTTCCTTCCTTCCACATGGCTTCAGGGACATCCTTGGGCCTACTTTGCATACCATTCTCTGTAAAGAGCAGATTGCAACTCTCATCATTGTAAAGCTACACATTCTCAGAATTGGTTGAGTGAGTACATGGGCCTCCTGCCCAGATTTAGAATTCTTATCTCAGCTCGATCATTCATTAGCTGTGTGATGTTGGTCAAGTTGTTTAATCTCTGTGAATGACATGGGGTAAAGGAATGAGGGTAATCTGTTTATTATGACTGTGTGGTGGTGGGAGCATTGTTGGGAGACATTATAATGATTCTCTTTCCTCTTGAGCACGATGAGTTGGGTCTCACTCAAGTGTGCTAGGGCTTCATTTGTGTGTTAGCATGAGTGTCTCTCAGTTTTCAAAAAATATGGAGTGCTAAACACAATCAACATAAGGTTGGCACTACTTGCTTTATGACAGTTTTCTTAAAAATGTATCCATAATATTGTAACTACTATCCTTCCTCTACTAAAACAGAAGTCAGGTGAAGTGATTATGAACACAACTCTGAACCCAGAACCTGAATTCAAATCCTGTCTCTGTCACTTAGTAGCTGTGTGACCTTATGGCAGATTACTCAACCTTTCTGTGCCCAGTTCCCTTCCCGAGATATGATTATTGGAATGGTGTCTACCTTGTACAGTTATTATTAGGATGACACAAATTCATTAAATTAAAGTTTTTAGAGCAGTGCCTGGCACTCAGTAAGTGTTCATTTATTATTGCTGTTGGCATATTAATTATTATTACTACTACATGTCTTCTAACTGTTATATGAATAGTGAAGAAACATAAAAACCAAGCCATTTGACACCACCAGAGCTGTCAATTCAATAAGATCTGTTTGAACAATTTCAAAAGAAGTGTTTCAACATGTGCCATGAGCAGTACTGTGACACATATGTCATATATAGGGGGAACACATTACTTAAATATACATATATATATATATATATATATATATAAATGAATTTATTCCACCATGAATTAGACTTCCTATTTGCAATACATATTCTGTGTATGTGTGTGTGTACATGTGTGCTTACCTGATAAGTAGTTTGTAATGTACATAAGTACACAGGAATACTATGTCCTTACCTGTCCTCATCCCCCAACCATCACCATGTTGCTTCCAGCCAGATAAGCTCACTGTGTCACTGTTAACAGTTTTGAGTGAATCCTTTCCATTCTTTTGCTATAAATAAATAATCAATCCAGTTCTTTGTACACAAATGGAATATCTATTTTTATGCAGTCTTTCCCATTACTTAATAGTATACTGAGGAAATCTTTCCATGTGACTATGTATAACGCTACCCCACCCTCTTTAGTCCTTGCACCTTAATTTATTTTTCTATACTTTCCCTATTGTTAGACATTTCAGTTGTTTTCTGGCTTTTACTGTGAAAACAGTACTTCAATAAACATTATCATGCATATTTTTCCATGTACATAGATATGCATTTCTTTAGGATAGGTTTCTGGAGGTTAAGAGTTTGTGTGCCCCCAGTGTTTTAGTACTTATAAAACTTTTTTTAAAAAACAGTCAATGTAAAATATCTGCTAGACATAGGACACAGGACTAGGAGTTTAAGTGTGTTGTGTCATTCAGTCTTTACTGTCAATTCTATCTGTAGGTGACAAAAAAGGCTCCTGTAGACTAGGCAACTTATGCCAGTCATACTCCTGGTTGCTGCTATTCAATGTTCATTTTTTTGGTGCCCTTCTGAGTAATTTTTATGCTCAAAAAAGACTATTCAGATTCAAATTGTTTTTAGAAGCTAATGTTTAATTTATTAAAGCAAAAAATCCAATACCTTTCTTCCTTATGCTTTTAAGTTCTGTCGATATATAGTATGATTCTGTTCATAAGTCTCAAGAATTTCAGCAATCACAAGTGAGGGGATTTTGCATAATGTTTGCTTCCATTTACAACCTTTATAATTAAACATCTTTAAATATTTTTACAAGTATAAAATTTGATATACAGGATTTTTTTTATTTAAAGCATTCAGAATGGTGACTGACAAGCCTTCCCAACTACTTGCATAACTCCTAGAAACCTAAAAAATAAAACATAAATAAGCTGAATCTAAAGTCACTTTTTAGTGTTGAACATAAATTGAACATGACTTCAACTTAAAATATATATCCAAATCGGTTGCTTACACATATCAAATTAGAGTAAGAAAAGTAGAATCTTATCTCAATTGGCTAAATTACATAAAATGTGAAGAATATAAAATAAGATTTTAAAATGCACACTCTTTATTTCGAATATTAATATTATCGGTTTTGCTTTCTTAAATATGTATAGAATTCATTCTAGATCCTCCCAGAATTTAAGATGCTAAGCCATTAAGAATAATAGTTTTTGTCATACAATTTCAGGATTAATTTCTAATAAAGATTTTTGGTGATTGAATTCTCAGATTCTTGAGGTTATATAGTATCTCTTCAAAATTATCCAGAATTTTGTCAGTCATCCTGACAAGATGCACTGAACTATTTAGTCACTTTGTTAATTACAAAGTGATTGAATTCTCAGATTCTTGAGGTTATATAGTATCTCTTCAAAATTATCCAGAATTTTGTCAGTCATCCTGACAAGATGCACTGAACTGTTTAGTCACTTTGTTAATTACCCAAATGAGCTGTATGTTCACCTCTAACATTTTGAAAGAAGTACATTTCAAACACAGAATAAACATAAAAGTTTGTTACTCAAAATGTAGTGTTTAAAAACACATATTGAAAATAACATCTCATTTTCCCTAACCTTCTGAGACTAATTGAACAGATGCCTTTAAATGAAAAGTTAACAGGAAAATTAACGGACAGTTGTTAGTCTTTATTTGATATACTTCTCAGAAATTGAAGAAATAAATTCCTTTAATAATGTATACTAATTTTGTTTGTTTGTTTATTTATTTATTTTTGCCAGTTAGACCATTTCTTTTCCTTTGCTTTCTATAAAATTAAAGTAGGACCAAGGCCAGGACCAGGGTGAGATAAGCAAGGCATCTAGAGAACAAAATTTAAGAAAGCACTCACCATCCTGTAAGCATCGACTCCATGCCCGCATGGCCCTGACAATAAATGCCTCTTTCCTTGTCTTACCCTGGCCTTAATTCCCATCCATAATCCTGGCCCCAGTAAGACCTACTTGAAATTGTTGCTACTTCAATAAAAATTAAAGACAATTTTTGCTATTAGAACACTGCACAATTTTTGTTGTAGAACTCAGAAGGGGCTCAAAGAAATGATTGCCACTGCTATAATGAAAGTACTACATTGAGAATAGGCTTCTTCATGCATATATATATATATATATATATATATAAATATATGAAAACAGGTTAAAAATTCTGAATCCTGTCTCATTTCAGTGATAATTCATAATCCTCCAGGGATAAATGGACACATTTTTAAACAAAAGCTCTGCATTAGTTCCCTATAGATGCTGTGACAAATTACCTCAAATGTAGTGCTTTTAAACAGCACAGACTCAACATCTTGTAGTTCTTGATGACAAAAGTCCAGAGTCTCACAGGGCTAAATTCAAGGTGTCATCAGAGCCGTGTTTTCTCTGAAGGTTCCAGGAGAACCCATTTTCTTGCCTTCTCTGGCTCCTGGAGGGATCTGCATTTCTGAGTGCATCTTCTGCTCCGTCATCTCATCTCTTTCTCTCACTTTGATTCTTTTACTTCCCTTTTCTAAGAACCCTTGTGATTACACTGGGTCCACCCAGCATAATCTCCCTGTGTCAAGATCCTTAATTTAATGACATCTGGAAAACCCTTTTATCTTGTAAAGTAACATATTTGCTGATTCTCAAGATTAGAACATGAGAATTTTGGAGGGAGCATTATTCTATCTATTACAACCCCCTTTCACCTCATTAAGAGATGTATTTTATTTTATTTTATTTATTTTTTATTATTTCATTTTTAAAAAGATTTTAGTTATTTATTCATAAGAGACACAGAGAGAGAGGCAGAGACACAGGCAGAGGGAGAAGCAGGCTCCATGTAGGGAGCCTGATGTGGAACTTGATTCTGGGACTCTGGGATCACACCCTGAGCCAAAGACAGATGCTCAACCACTGAGCCATCCAGGAGTCCCAAGCAATGTATTTTAAATGAAGTTTTAATACTTACATAAAAAATGTTTTATTAACACAAACAGTATTCTTCTATTCTTTAAAATAAATTCTGTATTAATTATAGCAGCATGAATATGTTAACCCAAAGACCTGAATTTTAACAATTAGAATCTTATGGTTACCGAAAAATCCAATAAGCAAACTGTACAACATAATAATTTTTCATTATGGAACAGTGTGATAGAATGACAATATGACAGTCCTTCAAGTATAAAAATATGTTACACAAGGATAAAATTCTATTGGGATGCAAAATAGATCTATGAATTGAAAAGCAAAATGGAATGATACAAAATTTTTAAATGTTAAAGACCTATTTCATGTAATCTACAAATGGATAAAGGCATGTGTCAGATCGTGAGTGGTATTTAGATTCTTTTGAATTTATTGAAAATATAAAAAACTCTTATTTTCAAATATTAATATTTATAAATGCTAGAAATGATATACTTTACAGTTATTTGATCTTATTATAGAAACTTTTAGGTGAAAAAATAAAATTGTATGATAGGCTACATAGTTTCAAAATATTTTATAAGATAAATAAGCAGAAGTTTGTAGCCTGGAGGTATAGGGTCCTAATGTCACACTGAAATATTGTTCTAGGTCAAGAGCTGCCCATCAGTATCAAGTTGTTAACAAACAGAATTTGATGCATAATTAGTATGTAAACTATTTTCGATCTCAATCTCTCTTGAGTCCTTATCTGGAGATGATGATACTAGCACTAGCTTTGTTTCCAGGGTTTTTGTCAATACCTAATGGAACAAATTGTCCATTTTTTCCATAAATGATAAAGTGCAATACAAACTATAGTTATTAACGTTGTTTACTCTTATGTAAGTACTAACCAGTAATAGGGCTTTTCCTGAACCCTTTGTTTTGGAGACAATTTTGCCATGAACCTGCTTATGAGGAGATCAAAAGATCAAGTAGGAAATCCTGACAAATGCTCTTCTTCTCACTCATTAAATCTCCCTAAGGGATGACTTTAATGGGAACAACTGGTGACTGTTTACTGAGTTGTAAAAGTTCAGGTCTTTGGAGATTTTCATTTTACACAGAATCTTTCAAAGAGGGATTTTAAAGGTTACATTGAAATATGTCATCCTTACTCCTCAATCTTCATGCCTCTGACCTGCGAAGGACACTGATAATAGCATTGTGGGGGGGGGGGGGGGGAGGGTAGGATTTGCTACTCTCTAGAGGCATTGGCCATAATTACTTGGTGGGAAAAGCAAATGATTTTCTCACTTGTAAGAAGACCAGAGCTTCCATTGGTTGTCATCCCTTTGGTAAATTGAATGGCTTTTCTTATGGTAATGTAGAGAATGAATGAACTGCACGTTAAGGAGCTGTCTGAATAGGGAAATGTATTGACGGTTCAGCATTATCTGAATTGTGTTAAGAGTGACTTTGTCAAATTAAAATGAATGGCAGGTCAAAGCAAGAATTAGAAGCTCTTTCCTGCTACGCAGAAGACATATTAAATGTTCTCTAATTCTAAGAGTCCAAAAAATATAGCCAATTTAGGTTACAGACACAAGCTTTCTTTATGGGTCTTATGTTAGAAACATGGAGAAATGAAAGGTTGCAACAGGCCCTTGCAAAAGCAACTCTTGCCTCTTATTTTGCTGCTTTCTGTCATTTTCCTGTCTCAGTTCCTTACACAGAGGACGGCTTTGTGTAGTAGACATGGCATCAACTGGAGTCCATGAGAATCTGATTCCCTTTCTCCTAATTTACTCCTAGATATGTGGTAAGCTGCTTTATTTCTCTGGTTTTCATTTGTAAACTTTCAGCTATTGGGTCAGAGCAGCAATTTTATATATATATATATATATATATGTATATATATATATATATATACATATATATATATATATATATATACACACCAGAAAGCCTCATAACCTTCAGCATTTTTCTTTTTTTAAAAAAATTTCTTTAAAGATTTATTTATTTATTTATTCATGACAGACACAGAGAGAGACAGACATATAGACAGAGGGGGAAGCAGTCTCCCTGCGAGGAGCCTGATGCGGGACTTGATACCAGGACCCTGAGATCACAACCTGAGCCAAGGGCAGATGCTCAACCACCCAGCCACCCAGGTGCCCCTAGCATTTGTTTTCTACTCCAGAAAGCCATCAAAGTATCAGTGGGGAAGATGGACGTTATTATACAGATAAATTTGAATGTACTTTAATTTATTTTAAAAGTATAATTTTTTGAGAGAGAAGTGACAGATGAAGAAGATAGATATCCAGTGAGGAGATGGAGCACCAGAGATGCAATGTGGCTTCCCCAAAGACCTAGAATCTTTGCAAATTATCCTGTGAAAGAAAATATGCTTAAAGTCTAAAGAAGCTGGAAATCTCTTCCATATGGCTGGGAGTTAGTTGTGCCAACACTAGATGAGCTGGATTAGAACCTCAGAAGGGAGAGAAGAGAGTGAAACTCTGGGGTCCACCTTCAGAATTTATTATAAGAAAACTTACTAAGCCTTCAACCTCTTTGTAAGCAGAAGAACATAAGCCAAGAACCCTGTAGCAGAAATATTACCTGATGAATGCTATGCAGATAAAAGCCTGATTGTCAAATGGAAAAGAGGGTTATGAGAACCTGTGAGGCTACTGATGTATTTCAACTTGGAACACCAACTCTGGAACTAATTTCATTTGCTGGTTACATGGAAGAGAGCTGGATGTGGGGATGATCATCACGAATCTTCACTGTGGCTACAGAGGCTGCTAGGGCTGAGACCACTGTGGCTCCAGTTTTTAATTTGCTCCTGACCTTAAATTTTAAAGACTTCTGCTTTTTGTACTTGCAACTGCCACCTATTCTCCCAGCAGCAATTTCCCTGGTAGTGCAGACAGAGGCCAGATTTGGAACACAGCCTCTACTGGTGATTGTTTTGGTGCTCCTCAGTTTCTATTATTTGTGATTAAAAACAGTGTGTCTTTAGACCTCAAAAAAATAAATAAATTGTTTTAAAATATTTAAAAATTATTTAAAAATACTTGTAATGTTATTGCAAGTAACAGCATATTGAGTTAAGACCTATTTCTGAACTATAATAGTATCTTCAGACTTCTGCGAATAGTCTCACCTAAACTTCTCTATCTATTATGTCAAAGGAAAAGGTTAACAACCACTTGTAGACTTCTGCTAGTTAGCTGACACCAACTCCTTTGGAGAAAAAATGATGCTTTCAAATTATCGATTCCAAGAAACTCATAGAGCTATTTTTTTAAGGATAGAGAGTCTTGGTAGGAAGAATATAAATAACTGTGTCTCTTGTATCCAAGAATCTTCAAAAGAAAATCCAGCATTAGGTCTTCCTTTCTCTGTGTCTACTTTCTTCTGGCAGAAATTCTTGGATTAAGACCCTGGCATCTATCTCCCTTTCTCTTGGGCTCTTCCTTTGCTCCCTTTGGATTTTTCCTACAAAGCCTGGAGCCCTGAAGCTTTGGAAGCTGCCTCTCCTATTACAAAATCCTGTGACATGAAGCCCAAATCAACCTGCTCTCGGCATTGGTATACAACCTCTTATACTCCTATGCTTGTCTTTTCTCCTTGGCTACACGTTCTACCTTGGAACACTCTTTCATCATTGTTATGACAAGGAGGCTTGGAAATCAGGCATGAGTTTATGGAGACAGGAACAAAGGGGGGGGGGTTCAGTCTGTTTGGCTTGAAGATTCCAGATATGTCTTTAGCTAAGCAAAAATATTACACAAGTGTAAGTCTAGTCAAACAGGCCACTGTACTGAGCTTTCAAATCAAAACCTCATTGTAATCAAATAGGGGCATTTGCCTGAATATTAGTCAAGTAGCATCTTTGTCCTTGCTTTCTGTTGTCATTTTAAGATAATAACTTGAACATAAATTTTGGCTTAGGGGAAGGAGCTGGTGGAGAAATAGGTTACAGAATCAGAAAATATAGGGAATATTGGTGAAGATAGGCCCCTTTATTTTTCTTGAGATAGGATGGAAAGGATTAGTATTGAATGAATATTTAAGAACTTAATTTGGAGATAGAAGATTCTATTTTCAAACAATCTTTTTCTTGGTGTGTTCTGTTTTAAATACTGTCTGATACCAGTTCTATCATCTTTTATTCTAGGTCTAATCCTATCCCACACCTAGAGGAACCTGTACTCATCAATATTTCCTTTATTATCTGATTCTTCATTCTCTCTTTCTCCTCTAGCTTCTTCACTTTAGCTTATAAACACATTCAAGTACTCATTATCTTAAAACACTAACAACAACAAGGACAATGATGTGAATTGGGTAATGCTGGAATGTGCATTAAGCTAAAATAGCTCATGTGGACATGGTAGTTCAGGATGCGTAGCAACTTGGGGAATCAAGAGAATGAAGTGAGGAATGAGACCTGGATATTTTTTTTTAAGATTTTATTTACTTATTCATGAGACACACACACACACACACAGAGGCAGATACACAGGCAGAGGGAGAAGCAGGCTCTTTGTCAGGAGCCAGATATGGGACTTGATCCCAGGACTCTGGGATCATGCCCTGAGCCAAAGGCAGATGCTCACCACTGAGCGACTCAGGCATCCCGAGACCTGGATATTTTAAAAACTACGTATGTGAATAAGTATGTGTTAGAATACTCTTTGTAAACAGAACCTGGTGCATAACCTCCTTAATGTTTTGTAATTTTGGTATCTAAAATATAGAATCAATAAAGGACACCGTGGTGATGCTTGCTTACATGGGGGAAAAGGTATTATCAGTAGGATCATGTCAAAGAGCTTATGGCATATGAAGTGATCATTAAGCACCTGAGGTGTTTTGCTAACACTATGCTTAAACCCTGAGGTATGAGAGGTAAATCAAGATCTAGAGGTCCTTAAAATGGTTCATAAAAATCTAGGACCCAGTTGGGAGCATTGATGTGAGACTAAAGTGTTAAAAGAGCTCTGAAAGTGGAATATCTTCTGGAGAACGGCTGTGCATCTCTTTCTAAGGGAGAGATTCTGGGAGGAGAGTAGGTTAGCCATTATCAACACAACTGTACTAAAACAATTATTTGCCTCATAGAATTTGGAATCAGAATCCTTGAGGGTGAGGTTTGAGCATTAATATGCTTTTAAAAGATTCATCCGGAGACAGTTGTTTGTGCCTGGCTTACACTGCTGTTTGGTAATTGTGACTACCGTGTCACAGTCACTTAAATGGAATAAAGGAGGTTTGAGTTTTAAGTTTATAGTTTTCATAACCTCTTAGATTCATGAAATTCAAATGTTTCCAGAAAATCCTCCATTTAACTTATCTTTAGCATACACATCTATTTCTGTGGAAGCCTAATTCCAGAAACAAGGCTACCAAAGCAACAAATAAGACCATAAGGTTGCAGGGACTTTAATGGTCTGCTTGAACACTAGCATGGAGGAGCACATGAGGGATTTGGTCTTGGATCATGTGTTCTAGAATACACAGATCATAGTGATCCTATAAGAACTTTGCCAAGTACACAGAAAGGAGTTGTATCAGAGCACTGTCAAAGTTCTTCCATATGCCCTCAAACACAAATTTTGTCCTGCTGCAGACACCAATGGCTTGCTGCTTCTGCATGTGACAATGGCACTACAGTGACAATGGCAGAGGATCTTCCAGAGCAGAGGGTAGTCTAGACCTTCTGTTAACTGAGAATGTGGTGCTTATAAAACAAGGATGATATAAACTGTGACTCTAAGCCCTAGAAAACACAGAGTTCATTACGCAGGGGGCTCAAGATGTTGATGATGATGGGCTTGCTATTTCCCCTGATCTATGCCATGAAGCGGCATAAGTGGTCAGTTCTCAAGAGCTGGATGCTGGCGTATCGGCCACCAAAGTGACCCTGCCCCATGATTGCTCACTGTCTTTCCTGAGGGGGCCCTGGAGCCAAGGAGCCACCCTGGACCTGTTCAGGCCTCAGCTGGCCCTCTTGGCCAAGCCCCTATTTCTTTGGTTAAGAGGGGAGGGGGCAGGAGACCAGGTTTTTGTTCAGACCCTTCAGCCCCCGCATCATGGAAATAAATTAAGTTTCTAAAAAAAAAACAAAAAACAAAAAACAAAAAAACAAAAACTGGCACTGAATTAGCTTTCCAGAGGTTGTCTGTCCTTTGTTCTTGTGTGACTGGGGTGCTCAATCCTAGCCAAGAAAAATCTTGCAACCAGGCTGATTGGTGCTTCCACAAATGTGTGGATTTCAAGCTTGCTTAGGCCCCTGGGACTACTTGGTAATTCATCCCTATTTGTCTTCCTTTCTCTATTCCTCACAATAATGTATCCTAAGAATTCCCCACATGCAATTCAGTGTGTTTTGAAAACACCATTTTTATAAAAGACTACTTTCTATTCCATCATATGGTTGTTTTATAATGTATTTAAACATTCTCTTATTGTTGCGCATGGAGGTTGTTTCCAATTTTTAGCTGTTATGAATAATGTTGCCATGGATATCTTTGTACTAAATCTTGAAGAAATCTCTTATTATTTTTTTTACAATAGATTCCTACTTGTAGAATTACTAAGTGAGAGTGTAGAAAATTTAAATATGTATGTGTACATATGTGTGTATTTTTATAATAAAAATAATACATGCTTATTATAGACGAAATATACAGATAAGCACCTATCATCTATAATCCCAAGACTCTGAGATTAACAGTTAACATTTTACTAAATAATCTTTTGAAAATGCTTTATGTATATACATAGTCATGAATTTTCCAGAAAAAAAGGCCCATTATACATCTTACCAATGCCCTTCAGAGGAACATGACAATATAAACTCCTATTTGCTGTATATGAGCACTTCCATTACTATAATTAAATAAATATGTCAGGAAATAATGTTTCATTATTTTTATTAGTATTTATATAACTAATGAGTCTGATGATCATTTTACATGTTGATTTTTTTTTTTTTTTTGGTCTTTTCTCTCACTTTGTTCCCTCTTTTGGAGGGTAACGTTATTTTAAAGTGAAAAAAAAAGCACAAGGAAGAAAATAACAGTCATTCAAATACCCATCACACTGGATTAACCATTATTTTGTTTTTAGTAAAATTTCTCTTTTTTTATACATTATGTTACACAAGTAGTGTCTGAACACATTGTCTCTCTTTAATAAAGAAAGCACCTTGTACATCAAACTAAAATCCCCTTGACTTTGACCTTTCAATATTTATATATTTTTCTTCCCTAAGAACTAACATGCATTTAAGAAGTCATCTTCTAAAAAATTACATCTATATCTGTATTTCTATATCTCCACAGAAAGTACATAATATGGTCTTGTGCCTGCACTGTTGGTCACCTGTTTTCAGCTAACGTGTTTCTGAAATACCCATATTGATAATTTTGAGCCACTTCATTCCTTTGAAGTACCACACATGCTGTCTGAATTCACAGTGTTTGTACATATGGATTTCTACTTTTTCCTAGTGTTACACATTTAGTTTGTATAATTACTTAAAAAGAAGTCTCAGTTCTTCGCAGGTATATGAAAATGTTTTATTCTTTCCAATAACAACAATAGCAGTGCTCTGTCCGGCTTTCTCCTGCCCCCTCCTGCTGAGTAGTGGAATCCCTTAATGACACTCATTTGAGCTAGTGAAGTCCCTTTCTGTTATTAAACCAGTTCTGCTTCAGTTCTTTAAGACTCAGTAGTGTACCTTTTATCACTGTTATCTCAGATTCTATTCAAAGCAATATCCTTCACTGCTGCACTCACACGGCATGTGGTTCTTAGGGTTTAGACTGGGGGCTGGGGAGCAGAATTGACTGCCCATGAACCCTCATCCTCAACCTTGCCCCACTTTTCCTTTCCCTTCTTCTCTCTCTTGGTGAGAAGGGGAATAACACACATCATCTGTTTAAAAGCCCAACCTGGAGATCCTCTCTTGGGTTGGTCATAAGCACTTTCCTAGCTCACTGATTTCACAGCAGAAGAATGGTAGCAGCTTTCCACGGTCCTATTCAAGGCATTCCTTTGTGGCTTTACAGCTCAGTGGTCCCCAGCAAGAGAGCAGGGCTCAGTCTCCTCACCTTCTGTTGCCCCGATTGAGTCTAGTGAGCCAAAGTAGGACCTGCTTTCTAGATTTATGGGAGGGGGGACTTGAGTGGATTGTCAGTGCCCCCTGCTGGCTGCCCCTCTGTGCTGTCCCTCCTTTGTGTGCCTTTCATCTGCAGCAGGGGCTTTCTGGTGACTACGCAGAAATCTAACCAGAGGTAAAATGTCAGTCTCCCTTTCTTATAGATATCCCCATACTGTCCCCAGAGATTCTCTGGGCTTTTCCTTTCTGGGGTATGGAAACTGGAAGAACCTCTTCCTCCCAGTTCTCCTGATATGACCACAGGGTAGGAGTGGGTGTCACATGTCAGTTCTACTGCTGTGTTGTCTCTGTGTAAGCTCAGGGGGAGAGAGCTGGCTCCCCACATGGGGCAGTTCTTTGTACTTAGAGAATGAGAGGCTTTTAATGTCTTTTGTTCTCAGCTTTGTACTTTAGTTCTAGGAAAAAAGGAAATATCCCATTTGTACCTCACGGTATCTTTTTTACAATAGTTTTCAAGGTTTTACTGTCCCACACAATGCAGTACTGAACATTCTTGTACTAACCTTCTTGTACACATATGAGTACTTGTGATACGAAACCTCTAGAAGAAGGCCTGTGTAGTCACAGGGCATGCATATTTTCAATTTTAATAGATACTGTGAAATTGTCTTTCAAAATGGCTCTACCAACTTGCACCCCCACAGCACCCTAAGAGATTATTTCCCTAAACCTTCATCACATTGACATTACAGGCTTTTTGTCATATGGATGAAAAGTATTATCTCATTTTTAATTTGTCACCCTTAATTTTTTTTTGGCAAAGAGAAATATATTTTCATTGCTCCCCCTTTCTCCTGTGGTAATGTTTGGCTTTTAAATTATGTGTATGAGACCTTAATTTTAAGAGAATGCCAATGCTTTGTCACAGTATGTTTCACTACCCCCTCCCCTAATTATTAGCAGCCCTTCAGTGAGAATATTTTTTCTAAAACTTAAATCTTACTACAGCACACTCCTGCTTAAAATGTGATGTTTCCAATTGCCTTCAAACATAAATTTTAAACTTTAACAGGCATGCAGACTCCTTTAAAATATACCCTTGATATACTTGGTCAGCTCATCAATCAATATGGTCTGCCTTATATACCCCATGTGTTCCATGCATACTGAACCATCCTTGGCTAATCATTATTCTATTCCTTCTCTTGTTCTCTACTTTGGCCTGTGTTTTTCCTGTTTTCTCTGGAATAGCTTTCTACTCCTCAACTTCTATTCCTCTTTGAAGATTCTGATTACACATCTTCTCCTCTGGTACCTCCTGTCTCTTCTATGTGACTTGAATATCTCTTGAATCACAATTCTGACAATTGAGTGATTTCTTTGGGGCCAGGTTCTAGTTTAAGATCCTTAATATCCTGAGATTTAGCATTGTGGCTTGCACATAGGATGACCTGGGAGGGGGCACGGGAAACACTTTAGATGAATGAAGAAAGAAGCTAAGACATAGAAATCACAGTTATAATATCATGAACTATCTGAAAGAAATATATATTTATGGAGTTCCTGGGTGGCAGTTGGTTGGGCATCTGACTCTTGGTTTTGGCTCAGGTCGTGATCTCAGGGTGGGGAGATCAGGTCCCATGTGGGGCTCAGCACTCAGTGGGAATCTGCTTGAGATTCTCTCTCTCTCTCCCTCTGCCCTTGCCCCTTGTGCTTGTTCTCTCTAAAATAAGCAAATATATCATTTTTTAAAAAATACATATTTTTTGAAGTGGTTAAGAATATAATTATACTTTAAACAGTGAAGTTGGTAACTAGACAGGTTGAGTTGAGAGATCAAGAATTGAGGCATAGAATGGGTAAAGACTGGTGACTCCAGAAATGAATTGCTTTACATGACGATATTTTACAATGGAGTTTTCTCCTAGTTTGTAAGCAAATAGGTATCAAACACCAAAGTAAGCATAACAATTTAGAGTAGAGAATTCACAGGAAGGCGTGGTTGAAAAGTGGTTAGTTGGTTTATGACAGTTCTAAACTCATCCACATCAAGCAGATGTAAATGAACTGAGGATTAAAATTAAAAGTTGTAAAGAGGATTTTGGAAAATGTTGCTGGTAGACACTGAGCTTTCCTACTCATCTCAAAGCAAAGGGGTTGGTTATGCCTGTCCTTCGTCTTGTGCCCACTTGGACCACACAGAAAGTTAACACACACACTGACCAGGTGTCTGATTCCTGCCTGAGCAAAGGATAGTATAAGACATGGTCTGACTAGCTGTAGATAAAAGACCTAGAAATGTTGGGAGTACATACAGGGGGGAAGAATGCATGACTATGTCTTATGGACCAGTGATGGATAAGATAAAGCTGGGGAGGAGTCAGAGGATTGCCTGGAGAGGCAAATAGCTTTGGTTTATCTCAGTAGAGATAAACTGAAGGTATCAACCAATTTTCAGAAGGTGAAGATAGAATAAGTGACCAGACCAACAGGAACAGAGATCAAGGCAACTGCAGGTAGAGGTTTCCCAGAATAGCTCCCACAGATTCCATCAGAACACCATGGGAGAAATGGTCAGTTCAGACATCTGCCAGTTCTAGAGAAAAGCCACCATTCAGTAAGGACTATCCTTAACTCTTTTCCTCTCTTTATTCCTCATGTTTCAACCCAAATAGGGTTGGAAGTTTGAACACATATAGAAGTGGACATTTCAATTCTTAAGTTGAAACAATATTTTATAACTTAAGAATAACCAACAATGTCTTGAGGTATGCCTGAATTTTCTATAGGGATGGGAGAAGACAAACTTTCACTAAATAAATGGGCAAAAATAATGAAAGGCAACATAAAATGGCTTTATAATTTCATCCCATGACTCATGATTGTTCAACAGACTGATTACATTTTATGTAGAACCTGGTGAGCACTTGTGCAGTAGCACTTACTGAACGTGTCTGTGCCAGGGTAAACTATTTTAATAATTTACCTGTTAAATCAGTTCTATTATATTTTATAAACATGCAGATTCCTCTTGAATTTCCCCCTAGGTATCAATGGTTAGGTTCTTCAATTTTTGCCTCTGTCTTCTGAACCTCTGCGGTCAATCTTAATAGTGAGAAGCTGCACATGTGGTGAGGCTAACTCAGATAAGCTGGAATAGATTTTCATACTCTCCTGTTCTGGCCCCCTGGATAGAATCAATACTATTGATCATAGTGGCTGAGTTGGCAAGACAGCCACTACCCCCAAGAAAAGGATCTCATCAGTCTGCCAGTGAAAACTCACAGGAAGACATGGAAACATGTTTTAGAGAATGCTATATTCTGGGCAGGCCAGGTTTGCAAGTTCACACAATTAAGGGGAGTATGCTCTTTATAGTTTTCTCTGTTTTTAGTATTGACACTAATACTAGGGATATTCTGTATTTAGTTTATTGTAACGTGACTGCTGATTTTCAAAAGAAATGAAGATTATTTTTTAGGCAGCTCTATCAGAGTTCAGTATAAAGCACAGCCATTCTGAATAAGGAATTTGTTATAGGAATTAGACTTTAGATATTAGAAGGAGGAACTGGAGAATTAAAGGATTGAAAAGGGGGGTTAAGTGCTCAGAGAGAAAGGTCACTAACCATCCTGGGAACAAGGGAGTTAGAGCTTACAGGGAAATACAGAGGTTCCTGCGTGTCCAGGAAGAGAGCCCCTGTAGATGTCTGTGACTTTGCAACAAAGCATTTGATGACAAGCATGGGATGCTGTTAGTCAGCAGGACCAGCAGCTGGGGAGGAGAGGTGGGTGCTGAGTGGGAAAGAGTGTGGACCAGCTGGGATCTGCTGGGACCTCTGTATCAATCCTCAATATCTCTAACTTTGCAGAATGATGGTTGTTGCTTGTGTCCTAGATTTCATATGACTTAATTTTTGACAAATTCTAACTCAGAATTACATAGACAAGGAGATTCTGGAAAATGTAGTTCTCAGCATAACCAAGGTGACAATAGAACAACCAGAACGACCCACCAGTCAACCCCTTATCAAATTGGCATACATATACACCTCTTTTATTATATTTAACTTCCAAATGAGGACAATAGCAAGTGAGGCTTCTGCCTAACATGATCTAATCATTCCTCTGTACAGCAGGCATGCTAACATTCCCTCCCAGTGAGAACACACAAACTCCCGCTTTAACCATTTTTTGGATGATATTTATTCTTCTGGTGAAGTCACTCTCCCTTGACATCCTGTGACTTAAATATTGAGTTATAAGTTTGACTTATGGAATGGGAAAAAGAGAAATAACAAAGGAAAAAACAGAATTAACATCGCAACACAAATATATTCATATCAGAACAAGGAAGAGAAGTACGCATTCATAGCTACTACAGTTTGTTTTTCTGCAGTTGTTCACAGGATCATAGCTGGCAGTTATAACTTCTTTCTACTACTTGTTTGACACTCCTTTTACCCTCAGCAAGCACTTCAGCTGGTCATGGTTCCTTGTTTATGAAGATGACCAAAACCTTCATTTTTATATGAGGTTGTTGTACTTTTCCATTAACATTGACCAGAGGCCATGGGACAACTAATAGAAGCACCAGAGGATCTCCTGCATTCTAGACCTGCCCCTCCCTGTTCCTATTGTATAGAAGCAATTTAATTTCCTTTTGTCAGGGAAATAAAGTAGGCTCAATCACCCAGATGTATAGTAATCCTATCTTTACCCATTGTTTCACTGGTTCAAGTAGATCAAAGTGACCATGTGTCAGTTTCAACTTTTATTTTAATGTCATAATTACTGTCTCCCCAGTGGAAGCCTTTTTTCCTCTTGGAAATGAAGACCTGTAAATAAACAGAGCTCAATGTTATAAGGCTGGGGGAAAATTTACCTAGATGACCACTATGAGAAATAATGTGGCCGCTTTCTACTTCTTGCATCCCTGATCTGTGAAGGAAAGATAGCGTTGTATATCAGTTGCAGACAAAGGGTATTTACCATGTCTTTGAGGCGATCAACCCAACCTTGCAAGATGTTGCTACCCAACTAGTACACTGTATTTTCAAAAATACATTCTATCATCCAGCTCTCTCAGGGTGTTAGGAAACATGTAACACCACTAAACTCTGTGAGTGTGAGGCTATTGCTGCACTGGTCAGATTTCTGTTAGAAAGAATGTTATGTGATATTATTGATACAGTGGATCAGTGTAAGAAAAGAAGAAGCAATCATGCACCCTGCAGACTAGACTGTGATTTAGCGATTAAGATTTGAATATAACCCTGGGATAAGACAATGAATGGGTCTGACCTTGCCAGATGAAAGTAAATCGTTTTTGGTATATAATACCTACACTATTAGGTATATGGAAGAAAAAGCATACACCGGAACAATAGCTGGATACCAGGTGCCAGTGGATGTGTTGACTTACTCCATCAGCTGCAATTGCAGTTCTCAATAAGTTTACAATAATCCTCTGACATTTTTAGAGGATCTTCTGTCTTCTGTATATACCAGATAGGAAGGTGGAATAAGCATGTGGTAAGAATCACCACTCGTGTATTTTCTGAGGCCTTCAGGGTGGCAATAATATTTTCAATCTCTCCAAGAACGCAGTATTCCTTTGGTTTATTATTTAAGTAAGTAGAGTCAATTCTGGTCTCTTCTATGTGACCTTTCCTTTAAGAGCCATCACATTATGTGTCTGGAAACCAATGTGGGGACTCTGCCAGTTTCTGAATATGTCTACTAACTTTATATCATGGAACACAGGAGATAAGCATAGATTGGGTTTGGGAAGGAGTGGAACTGTACATGTTGTGAGATAGACCTGGGCCAAAACATCATAGTCACTGGGCCTCCATAAGCCCCTACTCTGACTGGTAGATCACAGTGACATTTTAGTTCACCAGAAATTAGTGTCAACTCAATGCTATTGTTTAATAATTTCTGAAAGGCCGGGATGCCTAGGAGGCTCAGCAGTTGAGCATCTGCCTTCTGCTCAGGGCATGATCCCTGGGTCTGGGATTGAGTCCTGCATCAGGCTCCATGCAGGAGCCTGCTTTTCCCTCTGCCTATGTCTCTGCTTCTCTCTGTGTATCTCTCATGAATAAATAAATAAAATCTTTTTTTTTTTTTTATAAATTAATTTTTATTGGTGTTCAATTTACCAACATACAGAATAACACCCAGTGCTCATCCCGTCAAGTGTCCCCCTCCGTGCCCGTCACCCATTCACCCCCACCCCCCGCCCTCCTCCCCTTCCACCACCCCTAGTTCGTTTCCCAGAGTTAGGAGTCTTTATGTTCTGTGTCCCTTTCTGATATCTCCCACACATTTCTTCTCCCTTCCCTTATATTCCCCTTCAATAAATAAAATCTTAAAAAAAAAAATTCTGAAAGGCCTGTATAACCATCCCCCCTCTTCTATCCAAGCCATCTCGGTAAATGGTCACTGGTTACACTGGAGAAGACTAGAAGAAGGATTTGAGGTATAAATTTTTAGTAGTGCTTAGATTCCTTTCTCAAGGGGATGGACTTAGATTCCTCTTTACTCAAGTGACTGGGTCTATAAGCTGGCTCAAGTCAAGTTGGGGGCTGTATTTTGACAATTCAAGACCAATTTCATTTTGATTGAGAACTTTTTTCACTTATAAAAGTCAAAACTCTAATTTTCTGTCCTTTTATTTTAGTCCCAAGGACAATATAATCAATTAGCCAACATCAACGATCTTTGTGGCTTCAACCGTTCTGATGTTCTGATAACTGCATTGGCTCTAACTATTCAATGTAACTTGGAAAAAAGTCTTGCAATTCTTTTTATGTGCATATGGCTTCTTTTCGTGGTTGTATTTTGCATCTGAGCCTATAGGTCATGTCAAAACTTGGGCCTAGAAGAAATGACAGGTGATGGGAGAAGGTCTTGAGGGGGATCAGCAGTCCCCTTTAGATAACTCCTTCACAGGAATCGAATGCAGGTTCTTCAGCCATAGCGGGACACTATTCAGGCAAGGGAACAAGGTCTGCTTCTATTTGAGAAGGAAGTGCAGCAGAATTTTCAGGGTGTGATGTGTTCAGTTTTATTAGAATCTCCCATTAGATCCCTCCATCCAAATTTTCAACATCCTGTTCCTTCCCTGTCAATACCCTAAATTTAACATTTAAAAAAGCCCCTGTGCAGTCATGGATTCAATCTGCATTGTACTTAAGGCACCCACAGGATTAGACTTTTGGTTTGATTTTTTAAAATTGTGTGCCTATGGTCATAGGAGATAAGGTTTTCTTTTAGGGCAGTTGCAAAAGCTTTCTGATTTTTTTTAATGGACCTTGCAATGGAAATTTAAAGTCGCAGGACCACAATTTTATTTCTCTCAGTGCTCTGATGCATTTATAATTGGCCAAGTAACCTCAGTAGGCCTTATTTTAACTAAAAATGTTTATAGCAGCAATCACCTGGTCCCCCAAAGCACTGCCTTCTATGAGAGCTTGAATGTAGATGTCTAGAAGTGATAATTTTGGTTTCTATATTGTCACTGAATTCCTTGGACTACCAATGTGCTCTTTAACACTGGTGGCAAGGTCATTAATGCCCATAAGTCTAATTAAATGTTAAAACCAATTCCAGATATCCATTCTAAAGATTCTATTGTCCCACTGCCACTTCTGGTACTAGTCACCATATCAGTCATGGTTCATTCAGGGAAGCAGAACCACTATGAGTATTATGAAACGAGAAAGTTTTTATACAAATTAGATGCTACACAATTACAGAAGGAGCTGGGGAATTAGAACTAGCAGGGAAATACTGAAGCAGGCATATCTAGCTGTTAAAGAGTAAGACCATCAAGAGAGGCTGGTGAAGTCAATGAATGTATTTGCTCTTCATGGCTACTGCCTTTGGATTTTCAGCAAGACATCTGATAGTGTGGGTCTGGGGTTTCTTTTGGTGAACAGATATATCAGTTATCTGTTTCTATGAGCATGTATTAAATTATTACAACAGATATATTAGTTATCTGTTAGTTTGTAACAAAGTACTACAAAGTTACTGGTTTAAAATAACACTCATTTATTATCATGGATGTTCATGTATCAGAAGTCTAGACACAGGTTAGCCTGCTTCTCTTCTTAGGGTCTCACAGGGCTGCCACCATGGTGTCAGTGAGGGCTGGGGTCTCATCTGAGGCTTGGGGCCTCTTCCAAGCTCATGTGGTTGTTGGCAGATTCTTTTCTTTGCTGCTGTAGACCTCATGGAATTTATGTTGTCAAGGCCAGTAGGAAGGAACCTCTTGGACACTTCACCTTCTTTTCTTTTAAAGGCTCTGATGATTGGGCCAAGCCTGCCCCACATAAGCTTGCTTTGATTAACTCAAAGTCAGCTGATTAGTAACCTAGGTGTGGGAATGATATCCCATCATAGTCACAGTCCCCCCTCCCCCCAACTCAAGGGCAGGATATTACACAGAGAAGGTACACCAGGGAGCAAGAACCTTGGGGCCTTTCTTAGAACTCTGCCTACCAGAGCAGGGATGGCAGCTGAGAAAATATCTGGGCAGACTGGCATAGACTAGCACATCTATATATCTGCCTCTCATCACCTGGAGCCAAAGAGCAACTTCAAAGGGTAACAGTCACACAGCTTTACTTCTTCCTCACCTAAATCATGCAACGTCTTCTGACTGACCCCAGAACCTTACCGGAAAGGGAGTTCTGGAAAATGCAGTTCCCAGTGCAACCAAGCTGATGACAAAACAATTCAGTACTGCCAGGGTGGAGAAAATGGATTAACTTGGACTGACCAGGGCACACCTACTCCCCCGAGAATCCATCATATATACAAAATAGTATTAACTATTATTATTATCTTCTGTACTGCTAATAGAGCCAATTCACCTGAGTTGCCTTTTAGGGAAATGAAACCAGCCAGGTTCTATTTGTTTGAAGTACAAAGAATGGTGTTTCCCACTCTTACTTTTATGACACAGCTAGATCAGAATGGATATCTTTCTTACAGTGGAATTTTAAAGAAGCCACTTTTCTATTTCACGCAATTTAAATGAATATTTGATAGTAAGAGAAGATGAGATTATTTGCAATATTGAATATCTGCCTTTGTCTCCATAGTGCCTTTCTCCAAGGAACTCAGGTGACTGTGTCTCTTATTATCATCATGTATAAGCAAGTGCAAGTTACAGCTAAATTATCATTTTATACCTGGAGATTTTGATTAAATGAAGCAACCTATAAAATCAGAACAAATTAGAAAATTCCAAAAGATCCAAGGACTTTCAAAGAAATTAGTCTAGATTTGGAAAAAAAAATTAGCACTTGGTTGGAGAGAAATGTAAAAAATTGGACATAAGGCAAAAAGCAAACCCAGGAGGTTTTGCCATAAATTTCTTGTGAGACCTTCTTAAGTTGCTTCAGATTTCTGTGCTTTATATCTCTGCTCATCTGAGATTTTTGCATTTCCAGAGCTGAGGACACTCTCTATGCTTCAGACCTGTTGCATGATACACTCTCTATGCTTCAGACCTGTTGACTCATTTGATCACCCAAAATCCATGGAAGAATTAGAATTAATTTTTGCCCAGCTTTGATACTCCAATTTTATTACTTCCTCTGATTTTATAGTTAGATTTTCATTGACCTCGGTGATTTTTTTCTAGTACTTGAACAAAAGGCAGGGCTTCTCAATTGGAGCTATTAGCTCAGTGCTACTTTACATCCTAGAATTCCTTACATTTTATTTTTTATTTTTTAAAGATTTCATTTATTTATTCATGACAGACACACACACACACACAGAGAGAGAGAGAGAGAGAGAGAGAGAGAGAGATTGGGAGGGAGAGGCAAAGACACAGGCAGAGGGAGAAGCAGGCTCCACGCAGGGAGCCTGATGCGGGACCGGATCCTGGGACTCTAGGATCACACCCTAGGCCAAAGGCAGGCACTAAACCGCTGAGCCACCCAGGGATCCCCAATTCCTTACATTTTAATAGATTGTGTATACTATGTCAATCTCTAGATATCATATCAATTCTACAATTGCTAGGCAAAATGCCAATGTGCAGAAGTTCCCACTCCTTGCCTTTTCCATTTCTATTCTTAGATAGTTATATAAAGTTATAAAACCATGCCACTTCAGCTCTTTATAGGTTGCTTTCCACTGAGTCCTCTTGCTAATCATGTTGCCCTATAAAGATTCTACTCATCTCCTTAGAGTACTCTTCTAAATATTCTACTCTAATAACTATACTCATCTACTACTCACAAAACAAGTGCACTCCTTAATCCCCATCACCTTTTTCATCCACCAACCTTCCATCTGGTAACCATCAGTTCTCTGTAGTTAAGAGGTTTTTTTTTGGTGGTGGTGGGGGTAGTATTGAGTTGTACAGGTTATTTATATATTTTGGATATTAATACTTGATCAGATATGTCATTTACGAATATCTTCTCCCATTCTATAGGTTGTCTTTTAGTTTTGTTGGGTGTTTCCTTCACAGATTTTAATTTTGATATAGTTCTAATAATTTATTTTTGCTTTTATTTCTTTTGTCTTAGGAGATCTCTACAAATATGTTGCAATGGCCAATGACAGAGACACTACTACCTGTACTCTTTTCTAGATTCTTATGATTTCAGGTCTCACATTTAAGTCCTTATTTCATTTTGAGCTCATTTTTTTGTGTATGTGGAAAGACTGTGGTCCAACTTCATTCTTTTGCATTTAGTTGTCCAGTTTCCCCAATATCACTTATTGAAGAGACTGTCCTTTTCATTGCATTTTCTCACCTCCTCTGTCAAAGATTAATTGACCACATAATTGTGATTTATTTCTAGGCTTTGTATCCTGTTCCATTGATCTATATATCTGTTTTTGTGCCAGTACTGTTCTGTTTCAATTACTACAGCTTTGTAGTATAACATGAGGTCTGGAATTATGATACTTCCAGTTTTGTTTTTCTTTTTCAGGATTGCTTTGGCTATTTGGGGTCTTTAGTGGTTACATAAAGATTTTATGATTATTTGTTCTTGTTCTGTGAAAAAATGCTATTCTTATTTTGATAGGGATTTATTAAATCCGTAAATTATTGTGGGTAGTATAGACATTTTAACAATATTTGTTCTTTCAATCTGTGAGAATGGAATGTCTGCATTTGTTTGTATTTTCTTCAGTTTCTTTCATCAGTATTTTATGGTTTACAGAGAACAAGTCTTTCACCTTTTTTGGTTAAGTTGATTCCTATGTATTTTATTATTTTTGGAACAATTATAAGGGGGATTGTTAATTTCTCTTTCTTCTACTTCATTATAAGCATGTATAAATGCAATGTGTTTCTATACATTGACTTTGTATCCTCAACCTTACTGAATTTGTCCGTTGTAGTAATTTTTTGGTAGTCTTTAGAGTTTTCTACATATAGTAAAATGCCATCTGCAAAGAGTAAAAGATTTAGTACTTCCTTATCAATTTAGGTGCCTTTTGTGCCTTTTTCTTTTCTGAAGCTGTGGCTAGGATTTCCAACAGTATACTGAATAAAAGTGGTAAGAGTGGGCATCCTTTTCTTGATCCTGACCTTAGAGAAAAAGCTCTCAGTTTTTCACCATTGAATGTGATGTTGGCTGTGGGGGCTTTTTCTTTTTCTTTTTAAAGAATCATTTATTTAATGTTTTATTTAAGAGATAGCAGGGGGAGGGGAAGAGGGAGAAGGAGGAGGAAGCAAACCCCCACTGAGTATGGAGTCCTGCACTGGGCTCAGTCTCAGGACCCTGAGATCCAGACCTGAGCAAAAATCAAGAGCCACACATTTAACTGAGCCACCCAAGCACACCTTTGCATATATATATATTTTTTTCTCTCACTGGCTCAGCTTGATTACTTTCCAGATTACTGAGTCATTTTTCTGCCTCTTTTAATCTACTGTTTATTCTATCTAGTATATTTTTAATTTCATTTATTGTGTTCTTCATCTCTGATTGGTTCTTTTTGTCTCTGTTAAGGGTCTCACTGATATCCTCCAGTCTCTTCTCAACTCCAGTATCTTTATGATCATCATTTTAATTTCTTCATCAGTCATATTACTCTTCTCTATCTTGCATAGGTCTCTTGCTGTGGTTTGGTCCTGTTCTTTTCCTTGGGGTCTATTCCTCTGTCTCCTCATTTTGCGTAACTCTGTTTCTCTGTGTTAGGAGAGTCAGCTATATGTCCTGCTTCTGAAAATAGTGGCCTTATGAAGAAGAGGTCCTACAGTGTCCTGTAGTGCAGGACACTTTTCACTGGAAACTGGCACTTCAGAGGTGTCTCCTATGTGTTGAATGTGCCCTATTGTTGTGGCTGAAGTGCTTTTTCTTCAGTCCAGTCATCTGCAGTAGCTCTCTTTGCCTGCTATGGGCAGTGTTTGGTCATGTACTATTAATGGGCCAGAGTGGGGATGCCTTGGGTTTGAGTTAATTCAGATAAGGTGTCCACAAGGTGCAGTAGCACCAAACTACAGTGTGCTTTCCCTGTGTTGTCCCCTGAGAAGCTTTCATTGGTGGGCAGACCTGCAGTCAGACCAGTTATCTGCCCCTAGTCCACTGCTAGGATCAAAATTTGACTGATATGTGTGGTTATCTTTCTCTGTCCTCAGGGCAGGAGTCTCTTGGAGTGGTGCTGGCTCCTGCTGGGGCTGCTTGCATACTGTCAGGCTTGTGGTATGGCTCTGGATGGGTTCCAGCCAAAAGCATATTTGAGAGGCAGTTCCCCAATGTGTGCGGAGGCAGGACATGCAGTGTTTGCAAGATTTGTGCACAGCCAGTCCTCTGGAGGACAGGACCTACAGCACAGGGGCTGAGGCAGGCCTGGCCGGAGGGGGCAGGGTGGTAGGGCAGTGGTATTGGCAAGCTAGGTAAAGGGTCAGTGCTGTACCGGTTCCCAAGGTGGCCATACATTTATGCTAGGGAGTAGAGGAGGGGAATGGCTCTTGCCAGCTCCTGTGTTCCTGGAAGAGTCTTCTGGTGATCTCTGTCCCTCTCGGACACCTCTGAATGAATAAATAACTCATCTGTATGCCCAGGCATTTTTCAAATAATTGCTTCTATATTGTATCTCCATGGGCTTTTGGTTGTGCTGTCTCTTTCAGGGCAGGGCCTCAGTTTCCTCTTGCCCAACCAATTCTCCTTGAGTGAAGCCACTAATTTTTTAAATTTGGGTTTTAAGTCCTGTTGGTTGTAAGAACTCATGAATCTTGGTCCCTCTGGTTTTCAAAGCCAGCTGTTACGGGGATTCATCTTTCCTGTGTGGGCTACCCAGTGTGAGGGCCCCTTCTCTCCCGTCTCTGCACACTCAGGTCCTTCCCTCCTGTGGATAGTCCTGCAGGTCTATATAGCTCCCCACCACATCTCCACTCTTCCTCCTCTCTGATGTGGCCTCTTATCTACGTTTAGTTGTGGAGTTTGTTCTGCTAGTCCTCAGGTTGTTTTCTGGGTTATTTACACTGATGTTAGTGTTATCTAGCTGTAACCCATGGGGCAATCCGGGTCTTCCTATCTGCCATCTTCCCAGCAATACTTAACACTCACAAGATATTAAAATGATCTTCCCTTTTCTACTTATACTTCTTCCCTCACTTGTTTACCTCATCATCCTGCTTAAATTGGCTCTAAAATCTTGCTAAAGTGTTTTTTTTTCTCAATTTATTTTTTGCTCATCTCACTTGCTTTCTCATCTTCAAATAACACATGGATGCAAATGATTCCCAAGTCTGAGTCCTATATGCAGATTTATTTCCTCATTTCAAATCTTACATTTCCAGATATGTACTAGATATTTTACCTGAAGTTTCTATCATGACTTCAAAATCAGTATGTTTTAAACTGAAACGATCAGTTTTTCTCTGGTTCTCCCACTAATGCAAATGGAATCATTGCTTTTTATGTCACTTGGGTTTGAAAACTTGCTGTCACTCTGGACTCTCCTCCTCATTATTTCAAAATGCTGTCAAGTTCTGTTACTTCTACAGTGATGCAAGGCATTCTGAGACCACTTTATTGTGGAATATGGAAGATAGAAGGAAGGCAGGGCTAAGTGGAGCCAGTGTTGGAGAATCTGATCCAGCTTTATAGGGCTGCCTTCTTTGGAAGGAGTCTTATGGACCCCATTTATGGTCCTTATTAGGTGTTACTATAGGATGTGATAAACGAAACACAGGCTTATTGAGATCACTCTTGATATACAGAATATCTAATTAGAAGACAGGAGAACTCTGAGGGCATGAACAACACTTGAAGTCATTTACAAAACAGAGAGGACACAGTCATAGAACTCTGTTATTAGGGGACCAGGGCTCTGCTGATGCATGTTTATCCTGTTAATCTTTCTAAAACAGAGCTTGCATCATGTCAGTTGCCTGGTCAAAATGTTGAGAGGCTTTGCATTTTTAACAAAACGATATTCAGACCTTTCTGTCAAGGTTTTAAAGTTCTCTACCATTTTAGTACCAACATTCCTTTTCTAGCTGACTGTTCACTCTGCCAATTGAACCTTGGATTACTTCCCAGTACCTACTACAGAAAATAAATAAAAATAATCAAGTATGCCAAATAGTGATTGGTTCTATTAGGAAAAGATGAAGGAAGTTTATGTGATGGAGAATTAGGTGGATTGGAATATGTATGCTATTTTAGAGAGTGGTAAGGGAAGATTATTTGGATAAGGTAATATTTAATAAGATCATACAGATGCCCTGAGTTGGAAGCATGCTTGGTGTACTCCAGGAGCACATAGGAGGCCATAGGAGTTGAAGAGCAAGTGATTGGTTCTATTAGGAAAAGATGAAGGAAGTTTATGTGATGGAGAATTAGGTGGATTGGAATATGTATGCTATTTTAGAGAGTGGTAAGGGAAGATTATTTGGATAAGGTAATATTTAATAAGATCATACAGATGCCCTGAGTTGGAAGCATGCTTGGTGTACTCCAGGAGCACATAGGAGGCCATAGGAGTTGAAGAGCAATGAGTGAGATAAAGGGACACTAGATCATGTAGGGTCTTTTAAACATGGTGACTCTAAGTCTTCCAACACTCCTAATCTATGCTTGTCTTCCCAGAGAAATTTTTTAATGATTCCTTTTCTGTGCTCCAACATGTTCTGGTTTGGATGATACTCACATTTGTCTGGTGTTCTTTGGTGAGTGTGGAGAAAACAATACCTACTTACAGAGAGATTTATAAGATTGTATCAGGGGATTAATTCTTTCAACAAACCCTTACAGAGAGTTTACTATATGTTTATTATCTGTGGATGCAAAGATGATTAAGATGGGTAGCCCGGGTGGCTCAACAGTTTAGTGCTGCCTTCAGCCCAGGTCCTGATCCTGGAGACCCAGGATTGAGTCCTATGTCAGGCTCCCTGCATGGAGCCTGCTTCCCCCTCTGCCTATGTCTCTGCCTCTCTCTCACTCTCTCTCTATTTCTCTCTCTCCCCCCCTCTCTCTTTGTGTGTCTCTCATGAATAAATAAATAAAATCCTTAAAAACAAACAAACAAACAAAAAAAAAAAACCCCACCCAAACCAAAACAAAGGTGATTAAGAACTGGTTATAGCCCTCAAGAAACTTGTAGTATATAGGACAACCAAAAAAAAAAATTTAGTAGGTATGATGTATTAAGGGTGTAAAAGGTATAGAAATAATACAGGGTGGTCGATTCTTCTGGAGCCTTGAGCATATTCTAATAAAGGCTTCATACAGGTAATTACATGCCTGTGGAACTTTACAGGATAAATGGGAGTTTGACAGCCCAAGGTGTGAGAGGAGATCCAGGCAAGAGACAGAGCAAATACAGAATCAAATGGTAAGAAATACTCTGTTTTATTTAAGTACAAATTAGTGAGTGATACTTGAAGAAATTCAGATGGTGGAATGGAGGGAAATTGAGTTCTAGGAAATAAAGAGAAAGAGATAGGGGCCAGAATTTAGAGGTTTGTTTTTGTAACTCCAAGGAATTTAGACTTTATTATCTAGTCAATAGAGAGCTGCAGGAGAGTGTCCTAGTTATTAAGAGTGATAGGATCTGATTTATATTTTTAGAATTACTCCAGGGCCATCTTAAAAGGATTTCCTGAATGAAGCCAGGGAAATGAGTTAGAAAGTCATTGTAATAATTCAGAAGAGAAATATATATGAAAGACATATCTGAGTGTACAATGGCTGATATATAGTTGGTGTATAGTAAGTGATGGCTTCCTTTCCTGTTTGACAATTCTCTAGGTTAGTAATAGCAGCTGTGATGATCACCATTTTACAACTTGGGGAATTGAGTTGCTAGTTCCACTGACTTTCCCTGGGGGATTAGATGATAAATGACAGGGCAGAGCTACTACTTTTGTGGTTTTGCTTTCAGATTCAGCATTCTCTCAGTATGCTTTGAGGACACAAATGAAAATAGCAAGTCTTTAGATAAATAGGGTATACATGTTGTGTATATGGCCTTCAAGGGTCCAAGTATGAATCAGAGCCTTCCTTAACCAAGTCCCAGCTCTACAGTTCATCTACTCCAGCAGTGCTTTTGGAGAATTTATTATAAGCAGAAGCTGGGGACACAGTGAAGAAAGAAACAAAGATCTTGCTCTAGATGAGCTTCTATTCTTCTGGATGAGTGAGACAACCACTAAGCAAGTGAATAAATGGATCCTATGATTACAAGCAATGATAAAATATAACTATGTAGCAAATTAAAAGAGTGGGGGACAGAAAATAATGGGAGGTCTTTATTATAGTAAGTGGGGTCAGGAAGGACCTCTCTGGGCAAGTGACATTTGGGTTGAAATGAAGAAGCAAGACTTGTGAATTCTGTAGTAAAAGATCATTTCAAGGAGGCAGAAATACCGTCAAAGATAAAGGCCCTGAAACAAGCTATATTACATGGTTAGAGATCAGTCAGATGGCCAATGTGGGTGGCACTGAAAGAATAAGATGATAATTGAGAAAGAAGGTGAAAAAAAAAAGATAAAAAGAGAAAGAAGGTGGAGAGGGCACAGGAAACAGTTTGCATTTTAGCTTAGTGTTTAGTTTGGTTTAGCTTGGTTTGGTTTTCCTAAGAGACCTTCAGTAGTAATGTTATATACTAAAAAAAGGCATGGATGAAGCTTCAAGGTAAAATCAAGATACAAGAAGGTTAAGAAACCTCCTAAAAGCCCAAACAGAGATGAGCCCCTTGATATTAATGGAGAACTCAGGAATATAGAACAATTTTAGATAGACTCCTTCCCTAGATGATCTTATATAGAGAAAAGAGGGGAAAAGACCATATTTAACAAAATTTATAGATTGATAGATAGATGATAGAAATATATAGATATATAGATTTAGATTTTATTTATTTATTTATTTATTTATTTATTTATTTATTTATTTGAAAGAAAGCGAGACAGATCACAGAGGGAGAAATAGCAGACTCCCTGCTCAGCAGAGAGCCCAACACTAGGACCCCAAGATCATGACCTGAGCTGAAGTCAAATGCTTACCTGACTTAGGCACCCGGGTGCCCTAAAATTTATAGTTTGGCAATGAGAAGCTGCTGATGAGGAAAGAGAGAAACATCAAAATAAAGTGATTTCCCAGCAGCCCAGTGACAGAAAGATTTTAAGAAAGAGGGAATAGTCAACTGTCAGATGCTCCCAAGATGTCAAATAAAGGGAGAACTGAGCCTTAACCAATGGGTTTGGGAAAACGAAGAATATTAATGACCTTAACAAATGAGGGTTTGGCAGAGTGATGAGGTTGGAGGTCTAGTGGAAGTGGGCTAAAAGAAAAAGGGAGGCCCACAGGTGAATACTGATAACTCTTATTTTTTCTGGGAGTTTACCAAATGGGGGAGGTGGGTGATAGGATGGTAGCTAGAGGAGGTAATAGGGTGAAGGGGGGTGGATTTTAAAATGAGAGGTATTATAGACTGTGTGATAATGAGAATGATCCAGTAGAGAAGGGAAATTACACTGCTAGGGAGTTGGGCAGTTGAATTCGTCTTTTCAGATGAATTCATGTTGGCATAACTACGTAGACTTGTAAGCAACCATACTGAGGAAAGAACCAGAATTAGCTAATATTTATTGCATACATACCATGTAGAGGCATTCCATAAAGCTTGTCCCCATATAACACACTGCAACTCTCTGGTGTAGGCACTATCATTTCTTCTAATTTATAGGTGAAAAAAATGTACCTTAGTGTTCCAGTGACTTGCCCCAAGGTCACACCATTAGTAAGTGGTAGAAGCTCATTTCAGACCTGGGTTCACTGGATTGTGCACTTAATTCCTCTACTGAAATGTTCAGGAAAGGAGCGAGGACTTCTGTCTAGCTCAATGAGGAATAGCTGTAGATAATCAAGGATGATAATGTATAGCTTAAACCTTATATCTTCCTCCTTATTATTCTGTGTGGAATTTTTATTAAAATTAACAGGTGCTTCAATAATAGTTTGACATCTCAGAGTTTTGGTTAATACTAATTCCAGAGTTGTAGGATGTAGGTTATTTCTGTAATCTGACTGCCCAGAAACTCAGCCTAAAAGTCACTATTTTGCAGAAATTGTCCTGAGGACAGATTCCTTGATCATGTATTATTATGCAATATGCTTTTTACTATTTTGTTGTAATTTCTCCATTGAATTGAAACAAACAAACAAACAAAAACCCACAACTTTTTATTGATCTACATTGTAGATGTACTAGTTGGTGGGCATATATAACTGAACAAGATAGTTTCTGTCCCCAAATGTTCAAAGTAAGAAGCAGATTCAGGGTGGATAGATAGTGCCTTATCTAGGCTATTTCTGTCAATAGAATTCAGTTGGGTTCTTTAGGTCCTCACATCATTTATGCCCTGAACAAAACTATATCAAGGCCTTGCATTTTGGGAACAAAGAAGGAAGTCAGACAACCAGTGACAGAAAACATTTTTTTTAAGGGTTACCTGGGTGGCTCATTGGTTGAGCATCTACCTTTGTCTCAGGTCATGATCTTGGGGTCCTGGGATCTAGTCCCACATTGGGCTCCCCTCTAGGAGCCTGCTTCTCCCTCTGCCTATGTCTTTGCCTCTCTCTCTGTGTCTCTCATGAATAAATAAAATCTTTTAAAAAAAAAACATTTTTTCAAAGAATAGGGTGATTGAATGACTAATTGATTTTCTATTTCATTCCAAAAATAATTTGAGGAAGTGTGCAAAGATATGGAATACAGAGCTAATATAATTAAGGACAGAAATTAGAGAAGAAAAATAAGAAGACTTCAGAATAGGGGCTGAATACCTCTCATAAGTTGTGAAGATTTGGCCAGAGGTAGGGAAAAAAAATTCATATACAAATATAGAGCAGATGCTCTCTAATTGGATAGAAATGGAATAATTATGTTAATCCGTCTTTTCTAAATCTGAAAACGTTTTTAATTCTTTGTATAAATTTAAAATTAAAACATACCCATATTATTTGGCCCTTGCCTCAATTTCTCCTTTCAGGACAAAGCTGCCTTGTGGTGTCACCTTCACTTAGCATAGATTTTTCTTATAAAGATCATGTCAGCAGGAGGTCTTCCTCTTCAGCCATTCCCATGTGCCCACCTGGCTATTGGGCAGATGTTCTCCTGTAGGGTACACAAATCTCCCAACATTAAGTTTTAATTGCATCTCCATAATTGTTGTTTAACTGTTGGCATTCATTTTACGAGCTGATTTTGCTATGCTAATCAGTGCTCAATTCAATCCAGAACAAACAAATAAACAATAACAAGAAATACAGAACGCCTATATTTATAGCTTGTGACTAAAATAGTACCACAAATCACAACTGTGACTAATTGCTTGATGTCTATCATAGGGCCAACACACACACCCTCTTCTGAGTGTTCATCACTATAAACAAAAGCTACTCTGATTTGTTTTAGAATAAATTTGACTTGAGAAGGCACTGGGGCTCTATCAATAAGCAACAAATAAAATATAGTTTCCTTTTAATGGAACTGAGGTTATGCTCTGAAGAGCTTGCTTTTCTTCTTCTTAAGGGAATTGGGAAAACCGGGCTAAAACTCCTTTCCCAGTGGCAAATGTAGGAACCAGTTATTTAGAGTCTCAGATGCTTTTCTTCAAACTCTTTGGGCAATAAGAAAAAAAATTGCATATAGTCAAGAATGTGATCAATCAAAGCATAGGAGAGATAGCTTAATGGAATGAAATATATTTGGGATTTGGAGTCAAAGGATTTGGCTTTGGTGTAAATTTGGCAGGAGTATGGATATAACCAAAACCATTATGTGATTTTGGGCAGCCCCATGTCTTCTGTGAAGATTTTTTTTTCTCAGATTCTTCTAGAGCAGAATGTGATGATAAATAACTCAAACTCTGTATGTCATTGTAAGAATTAAATATATTTCAGTGTGTTATAGATGATTAGGTTAAATAACAAAGAAACATTATGTCTTAAAATATTGTGTTTCTATACATATTTGATGCATAACACAGCTTTAGCCAATGCTTTCCAGACTTTTCTGATTGTCCTATTCCAATTTTAGATGTAAGAAAGAATCAAAAGTAGTAGAGATTTGAATTCTGCAGTTTAGAATAAATAGGTATTTCTATTGCTGTGACTCCAGATTTAATATTCAATAAATTATCGATTTGCGATGGTCTTAAAATTAGAGAAATTTGATCAGTATTAAACATCAATCTCCAAAATAGTTGTTTTCAAGACATTTTCTTGTTTGGTTGACAGGGATCCAATTTTTCATGAGGGCTTTCATTTCAGTTTCAGGTCCTCTGTTACAGCTCTGCTCCTGTACACCCAAGTACATCATTGGGATTTAGCACCCTGAACTTGGGTGTACATTATTGGAATTTAGCACCAATATGAAATGAGTCAGAAAACTATCTGATAATGAGTCAGAAAATTACCAGACACGTTCTTGATTGCCGTAGTGAATTACAATTTGTCCTCTTGATAGAAAGCTTAGGAGGCAAGAGTGGGGGGACAGAATTATACTTACAAATGTGCATATTTTACCAAGATTTCTGCCCTGACATTAAAGCAGATGTAAATCCTGGTCTGCCAGGACTGCCAAAAAGTGATGATTCTCCCTAGACATGGTGGGCTTGTGCAGAATAATTCTCCCACCTTGATTTCCAGTTCCACATGGTTTGCTTCCTGAGGGTGTTTTAACAGTTGTTGACATCTATCCTCCTTCAGAATATGGTTTTGTCTTTTTCAGGGCAATTAAGGCAAGTCAGACATGGCATATACTTAGTGCTCAATGATGAAATCTCAGCAATATAGGGAAGCCTGGGTGCCTCAATTGTTGAGCCTTTGGCTCAGGGTGTGATCCTGGGGTCCTGGGATTGAATCCCACATCAGGCTCACTGTGAGGAACCTGCTTCTCCCTCTGCCTGTGTCTCTGCCTCTCTCTCTGTGTCTCTCATGAATAAATAAATAAAATCTTAAAAAAAAAAGGGGAAAATCTCAGCGATATAGACTCTGGGGGAACAAGAATAGAAGCAAGAAGACCAGGTAGAGAGTGACTGCAGTTTTCTAAGAATCTTCTTAAATTTTAGTGTAGAGAAGAATTCTAAAGAAACTTGTCAAAATACAGCTTTTCATGGGGGCAAGGCTCAAGGTTCTGCATGTCTGTAGTCTCCCAGGCAGTGCTGATAATGTTGGTTCAAGGAACATCTGTGAACAGCAATCATCTATGGGGGCCTGTACCTTGTTGCTACTTCTATGCTCTCTCCTTTGACTTGACCCTTCAGTGCAGTTGTTCTTTACTGACTTCGCTGCATGCGAATTCCAACTAGAGAGTATTTTAAAAAGATATTGATGTCTGACTCCACATCCCAAAAATTCTGATTTGATTATTATGTGGAAGTACCAGACATCTTTTTTAAAAGCTCCCCAGGTAATTCTAGTGCATAATCAAAACTGAGAAGCATGGCTTTGGTTTATTTGGCTTGATCCCAGCTTCACACTTTGACACTACTTTCATGTCTCTCTTGGCTCCATACTTCACAGCATGTAGACCAATTACCCCATCCAACTGACCCCAGGATCTGACTACTGTGCTGTAGTCCTGATTTGTCCAGCAGAAAAACCATAAAAAATGGTCACACTGTCTCTTCATTTGGTGTCCTCAGTTCTTGATGTTCCAACAGTATCTTTATTATTTTACTTTACCACAATTTGTTTATATGTCTCCCTCATTCAGCTACTCAAGGACAAGGACTCTCTTTATTTTATCAGGTGCCATACAGTGTACACAGTCTGCACAGATGTACAGAATAAATGAAATGAATCAATGTAGTGAGCTCCCAGAAGATCTCCTTAAAATTCTTCAATGAGGCATTCAAGTATGGAATGTGGAAGGTATACATAGCTGCCTCTATTTCCCAAAAGTGGGCAAGAGAAACCTGATTAAAAAGATAAAATAAACATCAGTTAACAACTTGACTTCTTATATAGTCACATAGAATTGTCTTACTAAAAGTTTAGGATATTACTCCTATCATAATTTATAACACTTTTATAGAGCTTATTATATTACTAGTTACTTTTCAAAAGTAAAAAAATATATGTATGTATACGTATGTATATGTGTGTTTGTGGAAAAGTGTATATGAGTGTGTGTGTGTATATATAGAATTATATATATATATATGTATATATATATAATTAAGGGTATGTGTGTGTGTGTGTGTGTGTGTGTTTGTGAGTATGCATGTGCTATAATAATTTCCCATTTTACTGGTGAGGTGACCTCTGGCTTGGAGAGTTTCTATAGTTTAGCTTAAATCACTTAGCTGGTAAGTGCAAAGCTGGGATTTAAACCAAGCATTTTGAGTCCAGAAATTACTCCCATAAAGACCACCTTACACTAACCTATCTGGCCTGAGGAGTTCAGAAGCAAGTAGAGCTATCATACTTACCCTAAACACCTTTAAAAACACCTCTCCAGGGTAGCCTGGGTGGCTCAGCGGTTTAGCGCCACCTTCAGTCCAGGGCCTGATCCTGGAGACCTGGGATTGAGTCCCACGTTGGGCTCCCTGCATGGAGCCTGCTTCTCCCCTGCCTGTGTCTCTACCTCTCTCTGTGTTTCTCATGAATAAATAAATAAATCTTAAAAAAAAAAAACAACAACAAAAAACACCTCTCCACCCCTTCCGATTTTTCTTGCTTTTTTGTTGTTTATTTTTACTGGTTATATATCTCATGCTCATAAACAACTTAAATCTAAATTTTTAATGCTAATATATTGCTTAAATTATTCTGTCTTGTATATTCAATCACTCCCTATAATCTGGATCTTCCCAATCAGCTTCTAAATATCTTTGAATGGTTCCAAGCACTAAAAAGAAAGGATCACTATGTAACATGGTAGATACTAATGATAGTAGCACTGTAAGGGCAATCATATTACAATGGATAAATGTATCAAATTAACATGTTATACACCTTAAATTTACACAATATTACGTGCCAAATGTAATTCAGCAAAATAAAAATTAAAAAATACCCTTGAAGCCTTAAAATAAAAATAAAAAAAAAAATAATAATACTCTCAAATTCACATTCCTTTTCAGTTGCTACCCCATCTCTTCCCATTTCTTTGTAATATTTTATAACAGCCTTCCTTTATCTCTGATTTAATCCGTGGCCTAATGTACTTGACATCTATCCTCATCACTCCATCAGAAATAGCTCTCACTCTGCCACTCATGACCTCTAAACCAATAATCTTTAACCTATTAATTTCAGCCTCACCTTACTTGATCTTCCAGTAGCTTCTGACAATGTTAGACACTCTTCTTAAAACACTTATTTCTTTGACTTCCATGATGCTACACTGCTCTGTTATTCTGCTTCTCTGGCTGCATATCTATCTTCTTTGCAGATTTGTCCTCATCTGTGCAACAGTTAAAGGACAGAATTCCTTAAGTTTTTCTCCTATGCCCTCTCCTCTTTTACTCAGTGCTGTCCTTGCAGATGGTGTTTCTCACCCTAAGATTGTCTTTACTACTATATTCAAGTTAGACATTGCCTTTGAGTTGTCAATAGTCTCACCTGACTGATACCCTAGGATGTTTCAGGGGTCCATCAAAATTAATATGTCTCAAACTGAACCACTTATTTTCTGAGTTCCCTAACAAATTATCTTCCTGGATCCTCTGATTTCCCTAACAAATCATCTTCCTGGATCCTCTATCTCAGGGAATGGCGACTTCTTCCATGTGGGCTATGTTCCCCACATATGCACGAGTCATCTTTGAATCCTAATTTCCCCTCTATAACCCTTGACTTACCTCTTCAGTACACTTGTATTAAATCAATGCTTTCTACACTTATGACAATTTTTTGGTTGATCCTTTCCCCTCCATCTTCTAGGAGTCAAAGGATTACTCCAGCGTGGCCAGTTCTTTTGAGGCCCTGAAACAATGTTTACTTGAATCCTTAACTCTTGATTTTCTTGAGTGCTTTTAAAATTCTAAGTTGCACAAAGCTATATCCATCACTAAATGTTGATGTTGACCCTTCAAAGTCACTCTTTCTGCCACTACAGAATCCAATTTTCTCTCTAAAGCTCAGCCTGAATTCTCTGCAAACTGCCTCTTGATTCTCTTCTCCAGCTGATGAGCTCGTTTTGGGGGAGAAAGAACACAGAGACCAGAGTTTTTCTTCTTCTCCTCCTTTTCAGCAGTCTCTTTAGTTTCACATTTTGCTCAATTGACAAGTACTCAAGTCTTCCTTCTCTTTTTCTATTTCTGGAGGTTTCTGAGGGGCTATTTAATGATTTTTCAAGCATTTCAGTCTTTCCAGTTGATTCTTCCCTGCCTGGCACACATGGTACGTGGACCCACACATCTCTGAGAGCATATCCATCTCAGTCTCTTAACTGAGTGGAAACAGATGCTCACTGCAGAAATAAGCTTCAGATGGATGCACGTAGAATAATCATCCTTCTGAAGACAGACTCCCCATGGAAAGAGAGCAGAGCATGATCAGACTAGAGCTGAATAAATGAAAATGAAGAGCTTAGCAGGGAGGGGGCCACACCTTGAAAGGATACCCATTGAGTGTCAGCAAATCAATGCTGTAACTTAAAGTCTTTTTGCTTTACAGATGAGGAAACTGAGTCCTAGAGAGTTGAGATAATTTGCTGTTATAGCAAAAGTAGTGACTGCAGTAAAAAAAATCTATTGCTGCCCAGACCTCTTTGGATGTGTGCTGGTATTTGCTAATTAGGCTCCTATAACACTGCCTGCTTCTCAGGATGAATGTTGCCTATCCCATTTATAATCAGTCAATCTCCCCCCACACACCTTTTCTCTCTCCCTTTCTCTGTGAATTAAATTTGTAAGAAAAAAATTCTGAAGTATAACAAGTGTGGTTACTTTCCTTATACATATTTTATAGAAGATTTTTTGTGCATTTTTTATTGGAGTTCGATTTGCCAACATATCGCATATCACCCAGTGCTCATCCCATCAAGTGCCCCCTCAGTGCCCGTCACCCAGTCACCCCAACCCCTCGCTCACCTCCCTTTCCACCACCCCTTGTTCGTTTTCCAGAGTTAGGAGTCTCTCATGTTCTGTCACCCTCACTGATATTTCCCACTCATTTTCTCTCTTTTCCCCTTTATTCCCTTTCACTATTTTTATATTCCCCAAATGAATGAGACCATATAATGTTTGTCCTTCTCTGATTAACTTATTTCACTCAGCATAACACCCTCCAGTTCCATCCACGTCAAAGCAAATGGTGGGTATTCATCATTTCTAATGGCTGAGTAATATTCCATTGTATACATAAACCACATCTTCTTTATCCATTCATCTTTTGATGGACACCGAGGCTCCTTCCACAGTTTGGCTATTGTGGACATTGCTGCTAGAAACATTGGGATGCAGGTGTCCTGGCATTTCATTGTATCTGTATCTTTGGGGTAAATCCCCAACAGTACAATTGCTGGGTCATAGGGAAGATCTATTTTTAACTCTTTGAGGAACCTCCACACAATTTTCCAGAGTGGCTGCACCAGTTTACATTCCCACCAACAGTGCAAGAGGGTTCCGCTTTCTCCACATCCTCTCCAACATTTGTGGTTTCCTGTCTTGTTAATTTTCCCCATTCTCACTGGTGTGAGGTGGTATCTCATTGTGGTTTTGATTTGTATTTCCCTGATGGCAAGGGATGCAGACCATTTTCTCATGTGCTTGTTGGCCATGTCTATGTCTTCCTCTGTGAAATTTCTGTTCATGTCTTTCACCCATTGGATTGTTTGTTTCTTTGCTGTTGAGTTTAATAAATTCTTTATAGATCTTGGATACTAGCCCTTTACCTGATAGGTCATTTGCGAATATCTTCTCCCATTCTGTAGGTTGTCTTTTAGTTTTGTTGACTGTTTCTTTTCCTGTGCAGAAGCTTTTTATCTTGATTAAGTACCAATAATTCATTTTTGTTTTGTTTCTCTTGCCTTCATAGATGTATCTTGCAAGAAGTTGCTGTGGCCAAGTTCAAAAAGGGTGTTGCCTGTGTTCTCTTCTAAGATTTTGATGGATTCTTGTCTCACATTTAGATCTTTCATCCATTTTGCGTTTATCTTTGTGTATGGTGTAAGAGAGTGGTCTAGTATCATTCTTCTGCATGTGGCTGTCCAGTTTTCCCAGCACCATTTATTGAAGACACTGTCTTTTTTCCAGTGGATAGTCTTTCCTGCTTTGTCGAATATTAGTTGACCATAGAGTTGAGGGCCCATTTCTGGGTTCTCTATTCTGTTCCATTGATCCACGTGGCTGTTTTTGTGCCAGTACCACACTGTCTTGATGATCACAGCTTTGTAGTACAACCTGAAACCTGACATTGTGATGCTCTTGGCTCTGGTTTTCTTTTTCAATATTCCCCTGGCTATTCGGAGTCTTTTCTATTATAGAAGATTTTTAGAATTTTTTTTTCCTATTTAAAAAATATTTATTTTAGCACAGGACGTGGGGAAGAGAAAGAGGGAGAGAGAGAGGGGAGCACATGTGCAGGGAAGGGACAGGGCAGGGACAGGGCCTAGGGAGTCTGACAGGGGCTCAGTCTCATGACCCATGAAATCATGACCTGAGCCAAAATCACAAGTCAGACATTTAACCAGCTGTGTCGCCCATGTGCCCGTTTGTTCCTATTCTGGATCCGCACACCAAAAGAGTCATCCTGGGTATTTTTGACCAACTATCCTCCCACTGGCTAAACTTCTCTACCTCTTCTTGAACCAATTCTCACCTGGTATTGGGCATTTGGTTCTCAGAAGGTATTACTGAATTAGCTACGATGGAAGGGAATGGGAAACACAGGATATTTCACGTAGAAATAGGGAGTAAATAATTCATTTCTGTGGTGACCCAACAGTGATGATGTATTATGTGTAAGAAATTACCAAAATAGGGATCCGTGGGTGGCACAGCGGTTTGGCGCCTGCCTTTGGCCCAGGGCGCGATCCTGGAGACCCGGGATCGAGTCCCATGTCGGGCTCCCAGTGCATGGAGCCTGCTTCTCCCTCTGCCTGTGTCTCTGCCCCCCCCCCTGTGTGACTACCATGAATAAATAAAAATTTTAAAAAAAAGAAATTACCAAAATATGGAATAGAGAATGTGGGTCTGTGGTAAGAGAAGCTCAATTTATAGCCCCATGAGATTAGATGCTACTTTCTCACCTTTATCCCTATATTTGTTTTCCCTTTAATAATGGACTAGAAAAGCTAAGGAGAATGTCTGAGTACACTGTGAGAATGCCATCTTTACACAAGTATTTGTTAAAGGCTTATAATACATTATGTACTTTTATGAATATTGTACTATTCCCCTCTAAAAAAGTAATCAAGATAGAGGTAGGCTCTCTTCACATTTTGCTTCTATTCCAACCTATGGAAGTGCTTCTGGCCCCTCTGCACACCTGAAGGATCATCTAGCTGCTGAGCCATTCAAGGTAGGTGGATAGTGAGAGCACAGTAAAAAGCAGAATTACATTGAATAGTTGAGTTGAATTCTTAGCTAATTATTTATTGAATACTGTATTATCTGTATTAGATCCTGATCCATATCCATCCTCTTCTATTTTTCCTGATCTAGTGAAATGCCCCATGTCTGTTTTTGCCTGCTGTGACTTCAATATCCCCTTTAACCATATTTGGTGCCATCCATTGGCTAAGCTGTCTTTTGTTGCTCATCTCTGGAGTCTCTGAACATAGTACTCTTTCTTTTGGACTATATATCCTCCTCTAATCAGTAGTAAATTTCGCCTTTTTCCTCCTTAATATCTGCCCTATCCTGTAGGTATATCTAAATGAAAATCTTATGCTCTTTTCTGTGTAGTAGACCTACCGTGGCAAGTCATATACAAGCTAGCATACTCCTTCAGTATCTGGGCATGTAATTGCCCTTTGTTCGGATTCATTGGTTTTGACTCTGCTCAATCAAGAGCCTACCTTCCAGGCAGTTGATTCTACCTGGCTTGTCCTAGGAGGAGCCTAGGAGACTCCTAGGACAAGCCCAAGGCCCAACCCTTGTGATAACTTAAGCTATTATGAAAAGTTTACAACTATAGATATGATCTTGCTGGCCATTTCTGATTTGCAAAGTAAATCATACTGTCAATTTTTTTGACCCAATTCCCTCACTGACATCAAATGCCCAATTATTTGAAAGATCTTTTCATTTCTTTATCTTAAAATGTCAATAATGGCAATAATCAAAGATTCCTAAAATAGGCCAAGTATTATGTGTACAGGTGAAACAAATTTTAACTATATGGTTTATTTTTATTTACCCTAAAAGAGAAGATGTAACATTGGAGAAATTGTTTCACTGGCAATATGTATGAGGCATTGAAGAGGTCAAATCACTTGCCATGGGCAATCAGAATCACAGAGAATCTGAGAGTTGAGATTGACCTTGAGTATCTTGTAAGGAGACTTCCCTCACATCTTGAACATCCTTGGTGGTGGCCTTAGAATTCAATGATAGCAAGTGAAAGTGGCAGGTGGCTATTATACAGTACATGTGTCGCCAAATTGGCAAAACTATAGAAATGCCAAGAAGAACAGTGGCCTTTACAAATACTTCTATTGATTTTTGAGAATGGCTTAAAATTTAGAACTTCAGATAGGAATGATAATTCCCATGGCAGTTATTATATAGAACTCCCAAAGAATCCTTTCAGACAATTATAGCTATATAATCTACTATATGCCAGACACTGTATTTTTTATAACCCTCACAACAACACTATGAAGTATTAACAGCTTCATTTTATAAATGAGAAAAATAAATGAATTAGTAGGGAGGAGAACCATATCTAGGATTACGCAGGTAATATGTAGAAAAGAATTAGATTTGGATCCAGAAATGCCTGACTCTAGATCTCTGATATTTTCAAAACACCTTGTTGCTTCTTTTTTTCTAGCCAAACAGCCATTTTTTAGAGGTTGCTTCTGATTTCAACTTAGGCAATGACTTTTATCAGCTAGGCATTATGTAATATATACAACATTTTGTTTCAAAATAAGCTGTTATTTATGTGGTGATTTGGGGAAAAATATTTCACTTAAGCTAGGTTGCAAGCATAGCACAATCACTAATAAGAATGAGGATATACAACTGATGCAATTTTGAAAATAAGGAAGCAAGTGAGAGTGGATCAATTTAAAAGATTTTTTTTTTTACCAAGTTGTGCTGTAGTGGTTTTGCTGTATTCAAAAGGAATGAAGAGGGTTTTGACTAAACCACTGTCCATGTAAGTACAGGAGGAGGTGGTTCGTTTTGAATCAACCTAGTTCTAAGGTATCTAAAATCTATACATAGATCCTTCCAGGCAGTGACCGCATTCACTTCTGTTGTACCCCAGCCAAGGAAAATTTTAAAATCTACAATGGGTTGAATTATATGCCCAAATTCTAAACCCTGGTACTGTGAACACAATCTTATGTGGAAATAGGGTCTTTGCAGATGTGATTAAAGATCTTGAGATCATCCTGAATTAATCAGACAGGGCCTAGATTCAATGAGATGTGTCCTTAGAAGAGAAGAGAAGGGAGACAAAGAGGGAGAAGTCCATATGAAGACAGTCCATATGAAAGTGATTCTATTCACCAGGAGGTGGAAGAGCCAAGGAAAGGTTCTCACTAGGGCCTTTGGAAGGGACTCCAATAGCACCTTGATTTTAGATTTCTGGTCACCACAACTGTGAGAGAATAAATTTGTGAGCTTCTTTACAAAGATTTTGTTTGAGAGAACACATGGGGAGGAGCAGAGGGAGGGAGAGAGAGAGACAAGCAGACTCCATGCTGAGCATAGAGCCTGATGTGGGGCTCCATCCCAGGACCCTGAGATTATGACCTGAGCTGCAATGAAGAGTCAGACGCTTAACCAACTGAGCCACTCAGGCACTCCAAATTTGTGGTGTTTTTAAGTCATCCAATTTGTAGTAATTGGTACAGTAGTAGCCCTAGGAAAGTAACACAATGTCTAAATGGAAATTTCCCTCACTCAAATGTTTTATTCCTTCCTTCTGCCAAGGGAATGCTGACCCTTTTCCCAAACTACATGCAAAAACATGAACTGAGGTGAATTCATACTTGAATGTTTCTCCAGGAAATTCTCAATTCCTACAGTGAATTAGACCAATGAGGATTTGAACACAGTTGGGAATGGCTAGGCAGGTCCTGGGCTCACTTTTCCAGCAAGCTTTCTGACTTAGCAATCCAGGTACCCTGCAGAACACTGTGTCAAAAAACTGATGCTAATATTCCTGGGGATGAGAGTAGCAAGAACAGAGTAGGCTTCTGCTCTGTGTTTGGTTTGTATTTCACAGTTGGGTGGATTTTTTATCATCTGGAAGTGAAAACTCTGTCAATATGTGTCCCTCTTTTTTGGCTACCAGTTTATTCCAGCTAATATAGTCAGACTTATTACTTGATATGGTGCGACTTTGTATGTTGTGGCATAAAAGAGAAATAATATCCACTGTAATGGCCAATCCTGTTTCTTAGCAAGCATTGCAATTACCCAGGCAAAGTGATTTCCTGCTGAGAAAATTCTGGCATGGAACCATAAAATACTGTCTGTTCTTTCTCTCCTACATGACTTCTTCACACATGTTCCCAAATAAACCATCCTCCAAACAACATGTTTGCATAAGTGCCTACAACTCTTACTGATGGTGAGTGATTTTATTTTATTATTTTTTTTGTATAGCTGGAGGCTTTGAATAAGAGGAATTTTGGCAGAGGACTAGGGATGGTTGGGTTTAACCCAAGCTTGAGGAAAATACTAGGTTCTGGAATGGAGGCAGCTATCATTAGGGCAAATATTTAAATGCATAAAATCAGGAAACTACCCTCAACCTTCTTGTGTGTCAATTTCCTACAAAATGGTATATCTCTCGGCTTTTCCACTGAGATATTTTCATGCTGTTATTCTCAAGTTCAACAAATATCTGTTAAATATCTATTGCCTCCCAGAGAATGTTAGGTGATTTATATACTTTATCTTATTAAGTCCTTGAAAATAACAATGCAAGGGTAAGAATTATTATCCTTGTGGAGCAGAATCTAAGAGTTAGAAAAATTAGATTATTTGTCCCAAATTATAGTGTAAATAAATTTCAGAGCTAAGGATTTTAGTTAGCTCTGGTCTTTAGTCCCAAATTTATTTATTTCCCCCTTTCTTTTTGTTTAAAAAATTAAATTGGTCAAGTATTTCTTAATATGACTTAAGAAATGTGTATCAGTACAGGTATTCTTAATGGGCATTATTTTATAGTAGTGTTTACTACAGCAGTAACTACAGAGAAAGTTCTTCAGGGTAAGTTATAGTAGAAGATCACTCTGTATGGGGATATTTAATTTTATAAAAAAAAATAAAATTGCCCTTCAAACTGCAAGCATTTAATTTTTAATGTGCTAACCTTAATTAAGTTTAATTAATGCTGCTGAGCTTGGTAAACTTAAAGAACTTCAGATGACACCCCCAGAAGCCTTGAAACATCTTTCTTACTTGTTGAACCTGCCTTCTGGCTGAATCTCAACTCATGCCTCAACAGAAATTGCTTACTCTTTGCTCTCTCTGAATTCATGCTATCGTTTACCCATTTGTTATATGAAATCCAATTTGTAATTGAACCTTTGTCCAATACTTTATCAGTGAGAGAGATGGGCTCTAAGATCATTTATTATCTTAAGTAGTACAACTGAGTTCTGCTGAGTTCTGCTGAGTTTCTTCCTCCCCTAGTTAATAGCCAGGCTGTGTCTTCTTAAGGGTTTGCTGTTTCATTGTTCATCTTGCTGTTTGTATCACAATTAATATTTCAGGGGTGAAGATTCTCCCTCTGTTTACCTGTGCAAATAATTACTTTTGGAGAAAAAGACCTGAAGCCTAGTATCTAATCCTACAGGTTTCCAGGTTCTGTTTCTAGATTCTTGGAAAACACAGAATAGATGCTAATAGATAAGATGTCCTTTAAAGCTCTGTGGGGAGGTAGAGCATCTTGTACATTTAGTGGATCAGAAACATTCTAGATGCTGGTAGAGCCACAGAGCTGTAGAGTTTTCCAGATTGAAGACTCTAGAGAGTTCTGAAATTTTAACTCCTAAATTCAGTCCCTGGAACAAATGTGTGAATTTTCTCAAGACTGACTCAGATTCTTTGACTAAGTCTCTTCCTAATTCTATACCTCGGTGTGACTCTCCAACTCTTGGTGGCTCTCTTCGCACCTTTTCTCCAGTGGTCACATCACTTCTATCTTCCTGCCTGTCTTAACTGGGGCTGCTGTAATAAAAACCTACAGACTGGGAGGCTCAAGCAGCAGAAATTTATTTCTCACCCTTCTGGAAGCTGGGAAGTCCGAGATCAAGGTGGTAGCTGATTTTGTTCCTGGTGAAAACTTTTCTTCCTAGTTTGTGGAGGCAAGTCTTGCTGTGTATCTTCACATGGTAGAGAGAGAAAAAGAAGGGGTCAGGGGATTAGCTCTCTTGCATCTCTTGTAATCTTCTAATAGGGGCACTAATCCCATCCTGAGGGTTCTGCTCCCATGACCAAATTGCTTCCCAAAGACACCACTTCCAAATACCATGACATTAGGGTTAAGGCTTCAACATAGGGATTTTGAGAGGACACAAACATTTGGTCTATGGTTCTGCCTGTTAACCAAGAGGAGCAATACCTGCTCCCCATCAGCCTCCCCACCTATGTGCTGGAGCCAAGCTCCTCACACCCATCTCAAGAACTTAGCTCTGGAAGACTCCACTTCTCCTAAGTTGTTTTTCTCTGCTAGAAAGAGGCATTCCTTTGGGTATGTAATTCTCCTACTTAAAAAAAAAATCCCCAAGTAAAGTGAAAACTTATTTTCATTCCCCCTGAAATCTACCACATCATTTTTCTGTGTTCACCTGTATAGTATAATTCTTCAAAGGATTCACATCTCATTCTCTTCTTCTGTTTTCCTTTAAACACGCTTCTATCAGGCATTTCCTTTTTTTAAAAAAATATTTTATTTATTTATTTATTCATTCATTCATTCATGAGAGAGACAGAAAGAGAGAGGGAGGCAGAGACATAGGCAGAGGGAGAAGCAGGCTCCTCATCAGGAGCCTGACTTGGGACTCGATCACAAGACCCTGGGATCATACTCTGAGCCAAAGGCAGATGCCCAACCGCTGGGCCACCCAGGTGTCCCTCTTCTATCAGGCTTTTCCAGTTCTAGTTCAGAGCTGCTTTCCCAAGCCACCAACTTTCTGATTCCTTATGCTGAGTTCTAATCTTCATCTTACATGTCCTATGAGCAGAAGTTATCATGGTGGACCACTTCTCCTTCCTTACTGTTCTGTTCTCACTCTTCTGTTTCTCCCCCTATGTCACCCATGATTGCTCTTTCTTAGTCTCTTTTGCAGTTCTTCCTCTGTACCCACACCCACCCCAACTTCCAAATTTATTCCCAGTCAAGACCTCTCTCTTAAATTCTATACCCATCTATTCAAGGACTGACTTAGATATAACATTTAACATGTCTAATTTAACATGTCAAAACTGAACTCTGGGAAATCTCCTCCTTCATACACAAACCTGTTCCATCTACAGTTTGTCCTATTTCGGTTGATGGACAGTCCATCTCTCTATTACGTTGCTCAAAAATCTTTAAATCGACTCCTCATTTTATTACATAAACCACATCCAATTCAACAGGAAATCTTATTGGTGCTCCTTCAGAATATATTCAGAACCCAAACACTTTTTACATTCTGCCTTACAAAACCATCACCTTAATTCTGGGTTATTTCTGTAGTTCCCTAATTGGTTTCCCTACTTCAGCCTTGCTTTGTCTTAGTCTCCTTTCCTGTCTTTGCTTAGTCCTTTGTTTCTTCTTAGAGGAAACAGTGTTCAATCTGTTCTCAACAGAACAGCCAGAGTGATCCTCTTTTTCTTTTTCTTTCTTTTTCTTTTTCTTTCTTTCTTTCTTTCTTTCTTTCTTTCTTTCTTTCTTTCTTTCTTTCTCTCTCTCTCTTTCTTTCTTTCTTTCTTTCTTTCTTTCTTTCTTTCTTTCTTTCTTTCTTTCTTTCTTTCTTCTTTTTTAAATTTGAGAGAACGAGAGAGCCAGAGAGAGAGAGAGAGAGAGAGAGAGAGTACAAGCAGAGGGAGCAGCAGAGGGAGACAGTGCTCCATCCCAGGACCCCGGGATCATAAACTGAGCCGAGACAGACACTTAACCAACTAAGCTACCCCAGGCACCCCAAGAGTGATCCTTTTAAAACATAAATCATGTCTTTCTCCTGTTCTAAAGTTTACAGTGGTACTCTACTTCATTCTTAGTGAAAAGTCAAGGTCCTGGTAGCTTATAGTAGAAGTAATGACTATTTTTTTCTGATACAAATTAGCCATTTACTTATTATGAAAAGTAAAAGAATAGGTATCTCTTTAGAAGCCCTTTAAATTTTTGTAGTGAACTGCAAGGCTTAGCAGAATGGTACATAAAAGTTGGAAAACATTAGACATTTTTATTATAGTCAACAAGCAAATATTAAACATTTGCCACAAATAAAATGACATGTTAGATAAGCTGGGGATTAAAAATCATAGACTAATCCTCTAGGGACTCATACAGATACATATTCATAGAGGTGCATGCCATAAGTGATTCTTATACAAGGGATACATGCCTTAGAAGAGGTACAAAGTACTGATGGAATATAGAGTAGGAATATTAGAATGAACTGAGTTTTAAACAGAGTTCTGAAATTTAGGGTAGATTTAAACAGACTGGAATACAGGGTAGTGCCAAACAAAGGCGTTGCATAGGGAGGTGAAAATAGGAACCAAGTCAAATACGAAAAAACTTCCAAACATGCTACAGTACCAATGAATAGTCAGGATGACTGAGGGGTAATGTGATTATCTGAAAATGGAGTACTAGAGAGGTTGTACGTAGTGTATAGGTAGAGACAAATGACAAAATTTGAAAGAGCTGAGGCCTGTTAACACAGGATCTTAAATTTCTCAGCTTGACATTCTAGTACTTTTCTTTATTCCAAGGGGAGCCATTAAAATTGTCAAGGGAGTGCCTTGCTTGATTCACAGCTTTAGTTTAATTAATCCAATTGTAATTTATTAAAGAGCCAATCTGTCCTCACTACTACTATTCTGGATATTTTGATATTCATAAAGAGCATGTAGGCCATTTCACAAAATACAAATTCCAGGGCCTATGTCCAGATGTTATCTGGCATGGGATGCACACTGAACACAAGCCTATGAATGATTGTGTGGGCAGTTGGTGTGCTGACCTATTTTGGTGAAATACTGATTTATAGTGTACAAAGCTGTAGAAGATTTTTAAGCTTGTGCTCTCTAGTAGAGCTTCTATATTTTAATGTTTTAGTTTGAGAGTCACCATTTATGTTCCTAGTCTGCAAATATATGTGTGTATGTGTATAATGCTTTTAGACACAAACACTTCCCCTTTGTTCATACCATCCAAAAAATGTAATAGATGTTGTGAAATATCATTTTTTTGTAAATCCCAAGAATAAAAGCATTCTCCTGCACAAAACATCATTGCCAGAGTTAATGAAACCAATAATTTGATACTATCATTAAAGGTGTAATTCATTATTAAAGTCCTACAGTTATTCCCCAAATATATTTTATAAACTATTTTCTTAAACCCAAGATTCACTCAAGGATTATGCATGGCACTCCCTGTTTGAGGGGAGTAAGAACCTTCTTACTGCCTCCTTTTGTTCTTCATGAGATAAAATAATTTGAGGAGTTCACTTAAAAGCTTCCATATTCTAGATTTTTCTGTTTTCTCATGATTAAGTTCAAATTTTTAAAAAATCTAAAAATAGTTCTACAAAGGCTATGTTCCATACTTTCTATCCATCACATCAGGGAGTGCATGTCAGGCCATCCAGCAAAAAGATATATAACCATACAGATAAAATAATTTATTCAAATACACACAATTCTGATTGTACTCTTAGTGGAATATGTTCCCAGGACAAAAATACTGAAAAATTTTGGACTTCATTTTGTAGGTTTTCTTATTAGTGGTTTTGTCTTAGTAATTGTTGGGCAAAGCAAATGAGAACATGTATTATTTGTAGAAATATATTTTTGAGAGCAGCCTGGGTGGCTCAGCGGTTTAGTGCCACCTTTGGCCCAGGGCGTAATCCTGGAGTCCTGGGATCGAGTCCCACATCAGGCTCCCTGCATGGAACTTGCTCCTCTCTCTGCCTGTGTCTCTGTGCCTCTCTCTCTCTCTGTGTTTCATGAATAAATAAATAAAATCTTTAAAATATATATTTTTTATCCCATTTTCTCACTATTCAAGAAATGAAATACAAATAAGGAATGGCAGAAGCTTTTGAATTTGGATTAGAAGTATTAGTAGGAACTCATGATTAAAAGAAAGTAGGATGGGTCAGCCTGGATGGCTCAGTTGGTTAAGTGTCATGATCCAGCCCTAAGTTGAGCTCTATTTCAAGCTCCCTGCCCAGCAGGAAGTCTGCTTCTCCCTCTCCCTCTCCCTCTGCCCTCACCCCATTCATGCTCTCTCTCTCACTCTCCGTCAAACAAATATATAAATAAGAAAGTAAGAAGGAATGATATTGTAAAACCAATTAGCACACATGTTTCTTAGTTATTGGTTTCTAAATATAATTTCTCAATTCTAGTGCCAGAATTCCTTGGAGAAATTGCTAATTTCAGGAAAAGTACAGGTTGAGCCTAGAATAAAAGCATCCTTTTATGCCAGAGCAAGAAAAGGCTCACATATTAATGAAGTTATGTCAAAAGAATATGTGCTTACAGAAGTTGGTGTGAAGGGGATTTAGCTGGCCAAATTTGGGATAATTAAATTCTCAAATTAATCATAATGGCAATGGGTTATAACATAAGGAAAAAAATATATGTATGAATTTACAGCAATATTCCCCACCACCAACACCTAAAGAGAATAAAGAAGGGCAGATAGATTTTTTTTAAATAGGATAATGCCAGTTCTGATGGATTAAAGATTAAATTATTTGTTACTTTTTCCATGTAGAGGTGAGATATTGAACCTGGGCTGGATGCATGTGGTAGAAGGGATGCCATGACAATTCTGGGTTTAAATTTTAATAAGGTAGGAAATCTTCTATTTCCTTATTCTTTGAACATTGGATCTGGCATGATCATGCTCTCTCAGAACCCAGCTACCATGCAGTGAGACTCCAAACCCACAAGAAGGTGCTAAATTTTAGGACATGGGTCAAGAACCTCAGCTGAGTTCCCAGCCAACAGTTAACTTTACCTGCTAGCCAAGTAAGTCAGCCATCTTGGAAGTCCCAGCTAAATCCAACTCCTACATGACTACACTTAAAATCATATGAAGCTAAAGAACCACCCAGTTGGTCTCTGTCAATGCACAAAATCATGATGGATAATAAAGTAGTTGGTTTAAGCCATTCCATTTAGGTATGGCTTATAATGTACAATAGATAACCAAGACAGTGGCTAATACATATAGAGGGAACATTAGCATAGAAAATCTACACTTTTTATACTGCAATATAATAATGGACTCAGGCACAGATTAAATTAAATGGATGCTAAAGCTTTTGGGGGAAATCAGACGAACAATAATATGTATTCTCATCTAAGGTACTTAGATTTATTTACATTTATTCAACTGGTCCTTTAAATCTCAGTAGATTTGGGGCTTTGACTTATTCACTATTAGCTATTATTTTTTCACCCAGTTTGGAATACAGTAGATTCTCAAAAAAGTTTATTAAATGAAAAATAAATGAATATAAACTTAAGGAAATGGAAAAATTGAAAGTGAAATCACAAAGGATATTACTTTTAAAAGACTCTTTTCTCTGTTTGATCCTTGTCCCCAAGGATATTCATTTATCTCAAGAAGACAGAGGCATCCTGTCCCAAGAGAAGAATAGGATCTTAAAACCATATTTGTCCAGATCATTTTCTCAACAATAAAAGACACATTGCAAACCAGCTGTGTACTTCAGACAATTCATGGGTCCTGGTGTCAAGTGATTGACACTGAACTCTGAGTTGGAGCCTTATATTCTAGATGAAGTTTCATCCCTTACTCTCCCCTATGACCAACAACTGAGTCTTTGATCATGAACTTCCACATTTCTTTATTTCTAATGTGGAGCAAATAAGAGATTAAAGTGAGAGAATATGTTAGCGCAAGGAAGGAAATATATTTAAGTAAACATCTTTTGAACATTATATATTGCTGACTAGATGAAAGAAAGAGGGAAAGCTGAGAAGGAGATAAAGTAAACAGCTAATACTTTGATATTACGGTAATAGGAGGAATAATCACAGATTTCAAAAGTGAAAAGTACTGAATGAAAGAAAGTATAGGGAAATTCAGAGGGATCCAAACATAGAAATAGGCTCTGCCATGTCCCGGATATGTGATTGATGAAAAAGAATAGGTAAGCAAATCACTTGTTCTTAAATATCATCTTATTCATGATCCTGTTAGAATGCTAGGTATTACATGATTTTTAGCAGTAATTTGTTATATTGATAATACTTGCCACAGAGAAGTTTGGGTAGTAGTTTGTAATAAAGGATGTCTCAAAATATAAGGCTGCCACGTGAGTTCAATTCATTAGTAATGGTTAGTTAATATATGTGTAATCCCTGCCTTCTAGAGGACAATTGGAAACAAAAGACAATATTAAAAATATTTTTTTAAGATTTATTTATTTCAGAGAGAGAGAGGAAATGCAAGTGTGGGGATGGGCAGAGGGAGAGAGAATCTCAAGCAGACTCCTTACTGAGCACAGAGCCCAACACAGAGTTGGATCTCACAACCCAAGCCAAAATCAAGAGACACTTAACTGACTGAGCCACCCAGGTGCCCCAAAATATTTTTAAAAGATAGGAAAATGACCACACCTTAAGAGTGGTTGGCTGGAATATTTATGCAGTGATTGAGTCATGCATGGTGACGGGAGTGGTAGAGGCAGAAAGTCCTGACTGGCTAACTCTCGTTGATCCTTTCTATCATCACTTATACAGGTTCAATTGACAAAGAATACTCACTAGCTGAATTTCTCTATTATCCAGCCCCTTCTTGCCTGCTATGTTTGACTAATTATGGAGTAGTAAATATCCAAATCAAAGTTTTATGGTTAATTGGTGAGTTAACAAGGCAACAGAAAGCACTTTAATTAATTCCCCTTGTTATGCTGACAAGAGAGGACTGAATCTGAGTATTTGCATTGGAGATGTTCAAAATCTTGATAACAGCACACAGATGACACCTCAGAAGAACTACAATCTGCATTCTATTTGAGGTTAGAATTTTCTTAAGACAGTCAACCTTTGAATAGTTGTCAAGATGTGGATTTCATATGAGTAACAAATAATTCCTTTTGTCCATAACCTGACTTCTCTTCATAGATACTCTGGTGTAATCAACCATTCCATCAATCTCCCAGTCACCTAGACTTGAAGCTCAACACAATCTTTTATTCTTCCCTTTATAAGTCAGTAATGAAAGGCAAGAATGTTAACAATTATTTACTAAAAACAGTATTGTGGATTTTACTATATCATTTATTTAATTACCTAATTTTATCCTGACAAAAATGCTATGAGGTAAGTATTATTAGCCCATTACATAAATGAGAAAAATAAGACTGGTGAAGATTAAGCAACTTGCCCATGGTTTCCCAATTATATCAATAAAAATTTAACAGGAAGTAATTTATATTGAATACACACACACACACATATTATACACAGGACAGAAAAACATGTTGTATTTTAAGTATACAATAAACAAAATCCAGTGTGGGAAACTTTAAAGGTCAAATCATCTAGCTTTTTCAATACATGTTTAATTGGAACAAGATCAGATAGTTCAAAGAATCTACAGAAAATCTGAGAAACTAGACTTGGCAAAAGAAAGCACTTAAGAATATTCTAAAGTGATAGATAGTATATTGGGCATTCTAGCTTGGGAATTCTCAGGGCTGTGGCCACAGAATTCTTATTAATCATTTCAAAAATCTTTTAAAACTCATTTAATTTTAAATTAAAACACAGAGAACATGACATAAAACAAATGTATAGCTTAAGGAATTATGATAAGGTGACTACCTCACCATTACTCCTAGAAATCTGCGCCCCCGCCCCCCAGCATTCCTCTTTCCTTCTGTGTATCAATCCACTCACCCCCTCAAATGTCATCACTACTTCAATTTATATTAATCATTTCCATGCATTTAAAAAATTTCACCCAAATGTGCATCTCTAGACACTATAGTTTGGTTTTTCTCATTTTTAAAATACATACGTATGAGTTTCTATTTACAGGTTCCCTCTTCATCTCTATTTTACTTAAGATTTCTTTGTTGGAGAAGTGGATCCATTTGACCTGTAGAGTTTCCTCTGTCTGAATTTTACTTCTTGCATACTTTCAATGTAGTGCAACATGCTGTTGTTGGTGTTGTTGTTCTTTAAATTAATCCCTTCTATATTGCATCATTCTCTGTTTTCTTCCAAAATGAAAATCCTGGTTCTCAAGGGACACAAAGGACAGTGACATTAGAATATCAGATACTAATAATTTATTCACCCCAATTTTATGTACACAGTCCACAGTGACAATACTCCAACTGCTATTTTAAATACTGAAAATAGTTGAATATTTTTGCATATGTTCTCTCTATTCACCAATTTATATGTTTAAAAAACAATTATGTTGTATCTATTTAACTGAGCCTATAACCCTTGCTTACTATATTTTATTTATTTAATCTTAGCTTGAAGGTAACCACATTTAATGCTTACAATTCATACTTAACTTGTCTTTTTTTTTTTTTCTTTTTGGTTGATTGAAGCATGTATTCTAGTAAGTTCCTAAGGAATGGCTCATGGGAGTAAATTTCTCTGAGTACTTGCATGATGACTTCAGTTTATGCCTTTACACTTGAAAGTCAGTTTAGCTGGTTATAAAATCTTTGGCCCATATTTTCTCTACTTAATATCTCTTATTTTAAATAAAAATGTTATATACCTGAAGAAAATGGAATAACATACTATATAATTTTATTTCCTTTATAAATCATGTCTTGCTTAGATACTTGGGGGTTTTATATTTCTTTAAAGTCTAATAGTTTTGCTATTTTATAATTTTGTTATGGGTCATTCAAATATCTTCAGATATATGATACAATTTTGATATGCAGTCAAATCCTATTTAATGTAATGGGTTTTTAAAATAATTTTTTAAAATTATAATTTAATATTTGTTTCTATTATTTTGGCTTACTTTTTCAGAGACTCTCAGCTACATTACTTTTCAGAATATTTTTATCTCTTTATTTCTTCTTGATTTTTCAGTTTTTTTCTTTGTTCCCTCTGTATGTTCTATGGTACAATCATTTTGTTTATCTGTCTTACGTTCTTTATAATTTAGTCTTTGTATTAGTTCTCTGGTGCTGCTGTGTTACAAATTACCACAAAAAAAGAATGACTTAGAACAATAAACGTGCTTTTTTAAAATTTTTTTTTATTTTTTATTTTTTTACCATTTCTGAGTCAGAGACTTTTGTAAGGTTGTGGTCATCTTAAAACCTGACTGAAGGCTAAAAAGTTTGCTTTTAAGGTAGGTAACACTTATGGCTGAGGGGTTGGTGCTGGCTCTTGGTAGGAAGTCTCAGCTCCTCTCCTTATTGGTCTTTTCCATAAGGCTGAATGAACCCACCATATGGAAAATGGCTTTTCTCAGAGCAAGATATCCAAGAAGGTAAATGAAGCATGCAATGCTTTTTATGACCTAGCCTCAAAGGTCATGTGCCATCACTTCCATGGTCCTCTACTGATCAGTCCTGTGTCAATGTAAAAAATATTATAAAAAGGCTTAAATATTAGGAGACAAGAGTCACTGGAGGTTGTCTATCATATCCTAATGTCTAAAGTAATTTTTAAAGTTTTGGAGTTTTCCTAATTCTGGTTTATGCTGTTGGTAATGTCTTGTATCTATTTTTTAATATCTATTAGTTCTTTTCAATATAGATATTTACTGTTTTGATGTGGACTTTCAGCAAGACTTTCTGATGTGCTTTCATTATCTGTAAAAATGGTATTCTGTTTGTTATTCTCTTTTCTCTTATGACAATTTTAAGATAAAATTTGACTTTGGTACTTCTCTATTGCTCATTTTACATGAAATTAGTTTTCCTGAGCTTTTAGAAGATGTGGTTCATGGTAGCTATTATAACTTCACAGAAATTTATCTTCTCTTGTTTTCCTGGAGTAATCAAAGATATGATGGCTTGCTTTCTAAGATAGTGGCTTTGTTCTCCTCCTCAACTTTTATCTGGATCTCTCTTTGTTACATTTCTGTTCAATTTTGATTCAACTCCTAGCAGTTTCCTCAAAGTTCAAGGCTCTTACCTGAAAGGGAGTCCTAATGGGTTAGTTCTTAATGTTCAGAGAATGTAGACTATTCTAGTTCCTTTAGTATTTGCTGTATAACCTTTATATTCATCTGCTATTAGATTGGACAAAACCCTTCCAGCTGTTGTTCTTAAATTGGTCCTCTCTGCTTTCTAGTGAATACTTGTTGTTTACTTTGAGACTCTACTGTTCTCAGGTCCATTAGATGCCTTGTTACTTCCTTGTGCTTTCTCATCTGCAGAGATGGTCACTGAAGGTCAAATAGTTATTGGTAGTTTGTCTTTACCCATTGCATTTTGGAGTTTTGGGGGGGTGTCTCATCACCTATTTTTTGAATAGATTGTAGGATTTTAGTTTTGTTGTCTAGTTGCCCTTTCTGTTTTTATGTTGACATTCAGAGAGACTGAAAACTAGGCTGCACCATCTATCATATTCACAGTCCCTCAATAGCTGCATTCTCAATGCAAATACTGCTACCAGTAATACCTTCTAGAGTGTCCCTGAATATTTGTGTCACTTTCTCAGCGTTTATAATCCTGTTCTAGAGCTCTAATCACCTGGCCTATGGGATATGCTCATGTTCCAGCTGCTAATGGGCACCAAGGTGAAATATATGGCCCTAAGTATTCAGACTGCACTAAACACACAAAGGCATGTATATGTCACACACATATGCCTCATTTTTCCATATTAAACAACAAATGACTCTGATTTTCATTATTTAGTTTCTTAGTCTGTTTGGGCTGCTATAAAAAATGCCAGATACTGGGTGGCTTATAAACAACAGAAACTTATTTCTCATAGTTCTGGAAGTTGATAAGTCCAAGATGAAGGCACTGGCAGATTTGGTGTCTGGTGAAAAGTCATTTCCTGGTTCATAAATAGCTATCTTCTCAGTGTCATTACAACATAGAAAGAATAGAAAGCTCTCTTGGTTCTCTTTTATAAGGCTACACTAATCACATTCCTGAGAACTCCACTCCATGGCCAAATCACCTCCCAAAAGGCCTATGTCCTAATACTATCACACTGTTAGTTCTGATTTTAACATGAATTTTAGGGGTACACGTTCCGTTCATAATAGTTAGTATACTCAGGATAAGGCCCAGATTATTGGACTCCTAGTCCTTCTAGGTCTTTATGATACTGAATCAACATTTTAACAGCATTGGACCAAAATGTAAAGTTAAGCACCACTAACATATACTGTATAAATAGAAGATGGGAGGGAAGTTGGTTTAACATATGAATATATACTTTGACATGCACCTGAATATGCTTTTTAGCCAAATACCAGATGGCTAAATGTTAAAAATAATAATCAGCTAAAATTTGATATTTCCATCATAAAATGAACTTTTAGGATACAGGAACAAATCTTAAGTATTAGCACAAATTTAACTATTATTGAACTTTTAATATTAAAATTTTAGTGGTCGAATTTTGTTGGTTTGGTATTATGGTGTAAGGACAGCAGTTTCTCAGCTGGTAACTGCTATATTGTTTCTGTAATCATGCTGCACATTTGTGATTCTAAATAGATGTTCACTTTTCAGCTTGGATGCTGTAGGAACATGAATTTTTTTAGGATAGATCATTTGCTTTACCACTCTTCTTTATTTCATATTCTTTATAGTCTTTAATATATATTGGTCAAAGATAATTTATAAAGGATTTAGTTGCACATGCAATTGGAACTATTCCTCCCTTTGAAACTTGAAGGTAGTGAACTTGACATTCTGCTATTAATTCATACTCGCCAGATGTTAAGAATTCCCAAAAAGGGATTTTTTATGATTCCTGGCTTTAATTCAATTAAATAATTTAATATATATATATGTATAATTTACTTTTGAAGGCTAATACATCAAAAATTATGTGTTAAGTTTAGGATATAGTTCTAATTTCTGTTACTTTTTCTCTAATACTAATTATACCTTAAAGACATTAGATATTAGTTTTCTCTAATACCTAGTTCTCTTATTTGTATTAAATGACAAATTATTTCTCTATTTTTGAACTATCTAAAAGTTTTTAATAATTTTTCATTCATAAAATTAAGAAATTTTACAATCCCTGTTAATTATGGCAACATTTTGCCTATGTAATATTTTTTCCTTGAATCAAGTGACAAAATGTTAACATGTAAAACACACAAGATCATTATTTGAGATAACATATATCTGATAGTGAATATTTAAACATTAGAATTATATCCAGAGTATTAACAGACCAAGTAGTTTGTGCCAATCACCTTGCCATCTAAAAAATACTGATAAATTAGACAAAATATATTTTAAAAACATGCCTTGGATACCTGAGAAAATCCAAAGCATTGTACAAGTTAGGATCCAAGAGAGAAACCCAAAGAGGTGAGACTTAAATTTAGGGCCACTTTCCCCCAGTGGATAATTACCAACTTTAAAAAGAACATAAGAAGCTGAATAGTATTTTGGATCACCTCTGAGGCTATGAGTAGAAAAAATAGAGCCCTGGACCCACCAAACTTGGGGTGGAGGTCTACTAAACCTCTCATATCTTAGATTTACACTATAAATGGCTACAATTTGTAGTAAGGGTGAAGGATAAAGTAGATCAGTCCTCATGGTAACTAAAGGCCAGTTTTGAATTATCTAAAACACTGAAATTGGATTAAGCTGATCCTGATTGCTTATGCCTTCAGCTACTTACTGGAATCAAATGTAATCTTCTATGGAGGAAGGTAATATATCATTGTAGGTCTCAAATTATTTTTATAGTTTTTCAAATAAAATTTCTGGCATTCAATTAAAAAAGTCACATGAAGAGTGTTAGAAGTAAAATTGTGTCCCTCCAAAAGCTATGTTGAAATCCTTACCCCTGGTACTTATGAATGTGACCCTATTTGGAAATAGGGTCTTTACAGATATAATTAAATTAAGGTTGGTCTATATTCCATTTGGTGGGCCCTAATCCACAAAACATGCAGACACAAACACACAGAGAGAATGCCACATGACAACTGAGGCATAAATTTAAGTAGTGCATTGTAAGTCAAGATATGCCAAGTTTTACTGGCAACTCCAGAAGCTAAGGAAAACACGTGGAACATATTCTCCTCTAGGGTATGCAGAGAGAACAAGGCCTTGCCAAAATACCATAGTTTTGGACTTTTAGCCTCCAGAACCATGATAGAATAAATTTCTGTTGTTTTAAGCCATCTAGTTTGCTGTATTTTGTTACAGCAGGCCCAGGAAACTAATACAACAGGACAGGGAAACATGAACCAACAATAGAAAAAAATAATAGGTAGTTGAAACAAATCCATAGGAATTTTATCAATTTCTGATAAAGATGGCATTTGTGAGTTTACTTTTGAATTTGCAGCTCTTCTTCAGCATAAGCCAATTATAGTTAAAATGTAAAAAGAGAACATTAAGATAAATATCTCCATTGATCAAATATTACATGGAAATAGAGCTGTGATCAGAAATGAAATTATAGATTTGTTGACATAAAAGTCTAAAAGCAGAGAAAGGAAGCTGAGGCTGTGAGTTTGACTCCCAGTAAAATTACAATTTTTTTTAAAAAATGAATCAATGTTGAAGGACTGAATCAGGCCAAGTGCATGAAGCTGGTGAGAGGGGGAGTTCACTGCCAACCACTGCCTGAAGCTGCAGCCTATATGAAGCTCTCTGCCAGTAAAGGCAGAGAACACAGAGCTTCTAAACAGACCCTCATAAAGTTGTTTTTTACTTAATTACTGCACAGTGGGATTTGTGGATTTGTGGACATAAACACAAAATCACTAGACCTGGAAATGTAAATCCAGACAAGGCAGAAGAAAGAGAGAGGAAATCTCAAATTCGTGAACAACGTGGAAACCTCTAAATAACTAACAAATAAATGAGAAGCTGTTCTTTGGTGGGTATAAAGCTTCAGTTGTACTAGATAAATAAGTTCTACGTAAGTGCTGGACAGCATCGTGCCTATAAATAATAATTTGGTTTTGTGCACTTCAAAACTTGTTGAGAGAAGACATCTCATATTTAATGTTCTTACCATTAAACAACAAAAAAAGAGAAACACATGAAAATTCTGGAAGGTGTTGGATATGTGCATTACTTTGATTGTGGTGATAGTAACAAGGGTGTTGGCACAGACGCAAACTCATCAAAAGGCTCACATTAAATATGTAAAGTTCTTTGTATATCAATTATAGCTCAATAAGGCATTTTTTAAAAATGAAAACATGGCCACTATTAGTGGAGTACAAAATGTGCCACTAACATTAATACTGGGAGTAAAATTGTTGGTGTTACTCTTAACTTTCTTGTCATGTATCATATAGGAATGAGGTAGTACTAGAAGAAGAAATTTGAATTCTAAAACATGGGGAAAGGGCCTCTTGGACCTTAAGCCTTCTTAACTTTTTCAGGAAAATCCAAGGTGCTAAAATAAAAAATGGACTGCTCCCTAAACTAGCAATAAATCAGCCAGTAAGCCACATCTTTTGAACCACTTTGTGTGGTTCTATTTTTATTTATCTACACAGAATTTTTATTCAGTGTTACAAGCATTGAAGTCTTGTCTCAACTGTGATCAGAGACATTAAAGAGTTGTCTATTCTTGGTGATTGTGGTTATTAATGATATATTATTAAGACAAAATTGAAACTGGGAACACAGAACAGGACTGTGGTGCCAGCTGCTCCATCTGCATGGATAGTCACATTCCAGGGGCAACCTAGAGAACTGGGGTCTATGGCAGTCTCTTAAATACTGTTAAATTCATTTCCTGGAAATGCAATTCTGATCCTATTCCAATCCTCCAATAACTAACATCCAAACTCTTCGGCCTGATGTGTAAGGCTCATCACAGTCTTTCACCTATTTTCCCTGTCTAGGATCCAACAATTATCTTTCAAGTAGTCTTCATTTTATCTCTGTTCTTTACTTTATTCCAGGCATGATGTCCTACATACATTCCCTCCCCCTCCACACACACACAATAAAAAAAAACCCTACTCAACAGAGTCATTTTTTGTACATTTGAAACTACAGAAGCCATCTTGCTGCTATGAGGGAACAAGTATGAGGACAAAAACATAGGCTAAAGCTGTTGTTCTCAAATGGTAAATGAATAAAAGAAACAACTAGGAATACATGGTTCTGATTCCATAGGTTAGGGTGGTGCCAGTAACTTTATATTTCTAACAAGTGCCTGGTAATGCTAATGTTGCTGACCCATGGACCACGTGTTACGTAGTACAGGTTAACATAGGCAGATGAGAATGGTAGAAAGAGCTTAGGTCTCTGAAGACATTGCAGAGCACTTGAATGCAAACAATAGCCTAAATCTGAATTTTTTGTTATGTGAAAAAACTTACTAAAATCCTATAAATCTTTAGTCCGCTCTTATTTTACTTCCAGCCAATCCCATTCCAAATGTTACCATTATCATTATTATGAAAATCATCAGCATTTTTATCATCCTAGCCATTATTTATACTATGTGCTGGGCATTATATGAACTCTTCTGACAAAAATGTATTTAACAGCTTTGGGAAGTGAGTATAATTTTCTCTATTTCTGGTAGAGGAACATGAGGCACAGAGAAGTTAAGTATCTTTACCTAAGCTCATAATTAGAGGGTTGCTATGAAGACCAATATCTCCCAAATTTGCCTGCTCTTAACTTCTATGTCATAAGCCACCTTCTACATCAAGCCTACAACAGATGCTTAATAACAGTCAGTGAGTTTTTTTTAAATTTACTTATTTGATAAATTTGTCAATTTACAATTTGTAAGTTTAAGGTATTCAATGTGTTACTTTGATACATTTATATGTTGTAATATGATTCCCATTGAGGCAATATTTATGACATTATTATAGTACAGTACTATTGGCTACATTCATTATACTTTTCATTAGATATCTATAAAGCAGGCACATGAAAGGATGCTAAACATCACTAGTCATCAGGGAAATGCAAATCAAAACCACAGAGAGATCATCTCACACCTGTTAGAATGGCTATCATCAAGAAGACAAGACAATAGGTGCTGGCAAGGATATGGTGAAAAATTCCTGGTGGGAATGTAAATTAGTCCAACCATTACAGAAAACACTATGGAGGTTCCTAAAAAGATTACAAATAGATCTACCATATGATCCAGCAATTCTACTGCTGAGTATATACCCAAAGGAAATGAAGAAAAGGATTTTGACGAGATATATACATGTCCATATTTATCTTAGTATTATTCACAATAGCCAAGATACAGAAAATTAAAATTTTTTTGGATCATTCCAGGTGGAAGCTTTCTCTTTATATTATGATTGCATGAGTCTTAACACTTTGCCATTCATTGCTAATTACTATATCAACACTTAACTGCTATGAGTAAGGATCTGTAGTAAACACTGAGAGTATAGAGGAAACAAGTCATCCCCGGTCTCAACAAAATTATAGGCTAATAATGGAAAAATGATTTTTTATAATACAAACTAAGTTTTATCGTGGTATTAACAGAAAATATATCCTCCAATTTTGGGTAGCTATTTGCACACAAGTGATCTTCCCTAATAGAATTGCTCTATTTGGCAAAAAATAGTCCATGTTTATCTGACATTTGCATTTCCAGCACCTAATAGATTCCATGCATAGCAGGTTCTCCTCAAATTTGAATAAATTAATACATCTCTGCATAACAGCATATCACAAATATATATCCTCAGTATTATACTTTTTTTTTTAAAGATTTTAAAAAAATCATTCATGAGAGACACACAGAGAGAAGCAGAGACACAGGCAGAGGGAGAAGCAGGCTCCCTGCAGGAAGCCTAATGAGGAACTCAGTCCCAGGACCCAGGGATCATGACCTCAGCCAAAGGCAGATGCTCAACCACTAAGCCACCCAGGCACCTCTTAGTATTATACTTTTAAAAGGATTTTTTGCTTTTGGTGAATTTCTTATTGAAGTAGAAATATACATGTTATCTTCATTTTGTGATTTTGAAGAGAAACAGCTAAACAATATAAATACTTTAAAAATAATCACTAGCACCATTAAACAGTTAATATTTATTATATTATATCCTTTGCATGTTTATTTAAAATAATTACAACAATCCCACAAAGGTAGGATCATCTCAGTTTTATGCACACAGAAAATATGATGATTATGTAAACCAAGGGTTGGCCTATTTGGGGAACTAAATTTTTACTTCTTGTCTATGGCTGGCTTCAGTTTACAATAGCAGAATTGAGGGGAACAAAGGCCCTATTGTCCACAAAGCCTAAAATATTCATTAGCTGGCCCTTTATAGAAAAACATTTCTAATCCTCAAAAGTTAACTTTCAAAGTCACTGAGTCAGAAGTGATAAAAACTGATTTTAATTGGGTTCTGCCTATTTCTAAATCCTACTTAGGGTAGATGGGATTTGGAAATAATTAGGCTTTGATTCTCAATTCCAGTTTGACCAGGCGCTAGCTATGGATCTGTGGACTGTGTGAACATTGATACTCTTCTGCTCAGTTTCCTCATCAGTAAACTGGGGATAATAGTTGTATCTAACCTGTTAGTGTTACTATGAAAATCACTGTGTTGATTCACACAGAAGTCATTGTCATAAGATCTATCTACTACCTGGTAATTAGTGGAGACATAGACTTTTGCTATTTCTAACACTTCTATCTTCATAATGACCATTACTTTTACTACTGCCATAACCACTGTAATAGAAGGCATCCCTACAGCTTCAGTTATTTTATGGCCAAACTGCTATAAGAATGCCATTTCTTATTTACTATTTTAGTACTTTGTCCTTTGTCCATTGTTTCAGAAATTGTGTGACAACACCCTCTGATTATCTTTTTAAATTTATATTGAACTAATGATGGTCAGTATAGGTCAAAACCAAGACAATAAATTCCATTATGGCAAAAACTCTGTGATATGTATGTATACATGCTTATGTGTGGCATAGACTAGACGCTGAATAATTGTTAAATTAACATTTAAACATTTATTAAAATATCACATATGAAAGATAAATATAGGTATAAAAAGGCTACTTTATTTTCTAGGGGATAAAAAAAGGAAGCGATGTTTTGTCTCTGAGAGAGAATCCATGAAAACGACTTAAATTTGATATTTCAAATCTTAGTAACTAATCCTTTTATCTCTGCCTATTTACATATTGTATTGGTTCTGTTACTGGGCAATTCACTTCTTTTAGACATGCACTTGGCACTCCCTTATATTAAACAGCTAAGGGGATTTTGCATTTAAATTATTTTCCACCCAAGTACAATATGGGGAACCTGTATTGTTCCATAATGAAATATTCAACTCCAAATGAGACTGTTGGTCTGCACTGCACAAAGCCATCTCACTTGTAAGAATCCTGCAGGGACAAAAAGGAGAGTAAAGAAGCCTTATATGTTTCCCTAGTGCTTTTGAAATTAATAGCTAGCACATGTTGAATCATAGTACAAGAATGACAAAAGAGATTTATTTTAATAGACTTGAATATATATCTGGAAGGATATAGTGAGAACAGAGATAAGATGAATTTGGCCAATTTAGTATTCCAAAAGGATCTTGGTGTAGGTGAAGCTGTACAAGAAAATAACAAAATTGCTACACGTGGTACCATATGTAATCATGTTCTTTCTTAGAGTGGAGAGCATATTTTATTAGATTTGGAAAACAAAACATCTATTAAACAATGAGAATTGATTGGAAACCATAAATACTAACTCATCAAAACATTAAAATAATTAAGAAACTTTCAGAAACCCAGTGGATTTTTGAAAAAGCTAGTAGATCAAAGGTGGAGTTAATAGAGTATTACAATTCAGTGAAAATGGAATTTCCTACCTCTAAGTATTGGCATACCCTTGATCCACTTTTTGTTAATTCAAACATGAATTATGTATTAGATGCTGAGGCTACAAATATGGGTGTCAGTTCAGGCTGCTGTAATGAAATACTGCACACTAGGTGTCTTATAAACAACAAAAACTTATGTTTCTGAAGTTCAAGATCAAGTTCACCAGACACTAAATCTGGTGAAGACCCACCTCCTGCTTCATAGACAGGTATCTTCTCACTCTATCGTTGCATGGTAGAATGGACAAGGAAACTTTCAGGGGTCTCTTTTACAAGGGCATCAATTCCATTCATAGGTCAACCCACCTGACTGAATTGCCTCCCCAAAGCCCTGTATCCAAACAGCTTCACATTAGGGATTAGGCTTTAACATAGGAATTTGCAAAGGATAGAAATAGTCCATAACAATGAGATATGGTGATTATCCTGAAATTGATTTTATTTTATTGAGACATACAAATAAACAATTACATTTGCTAACTACAGTGGTAGAGTTATATGCTAAGAATCACATGGAGTCACAGTGAAGTGGGATGCAGAGAATGGTTCATGGAGAAGATGAGGCATGAAGTACTATCATTTCTTTGTTGATTCTGATATCAGGGCAATGCTGCCTTCATAAAATGAGTTGGGGTGTGTTTATTCTTCTGTTTTCTGGTACAGATTGTGAGGAATTGGTATTATTTCTTCCTTAAGTGTTTAGTAGAATTCACCATTGAAACCATTCCAGGCTGAAATTTTCTTTGTGGGAAGAATTTTAACTTTGAATTTAATTTCTGTAATAGATATGAAGTTATTCAGCCAATTTATTTCTTCTAGTTAGTGTCTTCAAAGGAGTATGTCCCTTTTATCAATGTTTTCAAATGTATTGGCATAGTTTTATTTGATATTTTAGTGTCTATAGGATTTGTAGTAATGTCTCTTTTATTCCTAATATGCTTCATTTGTGCCATCTTTTAAAAATTTCTTTGTAAGTTTGGCTAGAAGATAATAAATTTTATTGACTGTTTATTCAAAGAACTGGTTTTAGTTTGATTTATTTTCTCTGTTGCTGTATGGTTCCTCACTTTATTAATTTCTTAAGATAACTCTTTATTATTTCCTTTTTTCTTTATGCTTTGTAGTTTATCTGATCATTTTTCCTTGGTTTCTTAAGGTGGAACCTGAGGTAATTTACTTCAAACATTATTTCTTTTCTAATATATACAATTAATATTATTTATATTTTCCTATAAACACTGCTTTAGCTTCATTCCACAACCTTAATGTTTTATTTTCATTTCTAGTTTCCTTTGTGATTATTGTATCTATGAATTACACATATATTTTTAATTTCCAAATATTTGGGGGGATTTTTCTGGTATCATTCTGTTATTGATTTCTAGTTTAGTATGGTTGTAGTCAAAAAACATACTTTGTGTCATTTTAACTGTCTTAAATTGCCCCAAATTGGTTTATTTTTATGAATTTGTGTGTACACGTAAACTATAAATGTGTGTTCTGATAATGTTGGGTGGAAAATTCTAAAATATCAATTACAATAGCTCTCAATTACTGAAAGGGGTGTTAAAATATCCAATTAAAATTATGGCTCTTTATATTTCTCCATTTAATTTCATTTTCTTTCATGTATTTTGTACTTCGACTATTGAGCAAGCGCTCATTTAGATATTTTATATCCTCTTGATGAGTTGATTCCTTTATTTTTTTAAATGGCATTAGTTATCCTTGGTTGCATTTCTTGTTCTGAAGTCTAATTTCTCTAATATTAATGCATACACTTCATCTTTTTGAATAGTGTTTATATAGTAATTTTTTTCTTTGTACAAATGTGTTTATGTGTAAAATATATACACATACATATGTATATATATGTGTGTATATATATAGAGAGAGAGAGAGAGAAAAAGAGGTGGAGGGGAGAGATTCCATATATAAGGGTCTCTCTTTTTATTTTTTTTCTTAAAAGCCAATTTGACAATCTCTCCCTTTTAATTGAAATGCTTAGTCTATGTACTTTTTAAAGTAATTATTGTTATGGTTGGATTTGAATCTGCTACCACGTAGTTTGTTTCTTTTTTCCCTATATATTATTATTTCTTTTTTTAAAGTCCTTTTTCTGCATTTGATTTTATTTTTTCATCCACTATAGGCCTATTAGTCATAACTCTGATGTTTCTGTTGTTGTTCTAGAACTTACATTATTATCATACCATTCCATTTATATTGTAATATTCTTTAAAAAGTATATCTCTATTGCCCCTCTCTTAGTTCTTGGGTTACTATTGTCATACAGTCCCAAGAATAATTTTTCATTTGTTACTTTTTTGTTTTATTTTATCATGAGAATGTGGCCCACTTTTTAATTTCCCAGAATTATAGAATTGTGTGTTATTTTACTTCATTTAAAAAATATCTACCTAGAAGTAATAAAAAACTGAACTGGTATACTAGATAAATTTGGAAAAATCTATTTCTCATAGTCATTTGATCTTTTCAGATAAAAAAATACTGGCTTGAGGTAGACAGGTAAGTTGGTGGTGGTTTAAAAAGTACATGTATATAGGGATGCCTGGGTAGCTCAGTCAGTTGAGCATCTGACTATCTCAGCTCAGGTCTTGATTTCAGGACCATGAGTTTAAGTCCTGCATTAAACTTAAAATTAGGGATCCCTGGGTGGCACAGCGGTTTGGCGCCTGCCTTTGGCCCAGGGCGCGATCCTGGAGACCCGGGATCGAATCCCACATCGGGCTCCCGGTGCATGGAGCCTGCTTCTCCCTCTGCCTGTGTCTCTGCCTCTCTCTCTCTCTCTCTGACTATCATAAAAAAAAAAAAAAAAAAAAAAAAGAATACCTAGACACTTAAAAAAAAAAATAAACTTAAAATTAAAAAAATATATATATATGTATATATACACACACACATATATATACATACACATATATATTACACATATTATATATAATATATATAATATACAAATATATATAAAAAGATGAATGCATAAATGTATATATTATTCATATATATGTATAATATACATATTTATATATATTACATGTATAATATGTATAATATGTATAATATACAAATATATATATATAAAAGCTGAATGCAGAAATGTTTGGAAGAGATTTAAATATAACTCTTGTTAATTGTTATGTGACTTATATTAATGTGATGAAATGAGATGGTATATATCAGTTATACATAAGGTATAACACGTTCTATATAGAATGATAGTCGTGTAAAGATTATAAGTTAGTTGTAATAATGTTGGTCTAGCAGTAGATATGAGAGAAAATATAAGGAAAGGGTATCAGGCAATAGTAGTTTTTAAAAATTCTCTTTGAATACAGCAAACAAACAACAAAAATAATCCACCTGTTTGATAGGTTATAACATGATGAACATGATGCTAAAGAGAATTCTGCCTACATTCATCTTTAGATTCCTAATTATCTCAGTTTTAAGTATGATTCCATTGACATTTACATAAACTACTATTCTACGAAATGTACTTGGAATGGAGGAAGTTAGAATAAGAAAATAGAAGAAAAATCCTATTCTCAATCTATTCTAAATTGAAAGAACAGTTTTTCTAGAGATACGAAAATTCAAAAATGTTAGCTGTATTTTAAAGAATTCAAAAAATAAAAGGAAGTAGAGTATGACACCATATACCTAAAATGCAGGGAGAAGAGAAGTAAAGAATGAGTTCAAACTTAAATGACTATCAACTTAAGGTAGATGGCTATATGCAGAAGATATTATATACAAACCTAATGGTAACTGCAAATCCAAATCTAGTAATAGATAATAGAAAATAAAGAGAAAGGAATCCATGTGTATCACTAAAGAGAGCCAAATTCTGGTGAAAGAAGGGAGCAAGGGAAGAAAAAACAGAGACGATCTATAAAAAAAAACACAAAACAAATAATAAAATGGCAATAACTACATACTTATCATAACTACTTTGAATATAAATAGATTAAATGCTCCTATCAAAAGACAGAATGGATTAAAAAATACACATCAAGACCCATCTATATGCTGCCTACAAGAGATTCACTTCAGACCTAAAGACAAATGCAGACTGAAAGTGAAGGGATAGAGAAATGTTTATTATACAAATGGATATGAAAAGAAAGCCAGGGTATCAATAGTTGTATCAGACAAAATTAACAAGAAACAAAGAAGGACACTATATAATCACTGAGGGGACAATCCAACAAGAATACATAACAACTGTAAATATTTACACACCCAACATGGGAATATTCAAATACATAAAACAGTTAATAACAAACATAAAAGAACTGATAGATAGGAACACAATAATAGTAGGGGACTTTAACACTCCAGTTACATCAACGGACAGATCATTTAAACAGAAAATCAATAAGCAAAAAGTGGCTTTGAATGACACATTAGATCAGATGGATTTAACAGATATTGTCAGAACATTCCATTCCAAAACAGCGGAATACACATTCAAGTGCACATGGAATACTCTGCAGAATAGATCACATAGTAGATCACAAAACAAGTCTCAACAATTTCAAGAGCAAAATTATGCCATCTTTTCTGACCACAACACAGTGAACCTAGAAATCAACTACAGGACAAAATCTGGAAAGAGCACAAAATAATTTAAAATCTTTAGGATGCAGCAAAAGCAGTCCTACCAGGGAAGTTTATAGCAATACAGGCCTACCTCAAGAAGCAAGGAAAACCTCAAATAAAGAAACTAACATTATACCTAAAGGAGCTAGAAAAAAAATAAAAAGGAATAAGCTAAACCAAATCCAACAGAAGGAAGGAAATAATAAGGATTACAGCAGAAATAAATGATATAGAAACAAATAATAAAAACATAATAGAACAGATCAATGAAACTAGGAGGTGATTCTTTGAAAAGATCAAGAAAAATAATAAACCTCTAGGAAGAGTCAGAGAGAGACAGAGAGAGAGAGAGAGAGACAGGGAGAACTCAGATAAAATCAGAAATGAAAGAGGAGAAATAACAACGGAGCCCACGGAAATACAAAGGACCTTAAGAAACTATTATGAGAAATTATATGCCAATAATTTGGAAAACCTAGGAGAAATGGATATACCTCTACCAACAAGAAAGCTACAAAAATTGAAGCAGGAAGAAACAGAAACATTTGAACAGACTGATTACCAGCAGTGAAATCGAATCAGTAATTAAAACACTATCAACATTGGGGATTTACCCCAAAGATTCAGATGCAATGAAACGCCGGGACACCTGCACCCCGATGTTTCTAGCAGCAATGTCCACAATAGCCAAACTGTGGAAGGAGCCTCGGTGTCCATCGAAAGATGAATGGATAAAGAAGATGTGGTTTATGTATACAATGGGATATTACTCAGCCATTAGAAACGACAAATACCCACCATTTGCTTCAACGTGGATGGAACTGGAGGGTATTATGCTGAGTGAAGTAAGTCAATCGGAGAAGGACAAACAGTGTATGGTCTCATTCATTTGGGGAATATGAATAATAGTGAAAGGGAATATAAGGGAAGGGAGAAGAAATGTGTGGGAAATATCAGAAAGGGAGACAGAACATGAAGACTCCTAACTCTGGGAAACGAACTAGGGGTGGTGGAAGGGGAGGAGGGCAGGGGGTGGGGGTGAATGGGTGATGGGCACTGAGGGGGGCACCTGACGGGATGAGCCCTGGGTGTTATTCTGTATGTTGGTAAATTGAACACCAATAAAAAATTAATTTATTAAAAAAACAAAAAAACAAAAAAACAAAACAAAACAAAACAAAAAAACACTATCAAGAAATAAAAGTCCAGGATCAGATGGCCTCATATGTGGTGATTTCTACCGCCTCTGGTGATAGAAGAAAGATTATCCTCAATCTTTTCCCAAAATAGAAGAGGAAGGAAAACTTCCAAATTCATTCTATGAGGCCTGCATTACCCTGATTCTAAAACCTGAGAGACACTACAAAGAGAGAGAGAGAGAGAGAGAGAGAGACAGAGAGACACAGAGAGAGAGAAACTACAGGCCAATATCTCTGATGAATGTAGATTCAAAACTCCTCAACAAAATATTAGCAAACAAAATCCAACAATATATAAAAAAAATTATTCACCACAATCAGGAGGGATTTATTCCTGGGATACAAGGGCAGTTCAATATTTACAAAGCAATCAATGTGATATAACTCATCAATAATAAAAAGGATAAAGAACATATCATTTCAATAGATAAAGAAAAAGTATTTGACAAAGTATGATATCCATTCATAATAAAAAAAAAAAACCCTCAAGGAAGTAGGTTTAGAGGGAACTTACCTCAATACAATAGAGGTCATATATAAAAAATTCACAGCCAACATCATACTCAATGGTGCAAACCTGAAAGCTTTTCCCCTAAGGTCAAGAACAATACAATGATGCTCACTCTCACCACTTTTATTCAACATAGTACTGGAAGCCCTAGCCACAGCAATCCGGCAAGAAAAAGGAATGAGAGGCACCCAAATTGATAAGGAAGTACTAAAACTTTCACTGTTTGCAGATGACATGATTCTATATGTAGAAAAGCCTAAAGACTACCAAAAAACCTACTAGAACTAATAAAAGAATTCAGTAAGGTCACAGGACACAAAATCAATGTACAGAAATCCATTGCATTTCTATATACTACTAATGAAGTAGTAGAAAGAGAAATTAATAAAACTATCCCATTTACAATTGCACTGAAAACAATATCTAGGAATCAATCAAAGAGGTGAAAGGTCTGTACTGTATAAACTATAAAACACTGATGAAAGAAACTAAAGACAACAGAAACAAATGCAGATACTCCAGGTCACAGATTGGAATAACAAATATTGTTAAAATGTCTGTATTACTTAAAGCAATCTGCAGATTTAATACAATCCCTATCAAAATACCAATTACATTTTTTTGCAAAACCAGAGCAAATAATCCTAAAATTTGTATATAACCACAGAAGACCACATAGCCAAAGCAGTCTTGAAAAAAGAAAAAAAAAACCTGGAGATATCATAATTTCAGTCTTCAAATAAGAAATCAAAAAGCATGGCACTGGCACAAAAACAGACATATGAGTCAATGGAACAGATTAGAATGCAACAAAATAAAATCACAATTATATGATCAATTAATCTTTGACAGAGGAAGCAAGAATATGCAATGGAAAAAGTGTATTCAACAAATGGCGTCAGGAAAACTGGACAGCTACAAGCAAAAGAATGAAACTGGATCACTTTTTACACTATACAGAAAAATAAACTTAAAATGGATTGAGGACCTAAATGCAAGACCTGAAATCATAAAAAATCCAACAGGAAAGCACAGGCAATAATTTCTCTGACATTGGCCATAACAACACCTTTCTAGATATGACTTCTGAGGCAAGGGAAACAAAAACAAAAACTATTGGGACTACATCAAAATAAAAAGCTTCTGCACAGTGAAGGGAATAACCAACCAAACTAAAAGGCAACCTACTGAATGGGAGAAAATATTTACAAAAAACTTAACTAATAAAGGATTATATCCAAAATATACAAAAAATTTATAAAACTCAATCCCCCACCCAAATAATCCAATTATAAATGGGAAGATGATATGAACAGACACTTCTCCAAAGAAGACATCCAGATGGCCAACAGACACATGAAAAGATGCTCAACATCACTCATCATCAAAGAAAGGCAAATCAAAACCACAATGAGGTATCACCCCATACCTGACAGAATGGCTAAAATCCAAACCACGAGAAACAAGTGCTTAGCATAATGCTAAGCAAAATAAGACAGTCAGAGAAAGATACATACCATGATTTCAGTCATATGTGGAGTTTAAGAAATAAAACAAATGAACAAAGGAAACAGAGACAAACCAAAAAACAGACTCTTACCTATAGGGAACAAACTGATGGTTACCATAGGGGCAGGGATAGATGGGTAAATAGGTGAAGGGGATTAAAAATACACTTATCTCTCTCTGTCTGCCTCTTTCTCTGTGTGTCTCTCATGAATAAATAAATAAAATCTTAAAAAAAAAAGAGGGACACCTGCGTGGCTCAGTGATTTAGCACCTGCCTTTTGCCCAGGGCGTGATCCTGGAATCCCAGGATCGAATCCCACATCGGGCTCCCTGCATGGAGCCTGCTTCTCCCTCTGCCTATGTCTCTGCTTCTCTCTCTCTGTGTGTCTCTCATGAATAAATAAATAAAATCTTAAAGAAAAAGAATACACTTATCTCATTAAGAGCTTTGAATAATAAATAGAATTGTTGAATCACTCTATTGTGCATTTGAAATGAATATAGCACTATACGTTAAGTACACTGAAATTAACATTTAAAAAATCAAATATATTTTAAGGACAAAACAAATCTTACCTGTGTTATTCATTAACAAAGAAAAAAATGATAATCACTAAGAAAATGGAGGTGGAAAAGTCTCTAGTATGTAGGAACTGCTTTGCAATACATTTAGAATATATCTTCATGCATTATAATTTTGAGTAGAATAAAATAATAAGTAAAATAATAGACAATAATAAATACTTATGGAAGGATCTTTCTGATCATGGTAAATACAGGAAGGTGATAAGAGAAGATGCAAATCAGCCACACACATCAGTTAAGAAATAGTTGTAATAGCTGCGATTAGTGGATAAGAATTGCATAAGGACAGTGATAGATGGGGGCTGGGAGGGGATGTTTACAAGCTCTTTAAAAAAAAAAAAGAAGGAAAAGGTAGAGCAAAATCTCTGTGGTAAGTAGTTTCTAAAATGCCTCCCAATGATCGCAGTCTCTTGGCATTTAAATTGGGTAATCCCCTCTTCTTGAGTATGGGCTGGACCTAGTGACTTGTTTCTAAAGAATGGAATAGCATGAACTTACTCTAAAGAATGGCAACAGTGACTGAGTGTTACATAGAGATTGTTATAAAAGACCGTGACTTCATTCTTAATCCTTCTTTTTCTTATTCTGTCTATATATCTGGAACTTCTTTACTCATTCTGATGGAGCAATGTGCCAGGATATGAATTGCCCTAAGAACTGAGATCCTCAGTTTAGTTGCCTAGGAAGAGGTGAATTCTACCAAGGACCACATGTGTGAGCTTGGAAACAAGTTCTTTCCTAGTTGAGCATTGAGATGGCTATAGTGCTAGCTGACATCTTTGTTGCATCCTCATGAGACACACTAAACTAGAAGGCACAGCTAAGATAGGACTGGATTCCTGACCCACAGAAACCGTGAGATGATAAATTGTGTTGGTTTAAGCTTCCAACTTTTGGAGTAATTTGGTATGAAATAATTGATGACTAATACAGTATCTAATTTACTTCTTCTCCCTCAATGCCTTCAAGAAATAATATATTAAATATCCTTTTGAGAATTTTGATGCTTAGGACAAGATAAATGTATCTCTTTGGTTTTCTTTCAGTCTAATTTATAATAGCATCCCATTATTTGAATAGCATGTGATGATTTTCACAGGGCTTTCACAGACATCTATAATAATACTATAACCTGGACTTTATTATCTCTATTTTACACTGAAGAAACCTTGGCTCAGTATTGTTAGAAGATACAATAGTCATAACTGTCAGGGAAAAGAGATTAACCAAGAAAGAGCTGGTTCAACTCCCAGCCATCAACACAATAGTGCATCACCTCTGAAATTACATAACAGTTCATGCTATGAAAATCATGGCAGAGGTAACTTTTGTTCACCAAATATAGGCCTCTCCACATTGCTCAGGCTTCTTTTAGTCATATGGAGCTACTTTATTGACTGATTTTAGCTAATGCCCTGTTAAGAGAAGTGGCCTTCCCATCTCTAGTTTTAATCATCTTAACCCTGACGCCTAAACCTTCATTGCTCTCTTCTCGTACCACAGAGAGCCCTCGTACTTCAGAGGCCCTGGTTCCAAGGGGCACAGCCACAAAAAGGTATGGCGCCTGCTAGCCTGGATCCCTGAGTACAGTATGGATCAATGCTTCCTGCTGACTCCTGATAAGTATACACCATGAGTAAGAAATCAATGTTTTGATGTTTTACTGCTGAAATTTCAGTGAAATTTAATTGCTGAATAAATTTACCTAGCCTAAATATAGCACAGAACTGAAGATATATCATCCCAAATGAGCAGGAAAAGTTCTGTTTTCTCCTTTACCTGAAGATGTATAGAGTATGTTGTTCTCCCAAAGAAGATCTTTCTCCTTTCTTTCTTTCTTTCTTTCTTTCTTTCTTTCTTTCTTTCTTTCTTTCTTTCTCTCTCTCTCTTTCTTTCTTTCTTTCTTTCTTCTTTCTTTCAATTAGCATATAGTACATTATTAGTTTCAGAGGTAGAGTTTAGTGATTCATCGGTTGCATACAAAATCCAGTGCTCATCCCATTAGGTGCCCTCCTCAATGCCCATCATCTAGTTACCTTATCCCCCACCCCACCCCCTCCAGTAACCCTCACTTTGTTTCCTATGGTTAGTCTCTTATGATTTGTCTCCCTCTCTGATTTCATCTTATTTTATTTCTCCTTCCATCCCCTATGATCCTGTTTTGTTTCTTGAATTCCACATATGAGTGAAATCATATGATATTTGTCTTTCTATGACTGACTTTGCTTAACATAATACCCTCTAGTTCCATCCATGTCATTGCATATGACAAGATTTCATTCTTTTTGATGGCTGAGTAATATTCCATTGTATATATGTTAAAGTAGATTTTCTTAAAGACGATTTGTTTAATGACATCACTTCATCTTCAAATTCTGACATACACCATATCACAACCTCAATTGCTGGTCACCACTCTAGCATGGCTGACTGATGGCAGGAAGACCACTTCCTAAAGAAGGAAGGACACCGGGATCCCTGGGTGGCGCAGCGGTTTAGTGCCTGCCTTTGGCCCAGGGCGCGATCCTGGAGACCCGGCATCGAGTCCCACGTCGGGCTCCCAGTGCATGGAGCCTGCTTCTCCCTCTGCCTGTGTCTCTGCCTCTCTCTCTCTCTCTGTGACTATCATAAATAAATAAAAATTAAAAAAAAAAAAGAAGGAAGGACACCAATAGTGGTTGCACAGAGTCTGACACCAGAAAGACTTATGCTTAGGGTTTGGGTTCTGTTGTTGCTGCTTTGAAATTCTTAATAATTTTACCTTTAAATTTGTGTTTCATAAGCAGAGCCCAATAGAATAATGGAACATGAGCCTGACCCTCTTAGCTCACATGGCCCTGCCTTTACCTGTCTTTCCAGGACAAATTCTCAGCTTTCCTTATCCTAGTCCCCTGCCTTGCCTGGCCTCTCCTTTCCCATGCTGATTTCCTTGCTACATTCTGGCCCTGGTATAAACAGGGTTTTGGAGTTAGGCACAGATATTCCATGGCTTCTAGAAGCAGGAGTTAGTGGTTACTGTCTCTGCCCTGATAGCTCAGTGGAGTGTAAGTAGAGAGCTTTGGTCAGGTATGAAGGGCATACAGGTATTCAGGTTATGATATCCTTGAGAGTTGCCTATAACATCAGGCTGGAAAGGTAGACCTATGGGAAGGGGAGATACCTGGCTCACTTCTCAAGATGCTGTCCTGGCCAGTGCATGGTAAGTAATTCTGGCAGCTGTTAGGCAGAGCAAGTATGCACATGGCCTATATCATCTGGCAGAGACTGGATGCATGAGAGAATCTGGCTCACCCTGCAAATATCCTCCATGCCTGAGGGGTGCTTCCCTGGATTGCTCCAGGCCTAAGAGCATCCCTTATCCCTCATTACAGCCTTCCTGAGTCTCACTTTTAATTTTTATTTTTGCCAGTTCCAGGCATTCTCTGGGAATAAGCCACAAATAAGAATTGTGTAATTTTAGTGATTCAGCATACAAGTTAAATGCTCTGATATTTGCATGTAAAAGTGGCATTTCACAATATAAAGATGGATGGTAAGATCCATGCTAATAATTTAGAATTATAATTTTCCTTTACTTAGAATTGAAGAGCAAATAAAGGGGGGAAAGCAAAGAACGGGAAAAAATTTATATTCTAATATTTCTAATGACGCTTTTCCCTTGATTTTTGAATAAGAGGATCAGCATTTTTATTTTGCACTGAGTCCTGCAAATTGTGTAGTAGGTCTTGAGGAAGAACCAGCATTGGAAAACAAAAACAAAAAACAAAACTAAGATGTGAATAAATCACACAACAGTGTGATCTCTTCCAATACAAATCTCCTACTGTAAACTCCTGGTGCCTTAAGATGCTGTTTAGTTGTCCAAATCTCTTTAAAAATCACAACAACCTACAGCTGGCTTCACCAAACCACTTCTGAAGTCTTTCTGCTTTGAATTGGGTCCAGGTATACACAAAAGGCTTACATCCCTTCCTTAACTATAAGGCTAAAATAAAACATATGAGGTCTAAAAAGGAAGTGCTGAATGAGTTTATCAGATCCCGGCAGCGGTGGGAAGTCACAAAGAAAGACAAAACAGTCTTTCGCTTCATACTTGCTTTTGAAATTCTATCCCTCCAGCTCCTCTGTGCTTCTTTCTTGCAAAGGGCAGACTTTATTTCTGCCAAAATCTTTGCAACAGAGCCAACAGAATTTATCTTGAGCTTGGCAGCCAATATACATTATCCACAGGTTTCTGGCTAAACTATTAAAATTAATCAGGTGGCAAACTTTCATTTTAGCAGCTCTAATAAACAAGAGAACCAGATTCCCAGGGGGTGGGAATGTCAGTAAATATAGCAGCTTTAAAAGGAAGAAATTCTTCAAAATGTCTAAGGATGTACTCAAGTTTTAGTCAAATGGACCTACACTATAGTTACAGTATAGGTACAACCATTCATTTTTATTGAGACATGTTTCACTGCAGGAGGAATCAAGTCCATTCCCATATGAAATTTTAAGCAAACTTTCAGGTAGCATGAGAAGATGTTCCATTTGCAGGGTGGGAGTGGAAAAAAACCCCGTCTTTATGGATATTGTTTTCCTTGTGGACACTAAAATAATTCTGAAGCAACAGCTTCAAGCAATAGACCTGATGTTGGATTTTTAGAAGGCACACGTGGCAGAAACAGAGATGCTCACCAAATAATTCAGATGTTCTCTGCTTTCCAGTACTTGTGCAGTTAAGCAGATCCATATATAACTTGTTCTGAGCTAGCGTGATGTGTATTACTTCCAGGCTAAAGCACAGAAGAGCCATGTGAATTCTCCAGGCTTCTCTCTTCCCCTGTAGCAGTGACAGGTTGGATTGCAGACTTCACTCAATTTGGATTCCTGAGAGACCACATGGAGCATGCCCCCTTGCCAAATTGTGTTGTATATGCAGCCTGTAAAGGAAACAAGCACTTGTTGTGTGAAGCCACTGGCATTTGGAGGTTAATGTGTAATGCAGTATATCTAGCCTGTCCTCATTAATGATAAAATTAGTACCAGTGGTGGGATGTGGTTACTGAAAAACTAAAAACGATAAAGAGCAAGGCCACTAAGAAAACAGGGTGGAGTAATGCAATCTTTGTTCTGCAGTGGCCAAACATTTGATAAAACTGTGCTCTGCAGTAAACTTGCAAGGAAGATGATACACCTGATGAACTATAGCTCTGGGGGAAAAGCGGTGGAAAACAAAATGATTGTAGTGTGTACTTGTGGTTATTTTCTGCATTTGGTTTGAGATTACAGAAAGAAAGAGATAAACCCACAAAAGAACTGGCTGGTTGCAAATAGAAAATGAAGCACATAGAAAAATTCCAGAAATGCATGACCTGCCAACATCGAAAAAGACAAATTTGAATGGCAATTTCAACCTTTGGGAAAGATTAGTTGAAGGGCATGACCTTCAAAACAGCTGTCACAATCCTTCAATGGATTAATGTACCACAGGAGAAATATCAGATTAAGGATATGATATGCAGAAGAGCTTAATAATTGATTAAATATTTCAAGACAAAGCTCATATTAAACAAGTCATTTCTATCTACTATTTTAGGTAAACTTGATGTACCACCACTAACTGTCAGGAGACAAAAGTTTTGGTGTCAAGAAGATAAAGAAATGTAAGAAATGTGAGGACCAAGTTTCTAAAAAGGCCTGTATGTTATGGGAAAGGAGGTGTTCTTTGTGTTTGGAAATGACTGGAAATAAACAAATGAAGTCTACGACATCTTTGAGTGACAGAGAAACCAAGAGCTTGGGCTAGCACATAGTGGGCCACAACCTTCTAATGGATAGGGAGTAGATTACCCCAACAATCATTTTTGTATGTGGTGTGGACGATAAGGGACAGTAGAGAACCTCCCAGTGAACAGGGATCACAGAGAACAAATGAGAGTACTCCAACCAGAAAGCAGAATTTGAGCCAAAATTGAAAATTCTTTCCTATCCCTTGGGATGCTATTCTTTACATCTGCCAGTGGTGTTGTAGCACAGACCTGAGAGCTGCATTGCATGAGTCCCATTTTAATCAGTCACTGTGATTATTTGGCACCTAGTATTAGGTGGGTTCATTGGAGGACTGTGGATTTCCTGGCCACATAACCAATAGGAACTTAGACTATGAAGAATTACCACTATATTTGATGCCAAGGCTATTATGCATTGCTAAAGACCTCAGGACTTTTGGATTCTCTGTATTGGGAGGATAGAAGCATGCTGTAGGTGTGAGAAGAAGAAAGTAGAGAGATTTTGATTACCAGAAAAACAACCTGTAGCGAAGATGGTAAAACAAATATTTCAAGCATTCCTCCACATTTTCCATGTAGGAGTCATGTGATTAATTATGTGTTAAAGAATATAATACCATGTTCAAGACTTTCCATTATTCTTCTTCTGCCATAGTGACCAGTGTCATATCCAGTGGTGGAAATTCTGATCAGGTTGTATCCCTGAGGGAGCACGTGAAGCAGTTCTACACCCATATAACCACATTGCCTATGTAACATGAAAAAGAAAGATTCATTGACTTAAGCTGAGATTTGGGGGTTAATTTATTACTGCCACGTAATCTAACTTAACTGAATGCAGGAAGATATGGAATTTCTAACGAATGGAAAAATGTGGGAATGAAAGCAAGGAGTTTCAATAGTAGAGAGGGAGCTCATCACTAGTGAAATTGATGTGGGAAGGACCCAATATCCTCACATGTAAAGTGGAGGCAATGAAACCTATCTCAGGTTGTTATAAGGGCTAAATTATATAACTTTATACAGAGGAATCAATGACTACACACATGCCAGCTAGTTTTCCTCCCCACTCCCTCCCCTGCCAGCCCTACCATACCTTATTGGATGAACATGGTAAAAATTCATCAAATGAGGCATAGGAATACCTCCAAAAATTCAATTGCTTTTCAGAGAAAGGTCAGAAAGATAACACAAATTCTTGAAGCAGCTGGGCATAAAACTATTGAATTGGTGTCAAATTCTGGTGAACTTGAAAGCTCATAACTTTAAAGCAAATTATAAAACAAAACAAAATGAAAGGAAAGAAAGAAAACAAATAAAAGCTCCAAGCAGGTGAAAAAAAAAGAGTCAGTGGCTAGAAAATTAATATTCAGCCATAGGTATGTCAGTATCTACCCTAGAATGAGAGAAGCCTTAGGTCTCTTACATCAGATTGCTTCATCTGAATCTCATTCTATCCACTAGTTTTGGAGCAAGTTTCTGGACATCTCTAAGGATCAGTTTCCTGTGTATTAAATTGGAATAATGATAGTTTCTACTTCATAGGTTGCATGCATTCCTCGTAGCTGTATCATACTGCCTGGCAGGTATGACTACCATCACCATCATCATCATTACCATGGTTCAATATGAGGTCAAAGTGAAGGGGACCTTGAAAGTTAGAACAGTGGGGATGAAATTGGTAGGCTGAGAATATGAATCTGTTAGTATTGTTTATGAAGGTTTGAGCTAATTTTCTGATCCCTCAGTACACACTCAACAAGCAGATACACTTTCAATTTGCATTCTTAAAAGGAGAGATAATCAAATTAATAACATGGAAACTAAAAGTTGAATGCTGACCATTCAAGGTTTCAAGAAATCTTTCAGTAGTTACAGGGTAAAGGTAATGTTCTGAGATAGCTACTATGGCTAATTATAAATGATTGTCTTTTATTAAACATATATCTCATTTGTTGCACAAGTACTTCACTGATTACCTTAGTCATTTTATCTTAACCTAGGAGGCGAATACTATGCCATGTTCTGGGGATACATCAATAAAAAGAACAGACACTGAGTATCTTAGCCTTCATGGAATTCACAAACAAAAGCTCCAGAACAAATGAATCATTCATGATTCCCCAATATCTATTACTGTTCTTATCATCTTGCTCTCCCCTAATTTGTTTGACCTCCATGATAGCAATAGGTATCTGTCACTTGAGGGCAGTGACAATGCCTTATTCATCTTGATAACAAGTGCTAAAAGTATATTATTTTTATTAAAACTTGCTTAATTAATTAATGAAAATGAATTAGCCTTAGAATAATCTATGTATTTATATCCCCAATTTTATATATAAATACACAGCTTGTTTTAACCTTTGATTGATGAGTTCTGAGATTGGGTTGAAACTTGCATACATAATACCTTTAAAACTTAAATAATATTTGATTTCCTTAGTCTGAAATAGATTCAATTTTACTTTTTATATTATGTTTCTTGATTTTATGCAGGTGTAGGAAGTCTGGATATCTTTCTGTCTTATAAGAGTCAAATGATTTCACAAATTTTGTGTTGCAAATAATGTAATTAAGGTAAGGAAATCCTACTCTGAACATTCATTCTCACTTTTAAATTAAATTGCAAAACATTGGCATTGCCCATATACATTAAGAATCTTTTCTCTTGAGTATGCAATGCATTCAACAAATAGGCAAGGTTGTCTATTTATAAACATCCCTTCCCCTGAGACACCATAACCAACCACTATGGGCACAAGAGCTGGGTTAAGTAGGAGAGGGATTTAGTTTCCTACAGAGAGATAGCTGAGACAAACTCCTGTCAAAGGCAACTGGAGAAAGCAAGTGTGGATATTAAATTCAAAGGAATTGGAGTAGGAGGAGATCAATATTGGCTTCTTGATGCCAAGAGATGAGTACATCAGCAAAGCTCTAATCATAATACAAGACTCAGGGTCTTACATCAGCTCAACCATTTATAACCCACATTATATTTAACAGATTATTTAGCCACCTTGAGAACTAGTCCTTGAACCTCAGTGAATTCATTAGGGTAGAACTGTACTCTTTCCTGGTGGATTATTGCAATCCTTCTCTGAAAACCACATAGATGATATTTTTATTATGGCTCTATTTTCCTATTGTATTTCTAAATGAAACATTTAACACCAGCACTAATATGTACAACTAGTAAGAATGTGAAATGGCATGTCCTTCCCAGAAAATAATTTGTCAATAGGTTAAAAACAACAAAAACAACAACAACAAAAAACTGAAAGTAGGCATACTTTTGACCCAATAATTCTACTTGTAGGAGTTAGACCTAAAAGCATTTGTGATCAAGGATTTATATCCAGCCTTTTAATTATAGCATTATAACAATGTGATAAAGCAGATACAATTTAAATGTTAAGTAGGAGAATAAGGGGTACCTCAATTGGTTAAGCATCTGCCTTCAGCTCAGGTCATGATCCCAGGATGCCTCACATGGCCTCCTTGCTCAACAGAGAGTCTTTCTTATCCTCTGCCTCACCCCCCAGTTTGTGCTCTCTCTCTCACACACTGACTCTCTTCTCTCAAATAAATAAATAAAATCTTAAAAAAATAGAGTAATATAGATAAATGAAAGCATGTTATGCAGCCATCGAAAATTATATTTTCACAGAATATTTAAAGATATGTGGAAATAATTGTCATAGAGCATTATAAGAAAATAGATATTTTAAGTATTTTAATCCAAGTTCTATTTGTTTATGTGCATATGCACTTTAAATATGTATTTATGTAATATTAAAGAAAGAAATACACCAAAATGTTAAAGTTTGTTCCTATTATGGGCTAAATTGTGTCTTCCCCAAATTCATATGATGATGTTCTAAACCATAGTACCTTAGAATATAACTGTATTTGAAGATAAGGTCTTTAAGGAAGTAAAGTTAAATGAGGTCATTAAAGTACGCCCTATCCAATATGACTGGTGTCACTATAAAAACAAGAGATGCATACACAGTCACACAAAGAAGAAAGACTATGTGAAGGCATTGGAAGAAGGTGGGTCATCTTCAAGTCAAGGAGAGAGGACTCAAACCAACTCTGCTAATACCTTAATATTGGTCTTCCAGCTTTTAGCATTGTAAGAAAATAAATTCCTGTTATTTAAGTCACCTAGACTGTGGTACTTTGGTTTGGCAGCCCTAGCTAACTAACACAATTCCTCTGGAAAGTGGGCTTTTAAGTGGTTCTTATTTCCTTTTTTGAATGTGTTTATGTAGTTCCCAGCATTTTTGCCATGAGACCAAGCCCTGAGTATAGACACTATTTACTCAGAGAGAGATACATCCTCCCCCGCTTTTTAAAGATTTTATTTATTTATTCATGAGAGACACAGAGAGAGAGGCAGAGAGACAGAGAGACAGAGGCAGAAACAGAGACACAGGCAGAGAGAGAAGCAGGCTCCATGCAAGGAGACTGATGTGGGACTCCATCTCGGGTCTCCAGGACCACAACCTGGGCTGAAGGTGGCACTAAACTTCTGAGCCACCTGGGCTGCCCTTTTCCCCCTTCTTTATTTTTTGCTGAGTTATGGGTCCAGATCGTACTTTTGTAAGTAGTTTATCTATGTGTGTGTGTGTGTCTCTACGACTTGGCTGTGAGCCCTCCAAGGGACTTTGTCCACATAAACGTTGTAATACTTCTGCCTGCTGTTGCAGTTGGTATATATTGGACTCAGACATATTGGACACAGACAAATGTCTGTGGAATGATATTTAGGTAGTACTGATTTATAATATGTTTGGTCTATGCTCTACTATTATAGAACAGTTTACTCTGTAGCTATGGTGAACATTCTGAGTGTTTGCATCACCTCTAAAGAAGCATCATTTATGGATGCTAAGTTGAGACTTCCCTTCAACATAAGGAAAAATTCAACCTGCTGTTCTTTTGGCTTCTTTCTAGTGCTGCCTAGTTTCTACTAACTTTCCACCAGCAACCCTTCTCTTCCCATACCTCTTTATAATCTCTTTTCCTCCACCACCACTTAGTTTCACACACACACACACACACACACACACACACACATCTTTGTCCAAAGGATGGGTCAAAGATACTTTGAGCTCACTAAAAAGCATTTCACTATAAAAGGCTATTGATCTAAACTCTGAACTAGAATACAGTTTAGGGAAAGTAGAAGGTCAAAAAATGGGTTTCTTTGTCTATTTGGAGAGAGAGGATGGAAGTTGGAGAAGACGAAGAAATCAAGTATGAGATCAGGCATCAATACTTCCTGTCTCATTTTATGGGGTTATGCTTTGTCTACATCTAATCACTTCGCAGAAGTAAATTGGTCTATTTTTTAGAAAAGAAGAGGGATCCCTTGGAGGTTTGGAATCAAGGCTAACCCTCTTCTATCCACTGAATTTTCCCTTGAAAATGTCATTATTTTAAGACATTGATATACTTTTCTAGATACTTTTGAGCACCTACTAAATCCAGGGTACTTTGCTCATATAATATTCCAGAAATCCAGAAATCATCCCTGAAAAATAGTATTATCAATATTAGATAAACCAATTCCTAAAGGTTAGCTAGCTTACCTAAGATCATAGGAAATGTCTTGGGATAGGCAGTCATCTTAGAGAAAGTTATTAGGATCATTGCAAGAAGAAAAGAATCACATTTATTGCAGATCTAATATGACAGTCATTTTTCATACATAGTCTTGTTTGATTTCCCCAACATTGCTAACAGGTAGGAATTAGCATTGCTAATCTTACATGGCAGGAAAGGTGGCGTAATCTGCCAATGAGCACAATTTTAACTGATAGAACTGAAATTTAAACCCAATTTCATCTGATTTGGAAGAAATCTAGATAGAGACTTTTAGGAAATGATTAAGAGAGTGCCTTCAAGTAGAAAAAGGTGTGAGGAGGATAATGGACCCTACATCATTACTGTCTCCAATTCAGTGAATTTCTCTTGGCTTAACAGAGATAAGAGATAGTTCCATATCTCCAGCATGGGAGTAAAGCTACTGCACATTTTGTTTTTAACAAGTTGTGCTGCTCTGCTTTTAAACACCAGCAAAAAAGACACTTAAATTCAGATCATATATTAATAATATTTTCTCTGTTGCTGAGCAAATAAGAATCTGACATTCACTGTTATTCAGGTTATGCTTTGTCTACATCTAATCAGTCTAATATAGTAGCCACTGGCATGTGTGGCTATTAAAATTAATTTAAACTAAATAAAGTTAAAAACTCAGTTTCTTAAATGCACCAGTCACATTTCACATACTGGAGAGTCAGATGTGGCTAATGGTTACTGTATTGGACATTGCGGGTGCAGAGTCTTTCCATCATTGCAGAAAGATCCATTGGATAACACTGGTTGATATTAAAATCTTACAGAGGGCTATAATGTCTTCTTTGCCAACAGAGTATATAGTATAAATAGCTGTTTTATTAAACAAATGTCATTGAGGTCTCATGTTTTAATCTCCTCTATTCACAGAGGATGATTTTTCAAGGTTAACATCAAGACCTACTGGTAGATGAATGAATTGTGAGAAGGAACCCAAGCAAAAATCATGGATTGAGATACCCATATTCATCTATATTTCATAAAAATCACAATCAATGAGCTATTAAGGCATTAAAAGATGAAAATTGGAGAACTTGCAGAGCTTTGATTTACTTGTTCATTCATTTATTCTTTCAAGTAAATCATTCAACTTCTGCTACTGATACGGGTATTGTAGAATTTATAATAGAATACCCTAAAAGATTTCATAATCGGTGGCAGAGGCAGAAATAGACAACTGTATCTGAAACTCAGTGGGATAACTGCTAGTGGATCATAAGCATTTTGTTCATAGTACAAGTTTTTGTGGGAGCTTGATTCAGGCTTTGTCTAAATAATGGAGGAGAGAAAGGACAGATCTGCTGGAGTGCGTGCTCTTGTGGGGAAATGGTGGTTGTGCTGGTCATCCTTAGCTTGCCACCCCAAATCTGTTCTCCTTCAATTTCTGTCTTATTCTTTGCAAGAAGGGAGGCTGACCTCAATGAATATATTACCTACACCCCTTACTGGCTAGTTTTCAGTTGAGTTTGACTAATAGAACCTACCTATCAGATATCAGAGGTCAGGAGGGGAGAGAACTATGTTATTTTCTTCTGGTTCCATGGCAGGAGCTAGAACTCTCAAAGGTTACAACTCCCAGGTTGTATCTCTTGGCTGGCAATCTCTTGGCTGGGAATTTACAATCTCCTCACCTGTCCTTCAGCTACAGGGCATCTGCTAGCTCTCAGCTCTGGGTGTTTCAACATTGGTTTTTACTTCCTTAACTCTACCCAAATTCTAGAAGGAGTCCCTTCATTAAAGTGTCTCCATTTGAAACATCAGAGTTAAATTCCATGTCCATCTGGGACACTGACTTAATACAGCAAAAGAAGAAAAGAAACTGGTAGCTGAGAGCCAGAAAATGGGGCTTTTGAAGGAAGGCATGTTTGATGAGGCTTTTTAAAAGCTAGATTTAAAAAAAAAAAGTGGGAAACACCTGGGTGGCTCAGTCAGTTAAACATCTGCCTTCAGTTCAGGTCGTGATCCTGGGTCTTGGGATGAGTCCCAAGTCAGGCACCCTGCTCATCAGAGAGTCTACTTCTCCCTCTCCCTTTGCTGCTCTCTCTGCTTGTGTGCTCTCTTTTTCTCTTACTCTCTCCATCTGTCAAATAAATTAAAAAAAAAAATAAAGAGTTGGACTTCACATAGTGTGCTAATGCCTTTGGTGTTAGAGGGATTATTTGAAGAGTTTACAAGATCTGTGTCCTACCTCCCAGCTCCCCACCCTCCATTCCCACTCCTTAGAGATTATCTTAGTGAACAATTTCTGTATGACCTTCTAAAGATTCTGCACTGAATGCTCAAACATATGGTTTGAGCACCCAACCATGCTCAAGCACACTGATGGAAAATAAATTCACCTCCTATCTGTCAGGGAGGAGAATGGTAAACACCATCATAACTTTTCCTCCTTTGAGTACACACTAGAGGTTCTCAAAGGGTGATGCCATGACCAGCAGCAGCAACAGCAGCAGCAGCAACATCTGGGAACTAGTTAAAACTACAAATTCTCAAGCCTTTCTCAGACCTATTGAATCAGAAACTCTGGAGGTGGAGTTCAGAACTCTAGAGTTTTAATAAGCCCTCCTGGTTGCACACTTAAGTTTGAGAATCAGTGAAATACACAGTTCTGAATTCCTGTCTTCCTCACCCATCTGATGGTCATTACTGCTTCACAGAGAGTTGGGTGGTCTTCCTGAACTTAGGCTCTGACACTGTCAATTGCTCAAACAGGCATTCTGTGCCAAAGTGAGTTTTGAAATCATGGTGTTTTGCTTTCCTCTTTAAAAGTGAAAGTTTATGTGATATTTCCTTCTGCCTTGACTTTCTTCATGACTCACACAATTTAGCTTCAGTCTTCTCCAGAAGCCCAAGACCCACTGGTTATCACATCTTACCACATCTTATAATTGTATTCAATCTTCTAGTCCTCTTAATGTATTTCAAGAAATTTTGGCCTAAATTCAACAATCTTTCATATGTTCTCAAACACCTCTCAGAATGATCCTAACAGATACATAGATGTTTCCTGTAGTTCTCATGAGTCAAAGCTGATTTTCATTTCATACTCCAGATGCCTATAGTTCTTCCCTTTACTGTTTTCATGGTACATATTTTTCTATTTCCACCAAAACTCACAGTTATCGGCCATTACAACTTAATATTTGGTAACCTCCCTTTTGCTTTTGTCTAGTAACCTCTTTAATTTATGTTTAGCATTTGACTCATTGCCTTTCTCTCTGTCACTAATTTCTTTCCAGCTTTAGTAACTTCAGGATCCAAATGGATTATTTTTCAAGCTCTTTGGAGCTAGCCCTAGACTTCCTTACTTCTGATTTTCTTTTCCTTTACCCCACTTCAACCACCAACTCCTGTAAGGCCAGACTTAATATTTTCATCCACAGTAACTACATTCAAATAATAAATTATAAGGATGCTCATGAATAGCTCCCATCCTTCTAGAAGGTAATTATGATAGTTCAGAAGTTCAGATAGTTGTTCTAGTCTGCCAATTCTATGGAGGTAAGACTAATGAAGGATATGATTCTTGCCAGAGCCTGGAAGCATGGAAATTAAAGGAGTGTGCAGAGTTGCAAGTGAGGTGCAGCAGGAAACCAGAAAAGAAAATCCACATTGGTCATTGAAATAAATAGGTGCTCTAGAGTAGAAATCAGTGGTTGGGATTAGGAAATCAGTAATCCAAAATGATACAAGCAAAGAGTGATAGATCTGATAGGCATATAGGAAGATTCATAGTAGTAGCAAATAATCATCCAGAGGTTGTTATCTCAGCTGGTTTCCATGGAGGTATGATTTTTTTTCAAGAATCTTGTGTTGAGCAAATGCTATCAGGATTATTCCCAAGATCAAATACAAGCATGTTGTGGGTGCAGAGGAGCTTTCCAATGAAAATATTGGTTGTTACTACTATTCTTGATTAAAATGACCCACCCTGACATTATAGGAAGTACTGATATTGTGGTCCCTCCTTTCTCTTTAAACCCAGCAAATGTTTCTTTCCTTATTTCTTCTGTGGTTAAGAGAATTATGCAGAAGCTAGCTGGGGTTGGTTAATTATTCAAATGTGCTTATTATACAAAAGCAGCATATTTGTTCTGTTCCTATTTGTGCATATATATTTATTTTTTATGAACCTTATTTCCCGTCAGTGAAGACAAGAGAATAGAATTAGCACATCTGTCCCATTTGTTGTGACAAAATATGAACTTAAGATCTGTATACTGATTTAGGGAAGCATATTCCTAGGAGTACATGGTGAGTCTGATGGAATAAAATTTCAGTAATAAATACAGTTGTGGGAATCTGCATTAAAAAAAAAAGCAGTACTAAAACCAAATGACATGAAAGACTGTTATGGAAGCTTTTTAAAGAGAATCTGAACAGAAATAGAGCCATCTCTAGAGAGGTGGAGCATTGGGACAAATCATTTGTGGAAAGGGGTTGGGAAGAATTAGAACAAGGAGGAGGCTTCTCCCTGCCACGTTTCAAATTTGTGAATGCCAGCACTTTGGAGGAGTCATGAGAAAGATGCTGAAGAACACAGAAAGGAGGAGAAAGCTACAAGATGTATGCATTGCTTCGTAGGCAGGATATACACAGAATTCTGTATAGCTGCGGAGATAGTAAGAGAGGAGACATGCCTAAATGTGTTGGAGCTAATTGTATTTGCCAATTACATTTTCTTCTATTGACACTCTCTCACCCAAGTCACAATGCCTAAGGACAGACACTGCTATTGCTTTTTTGAGACACCCAGAGGAGTGTCCAGAGCACATGCTGGGCTTCTTGCCGCCTTATAGGGAATATATCTTCCTTGGAAAGCAGGTCCACTTGCAGCATACCCCAAATTCCTCCTTGTAAGGTATAATTAGGAACAGGAGGGAGGATGCCCTTTGAGATATTTTTCAACATAGATTGATTGTTCCAAAAAAAAAAAAAAAAGATTGATTGTTCCTCGGTGTGACATATGCTAGACCTGAAATATGGATTTAGGTAGGACACAAACATATAGTGTTAATTTTAATATCTGTACATTCATCTTTTGCTTATAGCAACTGATACTGGTCTTCCATTTTCAGTAACCAATATAAATATTGTTATTAAAGACAATATACTTAAATGAATAAAATGAACTACCTATTTAAAAAATAATTACCTATTTAGTATTATTAGGTCAGGCAGCATTATATGCAAAATTTGTGAAGGTAGTTCTCAAATGACTGACATTTGAGAATCACAATAAGAAAACATGCTGGGGCAGAAAGAAGATAGGGCAGAGAATCAAAAGTTATGGGTGCTCACCCTTGCTTATAATACCTGTGCATTTTGGACAAGTGGTTTAATGCATTTTGGACAAGTGGTTTGATCTTACTTAACTTTGTTTTTAAAATATTAACAATAATTCCCAATATAGCTAATTTACAGTATTTTTTGGTGAAGATTCAATGGAATAGTGTATTTGATAGTCTCTAAAAAAAAAAAAAAAAATACCCAGTGTTGCAATGGGGAAGTGTTTTAAAGGCCCTTAAGAGGGCCTCTGCTGAGTCATGGTCTTAAGTGTCTCCTCATCTGAGTAGGACCAGAACCTCTGACTCACTTCTAACAACAGAATATAGATTTCAAAGGTGATAAGATGTTGCTCATTGATGAGGTTTGGTTACAAAGGTTTTAGCAGACTGTTGGCGTTGAAGAAGCAAATAGCCCTATTGTGGACTGCCTATGGAGAAGGCCATGCGGCAGAGAACTGTGGGCAGTATCTAGGACCTAAAGTGGCCTCCAGCTGACAGCCAGTAAGAAACTAGAGCCCTGGGACATACAACCACAAGCAACTTAATTCTGCTAACAACCTCAGTGAGCTTGGAAGTAGATCCTTTCCTTTGAGAATTAACCACCCAGATGAGAACACAATCTGACCAACACTGATACAACGTTATGTGTTCCTAGGAAATTAAAAAAAAAAAATCACTTCTTCAGTTATACTAGCCACATTTCAAGCTCATACAGTACAGATACAGAACATGTTCAACATTATACAAAGTTCTATTGGTCAAGGCTCCTTTGGAGCTCCCTGAAGAAACAAGCTGAGTTTGAGACTTCCCCTAAAATTTAACCCTGGTTTGACTGCTTCCTTTTACCCGTTCCACTTCCCCTGCTCTCTTACTGCTATCTCCTTGGCACATTTCCTTCATAACACTCTTGCAGGCAAGCCCTTGTTTCCACCTAAATTTAGGGAATTCCATCTAACATCCCAGAGAAATCCATCAGAAGAAATTTCAGTTCTTTTTATTTCTCTGTATGCTAAATGCCAAAATCGACTCATTACTACTGATTTTTTAAATCTTCATTCCTTCATGGTATTCCCCCTCAATTGTTCAATATGGAACTACTGGCTACTACATTTGCAGTTTACAAAGCAGTTTCCTCGACATTTTAAAGGACAATATTTAAAATTTTAGCATGTTTGTGCTGATTTATAGCAGGTGACCGATAACAAATCGTTATTGATATCCTTATATTAAGGACTGTAGAATTAAAACACAAAATGGTTTTAATAATTCTAAGACCATATTTCAAACAAGTGGCGCATTTGGAATTCGTGGCTGGCTCTTTTGACCAAGAACTCTGTGCTCCTTCTATACAGTGCACTCACCTTAGAACTCAAGGGATATATACCACATCTAGCATGCGGTGCATGCATCCGTAATGGACAACAAAGTGTATGTTTGTGAAGGGAGACTGTGCACTGGAAATGTAAGCAGTAGTTGGTTTCAAGATGACTATGGTTTTGCATGGTTTCCTTTAAAATACTGATGATTGTTTAGTGCCCTAATGGTTTGTGTCTGCTTCAACCATGGAGTTATTCTGACCAATTTCTCTACCATGCATTCACAAAGTGAACTAAGAGGTCAAATACACTTAATTGTCATCATCGTCTTCCTCCTCCTCCTCACCATGAGCAGCAACAGTATCAGCATCATCCATTTATTGAGCCAGGCAACATGCTAAGATTTGACAGTCACTATTTTATTCAACACTCATAACAAACATAGGAGTTGGTGACATTATTATTATGTCCATTTTGTAAATGAGCAGAATGAGGTGAATATCAAAGATCTATAGTAATGACAGAGGGTATAACTTATTTCCTGCCCATCATGATCCCAATTCAACACAGTTATCTTGGCCAGGCAGGGAATAATGATTCTTAACCAATACTACTTGGTTGGTTAAGTCTGTGTCCTTTTTACCCAATATATTGTCAGTAGCAGTGGAGTAGATTACTAAGAATAATGCCAATGTCTTTTCTTTCAGATTTTCTGACTTATGCTAACTTGGAAAGTAGACATCAACAGATATGGTTCCATTACTTAAAAAACAGGTATCATTTTTTCTTTTTTTGCGTCACTTACAAAGAGCTGTTATTATTGTTTGAAAATAGAGCTAATTAATGCAATACAGCACTGTAAATTAGATCCTCTTTGTCCTAGAAATTGGCCAGACACTGCAGGTTTATCCAAGAGAAAGTTCTTGGGAGAATAATGAGTCTCATTCACTCTTAGCCTAAGCCCCATGTGAGCTAGTGACCCAAGGGTGGATGGCTCAGAGGCCCATTACCAGCCTCCCGAGCAATCTCTTGTGACACGGGTGTTGATGGATCCAGCTTAATGCCACCCAGATATTATCTCTGAATCTTAAGCAAAAGACAAACTGCGGCTACAAGGCAGATATAAAAGTCTCTTGCTGAGATTTGTAGAAAATGTTGTCATTTTAATTAACATTTCCAAACAATAATAATAATTATTTAGTGCTGTAAAGCCAGCCACACACCAAATGCTAAATTTCTGAGTATTTTAAAGCAGAAAAATGCTCTTCTGGGAAATGGAGAGAAAATTTGCTTTTCTGTTTTTAGACTGGGAATATCAGATCAAGGCATTCTTTTTCTCCTTTTAAATAAAAACTGTGTGACTTATTCTAAAATCATTCTTCCTTTGCTAATTTGCCCCCTGACATGTAGCACCTTGGCAAAAATTCTTACAATGGATTAAAACTGTATTTTTAAAAATGAGCTTGAGATCTTGAGCTTTATGGGCTGCTAAAATACAAGGTAATTGGGAGTGCTTTGGAACTTGGAACATGAAGGAATAAAACCAATTTCTGCAAGAGATTAAATGTTCTTTTCATGCAAAAGAATCCCACCACTTCCCTTCATCTGTCTCCCTATCCCCATAGTCTATGAACCACTGATTTATCTCACAGATTGATCCCTTATCCCCTGCTATCTCCCAAACAGAAACAATGCTTAGTCACAGAAGGCAAAGTGCTCTGATCCTTCTAGCCCTTCACAGCTGGTCTCTCTCTTGAACCCGGTTTTTTTTTTTTTTAACCTTTTCTTTTTGTCTGTGTTGCTTGACCCTCCCTGCTCAGCAATAGACCTCAATGCTGTACATCTCCAGGCTGAACCCCACTGAGCCCATAAATGCATTCGGACTCAGGCAGAGCAATTTTAGATTAGCTGATGGGTCAAAATATTAATAACAGCTAACATTTACTCTTCTCTTGACATGTGCCAGGCTGATACTCTGTATTATTCATTTGGTCCTTTTAGCAACCCTATGAAGTACTTACTATTATTATTCTGATTTTACAGAGGAGGGGACTGAGGTACAAATAGGTTAAGCAACTTGCCAAAAGTAAATAACAAATTCAGGATCTGAATCCAGACAGTCTGGCACATTTGAGCCTCTTAACCTCTATGTTCCATTCCCTGTTCCTTAGCCAGAGTCACGTGGATCTAGGCAAGGCTAGAATTTGCCTTGCTCACTCTCCTGCCCAGGTCTTAGCATTGCTTTAATTAAAACCCCTGGGGGGGGGGGGGGACCCTGGGTGGAGCCAACTTTCCCTCAGTGTTTTACTTTGTTCTCTGGCTCTTCATGGGAACTAGGGAGGGGTCTCGCTTTGAGTCCTAAATCTCAGCCACTTGATGGTTCTTTAGAACCTCTTTCTGGTTCTCACCAGTCCTTCAAGCAACGAAAATTCCAGAGACATTCAACTGTCCCTCAGTGGCTGACCTATATCTCCATTTAAACAGATGACATCTTGCCTCTTTGTATTTAATTTGGCAGTATTTCTCTTGAATATTCCACTTTACTTCATTTCTACTACCTTCACGTGCTTATCTGGGCCACCATCTCCTCTCACCAGATGAATGCAATAGATTCCCTGAGTCTCCCAGCATAAACTCCTGGCCTTTGCAACCCATTTTCCCTCCTTAACCAAAGAAATCTATGGACTTTGAAAACCTGGTCATTTTCATGATTAACATCTTTACTCTTGGATAATGGGTACTTATCAAGCCCTAAATCTCTGATGCAGTTTATGAGGCTTTGCCTGACAGGACCTCACCTTTACCATCAGGTGCACTCTCTCCAGATCCCATGCTCTCTCCTACTATAGGATTTTTGCACAAATTCTCTCTGCCTTGGAGCGATCTTCCTATTGTCTCCACACAAATCACAAACTCATCTTTCAGGTCTTTGCTTACAATTTTTTTCCCTAGGGAATTCTCATCGTTCTTACAGATCAGATCAAGCCTCTTTTCATAAACATTTATAGCACTTCCCTTCTGGGCGCTTAATATTAATTGAGCATGTACTGTGTGCCAGATACTTATCAGTTGTAATTTGTTACCATGTGATAGGACCCAATGGTGTTAAGGCCAGATTTGTCTTGTTCACAGCTATGTTCCCAGGTATCTACAGAGCACTATGTTCCCACAGCATGTATTAGATAAGAAATGAATGTATGAACTAATGAGCACATTGCTACATGGAATTTCCAGTTTCTGGCAGATTGGGAAGCTTCCTAAAAGATAGCATTTATTCAGCACCTACTATATGCTAAACCTTGTCAGGGACTTAAGTCCCTCCCTTTTTTTTTTTTTTTTTTTTTTTGGTTTGAAATAGTTCATTTAGAGACAGATATGATACATTAGAGGCACAAACAAATCTGTCCTATAAATAGAGTCTAGAAAAATTCTTTGCAAAACAAGCATTTTCAATGGGGAGAAGCAAACTCAAAACAATGAAACAGTATGCTATTAAAATTCACATTTACAAAGTATGCAGTTAATATGGAAATATATTTGAATTACTACTGCTAAGTGAAAAACACAGGAGATATATATACCCAACACACATCCCAGAAGCGCACATATATCCCAGAAACATCCCAGGCAGGTATGTGAATATGCTAAGAAAAATTCTTTAGTGTAAAGAAAAATCCTTTAGTTTAGAGAAACAGACTAAAGTCTCATACATGAAAAAAACAGATTATACAAAGATGATCATGCTGGTTGATGTATTTTTTTTCCTCTTTCTTCCTATTACCAGGTATTATCTGAACAGTATATAATTAATACTAAACCCTACTTCAGAAACTGAAAAAAAAAAAAAAGCTGTAAATCCCACTTGATATTTTTGCATAGAGCAAATTGAGTCACTTAGCAGATTATCCCTAGGACACTGTATGTGTGTGTGCGCGTGCGTGCTCCTGAGTGGGAACATGTCCGGGTCTTGAGACTTCAAGTCGGCTTACCACCAAGCCAGCTTGAACAAAGCTGCCCCAAACTGTTTTTCATATTACGGTTTATGACCAGAGTCTATTTTGTATCTTGACCTGCTGAAAACTCTATCTCCCACCCCTGCTCCTGAACAAAAGCCCTGGGAATGAGATATTTTATCTCATTTTATATTCACAACAACCTTATAAGGTAGCTTCTGATATTAACCTCATTTTACAGGTAAGAATTTTAACTGATCGACCAAATCGCTATGTATATATCATATAATCTATGTATGTATGTATATATGTACATATACACATGTATATATATGTATACACAAGAGCAAAAAGCTATTTGTGTATTTCCTCTATACATGCATATGCACACACATATATATACATACACACAGGCACACACATGAGACAGAGGGAGAGACAGGAAGAGGGAGAAATAGATATTCACCTACCAAATGTATTACCAGAAATGTAGGTCCTACAAACAGATTTTTTTTCCTTATAATTACAGACCTCTCCATTCCTAGCTCTATTATACTTACACTCATGTACTGTATTCCCAACTTGTACCTTGATTTATGATGCTTCTGATTCTATGGCCAACGTCAGGATTGGGATGAAGATAAGAAAAGAAATATATTCAAAGAGGACTTCGCTCTTTTCTGCTCCAATAGAAAGATCTCTCTTATCCAATTGTTCCCCTTATTCTCTTGCAAATCAGCTACAGGGCAGGGGAGTGACCAATAAGAAGAAATGGAAGAAGGAAACAAAAATGGGCTTTTGTTTTTCTCCTGAGGCAAAAATCCCATTTACTTTCAACAAAGAATTTCCCCTTTGGAGACTCCTCAAGTGACTTCCCACCTCCTCTTTAAGCCCTCTGAGTGAATGTTCTTTGGTGCGCTAGACATTCTCTGTGGGTTTAGCTCATTAAATAATCAAAGTGTGGGTAACATATGCTGTGTGACTGAAGTGAAGAGGGCAGGAATTGGGTATATACTTTGCAAGATATTTCTCTATTGATGAATTCAGGGTTTTATCTGAAAACACTTGGTTCTTATGATTTTTCAATGACAATGAAAAACATTTTCTTTCTATCAGAAGTGAAAACATTCAGAAATTATTTGATAAATACAGCATTTGAAAGAAAAAATATTTATTTTTAGTAAACATTTGCTAATTATGAGAATCGCCAAATGAGAAAACTGCAGACACTGTTTTTTGTTGTGTTATTTTGTCTTTTCTTATTCCCTGGGTTAATTAAGTTTTAAAATCCATAATTTGGAAATTATCAAACTGCAGCATGGATGCTGGAATCCTCCAACATATTTATAAAACACAGGTTTGGTTAATTTGGGAAAGTTAAGCTCAGGCCAGCACATTTTATTATGGCTTCAAGTTTCCTGCTTTGTATTTTTTTTTAATTTAATAAGTTGTTGGGTTTTGGTTCTTCCCCATTGAGAGCCATATTTTCACTTTTGACAACAGCTAACTCAGTCACTGGATAATGCCTTCAAGAATTATCTGACAAGATGCACTGAAATCAGGATGACAGGTAGATGTGTTGTGCAATTAAATTATATCTAACAAAGGACCAGTGGCTTCTCTACATCTAAGAATGATTGGACAACCATGCTTATGTTTGATCATTCATCTCTGCTAAAGTTGGGATGACTGGCTCAACCTGATCAATGTGATATCATATAACTTTTACCATTCTTTAATGACATGCTTTCTAGGGTAGATTCTCAGGTTCTTGACAGATTATATATTTAGCAATCTACAGAATTTCATTCATTAAGGTGTTAGAAGGAATTTTCTTAGTGAAACAAGATACATGCCTGTTAATGTTAGCTATTCGTAGGAAACATCAGTACATGCATTATAATTTTTTAAGCCTCTCAAGGTGATTTGAATATGCAATTTTGTATTTCCCACAATATGCCATTAAGCTGATGTAGGTAGGAAGGAGGATGCCTTTGTTAACACAATCAATTGAAAGATGTATAAAGAGGAGGGACAAAATTAGTTTATACTAATCATGACTCCTTGATAATAGACTTGTCGCCATTGTAGTTAGAGAAAGATTGCTCTTCAAAACCGATTCTTCCAAGATAATAAAAACAACATTTCAAAAGCACATAGAGGAGTTCTTACAAGAAGGTAAAATAATGAATTATTAAAGGTACTGCAGCTTCTTGATAAAAATTTTATGATAACTGTAGAGTGTTCGTCTAACCTTGCCTTTTAGCAACATGGAAACATGAACTCTGCTTATTTCAAGTTGTAAATTGGTTTCCTCTTATTGTCTCATTTAAACAATCTTTTCCAGAATAGACCCAGAGGTGCCAAATGACTCCCGATTGTAAACTACAGGTTTTTTTTTTCTCCTCCAGAATTACTGTACCCATTATATTAACACCTTCCACTTTGTTGTAAAACTCCTTGCATTTACAGAGGTTATTATGCTTCTCCAAAACAATGTGCCAACAGATTATATGCATTACTGAAGAGAAGGAGAATCTGAGTGCTGAGCACAATCTTAACTGGGAAACATCTACAAGTACAGTATTTAGAATGCACCAAAGAGGAAAAACAGAGTAAAATAAAAATTTCATATTGGCATCTGCATCCATTATAGAACTGACAGAGGTATCTGGTGAACATAAGGAATGCTTACACTGGCCTTTTCTGTCTTTGGGTCCCCTAATTGCTTGCTTTCTCTCTATCACAGACACATAGAGAAGATGGGGGAAAAGAAGAACATACTCCCTTTGGGCACTTTTATATGTAGGTACCACAAAGCAAAAGTTTTTGTATCAGTTTTGCATGAGTTAGGATCTTCAGGTATGGTGACTATTGATTGCATGTATGTCTCTTACAGATTATTTATTCTAGAGGAATTGAAGCCTGACATCATAAGAAGGGATAATGCCTCATTACATTGCTAGTAGATACTACTGTCTCTCAGTCTGCCAGCACTCCACCATAAAGCATTACATTGCTAGTAGATACTACTGTCTCTCAGTCTGCCAGCACTCCACCATAAAGCACATAAAGGTGTTGATTAAAATTTGGTCAAGGGCAGCCCGGGTGGCCCAGCGGTTTGGCACTGCCTTCGGCCCAGGGTGTGATCCTGGAGACCCGGGATCGAGCCCCACGTCAGGCTCCCTGCATGGAGCCTACTTCTCCCTCTGCCTGTGTCTCTGCCTCTCTCTCTCTCTCTGTCTCATGAATAAATAAATAAAATCTTTAAAAAAATAGAAAACTTGGTCAAAGCCACCCAACATCCTAGGGACTGTGTTTTATGGAAATAAACAAACTGGAAAGCATTTCACTGAGCAGAGTACTGAAGAAAGCCCAGCTTGCACAGACAGATCACACCATTATCACTTATTATTGAACTTAAGTAAATGCTTTTCCTTTTTTTTTTTTTTTTAAACTTCTTCTATCTTTCTATAGGGACTGAAATTGAGATGATTCCATCTAAAAGTAAATGATTTAAGATAGGTGAACAGCCTAGTATAGTGCCTATCTCAAAAATGATTCTCAATAAGTAATAGTAAATTCACATTGATTTATCTCTGGGGATCTGTTCTGCACTATAGAAGAGTGGCACACTTTAATTTTGCCTCTGTAATTATGCTGATTGGTCAGAATGGCCACTAATTCTTCATTTTTAATATCATGAAATTTTAAGGATCAGGATAATCTGAGATTGTTCACCATGTAGAAAATATGGATATGTTAAAGTAAGCTAGGTAAGCTTATTATTTAGCAGAATTTTCTCAATAGAAACCCATGGTCTTGTAGTAACCATCAGTTGGGTTCTATATGGCCAAGAGATGTATATACGTATATACATTTGCTTAAGGAGATAGATGTTTCATTAGGAATAATTAATCCCATAGTTTGTAATGAAATTCAAAACAGTTGACCTCAGAGGTGGACTGGGTGGCTTAGTTGGTTAAGTGTCTGATTCTTGATTTCTCTCAAGTCATGACCTCATGGTTCTGAGATGGAGTCCCATGTCAGGCTCCGTGCTGGCGTGGAGCCTACTTAAGATTCTCTACCCTTACCCTCTCCCTCTGCCCCTGTTTGTTCACGCTCTCTCTGAAAACAAACAAACAAATAAAAACCAAAAACACAGTTGACCCTATTGTATATACATTGGAATCTAATGGTGGCTCCAAAATTTTCCTTATGAGGAAATGATACATGTTCTCTATGAGCATTCAAACAGGAATCTGTCATGTTTGGTTCTAGGCATTAATTTGAAAGTAACACTCAGGCCCTTTTTCCTGAGAAGGCAATCTCCAAGCACAGTTAGCATGAACTTACATAGTGTTCACTACAGGCATTTTCCAAGTTTTTATATTCATTTTCCTTTACTTATCACACATGAACAATAAGGAGATATTTCCTTCTAAGGAAAAAGGGAAAGATTATTGTTTGTTGAGAAGAACTTAGTGTCTTCAACTTGTATGTCTCAATCTTCCTCTTCAATATAAGAGTTACAGGAAGGAATGCCTGGGATGATCCTGAGTTTGTACATGTTGTTACAGCATGAATTAGTCATGCTTCTTCCTTTTACATTCCAGTCTGAACAATAAATTACATAGTCTCCTGCTTATGGGATCTGTATTTATCTCCAGTTTGCCATGCCCTACCTTCTTCCCATGCTCAGCCTGAAGGTAGCTGCTGCTTTGGTCCACCTGTCTTGCCAGAGCCTTCTTTGCTTTGCCAAATAACCTCTACCCTAATCACACCTCAGGAGTGATACAGAGCAATAAGATGGCCAAAGGCTTTTTTCCAACAGCTTGTGTTGTGGGACAGTCACTTTTTCTTTAGAATCTTAAAAACTATTTAAAAATAGTTTATTTTATTTGATTTCATATTATCTGTGTAAAACCAATAAATACCCCCCATATTGTATCAAGGATATGGAAACTTAATGAGTTTGTGTTCAACAGCATATAAATAATTATGTTTCAGATAAGGGTGGCAACAAATTAGTGGGTAGTGAAATCTATTTAATGGTTCAAAAGAAACATTTAAAAGTAAAATAGAATAGAGAATATTAGAGGATGTTGTACATATAAGGCTATATGTTACTTTGGGAAAGTTTGGTTTTAAGTGTGTGTGTGTGTGTGTGTGTGTGTGTGTGTATGTGTTGTGGGTATGGGAAGGAGAGGTTGCTAGTCTCCAAAATGGTTCCCCATTATCACTGCCTCTTGGTATTCATATCCCCGTATAGTTCCCTCCCATACTCATTCATGGCTGGTTTGTGTCATCAATAGAATATTACAAAGGTAATGGTACATGACTTCTGAGGCTAGGTCATAAAGAACTGTGTATGGTCTCCTATGGATTTGCATTGTTTTCCCTGTGTGAAATCATTGCCATATCATGAGGATGCTCAAGCAGCTGTGTAGAGAAATCCATGTGAGATTGAATGGAGCTTCCTATCAAAAGCTAGAACCAACTTGCCAGCCATGTGAATGGACCAAATTGGAAGTAGATCCTCCAACTGCATTTAAACCTTCAAATGACCACAGCTCCAGCCTACATCTTGACTAAAACATTCTGGGATACCTGATGCCAGAACCACCCTGCTAAGCTGTTCCCAAATACCTGACCCATAGAAATTGTGAGAGATAATGAATATTATTGTTTTAAGCTACTTAGTTTTGAAGTCATTTTTTTATGTGACAGTAGATTACTACATATATTCACATTCAGGGACATGTGCACATGCACACACACATATATATAGAGAGAGGAATTTTAAACCTGTTGTGACATAAAATGTATTTCTTACTACTTATTGTGATAAAAAAGATTTTAAAATACTCATATAGAGGAACAGGAAATCTTATTGCTGATGGGAATGTAAAATGGTACAGCCACTTTGGAAGATAATTTAGCAGTTTCTTACAAAACTAAACATGCTCTTACCATAGACTCCAGCAATTGTATTCCTTGGTATTTATGTGAGGGAACTGACTATGTATATCCACAGAGAAATCTGCATATGGATGTTTATAATATTTTTGTTCACAATTGCCAAAATTGGGAAAGTAACCAAGATATCCTTTAGTAAGTGGATGGATAAACTATGGTACATCTACAAGATGGAATTTTATTCAGCACTGAAAAGAAATAAGATAAAGACATGGTGGACACTTAAATGCATGTTACTAAGTTACATAGTGACAACTATATGACAGGCAAAGCCATGGAGACCAAGAAAAGATTAGTGGCTGACTGTTTAGGAGGGATGGATAGATAAAGCACAAAGGATTTTTAGGATAGTAAGACTACTCTGTATGATACTATAATGGCAGAGATATATCATTATACATTTGTTCAGGTCCACAGAATGTACACTGCCAAGAGTGAAGCTCGAAGCAAACTATGGACTTTGGGTGTTGATGATGCACCACTGCTGTTTCAGCAGTTGTGACAAATGCTCCACTCTGGTGAAAATATTGATAATGAGGGAGGCTGTGCATGGGGCACAGGGAGGGCATATGGGAACTCTCTGTACCTTCCTCTCACATTTTCTGTGAATCTAAAACTACTCTAATACAATAAAATCTTTTAAAAATGCCAGTATATATTAGAAATGAAAAGGAAGAGAGAAAAGAAATATGTGAAGCCCTCCAATGTGCCTTTTGCTGTGCAAAATTAAGATGTTTGTTAAAGATTATACTCTTTATATACTATTTATATTTAACTCTTATAATGTTGTAATTATTATAGACCATTTTTTAAACAATTAGACATTCTTATAAACACCGTTGGACAAATGGAAAGGCTGTATCATTTTATAATTCAAATAATTGGTGTGTAGGGGATGGTTCAGTCAATCCAGTGTCTGCCTTTGGCTCAAGTCATGATCTCAGCGTCCTGGGATCGAGTCCTGCATCAGGCTCCCTGCTCAGTGGGGAATCTGCTTTTCCCTCTCCCTCTGCTCTTCCCCCTGCTTGGGCATACACACACACACTCTCTCTCAAATAAATAAATACAATCTTTAAAAAATAAATAAAACAGCAAAGGATTCCACTTAATTGAACAATGGTGGTTAACATTTAAAAAGATTATGAGAGGGGCACCTGGCTGGCTCAGTCAGAGGAATGTGAGACTTATGACCAAGTGGTCATGAGTTCAAGCCCATGCTTGGTGCAGAGATTACTTAAATAAATTTAAAAAAATATAAGACTAGAAACTAAAAATCCTGAAAGAGAAGGAAGCTGCAGGGAATATAGAAAGCTTTGGTGAAAATACACATAACTGGGAGATAATAGAGAGTTCCTGGATTAGGCAAAAATGATGTTAACACTGTGCAGAGCTTGATACTCTGCCTATATCTCTCATACCCTCTCTCCCTTCCTCTGTCCTACCTATGAACTGCCTTCAGTGGACTCTGAAAACTGTTACCCTCTAACTGGCTGACTCCTGCTGGCAAGAATTATCTCCCACAAAAAAGTCATTAAGTTTCTTCCACAAAAACATTAACCCTGAATATAATTCATTACATTTCTTCACCAACTTCCTCACCATAGAACACAGCAAGACAAAAAAATTTAAATTCAGAGTAAGATAAGGGCTTCGTCAAAGCAACCCCCAAAATACTATTTTCCAAAATTGTGTAATTTCAACAGAGATTCAGATTTGTAAACATTGATATAATATTTTAAAGTGAAACTCAGTAAAAGATAACATTTTTAGGAAACTACACATTGTGAACATAGTCATCCCTCACTGATTGTTTTTAAAATTTTATTTATTTGAGGGCAAGAAAGAGAGAGAGAGAGAAAGAGAGAATGAGTGGGGAGGACAGGGAGATGCAGGAAACCAATGCGGGTCTCCATCCCAGGACTCTGGGATCATGACCTGAGCTGAAGGCAGATGCTTAACTGACTGAGCCACCCAGGCGCCCCTCCTTTTGTGGTTTTAAAATCCTATAGTAATTGGCTGGGTTTGTGGAGGTAAGAAAGCACTGTCAAGTCAGCTTCCATTTCTTCCATTGCCTTTACTCTTAGTAAAGACATCAGTGGACTAGTTCAATACTAGCAAACCATCATCTGGGCCCCAGAGCACTCCACATCTTTTCCCTGACATGGAGAGCTGCCATTTCTGTTTTAGCACAGTGATTCTCAAAGTTGGCTGCACATGAGAAATGTTGATGACTGGGCTCCATGCCCAGAGAATCTAATTCAATGTTATATTTTGCACTGCTATTTTTTAAAAGCCACCCAGGTGATTTTGGTGTATGATCGAGCTTGAGAAACATTGCTGTAGAGTAAGTTATCTGGCAAGTTTGAAAATAACTTTCATGGTAGCTAGCACACAGAGATCTTTCTAAACAAACCATACGTCTAATTGTGTATCTCCACATCCTTAGCTCTTCCCTGGAGGATGAAGTTCAAGTTCAAGTTATTATTTCTCCAGCCTCGCTACCTGATAGCTTGCTCCATTTGATTTATATTCCAGGCATACGGATGGCAGATTCCCAATTATATTCCTGCATATCAAGCTTCCGTGACTTTTCCTCACTGAAAATACTCTTTGTCTTCCTACCCCCTTGTTTCTTATATTTATCCCATCAAATCACATTTCAGAGGTCTCCTTGCTGGAAAACTTTTCATGATGCTTCCTATGGCATACCTGCCTTAGTAACGTTAAACCTTATGCAGTTTTAGAGTTGTATATATATTTTGATGTAATTTATTTACTTCTGCAACTGTCCTAGGTTGTAAGTCCCTTAAAGATAGGAAGATGAAGGGCCTTTTCTCTGTATCCATGCATGAATGTGCACATACATATTTGTGAAATGGGCTATAGTCCCTTTCTCCCAAATTTTATCGTAAAGAAATAAAAAGGCACTTTTCATCAGATCAGTGCCTCCTGCCACCTAAACTCACCATTCTTTGTAGGACACAAATTGAACCCATTGCAAAAATCCAAGGCTTTTCTTTTGCTTTTAACCTACTCACATTCTCTTCATTCACTTCAAAGGTAAGTATCTTAAAATGAACATTGTGTCGGGGACAGAGACAGGGCAAAGGCAACCACATTATCTTGTGTCTAACGAGACTCTCCTCAGTTACAAGAGATAAATGATTTCTATTTATGCTATGGAAAGATTTTCAAAGAATAAGAAAAATTCCAAATATGGTCTAATATAGCTAAGCATTAAAAATACTTTGAAATTCTAAATAAGTATTAGTTACTCTGCTTGGGAATTTTACAATACATAAAGTTTTCCACCACAAAGAACTGCTACTAGACTACATAGATCAACATGATTCTGTTATTGTTTTTGTGTTTCTGTCTTCCCACTCATCTATTTTTTCCTTCCTTCCATCTTCCTTCTTTCTTCTTTCCTTACTTCCCTCTCTTCCTTTTTAATTCCCCTGGTTCTGTTATTCTTTTTTTCTCTAAATATGAAAAACAATCATACATTTTTTACTTATTTATTTCTCACAACACTATGTGCCATGACTGTACTAAGTACCAGTTAAATCAAAGATAAATAAGTCCTAGCCCCTACCCTCAGGGAACTCCAAGTTTCATGAGGCAAACACACCAAAAAAAAAAAAAAAACATCTTCTATGATATGTCTTAAAATAGTTGCATTGCAAAGTACTATAAGAACACAGAAAAGCAAACAGAATGCCTTACAAAGTATAAAATATATTTAAAAGATCAAACCAAAGATTAAGTAAAAACGATTTTGAGCTGCAACCACATACAAACCTCTTGCTAAGCACTGGTTTCTTCACATAAATGAACTCACACAATCCTGATAATTAACTATCCAAGATAAGAGTATGACTGTTACCATTTATTTAGATCTGAAAACTAAATTTCAAAAAAGTTGTACGACTTTTCAAGGGCACACCTCTAGTAACAGAGGAAGTCTTATCTTAGATAGAGTTATAAATATAATTATTATTTGCAGCTTGGAGGTACCCCATGCTACTGGGATAGAAGATAAAGGTGTAAATTGGTAGCTAAATTTATGGAGAGCTAAATCTGTGCTAAGTGCTATTCTAGTTGTTTTTGATATTAACTCATTAATAGCCACATGAGGTAGGCACTGTTGTTACCTATCTGAAAGGTCAGTAAACTGAGCCATGAAGAAATGAAGATCATAAAGTTACTTAGTGGTTACTGGGCATTGGACTCAGCCACTCTTCAGCTGGCAACCCAAGACAGACAACTACAAGCACAAGTCAGGATATAAACTGTGAGTTCTAGGTGCCAATGAGTGGCACAGATGATATGGGCTTTATTTTTTTATAATAAATTTATTTTTTATTGGTGTTCAATTTATCAACATACAGAATAACACCCAGTGCTCATCCCGTCAAGTGGCCCCCTCAGTGCCCACCCATTCACCCCCACCCCCCACCCTCCTCCCCTTCCACCACCCCTAGCTCATTTCCCAGAGTTAGGAGTCTTTATGTTCTGTCTCCCTTTCTGATATTTCCCTCACATTTCTTCTCCCTTCTCTTATATTCCCTTTCACTACTATTTATATTCCCCAAATGAATGAGAACCCATAATGTTTGTCCTTCTCCGATTGACTTACTTCACTCAGCATAATACCCTCCAGTTCCATCCACGTCGAAGCAAATGGTGGGTATTTGTCGTTTCTAATGGCTGAGTAATATTCCATTGTATACATAAACCACATCTTCTTTATCCATTCATCTTTCAATGGATACCAAGGCTTCTTCCACAGTTTGGCTATTGTGGACATTGCTGCTAGAAACATCAGGGTGCAGGTGTCCCAGCGTTTCATTGCATCTGTATCTTTGGGGTAAATCCCCAACAGTGCAATTGCTGGGTCATAGGGAAGGTCTATTTTTTAACTCTTTGAGGAACCTCCACACAGTTTTCCAGAGTGGCTGCACCAGTTCACGTTCCCACCAACAGTGTAAGAGGGTTCCCTTTTCTCCGCATCCTCTCCAACATTTGTGGTTTCCTGCCTTGTTAATTTTCCCCATTCTCACTGGTGTGAGGTGGTATCTCATTGTGGTTTTGATTTGTATTTCCCTGATGGCAAGTGATGCAGAGCATTTTCTCATGTGCATGTTGGCCATGTCTATGTCTTCCTCTGTGAGATTTCTGTTCACGTCTTTTGCCTATTTCATGATTGGATTGTTTGTTTCTTTGGTGTTGAGTTTAAGAAGTTCTTCATAGATCTTAGAAACTAGCCCTTTATCTGATATGTCATTTGCAAATATCTTCTCCCATTCTGTAGGTTGTCTTTTAGTTTTGTTGACTGTATCCTTTGCTGTGCAAAAGCTTCTTATCTTGATGAAGTCCCAATAGTTCATTTTTGCTTTTGTTTCTTTTGCCTTCGTGGATGTATCTTGCAAGAAGTTACTGTGGCTGAGTTCAAAAAGGGTGTTGCCTGTGTTCTCCTCTAGGATTTTGATGGATTCTTGTCTCACATTTAGATCTTTCATCCATTTTGAGTTTATCTTTGTGTATGGTGCAAGAGAGTGGTCTAGTTTCATTCTTCTGCATGTGGCTGTCCAATTTTCCCAGCACCATTTATTGAAGAGACTGTCTTTCTTCCAGTGGATAGTCTTTCCTCCTTTATCGAATATTAGTTGACCATAAAGTTCAGGGTCTGCTTCTGGGTTCTCTATTCTGTTCCATTGATCCACGTGGCTGTTTTTGTGCCAGTGCCACACTGTCTTGATGACCACAGCTTTGTAGTACAACCTGAAATCTGGCATTGTGATGCCCCCAGATATGGTTTTCTTTTTTAAAATTCCCCTGGCTAATTGGGGTCTTTTCTGATTCCACACAAATCTTAAAATAATTTGTTCTAACTCTGAAGAAAGTCCATGGTATTTTGATAGGGATTGCATTAAGCGTGTAAATTGCCCTGGGTAACATTGACATTTTCACAATATTAATTCTGCCAATCCATGAGCATGGAATATTTTTTCATCTCTTTGTGTCTTCCTCAATTTCTTTCAGAAGTGTTCTATAGTTTTTAGTTTTACCTCTTTGGTTAGGTTTATTCCTAGGTATCTTATGCTTTTGGGTGCAATTGTAAATGGGATTGACTCCTTAATTTCTCTTTCTTCAGTCTCATTGTTAGTGTAGAGAAATGCCACTGATTTCTGGGCATTGATTTTGTATCCTGCCACGCTACCAAATTGCTGTTTGAGTTCTGGCAATCTTGGGGTGGAGGCTTTTAGGTTTTCTACGTAGAGTATCATGTCATCGGCGAAGAGGGAGAGTTTGACTTCTTCTTTGCCAATTTGAATGCCTTTAATGTCTTTTTGTTGTCTGATTGCTGAGGCTAGGACTTCCAGTACTATGTTGAATAGCAGTGGTGAGAGTGGACCTGTCTTGTTCCTGATCATAGAGGAAAGGCTCCCAGTGCTTCCCCATTGAGAATGATATTTGCTGTGGGCTTTTCGTAGATGGCTTTTAAGATGTCAAGGAAAGTTCCCTCTATCCCTACACTCTGAAGAGTTTTGATCAGGAATGGATGCTGTATTTTGTCAAATGCTTTCTCTGCATCTAATGAGAGTATCATATGGTTCTTGGTTTTCCTCTTGTTGATATGATGAATCACATTGATTGTTTTATGAGTGTTGAACCAGCCTTGTGTCCCGGGGATAAATCCTACTTGGTCATGGTGAATAATTTTCTTAATGTGTTGTTGGACCCTATTGGCTAGTATCTTGTTGAGAATTTTTGCATCCATGTTCATCAGGGATATTGGTCTGTAATTCTCCTTTTTGGTGGGGTCTTTGTCTGCTTTTGGAATTAAGGTGATGCTGGCCTCATAGAAAGAATTTGGAAGTACTCCATCTCTTTCTATCTTTCCAAACAGCTTTAGTAGAATAGGTATGATTTCTTCTTTAAACATTTGATAGAATTCCCTTGGGAAGCCATATGGCCCTGGACTTTTGTGTCTTGGGAGGTTTTTGATGACTGCTTCAATTTCCTCCCTGGTTATTGGCCTATTCAGGTTTTCTATTTATTCTAGTTCCAGTTTTGGTAGTTTGTGGCTTTCCAGGAATGCGTCCATTTCTTCTAGATTGCCTAATTTATTGGCGTATAGCTGTTCATAAGATGTTTTTAAAATCGTTTGTATTTCCTTGGTGTTGGTAGTGATCTCTCCTTTCTCATTCATGATTTTATTAATTTGAGTCTTCTCTCTCCTCTTTTTAATAAGGCTGGCTAATGGGTTATCTATCTTATTAATTCTTCCAAAGAACAAACTCCTGGTTTTGTTGATCTGTTCCACAGTTCTTCTCGTCTCAATTTCATTGAATTCTGCTCGAATCTTTATTAACTCTCTTCTTCTGCTGGGTGTCGGATCTATTTGCTGTTTTTTATCTAGCTCCTTTATGCGTAAGGTTAGCTTTTGTATTTGAGTTCTTTCCAGTTTTTGAATGGATGCTTGTATTGCGATGTATTTCCTCCTTAGGACTGCTTTTGCTGCATTCCAAAGATTTTGAATGGTTGTATCTTCATTCTCATTAGTTTCCATGAATCTTTTTAATTCTTCCTTAATATCCTGGTTGACCCTCTCATCTTTTAGCAGGATGATCCTTAACGTCCACATGTTTGAGGTCCTTCCAAACTTCTTGTTGTGATTTAGTTCTAATTTCAAGGCATTATGGTCTGAGAATATGCAGGGGATGATCCCAATCTTTTGGTATTGGTTCAGACCCGATCTGTGACCCAGTATGTGGTCTATTCTGGAGAAAGTTCCATGTGCACTTGAGAAGAATGTGTATTCAGTTGAGTTTGGATGTAACGTTCTGTAGATATCTGTGAAATCCATCTGGTCCAGTGTATCATTTAAAGCTCTCATTTCTTTGGAGATGTTGTGCTTAGAAGACCTATCGAGTATCGAAAGAGCTAGATTGAAGTCACCAAGTATAAATGTATTATTATCTAAGTATGTCTTAACTTTGGTTATTAATTGATTGATATATTTGGCAGCTCCCACATTCAGGGCACATATATTGAGGATTGTTAAGTCCTCTTGTTGGATAGATCCTTTAAGTATGATCTAGTGTCCCTCTTCATCTCTCACTACAGTCTTCGGGGTAAATTTTAGTTTATCTGATATAAGGATGGCTACCCCTGCTTTCTTTTGAGGACCATTTGAATGGTAAATGGTTCTCCAACCTTTTATTTTCAGGCTGTAGGTGTCCTTCTGTCTAAAATGAGTCTCTTGTAGACAGCAAATAGATAGGTCCTGCTTTTTTATCCAATCTGAAACCCTGCGCCTTTTGATGGGGTCATTAAGCCCGTTCATATTCAGAGTTGCTATTTACAGATATGAGTTTAGTGTCATCATAATATCTTTTCAGTCCTTGTTTTTGTGGACTGTTCCACTGAACTTCTTCTTAAAGGGGAATTTTAAGAGTCCCCCTTAAAATTTCTTGCCGAGCTGATTTGGAGGTCACATATTCTTTCAGTTCCTGCCTGTCTGGGAAGCTCTTTATCTCTCCTTCCATTTTGAATGAGAGCCTTGCTGGATAAAGTATTCTTGGTTGCATGTTCTTCTCATTTCGGACCCTGAATATATCCTGCCAGCCCTTTCTGGCCTGCCAGGTCTCTGTGGAGAGGTCTGCTGTTACCCTAATACTCCTCCCCATAAAAGTCAGGGATTTCTTGTCTCTTGCTGCTTTAAGGATCTTCTCTTTATCTTTGGAATTTGCAAGCTTCACTATTAAATGTCGAGGTGTTGAATGGTTTTTATTGATTTTAGGGGGGATCTCTCTATTTCCTGGATCTGAATGCCTGTTTCCCTTCCCAGATTAGGAAAGTTTTCAGCTAGGATTTGTTCAAATACATATTCTGGCCCTCTGGCCCTTTCGGCGCCCTCGGGAACCCCAATTAAACGTAGGTTTCTCTTCCTCAGGCTGTCGTTTATTTCCCTTATACTATCTTCATGGTCTTTTAATTGTTTGTCTCTTTTTTTCCTCAGTTTCCCTCTTTGCCATCAACTTGTCTTCTATGTCCTCACTTGTTCTTCCACCTCATTAACCCTCATCGTTAGGACTTCTAGTTTGGATTGCATCTCATTCAATTGATTTTTAATTTCTGACTGATTAGATCTGAATTCTGCAGTCATGAAGTCTCTTGAGTCCTTTATGCTTTTTTCTAGAGCCACCAGTAGCTTTATAATAGTGCTTCTGAATTGGCTTTCTGACGTTGAATTGTAATCCAGATTTTGTAACTCTGTGGGAGAGAGGACTGTTTCTGATTCTTTCCTTTGAGGTGAGGTTTTCCTTCTAGTCATTTTGTTCAGTGCAGAGTGGCCAAAAACAAGTTGTATTGGGAAAAGGAGAAAAAGAGAGGAGAGAAGAAAAGAGAAAAAGAAAAAAGAAAAAAGGAAGAAAAAAAAAGAAAAAAAAAGGAAGAAAAAGAGAAAGAAAAAGAAAGAAAGGGAAAAAAGGGTGAGGGAAGCAAACAGAAATCAAAAAGCAAAAAAGCAAAAAAAAAAAACAAAAAAACAAAAAAAAAAAAACCAAAACAAACAAACAAAAAAACACAGGGGAGTATCTTCTGTTTCTGTATACTTTAAGTCCCTTGACTTGGGACAAGTCCCTGGAACTTGTGTGTCTAGCTGGTCTTCTGGGGGAGGGGCCTGTTGTGCTGATTTTCAGGTGTTAGCACTTGGGGGAGCTGCTCTGCCCCTGCCTGCTGCAGGGCTCAGCGGGGGTTGTTTACCCCGTGAGGTCTCAGGAGGAACAACCACAGTGCCGGGGCCAGCTCTGGAGCCCGGGAGTCAGCCCCCGCAGTAACTCCAGAGCTCTCCGTCTGCAGGGCCTGGAGGCTCCGGGGCGGGGCCGCTGATGTGCTCAGCTCGGGGCAGGAGCGTCCTCGCTGTCCTGGGCCCTCCCGGCCTCTGCCTGTCCCGGGGGGAGGCCGGATCCTGGGCTGTGTCCCGGCGCCCTGTGCTCCGGGGCCTGCGCTGTTGGATTCGCGCTCCCGCCCCGCAGCCCCCTCCGCGGAGCCGCCGCCCGAGCCCCTCCGAGCTGCTCCCGGTGCGTGGCGCACTCTCCCGGGGCGCAGGTGTCTGTTAGTGTCCCGGGAGCCCGAGGGCATCCCCGCCCTCCTGGGTCCTGCTCCAACTCCCTGCGAGGCCTTTCCGCCCGGGAAGGTTGGTGCAGCTCCTGCTCCTCCGGGACGGGGCTCTCCTGTCCTGGGGACACTCGCCCCGGCCTCAGCCCGGCTCCTCGCGGGGCCCCTCCCCCTCGGAGGCCTTTTGTTTATTTCTTTTTCCCCGTCTTCCTACCTTGATGGAAGCGCGAACTCTTCTCACTGTAGCATTCCAGCTGGTCTCTCTTTACATCTCAGGCCGAGGGATCCCTGGGTGGCGCAGTGGTTTGGCGCCTGCCTTTGGCCCAGGGCGCGATCCTGGAGACCCGGGATCGAATCCCACGTCGGGCTGCCGGTGCATGGAGCCTGCTTCTCCCTCTGCCTGTGTCTCTGCCTCTCTCTGTGACTATCATAAATAAATAAAAATTAAAAATAAATAAATCTCAGGCCGAATTCGTAGATTTTCAGGATGATTTGAAGGTTATCTAGGTAATTTGGTGGGGACAGGTGATTTGGGGACCCTACTCTTCTGCCATCTTGCCCCTCCTCCTGTGCTCGATATGGGCTTTAAATAAAAAGTTATCCTTGGAAGCAAGAGCTCTTCCTGCTTTTACTAGTCTGACCTGCCAAGGTAGTAGAGCATGGTGTGAGGCAAGTTGCATGGGCTCTGAAATCAGCACAGGGTTTCAATCCTGCCTTTGTTCATGCTTGTGTGATCTTGGGCAGATTACTTAAATTGCAAAGCCTCAAATTCCTCATCTCTCATTTAATAAGGAGACTGATAAACATTCCAACCGATTGATAGGAGGGCCAATTGGATCCTTTGTTAAAAAGTGCCCAACACATACTAAATGCTCAGTAAATGTCTCCCCTGCCCTCAGTCATGCTTTGTCTGACCCCAAAAATTTACTGGTGTTTTAAATAATAAAGGTAAGAATAAAGCATTGCTTTGGCAAGATTCTAAACCTCTTAAATCCCCTTAAATCTCCATAGCAGTTTTATCTTTCAGCCAAATTCAGCATTTAAGTTATTTCTCTAAGAAAAATGCCCTATGTTTTTAACTTTATAATACTCCAGAATTTAAGCCACCTACCACTGTTGTCAATGAGTCTACTGACATCATATCATAGAGCCTTTTACTTCAGAGCCATTATTTCAGTACATGTGGCTGGAGTAGATGCCTCTACTCCATTGTATCAAAAGCTCAGAAAGAAGGCTTCACTTCCTTAGCTCTCAATCCCATCTAAGTTCAAAGAAAGAAAGAAAGAAAGAAAGAGAGAGAGAGAGAGAGAGAGAGAGAGAAAGAAAGAAAGAGAAAGAAAGAAAGAAAGAAAGAAAGAAAGAAAGAAAGAAAGAAAGAAAGAAAGAAAGAAAGAAAGAAAGAAAGAAAGAAAGAAAGAAAAAAACCCTTCTAAGCAGGAGCTGAGGGAGATGGGGTGGCAGAGAGAATTTTAATGAAAGAAATTGATTTAGGAATATAAATCAGCTGACGATTTAGCTTCTTGTAAGGGGGTAATTTTTGGCACCTGAGGCATCTGCCATGGACTCACACCTGTGCTATCTCTTGCTTTATTTCTGTCTCTAAACTTCTAAGCTATGTTTTATTTCTTTCCTGCAGCTTGTCTTGTGGCATATCCTTAAATGGCATCAAGGTTTTCTCATAGGTGTGTACTGTAGCCCATCACTGCCTTGGGAACCAGCAAACCAAGAAGCAAAGGATAGTAATGAGTCTTTACATAACACTGCACTATTTGCTGTTCCCAACAGCTCTGTTCCTTGCTAAGGCAATGTGGGGACCAATTACCACTACCCATATAAAGTCTGACTGCCTTAATCATTCTTGGAAAAACAATTTCAGTACACTCATTAGAGCCAAAAGAGTTCCCCGTTCTCCAAAGGGATTTCTGAAATGGGAACACTGAAGTAGAATCTGACAGAGCAGAAAAGCAGAGGGAGTTCAGAGAGATGAGAAAGCAAACAGAAGAGTTTTGTTTCGGTTGTGTCTTTGGATATGAAATAAGCCCCATTTTGATTCAGGTGTTTTGGGGTTTTTTTGACCATTGATAGAGATAGCCACTTGAAAATACTGAGATTTCTTCCTATGTGTGTAATAAAATGATAAATTAATAGCCCAGCTCTTTTTTTTTAAATATTTTATTTATTTATTCATTAGAGTCACAGAGAGAGGCAGAGCCACTGACAGAGGGAGAAGCAGGCTCCTTGCAGGGAGCCCATTGTGGGACTTGATCCCGGGACCAGAATCATGCCCTGAGCCAAAGGTAGACGCTCAACTGCTGATGCATCCAGGTGTACCAAGCCCAGATCTTTGAATAGAGATGCCAAAGTCAGAATGATCTTCTTTTGTGATTATCCTTTGAGAGCTATGGGGACAGGATGAGAGAATCTTCTACTGCTGTCCATGTTAGGGCAGCATGGATGAGGCCAGAGAACGCCTGACTTCAAGGACCAGGTGGGTCTGGGAAGATTCCTAACAGATTATGGAGAAAAGCATGCTCACCCACCCTGTATTACTGCCGGTATGGGTAGTGGGCATGGGGCTTCTACATCCAGAGGCATATGCCTGACACCCAGTCCCACCAAGCAAACAGTGAGGGGAAAAAACAGTGACCTTTTGATTTAAAGAAAGGCAAGTTCCAGACTCAGTGTATTCATACTGCCAGATTTTGCCCTAACTTAGCCACTCTGGCACCCCTGCCATATCTTGGAAAAATGTTGTGCATGTTTGTATGCATGCACTTAAAAAGTAGACTCACTAAAGACACATACGATGGGGACATCCAGACCGAGGCATAGAACACTCTAATCTTATGTTTAGCACAGCACTGAAGAGGAAGGACCTCTTTCCTGCTCCCCTACCCTTCTTGACTGTCATGCATCCACATACAAGGGAACCTTTACTAGGCCAGAGAAGGAAATCAAACACTTTGGGCAACCCCATCTAACAAGTACTGTATCGGTTGCCATGCGGCAGTTATACAGGTGGCAACAAAGAACACATGATTTGGTGAGTTTGGAGCATTAAGTTTTCTTTTCTTTCTTTCTTTGAGGAACTAGGACTTAGGAGTTATCTCTCTAGGGTTCATGGACTCATCTTAGGACCAGGGCGACTGAAGGAAGGAAAAACAGCATTCCTATAAATAGCCTAATGGAGTCATGGTGTAATTTAACCTGAACACTAAAAAAAAAAACATGATCCTATTTTGTATCCCTCACTGGGGATTTTCACCTGTTGTTTCTCAATATAAACATCTTTAAGAACTTGAGGAGACTTTGAAGGGAAGAATGCCAAGACGAAGGGAAAGGAAATAACACTTATTGAGCATATTCTATGTCTTAGGTACTCGTAAGCTTTCTAGATATGTTAGTTTACTCAATACTAGCAAAATTCCGTAAGATTTATGGTTGGGTCCTATTAATGAACAAAGAGTTAAGGCACAGGAGATGCTAAGTAATTTGCCTTAAGTCACGTGATTGCTGGAAGGCAGATGTAGATTTGGGAAGTGAACTAGCTCCAGAGCAGCGCCTTCTCTTTAAAGGTGGGCAAAATGAGCTGGAAGAAGAAGGGAAAGGGATGCAAAACCAAAACTAGACTTCTGATTTTCTCACTCCCAGCAAGTGCTCTTTCTAGCCCAGTCTCCCCTAACACTGTTCAATGCTTAGAAAAACTGTAAGTAGGCAAGTAAGGAAGAGAAATAAGGAAGGGAAAAAGTTGAGAAAATTGTACTTGCCACAAGTATTCAAGATTATGACTCCTCCTTTCTCCCCTCTATGTGGTTACATAACTTAAGCAAAAGAACTTCAAGAATTTTCAGTCACCACCGTAATGTCCCTGGTAATGTTTTTATGTAGCTTTTATTTTTCCCATGCATTGCTTTTATCACCTGCTGGGTATTATTAGATTTTACACACTATTTGACATGAAACTTGGCCCCTGATGAAACGATGCTATTTTGGATTCTCGTGAAAGCCTACAAGACTGGAAATAGATTTATTATGCCATTTCTCCTTACCTTACTTGAAGAAATCTGCATGAATACACTAACTTTGCTCTTGAGACTGGAGATTTTTTTAAGGGATACATAGATAATAAAAGATAATGCCATTTTATCTTTCCATTTTTTAGCATATGGAAGCATACATGAGCAAAGAGTGCTTTAAGAGGACAAAGACTTGAAATGATTGTTTCTTAATGAATCGATTCATTTAGTAACTGGTAATATTTTTCCTTATGGACAATTCAAATCACATAACACCTTGTTTTCTCTTTATGTTTGTAATTAGGGAAGCCTGAGATCAATTTGCAGTCTTCTTAGATAAATGTAGTAATCTAATGACCTGAATTCTTTATTACTATTTGTTCCTCTGGTCCTAACTTACATATTTTACCTTTACTTTCTCATCATCTGTTTTAAAAAATATTTTTGTTATTTTTTATAATTAATTACAGTTACTTTCCTTGTTTCAAATCCTTTCAGAAAAATGGAAGGATATAGGTAGAGAATTAGCAAGCAAGCAAGCAAGCTACACTTACTCAATGGCATCGTGTCAATAAGAGACAGTTTCTTTTTTTACAGTTTAAAATGAGAAATTTCTTAAAGGGATTTAAAATTTCATCCTGTTTGGCATGGCTCCTAATACCTATAAAGCACTGCCTGCTTTCTATTTTGAAACCAGAATGATAAATTGGGTTAGGTTGGTGGAATTGAGCAGCAATGCATGTGTGATATGTTGCTGTCATGTTCACAGAATATAAATTTTACATTGTGGTTGAAACTAACATATGCACTCTAATGCAGAAATGGCTATTCAGTTTGACTATTTCACTCTATATGCTGATCAGTTTTCTTATGTTTTTCATTTTATTAGTGGTTTGATCACCTTGATTTGAGTTTTTATTTTTTTTGAAATGGTTATTAAAAGATATTTGAAACATTTTGCAATGACTTTCTTAGGTAGTCTAACAAATGTTGTTAAGCAACTATTAAAATTAGCTCATAAAATCTGAATTGTATAGAATAATCTACAAAATAAAATCCTACTAATTTAGGAGCTCAGTTATCAGAATCACTTAAGAGTTGTTTTAGCTCTTTCATTACTATTCTTTCAAAATACAGTCTGAAGACAAATCCTAAGAGAAGAAATATGTCAGATTTGGAAGGTCTTACAATATTTTCAAGATATTCATCTGACTGTGGCTCTTACAATAAAATATACCCAATTCTAACTTCATCCTTTCTAATATTAAGCAAAAAGTTGTAAGACATAACTCTAGCCTCATTTATAATTATACCATCTAAAAGGAACCCTAGTGCTAGTGCTAATCTTATTTAAAACCCTAATATTAATGCTAAGCCTCGTTAAAGCCTCTCATACTAGATTAACATTTACTCTCAAGATAAAGCTAAATCCTAACCTTCTCTTAACTCTATCCTTAATACTAGCATCAACACAAAACCCAGAAAAGAAGTAAATTTCAACTCACATACATTCAGACTGGTGGTGTTTTCTCTGGGTCACTTCTTTGGAGAATAATTTCAAGGCTCAGGAGGAAAGAGTTCTGAAATGCATTAGCAATGTCTGCCTTAATCTATGAGGCAGGAATTGCTACATGGATACCAAGCATTTGCCATCCCTGGTAATACTAACTCTTGCCCTGGTCTGGCCTTAGCTCCCTGAAGGAGGGATGGCCAGATTTGTGTGGCAGATCATAAGTGACAAAAAAAGAGTTTCCTGCTTTTATCTTAATTATAATTAACAGATAGGACTTGAGTTCCTCACTAAGGGTTTTTTTTTTTTTTTTTTTTTTTCCTAGAGGGGACTGTAGGAATCCTTTAAGGAGGAAGATAATAGATTTTTTTTTTTTTAATTTTGAGGAAGATAGATTAAAATTTTTCTTTTATTTTACAGTTTGTCAGAATGAGTCATTCATTCCCTAAAAATGAAATAATTCCAAAAAAGAGTTGAAATTTAAAAGCTCAATACTATATTCTAATTAGAAAGTGACCAATTTTCAAAGAGGCCACCTAATGATCATTCTGCTACCGAGGGAATAAATTGTCCCATTTCTCTAGGACTTTTATTTAATATATCCAGCGTGCTTAATCTCTGCCAATTGTTAATTTGACACAATCGATGGTATATTTCACAATACATAAGGATCATTCTTATAGGGCAATGTTTCTCAGCACATGGGGCAAGATCTTCAAATAATGGTTGGGAAAATTATTTTCTTAATTGGTTTTATTGAAAATTTTGAGCATAGACAAAACTTGAAAGAATAGAATGATGAACTCCCAGATACTTCTGACCAGCTTCAACAATTATCAACCTACGGCTAATCTTGTTTAACCAATTACATACCTCTCTATGGATTTTGACTCAAATTTTAGACATAATTTTATGTTATTTGGACATCTCTCTGCAACTTAATGACTTGATTTTTTAAATCAGCCTTGAGATATATTCAAATACCATAAATTCACTAATTTAAAATGTACAATTTAGTGCTTTTTAATGTGTTTGCTGGGTTGTTCTAGAATCACCACAATAATTTTAGAATATTTTCATTACTCCCAAAAGAAACTCAAGACATGGGACACCTGGGTGGCTCAGTGGTTGAGTGTCTGCCTTCCGCTCAGGTTGTGATCCCAGAGTCCTGGGATCAAGTCTTGCATCAGACTCCCCACAGGGAGCCTGCTTCTCCCTTGCCTGTGTTTTTGTCTTTCCCTCTGTGTCTGTCATGAATAGATAAATGAAATCTTTAAAAAAGAAAAAAGAAACCCAAGACATCTTGTCATTCCTCATTTTACTTCTACCCTCCAGTCCAAGTCAACCACTCATCTAATACTTTTCAGTATAGACTTATCTATTCTGGACATTATATATCAAAGGAATCATAATATTTTATCTTTGTGTTACTTTAACTTAGCATAGTATTTTCAAGACTCATCAGTGTTGTATCAAGTATTAGTATTTCCTTTTTTAAAAATCAAATAATATTTCATTGTTTGGATAGATCACATGTGGTTTACTCAATCATCATTTGATGGACATTTGGGTTGTTTGCATTTTTTGGTTATTAGAAATAATACTGTGACTGTTCATGTATGGATTTTTGTGTGGACTGATATTTTCATTTTTCTTGGATGTATAATTTAGAGTAAAATTAATAAGTAATATGACAATGGTGTTTAAAAAATGTTTAAGGGGCATCTGGATGGTTCAGTTGGTTAAGCATCTGCCTTCAGCCCAAGACATGATCCCAGGGTCCTGGGATGGAGTCTTGTGTGATGCTTCCTGCTCAGCAGGGGGTCTGCTTCTCCCTCTCCCTTTGCCCCCTCCTACTCCAGCTCATGTTCTCTCGCTCTCTGTCTCAAATCAATAGATAAAATCTTTTTTTTTTTTAAAGTTTAAAAACTTTTTGAGGAACTTATCAAACTCCTTCCAAACTGGCTGCACCATTTTACTTCCTCACCAGCAATATATTTAAGTTCCAATTTCTCTATATGTTCACCAACACTAATAAGTGTTTTTTTATTTTTTATTATAACTGTCCTAGTAAGTGTGAATTACTGTGGTTTTTGTTTACATTCCCAAGTGATTAATGACCTTGAGCATCTTTTCAAACATTCATTGGTCTTTGTATATCTTCCTTGAAGAAATGTCTATGCTATTCTTTGCTCATTTTAAAATTCAATCACTTGTCTTTATATTATTGAAGTATAAGAGTGATTTACATATTCTGGATACAATTTGCTTACTGGATATGATTTGCAAATATTTTATCTTATTCTTTGGGTAGGATTTTCACTGTTCGGATGCTATTGTTTATGAACAGGTGCTTGGGTTTTGTTTTTTTTTTTTTTAATTTTAAAGAAGTCTGTCTATGTATACTTTTGTTACTTACGTTTTTGGTGACATATCTACCTAACCATTTCTAAATCCAAGGTAAAGATTATTTTGTTTTCCTAAAGATTTTATTTATTTGACAGAGAGTGAGAGAGCGAGAGAGAGAGCACAAGCAATGTGTGTGTGGCGGAGAGGGATAAGCAGAGAGAAAGGGAGAAGCAAGCTTTCCACTGGGTAGAGAGCCTGATGTGGAGCTCAATCCTGGGATCAATACCTGAGTTGAAGGCAGACACGTAACTGACTAAGCCACCCAGGTGCCCCAAGGTAAAAATTATTGACCCTATGTTTTCTTAGAAGAGTTTTACAGGTGAGATACTCATTCTCTACTGAATTTTTTTTTGATATCCTTATCAAAACTAATTGACCATAGATGTAAAGGTTTATTTCTGGACCTTAACTTTTCAGTTCATTGATCTGTATATCTCTCTTTATGATTGAACCACACTGTCTTGATTAGAGTAGCTTTGTAGTAATTTTTGAAATCAGAATGTATGAGTCCTTTATTATAATTTTTTGAGCATTGTTTGGCTATTCTGAGTCCTTTATTTTCCATAAAAACTTTAGAATCAGGTTTATAATTTCTAAAAAAAAGTGGGGGGAGAAAGAAAACAAAAAAAAGAAGGAAAAGAAAAGAAAAGAAAGAAAAGAAAAAAGAAAAGAAAGGTAGCTGGTATTTTAATGGGCATGTTGAATTTATAGATGATTTGGGGAGTACTGCCAACTCAACAATATTAAGTTTTCCATTTAATGACATAGAATATTATTCCACTTATTTAGCTCTTCTTTAATTTCTTTCAATAATGGTTTGTAGTTTACTTTTTACAAATCTTGTACTGCATTTGTTAAACTTATTAGTAAGTACTATTTATTGATGCCCTAAAAATAAAATAGTTTTCTGTATTCCATTTTCAGATTGTCTTTGTTAATATGTAGAAATGCAATTGACTTTGCAATATTGGTTTTATATCCTGCAACCCAGCTGAAGTCAAATCTTTTTGGTGGATTCCTTATGATCTTCTATTATTTGTTCCTTTCTTTCCAATATAGATGCTTTCTATTTTTCTTGCCTGCTTGGCTTTTCTAGAACCACTAGTACAATATTGTATAAAAGTAGCAAGATCATTCATCGTCATCTTGTTCCTGATCTTAGCAGGAGAGCATCAAGTTCTTATTCACTATAATCTTAGCTATTGGTTTTTTATAGATGCTCTTACCAGGTTGCAAAAGTTAACTCCCAATCTTAAAACTAAGATTGCTGAGTGCTTTTATTATTATGAAATAATGTTGAATGTTGTTAAGTGCTTTGATAAAAATCAGATTAGGTCCTGCATTCTATTAATAGGGTATATTACATTAATTGATTTTCAGATATTAAATCAACCTTGAATTTCTGGGTTAAGTCCCACTTGCTCATGGTATTTTTGTAAGGTAGCTGATCATTTCCCCTTTTCCATTCCTAATTTTGATTCCCTCCCCCTCCTTTTTTGCTACCAGTGTGTCAATTTTGTTGATATTTTCAAAGGACAAACCTCTGGTTTTGTTGATCTTTTTCAATTTTTCTATTTCATGTATTTTTGTTTTGTTATTTTTTTCTGCTTATTTCAGGTTTACTTTTCTCTTGATTTTTTGGCTTCTTCTTCTTCTTCTTCTTCTTCTTCTTCTTCTTCTTCTGGATAGAAGTTAACCATAGTTACTTGCAGCTACTCATTCCCCCTCTAACACTGCTTTAGCCACATTCCATATATTTTGTTCTGATGCTTCAGTCTTTGAATAATGAAAGATAGGAAAAGAAAATAACCCAGCAGACAAAGTAGTCAATCTCACTCTTCCACACATCAAAGGCTTTGACACACAGTGATACCATACAATATGTTTTAGAAACCAGAGTGACTGAAAAACTGAGCTATGGTTGCATTTGCTTGAGAACTGGGGCCATCAAGAAGCTCATGTCCTTATGTTTGTTTTCCTTCTTTGACTTCCCTTTATCCCTACTCTTGCTACACTAGTTCCCTCTGATAAAATATTATCCTGCAAATGTTTCCTCAGATTGCATTCTAGGAGACCCCAGGCTAAGAGAGCATAATTAATGCATCTGCTAACAGTCCTTAAGTGTTGTGGCCATTATCTGTGTGAGAAATTGGAATATTATCTTAGATTTCCAAATTTGATTTAACATCCAAATCCAATCAGAAACATAGGAATATTTATTCTGCCATCTTACTATAGCTGATATCCGTGTTCTCCTCTACATTCCTACAAATTCTACATCAGCTTACTTTTCTCTCTTGTTTCATTCTTTTTTTTTTTTCTTTTTAATTAAGTAAGCTCTGTCCCCAATGTGGGCCTTGAACTCATGAACCCAAGATCAAAAGTCACATGCTCTACCAACTGAACCAGCTAGGTAACTCTCTTTTGTTTTATCTTAACTGGGCAGTTGTATTACTTTTCTAATCAGGGTCCTGCCTCTAGTTCTATCCTGTTCAAACTTTGCTAAAATTATCTTTCAAAAAAAAAAATTTAATGACTGAGACAGATGATGAGCATTAGGCATACTCTGATTATTTGTCTTCCTTTTCCTCTTATATCCTTTTTCACACTTTGTTTTTTTTGTTTTTTGTTTTTTTTATTTTTTTTTTTTTGTTTTTTTGCAAGTGCGATTCTGAATGCGAGTTCGAGTGCGAGTGGGAGTGCGAGTGTGAGTGTGAGTGCGAATGCCTGTGCGATTTTGAGTGCGAGTGCGAGTTCGAGTGCGTTGTGAGTGCGAGTGCGAGTGCGAGTGTGAGTGTGAGTGCCAGTGCCTGTGCGAGTGTGAGGGTGAGTGTGAGTGCGAGCGTGAGTGTGATTGCGAGTGTGAGTGCGAGTGAGTGCGAGTGCAATTTTTTTTATTTTTATTTTTTTGTTTTTTTGTTTTTTTTTCTTTTCTCTGTTTTTTTTTGCGAGTGTGATTTTGAGTGCGAGTGCGAGTTCGAGTGCGAGCGTGAGTGCGAGTGTAGGTGTGAGTGAGAGAGCAATTTTTTTTATTTTTTTATTTTTTTGTTTTTTTTTTGTTTTTTTTTTTGTTTTTTGGTTTCTTTTGGGTTTTTTTGTTTTTTTTTTTTTGTTTTTTGCGAGTGCGAATTTGAGTGCGAGTGCGAGTTCGAGTGCGTTGTGAAGGCGAGTGCGAGTGTGAGTGCGAGTGCCTCTGCGAGTGTGAAGGTGAGTGCGAGTGCGAGCGTGAGTGTGAGTGCGAGTGTGAATGCGAGTGCGAGTGTGAGTGCGAGTTCGAGTGTGAGGGCAAGTGGGAGTTTGCGAGTGAGATTGCGTGTGTGAGTGTGAGTTCGAGTGCGAGTGTGAGTGCGAGTGTGAGTGCGGGTGAAATTTTTTTTAATTTTTTATTTTTTTGTTTTTTTTGTTTTTTTTTTTGTTTATTTGCGAGTGCGATTTTGAGTGCGAGTTCGAGTGCGAGTGTGAGTGCGAGTGTCAGTGTTAGTGCGAGTGTGAGTGCGAGTGCGAGCAAGAGTGCAAGTTTGATTTTGAGTGCGAGTGTGTGTGATCGAGTGTGAGTGCGAGTGTGAGTGTGAGCGTGAATGAGAGTGTGAGTGTGAGTGCAATGTGTGAGTGAGAGTGCGAGTGCGAGTGTGAGTGCGAGTGCAATTTTTTTAATTTTTTATTTTTTTGTTTTTTCCTCCAATAGCACAAGTTAACAAAAGATACTCTGATATGCTGCATAGTTTACCTTAGAGTGTTTTCAAAAGTCTATCTAAAGAAACTCTCAAGATGACTGAAGTATAAAGATTTTAAAAGAAATTATAAGCAGATTTTAATGATTAATATAATTTTTTATACTATACTCCATGTCCTCCGACTTCAAAATTGTAGCATGTTTTTATACACCATTATGCAATGGTAGAGGATCAGAGAATACTTTTAAAATAAGCATATCATCTTATAGTTTACATTTTTTTATTCTCTTTAAGTACTACTATGGGATATAAAAATGCACTGTAGTCCCTTTATAGCTATATAAATGCTGTGGGTTAAATTGTCCAAACGATGTATGTCTCAACTTCTTGATATGAAATGTATGCCTGTTTATTCCCGTAGAATATAGAGGGAAGTAAATATTAACTCAAAATTTTTATTTTGATAATGGATAAGAACAAAATATTTTTTATTCAAACTGAGATAAATAGTGTTAAGAAAGCACTTTTCCTTTATGATTAAAAAACAGCACTTCAATAGAATGTTTTCAATTATAACTGTAAGTTAAAATTTATATGTTGTGAAAAGGACATGATAAGCTTAAGGAAACATTTAGACAGAGTTTGACTGGACAGCCAGTGAGATGGTGAAGAATCAGAGAGAGGAATAGTTTTTGAAGCATTATTAGAGGTAATTTGCAGAGAACAAAGATGGACAATGCTGTTTGGAACTGAGTTTGCTTTTTTGTGCAAGTCTTCTCTACCTCGAATAGAAATGTCCATAAGCTCAAGACCACTAGGTACAGCTTTTGGAGTAAGTGGATTTTTTTTTATATTAACTGTGAAAGGTTTTAGTTCTACTTCAGCATTGATATGGGTGAAAACAGGGGGGACTGATAAATCAGCTCTCAAGGTTGACTCTTCACATCTTTAGTCAACGCCCCTTGAAGGCATATACTCTGTCCAGCCATTCATTTCTTGGCATGGAGAACACATTGATGAGCAGACACCATCCTAGACCTCAAGAGGATTCTGACCCGAACTTAGCTCTGGACACTCATAAATTTACAGATAAAGTAAAAGAACTGCAAAGAAGAATACAAAAGGCTAACAAAGCCATAGGCACTATGCACTCTAGGTAGATACAGTCAAATCACACATCCTAATTTTGGCATGCATCTCAATTCTCTAAATAAATAAATAAATAAATAAATAGCCTACTTTTATTACATAATTTGATTTAGAGGTCCTGAATCAAACTGAGTATGAATATATACAAAATTATGAATTATTTTTCATATATTAAAATACATTGGAGAAAGAGTATAGGCATTGGTGTTAGACATTTGTGAATTCCAGTATTTCCAATATCTTTTGATTATTTAGGTGAATTTAGGAAATTACTTCACCTATTAGTTTCCTGACCAACAAAGTAGACATAAGTTTTGCAAGTTGTTAGGATTAGACCTTTAAAGTAAGCTAATACAGTGTCTGGCACCACCTAGTCAGCATTTGGTAAACAGGAGTTATTGCTGATCTTTTAATAAGCAAGCATTATATCGTGAATTCCAAAGAGGTGTATGTAGTTTGTGGCATTCACTATGCTTATTTAAAGAATATGAATTAAACCTTCAAAAGAAGTGAGTCACATTAGCAAGTTGGAGGAAGAAGTAGCCCTTCCTCTCATAAACACACCAATTCAGCAAAAACTCTTGGATAAATTCTTTGTGAGGACACAGAAACAAATTGAAACTCTCCCATACCCTAGGAAAATGCAAAACCAGACTCACCAAATAGAGTAGAGATTCAAAACAATCTCTCAGTAGAGATTTTGTCACAGGCATTGCACCATATGAATAGGAAGAAGGTGGAAGATTTGGGTATTGAGAACTACAAAACATTGATGAAGGAAATGTAAGAAGACAAAATCAAGTAAAAAGATATCCTGTGTTCATGGATTGGAAGACATAATATTGTTAAAATATCCATACTACCAAAGTTATCTATAGATTTAATGTAATCTCAAAAAGAAGATTTAATGTAATCTCTACCAAATTCTAATGTCCTTTTCTTTTTCACAGAGATAGAGCAACAACAACAAAAAACAATTCTACAATTCATAAGTGCCACAAAAGACCAAAAACAGACAAATCAATCTTGAAAAAGAAAAACGAAACTGGAGAAGTTGTTTTTCCTGATATCAAAATATATTACAAATCTACAATAATCAAAACAGTATGGTACTGATATAAAGACAGACTCATAGATCAATAGAACAGTACAGAGAGTCCAGAAATAAATGTACACATAGATGATCATCTGATCTTCAACAAGTGTGTCAAAAATACACAATGGGGAATAGAGAGTCTCTTTGACAAATTGAGACAGGGAAACTGAAAGACTCCGTAAAAACCTGTTTTGCTACTTTTCCTGCTTCTATTCTTGCTAGGACCTGTACCCCACTTTATACATGCCTCAGAATGTAGATAGAATATGTCCTCCTTGTAAGGGAAAAGGAGGTAATGATTTCTTTAGAATAGATAACATCTAAGGTAGGACCAGGTGAGAATGATCAAAGTGTATTCCATACCACCAGAGCTAGACTTCTTGAAGCCAAGACCCCCTGGCTCCAAGGAATAACACTTGGACCCTTGTTTTTGTTCTAATCAGTTTCTGGATGCCTGAGAGGACACATACACCAGGCCACAATCCTCAATAAAAGCATCCAGACCCTGAACAAAGCCAAGACTTGCATCTTTCCTTTTTGAGTTTCCCAGACATTGTACCTGTCTAAATAAGCTTTCAATAAACTCTGCTTATAGTTCCTGATGGCTTACATTTGATTTCTAATCTGCGCACAACCAGGGACCCTCTTGGCTGGTCCTGCAGGGCCGCCTTTGGGTGCTTGGACTCAGCCTTACTGGCATCAAAACGATGTTGGTAAAATTGGACATTGACCTGCTAAAGAATGAAACCAGACCCTTATCTTACACCATATACAAAAAATTAACTAAAAATGGATCAAATTCTTAAATATAAGACCTGAAATCATAAAACTATTAGAGGAAAGCATAGGGGGAAAAACTCAGGGCTTTGGACTTGGCAATGATTTCATGAATTTCACACCAGAAATATAGGTGTTAAAAACAAACAAAAAGAACAAGTGGGACTACATCAAACTAAAAAGCATCTGTATGTCCCAAAGAACCAATCAACAGAGTGTAAGGCAACTTACAAAATGTGAGAAAATACTTGCATATCATGTATTTGATAAGAAGCTAAGCTCCAAAATATGTAAGGAATTCTTGCAATTCAATAGCCAAAAACTAAAAATAACAGAAAATAATGAAACCTGATAAGCCAATTTAAAAATGGGCTAAGAACTGGAATAGACATTCTTCAAAGAAAACACACCAGTAGCAAACAGATATATTTTAAAAAGTACACTAGACACCGCTATCAGGGAAATTCAAATCAAAATCAGAAAATCACCTCACGGGATCCCTGGGTGGCGCAGTGGTTTGGCGCCTGTCTTTGGCCCGGGGCGCGATCCTGGAGACCCGGGATCGAATCCCACGTCGGGCTCCCGGTGCATGGAGCCTGCTTCTCCCTCTTCCTGTGTCTCTGCCTCTCTCTCTCTCTCTCTGTGACTGTCATAAATAAATAAAAATTAAAAAAAAAAAAAAGAAAATCACCTCAGACCTGTCAAGATGGCTATTTTTTTAAAGATTTATTTTATTTATTTTTTAAAAGATTTTATTTATTTATTCATGAGAGACACACAGATAGAGGCAGAGACAGGCAGAGGGAGAAGCAGGCTCCCTGCAGTGAGCCCGATGCAGGATCACACCCTGAGCCCAAGGCAGACACAACCGCTGAGCCACCCAGGCGTCCCTAAAGATTTATTTATTTTAGAAAGAGAGAGAGAACATAAGGAGCAGAGGGAGAGGGAGAGAAAAATCCCAAGCAGACTCCATGTGGAGCGCAGAGCCCAATGTGGGCATCCCATGACCCTGGGACCAAAGCTGGAGCAGAAACCAAAAGTCAGAGGCTGAGTCACTCAGGCGCCCCTAGGATGATTATTATCAAAGAAATAAAAGACAAAAGTTGGTATGTATATGAAGAAATTGGAACACGTACTCACAGTTGATGGAAATGCAAAATCATGCAGCTACTCTGGAAATCAGAATGAAAGGTCCTTGAAAGGTTAAAAATAGAACTAAAATATGATTCAGGAATTTCACTTCCGGGTATTTTTCTAAAAGAATTGAAATCAGGGGCTGGCTTAGTGGGAAGAGCATGTGACTCCTGATCTCGGAGTTGTGAGTTCAAGCCCTATGTTGGGTGTAGAGATTACTAAAATAAATAAATAAAACTTAAAAAAATAAAATAATTGAAATCATTATCTTGAAGATATATTGGCACTCTTATGTTTATTGCAGCATGATTCATTACAGCCGTGATGTGGAAATACATAAATGGCAGATGAATAAAGAAAATGTGGTATATGCATACAGTGGAATACAATTCAGGGTTCAGAAGAACCAATTCTGCAATATGCAACAAAATGAATGAAACTTGGAGACATCATGTTAAGTGAAATAAGCCTGTCACTTTTATGAGGAACCTAAGTCAAATTCATAGAATCAAAGACTGGAATGGTAGTTGCCAGAGGCTAGGATTAGGGAAAGATAAGGAGTTACTGACCAACATGTATTAAGTTTCAGAAAAGCAAGATGAATAAGCTCTAGATCCCTGTACAACACTGTATTTAGTCAATAATTTAGCATATACTTAAAAATTTGCTAAGAGGGCAAATCTCTTGTTGAGTGATGTTACCACAATTAAAATTTAGCAGTAATATTTAAGAAGAGAAATACTAATTATGTATGTATTCAGTCTATCATAATTAGATAAAAAGCTAAATTTCTATTTAATTTATAATAAACCTGTCAAAATTATTTTTTTAATTTAAAGCAGAGAACACAGAGTTGCCAGGCCTTACCTGCTAAAATGTAAGTAATAAAAAAGAGAGGCACCCCATGTAATGAGAACTAATTTTAATTATCTATAGAAAAGACATAAACAAACTGGAAAAGAACTTTGTAGAATGACAGTCATTTAAAAACAGAAACACCTCAATTATACAATAAGAAGTGTAAAACTAGTTCCACTTTTACATTGTTTCTTTGACCTTTGTCAAGATTTTAAACCCACATGTTATACAAATGAAAAGTTATACAAATGAAAACTCTAATCTAAGGCCCTCACCAGTATTCATGTTATAATTATATATATGTAATTATATATATTACATAATAATTATAGTTAAATATAATTATACAAATTATATAGTTTTTAATTATAATAAAGATTATACTAAGGTGTTTTCTTTTTTGTTGTTGTTGTTTTTTTTATTTTATAAATTAATTTTATTAGTGTTCAATTTACCAACATACAGAATAACACCCAGTGCTCATCCCGTCAAGTATACCCCTCAGTGCCCGTCACCCATTCACCCCCACCCCCCACCCTCCTCCCCCTCCACCACCCCTAGTTCATTTCCCAGAGTTAGAAGTCTTTATGTTCTGTCTCCCTTTCTGATATTTCTCACACATTTCTTCTCCCTTCCCTTATATTCCCTTTCACTATTATTCATATTCCCCAAATGAATGAGAACATACACTGTTTGTCCTTCTCCGGTTACTGTGGCCAAGTTCAAAAAGGGTGTTGCCTGAGTTCTCCTCTGGGATTTTGATGGAATCTTGTCTCACATTTAGATCTTTCATCTATTTTGAGTTTATCTTTGTGTATGGTGCAAGAGAGTGGTCCAGTTTCATTCTTCTGCATGTGGATGTCCAATTTTCCCAGCACCATTTATTGAAGAGACTGTCTTTCTTCCAGTGGATCGTCTTTCCTCCTTTATCGTATATTAGTTGACCATAAAGTTCAGGGTTCACTTCTGGGTTCTCTGTTCTGTTCCATTGATCTATATGTCTGTTTTTGTGCCAGTACCACACTGTCTTGATGACCACAGCTTTGTAGTACAACCTGAAATCTGGCATTGTGATGCCCCCAGATATGGTTTTCTTTTTTAAAATTCCCCTGGCTGTTTGGGGTCTTTTCTGATTCCACACAAATCTTAAAATAATTTGTTCTAAGTCTCTGAAGAAAGTCCATGGTATTTTGATAGGGATTGCATTATACGTGTAAATTGCCCTGGGTAACATTGACATTTTCACAATATTAATTCTGCCAATCCATGAGCATGGAATATTTTTCCATCTCTTTGTGTCTTCCTCAATTTCTTTCAGAAGTGTTCTATAGTTTTTAGGGTATATTTTGAGAACCATTTGAATGGTAAATGGTTCTCCAACCTTTTATTTTCAGGTTGTAGGTGTCAGAAGGACACCTACAACTAAGGTGTTTTCTAAAAGATTTATTTATCTATTTTAGAGAGAGGGAGCATGTATGGAGGGAGGGGCAAAGGGAGAGAGAGAGAGAGAGAGAGAATCTCAAGCGGACTCCCCAGTTGAGCATGGAGCCCAATGTGGGGCTCAGTCCCACAACCCTAAGATCATGGCCTGATCCGAAATCAAGACAACCAACTGAACCATCCAGGCACCCCCATCCTGCAGTTTTTATGAAGATTCAAGTAATCACTCTATTGTGTTATTTTTCTTCTGCATCAATAAGTAGAAAAAAATTAAATGTAAAAAAATTTTTTTAAACTCAACATAAAACAAAAATACTAACCTGCTTTTTTTCTTCTTGGCCAAATAGAGAGTAAAGCAATCTCACAGCATAGAACATCAAAACTCTCAGACTATCTCCCAGTTCCATAAATTTTTAAAAATCTATACAACATGGATGCAGTTTTCATAGGTAAATGGTTTTATAATAATTATAAGCAAAGATGAGGTGGTATAATACTGCTTGATACTTTATAAGTAATTATACTCTGTGATATTTTATAGCCATTTAAACATTTTATGTGTTAATATCATTTCTAAATGCTGACTTCCAAAAACCCGGCTATATAATACTTTGTACTTTGCTACCTCTGCATCCATTCTGAATTAATGTACTTCAGAAATGCATTTGCAAAACAGGATGGCATCTTTATTTTTAACATCTTTTAATTGGTTACGACAATTAAAATAAATGGATACTATCAAGTATAAAATAATCTTATCCTATGTGTCTACTGCTCTTGTTGTTCTGATTAAATTACTTTCTCACTTTATGTATATACTTCAGGTATTCTAGGATGACTGCTCGAATACATCCTTTGCTAGTTATGCCCGTCTGTGGAGAGAAGGCAAACTCATGATAATTGTCTACCATGAAACACTAGGAAGTGATGCTTGGCAGTTCAGAAGCATGTGTTCTATTTTTGTTATGTTGTTTCCCTTCACTCCCTCTTCATTTCAGTTTAAGCAGCATGATGGTCAATCATATAGCTTTTTCCAAGCCAAGAGTACTAAAATATAACCTGGTAAACTGTAGCCCGTCAGTCTCCTAGTTCAGAAACAAATTTTAAACCACCAACCAATGCTTCTCATACAGGAGACTCTGCAGTTGTCACTTTACAAATATCAATGCCAAGTTGACTGAGTGATTTCTTTCTTTTCAGTCTTTTCTCTACTGCACCTTATTTAATTAGCTGTTTGACTATTTCTCTTCTGCCATGGCAACTCTACTGGACAGGACTGCAATAGTCTTCCAAGTGCCTAAATGTATTCAGTGGGGCACTATTCACCTCCCTAAACCTTCTTGACTCATTAGTCAGGATCTGGGATTTGCTTTTGTTATGGTTTTCCAGCATACATCTCTTGTGGAAGTCTTAGAATAAGTGTTCAAATTCAGTGCAAAATTTTAGTGTAAAGCTGAACATACTTTCAGGAATTTGCCCTGAAGAAAAAAATTGAACAAGTGTGTAATTATCTCAGTGGAACCACAATGTATACTCCACAACTGCATTGTTTGATGATTTAAGAGATCCTAATTGTTTAATAGAATAATAAAATAGATTATGAAAACTATATTAGAAAAGATGATATAGTTTTGTTTTATTTAAAGATTTTATTTATTTATTTATTTATTCATGAGAGACACACAGAGAGAGAGAGAGAGGCAGAGACAGAGGCAGAGGGAGAAGCAGGCTCCATGCAGGGAGCCCGACTTGGGATTCCATCCCGGGTCTCCAGGATCACATCCCGGGCTGCAGGTGGCGCTATACCGCTGTGCCACTGGGGCTGCCCAAGATGATACAGTTTTAAAGAAAATGTACATTTATTGAGTGGCCAGATTTTCAATATACATTTTTCATTAAAATATGTTACACAACAATATGTATGACATAACTCATGTTAATGAAAATTAATCATGCATACATGTTTATGTGTTTACCTATGTATATATGTATTAAAAACTGCAATATTAGACAACAAAATTACCAGCACTTAAATTTAAGTAGACTTTTACAAATAATTCTTTTTGCAGATTTACATTTTTTAACATGAACATTCACTACCTATGTAATACTAACTTGTAGAATACTTGAAAAATTTTAATCATGTTCTTGTTCATCCTCAAAAGTATTTTATAAAAAAATTACAAACTCAAAGCATTCTCTGCTATCTACTTTAGTTAGCACATTTCTCCTTTCTTCATTTAGACCTAAACCTTTAAAAATATTTGTTTTTATTTTTGTTTTAGCTAACCTTTGACAAAGTAGGACAGGATATCCAATGGAAAGAAGACAGTCTCTTCAACAAATGGTGCTGGGAAAACTGGAAAACAACATGCAGAAGAATGAAACTGGACCACTTTCTTACACTATACACAAAAGTAAATTCAAAATGGATGAGAGACATAAATGTGAAACAGAAAAACCATCAAAATCCTAGAGTTTACAGGCAGCAAACTCTTTGACCTTGGTTGGAGCAACTTCTTACTAAATATATCTCTGGAGGCAAGGGAAACAAAAGCAAAAATGAACTATTAAAACCTTATCAAGATAAAGAACATCTGCACTGTGAAGGAAACAATCAACAAAACTAAAGGGCAACTGATGGAATGGAAGAAGATATTTGCAAATGACATATGAGATGAAGGGTTAGTATCCAAAATCTCTAAAGAATTTATCAAACTCAACACCTCAAAAACTAATAATCCAGTTATGAAATGGGCAGAAGACATGAAAACACTTCCATTTCCTCACTTTTAAATTATTTTTCAAACTATTCTCACACTCATAACTCTATTGAAGTTTTCCCATGGAAGTTATCAGTAAGTACTTATGGCTAAATACATTCAATTAAAAAAATTTCTTATCTGTCCATACTAAACTCTTCTGTCACACCATGGGTGAAACTTTGCTTGTTTAATTTTCTATCTTTCCAATTGAATAATAAGCTCCATGAAAGCAAGAAACTATATACAATCAATTTGGCTCATAATCCCTGGACTTAGCCTGGTATCATGCATAGATTATATGTCCAACAAATATATATCAAATAACTAACGAATAGATGAAGAATTTTTTAAATAATCTGACCATCCTGAAATGATAGGTCATTGATATTCTATCCCAGTTTCAGGAACTTAATTATTTTAATGTTATGTTTTTCAGTAAAGACCCTATTTCCAGGTTATAAAGAAGGAAATAGTGTTCAGAGCTTTTTGCTAAAAAGTGGACACAGTGAAGTCTAGTTTTACAACAACTTAATAGAGAGGAAACTGAGCCTCAGAATGAATATATCAATTTCCTAAACTCACTGGTAGAACTAGCAAAAAACCTCTTTGGTTGATTTCCCTCCCTATCTCCAACCCGTGCTATCAATCAAATATGTTATACAAGCTTAACCCACACACCAGAAGATGGGAAAAACAACAACAAAAACACAGAGCTATTGTGATTTATTGAACTAAACCACATCAAAGACATATAGCTGCAAAGAATCTAATTAAAATTGGATGTTTCAGTTTGCCAGCTGTATCTATTATTTATAATTAGGGGTTGTGATCTCATTTAAGCTGAGTTCCAAGATTCCCTCCCACTCTCAGGTCACTTGGCAGTTGGGAGGAGCAGGCAATCAACCCTTCCATGTTCTCTCTGGACTCTGCATTTGGCTAAAAACCTCAGCTTCTGCCTGACACATGTGATGTCTGATTATATATGTAGCTACAGAAAGGGAATTCCTTTTTCTGATTTCTATGTTAGTGATTAGTGAGTGTAGAAGGAGTGGTGGTTTCTGGAATAACCAGATCCTGCCTCCCATGTGATCTGTGGGCTTGAACTGATGACCTTGCAGTCTTCTTTAATGAGTTTCTCAAACAAGCATTAGAAAGTGAAGTAAAATTGCATTTCAGCTTTCTTCAAAATTCTAGCAATTTGTTCTATGGCACAGAGTGTATAGGGCAAAATGCTATGAATAATAGCACTCCATTCATTCAAGATGAAAGCAGGAATACTGTCTTGTTCACTGACTATGCTTCTAAGAAAAGTTTTGTTTGTTAGACATGTAATTCATAGAGATAATGCTTACTAATTTAACATTATTCACAAATAAAAGGAGTGTACTTAATTCTGTCCTCCCATATAGGGGATATAGCAAAAGAAAGACATGCTATATGAGACATTAACATATGAATAACGACAACTATGGACTTGCCCTTGGAAATCAAATAATTATGCCTTCTCTGAACCATCATAGGGGTTTTGTTTATGGGTTTTATCAGGTATTTTAACCATAAAGTCAAAAAGGAAAAGGGATTGAATTCATTTAGCTACAAATTATTTTAGAGTACAAGTAGACAATGCCAACAGAATGAGCAACTCAATTGGTAAAATAATCAGTCAAAGCTGTTTATTTTTTCTTATGGCAAGTAATTGGTTAAATGGCAGAAAAGCTTCCCTTCGATTCATCAATTTGTTGTAATATAGATAACATTGGGTCTCCCTTTCAATAGGCTATGACACAAAATTTCATAAACATTCTTATCATGGAGAAAGAAAAACAACCCCCATGTTGTTTATGTCTTGCTTTATGCTAGTCTCTGCATTAGACAGCATGACATACCTTCTATCATTTAATTCTCTTAATCATCCGAAATAGGCATCTTCAATTCTATTGTTCAGATGAAAAACTAAGGTTTAAAGAATTATGTTACTGACCATGTTTGCCCATTCAATAAGTGGTAGCTACACAACACATACTCTTATTTCCAACTATTAAGTCCATACTCTTTGGACTATATACTACATTGCAACTCAAGGTCAGAGTGAAAATAGAACATAGGAAAGGAAATAGGAATACACCTACCATGAATAATGTAGGGCAGGGGAAACAAATTAAAGTCTTAATATAGGTAGTTTTACTTTGATACATGGTCTAGTTCTTTAACAACTGTTCTAGTAACCTAATCAGGACCTTCTGAAGAGCTGGATGTGTAGGCTGGAAGTTTAAACCAGAGTGAGGAAGTGATGCTGAGCATTCATCATTGATCAGCTTGTTTGGCACCTGCCTTTTCTCTTTGTCATTATTTCTTCCACCAACTTTTTAACTTTTTAAAATTTCTTTCCATTCTTTGAGTTTTCCTTTTTATGTTCTTTTTTTATCTTTTCTCTATTTTCTCTCTCTAGGATATTCTAGAGTGTTTTTAAAATACTTATTCTGCTCTCTGTAATGTCTTTCTTCCAAGGTCATTTGTTCTTCTGTAAGTTTTGTTCTGTATTGGTCGGTTATCTCCTATGTATGTTGATCCTTGGCTGATGGTGCAGAGTTCAGAAAGGAACATATTAAAGACGATTGGAAATTTGGAATGAGAGCACCCATCATATGAGCAAATCTTATCCAGAGAGTAATTATAAGAAAAGGGCATTTTTAATGTCTTCTCATAATTGAATGTCTACAGGCGCTTAATATGGAACCTATGCCCAGAAGTAATATCCATACAGCTGCTCTGGAGGTGGACATGGTATTTCCTAGTTGCTAGTGTTTTTTTTTTTTTAACTTAATAAAGGCAAAGGGGCTATAGTAGTCCTCAGCATTATGTAAAATGACTTTCAAACATTACATTATTTCCAGTATGGTACCTCTTTTCTATTCTCAGTTGTACAAATATATTCATGAAATAAACTGTTATTTTTATGGAGTTGAGAGTGGATAGTCACTTGGAAGGTATTTGGGGGTTCTAATTCTTATGTAGGCAAACATACTGATCTCTTTTCAGACCTGCCATACATTTATGTTTCAGAGGTATTTAGTGTCTCCAATTCCTGAGGCTTTCTGAAGTTCTGCAGTTTAACTCACTTTAGTCCTTCCTCTGTCTTGTTTTCTCCCTTTCCTTCTGCCAGAGTTGGGTATCTGCTTCCGTTTGTCTTCTGAGTCAGTTACGATTTATCCATCTGTTTCTGACATCTTGTAGCAGAGATAGATTATCTCCAAGCAAACTTATTATCTTTTTCCCTTGACATGCAGACTATATTTCTGAGCCTTCCTTACAACCATGCAACTGAGTTCTGGTAATAAAATATGAAGGAGGTTGTAAGTGTCATGTCTAGGTCTGGCCCATCGTAGCCTCTCACATGTAGTTTTCATTCTCTTTCACACTTTCTTTTGTAATGATCTAGGAAGTCATATAATAAAGATAGAGGAGTAAGAAAATATAGTTTTCATGACTGAAAACTATATTTAGATTCAAAGTCATTGAGAATATACAGAGTTTGGTTGGTTATAAAAGAGGGCCATGGGAAAGAAAAAGCAAGCTCTAGTTCCCAGAATTCTAAATATGATTGAAATAATATCATCTTTCAGCTTCATCTAGAATATTTACATTGGTGGAATTTACTGAATCAGAGTGAAAAGACAGGCATTTTTATCTTCAGGGTCATATTAAGCACTAGGAAGACTGATTCTGATAAGATGTTAAAAAGGATTTAAAGATTTCTTTGAAGGATGTCTCACAAATAGCAAACATCATTTCAGTTTTTACAGTCTTCTCATAGAACTACCTGAAGAGGCACCAAGGTTGTATGCTTTTGAATGCTGTGGTGCATGACTTTATTCCCACATACTCATGGAGGAGAGACCACACAAAAAAGAGACGCTTGCTCCCTTTTTTAAAGGTGTTTGTATTGGGCACTATTCTCTCAAAGGATATTTTTTTAAAACAGTAAGGATTAACTCATAGTCTGTTTATCTCCTCTGCTAGGGGAAATTATCTCTTTAATCCATAATCTTAATGAGGAGTGTGTTATTTTCCCTCAAGAGTCAGTTTGAAGAACACTGGACATCCAAGCATCTAGCCCCGCTGAATAAACCAGGCCTGGAAATGAGAGAAATGATGTGGGCTGGGGATATCTTCTGCTCTTCTCTCCCTGTGATTAAGACTAGCCATTTGCTCTGTGCATCTTTATTTTCAACTCAGTGATGTACAGTCCAATAAGATGACTTCAAATCCAAGATACATTCTCCAACCTAGGTTTACAACAGAGTTTTTTTTTTTTAAAGCTGACGTAAATCACTCTTTTTTAATTTGTATGTGTTGTCTTCATTAGATAGACCCTATAAAACAAAAACAAAACAAAACAAACAAAAAACAGTCCAAACTCCAACAAAATCATTAGATTTTTATTAGTTGCCACTTCCTAAAGTGACTTAAATCCCAACATAGAATTCCTGAAGTTACCAGATCTTTGCTAGTAGAAGTGCTCCAGGTTTTTAAAGTGGAAAGTCTTTCAGTAAGTGAAAGAAAGTGTATTTCATTGAAAATACACTGAGTTTCTGTTGGTTATAAAAGAGGAACATATAATGATAGGGAAGGAAGAACCCTAAAAGCTTACTATAGTTCCACTCCCACAGATGGGGAGAAGCTTTCATACATTTGATTGAAACCTCAGGCATGGATAATCTCTTTTTTGAACATGATGATAGATTAAACTTCCCCCCAGTGCATCAGGTAGCTGTAAAAAAGTAGAAAACAAACACCTGTATTTCTAACCAGGGAAAACATGATTGTAGCAAAAGCATTTTCATCCTCACTGCTAATCTCATGCTAAGGCATGCAATCAACTGAAACCTGAAATGGATAAGAATCTACATCACTTTTAAATCATAAATAATGTGCCATTTAAATAGCTCTATTGTAAAATATTTTCTTGGGTACAGATGCACTAAGTCGCTTGAGAGGATGAAGCATGACATCTAAGCTAGGCTCTAGAAATTAAGAAAAATAGTGGGGGTACTCGTGAGATAGTAAGAAATGGATACCACTGTTATTATGTAATTCTACAAAACTTATCAATGGCAAAGGAATTCTGAAGGAAGCAGAAAAAAAGAATAAAGATAGGCAGTGGAGATGGTGGTGATAATATAGATAGTATCAAGTTAGTATTAATGAGATAATGAGAGTAATGAGATAGTCTTAAGATTGAGATAGTACTGAGAGTGGTGGTACAGCTGAGGACTGTGTTGTTGTTATTGGATGCAGCAATATTCAGTGTATTGCAGTGGTAACAGCAGAGTGGGTGGTAGAAGAAATAATATGGTAGGAGGAAACTCAGCCTTGCATTCTCTATATAGGTACATATGAGCTTAGGGTATCCTATCATGTTAGTAGGAAATAAGCCTTATAAGTATTAAATTCAAATATATCTGTAAACTAATTGCTATTACTTTGTACTGCATCTTAAATAAAGTCTTGCTTTGAGGGTTGGTGCTAAGTGAAGGTGTCAAATCGCTGTATACAGTATGATATAAATTAATGCTACAGAAGATGATCTGTAAAATGTCTAGCTGAAGATTTGTTGTTTTGTGGCAAGATTTAGCATTGCTCCATGCTCGAAATTGATTTCCTTTCAGAAATTCTTGTTTCTCAAATCAGTAATGTGAGCAAGTATGTGGTGCCAGTTTGATAATGTATAAAATGCCTGTTTCCATCCTTCAAATGGCACATAAAAGGCAAAAGTAAACAATAGAGTATTTCTGACATGTTTGACTTAATTTTTGACTCTCGGGTTCAAATTACCAAAGGAAAAATAGTTCAAACTAGTGCTTACCCCCTTGTAGGGGAAGAGGAGGCCTATTTATCTGACTACCTTTTGTGCTCTGTTTCTTTGGACTATGGTCAACATAAACAAGACATCCAAAGTCATTCTGTTCTAAATAGAGATGGGCATGAGCCTTAAAGCCCTTAATCTTCCAAAAAGTGTAGTTAGAAAAGGACAATAGCTAAAATTTGCTCTTGCATCTACTAGGTGGATCTTGGTTTATTTCATTCAGCCTTTATTAAAACTTTGAAAAGTAAATAATAATGCTAACTTTGCTTTTGAGGAAACAGTTTTAAAATAGTTTATCAAGAACACAGAGATAGGATTTGCATTCTCTTCTAAAAGTAAGGTTCATATTCCTCCTCTGTGTTCTTTTTTCTTTTTTTTTTAGAGATTATTTACTTATTTAGAGAGAACACGCACATGTGAGTGAGCTTGTATGCCCGAGTGGGGGAAGGGTCAGACAGAGAGGGAGAGAGAATCTCAAGCAGACTCCCCACTGTGTGCAGAGCCAAAGAAGGGCATGATTCCAGGACTCTGAGATCATGACCTGAGCCAGAATCAAGAGTAAGCTGCTTAACGGACTGAGCCACCCAGGCATACCTTTTCCTTTATATTCTTAAAAGGATTGATGCACAAATGTAATTTAAAAAAATAGCATGGGAAAGATTTCATAGTGTAGATCTCAAACTTGTTTTGTTCTTAATGTCTATCTCATTTTTGTTTAAATTGTTCATGAATTAATAAAGGCATTTAATATTATCCTATTTTTCTATATAGTTAATTTTAGATTCTTTTCAATTATTACAGGTCATAGTCAAAATAATTAATTACCATACAGCTCCACTATACCAACTAACCACTCAAAATGAAAACCAACTGCACATAATTCTTAGGGGTCTGACATTGTTTACAGGGTGAATGTCAGTCTTGATTTTATGTTCCCTTTATGGTTGTTAGACAATGGAGAGGCCAGAGCATGAGGACTTATATTTCAGGAATATCTGCATTCAGGTGAGGTTTCTCCCTCCAATGTTTGTTTGTTTTAAGATTTTATTTATTTATTCATGAGAGACACAGAGAGAGAGAGGCAGAGACACAGGCAGAGGGAGAAGCAGGCTCCATGCAAGGAGCCCTACGTGGGCCTCAATCTCGGAACTCCAGGATCAGGCCCTGGGCTGAAGGTGGCGCTAAACCGCTGGGCCACCCGGGCTGCCCTCTCCCTCCAATGTTAATGAATCACAAATCTCTGTTCGTCACAGAGAAAAGAAATGAAGAGTTTATAAGAAAAAAATATAAGCAAGAAATCTGAATATGGCCCTTGAGGGCAAGACTTTTCACTTTCAGACCTGTGTTTCCATCTTTCCCTCCATAATCTTGTTTTTCCTATCTTTCCTGAAATGATCTTATTTCTTATTATGGTGAGTAGTTTTCATGATAATTAGAAGGCAGGTATAATCTGGATTATGTTGCAGAATGAGAGAGTGGCTCTTAACTTTTATGTAAATTTTGTGCATGTTTACATTTCTGAACTGACTTTAAACATCACATTCCCTGTTTTAATTATACCAGCAGGCATCATGAAGCTGATTTATTTTCTTTAAGATTCTCCAAACCAGCCTGGTCTCTCTTCATATGAGTAATCTGAGGACAGATTACTCTAAGACCCAAGGAAGTTGCATGTATTTGGTGGTTGGGAATAAGATAAAATGGGAATGACCAGTTATGAAAAGATGCATCAAAGAAGGAATAGGAGATTGTCGAAATGCTAGAGAAAATATAAATGAAGGGCAAATTATAGAAAAGGGGGCAGCCTAAGAAAGGCTAACATGTATAGCAAAAGAAGCAATGTTGTTGTAGCATAAAAAACGCCAAAAAATTGTATGGGGGTCCTTTGTTACTTTTTAGCAGTATCTCTTTGAATAAGTAACTAAACACCATTGATTCCTCATTTTCTCATCTGTAGGATGGACAGGATACTTAACTCACAGGATTGTTGTAAGGGTTGGATGAAATAACACGTGAGAAACATCAGAGTTCTTGGTGCATAGCCACAACAAATTCCAGTTGAATGATATAGTCCCAAAGCCCTCACTGCACTGTGAATTACAAAACACAAATAGCCAGTACCTTTTTTGGAGGGTGGGGAGAGCTCTGATAGATGCAAATATTTAGATAATTTCCCTCTACATGCTGTCAAATTAATTGCTTGGAGCTTGAATTCATTGTAGACATTCCCAATTTCTTTTCTTCTCTGAATAGCTTTCGTTTCTATCTGTAACTAAATACACTCTTTTTCGAGTGACGTTTATCTCTCTTGATGAACCCAGTCATCTGATTTTAACATCTGAAAGCAGATGTTAAGCAGTATTCCAAATAGGTATGACTTTTAAAATAGATAAAATGGAATTTGTTGGGCCTGAAATGTTCTTATGATGACACAGAGACTAACTTCAGTTTAACCTTATTAATTACATTCATGGATTAAAAATCTGGAGACAAACTATTGCAATTGGCCTTCAAAAGTTTAGTGGCTATGACTTATTGATGGTATAAAATGGAAATAATTTGAATGACTTTCAGATTGGACTTTCTTCCTCTCTCTCTCTTCCTTCCTTCCTTCCTTCCTTCCTTCCTTGGTGGTGGTAGTGGTTGTGGTATGGTTCCAGATTCTGTAATTTCAAACAATGGTTCTCAAATTGGCTGGATATCAGAATCACCATAGTAGTTTTTTGGGTTTTTTTGTTTGTTTGTTTGTTTTTAGAATCACCATAGTAGTTTATTAAAATATTTTGCCAGGGACACATTCGTGGTGATTCTTATCCATTGGGTTGGGGCTAAAACTCAGGCATATATATTTTTGATAAGTGATTTCTATGCAAGTAGAGTAGTGTTGGAAACCAAAGATGGATTTAAAAAGGGGGAGGGGACAAGGGAATAAAAAACAGAAAAACAACCAGTGATTTTTATCACCATGAATTTTTGTATGTACTGGACCCCCATGGAATGTTTGTTGGAAAGAAGAAAAATAGGCTTAATTTGACAAAATAAACCTGAAAAATTCTGTTCCCAGCAGCCTCAAATCCATCTGTATTTTATAGTCATATTCTATTAATTCTGAAACTCAAAATACGTTATCTGGAATCCCTTTTCTAATCCAAACGACTCTTATAAACCAAATTTACTTCTATTCCTTGATGTGTTTATGAGGCAAAGACATTACACTATTGAAAGTTAATATACTGGGGTTAATAGTATGGCAGAGTAGAGTGGTACTTTTTTTGTGCTTTCAGGAATAATGAACAATATTGTCAATGAAACTAGGAGAGGCCAGAAGATATGCCTACAGTGGTGGCTCCCAAACAGCCCCGCACAGCTCTTGGATGTAACTGACTTATTCTGTGAGCTACCATGAACAATCCTTTCTTTGAAACAGTGGATATAGGCAGTGTACACACTAGCTGGCCATGGAAACTTTTCTGAGTACCACTGGCTAACACAGAAGAGCAGGGGAGGAAGTGCTGAATGAGGAAACATGTAGATATGCTGTATTTGTGGGAAGCCGTCTGTCAGTGAGACAAGGTAAGAGAGAAAAATAGCTTACTGTTTGCTGGGGAGAAAGAGACTAGAAGATATAACACACATAATATATACTCCTGGACCACAAAGAACTTCAGTCAGAACTAGGGAAAATTCCTCGGAGCCTGATATCTTGTTCTTACCCCTAGCACAAGATCCCTTGAAGAAAGCTTGTCCAAACATAATTCGCCTTATTCATAGATTAATATATATTATATTAATATTATATATTATATATTAATATATATATATATTAGGAAAGATATCAGCTTAGGATAATAAAAATGCTATATAGTCAGTTAATATATAATATATTATATATTAATATATATATATATATATATATTAGGAAAGATATCAGCTTAGGATATATAAAAATGCTATATAGTCAGTGTTCAGGAGGTGAAAATGAAAAACATTTCATCAAGAGATCAGTGGCATTATAATTATCTGATGCAAATCATATTGCATCTGTAAGAAGTATTGAAAAAAGGGACTCTGTTTCCTGCCTCTGAAGCATATGACTGGTTTCTGGGACCTTTTCTAAGGCTGCCACAGAAAATTCCAGTGTCTCTGTAAACATTTGGCAACAGAAAAAGCAGAAGCAGCAGCAGAAGACATAGGGCATTTGATTTCTCTCTTCAAGCAATCATATGCAAATGAGTTTGATGGCCGAATCTAAATATCACCCAGAATCCAAGCTAAAAGTGAGGCTAAGAAGTATAGTTTATGAAAAACACTAATTGAAAACAAATGATTAGATGGGACTGAGTGGCTCAGTGGTTGAGCATCTGCCTTTGGCTCAGGGTGTGATCCCTGGCTCCTGGGATCAAGTCCCATGTCAGGCTCCCCACTGGGAGATTGCTTCTCCTTCTGCCTGTGTCTCTGCCTCTCTCTGTGTGTCTCTCATGAATAAGTAAGTATAATATTTTAAAATAATAAAATAAAATAAAATAAAAACAAATGATCAGAGCATAAGTATACATATAGCTTAATGACTTGCTGTTAAGTAAACTATGATTTAATTACCACCCCCAAACTAAAAAATTTAAAAATATGAAAAGATGTTCATTTTTCCTCATGTTGAGAGAAATACAAATTATGACTATAATGCTATGGCATTATAATGTGTGGGAAATATCAGAAATATCAGAAGAAATGTGTGGGAAATATCAGAAAGGGAGACAGAACATAAAGACTCCTAACTCTGGGAAACGAACTAGGGGTGGTGGAAGGGGAGGAGAGTGGGGGGTGGGGGTGAATGTGTGATGGGCACTGAGGGGGACACTTGACGGGATGAGCACTGGGTGTTATTCTGTATGTTGGTAAATTGAACACCAATAAAAATTAATTTATTAAAAAAATAAAAAAAATGCTATGGCATTTTTACATATCAGATTGGCAAAAAAATGTGACATTGATGAATTCTATTATTGGCAAGAATATGGATAAACAACTATTAAATTAAGTATGCACTTACTGATCCCAGTGTTTCACTTGTAGGACTTTATTCTACTTATATACACACATCTGGAAGTATATTCATTTTGGGATTATTTCTAATAGTAAAAGATTGAAACAAAATATTTAATAATATAAAAGAGACTGAATAAAGATACTTTTATAGTACATTGTTAAAACTGAATAGCCACTAAAAAGATGAGTCAGCTTTGTGTATAATGTTATGGAATCATCTCCAAAATATATTAAGTACAAAAATCAAGGTGTAGAATGGGATCCCATTGTGTATATGAAACACACATATGGTTGTACATGTAGAGAATACTTTCTCTAAAAGACTATTCATGATACTAGAAGGGCAGTTGTCTTCAAAGGAAAGAAATAGGGTGGGTAGAAAAAATTAGGAGATTTCACTGTATTCCCTTATGTGTCATTTACATTTTGCCTCATGAATGTGTATAACAACCTATTCAAAATTGATTTTTAAAATAAGTCACTTAACTTCTATCAACACATTAATTTTTTTGATTTACTATATACTTCTTTTTAAAGTTCTGGACATTTAAAAAGTCATGTTTAGGGAATAATATATATATATATATACATTATAAAATGTGCTTTTTAAGATATACAGTTCAATAATTTTTGACAAATAGCGATGTCACTATCACCACTTTCAAGGTGGAAAGATGATTTTTAAAAAGATTTTATTTATTTTTTTATTTTTTAAGATTTTATTTATCTATTTGAGAGAGAGCAAGCAAAAGCTGGGAGAGGAGAGGCAGAAGCAGATCCCCCTGCTGAACAGGGAGCCAGAGGCAGGGCTGGATCCCAGGACCCTTGGATCATGATCCTGAACCTAAGGCAGATGCTTGACTGACTGAGACACCCAGGTGCCCCTGGAGAAACAATTTCTAACACCTGTTAGAAATAGTAAAAGATTTTAAGAAAAAAAATTCCTAGGTACATTCAGAAGATAGTGAGAAGAGAACAACTATAAATCATTAAACTTCAATCACTGTGAACACCCACATTACTTTCATTTCTGCAAGTGCAAAGATAATTAGTGCATTTTGAACTTTCTGGGTCATTCCTTACATTAGCCTGGTATGAAAACAAGTAAGAAGTTAGAAGAGGAATAAAATGAAACAATCATGCACAGAAAGTCCCAAATGCTAGGTTTTAATGTACTAACACTTCTATAAATATGAACCTTATCCTCCCAAAATAAGTTTCAGATACTGATAGAAAACTAGTCATGGAGGGTGAAATGATTCTTAATTGCATGTCAAGTCATTTAGCTAAATTTTCAGCAATATTACAATATTTTCAAAGTTACCTTCATTTAGCCCCATTAGCCCCAGCCTACATAATTAGATTCTGGGTCACTGGATGTTAGTCACTTCCCCCTACCCTCAACACACTTCTTTTTGTCTCCTTGTTCTTTCTCTTCTACACATGCTCTGCTCCACCTGCCCTCTACCCCCAATATGACCAGGAATGTGAACTATTTTTTAGCCCCAGCATACAAATCATGGAATCTCTGTGCTCCTAACTCAGCAGCTAAGTCTGGATTTGTTAAGGATAATATTGGAATTCTGTGAACAATTTGCCTTTCTCCTCTGATTCTCTACTTTCCCTCAGTTCAGCTGGCTGCAATCCTAAGGAGCAATGGGGTAAAATTTCGTCTTGGTAAAAATTCCTTTGCAATTTGTGGACTATTTATAAAAGACAAAATTATTCCCTCCTTTTCCTTTCTACAGAGGCAAATGCACTTTTCCCTCCTTCCCTTAAGAATTTTAAAGTAAAAAAAAAAAAAAAAGTGGCTGAGAAGGAACCTCAATGCTTGTACTATCTCCTGGGAAATGTTCGGTGGCATCCCTAATGTTGAATAGATTTGAGTCTTTCGTTTCTCCTAAGTAGTCCTCCCCATATTCCACTGAGCTGGCTGGGTTTCTTTCTGTGTTGACCTTACTAATTATATTTTGGCTCCTACCATCTACTTGAAGGAATTTATTAAACATTAAACAATGGCATTTTGTTAGGCAATTAGGAGGAGTGGGGAAAGGAGAGGTTGGCTTTTTTTTTTTTTTTTCCTGTCCCTTCACACAAGATACACATGTAAATCCTCCCTCAGGCAGAACCTAATGAATTCAAGCCATTGGACCATTACTTTCATTTCCTTTTCAGTTTTGTGGGTAATATCCAAGCATATGCTTATTTTAAATTAAAAAACGTTGTTATCTTTGGAGTGTTTTCATAACCCTCAAACTATATATGCAGGCTTTGAATATCCTTGAAGGTAGGCTTTGACGTATCTTTAAACATCAAAATGATAGTCAATGATTTAAGTATTTCCAAAGCACATTAAGAATCATGAAAATGAGCAAATTTTGATGAGTCTTACTGCATTTCAGATGTTAAAATTTGGAAGTGCTGTTGGAGGTCATGTAGTACAATTTTCTCACTTCATAGGTGAATCAGTCAGACCCAGAAATATGCAACAAACAAAACTAGAGAGCAGAGCCAATAATCAAAGCCTCTCTTTCCAGTCTAGGTTTCTTTCCCCTGTAACATATTCCTAAAGTTACCTAATACTGATGAAAATGAGGTATTTAGAATATGTTGGAAATACTTTTAAGCATTTTATATAGTTCTTCATGGTTTTTACTTAAAATATTGCTGCAAGTTGGGGAAGGTCAGTTGTGTTTTTGATTTCTGCTGAAATAACATGTAGACATAACAAAGTTCTTGATAATCACTCCAGAAGAATTTTCCTATGTATGTTTAGGTATGTTCTTTATATATATATATATATATATATATATATATATATATATATATATATATATATAAATCATTTTCTCATTCACAGTTCCAGTCATTCTACTTGGTTAATGGAAAGTAGTTTCTCTTAATGCTGGGTTGGGCTTTTTGTTTTTGTTTTCTTCTGCAAGAAGAGCTTCAAGACACATTATCTTAAGACAACTTGTACTATACACTAATGTAGATGGAAATTATTTCTTTCAGAGCACTAATACTCTTGAGGAAGTCAAAGGGTTGTTGGCAAAATATAAAGCAGGGAGGGTTTACTCTGAATTGCACTGCTTATTCAAATGTAATATTCTGGGAAGTGAGGGAGGACAAGGATTTTCACAGCTCTTTACTAATAAGTAACAGGTGATAATGGTAATGCTCTATTGAAATATTAAGTGAACAAGTTTGAGTTCAGTATTATTTCAATTCTTAAACATCTCTCTGCTCTTCAGACAACTGTGAAAAACAATCAGCAAAATAACACAGAAAACAAAATCAGTCCCCAGGACAAAAGTTTATGGAACAAAATGATTAGAAATACTACTAAAAATGTTAATTATATGGTCTAAGTTTCACTTTCACTAATCAATTGGAATATAACTAATAAAACAACACAATTCTACTACAATGTAGGTATGAATATCTTCAGGGAAAAAGAGGAAAGAGAACTAAAATTATTTGGTATCTATTGTATGTGAGGCATTCTAAGGCAATTAATGCATGTGACCTTATTTAAACTCCATAGCGCAGTACACAAGAAACAGTTTCAGAGAAGTCACTCAACCTACTCAAAGTCACAAGGAAAAGCAAATGCAAGGATAGAAACAGAATTAAATTCCAAATCTGCCTGACTTTAATGTCTCAATTGTTGAGATAGATAGACATATCTATCTATATCTCCCAAGTTGAAGGATATTTTATATACATTAATTCAATATTTCATCTATTAATATTAATATTATATCTACATAAACACATCTTTTTGGCCTGAAAATAATTGGTAAAGGAATTCTTGGCTAGAACTTTGTGTAGCCTAGATTATAAAGAGATTGCATTAATTATAACCCTTGTATTCCTCCTACTTTTTCCTTTTCTACCTCCTCATTATTTTTATTCCTTTGAGTCACATGCAACAAAGTACTACATTTTCAAAGCAGATTTTTCCATGTTTTCCTAAAAGATCTCTTATTCTTTCAGTTACTATCTCTATTGATATCCTGGCATCAACTTTTACAAATGTTCTGTTTTTAATTTTCTTTCTTAGGGATTAATGTTTTACACATGATCCTCTGACTATTTTATCATAACAATTTAAAGTCAAAGTATCAAAATTCTTGTTTGTGTTGACTTTAACTTACAGTATTAATCAGTGAAGTAAATTATTAAAGATAAACAAATTGATCTCTGGACATCCCAGAACTTTTTGAGGTATTGAAAAAACACAGGTAAATAAACATATTCTCTGTCTCCTAGGAACTTACATTCTATTTAACAGTAATATTATCCTATATTAGCACAGACCTCTATGGCTAATTAAATATTTTAACATGTATTATCTCCTAATGAGATAATTTGCAAAGATATACTAAATTTGTTGGTATATATTATATATTATATGGAGAACAAGATTTATTTAGCTATAGTCAGTTTGACTTTTTAACAAAAAAAAAAAAGCCTATTGATGAGGCTAGATTTTATAGCAGAGAGCAGAAAATAAATTTTTCTCCAAAACTTTTTTGATTATGCCTCTATAGGTTTTATGAATTTGACTGAAGAAGTTGGGTTATAATTTATGCATTATTGTAGAAGGATGGATAAAGCAAATTTTAGGAAGAATGAGGTTTGAGGGAGATAATTGGAATTGAGAATGGTGGTTTGCTGCTTTGGCTAAAAATAAGAATTATCTCAGAGCTTTTAAAAACATCAACATCCCAAGATTAGCCCATAGATATTTTGAATTTACTGTTGTAGGGTGAGCCCCAGGTATTGGCATGCTTCTAAAATCCCTCGGGTAGTTCTAATCAGTAACTAGGGTTGAATCCCACTCCTTTAGTATTATTGCTTAGATTTTAGTGTACGTCAGAATCACTGGAGGATTTATTAAACTCAGTTTCTGGCTTATTACATTTGGATTGTGACTATGGACTAAATGTTTGTGTCCCCTTGACATCTATATGTTGAAGTCATAATCCTCAGCAGGACTGTATTTGGAGGTAGGGCATATGAAGAAGTGATAAAGCCCTAATCCAGCAGGGCTGTTACCCTTATAATAAGGAAGAGACACCAGAGCTTTCTCTGTCCGCCATGTGAAGACACTGCAAGAAGGTAGCTGTCTGCAAGCCAGGAAGAGAGCTCTTCCCAGAAACCAAATTGGTGGGTACCTTGATCTTGGACTCTCTAGCCTCCAGAACCATGGGAAAATAAATTTCTGTTGTTTAAGCCACCCAGTCTAAGGTATTTTATTATAGCAGCCATAGAGGACTAAAACAGGACCCAAGAATTGACATTTCGAAGAAATTCCAGGGTGTTGCTGATGCTATTGGGTCAGGGACCACATTTAAAGAATGACTAGTTAAACAAATAAAATCTGTCTTAGTAACAAGAAGTCATTATTACTTGATTATGTTCATGCAAAAATAACAGTGTCCACAGTAGTATTTCAGAATGTATACATCCTCATGGTTTAGGAGTGAAATTCCTCAGTTTCCTCTATAGGTTAAGCAAATTGTCTTGCTAATAGGCATTCTGGTTTCTCTTAATGAGTTACATCAAAGTCTATCATACCTAGAAAACCCACAGAGAAGTGGGTTCATTATAATACCTGGTCTACATGGAACTTTTCCCATTTTGTATTATTCCTAAATAGTCTGAGAGATTTGTTTATTCATTCTAGAGAGAATAAAAGCTGTGGGATTAGTATATTATAGACTTTTAGGGTCTACTTCTTTAGTTTGTTTGAAATACATAAAAACAAGGCACCTGGGTGGCTCAGTAGTTGAGCGTCTGCCTTTGGCTCATGATCCCGAGATCCTGGGATTGAGTCCTGCATCAAGCTCCCCATGGAGACCCTGCTTCTCCCTCTGCCTATGTCTCTGCTACTCTATGTCTCTCATGAATAAATAAATAAAATCTCAAAAAAAGAAATACATAAAAACATACTATTGGATTATACTACCCACTTATGGTAGGCATTGCTGATTTATGGAAGATATTTGGTGATAATTTTCAATAACAAAATTAGTAATTTCATTACAAAGAATACAGACCAGGATCTTTTCCAACCATATGAAACTGCAAGAAGATTAGTTAAAAGAACTGGGATTCACTGTCAGAAAATGACAACCTTGAATACCATAAAATAGCAATCCTAACCTCCAAAAATCCTTTATTTTTCTCAAAAACAAGTTATTCATAAAGGTCAGTCATAAACTATCCAATTTAGTTAGAGAAGAACAGAAAGGAATCCTACTCTAAAAAGATAAGAACTTCAGAATGTCTACATATGTGAAGTGAATGAAGACTTTAATTAATCATATTGGTACCTTATCCCACAAGCATTACTATTAATGAAAAATGTAGGTTCTTCTGAGAATGAAGTTAGCCGATTCTGTGGCTTTATGAGTCTGATAAATGATTAGTTGTGTATTCCACTGTCCTCCCTGAATTTAATTCACAGCGGCAGGTAAAATTCTCCTTTGTAAAGTGGCCAGCTAGGGAAATCACTTTGGGAAGAGAAGGAACTGAAAACTTGGAGAAGCAAAGAAAAATGAATCTGGGGATGACACTGGCGGCTTTGAGAAATGGATAAACTCTTGGTTCAAGAACATTTAAAATGCTATTCAAGGACTCTGAATAATGAGACCACTTGGGTTTGTACATGGAGATTACTGGCTCCCAGGTATTGTCTTCACCTACCACAAATAGCATCATCTGCTCAAGAAACAAAAACCGGAGAATCTTTCTTTTTATAGACAGTTTGTACAAGAGAAGATTATCTGCTTTATGCACATGGTGAAATAAGTATGTGCAGTATTTTATCTTTCCTAACAAAGAGGCAAGTTTTTGTTTTGCTTGTATCAGAGACTCATCTGAAAAAACTCAGAAATAATTCTGTAAGGAAATTAGAGAGCCATTGTGTGGGATAACCCAATGTCTAGAATTTGTGGACGATGAAGAGTAGACTGAACAAAATACTAATTATGCTTCTTAGCTTCCAATTAATTGTGGAAAATGGGAAGTACATGTATTTTAGATTTACAGTCAAGAAAAAGTGACCAGAACTTTATTGGTTCCCAAGCTTCTTTTTGATTTGATATGAGTAATAATACCACCATTGATTATAAATCTCAAATTTAAAAAATTTTCCAGTGAAGATATAATTTTGGTTTAGTGTCTGCTCAGGTTAGAGGGTTTAAATATTGCCTTCACTGATACAGAACTTTTGAATAGTCTCAGATAAGAGGCTATTGTATTTTAAAGGAACATCTTTCTACTTCTAAATTCTGGATTCAGCAGATTTCTGGATATATCTTTTAAAATGTATTTTGTTTTCCTTTTCAAAAAGAAATTGCTAATCTAAGTTTCTTAAGACAATACACTACTGAGGAAGAGGTAGAATTTAAGCAGATAGATCAGTATTGACGATCATTAAAACTGCATGGAGAAATCTGTTAGGAACAAAATGAGATTGTGTCCAGGTTGTATTGGTCTCTCTGCTGAGTTTCATTCAGACTTTGACTCTGGACAGCACTGATTAAGTAAGTAATGCAACCTAAAAATGAGCTCCTAGGCAATGATTCTCATACAGAATATAAATCTTAGTAAAAACATACAGGCCAGAATAGCTATTGATGGGAGCCTGAATATTGAGGTGGTTTAAGGCACTGGTTTTAAAAGTTTTGTTTCTTAACCCATTCCCTCTTTTTTAAAAAATTACTTACTAGTGACCTGAAATTATATTTGGTCAATCAAGATTCAAGACCTACCGATATGCTGACAGAACAATAACTGTTATCCTCCAAATTGATGATAGTTTCATTGTCTTAAATTATAAAAAACCACAACAGATAACTTGCCATCCTGTCTATCTAACACAATTTAGAAACCAACACTTCTAAAGCAGAAATCTTCTTTTGTAGCATCCCACTAAGCATTCCACTGAATTCCACTAAGATATATATATATACACACACATACATACACACACATACATATATATATACATATATATGTATATGGTTTATCTCCAAAAAAATCTATATAGCCTATAAACTAATTTAGTTATATGAAACCAATGTTTTCCAGAGAAGTTTCCAGAAGTCTGTATTACAAAACAATTGTATTATTCCTGTATGTAGTATTGAGATATTTTTCTATTTTGAAACCATTAGACTCATGACATTTTGGCACAGCTATCTTGATATGATTTTTCAAGTAAGATTTTTTACAAGGACTAAAAGCAAGCTATTCCATTTGAGGCATTGTAAAAGGCAGAAAAAGACTACTATTTTAGTAAGGGCCAAAGACTTAGATAGTCCCTAGGAATACAGTTTGGACAAGATTCACAAAGCCTTTTCCTCCATCGACCATACCTTTTGTTGCAGAAACCCACCTACTAAGAATTACAAAATTATTTCATTTTCATCATGATGCAGGCAGTGAGGGGAAATTAGAGGTTGAGAATAGGATTACCTGATTTCTCTTGGGACTCTAGGAAATGTTTATTGATAAAGTGATGTTCATGCTAAGCTCACATGCTGAGGAGGACTTATCTGGATCAAGGGAGCGTAGAGTGTCCCAAATATGGAACAGATTGTGTGAGGCCTTGAGGCAGGAAACATAATAGATTTATGGAAACATAACCGATTTAGGAAATATAATAGATCATTCAATAGATTGGAAGAAAACATTAAGCCAAGAAAGGAGCAGGAATGATAGATAAGTCTTACGAGGAAAGCTGGTCTAGATGATGGAAGGATGTGAATCCACATTGAGGAGTTTGGTTTCTATTCTAAAAGTTGTCTATTAGTTTTGTTTAAGATGGATGTTAAAACTTTATGAGCCTGAGAAAATTCTCAAGCAAATTTAGTCTTGCCTCACATCTTGATTAGTTTAATTTCAAAATGATTCAGCCCACGAAGGGGGGTGAAAAATTTGCCTTGATAAATTACTTTGTTGTTCACCCAATGCTTAGACTGTGAGTTGTCATCCCCCAGACTGTCAGCTCCTCAAGGGTCAAGAAGCACATTTTCTCCAATCATGTAACTTTTCTAAAGTGTTGGCAGCATTCTGCACCCTGTGGAGTACTCAATACTTTTTATTTGATGTTGCTGACGAGACCTAAAAAATAATCCCTTAAAATACCTACTATTAAAATGTAGCAAAATGGATATATTGGTCTTTCTCTTTTCTCATAGACCATAAGACATGTATATTAAAGTGATAATTTATATGAAGAAACATCTAGTATTGTTCACATAAGTATGGTTTGTATGAACTATAAATACCTTTTACTATTATTTAAAAAGCATAAATTGAAAAAAAATAAAAGTGATGGGTAACCATTAATGACTTTTTTAGTAGGATAATTAGAGGGTTGGATTTGTGCTTTCAGTGAAGGAAAAGGTAGAACATGTTAATAAATTTGGAAAAACTAATTGGAAGGCTTTTTAAATCATCCAGGTCAGAGACCAAGGGAGACTGAGGTTTTGGCAAACGAATAGAAGACATATTGACTCAAATATGTGGACATATTTGAGCAGTCACTATCTACAGATGGTTAGGATATAGTGGAAAGGAAGAAGTCTTGGAGGATTATGAGGTTTCTTTCAAAAGCTATTAAATGAATGGCTGCACTGTGCTCTAATGGAACTAATATTGTTTGAAAAGCAAAATCTGTGGTGGGGTTGAGGGCTGAGGGAAGGGATTATGAATACGGTTTTATACCTGAGTTCAAAATTCCTATCCCAGTTCAAAATATCCCAGTGAAATTGTCAAGTAGGCAGTCGGATGTATTAGGCTATAACTACCAGAGATTTAAGACTGAAACTACAGCAAGATGTCCTGCCATGGGGTGGGGCTACAGTAAGATCTCCTATCAAGGGGCAGGGCTATAGCAGGGACTACAGTAAGAACTGTCACAGGGAGAGTTTAAGCAACTCCCTTGTTGCACTAAGGCTAAGTAGGTAAGAAGGAAGTTAGCCAGCCACAGCCCTGCAATTCATTCTGTCCCTTTCCTGAGGAATATCCCAGGAAGGAAAGAAACTTAACCTGATCAAATCTCATTGTAGATATGCTAATGACAGAGTCTCTGGCAAACATCCTAGAAGTACTTACAAACGGAGTGTCCTCATCCATGTAATGCTTTTAAGGCATTTACTTGGTCTTTCCAGGATGGCTTAAGATAAATGTAAAAAAATGTTATGTAAGCTATGTCATTACTGGAACATAAAATGGTGTTTTGGTGTTCTTTTTTTGACTAATACATACATGGACATCACTTAGATTTCTCATAGATTATTTGTGGGACTAGATATGACCCATATATCCTAATGTGACCAGAAACCCTGTGAGAACTTGCAGTGACAGTCTGAATTCTCCCTATTTTTCTTGTGCCTTGTGAATACCTATATCCTTGAACCTAGGACCTAAGACTAACCTTTAAAAAAATCACCAACAATTGAAAATTAAGTGAAGATTGAGCTGGCAAAGGACTCTGAGAAGTAGTTATCAGAGAAACATTAGAAAACAGCAGGAAAATGTAGTATCACAGGAATCAGTAAATAATGCTTATAATTTCATCTCCAAGCCTTATCCCATTGCTGAGCATCCCTCCAGTACCTGGCAGAGGCTTGGGAATGAGCCTGGGCTATATACTGTTAGGGACAAAGGATACTGTGGGTTAGGGATAATAAATATGAGGATGGGCCCCAGAAAAGTCCGTAGCAGTCAGGGAGGAGGTTTGGTCAGAGATGGGGTGAGAGAGGTGTAGTAGTTAGGCACCACCCAAGTCAAATTATGTGTAAGCAAACAACCTGAGTACTACATCAGCTTAATTCAGAAAAGCTCTTCAGTTATTTTAAGCAGAATGTTTGTTCAGTTTCTAACAATTCTCTGATATCCTGAGTGATTTGCTGCTCACATTCACTAATTACTTTATGAACATTATGATGGTCATACTTACTTTCCAATAATAATTTCCAAATACTAATGGAATTTATTTTGCTCTCTCTTTGAAAACCTAGCCGACAAATTAAACTGCTTTTTGTAAGCTTCCTAATTGTAGTAATTTTGTTTGATTGAATCTATATTAGGCACTGGAGTAGAAAGGGGAGAGGAAACTGCAGGTCCATAAAAAGATCCCTTAAATCTGACATCAGCTGTATAGTCAACCCTTGATTAATTTTTTCTCAGTTGGTTCAGTAAAATACAATGCCATGAATAAACCTTAAAATGATGGTTTTAGGATAAATAGCTGAGATCACATAGCCCAATCAAAAATAGATTAACACTTTTTTCTGGTTTATAAAACTAATGCAGACTCATGGAAATTCTAAAATGACAGAAATAAACAGAGTAGAAAGTGGACATCATAATGGGTGAGGGTCAGGGATATGTGCTGTGCACATTATCTGGTAATTAAGAAAAAAAGAGCTATTTTGATATAACTATGTCAATACTTCATTAAAATATCCTTTGCATAAAAATGATTGTATCAAAACTGCTAAATCAAAATGGCTATCATCATAAAAATCTATGGCAAACTTCTAGAGCACATAATAGTGTTAAAGAAGTCTCTATGGTTTTTGGAATACTCTGAGAAAGAAGAGTTTACGTTCAAACTATTCTGAGAAATGCTGCATGCTACCACCCTCTTGCAAATTTACAATGTGCATTAATATTTTAAAGGTTATGAAAAATATTTTTGAAGCCTGCTTAAATTAATTTACTCCAGAATTTCCAAAAGTAATTTTTTCTCAGGACTCTGAATGTGTGTGTTTGTAAAATGTTACTGATATTTGCTCATATTTATTTAGCATTTATTTCATTGAAAGCATAATGCTAAGCACTTTCTGTGCCTATTTCAAATAAATCTTAACCAACCTAGCTGGTAGTTACTATTATAATTGCAGCTTTACATAGAGAGAAGGTAAGACGTAACACAATTAACCCATTGCCAAGGTAATCTGGTTAACACCTTAATTTAGCCAACAAACATCTGTAACTGAATTACAGCTTAGTTAAGTCTGACTGAATTCACAGCTTGATCTCTTAATCATTATACTAATCTCTAATATTCCATGGAATTTTTGCAAATTTTGATATAACTTTTGGGGTTCAGCAGTTAATTTCTAAAACGGAATCATAACTCTGCCCTTCACATCTCTCATTATTTATCTCTTTTGAGGTGGAATTGCTGCAGTTTTGTTTTGGTCTATTTCTCAAAGCACACAGCTGCTTCTATAATGGGTCCTATCATCAATCTAGATTCCAGATCCTTGTTAGAATATAAGATTTCAAATTTCCCACTGCCACTGCCCAACTCTTACTCAAAGTTCAGTGACAAGTAGTTCAGATGAATTGCATAAAAAATATGAAATCCAGTCATTCTTCCCAATCTTCTAAAAAGTATACCCTGATAGAACCACATGATCATAGAGTTATCTCTGTGGATCAATTGCTCGAATTATGTTTTAGTGTTAAGTATATTCTCAGGGAGGAATGCTATTAGAAGCAAATTTACTATTATATTTGTAGTGGAATTAGCTGACTTTTCTCATTTCAAGCAATGATTTATAGTCATTAATATCCACAGTACTTTAGAAGGCATCTAGGGAAAAAAAGAGATCTTTGATCAGGATTGGGGTTTGCCTGTGAGCAATCATATCTGGTGGAATCACGGTTGGGGATGCAGAAGGCAACAGCAACCAGACTGCAAGAGGATGACAGGAGAGAAGGAGCCAGTCAAACATCAGTGTTTCAGAAGTTGAGAGTCATACCTGTGGATGAAATCTGCCACGATCTGACTATCTGTCCTTGATAGCAGGGAATTGACTAGAATACCATTAACACAATTGAAATTAGCATAGTGAATGCAGCTCAGCTTTATGTAGCCCATAATAGAGCCCTGATTTAGCTAGAGTCAACTCTGGGAAACTGCCAGCACAGCTTTCTAAATAAAAAGATGGAGGACTAGAAATATTTGAGTTAAGGGCACCTGGGTGGCTCAGGGGTTGAGCATCTGCCTTTGGCTCAGGTTGTGATTGTGGGGTCCTGGGATCGAGTCCCATATAGGGCTCCTCGTAGGGAGCCTGCTTCTCTCTCTGCCTATGTTCTGCCTTTTTCTGTGTGTCTCTCATGAATAAATAAATAAAATCTTTAAAAGAAAAATATTTAAGATTAAAAAAAAGGCAGTCTCTGCAGAGATTGAAATTCCAATTAGAGCAGGATATCTGGAACTACCAAGATTCATTAACACAAATACAATGGAACTATATGGCTGCCAGGGTGAGCACTGAGATATCCCAGGCACATAAGAATGCATTTACATGTATTCACTTCACACTTTTCTCTTAAAGCAAATTCATGGAGGAAACTTTTTCCTAGGTTTTAATTCCAAAAGAAGCTCTATTTCTCCAAAGATGCTGAGACAGTGTGTGTGTGTGTGTGTGTGTGTGTATATATATATACATACTATATATTGTATAGTATATATATATATATATATATATATATATATATATATAGAGAGAGAGAGAGAGAGAGAGAGAGATCCCATATTGGTAAAATTAACTCTTTGGTGTATATATAGTTCTATGAATTAACACATGTATAGATTTATGTATTCCCTCCATAGTCAGGATACTGTCATAATTGTTTCATTACCTCAAACCACTCTCTCATGCCTCCATTTCATGGTCAGAGCTTTCCTCCACCCCTAACCCCTTAATAACTACTGATCTGCTCTCTGACAACACAATTTTGCTTTTGCAAAATGTCATATAAATGCAATCATATACTATGGGCTCTTTTGAGACTTGTTTCTTCTACTCAACTAATGGCTTTGAGATTCATCTACGTTATTGCATTTTTATCACTGAGTAGGATTTCATTGCATAGCTATATCACTGCTTATATATTCACCCACTGAAGGACATTTGGGTAGTCTTTAGTTTTTACAATTATTAATAGAGATGCTATAAATATTTATGTACAAATTCCTTTGTAAGCATAAGTTTTCATTTTTCTAGAATAAATACCTGGGAATGGGGACATCTGGATAGCTCAGCGGTTGAGTATCTGCCTTCAGCTCAGGGTGTGACTCTGGTCCAGGAATTGAGTCCTGCTTTGGGGTCCTTTCCAGGAGCCTGCTTCTCCCTCTATGTCTCTGCCTCTCTCTGTGTCTCTTATGAATACATAAATAAAATCTTTAAAAAACATAAAATAAAAATAAATAAATACCTGGGAATGGTATTGCTAGATCATGTGGTAGGTATATGTTTAACTTCATAAACTAACAAAACTGTGATGTTGTAATTTATTATAAGAAACATGTATTTGCTCTTCTTTAGAGATCATCTAAAACCCTTGGAATTTCCTAAGTGATGAGAACCATAAAGGTACTTTTTGTTATATAAATGAGGCAAAGTCTAGAAAGCACCTAAAGATGGGGACTGGTTCCTAGGGGTGCCCATCATGTGATTAGAGAGTTGAAACTTCTAGTCCCATCCCCTGACTTCTGGGAAGGGGATTGGGGCTGAAAGTTGAATTCAATCACTGAGCAAATGAAATAATCAATTATGCCCATTTAGTGAAGCTTCCATAAAAATCCAAAAGGAAAAAGTTTTGGTAGAGCTTCCACGTTGGTGAACACATGGAAGTGCTGGAGAATGATGCATCTGGAATGAACATGAGAACTCCACACCCTTTCCATATACCTTGCCCTATGAATTTCTTCCATCTGACTGCACCAGAGTTATATTCTTTTATGGTAAACCAGTAATCTAGTAAGTAAAGGATTTCTCTGAATTCTGTGACTGCTCTAGCAAAGTAATCAAACTCAAAGAGAGTTTGTTGGAACCTTAGATCCATGCTCAGTTGTTCAGAAGTACAGGTGATTTTTTTTAAATTTGCAATTCCCTAGTGATATATGATGTGGAGCATCTTTCCATGCACTTGTCATCTGCATATCCTCTTTGATGAGGTGTCTGTTAAGGTCTTTAGCCCATCTCTTAATAGGATTTTTAGTTTTCCTATTGTTGAGTGTTAACAGTTCTTTGTTTCCTAATAATTATCTTTTATCAGCTGCATTTTTGTAACTATTTTCTTCCAGTCCAGCTTATCTTCTAATTCTCTTGATATTGTCTTTCACAGAGCAGAAGTTTTTAATTTTAATGAAGTTTAGTGAGTATTTTTTCATGGATAGTGCCCTTAGTGTTGTATCTAAATAGTCACTACATCCATCCAGATTTTTCTCTTATGCTATCCTCTTGGAGCTTTACAGTTTCATGTTTTACATCTGGGTCTCTGGTCCATTTTAAGTTAATCTCTATAAAGGGTGTAAGGCCTGTGTCTAGATTCCTTTCTTTTGCATATGGAGATCGAGTTTTCCAGCACCATCTATTGAAGAGCTTATCTTGGCTCCATTTTATAACCTTTGCTTCTTATGTCAAAGATCAGTTTACTATAGCTATGTGGGTCTATTTCTAGGCTATTTTATTTCATTGATCTATCTGTATATTCTTTGACCAGTACCACACTGTCTTTATTACTATAGCTTTTCAGTTAATCTTGACATCAGACAGTATCAGCCTTCCAACTTTGTTCTTCTCCTTCAATATTGTGTTGGCCTATTTATTTTTAGCTTAGTTTTTTTTTTCCTTTCCTTTGAGTTTTGAAAGTCCTTTAATATTTTTAATATCTGGTGAGTCTTTCACCAGATAATGATTTCTAAATATTTCCCCTGATATATATTTTTCTCTTTTCTAGTTATGCTTTTGGTGTCATATCTAAAAACTCTGTCTATCTCAAGGTCATGAAGATTTTTCTCTATAATTTTGTCAAAAACTGCAAGACTGCTTCTACGAGGATGAGATCATTTAGGCTATTTCTCTGACTGCATATTTGGTAGATACTAGATGAAAGATGGTGCCTTTTAATATAGTTAGGTTAATGTATTCTGGTTTGTCTCTTTTTGTTCTGAATATGTTTAAATCATTAAAGAACAGATTTTAAAATAAAGCTATTCAATTCTTTTCATGCAATGGGACTGGAAATTAATGTATTATATTCTGTGTGGGCATAATTTTATATATATACCATAAGTTGCCTTCATGCATTTATAAATATTTGAGTACTGACCATTTGAGAGGAACTGTGAAGGATAGAAGTGATCAAAATCACAATATGGGATGCCTGGGTGGCTCGGCAGTTGAGTATCTGCCTTCTGCTCAGGGCATATCCCAGAATTCCAGGATCAAATCCCACATCAGGCTCCCTGAAGAGAGATTGCTTCTCCCTCTGCCTATGTCTCTACCTGTCTCTGTGAGTCTCTCGTGAATGAATAAATAAAATCTTAAAAAAAATCACAATAAGATCCTCCCCCTTATGGGAAGGATATATTTCAGTGATATATAGATAAAATATAGATAATACACTATTATATATGCTGTAGATCATATATCATATAGATCATTATATATGACCTAAGTCATATATATTTAATATATGTATACTCAATTTACAGTGACTCAAGGAGAGAAAGACAAATACAAATTTAAATGTTATGAGTAATTCTTTCTTCCACTTTAGCTAATGAACATATACCCTAAATCCTTTTGGGATGGGAGCTGTGAATGAGATATTTCTTCCATAAATTCGTTTCCAAATGAATCTGCTGGTGCAAGCATCTCCTGAGATAACACTGATTCCAAGATTAGAAGCCATATTTTTCATACAATATGTTTTTTAAATGCTGGGTAGAGACCTTATTTGTTGGCCAACTTTCTTAGGAATTTTCACTGACATATTTTGATTATAGTAATTTTTTTACATACTAATTTAGAGTCCAATCCTCATGTACTCTCTAACTCTGACTTTAAGTTACATGTAAATATCACTATATTAATAAGGATGATGGATATACACCACTAAAATATGTTTTTATTGACTATTTAAATTTAAACACTATCATGGTTTATATTATTAAAGTAAACAAGTCCATTTTCATTCTAGAAAGATTTGTGACTGTGAACATAAGTATTTATCACAGAATAGAATACAGATTTGAAAGCATTCAAGGTAGTACAGTATAGTGATAAAAGTGGAAAATAAATGTGGTAAGATACAGAAAAACAAGTATGTAATAGAATCATTCAAAATCGTGAAATGCTCTTAAAATCACTGACAGCTTCCTGGTACCAAAATCAAATTGGAAACCTATTAGTTATATGACACAATGCCTATGAAACAACACAATATTTTGCAGTAAGGGCTTACAAATTTAAGACATATTACTCCCAAGTGTTTGCATAAAGTGGTACTAAGAAACATTGGAAAAAAATATGCTATGTAAATGCAAGACTTCATATTATGGCAACAGAGGGTTGCCTTATGAAATCTTAGATTGATTATTATTTGTAATTAAAGTATTGATTATTATTTGTAATTAAAGTAGCACATTGATAACTAACTTTTGGTTTGTAGAAATAGTTATGCTAGTACAGAAATTTCAAAGTGCTAAAAAAGTGTTTTTCTTCTCTTTTAAGATGTTAACCATTGTTTTGACCAAAAAAAAAAAGTTGCCAATACAGTTTGTTTTACAGCTATCCTAGATTGTGCAGATGTAAACTTGAGTTTAGTATATTTATGAATAAATTAGCCTACAATCCAAGTTAATTCTGTCCATTTGCTGGACTTTTTATGTGTAAGTAAAAGAGGAGAGAGCTCTATAGAGAGGGAAATAGAAATAAATTATTTCCAGTAACAAATTATGTGGGAAAAGACAGAGTATTTTGAGAAACCAAGCCTTAAGCATAAACTCTTGGTACATTTTCCCACCTTCCATTGTTGCTTCCTCCTCCAACAGTTTAATCCATCTTAACACTATATAACACTTGAGTAAATTTTTATGAATGATAAATCTATTGCCTCCCAAGAGACAAGAATACTGCCAACGTATTAATTCAATGAACATCATCACTAGGAGAATGTAGTCAATCCTCATTAGTCCCAGATTCATAATTGTGATTTGGACCACTTGCTAAAATTCACTGGTAAACCCCCAAATCAATACTTACAGTAGCTTCATAGCCATTTGAGGATATGGGTAGAGTCTTGAAATTTTGAGCTGCCCAACAAGCATGTTTTCACCTGAGGCTGAACGAGTCATTATATCAGTCATTATATCAACAGCAGTCATTCAGCTGTCATTATATAAACAAGTATCTTTTTGTGCTTTATTTAGCATAGCATTTTTGTGCTTTTTGTTGATTTTGTTTTGTTTAAAATGGCCCACAAGCATAGTGTTTAAGTGTTGTCTAGTGCTTCTAAGCCCAGGATAGCTCTAATGTGCCTTACAGAGGAAATAAACATGTTAGGTGAACTTCATTCAGGCATGAGTTATAGTGCTATTGGCCATGAGTTCAATATTGATGACTCAACAATATGTATTAAATAATGTGACTTTAAGCAGAAACATACTTTTAAAAAGTTTGTAGACAGATTAGATGATGAAAATATTGTGACCAAAGCCTCACAGGAACCTAACTCAGTATTTCCCTTAGGAGCAATGGCTTAGTATTTGTTAATTCAGTGTTTGTAGCAACTTTATAACTACCATGAATAACAAGAATCAATTGTATATTACATCCAAATGTGAAATTTTCTCAGATAAAAATAAGTTCTACAATAATCTTCAGTACTGATTCTACTGAAGCAATTATTTGATTTAATTGATTCTAGTTAAACAGAGCTTAATTTAAATCTTTATTCAAACATTTAAGAAATTCATCCAACTGGAACATAAATATACCTATAAAGATGATATTGTCAAACTAAAAAGTTATAGTTAAATAATTGAATAATTTCTGGCAGAAATTATTCTGCAGAAGGAAGGCAGATACTGTCACTCTTATTATTTTTACTTCTTCCTTTTTCATAAAAAGACAAGATACTGTTAAAGGTTGTGCAATAGTCATTTTAAATTTTTTTTAATTTTTATTTATTTATGATAGTCACACACACAGAGAGAGAGGCAGAGACACAGGCAGAGGGAGAAGCAGGCTCCATGCACCAGGAGCCCGATGTGGGATTCGATCCCGGGTCTCCAGGATGACGCCCTGGGCCAAAGGCAGGCACTAAACCACTGTGCCACCCAGGGATCCCTGTGCAATAGTCATTTTAAAGTCCATGTACTTTTTTAAAATTTAAGTTCCATTCAATGCCACATTATTTACCACCTACTAGGTATGTATCATTCTATGAACTAGGTCCAGAAACATAAATAGATGATTGATAGATGCATAGATAGATAGATAATAGATAGATAGATAGATAGATAGATAGATAGATAGATAGATAGATGATAGATAGATAGATAGATAGATAGATAGATAGATGATGTGGCCAGTGCCCTCTGATGGTTCATAATTGTGTGTGTTTGTGTGAGGGCATGGATGTGTCTCTGTGTGTGTGTGTGTAACAGTGATAAATACATTTAGCTAGAGTTTATATAAGAAAGGGAGTTATTTACTCTGCTTGGATCAGAAAAGAATTCAAAAAACAGATTCTTGAGCTAGGCTTGAAGGATTTTGTCAGTGGGGTACAGGAGCAGAACAAAATATATGCAAAGATAAATGAGTATGGAGTATTGAGGTCACTGTGCTTAGTTATACTCTACATGGTTGGAAAAAGAATTCCTGTAAAGTCTGCCCCAAAGCAAAGAAGAATAATTGTGTTTACTTCAGTCTGATTCTATGGTAATCTATTGTCAACTGTCTAGCAGATGGCATTGATATTACAGATAAATTTACCTGTGGAAACACCTTACAGGGTAACCTACACTTAGCACAAAGGAGGTGCCCTTGGTTTTTGTCAGGAGATTGGATGTAAATATTATGCTTTCAGCAATGAACAAATGAGCAAGTAGTTTCCAATCAGGTAGCAGAGAGGAAAATTAGGAGTTATGGATAAAAGAATTAGAGCTGGCAAAAAAGAGAGGGGAAAAAAACCACATATGCCAGACATAGGCAAAACTGTCATAAAATGAAAGAAATTTAACACTTAATTAAGCACTTATTTTTGCCTCCAGAACTGTGCTGTTTTCAATTACATTAACTCATTTAATACTTAATTCTGATGTTTTTTTTTTTTTAGATCCTTATTTATTTATTCATGAAAGACAGAGAGAGAGAGAGGCAGAGACATAGGCAGAGGGAGAAGCAGGCTCCATGCAGGGAGCCCGACGTGGGACTTGATCCTAGGACCCCAGGATCATGCCCTGGGCCAAAGACAGACGCTTAACCACTGAGCCACCCAGGTGTCCCTGAGGTATGTTGTTCAACAAAAGAAAGAAATGAGTGTGAGAGATTTGTAGGACCTGCTCTAGGTCACATAGCTAAAAAAATATGATTAAGACTAAAATCTAAATCTTTAAATTTTTCACATTGCAATATATGGTACTACTTTCCACCCTTATTTATAAACCTCTTCTTACATGCTGAATGTGCTTAGGCTCGTCTGATATCCTTTCAATTTTCATCCTTTAACCCAAAGAATATTACCAAGGACTTCCCTTTTTTAGCAAGACCTAGACCAAATTTCCTCCCTCACTGAAATGTACTCTGAAGATGTAGTTTTAAGTTTTAGCTCTGGCACCAGAAAACAATTCCTCTGCACATGTTTGTATGTATAGTTGCATATATATTTGCATATATAGATATTTTTAAGTGCTTGTGTTCATATATAATGCATCTTGTTCCAAACATGATTTAAAATTGTTAATGAAAATAACAAGCAATAAAACAACTTACTATGCTGTTTAAATATTTGAAGAGTACTTCTCATTCAAGAGGGAAGACAGTCATATAAATGCTTCCTCCTGGGACCTCAATAAAATAATAGTAATAGACTAAAAGTGCATAGATTCTTAATGATGATTAAAGTAGGAAGAGAATCAGCATTGAATGAGGAATTTCAATAAAATTTTTGAAGATGAAAGCAGACGAATGACAGTTGACTAAAGGAGTAGGGCCATGAATACAGCCTAGAATACATACAGATGGAACTGTAAGATCATTTGGGGAGATATATTTAACTATAGTGATTCCAGAAAGAAAGAATAACAACAAAAAGGGACTTACTAAGGAGACAATGCAAGCAGAAAATTAATCTTAACACTGAATGGGACTATCAAAGTCCAATGAGGAGGAATGAAAATTACCCATATCTAAATATATCATTGTGATATTTTAGAAGATGAAAGATAAAAAAAGAGATGAGAAGAGATGAGAGGAGGGAAGAAGAGAGGAAGGGAGTAAGGAAGGTAAGGTAGGAGAGAGAGAGAAAGAGAATGAGATTAAGATACTGAAACGTTTTATGAGTTAGATAGTATGCCCAAGTTATTGGAAGAACTAAATAATTTGGCAAAAGCAGACAGAGCAAGGAGGGGAAAAAAGATGGTTAGAAATGTCTAAATAAAAATTACATGCTATATGGGAGGGAAAATTTCATCAAGTCTACTATTTGACTCTGTAGCAAAATATAATTAGAAATTCATAATAAAAATAAAATGTTTTTATTGATATTCAACTTTTAGAATTAACTTGGAGACAAAACAGAAAATATAATTTCAGAATAAGTATAAAAATACAGATAATAAAAATTGGAAAAAGAAATAGAGAAATAAAGATCCAAGGAAGTTTAGACAAGCTAATATGCATGTCTTGTACAGTGGGGAGGCAAGAAACATACAGTATAATTAGCATTCTTTTATAAAAACTGAAGAAATAAAGACATTTAAGCAGCCTAAATATGTCAGTCACCTTCACTTTGGAAGTGGGATGAACCTCATGGGAATGAACATCCAGGTAGGGTTTTTAGATACTGAGGCATAGACAAGACATTACTCCTTTCAATTGAATATTGCCATTTGGCTCTCAATATTCATTCCACAACTCTTGTTAGGGGTGGTCTTAAGCAGAATGATCTTAAGACTTGACCCTAGGGATTCCTGGGTGGCACAGCGGTTTGGCGCCTGCCTTTGGCCCAGGGCGCGATCCTGGAGACCTGGGATCGAATCCCACGTCGGGCTCCCGGTGCATGGAGCCTGCTTCTCCCTCTGCCTATGTCTCTGCCTCTCTCTCTCTCTCTGTGTATGTGACTATCATAAATAAATAAAAAAAAAATAAAAAAAAAGACTTGACTCTATCCCCAGGCAAGGACACTGATTAGTCTAAGCCAATTAATTCCTCTAATTCCTTTCTCCTTGATACTGCTTGCTTTAGGAACCCAGGTTTAAGTTAATTGGTACAAATCAGTCTCCTGGTGAAGGTTCCTGGAATAGAGATAGATATATAAGTTGGTCCAATTAAACTGAAAGAGAAACATTTTATCATATGCTTCATGGAATGTAATAAGAAAGGCAATGCTAAATTGCTGCTGGCAACCATCTCATGACTATGAGAAAAGCAAAGGGCAGAGCCAAGAGAATTGCAGAGAAACAAAAGTTTTGCTCTGTGTAAATGTGCATGAAATCCACACCCCCCTCTATTCTAGTTATATGAAACCATCAAATCTTGTATTCTTTTAGTTAAGCTGTCGTAGGTTTCTACTAACTGTAGCTGGAAGTACCCTCTTAAAAATACCACTTCAGCTGTAAGCCAGCCTTGGCAGCTTTATGGATATGATCTGAGGAGTCAATGTTTTTCTTTGTTAACTCACTTCTTTATACATAAGAGCATCATGTAATCATAGCTTCTTTTCTAGAACCCTGGATTCTTATGGGCACAATGATGGGGATAAAGATTCAATCAACTTTAACAGATTTTATCTAAAAATACTAATATTATTAAAGCCTTGTATCATACAACCCTAAATGGGTAATGTATGAAATCTTAACCAACTCCCTAAAGATGCATCACAAATAACTTTGTGAGAATGCTACAAGTATTTTGTTGGTATAATATTCAGGGTATGGATAAAATACTGGAGAAACCATATAAGTTACCATACCAAAATTAAAGGGAAGGACACTTCTCTGTCACTTTAATTGCAAAAAATTGAGACATCTGAGGTTAGTGTTAATGACCAAGGATACCAGAATATAGTTCAACTTTCTTCAGTTAGTTCATAACATGCATAATTATCCATTAAAAATTATCTCTGGTAAATGAGTCTGAAATGATATGGATAGCCACAATAAATGGTCACCTTTAATTATGTTCAAATGGATGCTTTGCCTGATAGATTTCTGTCACATTAATAAATATTGCAGAAACAACACATTCATCATACCAAATAAGAAACAATATTTTCTTATAATTCTATCTAGCAGTTTCTAGATGACAGTGTGGAGAAGGGGAAAGGGATTTTCACAAGTAAGAGGTAAATAGCTTAGGGGTATGCCTTGACAAAAGAGAACATGACCAGAGATTTATTTCCCTTTCATCTTTCTAGTTTAGATGAATTATGTCCCAGGCCAAAAGAGTAAGTCATGTGGAGCAGAAGAGGTCAATGGGAAGGAGCTAGACATAAGTACTCCAAGGACAGATGTTGATACCACCAACCTAATCTTACTAATATTTAGAGTTCATGGGGGGAACTAATTAGATGGAAGGCTTCTAACCAAGACTTCTTGTCAGTGAAAAATAGCAGGAATAGTCTCATGGAGGGTAGAGATATGATAATACTAATGAGTTAGAACACTATATCAAGAAAAAGAAGGAGGTTAGTTCTTCCAGTTGGTGAGATGATAGATGCTGAAACCACTCCATTAGAGCACTTTGGGAGTGGACTTGCAACCTGGGGAGAAACTAAAGCTGTTTGTAAAAGCCATGGAAATTGCAATTCAAGTATATCATAGTGTGAAGGTCTCTTGATGGGTTATAGCAAAGGACTGTCTTTCAGAGACTACCTTTACACCTAGGAAAATAGTTTTTTGTTTCAAGAGCATGTACATTCTCTTAAGCAATAATTTTGATTGGGCAGATATCAGCTCCCTTACATGCAGTGCATGCTTCTAGCTAAAGACAGGCTGTTAGTGAGTTTCTGAGCTATCTCGGACCTTGGGCAGGATTTTAGGTCTCAGGGATGCTGTTTTCACTGTTTCCAGAATCAATGAAGTCATCAGACCAAGTGGAACTCAATATGCTCCACATGGTAACTTAACTCTTTGTTACTCCACATTCATTAACTTGCACTGCCTTTTAGAGCAGTAGTTTTCCAAGTGTGTGTTCAGATGACCACTACCACCACCATCATCATCTAAGGATTTTTCCAGAAATATAAATTCTTTAGCCTCACCCGAGTCAAAACCAGAAACTCAAGGTGTCAAGTCCAGCAATCATTTTTTTTAAAGTCTCCCAGATGATTCTAATGCACATCAAAATTTTAGTAACTCCACCTTAGAATGTTGGGTTTTCTTATTCCTTATCTTTTCATCTATATATTTTCCTCCAACTCTTGTTGCTATCTTTATTGGGACTCTAGCTTATACCCATTCTCTAGGAGCCCATTGTCCAGGAAAATCAATAAAATTCAAATTCAATGCTCCTTGTGGATGATTGAGTAGGAATCAGCCATACTTTGTTTTAAATGCTACATGATACACACCAGGAACTTGTTATTAAAAATCTAGATACATGTCAACTTAAATTATTTTTTTCCTACATAACTGACAAAATTGACAGGAACAGTTTATTCTTAATTTGTAATTTTAAGCCAACTACATAACACTGACTCATAAGTGGAAGAAATGAATAATCAATAGTATTACTAGTGGTCATTATAAACTTTTTTTTCCTTATTCCCACTTATGGTCAGTCGACTTCTCATCTTGTTCTGATTGTCAGCTCCAGCCCAATCTCTTTATTACTCACTCTTAACTAGTCTTGGCATTTGAAAATGATCTCTCTGACACTTGATCTCCTTCACACCTTAGATTTCAGTTTTATCAGCTTTCCTCATTTAAGTGAACCTCCAGCATTATGCCTGTCTATCAGCTTCAATGTGTTTGGCTGCAAGAAACATAATATCCCCCACACAGTAGTATCAGCAATAAACACATCTATTTATATTGCATAAGAATTATCTCACAAGCAAGAAATCAGATAGTAGTTTCATAAGATTAGTTCAATAGCTCAGCACTGACAGATCACCATATGCTCACCATGATTCTCTGTCCTCTCTTACATTACAAAATGGCTGTGTTAATTCAAACATCTTCAATAGGTAATATTCCAAGTAGGAAGAAAGAAGGAAGACAGAAAGAGGGACTTCTTCATGTGTTTCTATCATGTCTTTTTGTTTTATTGTGGAGGAAATACATTCTGGAAATTTTGTTGTTTTTTTTTTTTTTTTAAAGATTTTATTTATTTATTCATGAGAGACACAGAAAGAGAGAGAGGCAGATACACAGGCAGAGGGAGAAGCAGGCCCCATGCAGGAAGCCTGATGTGGTACTCGATCCCGGGTCCCCAGGGTCATGCCCTAGGCTGAAGGTGGCGCTGAACTGCTGAGCCACCCGGGCTGCCCCATTCTGGAAATTTCTAAGCAAAATTTTTCTTATATCACCTTAGTCAGAACTGAGTTACATAATCACCTCCGGCTTAGGGGAAGCCAGAAAATGACTGTGCTGTTGTTGTCTTCATCTTCTCTTGTATAATGAAAGGCACATAGTGTGAAAGGGGTTTAAAGGGTGTTTACATCCTACCTTATGTAGGCCTTCAGCAGTTTGCTGAAGTCTTCTAGGGGGGCAGGGAATGACACCTCAGTGGAAATAAAGAAAAGGAGGAAGGGGTGCAAGACAAGGATGGCCAATTTGACATTTCAAAAGTGATCCAGACATGAAGACCTGAAACTGCATTTTTAGTTTTAAAGCTGCATTGGGTATTTTCTTTTTTAAGATTTTATTTATTTATCTGAGAGAAACAGATGACCAGCGGGGTGTGAGAGGCAGAAACAGACTCCTTGCTGAGCACAGAGCTGTATGTGGGGCTTGATCCCAGGATCCAGGGATCATGACCTGAGCCAAAGGCAGACCTTTGACTGATTGAACCACTCAGACACCACCCCTGTATCGGGTATTTTCAATAATTCCACTTCCATTTCATTTTTATTTTGATAATTTTAACAACTGCAAGGCAGATAGTATTATTTCCACTTTATAAATGGTTGAGCAATGTTTAAGAGAAGTTCTATAACATACCCAAGTGTTGGCAGAATGGTAATGGATTTCTCGCCTCTATTCCTCCAAAACCAGGACACTCTTTATTATCAAATATCATTGAAAAACAAAATTTTATTTTGTCCATTTGTAAACATCCCAAAAACAGACAGTGGAAATATGGATATTTGTCCTTGTGAGATACTTTGCAATCACCTTATTATGCCCCAGGAAAACGGCAGCCACTTAGCTCATTTTTCACAATGATCACAATGTTCTAGACTTTTCGAGTGGTAAGGAGATGGAGCGCATTGAAACTTAGAGTCCCACAATATCAGAGCTCAGAGACTTTAAATGATGAAACGTCTTGTAAAGAGGAGTAATTTTAATATTCATTGAAGATAAATTGTTAATCAAGAGGTGGGGATACTAGGACTATGTATTTGAGAATATATGTGACTAAAATAATAATGATGTTAATAATAGCAGATACTATATATTAATTACCTTCTATGTTGTGAGCACTATGTTAAGAACAGAGTGGGGACTATTCATCTGACTCCAAAGTACATACTCTAAAGCACTGTGCTATACTAAAATATGCATGTGTTGAATGTATGTTTATGTGCATACGTATTTCTCTATATTAGTTAGAATTTTTTTCAATTGCAAGTGAAAGAAATCCAGCTCCAACAAGCTGATAGAAATGAGGATTGACTGGTAAATAAGATAGAAAAGTCTAGTGATATATTGGTTTCAAGAATCACAGTGTTTAGGAACAAAGCATTTAAAATCAGTAGATTGTGAACCATGGTACTTTCTATCTCTTGGTTATGCTTCCCCTGTGGCTTGGCCCCATTCTCTTTTTATGGGCCCATATGTTTAATTCATTCTATATTTTAATTTTTAGATCAGTCATTGTTACTAGGGAAATGGTATAGAGTATTAACAATAAGAAGATTTGGACTATGTACCATGAGAATCCAGGGGCTGACTACCATAAATGGCTATTCTAAGGAAACTATACAGAACAGATAGAATTCCCCCAAAGAAATACAGCCTAGGAAATAAATAGTGCATCTCCACTATATTCCACCCTTTGGCTATAAAAATTCAGACATCTTTCCCTTCACATAATTTCAAAATGCCTCCACTTAATATGAAATTAACCCAAATGCATTCACCTCTTCTCTAAAGTGGACAATTAAAAGTCATATTTAGTTTTGCCTCTAGCTTCATGTTTAGAATAATAATCTAGGACGAACTTCTTTTGATCAGATCCAAATGTGGATCATGATATTCTTTAACCTATGGTGGAATCACAAATTTAACTCCCTTTAACATAATCAAAGTGTCATAAGTCATGGCAAATACAGTGCCTTGGTAGGTACATGTATGAAGGTGTTTTATATTTATAAATGACAGAACCCCAAATCAAACTTGTTTCAGGATATAGTGCAATTTTTTGACTCATGAAATTGGGATACTGAGAGTAGTCTTCAAAATAACTGATTTTGGAGCTTAATAAATGTTTTCCAGGTATTTATCAATTTGCTAATGTCTTTTTGTATCTCTCCATTTGAATTTCTCTTGTATGTGGGGCTCTTGCTCTCCTACTGCAGATGGAATTCCTACTGCAGATGGAATTCCTCTACATGTCTGGGGAAGATGGCCACTGGTGGTCTAATTTCATACATACACAGCTTAGCAATTGAGGAAAAAACAATATTTGCTGCCCCTATATTATTACCAATTAGCTACTTGACTTGATTGAGTTATATTCTCACTTTTTGGGCCAATCACTTTAATTTAGGAAATAGGATACTGTTATTATTGATCAAGGCTGAATCACTCTGCTTTGGCAGAAACCACTATTTTCACCACTTTTTCCTTTGGTAAGGAGTATGGAACTAAATTATATTTTTAAACTTCTCTTCCAGTTAGATGTGGGTAAGTGACAGTTTTTGGTCAGTGAAATTTGGGGCAGAAGCAAAGTCCCACTCTTCCAAGCTTCATCCACATAAACCTATCAAAGAGTTCTCTACTCTCTTTTTTCCTCATCTACCAACTGATTAGACAATTTTGAGAAACTATAAGGAAAACTTTATTCCTGAATAACAACCCAGAAGGCCACTTACCAACCAGAAATATCTACATTGAACTTTTTAGGAATTTGATTCAGAAGTTGTGCATTGTAGCAACTACTAATGTTTATGTTAACTAATATAATTTTCCGTCTCTATAATTGATTGTTGGCTTCTTCAAAACTTCACAAATTTGGGAAAAGGTGGTTTTCAAGGGACAAAATGCTAGGCAGACTGGACAAAAAGTATATGTAAATGTTTATAAATCTATGTATTACAATATGTCTACATAGACAGTCACAGTATATATGTGTGTGGTGGGGAGATTTATACATACAGATCTGTCTCCCAGATCCTTTTTCAAGAAGAAGTTGTTACCCAACATGTGGAGTGCAGTCAGTAGACAGTCACCAGACATCAGTTCCTTTAGAATTTACCTCACCTGCAGGGATTCATCCCATCCAGGATCATCCTTTCCAGAAGCAGTCCAGATCCAGTGACTGAGCAAGGTGGGGAAATAAAGTCCCAGTCATTTTGCCCAGATGTGAGACATTATTATAGTCCAGACTCCTTGCCAAACTGGCAGAGACTTTATTGTTTCTGTAACACAACTCTGTCCCATGATTGATTTGAATTCTCCCTCCCTTCTCTTTGTTATGGACTCCTCATAAACATTTAGAACCTCAGATTTTATCGGTATCTGCTTCTGGAGAATTCAGTCTGCAATAGTATAAGTGTGTGTGAATTTCTAAATAGATAAATTCTGAATCTATGTGTATATGTATATTTTAGAGCAAGTTTATCTAGAAAAACTCTTGCTTCCACCATTTATTAAATGAAGATAGTAAGTTATCCCAAAAGACAGTACTGAGATTGAAATGGTTGAATCCATGAAAACTCTGAATGGTGGTTGGTACATAGTCAGTGCTCAACAAATGTCAGTGGTCTGCATATTAGCTGTATATATGTATGTGTGTCTGTTAAAAAAGATCTCAGGAATATATGCCTCTTGATTTATGCAGAGCACATCCCAGAATATAGTAATTATTCCTAAAAGCTGTCTGTTTCCTATGCTTAAAACAGATTACTGACAATACTGCCTCATTTTCATATACAATAGAATCTCTATAATTATTTTTCACTAATACAACTATAACAACTCCAAACATAGTATTTAGCTTTAACAAGCTACTCTTACTGATGCAACGTTTGCTAAAAATTCTTTCTATGAAAGCTTGTAAGAAAGCTATGTTAGAAAGGAACTTCCACACATTGACACCAGTTTCTCGTCCAACACATAAGGCAGCTACTTCCATTACAATTTGGATACCCTTAAGGCTAGGTTCATTGTTACTGGTAGATACCGATCAGGAGCTTCCTTTTGCCTTTTTGTTGACCCCATCCTCTGCCTTAGAGGGTTTCCTTTTTATCCTTGAAATGTCCACAGAAATGAAAGTCTAGCAAAATAAGAGTCTAACTTTCAAGTCTTTTTTATTTTATTATGTTTCTTCTTCAGCCAAAGTCAAGGGACACTTTCTTGGCATTCTCAATGACTGTGCTGTGAGCCAGTTTTTCCCTTTTAAATGATTTTCATTCACAGTGGCCACTCTCTGATTCCCATATCTCCTAGAGAGAGAAAGTAGGGTTATCTTTTGTCTCCCCTTGAATGTGTTCTTCCAGAGAAAGGTTTCTTCCATAGGGCTAACTAAGAGTTAGTTAGGTTGTAAGAGTATTAAATGGAATGGACTTGGGGGAGGGGAGAAAAAGAGAGAACAATGTGCCTTTCAACATACTTCTCTGTCCTCAACTTTGAAAGTCCAAGGCTGTATGTCATGTGGCTATAGGAATGAAGAATTTCAAGAGCTCTCAGAAGGGATTGTGCATGGGTCAGGAGAGGAATCTCATTTTAAGCTTGCTATCTTTTTTGTTAAACACTCAGCCTTTGTACCTGGAGATTAATACCAGTATAGCCCCTTGTCCAGGTCGTTGCAGCTATCTTTAGAGTACAAAACAGGAAACTAGATTCTTTATTTTCTTAAAACAGCATGCTGTGAAGGAGCAAACTTCAAATCCCCTGTCTTTCCCCCTTGGCTAACAGAGATGTCTAATAAATTATTTTGACTACTCATGAAAAATCCTACTTTAGAAAAATAATCCTTTCAAAAGTTTTAGGATTTAAACAAAATATTGTTGTGATTCTTCAGTAGTTTTATTCTTTCATAAAAGATCAATAATCAGGTTTGCTGGTTGTAATGTATATTTTATATATTGCTAGTTCTGTGAGATACTTAAGATCAGAGTTCATATCTTATTCATCTTCACATTCCCTGGGATTAGTATAAAACTCATAACAGGGCTTTGCATTGTTGTTGCCTTGAATAACATTGCTGTTAAAATTGCCTTGATTGTGGTTATATCAATTGTATATACATTGAAGCTGGTCTTTCTGAAAAGCTAATTAAAAAGGTAACTTTGGGGTATTAACTTGAATATTGGAGCATTCTTATCTCCCACAGCATACATTACATTCCACAAATATAAAAACAAAGAGTCATCTCCAAAAGGAAGGATAAGGATCCTCACTGTTACTATATACTGTTATTATCAGTAGTTAGTAGTATTAGAATATAATAGTGTTTCTGGTATATAAACAAACTAGAAGCATACGTAGCCACATTTGTAATAGTTTAAGTTTTATGAGATGTCTTATGGTAATAAAATGGAGAATAACTAAAATTCATTTAAAATGCCAGTAAGGATGCTTACAGAAAATGTTAAAATATGCATATAGCTTCTATTGAATAATTCATATCTTATAGTAAGTCTCCAGATAATGTAACATTTGAACTGTGTATATTGAAAGTTGACTTGAATGATTGTTTTGCCTATATAATCGACCAACATCCCATGTGTATTTAGATATTGTATTTCCAGAAAACTATGCTGCTTTTAGCTGTAGAGGTGGAGAGTTTGGGCCAATTAAATTATTCAAATGTTAAATTTGTTTTGCTGTGGGATAAATTACCATAATTTGTTCAGGGCATTTTGAAAAAAAAAATGCTGTCACCATTTGCTGATATTTTTCTTTCTATTAAACTAGTGGAAATGGATCACTACAAAACACTCATGAAACCTAGGAAAAATCATTTCATTTTTTAACAGAGTTTTGTACCACTTTTTCAAAGTTCATAAACAATGCTCTCATATAAAGTTTTTATATGTGGTAAAATGACCCAAATTTCATGAATTTGCACTTCTAACTCAGAGAATTTTAAAGATAACAATGCCCTTAACTTTTACAGAATTTCAAAAGTAGTTCCTCTCTTTATTTTTTTTTCAATCTATAAATACTACTGAGTGCCAGCCACTTCTAAGTCACAGGGTATTAACAACAGCTATAAAGATTAATCAAATACTGATTTTCCTCTAGGAGGCAAAGATAAGAGACATTTTAAAAAATACCTATTGTAAACTAGGAATGATACTTTGTATTTTCACATATATTTCCTGCTCATTGATTCTTACAACACTATGATGGAATTATTTTTCTTATTTGACAAATGAGCCAAATGAATAACTAGAATAAGTTTGTCCATTTGGTAGGCATGAGCCAGAAACTAACTCCTAAAGTTTTTTCCACCCCCAACCCCTTCTGTACTATACCCTGTTGCCTATGGTTAAAACAGGAGAGATGAAGTAAATATAACATAATACAAAATAGAAAATGTTAACTGCCAGAAGAGGAGTGCTGATAAAGTAATATGAGAGTTTTACAGTTCTACATTTCACACTATAATCTTCGGAGGGCAAGAAAGGAACTTGACTTATAGCTTGGAATTTAACATTAGTTTCAGCCCCCAATGATTCAAACTCAAGGTGACTTCATTGGAATGGCATGCTATTTTTAGAGTTTAAAACATTAGGAACCACCCGATAATCATGGTATAATTTTTGAGATTGCATAGCCATATTAATACTGGGTATTTCTTCATCCTTTTAAAAAATAATCACTTTTAAAAATTAGCATTCTACTTCCTTCCTTTTCAATAGGTCTTCTAAAAGTCATTTCCAAACTATTACAGCCCATGAAGTATTTACAGTGGCTGGTCTCCTTTCCACCAGATGATGACAACCATAATTACAATTGCAGGTCATAACCTCTCACATATCCCTACAGCTTTAGGGGTTATAAACCCATAAAGAAGATCCACATTACCATTTTTATGGTACAAACCAATCTTTTTACTGTGAGAGTCTCCAGGAGAGCCATAGGTAATCAACCTTTTTCTCCACTGTCAGTCAGCAATTGGACTTTTATAAGAATTTGAAGAGACTATTCATATCCACAGCTATAACTGTTCCAAACACCTCTATTTCTCACTTTCTACTTTTCTCCAAACCACAGAACATTTGTTCACCGGATACTTCCTATGAAGTCTACTCTTGGTCAGATTTAGGGAATATGTGGATACTGAACATCCAAGTGTCAAGAGTTCTAGAGTCATGGAAAATAAAGACAAAAGAGGAAGAATAGGATTCCGGGTCCTAGTTGGTCTCAGTGAAGAAAGATGTATGTTCACCAAGTCTGAGGAGAACAGAGATCTGTCTCTCCCTCAGTTAGGACTTGAATAACATACTGTCATGACAGTCAGGAAGGGTCTGCCACTTTGAAGGCCCCTGAGAGATTGTACCCCATGAGGTGGGTGAGCTATGAGAACAGAGCATCAGTGGGTTAGACAATGTCTGGTGGATGTGGTGGAGATATAATGGAAATCTGACAAGAGAGTGGGAGCAAAAGCAAATTTACATTGCCTGAGAATATTTAGTAAATATCCCTTGAGAATTCCCAGAGCTATTAGAAAGAGATAAGAGTTGCCAGGGGCTTAAAGCCCTGTGTGAGCAGGGAGAGTATAACATCAATGTTAACATGAGCTTATTAGCATATTAATAAAGACCTGAGCTGAAGACTGATCCCAATTTGTAACTATGAATTTGTTTTCTCGTATAGCATTGAGGTTGCCTGCTATATTATAAACTACTTGAGGGCAGAGAACCTATTTTAGACACTAATTTTTTGGCACCAGGTAGCTACTCCTTAAATGTTCGCTAAGCATGATGGCAATAGGTTCCAATATTAGAGACATTGCCAGTCGAATGTTACAGGCAATGGTATAGCAATGGTAATATCTACAATTCAGTGAACATAGGCTATGTGGCAGAAAATTCATGTTTCAGACCTTTACAAATGTAAACTAATTCAATCCTTCCAACTAGCTTGGGAAGGAGAGTTTGGTTTTGGATTTTGTCTCAGGGTTCAATTTGCTGGTGACTTTGGGAAAGTTTCTTGATTTTTCTATGCTTCACTATTACCATATATGAAAAAGAAAAGGGGGATAATACATGTGTTCTAGGGTACTTGTGATAAGTTCATGTTAAGTTTTGTGATCTTTACATACCAGATGCCAATGACAATACTCATTTCCATCCTTCCTTCCCTTTTCCTGTGTAACTGTGACCTCAGAGGATAATGCCTCTGCCTCTCTTTCTATAAAGTGTAAAGGACCATCCAAATGATGTTTACTTAGAAATTACCTGTATTATCCTTTCTTTACTTTCTTTTTCTTTTCTTTCTTTTTTTTTTTTTGTCGATTTGAACAAAAGAACTTTTCACTTTTTGATCAGAATGATCCTGTATCACTCTTGTTCCAGATAGCTTTATGTGTGATTCCTCATTTTCCATCTCCACGCAGCCCAGTATGTTGGAGACATCAAAGGTCACTGCAGAGAGTCATCTATCATTTTGACACTTTTTATGAGTTGACTGCTCCTGATGGTGATTATAGGAAAGACTGCTTAAAAGTGATGACTGCCAGAGGCGCTTGATGTTCATAGTATTGAATGACTGAAATATGTCCAAATGTGGGGCAATAGAAAAAACAATAAAAGTTGAAGAACAGGATGAAAATCAAAACAAAATACAAAGGCAACTCTAAGAAAGCATGTCCTAATGGAGAAATATTGAAACACTGATTTCAGAGGGAAAATGAACCTAATTTTATCCCACCTCAACGATGGAGACTTATGGATTGTGTCTCATCCATGTTGTCAAATTATCTAAACCCTTGGGCCCTCTATCTCAATATTTTGTCCATATAAATTAAGCACTTGGGATCTGGTCAGTTCCAAATATCAGTGTCATGACAAAATGAAATCAGTACCTTTCTTGAAGTCATGTTATTTATTGCTAAAATGAATGTAATATTTCCACTGATCTCCATTATCATATCAGGAGTGTGTTCTTCTGTTAAAAAATGTATACTGAATATGACCCAGTTATATTCAGTAGTAATAACATTGAGTGCTTAGGATGTGCTATGCTCTGTGCAGCACCTTAGCTTTCCCATGTAATCAGTACTGTAATCCACACTAGTGGAGGAATTAACAATATCACATTGACCTGCCAAAGTTCAGAATCAAATAAGATATAGTACAGAGGACTAGGGCAGATAGTAAACAAAATATCCTTTTTATTACTGTAAAGATTGTTGAATAAGGTAACTTTAGGTTTGCAGACAAAAGGGATAGTCGATGCTTCACTTCAATATGAACAATCTTCTTTCTCAGTTACTAAAAGAACTGGAAAACAGGAGGACCCTCCCAAAAGTAGTAATGCCTTCCCCAGTTTGTTTACAACACAGCAGGCAACAGACTAGAATGCATGTCTCCTGGAGAAAAGATGACTCTGAAGAGAAAAGGGATTGGTCAGACTTATTTACTTTTTCAAATATTGTAATCAGACTAGACTCTATGAGGAAGAATAAGTGAAGAGTCAGGAGGTGGTGATTCTCCAGTGATTCCCCTCCACAGAAAATAAAGACCAAGTTTCCTTCTCTCAGTGGAAATATGAGAAGGGAGAAAAAGTTGCCCCCACCCCCAGTAAGTGCATTACCCAGTTAATAACTGAGAAAACAAGCTTAAGATGCTATATGACTTTTCTAGTTTCATAAAATTAGTGAGTGGCAGAGACAAGCTCTTATTAAGTTTTTCAGCCTCCAAAGCTTTACCTATGACTTCCTGCGTGTAATAAATCATTTAGTATTATATATTGTAGAATTCTGAGGAATTTTGAGTTTATATAATCTGTAACATGCAAATGATATTTAGATAATTAGAATTAGTACTATTGTGCAATTAAGATTAAGTTATTTTGAAGAGGAATAGGCATACTCAAGATTTTATTTTAAATTCTTTTTCCCAGAGTAACTGGGAATTACGCAGGCAGACCAAGTTGAGAAGGGTTTTCCAATCAGAGAGAAAAGAACTGGTAGATCACAGAAGCACAAATAATCATACTATGCTCCAATAATCACAAATGCTTTCATAAAGATGTATCCAAGGGTTGCTTGCATGTAGGATTATGGCAGAGGGTTATAACAGGAAAGCTGGCAGAAGACCAAACCAGGAGGCACTTCGAAATATGTGCTAAGAATTTTGGAATTCCTTTTGGAGTTCTCAAGAAGTCTCAAAGATTTGAAAAGAATGTTGCATCAATTTACAGTTTAGAAATATCACTTTGGCAAAAATGTGGAGGGAATATCACAGTAGAATGTGACTGGGGAGAGGGACACCATTTTGGAGGGTGTTAAATCAACAACAACAAAGAAAGGAAGTTGTTGAGGTTCTGTTTCAAGGAAGTAAAAGTAGTTATATAAAGAAATGAATAGATTTATAAGTTGCTTACAGGAAGTATCCGGTTACACTCTATGACCAATCCAATGCTGGGGACAGAAGAAGGGAGAGATCTGTTTCTACTGAGATGATGATCATGACTACTTATCAAAATGGGGGAAATAGGCATTTTGGGTTCTAGGATAGTAATATACTCTGTTTGATCATATTGAGTTTGATGGCCAAGTGGAGATGTCCAGTAGAAAATTACACACAGGATCCTGACCTCAGAAGAGAAAGCTGGGGTTAATACATCTACAAGTCTTGGATTAAAGAGGTAGACATGTAGGTAGATGGGATCAATCAGAGAAAGTATACAAATAAGAAAATGATTAAATAATATCTACCTCATTTAAAAGGTAGGGGAAGAAAGAAGAGTACATGTTTGAGGAGTAAGGCACAGGAAATGAAATTTAAAGAGGACCACACTATCACAGTAGAAATGAAGTTAAGAGAAGAACTGACAAATTCCCAATAATTTTGATGATTAAAAAAACCTCTCTTCTGCCTTTGTGAGAGTAATTTTTGTGGATTTTTCAGGGTTAAAACAGATTGTGAATGTTTGAGTCAATGAGAAGTGAGAAAATCCAGAGGAGTACACCATGTTCTTCCAAGAAGCTGAGCGTTAGGGTAAAAGACAGTTATAAAGAAATGGCCTCTAAAATTAGAGGAGGTTCAGACATAGATATTTTTATATGTATGGTTTGGAAGTTAAGAGATTAAATTAAAGTAAATTAAAGCCAGGTCATGTATTGGAAATGTGGAGGAAGGCTTGTATTAGACCTTGTAGAGAACAGAAAACTAAAAAAATTCTTATAAAGAATGGGAGAGGCATTTATAAAAATGTTATGGGATAGCATTAATACAAGGAAATTTAAATGTGACTCTCACTGAGAAAAAAAGGAAGTAATATTAAAAGGAATTTACTAAAACACTCCAATGTCATTGGCTACATATCATAATTTATAAAAAGCATGATAAATGCCCTTATCTTTTATATTACTCTTTGATTACATCATAAGCTAACTTGAGAGCAAGAGTTGGATATTTTATTTTTGTATTCTTCCCTAAATACAGAGATCTGCAATTTAATAGATGCTATGGCAGACTTTTGGTAGCCAACACAATGGCTTTTTTAATTTATAGAATCTCAACTTTGTTCAGTAAGCAATACAACCAACCCTGGGAGATGAACCATAAATGGTCTATACCTATAACGGTAATCCCATAATTTTTTCATTATAATTTTCATACATTGGTCAAGAGCAGGGTTCAACAAACTTTTTTTTTTAAATATTTTATTTTTAAGTAATCTCTACACCCTACAAAGAGCTTGAACTTATGATTCTGAGATAGAAAGTCACGTGCTCTATCAACTGAGCCAGCCAGGGGCCTTGAGCAAACTTTTTCTATAAAGGGCCAGACAGTAAATATTTTTGGCTTTGAGGATTACACAGTCTCTGTCACAACTACTCAATTCTGCTATTGCAGTGGGAAATCAGCTCCAGATAATATGAAAACAAATAAGCATCTCAGTATTCCAATAATAAATTATTTACGAAAACAAGTGGGATCAGATTTGGCTTAAGCACCAAGGTTAACTGACTGTTGATAAAGAGTTTGGTATAGGACACAGTTTTGGCCAATAATACATAAGCTGAAATCTGTTTGGTTGGAGAATGAAAGATTTTAGACCAAATGTGACATTGAAATAGCTAGTTATGATATATTTATAGTGAGGGTTACATTGTGTGTGTGTGTGTGTGTGTGTGTGTGTGTGTGTAAACCTAGATGAAAATAAACTTTTTTTTTTTTTAATTTTTGAAAGAGGTCTTCCATTCCAAGAAAGTTCAGGAGCAGTAAATCATAAAATGCCACTGACTATCTGATGACAACCAATACTCCGAATCAGATGTTACAGGTTAAAATTTTGCAGACTAATGCTTGAGGAGGAAAATGAAAAAAGTCTGAAATGGGGTCACATGGTATTGGGTAAAGCAAGGCTCTCTAAACCTCTTCATGGCAGAAAATGAGAGCTTAGTAAAGATGCTTCGCGTCAAGTTAGGAATTGCCCTGAGAGGAGATTTGCAAAGAAAAAAAGAAAAAAAAAAAAAAAAAAAAGAGGAAACAGGAAACATTTGTTGTACTGTTGCCTGGAACTCTGAACAATTCTTCCAGTGAAGTATCATTTGATCCACAATTACAAAAAACTTCATTACTAGCTTTAGAATAAGTTCTAATTTTTTTCTTCTTTTAAATGAAGATCAATGAAAAATATATTATTGAAATGTTCAACTTCAACATTCAGATTCAACACAAAACTAATAAAAATGTAATATACCATAAAGATACATTAATTTTGTCTAAGTGTTATAAATAATTTAAAAGTTGGGAAATGAGCTATATAGAATTTATATTCAACAACTTTTGCTATGTAATAAAGCCAAGAGCTCAGTGGCTTAAAAACAGCAACTATTCATGCAGCAAAAGATTCTACAGGTCAATAATCAGGGTTGGGTTTACTTTGGTATTTCTTTTGGTCTAACTGGCTGCTGTTGGTGGGGCTTGCTTTTGTGCATCTATTATTGGTTGGTGACCAAAATGGCTATTTTATGATGGCTTAACAAGGACAGTGGGATCTTTCTTTGTGTAGTCTCTCAAACTCTAGCAGCTCACTCTGAGTTAGTTAGATGGCCACCGAATTTCAACATCAGCCAAAGTAGAAATGGCAGAGCTTCTTGGTGTCCAGGGTCAAAGCTAATATAATAACACTTCCAATATATTCTGATGGCCAAATAGGTCACAAGACAAGCTCAGATTCTACCCTTAGAGTAACTGATTCCATATCTTCCTGGGACAAGCTGTAAAATACAGTGGGCAAATTTGCTATCAAGCAGAAAATCAAATACCAGTTTTAAGATTACTAGTTACTGTTTATAATTTCAAGTCTTACTTTATAAAATATTTATTTTAAAAGGAATGAGTTTATGAAGCCTATAGATGACCTAAACTTAAAGTTATCAGCTGAATCATGTGCATTTACTTATTCTTCTTCTTTGGGCAGCTGTAGTAGCGCAGCGGTTTAGCACCACCTGCAGCCCAGGGTGTGATCCTGGAGACCTGGGATTGAGTTCCATAATGGGTTCCCTGCGTGGGGCCTGCTCCTCCCTCTGCCTGTGTCTCTGCCTCTCTCTCTCTGTTTCTCATGAATAAATAAATAAAATCTAAAATAAATAAATACTTATTCCTCTTCCTATTATGTGAATTAATATATTATCCTTATTTTTTAAGGTAATTTCAAATTGGGCTACCTATTCCTTGTAGCAAAAATAACCTAGCTGAAATGTGAAGACACAATTTTTATTTGAGAGTTGATTAATTCAAAACTAAAATTCAAATACATCTGGATCTTTGGCTATATTCCAATCATTTTGTAAAGTAATGGGGATTAAAAGATAAGTAAAAAAGGCACAAGAGAAATATCTCCATTCAAGAAGCTCATACACAAGAAGACGGAAAGACAAAGACAGTGTTTAATGCCTGAGATATGGTTTATCAATGGGGAGACAACATCTCCACAGAGGAAATGAAGTTTGAGCAGACCATCAGAAAATAACTTAGAAAGTATTTTCTAAGAAATCAAGAAAGAAGGGGATAAGGAAACGGGAAAGGAATAAAGGGGTATTTTAGGCAAAGGGAAACCATATGTAAAGGCAAATGTATATAAATGAATTTGTTATTTTCAGAGAACTACCAGTTGTCCATTCCTTAGAGTTAACTCAGGGAGTGGATAGTAAAATGGAAGATGATATGACTGGAAATGTCCAGAGATATACGGGAAGGTCAAGGTAATTACTACTGACTAATGATTTGTAAATATCAAGTTCCATGATCCCATCCAACCAATAATATTCTTAGAGAGTATCAGTTGCTCTTCACTTTGTGTGTATATGTGTTTTGTTTTGTTTTTGCTTTTGTTTTGGGCAAGGGCATTAGCTAATGCAGTATCTCTCCAGATACTGTTCTTACAATGTAATAGTTATTCTAGGTGAGAAAGCAGTCATTCACTAGAAATAATATCACAGTCACCACTTCAGATGTTTCTGGTTAAGTCTTGGTGAGCTAAAATCTTATGCTAATTATATGGCATGTGCAGTTGTACATAATATAGTGAGGTTGGGTTTGAAAACAGTCTGTGGTTTGTTATGCTAGGTCATAAGAACTGAAGTAGCAGTTATTAATTATATACTTATTTAACAGAGCATTTTACAGTAGCAGATTCAGTCAGTTGTTTTTCTAATTTGTTCCCATGAAGGACTGTCTTCAATCTATTTCTTTTGCTTTGATTTTCCCAAAATTGATATGTAGATACAACTACTCTTCACTGAAAGCAAATGCTTTTAAAGATATTATAAAATTATTAATGATTATACTCTTCATTCTCTTTAATTAAAATTTTAGGAGTTGGGAAACTCACCAGAATTTTCCCTTTACATTATATTTGTTAATAATTTCTGTAATTTAAATATGCCTTTTTAAACTGTCAACTACTCTTTAGCATATTAATCTGAAATTGAAAAATACATAGATATCCTCAACAGACAAAATAATATATTAGCATAGTATATTTGAAATAAAGAGCTATTCATCAGGTTAAGTAATGAAAGGAGACATCTAAGGTAGAACTTTATGTTTATTTTAAATTACTTATAGAATTCTAAGAATGCCTAAGCTGAAAGAATCTGAAAAACAGCACCAAGAAGTAACATTGCAAAGTCAATTAGTATTGGCTCATGGCCCAAATAGTTTTACTTACTTGAGCAATGCTTATCTACATTTTATGTGCATTTAATAATTTTTTTTAAATTTTTTTATTTATTTATGATAGTCACACATAGAGAGAGAGAGAGAGAGAGAGAGAGAGAGAGAGAGAGAGAGAGGCAGAGACATAGGCAGAAGGAGAAGCAGGCTCCATGCACTGGGAGCCCGACATGGGATTCGATCCAGGGTCTCCAAGATCGCGCCCTGGGCCAAAGGCAGGCGCTAAACCGCTGCGCCACCCAGGGATCCCTGTGCATTTATAAATTAAATTATGAGATATAAGAAATAAAGTGTGTATATTAATACAGTAAGAATTTCTACCTAAGTAAAGCCAGAAAAAATTTCCCATTGGTAAAATTTATTTTTTATTTAGGTAATCTCTATACCCAACATCAGTTTTGAACTCATAATCCTGAGATCAGGTGTCACAGGACTTTATGACTGAACCAGCCAGGCACCTACCCACTGGTAAAATTTAAAAGTACACATATATTTTCTTTAGATTCCGGATAATTAGTAATGAAGACTGAATTATATAGAGCATTTTAGTGTATCAACTACTGTATCAATGTATATCAACTAAGATAAGTAATAAATGATGCAGGTATTCAAATATTATAAGTAAAAGTTTAAAAGGATATGAGTAATGTTAATTTCTGTAGACTGATTGTAAAGCAGAAGGCATCACTGCACACATTAAAATAAATGTAAGCCAATGTGAACTAAGGTGGACCATATGAGAAACGTGGTGGAAATTGGATAGTTTTTTTTTTGCTTATATAATGACAGAAGGATGTCTCATTTTTGATCCGGAATAGAGATTTTAATTTATTAATTGACACTTGCAGCTGTGTAAATGATCTCTTTTGCTCTGAATTAACATCTCCAGCCTAGCATTTTAAAATGATTTTTGGGTTTGGTGCATAATTAGCATTTTTGAAGCCTACTTTGTGGAAGGGGATGGGGTGAATATCTATATGCTGGAGAGGAGGAAAAGAGGAAAGGAAAATTCTTCTTTTGTAAAACTTTCTTCATCCCAAGGCTTCCTCTGTTCCAGGAGCACTTCATACATATCTTTAATTCTTGCACAAGGACATTGAATCTTATTTTGTTGTTTACTCTTTCTTCTATGATGAGCTTTTGGAGGCCAAGGCTGAGCTCCGGTCATGACCATAGGCACAGGATGTAGCACAGAGAATGGCAACCTCAGGTGTTGGGTAACTGTGTGGGATGGACGGAAAGTCTGAGTGGAGGCTGCATGCCCTAGTGCTCAGCCACGTCCTTCACTGTAGGGGTGTTCCCTCTCATTCCTGGGGGATCTTTCTAGTTCCTCTCTCATTTGGATATCAGGAGTTGTTACGAAGCTCTATACCTGGAAACATTTGTTCCCCGAATAAAAAAGTTGCTGTAAAACACAACCTAACTTCTGGAGCCCCTTCTTCCTCTTCAGGAAGTCAGACTACTGCTGGAGCTTTCCATCCCCTTCTCATGCCCTCAACTCCTGGGTGTCCATGGCCAATGATGACTCTGAAGAACCACTGGTTACAACTGAAGTTGGCTGTTGATAGGAAGTTCTAAGCCTAAGGAGGTACTTTGAGGTTGGAGTCAGGAAAGCATCAGGATCATGCTGTAAGCTTTTGCATGTATCTTTTGTAATCTCTAAAACCCACTTTGCACAATGGGAGTGCATAACCCCACTAATCACCTGTGGTTTCCTCATGTCTTTGATTTTATTTTGTGGCTGATCAGATTGTTTGCTTTCAGTATGCTACCTAAAATTCTTTCCCTCTCCAGAGAAGAAGAAACTGACCTTGAGAAGGTCACAGTACAAGTCATACCTAGAAGCCTGAGGCTAATCTGTGGCAGAACTCTGATCTGAACTGTCTGTAAATTCAATTCAATTCAAGTAGAGTAATCTACTGCCTGAGACTTCTAGTCCCCATTCTGCTGGCAATCATTTTACCTACGTGGGTTTGGTCATGTGAAATAACTTCTCTGCCTGTTCTATAAAAAGGAAGGTGACAACTAGGTGATTTCTGAGGCACTGCTTCTCAAATTTTACATGAACAGAGGTCACGTTGGGATTTCATTAAAATGAGATTCTTATTTAGTAGGTCAGAGGTAGGGCCTGAGGCTCTGTATTCCTTGCAAGTTCCTAAGTGATGCTAATGCATTTGGTCCTAGACCACAGTTCCAGCAGCAAGAATTCTTTTCTAAGAATTTCTGATTCTAGAGAGAATGGTCACTGTAGAGAGAGGAATAAAACTATCTTCTACCTACTGATCTTCCAAGTAACATTAGATATACTCTAAGCTTAAGGAACTGAAGGAGAAGAGAGAAGCCATTCAGATGCATTGTAACAGGACTGATGTACTGATGAGCAGTTCTATATCCTTAAAAGCAACTGCTATATGGGCAACAAGCTCTCATGCATGTCTTACAGCTCCCTGAATGAAATTCCAAAGACCATCTGTCTGAGACACCACTGGGATGACTTTCCATCTGTACTTAGTCTTTCCCTGCTTTGCAGTAATCACCCAGCAGCCAAAAAGCTCCAGAATCTTTAAAGACAGACACCCACACGACTCATCTCCCAAAGATTGATGATAGCAGGCAATTGAGCTAATGCTATACAACACAGCATAGTATAAAGATATTCTAATTCAGAGCAGGGTTTGTTTGGTTTTGGGGTAATTGCTGACACACTTGGCACAGGGGAATGATGGCTATTTTTGCACATCTGCTAGAAAAAGTAAGTTTCATACACTTTTCCCTGTTTAAAAAATTCCTGTCAGCAGTACCTATAAATCACAGTATTGTGAGAGAGAAAGGGAGACAGAGTGTACAGAGAGAGTTGAAAAGAAGAACTTGGTGTTACAGACAACTGTGCCAACAAGTTCTCTGTTAACCACCACATTAGAGCAGCCACTGGGGCTGGGGCTAGAATTAAACACAAACCACTTGAAAGCTGGGATGTGAAGCAGAACCATCTTATGTCATTAAGATGTTTTGCTCCAATCTAATATTTTGAATTTTGAATTTTGCATTAGACATTGACCTATCAGTGCTTCAGGGAAGTAATGTATGAGAAAACGCCGATGCTGAGACTGGAGGACTGTCCTATTCTGCATGTATTTTCTTTTTCTTTCCTGCACATATTCTTGGTACATGGCTGCTAAATCATCAAATTACTTTTTCCTTTTTTATTGCCAGTAATCTCCTAGTCCTGAAAGTTATCATGTTTTTAAGGGCGATACTTTTCAAAATGTCAGCAATAAAAAAAAATACTGCTGTCTTAATTCATCTTTCCATTTTGATCTTATATATCTGCAGAAAAGAAAATACTGGTGGATGTGTTTTTGTTCCTCAAATGAAAGACCACATAAATTATTTTAATTTACATGGGAACTGTGGACCAGAGGAACTTGCCTCAGCTGGTAGTTTTCAGTATTGGGACATTTTAAGAGAGAAGAAACGGCTTCTTTGCACATCATTTTCTCCTCACGTCCTTAGTCTTCCAAGGTAGACCCACCTCAGGTGGAAATCGGGGTCAGTATATATTCAAGAAATAGGAAGCTGGGAGTTGAGAGAAACCATTCAGCAAATATTTATATCAATTGTTAATGTAATTATTACCATATTAAAAAAAACATAGTTCTACCAGAGTTTAAAACTTACCAATAATAAAGTTTTGAGTAGATCTTCTTACCATTCTTTTATGAGGTGCCTGCCTGGCTTTTGACTTGTCTGTTTAGAGAATTTTCTTTTACTCTGCTGTCAGAAATTACTGTAGCAAAGAAAAGTTGCCTGGGATATACTAGTTTTGTTTTCAAATGAATTCCATGAAAGGCATCTCCCCAATGACTGGCTTCTAAATGGATCTTTTGGAATGTAATCAGGAGACATAACAATGTCCATCTATACTGATCCCCCACCATTTTATTGAGATAACCACTACTTATCTTGTAGTACAGCCAAGCATGAAATGGATACAGGGAATCATTGGATACACCTTGTCTTTAATTAGAGGATGACATAGAAGACAAGAATTTCAGGATGTTTTAAGAATTAACTATTTTGCTCTTCCAACTTGGGTGAATATATATGATAAACAGTTTTTTTAAGCTAAGAATAAGGCAGCCTGGGTGGCTCAGTGGTTCAGTGAGGGTTTCCCAGGGCATGATCCTGGAGACCTGGGAGTGAGTCCCACGTGGGGCTCTCTGCATGGAGCCTGCTTTTCCCTCTGCCTGTGTCTCTGCCTCTCTCTCTCTCTCCCTCTCTGTGTCTCACGTGAATAAATAAATAAAATATTAAATAAATAAATAAATAAATAAATAAATAAATAAATAAATAAATAACAATGAGTAACAGACATATCTTTTCTTTTCTTTTTATTTCCCTCCTGGATTTAGAAGCCTTACATTCAACAAAATGCAGATTTACAGTAGTGCTTTTCAATATTTCATTTAAAAGAAATTCTAATATAAGCCCCCAAATAGTTGCAGAACTATTTAAAGTTCTAAACTTTCCTGGCATCATGATTAATAATTTGCTACCCTTGTATTTGATTTTTAAAAAATTGATATTTTTTACTTATAAATATTAAATATTTATTTAAATATTTAAAAAATTTTTAAACCATAGGATTATACATGCTATTTTCTACTACAGTAGGTAATTACTATATGTAAAATATTAAAAGCATACCAATGAAATGAAATCTACCAAAAGCTTGAGGAAATCCTGAGATCAGTAGAACAGAACATTAGAGATCCAAGGAAAACAAATCTCTGTATAGGGCCATGCTGTAGTTTTTACATTATTCCAAAAGGTTTCCTTCCCTTCTTCCAAATTATGGGAAAGACAAAGCACTTGTGTTGTATGGATTGGGCATAGGAACAGATAGATCAGGGTGAGTGATTTCAAAAACTACAAGGCTCTGTCTCCATCCTCCGTTTTACTATCTGTATCCATTAGTCATTTCTCAATGCTTTACTATCCTATTATGAGAGGAAGATCCTTTGAAACCACCTTAAGAGAGGAAATATTTGGCATACAACTACCACTAGAAGGGGAATGTACAGTTATAGTGATTCTAAAATGGGAAGGACTGATACAGAACATTTCTAAGTAAGCTTGACTGAGTTAAAAAAAAAGTGAGATGACAATAATTGTATAATAAAAATGTTGGAGCTTAATGAAACCTTAATTGGGTTATTTATTTTAGGAGCTGTTAAACAGGAAATACTAAAAACAATTTATTTAAATCAGAGGAGTAATTGATGAATGAGTCTCTAACTCAGTGAGTGGTTTTCAACATTATTTTGTGTGGTGCCTTGGGGCTCTTCAAGTGTGCTTTAGGAGGAACCACAGGCCTGTTTGGGCGGTGTTCAGTGTCTCTTGCCTTTAGTTAAATCAAAGAAGTTTTTGCTTCCAGCTATTCAAGACATTGTGTTGAAATTATATTTAATTTAAAAAATGATCTGTAGCCATTCTAGTCTAGATGATGTTGTATTCATGCTTTAAAAAAATCCTCTCTGGGATGCCTGGGTAGCTCAGTGGGTTAAGCATCTGCCTTTGACTCAGGTCATGGTCTAAGGGTCCTAGGATCAAGCCTTAGGTCAGGCTCCCTGATCAGTAGGGGAGTCTGCATCTCCCTTTGCCACTCCCCTACACTTATATTTTTTTTTCTCAAAAACACCTCTATGATCTAAAACAAGCAGCTAGATAGGTTTTGTATCTGTTTATTCTCTATGGGGATTGGACATATTTATATGAAACTGTGCTTAGTAAGTTCTTCCTGGGAACCCAGTTGGGTGGTACTTTTCAGCCTCTGTTGAAAAAAAGAAAAAAAAGTCACCATCTGATCAAGTTCTGTCGAATGCACACCACTTCCAATGAAGTGAAAGGTTTTTAAGGTTCAGCTTAAAAAATCCTATCACTTGTGACTCTCTTCCTTCACTTGGTAGCTAGGTATCATTACACTGAGTGACCCTAGAAACTAAAGATTTAAAGTGGCAAGTCTTCCACTGACACAGGTCTCCAAATAACTGCATGAGGCAGAGAAAGCCTCATCCCTGTTGCCAATAATACTTTCTGTGAGCAAGAAGTAAACGTATTTTGCAGTCATTGATGTTTTAGAGTTTCTGTTATAATAACAAGCATCATCTTAAATCACACATATAATTTGAAACATTTCTGCAAAAACCCTATAACAAACATCTACCTAACTGTGAAACTTTATAAGAATTCTGATTAAAGTCAAGAAGAATCCAAGGATGCTTTCTATGACCGCTGATATTTAAAGCTTTTTATTGTAAGCCCCAGCCAATGAAATAAAACAAGTCAAAGAAATAAAAATTATGTTTGAACAAGGCAAAAATACCATCTATGTGCAGAAGAGCATTATTCTCAACATGAAAACTTCAATGTAGAAAGTACACAAATTAACAAAGGTAATGAAAACATCCAGTAAATTTTTCAGATTGATATAAAAATTGGTAGATTGAACTTCCAACACTGTGAAAGAATACATTTCTGTTGTGTTAAGCAACCCATTTGCAGGATTTTTGTTAGAGTAACCCTGGGAAAGTCATACCTACCTTGTCGTCCTACCAACTCTGTGACAATCTGGGAAAGGAGAAAGTTTCTCTGTTGACTGACTAAAAGACTATGCTTAACACAGATCATATTGAGAAAATTTTCCTGCCATATCAATCTTTTAGATCCTCTAGGCTCTGGGGGTCATCAGGAGACTACGATGGAAAATGCTCCAGTAAAAGAGATGCGCAAACCATGTCTTTGATTCAACTCTGTTATTCTGCAAAGCAGTGAAGACAAGGTGTGCAAGTAAGAAGAAGGAAGAATTGAAGTGAATCTCCTTCCTTTCAATAACTGTGTCACTGGAGACACATTTCAAGACTTGGAAAACCTTAGTACTATTTTATGCTATTTTTCATTGTTTTAACTCATAGCAGCAAAGGAGCTACATAAGTGGAAACTGTCAATCAACTAAAAAACAGTGATTGTCTCCATAGTAACCTTCACTGTCCCAATAAGTCATTATGCTTGTAAAAGGTAGGAGCTGGTGAGGAGTAATAAGATCTTGCTATGTCTCAAGGAATTTTGATTTCTCAACAAGGCCAGATAGGTGGAAGGTGGATTATTCACTCAATTGGGCCCTAAGACCTCAAGGAGCAAGAGGAGGTAACATTCAATTTTATGCTGACTTACACTGATTCTCAAGGCCTAGCATTTGCATGATAGGTTCAAAATATTCCTCCAGTAATTTATAAACCATGCCATGACATATTAAATTATTCTCTAAAGTGTGATCAGTATGAGATACATTAAGAACTACAAACAAAATGGTGTAAAAAATTATTAGTCTCAGAATTGAAGACTATGGTTCTTTAACCTGGTTTCCTGTAAGAATTGCCTTGGAAGCCTGTTAAAAGCTTGTATTCCTTGGCCTTTCCCAGATTTAGATTTTCAGATCCATGTGTTTTTAATGAATTTCCCATGTGTACCTGCTGCAACCATCATTGCATGGATCACCATGTGAAAATCAAGAATTTAAAGCACGGAAAGTACTTTTGTAGTGTCATAGTACCATCTTCCCTCATTCATACAGTCTTCCCAGGTCATGTAAGTAAGGCTGTAAAAAGACTCTACAGCCATTGACTATAGTATATAGAGTGCAAGGATAGGTGTTTTGTCGGGTTATCTCATTAATACTCAGAACGATTTTATGACAGAGGGAGTAGCATTAGCCTTATTATAGAGTCAAGGGAAATGAGACATAGGCTATATAAAAGAATAGTGAAGTACGAAACAAGTAAGAGTTGGAACTGACATCCAAATCCAAAGCACATAATCTTTTTATAATTACCTCTAACTTCTTGGCCAGAGTAGAGAGTTCTTATGAATGAAAATGGATAAGGAAAAAGAAGAGGACAATTGTCTTCAATATAGTCGGGGAATGATGGTAAAGAGTCTCTCCCCCACTGCAGGATATTAAAATATAATAAAGTCTAATTTTAAGAACAAAATAAATATTGTATAAGGCTGTATGGTTTCCAGAGTGTCCACATAAAACATTTTATTAGATCCTTCCAACAAACTTCTGTGATAGGTAGGACAGATATTAACTACATTATAGATGAGAATAGGATGGCTCTCCCCCCTGCCTCAGGAAAAAAAAAAAAGACATTTTAAGATTACATTGACAGTCAAAACCTTTTTTTTGTTGTTGTTGTTCTTTCTCTTTTCCATAGATCCATAATATTTCCTTATCTTTCTCTGAGGAACCCATGCCTTTCTTCTTCATCAGTTACTTCAACCTCATCAAGTGTGAAGTTTGGTTTTCAGAAGCCAACACACTGGTGGAAAAGGCTTACAGTGACTGTAATAAGAACACAGATAATGGGTGTTTGATTGAGATTTGAGCCGCAGCTCTGCCATTTAACAGCTCTATGAAAGGCTCAGCTTTACTCCCCTGTAAAATAGACATGAAACTAATATCCCACATATTAGGCAGTTGTTAGATGTATGTAAATCAGCCATCCTAGTGCCCTAAAGTCATGTATCATAATGCCTCTCCTAGGATAGTCATCACTGTCATTGCAATTATGATGGACCTGCCCATGGACCTGCAAAAAGCATGGTTGGTGGAAGGAAGATATTAGGAACCCAGGGGGTGCTATGACACAGAATCTTGAGCAGAGAGGGGGGCACCTACCATTCTCTTTTCTTTGGGGAGACAGGCAGTCATCATTCCAAGAATGGAACAGGGCCATTTGTGGGGAGCACTGAGGGTTTTTTATAGAAGTTTGGAAAGATGCCCTTTGAATACCTTTGTTCGAGGAGCCTTGAGTAACTCTGGGGTTTGCACTGCCTTTTGCTTTGCTCCTCACTTTGCGGCTCTACTGACCTAAAGCTGAGGATGAGGGCTGAGAAGCTGGGATGGAGGCTGGCTGCTTAGGGCTCATCCCAGCTTAAAAATAAACTGATAGATGAGAGCTTTAGCTTCTTTCAAATTGTTGTAGCTTGATTCACCCGGGTAGGCAAGGATGCAGGACTGCAGGGCCACAGCTCCAACTAGGAAAACAAATTATACACTTTTCTCAAACAACTTGATCTCATTATGCTTGGGCATAGAGAGGGGGGATAAACTTGACCTTAGCTCAGTGCTTTTCTTTGGTCAGTGATAGGCTTTTGCTTCTTTACCTTTTAATAGCCTTTAAGAGAGTGTTTTGGTCTTGCTTTACAGTAGAGCCAACTGAGGCTCAAAGAGTTTAACCAAAGCTCTGAAGGAGTTGCAACAAATAATTATTGATCTAGTATTAAAATCCATGTCTGCTTACCTGTGAAGCAACTATTTTAACTCTACTATGCTGCCTACTATTTTGTTATAAGCCTGCTGTTTTAAATTTTCATTCACTAAAATGGAAATATAATATACAGAGCTAGAAGGATATTTTAAGCAGTGTGTCTATCCCAAAATGAAGGACTGGTTATTGTTATTCTTCAAGGGTTGAAGTATTTTGCTTCCTTCCCATTTTGATTTCAAGAATTGAGGGGACTCTCAGCAATTAGCCCCTGAAGACTTGCACATGGGCTGTGAATGGAACTCCTCCCACGCTTACATGCTCCCTTTCCCTGGGGATTCAAAAGCAATGCAACAAAGTCAAGGAGAACAATGACAGGGTACACAAAGCCACCTATTTTGATTGATCTGTCTCTTTCTTCCTTCCCACTGCCAGTCCTTCTCCATACACTGCTTTACTACACACTGCATCTATAATTCCCTGCCACATAAAAATTAGTCAGGACATAATGAATTTTAGGCACAAAAGCATCTAATCCTCACAGCATCCCAGAGCCTTTACAGTGGCAATGACAGAATGTATAAAAAGGAAAATTAGCATAGCTCTTTGCTAGTCATCAGAAGCAAAGCTCAAGTCCCAGGCACACATCAGAGATCCCACTTTAAATTTTTAAATTACTTGTAGCTTTCTACCTCAAGATTTCAAAGTGGTATGACCTGAAGCTTTGAATTTAGCATAATTCCAACAAGTCAGGCTTATTGAAGAATAAATGAAAATTCTGTGCATGAGGATGACAGTGGTTCCCTTTATGAGTTTATGTACTTCCTAATTGTACTCTGGCTTTCTGTTAATGCCACTGGGTGGTCCGTGTCACCTTTGCTTAGAACTTCCCTTCCTTCCATTCTAAATGTGCTTGATACCCAAAGGAAAAAAAAAATCTGGGTTTATTTAAAATTGGCTTTAGTGCTTGCATGCCTTGTATTTAAGACATTAAAATCAGGAAATTAGATAGATGCCTGCCAGCTAAGGCAATTACTTCCAGCCATTACACTTCAAGACCAAATTATTTTACTTCTTGAAACAGTTTCTCTTAATTGTTTCATGTTTTACACAGGGACATTAAGCTCAAATAGGCACTTTTTGGGGGCTTTATTGACAATGTATAGTTTGAGTTATGGGTTGTTGACAGTCTTTTTGGCAATCTTATAATTCACAATTTCTTTTCTTTCTTTCATTCGTAATTTAGTGGTGCCAGCGTCTTACCTAAAGTTTGTTTATTCTTTACAGTTGCTTCAATAAATACATATTTTAAAAATTTACAACTTGCATCTAATGGACTCAAGAATTTTCTGCTCCTGATCTTTCCTACAGCTGTGTTTTCTGATATAGTAGCCAATACTCACATGTCATTATTTAAATAATTTACTATTATTAAAATTAAGCAGAATTAGAATATCACTTCCTCAGTAATACTGGCCATATATCAAGTGCTCAGTGCAGTGTGACTAGTAGCTATTTTGAATTGTCAAGATAAAGAACATTTCCATGATCATTGTACAATGTTCTGTTGTACGATACTGCTTCCAGTGTCCCTTCCAAATAATGAAGCAACAGTTTCTTCACAGAGTTATAATAGAGAGCCACCAGAATAAACCACCAAACCAAACAAAACAAAACTCTAAGCAACCTTACACTGAAGCAAGTTCATGAAACACTCATTCACTGAGCTAGGGGATATGGTATTTAATGGGGTTTGGGTTTGAATGTAAGCTTTGTTTATCACTGGCATTCCAATGGCCCTCCACATGTTTATTTGCATGAGGGATGATGTGGGATCGTCCATGGCAAATGACACTTGAATACATTGAGTTGAGGTCTCCAGATGCCAGCTCCTGAGGAGAGAGACTGTTATTCATAACAAATGGGAGTTAGAATTTATAAAACCCTGAGGCACAGGGAACATACCTCTGGGATCCTTAGAACAAAATAAAACTGATGGAAGCAGAGATTCCTTCCCAGTGTGCTGTTGGCACAGGGGCAGTTGGATGGATATTTGTATGAGAAACCATTGGAAACAATGGTATCCAATGAGGGAATACAGTGACCCTTGGAACAGTTGGGTCACCATGGGGCATTGGCAACAGCACCTGGAAAGACCTGATAGAGTAGCACCAGAGCTTCTCAGGGAACACAAAGTAAAAGACAGGCATCTAGCAGAGAGAGAGGTAACCTTGTGAAGAGTGGAAGTTGTGATGTCATACAAAAAACTGCTGAGCACCTCTCAGTGCTTATTAGTACAAAAAAAAAAAAAAACATCAATAGGATGATATATTTTAGTTTTCACCAGAGAAGGAATATGGCTTAATACATGCATTAATATTCAAATATATAGTTCCTGGTGAGGTTGAAACGAACAATAATTTAACATATTAATTTGGGGTAACATTACACTAAATTGCAAAGAGTACAATGTTCTTATTTATGTGTATGGTTGTACAATAAAGCACTGATAGGGGATGAATAACTGTTCAATGAACAATTCCCCTTCTTCTTGCTTCCATATTTTGTCTTTAAGCTACCTGGACATATAAATACCAGTGATTAATATTCTTCAACAATGGTAGGCTGAGGTGAGCTTTCTTAACTAACTCCAAACACCTGAGGGAATTAAGGAAACAGATGGAATTTGGGGATTTACAAGTACACTTGTGAACCAAAACTGTGGCTCACTCAGCGGTCAGTGACACATTATGTCCAAATATTGACCCTCTCTTCCCACTGTCCTGCTATATTATTCATTACAAGAAACCTGAGTAAACACTGGGGATTGAAATTTAAGAATTCAGTACAAGTCTGAGTCAAATAGAAAGGAAGTTAATTTCTTCCCTGATGTCCCTGAATTAAAGAATTTTTTTTTCTTTTTCCCTTTCTTTGGCATAAGGCGGTTTATGCCCTGCTCAGAAGCTGGGGCTTTTGTCTAGCTATCACCAATTACCATGTGGCCTAGGTCAAAAATCTCAGTGTTCTCACAGTTAACATGCAAATAGCAATCCTTATCTTACATGTGAAAATGTGAATGGCTAACGAGGAAAAAGAACCAAGCAGCAGATGGTATTTACTGAACATGTGCTAGGTATCAAGTACTTTTACCAAAGTACTTCTTTCCATACTTTTTTTTTTTTTTTTTTTTTTTTTTTAGAGAGAGAGAGTGAGAGAGAGGATGGAACATGTGCATGCCAGCAGCAGGGGAGGGGCAGAGGAGAGGAAGAGAGAGAATCTTAGGCAGCCTCCATGCTCAGCTCTACCCATGACCCTGAGGTCATGACCTAAGCCGAAATCAAGAGTCAGATTCTTAACTGACTGAGCCACCGAGGCACCCCTACTACTTTTTTCTTAATAATCTGTGATGTGATGTGATTAAAATTTATAGTATCAGCCCTCCCAAGAATTTGGACACTCTCCTTAGCTTGGGGGACTGTAAAACAGGAGAGAGGCATTATTCACTCTATCAAAATCTAGAGTTTGGGGGGTCAATTAGGCCTTTCCTTTGTTTGCCCATTGGAAGTTAAGGCACAGCCAGTAGGCAGCTATGTACCTAGATTTGTCCACCTACCTATAAATTTGACTCTTGAGGGAGTTACTCAAAGGTTACAGCGACTATTTACAGTGGCTGTGGCAGAGCATTTGCAATAACATCTCAGCTACCACTGAACAAAGACTTGCTGTGGTAGGATTGTGGTTGCACTTGGTTCTTTGGTCTCTGCTTATTTTTTCCCCATCTTTCTAAGGCTTCTGGGACTCCTCTAGTATCTTACCAATAAATTACCCTCCTGTTTAACATAGCTAAAGTAGTTTTTATTTTTGCTTTCTGTCACCAACAACTTTGATTGGTCCAATAGGAATTATCACCTATATTTTAAGAATAAGGAAACCAAGAACCCTTTAGGGAGACATGTTCACCATTGCCACTGATGTACCCACTCAGAGTTGTATAAGTGGTAGATAGATCCATGTCTCCCCAGACTGAGTATCCTTTCAAATATACTCTGACCTTTCTTTCCTTCTTCCTCCTGTTTCACCCTTGTTCTTCTCCTAGGCTCTTCTCACCATTTCTCCTTTCCATACAAATAATTTTTAAACAGAGTAATGGACTCAAATTCTTATTTTTAAACAATCTGGTATTAATCTCAGTATTTGTTGGCTAAAGCTAATTCCAGATTAATATTTAGAGGATCGTAAATCCCCATTAGCTGTAGAGTATCATTCCAGGCATCTCCTGACACGAAGCAAAATATGTATTCACCTGTCCCATAAATGATCCCAAGTCTTTAGCTACAACCTTCATAGGCAATCCTCACCAACAGGAAGCTCATTGCCCACTGTCTTATAAGCATGTACTGCTCAGATAACACAATGTAATAATGAAGTATTGCTTAGCATAAATATAAAGATCAGGAACAGAATGAAATCTTCGATCAATTGATTCTGACTTTATTACACATCTTTCTGAAGAGTAAAGGAGTCACTACATATCTAATCTTGAAATAGAATGAATGTGGAAGCACTTTTAGTAACCAGATTATAAGTATTTGAAAGAAACAGGAAAACTCCAAGTGTGGGGATTGCATTATATCTGGAAAGCAAGACTCTCCTGGGCTTTATAACACAATGTGTAAAACAGGCAGAAAATACACATTCATCTGACAGCTGCTAGAGAGATGTCCAAAAAAAATGTGATGTGTCAACATATATTCACCTTTTAGCAAAGGTGTGAAGCAAAAGGGAACTATTGTGAAAGCTTGTCAGAATAGGAAGGGTTAGGGGCTGGAGTGTTTGTCACTCAGCCTCGCTACTATTACTAAATGGCAGGTAAAGAAAATAGTCTCATGCCTGTCTGAATGGGAACAGAAAAAAATTATAAAGATGCTGAACAAGCAGAGTTTTGATTGCAGGGAGTAAACGTGGATAAAATCCAAGGCCAGCTGTTGAACAGTGTATACTAATGCCTCCTGGGCATGAATAAATGAAGAGAGGCCAGGCTAACCCAAGTGAGGTAGGATACTCAGCTTCCATGCAGCTAAAGTGGTAAGAAAAATAAATCGCCTTTTTTTGTTGCATCAGAATGAGAAAAAAAAAGTTTTTTTCCTATGATTTCACAGTGGAAGGCAAGAAGTCAGACCTCTCAGATGGTCTATGGCTCTACAGAGAACTCAATGCTCAGGTCAATATTTCTTGGAACCAGTTTCTGACTAAGATTCTCATGACAATGCCTACTGCCACCCTTGGAAAAAACTAGAAGAGATTCAGTACGTATCCATCCAGTAATCTCTCAGGTTATTCCCTTTACTGGATACTGTATCACAAGAGCTTCAAGACTTCAGGTGCCTAAGATTTACTCATAGAACTTGTTAAAATGTAGATTTCGAGGCCAGAATGGGGTCCAGGAAATTACATTTTAGCAGGTACCACAGGATATTCCCACTACTTACTGCCATTGTTGAATCCAGGGCAGCTTTGAGGCTAAAGGGATCAGCTTTTCTACTTTTATTTTCCACCACTGCAACTGGCCTCCAAGGGAGTTGCTGTCCATAGCCCATCTGTTCAGGTCTCAGGCCACCAGGCACTTCTACTGACTTTTCTCACCTCCTCTCCAAGTAATGCTGCTGGAGCAGAGGCTTAGGCACTGCAAATCTTTCACTGAGTATCCCTGCCTCATAAGGTTATTCAAGGAATAGTAATTTTCAAGCTAGCCTCAGAGGACCCAATTCCTGGTGCCCTGCACCAGCTGGTGGCCAAACAAGCCTGCTTAGCAGCCTTGGGTTGAGAACAGACATTATCCTGGACTCTGAGTATCGGGTTCTTTAAGCCACTTCTTATCCTCTCTTTGTTTTAGACTTGACCCAAAGTACTTTATAGCTACCTCGGGTAATGGCCTTTCTTCATGTCAACTGCTATGATCAAGATACTGCCACACTTGTTTCTGCTTTCCTCTTCAAATCTCCAAGACTGCTAATGTGTTATATATATCCTGATGTAAAGCATCACTACATGTAAGAAAACATTTTGTTTCCCTAGGGGCTTACACTTTTCAGCTCAGCACTTCAAAAAAAAAAATGAGCCTTTTCCTCTCCATTTAAAAAAAATCTTGGGGCAAGTCTAGGATTGGGCAAACATGAATCATATGTCCATTTACTGGGAGAGGGAAAAGTATCTTTAACCAGGCAAAGAACAGTTGTAGAAATATCATCAGGAGTGAACTCTCATCTCAGATACCATAATGGTGATTTCTGACAAGACTCACAGGATTCTCTGTCGAGACTAGATACTTCTCCTGCCCTTGCTGCTTCCTTTTTCCTGTCTTGTCTGCATTGGCTAAACATGGGTGCTATAGTTGAGTGGGTACTTTTAGAAGAAAAGCTAGATGTTTCTCAAATATTTTTCTCTTTCTAGATTATGGTTAAAAATACATTAACTAAATACATTAATGCTTCTATGTGGCAGGCAGTGTAGATTAGCTGACCTAATTTTCACACTCAGTAGGAGAGGATGTTTTTGAGCATTTATGAAAAATAAACCAGCTGAGAGATTAAAAAACTTGCCAACAGAAACATAGCTAATAAGCAGTGAATCTAAGATGTGAACTCTGTTCTTAATTTCAAATCCAATGCTCTTTCCACTACTATGCAGTCGTTTTCTATATGTGTAACACAAACACTCAAGTATAACTCCTCAAGAATAAAAAGGCTATACCCACATCATTCAATGCATGGAAAGCTTTAATCTCAGATGTACTACATTCTCTTTGCACCTGTCCCTATATATGAAAGATATTGTTGCCATCATTCTCTACTAAAGACCTATTAGGTGCTCAATTTGTATACCACCTCCTCCTCAGGGAAGCCTCCTTTTATCTCCCAGGACTAAGTTAGTTATCCTAACATACTTCACTCAGTGCTTTCAAACAGACTTTAAAAAGATTGCTTTAAAAGAAATTCAGAAATGCTTATATTGTGACTGTTATAAACACAGACCTACCAGATAAATGAAAACAACAACAACAAAAAAACAACTCTTAATAAAATTTAAATGTATTCTTATGGCTTTGGGTAACTTTTCCAGTGGTAGACCTACACATTGAATTAAATCGCTGCCATAAAACGAACTAGGGGTGGTGGAAGGGGAGGTAGGCGGGGGGTGAGGGTAACTGGGTGATGGGCACTGAGGTGGGCACTTGACGGGATGAGCACTGGGTGTTATTCTATATGTTGGCAAATTGAACACCAATAAAAAATAAATTTATAAAAAAAAAAATCGCTGCCATATCTCAAGCCTCATAAAGTTGAAGAATGTGTGCTCTGGAGACCCGTTCAGTGACTTAAACAGTAACACTTGTGATGTCAATGGCATTGACACTGAAAATGAATGTGAGAATGAAAAGTAGCAGTTGAAAATTAACATCTATCACGTGTTCAACACATGGAATATGTTGAAGTATAGATATGTCAGTAGGTTGGTAAATCTTACACCCTATGTAAATATTTGGATACTTTAGTTACATCATCCAAACACTATATGTTTGAGTTGGCCAAAAATAATGGCTTTTAGTGTTTATATTTTATCATGAGGGTATTAAAGCATTCCCCTAAATTAGGTGATATCTTTTATTTGTACATATGTGTGCTTTTGACAGTCTCAAGGAAAGAATCAGGGGCATCTGGGTGGTACAGTCAGTTAAGTCTCCAACTCTTCTTTCAACTCACATCATGATCTCAGGGTGGTGAGATAGAGCTCCTCCGTGGGCTCCATGCTCAACCCAGAGTCTGCTTGAGATTCTCTCTCCCCCTCTGCCCCTCCCACTTGTGCTCTCTCTCTCTCTAAAATAAATAAATAAAAATTTTAAAAATATTTTTTTTAAAAAGGGGAAGAATCAGTTCTCAAACTCCTTGCCTCCCTTTATCCCAGGAAAATATGAGAGCAAATCAAAACAAGATGAATGATGGAGAGCTCACTGTGTTGATTAATCATCTTATGTCCATTATTCTATTTTATTCTCAGAACAACCCTAGGAAATAGGTACTGTAATTATCACTATTCTGCAGATAAGAAAACTAAAACACTGAGTAAATAACTTGATGTAGGTCCCAACACCAGTAAATAAAGAGATGGGACTAGGGTCCAGATCTTTCTAACTATAGAACCAAAGATCCTTTCTAGTGTACTGTGTTATTATGTCATTTATGAATGTACAAGTCCTGAGAGCATCCTGGAAATTTCAACTAAACTGAGATACTTTGAAAATCTGGGGATCCCTGGGTGGCACAGCATTTTAGCGCCTGCCTTTGGCCCAGGGCGTGATCCTGGAGACCCGGGATCGAATCCCACGTTGGGCTCCCGGTGCATGGAGCCTGCTTCTCCCTCTGCCTCTCTCTCTCTCTCTCTCTCTCTCTCTCTCTCTCTCTCTGTGACTATCATAAATAAATTTAAAAAATTAAAAAAAAAGAAAATCTGACCATAAGATCAAGTTTGTGAACCTAAAAGGTCTAGGGTTATCCACCAAATTTCCATTTGACTAAACATTCTATTGGCATTAGAAATTTCCTTGAAGGGACACCTGGGTGGCTCAGTGGTTAAGCATCTGCCTTCAGCTCAGGGTATGATCCTAGGGTCCTGGGATCAAGTCCCACATCAGGCTCCCTGCATGGAGCCTGCTACTCCCTCTGCCTATGTCTCTGCTTCTCTCTCTCTCCATGTCTCTCATGAATGAATAAATAAAACTTTTTTTTTTAAAGAAATTTCCTTGACATTTAAAACTATGTCTTGTTGTATCACTAGGCTTTCTCACTCACAAAGCTACTTTACACATCCATTTAAAATTTAGATGCTAATAACCAACATGTTCTTCTAATACAGTGATGGGTATGAGCCTTCAAGGACATATCAAAAATGCTTAGCCATCTGGAACCAATTCTTTTTGGTAGAATATTCCTTTCCGCAAAGAGACCTAATATGGAATAGCTCTTTCACTTGCCAAATGTGGTATCCGAAAATAAAAAGATGCAATTTCCCAAATAGAATTATGCCAGATAATTGTCAATTGCTAGCCTTAATTTGTCGATGGATTATATATACTCCTTAACCAGTTCTCTTATTTATCCCCAGCCTATTTATTTTTAATGGAGGGAAAGGGTTAACCAAACAAGTTAGTAAGCTTCTCTTGCTCTTTTAATAGCAAGCAAAATTCCTCTAATTTTGGCCTCCTTGCAGCAATCTGTTACCTGTTTCTGTGAAGAAAAAGATTTAAGATTGGACTTCACACACTCAGAGATCCTGCATATTTCAAACTAAGTAATATGGGAAAGTAAACATCAAATCTGAGTTCTAGAAAATCCCGTGTGAGTATCTGAGCAAATATGAACACAATGCCATTCTAGATAACATACTGCTATCTTAGCATTCTGTTGTCATGAAATTCTACAGAGAATATTATACTCTCCTTTATAAGTAAGATGTTTATTTTTGATGTGGCTATCATTTAGTATGTAATTATGAATCTAAGTATTTTAAAATACTTAGGCAAGATTACTCTCTTTTCAACCTTCTGAGTCTATATGAGTGAAGAGAAGGGGGCAGAATAAGTTTGCAATGATTTAGGTGGAGATGTGAATGGCATGTTGGAAACTGATATTCACATCTTATGTTGAATGGCACTCATTTTCTGTGACTAACCATCAGCTAGGTTTTGTGATTGGGGTTCATTATACCCAAACTGTCCAAAATTGTAAGTTTTACATTAATAAATACAATGCTGCTAGGGTCTACATTAAGAATGTGGGAAAATAAATTATATCATTTGTTTTACTACAAAATCCTTGTGCAAAAAAAAAATCCTTGTGCAAGGTGCCATTTTAAGAGCTATTATCTCCATCAGAAGATAAAGGAGATAATTAAGAAGAAAATAATTTTTCAAGAGCCTGCACTGAGAGAAATATAACAACTATGTTGGCTATTGTTTTTTTTTTTTTTATCAGATCACACATCTTCAAATCTATTGAATCACGAGTGCTTGAAGGAGCCCCGAGTTTACGTTCAACTCCTGATATTGCTATCACTGGCTTATGACAATTTAACTTTTCTAAGTTGACTTCTTCATTTGTAATATAGGATAATGATATCTCTATAGTATAATTGGTGTATAAATTAAATGAGATAGCTTGGGAAAGGGTCTGTGCATAGGGCAAAGAGTCAACAAATGTTGAGTTATATGAAAAACCAGGATTTACTATTTTTACCTTGTGAGACATAACCTTCCTAAAATGCAGATAGGCAAGTGCCCTGTTTATGCAACAAACAAACAAGGACTTGCAGGAAGAGCTATCAGTATCCTATAAGCAGTTTGATATGAGGGAGACATTAGATCAGGACTTCTGTGCCTTCTTGTCCCTTATCTCCTCAAAAAAGCCCTGCTATATGCTAAAGCAGTACCAATTCTTCCCTGACAAAATTAGTCTAAGGGGTCAGAGCCACTTGCAGTAAATCTCACTAGTGAGACATTGTGACACTCTATTCTTCTCAAGCCTCACCCTTCCTATCCAAGCTTTGCCTGAACCAGGTAAGAAAATCCTACGCAACACATGTCAAGCAAGCCACTGGATACTGATGGCTCAGAGTTGACCACAGGACAGAGACACAACACTGACTAGCATGTGAGGGTAAAGACAGTCTTACAGATTAACATGCCAATGAAAATAAGTCCTCTACTTGTGATAAGCACCAAATGTTGTATATAAGTGATGAGTCACTGAATTCTATGCTAGAAACTAATATTACATTGCATGTTAACTAACTGGAATTTAAATTTAAAAATTAGAGGAAAAAATAAATCTTCATGCAAAGGTTAATCATTGATTAATAACAGCTGTGATTATAGTTATACCAAAGCTCAGGGTACTAAACAAGACTTTCACAGTGTATTTTACAGATATTTTTATTTGTATTAGTGTCTTGAATGATGGTCATCTTCCAATCTTAGAGTCCACCTCATATCACACCCTAACAAAGACTTGTGCACAAGTGAGGATGTGGGGTCAGTAGGACCATAGAGGGAGAGAACACAGTAAAGGGTTTTGCAATGAGCAGCTGACCATGACAGGGCTCCATCCCACTGGGAAACCAGTTAGGAACTGGGTAGGACACATTTCAGAATTGTCCTACAAAGAGCTGAGGAAGCAGGAATCTGGGTATTTATCCACCAAGGACTGTCACTCATTTGATGATGGTTTCCTTTGGAGGCAGTATTCAATTCAGCATTTTCAAGGTTGCTCTACCTTGGTATAGTCAACTCCTGGGGAGCTAGAGAAGGGACTAGGGACTATAAGACATATGTGTACTTAAGGTAGAAAATGGTCATGGTGATTAATGCAGATGAACACAGGGCCAAGGGCATATATGTCTGCTACAAACACTGTATCTCAAAATATTTGAGGCAATATGATCACACATAGCCCTGTGAGAGTGCATGTATATACATGTGCACATATGTATATATTTTTATGATAAACACAGCTTAATGAGATAGGAGTGGTCTATGCCTCCCTTCCTTCATAGCCTATTTAATGCCCACTCATCCTTTATACCTCATTCTAATTGTCTCTTATTCAGAAAAGCCTTTCCTCATCCTTATAACTAGATCAAATTTATCTTTCTTTTTGCATCCATAGAAAAATCTATTTTTCTATAACAGTGGCACTAATTAGAATTGTACTTTTATAATGAGTTGCATGATACTTTTATTAACATTTTTCTCTCTCTTGAGGCTCTGAGTTCCTTGAAGTCAGGAACCAATGCCTACCAGAGGTCCTCATCCTTAGAATGTACTAAATGAATACATAGCAAATGGATGACCCTTTTATTTTTTATTTTTTTAAGATTTTATTTATTTATTCATGATAGACATAGAGAGAGAGAGACAGAGAGAGAGACAGAGACACAGGCAGAGGAAGAAGCAGGCTCCATGCCAGGAGCCCAATGCAGGACACAATCCTGGGACCCCAGGATCACGCCTTGGGCCAAAGTCAGGCACTGAACCACTGAGCCACCCAGGGATCCCCATGACCTTTTTAAAGAGAATGTAACTTGAAGGAAATAAGGATCTGTAAGGAATTATAAATGATGCAGGAAGTACCACAATGGTAATTACAAATTTCTGTGAGAGCGTAGAGAAAGGAGACATATTCTTTCTAGCATGGAAAAAAGATAATATTAACAGATTAGGTATTGAAGGGGAAGTGATTTGGAACTGGGCATGAAGTAGGACAACAATATCTTTAGGAGAATAAGGGAGAAAGTATGTTTTAGGAGAGAATCACGAAGGCATTAACTCCACACTTAATGGACCAGGGACTTTCATTAAACATATTGTTGAATATTTTGTACTTAGAATTTGCATTTATATGGTATATCCATACATGCATCATGTTATTGAGCCAAAACAAATCTTGAATTATGTGTAGTTTTTAAATGACATCATAACTGTGATAACCATCATGGAAGTGATTATCAACCAGTTTTTACCAATCCCATTAAGTGGAACACATTGCTGGGGGTCAGAATTCCCAGATCAGCTATGTAGTAAAGATTACTGTTTAATGTAACACTGTATGTTAACTATATTGGAATTAAAATTTTAAAAAGACTAAAAAGCTCAATGCCCAGGCTTGTTTAATCATGAAGCAGTTATGAAAAAGATTTTCAAAAAGGGGTATATTCAGTAACTACTTTTATTCATATTGTTGAGAATCTTCAAAAATCATTTTCAATATGATCTAATCTTTGAATAAAGTTATTAGCTTACTGGATACAAGCAAATGAAAAAATAAATAAGTTGGACTATATCTTTGTGATTTCTGCCTGTGTTTAAATTTTCCAAGTTGATAGGGCACCTGGGTGGCTCAGTGGTTAAGCATCTACCTTCTGCTCAAGTCATCCTAGGGTCCTAGGATCAAGCCCTGCATTAGGCTCCTTGCTCGAAAGTGAGCCTGCTTCTCCCTCTGCCCCTCTCCCCAGCTCATGCTCTCACTCTCTCAAATAAACAAATAAAATCTTTTAATTAGTTAATTCCAAATTGCTAAGAAAGCAAGAAAAAACTTAATATGCCTTTCTTCTCCTTGAAACCAATGTGCTATTCTTTATATAAGAGACTGCTATTCAGTCCTGGTAATCTTGAGTAGTTATACCAAGAGAGTAAAAAATCCATCCATTCAGTCATCCTCTTGCCTTGATGACTGGCATTGTAAGTTCCAACATGGATGGTTGGCAAAGAACTATGTTCTTGGGCAGAAAACAGAACTAATAGGATTATTTCACCTGGGATCTGAACTGAAGGCTAGAAGAGAAGAAGAATAAACCATCTGAATGGTTTGACTATATAATGCATTATATTTTCCATCAAGGTATCTAAAATAAACTTGCAAGATAAATAAAAACAACTAATTGGTCTTGCAAAAACAGCCTTAAGACTATTCCCCTCATTTCTCTTTTCTACTAGATTATCACTTTTTTTATAAATTAATTTTTTATTGGTGTTCAATTTACCAACATACAGAATAACACCCAGTGCTCATCCTGTCAAGTGTCCCCCTCAGTGCCCGTCACCCATTCACCCCCACCCCCCGCCCTCCTCCCCTTCCACCAACCCTAGTTCATTTCCCAGAGTTAGGAGTCTTTATGTTCTGTCTCCCTTTCTGATATTTCCCACACAATCTCTCCCTTCCCTTATATTCCCTTTCACTACTATTTATATTCCCCAAATGAATGAGAACCCATAATGTTTGTCCTTCTCCGATTGACTTACTTCACTCAGCATAATACCCTCCAGTTCCATCCATGTCGAAGCAAATGGTGGGTATTTGTCGTTTCTAATGGCTAATATTCCATTGTATACATAAACCACATCTTCTTTATCCATTCATCTTTCGATGGACACCGAGGCTCCTTCCACAGTTTGGCTATTGTGGACATTGCTGCTAGAAACATCGGGGTGCAGGTGTCCCGGCATTTCATTGCATCTGGATCTTTGGGGTAAATCCCCAACAGTGCAATTGCTGGGTCGTAGGGCAGGTCTATTTCTAACTCTTTGAGGAACCTCCACACAGTTTTCCAGAGTGGCTGCACCAGTTCACATTCCCACCAACAGTGCAGGAGGGTTCCCTTTTCTCCGCATCCTCTCCAACATTTGTTGTTTCCTGCCTTGTTAATTTTCCCCATTCTCACTGGTGTGAGGTGGTATCTCATTGTGGTTTTGATTTGTGTTTCCCTGATGGCAAGTGATGCAGAGCATTTTCTCATGTGCATGTTGGCCATGTCTATGTCTTCCTCTGAGATTTCTCTTCATGTCTTTTGCACATTTCATGATTGGATTGTTTGTTTCTTTGGAGTTGAGTTTAAGAAGTTCTTCATAGATCTTGGAAACTAGCCCTTTATCTGATATGTCATTTGCAAATATCTTCTCCCATTCTGTAGGTTGTCTTCTAGTTTTGTGGACTGTACCCTTTGCTGTGCAAAAGCTTCTTATCTTGATGAAGTCCCAATAGTTCATTTTTGCTTTTGTTTCTTTTGCCTTCATGGATGTATCTTGCAAGAAGTTACTGTGGCCAAGTTCAAAAAGGGTGTTGCCTGTGTTCTCCTCTAGGATTTTGATGGAATCTTGTCTCACATTTAGATCTTTCATCCATTTTGAGTTTATCTTTGTGTATGGTGCAAGAGAGTGGTCTAGTTTCATTCTTCTGTATGTGGCTGTCCAGTTTTCCCAGCACCATTTATTGAAGAGACTGTCTTTCTTCCAGTGGATAGTCTTTCCTCCTCTATCGAATATTAGTTGACCATAAAGTTCAGGGTCCACTTCTGGGTTCTCTATTCTGTTCCATTGATCTATGTGTCTGTTTTTGTGCCAGTATCACACTGTCTTGATGACCACAGCTTTGTAGTACAGCCTGAAATCTGGCTCTTATATACTACTTATATGAAAATTCTATGGTTGGTCCTGCCTGGACAGGGTAGAAAATGCTTGAAATGCAAAACATGCTAGGAAGTACCAGAGCTGAGATTCAGACCCAGGTCTTGCTTCAAAGACTACCTTCTTTGTCCATTGAATTTAGACTATTGAACTTATTACCAGCATACTTTACCACGTTGAGTATAACTATTTGTCGTTTTGCTCACATAGTCATTTGTCTAAGCCTGAAGGATTTATATTGACTACTAAGGGTAATGTGCTCAAAAACTAGTATTACTAGCTTGGCATTTTAAATTATATAACATGATTGCTTATAGGAAATGCATTCCTTTTTATAGACTTATGATGCCTGCTGTGTCATGCAATTAAAAGTTCCAGAAAAGCATTCTCAGCATGTCAAATTCCTGAGGCTGATTTATAGGATTACAGCTTTTCCCCTTTGTGATTCAATTAAAGAATTTTACATTGAGCTATTATAGGGTTTACACTCTGATCATAGTTTGGATGCTGAACTATTAGATTAGCATGTGATCTGATTATAAATAAACTGAATTTCTTGTTTGCAAGGGATCATAATTAAAGCTGCAGTAAAAATGGCATAAGAAGCAATTAGAAAGACCTATGTGATAGACTTCAATGGTAAAAGTGGGTAATACCAGATTGCAGTTGTTGGACTCCATAGATAAATATAAAAATGTAGACCCATGATATATGCTTTGGATTTTAATCCAGAGGTTGAATTATTATTTTTCAACTTTATCGAAGTATTACTTAATATACAGAATTCTCAGGGGTAGAACTTGACCAGGTCAATGATATGACACAAAAGCTTTCTCTTTTGTAGCAGCTCCCCCTTACCTATTTCACTTTCCACAGTTACTGTTACCTGTGGTCAACTATGGTCTGGAAGCAGATAATCTTCCTGATGGGTTATCAGAAGGTCAATAGAAGCCTAAACACTACATCACACATCTATATCATTCACCTCACTTCATCTCATCAGTAGGCATTTTATCATCTCACCTCAGCACAAGGATGAATATAGTACAATAGGTATTTTGAGAGAGGGAGATCACATTCACATCACTTACATTACTGTATATTGTTATAATTGTTCTATTTCATTATTATGCTAGCTTCTTACTGTGCCTATTTTGTCAATTAAACCTTATCACAGGTATGTATGTATAGAAATTTTCATAGTATATACAGGGTTTGGTGCTATCTGTGGTTGCAGGCATCCAGTAAGGATCTTAACCCTTGTAGATAAGGATCTGGAGAAAACCCAAGCAAATTCTAGTTTCCAATTCTCTAATACTTAAATCTAGTCTCACATTAGCTTGAAAATTCTATTCAGTATTGCCAAGCAAAAGCACCTTAAATGATAATATATTTCTCCCTACAAATAGTCATAATAGTTTCAGATATGTCAAAAAAGGAAAAAGAAAGAGAATCACTGGCAGTAGCATCTGAGCTTGGTTAGTGGTTTATTTCAGAAGGAAATAGATTTCTTTTTTTTTTGATGTTTAGTTTCATTTTTTTATATTTGATGGTGAAAAGAATTAATTCTAAATTGAATGATGTTGACTGGGCATTAAAAAATAGCGCCTACTCAAAAAAAATATAGCACTTACTCTTCAGGAGAGGAAGAGGGCAAAGGCAGTTGAGCATGAAGACCAAATAAATCTTTAAATGATGCAATAAAAGAAAGATAACTTAGAAATGATGTGTTTGCCATGGCCCATAGAGATGTCAAGTTCCCACCTGTGGAGATGGATAAATGTCTGCTTAATAGAGAAATATAATTTTGAAAGAATAGTGGTCCAGACCACTTACGAAAGCAACAAATGAGTGATCTACTGATAACATAAAGGTGACACTCTTCCGTCTTTGAGGATGCTATTAGGCTGAATGTATTTCCATCAGGAGAGGATATTGCCTCATTTCAGAGTTTCATTTTCCCTTGCCTAGGCTATTGTAATCTCTTCCTAACTGGTATTTCTGACTCCTCATCTTACCACCCTCTCCAATCTATTTTTTCTGCCATCAACATAATCTTCTTAATACTCAAATCTTAAACCATTTCCATGCTTGAAAACACTTCATAGACTCACTTCCATCCACAGAATAAAATCCAGATGGATTATCATCATAGAAAATGCATTCTGTTACCTGGCCCTCCATTACCTTTCTGGCCTCCTCACTCACCATCCTACACCTCATTAACTATGCTCTGACCATACTGAATTATTTGAGGTTCTCTTGTATGGTCCATGTTTTTTACTTTCATGCTTTAGTTCATGAAATCCTCTCAGTCTGATATAAGCCTATTATGCCTAGAAGGCACTTCCATATTTTCAAAGCATAGCTCCTAATGAGGCCTCTGATTTTCAATCTTATATTTAAGTGACTCTACATTTTTGTCAGATTATACTCCCCAAATCATAGAACTTTGACTACATATTCAAACTCATTGGCTTACATACATGTTGGTTCATTTCTGTATGGCAGACTAGAAATTCCATTAAAATGGCATTCTATTTTATTTATCTTTGATGTCTGGTATAAACCAAAGTTGCACATGCCCCATGAAACCTTAAATGCTTTAATTTATTAGTGTACTTAGTTGAATTTAGCTAAGGGTGAGGAGTTTAAAATATTTTATACAGATTTAGGTTTTACCTCTTTAGTTAGGTCTAGATTGGCAGCTTAATACTAACTCAAAGTTTTCTAAATAACAAAAATACTCATTCTATTTTTTGTTTCTAGTGAAATGATGCTACAGAGAGAGGACACATGTTCGTGAGGAAGTTTTATACACTGTAAAAATGCTTATTCCATCACTATGGAGAAGGTTACACTAGTGAAGAATGAGATACTATACCTTCATTAAAATGAAGAGACTGGATGTATAGACATCACCCTGGACAGGTCTGAGAAACAATGTTGAAAAAAAAGTGGAACTATAATGTAAAACACATATGATATGCATATATATCTATGTGTATACATCTATACATGTTTGTATGTGCATCTATTGTATATATGAATGTGTGTGTATATATACATATATATAGAGAGAGAGAGAGAAGGAGGGGGAGAGAGGAAGTCAGTCCTCAATCCTCACTTTTCTAGATTCTGTATTGGTTAATTCACCTATAGGCTAAAAATCAATACTCACGGTGCTTTAATGGTTATTTGCAAACACATGCAACACATCATTTGAGTTCCCAACTGACATGTTTTCAGCTGAGGTCAAACAAGACTCTGTCCTGTTGTTTCAGCTCCCATCCTGGATATAAGCGTCCCTCTTAGAGTATATTTGGTGCCATGTTTTTTACATCTTTATGCTTTTATTTTCCTGGTGTTTTTACAGTTTGAATGGTCCCCAAGTGTGGTACTAAAGTGCTGTCTAGTGTTCCTAAACATAAGAAGGCTATGATATGCTTCATGGAAAAACACATGTTAGATAAATTCTGTTCAGGCATCAGTAATGGCACTGTGGACTATGAGGTCAATATTAGTGTATTAACCATATATATATATATAATATTTATTTTATTTTATTTATTTTATAAATTTATTTTTATTGGTGTTCAATTTGCCAACATACAGAATAACACCCAGTGCTCATCCTGTCAAGTGCCCCCCCTCAGTGCCCATCACCCAGTGACCCCCATCCCCTGCTCACCTCCCCTTCCACCAACCCTAGTTCATTTCCCAGAGTTAGGAGTCTTTCATTTTCTGTCTCCCTTTCTGGTATTACCCACTCATTTCTCTCCTTTCCTCTTTATTCCCTTTCACTATTTTTTATATACCCCAAATGAATGAGACCATATAATGTTTGTCCTTCTCCAAATGACTGATTTCACTCAGCATAATACCCTCCAGTTCCATCCACGTCGAAGCAAATGGTGGTTATTTGTCGTTTCTAATGGCTGAGTAATATTCCATTGTATACATAAACCACATCTTCTGTATCCATTCATCTTTCGAAGGACACCGAGGCTCCTTCCACACTTTGGCTATTGTGGACATTGCTGCTAGAAACATCGGGGTGCAGGTGTCCCAGCATTTCATTGCATCTGGATCTTTGGGGTAAATCCCCAACAGTGCAATTGGTGGGTCGTAGGGCAGGTCTATTTTTAACTCTTTGAGGAACCTCCACACAGTTTTCCAGAGTGGCTGCACCAGTTCACATTCCCACCAACAGTGCAGGAGGGTTCCCTTTTCTCCGCATCCTCTCCAACATTTGTGGTTTCCTGCCTTGTTAATTTTCCCTATTCTCACTGGTGTGAGGTGGTATCTCATTGTGGTTTTGATTAGTGTTTCCCTGATGGCAAGTGATGCAGAGCATTTTCTCATATGCTTGTTGGCCATGTCTATGTCTTCCTCTGTGAGATTTCTGTTCATGTCTTTTGCCCATTTCATGATTGGATTGTTTGTTTCTTTAGAGTTGAGTTTAAGAAGTTCTTCATAGATCTTGGAAACTAGCCCTTTATCTGATATGTCATTTGCAAATATCTTCTCCCATTCTGTAGGTTGTCTTTTAGTTTTGTTGACTGTATCCTTTGCTGTGCAAAAGCTTCTTATCTTGATAAAGTCCCAATAGTTCATTTTTGCTTTTCTCTTGCCTTCATTGATGAATCTTGCAAGAAGTTACTGTGGCCAAGTTCAAAAAGGGTGTTGCCTGTGTTCTCCTCTAGGATTTTGATGGAATCTTGTCTCACATTAAGATCTTTCAACCATTTTGAGTTTATCTTTATATATGGTGCAAGAGAGTGGTCTAGTTTCATTCTTCTGCATGTGGCTGTCCAATTTTCCCAGCACTATTTATTGAAGAGACTGTCTTTTTTCCAGTGGATAGTCTTTCCTCCTTTGTGGACTATTCGTTGGCCATAAAGTTGAGGGTCCACTTCTGGATTCTCTATTCTGTTCCATTGATCTATGTGTCTGTTTTTGTGCCAGTACCACCCTGTCTTGATGACCACAGCTTTGTAGTACAACCTGAAATCTGGTATTGTGATGCCCCCAGCTATGGTTTTCTTTTTTAATATTACCCTGGCTAATCGGAGTCTTTTCTGATTCCACACAAATCTTAAGATGATTTGTTCCAACTCTCTGAAATAAGTCCATGGTATTTTGATAGGGATTGCATTAACCGTGTAAATTCCTGGGTAACATTGACATTTTCACAATATTAATTCTGCCAATCCATGAGCATGGATATTTTTCCATTCTTTGTGTCTTCCTCAATTTCTTTCAGAAGTGTTCTATAGTTTTTAGGGTATAGATCCTTTATCTCTTTGGTTAGGTTTATTCCTAGGTATCTTATGCTTTTGGGTGCAATTGTAAATGGGATTGACTCCTTAATTTCTCTTTCTTCAGTCTCATTGTTAGTGTAGAGAAATGCCACTGACTTCTGGACATTGATTTCGTATCCTGCCACACTGTCAAATTGCTGTATGAGTTCTAGCAATCTTGGGGTGGAATCTTTTGGGTTTTCTATGTAGAGTATCATGTCATCGGCGAAGAGGGAGAGTTTGACTTCTTCTTTGCCAGTTTGAATACCTTTAATGTCTTTTTGTTGTCTGATTGCTGAGGCTAGGACTTCCAGTACTATGTTGAATAGCAGTGGTGAGAGTGGACATTCCTGTCTTGTTCCTGATCTTAGAGGAAAGGCTCCCAGTGCTTCCCCATTGAGAATGATATTTGCTGTGGGCTTTTCGTAGATGGCTTTTAAGATGTTGAGGAATGTTCCCTCTATCCCTACACTCTGAAAAGTTTTGATCAGGAATGGATGCTGTATTTTGTCAAATGCTTTCTCTGCATCTATTGAGAGGATCATATTGTTCTTCTTTTTTCTCTTGCTGATATGATGAATCACATTGTTTTATGAGTGTTGAACCAGCCTTACATCCCGGAGATAAATCCTACTTGGTCATGATGAATAATCTTCTTAATGTATTGTTGTATCTTATCGGCTAGTATCTTTTTGAGAATTTTGCATCCATGTTCATTAGGGATATTGATCTATAATTCTCCTTTTATTGGGGTCTTTGGTTTTGGAATTAAGGTGATGTGGCCTCATAGAACAAATTTGGAAGTACTCCATCTCTTTCTATCTTTCCAAACAGCTTTAGTAGAATAGGTATTGTCTCTTCTTTAAACGTTTGATAGAATTCCCCTGGGAAGCCATCTGGCCCTGGACTTTTGTGTCTTGGGAGGTTTTTGATGACTGCTTCAATTTCCTCCCTGGTTATTGGCCTATTCAGGTTTTCTATTTCTTCCTGTTTCAGTTTTGGTAGTTTGTGGCTTTCCAGGAATGCATCCATTTCTTCTAGATTGCCTAATTTATTGGCATATAGCTGTTCATAATGTTTTTTAAAATCGTTTGTATTTCCTTGGTGTTGGTAGTGATCTCTCCTTTCTCATTCATGATTTTATTAATTTGAATCTTCTCTCTCTTCTTTTTAATAAGGCTGGCTAATGGTTTATCTATCTTATTAATTCTTTCAAGGAACCAACTCCTGGTTTTGTTGATCTGTTCCACAGTTCTTCTGGTCTCTATTTCATTAAGTTCTGCTCGAATCTTTATTAACTCTCTTCTTCTGCTGGGCGTAGTGTCCATCCGCTGTTTTTTCTCTAGCTCCTTTATGTGTAAGGTTAGTTTTTGTATTTGAGTTCTTTCCAGTTTTTGGATGGATGCTTGTATTGTGATGTATTTCCCCCTCAGGACTGCTTTTGCTGTATCCCAAAGATTTTGAATGGTTGTATCTTCATTCTCATTAGTTTCCATGAATCTTTTTAATTCGTCCTTAATATCCTGGTTGACCCTTTCATCTTTTAGCAGGATGGTCCTTAACCTCCATGTGTTTGAGGTCCTTCCAAACTTGTTTTTGTGATTGAGTTCTAATTTCAAGGCGTTATGGTCTGAGAATATGCAGGGGACAATTCCAATCTTTTGGTATCGGTTCAGACCTGATTTGTGACCTAGTATGTGGTCTATTCTGGAGAAAGTTCCATGTGCACTTGAGAAGAATGTGTATTCAGTTGCATTTGTATATAAAGTTCCGTAGCTATCTGTGAAATCCATCTGGTCCAGTGTATCATTTAAAGCTCTTGTTTCTTTGGAGATGTTGTGCTTAGAAGACTTATCGAGTGTAGAAAGCGCTAGATTGAAGTCACCCAGTATAAGTGTATTATTATCTAAGTATGTCTTAACTTTGGTTATTAATTGATATATTTGGCAGTTCCCACATTTGGGGCATATACATTGATGATTGTTAAGTCCTCTTCCTGGATAGATACTTTAAGTATGATATAGTGTCCTTCTTCATCTCTCAGTACAGTCTTCGGGATAAATTTTAGTTTATCTGATATAAGGATGTCTACCCCTGCTTTCTTTTGAGGACCATTTGAATGGTAAATGGTTCTCCAACCTTTTATTTTCAGGCTGTAGGTGTCCTTCTGTCTAAGATGAGTCTCTTATAGACAGCAAATAGATGGGTCCTGCTTTTTTATCCAGTCTGACACCCTGTGCCTTTTGATGGGGTCATTAAGCCCAATCACGTTCAGAGTTACTATTGAAAGATACGAGTTTAGTGTCATCATGATACCTATTCAGTCCCTGTTTTTGTGGATTGTTCCATTGGACTTCTTCTTAAAGAGGAATTTTAAGAGTCCCCCTTAAAATTTTTTGCAGGGCTGGTTTGGAGGTCACATATTCTTTCAGTTCCTGCCGGTCTTGGAAGCTCTTTATCTCTCCTTCTATTCTGAATGAAAGCCGTGCTGGATAAAGTATTCTTGGCTGCATGTTATTCTAATTTAGGACCCTGAATATATCCTGCCAGCCCTTTCTGGCCTGCCTTCCAGGTCTCTGTGGAGAGGTCTGCTGTTAATCTAATATTTCTCCCCATAAAAGTTAGAGATTTCTTCTCTCTTGCTGCTTTTTTATTTTTTTATTTTTATTTTTGTTTTTTTTTTTTTTCTCTTGCTGCTTTAAGGATCTTCTCTTTATCTTTGGAATTTGCAAGCTTCACTATTAAATGTCGAGGTGTTGAGCGGTTTTTATTGATTTTAGGGGGAGATCTCTCTATTTCCTGGATCTGAATGCCTGTTTCCCTTCCCAGATTCCTCAGTTTCCCTCTTTGCCATTAACTTGTCTTCTATGTCACTCACTCGTTCTTCCACCTCGTTAACCCTCGTCGTTAGGACTTCTAGTTTGGATTGCATCTCATTTAATTGATTTTTAATTTCTGCCTGATTAAATCTGAATTCTGCAGTCATGAAGTCTCGTGAGTCCTTAATGCTTTTTTCTAGAGCCAGCAGTAGCTGTAGAATAGTGCTTCTGAATTGGCTTTCTGACATTGAAGTGTAATCCAGATTTTGTAACTCTGTGGGAGAGAGGGCTGTTTCTGATTCTTTCTTTTGAAGTGAGGTTTTCCTTCTAGTCATTTTGCTCAGTGCAGAGTGGCCAGAAACAAGTTGTATTGGAACACGGGGGAGTATCACTGGTCCGTCCAGCTGGTCTTCTGGGGGAGGGGCCTGCTGTGCTGACTCTCAGGTGTTAGCACTTGGGGGAGCTGCTCTGCCCCTGCCTGCTGCCGGGCTCAGCGGGGGTTGTTTACCCCGTGGGGCCCCAGGAGGAACAGCAGCAGTTGCTATGGGAACTCTGGAAGCCTGGATTCAGCCTCCGCAGGAACTACGGGGCTCGGGGCTCTCGGCTCTCCGTCCGCAGGGCCTGGAGGCTCCGGGGCGGGGCCGCTGATCTGCTCAGCTCGGGGCAGGAGCGTCCTCGCTGTCCTGGGCCCTCCCGGCCTCTGCCTGTCCCGGGGGAGGCCGGATCCTGGGCTGTGTCCCGGCGGCCTGTGCTCCGGGGCCTGCGCTGTGGGATTCGCGCTCCCGCCCCGCAGCCCCCTCCGCGGAGCCGCCGCCCGAGCCCCTCCGAGCTGCTCCCGGTGTGTGGCGCACTCTCCCGGGGCGCAGGTGTCTGTCATTGCCCCAGGGCGCCCGAGGGCATCCCCGCCCTCCTGGGTCCTGCTCCACCTCCCTGCGAGCCCCTTTCCGCCCGCCCGGGAAGGTTGGTGCAGCTCCTGCTCCTCCGGGACGGGGCTCTCCTGTCCTGGGGACACTCGCCCCGGCCTCAGCCCGGCTCCTCGCGGGGCCCCTCCCCCTCGGAGGCCTTTTGTTTCTTTATTTCTTTTCCCCCGTCTTCCTACCTGGATAGAAGCGCGAACTCTCCTCACTGTAGCATTCCAGCTGGTCTCTCTTTACATCTCAGGCCGAATTCGTAGGTTTTCAGGATGATTTGAAGGTTATCTAGGTAATTTGGTGGGGACAGGTGATTTGGGGACCCTGCTCTTCCGCCATCTTGCCCCACCTCCGAATTAACCATATATATTAAAGTACCTTTATATATTTTTTAAAGATTTTATTTATTTATATGAGAGAGAGAGAGAGAGAGAGAGAGAGAGGCAGAGACATAGGCCGAGGGAGAAGCAGGCTCCATGCAGGGAGCCCGATGTGGGACTCGATCCAGGGTCTCCAGAATCAGGTCCTGGGTTGAAGGCAGCACTAAACAGCTGAGCCACCCAGGCTTCCCAACAAAGTACCTTTAAACAGAAACACACATAAAACGAGGTAAGTATTGATTTGTTGACAGAAATACTTGACTCTCCAGAGTTAGGCTCATGAAAACCTAACTGAATAAGGAGAATTAGCTATAGATAACAACACTTGCAAAAATTTCAAAACAATTCAAAAACAATTTATAGCATAAATGGATACAAATCTACCTAGAAATTATATAAAATTATTTGCTGGCTATACAGTGAATTAATGATACAGTTGCCTCTAATAAACAGAGAAAGCAAATGGAACTGGAGAGGGGAAAAATGATTTAAATTTTACATGTAAAGTGCCATCGTTTTACTTATAAAGGATTGTACCCCCCACAAATAAATAAATGGTTGATTTGTTCTGTTCCCACTCTCCAAGTGCAGACCTTCATCCTTTGGGGTGTGTGTGTGTGTGTGTGTGTGTGTGTGTTGGCCTGGACAAAAGCACTTGTATTCTGCTTTATTAAGTCATTCATTTCATAATATTTCATAATATTGACCATCTTCAATCTGATAGTCAAGAGTACACACATTTAATCCCCACTGCATCTTAGCCAAATATCAGCCTCCTAAAGCTTTTCTTGTACTCCAAGGACACTGGCTAATTGTTGCTCTTGTGATGTGACTTGTACTTTCCTCTCATGTGTCATCTATAATGCCCTGCCTAATCAAATACTACCTGTTCCTCAAGACTTGGTATCATCATCCCCTCTCCCACATTCCACCCTGGTTTTGTAGCAAGTATTATTGCTCACTTTTGGTTAGTTCTTTTCTATCATTCACATTCTTTTATGAATCTATCTTCCTGTGAAAGTCGAAAAGGCCCTTGAAGGCAAAGACCATGATCTCTTCCAGTAAAACTTCTAATTTGATAATTGTATTTCTGAAAACATCTACAGAAATTAAATGTCAAAACTGAACAACTGGTTTATATGTTGTAAGGCAATTCCATTCCCAGAAAGGTAATTTTCTGTTAATTTCCAAAATTATTTCTAATAATTTGGACATAATCTTTGATAATATATTTTGCTTGTATATTTTGCATTTCTTCTATAAATTGAACTATCTATATTGACACTATAAGTGTCACTATCATAAACACCCAAGTGAAACTAAAGATTTGCTGCTTTTGTCCCTGGTGGAATAAGAGTTGGTTTTATAAGGAGGCCCTTTTCTTTGTATCCTTCTTACCATCTTACCTGATGTAGCAAGTATTGGATTATATCACTTTACTCCTTCTCTGAACTTCTTTCATATCCTTTTCTAAAAGATTAAGGACTCATTTCATCTTATTGGTGAGGTGTGGATACTATGCCAAAAATGGCAATATCTATAGCCTTTTCCTCTTGCATCTTCTGTCCTAATTGGTCATAGTTAAGCAATGGTTTGCCAGATTGCCGACTGGTAACAATGTGGAAAGTCTACCTTGCAGACCCAACTTTTCTCATGGATGGGTTTTAAGATCTAGATGAAGAGAGATATAAAGAGGTAAAAATCTTGTATCACCAAAAAAAAAAAGCTACATTCTCTAATCCAACTTTAGCAAGATTGAGATGCCTTGGACTTTGGACATTATTGAGAATCTAGCAATATCATAAATGATGCTGACACTATACCTTTATATGCTTCTTGAATCTTGGTCTACTGTCATTGGAGGGTAATACATGGGTATACACCTGCTTCAAATCCTAAAACCTAATATTTATCATGCTAGAAAGTGTCTAAAGGCTTGACTATGGAATAAGATAGTCCTGAGTTCAAATTACTGTTCTGACACTAATAATGCTGTTTTATTTCTTCATCTATCCATGGGGAAATTGATCTGACCTATTTTAAAGGTTATGAGGATTAAATAAGATAACTCATTTAGAATACTGTACTGCCTTTAATAATTTTTAGGTGTTTGTATTATCCTGATTTGTTCTTTCGATAGTTACATATGATGCTCTGACACTAAGGACTGAGATAAAGACTAGACCAAATCTCTTCCATACTAATCCAGTGGAAGATAGACTATAACTATACAGAGGTAAACATATTCATTATTTTTTTAAGTTCATTGCTAAAATATTTGTTGGACACCTAAGTATATGCCAGGTTCTAAGTATTGGGGGCACAGCAGTGAGCAAAAACAGACAAAATATACTATCTAAGTCTAAAGATAATAAATAAGGAAAATAAACCAAACGCACACACACATATATAATATTACTCTGATAAATAAAAACAAAGTTGGGGAGTAGAGAATGAAAAGTAGAGAGAGGGAGAAGGGAACACTTAGATTGTGCTATTGAGGCATATGACCCATTAAGTACTCCAAAGCTGGCATGATCCTGAAGTACTTGAGGGACAGAAAGAAGCTCACGTAGATAGAGTATTAGAGTGAGAGCACTCTGATATTAGAGATGTAGGCAGAAGCCAAATCAGGTCAGGACTTGGAAGCCTAAATAAGAGGTTTATTTGTATTTTGCTTAATGAAGAACCATTGGGAATTTATAATGAAGGAGTTGATGAGACCTGATCAAGCTTTGAAAACAACAACAACAAAACAAAACCATACCAAAATCTCATGGGTCTGAGAATAGATCATTAAGGAGATAAGAATAAGTTATCAGAATCGGTATCAGTCAGGAGATCACTAAGTCCAGATAGGAGGGGATAATGGTTTCTGCTGGGAAACAGTAAAGATGGACAAAATGCTAGAGACACATTAGAGGTGAAAAATTACTTGAGTAAGGGCATGACCTTGATGCAAAAGTCTAGGTGGCATCTGTTCCATGTTCTTGATTGGACTTGCTATGGCTCCACATTTTATCATAGGCTACTGGAAAGATTTTAAACATCACTGGGTCTAATGGGATATATGTGCAGAGGGTGAAGGCCCCAGATTGTGGCTTCAATCATCTAGAAAGGGGTCCCTTGTTTTGAACCCTTAAAACTGACAGAGGTTAACTGGGCACATAGGTCTCCAGTGCTAGGCCCATGTCTTAGTAGACAGAGATAAAAAGTCAAGGAATTTCTATATCATCAAGTCCAAGGGACGCTCAAAAAAATGAATCTACCTAAAAATACATCTGTTGAGTCATCAAGCAGGTTCTTTCCCATCTTCATATTCATGAGAACCCTTCTTCCACATTACAAAGCAAAGATATACCTCTTGGTGACAGAATATGAGAGACTCCTAACTGCAAAACAAACAAGGGGTAGTGGAAGGGGAGGTGGGTGGGGGATGGGCTGACTGGGTGACGGGCACTGAGTGGGGCACTTGACGGGATGAGCACTGGGTGTTATACTATATGTTGGCAAATCGAACTCCAATAAAAAAATATACAAAAAAAAAGACATACCTCTCAGTCATCCTAAAGCTCACCACAGTTTGTTATTTGAGGGGCACTAAACAAAGGGGCAATTTCAAATATCGGTATCTGGGACTTTTTTTTTTTTAATCTAGGCACTAGAAACCTGTAGAAGTTTTCCCTGTACGTATTTCTGCTAAAATACAAAGGCAGCATCATAAATGGGATCTTTCTGGGTTTGGGATTATATGAATTCACATGTAGAGTGGGGAATAAGAGCAGTGAGTTTTTACTAAGCAACCTCAAGTCTTGCTTTCTCCAGAGTAAGGTCAAAAAAATGAATCTTTTCCAGGGAATTGTTCTATTTACTTCAAAGCTGTTCATGGCATGAAAGATTTGGACTGTCATCTGAGAGTCCACATGGTGGATGAAGAGGGAGTGTAGATTAGGCTGTGAGGACAATGTCCATCTCAATGACAATTGGGGACTGCTTGGCCCCACCCAGTGTCCCTCAGAGACATCCATGACTCTGCAGCTTGTGGTCTTCTGCCCAGGACCTGGAGAGTGGAGCAGCCTCTGCCTAGAACATGCCAGATAAAGGTAATTTTGAACTTTTCTGCTGTGGACTCCTGGCAATTTTTTGAAGCTTATGGACCTTTCCCAAAATGTTTCACTTCTTTCCTTTCTCTCTTCTGTCTCTCCTTCCTTCTTCCTCTTTTTCCTCAGATTCAGAATTCTGAAGTGACGTGGTATTACCTGGCAACATATTGGTTTGAGAATGCCTGATAGGGTCCATTAGCTCTGAACTAGGTTAAATGAGGTTAAATATTTAGGACCATGTAGCCACCAAGTCAGAATGATTATTCAACTAATTAGGATGATACCAATCATTAGGTAAGATGTGAGAAGCAATTAAATATCTGTTTTGTATGAAATTCTTTCCATATATTGAACAAACTAAGATTGTATTTCCAAAGTTTTGATGAAAATATAAATTAAAGCACTTGGTAATATAAGAACTGTTTATCAAAAATATTTTATTGGGATGTCTTTTGAAATTAATAACTTCACAGTTTTCTTAAAATTTTCTGACTATATTGGTTTGAAATAAGGTGCCTCTAGGTGAAAGAGTCAAAGGTATAATCAGTAGTTATTTTACCATTCTAAATTCTTTGTATTTCCAAAATTCAGGAAATGAGTTATTTTAATGACCTCGTTTTTTTTAAACTATCTTTTTTGGAAGCAATGGGGTTTCTAATTATTTGCTGTTAATAAAATTGAAGGAGGACATAATTGTGTTGCCTGTTGACATATAATTAAGAATAATTTCTGATAAGATATCACCATTTGGTCTTTTTTATTTTGAGGGGTTTATATTTCAAAAGAATTTTTGAAAAATTGATTGACATTACAATAAAGAAATTCTTTCTCCCATTCCAATCTACTTGTCCATATGAATGTTTTTCTGCACAAATGTCTAAAAATTACCAAAGACATAAGATTTTTAATCTTGTCTCATTTTTGCAGTAGGTGGTTTTCTTACAAGGATATTTAAACTCATCAGAAAGAAATGGCCTATTTATCTCATTAGGAGATTACATTCTAAAAAAAAAAATTATGCAATACATTTTTAGTAACTTGTCAAAGTCCCTAATATATTTGTGTCATTTTGTTCGATTGTTTGTTAATTACAATTGTTAGGAGGACTCAACATAGAAGGAATTATTTAATGTTTAGAGTCTTATGATAACAAAGAATTAAAAAAATTTACTAAGATTTTTGTAGCAGAAAAGAGTGAGAGTGTGATCAATAAAATCATTCAGGCATAAAATACGATATATCAGGATGCAACTCTGTGCAAGAAGAATGCAAACACAAGTTCAAGATGGATAAGGAGAGATGTAAAATTTATGGGTACTAAAGGAAACCCTTTTTAATGTATTTTTTATAAATTGCTGATGGTGGGGATCAAGTTACCATAGTATTTTGATTCCATAAGCTACATTATAAAAGAAGCATATAATTCTTTTACTTTTGAAATGTCAATATTTGTAACTTACTAGGAAGTGTATCATTTGCAAATTTTAAAACTCATGATGAAACTACTCAAATTTATCAGGGTAAGTGAGCAAAAAAGAGAAAACATGATGTTGAAGGTCACTGGTCTTTGCCACCTCCAAAATCTAGAGTTCTGTGTAGGTACTCCACCTTCTTCTAAAAGAGTGGACAAGGTACAATAGCTTTTGAGGAATATATCCTTCATGTTTGAGGACATATTGTAACATGTTTAAAAACAGTAGATTTGCTGGAAATTCCATGAGGTGGTATGTTTTCCAAAGACATATATTTTAATTGTAGGCTATATGTATCTGACTAAGACATCTAAGGTATGATACCTTCTGGTCTTTAGTTCATTACATGATAGTTTTAATATAGTGGAGAGAATGCCTTCCTGGGGTTGATGATAGTGTCACAGTCCCTGTTGTCTAGATTGTGATAGAAAAAGAAGACAACTGATAAATTCCTGGAGTCATGATTTCAATAGTATTGTTCTACTGAAATAGGTTCTGCCTGGGTGAAAATTAACTCTAAAATTAGGAAAAAGTTCACGTGCCAGATCAATAATTTCATATTAAGTTCTAAGTGTTATTAATTTGCTCCATTAGGGCAGTCATATATGGAACACTCATTTCAATTGAAGCCATCACCTGATTAAGTTCTCTATAATCCTATTATTTTGAAGAACTGTCAATCATATGCACTTGAAAAACAGAAAATAAATGAGAATTTAGAATCATTATTTCTGTATCATTCAACTCTAAGATACTTTTGCAATTGCATCAAAATTAAAATATTTCTTCTGATTTATTGTTTATATAGGGAGGAAAATCCAGTGACTTCCATTTGCCATAATTGCTATATTTACCCTTATCCTAAGTTCATGGAGCTAGATTTCTGTCAGTTACCAAGACTTTTTCGTATTACCATATACACAGGATCTGGTGAAGTGGCCAGAGGGATGACCAGAGTCCTCTCACCCTATTATTAAGGTGAGCGCAAGCAAGAGCTTTATCACCAAGTCCTTCTACACCCCCATTCTGACTGATACACTGCTATGGTATTTTGAGTCTCAATTAGTGTTCTGCCATTTCTTGGATTCAACAGTTTCCTCTCAGTGAAGAGTTAACCAAGCCAATGGCCATGAAGAAATTTAAAAGGCTCTGAGATACACATTAAATCATGACTAGAAGTTGGCTCCACAGCCCTGTAACTCAAATTGGCCCTTTGTTCTCAGGATTTGTGAATTATTGACTTTATTTCTGGTGAATCCTTGATAGGTTAACAAGAGAGATCTCTTGATGCCAGACCATTCCCTAGACCCAGATTATCACATTCATACTGCTTTTACAATGACTGTACCCACTTTGTTAATGGCATTTCACTATTAGCACTTGGGGACAAAATCCCAGCCTCATTCCACTCAACTAGAGATCAGAAATCCTAAATCTTTCATAGACATTTCTGTCCTACAGAAATCAGGATTTCAAAGATTGTGGTTAATTGTTTCACTTAATCAAAAGGAAAGGAGGTTTGGAACTGGTCATGAGACATGGTGAGATGCTGAATATTCTGAGATCTAATCCAGCATATCTATTACCTGTAAGCCTTGGATCCCCTATCTTCTGTCTCTCAAAGGCTTTCTGGTCACTGTTTGGTTCCACTTGTGCTGCAAATCCAGAAAGTGTTTTAATCACTGACAAATGCGCAAAGGCACATGAAATGCAGAACCTCTGGTGAGAGCACATGTATCAATTCAGTCCGATCCCATTTTTTTTTTTTTTTGTCCTCTCTTTGATTTCTACCTGGAAAATCCATGTCCATATATCTAATCCAAATTGTTGACAGAATATATTGAAAAAATCCTTTATTCTTTTCTCTTAAGATTTTATTTATTTATTCATGAGACACACACACACACACACACACACACATACACACACAGAGAGAGAGAGGCAGAGATACAGGAAGGGGGAGAAGCAGGCTCCATGCAGAGAACCTGACATGGGACTCGATCCCGGGTCTCCAGGATCACATCCCTGGTTGAAGACGGCGCTAAACTGCTAAGCCATCTGGGCTGCCCCCTCTAATTTATTCTAAACACTATCTTTTCTACTTCACTCATGTCTTCATCCAGTCATTCAGGCCATGTTGTGTTCTAATTATAATTTCCTTGTGAGAAACAATGAGTGATAGCAATATGGGAAGAATTATTAACTCTCTTCCACTAAATATGGGTGATGTTTCAATGTGGCTGGGTCATTCCTTGACTTGGTAAGTTCTATGGATTCTTCCAGATAGCCTTCTTCCAATTGTTGGGACCTCACTATTTTGTGATAAATGCCTTAAAATATTCATATGATCAATGAATATAGGCAACATAGCAGACTTAGTTGTGATATAAAATAAAACAGAAGTTTGGAATTTCATAGAATTCATTTCTATATATTCCTCACATATCATCCTCAGTGTGTACATGGATCCAACTAATTATATGATCAGTTAAATCATTTTCCTATTGCCTCTGCTGCTAATTTCCCATCTGGGAATCTAGGTTGGCAGTAGATGTTGTCTCACCACTTCTGCCTTATGTCAATCCAATAACCAATTTCATATACCCACATATCCCTGAGCATCTGTTCTCAGAAATCCAATCAACAGAAAACAACTCTGAAACACACACACAAAAGGATAGCTCACAGCATCCACAAAAGAGCTAGACTGTCAAACCACAAGGTAAGATAAACATGCACTTAGTCAGTTGGGTTAATACAACAACTGTGAGTAGATTTGTCTTTTCTATGTGTAGGTCTGTATACCTCCTGACAACCTTGGGGGTCTCAGGCAACTGTTTCAGTTTATTTTTCAATTGGTTTGCTATATTTGTGGTTTATTCTGGGGGCAAACAGGAAACAGGGGTGCATTCTGAGAATAAAGGATTTATACAACAGTTCCCATCTCTCTAATTTCTCTGCTGACTACACCATGGTTGAGTTCTTCTTTGCCCTCTTTCCTCTCATCTTTAAATTATTCTGGAGCTCTTCTGAAAAACAATCAATTTCTTTTTGATGGACTCTTCTTTAACTTGAATAGGATTTCAAGGTAGTCAGGTGTGTGCTTTGTCTCCTTTTCTTTCTACCTTCAAGAAATTCTCTACCATTTCATTTGTCATTGGGACCTGTTCTGACTTTGCAGCACAGTTATGGATTCATTTTATTTGTATATTTCTTTTGTTATTTCAATGGAGTATTGTTAAGTAATAAATGTATTATTTGCCATCTTAAATTAGATATAAGAGCAAAAGTGTGTGTGTGTGTGTATGAGAGAGAGAGAGAGAGAGAGAGAGAGAGAGAGAGAGAACTTTGAATCCTGCTTAGTTGCTAAGAAATGAGATCACACTTCATATATGTGACAACCATGGTTGGTTAATCTTTTCTCCTATTTTGAAGATTCTAAAAGCAAGGATAATAATCCCAAACACCTTTCACCTCAACAAGAATAGATTTATTATATTTGTCAGAAAAGTATTAAATTAGGGCAATAAGAAAATTATTATCAGCCCCAGGAAATCTTTGCTGAAGAAAACTTCTCATAATTACTTATAACTAAAAACCAGAAACCAATTAACTGGGCTACACAGGTCCATGTCCAGGAGACAGGTAGTACATGTGTGTGGATGTTTGAGAGCTCTGAAAGAGACTATGTGATATGCAAGACAGCACTAAATGTAAGTTAGAGACACAGCTGAAAAATAGACATTCATGTTAAAAAAAATGCTTTATAATGGAAGGAAGGTAGTTTACAGGGAGGGGGATTATTTATTTTTAATAAATTTATTTTTTATTGGTGTTCAATTTGCCAACATACAGAATAACACCCAGTGCTCATCCGGTCTAGTGCCCACCTCAGTGCCCGCCACCCAGTCACCCCCACCCCCCACCCACTTCCCCTTCCACCACCCCTAGTTCGTTTCCCAGAGTTAGGAGTCTTTTATGTTCTGTCTCCCTTTCTGATATTTCCCACTTATTTTTTCTCCTTTGGGAGGGGGGATTATTAAAGCAAGAAACAAAACTATTGGGTTTTTGAAAAGGAGTGTTACAAAGGAGAGAAAAAAAGGTAAAATGTGCTTATTTCAGAGTGATCACTTCCATAACAGACTCTGTTGGGGATGCTATTTGTGGGTTCAAGGCATGGGACATGGTGAAAAACTGAAGGTGGAGAATGAACAACTTGTTGAGGAGGTTTAAGTGTGAATAGGAAGAAAGAGCATAATGGCTTCTGGAAGGTAGGGTGCCAAGGGAGGTATAATTTTTTTTTCTAACTTAAACTTTAATTGTTATGTAAAAGAGGAGAGATTGACTGGACTAGAAAACCAAAGACTCCCTGGTTTGTTTTGATGATCAGGGCTGGATACATTTTGGAAAGAATTATAAGACATCCAGGTGATACATTCTTAGAAAGAGACACAGAAGTTTCTACCAACTATTTACCAAAAACAGATCCAATTCTCTGTAGGTCCTTTTTGAAAGTTTTACTAAATAGAAGTAAAAATAGTTCAATGTCACTGTCATAGCAAAAATCTATTAGGGAAATAATACTCACTAAAAACCAAGTAGGTAGGCAGCCCAGGTGGCTCAGCAGTTTAGTGCCTGCCTTTGGCCCAGGGCGTGATCCTGGAGAACTGGGATCGAGTCCCACGTCAGGCTCCTTGCATGGAGCCTGCTTCTCCCTCTGCCTGTGTGTCTGCCTCTCTCTCTCTCCCTGTGTCTGTCATGAATAAATAAAATCTCAAAACAAAAACAAAAACAGGTAGGTGCCAGGAGCCATGACAAGCACTGTCATCTTACTGAGGGATGCATTTCATATTGTCAAGGATTTAAGATTAGGGGTATTTTAAAATTCCTTCTACATTTAAGATTTTATGGTTTTTTGTTTACCATGAACCTATGTTTCACAAAAATGTACTTTAAACTTAAAATTAGCCATAGTCATTAACTAATTAATCATTATTTGTCAGAACACAGGTTCACCTGAGAGCATTGTGCTGTGTACACATTTACTACAGTATGCATTTATTTTTAATAAAAGTTTAACAGTTCAAAGTTTCAAATGAAAGCAAAATAAATGTGATTAGGTTGCTACACTTATTCCTAATTCTTCACCAATTCCTCATGATTTTTTTTTCTTTTCATGATTTTTATTTTTAATAAAACTCACATTTAAAATAACTTATTTTAAAGCTCTAAAGCATAACTCCTTATAGGTTTGAAATTCCTATTAAAGTGTTAAAGCCACATTCTGCTAATTTACACCTCCACATTGACATGAGGTAGCTGAGAAGAGGTAAAGAGGGTAAGGGGAAGGTAACTGATATTACTTTGTTAAGCTGCTAATATATGATCATCCCTTTTTTATTCCAGCTATGAGATAGAATTGACACAATACTGTATGTTTAAATTATAAAATATGATGACTTGATACATGTGTATGAAGTGAAATGTTTATCACAATAAGTAGTTAATACATCCTTCACTTCAATTAACTGTTGCTGTTATAATGACAACGGTAAAGATCTACTCCCATAGCAACTTGCAAGTATGCAATATTGTCAACTGCAATCACCCTGCTATGCCTTAGATTCCTGGAACTTATCCATCTCACAGCTGAAAGTTCATACCCTTTGAACCCCATTTCCCCCATCCCCAAGCCCCTGGTTAATGACCTTTTTTAGATTCCACATATATGTGATATGGTATTTGTCTTTCTCTGACTTACTACACTTAGCATGATGCCCTCAAGGTCTATTCATATTGTCACAAATAGAAGGATTTTCTTCTTTTTGTTGAAATATTATATATCTATAAATATCTATCTAGATATCTCCCATATCATCTTCTTCATCCATTCATCCATAGACCAATACTTGGGTTGTTTCTGTGTCTTGGCTGTTGTGAATAATACAGCAATGAACATGGGAGTGTAGATATCTCTTCAAAATAGTAATTTCAGGGGCACTTGGGTGGCTCAGTGGTTGAGAGTCTGCCTTTGGCTGAGGTCGTGATCCTGGGGTCCTAGGATCGAGTCCCGCATCAGGCTCCCCGGAGGGAGCCTGCTTTTCTCTCTGCCTGTGTCTCTGCCTGTGTGTGTCTCTCACTAACAAATAAATAAAATCTTTAAAAAAATAGTGACTTCATTTCCTTTGGGTACCATACCCAGAAGTGGGATTTCTGGATCATATGGTAGTTCTATTTTTAATTCTTTTAGGAGACTTCACACTGTTTTCCATAGTTACTGTATTAATTTACATTTCCACCAACAGTGCACAAGGGTTCCCTTTTCTCCACATCTCTGGCAACATTTGCTATCTCTAGCTTTTTTGATAAACAGCATCATACCAGGTGTGAGGTGATATCTAATTGTTGTTCTGATTTGCATTTCCCTAATGATTGGAGATGTTGAGCATCTTTTCATAAGCTTGTTGGCCATTTGCAGGCCTTCTTTTGAAAAAAGTCTATTCACCTTCTTTATCCATTTTTCAATCAAATTGCTATTTCACTATTGAATTCTAGGAGTTCTTTATATATTTTTTTATTTTAATCCCTGATTTGATATGTGGTTTGCAAATGTTTTCTCCCATCCCCCGGTTTTTTCTTTTGTTGTACAGAAGCTTTTACTTTGATGTAATATCATTTGTTTTTGCTTTTGTTGCTCAAGTTTAGGGTCATAACCAAAACAAAACAAAACAAAACAAAACACAAAAACAAAACAAAACAAAAAAAAAACCCATTGCCAAGTTCAGTATCAAGGAGCTTTTTCCCCTATGTTGAAATGAATGGGTTTAGGTTTTACAGTTTCATGTTGCTGAAGTTTAAGTGACTCTTAAGCTCCCACACAGCAATGAATGCATGCCTGTGTGTAGCTAATTGTTGAACTTCCCAAGGGGATGGAGGGTCTCCCACTTTGCCATCTTTACAAATGTCTTGGTCTTAAACATTCTTATTACTTTTTTAATGAGAACTGCATTAGGAAGCTATCTACTTTATTATTATTTTTTTAAGATCTTATTTTAGAGAGAGAGAGAGAGAGAGAGAGAGAGAAAATGCCAGGTGAGGGAAAGGCAGAGGGAGCAACAGACTCCCTGCTGAGGGCAGTCTGTGGGGCTCTATCCCAGGACTCTGGGATCATGCCCTGAGCCAAAGGCAGACACTTAACCCATTGAGCCACCTAACACCCAGGAGGCTATATACTTAGTTTCTCAATTAATGGTCTATTGACATAATACAGAAGCAATGAAACTTGAAGTGCAAATTGATGTCAATCACTGACATAGATCCTCTTATCTACCCTTTACTGAGTCTAGTGAAGAAACACAGAAGCATAGAAAGGGATGTTAGGAGCAAGTAAGCAAGAGCCATACCATTGGTTTTCCTTGTTGCCATTCATGGTAAGGAAAAATAATTTCAGGTGAATTCCATGTTCTCTCTCAAGTATTGAGAGGTTTACATGGGTGGTAGATTTATCAGTGAATTTATATTTCCTTAAAACTTCTGGTTAATCTAATTGCTGTGCATCTGTGTATGTGTGTATTGAATGATTTGAATTGGAGAATATGGTCCTAGTAAATGCTTAGTAATATATGTGGAGTTCCTAGATAGTGTCATAGAAATGGATAGCTACACTGATTTACAAGGATATATTTTAAGTTGATTGTGATTGATAAGTGATTCTTACAGAAATGGTTGAATTGTAATAATGGATGATATTAAACAATGAGACATTTAATATTGTGACAGCCAATATTTTAACACAGAGAACTAATACTACCTACAGCAGCGCCAGACTCTGGGCTTGTGGCTTTATGTTTATACTTCCATAAACCTCATAACAACACTGGAAAGATGGTCATGGTATTATTTTTATGGGATTAATTTCTGAAGCACAGATTATTTGTTATTTTTCAATATTATTTGCCTAGTTAAAAAAAAAATGTGTGCCCTGATTTGAACCTTGAAATCAAGCTTCAAACTTCACACTTTTTTTTTTTTCATTTTTCAAGGCTATCAATACTTGCATTTTGCCCGCATGGGGAGGAATGATACACATCATAATTGTGAAAGTGACAACTACCACTCTGTGGTTCTGAATCATTGCTGATGCCAAAGCCTTTATTCTTATTCCTTTCAATTATTTACAAGATAATAAAGGCCAGGTCTGTTCATCAGAATTCTTTGACTGAGATATGCAGACTGAATGATACGTAAATATGAAATGCTAATATCTTGGTGATTTCCTAACCTCAGTTCTTAGCTACATTGTTATTGTTGACTTGTTCTTAGTGATTTTTAGAGCTGGTTACTTCTAAATCTCTCATATACTAATAGTTATAATAACCAACATTTTTTGAGCGTTTACCAAACCAGGTACCATTTTAAGTTCTTATTGATTTGATTAATCATCATACTAACTCTAGGAGTTCATGGTTTGAGGTGAATGAAGCACATCTCCAGTGTTGCCTATACAGAATCTTAACCAATGCACTTTTGCTCTTTCCCCTGAACTCCTCCACCCTGTGTATGCAGAAACATACTAATGATACTACTGGGAACCCACTGGAGTGGGATGCTATTTATTCTTTAGATATGTTAGTTTGCATAAGGTTAGGTGAGGGATGCATATTTACTATAATTTTAGGGTTCTAATTGTATCAATTTTTTCTATTATCAAACAGCTCAAGCACACATTAAATAATATACTTACCCACTACCAATAATTATTTCACATTATTCACCTATAATCTCACTTTTAATTAAAGGAACAGTGTTTTATAGATAAAGCCAAAGCCCCATCCCTCCAATCGATTTTCCAGCCTTTTGCCTCCACAGATAACTATTCTTGCTTGTATATATCATCCCACATATACTTTTATACTTTTATTGCATAGGCATGTATTTTAAAACTTGATATAAATTATGTCATAACATTACTGTCATTTTGCAATTTGCTTTATCACCAGAATTCTAGTTCTAAACTTTCCTATTTTTTACATAGAGCTGAGACTTTTTAATCACAGAAAAGTGTTCTATTATAAATAAATCATAGTGTACTTATTTATTCCCTTACTGAAAAAGTTCTATCACCAACAACACCTTGCCTTTAAACATTACTGCAGTAAATATCCCTGGACACGTGCTCAAAAAGGTCTCTAGGGAAGGCAGAAAGAAATAGAATTGATCATAAAATATGCATGTATTCCTTTTGTAGAGATTTTCTCAGTTGTTGTCCAAAGTGGTAGTACCAACTTATACCCCCATTAGCAATGTAGAACAATCTCAATTTCTACTTGTTATTGTGAACACTTTTAATCAAATGTTAATTTTAACAGTACCATGTATATGAAATGCTATGATTTTAGTATGCAATTTCCTGATTAAGAAAAACATTGGGTATCTTTCCATTTCCTTCTTAGTAATTCAACATTGTTTCTAGGTAAGTTACACATTTACCTATGTGACCAGTTAGTTTCTACTGACTGGATCATTTATTTTTCCTCTCTGTTACATATATTCTGTTTACAAGTCATCTGTTGTATGTTTCACTAGTAATGTCTCTCTCCACTTTATTTATGGTGTTCTTTAACATATAAGATACATTAATTTTAAATGTCCCTTACAAAAGCTTTCATTTATGTTTTTTGAATTTTTGTGATATGCCAAAATCCTATCAATTATCAAGTACCCATTCTCATACCTTACTCCTTTACTTCTTATTAGGCTTCTTATCTGTTTGTACTGACCATTTTCTTAGTATTTTAAACTTTTCAAGCTATTACTGCCTAAAAATCTAAGTTTCTCCTTATTCTTCAAAAGAGTCTTTGATTTTTTTTTCTCTTTACAATTCTATATGCATTTTAGGATCCACTTGTCAAGTTTTATTTAAACATAACTTTATTGGGATTGTTATCTCAATTACTTTATAATCATAGTAATTGGAGGTCAAAAAACATCTTTAGGATATTGAGTATTTCTATCCATAAACAAGATACTTCTTTTGATTTATTTACAGTTTCTATATAAAGTACTTTTTTAAGTATAACAACTAGTTTTTGATGTACAACAGTGATTTAACAGTTTTATACATTATACAGTGCTCACTGTTATGTGAAGTAAGTTTATCAAAACATTTGAAAATATAAATATACAATTGAATAAATTAACAACCCAGCTAAAAAGCAGTCATTGCTAACTAAAATGAATTTAAGATATAAGGGCAAATAGTTTATTGGCGGGCACTTGACTGGATGAGCACTGGGTGTTATTCTGTATGTTGGCAAATTGAACACCAATAAAAAATAAATTTATTATTAAAAAAAAACTAAACAGATTTTTAAAACCAGAAAACAGTTGTTAAGCTCTCCTTGTGGCTTACAAAAGCTTTTACAGTATATACAGATAGTGGGAAATGCTTATTTTCGACCACTTTGATTGCAGAGATTCTATTCTATTAATGTAGAAGACATAATTTATTTTATTTATTTTTTAAAGACTTTATTTATTAATTCATGAAGACACACACACACACACAGAGAGAGAGAGAGAGAGAGAGAGAGAGAGAGAGAGACACAGGCAGAGGGAGAAGCAGGCTCCATGCAGGGAACCCAACATGGGACTCGATCCCAGGTCTCCAGGATCACGCCCTGGGCTGAAGGCAGGCATTAAGCCACTGAGCCACCCAGGAATCCCAGGAGACATAATTTAAAAATTCAAGAAGACTGTGTCAAAGAAGGGCAGTCATTATATGGAATAAAATAAGTCATAAATTTAAAGCAAAACTCAAAAATAGTTAAATGCAATAAAACTACTAAAAAAGACAAAAATATTTCAATCCATTCCTGGAATGAAAGGCTTCAAATAGTCATTTTTGACTATTTCATTATTGTGACCAATTGGTCGTACTGACTAAATGTTTTCCATGGTTTCATCTGGTTCATTTTCTTGTTCATGTCTCACACTGTAAATTTCTTTACACATCTGTCTCCTCTTGTCTCACAATTCCCATATTGCTCTGTGCTTCTTTCTTCTCATGTAAATTTATATTACTGCCTTCCCTTTCAAATATTTCCAAATATTGCCCCTTTGGGACCCCCATTCCATGATAAAAACAATCCCATGCATTCTCAACTTTTGACTAACAAGTGCATATTATTAAAACATGCCTTTTACCTGAAGATGTAATTTTCCTTGTAATACGCTTCATCTGCTACTACTTCCAATCCTTCCAGCACATTGTTATTTTTATTCTACTTTGTACACCAGCCTCCCCCTTTTTAATGAGATATAATTGATGTATGACATTATATCACCAAGTAGGTGAAAGAACTATATACTGAAAACTATAAGATATTTATGAAAGAAATTGAAGACACACGTAAGTGGAAAGATATCCTATGCTAGTGGAATGGGAGAATACTGTTAAAATATCCATTCTATCCAAAGCAATCTACAGATTTAATTATCAAAATTTCAAAGGAATTTTTCACAGAAATACAACAATTCTAAAATATGCATAGAATCACAAAAGACCCTGATTAGCCAAAGCAAGTTGGAGAAAGAACACAACTGGAGGCAATCATGCTCCCTGATTTCAAACTACATTATAAAGCTATACTAATCAAAATACTATGGTATTGGCATAAAAACAAACACACAGATATTAATGGAACAGAATAGAGAGCCCAGAAGTAAACCCACACATATATTGTCAATTAACTTATGACCAAGGAATCAAGAATATATGATGGCGAAAAGATAGTCTCTTCACAAGATGGTGCTAGATAAACTGGTCAGCCATACAAAAATAACAAAAATAGGCCACTCTCTTACACCATACACAAAAACCAACTCAAAATCAATGAAAGACTTGAATGTAAGGCCAGAAACCATAAAATTCCTAAAAGAAAACATTAGGCACTGAGCTCCTTGACATCAGTCTTGGTGATGATTTTTTTAAATCTAATACCAAACCCAAGTAATAAAACCAAAAATAAACAAGTGGACTATATCAAACTAAAAAGCTTCCGAATAGCAAAGAAAACCATCAACAAAGTGAAAAGGCAGCCTACTGAATGGGAGAAATATTTTCAAGTCGTATGTTTAACAAGGGATTAATATCCAAAAAATATTTTTAAAAACACACATATAACTCAATAGCAAAAACAGTTTGAAAAACAGGCAGAGGATCTTCTATTTTCTCTCAGTCTGTTAGGATCCTTTTATATTCCCTTTTTCTCCAACCAGGCTAAAATTAGAAGTCCATCACTTTACTCTCTTGCCAATATTCCCAGATTTTAAACCTATTGTGCTTTATTCAGATACACCTTACAAAGTTTTCAGGTCAGAATCAATTTTTAGCTTGGAATTCACTTGCCTTCTTTTTTGCCACCCTCACACTCCTTGAATACCTGGAAAAATCATGTTCTTCAACCTCAGGTCCTCACACAACTCAGAATTCAACCACAGAGTCACAATTAGCCCTTTTCCCAAAATAGCAGTTATTATAAACCTTTTCCAGTATCTTTAAAACTCTAATGCTATCCTCTCCACTTTGAGCAGATAACTTTGTGACCCATTTTACTCATATATGTAATGTATAATAAACATTCACCATTACACCAGTTTCAAGTGTACAATATAGCAATTCAACATCTGCATACATTGTGAAATGATCACTACAGTAAATCCAGTTAATAGTCATTAAATATTAAATATTTTAATTAATTAATTAATTATGCGGTATATGCTGGGCACCACCATTCTGGGCACCACATCCTAACGGTCCATTTATTCCATAACTGGAAATCTGTACCCTGCAAGTCCCCCACCCCCTATTATGCCTGGGTTTCAACATCTTTAACTTACCTGCATTTTACTTTTTCTCTTTTCTATGTCAGTGAAGAGGTAGCTTCATTTTCCTAATCCAGTGGTTCTCAAACCTAATGTGCATCAGAAGAGACCTGACGCTCGATAAAACAGTGATTTATTGGTCCTACACCCAACAATTCTGAATTAGTAGGTCTTGGGGGTGGGACCCAAGAGTTTGTTTTTAAGAAGCCCCAGCTGACGCTGAAGCTGCTTCTCTAGAGACCACTGCTCTATGGTAATTCTTCACTAGAATTATCCCTTTTTGCCCCTTCAGGGATGTTTCTTCAATCTTTTCTAATAATTCCCAAACTTTCCTTTACTGGCTTCTTCCCATTGTCATGCACATATACTCAAGTAACTTATAAAAAAAAATTCACGCTTATACTCCTTTAAAGTTATCTTCCCACCACCTCCTTCTTTTTGCAACTACATTTTCTGAACAAATTCTTTACATGTTATTATCAATATTTTAATCTACTTATCCCACTACTAAAAGCAGGTTAGTATGTAAAGCAGTAAGTAAAGCATGACACACCCACTCTTTGCTGACGTTACCAAAGAATTACTTAGTAGAAAATCCAGTGGGCACATTTCAGTTCTCACAGTCTCTGGAGTATTGGCACTTACCCACTTCCTTCTCAAAAAACTTGGCTTTAACTTTCTGATTTTCCTCCTGCCTTTTTTCCCCCATTCTGATTAATCTTCTTTTGGAATCAGCCACTGTCATTGCTTCACTGTCTATTTTGTAAGGCATTCCATGTTTTTTGTTGTGGTTTGGTTTTTTTTTTTTTTTTTAAGATTTTATTTATTTATTTGAGACACAGGAGTCAGAGACACAGGCAGAGGGAGAGGCAGGCTTCATGCAGGGAGCCGGATGCAGGATTGGATCCTGTGACCCCGGGGACCACGCCCAGAACCAAAGACGGTGCTCAACCGCTGAGCCACCCAGGGTATGGCATTCCACGGTTTTCAATTGCTATTTACATGCTGAGTCTCAAAATCCAGGCTGGATCTGTCTCTTTACTGCATCATGCCAATGGGATCAGTGTGATTGCTTTTCCTTAAGGGGATATATAGGATTGTACTCTCACAGATGGAGGGAAACTCCTCTCGGAGAAATAGGGGAAGAAGGTATGGGGTCTTAAAAAAGATAGGTTTGTGGATCTGGGAAGATGAGATTTCATTTAGTCAAAATGAAGTGGGTAGGAACATGAAATTATCATAATTTTTGAAACAATTTTATATGATTTTTTTAAGAATCTGAGGGAGAAAATGTTAAATTATTAATTATTATCAATCTGGTTTTGTAATTTTCTACTGTCTTGCCTTAGTTCATAGATGCACATGAGAATGTTGATGACTGGGCTTCATTTAAGGGTAAGGTTTTTGAAAATCAGGTTCAAGAAAATAAGCAAGTGACAGAGTAAAATGAAACTATTTACAGTAGGGTGACTATAATTTTGAGTCATAGATTCTAAGCTGAGCAAAAGGGAAGGATATACAAGAGAAGATCAAGGAATAGAGAGGAAATATCAAATAAGCTTGATGCCCTTATGAATGTAATAATTATTGCTTTGGGCTGCTTGGGCAACTCAGAAGACAGAGGGTTGTGGTTAAGGACTAAGTGACTTCATGACTTCAGGTAGTTTACATGTGCTAGGAAAGGACCTTTAAAGTATGTTAGGATGTAGGAAAATGCAGTTGAAGAGGGCATCTGGGAGCTCGATGCCAGGTGTCACATTCTCATCAAACAAACCTAGAATGATGACAGAAGTTGCAGAAGATATAAAACTGTGAATGAAATGCTAACATGTTCAATAAATGAGGTGCAGGCATGGTGGTAAGCAGGTCTGCAGATGATTACTATTAAGAGACAAGTGGGTTAAAACTAGATGAGTCTCAAATGAACAAGGTTTTTGCTCAGGTGAGAGTATTTAAGTGGAAACAGCAATTGGGAGCTTGGGGAACTCTGACTTTACTTCTAGGTCTTTATATATATATAAAATCCCAACTTAACTTCATGGAAGGAAAGTGGTATCTTCTGAAAACTCTAGGTTTAAGTCAGATCATGATGGAAGGAAACTTTGAAGGAAGATGAGATACAAAGGATTATATGATTGTTGGCTGTAATGATGCCAGCAGAAGAATTTGGGAGGGAAGTTTTAGTTAATAAAGGGAATATAAAGAATAGTTTGGGAATGGGAATTGGGGAATTTAGGATATAATAGATAACAAAAGAGATGTGTATTTTTGGCATAATTCACAGGGACATAAGACGTGGTGGATATAATACTGATGGGATCTTATAGCAGAGACAGTATTAGATATAAGGTTTTAGTGATTTGCTGCGGGTAGGTCTGGATTTTTTACCCCATCTGGCTCTTGCTACAGGCTTTATGCAAGACATGCATGAAAGAAAGCTTCCTTCTATATACTCTTGTTCTCAGCCCCATCAAATTCCCTGTTATTTTTTTCACCTTGTTTCCATGGAAATGCAGTTTACAACGTGTTATAATAATAAAGCTCACATGTATTCCATATCATTCTAAATTTCTTCCAGCTGGTATTCTAACCACTTCTAGTAAGAAAGTTGCTGTGGTTTATTTTATAAGGGACTGCTTGTTTCATTTCTACTGTGCCTGAGATAACCCCCAAGATAATAAATTCCAATAGGTTGTAATATTTCCAAATTCAGGTAGCCAGTATATTCACTTAAACATAGAAAGTTGAGTGATATTTTTTCCAAGTTCAGAAATTTTCCAAATTCCATATGACATAATATTCAATTTAAGATATTAACCAGCCTATAAAGCTATCATCTTTGATAGGTCTATATTTTCATATACCCATTAAAATAATTATACTAAAGCCAAAGTATTAAAAATGTGATTAACTATACAGAAGATTCATAAATTTGAAGTCTGTACATGATTTAGTATGGCTTGCAGAATGATCAAGGAATTGAGCACTATACATATCAAGTATGAAAAAGCACAGACAGAGGGTTGAAATGATGTGTTTTCAATAAAGCCAACTAGTCAAATGGGTTTGTTCTCTCGGGTATTATAATTCACTTGTCCTTTTGTACTTCTCAATATAGTTCTCTTGTTTTCTTTCCTTCCATCCCTCATTTTTCTCTCAATTTTCCGGATTCTTTGCCTTCTTGATTATGTATTTCAATTTGAGTGGAAGACTGTTTCAAAAACATTTCAATTACACCTTCTGGTCATATCTGTCAGTTGCAGTAAAGGCTAAATTCTGGCTAATTTGACAATACTCAAATACACAAAGTGTCTAGAAATAGTAAAACTTCATAGAAAGCCAGATTATAGAATTGAGTTTGCCTATGGAACCCATTTGATGGAAAAGAAGCATTTATTATAAGTGAGAGTGTGAAAGGTGATAGTGAGAAGTCAATGCTTGTTGAAGCATATCTAAGATAGCTTTTGATCATCATTGGAGAAAGATTTGTAGACATGACAGGATCTCTTTGGATCCAAGACCGGTTGAAGAGAAGTTTGGAAAGAACAAGCTATTGGGGAGGGCTGTACTTACAGGTTACTGAATGGATGGATAATTAAATGACTGATGGACTAAATGACTTTGAAGTACCCCAAATATTCAAGGCACTGACTAGATACATTGCCACATCATCATATCATGCCTCGGGTGATCCTCACCAAAACCTTGTGAATCAGTGATACCCTGATTCATTAAAAACAAAGCAACAAAAAACCCATAAGCTCAGAAAGGGTTTACATGCTGCCTATATCACAAAATTAGAAAGAAGTATAACTGAGATTCACCTAGGTCCTCTGATTTCTATTCTAGATGTTTCCTTTCTTTACCAAGACAGCGAGGCATGAGGGACAAGTTCAGACATGATAAGCTACTAGTTCAAAATAGGTTTTCTTTGCAGAGATGAAAAACAAGAATATTCAATACCTAAGCATAAAAAGTAAATAATGAACCTGGATGAATTAAAAAGTAAAAATTAAAGATAAAGCACCAATTTGAGGCTTCCATGGCAAAATATATCCTTTACTAAATGGCATATTCTCTTTTACACATATATAAGCCTTATATATTATAATTAATATTTATAGAATTGCTTTAAGTCAAGCTATATTTTGTTAGGAGCATTTTTAGTTGAACTGGGTTCTTTCATTTCTATCCTTTTCATTGATCCATACCTGAGAGCATTTCTCCAGAATGTTCTACAGAAACTATGTTGCTAGATTTACTCTGGGGAAAAACAATAAAGTTTATGGACAGATAAATTTGAGGATCACTATTTATAATCTTTCTTATTTTTATAGATCCACAATGCACAGCAGCATAGCATAACTGCAAAATCCTGCATTAATGTAACATTTAATTCTGTTTAAATCAGTCAAGTATATTAGATCATAGAATCCTTCATTATTTCCTTTTTAACTGTAATAATTATAAACATCACAGCCAATTTTCCACAGAAACAATTTCAGAAATGCAAGGTTGACAAACTAATCATATGATATCCATTATGATATATTCATAATTATCATTAGGCAAAGGGACATATGGCAACTAAGTGTTGTAGGATCTATGATACCACTTAAACAGAAAAGAAAGGTTTGAAAGAGAAGTAGATTGAAAATTTACATGTGACTCAAGAGCCTTGATCAGATGGTCCCCATAAATGTGAGGCTGGTTACTCCCACAAGCACTAAGATATTTATCATGCTACCTACATTGCTCAGGGGAGAAAGGACACTGCCTTTGCAAATTCAGCAGTATCATCATAGCCTCCCTTCCCCAGTCCCATTTCCCTTCCTGTAAGAATCAAACACTTCATATTCACACATTCTGTAAGCATTCATTGAGGGGTTTCTTTTTTTTAGATTTTATTTATTTATTATTGGGAGACACACAGAGAGAGGCAGAGACATAGGCAGAGGGAGAAGCAGGCTCCCTGTGGAGAGCTCGACACGGGACTCGATCCCAGGACCCCAGGATCATGACAGGAGCCAAAGGCAGATGCTCAACCACTGAGCCACCCAGATGCCCCACTCATTGAGTTTCTATTAGTTAAATGGCATATTCTAACTACTGGAGACACCAACAGAATAGCATTAATTCCCCACCTTTGTAAACCCCACAATCTAGTAGAAGAGAGACAAGGCTGCCAAAGCTTTCAGTGTAATGTGATAAATGCTGTTTAGGGGTAAGTATAGGCAGAGGATTATTGGTGAAGGACATCTAATCCATCCTGGTTATATCAGGACAAATTTCTTTTTTTTTTAATAAATTAATTTTTATTGGTGTTCAATTTACCAACATACAGAATAACACCCAGTGCTAGGACAAATTTCTAAGTGCTGCTTATTCAGTAGCAAATGATGAGTTACATGCAGCAAACAGATGAGAGAAACTAAAAGTTTCCAGATATAGACCAATTCATAAGAAATAGTATACAGGCACAAAAAAAAAAAAACCACAGTGCATTTAGCAAAACGTAAGATATGGAAATGTATGTTTCTGTGCATGTGGGCTATGTGGGATTCAGTAATGTGGCTACAGAATTGGGCATGGATCAGATTACCCAACATCTTCTACATGAAATTAAGAAGCTGGGAGCTGTTACTAAAGACTTCAAGAAACTACAAAAGCTTTTAAGCATTAGAGATCATATAGTAGCAATATAGACAAAAGACAAATGAAAGACTGGAGATCATTACAGAAATCTTGGTAAGAAGAGAAAAAGAACCCAACCGAGGTAGTGATATAGATAGACAGATACATACATACATACATAGGCACTGAAGTAGACGCTACAGAAAATTAAATTGCCTAACTTTTCAGCTTCCCCAGTAGGCCATCTGTGAGAAAGCACAGTGCATTCTACATAGTATACTTGGATTTTAACGAGGGTTAATAATAATAACAGTGAAAATTTAAAGCTTACACCTAGCTATAATGCTGTATTTAGACACAAAAAGTATTATATTATTGTATCAAGCACACTCCATTGATAATTATTCATTTTACTTTTCTGATAGCTGACCCAAATTTGTGTGTGTGTGTGTGTGTGTGTGTGTGTATAAATGGCAGGCAATGAGAGACATCAGGTAAATTTTAACCTACTTTTTAGGTTAAAAGTATACGTCTGATATTAATTCCGTTTCAAAACTGCCATGGCTCTTTTTATTGTTGAAAGGTAGAGTCTGATAACACTAACAATATGCTAGGAAACTAACATTTATTAGTTTTTTATTGTGTACCAGTCACTATTATAAATCATGCCTGCATGTTTTGGTAGCTGCTACTAAGTAGGAAGTGATAGATTTGGAATGTGTACAAATAATTCATCCCTTAAATATTAAGGAAATACAGATCATCACTTTCTGTCCAAAAAAGAAATCTCTGACTCCCTACATGTATAGAAAGGAGAAAAGTCTGTTGTAACTACATTTTTTTTTTGTCATGGAGAAACATTTGCATGTTTTCTTTTGTAAAACAGTCTTCTCCTTCACCTTTTCTTATTTGATATTTATGATTAATGTGTTTTTAGGCTACATGTCATCTATTGATACTGGGTATTGGTGAAAGAACCATGATGGTCTAAGTAAAACCCTTGGTGTCAAGATGTTAGTGCCAAATAAATCTCTTAGGTGGTTTTCAGAGAGATAAATGTATTGATACTGTATACCACAAGGGGAAAGAACTGTTAAGAAGATAAAATCCAAGTGTTCTGCCCAAGGACAAATGTCTCCAAATTGTGAGGGAAGGTTTTATTTAGAGTCTCATTTTCTTACTTCTAATAATGTCACTGCCTCTTATGGGGCTGGGATTGTTATACTGACATAAAAGAAGGCTGGGTCTGGAAAATATAAGATAGAGAAAGGTCATAAGCTTATAACTTAGTCCAAATTTATTTTGTCAAGCTGACCTTGAAACTACTGATTATTTCTAAAGTATTTATGTTGATCACTATTCTAAAACCAGAGGCCTTAATGATCAACAGAGAAGTCAGTCTCAGTCCCAACATAAAATACAAAGTTTGATGTTAGAGTTGTCTCTTTCCTTGTCAATTATACTAATATATAAATAGGTTATAGATGATCATTTTAAGAGGAAATTGTCATAAAAATGGTCTGGACTAGGACTGTCTAGAAAAGTTTGCTTATCACCATGAATGTTTAAAGAGAATTCAGGACATTTCATCATACCAGGATATTTTAGAGATGGAAGGAAGCACTGCCTTTGCTCCTCAAAAGCCTATAATCTATTATTTAAAATGTTTCTGAAATTTTTGTGAAGATAAAGCCACAAGGAAGGGGGAAATATACTAAAAACTTCATGCATACATTCAAAGACACATTACTGATATTCCTTTCTCTAAGTACATTCATGTGATATTTTTCTACTGACAATATTTCTATGCTTAGTAAAAGAATTAAACAGGCCAAATCATGGCCTATCTTTGACTAATCATTTTAAAGACATATGTATGTAATTTTTTAAAAGGACTATTATAATGATTTCATATCCATGATGAAAAATACTTCAAGCAATTTGTTTTGCTCATTTTATGTATTATATGAATGAATTTTAGATTTGTGATATAATTCTATTTACAAGATAGCTTCTTTAAGGACTTTAGCTATAGTTATGTGGTGTGGGTAGAAAAATAAGCTGGAGTGTTTATTAATAATACAGATTTCCAGCTTCATCCCCAGAGATTCTGATTCATCAAGTCTGGGCTGAATCTTAGGAACATATATTTTTAACAAACTTTTCACATGGTTCTGATACAAGTATTTCTTTTTTTTATTTTTTTTGACACAAGTATTTCTTGATACACACTTTGAAAAACATGATCTAATGAGATAAATTACTTACTCTCTTCTGAGCTCCAGAAGACCAATGTTAATAAGATACTTCGAAGTTGGTTGATAATAGGAGATTTGTTCACCTCAAGTTTTATGTGATTAAAACAATCAAAGAGGCAAGGGACAAAAGAAGTCAAGATCAAAAAGACCAGACCAGAATTCTGCTGAAGCAGTGACTTAAAGTGAAAATTATAGAGAAGAGGGAAGCCAAGGTCAGAGTATGTTGAATGGTCTAGAGTTGGAAAATACATGAAACTGGGAAATTTGGGAAATTACATAACAAATAAGATACACATGGAAGAACATCTGTGTTTATGCAGTTAGTATGTCTTCAAAGAAAATATAGCAGACACAAGAGAAGTGTGTTGGAACTCTGTTATTTTGTCAGTGGTGTTGCCCCTGGTGGTAAATGGTGGTAATAAGGGGTGGTGCTCTCTGAATGGTGATAGAACATTAATAAGTTTGCATGAAAGGAAATGCTGAACAAATGCTACTATAGATGGAACAGTTAGGCACTTATTATTTTCATGATATTTGAAATAAGTGGATATATAAAATAGTATTGAATAGTTTTTTTGAAAGGAAAGATTCTAGTGAAATTCTGATAAGCCAGAGAAGAGTTTCATCTGTAGGCAACATTTAACAGCTGCAACATGGCTTGGATGAACAGAGAGCAAGAGTATTTCTATCTTATTTTGCCTACATTAAACTTTAAAAATATGCTTTCAAGCATTTTGTAACATTTATTTATTTATTTCCCTGAACTTGGTAAGCAGCTCCAGGCTGGAGCTGGAAAGCATGCCTTTCTGGGCATTTCTATTTTTGCAATATATTTCTAATGTACAGATGTGGAGGTGCCTTGTTTGAGAATTGATAAAGTCCTCTGAATACACATGACACATGACATTGCATACTTTTTTCAGACTCTCAATACTTTTCATTGTATAATAAATACAATTTTATTTATTTTAGTTTAAACATATTTACAAAGTGCTTATCATGTTCTAGGCACTTTTCTAAGGTGTTACAAACACTAACACATTTCATCCTTATAACTTCCCCCTGTATTAAGTACTTCTATTTTCCCATGTTTTATAGATGAGTAACTCAAGCACAGTGAGGTTACCTAACTCTTAAGATCACAGATGTCAATCTGTAAAACTTGGTTTAGCCTCAAGTACAATGGTTCCAGCATCCATACTCTCAACTACTGCCCTGCCTCTCCACCCTTGATAATATGGTAGTTTTCAGTATTAGCAGAAGTTCATTGAAGAAAGTAGAGATTAACAGATAAGAATTGTGCTTGACAGCAGAATGTTCGTGAATCTTCCTGGAGGGAGATCTTACTTCTCACCCTCTTAAAGGTAGGCATGACCATAAGAATTGCTTTGATCAATAAAATGTGAACAGAAATGGGAAATGTCACTTCTGAGCATAAATATTTAAAGCTTGTATTCAATTCTGCACCCTCCCTTTACTTTCTGCGATGATCTAGAAAGCATGTACTTGGTAAAAAATAACATAAGATCAAAGTAACTTAGAATATGGAGCCACCATATAGTGTATAATTGCCCTGGAAAGGGAATACTAAGCCACTGAGATTGTGGAGTTATTTCTCCTTATGGCATAACAGACTAATACTTCTCAACCAGGAGTGATTTTGACGCCCAAAGAATATTTGACAATGTCTAGAGATAGTTTTGATTGCCAACACTGGGGAAAGGATTAATATTGGCATATAGTGGGCAAAGGCTAGGGATGTGCCACCAGACATCCTATATTGAACAGTATAGGCCCCACAATAAAAGAGCATCTGGTCCAAATAGTGCTTTATGATCGAGAAACCTGATCGAGCATATTCTAACACACATTATTGCCTCAAAGTAAGCATGAGAATGTGTAAAGTAGCTATAATAAAGCTGTGATGATCACTCCACATTATAAGGCGACTATACTTTAAGCTACACATACCATTTTCCCCCCTACAAGTAGCAACCAAGTACAGCTTACCCATATAACCTTCCCAAACCTTCCTTCATAAACAAACATTATCCATCTTTACTCAGAAAACTCCTGCCTATGTGCTTTCCATCAAAATCCTCTGAGTTTGTTTTTCAAAGCAGTCTGGCTCTTAAGAGACCTTGCACAAATGCAAATTACCAGTCACCAGCACAAACATGCTTAAGTAAAATTGGCAGCCATGGGAGACACATTTTTCTCCTGTGACTGACTGTTGTCAATTACAATTAGGAAGGTAAATTGTCTGTGTTTGGAAAAAAGATTTTTTTTAAGGGAAACCTATCAATTGCTCTCTGGCATCTGAGATTTATTCTTATTTCCACTGTTTCTAAAGAAGCTGCCTAATGCCTGTGCTATAGAAACCAATGGTTCATTGAAAATGGAAAGAATTGAGCCACTCTCTTTGGGACCAACCCAAAGGAAATGTTCTTGATGTAGCATCTATTGAATTATACCCAGAAGACTACTATGAAATTCTGCTTCTACAGCTTCAAAAAACTAAATCTCTAGGATTTTCAGGTATCAAGAACAGGTTTTGGCAAACTTTTTCTGATAAGGACCATGTAGTAAATATTTTAGATTTTTTTATAAATTTATTTTTTATTGGTGTTCAATTTGTCAACATATAGAATAACACCCAGTGCTCATCCCGTCAAGTGCCCACCTCAGTGCCCGTCACCCAGTCACCCCCACCTCCCACCCACCTCCCCTTCCACCACCCCTAGTTTGTTTCCCAGAGTTAGGAGTCTTCCATGTTCTGAATATTTTAGATTTTTGTAGGCTGCATAGTTTTTGCTGGAATTACTCAACACTGCTGTTTTAGCATAAAAGTAGCCAAAGAAAATGGATAAACTAATGGTTGCAGATGTGTTGCAACACCTTAATTTGCAAAATTAGGTGGTAGGTTAGATTTGGCCGATGAGTGGTAATTTGCTGACTCTTGTTTTAAAGAATATTATCCTAGAGGTGATCGTCTGTCTAAACTTCTTGACAACTGCCAAGTCTAAGCAGAAGATGTGAAAAAAAAAAAAGGAACAAATGTTCACCTGATTTCTATTATGTGTCAGGAGCTGTGCCCGGGATGTTACTAAGCATCTTACAACGCACAGGACAACCCTGTACAATAGAGAATTATCTAGGGATGCCTGGGTAGCTCAGTGGTTGAGCATCTGCCTTCAGCCCAGGGCATGATCCTGGAGTCCCAGAATCAAGTCCCACATCGGGCCCCCTGCATGGAACCTGTTTCTCTTTCTGCTCCTGTCTCTGCCTCTCTCTCTGTGTGTCTCTCATGAATAAATAAATAAAATCTTAAAAAAAGAGAGAGAGGATTATCTAGATAAAAACATCAGTATTGGTGATGTTGAGACTCTACACCTTGCTACAGAATGTGGTCCAAAATCTGGCAGCATCATTGTCAACTGACAGTCTGTTAAAAATGGAGAATCTCAAGCTCTATCAAGATTTCTGAACCAGAATTTGCATTTAATTAGACCTTTGGTGATGTCTGTACACAATGAAGTTTGGTACACAATGTTCCCACCCGGCATAAATAACATGAGCCCCTAGAAGACAGTAACATTATTAGGAAAATGAGCATCAGGAAGGTCCAAAACTTGCTCAAGTTCACCTAACTGGTTTGAGATAGGAACTTGAAGCCATCTTTCTGACTTCAGAAAATACATTCTGTCTATTGTGCCAAATTGCCTCCATGACCAATATCTAAAAAAAAAAAAACAAAACAAAAAAAAAAACACAAAACAAAAACTATCTTTAAATCATTGAAATTTCCACTAGAGTTTAGGAAGTATATATTTGATATTTCATGTGTACTTTTACATTTACATTTAATGATTTTACATATATTAATGTGTACCTACTATGGGTGCCATAACCTTTTCCAATAAAGAGAAATGAAGATATTGCTTTCATGGGGAAAATCTCCCTGACACTTCAGGAACCAAGTATGATTATTTGTGTAACAACTGAATACAGAAAACTCCAGATGCTATCTGTTAACAAGAAGTGGAAAGATCAAAGTCAGAGTCAGATGGATTGAAGTTCAAATTCTAACTTCATGGCATTGACCAAATTATTTAACTGAGTTGGGATGACCCGTTGTGTAGTGTTGTTATAAAACACAATTAGGTAACAGTGATTAGACATCACTTTCTGAATGTCTCATGTGGACTGAATTGCTCTCTCATGAAGGAAAATAATGATTTGAAAGACTCCCTTAAAATAGTATAGCAACTTCTCCCAGAAAGAGTTTTATATTAAAAGGCAACACTCTACTTGAGCCCTCCTTGCATCTGTCCTATTCAGTGGAAAATATAATAGCAATGCTTGTATCTAATGAATAACTTTGTTGTGCAAGGAAGATCTGTTTAAAGTCACCATCTATCTTGCAACAGGACTTGGAACATAGTTCACAATGTCACAAGATATGGTGTAGAGAACAGATTTTATCGAAGAACTTTATAAAACCAGCATTAACAAAAAGAGGGAAATGACTCCTTATATGCCTGAATAGCTGGGGAGAGAAATTCTAGAACCAAAGTATTCTAGTGGTTATGTCAAGAATAAGTCATTTTGGGAAGAGGAGAAGTTGCTTTCTTTTCTCATGGAAAAAAAGTGAAGGCACATTTGTCAGTTAAGAAAAAAACACCATGTGGGTTCCAGCAGTCTGGGTTTAGATGCTAGCTTTTTACAAGAACTGTATAGTAAAGCCAGACAAATTCAGGAGACCGTTGGGCCTGAAGAATATTGAAGCTCCTTCAGCCAGAGAAAGTTATTTTTTCCTGGGAGGTGTTTAGTTCAGATATGCACCTGTCCCCAGCCAGATGGATAGGGACCTTCAGGTTCCTGATACCTCATTGTCCAAGATCCCCATGTGAGTCACCAAAGGCAATTTAGAGAACCCTGTTTGTTGTAACACACAGACATAATTTCAAGCATCAGACATAACATCTGAACTAATATTGTTGCACAATCTAACTTCCAAAATCTTTCAACACCATGAAACAGACAAACATTTCCTTCACTGCCACATACTACTCTTCAGAGTGTTCATGAATGAGCACTTGTAATCTGCAGAAGGGCCACTTATGAATCTACTCAGGTGTTACCATGCACTTCCTTTGCAAAGTAAAATGAAGTAGTGTTTGTTCACTTACTCATTCATGTAAACGCCAAATATCTTTCCAAATATTTGTAGTGCCAGACATAGTGATATGCACTGGGGATATAAAGATAAAACATCTCCTGACTATGAAATAAGAAATTTAGCATGCATAACTTGTAAATTTCTCTAGAGGTCAAAATGAGCATGAATTAAAGCATTGTTTTAAAAAATCAATAGAGCAGAGACCCTATCAAAGAATATAAGCATAATATATACTAACATTTTTTTGCATATTTAGCTAACTTAAATAAGTTTTGGATGCACATGGTGACCTTAAAAATAGGTAGAACAGGATATACCTTCTATTAGCTATCTTTCCATTTCCCTCTTCTAAGAATACATAATATGTACTATCTATAAATTTCGTTAAATCAGTCATAAATATGTTAACCACTGAACAGAACATGCCGTCAGTAATACTGTACTTTTAATTAGTTTTAAATGTTGGATTACCAAGGACCTTATTAATATAGATTAATTTCTGGCAGAATAAATTCTACTATTTTGTGTCAACCATTAGTTCATTTTTTCAACAAACAGAATATTACCAGTTGCCTTGGTCTTTTTAGAGACCTATTTTGGAAATCCTTCAGTGTTACTTTGAAGTTCTCACTCACAGTAGCGTGGTGGCTGAGTAGGCCATGCTTTCAATCTGGGGAAAGAAAATAAACCTATGATTCTATTGAAACCATGACACTCTTAGCTCAGGTTCAAGGAGCTGGTTAAGTTGAAAGAAAAAAATAGTCCAGTGATGAAAATCTAAATTTGAAAAAAAAATTATTTTTTTTAAAGAAGTTTAAAAATGTTTCTTAAACACATGCAACCCTCGTTTAAAAATCACATTCTTTTCTGCTTACTTCCTTCATTTCTGCAGCTTCCTCGTGCCTCGTTCTTCATGACTTCCCCTCCCATCCCTGCTCCAAATATCTGTAACTAGCCCTAGCCTTATCTCTCTCTTGCTTTTTCTTTTTTCCTGCTACTCTATGATAATTTTATTTCCCTTTTCCCACTTTTCAATGTTTTGTTGCCCCCTCCCCTTGCTTAAAAAAAATTAAAGACTATTATGGCAATGATAGAAAGCTTCTGATATGGGAACGGGAGAATGGGAGGCTAGGAAGCAAATGAGGTCAAGTTGAGCCTAGTTTGGAGGCCAAAGAAAAAGAAAGACTGGGGGCATTCATATGAATTTTCTTGTTCCGTAATAAAATGTGCAGTTTTGAAGACTCTTAGAAAAGCTCTAATTTGAATAAAGATTTTGGAATAGCATTGGGTAAATGTTGGGTAGCATTTAAATATTGTGAGTCTGGTTTAGCCACTAATAACATTATGCAGCTACTGTTTCCCAGTTCAATGCCAGTTAGCCTTAATGTTTCCCAATTCAAATTAAATGATTTTTACTTGGACTTTTGCTATCATAAGGCTTTGTACTACCCAAGCTACAGGGTACTTCTCTAATCCAAATGGCTAGACTTAATCATGCCTATGACGAGAAAACAACATTGAAAATGGAGCATGGAATAGGTTTGTCTTGAAATACATTTAACTCCACGCTCAGATACAGAGGCGGTCTGACCATCAGTGCAGGCTGGACTGAGTTGGCCTCAGATGGCCTTTGTTCCTGAAAGCTGGCAAACTGGCTACCTACTATGCTTTCTCTCTGCTGGTTAAAAGCATTTCAGTGGTCTAGGACTACTATGATTTTACTGACCAGGCAGTAGTTTATCATTGGATAATGTTTATCTTTAGCTATAAGATCTTCAGGAAATCTTAGTACACAGCTCTTTTAGTATACACACATGCTTCCTGGGTGCAGGCTTACTCTCACACTTGACCAGGAGTGACTTCATTTCCTCCCTATGCCTCCTGATACCTAGATCAAGACCCGCCTTCTTCCAGTCTGGAGCCTAACCTACTTTCTTGTGTCAGGATATATAACACTTCTTGCTTTGGAAAACTCCACCATGTTTCTGGTGTATGAAATAATCTTCATACATACTGTCATTCCTGAATGCTCAATATTACTCCATCTTTGAATTCTTGAGGATTATGTTAATTCCTAGGACAACAGTAGGTACTCAATAAATATTGGTTGAGCCAAGTAGAACTGAATTATAAAGAAGATGGCAGTCCATGGAAGCACTTCATACCTTGTTAGCTAATAAGAAAGAGACATCATTTTCTAGCATTTCCCCCTCCCCAATACTTTATAGACTTTGTGGAGTAGGAGATACAAATGCTATGAACTATAATCAAAGTGGTGAGTGCTGTAATGCAGATTTAAATCTATAAGCAATGTTCACTGAACATGGTAGAGAATGATTCATATTGGGAAGTAGAATAGAAAAGGACACTGGCAACACTCAGTCTTGAAGTTGGGGCTGCCTTTTGTTAGGGTAAAAGGGCCAGCTATGGGTGTGGGGCACATGGAAAGAGTGTGTTTGGAGAGAAGCAGCAGTTTGAACATGTTAATGGCCCCACTGGAAGGAAAAAACAACCTCAAAGTTCTGCTGTCTGGATTGAAGAAGCTAACATGCACAGAAGATACTTTATGGCAACTCAGAGCAGGAGCTTGGTGATTGTTGAATGAACCTGTGTTACATGACTTTTGTTGCCTCCTCCCTACTGCCTCCCTTTTCTGGAGGTTAAGCTCTCAGTAGTAAACAAAGGGCCAGTGAAGTTTTCTACATACCCGGCTTTTAAAAACCTGGCCAACACCGAATCCCAGTAAAACCAGAAAAGGAATGGCAGATCACAGAGGCTTCTTTTAAAGAACATAGGGTTTGAAGCTGGTGATTGAATCAGAATACAACAAATGGTTGAAAACTAGAGCACTGGAATAACTAGAGTTCTTACAAAAAGAAAGAGATTCAGTCATACAGCAAGCAATAGATTAAAAAAATAAGATTTTGGAGAAGGAATTTTTACTTAGTATGTATATGTTGACTCAAAGCAGAATATATTTTTCAGGCCAGATATTTAAGGTGCACTATTCAAAGGCAGCTAATAAGAGAAATTTTATTTTATTCTTTAGCTTCTTAGCCCATGGACTTTAAAGGATATAGAGCACATTGATGTTTCGGGTCAAGAGACTCTAAATATGTTGTTCAAATGCTTTATTATATGTTGTTCCTATGTACATTTTATTGAGATAATTAAATATTCAGTGAGAAGAGAGTATAGTTATTATAGACCACTTACCATCTAAAATTATATATCAGAATGAACAGATCATACTGCTGAGATCATCTAGTTAGCTCTCCTAATCCTGACGCCTTTAAAGACCCAGAGTACATGCAGGAGGTAGAGTTCATCTCTTTTTAGCCAGTTTACATTATTCCACTCAGTGTCCTTGGAAAATAAAGTACCCTTTTTATGTGGATTTAAATGTGCACTCAGAATAGAAAATTGCATGTGTATTCTGTGGAAACAAATAGCATTCTGCAGTTAAATACATTTCTTTGTTACTATGCTCCCCACATAAGTACAAACATTCATTTTGTTTTAAAAATGTCCCTCCATAAATGGCTTTTTTTTTTACCTGCAGTGTAGTCACAGGGAAGAACCAGAGTGAAAGGCTTTCCACACAAAATGTTTTTTATTCAAAGGCAATAAGGTATATATGTGGCTATTTTGCCAAACTGTTTTACGAAACTTCTGTTTTTATTCCAGCTCCATGAACTTCACAGAAATACTTTGCTTGGTGCAGAGAAAATTCCGATTTCATGCTTGGAAGAATTTTATCAAATATTTATGAACACAAAATAGTTATCCCTGCTCTACACGTGCATATCATTAATACACATACACGCGTGCACACACACACACTTTCAGTACTCCCATGTCCTGATGGAGATAAGCAGCTGAAAACTATTTCACATGAATTATCCAAGAGGACATTTTTCGTACAATAAATGCAACCTTTGCATTCTATTCCTTTCAAACTCAAGATGGACATTTAGTTTATAGCTACAGGTATCCCATAAATAAAATAAGATTAAAATGAGTGCATGGTACCAGTCAAATATTTTCTGCTTAATCATCTGGTTAAGCAACTAGTTAATGAGGGGGCAAAGCCTTCCAGGTTCATATGACTAAAACGCATGCTGGTTCAATCGTTGATGCAATAAATGGCTGAAAGCATGAGGAAATTGTGATGTTTGGGTAAGAACAAGGACATTAAAAATATATGAATGTATATACACATGACTATCATGCCCGGCTCATGCTTGCCACATCAATGTCCTCAAAATGCAGTCTGGACAACCTCAGTCACAGTGTCAAGTAGGAACTTGAAAATTCAAGTCCTAGTATTTTATCACAAACCAACTGAATGAGAAGCTCTGGGTGTAGAGCCCGGCCACCTGTGTTACACTAAACCCTTCAGGTAATGGTAGGGAATCCTAAAGTTCTAGAACTACTGCTTTCTTAGAGGGCACTGAAGATAGTTTCTCTTTTTTATATATTTTTTAATCAAAGTTCAATTTGCCAACATATAGTATAACTGGGAAAATTGGACAGCCATGTACAGAAGAATGAAACTATACCATTCTCTTATACCATACACAAAGATAAACTCAAAATGGATGAAAAATCTAAATGTGAGACAAGAATCCATCAAAATCCTAGAGGAGAACACAGGCAACACCCTTTTTGAATTTGGCCACAGCAACTTCTTGTATCTATGAAGGCAAGGGTAACAAAAGGGAAACAAAAGCAAAAATGAACTATTGGGACTTAAGATAAAAAGCATCTGCACAGCAAAAGAAACAGTCAATGAAGATAGTTTCTGTACAAGTCAATCCTTCAAGGCCTTCTTGTAATTACCTCCTTAAAAATTACTTGACCAGTGCCTCAGTGGCTGAGTCAGTTAAGTGTCCAAATCTCCTGGTTTCAGCCCCACATTGGGCTCCCTACAAAGCAGGGAATCTGCTCCTTCCTCTTCCCCTGCCCCCTGCTCATGCTCTCTCTCTCTCAAATAAATAAATGAAATCTTTAGAAAAAAAAATCACTTGAACCCAAATCCCTATTTAGGATCTGCTTTGAAGATAATCCAAATTAAGACAATGCACTTACATTGTGTCAACACATACATACACACCTGCATACACACACACACAGGCATGATAGTCCTAATAACATGCAGAGTTGTTTTGAAATAAAATGTATTTTTGCATGTTTGTTTTTCTTACTTAAATCTGAGTCCTGTAAGGACAAAGCATATCAGGTATAATTCATCTTTCTATCTCCTGGACCTAGGAAAGTGCCTGGCAAATAACAGCTCTTCAAAGAATGTTTGTGAAATTAATATATAAATGGATAAAATTGATAGCTTTTAAAATATTTAATTAATATTGATGATTATAGGTATATCAAAGGTCACAACTGAACCAAAAAATGCTTAGAGTTGTCAGTAAACAGCTCTAGGCATTCTAACACAATAACAACCAATAAGAAATATATATATCATCATAATGCCATTGAAGAATATGTAAACTATTTCTGAGAATTGACAGTGAACTGTGAGTGTATAGGGACTCCTGTCTTCTGGTTCAAGTTATGTATTGCTGTGTTTGACAGAAATGCTGTTTTGTATTCATACTGGAGCATTTGTTGCTGAAAATGTAAGTGTTTGAAGTATTTATAAAGTTATTTTTCACATAGGAACTGAGATTTCAAGGTTAGAACCATTTATCCCCAAGGAGAGAAGATATAAATGAAAACATTACCAAAACTCACAGTGTGGATGAAGGTCATGGCAACATTGCTGTGTCAAATAAAGAAAAAAAAATAACTTGAAATTATTTTGTGTAAATGGGAATGTCCCCATTGTGAGAAGCTAGTTATTTCTGCAGTACAGTCTGTGTGGCACAAATTTCCATTCACTACTTGCTAGTTTTTATTTTTATAACACTTTAAATGAGTACAGTAATTTATAGCTGGTGCCCAGAATATCTCTCTTAGAGAGAGATACGTCTTACGAAGAAAAGTATTATTATCTATATTTCTTCTCTTGCATTAATTTTCTTTTGGTTATTGCAAACATTAAAGGGAAATATATGGGCAGTGTAATTATCATACTTAATACTTTCCAGAAATACTGTATATTGAATTTGAAATAGGCTAGGGAGCTTATTAGGCAATTGCTAAAACTTGCAGAGCTCCACCACATCTATTTTTTCTAAAGTATATAAAATCAACTGAAACTGAATTCTTTTTAGTAAAACTTGGGACAGTCTAAGTCTCATTCATTCCAAAGATAATATCCTAGGCTCTGATCTAGAGTTGTTTTATGGAGAATGAACAGAAAGAGGCTAGTGAGGTTCCCTATTTGGAACTTAATAAATTTATTAAATTTAATTCCTCATTCTTTCTCCTGTGTCTCCAGTTGTTTGTATCACTCCTCATCCCTTTTTATTCATTTTTCTTGCACACCTGTTAGAATGCATGTCTCTGTGCTGCTTTGATATCCTCCATTGTTCTACTTGCAGAGAGGTTTTCATCTTATCCTAGATCCTGGAAGTTACCTTACCCTTGTATTTTACCCTCTTGTTTATTTTTTTAAATTTAGTTTAATCTTAAATTCCAGTGTACTTAGCATTCAGTGATGTATTAGTTTCAGATATACAACATAGTGATTCAACAATTCCATCACCCAGTGCTCAAAAATATGGAATGCTTCAGGAATTTGTGTGTTATCTTTGCTCAGAGGCCATGCTAATCCTCTCTATAACATTACAATTTAAGTATATGTTCTGCCAAATGAGCACTTACCCTTTTGTTTGAAAAGCTACAGGCAAGTGGCTATGAGAATACAGCTTTAATCTTCTCACCTTAAAAACAACAAAATGGTAATAACATGAGTTAAAGAATATGTTAACTAACCTTACTTAGTAAAAATTTATCAACATATACATGTATCAAATCATCACAGCCTACACCTTAAACTTACTAGTTTACAGACACACAGAGAGAGGCAGAGACATAGGCAGAGGGAGAAGCAGGCTTCCACCAGGGAACCTGATCTGGGACTGGATCTGAGTCCTAGGATCACGACCTGAGCCAAAGGCAGATGCTCAACCACTGAACAACCCAGGTGCGCCTTAAGTCAGACTTTTAAAAACAAACAAATAAACAAATAGCTAATTGGATTGCAATCTCCCATTTCCTTGTTGGTGAGACTTCTAATCAAGATTAGGAATTTGTTTATATTTATTTTCTCTGATAGCCATGGCAACACATTCATTTTTCATAAATATTATACAAAAACAAGAACATTTTCATAATTAAGAGGTAAGAAAATGAATCACACAGAGAATCTACATAAGCTCTTCCCTTCAATGATAGAGTTCTACAACAAATATTTTTGCAAGGAGGGAAAAAACAGGTGGCAATTTTTTCACTTCATATTTGCTGGCCCACTCATTGGGGAGTATCTAGAATACTTTGGTCTGTCAATTGGAAAATTAAATTTTTCCAATTTAGCATTTGCTGTAAAAGATCATATTTTGGGCCCAAAACTGAGCTGTAAGTTTTGAAGAGATACATGCTCTGAATTATTTTTATTCCTTGACATGGAACGACTGAGAAAACTTACACCAAAGGATTGCAGTTAAGCCAAATGAAATTTGTCCTCCCCTGGAAAAGAAATGATGTGGGAAAAACACTTCTCCTTTAATTTGCAGGAAGTACTGTAAATTAAAAAGGAAGATCTCAGTGTGAGGTTGCTGGTATTCTGTTGTAAAAAGTAAAAAGAAAGAAATAAAGAACAAAAAAAAAAACCCACCAAACATCCCATCAGGTCTTTTGGATGAGTGAAAAAAAAAAGGGACAATGAAATGTGTGTAAAACTTACAAAGTGCTTTTGGAAGTTGGAGATCACAGATTTTACAGGTGAATATCAAGATAGTAGAAAATAAATCTCAGTAGACTGGCAGGTGAGCTTAATGAAGTAACAGATGATGAATCAATATTTATCAACTTAATTATCAGTTAATGAACCTTTTGATTGAGAATCACCGGCCAGATGAAGTAATGGCAGACAGATATGTCAAGTTCAGAGTAGTGGGAATATCAACATTAGAATAAAAGTGTCTCTACTACCTGTAGAGAAACAAACAGGGACATAAAGCATTGTGAAAAGGCTTTGTACTCTATAAAATGATTTTTATAAGAATTAGTTGGCCATGGTATAATATAATTGTTGTTTTATTTTGTTTTCCTTTGTTTCAGTCCTTCTTTTGGTAAAGACATAAGACCTTGATAGACATTGCTAATTTAAGATCTTTGCTAAGGACAGGGTGTTTTGTTTTTGTTTTATTTTGTGTTGCTGTTGTTATTTGGTGAGTGTGCCCAGTCTCTGGAGGAAGTGGGAAGCATAACTACAAAACTACTTTATTCGGGTTATATCTAAAATAAAATCAATGGGAACTTCCGAATAATTTGTTAGGAAGTGACCAAATATTACTGTGTGTGGTAAACTTATATAAACTTCTTCACAGAACTGGAAGAGATAACCAATATATGGTAAAATGTTGAATGACTTAAATAAATTAAGCAAAGCAGTCCAAACAATTTTGAACTAAAAGTTCACTTATACAACAACCAAATAATTGTCTTGATAATATTTGCTTAATCTAAATTACTATTTAGTCATCCTTTACTGAAATTTCACTCATGTAAATACAAAACAGCATAGCATACAAGAAACCAACAGGACTGCAAATGGCTGAAAGGATCTGGGTGACCTAAAATTTGAACAAGAAGCTTTCAGAGAATTTTAGAGGTATTCCCACTACCTAATATTCCCTTGGTCATGCCCACTTGTGAATGGATCCCACGTTTAGAAAAATCTTGCCTGCCAAACTACATTGTTCAGGGAATATTTAATTTGTTTCTCCTTTTTATTAATAGAAAACAAGTAACAAATATCTGAGATAGCCAGTTTTCCTATAGTGAATAGGTACAATTCTACCCCAAAGCAAAGGAACCCAACATTTTAATTAGATGGTACAGCTGGATCTTGAATAAAGCTACAATTTTCATTAGTGTTTTGGACATTTTCAAAATTTCTTAAAGCCCCATATCCAATTACTCTTGCTCTAGGAAATTTAGGGTCTCAGATACCCTCAGCTGTAAAGAGATCTTTGGACCCCAGAGAACAATTAATAAGTAACAATAGTTGCAACAACAGTAAAGCCCAGCCAAAATCCTTAATTAGGTTTTTATTGAACTCCAGAATACAATTTATTTTTCTAATAAACAGAGTACATTTTAATATGTTTGGCATTTTATTGTTCTACTTACCTTTCAGTTGTGCAATTTTATTTTATTAAGCTATGATATTTTTAGCCTCTAACACAGTTACCTCCCTACCTAAAGTACATCCCCAAAAGCAATTACTTCTTTAATTAGCCTTGACTCATTAATCTCTGCCTCTAACACTTTGCTATCAAGTGGAGGGGGACTTCCCACCCTCTTGTACAGTATAATACACACATCGCAATAAATTTCTCTTGATTTCTTCACCTTAGTTAATCTTTAAAAATTTTAATAGAATTTATTTAGAAAATTTAGTTTCATAGTAAATAGAGCACACAGTATAGAGATTTCCCATATAACCACTACCCCCCCACACACATGCACAGCCACTGCCCCATTATCAATATCCCCCAACAGAGTGTACATTTGTTACAATTGACAAATCTGCATTGCAGCATCATTATCACTCATAGTTTATATTAGGATTCACTCTTGGTGTTGTACATTCTGAGGATTTGGACAAATTGTATAGTGACATGTATCTACTATTATAGCATCATACAGAGTAGTTTCATGACCCTAGAAATCCTCTATGCCTCACTGTTCACCCCTTTTGTCCCCATAACTCCTGGCAATTACTTAACTTTTCTGTGTAGTTTGCCTTTTCATGTAGGATATCATGTAGTTGAAATAATATGGTCTGTAGCCTTTTCAGATGGGCTTCTTACACTTTTAGTAATATGCATTTAAGTTTCCTCCATAACATTACAGCTCCTGATAGTTGTTTTTGTTATTGTTTATTTATTTTTAGTGCTGAATAGTATCCCATTGTCTGGATGTATCACAGGGTTTTATACATTCACCTAATGAAGGATATTTTGGTTGCTTTTAAGTTTGGCAATTATGAATAAAGCTACTATAAACATCAATGTGCAGGCCATTTAGATGACCATACTATATGACTCATATCTATATCTATGCCTATATCTATACCTATATCTACATCTCTATCTATCTATCTAATCTATCATCTATCTATCTATATGTGATCTTCATCCACTGTACCCAGCTCACATCTCCCAATACCCTTGAAATTTCCTGAGCTGATATGAGCAATGAAAGCATCTTTTGTTATAATATTTAGTCTTTTATCATTAGTTCCTGAAATGCTTCAAAGCCATAATGGTGAAATAGATGTCTTGTAATTCATAACAAGCATGTTTCAACCACAAGTGAGCTTATATTAATGAGATGATTTTTGGAAATGCCTTTAAGATGGGAGCTGTTGCCAGGTGAACCAACCATGAAGAGGGTTAGAACTTTCAGGCCTATCCCCTGATTTCTGAAAGGGTAGAATGGCTGGAGGTTGAATCAATCACCAATGGCCAGTGATTTAATCAATCATGCACATATAATGAAGCCTCCTTAGAAAAACCAAAAAGAGGGATCCCTGGGTGGCTCAGCAGTTTAGTGCCTGCCTTCGGCTCAGGGCTTGATCCTGGAGACCTGGGATCAAGTCCCATATCAGTCCCCCTGCATGGAGCCTGCTTCTCCCTCTGCCTGTGTCTCCGCCCCTCTCTCTGTCTCTCATGAATAAATAAATAAAATCTTAAAAAAAACAAAACAAAACAAAACAAAAAGAGGGTGTTCAGAGAGCTTCTGGGTTGGGAAACAAGAAAATTACCCATGGCACCATACCAGGGCCCAAACTCTGCAAGGACAGAAACTATTTTGTTCAGGAATTTGACCTATATACTTCTTCAACTGGCTACTGATTTGTATTATTTAATGTCCTTTGTAATAAACTGGTAATCTAGTGGATTTCCTGAGATCTGTGGGCTTCATTAGCTAATTCATTAACCCCACGCTGAGGGTTGTGGAAACCTTCAATCTGTAGCCTGTTGGTTTGAAGCACAGGTAACAACCTAGGCTTGCAATTGGTACCTGAGGTAGAAAAGCAGTCTTTTAAGACTGAGCCCTTAACTAGTGGCCTCTGATGCTATCTCCTGGCAGGCTTAGGGTACAGAACTCTCAGGTGAAAAAATAATAGTCCTATTGTTAATTGTATTTATGAGAGAGAAAGAGAGAGAACATGGGCGAGGGGCAGGGGTAGAGGGAGAGGGGAGAAGCAGACTCCCTCCTGAGCAGGGAGTCCAATGTGGGCTTCATCCCAGGACCCTGAAATCATGACCTAAGCTAAAAACAGATAGTTAAGCAACTGAGCCACTCAGGCACCCCTCTATTTTTATTTTTTTTAAGGAATCTCCATACTTTTTTTCCATAATAGTTGTAAAAATTTACATTTCTACCACTTGGTGCACAAGGATTCCCCCTTTCACCATATCCTTGCCAAAATGTATCTTGTGCCTTTTTGATACTAACCATTCTAGCACATAAGAGGTGATATTTCTTTACGTTTTTGAGTTGTATGAGTTTCTCTGATGACTACTGATATTGAGCATCTTTTCAAATCTGGAAATTTATATGGGCTCTTTGGAGAAAAGATTATTCAGTTCCTCTGGCATTTTTATTTTTATTTTTAAAGATTTTAGAGATGGTGGGGCAAGGTGGCAGAGGAGTGGGGTCCCTGTCCCCACCAACTTACCTAGATAACTTTCAAGTCATCCTGAAAACCTACAAATTCAACCTGAGATTTAAAGAGAGGACAGCTGGAATGCTACAGAGAGAAGAGTTTTCACTTCTAACAAGGTAGGATAAATAAAAAATAAAAAATAATCCAGTAGGGGAGAGGCCCTACGAGGAGCCAGGCTAAGGCCAGGCAGCAGTGAGAACCTCCCAGAGCAGGAAAGCCCAGCCCTGGGGAAGCAGGAACTTTAAAAATCTGCACTGGACTGAAAGGCACTCAGCAGGAAATGAAGATACAACCGTTCAAAATATTTGGGATGCAGCAAAAGCAGTCCTGAGAGGGAAATACATTGCAATACAAGCATCCTTCAAAAAATTGGAAAAAACTAAAATACACAAGCTAACCTTGCAAGTAAAGGAACTGGAGAAAGAACAGCAATTACAACCTACTCCAAGTAGAAGAAGAGAGTTAATAAAGATTTGAGCAGAACTCAATGAAATAGACACCAGAAGAATTGTAGAACAGATCAACAAAACCAGGAGTTGGTTCTTTGAAAGAATTAATAAGATAGATAAACCATTAGCCAGTCTTATTAAAAACAACAGAGAAAATATTCAAATTAGAATCACAGATGAAAAAGGAGAGATCACAACCAATACCAAGGAAATACAAACGATTTTAAAAACATATTATGGGCAGCTATATGTGAATAAATTAGGCAATCTAGAAGAAATGGATGCATTTCTGGAAAACCACAAACTACCAAAACTGGAACAGGAAGAAATAGAAAACCTGAACAGGCCAATAACCAGGGAGGAAATTGAAGCAGTCATCAAAAAACTCCCAAGACACAAAAGTACAGGGCCAGATGGCTTCTCAGGGGAGTTCTATCAAACATTTAAAGAAGAAACAATACCTATTCTACTAAAGCTGTTCTGAAAGATAGAAAGGGGATGGAGTACTTCCAAACTTATTCTATGAGGTCAGCATCACCTTAATTCCAAAATCAAAGACCCCACCAAAAAGGAGAATTATAGACCAATATCCCTGATGAACACAGATGCAAAAATTCTCAACAAGAGACTAGCCAATAGGATCCAACAGTACATTAAGAAGATTATTCACCATGACCAAGTAGGATTTATCCCCGGGATGCAAGGCTGGTTCAACACTGGTATAACAATCAACATGATAGATCATATCAACAAGAGAAAAAACAAGAACCATATGATCCTCTCAATAGAAGCAGAGAAAGCATTTGACAAAATACAGCATCCATTCCTGATCAAAACTCTTCAGAGTGTAGGGATAGGGGGAACATTCCTCAGCATCTTAAAAGCCATCTACGAAAAGCCCACACCAAATATTCTAGATGGGGAAACACTGGGAGCCTTTCCCCTAAGATCAGGAACATGACAGGGATGTCCACTCTCACCACTGCTATTCAACATAGTACTGGAAGTCCTAGCCTCAGCAATCAGACAACAAAAAAGAAATAAAAGGCATTCAAATTGGCAAAGAAGAAGTCAAACTCTCCCTCTTCGCAGATGATATGATACTGTACATAGAAAACCCAAAAGATTCCACCCCAAGATTGCTAGAACTCATACAGCAATTCGGCAGCGTGGCAGGATACAAAATCAATGCCCAGAAATCAATGGCATTTCTCTACACTAACAATGAGACTTAAGAAAGAGAAATTAAGGAGTCAATCCCATTTATAGTTGCACCCAAAAGCATAAGATACCTAGGAATAAACCTAACCAAAGAGGTAAAGGATGTATACCCTAAAAACTACAGAACACTTCTGAAAGAAATTGTGGAAGACACAAAGAGATGGAAAGATATTCCATGCTCATGGATTGGCAGAATTAATATTGTGAAAATGTCAATGTTACCCAGGGAATTTACACGGTTAATGCAATCCCTATCAAAATACCATGGACTTTCTTCAGAGAGTTGGAACAAATCATCTTAAGATTTGTGTGGAATCAGAAAAGACCCCGAATAGCCAGGGGAATATTAAAAAAGAAAACCATATCTGGGGGCATCGCAATGCCAGATTTCAGGTTGTACTACAAAGCTGTGGTCATCAAGACAGTGTGATACTGGCACAAAAACGGACACATAGATCAATGGAACAGAATAGAGAGTCCAGAAGTGGACCCTCAACTCTATGGTCAACTAATATTCGATAAAGGAGTAAAAACTATCCACTGGAAGAAAGACAGTCTCTTCAGTAAATGGTGCTGGGAAAATTGGACATCCACATGCAGAAGAATGAAACTAGACCATTCTCTTCCACTATACACAAAGATAAACTCAAAATGGATGAAAGATCTTAATGTGAGACAAGAATCCATCAAAATCCTAGAGGAGAGCACAGGTGACACCCTTTTTGAACTTGGCCACAGCAACTTCATGCAAGATACATCTATGAAGGCAAGGGAAACAAAGCAAAAATGAACTATTGGGACTTAATCAAGATAAAAATCTTCTGCACAGGAAAAGAAACAATCAGCAAAACTAAAAGACAACCTACAGAATGGGAGGAGATATTTGTAAATGACATATCAGATAAAGGGCTAGTATGGAAGATTTATAAAGAACTTATTTTGTTTTAAAGATTTTATTTATTCATAGAGACACAGAGATAGAGAGAGGCAGAGACACAGGCAGAGGGAGAAGCAGGCTCCATGCAAGGAGCCCCAGGTGGGACTCAACTCCGGGTCTTCAGGATCATGCCCTGGACTGAAGGTGGCGCTAATTCGCTGAGCCATACGGACTGCCCTATAGAGAACTTACTAACTCAACAGCAAAGGAACAAACAATCCAATCATGAAATGGGCAAAAGAAATGAACAGAAATTTCACCAAAGAAGACATAGACATGGCCAAAAAGCATATGAGAAAATGCCCCACATCACTTGCCATCAGTGAAATACAAATCAAAACCACAATAAGATAACACCCCACACCAATGAGAATGGTGAAAATTAACCAGGCCGGAAACAACAAGTGTTGGAGAAGGTGTGGAGAAAGGGGAACCCTCCTGCACTGTTGGTGGGAATGTGAACTGGTGCAGCCACTCTGGAAAAATGTGCGGAGGTTCCTCAAAGAGTTAAAAATAGCCCTGCCCTATGACCCAGCAATTGCACTGTTGGGGATTTACCCCAAAGATACAGATGCAATGAAACGCCGGGACACCTGCACCCCGATGTTTATAGCAGCAATGTCTACAATAGCCAAACTGTGGAAGGAGCCTCGGTGTCCATCGAAAGATGAATGGATAAAGAAGATGTGGTCTATGTATACAATGGAATATTACTCAGCCATTAGAAATGACGAATATCCACAATTTTATTCAAGGTGGATGGAACTGGAGGGTATTATGCTGAGTGAAGTAAGTCAATCGGAGAAGGACAAACATTATATGGTCTCATTCATTTGGGGAATATAAATAATAGTGAAAAGAAATAAAGGGGAAAGGAGAGAAAATGAGTGGGAAATATCAGTGAGGGAGACAGAACAGGAGAGACACCTAACTCTCAGAAACGAACAAGGGGTAGTGGAAAGGGAGGTGGGCAGGGGGATGGGGTGACCGGGTGATGGGCACTGACGGGGGGGGGGCACTTGACAGGATGAGCACTGGGTGTTATGCTATATGTTGGCAAATTGAACTCCAATAAAAAAAAATACAAAAAAGAAAGAAAGAGAGAAAGAAAGAAATAAAAAAAGAAAGAAAAAAGAAAGAAAGAAAAAAGATTCTATTAATTTGAGAGACAAAGAGCATAAGTAGGGGGTGGGGAAGGGTGGAGGGGCAGAGGGAGACTATCAAGTAGTCTGCTCAGCAGGTAGTCTGATGCAGGGCTTGATCCAAGGACCCCAGGGATCATGATCTCAGCCAAAGGCAAATACTTAATGGACTGAGCCACCCAGAGGCCCCTCCTCTGGCATTTTTAAATCAGATTATTTTTATTTCCTTTTGAGTTGTATGTGTTCCTTATATGTTTTGGATATTAAACCCTTACCAGGTATATGATTTTTAAATATTTTCTCCCATTCACCGAGCATTTTTTTCCATTTTGTTGCTTCTTTTGCTTTTTAGTTTGATGTAATCTCATTTATTTATTTTAGCTTTACTTTCCTTGGCTTTTCATGTCATATCCAAAAAGTCATTCCGATACTAACATCACAAACCTTTTTCCTTTTTTAATTCTGTAAGTTTTGCAGTTTCAGGTCTTTAATCCATTTCAAATTAATTTTGAGTCACATGGAAATCCCTGGGTGGCTCAGAGGTCTAGCACATGACTTTGGCCCAGGGCATGATTCTGGAGACCCGGGATTGAGTTCCACATCAGGATCCCTGCATACAGCCTACGTCTCCCTCGGCCTGTGTCTCCACCTCTCTGTCTCTCTGTATCTCTCATAAATAAATAAATGAAATCTTAAAAAAATTTTTTTTGAATTATATAATGTAAGAATTCAATTTCATTTTTTTGCAAGTGATTTTCCAGTTTTTCCTATGCCATTTATGGAAAAGATCATTCTTTGCACTTAGCACTCTTGTCATACATTTATTTCTAAGCTCCATTCTGTTCCATTGGTGATCTATGTCTGTTTTTATGCTAGTACAATAGTGTTTCAAAGAGTATAGTTTTGTAATATTGTTTGAAATGACAAAGTGTGATGCCTCCCACTTTTTCTTTAAAATTTTTTTAAATTTATCTGTTTGAGAGAGGGGGGGGGAGAGAGAGCTGGAGCACAGAGGGAGAGGGAGAAGCAGACTCCCAGCTGAGCAAAGAGCCCTACTCAGGGCTTGATCCTAGGACCCTGAGATCATGACCTAAGCAGAAGGCAGATGTCACCCAAGGGCCCCATCTCCAACTTTTTCTTACATTCATGATTGCTTTGTCTATTTAGAGTTTTGTGTACTCCCAGACATATTTTGGCGCTTTTTTTTTTGTGTGTGACAAATGCCATTGGAACTTTTGATAAGAATTTACAGACAGCTTTGTGTAGTACAGATATTTTTACAATATTATCTTCCAATCTGTGAACACAGGGTATATTTCCATTTATTTTTGTGTTCTTTATTTTTTTCATCAAAATATTACAGTTTTCAGTGTACAGATCTTTTATCTCCTTGGGTAAATTTATTCCTAAGCATTTTTTTATGCTATTATAAGTAGAATTTGCTTTCTTTTTTCTTTTCCAGATATTTAATTGTTAGTGTTTAGGAATGCAACTAATTTTTGTATGTTGCTTTTGAATTCTGCAGTTTTACTTAATTTATTAGTTATAACAGTTATATGGTGGATTTCTTAAGGATTTCTATGCATAAGATTATATCTCAAACAAAGAGAATTCTACTTCTTCCTTTACAATTTTATTTCTTTTTCTTGCCTAACTGCTCTGGCTAGGACTTCCAGTAGTACAATGTTGAAAGGGAGAGGTGTGAGTGAGGATCCTTTTCTTTTTTCTGATCTTAGAGAAAAAAATGTTTAACCTCTATTAAGTATGATGTTAGCAGTGAACTTGTTATACATGGCCTTTATTATGTTGAAATACATTCCTCTGCAGTTTGTTGAGCATTGTTTCATGAAAGGAAATTGAATTTTATGTGAATAAAGATCACATTTATTGATTTGTGTGTGTGGAGCCATCCTTGCATCCCAGCAATAAATATCATTTGGTCATAGCATATGATCCTTTTATTTTGTTGAATTTGGTTGGCTAATATTTTGTTGAGAATTTTAGTAAGTATGTTCATCAAGTTTATTGACTTGTAGTTTTCTTTTCTTGTTCTGTCTTTGCCTGACTTTGATTATCAAGATAATGCTGCCCTCTTAAGTGAGTTTGGGAGGGTTCATGCCTTTTCAGTTTTTTAGATAAGTTTGAGAACTGGTGATAATTCATTAAATTTTCAGGGGCATCTGTGTGGCTCAGTAATTGAGTGTCTGCCTTTAGCTCAGGTGGTGATTCTGGGGTCCTGGGATTGAGTCCCACATCAGGCTCCCCATAGGGAGCCTGCTTCTCTCTCTGCCTATGTCTCTGCCTCTCTCTGTGTGTCTCTCATGAAAAAATAAAATCAATAATAATAATAATAATAATTCATTAAATTTTCAGTAGAATTCATCAGTGAAATCATCTGGCCCTGGACTTTTCTTTATTAGGAGGTTTCTTATTATGATTCAATTTCCTTAGTTCTTATTGGCCTGTTCAGATTTGCTACTTTATGATTCAATCTTGGTTGGGTGTATGATTCTAGGAATTTATATATTTCCTTTGGTTTATCCAATTCGTTGTCTTATAATTGTTTATAGAAGTCTCTTACGATTATTGTATTTCTGTGGTATTGTAATTCCCCTTTTTTCATTTTTGATTTTGAGTTTTCTCTTTTTTTCTTAGTTATTATAGGTAAGGTTTGTTAATTTCTGTATCTTCAATAAAATCAACTTTTAGTTTCATTAAGTTTTTAAATTCTCTGGTCTTTGTTTTTTTGAGCGTGATCTTTGTTATTTTGTATGCTTAATTGGGCTTAGTTTCTTCTTGTCTTTTTTAGTTTAAAAAACTTGTGAGAAGTTAGGTTGTTTATTTGAGATCTTTGTTTCCTGATATAGACATTTATCGTGATAAAATACCCTTTTACATTTGCTTTTGCTGCATCTACAGGTCTTGTGGTGTTGACCTTCCATTTTCATTTCTTTTAACATATTTGGACTTTTCCAGTTTTCCTCCTGTTATTGATATCTAGTTTTATACAATTGTGGCTGGAAAATATCCTTAGTATTATTTCAAACTTCTTAAATTTGCTAAGCCTTGTTTTGTGACCTATCATATAATCTATCCTGGAGAACATCCCATGTGTGTTTGAGAAAAATGTGTATTCTGCCTCTGCTGGATGGAAATGTTCTGTTTGTATCTGTTAGGTCAATTTAGTTTAAGGTATACTTCAAGTCAAACATTTCCTTATTGATTTACTGTCTGGGTGAGTTAACCATTGTTGAAGGTGAGGTATTGAAGTCAGAAAAATGATAGGCCAACAAGATCTCTCTTGGCCCTGAGCTGTACCACCTTGGAGGAGGATTGATGTGGATAAAGTCAAACTTTCCCTTTCACCTTCTCCAGTGCATCCAAACTCATACGTTTTTGTTTCAACACTGTGCTGGAACTTTTCCATTGGAAACCTGGACTTCATCAAAGACTCTCTGGTCCATAGGTGATTGTCTAAGACAGGTTTCTCCAGGGACTCCTGAGCCATAGCTGAATGGGGCTGAAGCCAGTTCACAGGCCACTCCAGGGTCCACAGCCAAGACCAAGGTCTTTATGGCTATTACTAAACGCCCGAGTGGGTGAGAGTCCTCATGGGTCTCTTGGCATGTGCTCTTGAATCCCACAGCACAAAGAGGTACAATTATATGTGAATAGATGCCAAATTTTTGTCACTGGAAGGGGACATGAATGAGTCTTATTTAACCATCTTAAACACAATATCTCTGATATCACGAATCTCCATTTCTTTAGTTCTTTCATTTTATTCATGAGGGTTGTGCTATTTCCCTCATAGAGATCCTATACATATTTTATCTTTGGGTGTGCTAATGTAAATGATAGTGTATTTTTAATTTCTAATTTCAATTATTTCCTAATATATATATGTGTGTATATATATATATATATATATATATATATATAAACAATTGCCTTTTGTATATTAACCCTGTATCCTGCAACCTTGGTATAATATGGTATTAGTTCTAGGATTTTTTTTTTTTTGTCAATTCTAACAGATTTTCTACACAGATAGTCAATGTCATATGTGAACAAAGAGTTTTATTTCTTCCTTCCCAACATGTATACTATTATTTTCTTGTCTTGTTACAACAGTGAATTCCAGTACAGTGTTGGAAAGGAGTGGTGATTCTTAGGTTTTTCCCAAATGAATGGCGGAGAAATTTAAAAATAAAAATGGCAGAGCCAGGCAGTAGGTTTGAGAGTGCTTTAATGGGGAGTGCTCCTGGGCGAGGTTCTGTGACTCAGAGGGGCTTGAGTCAGGGAAGTCCCACCCAGGCAAACTGCAGGGGGTGCTATAAAGAGTTTTCGGTGGGAAGATGGGGGCAAGGTGCATTCCGATTAGGGCAAGTGTTACAGGTCTTTGTAAGGTAAGTTAGGGTAGGGAGGTAAGGTGGTGTTAGCGGGAAGATGGAGGTAGGGCGGCATTCCAGTTAGGGCAAGGGTTACAGGTCTTTGTGTGCTAAGGTAGGGCCACAAGGTGGTCTTGGTGGGAAGATGGGGGTAGGGCTGCATTCCAGTTAGGGCAAGGGTTACAGGTCTTTGTCTGCTAAGTTAGGGTAGGGCAGCAAGGCGGCCTTATTGGAAGGTTGCTGGCCTGGGGTTGCTGTTTTGAGGTCCCCAGTCTTGCCAGCCCAACAGTGATAGAGAACATTCTTTTTTTGTTCCTGATCTTAGGCAAAAAGTTCTGAGTTTCTTGCCATTAAATATAATTTTAGCTGTTGATTTTGTATAAATATTAATTATCAACCTGAGTAAGTTTCTGTCTGTACTTTCTAAGATAATGTTTCAAGCATTATTCCTGTGATTTGTGGCATGATAAATAGGGTGCTCTTGCTAGAAAAAGAGAAAGAGACAAAGGGAGATCTCATTATATCTCTTGGGTGCTTGATTCTTTCTCTTAACCATTATTAATTACTACCATAACACTTTATATGTTTCCTGTAAGGGATCTGACACCTTGTTGCATATATATATATATATATATATATATATATATATATATATATATAATATTTGTCCTCAATATCTCATGCAGAATTTTACCACAGTTGGTATGCAGAACATTTTGTTTTTTTGAGGACTTATTCCTACCTAATAACTGAGTGAAATGATAAAGTCTAATAACAAAATATACAGTAGAGAATTGATGATTGTATCACTAATGGTTGTAGTAGGCTATTTTCCCAATTATTGTTGTTCTATATTTGCAGGAAAAAGCTGATCGTATATTGGCAGCCTCTAGTAATTTATTACTTCTGAAACTTGTGCACAGTGAACCAAGTTATCTCAATAATAATCCCAATAGCTCTTATGTAGCTTGAGCCAGAGAATCAAATAATTCACTTATGCTCTTTGGAGTTAATTTTTTATTTATACTAGTAGGAAATCTACCAAAGAGAAAAATAATTCTCCATTTTTGCAGTTTCGCACGAGTTCACATCAAGGTTCTCAACAGAGCACCTAAGAGATACATCATTCTATCACTAGATTGTTGCTATCTTTTTAGCCAATAAGAATGCTACTCAGAGATACCTGATGAATAATAAAACATAAATGTTATATCATTTGTGGCCACTAAGGACTGTGGTATTATTATTTCAATTTGCAAAGTGTGGAAACTTAAAAACAGAGAAGTTAGCTGAATATTTGATAGTTTCACAGTTTATTACTGAAGTAAGTATAATAAATATAAAATGAGCTTGGTTCTCCCCTTCTTTCTGTCCAAGTGACAAAGATAGTGGCATAAACCTATAAAAGACTTTCCTCCAAAATTTTACGGCAGCAGGGCCTCATTAATGATTAAAGAATTATTAAGTAGAATACTTAATCATCTTGGATAGTAGCATTCCTTAACATACATATATAGGAAATTCCAGGTAAGAGCTAGAACTTAGATAAATATTGTTAGTGAAAACATGCTGACATTAATTTCCCCCAGTCACCCAAGGTATGAAGTGAAAAAAGGTTTATAGCTAATCAACTGAGGTTTATAAGGCTAACTCTATCATACTAATTTCTTTCTAAACAATATTTACAAACTGTTTGTATCAGTTAACATGTCCCAGAAAGTTAGGATTATCTCATGGAAGATTTTTGTTGCCTGTTAATTAAAAAACATTGTGTGTGTATGTGTATGTGTTTCCTTAAATCAACGAGGAAAAAAAAAATAGTATGATGTAGAGACAAATCTAGTTTTAAATCTTGACTTTTCCAGGGGATCCCTGGGTGGCGCAGCGGTTTAGCGCCTGCCTTTGGCCCAGGGCGCGATCCTGGAGACCCGGGATCGAGTCCCACGTCGGGCTCCCGGTGCATGGAGCCTGCTTCTCCCTCTGCCTGTGTCTCTGCCTCTCTCTCTCTCTCTCTGTATGACTATCGTAAATAAATAAAAAAAAAATTAAATTTTGACTCTTCCATATGCTTGCTGCATGACTTTGGGTAAATTCTTTAATTTATCTGAGAATCAACTTTATAGTTTCGAAATGGGTTTCGTATAGTTCTTAACTCACAGGATTATCACAAGAATTAAATTAATACTAATAAGTTGCTCAGAACAGTGCCTGATACATCATCAATATGGAGTGAATATTACTTAGAATCATTACCAAAATCACAGTATCAACAACATCAAAATTACCTAGTAATAAACTTAAGAAATACAGAGCTCACCTAACATCCCAAAACTCAACAGAAGGACACAAAGGAAAATTTTAAGACATGAAGAGAGGAACCATATTCCTACAAGGAAAGTCTCAATAGTGTAGAGTTGTGGGTTATCCCCAAACTCATTTAAAATCTATCAACATTATTTCATTTTATAGATATCAAAATTCCTTTTAAATTTTATCATAAAAATTAGTTCTCTTCCTATAAAATCATCCAAGATAATCATTAGAAATTTCAGCTCATTAGGGCTGCTATAATACCATGGACTGAGTGTATTATAAATAATCGAAAATTATTTCTCATAGTTGTGGAGGCCAGAAAATCCAAGATCAAGCACTGGCAGATTTGGTGTCTGGTGAAGACCACTTCCTGGATGGCTGTCTTTTTACAATGCTCTTACATGGTGCAAAGAGCAAGGGTGTTTCTTGAGTCTCTTTTATCAGAATGACATAAAATTATAATAATGTAAGAATCACATGCATGAGTGCTTCACCTTCATAATCTGAATCAGTTCAGTGAAAGCCCCGCCTCCTAATACCATCATCATACGAGTTAGGATTTCAATATATGAATTTCAAGAGGACATAAACACTCAGACCATAGCATAAATGTAATAAAAATGTTGTGTAACTGGTGGATTAAATAAGAACTTTGTTTCAGAGTACACAGTGTAAGGGAAGAGTGGCCCCAGGGATAGCAAGAAGCATAGGATAGGACTTATTCCTGGCAGAGGGCCCAACACTGATCATTCACATTTATAACTCTCAGGTCCCTATTGAAAATACTCTGAATTCAATGGATAAAAGTCCCTGAAACCTCTACAGGCTCATGCTTCCTCCTAGACCCATAAACCTTTCACGATCTCTTCACTTTTCTACTCCTTTCCAAGACTGAAGAAATACTTTCTTTAATCAGAATAGTGGGGGAGAGGTTTGGTAAAGGTTTGTGGAAAGGCCTGTTTTCCACCCACATGTTCCCCCAAACAGTTGTGTTGTACCTGGTCTTTAAATATTTAAACATTTTGAAATTAAAAGTAAAAGCTTACCAGGCTCTTTCAAGATTCATGCTGTTACATTCCTTTTTCAGGATAAGGAGCACAGAACAGATCATCTTCTCAAAGAGGAATGGAAACAAAGAAGGAAGAAAGAATCAGAAAAATGACTAATATATAAACGACATTCAACCACAAAAAATATGTGTTATTAACAGCTCTCTTTTCATTAATTACTGGAAAGTACATAGTAACCATTCCAAAGGGTTCAAAGATCCACAGCTGCAGAATTTCCTTGCTGTACCTAGAGACCAGGCAGCTGTTTGTGTCTCAGATAGCTAGGAATCACTCTTTTCTCATTTCTCCTCTTTTACTTGCTTTTCTCTCTCCTTCTGTGTTTTCGCTGGTGTCCTCTCCCCTGGGGGCACTATGCAACACTTTTTTTAATATTTTATTTATTTATTTTATTCATAAAAGAGAGAGAGAGACCGGCAGAGACACAGGCAGAGGGAGAAGCAGGCTCCACGCAGGGAGCCCATCGCGGGACTCGATCTCAGCACTCCAGGATCACGCCCTGGGCCAAAGGCAGGCGCTCAACTGCTGAGCCACCCAGGGATCCCCAACATTTTTTTTTAAAAGGCAGAAATTCTAAAAACAGACAAAACAATACAAAAATAAAATAACAACTCCCCCCCCCCAATCGTTACCCCCCGCCCCAAAAAAAAAAAGCTGTAGTAGGATTCGCTGGGAAAAAATAATACAAAGATTCTAAAATAAAATTAAATAAATAAAATAAAATATAAATTATTCTCCATAACATATATAGACATATATGGAACACTCACTGATGGAATAGTAAGCCAGAGATTTTTATATTTAAAACTCTCAACAACTCTTTCAAGTAAAATGAATAGCCTTGTTTTTCAGAAGAGGGAAAAATGTCTGTGAGGTTAAATGCATTGGGCACTTTTAAGCCAGCCATTCAGCTGTTAAGTGACATGATCAGCATTTCTGTGTAGACCTTTCTGTCCTCAAATCCCACACTTCTGAGGGAATGGTGTGCTTCCACTCACTAACATTCACTGCTTCATAATTTTGCATAAAGTTTCCTGCCTGTGGAAACACTTTGACAATGTCTCTGAGTCTTCAGTTCTCAGTTTTAATAGAATAAAAAGTCTTCTGACAGCCTCCAAGACAGCTGCTTTTCTACAATGGAGGCAACTTGGTGCTCTCCTACCAGTCTTGTCATACAGAGTGGTTTCCAGATCTCTGTTATGGTTTTTCCCTTCCACAGACTTGGGCTGCGTGTCCTTTTCAAAGATGTGTGTGTTGTGTGTATGTGTGTGTGTGCATGTGCACATGCACACAAGGATGCAGAAATCAGTTGGCAAACAGAGAAAGGATATTGATTGGCAGACAGTGAGGATCAATAACTGAAACTGGATTATCTGGCATCAAACACACCCCATCTGCCATGTCTCTCTTTTACATCCCTACTATTGCTAGTTTTACCTTCTAATGCTGTTTTGGCATTCTGTTGATTTCCTTATGTCATTTTGTCTAAATTAAGATGTATGGTGGAAAATGGGAAGCTATTGTATTACAAGTTCAATTGCTGATATTTTCTTCCTTTGACAAATCCCGATTTGCTTTCCAGCACTGTCACGTATGTTCTGGTTTGTTTTTTTTTTCTTTCCATTTTCTCACTTTAAAATGAGCGATAGTCTTTTTTCCATCAGAGTATTGATTTTGCTTTTAAAAAGAACTCTCTGTTCCATTATCCCTCCTGATCAATTCGGACCATTTTGCATGAGAATGTTTTCCTTTTTCTTACCATACAAAATGTCTTTGTTCTTATTTCCCTTTCCTCTATATGTCATTTGTGGAGCTTTAATTATATCCCCTGAGTTTATTTTGAAAGGTGTTGGTTTGGTTTAAAAAAAAAAAAAATCAGGCCACTTGACAATTTCCATTTCTTTTTTTGATGTGAGATTTTGCTTATTTATTGGACACATATTTGTTGTACCAGGCCTCATAGACAGTGCTGAGGTTAAAAGAATTAAAGTGAAATTAAAAATATTGAATATTATTACAATTAATGTATGTGAAGTTGTCACCAAAGCCAGGCAGTATACAGAAGGGCTTTATGACTCTTAAAGTAATAAAATAGACATTTATTGAGTGTTTACATCCTAGGGAATTGCTGTGTTGTTCATATGAATATCATATATCATTCTCAAAAACACTCTATGATGTAGCTACTGCATTTTATTCCCATTTTCAGATGAGACACTAAGGGAAAGGAGAAACTAAATGACTTGCTCAGAGATGGTAGGTGACAGAGTCAGGATTCCAAGCCTCTTAACCACTACACTTTTCTCTAGGTATTGTATTATTATTATTGCCATTGTGTATTTTTGCTTTACAATCTAAAAAGCAAATAATAGATCAAAATCCACCAGAAGAAAACACTCAAATTTTCATTTACCTACAGAGTTTACCTGTGGAAAGTTCAATCCATCTTCCCCAGGATCTACTTAACTAGTCAAGACCAAAAAAAAAAAAAAAAAAAAAAAAAAGCCTCAAGGACATTAATTTGCTACTGCTTTGCTCCACCTCATAGCTCTTTTAACATATCACAGTCACCAGGTTTTGGATAAGCTGCTGTACTAAAGGATTCAAAGGAGGAGTAAAAGGCTCAGTTTTTACCCCCTCCTTTTTTTTTTTCTAATTTTGCCTTAAAGTGGTATATCTTTAATATTCTTTTTTTTTAATTTTTTTTAATTTATGATAGTCACACACACACAGAGAGAGAGAGAGGCAGAGACATAGGCAGAGGGATAAGCAGGCTCCATGCACCAGGAGCCCGACGTGGGATTCGATCCCGGGTCTCCAGGATCGCGCCCTGGGCCAAAGGCAGGCGCCAAACCCCTGCGCCACCCAGGGATCCCTCTTTATTATTCTTTAATAATACTTGGTTTTAGAAATTCCTCCTGCCCCATATCTCACACTATGCTAGGTACAAGGACCACTATAATAACTATGACTTTGTAACCTGTCCTAGCTAACATTTTAATATTTTTTAATTTGCCTTTGAAGTAGTTCTCACTGCAGTCTTTCAAACCCTATTAGACAAGTTACTTGATGATAGGGAATCTTCCTGTCTCTCACCAATATCCTTCAATGTCTTTTTCAGAGTAGAAACTTAGTAAATGTTTGTTTAAATGAATTGAAAGAAATTGACCTCCAGTAATGGCTAATGGTTCACAAAAATTACTATTATATATTCCTTAAAGTGTACTTTTGTGCAGAGGTTTGAGGATCTGGGCAGATAGTTGACAAATGTAGCCCTACATAGATTCATTCATGTTTCTTATCATGTCTTCCTAGTCAAAAATTTTTTTCTAATACTTTTTAATTGAATTTACATATCACAAAATGCACATATTTTAAGTGCAGAGTTCATTAAGTAAAAGCTTAACATATATATCACCTCAACTATGGTTTACGATGTTTCCATGATCCTAGAAACTTTGTGCCTCTTTATTTAGTCAATCTGCTCCCCTGACCAGAAGCATTCATTGATACAATTTCTGTCTTCATGAATTTATTTTACCTATTGTAAACTTCACATAAATGCAATTCTACAACATGTACTCTTTTGAGTAAGACTTTCTAACTCAGCATTATAATTTTGAAATTTATTAGTGCTGCCATATGTTTCAATAGTTGTTCCTTTCACTGCTAAGTAGCATTACATTGCATTATATCACATTGAACTACAATGTGTTTATTAATTTCCAGTGTTTATGAACATTCCAGTTGTTTCCAGGTTTTCACATGATTTATAAATCTCTTCTGACGTTTCTAGTATCAATCTTTAAGGGGACATACATTATCATTTTCTCCTGGGTAGGGGCATGGGAATGGAATTGCTGAGTCATAGTGTAGGTACATGTTTCATTTTAAAGAAAAAAATATAACTGCCAAATAGTTTTTCAAAGGGTTGTAATACTTTACGCTACCATCAACAACAGATGAGAGTTCTGGTTATTTCACAGTCTCTCTAAAATTTAATATTGCCAGTTTTTGAAAACCATTTTTGTGGGTTTGTATTTCACTAATGACTAATAGCAGTGTATGTCATTTATATTATACTGGTTCTTCCCATATCTTCTTTTGTAAAGTACCCACTCAATTTTTTCCTTGATATTTTTCTATAGTATTGATTTGTAGATGTCTTCACATATTCTCCCCATATATTCTTTGCAGATGTATGTATTGCATTTTTTTTTCTTCCAGTCTGTGGCTTGCCTTTTTATTTTCTAAATCAACCTTTGAAGAAGAGAAGTTTTTCATTCTGATGAATTGTTATTTTTTTACACAATATATACAGCATATCAAATTACGAATTATGGGAAAAATTGAAAACAAAATAATGAAAAACAAACCAAGGACAAGGCTTGTAGCTACTTGATGCTATAAGACCTGTATATGATATCAGAACTAGGACACACATTTAAGTTTCCTATAAACCAAAACAAAGAGAAAATATTAAAAAGCTCTATTAGATAAGGGAAGATACAAGGTAAGTAGAATTATTCTTGGAATTGAATCTTATAGGAAATTCCTCCCAATGGGTGGTCATAAAGGATACCGTAGCACTGTGGTAGGGAGTATTTTAACATTCTTTTAACTAAATGGAGTAACCAAGTGAACCCCCTATCTGTTTTCTCCACTTTTTTTTTCTTGCTTCATAAAGTCTTTGAAGGCTGGCCTCCTTGAGTTCCCTCTCCTGGACTTTCTTGCACTTTGACAGAAACCAACAAAAGAGCAAGGGCAGAGGAGAAATAGTTCAGAGTCCTGATTTACTCTCCTCCCACCATGCAGGGCCTGTGGTTCCAGCAGAAACTATATTCCTTAACTTCAGGCAAGAACTCCTGTGGTAGCCCTCTCCCATACCTATAGCTCTTCCATGGTTCTGGTAACAACGTTTTCTCCCTTATTCCTCCATATCCAGTCATGTATTGCTGTCCTTTGTTGGTTCTTTTAATCCTTACCCACTATAAAGTTCCTTCCCAGGATCTCTTCCATCAAATCTTTGGAATTACCTTTTTTTTTTCCCCTGCCAGGAATAATAGCTAGTCTATACAGTTCCTTCTTGTAATGTCCTTCAATGTAGGAATTGAACCAGAATGCCAAGGATAATTTATCAAAAACAATTCCACAATGTTGTATGTGAATCTCTGGTTGTTTTCAATAATCCACGAATAAAATTTACACTATCTCTAAAAAAATGGATCAACTCCTGTTTTTCACAATAAAATATTAATATTCTAAGATGTACAAGCAATGCATCAGAGGTTCAGAAACCACAGAACAAGAAAACCCTATCCAAAACACTGTTTTCTCTCAACTGTATATTTGTTTTTTTTTTTAATTTTTGTGTTTTGTCACATACATGTAGAAACAGAAGCTATTTGTATATTTTCATGTTGGCACAACACTGGGCTTATCTTTTCATGTTGGTTTTTGTTGTTCTACTTCACAGAGGGTCACTGAAAGTATTTGTGGGTTTACGTTATCTGGAAATTGATGAACATTTTGACGATAAATGTGCAGGATTTGAGACTCCTATGGCCAACAGATAGAAATGACTAGTTTCTTAGGAAGTCTAGTAAGACTGAAAAGAGGCAAATATTCTTAAATTTCAACTACTTGAATATTTAAGTCTCATTCAGATGAGATGTGTATATTATTTATTAGAACAATGTCTTAGAGCTGATCCAGTATAGCTACAGATCTGCAGCTTAATGTGGCATTTTGGTCATTAATTTTCTCTGCCTGCTGACTCCTTCATGACACTGTTTCCTAAGGAAATCAGTCCTTTGGCCTCACCTTGGACTGGAAACCTTGATAAGAGCATGAGAACAACCTTCTTGGAGATATTGTTAGTTTGCTTGAGTATTTTTTCTGCTCATTTTCCTCCTTTTCTCTCTTAAATGAGTTTCTCATGAGTAATAGTTATGCAACTGAATATCTATCATAAAATATTGGTGTATCATTGTCAACCTCTTTTAATACTTGGATTAGTTTTCTAGGGCTGTGGTAATAAAGTATCATAAATTGAGTGTCTTAAACAATAGGAACTTATTGTCTCACAGTTCTGGAGTCTAGAAGTCCATGTTGCCTCTGAAGGCACTAGGGAAGAATGTGCTCCAGGTCTCTCCGTGACTGTGATGTTTAGGTCCAATCACAGAATGTTCTTCTTATGTGTGTTTCTGTGTCCACATTTCCTCATTTTGTAAGGACAACAGTCATCTTAGATTAAGGACCCACCCTATTCCATTCTGATCCTAACTAATATCTTTGCAACAACCCTATTCCTGAATAAGGTCACCGTTTGAGCTCCTGGGAGTTAAGACTTCAACACATGAATTTGGGGAGAACACAATTCAACCCCAAACATTAGTGCACTAATTAAAATAATTATCTTTATACTATCTGTTCAGATGCCTTCTGTGCACTGTTAAAATCCTATTTGTATTTCATTTGTATTTGTTTTGAATGACTGTATTGTGATTCCTTTTTTTAAATCAATGTTCCATAATAGAAATATAATTTTAATAAGATAATTTAGAATTGTTTAAATATTTGATAATAGTATCTTTTGAAAATATATGACTAGAAATAGAGATATCAGGGTTTGAGTAGCATAGAATAGTTACCTTCAACTTGCCTCAAGAAGCAATTAGCTGTATCAAGCACATTGTTTATGTACATGGTGAATCAATTTCTACTATCTTAAGTTCCTATTGAAGAATAATTTGATGCTATGGGAAGATCCAGTAAGTCTTTTAAGCCATTAGGTTACTAGAAATAATTTAATAATTCAGTGTACTAAATGGCATCTGCCAGGTTTGAAAGAGTGTCTGATATCACCCCTAAGGTGTTAGCTATATTCTTTTTGGAAACTACCAAGGATTTGGCTGTCTTTGAAGAAAATTTTGAACATAAATTGGAAAACACAATTCCATGATCCTTTTGATTATACTATTATAAAATTCATGATAATATGAGACTTTCTGGGGAAAATAAAGGAAAAGAGTACAAGCTATTCATTACAATCTCTTCCCTTTTATTTTAATGAGTTAGTTGAAGCAATTGTTGCCTAGTTGTTGTTGCTGTTTTACAAGCACATCTTAAAAGAATGGTCACTTTATTGACTTTGTTTTAGAAAAATGATAAATGCTCATTTAAAAAGAATCCCAGCAAATACAGAAGTGAGAGGGAAAGAAAAGAAAAAAGAAAAGAAAAGAAAAAAGAAAAGAAAAGAAAAGAAAAAAGAAATGATAGGAAGGACATACATACATAAATAAATGAAATTAATATAACACTGTATGTCTGTATGTTAAATACACTGTAATTAAAATAAAAATAAATAAATAAGATATTATAGAGAAAAAGCCATTATACTTAGTGATTGATTAGATAAATTCATCATAAGAAAGAACGAATGAACTAACGAATGAAATAAAGAAAGAAAGAGCAAAGCAAAAGCCAGTGCTAAGCCCTAGACAGACATCATTTCTTTCCATTTTGGAGAGGTCAATAATTTGTCATCATAGCAATAGATGCTTACTCTCTAGTTACAGCTTTACCTCCCCTGCTTGCAGCAAATCTGCAGGCATTATCATTTGTGGGTTTGAAGCATGCCTGATTTGTTGACATCCGATATTGCTGATCATTAGATCACTCACTTTATGGTAAACAAATAGGAGCAAAAGCTTCATTCTCATAAAAATCACTGCTATTCCCATATGCCTCATTATCCAGAAAGGGACAGCTTGATAGAATAGTAAAATGGTATGCTAAAGGATTGACCAAGGTGCCATCTTGGAGGCAAGACTCCATGAGGTTAGGATGCCATCCCACAAGATGGGATATATATTTTTATCAACAGGGCTAGAAGGTAACTTCTAAACCTGAATTCTTTTTTTTTTTTAAATTTTATTTATTTATGATAGGCACACAGTGAGAGAGAGAGAGAGAGGCAGAGACATAGGCAGAGGGAGAAGCAGGCTCCATGCACCGGGAGCCCGACGTGGGATTTGATCCCGGGTCTCCAGGATCACGCCCTGGGCCAAAGGCAGGCGCTAAACCACTGCGCCACCCAGGGATCCCCTGAATTCTTATTCTAGGAAGCAAGACATACAGGTGATACTGACATCATCACCACTATACCTATAATCCATTTAAGTACTTTTTTTGCTTTCTATACCAACAAAGTTGTTCTGGGTGGGCTAGAAACCCTAGTCTCATGATAGAAGCACAGTTCTATTAAATTAGGAGCTAACACCTGGCCTTTTGGACTCTTTCCTGGCCATTTTAGACTGTTCAAACAACAGAGATGTAGGAGTTGGGTGATTTATTCGAGTACTTTGGAGAATTTGGGTGCCATCACACAATGAGAGACTATGGCTGGAATCCCAAGGAAACACTGGATTATCTGTTACTCTCCTGCCCACTAGTTCTGGACAGTGGAAAATTACAACAGTCTAGATTCCAAAGACCTAGGACCTAGATTCCCCAGTTATATGGTCTGAATATTTGTGCCCCCCCCCATTATATGTTGAAACCTAATTCCCAATATGAATGGTGTTTGGAGGTGGGGTCTCTATGAAGTAATTAGGTCATGAGGGCAGAGCTTCATGGGTGGAATTGATGCCATTATAAAATATACCCCAGGGAGATTCCATGTCCCTTCTACCACATGAGGACAGAGTGAGAACATCCCTCTATGAACCAGGAGGCAGGCACTCAGTAGATACAGAATCTGCTGGCACCCTGATCTTGGATGTCCCAGACTCCAGAACTGTGAGAAATACATTTCTTTTTTTTTTTTTTTTTTTAAATTTTATTTTATTTTATTTTTTATTTTTTTATTTTTTTATTTTATAAATTAATTTTTATTGGTGTTCAATTTACCAACATACAGAATAACACCCAGTGCTCATCCCGTCAAGTGTCCCCCTCCGTGCCCGTCACCCATTCACCCCCACCCCCCGCCCTCCTCCCCTTCCACCACCCCTAGTTCGTTTCCCAGAGTTAGGAGTCTTTATGTTCTGTGTCCCTTTCTTTTTTTTTTTTTTTTTATTTTATAAATTAATTTTTATTGGTGTTCAATTTACCAACATACAGAATAACACCCAGTGCTCATCCCGTCAAGTGTCCCCCTCCGTGCCCGTCACCCATTCACCCCCACCCCCCGCCCTCCTCCCCTTCCACCACCCCTAGTTCATTTCCCAGAGTTAGAAGTCTTTATGTTCTGTGTCCCTTTCTGATATCTCCCACACATTTCTTCTCCCTTCCCTTATATTCCCCTTCACTATTATTCATACATTTCTGATGTTATTAAGCCACCCCAGCTTGTGCTATTTTGTTAAAACAGCCTAAACAGACTAAGGCAACAGTATTGAAAATCTGGTCAAGAATCTGTCTAGCAGGGATGCTATCAGAGTAGCATGGGAAGTAGTAGGGAAGCCATGAAATGAGTGATTGGAGAAGGAAAGCTGATGATCAAATTAAGCCCTGGCAACAGATAATAGACGAGATACAGAAGTCAGGACTGTAATAGCTATATTTTAGGTTAATATTTTTTGCTTCTCTCTTTGCTTTTCCTCTTTGCTCAATTATTTAAAAGGCACTAATAATGAAAAAAGATTTTTAGTTTCTATTGGAACTATGAAAGAATTGGCACTATTCTGTGATAATAAATGATGAGACTTTGGCTACTCTTATCCGGACAAAAGACAAGAGTAGATGCTAAAGTCAAACAGATGGACTGAGATGGACATTTTTTGTCGGTCTTTCCAGACCCTGTCTTCTCCACTCTTTTTTTGGTCCTGGAAGGCTCATTTGTCTGGACAGTATCAATGAGCTTCCTTCACTCTGCTTCCATGTTGGTTCAGCCAACAGAAAACAGCAGCAGAATCTCAAGGGGAGTAGACATGCAAGGTTAGGACCTATAGTCTCCTGCTTCCTTTCTGATAGAAAGGTTGTGTCCCTCTTCTGAAAGCCACACTCCTATCAGGCAGCCATCCTTTGCAATACTCCTTCCCTCTTCTTACCCCTTTAGGTCATGAGGGGCAATATCTTCCCCTTTTCTTCTCCTCTCCATGGCTAGCCCCTATTCTTGTGGGCTTTCCCTAACTTTGCTCATATTTTTGTAAATAATGTCTTTTTTTAAAGATTTTATTTATTTATTCATGAGAGAGAGAGACAGAGACAGAGAGACAGAGAGAGAGAGGCAGAGACACAGGCAGAGGGAGAAACAAGCTTTCTGAGGAGAGCCTGATGTGGAACTCGATCCCAGGACCCCAGGATCACACCCTGAGCCAAAGGCAGACGCTCAACTGCTGAGCCACCCAGGAATCCTGTAAATAATGTCTTTTATTAAATTCTTCTCAATTACCTTCATTCTACCACGCCTTCTGTTTCTTGCCAGGATCCCCCCACAGATGCAATATGTGAGTTATGAAAGACCTGAAATTTCATCTTTCCTGTCTGTTCTCTTTGCATTTCTAACATAATCTGTCTAGGAAGAAGGGTTTGTGCATTTGTGTTATGTTTACATGGCAAACAGAATATTTATGTCCCATTTATATTTGAGAGTACTTGTCTTCTATATAATTCTGTAAATACAAATAAGAAATAAGGGAGTGGCTTTCAGAATAAATCCCATTGGCAAATATTTATTAGACATGAACATGTAGATGTACTGTACTAGGATGCTATTCAATATGCAGGAACAATAGGAGTCACTGTCAGAATTCTTGGGTTCAAATTCTAAGATTTCCTTTTTTTCTTTCCATTTTATTTTATTTTTTATTATTTTTTTTTGTTGTTGTTGGCAGAAGAAACCAGAGGCTGCCTTTGGCAAATACTGTTGAAAATAATGTTCTTGGGATGCCTGGGTAACTGAGTGTTTGAGCATCTGCCTTTTGCTCGGGGCATGATCCTGGAGTTCTAGGATCGAGTCCCACATCCGGCTCCCTGTATGAAGCCTGCTTCTCCCTCTGCCTGTGTCTCTGCCTCTCTCTCTGTGTCTGTCATAAATAAATAAATAAAATCTTAAAAAAAAAGAAAATAATGTTCTTGCATTGTGGCAGGAAGGAAATCAATGTCCAATTCACACATTTTATTCAGAGCCCAACCAGATATTTTCTTACAGTTCTGAAGGGCTTGTAAAACCGCAGTAACTCTGCCACCATTACTTTACTAAGTCAGTTCATGGCTCCCATACTGCTTATATGATTCATGTGTCTCCAATGAAAAATCAATACTGTGCTAAATACAGTTTAGCCTGCTTTTGTTTTCATATACGTTAATAGTGTTAAAAGATAAACTGGGGCATATTTAAAATTTTAAGCAAAAATTAATTCAGATCAGGCAACATCCAATCTAGTAGACAGAAAAGAAGTTCAAGTTGCTGAACAAAATGTAATATGTTTATAGGCAGAAAGGAACAGGAACAAGGAAGTTATACTAAGCAAAAAAGCGGGTTGGTTATTGCAAGATTACTTCCCTTTAAGGGATGGTAAGGACCTATTAGGCAGATTACCTAACTAGTGCGGATCAGGAATTATCTATCTATCTATCTATCTATCTATCTATCTATCTATCTATCATCTATCTATCTATCTATCCATTTATTTATCTGGAGAGAGAGAGAACAGGCAGAGGGAGACTTTTGTTTTGTTTTTAAATATTTTATTTATTTGAGAGAGAGGGGGGAAATGAGTGGTGGGAGGGGAAGAGGGGAGAGGTAGAGGGACAAGCAAGGTCCTTCCTGAGCAAGGAAACTGCTCAGGTCTCAATTCTTAAACCCAGGGAGGAACCTTGAATCCCAGGACCCCAGAACCATGACCTGAGCTGAAGGCAGATGCTTAACCAACTGACCCACCCAGGCACCCCATCACTGACTGGTTTAAGATTTCATTTCTGAGAGAGACATAACTGTAATTAAGTTCAGTCTGTTTGGTGACATAGGGCTCAGCAGAATCCATTCCATTTTAGGCCTGTTGTTTGTTGTTGTTGTTGTCTTATTTTTAACAATACGTCCTCCCGTTTTGATCAGACTCTCAGCCTGAGACTTGTGATAAAAAGTTTAAGTTATCACTACTCCCTGCTATCACTCTGGAGTTCTCACAGTTTTTGCTGAATCTCTGCATGGTATTAACAGGTCATGAGATCAGGTTCACATTCTTTAATGTGATCATTGTTTTTGTTCCTTTTCTGAGTTCTATTCTTAGGGAAATCATTTGCTTGGTGGTTAGAGGTAGAAACGTGCACTTTTTTCCTCCTTTCAAACATGCATTTAAGACTTGTGAGTGAAAACAATACGCCAAGAGACCACTATGATAATTGAAAGAGGGAAAATTTCCAGTGACTGTACTTCAGAGCCATGGTCTCTATGACCCAAACCAATCAGAATAAATTAGTCAAAAAAAGACCCATTTGAAGGGGTCACTCTTTTTTTTTTCTAAAGATTTTATTTATTTATTCATGAGACACACAGAGAGAAAGGCAGAGGAAGGAATAGGCTCCCTGTGGGGAACCTGATGTGGGAGTGGATCCCAAGACCCTGGGATCAGGACCTGAGCTAAAGACAGCCGCTCAACCACTGAGCCACCCAGACATTCCGAAGGAGTCACTCTTTTAAGCTGACTTGTTCAGCGATCTTATGTAGCAGAGTCTCAGCTTTACTAAGTGTTAATCGAAGTGCAACAAGTGGTGTTGACCATAGCACAGACATATTTTTGCTCAGCAAAAATAATAATCAAGGGATATCATCAAGAACCACTTGGATAGGAGGTTTAGAGATCTTCCTTGGGCTATTGCTTTAGCAGCAGATTCTGAAATATCTTTAAGAGTTAAGGGGAGGTTCCTAATCATAGCCTCATTTGCACTTACTCCTAGGCATCTGCCAAAAAAAAAGCACATTTTGAGTCAGAAATATCTCCTGGTGATTGCTGTTTGAGTCTGTGGCTTGGGAATAAAAAGGTGATAGCCATGGAGGCCAATAAAATGTAAGGGTCTGTAGACTACACAGTTTTATTCTTATTTTCCCTGCCTTGTATCCCCTTCTTTGTAGAGAGCCCAGATGCAAAGTTCCCCAAGTTTGGGGTTGTTAGCCAAAGAAATGGACCCCAGGGTTAAGTAGTTCCAACATGATAGAGAGAAGGCTGAGTTTGTTCCAAAGAAACTGAGGCATTGGAAATTCTGGAGATGTTTGTGATGGGCAGAGCTATATCTCAAAGTCATTTGGATGTAGGATTACACACACACACACACACACACACACACACACACTCCCCTTGCGATGGCCTGCTATGTCCCGGGACGGAGAAAAGCAAAAGATAGACAAGAGAATCATAAAGACCTGCACGGTGTAAGAATTAGCAAAAGGATAGTCAGAAAGGGAAGGAGGAATGGAAAAAACTGTATTGATCTGACATCTTGGGAAAAGCAATCTGCCTCAATGTGAGCTAGTTCTCTTCCTAGCCAATTTGATTTTGAGGTCTCCGGCATTGGCACAGGACCAGATGTCAAGTGGAGCCTTCTTCAGTTGTGAAATATCCATCCAAGTTTTGACACTTTGTAATTTGGCAACAACAGTGTTGGTATAATGTTATCAGTTATAATTCCAGTTATTATCTTAAAATGTTATGTGTCAGAAAAATACCATATTTACTTGTCAATTCCATTATAATGAATTCTCATGAGATCTTTAAGAATGGGCCTTTTAAAGTCTTTCATTATTTACAGGCAGTGTTTTACTCTGATGCTTTTACAAAAGTAATTTTCATAAAAAGCACCCTACCAAGTACTCTTGACATTGATATGGCTGGATTAGCTGCTATTTGATTTGAATCAATTTTTGCTCAAACTCTTAAAGACTTTTAATGTGCCTCAGTTTATCTGTTAATCTAATACATATGAAAATAAAAATAGGCTAAACTATATTTAGCACAATATTGATTTTTTTGTTGGAGACAAACAACTCATATAAGCAGTATGAGGGCCATGAACTTTTATAGCTCTTTGCTTATTTAAGAAAACCCAATATTCTGGGGGATCGCTGGGTGGCTCAGCAGTTTAGCGCCTGCCTTTGGCCCAGGGTGTCATCCTGGAGTCCTGCGTAGGGCTCCCTGCATGGAGCCTGCTTCTCCCTCTGCCTGTGTCTCTGCCTCTCTCTCTCTCTCTCTTTCTCTCTCTCTCTCTCTCTCTCTGTGCGTCTCATGAATAAACAAATAAAATCTTTAAAAAAAAAAGAAAACCCAGTATTCTCAGTATTAAAATAGTGAGGTTTTGTTCACACCTATGTAACCTTCTGTATTTGCCTTTAACATCTTCTATAACCATTTTCATTAAGTAGTTAATTATTATTTCATAATGATCAGTAATCCTATTTATTCAAATATTCAAACCTTTTGATGTTCTGACAACTTCCCAAAAATCAAATTCTAAATAGAGTCTGACAGGAGATCCTAGAGTATGAGTCTTTCGCTGTCTGACTTATTTCACTTGGCATATCTTCAGCGTCCATCCACATTGTTGCAAATTGTAAGATTTCCTTGTATTTTTAAGAATGAATAATATTATATTATAATAATAATATATATATTTAATATTATATTATATTAATAATATCTATTTTATGTATACTCATACACACTCAACAACTCCTTTATCCATTCATCCCTCAATGGACATGTAGGCTGTTTCCATATTTTGTCTATTGTAAATAATACTGCTATGAACAGGAGACTGCAGATATGTTTTTTAAAAGATTTATTTATTAGAAAGAGAGAGCAAGTGGGGGGAGTGCAGAAGGAGAGGGAGAGAGAGAGAGAGAGAGAGAGAGAATATCAAGTAGACTCCCTGCTAAGTGTGGAGCCTGATGTGGGGCTCGATCTCATAACCCTAAGATCATGACCTGGGCTGAAACCAAGTCAGCCGTTCAACCAACTGAGCCACCCAGGTGCCCCTCATTGTAGTTTTAATTTGAATTTTCCTAATGATTAGTGATGTTAAGCATCTTTTCACATATCTATTGGCCTTTCATATATCTTCTTTGGAGAAATGTCAGATCCGTTGCCGATTCTTATAATTGGGTTATTTGATTTTTTTGCTAGGGTTTTAGGAGTTCTTTATGTATTTTGGACATTTATTCTTATTAGATATATGGTTGGCAATCTCCACCTCCTCCCCCATTCCATAGCTTGTTTCCTCATTTTGTTGATGGCTCTTTTTGCTGCAGAAGCTTTTTAGTTTGATGTGGTACCACTTGTTTATCTTCACTTTTGTAGCTCATGCTTTAGGTGTTCTATATCTCTGGGAGTATAAATGTTTAGTTTTCTTTAAGTCATTATATAGAGCTATTTACGTGTGAATTTTGGCAATGCAATCCAGAGGTAGAAAAAACTGCATATTATAACATGCATATCTAAATATACATGAATATACAGATAGATGCAGAAACTTTATAGTTTTTATTTGAATATTTTAGCCAAAAGACAGGTATAATAATGCAAAACTCACTACTTTATGAAAGAATAGTGGGATGTAAGTCGTGTTTCTGGAAGATGGAATAAGTTAAATTTGCCTGATCAGATGGAATTTTTTTTTAAAACTAATGTTTGTGAAAGAGACCTGTAAGATTTTTAGGCCTAGTTTCAAAATAGTCTCTTTCTCTTTTCCCTCTGATAAGAACCACCCTGATTCCTGGAGAACACCATGTAGAATCATGTAGAATACTTACATCTCAAAAGCACAGCGGGAGAAGGCAAGTTCCACCAAGAAGGACTTTTGTTCCCTAAATCCAGATCTTTTACAATATCTGCAAGCTTTTTGAAATGAATAGAGAAGGTTTGGGGATTGGTTAAAAAAAAAAAAAAAAGATAGGTGGGCTTTGAATTATTTCTAGGATCCCATTTCTTATTCTTGGAAAGACTAGATTTGTAAGACAAATACAGTTGTTTCTAATCCCTGGAAAAGAATTGGGTTGCAACCTGCATGGTATCAAATGACTTCTCCACTGATCCACTATATTGTCTTCAGTCTGCTTCTTTATATTAGGCAGAAGATCTTAAATAAAGACGGAAATCAAAAGATTCCTATATTTTAGACTTAGAGCTATGTGTCCTTGGACTGTTTTTAGCAAATCCTTACCAAGGTTTCGAATGTTTTCCTTGATCTCTAGGCACATAGTTCATTTCTAGATTAGGGACAGAAAAAGTTCCCATCAAGCTCTATCAGCTTCCCATTTGGCCAGCTTCTGACCATGGAACACTTTAAAAAGAAATCTTTTCAAGTATCTTCTCGGGTTTCAGCCAGGACAAACAGCAAATATTCCTGGCAGCACTGCACAACCCCCCCAAATGCATGGAGGCAAAAGACACCGCCCTCCCAAGACTGAAAGCCACTTTCAAAGATAAAACCACAAGATGGACTTTGGCAAGTCCTTTGAGAGCTGCCAACACGCTGTCAACACGCACAGGACCCCGGCCAGAAGGAGCATAATCGACATTCCTGCCCACCGGGAGCTCGCCACAGATGGGGCGCCACCCACCTCTCTGGATGGTCATCTTTTGGGGGCCTCTCCATCTGTGACCAAGACATGTTCTAGGGACACAAAATGAGCCAAACAACAAAGCAACGGTTGTCTCCGGGAGGCCAAGGACGGACAACCAGTGGGTACCCCAAAGCAAAGGGCGTCATAATTCAAAGATCCAAGCCTTGCCAATGTTTTTGTCTGACAGTCTGAGTTTGCAAAGAAGGAGGACATGTGAAATTTTAGCTTGGCGGAGACCTCGTTTACTCCAGGGCATCTCATAAATGAAGAAGTTTATGCAGGTGAAAAGTTCTCCACGGTGGCCATAGTAACTCAAGCCTGCTTGTTCAGGCTTAAAATAAAATTTTATTCACCGGATGCCTCACGCTGGTGCCGGTCCAGCTTAAGGCAGACCCAATCCAGCAGGCACCCACCCCTTCCCGGTTTCCGAGTGGACCCAGAATAACGGACTCCTTACGGTTTCTACGTCGGACCCGGTCCAGGCCCACATCCGGTCTGGTTTCTCAGTCAGACCGAGACTTCCGGTTTCTACGTCTGAGGCTGGGCGACCTCGACTTCCTGAGTTTGAACGGGACCCGGTTTGCCCGCAGACCCAGTGGGTCTCTAAGTTGGACCCAGTCCAACTGCAGACCCGGTCTGGTTTCTCAGTCGGACCGAGACTTCCGGTTTCTACGTCTGAGGCCGTGTGACGTGGACTCCCCGGGTTTCTGAGTCGGACCCGGTCTGACCCGAGACCCAGTGGGTGTCTAAGTCACACCCAGTTCAGAAAAGGCAATGGCCGAAGTCTGAAAGCGCCTCCCCAGGAAGCTGCAGAGCCAGGATCCCAGCGCGACTCCCAACCCAGAGGAAAGCTGCGGGCTCAGGGGGCGCCCCGGGTCGGTGCGCCCCAGGTCGGTGCGCCCCAGGTCGGTGCGCCCCAGGTCGGTGCGCCCCAGGTCGGTGCCCTGGTGGCCCCCCGCCCCTGGCGGCTGCGGAGGCTCTCTCCTCTCTTGGGGCACCTAGACTCTCACGAGATACACTGAGGCATATCAAACATTTTAAGAGTTTATTTGAGCAAAAATCAATTTGAGTTGGACAGCATCCAGCCTGGCAGATAGAAAGGAGCGCTGAGGAGCTGTGGAAAACCAAGTACTTAAAGGCGGAAGGGAGCGGGAAGGGGAAGGGGGAAGAAGCCTGTTGGTAATTGCGAGGTTACGCTCCTCTCAGGGTGTCAGGGGTCTTATCCAGCAGATGACCTAACTAGGGCTCATCAGGCAACTTCTGATTGACCGGCCTAAGATTTCATTTCTGGAGAGCATGACTGCCTTTAAGTCTTGGTTGGGTGATGTTAGGGCTTAACCAAAGCAGCTCTGCTTTGGGCCTGTTGTTTTGTTTTAAACAACAGATCAGCTCTTGGGTTTTAGTATACAGGGGAAATACAGAATTTCTTTCTTTCTTTTCTTTTTTTTTTTTTTTTTAAGATCTAATTTATTTATTTATGAGAGACACAGAGAGAGAGGCAGAGACACAGGCAGAGGGAGAAGCAGGCTCCATGCAGGGAGCCCGATGTGGGACTGGATCCCAGGACTCCAGGATGACGCCGTGGGCTGAAGACAGGTGCTAAACTGCTGAGCCGCTGAGTCACCCAGGGATCCCCCCAAAATACAGAATTCATGGCTTTATATTTAACATTGTATTTTTCTGGATTTAATAATCCACATTCAAGTTTAACTTCTAAACACACACGATTGACATTCCACACAGGCAAAACATCTCTACATCCTTAATGCCTGCTACAGTTCTTGGTAAAGAGTAGGGACTCCGTAAATGTTTACTGAATTTCAGGGTTAAGTGTTTTTTGTTTTGTTTTGTTTTTTTTTAAGATGGCCCATATATGCCCATATTTTAAAAGTCCTATTTATTTTAAATAAATTTGAAATTTGATAAGATAGATCAAGCAGCGAGCAACAAGTCTAAGCAATCAAACTGACCCTCGTTGCATAAGCTTTCAGAATCAGAATGTAAGTAAGAGTGTCAGGAATGGCTTGTAAATGTGTAAATCTTAAAACTAAGAGGACCTGCATTCAGATCTCCTCCTTTCTATTGGTATACAGCTATGAGCTCTGCCCTTGAAGCCAGGCAACTGATACTCTGATTGCTTTTCAAATTGAAAGCCTCACCTGCTGTTTGCAAACGTGTTCTCTTCTCTTTTGCCCTGTTATTGAACAAACAGGCATTGATTTCTATCTTCTTTTTTTTTTTTTTAAAGCAACAACATCTCACAGATAATAGATACAACCTTGCCTGCTTAGTGGAGGGTTTAAATGAGAGTCATTTTAAAAAGAAAGAAGAGAAGAAAGAAAGAAGAAAGAAAGAAAGAAAGAGAGGAAAGAAAGAAGGAAAGAAAGAAAGAAAGAAAGAAAGAAAGAAAGAAAGAAAGAAAGAAGAAATAAAGAAAGAAAGAAAGAAAGAAAGAAAGAAAGAAAGAAAGAAAAAGAAAAAAAACCTACAAAACTCTAATTCCTGCACACTCCGTTGGTAGATTCCTGTTACGAAAATAATGAATCTGATGTGACAGATGGAACAGGTGTAACTCACTAATTATTAATACACAGCTTCCTAGGGAGGAAAATATGTTGGAAGGTATTTATGACAGTATTACAGTGGAAGCAGTGAGGCAAACAGACATATCAAAGGTGGCTGATGATACCTACACTTAGTAAGCAAAGCTGAACTCTTTTGGATGAAGATCAGCACTTACGTAGGAAATGTGTAAAAAAGGAAAGGAAAAGAGACTTGACATCACTGTCAAAAAACAGAGCAGATCATGCTTATGGTGCTGAGCACCAGTGAGCCACATATTAAGTGGTATGTTATTGGTATCTATTTCAAAATATGTGTCTCACTTGAATTGTTATTGTACTATACATATTTGTTTTAAAGTACTCTTTGCATATGATTTTAGAAATAAGTGCATGGAAAGGGAATAAAAGTTGAGAGATTGAAAGAGAGACAAATTGATGACAACAGGAAAGACACTACCTCAAAATTCTATGAATTTATTAAATATTTCTTGTTTCATTCATCTACTCACTGATACATTAAATCAATGACACGTTTATTGATTTATACCTTGTACTTTTCCTTGAGTATTATGTTTCTAGTTGTTCTGCACAAGCAGCCCTGATAACTTTACAGGTATACAGATATGAATAAATCATTACAGGGGTATATTTATTCATGACTAATACCAATACGCAAGAAAATTATATACTCATGGTTAAACAAAAATACCATACAAAATTTGTAGACAGGACTTGATTTAATTACAAAGCTATCGCCAGCAGAAGGGGAGAGAGCTCAGACCAAGTCTCAATACCCAGGAATCCCTAACTCCGTGGGGGATTATAGATCATCTATGTTTGCTAATTGGCTTTACCGAAAGGAAAAGTAAATTTCCTCATTTTTCACATATCTTCATGATCAGAGGTGGTGACAATTTGGGGCAACTTATATGACCTCTCCACAGGAACACTATATTCTTTGATATTTCAAAGAAATGGTTCCCAAGTTCTTGAGCAAGACATTCTGGGGTTGTAAAACTGGCAAGAAACTTTCTAAAAATGTTTATATTTCAAAGGGATAGAGAAATGATTTGTAATCACAAGTTTGTAAAATAAATGCTCTAGGAAAAGGAAGGTCAGGAGCTTATAGTCTGGAAGAAGTCAGTCAAACTGAGGGAGATGTCAAGACTGTCTTGGTTGCCATACAGTCTGTCCAGCTTTGATGCCAAAACATTAAGTGTTCTATTTGATGCAAAATGCAACATGAGGCATGGTTTGACTGTAAGTCATAATCTTCATTGACCAAAACAACTGCTTGTTTTGGAATATAGCAGCAAGCCACTGACAAACAGTATCTTGCAAAAACAAATACAATTAGAAAGAAGGAGAAGGGAATAGCATTTGTTGAGATTTTTCGCGTTCCAGGCCCTGCACTATGTGCTGTGTATGCGTTAACACTAACCCTGGTGTGTTGGTAATTGTGTGTGTTTAACAGATTGGGACAGTGAGGTTCTCGTGGGGTTTGCCTGATGTCTCAAAGTAGAATAGTTGTCAGAGTTGATATTTGGGTTTAATTTTGTCTGGTTTCCAAACACCATAACCAAAGCATTTAATGATTCTACCTTTTAAAAGCATAGAGTTGCAGACTGAGAAATGAACAGTTTCAGTTGGATAGGAATTGACAGGATTGACAGAATCTTGAGAGTGAGGATGAGAGAAGGTAGCCTTATCCTGTAGCTCTTGTGAGTGGTAGAGATAGCTGGCATTTCTATTCCACCTCACATTAAATTCTTCTAGGAAATTAAGCCATCCCTGTTTCTACCGTATGTGATTAAGCATCAGAGAGATGAATGTTTTTTAAAAGAAAAATAAGTTCATGGTATTGTATTCCAGATACTTTGGCGAAAGATTTTACATTAATGGATTGTGCTCAATGAGATTTCCAAACAGTTGGGTATGTCCACATGATCTTATACTCTAGGAGAAACAGGTCATTGAGGAGTCTGAGGAAATGGACATACAGGCCAACTGTGCATTTTCCTGGAAATAGAATGGCTTCAACACCCCAGGGACCTGTTTTTCAGGTCTGCCTTCTTTCCTTTCTTCCTTCCCACGTGGCAACAGTATATACAGTCATGAATTCTCTGCTTTCTACTTGTCATCAGTGAATGTTGTGGCTTCACATTATCAGAACTTTGGGGAAGAAGCAGAAACCTCAGTCCAGTATTACATAATCCTAGATTTTCAGGATATATTCTGATAATTAGCTTATTTTTATCTAAAAGTTTGGTATTGCAGAATATATATATATACACACACACACACATATATATATATATATATAGACTATATATCTGTAGACATGTATATATATAGAGAGAGACATATGTATATGATGGGGGAGAGGCTGAGTGAGAGAGAGAGAGAAACAGAGAGATTATAGATATTTATCAGTCCTCCTGAGAAAACTCTTGAAAATACCAAAGAATAGTAAACTTCTACCACACCAGAGAATATTTTAAAGTTTTTCTTTCCTTAAAAATAAAGGTCTTAAAAATGCATTTATTGAAATATAAAACCAGTAGAGAAAGTCATGCAAATCCTAAGTGTAGAGGCCAAGAAGCTGTCACAAAGTCAATAAATCTTACAGACAGTAGTCAGGCCAAGTGTTTACAGCATCCCAGATCTCCCACTGTGTCCTCTTTCAGTCAGAATCCCTGCCTTGGTACACTAGGACACCCTGATTTCCTGTATCCCATATGAGTTTCAGTTCCTGTGAAGGCCAGTCTAGTTTCAGTACGTCTTTACTCCTGGTGTGTAAACTTTTGGTTCTTAACCCACTAGGGTCCTGGGGTAATGGGTCTGAGCGTCTTTTCTTTTTTTTTTTTTTTTAAGATTTTAAAAAATTTATTCATGAGAGACAGAGAGAGAGAGAGAGAGAGAGAGAGAGAGAGAGAGGCAGAGACATAGGCAGAAGGAGAAGCAGGCTCCCTGTGGATGTGGGACTCAATCCCCAGATCCTAGGATCACACCTGAGTCGAAGGCAGACGCTCAACCACTGAGCCATCCAGGCATCCCTGAGCTTGTTTTCATACCCCAAAGGTCTGTCTACAACTCTACTCAACTTCTCAGCTGTTTAGCTGCCTCTTCCAGATGTCCTAGAAGAAAAGTAGCTCCAAATACTGGGCTTTTTTCCCCTTGTCTCTAGCATCTTTTCCAGTCATTCCTCATTGTCTTATTACCACTCTGATGCTTTTGAGCAGAGTTTTTAAATTCAAATTTTCTTTTCGTTTTCAGTGCGCAGGTGGGCACAAGCTACTTATTTTACCATTACCAGCAGCAGAACTCCCTTTCACAGACATTTATGCCACCCTCATAACACCATTTGACATTGGAATAGGATATTTGTGTATGTCTGTGTGTGTGTGTGCCAACAAGGAAATAGATTTAGAAAGGTTAAGCAATTTTTCCAACATTATATGCCTAGTAAATAGATGTCCTAGTCTTTTGCTCTATACACATGACTTTAATTTGCCTCTGAGAAGGGCATTCAGGAGTTTGAAAATACATTGGCTTCTAGTCACTCTCACAGGGCAGTCTTCATGTTAACATACCTCATTGGCACTTTACAAATAAAACCCCTTGGAATCTGAGCAGGATATAATCATTCATTACTAACTTTTGTCTCTGTAACACAGATTTAGTTTCAACAAAGCCTTTCGATTATAGATTATTTTCAAGCATCCTTTAATTGAATTGGGTGTATGGCATCTTAGAGCCGATAGAACACTTTTCTTTTTGATTATTTTCCTCAGAAAGACTCAAATCAGCTTAATGTTTAAAATTGTGAGCTCCTGAGCTGGAATACCTTGACTCAATTTTGGTTCTGCTGCTTACTCTGGATTTTGCATGAGTTAACACATCACCTTTGTGAGCCTCAGTTTCCTTAGTGGCACAATAAAGCCAGTGAAAGTTCCTGTCACACAGAAACATTGTGAGATCAAGTGTCTGCCCTGAGAACATTGGCAGAATGCTCAGTACATGTTTAGCACTTAATAAATATTTTCTATTGTTTTAATTTTATAGTTCCTTGAAGTCAGTGTTTATTATTTTGAGATCTCCAGTTTACTGTGTTTTTTATTGTTTCATAAGGCTTTGATCAAGGGTCAAGCTCTTTTCTGAACCAAAATGTACCAAAATATATTTTTTCCACTGTTTCTCATCAATTTGAAAATATCAGAATCTAAGCAGGATTTCAAGTTGCTTTCTCTGTATTCACATGGCTACTGGAGTTCTCCTGGAAAAAGAGAATGCCCAGAAACATGAAGGATCCTTATCTGATTCAACTATCCATGACACAGAGTGAGAGAATGTCATGTAGCCACTTCTTCTACTGAATAATTTCTTTAACAACGTGTGATAATGCTCAATATTAATAGTGAACTGTGACAAGAATGAATCATAGAGTAGTGCAAGTTTTGTGTTCTGTGTGCATCTGGGTTAGACCAACTTGGCTGGGGTTATGGTGTGAGGATGAAATCTTTCAGAAGTTACCATTGGCAAAATTACATGTAGTCAATGCATGAAGTAAAAAACTTGCTACCATTGACTTTTTTTTTTAAAGATTTTATTTATTTATTTATTCATGAGAGACACACAGAGAGAGAGGCAGAGATATAGGCAGAGGGAGAAGCAGGCTCCATGCAGGGAGCCCGATGTGGGACTCGATCCCAGGACTCCAGGAGCACACCCTGAGCCAAAGGCAGACGCTGAGTCAGGCATCCCTGACTTTTCTTTCAAGGAGACTCTTGGTTCTTTTCAGTACGTGGGCAAAAATTGTAGGCTGTAACAGAAGTTCTTTATATATCCAGCCACAAAGAGACAAGCAGTTTCCCTCATTACTTAATTTATTTCATCACAGACCATCAGGAGATGGTCTATATACAGTCCTGTATACATCAGGAGAAATGTCTGCTTTGGGGGAATTGTGCTTGATTTTTCTGCTTTGTGATAGGTGCTGTTGCAACCAGTGGAGGAAGGGGAATTGTCCATTTTTAAAGGACATTGGATAATAACATAGGATATTGTCTAAATATTATCAGTTAATTCAACATTTTCAAATAATTTCTAGTACTTTTGGCATCTATCAGCTTCCTGCCTTTAAAGCACATGTGGCTACCTGAACTCTCAAATACTTTACTGGCTGGTTGGTTTAGTGACCAGATTGGTTTGTCTGGATTACATTTTCCATCTCCCCAATATAAGTACCTAGGTTGATTTTATAGAAAAAGCTCTGCTTATATTTTATTGTTGACATACTTAGCAAGGCTGGACCAAAAGGGAAAATTTCTTCTTTTGTTCTGAAAGTATCTGTACGGGCAAGGTCTGCTCTACCTCCTCTCTATTATACACAGACCTCTATGTCTTTGACACTCCCCAAGGAGACAAACATAAAGAAGCAAAATATATATACTACATCTTTTTTATCTATTCATCTGTCAAAGGACATCGTGGATTATAAGGGAAAAGAGGGGAACTAAGTGGGAAAAATTAGAGAGGGAGACAAACCATGAGAGACTCCTAACTCTGGAAAACAAAGGGTTGCAGAAGGGGAGGTGGGCGGGGGGGTTGGGGTAACTGGGTGATGGACACTGAGGAGGGCATTTGATGGGATGAGCACTGGGTGTTATACTAAATGTTGGCAAATCAAACTTAAATAAAAACAAACAACAACAACAACAAAAAAAAGAGCAAGGAAAAAGGAAAAAAAAAGCAAAATAGAACTCATTGGAAAACTCAGGACCTTGTCTGGCCAACCCCTTCAACTACACATCCTTCCTTCCTTTTCTTTTTTTTAAAGATTTTATTTATTCATGAGAAACACACAAAGAGAGGTAGAGACCCAGGGAGAGGGAGAAGCAGGCTTCCTATAAGGAGCCCAATATGGGAATCAATCCTGGATCCCGGGATCACACTCTGAGCCAAAGGTAGCCACTCAACTGCTGAGCCACCCAGGCATCCCGCATCCTTCCTTCCTAACAGATAAAAAGGAGCTCCAATGCTCTGGGAAATTTGATGCACTTTCCTGTGTCTTTCTCAAGGTCAAATTGCAGTACTCGTGCACTATCATCCACCTTACCTCCCTTACTGTTTCTTAATGCCCACACACCCATTCTGTTATTAATAACAATCTATAATCTCCCTTTTTAAGCACTAATAAAATAGTGGCAGTGGCACAGCCTAGTGGATGAGATTGAAGGATGCAGAGTCAAAAGATGGTTAAGATCTTGCTCTCCTCTTCACTAGCTCTGTGACCTTGGGGTTATTAATTTCCTTCCCCTGGCCTCAGGTTTATAATCTAGAAACTAATGGGAAGTAATTGTAGCCACACTACAGAGTTTATGTGAGCATTAAATGAGATAATGCACATAAAACACTTAGTATATAGTATGGGAACAGTAAATTCTCAACAAAGGGCAAGTATTATAATTAGAAGTCCCAGCCTGGTATATCAAAAGGAGATGAAGCTTTCTTGATTTGAACCCTAGTCACATTATTTCCCTCATTTTTCACATCTGTTAAATTAGAGTGATAAACCCCACACCTAAGGGCTGTTAGGTGAAACATTTAGTCTGACACTCAAGATCATAAAATTCATAGGGTTAGGAATGAAAAGGATAAGACATGATTAAGTATTTTTTTTAGATCATAACTTAATAAATTGAACTTCCCTTATCCTTCCACAAATATAGTTAATTTTATCTTGTGGTACCCCTGGAATTAAAATCCCCCTAGTAAGTTGTTCATCCGTGATCAATAGCTAAATTTGCAAATTGGACTTTGGATTGCAAGACCACTGAGAATTACTACTTAGGTCCCAGCTAGAGGAGTCTAACGGAGACTTTCACAGGGGACAGAGGCAGTTGATGAAAACTTCTCCATGTGTTCTTCTCAATTGAGCTGGCTGTTTAATTGATTCTAAAATCAATTTTCAATTAGTGGTGCTTTGGCATTTCATATTAGCTATTAAAATTGTGAGAAAGGATAAAAAGAAAAGCATGTGATTTAGTAATTGCTTTTGCCTACCTCAAAAACACAATGGAAACTAAAAGTTAGAGATACTGTTGCAATATGATGCATTGCAAAAGAATGCAATGCTTTAAAACACATAAGGAACTGGGGTAGATTTACTTGCAGGTGGAATGGATGTCAGCTGGCTGCCCTGATAATTACCTATTCTTTCCTTGTGTTATCTTCCATTCTTCAGCATTCAAATCCAGCATACTCTCCTGTTTTTACTCTAAAATTTTTGAGAAAAAGGAGAGGAAGGATTTAAAAGAGAAAAATGAAAATGAAACAGGTCTAGGTTTTTAAGATATGACAGGGGGTTTGTCTTTGAAAGTCTCACTTTGGGCCTTTGTATCACAAAACATATGACCCAGCATATGCCTCTAAAGCAGAGTAAAGAGCCACCTCTCTTTCAAAAAAAGAGATATCCTTGTTCACATATTCATGAACTGGATTGTTTACAATCTTGGCAATTCTGCAAACCCCACAGTGTTACGGTTTGTGCGCTAGGTTTGAATCAATCAGAAGTTGTTCAAACCAGAGGGAGCACAGAATTTGAAAGAATTCCTTAGCAGCAGTAACTATAGCCCAGATCAGGAAGATTGTTCCTCAAGGCATCTTTATTCATATGTATATAGGATCAGTCCAGACCGGCTGGTGGAAAGTACAAAACTACTTTATTAATAAGAATATTTAGGTTATTCATATATCATGTATTTATTTTTTCTAAATATTTCTATTAGTAAAGTTTTCCTATACTTTATATATGTACACACATATATAAAGTTCTTATATACACATATAAACTTCTTAATATACATGTATTTGAGGTATATATAAAATAATTCTGTTTTATATATCCCTTAGTGGAGGTCTTCTAGGAAGTTGCTTCTTATATTCCTTTTTTAGCTTGCTTTTCTTGTCTTTCTTTTCTGCCCATCCAAGAAGGTAAAACTGTGATGGAGGTAGACAAAAATCGGTATCACAAAACCTTTGGGGCCATTAGTCATAAACTTAAGTAAACAAAGACACAGTTGTCACTTTGGAAAGGTAGATAATTCCTTATATTGCATCACTAAGAAAGCCTTATACAGTGTCTGGCACTTAGTAGGTGCTAATTTTTTTCAATGAATGAATACTGAATGAAAGTGATCTTTAGAGAATGGTTGGATCCAGGTGTCTGCCTTCATTACTCTGCACCCATAAGTGTATAAACACATTTCCTTTCCCCACTTCCAGAGGAGAGCACTGCTGTGCAACTCTCCATATCAGTTTTCATGGGCTAGTTGGCTGTCAGTTTGATGCACATTCTAACTGCAAGCACAGCAGCATGAGCATTTCAATAAGGCCCTATCAAACAAGTTCACACTCATGAACATCACAAAGAGAAATGTCTTTCATGTTTTTGGTCTACCAGTGGTTTTCTCCTTCTGCAGTTTATGCTGACCACTCAGCCCAGACTGTCCAGTACATGGAATGTGTGGCAGTTAATGTGTGTTTTGAAGTTTTAAGCCAGTCTGTTCCTGCAAATGTTCAGTGGGTCCCAGTCATGAGAACCAAAGAGAATTAAATATGCATATTTATTTATTTTGCCTGACAGGTTCATCATCATATTTTCAAAATTTAATTTCCCATCACAAAACTAACACCATATAAACAAAAAGTTATTGAGTTAAATAAGAGAAAATCAGTGCAATGGAAATATCAATCAAAGATTTTTGCCTGGGGTAATACCATTGTATGCCATTCGAAAATTTGTTTAGCAAACATATTTAGGAATGTCTAATCTAAACTACTAATGTAATGGCTAGTTGAGAAGAGTCTCAGGAGATATATTGAACTGTAAAGTAAAATCAGTCTCATTTTACAAACCTTATACAAATGGCTTTAAAATCATGAGATTCACTCTCCATAGGGCACATGAGGAAAATAATCTCATAAATTTACATACATATATTTAGTACATAGCTGGATGACTAGAACTTCCTGTGTCATTGCTAGAAACAACACATAAGTCCTACCATAATAAAATATAATGGTGCTTTCAACATTTAATGTTAATCTTCACAGTTATGCAAATTAAGAATCAGTATGTTCACATGTGTTTTGTTGTTGTTTTGTTTTGCTTCACATGTTTTCAGATGGGAAAACTAAGTTCAGAGTTTCTTTACCTTGCCTGCTGTGGCATAGTGGCTCAAGAGCACAGCCAGTAGTCAAGCAGTAAGATGCAGCAATCATGGATTTTTATTTAAAAATTTTCTCTTTCCTCTGCCATACAAACCTTAACAGTGGGAAGAAACTATGTTGTTTCCTTTGGGGAAATATAGGGTGATTATTCATACTATTTGGATTCCAATTGTAAAAGTGTTGCACTGCATCTTTGGATGGAAACCTAGAGACCTAACAGCAGAATTCCCAAAATAAGTCTTTCTGCCCAGTTGCTATGTTCAGTGCTCTTATTCTGTTTACTTAGGGAAGGCATTTCTCCCTGTATTTGCTGACTGCTCTTTCTAAGTAAAGACACTTAACAAGGAAATAATGGCCCCATGGGTGAAAATCATAAAATGGAAAACCCCAAGGCATGTACATTTTATTACATTAGATTAAAGACACACCATCTACCATAATCCATCCAGTAAACAAAGGAGAAGCAAGCAAGAATGCTAAGCGAATCTTTTTATTAAGAAAATAGCTTTATCGGTTCTATAATGTTCATTAAATTAATATATATTTATTGTAGAAATTTGTATAATAAAAACCCCAGACAAAACTGTATAAAACTCACCCAAAACACTAGCTAAAAATAAGCATTCTTTTACATTTTTCTAATGTCTTCAAATAATTTTTTTTAAAACCTGAGATTAGACCCTGTATACTGTTTTGTAGTTTGGTTTTTAATTACTAATATAAATTGAGAATTTTTTCTTTTATTATGTGTTCTTATAAAGAATTCTAACATTTGCCTATTACTGTGTCATATGTATAATGTAACTAATTCCTTATTATTATTCATTTTGATGACTCCTATTTCATGAAATTAACAGTTTGATTAACAATTTTCTATATAAATGTTAGAAAGGGAATTCTCCGTCTAAAAGGACTATGTACTTTTTAAGGAGTTGTGAGACATGTAGTCAGATACATAAAGCCCTTCTAGACATATTAAACCAATGTGCTGTATGTGTATAAGTGTGTTAACCCACAGCCATTCTAGTATTAGATATTTGCATTAAAAATAGTTTGAGAGGTGATATCTGGTGTCTTAATATTTTATATTTACTTGACATTGAACTTGATTATTACATATATTTGTAGATGTACACATTTTTTATTGGACATTTAAATTTTTTTCCTAATGGGAATGTTTATCTTTTTTATATTGATTCCAGGAGCTATTTAGATATTAGGACTAATTTATATATTAGGACTAATAATCCTCAGGTTGTTATTATATTGCAAATATTTACTCCAGGTTTTGTCTTTTCCATTTTATTTTCCTTTTTATGCACTAATACATGGTTTTCTCTCTTACTTGACATCTTAAAAAGTCTCCTTAACTTGATATACATACACACATGAATACACATATCCAAGGAAGTGGAAAAATATTGCAATATGCTAGTATCCATATTAGTAAGCATAAAGTTGTCCACAACATTCCCTAATTATCCTTTCACTATCTGTAAACTCTGTAGTGATGTCACTTCTCTTATTCCTATTATTGGTAACTTGTGCTTTCTCTTTCTTTTGTTTTGCCTGATCAGTCTGGCTTTGGGGTTTCATCAGTTTTATTCTTGTCAAAGAATTAACTTCGGTTTTAAAAGCAAGCACTAGAAAAAGTATTAATGGATTAATAGTACATGGTATAAAATGCTCAAAAAAGAACCAACTAGCACCATATACAAAATAGTAACACAGCTCTATACAAAAATTACTCAGGCTTGTTTTTAGAAGAAATAATTGGTCAACACTGTCGGGATTATTAAATAGTAGTATATATAGTGCTTTTGGTTTTATTTATTTATTTTTTAAAGCAACTCTGCATTAAGGGGAAGCATGTAGGAGAGTTTAGCATAAGAATATGTGAAGAATTCAGGATAAAGACATTTGAACTATAAAGGTACTGTTATTTAGCATTGATGGATCAGTCAGGTGTGGTAATATTTCCAAAAGACATTCAGAGAAAACTACTTCCACTCTTTGAATAAAAATCATTAATGTTACCTCGAAAAATATTAGAGAAATTCTGTAGAAGAGTTTAGATTATATTTCCCTTGAAAAAATAATAATAACAAAAGGAAACATCAACAGATTGTGAAAGTGTAAATTAGTACAATTCCCTTGAAATAAACATTTTGGCAATATGTGATTCAAACAAGTATTAATACTTTGATCTGGCAATTCTCAGTCTGGGAATCTTTCCTGAGGAAATAAACTGAAATGAAAAAAAATCTTTATGCCAAAAAATATGTTTATTGTAGCGACATTGTTTTTTAATTGTGAAAATTCGAAGACAACTCTTTGCCCCAAGATACAGCAATAGTTAAATTAATTGGCTTATCCAGTCATTTGAGTACAATACAATCATTGAAATGTTTACGAGGACCATATAATAACTTTGAAAATGCTTGTAAAAGAATGTTAAGTAAGTTAAGAAGTATTATGCACAGTCAATTATAATTCTTAATAAGTAAATGCAGATAAGAAGGACCCAGCAAGTCCACATATTAATGGTATTCATTTTAAAGGAGGATGGAATGATAGAAAACAAAACAGTAGTTATAGAATAGAGACTGGAATCTAAACTAGTCAGCATGTGTTATCTGTGGCTCATTGTGTTATATGTAACTTAGGTAAGGAACTTGGTATGGTCTTTTCCTTAATTTCATCAACTTTTTGAAATGAGGGATAATATCAGTGTTATATCATAAGAGAACTGTTTTACTAAGTTGTTGTATTAAATGAACTATTTAGAACAGTACCTAAACTGAAATAAACGCTATGCAAATACTAGCTATAGTTTGGGTGACAGATGATGTGTATTTCTGTATTGCATTTTCTGTATTTTTAATTAGTAATATTTTTATAATGAAATCACAGCAGATAACTAGCAGAAACTCGCTTATCAAAAATTCCTGCGTTCTGTTTTCTATATTCAAATCAGTGGGTGTGAGGAAAAAGCTAGAGAATTCTGGTTTCCAAATTTAGCTCCAATAGCAAGAGGATTTACAAATTTTATGCTCAACTTGACAGAACTGCTGCATGCTTCCTTCTCTACCTGTGTGGTATTCTTACTTTCTCCATCAGCACAGTCAGGCAATCATAATCAAACTTTCATAGATTAGCTTATGTCAATTATTGATTGTCCTGGTTTATAAACATCAAAACAATATTGAAAAAAGCCAGAAAATCAAATTCAAATTGCTTGGGTTTTTGACACCATAATTTGTGAAATATTTAATAGCTCTAAGAGCAACTTTTCTTATTGAGTAAATGCACCATCATCCAAAATGTCTTTTGCCCACAAATCAAAAAGAAAATGTGTATTTTTATTGGATAAGCTAGAAGTTTATGAAATTTAAATATAATGATATATGGCCAACTTATATATGGTAGATAAAGGAAATCCTTTCAAAAGCCTTAGAATACAGTGCTTATTTAACTGGAATGAATTTTTACTGATTTATCAGTCCCTTCCACTTAACGGTTCTACTGTTACCATTATTTAATATTCTTTCCTAACACCCATCAACCATGTTCACATAAAAGTCCACAACTTTTAAGGAGAATATTTCTAAGAACCATTTTAATTGCAAATAGGAAAAAAAAAAAAGCAACTCAAGTAGACTTAAAAAAAGGCATCTATCAGTTTACGTAGTTTAAAACTACAGAATTAGTTTTGATTTTAGGCACAACTGAATGCAGGATCTCACACAATCCATCAGTACCAAGTAATTGTTGGGTGGTTTTTTTTTGCCAATTTTTGCTGTACATTTCTTTTTAAAAAAATTTTTTTAAGACTTTTTTTTTAAATTTATTCATGAGAAACAGAGAGAGGGGGTGGGGGTGGGGGCAGAGACACAGGCAGAGGGAGAAGCAGACTCCATGCAGGGAGCCTGATGTGGGACTCCATCCCAGGTCGCCAGGATCAGGCCTTGGGCTGAAGGTGGCGCTAAACCACTGAGCCACCCGGGCTGCCCTTGCTGTATGTTTCTAAGTTTTTGCTATATCCATAGGCAGGCTACCTTCTCGTTCACAAACTACCTCTTCACAGTCCATGTTGACATTCTATTTGCTTCAAGTCCAGAGAACAAAAGCCTATTTTTCTAAATTTTTAGCATTTGGTCTTATTGGCTATGGTTGGTCTTGCTTGGGTCACATGCCTTTTGCTAAACAATCACTAAGGACAAGATTACAGGAAATATGCCAAATGGACAAATCTGCGACACTCTCCAACCCTGGAATTGGAAGATGTCCAACCCATGCAAACTATAAAGACAGAGTCAATAAGAAGTTGCTTTTCCATTTAAATTAGGGTACTGTTATGAAGAAGCAGTAATGTGTGTGAAGGGACATATTTAAATATTAAAAGTACACAGTAGTAAGATAATAAATTATATGTGCACACTGTGTGTGTGGGTATAAAAAAAGATATGTATGTATCTTTTTAGATAGATGAGTAGGTAGATAGATGATGCAGATATTTGTATATACATTGATAGGACTCAACTTGTTAAAGTATAATTATGATACAACTTAATTATTTTTTTCCTACCAGTGCCTTCAGACATGCACTGTTGGGGCACCTGGGTGGCTCAGTCTGTTAAGCATCTGACTCTTGATTTTGGCTCAAGTCATGATCTCAGGGTCCGGAGATTGAGCCCAATGTCAGGCTCTGCACTTAGCATTGAGTCTGCTTGTCCCTCTCCCTCTGCTCTTCCCCGCACTTGTGTTCTCTCTGTCTCTTTCACAAGTAGGTAAGTAAGTAAGTAAGTAAATAAATAAATAAACAGAATCTTTAAAACAAAACAAAGCATGCACTTTTGAGTCTCTTTTCCAGTCTCTCAATATTTTGGATGGGTCTCATAACTTGGTAGTTCTTTTCAAATAATAATATAGTCTCACTTTTTAGGTTTTAAAATCTAGTCTAAATTACATTGAATCAGCACTTCCATTTTTCATCCAATTCAGTGATCTTCACATTCTCTTAGCACAGGCCTGATGTTGGCCTGGATGTCTGTAGAGAGAAAGTAAGTGGAGATTTGTTCTTCCCTCTTACTCCTCATCTTTCCACGTCCTGCTTCAGGTTCCATTAGAGTTGGAAAGATGAAGATGACAATGAAAATGAGGATTAAAAGTACTTTCTAGTTGTTATACACTACTTAGCTCTTATGCTCTCTGTTAATCTCACCATTGACTCTTTCAGAGGGTCCTGGAGGATTATTTGGTAGCCTCATTCCCATTCATACTTCATCCTTTTCTGATAGGAGAGGCACTGGATCTCTTCCATGACCCAAGACCCTCTGCTCTTACACACAGGGGATTGTCTCTAGCTTCTCTCTGCTACAGTTTTCTCCCCCTATCAGGCAATCCTCTTGTAGGGATAATTTTTAAGAGGTCTCACACAGTTATTTCTATAGTATCTCCTGGGCCTATAGAAAACATTGTATATCCCTGCCTTGTCAGAAGATCTTGGCTGCTTACTCCTATGGCCTTCCCCTCTCAGTATCTTACTCTACTATGTGTCTCCTCTAGCCAGCCTCCAGGGTTTAGTCTTCTCTGGGTGAGAAAGCTGTGAGCCATCTCATGTACTTCTCTGTCTTCCCTGAATTTCTCCAAATCTGGGAGATGTAGGTTACTTTGTCCCAGAATCTCACTCCCTAAGCTCTGCTTTACCCCCTCAGTGTCAGGAAAGCTCATAAAAGTCCAGTTGTGGAGTAAGATGATGGTCTCTGTTCTTTGCAGCCAGTTTCATATCAATGAATGTTTCTTTGGGAGCTTAGTCTCTTGCCTAGGAATGGTAGTGGGTAGTACCTCCCTTTCTATCAGTAGGTGAAAGGAAAATGACACACTCTCACCTCCTATACATTCTCCTGCTTCAATGACTTCCTCTTCAAATATCTTATTTTATTATTTTACAGTCTGGATAAATCATATGAGTGTTTGAAGGGCTGCTGTAATCTCTTCCAGTAAATCTCACCTGGATGTCTAGAAGATGTATTTAGAAATGGGAAAGCTGTATTTATCTTTCGTTGTTTTCAGCTTGGGAGCTTCAGTGGAAATTCTGAAATGACATGAAAACTATGCTTTTCCATCAAGATAGTTATATGATATCTTTCACATTAATTAACATAAGAAAAATGCAAAAGATTTTCTTGAATGGACTCCTCACAATAGCACTTTGAGGTAGGCACCATTCACTGTCCTTTAGATGGGAAAACAAACCACAGGGAGTATGACTGCTTTCTCAAGCCCACAGCTATGGTTTCCCAAATTTCCAACTTCTGTTTTCCTCCATTTAAACACTTTCAATATCTTTAATGTATGGACTTGATGATATACTATGAGTAATGTAAATTCTACATTTGTGTCTGTTTTTAACAACTTAAATGATTCTATGTCTGCTTCATGTGTGTATGTGTTTATGCAGTTAATTTGCTTTGTGTTATTTTTCATTCTACTGTTTGGAAAACTTTTGGTCACATTGTACTTAGTACATGTTTAATGGGGTTTCTGTAGGAAATCACTCACTTATTTTGTAACCAAAGTTTAAATATAGTTCTTTAATCAATTTTTTTAAATCAGAATTTGTTCATGAATAATGGTGGGAAATGAAGAACCCCATGGCAAAAAGCGACATACCTTGTTTGTATCCAGTCTGGTTAGAACCAAGGCAGAAAACGATTGCTTGTATCAATTGGGTTGTGTTTTTCTATATGAGTAAAAGAGCAGCTAGCTGGAAACTTCTTGCCCAACATGATACCAAGCAGAACCCCATTTTAACCCTTCCCCCAGAAACCTGTACACAATGCCCCTAAGTCATCAGAGGGTAGGCTGACTAGGCAAGTCAGCGCTCTGGCAGGCTGCAGTGTCAGAATGCCAGGGGACATTCTTTGTTTGAAAAGGTGGTGGCAACAGTGCTGTCACAGCAAGGACCCATCAGTCATGGGCAGAGCCACACACCCAGCTTGCATTCCTGTACACTTGGAATTTTAGATATTGCTTTATATCTACACCATCTGTAGATCTTTGCACTATACCTGTTAATGGAACAATTGCCAAATAGAAATGAGAGATTAAAAAAATCCTCTTCTTTGGTCTGAAACACTCATTACATATAAGCTAAGAAATCCATTCCTGACTGCTTTTTACCACTGGCTTTATAGTGGGGGATTACTACAATTCTTATTATTGTGTTTCTCTGGCTGACTCTTTTTCTCAGCAATTTTTGTAACTGTCCTACAAATGGGTCATTGTTTTCTCTGCTGGGAGGTGGTATGGCTCTGTGGGAAATACTGGAAAATGTTGGATGTTAACTATGTCTTCTGAGCTATGGGGACACATAAATGATACTTTAAGTGCATTGACAATAATTAGAATAAGAGGGAGCTCAGTGTAAGGAAGGAAAGAAGCAGAGAAGGAGTGGTTGCATTGTGTGTAGTACAGTATGTGAATAAAGGCAGGAGATTAAAGTATTATGTGACAAGTCTTGCAGCTGTGTCCCTAACTCTGTGATGGAGAAAAAGCTGATTTGAGGGAGTGTGGGAGGAAGCAAAAGGAAATAAGAGATAGGCTGAGTTTGCTGAGACCTGCCAGAGTAACATGGTGCCTTGTGATGAGAAGTTATCATGGGTACCACTAAACTGTATGGCAAATGTATTGGGATGGGAGTCTGAAAATACCACTGGAGTGCATATAGATTTTGTCCTGACCTCCATCAGGCTGAGTCAGTAAAACTGCTGAGCCAGTAAAATATCTCTAAGTCTTTGTAAAAATAACATACAAAACTCCAGAATAGTCAATGTATTTGGGACTGTGGTGGCAAGTTTGGTGGTGAAATTCAATATCCACAGCAATGGGCTCCAAGCCTTTTGAAGACAAACATACTTTTGAAGACAAAAATACTATCATTAAATGAAGACATATTAAATTGTTTTGAGCAGGTATCTATAGTATATATATATGCATATATTTATGAAATTAATATATGTGCTATTACTATGTTAGGAATATTATAAAATAATATAAAATGGTAAAGGATGAAATATATATATATATGTATAAAGAAATATATATGTGTATGTTAGAAAGATTTATGTCATCGCCCTCATTCCACTTTGAAGGCCACTGGAAATTTCTCTTCAATTGAAATCACTTTCAAATCTGTTATCTTCGATGGTCACCAGGTTAGGTAAGGCCATTAATATTTTTTTCTCATTTACAAATGAGACAATCTCTATGTTGGCAGTTTAAAAATAGTCTATTCTAGTTCATACAAATGGATATAGCTTGCTCATTCAGACTAGCACTAGGAATTTATGAAATTCCACAATAGAAGTCAGCATGCCAAGTCTGGAATTTCTGCAGGACATCTCACCTTTTCTCATTTATTTTAACTTCCTTTGTTTCTTTTTCTAACAACCTCTCCCTCCACAATTAGCTCTGCAGATTGAAGACACATGCACATTATCCTCACTATTCAAGCTGATATTCAGCTTTCTGTTCTCTGATTTCCAACATTGTATCAAAAGGCTGCTGGGCTTTTCGGCCCTATGAAAATGAGTAAGTAAATTGAACACCTCTCCTTTTTCCCATCATGCAGAAAGGGACACTCACAAAAGAGGCTTGCTCAGGATTTCAATTTCACACATTAGTGCAACCCTTTTCTTTGCAGCTATTGGGGATATGTTGAGGTTGTATATACTCTATGTATTATAGAGTTTTCATACTTTTCCCAAAATGAGTGTTGTCTCTGATCACTGCAACTCAAAGCTGGTCAACGTATTTTTGTTTTTCTCAAAACTTTTCTTTATCATACGCTTTTTCTTTCTCTGACACTAAATTTCAATATGAACATTAAACATCTCTTTTTTCTTCTTGCTTATTACTACCATCTTTGGGATGCTGTAGAACAAATTATCAGATACCCAGCCATGTTTTAATTTTATTGTACTGTGAGAACATACTCAGTTGCATTTTTAGAAGCTTTAATCCTGGTATGACTGATCTTTAAGAAATGATGCCACCATTTACTTAATTTTTACATACTGTAGATTTCGATGGATTTTTTTTTTGTGTGTGTTCTCATTTAGTCTTAGCAATAGCCCTGTAGGATTCACATTAAGATCTACATTTTAAAACTCTGAACACTAAAGCTTATATACTTGTTGTATTTACTTAATGTCAGAGTGAGGTGGTAGGGAGAGGGTGAGTTTGATATTCAAACCCAGATCAAGTTGACTTAGTTGCTTATTATTTTAATCCTTTGCTATCATGCCTCTAGACAAACTGTTTTATTTATTTTTCTCATTTTATATTCTATTCTGCTGTGTATTGCTGGATATAGTTCAAGTATAATCCTATTGAAATTATCCCAGAAATATTACATAAGAAAGAGTCAACCAGTATAACCTAGATTTAGGTGTTTATTTGGATGTCAGTATTGTCCTGGACTATGGTACTCAACTGGTATCTTAGCATTAGAAAGTATCCCAGAAAATGTGTCACCTCCTTAATCTAGCTTCCTACTTTATAATTTATATTTTTTTGTGGATAACATAATGGGTCCAAAAAATTGACTATGTTCATTGGCTGCAAAGAGTTCACTAATTAGCAGAGAGAGAACATCCATAGAGTTATTTTAAAAGTCATTTGCTGATAGTGCCAATTTTTTTTTAAAGTAGGCTCCATGCCAAATTTGGGGCTTGAGCTCATGACCTCGAGATCAAGAGTCACATGCTCTACTGACTGATCCAGCCAGGCGCCCCCAATAGTGCCTTCTCAATTGGCATATTGTTGAATATTTGTCAGAGGTAGAGAAAAATGGATTGATTAATTTACTGACAATGCAAAGGTTGTAAAGATTATACTTAGTCTTTGTGTAACTATTTGCATAATAAATATAATTATATATGTTTAAAGTATATGGCATGATGACTTGATACACATATACACTGTGAAGTTTATAAGTTAGCATATCCATCACTTCACATAGTTGCCATTTTGTAAATGCATGTGTAGTAAAAATGCCTTTTAACTTTTGTTTTTAAAACATTAAAGTTAAAAAGCATTTTAACTTTCGTTTTCTGGATTTAGTTCCAAGGTAATGCTATCTTCACTGTATGATTGATGACATTTTCTCTAGCTTACCATCTTGTTTCATCTTCAGTACTCCAGTTATCTGTCTGGCAGGTGAGTCTCCATGTGGTGCATTTGACATATATCTTGTTTCCCCAGTACTATCCTCACTTGGCTAAAGGCAATGGAAAACTAGTCTACTTCTTTGTATTCACAGTGACTGGTACAGAGCTTTGCATGAAGTAGGCTGTTATCAAATGTCCATTGAATTGCTGAAATGAATTCCAGTAGTATTTTTGGAAGGTTGAGTGCACAGAGTTTTCAGAGCATGCTGCCAATAACTACTTATGAGATCACCGACAAATCACCATCTCTTTGAGGCTGAATTTTATTTGTAAAATTCATGTGTTACACGAAATGCTCCCAAAGGATGCATTTAGCTCTACTGGCCATATAATATATTACCCAGACTGGGATATTTTTAAGAGTAAAAGTGGATGCCATTAGAAATTACACCAAGAAAAGAGGCTAAAATCCAGTACTGTAATATACAACCAAGGCATCTGATCATACTATTTCTAGCTCATAAATTCTGAAGTTTTGTCATTTTCCATTTTTAGTTTATAATATTAGCAATTAAGAATATAGAATTTATGTTCCTCCACTTGGCTTATTTCATTTAACATAATGTTCGCAAATATTGTATGATCTTATTCAGAGTGGGATCTTTAAAAAAAAGTAAAATTCATAGAAACAGAGATAGAATGGTAGTTGCCAAGGACTGGTAGTCAGGAGATAATGGTCAAAAGGTACAAACTTTCAGTTATAAGATTAGTAAGTTCTAGGAATCTGATATATAGCCTAGTAAACTATAGTTAATAATACTGTATTATGTAGCTGAAATCTGCTAAGAGATCTTCAACATTCTCACTACACACACAAACAAAATGCTAACTTGTGTGAAGTGATGGATGCATTAACTTGACTGTGGCAACAATTTCACAATGTATGTTTATATGAAATCATCATGTCATATACTTTAAATATATGTGACTTTATTTTTCAAGTATACTCAGTAAAGCTGGGAAAAAAAAGAACATAGAATAGCAATCTGAACGTCCTGAGCAGTTTATAAACACTGATCTTGGGCAAATTTTTTAAATCTTCTTTGAGTCTCTATTTCCTCCATGTATGAGAAAAAGTAATAATATTGTGTTGTTTCACATGGTTATAACAAGAATACAATGAAATTATATCTATAAAAAGATGAACATAGTGATTGGCACATAATAACCAAAATGAATGGCAAGAGTTATTACTTTACTACTGTCATTATTCAAGTTACTACATAATAAAAATTAGTATTTTTCTTTGGTTGGACAGCCAGTGTCACTGGTCTTTACATTTCATCATTGGCTGAACATATTACTTAATTTGATCTGCATATTACAATTTCATATATTGATTTGAAACAGTGCCAGTTGTTGGGCAAAATATGCTACTTACTCCACCTTAAGATAATTTGTTAAACTTCTCATTGTCTGTCCAAATCATACATTGTAGTTTTGGCCTATGGTGACCACTGTCATGATCAGCTTTGAAAAAATGTTTCCTTTTGAAGCACACTTCTTTTTGTACTTGTTTCCAAGTTCCTTTGTGAAAGAACTCCACCAATCCATTGGGCAAAGCTAACTGTAGGCCCTGTCGGCCACCACAGAGAAGTGAATGATTACATAGTCTGGATTAAAGTAGTCAAAGAACTACAAATCTAGTGAATCAGATACCTCAGCTTATATCAAAAAGGAACTTCTGGAAATGAGCCTTTGTGCGAAACAGTCTTCAAAAGGAATTTTATGAGATAGGACTTTATAAAAGAAGAATACCCTGAACACTGATTGTGCAGAAGTGATGTATATTTCTTATAAAACTTTCTAGTGCATTGACTTTGTTCTTTACTATCACTCTGAGAATGCTGAACTCCTGAGTGTTGGTGCTGTAAATCTTCAATAGCAAGAAAGGATATCAATCAATAAATACTTAACAACAGTATAAATTATGTATAAAATAATAAGTGAGTATTTCAGGGAAACCCAAAGGCTAATGGGCTCTGCTTACAAAATGTCATAAAGGCTAAACATCCTGAATTTGTTCAAGTAGGGCTACATTATCCAAGAGAAATAATCCTTACAAAATCAACATATCACAGTCTGGGAATGATTTTTAAAAAAACAATGGGTGATATGCATGAAAATCACTTGGTAGCTATAATCAAAATGTCTTTAAGTATATAACCTATAATATACTCTTTAATCAGAATTTGGCTTGTACAGTGTAAAGCAGTTTGGATAAACTGCATAAGAGTTTTAATGAGAGTTTATATCTCACTATTCAAAGTACCTTTACTGAGTTTTACTATTGAAATTATACTATAATTGATTCATTTGTTTTAATGCTTAAACTAATTTACTGTACAAAGATTACTAATCATTTCTTAGAACCATTATTTTTAGTGGTTTTTTTGAATAATCAAAACAACACATAGGTAAAATTATGATCCAATAATGAAGGATTTCAAAGAAAGCAATTCTATAGTGTCCAGTTATGCCTATGTAATATGACTTTATATTTTCTCTATATTTACTTTGGAGATCTGACAAATTATAAATTCTAAATAGAAATGTTAGACATATCTACTTGCTTTGCTAATGTGGAAAATCCCACTCCATTTGGAGTACTCCAAAACCATTTAGTCATAGCAGTTTCTTAGTGCATAGTACTAAAGGCCTCTGAAAGAAATAGCCATGGATGGAAAAGACAAGAAACTAAAAACCAAAATGACATACTGTCTTTAAATTGAAGTACTGCCATCCTTCCATAATTCATTTTAAATGGTTGTAATGTAATTTGCTTTTGAAGAAAACTTACTTAGGAAACCTGACGTAGTCACACGGTGCTTGCTTTGATTTTATTTTTATAGATGATTATTCAACTTCCATTTAACTATAGATGCTTTAAGGGATCCCTGGGTGGCGCAGCAGTTTGGCGCCTGCCTTTGGCCCAGGGCACGATCCTGGAGACCCGGGATCGAATCCCACGTCGGGCTCCCGGTGCATGGAGCCTGCTTCTCCCTCTGCCTGTGTCTCTGCCTCTCTCTCTCCTCTCTGTGTATTCTCATGAATAAATAAATAAAATCTTTTAAAAAAAACTATAGATGCTTTAAGATTGGCATTATGTGTAACTGAAGGCATAGCATAAGACAGAGAACGTACTGTTAATTTCTATGCCATCTTTTTCCTGTATGATGACAGGCTAGAAATCCAGCAAGTTGAAATAAAGTCTCAAAAATCCTGTTAGCAAAGAAACTGGCAAAAGGTTTTGGCATAAGTGAGCAAGTAACAAACTCAGGTTCTTTGCAGGTCCCTAAGTTAGCATTGTCTGTGAGTTCATTTTCATTAGCTGCTTTATTCAAGTTTACGGTTATACCTAATTTTGACCTAACACTTGATAGAAGACTAGTAATATGTCAGTATATGTCAGGAATTAGCCAACTACTGCCCAAAGGCCAAATCCAGCCTGTAGGCTATCATTGTAAATAAATTATTATTAGGGCACAGCCATCCCTTAGTTGTGTTACCGACCTATCACTTTACAACATTGAATAGTTTCCACAGAAACTGTATAAATATTGCCTCCCTGGAACTTGGCAAAAATGATTGCTGACCTTTGATGCAAAATAACCAAATCATAGATTATTAGGATAAGAAGAATAAATTTCTCAAGTGACAAAAGAGAAATTTGAAACCAAAGAAGGTAACTTCTTCACAAAGCTGGTTTTAGAGGGTTGTTATGGTACGTTTTGCAGTCACATGAACACCTTTGGAAACAAATGTTCCTACAATGTGTTACATTCACCATGGCGATGGCAGATTTAAATTTAATTACAGTAATTATCTCAGCCCTTCTTAAACTTTTTGCAATCCTTCCTCTAGATAGATAGTTGCTCCTTTTGTTGCTATGTAGTGTATACATTTTATTATAAATTTGTAAGTCTATAATATAAAAAAATTAACAAATATACCTTTGTTGCTATATTGTGTATATATTTTATTATAAATTTTCTAATGTATCTCTTTTGGAGGAATGTTATGAGGCATATGTTATATGGTACAATAAGCGTCAGCGTAGAGCAAAGAATAGAGTGGTTTCTAAGGGATTCAGAAACTGAATGCAAAATTTTGCTGCCATCCCCAGAAATATTTAAACGAATTCTCTTCAAATTACTGTTGGAAAAGAAGTGTAACTAAGTATGTGGTGATTTAATAGCTACAGTTTTGCCTTTTCAAATGTTGACTCCCAGAGTAAATTTCAGTAATGCTTTTGTAAAGCATTCTAATAATCATCAGTGACTTTTGTAGCTGTTATCTCCATGGCTCCAACATGGTTTAGAATTTGTTTTGAAAATCGTATACTCTTAGATTAATCTCCCGAGTGAGTTAGATATATGTTATAAGCTGACTTGACAGATGGAGAAAAAGTAGGATGTGTTGCTTCATTCTGCTTTGCAATGGTCAGAACAGCAAACGTGGCAGAACTGGAGTTAAGAATGTGTAACTCCTGGGATCCCTGGGTGGCTCAGCGGTTTAGTGTATGCCTTCAGCCCAGGGCGTGATCCTGGAGACCCGGGATCGAGTTCCCTGTCGGGCTCCCTGCGTGGAGCCTGCTTCTCCCTCTGCCTGTGTCTCTGCCTCTCCTCTCTCTCTGTGTGTATCTCATGAATGAATAAATAAAATCTTTTAAAAACAAGAATTTATAACTCCCTGGTCAGAATTTATACTCCTCAGTTATACCTGTTATAAAGTCCAAGAAAAACATTGTGTTCACGCATTCTTAAATTGTTCTTTACATTTGATTATCCAGTAAAAATTATTATGAAAATGTTTAGTAGGTAATAATAAATTTCTTAAAACTAATAATATTATTGAAAAGAGAAAAGCTATAACTCTGTATTTATTACTCATAAAGTAATTATAACATATTAACTAATTTTATTTTACAATTTTATTTATTTAAATATTTTGTACAAATAACACAAGTATAGGGAGATTGTACACATGCACATTCACACATATTAACATGTGCAGTTCAGTGATTTATCACAAAGTCTGCCGTCATATGGTTCAAGAACTAGAATATTTCCAGGATTCAGGAGTCTCCCCTATGCTTTTACTTTTTTCCAAAGACAGCCCCACACTTATCTGTACGGTAATCCATTTCACACATTAGTATGGTTTTACCTAATGCGCTAAACACTGTGAGTTTGCTTGTTTTCTAAATTTTATATGAATGAAATCATGCAACAGATTTTTGTGAAATTCATATGCTTTGTGCATTTGCATTGTTACATAGTATTGAGTTATATGAATATAGCACATTTTAAATACACTATACACTCTATGGAAAGATACAGGTTATTTCCAGTATGGGGATATTATGAATAATGCTCCTATGAAAATTTTGCCCATTTATTTCATGCACATATGTATGCTTTCTTGTTAGGCAGATAATGAGTGATGGAACTAAGGGTCTATGGGCATGACTTTAATTCAATATTGGTAGATAATATAAAATTATTTTCTAAAGGGACTCTGTACATTTATGGCTCTCCCAGAATTGTTAAGGGTTGCCATGGTCCTCAACCTCTCTGGCACCTGCTATTACTTTCTCATTTGTTCATTCTGATGGATGTGTAGTGGTATCTCAATATGCTTTTAACTTCCCATTCTCACTTTATTTATTTATTTTTTTTAGGGAGACTGAGCACTTATATTTATTGGCCATTTGTATGCTCTCTTTTATGAAAGATATTCAATATTCAGTCTTATTGTGAGATGATTTTGTTGTTATACAGAAGATCTTTCTATATTCTGGAAGTAGTTCTTTTGTGTATGTATAGCACGCATATTATCCATCCCTCTGTGAATCACTGGCTATATTTCTTAAGGCTAATTTCTTTTTTAATAAAGAGAACTTAAAATTTTAATATGATTAAAATGACCAATATTTCATTTTTCATTGAGTTGTTTTTGCTGTTCTTGTTCTGTTTACTAGGTCTTTCCCCACTCTAAGACACTAAAATATTCTATATTAACTTATAAATACTTAATTTTTCTTCTATTTCAATTTAAATTGCTATAATTCATTTTTTAAATAAATTTATTTTTTTATTGGTGTTCAATTTGCCAACATACAGAATAACACCCAGTGCTCATCCCGTCAAGTGCCCCCCTCAGGGCCCATCACCCATTCACCCCCACCCCCCGCCCTCCTCCCCTTCCACCACCCCTAGTTCGTTTCCCAAAGTTAGGAGTCTTTATGTTCTGTCTCCCTTTCTGATATTTCCCACACATTTCTTCTCCCTTCCCTTATATTCCCTTTCACTATTATTTATATTCCTCAAATGAATGAGAACATACGCCCCGATGTTTCTAGCAGCAATGTCCACAGAAGCCAAACTGTGGAAGGAGCCTTGGTGTCCATCGAAAGATGAATGGATAAAGAAGATGTGTTACATGTATACAATGGAATATTACTCAACCACTAGAAATGACAAATACCCACCATTTGCTTCAACGTGGATGGAACTGGAGGGTATTATGCTGAGTGAAATAAGTCAATCGGAGGACAAAAATTGCTATAATTCAAATTGAAATTTTATATAGAGTGTGAGATAGAGGTTAATTTGATTTTTAAAATTATAGTTATTCCATATAGTATTGTCTTGGTACAGTTTCTTTGGGGGGTTGCTGATTTTCCCAACTGTTTTGCCATTACATTTTTATCATATATCACATGGCCATATGTACATTGGACTTTAATTCTATTCTTTTGATTAGCTTGTTTATTCTTGAAAAATATCTCACTCACTTAGCTCTTGAATTTTATAATAAGCCTTGTTATCTGATACAGCAAATCTTTCCCCCTTGATCTTTTTATTCAAACATATTTGGGCCACACTTAACCTTTGAGTTTCTATACATTTTATTGTTATTATTTTTTAATTATTCATGTCTCAATGTCATTTTTTTAAGATTTTATTTATTTATTCATGAGAGAGAGAGAGAGAGAGAGAGGCAGAGACCCATGCGGAGGGAGAAGCAGTCTCTATGCAGGGAACCTGAAGTGGAACTCGATTCTGGGTCTCCAGGATCAGGCACTGTGCTGAAGGCTGCGCTAAACTGCTAGCCACCCGGGCTGCCTGGGTTTGTATACATTTTAAAATCATCTTGTCAGATTTTAAAACAAAAAGTTCGTGGGCTTTTATTTTAAATTAACTTTTCATAGAAGTAGGACATATTAAAAAATAAAAACTCTTCAGTTAGATTAATTTTTACCTGGTAAACATACCCATTTAATAACTACCCCAATTAAAAAAAAATAGACTGTTACCAGTATATCAGAAGCTCCCTTAAAGTAAATAACATCCTGTAGAGAAAACCACTAGTTTGATTTCATCACTACGATATTAATTTCTCCTACTCTTGGGCTTTCTTTTTTGCTCATGAGCAAATATATGATGTATCTAGGTGTATTTATTTTGTTTTTATTTTTGTTTCATTTTGTTTGCTTGTGTTTCTTGCATTTAGCCTGGTTAGTGTTTGCTGACCTTTTAAATCTCTGGGTTGATGTCTGTGATCATATTTGGAAAATTATCTGCTGGTATTTTTTCATATTATTTTACCTGTTCCATTTTCTTTCTCCTTTTCATGTGAGGCCCTAGCTCCATGTATATCTTTCTTTCTTTTTATTTTTTTAACATTTATTTATTTACTCATGAGAAATACAGAAAGAGGCAGAGACATAGGCAGAGGGAGTAGCAGGCTTCCTGTGAGGAGCCTGATGATGGACTTGATTCTGGGACGTGGGGATCATGCCCTGGGCGGAAGGCAAATGCTCAATCTCTGAGCTACCTGGGCATCCTCATGTATATCTTTCTACCCTGTCTTTATGTCTCTTTCCTCTATTTTCTTTCTTATGCTCCAATCTATGCTTTCTCTCCTGCCCTATCTTTTAATTCAATAATCTACTTCTTGTTGAGGCTAATCTAATTTTAAAATAAGTTATTGCAAATATTTCATGTTTTTCCTTTTAAGTCTTTTTCATGTTATCTAATAAAATTATTCATGTTTTCTTAAATATTTTATAGTTTAAAGAAATATTCTTGTCCAATAACTCTAATATCAGGATCACTTATTGGTTCTTTATTTCACTTGGGGAGAGGGGAGATTGTCCTTTTGTCCTATCTCGGCATGTCTGGCAATTTGTATTGAATGCCAACCACTGAATATGGATAATTGTAGAGGGTCAGGATGATAATATTTTTTTTTTCTCCAGAAAGGGATTAAGAAGAAAAAATCCTGGAAAGCAGATATTGTGGGGATAGAGTGTTACAGATGGTTTCCTCTTCTAAAATAAGCCTTATTCCCAATATTTAACTTTTGAGTTTCCACCAATAGCCGAGGGCTATTATCAAGTTTCTTCCACCCTCTTGGTTTTGAATCTACACCTTTGTCTCCCAAATACTGCAAGATTCCTAAAATTTCTACTTAGCAATTTGCTACCTACCTAGTTCTGTCTGCTTGGTTAAATACTTCAAAGGAACAGGTTGGGCATTTTTCTCTACTCTAGGATCTTAGCTTATCACATCTGAGCTCTAACTTCCATATCTGGAGTCCAGTTAGGCTACTGCAAGCCCTAAGCTGCTGAATCTTGCTTGGCATTTCTTGTACTGAGAATCAGCAAATGCCCATCTTGGCCCTCTCAAATCCTGGTCTTTGGATCCTCTTTTAAGTCTTCAAATATTATTGTTTGTTTTCAGCTTTCAAAACCATTCTGAGTTGAAGAGTGAGTGTGGTAGAGACTTGTCAAGACCAGAAGCTGAAGCTTCTTACCTATAATCTAGATCACATCATCTCCCCTGATCTCAAGCACTTCACTGACTTAAAAAATAATCCTTTTACTTTCCTTGCTTTTGAGTCTTCCCCATTCTATATGCTCCTTCTCATAAATACTTTGGCAAGTCAAAACCTCTCCAGTTTTAAACATCTGCTTTTTTTTTTTAAATGCTCCAGTATCAGCAATACCCCTTGACTCTCCCCATTTCCTCCACTTCCATTTATTCCTCAGAAAAATCCATCTGGCTTCCAATCCCCTGACTCTATTGAATTGTCTCTAGTTAGTATTACCAGTTACCTATTTGATGCTAAATAACTTACTAGTGTTATGATTTATTTTTCTTGATTAGTAATCGGATTTTTTTTTTTAAAGAAAGCGAGCATGAGTGCATGCCGCAAGATGGGGAGGGGTTGGAGGAGAGGGGGAGAGAGAAGCCTCTCAAGCTGACTCCATGCCCAGCACAGAGCCCAACACAGGCTCAGCCTCACTACCCTGAGATCATGACCTGAGCCGAAGCCAAGAGTCGAACACTTAACTGACTGAACCATCCAAGTCTCCCAGCTGTCAGTTTTTAACAATAAGCTACTCTTTTATCTCAAAATATTGCTGTTCTCTGGATATTGCTTCCCCAGTAGTGTTCTCCAAATCTATGTTTTACTTCTCTGATAGCTCTTTCAGTTTTCTTTGTGAATTCTAACTAATCTTCCTATCTCATTGTTTTAAATCTGCTCTTACTTTCTGATACTTCATCCATATAAAATATAAAATAATGTGTTCTCTGTATCTTTCTCTCTCCCAACAAAGTTAATTATCATTCTGATATTTGTGATTCTTGATCTATTTTTCTTTACAGGTTTTCTATGTATGTATGTATGTATGTATCAAAATATTGAAAGCTTTACATGCTTTCAATTTCATATTGATGGCAGCATACTGTATATATTCTTCCTTTTTTTCCCTACTCAGTATAATTTGAGATTCATTAATCTTGCTAATTAATTTCACTATTATGTTATTAAAATTCCACACTTTATTAATTTTCTCATAGATGAACTTGGATTTTTAAAATCTTTTTTCCTTTTCAAACAATACTGATATAAATGTTCTTCTACATGTCATCTCATACACATACATAAACAGGTATACCCTTATTTTTAGGCATATACTTATAATACCGATTATTATATTATGTAATATAAATACTTTCAATTTTACAAAAGAATTCCAAAGTGAATTTTTAAATTAATGTACCAGCTTTCTCTTTTATCAGTATTATTGTCAGTGTTCCTGTTGTCCTTTTGTTCTACATCCTGACCAACATTTGGTGTTCTCTTTTAATCTTCACTTAATCCTCTTTAATCCATCATTGTTCTTCCCATGTCTTAAATGCTGGTATTTTTACTCATTACTTTTTAAAGCCACTCTGACATCATTCACAGGTGATGAAATCCTTTCCCATTGCTATACTTACCATGTATGTTTTTACGACTATCAATGCATACTTTCAGCTGAGACTTTCCTGCTCTAAGTTTTATACTCATTTCTAATTTTCTGATACCTTCACTTGGATATCTCACAAACAGTGGAATTTCATTTTGTCCAAAAGTGAAGTCATGTATCTTACTCACTCATAATTGCTCTTCTTCTTATAATAGCCATCTCAATAAATTATACCACCAGACATCAAGTCACCCCAACAATCTGAACATAATCTCTAATTTCTCTCGTTCATATTACATTCAGTTAATCACCAAGTCTTCTTTGTTTTATCTATAACTGTTTTAACTGGTTCTCTAATCCATTTACTTCTCTACCTCTCTGCTGAAAATAATCTGCTTTCAGACATAAATAACTCCCAGACATCAGTCATTTATGATAGTGCAGGGGGACATCCTGGTGGGGGATGTGCCCTAACCACATCTTAGTGGAAAAAAGTAGTATTTTATTACTCTCATAAACTGAAAAAATGGTGATAAAGTATAGAAAATTAGCTACATAAATAAACTTAAGTTGAGATATATTAATGTTATGATATTTAAAAAGTCACAATGGATTCATAAGGATGACAAAACTAAGTAAAGAACAATGCAGACTGTCTTGGTGTAACATGCATGGTACTGGCATTTTAATCAAAGCATCGAGCTACTCTTGCCTTGCCCTGGCTATCTTGTTTGCACTTGTTTGAATGCTTATACAGTTTTGCAAACTTAACTTTATGTGTTCCTTACTATCCTTTGATAGTTCAGTATTTTGGCTGTCTTTATTTTTTACTCCCAAAATATGACTGATTGCAATTTATTACAAAACAAAAAGTCTCTTTCCTTGAATCTTTCTGGCAAGCTCTCAGTAATTATGCTTTCCTAACAGCCTGAAACCACTGGTTATCTGTCTTCTTAGTGCTCTACTTCAGTTCTTTCATTCTCATTCTTATTCCATACTCTCCAAAGAAACATCTGAATACAATTTATCTTCCCACATATGTCTATTTTCAGGGATAAAAATGAACTAATCATACAAAAATATTTTTGTCTTCATATCAATGAATAATTTATAGTTGGATCTCACAATGCATTATTCATTGATTTTTGATTTATTGTATCCTGTTGATATATATAATTATATATGAATATATATACATATATACACGAATACACACAGTTATAAACACACATATGTACACATACACTGTTGAGAGTAAAATGGATTCTCTCACCACTCATGTACTCTTGTTGTATTACCTGTATTATTTAGACCGTATAATACTAGCTATTTCAACAAACAGATCCCCAAATTTTAGTGATTTAATCCAATTGAAGTTCATTTCATGGTTATGTAAACCCAGAGGGGTGAGCTTCTGTATAAACTTTTAAGATGCCACAGGCCAGTCTGAGATGTATTCATCTTCTGGCTGCCCAAGATGAATCTTGTATATAAGTTCCCTTGCTTATTAAACCTGCTACCTACCAAAAAGAAAACAAAAATTCAATAGGGTATGTTCTAATATCACCAAGGGCTCCAGTGACTTCCATCGGATCCACCACTGGATTCATTTGGAAGATAAAGGGTATGAGGGTGTAAATGATTGCATGTGAAGGTTTTGATTTTAATTTATTTTTTTAATGGGTCAAGAACAGAAATGACATATATCAATTCCACTGTAGTTAAATTGGCCAAAACTGCATGAGAAGTTGGCAAGTATTATCTGGTTTGTACCAAGGAAGAAAGGGGAATGAGCCCATCTCTGCCACAATAGAAAAGTAGTAGGCATTTGCTTCAATGTGGATGGAACTGGAGGGTATTATGCTGAGTGAAGTAAGCCAATTGGAGAAAGACAAACATTATATGGTCTAATTTATTCAGGGAATATAAAAAAAATAGTGAAAGGGGAAAGGAGAGAAAATGAGTGGGAAATATCAGTGAGGATGACAGAACAGGAGAGACTCCTAACTCTGGGAAACAAACAAGGGGTAGTGGAAGGTGGGCAGGGGGATGGGGTGACTGGGTGACAGGCACTGAGGGGCACACTTGATGGGATGAGCACTGGGTGTTATGCTATATGTTGGCAAATTGAACTCCAATAAAGAATTATACAAAAAAAAGAAAGAAAATCAGTAGGCAGGACTCTTAATTGTGTTAAATCATCCATCCCATCCGTCCTATATTCTTACATCATAATTTCCACTTAAAACTCAACATATATTTACATTACTCTGGATTTGTATTCTGTTTCCTGTGTTTTATATCACCTTATATTTTCTAGGCCTCAGAAATTACTTGCTAAATAATAAAGATTGTATTATGAAATGTATTATTTTCTATGAGTTGTTCAGAAAATATATTTATATGTAGATATTTGTATCTGTGTAGTGGTGTCTACCTAGAAAAGCAGAAGAGGATTAGTAATCCAAGCCTAAAAAAAAAAAAGGACTAGGAAAACACCATGGTAGAAGACCAAATTATTCTCCTTGATTTTGACAATGATCAGATTCACAGGATTTGCTATTTCACTTTCCTTTGTTGACTTTGTCTAACCCCTTCACCAATTTTAGCTCATCAAATGTTTACACAAATAGAAAAAAAAAACTTTGTTGGAATTTAAAGTAATCAAGATATAGCTTGGGGGGGTGATTGTTATTATAATAGCTACCTAGTCTAAATTTATTCTGAAAATAATATGTAGTTTCAGTAAATCATGAAACAAACTTCAGTGTGCTGTAAATAAATCTTTGATTGTTTTTAGTGTTTCATGAAGTTTTTTTCTCTCCCAAACTATTTTCTTAAAAAAATATGCCTTCCAAATTTCCCTTCATACTGTCACCAGAGTGATCTACCTGATATATAGATTTGATTATATTATTTCTCTTCAAAGAAACTTTTAGTGGCTCCATATGGTAACAAAATGATACGAAACCTCTATAATCCTGTCTCTTGATAGTCTATGCTTTACATGTCATAATCAATAGACTTGAATTACTTACAGTCAGAACAGACTATTATGTTGAATCTTCCTGCTATTGTTCATGCTGTTCTCTTTATTTAAAATTTCTTTTCCCCTTGACTGACTTCATAATTCCTACTGATCTTTCACAGCATAGGTGCCTCCTTCCCAAAGAAGCTTTGTCTTATCCTCCTCACGTAGGCTGAGTAATGTTTTCCTTTATTTATGTTCCCTGTGTGATGTCATCACTTTGTTTTGGAATTATTTTCTAAGGGTCTCCCTGTTTTCTAAACTATAAATTCTTAGAAAATAAGAAAGGAATCATTAATTTATCATATCTTATCTATAGTAATATTCCTAATACCTACAGAGTAAGTATTTAGTTAATGTTATTTATTGAATTGAACTGGATAGAAACAAAAAATCATAGGACATGAAAAAAAATCATAGGACATGGAAATACTGTTCAACATTACAAAGATTATTGAAATCTCTATTTATTACCTAAATAATGCAGAGATCCATATACCTATGACTTAAAAGACAACAATAGTCATAATTTGGATTCTGATTTCCAAAATCAACAGCAATTCTTTGGCAGAATAATTGTTGTATCAGGTCCCCCTGGGACAAACTTGCTTTGGTTTGAAAATATAATAGTTTAAATTCTCTCTAATCTGTTTTACAAATAACACTATGAGTTGACCCAGTCTTTTATATAAGAATATCAGAAAGTAAAATCAGATATCTATTGGGATCAAGACTCATTGCATAAAACAGACACAAAGGTGGGTGCCTAAAATCTCTTTGGAAAGATGCACATAATATTTATGTACACTTATGTACATCGTAATACAGTGGGAGATATATTTCTTTTGAAAGGTGTCAGGTTATCACTTGCCAATTGCTACTGTCTTAGCCAGGATCATCTAGGTTGTGTTGTGCTAACAAATTAACTCCTGGACATCAATGACTTTACTCACTAGGTTTATTTCTCATTCATACTAATTGTCCAATTCACATCAGCAGAGTGCTTGCTGTACACAGTCTCTCAGGTACCCAGGCTGATGGATATTCCACCAAGATGGATGTTCTTCTGCCTGCTGAGGCAAGAAGGATCATGCATAGGATTCTCACACTATTTTCATATTCTTTGACATCAAGTGGCATACATTACTTGCACTTACAGCCATTGGCCAGAACTGGTGAGATTGAGCTAGGGAATCTGGGGGAATATATGAAATAAATTGGGATTGTTACTAAAGCTGCCACATATATCAAATAAGATCTCTGGAGCAATAACCTGTATTTTAGAGGGTTTCTTTCAGCAGCAGATGCTGCTCACTGTATCCTGTTCTTGTACTATAAATAATCAATACACATCTATAAAGAGAATATTGAGAATAAAGGAAATTCTAGACTTGGGGGTCACAACAACTTTGTGAATAAAAATTTAATTCGTTAAAAAATGTTATTTAATAAGCTCCATGAAACATGAAAGGAGGAAGGATATAGGACCTAGGCAGACTGGTGTTCAAAAGTAGCATCTTTACATGACTTGAGACAAGTCCTTTCACTTCTTGAGGCCTCATCATCCTCGTTTGTAGAATGTGGTTACTTTTACTTATTTCTTAAAATTAAAGGGAGGAACATGATGTGCCTAGAATAACATTGTAGAAATGTAACAAATAGAAGTTACATGGACTATTCCCATCTTTACTCTTGTCCCCTTCTGCTCAACAGTATCAGCAACCAAAACGTGAAGGTGTCTTTCAGTGAGCACACAGGTAAGGGGAAAGACAGGCAATGTACAGTGCCCAGCTGAATATATTGCAATGCAATGAGTACCCTAGTAGAGGTAGCCACTTTTAGAATCCAGAGTTAAGAATCATTCACTGGGAGAGAGTGAGCACTATGTAGATAAAGGGAAAGTCAGGAACATTTCAATGATGAATAAATATAAGTAAAATAACTAGACACAGAAAATAGGTATAGTAATTTATAACACATGAAAATGCTATAATATTAAATATGATGAAGTATGTAAAGTACCCAGAAGAGTGCTTGGCATAATGCTAGCAAGCATTATATGATTATTATTAATATTCTTTAAAATGTAAGGTTTTTACTATATAATCTTTGCAAAAAATCTCCATTATTATTACTATTATTATTTTATTTTTACTTTTTAATTTTTTGAGTCAGTCTGCTTTAGGCTCTAGACTTTGATTGGCACACAACATTGATTGGCATATGACATTGATATTCAGACTTTGTAAAAAAACTACATAAATCTTTCTTCCAAGAAAAAATTATAGAGAAACTCAATATATAAGACTGATAACTACATACCTGCTTAAGTCAAAGTGGCCATGAGAGAGAAGGAGTCCTGTTAATTGGCCTTTGCATATCTTGCTGGCTTGAGGCAACTCTGTAGGATGGTTAAGACCTCCACATTTTGAAAACAGCTCGATCAAAGATTCAGATTTATTACTGTAGAGGAGATATCCTTTTAATGAAGTAAGAGTCATTGGAATACATAATTTCATTTCGTCCTAAAATTCAAAGCAGACATTCTTTTTTTTTTGTAATAATAAATTTATTTTGTATTGGTGTTCAATTTGCCAACATACAGAATAACACCCAGTGCTCATCCCGTCAAGTGCCCCCCTCAGTGCCCGCCACTCAGTCACCCCCACCCCCTGCCCTCCTCCCCTTCCACCACCCCTAGTTCGTTTCCCAGAGTTAGTAGTCTTCCATGTTCTGTCTCCCTTTCTGATATTTCCATTCTTAATCATTTGTTTTCATCATATAGTTGGACCTAGTTTACAAATTTCTTTTTTTGTTATTTTTAATATATTTTAAAAATAGTTTTGCTTCCTTTTTTCCTAATAACTAAGTTTTCTTTGGTGAATTATATAGGTACTACACAAAGTTTCCTGGTATGAGTTTTATAATTATTTATATTGCCTAATTAGAAATTGATATCTTTGTCCTAAGAACTCTTACCTTTTTAGACAATGAGAATTCAGACAGTGTCTCTTCAGATAATAGCTTTCTCTGTCACAAATATTTTCTTCATTTTTCCTTATAAAGCTCAATTCAAATTGTGTTGGATCATCTACTACCTTTCAAGTTTTCTTAACCTCTCATGTTTTTCATTTCTATCTCTTTTACTGTATTCACATAATTTTCTCTCTTTCTCTTCTTCTTCTTCTTCTTCTTCTTCTTCTTCTTCTTCTTCTTCTTCTTCTTCTTCTTCTTCTTCAGGAGAGAGAGAAAGAGAGGCAGGGGATGGGTAGAGGGAGAAGAAGGAAGGGAAGAGAATCCCAAGCAGGCTCCACACCCAGTACAGAGCCTGACCGGGTTTGATCTCACAACCTAGAGATCATACACTACCTGAGCTGAAATCAAGAGTCAGATGCTCAACTGACTGAGCCACCCAGGTGCCCCCTTTTTCTCTCTCTCTCTTTTTTATAATTGTAACTTTGTAATCCTTTTTATAATTTTCTAATGTTATCTTTTACTCTATTATTAAATCATTGGCTCTGTTTAATCTGCCATGAGTTTTACTTTGATGATTATATTTTATGTCTAGAAATTCAGTGTTTCTCTATGTAAAAACTGTTCACACTTATTTTATAGAATCCTGCCCTTTTGACATGGTTTCTAGTTCCCCGGAATATACTGTCAACATTTTTTGGGGGGAGGGGCAAAGGGAGAGGAGAGAGAGAATCCCAAGCAGGCTCCAAGCCCAGTTCAGAGCCTGGCAGGGCTTGATCTCAACCCTGAGATCGTCAAGAGTCCAATGCTTAACCAATTGAGTCACCCAGGCACCCCATGCCTATCTACATTTTAAGCATATTGTATAATAATCATTTTCTTTTTTTAAAAATAATAAATTTATTTTTTATTGGTGTTCAATTTGCCAACATACAGAATAACACCCAGTGGTCATCCCATCAAGTGCCCCCCTCAGTGCCCACCACCCAGTCACCCACACCCCCCGCCCTCCTCCCCTTCCACCAACCCTAGTTTGTTTCCCAGAGTTAGGAGTTTTTATGTTCTGTCTCCCTTTCTGATATTCCCCACTCATTTCTTCTCCCTTCCCCTCTATTCCCTTTCACTATTATTTATGTTCCCCAAATGAATGAGACCATATAATGTTTGTCCTTCTCCGACTGACTTATTTCACTCAGCATAATACCCTCCAGTTCCATCCATGTTGAAGCAAATGGCGGGTATTTGTCATTTCTAATGGCTGAGTAATATTCCATTGTATACATAGACCCCATCTTCTTTATCCATTCATCTTTCGATGGATACCGAGGATCCTTCCACAGTTTGGCTATTAATAGTCACTTTCAGATTATTCAGCTAGTTTCAATTTTTGTGCTATTTTTATTTATGAGTAGACTTTTAAAATACTTTGTTTCCTCGTGTGCTCTATATTAGTTTGTGTGTATGTGTGTGTGTGTGTGTGCGCGTGTGCATATGTGTGTGTGGGCTTGTGCACATTTCTGTTCAGGTTTTTTACTTATTTATTTTTAAATTCTGTATGGTTTCCGTATATCCTGAATTATCAAAGCATTTGAATACAGTGTTTTTTGTTTAGTTTCTCTTTAGAGATCCCATGAATTTCAATGGCTCTACTAAATTTTGTATATATCTTATTTTGTGGTTCTTGTACCATGCAGGTATTATAAATTAGGATTCCATACTCACATACATGAAACATGCTGTTTTTATATTTATTTACCCACCCAAAGCCCAGAAAGAAGAAATACTTCTGTAACTTTTCTTTGCTGGGATATTGAATGAAATTTTTTTAGATCATGAAGATTGGTAGTATCGTGGGGGCTCAAGGCTTAAGCAACTGATGAAGTTGTAGTTTCCTAACTTTTATTTATAGTTATATCCTTAGAATTTCTTCCTGGTCTAAACACCTCATGGATACCTGCTTTATCAACCCTGCCCATCATTTTGGTTTTATTTCTTTGTTTCAAGTACTTAGGGGATTGATTTGTCATTCTTTTGTCTGACTTGGTTGTACATTTTAAATACATCATCAAGCATCTTTTGTGTGTTGGGTGTATTTGTAGTTAAACTGTCTGAGTACAGTCTGCCATGTTGCCTGAGTCTAGTAATTTGTTTTAGAGAAGTGATAATTCAGTTATGAGCATTAATGAGTAAACCAAAATATGCTTGTTTTAAGTGGTTTAATATTTATATATTATACAGTATAAAGACTCTTCAACATTCTTGAGTTGACATGTTATCCTAATATCTTGTATGAAGATCCAAACCTGCTAGGTAGGACATTTGACATTATTGCTCTGAAATTTGGAGAGCAGTTACACTTACAGAATGAAAAGTAAGATCCTTCTAAATGTGTCTGTAATTGAATTATTTCCCATTCTCACCCACTAGACTTTCAGCTATTGTTATAAAATAGGTTTTGAGTTTTAGAATCTTTTCAGCAAACTTGCTACAGGGACAAACTGATCTTTCATGAGTCTGCGTACATGCCTAGTTTGAGGGTCACTATCTCCAAAGGAAAAAATGTATGAGGTGTGACAGAATGATTATCTTGATTTTTAATAAGTACACAGTTCTATATATATATCCCAAGTGAATTTTTCTAACATTTTGAATAATTTATTTTGAATCTTTGGCCTCTATTTTCTGATGTAGACACTTTAGCTACTGTCATGCCCCCGCTCCCCTCTTCACAGTATTCTTTGAAGCATCTAGAAGATTTTGAACATTCATCATGAGGATTTGGCAAATTCTATACGTGCCGCCCCCCTCCCACGCTAAGCAATTAATCTTCTCTTAACCTCCTAAGTAATGGACCCTACAGGCTCATTTTCTTTCATTTTTCCATTATCCTCCTTCAGATCTCATCATGCCCCAACATAGCAGATGTCCTTTCCTTGCTGTGCATGGACTGTGTACTTGTACCCCTTCTACTGATCATGGAATATACTTGCTATGCAGGTTTCTATTGTCGACTACTGCATTCAATTTTTTGGATTGCCTATATATATATTGTAAAGTAGGGAAAGTGCTTATTTTTTTTATTATACTCAAAAATGTAATAGCAGATTAGAGCATCTTATTCTCCAGTGTCTTAGAACCATCATAGGAAAGCACTGTTAAATTTTTATTTGTAGTTTTCCCTACCTCTGTATGATTGAGACACCTATCAGTTGGGGGTTAGGTCAAAAGAAATAAAATTTCCTTAGCCTTTCTTTCAGGGAAACTCCTGCAGTTCAGTTCTGTCCTATAGCTTGGGCATGCGTGGTAGTGACCACACAGAGACTCCAGGTGTGACCTCTGTCATTTATTAAACAAACAAACAAACAAACAAACATGTTTATTGAGGTGTGAACTCTACTTGATGACTTACTGGAACAAATATGGCATCAAAAGAAAAAAATAATTAACTTTACAATGAAGAAAACTGGTAGGCATTACTTCAATAAAAGGATCAATTTTAACGTCTTCAGTAATGTTCATACAAGATTCTCCAATATAATATGATAAAGAGGGGACTTCATGTATACTTCCAAGGCAATAAACCCAATATAGTCGTGAGAAAGCATTTAAAAAAAAACCCTCAAATTGAACATCACTTTAGGAAATAACTGATTGGTTCTCTGAGGAGAATCAAGGTCATGAAAAACACAGAAAGATGAATAATCTGTCGCAAACTAAGGAGATGTGACAACTGCTATGACATGACAGGACAGAACAGAACACTCTAATATCCTAGTTCAGACCCTGAACAGAAAAATAGCTTTAGTGAGAAAACTGGTAAAATCTAAATAAAATATTTTGCTTATATGTTAGTATTATACCTGCATTATGAATTTCTTAGTTTCAATAAATGTACAAGGGTTTTGGATGATGTAAAAATTAGGGGAAGCTTGATGAAGGTTGCTAATACATTATATTGTCTTTAAAACTTTCCTGTAAAAAAAAATAAAACTTTCCTGTAAACCTAAAATTATTTCACATAGGCAAATTTTAAAAAAAGAACACTACCTTTTATAATTAAAAAAAAGAAACGTCATGTGACTACACCCTCACGAGACTGTCCTAGACCTGCTTTGAAGAACTAGACATTGTTTTTTTTAGGGAAGAAGTGATGCACTCGATTTCTAAGGATAATCTGTTTTGTTCTGGACAGTTTCTCCTGAAGGGAATGACCCGTGGTTAAGTCAACCATCAAGAGTCATCACATGCTGAATCTTATCACATGCCTACTGTCTCAATCAGAGTTGGAACTTAAGGATCCAGTGACATATTTGGGTGGAGAAATTTTCTGAGGAGATAAGCATAGATAACCTGATTTGTGACTTTGCAAGCTTTTAAATTCTAAATCAGATATTCACTTGAGGCTGGTTGTCTTGAATTATCTAATTCTAGATTTGAAACTGTCAGTCCTTTTATAAAACAGAATAGTTCAATGGTGAATATTAAATTGAAAATATGAGAAAAAGTTGTCTCAAAGGGCAGAACACATTGATAAATTCTTGTGACACATTCTGTAGCCCATTGCAGTACCAACAGGGCAGGCTGTCAAGCTTTTATACAAAATCTGATACCACCAGCCAATAGCAACAAAACTGATTTTCAGCTTGTCCTGTCTTGGCTGTTAAAAATGGAAGAATTGTGTTGATATAGCATTTTCTGCCTTCTGTTCCGTCCAAGAGCTGGGACATCTTCAAAGAAATAGATGTGTGTATATTGAGGTATTTCATTCCACTTCCTTGAAATAAAATTGGACTGTTTTTTTCACTCTAGAGGTTTACTTACTGACAGATTAAATACCATATCCCTTTGACTTTGTTTTCCTTTAAAATCAATCATTCTGTGTTTGGTCTCCTTTCTAAATTGCAGAAACACATTAATGCTGCAATTATCTATATTAGTAACTGAATGACTCTGATGGCAAACCTTAGAGACATATTGATTTCCCAACCTTTCTAAATAAATACCCCTTCACCAATATCAAGGAAATAGCTTCCTTTGGCCCTTGACATTTCATAATATTTATTTCATAAAACCATAAGAGTGGTTTCTTAGCAAAGAATTGAGGAAGACCACACGGGTATTCACTGATCCCAGGCTTCCCTTGCTAAAATATTTTTTTCCTTTGTTATCCTTATATTCCTTCAATTTTCCCAGATTTTACAAACCTCACACTCTGTACCCTGTCATGTTAGACCCATCAAGATATTCTTTTCTTCCCTGCTTCCATCTCTCCACTTAGAGCTTGCGTACTTAGGCAAAAGATGGAACTTTGACACTAATCTGTAAATATATGCCTACATATATGCCTAATATATATATATATATATATATATACATATATATTACATATATGCCACACACACACATACACACACACATATATGTTAAATGAGGGTCCTTTTAAGATTAAATTGGGGGATTAAGTGGGGGCAAATGGGATGTTAGGGCAAGAGGCATGAAGCAACATTGTCTAGGAGAATTGAATATACGATCAGCCTACTGATAAAACTTAATGTGATACTTTCCTCTAAAGGAAAAGAAGGCTTAGTAGGGAAAAATATTAAATAAAACAAATAATTTCTAATCATTGAATTTCAAATAGCAAGCATCATGTATAGGATTTTGTTAACTAAGGGAGATCTTTCCTGAACTTCTAAAACTTCTAAAACTTCTGTCTCCCATTTCCAGCCCTCCATCATTTGAGAAATACCACTAATATAGTTAGTAATAGATACAATAAAAGTGTTTGCATATGCATAATGCTCCAAAGTTTTTAACTAGTATAATAGCTATTATCATGCTTTTATTACATAGGAACTCTATGCACTTGTACAGATTTACATTGCTCCTTTTATAGATGAGAACATTGAATCAAAACTGCAGCCTAGATAGCCATTCATTTCTTCTTTCAGTCATTTCAAAAAAACCAAAACAAATATACCGTGTCCTTCGATTCTATGTGTCAGACTGTGCTAGATATGAAGATGAAGATAATATAATCTCTTCTTTCAAGCTGCTTATTGTCTAATGGGACGAGAGAAACAGGTATTATGGACATGATTTACTTTTTATATCCAGTACATTTTGTATTAAAGCTTAACAACCTATTTCCACTTTAAGTCTACTTATGACAGCTGCTATATTTTTCAATGACTTCATATAAAGTTTTTGGAACTATTTGACACAGCTTTTTTTGTTGTTGTTAATTCTTTTTTGTTGTTCCCTGAGAAATTGGACAAGAGCTCCTTTCTATGGAGCAGAAAAATAAAGGAAGTGAGTTTCTGAATGCATTCCTTTCTAGAAAAAATGACATGACAACAGCGATTGGAAACTAGTGGACAGGTGAACTAGGTATTGATATGATGTCATAGGAGTATGTATTCCTCATCAGAAAAGACTAAAGGCACAAGATGAATACAAGTTGCAACCACAGAAACCTGTGGATCAATACAAGATAAGTTAAATCAGGTCATAAAGAACAAAAAGTAGGTGGTTCAGAAGTGGGCAAAAGTATTTTCAAATAATTTCAGAAAAAAGTTTTCACTTTTTTTTTTTAATGGTAGTCAGTGAGTTAGCTTGGCTTAAGGACTTTTACAACTACTTAATAGCGACAAACCACACAGGGAAATATAATAAATAATCTTGGTCTTTTGTACAAAGTAAAAACCGTTGGGTCAGTATCATAGGCATCACTTAGGAGCTTGTTAGGGATGTAGAATCTCAGGACTGACCCGCAAACTCTTGAGTCAGAATCTTCAATTTAACAAGATGTGCAGGTAATTCCTACACACATCAAACTTTGAGAAACACTTCTGTGATTGGATCATTTATACTATACATCCTCAGAACACATTTCAAAAATTGCAGGTTTTCACAAGAGCTTTGCAGTAGATCCAGCTTAGGTCTATGTAGCGCAGTTGTTTGAATAGGAAGATGGTTGAATTTCCAGACAAAACAGAGGAAACTGTGCTTACTTTGTCTTACTTTTTCTCTGAGCACAAGGGATAATTGCCATTGTTCTGTTTTGATAGGGACCATGTAGGTCTGATCTCTGTTTTACCTAATTTGGCTCGCAGTCATTTTTCCAAATGTTCACTCCCAGGAAGGCAGCTGATGAGATGATTTATTGTTCTAGTATGAAGGGGATTCCATCTGTTTTCCTCATTATCTTGCAGAATTACCATGGACAACATATAAACAAGGCCATGCTTTGGCAGTGCCATACCCTAAAACTTTAAATAAAGGGGACTGTGGTGGTAGAATTTCATTCTGTTTCTGTTTTAGTTTTGTTGTTGTTTGAGTGTAAAGGATATTCTTTTAGTAACTTGACTGGTGCCAGTACTTAAGAAAATTACTTTAGAGGAAGGGAAATAAGGTTGATGACTCATTAGGTCCCCACAATGTCATTATTCTCCAAATCTAAGATAGGGTAAAGGGTAATATTATGAAATTAGACAGTCTGGAATTTGCTTCTCTGTTTTCATCCTATGACCTGAATGACTTTAAACAAGTTACTTCACTTCAAATTTCCATTTTCTCATCTATAGATGGAGATAATTATACTTACCTCAAAGGAGAGGCATGAGATATAATAAGATGATATATATAAAGTACCATGCATAATGCCCAACCCCTTTTTAGCCCTTTATAAATGTTAGAACTTCTCATTTATTGACATCCCATTTCTCTAAACTGATAAAAGTATGGAAGAAAAGCCATTTGAGCTGTTTATTTTCTTATTATATCCTCTTGGAAAGCACAAACATCTAGGGAAAAGAAATTGCATAAATGGAATGAATATTACATTTTAAACACGATGATATCATATATTCAAACAACAGCACTAAAATCTTATTAAGTTGGGAGCCCATTATAGTACTATCCTTAAGTTCTGTGCTATGAAAATACCTAATATACTATCTTATGAGGTCTCAGACACATTTGCAAAGTACACAACATTTATTTCCCATGCATCATCTACTTTGAGCCTTCTCTTTGCCATGTGGGCCCCACAGACAGTGACCCTTTCTCCAGTGGTGCGTCCATCCCCTGCTACCCTGCCATATACACATATCATGCTCTTGAATTTATTTTTTCCCATTATCTTCCCTTATACAAATTACATATCTTATGCTCCCCTTACATAATAGTATTTTCATTTGTAAGATAATAAGTAATAAAATAATTCCTATTAATGTAGTAAAGAATATCTTTGCCTCTATCTTATTATGTATTATGTATGAATTCTAGCAGAGATTTCTGGAAGTGCTATTTCAGCCCCCAAAATGACTTGAATTCTGTCCATATTAGGTACAGTGACAAGAGATTGGGTGAAAAACTGTCAAAGGAGGGGCTAGCTAGAAGCTTCCCTTTGATCACAAGCTGTTAATATGTGAGACTGCCTGTGTGACTTAATATTTAGTGATGCAATATTTAAATACTTTTGCATCCATAATAATTTCTCCATAAGACAAATATCCACAGTACTCTTGGATGTGTACTTTCATCAAGATCTTTCTCCATGAAAAATACCATTCTTAAATGGTTATATAGAGAGAATCATATTGTTTAGTCTTATTTTTAAAGAAATTTGTGAAGGCGAGATAATATGGTACATTATAGCAGAGATAATGATTAGAATATACCTATGAGTTTTGTTCACAATTAAAGATTGTCAACTAAACTAAAAAGGAATTGAATCTTAGAAGGACTCAAACAATATCTGCCAAAAGTGAATAGATACATAGTACATAGTGAATATGTACATAGTATGTATGTATCTATTTTTTCCTACCTAATATGTACTAAAAGATGGTTTTTGCAGCCAGTGGAGTGGCAGTGTAGGTTTTATTCCATAAAAAGCAGCATTATATTCTCATTATTAGCCTGTTCATTCTAATATTGATTGACAGAAAAAAATAGTCTTCCTCAACTGTGGAGTAAGCTGTTAGTGCCATTGGTTTTTGAACTGCTTTGGGATGAGAAGTCCCTTTGACTATTTATGGAATTTGGACAAAACCAATAATATAGAGAGGCAGCCACAATAATAACTCAATTCTGATTATGTGAAAAATTGAGAGTTCTGAGTTAATAATGTTCACTAAGTAGTGCCCTTAAATCTTCTTAAAGAAATATTCCTGTTGAAACCACTACAAGGATCAGTTTATCATCTGTATCTCTATAAGTCTAGAATCTGTTGTTTGAACAAGTGATTCAAGTTCCCCAAGGACATCATTCTTCCTATATTATTCACCAATATACTATATACCAACTCACTCATTATTTACAGAACAGCACTACTCCCTGGATCTTTCTAAACATTGCCAATTTGCTAGTAGTTCAGGCACCAAATCTTTGCATTTAACATTTTGTTCCCTCAGAATTGTCAAGATTATATATTCAAATAGAATGCATTTGCTAATGCATTTCCACTTACCATACTCTTCATTAGAATCCCCATTAATGAGATGGACCCCTTAGTTGACATTTCAAATATGAATGTTACTGATTTCATACTGAAATAAATAATTTTCAGTGGAAAACTCAAATAGTATTGTTTTCCCCAACACACATGAAAATTATATCAGTTCTCTGCTTCTCAATGACTATGATTAAGTAAACTCAAGGGAGAAACAAGAAAACCCTGCTGTGAGATTTAAATTTCTGGCCAGAGGTCTTGGACAGTAAGCTAAAACCAAACTAAAAAGAAATGCAGTATATTGGATTGTGCAGTAACTTAGGCAGGCTTATATTGAAGAATTCCTGAATATGACAGAATTGCTATCCTGAATTTCTTCCTTGCCCCACACAAATCCCTATTCCAATCATAGCTTGAGTTAAGGTCATTAGAAATATTGAGAGATTGGGATACTACATAATCTCCAATGACACCATATATAATAGACTATCAACTCAAAAGAATGATCAAGAGGCCTTAATGCATATTTATGGTTTTAATTATAGTTCAACTACTCATTAACCAAACAAATGTTTGTTGACCATCTTCTGGAATATAAAAATGAATGAGAATCAGTCGCTCCCTTTCAGGATCTCACAGTCCACTGGGAAAAGTAAGTAGGTAATCATGTGATTACAAGAGAGTGAGAAAGTTGATGGTAAATATTACAAAAAACAAATGGAGAGTGGAATTTATGCAAAACATTCACTTGGGCATGAACAAGGAGATATACAAATTGATATGATTTTCTGAGATAGCAGCTTGCATTTTTATCTCTTCATTTGTTCAGTAAACAGAGAGAGATAGTGTACAGACATAAGACAATTTGACTTTAATTAGGAAGATGGCTTTGCCATCTATAGCTATACAAATTTGGTTAAACCCATTGCTTTTGGAAATTTTATTTTGCCATTCACAAAATACATAGATTAATACTAATTCAAAATATCAGTTTTTATAAATAATGTGAAATAATCATAAATATCTCGTACATAGAAATAATAATTTACAATGACAACAATAGCAACAATACCACTACTACTATTAGTGACAAACCTTTATTCAGAGTTTGAGATATGCCAGGCACCAAGCTAAATACTTCATATGCAAGATTTTTAGTCTATACAAACATGCTATAAGAAGATGCTATTATTTTCTCTATTGCTTATCAAAATTATTTTGTCTAAAGTGAGCTAGAATAACAATAACAGCCAACGTGTATTGAGTACTTACTAATTGGCTGGCATTGTTTTAAAACATAGATATTTTAATTTATTTATGCTTCCTTTGAAATAGAGTCTGTTATTTTTCTCATTTTGCAAATATCATGAGCTGAACTATGTTCCCCCCAAAAGTCATGTTCAGGATCTAAAACCCTGTATCTTAGAATGTGACTGTATTTGGAGATAGGGCCTTTTAAGAGTGATTAAGTTAAAATGAAGTCCTTAGAATGATCCCTAATCTAATTTGACTGATGTCCTTATAAGCAGAGGAAATTTGGACACAGAGGCACCAGGAGTGTAGAGTGTATGCACGCAAAGAAGAGCCCATTGAAGATGGAATTGAAATGAAGCCATCTTCAAGCCAAGGAAAGAGGCTTCAGAAGATACCAAATCTGATGAAAACTGTGATCTTGGTCTTCTAGTCTCCAGAACTCTGAGAAAGTAAATTTCCATTGTTGAAACCACCCAGGCTGTGGTATTTTATTACTGCAGCCCTAGCAAACCATTACAACAGGTGATTACAATGGCACAGAGAGGTTGCATACGCATAGCTACACAGTTCCTACAGAAAGCAGCTAGGACTCAAACCCTAGCAGTCTTTTTTTTTTTTTTTTTTTTTTTAAGATTTTATTTATTCATGAGAGAGAGGGGGAGGGAGAGAGAGGCAGAGACATAGGCAGAGGGAGCCTGATGTGGGACTCCATCCCGGGTCTCCACGATCAGGCCCTGGCCTGAAGGTGGCGCTAAACCGCTGAGCCACCCGGGCTGCCCCAAACCCTAGCAGTCTTATGCCAGAATCCATACCCTTTATCTATTGACAGAAAGCTTCTCATGACACGTGGAAATTGAAGTAGTGAGTGGGTAAGTCATGTCCCCTAAATTGTACATCTGTGCAATGTTAGAGCCAGGATTCATATCTAGGTCTGATTTCCTCCTAGTTAACTTAAAACAATTTTCATGATTCCTTAGATAGCCAGTTTAGCTAAAAGCCGCATTTCACTTAGTTTCAAAATTCCTGTACAAGAGGGTTGAGGAAATGCCAGCTTTGACACATGTATACAGGCTACTAAGTTAATTTTCATGGATGAAAGATGGCAAAACTTTGCAAAGGAGCTCCGTAGTTACTTAAAGCATTAGTGTTTTATTCTACATCAACTGCTAACGGCCCCTGGTAAGCCATACATCATACCATTCTTCGTAATATCAATTTAAACGCAAATCTTGTTTGTTGTGCGGATGTTGAAAGCCTTTTACTGCCTTCAATAGCTACCAGAAGAACCATTACAATAGATGTCCTAAATTATAAAGGGTTTCTCAGGAGGCTGACTCTTTACACATTTTAGTTAGTGACAGAAGGGTTGGAAGCATCCCTCTGGATTGATTTTCACTTATATAATGACTTAAGTCAGAGCTGCTGCTTTTCTGGCTTTAAGATCTCTGACCTCATTCTAGACCACATATGGGAAAAGTTCCACACATTCTAAGTGTTAGGAAAAAAGAAACCTGTAGATGCCAAGCTAGATCCTCCACTTCAATTTTTTTTTTCACAATGGCATACAATAAGCTTTTCATGTTTAAATGTATTCCGTTTAACACAATGAATAATACTGAACATTACTAAATCGGCAACAACAGTCTTCTATGGAGGAATCAGATCATATTACTTAACATAAATGCTACCAAGATGAAACATTTTGACAAAGTACCATATTATAGGCCTTTAATAGTTTGCTTTATAGCTCATCTAACATTTGAACATTTTAGCTTACACGGAGCAGCTTTAAAATGAACATACTTAAAGCTATTTTAAAATTGAGCAAGGTCTAAATAAATAAAAATTAAAAATAAATGAATAAGAATTAAAAAAAAAAAAAGGGATCCCTGGGGAGCGCAGCGGTTTGGCGCCTGCCTTTGGCCCAGGGCACGATCCTGGAGACCCGGGATCGAATCCCACGTCGGGCTCCCAGTGCATGGAGCCTGCTTCTCCCTCTGCCTGTGTCTCTGCCTCTCTCTCTCTCTCTCTCTCTCTCTCTCTCATAAATAAATAAAAAATTTAAAAAATTGAGCAAGGTGAACAAAAATGTTTACTTATTCTTTTATATCATATCTTTCTTAAGTATGTTTTTGGATTGTCATTTATTTAATATTAATAGCACTTAATACAAGTTCTTGTATATTAACTGTACCTAATGCTGTGCTAAGCAGTAATTAAATATTTCATGTAATTCTCATAGCAGTCCTTTGTGTTAGAGAATATTACTTCAGTTTTAAAGATGAGGAAAACACTATATTTACAGAATTTATATATGGAAGAGGCAGGGCTGGTACACAATCTGATTCCAGAGGATAATACTTAATTTGCAATTATTGAAAGGACATTTATATCCATCCACTTATTTATCTATCCATTTGTCCATTTATATATTAAAATATATAATAATCATTATAAATGATAAATAATAATGATAATTATTATAATAATAATGATAATGATAAATAATCATTTATTGAGTGCCAAGTGTGTGCTAGGCACCATGTTAAGAACAGATCGGAGGAGATAAATAAACATGGTTATTGCCTTAGAGGAGAATACCAACTGCAGAGGAGAGATGTGAAATGACTCTTGTAGTATATGTCATGTTATGCTACTATGCTTATTTATTTATAATTATTTCCAACAGTATGTTCTACAGGATATTCATTTCATAATATACACAAAAGGAGTCGGAAACTGGTTATGATATCCCCTTCTTGGGGGACTCAGTACTTCAGAGTTGTCTATTATAGGCTCTCATAAAGAATAAAACTACTTAGAGGATTTCCTGACTTGTCCTGGGGACCCCTGGGTTTCCTATAAATTCCATTATATTCTAGGGAACTTATTTCTTGTGGAACAACTAAAAACACAAACACAAACAAAACAAAACAAAAAACTTGGTCTAGGAGGATCTGTTGTTACATAATATTAACACTGGTATCTATTGCCAAGATATAGTCTGGACCAAAATTGTTTATCATCAGCCTGAAGGACATTATGTACTTCCTACATTTTAAATTTGTAATCTCTGAGATTGCTTCAGAGCTGAGATATTTTAGTTGAAATAAAATTACGCTGGCCAGTTTTGAGCCTATGAATTGGATTCACCTGTTCCCTGGTGTCTCCCTGTCATCTCTCCCTCCACTCTACTCTCTCCCCCATTTGGCCAGCTTCTGTCTCTAGGCCAGGAGGAGGCAAGGAAAACAAAGAGGAGGAAAAATACAGTTTTGTTTCATTTCACTAATTCTGAGCTATTCTATATAAATATTTGAAAGGGAGGATTAAGTCCCTATTACCTAAAATGCAATTAGATTATTTGTGAAATAGTTGTATCATAATTTTTCAGCTTTAACTAGAGAGTGACTCGCACTGTGTTTCATAGAGATATTTAAAAAAAAAAACTTTACGAACCAATGCAATGATTAAGAGATTAGGAAATCTTATGCAAAGGCTGGACAGAGTCTGGTCTAGGAAGCTCCCAATAGAGCCAGGGATTTAGTATTATAGAAAGTTTGCAGTGCGTGTAATGATTCCAAAAAACAGAGTCAAAGGACTTAGGAGTCTGTGGTTTTCAGAATCAAGGTATTGACACTATATTTACATTTTATTAGCTATTACTACATGCCAAGTAATATAGTAAATGTAGATTTTTACAAATTGAATCCTTCTCAAATCTTACTTCTATGAAATAGAATCCTGTTTTTACAGGTAAGGAAGGTAAAGTTTTGTGATATTGTCAGATTAACAAAGGGTTTTAAATTAAGTATTTATTTATAAGTATGTCTCTGTTTCTCTGCTGGGTGAGTTATAAAAGTAAACATAATAACAATCCTGCTATAATGACTCTTAAATCCACTTGAGAAAGTGGACCCATAAACATAATTTTAAAACAATGTGCTGAGAAGACTACGTTTAGGAACAAGCATATCAACTAGTTACTAGTTACATGAGGGCTTCACACAGCTTCTTCAGACTTAATTGCTTCTTTCCATTAAAAACCCTATCTACTCTATTCCTGCCTACCTACCTGCTTATGGAAGTAGAGCAATACTCCTCTTTTCTATGCTGAAATGTTATAAAAGAGAGAAGAGGAGGGCAATTTATAACAAAAAAAATCCAATAAAAATGCACAAAAGGAACTATAAGTCAAAACTTCCATTTCCTGTAAATACTTAGGGAAGAGTGTTTGTGTGTGTGGAAGATAACCTTAGAGAGAATCATGCTCTAATTTGGTTACTTAAAAGAAAAGTGACAACTCCATGTTAGTCATTGAAAAAGAATCAAAGATGTATCGGAGGTTAATTCAGTCACCTGGGAAGAAACCTCGAAATATTTATTTTTGGCCATCACTAGAGCACTATATTGTTTGAAAACTGCCTCCACCCACAAGTGTACAGCTTAAGAGGGGGATTGAAGCTTCTGTTTGCTACTAATGTGGTGATTTCCCAGTTTCCCAACATGATGATTTCAAAGATAGTTCTTGCTCAGGTGCAGTTTGCACTTTCTGCTGAACTACAGACAGGCCTCCTTTTGAGCACTGCCCCACCTTGGTGTTATAAGCAAGAGGCCTCTGGTAGCAGCTTCCATATGAGCTCTGCACCAGGAACTTTCTAAATGTTACTTTACTGACCTTTGCTCCTGAAACTCCAAAAGGTATATAAGCCTATAATTCCTTGAAATAAACCTTCTACTATTCTAGGCACTGAGAGGACTGTCCTTTACCTGGTCAGACCACGGCCTACCTACATTATAAGTGATAGGTAAGATGCTCCTGGGCTAAGTTAATATGTGGGGGAAATAAGGAAGACTTCAGGGAGAAGGTGATAAGAGACTGGAGTCAGAAAAATCAACTAGGCAATAATCAAATAGAAAAATCACGTAGGGGTTTTGTGGGGGCTGGTATCGTCACATGGCAGAGAGCAGAGAGGAGAAGCAAGCTTTCTCATGACCCTTCACAGGCATTAATCCTACTCATTAGTGCTCCACCGTCCTGACGTCATCTAATCATAATTATCTTCCAAAGGCTCCATTCCCTAATACCATTTCATTGGTGGGTAGAGATTCCACATGAATTTTGGGGGAGACCAAAGCATTCAGTCTAGAACACCTATCAATGTTTCAGTGACTAAAATAAAACACAACTAAAAGAAACAATCACAAATCCATTGCAACTAGCTACACTCAGATGATTTTCATAACTTTTAAAGAGTGAGAGTGTATTGATGATTATTAAAGCTTCACTTTAAAATAATAGAAAGAGAACAAGAAAAAAGTTATGTGGTTTGAAATGATAATGGGCAATGCATTCATAGTATGTGGCCAACTTAGATTTTGATGGATCTACATAAGATATATCAGAATATTAATACTGAGAAATAATAATAATAGCTAATCTTTATCTCATTTAGTCCTTAAATAACCTCCGAGACTTATGACCCACTTTGGTTAAACAACTTTTGATCTTTTATTAGGGAAATAGCAAATACAACACAATTTTTGCACAACCATTTTTTAATGATATCCATTATCTTATGTCTATATTTATATATTATAAACTACCTTTATATCTATTAATTTGCCGTAATTCTAACTTCATTCAAATTAATTTTCCTTAATCATAACAAAAGCAACATTTATGCCTTATTTATACGTACTCTCTGCTTGACACAATTTTCTCATTCTCTCTCACATAGCTCCCCTCACCCCACTCCTACACTTCTAAACATCACTATCTTCATAAGGAAGCAAAAGCTCCAAAACACTAGTGTAAATTTGTACCTTTGCTATATTCCCCAGAACCATTGCTTAGATGCAAGTCGTCTTCTTTTTTTTTTTTTTTTTGTCCTGTACTACTAAACCCTGTTTCCTTCACACTGTTTTATGCCAAAGAGCTGATGGAAGAGATCATCCATCGCATTTTGTGATCAATGGTAGAATGGGCATGTAAATATTTACATTCTATTCTAAGCTTCAAGTCTAAGAAACCTCTAGTACTTTCCCATGAAACTAATTATTAGTAAATGGTTTAATCTTTCCTCTCTGACCAGGCACTACATTCACAAATTAAGGGGTTACTTAATTGATTACCAATTTGTTCTGGAAGTGGCTCGTAATAGCATCTCCAGTAATCTAATGCCATTATCCTGGGAAACTTCCCCAGTGTTTTCACAATGTTTTATGCACCAGGGGTAAAGATCTGGACTGCTGGAACATTGCTGTTGCCAGTAACTTGCCACTTAGGTAAGCCATTGATTTCTTCCCCTCCAGTCAGCAGGCATTCTATAGGTTAGCTCTTGCTCCATCGTTCATTTTTCTATTAAGACTTCAGTGAACTTTTGCCAACTGGAGACCTATCTTTATTCTCCTTCTATCTGTAAAGGCTGGTGCTATAAGAGGCAGCAATACTGCCTGCCTGGGGAGTTAGAGTCAGAAGCCTAACTTGCAGAATATATTTATGCTAGAGGCAACTAGTGCATGTTAAAATGGGATGGCAATGTGTCCAGCAGATTCCTTCTTCTACTAAAAAGTTAAGAAAGGACCTTTACAGATGTGGTACTCTAGTAATAGCTGTTTAAAATGTTAGTCTTATCTCACTGAAAACCATATTCCTTCTCTTTAACTTCCATTCCAGCCCTTCCTACTGCTCCTAGAAATTTTCATCAGTTATTTTCTCCTTTTATTCATTTGTTCAATATATATTTATTGAGATTCTGTTATGTGCCATTTCTTGCGCTAGTCTCTGGAGAAGAAAAGTGAAAGTCAGATAAAAACTCCAGGCCTTACAAAAGGAAAAGTGATGTTCTACTTTGGAAGAGGGAAACAAGAGAAACTCTGAATGCATGCAATCAGTACAGGTTTTTGTTTTGTTTTGTTTTGTTCTTGTTTTGTTTTGTTTATCAGTACAGTTTAGAACAGCTAGGGAATGAAAAAAGAGAATATTCAGGGGTGGGAGAACATTCTCCCACAATCTCTGCTACTGCCTCTTGTTGAGCCAGGTAAGTGGCATTTCTGCCACCCTTTAGCCTCTATGTTTTAGTTTTCCAGGCATAGGGAGGGAAAGAGCATGCCATAACCCTGAATGCACTTTACATGTCAAACCAGCCGTACCTACCCCCTGTTTTCCACATCAAGAATCACATCAATTTGCTGAATTATGAAAGTTTTTTTAAAATAAAAAAAGATATAAAAGTTGGTGTGTGTGTGTTGGGGGGGCAGATGCCTACAATGAGCCCAATGGTTTGTAATATCCTGAGTGCTATTCTCTAAACAATGAAGTCCTACCTACCATCTCCAATTCCAGACATAGGGAAAGTAGACATGTTTCTACTGAGCCTCAGGTAGCCACTCACTGGTTTTTCCAGGATCTGTTCTTACATTCCTTCCTGGAAATGTCCTAGATGTATCCAATTTTTCACCCCTTCCTAGCTTTCTTCATTTTTCCATTCAACACATATTGTCTAGATGCTTATAATGTATGACAGGCACTGTTGTAAGTGCTGGGGAAAGGGCAGGGAACAAGACTGGTGAAATACTTTCTAGAAGAGAGGAGAGGGATAATGACCAGATGAGAAAAATGTGAGATGGCTATAAAATGTTAAGCAGGGAATTAACATAAGAGCACAGAAACACAATAATCCAATGGCTACTCTCCTTTGAAGAGTTAAGGGGAATTGTATCTGACTTGATAATATATGACCTAAGATCAAAGGGACAGGAAAGGGCCAGTACAATCCTAATCCAATATCCCTAAAATGGTACTTACTTTTAGAATATCATCCAAATGCATGATTTCTTGGCTCAGATCCTGAAACACTTTGTACTGCTCTTTATGTGGTTCTAACGCAAGGAAAAGCCCACTAAACACATCCTCTAAGCTCCCATCTAGGAAGGATCTACAGCCATAGCATTATGAGGGAAGAACATTACAAGCGGAGGCATCAGCCTTTGCAAAGACCTCAAGGCATGTTCTAGGAGCAGAAAGATCACTCCTGGGGCTCAAGTAGAGCAGGTGTAGGGGAGACTGGAACCAGAAGTTGATCAGAGGGTATGGCAGAGGTCAGGATACGTGGAGATTCATGAGTCCTATTAAAGAGTTCAGGCTTCACTGGCTATAATCTAGGTACAACGAGAAGCTATTGAAGACTTCAGATAAGAAAGGCAACAAAGCTGGTTTATGTTCTGGATCAGTGCCTCTCAAACTTACTGTGCACGCAGATCCCCTGGAGACTTTGTTACAAGGCAGATTCTGGCTCAGTGGGTCTTGGGTGGGAACAGATTCTGCATTTCCAACTAGCTGCCAGGTGACAATGCTGGTTCAGTCAATCTTTAGATAAGGTAAATTCCAGAAGATCACTAAATGTTGTTGAAGAATGAATCTCAGGGAGATAAGATAACAAACAGAAAGACCAGTTCAGAGGCTCTTCTTTGTAGCATTGAGAGATTACAGTAACTTGGACAGTTTTGTTAGTAGAGATGAAGAAAATAGTTGCTCTTAGAAAATGTACAGGTGAACTTGACAGAGATTATGGATGACTGGATGTAGAGAGAGGAGGGAAAGAAAATGAGAAATCAGTAAAAAACTTCTAAAATTTTGGCTTGGACAATTATGTAGATGGTGATGCCATTTGCTAAGATAAGAGGTTGAGGAGAGCAGGCATGTCTCAGATTCCATCAGTCTTGTCCCCACCCCATCTCTCATTTAGCACAGGACTTGGATGAGAAAATTGTTTTTAAAATATATTTTACCACTTATCATAAGTGCTGAAGGTACAAAAGGAAGATATCTAGTCCTTGAAGATTTTATCATCAAACAATGGGGCACATTATAAATAATGATGCCAATAAATAAGAACCTTAATGAAAAGTGAGTTTCTCAAATACCACACGTATATAAACAATGATAATTTAGTCATGTGCTCAATGGAAAAAGTATTATGGCAGAAATGTCATACGGAAGTCTCAGTTGAGCTCTACATGGTTAAATCTGGGTATTCATTTTGTGTGGTAAGCTTCATAGAATTAAAGAGGAGAAAAAATTGTTTACACATAAAGCAACCAACCAAAAACGGATTTTTATTGCCTATGTGTTATAAGAAAGGTTAGCCCTTTTGCTTTGTCAAATGTGATTAATGAGATGGGAAACATCTCCTCGAATTTAAGGTCTTAAATTACAAGGGAATACCATAGTATATCCAGGAAATTAGAAGCCAGCAGTTTTGTAGATTCTAAGATCAGGGGCCAAAGTATATTCCTTGAGGTGTGTCAAAGGCGATTACCTAACTCTGCTAAGAGAGGCTTTGTTTGAAGATGTTAATTTTGACCTCCGCAAGCACTACTGTTTGGAATGGGAAGTATTCTTGAGCTTTCATAGAAATCTTTGAGTCTGACCAAGGGCTAGACAGAAAGTCTGCTAACAATGACGGCCACAGTAATTTGTTTGGTCTCGGATCTTGCCTAACAGAAGGAGGAGAGTTGACAGAGAAACTCCATCTTATGCCCAATATAGTAAAGCACCCTAATTGGTAGCAAAACCTTGGCAGTTAAGCAATCATCCCAATTATCTGGAGCTGGTATGGCTGGAGGACATTTGATTTTCACAGAGTTATTGTTTAAAAAATATCAACTCACACCAGTAATTGGAAGATGATTGTAGGCCGAATTATAAGTAACAGGAATATTTCAAAGAAAGGGATAAAGGGTGAAGGAGATAAAAATGTGTTTGTGGAGAGAGAGTGGGGAAGACCGTTCATCTGTTGAACTGTTTATAAAGAGCAGTTGGAGAACTGTAGGATGAAAATAAAAGATTTTCTCCCTTTCCTCAGCTGAATGTAAAACATAGTAGGTTGGTAATTCATAGGTAAACTCTTCTTTGAGAGGTAAGTAAGCCAAGTTCTGCTCGATTAGAAAGAATAAAGACCTCCAGATTTTGTAAAATGTTTTATAGTTTACAAAACAAAGTCAACTCTTCCTAGTAGTTAATTATTCTCTGTGGCCCCAGAACCCCTATGACTTTTATTGGATTGTATTTAAGGCAGCTTGCTACCCACTGGGCTTTCAACTGTTACTGTGGCACTCCTCAATAGGCCCTCCAATAACACTGAATGAATTAACAAAAGTGTTTTCAAAGTCACCATCTCATTTGACCCTGTTACAAAGATTTTTAACTTAACATTTATTTATTCATTTGTTTATTTATTTTATGATTTTATTTATTTATTCATGAGACACACACACATACACACACAGAGGCAGAGACATAGGCAGAGGGAGAAGCAGGCTCCACGCAGGGAGCCCGACTTGGGACTCAATCCTGGGACTCCAGGATCACGCCCTAGGCTGAAGGCAGGCCCTAAACCACTGAGCCACCCAGGCATCCCTTTAACTTAACATTTAAAAAGAAGAAAAATCAAATCAACTGTTCAGATTAAGAATGTTATGGTTCAGTGGCATGAATTTTCAGGTGTGGAGCTGGGGCTAGAACAGAGCTGTTTGATTCCCAAACTTTCCCTCTTTTCATTTTTACCTGGAGATTTTCTGGGACAAAAACCGAATAGGTTTCCTTACTACACAGCCAGAAGAGTGAAATAATCACTAGATTAATTTAAACAGCCCTGAATACTCCAGTCTTTTTCCTAGGAGTGTGTTCTGCTTCCTCAAAGTCCTGTACCCTGCCAACTGCCCACATCATTGAATGATTTTGTAGTGTCTGTATTAGAAGATCCCAGTAACCAGGGATGTCCATTTCAGCATTTTAAATGACCTTAAAGAAAAAAAAGAAAAAAGAAATTTATCTGTAAAGAATATGTAGTCTGATCTAGACTCTATGTATGCTGTGCAGTAGCTCTTATTTATGTTATAGGACACACATACACACATACAGAGAATAAAAATCACACAATATCACCACTGTTCAAAATGCTTATAAGATATGAAGTATGAAGGAAAAATCTCTACATCTTCAATCCCACCCAACTTCTATTTTATTTACATTCTTCTAGACTTTTTCCAGTGCCTTTGAGATAGAAAACCCTACTAGTTTCTGTCTCTATTCCATTGTATTCTCATCTACAACAAAATGGGAGAAAATTATACTTACTCATCAGCAGCTTTCTTTCTTTTTTTTTTTTCTTCCACTTAATTATACATCATTCATGCCCACACATATTTAACCTTTAATTCAACCTTGGAGAGAAAGTGTGATTCTACTCAATTACCCACAGAAGGACATTGAAGATCAGAAATTTCAAAAATTTTCCCCAAGGCCACGGAGTAAATAGCAGAGTCAAGGGACAGACCCCATTCTACCTTATTCCACTGCCTGCAATCTTTTCTGTGAAGCAGGGAGTCTCCCTCAGAGCACAGAGAACAGACTCACCCACCGCCTTCATTGTTTTATGCACAGTCTGCTGATTAACATCAGACGTACCAAGTCTATATCATGTTTGGATTTGTTCCACCAAACTTGGGTCTCCCTAAATTCCACCTGTTACTGAGCCCGCTCCAAAAGCAAAAGCTGTGAACATTTTAAAAGGCACAGCCGGCAGAGGCAGCTGCAGGACTAGTCAGAACTGGCATCCTCTCCAGGTCTGACAGCAACCGCAATGATGTTGGGGAGATGCCCGTGACTCCTGAGCCAATTCTCTGTGCCCTGTTGCTGGCATCAGAGTGATTCCAGACCTGGTCATGTGCATCCAAGCATTGTTCACTTAGTGCTGGGTTAACACAGTGCCATTAACATCTGAACCACACCATATGCTTTGCTTTTATGTCGACTCCTGCATGCTACAGTTGGGCTTTTCAAGTTGACTTTTCCTAAAGACAGTGAGATACACCCTAGTCTCAGGTGTATAACATAGTTAGTATGCAAGCCCATTTTTAGAGACTAGCCTGAGGCTACTGTACTCCTTTTGGCTGATAGATTGAATGAATACATGATGGGGTGGTACTGCTGGGTAGATTTTGGTTGCTAGCAGGGGCTAAGGTCAGAACTGTAAGGCATTCCACCCAAAACTACTTGACTGAGACTTCTGTAGCATACAGGAAATAATACTCAACTTGGGAAAAGAAAACCAGGGTCCTTGTCTCAGATCTATTTATGGCTATAGGATTATAGATGAGTAACTTAATCCATATGTCTGACTTTCCATCTTCATAAAAAAGGGAGTAGATACTAATATAATAGCTCTATTTCAGAGTCCTTGTGTGCAATGAATGAAAATAAGTGTCAATGTGGTTTCCTAACTAACCACATAAAACAAATCAATGTCAGGTATATAGAATTTTTCATCTAATGATTTGAAGCTACACAAAAGATCAGGCACAGTCTTTGTTGTTAAGATACTTTAAAAAATAATTATGGCATCAGGGTAAATGTGAAATCATTGGAAACATAAAATTCCACTAATGTCCCAGCAGCCAGGTGAGCTTACAGGAGCACTGGCAGTTGAATTAGATTTATTGAGGAAGCCTTCTGAAGCAGATGGAGTTGACCACAGTAATGTTCACACAGCCTAAAAGGTAACTAATTTCTGAAAACTTTTTCCAGTTTGTGTAAATGCCAAAATTAATTTGTCTTGACTAATGTTATTTTGGACTCTGAAAACCTTGTGGACTCTGGCTCCTAAATCTTCCTTATACTGGTTCTTTAAGGAAAGCCAACCTGCTCGAGCATCACAGGACAGATGGAAAAGTGAGTCAGTCGTTAGCCATGGCCCATCCCACACCATCTCTTTCTCCATGCCTTGCTCTCTGTTTCTGGTTCACTACCCTGGCATCTTTGGTTTCAGATAATGGTTGACTTCTCCTTCGTCTTGAGATTTTCTTCTTTGCCTTGAATCTCTGCAAGAGTTGTAGCAGAAAAGCTAACTTCACTCCCTAATTCTTACATTGACTCTAGGTCTCCCCATTGTAGGAGGGAGAGGAGAGATACTTCTGATTTTTGCTGAGTGCATAGAAATGGGGACTGAATGTGTACAAGTTCAACAGCTGTGTTCTTATTTACCATCTCTAAAGATTCCTGTTTTATATCTCCATTTGTTCTTTTCTTTAACTGCTAAGTTCCTAGGGGAAAAATTGAGACTTTACTTGTTTATGTACACTAGGTGATCTGAGGTACTTTACATGTAAACATACATGCAGTAAAACTGGAAAAATATTTTTAAAGAAAAGACAAAAATCCAAGTGATCAAAATGGAGGAGGGGGCAGGAAAAGGAACTTTGGAAAATCAAGATGGTGAAGAGTTATGACAGTTGAATCTATCATTTATGTCTGCGTTTCCCAGCTTCTAAAGGAAAGACACTTGATATGTCATGAAGTTCTTATTCTTTTCCTACTAAGAAACAGATAAGCTCATAAATTAAAAACAGGTTGTATCTTGCTTTAGGTTCTGAGAAAAAAAAACATTTCCTAGTAGATTCACATAGAGGATTTTGAATAAAAATAATGGACAATATTCTCAATAGTTGTATTTCTCCTTTCCCTCAAAATAAAAATGTTCCTGCATTGACTATTTCTAATGTGGAACTTTGTAAAATTTGAGAAAATGCATTGCATCTTGTTCTGTAAAAGTAATTCTACCCATACCAGAAAGGGGATTGCCCGATTGATTGATTAAAGATTTTTTATTTATTTACTCATGAGAGACAGAGAGAGAGAGAGAGAGAGAGAGAGAGAGAGGGAGGGAGAGACATAGGCAGAGGGAGAAGCAGGCTCCATGCAGGGAGCCTGACGTGGGACTCGATTCCAGGTCTCCAGGATCAGGCCCTGGGCCTAAGGTGGCACTAAAACGCTGAGCCACCCAGGCTGCCCTAGAAAGGGGATTTACCACATCTTCTTTATCCATTCATCTTTTGATGGACACTGAGACTTCTTCCACAGTTTGGCTATTGTGAACATTGCTGCTATGAACATTCTGAGGGGTCACTTGCTGGGATGAACACTGTTATGCTATATGTTGGCAAATTAAACTCCAATAAAATAATAATAATAATAAAATAACACTAAAAAAAAAAGAAAAAGAAAAAGAAAGGGGATTTACCGTAAAGCAAATGATGCCTGTGTTTGAGAGCCCCTCACAGACGGGTCCTTTCAAAGATCCTGCACCTAATCTGCATTTGCAATTTATTATCTTTTTCTTAAGGAGGGTCCACTTAATTGTCATTGCCCCCCAGACCTGTATCTACTCCAAACCTCATATAATCTAGGTGATCTCTTTAAAGTAGTTGTGGGATTTGAGGAATGACTAATTGACAGATTTTTTTTTTTCTTATGAGCCTTCTGAAATATCAGTTGTCAACTCTGGGCTGTTAACACTATCTTTATTGCAGTCAAAAATAGCTGAGCTCTTATACCAATATCCAGAGGAAAGCTATTCATTATTATTGATGGAAAGTATCCAGAAATCCTAGATAATTTGGTTTAATTCAATGGCTCTTTATTAAAAGCTTACAATAGCTTTGTTACTGTCTTAAATGCAGTCAGTACTAAAATTAAGGGTATGGTTCCTACTTTTAAAGAACTCCTGGTTTAATAAGGAAATAAATATGTATTATAATTTAACATCATGACTACTATAATTGCAGTATATATAGGGATTAATGATTGCAGTATATATAGGGAGTAATGAGAGAATTAAAGAAAAAATATACAAACTGCACTTAACTTGTCTGGAAGTGTTAGAAAGGGACTCACCGAGTAACAGAATTAATAAGTGTAACATTTTGCCATGAAAATTGATAACTACCTCAAATTTCCTAGTCATCTTGGCTATATTTATTCAATACTTGATAGTAGTCCTTTAGGACAGTAAAAAAGAAGCAGGCAATCAAAAAAGAGTAGGAGAGAATTTAGATATATGTCTAATAAAAATTTTAGACGTATGGCAATCATTTGGAAAGATAAAGGAATCTGAGGCATTTGGGCTTTGACAGTCCAGGTGAAAGGGAACTAAGGTGAAAATGGAGGAGTTAACTGGACCAGGTCAGAAGATCCTGAGTGTTCCTGCAGTGCTGTGCACAGATATCTGATTTACAGAGCAGAGAACTTTTTTGGACTAAGTATTTTCAAGTAAACAAGGGTCCTGCCAAAGTTTTTCTATGTAAACTATCAACTTACGTTGCATCTCCAGAGCCATGACTAAGTAGGGAGCCAATATGTCTGTTTAATCTTTTCTTGTCACTTGGGAGACCTATTTCATTGCCAGTAAAATCTGGAGCTCAGATATATTCTTTGATATACAAGGACTCACCAAATTTCATCTTATGGTAGGCTTTCTACAACGATGTTGTTGTCACTGCCAAGATAAGAAGCCCAGTTTGCTAGGGACACAGGGAAGTATTTCCAAAAAGAAATACTCTCTTCTTTTGCATCTACTGCAATGTCTGTTGGAACATCTTCTCTAGTCTCTTGAGTTGAAGCTCAGAAATATCTCTGCTGTAGTTACTGTGTACTGGTTGCTCCAGAATGGTTGAAGCTCTGCCTTTATACCCACTGCACCCCGCCCCAGCACCCCCACCCCATGCCAAGGCCTGGTGTCATAACTAAAATCTTAACACCAAAGTATTGTCACTGTTCATTTCTTCTGCATCCACCAGATCATAAACATCTAAGAGCTATTTATCACATTGTAGCTAAACTTGATTTTATTCTTGTTCTTACTGCCATTAGTGCAAATAATTGTCTTACTACCTATAGTTCCCCAAAGAGAAAGATAGGATGACAACTTTCTTGGAGTTATATTCAGTTAAGAGTGGTTCATTCCGGAATGTTCTTCAGCATTATATTTCTTTATAATCATTTATGCCATCACTTCTGTCAGGGCACCTAGATGGTTGCAGCAGGAGATGGTCCAGGGTCTGTATCCTTCTTAATGGCAGCACTCTCAAATCATCCTTCTCCATAATTCCTTAACTGAATGTAGGGCCTAGCATGCTGGTCTCAACTCTTCCCAGGTATGTGGTAATATTTATCGGAGAAACCTTCTTTACCTTGCCTTGTATATGTTTCTTGATTAGGAAAACCGGAGTTATTCAGAAAGACTTGCTGGTAGAACAGACAGGAGTTTGTATCCTTCCTTTTTCTTGATTTCCTCAAGACATTACCCTGCCCCCTACCTTCCCACAACCTTCAAACTTTGCATATCAGTAATTTATCTTTCTAAAGGAAAAATAAAAGTGCTACCTCACCGCATAGCACAGAGACCCACATATGCATTAGTTTATATCTAAGGCACACAGACATAAACCTCAAGAAGTCTGTGGTCTCATGAGGAAAGCAAAATCTGAATAAATGTTTATAAAATATTGTGATGCTATATAGAAATATGGGCTGTAACAGAACAATACTTGGAAGACCTGTGGAAATAATACTTACTAAAACAAATACAGCAAAACAAACTTTAACAGATTACCTTTATCTGTACTGGACCAATCCAAATAGATTGTTTAGGAAAGCACAGAGCATGGAGTCAGGAAGTTTTTAGTCTTTCAGATTGGATCTGGAAATAATCTCCCCCCTTTTATATTTGCAGGTACTTCTAAATTGAAATTATTCCACCTCCACAAAAATGAAAGCCATCACGCGTCTTCCTGTCTCAGCAACTTTTGCTGGGAAGTTGCCCAGGCCTGAATAATATCAGATCCTGTATTTTCCTTTATAAGAAAAAAAAATTATATGACTCAATAAAAACCTTCCCTGAAGAACAGAATTATCGTATTTCATGACAATCTGTTATTGTGCTGTTTTCTAAATGAGTTGATTAAAATTCAAGGGATCCTAAGTTCTACATCTCCCTTACCCCGATATTGCTCTCCTGTGTTTACTATACAACTTGTTGAGTTACTTAACTAGAAAAGTTTTCTTCTTTTGTATGAATCCTTTGAATGGAGAAAATGAAATGAGCCAGTTATAAATGACCCTAAATATTAAAACTCTTAGAATTCTTTTTTTTTTTTTAGCATTCAAAATCAATGTTCACATTTCCCAGTACATTTCAAAAATAAAACAGGATCTACTACCATGGTTAAATATTTTTATTCTAAATAAAATTAAAGTTAGTTAAATTTAAAATAGAAGAGAAAGAGGAGGAGGGAGAGGTAGAAAGGGAGACCCTGAATTATTCTCATTTCATAGGTGAGGAGGTTATGGCATAAAGTTAGTGATTTTTTAAAGATTTTATTTTTTCATGAGAGACACACAGAGAGAAGCAGAGACATAGGCAGAGTGAGAAGCAGGCTCCCCACGGGGAGCCTAACACAGGACTGGATCCCAGGATCACCACCTGAGCCAAAGGCAGACCCTCAATCACTGAGCCACCCAGGCACCCCTTTTCCAAAGTATCTTAGTTCTGTAACTGATGTATGGATTAGTCAATATTTGCCACTGTAACGCTGCATAACAACAACAACAACAACAACAAAACAGCACAAAACACGATGCAGTGTCCTATAAAAAGCATTGTTTTGTTTTTGTTTTCTCTTTGATGTAGCTGCAGCTTGGCAGTAGGTTTATTTGAAATGATTGGATTTGCCTGTTTGGCTCCAAGCTTTACATTCATGTGAGCTTCATGTGGCTTTCATTCTTCTGGGGTTCTGGGTCACTTAGGACATGTTCTTATGGAATCACAGCAGATATGAAAGTGGGGCAAACACACACACAGCTTGTAAGGCTTAGATCCAAGTTGGTCCTCAGTCACTTCCACTCACACCATATTGATCAAGCATTGAAGAGGAGGGATGTATTCTCTGCCTCTAATAGGAGGAATTGCAAAGTCAGATCGAAAAGAGCAGAGATGCGGGGAGTGGTAAAGAATCACATCATTGATAAGTAATCCCCTTCAGTTAGTAAGTGACTTATCTAATAGTTGAAACTGAAATCTCTCTTAATACAGAATTGAATGTCTTTTGTGAAATCTTTCATTGAGAAATTAGGACTGATAATTTTGACAGGCTGAGGAAAATGACCAAATGAATCCCCCTTTTCTCTTTTCTGCTCCGTTCATGAAACTAATTTTATAGTTTTAATTGATTTATGGGATCCCTAAAATGTGAATATTTACCAGTTGCTGTAATTCTTAGGATTACCTATCCATACAAGGTCTGATGCATACATGTCAGAAGCAAGAACACATGCACATACTCACAATTACTTTGAAGACTATAGTAATGGTAGGCTATTCCTCCTTCTCTCTCTCTCTCTCTCTCTCTCTCTCTCTCTCTCTCTCTCTCTCTCTCTCCCCCTCTCTCTCTCTCAGCTTTTTTCAGTTTATTGCATGAGGGAGTTACACTAGTCCAGGTCAAAAGCAGACACCAGATGGTTACATTATACCAGCCCTGAGGTTTTTAAACTTGTGAGGTTTTTAAACAAGGGACAGAAGGGACGTCCTAATCATTGCAAGGAAATCCTCACTTAGCCTTCAGTGAGCCAAAAGCACTTAAAACTCATGAACCTTTATTTAGCTGGTCATCATCCTTAGCCAGTCAGTCTCTATGAGGAACTGGCATATATTCTTGCACTGGACAACCTATAGCGGAATTACTTGTCCGTATTCTGTATGTTCAACTATAGCAGGCAAATTTCTTTTTAAACACCTTCACTAGTTTCTTTTTATCATAATCATCAGCAACCCCTTGGAGGGTTTTCCTGTTGTTTCTCTGTTGAATTCTTATATGAATATAATCCTCAGTGCCAGCAGGAAGCAGATCATCACTCATACTTGAATCAGCAAAGGGGTCGAAAGAGTGGAGGTTCTGGATGGCGGACATATGGACAGATGATAGAATTCCTTTTCCTCCATGGAAAAGGTGGCAGGAGACGGTGGGGCGTGGGGGTCAGATGGGAGGTGGGGACAGAGACTCTGGAAGTGAGAGAGCTCAAGGGGGAGGCTGTTGAGTGCTCCATGGCTGTGCAGTGACTGGGGCCTCTCCTCTTTTAAACTTTATACCCACTAATATTATAAGCTCTACTTACATTTTGGAAATTAAGTTTGCATTTTTCAGTGCATTGGAAGTAATTCAGTTTGCTTTCTAGTATGTCAATGGAAGTATAACTCTTCTCCGTTTTTTTATATATCCCAATGCATTCCTTAATGTGATACAAACTTTTTATAGGAGAAAAGCAAACAAGTTAGCTCTAAGTGAGTGATCAAAAAAACCTGATTTTTAAAAAATGAAAGTTATGAAAGAGAGTGTCTCACATGTATATATGTGTGTGTGTGTGTGTGTGTGTGTGTACACATACACATACACACACAGGCAGGGAGACAGCTCTTTCCTTTTTTTAGGTTAGGTTGGGATACAAATTAGGAAAACATTGTATCTTAAAACCTGAATTTAGTGTTTCCATTTAACCAATAAATAGCTCTTTGGTAAGTTGCTTTACCCCTGATTTTACACGTGTGTCATTCTTAAAATTTGGGAGTATAGGAGTGGAAGAAAAGAGATTTTCTAATATATTTAGTTCCTCAAAAAAATCTCAACATGAATGGAAAAGGCCTAGGAAATTCTTTTCAGTTTCTCTTAAAATCAGGATATATTAACTATATTGAACCAACAAAGGGCTAAGGGCTACTCTCAGATATGAAATTCATTTTCCATAGTGATTCTATCTCTTCAAATATAGCTTATTATGTATTTAAATGTTGGATTAAAAGTCAAACCTATCTGAAGATCTGTAGGTTTTCAAATCAGTAACAGAGAAGAGAAAGAATGGTGTTTTTAGATTCCACACACACAAAAAAATCAATCATTTCAGTAATAAATGTCAAAGTCTGTCATCTTTAATTCCTGTAAGAGAAGACACATTTGAGGCTTGAGTTTACCAGATAATCTGATAGAGTGTGTTTTTATGTGTGACTGACTTGTTTAGTCCTTATTAGAAACTCACAGCTTTATTCCAAAGGATCAGCTATAAAAGAGCTGCTATAACAGAGAAAAGGCACGGTTGACCCATAAATGACTTGAACAAAACTTTCATGTTGTTATTGTTCCTTTTTTTCTTTTTTCTTTTTCTTTAAGATGGAAAAACAGATGCATCATTCTAATTTGAGATTATGGACACCCACTTGGTTCCTGCTTGTTCCCTAGACTGGGTTATTCTTTGACCTCTTAAAACAGAGTGTTTGATAGCCTTACAATAATAGAGCTTGGAACACTATGTGTAAAATTAAATTGAAGGGTGGTTGAGACAGCTCTTCATTTTGCAGATAGTTCCATGCAAAGGAAAAGAAATTTAGAGGACACATACTCCAACTTTGCAAGACATCTGACAGGAGAGTACTTAACTTTATATTCTTTATACCTTTAACTTTATACTCTGAAGAAGTTGTACCTTTTCAACCACTCAGTACCATGAAACAGCCACTGTATAATGATAATATACAGTGATAATGAAACTGCAAATATTTTTAGACTTTTTATTGTGGGAAATTGAAAACATGTGAAAGTTACACTGAACCCCATTAACAAGTCACACTTGTTTCATGTTCATTCCCATCTACCACTGATGCAGGTTTTTGTTTTTTTTTTTTAAGATTTTATTTATTTATTCATGAGAGACACAGAAAGAGGGTCCCAATGTGGGACTTGATTCCTCGATACTGGGATCACACCCTGAGTGGAAGCCAGATGCTCAACCACTGAGCCACCCAGGCATCCCTGATGCAGGATATTTTAAGAAAATCCCAGATAATCATATCACTTCATCCGTAAATATGTCTGTAGGTATTTCTCAAAGTTAAGGACTCCTGTTAACATAGCCATAATACTTATTGTGGTGAACATAATCATAATAATTACTATCATAAAATATCCAACAAGTATTCAAATTTTCCAAATTATAATCCACACACAGGCATGCACACATACATGCATGCTTATGAATGGAGGAAAGCCATCCCACTCCACCTGCCTACACACACATTTGCACATGCACATGTCCCTTGTTTGAAACACGATTCAAATACACTCATTAATTGTGATTGGTTGGGTTGTCTCCTGAGTATCTTTTAATTTATAATTTCTTCCTCCATGTTTTTTCTTTTCTTTGCAATTAATTTGTTGACAAAATTCAGTTTGTGCTGTAGTTTCCCATGATCTGGATTGTTCTAAATGCATCCCCGTGGTATCTATTCTTGTTTTTGTTTCCTACATTTCCTATAAATTGGTAGTTAGATATTGAAGCTTGCTCAATATCAATTTTTAATTTTTGTTTTGTCTTGTTTTACAAGAATACTTCTTTCAGGAGGGACATGTCTGGACCTTGGTTACTTGCCATTGGTGATCATTACCTGACTCTAGGTTTTCATGAGGGGCTAAAAAATGGTGCTTATCCAATATAATCATGCCTTCCTCATCTGTTATCTGAAATAGGTCTCTAAGAACAGTCTCCCCATTCAATGGTTTGCATAAATGAGTTATATTTTGTAAATATTTAATTTTTCAATTAACTGGTTTTTAAAAATCAGTTGCTTTCCTTACATACTCCAAAGATCTGCCAATACCTTATCATCATCATCATCATCTCCATCATCTCAAGGATTTAAACACAGTTTATATGTTTACATCCATTAATTATTATTGATCTCAGTAATCAAAGATCTCATCTAAGACCAAGGGAGCGCCTAATTAACTCTGAATCTTTTTAACTCCACCAAAATAGTATGAGGAATGTTCCCTGCTTGTCATCTGTATGACAAGATGTTCCACATTCATCTTCTACATTTGCTATTAGATATCAAATTATACATCTGCAAGGTGTTTTGGTTTTTTGTTAGTGGTAGATGATAATTGGAGACAAGATCTGGGTACCATGGTTTATTACTACTGGGTCAGTCATTGTTTAGAAGACTTTTCAGTGGACAGAGTTGGTGTGTATATATATATATTTTAGGAAATGCTTTATGAACTTACATTGATGTATTTCAAATTCTGGATTTCAGAGTTGTCACTTAACCTCTTCTATCTTCCCTCTGTATTCCTTTTTTCTATGTTGAAAGTGAATTCTTTAAGGTGCCAAAAGAATCAACCACTTCATTTATCCCACTTTGGTCACAGAATAATAATAACACCACTAACAACAATATAACTGAAAAGTTTCAATATTTTTCACACTTGTTTTTGTCCTTAGGACATATACAGCTTAGACTATACCTCATTAAGATTATACAGTCAATTAATAGTGTTTCACAGCCACTTGGAGTTGTTCTTCCCTTAGTGTTATCACGTCAGCCTGATTCACAATTAGCTCGTTTGTTTCATTTTGCTTCTGCTTTTTGGGACTTTTCAAAGTTATTTGTTTTAAAATTATGTAAAATATACCAGATTCCAAAGAAGGCCAATATAACAACATACATATTGAAAGAAGTTTAATTTTCATAACTGTTTTAGTTATGGAATTGCCTCCTTCCCTTTATAGGTAAAATATTTGTTTAACATTATCTTTTATTGTCCTATTTAGTGTTGTTATATGTAAACATTTATCTGCCATTTCTCTCTTTACACACACATATCAGAAATGGCAAAATATTATATGCACTTAACTCTGTCTCATTTTTTCATGTAGCCTTAAATGCTGAGTATCATCTCATTTTAATATACACAGAGATACCTCATTCCATTTTTTCAGCTGCATTTTTCATACCTACATTGCATGGATATTTCATAGCTTACTCAGTGGGCAGCCTTTTGGTGGACAATTGGGCTGCTTTCAGTATTTTTTTATTACAATTACTGGTTCAGTAATTTTGCTTATGTAATTTTTGTATATGTTGCCAGTTCCCCTCCATATGAGTAGTAACATTTTGCATCCCCACTAGCAATATCTGAAAGTTTTTTCCTTACAGCTTTGCCAACAGAGTCAATTGTCAAGCTTTTGATTTTTTGCCAATTTGATAAGTGAGAAGTGCTAACTCAGTGAAGTATTAATTTGCATCTGTCTTATTATAAGTGAGGTCAAGCATCCTTAATATGTTTAAGTTCCATTTGCATTTTTTTTTCTGTGAAGGTCATTTCATATTTCTAGCACATTTCCTCTAAGTTACCTGTTATTTTTCCTCTCTATTTTTAAAAGGCTTTAAAACATTATAAATATTAACTTTATCTATAATTTAAACTACAAATATTTTCTGCAGATTATTTTATTTACTTTGCCTCTGATATTTCTGCCATGCAATTTATTATGTACTTTTATACAATTAAATGTCAATAGCTATTTCTTTTGGCTTCTCACTTTTGAGTCACATAGTTAGGAAAGTTTTATCATTCCATGGTTATGGAGTAATTCGCCCATGTATAAGCCTGAATTTTATGAGTAATTGACCACTTATTTTATATCCATAAACCTTAATGGGAAGAGCATAATGAGAATATTACATCTAGATCTCATTCCTGCCTATGCCACCAACTAGTTCTATGAGTATGAATATACTACTAAAAGAAATGGAGACTCCAACAGCTTGTTCAAAATTGGGTTAACTATTAACTACTACGAGGGAGTTTTATCAGGATTAATTGAAAATATAAAATTCCTTATCATAGCAGGTTCTTCAAGTTATTTATTGATTATGAATTTCTTTTATGTATGAATTTATGACAGAAATTATTTGGGCTTGGTTCTTCCAAAAGTAAAATCATTTTTGGGCTCAAAATCTGTTATCACATTAAAATCATAGCTCATTTATTGATATTAATTAAATTTCCATTTTTCAGTTCCTCAGTATCAAAGAAGACTGTCATTTTTGGAAGGAATGAGTGAATTTCAAGTAATGATTAAAACAATCATTTTGTCTCAGTATCTCAGAAGCATACTCACATTCTCAAATTTATTTTATAATGTTCTTTACAACTTGATGATGCTCCTTACTGCCTAATTCGTCATTTGTTTCTTCTCATGTGCCTTATTCACCAAGCCTTCAGGACTCCTTAAGGTTCTTGGAAATCTTTCTCACCTTTAGAAATAGTTTTTTAGGGTAGTTATATAAACTTATAATCTGAATACAACAGCAGTATTATAGTTGTGGCCATAGTTCTAGTTATTTCACATCCTTGTCAGCACTTGATTTTTTTTCCTTTCCTTTCCTTTCCTTTCCTTTCCTTTCCTTTCCTTTCCTTTCCTTTCCTTTCCTTTCCTCTTTCCTCTTTCCTCTCCTCTCCTCTCCTCTCCTCTCCTCCCCTCCCCTCCCCTCCCCTCCCCTCCCCTTTCCCTTTTTTCTTTCTTTCTTTCTTTCTTTCTTTCTTTCTTTCTTTCTTTCTTCTTCTTCTTCTTTCTTTCTTTCTTTCTTTCTTTCTTTCTTTCTTCTCCATTTTTATTGCTCAGGTATGTCATTTTGCTTTGAACAACTTTTTTTATATGTTTATGGCCATATTGGGCATTTGGCTTTATGTGTGAGTTCTACGGAACATTTAAAGAAGAATACTGATTCTTCTTGGGGTGCCTGGGTAGCTCAGTTGGTTGAGCTTTCAACTCTTGGTTTTGGCTCAGGTCATGGTCTCATTATTGTGAGATCAAGCCCAACATTGGGCTCCATGCTTAGTGTGGAGTCTACTTGAAATTCTTTCCCCTTCTTTCCTCCTCTTTCTCTCTCTCAAATAAGTAAATAAATGAAATCTTAAAATAAGAATGTCATTTTAAAAATACTGATTCTTCTTAAACTCTTCCCCAAAATAGAACACTTCCAAGCTCATTTTATGAGGCCAGCATCACCCTGATACCAAAAACAAAGACACTTCAAGCAATAACATTAGAAGTTAATATCCTTGATAAGTGTGCATGCAAAAATCTTCAAAATATTAGCAAACTGAATTAAACAATGCATTAAAAGGATCATACATCATGACCGAGTGAAATTTATCCATATGATGCAAGGATAATTCAACATATGAGAAGCAATCAACGTGACATAACACATTAACAAACAGAAACAAACAATAGAAAAATCCACATGATTATCTCAATAGACACAGAAAAGGCATTTGATGATGTTGCATATCCATTTGTGGCTAAAACTGTCAACAAAATAGGTATAGAAGGAACTTACCTCAACATAATAAAGGCCATACAAAAAGCACAATATTGCTAGTATTATAATCAGTGTGGAAAAGTTAAAAACTTAATCTGTAATTTATACAAAGGAAGGATGCCCATTCTTACCACTTCTTTTCAACATGGTACTGGAAATTCTAGACAGAGGATATTACTCAAGAAAAAAATAATAAAACACCCAATGTAGATGCGATGATCATAGATGTAGAAAACCCTAAAGACTCCCAACAGAGAAGCTATTAGAATTACTAAACAAATTCAATAAAGTTGCAAGACACAAAATCAACATAAAAAATCAGTTGCATTTCTACATACAATGATTTATCCAAAAAGGAAGTTAATAAAACAATCCCATTCACATTAGCAACAAATATAAAATATTAAAGAATAAACTTACCAAAGAGAAGAAAAATCTATACACTGAAAATTATACACTACTAATAGGATGAAAGAAGACACAGATAAATGGAAAGACATCCCATATCATGGGTTGGAAGAACTAATATCATTAAAATATCCACACTATTAATGCAGCCTGCCTTTTTACTTCCTTAATTGTGTCAATTTTTTTCCTTTTAAATATTCTATGTTTTCTTCTTGAAACTACATTGCTCTTCACATTTAAATTTATACACCATCTGGAATTGATGTTGTATATAGTATGAGTATTTCTAAAAGAAAGGAATTGATATAAAAATGAACATTTTCTAATGACACAATTTCCTACACATATTTAACCCTTCTACTCTAATGCCTGCCAATTTTCCTACTTGAGACCCAGATGTAGAAGATAGTAATGAAGTCTGGAATTTATCCACACATGAAGAATGTAGCAAATATTGATGATGACATTAATGGCTTTTGCTGTTTTCTAACTCAGAAACTGCTAGATAATCATAGTTCTCAGAATTATCACAATAATGATAAATGACATTTGGTATACATTTGCACGTGCCAGGAAATGATCCAAACAATTCACTGATACTATTCCACTTGTTATCACACTTCTATAAGATAGGTATTATTATTCCCATTTTGCAGATGAGGCATTGAGTGAATAAGTAGTTTTCATTAGTCACACATCTGGTAAGCATGATAACTGGGATATGATTCCATGATGTAAACTGAGGCTGCCACAGTCCTGAACCATTAACTACTATGCAGTATTGCTCTTCACCACAGATTGTATTGGGCCTTCACTGAAGGACTGATACCATGCTTTGTTAATGAGAGTATCAATATAGTCTCCCTTCCTCCTACACGTGGTAAACTCAAAGGATACTTTGTTTCTTCTCAATCATTTCTTTCAAGACTTCTGTTAAATAGTGATAATCAAGTTATTCTTAGATCAGCTAATTATCCTTATGTATACAGACATATTTAAAAATTCAGAACTTTATTTTGAGAGTGTATTGACCAGTACATGCTTAACCTTGTCTCTGATGCACAATGGAGTTTGGATTAAAAGAGTCCCACCATATTAACCCCCATCTTTGCTTTAATATTCTGCAGAGAAAAACTTATCTTATGTGATATGATACAAGGTTTACCTTTTAATACCAAACTTCAAGAAGCCTTTAATACATATCGCTTAAGAAATAACCTTTATATCAACTAATATTTCAAGAATTCACTCAAATACCACCTGTTTTTTATCCTCACTTTCTCTGCCCCCCCCCAGTAAAGTTACCTATTTCCCATAGTAATTTATGCATTCATTCTTTAGTACTTAAAGAGAGCTATAGAATTTAACACATTAGATTATAGCTACTTCTTTTGCCTATTCTCAAAGTCTGATTATTGAAAACCAGAGTTGCCACTAGGCCATTAGGGTATATAGATCCCCAGGAAAATATTTCTGAGGGGTTCCTATTTATACAAACAATTCACTTTAAAAATATATCATGACGCAGCCCCGATGGCTTAGAGGTTTAGTACCACCTTCTGCCCAGGGGTGATCCTGGAGACCTGGGATCGAGTCCCACATCGGGCTCCCTACATGGAGCCTGCTTCTCCCTCTGCCTGTCTCTGCCTCTCTTTCTCTCTCTTTCATGAATAAATAAATTATATATATATATATATATATATATATATCATGAACTAATAGACCCATGTAAATTATAGTGATTATTGATACATATTTAGAATTATAGGCAGAACAGAGGTAGTTTGCTTATTGCCTCCAGCATTTGTGAAGATTCTTCTGGTCTCCAGAAACCTCTCTCTCTATTCCAGTTAAAGAGCCAATTCTTCTTGTTTTTCATTGTCTGATACCCTCCTCTTGACTAATTTTGTATCTCTTACCACTACAAAAAGTTCCCAGTGCTGTTATTTCTGACAATGCCATGGCTCTTTGGAACCAGTTAATATAGAAACAATATAGATCTTCTTGCCTCAGCAATTCCCTGATACAATTTGTTTCATACTGACTACATTATTGTTCATGACATTGTATCATCCTTCATGCTTCCTATGAAAACTGGCTTCCAGTGACTTTCTCAAAGATTGTTACTGTGCTTTGTTGATGATGACCACAAAGGCAAGTCTTACTTAGGCTACTTGGGAAAATGTGAAAGGTGATTTATTTTTGTTTGTGTGTATGTATGTGTGATATGAATTTGACCTTTTGTAAACATAGAAGAACACATCTTCCAAACAAGTCTCTGCAAAGTCTTAGGCTGTATTCATAGCATAGAATATCTCTTTCAATGTGATGACACTCTTGTCTTCCACACGGTACCATCTACAGATTGGATAGGCTCAAAGCCTATGGATAGAATAAGAACAGACCCATTTGCATAAGAAATTCCCATCCTTCTCTTGGCATAGTGCAAGAATGATGTAGGGGAGTACAAATTCACCACACTTATCTGAGGTGGGAGAGAGCATCAGAAAAGCCCATTGGCAATGTGGAGCAAGAATCTAGAAAATCCTCAGAAGAGATAGGCATGACCGTCCTGAAGGAATGATTGACATATGACATGGAGCTTTCAGAAGGACTGGGGTTACTATCCTGGGAATTAGCAGCAGAAGTAGGGTAAGAGCCAATAGGAAAAGGATGCCTGCCACAATCCTCATTGACCTCAGGCTATAAATTGAAGGTAGGATAGAAACCAGAATGTGGATATAAAAGAGCCAGTGACAAGCATCCACCCCGCCAGGATGGCATTATGAGCCCCAGCCAATCCCAGGCTCTAGAGAAGGACTTAGGAATTTTTAGGAAGCCACTATGGAGGGGCACCTGGGTGGCTCAGTCGGTTAGGTGTAGGACTCTTGATTTTAGCTCAGGTTATGATCTCAGGATTATAAGATCGAGCCCTGCATTGGCCTCTGCCCTGGGTATGGAGCATGCTTGGGATGCTCTCTCTTCCTTTCCCACTGCCCCTCCCACTCTGCTCTCACATTCTCTCTCTCTCTCTCTAAAAATAAAAAACATAAATTTTAAAAAAGGAAGCTGTTATATTGACACTGAAAGTGTCAATACAAAATGAGGTACATAGATGTCCTGGGGCATGGACTGAAGCAGACCATTCTCGCCCCTGTCTCAGAGTAGTACTGTCACAGTAGTAGATAAATCTTAGATCTTAGGTCTACAATTCACTAATTGCATGAATAAGGGCAAGTCCCCTCTCTCTAAAATAAAATTCTGTTTATACTTTGGATGATTCTTGTGACAACCAGCAATCAAAATAGAAACAAATTGAGATAGTTTATTTGGTCACTAGTAGCTGTGACTGTACTGTTTTTTTTTTTTTACAGTAGTCTCTCCTGTCCAACCCCCACCAAAGTGTATATTCATTTTTTTTATGAGACCCAAATATGAACCAAGCTTTTTCTCTGGTTATCTTAATTACTCTAAGTGTAGATACCTAATCCACTCTAGGCTAATACTATAAGATTTTGGACATTCTCTTAATAATATTTGGCTTAGGATAGAACCCATGAGGGCTCTTTTTAAGGATGTTTCACTTTTGCAGATTTGGGGTAGGGAAAATCCTTTTATATATGGAGGCAAAGCTGTGGAGATATAACCCTCAAGATTCTGGCAATCTTAGCCCCTGGGAGAAAAATTAGTCCTCAGTCATTAAGAGGCAATAAACAAAATAACAACTAGGAAAGATCAAGAGAGTCATGTGGAATTTTACCCCTAGTTGTCTCAAAACTTTATCCTGTTTACTAGTTGTGATGCAATACATTTCTTCTTGTTTAAGGTGGTTCAAATGAGATTTTTGTTTTGTGCAAATAAAATACATGCCTTAATATATAAAATAAGTAGCATTATGCCCATTTAAGTAAATGTCCAAAAACTGGTTGTAATTATTCATAGTAGTACTGGTTGTCTGTTGAATACTACTGTTATTATTAATTCTGGTAGGCATATATTTTAGCTATGCCTGATTATCTTTTTGGCTGCCTTCTTCTTATTAACCTTCCTGACATATACTCTCAAGTAAAATTTTGAGATCCATCATCTGATATCCAAACTCAGAGCTCAGTATTCAAGAGAATGGAAACTCAGTACAAAATCATTTAAAGTGATTTAGGTTAAGTCTTTGAGAAATAGGAATGATGATGAAGTTTTCCCAAATATTTTAGGTTTTGGCTGCTTCAAACTTTCCCATTGTTATTCCGTATTGAAATTGTACATAGTATCTCACCATAACAGGGACTCATGGAAGATTAATTTATATTTATACAAAGTTGAACATGCTAAAATTGAAAAACTTTATCAACTTTATGTGGGGTGATTTTTAAAAAATTCTATGATAACAAGGCTTGCCAGTATTTCTATTTCATTAACAAACTAGGTTATTAAGTTAAATTGAATTTCTAAAGGTATAATTATATTAGCAAACCCCTAATACTCAACTAACTTCAAATATTCTGGGTAATACTCTCTTTACAACTGTGAAGAAACACTTTAATTTTTTCCCCTCTTGCTTTGGGAGAAGACCTTTGTAGGGCTTTCTATGCAGAAGCAAATACGGAAAATGTGTGATTCCTATATACTTAGGAAGATGCAGAAAAATGTCAAGATTTATTCCTCTTCAAACTGCCTTTCCTATCAGTGAAAATACATTTTGTCATTAAACGCAACCATTATTTGTTTAAATCAGCTTGTAAGTCTCAAATTATGTAAACTTTTGATACATTGTCTGTAATTTATCAGGATTCAGGTGAATTGAATCCCCAAATTGTCAAAGGGTTTTGCAATTAATCCTGATTGTAAGAGATAAAATTCATCATTACATGACTCTGAATCTTTCATTCATTTTCTCTTCAATTGATCGCATAGCTAAATTAAACTGCCTTTTCCTCCTCAACATTCCCACATCATTACCTACTTACTCATTCCACTTGGCATGGAACAACTAGAACACAATATATTTTAAGGCTTTCAGAAAATCTAACAGTCTTCTAAAAAATAATATTTAAAAAATGTCGTTAGAGCCAAAACTTATGCTGCAGGGGACCACACATTAGCCCTTATATCATTAAGCCTTAGGGCTATTTATCAGGTCTGTTTTTTCTCTTGCTATAGGTGGCAGGGACTTTAATTGTTTGCAACTCAGTCAGTGGTTCTTGTGATTCTATTTCTTCAGAAACTGGCTCTGAAGAATATAGTATCCATAGCTCCTCCTTTTTTGACTGCCCCTTAAGACCAACCTAAAGATTCCTCCGGTAGAGGAAAGGGAAGCTGGAGAATAAACCCAAGAAATAACAACAAAACCAAGAGGGAATTATAGTGCTTCCAACATCTCATAAAACTCTGTATTATCATGAATCTTAGATCCAGAGGCCTTTCTGAGATAGTAGCTTTATGTGCAGACAGATTTCTTCTAGCCAGTTTTATTCACCTAAGGACAAGACCCATAAATTGGCCCTGTTCCTTTGGACTTTTTTAGAAAAGGCCACAATAGTTCTAGTTTCTATAATAATCCACTCTACCAAGACATGGATTATGTAGACTCCCTCCCTAGGTATGCACTTTCCAGGTATAGTCTTTATCTCAGGAAATCCACTCAGAAAATAAATGGATGCTAAGGGTTTAACATTTTATCCTAATATAAGGAAAATTTTATCATTTGTATGAAAGTTCTCCTATAGTACAAATATTAAGTGATGAGTAAATGGAAATTTCAAAAATGATGAATGGATAAAGAAGATGTGGTTTATGTATACAATAGAATATTACTCAGCCATTAGAAACGACAAATACTCACCATTTGCTTCAACATGGGTGGAACTGGAGGGTATTTTGCTGAGAGAAATAAGTCAATCGGAGAAGGACAAACATTATATGTTCTCATTCATTTGGGGAATATAAATAATAGTGAAAGGGAATATAAGGGAACGGAGAAGAAATGTGTGGGAAATATCAGAAAGGGAGACAGAACATAAAGACTCCTAACTCTGGGAAATGAACTAGGGGTGGTGGAGGGGGAGGAGGGCGGGGGATGGGGGTGATGGGTGACGGGCACTGAGGGGGGCTCTTGACGGGATGAGCACTGGGTGTTATTCTGTATGTTGGTAAATTGAACACCAATAAAAAATAAATGTATTAAAAAATGATGATAAGAATAGAGAAGGTCTCTGTAGAAGCAGCTAAGACTCTCCTTTTCCATGACCTAGTGGATCTTTATTAATCAGTTTACATTGTTCTTAAGATCCTTGGAATCTTTTAAAATTTAGATACTGGTTTCGTTGATCTGGAGTAGGAACTGAGATTCTGCATTTCTAATAAGATCACAGTTGCTATAAATGCTGCTGGTCTTGAGAACACAGAGGAACAAGGATCCAGAGAACATGGGTAATAGGAATGATCAATGAGCCCAAGGAGTATAATGGGTGGCATGAGAGCCAGCCATGATTACCTTCTCTGTGTGTTTAAAGCAAACCTCCCTTTCTGCTTCCCGCAGGACTGGGAAGTCTTTCTAGGAATGAATGATGAATTATGCCTTGCTGAATAGAATTTAACAAGTGAGATAACTTCTTATTAAGATGCCATGGAGAATATTCATTTAATTGGATGAGAAAAAAAAAACAGTCCTTCTATACTATTTAAAAAAAATAATGTGACTGCTAATGATTTAAAAGTTTTGAATGAACTTTTAAAATAGGTCTAAGCAATTTAATACCCTAACACAAAGTTTTTTTCCCCTAAATTAGCAAAAATTGATTTTGCCATAGACCTAAACCAAACCAAAATGAGACTTTGTTTTGTTTTCCTTTATTTTGCTTAGTGGGAGTATTGATGTCCCTTGCTGCAGAAAAGTAATGCATGTGGTTTTGGAGTGCTGCTCTATCCACAAGAGGATATTGCTTAATAGCTAACATGTGCCTTCATATTTCTTTATAAAAATTCAAAAAATCCTAAAAATTGAAAGCCATCTATACTCAAGAGATTTCCATAAGAGAGTAATATCTGTATCAGATGTGTATAAAAATGAAATGCCCTAAATCCTGCATGTAAAGTCTCTAGGACCCTCATATTTAACACAATTCATGACTTATCTAAATATTTTTATTTATGTTAGTTTGTTTTGGCTACAAAAAGAAAAAACTTAATTGACTTCTGGCCTTCTGAACTATTTAGTTGTTCCAAAATAAATTTGGAAAAATAATGTTTTGCTTTATAAAATTTAAAGATGCTAAAAAGAGAATTTACAGTTATTTTGGTGAAAATAATATGAGTATACACTAAACCTATTCCCAGTGAATATCAATCACTGCTGTCCCCTGCAGCAAGTATTGGTCTCCACTTTACATTCGTCAATATTTAACTACTCATTTAATAGGGTTTGATATTTGTCTCCACAGTAATCAATACCTATTTAATATTTAAAGAAGGAGCAAAAGAAGCAAAAGAGCACATCACAAAAGATTCTTTTGCTTCTTAACTATTCCAACCTCCTGTGAAGTTCTTGGTCTTTAATTAAATTTTCCATAGTTATTTTTAATGTTTAAATTTAATCTCATGATTTTTAAGCCCTTGAAATTTCTGAACCTCTTGTCCTGTTTGGGATTTTACCACACTTATTTTTATTGTATGGGGGCAGGATATAGAAGGATACTGATACTCATCAAGATAAATTTTTTTGTTGACCATAGTTCATAAAATCCTGGTTAAAAGTAGTAATATTGGTGATGACCATTATCAACAAGATGGCCAGTGACACTGAAGGAGTCTTGAATTTATATTAAATTTGATTGTTTTTAGTATAAATGAGATATTGAATATATAAGTAAAAGAGGATTGATTTTTACATGCTTTTAATGCCATTTGTGTAAATTCACAAATTACCCACTTACATAAATACACATAAACATGCATATACATACACATTTGTCAAACAAGTCATCTAGATTTTAGAGGTATACATTATGGTTACTTTATTTTAACGTAAAAGAGGCCAATTAAATAAAATCCTATTGAATAATTTTAAATCTGTTATTGTTCACAACTCAGATTTCAATCAGTAGCAGTAGCATCATCAATTTATTTATTTATTTATTTATTTATTTATTTATTTATTTATTTATTTATTTTAAGATTTTACTTATTTATTCATGAGAGACACACAGAGAGAGAGAGAGAGGCAGAGACACAGGCAGAGGAAGAAGCAGGCTCCATGCAGGGAGTCCCATGCAGGGCTCGATCCCGGGACTCCAGGATCACATCCTGGACTGAAGGCAGGTGCTAAACTGCTGAGCCCCCCAGGGATCCCCAGCATTATCAAATTTTATATAACAAGATTTCAACCTAGCAAAAGCTTAGTGGAATAAATATGATACCAAGAATTATCACTAAGTATCTAAGGAGTAGTAATGGCCACTTTTTATCTACAAATACTTCATATTATCAGTTACCAATGTTGATTCTCATCTTGGTAAAAAACATTATTTAAAATCAGAGCCATAGTGTTCCAGAGACAAGATCTGAAAACCCACGTAGAACAATTGTCCTTTATTTTTTGTAACTGAAAGAATAGATGGTGTCACAGTATAGAGTGTACAGTGACTTGAAGAAAAAATAAATAAACCCACTGAAAACCTCACCAACTCATCAGTAAGGCTGCTGGCAACATCATGCAAGTCCATGTAGCTCTATCGTCATCAGATCACACCTGTAGTTTGGATTTAGTTATGTCCATTCATGTTGAGAGGTTAGGGATAATAAACTGAAGAACAATATAGAGAGAGAGCAAACTCAAAATGCTTGCCTGGAGATATAAATGGCCATGAGTGACAATACTAAATTTACAATATTGTTTCCAATCTGTAAATCTTTAAAGTGACTAAGGTCCAAGAATCACGTATTTCTTTAGCAGCCTTGACATTTTACTGGATCCCAGAACTATTACTCTGTTATGCCTGTGGTAACCACTCAACAACCCCTTTTCCAATATTATCTTGTTATGGTGACTGTGTTTTCCTACTTTCACCATTTCTGCTGAATACTTTGCTGTAAGTTTTTCTTTATCTATCTTGGCTAGCTCCTGACACTGCTGATCAAGAATCCCCAAAGAGGAATTTACTACCACCAGTAACTTTTCAGCCTTCCAAAATATTATCTTCCTCTTTCTGTTTTTATTTTTCTCTTTTGAGAAACATAGGATTAAGCTCCCAAGAACACAGGAAGAATTCAACCAGATTTAGATCAAGCACCTTCCTTGTTGACTAAACTGGTACTCAGATCAATGCCTATCATGTTTAGGAGGGTGCCTCACTCATTAACCACTTGCCAAATGACTGAATGTAAGCACACATCATTATCCTACTCTTAAATGAAGATACGTTCCTTCCTGAATACTCTTTTATATTCTAGATTTTGTTGCATCATTGGTGTTCTCTTTTTTTCTAAGCTTGTTTGGATGCTTCTGGGCATAACCATTAGCTCAACTACCTCCATTCCTTTCAATGAGAATTCAAAATTTCTTTTTTTTTTTTAAGATTTTATTTATTTATTTATGAGAGAGAGAGAGGCAGAGACACAGGCAGAGGGAGAAGCAGGCTCCATGCAGTGAGCCTGATGTGGGACTCGATCCCGGGTCTCCAGGATCACACCCTGGGCTGAAGGCAATGCCAAAGCATTGAGCCACCCGGGCTGCCTGGAATTCAAAATTTCAATGAAAAATTAATTCTCCATGTTACCCTTGTTATTGCAGAGCTCCAAATCCGGGCATGCAGATTAGTCCACAATCCTCTCGTTGAATATATAAAAAGTGTTCAAAGGACATGAGAGAATGTCCAAGAGGAAAGAAGACTCAGTAGGGTATGGTAACTGTTTTGCTTGGATTTTTAAAGGTGTGCCTTATGTAAAAGGAATTAAACTTAAAAGTCTACAAGTAGGGAATCAAGGCTGATCATCTTAGGTGAAAGCTTCAATAGCATAGTCTCTGAATAAATTTAATAAACAAGTTCTTAATGGTTAAAGCTCTCCAAAGATTATGGGTGAAATTTCAATGGGAAGATCATGATGGTAATGTAGCATTCTCTCATAAAATAGGCAATAAATATTAAAAGAAAAGCCCGGATATTTTTAAGAAACTTAAATAAAAAATAATTTGCTGGGAATCTCAGACAAGGGTAGATTTGGCCAAAATGCTCACTAGCAACAGTTTCTGCATAATATTAAAAGCTGTAGGAAGTAAAGAAGAAATGGGACTGTGAGCCAATAAAAATCACCCCTGTTGGAGAGAGCTACATGCAGAGTGGTAACTTGGTAAAAAAAATTTGAGAACTAACATAAAGCATAAATTGCAGATTAAATACAACTTAATGACAGAGAGGAACCACTGAACAAATGTGGCATGATCTGTACATTATAACAAATACTGCAATTGACTTAAAGAAAAAGTATAGGAAAGCCAGGAGCTCAAAATGGCAGACCTCCTCCCCATAAAGAAGAGATGGAGGAGAAAAAAATGAGAAAGAAAACAAAGTGTTGCTCATCAGACACCATTGAAAGTTGCTAGGACAATGACTCATTATCCTGAAATTTATAATTAATGGAAATTTAGCACTTAGCATTTATTCTACTTCTATGACATATGTTTTCTGGGTTACCAAATAGGCCAAGTGCATGAGGAATTTTTTTTCTATAGAAAAGGATTTGAGCTAATAAATACAGAAGGAAATGCAGAATTAGAATGTAGAATTATAGAATTAGAAAAATCACAATTTTACAACCCTTAATTAAATACCATCAATAAATGGTGTGCTGGGTTGTATGTCAGGGTGGGTAAGGCCAACAATTATGCTTACTAAAATACTAAAATACTTTGTATAGGTCCACATTAGAGTTGAGTAAAAGAGGCAATTTGTCCAAAATTTAGAAGGCAATGTAAAGCCAAAGCTATACATTTCAGAGGGTCAGTGTGAGTGGACATGATGACACAGATGCGAGATGTCTGGCCAACTACATATAACCTCATTTTCTTTTGCTAAGCATTCAGTTCATTTTCCTAAGTGCTCCTGTAGATCAACAGTGGTCCCAGTCTAACCAAAAGGTGTTGAGCTGCAGATCATAGATGTGAACACTGGAGAAGCTTGGTCTCCCAGAGATTCCACCTATCTCTCTTAAAGCCTCCTTTTCATCCAGCTTCGGTAGCTATGCACTCTTGCCTTCTCTGGCATTACTGTTGCAGAACTGCAGACAGACAGGTTACTGATTTTTTCTTTGGTCCTGACTCATTCCTTCCAGACTCTTGCCTTTCCAGCTCCCCCCCTCATTTGCAAAGGTCAGATTTTTTTGCCTGTCATTAGTATCATAAATAGAAAGGATGGCTTAATTTTTGACTGAATTCTGATTGATCCAGATGATAAAATCAATAAATGGAGAGGTGATTAGGAAACTTATAATGAAGGGATCAGGCGGTCCAAACTTGAATCCCTTGTTTATTTTTACATCAAGGAAAGTGAGACAATAAAAATTTATAGATCTTCTGCTGGGATGTAGTATGAGTCCACAGACTACCTATTCAGGCTAAAGGAAAATAATGAGCTCAAATCTAATCAATTCCTTAGATTTAACTTCCTATGTTCAGAAGATAAAAGAGAATAGTAAAGCAAGGATCATATGTGATTGCTACCACAAGAAAAAAAAATAAGCTAATTCTGGAATGTAGACGTCCTGTAAGGTAACTGCTGAATTATTTTCAACAAGTCAATGTCATAACCGAACGGAGAGGGGAGAAAGAAAGAGAGAGAGAGAGAGAAGTGTAGATTAAAAAGATCCTAAAGATATTTAAGACATATAACAACAAACATAATGAACAGGACATAGTTGGATCCTGATTCAAATCAAGTGATTATAAAAAGACATTTATATGTAGTCAGGGAAATTTATATGGACTAAGATGATTTCAAGAAGTCATGATTAATTGTGTTTTGCCTAATAATGCCATGTGGTTAGGTAAGGAAATTCTAAAGTGCTTTTGGATGTATAATGAAATAGGAATGAAATGCAATGACATCTGGATTTCCTTTAACATGCATAAGCTAACATGAGATGGGGCGCAGAAACAATTTTGGTACATGTGGATAGTTGTTGAAACTAGATGAAGGATTCCTAGGGACTTTGTTTTGATCTTTTATTTTTTAAATGTTTGTAATTTTCCTAATAAAAACATTGAAAGAAGATTGTAAGAGATATTGAGTTGTCTATCATTAAATTTTTCTAAAGTATTATCTGGATATTCCAGCTTATGCATATTTTTTTAAAGATTTTCTTTATTCATGAGAGACACATGGAGAGAGGCAGAGACCCAGGCAGAGGTAGAAGCAGGCTCCCTGTGGGGAGCCAGATGCAGGACTCAATCCCAGGATCCAATCCCAGGACCCTGGGATCACCACCTGAGCCAAAGGCAGAAATTCAACCACTGAGTTACCCATATATCCCAGCCTATGTATATGGGTATAGTACCCATATTTTAAGTATAGTACCTCCTCATGCTGAAGAACTTGGACTTGGGAACAATCTGAGTTTAAATCACAGCCCATTCCTTCAATTTCCCTCTCTACTACAGTGTACTTCTTACTGGTTGTATGATTTTAAATGAATTATTTTCCTTACTAAGCCTCATATGGACCAACTGTAAAATTCTGGATAATACCTACATCAAAGAGACATTTGTAAATGACATTATACATTTAAGAGCTTAAGCAGAGTGCCTGATTCATAATAAGCACTCAATAAATGTTAATTGTTATTCATACTAAACTATTTTACATTAGTATTTTTTATTTATTTTTAAAGATTTTATTTATTTATTCATGAGAGAGAGAGAGAGAGAGAGAGAGAGAGAGAGAGAGAGAGAGGCAGAGGGAGAAGCAGGCTCCATGCAGGAAGCCTGACGTGGGACTTGATCCCGGGTCTCCAGGATCAGGCCCTGGGCTGAAGGCGGCACTAAACTCCTGGGCTGCCCCTCATTAGTATTTTTAGTATATTAGATGAACAGTTGAAAGCCTGTACCTTTAGGATGTGCTCTGGAATATGCCAAATTGCCTATAAAAGCATGGAGTGACCTGAATCTTTAGATGATTAGAGTTGTCCAGACACAAATACATTGCAACCCTTCCCAGCTACTCTCCCTTCTTTTACTCCCCCTGCCTCCCACTGCCCTCTGAGTCTTGTTTTTGGCTGCTTGGTTTTTCTGCTTCTTCAGCATCTGGCACACAAAATGACTTCCACTGCATAACTCAGTCTGGCTTGATACAATCTTACATTAATTTGACCTTTCTGCCTTTGCTTCAGGACTTTTGCTTCAAACCCTCTCACATTTCATTCAGGGTTTCATTTAGTTCTTGCCACAACTCCCTTCTAGATTGTAGTCTTGAATAATTAAGTTCTAGAAAAGAAATGAGTTGTAATGGATGAATGTTCCAGCCAAATGTATGATTGCATCATGTCCTCTAGTCTACCTTTCAGAGAATACCACTTCATCAAAGTGCTCTAGAACAGACCAATTCAAGCAATTTTTATATTTTTAATTTTGTAAAAATTAATATTTAATTTTTCCAGAAATTTTTAATTCTCTAGAAAGCATAATTTTTTTAAAGTTTAAAAAAGTAGACAGAATTAATTTTAATGTATTTTATTTCACTACATCTATAATATTATTTCATTATATAATTAATACAAAAATGAGCTGTTTTCTTTTTTTCTTCCATGCCAAATTTTTATAATCTGGTGTATATAATACATTTACAGATATCTCAATTTGGACTAGGCACATTTCACATGTTCAATTGCCACCGATGCCTGGAAGCTAATATATTGAATAGTACAGCTCTAAAGAGTAGTCTGTTATCCCATAACGTTTAAACAGTGGTAATTTGTATATAAAAGAACAAAATGTTAAAATTAGAAATTAACCCAAACTTGTTATGGGAAAATATCAATCATAAAATTGTGTGCAGTTTGGATACATATTTCCTTTGAGGCTTGATTTAGAATAGAAAATACAAAAAAAATGAGTATATAAAGGAAAAATAAGATAGCAATCATTTCTTTTTTGAACAATCACTATCCTAAGGGCACGGGAGGCATGTTCCATTCAATACTTAGTGTAGTAGTGATGCGTCTCCATTTTATAGCTAAGGGAACGGAGGTCTAATGAGGTATTGTAATTTGTGGAGATCACACCTGTGGCAAGATTTAGGAGAGTTGGAATTCTAAACTTATATCTGACTTGCTATAATTCCCAGAGAGCTTCCTCTGTGACTGGAGTGGGGGGAAAATTATCTTGTTTAGACCAGAGCATGAAAAAGAGAAAAAATATGGGGGGGGGGGTAGAAGAGGATATTGCTGTAGATGCTGAGCAAATGGTAGTGATGATACAGAAGACAGAGGATAGAAGGTAAGGGACCAAAGATTCTCTTGCATTATTTTAAGGTTCCATCTATTTCACAGAATATTTTTTTCACCTAAAACTTCTCTTCAGTCTGTGCTTGTGTGTGTAGGAGTGTCTGTAATTATGGAATTTACTCTATCTTAGTTAAATTTAGAATGGCTTAATGGATGGCTCTCTCTAAAGCCTATTACTGTATACCTAAGGTCATCACAATATTAATGGTTTCTTAAAAAGGAAACTAAGACTACTAATAAGTACCACGTGTTATGCATATTTTATGCCAGTCACTTAAAATTTATAATGTATGTTGCTAAAACATTTATTCAATATTGATAGCTTATTTTATGCCACTTCTAATGGGTATTACAAGTATATTAAATGGCAAAATGCATACGCCTTTTCTATCAACATTCACTTATAATGTTAATGCTTTTTAAAATATTCACGGAATAATAATAACCACTCACATTCAAAATTATTTATAATCCCCCCTGCAGTGAGTTGCTGATTCACCAAAGGCAACATGTTAATACACCAAAATTACTATACAACAAATGCAAAGAAGAAAAGAAAAAGATAAGGTGACTCTGCTCCATAAATTCAAATGATGACTTTTAGATTGGATATCATTTCTATCCTACAGTACCCACTTTGTAAGCTGGGCATCAATTATCCAGGAAGATTGTACCCTGGCTTGTGTTATCTAAATCCTTGGGTTTTCTTCCTGTCCTTTAATGACCACACCAATGCCACAAATACAGATAGACCAACAGTCGGGTTTTTTTTCCCAAATAATAATGCTTGGTTGAAAATATTGCAAAGATGAAATAAATGATTTGGAAGTATTTATTAAGTTATGCAAAAACATTGTTAGAAGACTGATCATAAGCTGGAAAATGGCTAGGTTCTTGTTCTACAAAGGAGAATAGGATATGATCACAGTGTCTGAGGAGATTACAGTGATTAAAATAGACCTAAAGTCAAATTAAAGCTATCTTTAGTATCATAGTTGTAAAGCTATAATAAATGTTATAACACAGGACTATTGGAACACAGAGAAGAGGCTAAACTTCTCTAAGGCAATAGAGGCTAGATTCAGAAAGGAGATGGTATTTGAGCTGGGTCTTAAAAATGAGTTGATAAATAACAGCCTGCTTTGTTCAAGAATGGCAACTATTGAGTATAGTTAAAGCAGATAGGATAAGAAAGGAAACTAATTGAAGATAAAAGTGAATAGTTAGTATGGTGCTGGAAAGAAAATAGCTTTACATGCTCCACTAAGCATTCTATCCTACTGGCAAGGAGTGAAATTCATGGTTTTGAAATATATGACTAAGATGCTTGGAGCTCTGTGCCTATATTTATGGTAACTGGTAATATGGAGGAGAATGTGTAAGAGGGAGGACAGAACAAATGCACTGAGAAATGGTAGAGCATAAATGATATGTATTCCGCAGATGTATATGATATAGACACACACATTTTGACCCAGGTATTAGTCTTCTTAATAAGGAGTCATGAAAACATTACTTTGGAAATAAAAGAGAAATCAATTTCAATTGCTGGATCAGGAAAAAATAAGTTTGTTTTTGTTTTGTTTTGTCTGCACAATGCTCATTGCTTTTTATTATGTTGTTGACAATAACAGAAATGAGAAAGATAAAGAATGCAGGATATTCATGGTACAGAAGAATCTACCTGTGCTGGGAGCAGTTATATTTCTATGCCAATGATGTTGACATTTTATTTATCACAATCCTGCCCAAATGCTAATCCACTTTGGATTAATTGCTTCCAAAACTGTATTTTAAATGTTGAAGCTGTAGTGAAATAATTAACTCTGTAACCATTTATCATATCATGTTTTAATGCCAAAGGGACATTATGAGCAATGAGTATTTATCGATGTTCTAATTGTAACTGAGCAGTGATGTCCTTGTTTATTATTATTATTTTTAAACAGCATTTTAACACCTGGCATCCATAAAAAAATTTTTTTTCTAATGCTTTCCGCACTGGGTTCAGGAGGGCCCAAGATTTACAGGGAATTAACCACATTTGTGATGAAAAGTGAAGGGGATATGGAACTCCAACCTGCCATAAACACAGGACAGGTTTTCTCAACCTCAGTATTATTAAAATTTTGACTTGAATCATTGTAGGATGTTTAGCAGCTTCCCTAACCCCTACCTCCTACATGTCTGTAGCACTCACCTATAGTTCTGAAACCAAAAACATCTCTAGACATTGCCCAGTATTGCCACTGATAGAAAGTGACATTAAGACATACCTTCACTTGAAAGTTACACCAATGAAATAACCTACCATGTGTTTTACCACTAATTATTCAGTCTTCAAAGTAAACAGTTGAAAACAAAATCACAAGAGATCCTTTAACAATATTAGCCAGAGCTAAGTCATGAGTATATGGGGATATATTTTGGCTTTTTGCCCATCAGTAATGGTGTTCAGTTAACCCTTATTTTTATCCATCCATCTGGATCACTGGCACAGTTAACTTCATTATCTTCCTGGAGTAGCCAGGATTATGTCTTTACCCACATAAATCCTTTGCTTACTAAGTATGTTCTATATTTCCATATTCAAATGGATTTTTATAAAAACTAAATTCAGATTAGTGTGCAGTTTCTTTCTCCTCTCCCAGCTATACATTGGTGAACACTAACTTGTTTTCTCTTTATCTGGTATGAGGAAAGGGGTAAAATATGAGAACATATCTAGACTCTCTTCTAAGAACGTTGTGATCTTAATTTAGTAAAAAAAAAAAAAAGCTATAGCATCAAAACTGCTGTCTTTGAAAGTGGAAAAATATAGATTATTCCTTGAAGAATAAGAAATAGCTTTTTTTTTTTTTTTGTTTTGTTTTTAGAATAAGAAATAGTTAACAGAACTTAGGAAAAATGACGGAGTAGAAAGTGAATGGTAAGTCACTGAATTTAAATATCATTTGTCCTGGGTACTCAGTCTACTTGATTCCTACCATAAAAGAAAGGAAAGGAGGGACAGCTGGGTGGCTCAGTCAGTTAAGCTTCTGTTTTTGGATTAGATCATGATCCGGTGGAACTCAGAACAAGGCCCACCCTCCTAGGGCTTCCTGCTCAGGAGGAGCCTGCTTCTCATTCTCCCTCTGCTCGTCCTCCCACTCATCTCACTCTCTCATGCTGTCAAATAAATAAATAAAATCTTTTAAAAAAAGAAAGATAGGGGCAGCCCCGGTGGCCCAGCGGTTTAGCACCACCTTCAGCCCGGGGTGTGGTCCTGGAGACCTGGGATCCAGTCCCATATCAGGCTCCCTGTGTGGACCCTGCTTCTCCCTCTGCCTGTGTCTCTGCCTCTCTCTCTGTGTCTGTCATGAATAAATAAATAAAATCTAAAAATAAAAATAAGAATAAGAATAATAAATTTAAAAAAATAGAGATAGGAAGGGAGAGAAACCTGGTAAGTAGGAAAAAGCTATGGGCGATGTGGCGTGAAAACAGCATAGTTTCCAAATTCTAAATCTACTAATTTCTAGCAGAGCTCCTAAGTTGCAAACTTTCTGGGTTTCAGTTTCTTCAGTAGAGGTTACTATCATCTTTTAGATTTGATTTAGGGATTAAAATAATTATACATCATAATTGATGAAACTGAGATTTAAATTTAGTCATTACAACTCCAATTTAGTAACTCTAGAAGTTATAATACGTTATAAAGGACCTAAAAAAAAAAAAAAAAGCTCCTACACACGGTTAGCAACGATAGTTCTCTACCTTCAACTTAATATGTGAAGAAAGAGAAATGTCTGGTGATTCTTTTTGTGACCATCCTCTGTGGGCATCACCTTAGTTCAGGTCTTCAGACAATTTTTGCTCAACTCCAGTCAAGTTTGTCTATTGTTGCCAGAGATATCTAAACCAGAAATTTGATCATTGCTTCAGTGTCCTTCAAGAGTTTTCTCTGGCTTTTGGGATGTCCCTTTTCATTTAGCAACATCTATATAACTTAAGATTTGTGTATCCTTAAGCCAAGCAATTTCATAGTTAGATAGATAGATAGATAGATGGACTCTTATACATATCTACCAGGAGAAATTTACAAAATGTTCAGTGTTACATTGTTTATTGTTTATTTTATTATTTTTAAAGATTTTATTTATTTATTCATGAGAGTCAGAGAGAGAGAGAGAGAGAGAGAGGCAGAGACACAGGCAGAGGGAGAAGCAGGCTCCATGCAGGGAGCCCGACGTGGGACTCGATCCCGGGTCTCCAGGATCATGCCCTGGGCCAAAGGCAGGCGCCAAACCGCTGAGCCCCCCGGGCTGCCCCATTGTTTATAATAATGAAAAATGGTAAATGACCTGTGTGATATTTTTCAGAGCAATGACTAGAAAAATTATAATATATTCAAATAACTTAGCACTACACCCTTTTATACATTTTAAATGAATGTTCTGCATTTAAATAAAAATAGACTATTTTACAAAGAAGTAAAATAAAAAACAAGAATGCACACAGCATAATATAGTTGTGTATCATCTACAAATAGAAAAAATAATAATATAGCTGAGGGTTACATATCTGTGTAGCAAAATTGGGGACAATTACTACCTATAGTGATGATGAGGAGGAGGTGAGTGAAGAGTTTTATAGACAGGGTATTTTAAATGCATTTTTAATTTAATTTTTAAGCTGAGTGGCAGGCACATAGTGTTTATTATATCATCCTTTAGATCTTTTTGCATGCTTTAAATAGTTAATGGTCTCAACAAAAATGAATGGCTGAGAATAAGTTTGTGAAAAAAGTCCCACCATGAATTGATCTTTGCATATCTTTCCAGTATTATTTGTTGGCTATCTGTTGATGCTTATCCTCCAGCCATAGTGAAATACGTACAGTTTTTGAGCATATTATTCTCTCTCCTTTTTGTATGGCTTACACGAAGCTAACATCCTTTCCATTCATGTTACTCCCACTAATTTTTAAGGCTCAGCTCAGAGCTCTTATACTCCAGCATATTTTCCTTGAAGTCTTTAATTTGGATTATGACTATGTTCTGATTTCTCATAGCACCAGTTCTCCTTCTTCGTCACTTCTTAAAGCAATAGCTATTAACTAGTCACACATTGCATAGCCAGTGGAGGCTAGCAAGGGGGCTCTACTTAAATAGGTATTGAGGAACCCAGATGATGGAGCATACAGTTGTATAGGTGACTTTGCAATCATTGTGCCAGGAAGGAAGGGACATGATAGATCATGGCCTGACTCTTAAGACTCCTAACTAGAAATGATCAAAACCAAGTCCACTCACAGTCATTGACCAAAGCAACTCAGATGGTCTCTGCTAAGTTCAAACGGAATGTGGAAGTACAATCATCACAACATAGTTAAAAGGTGAGAGCGGTTAGGTGTAAAATATGTGAGGAGTCCTAACCCCTACAACTATAATAGCACTTTTCATGTTGAATGCAATGAATTGTTTACTCTCTTACGCAGAAATCTTGTCTTAATATCTTGGTGTGTCTACCACCCTATCACACATTCAAAAGAATATTTGTTGCTTTGGTAAGTAAATGGGACCTCACTAAATTACGATACTTTTAGATTGGTCATGCAGAAAATAATTTGTGAGTGACTATTAGAATTTCATTATTGGTTTGTTTTCCGAACATAACCTGCTTGATTGACTATAGGGTTATCAATCTATAAATTTTCAGAGCAGACCATATTTAGTTCAGTCTTCCCACAAAGGAAGGGATATCTCAGCACCTATTCACTTTTATGTGCCTGCCAGATGTTTGCTGGAAAGTGATAAATCAGGTTAGTCTATTGGAGTGGTTTGTCTATGATCTAAGAGTAGGAGAGTCAGTTTCTTCAGTTTTCTTGGCATAGATATTCACTGTAAAAAATCCATACTTCACAAGGTTTTTCCAAGGTGGTTACTCATTCAAAAACATAAGGATCTATCCCTCTTGAAAATGGTTTACCTATTTAGCACCAAAAGAGTAATGTTGCTAGAAATCCAGTTTTTCCTAAGACTTATTTCCTAAAATATATTTCTTCTTATGCACTTATCTTTTCTTAAATAAAAATTGTTTTAGTATGTTGAGAGATGGGAGGAACACATCATATATTCCTTTTTATTCTTTGGAGTCATATATACTCTTACATTTCACTATTTTAACATTTTAGGGAATTTTTGAAACTTGAACTAAGCACTTGTCACAGATAACTGATCTGATAGGTAACATCTTATTAAAAATACATAATAAGCATCACTTTGTACCTTTATATTGTAAGTTAAATTTGCCACTCACATTTGCAAAAGCACAACATAGTTGCATCCTAAACTCTTTCAGTATGTACAAACATTTTAGCACAATCCCATTACTCTAGCAGCAAAACCAGACCTTAAAAACGTAAACAGGATTAGTTTCTGCTCATCGTCTTCAGGGCTCCCCCTTGTGGTGCAGGCCATCATCACCTGGACTATTTTAGCAGTTGATTTGTTCCCTCCATAGCCAATTGAATGATCCTTTTAAAACACAGTTAAGATTATAACCACATTAGTACTTTGCTTAAAATCCTCCAATGGCCACCCTTCTCACTCAGCATGAAAACCAATCCTCAGCATTGTACACAGGGTCCTAATTAATTAACTTGCTCCTGTCTTATTTCCCTACTTTCTGTTTTTCTCTGTCCCTTGTCTACTGTTTTATCTACATGTTATTAATTAGTTCTCTGTCTAAAAACTCATATATAAATGTAATTGTAATTATTTACCCCATTTTCAAGGAGAGGAAATTTTTTTACAAAGTCTACCATGGAGAATCATGATTCTTCTCTTAAATTTCCCATCCAAACTCAACTTTGTGAACCTATACATATGGATTCCCAGATGCAGAAGAAAGTTATTTTATTTTCCCAATATGAAAATACTGTGTTTCTCATGGCTTAGTTTGTAGCTGTGTAACAACAGAGAGATTATGAAGATTTGTTTCAACATGGAGTCACCAGTATGGAGGGAGGGTAAAATGCTGAAAATACATCTGCAAGAAATCTCTCAATTATTAATTCTTTCCTTAGTTTTCCCAGAGGACTGACTACTGGGTGAAAAGAGACCTGAAAACTGCTTGAAAGGAAGATCAAGATTTTACTGGCATAGTAATACCACACTAACTTAAAAAGCATATCTTCTAGAATATGATATCTACTTAGCAATATTTGGCAAAATGCCATTAAAATTATACATTTGAAATTAATATCTGCTATTGTTATATAGGATTTTCCAAATATGAAATCCATTTAGCATTTCTAAAAAGGTAGAATTGCATTAACTTTAAATTCATTAACTAATTTCATTATTCACATTAACTTTTAATTCACTTTTAACTAATTTCTCTTCCAGCACTGAATAAGCACAGACGTGTTTTGACTGTCATTGTTTTTAAAGATATTAATTCAGTCATCCAGTATAGTATTATAATAGCTTTGATAAGAAACTTAAATGTTCACCTCCCATCACTGATCTTTTCTTGATTGGAGTTTTTCAAGTGTTTCTTTTATACTCAGATTTATAGCTCATGCAAAGTAACTTATAATAATCACATTGAAATATCTCTGTATTTAAATCATTATTTCAATGCCTTTGACTTCTGAAAATTAAGATAAAAAGAAAGAAACTGGCTTAAGAAATAAACATTTAGAATTAATATATATTTTCCTCTTGAGTTCCAGGGTTATGGTAACTGTCACAGTAAAAATATTATTTGACCCATTATCTTGGATCAATAAAAAAAAAAGCTACGTTATTCTTTTAACAAAGAAGAGTCTGTCAGCACAGGAAATCAGGCCAGGCATTTGTAAAGACCACCCCACCCTTTTTGTTTAACACAACCATTCAGTACTTCGAATGGTAACATCATTCAATGCCAGAAATTTCTATCAGGAAATGAAATTAGACATTTCCAAAGTTCTGTGATCCAGAACCTGAGACTCTCTCTACCATTCACCTACATGACTATTATACTGCAAGTTTCTCAGAGTCCATACAACAAAATTCATTTTATTTTATCATTTTATTTTTTTTCAAAATTCATTTTAAGTAACTCAAGTATAAAATAACTTTGAAGGAAGCTTTAAAATCAGGTAGAGTAGCAGATTAAAAACTGCCATGAATGTGACCAAACAGAAGTCTTACATCCTTCAGTAACAGTTGGCCAGTTTACTTTGAATACTATGAGGCTGATTCCTGTACTTCATCTATCAGTATGTTACAGCTTTTCTTTCTCTCACTCAGGAGTAGCTTAGTTTTCTTGCTTAAGCACTACTTCCCCCAAATACTCCCCACATAGAATTTCATTGGTTATTTTACCTTCTCCCTTCCTCTGCATTTCAATAAAAATAGTTGTGGTCTGCCCCCACCCCTACCCCCAGTTGACTTACAACTAAAGAAAAGGCATTATATTTCTCTAAATTAATCCATTCTTCGATAAAGACTTTTTTTAAATCCTAATATGTATGAGGCATGGTTTAGATGCTCTGCTGCCTTTGACAAAATCTATACCTGGAAGGAAAAAGCACACTCACCACAGGAGATGATAAATTGTAAGATCCTTAAAATCAAGGATCCTAGTTGCTCCTGCTTACTTACTTCTGCCCTCATCTCTATCTCCTTCAGAGAGAGTGTGGCAGAAGAGGTATACTGAATAAATATTGTTAATTGATTACAGATCACCCTGTAGTACTATGAACGTAATGCTTTCTAGCATTCTTCATATTAAATAGCTGGTTGTTTACTTTAGAGTGAACACTCTGGGGACGATCATAATTTCTTATTCACAATGGTAAATTCACCTGTAACCTGATAATAAATACTGAATATTTGTTTATAAAAAGTGAATTTTAATTTAGAATATGAATGACAGAAGGGAATGAAAGATATAGAGGCAAACCCAGACTGATACCCCATTTTTCTCTGTGAGTATAGTGTTGTGTTTTGTTTAAGATTTTTTTTATTTGTTTATTCATGAGAGACACACACAGAGAGAGTGACATAGGCAGAGGGAGACATAGGCATAGAGACATAGGCAGAGGGAGAAGTAGGCAGAGGGAGACATAGGCATAGAGACATAGGCAGAGGGAGAAGTAGGCTCCATGCAGGGAGCCTGATACAGACTCCATCCCTGGACTCAGGGATCACTACCAGAGCCAAAGGCAGACTCTCAACCACTGAGCCATCCAGGGGCCCCAGTGAGTATAGTTTCAATTAACAAGTGATCAGTGTTTGGGCTAGATGCTGGTACAGTCAGTATCTGTTTAATATTTTAAGTATCAGAATACGATAGTACAGTATTTATTTCAAACTTATAGAGAACCTTCGGCCTATTGCCCAAGATGGAGGTAAAGATGAGTTTTGAATCTTAGTCACTTGAGCCCAATTCCTGTTCTCTCTGTCTTTTTCCACCAGTTATCTTAAGAACATTAAATAAAAGAACTTTTGTTCCTAAATATATGGGAATTCTCTTTAGACTCTTCATTGAAGAAGGGGCATGGTGAGAACAGAAAGGGACATTATTATGTATTCAACTGCAGCAGGCCAGATAAATGAACTGCAGTTACACACCTGAGACAGCAGTGCCCTAGATTTAGTGATTTAGCACAAAACAGAACAACTAGTCAAGAAAATGATGTGGTTAGAGTATGTGATGAGACAGTAATAAGAGGAATTTTGGCTGTCATGACCCTTTCACTACCTAAAAGCTATGATTACTTTCCCAAATGCTAAGCCAGTAATGTATAAAAACCAAGGTAGGGAATAAGCCTAAATTCCTCAAATGTGTCACGTTTTAGAGTATTTCCAATTATATTGTGGTCTTAACACCTTTTTGGTCTGAATTTCATCAGGATCAGGGTTCAAAAAGAGACCATGCCCAATCATGAAGAACATTGATATCTTTTGTTTTTGCCATTGTTGTTATTTTGAGAACAACATTTGTACAGTATCACTTACAGATGTTTCCCATGTGCTATTTTTGACTAGAATTTTTAAGTCTCTTCAGGCAGAGGAAACAAAGCTGCTTCCATTGACAAGGAAGGCTCAATGGGGAGAGATTCTCATTTTTGACTGTGTCCAACTAGATGTCTCCATTTTAAGTTTAAGGTCTTATTGTTTCTCATCAGTGTCCTGACTTTAACATGAGTGAGTTGGTAAGCCTGGGCATTCAGTGGATGAATATGTTTTATAAATAAACACATAATTTATTTATAACTACCTAAAACTGGAAACAACACAAATATCCCCCCATTTGGTGAATGGAAAACAGTTTGTGGTTCATTCATACAATCAAGTATCACTCAGCAACAAAAGAACCAACTACTTACATACCCAAACCATGGCTTAATCTTATTGCATTATACTAAATAAAAGAAAGGCTGCATAATGTATGAATCTATTTATATGATATTCTGTTAAAGTATAAAAACAGAAAACAGGTCAGTTTTAAGGAGCTGAAGGTAGAAGGAGAGGTATGATCTAAAAAAATGGTTACAAAGGAACTGGAGTGGAAGGGAGGATAAAACTTTTCTATCCATTATAAAGTAAAATAAAATTTCCACAATGAGATACTTCTACATAGCCAATGAGATGGCTAAAATTAAAATGACTGTTGATACCAATTGTTACTGAGAAGCAAGTAACTCTCAGACATTTTATTACTAATGCTTTTCTATTAGTAGTGTAAAATAGTACAAACACTAGGAAAAAAATTGTCAGTTTCTGATGAAGCTAAACATAGTCATCATATAACCCAGAATTTTCCATTTTAGATTGAATCCAAGAGAAATGAAAACATATACATACATAAGAACTTGAACAACAATGTCCCTAATAACTCTATCAAACTGGAAACAATGCAAATGTCTATAAGTGAATGAATGGATAATCAAATTGTGGCATAGTCAGTAAACAAAATACTACTCAGGCATATAAATGTATAATCATGACATATTCAACATGAATGACCCTCAAAACATTACACTGATTAAAACAAGGCAGCCTTGGGGGGGAGGGGCAAGATGGCGGAAGAGCAGGGTCCCCAAATCACCTGTCCCCACCAAATTACCTAGATAACCTTCAAACCATCCTGAAAATTTACGAATTCGGCCTGAGATGTAAAGAGAGACCAGCTGGAATGCTACAGTGAGAAAAGTTCGCGCTTCTATCCAGGTAGGAAGACGGGGAAAAAGAAATAAAGGAACAAAAGGCCTCCGAGGGGGAGGGGCCCTGCGAGGAGCCGGGCTGAGGCCGGGGCGAGTGTCCCCAGGACAGGAGAGCCCCGTCCCGGAGGAGCAGGAGCTGCACCAACCTTCCCGGGCGGAAAGGGGCTCGCAGGGAGTTGGAGCAGGACCCAGGAGGGCGGGGATGCCCTCGGGCTCCCGGGGACACTAACAGGCACCTGCGAGCGCAGGGGAGTGCTCCGAGCTCCCTAAGGGCTGCAGCGCGCACGGCGGGACCGACCGGAGCAGCTCGGAGGGGCTCGGGAGCGGCTCCAGGGAGGGGGCTGCGGGGCGGGAGCGCGAATCCAACAGCGCAGGCCCCGGAGCACAGGGCGCCGGGACACAGCCCAGGATCCGGCCTCCTCCGGGACAGGCAGAGGCCGGGAGGGCCCAGGACAGCGAGGACGCTCCTGCCCCGAGCTGAGCAGATCAGCGGCCCCGCCCCGGAGCCTCCAGGCCCTGCGGACGGAGAACCGAGAGCCCGAGCCCCGTAGTTCCTGCGGAGGCTGAATCCAGGCTTCCAGAGTTGCCATAGCAACTGCGACTGTTCCTCATGGGGCCCCACCGGGTAAACAACCCCCGCTGAGCCCTGCAGCAGGCAGGGGCAGAGCAGCTCCCCCAAGTGCTAACACCTGAGAATCAGCACAGCAGGCCCCTCCCCCAGAAGACCAGCTGGACGGACCAGTGATACTCCCCCGTGCTCCAATACAACTTGTTTCTGGCCACTCTGCACTGAGCAAAATGACTAGAAGGAAAACCTCACTTCAAAAGAAAGAATCAGAAACAGGCCTCTCTCCCACAGAGTTACAAAATCTGGATTACACTTCAATGTCAGAAAGCCAATTCAGAAGCACTATTCTACAGCTACTGGTGGCTCTAGAAAAAAGCATTAAGGCCTCACGAGACTTCATGACTGCAGAATTTAGATCCAATCAGGCAGAAATTAAAAATCAATTGAATGAGATGCAATCCAAACTAGAAGTCCTAACGACGAGGGTTAACGAGGTGGAAGAACGAGTGAGTGACATAGAAGACAAGTTAATGGCAAAGAGGGAAACTGAGGAAAAAAGAGATAAACAATTAAAGAACCATGAAGACAGATTAAGGCAAATAAATGACACTCTAAGGAAGAAAAACCTACGTTTAATTGGGGTTCCCGAGGGCGCCGAAAGGGACAGAGGGCCAGAATATGTATTTGAACAAATCCTAGCTGAAAACTTTCCCAATCTGGGAAGGGAAACAGGCATTCAGATCCAGGAAATAGAGAGATCCCCCCCTAAAATCAATAAAAACCGTTCAACACCTCGACATCTAATAGTGAAGCTTGCAAATTCCAAAGATAAAGAGAAGATCCTTAAAGCAGCAAGAGACAAGAAGTCCCTGACTTTCATGGGGAGGAATATTAGGGTAACAGCAGACCTCTCCACAGAGACCTGGCAGGCCAGAAAGGGCTGGCAGGATATATTCAGGGTCCTAAATGAGAAGAACATGCAACCAAGAATACTTTATCCAGCAAGGCTCTCATTCAAAATGGAAGGAGAGATAAAGAGCTTCCAAGACAGGCAGGAACTGAAAGAATATGTGACCTCCAAACCAGCTCTGCAAGAAATTTTAAGGGGGACTCTTAAAACTCCCCTTTAAGAAGAAGTTCAAGTAACTCTGAATGTGAATGGGCTTAATGACCCCATCAAAAGGCGCAGAGTTTCAGACTGGATAAAAAAACAGGACCCATCTATTTGCTGTCTACAAGAGACTCATTTTAGACAGAAGGACACCTACAACCTGAAAATAAAAGGTTGGAGAACCATTTACCATTCAAATGGTTCTCAAAATATACCCTAAAAACTACAGAACACTTCTGAAAGAAATTGAGGAAGACACAAAGAGATGGAAAAATATTCCATGCTCATGGATTGGCAGAATTAATATTGTGAAAATGTCAATGTTACCCAGGGCAATTTACACGTATAATGCAATCCCTATCAAAATACCATGGACTTTCTTCAGAGACTTAGAACAAATTATTTTAAGATTTGTGTGGAATCAGAAAAGACCCCAAACAGCCAGGGGAATTTTAAAAAAAGAAAACCATATCTGGGGGCATCACAATGCCAGATTTCAGGTTGTACTACAAAGCTGTGTTCATCAAGACAGTGTGGTACTGGCACAAAAACAGACATATAGATCAATGGAACAGAACAGAGAACCCAGAAGTGGACCCTGAACTTTATGCTCAACTAATATACGATAAAGGAGGAAAGACGATCCACTAGAAGAAAGACAGTCTCTTCAATAAATGGTGCTGGGAAAATTGGACATCCACATGCAGAAGAATGAAACTGGACCACTCTCTTGCACCATACACAAAGATAAACTCAAAATAGATGAAAGATCTAAATGTGAGACAAGATTCCATCAAAATCCCAGAGAAGAACTCAGGCAACACCCTTTTTGAACTTGGCCACAGTAACCGGAGAAGGACAAACAGTGTATGTTCTCATTCATTTGGGGAATATGAATAATAGCGAAAGGGAATATAAGGGAAGGGAGAAGAAATGTGTGAGAAATATCAGAAAGGGAGACAAAACATAAAGACTTCTAACTCTGGGAAATGAACTAGGGGTGGTGGAGGGGGAGGAGGTGGGGGTGGGGGTGAATGGGTGGCGGGCACTGAGGGGTACACTTGACGGGATGAGCACTGGGTGTTATTCTGTATGTTGGTAAATTGAACACCAATAAAAATTAATTTATAAAAAAAAATTAAAAAAAAAAAAAAACAAAAAAAACAAGGCAGCCTTAAAAGAACCATTCTTAAAAAAAAAAAAAAAAGAGTCATTCTCTTTTCATCTGAAATTCTATTTCTACTTGAAACCCGAGATAAGAAAAATTTAAATTACAATGATAGAAAACATATATGTGGTTTCTTAGTTGTGGATGGGTTGGGAACTGAATGGAAAGGGAAATAAGGAAAACTTTTTGGATAATAGAAGTCCATTTATACAACTCATTTAACCATATCCTTAAACTGGATTAATTATTGTGTGTAAATTGTATACTTCAAAAAAGTTGATTTGGAGGACATAATACCTATATAGTGTGAATATCCCCATAATGAGTATTTTAAATATTGTTTATTGGTTGATGTTATAGCTGGAGGACTTGTTAGAGGCAAACGCTTAACAGTTCTAAGAAGATCACTTCTGACTTTTGGGGATTTATGGTGTGAAAATTCTACTGAACATTATCTCCTAAACGAAAATCACAATACAGTGTGGAAATAAGAGACAGCCTCAAGCACATGCCACAATGGGAAGCCTTATTACTCCCAAGGCTGTGAGATTATAAATATGAAAGAAATCACTAATAGAGGAGTAAATAAAATAAGCAACAAAACATCAAAACCCAAAATAGCATGATAAAAAATAGGCTTAGTTATATTAAAAAAATGGTACTCATAAAAAATAGTAATTTAAATAAATTCAAAAAAAATAATTAGGAGAATATGAATAAGAGGTTAGGTATAATTCAAGAGAATCAGTGATTTGGAAAATATAATGAGGAAATTGCCCAATATTCAACATAGAGAAATTAAGCATTAAAAATATAAAAAAGAATTAATAAAAATATGGAGAAAAATAACATTTTCCAACGTTTGTATGAGAGAGATTACCAAACAAGGGAAAAGAGAAAACAAGTAGTAAGAGACATTACTAAATTGCACTCTATATTTGAAAAATGAATATGGCATAAGAAACGGAAATTATATTAATATCCAAAAAATATTCTGGAATTAAGTATATTACCTTAAGATAAAGATGCCTTTTCAAAATGATAAAAAAGTCTATCCATTAAGAATATGTAACAATCCAAAATGTGTGTGCACCTAAATACAAAGCTTTAAATACACAAAGCATAAACTGATAGAACTGAAGAGATAACAGGACAAGTCCGCAAACATTTGAAGTTTTCTCTCAGAAACTTGCTAGAACATGTGGAAAAAAGGACATAAGACTTAAACAATGATGGCAACCAAATTAACTTAAAATACTGTTTTATACAAACCCTTAAAACTGCATTTTTCCCCCTTCTCATTTATGTGAAACATTCATCACAAAAGACTGGAAATGTCTTGCAAAAATTAAAAATATTGTAATAATTTCCATGAGTGTTTTCTCACGGAACTAATAGAGAACAATGAGAAAAGATCGTTCCAAAAATCCCTCTTTGCAAATCAACAAACTTGTAAATAATGCACAGGCCAATGAAACCCAAAGGAAATTAGAAATATTTGAACTGCATAAATATTAAAGCACAATATATAAGAATCTGTGGAGTAAAAGCAGTGTTTTAAGAGAAATTTATAGGTTTAAATGCCTACATTAGGAAAAAAAAAAAGAAAAGAATACATTTTTTACATTTAAAAAAAGAAAAGAATAAAAGTGCAAATTAAACCAAGGTAGGTAGATGATAGGAAAATCTAAAAAAATAAAAACAGCACACAATTGTATTTTTAAGAAGCTAATGAACATTATTTTTAAAAGCTTTAAAAGTGATAAAAGCTTAGTGTTCCAGTTATTAACATGCTGTATAAAAATTACCCCCAAATTTAAGAAGGTAAAATGACCATTTACCATGCTACTGATCCTGTGAGTAAGGATTTTGGACCAGGACTTGCCTTCCTTCTACTTGGTATTTGTTGGGACAGCTCAAAAGTTGGGAGCCGGAAACATCTGAACGATTGCTCATCCCTGTATCACTCATGCTGGAAAGACCCAAACAGTTGGTAATTGGACACAATTCATGAAACTAAATTAATAAAATTAGATCTGTCTAGTCTAGTTTTGGACTGTGCTTAGAGTATGTGCCTTCTCTCTTAACAGGTCATGCTATGATCTGAGTGAAGCAGAAGAGGAAAATAAACTTGAGGGGTAAAAATTATAACCACACAAAAAGTTAGGCAGTAGGGAAGCTGATAAATGACAATCAGCAGAGTTATTCACAGCTAAGATTCCACAAAGCTCTACCAGGAATAATTTATGCATAATGAAGCTGATTTTGATTCTGTGCAGTGTTTGGATATGTTGATTCTTTTAGAAGGCTTTTAAAGGAAGAAACCTTGAGTAAAAGTCATTCATTTTCCTCTGTGTATCATAATCACTCACAAAGAAAATACTTTCTTTTCTATGGGGAAGTTGATGGCAAAATCTGACCAAGAATTGAAGTGAAGGAATGGGGGGAAACTCGAGAAAACAAAAGAAAAGTAAATGAATAGATTATAAAGATTGTGAAAAAATGAAGAAAGAATGAACGTAGCATTATGTTCCAATCAAACACAAATGGAGATGAGTTTGAAACTTCCCTGAGCAGATAAAACCAGTTAATCTCACAAGCAAAGCTTAATTTAGCTTATTTTGCAAAACAAGAGAGATTAACTTGACCTGGGTCACCTCTCGTTTATGCCTCTGAAAAATCATAAGTGAAACTTAAATAGTACCCCAAGATTCATTTGAGATTACCACTAACCAATTCCTTTTCCTTTAAGGAAAATCTAGTATTGTAACCAAACCCTGTAAAGAATAAATATAGTGCCTTTGCACTATATAAAGCTGCTTTAGAACAATATACCTCTGAGCCTCATTCCGTATTTTTTTATAAATTTATTTTTTATTGGTGTTCAATTTGCCAACATACAGAATAACACCCAGTGCTCATCCCCTCAAGTGCCCCCCTCAGTGCTCACCACCAGTCACCCCCACCCCCCGCCCTCCTCCCCTTCCACCACCCCTAGTTCGTTTCCCAGAGTTAGGAGTCTTCATGTTCTGTCTCCCTTTCTGATGTTATCAGAAATATCATTCTGTATTTTGATTTGAGAGTTCTCGGTTTACAAACTGTCGTTTCGGTGTGTGCTCAATAAACTTTTACTAATTAATACTTCAGTGATTCCTTGGTTTTACTTCTGTTTTTTATGAACTTTTAACAATTAAAATTTGGAAGAGATAGAACTGATTTTTTTCAAGTAGTGTGTATTTGACAACTATCAATATACTTGATCATAGTTTAATTTTGTTCACTTGTTAAAGATATAAGGAAAAGGATTGCTAACAAAGCTTTAAATTTCCTAATAGTAGCATGTTAAACAAAAGAAAATGAAGGTTTTATTTTCAAGACCTTTTTGCTCCTCTTCTGGTGTGTAAGTTCCACAGAACTAAATCTCAAATTTGGTCAGCTAATTCTCCATAATAATTGCAGAGACACTGCATTTGTAGATGCCATCTTTAAGTTATTTTAAAGAAAGTGTGAAGCCAGTAACCAGAATTCTTTATCTGCTGGATTAGCTAGTTAATTACGTTATAGTAGATACAACATTATTCTTGGAAATGAGGCTAGTTGTAGCAATCATAGAATTTTGTACTTCTTTTCCTCATTAATTTTTTAATTTATGAATTTATTTTGTAAATATTTGATTTCTTACTGTATGCTAGAAGTTGCTCTAAGCTCAAGGAACATTATGTAAATAAAACATAAATATATTAGTAAAAATAGTAAATAAAAATAGAAATTTCTGGTTTCTAATGTAAAGCCATTATTTTCCATTAGAACTGTGAGGAGCTCCTTTTGATTTAGGGTTTACAAAACATTAAGTCAGCACTCCTTACAATAAGACTTCAGATAGTCTATTAGAATATCAACTAATAATTGAATTATTTTCTCAGTTTAGAAACACTGCTTATTTCCAATCATCAGTTTATATACTTCTGTGATTTCCACCAAAATCAGTGCTTAGACTTCTCTCTAGGATAAACATATGCTCTTGACTAAGATGTTAGTCTGTAAGTCTCAAGTACTTGAACATTCAGGGATTTTTTTTTATACTAATTTGTTACTTTTCAAAAACAATAATCATGCTTTCTTTTCTTAATGCATCACCTTGTCATTCTCTTTTTCTTTCTTTTTTTTTTTTTTTAACCTTGTCATTTTCAAAAGCAACTGGATTCAGTAATTTCCAGCAAGAAGAGGGCATACTAGATTTTAGAAACTGGCCCTGCTGAATTTTCAAAATCATAATGGATTTTTTTTAAAGTAATCATCTAGGATATGTAAATTTGCAGAAGAATGTCCCTATATTTTCAGAAGGAAAACTTTAAATATGAAAGTTTTCATGGGAATAAGATTGCTTTGTGGTTTTCTGTCAGTTGAGCAAATAAAGATTGTTTCTTTTCTGATTCTAGAAAGAGTATCATTATCTTCAGATTACTGACTTTTTTTTTTTCACTTAAAACATATTTTGTCATTTTTCTAGATAGAGGCTAGCTTCCCAGGGGAAATTAACACTTCTTAGCATGTTGTTCTTATCTGTAGAGTAGAATTAATCAGATTTCCTTTTTACTTCCTTTTTATCCCTTTGAGGCCTGGGGTACATGTCTTTCTCCTCTTTGTATCTTCAGTGTCTGATACAGTTCCTTGCACCCCATAGGTAACCAAAATACAAGATCTGAAGGAATTTAAATTTTGTTCTTTGTTTTAGTTGACTCATCAGTTTTATACCCAGTAGTTACAACCTTTTTACTCAGAATGTTTTCTCAAGGTTTTATAAAGGAAAGTTTTAAATTTTTATTTATTTATGATAGAGAGAGAGAGAGAGAGAGAGAGAGAGAGAGGCAGAGACACAGGCAGAGGGAGAAGCAGGCTCCATGCACCGGGAGCCCGACGTGGGATTCAATCCCGGGTCTACAGGATCCGCCCTGGGCCAAAGGCAGGCACCAAACCGCTGTGCCACCCAGGGATCCCCTAAAGGAAAGTTTTAAATTAAATTTCAACATATTGGGACAGCCCGGGTGACTCAACGGTTTGGCCTGGGGCGTGATCCTGGAGACCAGGGATCAAGTCCCACCTTGGGCTCCCTGCATGGAGCCTGCTTCTCCCTCTGGCTGTGTCTCTGCCTCTCTTTCTCTCCCTCTGTGTGTCTCTCATGAATAAATAAATAAAATATTTTTAAAAAATAAATTTCAACATATCTATGTAATAATATTTTATCCAGTCATTTTTATTCTAGCATTTTTTTAAATATTTTATTTATTTATTCATGAGAGCCACAGAGAGAAAGGCAGAGACACAGGCAGAGGGAGAAGCAGGCTCCATGCAGACAGCCCCATGTGGGACTCCATCCCTGGTCTCCAGGATCATGCCATGGGCTGAAGGTGGCGCTAAACCGATGAGCCACCCCGGCTGCCCTAGCATTGTTCTTTTTAAAATTATTATTATTATTATTATTTTTTAGCCAGCCTATTTTCATGAACTATATAAATTTTGGGACCAGGGATCCCTGGGTGGCACAGTGGTTTGGCGCCTGCCTTTGGCCCAGGGCGCGATCCTGGAGATCCGGGATCAAATCCCACGTCGGGCTCCCAGTGCATGGAGCCTGCTTCTCCCTCTGCCTGTGTCTCTGCCTCTCTCTCTCTCTCTCTCTCTGTGACTATCATAAATAAATTTAAAAAAATTAAAAAAAATAAATTTTGGGACCAAACTTAGGCCAATAAAATAAATAACATTTGTATCCATAGCCAACTTATGGTTGTGATCCAACCATGACCAGTGGAATTGCATATCAGTTGTCTCTTTTCCCAATAAAATTATTATCATTAAAATTAATATGTGATCTGTTGAACTATTTCTTACCTTCATACAAATAAATTAATTAAACTAAAACCAAATTTAACTTTGGCACTATTTATAAGATTATAGAATTTTATTTATAATAATTTTATTTATAATAATGGCTGTGTGTAACTACTGGCTTAGAAAATTTAAAATTCAAATCTTCCCATGACCAGCTTCAGCACATCACTGCAGGCATTAAATAAACAATATGTTAAAGAATTACAGGTTTTTTAGGATTATATGATATGTATAATAATTAAAGATTTTCATAATTTTTAAAATTTATAATTATAGGATTTTTAAAATTATAAGATAAAAACATAGGATAAAATAAATAACATAACTAACATTTTTTATAATACATCAAATATTTTTTGATTCTCAGTAAGGCTCTGATTAAGTAATTATTAGCTCCATTTTTTGACGAATGATTATTTAAAAAATTCAATGCAGAAATATAAAGAGTAAATCTGAAAGACTCTCAAAACACCTCCTTTCCCCATATCATTTCTGGCAAATGACAATTTATCCTTCCAAATTTCTCTTTTCTCCTTTCCTTCTTTTTTCTCCTATAATAATTTTTTCTTTTAATATAACTGTTTTTGGTATAAGTGTAATGTAAGTGTATGTAGCCATTTATTGATTTATTCAACTTCACTTTTACAAACAAAGCTGCAAAAAAGAAATATCCATTGTGTACAGACAGATATAGCCTGATATCTTGAGCTGTTCTGCAAGAATTTCCAAGTTTAGATATTTTGATGATGTACTGGGCCATCAAATTCTATTTGTTTTTGTGATGTTGAATGTTATTGCCATATAGCATACAAAAATTGTGCGGTACCAATCAAGTATAAATGCATCTATTTCCCTCTACCTGCAGTGACACAGCACTGGCTCATATAGGTTTGTGAATTCTGATTCTGCAACTCTTCTCAACTCCATGTGCGGTAATGTCACAGTTGTTTTTGTAACATGGAATACCTGTACCACAGGGTATTTGTACCGTGGAAATTGACAAATACTATAAATGAAGGGTTGTTTTTTTTTTTTTCCTTCTAAGAGTCTATTTACCAGTGCACCACAGCCTATACCCTCACTAATACTAGCTATTTATTTTTTAAATGTTTACTAAACCATGTATATAAATATTATTTACCTTTTTTATTAGATACTTTGCATATAAATATTAGTTACCTTTTTTATTAGATACTTTGTCATTTTTTATGGGTTATTACGATTAGCCTATTGCATTGCTAAGGAAAGTGAGATATAGAGAGATTGACTTAGAATATATAAACAGGGGTCCCTGGCTGGCTCAGTTAGTTAAGCGGCCAACTCTTGATTTTGGCTTAGGTCATGATCTCAGGATCCTGGGATGGAGCCTGGTGAGTTGAGCTCCTCCCCAATGCAGGGTCGGCTTCAGGAGTCTCTCTGTCCCTCTCCCTCTCCCCCCACTTGCTCTCTCTGGAAAAAAAAATCCATATATATATATAAATTATATATAATTATATATATTATATATAACACATGCATCAGTGTGTTATGTACAAAATTAACATTAGTTTATCATTCTTCCTCTGACCCCATTCTTTCCTTGTCCAAGGAACATAGGGAGTTTGTGGTTAAACACAGTCACAGAAATCGACCCTCTTGTCATTTATACCCCCCCAGTATTATAACACTTCTCTTTATTTATGAAAATAAATTAAGAATCCCATAACTCTGGTAAAGTTATAAGTTTAATTTGGAGCTCCCAAAACAAATTTTGTAAAAGGTTCTCCATGGGGTCATTATCCAAAAAGGGATCCTTCAGATGTACACTGAGGATGAGGAACATTGAAATAAACCACTAGGTGACACCATCATCAGTGACATTTGGCATCACAGAGAGCGAGTAGCCAAATGGCTGACTAAATTTTCTCATTTTTCCTTGGTTACTGTGTCTTATTTAAATGTTGCCCAGTCTCAGGTGATGTTTTCATCTGTTTGTCTTCTCTTTTGCAAAATCCTAGTCCAGGTGAATTTTGATGGTGATATTGCACAGAGGATTCAGACTGGTGATGGAGAGGCCAACTCCGTTTTCAGATATTGAAGAAGGGGAAATCTTGGCATATGAGGGAAAGTCCTCAGGTAAAACTAGCACCAATGCTGTTTATCTGGTATATCTTAAAGGTAGCAGCACTTAGAAACTCTAGCTTTTCCTGAATTATTTTCTTAAATCCAAAAGTAACAGAAAATACCAAGTCTTAGTTTTTCTTTACATTTTTGAAATTTGGTGATCTCTCTCTCTCCCTCCACTTCTAAAATCATACTTTTGCCTACGAGGATCATAGTTTGCCTTTCTGGGCAGTCTTACAGTTTGCAAAATAATAGATTTTGATAAAGCTATTTGGTACACATTTGGAAATAAACAGGAAACATGGCTTAGCAAACTAACTCTCCATTTTTCTTTTTCTTGCTTCTTCACCCCTATTCAGAGAAAAGTTGTCCAAAGAATCCAGAAGAGCTGCCTGGATTGATTCCTGCCCTCTATTTTTTTGTGCCTGCATTCTGGTCCTCAGAGAGTCCAAATATTTTCATTATTTTTATTCTGAAGACTCCATAACAGTCACCACAAAACTTTCACTTAGATACAGTACTCTATCATGAAGTCAGTCCTGGACATTTCTATTTGGTTATTTTTAATTACATCATACTGTGTGTTCATATCCATGCTTAATGTGATTTCCCTAAAAAAAAATCACTTCTTGTTATGGTCTGAATGTTTGTATCAGCACAAAATTCAGGTTGGAGTCCTAATCCCTAAAGTAAATGGTAATAGGAGGTGGGGCCTTTGGGAGGTGAATAAGCCATGAGAGTGGAGCCCTAATGACTGGGATTGGTGCTCTTACAAAAGAGCCTCCAGAGATACCCGTTGCCCTTTCCACCATGTACGGGCTCAAAGACAGGTACCAGCTATGAACCAGGGAGAGGGCCCTCAGCAGAATTTGATCTGGGTGCCTTGATCTTGGACTTCTCAGCTCCAGGAACTATGAGGAATAAATTGTTTATAAGCCATGTGGACTGTGGTATTTTGTTACAGCAGCTCAAACAGACTGAAAAACCCTCCTAAATTTAGATCTCTCTGAATGATACCAACTTTCCCCAGTTACCATGGTAACTACTTGCTCTCTTCTGTATATTTAGTTGCCATAGTCTTTGAACTTTTAATTCTTTTTTCCACTTGTTTCTCTCATATTTCCACTATGGTGAGAAAACCTGGTATCCCCTCAGTTGGACTGCTGGCATAGTCTCCTAGCTGTCCTCTTGAAACCTGCCCTTCACTTCAATTTGACTGCCATATTGCCACTCACTTGTTCAAAAATATTTACTGAATTCCTATTAACTGCTACTTTAAGGATTAACTCCCCTGCTTACGTTGCTGTGTTCTCAAAAACCTGGCCACACGATATAATTGTTCATTGTATTTCCTTCCACTCTGCAAAATCCTTCTAGTCAGAAACCTAGCCTTTTTAGATTACTTCCTCACACTCATGATCATTCTTAACTCTGTTCTTTTTAAAATTTTTAAAATTTATTTTATTTTTTAATCTTTATTTCTGTTTGTTTTTAAAATTTTTAGGTTTTTTAAAATTAGACCATTTTTTTTTACAATTCCTAACTCTGGGTCATCATTTTGTTGTTTCTTTCTCTTGGAATACCTTCTAATTCCTCTTCTACTTACCCAAATTTTATCCATTCTTGATTTTCATAGGTGAATGATTATACCGTTTAAACTAAAACTTGTCAGCCTTGAAACATGAGAAACATAGGCTTCAGAAATTGTTAGTGTCTTATTCAAAGTCACACATTGAAGAAATAGCAGAAATTGGCTCAGGTCATGATCTCAGGGTCCTGGAATTGAGTCCTGCATCAGGCTCCCTGCTCAGCGGGAAGTCTGCCTCTCTCTCTCTCTCTCTCTCTCTCTCTCTCTCTTCTCTCTCTCTCATTCTGCCTGCAGCTCTTCCTGCTTGTGCCCTCACACGCTCTCTTTCTCTCTCCTTCTCTGTCAAATTAATAAATAATATCTTGAAAAATAATTTTGAAAGAGAAATAAAGTGAATATAGCAGGACTTGCTTTTGATGAAGCACTTTAGTGGTGTCTGATGATCATTGTGTTTAATGTATTCTACTTTGTAGTCTCTTAGGCTTTTGCCATGATTCAGTGATTGTTAAGCTTAATGAGTTTTTCTTATTGTTTTTGCTTGATTTTTAAGTTTTGAAATCTCCCATGTCTTTTCTCTTAATATTCTACTAATCTTCACAATCCAAGCACTTGGGTTATGAATATGGCCTAAGTTTAATGGCAGATTCTGGAATCATCACTGTACATGATCAAAGGACATTTAAGAACTATTGACTCAGTAACCCAGCGAGTCAGTGACAAGTCAATTAACTCCTTGCTGCACTCTTAACTACTCCCCCTTCACAAATCAAGTCTGATAATTCCTTAAAATGCCTTGTAATATGTCTTTAGCAAATACTTTTTTCTTAATTCTTTGGACAACGTATGTGCCACCAACTTCAGTTCCAGTATCTGGGTTCCATTTTATGTGTGAATGTGTGTGTGTGTGTGTGTGTGTTTAAAATTTCTTACCCCAGAAACCTATTTAGATGGCTAGATCGCCTTAGTTGGGTATGATGTCTCAATCCTATGAATCCTTTGGAGACTAGCATGCTGTCTGACTCACAGTCTGGTAGCAAGAACACCATTCCAGCTGATGAACTTTTCTGACCTTATTGACCTTCCAGCTGGCCTGTCTCACTGAGTCTCTGTTTCTAATCTATCCCAGGACTCCTCATTATTATGCTTTCCACACTTGGTTATTGTCCTTGCTGAATTTCCCAGACATTTCCTGCCTGCTTAGACTGGCACCCATCATTTATCATCATAGTCTCCAGACACTGGGTTCTGGTTCACTGGCTACGTGGGGGAGACCTGTCTCAGAAATTCACTCCTTTGTTGAGACTCTGTCACTTGCTTTCCTGCTGCCAGATTTTGTGGCTACTGCCTTTCTGCCTGGAATGTCAGTCTGTCACCTAACTCCAGATAGCCCTGACAATTCTATGCTTGCCAAGATATCCTCATTGACAGCAATTGCCTCTGCACAGCTAACTCCTTCGATTTTGCATTTGGTTGCCAGTCTTTTTTCCTGGTGAGTCTTTCTAGCTTGTGCACTCTAGCACTTTGGTTAATTCTAGTATTGTTTCCAAACCCTAGTCTTTTACATTGTCTCCCACGTGGTGCTAAAAATTAAGTAGAGGGTGTGTATTTGTATGTGTGTGTATGTTTGTGTGTGTGTGTGTCCTCAAGGTCCCTCTCAACTGCCACCTTTGTGAGACCTCACTCTTCCATTATTAGAAGGGTGTTTTATATCTTTTGCATGGATCTTAAAGTAAGTCTGCTTTGGGGACACCTAGATGGCTAATTCAGTTAAGCATCCAACTCTTGATTTCATCTCAGGTCATGATCTCAGGGTTGTAAGATTGAGCTCTATGTCAGCCTCTGCACTGTGCTTGGAGCCTGCTTAAGATTCCCTTTCTCCCTCTCCCTCCCCCAACCCCTACTTGTACATATTCTCTCTCTCTAATTAAAAAAAAAAAAAAGCAGTTCTGTTTTTTATGTGTTTGTTTCTTCTCTTGGACTATGTGTTATTCTGGGACAGAAACCACATGGTTGTTCATTCACATAAACATTTATTAAACACTTGTCACATGCCAGACACCATGTTTTTGACAATACAGATAAACAAAAGAAAATACACAATTTTATGGTTTTAGTAAACACAGGATCACAGGATTTTATTACTAGTGTAAGTAGTCTGGTTTAAATATTCCACAGAATTTTATTGAGTAAGTGAATGAATGTTTGCTGAATAATTGACTATTGATTTTAAAATCTGCTTTCTGAAATAATTATGTGCTCTAATGCATGCTCCCTAAGAAGTAAGTGACACTAATTGAGCAAAAGCAAAAACTTAGAAAAACTGTTGAAGTCATCTTAGAGTCTAGGATAGGAAAAATTATTTATCATAAATAATATAAGACTCTGAGGCAGAAGCCAAAAACTTTTTCTGTAAAAGGCCAGATCATAAGCATTTTCTCTCTTTTTTTAAGATTTTATTTATTTACTCATGAAAGACACACAGAGAGAGAGAGGCAGAGACCGAAGCAGAGGGAGAAGTAGGCTCCATGAAGGAAGCCAATGTGGGACTCGATCCTGGGACCCCCGGGACCACACTTTGAGCCAAAGGCAGATGCTCAACTGCTGAGCCACCCAGGCGTCCCCATAAGCATTTTCAAATTTAGGGTCCATATAGTCTCTGTCACGACTACTCAACTCTGTTGGTATAGCACAAAAGTAACCACAGACAATACATGAACAGATGGGCATGGCTAAGTTCCAAAGAAATTTTATTTAAGGATGCTGAAATTTGAATATTACATAATTTTCATGTGTCATGAAATATTCTGATTTTTTTCCTTAACCATTTAAAAAACATTCGTGACTTTCAGGCCTTACAGAACCAGGTGGTAAGTGGGATTTGGCCACTGGGCCCTAGTTTAGGCTTCCTCTAGGTTTTACTTCTGTATTTTTTTTCCAGAATACTTGTATTAAGATTGAATCTGGATTTCCTGATATAAAATCCTTTTGGAATGTTTGCAAATAAAAATAGCTTAGATCCAGTTTAGATTTTTAACATACGAACGGAAATGGAAGAATGGTTGCAATGTCAACTAATGTAAACAAAGCAGAATATCACAGCACAATGCAATGCTAGGCACACTTATGAGCTGGTTGAAATCAGAGGCCTGTATTGGCTTACTTTCTAGATTACTTCTAATCCTCAGATTCAGTGATTCCTTTCATTGACAGTTTAGTAGAGAGGACCTAATAAGGTTCAATAACTTACCTTTTTGTGATTAGGTTAAAATATCTCTGGGCAGTGCTTGCTTAAAAAGAAGCTGTCCTTGGGGCACTTGGGTTGCTCAGTGGTTGAGCGTCTGCCTTCGCCTTGGATAGTGATCCCAGGGTCCTGGGATGGAGTCCCACACTGGGCTTTCCGCGGGAGGCCTGCTTCTCCCTCTGCTTATTTGTCTGCCTCTCTGCGTCTCTCATGAGTAAATAAATAAAAATCTTTTTTTTTAAAAAAAGAAGTTATCCTTATTATTGTCATAAGAGTTGAAGCATGTGTGTTTGATCCTGGGGGCTTGGATCAGCCTTTTTTTTTAACTTACTGAATGTATGCTAGTGTGAAAAACCATGATATTGGGGCACCTGGGAGGCTCAGTTGGTTAAATGTCTGACTTCCTTGGTTTCAGTGCAGGTCATGATCTCAGGGTCCTGGAATGGAGCCCTATGTCGGGCTCTGCATTCAGTGTGGAGTCTGCTTGAGATTCTCTTGCTCCCTCTCCTTCTTCCCCTGTTCTCTCTTTTTCTCTCTCTAAATAAATGAATAAAGTCTTTTAAAAAATCATATTTCTCAGCCCCGTTTCTTTTAGGTGGGTCAGTTTAATCAATTGAACTGCTCTTGTATCTGAAAGCTCAATAGAATGGACTAATGTCCTGTCACTCTATTCAAGGACATTGCCTCTTTCTTTCTTTCTTTCTTCTTTCTTTCTTTCTTTCTTTCTTTCTTTCTTTCTTTCTTTCTTTCTTTCTTTTTTCTTTCTTTCTTTCTTTCTTTCTTTCTTTCTTTCTTTCTTTCTTCTTCTTTCTTTCTTCCTAACATTTTCTACTCTTTTACTGTTATTTTCCCCATTACCAGCCCCAAAAGCTAGTAGGGTCTTGATTTTCTTTCCCCAAAAAGGTGCTACCTCATTCCCAGGCATATGATGGAAGATAAGACTCTAGGCCATGACTACCACCCACATCCTGTCCCCAGTACCCACCTTCAACCAGCCCATCCTACTGGGGGATCACCCCTGAAACCCATGGCCCCCAGGGCTTCTCTGGAATCTAGATGCCCTCTTTTAGGGGATACCCAAAAAGAACATCTGCTCTGTGTAGGCTAGCCATTGCTGGGATCCAACTGCCTCTACCTTAAGCTGGCTACTCTCTTCTGATACAGCCTGTGAGGCTCCCAGGGCAGAGGCTGCTTTCCTCTCCTACCCCTTCCTGCCACCATTGGCTTGTTCGGAAACCAAGACCAATAGGACCAAAAGGTGTCTATGGCCACAGGGATGTACTCTTTTTGAAGCTTCTCTCTTAGACCACCTTCAACTCCAGATGGATTATAAGAAATAGGTTTTCTGAAAATTTTAAAGGCTATATGATTTTGAGAGGCTGGTCACAAGATCATTTATTTTCTTCCCTCTTTGTCTTTGAATAACTCTCCTTTTTTCTTTATTGCTCGTGAATTTTTTCTGTTTTGTCAAGTCCTAGATTTCTTTCTCTCTCTTCCCAACAGAAGAATAAAGATATGACATTAAACGGAGAGGACTGTGGTATTGAACCAAATTAGAGGTTAAGTAAAACTTTTCCGTAAAGAACCAGATAGTAAATACTTTAGGCTTCGTATGCATATAGCTTTTGTTGCAACACCTCAACTGTGCTATAGCCTGAAAGCAGCCATTGGTAATGTAAACAAATGAGCATATTTGGGTTCCAGTATATTTACAAAACCAGGAAAAGGCAGGATCTGATCTCTAGGCCATAATTTGCTGACCTCTGAACCAAAGTATATGTTGTATCTATTGAATATTTTGATATTCTGTATTCTTAAACTGAAATATGATATTCTTGGTCTTCAAACATCAAATGAAGTTTTAATCTCTGTCTCTGTCTCTCTTATCATCTATCCATCCATCTATCCGAGAAAGCCTTTATATTAACTGAGGAAATGACTCTTTAAGTACCTGCACTGTATCTCATGCTTGGTTCATAGAGCCTGCTTGGGCAGCAGACATTCTTCAACACGTTTCTTTGCATAAGTGTTTTGAATAAACTGTGACTTTTTTTTTTTTAATTCTGGCTAGTGCCACAGTGTTTATGCCTTATCATATGCTGGCTGAATTGGGTGACATATTCCTTCTTTCCAGACTCTAGTTTTGAGTTGATAAAGTCTGTGGATCAATGGCAGATTTACACATGCTGTTTGTCCACCTGGTGCTTATTTCAAAACTGCTTCTTTCAAAGTGGACACTTGATAGTGAATGTGTTTATTCATTCTATTCCAGACAGATCCCCTGATGCTATCTTTCTAATGTCTGTAAATAATTCTTTGGTCTAACAGCAGTGGAAGCCTAAGGCATTTTTCATGTAACCATTAGCTTCTTTGCAGTCCAGACCTGTTCTCTCCTAGAGTCAATCATGGATACTAAGGAAGTGCCTACCTTAAAAGTAAGTACAGATGTTTGTTGGGTCCCTATTATATTCCAGTTTCTATACTTGGATTTTTATTTTATTATGTATCATTCAATGAGCATAAACAGCCTTGTGAGAGGTAATTTTAGCCCTAGACTAAAAGTCACAAAATAGAGCTACAGAGAATATAATGAAGCCTTCCCAAGTTTCATGTGTAGCAAATGGGCAACATTATAGCATAGTATTGATGAGCTAACTCAGCACCAGAGTAAGAGACACTAGATTTCTGGTGCTAGGTGCATTCTTACTGACTGTGTAACATCTGCAAGTTACTTTACTTCTTAAAACCCACTTCTCCACGTGAAAAGTATAGGGCTGTTTTTGTTTAAACCAGATAAGATGTTACATGTGAAGTGCTTAGCAGAGTATGTGGCTCAAGAGAATATGCTCAATAAATGTTAGTGATTAAAAGTAAAAGATATAAATCCCCTTTCTCAGAGCTTCATAGCCCTTTATCTTTTAACTATGCTAATGTTAACTGTTTTATCATGATGATCATATTTTTCATTCACATTTAAAAAATCTACTAATCAAAAATTGAAAGAAAGTAAGAAATCCTTTAGTTCAGGGTCTAATTTCAAATGCTTATACAACCAGGCAGTCAACATAATAGATTCAGGTTGGCTGGGTATTAGTTTGGTACAAATATTCTGTGAGTAGTGTGCACTGGAGCATATATACCTTACACACACTCATACACAGCAAAACATTGCTGATTTCTCTGGCCCCTGTTAGAGTTTCATATTCATACAGTTCCTATGGGATACCTGGGTGGCTCAGCAGTTGAGCATCTGTCTTCAGCTGAGGGCGTGATCCTGGAGTCTTGGGATCAAGTCCCACCTCGGGCTCCCTGTATGGAGCCTGCTTCTCCCTCTGCCTGTGTCTCTGCCTCTCTCTCTCTCTGTGTCTCTCATGAATAAATAAATAAAATCTTTAAAAAAGCCAAAAACCAAAAACACAGTTCCTAAATATTTACTACTCTCTTGAACACAATAGTTGACAAAGATGTTAGGCTACTCTAGACTATCTGGTCTTAGATGGCCTTATATCCTCCAATCTTTTATTCTATCATTTCTCAACACCTCCTCTGAATTCTCTTTCCCTTTGTGGTTTGCCATCAATTTCTGTTTGACTCTGATAGTTCCCATTACCCTGCAAAATTATCTGCTTCATCCCTAAATAAGGGAAAAGAAAAGACATATTTTTGAGAAAATAACTCCTCTGCTCTGTGCACTGATATCTGCCCATTCTTCCCTCTATTTCTCTACATTTTCCTGCCTTATCATGGAGAGATATGTAGAGTATGAAATTGATTCAGGGACGGTAGACTAGCACTAGCTCCTTTCTCTGTGGCCCAATGCTCTAGGATACTAGGCCCAATGTTTTTGTTGGGCAAAACATCTGAAGTCTAGAGAAACAAGTATCATGATATAAGCTTCAGAAAATAAAACATCTCCCATAGGATTCCCAGGTAGATTACATCGTATACATAGAATGTTTTTATTAGCACATTTGTTAAGTATATTCCTGCCTCTTGTCTCAGTACTGTGGTACTAGCTGTTCCACAGCTGGAAGACTTTCCCTCCAGCATTTTAACTAGATGACAGTGGTTCATCTATAGCAATTGCTCAAAAGATACTTTCTCAACCTGTTATTTAAAAGCCAAGAATAAAATTATCTTTTATCATATTATCCTCTTTCACTTTTTCATAGTACTTATTATTTGGATATGTTTTTTAATATATTTATCTGTCTCACTAATTTCACCTAAACCCAATCTCTATGACAATAAGAACTTATCTATCTTATTCACCACTGTATCTTCAAGTCTGAAACAGTACATGACACATAATAAGTGCCCAATAAAATTTTGTTAAATGAATGAATTAAGTTTGTATCATCCTTTAATTATTCATTAATTTTGGTCTGAAATATAGTATTCTGTTTGAAAAAATGTGGTATCAAAGGCACAGAGGGTATTGCAATATATGCAGTGTAAGAATAGAAACTCACCTTTTAATGGATAAGCCTTAAGTAGATACTGGGTTATAAAACAATAATAGAATCAAGCAAATTAGCAATCAAAGGCAATTTTAGAAGACATCTTGGGGACAAGTCAGGATATTTAATTGTACTACATATTATGTGATAATATTAATTTTCTTACTGTGATAATGGTATTGTGGTTGTACAGGAGAATCTCTTAGTTTTAGGATATGAATGGTGAAGTATCCAAGAGTGAAATTATATATATATATAATATATATAATTTATATCAGAGAGAGAATAGACAAATGAGACAAGACATTAATAATTAGTGAATCTAGTGAAGTAATGTTGCATGTGTTCATTCTGCAGTTCTTTCAACTTTTCTATGTGTTTGAATAATTACAAGCTAAATATTTGAGAGAAAATTACATTTTTAAAAGAGGATTTTGTTTATTTTAGAGTTTGAGAGAGTATGCATATGCAGCAGGGGGAGGGACAGAGAGAAAGAATCTCAAGCAGTCCCTGCCCTAAGCATGGAGCCTGACACTAAACTCAATCCCACAACCGGGAGCTCATGATCTAAGCCCAAACCAAGAGTTGGATGCCCAACTGACTGATCCATGCAGGTGTCCCTGAGAGGAAAATAAGTTTTAAAAATTCCATGTATGAAGTAGTTACATTTTTGCCTGAAGTTTACTTTTCAGTTTTTGTATTTGTAGTATCTGTTTTTGACATAAAAATGCTGGGAAATGATTAATATTTTCTTTTATTTGATAACATTTAAAATTTTATGCCCAACCTTAAAATGGCAAGGTGAAAAGCAACAAAGTTTGTAAAAAGCAGTCTGTGACTCTCGCTTACTAACATAACATCCCCATTTTAGTCCCTCTCTTAAAAATTTTATAGATATACTTGAATTGTTAAAAGTTCTCCCATTGAGTCTGAAGGAGATGGGATTTGAACAACTTTATGAAAAGTCTTTTCTTCTGAGTTATCATAGCACATAAATGAAGTGTGTCATCACCAAGGGCAGTTATTTATAAGAAACTAAAATAGATTTTCTATCTCCAAATTTATACACTTTCTGTACTCTAAAATAATTCAATTCAATGAACTTGGAAATGGTAGTAGACAGATATTAAATAACTAAGAACAATAAAATGAAAATGCATCTCACCTTTCCTATGTTTTTATGAGCATCTTTCAACAATAGAGACAATATAGAATTTGCCTCTGGGTCTAATGTTCAGGTACATAGAAGTAATTTTGAAGATTGCTAGCTTTGTATGCAGATAGCTAATTATTGATTAGTAGCTTTGCTCATTACAGGGAAAACCGATTATCTATTATAGTGGCTTAAGAAAATAAAACAAAAGGATAGTTAATGATGTGTAGTCATGCATTTCACAAAAAAAAAGTTATACTTGGAACTGTGAAAAAGTGCATATTGTTATTTTACACCAGCTAGTCATTTTTAACCAGGAAACAATTGGCACTGAAATGTATTTTCATTACTGAGGTTTGGATAGATCCACTAATCTTGCTCCTAAATATAATTTAATACTTTTAACGAGGTGTTTCATATTGGAGAACATAGTAAATAGGAGATGTTCCTATTTTACTTTTGTCAGTTTCATTCAATTTATTCTATGAAAAATCAAAGACTAAAAAAGTCGTAAGTTCTTACCTTACTAATTCCTTTATAACATGGAACTTTGTGTGATATTTTAGGAAAGCAATTTAGTTTTTGATGAATTCTGGTGTAAAAATTATTATGATACTGTTTATAAATTAAGTAATGACAAGTATAATAATAACAATAAATAACAATGAAGGTATCTCACTAATAATTGTTCCTCTTCCAGGCTCTTCTTTATTAACCAGAAATAGCAAATACTGTGCTGTCACTTTTATTTTCTTTTGGATCATGTAGTCTCTATCTGCTATTCCTGTGTGTCATTGAACACAAGATCCTTCTTTTATCTGTGAACTCCTGCCCCTATGAACAAACACCTCTTTCTTTGCCTCAGCTGTTACTCTCCATTGCTGAAGAGTTGTTCCATCATAAATTTAGAAAGCATACACTTTTATTCAACAGTATGTCTCAGTTTTTAGTGGTCAGCATGTATGATGGTAAAGATTAATTCCCTGTTTGGATATTCATTGAGAATAAAAATATCAACTAACGTTTATTAGACATTATTACCTAATATCATTTTAATTGATCCTCATTACAACCTGGAGAAATGGGTGTTTTGAGCCCAAATTTTATATACTTAAAAATATAGAACAACCCACATTATAGTGATAAATCAAATTGTTCAAAATCATTGGATTGGTGGGCGGTGCATTCAGAGTTTGAAACCAGATCCTCTGATTCAAAGCTGTGTGCTTTTTCTAATAGAACAGACTACCTCATATAAAGTAAAATGAGGGACGTTTATTTAAATCTCTAATTATAAATCAATGCTATTGAAATATGAAATAAAAGGAAATTACAAGGAAAATAATTTTCACAGGTCTCATTGTTTTTAAGCCATTTGTGGCATAATGTTAAGGTGGTTCATTCCAGGTTTTCTTGAACTAAAACTTGTTTTTTTTATTTTTTAAAAAAAGATTTTATTTATTTATTTGACACAGAGAGACAGAGAGAGAGCAAGAAATTACAACCAGTGGGGAGGGGCAGAGGGAGAAGCAGATTCCCTGCTGAGCAGGGAGCCCAGTACTGGGCTCAATCCCAAGACCCTGGGATCAAGACTTGAGCCTAAGGCACACACTTAACTGACTGAGCCACCCAGGTGCCCTTGTTTTTTCCAAGAGAAATAAATAGAAAATGTTACCTGTACTGTCCTAAATTTTATTACTTCTTCTCCAATGTTTCAGGGCCTACAAATCCATACCTGGGAGATAAAGTATTGCTCTTCTATGTTGATAAGTTCTACAGACTCTGGTTAGCTGATCAATTCAAAATATTATGAACTCATCTTTCCATAGAAAGTCTACGATGCAACACTGGGTAAAAATTGAGAAATCTCCATGGGGTAGATGCTATAAATTAAAATGTTCTCAGTTGTTCATGCTTCTTGTGCTTATTTACTTATTGTCTGACTTTTAGGAATTTTTAGAGGTGAATAAAATATTGTGTGTACCTAAGATTGCATGTTTTTTTCCCTAAGATTGCATGTTATACAAGATTTCTGATCAGTCTGTTTTTTATTTGTGTTATGTGATATCATTATGCTAATACTGGAGTTTCTTCTACTAGTTGGCCCTTATCCAAACAATCTCAGTATCAGCAGAAATATCATAAGCTACTAATAAAGATTTTACATCTATTTTTTTGGACAAATAAATAGAGGATGCAAGAGTGAAATAATACTAATAGTTAACATGTATGTAGAATTTTATATAGGCCAGGAACCATTCTTAATATACCTACATGTATCAGCACATTTTGTCCACCTAACAACATTATGAAGTACACAGTGGTATTGTCCCTATTTTCCATTGTATTATTATTATCATGTCTATTTTACTACTTTATTAGGGTGAATTGTGTTGTCTTTCAGGATAGGGCAGAGTCTCCTCCTAGTTATGCCATTACTAAAGGAATCTACCAAAGATTGTAAAGAAACCCAAAATGCTCTGGTGAAATTAGTCCAAATAAATGGTTCTGTCACCTTCATAAAGCAAGCTGAACATTCCCATGATTCCAGTTCACTAGGTAGATCTTTTGGAAGTAGCCATCCAAGGATCTCTTTTCTTATTATATCTGTGCCTTCCTGTTAACTCAATTCAAAAGCAGTGTTTCCTTGACATTAAAAAAAAAAACATCCTTTCTGTTATCCACATATTTGCAGATTCCCTGGCTTAAAACATGTAATCAGCAGTAAGATGTTTGCCTCTTTTCACTTTAAACCCACTTGTATGCCTCTGAATATCTTGATTTTATTATCAATACTGCTGTTCTTGCCTCTGCCCCTTGCAAGCATGTTGTGTGCTGCTAGCCCACTGGAGTGCCAGTGGGTTAATGTAATGAAGCAGAGCCAGGATAATGGTGCAGTGAAGGAGTTTGTATTGATGATGCATTATGTAAGCTATTAATTTCTTCATTGCAACATTTTCTCAAAGCCATTTTTTTTTATTTTGCTATAATTGGTCATCACTTTAACAAGCCATAAGCTGAAATACATTTGATGGCATTACCAGGAATGAAAGCTGGAAATTTGAACTGCTCTCATATCAGTTATTTTGCTTTCCTTTTCTTTTTTTTTTTAAATCTGTGCACTTTTAGTAATCATATATTCTTCTTTTGGAAACCTGACCTGGTCTAATACTCAGTATTTCGGAGTATTCTTAGATTCTGAGATTCCCTACATCCCAGGATCACGGATGCTACTTGAGCCCATTATGCCTTCTCCAGTGCCAAACATTAACAGATGTGCACTAAATAAAAGACAGTTGAATAATCTATCAATCTATTATTAGAAGTCTTCTAAGGAAAGCACATATGTTTGAAAATTAAATGGCTTATTTCCAGATAAGAAAACAAACTGAAGTACCTAAAATAGAGCAGAAAAAAGATGCGCTGTTTGTACAACTGGGTAACTGGTAAACTTTCTTTCAAAATCAAATGTAGATACCCATGGTGTATTATTCCAACCCTATTTATACTGAATATACTTAGTAAATGATCTTCATCTTTCTTCTATCCTCCAGAGACATTAGCTTGGTTTATTTCTTCAGTTCTTGGGTAAGGGCCTCTTGCTCTTCAGAATTCACTACCCATCCAGGCAATTTAACTGGTACCCTACCATATCAATTTCATTTTCTCTTTTTAAGGAGAAGGAAGTCATAGATGAGTCAGTTCCACTTCCAGTGTTAAAGAAAATCCTTGACAGATTCTGCATCATTTTTAGACCCTATATTTCTCAGGCTTTACTGGCTCTGTAGTTCACACTTAGAAAAATCCAGGATCTTATTTAAGCTGCTTCTTATGGATTCACAGAAGCACAAACATATGTACACATATACACATGCACACATACATGCTAAAAATAGTAAAATGCAGACCAAATTTGGGCCTATGTACTGCTGTGTATCTGTTTATTCTTCACAGGTTTGCATTATAATGAGTTGGATTATTGCTAAGCTGATGACCTCCAAACTACTGAAAATAACTTAGATAACATGGATAATATTCATCCTGTAAGAATCTGTGATATCACTGGACACAAAAGGTGGCTGGTCATTTCTACAAGCATGGCATATATTTATATTTGTGGTCCTCTGGAGAGTCTTGCTTTTCTCTACCCCTTTTTATTTTATTCTATCTGTAGTATCATAATTTCAGAAGAAGAGAATAAACTACACCCCATTGCCTCACACAAAATCATATTTTTATTGAATCTGTCAAGTGACTCTAGGCATCACAAAAGAAATATCTGAGTGCACATTTCATGAATACTGCAGAGATAACTGTGTCACATACATATACCAGATTCTGATTGCTCCTCCTTTCATAAAACTTGGATTTATCTAAATTCTTTATATGAAAAGGTTATAGCAAATGCAATCTGTGACTTTTCTACATGAAATAAAGGAGTCATCCAATCAAAAGAGTGACAAATTTTATTAAGGATATGGAATAAAAGCAAAGTTTCCTAATTTTGAACTTCATGACACCACCTACTTTAGTCTACCTGTTCTTCAATTTTCTCATTTATAAAATAGGGCTAATGGTGGTAGTCTTTACCTTATTAGGTAAATGAACAAATATCAAGATAAATTTCTTCACTTGAGCAAAAGTGGTAACAGATTTGTACTATTTCATTTATTCATTTTATTTATTCATTCACTATTCTTTTTTTTAATTTTTTTTTATTTATGATAGTCACAGAGAGAGAGAGAGAGGCAGAGACATAGGCAGAGGGAGAAGCAGGCTCCATGCAGCATGAGCCTGACGTGGGATTCGATCCCAGGTCTCCAGGATTGCACCCTGGGCCAAAGGCAGGCACCAAACCACTGCGCCACCCAGGGATCCCCTTCATTCACTATTCTAGGAACTAGAGTTAGAGTAATGAGATGAAAGGTAATATTGTTGATACTATATTTTAGTGGTGGGAGACAGAGGGAGAATATTGCATTTGATTGATAAAGGCATAAAATACTAACTTGATAGGAAAGAGGGTAACTGAAGTAGAAGTTTAGAAGCAGTCTGTGGGGAACCGATGTTTGAGCTGAAAACTGATGTTAAATGGGTAAGCCTTACTAAGAGCTGGAGGAAGAGAAATCCATGGAAGTGAAAAGGACGTTTGGCTGAATCAATGGTAAGCCAAGAGGAGAGAGATGGAGATGGGATTAAGGTAGAGGCTAGGTTAAGTAGGATATCATGTGCCAGAATAAGATGTTAAGATTCTTTTGAGTGCATCAAGAAGCAATCAGAAGGTTGTATGTAGAAAGTGGTGTGACCTGCATATACATTAAAATTACACTGACCGTTGTGAGGAAAATGGATCGGGATGGGTGAGGTACTTGGCAAGAGTGAAAACAGATAAACTGATTAGGAAACAGTTGCAGGAGCCAAGGGCAGAATGTTCTACCATGGTGGGAGTGTAGCTGGAGAAAGTGGGCGGCTTTTAGTTATATTTCAGGAATACAACTGATTGGACTAGCTGGCAGATTTGATGTACATGAAGAGGAAAGAAGGTTCTAACAACTATGTATATGGCTTAATGGATATCTTAGACTACGAGACCTTTATGGGAAAGTGTCTAGTCAATATTTGGCCAGCTCTTTGTTTCTCAGTCGTATCAGTTGCTATAAGCCCTTCTCACCTTTGGTGTTAGCCCATCCGTTTATGTTACAATTTCCTTTACCTCTCAGTAGCACAGGGCTGGAATTAACCTCAAGAAGACTCCTGTTCATGTGACTTGTGTAAATTATGCCATCCATCTGTTCACAGAAGAAAAAAAAAGTATTTTCCTTAATTTCCTTAATTTTTAGGTACACTGGGTGTACCTAGTGTATAGAACTAGATTTTACTTTTACTCATAGGATGGTAGTCAAAATCCTTGTGACCAGCAAGGTTCATACTTGACCCAATTATTCTTTAAACCAAACAGCTAACCAAATAATATTCCCTTTGGTAATATTCTACATCTTGAACTATTTTGTTTTGGTTTCCCCTGCTTTACAATTTGTTCAAGATGCTCATTTTATTTGTCACTTCATCATTAGTTTACACCTTGACTTTGTCCCATGATATTCCTCTCCTATGACATGTGTTGGCTTTGCTCATCAATTTTGATTCAAATATATCCCTTATATTATACTTACTATTAATGGCTTTATATAAATAATCCACCTGAGCCTAATAGTGAACTAGCTCTGCCAAAAAAAACAAGTGCCAGTTCTCCCACTGGTTGATTTTTTTCTACATTTGTAGGTGGGATATGGAAACACAAATAGCTGACTTGATTCTTAACCTTCTTAAATAAAGCATTGGAAATGAAAATTTGCCTAATTTTTGTTAATACTTTGTCACTTGGAGTAGACCCGCCCCTCCCCAATAATGTATGTGTTTACCATGCCACAGACCAGAAGTGGACAAAAGAAGTTAACAGAGCCTTAGTATTGCCATTGTTCTTATTTCAAGATCTATCTCTCTGGAAGGTAAAACTTAATTCTGGCCACAAAATTAAATACCAATACTAGTTCAAGGGGAAGTTAAGTTTGCCCTCTGGACATTTTAATTTGTGTTATTGAATTTTCCCTTCAAGATGGAGGACTATAGCCAGTTCTCTCTAGCCTGAATTCTGACGCCTTTTCCTTCCTTACTAGCCTAGAGTCTAGACCATCTTTTGGTTTACCTAGTCTATATGTGAGATCCTAAATGTTCACCTGTAACTGAAATGTAACCCTGTAGGTATTAAAATAGACTGTTAGCAACACCACAATGTGCTGTACTCAAATCTTCCATTAGGTATAATGAATGACCAGTGAAATATTGTTTAGGGATAAAGGCTGTCACTACCAGGGCACTGGCCTACACATTGTTTCTTCAAGGTACCAGTGGGCAAAACAGTTTTAATATTGCAATACTGCAGGTTTATATTTCACCAAGTTGAAACCACAAAGACTAGAATAGAATAAGGAGGGAAAATGAGTGTAATAGCACAAATCATGACAAGCTAATGTAGCATAAGTGGAAAGATTAATAATATAAGAGATATGGAAATCTTAGCTACATGCAAAAACCCAAGCTGCTGTAGTTTTGATTTGTAACTACTGAAGCACTGAATTAGGTCCTATATAACTTATGTTTTTACTCAACATTTTAAAACATTTATTGGATCTGATAATGAGCTGTGCCTCTTTCCTTTTGACATAAAAATAAAGTCATCATTAAAAAAAAGTAGATTGAATCTAGGAGAGAAAGGCATATGCTTATTTGGAAAATGAAAACAAATTTAAAAGGATCTACCTCCCAGAATTGGCAAGGGATAGTCCCATTTTTCTAAAGAACACTCAAATTTTTAAGAGCCTTACTCCTTTGTGGCACTTAGGTAAACAGTGCAGATTACACACTTTAAGCCAACAGAACCAAGTTGCTCTGCTGCCCTCTATGAGACTAATCAACCACTCCCTTTACCGTTATCATTTTTTTTAAATGTTTTATTTATTAATGAGACACACACACACACACACACACCGAGGCAGAGACACAGGCAGAGGGAGAAGCAGGCTCCATGCTGGGAGCCTGAGGTGGGACTCAATCCCGGGTCTCCAGGATCACGCCCTGGGCTGAAGGTGGCGCTAAACCACTGAGCCACCCGGGCTGCCCTACTGCAGGGCAGATAGTCATTATCAGGGCAGTACTTATGTTCAGTTTTGACCTTTTTGTTTTGAATTATTTGCCCAAATAAACTGTGATCTTTAGGAAATTGATTTATAACTTTCACAACTTTAAAAGATCTTTGTTTCCTTTTGGGTGGCAGGAGATAACCCCATTTAAGCTCATGTCAGAGAGGCACTATGCTTCCTGGCTCAGATAGAAAAAACTTATTTTTTTCTCTTTACATAGCATCAGCTTCCCAATAAATAACTGTGTCTTGCAGACTCTGGGACAATAGACTTATCTTTGTTCTTAGACCAAATGTATTATCAAAATTCCATAGATGATGGAATAAACACAAGTTCAGAGAAGGCTTGAACCTAGTTCTGGTAAAATACCTAGAGACCTCTGGGCATTGACTTTGGACTTACCAGGCTTAGCAGTGAGTACTTGGGAATGAATGTATGCTTGCACCTGCTTTCAGACAGGCAGGTTGCCAGCGTTACCAAGACCAGTTATAAGGGACCAAAGGGCTACAGCAACACAGTGAGAATGACAATAGGAATGTTTCTCCCGTTTGGCAAAAGGCCAAGGGTCTTAGGGCATCAGGAAAGTAAAATGATGACTGAGAGTTTGAGTCTTCTAATTTGTGATCATTTCAGTACATAAAACAAACGCAACGAAGGCAAATAAGCACCAATAACAACAACAAAAATTCACGTCCTGCTGTGTAACTATATTACATTTTTCTAGCAGTCATGGCCTTTTAGTGAGCCCAGTCATGCTTAGAAACTTACTATCAAGATGCTCCTACAAACTATAAGATTAATGTCAATTTGACAACATTGAGTTGCATAGAGTTACATATTGTAACTCTACATTCTGTATATACCAAAGATAACCTGATTATTACAGAATTTCTAAGTGTCCAATTTCTAGATTTTAACATTAATAGTCTCATTATCTGTTGGTTCCTTTTGGGTCAAGTTAGGGTTGGGAAATATATGATGATGAGTTAATAGAAATTAAGGCATATTTCTCTAGTTCTTGGCTGTAATATAATTTTATTGCTGAAATTGTTGACATTTTATAAGCTACTTATTAGAGTAAATGCTACCTTTCACACAAAATACTATTTCTTCTTTTAAAATTGTTACCTTTACTAATATTATGTCGATTCATTTTGTACTAACTTATCATAGAAATGCTTTTCTTCTGTTCATCTGACTTTCCACAGCCTGCAAAGCTGTGATCTCTCTCAGAATCTTCATGACCTAAAGGGAAAGGGCCTTTTGAATTCTCATCCAGCCCTGGCATGCAATCACCAATTTGGCATAGCTGGAGACTCATGAGCATTCCCCCACAAAAATTACACAAAGCAGCAAAAGGATGGTTTCACTTAGATTATTATAACATTCCTATCAAAGAACGTTTTTGTCTTTTTTTTCTGCAAGACATTTCCATTTTTATCATTCATATCTTTTCATAGGAGGAAAAAGATGGAAATATGAAATGACTCTTCAAAAGCTACCACAGTAAGCCAGAAACAGAATTTGCTTTCTGTCAGAAGTTTAGTTCTCTTTTCCTTGGTTGGTCTGTGAACTTCATAGATGGTGTTTCATCCAGAGGCATCTGACTAGTGCTAGGACCTGAGGAAAACTGGCAGAGCTAGAAGTAGTGGAAATGAATTTTGTAATGTATTATAATCTTCTAATCTCTCACTAACTATAATTTATTTTTTTATTAAGCCAAAGATGCTTCTAAGAACATCTCAAGCGTCTGGGCACATTGGTGCAAAGTCTTTATATATGATGGAAAGACAATATCCATGTAGCAGATTCCAGTTATTTGACTTCCTTTCTAAATTTTTTACAATAATTTAGAGCTTTAGAATAGTAGCGCAGCAGTATAAAATTGGTTTGCTCCTAAATAAGCATGTTTAAGAATCAGTCAGAAGTAATTCATATTATTAAGGCTATATTAAGTGAAAAACTATAAGGCATTCACAGTTTAAGCCTCAAGTTTATATTTAAAAATTAAATTTGTTGCAGATCAAATAAATTACATCCAATTTTTCTCAATTCTCCACTAAAATCTACTATGAGCATATAAGTCCAAGGGAAAAAAATACTTCATAATTATTGACCTTTCCTTACATAGACACATAGATTGGGTGTTTTTAAGCTGTATTTAATTATATTAACATAATATATATTTTACTGAGTTTGTAGTATATACATAATTTATATATGTGTATTATTAAGTTCAAAAATCTGTTTATAAAGATGTTAGCTAGAGGAAGAAAACATCAAAATACCAATGAAAATATCCAAAGCACAGTAAAAATTAGGAATATATTAATTATAATTCATGTTGTATTTCTATAACCAACTAAGCTTTTGCTACAGAGAGAAATTTTTACTTGAATAAAACTCTAAACATTTATTAGTAAATAAAACTCCCCTTACATTTCTAGCATTTCAGATTTTATAAAAAAGATTTAAGGTTTGGCAAAATTTTTCATCCATTAACCCTTGTAGTCAAGTCACAGTAACTTGCTTACGTATTCTAATAAGTGAATGGCATCACACATCAGAAATAGGAAGCTACTTCATGAATCATTTTATTGCAAATGACTATATTTGGTTTTAATTCATATTACCCAGATGCAGACCATAAGATGAGGATTCATATGCAAGTGCTTATTGTGGAATAACTTCCATGAAAAATGAGAAATAGAGAATACACGACAAGATAGGAAAGAAGCCAAATCAGTGTGCGATTGTAAATCTAGTCTCAACCTTTCCCCAAGGGAGGCTCTAGATTATAAATTATACCTCAATGTATGATCATGCTGGAAGCAAGGGAGCTGGAATTTTATACTTTTGCACTTGCACACTAAGATGAAGTAAAGTCCTGGGCCTCTTGTGGAACAATGTAGTTGCGGTACCCAAAGAACAATATCAGAAAGAAGGGTTGTGGTGTAGGCCATAAGAAGCAGATTTACATGGAAGCTAGAGGTAGAGCTCAAAGAAATACCAAGAATGTCAGAGTACCCAGGCAAGGGACAAACAGCCACTGCACATTTGGTGCAAGTGGTCCTATCTTCAGCAAAGCTATTGTCTTTGCAGAATTATAAAGTCATGCATTTAAGATCATTCATAGTTGTCACCAGAATTTCTAGGAAAATGTAAATGAGAAAAATAGTATTCCAATAGAGTAATCTTCATCAAATCAAAGAATCAAGCTTCATTTTCTCTAAGATGTCCTTTTTCTCTTTCCTCTAAGATCTTAAAGAAGTTGTCTGCACCGATGACACTCTATGTAGGTGGCCTATGGACCTATTCGATTCACTGAGCTGTGAGTCCCATTCTACGACAAGATAAACAGTGATGAAAAGTTAGCATTTAGAAACAATTTTTTAGCATCTGCTTTTAAAATAATTTTACATATCAATTGAATCAATAACAATGAAAACAGGGCTCATATTTTGCATGTTTTGGGTTATTTCATTTTTGGAGTAATTTGTTTCTGTCTGTCATATTTTATACAAAGAATGTTTTGCAGTAGGTCAGAAAATAAAAAAGCTTGTCCTTCAAAACAGATAATTAGTTTATAAGGCAGTTTGAGGAGCGCTCCCCCATACCTTTAGTTTCTTGTCTCCTGCTCTTTCTGAAACACCTTTACACTTTGCTTTTTACCTCCCTATCGTATTAGTTGTTAGGACTGCCATAACGAAGTCCCAAATACTAGAGACTGTTTGTTTACAGTCTCTTGATACTGTGAAGTATGATTTTAATGTGTCACTAGGGCCAGCCTGTCTCTTTAGACTCTGGCAGAGAATTCTTTCTTGCCTCCTTCAGCTTCAGGTGGTCCCAGGCATTACTTGAATTGTAGCAGCTTAATTCCAGTCTCTGCCTTCTTGGTGTGTCTTTCTGTGTTCTTTCTTCCTATTCTCCAATAAGCCCCACTACAGTCCACTATGATTTCATCTTGATCCTTACTATATTTAATAAGACTCTATTTCCAAATGAGGTCCCATTCTCAGGATTCAGGTGACATGAATTTGGGGAGATACTACTATCCAATCCACTCCACTCTCCCAACTCCCCACAATGCACTATTTGCATTTCCAGACCAGCTTTCACATTGCCAAATCTAACCAGCAATTCTCAGTTCTCATCTTACTTGACATACACATGTTAATGACCATATGGTTATGGTTTCCCAAGATAGTTCTAAGACTACTGCCCAACCTGGGGTTTATGTTTACCCTCAAAAGTGTCTTAGTTTGGATAACAAATTGTTTGGGTCCATTAGTTTTAAGCAGGATCTTCCATAGCTTATCATCTTTGTATATTTTATTGACTTTGTTTCTGGGTTAACATGATAGTTTGGTTTTTCTCCTGCCTCGCTGGTTTTGTTCTTCTCAGTTTCTTTGTTGACTTTACTCCCTTCTCCCTAGTGCTGGCCCTTCTTGGAGGTGTTTTCCCTCAGTGTTCAGTTCTTGGTCTCTATGTGCATTCTCTCCCTCTCTCCTTCTGCTCTTTCTCTTTCACTCTCTCTCTGTAACATCATGATTCCAAAGATTTATATATCTCTAAAACATACTACTCCAAGATGTATATATTCTGATTAACTTCTCTTGAACTTTGTATTTGTAATTACAAGTGATTATTCATTATCCCCACATGGTGACTAACAGAAAACTCAATTAGGTTAAAAAACTGAATGTCTGACTTTCCCCCAAATTCTGTTGAACTTATGGCTTCTTCCGTTCCAGTAGTGAAGTGAAGCATAAATTCTCTACAAAGAAGGATGGTCAAGATACACCTTATCGAGATTATATTTGAACAAGGACTTGAAGACTATGAGGGAGTTAAAGGTAGAAAGTGTACTAAGCAAGAAAACAACCAGTACTAAGGGTTGAGTGAAAAAAATACCCTGTGTATGCTTAGAACAGCAAAGAGGTCAATATGGCTGGAAATGAATGGACAAAGAGAACAGGTCATGTACCATCTGTTAGCATGTTATAAGGATTTTGATTTTTTTAAGACTTTACTTATTTATTTGAGAGAGAGAGAGTGCAAGAGACAACAAGAGAGTGCATGTGAGCAGGGAAAGGGCAGAGAGAGAGGATGTAAAGCAGACTCCGTACTTACAGAGCCCAACATGGGGCTTCATCTCATAACCATGGGATCATGACCTGAACTGGAACCAAGAGTCAGAAGCTCCACCAGCTGAGTCACCCCAGGTGCTCCAGGATTTTGACTTTTACTGAGACATGGTGGCATTCTTTAAATGTTCTTTTTTTTCACCCTTGGGGAGGGATATGCTTTTCATACACTGTATAACATATAGAGGAAATTTTTAAAAATCATATTCCTAGTAATAAATTTTCACATATCAAATATTCCTTTGTACCCCTCACTTCTATCAAAACAACAACAAAAATATCATTACCAATATCCCATCAGCTCAACTCAGGTCCCGTTTCAGTCATTAGCCTCATTTCATGTCCCCAAGAGTAAAAACAATCCAGATTTCTACATTATAGATTTGTGAAAAAATACAGACAAATGTAATATTGATATATTATATATAATATAAATAATATAGATAAATGAAATCATCTAGTGTGTACTTTTTGGGGTCTGATCTCTTTGGCTCAAAGTAACCAGACCTGATGGGAATCAAGGATACTTCTCGGGACAACTAGTAGAACAATTAATGAAACAAGAAAACTTTCTGGGGCTGATGGACATATTGCATACCTTGATTGTGGTAGTGATGAAGTGATAGTATACATCTGTCAAAATTCAGAGGACTATACATCTAAGTAGGGTGATTTTTGCTACATGTCAATTATACTTTAACAAACCTCACCTTAAAAAATGCACATAAAGGGAACCCTGGGTGGCGCAGTGGTTTGGCGCCTGCCTTTGGCCCAGGGCACAATCCTGGAGACCTGGGATTGAGTCCCACGTCAGGCTCTCGGTGCATGGAGCCTGCTTCTCCCTCTGCCTGTGTCTCTGCCTCTCTCTCTCTCTCTCTCTCTCTCTCTCTCTCTGTGACTATCATAAGTAAATAAAAATAAAAATAATTGCACATAAAGACTGAGAGTCATTAAGTTTTAGTAACCCAGTGGCAGGATTGATTTTTACACTTCTGTTCACTGTTAATGTGCATCACCATTTCCCTTTTGTCAACTATCATCTGCATCTTGAAGCTTATTTTAGACTAACTTCAGTGCTTCTCATTTTAGATTCCTGATTGGTTCAGTTAATAACTATTTTTTTCCTAGTTGTACAGAGCATTCTGCTCCATTATAGTGTGTAGATACATTGTGCTGGCCCAACTGGTTGTACCTTTATGGGGTTACAGACACAACAAGGAGGGGTGCCCAGGTAGCTCAGTTGGTTGAGTAGCTGACTATTGTTTTAGGCTTGGTCTCAGGGTCCTGGGATTGACACTGTGCAGGGCTCCACACTCAGTAGAGCATCTGCATGAGGATTCTCTCCCTCTCTCTTTGCCCCTCCCCCTGGCTCCTGTGCTCTCCCTATCTAAAATAAATACATCTTTAAAAACAAAACAATAAATAAAAATAAAATAAATAAATCTTTAAAACAAACCAATACATACCATGAATGTGTATGTAATAAATCTTTAAAAACAAACCAATACACAACATGGATGTTCAACATTGCTTTCTAATGAGGGCTGCAAGCAAAACTGTTTTACCTAGAAATAGCTATGGTCATAGTAGGCTCTAAAATTAACACGTTCAGTACACTAATGGAATTTCAAATTGCACTATTTCCTTTAATAAAATATAGATGAAGCTGAAATTTGGCTAACTTCTTTTCACTTTGTAAAATCATCAGGATTTCAGTATCATTTTAACCTCACAATTTGCAGTTCCTTTCTATTGATTTTGACTACAGAAATTTGATTGACAAAGCTTTTGGGTTTCTTGCAAACAATAATACATTGAGTAATTGGTTAAGATGCTGAAATTTTGATCATAGGTGACTGAAGTATTACAGAAAAATAAAAACCAGCTCAGCTGTGGATGTGATTAATAAATATATTTAAGTTTAGTTTAAATAAAATAAAATGGTGCTATATATATATAATTACCCTTAAAAATCAGAAATAGTTATCACTTGTGATTTTGATTGATTTTTATTAGTAGATAATTGAGAAGAGTAATTTTTGAGACTTTAGTTCCTCACTTTAATTTGTGCTGGGAACATAAAAGCTTATTTTCCCTTATCTTGAAGACTCTAGAGCAGTGGGTTAAAAAATGAAACTAGTGTAGTCATCAACTGCTATTTTATCTGCAAAGGAAAAAAAAAGTTAAATTACATTTTTCATTTATTCAACAAGCATGATTTAAATTTATGCTCTACACAAGATGCTGTCCTGGCCGTGGCAACACAGCTCTGGTCTCCCATAGGATGCATCTAGTGGGAGTGACTGATAAGTAAGTCACTATACAAATTGAAATTCGATATGCTTTAGGAGTGCAGAAGATGGAACAATCAATTCTGACTTAGGGGATAAGGAAGACTTTTGAATTGGGTATTACAAGATGAGTGGGATCCCAAACGGGGGAAATAAAGGAAAAGCATTCTAGATAGCAGTACAACTACAGAGACAAGATAATTAGACATTTTCAGGGGAAGGAAAATAATATGACATGAATCATGTGAAATATGTACAGATAGGAAGAAATTTGTATCTACGGAGAATTTAGGTCATATCCTGAAAGGCATTAAGCTTGCCTGTTGTCAGTTAGTCTACCATTTGTGATCACCTATTCTATGTCTGCCTTCTCTATTGTATATATCTTAATGAGGGAAGGACCAATTTTTATATCTTTTAGCACCTTATCACCAGAGCCTAGAATAAAGCCTTGCATATATTATACAATTAGTTAATATTTATTAAGTGAATGAGTTAATGTCATGTTAAAGATTTTCATGGTTATTCCATATTGTATGTAAAATATTCAATGCACAGAAAGACGTAAACACTTTTGAAGAAAGAAGTGAAATAACACAAGTCATGCTTTGAAACTAGCACATAAAGCTTATAAAATGGTTTTTATGGGAGAACCTGGAGGTGAGAGATCAGTCAGAAGCTTATTGCAATGTTCAGTTGAGAAATTCTGAGTGAATGAGATGAAAGTTGAGAAAATCACGTGATTCTAATAGAAATGGAATCAATAGGATTGAGCGTGTAGTTAGATTTGAAGGTGAGGAGTTACATATCAACAATAACACCACAAGTAATGTTAAATGAAGATAGAAACAATTGAGGATATCTTAATAAGGAGGAGAAATTTCACTTTTCTAATATGGGTCTTTCCTAAGCACTTTCTCTTGCAATGTCATTGTCTTCTAATGAAAGGTAGGAAGAGTGGCACCCCACTAGACATTATCATGAACTTGATATCTCCATATGTCAGTTCTTCTTAAAGTATAATCCTTGGACCAGTAGCATCCAGATACACTGAGAGGTTATTAGAAATGCAAATATCAGACCTCAGCTCAAATCAGGCTCAGCAATCCGTGTTTTAAAACTCCTACAGATAATTCTGGTATTTGCTCAAGTGTGAAAACTACTGCTCCATATCATTCTACTTACTGCTCTCTGGAAACTTTGAAATGTGTTCAGGGAACAGCTTACCTGGAGACATCTGTTTCTTAAACATCTATAGCTTAAGAACCATTACTATGATTCTCAGAATTGCTTAATGTTGGACCCTAAATTCAGCAATTCTGATTTGCTGTTTTGGACACTGAATTGAAACATTGAATTCCAGGGACACTTGGGTGGCTCAGTGGTTGAACCTCTGCCTTGGCTTGGGTTGTAATCCCTGGGTCCTGGAACCAAATCTTGTGTGGGCTCCCCACGGAGGAACTGCTTCTCCCTCTGTCTATGTCTCTGCCTCTCTCTCTCTGTGTGTGTCTCTCATGAATAAATAAAATCTTTAAAAAAAATAAAAATAATAAAATAAAATTTAAAAAAACATTGAATTATGTAGGTAATTCTAATGAAGATGATCTCAGAAGTTTTTCAGCTTGACTATTTATTATTATTTATTTATTTATTTTTAAATATTTTATTTATTTATTCATGAGAGGCACACAGAGAGAGAGGCAGAGACACAGGCAGAGGGAGAAGCAAGCTCCACGCAGGGAGTCCGATATGAGACTCGACCCGGGTCTCCAGGATCACACCCTGGGCCAAAGGCAGCACCAAACTACTGAGCCACCCGGGCTGCCCAGCTTGAGTATTTTAACCTTTATTTAGAGATCATGTTATGTATAAATGTGTAGAAATATTCTATCTTTGCTTTACATTGTCAATGACTCTCTTTATTCCTGAAATTTATTTATATTTTTACTATATTCACTATTTTGGCATTTCATAACACTGCTACACTAGATTTTTGTTGTTGTTGATGTTAGTATTTGCAGGCTGGATTATTTTTCAGATTTTACTTTCAACTTTTCTCTGCTATTATAGATTAGGTGCATTTTGAATGACAAAACGTGGCTTTGTTTTGTTTTTATATATGAGAGTCTGTTTTCTAAAACCACTTATTTACTGAGATTACTAATGTACTTACTTTGAATATTGTCTTAACCTTTTATTTACAATGCATTTTTCCCGTTTTAATTCCATTTCAGATTTCAATTGCATTAGTCATGTATCTTTTCCCTTTTTCTACTGGCTTTCAGTTAACCTTTCTCTTTTTAAAAAGCTTCACTGAGTTATAATTGATATACATTAAACTATACATTTTTAGAAAAATGCATGTTGAGGCACCAGGGTGCCTCAGTCAGTTAAGCATCTGACTCATGGTTTCACTTCAAGTTGTGATCTCAGGGTTGCAAGCCTGCTTAAACTTTTCTCTCTCCCTTTCTCAGTGCCCCATCCCCTGCTCTCTCTTTAAATAAATAAATAAATAAATAAATAAATAAATAAATAAATAAATAAATTTTATAAGCTTGACATATGTATATGCTCAGGTAATTGTCACAGACATCAAGATAACAAATGCATTTATCATGCTCAGAAGCTTCCTCAACACCCTTGGTAATCCCTCTTTCCTGCCCCTCTCCATTTCCCTCCATACTCAAAAACAGAAGATCTGTTTTCAGTCACTATAGATTAGTTCAGATTTTATGAAACTTTATAAGTATGTGAATACATAGAACATGTTTTTCTTTTTTTCTTTCTTGTCTGGTTTTAGGCTGCTTTCATTCATCATAGGTATTTTGAAATTCAAACATATTCCACAACCAATAGTTTTTACCTCCTTTATTTTTTTCTGAATGTGTATATTTATGTCATTTGATTTTCTGTTCATATGTTAATGGATAACTAGGTTATTTTCAGTTTTTTTTCTATTACAGATAAAGCCCCTATGAATATTTATGTACAAGCCTTTGTATGAACATTTCATTTATTTTGCTTAAAAATCTAGGAATGGAATGGCTGGATCCTATAACAAATGTATGTTTAACTTTCTAAGAAACTGCCAAAATGTTTTACAAAGTAGTTATACAAATTTAACTTACCATCAACAGTATATGAGAGTTCCAGTAGATCCACATACTTGTCAAAATTTAGTATGACCATTCTTTTCAATCTTAGGCATTCCAGTAGTTGGTCAGTGGCATATCATTGTGGTTTTAATTTGAACATTAGTTTCCTTAATGCCTAATGATGCTCTTTTTTTCTTTATGTACATAAATTTCTGACCTATGTAAATTTCCTTCTCTCTGAAGAACTTCTTTTACATTTCTAACAAGGAAGGTCTATTGACAACAAATTCCCTCAGTTTTTGTTTGTCTGAGAAAGTCTTTATTTTTCCTTTAATATTTTTTATGATTTATTTACTTATTTTAGTGGGGGGGGTAGAGAAAGGGAGAGTCCCAATCAGACACTGCACTGAGCACAGAACCCAGTATGTGGCTCAATCCTATGACCCAAAGACCACAACCCAACCTGAAACCAGAGTTGAATGCCCAACAGACTACACCATGTAGGTTCCCCCTCTCTTTCAATTTTTTGAATGATAATTTAGCAAGGTACAGAATTCTAGGTTGGTGGGTTTTTCTTCCCCTCTAAAAACTTTAAATATTTAACTCCTCTCTGTTCTTGTATGATTTCTAAGTAGAAGTCAGATAAAATTCTTACTTTGTTCCTCTATAGGTAAAATGTCTTCTTCATCTGGCTTCTTTCAGGATATTTTATTTATCTTTGATTTTATGTAGTTTGACAATGTTAATGTCTAGGTATAGCTTTGGAGGAAATTATCCTACTTGGTATCCTTTGTGTTTCCTGGATCTGTTTTTTAGCATCTGACATTAATTTGAGGAAATTCTCACTCACTATTGCTTCAAATATTTTCTTCTCTCTCTATTTTTAAATCTTTTCTCCCCTGCTTGTATTCTTGTATTCCATCTGCTTGTATTCCAACATCCATACTGTGTCTGTTTCTGATGCTTGCTCCACCACTTCAAATTGTGTTTTTTGCCTTTTGGTGTACCTTGTGATTTTGTTGTTTTTGTTGTTGATTGTTATGATACAATGGCTAAAAGCAATTGCTATAATAGGACTTTAGCAATGTGGTAAGGGTACACGGCAGAGGAAACATTCTATAATTTTGTGATTAGGTCTTAGTCTTTTAGCAAGCCTAGGCCTCTGGATTTGACTTCTCAAGTGTCTCAGTGTTTTCATCCTCCTTTAGATGGGACAGAATGACTAGAGAAGGCTAGAGTTGACTACTTTCATTCTGTGAAAGACTGGAATCAGCTAGAGTTGAATATTTTCCTCCCCCCATGTCAGTTAGGCTCTGATTGTACTGTAATAGATTCATATAATTACAGAAATACTTTGATTAGCTAGTTCTGTTTGGTTTGGTTTGGTTTGTTTTTTTATGATTTCCATCTCTCTGCATATATTGCTCATCTAACCCTGAGGACAGGCCTTGTTAAGAAGAATTGAATGCTCTGGTGTTTTTTAAAATGGTGACTTTTCCTGTCTGCTGGAAGCACAAAGGGACTTTTCTATATATATATATATATATATATAGTGGTCCAAATCCTGGAGATAAATCTTGCAATATTATGTGGTCCCCCCTGTGACCTGGTCCCTCTGAACTTTGTAACTCTTAGACTTGTGCACAATGAGCTTCCAGTAATTCATTTCAGGTTTTCTTATCCTGGCACTGGGTCTTAGGTAGCTTCTGCTCATGATGAGTCCCTGCTCCTGTAAGTTGTAACTACCTTTTTATTCTATCATCCTAACTAAAGGTTTGTCTCTTTTGGTCACATTATTTTGTCAGATTTATATCTAAGTATCTAATATTTGTTACTATTACAATTTTTTTAAAAAACTTCATATTCCAGGGGCATCCACGTGGCTCATGTGGTTGAGCATCTGCCTTTGGCTCAGGTCGTGATACTGGGTCCTGGGATTGAGTCCTGCATCGGGCTCCCTACAGGGAGCCTGCTTCTCTCTTTGCTTATGTCTCTGTCTATTGTGAATAAATAAATAATATCTTTGAAAAAAATCCATTGTTCATTTCTGGTATATAAGAAAGCAGTTGGGGCAGCCCGGGTGGCTCAGTGGTTTAGCACCACCTTCAGCCCAGGGCCTGATTCTGGGGACCCCGGATCTAGTCCCATGTCAGGCTCCCTGCATGAAGCCTGCTTCTCCCTCTGCCACTCTCTCTCTATCTCTCTCTCTCTTTCTGTGTTGTGTCTCTCATTAATAAATAAATAAAATCTTTTTTTTTTAAAAGAAAGCAGTGGAATTTTGTATATTATTGTATTTTTTTGTTTTGTTATACTTGCTTATTCTAGGATTTTTTAAAATTATAAATCCATTAGAGTTTTATACATAAATAAGTAATCTGTGAATAACAACAGTTTTATTTTGTTCCTTCCAAATTATATACCTTTATTTCTTTCTCCTGGCTTATTGCACTAATTGGGATTCTCAGTATAATGTAGAATGGGAGTATTGAGAAAGGATACCTATTCTTTAGGCTCAGAAGGAAAGTGCCAGTTTTTCACCGTTTTGTATAGTGTTAAGTTGATAAGTTGTTGATTTTTAGTAGATGTTCATGAACAAGGTGAGGAAGTTCCCTCTATTCCTAGTTGGCTAAGAATTTTTATTATGACAAGATCTACCTTTTGTCAAATGTTTATTCTGCATTAACTGCTATGATCAAATGATTTTTTTAAAAAAAAGTAACTTACATTCATCCTCTAATAGTGGATTACATTAACTGATTCTGAATGTTAAACCAGACTTGCATAGTTAGAAAAAACTCCCACTGGGATCCCTGGGTGGTGCAGCGGTTTAGTGCCTGCCTTTGGCCCGGGGCACGATCCTGGAGACCCAGGATCGAGTCCCACGTCGGGCTCCCTGCATGGAGCCTGCTTCTCCCTCTGCCTGTGTCTCTGCCTCTCTCTCTCTCTCTCTGTGACTGTCATGAATGAATAAATAAAATCTTAAAAAAAAAAAGAAAGAAAAAACTCCCACTTGTTCATGGTGAGTAATTTTTATTTTTTACAAAATTTTGGATTGGATTTGGTAATATTGTGTTGAGGATTTTTATATCTATATTCATGAAAGATGTTGCTCTGTAGTGTTCTTTTTTTGTTCTGTATCTTTGATCCATGACCTTTCTTTAGCAGTACATAAGTTTCTCTCCTAGTTTCCTATTCACTTCCCTAGCTTCAGCATCCCAAATAAAATTTCCTGAAGCCAGTACATGAGAGAATAAGGCTGGAGGGGACTGATGGGTGAGAATTCCCTTCCTCTTAGATGGAACAGGTTCTGGAAAAGTATTTTCTCCCCTGGAGAATAGCTCTTCATTATGGAAAAGGCTGTGAGTATATTTCAAAATGATTGCTCCTCTCTTCTTGCCTAAGCAATTAGGGAATCCTTTTCAAGGTTTCCAGGTCTGAGTGGTATAGCTCCTGGAAATATATCCCGTGAAAGTTTGAGGTCCTCCCTACTGCAGCTACCAGTTTTTCACTCTCCAGTTAGTCCATGCTCAGCCTCCAATATCTTATCGAAATTACCACCTAAGATGTTTTACCAGTTTATGACTACAGGACTTCTGTTCCAGTTAACAGTATTCAGCTATGTCTCCCTGGATGCACATGTCTCCAGATTTTGGTTGTGGCAATGTGCCTGCATCCTCAGTTCTCTGATCCAAGAAAAGCCATTGATTTTCACTTTGCCCAGCTTTTTCTTATTGTAAGGTTGAGAGTGACAACTTCCAGACTGTGTGTCGGATCTGAAACTAGAATTCTCTCCCCAGTGCATTTTTCATCTCAAATGTTGTAGATTCCATCTCTTGAAGTTCAAATTGAGTGTCTTCTATATAATCCAGGTATGTATTTAACTTTTTGAATATATAGAATTCAGTGTAGAACATTTTCAGCATATAGAATACAGCTGAAATAACTACTGAATGTCATTGTCTACTGATTTAAGAGCCATGGCATTTCTGGATTGGTCTTGATGAATTGATTTTTCTCTTCATTATAGGTCACATCTTCTTGGCTTATTTTTTCCTGTCTGATTCTTTTTTATTAGGTGACAGATGTCATGAGTTGTGCTTTGTTATATGATGGATATTTTTGTATTTCTATAAATATTCTTGAGCTGTTTTGTAGATGCATATAAGTTACTTGGAAAAAATTTAATATTTTGGGGTTTTGTTTTTAAGGTTTGTAAGGTGACAGCACAACAGTTAATAAGTGAGTAAGCTATCTAGAGATAATTATTCCAGTCTCATGTCAATACAGGGCACTGTTATAGATAAATATTTCAGGCAGTTTCTACATGCATGTCTTGACCAAGGCTCACCTGATGACAAATGGAGAACTTCTGCAGATATCTGGAGTTCTCTCTCTGTGCATCCTTCTGTTTATAGTATTTGTCTTCCTCAGACATTAGTTCCATGTCCTCAACTAAGGGATTGCACCAGGTCCTGCCTGCATTCCCCTTCCCTGGATATAGCTTAGCAAGTCTCAAGACAGTAAGCTGGGGAAGTCTGGGAACTCACCTCATTTTTTAAACTCTCAGGAATCACTCTCCTTAGTTGCCTCATACCTGGTGTCTTGAAAAATGTTGTTTTACATACTTTGCCCATTTGTTTGTTTCAAGTGGGAGGACATATCTAAGTCCTTTTATTCTGTCTTGGCTGCAAACCAAAGTCCCTTTAATAATATTCTAAAATATACTAGAATTATATACACATATGTATACACACATACACATCCATTTAGTATAAATATATATGTATCTTTGTTCATTCTAATGTGTGTATACATTGCCCTGTTCTCTCTGTATAGATATCCATCCTATCCATGGCAAATAATAGCTTGAATCAATTTCATCTGTGATATCCATTAAGAGGATGAATTTAAACAATTGAAATATGAAAAGTATGCATGTATATAACAGAAATCTTCCTTTCTTCTTGTGTAATGAAACAAATTAAAACAAAAAACCCAAAAATCCTATTTGATAACAGGATTGTTAAAATGCCATGTGTTCTTAGGGTTCACTAAAAAGTGTACTAACAGCAGAGAGGCATGTAACTTAGATGAGAAAGATTCTGAATATAGATAGGTATGGATTTTTTTTCTCTTCTTGCTACTGCCCAGACTTTGGCACAGTATCCATTCACAATGTATTTTTCCATGTAACCAACCTAGGTTTCATTTAGATTGCCTATCATTTTAATCTTGAAAGAGAAGATAACTTATCTGCCTCATCATTTCTAGGAATATATATATATATATGATATGATATGATATGATATGATATCATATATATATATGATGACACAGAGAATTACATTTGGAGGGATATATATATATATATATATATATATATATATATATCCCTTAACACTAAAGACTAATTACCACTTTACCATTCCTGGTCAATAGAAATTTATTTCTTTCAGGAGGACTCTGATAAATGAAATTCCAGAGAATTTAAACTCAATTTAGTTTCCTAAATAGTCTTTTTATTATTATTATTATTTTTCTCCTGAAATGTTTTAATCTCCTAAAAGTGGAGTCGGTAACTTATAGCAACTTCTCTGACCAGATAGAAAGTCAGAAATTTAAATCATCGAATAGGAATTTTTCTAAATGTTGCTTAAACCAAGTTGAGATTTAAATATACCTATCCACTTAATATTAAACTGAGATGATTTTTAATAGAATACCTATTTTCTATTTATGGATAAATCAAATTTTGACCAAAATATTGAGAGAAAATGGGCAGTAAGCTCAGCATGTGTCTTTTTTCATTTGGCCCCACTTGACTCACAAGAGAGGGAGTACAGATTGTGGCCAAAGGAGTCTTAATTAATGGAAATCTTTCTTCACCATAGAAAGGAGAGGAAAGAATTATTTTCCATTAACCACAGAGCATACTACTGCTTATACACACTAATTATCTTGCATATCTTTTCAAAGCAGAAGTCCTCAACTATATAAAATGCAATATCCTGTTTAAATAGCAAATATTGTGGGGAATTGTGTTTGATAACCTTTATACCTTTGCAAATCAACGTAATTCTTAATTGTGATATAAAGAAGTAAAAGATACACTTTATACTATATTAATATCTATTTAAATATGTAAGTATTCAGATATAACTTACTAGAGCACATAATGAATTATCCAGATGCTCACATATATAAAGGTCACTATGAATATCATAGTTTGTATAGACTTAAGTTCTTAGATTATAGACTTAGATTCTAGATTCAGGTAATTATAATTAGGTATTTCACTTATATGAATGCCCTTAGGGACTTTTGAAATTCATGCAAAATAATTGTGTATTGTTCTCTTTGACCCTTGCATTATGGAATATCTTACATTCTTGGCACCTCCCCACTATATGCAAATTACACCTCCTAATCAGGTGGGGATAAAAATGTCTCCAAATGTTTGGACAAGAGTCCAAAACAATGTACCATCACCTCTGAAAAATAGTTCTTTTAGAATTTGTGTCTGTAAGGACAGATTGAAGGATATTAGTGTTACCATAGTGGGGACAGGCAGCCTGGGGACTTTGCTACTAGTGAACATCATCTGGACCACATGGAGTTGGGGAACAAGAGAGACTTGAGCTCTTGAGAAATAATTAGAATGACTGAGCATTGAGACAAAAGGTTGATGGGAACTTGGGCCTAGTCAGGTGGGCCCAAGAATAGTTATTTAATTCTCATAGACTGGTGAGGCTAGAAACTCTCACATTTATATAGACAATTATCCTTTACTTATATCTTGAAGAAGGATTTGTATATTTATGTTCATACATGTGAAGTCATAAATGCATAGACTTACTCTTTAACTCAGCCAACTTCTGAGAGCTTGCTCAACATCTGTTATCATGGTATGAAAGTGGAAGCAAATGAAATGCTTTTCTCAAACCTGTTGTGTATACACTCAATACAAAATTATTTCCCTTCAGAAGAAGTAATGTGATTGGAATCTCCCTTTAACATCTTAAAAAAACTGGGATGCCTGGGTGGCTCAGCGGTTGAGTGTCTGCCTTCAGCTCAGGGCATGATCCTGGGATCTGGAATCGAGTCCCACATCAGGCTCCCTGTATGGAGCCTGCTTCTCCCTGCTTCCCCTTCTGCCTGTGTCTCTGCCTCTCTCTGTGTCTCTCATGAATAAATAAATAAAACCTTTAAAAAAATCTTAAAAAAACAGGAAGGGGACTTGTCACCTGCAGTACAGTTTAAAAAATGACTATTAATGTTTTCCCATATTGCTATTATATTAAATATGGATGAAATACTGGTTTCCAAATAAAATGTATCTCTAAAAAATAAAACAGATCCAATATTAGAATAGTCATTTATTTAGTATATTGTTTCCTATTCATGTAGTTGTTAGAAGAATTTAGTACTTTTGAGAAATCAGATATTTGTAGTTGTCTCATATCTTATAGAGTTCCAAAGAAGCAATTCTATATCCTGTTGGCTATGTTTCATAAATCAAAGAAAGCATCAGAGACCATTTCACTTGGAGTGATGTAGTAGCTGCCAATATGCTACAATTTGAGAAGAATAAGAGCTCCCTACCATTTTCTTTAGGTGATTCTACTACAATCTCAGAAATTCATGTCAATTATTCATAAGGTCCTCCCACTCAAAGTTAAACATTCATTGAAGGTGATATTAAATAGGTGTTTAATTATTTTCCTTAAGCTGATTTATGAGACTTAATTGTCTGATGGAACCCAGAGAATATATAGCATAGAAAAATTCAGACATTTACTAGTGACAGAGAAAACAAGAGGGAATCAAAAATCTTAAATCTTAAAAATCTTAAATAGGAGGACCAAAGTAAGAGGGCAAACCACTTACGTATTAGATAGTCAGCACTTATTTAACACCTGCTCTGTCCCAGGCACATTTTTAGCTTCAGGAGTTATACTAGTGTAAAATATAGGCTCAACTCTTGTTCCATAGGAGCTTAAAATAAATCTAGGACAAGAGTTGTGATATGAGGAGGTGGGGCTGGAATTTTAGCTAGGTTGGAGAGTGGTCAGGGAAGAACTTGGTGAAAAGTGAACCTTTGGTTAACATTTTAAATGAAGTGTAGGTCCTAAGCTATGCAGATGTCTGAAGAAAGTACATTCCAAGCAAAAGAAAGAGCAGATGCAAAGGCTCTGAGGCAGGGATGTCATTGATTTTATTTAAGGAACAACAAGGAGTACTAAATGACTACATATAAGATAATGAGAAAGAAAGAAAAAAATAGAAAGAAGATAAAATTAGGGGGTTATAGGGGACATGAAGGATCTTGTATTCATAATAAGTTATTTGACTCTCAGATAGATACTTGTTGGGGTCTTTTTTTAAGATTTTATTTATTTATTCATGAGAGTCAGAGAGAGAGAGAGAGAGAGAGAGAGAGAGAGAGAGGCAGAGACACAGGCAGAGGGAGAAGCAGGCTCCATCCAGGAAGCCCGACGTGGGACTCGATCTCTGGTCTCCAGGATCACACCCTGGGCTGAAGGCAGCGCTAAACAGCTGAGCCACCGGGCTGCCCTGTTGAGGTCTTTTTTGCATAAGTGTCATGATCTCATTTATATTAAGAGAATCACTTTGTTGTTTTAAGAATTGACTTCAGAATTAGAGAGAAAAGAGGGAGGATATATAGTAAGACAAGAGGCCCAGAAGAATTACCAGAAAGATGACTAAAAAACAGACAAGTGGTTGTCCTGTAAGTGTGATGTTTTGAGGAAGAATGAGTGATGAACTGTGTCAAGTACCCTGATAGGTCAGTAGAGATGGCCATGTGGGAAGAGGGCAGAGTCAGCTTAAGAACATTAGATACTAGAAGTTTATGGACCAGAAAGAGGGAGGACTGACAAATGGGATGGAACATCTCATCTATTACACAGTGTTCCCAAGGACTGATCAGGGAAAGCTAGAGATATTTGACTTTTAGTTTCATTTCCAGATAATTCCCATGTCCTGTTAATTCTTTCTGAATGTTAGCTTTTGACTCTTCCCTTTGCCTCATTTAATTACTCTCTCTGTCACCAATCTGGATCATACCTTTATCTTCCAGCTACACAGTCCCCTAAACGGTATAGTCTTGTGGGCCAGATAGGCCAACTTATCTACCAAAATAAACCCATTCTTGGGGTCCATGATACTTTTAAGATTCCATGAAAATGTTTTAATTTCTTTTAAAGTCAGAAGGAAAGAAAATGAACTATTAAAGAAAATTTTTGTATTGTAATGCTAATATATTTGTCTTTATACCAGTGTAACATACTACATCTATGTATAAACAAAGGAGCCATAAAGAAAAAAGTGTGTAGGGCACTTGTAAGTCATGATCTGCCCCTAGAACCATATGTATTTTATATTATGCCCTATAGCAAGGCAATATTGGAGCAAAGCTTTATTCAAGGCATTTCTGTCCTTCATGTGCTTCCATGGAAATATGCCTCATACTGCATAACAGCAAACTCTTTAGCCTCTAAATGACCTTCCCCAATATTTCAAAATTTTGCTAGCATTTCTGCCTACTCCTCCTCTCACACGTTGCTTTTCTGTTGTTTTTTCTCCTCTTGATTTCTAGTCCCCTACCTGATTTGATCTTTTGACCTCACTCTACACATCAATGTACAACAATGTGACTATCCTTGAGAATAATTTATCATATACTTGAAATTTGCTAAGAAGGTAGATCCATAGTCTTGTCATCACACAAATTTTTAAAAAAATGATAACTTTGAGATCATGGATATGTTAATTAGTTTGATTGTGGTGAATATTTTATAATGTATGTCAAATTAAGTTAATCACCTTAACTATATACAATTTTTAATTGTCAATTTTACCTCTATAAAACTGGAGAAAATTCAATAATTTGACATCCTTAAAACCAATGTAATTTAGTATTCCTTCAACCCATTTTTTTTTTTAGTGAAGATTTGAGAAATGTATTTTCTATGAACAAAATCATATGTGTTCAGTATAAAGGTTTGTCACATAAAAAAAATCTCTTTTCACCACCTAAAAGTAAATGAACAAGTGAAAAATGTTGTAAACATTAGTGGTTCCTGTATAAAAAGGAAAATGACTAAACTGCTCTGTAATGAGACCTAAGGACACGTGGTCAAGGGGATATCCTGACTGATGGAACTCACCTCGAGGTGTATTGAGTGCTGGCCTGATAGAAAACCATCTTTCATTAAAACATTGTGGAAAGAGGGATTCCTGGGTGGCGCAGTGGTTTAGCGCCTGCCTTTGGCCCGGGGCGCGATCCTGGAGACCCGGGATTGAATCCCACATCGGGCTCACGGTGCATGGAGCCTGCTTCTCCCCCTGCCTGTGTCTCTGCCTCTCTCTCTCTCTGTGTGACTATCATAAATAAATAAATAAAAATTAAAAAAAAAAAAACATTGTGGAAAGAGATGATTTTGCAAACTACTTATTTACCTTTTGTGTGTTTTGCATACATGTTGATTTATTGTTAAATCAATTAAATTACTCCCCCACTCCTCTCATTTATACAGTGAGTTGCTAAAAGGTAAGATTTATCTGAGGTTAACTAACAAAAAAGACACCATGAATTTTAAGGAATGGTCCCACCTGATACATTACATTAAAATGTTTGAAGGTTGGTTTAAATAAATAGTCACTGGAGTTGAATATCACTTCAGCTTATTGCATTATTCCTATCTCAATAATTTTTATGGTTCCCATACCAGGACTGTGTAGATTTCATATGCAAAATAATTCATTAATGATAAATAGATTATTTTTGTTTGTTTGATTTTTGTTTTTTCATGCAAAGAGATGTCTCAAACTACCTCCTCAGAAGGAGGCTTTAAAAACCACCTTGGAAACATTCAATGTCATTACATCTATTATTAGAATTCTAATAAAATAAATGTTAATTTATGGTTCTAACTTGCTGCATTTAAATTTAGAAGAGATAACATTCAAACCAGGAGAAACAAACAATAAAATAGAATAACACAGCAATAAGAAAATGATGATTTATAATTCTGCATACTTAAAACTGGAATTATGTATTGTGCAGAATGTGGCTTGATTTTAGAAAAATCAAGGGATTTTACACAAACAATTAAACTAGGTAGAGGAATTTGTATTATTTTCCTTGCCCCTTAAATCTTATGAATCATGAAGAATGACAAGATTATTATTTTATCTGTCAGACCTTACTGTAACATTTTTTTTCTTCTTTCCATTGTAATAGTTAGATGGTATTAGTTTTAAGTGATGGAGATTAAGCTAAGTAAGCAAAAAAAAAAAAAACTTATTTTAAGAATACATGGGCATCTCTTAGAATTCAAGAAGTGTATATGTGTGTGTAGGGGAAATGGGGATGCTGGCAACTTAAAATTCTTTGAATTGTATTTGTTTCTCCAATCTGTTTCCCTCCAGGAATCTACTATATTTGTCACTATTGGAGCTCTCTGAAGACTCTCTCTTGCCATTTGATCTATATTATGAAATATGGCTGCTTCACAGAAACTGAGTTTAGTTCTTGTCTCATGCAAACAGTCGAGAGCTTTAAAATCCATGTCCAAATGCCTGGGAAAGAGAATCATGTTGGCCTAACTTGGGTCTGTATCTATTTCCTTCCTTGTGTATTCAGTAGGAACTGGGTGACATAGTAGAGTTCTGGCTGACAGTAGTCTATCCTTTTGGATTGGAAATTCATTAATGAGGTTTAACAAAAACTAGTCAAACTCCTCCTTTTTCCCTTCAAGAATAGAATCTTAAGAAGAAACCCAGCCTGGTCAGTAACTGTTATCCACACTCCAGGTACAGAGTAACACACTGTTTTTTCTCCAACAAAGAGAATTTATTTTCCCATTCTAAAAGCTGTATACTTTTCTAGCAAAGCTCTTTAAACCCTAGTTGAAAAATGTCTGCTGTAAATTTAATGAGGAATGGGAAAGAGAGGAAAGATGGGGAAATGAGAGAGCTCACAGAAGCCTTCCAGGAGGATAGCTTGTACTGAGCTCCAGCCAATTGTTGTCTTCAGGAGTGTTGACTATGGCAACAGATCTTACGATTTTTTTTTGAGGGTTCTCAAAATTCAGATCCTTCCGTGACATTTTCCTCTTTGAAGGTTTAGGGGACTCATTCAATTAAAAATTAATAGGTGAACAATGTTTGAGGACTGAATGTAGCTCATTGGCAACCAGTTTGTGATCTCTGATATACGTGCTTATTAAATCAATGATTGAATGAGTAGGTGAATGATTTATATTCCTTTGGTAACACTAATTGCTTATCCCAACAGAAATGTTATCCAAGTCCCTCCTGCAATGTCCATGCCTCAAAGAGGGCAGACTTTCAAGATATAACTACAAGTCTCAGCAGTTTGTAAAGAAAGTAAATTTATCTGCCAAGATAAGCTTATCTCTTGCATGAACATGATTTTTTAAGACTTAACCTGGCCACTTTGAGCAATTCAAGATAGGTTAACCTATTGATTATAGGCCAACCAATACAAATCCATTGCTCATCATAATGCTTAGGGAGATGAGCCAGTAGCAGAAGAAAACAAGTCTTGCTAAGGAATATAAATGGAGCAGAGTTGGTGCTGACTCCTTAGCAAATTGCCACTTAGGCCATTGGAGCATGAATAGCTTTGTGACTGTTCCAATAGGTGTCAGCCAAGTGCCACCTGAACTGTTCTGACAAAACTAAAATAGCATGTCACAGCTTCCTCTTTCACATACAAACTAGAACAGTGCTATTTCAGACTGAGAAAGCATCCACCTATTACATAATAGGGAGAGCAATATATCTGCTTTGAGAAATAGAGGGCAGTTGATATTTTAAAAGGGTGGTAAACTTAGGATACTGCCAAATAGCTCAGGAACTCCCTTGGAAGATTCTTGCTCTTGAGTTGGCCAGTAAGTTGACATGTTCTACAATGCCTCCATTTTAATGATCAGCTAGACCTCGGAGCACGTTAACATTTAACCCATGAATAACACACTTCTTGAAAAGCTTTTCCTTTTGGGATTATATCTTGTAATTCCCAGATGCATCCTCTCTATTCTTTATGGTCAAGGAAATGGCATTTCTTGTAGGATCTGACTCCCAACTCTCTAATGCCTCACAGAGGCCTCAGCTCAAGAATTCAAATGGGAAGGGAGAAGAAATGGGTAGGAAATATCAGAAAGGGAGACAGAACATGGAAGACTCCTAACTCTGGGAAACGAACTAGGGATGGAAGGGGAGGAGGGCAGGGAGTGGGGGTGACTGAGTGTCAATTAACTCCACACATCTTGGCCTGGAGGTCAAGCTTCCTATATTCTTGCCCACACTTATCATCTGACTCAGTTTCTTGGTTCCCACTCCTTTGTCTCTGGGCCATTGTTCCTTATTTTTTTCTTGATTAACAATCTCTTATTTCTCAGGCCCAGTTCAATTTTAATATGACTTTGAATGGGCATTCAGTAAAATTTGAATATGTCTTAGCCTCTGCTAATTAATTGCATATCTGTCATTTGGTCTCACTCAAGTCTCATTTTTTCAATGAGATTTCCTTACTTAGAACTTAATTGTTTCTAAGTATTGCTATCTGTAACTCTCTCCTTTCTGGTTCATACTCCACTTGATCTGTTTCTTCTGCTTCTCTTTTGTCTTATTCTATTTAAGATATAAGGCCTGAACTAATGTCTGTGTTCTTCAGTATTCCCTGATTGTGCTTTTGCCTCATTATTTCCCCTCCAATCTCCTCTTAGGTTTATACTGACATCTATTTACTCATTGACTGTATCTGTATCTTGATGTTTTATTGAGCATAAGTAGATCTCATAGCCTTTGAGCCTATAAGAGGCAAAAAGAAAGTACATGGAGCATACTAACTAATCAACTGAGTAAGAAGAAAAAGAAGAGAGGGGGAAAAAAAGGGTAAGAAGAGAGATCCCAGAACCTCAGAAGGGACCTCAGAAATAAAAATAACCATATTAGCAACAATATTCTCAATATTAATTCTGTCACTTCAAACTTATATATAAGAGAAAAAGAAAATGATGTTATGTGATTATTAGACACAGTGTAAGTTTAAATGTGCATTAAGACATGTTCAGATTCATTAACATCTTAAATTTCCAAATCAGTTGGATTTTTTTCACTATTGCATGTTTCCAATATACACATCACTCCATAGATTAATTCTATTTTGTGATGTGGTCTATATATACAATGAAATATTACTCAGCCATTAGAAACGACAAATACCCACCATTTGCTTCAATGTGGATGGAACTGGAGGGTATTATGCTGAGTGAAGTAAGTCAATCGGAGAAGGACAAACATTATATGGTCTCATTCATTTGGGGAATATAAATAATAGTGAAAGGGAATAAAGGGGAAGGGAGAAGAAATGGGTAGGAAATATCAGAAAGGGAGACAGAACATGAGAGACTCCTAACTCTTGGAAATAAGCAAGGGGTGGTGGAAGGGAAGGTGGACAGGGGGATGGGGTAACTGGGTGACGGGCACTGAAGGGGGCACTTGATGTGATGAGCACTGGGTGTTATGCTATATGTTGGCAAATCGAACTCCAATAAAAAATATACAAAAAAAATTCTATCTTGTGTTGGTGGGCTGGCTTTCAGGGCATCACTTGCAATACTTGGATATGAAATGGGATTTATGATCTTGTTTTTCTGGGTTGAGAACATTAATATTTTTATTTAATTTAGCTTCTGTCACTAAGGATCTCAGAAAATGAAACACTTTAAATTTTAAGTTTATTGCACCTATATTCATCTCATTTCATCAGAATGTTGCAGGTCAGCAAATTATATTTCAGTTGTACTTTCCTTGTGTCATTATGTTATTTTCAATAATCAATCATATTTAAAAATGGATGTATAACTTTTTTTAATTTGAAGAGATAAAGAAGTATTTCAAATGTATGGTATAAAAACTTAATTAGTTAAGCTGACATTTATTAAGTCCTTGGCCTGATCAAACATAGGAGTTGTCAGTTTTACAGAAGGAGAAACGGAAATTGAATCTATTTGAAACTGTCCAGAGAATGGCATTATTAATATTCGTTTCTCTGTTTGCTTTTAAACATTGTTTTGCTAAGAAAAGCTGAAAAAGGCAAATGTTCTGATGAGAGGTTTGGAGAGGGCTGATAATTGTGTGTTTGATGCAGTAATGGAACTTTGTTCCTGTGTGGCATTTTCTTTAAGTTTAGAGCTTTACAGACTCCTACCGAGATAATGCAGTCCTTCACATATTATTGATTGCAGTATGTTTGAAGAGCATATCATAGTTACAGATTTGTTTCCTGAATATTATATGAAATGAAACTGGATCCTGGGTTATGCATTTCTATAAATTGGGGAATTTGTTAAGCCCATTTTTCAGGCTACATTTATTATCTCTTACTAGTTTCATTTTTAGTACTTGAATATTACATAAAGAAATACATTTATCAGGGCACCTAGGTGGCTCAGTCAGTTAAATGTCTGCCTTTGGCTCAGGTCATCACCCCAGCATCCTGGGATTAAGCCCTGTATAGGCCCTGCTTCTCCTCATCTGCCTGTTGCTCTGCCTTCTTGGGCTCTCTCTTTCTCTCTCTCTCCCCGCCCCCCCTCCCTATCTGTCAAATAAATAAATAAAATCTTAAAAAAAAAGAAGTACTATATTCTATAGTCAGGATCCAGGGGGGTTGATTATATGTAGTCACTCCCAAAACTTAATACGGCTATCCTTTTATATTTATACTAGAATAATTCAAAAAATAAGTAAAATTATGCATCTACCTGGGACTGGAAAGGGGGGGGGGTCCAGATTATTTCAAACTCAAAATATATAAGAACGAGATCCAGAAATCTAATAGTTCCGGAAATTCCTCATTTCATAACACACCACTGCAAAACTTACCAGCTTAAAACAGTAACATTTGTTCTGCTCAGGAATAATGGCAGCTCTCGTGGAGACTGCTTACTTCTGATCTACTTGGTATTGGCTGGGGTGACTTGAAAGCTAGAAGTTGGCATTAAGTATCTGCTGCCTGGCCTGGGAAGACTCAAACATTTGGGGGTAAGGAAACTGGGACTTCTGCAGCTTCTCTTTATGTCTCTGTATGATCTCTTTGCATGGGCTCTCCAGCATAGTGGATTCAGGATAGCAGAATTTCTTACATGTAGGCTCGGGGCTTCTGAGGCACATATCCCAAGGGAGAAAGAAGGCAGAAGTGATATTGCTTTTTATAATCTAGGCACTTCTGCTTCATTCTCTTTATTAAAAAACAAGTCACTGAAACCATCCCATATTCAGTGGAAGAGAGATCAGACTACTTTTTGATGAGAGGAATTCAGAGGATTTGAGTCATATTTAAAACTACACCAGTATCTGAATATTCTATCATAAATATTAATATAACTAAAGCAAAAGTATATACATTTAAAATTTTTATTTTAATTGAAGTATAGTTGGCATACAAGATTAGTTTCAGGTGTATAACATCATGATATGACAGCTATATACATCACAAAATGCTCACCATTATAAGTGAGGCTATTATCTGTTGCTATACAAAGTTATTATAATATTATTGACTGTATTTTTGATGCTGTATTTATAATCCCCATAATGTATTTATTTTGTAACTAGAGATTTTTGTCTCTTAATCCCCTTCACTTATTTTGCCCCCACCCCTCCCTCTGGCAATCACCAGTTCTCCATATTTATGGGTTGGTTTTGTTTTTGTTTGTTTATTCTTTTTTTTAGAGTCCATAAGTAAGTGAAGTCATTCCATACTTCTTTCTCTGAGTTATTTCACTTAGCATAATACAATCTAGGTCCACCCATGTTGTTGGAAATGGTAAGATGGCAATCATTCTTATGGCTGAGTAATATTCCATAGTAGTTTATATATGTGTGTGTGTATATATATATATATGTGTCTGTGTATGTATACAAAACATCCTTTTTATCCATCCATCTTTCAATAGCTACATAAATTCCATTTCTTGGCTATTGCAAACAATGCTGCACTTACAAATATAAGTGTGCCTGCATATTTACATTTGTAAATATGTGCATATCTTTTTGATTTAGTGTTTTTGTTTTCTTTGGGTAAATACCCAAGAGTGGAATCACTGGATTACATGGTATTTCTATTTTTAATTTTTGAGTAACTTCTGTACTGTTTTCCATAGGGACTGCATTAAATTAGAAGATTCCTTTTTCACCACATCTTTGCCAACACTTGTTTTTTGTTTTTGGTTTGTTTTTTTGGTTCCTAGCCATTTTTAAAAAGATTTCTATTTATTTAAGAGAGAATGAGTGAGAGAGAGTGAGCATGAATGAGTCAGGGGAGGTAGCAGAGGGAAAGGGAGAAGCAGACTCCCCACTGAACAATGTGGGGCTGGATCCTGGGCTCTCTAAAGCAATTTTACTCAAGTTAAGATACTTCTTCACAATATTCATAATGTTCTGAATTCCCAGAGTACTTATATTTCTGCTGTTCTAGTCCACAGACTCATTTTTTTCCCACATAAACATAATTATTTGAAAAAAGAATTTTTGTTAGGTTGTGACCTTTGAGAAACAGACACTAGAACGGGATTAGTTGTAAAAGAGGTTTATGGGGAAACTCCTAGAAGGTACAGGGAAACAGAGAATAAATACCAAGAGATCCCTTAAACTGTGACACCCATGAAAGGGAAAGGGGAAGGAAGGCAAACTAGACAGTAAGAGTCTCATAGTGTAACAGAGTTCTAAGACAGATTTTGCCAGACCAATCAGGAGTAACCATTTCTTTAAAAAAAGAAACTAAGTATACATCTGTCATACAATCCAGTGATTTCACTCCTGGCCATTTATCACAGAGAAATAAGGACTTCCGTTCATACAAAAAGCTGTATACATTTGTTTATGGAAGTTTCATTCATAATGACTTCAAACTGGGAACAATCTAGATGTTCTTCAGCAGGTGAATTATTCAGCAATCTGTGGTACATCCCTATCATGGGAAAATACTCAATATTTCAACCAACAGTTGAGACATACAACAACTTTGATGATCCTCCAGAGAATCCAGTGGAAAAAAAGCCAGTCATAAAAATTTACATACTGTATGATTCCATTTATATAGTATTCTTGAAATGAAAATATTATAGAAATGGGGAGCATATTTGTGGTTGCCAAGATATAAGGAGCGGTTGGGAGTAAAAGGATAAGGGGCTATGGCTGTAAAAGGGAACATAAGGGACTCCTGTGTAATAGAAGTATTCCACATCTTGACTATTGATGTTAGTATCCTGGCTGTGATGTACACAAGTTTTACAAGATGTCCCCATTAGGGACACCAGGTAAAAGATATATGCAATCTTTCTATTTCTTACAACTGCATGTGAATTTGTGTTTATATTAGGATAAAAATTTTGATTAAATAATAAAATTAATAAAACATGATTTTCAAAGAAACATACTTGAAAATAATCTATTATAGTTTGCCACTAATAAAGGAAATATTATGTTGGTTAATTTGAGACTGGAATTTTTAGTTTTGAGTTTACTAAAAATAAATATTTCAAGTTATGTGTTACTTTTGTTTCAGAAGCTTCTAAAATTTCTAAAATATGGTGGGGTTTTTTTGATGTGTCAAATTATCTGGTATTTACATATAAGTAGTAGAGAAGATATTTCTTCTCCATTTACCTCTACTATCCAGTGTATAAGAATATCTGTGAATAAGTTATATTATATTTTAAGTCTCTCTTCATAGTATTCAAATATATCCTGTAAGTTTTCAGATGATTTTATAAATGTTCATCATATAATAAATAGAATCTCTCCAACTTTCTCTGAGGAAAATGCTCCTGTTTTGATACAACATATTCACCTTGACTTGCAAATGGGGTAAAATAGAAACTCAGTATAAAAGAAAAAATTGTTTGTCAAATGAATAAATTTCAACTCAAGCTCATTTGGCACTACCAATCATAAATACACTATTGTGGACTTAAGAGTTTAGAAACTCTTGAAAGCCAGAAAGTCTTGAAGTGTTCTGGCTCCTTGAATGCTCAGGGAGAGATGTTTCAAAGAGAAACCAATGAATTCAGGTTTAACACTGTGCCTAATCAATCAGTCTCTATTTACCTCTATATGAGGTTGAAAAAAAAAATGGTTGAACAATTTCAGGCCTGACTTTAAAATAATAGAGACAGATGATATCTTGGTTATTAGTTTCTCTTAAATTGTCATTTATATTTCAGTTGGTAAGGACTTTTTATTATAATAACAGTGAGTGAGTAGCTTTTTCTTCTTCATTCCAGTTCAATGGCCTGTGTTAATAGAGCATGTCCTCTTATTAAACCATTTTGGCTTTTGCGCCATTTTTGCTTGTCCCAATCATCTATCCAATCTGTCTATATATCTATAGCATGAGGTTATTAATGAGTTTTTAAAAACTTTTTTTCCAATTGCCCTTGTTATGAAAGATTACAGGAACAAAAAGGCTTTGCCAACTTTAAGAATCTCAATCCCAACTATGAATTGGGCTTCCTTGGTTGACAGATTTATCATAATACTGCAGTGAATAATATTGACTTCATTGACCCTCATTTAATACATGAATCTCTATAGCTTTTGACCATAAATGAAGTTCTATGGTGAACTGAGGTATTTTACTGAGTCATTTTATCAGTCATCTTACTTATTTTCTTCTTGATCAGAATCCTAATTTTACTGTTTTGAGAGCAGATTTCATAAATGCCTTACTAGTATTTTAGAAGCTATGGCCTTTGCAAGCAAATGCAAAATTGTAAATAAGGAGTCCCCAAATTTTGTAATATTCAGCAGAATTTTTTGTATTTACTATTTTTTAGTATATTTACTATTGCTTTGAAGTTTTCAAAGGAAATTCTTGTGTGCATCAGAATGATTGATTCTTAAAGTTGGGTGCTTTTATGCAAAGCACTGGCAGCATCTCTAAAAATAAAATATTATAATGAAATTGTTTCACTCATGTCACCAGTATATTAAAATGCAGATTTCAAAATATGTGTATTATATTCAAATAACATTTTATGTCTGTGCTGCTAATACTTTCACAACTCTATCAGAAAGTTCATGTGATTCTTTACTTTGGGCTTCCTAAAAGTCATTGGAATTACTGCAAAGCACAATTGATAACCACTTCATAAAAAATACTTATTTTTATTTTAAAATTCAATATTAAATATAGAAATTACAATATGGAAATGGTCAGAAAGAGAATAGAGAGATCACACTTATAAAATAAAATCCATGAGGTTTTGAAAGAGGCACTGAAACAATTCAGTGGAGTAAGGAGTTTTTGATAAAATATGCTGGAACTACTGTAGAAGGGAAATGTTGAACTTCACTCCCTACTTCACATCACATACAGAAATTAACTCAAAATGAAACAAGCTTATATAAGCATAATGTTTCTAGAACAAAACATTGGAGGATATCTTCATGACTATGGCAGATAGATTTTATATAGGTCACATAATACATTAATCATAAAATTAAAATTTAAAAAATTTTAAATTTTATCATACATGTGAACTTTTGCTCATCAAAACAGCATGAAATATACATATGTCAGGAGGGATTTGTATCATATACATATATGCATATGTGTATGTTTAGATACAGGGAAAAGAGATAGTCTCCTAAGCAGTCATACAAGTGAAAAAAAAATAGGCAATAGATTTAAATGGATGCTCAAGAAAAGCAGACATATTAAAAGAAACCCAGAAGACATTCTGGCCAAATAATAATATAAAATTTGCTTTATGTTATTATTCAACAAGTAAATTTAAAACATACTCTTAACATACTCTTAACATAAAGTCCAGATAAATAGAAATTTATGATACAAATGTTTTTATTTATTTCAATTATTTTTAAAGTAATCTCTATACTGAATTTAGGGCTTGAACTCACAACCTCAGAATCTTGAGACCAAGAGTCAGATGTTCTACTGACTGAGCTGGCAAGGTACCCTTATAGTACAAATGTAAAAATACAAGGGCATAAGGTATTCAAAGGAGAGGTAGAAGTAGCAAAGAACAAAATCTTATTGCTAAACCATTCCAATACTGGGTTTTTCAAGTTATTTGAAAGTGGAATTTTATTCATCCAAGATGCTTTTTGGTGTGTTTACAAAAAAATTATAGTTCTGTGGTGAAATGAGAAGATGCTTTAAATGATAGTGTATTAAAAATATAGTGGAAAGGTGAAAAGATAAGCATGCAGAAGCAGAGTATATGAGATTTATTGATATAATTCATTTGATCCTCATGCATTCCCTATTTTGAAATATTACCTCTCTTTCACTGAGTGTCTACTACATGTCAAACACTGTGTTAGAAAGTGGGAGTCAAATGATGTGCTGGTACCATTTCTGTTTTCATTGGATAAATTAGAGGGAAGACATATTTATGCAAATCACTGAAATGTAAAATTATAATTTTCCATAACATAGAAGTTCATGGACTTATGTCATTTACTAAGTAGTAATATCTGAGCTAATATTTAAAGGATATATCAGAGTCAATTGGTAGCTAGAAGGAGGTCATCTCAAAGAGTGAAAATAACACATACAGGGAACCCGATGTCAGGAGAATATATATTCAGGAGCTGAAAAGGACTTTAATGGCTGTGTGGATAGAAGGAAAGAGGGATAAAGTAATATGGACAGGGATGTTCTGGTGCTGGATTTAGTAAGCAATATTTTTGTTTAGATATCATTCTTGAGAATTTTACCTCAAGTGAAACTTAGTTATATAACCCTTTAATCTATAAAACTGTTTTTAAATTGTAGTATCCCAGGGCAGCCCGGTGGCTCAGCAGTTTGGTGCTGCCTTCAGCCCAGGGCCTGATCCTGGAGACCCTGGATGGAGTCCCACATCAGGCTCCCTGCACGGAGCCTGTTTCTCCCTCTGCTTGTGTCTGTGCCTCTGTGTGTCTCTCATGAATAAATAAATAAAATCTTTTAAAAAAAATTATAATATCCTAGATTCAATCAGATGAGAAGCATTACAGACTAGTAGCATAATTAAGAACATAGTCATAAAAGTGTCTTCTTTTTGTTGAAAATAAGGATCATTTTGCTTTTATTTTTTAATGAAAAATACTCTAAAATTAATCTATACAAATGACATAAGTTCAAATAAAGCAAAGGAGTAAATAATGAAATCAAAGACTCTTTCACTTCACAGATACTTAGGTCTTCTCTTCAGAAACACTGATAACATTTTCTTGTTGCTCTTCAAGCAATTGGCTATACATCTAAAATACAGCTGATATATGGTAGATTTTTCTTTTATTTTCTAACAATTGAGGTGTGCTACATGTTCTATCCACAGTTTTATTTTCAGCATATATGTTGGAGATAGCTTTATATCAGCAGATATAGATTTACATGATATTTCTATTTTGTATTATAAAAATATATAATGCTACCCTATTAATAGTCATAGATCTTTCCTTTCTTTGTTTTACTGTTTTCCTCTTCCATTTTTCATATTGTAAAACAATGCTATAAATAACCTCATTGCATACATTTCTTTGCATACTTTTAATAATGACAAGCACTGGGGATCCCTGAGTGGCTCAGCGGTTTAGCACCTGCCTTTGGCCCAGAGCACGATCTTGGAGTCCCGGGATCTAGTCCCGTGTCGGGCTCCCTGCATGGAGCCTGCTTCTCCCTCTGCCTGTGTCTCTGCTTCTCTCTCTCTCTATGTCTATCATGAATAAATAAATAAAATCTTAAAAAAAATAAGGACAAGCACTCATGTAGCACCTACTGCATCCATCGCAGGCACTCCTCTGAAGTATTAAACATATAATCAAATAATTCAATCCTATGAAGTGGGTACTCTAGGTTATTTCCATTCTGTATATAGGGGAAATGAAGATAAAATTTCAGTAATCTTCTAAAGTTCACACATGATAAATGGCAGAGCTTAAATTAGAAAGTAGCCTGAATGCAAAAGCATTTTCCTAATATCTACATTAGATTATTTCTCACATATTTGAACACAATATGGGATAAAACTGTGGATTAGAATCCTCATGTCAACAATAGGTGTACTTTTCAATAGGTGTACTTTTCAATTTACTAAACAGCTTACTAATATTATTTCCCTTCAAAGAGATTTCATCAACTTGTAATTCTATCAATAATATATTTCCTTCATCTCTGTGTGTGCTATCAAGTATTTTGGTAGCTGTCTGGTAAAAAATAAGTTATTTTTATATTTTTAATTATGATGCATATGAGTTCATAAATTTATAATTCACTTGACTATCTTTAGTATAAATTGCCTTTTATGTTTTCCACTGCCTTGTAAACCTCTGTTCCTTCATGATTAGTAAATGAACCTCTCATTTGAAGTACTATCTATCAGCAAATACGTATCTCTATGCATTTTAATCTATGTTTTACTCTTTACCTTGGCTACATGGAAGATCCTGCCTATTTTTCTGCCACTCTCAAATACTTTTAGTTATTATGATTTTATGGTAATTATGTCAGCCTAGTTTACCATTTGTTACATTGTTAAGATATTTTTTTCTTGTATACTTGTTTTTCTATAGTGGCTTCACTTTCAGCGTTTGTCAGCATCAGGGAAAATTGTAGCTGTTTTATTCCTCACTAAGGAAACATGATGGTGTCATAAGTAGTTCTTTTTTCCCAGAGTAAAAATTATAACTCTAGACTGGGACTTGGGGAGTGGGGAGAAAGCCCCTATCTTCTTGGCTGTGCTTTCCTAGAAGAGAGCACTCATACTAGAGGTTCCCTAACTCCTACCTGTAGTTCAGGGAGAGCGAATGGTCAAGTCCCCAATACCATGAACTCTCACCTACTGAGATTTGATAGATTTTCCTGAATGAATGTTTCTCCATTTGTTGTATAGCCTTAAAACAATTTTCAGAGTTTTTAAATGATTGTATTTTTAAGTTTTTTTGTTTTCTTTTCTGAGAAAATGTTTTTCCATTCTGTTTGTAGATTTTTGGTTTAATTTTCTCAACAAACTGCCCCTTTTCACACTCAGAAACCCCCATGCTTTAACCCAATTTCATTACTTGACACTTGATTTCTTCTTCCTTTTATTTTAGTTTATTTTACTTTATTTCTGGTGTAATGGTTTTGAATCAAACCATTGTTGCTTTGAATCAGAATTTTCATCATTGTCAATAGAAGTTTTATGCATGAAATCATTATTAAATATAGTGTTCCAAGAAAAAAAGATATCCATATTTATTTTCATTCTATCAATTGATACATAAAACTTGAAAATCACAGATACTACAATCATATAAGATTATTCTAGGCCAAAGCTTTGTGAGTAGAGTTTTATTTTTCATTTCAAGAAGGAAATTCTTAGCTACCTCTCAGAAATTATATTTGCATCAAATAAACTTCATACTTGTCTAGTGATAGCAATTTGAATAATGGATGTCCTCTCTGTTCAGATTTCAAATTGGTTTCTCAAACAGTCCTTAGATTTACAGCTGTTTGATCATTTATGTTTTTTGAAACCAAAAGCGTTTCATTCTCATTTTCACACTGATATTTTCCAACACAGAGAGCAATTATTCCACTTCTGCAGGAAGTTGGGTCCAAATCTGGTAAACTGCATCCCTATCCCATATCTCAAAAAGAAAACAAAACAAACAAAAATAATCCCCAAGGTAATGTTTTCTAGTGACAAAAATCTGTCCTCTAGCCATAAGGCAATTAATATAACATCTTTATTGCGAAATGTCCATGTAAAAGCAAACTATGACATAACTAATATGTAAGAACACAAATGTCTATAAGTGGTGAGCCATCTTTGAAGCTCAGCTAGTTTTCAAAGATTTATTTTAATTTCACTGGTGGAGGCAAAGCTACAGTATAGCAAAATCTTGTGGGAGTGATGGAGTTTGGGTTCATGTGAACCTGTAAACCAGAATCAGGAGCCATATCTCCATGTGTATGTGAACATATGGTGATTCTAATACAGTAGTTTCCAACTTATTACAATACTGTGATAGCATATGAACTAGTCTAGGAAACTGTATTAATACTTTTTCCAATATTTAAGACAAAAATAATTGAGAAAGATGGAACAGTAACTAAACATTACTTGTGAAGATTCAGTGCTCGAATTTTATTGAAAACTGTCTTTATTCTTGAAATAATGCTAAAAACTTTATTTCAGGATCTGCTCATGGTACAAAGCCATTTTTACTCTAAGGCTATAATAATTCTTAGAGCATAGCAACATGCAATAAAGAGGCATGACTTTTTATTCTATCAAAAAGGAGGTTTTCAACTTTTCTGACTCTAGATTGAAAAGTAACTTTAATCCTTGAATGTCTTTGTGATATTATGACATATAAGAAATATATATTTGGCCAAAATGCATTTCTCATTTACATTTGGTTTTCTTCCAGGGTTCCTAGCTCATAGCTTCCAAAACCCTTGGAATTTCCTGTCAGGAGAGCAACAGAGGTGTCTTCAGTTATGATAATAAGGTGACTTTTTGACCCCACCTGAGGATGGAGGGCTGGTAGCCAGGAGAGCCAACCATGCAGTTAGTGGTTGGAACTTTCAGTTCCACATCCCGACTTACAGGGAGGAAAGTGGGGATTGAATCAGTCACTGATGACCAATGATTTCATTAATCATGCTTATGTAGTGAGGCCTCCATAAAAAACCCAAAGGGCAGGGTTTGGAGAGCTTCCTACTTGGTGAAAATATGGAAGTACTGGGAGAATAGTGCATCTGGAGAGGGTATGGAAATTTTGCACCCTTTCTCCATACTTTGGTCTGTGTATCTCTTCCATCTCCCTATTCTTGAGTTATATCCTTTTATAATAAACTGATAATCTAGAAGGTAAAATATTCCTCTGAGTTCTATGAGCCATTCTAGCAAACTAATTAAACCTGAGGACAGAGACCTGGAAACTGATTTATAGCCAGTGGGTCAGAAGTACAGGTGACAACCATGCTTGAGATTGGTGTCTGAAATTCAAAAAGGAAGCTATGAGGACCTCTGATCTGTAGCCAGTTGGTCAGAGCACAGGCAGCAACCTGGGTTTGCAACTGCTGTCAAGTGGGGAAGGTGGGGGCAGTCTTATAGGACTGACCCCTTAACCTGTAGGACCTGATGCATCTCCAGGTAGAGAGTGTCAGGCTGAGTTGAATTTGCAGAACACCGAGTTCGTGTCTGGAGCATTGCTTGTTGTTGATGTGGGACACTCCCCACCCCATACACACACATATTGGAATTGGGTCCAAAACCTAATTAGTCTTCCTCTCGTTACCATTTATCATTTTACCTCTCAATTCTTGACTTGATATTCTAAGTCATATATATTTCAGTATGTTCAGAAAGGGTAGAAGTCATTGTTTTTTAAGAAGCTTTATTTGAACCAAGAAAAAAAAAATCAACGTGTGTCTTCATAGTCTTCCACTAATGCTTTGCATCTCTAAGTGCCATTTTGATGGGTTAAGAACTTCTGGGGAAACTGTTGAACACATCATTAGGTAGGTTGAAAACAAAAGAGCCTGTGTGTGCAAAATGTGTTAATGTGATTCTTGCTAATGATTATCCATGGTTTATATAATATTGTGATTTTTTTTCTTTTCCAATCATAGAGATGATATGCACTTAACCAAGATTCTAGAGAAGTATATGCCACTAACTTTATTTGGACCTGTTACCTTAATATTATGTGAGAAGACTCACCTAAATTAAGCATCTTGAATCTCCCTTTAGTGGAGGGTTCCAGAGTGAGCTCAATTTATTAATTATATATTGCTTGGTAACAAATTATCCAAAGTTAGTTGCTTAAAATAATTATTTTCTCAGGGATTTTGTGGGTTGGGTATTTGGAAGCAGTTTAGCAGAGCAGTTGTAGCATGATATATCTCATGAGATTATAGTCAAGATGTTGACCAGACTTGTAGCTATTCACAGGCTTAACCAGGCTGGAGGGTCCTTTTTTTTTTCTTTTTTTAGATTTTATTTATTAGACTGCATGAGCACAAGCTGGGGGAGGGGCAAAGGGAGAAGGAGAAGCAGATTCCCCCTGAGCATGAAGCAGACAAGGGCTTGGTCCCAGGACCCTGAGATGATGACCTGAGTGGAGGTCAGTCACTTAACCAACTGAGCTACCCATGTGCCCCTAAGGGTCCTCTTTAACTAGTTGGTTAGGTCCCCGTTCAAATACAACCACACTATAAATTTCTTTTCCCTTGAGACTACTGAGTTTGCTATTACATGGTATCAAATAATACTCCAACCTCAGGTGAATCAGCAAAAATAAAATTGGTTAAAAACAGAACTAAGAATAGCATTTTCATCTACTGTGGGAATAACTTATTTTCTTACTTGCTGTACCCATTAAAATCACCACCACTGTCAACATATAACTAAGAGTAGGTGATTTTACTGCAATTAGCTACAGTAACATTTATCTTTAAAAGTTAATAGCCCAGTCTAGAGCTAATGAATATGATATGACCCTACTATACCAAGATCATAGACTTCTTTTGGGTGCTTAAATAGCCTGTAGTCATTAGAAAACAGGACTGAGGATAATGAACCAATTGATATGTATTTTACTTCCTTATGTTGGGGCTCAGTGTAGGACAACCCAAGATATGCCATGGTGGCGTAGTGATTATTTTGAATTAAAGTTACTTAAGAAACAATCACTGCAAATGGGTCACTAACCCTCCTTTGTCTCCAGAAAATGGGAAATAAATCTCCCATATGAAAGGTACCCTCCCTGTACCTGTCTCCTAGTCCCAGAGAGATCCTTATCACCACAGGGAACTCAGGTCAGAGAAAACTCTGTAAATACACTCTGCTTCAGTTCTTCCTAATTAATACCCAAACCTAAGGTTTCTAATCTTTTAAATTCCTCACAGATTCATTGTTTCCTTGTCTAAAAAGTATAAAAGCTGCCTGCCGTGACCACTTCTTAGATCCCATATCTGAGACAACTGTACATATATACAAGTAATTTTTTCTTCTATTAATCTGTCTTATGTTAACTTAATGATCAGATCAGCCAAAAAAACTTAAGAGAGGTAGGGAGGGGGAATATTTCCTTCTCCCATATACTCACACAACTTATTTATTGACCAAGAAATCCTTAATTGCTTAGGGCCAAGAATAATATTTATAGAGAGTATTTTTGGCCATGTGAGGAAATATATTTTCCTATAGTGTTTAGTCTGAGAAGGGGCCACTTTACTGGTTTCAGAGTTCAGATATTTCTATACATCAACATAAAGGCTTTTTTTCAAATGCAAATACTGTACTCTTAATGTTAATAAAGACACAGCATCACAGGAAATATTTCAGAACAGTTATGCTCATATTCAGAACAATTGGTTTTACTTATATCATTGGGATTTCAACTGTACTTTAGACTGAGTTTTATACTCTAAGTCCTGTAACATAACCTTTTATGAAAGTATGTGTTGTAATTAATGTAACTCTTAGGCAAATACATGAAATTAAAGGAATAAGGGAGTCTTTAGCTGAAACATTTATTGTTCTGCACTTTGTGAAAAATTTATGTGTAGAACTTTCAAATAGACTCAAACATGGGAGTTAAAACAATTTTATTCTTATTGTAATGTTAAAATTTTAAATGATATTTTTATTGTATCTAAGACAATTGTAGCTGATAGTGATAGTGGAGGATGCATTTATTTGGGTATGCAGATCTTGTTTTTACCTTGGCCTCATATAAAGGGAAACTAATTCCATATTTATCAAACTTCACTCACTATTAGGCTTTCTTACTAGGTTTCTATGATTGTTCATACTAAGATCCATCCTTACCAATTTCCATTAATTTTAATTTACTAGCTTAATAAATGATTTGCCTATAGAACAATTCATTCATTTATGAATCACATGGTTTGTGTTGAGTTTCAAAACTAAGAAAACAAAAAGCAAAAAAAAAAAAACCCTAAATTATAGAAATATGAAAATGTTGAGTTTTAGAAATAGGGAGGGCAGACTTGAGGTTTTTTTTTTTTTTTTTTTTTTTATACTAGTGGGCTCAGTGCTGTCACTGATGTTTTGATGTGTTTTTGGGGTGTTGTTTTTGTTTGTGTTTTTCCATTCCTCCATTTGTCTATCCTAGAATTAATGGTATCTTAAACTTCTCATGATCACAAAATGTCTGCTTCATCTTCGGGGACTTCATGTTTCTCATCCAAGACCTTTCCTCCCAAATATTAAACAAGTCTTGATTTGCAGTGTGATTGAATTAAATAATTTGGCTATCTCCCTAAACTTGTCACTATTATCTCTGGTATCATGTGCAAAAAGTTGACAATTGGCTTCAAACTGGCCGGCTTACCATCTCTCAACTGTGGCCAACACATTAAAACTATTCTCATTTTATACAATCAGAGCATATTTCTGGATTTGAGGGTAAAACAACTTACCCCCCCCCAAAAAAAATACCTCATGGCTAATACACAATGGAAGCATAGGGGATAGCTCATGAATTTCAAAGAAGAATGCTCAGTTTAATTTCTTTTTTTTAATTATTTATTTATGATAGTCATACAGAGAGAGAGAGAGGCAGAGACAAGGCAGAGACACAGGCAGAGGGAGAAGCAGGCTCCATGCACCGGGAGCCCGACGTGGGACTCGATTCCGGGTCTCCAGGATCACGCCCTGGACCAAAGGCAGGCGCCAAACCGCTGTGCCACCCAGGAATCCCGCTTAGTCTAATTTCTAATATTAACTCTTAATTCCTGAATAAACTAAATTTGCTAAGAGTGCATGTTCCTCATTAGTTATTCCTGGATTTAATTTTACAATAGTTTGCTTTGAATTTTTGCATTTATGTTCATAAGTGAGATTAGCCTGCAATTACCTTTTATTCATGAATATCTTGTCAAATATCATGTTCTTTGGAAGACTTTTTATAATACTGGGATTATATTTTCCTTGAGTTAGAATCTACAGGTAAGGAGCCTGCATGGAATTTTCTTTGAGGGAAGATGTTTTTATTGCTTATTGATTTTGTGTAGTAAAGGATTATTCAACTTTTTAATTCTGTCTTGAATCAATTTTAGTAAATTATATTTTTCTAAAAATTTATCTGTTTCATTTACATTTTCAAAAATTGTTCAGTCTCCATTATTTAAATGTCTCTATCATTTGCTCTGATGTCTATTTTCATTCCTGACATTAGCTATTCATACCATTTCTCTTTTTATGTCTTTTTACAGAACCAAGATGATCATTTTTATTTTACATTTGTTATTTAATTGAATTCAGGTCTATTCTTTATTACTTTCTTTCTTGAACTTTTCATTACTTTTCTATCATTGTTGCAACAAATTTTCATAAGTTTAGTGGTTTAAAACAACACAGACTTGTTATCTTACAGTCCTAGAGATCAGAAGTCTGACTGAGTTAAAAGCAGAGTGTCCATAGAGCTGTGATACTTTTTGGAGGCTCTAGGGGAAAATCTTTCTTCCATTTGTCAAGCTTCTGGAGATTGCTCACCTTCCATGCTATGTGGCATCCTGCTACCGTCTTCAAATTCAGCAATGTTAGGTCAAATCCTCATATTACATTACTCTCATCTCAGTTTCTGCCTTCCTCTTCTACTTTTAAGGATCCTTGTGAATACATTTGGCCTCTTCAGGTAACATGGGATAAATTTTCCTATTTTAAGGTTAGCTGTTAGCACCTTAATTCATTTGCAATCTTAATTCCCTGTTACTATACAGCCTAATTTCACATCCATGGTTTAAGACGTGGACACCTTGGGGAAGCTGTTATTTTGCTTTTCACGTACACTTTTATTTTTCTCCATTTAGTATCTTTAAAAAATTTATTTTAAAGATTTTACTTATTTATTCATGAGACACACAGAGAAAGGCAGAGACATAGGCAGAGGAAGAAGCAGGCTCCCTGTGAGGAGCCAGATGTGGGATTCGATCCCAGGACCCCGAGATCATGACCTGAGCCAAAGGCAGATGCTCAACCACCAGGTGGTTCATTCAGTGCTATAGAATTTATAGCATTCAGTGCTATAAATTCCCCTCTGAGCCACCCAGGTGTCCCTCTGGTACTATCTTTTTGAGATAAAGGTTTAATGCATTAATGTTAGGCTTTCCATACAATCTAGTCTGTGTCTTTAAAGTATTTTGGTATTAAGTTAAAGATAGTCTTATACTATGAGTTAGGAAGTATTCCTCCTCCAGTCTTTAAAAAAAGATTGTAGGAAATTAATATTATTTCTTTCTTATATGTTTGGTATAATTTACCAGTGAACCCCGTTTGGGCTGTTGTATTCTGTTTTGTAGGATTATTCATTATTGATTTAATTTCTTTAATAGATATAGGCCTATTCAGATTGTCTATATCTTCTTATGTGACTTTGGCAAATTGTGTCTTTTCAACGAATTGGTCCATTTCATCTAGGTTGTTAAATTTGTGGGCATAGTTATTCATAGTATTCTTTTATTATTGATTTTATGTTCATAGGATTTGTAATGTTTCCTCTTTCATTTTTTATAATAGGAATTTGTGTATTTTTTTTCTTAGTTAACTTGGTTGGTAGCTTGTCAATTTTATTGATCTTTTCAAAGAATCGATATTTGGTTTAATTTCCTATTTCCAAATTCATTGATTTCTACCCTAATTATTCTTACTTCTTTTTTTGTTTCTTTGGATTTAATTTCCTCTTCTTCTAGTTTCCTAAGGTAGAAACTCAGATTATTATTGATTTTAGATTTTTCTTTTCTAATATATGCATTCAGTGCTATAAATTCCCCTCTGAGCGCTACTTTCACTGCATCTCACAAATTTTGATAAGTTGTGTTTTCATTTTCATTTAGTTCAAAGTATTTTTTTTTAAAGATTTCATTTATTTATTCATGAGAGACACAGAGAGGGAGAGAGAGAGGCGGAGACACAGGCAGAGGGAGAAGCAGGCTTCATGCAGGGAGTCCGACGTGAGACTCAATCCCGGGTCTCCAGGATCACGCCCTGGGCCGAAGGCGGCGCTAAACCGATGAGCCACCTGCGCTGCCCTAGTTCAAAGTATTTTTAAACTACTGTGATTTCATCTTTGACCTATTATGTTATTTAGAAATGTGTGGTTTAACTTCCATATATTTTGGAATTTTCCAGTTATCTTTCTGTTCTTGATTTCTAGTTTAATTCCACTGTGGTCTGAGAGCAGATATTATGTGATTTTCATTCTTTTAAATTTGTTAAGTTGTATTTTATGGCTCAGAATGTGGTTTACCGGGACACCTGGGTGTCTTGGCAGTTGAACATCTGCCTTTGGCTCAGGGCGTGATCCCACAGTCCAGGGATCAAGTCCTACATCACGCTCCCTGCATAGAGCCTGCTCCTCCCTCTGCCTGTGTCTCTGCCTCTCTCTCTCTCTGTCTCTCATGAATAAATTAATACAATATTAAAAAAAATGTGGTTTACCTTTGTGAATATTCCATATAAGCTTAAGAAGAATATGTATTCTGCTATTGTTGATGAAGTTGTCTATACACGTCACTTACATTCAGTTGATGGATGGTATTGTTGAGTTCAGCTATGTCCTTGCTGACTTCTGCTCCTGAATCGATTTGTGATACGGGGTGTTGCTGTCTCCAACTATGACACGGAGTGTATCTATTTCTCCCTGTAGTTCTGTCAGTTTTGCTTCATTTGTAGTTTGATGTTTCATTGTTAGGTGCACACATTGAGGATTATTATGTCATCTTGGCAAATTGAACTTTTTATCATTATGTAATGACCTTCTTTATTCCTGATAGCTTTTCTTACTTTGAATATACTCTGTCTGAAATGAATATAACACTCTTGCTTTCTTTTTATTAATGTCACCATGGCATGAATTTTCTCTGTCTTCTTACTTTTAATCTATATGTCTTCATATATAGAGTGAGTTTCTTGTAGACAAAATACAATTTTACCTTGCATTTTGATCCATTCTGACAATCTCTATCTTTTAATTGGTGCATGAAGACCATTGACTTCCTAAGTGATTACAGATATAGTTGGATTATCTATCATATTTGTTGTTTTATTTATTTCCCTGTTCCTCATTTTTACCTTTGTCTTTCACTTTTTTTGTGTCTGTGACTTTTGTTGTTTCAGCTGAACATTTTATATAAATCCATTATCTCTTCTTTCTTAATATACCGGTTGTATTTCTTTTCTCCTCTTCCTTTAGTGGTCATCCTAGAGTTTGCAATATACATTTACAACTACTCCAAGTCCACTTTTAAATAACATTGTGCCACTTCATGGATATTATATTTTATAATAACAAAATAATCATGATCCCACTTTTCCATTTTTTGTATAATTTCTGCCACATAATTTGTTTCACAAAATCATACAATAGTGGTTTGATATATGACAATAATTTGTGGCAATTCTCAGTCATTAATGTTTCAGATATTTCTTCTATCCCTTTCTTCTTCTGGTATTTACATTATATCACTTATATTATATCTTTTGTAGTTGTCCCACTGTCTTTGTCTATCTTCCTTCCTTTCTTTTTTCATCTTTATACTGTTTTTCTTTTTTCTTTTTATAGATTTTATTTATTTATTTGAGAGAGAGCAGGAACAAGCTTGAATGGGAGAGAGGTAAAGGGAGGGACAGAGGGAGAGGGAGAAGCAGACTTCCCCCCGAGCAGGGCGCCTGACACTGGCCTTGATCCGAGGACCCTGAGATCATGCACTGAGCCAAAAGCAGATACTTAACCAACAGAGCCATCCAGGCACCCTACTCTTTGCTTTTCAATTTTGATTATTCTATTGAAGTATCCTCCAACACAGATATTCTTCCCTCACCTGTGTCCAGTCTATTCCAAAGTCCATCAAAGGCTTTTTTTTATTTTTGTCATGGTGTTTTGTTCTCTAGCATTTCTTTTACATTCCTTTTTAAGATCCCTATCTTTTGCCTGTCTTACCCATCTGTTCTTCATAATGTCTACCTTATCCATTAGGAAGGCTAGAGCTGGCTGGGGTTGGATATTTCCTTTCCCCAATGTCAGTTTGGCTGGGATCACACCCCTACCACTTAGGTTCTGGGTGACTAGTTTCTCCTGAAGGCACTCTTTGTTAAGAATAGTGCTCCACAGTATTTCCAAATGGTTCCTCTTCTGTACCCCTTGCCAGAAGCATTAGAGGATTTTTCTCTGAGGTGTATTGTGAGGTTCTGGATGAGATCCTGAATATAAATCTTACAGTTTCAGGGCCTCCTTATGTCTATGACCTCTGAAGTTTTGATGGTTTGTTGTTGTTTGTTTTGTTTTAAGTCTCAGAGATATCCACACTGAACCTATAGCAATTCATCAATTATACTTCAGGTCTTCTGTTCTGGTTCTGGTTCCCATGACAATTTTTTGCTCATTAATCTCAGTTCTAGTAAGTTATAACTCCCTATATTCACCTATTTGCCTCCAATTGAGAGGGAAGCAGTTTGCTCTGTGTCCTTCACTACCTTGTAGATCCAAGGAGAGTTATTGATTTTTCCATCTGTTCAGTTTTCTCCTTATTGTTAGGGCAGAGTGGCAACTCCCAGGCTGCTTACGTGTAGAACTAGAAGTTATTTATTTTTATGGTGGAATATCATCCAAGTGATGTTATGCCTCAGTGCATTATACCAAGAAGCACAAGATGTCAATTTGTCTCATTTTTAGTAATAACAACTTTTAAGGTGATGTCTGCCAGGTTTTTCTGCTGTAAAATTACCTTTTTCCCCTTTGTATATAGTAAGTAATAAGTGGTAAGATATATTGAGACAATATAGATATCCTGGTTTCTTTTTTAATACTTTTACCCATTGATTATAGCATCTGTTGATACAAAAACTATTTCTGTGGAGTTTGCCAAAGAGTGATTTTCTTTTTTTTAATAATAAATTTATTTTTATTGGTGTTCAATTTGACAACATACAGAATAACACCCAGTGCTCATCCTGTCAAGTGCCCCCTCAGTGCCTGCCACCCAGTCACCCCCCCACCCACCCTCCTCCCCTTCCACCACCCATAGTTCGTTTCCCAGAGTTAGGAGTCTTCCATGTTCTGTCTCCCTTTCTGATATTTCCTACCCATTTCTTCTCCCTTCCCCTCTATTCCCTTTCACTATTATTTATATTCCCCAAATGAATGAGAACATATAATGTTTGTCCTTCTCCGATGACTTACTCACTCAGCATAATACCCTCCAGTTCCATCCACGTCGAAGCAAATGGTGGATATTTGTCATTTCTAATGGCTGAGTAATATTCCATTGTATACATAAACCACATCTTCTTTATCCATTCATCTTTTGATGGACACCGAGGCTCCTTCCACAGTTTGGCTATTGTGGACATTGCTGCTAGAAACATCGGGGTGCAGGTGTCCTGGCATTTCACTGCATCTGTATCTTTGGGGTAAATCCCCAGCACTGCAATTGCTGGGTCATAGGGCAGATCTATTTTTAACTCTTTGAGGAACCTCCACACAGTTTTCCAGAGTGGCTGCACCAGTTCACATTCCCACCAACAGTGTAAGAGGGTTCCCTTTCTCCACATCCTCTCCAACATTTGTGGTTTCCTGCCTTGTTAATTTTCCCCATTCTCACTGGTGTGAGGTGGTATCTCATTGTGGTTTTGATTTGTATTTCCCTGATGGCAAGTGATGCAGAGCATTTTCTCATGTGCATGTTGTCCATGTCTATGTCTAGCTCTGTGAGATTTCTGTTCATGTCTTTTGCCCATTTCATGATTGGATTGTTTGTTTCTTTGCTGTTGAGTTTAAGAAGTTCTTTATAGATCTTGGAAACTAGCCCTTTATCTGATATGTCATTTGCAAATATCTTCTCCCATTCTGTAGGTTGTCTTTGAGTTTTGTTGACGGTATCCTTTGCTTTGCAAAAGCTTCTTATCTTGATGAAGTCCCAATAGTTCATTTTTGCTTCTGTTTCTTTTGTCTTCGTGGATGTATCTTGCAAGAAGTTACTGTGGCCAAGTTCAAAAAGGGTGTTGCCTGTGTTCTCCTCTAGGATTTTGATGGAATCTTGTCTCACATTTAGATCTTTCATCCATATTGAGTTTATCATTGTGTATGGTGCAAGAGAGTGGTCCAGTTTCATTCTTCTGCATGTGGATGTCCAATTTTCCCAGCACCATTTATTGAAGAGACTGTCTTTCTTCCAGTGGATAGTCTTTCCTCCTTTGTCGAATATTAGTTGACCATAAAGTTGAGGGTCCACTTCTGGATTCTCTATTCTGTTCCATTGATCTATGTGTCTGTTTTTGTGCCAGTACCACACTGTCTTGATGACCACAGCTTTGTAGTACAACCTGAAATCTGGCATTGTGATGCCCCCAGCTATGGTTTTCTTTTTTAATATTCCCCTGGCTATTCGGGGTCTTTTCTGATTCCACACAAATCTTAAAATAATTTGTTCTAAATCTCTGAAGAAAGTCCATGGTATTTTGATAGGGATTGCATTAACGTGTAAATTGCCCTGGGTAACATTGACATTTTCACAATATTAATTCTGCCAATCCATGAGCATGGAATATTTTTCCATCTCTTTGTGTCTTCCTCAATTTCTTTCAGAAGTGTTCTATAGTTTTTAGGGTATAGATCCTTTACCTCTTTGATTAGGTTTATTCCTAGGTATCTTATGCTTTTGGGTGCAATTTGTAAATGGGATTGACTCCTTAATTTCTCTTTCTTCAGTCTCATTGTTAGTGTATAGAAATGCCACTGATTTCTGGGCATTGATTTTGTATCCTGCCACGCTACCAAATTGCTGTATGAGTTCTAGCAATCTTGGGGTGGAGTCTTTTGGGTTTTCTATGTACAGTATCATGTCATCGGCGAAGAGGGAGAGTTTGACTTCTTCTTTGCCAATCTGAATGCCTTTAATGTCTTTTTGTTGTCTGATTGCTGAGGCTAGGACTTCCAGTACTATGTTGAATAGCAGTGGTGAGAGTGGACATCCCTGTCTGTTCCTGATCTTAGGGGAAAGGCTCCCAGTGTTTCCCCATTATGAATGATATTTGCTGTGGGCTTTTCGTAGATGGCTTTTAAGATGTTGAGGAATGTTCCCTCTATCCCTACACTCTGAAGAGTTTTGATCAGGAATGGATGCTGTATTTTGTCAAATGCTTTCTCTGCATCTAATGAGAGGATCATATGGTTCTTGGTTTTTCTCTTGCTGATATGATGAATCACATTGATTGTTTTACGAGTGTTGAACCAGCCTTGCATCCCGGGGATAAATCCTACTTGGTCATGGTGAATAATTTTCTTAATGTGTTGTTGGATCCTATTGGCTAGTATCTTGTTGAGAATTTTTGCATCCATGTTCATCAGGGATATTGGTCTGTAATTCTCCTTTTTGGTGGGGTCTTTGTCTGGTTTTGGAATTAAGGTGATGCTGGCCTCATAGAATGAATTTGGAAGTACTCCATCTCTTTCTATCTTTCCAAACAGCTTTAGTAGAATAGGTATGGTTTCTTCTTTAAACGTTTGATAGAATTCCCCTGGGAAGCCATCTGGCCCTGGACTCTTGTGTCTTGGGAGGTTTTTGATGACTGCTTCAATTTCCTCCCTGGTTATTGGCCTGTTCAGGTTTTCTATTTCTTCCTGTTCCAGTTTTGGTAGTTTGTGGCTTTCCAGGAATGCGTCCATTTCTTCTAGATTGCCTAATTTATTGGCGTATAGCTGTTCATAATATGTTTTTAAAATCGTTTGTATTTCCTTGGTGTTGGTAGTGATCTCTCCTTTCTCATTCATGATTTTATTAATTTGAGTCTTCTCTCTCTTCTTTTTAATAAGGCTGGCTAATGGTTTATCTATCTTATTAATTCTTTCAAAGAACCAACTCCTGGTTTTGTTGATCTGTTCCACAGTTCTTCTGGTCTCAATTTCGTTGAGTTCTGCTCGAATCTTTATTAACTCTCTTCTTATGCTGGGTGTAGGATCTATTTGCTGTTTTTTCTCTAGCTCCTTTATGTGTAAGGTTTGCTTTTGTATTTGAGTTCTTTCCAGTTCTTGAATGGATGCTTGTATTGCGATGTATTTCCTCCTCAGGACTGCTTTTGCTGCATCCCAAAGATTTTGAATGGCTGTATCTTCATTCTCATTAGTTTCCATGAATCTTTTTAATTCTTCCTTAATTTCCTGGTTGACCCTTTCATCTTTTAGCAAGATGGTCCTTAACATCCACCTGTTTGAAGTCCTTTCAAACTTCTTGTTGTGATTTAGTTCTAATTTCAAAGCATTATGGTCTGAGAATATGCTGAGAATACACTGTGTCTGAGATCCCAATCTTTTGGTATTGGTTCAGATCTGATTTGTGACCCAATATGTGGTCTATTCTGGAGAAAGTTCCATGTGCAGTTGAGAAGAATGTGTATTCAGTTGAGTTTGGATGTAAAGTTCTGTAGATATCTGTGAAATCCATCTGGTCCAGAGTATCATTTAAAGCTCTCGTTTCTTTGGAGATGTTGTGTTTAGAAGACCTATCGAGGGTAGAAAGCACTAGATTGAAGTCACCCAGTATAAGTGTATTATTATCTAAGTATGTCTTAACTTTGGTTATTAATTGATTGATATATTTGGCAGCTCCCACATTTGGGCCATATACATTGATGATTGTTAAGTCCTCTTCTTGGATAGATCCTTTAAGTATGATATAGTGTCTCTCTTCATCTCTCAGTACAGTCTTCGGGGTAAATTTTAGTTTATCTGATATAAGGATGGCTACCCCTGCTTTCTTTTGAGGACCATTTGAATGGTAAATGGTTCTCCAACCTTTTATTTTCAGGCTGTAGGTGTCCTTCTGTCTAAGATGAGTCTCTTGTAGACAGCAAATAGATGGGTCCTGCTTTTTTATCCAGTCTAAAACTCTGCGACTTTTGATGGGGTCATTAAGCCCATTCACGTTCAGAGTTATTATTGAAAGATATGAGTTTAGTGTCATCATGATATGTATTCAGTCTCTGTTTTTGTGGATTATTCCTTTGGAATTCTTTTTAAAGAATTTAAAGGGACTTTTAAAATTTCTTGCAGAGCTGGTTTGGAGGTCACATATTCTTTCAGTTCCTGCCTGTCTTGGAAGCTCTTTATCTCTCCTTCCATTTTGAATGAGAGCCTTGCTGGATAAAGTATTCTTGGTTGCATGTTCTTCTCATTTAGGACCCTGAATATATCCTGCCAGCCCTTTCTGGCCTGCCAGGTCTCTGTGGAGAGGTCTGCTGTTACCCTAATACTCCTCCCCATAAAAGTTAGGGATTTATTGTCTCTTGCTGCTTTAAGGATCTTCTCTTTATCTTTGGAATTTGCAAGCTTAACTATTAAATGTTGAAGTGTTGAATGGTTTTTATTGATTTTAGGGGGGATCTCTCTATTTCCTGGATCTGAATGCCTGTTTCCCTTCCCAGAGTAGGAAAGTTTTCAGCTATGATTTGTTCAAATACATATTCTGGATCTCTGTCCCTTTCGGCACCTTCGGGAACCCCAATTAAATGTAGGTTTTTCTTCCTCAGGCTGTCACTTATTTCCCTGAATCTTTCCTCATGATCTTTTAATTGTCTCTTTTTTCCTCAGTTTCCCTCTTTGCCATCAACTTGTCTTCTATGTCACTCACTCATTCTTCCAGCTCGTTAACCCTCTTTGTTAGGACTTCTAGTTTGGATTGCATCTCATTCAATTGGCTTTTAATTTCTGCCTGATTAGATCTGAATTCTGCAGTCATGAAGTCTCTTGAGTCCTTTATGCTTTTTTCTAGAGCCACCAGTAGCTTTATAATACTGCTTCTGAATTGGCTTTCTGACATTGAATTTTAATCCAGATTTTGTAACTCTGTGGGAGAGAGGACTGTTTCTGATTCTTTCTTTTGAGGTGAGGTTTTCCTTCTAGTCATTTTGCTCAGTGCAGAGTGGCCAAAAACAAGTTGTATTGGGAAAAAGAGAAAAAAAAAGGAGACAAAGAAGGAAAGAAAAAGAAAAAAAGAAAAAAGGAAGGAAAAAAAGAGAAAAAAAGAAAATAAAAGAAAATAAAAGAGAAAAAAAAGAAAAAGGGGGGCTGGGGAAGCAAACAGAAATCAAAAAACAAAAAAAAAGGGGGGGGATAGTATCCTCTGATTCTGTATAATGTAAGTCCCTAGATTTCCACTGGAACTTTCCAGTGCTGTTTGGTCAATAATTGGTTTTTCCCCTGTCAGTCCAGCTGGTCTTCTGGGGGAGGGGCCTGCTGTGCTGATTTTCAGGTGTTAGCCCTTGGGGGAGCTGCTCAGCCCCCCTGCCTGTTGCAGGGCTCAGTGAAGGATGTTTAAGCTGCTTATCCGGTGAGGCCACTGTGAGGCTCAGTGGGGCTGTTTACCCCGTGAGGCCCCAGGAGGAACAACCCCAGTGGCGGTGGCCAGCTCTGGAGCCCTGGAGTCAGCTCCTGCAGTAACTACAGAGCTCTCAGTCTGCAGGGGCCTCGATGCTCCGGGGGCAGGGCTGCTGATCTGTTCAGCCTGGGGCCGGAGTGTCCCTGCTATCCTGTGTCCTCCTGTCTTCTGCCTGTCCCGGGGAGAGGCTGGATCCTGGGCTGCGACCCCGGTGCCCTGTGCTCCCGGGCCTGCGCTGCTGGAATGGCGCTCCTGGCCGCGGGGCTCCCTCCACATGGAGACGCTGCCCGAGCCTCTCCAAGCAGCTCCCGGGTCCAGCCATGGGCGTGCTGCAGCCCTTTAGCAAGCTCAGCTGCAGGGTGTGGCATGCTCTCCATGGCGCGCAGGTGTCTGTTAGTGTCCCAGGGAGCCTGAGAGCATCCCCGCCCTCCTGGGTCCTGCTCTAACTCCCTGCGAGCCCCTTTCCGCCCGGGAAGGTTGGTGCAGCTACTGCTTCTCCGGGACGGGGCTCTCCTGTCCTGGGGGCACTCTCCCGGCCTTAGCCCGGCTCCTCGCGGGGCCCCTCCCGCTTGGATGCCTTTTGTTTCTTTATTTCTTTTCCCCCATCTTCCTACCTTGATAGAAGCTCAAACTCTTCTCACTGTAGCGTTTCAGCTGTTCTCTCTTTAAATCTCAGGCCGAATTCGTAGATTTTCACGATGATTTGAAGGTTATCTAGGTAATTTGGTGGGGACAGGTGACTTGGGGACCCTTCTCTTCTGCCATCTTGCCCCGCCCCAGCCAAAGAGTGATTTTCTATTTCAATCCTTTTCCCTATTTTTAATTGGAATATTCTGTAAGAAAGAGCTGTCTATTCATTCTATTTATTTGGTCTATTTATTTACATCAGTATGACCTCATGGATATTTGTTTTATTCTATGGATCTTAATCTATTGCTGTCATTATTTTTTTGTCTAATTATCCTATATTTGGGCATTGGGAAGCCCCTTTGAGATGGCCTATGGTACACAGCCTCTTCAGCAGCAGTAATAAAAAGGAGATTGAGTGGGGGGAGAGGGAGAGAGAACATGTACATACTGAGGGTGGAGGATACTAAAGATCATTATAGTAAAACAATGAGAGCCAGAGAGCAAGGACAGTTCCCTGGGGCTTTTTTTGTGCATAGAGAATTAGCTGTTATATAGTGCTTGCATCAAAGAAAAGGACTTGATCTGGGGAAAAGATGGAAGTGACTAAGAGTTATACAAAAAATAATATCATAAAATACTTCCCAAATTAAAGATTTCAAACATTATGTGATATAACATATTTAGAGAGAAAAATATATATTGATGGTATCAGAATTTAAAATTTTTAATGTTCTTTATGGTTCTTGAGTAAAAGTATAATTCCTTTAAATTAATATCTGGCCATTTAACTCTTTTCTGTGCATGTTTCCTTAACCCACCAGTTGACTAATCCTGGAAGAGTTTTGGTAGAAACAAAGGTAAATAAAGTAAATCAATCACAATGAATTCTACAACCATTACAAAACTAGGTTATGTGAATTGATCTGTTTTCACTATCATTTCATTATTAGCCCTATTATGATTTTCAATTACCTTAAAATTAAAAATGTCCGTCTAGAGTGGATAGGTATCAATTCAGCTCAAATTTCCCACTCTCACATAAACTCCAAGGAATAATTTGTGGAAGAACATAAACACAACCAAGATTTGGAAGTTAGTAACTTGTTAGACTCTTCATGCATGAATTCTTCAAAACCCTAAGTCAGAAGGAGTGTATCATATAGGATGTGTAAAAATTATTTAGCAAGGAGAAGTTTTTAAAAAATGCAAACTATTTATCTGCTTTTACCCAGTCCTTCTCCAAGTTCTTACTAAAATTGAACTAAAAATAAACTTATTGCAATGAGATATAACTTATCCTTCATCTGAATTGAGGCTGAAGAATACTGAGACCAATAGTTGTAACACTGGCTTGATTTGTTTATACATTTATCTAATAAAATCTATAACAACTGCAAGTGCTATGCTACTGCCTCCTTTGTCAAAATGGTTTTTATCACCCCTCAGTCTTATTCTTTTATACTTAATGCATGATCAGATTTATTTATATAGATAGTGAAGAAAGTTTAATTTTTAAAGTCAAATCACATAAACTTCCCTTCGAACAGATGTTTCTTCTTTTCTGTTCACCAGTTATGTCTTCTACTGTAGAGTTAACTTTTGTCTTAGTGTTCTAGCTTCTCTTTAAAAAACATAATCATGAGTGTATCTGCATTGTTGCCTGTTTTCCATGCTGAGAAAATTAATTGAAAAAAAAAAAAAGACAGGTTCTGGAAATCTACTTGCTAATTACATTTTAATTATGACTCTAAAGTTTTATGAATATAGAGAAAGCTGTGCAAATAACTATAAACTTAGACTCAGGACATGAGTATATCAGTTTATTTTATTTTTTTAAGATTTTATTTATTTGAAAAAAATATTTTATTTATTTATTCATGAGAGCACAGAGAGGCAGAGACATAGGCAGAGGGAGAACAGGCTCCATGCAAGGAGCGCAATGTGGGACAAGATCTCAGAACTCCAGGATCACATCCTGAGCAGAAGGTAGACACTCAACTTCTGAGCCACCCAGGCATCCCAGGGTATCAGTTTAGTCTTTGTGACTTTAGAATTGTTTTTAAACATCTTTAGTTTTTAAATGTATTATATGTCAATTTTCCCAGCTCTAAACTAAGTAGCAAGAGATTAGATAACTTATTAATAATATTTCTTCCAGCCCTAGAGAAGTATATTATTTAAATATATATTTACATATTCATGTGTACTTATCAATACTTATTTAGGTAGAATATTACTGTAATTGTCTAAATAAGGCTATATAATTTATGGCTTAATAGTTGAGACTTAGCTAAGATCCAAAATTTCCTAGTGGATTTGAGTTTTAGAAATATCTATATGGCAAATTAAGTAAAACATATAGAAAAATCTAGAAAATGGACATTTACTCAGATCATTTTCTTGGCAGTGTTAGCATTATAATTTCTAGAATGTTACTCCAAGTCCATTTACTTCTTTTTTTTTAATTTTTATTTATGATAGTCAGAGAGAGAGAGAGAGAGAGAGAGAGAGAGGCAGAGACACACGCAGAGGGAGAAGCAGGCTCCATGCACCGGGAGCCTGACCTGGGATTCGATCCTGGGTCTTCAGGATCACGCCCTGGGCCAAAGGCAGGCGCCAAACCGCTGTGCCACCCAGGGATCCCCACGTCCATTTACTTCTTAACCCTATATGAGACCCTATATCATGTTGCCACATTAAACACTTAATACAATTACAGGAATCATTTGCATATAATTTTCAAAGAAAACGTTGTCAACCTTGAATGTTGTATGTGAAACCCAAGGACAGGGAAGTATTCAAAGTAAATCTTACAGAAAATATTAAATATAGTTGAATACCAATGAATGAACAAAAGAAGCTCAAGTTGATACACAAATTCAAAGAGATTCCATTCTTTTTAACCTCTCTCTCTGTAAATTATGTTACTACAGAGATATGTCAAGGAAGACATAGGAGTAGAATACAGGATTTTGTTTATAATTCTGCATTCATACCATTTCTATGTATATATATTTTGTCAGTAGGGTTCCATACATTAGTGTTTTGTGAATCCAGTGATCTCACAATAGGTCACAAAAGTCATAGGATGGTCCTAAAAGATTCTTTTTTCAATAGTAAGTTGTTAGGGAGAGAAAACTAAGACTTCCAAGTACATACTCTATACCTATTCTGTGTTAGATACTTAATGAATTATTGTCTTATTTGATAATCTTAATAAACTTGTTATTTTTGTATTATCACATCTATCTTAAAAGTGAGCAAGATGAGACCAAGAGAGTTCAAACCCTTTTTTTTTTCGAGATTTATCTAACTATTGGAATTTAGTGTTTTTTTTTTTAAGGAGTTTATTTATTCATGAGACACACACACACACACACACACAGAGAGAGAGAGAGAGAGAGAGAGAGAGAGAGGCAGAGACACAGGCAGAAGGAGAAACAGGCTTCATGCAGGAAACCTGACACAGGACTGGATCCCGGGTCTCCAGGATCACACCCTGAGTTAAAGGAAGCACTAAACCGCTGAGCCGCCTGGGCTGCCTTAAATATTGGAATTTGATATAAAACACAGACCAGTGATATTTCTATACCCAGCCTTGTGGGAAAGAATTGAGAGAAGGAATAATCTTAAGCCTGGAGAAGTTTTCTCTCAAGAAGCAAAAGCACAGAAGTTTAATCTTGGAAATCATACATTTTGATATTGCATTCAGGTAAACAGTTAAATGATCTGAACAGTCTCTCCTTTGCATCATGGAATGTGATCAGAGTGAAAACTGGATGGTGTTTCGGGAGTCCTACCTCCTTGTTCTGGCCATCCTTTTCACTGGCAACAGTAGCTTGTTCCTGGCCCTCATCTTTGTGTTTACATCCCTGCCCTGAGAAAACAAGGTGAAAAATGAGGATCCCCAAAATATCTCAAGTTAATTCAGTGAAATGATGGGTGTACTTTTCAATATTATTTCATTGAAGGTGTATACATATTAAAGAAAAAAATTGGGTTTCTTTTGTTGTTGTTTCTATTTTTTGTTTTTTTTTTTTCATCATGATAAGTGTACCCTTTAGTCCTGATAACCTATTTCCTCCATTCCCCCACCTTCATCCCCTCTGTAACCATCAGTTTGTTCTCTGTACTAGTCTGTTTCTTGGTTTCTCTCTCTCTTTTTTTCCTTTGCTCATTTGTTTTGTTTCTTAAATTATACATATGAGTGAAATCATATGATATTTGTCTTTCTCTGATTGACTTATTTTGCTTAGCATTACACTCTCTAGCTCCAACCATGTCATTGCAGGCAAGATTTCATTCTTTTTTATGGCTGAATAATATTCCTCTGTTTGTATGTGTGCGTGTTTGTGTGTGTGTTTACACCACATCTTCTTTATTCATTTATCTATTAGTGGACACCTGGGCTGCTTACATAGTTTAGCTATTATAAATAATGCTGCAGTAAACATAAGGGTGCATGTATTCCTTTCAATTAATGTAGACCTGGGCCTCTGAAGGCAATCAGAATCTTTTTCCGAGATGGCTGATTATCAGTGCATTTACTTTGGAACAGTTTTTGCCCCAATAGTCAACCATTCCTCACTATAACAACGTTTCTCAACTTCAACTGTCAACATTTTGTTGAGTGGGACTATCTATACATTGTAGGATGTTTAGCAGCACCCCTGGCTTCTACTCTCTAGATTTCACTAGAATCTTGACAGGGGTATCAAAAATATCTCCAGGAATTGTGAAGTATCTCCTGTGGGGGGTGGGGGGTGGGGGGGATTTCTGCCCATTGTGAACCACTGTGCTAGTGGAAGTAACCTATAGGTTACCTGAGTTCATAAACTCAGATATTGCAATAATTATATATTGTGAAAAGTTTTGAAAATGACCTTTTAAGTTACTCTACACAACTAAGAATGAAAATTAACATAAATATACATTTCCCATAATTGGTATATAATTCCCATATCATATTCTAAGCTACAATACATGTCTCCCTCAGCATCCTTTCTCTTCCGTTGGTACTCTCAGAAGAGTGTGAGTTATGGTAATAGCACTAGACTTCTTCTAAGGTCAGTGTCCAAACTCAGACACTCACCATAATTACTTAATTTATTAGTTTTTCAATTTTTCTATCTATAAAATTTTGGATTATGGATGCATGGCTACATTATGTTATATATGAATCAAGAACATATATAAAAATGCAAAACATGATGCCTGAACACTTTATAAACGTCAAATGAGTATCATGCAAGTTTAACTCTGTTTTTTGAGAATCCTGTTGTCTTGAGTAGATAGTCCTATTATTTGCCATCTGCCTTTTCTATATGAATTATTTACCTCTTCCAAATCACATTTTTTCCATAACTCAACATTTTCTGCTTCACATTTGTCCTCCAGTTCTTTAAAATTTATAATTATCACATTATTTTCCTTGCTTAATAATTCCAATTACTGAGTCATGAAAATCATTTTTATTGACTTTGTTTTTCTTAATTATGGACCATATTTTCCTATGTCTTTACATGACTTCTACTTTTTACTATATTAAATATATTGAATATAAAACAACAATGGAGGTAAAAGTTTAATGATTTTTGGTTTTCTTTTTTTAAAGACTTTATTTATTTATTCATGAGAGACAGAGAAAGAGAGAGGCAGAGACACAGGCAGAGGGAGAAGCAGACTCCATGCAACGTGGGGCTCGATCCCAGGACTCAATCCCGGGACTCCAGGATCATGCCCTAGGCTGAAGGCAGGCACTAAACCACTGAGCCACCCATGGATTTCCCCCTGGTTTTGTTTCTTTATGTACAATGTATGCAGAATCTGTCTTTTGTCTGGTAGTTTTATTTATTTAAAATATTTTATTTGTTTATTCATGAAAGACACAGAGAGAGAGGCAGAGACATAGGCAGGGGGAGGAGCAGGCTCCCTTCAGGAAGCCCAATACAGGACTCCATCCTGGGGACTCTGGGATCACTCCCTGAGCTGAAGGCAGATTTTCAACCATTGAGCCACACAGGCGTCCTTGTCTGGGTTTTAATGAGTTCAGATTTCTCTTACTGTTAGGTTAAGCCATGACTAGATCAGTTTGATTAGCTTGTTTATCAGTCTTTAGCCCTACTTCCACCCTCTTATATTTAGCTACCTTTTAATTTTTGTTGTTCTTGAGTTGGGAGAAGTTAGCCACAACTGCAAATATCTTATGGTTCATTTTTGGGTTGTACTTCAGTACCGTCTTGGAATCTAATATCCAGGAGAATATGGAGGATTTGGCTAATCCTCTCTGTTTAACATGTCCTACACAGCTTAAAATCTTGAGAGAGGGATGCTGGAATGAGTGATATATCTACTCATTTAGGTCTTAGCTGTATCTAATGTCTAAATGTAAATGATCAGGGAAAATTTGGACTCCTTGTGTCATTTCATCTTCCTATACTTGTGTGAAAACACTACCTTATAAAATGCCACTCAGATTTTTCTTATTTTCACTTTTATGTTATAGGCAAATAGGTTATAAATAGGCTGTAAAATGTCTTTAAACAGTGTGATCATTGAACATATGTAAACATAGTTTCCTGCTTTCAAAATCTTCTCTTTGGATTTAGTCTTTAAAAGACTAGGAACTAAGGGCATTTTAGTTTATTTGTATTTGTCTAAGTGGACTCTGATGTCCAAAAAACAGACAGTCTAGATAGCAGTGAATGACATATCAGTTTTAGTGTTGCTTCCCATTGATTCCCAGATCCAATGGGGAAAAAAGCAAAGATTCTTGAACCTAGGCCACTTATGCTATCTGGTCATATTGCCTATTATGCAGAGAGGAGTCCAGGTTGAGGAATATCTTAAAAGTCTTGTGGTCTCCAAGAAACACTAAGTATTTTAGCCCCGGGAAAGTGACTCAGTGGACACTAGCAGATGCGATGCTACCAGCTTTCTTATCCCATTATTCCAGGGATAATGTTTTTTTAATATTGAAAAAACACTAACGGCTTCTCATTTATGACATTCAGTGTTCTTATTTGCAATCAATCAGGTAGGTATTTATGGGTTACATCAACTAAGTGAAATTAGTTTTTTTTTTCAAATATATCACTAAAGCTAATTACAACTTAAATATAGCATTTCTCTCTAACTTCAAACAATTCCACAACACAAAAGTGCCACAATCCTGTTTATAAATTAAGGTCCAGAACCATAAGCAAATTTTGAAATGGTTTGGTGACCAAAGGGAGAACTTTCTGCCATATGGTAGCTTTTGCTTCAAAGACCTGTTTCCTATAAATGGGGTTTTGGTGAATGCTACCTGATACAGATCCCTAAAAGGGTATCAACACCAACATCAGCCCTCTTCTCTTTTTTTGCAGGTTTCCTGCCACCCTGTCAGGATATTTGGGTCAGAGTTTTTGCGTGGGGGAATATGTGTTGACAGTTATTGATTTATCAGTCAGTATGATTGTTGCTTTACAGAACATTACCATTTTCATTCCAGGCACTGTGCCAAGATCATAGTATGAAAAAAAAAAAAAAACTTAGACACAATCCCTACCTTGTAGTAAAAATACAAATCTGCTTCTGCTCATTTTCAGATTAATGTATGTGTTATGCGTACATTTGAGTCTGTTCACAGATATGAACTTACATTGGACTTAAAAACAAAAACCTGGGACGCCTGGGTGGCTCCGCAGTTGAGTGCCTGCCTTTGGCCCAGGGCATGATCCTGGAGTCCTGGGATCAAGTCCCACATCAGGCTCCCTGTATGGAGCCTACTTCTCTGCTTCTCTCTCTGCCTACATCTCTGCATTTCTCTCTGTGTGTCTCTCATGAATAAATTAAATCTTAAATAAAAAAATAAAAACAAAAACTTGAAGTCATCGCAGAAAAGGTCAGTTACTAAATCCAGAAATCAAACTTCAGTTTTTATTTAGTCTTACTCCTTTAGTTACTAGATATGTTTGCATTCTAAAACATATTTTAAGAAGGTCTTTTCTTGATTAAACTTTTTAAATTGAAATAATTGTAGATTCATAAATAATTGTAAGAAATAATACAGAAGGATTTCATTTATCTACTATGCAGTTTATCATCTTGCAAAACTGTAGTGTAGTATTATAACAAGGACACTGATTTTGATACAGTCAAGGTGTGGAACATTCTCATCACTCTAAAGGTCCTTCAAGTGCCTTTTTACAGCCATATCCACTTCCCTCTTACCAACCCTTCCTTCACTCCTGGCAGCCAATAATCTGTTCTTTATTCCCTATAATTTTGTCATTTCAAGTATACATATTTTATATAATATATAAATGTATATAAACATATAATAATTGTATATATAAATATACAATAATGTATATATAAATATACAGTATGTTATATATTTCACAAAATAATGTATATATAAATATACAATGTATATTGTATATAACTATTGTATATTGTATATAAAGGAGCAAAACTAAGTAAATATAATATATACCATATATTGTGTATTTTATACATGTGTCATATATTTTATAAATTTTATATACATTAAATAATATAATATGTATCCTTTTTGGAATTGGATTTTTCTCTTAGCACAATCTCTGGAGATTCACCTAGGTTGTCATGTGTATCAATAGTTCTTTTTACTATTGAATAGCATTCCATGGTATGGATACACTGCAGATTGTTTTATTTCCAGCTTCATTGATATATAATTGACCTATAACATTAGGTAAATTTAAGGTATATAATGTGACGATTTGATACATGTATGGACTGAGAAGTGATTACCACAGTAAGGTTAGTTAACACATCCTTCACCTCACATAATTACCTTTTGTGTTAAGGTGAGAACATTTTAAATCTGTTTTTCTTTCGAGGGGCACCTCGGTGGCTTGGTCAGTTGGTCAAACACTTGATTTTGGCTCAGGTCATGATCTCAGGGTTGTGAAATGGAACCCCACACTGGAACCTGCTTAAGAGTCTCTCTCTCCCTCCCCCTTTGCCCACTCGCCCCCCATCCCACTCCCTCTCAAACAAAACAAAACAAAACAAAACAAAACAAAACACAACGGAATCACCTTAAAAAATAAATAAATAAAATAAAATCTACTTTTTATTTTTTTATTTTATTTTTATTTTTTTTTGCAATTAGCAAGAGGGTTTATTGAACGTTTGCGCAAACGGGCTCTCCGCCTCCGAGGAGGAAAAGAGCCCCGATTAGCAATTACAGGGATCTTTTAAAAGGCAAAAGGAAAGAAACTGCCTAAAGACAAAAGAACCGCGGGAGTCGCATGGCATCCAGGTTGATTTTGGGGAGGGTCAACATGAACCTATTCAGGGACATTCCAGTCAGGGTGTGTGGGGGGAAACGGTTTTCTTATTGTGAACAGAATGCTTTTAGTTGCTAAAATTTCAGGAAGACGCCTGGATGGGCTGCCTCTGGATTAGGGCTGGCCCTACTTACAAGGGGGGAGGTTTCTTCATTCCCTCCTCTTGTTTGGGCTGATTTTAACCTTAAAATCTTAGGGAACATTTATTTCTTCAGTTTGGAGGGCCCGACATTGCTGAGTTAATACCAGAGCTTGGGTAATAGACAATCTTTCTCGGATGAACTGGAGCAGCCGGTTGAGGACGTGGGGGCCGAAAGTTAGCAGCAGGAGCAGGATAACTAGAGGGCCCAGAATGGTAGAGATTAGGGTGGTCAACCAGGGAGACTGATTAAACCAGCTTTCAAACCAGCCCTGCTGGGCCTCCTGGTCCCTTTGTCTTTTATTTAACCTTTCCCTGAGTTTGGCCATGGAGTCTCTGATGACTCCAGAATGGTCTGCATAGAAACAGCATTCCTCTCCCAAGGCCGCACACAGTCCTCCCTCTTTCAGGAATAGTCAATCCAAGCCTCTCCTGTTGTGAAGTGCTACTTCTGAGAGTGAGGGGAGGGACTGTTCTAACTTAGAAACGGACTGCGCTAGTGTCCGTGGATCCTCATCTACAGCTGTTTGGAGTTCTGTATAACGTCGTGAGCCCTGGATCGGAGCAGCTGCGCCAGTACCCACCCCAGCAGCGACCCCTAGTCCCAACATAACGGCTAAGGTTAGGGAGACAGGTTCGCGCCGAAAACGGGTGGGATGTTTATCATACTGATTTTCTAGAGTTTCAGCAGGGTGATAGAACACCCTGGGTATGATCTGCACCATGACACAGAAGTCGTTTGAGCTATTTAGAACCTTAGCCGACACACAGGGGGTGAGGCCTTTGTTGCATGCCCACCAAGTTCCCGGCTGGGGCCCCAGGTAAGAATCAGTCCCCAAAATCGGGGTGGTAGTGTTGCAGAGTCTCTGGTAGCCCCGGGGGGGGGGGGTGTTCCTATGCAGGTTCCCTGTCCTGTAACTTCTGTAACGGTGAATTGTGGTTGGGAGTCGGGTGTGCATCCCTGAGTGCTAGTGAAGTTATTATAGGTCCCTGAAGTAGCAATTCCCTCATAATAAGGGTGAGGGGAAGCAAGGCAGAGCCAGCAGGATTTAGTTACATCGGGGCTGGTTTGATTAAGGGCCAGGAATGCCCCTATGATAAGATTAAACAGTCGTTGTCCCATCTCGGGTGACAACCGAGGGGTTGGAGTGACCGCGAAGTTAGTGGGTGCGGCGCTCCCTGCGGCTAGGGCCGGGGCAGCTCTTTGCTCCCCGAGGACCGCGTTAGGCCCGATCGCCACGGGGTCTGGGGATTCTATTTTTAGTTTAATTCTGAATATAAAACCATCATCTGTTCTTTCTTTGTATAACCTGAGTCCCCACGTATATCCATTGGCCCAGTAAGTAGCCCTTTTTCCGGGCTCCGTGAAGGATATCCGTAGGGGATGACACCACCCTTGGCAGGGCCCATAATTAAGGGTTTTCCATATGCTAAATGTCGGGTGAGTATAGTTAGCCTTGACAGTGATACAATCCCAGGAGGAGGAGGGCCTCCATTCTGTATCCCCCGTAGTTTCGCACCCCCAATTTTTACAATAGAAGTATTCCCCTCCTCCACAGGTGGGATTTAGCCTGCGATCTCTGTGGTGCCCGGGACAGACATAAAAGGGAAGAGTGCTTGGCATGGCCCTTCTGTCAGGCGTGCCACAGCCTCCCCATGGGTCTAATCCCAGTCGCCCTGGAGGGCTTTCTCGGTTAGGGGCTCTAGAGGTGTCGAAGTATCCCTCTAGGTCCCATGGGCTAGGGGCCCCTATGGTTAGCTTGCATAGGTCAGGATATAGGTCAGGCCACCAGGTTCCCACGGGGGCGGTCTTAGTTATAGACCAGACCTCGTCACCCCCAGACGTTAGTACCTGCCAGGTTAACCTTTTGAGGGCATGAGGGTCACCTTTGGCGGAGGTGAAGAGCGCTAGGAGAGGTAGGAATATAACAACTGTCATTCAACAATTTTTGAAAGTCTTATCTTGAGCGGGTTTTGGGTGCGGTGGAGCTTCCATTGGAGCGGCTCGTCCCGTCCGTCCTGGCTGGCGTCAGCGGTGCTCGTTGATGGGGCGCGCTGGACGTGTGAGGCGTGGACCCAAGCAGCAATGCCGTCTACCTTTAAGGCGGTTGGGGTGGTCAGTAGGACAGTATATGGGCCCTTCCAGCGGGGCTCAAGTGTCCTGGACTGATGTCTCCTGACGTAGACGGAGTCCCCGATCTGGAACGGGTGTGGGCCGGTTGTGTCTCCGGGGCGGTAGACAGCCGCAAGGGGTTTCCAGATCTGGTGCTGGATAATCTGGAGTGCCTTTAGCCTGTCCTCCTGCCGGTCTTAGGATTGAGTCTGGGGCGTCTCAGATCCCAGACGAGCCCCCAAATGTTGGACCCTGGCTCACGGGTGCCAACGTGGCCCGGTGGACGCCCCAAAATCTACTTTTTAAAGCAACTTTAAAGTATACAATAGCAAATTATTAACTATATTCTCTTTGCTACATATTAGATACCCAGAATTTATTTCTCTTATGACTAGAAGTTTGTAGCCTTTGACCAATATTTCCTTATCACCATTCTACTCTTTGTTTTTTTTTAATAATAAATTTATTTTTTATTGGTGTTCAATTTGCCAACATACAGAATAACACCCAGTGCTCATCCCGTCAAGTGCCCTCCTCAGTGCCCGTCACCCATTCACCCCCACCCCTGCCCTCCTCCCCTTCCACCACCCCTAATTAGTTTCCCAGAGTTAGGAGTCTTCATGTTCTGTCTCCCTTTCTGATATTTCCTACACATTTCTTCTCCCTTCCCCTCTATTCCCTTTCACTATTATTTATATTCCCCAAATGAATGAGAACATATAATGTTTGTCCTTCTCCGATTGACTTACTTCACTCAGCATAATACCCTCCAGTTCCATCCACATCGAAGCAAATGGTGGGTAGTTACCATTCTACTCTTTGATTCTGAGTTCAGCTACTTCTTTTCTTTTCTTTTATCATCTTTCCTTTTGTGAGTGAGAGAGTGTACAAGCAGGGGGAGGGGCAGAAGGAGATGGAGAGAGGGAATCCTAAGCTCCCCGCTGGCTCAGTCTCACCTGAGCCAGAATCAACAGTTGGACGCTTAAACCAACTAAGTCACCCAGGTGCCCCAGGATTTCCATCTTTTTTATGGTTAAATAATGTATATATAACATATGCATGCATATGAATATGAAATATGCATACAGATATGTTATGATGCACATATTTTATTTGTATATATTTCAAATAATATACACGTGTATATGCATGATGTGTAATACAGTATACATATGCATATACAATCCATATTATATACACATGCTTATGTATATTGTAGAATATATGTAATATGCATATAGGCATGACACGTGTAATACGGTATACATAGGCATAAATTACATATATATTGCATATATGTGTTACATACTCATTCCACATTTTTTTTAATTCATCCACTGATGGACATTTATTTTGTTTCCATGTCTTGACTTTTGTGAATACTATTGCGATGAACATGAGAGTGCATGTATCTATGAGATCCTAATTTCATTTACTTTGAGTAAATGATCATATAGCACTTCTATTTTTAATTTTATGAGGAACCTCCATACTGGTTTTCACAGTGGCTTTACCAAAATACATTACTACCCTTTTCTCCACATCCTCACCAACATTTGTTATTTTGTCTTTTTGATAGTAACCATTTTAACAGGTGTGAGGTGATATTCAATGTGGTTTCAGCAAGCATGTCCCTGATGATTAGTGTGTTCTTGTACTCTTTTCATGTACTTTTTGATAATTTGTATATCTTTTTTTGGAAAATGGTAATTGCACATTGATAACAACGTTGATGTTAAACGTCTTTTTGTGTGATTATTTGCTATATGGATACCTTCTTGTATGAAATGTCTGTTGGACTGGATTTGTTTTTCTTGTTGAGGTTTTAGTGTTTTTAATGTATCTTAGATGCTAGTATTTTGTTGGATATTTAACTTTGAAATATTTGTTTCCCGGCAAGTAATTTGGCTTTTGCTATGCTTAACAAGGTATTTTGCAGAGTGAAAAGTTTTATTTTGGTTAAGTCCAGTTTATCAAAAAAAAATTTTTTTTGGATTGTGAATTTGTTGTCAAATCTAAGAAATGTTTGCCAGAGTCCAAATATTATCTGTTTCTTTCAAAAGTTTCATAGTTTTATATTTATAAGTTGCAGTCCATAGTGAGTTACCATTTTAAAGTGTAAGGACTTAAGCCTAAATTGCTTTTCCCCCTATATATAGATATTCAAATGATTTTTCACCTTTGTCAAAAATTAGGCATATTTGTGTAAGTCTATTTCTTAGGGTTTTTTTTTCAGTTCCATTGACTTATATGCTTTTCCTTTCTCTAATAAAATAATCTCAATATCTATAGCTATATAAAGTCTTAAATAATGTAGACTGATTTTTTTACATTATTATTTTTTAAAGTTTATTTTAGCTATTCTATTCCCTTTGCTTCTCCATAAAAGTGCTAGTATATTCTTGCCTAAATATATAAAATATCATGTTATAATTTTAATATTAATTGTATTAAACCTGCATATCCATATTTACTTTAGAATCTTTAGATTAATATTGACTCTTCACATTCATAAACATATGTATCTTGACTTATATTTAGATCTTCTTTGTTTGCCCTTATCAAGGTTAGATAATTTCAGCTTTTAGATACTACACACATTTTGTTAGATTTACAACTAAGCATTTCATTTATTTTTGCAGTTATAAATGGCATAGAATTTTAATTTTGGTATCTATGTGTTCATTGATAGTATGTAAAAATACAAATGAATTTTGTGGTTTATTTTGTTATCCTGTGACCTTGCTAACCTTCTTTTTAGTTTTAGTTGTAGGATTTTTGTTTGTAAATAGCTTGGGTATTTCTATGTAGACAGTCATATCATCTGTAAAAAGTGAAAGTTTTATTTCTGCTATCTGATCTGTATGAACTTTATTTTTTTTCTCTACTTACTATGCTGTCTACAATTTCTAGTACTCTGTTGATGAAGAGTGGTTAGAATAGAAAAACTTATTTTATTCCTGTTCTTATTAGAAAGACATTCAGTCTTAGATAACTAGGAATATAAGCTATGGAAGTCTTGTTTGTTTTGCTGTTCCTTTGTAAATGGCTCTGTATCAAATTGAAGAAGTTTCCCTTATTACTATATTTCTGAGAATTTTATTATGATGGATGTTGAGTTTTTTCACATCTCTTTTCTGTATAGATTGATGTGATCATGTGTTTCTTCTCTAGATTGTTGATAAGGTAGATTATTTTGATATTGGGTGAACTATGGTAACTAGTGCTTTTAATGAATTATTAAAACTGACAACTTTAAGTTGTTGAATCTGTATGTAGATATACTTCTACTGTTCTCTCTCTTTTTTTTTAATGACCTTAGGATCTATAGTGACATCCCCTGTTTCATTCCTGATATTGGTATATTGTGTTTTCTCTTTGTTGTTGTTGTTGTTGTTAATTTTGCTAGGATGTGTCAATTTTATTAATGTGTTAAAAGAACCAAACTTTTGTTTCATTTTTTTTTTCCTGTAGCCTTGTGCTGCAATTTCTGTTCTTTCCATTGTTCTTTCCTTCCTTCTGCTTGATTTGGGTTTATTTTACTCTTTGTATATAATTTTGGTCAATGCTTTCAATGTTATATAATCTATATATAACTTACTACAGCCCGGTGATCTCATCATTTTACATATTTGAGTGTAGTTTAGAAACTGGACGTCTCTTTATATTCCTTTATTACCCTCCATTACTTATAACATGAGAGCCTTAAATATTTCCTCTACATACATTTAGACCCATACCAGACGTCCTTTTCACTGTTTTCTTCAAATGTTAAACATAAGTTAGAAAACTCAAGATAAACGGAAGTCTGCTGTATTTACCCATATTTTTGCATACTTTGTTGCTTTTTCCTGATGTTCTTAATGTTACAGTGTTGATGTTGGCCATGATTAGCTAGCTAAATATTCAAGGACATTCAAAAAGGATGGAGATTTTTATATAAACAAGTAACTATGCCAGGAGAAAACTAAATAACACAATTCATATTTACCAGTTGTATTTCCATATAGAAATAACAGTTGGAATTCTAGCTTGAGCTTAAACAATCAACTGAACACTCAACAGAGTTTGCACTTGGAATTAAGTTCATGGGTTTATTCCATTTACATCATTCTATCATTAATATAGCAGATTCTGTTACTAAATTAAAATTCAAGGATGTCACATTGCAAGGGGAAAAAGAAGTCTTTTAAAGTTATGTTTAGTGAAGTGGATTAAGTCAGAGCTATAGAATTTCCTTTTTCAAGCACGATACTCCCAAGAGAACTTGTTAAACTTTATTTTCACAATGTAAAGTATGCATTTTAAAATATGTCATTTCAATATACAATGAGGAATTTTTATTCCCATACTCTTACCTCTGTAAAACTCCTAAATTGTCAATTTACTTAGGAAGTTGGGAGACATTTTCTTTTTAATTCAGGATGCTTAATTGGATGCCAGTCTCTTAAATTTCTTGACTCTTTAGTTTCTTTAAAAAAAAAAAAGGCAATATAATTTGGAGAAAAAAATGTGCAGACTATCTTATAAATAATGTGGGTGGATGCCAAAGAAATTTATGCATACTAATTAAGATATCTATTCATCTCAGTGAGTTTAATATTATGAAGCAAGTTTTTAAATTAATGGTATATGTACATCCAGTAATGTCATTTGTTAACATGATGTCTACTGGTAGAAAATCCTGCCATTAAAACATACAGATAGTTATCGGTAATTAGCATATACATTTTGCTTGCAATTTTCATTATGATATTATTTCAAACTTTTGGGAAAATATCAAGAATAATAAAAAGAACTCCCATAAGGCATGTGATCCAGCTTCATGATTAGTTTGCATTTTCCCCATTTGCTTTATCATTTTTTTCTGTAAATATGCATATGAAAATTTTTATGAGCTATCTGAGAATAGGATGGAGATATAGTGCCCCTTTACTCCAAAATACTTTAATATTTCCTACATAACCATATTACAGTAAGTAACATGTGGAAATTTTACTTGGATACAATACTGCTTAATCTAAATCCCATATTCAGTATTTTTATTGCCCCCAAAATATTCTTTATGGCTATTTTTCTTTTTCCCTGGGCCATGAGCTCATATAAGTTTGTGAGCATTTTATTTATCATGTCTCTTTAGTCTTCTTTAAATCAGAACACTTCTCCAACCTTTCTTTGTGTTTCTTTTTCACTTTGACGTGTTTGATGAATACAGGTCAGATATTTTGTTTTGTTGTGTTTAAAGATTTTATTTATTCATGAGAGACACAGAAAGAGAGAGAGGCAGAGACATAGGCAGAGGGATAAGCAGGCTCCCTGTAGGGAGCCCGGATGTGGGACTCCATCCTAGAACTCCGGGATCACTCCCTGAGCCCAAGGTAGACACTCAACCACTGAGCCACCCAGATGCCCCTAGGTCAGATTTTTGAAGAATGTCTCTAATTTGGATTTGTCTAATGTTTCCTCATGAATATATTTAGGTAATTCTTTTTTTGTGGGGGAAGGGCTAAGACATCACTTTACTGCTGTTAGAAAAATGCAGTTACAATAATTTCTCTAGTTGTGCAAGGAAACACTGTCCCCAGATCTAGGAGGACCAGAAAATTTATAGCATCAGACAGAGGAAAACCAGGACAGGAAGCCAGAGCCTCTTGAGGGCAGAACTGGGTTTAAGACCAGGATATTTTCTTCCTACTCGCTCCTTACTCAAGCTCAAGGTTTTTGCCCCAGCATCAGCTGCCAGGACATCATCCTTCATCCCAAGAGCCTAACAAAAGTGATGGTAAATCTTTTGGAGCATATCATATGGAGAGACAGTTGTTGGTTTGTCAAAATTGGTGATGTTGGTGCCAATAATTTGATGGAGTATTCACTAGGTTTATTTAAATATAAAGTGACTATTTTTCCTCTGTAATTAATGATTAATTTATAGAGCATACTTAGAAACTTCGTAGATATCAATGTTCCTTATCAAACTTTCATTAAGTAGTATTAGCATACATTGATAATTTTCTAAATTTCTCATTCTTTATATGTATATTCATTCTATTTATAGTTGGCATTCTACTGTAAGAAGAAATATCTTTCCTGAAATTATTTATTGATATCTTTAAATCAGTAGAGACTTTCAACTTCTCATTTTATGCAATGATTTATAACTTGTTACAATCATTATTTATTTTGAAGCTCAACTTTGCCTAGAGTTGGCTGCTCAGGATTCTTCTAAACTGTTTACTTATACTTTTTGATGTGACTCATTCTTTGAGCCTTTCCTTAGTTTCTCTTTTAACAAGATGTCCCAGGATCAACTTTATCCTATTCTGGAAATCAGTTTTTAGGAACTATTTATTTATTTATTTAGTCCTTTTTGATGCAACAGTACTTTATAGCATTAGGTCACAGAGCCGGTCTTGATTTCCTTTAGTGGCAAATAATGTTTAGTAAACAAAATTTGGATGTTACATGAACTCAATATTATTTGTGTATCAAGATATCTAGGCCCTTTCATCAAAAGATAGGATTAGATAGGATTAGCTACCTATTTGTCTATTTATCTGTGTATCTATCCATCTACCTATATATCTATCATGTATCTGTCTGAAAAAATGATTCTATGCCATAGGATGCAATTTAATTTCCCCTCTTAAGCTTCTTTTTAATCTCCCTCTCCAGTGGCTCTCATTATCCCCAATTATATAAGCTTAAACCTAGAATGTTCAGAAATTACTTTTAGAATTGCAAACACATAGCACTGTGAAAAGCAAAATAAATTTGAATCCAATATTTTTAGTTTCTTTTTCTGTTTGAGATAAAATTTATACACATGAAAATGCACAGATCTTAAACATACCATTAGATGAGTTTTGAAAAGTGAATACCCATGCAAATCATACCCCTATTAAAGTATAGAGGATTTTATTGCTTCATAAAGTTCCCTCATATGCCTTCATGTCAACTCCCTCTTCTTATTCTAGAAGATCCATTTTTCTGAAAAGTTCTTTGGTATAGATTAGCTTGGCCTATTTTAGAATTTCATGTACATGGAGCCATACATTATGTGCTTTTTGTTTTTGCTTCTGGCTTCATTCTCTCAGCATATGTGTGACATCTACCAGCACTGTTGTATCTTTTATATATATAAAAGGTGTGTGTGTGTGTGTGTGTGTGTGTGTGTGTGTGTGTATACTTTTGGAGTCATATTCTATTGAATGAATACCAATATCCTTATGCATTTCCTTATGCATTTCTTCTTTGGACATTTATATTGTTTCTAGTTTGTGATTATTCTGAATATTACTGTTATGATAGTCCTATACAAGACTTTATTGATATATATATATATATACATATATCTTGACTAAGTATCATAAGGTATATATGTATACATACATACATATATACACATATATATATCTTGAGTAAATATTATAGGATATATGTGCAGGGTTATAGAATTGGTATATATTTATCTTTGTAAGAAACTTCTAAAGTTTTTTTCAGAATGGTTCACTTTACACTCCCACCGGAAATTTATGAAAGTCTGGCTGAGGGGCACACCCGAGAGGCTCAGTGGTTGAGTGTCTGCCTTTGGCTCAGGTCCTGATCCTGGGGTCCTGGGATCGAGTCCCACATTGGGCTCCCTGAATGGAACCTGCTTCTCCCTCTGCCTATATCTCTGCCTCTCTCTCTGTGTCTTTCATGAATAAATAATAAAATCTTTAAAAAAAATTCTGGTTGATCTATACATTTGCCACCATTCTGTGGTGTCAGGCTTCTCTATTTTTTATTGTTTACTATTTCTGTTGTTTTTCAATTATATTTTCAATTTTATTTTAGGCATTCTACTATGTATGTGGTAGCACATTATAAATATAATTTCCATTCATTTTGCATTTGACAGATGATCTCATGTGCTTACTGACTATATGAATATGTTTCTTTAGAAAGTATTATCAAGTTTTTAGACATTTTAAGCTACTGTTTGTTATTTTATTAAGTTGTTAGAATTGTTCATATGCCTACCCATGCTTTGTAAATATTTCCTTTCAATTTGTTGGTTTGTCTATTTTTGGAATAATATTTTGATGGATAAAAGAAAGATATTTCTTTTAATTTCTTCTTGGATTAATTTTTTTTAATTTGAAGATGTAATTGGCTTTATTAAGCAGTGTATGAATAGAGGAGATGTCCTCTAGCAAGCAGAGAAATGAGTTATGAGTTCCTAAAGCTATTATTTTTAATTTTTTAAACCATTTTTTCTTTCTATTCTTTAGGATAGATATATATATCCAAGTTCACTAATTTTTTTCTCTATTATTTCCAATCTGCTATAATTGAATTTTTAAAATATCAGATTTTTTTATTTTTTAATCATAGAATTTCCATTTTATTAAATTTTCAAATTTCCATTTGCTCCTGATATCCCCATATATTATTTCATTATGATTATGTTTTGAAGTCCTTGAACACATTTAAAATAACTCTGTGTTAAAGACCTGTGTGAAAAATCCATCTGGATTGTGACTTTTTGTCTTTACTACAGGTCACATTTGTCTGTCTCTTCAGATATCTAATTATGTGTGGTTATTTGTGAGACATTGTAGATATGAGACAGCATAGATTATGTTATCGTTTAATTACTGACATTATTTTAGTTCTATCAGAACTGACTCAATTCCTTATTTAGGTAGATCTCTAAGTTTTGGACTTTGTTCCTAGGGCATATCATGATTGCACTAAATGAATCTAGTTCCTTAAAATGGACATTCTGCTGTCTTACCTGAATGCCTCATGTATTTAATGAGGTCTCAGCACTTAGGTTGAGCTGGAACTCTAATATATTCCATTCCTACTAAGTCATTGACATCACTATTCAACTGCCAGTCCTCTGACTGGTGCTTTCTGCTAAGCCTGTGTAATCTTACCCACAGTGAATGCCCACACATTTGTGTGGGCTTCTCTTTCTGCACACATGCCAACATTACTGGTGTGTTGTCACGAATTCTAGCTCCTTTGCCTAAATATCCTGGAACTCTGCTCACCAAAACTGCTATTCCACTTTTGGTCCATTTTCCTGCTCTACTACAGAAAAGTGCTCAAGACAGAAAAGCAAGGCAATTTTGACATGATCGATAAGCCAAACTTATGTGTTTTTCTTCTTTAAAGGATCATATTCCTGTGCTACATGTTGTTCAAGGTCAATAAATACTGTTCCTTAGTATATATATTTTTTAATTTTACAGTTGTTTTCAGTAGGAGGCTAGTTCTAATAGTAGTTATTCTGTTTTGGTCAACAACTGGTCAGCAGCAGGTATTTTTTTGTGTGTAAAAATCATTATATTACTTCATAAAACTTTTTTTTCTTTCCTGCCCTGTTTGTTAGGAATATCATTGACATACAGAATTGTGTAAGTTTAAGGCATATGGCTTAATGATTTGACTTACGTGTATTGTGAAATTATTGCTATAGTAAGTTTAGTCAACATCTGTCATCTCATATGGATACAAAAAAAAGGAAAAAAGTTACTTTTTTAAATAGACTATAGCAAACTTTAGCTGTATGAATGAATTTTTATGCTCTGTGTGTATATTACTTAATTGCCTAGATATCATATTTAATAAACTGAGCTCTACTTTTCTGTTTAAAAGATTTATTTATTTGTTCCGGGGGGAGGGGCAGATGGGGTAGAGAATCCCAAGCAGACCCAAGCTGAGTGAGGAGCCTCACTGGAGATTTGATCCCCGGACTCTGATATCACCACCCCAGCCGAAATCAAGAGTCGGATGCCTAATGAACTGAGCCATCCAGATGTCTCTTTGCTCTATCATCATGTAGTCTTTTATTTTTCATTTTGTAAAATGGTGTCGATTACCACCAAATTTCTATGGCTCTTTTTTTTTAAGGATTTATTTATTTACTTTAGAGAGAGAGAGAGAGCTCATAAGAGGGAGAGGAAGAGAATCCCAAGCCGACTCCCTACTGAGCATGGAGCCCCCTGCAGGGTTCAGTCTCAAGACCCTGAGATCATGACGTGAGTCGAAACTAAGAGTCAGTGGCTCAACCAACTGAGCCACCCTGGAGCCCAAACAGCTCCTTAAGAAATAAAGGAGTTTATCTACATGAAAATTCTTTGTAAGCTATAAAGTCCTAGAAAATCAGAGCTATTATTATTATTATTATTATTATTATTATTATTATTATAGTCCCTGCCTGTGTCTGCAGGGGATATGTTCCAAGACCTCCCTGTACATGCCTGAAACCAAGGACAATACCAAACTCTATGTGTACTGGTTTATTCTATACATATGTACCTATAATAAAGTTTAATTTATAAATTAGGCACACTACGAGATTAACAACAATAACTAATAGTAAAATAGAACTATAATAATATGCTGTATTAAAGTTATGTGAATGTGGTCTTTCTCTTTCAAAATATCTTTTTTTAAAAGATTTTATTTATTTATTCATGAGAGACAGACAGAGAGAGAGGGGCAGAGACACAGGCAGAGGGAGAAGCAGGCTCCATGCAGGGAGCCCGACGCGGGACCTGATCCCAGGTCTCCAGGATCAGGCCCTGGGCTGAAGGGAGCGCTAAACTGCTGAGCCACCTGGGCTGCCCTCAAAATATCTTAGTGTACAATACTCACCTTCTTCTTGTAAGGATGTGAAATTAGATGCCTACATGATGAGTCAAAGTGGGGTGAATGAAGTAGTCCTTGTGACATTAGCATTAGGTACTCTTGACCTTCTGGCAATGGAAGGAGGATCATCTTACTTCCAGACCTCAACTGATCTGGAGTAACTGAAACAAGATAAGGAAGGACTCTGTATAGGATAGAAGTAAACTGTAATTCAGTCTTTGACCACTAATTCTAATAGAGAGAAATTAGAGTGGGTGGTTCTCTGTGTCTTTTTCTTAGTGATTTTGAGAGTGTGAGAGAAAGAGAAACACACACACACACACACACACAGAGAGAGAGAGAGAGAGAGAGAGCATGAGTAGTAGGGAGGGGCACAGAGAGCAGACCCCCCACTGAGCAGTGAGCCCTATGCAAGGCTCCATTCCGGGACCCTGGGATCATGACCTGAGCCAGACACTTAACTAACTGAGCCACTGGGGTGCTCTAAGTTGATAGTTCTTAATGGTATTGAATTTATTTTTTTTGATAGCATTAAAGTGGTAAAAATGAGATTCAATTTATTTTTACTGAGCATGTAAAGATGACTGAGCAATTCTAAGTTTTAAATAATTAGATGAAAAATAGGAATTTTCCTAAACTGTATCTTATTTTCCTAAATAGATGTAGTTATAAAGCTTCTAAGTAATTCCACAGAATAATATTGGTGATTTTAGAAAATATACTAGTATCTTCAAATCCAGGCCTTCACCTGGCTGGTGACCTCCTCAGATCTGTATTTTTTAGTTACCACATGAGTAAATTAACTTTTTAATGTAAATTAAGTATTTCTTTTTTTGCCAGTTATAAGTAATTTTATTTAAAAGTTTAATACACTGGCACTGTTTTTTTTTTGATGTTGTTGTTATTGTTGTTTGTAATGAACCTTTTAAGAAATGCATGATTTTATTTACCAGAATATTTTCCCAAGGTTACCCTCTGGGAGAAAATTAGTTTCTTGAAAATACAAGCCAAATACGTTAGTCATAATTTTATGGTTTTAAAAAGAGTAACAGTGACATAAGAATGTTTGGCATGGAACACAAAATCCTATTAGCAGCAAACATCTGTGACAGTCTAAGAGTGGCACAAACCACAGGAATCTATTACAGGGCTAATCATTCTCCTGAGTTATTTCTGGGGATCTAGCAGAGAAATTCTGTTGTCTCAGAAAGGGACATTTACTTCTTCCCAATTTAGCAAAATTAATTTAAATTGGCTGGCAACTTATCATACCATCTGCAGGGGGTATTCCAACGGAGGAAGAAGACAGAAAGAAAAAGCATCCAGGCACCATTTAGAAAGGTAAGCAGGGGTTTTAAGTTTGTGTAGAAGGAAAGGGGAAGCATGGTAGTCATCAAACAATCTAAGATTACTTTTCTCCAGAGCCTAAATGGATTACATTGCTCTCCGTTTATACTACTTATCTCCATTAGATAACATGATCTGATTTTAGATTTGCTTATACTCAGTTTAGGAGGGTTTTCTAGTAAAGCATGTTCCCCAAATTGGAGAATTATAAAGACAAGGAAGATATAAGTTTTCCTCTGAAGTATACAGATACATTTTGTTCTGCCTGGTCTGAGGGAAGGTCCTGTGATTGGTCAAGGAAACCAGATAAAGACAATTGGGAGAAATACACTGATTTATTGTCAATCTTCTCTAGAAGACAAGGAGAGAGAGAAGGGAGAGAAAAAGATGGGAGATAGGCAAGGAGAAGAAGGAAGTAGGGAGAGAGAGAGAGAGAAGGGAAGAGGGGAGGATGAGAGAAAATACTATAAGGAGAGTAAATAGAATGATGTGCAGATAGAAAAAAAGAACACAAAGAAGAGAAGAAGTAGAGCAAGTAGAGAGAGTAAAGTAATAATATAAATTGTATGTCAAATATCTCTTGATTCAAAATCCTTATTTGGGGGCTACTTTAAAATTCTTTTTATACTTGGCTAACACAGTTATGTATGTGTAGAGAAAACAGACACCCAGTCTTTTTCAATGAGTGATTCTCATGATCACAACAGTGGCCATGCTTAATTCCAGTTAATGGGTCACAATTGAACAGCAACTCAAATGGTCAAACAGAAAACTCACTGCATTGATTAAAAGCATGAAGCAAAAGCTATTATGAAAGAGAAGGTATAAGAAACAGGTTGAAACATGTTTCTCTTGATATCTATCTATCATCTATCTATCTATCTATCTATCTATCTATCTATCTATCATCTATCATCTATCTATCTCATCTATAATTTGTGTGTGTGTTTGTCTCTCTCTCTCTCAAGAGTTAGGAGGAAAAGTTCTAAGCCCTTTTATCCTATCAATGTCCTACGTTAACTATAGTGGTGAAGTAATAGCCAATGCATTCCGAACCCAGTGTGTACACATGTGGATGGACATTTTTGAGTTCTTCACTTCCTCTGCATTTTTGTTGTTGTTGTTGATGATACTCATGGATTGTTAGTTTTCTTTCTCCCATTTATCCTGCATTTCAGAGCAAAGCCAGATCTATGAAGTTTCATTTACAACAATGTGCAACTTCTGTTAACGAACATTTCTCAAGATAGAAGGCAATATGCAGGTGGTCAAAGGAATATATGGTGCTAAATTTTACTTTTTTGGCAGTACCATATGTGCCATTCCTAGTATATTTTGGATTAAATTATATTCAGTGAAATGATCTGAGAATATAAGCATTATTTTTTTCTTCCTTCCTCCCTCCCTCCCTTTCTTCCTTCAAGAAATATGTTTCAATCACTACACGACTCATTTACAAAATAACTTTTGGAATAAAGCCTACTTAGAATTACTCATTATTTATTTCCCTAGCATTTTTCTTAAGTCTTGGTACTGCATTCTGCCTTCACCCAAATTTGTCACAGTGCATTTGATTAAAATAAGTAAAGATTTTTGGGGAACATTTACATTTGTATTATACATTTATTTTGATTATATTTGCATTTACCTTGATTGAAGAACCATATCTACCTTTTTATAGTTTGGTTCACATTTTTAGTTTTCTAATACTTCTCATAGATCTATGAAATCATGTACATTCATGTACATTGAGTGTGGGTAGATGTATAAGATAGTCTCTGAAGATATATGGAAATAATTGCAGGAAAATATTTAAGTAGGACAATAGATATCTACACAGAATGCTTTGGGAGCACAAAATTTATATAAATGTTTACTGCAAAAGGTGAGGAAAATTCCACAGAAATGGTTTAAATTTAATCTTAGAGTTTCAAGAGATCCATGGGGAATGGAAGATGGTGGGTAAGAGTAGAGCCTGTAAGGAACAATCAACATTAGGGTCTTAGGAGGAGAGGAGAAAGGGTAGGGTGGAACTATTTATTCATTTAGCAAATAGCTGTTGATCCTAGTCACTCTTCCTAGGCACTGGAAAGACAGCCATGAATGAAATGGGGGGAAAAGATAACATTTGTTAAACTTACATTCTGGTAGGGTTACATTGACTGTCTGTGAAGGGACCTGAGTGCTATTCTAAGGAGGTCCATCTAATAGGAATTTAGAATCCACTGGGGTTTCATTAAGGTTGTGAGTGGTATGATGGAATCTACATTTAAGAACAGTAATTTTGGGGCATTTTGATAGATAGACTATGAGGAATGATGAGGTATGAAATAATATTAAAGGAATATGGAATGAAGTTAAAGCAGAGGTAGAGGATGTAGACAGGAGGAAATATAACAGGTATTAAAAGGTAGAAATGATAAGACTTGGAAACTGATGAATAAGACTTAAGACTAGACAAATATGAATTTGATATTGTTACTTAAGTGATTGAGTTTTTCAAATTTGGTATGGTATGTGTGTGTAAAGTCAGGTCCTATTTATTTTTTCTAAGATTTTATTTTTAAGTAATCTCTACACCCAATGTGGGTCTTGAACTTAGAACTCTGAGATCAAGAGTTGCATGCTCTACTGACTAAGCTAGCTGGGTGCCCCTCCTATTTCTTCAATTCCTAGTAAAGATAATAAAGTGCAGATTTGGGGGTGTGCCTGGGTGGCTCAGTTGGTTAAGTGTTGCCTTGGGCTCAGATCATGGTCTCAGGATTCTGGAATTGAGCACCGTGTCTGGCTCCCTGCACAGTTGGGAGTCTCCTTCTCCCTTTCTCTCTGCTCCTCCTCACCCCCACCCATTTGTGCACTTGCATTCTCTCTCTCTGTCAAATGAATAAATAAAATCTTAAGAAAAAAAAGATATTGCAGATTTGGGTGAATGCATAGAAGGGAGAAGAGATGAGCCATAATGCCAAAATTCTGATTTATTTGAAATCTGTAGAGTTCAAGAGAAAAGTCTAAACTGAAGCTGTATGGGGCCATGTAAGGTATGGAGTAGTTGAAAGATTGGAGATAGAAAGAGATCCTGTATGAAGACAAGGCAAAGAATAGATTTTAAAAAGCAGGATACTTAGATGAAGTCATCAGAGACTGCTTATTATTTATTTGTTTATTTGTTCCTTTTTTTGAACCCCTATTGAGCTGTCAGCATTACGTGTTGAACATGTGGTTGGTCTGATTATTAGATCACAGACGTATGGTTAGAGAAGACTATATTTCTAAACACAAACAACATTAGAGTTTATTCCAAATTACTTTGCATACACATGATGCATGAGAAGATTCTCTCAAATGTGTTCTTTTGCTCCAGAAATTTTCTTTTTTTTTTTAAGATTTTATTTATTTATTCATGAGAAACACAGAGAGGAGAGAGAGACAGGCAGAGACACAGGCAGAGGGAGAAGCAGGCTCCATGCAAGGAGCCTGACGTGAGACTTGATCTTGGGTCTCCAGGATCACACCCTGGGCTGAAGGTAGTGCTAAACCGCTGAGCCACCAAGGCTGCCCCTCCAGAAATTTTCTTTGCACAAATGGTCATATTCTGAATTCACTAGGATATCTCACTTTCAAATCAATAAATCAGCATTATAATTATTTATTATGTGCCCATTACCAGGCTCAGTGTTGGCATACCCCTCCACATTTGAGAACTGCTCAGAAACCAACCGTGGAATCAATGGCTTGATGCCTAGATATATCTGTTTCTGTGTTAAACGAGCCTTGGAAATTGTGTACAATTTCATCTTCAGGTTGTACTATGTGTGGCACTGAGAATTTAGCTTCTAGCTTTTTGAAAGAATAAGTTATAAGCCAATCTGGCAGTCGAGTAGAGGACAATATTATTGTTAGGATTTTCAATAGTTTCCCCAGAAAACAGGATTGATGTTTCCATTATGACACAATGCCATAAATACAGCTATTTACTGCTGCCTGCTATGTTCTCTTTCCCTTATTCTTTGTCTATCTCTGCGAATTTTTAGGCTAGACATTCAGTGGTGATCTGAGGGCCCATAATTTTGAGAATGATTTGAGAGGGAGAGGCTCCCTCTCAGGGCATGAACATTTCATTCACTTGTGTGTCAATACCCCGGCCTTCTGTAATTGCAGAGAGAGCAGTTTGTTCCTTTCCACTGTCCTGTGAGTGAAAACACCCGGCATGCCTAGAAACCTACCTCAGGGCTAAGGCAGTTCCATAAGGAGGGGGCTGGGATGCCTAGTTTCTGAAAAACAAAAACAAAAACAATAACAATAACAACATAATGGAGAGCAGTAGCCTATACAACCTTGTGTTTCATATTTTAAGCTATGTAGAGTCAAGTCTATTGGAAAAGACCAAGGAATAATGTAATATGAATTTGGTGAGTTTTGAACTTTCTCCATGAATGTTATTTTGGTCATCCTATATATTTCCTCACAGTTTTGACACTTAAATAGGTTTATTTGTTTGCCTTGATGGAGAGAAATTGAGGGAGACTCCATGAAAAGTTGGATTTTTATCTCCAGTCTGTGTGCCTGTGTACATGAGAAATGGTCCCAAGGAATACACAGCAGATGATGACAAGCCCCTCAAAAACCTTAGCAAATCTAAAGCAAAGTCAAGGTTGTGGTGTGCACATCCCACCAGCACCCATACTTAACTAAAAAGATAATAATAATAAACCATATACGGCACTGGGACTGCAAAATGTAGACACCTGGATGGGTACCCATCACCCTGTAAATATTTTCATTGACTTTTCTTTCTATAATCTGTGTTCTTATCATAGGGCCAAGCTGAAATATGTTTTGTCCTTGCCATGATTTTTCCCTTTTATAAATTAAGGCTTCCAGATTTTTAACATATCTTTATACCTGGACTTGGGTTTCTATTTTATCTGCTGTGACTATGTATCATTTTACTAAAATCAAACTTTTAGCATGTCTTCTAACTTCCATTTTTTCCCCCTTTAATTTAAATTAAGTAATGATAGTATGTTTTTCATTAGGACCAGTGACATCAAATATCAAAAGGTTAAAAAAAGCGGCATCTGAATGGCTCAGTTGGTTAAGCATCTGACTTGGTTTCGGCTCAGGTCATGCTCTCATGGATTGTAGGACCAAGTCCCACAATCAGCAGGATTGCTCAGCAGGGAGTCAGCTTGAAAGATTCTCTCCCTCTAGCCCTTCCCCTCCCCTCTCTTTCTCTTTCTCTTTCTCTTTCTCTTTCTCTTTCTCTTTCTCTTTCTCTTTCTCTTCTCTTTCTCTCTCTCTCTCTTTCTCCTCTTTCTCTTTCTCTTTCTCTTTTCTCTTTCTTTCTTTCTCTGTCTCTTTCTTTCTCTCTCAAATAAATAAATGAATCATTTTTTTTACGGATAAAATCAAAGTGATATACCCAGGGTTACCCATCATAAGATGGTGGAGTGTAAAGATATAGGAATAAAACAATTTTACCCAAGTAGCAGTGTGGTTTTTGATTGGAATGTTTAATTTTCTCTTTAGAGAGAAAAATAAAGATTGCTTTTTCCTTTCTTCCCACCCCACTTCATTCTTCCTTCTATTCCTCATTCTTCCATATAGAACCAAAATGTCTGGAGTGAATCTTGGGAAACAAAGAAGGAGTATTATTGATTAGTTTATTCTGTAGATATTTACTGAGTTCTTACTACAGGTCAGGCACTGTGCTACAATATGGCTTGAGGAAATCTTGCTTTTGGTAGTGTATACTGCCCATGAGGGTAGCATTTCAAAAGTCCTGATTCTGAAGTGGAGAAAAAGATAGGCAGGGAGACGTTAACTCAGATTCTTATATTAATTTACCAGGATAATATTAAAAATATATATTGAAGAGTATAATGCAAATTTATATTTGGAAGAACTCTAATCCTTTCTTTAAATGCAAATTTTAGACAATAAAACCCTGCAGAATTAAAGAAAGTAAAACACTGGAGTGACATGAATGTAAAAGATTGAGGAACTTTGTGTTATTTTATTTTTAAATTTTATTTGTTTATTCATGAGAGACACACACACACACAGAGAAAGAGAGAGAGAGAGAGAGGCAGAGACACAGGCAGAGGGAGAAGCAGTCCCCATGCAGGTAGCCTGACGTGGGACTTGATCCCAGGACTCCAGGATCACGCCCTGGGCCGAAGGCAGGTGCTAAACCACTGAGCACCCAGGGATTCCCAGAACTTTGTGTTAATAGTGTACTTTATATGTATATAATGGAGAGCAGTAGCCTATACAACCTTCTGTTTTATATTATAATATATTCAGGAGTCACATCCATCATTTAATTTCTTTCTTTCTTTTCTTTCTTTCTTTCTTTCTTTCTTTCTTTCTTTCTTTCTTTCTTTCTTTCTTCTCTTTCTTTCTTTTCTCTCTTTCTCTCTTTCTCTCTTTCTCTCTTTCCCTTAAAAAGAGAATAAACCCCAAACCAACTTGAAATTCAAGTCCATGAATATGGTCAAAAAAGCAGTCAGCTAATTTCAACATTTTTTTCCATCTCTAGTACTACGCCCCAGCCATAATGTACCATGTCAAGCTCAGTACCATTTCTGATTCTCTTCCTTCCCTCCTATGACTTCCTAGGAAAGGCCTTTGATGCTTTGTATTCCCCAAGGACCCTTGATCCTCCCACTCTTCCTGATTACTAGAGGCATTCTTGACAGTCTCCATCACTAATGCTCTAGCTAGAGATCCAGCTTCTGAGACCTTTTGCAAAGCCGGTACATCAGAGTTCCATCTGTTCATCACCAGAAGACATTAATATTGCCATCCTATATTTAAGCAAGTTATAGCTCTGAGGAGCAAGGTAAGATGACCCCTTTCATATTGCATACTGATCAATAATTGTTATAATTAATGTTCTTTTTGTTCCAAAGGAAAAAATAATATATACAAACTGAAGTCAAAACAGGGTCAATACAAGGATATGAAAAATGCCACAGAACACTCTGCAAGAAATATAACAGGGCCTAGTAAGACAGTCTGTTTGTAGTCGCTTCTCTCCCTGTGTCTTGCTCCCCCTCTTACTCTCTATCTTACTCTCTGTCAGTAGTCATCTCATATCTTTGCTTTTTTCCACTTACTTGCTATATTCATTTCTCCATACCCTGACTTTCTCTGCAACAATTTTAGTCTCTGTACCTTTTACCTTAAGCCTGCCCTTAGCTCCCAATCTGCCCATAGCATTGATTCTGGCCCTAAACCCAGCACTCTAAGTGCTAACATTCAAACTTTACATTTTGGAGGTAAAATCTGATCATCTCAGCCCAACCTTATCCTTGAGGTCAGAACTTGTGATCAATGGGTCAATTGGTGTCACAGAATAGAAGCTGTCCAGCTAGGCCCATCATGTCACCCTGGACTGCTGCTGAGTACTGTCTTAAAGAAGGGAACATGGAGGGAAGACAGGTATAACTACAGCAGCAGATTGGGGTCAACTATCCTGATTCTAGTCCCAGGCTCTTCCCACTCCATCGGCCTTAAGGGCTGTATTTGAGTCATCTTTGGATTCCCATGACAGTTATAAAATAGGTAGAAATTGCAGACACTGATAGAATGTTGGCTGATGTGATGACCTTGAAGTGAATTAGATGAACGTTGCTAGTTCATGGACGTAGCCTAAACTTTCCCATCCACAAATCAGCTTTCAGTTACATGTCATCTAAGACTTTGCTTAAACCAAGCCCATAGACAGGGATAGGAGGGAGAAGAAAGAGAGAAGGAGAGTTTTAAGAAATTTGATCAGGTTCCATGAGGAGCATCCTGAGCTTGGAAGGAAGGAAGAGCACAGAGAAATGGAAATCAATTCTGTCATCTTCCTTATGGTTATTTGTCCCTTCTCGTGCACCTGCCAGAGGAAGTAGAAACTGGACTAAGAGAGTGTGGAGAGTTCAATTAGTTTAAATATAGAGGAGAGACTCTTCCTTTGCCCTTTCTCCGGGACTACATGGATCAAGACAGAACACAGAGATTTAGAGGCTACCTCTATTCCCAGAGCCCCAGAGACTTGAGACCAGTTAGATATTGGGTAAGAATCTTCAGAATTCATCAGCTTTAGATATTCATATACAGTTTCATCCCTTCTTCATCTGCATCTGTAGTATATATTCCTCCCTTAAGCACTCTTTTGCAGTGTTTGCTTATTATAACTCAGGGATTAGAAGAGAACATTTTTAAAGATCCTTCCTTCCCTCCTTCCTTCCTTCATTCCTTCCTGCCTGCCTTCCTGCCTTCCTGCTTCCTGCCTTCCCTCTTCTCTCTTTCTTTCTCGTACCTTGTAGTTCAGGTTTTCTTCCTCCTTGCTTCCCCTTCCTTCACATCCTAGGGAATTCCCAAGGAAATTCAGCTAGTTTGCCAGTCTGGTCTGCACTGTAATTTGGGTTGGCAAACACTGCAGAGTTGTAAGCACCATCTATTTTTTTTCTCCTTTGAACCATTTCCTCTTCTATTTACTTATCACCTCTAATGTTTACAATTCAGTAAGAGGTCATATAAATTTATTAAACCTCTCTTTTTTCTTTTCCTTTAAAAATGATGTTATTTAAAGTTTTTCTTTCAATTTCCTCTGATTTTTAGAATGGTTCCTCAGGGCTCTCATTATTTGGGTCTCCCACTGACTTAATCTTCTCTAGAGCAGAGTGCTTGGAATTTCTTTAGCTTAAGCTGGCACATTAATCACTTGCTTAGCCCTGAAGAGTTTAGGGTGGAGCCTCTTTCAATGGAACTACTGCCTGAGTTGCTGCCCCTGGCAGCAAAGAAACCGCATCTGGTCCCATCTATTGAAAGCAATCTGCACCCTGCCAGCAGCTCAGCTTTATGGTCACAGAAGAGCAAGCCCTGAGGGAGCTTGGGGATATCAGCAGCAAGAGGAGCAGCAGCAGTGTGGACTCCATCCAAGGTGGAGCCATTTCTTCAATAGCTTTTAATTCCAGGCAGTGGCAAAGAAGAGCCCATACTAGTTCCCCAGGGCTTTGGCCTTTTTTGGCCAGCTCTATCATGCATCTCCTGTGAATTAGCTGAGAAGCCTACAGAGTGATTGTTTCCCACATGCCTTGGGTTTTTTTTTTTTGTTGTTGTTGTTGTTGTTGTTGTTTGTTTTTGTTTTGTTTTTTAATGAAGTTTTAAATGCCTACTCCATTGTTTTCTGACTTCCTATCCATTCTTGCTTCTTTCTTGGATATGGATATGAACTTAGGCCCTCACTCATACAAACTTTTTTTCTCTCTTAATAATAGCAGAACAGAGACTTTTCCATTCTTTAGAGAAGAGCTTACTTCAGTTAAAATCTTCCTACTGTAGGAGAAATTTCTTCTGGATGTTCCAGACAACTTCAAGTGTGTCTTTTTTGTAAGCTCTGCTAATTTCGACTTTGAAAAAGAGGTTCCAAAAAAAAAGAAAGAAAGAAAGAAAGAAAGAAAGAAAGAAAGAAAGAAAGAAAAGAAAAAAAGAAAAAGAGGTTCCTGGGCAGCCCCGGTGGCGCAGTGGTTTAGCACCACCTGCAGCCCAGGATGGTCTCTTGGAGACCTGGGTTTAAGTCCCATGTCAGGCTCCCTGCATGGAGCCTGCTTCTGTCTCTGCCTCTCTCTCTCTCTCTCTCTCTCTGAATAAATAAGTAAAATCTTTAAAAAAAAGAAAAAGAGGTTCCCTATTATATAATTGTCATGAATTTATATATTACAGCATATATATTGCATACATTATACGTTCTACTAGGAATTATCAAATGCATCAGTATAGACTCATCTGTAGTGACTTAGTGGATTTTTATGGATATACATTACCTGTTCAGCCATACATAGCTCCATTACACAGTATCTACTCAATAAAGTAGGTACCACTTTTATGCTGAATCTGAGTATGACTTCACCATTCAAACCCCTGATCTGACTGACTGCTCTCAATCTACTTTTCTTTAATCATGACTGTATTCATGATTAGTCTCCTCACTTAATCTCTCCCTTCATTTCTGACTTTGCCCCTCATTCTTGCTGTTCTGCATTGATTCCCATTGATGCCTGGGTCTACTCATTATGGCTTTTGCATTTGCCTTTTTTTTTTTTTTTAAGATTTTACTTATTTATTCATGAGAGACCCAGAGAGAGAGAGAGAGAGAGAGAGAGAGAGGCAGAGACCTAGGCAGAGGGAGAAGCAGGCTTCCTGTGGGGAGCCCGATGCAAGACTCAATCCCAAGACCCGGGATCACAACCTGAGCCAAAGGCAGATGCTCAACCACTGAGCCACGTGGGTGCCCCTGGAATTTGAAGTTAAAAAAAGTTTATAATAGTAATAAAAATTAAATACTTAGATATAAATCTGACAAAAAAAAATGTGACCAGAATAGACAAATCTTTGGTTAGGCTGATAGAATAAAAAGGGAGTTACAATTTACAGGAGCAGGGACTCATCATGAGCAGAAACTACCTCAAGACCCAGTGCCAGGATAAGAAAACCTGAAATGAATTATTGGAAGCTCATTGTGCACAGGTCCCTCTACTTGCCTTAATATAACTTTTCCTTAATGAAACTGGTGCACCATTCTTTCCTCTCATATTTATCTTCCTGTTGGTATTTTGGATCTTTTACAAAGCTAGCTACACTTCTGAGAGGGACCCGTAGATATTACTAGTGATGCTTAATATTGTCAGCTCTATAGATGCAGATGTTGTATACCGATGAATGAATATTGAGCCTGGACCCTGAAGAAGAGGAAAGCTGCTAACATAAAGACCTATGTTTTAGATGTCACATTACAAAATACCAGTACAGTTGATGGCTGTTCCTTTTTAGATCTTTTCCTAGTTGCATCATAGTTTTTTTCAAAACTATAATAATCTTGGTAGAGAATAATCTAATAGTTTTTATTCAACAAAAATTCCCCTAAATCTAAACTAGAACTCCTTTTGCCAGAACTTCCCACTCTCAAGGAATAGGCTATTCCTATGCCAATAATCCTCATGTCTACACTTTTGTTCCTTTCCTTTCTGGACTGCAAGTTCCTCTCTATTAGGGTTTACCACATTTCATTGATTTCTAGCACCAATGTAATGCTTATATAGCAAATGAAGATGAAGTAAGTTAACTCTTTTCCAGCTCATTATGTTCCTCTGAATGTCCTGCTATCATTCAAAATGCACTTTTAATTACTCAAAAAATGTTTACTGAGCAAATACAAAGCACTAGGCATTTTTCTTAGCACCTCTAATAAATAACGTAGACATAATCCTCATCCTCACTGAGCTTACATTTTAATGAAAACTTCAATGAAATGTATTATTATTCCTCCAAATTCAAATCAGTTATCCAAAGTCCTGTATTCCATATATCTGTTAATATTCTAATCCTTCAGCATTATGGTATTGTACTTAGTATATATTTTTTATTTATTCATATTTGTGATTGTTTTACTTAACCCTACACAGTTTCATATATGATCATGCATTTATTCTTGTCAAGCATTCCTATATATTTCTTGGATTGGTCTCTTACTTTCTATCCCAAGGTACTTCTGATTGCCTCCTTTCCTCTCTCCCAGATGTCTTACAGTTATTCTTTTCCTTGTCCATCCTTATTTCTGTCCAGTCTACACAATACTACCACTCTATCTTAAGCAAAGCTTTTCTGGTTCTAAATAGCAAAATCTTATTCTAAATAAGATAGATAGGAGGCGAAAAGGATGTAATATAAGGGTGCAAGGGTATAACAAAATAACCAAAGACTACTTCCCTTCTCTTTCGTTTTCTGCCCCCTCCCTTCCCCAACCTCTCTCTCCCCACTCTGGCTTCTCTCCCAGGAGTGGGAGTGGCACAGGCATGTGGCTCAAAAGAGCAACTCTATGCACTTGACTTCCAATGGTCTCAATTGCACAACAGAGACTAATAAAAATATTCACAACTCTCATTTCCAAATTCCTTGGAAGGGTGATGGGATCTGACAACCAACCTATCTATTCCTGCCCTTTTCAGATAAGGTATTTATTTCTAATGTTTTGCAAAATATGTGGAGAATGGAGTGGTGAAGGAGTGCTCAAGGTTTTATTGTATAAATAGATTTCTGGGGCCCAGAAATGATGGATGAGTGGGGCTAGTCTTCTCAGAGCAGAGATCCTGGACTGGGCAGATACTCCATCTAGTGTCAACTACATCTCTTCAGAGTAAAGCTTTGGGACTCACATTCATAATTAAGCAGAGTGAATATACTTTTTACCTTCATACTCCACATTCTCTTCTAATTGATACTGTCAGCCTTGTGCAACTATTTTTCCCTAATTTAAAGCCTGCTAGGTGGAGTTTACTCACTTACTTATAATTTTACTGTTACACGATAAGTTCTGTTAACCTTTTTTTTTTCCCATCATAGCCACTACAAACAAACAAACAAAACCCACACTGACTACAAAATTCACTGTTCAGAGTAATCTCCACTCTGAAACATTCCCAAATTCCTTTCCCCAGCTTACTGTAATTTGGTTTTGTTTTAAGTATTTGTTTTTCAACAAATTATAGGGTATTGGAAATTACTAACAATTAATGCTTAATTATAATTACCTATAAATCAAGTTATTTTGTGAATGTATTATTTTGTAAATCTACTCGTTAACTCCTTTAAGGTGGTTACTCAGAGAATGTAGCACAGTACAGGCCTGTATGGTGGTAAGGAAGATTTTAAAAATATTGAATACATACTGTGCCAAGGGATAGAGTACAAACTAAATGAAGAAAATAAGCTCCAGAAAGCTTTCTCAGAATATTCTATTAGGTCTTACCAGGATTTGAACTCCTAGCGTTATTTTTTTTTCTCTTAGCGTTTTAATTCAAAGTCCAGTGATATCTATCAGCCTTATGGAGTAGAAATTTTACTTTAAGGAAACAAACTCTTTTCTAGAATTTTAATCAATGATCCATAAATTGAGTCAGCCAGTGTGGTATTACAATGCCTCCTTTATCCATTTATTATTGCTCTACTGTACCTTGCTTGGTATACCTGTGTTAGTCATTAATCTGAGTTCTATGTACAAGAACCTAATAAGATAGCCAGGCTTTAACAACATTCTAAATTTCAGATTCTACTTGTTTAGACTGCCAGGGCAATTAATCTAAATAAATGTCTTTATTACATACTGCCCCAAGACTCAAGCCTGTCTTTGTGAATCCTACAACTCCAATGAAAGATCAGTTGTGAGACTTTCCCTCAATCAGCCTCATATTCATTACCCGAAGGGGGAGAACATATATGCTGTGATTTGGGACAGCCCACAGGGCAGGACCTAGTTTAAAAAAAATAATGAAGAATTCTAATGGGAACTTAGTCATTCTTTATTCTGAAAAGTTTGAGGAAAAAAAAAAAACCCAACAACCACCAGAAGAAAGCTCTTTAAAGATCCTTCTTTTGCATCCTATTTGGATAATTATAGATACAAAATGGCATGTTTGATAAAAACTATATAAGACTATTTTTTAAGATTTTATTTGAGAGAGAGAGAGAGAGAAGGAGCAGAGGGAGGAGCAGAGGGAGAGGAAGAAGCAGATTCCCTGTTAGGTATGTAGCCTGAGCTGGCTCAATTCTGGGACTCTGGGATCATGACCTGAGCTGAAGGCAGATGCTTAAACAGTCGACTAAGCCACCCAGGTACCCCTATATGAGACTCTTTAATCCACAAGCATTGGTAATTATTATACAACTTGTATAAGTTAAAATCTATAGCATATTTAAAGGAAAATAAAAAGCAAAAGGAAATAGAAGAAGCCAGTTCCTCATTCCTCCAGAAATAAAGGGTATAAATAGAATAGTGACACACACAGTTATAACTAAGTATATTTTAATTTTTGTTGTAATATTGCATTGACTACTCTCACTTGAGGTAATGTTGCTTCTTTCAACCTCACCACAATGAGAAACCCTGGACATATCCCTAACCAAGCACATCCTAATTTAGGGCATGCAGAAAGCATTGGCTCTATTAGAATTCTTGTTTGGAATTGTTTGGTAAAGGAGTCAGGAGTATTAGTCAATGGTCTGCTCTTTTATGGTCTGATAGGCAGAATGAATCCACACAGAGCTAGGTCTTATTTGATGCTTGTGAATTAAGTTCTTTTTACCATAAATATTGGCTATTCAATCCAGAATGGTACACACCTATTTCTGGAAAGTAAAACAGCTGGATTCAGAGTCTTACTGCAAACAATTGAATTTAACTCTCCAGAATGGGAAGAGTTGGATACAGCACAGAACTTTACTACCTGCTTGTATTGAGCTTGCTTCTTGGGCCTTTATAGGACCTCATTTGATCCTCATAAGAAGACCACAGGATAGCTACAATCGTGCTCACTTTAGAAATGAGAATATGGATTGTGAAAGGTTAAAGTATCCAATGCCATGAAGTCAGAATGTCAGGGAGAAGATGTTTTTGAATTCAGGTCTCCCTGGTTCAAATCAGTAGGTGATGGTGTCCAGATCACATACGAGAACACACACTCTACTGAACCATATTCAGAATGACAGTGAAAGAGAATGAAGACCAAGGATAAGAAACAATCCTTCAAATATTAGGAACTTATCTGAAACTGACTAATCCTTTTTTTTAATTTTTTTTTAATTTTTATTTATTTATGATAGTCACACAGAATGAGAGAGAGAGAGAGAGGCAGAGACACAGGCAGAGGGAGAAACAGGCTCCATGCACCGGGAGCCCGACATGGGATTCGATCTCGAGTCTCCAGGATCGCGCCCTGGGCCAAAGGCAGGCGCCAAACCGCTGTGCCACCTAGGGATCCCTGAAACTGACTAATCCTTAAATATCTTCTCATTTCTTTTCCTTTTATTCGAACAAAACTCTTAAAAGAAGGCACTTAGCTAATTGCTTCAATTATATCAAAGGCACAAATTTTTGTATTTCTTTCTAAAGTAAAGCTGTAAGTTCATATGTTCTTATTAGAATCACCTGATTCCTTAATTATTGTAGTGCCTTCCCTTTGAGCCATGGGGATTTAGACTACAGTTTAAAGTATTTTCTGTGCTACATTGTGTTTCCCAACAATTCCCTTGTGATAAACACAGATATGTGCTACCCTGATCTCCCTTCAAGAAAAGGGAGCTGCAGGGAGTGAACTCAGCCCTCAGTATGGGAAGGGCAGGAAGTTGTAAGGTAAAACTTTGAGAAGTTAGTTATGGCTCTCCCGTCACTTCAAGGGAGCACTCTCCCCATCTAATCAGACATCAGGAAAGAGAAAAATTGTTCTAATGAAAAAAACAGAAGTTGTCAACTAGGAGATTTTGAGTTTCAAACCTCAATATAATTTTGAGAATTATGTAAAGCATTTGGGACATGGATGAGCCTGGGTCTGGGCCTAGGCAGTAGGTAGAAGAATATCCTCCAGAAAGTTTTTCTTCTTATGGTTTTTGGCTTCAAAGCCTGGATGGAACCCTTGTGCAGAATGGTACCCCATGAGGAGAGACATCAGATACATTATGAATCTTTTCAAGGTCCTAAGTACTCTCTGTGTCTTGTGGATGGAGAATAGCAGACTTTTCTCATACCCCTAGAGAGATAAGGAAGCTTGCTAGGGGAAGAAATTGAAAGTCCTAAAGGATCCTATGTTCCATACAAGAGGTCCAGCTATAGATGCCAGTGTAGAACCTTGTAAGCTACAGACCAGATGCAGTTGTGGCAGTTCAGGCATCATCATGGGGGGAATTTTGGCCATATTTACATATGTCAGTGGAAATAGAAGCAGATTGAAGACCAGATGTCAATTCCAGAAACCAAAGATTAGGTAGTCTCTCTGATACCACAATTTAACATAAGCCCTCTTGGAACTGACAGAGCGTATCAAGGAGGAACAGAAAAATAAAGAAATCTTAAACTAGGTAGTTTAAATCTGATTCATTGGATAAACCATCACACTGAACTATATATATATATATATATATATATATATATATATATATATATATATATATCAAGTAGTGACAAGACTATATTCTTATCATACAAAATGGGGACTCAATTGAGAAATAAATTTTTTAAATTTTTCTATATTTATGAAACAAATATTTTATAATAATATAAATATATAAAGCATATTAACATATATTTTTACACTTTAGATTTGAAGCTTATGTACCCACTGCATTTGATTTTCTAATGTCTTCCTTTTTTTTTGTTTTATTTATTTATTTTTTAAAAGACTTTTATTTATTTATTCATGAGAGACAGAGGGAGAGAGGCAGAGACACAGGCAGAGGGAGAAGCAGGTTCCACGCAGGGAGCCCGATGTGGGACTTGATCCCCCGGATCTCCAGGATCCGGTGCTGGGCTAAAGGCTGTGCTAAACTGTTGAGCCACACAGGCTGCCCTGTTTTGTTTTATTTTAAGAGAAATAAAAATAAATCTGAGAAAGCGAAAGATTTGTGCTCAAGAAGAGGTGGGAAGGAGTTATAAAAGAACACCAAAGAGGAGGAGATGAAATAAATGTGGGAGACAAAAGCATTTGTTTCTCCCAAAGATACTTGCTTTAAAGGGAAGATACAGATGAATTCTTTTTTACTTGGTCAGAAGGCAGTTTCCCAGCTGAAATGTATGACATCCTGGTGTTGAATGACAACTTGCATTCATTACTCTTACCTGTCCCTCAAGTTTCTTGGTGTTCTCTCAAGGTATTACACATTTGTTATTCTGGAGTACTTCATCATGTGTAAATTATATGTTCTGATGGGTTGAGTCCAAGATTAGCTGAGGAGATATTAAGGAAAAAGTGGGAAAGGAGAAGGGAGAGAAGGAAGAAATGAAAGAGGAAGGAAGGGAATTAAGATCTAGGGAAAAAAAGGGAGAAAGGAGAGAAAGTGGCAACTTCCTAGGGCTGCTAATTTGGGAAGGTTATTTCTGAGAAAATCAGGAAATTGACCAAAAGGCCTGTCTGAATACTTTTTTTCCCCTTGCCAAATCCTTTCTGTTCATCCCCTTCCCTAATAGTGAGGGGTTCCACAGTGTCAGTTCAAAAGTGTCGCTGAGACATAGTTTGGTAAAAATCAATACACTGCAGTCAATCATATTTCAAGTCACTGAATAGCACATGTTCTTCCTGTAATAAAATAAGTTTATCTTCTTCTGAATGAGATGAGGCTGAAGGCTTGGGAGGAGACAAGAAGCACTAATGCACTGCAGCATTTAAACAAATCAATACGCCACTCTACCTTGAAAGCCACCAAACAAACAATTGATACCCAGCAGGCCCAGCACTTAAGGCAGCTCCAGGCAGCTACGAGGCCAGCTATTTATTTCCATTCCTTGATACCTTTGGAACATCATTAGCAACAGGGAAGCATTAAGACGACAAGTGGGTTGGATTCACATCTGTCTAGGTAACTGTGAGAGCTAATCTGTTTGGAACACTGGAGAGCTGCTTAGAATTTCACTTCTGCTGATAGCTCTACCCTGGCCAGATTGACTGTAAACATTACTGCCAAAGGGGTTTCTTCAGCTTTGTCTGTCTCCATGGGAAAACTTTTATTTTTTATTTTTCCCTAAAGAGAACTAGCAGAGACTTACTTTGCATTCCAAATTGAGCCTTTGCTTTTCCAAGTCATTTATTCTTTTTCTCTTGAAAAATGGGTTGCCACTAAAACAAACCTTACAAGACAGAGCACAAAGTGACGAAGTAGTATCTTAATACCCTCTCACAAACACACTTAAATGTATTTTTCATTTTACTTCTTTTTTCTTTTTTTGCTTCCTGAAATGATAAATGTTTTGGGTAAATAATCAACCAAAGTCTCTTATTTTCTTTCTTGCTTTGAAAGTGTGTTGTCAAGCTTGATAAATTTTTTAGCAGCTGTCAGAGTAAATTTATTACCAAAGATGTTTACATTCTTATGTAATACAGAAGGGAAAGTCTTGGTGATGGGTTTTATTTCATTCTTTGAAGACCAAATGTTTGGCATGATTAGGATGCAGAAATAGAGTTGACAATATGAAATCCCCAACTGTCATCTATTTTGCAGTAATGAATAAAAGCAGATTGTCCTAAATTGCATCACTTGCAACTTCCCTTCTTTCACATAACCAAGAACTGTAGACAGAGAGGAATAGCTTATCTGGAGTTATAGATACATGTTTTTAAAGATTAAACATGCAGTGGATTTATTTTAGGAAAAAAATAAGAACAGTTTGGCTGCTGCCATAGTATATAATGTTAAAAATATATACAGAAACAAAAAAAAATGAGCAGAGTTACTAAAGTTCAATGAACAAAAGATTGAGGAATAGAATAGAGGAAAAGAAAGAATAGAATAGAGGAAAGAAAAAATTGTCATTATTTACAAAGAGAATACTAAAAGCTGTCCCCTTTGGCCTCTGGGGATACTCTGTTATTATTGAGGGTGACAATGTAGGACATACTAAAAATTTGGATGATGGATTGCTCAGTAAAATGTCTTATGACTCAAACAGTTTGGGACTAAAACAATTTTGGGCATGTAAAAATAAATATAATGTAGGACATATATACATATGGTCACAGATTTATAGATAGCCAATAAGTTCTGTGTGCAGCTGCCACAAAGCTTTACTACACATTAATATATAAATTACCTAAGGAAATATCCAGTCTGAATGTGTTCCTAAAGATATGCATTTATTAAATGCGAACCTGGGTAGCACCACCCAAGGTATATCTGGAATATCCCCAAACATTTATGCAATCAGAGAAAAAGGATTCATAGACCATAAAGTATTGGGAAAAAATTCATCAGAGGGAACATAACCTTAAGTTAATGGACTGATGATATAATAAAAAAGCTATGTCAAATGACCTTTGTGAAATTTCTGTTGATCAATAGAGCATATTAGTTTACACCAGAAATAAGCAAACTATGATCTATGGACCAAATCCAGCCTACCACAGGTTTTGGTAAAGTTTTATTAGAGCCCATTCATGTCTATCCTTATATATTTTGTTTATGGCTGCTTTAAAAACAGAGCTGAATAGTTTCTACAAAGATGGTATGGCCCACAAAGCAGAAAATATTTATAACATAGTCACTTACAGAAAAAAAATTTGCCAATCCTTGGACTTGGAAGCCAATCTGAATAGATTCAGATCTTAGTTTAGATAGGTGACCTAAACCATGTTATTTAGTTTGTGCTTCAGTTTACTCATGTTTGGAATGAGGATAACAATGGTATCAACCAGATAGATATTACAAGCATTAAATGAATTAACATACATAAAGCATTAGAACAACTGCCTGCACATAGTAAGATGGAAATGATTTGATCAAGAGTTGGCATGCTAGTAGAGCAGTCACTCCTGCTGCTTGAAAGAATTCAGAGTATGATTGTTTTACTAAATTTCAAGTTTGGAAGATTATATGGCCCTGTCAAGGACAATTGAGTAAGAAAAATCCTTAGGGGTAAAATTAATTACCCAGTGCATCTGTCAGAGTCCAGAAAGGAAAACAGGAACTACACTGGGTATTGATTTAATACAAGAGATTGGGAAATTGAAAAAGTGAAAAGGAAACATAATTATAATATAAATAGTAACTGCAAGAGGCAATTATACCTTCCCCAAGTATCCACCTTACCCATGTTGGGGAAAATAAAGAGAAGAGATTGGGATCATCAGAATCTAGAAGCTTGGAGACAAGGCAATGCAAAGTTGAGAATTAGAGTCGCCTTTTCAAGCTGAAATTGGGGCCTCCAAGCCACCATCCAGCTGATACTGAAATCCCCAGGGGCCATAGTGAGGCTCCTTCTGGTCATGCCATTAAATAAGCTAGAGATTAGAACCCTTTAAAGATTATTTTTAAATGGGGTTCACCAAATGTAAGTTGTTGGTTATTATTTAACAATTCCAAAATCATGAATGAAATAAAGAATAAAAGGTTTATTTCTAAAAAGGCCCAAATTTGAATTTGACTTAGAGATCCGTATTAGATGTTCTTGGCTGAAACTGAGCATAGGAAAACCTAATTTTAGAGAGGGTGCCAGTTTTGGAAAATGTGTTATGGAAACAGAGTGGGAAGTGGGAGTTGGAAGAAAGACGTGAGATGAAGGATGGGAGGCAGTGTTTGGGCAAACGAGGACTGTAGTTTTTGTTTTGTTTTGTATTTTCTCCAAAGAAGTTATAGAAACTTAAAAAAAAAAGTTTAAGATGGAGGCAGGCTTAGAAATTGGTAGAATGGAGCTTTTTTGTGAAAGGTTTCTTTCTGCCAGGAAGAGGGAAAAAAAAAAAAAAAGAAAAAGAGGAAGCCACCAACTTGAAGCCTTACACAGGGAGGCAATAAACACAGTTCTCTCCCTTCTTACAACCGTCTTTCCCATACCAGCCAGGACATTCCCATGTCCCATCAACCTGACGCAATGCTCCTTAAACTGTCCATTGAATTTTGCATATCATATGAAACTTTTCAGATCTGCTTCTCTATTTTCTGTGTCAGCTTCATTCTTATCACTGCCTTCTTGCAGTTTGCGTTATAGTAACACTCACCTTCTCCTACTTCCCCCATACACACCATGCTATTTCTGGGCTCATGCACTACCTTCTTTCTGGAATGACATCTTCCTTTTTCTTTGGGTAACTTAACTTCATATTGGAAGCCTCTGTTTTGGTTTTCTCTGAAGAACTTCTCTCAACTCTCCCACTGAGATTGGTATCCCTCTACATTCCTATTTCCTTATATGTGTACTTCAATCTTGTCATAACAGCCTGTTATTATAATTATTTTTGAAGGATGTCACCTTCATTAGAAATAGTTCATCAAGAGTAAAATTCATGTTTTATTTACATTTATATTGCAAGCTTGATAGCATGATATCTGACGCATAGTGAGTATTTATCATATACTTGGTGGATGAGCAAAGAGACGGTAGTCTTTTACTATTCTCAATCAATTTCTGAAATGGGTGGGAGTTTACATGATGGTCCCAAGAAGATGCTGAAAAACAAACAAACAAAAAAGATTCACCACTCACTACAGCCCAAAAGAGGCCATGAAGAAGAGCGAGATAAAGGATAATTAGTTGGGAAGCACATTTCTGCCGGAAGTTTCTGCTATAGTGTCAGTAATTATTAAGGGAAGAAAAGTCTTAGGAGTTAATCCATACATTTATGCAACATTTAGGCTGTTGATGATAATGGTTTTCTGATTAACTCCTTTCTCTCTTTTTTTTTTTCTTTTGGGAATACCTGGGCTACAGCTCCTTAAACAACCTTGAACATTACCAGTTTGCTTTAGTTCACTTAGAGTGCCAGAAATTGTATGTTTTACAGCACTATAATCTTGGAGCAAACAATCCCTTAGTTGACCAGAGAAAGTACAACTATTTTCCTATACTGTAGCTCCTCCCACACCAGGCAACAGAGAATATTTCACCAATAGTTTTATGGAAATTACTTTAAAAAAAAATATGACCAAACAGAAGTCTCTCTGCTGAAGGTGGCCAAGGGGAAGGATGGAATGTGGGAAGTCAATTTTAGTATTACCTACCTGTGCAGGAACTGTGATTGACACATTTTCACATATTGAATATAATTCTTGTGACTTTTTATAGATATATTACCATGTCTATTGTAAAGATGGTGAAGGGGCAACTGGTTGGTTCAGTGAATAGAGCATGTGACTCTTGATCTTGGGGCTATGAGTTCCAGCCACATGTTGGGGGTGAAGATTACTTTACAAAAGTAGTCTTGGGGCACTTGGGTGGCTCTGTCATCTGAGCATATGCCTTCATCTCAGGTCATGATCCTAGTGTCCTGGCATCTAAGTCTGTGTTGATCTCCCTGGTCAGTGGGGAGCCCACTTTTCCTCCTTCCCCTCCCCGCCCCGATTTATGCTCTTGCTTGCTCACATTCTCTCTCAAAGAAAGGAAGGAAGGAAGGAAGGAAGGAAGGAAGGAAGGAAGGAAGAAAGAAAGAAAGAAAGAAAGAAAGAAAGAAAGAAAGTCTTTAAATAAATAAGTAAAACCTTAAAAGAATAAAATGGAGAAGCTGAGGCTAACAGAGTTGAAGTAATTTGATCTAGTGTATTCATGCATAATTAACCATCATAAAAGTCAGTGGCTTAAGACAGTAACCATTTTCCCCCCTCATGGTTATGTGGATCCTTACTTTGACCTTGGTTCTTTACTTCAGCTCCCCGTGGTCAATCATGTAGCTGCAGGCCAATCATCTGATAGCTCAAATGGGGCGAGGTGATCTGAGATGACCTCATTCACATGTCTACTAGTTGGTGATGACTGTAGCCATGTATTTCCCATAAGCTGGCTTAGTTTTGTCATATGACAGCTGAGTTCAAAAAGCAGCAAGAGAGAAGGCAAGCCCTGATGCACAAACTCTTTTTAGGGATCTCCTTATGTGAAGTTTGCTAATGCCCAATTGGTCAAAGCAAGTCCCATGGCCAAGCCCAGAGTCAATCTGGAAAGGGACTATGCAAGAACAAGGATACAGGGAAGTCATGACTCATTGAGAATCATTACTATAAAAATCTCACACACTTAATAAGAGATACAAACCCATGTTGGTCTGACTCTGAAAGATTTCCTCTGTATTGATGTCTGAACATCAATATGCTGTTAAGAAGCATAAGAAGTATCAATGTGCTGTGAAGGACCTTTAAAAGTAATGATAAGTTAAAGTACATAAAATGCTTGTATGAGTACCTGGTAGCAGGAAGTCCTTAATAAATACAAGTTCTTATCAGCTATTATTATTAGCCATTATTCAGAGTGGTTTACAATTAGTAGGTATTTGATAAATACCTATTAAATTACTTTGAAGTTTTTTAAAAAATGTAATGGAAACCTCATGATTTTCTTTTCCCCTTAGTAATTTATTAAACACTTATTTTGTTAAAGTACATCTTCTATATTGGTGGTAGAGTTAACAGAAGGAACTCTAAAAATAACAGGTTATATGAAGATACATTATTAATTGAGATAGTCCAGGTACTTGGTTTCATAGAAGTTTGTCTCTTTTTTTTTTAGAAGTTTGTTTCTGATTACACAAAGTATAATAGATTATGATATCCCTCCTCCATCTTGTGTCTTTAATATTTATAGTTCATGGTATTTAATATCATTGCTTCAGAGAGAAGAAGGGGCTGGAAGATCACAAGGATTGATTGAAAAGACCAAGTTTAGAAAAAGATTATATTGCTTTCACCAACCAGAGTCTAGTCATATAGCCCAAGTGAACCACAATGTGAAGGATCCCACGAATATTTATTGAGCTCTAATAGTTTTTGTGACACTATATTGGAGATGATGAAATTCAGCCCAAATCTATGCTTCTAAAATTTCAAAATCTAACCTAAAATCTGTAAAGTATTTGCTTCTTCTGTTCACAGCAGAAGAAACAAGCATTGATAGAGGCAGTAAGATACTCTGACTTTTGGAGAAAGAATTGAATTGGTAAACCATATTTTTCAACTTGACTATTTGCAATTTTTATGTTGGAAAAGGAGAACAAAAATAATCTCTTATTGGTTGTACCTCAAATATGTATCATTTTACAGACAAATACGGAATTTTTGATCAAATTTCCTGATTCTGCTGCTGATGTACACTTTGACTTGGGTAATATCTGAGTGGTGGGGAGGGAAAGTATTTGTCCACTTGGGCCAGTAGCCTCTGGTCATACAGTTGTGAGAAATACATCAACCCCAATGCTAAGATTGTGTCAGTGAACCCACTTTGAGATGCATAATCCAACATGTGTTAATGGGAAGTTTTTTATAAAAAATGAAATTTGGAGCCAGCCAAATCTAGTGTTAATTCTCCTTATTACACCAAGTAATATAGCAAAATCTAGAGGAAGTTGTCTTCTCTGGGCTTCAGTTTTATCATTAAAATATAGTGGCTCATATGAACTAAATGAAAATTAAGCAATAATTAGGGATATAAGCTTGCTTATATCAGTAAAACCTTTTATCAGTAAAACCTTCTGTGTGGTTGTTGTGAAAAATAGAGAAATTGCACAAAACAGTCTGGACGGCGTTGGACATCAAAGGAACATGGTGCTATTGCCGCATCTGCTGAGAAGCTTGGCCTTACTACATTGAACTCAGCATCCCATAAACACTGTTTCAGTCTAACAATTCTGTTGACAAAGCAGCTCACTGTAAAATATCCCAGCATCATTTAAAACTCAAGACTAGGGATAAAACTTTACAGTTGAAAGTAAAAAAAATGCAGTTCTGTAGCTCTGAGTTTGATCTCTGTGCACGTTTTAGATGATTTTGGGCATTTTAATGTTTATTACCTATAACAAGAACAATAGGTTCAATTCACCAGAAAAACAAAACAAAACAACAAAACACTAATATTAAATCCCTGCTTACTGTACTTCTGAGTTACTGTTCCCCTTTTCAATTTCCCCCACTCTCTGTGGTTTTATTCTTTATTTTGTTTCATTATTCTCATAGTCTAGAACAAAATTACAAATTCATTGGTGTATAATTTGCTTAAAATAAATGGCATGCATTTAGACTATGAAATTTGATGAGTTTTGACAACTCATGAAGCCACCACCACAATCAAGATACTAGACATTCCTGGGGCACCTGGGTGGCTCAGTAGGTTTAATGTCTGCCTTCAGCTCAGGTCATGAACTCAGGGTCTTGGGATTGAGCCTCATATTGAATTCCCCACTCATCAGGGAGTCTGCTTGAGGATTCTCCCTCTCCCTCTGCCCCTCCCGCCACTCATGTTTTTTTTCTCTCTCTCTCTTTCAAATAAAAAAAAAAAATGTTTTTTTAGGGATCCCTGGGTGGCGCAGCAGTTTGGCACCTGCCTTTGGCCCAGGTCGCGATCCTGGAGATCCAGGATCAAATCCCACATCGGGCTCCTGGTGCATGGAGCCTGCTTCTCCCTCTGCCTGTGTCTCTGCCTCTCTCTCTGTGTGTGATGATCATAAATAAAAAAAAATAAAAAAATAAAAAAATGTTTTTTAGAAAGATAATAAACATTCCCATCACCCACAGATAGTTCTTCTTGTTCCCTTGCTGTTCATCCTTACCTTACTTCCATCCTGAGACAGAAACTAATCTGTATTCAATCATTATAAATTGGTTTATGCCTTTCAGAAAATCATATAAGTGTAAACAAACAACATGCACTCTTTTGTGTCTGGCTTCTTTCACTCCACATAATAGTTTTGATATTCATTCATGTCGTAACATGTTTTTATTTACTTTATGTTATTGTTGAGTAGTGTGTATACCATATTTTCTGGATCCATTTACCTACGGATAGGCATTTGGGTTGTTTGCAGTTTGGGACTATAATAAATAAGGATGTTGTGACATTTTTATAAGGCTTTATCTAAACCTATATTTTCATTTCTTTTGAATAAACACCACTCATATGGAAATTATGTTTTAACTTTTCAAGAAACTGCCAAGCCATTTTTCAAAGTGGTTGTACCAATTTACATTTTAGCATTTGTGTGTTAGAATTTCAGTTGTTTCACAACCTTATCAGCCATTGTATTTTGTTTCTTTATCATTTTGGCCATGTGAATATCTGTGCAGTGGTAGTTCATTGTGGTTTTAATTTGCTTTCCCTCAATGGCTAATAATTTGAACATTTAATATATACTGTGCAGCAAGTATTATCTTGTTAGCAATTATTATAGAGAATAAAATTTAGTTCCATGAGCTTCTTGGAATGTATCAATTTTCTTTTGATTTTTCATAATTATTTTAAACTCAACATGAGGGCAGCCCGGGTGGCTCAGCAGTTTAGCGCTGCCTTTGGCCCAGGGCGTGATCCTGGAGACCCAGATTTGAGTTCCACGTCAGGCTCCCTCCATGGAGCCTGCTCTTCCCTCTGCTTGTGTCTTTGCCTCTCTCTCTCTCTCTCTCTCTCTCTCTCTCTGTCTTTCAAGAATAAATAAATAAAATCTTAAAAAAATAAAATAAAATAAAGTCAACTTGAACAATAGAACTCTAATTTTTCTCCTGTTTAAATACTATTATTTGGATTTTATTTAAATGAGTGATTAAAGTGGTGCAAAAATATAGTGAGTTCCATGATAAAAAATGTACCAGAAAGTGTTGAGTTATGGTATATATAGTGTATATGGTGGTTTTCATATAGTTGAAAGTTGAGACCTATATATTCTTTAGGAGATTTGTAGAAACTATTTCCATACCATACAATTATTTTTCTGTCATTCACAGTAGTCACCCTTTATCCATGGTTTCAGTTACCTGTGGTCAGTGGTCCAGAAGAGGATGATCCTCCTGATGTCACAAAGTCCATAGTAGCCTAAGACTAAATCACAACACCTTTGTCATTCACCTCACTTCATTTCACCACATAGGCATTTTATCATCTCACATCATCAAAGGAAGGGTGAATGCAGTACAATAAGATATTTTGAGAGAGCAAAAAATAGACAATATTCACATAACTTTTAGTATATTGCTATAATGGTCCCATTTTATTATTATTGTTAATCTCTTACTATATCTAATTTATAAATTAAACTTTATCATAAGTACACATGTATAAGAAAAGTACACACGTATAGAATACATAGAGTTTGGTACTATCTGTAGTTCCTGGAATCCACTGAGGTTCTTGGAATGTATCCCCCAGACAAGAGGCGTATTGTATATGTTTTCTACAAATCTTAGAGTCAAAAGGAGAGAAAAGCAGAAAAGCATTTCAACTACCTTGAAATACTAAGTACATTCTTCTATTCAAATCTTCTGGAATTGTGGTGGGGGTAGAGAGAGAGAGAGAGAGGTTTGGTAATTTTGAAAAAATTCAGGGGACAAATACTTTGCTATTCAAAGCATGGTTTCTAGACTAAAACATTTCTATCTCCTGGGAGATATTTGGAATGCAGGATCTCAGCGTCCTCCTCCTAACTCTGCTAACTGGATCGGAATCAGCTTTATAAGATTCTCAGAGGATCTATATCCACGTTAAAGATTGAGCAGCACTGCCCCCAACCCTCTGTTCAGAATGTAAGAAAGTCATCACTTTTAACTGTTGCCTCCTGAGCTTCAGTGATTAGGAAAAAAACACAAACTAGACCTCAATCCTCCTCCATCCCTACACGGCAGGTGATTTGTCTTCTTTTCTATGGATTCAAGAAAGGCCAAGCACAGAAGTTACTGTGAATAGTGCATTTTCAATTCATTTCACCCTGGAGGAGCTAGCTTCCCTCGCCTCAGCCTCACTTTGAAGCTCTGCATTTACACTTTGATGAATTAGCCATGTCACTTAGAGCTTATATCCAGAGTCCTCCCCAGATACCACTTCAAATGCCTGTTAATTTTGTTTTGATCCAGAATCCTAAGTTTTAATGTTTATTCACCACGGCTCTCCTAGGTCAGCCCTCTCCTTGTTCCCACCCACTTGTATGATGTAGCTAGTCACTCTTAAGCTTTTTATTAACTTCTCTTGTTTTTGTCTCTGGCCTCATTACCTCACAGTCCTTTACATTAAACTGCTAAAGCAGGGAATTGATGTCTAGCTCATTCCATACTGCATTACCTCCCTATATTGGTATTTGCTCTCCATCCTCGACACATCTCACCTCTGTTTTGCCCCCTCAGCAATTCTTGCTACCTTGTGGCATGTTCCTTCTTCCAGGTCATTAACATATAAAGTGAGAAAAAAATTGGCCTTGATATTGACCCATGTGGCTATTTCCCATTCTTCTAAATGGTTTTCCACACCCAAATGCTATTTCATAACAAATAATCCAATTCTTCTTCTACTTAAGTATAGTATAAGAGAAGGTTGAACTCTGTTATTTTTAATGAGAAAAGTGTGATTTAGTCAGTCATTTTGAGTTTAATGAAGTACAACCTGTAGGAGATTGTACTTGGTCATTTTACTGGGTGGGCCAGACACCTAGCCAACACAGCGGGAGAAGGGCTAGGACAGGGTAAAAAGCCATGAATTGATTTGACTCCACTACTAGTAATGAAAAGTGTTTGTAAGGTACACAGGAATATTCTAAAATGACTAGGGTAAATCACTCCTGAGGAGGTTGAAAGGATAAATTGGGTTCCTCGTTTCCAAAAAATAATGCTCCTGCTACTATTAACAAATGAATTACGAAGGTCAAACCGGTTAATCACAAAGTTTCATTGGATGTCTTTGCTCTGTAGCAAATGGCATGTATAAGCAATGCCAGAGAAATAGCATGCATGACTCTATCACCAGGGTAAGGGTGCAGAAGTGCCTGAGAAAACTTTTAGACTAAGAGAAGATAAGAGCTAGAATTTAGGGACCAAGATGAAGTCAGCTTTTAAAGCCAGAAGGACATAGGTCTAAAAGAATTCAAATCTTCTTGGCAATTGCCTACTCTGACAATAAACTCTAACATTAAAATCAAATATTCTAGTCATACTTTATTTTCTTTGCATTTATGTTTGTTATCTTCAGGCAGTATATACTTCTATATCCATATAAGAATTATAAAAACTATGTTTTCACACAATTTGTAAATTTTGTGGAATCATGAGAACTGTGGAACTGAGATATATGGGAGAAATAGCAAGCTTGGTTAATTTAGGAGTCTTCATTTGATCTTAATCTTAGAACAATCTTAAGAAGTAGGAGGAAGCAGAGGAGGAAAAGGAAAATTTTTAGCCTTCAAAATGGATTCACTATAGTTAATTTACATAACTGGTATAACTCGCTACCCTGGACAATATTAGGCAAAGTCCATAGCATTTATTCAGTTTAAGCAAAAATATATATTTGGTTCAAGGAAGAAAAATTTTAATAAAGATTTATTTTCTTATGCAGAAGTTCTGGCATAGATAATTAAGAAAAAATGTGGTATATGATCCAGGGTACCCTGAATCTCCCTACTTGCTTTGGTGAGACTGGTTTCATGTTCTCCTAGAGTGCAGGAATCTTTCAATTAGTTTCTGGATTTCTGACAAAGAAAATTTGTCCATGAGTTGTCGCTGAGTCAGTGTGTTTGTTGGAGGAAGGAGGGCTCAGGGCTTTCTGCTCTGCTGTCTTGCTACTGCTATCCTTCTATAAATATTCTACCAACCTGAAGACATACGCATCTGAATTGGAATTTCCTAGTTATTAAATTTCTTCCTACATGGGTGCTTAAGTGTGTACAAGCTTATGGGTAGGTGTTTCATAACAACCTTTGCAGTAATAGACACACACACACCAAAAAAAAAAAAAAAACACAAACTATGACTTATAAGCTTATCTTTTTTGCCCACGGCTTACTTAAAGATATTCCTTTTGGAACTTGGATTATTACCTCAACACCATTTTGAAGACTATTCCCTTCCCCCTCCAAATCTATACCCCATTTAAATCACATTCTTATCAATGTTTTATTCACAGTAGAATATCCAAGCAAAGATTCAGTCTGAGAATGCTATGACTCACAGTACATTGGGAATAAATTACCCATGTAGTTCATGCACATTGTGTGAGTGTTAAACAAGGAAGCAAATTTATGATAAAAAGCGAGCAACTGTGTATGCCTTAATGCTAAGTATATTCGATAGTATAACATGATGTTTGATTTTATTGGCCTGGAGACAATGCATATATTACAGGAGAATCTTCAATCAGAATTTTAATATCACACATTCTACAGATGTCACTTCATAAAGTCAAACATTTATATCTTGAGTCTAGAAGGGCTGGCATTTAGAGCTATACCATCAGAGGGCTGGAGTTACATATGTTTTCCACTTTGTCCTTGTAAGTTTGTAAGCAAAGCTATGTATGAAATATGAATTGATGAAAGTACATGAAGCTTTCATAAAGCTTATTGACAGCCACTTTTAATATGATATTATACTACTTTGTGTTTTAGAAGGTTCATAAACTTTAGCTACTTCTGTACCAATGTGAGCAAATCACTACAACAGAACACACCAATAAACTAATTGTATTTATTTATCTGTTCATCCCCTTACAAGACAAAACCTAAGTAACTTGAGTGTTAATATTTTTCTAATTCTAAAAGTGATATACGCACCTTATAAAATTTTCAAGCGGTAAAGAAATATATGATATAACATTTTAGCTTTGCATCCCTCTTCTACTTTTAAAAAAGAAATTCTAGTCTTTGTGAAATTCTGATTTGGAGTTTGTAATTTCAAAGATGACAAATTTGGAGGATATACAATGCCAGTAACCTTCCTCAGAAGCAATAGAAGTGGTTGGGTGCTACAGCTAACACTGGGACTTGAAGCCGACTATGCTTCCTGCCACTGCTCCTGCGGGGAGGAAGAAAGAGCATTTAATTCTCTTCCACTAGAACAGTTACCTGGACCAGGACAGTTACCTGGTGGTAGATATGTATTCCTGAAACAACTAAATATTTTGCTGATTTCTAATTTTTTGATCATTTGTATTCCTGGGCTGTCTGCTAGCAATGGAAGATTTCTCATGGATAATTATCAAGTGTCCATAACATAATACTTTGAACAAATTAAAGTGCTGTTACTACGGTGTTGATGAACTCGTCCTATATCCAACATATATCTCCATGAATTTCACACCCATTCATAAGAAGCCATTATAATTTGACAGGATGAGGTGGAGAAATGTGGCCAAGCATTCCCCAGAGTGAGGTCAGTAATAAATATCATAATGAGTACAAGTCATTTAGTACAGTCTCTAGAATATAGATTGGGCCCAATAAGTATTAGTTTCTGCTCCCTTCTCTTGTTTTCTTTCTTAAACACTTTAAGATCTAGTTCTCAATATAAAATATTTATTCTGCTCATTGAAAGAAGTGGTTAAGGCAGTTTATAAAGGTGAGAATTATGCCTCCTGAATTTTCACCTAGTTGCCTGTGGCAGTAGTTTCCAGCTATGGCTTACACTGTCTGTACATTGGTGTCCTTAGGCCAAAAAGAGGGTCAGCACAGATGAAAGCCTCCCTATACCCATTGTTCCTTTGCCAACATTGTGTCAGAATCAAGCAAAATACATTTATTAGGTTATAAACTATAACCTCTATAGAATGAAGCTTTCAATAAGATGGAGGTACAATAAAATCTCAGGCTATTGTATGGAATTATTCTTTTGGAAATTCTCCCTTTGATGGTTGTTCTCTCTCTCCTCCTATTTCTGGTATGACGAGATGAGTCTGAGATTCTTTACCTCATAGAAGACAACCTTGCCCTGAGAAGACCTAGAATGAGAAGCTCTGAATAGGCATGAGGGATAGATTCTGTTTCTCCTTTAGATTCATTTTTTCCTAGACTTCTCTCTTCTCCCTTGGAGTGGAAAATCTATGGGGAAAAGATTAGGGTGTTCACTTAAGGAGGAGAGGTTTCTGGGTCTGCTAAATGTACTTTTCCCAAAAAAGAAAAAAAAAAGCATATTTAACTTCATGACCTAGTTTTGCTTGTAGTCTAAGCAAAATGATTTCTTATTATTCCATAATACCCAATCTAGTTCATCATATATATGTTAAGAAAAAACATACCTTTGCATGGTACTGTTGCTTGTATAATTTCCTATTATGTTGTGCCAAGCATAGGTCCAAGGTAAATCATGGGCTTGGGGATTTTTTTCTAGGTCTTTGAAGCAATAAATATAATAGCACAGAAACTATTCTTTGGAACATGGCTTTCCATGTGGGCTATTGCAGGCCTTTTGCCTTCCAGTGTGTAGATCACTAGGTAAGAGGAGTACTGGTTAAAACAGGCACTGAACCAATGGTTATTTCTCGTATGTCTGTGCTTAACAGCTCAGTTTGGAGTGGATCCTTCTCCTGTACACCCAGAATTTTTCCATGTCTTGACTGATTCTATTCCCTGTTGAACAGTTTGAAAGAATAACCTATTTTTAAATAATTTTTTAAAAAGGAATATTTATTGTGAATTTTCTTAATACAGAAATTGTGCACATCAAGTTAAAAAATCAAAACACTCAAATAAGAAAAAAATAGATAAAAAATCATCTTTATATGACCCAGGATTTTTTCCTAGACATATGCAAAGGGAAGTGTAGTTACTGTTTTTATTGTATGTTTAATAAAACAGGATTAGGCATGTCTATTTCCGTTCATGCTATGGTATCTGTGAATATGCCAGGGAATTTATCAGTATTTGGACATGATCCATAATAAGTAACCAATAGTCTGTATCATGTCATATTAAATGAGAAGCCTGTGACATTAAAACTTAAATGATAATTTAACTGTAGTATCTAATTATATGAACTGTACAAAAAATAAAGTTTAATTTGGGGAATCATGTCTTGACAAAATATGTCATGATAGAAAAACATTCTTATAGTGAAATAGTTTTTATTTTCTATGAGGTTGCCAACATGTCTATTGAGAAGGTGGGAACACAGTCACATACACACATACAAGCATACACACAAAAGCACATTTTAGACAAATGAAACCCAAAAGACAAGCTAATTATTCAGATTTCAGAGACAATTCAACACCTGGAAACATTACCTAAAATTTTATATATGGCCTAAAATATTTTTAAAACTTAAATTTCATATAATAAAATATACAGTATATTGTGTATATACATACATATATGATATATATAATTGTTATGTAAAAATTATATAGAAGAGAAAATATATAAAATTATATATTTATTTATAAAAACATAAAATTATAAAAAACAATCATATAAAAACTGTTATATATACAAATTATAGATATAATTCATCATATATAATTCATATAATTCATTATATATAATTTATAATATATAATAAATTATATAAAATAAATTTAAAATTTAAATTTCATATAATAAAATATATAGCATATTGTGTATATTTGTACGTATATTGTGTGTATTATATATACACATACACAATATATGTATGTATATACACAATATGCTATATATTGTGGAATCAATATATTTTATATATAAAATTTATATATATATGTATATATAAATTTTTTGGTCTATATGTTGTTTTGACATCTTAAAAAATAACTTTCTGGCTGGGAAGAGGTGGTCCTTCCTGAGTCTAGTCATCCATGTGATAGCAAAGGGCCAAGCCAGGGCCATGTTTTTGATATGCAAATAAATCCATCTGGGATTGACTGATTGGCTTGTAGAACCCAGGAAGCAATGTTTCTCTGAATTAATCACCCCAAGGCCAGGTTTCAGGCAACTAGGGACCATCTCAATAGGCCAGGACTTGGCAATCCTAAGCCATTCACACTGCCCTGCCTTGTCTCTCCCACAAAACCCCCAATAAGGTCTTGAGTGTAAAACTTCTTGCTCCTGTCTTCTGCCTTCTGACCACCCAAGTATCTTTCCTAGTGGCCCTGCATGGTATGTCATGCCTCTTGTCTCTAGAACCTATGAATATATTAAACTATTTTATTGCCAAGTTATTTCCTCTTGTGGCTGCACCTGATTGACCATCTCATAAAATAATACAAAACACAGAGATATTAAGGCTATAATTTCATCAGCCTTATAAATACATAAACCATCTAATAAAGAATACAATATTTCCATCATTCTTTATGCCTTCTGACAATCAGCCCTTCTCCCCCATTTTCAAAGCAACCACTGATCTGATTTTCAACACCAAGGGTTTGTTTTGCCTATTCTGAACTTCATATAAATGGAGACACTCTTTTGTGCCAGGATTCCCTTCACTCAGCATGTTGTTTTTGAGATCCATCTTACTTTTGTGTGTAGAAATAAAAATTTCCTTTGCTTATTACTGATTATTCTATTGTGTGTTTAATATTCTTTCGCTGATGATAGATTAATTTCAGTATTTGATGCTTATAAATAAAACCTACCATGAATATTTGTTTATAGGTCTATACCTATAAATAACATGTAGACATGTTTTCCTCTCTGTTAGATAAATATCCAGACATGGAATGCCTAGGTCATGGGGAAGATAGATGCATCACTTTTTAAGAAACTGCTAAATAGTTTTCCAAATTAGTTGTACTGTTTAATACTCCTCTCTGTAGAGTATGAGGTTCTGGCTGTTCCACAACTTCTTCAAATTTTGGTGTTAACACTCTTTTCTTGATAGGTAATGAGATTCTTTTTCTTGACAATTCTAATGAATGCATAGTGGTATCTTCCTGTCATTTTTATTTTCATTTACCTTATGACTAATGATTATTAATACTTTTTTTTACAACTTATTAGCTATTTGTACACCTTATTTTATGAAGTGCCTCTTCAAGTATTTTTCCCATTATTTTGTCATTTTATTATTGAGTTGGAAGAGTTATTTACATATTCTGGACACATGGCTTTTGCAAACTATATATGTTGATAAGATTTTCTCTGGGTATATGTCTTGCCTATTTATTGTACAAGAAATATTTTTTAAAATTTAAATAACCTTATTTACTACATCTGAAACTAATGATGTTACTATACGTTGGCTAATTGAATTTAAATAAAAAATAAATAAGTAACTTTTTAAAAACATATTTAACATGTTTGTACGATTCTATGCATTTTGACAAATATACATACTCATGTAACCACTACCATAATCAAAGCACAGAATACTTTTTTTTTTTTACCCCCAAAATGTCCTTTATGTCCCTCTAGAGCCATTCATCTTTTCAATCCTGATCTCTAGGCAATCACTGATCTACTTTCTGTCATTGCAGATTAGTTTTGAAAATTCTAGAATTTCAAATAAATGGAATCTCACAGTCTTTAATGTCTGGATTATTTTGTCTAGTGTATGTTACTGCATCTGTCAGTAGTTTTTATTGCTAAATGATATTCTGTTGCATAGATATATGATAATTTGCATATCCATTTATCTGTCAGTGGGTATTTGGTTTGTTTCTAGCTCAGGACAATTGTAAATAGAGGTGCTATGAACATTCACATGTAATTATTTTTTGTGTACATATGTATTTTTATTTCTTGTAAGTAAATACAAGGAGTAGAATTGCTAGATCAGATGGTAGATCCTTTTATATATTTATAATGGTTACTATAAAGTGTCTGTCTGATAATTTAAATATCTAGACCATTTCTGGATCTGGTTCTATTGGCTATTTCATCTCTTAGTTGTGGGTCATGTCTTAATTTTTCTGATGTCTTATAATCTTTGAACCAATGCCAGCTATTGTGTATAAAAAAGCAGTGAAGACTATGGTAAGTAATACATTCCAAACGATTACACTGCTTTTCTGTCAAGCAGTGAATGTAGGGAGCTATTTCAATCTAGTCTGTGATTGAATTGGGTTTGGGATTTATTGATGTTAGTGGTAGACTTAATACAGGTTCTATATTAATTGAAGGTGAGAAACGAATCATCTCTTAAACAAGGCTTGGACTTTGATCACCAGGATAGTTTATATCAGTTATCTTGGCCTGATCTCAGTTATCAGCCTATCCCACTCATTAGTGCCCTCATGGGTGTCTCAGGTTTTCTGCTCAATCTCCAGCCACAATGCCAACTGTTCCCTTGGCACTCGGTATAAGGTTCTAAGTACTCATGGTGTCAGTTCTTTGTTCTTGCCTTCCATGTTAGCAGGTCCTTGGTATCCGTTCCTTGAGAATCTCTCAAGTTTCCTGCTAGTTCCATCCAAATGGTAAATGGCCATTGTTTGGTCTTTGGTGTGAGCAGGAGTGCTTGTAGGGTTTCTCTCTATTTTCTCCCCATCTCAGACTTCTGTTGGCCTTACTCTCCTACATCTAAGAATAACTAACAGCTGTTATTTTAAAAAGAACAACTAAAAATTGATGACAGTTAAATTAGAAAACATCTAAGTAAATTATGGTATATAGAGATACAACTCTAAAACAGAATGAGGAAGATCTTTACTGAATGCAAAGAAGTTAATTTTATACTATTATTAAAGCCAGGTTGCCGAAAAAAATATGTGTATGCATAAAATATACAGACATATATACAATGTCTATATTCAGTTGTGAAGCACACACTTCATGTATGCATGTCTGTATAATTTATGCAAATATACATGTATATGTCCATATGTGTATGTGTATATATATATATGTGTATATATATACATGGGTGTGTATGCATGTGTGTATAACTCATAAAATGTACAGAGAAAAAGCTCTAGCTGAATAGGCAATAAACTGTCAACCTTGGTTACCTTTGAGGAAAGGACTAGAGTTTGGGGTGGGTGAAGTGAAAGTAGTTTTGGTTTATATTATATGTATTCCCATATTAGCAGCTTTTTAAACTATCAGAATGTTCATTAGTAATGTCATTTCAAAAGTGAGTGAAACAATGTAGAAGACTTTTGATTTAATGAATATAAACATGGCTAAATGTAGCTATATAAAGCCCTAAATAAGTCACAAAAATTGTAAACAAAACCAGACTTGACTCTTTACTCATAAAAGTTAAGCTAAAATGCAAAACAGGACAAAAAGGAAAGCAGACATAGTTGGGCTGCTTTGAACAGATGGTGTGATGTTAAAGGTAGGTGAGAATGCACTATTATTTAGCTTCCAGTTTGCTTCTGCCTTTTTTTGTCAAGGAGAATAACTGCCTCACTTGGAGGGCAAAACAAAGATTTGAAATAAATGAACTTAAAGTCAAGTTAAGAGAAAAGATAAGAGAACCCCTTGTTGCATTGAGTTTGTCACCTATTCTGGGAACACAAGGTCACAGGAAACCAAAATAATGTGAAGTGATCACTAAAATTCAAGAAGTATTTAAAAACATAATGGGAAAAATTAAAACTTTAAAAAAATAGAAAAGAAAGAGCTCAAACATTTAAAAGATAGAGAAAAGGCAGAGCTGGTAAGTATAGGAAAATGAAATTGAAATTAACATGCAGCAGAATTTTAAAATGTATCCTTATGGCTGGCTGTTAGAATTTAAGTGTACAGGGTGCCTGGGTGGCTCAGTTGGTTAAGCACCTGCCTTCAACTCAGGTCATGATCCTAGAGTTCCAGGATCGAGTCCCACATCAGGCTCCCTGCTCAGCAGGACTCTGCTTCTCTCTCCACCCTCATCCCATTCGTGCTTGCTCTTTCTCTCACTCTTTCTGTGTCTCTCAAATAAATAAATAAAATCTTTTTTTAAAAAAAAACTTTAGTGTACATTGGTCAGAAACCAGTAGTGGTTCACTAAGCTAAGAATAACAATCTTCTAACATATTTGCACATTTTCTCTAAAAAGTATTGCTCACTTCATTATGAGAGATAACTTCTTATGGTGATAAATGTTGCTTCATTTAAACTCACTGGATTTAAAATATGAAGGTCTATTTAATCCCAGTAGGATTAAATAGCTAAGGCTTGGATGCCATAACATATCAGACTATGAGTTTAGCACTTTTTAATATGTAGGATGAACTGGACAACAAATGACTAAAAATCATTGACTGTAGTCAAACTCAGTATTGGAAATAGTAAAATATTAAATAACAGTCTCAAAAATGAAAATGTCAATTCCCCGATAACAAGCTTGATAGACTGAGAAGTTCCCTAAAATATGAATGAACTGTGAAGTGCATACCTTATTTTATATCTAATATTATTCTGCACTAGAGATTAATAAAAGCCTTGAAGTTTAACCTCAGACTTCACTTAAATATTTCATTAGAAAGATAATTTCCACACCAAATAGTAGGCAATAGTATAAAACTTTGATAGAGATTTTTGAGCTCTTAGAGGTAAATATACCAGAAAAACAGCTATCAGGAATAATCATTTTAATAATTACCTTTACTCAAAAAAAAAATACCTTTACTCTTACTGGAATAGTAGGATAAAATTATATTACCCATCTCTATAACATTCTATAGAAAATTGAACTGTTGTGATCTGCTATTGCTAGTGATCAGACTTCATTAATATAAGCACTTGAGAATTATTCTTGCATTATAAAAAAAATTGAGATTTTGAATGTAAATCCCTTAACAATTAGCTGGGTAACCTTGGGAAAATAATATTTTTTTCCATGAGTTTCATTTTACTGCTGCTATTTTACTAAACATGAAGATTAATGTATGTTAAAATTTCTAGGTAAAATATGAACACAATAAATAACAGAGTTTCCCCTCCTTCCTTCTTTCCTCTGTTCTTTCACCATAAAAAAAGAAAAGAAAAGAAAGAAAAAGAAAGAAAGAAAGAAAGAAAGAAAGAAAGAAAGAAAGAAAAGAAAAGAAAAGAAAAGAAAAGAAAAGAAAAGAAAAGAAAAGAAAGGAAGAAACGGCTAATGTTATTGGCAGCCCCAGAATGGCCTCCAGTGATTCCACCTACTAGTATTACCCTTGTATAAGCTTCTTGTATAAATTGAGGATTTGAGATTTTATCTTACTTACAGATTAGCTTGCCAAAAGTCTCATGAATGCTTGCAGAAGACATGAGACTCCTAAGTGAGAGACAAAAGATAGTATATTGCTTATAGCAATGACATGAGGTAGAGTATAATAATTTGTGTACCTATTTCCTATGATCCAATTCCTCCATGGTGACATCTGTACCTGCAGCAGACTTGTTAAATGAGAGTAACTCTAACATGAAGAAAAATGGATCTTTTATAATAGCGGGTAAGCCTGCATAAACTTGGCCCCTGAGGATGATACTGTCTTTATTGGTTGGAACAAACTTGCCTTCTGCTCTGGAGGCAGACACTATATTTTTCAAGAATGTTTTCAATATAAACATATTTAAAAAGACCACCCAGAAAAGTAATGTGAGATATCCATGAAGAATTGTCTCCAGGGTTTCTTCTTGAATATGGATTGGACTTGTTTCTCTTTTAAAAAATGGCCTAAGGAAGAAATGATAAAATGTCATTTTCAAGATTAAGTTATACTGTGGTTTCTGTCCTCAGTGATCTCTCTCTCTATCTCTTGGATTACTCACCCTGAGAGAAGCCAAATGTCCTGTCTTGATGCAGCCCTTTGGAGAAACCAACATGGCAAGAAACAAAACTACATCAGTGAGCTTAGAAGTAGAACCCCTACCAGTTGAGCCTTCAGATGAAACTGTAGTACTTGATGAGAACTTCATGACACCTTGAAATCAAGATATCCATTTAAGTCACACCCAGCTCTCTGCCCCACAGAAACTGAAAGATAATGAATGTTTATTGTTTTAAGCCATTAAATATAAGGATAATTTATTATGGAGCAAAAGATAACTAATACCCAAGTAACTGCTCATACTTATTATTAACCCTGTAGTTTGCAATAAACAAAGCCCTTTTACTTTGATTAGTGAAGCTGAAATGTTTTTCATTTCCTCTGTGATTTGTTTCTTTACCCATACTACCAGGCATAATTATGTAGTGTTAGTACATCTTTCTATATAGAGAGGATTAAATATTTTTATTTCATTTCTTGAAAAAATTACCATATGTATGTTTTTTCAGATACATATGTATTAATTTTAATGTAGCCAAAACTTTTTGTTTGCTTGTTTGTATCTTTTTTCATTTCTTTCATGGACTAAAGATTACTTTCCTTTTCAGTTAATTAAAAAAGTAGAAAGAAAACTCTCAAATCAGACATTAACAACACAGGAAATCAGTCAAGTTTGTGTTCATTTTAAAAATATAATATTTACAAATATTTTAATTAAATTTGTATCATAATTGCACATTTATTTGTAAAAATTTTGTAGGAGGGTTAAGGCCTTTGCTTTGAGACTGAGTCTGCTGAATGGGTTTATCCATTGCCTTTCTTGCATAAACCACACTCAGTTGTATTGTTTTCAATTCCCATACTTGGTTTCTTGATAGAGAAAAGGGAATCTAAAGAAAATTCTGAAATAATCAATGTCTGTGAAATAATACCTGTGAAATAATCACAGGTCTTTAAACTACCCTCCCAATTTTTTATAGTTGTCTTGGTCAAAAGTTTGTTTTAGCTACTTTGTATGAATCATTGACCTTAATTTTATATGTAGTATAACTCTCTTTTGCAGTTATATTTCATTATGATAAGAAATAAACTGCCATATACAAATTTAAGAACAAATACAACCAATTGTTGATAAACATACAACCTTAGTGATAAAAGAGAAAAGAAAGTTCTAAAGAATATTTTGTCAGTTGTAAGAATTCAGTAAGCCAGCTACATAAGAATTAATTAAAAGATCTGAAAATATTAATGTAAGTTTTTAATGGTTAGTACATTATATATGATTCTTCCATCCTTCAGAATTTTAGAGTTGACATTGTAAAGTAATGAGCTAAATTTTTATATAATTCTATTTAAATCTATCACCTACTTTTTTGTCTCTATCTTCTAAATATTTTTTAGTATGTGGACATATTTTATTGCCCTCACCATTCCATAACCTCAATGATACAAGCCACTATCATCTTTCCCCAGGATTATTGACAATAGTCTCTGACTAATAATGCCCCTATTTTTTAGTCGAGCAATAAAAGCATCATTGTTAAACATGTCAAAATATGTCATTTCTCTATTCAAAATCTCTTCATATACCTTAGAGTAATAAGTATCTCTAAGGTTCTACATTATTTGGCATTGCGTCCACTCCATTAACCTCTTGACCATATCTCCTACCCACCGTCTCTTGCTCCTTCTCCATGGGTATGAGCATTCATTTGTTTCTCAAATCCCCAGGTGTGCTCTCATCTTTGAGTCTGTTCATTTATTATTCTCTCTGAATGAATGTTCTTCCCCAGATATTCCTAAATGACTACTTTCATTTTTTTCAGGTCACTGTTTGTGGTGGGAAGAATAATCTCCCACACTTTCTACCTACTGTCTTTGGCCCTGCAAAGATGCCCATATCTTAATCCCCAAAACCTGTGAATACTTTACTTTCATGGTAAAGTGTTGACAGGTGTAATGAAGAGTTGAGATACGGAATTATTATGGATAAACCCAATGTCCCCAGTGTAATCACAGAGTTCTTGAGATAGAGAGGGAGAGAGTCACAGAGGTAGACATGGTAAGAGAAGCAGAGGGACAGAGAACGAGACTGAAAGATGCTACACTGTTGGCTTTGAAAAGCAGAGGATGGGTGTATGGGCAAAGGAATGTAGGTTGCCTCTAAAAGCTAAAAGACAAAGAAAAAGATTCTCTAAAACTTGCTGACCCATTTTAGGACTTCTGACCTCTAGAACTGGAAAATAATAGATTTGTGTTATTTAAACTACATAATTTGTGGTATTTTGTTACAGTAGCAATAGGAAACAAATACACAGTGAAATGTCATTTCAGCAAGATGGTCCTCAGTACTGTCAGAGAACATCCTTTACCAGTCCAACCAGTGCTCCCTTTTTCTTTATATCTCATGTTATTTCTTTCCAGAAAACTGATTCCCACCACACAGTCTGTAGGTATTTATGGTTTATTGTTTGTTTTACCTTGCAGGCAAGGACTTTTTTTTTTGCTTTCTTTGCTTTATTCTCAGTGTTGGCACGTCTCCTTGATAGTAGACATTTAAAGTGGATGAATATTATTTCAAGAGCAGCTTTATAGATAAATAAACTGAGGTTCTGAGAGTTCTATGAACTTATATGAAAGACATATACAAATTTGGGTCCTTAGTCTTTTTATTTAAAGTGTGGTTTTCTTTCACTACATAAAAGTTATTTCATATAGTAATCCATGGATAGTAAAATCTGAACAGCCACATCATAAATGGTATATTTCTATTGGAACTATTTAAGAAAATGTGTTTTATCTATCCACTGTCCCATTAGGCTCCAGTTCATCCCTCTTCGGGTGCCAGAACGGATTTGAAGAGAAGAAAAATAATTTCTGCAGCACTACTGTGACATTAACTATGGGTGTTCTGATAAAATGCCTCCAATGGTCTTTATGGGCAATTAACTGAAATGGAGAATTTCTGCTCGATATAGGCTAGGGACATGGCGTGGAGATTAGACAGCTGTATCTGCAGTGTGCTCTGACATGTCTTGGTGGAGTTATTATAGGAGCAGCCCTGGATAATCAAAGGAAGGTCACAGCACATCGGCCTGAATATTTTTTATGACACACTATCATCAGTCTTAAGTGAATGATCTCCCATCCAAGAGAAGCCTCACTGCCATCCAAGTTAGATTAGATTTATACTACTGTATACTGGACAGAGAGGAAGAAAGAGTCAGCAATGAGAGATAGAAATTAGCCAAGAAGATACATGGTAGAAAAAATTGTCAGAGAACACTGTGATATGAAAAAAGCAGTTTGTGAAGATGTAGCTAGTAAAGAGGTGACAAGATCATAACTATTAAAAGTCTCTGAAAGATTAAAGTAGAGTGGAGAAAACTTTCCTGGTATGGGGATCTAGTAATATAGTTGAATCTCCAAAGCAGGCTTGGGTAAAGAGCTAAAGTCTAAACCCAACTATCATGCTCAGCAGAATGTAAATTAAGTTGTATGTTTACCAGGAGTCACTTCTATTTATTCCTAAATCTGTGTATGACAGTTGATTTAATAAACAGTTTGGTTTAGAGAAAAGTTTTAGAAATAGGTAAAACTGGGCTAAAACAGACTTTTATACTCTCTAGCTATAGAATCCAAGATTTCTCTCATCTGTAATGGATATATTACTTCATACTCTAAAGTGTTGCTAAAATAATTAAATGAGATAAAATCCTGTCCACTTACCTAGCACAATTTTCTATGTATAGGAGATTTTCAGTGCTGATTGTATCGTTCAGGACACTAACAGGAAGCTCTGAGTCTACTCTGTGCAGAAACTGAACAGTTCCATGAAAGGAAAATAATTTTTAAAAAATGTGTGCAGAAAAAAAAAATGTGTGTATGATTAAGGGATAGAGAAGCATCCAGAAATTAGCAACATTGGATGCCATTACCATGCCTAAACTCTAGAAAAAGTCTTTTTGGGAAGGCCACTGCTCAAACAGGGCCTTAGGTGAGGGAACGTAGTAGTTGACAACTCACAGCACAGGAGGGTGGCAGGCAAATAAATACTCTGTTCTCTCTCACCCTTTGGATTTCCTGCCTTGCCTCCCATTAGTCTAATCCAAATTTAAGTCAGCGTGTGAAGGGGCCCAGGCCACAGAAGTGTATGCCCCATGGAACATAGGTCAGGTTGGAAAAGTGAGTAGATTTAGAGAGGAAAATGGAGAATATCTAACCTATGTATCTGTATCTTTTTACTTTGGTTTAAAATGAAATTTTGAAGAGAGATGTACCTATGAATAAAAATATAAGCTAATGAGAAGACCAGATAATACCTTGAACACAAATCTTGCTCTGAAGGAGTTTATATTGAGGTGTGTATTAAGGTTATAGAAACTTAATATAAAAATGAATTCGAGTAAATATAAGCAAATGGAAAACCTCATAATCCTGTATTGCTCAGTCTCTTTCAGATATTTAAATTTAATATATATCTTAAAATAGAATAGTAGTCATAAATCTGCATTGATTATTTCCTGTGGCTTCTTTATTTTTAGAGGGTGAAAGTTGGTGGAGGCCAGAGACAAGTATGTGTATGGCAGGGAGGGGGATAAGGATAAGTTCCAACTTTCTATCTTAGGAAATCCCTGCTAATTTCCCAGACTTTTCTTGTTTACAGCATTTAATATTCTCTGATAAGGAACTATATTATGATCTCAACTTAGAAAATTGTGATATGACTAAAATGTACAATGTTGATGTTAGCAATGCTTTATTTTATGGCCACAAAAAACTGTGAGGCCCATGAATGGACTGAGTTTTTGTCCCCTATAAATATGTGTCAAATTGTTTTCCTTGACCTCGAATGCTAGATACCATGCTGGTATCTTCAATAAAATATCTTGACTTCATTAAAGTATAAATATTCTTCACATTAACATAAATACATATGTTTTTGTCACGTTTAGAGTAAAAACAAAACAAAACAAAAAGGGCTGGTTTTCATCTCTTTTTATATATTAGGAACTCTGCTTGTCAATGCACATATGTTCTCAGTTAAGAAACTTCACCCAAAATCTAAGACTGTGTATTAGTCAAATAATTTTAACACCAGAGAGATTTAGTGACTGTTACAAAGTCAAAGTCACTCACCCAGGTTTGGATGGAGCTGAGAGTAACAGTCATGTCTGATTTCAAAGTCCTTGATCATTCAACCACAGAATGTCTTCTAGAGAGAAGGAAAGACATAAACATTGCTGGGAAAACTCAGTTCATTCTTTTGGTAGCTTAAACTGACAATATGAAGATAGTCTTTATGAAAAAGAATGTTATAAGCATGGATGTGGGTGCTTGATAATATTTGCTGAATTAAGGAGCTATGAAGCATATCCTATAACTGACATGGAATTTATTAAATTTAAGGGAAACAATTATATTTTTACTAAACTTAAAATGTGCAATTCTACTAAATGCCTATAGCATCAAAACAACACTGGCATAAAGATATATTCTCATAATGCTACATAGCTACTACAGACAGGGAGTTCTTAAGTGTCTGGGACAGACCTTTGGGACCTAAGAAGGAAAAGAGTCTTCCTTCAAAAATAGTTCCCACCCTCACTGTGGATTAAATATGATTTTAATAATACAGATACAGCTCATTCCAACTAGACACAGAGTCAAAGAACAGTAACATCTCCCAACCTTTTCCCTAAATGACAGTATCAGAAAGGTATTCATTTTGCAGCATATGGTATATTTTGAAACAAACTCACAGGATTAAACATAGTGCTTTTACACATGCAGAATCAAAACCTATCTGTAGGTATTGATATATGTCCTGTTGTGAGGGAGCAACATCTCATATCAAAGTAATATAGGGAAAGGCACTATCAAGCCCATGAAAGATGAGCAGAATATTTGGAAAAAAGGATTCCATGTGGGGCCATTAAAGTCTAGCCTCATGATCTTCTGGGTTAAAATGTCATCATAAACCTCAGTGAGTAGGAAATAAAACTTGACATTAGACACCTAGTTAATACCTATGATGTAGTATATAATTATATATAGATGTAATTATATATAGATGTAATTATATATATAAATTACATAATTTTCAGACCATTCTTGAGTTAATGGGCATGCATATATATAAATACATATATATGTTTATTTATACACATAAATAAATATATATTCCTTAGAGAGTGAGAATTCAATAATTCTTTTTTTTTAAGATTTTATTTATTTATTCATGATAGACACACACAGAGAGAGAGAGAGGCAGAGAGACAGGCAGAGGGAGAAGCAGGCCCCATGCCGGGAGCCCGACGAGGGACCCTATCCCGGGACCCCAGGACTGCGCCCCGGGCCAAAGGCAGGCACCAAACCGCTGAGCCACCCAGGGATCCCCAGAATTCAATAATTCTTAATAATACTTAATAATTATGTTGCTTTTAAAGTCCAATGTGCTCTAAGCCCTTAGATATTGTTACAAATAAATAACTGCCTTGGCTTAATTAGGTTTATTTAACCACAACAATTAAGATTAAAATGCCCAGAATAAACAAAGCCAAGGAATTCCTGCAGAAGTGCTTCTAAATCAGAGCAAGAAATAGATGATCAAAGACAAATGAAGAACTTAACAAAACGGAGTTCACTCATTACCAAGGGTCAACATCTTATTTCAAGGAAGAACAAAAGCTCTTTCTCTCTTTGAATGAGGTTACTATCATCCTTCACCCACTCATTTAAGGTAATTCTATGTGTGTGTGTGTGTGTGTGTGTGTGTGTGTGTGTGTGTATCAGAATTAAATGGAGCAAACTGGTGAAATGAGCAACATTGTCACTATAAGAAGAGCAAGATAAAATGAGCTGAAAATTTAGAAGGAAGAAGACTGGGCATATTCGAGAAATGACGGTCTTGAAACTTTTGTGAGCAATTGTTTGCTTTAATCATCAATATAAAGAATTTAGACATTTAAGATAAGGTTTTAGGGAACCCAAACCCAAAAGTTATGCAGATTTATCCCACACTTTGCAGTATAATGCGGATTGATAATAGCATATAACATTCGTAACCTTTCTTAGAATAAAACCCTCAAATTCTTGTGATTAGTTTTCAACTTTTTTCAAGCTATGATCTTAAACACTCTCTATCATGGCAACAATAAAAGTTTAAAATGACTAGAAAAAATATATATTGCATTGTTACTCAATAACTCAAAGACCTATATAAAAATCTGACTGTGCCATAGTGGTTAGCAAACATTTATGCACAAAATTCAACTCAGGAAAAAAACATGCTTGTAAACCACACTTTATTTTAGAAATTATACTCCTTTCATTATCAAACAATCTATAAGTGTGCTTAAGAATGATTTTTTCTGATCAAAGAAGACTTTTATTCTGAGCTACAATTTCAAAAACTACATAGCTTGCATCCACTGCAGCAACATATAATTTTAATGACAATCCTTAGAACAAGTTTTGCAAGCACTATTTCTTTGAAGATTCTTCTTTTTGTCTTTAATTGACTGATGTTATGAGCTGGTAAATTGTTAAACATGGTTAGTCTCATATGGTCTCTTGTATTTTATAAAATGAACTTTTCCAAGTGAATTAAGCAGCAATGCATTTAAAAACACAGAAGTGGTATTCAACTTATTTACAATAAAATCTAAATGTCTTATTTTTCTCTTTTTAGCATAGATGTCAATTTTATTTTGAAGAAGGTCACCTTGATTGATGACAAAGGTTAATCTTTTTTAAGATTAATCTTTATTGTGATGGGTTATGAGTTTTCTTTTCAACAAAAGAACTGGGTCAGTTGGATATTTATATGGAAAGACACTGAGTCCTGACACCTACCCCCATAAGTAAAATTCAATTGCAGATGGATCATACAATTAAGTGTGAAACATAACACACACACACATGCACACACACAAACATTAATATCTTAGAATAAAATATGAAAGAGCATCTCTAAGACCTACAACACAAAAAGCACCACCCCTGAAACAATATCTGATAAATAATACATTAAAATAGGACATCTGTCTATCAACAAATACATTAAGAGAATAAAATGGCAAGCCACAGAGTGGTTGGGGAAATTTGCATCATGTATGAAGCAAAATATCCAGAATGTATAAATAATTTCAATTCATTTTTTAAAGAAATATACAACTCAGGAAAGAAGGGAAAATACCTGTGATTGATACTGTATGAAAGACAATATCTACAGATAATAAACATAAACATAAACAATGGCCAACTATAATATCAAGGAAAAAATTAAAACAACAATGGTAGAGTTACTATTTTAGATAAGGGATAAGGTAAACCTTTGAGGTGGTCACCACATATTATAAAACCAATAAAATTTAATACAAAAAGTTAAAAACAATTCAGTGCCACTACATATTTACAAAAATGAGTACAATGAAAAAAGGTAGAAAATATCAAGTAGTAGGAATAATATAGAATACTTGCAATTCCCATATATTGATGGAGGGAGTGAAAATTAAGTACATACATTATATAATACTTTTTGTCAGTATCTACTAAAGCTGAAGATAGAATTGCACATAGAAACAAATTAGCCACTAAGCTTGTAACTAAGAGAAATGAATGTATATGTTCTTTATAAAACATGAACATGGGATGTCTGGGTGGTTCAGTGATTGAGTGCCTGCCTTCGGCCTAGGGCGTGATCCTGGAGTCCTGGGATTGGGTCCCACATCGGGCTCCCAGCAAGAAGCCTGCTTCTCCCTCTGCCTCTCTCTCTCTCTCTATGTCTATCATAAATAAATAAATAAATAAATAAATAAATAAATAAATCTTAAACATTAAATAAAATATATATGAATATGTATTTTGCAATTAGAAAGAAAGAATTTTTTTTTTATTTTATAAATTAATTTTTATTGGTGTTCAATTTACCAACATACAGAATAACACCCAGTGCTCATCCCGTCAAGTGTCCCCCTCCGTGCCCGTCACCCATTCACCCCCACCTCCCGCCCTCCTCCCCTTCCACCACCCCTAGTTCGTTTCCCAGAGTTAGGAGTCTTTATGTTCTGTGTCCCTTTCTGATATCTCCCACACATTTCTTCTCCCTTCCCTTATATTCCCCTTCACTATTATTCATATTCCCCAAATGAGTGAGAACATACACTGTTTGTCCTTCTCCGATTGACTTACTTCACTCAGCATAATACCCTCCAGTTCCATCCACGTTGAAGCAAATGGTGGGTATTTGTCGTTTCTAATGGCTGAGTAATATTCCACTGTATACATAAACCACATCTTCTTTATCCATTGATCTCTCGATGGATACCGAGGCTCCTTCCACAGTTTGGCTACTGTGGACATTCCTGCTATAAACATCGGGGTGCAGGTATCCTGCCGTTTCACTGCATCTGTATCTTTGGGGTAAATTCCCAGCAGTGCAATTGCTGGGTCATAGGGCAGGTCTATTTTTAATTCTTTGAGGAACCTCCACACAGTTTTCCAGAGTGGCTGCACCAGTTCACATTCCCACCAACAGTGTAAGAGGGTTCCCTTTAGAAAGAAAGAATTTTTGATACAATGTATAACAAATCTCACAGCATAATGTGTGGCAAAAAGAAGCCAAGAAAATAAAAAGATTTTGTAATAGTTGAGTATTAAAGCTGAGGAGGAACTGATCACAAAATCTGACCTTGTATGGACACTAGAATTTCTGATGTCTAGACCAAAAGCTGCCAGCACAACATTCACTCCTCTCTTTAAAATCACCAGAAGTAGATAGGCTTCTGTAAGTCACAGAATGAACATGGAGATAAACAGGGTTCACAAAATTAAACAAATAAATAAAAATCTGAAAATGTGGAATAATCAAATATTTGAAGACAACCAACATCTTTAAAGTGGGCATAAATCTAATAAAGAATTAGAACTGAAGGAAATAATTAAAATATGCAGAAGACATTATAAAATGCATAAATAAGAATGATTCAACTAGATGACTTGAAATCTAAAGATGAAAAAATAGATTTTTAAAACAACTGCAATAAGAACAAACTCAGGATTGAATGACAATGACGTGAAAGAGGTAATTGAAAAGCAAATTACTTGAGAAGTAATCAAGTCAAGACCAAGAATGAAGTACACAATGTCTAAACAATCTTATATATGGGCAAACATTCAGAGATAAAGTTGAGAGAATATATCTTACAGTATTTAACAGATTTCTAAAAGGAGGGGCCATAAAAACTGGGTAAGGAATAATCAAATATTTTCATAGCTGAAGAAATACATGAGTATTCATGCTGAAAAGAACCCACGATGTAACCACAGAGATAAACTTTAAAGCAAATAAAGCCAAAAACACTCCCAAACATCTCGATAGATACATTATGATTAAATTTCATTATGCTGACATAAAAGATATCCAAAAAATATCCAGAGTGGAAACAACTTGTTATCTATAAATGGATAAGAAACAAATTAACAATATCAAGTGCTGAAAAACAGTAAAAAATATTTTCTAGGTTCTGAGGGAAAATCTTTTAAAAATGGAATTCTGTATATACAATACAAGCATTCAATGCAAAAGAAAAATAACACAATCACATGGAAAGACTCAGAAATGTTATGACCAGGGACACATGTCTGAAGAATTACTTGAGGTACATATTCAAAAAACAAATTATGATCCATAAAAACAGGAAAGGTGAAGGCAATGCGTGTATTTGTTAGCAAGAAAATCAATAAAACGTTTAAGTGGACATACTTTTTCATGTAAAATGTGTTTTTTTTTAAGAGGATTGCTATAAAGTTCCATAGAAAGTATTCTATTTTTTTCAGCAAATAATAAACCCTAATTGTCAAATGAGCAAAAGAAATAAACAGGCAATTTTGTGAATATATAAATAATTCACAAAGAGGGTGCTCAACTGTAGTAGTCATCAGGATAACACTAATAGAAAACCGGTGGTTTACTATGCGTTACTTTTCATTTGGGTCAAATATATAATTGATAATAGCCTAAGAGATGCTGGGCGGAACCTAGCTTCTTATCCATGATTATTTTGAATGAAAATTACAACTTCATGTTGATAGAAATATGATTGTATCTATCCAAATCAAAAACATGTATCTTTAAATCTATAAAATCAAACTGTTATTGCTCTGTTATTAAGAAATGCTTTCACATGGGAGTAAACATACTCCTGATACACATTCAGGAATATCAACTGCAGCATCACTTTAAATGGTTAGCAATAACCTGAATGTTGATCAATATAGGGATATTTAAATTTAATAAATATATTCAGGCTACATTATTTTATTTTTTAAAGATTTTATTTATTTATTCATGAGAGACACAGAGAGACAGAGAGGCAGACACAGGCAGAGGGAGAAGCAGGCTCCATGCAGGGAGCCTGAGGTGGGACTCGATCCTGGGGTCTCCAGGATCAGGCCCTGGGCTGAAGGTGGTGCTAAACCACTGAGTGACCCAGGCTGCCCCAGGCTACATTTTAGATTGCGTTTGCATTAAGAGTACTAGAGTACATTTAGATATACTAATGTATATTGCCCCTGTGACATTATTATTAAGTTATTAAGTTATTTCTTAACTGAAAAAGGCATATTCTGGAACAAGGTAGAGATTGACCCAGTTTGTTAAAAATATTTAGAAAGCGTGTGTGTGTGTGTGTGTGTGTGTGTGTGTGTGTGTGTTTATGGACAGTGGGAAAATGGAGGCAAAAAAAGACTACTTATGCCTGTTCATGTCCTTGCATGAGTTGACTTTGTTGTTGACTTTGGCCACTAAGACCGATATTAAAGCGGAGTTCTATAATGTCTTCATTCAAATTATTTCTGTTGTTTAACACATTGTGGAGGAAAAATAATGTTATGTTCTTCCCAAATGATAATAATAAAGCCCTCAGATCCTAGTTATTCGTTGAATATACGTCTTTTCATATGTGAACAAATGTAAATGAAAGTTGGAAATGCTTCAGTTCAATTAGGTCTATAATCCCTGGGGATGTGGCACTCTCCTACATCTGTCCAGATATATGTTCCTAAAGACATAGTAATACATTTTTTTAATGGCAACAAGATACAATTGTGGTAACTAGATGAAATAGTAATCCTGGTATCTCTGACTAATTTACTTCAGTAATATATTGAAATGTCCTAGAGCCAGATGTTCAAGCTGCCAAATTGAACAGTGAAACTGCCTAATCTTTGACTTATAAGCCCAGAAAAATAAACCTACTTTGCTTTTGTATGTTTAGAAAAATGAAGTGCATATTTCCAGTTGCCCCATTGCTTATTTATTCAAGGGTTTTATTAAGCCTGTTATAGAGACTTTACAAAAACCTTGCAGAAAATAAAAATAAATAAAATGAAGGTCATTCCTTTAATAAAAGAAAACAAACATTGTCTTTTAATGATCATATCTTAGCGAAGAGAAGCACAAGGATTTAAATCAGGGAGAGTTGTACAAGAAGCACTGAGGAAAAACAGTTGTCTAAAGTCATACATAGAATTTCCCCTATAATGGAAGACATAAATACTCACAGTTTTATGCCATTGTTTTGGCTCCAACAATATCTAAGAACTCCATTCTGTCTTGTATTGAAAAGCAGTTAAATCTTGGCTGGCTGAAATAAAATGGCTTAAAATGCATGTAAATTAACCTTATGACTTGTGGAATACTACACTTTACCTTAGCCAAAAGGTGAGAAGCGATGACTTGTGGAATAGTATAACAGCATATATGATCATATCATTATCACAGTCAACATTATTTCCACGTTTTATTCTTATATATTTCACTGTAGGACTTTGGTAGGGAAATAAATAATATTCTACCCCCAAATACCTCTAGTGTGAAGAGGATTTCTTAGAGAAGCATTTCAATGACAGTGCTAAGAAGGACTAATATAATCTTTACATAAGAAAATTCTAGTCCTATAGATTGTAGGCTCCTACCTCTTGCACTGTGTTTTAGTTTTATGTATACACACACACACACACACACACACACATTTTATGCTTGGTGCATGGAGCTTTAATTACAACCTGTATGCCCTGAGTGTATTTCTAATATTTTTTTGATTAATGGCCTAACTTCTTTTATTTTGAAATTTGACAGTCATATAGTTCCTCCAAAGTAATATAATTCTTCTAGACACAGGCAGGAGGAATTTCTTCACTGGGTCCTGTGCTTTGGAGACCCTACTTTGGTTTTCTTCCACCTGTCCCCTTTGCTATGGAGTAAATATTTCTGTGGCCCAGTGAATGTATCTAATAAAAGACACACTCTCCTTTTCTAGCTAACTCTTGGAGTATTTGGGATTCTAGAGCTCTATCCCAAATGGCTCATGAGCCTCTTTCCTAGATCTAGGGAGACCAAACTGCAAGTCTGCACTCAGGCTTAAGGGTGGCCAAAGTATGGGTCCAAAGTAGGGAGGAAATCAGGGGTGGTATTGGTCATAAGTTGGAGGGCCCATTCTTTCTACACTGCCATGTCTAGTAGGAATCACTGAAGAATAGAAATTTTGAAATGTGATCTGACTTTTTCAGGTCATTGTAAATATATATTTGTCAATATAGGATGCTAAAATAAGTTTTGTTCAACAGTTTAATAGTCATATGTATGAGGCTTCAATTTGGACTTTTCTCTGGGCCATTGCAAATGTTAGCAGAAGGCATGGTAAAGTTAAAGTGCCATAACATTCAGAATGAGGTAGGATCCTGTCCAAACCTCAGCTCTACTTTTCACTAATTTGTTGCCTTCAGGTAAGATACCAACCTTCTTTGATATATAATTTATTATTAATAAAGAGTAAAATATTATGTCCTTATTAGAGAGTTTTATATGAGTTAAATTATATTTACAAGGTAAGTAAAGATTCATTAATGGAAAATAAATTGTAAATAATAACCTACCATGGCTTAGGAAATATACTAGTTAGTTGTGAAAATCAGATGAGAATGATAAAATACTGGCCTTTGAAGATCCAAGGTAAATAAACATGAACAATAAAGTTATAGGGACCATGGCAGATATATGTATGAAAGAAAATAAAAATTTTACCTGTGGTAGATATGGAGAACTTTAGAATGAGTGGCTCTAAAGCTGAGTTTTAAAAAATATTGTAAGCAGAGGGAAAGATGAACATGGGCAAAGAGAAAAGAAGTTTGTGCAAGTCTGTAACAAAAAGTAGGGGAATTACCTAGTGTAGATATCATGTGACAGACATAAATATCTTATAGATAAGAGGAAAATGATTCTACAAAGTAATATATTTCATTTATGTACTAAAAGGTAACTCTAGAATTAACCATTTCTGTTAATATAGTGAGCTAGATGTTTTAAAGAAAACTTCCTAGATTAAGGTGCCAAAAGTTAATAGATAAAATATTAAAAACAATCATTGAAATGAATCACTGGGATCTTGGGTAAGATCAGAAACAAGAAAAACCCTAAGATATATGTGAATTGTGGAACCAGCATGTATGCCTGGAGTCTTTGTTAATCAATGAAATCTAGAGCACGGGAACAGTAGACAATCCCTGACCCTCCACAAAGTAAAAATTCAAATCAAAGATGGCACCATAAAGCTAGGGATATCCAAAAATATTCAAAAAAAATGTCATATACTGTGTAAGTGAATAATAAGAAAAGAAAATGTCTTGCAATGGAAGACTTGCCTGTCATGGCCTTCATACTGAATGGAGGCAAACAAAACAAAACAAAAAACACCAAAAAAAAAAAAAAAAGTATAACAAAATGTCTCTTCCTGAAATACCTCATCTGCCTTCATTGGGCATAGAGTCAGAATTCACTAACATTACATGACCCCAAAACTAGAGTCTCCAACCACTTGGCAAAAGCAATTGAAAAGCTCGCTGGAGGCATATACATTAAATTTGGATCAAAAATATCTTGCATAGATAAATTCCATAGAATTTGAGATTACTATCCAAAGATCACAAAGCAAACAAGGAAATTAACCAACACAACTGAAAGTTATCAAACAGAATGAATCTTAGCTTATTTCTATGAAATGAAAGTATATATGTAATTCTAATATTAGCATATTCGAATTATGTAAAAGAAAACATAAAATGTACATGTTTAACATATTCAAGGAAATGAAAGAATGTACCAAAAGCATGATTAAGAAATATGTTATCCACAGATTTGAAAAGGAACAACAAAAAAAAAACTTTTAGAAATGAACAAAAAATAAGTGAAATTTAGAAATAAGTGAGTATAAAAGCAGGAGAGAAAAGCCAAGAAGAGAATTAGCAAATGGGTAAATGCATCAAAGGAATTAATTCTGAATGCAAGAGAGATGAGATTTAACATATTAAAGAGAACTTAAAAAAAATAAAGAGAAGTGAAGGGGTTTCTGGGTAGTGCAATTGGTTAGGCATCGACCTCTTGGTTTTGGCTCAGGTCATGATTCTGTTCCACATCGGGCTCTATGCTCAGCATGGAGTTGGCTTGATATTCTCTCTCTCTCTGCCCTCCTGCCCATGCTCTCTCTCACTCTCTTTTGCTCTCTAAAATAAACAAATAAATATTAATAAAAGAGAGATGAAGAATTATAAATGGTAGAATGAAAAGATAGCATTTTAATTGGCTTTCCAGAAGAGAGAAAAGAAAGATATAACACTTGAAGAGCTATTTGCTGATCATTTTTTCCATAACTTTTTACATTTTTAATTTGATTCCAGTTAGTTAACATACAGTGTTACATTAGTTTCAGGTGTACAATATAGCTATTCAACACTTCCATATATCACCCTGTCCTCATCATATATCCCCCACACACCTGCCCAATGGTAACCATCAGTGCCCTATAATTAAGAGTCTGTTTCTTGATTTGTCCCTCTCTCTCTTATTTTTCCCCTTTGCATGTTTTTTTTTTCAAGTTTTTATTTAAATTCCAGTTAGTTAACATACAGTGTAATATTAGTTTCCGGTGTAGAATTCAGTGATTCATTGCTTATAGCACCTAGTGCCCTCCTTAATACCCATCACCCATTTAGACCATCCCCCCCCACCTCCCCTCAAGCACTTCTCTGTTTTCTATAATTAAGAGACTGTTTTCTTGGTTTGAAACTCTTCTCCTCCCCTCCCCCCAGTGCTCATCTGTTTTGTTTCTTAAATTCCACATACGAATGGTATCATGTGGCGTTTGTCTTTCTCTGACCGACATATTTCGCTTAGCAAAATAAACTCTAGCTCCATCTACATCATTGCAAATGGCAAGATTTCATTCTTTTTATGGTTGAGTAATATTCCACTGTATGTATACACCACATCTTCTTTTATCCATTCATCTATCATTTGGATATCTGGGCTCTTTCCATATTTTGGCTATTGTTGATAAGGATGCTATTAACCTTGGGTGCATGTATCCTTTTGATTCAGCATTTTTGTATCCTTTGGGTAAATACCTATTGTGCAATTGCTGGATCATAGGGTAGTTTTATTTTTAACTTTTTAAGGAACTTTCATACTGTTTTTTGCAGTGGCTGCATAAGTTTGCATTCATACCAGCAGTGTAAGAGGGATCTCCTTTCTCTGCATCCACACCAACATCTGTTTGTTTCCTGTATTAATTTTAGCCATTCTGACAGGTGTGAGATAATATCTTACTGTACTTAAAAAAATTATTTATTTATTCATGAGAGAGAGAGAGAGAAAGGCAGAGGGAGAAGCAGGCTCCATGCAGGCAGGGAGCCTGATGTGGGACTTGATCCCAGGACTTCAGGATCACACCCTGGGCCGAAGGCAGGTGCTAAACCACTGAGCCACCCGGGAATCCCACTTATTGTGTTTTTGATTCCTATATCTCTGATGATCAGTGATAAAGTATCATGTTGTGTGTGAATAGTGAAAGTTTGACTTCTTCCCTGCCAATTTGAATTTCTTTGTGTTGTCTGATTGTTGAGGCTATGACTTCCAGTATTATGTTAAGTAACCATGGTGAGAGTGGACATCCCTATTTTGTTCTTGACCTCAGTGGAAAAGCTCTCAGTTTTTTCCCACTGAGGATGATACTAGCTGTGGGTTTTGCATATATGGCCTTTATGATGTTGAATATGTTACCTCTATCCCTACATCATTGAGAGTTTTTATCAAAAATAAATGCTGTAGTTTGTCAGATGCTTTTTCTGCATCTATTGAGAGTATCATATGGTTCTTACCCTTTCTTTTATTAATGTGGCATATCATATTGATTGGCTTGTGAATATTAAACTACCCTTGCAGCCCAGGAATAAATCCCACTCAATTGTGGTGAGTGAGTCTTTTAATGTACTGTTGGATTCAATTTGCTAGTATTTTGTTGAGAATTTTTGCATACATGTTCACCAGGGATTTTGGCCTGTAGTTCTCTTGATTAGTGGAGTCTTTGGTTTTAGAATTAGGGTAATGCTGGCCTCATAGAATGAGTTTAGAAGTTTTGTTTCCGGGATCCCTGGGTGGTGCAGCGGTTTGGCACCTGCCTTTGGCCCAGGGCGCGATACTGGAGACCCGGAATCGAATCCCACATCGGGCTCCCAGTGCATGGAGCCTGCTTCTCTCTCTGCCTTCTCCCTCTGCCTGTGTCTCTGCCTCTCTCTCTTTCTCTCTCTGTGACTATCATAAATAAATAAAAAAAAATTAAAAATAAAAAAAATAAGTTTTGCTTCCATTTCTATTTTTTGAATAATTTGTGAGGAATAGATATTAACTCTTCTTTAAATGTTTGGCAGAATTCTGTGAAGCCTTCAGGCCCTGGGCTTTTATTTGTTATGAGATTTTTTATTACTGATTCAGTTGCTTTACTGATTATTGGTCTGTTCAAGTTTTCTGTTTCTTTTTATTTCACATTTGATAGTTTTTGTTTCTAGGAATTTATCCATTTTTTCCAGATTGCCCAATTTGTTGGCATATAATTTCTCATAATACTATCATATGATTATTTGTATTTCTGTGGTGTTGGTTGTGATCTGTCTTCTCATTCACGATTTTATTTATTTGAGTCCTTTCTCTTTTATTTTTTAAAAGGGTGGCTAGGGGTTTATCAATTTTCAACAATCATTTCTTAGTTTCCTTGATGCGTTCTATTTGTTTGTTTCTATGTCATTTATTTCTGCTGTAATCTTTATTATTCCCCTTCTTTTGGTTTTAGGATTCATTTCTTGTTCTTTTTCTAGCTCCTTTAGGTGTCATCTTTGGTTGCTTATTTAAGGTTTTCCTTGCTTCTTTTTTTATTTTTAAGATTTTATTTATTTATTTGAGAAAGAGGAGCATAAGAGACAGAGACAGTATGAGTTGAGGGGAGGTGCAAAGAAAGATGCAGACTCCCCACTGAGCAGAGAGACCAAGGTAAGACTCAATCCCAGGACTCTGAGATCATGACCTGATCAGAAGGGAGACACTTGACTGAATGAGCCACCCAGGTGCCAGAGATTTTTTTTTTAAGTCTTGTGGTAGGCCTGTATTGCTATATGCTTCCCTCTTATGACTACTTTTGCTGTCTCCCAAAGGTTTTGGGCCATCATGTTTTCATTTTCATTTGTTTCTATGTATTTTTTTAAATTTCTTTTTTAATTTCCTGGTTGACCCATTTATTCTTTAGTAGGATATTCTTTAACCTCCATGTATTTACGGTCTTTTGACATTGTTCATGTAATTGACTTCAAGTCTCATAGCATTGTGGTCAGAAAATATGCACAATACAGTCTCAGTCTTTTTACACTTGTTGAGGCCTGATTTGTGACTTTGTATGTGATCTATTCTGGCGAACCTCCCATGTTCACTTGAAAAGAGTATGTATTCTGCTGCCTTAGGATAAAATGTTCTGAATATATCTGTTAAGTCCATCTGGTCCAGTGTGTCATTTAAAGCCATTGTTCACTTGTTGATTTTCTGCTTAGATGATCTATCCATTGATGAAAATGGGATGTTAAATCCCCTTACTGTATTATTATCAATGAGTTTCTGTATGTTTGTTATTAATTATTTGGGTGCTCCCAAGTTGGGGGCATAAATATTTCCAATTGTTAGATCTTGTTGGGTAGACTCCTTTATTATGATATAATGCTTTTTTTCATCTCCTGTTACATTGGTTTGAAATCTAGTTTTTCTGACATAAGTATTGCTACTCTGGCTTCCTTTTGACATTCATTAACATGATAAATGTTTCTTCATCCACTCACTTTCAATTTGCAGCTATCTTTAGGTCTAAAATAAGTCTCTTGAAGGCAGCATATAGATAAGTCATGTTTTTTCTTTTTGTATTTTTTTTAAGATTTTTATTTATTTATTCACGAGAGACAGAGAGAGAGAGAGAGGCAGAGACACAGGCAGAGGGAGAAGCAGGCTCCATGCAGGGAGCCTGATGTGGGACTAGATCCCAGGACTCCAGGATCACTCCCTGGGCCGAAGGCAGGCACTAAACCCCTGGCCACCCAGGGATTCCCAGTCGTGTGTTTTTAAATCTGTTCTAACACCCTATGTCTTGTGATTGGAGCATTTAGTCCATTTATATTCAGAGTAATTATTGATAGATATGAATTTAGTACTATTTTATTACTTGTTTTCTAGTTTCTGGAAATTTTCTCTATTCCTTTCTAGTCTTTATCACTTTTGCTTTTTCTTTCTCTCCCAAAGAATCCCCTTTAATGTGTCTTGCAGGGCTGGTTTAATGATCGTGAACTCCTTTAATTTTTGTTTGTCTGGAAAACTCTTTATCTCCCCTTCTATTCTGAATGATAGCCTTGCTGGATAGAGAATTCTTGGCTGAATGGGAATTTTTCCCATTAAGCATGTTGAATATATCATGTCACCCTCTTTTGTCTTGCCACGTTTCTGTGGAGAGATCTGCTGGTAATCTTATTAATATTCCCTTGTAAGTTAGGGAATTCTTTTGTCTTGCTACTTTTAGGATTTCTTCTTTATCTCTATATTTTCACATTTAACTGCAATATGTCTTGGTGTTGGCCTGCTTTTGCTTTTTGGGACTTCTCTGTGTCTCTTGGCTTTGGATGTCTGTTTCCTTACACAGATTAGAAACAAGTTCAGCTATAATTTCCTCAAATAAACCTTCTGCTCACTTTTTTGTCTCTTCTTCTTCTGGGACCCCTATAATAAGAATATTATTATGCATTATAGGATCACTAAGCTCCCTAAGTCTACTTTTGTGATCCAAGATATTTCTTTCCCTCTTTTGTGCAACTTCATTATGTTCCAGAATTTTATCTTCTATATTACTTACTCATTCCTCTGATTCTTCTATTCTTGTGGTCATTATATCCAATTGGTTTTGAATCTTGGTTATTGCATTTTTCATTTTGGCCTGATTAGTTTTTAGCTCTTTTACCTCTGTGGTAAGGGTCTCTCTGATGCCTTCTATGCTTTTCTCAAGGCCAGCTTGTATCCTTACAATTATGGCTTTAAATTCTGGATCAGGCATATTACTTACATGTTTCAGTTAGATCCCTGGCTGTGACCTTTTTTTGTTTTTTTCTTTTTGGATAAATTCCTGTGCCTTGGCATCTTATCTAGGTCTCTGTCTTCTCCTATATGTTAGGAAAGCCTGTTATGTTTCCTGTTCCTTTGAGTATTGGCCTTCTGAAGAAGAAGTCATGTAGAGCCCAGGGCCTGGCACTTCAGGGAATGTCTCTGATGTGTGCTTCATGCTTTCTGCTACTGTTTTGGCTGCTCAGTCCTTCACGTCAGTCACCTATAAGGGTTTGCCTTGCCTGTAGCGTATATTGTTTGAACCTTTGCTAGAGTGTGGCAAGTTTTACCTAGGTGTGCTCTGGTCTGCTTGTTAAATGACACCTGATGCTATTTCCACTAAAACTAAAGCTTTGCACCACTCTGTGGTCAGTAAATGTGGTACGTGTGAGGGTTTGTGCCAGTCTTCTGGGAAAGGGGACCCTCGTGCTGATCCTTAGGTATACCTTCCCTAGAAAAGCAGTAGCAGCAAAGCACATGGGAGCTCTGATGAAAGCAGGTTAGGCAGCCAGTGTTGGCACTGTGCTGTTTGCGGAAATTGGTTTATGCTGAGGGGTGAGGGAGGGAAATGGCACCAACCACTCCTTCATCCCTGGAGAGGGCATCTTTGCTTGCTGCTCTCAGGGAAGCACTTTCTGAGGATCAAATAATTTCCCCTCATGCATCACAGGTGTTTGTCAGATTGCTGATTTCATACTGTCTCTGAGTTACTTGCTTGCCTGGTGCAGTGCCTTAGACTCTACATTAACCAGGCCTGCTGACTTTCAAAACTCCAAACTTTAGGGACCCGGTGTGGTGAGGACCTGTGCTAATCTTCTGGATAAAGGTTGTACCATGTTAGGACCAACGCAGGTTATACCAAAAGGGAAGGCAAGCAAGAGCTCAGGGAAGTGGGATTTGGAGCAAAGTAGGCTAAAAACAACCAGTGTCTGGGCTAGCCACCCTCAACAAGTGTCTCTACACCTAGGCTAAGGGGCAGGGAAGGAAATTGTGCCCACTTGTCTCCAGACATGTAATGCCACCTCTCACTGATACACTCCAAAAAGAACAAACATTTTTCTCCCTGTATCAATTAGGTGATCCTCAGATCATGCAGTCTGCCATGGGATTATTTGCCTACCTGTGCTCCAGGAGTAGGGCAGCATCCTCATGTCTCTATCATAGCTAAACCCGAGAACCTCAGATACTCCAGTCTTTGAGCCCTGATGGTTGCAAAAACTCGGGAAATTCAGCCCTTCTTATTTTCCTAGCCATTGGCTGTAGGGAAGTGTTTTCCTTGTGCTTATACCTTGTACTCCACTCTCTCTCACCTTTCTCCACAACCTGGGCAGCCTCTCTGCCACAGCATCTCTGGTCCATTTCTCCCCCAAAACATGCCTTCATACTTCCTTTCTTAAAGTAACTTCTTCTCTCCCTCCAGTTGTGCAGTTTGTTCTTTCAGTCCTCAGGTTGATTTCTTGAGTATTCAGAATGATTTGAGAGTTATCTAGCTGTGTTTGAGGAATGAGGCAAGCCTACGGCCCTCCTACTGCACCACCATCTTATTTTATTTTTCATAATTTATGATGTCTATATTTTTAGATCAAGAAGCCCAATTTTTTAAAGATTTTATTTATTTATTCATGAGGGACACACACACACACACACACACAGAGGCAGAGACACAGGCAGAGAGATAAGCAGGCTCCACGCAGGGAGCCCAACGTGGGACTTGATCCCGGGTCTCCAGGATCATGCCCTGGGTTGAAGGTGGCACTAAACCACTGAGCTACCCGGGCTGCCCAAGAAGCCCAATTTAAAAAAAAAAAAATTCCATGGCTAGACACATTTTGATGTAATTATGCATCACCAAAGTGAAAGATAAAGATAATATCTACAAAGAATATCTCTTAAAGATTGCTGAAAGGGGGAAAAGGATCTTTGTTTGAGTTCTTCCAAGAACAGATCTTGAAAAAGGTATTTGGATGCAGGAGGCATACTGCATACATGAGGTAGTGAGGAAGATTAAGAAGGTATTATTGAGGATGCCACTGTGGGCAATGAAGTCTTGATCTTCTTGGGATTTCCTGAGGAACCAATAAATGCCTCCCCAAATTACCTTCCTGAAGGATGGAGAGACGTATTTATATCTATGTCATGAGATTGAGAGTTGCTTGCAGGGACATTAATCTGCTGTACTTCCTGACCATGCTTGCACTCCACCCCAGGATTCACAGCATGACAGAAACATCTGGGCAGAAAGTATATAAATGCATAACCATGAACCATGCAAATACCTGAGGGAATAGTTTTCCAGGCAGGTGAAATGGCATGTGCAAAATTCATGGAAAGGGAGCATTCCCATATGTTAAAGAACAGCAAGATAGTTAATGTGACTGGAGACCAGGTGAACAGAATTAGGGACAGGCATAAAATGAGGTCTGAGCCCTAGCCAGAGGTCAAGTCATTTAGGGATATCTATAATAGGTACTTTTGTTCTTATTCCAAAGCAATGGGAACATTCCAGTAATTGAGATCAGTTATATCATTCCAGATTTTTTTTGTAATGTTTACACAAGTTGTTTAAGCTAGGAGAATTCATGTTGTAACATGATCAAGGTCTCTCTAGGTTGGTGAGACTTATGGAGACACTGTCATCATCAAATGTGTTTTCTGGAACCACTCTAGGTATCATCACCCACTTGGAAAAAGGAGTAAAATCCTGGGAGATCGCATTTGGAAATATTGATGGATCAGGCATGAAAATATCATTCAACCCTACCACACAACCCATTGAGTAGAACCCAATCATCCTACCATACTTGACTGCAAGGAAAGTTAGGAAATGTGTTCCACTGTGTGCTCAAAAACTGAACAATAATTAACATTTCCAACCATTTCTGAGTATTAGTAAATCTGATGATTTGTTGAGTGTAAATATTTTTGACTGTTACACATTTTTCAAAGCCACCTGGAATATATAGTTTGTGAAATTTCTTTTGTGAAATAAAATTGCTTTTATTCTAAGAACCTGATAATTTTCTACTCTATTTCATTCTATTTTATTATTTTTATTTTTCATTTTTCACCTTTTAACTGCTGGTTATGATTTCAGTTATGATACTGATTTTATAATCTGCTTAAAGATCTTCTTAAAGATCTATTTGTAGATCAAAATTCAATGTGATACACCCGTTATGAACTAGGAAATAAGCCCTAAACTTAGAGTAAAAATGCTGACTTAAAAACTCACCATTGTATCAGTCAGATAGACTAGCTGTGGTTCTTGTACCAAAAACATCAGCATCACCTGGGACCATTTTTAAAATTATTATTTTTTTAAATTCCAGTATAATTGACATACAGTGTTATATTAGTTTCAGGTGTACAATATAAAAGTTCAGCAGTTCTATACATTTCTCAGAGCTCATCATGATAAGTGTACTCTTAATCTCCTTCACATATTTTTCTCATCCCTCCACTCACTTCCCTTTTAGTAACCACAAGTTTGTTCTTTATAATTATTTTATTTTCTGTTTGTCTCTTTTTTTCTTCGTTCATTTGTTTTGTTTCTTGAATTCCACATAGGAGTGATATTATATGGTATTTCTCTTTCTCTGACTTATTTTATTTAGCATTATACCCTCTAGTTATATCCATGTTGTTACACATGGCAAGATTTCATTCTTCTTATGGCTAAATAATATTTGTGTGTGTGTGTGTGTGTGTGTGTATCACATCTTCTCCATTCATTTATTGATGGACACATGGGTTACTTCCATATTTTGGCTATTGTAAATAATGCTGCAATAAACAAGGGGGTACATATATATTTTCAAATTAGTGTTTTCCTGTGTGTGGGGTAAATACCTAGTAGCGGAATTAGTGGGTCATATAGTTATTACATTTTTAAAATATTTATTTATTTATTCTTGAGAGACAGAGAGAGAGAGAAAGAGAGAGGCAGAGACATAGGCAGAGGGAGGAGCAGGCTCCATGCAGGGAGCCTGACATGGGACTTGATCCTGGGACTTCAGGATCACACCCTGGGCCAAAGGTAGTGCTAAACCGCTGAGCCACTGGGCTGCCCCATTTCTGAGACTTTTAAGGAAACTTTATAATATTTTCCACAGTGGCTGTATCAGTTTGCATTCCAACAGGGGTTCTTTTTAAATTTTTTTTCCCAATCCTTGCCAACACTTGTTGATTGTTTGTTTTTTATTTTAGCCATTCTGACAGGTGTGAGGTGATATCTCATTTTTTTTAAACACTACTTCCTACTCAGGTATACTGAATCAAAGTCTATATTTTTACATATTTCTTAGGTGACTCATATACACACAAAGGTTTGAGAAGTACGAGGCGAGGTAATGCTACATTAACAACCAACCTCAAATTCTTCCTAGTTTCAGTATGTTTATTTCTCATGCATGTTACCTGACCGACACGACACCAGTAAGCAAAAGGTTCTGCTCTTCATGGTTGCTCAAGGATTAAGTCTTCGGAGTAGATGATTTTTCAAACATTGCCAGGTGTTTTTCCAGAACTAAAAGCAACCTAAGGTGGTTCTTTTCTCAGCATATCACATGATCAAGTAAGCAAATTATTAATGGCACCATTATCTTCTGAATACTAAAACCTTTTTCTCTCTCTGTGGTAGTAATAAATCTTGATCTTACCTCAAGTACAACATTCAACAAACTGTTAACAATTTAAATTTAACAAATTAATTTTTTTTTATGTTTGTTGTTTTTCTATTTCCTCCATTGAAACAAAGCCAATCTTTTCTTATACATTTTTACATCCTGAATGTTAAGTTCAGAAAGGTTTATGAATTTGTGGGATTTTATACTTCACAAATTAAATAACACATTTAGATTCAGAGATGCTTTTCCAGATTAAGAGATGTATCAATTGCTTTAAAAGAGAGCTTAGTATTAGGAAGTCCCTTTAAAAACAAGGCACCATCTGGGTGAGGTCAGAATGAGAAGACCTTTCCTGAATTCAGTAAGGCTGATGGATGGAATGAGTTTGACCCATGACCTTAACACCCTTGATAGCACTTTTTATCTATAGAAAATGGATGGAAAGTTGAAAGTATGGGTAGGTCCTGACTGCAGTTCTGATCCTCCTGGGAGAAAAAAAAAAATCTTTCAAATTTCCCAAATGTGAAAGTCTTGTAGCTACTTTTGAATTTTAATTAGATGTTTTCTGCAAAGAACAAGTTAGAAGTGGTGTACAATATTTAGTCATCCGCAGCCAATATTTGTCTGCTACTAAGCCTAGATTCCTTTTCTTCATGGGTCTTATGAATCATGTTTTATAGCCAAGACTTTTCTTTTCTAATAGTGCTGAAAGTCAATGCAATGCAGAGACCATTAGAACATTGGTACTAGATCACAAGATGTCTTTCCATATTAGTTCAATCAATCCTCACTACAAATCTATGTTTGTCCTCATATAATGGTTGAGACAACTGAGCACAAAGAGATTAAGTGACTTTTGTCGACTTTGGAGTTCTAGAGAATTTATGGAGGCAGACTTATCAATTATCCTTTATAATTTTTAGAAAATAATAAGCAGAACTTTTGACAAATTAAAGGTTGCTAATACTGAATTCTCATGTATCCCTCTTTGTGTCAAGAATGTATTTCTGGAAAAAAATATTCAATTTGATTACATGCTTATAAATTTATTGAAGACATATAAAATTTTGGAAGTATTTAGTTGAGTATTTCATATATCTTTATGTAATGTTTACTTGAATAAATTTCCATAAAATTTTAGAAAACTTAAGTTGATAGTACAACCAAGAATTGAGATATAAAGATAATGACAAAGGAAAAAGAAAAGTCTCAAAAGATTTCAGTTTGTCGCAATTTTTTTCTTTCAACAAGATATCACAAAATTCGTAATAGACTTCTGTAATTTAAAAATGCACTCCCTTCAACATATTTTGTTTTAGGGCATGCAAAAAATTGACTTGTAGCTGAGTTTTCTTTTTTAATATTTAAAAGATATCTGTCTCCTTACCATCAAATTTAGGAAGCCAGTCTAACTGAAAGAAGCAAGAAATTTAAGTATAAAGGTGTCATTTTCCTTCTCTCTATTCAAAAATAGGAGTTCAGAATTGACAATAACTGATCTACCCGAGTCAATATTCTAGCTCTCAGTCCTTCTTCAGGACTGGTCTTATACTGTACTTCTAAAAGAATGGAGAGGTATGTTTCAACTTTTTGGTCAACTTTATTTGACTCTTACTAAAAGCCAAGCCATGAAGAAGAAACAAAACACTTGGCTGCATTTAGTAACAATGAGTTAATTCTAAGCAAACCAGCCAAAAAACAATACACATTTATAATCTATTAGAAAGTAGTTACAAATAGTACATTACTGTTAAAACAGACCATTCAGTGAAGAAATATGATCACTGTCAATTGTTGGGGATTTTTTATTGTTGTTGGGGCAAGGCATTGGTTTCAAGCAGCAGTCCCAAATTTGTCTATATGTTCGAGTAACCTGGGATATTTAAAAAATGATACCCAAGTTGTATTTATTACAACTTTTATTAATTTTTTATTTAAATTTATTAAAACCAAGATTTATTAAGTTAGAATTCCTGGGGAATCAATATGTGCATTTCCATATATCTTTTTCTTCATAGTTCTATATTTTCATAGTTACATATTTTTCTTCATAATTATTTTTATTACAGTACACACAATGTTACATTAGTTTCAGTTGTGCAACATAGTGATTAAAAGTCTATTCAGGGATCAATATATTTTTTAAGATCTCCAGGTGATTCCATTATGGAGCCAGCCACAGTTGAGATCCACTGGTTTACTAACAGTCTATTCTTAATTCTATATTGATGCTGACATTACTCTAATAAAAATTTCACCAACAAATCCATTATATCATGTATTCTCAGTTCTCTTTGTATGTTATAGAAAACTATCTGATAAATGAGACTGTGCAGATTATCTGTATAGAACAATACACACAGGAAAAACTATTTGTCCTCTAACGAAAAGGTTAGTAAACTATTTTGACGTGCTATAATAATGATGATGGAGAGGATAAAATCATGCTTCCTTTGTAATTGCTTGTTATTTGTGACAAAGATGCTTTCCTTGTCCAAACATTCCTCTGGTTCCTGTGAACTCACTTCTCAAAGGCTCTGACTTTTGAGCTTTTGTGCTTGTCTCTGCATTGTTCAATATTAGAAAGAATCCTACTAAGTCTCTAGCTAGAATCAACCATCCTTAATATCAGATCTCCCTCAATATCTGATCAGGTTCCTCATCCTTCACAGTTTTCCAGGTGATTTATGAAGAAGTCACCTTCAGCAAGAATCTTCTTTGGTCAGTTTAGCCAGGATCTTCCCTCATTTCTGATTTAAATAATTCTCTTAGTAATTTTCCATCTGCTGATACCTGCATTCCCACACTCCAACTGTAAATACCCATTTTTGTTTGTTGTATTTGGAATTGATTCCAATCTCTCCTGCCACCACTGCTAAACCCCATTGTAGCATCCCCTGCCCTGTTCAGATGGTCCTGAATAAAGTCTGCCTCACTATTCTTTAACAAATGTCATTCTTTTCTAATAACACTCATTGTAAGTATATGTGAAACAGCAGCTATATGTTTAGATCTTAGTCTCTGCATTATTCCTTTCTATCAGTCCATATTATTTCTTTATAAAATGTATTTTTTCACAAATAAATGAAACTCAATTCAGCTACATCAGAAATACTAGATGTTTGCCAGCTTTGCTAATCAGAAAGTCAAAGGATAGGGCCCTTTCCTAAACATTTTTCACAAATAATCTTTGCAATATTTATGTTCACTAAAATTTAGAGCCAGTAATATATATATATATATATTCATATATGTTACTTTTAACCAGAAATATATCTTTTATATTTATTTATTTATTTATACACATGAATACTATACAAATCAGGAAAGATGGGTCTCACCCAGTGGAGGTTTCAGAAGACTATCAGTGTCTTACCTTATCTACCTACTAGCCAGCGTCAGCCAACTATGATCTTGCATTTGTCCCTGGAATAAAACCAAGAATGGGATCACAGAGGCTGGAGCTCTAACAGTAACAGTAAAATGCCATTTTCCCTCTATAATCTTTGATCCATAGAGTTGTAGAGTTTCTTTACTTAAGCCAGATTATAGTTATAGCCAAAATAATGGAACATTTGCATGCAGAATGAACTCTGACAGTAATTTATCTGTCAATCCAAAACACATTTTTTCCAATAGGTAACAAGCAGAAAGAGGATAAGTTATTTATGGGATTGATACTTTCCATTAATGTATTGTCATCTCAAATAAGCACCAGATGACTTGATATTAAGTTTACAAAGAAGTTGATAATTCAGGAAAGCAATGTATTATCGTGGTATATATTGTATGGAGTTATTTTTCCCAGTATTTTGCTAGGCTATGAATCAAAACTATTTCTGTTTGTGTGTGTTTATGTGTCTGTGTGTGTATTTTGGAGGAAGGAGGTAGTATATGAGAGAGTACATGAATACAAGTAAAGTTTTGAAACAGGTCATTTAGACACTGGGATTATTTTATGGCAATAAGAGATGTGAACTTCTTCAAATTTAAGGATAATATCTTGTTCATCTTTGCTTTTTTATCCTGAATCTGGTAAAGCATCTTGAATTCTACATGGTAATTTGTATCTATCAGACTTAGAAGCAAGTCAGATTTAAATAAGACTTACTAAGTGAGAGTATGCTAGGTATTATCACATAAGACTAGTCTTTGTCTGAGATTGAGATTATTCTTTAATGTAGGTTAGTAGTGACTTAATATATTAATGTTTTAACCTACAATTTCTGGTAGATTGTTTAAATTTTTATGTACATGATCCATATTTAATTATACTACCAAAGCCAGAAGCAATGGATATTCCTTACCACAGTTTTTCATATATGTAAAGATGAATAAAGAATGCTGGATTCAATAGAATTATTATAGGAAATCAAGTGTAGGGCAGCCCTGGTGGCACAGCGGTTTGGTGCCGCCTGCAGCCTGGGGTGTGATCCTGGAGACCTGGGACCGAGTCCCACATCGGGCTCCCTGCATGGAGCCTGCTTCTCCCTCTTCCTCTGCCTGTGTCTCTGCCTCTCTCTCTGTGTCTATGAATAAATAAATAAAATATTTTTAAAAAAAGGAAATCAAGTTTATGAGGATGTCATTAATGTCCTAAACCAGAACAAATTTACAATGCAGATTTTCAGAATGACTAGGCAATTCCGATCAACCTGTAACAGTTCCATAGGGTATATTTAGCCCACTAATTTGAGGTCTATTAAAGAATACTTTTCTGCTAATCAAAACCACAGTTTGTCACAAAGACTTGGATTCTTCCAATTCTAAGTAAGAGAGAGAGAGAGAGAGAGAGAGAGAGAGATTGAGGAAGTGGAAAGAAAGTCTCCATTTATCAGAAGAGTTTTATAATTTAGATTAGAAATACTTTCCAAACCAAAGAACTACCAGTTAACAAAAATGCTAGTCCTATAGAGGATTCTGGGAAGACAGCAGGAGTTGAAAGCTAGGAATCTGTCTCCCCACCTAAATAACAATAGCACCAACAGAATTGTCTGATAGAACTAATTTAGAACTCTGCAGTCTATTGAAGGCTTGCCTCCAGAGGAATGGTTGGATGGTAAATTGCAGCTAATCTCCACCAATCTCATGTCCTATCACAGTAGCAACTACCCATATTCCACTCTTCAGCCTCCATGGCAGGCAGCCTATGCATGTGCTCCACATAGTCTGGGCCTGCTAAGGTAATGTTTGTAAGTTTATTCTTGGTGTCACATGTCAGGACTCCTTGTTGCCACAGTCATCCTCCTCATTCCTGAAGCTGCTCTCAACCTTGGCCTTGGCTTGCCATCCTCATAGTCATTGTAAAAGAGGTTTGAGCCTTCATCAGGCACTAGGGCCTTGGTCTTCACACATATATACATACATATTTTAAAAACCTACAGTGAACACCATACTCAGTGCTTAGCTACTGAAAGCTTTTCCTTTAAGATCAGGAATGAGATAAGGCTGCTTACTTTTGCCAGTTCTTTTGACATAGTATTGAAAGTTCTAGCCATAGCAATTAGGTAAGAAAAATAAAACCATCTGAATTTGAAAGAAGAATTAAAATTATCTCTGTTTGCAGATATAGGAAAAACTAAAGATTACACAAAAGAATTGTTAAAGCTAATAATAAATAAATTCAACAAAGCAGCAAGATACAAAGTCAATACACAAAAATCCGTTGCAGCTCTCTACACTAAGGATAAATAGGGCAGAAAGGAAATTAAGATGACAATTCAATTTACAGTAGTATCAAAAAGAATAAAATAGGAATTGAGTTAACCAAGGAGGTGAAAGACTTATACAGCAAAAAACAAACAAACAAACAACAACAACAACAAACCCACAACTGAAAGAAATTCAAAAGTCTTAAAAAGTAGACACATCACATATTAATGGATTGGAAGATTTAATATTGTCAATATAATCTAAGATTCACTATAATTCTTATCAAAATATAAATGATATATTTAAAAGAAAGAGAAAACATCTATTCTAAAATTCATATGGAAACCCCAGGGACTTCAAATAGACCAATAGAAAAAAATAGAGAGCCCGGAAATAAGGCCTGACATATATAGTCAAATGATTTTTGACAAGGGTACCAAGACCACTTAGTGGGGCAAAGGACACAGGCTTTCAACTGGGCTCAGAAAACTAGATAATCACATGCAAATGAATAAAATTGAAGCCTTGGCTAATACAAAAATTAACTCAAAATGGACCAAAAAAATGTAAGTTTTAAAATTATAAAACTCTTAGAAGAAAATATAGAATAAAAGCTATCCAATATTGGATTTGACAGTGGTTTCTTAAATATGCAGCAAGGGTACAGCAACAAAAAAAAATCCCAGAAATTTTGAAAATTAAAAAAAAAAACAACGTATCAAAAGACACTATCACTGTCAACAGACTACAAAGACAACCCACAATGAGATAAACTATTTGCAAACCATATATCTGGTAAGGGATTAATATGCAAAGTATAGAAACAATTCCTAAAACCCAACAACAAATAAACAGTCTGATCCGAAAATGAGCAAAGAGCTTGAATAGACATTTTTCCATACAAATGTTCAATAAGAACATAAAAACATACTCAAAGCCACTAATCATCATGGGAATGCAAATAAAAAATGAGATACAACCTCATACCTGTATAGATGACTATTATTAAAAATAAAAACAAAAGTAAATAAATAAATAAAAACAACAGATAATAACAAGTGTTAGTGAGAATGTGAAGAAGTTAGAATTGTTGTACACTGTTGGTGGGAATATAAAATGCTATAACCACTGTGGAAAACAGTATGGCAGTTCCTCAAAAAACAAAATATAGAATTATATGATATCATAATTCCCCTTACAGGTATACACTCAAAAGAACTGAAAGCAAGGGCTCTAAGAGATATTTGCACACCCATGTTCATAGTAGCATTACTCACACTTGTTAAAATATGCTAAAATATGGAAGCAAAGAATATATAGATAAGCACAATGTGATAAATACATACAATGGAATGTTGTTTAGCCTTAAAAAGGAAAGAAATTCTTACACATACTAAAACATGAATGAAGCTTGAGGACATTATGCTAAGTGTAATAAACCAGTCATGAGAAGGTAAATATTGCATGATTCCACTTAAATAAAGTTCTTAGAGTAATCAAAGTCATAGAGACAGAGGGCAGAATGGTGTAGCCAAGAACTAAGGGGAAGAGAGGAAGGAGGAGTAATTGCTTAATGAGTAGAGTTTCAGTTTTAAAAGATGGAAAGAGCTCTGGAGGAGCATGGTAAAGATGATAGGAAAACATTATTATTGCTTTTAACATTACTGAATTATACACTTAAATGGTTAAGATGGTAAATTTTATATGTATTTACCACAATAATTTTAAAAACTTAGGAATGCATCCAGATGCTTTACTGATTCATCTATTATGCACCTAGGTTTTCTGTTCATCATTTCCTGTGATTGAATTGATAATGGAAACTTACCCTTTCCTGGACTTGATCTGTGCTACCTTTAGTGCCCCTCTACCACCTGAACTCAACTCATTTATGTCATTACGAATTTGAAGTCAGTTACATAAAAATTTATCATATGTTTTAGAGAATTGATATAATATTTTATAAAGCTATCCCAAATTGTAATTATATATGTAAATGTCTTCTTAAAGGGCAATTGACTAACCTCAATATCATTTTTCTTTTCTATTATCAAAAGAGACTAGAGTTATAATGCCAACTATGAATCTGTTTTTATTGTATTCTTTCTATAGATTTGTTTCAGAGCAGTTGCATTCTTTGATATTATGAAGCACAGATCAAATTAGTTGGTACTTTGAGTTACAATATTCAACAGTTTTGTAGAACTTTGCCAAATTCATAACAGCTAATTATACCTAAAGTCTAAGAATTAAGCAATATATCTGTTCTAAAATGAGCCTATCACTTTTATATTAAACAAAAGTGCCTGGCATTTTAACTAAGTGCCGCTCATCTCTATATTTTTATCTCAAACACAGTAATATTAGTAATAGCTAATATTTATGGAGCTTTAATTACATGTCAGAAACTATCAAGGGGCTTAGATTCATTATCTTATTTAAACTGTGTAACAAACCTATGAGAAAATGTCACTATTATCTAGCATTTTAGGATAAGGAAACCAAAGTGTGGGCAGATTTAGAAACATGGTCAAGGTTTTAGATAGTAAGTAGGAGAGCACAGATGCTAATCAAAGCATGTCCACTCAGCTACAACATTCATTCAAACTAATCACTTTAACTCATTCAATAGGCACATTTACGATCTATTCTTAACCTTTTCAAAAACATTTTTGGAATTTTCTTTTTTTTTGTACTAAATTTATCCTTGGCTTGATTTTATTTTGTCGTCTCTATTCCTCTCCCCCCACCAAATTCCTTAAAGTATTTTATTTTATTTTTTAAAGATTTTATTTATTTATTCATGACAGACGCACAGAGAGAGAGAGAGGCAGAGACACAGGCAGAGGGAGAAGCAGGCTCCATGCCTGGAGCCTGAAGTGGGACTCGATCCTGGGACTCCAGGATCACGCCCTGGGCCGAAGGCAGGCACTAAGCCACTGAGCCACCCAGGGATCCCCCAAAGTATTTTAAATTGTATGGATTTTCTATTTCTATAACTAAGTTCTTAGTAAGTAGGGAACAATATAAATAAACAAAAACATACTTTAGAAAGATAAGCATTGAAACAATCACTCAAAATTGTGTAGGAATCTACTTCCAAAACAAGGAAGTGTCAACTTGGAGTAGTTTCATGTTTGTGAATTCCTGAGGTCCAACTTAGACATCTCTGGGGTTTGAGAATGCATAGTTGAGTACCATTCTCTAGGAGTTCTGCACTAATATTCCCAAGATAAATATAAGGTTTGAAAGAAAACATTTAAAACGTATTTCAGTCCATATAATTTATACTTTGGATTGAATAGAGATGTAGGCTCTGAGTAGCAACATGTTCTAGGCAGAAAGTATTGAGTTACTTTCTTGCTGGGCTGTTAATATTATGTAAGTGTTGAATTAATGGATGTCTGTGTTTTAGTGTTAATTATGAAAACCTGAGCTCTTGGTTGAAGAATTTGACTGCCTTTATTTTAAAATAAAATTTTGTGTAAGTGAATAAAATCTTATCTCCCTGAGATGAAAATCATTATTGGCTCATTGCCTGATGCACTGTATGAAGGAAAGTTGAGAATGGGAAGAGAAGCACAATATACACAACTGAAATAAGATATCAGAGACAATATTTTGAAAAAGTCTGGTTATTGTTCAATATGGGTCAATATGACACAATAAATATAAAAACAAATCTACAGCCTCACTGGTGGACTAGAAGAGTTGCCACAATCACATTCATTAGGAATTTGGGAAAGGTAAAAAGGAAATGGAATAGGATTGGCAGTGAAATCTAACAGAATTAAGGAAGGTAGCAAAAGAGGGGAACTTCAAGAACAATAATGCTTTTCCACAGAAATTCTCAGGAATAGCTCCTCCATGATACCCTAGAACAAATGCCAGGGGGAGACAAGAGAGGGCTATGAGCAGTCAACCAGATAATTATATTTCATCAATTCTTAGTTTGAGAATTTTTCACTTTAATATTTATTTAATAATTTAAAAGTATCTTACAATCATGCAATATCATGCTTTAACTGGCAGGAATTTTTGTTTCTGGCCACTCATGAGATAATGCTATACTTCATTGCTGATGATGGTTTGTGTTCTATGACATACAATGAGTGGAGAAGCTGTAGCCTAGCTAACCAACTCCTAAGCTCAGAGTCACTATTACTAGTACTTACTTCCAGGAAAAACCTAAGAGTACAACTTTTTTTTTTCTTTCTTGTTTGTTTTGTTTGTTTTTCTTTTTTAAACCTGGGATATCACAAGAGATCAGCTTCTAGATTGGTCATGGTAGTCAGAGAAGATGATGGTGTTTGGAGGTAATTTATATCTATAATAAAAGGTAAAAAGTATTGAAAATGGCAGAATATATTGAAAAACCCTACTCCATCCCAGATAAACCTTATCTTCCTCTCCCTTTCAGAACTATCATTCAAGTATGCAGGAAAAAGTAAAGATATGTTTTGATATAGAAACCTTTTAAAATGTTACTACTATGAACTCTGAAAGAATTTATTGAAAATATTCTCTAAGTGAAAATGAATGTTAGAAATCTAGAAAACTTAATATGTAGCTAAGAGTGCTGAACAGAAAAATAGTAAAGTATGGTAGGTGTAAATAATTATCAGTATGACAGCTATGAGCATTATTGTACTTGTTAAAAAATGATCTGTAAGAAAGAAAAGGCAAATGTAAAATAACATGAAAATAACGTTATCAAAGGCTTTATCAAAATAACTGTTTGAAAGAAGAAGTGATCAAATGAAAATGTCTAAAAAGGCTATCACATTATTTGAAGGATGATAATTGAGAACAATGATATTATTTTTTGACACTGATTAAGAAATATGTTTATACTACACATTTTAAATGATGTAAATCTAACTACAGAAAGATTAGAAATAATATGCAAAATACATGACTAGCAAACTTTTTGAGCAACTATTGAAGAAAAAAGATACTTCAATCTAACTTGAGATAGAAAAGAAATACAACAGAACATATGAAAAGAAAGTGAAAAATAAAATAGATAAGACAAAGTGTACTTTCCATAGCAGTGTATGGACAGCCAAGATGGTTCAATGAAGGAGTTGGGAGGCTCCTCCCCTGTTACCAAAGAGCTAGGTGGAACTGATGGCTATCCTTATCCAAACTAAGTCTTCCTTTTTCCCAGTTGAATCTTCCCTTTCCCAGTTGGATCTGGAGAGAGGAACCATGCATATTTTGAACATCCCATAGTTCTGAATGAGTCAAGACATTGCCACTGTGTTGTGTTGATCCTATGAGAACCCAAAGATCTTTTGTTTTGTTACTTGTCCTCATCCTCATCCTCACCAACATCCTTGATAAAGCAGAAACTGTAGAAAACAGTGATGAGGTGGAAGCAATTTAAGTGTAAAACGTCAGAAGTTCTGGGGCGCCTGGTTGGCCCATTTAATTAAGCATTCAACTCTTTTTTTTTTTTTTAAGCATTCAACTCTTGATTTGGCTCAGGTCATGATCTCGAGTTTGGGGGATTGAGCTTTGCATTAGGCTCTGTGCTCAGCATGGAGTCGGCTTGTCCTCTCCCTCCCCACACCCCTGCTCTCTCTCTTGTTCTAAAATAAATAAATAAAATTTTTTAAAGAAGTCAGTAGTTCTGGACTCAAAATTATGATGGGCCATTTAAGAAGTCTATGACCCAAAGCTCATCATGTAAGCTAGGATTCACTTTACTCATGACCGAAGTGAAAGTAACAATATATGTCTATAAGGATTAAGATAACTTACATGATATTGATTTTCACAGAGTTTAACAACCAGGAAAATAAGTAGCAATTGATAAACACACAAAGTTCCCAAATATTCTAAATTTCATTGTAAATTTACTTATACACCTAATTCTGGATGTTGGAAAAGAGATGAGGACAGGAGCATTAAGTCAAAAGGACTGTCACATGGACAAGGCTGATCTTGCTGGGGAATGGTAAGCAGAATTCTAAGATGGCTTTAAGATTCATGTCCCCTGATGTATAATCACACCCTCTTGAGTATGAGGGGATAATAGATTCTTTGATTACTTTAGGACATATGACAAGAATGATGTGAAAGTCATTTCCACGGTTATGTTGCTACATAATGCTCCATGTTAGTAGCAGACTGGATAGGCATTTCTCTCTTGTCTTTCAAGAAATAAGATGGCATGTTGTAAGACAGTCATCTTAGAGATGAAAGAGTTCTCCGTAACTTAAGACCTTCAATAAGAAAACAGGGATCTCAGCTCTAAAACAGTCAAGGAATTGAATATTACCCAAAGACCTGAATGAAGAAGATGACTAAGAAGAAGATCAAGAACTTCAGGTGAGTTTGCAGTTTCAGCCCACACTTTAAACTCAGCCTGATATAACCCTGAACAGAGGACCCAGCTAACCTGGAATTTTGACCCACATAACTGAGATAATAAATCTGTTTTAAGTCACTAAATTTGTGGTATTTATGTAGTAATTGAAAAATAGTATAAGGACTTAAGTAAAATGATGCTTGGAAGCTATGAAAGTACTCCAAGTGGCCTCAAGAAAAATGGATAACAGGACCTAGGTAGATAGATTACTTTGAAAACCATCAGTCAGTAGAAAGTCTGAGTATATTTGAGACCCCTACCCTCACTCAGGTTTTGGAGCTGGGATTAGGTATATTGGCTAAGAAAGTAGGTCTAATGAAAAATAAGAGACAGTGAAGACAATAACAGAATTGATTTAGGTAAAATGGTGATCATGAATTTGCCTCAATGAATAAAGAAGATTTGCTCTAGACACGTCTCCATATTTTTTTAATTATGAGAAATAACTTGTTCTTTAAAAAGTAAGATCTTTCCAAAGGATTTCTTGGACAGATATAGTTTCTCCATATTTTTTTTCATAGAACACTGTAAAAATAATATTTTAAACTATACATTTGAAGCTGTTTTAAGCCTGGTTATATTACTTGGAGTGATACACTATTATGTCCATTTGATAGTTGACTATCAAATCAAATTGAAGGGGGTTGAATACATACAGCAAATCATGTGATTTCATTTCCTCAAGGGTCCCAATTAATTAAATCTTCAGATTAGGGTTTGTTGGCTCCATAAACCTCAAGAAGAGGGTAGAAAGAACCATTATTGTAGCTGAGCACCAACTTTAGCAGTAGTTTTATAAATTGAGTAAGACCTTTGGAGAATTATGAGGCTGGAGGGCCTGTTCATCTGAATTGACAGACGGGGGTCCCCAGTAGTTACAAATGTATGCATAGAATAATAGAGTTCTGGGAAATCTTGTCTTTGTTCCATGTACTGTGATTACCTCCCAGACTAGATTGAGCTCCCTTAGAGTGGCCAGTTTTTACTTTCCCTTGTGTCCCTTCTGGAAAGTCTTATACATGGTAGAAATCAAGTAATTTTAACTAAACTATGCTAAGTAAATTTATTGAATATACATAATATAGTTATTCATGATATTGATCTAAGACATGTCCTTCAAAAGCTGCTTCATACCCCATATTGCCCAGGAATCTTTCCATGATTGACTGCATAACTCTCACTTATTATGCCCTTAGGACTTTCATGATCAATTTGTTCTGTTTAAATGTGTATTTCCCAAGTGTTCTCATGGGCCAGCATTTTCCACTTGTCTTATATTCTATTATGTACTCCCCAAAGTCAGATCCTATGTCTTTCAATTTATTTGCATGTCCAGATTGCCTTGGTCAAGCACCTGTTCACAGGTGGTACAGGATCAATATTTTTTCCAAGTAACTAATACTTGCCAGTATTTGTGACTGTTGTATTTTATCTTGGTTTAAATCTCATAGTAGGCATATTTTCTTCTGACTTAGGCTTCAGCAAAACAGATGGCATGCGTCTGCACATTGATCTCTCTTGAGGTGGCAGAGTGAAACACTTTGGTTGTAGAAAAAATTGTTTAGAAGCTTCTCAATTGACCCCTTTGTGTACCAAATCGACATTTTGTGCAGCTAGTTTTATCTTTGCTTAAACTAGTATTGATCAAACTATCAAAGATTGTGTTATAGTTTGAACAGCTGTTCTTGAAGCACCACCAAAAATAAGAGTTTGCATTTAAATCTTTAAATCAATCCACATCTTGTTGGCTATCACAGAGTTTAGATGGTAGGGAACTTGATTAATTTTTTTTCAATCTTATTTACCACAAGAGAAGGTATAACGGTATTTGAGCACTCTATGTTTTTTCTCATTCACTGTTCAGTTTATTATACCTTCAACCATTCATTCTTGCCCTTTGACCTCTTTCTCTACAGAAATGCAGTTTTCTAAGAACCCTTGTTTAGATGAAGAATCAGCACTAGTAAATGCTTTGTGAAATATTGAAGGGCTCTGCTGGAATCTAAGGGTGATTTACCATAATCACATACACACAAAAAAGAAACAAAAAAACATTCTGAGAAAACTTGTAGTATACCTTAAAACAGCTTAAAATGAGCTTTATTACAAGAACAATGATTAAATTATTACATGAGAAATTAGAACTTGAGATTTTGTAGTGAAGACATTCTTAAATCTCACTGCCGAGAAATACGTAGGGTTTTAGCAGAGATTTTGGAAAGCTTTTAGGCTTCTATTTCTCAGGTAAGCCTAGGAAAGACTAGCTTGCAGCTGAAAATGGGTCACAGCAAGAGAGTAGTATTAATTACAGATAAACCCTCCAGAGAACTCTACTATAAGGCTACAGATATAAAGGTTAAAACAAATTCCATAGATTTGTAAAATTCTTTATTTATGCTTATACAGATTCAGAAGCACTCTTAGCATAAATCAAGCTCTGGAGTTAACTCCACCTAAAAAAATACAACAGGTATTTAGTGTGCCTTTCCTTGATCTTACATGATTACTATAGGATTACCATTTTTAAAATATTTGTTCTGCATCTGTTTATCTTTACAATTTTGTTCTGCCTATCTTTATCTTTAAAATTATTTGCCATCAAAAGCATGTAGTCATGTAGTCGACGATGCCATATTAGGTTATTAATAGAGGTAGGGGATTAAAAATCCCAAACCTATTCCCAGAATCTCTGCAACTTGAAGATTTAAGTAGATTTAATACTGCTCAGAACTTTCTTAATCATGGCTATCTGCTATGAAGTGTGGGGCAGAAAAAAATTACCATATATTTCCCTCTGCTCTCCTTACCAATATAAGACTGCCTCTGTAACATGCCTTCTGCAGGGCTCAAAATTTCCAGCCTGGACCATTATTAATCAGGTACAGCATATCATGGGTTAGTTACCAAATCATAACAGAATGAGTATGAAGAATACTAAATGAAATAAGGAACTGAGGGAAAGTGAGAGCAGGAGGTCAGGGTGGCTTCGGGAGGAGCGTGGAAGAATGTAGACAGAGAACTTATCATAATCAAGAGAAAGATCTGAAGGTTGAGGAACATTTAGTGAATTTTGTATCCCAGGGGTGGTGGGTCACTGGTTCCTTTAATGAGTGGGATAGGGATGCTAAATGCCCTGATAGGCAGACTGTTGAACAAAATATTGACACATTCGTCCCCTGACTTTTGAATGCCCTGCTAGACATTTGGAAAAGGTTTACTTGAGCTTATCTATATTCTATTTTATAAAGACTTTTTTTTTGTCCATGGTTTTACTATACAATGAACTTTGCAGTAAAGCAAGTGGAAGTGTAAGTCAAATGTTAATCTGAGCTCTTTACCAGAATTGTTCCCAATTTCAGAAATACATGTCACTGGTGGTGGTAACGTTTGTTGTTTTGTTTCACAAATATAACTATCAGCCTTCATTTGTAGATGCCACACTGTTGGCAAATTTATACAGATATGTTTATACCTCCCCTTTATTGTGACTTCTATTGTAACCATCCTTAAGGCTTACCTACTGAAATATATTTCTTTATAAATCACTTTCTTTTATTTCTCCTCCATAATTTTAATTGAGGCATTACAATTAAATGTGAATGTCAATGATATTATGGATTTAATGTAAGATAATAAAGATAGCTTTATCTTACATAGAAGATAAAAACAGTGCACAGGATAAGGTAGAAAAGAATGAACTTAGAATATGTGAAGGGCCTTAGGAAGACCTTGGGAAAGAAGAGAATCAGAGACCCTGAGGATATACTTTACTTAGTCACTGACAGCCATACAAACCAAGTCAAGTACAGATAAAATATTTTGATAGAAGCAGAAAAAGGGACAAGCTGATAAATTAATTGGTTAATAAACCCATTTAGGGATTAAATAAATATGAAACCACAAGACTGTAATAGGTGGTGGAGATTCACAAAGGAATGATTCCCTGATCCCCAAACTAAGTAACTCTGGTAAGAAAGAGATGCATATATAAATGATTTAAAAACAGGGAGACAAGTTCAAATATAGAAGTGAGCATAGTAGAGGGGATATAATCAAGTTTGGAAGGAAAGGTGAACTGGGGAAGACCTCTCAGAGGACATGGACTGATTGGAACTTAATTCACTGGAAAGATGTAGCAAGCCAGATGATGCAGAGAAGGAGTGTTGAGCAATCCCAGGGGATAAAAACATTGGGACTGATTACAAAACCCAGGGGAAGATTCCAGCTACATAGAAGATAGCAAAAATCATCATTATACTGACAACCATGGATAGAAGTCCAAAGCCTTCTATTTTCACTGCATCTTGATATTGCAATCACTAAAGAAAATACAATGTAATCAAACATCGATGAAACGACATGTTACCTACTTAGAGAAGAAACAAAGCAAAAGTGGTCCCTGTGACCAGCATGTATCTCTAGACAACCAATTCAGGGCAGTTTCCCTACATACAGCCTTCTGGTACTGCAGTAGAAAGATTCTGACCCTCATCCATGGAATGTGAGATACTGAAAACTGGAAATATGTCTGAGTGCCATTGACATACACGCTTCAACAGAAAAAAAGGAAGACTCACTGAGTATGTTAACAGGGAAAGATGGTCCCACATCTTGGGAATAGGCTGTATGGGCTCTTCATCTCTTGGTAAGGATGTGTTTCTATCTCAAGGCTTAACCTTATGTAGCTCAGTTGGGATCATGAAAAGACTGTGAAATGAGTGCTTTCCCAACAGGGAGATATTGGATTGTCATGAAGAGAAGTATGGAGAAGAAACAAGTAAAAGAATATGAATAAGACATAACGCTGATATGTGTGGAAATTCTTAAACAGCTGTCTGTGAGTCAGGAGAAAGGTAGGGACTGAATCTTGCAGGACTTAGTAATTACATAAGAACTGTAATGTTTTTTATAGAATAGAAGATATTTTTTGAGAAATTTTTTAGGTAGCTGTGAGGAAAAAGGTGTTGAGGCAGATTGAAGAGGAGACAAAGGATAGTGGATACATCATTCATTTGAGAGATGATGAAGAACTACAATAGGACAATGGGAGAGGAGAGAACATAGTGTCAAACACACAGAAAGATGGTTAAAATATACCGGCACCATCAACAAGGTTCTATGCTGATTGGTCTGAGTTGAGTATCAAGTATTGGAATTCTTTCTAAGCTCCTCAGGTAATTATGATACCTAATAAAAGTTAAAGAGCACTTACTTAGATAATTAGAATAAATCAATAGGACTTGACTGATTAGAAATGAGAATGAAAGAAAAGGAGACATTTAGGATTTTCCCAGGGTCTATTTTGGAAAACTCTGCAAATGGCGATGTCATTCATTCTCATTCAACTGGATGAAATAAGAGATTAAATAACCTGAAGGAAAAAAATAATGCATTCCAAACAAACATATTGAGTTTGAGGTGACCATGGTATATCTGAATGTTGATGATCAGCAAGCAAGTGAATGTTACAGTTCAATACTTTGCAAGTTAATATAAAATGTCAGTACTTTGAAAAAGATGTGCAGTTTGAAGGTATAAATTTTAGTTGTCAGTGTCTTGATGGAGAGGTTAAAAACACACCAATGTATATTATTCTTCAAGGACAGGGTGTGAAATGACAAAGGCAGGGACCAATGATGGAAATATACGATGTATCAGCATTTCAGGAATGGATAGAGGAATATTTGCCAATGGAAATGGCCAGAGGGAATGCTAAAGAGATTAAAAAAAAATTAAGGAAGTGTGGAGTCATGAAAGCCAAGGAACAACAGATTTTCAGGATATTATTTGTTGCAATGAAGAAATGAACCAAGATCAGAAGAGTAAAGTATTAATTGGCCTTAGACTAGGGGGCCATTAGTAACTCAAGAAAGGTACTTTTCAGTGCAGGCCAGCTTTATGGAGTGAGTTGAGGAGTGAAAGAGTTATGAGAAGTCAGGAAAGTGATCACCATTTTTTCCTTTGTAAAATTTGGATAAAGAAGTTCTGATGGTGTTAATATAGCTAGAGAAGGGCAATTTGGCATGTTTGGAGGAGTAGCGGTTGTCTTACTGAAAAGTGATGAAGGTAAAGAGGAAGATGAAGTTGGTTTCTTTGGATCAGAGGGACAATAATTTTAAAGGTTATAAATAAAGTAGCAAGTAGTTTTTTTCAACACTAGAGAACAAAAGTAGTTAAATAATTAGGGCAAGAATGGGCAGAGAGCTAATTAAAATTATCTTAATTGAAAAAAATAAAAAAATACCCTTTCAAAAAATTATTCTAAATAGATATTGAAATTATTACATATTTTAATACTAATAGTTTAGGATTTCAACATAGCAATTGAGGAGCTGAGGTTTAGATACCAGTTCTGTATGATTCCAAAGTATTTCTTCTAGGCTCATATATATATATATATATATATATATATATATATATATATATATATATATCTCAGTTTAAGAAGCTAACGAACATCATGGTATAATCTCAATTAAGAATAAGAAATCTGCCAAAATTATGAAGTAATTAGAAAGCCTTTAAAACTAAAAGTGAAGGACTATCCAAAACAAAACAAAACAAACAAAAAAAAGCCCTCCACAGTCTTGTGCTTAGAATTTCTTGGTTGTACTTACTGTGTAATCATTTATATTTCCCTACACATTTCCCTTTGATAGATACCATCACCCATAAACCATCATCTCAATCTTGACAGAGTAATGGGCCTATTGATTTTGACTGGTACTCACTATAAAACAGGCTTATCTGGAAACTTGCTACAACCGTTCGGAATTAACAGATTTTCTGTCCTACTTTTAGACATTAGACATCAATAGAACACATCAAGATTATTAATAATATTTGTGTTACCGACTAGCTATTAAGTTTTCGGCAAGTAATGCAATCTGTATAAGACTCAATTTTCCCATTATTTTAAATGCAAGTATTATTCTTTAGCTGAGCCTTTCAATTAAAAAATGCAACAGATCTATGAGTTATCATGAAGTTGTGTGATGAGAGATGGTAGTTGAGGGAATAGTTTAAAACATAAAAGCTATTGGATATTTGATTTAGCCAGTGTCCCTTAATGATCTTGGCTGTTCTTGAAGACAGTTTAAAAGCCTCCTTATTATTTGATAAGCACAATACATATTTGTTAGTTACCATTTAGGAATATGGTTCCAAAGGCCCCATACCAATATAATCAATCCTCTTTAGTTTCTTGATTGTTGGCTAGTTTATTTCTTCTTTGGTTTATACACTTATTCGGGAGAAATTATTCTGTTTCTTAGATATTACGCTAGGTGCTTTGGAGGAGATACAAATGTAGAATAAGATCTTTTCTTTCATTCAAGAAAAGACTTGTTAAGAGAATTTATCAGGTACAAGAAATTTACATTGCATTGTAGAATATGGTAAACTTTTACAGCAAGTATAGACAGAGTAACACAAATGCTCTTTCAATTAACACCAAATTGTTGAGCACTATTATGAATCAGGCATTGTTTCTAAGTTCTTGCTATTCACAATATAGCCCATGGACTTACAGTCTTGACTATGCCTAGGATCTTGTTAGAAATATAAAATCTCAGGTCCAAACTTAACCATTCTAAATTAGAACCATGTTTTCTATAATCCCTAAGTTATTGATATAGTCATTAAATCTTCTGAAGTGGCTCCTGCGTGGTTCAGTTGCTTGTGTCTGACTCTTGATTTTGGCCCAGGTCATGACCTTAGGATCTTGAAATTGAGTCCAGCATCAGGCTCCATGCTCAGTGTGGAGTGTGCTTGAGAGTCTCTCCATCTCCCTCTGCCCCTTGCCCAAATAAATAAATAAATAAATAAATAAATAAATAAATAAATCTTTAAAAAAAGAAAGAAAGAAATTCTGCTTTAGTTCAATTTTTCTCAAAGTGGAATATAAGGACCATCTACAATAGAATCCCAGATTCTAGGATCCTACTCCTAAGAATGATGTTTCAGTAGGTTTGCAGTAGGCCCCTGGATTTTTTTTTTAAACAAAATTATTCTTATGTGATTTTTTTTTACCACTGCTTTGGACATAGGGATTGCAAAGCTGGGGATTGAAGGAAATTGGCATAAAATTTGGAAGATGGTTGAGGCAAGCATGGCTGGATTGGTTTGTATAAAAAAATGGTTTTGATGTGGACAGCCATTAAAATGTGTGTTGATCATTGCAATATGGGCATCCTAAAGCAGGAGATTTATAATATAAAGTATTTTGTTTGACCATATGTAAGTTCTGTTTGGATATAACAAAAGTATTGTGTTTGGGATCAAAATATGTTTTATGCTGGCATATTAGTTTCCTAGGGGTACTGTAACAAATTACAACAAGCCAGGTTGCTTATAAAACAGAAATGTATAAGTTCACAGTTACACAGTATAGAAGTCTGCAATCAAAGTGTTGGCAGGGCACTGCTCTTTCTAATGCCTGCAAGCAAAATCCTTCTCAGCCTCTGAAACCTGGTGGTTGTTGGCAATCATTGGCATTCTTTGGCATTCTACAACCAACTGCACATGACTTATGTGTCTTTCTGGGTTCAAATTTCCTCCTTCTTATATGAGTCATATTTGATCTAGGATTCACCCTAATCTAGTGTAACCTTAGAGTAATTTCATTACATCTGCAAAGAATCTATTTCTAAATAAAGTAACACTCAAGTTCTTGGTGAAAAGGAGTTTTGAGGGGACACTAACTTAATGTAGCTGGTATTCTTTCTTAAAAAAAATTTTAATAGGAGTTCAATTTGCCAACATATAGCATAACACCCAGTGCTCATCCCACCAAGTGACCCCCTCAGTACCCCTCACCCAGTCACCCCAACCCCCCGCCAACCTCCCTTTCCATACCCCTTGTTCATTTCCCAGAGTTAGGAGTCTCTCATGGTTTGTCACCCACACTGATATTTTAACTCATTTTCTCTCCTTTCCCCTTATTCCCTTTCACTAATTTTTATATTCCCCAAATGAATGAGACCATATAATGTTTGTCCTTTTCCAATTGACTTACTTCACTCAGCATAATACCCTCCAGTTCCATCCATGTTGAAGCAAATGGTGGGTATTTGTCCTTTCTAATGGCTGAGTAATATTCTATTGTATAAATATACCATATCCTCTTTATCCATTCATCTTTCGATGGACACCAAGGCTCCTTTCACAGTTTGGTTATTGTGGACATTGCTGCTATAAACATTGGGGTGCAGGTGTTCTGGTGTTTCACTGCATCTGTATCTTTGGGGTAAATCCCCAGCAGTGCAATTGCTGGGCTGTAGGGCAGGTCTATTTTTCACTCTTTGAGGAACTTCCACACAGTTTTCCAGAGTGGCTGTACCAGTTCACATTCCCACCAACAGTGCAAGAGGATTCCCCTTTCTCCACATCCTCTCCAACATTTGTTGTTTCCTGTCTTCTTAAATTTCCCCATTCTCACTGGTGTGAGGTGGTATCTCATTGTGGTTTTGATTTGTATTTCCTTGATGGCAAGGGATGCTGAACATTTTCTCATGTGCTTGTTGGCCGTGTCTATGTCTTCTTTGTGAAATTTCTGTTCATGTCTTTTGCCCATTTCATGATTGGATGGTTTGTTTCTTTGCTGTTGAGTTTAATAAGGTCTTTATAGATCTTGGAAACTAGCCCTTTATCTGATAGGTCATTTGCAAATATCTTCTCCCATTCTGTAGATCGTCTTTTAGTTTTGTTAACTGTTTATTTTGCTATGCAAAAGCTTTTTATCTGGATTAAGTCCCAATAGTTCATTTTTGCTTTTGTTTCTTTTGCCTTCGTGGATGTATCTTGCAAGAAGTTACTGTGGCCAAGTTGAAAAAGGGTGTTGCCTGTGTTCTCCTCTAGGATTTTGATGGATTCTTGTCTCACATTTAGATCTTTCATCCATTTTGAGTTTATCTTTGTGTATGGTGTAAGAGAATGGTCTAGTTTCATTCTTCTGCACGTGGCTGTCCAATTTTCCCAGCACCATTTATTGAAGAGATTGTCTTTCTTCCAGTGGATAGTCTTTCCTGCTTTGTCGAATATTAGTTGACCATAAAGTTGAGGGTCCACTTCTGGGTTCTCTATTCTGTTCCATTGATCTATGTGTCTGTTTTTGTGCCAGTACCACACTGTCTGGATGACCACAACTTTGTAGTACAACCTGAAATCTGGCATTGTGATGCCCCCAGATATGGTTTTCTTTTTTAAAATTCCTCTGGCTATTCGGGGTCTTTTCTGATTCCACACAAATCTTACAAATCTTAAGATGATTTGTTCCAACTCCCTGAAGAAAGTCCATGGTATTTTGATAGGGGTTGCATTAAACATGTAAATTGCCCTGGGTAACATTGACATTTTCACAATAATAATTCTGCCCATCCATGAGCATGGAATATTTTTCATCTCTTTGTGTCTTCCTCAATTTCTTTCAGAAGTGTTCTGTAGTTTTTAGGGTATAGATCCTTTACCTCTTTGGTTAGGTTTATTCCTAGGTATCTTATGCTTTTGAGTGCAATTGTAAATGGGATTGACTCCTTAATTTCTCTTTCTTCAGTCTCATTGTTAGTGTAGAGAAATGCCACTGACTTGTGCACATTGATTTTGTATCCTGCCACACTGCCAAATTGCTGTATGAGTTCTAGCAATCTTGGGGTGGAGTCTTTTGGGTTTTCTACATATAGTATCATGTCATCTGCAAACAGGGAGAGGTTGACTTCTTTGCCAATTTGAATGCCTTTTATTTCTCTTGGTTGCCTGATGGCTGAGGCCAGGACTTCTAGTACTATGTTGAATAGCAGTGGTGAGAGTGGACATCCCCGTCGTGTTCCTGATCTTAGGGGAAAGAATCCCAGTGTTTCCCCATTAAGAATGATATTTGCTGTGGGCTTTTCATAGATGGCTTTTAAGATGCTGAGGAATGTTCCCTCTATCCCTACACTCTGAAAAGTTTTGATTAGGAATGGATCCTGTATTTTGTCAAATGCTTTCTCTGCATCTATTGAGAGGATCCTGTGGTTCTTGTTTTTTCTCTTGTTTTTTCTCTTGCTGGGTGAAGGTTTTATTTGCTGTTTCTTCTCCAGCTCCTTTAGGTGCAAGGTTAGCTTTTATATTTGAGTTCTTTCCAGTTTTTTGATGGATGCTTTTATTGTAGCTGGTATTCTAATGAGAAATATGCAAATGATTATAAGTGGCAAATCATTTATATACTGTTAATCTTTTCTTTGAAAAATGTAATTTACTAACACACCTTACATATCAGAAAATTTGTGGCAGAATTTTGAATTCAATAATATTAGTTAAGAAATAAGGAAATGATGCTTATTTTATACTGGGAGATAAAATTTTTCCCCATAACATTTCCATATGGTTTAGAAATCCTATTTTTAATTTTTATTATTTTTTATACTATATATATTTTTTAAGATTTTATTCATTTATTTATGAGAGACAGAGAGAGAGAGAAAGAGAGAGAGAAAGAGAGAGGCAGGCAGAGACACAGGCAAAGGGAGAAGCAGGCTACATGCAGGGAGCCCGATGCGGGACTATATCCCGGGGCCTCCAGGATCACACCCTGGGCCGTAGGCGGGGCTAAACCGCTGAGCCACCTGGGCTGCCCAGAAATCCTGTTTTTTAGGAATCATTACCAGATTGCTTTTATATTCACATTCACTAAACCATCATGTCTAAGTTGTAGATTATAAACGAAGAAAGTTTAGCCTGATTCCATGGCTAAATTCCATCATGGATTCCTGATTCCATTCCATTCCATGGCTGCTAGTTCTGGCTCTTGTGAAAAAAAGATAATATGTCTTCATAGCAAGGATAGGCTAACGAAGAAAACATTTCTATCAGCTTAGCTTATTCTTGTCGTTCACACGATGAATAAAATATACTAGACTGCATATGATGTTTCAGAATAACATGATTATCTATAATTAACCCATTAATGAGCAAGTTAATTTACCCATTCCACAGGTTACTGGACAATTAGAAATTATAGAGTCTACTATTCTAGAAAAATAATGCAGGCTTAGTAAATACTTGTTGATATGAAAAATGCTGAAATATATGGTAAGATCGTTCTTGCTAGTGAGAAGTGATAGAGGATAATAAAGTAAATTTCCATGAGGTGTTTGAGCTTTTCAGAAAATGCTTTATATAAAATTTTAAGGCTCTTATTTTAAATATACAATATATAGGCAAAAGCTAAGAATCAAAAGATTATAGGAAGCAACAATAAAGTTCAAGTGTATGGCAATACAGTGTGAATTGAGACATCTCAGGCTGCTACTAGGCTGGATATAGAATCTCTGCCTAACATTACAGCTTTCAAAAGGGTACAGTCTAGCTCATGGAATTATAAATCTTAAACCAGTGAAACAATCATAACATTTGAACATACATTGGCTCTGGGTGGAAGAAAATTAAAAAATAATTGGTGTCAAATTACTAATTTTAAGAGATGCAGGTTTAGACACCCATGTTATATACTCTACATGGTATAGCAAACACTAAGAGAACTTAACTTAAAAAAACAAAACAAAACAAAACAAAAAAAGCACCTCAGGATGCCTGGATGTCTCAGTGGTTGAGCGTCTGCCTTCCGCCCAGGGCATGATCCTGGAGTCCCGGGATCAAGTCCCACATCGGGCTCCCTGCATAGAGCCTGCTTCTCTCTTTACCTGTGTCTTTGCCTCTCTCTCTATGTGTCTTTTATGAATAAATAAATAAAATCTTAAAAAAAAAGGAAAAGAAAACAGCTCCTTGAGAAGCAGGCGATCTTATATTCGAAGCTGCCCAGTATTCCCTAAGGAAAAAAATCTTGCTGTTAATGAGTAAACAATAAGCAATTACCAAACAACAAGAAAATTGTCTACTGTGTAAAACAAAACAAAATAGTATTCTACTCCCAAGAAATCTAGTACAAAATTTTAAATGTGGATAAGGACTATAAGTATAACTAAATGATTAAAAATGTAGATAAAGATATAGAAATTACGCAGATAGAAAGAAATACCATTTAAAAAGAGACATATACCCAAGGAATTTCTGGAAATAAAACTGTGGTTCATGAAATTAAAATAGATGATTTAATAGTAGTACAACTTCCTTCTTTCTGAATAACATCTCAGCATTTTTAGGGAGAGTCTGCCAGTAGTTGTATATAAAATTCTACATGAATAGCATTTTCCCTTAGCACTTAAATACTATAGTTCAGATATTTTTCTGGCTTCCATAGGAAAAAAGGACTTGACATAAGAATCAAACTTTAACAAATAAATCAATAAATATGTAGCTAATTTTAAAAATGTCAGATAAAGAAAAAATAGCAAATACAAGCTTATTTTGCAGGATTTTAAATCAGAACAAAGCTAAATTTATATGCAAGATAAAAGGTGAGTATTTTCTAGAGGAATGATAAAGATGATGATCTATGTTGATTTCATTATGTCAAATAAACACATAAATATTAGTATGTAATCATTAAAATGTATTAAGTAGAGTGATTAAAGAGTTATATATAAAGTTGATACATCTTTTTTAGAGGTAAAGATTAAATATGTATCACAAAATGATACAAAAATAGAGATAAAAAATAGAGGTGGTTGAAATAAACCCAAATATTTCACTTAATCACAACAAAATAAATGAATTAAACTCATACAATAAACACATTTAAATTGTATTTTCAAATGCAGTTTTATATTGTTTACAAGTGATTTATCTGAAGTATGACATGGAGAGACAGAAATTGAAATGATGTAAAAATTAGTATACTATCAAAAATAGTAGTTGACACATAATAATATTAGTTTTTAAAAATAGATTAAGGCAAAACAAACTTCAGAAATAAAAGGATAAGAATCACTTCACAGTGAGAAAAAGAATACAACCTCACTGAAATAAAACAATTCAAAGACTGCAAACATCTAACAAAACAACTTCTGAATAAGTAAAATCTGATAGAATTAAAAGAAGAAAGTAACATTTTAATACATTCTATTCAGGAATTGATAGGAAAAAAACATAAAAATATATAAGGCAAAAATTTCTTCTCATGATGGAGGAGGAGGCAAGTACCTTCTTGCACAAATCCCTGCAAATAATAACCATAAAGACTAGATGAGGGGCACCTCGGTGGCTTGGTCAGTTAAGCATCTGCTTTCAGGGTCCTGGGATCAAGCCTTGAGTTAGGCTCCCTGCTCCGCAGATAGTTTGCTTCTCCCTCCCCTGCTCATTCTCTCTCTCTCTTTCAAATAAATAATTTTTTTAATACTTAAAAAGAAACTAGATGAAGTTTTTGAAAACAAATAATAATTTACAAAAAAATAGGAAGACATTCAATTGCTGATGGACTTCAGAAAGGAGTTTAATCTCAAAGACTTGGAACCAGAGGGGATAAGAATTGTGAATTTGTCCCTTGTTTGTCCAATAGTTTGGCCCAACCTCCATGATGATAGCTGTGAAAAACTATAGAAGGAAAAATAACAGTCTGTTTGGGTACAGGTGCTTGAGATCAGAAGCTCAGAGTCAGGAGATAGCTGAAAATGTAAAGGGAAAATCCTGGCAACACAGCACTCTCAGGAATGAGACCGAATCTCAACATAAACTGCCCACATTCCTGCCTGATAAGTTAAAAAAATACCCAGGGAGACCCAGAGGCATGGCAGGAAAGTAGCCAGAGACCAGAGATAAATCTACTCATGACAGAGCTACACGAAGCCAGATCTATAAGTTTGATGCTTTCCTTATCTGAGTGTATTCCCCAATTATGCTCCACTGAAGCTGGAGGAAGATTGACATGATAAAGTGCAGAGTCCATAGATGACAAAGCAGCTGGAAATTTAGGAAGAATCTCCAGAAGCAAGGAAACCAGAGAAAGAGAGTCTGTCTCTGCTCAAATTCTTGGCACAGAGAAGATCCATAAGGAGTCAGGATTAAAAAACATAAGAACAGAGCAAAATTATCAGGAGCTGTACATCAAGGGAAAGATAATTTCCACTTTGAACCCCGGTATGGTAACTGCCTATTATTGCAAAACCAAGTATCTACAGAATATGACACAGTTCACAAATCATTATAATGTATTAGCTACACTATTCAATTTTTCAACAAAAAATTATTAGACATGCATATAAACGGTAAAGATGACTCATTTTGAGGCTAAATAATAATCAATAGAAACTCTAGAGCTCCTGAGTGGCTCAGTCGGTTAAGTGTCTGCCTTCGGCTCGGGTCATGATCCCAGGATCCTGGGATGGAGCTCCTCAGCAGGCTTCCAGCTCAACAGGGGTGTCTGCTTCTCTCCCTCTCCCCCTCCTCTGACTTGTTCTCTCTCTCCCTCTCTCTTTCTCTCTCATTCTCTCTCGAATAAATAAATAAAATCTTAAAAAAAATAGAAACTCTAATAATGTTGGATTTAGGAGAAAGACTCCAATGCACATGTCATAAAAATGTATAAAGTGAAAATATGGCATAAGTGAATGAAGATGGAGAATATAAAATGAGAAATTGAGAAATGAGAGAAATTAAAAGAATAAGAGAAAAAATAATCTCTAGTTGGAATCAACATCAGATTGAGGAAGACAGAAGGAATATGTGAACTTGAAAATATATTAATAGAAATTACTCAATCTGAAGAACAGAGATTAAAATTATTGAAGAAAAATGAGCAGATTCTTCATAATTTGTCACTAAAATTATGCATAACTTCAACCTTAGAAGGATATGAGACAGAAAAAAGTGAGTAGAAAGTATATTATAAAGAAATAATAGCTGACAATTTAACTTTCAAAATATTAATGTACAGACCTAAAATGATCAATAGAGACAAATTAAAGCAAATCACTCCTAGGCAAATTATAAACAAAGTGATGGAATTCAAATACAGAGAAAAAATCTCAAAAAACAAAATGATAGTTTGCATACAGAGAGAAATGATAAAATAGCACTGACTTTTCATCAGAACATATGGAATTCCAAATTTTTAAAACATTTTCAAAGTGTTGAAGGGAAAAAATTGTCAGCCAAGAATTCTATATCTAGAAAAGCTATCCTTCAAAATGAAGGTAAAATAAAGACATTTTTAGGTTGAAAGAGAAAAAAATAAAAAGGAAAAACTATTGCCAGTAGACCAGCAACACAAGAAAAGCTCTAAAAGAAAATGGCATTCAATGAAAATTTATATCAAGAAGAAATGAAGAGCATCAGAAATGGTGAGCAGGTAGGTAAAACAGACTATATTTTTAATTTTCATTTAATATCATCAAAGGCAGATAAACACATAAGCAAAATTATGCATGTTATTTAAGGGCTTTTTAATAATATAAATAGTTTTTAGAAAAATATGCCTTCAGATTAGACAACTAATTATAATATAGGATACAGAAACATTGTATCCATGTTGGGAAACAGATTACTTAAAAATAAAATCTTAAAAAATAAAAATAGTTAAAACTTCCACACAACTAAAGACCTCATTAGGTAGGTGCAATAAGTCACAGACTAATAGAAAACAATCACAATACATATATCTTAAACATATTTTTTATCTAGAATATATAAATATAGCTTTCAACACAATAATAAATGACAAATAATCCAATAAAAAGGATATATGGCTTGAACAGACACATTACAAAAGAAGATATGTAAGGCCTGTAAGCATATGAAATGCTGCTCAACCTCGTTAGTCATCAGGGAAATGTAAGTTAAAAACAAAAACAGAAACAAAATGAAAAACCCATGAGGCAACCTACCCACACACACACACAAAGGTTAAAATTATGGACACCTGGGGGGCTCAGAGGTTGAGCGTCTGCCTTTGGTTCAGGGTGTGATCCCAGAGCCCTGGAATTGAGTGCCACATCAGGCTTCCTGCATGGAGCCTGCTTCTCCCTCTGCCTCTCTCTGTGTGTCTCTCATGAATAAATAAATAAAATCTTAAAAAAAAAAAAAAGAAAATTTCTCTTTAAAAAGGTTAAAATTAAAAATCACTGATGATGCCAAATTCTGATGAGGAGAATGTGGAATTATTGCTGTTAGTAGTATAAAGTTTTAAAACTACTTTACAAAGTAGTTTAACAGTTCTTAAACATACACCTACTCTATGGCATAGAAATTCCACTCTTAGGTGTTTATCCAACAGAACTTAAAACACGTGTCTATAAAAGGACACAATTATGCTCTGTGGCTTTCATCTTATAACTTCATGCTCTAAATTACCTGTTCCACAATGAAAAACTGTCCATCAACCAGAAGATGGATAAATAGTGGTGATAATCAAACATGGACTATTCCATCCACTGAGACAAAAGTATCAAGTGAAACATGCATAACTGATGAATCTCAAACATATGTTGAGGGAGAGAAGCCAAATGTAAAGAATATATACTGGATAATTCCATTCATATGAAATTTGAGAATAAGCAAAATTGAATTCTATGCTGCAAGTAAGAATCTTGTTTACCTTTCTGGAGGAAGGGGATTGATAGAAAGGGGTGCCAGAGATTTGGTCAGTGACAGCCGTGGCAGCAGTGTTTCTTAACTAAGGTGGTGGTTACATGGCTATTGGCAATGAGTTCTGTGATCCATCAAAGTGTATATAAATTTTCTGCCAATAAAAAGAGTGTTTCTTCATGTGCCTATATAACTCCTGTCTTTAACACTTTAAAAGCTTAAGTTTCAGAAATCCCATCTTACTACTTTCTGTCACACTTTAAAAAAATTAATTTTTATTTATTTGTGAGAGACTCACAGAGAGAGGCAAAGACATAGACAGAGGGAGAAACAGGCTCCTTGCGGGGAGCCCAATGCAGGACTCGATCTCAGGACCCTGGGATCAAGACCTGAGCCAATGGCAGACACTCAACCACTGAGCCACCCAGGTGTCCCCTGCTTTCTGTCACTTGATTTAGAAAGTTAAAGTCAGTATAGAAACAAACCTTTCTTCTTTGGTTTATGTGGCTTTTCTTACTTTTATGTCTTAGTTTTCTCAGCAACTTAGGTGCACTTAGTCTTTTTGTCTGTGGCATATGGATTTGGTATCTTTCATTATGTGACATACATGGGTATTCCTCTATGTGAGTCACCTCCACTCTACTCAAGATTTTTCCCTTATTTAATAACTTGCCCTAGGACCCAACCATTCTCATCTAGCCTTTAATATGGATCCTTTTTAGGAAAACTCATTAATGCTCATCACTGATTACTTGGACTTGATCAGTGTTTGACATTGTCTTAACTGTGGTGTGAACTAGCTTTCAGTTTGAGTTCCATTATTTGTTGGCATCTTGAAATAGTCTTTTAGTTGTTGGTAGTCAATGTGCCTAGGAGGAGCCCTTGTGACCTTGATAGTTTTTATATTGCTTTCACATGTCATGTTTCTGCCTCCTACTCTACTATGTTAAGCTATTTTTATCATCTCCTATTTGGTATTTTCTCAAACTCACAAAGTCCCTTATTTGTTTGTCTTTAAATAGCACGACACTGACATATTTACTTTAGTAAACAAATATGTGTTGAAAGCCAACTTCATCCCCATTATAACCCTAGCGAATGAAACTGAAAAGGAACCTGCCTTCAAGATGCATTTTTCTCCTGACACTTGCTACTTTAGCTCTGCCCATCAGAATGTGCTTCTGCACTGAGAACTCTGCCTAACCATCCAATTCCCTTCTTTTTTTTTTTTCCCAGTTTTAATGAGAAATAATTGCCATACATCACTGGACAGGTTTAAGGTATACAGCATCATGACTTGATTTATCTAGATTGTGAAATGACCACATAGGATTTAGTTAAATCTATCATGTCATATAGCTACAATAAAAAGAAAAGAAAAGAAATGTTCTCCTTCTTGATAACTTCTAGGATCTACTCTCTTACCTAGTTCCCTTCCTTTTTTCTTTCATAATCATAAACCAATCCTGTGGCCTTTAGTGCTAAGCCTGTGTGCCTAACTTCTGATGCCTAGCTCATCCTGCACTGGGACCAAAACCAACAAACCTGCCACGGTGCCTGATTTCTGATGGCAAAACCTTGCCTGGTCACTTTCTGTTTATTCAATCAAATGTTCTTCATTTTTTTCCCCTTTCACAGGAAAACTAACCTAAATATTCTGGATTACTTTCCTTATCTAATCCAATGTGCTTTTTGAGACCCAATTTATCATACCATACCACTTTTAATTATTTTCTTAGCATTACAATTTTTAACGTTCTTCTATAAGGTACATTTGTCTGTTTTCCTTCACTAGTTCATAAGCAACATCAGAGCAGTTCCTTTTTCTGTTTTATTTCCTAGAATAATGGCTAGGGAGAGAGTGGGCATTAAATAAATATATCTTAAATAAATTAAGACTTAGTGCTGCTGCAAATTATTTAAGAGGAGATTTATCTCTTAGTTTCCTAAATGCCAAATGGGAGTGATAAAAATAACTGTACCTGAAGGTGCTATGAAGAGGAAATATAATATGTGAAAGTGAATTTAAAATTTAAAAATTTCTTAAAACATTATTTTAATTTCTTTTCTTTTTTTTTTAAGATTTATTTTAGAGAGAGGCTGAGAGCACATGCCCATGAGTTGGAAGTGGGGAGCAGAGGGAGAGATAGAATCTCAAGCAGACTCCCTGCTGAGCACATAGTCCCACATGGGGCCTGATCTCCTGACTCTGAGATCATGACCTGAGCTGAAACCAAGAGTCAGATGTTTAATCAACTGAGCCACCTAGGTACCCCCAAAATAGAAAATTTCTAATATGTTTTATTTTAAGTTACTTTCCTGGCCACATTGAGGAACATATACATTCAGGTGTTACCCTGAATAACAAAGTTATTAAAGTTGCTATAAGACACTTAAAAATAAGAAAACATAAAAATAGTAATGACATTTTAATATTCCATTATACTAAAAGGTATAGGATCAAATAAATATACCTCCAAATATGGAGGAATTCCAGTTACTTAGATATCCAAACCATGGGGCAACATGAAGCATTGGAAAGACGTAGAGACCTGCTGAGTTAATCCAATGTCTGGTTGTCAAGTTCCAGCTAAAGGCAGAGCCTAGATCCAGACAGCTGGTCCCCTGCTTGACCATGTGAAGCTGTGCTCAGGGTGAGTGATGCCAGGGTGAGGGAAGACCAGGCCTTTCTATGCAAGGGATGGTGGACAGAGGTCATTAGAGATAAAGAGGACAATAAAAGCTTTCTGAGATAATTAAACAGCTTTGAATAACAAAATTTCTAGTGATTAATTATTCCTAATTCCCCTTCACTTTCCTCTTTATAATCTGTGGCTTTTTAAGCATTTTCATGTTCCTCCTAACAGCCTTCCACCCAAGGCTGGCATGGGTCCTAAAATGATACTCTACCTTAGTTTCCAATATCTCATTACTCAGCAATCAGGAGCTCTCAAGGGGAAATAACTTAATATATTAATTATTATTTAGGTGCAAATGACTAACAATTTCTGTCTTTAATTATTTCCTTTTCTCTTTCTGGGGTGGGGGAAATGTACCTGTCAACCCAAATGAATAAATTGTAGTATTTCAGGTGATAAACATACAAAAGAAACTAGTAGAGAGACACTGTTAGAAGTTTTAATAACAATTTTAGAGAATATTGAATGTTATCAGTACTAATATTATAAGCCAACAGCAACCAAAGCTCTGATTTAATGAGTTATGTATATTTATTTATGATTATCTTTTTAACTTGACACTGGTCTGCAGAACATGTATGCCCTATTATAACCATTTTATAGATAATGACGTTGAAGTTCAGAGTGTGAGTCACAAATCCAAAATGTCACATCCCATATACACAGAGTTGGGATTGAAGCATAGGTACAAAGTTTGCATTCTATTAAAGTAAAAATGAATCTGCCAATAAGATTTTAAGAGTTGTGACATGAAGCCATCTGTACCTGGATAATAAATACTGGTTAAAAAATATCAAAGTACCAATGATCTGGATCAAAGGCTTTATTCTAAACACAGACATTAACCTCCATTGGAACAAACAGATTATTCAGTAATCTAGAATGTCTAGAGATTGTTTCTTTGAGGTGAATTCTTTATATCATATCGATCTAAGCATAAGTCCTTCCAAAATTTCTATTCAAGTACCTTCCAAAATTTCTATTTAAGTAAAGATTGTGAGTTTTGGGAGGGGTTGTTCATGTTTTTGTTTTTCTTTCTCAAAAATGTCCTTTCCCTTGAGTAATCCCCCACTGGTAGAGTATTCAGTTTTTGAAAAACTTTATAAAGAGGTTAATGATGTTGGTCACTCTGCATCATAAAGTTCTTATGATCTATTCAGCAAATAGCAGGTTTTAATGAGCTCAGTTGCCTCAAAGATAAAAGTATGTTAAGGTATCCAAGATGATAAAGTATGCATTGTGCAGCACTAATCATAATGGCTTAATTAGATGTTAATGTGGATTTTACGTTCATTAGAATTTAATGGTAACTGAATTTTTAAGTGTTCAGTTAGTCAGCAATTTCTAATATCACAGTCCTGGTGAGGAGATATTTTCAAACCCAGAACTTGGTAAGAGAGTTGATGTCAGTGTAAATTATACCCCAAAGAGAAAATTCCCATTTCTCAAGTCTACATTTCATGCCAAGTGATAGCAGGTGGTGAAGTCAGACAGGGCATGAATAACACACCCTCTATTTATGACCAGTCCTATTTATGACCAGTCCTATTTATGACCAGAAGGTAGCAGCTGCCATCTGGCATAATTTTTAGAGGGTATTGAAAGGTCATTGCAACCAAAATATCGATTTAGTGTTATTTTGTGATTTGGAGTCAGGTAACATTTATTGAGCTAGAACTATAGGTTAGGTGCTCTCTCAGGGGCTTTCACAAATGCTATCTTAAAAAAACAAAAATGTCCTAACACAAATTCTATTTTTACCTCCGTTTATTAGTTAGTTTAAGGCTTGGGGAAGCTAAGAAGTTGCTGAACATGATACATAGATAATATGTAGTTAAGCTGGGGTAGATACATCTCTAATTCCAATTACAAAACATAGAATTATTATGGACATTGTCACTAGTCACAGGTCTTCTAGAGACAGGTGCATTTTAGCTAGTTCCTCTTACACCAACATGTAAAAAGGGGAACATAACATCATTAGCTAATATTTCAGCTCTGGAAAGCAGTCTCATGAACCAAGGTATATTATGATTTACCTAAGGCTCTATGTATAAAACTTAGAACAAGACATTGATAAAACAGAGGCTGATCAGTGATGGACAACATGGATAATGAACAAACTCTAAACTATTAGATGGAGGGAAGCCTGGGTGGCTCAGTGGTTGAGCATCTGCCTTTGGCTCAGGGTGTGATCCCGGGGTCTCCAGATGGAGTCCCACATTGGGCTTTCTGCATGGAGCCTACTTCTCCCTCTGCCTGTGTCTCTGCCTCTCTCTGTGTGTGTGTATTTCATGAATAAATAAATAAAATCTTTAAAAAAATAAACATAAAAATAAAATATTAGATGGAAAAGGCTGTTTTAAGATCCCTATATGTATTTGTAAGAAATATAAGAGATGTTTTGTATGTTGCAAGGTGACTGTAGGAATAATAAGAGAAAACATGTTTAGAGATGTCTAAAATAAAATGTGCTCCCAGGGAGGTAGGAAGTGCCCTAGAAATGTCCAAGAGAAGGCTGAGTAGATGTGTCACAGTAATGTGGAAGGATTCAGCAAGCAGCGTGTTGCCCACATTATATAAATTTTAGGTCTTCCCTCCAACTACTACATACTACAATAATAATAAGTTTTTAAATTTCTTAAGATAAAATTGTGTAAAGGTTACAACAGGGTAGGGCTCAAGAGATTTTAAAAACTTCATTGAAGATAGTTTAGGAAAACTGACATGGCTCAGCATAAGTTGAGGTCACTCACTAGAGCTAGCTTGAAAGGTAAATGCTACAAACAAAAAAACTGTAAAGTATAACCAACTAGAATTCATCCTGACCAGTAGAATTTCTCATTTTCTTTGTCATGGAGTCTCACATTTTAGCATTATTGACCACAAGCAATTGTTTCTTAAAGGCTGGTTGATATCTTCTAGAATTTCTGTTGAAATGTACATACCTCCCAGGAAAGTGACACCATAAGCTTTTATCACCTAGCATTTTGAAGAGGTATGACAGCCAAATCAGACTTCAACTCTGAGGGAATATGGCGGAAAATTCATACTGAACCTATAAGGAAAGAGTCAAAAAAAGGAGAAGAATTAGAAAGGAGATTGAAAAGTACACATGGAAAGTTACAAAGGCAAAATTTTTAGCAGGGCTTCAGGTATTAGTGTTTCTTAGTAATTCCTTTAATGTGAACTCTTTTGAAAAGCTACCTCTGCAACTAGATGGCATACCAACACAGACATATCACATTTTCTCATCAAATAAAATGGATGTTCTTTTGTGACCTCATTTCCCTATACAATTAAGAGCATGTTTATTTCCTTTTTAAAAATAATTTTGAAGTACTATCTATATACAGAAAATAACAAATATCTGTGCTGTTCATAAAGTAAACACACACGCATAAATAACACCCTGATCAAGGAATGGTTAAGCATCTGCCTTCGCCTCAAGTTCATGATCCCAGGGTGCTAGGATCCAGCCCTATATCCAGCTCCCTATTCAGTGGGGAGTCTGCTTCTCCCTATCCCTCTGCCACTGACCCTGATCATGCTCTCTCACTCACTCATTCTTTCTCTGAAATTAAAAAAAAAAAAAAAAAAAAAACTTTTTAAAAAGGAAAAGATTATCTAATTTTAAGAAGCCCCTTCTCCAATCTACTCTAAGTTATTTGCTCCTTTCCTCCTCAGACTATCATCCTGATTTCTAGTGCCATATCCAAATGTACCCTATTTTCAACTTTCTTAAAATGGAATAATTTTCTTGAATTTAACTTCCTGTCCTGAATAATAGGCTTGTAAAAGCCCCCTATGTTCTGTCATTAGTTTGTTTTCATTTATGTGTACTATTTTACCATATGAATGTGCCATGACTTATTATTTCTGATCTTTATGATTTAATCTGGGACATTTCCATATAAAATTTCAGCAGAGCAGGCTTTTTTATCAAGAAATTGAGAATATATTTGTAAAACATATGAAAACTCAAATAACCAAGAATGGCCAAAGCGGTTTGTCATAGAATAAAGCTAGAACACAACACCACCTGATTTTAAGGTTTACCATGAAATCACAGAAATTGAGGTATTGGTGAAAGTAGTGACTTTTAATGGAACAGAACTAGGAATTGAGAAATAGTCCCCACTATTGATTGGTTTTGGTCAATTGATTTTCAACAAAGGTGCAACTGATTTTCAAGAAAGGTGCCAATAAAACTCAATAAAGAAATGAAAATCTTTTCAATGAATGATGCAGCAATAACTAGATGCCCATGTAAAACAAATGAACTGTAGCCCTGACCTTGCAACTTAACAAAAATTAAGTCAAAATGTAAAAGCTAAAACTGGAATATGTCTGGAAAAACAGAAAAAAAAAACTTTGCCATTTAGCTAGGCAAATATTTCTCAGTTAGAATACATAAAGCATAAACTATATAAGAAATCATTATAAATTGTATGTCATTAAAATACAAGAATTTAAAACAAAAAAGGAACAACATTCTTTTTGTTTTTGAAGGACACCAATAAGAAAGTGAAAGGGAAATCATAGACTGGGAGAAATATATTTGCAATACACAGATCTGACAAGGATTTGTAACCAAAATATATGACACTCTTAAAATTTATAAGAAGATAGCATAATATAAAAATGGTGAGAAGAATTAAACAAACTCCAAAGAAAAATATGTAAAGAGCCAAAAGTATGTGAAAGAGATAATCAACGTTAGTCGTCCGGAAAACCTAGATCAAAACCATAATAAGATTACACTATACATCCTTTAAAAGAGCTGAAATTTAAGAGAATGATAGTTTCAAGTATAGGAAAGGGTGTGGAACCATGGTATATATAAGAAGCCATATAGAGAAAAGAAAATTTTCAGTTCAGGTTAGATAATTTTGTAGATTTTGTACATGCAACTAAATACAGACAGCCTCTCACTTTGGATGGTTTATCTGCTTTATGGTGGTGCAAAAAGTATATGTATTCAGTAGAAACTGTACTTCTGGTTGCAAATTTGGATCTTTTCCTAGGCTAATGATATGCTGTAACCATACTCTCTTGTGATGCCAGGCAGTGACAGCTGTACCTTTCTTCAAGCCCAATCACAAAGGTAAACAGCCAGTAACTTACAACCATTCTGTTTTTCACTTTCAGCACAATATTAAATAAATCACATAAGATAGTTACACTTTATTATAAAATAGGCTTTGTGTTACATGATATTACCCAACTGTAGACTAATGTAAGTGTTCTGAGCATGGTTGAGGTAGGGTAGGCTAAGCTATGATGTTTGTTGGGTGAGATGCATGAAATGCATTTTCAACTTAATGATATTTTCAACTTAAAATGGGTTTATTGTTAAGTAAATCCATGGTAAGTGAAGGAAGTTCCGTACACGTGCACCTCAGGTTTTGTCAATTCACAGATGATAGCAATGAACCTTTAATGGTTTTAAGGACAAGTGGTTGTGAAAATATGCTAAAGGTTGGGTGATATGGCTTATTTTTCATGCCAATATACATGTGAGAGTAAAAGTTATGCCTGAACATATTTTTATAAATAAGTCTTTCTAGTAATCTTTTGAAGCAGCAAATGACTTCTTAATTAATTGTCTTACTTCTTAAATAAAAATCAAATTATCTTGCTTGAAACTATGTACTCATTTATGTTTCTATTAATCTATAAATACAACTCTATCTTATAACCATAGATGCTTATCTTTATGTAGAAATAGGATAATGTGATACTTTTAACTGTGTTACTCTACAATTTTTGCATGATTTGCATTTTTCCTACCAAAATCATGTATTTAGTAATTCAACCTAAATGCAATGTGAAAATATAAATTAATTGTACTTTTTAGTTAAACAAATAATCTGTACTTTAGAAGCACCTGAGTGGCTCACTCAGTTAAGCTAAGGACTCTTTTTTTTTTTTTTTTTTTTTTTTTTTGGCTTAGGTTATAATCTCATTGTTGTGAGATCAAGCCTTGCCTCTGGCTCGGGGCTCAGGAGGTAGTCAGCTTGAGATTCTCTCTCTTCCTCTACCTTTACACTACCCCACCCACCCACCCACTGTGCACCTGGGCACATGTGGACTCTCTCTCTAAAATAAGTAAATAAATCTTAAAAAAAAAAAAACTAGTTATTGCAAAAGTAAACCTTAATAAGATACAGATAAGGGAAATTTGGAACAAATATTCAAGCACCTAGGTCAGCCCGGGTGGCTCAGCTCTTTAGCGCCGCCTTCAGCCTAGGGCCTGATCCTGGAGACCCAGGATTGAGTCTCACGTCAAGCCCCTTGCATGGAGCCTGCTTCTCCCTCTGCCTGTGTCTCTGCCTCTCTCTCTCTCTCTCTCTCTCTGTCTGTCTGTCTGTCTGTCTCTCTGTGTGTGTGTCTCTCATGAATAAATAAATAAAATCTTTAAAAAAAAAACAAATATTCAAGCACCTAATACCTAGTTTCTACTCGTCTTGCATCTAGGTATTTCCAATATATCTTGCTAATCAGTGGCTTCTCTCACTTTCTAAATGTGGTTTGACTTAGTCACTCTGATCTTGCTATAAAACTTGTTTTTCAACTTCAAACCAACTCATCTGTTAGATTCTGGACTGTTTTATTTATTCTATTTTGGACAACATCTCTAGGCTTCACTAGTGGAATGGTAACAGCTTGCTGTCATTCCCCCTCTCTGTGTCTTCCTGGTTAAGTCACTAGGCCTCGTTTTCATTATCTGTGAAATGGAATAATAACTCCCCCTCCAAGTGCTATGAGGAAATTTAAATGATAAATGTAGGAGTGTTTTAAACTAATTTTCACATTAAGGAATTAGGAAAGAAAACTCAGAAGGATGCAAAAGAGGAACCTCAAGCACCATTGTTGAAACTTGGACAAGTTACTTAGCAAAATCATATCTAGTCTTCTTATAAATGTCCATATATTACAGTGACTGACCAGCAGCATCTTTATTAAAAAATTCCCCAACTACACAAAAAGGTGAAATATAATTACAGTTGTAAAACAGTGTCATCTTAATCTTTTCTCTACTTATTGGAAATTTAACACCAGACCTCCAAAGGGAAGGGAGGGTGGGTAGCAACAGAAATTTTTCTAAGACAGCCAGTCATTAAAAAAACATTGTTAACAATTGTTCTACCCTACTTCTCATATTCTCATTTGGCTTCTTGCCCAGATTTGCACAAATCACTAATAATGCCCCAAATCATTCATGAATGTAGGCGTGGGGAGGGAAAAGGGGCAAAAAAAAGGAAAAGTGAACTCAAGGGAAGAAATAACATCAGTTTTTAATTAGTGGGGCACTAATGAAGACAGTGAATCAAATAAACAGCTTGTTCTCAAAATGTTATCATGCAAAACACAATAAACTTGAAAGTTCCTGAAATAACAGTTCACAGCAAGTAAAGGAAAATGCCCTATAACAGTCCTTGAAAAAAGTACATTAGTATTTTGCTTTATGATTCCTGGTTGCAGGTCCCAATCTAATCTCCATAGAAATGGAATTCCAATTGGGCCTCAGAGATATTTTACAAGCACACTATAATCCCAACTTGAGAGAGAAATTCAAGTTAACTGAAATTCAGTTTACCCTCACGGGAACAGTTAGGCTGAACTACTAGGAGGGGCCAAATTCAAGTTCTTAAAAGTGGCCTGGATGAATTCTAAAATAAACCAAAGAGCTAATATTAGAATATGAAGAAACATAGTTTGTTCTCCTGTCTTCCTTCCCTCACCTTTTTCCCTCCCCACACACTTCTATTTCTCTTCTGTTTCTACCCTTATCAGCCTCTTCCATCTCTCTTTTCAATTTCTTTCACACATAGGAAATGATTATGAAGATGTAAAAGACAAAAATGCTTCCAAACTACACAAAGATTTAACCACAACTATAACACAGAGATTCTGTCTCTAACATCCATGGAAACACAATTTTTATTTTATTTCAACAAAGTCCTCTTGATTAGTCAGGAATAAACTTTTTTTTCTTAAATGTTCATGATCTAATTTTTTAATTTTTTTTTCCCTTTTTAACTAAAGTGCAATAAGATTTTTAAACTCATTTAACTGTATCTGGCCACATAGTCTGATTTGACAGTTCCCTTTCAACTACGTGTTAGAAGTTTTCCATTTCCCATTTCAAAAATTTAGCAAATTTTTTTTCTTTTTCCTACACAATTGTGGATATAGTAATTCAGTCAACTTGAGTAAACATATTACTTTTAGTGAGCTTTGAAAATTTTTCTGTGTACTAGGAATGATTTTATAACTTGTCTTTATTTAGCATTTTGGGAGTCAGAGTGGGGTTTAAGTGGTAAGTCTGCCACTTAACATGGGCAGGTTGCAGAAGAGCTAGTAGCTCATTTTCTCCAGCTGTGAAATATTTTGATAGTGCAGACTAAGTGCTATGAGGTAAATGGAGCTCCTAGAACAGTGTTTAGCTGTGGGAGACCCCCCTTTGAATGGCCATCCACCCCTGCCTGTGCCTCTCTTCTGAGACCAGTTCTGGAGACACAAAGGTGGTCTTCCAGGTGCCATTTCTGTATCTGATCTTGTTCTTGGATGAAGCTAATGGAGTGACTTTGATCTGGGCCAAGTAGATTCTCTCAGAAAACAGGCCTAAGAAGAGGGAGGATGCAGATCTTAGGAGCTATTTGATCTGAATCATGTTACAAGAAAACTCTAATGGGAGAAAAAGAAAAGTTCTTGCTGCTGAAGTTTCCAGAACTGGCATAGTTCCTTGTCTCCTAATTCTGTCTCTGATCTCATGTTAAACTATAGTTGTCCTGCCCTATCAATATTTATGCATTTTCCCCTCTTTTTTTGCTTGAGCTAGAACAAGGTTCAGGTGCTTTTAAAAGAACATTAACACATAAATATGTACAGAAGAGTGTATTATATAAACAGACCTTCAGGGAAATGTGGGCTACTTAGAATTGGAGACAATTATGTGAAAGGCAAACAGACTATCTTCTATGTTACTAGAAGAAAACTAGTGACCTAGAAACAGTTCATTACAGGTATTGCTGGAGGATGATGCTCTAGGAGATTTGGACTCATAGAACACACTGAGAGACAAATGCCATACTTGCAGAATTGGATGGCTGCTTCTGATTGCATTGTAGAATATGAAGGCTGAATCAGTGTTCTATTGCCTTCTTTAGCAGTTCAAATCAGTGAAAGCCAAACAAACTTGTTTAGTTTATTTGCTTACTTTAGCTTAAATCACGAGGTATCCATGATTATAATGTATGTATTATCATGTTGATAGTCAACTGGGAATGGATTTTTGGAGATAAGATTTAGAATTTCTAGGAAGCATTCAAATAATTTAAGAATGGTCATATGGACCAACTCTTCCCAAATTCCCTTAAATAATTTATCAGAGCCACTCTTGCTGAAGGAAATACCAAACAAATGGATGCCTCACCCTTCATTGTCACTTGTTATAAGACTCTTTCTAAAATCAAATTCTGCTGCAAATATGATAAGTAATATCAGAATAAAACCAAAAAAAATTACATCAAGAATTTACCAAAGGATATCATGAAAATTTGTTGGAGGTGGTGGTGATAAAGTTAGATCTGTACTTGCAGATTTTGAAGGTTCTCAAGCAAGAATTTAACATAAGGAAAACTGCATTTAATGTCTTAGTTTGGAACTCACCTGTGTTTACAACCCTTTTACAAGTTTGCTAATGCAAATATGGATACTGTGCTTAATTGATTCCAGTGTTATTGAATGATCAAGTCAACCTTGCCCAATACAGAGAAAGGTATTCAAAAATTACAGAAGACAAACATGTTTGATTATGTCTATCATGTGGTTTCTGTTCACTCAGGTTCCAAGAATTCTGGGAAGAAGGGTAACCAGGTCTTTTAAAAGGCTTTGCTTAGTTCTTCTTCTTTTTTTTTCCCTTGCATTATGTTTTTATTAATAATAAATTTATTTTTTATTGGTGTTCAATTTGCCAACATACAGAATAACACCCAGTGCTCATCCCATCAAATGCCCCCTTCAGTGCCCGTCATCCATTCACCCCCACCCCCGCCCTCCTCCCCTTCCACCACCCCTAGTTCGTTTCCCAGAGTTAGGAGACTTCATATTCTGTCTCCCTTTCTGATATTTCCTACCCATTTCTTCCCCCTTCCCTTCTATTCCCTTTCACTATTATTTATATTCCCCAAATGAATGAGACTGTATAATGTTTGTCTTTCTCCGATTGACTTATTTCACTCAGCATAATACCCTCCAGGTCCATCCACGTTGAATCAAATGGTGGGTATTTGTCATTTCTAATGGCTGAGTAATATTCCATTGTATACATAAACCACATCTTCTTTATCCATTCATCTTTCGATGGACACCGAGGTTCCTTCCACAGTTTCGCCATTGTGGACATTGCTGCTATAAACATCGGGGTGCAGGTGTCCCAGCATTTCACTTGACTATTCTTTTAGGCCAGGCATATAAGAAAGAAAGAGCTTCAAATTAAATATGATAACCAATCTACTACAGGAAATAAGGTACTGGGTATCCAGGGCCCACAAGGCAGCAGTTCATCACAAGTAAAAGGACAACAAAGAAGCCTTGGTGCTCAGTTTGGAGAATGGCTTACCCCATCTCATGTGCAATGCTTTAGGAAGTCAATTCAGTTCTTTCCACAAAATAGATGTATCTTATTACTACATCCAACTCTACCAAACCAGTAGATGCAATCATCATCTTTTGCCTGGAGGACTGCAATGCCTCCAAACCAATCTCTGTTCCCATCTTTCTCTATTATAAACAATTACTAAGGAGAAACAAGAGTGATTACAGAAACACATTAATCTAACCATGACAACCATCTGCCCCATTTCAATAGCTTATTGTTGCATTGAGAATAAATCCAAGTTTCTTTTTATTTCTTTTTATTTTTTTTTAATTTTTTTAAATTTATTTATTTATGATAGTCACACAGAGAGAGAGAGAGGCAGAGACACAGGCAGAGGGAGAAGCAGGCTCCATGCACTGGGAGCCCGATATGGGATTCGATCCCGGGTCTCCAGGATCACGCCCTGGGCCAAAGGCAGGCGCCAAACTGCTGCGCCACCCAGGGATCCCCTAATTCTTTTTATTTTTTAAAGAATTTATTTATTTGACAGAGAGAGAGGGAGAGAGAGTGTATAAGCAGGGGGAAAGTCAGAGGGAGAGGGAGAGGGAGAAGCAGGATCCCTGATGAGCAGGAATTCCCAGGACCCTGGGATCATCACCCCAGCTGAAGGCAGACATTTAACTGACTAAGCCACCCAGGTGCCCCCAAATTTCTTTTCAAAAAATATTTCAGGCCCCCACTTATCCCATCTACTTCTCCTTTAACACAGGTAAGCTATTGATTCATATGATCATTTTGTCTGTAATTTTAATTTTTATACAGCTTTATTACATTTGTATGTATCCCTGTCTATATCTATACCTGTGTGTGTGCATGTCCACATATTTTGCATAGGCAAGATATAGACTGGGGAACAACATTCTCAAAACATTCCTTTGGAAAAGACTTGTATCTACATAATATGAAGAATTCCCACAAATAAAAAGTAATTAAATAAAAAGATGACCAACCCAATTTAAAAAAAATGCAAAAGACAAGCAGACACTTCTCAAAAAATATTTTCAAATGTCAATAAGCAAATGAAAAGTTGTTAAACAGCTTTGGTCCCTAGGGAAATTTCCTTAATGGGATAAAACAGATTAATAAAAACAAAAATTCTGCTATGTTACCTACCTGTTCTAAATATCTGGATGTTTTGTATATGCCATGTGTTAGCCATGGCTAACATGGCCCTAATAGTCTAAGATCAAGAACAGCTTTTAACAGCTTGGGCAGGGGCTAAAGTGAAATGGTATAGGAAAATGGCTTCAACAAAGACTCATAAATTGAAGAAGAATGCCATGTGAGTTTTATCAACTTACTATCTGAGAGAATTCATTTCAGGAAAGTTTACAACAATCTCATCTTCCTGTCTCTGAAGCAGATTTTTAAGTGCAAGCTTCTGTGTTTGGCACTGGGAATAAAAAGATGAATAAAACTCTGTCTTTCCTGAGTTCACAGTAAAGTACGGAAGACAGCACTTAAACTGATCATCATAACATAGTATGGAAAGTGCTTAAAACAAAAGCATCTCTGAAGTGCTTTGAGTCCACAGAGGAAAGAACTGACCTTATCTCTAGGATAAGTCTAGAAATACTTTGCAGAAGAGAAAACATTTGAACTGAATTGAATGATAAGTAGTCATTGTGTAGAGAAAGATGAAACAATTGGGCATTAAGGCAGTGGAACCAGCATCTCAAGGCACAGATATGTGAAAGAGTATGAGACAGTGGAGGAAGGCCAAAGACTTTGTTGTAGTAGATTTTGAGTAAAGTGGAAAACATTGCAGTAAGTGGAATTGAAACGGTAGGTATTATAGGAAGAGTTAAACAGATCTGTAGCATCTGGACTGCATTTCTAGCTAGTGAAGAACCTTTAATAGTTTCAATATGGAAATATTTTGACAAAATTTATGGTGTTGAAAGTTCTTGTGATAGGCAGAATAATAAATTTTCTCCTACCCACAGGTGTTCATCCTAATCCCCAGGACTTGTGAATATGTTGCCTTACATGGCAAAAAAGAACTTTGCAAATGTTATTAATTTAAGGATCTTGAAATGAGAACATTATCCTAGATTATTCAAGCTGACCCAGCATAATCACAAGAATCCTTAAAAGTGGAAGCAGGAGGTGGGAGGGACAGACTTACAGATCTGGACATTAGACTGATGAGACATGAGGAAGACCCAATCTATACCACTGCTGGGTTTAAAGATGGAGGGAGAGAGACAAGAGCGATGGAATGTGAGTAGAATTTAGATGCTGGAAAAGCCAAGAAAGCAGTCTTCCCTAGAGCTTCCAGAGGGAATGTGGTCTGGCTGACGCATTGATTCTAGCTCAGTAAGACCGATTTTAGATTTATGACCTTCAGGATTGTAAAATAACAGATTTTGTTGTTTTAAACCACTTAGTTTGGAGTGTTATATTACAGCAGCCATACAAATCAAACATAGATTTCACATGAAGACGAAAGGATCCTGAGGATGAGCATTGCCCTCTCTCTCTCTCTCTCTGTGGTTTCTTCTTAGATATGGCTCTTTCCATCTTTCAGACTCTAGCTAAAAATAGGATCTTGAACACTGCTCAAAGTGGAGCTTACTATACTACAGTAAATTTAAGAGGAACAGTCTTTGAAGCCAGAGAAACTTGAATTATGGTCTCAGACCTGTCCGTCACTTACTCTATAAGCTTGGTTTAAGTACTCCAAAGATTGACCCTTGCTCAGCTTTCTCATCCACAGAATAGGGAGAATAACACATTGTTCATTGAGTTGCAATGGGGATTGGCTAAACTAAGGTTTCTAAAGATTCTACAGTGCTTGAGTATACATGCTTAGCACATGCTCATTCTCACTTCACAGTTCTCACACCACAGTGAAATCTTAATATATCCGAACATACATATGCAGTCCAGGCTGTTAATTCATATACAAAGTGATTGGTGCAAATAGCAAAACTAGCAGTGAGGACCTGGGGAAAACATTCTGGAATTTGATCATAATACCTCAGAATAAAGTATTTGTGTACTTTCATAAATGAACACACACTCACATCCAGAAACACACAAATAAAGTGCACGATTGACTGGATTTGGGCACTTTTCTTCTGGATACGTACTGTCATAGAGATAGATGAAAAATTACTTTCCCCTCTGCCAGAGCTCTGCAAACCCACTCAAATGTGTGGGATGAATATGCACAAGGCAGTCCTAGTGAGGTTCACCAGACAAATCTAAATTCTTCTTTGAGGAGTCTGGATTTTTTTTTTAATTGTGCTCACCCAACATGGTTTTATTTTTAACTTCCCTTAGTTTTGTTAACAATATCTTGGACAACAGTCTGGGATTTTAATTAAAAATCTCAAGTTAGTGTCCCAGCTGAGCAGCTTAGTTTTATACCACTGAACAAAAAAAAACTGGTGGAATTCTTTTATCCCCAAAGGATTTATCTTCATAGTGGGCCCCACATGCATATACCAAATTACATTTTTTGAGGAGGAGTTTTTTGTTTTTATCTTCTTTAGACCTAAGTAAAAAATTTGTAATGGCCTGTGGATCTTAGGAAGGCAAAATACCTTAACACTGTTATGCTAAAGATTTTCAAATATTTGATTAGTGGGCCATTCTAATGATAGCCCAAATAAAAGCAAGAAAATAAAAAGAAACATCATATATAATACGTTAATATTTCTTGAAGTACTTCCTCAAAAATTATCTGTTTCACAGCAGATTAAGATAAATAGTATCTCTCCTATTTGAGAACTGAAAAAAATTTTAAACTTCTGAGTTTTAAGACCCATATCTAATGCCCTAAATTACATAAATGGCAAAGCAAGAACTTGATACCAAATGTGCTTTCTAGTTAAGGACTAAATTCTGGCCAACGTGCACAAAAACAAAGCCGTTCTAGAGGCATCTGATTAGCTCAGTTAAGCATCTGACTCTTGGTTTTGGCTCAGGTCCTGATCATGAGATTGAGCCCTGCATTGGGCTCTGCACTCGACATGGTGTCTGCTTGAGATTTTCTCTCCCTCTTCCACTGCCTTTCCCCCTGCTCGCATGTATACATTCATGCTCTCTCTCTAAATAAATAAAACCTTAAAAAGAAGACAAAAGACATTCTATTAACCTTATTTTTTTAATATTTTATTTATTCATGAAAGACACACACACACACACACACACACAGAGACAGTGACATAGGCAAAGAGAGAAGCAGGCTCCCTATGGGGAGCCTGATGCAAGACTTGATCCCAGGACCCAGGGATCACAAGCTGAGCCAAAGGCAGATGCTCAACCACTGAACCACCCAGGTGCCCCTCTATTGACTTTTTTAATTAATATTTTCTTTTATTATAAATTTATATGTTGCAAAGATTGTTTTACCTTAAGTTAGCATTTATTTCTCCTGACAAAAATAACACATTTTTATATGTTAATCAGTATTAACTTATACACTGTGATTTAAAGTTAGAAGAGATCTGGATAATAGTCCTGCACTGACTGTAACTAAGTATAAACAATTACAGGAAAATCAAATAATCTTTTCAAGTATTGTAATTCCAATGTAAAACATGGGGACTGAGCTATGTGCCTTGATTTATTTTTTAAATGCATTCCATGATCCTAAATGCCTGGAACTTTGTATTGTCCATCTACTAATCATAGGATTAAGACATACTTGATTTTTTCCACTTGTTCTTATATTTTAAGTGAAGCCTTACATGGGTCTCATATTTGTTTTCATCTTTATAGGTATCCTGTTAAGCATTATAATATGAATATTCTGTTGTGTCCATTCTTTGAAGTATTATTCTTTGCAGGTGAAATTAATTTTTTCAAAAAGGCTTTTCCAAAGCAATTGCTGTAAATTATTATTAGTAGTAGTGATTTATCCAGAGGAGATACAAAAGATATTCTCTACTACCAATACCTTACAACAGCTATAGAAAACACGCTTTACGTTGTAAGGAGAAAATATAGAAAATTATTACAGAAAAGAGGTAAAAAATAAAGAAAGTATCTGTGACTGACAGATGGACTGATGCCACTTGGAAAAGAGAATCTTTAACATGCTTCTTGTGTTTGAAAACTTAAAAAGACATCTGGACTAAGAATAAATAACATGATGCCAAAACACACAGTGCTTATTTTTCACTAATGGTATAGTGGGCAAATAGTAAAGCATCTTTCATTTAGGGACTTTAGGAGATCATTATATTCATTTGTTTATATCACAAAATCACACATGATTTTTTTTGTTTTTTTTTACATGTGATTTTTAAATTTAAGTATAATTAACATACAGTGTTAGATTAGTTTCAGGTGTACAATAAAATGATTCAACAATTCTATTTCTCAGTGCTCATCAAGATAAGTCACACATGTATTTTTATTGCCTTAGATTTGATCCAGCATCATTCATTTTTAACACAACATCACTCATACTCATGCATCCACCTTTGAAATTCAAACTCAATAGTATAGCCCTCTTAGCTATAGTTTGGAACCATGGTACTGCTACCTCTAGAACAACACATTGAGTTGATAGACTTCTCAGCATTCTGTTTTCTCATTTATTAGCCACCTACTATGAGCCAGGAACTTCATATGCATTGTCTTATCCAATTGTGGAAGTAAAATTGGTTGAAAACAGAACATATTTTAGATGTAGGTAGATAAGGCAGTCATTCCTGTCTGCTTATCTGCTTCCTAATTTGTTAAGAGATTAGCAATAAGATTGGTAGAAAACATCAAGGCTAGTTGCCAGTTAGATTGTCAATAAATTGATGATGATCACCTGCCACTTAATGCCTTCTTGGTATATTATCTGAAGTTTTCCTGACACCTTAATCATTACAGTTTGAAATAGCACCCTCTCATTACTTCTTCCTTGCTTATACCAAATGTGGAAATCACTGTTCCCTCCAGCCTCAGACCTCTCAGGGACCTCCTCTTGCCAGTAACCTCTAATTCTTTTATAAAATTCTTTGACTCCCAGATGACTGACAGTATGTTCCTTCTAATTTCTCTATCCCTGCAGATCTGCTAGGATTCTTAATTGGGCAGGATGGATTCATATTTTATCCATCAAAAATTTACCCATAATTATAATAAAATGTAAAGAAGATTGACTAAACTCTTCTTATCCCCTCAAATCCCTCCCATTCCTTATATTTCTGTTCAAGTTACTTTTTTGAAATGCCTACATGATCATGGCTTTAAATGTGTCTGTATCTGTTATAGTTTCAGTGATACTAAGTTCTTCAGCTTAGCAGAAAAGTCCACTTATGATGAAGTCCTTGCTATTATTTCTAACTTCATTTCTTGTAATTTTCTTTCTTGCAGGTTTCATTTCAGAGTTATGTTGCTTTATGCCAGTGCATATTTACACATATCTTCTCATCTACTAAGAATATCCTTCATTTCCTTTTTTTACCATTTAACTCCCACTTAGCTTAAGAAAGACTTCATTTCATCAAGTCTAAATTACATTTTGTAAAAGCATTTTGTGTGTTCCACAGTTCAGTATGCTTTTTAAACTGTACAAAACTGAGTCATTGACTTATAACACGTATCTTTCATGAGACCTTATAGGTGAGAATATATGAGAATCTATTTCAGTCATAATTTTATTCCGATTATTTAGGAAGGAATCATACTACAGCTTGATTATAGTCAGATCCTGACTCTCATCCTTCTGTATAAAACATCTATTTTGGGAAGCCTGGGTGGCTCAGCGGTTGAGCGTCTGCCTTCGGCCCAGGGTGTGATCCTGGAGTCCCGGGATCAAGTGCCACATCAGGTTCCCCATATGGAGCCTGCTTATCTCTCTCTGCCTATGTCTCTGCCTCTCTCTCTCTGCGTTTCTCATGAATAAATAAATAAAACTTTATAAAAAATCTATTTCCATTTGTATGTCTCATAGATACCTCTAATTCAATTTGTACAAAACTGAAATTTGCTTCCCTTATGAAACATTATTCTCTTTCTATATCCATTCTTTTTATAAATAATGACAGTATCCACTAAGTTTTCTAAGATAGAAACTTTGAAATTATTCTTAACACTTCTCTGCCCTCACCGCACCCTACCCCTTACCAATCTCTCACCTTTCATATGTCCTCAAATCTCTAGTGTTAGTCTGTCCATCTGTATTGGGACTGCTTTAGGATCAGTTTCTAGCAGTTGTACACGAGTAATATTCTAAGAACTGGATTATCTTTCATGAGTCTTCTCTTCTCCAACTGACACTTCATAGAACTGATCCATTCTCCAATGAATTTGCATCCAGATCCAACCAGCGTGATATTTCTAAAGACCTAATTATGCTCATGCTATATCCCCAAAACATTCTACTGATATACCTACCACTGTCTTTGGAAAAAATTCAAATTGTTTATTGTGGCTAGTGAAGACATTCACCACCGAGAACACATTTATTTCTTTAAGTTCATTTTTATCTATTTCATATATCAAAGTATTTCAAGTCAAAATAAATTCCTTGAAGTTTCCACTTATTCTTTAACTTCCAGATGTTTACCTGTGCTGATCTATATGCCTGCAAAGCTTTCCCCTTCTCTTTCTGCCTCCTTATTTATTGCTCTTTCTTCGTTTTCAATTAGATACTACTTCCCTCTGAAAATCTTACTTGGTCACTATGACTGTGTTGTTCCCCATAATGGTGGGCCAGAGACTACCTGCATTGGTTCAAAAATTTAAATATTCAATAACTTTGTGAACAGGTGTTAAACTATTGGTAGCTTGAATTTTGCCAGGGTGGAAATATTTACAACATGGAAATTAGCAAATATGACAAAATCAATTTGTTTGTTTGTTTTTACAAGATCAGGTTTTTAATTTTTTTTTTCCCCTGGAGAACCAGTTTACCAGCACACTTGTGTCTCCAATTATAGTACACATGTTTCACTGCATACCTTCATTACAGCATTATATATACACTACACTGCTATTGTTTCATTAGCTTGCCTTCCCATGAATTGTAAGATAGTTGGAGTTAAGGATAGTTTATTTTTAATTTACCATTGGCATCTTGTACATAGCACACACCACTTATATATTGCTCCCCCTCCAAAAAAAATATTGCCCCTAATCCAATGCCAACGGATATACCAATTTTAATGGGTGCTAAGTGAAAAGAGCCCAAAAGATAAAATCACAAAGGAATTAATTACTTTCTAATATGGCATTTCTGGAGCTTATCATTTTGTCCTAGATTTTAAAAAGCTTTACCTTACAAAGCTGGAAGCAGAGAAACAAGCTTTAGTGAAAAACAGCTTCAGTACTCCTTCACTAAGTCACTCAGGAATAAGAAAATGCTGTACAGTGTATCTTCCTTACCTGTTAGGCAGTATAGTTCTTATTAACAGAAAGGTATTCCCTTATTTTCTATCTCTAGACATCTTCCTAATTTAGGTAGTTATTAGGGAGATTAAAATATAGTAAAGCCAACCACAATACTATAGGAGTTCAGAAATCAATTTCATTAAGTGCAAGTTCATATATTAAAAGGGTAAATGAGTGACTGGGCTGAATTCACTGTAGAAGACAGAAGTTCATCATATATTTCCAAATGTATTTCATCTGAGGACACATTATTATAGGGTTATACTGATAGGGAAGCAAATTAAACTATTAGACTAAAATAGAGTATGTTTTACTTCCAGCCCAATGATGGTCTATTTAATTTATATCTAAGAAGCTGTAATTAGTAAGTGTGGGAAAACTTTGATGAGATATTATTTTTCACAGAAGAAAGAACCAATAATTCAGCCTATAGGCTTAACTATAAGTAAGTATAGGAATGAGAATAAGCTGTCAAATATCTTCTTAAAACAATCTTGATGTCAGTAAAACAGAACAAAATATGATTTAAAAAGAAACAAAACAATTCTTCACACAGATTTAATTTAGAATGCTATTTTAGCTTTATAGACCTATCCTAGACATTAAGAAAATATGCTATTTTAACTCTTACTAAGAATTTTAATATGTTTATTAGAGATCTTCTAGTTATAAATGATTGGCATTTTATTCAAATAACTGAATAAAGAAGAATTTTAACTCAATTAAAAGAAGAAAAATAGTTCAGTTTAGACATGGCTGTGTCTTAAATCCTCAGATGGGAGGTCTGGTCTTATGACATATAGACCTAAAGGAAAGGGAACATCTTTCTGTTTAGCTCTGGAAAAACAATTCAAAACAATTCGAATTCTGATTGTCTTTATTTTTTTTAATATTTTATTTATTTATTCATGAGAGACACAGAGGCAGAGATAAAGGCAGAGGGAGAAGCAAGCTACCTACAAGGAGCCTGATGTAGGACTTAATCCTGGATCCCAGGATCACACCCTGAGCCAAAGGCAGACACTCAACCACTGAGCCACTCAGGAGTCCCAATTCTGATTGTCTTAATTTGGATCATGTCACCATCTTTGAACCAATCACTTTGTCCAGGAAATGTGATACTTTTTCATTTGCTTTTGCTTGTGACTGGGTATATATGTCAAAACATGTTTAAAAATATATAGAATATTACAATTATATGTACAGAAATGTACATGTTTAATTAATTATGTATAGAAATGTACATAAAATGTTTTAAATATCTCAACCAAACAAATTAGAATAATCCTATGTTCAACTTAAAAATATCCCCATTCTGGGGTGCTTGGGTGGCTCCATAAATTAAGCATCTGCCTTTGGCTCAGCTCATGATCCCAGGGTCCTGGGATCAAGCCCATGTCAGGCTCTCTGCTCAGCAGGGAGTCTGCTTCTTCCTCTCCCTCTGTCTCCATTTCCTCTATTTATTTTCTCTTTCTCTCTCTGTCAAACAAATAAAATCTTAAAAAGAAAAAAAAAAAACCACATTCTTCCAAAAGGGACCTACCTAAACTTGCCTGTAGATAATGTATCCAGATCTAAATCAGTGAGTATAGACTAAATAGTAAGTATAAGTCTTTTTCATCGTCAGAAAGAGGTTAAATGATAAAATCATTTGTGCTCAATATATATGGCTGCTAAAAGTGAAATCAGCCAATTCATTCACTTCATGCTCTTGAGAGGATAGTTTTCCTCCTTGCCGCATCTTTGTAAGTCCAGCATGGATTCTGGAGCCCATTTCTTTTTACTGAGAATTAGGGCTCCGTGGAATATCTTAAGCATTGAGCAAATAGTTTATCATTATATCCAGCACCTGAAAGCATTGCGGACTAATAACTAAATTGAAAATTGCATCAAATCATTGGGGTTCCTGGGTGGCATAGTCAGTTAAGAATCCAAATCTTGGTTTCAGCACAGGTCATGATCTCAGGGTTGTGTGATCAAGCCCAGTGTAGAACTCTGCTCAGTGCAGAGACTCCTTGAGACTCCCTCTCCCTCTGTATTATGCTAAGTGAAATAAGCCAATCAGAGAAAGACAATTATCATATGATCTCACTCATATGTGTAATTTAAGAAACAAAATAGAGGATCATCCGGGAAGAGAGAAAAAATAAAACAAGACGAAATTAGGGAGGGAGACAAACCAGAAGAGACTCTTAATCATAAGAAACAAACTGAGGCTTGCTAGAGGGGAGGGAAGTGGAAGGATGGAGTAACTGGGTGATGGACATTAAAGAGGACATGCGATGTAATGAGCACTGGGTATTATATAAGACTGATGAATCACCAACCTCTACTTCTGAAACTAATAATATATGTTAATTAACTGAATTTAAATAAAAAAATTTTAAAAAGACTCTCCCTCTGCTCCCCCCCAGCTCTCTCTCTCTAAAATAAATAAATATATAAATAAATAAATCTTTAAAAAAAATCCTCAAATCCAGTGCCAACAGATCATGAAAATGGATTTTACCATCATAGTTTACATTGCCTTGCATTGAGCTGCAGTGTTCAGCCCAGCTTCTTAGACTTACTGTAATTGGTCTGTCTTGGCCTCAGCTTTTGAAAGAATATTTCAGGTATATATTACCTAATATAGGAGGCCTCATATGCTTCATGAAACCAGGCTGCCTCAAATACAATGGCTCTTTAAATTTTGGAAAATGGATTAATTTTAAATGGCTAGATATACCTCACAGAAGAGTTTCTGGAAACCTACAAGTTCCATTTTTATATGTTCTATATCTTCTAAATATTTTCTCCCATTTGTATTAGCTTGGAAAGAGAAGATTTTGTTCCTGTTTTGTTTTGTTTGTTGTTTTTCAGTCCAGCAGTCTGCATAGATTTTATGACTTGCTCCATCTTGATTGTGGATTAAAGGAACATAGGACCTCTCATAATAACACATGCTGTTTACTTTTTGCTTTCCAACATGTCATCTGAGACTGTGACTTTCCCTTTTTTGTTGGGATTTTACAAAAGGACATTACAGAAAGACTCCAACATTCTGAAACATTTTACCAAGTCCCTTAACTCTCCAGTCTCGACGGGTACCTGATATTTTTCACAGAGACAGTGGACAATACTTTGCTGTCTACTTCTTGAATACAATAGCTCCTTCACTGAGTCGGGGGCTCTGCACCACACTACCCTTTTTAAGTTTAGCCATTTTCATTATTGGAACTATCACTAGCAATAAATGACTTCTAGGCATTAATTGCTTAATAAAGTAGAAGTCAAAAAAATAAATAAAAATAAAGTAGAAGTCATTAAATTTATAGAATTCGACAGAGATTTACAGGAATGCAACTCAATGTAGTTATGAGAAATAAAAATTTATTAGATTATGTAGTTGTAAAGTCCTAAAAAATTATTAGATTATGGGGATCCCTGGGTGGTGCAGCCATTTAGCGCCTGCCTTTGGCCTAGGGCACGATCCTGGAGACCCGGGATCGAATCCCACGTCAGGCTCCCGGTGCAGGGAGCCTGCTTCTCCCTCTGCTTATGTTATCTCTGCCTCTCTCTCTCTCTCTCTTTCTCTGTGTGTGACTATCATAAATAAATAAAAATTATTTTTTTTAAATTTATTAGATTATGTAGTTGTAAAATAATGTAAAGATTATGTAGTTGTAAATCTAATACTACATATTAGATTATGTAGTATGTAAAGTTGTACATACACTATGTATGTAGTGTGGCAGATTTTCTTCAGGTATAGCAGAATCAAGGTTCTTCCTCATTTCATCACTGGGTTCTGCTCTTCCTAGCATTATCTTCATTTCTTGGACTTATTTCTTGTATAAATAACGGTAAAGGTTCCCACAAATTGCTTACAGTTTATATTCTTGCTGTGGCTTAAAATACCAGCAAAAATGGAGTGGTTTTCCCACTAGTGTTAACAAAAGTCCTAGGGGAGGCGCTAATTATGGCCATCCTTGAACCATTACTCTCTTCAGAGGAATATAAGATTCTGATTACCCAGCTACCACTAGAGGGCACAAATGAAGATTTACTCTAGCCCTTCTCAAAACAAAGGTATTTTATAGGATTATTAGGAAATTAAAGAAGCACTGGTTTTTAAATAAAAGGTATATTGTCCAAAAGAAAAAAGAAACAAAGAATAAGAAGGAAAAAAAGAAGGAGGGAAGGAGGGAAGGTAGGAAGGAAGGAAGGAAGGAAGGAAGGAAGGAAGGAAGGAAGGAAATTGAATTAGGGTTCTCCAGAGAAACAGAACCAGTAGGATAGGTAGGGAGACAGGTAGATAGGTAATTGGCTTACTGTGATTAAGGAAGTGAGAAGTCTCAAGTTGTAGACTTGTCATCAGCTAGTTGTAGATCCAAAGATGTAATTTCAGTCCCAATCTGAAGGCTTAAGAATCAGGAGAGCCAATGATATAAATTTTAGCCCAAAACCTGGCAGAATTGAGACCCAGTGTTTCCATTCCATCTCGTGACAGAAAAAAGACCAACTGGTTCTAACTCCAGGCAGTCAGTCAGGAAGAGTTCTCTTACTCAGGGGAGGATCAGCTTTTTTGTTTTATTCAGACCTTCAACTGATTGAATGAGGGCCACTCACATTAAGGAAAGCAATCTGCTTTACACATTCCACCAGTTAAAATGTTAAACTCATCAACTGCTCACAGATACCTAGAATAATGTTGACCAAAATATCTGGGTGCCCATGGTCCAGTCAAATTATACCCCAAATTAATCTTCAGAGGAATAGAAATGGCATGCTTACTTTTTGATAATGGACATTTTAGTGTGGTTTTACTTCCGATAATCTCTAACCACAGAAATGGCCTCTGAAGCATAGGTCATTTCCTTGGGAATTAATTGCTGTACTAGGGTTAATGGCCCACAGCAATGAACTTACTGAGACAGCCATTAATCTGCCTTGATTATTATTGCTTAATTACTAAAGTCTCCTCCTTGGTATATAAGTTGAGTATCTCAGCTCAAGCTCTTCCAGTTTCAAATGTTCATTCATGATTCTTTTGTGCCTATTAGAAACTAATGTTAAAACAGAAGGTAAATTAAGATAATCACAAGTGCAAAATTTGATTTTATATTCTAAAATAAATATTACATTTTTCTTTTATCTATTATTAAATTAGTAATTAGCTAACGATATTAACTAAATATCATTCATATTTAAAAAAGCGATTTTAATACATTATTTACTATCCTTATAAGGTTTATTTTCTTTTGATTATAAATTGGATAATGTTTATTACAGAAAATTTTGTAAATGTATAAATTTAAAGTGAGAAAAAAGTTTTGTATTTTACTACCTAAAGCAAACAATGAAGGCATGTTGGATATTATCTTTATATTATTTCAGTGATGCTTTTCTTTCTGCATTTTTGTATGCATGTATAATATCTAGCATGAAAAATCAATAGTAGGGCATAATGTTTCAATGTTATCTTGCACTCATTTTATGCACTATTGTTAATGGTGCATTTCAATCATAAAAATTTAAGCTTAAATTGTTTATATTAGAATTTCACATAAAATTTAGTTGCAGAAAGTTCTAAAATTAAAATGAGTTTGCAAAATCTTCTCCAAAGAAATAAAGTCATAAAGGTATGTTATTTTGAGAGCTGGAGAAGAGAATCTTCAAAAGTAAAAATAACATGTATAAGTAGCTCTAATATACCTCTCCCTAGGAGGAGAGCTTTCTTTCTTTCATCATTTAATCCCCATTTCAATCTGCTAAATTTATATTTTATACTTGTTTATACTTTAAATAGTAGAAATTGAGACTCACTTAAATTAAATGAATTACTCCAAATCCCATAGTTACTAGTAAAGCAAAGATTTTAAATTGTCTCTGATTCTAGATTATTTTCTCTTTGGATTTAGGAATTAGGGAAGTGAGGTAGAGAGAACGTTTTAGCGATCTTCCCATTTTATTGAATAGAATTATAAAGTGTCTAATGAAAAATATGTTCCTGCTTTCTTTCACATGCCCTATTTGTTCTCTAAAGGCTACCTCTGCCAATTATTTGAACTGCTACTTCTTATATTTAGTTCTGTTATTTCCAGCTGATATATTTATAGAGGCATACTTGCTATCTTGATTTTATTATTTTATTGATGCTTATTAAGAAATGGGAAACACTATCACATGAATCACTTCTGCTTCCCCTATCCTCCAAAAGTATTCTTTTTTTAAACCAATATATAGTGTGTACATTATTTTTGAGTGTGTAAATATTTTTCATTGCTCTGTCAAGCTGTGTTAGTACTAAGATTAAATTACATGCAATAAACAACTTTTTGTTTTTCCTGGAGTTATTAATTGTTTGAGTTTTAATTTGCTTAGTTTTCTATGTACCTATCAGAAAGTCTTTCCAACTACTCTCATAGAATCCCACTAATATTTTCTAAATGTTGAAATTTAGATAATAGATAAATAATGTAATTGTTCCAAAGACAACCTATATATTTACTTTCAGGGGTTGTATATCCTCCTGCTTTAGACTTAACTGGTTGCTCCCTAGGTATATACAGTCTCAATTTAATATGAGACTCTGATTAATATTTTCCTTGTAATTCTTTCCATCTCTTTCTACTATTAGATTTCTTGTTTTCTGGATGCTTTTAGCTTTCTCTTTCACAAGTGGTAAAATTTTTTCAGGTCTTACACTTTTGAAATGTTAATCTTGATTGATAATATTGCTGGATATAGAATTATAATTTAGCAAAAATAATTTTCTTCAGAACTCTGAAGGCATTGTTCATTTCTCATTAGGTTGCATGATGTTCTTGAGAGGACCAGTACAATTTTGCTACAGATTTTCTTATGTGTAAGCTTTTATTTCAAATAAAAATGTTCTCACATGGAAAACTTTGTGTTCTCTATTTCTTTTGTTCTAAAATTTCACATTAGTATGCCTTCTTTGGCTCTTTTTTCATTTACTGTTCTTTGCAGTGAGACCTTAGAATATGTAAACTCAGAACCTTCAATCCTAGGAAATATGATTATAATATCTTTCTTAGAGTCCATATCTATTTAACCCTCTTTGTCTTTCTGAAATCATATTTAGTGAAGTTTGACCTCATTAGGTCTTTAGTTTTTGTTTTTTTTTTTTTTCACCTATGTCCACTGGTGATACTGTGATTTATAAGAAGTATACATTTGGTCTTTGATTTGTTTCTGTCACAGAGCTCCTAAAACCACCAGAATTTCCTAGGTGTTGAGAACTGTAAAAGTGTCTTTTGCTATGTGAATGAGATGACTTTTGGACTCCCTGTAAAGATGAAGGCCATTCAGCCAGGGGAGCCAAGGATGTGATTAGAGGATTAGAACTTCCAGTCCTATACCCCAACTTCCAGGGATGAGCAAGGAGCTAGCGGTTGAATCAATTGCCAATAGCCAGTGATTTCATCAATCACATCTATGTGCCGAAGTCTCCATAAAAACCCAAAAAGGACTGAGGTTAGAGAGCTTCTGGAGCTGTGGGGGAGTGGTGCATGAGGAGAGGACATGGGAGGTCTATTCCCTTTCCCCATGCCTTGCCTGCTGTATCTCTTCTACCTGTATGTTTAACTGTATTCTTTACATGCCCTTGTATAATAAACTGGTAAAAGTAAGTAAACGGTTTTCTTATTTTATTTTATTTTATTTTATTTTATTTTATTTTATTTATTGGAGTTCAATTTGCCAACATATAGCATATCACCCAGTGCTCATCCCATCAAGTGCCCACCTCAGTGTCCATCACCCAGTCATCCCAACCCCAACCCACCTCCCTTTCACTACCCCCTTGTTCATTTCCCAGAGTTAGGAGTCTCTCATGTTCTGTCACCCACACTGATATTTTCACTCATTTTCTCTCCTTTTCCCTTTATTCCCTTTCACTAATTTTTATATTCCCCAAATGAATGAGACCATATAATGTTTGTCCTTCTCTGACAATTTCTATTCATGTCTTTTGCACATTTCATGATTGGATTGTTTGTTTCTTTGCTGTTGAGTTTAATAACTTCTTTATAGATCTTGGCTACTAGCCCTTTATCTGATATGTCATTTGCAAATATCTTCTCCCATTCTGTAGGTTGTCTTTTAGTTTTGTTGACTGTTTCCTTCACTGTGCAAAAGCTTTTTATCTGAATTAAGTCCCAATAATTCATTTTTGCTTTTGTTACCCTTGCCTTCATGGATGTATGTTGCAAGAAGTTGCTGTGGCCAAGTTGAAAAAGGGTGTTGCCTGTGTTCTCCTCTAGGATTTTGATGGATTCTTGTCTCACATTTAGATCTTTCATCCATTTTGAGTTTATCTTTGTGTATGGTGTAAGAGAATGGTCTAGTTTCATTCTTCTGCACGTGGCTGTCCAATTTTCCCAGCACCATTTATTGAAGAGACTGTCTTTCTTCCAGTGGATAGTCTTTCCTGCTTTGTCGAATATTAGTTGACCATAAAGTTGAGGGTCCACTTCTGGGTTCTCTATTCTGTTCCATTGATCTATGTGTCTGTTTTTGTGCCAGTACCACACTATCTGGATGATCACAGTTTTGTAGTACAACCTGAAATCTGGCATTGTGATGCCCCCAGATATGGTTTTCTTTTTTAAAATCCCCCTGGCTATTTGGGGTCTTTTCTGATTCCACACAAATCTTAAGATGATTTGTTCCAACTGTCTGGAGAAAGTCCATGGTATTTTGATAGGGATTGCATTAACCGTGTAAATTCCCTGGGTAACATTGACATTTTCACAATATTAATTCTTCTAATCCATGAGTATGGAATATATTTTCATCTCTTTGTGTCTTCCTCAATTTCTTTCAGAAGTGTTCTGTAGTTTTTAGGGAATAGATCCTTTACCTCTTTGGTTAGATTTATTCCTAGGAATCTTATGCTTTGGGCTGCAATTGTAAATGGTATTGACTCCCTAATTCCTCTTTCTTCAGTCTCATTGTTAGTGTAGAGAAATGCCACTGACTTGTGAGCATTGATTTTGTATCCTGCCACATTGCCAAATTTCTGTTTGAGTTCTAGCAATCTTGGGGTGGAGTCTTTTGGGTTTTCTATGTAGAGTATCATGTCATCAGTGAAGAGGGAGAGTTTGACTTCTTCTTTGCCAATTTGAATACCTTTTATTTCTCTTGGTTGCCTGATGGCTGAGGCCAGGACTTCTAGTACTATGTTGAATAGCAGTGGTGAGAGTGGACATCCCCGTCGTGTTCCTGATCTTAGGGGAAAGAATCCCAGTGTTTCCCCATTGAGAATGATATTTGCTGTGGCCTTTTCATAGATGGCTTTTAAGATGCTGAGGAATGTTCCCTCTATCCCTACACTCTAAAGAGTTTTGATCAGGAATGGATGCTGTATTTTGTCATATGCTTTCTCTGTATCTATTGAGAGGATCCTATGGTTCTTGTTTTTTCTCTTGTTGATATGATCTATCACGTTGATTGCTTTACGAGTGTTGAACCAGCCTTGCATCCCAGGGATAAATCCCACTTGGTCATGGTGAATAATCTTCTTAATGTATTGTTGGATCCTATTGCCTAGTCTCTTGTTGAGAATTTTTGCTTCTGTGTTCATCAGGGATATTGGTCTAGAATTCTCCTTTTTGGTGAGGTCTTTGTCTGGTTTTAGAATTAAGGTGATGTTGGCCTCATAGAACCACTTTGGAAGTATTCCATCTCTTTCTATCTTTCCAAACAGCTTTAGTAGAGTAGGTATGGTTTCTTCTTTAAACGTTTGATAGAATTCCTCTGGGAAGCCATCTGGCCCTGGACTTTTGTGACTTGGGAGGCTATTGATGATTGCTTCAATTTCCTCCCTGGTTATTGGCCTGTTCAGGTTTTTTATTTCTTCCTGTTCCAGTTTTGGTAGTTGTGGCTTTCCAGAAATGCTTCCATTTCTTCTAGATTGCCTAATTTATTGGCATATAGCTGCTCATAATAAGTTTTTTAAATCGTTTGTATTTCCTTAGTATTGTTGGTGATCTCTCCTCTTTCATTCGTGATTTTATAAGAGCCTTTTCTCTTTTGTTTTTAATAAGGATGGCTAATGGTTTATCTATCTTATTAATTCTTTCAAAGAACCAACTCCTGGTTTTGTTGATCTGTTCCACAGTTCTTCTGGTCTCTATTTCATTGAGTTCTGCTCGAATCTTATTAACTCTCTTCTCCTGCTGGGTGTAGGTTTTATTTGCTGTTCTTTCTCCAGCTCCTTTAGGTGCAAGGTTAGCTTTTGTATTTGAGTTCTTTCCAGTTTTTTGAGGGATGCTTGTATTGTGCTGTTATTTCCTTCTCAGGACTGCTTTTGCTGTATCCCAAAGATTTTGAACGGTTGTATCTTCATTTTCATTAGTTTCCATTAATCTTTTTAATTATTCTCTAATTTCCTGGTTGACCCTTTCATCTTTTGGCAGGATGGTCTTTAACCTCCACATGTTTTAATTCCTTCCAAATTTCTTCTTGTGATTCAGTTCTAGATTCAGAACTAGTTTCTTGTGATTTCAGTTCTGGTCTGAGAATATGCAGAGGAACAATTCCAATCTTTTGGCATCAGTTAAGACCTGACTTGTGACCCAGTGTCTGGTCTATTTTGGAGAAAGTTCCATGTACACTTGAGAAGAATGCGTATTCAGTTGCATTTGGATGTAAAGTTCTGTAAATATCTGTGGAATCCATCTAGTCCAGTGTATCATTTAAAGCTCTTGTTTTTTGGTGATGTTGTGCTTAGAAGAGCTGTCATTTACAGAAAGCATTGTGTTGAAGTCTCCCAGTATTAGTGTATTATCTATGTCTTAACTTTGGCTATTAATTTATTGATATACTTAGCAGCTCCCACATTAGGGGCATAAACATTCATGACTGTTAGGTCCTTTTGTTGTTGGGTAGATCCTTTAAATGTGATATAGTGGCCCTCTTCATCTCTTACTACAGTCTTTGGGATAAACTTTAATTTATCTGCTATGAGGATGCTACCCTCCTTTCTTTTGAGGACCATTTGAATGGTAAATTGTTCTTCAACCTTTGATTTTCAGACTGTAGGTGTCCTTAAGTCTAAAATGAGTCTCTTGTAGACAGCAAATAGATGGGTCTTGCTTCTTTATCCAGTCTGAAACCCTGTGTCTTTTGATGGGATCATTAAGACCATTCATGTTCAGAGTTACTATAGAAAGATATGAATTTAGTGTCATCATAATACCCATTCAGTCCTTGTTTTTGTGGATTGTTTCTGTGGACTTCCTCTTTCTTTTTTACAGAGTTCTCCTTAATATTTCTTGAAGAGTTGTTTGGTGGCCACATGTTCTCTCAGTTTCTGCTTATCTTGGAAGCTCTCTTATCTCTCCTTCTGAATGAGAAGCCTTGCTAGATAGAGTATTCTTGGCTGCATGTTCTTCTCATTTGGGGCCCTGAATATATCCTGTCAGCCCTTTCTGGCCCGCCATGTCTCTGTGGAGAGGTCTGTTGTTAATCTAATATTTCTCCCTATATAAGTTAGGAATTTCTTGTCTCTTGCTGTTTTAAGGATCTTCTCTTTATCTTTGGAATTTGCAAGTTTCATGGTTAAATGTCGGGGTGTTGAACGTTTCTTATTGATTTTCGGGGGGGCATCTCTCTATCTCCTGGATCTGAATGTCTGTTGCCCTCCCCAAGTTAGGGAAGTTCTCAGCTATGATTTGTTCAAATACACTTTCTGGTCCTCTGTCCCTTCGGTGCCCTCGGGAACCTCAATTAAAAGTAGAGTTTTCCTTCTGATGCTGTCATTTATTTCCCTTAACCTTTCCTCATGGTCTTTTAATTGTTTTTCTCTTTTTTCCTCAGCTTCCTTCCTTGCCATCGACTTGTCTTCTATGTCACTCACTCATTCTTCTACCTCATTAACCCTTGTCGTTAGGACTTCCAGTTTGGATTGCATCTCATTTAATTGCTTTTTAATTTCAGCCTGATTAGATATAAATTCTGTAGTCATGAAGTCTCTTGAATCCTTTATACTTTTTTCCAGTAGCTGTATAATTGTGCTTCTCAATTGGCTTTCTGACCTCGAATTGTAATCCAAATTCTGTAACTCTGTGGGAGAGAGTACTGTTTCTGAGTCTTTCTTCTGTGGTGAGTTCTTCTTTCTAGTCATTTTGCTCAGTGCAGAGTGGCTAAAAACAAGTTGTAATGGGAAAAGGAAGGAAAAAAGGGGGGGGGGCGAAGGGGAAAACAAACAAAGAACAAAACAAAACCAAAACCAAAACAAAACAAAACAAAAAACAAGGAGGGGTATCCTCTGAATTTATATACTGTAAGCCCCTAGACTTCCCCTGGAGCTTTCCAATGCTGCTTAATCACGAACTTGCTCTTCCCCTGTCCTCCAGCTAGTCCTCTTGGGGAAAGGCCTGTTGCCTGATTCTCAGGTGTGTGCACCTGGATAGTTGCCCTGCCCCATGCCAGGTGCAGGGCTCAGTGGGAGCTTTTTATCTTGTGAGGCCCCTCTTCCCTGGTGGCTCTGCTCCATCCCAGGCACACGGTGACACCAGAAGGAACAATACCACTGGCGGCAGCCAGCTCTCCAGCACTGGAGTCAGCTCCCGCAGTAACTCCTGCAGCTACCAGTCTGCACTGCCCTAGATGCTCTGGGGGTTGCGGGCGCTGATCTGCACAGCTCGGCGGCCCAGCGGCAGGAGCGTCCTTGCTGTCCTGTGTCCTCGCAGCCTCCACCTGTCCCAAGGGAAGCACCGGATCCTGGGCTCCAGGGCCTGTGCTGCTGGAATTGTGCTCCCAGGGCCACGCCCTCCATGCAGAGCTGCCGCCTGAGCCGCCACCTGAGCTGCTCCCAGGGCCGGGCAATAAACTGTTTTCTTGAACTCTGTGAGCAGCTCTAGCAAATTAATTGAACCTGAGGCAGGGGCCATGGAGCCTCAATTTATAGCCAAATCCAAATCAGATAGAAGTTATGGGTAACCTGAGGACCTACTATTTGTGACTAGTACCTGAGTAGGGGGCAATCTTGTGGAACTGAGACAAGGAAACTGAAATAATTCATTTAATAATATTTTGTTGTTGGTTTTTTCTCCTTTTCTAGTTTCTAATCTTGCTAGGACCTGCACTACTGCTCCACTTAACACATACTTTGTAATGCAAATAGCGTATGTGCAACTTGTAAGACACAAGATAATGATACCTTTGAGACTTCCAGCACAATATATAATAACATCTAAGGAGTGGTCAGGCAGGGTTCTCATAAATGTTTTCTAAGACCACTGACTCCAAACACCTTGATCCAAGATTCCTGGCTTCAGGGAATGAGTGACTTATGAAGGACACCTGGGCCTTGTCCTTGTTCTGGACAGTTCCTGGATGGCTAAGAGGACACATACACCTGCATGTGCCAGTAAAAACTCCAGACCGCAACCCCAAGCAAGGATGACACCTTTGCTCCTTTCCTTTACAAGACCCCCAGACACTCTCTCTCCATCTCTCTCTCTCTCTCTCTCTCTTTCTCTCTCTCTCTCTCTCTCTATATATATATATATATACACTATATATATAATCAATATATATTGTTAATAAATATATATATTCAATGAATGAATGAATTCATTGAATTCAATGAATAAATCCAATGAATATATATATATTCAATAAATTGCTTTCACTTCCTACTGGCTCACATTCGATTTCCATCCTGTGGATTTCCATCTTGGCTAATAACTGTGGGACCGTCTCTCTGTGTCCTCAGACCCAGCCTGCTTGTATCAGAACTGAGCCCTTAACCTGTGGGATCTGATATTATCTCCAAGTAGATAGTGTCAGATGGAGTTAAATTCTAAGACACTTAGCTGGTGTACTAAGCACTGTTTGTTGAAGATGTCTGAACCACCCCCAACCCCCACTACCGCCCCCAACACACACATGTTGGAATTGGGTTCAAGAATGTAAATGACCATTCCATTGATTTGTCTTAGCTTATTTTTTAACTTTTAAAAGCATTTTTTAATGTTTTTTTTATGTCTTCTATAACGATTTTATTGTCCATTTTTAACTTTGTTATTTTCAAGTTAAATTCATTGATTTATAAATTACATTCATTGAAATTTATACTCTTTAAATGTAGAGTTCTATGAGCTTATGCTATAATGGAGTAGCCACTACCACAATCAAAGAATAAGGCATTACCATCATTGCCAAAAGTTCCCTTATATCCCTTTGTTGATTGATCTCTTTTTCCCACCCACTGATATGATTTTGGTTTCTGTATTTTTGCCTTTTCCAGAATGTTAGATAAATGGAATCAAAATATAGCCAATATTTTGAATATTGCATTGTTCAATAGAAAAATGGTTTTGACATTCATTTATGCTGTTGAATTTATCAAAAGTTTATACCTTCTCAATGATGAGGGGTATTATATTTCTGGATGTACCGTATAATTTTATAATTTTTTCATTAGTTAATAGACCTTTAGTTGTTTCTTGTAAACAAGTGGAGCTTTTCTGTATGAAAATATGTTTTGCTACTCTTGAGCAAATGCCTTAGAAATGTATTGTTGGGTCATATGATAAATATATGTTTAACCCTCAAGAAACTGCCAAAAGCTTGTCCAAAGCACCTATATCATTTTACATTCCCACCAGCAATGTATGAGATTTACAAGGGCTCTTTTCTACATCCTTACCAGTACTTGATGTTTTTTTACTTTTTGTTAGAGATCTCTGCAGGCACTTGAGTTTCAGCTTCCACTCCTCCATTTACTTTCAACCTTTCAAAAACATGTTCAGATTTTCACAAAAACTTTCAGAAAGGTAAAATATATGTACTTTCCTCTATCCCTTCTACTAAGAACAGCTAAAATATTGACATTATATTATACAATAAATGTTAAGAAGACCCCAAAAGGTGGGGAGAAAAAGGCAGACTGGCTAGGGACCGTGAACTCAAGGAAACATTCATTGTGATTTCCCTGGGTTTTATTTTTGTCTTCTGTACTGGAAACTTGGAGCTGAAGAAGACATATAACTGGAAACACCCACAGGCTTAATAAAAATGTCTCTTCTCTCCAGCCAAAGGACCAAGAAAGTGACAGCCCGGTAAAAACAGGAAAGTTTTAGACAATAACTTTTCTTACTCCAGGCAATCATTACAGAAAACCATCAACCTCGCCCCACCCATGCCAGCAAAAAGCAAGTAAGGGAGCTTAGAGGTAGACCATTACTGGAATGTAATATAGCTCCCTAATATCTTATTGGGATAGTTATAAAAAAATACAGAGAGCTAGGATTTTCATCCTGTTGTCCAAGAACAAGCCATCCATCCTCCACTGTCAGTGGAAATCACTTAGAGACCCTGGCCCTTCCACTCCCACCCAACAGTAATGAAGTGGGTGGTGTGAGAAGAAGTCCAACAGAGAATCAGGACTTTCACTATCACCCAGCAAGACTGAGACAACTCTTACTACGGTGTCCATGGCACCATGAAATGTGTGAGAACCCCCACTTCTACAGAAAAGTAACAAAGAATATCCCAGCTTCTGGTGTCAGTGGAAGCCTGGTAGGGAACGTTGACTTTTACCTTTACCTGGTAGTAATGCTTTAATGCCTGACCTCTGTGACCCTGATCTGGCCTTATATTATGTGATTTCTACTCTATTTCTAATGTATTAAATTGCTCTGGTATAGTTTATTGTGAACAAGTTGTTTCTTATCACACAGATATCACTTATTTTATTCTTAATATTTTCTTGTTATATATAGTTCTAATTTTTATGTCTTTCTTAATTCCTTGAAAAGTACAAAGTTATTGTTGAAAATTGTTCTTTTTTCTATTTCCTAATATATATATTTTTTCTATTTCCTAATATATATATAAATATATATATATATTCCCCCCCCCCCAGGAGCTGATTCTCTTTTTCTCTTTCCTTTTTATTTTGCCATCTCCATCTTTCCTTACTATTATTTGCTCTTGTATTTTTGTATTGTTGCCCTGACATATCTTTTCAGGCTATTTGTTAATTAAATAGGCTGATTCATCTGGATCTTGCATTTGGCCAAATGTATTTTGAGTAGGGTATTTTTGGGTCACAGATGAACTCTGTGTTTGGGTTTTTGCATTAGAGCTTCAAATCAAAGATTGAAGGCTGTAGGTTCTGTTTTATATTCCATATTCTGATTTTCTATCAACTCTTGGTGATGGTTGTAGGGAGGGAGCATTAAGGGTTTTATAGTCAGTGAATATCTTTCACTGCTCTCTCATATTTTAAATGTCATGCTGCCTTATTAAAGTGATATAAAGTATTGGCACTGAGGGTGAGAGAGCTTTGAATCATATGGTTACCCTGATTTCATATGGTTCTTTTTTTTCTCCCAAAGATTCGTTTATCTTATTTCTTTATTTTTTAGGGAGGGGGGAGGAGGGACAGAGGCAGTGGAAGAGAGAGGATCTCAAACAGACTCCCTGCTGAGTGCCAAGCCCTACCTGGGGCTCCATCCTATGATCCTGAGATCACAACCTGAGCTGAAATCAAGAGTCAGATGTTAAACAGACTGAGCCACCAGGTGCCACTACCCTGATTTCATATAGTTCTAACATTTAAGTGCACCTAGCATCCATTCCTTTTCCTTCTAAGCCAGTGTAACAGGGAATAAAAGAGGATCCATGTCACTTCTTCTTGTGTCATTCACAATGAGTAGATGGTTTTCATTTGGGATACTATGTATGCCCCTTAGCAATGTATATCTTTAGGAATTTAATTTGTTTTACATTTTATTTTTTCTTAATTCTAACAAAATAGTATGTATTTAAATGTTGATTATTTAATTATTGGGGATAATTAGTATTATCATCTTTAGTTTCCTCAGAAGAAAACTAAATGACAAATTTTATTAATGATGTCAGTTTCTAGCAGGTCACTTTAATGAAGAAGTGTATTCTGTTCCCTTTTACTCATTTTCTAACCTCACTTCCTTTCCATCTGGCCCACCACTGCTTCACCATCACTTCCTCTTAAACCACTCATCAAAGACACTTCTCAAGTTAGTAGAATTTTTCTTAATTTCTCATTTCCCATTCCCTCCCACAATGCTAAAATCTAATGGTGAGTGGTGGGGGGTGCCAGTAGAAGGTGCTGGTGCTGTACTGGTGGAAGAAAGCATTTCTGTGGATTATTATTGCCTGCTTTCAATTTTGATCTGCTCATTCTTTTGCTACCAGACAATAATTTTCAAGGTTTGTGATACAGAATTTGATTCTTTCACAAGTTTGAATGCTGTTAGTTTATTTTTGCAATTTTTATTATTTTAAAATTTCCTTTAGATACATAATGAGGTAGGTTCTGTGAATTTTTAAATATTTATTATTATTTATTTTTTAATTTTTTAAAGAGATTTTATTTATTTGAGAGAGAGAGAGAGAGACAATGAGTTGGGGGCAGGGGCAGAGGGAGAGGGACAAATAGACTCCCCACCGAGAATGGAGCCAAACATAAGCTCAATCCCAGGACCCTGAGATCATGACCTGAGTCGAAGTCAGAGGCTTAACCAACTGAGCCACACGGGCACCCCTAGGTTCTGTGAATTTTTATTTAATCCTCAATCTTCCAACCACCAAAATTTTGTTAACAACTTGCTTATGATTTTGGCTGTCACTATGGCAGTGATAGAACTTGTATTGATTAAGATAGTTCACTCAGGTCTAATGTAGTAATAGTGACAATGGCAACCAAGGTTGAAGTTTTAAGCCCTGTGTTAATCAGTTAATTTATTCTTTTTAAAAACTCTTTCAGCCAATACCCTAATTCTTGACAGTATTCTTGGAAATGATCACTTTCATCAAGAATTAGTGATTGGTGATTGAGGACAGATATTTGAGTGTGAATCCATCATTTCAAATGTAAAACCAACTCTAAGTTCAACTCCTAGCAATGGCAATTCAGTTGTAGATTACCTGTCTACATAAAGGATCTATAATTTTTAAGCTGCCAGTGTTGACCAAGAATTATTTGATCTGTTGGTGACAGTCCCATGATATCAAAGCACGTGGTATGAGTGAACAGACATGGTGCCCATAGCTCTAATACAAAAACCTCAGTTTTTCAGGCGATTTGTCATGATTTGCAAAGAAGAGACTAACAGTCAATTTCTAGAACACATCAGTATCTTTTTGGTGTTCTCCATCTGTGAAAAAGTCACAAATATCACACTATAACAAAAAGACAAATAAATTATTTGCTGTTCATTTATATTCTAGGTTTGTCATTGAAGGAACAGCCACTGAGAACTGGTGTCAAAGTCCCACGCAAGTCTCTAATACCTTGGAATAATTTTACTTCATTTGAAATGCTTCCACCTGAGAAAAATGTTACCATATCTTGAGTCCAACTTTTTCCAGAAAGTTCAGGAAATATGAAAGCAAGTGTCAAAACAACAAATATATAGAAACATATTTCACATTTCAGATAGTCTCTCACAGTATGTGTCCTTCAACCAGATTTTCTCTTCTTTACTTGTCTGCATTTGGTGGCATTAGGAACATTAACCTTCAGACTGCAGTTTCCTTATACTGCTTTCTCCTTTCCTAGCTAGGATTAATTTTAATCAGATGGTAATTAAAATAGGTGCTGCATAACCAACTCACATTTCTGCAGGTAATTAAAGCTTCTAGATTCATGCATTTCCCCCCTCCCAGCTCTGTTAGAAGCAGTGGCAGATAATTTGTATTTTTCCTTCTAGCACAATTCTTATTGCAGTAATGGCTCAAGTTCTAATAAATCTCTTGCAAATAACTTGTTCAGGCTTTGTAATATGAGACAGAAATTATCAATTGTTCTTTTTAAAATATATATATATAATTCTCAGTTCTATGCTACTAATTCTAAATACCGTAATCTGTCATTGTTCTATTATGAAATAGTTGGGAGTTTGTGTCTCAGAAGTTGTGAAAATCCTAGAACAAACTAGGGTTTCAAAGATGACCAGCATTTTTATTACTGTTTCCATTCTTACTTCTTTCTCTGTCAGAGTAACTGAGCATGATACAAAGGATTTTCAAGAAAGATTTCTTCATGTGGAGAAAAAAAATAATCTTGGGAAATGTGCTTACATTCCTTGCTCATTTACCAATTTAGACCACCCACTTACCCATGTTCTTTTTTTTTTATTACCCATGTTTTTTTATGGAACATTTGCCCACTATCATTACGTTTAAGATGAACTCTTGAGGAATCTCTACATGTACTCACAAGATAAGATGCAACATCCATAATGGAGCTGCTTTAATACATGATATATTTTTTTTAAAAGCAAAGTTTGAAAAAAAAATAAAAAGCAAAGTTTGCCTTTCAAACAGGATGCCATGTTTCTCACAGCTGCTAGTATATCTATGGCTTCCAGCCTGGAGCTGCCTAAATGTCATTGGCAGCCCCAAGCCTGGTGTATTGGATCACTTGCCAATGGCATGACCAACAAACAGCAGCCCACCAAAACCTCACTCCTTGGGAAGGGGTTGCCTCTTAGCTATTGCCAGAGTCTCTGGTGAGCAGCTCACCATGCATCTGGTGGTTATGAAATCTCATTTCATTACACTACTAATTTACAGGGAATGAAATTATAAACAAGGTGATTACTGAGCGTAATTTATGGTCCATGTAATTATATAGCTGTCAAAGTAGTGCTGGCAGTGGAATTGTGCAGAAGAGGGCTGCACTTTTGCCTGGTCTACTGAGTTTGTTAATTGTCCACAGCTGAAAATATTTTTTTTGTACTGCAAGATCAGCAACCTTCAGTATGGAGAGCTCAGCTAGAGCTGGTTATAATTACCTGCCTGACTGGAAATGTTGCCTATTGGCTTTGAAGACCTTCAGGTGATGGAAAATTATCCTCTAGCCTTTTGGTCAATGGAGAAGAACATGTCCACCTTCCTGGGGAGAATAAAAAGACATAATGAAATTGTAGCAAGTAAAAAAATACAAAGCCAAGTATTCTATCTCTACTTCTAGATATCCTTCTACCTATTATACACACGCATACTTAGATGTGCATAATTAACGTAATAGTGGTAGAAAGTTAACTTAGTATTGCTATAATGAAAAATAAACAGAAAAAAATTCTACTTTTGCCTTTTCTCAATAAATTAGACCTTTAATTATGGCTTTGTTAAACACATCTCAGCACTTAGGGCTTGTGAGAGAAACCATATCTGTGAATAATCAGAAGCAAGTGAAACACTCCAGACTATTTAACCTGTTGCCAAAATAGGTGAAAAACAAAGCACAGAGTGGACCATTAAACCAAAGGCTTTGTTTACACAGCTACAATCTGATTTGATGGGCTTGTTTCCTATCTACTCGAAGAATCACTAGTTGTTTTGCATTTTTCATTTTGTAGATATTACCTGGAAAACATAGACAAGTTTTTTTTTTTGTTTTGTTTTGTTTTTCATTTACCTGAGTAGCTTGTGCTACAAAAAAATCTGAAAGTTTTAATGTACAGAGGCATGTAAACTATGCTGCCTATTCAAACACATCAGAATCCTTGCAACTTTGGCTTCCTCTCATTTCACATGTTGTTGATAATGAATAGATAGAATTATTGTCCCCCTTGTCCTTCTCTGACTGCTGCTTCTAGAATCAGTTCTATCCAGATTTTGGATGAGAGGTTCTCCTGAACAATAACATGTTTGTGGTATAGTCACTGTTTTCCTTAGAACCAGGACATAGCAGAAGGTTCTATTCCTGAGATTCGACATACATAAATATTAAGCCCGATGATAGAAATAATTGATTTTTTTAACTTTTAAATTAGAATAAAAACTATAATAAGTGGTATTAGAGTTAAGCAGAATTTTAGGTCTACCAATAGGAAACAGATTAATTTAAAAAAATAACTGAATTCTTACCATCTGCCAGATAACATCGTGTGATTTTCTAACAGGCCATAACATAACATAGTAACCTGAGAGCAGAATAGTTAGTCGCCAGAAAATAATATTGCTGGAAGGGGTCCACGAGAAGTTATGCATATAGGAAAATTTGCCTTTGTGTTGAAATTGATAAGGTAATATACTACCAGTGCATATTTTTCAGAAAGCAGTTTATCAATTTGCCAAGGTCATAGGGTTCCTTAAATTTAACATAAGGAAGTAAGTAAAGATTTAGAGTCAGAAAGGTGTTCACATGCAACATTCTTTATTAGTGATAAAATATTAGAAACAACTGAAATCCTATTTCATGAAAGATTATTTTAGTAAATTATAATATACAATTAATAAATAAGTTGAAGTAAAATGAACTGGGTATAGCATTGTATCTATATTATAATGTCACTTTCAAACTGAGTAAACATAGAAAATTAAAAATAAGTAGAAAAGAGAAAAATAAGTGGATGAAACAGATAGGTTGAATCACACATAGCTTTACTTTAAAAGTGCCATTGCAGGTGCCTGAGTGGCTCAGTGGGTTGGGTGACTGACCCTTGATTTCAGCTCAAGGTCATGAGATCAAGCCCTGCATTCACCTCCATGCTTATTAGCACAGCGTCTGCTTGGGATTCTCTCTCCCACTGTCTCTGCCCCTCCTCCTGCTCACTTTTTCTCTCCCTCTCTCTCTCTCTCTGTCTGTCTCTCATAGATAAATAAATCCTTTTTAAAAAATCTTAAAAAATAAAAGTGCTATTGCCAAAGGGGTATCTTCACAATACCTACTACAGAATACCTTAAGATAAAGCAAAACTTGCTTTCCCCTCTGTTGAGTTCTGAAGTTCCTAGAGACTGGATCTGGCTAATGACAAAACCCTGACTCCCCAGGAAGGAGCCAGACCTATGCATCTGTTGGCAAGCTTTATAATGGGCAGAATATCCTCAAGACTCATTTGCTTGACTTAAAATCTGCTGCCAACTCAGATGCATTCAGGCAAGGATTTAGGAAATGTCTGTACTTCCTGAAGTGTTTCATTTGTCAGTGGCAGTACAGCCAATGGCGCACAGTCTGTGAGAGAAACACATTTGTAGTCCGGCTGCAAGGATTGTATGGTGAAAAGGAGAGAGTCAGAACCAGCATTTCCTCTAAGTTAATAAAAATTCACAGTGGGGAACCCCATCTAAAGAATCTCTCTTGTCTTTGTGATCTAGGGTTACTGGAAATTCAGCTTCAGGTTCACAGGGCTCTAATGCAAACTGATTTACAGGCAGTGTGAGTCATTGTACTAGCAGCAAGCTAAAGAAAATAGAAAGCAAATGGAACCTAACTTCCAAGAGAAAAATATCAAATCATGATGGCAAATAATTTATTTTATTCTTAACTGCTAGGTGATTCAATGGAATCATATTATATTTGGTGATAATGTATCTTATTTCAAGATAAAATTAATATCCTTTCTCCATTACCAGTGTCCAACCATGCAAATCTCTATAGAGGGCCAGTCCCAATACAGAAGCCTTTAATTGGCTTGACACTGGTTAATTTAAGACACACACACACACACACACACACACACACACTCCTTTTGGTTACTTACCTGAAAAGAAAATCACCACATATTTTCGTAATTCTGCATCCTTCTCCATATTTATGATTTCTCTGGACATGGAATAGTTGCATCTTACCTTTCTTATGTTAGAAACAGTTTTCTCTCCCCTAACCTCCTCTCCCATCTCGTAAATACACGCAGAAATTTCTCCATTTTTGATAAGATTTCACATGCAATTGCATTTCAGTAACTTCTTTAGCATTGTCTCATCACCCTAGGTTTTCCAGAAACTGAGGGTTAGACTTGCCTGGGGAAACAGAATGTGATCCCTTTAACCTCTCATACTGCAAACCAAATTGTAATCAAATTACTTACTCTTCCCACTTAAGAAGAAAAGAATAGAGAGCAAATGTAGCTGAAATCACATTATCAGACTTTTCCTATTAAAAAAAAAATCCTCATCTGCATGCTTTATTCACTATCTTTCTCTCTCCCTCCAACGACTCTCTGAGAAAAGATTTTTCTTAATTCTCCCGGTACACTGGATACAAATGTATATTCATGTGAGGTAATTAAAGATTTTTTTTTTCCTTCATCTGCACCCTAGACTTTGGCTCAATCTTGGGCTTTGGGAGAAGTATCCATTTTTGCCTTCTCTTCTGCCTCTCATGTATTTATTTATGGAATGCTTTTGTTATTATGCTTCTTAGACACTCTCCTCCTCCCTCTAGTTTTTTTTTTAAGATTTATTTATTTATTTATTTATTTATTTATTTATTTATTTATTTATTTATTTGAAACACAGAGAGAAAGAGGCAGAAACATAGGCAGTGGGAGAAGCAGGCTCCTCACAGGGAGCCTGATGCAGGACTGGATCCCAGATTCCAGGATCATGCCCTGAGGCAAAGGCAGACGCTAAACTACCGAGCCACCCAGGTGTCTCTCCCTCCAGTTTTTGTAGGAGAGGGGTAGGGTGGTATTTTTAATTATGCTCCAGTACCTTAGGTAAAAGGGGGATTTGCCTCTTAGATATCACATCCTCTCTCCCTAATGTGATTGCTGTAAACCTTTTGATTGCCTTTTTTTTCTCAGTTACTAAGAGGGATTGGAAAAATCCTTTTTAATAAGGGGTGTTGATCTGAATATGCAGAGCATTTTTATTGAAGTTTTTGCCACCCTATTCTTGTAAAAAAAATTAATGCTCCAACTGCTAAGAAAAGAGTATTTAAACCTAGACATGATTTTCATAGCAATCTAACTGGATGCATCCAAAGGAATTACCAAATAAACTGCAAAATACATGATTTGGCCAAAGCAGGTCCCTCGAAGGAAGAAAACCATTCACTGGAAACCCTATTCAACAGGATGTGGGCTTTACACATGCCTTTCTGATATGCGGATGTTTCAAATCTCCCTTCATGTCAGGCTAATTGGCAGTGATTCCTGCATGTGTCAAATGTCACAGAAAAGAACAAACACATTTAGCACCCTGTTTCAAGAAATGCATACTTGTTCTAATTTTTATTTTCCTCCTTATTTTCTCTTTTATTTTTTAAAAATGTTTTCTTCCCCTGGTGTTTATCTCATTAACACAATGTTGAATTATTTCCATCTGGCAAGCTGGGGGAATTGCCTAGTATTATGGAGACCAAGCCAAAAACTAACATGATAAGTTATTTATTAGTTCTGGCCCTCTGGTTCCTTTACCCTAATTAGGATTGTGGAGATAGTTATTCATTGCTTATTTGTAATCCTTTTATTTAAAGGGAAAGCAAATAGGGACACCTGGGTGGCTCAGCGGTTAAGCACCTGCCTTCGGCCCAGGGCGCGTGATCCTGAAGTCCCAGGATCCAGTCCCACATCAGGCTCCCAGCATGGAGTCTGCTTCTCCCTCTGCCTCTTTGTGTGTGTGTCTTTCATGAATAATAAAAAAATAAAATAAAGGGAAAGCAAATATTGATGTTTCTGCATGGAAAAGCAATACTGATATGCAACCAAATGAACTAGGAGTAGTTATGCCCAGGTTGAATATTTGAGTCCATCCTTAAAGCTGGTTATGATGAGTGGAGATGTCTACTGAAAGAAAAGAACACATAGAGTGTAAGTTTTGGAACTGAGCATCATTATTAATAGGCAAGTTAGTGGAAATACTGTTCCTGAGGGAAAGAGCTCCAATGGACTTGTAATAAGCTGGAAGGATGTCACCAATGACCAGTACTATACATAATCTGTCAGTTTTACACTGGAAGAAAAGATAGAATGGCATGAACAAAGAAAAGTGTGAGGTTAATTAAGCAGGAACAATATATGTAAAAAGTAATTCTCTCCAATTCTGATGTCCTTTAGGGGAGTCCTGATAGGCTGGGCTGTCAGATTTCCAAAGCACAAATATAAAATGGTGATGAATAGCCCCTTTAGTGTTTAGTGCTGTGTAATGATCACTACAAAGGAAGTGAATGGAACACATGCACATGCAGTTTAAAACTATACTTGCCCCCAAAGTATTAAACCATTTAGCACATATACCAGTGCATATAAAATGGTTAACCAATTAATTTCTCTTCACTGCTGATACCAGAAGTGCTAGGTAGGAAGTTGATGGTGCTAGGTAGGAAGTACCATGGCATTCTTGTCATTGTTCTCTGAGGAAAACTAGGGAAGAGTTTGAAATGTGCAAGGAAGATTATTAGATGTCTTTTGTAGAATATCTTCAAAATGAGTGTCTATCAGTCTTTGAGCCATTCCATAACTCTATGAATTGTAGAAAACTGATAGTACTATAAATCGTCCTTGTCAATCGGAGAAAGACAAACAGTGTATGTTCTCATTCATTTGGGGAATATGAATAATAGTGAAAGGGAATATAAGGGAAGGGAGAAGAAATGTGTGGGAAATATCAGAAAGGGACACAGAACATAAAGACTCCTAACTCTGGGAAACGAACTAGGGGTGGTGGAGGGGGAGGAGGGCGGGGGGTGGGGGTGAATGGGTGACGGGCACTGAGGGGGACACTTGACGGGATGAGCACTGGGTGTTATTCTGTATGTTGGTAAATTGAACACCAATAAAAATTAATTTATTAAAAAATAATAAAATAAAATAAAATTTTCAGAAGACAGAGCAAAAAAAATCGTCCTTGTCTAGAGGAGTGCAAATAGATTTTGTTTCGTTGGGCACAATTAATTATTTCATAGATAATGACCAGCTTTCTTCCATTTGCACATTCATTTTAGTGTTTGTGATCACTTGTATGTGTGTGTGTGTGAATTTTTCTTTGACCAGTTGTAATATTTTACTGATTTCCTCATTAAATAGTTAAATCTTTGACATGTATTAATGTTATATTTTTATGAGGATCTTAATGTTAGCCTTTCGGCAATTTAATAAAAGACTGTTTTCATAGAACCTGTCTTCTGCAAAAAGTTCAATATAGTCAGAAAAACAAGATTAGAGAGCAGGGTTGCTACATAAGGAAAGTAAACAGAATCTGTTCCTGAAATAATAAGTAAAACTCCCAGAAAAAAAACTTTATACAAATCAAATTGATAAAACCAATATTCAAGGCTCACTTTAAATAGTTGCAGACATTGAGCCATAGGTTCAAGTATAAGGGAATTATTCATCCAGCCTGGATAAATATAAATGAAATGGGGGCACACAAGAAGGTAGATGCACACACACAAAAGAATTCAGACCTGGCTAAACAGATAATATTTCTTTAGCCATACTTACTGTAGTTCATATCAATTACTTACTGAGGCAATGAATAATTAATTAATGTTTGTGTATACCTATTTTTATGTGTATAATAAGTTATGCAATCCTAATTTCAGTGTCAGTTGCATTGTTACCAATACATCATCCTGTTATCCAAAGTCCTAAATTAAGTAATTCCTCCATGGGTTACCATAGATGCTAGAATAAGGTATATTTTTCCTAATATGTATCTTGTATGACCTAATGTGTTTTAAAAATCTTATAAAAATCTTTCTCAGCAAGACTTTTGTCTATCCAGGTATCCTTCATATTGCATCAACATTTATGGTATCTTCTTTAAAATGGAAGTAAAGTGACTGAATACTGCACAATTATATAGTACTATGATATTTTGGCGTTTTTAGCTGTCAACTCTCTAGACAGAATTTGACATGGCCAATTATTATATTTCATTATATATTTTCAAAATGTCAGTTCATATTCCAATTCACTTTGTCCCATTTCATCCTGTGGCTAATGAATTGTCTTCAGACTTATGAATATGAATTGGCAATGCCATATCCAGTAAAGTTTTTGGCAAAGATGAATAATTTATTTGTCTCCAGTATTTTCTTCATGTCTCATTTTTAGCCATCAATTATCCTCACTCATTGGTACATCATATTATCTTATTCCTCTGTAAATACCCCCATACAAATTCTCATTTCTTTTTCTTCATTGTTCCATACATGACAACTGACTTGCCTCTTTTTTTTTTCAACATTTGAAATTCTCATTATGATGCAAAATTCAGATTAAGTCATTCCTTCAATTATTTATTCCTTTAAATTTTACAAACAAGAAGTGACAAGATTTTGCTAAGTATTTTTGTTGAATATCTTATTCTTACTCTCCTCCATTCCACAAAGTCTTTAAGAGTGAAAACTTTGTCTTACATTTATATTTTAGGAAATAAGACAATAAGACTTCTGTTACTATCAGAAAAGGCTTTCAATAGGCATTTTTTTAAATGTCTTAAACATTGTGTAGTCAATATTTTTATTTTCCTGGTGAACAAACCAAAGTTCAAGAGCTGAAATAACTTACTCAGTGTTATATAAGCAGATATGAAAGCCGAGTCAACTCTGAGTTTTTACTCTAAGTCCAAAATTATTTCTGTTATACAAGGCTGCCTCATAACTCCTGCTTAAGAGATAAACAAAAGGATTTTGATTGAGAGACATGATAATCTAGCTGTTGTGAAAAATACAATGGAACAGCATGGCTCTTTAAAATACCTTCATATTTGTTATCTATTGCTGTGTAGCAAATCACCCTGAAACACAGTAGCTTTAAATTACAGTTACTGTGAGTCAGGTATCTGGACACAGCTTAACTGGTTATCCCAATATCTCTCAGGAGGTCTCATCTGTAGGTTGAACTGGCAGAAGAATCCACTTACAAACTTACTGTGTGGTTGTCAGAAGGCGTTGGTTCCTCACCTTATGGGTCTCTCCATAGAACTGCTTCACAAAGCAGTGGGGCTTTTCCCAAGGTGAAAATACAGGAGAGAAGAGAGAGTGAGCACTCAACGTGAAGCCACTGCTGTTATAAGCGGATTTCGGAAGTAATTGCTTATAAGTTCTGTTACTATTTTCTTTGTTCTAGGTGAATAAGTCCAGCCTACACCTAAGTAAAGGGAGAAAATTATACAAGGGCATATATGCCAAATGGTAGGGATCCTTGGGGGTCACCCTAAAGCCTGCTCACCACACAATATTCACAAAGAGTAGGATATTTAAGGCACAGTTATTGTTAAACAACTCTCATTATATTCTCTTTTAGTTTCTTAGATTACCGTAGAATTGAGTAGGACATAATTTATTAACCGACTCAGTGATACGTTACCAACAATACAAGTGTATCCTCATAGGACAAGGTTAACATATGACAAAATCCTTGATTAAAGATTGAGATTGAACAGTTTTCAATTAAAACAGTAATAAATTTAACTTTTCATGTTAAGAGAAATAAAAAACAAAAAGGAAAATTGTTACTCTGGAGAGCTTGTGTCTATTAGAGAAAAAACATCTAAATGAAGTTGAAAAAAGTCTAGTTTATTAAATATTAGATTTGAATTATCAGATGAAAGCACTGGTTTATTATCCTATAAAGTGGTTTTGAGGAAATTCAGCTAGTATGATTAAGTTAATAGCAGGTCTGAACACAAGAAAGTATTCAATTCAAGTTGAAGGTCCTTTGAATTATCTATGGGAATTTGGGATCATGGGCACAAATGAGATAGAGGGCACTTTTAGTGGCATCTTTTAGTCAGATGAATAAAAAACATCCTGAAAGCTCTAACTTGTGAAAGAACTCACGTGCACTTAAATATTATTTTTAAAAGTATTAATGTTCCTATTAAGAATATGTGCTTTAGACCAGTAAGCTATGATTCGAATAGGAGTTCTGTTTCAAACTAGCTCTGTGACTTTGGTCTAGTTATTTTATTGATTTGCAATTCAATTTTCTAAGGTATAAAGGTGGTATAATAATATTGCCTGCCTCACATTTTATTGTGCAAATTAAATGTGATAATAATATCTGTGAAATACTTTGCATATAAGTGCTCAGAAGTGTAACGTTATTGTCTATAGATACAACTTTATTTGTATCAAGAGTTCACCATTTCAATGAAATTTTCTTACTGTGTGTGGTTGATACATAGTTGTTGTTCAGCATATTATTCCTGTTGCTCCCAATATATGGAAAATATATAATACACACATAATAAACATTAAGATATAAAATAATAATAAATGTTCTAGGTGTTATATAGACTTTATTACCAATATACATGACAACAGTAATAGCTAACATTCATTTTTCATTTTGTATGGGTTTTGGTGCTCTTTTTATATTACTTATGCTAATGTTATCTGCATAGCAACAAGAAAGGTAATTAAAATTATTGTCCCACTCTAAAGATCTGGCAACTGAAACTTTGAGAGAACACAATTTTTGTGCAGGGAAAACACACAATATGGGAGAATTGTCTTATGATATTTGTATGAATAGTCTGCATATTGGTTAGAGCAGACTAATTCCTTTAGAATATGGGCACACATGTGCTATGACAAAGACACCTGGAGTTATGAGACATGGCTAAGGAACCTGTGCATTGTTAAAAATTACTCAAATCATGAAATTTCATAGGTTTCAGAAAAGCTGAGAATCTTATGTAATTGATTTAGAACCCTCATAAAAGTAGTCACCGTGGAAGCAGTTTCCATCAGTCATAATGTAAGGGATAGAAAAGGATGCTGAAGGAAGATAAGAGTGTGAATACTATCAGGGAAGAGACATTTCTCTCAGCCACATGGACTCAAAAGCATTTGATAAAGAGGGATTTAATTCGCAGTGTGTTATTTACTATTTGTTAGTGACTGTCATTTGTCACTTAATTTGAGTAATTTACTTATGTTTGGAAAAGTCGTTCATATATCTGTACATTGCATGATTTTCAGAGTAGTCTTTTTATCTAATTCTTTTTATATGTCCTTAAAGATAGATATTTATACTGAAGTAGTTTTCAGTCATTATACTTTGCCTAGAATGAGAAGACCAAATTGTAGGATCAAAATACCTGCACAAGAAATAAGAGGTACTTCTTAGGAAGGCAATTCTTTGTCACCATCATAGATCTACTCATTGGACAGGTTTGTTAATCTCCCATCCCTTTTGAAGGGCTCTAAATCACTGACCTACAGATTACTATGTAAATAAAACTTACTACCTTCCAGGTGTACCAAACACTAGAAAAAAAGCATTTCCATTAGAATGATTATGTATCCTTGTCTGCAAATACATGGGTTTCTCTTTACCAGTGGTATTTACTGCTCTGTACCATGTCCCTTCCTTGGGAACTGGGCTTGTTTCTTTTCCTGGACCCAATACAACAGAAGCAAAGAGTATTTTCATAGAACTCTCTTGTAATCTTTGTCTTATTTTCCAGCCATATGAGTTTTGCCTCTATTAAGCCGAGACATTGGTTTTCCGTCTCATCCTTTGCTGGCAGCCAATATTAAACTACCCATGCACTGGAATTTAATGCCTTCATTTCTTGAACCTAATGGTTTTCTTGTGTACTACTTAGTCTAGAATCCACACCACCTTCTCCCACTTTCCCCCACACAGCCCTCAATAAGGAGTCATGTCTTATTCTGCATTTCGGTCTGTTGACCAGGACTGGGGCAGGCTTCTTACCTCCTAAGAAAATAATTCTCTCCCCTGGATTAGACCCAGGTCTCATGACCTCCAACTAATATTTTGCCATCTGCCTCATTCTGTAATATTAACTGATTCAGATATGCCCTTTGTGGCTGATTATGTCAATTAAGACCATTTCTAGTATTAGCATTGACATATTTTCACTCTATCACACACTGGGCTTGAATTAATGCCCTTATGGAGCTAACTGTGGTAGCCAATTCTTTGAACCCCTGTTCAGCCTTAGCCTGTATCAGATGGTGCTACCACAATAATCACCTTCTAATTTATCTCTTATGTTAATCCATATTCACACATATGTAACTTACTAAAAGACAGCTTACTCTGTAGTTTTTTTTTGTTTTAAGATTTCTTTCCAAAATTTCAGAACATAAGATGTATTGCAAATGATTATTACAAGTCATTTTAGTCATGAAAAGTCATGAAAGTGATAACAAGAGCCTCTTTCATGGAAAAGTAGAGGAGAAACTTAAAAGTTGGCAAATTAGGTTTTGTTTTTTTTTTTTGTCTAATTAACATCATTCTTGGCAAACATTCGAACCAGGATAGTAAAGAAAATGGCATTTCAACATGGCATTTGGATATAATTATTAAATTCTTTTCTTGGCTTTGATTTATTTTGGAAAAACAATTGAAAGATGATGGTCAATGAAATCTTACAGGTTTACAGAACATTTGGTTCTTATGACAGTGGAAGTACAGTTCATTATGTTTCAAAGCACTGCTTGTAATTGGCAAAAAACTCTCCGCCAACCTTAGTTTTTACCAATTACCTCTCCTTCAACAAGCTACACATTGTGATTTGTTTTAGACTTGTGCAAAACTAGACTACTCTCAAGTTTCAGGATTCTTTCTTTCATAGACTCTGGAAGGGTTTTCAGAGACTCCCCAGAAAGTGCTAGGTCTTGACCCATTTATTTGCCCATGTCTCTTAGTACATGCTTATATTATTAGGGTCACAGCAGGAAACTAATAGGATACTGACTCAATAATTGAAGACAATTTAATAAAGCACCCATTTTTAATGATGTAGATATGATTTAGGGAAACTAAAGTGACAGAGTACAATGCCCTAGCACTAATTCACTAATTTATAACATTAGTGAATCCCTAATTCACTAATTTATAACATTTTTTTTTTTTACATTCAGGGAGACTTTATTTGGGGATTCAATTTACATAAAATTTATATAAAAGTCCACCTGAAATTTAATACCAAGTCCAGGTGCAGGGATTATAAAATGGTCCTCATTTTGGAGTTCTTGGCATAGACAGGTGGATCGGATCAAGTTAGTGTTACCTTATGTTACACCACTGCTGTTCTACTTTGCAGCCACTTGCTGATATTCACACCCATCATATTTAATCTGTAAACATGTAGTCAACAGATATAATGCAGCAAGGTTTGAGTGATGGAAGTTGATGGATACAAATGTGCTTTTTGTTTTTCAAATGATAACAAAAGTGCTTTGTAGGAGGAGACAACTAGGAAAGTCTAATCCTGTAGACTGCTGGCTGTTCCATTTCCCTCAGATCTTGATGAAGCTTCTGGCTTCCCCAGTGGAGCTTCTTGCCAGGAAATGGGGGTTCACATTAGTGAATCCCTAATTCACTAATTTATAACATTAGTGAATCCCTAATTCACTAATGTTATGGACCATTATATGGACAATGATATGGAGATTATGGACCATTGCTACATCTATAAGACAGTAGCAATATGGAGTTGGCCATAACACAAACACTCTAAAGCAAGTCAGCCAAAGGACACCAGGAGAATAAATGCTTTACTTCAGTTGCTTTCTGCCCTCTCATTTCCTGCCAGTGACTCCCATTGGTTCAATTCATAAAGTTCAGCCTCCCAGGAAAAGAGCAGGATGGAGAGGGTTAAGACGTGGATCTTTAAGAAAAAAATAGACTATATCAACCATAGTATGTTTGAACATACTGTGTTCCTGATAATGTATTCTTTTAAAAATTATTTTTTTAGAGAAGTTTTAGGTTAACAGTAAAATTGAGGGAAGGTATAGAGGTTTCCCATATACATACCTCTTTCCCTCATATTTGCATAGGCTCCCTTATTATCAACACCTCTATTGGAGCAATACACTTGGTACAATTGATAAACTTACATTGACATATCATAATCCCCAAGGTCCATAGTTTATCTTAGGGTTCACTCTTGGTGTTGTACATTCTACCAATTTGGACAAATATATAATGACTTGATTATAGTATCATGCAGAATATATCCAAATGTATTTTATCTCATGTCCCTTATGATCTTATGATTTACCTCTTGCCTCCCCAAACATATTATGAGACACTCAAAAACAAGTATTGAGCCTCATGTTACTTAGGTATCCTCAGGGCTTTGCATTATGTCCAGTGTGTAGTAGGCAATAGATTTTTTTCTGATGAATAAAGACATATTTGTTTTTATTTTTGAAATACGAGAGTTTTGATTCAAAATCAGTAGAAGGTCACTTTCCAAATATTGCTATCCTCTCTCCATTTTAGGATATTCAGGTAAATATTATCTTCTATGTGATAAAAATCAATTACATTTCCTAAATTTATGGGAGGGACTTTTTGAGTAAAATTGCATTATTTCACACAGTGCTTTAGTGAAACAATTGACTGATTGAATGTGCAACATACTTGGTTGTTAAATTACATTCATATGATGTTGAAAATAAGATTTTTTTAGGCTTATTGACTCAAAGCTATTATCTTTGATGATGATCTTTCCACTCCTATTGCCTGAATACCAAAAAACCCTTTGTATATATTACTTTTGAGAAAATTACTAACACAATTCCCAGTTTGTAATATAAAGTACCAAATTACAATTTAATGCTTCTCATTGATTGTTTGTGACTTTCTGTCTGCAATTATGTATTCAGTACACTTATATTTTCTATGAATTCTAATAGGCCGAGACTATTATTTAAAGTGTGTTTGGTTCAGTTGTCCTATAAAGATTCTTCATGTTTTCATAAAAATATATACAATTTCAGCTGAAATTTGATGTTAAAATTTAAAACAAGAAGCAAGAGAAAGAAGAAAGCTATTGCCCATCAGCAGTTTGACTATCTCACTTGGAAAAGGAAAAAAAATACAATAACAACAATAAAAACACGTGGTTCCTAACACTAGACACTGGACTTAGGAACTCTTAGTTAAAAACCCATTGTTGAAAATTATCTAATTGTATGATCTTGGCAAACTGCCCATCCTCTCTGAGCCTCAGATTTTTTGTTTGTAAATGAAATGTAAATTTAATTTGGGACATTACTAGCTACAAGGACTATAAGAACTAAAAGAGATAGTGAAGTGCTTTTTTGCTTAGTAGACCTAAAAAGTAGTTTGATTATTCTCAATATGATTTAATAGGAGTTTCTTGAACTGTGAGTTTTTTACTTGAAGATCTGTGGGAAAACAAACAGTTATTATGTATGAGCTCTGAAAACTATTCCCTCTGTTTGTTTCAGGTGATTCTTTCTCCAGTCTTGATTACTTTCCTTGTATTCATGTACTGATTTGTACTCAGTCATAGATTTGAAAAGCCAGATACCCAAAGATCTTCTGTGTCGCACTTTCTATTCTCTCCTAAAAATTCTAGCTTAGTTTCCCTACACTCCAAGCTCCTTTTTCTCACCTGAGTGAAATTACTAAACTCCTCTTGGATTTCCCTTTCTAAACTGTAACTTGTAAACTCTCTGTAGGCAGTAATTTGAGGCAATAAATTGATCTTACTGTTTTTCCTATCTCAGAAATCACTGTTCTGTGCTGCCTGATGTCCAATATAAAAAAAAAAATCACTTCATGTATTTTGTCTGGTTATTTTAGTTACTTCAGTCAATTGTGTAAATTTGGTTCCTTTTACTTCATCTTGGCTTAAAGAAGAAGTCTTCAGATACAAGATAGATACAAGATAATGTGCTGAGATACAAGATAGATGGGTTTCTAAGTGATTTTGTGGAGCATGGTCCTCCCTAGCTATATCCCACTAACTTGTTCTGGATATGTTCTGTGCGCAAGAAATAAAACTGCTTTGTTTTGTCAATAAAACAATGAAATGGTTTAATTTGTTAGGCAACATAAATTACTCTGTCCTGCTTAATCTACATACTCTAGGGAAATGGTATTAGTTGCAGGTGCATTGCTTCCCATACACCTTTCAGACATTGGGAAATAATGGGGTGGTGGGAAGACATGATTAGTCTCTTCATTCACTAAATCCAAATGCTTTTCAATGCCAAATGATTTCTTCTAGTATTTTATTTATTTTTTTAAAGTTTTTATTTATTTATTTTACTTTGGAGAGAGAAAGAGAGCACACACATGCATGAGTTTGGGCAGGGGCAGAAGGAGAGGTAGAGAATCTCAAGCAGACTCCCTGCTGATTGGGAAGCCCAGTTTGGGTCCTGATCTCACAACCCTGAGATCATGACCTGAGCAAAAACCATGAGTTGTACCCTTAACTGACTGAGCTACCCCAGTGCTCCTTTTCTGATGTTTCAAAACATTTTATTACCTCTTCTATTAAAAAACCCTTCACCAGATCTAGTAAATTTATCCCCCACTGCTTTCTGCCTTTTTATTCTCATACTATTCCAAAAAGAAATGTACTCAGCTTTCAGGAATATCTTCAAACTAAACTAACTACTATAAACCGACTTTTACAAAAATTAAAACAAAGCTGTGAGAGGATCAAGCTTATTGACAAGTAATTTAAATGCTTTCCAACACAAAGGTCAGTTCAATTTATTAGAAGACAATAAAATTCAGAATCTTATTAATATCCATAATGTACAGAAAAAGATAACAATTACACAAGAAAATATGGTGAAAACTGAACCAATATCAGGAATAAAAAAAGTCAATAGAAATAGAGATAGATATGCCATGATGATGAAATTCATGGAGAGAAAATTAACTATTTTTAATGTTAATGTTTATGTTAATGTTTTCAAAGATTTAAAGGAAAAATTGACAGAATGAACAGATGGAAAAACTAGCTAGAGAGAAAAACATTTATTTAAAAAGATATGTAAAACATAACAAATATAAATAAAGTCCTTAGAACCTTGTCTAACTTTTAGCTAATACTACTTAAATGTTTGGGAAATGAAATATACAAATGTTTTTATTGCCATTCATCAAAATGATCAGACCCAATAATTATACTTGAGAAACACAAAGTATATATTCTGTCTTGGTCTATTTTCCTTTGTGGTCTTCATGATTTTTTTTTCTTTTAATTTCCAAGACCCAGCTTAAGGGCATCCTGTTTTTTTGTTTTGTTTTGTTTTGTTTTTTTAAGGGCATCCTGTTTTATGAAGAAACCATCAGCTAATCTATAAACCAATATTATCAGTTGTAATGCATTGTTCAGAATTTATTCACTCACTTATTCATTCAACAAGTATTTATGGATTACCTACTAAATACAAGGCACACTATTCAGAAGAACTGGAAATGCTGCTGGCAACAAGGCTGGTTGCTTTTATGCAATTTACATGTTATTGAAGGAGAGATGAGCAAATATGTACATAAAATAATTATTTTTGAAATTCCTGAGAGAAATAAGACTAAAACACAGGGAAGTGATTTACACTGATAAGGAGCACTGAGAACTACTTTCTTTTGGGTCATTAAGGAAGTCCTCTTTCATGTTGTTATAGTTCAGCTGAGCCTTGAATACTTTGAAGAGTCAACATCTGAAGACCCAGGGGTAAAAAAATTCCCCAATGAAGGAATAAGTTTGGGTCATGCTCAAAAAATAAAATAAAATAAAGTAATGAAAACCATGGGGTCTTATCTCTCTAATTGATTAGGTTTTAGTCAGGTAAACAGAAAACATTTCACTTATTTTAAGAACTACACATTAATTTTGAAATTGGTTAGCCATATGGCAGAAGACAAAATAGGCAAAGAGTAATTGATGTATTATTACAGAGCTTTTAGGGTAACAAGCCAGTTCTACTCTTAGGGCCATAGAAGCCAAAACAGTAAAGTTCTTAACAAGTTCCAGGTTTGGAAGAGTAGTCCTGTATAGCTAGCTGGAGCTTAGATCCTAAGGACAGGCCACTGTACAGTTGATATTGGTATCTCTGAGGGGCATGCTAAAATTGATTCTGGGAATATGGATAAGCACTGGAAACTAAAATCAACTGCTGGGGCCATGATAGAAAAAAAAAAAAAGTGTTGCTGGGTGACACTGATAAGTGTAAGCAATTAGAAAAGATTGTGTCTTTGTAGTCCTTCAGTCTCCATTCTTCCTCTTGCACCCCATATTTGCATAGTTTAACTGGGGTCCAGCTAGTAAAGCAGAAATGTGGTTTGAATATCCTCAGCTCAAGCTGAGAAATGACAGCTTACTAGCCAGGATAAGGCAGAAGCAGAGTGAGTAGAAAAGGACTTGAAGCAGATGCAATTGTAGAAAATTTGCAAAAAGTATAGATTTTTTTTTCTATAAAGATAGGATCAATAGATAATTAAGACTCTTGAGTATATTTGGTTTATGTATAGAAAAATATTGGGATCCCTGGGTGGCGCAGCGGTTTGGCGCCTGCCTTTGGCCCAGGGCGCGATCCTGGAGACCCGGGATCGAATCCCACATCGGGCTCCCGGTGCATGGAGCCTGCTTCTCCCTCTGCCTGTGTCTCTGCCTCTCTTTCTCTCTCTGTGACTATCATAAATAAATAAAAAATTTAAAAAAAAAAAAGAAAGAAAAATATTATTACTCAGGGGCAGCCCAGGTGCCTCAGAGGTTTAGCGCCGCCTTCGGCCCAGGGTGTGATCCTGGAGACCCGGGATCGAGTCCCAGGCTGGGCTCCCTGCCTGGAGCCTGCTTCTCCCTCTGCCTGTGTCTCTGCCTCTGTGTGTGTGTGTGTCTCGTGAATAAATAAATAAAATCTTTAAAATATATATATTACTCAGGTTGCTACATGAACATTATGTTGGAAAGTGTTGAAAGGAAAAGAAAAGGAATTTACTTTAGAGGTAATTTAAGTAATCCAGGGTCAGAGTGAGGATGGCTTCAACCTGAGAGCAGTGGATATAAAGAGGAGTGGATAGCTTCAGAATTACATCCCAGAAGTTGCTGTGAAACTAGATTGAGAGGGCGAAGGAACAGCATGAAGCAAGGAGGCCTCCTTGGTTTTTAATTGAGCAATTTAGTTGGATAGCGATAACAAACAGAATTGTGTGATTCTCCAGTTAGATCCAGCTTCTGGGGTGCAAAATGGTATTGAATGATTCATTACGATGCAATACCTTTGTGTTCCTCAGTTCGATAAATAACACAACCAAACAATTGTTTAGGTTAAAAACTTAGGAATTAACTTTTTGTTTTATCCCCTCCACACCTAAATCCATTAGCAAATCCTGTGGGTTTTACCATGAAACTATCACAAATCTGAGAGCTCCTTCCTGCTTCCATTGGTATACTAAAGAGTAGCCAGAGTAAGAGTTGAGTTTACATTAATGAGATATATTATTCTGTAAGGATCAAAACTCTATAAAAGCTTTCTATTATACCTAAAATAAAAATGGAAATCCATTCTGTGGCTTTTAAAGCCAAGCACTATATACCTTCTTCCTGTCCCTCTAAAGTAACCCTTTCCAGCCCTTCTTGCCCACTTAATTGTAGCTTCTCCGGATTTCATGAAGTTTCTCTAACACTATGAGATCAGCCTAGTCTCAAGATCTTCACTTTTGCCATTCCATCTGCCTATAATGCATTGCCCCCGAAATCTGTTGACTTGCTCACTTCATTCAAATTTATACACAAATAATAGCTTCTCAAAGAGGCCTTCTCTGATCTCTTTATAAACAGTAGTCTCTTTCCACATGACTCTATCCTTTGATCTACTTGAATACTGTTGATAGTCTTTATTATTCTTTGAAATTTTCATTATTTATTTGCTTCCTTGTTAAAGATAAATTCCCCTTAGGGGCTCCTGGGTGGCACAGTCAGTTGAGTGTCTGACTCTTGATCTCACCTCAGGTCTTAATCTCAGGGTCATGAGTTCAAGCCTCATGTTGGGCTCTATGCTGGGCATGGAGCCTACTAAATTAATTAATTAGTTATTAAAATATTAAATCATTAAAATTATTAATAAATAAATAAATGCCCCCAATGGAATGTAATGCTCTTAAGTCAGGAAGTCAGGGAGGAGTTTTTTCACTCTTGTAACCCCATTGGCTACAACAGTTACCAGCATATGGAACATATTCAAGACAATTTTTCACATGGATTTATTCAAGTAGATGTAGATGTTCTTTTCATTATATGATTCAGATTCTTGCTAATGATAGAGCTGGAATAAAATATGTTTTCCTCACTTCTCTTAATTATATTCCATTGTCAGATTATCACAATTTGTAATTATACATGTAATTATTCTCTGTGTGATGTTTTGAAATCCACAAGCAAAAGGAACATGCCTATTTTGTTCATTGATGTATCCTCCTTAATTTCCACTATTTCTGAAATATAGTATATGCTTAATAATATTTATTGAATACATGAATAAATAAATTGGAGAATATATATATTTGAAAAATTTGATATTTCTCAATTTGTAGGGAAACAAGAAAACTGAATTGAAATGAGTTCCCTAAGCCACTGTCCACACATGGGCCTGCTTCTCCAAAGCTCGTTATGAATATGCTGCCCTCTCATGGTCCACTTCAGATTAAGTTAAAAATGGCACACTGTAGCCATTCCATTATTATGTAAATTTGATCCTAAAGGGATCTCTACTCAAAGATAACTATATAACCAAAATTTACCAATAGCGGCGATTTAGAATTTTGGATGAAATTCCCATTGCAATATACCAAGTAATACAGCTGTAGGTGACAATACAATTGTAACTAAACCTATTGTGTATATCTTTCAGCCTGCATGATTTTTAAAACGCTTTCAGGATTAAAAATAAAAGGACATTGACCACAGAGTTTCAATATTAAAGATGGTCAGAATAATACAATAAATCCCTCGGCACCTGGCTATCAGCACAACTCCCTGCTTGTTTGAAATGTCTTTGTTTGCTTTCCACACCAACATCAGTCTAACTGGGAACAATAAAATAATCAATTCTACAGAGGTGACTTTTTAAAGAACACAAATATATGTTAGCACTGGTAGTGGAGGTAGAGATGTGGGGGGGAAGAAAAACTTGAAGCTTTTGTGCATTCTGAGTGAAATGCTCTTTACTCAGGGGGAAAGGTAGTGTTTTAGTTCTACTCTTCCATTTCTCAGTCCAATAATGTGACCTGCATTAATGATGGTCTCAGAAGGGAAAGATGAGAGAAAACAATGGTAGAAGGAGCCAATTTAGGAATAAAATAATTTGCATTTGTATAACACCATTTTCCCCCCTAAGTAACCAAGCACTTGCCTAACACAAATCATTCTCTTGAAAAAGATAATTTTGTCTTTGGCATCAGTGTGTCTTTGGCACCAGTGTGTCTTCTGAATTCTTCTCTCTCAGCAAAGTGGCTTAACCTTTCATGCATCAAGCCTCCTGTAAATTCTTCCTTCCCTCTCCCCTTACCACAAATCTAGCCTATGATAGATAAGCTAATTATAGAAATTCTGATTCTGAAGAGATCCTTAAGGGTCTTCTGGTCCAAAAACTTGCAAGCAGACTCCCTCTTAATTTCTAAGTAAAAATAAATGGCAGAAAAAAAGAGTTTTTTGTTTGTGTAATCCATTAATATGTTAGATCCCTAAGTTATAACCCAGACACTCTTATAGTAGGGAATATGGGATTTCTGAGGCTTGGGGTCAGAAATGCATTTTCAGCAAGCATTCCAGGTGATGGGTATTCCTCAGTGCTTTCCATTTTGTTTATTAGCTGTTTTCATATTATTAAAATTACACAATATCTTAAACATTTTAAAAAGTCAAGAAATAATTATAAATAAATGTTACCTTGTGCAATATTCAGATTAAGCACAAGCAATGTTTTTGCCATATGAGACAGACATATTTTAAAGAAAATATTACAGATATATTTAAAACCTCATGACCAGTTTTTTTTTCCCCTCCCTGGAGTGAACTACTCCCCTAAAGTCCTTGTATATATTTTTAAAATATTTATTTACTTATTTTAGAGAGATATACACATATGTACTTTATGTATTATATGCTTACTTTATATATAATATATAATTAAAATAAAATAAATACATAATTATTTAGAGAGATATGCATATCATATATACTTACTGTATATAATATATAATATACATGTCACTATTCATATGTTAAAATTCATAGAATGTTCAAAACAAAGAATGAATCCCAATGTAAGCTATGAACTTCAGTTAATAAGTTGTAATTTCATGGATCATGAGTTTGTTGCTCTACCTAAGAATTCATTGCTGAACCCATCACCTAGATTATCTCCTATGTTACATTCTAGGAATTGGATAGTTTAGTATTTTCCACTTCTATTAATGTGTCATTCTGAGTTATTTTTTTGTGAAAAATGTAAAGTCTATGTCTAGTTTCATTTTGGTTTGGTTTGTTTTGCATGTGGATATTTTATTGTTCCAGCTTCATTTGTTATATGACTATCCTTCCTTAAATATATTACCTTTACTCCTTTGTCAAAGATCATTTAACTACAGTTGTGTGGGTATTCCTGGGCTCTCTGTTCTGTTCCTTTGATCTATTTGCCTATCTTTTCACCAATGCTGTGTGGTCTTGATTACGGTAGCTTTAGGTCAGGTAGTGTCAGTTCTCTTACTTTGCTCTTCCCTTTTCATATTGTGTTGGCTATTCTGGGTCTTTTGGCTTCCCATATAAATTTCAGGTTTACAAAATGGCTTTCTGGGATTTTGACTGGGATTGCACTGAATCTATAGATTAAATTGGAAAGAACTGACATCTTGACAATATTGAGTCTTCCTAGCTATGATCATAGAATATCTCTCCATTTATTTAAAGCTTCTCTGCTTTCTTTCATCAGATCTGCTTTAAATTTAACTTTATATAGTGACCAACTCTTTTGGTTGTTCTCAGCAGGGTTATTGGTGTACTTAAAGCCTTTCTGTTATAGCTGGAAGTGGGTTACTCTCCCAGACTATACTTAAGGTCTCTAAAGCTTGAGATCCATTGTAATGCAGAAATAGATTTGAATTTAATATAAAAAAACACATTTCAGGGATGACAATGAGTTTAAGTCAAGTGTGGAACATAAAAATCAAATGCTCTGGGAGTTTCAGGACATGAGCTCAAATCTTTGATCTAATAATATTTGCTATAAATCACAGACCAGTTATTTGAGGTCTGTGAGCATCAGTTCCCTAATGTATGCCCAAGGATATAAATATTATCAATTCAATATTGTGTGCTAGGATTAAATGGTGGAGTACATTTAAATTGCCTAATGAATGATAAGTGGTAGTTAAAATATTATTTTTACATGTATTTCATCATTGATTATAGATTTAAGTAAATCAAGCATTTGGGTAACTCAAGCATTTTGCCATAGATTGTGGATTTTGAGAAAACAAGCATAAAGAACCAAATAATAATTATTTTCTTCAGCAGCACACCTTCGCCAAAGAGATCTGATACTATGCCAGGGATGTAGAAATTTTTCTGCTCAGTCACTAAAATGAACCCTGAAGAGATGTCACAGAGACTCTACAATATCACAATCAAACATTTACTCATTTCAGAAAGTCCACTACTCCCAAACTATTTATCCTCTGGTCTTCAATAATTTAGGTGATATGTCTATTTTTAACACTATCATCAAGTTGTATAATAATCTGTGACTCTCCACATATACTGTTTTCTGTGCTAGTAAATATATTTTGCATAAGAAATATCTCTGGCTATCAAACCACTTTGGTGTTTCCACGTCTCAACTTGGACTACCATCGTGTTTTACCCGTTAGTTTTCTAATAGCTCTGACTCTTATGTCTTCTCCCATTACAGAGTATTCTTTTCACAGTGGCTAACCATTTACAATTATAAAATAATAAACATTTTAATAAACATAAAAATAAGCATTTTATTCATCACCTACAACTATTTAATTGTCTCCTACCATGTATTCCATCTTGGTTCTTATATATCCTTTATCAAAATTATCTAGAGTCAATCTTAGAGTAATACTTTTTGGTTCCAACACAATCTAGTGACAGTTAATCCTGGTTTTAACACTTTCTTTTGCATCCCAGGAAACCCTGTGTTGCCAGGAAAACTGGCATGATTTGTCACCCTAGATATACAACGAGACTCTCTAGTGGTAGATCCAGAAAACTGTTTTTGAACATGTTCCTCTAGTGGTTCTTATTCACAAAAAATGTTGGTGAGCCACTGGCCTAAAAAACTATAACCCATTTTTTTTTGCATTATATAATGTAATTTTGGACATAGTTTTATTACAGTTTCTTTGATTAGTATTGCCCCTCACACCCACAAAAAGTGACCTCCTTGACATTAAAGACATGTGATTTATTTTTTAATCCACAATGACTAAAAGATAGTTGAATCTCGTTTTTAAAAATAAATATATGAATAAGTGTTTACTTTGATTCTTCTAAGGGTAATTTCCTATGTTTCTTTTCAAGCTTTGCAAAACGAATGAATTGTAAAGATGACTGGACTTCAATATTAAATAATTTAAATTTTCTTTTCTTGATTTCTACTTTTCCACTAATTATGTTGTTAACCTGTTATTTACAGTGAGTGCCCAGGTAATAAAATATCTTTACCCATTTTCTGGTCTGAGTCCTATTTGAGTGTTGAATGAATCAACACACAGAAATTGTGAATGCCATGCTAGTGATTTGTGCATATACTGCTTAAAAAAGCAAAATAGTCTGCAACAAAGACATTTAGAAAAGAATGTATTTTTGTTTAAGTGCAACAATTAGGATATTCTTTTTTGAAATATTAGGACATTATTCTCCTTTAAAAGATCACAATGGCTAAACAATTGAACATGATTTCTGAGTTATTTTGGTAGCAAATGTGAATTTGTAATATCACAAGTGATCAAACTCTCACCCCCCCCCCTTTTTTTTTTACATATGAGCATGGGAATACTAAATAAATCCAAAAGAATTTCCTTCTTTTGGTTAAGTGCCATGAAAAATGTGTATAAATAATAAATCTCAAGCCCAGTGCTTCTTTTCAAACATCATTTTGGCTTAAAATCCCAGAAATTTAGACTTGGATGGGTCATATTTTTAGGAAACGGCTGAAAATATCTTAAATCCCCTGGCAAGTCTTTAATGGATATTTACTTTAAGATTTTTCTTTTAGGACAGTTGCTCATAAGCTATATACTGGTCTTGCAAAAATAATTTGAGGATTTGGGAACCAAAAGTAGTGATTAAGTCAAATCTTATTCAGCAATGTCTTCATGGTATTCAGATAGCAGTCATTTTCCTGTAACACATTAAGTGCCTCCATTCACAATGGCTCTTAATAATATGAATGAATAAACACTGAATGGGGTGCCAAGGTAGAAGTAACCAAATTTAAGTTGAATAATTCAATTGAATAATTCCACAATATTCACTGTGTGTGGATTTTTCTTTCTTTTTCCTATTTTGTTGTTTGTTAAGAGAGAGAGAGAGAGAGCACACACAAGAAGCATGGTGGAGGGTGGGGGGAGAGACAGAGGGAGAGGAAGAGAAACCTAAGTAAGATCCACACTCAGTGGGTGGAGTCCCACATGGCACTTGATATCATGACCCTGAGATTGTGGCCTGAGCCAAACACAAGAGTCTGATGCTTAACCAACTAAGCCACCCAAGTACCCCTTCCCTATTTTGTTTTGAGTTTAGGAATACAACAATAACCATAGTATGGAACCTGTTGTGAGAAATAATGGGAGAGAGATACTCCCAAACACATGAAACTCATATTTTTCCAGGATAACAATAAGTAAGCACTTCTGGTTCTTGATTCTGCTTCATGGTTAAAACACTACTTTTTCCTAATACCTAGATCTAACATGATTATATAAAGTATCACCCAGGGACACCTGGGTGGCTCAGCAGTTAAGCGTCTGCCTTTGGCTTAGGGCATGATCCTGGAGTCCCGGAATCGAGTCCCACATCGGGATACCTGCATGGAGCCTGGTTCTTTCTCTGCCTGTGTCTCTGCCACTCTCTCTGTGTGTCTCTCTCATAAATAAATAAATAAAATCTTAAAAAAAAAATAAAAAAGGGGATCCCTGGGTGGCACAGCGGTTTGGCGCCTGCCTTTGGCCCAGGGCGGTATCCTGGAGACCCGGGATCGAATCTCACGTCGGGCTCCCGGTGCATGGAGCCTGCTTCTCCCTCTGTCTGTGTCTCTGCCTCTCTCTCTCTCTCTCTCTGTGACTATCATAAATAAATTTAAAAAAATTAAATAAATAAATAAATAAATAAATAAATAAATAAAGTATCACCCAAATTGGAATACATTGATAGAGCAACTGGACACACACACACACACACACACACATGCTCGAGAGACAACTATTTATTGAGTAAAATTGACATTATCATATTGGTAGATTTTATAGAATTCTCTTAAAAAAACATTTTCAAAAATAATTTTTTTCCTAAAAATTAAATAATCCTATATATTTCATATTCTGTTGATTATCTAAATTACATATTTCTATACATTTAAAGTTCTATCAATTATCTAGCTATTAATATAACACAAGCTGGAGAGTTATGTTGCTAACTATTAGCGTACTTAAATTGATTCCTTAACCGTATATCTGTCTCTAAAACTATATGGCTGGATTTCTTTTTTCCTGGAAGTATTACATCTTTCTTTCAGTATTATCTTTTGGTTTTAAAAAATTTCTCATAGAATGTATTGATTGACTTCAAAGCTGCATTTTTAAATGGTGTCCAACTGATCTTTCTCTATAAGTAGACAATATTTTTAATTCATTATTTATAAGTGTTGAGATACCTTGTAAGTTTAGAGCAGGTTCTGTAAAGTAAGTCTCACTCTTAACGTTGTGTTTTGAACTACATAAATGCCTTAGTCCAAATATTTTCACAGGTATTGTCTTTGGCATCCCTCTCGATATCTTTCTTCAATAAATATTTTTACACAAATAACCTATTAAGTAAACTGTCTCTATATCTGATATGTTGGCTCTTTCACAAATATGAAGTGCTATGATATTCATAAACCTACTTCATTTTAATTGAACAATAACTTTATCCAAATAAAAACAGTAGCTCCATGAAAGAATCAAAAGAATCAAAATATTATTTCTATAAATATAGATATTTCAAAGGAAATTTGTAGAATAGCAAAATTTAAACTTTTATACAATTTGATATCATTTTCTGATATTCCTTTTATTCAAGTATAATTAACATACAGTGTTATAGAATTTTCAGGGATACAATGTAATGATTCAACAATTCTATGTATTTCTCAGTGCTCATCATGGTAAGTATACTCTTACTCCCCTTTACCTATTTCACCTATCCCTCTATCCACCTCACCTCTGGTAACCATCAGTTCATTTCTCTATATTTAAAATGTTTTTGTCTTTTTTTCTTTGTTTCAATTCTTAAATTCCATATGTGAATGAATTCATATGATATTATCTTTCTCTGACTGACCTATTTCACTTAGTATTATACCCTCTAGATCCATCTATGTCGTTATAAATGGGAAAACTTCATTCTTTTTTACATCTCATATCCTTTATGTATATATAAAAATATATATAAGGCTAATATCCCTTTATAAATATTTATAAATAAATTTATAAATATTTATATGTGTGTGTGTGTGTTTGCATCCTTTTTATCCGTTCATCTATAGATGGACACTGTATATCTGTATATATAAAGTAAACTTGAAACTTTGTTTTCAGTAATTGGAAATGGCTAAAATTTTCAATAGCTTATTTTTTTAAGTGTCATTTGTTGAATACTTTATAAATGTCTACTGATTTTGAGCCAAATAGTACCAAAACTTAAAAATCTAATTTACAAAAATATCTAAGATCATTTGATTAACAAAGTAGTTATTCAAAGGATCAGGGTAAAATATGCCAGAAATCTACTTAATTACATGGAGAAAAGAGAAAACACATGTTCATATCTGTCATGCTTAGAATTTTTTGGGCTTATTTTATTCAATATCATGTCAATCTAAAAACTGTACAGTCCAGCTATTCTAACTTTATGTGTGATAATCTATGTATAAATATGCATTTGCATTTTTAATAAGCACAGATTATACTTCTGTTTCAACTGGAAAAATGGTTTAATTTATTTGAACATTAATGTTTACACCACAGCCTCTATTTATTAATTTAAAAACAAATTTTTTTAACCGTAATACTATGCTACACTAAAATTTATAACCATATTATCACTGCAGACACAATGGTTAAAGATTTTATCTTTTTTTTTTTAAAGATTTTATTTATTTACTCATGAGAGACACAGAGAGAAAGGCAAAGACATAGGTAGAGGGAGAAGCAGGATCCTTGCAGGGAGCCTGGTGCCAGACTTGATCCTGGAACTCCCGGATCACACCCTGAGCCCATAGCAGACACTCAACCACTGAGCCAGCCACCCGGGCATCCCAGATTTTGTCTTTAATAGTGAATATTTTAACAGATTTTTATCAGTATTCACAATAAAGTCTCATGTTTCAGGTTCTATAAAATAAATTTTCTAAAACTTTATTCTGGGTGAAAAAAATGAATCAGATAAAAACTTGAACCATTGTTGCAATTAACTAATTCTCTATTTGAAGCACCTCTGTTGTTGATAAAAATTGGCATCATTTACCAGTTTAAGAAAAAAATAAATAAGTGAAATTGATTTAGAACAGTTGTTTAATCTAAACATAAAATCATGTCTCAGAAGGTGATATATAAACATATTTTTAGCAACTACAACTGTTAATGTCTTCTGAAACAGTTCTTTAGGTAACAAAGGATATTTGAAGTATGTGCCCATGCTTCTTTAGCAGATTTGTTTCTTTTGCTTTCCATGTCCTATGATTGGATATCCCTTGAGCCACACAGAAAATGGCAAATATTTACACATATTGTGAGTTCATCACTGTGTACATTATTAAATTAGAAATCTTATGTTTTTATTAAAAGAGAAACTATAGTATTCAACTGAATTTCTTAATTCAAAAATAATTTAAAACTAAAATATGAATAAAAAGTCGTAAATTCACATTGTAGTGTTACAAATTTGGATCAGATATGCTAAAATCACATAGCAAAATGTTCATTAACTAATGTGTCCAACATAGGGTCTGCTCAGTCTCTCTTTCCTAGCATCTATTTGCTCATGCTTCCCACTAACTCTTAAATGATGGCCCAATAAATCCGTGCATTTCAGACCACCATGGCATGGGCCTTGGAACAACTGCTTGGTAGGAACAGCAGTAAATACTTCTTTACCAAGATTCAATATGGGAATAAATTAGCTCTTCCTAGCCAGGTGTTTCTGAGCACCTTTCGCTATATCAAGGGTGTCTTGCATACTGCCCTTAAAAGAAAGGTTTGAATTTCCTTGCACGTGGTAAAAATCATCATTTGTACTCTTTCAGACTTAACTTCATGTGAAATTAAAAACTATTTTCATCGCACATGTATTTCACATAATGTATAAGATCACAGAGAAACTGAAAGGCTAATGTGGACTTTTTCCAATTACATCTCATTGTATTTTAACACAGTTAATAATAATAGTGCTCAATTTTAAAAAAAGAAAAGAAAAAATTCGAGGGCACTTACTAAACTTGATGGCATATGGGACCAACAGTGAAAACTGGGACATATAGTTACCATATCCTTGATCCACCACCATATCACTTATTCTCATTTAAGAAGTAGCTCACATAAGTTCCTGTGAATCATAAATGATGTTTCCTTCTACTTTATGTGATGATTCTCCAATTTTAGTGCTAATGCTTCCTGGCCACGTGTTCTCTGCTTCTTGTATTGGCATCTGTTCTCTTGCAGCAATTTCTGCTGCTGTCATTCCTTCTCAGTGATACCCATGTTGACATTGCTGTAAGCAATCTCCTCTAGTTGCCAAGTTTTAGTGAGAAATACATACATTCCTCCCAATTATGTTAAACTTTATTATTAGACTGGCAAGCAGGGCAGACTCACACTGTAAGTTTCCTACAGTGCTTTAGTTTTGCACATTTATTCAGTTCATTATATTTCTCCCATCTTTAATAATCTGACACAGATTCCCTGGAGACATAAATCAAGAGATCATTTGAATGATTCTACTTTCTTATTTTTAACCTGAATTCCCACATAGTTGCTTTGGGATGGATACCATCTTTTACATGAGCTCTGCCTGAAGATTAGGAGTTAGCCAAAGTTTTCTGACTTCTTAATTCATAATCCTGGAGAATAGCCATCACCCAGTGCATCTCATCCTAGACCCCCCAATAAAAGCAAATGATGACTTATGCAAATCAAGCTTCAGGGAGGCAGACAAACATACTTCAACAAGGTTGAATTTACACATAGCTTAAATTGTTGACCTGGAATCATGTACACATAAATAATGGCAGTTCAACATAAAATTGTTGTAATTTATGTTTCTGTTTCACTGAAAATACAAAAAAGGAGTAAAAAAAGTTATACAAGAAAATGACCTTTGAGGTAGATTATGGAAGATGAATCACAATTCCTTAAGCAAATAGAAGAGGGAAGGACACAGGGAGAAACCACGTTTCAGTGAATTGATATGTGAAATTTTGCCATTTATTTTAAAAATAATGGATGTTTCTGGCAGATAGAATGAAGAGTTTTTGGCAGGAGGTAATAGGAGGTAAAATATTATCAAAGACTTTGCCACTTAAGAAATCTGGACCTTATTTGGTTGAAGTAGCAAGCAGACACAGGTTTGTTAAAAAAGGAGAGTGTAATATATACTTAGATCTATACTGTAATAACTGTTACAGCAGTTTAGTTAATAATTAGAAACCAGATAATCTCACTAGGAAACAATTATCCTAAAAGATAGTCTTCTGTATAATTATGGATTTCCAGGTGTCTGAAAGTTCTGATTAAGGAGCTTGACCACATGTGTTTTTAAAAAGAAGGGTCAATAGGTCAGAAAACTGCATAAGCATCCTTTCAGTATTCAGGCTAAGAAGACTAAGATATTAATCTCTTCTTTGTTGGTTTGAAAGAGAGTAAACTGAGTCAGGACATAGTGTCAGGAAGGACGGCAAGATAACTTTTGGGTAGAAAGAAATGGGACTACTAGGTCAACTCCCACAACAAAATAGGTCATCGAGTGGTGGTCCTAGTTCTTTTTTCTTTTTTCTTTTTTTTTTTTTTTGGTCCTAGTTCTGACTCAGCAAATGACAGAATTTGCAGTGACAGCCCTCCTGTGAAAGCCCTGAGCTGTAAACAAATATATGTAATATTTTTTATCTGGAATACCCACTGATACAATAGCAAAGGAATACAGAGGGCTTATCTGCCCTTGCATCATAAAGAACTAAGTTGATAGAAAAGGGTCCAGGGTCAAGACAGTAGCAAATAAACTAAACTTTTGAAAAAAAAAACACCTTGAGAAATGCTTGGATTATTATAAGAAAGGTAAAGGTAGCACCCATGGAGAAAGAGATTCTTCTGGTGACAGATAATATGTGGGCTTGAGTCATTTGATTGCAATGTTTAACAGAATTGTGACCTTATTTTTTCCCCAGAAGACAAATTAAGATAATGATGATGATACAACAAGAATGATAATAAGAGCTTAAATATAAAGTGGTTAATATATGCCAGAAACTGATGTAAGTGTTTAGTAAGCATTATCCAATTCAATTTTTATGATAAATTAATAAATAAATGATGATAGATAAGAGGATGCTAAAACAGATAACCTAATATTAAGCAAGTTTTTGGTTAGCTGATTTTTTTTAATTGACTAAATCTAATATTTAGCATACTATGAAGCCATGATCCTATAGTTTGTTTTTTCTATGCTAATGATCTGGGTTTAATCTTCAAACTTAGTTAAATATGTTAAAGTAATGATTAGGCCAGCTGAGACTATAAACTCTCCAGGGAAAATCAAAGCAATGTTTAAATGTGTATATAATTCCCAAACATATGGGGGCTCTTGTAGAGCCTTTCTGATGCTTGTTTATAGCTTAATTCTGTTCTGACCAAAGAACTCCATTATAGGGTGTCAGGCCTTTGGAATTTGTTGAACCTTGGTTTATGACCTAGCATATGGACAATTTTTAAGAATGTTGTTTGTGTACTTGAAGCAACTGTTTCAATTGCTGTTGCCAATTATTGTGTGTATGTATCATTTAGATCAAGCTTGTTTTGATCAAATCTCTGTAAGATTTTATTTTGTTTTATCGAGTGCTGAGAAATGTATATTAAAAATTTCCCAAATTATCTTGTATTTGTATGGTTTTCCTTTCAGTTCTGTTATATATGTTTAGTTTATGTTATTTATATCCTTGGTGGATTCAAATATTTAACATTAGGAAATGGGTTTTTTTCTTACTGTAATCTTTTATGTACTGAGATTGAATTTATTACTTAGATACATAGGATTTATTTTTTCGGCCATTGTTTTTGAGATATAACCTTTCTCCATTATTTTTTGTACCTATTTATTTAAGATATTTCTTATATAAACAGCATATTGTTGTGGTTGTAGCTAGTTGTCTCTTTAAACTGGAGTATTTAGTCAGATTGCCTGTCATACTGTTATGATTTCTTTTTTGAATCAATTTAACATCTTCCCATTAGCTTTCAACATATGTTTTTTGTTTCTATTTCTCTCCTTTTGCTTTGGTTTAGTGCTTTAGAATATTATTTTTCCCTCTCCAATATTGGCTTGTTAGGTTATACATAATTTTACCATAGACCCTAAAGATTACAAAACACATTCTTGCCTTCGGGCTTTAGAGCACTTGCACTACATGATTTTCCTCTCCCCCACCATTTGCGTGATTATTGTTTATTAAATCAATATAAGCTTGAGAGCAACATTCAACTCAAAGCAATTTGTATTCAAAATAATGGTTATGTGTTGATTTTTTTTTTTTTTGGTCCACACTTACTGATTCTGCTCGTTACATATGCAACACAGTAGAGTGAAGGATATGTCCCTAGAACAAAGTACTGACAGATGCAAAGCAAAGGACCTGTTAGCAAGAAGAAGAATCTTATTGGTTTTCCTTATCAAGTCCAATTGTTAAAGTATATTTATTTGGGGCTTATTATGTGCCAGATATTGCACTGGACTTTAAAGGTTCAATAGGGAGCAAGAAGGACACATTCACTGCTCTGTATAATATTACATCCTAACAAGGAAAGAGATAGAAATCAAGGAGATACACATACAATCTTATTCACTTGTGTTTTATTTGCTTATTCAATGAAACAAGGGATGCAGTAAGGAGCAGAAGCATGTGTTGTGTGTCTGAGGCAATGTTAGGGTCATTACAGAAAGTATCTCAGACTATAGAACACTAATCCCCTTATCTTAAGGATGAAACAAAAAGTTAACTAAGCAAATAGGCAAGGTGTAGTTTATTTGAGGGAAAAGAGGAGCTATCACTTGTTTTCCAGTCTATGTGATCGATGAAGATAATCATGAACTTAATCACTTAATCATAAACTTGAGTATTGCACAAAGAGAATGGCAGAGTTCAACACTGAGGAGCCTGCATTCCTGAACAGACACTTGCAGGACACCTTTTGTAATAAGTAATTTCCTTCCAGGTACAGGTGACTCATTTTATCTGAATCAAAGTGATTTCAATATCTGTCAAAAAACAGATATTTTAGACTTTACCTGGACAGGAAATAAAATGGCCCTATGTTTGCGGTATCATGTATCTTAAAGTTCACTTGTTAGAACCTTTTATAATATTCTACCCAATACTCATGGGAAAATAATGATTTTATTCTAAGTACAATGCAAAGCTTTGAAGTATTGACACGATATTATCATAATTATGACTTAACAATACTCTAATTGATATATAGAAAATGGACAGAAGAGTAGGGATGGAAGTAAAAGTATAGTTAAAGGTTGGAAGAATGTTTCCAGCAAGAAATGATGATGTTCCAGATTGATCTGACAATCTAAAATTGACAAAATTGTAGTGATTGAGAACAGGTCAGTGGTTTTACCACAAGTTTTAAGTGCAAGAGGGTTTGACTGCAAAATATACCATGAGGGAATTTTCTGGGAATGAGCAAACTGCCTATATTCTGATCTTGATGGTAGCTACATGAATTTATACATGTGCTAAAATTCTACATAAAAATAAATTGAACTGTACAAAAAAATCTATTTTACTGTAGGTAAATATAAAAATAACAATGAAAAAGGTGCTTTAAAAACCTCAGAAACATCAGAACCATTGTCTTGAAGCCATAAAATGTGGTCTACAAGATCCAGTTCAATTTGTACAGATTCTCATTGATGAATGACTCAACAGTCATAGACTGCCCTCTGTGTCCTTGTTTATCTTATAATAAAATTCTACATAATATTGTATGTATGTGTTCTGCATAATATTTGTATTGTGTTGGGAATCACATATTATTAATTTTCTATATGCAATTTTTTAAAAAGTAATTTAGGAAGTAATTTAGGAAGCTAGTTTCAGTATATGGTATATAAACAAATTTGTAATGCTATTTAGTAACTCTACTGAAAAATTTCTTAATAGTTTCATGGGAAGTAATTTACAACCTCAAGCAAGCCTATGTGTTCCTATGTATTATTTTTTGAGATTGTATTATATGTAATACTGCATTTATATCTTATATATCATATATATCATACTACATATCACAATCCATATAAATCAGAAGTAACAATTCTCTATTGTCTTGCTGTAACTGGTTGGTAATTTAAAGATAGTGCTGAATCTGGTGTGTCTGAGAGGGTATATGTGGGCCAGCCGGAGTGGCTCAGCAGTTTAGCGCCGCCTTCAGCCCAGGGCGTGATTTTGGAGACCCGGGATGGAGTCCCATGTCAGGCTCCCTGCAAGGAGCCTGCTTCTCCCTCTGCCTGTGTCTCTGCCTCTCTCTCTCTCTCTCTCTCTCTGTCTGTCTATCTCTCATGAATAAATAAATAAAATCTTAAAAAAAAGAGAGGGTATATATGCAGACATCAAGTGGTGATGCAGCAAGGATCTTAGATAAGCCCCATGCCAAAAAGGCAAAAATTTTATTTTCCTGCTTGACATACCTTAAACATAAAGAATACAGATCTGTAGACATATCTGTATCGCAAATTATTATTTACGTAATACTCTCGGCTACTAGTTTGTGTCTTCCATGAAAAGAACATGGTTATTATTTCTCTCCTTATTTTCAGTACTTCCAGATTATTGATGTATTGTATTCTTTCCATAAAAGTATATTAATCTGAATGGATGAATGGATGCTGAACAGATGAATAGATGGACTGATTAATTAATTAATTAAAGGAGCAGTAGTTTTCCCCATCCATCCTTACTTCTTGTTCAAGATGCCAGTAAACTAAAAAAAAAAAAATTCAGTAGGCATAAATTAATCTGTGTATATTATGGGATGTACATATTAGGATATAAGTAGGTAGGTAGGTAGATAGATATATTGATAAATAGATCCCATTATGTGTGTCCTATAAGAATTTAAGAATTTAATTATTTATTTAAGAATAGATGATATTAGTAGGAGCCTTGGGGAAAATATAAATGTATCTATGTGTGTATACACACTTTTATAAATATATACATATAGATGTATGTATATTAATATCCATATCCATATATACTTACATAAATGTGAATATATATTCATATTTTCCCAAAGCTTCTACTAATATTTATTCTAAAATATATTGAGCCTATATAAGTCATCTTCTAGAACACATCAATATGTACAATGTAAATTCTGCTACTAAAGCTACTTAGAGACCCTTCTCTATTTTTCCTCCATTTTCCAGTCTATTATCTTTTGTAATAAGTAATTTCCTTCCAGGTACAGGTGACTCATTTTATCTGAATCAAAGTGATTTCAGGGTTCAGTCTGGATTTTGCTGATGTGCCTGGTTTCAAATATTGAGTCATTCACTTTTTGGCAGAAGAGCCGTGCTCAGTGCCAAGTAATTTAGAAAGCTAGAAGGAACTCCAGTTGGAAGTCAGGCAGAGCAGAATCAGGTGCCAAGTTTTCTTTTTCCATCAAACAATAAAGCTGGTAAATGAAAGTGAATTTTGCAGATCCTTACTAGTAGGAACAAATGTGATTCAAAAGACCGAAACTGAAAGCTTCTTCTAGACAGCAGGCATAGGACTCACTTTTCTAATTCCAGTCCCTATCTTGGTGCCTGGCTTAAAGGAGGCATCCAGGTAGGGTGTGTTATTCAACTCAGGTAGTATGTGCCTCATTAGAATTTTTTTTTTTTTTTGCCTCCACATATAAATCGTCGTATCAGATAATCTATTTCTTAGTTGAGCTCAATGGCTCTCCTTGCCATTTTCTCTAGAATTTGCTATATCTCTTTAAACTCTTCTTGTTAGTAAGTATTTCTGGCTTAATTGTTAGCAATGAGTTCCACAAGAGCTGCATAAAGTTGGAAAATAACTAATGCCCAATACATATTCATCAGTGTGATTTTATTTAAAAGCAAATGAATAGCATCAGATCATCATGCTTTCTAGAATCACAGAATTAAATTACAAACCATGATTTAAACTTTGACAACAAACAAGACAAAAAGAAAAAAAGGGAGTGCAAAATGATCTATTATTTCATCTATGATTTTGCAGTCACAGCAAGTTGTTCGGATTGTAATAGAAAAGCTATAGGTAAATTGCATTTTAAACTGGCTCTTGGTATTTAAAGGAATAACCTTATTTAATGGTGATATAATTCAATCAAGACAGATGTAGAAAACTGTATTTTAGAAGGACTAATCCAGCCCATAACTACATCACGGAGGAGAACTGCCTATGCATCCTGTTGGAATAAAAGTATTCTGAGGCATGTGGCACTTCACAAATTAAGCACGTTAAGAATAATATTCGATACTCAAAAAAACAACCATCTTGCTTAAAAATTCTCAACACTGTGGGCTATGAGCACCACATTTACTGGCAGTTCTAATGTGGACTTTGTCTCTACTTGGACTGGCTTCCAAAACTGTGCCTCAGAACACAAGGGACAGTTTTAAAGCACACTTAGATGTTAAACATCTAAGAACTCAATACCATGCCATATTGTGCAAAATCTCTCTCAGGGATACAGCCTTTAATTATCATTGGCTCCAGAACATGTTCTATTCTTTCCTGAGGTTCAGGTTTTATGCATTCTGGGTTTACTGCAGGGCATATGGAGCACCTTGCTTTCAAAACACACAAGCCCTTCCAATGTCTTGAAGGCCTCCTTCACATCAGTCTTTGCTTTGAGCTTTTTCACAGAAGGCATGCTTCCTGCTCTCCATAGTGCATTTTTTTGTGAGGAAATGAACATTATTGCCTATGGTAGATGTTGAACAGTGTTATGGATCAATTTTGAAGTTTTCTATAGCTACTATGAAATGTAGTGTCAAGAAATGAGAATGGAGTTAATGTAAATAATCAGGGCTTTGGATAATCCACTTCCAATGGACAAGCAAGCTACTTAACGACTCTGGACTTCTCAACAACCTTCTAAATGTGATTTTTGTGATACTTAAATGAAATAATATAATAAAACCGTATATAACAGTGTGAGAAGTGAAGGAGATGTTGTGGTTTGGAGTCAGACTGTAAGCATTTAGATATTGCCATGTAACAGCTGCCTCATCTGTGGGGGGTTATGTTACATTTATAGATCTCAGTTTCTGCATCTATAAAATGGAGGTGAAAATAACATGTACTCCATAGGATGGTTTAAATGACTATCACACTTAAAACAAGTGAAGCACACTTAATCATGATATCTAGTACTTAATATGTGCTCAAAATTTTAGAATTATCCTTACAACCTTTTTTTATGTGAGGATGTGAATGATCTTGTTCTTTGTGCTTGCTTGTTTACTTCTAATGGGTAGGGGCTCGTAAAATAGTGGCAAACAGCATAAGTTAATGAGAACACAGGACTTAGCTGGGGGAAAAGAATAGTGCCCTTTGATTCTCTTTTCCTAGATAAGTGCTCGGCCTCTAGCACCATCATTATTACCATAATTAGCTTAATAAGAAACTACAATATAGGTTTTTCACATTGCATTCATATGGAGACACTCAACCAAATGTTTTTGTCAAAGATTTTCCAGGACCTCCTTTTAGCCCATGTTCAAACTAGCATTTTTAGGAGATGAAGGGCTCTTGGAGTGGATGTTTTGACACAGAAAATCAATTAATTAGTGGCAATTCTGGCTCCATCTGAGTAACAAGCATTCATATGTGATTCTCTTTCCAAGAAATCATCTCTTTTGGGTTTGCAGAACACTTCCTACAAGTCCTTACAACTGCCATTCTACTTGAGCTAGATGCCAGTTGCGTCTATCAAAGGTCTATCAAAGGAAGAGCAGCAACTGGTGAAGCTGGGCTGACTGTCTGCCCTTTGGGACAATGAAGGCTGGAATCCCTGGATTTTTGTGTGACAGTTTTCAGTGAACAGTTTTCAGGTTACTGCTTTATTGATCCAGGTTCATCCCTATGGCTTCTGTTTGAAAAAATAATAATAATTGACTTTAGATTTGTCATGTAGACATAGCTTAAGTTTCAGACTACTAGAATAGAAATAAATATCCCAAAAACAAAGAAATATCACAGTAGCTAACAATACAATTAGTTGAATAAGAAATTTAATACCTCTCTCAATTAACTGGCTTTCCTAATCTTCATATTGATGTAGGTTTAATATGGTGTGCTTCCCTTCTAGTAATGTGAGTGTAGGCAATTTCTTCTCTTAGCGACTTTTGTCCAGGTATTTTGGCATTATACTGATGTTTAGTATAATTAACTGATTGTAAAAGAAATCAAATAACCTAGGCTGTATCCATCAGAATATCAGTGCTTACCATGTGTCAGGAACCTAGTTAAATTCCTTGAAAGCATTAATATAGCCTCTAGAGTCAGAGTGGTGACTTGAAATCCTCATCTGTAAATGTAGGCAACAACAATAATGATACCAAACTGACAAGGTTGTTGTCATGAATAGATAAGATGCAGATACAAAGCACTTAGAGTAGAGCTCAGTGTTTAGAAAAGTACTCAGTACACATTAGGTATTACTGTTATTGCTATTATGCTGTACTATGTTATAATAATCTAGAATATCCCATTATATGACATAGTATAAAATACTTAAGTATATATGCATATGTGGATGTATAAATACACAAGTATATATATTACACAATACTATGATACTAATTTCCCCATTTCATAGGTGAAACATTGAGATTCAATGTAGTTCAGAAACTTGCCAATGTCTCAAGGAATGTGGAAATTAAACCCAAGCAATTAGCTGGCATGATGCTATACCACTTTGTGCACATGTAGCCCACGAAGCTGATTATTTCTCTAATAGACATAACATATAATAGGAAGACCCAAGTAAATGAACAGATGATGTTTTTAGTTTAATAAAGCCAAATAATATTTTTAAAAGAAGCTGGAAGCAGAAATTGGTTAAGTATGGAATTAACCTAAAGGCCCAAGTGGCTGGCAGATAGATTAATACAAATGTGTAAAACAGAATAGACATAAGAATGATGGGTTTACAAATTAGAGAGCACAAGCTTTAATGATATTGATTCTTCTCATGTAGAAATGTGAGTATACCATCACCAATTTCTCACAAACGGCCTGGCATCCATATATTTATGTGAAAACACTCTGATTTTAAAAATGGGAATTATTTTAAAATGGTTTAAAGCACTGTGAAGTCTAAATAAAGCAGTTCCACAGATTGAATTTGGCCAATGGGCCACCAGTGTGCAATCTCCATAAAATACACTGTGAAATCACAGACTCCTGAGTGATGAATTTCTCATCAACAGTTATATTCCTAAAGAGCTGAATACTTTTGAACAGCATCTGCCCATTAATAAGTTCCTCATATGTGAGGAGCTGCACTTACTGAAAATTTTCATTTGGAGACTTAGCCTTACCTGGGTAGTGAATACATCACTGTGAAGCCCAGCAGTGGAAAAAGAGCGGTGGTTGCACTGGCCTATCAACACTCACGTAGTCTTGTTTTTTTTAAATCCACACATGATACTCCAAAGTAGGGTTCCAGGCATTCACTTATACTTTGCCCCATCCCAGCGCCAAAAATATTTTCACAAATTTTTGGTACTCTATTTTGTTTTAGTTTCTTGATTCACTTGGGCCAGAATGACAAATTTTTGGTACTCTATTTTGTTTTAGTTTCTTGATTCACTTGGGCCAGAATGACATTGCAATGACATCTTTCTATTTAGTTACAATCCTGATAAAAATGTTAATCCTTCCCTGGTCTTTTGTCCACTGTCTCTAGTTATTTTTTTAGCATCCTATTCCATCCTAAACAGATTCCCTGGAGGAAAAAAAAATTGTATTATCTTGCACCTCACAGTCATTGATCCTACCTATGACTTCCTAGAATTCTATCCAAACACTTAATTGCTCATCTCAATGCTGATAGTAGCAAACTGACTCAGCCTGACACAATTAGAGTATACTTAATACATTACCATTATTACTATCACATGTCTTTGTTTTTATCGTTGTACATGTTAGTCTTGAACTATTTGCTGAGATGACTCAGATGCATACTTTCTATGCATGGAGCTTATTAAATTGTGTCATGTAAAACAAAGCCCAGCATTCAGTTGAAAAAAGTAAGTGACTTTTCTTGATAAGCATTCTGCCTCTTTGTCATTTATAATTATTACCACGGTTTTCTGTTAAAACACAGAGATTTCTGATTGAATTTAAAGTGTTGGGAAGTTTCCCTTCTAATGGTAATCAGTTCTGAAGTGTGATTAGTACCTTAACTCTACTCATTTTTACCACTCCATATTTCAACCCCCACATTAGGTTCTATTTTACACTATTTTCCTTGAGGTAAAATTCTTGCATGTTTTGCAATCAGAGGCAGGAGATTTATAGGACTATCTAAAGGAGGAAGTAAAATCCCATTGTTTGGATTTTGAAATAAAAATTAAACAGACTGGGCCACATAAAGTAGAAGCTTTAGAGCTAGCTACCACCCCATGTCCTCCAATTAATCTAATGTAATGAACTTAAAATGCTTCACAAAACAGCTTAGAAAATTTAAAGGTTTTGCTGGTATATACAAAGACTCTTCCATTTCCTAGAGGGAAATGCAATGATCATAGGCCAAAATGGAAAACATTTTAATCATGGTATAAAACATCAGTTTTCTGACCAGGACAATCAGCAACATAGCTAGAATGATAAATTGAATTCCGTTTACTTTCATATGTCATCTTTTATACCAAATATCTTCAAATGTGAGGGACAAAATAATGAGATAACATTTATTCAGTACTTTGATGTGAAATTTCTAACTCTTGTGTGTCCCAGTGGATTGATCTGTGATTTCTCTAAAAAGGCAACAAGATAGATAAAGTTTATCCTGTCCTATTTTCTTCCATTTCACTTTGCTTTTTGCTTTTCATTTCCAATCACACAGAATTTGTTACAAGGAAAACAAGGCAGTGCAAGAAGAGAAAGATGGCAATGCCAGGGGGAGAGTGATTGCATATCTTTTAGTTACAACTAGGAACTAAAAACCAAAGATTCAGGCTCAATACTTAATTCATTGGAGACTGACAGTGGCATTGGGTAAAAACCAATGCTTCGTGAATGTCTGGATGGATCTCTGTGGAAAACTCGTAAAGTTATATTCTAGTTTTTAAAGTACTGTCAGATCAAAGGGGTAATGTAAGTGTATTTACCTCTTTTTAATGTCCTAATCAGAATACACAGCACTATGGTATCCTTCGAAGCATGATAAAGAACTTTTTGCAGTACCCTAGCGAGGTCAGTCAAGTTACGGATAGCCCGTTGTGGGGAATTTTGCATTACTCCAGAGTGCACTTTACAAAAGACAAATCTTGCAGTCCATCAATAGGATATGTGAAGGTCTCTTTCTTACTGTTTAGCTGGTAACTGATTGACAATTTTCTATATTACTCTACCCCCCACCACCACAATCACTATTAGAGGAAAAAAGATCTCAAACTATTTGGAGCTCAAGTACCACATTAAAACAGTTATTATGTGGAACATGTTAGGTATTTCTCATTCTAAAAATACAAACTTATCTTTTAAAGAATATAGTAAACTGTCTTTTATCAATACCTTTGTCTTGTGATTAAATAGTATACATGGATCATTTTAGCATTTATGTCACTTATAAATATTGTTTTCACCTTGAATCTAATCCTGATGTTGTAGAGCACTTTTCCTTGAAGTCAGGTAGCTTGAAATTGTACGATATTCTTGGAATAGTCAGGGTAGATAAAAATGGATAAATGACTATTTTTATGCTGCAAAAACACCATCTAAGAGTGATAAGCATAGCAACTTTTTCCTCAAAACTTCTTCAAATATTATTCCCAATTAAGTCTGGCAGTTAAATGTTTGCCATTTATTCCATGTACCTTAAAAAACATTTTTTTTGTGTAATACTGAGCACAACTCTTATGTCTAGAATTTTTTCTTTTAATGAATGCTTTAGCACTAACTATTGAAAAAGCAATTTATTTTTATGAAACTCTAAGGATCAAATCTCAGAAGCCATTATTTATATGATGAACCTATGACTTTGCAAATTGCCTTGAAGTGCTGAACAGAAATGCTCCTTTTGTCTTTTGCATTTGCTTTATTGCTACATGACATGTTGCTATGTATTGCGAAAAATAAACCTCAAATCAAAAAGGAGGATGTTATTAAATATTTCTGTGTACCTCTTTTTTTTTTAATTTATTAACAAAAATACAGGTTTTGAGATGACACTAAAGCCTTGTCCTTTTTTCTTTTAAGCCATGTCTAATTAAACTTTCTTGAATTAATGACTTGTTAATTTGACACAAACATACAGTGAAACATATTTAACTATATTATTAATTTATTTGGTAGAAATGGACTCTGTTTACCTTAAAGAGTCTCAAATACAGTCCACACTTCACTCTCAGAAAGATTTTAAATGTTGACAGTTATCACAATTTACACAGTAAAATGTGCAGGAAGCAAATTACCCAGAATACCCTTTCATAATATACTGAGAATGCAATTGGCATGCTTCTCATTTCTAGTAATTAGCTGCCTTACATGAGTACAAGGTGGATTTACATGTGGTGGAAACATAATGACCAGATTGCCTAAACTAATTATATGGAAATTCTACTTGACACATGTTTTACTATAGGAAAATACGCTTGAAATAGGATCCATGCTAAGATATCTGGGATATAACCAGAGTGTACAGGTAGAACATCATATCATTATGAAAGTCAAATGAGAGAGGGGTACATAGTTATACATAGTTATTCAGTTTGAAACATAACTTAGTCTATGTATATCATATAAAATAAACCTATTGTATTTGCTTTCAAGCTTGACATTTTAATCCAACTGTTTTAGAATCATAGGTTTTATGTATTATATATGTACATATATATATATATATGTATGTGCATTTATATATATTTATCACATGCTTGTGTGTAAGTACCTGTATCTACTCAGCATGTTAGTGTAGAGCTTACTTAATTTTATAGGTCAGGTGTTTAATCTAGGTTAAATATTTCCAACACATGGTACAAGATGGATGTTGAGATTGTATTCACCTGTTGAAAAAAAGTACTATAATCTAGTGGTTTCTAAAACTAGAAGCCTCCTTAAACAGCACTCTTTTTATGTTAATGATGAGATTAAGCCCAAGTGATTATCCAAAGCCCAACAACCTGTTTCTGAACTCAGCTCCAGCTCAGGTCTCCTCTTTGCATCTTTGTCCCCCTACACAGCCCCCCACCACATAGGAGAAAGTTTCTGCAGTCTAACAGCTCATATTTAAAATCAGGCAATATTGTTATATGACTCCACTCAGAGATGAATTTAGCTAAAATTATCCATCTGGCTGTAGCACACACACAAGATGTTCTATATGCTCCTTGGTAATGCAAGTGAAATTAAAATAGTTATATTAAAGCTCTGTAATAACTTAATTATAGTAATAAAATCTGATAAATAAGAAAAAAATACTTGCTTCCCCAGTCTTACCACCTGGGATGATAATTCATTTGTGTCCAGAATAATTAATGTGTTGCATTAGTTTTTCACAAATGATAATATATGCACGGGTGCACATCAAATATATTATAGAAATATATACAATGCCAATATCTATTTGGGAAATAACATAAAATAATTATTTTCATTTCATGGAATTTTTTTTTCTTTGACATTTCAAACAGTATCAGCTGTTAATTACTTTTTTTCTCTTTTCTTCCAGAAACCTACATTTTGGTTTTTTGCTGCGGCACATCTTTCTACCTATTCTTCCTTTACATTTTATAAATGATCCTTTAACAACAGTGTTATTTACTCTATTGTATTGACTACTCATTTTCTCTGTGTGTATTTCCCCAGCCTTGTTTGAAATTATTTTATTTTCTGATTATCTTGAGTATAGATGTTGGAGAAAAGTGCTGGTAAGTATGCATTTATTTCCAACTGTACAACTCAGAGGTACTTAAATCCCCATCACTGAGATATTCAGAAAAAAACATGTTCATAGGATTTTATTTAAAATGTGTGATTCACCAACAGTGCAAAAGGGTTCTACATTCCCCACATTCAGGCCAACACCTGTTGTTTCTTGTGTTGTTGATTTTAGCCATTCTGATAGGTGTGAAGTACTCTCTCATTGTAGTTTTGATTTATATTTCCCTGATGATTAGTAATGTAGTGATGTTGAGCATCTTTTCATGGATTTGGAAAATGTCTATTCATGTCTTCTGCCCATTTTTAAATTGGATTATTCATTTTTGGGATGTTGAGTTTTATAAGTTCCTTACGTATTAGATACTCTTTTTTTAATTTTTTTAATTTATTTATGATAGTCACACAGAGAGAGAGAGGCAGAGACATAGGCAGAGGGAGAAGCAGGCTCCATGCACTGGGAGCCGGATGTGGGATTCGATCCCGGGTCTCCAGGATCGTGCCCTGGGCTAAAGTCAGGCGCTAAACCGCTGCGCCACCCAGGGATCCCCTAGATACTAACTCTTCATTAGATATGTCATTTGCAAATATCTTTCTCCCATTCCATAAGTTGTCTTTTACTGTTGTTGATTGTTTCCTTCATTGTACTAGAGCTTTTTATTTTGACATAGCCCAGTTTATTTTTGCTTTTGTTTCCCTTCCCTCAGGAGACATATCTAGAAAGAAGTTGCTATGGCTGATCTCAAAGAGTTTACTGCCTGTATATGTATATATATATACACACACACATATACATATACATATGTATATATATATATACACACACACATATACAAATGTATATATATATATATGTGGTGTGTGTGAAAACACATGCATATAATGGAATATTACTCAGCCATAAATAATAATGATATCTTGCCACTTGCAATGACATGAATGGAGCTAGAGAGTATAATGCTAAGCAAAATAAGTCAGAGAAAGACAATGCCATATGATTTCACTCATATGTGGAATTTAAGAAACAAAACAAAACAGCAAAGGAAAATAAATATGGAGGTAAACCAAGAAACAGACTCTTAACTATAGAGACAAACTGGTAGTTACCAGAGGGAAGGTGGGAGGGGTGAGTAAAACAAGTGATGGGGATTAAGGAGTGAACTTACTATGATGAGAACCAGGTGTTGTATGAAGTGTTGAATCACTATATTGTACACCTGAAACTAATATAAACTATATATAACTGACTATAATTTAAATAAACACAATAAAAAATAAAATGTATGAATCATATGAGCATTTAATAATTAGATTTTTAAAAACTGCTTATTTCCTTTAGTGACTTTTCAGAATGTCTAGAGAGGAAAAGCAAATCTCTTTAGAAACTTCATATATGTTGATAATGTTTTCAAAGGTCCTTGGTGTAGGAGTTTAAGAAAATTCAATACAATCTTATAAGGGTTTGTGCAGGTGGTGCAGCTGCTTAAGACAAATTACTACTGAGACTTTCCTTGCTGAACATTTCAGAAAATTGTAATAGAGTTGCTTACTACCATAGCAGTGTTGCTTCCAATTCAGTTGGTTATTCAGCCATCCTGGGGTGAACAGTGAGTAGTGAGTCTACTGAAATGACCCACTGGGGTCCAACCAGATATGTCATCAAAAATAGAAGGTGATTGTTGTAGAAATTATCTGAAAGAAGGGGACAGACAAAACTTGGATATCAAAGAGAGAGACTGAAGATACTTCATGTGGGAGGAAGTCTCTGAGTAAAGATACGGAGCTAGCAAAGGTATTGTATGGGCAGGGGGAGAAGCATTTAAGAGAAATATCCAGTTGAAAGCAAGTCTAATGCATGGCCATTTTGGAAATACAAGACTCTGCATGTGATTTCTTATTTTAGACTGTGAGAAGGAGGCAGATACTCATGTAAGTCCCCATATCTGTAACTTGCAGTATTGTGGTCACCATTTATAATGCTTAGGAAAGGGGAGTAGCATCAACTAATTATTAAAGGCAGAATTCTTTAGAGAGAATCATTTTTTGTAATATCTGATGTTTAAATATCAAGCAGGGAAAAAGAAAAGGATTTCTCAAAGTTGGAAATTTTAAAACAATGCTTTACTTTAAAAAGCTCTTGTTTGACTGAGTCAGTCATTTCTTTTTGTATTAGAGTTTCCAGACTGGAAGAGAGTTGAGAGCAATTTTACATTTATTGAAGACTTCCATTTCACAGTGTTTCACAGATGAGTGTTTGTATTCTGCAGAGGCCATATTAGATCCATTTCCAAAACTCAGTAGACTCCCAACAACACAGATTTGTGCTACGGACCTATTAGAAAACTGCGACATCTATATCACACTCAGGACAACACTCAGAAACAAGCAGTACAGAATGCACTTCATGTAGGAAATGATACAGAGCTAAGGTTTTCCTATCACATCTGATTTTCTAATCTTAGCTTAAAATGTTTAATGTTTCTATCCAGGTAAATAAGGATGAAGAGCCCAGTGAACTGGATGGGGCTCTGTTAAAAAATAATAATCAATCAATCAGATCTTTTGGGGGCAGGAATTAGTTTCTCCAGCCCTTTTCCACTACACCCAAATGAAAAAAAGTCAAGTAGCTGAAAATAGTCTGATGCAGAACCAGGGTAGGCACTGCCATCAAGATCACTAGGGAATGAAAAGAGACCACTCCACTTCTGAGAAGTACACAGACTACCACAAAAAATTTACAAGAAGTTAAAAAGAACAAAGGAAGTCTTAAGTAAAAGAACATTATTTAATGTAATGACCCTAAAGTCTTTTATGAGGGAAAGGTTTATCATACTTATTAAGAGTTAAACACTTTTTGACTTCTATAACCCAAGATTCTATATGCAGGTTGTTCATTGCAGTAAGTTGAATGATTGCAGGAGAGAGATTTCAGTAAAGTATTATGTAGGTAAACTGTGCCTAGAAGGGAGAATTAGAAAATAAAAAGCAAGAGGGGTATAATGTTTCTCAAGTCCCACTGTGGTGTCAATGGAAATTGGCTATTGTGGAATTAACACAGAGGTGTCAGCAACATAAAGTTGAAGAGCCATGAGGCAATTGTCACTCCACTGGCACCACTGATTAAGTTTTAGAAGTTAGAAAAGAAAACCTTATAGAACTTCAGTAGAAGGGAGAAGTAGGGGCCTTGATTGGCTTAGTCAGTTAAGCAACTGACTCGATTTCATCTCAGGTCATGATCTAGGTTTCATGGGATCAAGTCCTTTGTTGGGCTCCATGCTCAGCAGGAGTCTGCTTGAGATTCTCTCTCTTCTCCTTCAGCCCCTATCCCTGCTTGTGCTCTCTCTATTAAATAAATAAATAAATAAATCTTTTTAAAAAAGGAAGTGAGAAGTAGACAGGGTTTGGAACAATATAAAGAATTTTTAAAGAATGATGTAAACAAGGAATTTTCACAGTAAAGGCTGTGACTATCAAGACTTTTCATTCGATGACATCTGTTAGACATCATGCTAGATTGAAAAAGAATTTAAAAAGGCACAAACAATTCTCAGGAGTTAAAATTCTAAGAAGAGTAAAGAAGAATTTGAAGATATGCACAATTAACTTAAAGTGCAACGCTTGAGGTCTGCAAAGTGAATAAGAGTTTCTTCTATGTTAGAATAAGATATAAGATGGAAATTAGATCTAAGTTAAAGAGCATCTTAGAGGAGCACCTGGGTGGCTCAGTGGTTGACTCAGGTTATAATCCTAAGATCGAGTCTAGCATTAGGCTCCCCACACCTCCCCCTACATAGCCTGCTTCTCCCTCTGCCTATGTTTTTGGCTCTCTCTGTGTGTCTCTCATGAATAAATAAAATAAAATAAAATAAAATAAAATAAAATAAAATAAAATAAAATAAAATAAAATAATGAAATAAAGAGCATTTTAGGAGGCAGAATTAGAAGCAGTTATGAGGACAGAAGGACGTGACAACGCTAGAAGGGGAAGGGGCAGAAGGGTATTGTATTTTTTACTTGGATCTGGAGATAGGAAGGAGAGGAGAGCTGTGGTTGGGCAATTACTTTTATAAAAATTTATTTGTTTGAGAGAGATTAAGCAAGTGGGAGGGGCAGAGGGAGAGAGAATCTCAAGCAGACTCTGCACTGATCATGTGCTTACCTGACTGCACCACCAAGGCACCACTGTGGTTGGGCCGTTATTAACAACATAAATGAATTTCTTATTTACAGGCACATAATTAAGAAAGGGACTAATGCAACACAAACTCTTGGAAATTTTTTTCTGCCTTAGTAATATAAATGTTCTAAGTGAAATAATACTTGTAAAATATCAGGCCAAGTGAATATGGGTAAACTCAAATAGTGACCACAATATTGCAAGTTACAGATATGGGGACTTACATGAGTATCTGCCTCCTTCTCACAGTCTAAAATAAGAAATCACATGCAGAGTCTTGTATTTCCAAAATGGCCATGCATTAGATTTGCTTTCAATTGGATATTTCTTTTAAATGCTTCTCTCCCTGCCCATATAATAATACCTTGCTAGCTCCGTATCTTCACTCAGAGACTTCCTCCCACATGAAGTATCTTCAGTCTCCCTCTTTTTATCCAAGTTTTGTCTGTCCCCTTCTTTCAGAGAATTTCTACAACAATCACCTTCTATTTTTGATGACATATCTGGTTGGACCCCAGTGGGTCATTTCAGTAGACTCACTACTCACTGTTCACCCCAGAATGGCTGAATAACCAATTGAATTAGAAGCAACACTGCTATGGTAGTAAACAACTCTATTACATTTTCTGAAAATGTAATTTCCAGTAAAGAAAGTCTCAGTAGTAATTTGTCTTAAGCAGCTGCACCACCTGCACAAACCCCAACAAGAGTGTATACAGCCCACGTAAATAAAGTTAATGAAGGGTTAGAATCAGGATTCCCAGTTAAAGTTGAGTTTTGACCATTGACTGGAGCACAGGTAAAGGATGAGGTTTTGGGGTCAGGTTTAAACAGTGAAGAAAGGAAAGAAGGCTGGTTCCTTTCTACTAACTGCACAGAGCCTACTGTCTTTCAATAAAGCTTATTTTAGGAGTCCTCAGTGCTGCTGTCTCAAAGACAGAACTTAGTAGAAAATACGTTTAAGGTCAAATAATTGATAATAGATTTTTACTGGACATCAAATTTGGCTGACATCCAGGAAACCAGTCTGAAATATATTTATAAAGATTGGTCACTTAATAAATATCTGATTTATAAATGGACTCCTAATTTTCTCTATAACCTGGGTTTATTCTCTATTCAAATATGAGGTAGCCACAGTATAAGTGAAAAGACATGACTAATAGGAGACAAAGTATCATGGAGTCCAAACTCCAATTTTGCTAGGACATATGAACTTAAATAAAAAATATTTTTCAACTAAAAGAAAAAAATGGAGTAATAATTCATAACTCATAGGTCTTTGGGGAGTGTCAAATGATTAAGACAGTGAAAGTGCTTTATAATCATAAGATATGTTATAAATATTTATAACTACTACTCTCCAAAACACCCTGGTTTATAAACTAGCTACTTTTCTAGTTCTATTTAAAAAGGTAGTTCTCATTCCTATTGCTCTATAATCACCCATTCCATCTCTCTTAACTTAGAATGCCACCTTGTGTTCCACTGTATAATCCAAACAACATTCCTGGCACTGATGATATGCCATTAAGTAAGAAAGACAAGGTTCCAATTCCCATAGATTTATATTATAAATCTCTTATTGTCTTTGTAACATGAAGGAATATATTTAAATTTGCAATGAAATACCAGGTAGCAGACCTCAGTCTGCTACTGAGGTCCATGTTTACAATTATATAATTAATATAAAGAAGAATTTAGGAAGTTCTAGATTCAGTTTATTTAGTCATATGCATGCATACATTCACTCTATCAATCACTTCTTTTACTATTAATAGGCTTTACTATTAATACTTATCTGAAATTCCTATCCAATTTCAAGGACTACTTTAGGTATCATCTCTGTTTCTTTAGAATTCCCATGAAAGGTGGTGTTGTTTCTGATGCATTAATCTTGGCTTTTATGATGTGCCCAGAAACATGAAACTAAAAGGATGTTACGGGTTTACATGGAATAGAGAATCTGAGTTGAATCCTATGATTGAATCCTATGAGCTATATGCGCACAGTGAATTCATCTCTCTAGTCTCTGTTTTCTTGTCTGTAGATAATAGAATATTCATAGACCATATTGATTTTTCTCAGGTTTTAATAAAAATATCTTGTATGAAAGAATCTAGCATACTGTTTGGATCATTGCAAATGTTTAAAATTTAGACCCTCCTTATCAATCATCTATGTTTCTCTATTAGGTCTTTCAAAATAATAACAGTCAAGTGATAAAAAATGTACACTGGCTTAATTTGAAAATCAAAAGTTGATGACTCTTTTATGTATTACAGGAGTGATTATCAAACTTTGGAATGTATAAATATAACCAGTAATCATTGCTAAAATGCAGACTGAGGTCCTAGGTCCAAATGGGGTGCTTTGGAGTAGGGTTCAGGATTATAAATTTTAAACAAGTACCTCCCTGTGATTTTTGTTATTGCTCACCTGCATATGATATTTTAGAAATACAATTAAGGAGTAATTTCCAAGTTAGTCACTATGTCACTACATGAAGTATAAAACAACAGCTAACTGTCTGCAAGTTTCACACAATATGATTGTATACTGTTCCCCTGCAGAAAAACCTGGGCAAAGACAAGTCTAATAGATTCCACACATACACACACAAATCATCCTCATATGCCATAATAAACCTAATAATGTTTTCATTTCACAGCCATATTCTCCATTGAGTAGCAGAGTTATCAAGGAATATTTATTAGATAATGGATGATTCTGTGGTCCATCAGTTGAATACTCTGAGAATATGGCATGTTTGAAAATGAATCAGCTTCGGGGAATAATCATGTTATTTTTATTTGGTGCTCCAGATTATATATTTTAATTCTAAAAGTAAATGAATATTCTCCTCTTGGAAATTGAAACAAAGGAAGAATTAAAGGATACATGGCTTTATTACTCATTGCATCTTTTACCTACAGAGTGGCATTTTTTGCATGACTTCCCCTATTTTGAAGAAATAGTGAGGGAGCTATACTTTTCAATTGTCTATACTTCCCAATAAAAATATATTGATAACCCAGTGTTATAGTCATCAGCTCTTTAGTAATGAACAAAACATAACTTCCTGATTTCCTGGAGCTTCCAGTCTAGAGGTACAAACCTGAAACCAATAATTATAAGCATCTATGAGTACTTCATAGGACTTCCATTTTTTCTGTGATCAAGTAACAAGGGAACATTATCAGTCTGATTCATTACAGAATGCAGAGTTATAAGCCAAGATTTAATTTCTCTCCATTAATGCAAATATATATTTCAGCACTGCCTCTGTGTCAGGTGCTGAGTGATGAAGATATGCAAAATCTGACCCCTATCCTTAAGGAATTCACTGTGCAGTGGTAAAAACCAACAATTAGAGCACAGTGTTATCAATGTCATGGTAGAGGCCCGTACATAACACAAATGTATGTCTTGTTTTTAAAACCCATAAGTGTTCTACTGTGCTTGAGTAGAAAACATAACACAGACTATTCTTTGGTGAATACTACACAAACAAAGACATTTGACCTCCTGTCTGTGACAGGAATATCAATAGCAGGATATTTTTCTTATTTGGAGCCAAATTCTCTTCTGTCTCAGGCTGCTGCAGGTCATGTTGATGTCGTTGTTGTCTGTTGTTGCTCTCCACATGGCCTTACCATGCAGTATTCCTTGCTGGTGTGGGAACAACCCCCTTTTACACCTTAGAGTCACTGTCCATTGCATGCACCAAGCTTATGTCATCTGGAATGCCCTTATTATTATTTTTTCTTTTTTAGTGAAATGCACTTTCAAGCTTTCTTGAGTACAGATCTCCAAGGACTAAGAGAGCACTTATGAACAGCAAGCAGTCTCAGAGACAGACTCCAAAATTACCTTCTGTCTTCAATTAATGGGACGAATCTCAGAGTCCAAGTCAATGTACTTGTTTTCCCTAGGTTTACTTTACTTACAGGGAATACCTTACTCTCTCTCTCTCTCTCTCTCTCTCTCTCTCTCTCAAAATAGGTGACTTTGCCATCTAGACATGCCAGATGTATTTGAATCCTCAGGTGAATAAGTTGAGATCTAGGCTTGGGTTTCTCCACAGTGCCTGTCAACATGCAAATAAACTCATTCATCTTCCAGAAACCTGGTCAAACTATCCAGTCCAAATCTTCATTATATGGGTTTAAGGCACTGCTAACTGTTTCCCTCCCTCCAAAGAAAAATGAGGCCCATTTCAAATACAACTCATTTTTTGTAAGGGTATTTTCAACCAGATAATCTTTGTACTTTGAAAAACAAAACTATAAAGAAATTCATATGGGTTAGAGGAAACATATCTTAACAAGCAGTATAGCTTCAAATATGCCAAACATGGGGCAATGGCTGTAAAGATGGTGACAAAAGATAAACTTCTTTGTATTTTCCCTATAGAATGTGACTTTCATCTTTTCTGGACAGATTTCTTGATTTGCTTTTGCCAGTATGCAGATGTTCAGACTTGAAGAATCTGAATTAAAAATAAACAGTTACTTTTGTTTACTATTGTAATTTTCATCAGAGAACAAATACATTTCACTTCAGGATGCCATGTTACACTGAACTATCATACCGCCTTGTGTTTATCACTCATAAAACATTTGTTATATCGCCCTTGCTTCTAACTTTTTTTTTATGATAGTCACAGAGAGAGAGAGAGAGAGAGAGGCAGAGACACAGGCAGAGGCAGAAGCAGGCTCCATGCACCGGGAGCCCGATGTGGGATTCGATCCCGGGTCTCCAGGATCGCGCCCCCGGCCAAAGGCAGGCGCCAAACCGCTGCGCCACCCAGGGATCCCCTCGCCCTTGCTTCTAGATCATGCTTTATTGAGCTGGCTTTTCCCATAGTGGCACATGGAGCGATAGTGATCAGAAAAGACAATTTAGGGTTGTCTATTAAAGAATATATCAGTTAAACCCAAGGGAAAAACTGAGTGAGACAGTGTAGTTGCTAGTTTAGGTGGAAAAGTGGCTCCCACGTGTTTAAGTGGAAAAGTGGTTCCCACATGTTTTCTCTGGGCCAGCAACATCAGCATCACTTCGGTATGTACTTGTTACAAATGCAGATTTCCAACCCTCAACTCATACTTACTACTCTGGGGGTAGGGCCCAGGAATCTGATTTAATAAGCCCTCCAGGTGATTCTCATGCACACTAACATTTGAGAATAACTGAACAGAATCCAACAGAAGTCTTCTCTCAGCTCCTTTCCTGCCCTTTACAGGATCTTCAGTGCCTCCTTTATTCAGTATCTGTCATGATTTTTCATTAGACTGACACTTTAGTTTATCATCTTTATCATTATGCCTCATTAACATCTTATTATAATAACAATAGTCCCTCATCCACGGTTTTGCCTTCCATGATTTCAGTTACCTGTGGTCAGCCATAGTCCAGAAGTAGATGGTCCTCCTCCTGTCTTAGGGTCAGGAGGTCCATACTATCCTAACACTATATCACATGCCTATGTCATTCACCTCACTTCATCTCATCATATAGTCATTTTATGATATCACACCATCACAAGAAGAAGAGCAAATACAGTACAGAAAGATATTTTGATAGAGACCCACATTAACATATTTTTATTACACTATGTTGTTATAATTGTTCTATTTTATTATTAGTTATTGTTTTAATTTCCTACTGTGCCTAATTTATAAATTAAGCTTTATCCTAGGTATGTATGTATACGAAAAAAAAAAAAAAAAACAACAGTATATGTAGGATTCAGTACTATCCATAGTTCCAGGCATTGAGTAGGATCTTGAAATATATTCTCTGGGGATAAAGGAGGGGCTACTGCAGTAATATCACTAAGGGGTTTTATTTCTCCAGAGATAGAGGATTAACCTGTGTAGTCAGATCTCCTCTTGATACATTTCATTCAATCATCTGATAGATTCTGTGGGGCCCTGTTTCTATCTACCTATTGTGTGTGACCACCCTAATGATTTCTTCCTGTGTTTGGTATAGTTCTTATGTAAAAATAACAATTATTGGCTCTTTTGCAATTCTCTGCTTCTACCTTACACTATTTATGTAATGAGGCAGAAATATATATCTACCTTTATAGGCAAATAGTTAACAAGAGGAACACAACACCATACTCCCTCAAATTTTAATGTTATGTGTGTATTTTTAAGTAGGCTCCATTGCCCAATGTGGGGGCTTCATGACCCTGAGATCAAGAGTTGCATGTTCTACTGACTAAGCCAGTTAGGTGCTTTCATGCATCCCAAATTTTAAAAATTAGTAAACAAATAACATTTATTATAAGTGTCTTTTTTAAAAACCAAGTTATTACATTTGGTGTCTGATTTTCTTTTTAAAGATTATTATACTTGTTCATTCCCATCATTACTTCTACTGTAACTATCTACCTTTGACACATATTTTAACTTATACTAACATTTTCCCTCAATATTGATGATTCTTCTCTAAGAGACTGACAACAAAGCTATAAATCCATCTACTGTAAATGAGACAGTATCTTTGACCATTTTAATACATTATTCATCTCATTGAGCTATTTATGAATTAAAGGGCATAATTTAACAGTATACTATTATTCATGGTTTTAATATAATGTCTGTGTACTTGTATACATTCTTGATTTCATGCCACCTTTCTCTGATTTCACTATAAAATCACTAAAGACCACAGGATAAAAAATAATTGTAAAACACTGCCAAATTGCCAGTGGTATTGGAAGTCTGGTTTTCCTTTCAGCTGTATCCTTCATGAAAAGCTCTTCCTTTTGTGAATATTTCTCTGATACTTCAGCCATCAGGAATATAATCCTAGGGAGCAACCCCTCATTTGCTATTGTATCACCTCTTTTACCTCTCCAGGTGGTGTGAATGATGCCTTATTTTCCATCACAGATGGACAGCAGCTACAGTGTAATAGTTATTAGGCAGGTTCTAGAGTGTACTACATGAATGAAAAGCACAATGCCTGCAATACAGCATTTGTGTGCTCTGAAGCAAATTACTTAACCTTGTAAAACCACAGAGTCCTTGTCTGCAGAATGAGAATAATCATAGCAACTACCTTACAAAGCTGTTGTGAACATTAACTAAGTGAATGTATACAACTCGTCTGCTGCATGGTAAGCACTCCATAACTGCTAGACGTGATTAACTTTCATATGGAAAATAAGTGTATCATTACACTGGAACCATTTATGTTTATTTTGGTGCCCTAAACAGAGAAGTTGTGGTAGGCATTTTCTAATATCTAATTATATATGTTTAGTAATTGGATACCATAAATAGTGATTATCTGACACCATATGACTCATTTATCATTCCAGAAAATCTCTGGGCTCGTTTGAACTTTCTGCCCTGGGGAGGCATTCCATCTTGTAGTGTTGTACTTTGATAAACCTTAGATTCATTTTTCCCATACTAGAAATGTTCTACTGGGCACATTTGGCTTGGGTGTCAAGACTCATAATTCTATGATTAAGCTCTTCAAATATCTGTCTTCCTTCTAGTTTAGGATACAATTCAGTGGATGAGAAATGAGCAAGTGCCATCTTGCGGAAGCAAAGCTGTAAAAAAAGGCAATTAACATTTTAAGTTGGGGTTTATCAGAAAATTGTCCACCCCCACCAAATAATTCCAAATAACCACACATTATTTAAGGCTTCTATGATTTATCAGGGATTGTTTAATTTGAATAATTATTTATAGAATATTACCATTTTATATTACCATGTTTTGCAAGCAATATTTAACAGTGACCATACCTTCTGGGTCTGAACTCTAAGACTTCAAATTTCACAACAGCCTATATTTCATTAGCTTGAATCTAAATACAAAACACATATCACAAAAATCATGTTAGCATTAACTCCTTCCTGTTTTACATTGGCTAAATTCATTTTATTACAGCCTGTCAAATTAAACTTATTATTTTCTTTATGGGGTCACAATTAAGGAAACTTTTAATGAGACATATTAAATAAATGAAACTTGCCTCCTAAGAGATTTACTTCATTTTAAATGAGATACCATATAGGGGTGAAGGAAAGAGGTGAAGAAGTAGGGACAAAAACAAGTGTATTTTCATATTAGACTCCATTGAAAACCTTTACTTATAGCTTCTTTGATAATAAACTGTAATGAAATAAATAACACACTTTTAATAGCTCTTAAATTTAGCAAGTGAATTTTTAGCATAAGAACATGAATTTGCAGTTCAATGCATGTAAATAACAGCCAACTGAGGTTGGTTTTCATTAATTCCTCTTGTACCTGAAATGAAACAGTTAGTTATCTCCTCAAATTCTGATTGGTGCTTCATTGCTTAAAGACAGATTTTGTTTCAAACTTATGCCAGAACAGGGATCCCTGGGTGGCGCAGCGGTTTGGCGCCTGCCTTTGGCCCAGGGCGCGATCCTGGAGACCCGGGATCGAATCCCACGTCGGGCTCCCGGTGCATGGAGCCTGCTTCTCTCTCTGCCTGTGTCTCTGCCTCTCTCTCTCTCTCTCTGTGACTATCATAAATAAATTTAAAAAAAAATTAAAAAAAAAAAAAACAAACTTATGCCAGAACAAAATGATAGTTAACAGGGAAAATGAACTGGTTTTATATGTATTATCTGATTTTTATGAATTCATCTATTCCACAAATATACCAGGAGGACTAGTAGATACCAGTTTCTAGTGTGCTAATTAACAACTTTTAGACCTATAGAATTTACAGAGTGCTAACCCACCTAATTTCATTTAATTCTCACAAAAACTGGAAGGTAAGGGTGGTTTAAAAAAAATCAACTTATTGGAACACAATATTATATCAATTTTAAGTAAACAATTCAGTGAGTTTTGACAAATTTATAGATCCATGTAACCACCACTAAAATTAAGATCTATAAATTTCCAACCCTTCAAAATTCCCTCACAACCCTTTCCAGACAACCTTTCCTCATCCCTTATCCAAGAAACTACTGATTTGCTTTCTGGCACCGTATATTACTTTGCCTTTTCTAGAATTTATGTAAGTTGAATAATGTAATTGTAAGTTTTTATATCTGGCTTCTTTGGTTCAGTGTATTTCTTAATTCCTTTACATTGTTGCATGTGTCAAAAACTACTATCATACCTGTACCACCAGTGGTTGGCTCATTTTATTCCTAAATAGTATTCCACTGTATGGATGTATCACAAATTATTTATCCATTCACCAATTAATTGACATTAAGATTGCTCTCATTTTGGGCTATTAGGAATAAAAATGCTGCAAACATTCATGCATAAGCCTTTTTGTGGATATGTCCCTTTGGTTTTTGTTTTGTTTGGTTTTGTAAATGCCTAGGAATGGGATTCCTGTGTTGCATAGTAAGTATGTGTAGAACAATTCATAAAGAACTAACAGTGTTTTACAAAGTGATTGAACCATTGTGCAGTCCCATAATTACAGATGAAATGTATGACATTTCAAGTTACTCTATACCCTTTCCAACACTTGGTATTGTTTTTCTTTTTAATTTTAGGTGAGGATCAATTTTTTTATTGCAATAAAGATATGAAGAAAATAATTGAAACCCACAGCAGCCAAGTGAGTCAAAGAATACTTAATTCTATGTTTTCTTGACCTTTCCAGTAAATTATGCTGCTTCTTATTTTATCCATTTTCTCCTGACTATATTTGGAAGAATGTAGATATATCAAAATGTATGCTATGATAGATTTTTTTCCATTTCAAAGTAAAATTTAATAGCATTTAACACTATTTCAGCTACTTTCAAGCCCATGCTGAGATGTTTGTACAATTGAGGCCTATAATATTAAGCCTGAATAAGCAGGCTTATTTTCCAGGTAGGTTATTTTGATCTGATGGATTTCCAAAAGTCTTTCGCTGTTTTTGTTATTGTTGTTGAGCATTGTAAGGCCCTGGTAATAAACAGTATTGAATGTGACTTCTGCAAATTAATTATACATGCCACATTTTAAAGAGAAACTTTAGTACCCATCTTGTTTGAAGCTTATAGGCATTTTTAAGCAAAAAAAGGCACCTCTGCACCTCTGCCTCAACCCTTTATCTTCAGAAACAGGTTAAGATTGTTGGCATGAAGTCAGGAAACAAAAGATTTGGCTTGACTTGGCTTCCTGACCCAATTCTGCATGTGGCCATGTTATTTAACCTTCTCTTCTCTTTCCTGGCAAGTGTTCTGCTAGCCACTTGACATGTTTTCCTAGGTTAAGTTCCCTGGAAGCAGTGTGTCAGTTGAGAATTTCTTTGCATGATTCTTTAAGGGGATGCTCTCAGGGATGCTGATAATCAGGTAAAGAACTCAGAAGAGGGAAAGTGGAAGAGACCACACAAATCTGGAATGCAAATTGAGCCTTCAGAGTCCATCTCACTTTAAGTCGAAAGAGCAGGTTTATTTGATCTTTTTCCTTGCCAAAGGAGTCACTCCCCACAGACATCTTGGGGCAGGATCCATGGCCTAATCCCAGGCACTTTCCACAGAGATGGCTTCAATTGTCCGAGGGCAGGTCTTATAGGTGAAGACATTTTCCAAAGCACTGGCAGCAGCTGGGTGGAACACACAAGGAGAACTAGTAAGAGGGATCCCAGGAGTCCCAATGGGTCATCAAAACCTGCTGTCATGTCTGTACTACCTTATTCCATTTCCAACATATTTTAATATCTCACTCACTTTGCAGGAGAGAAGCTAAAGCTTGAAAGGTTAAACAAGTTGCTTGGAGACCACAAGGTCAGTCAATAGCAGTGATAGAATAACCATGAGTGCTGTACCTTTAACTCCTATATAACCGAAAATATATAGATGAACTTTCTTCTAAGAGCTTTTCTTCTCCTGCACTTTGCAGGAGAGAAGCTAAAGCTTGAAAGGTTAAACAAGTTGCTTGGAGACCACAAGGTCAGTCAATAGCAGTGATAGAATAACCATGAGTGCTATACCTTTAACTCCAAGTGATAACCGAAAATATATAGATGAACTTTCTTCTAAGAGCTAAAACAGATGACAGACTATACTGATGACAGGTATAATCATCACTAATACTGGGTTATTATTTGAAGAAAATTGTTTCTCTGACCAAACTCAACTTGTTCTTGCAAAGACTCTATTTCTATCCACTGAAGTTCTCTTGAATACTTTCTGAAAGCCCCACTTTGACATTACAAGAAAACTCTCTGTCAAATACTTTTGCTATCTGAGCTTAGCCTCTCTTTATCCTGCCCCTTTTTGGAACACTCTTTGGAGGAGTGTTTTTTCTTACTTCTCTTTGGAGGAATAATTTTTCCTATTGTTACAATTCATAAACCTCTAATTATTTTTTTTTAATGTAACAGTCTTCTGCAACCAGGACTGAGGGTTGGACAATTCCTCTGTTGTGCTGTGCCCTGCTCTTATGTCCCACAGACAGTACTTTTACAGTTAGAAATACATAGGAACAGATGTATGCCTTAGTATGATTTATGTCACAGGAGTAATTACAGGAATTCGTTTTATAACAGGATCTTGATGCTCATTTGCAGTTATTCTTTTATTGAAGTTTAAATGAGATGCCTTCCGAAATAGAGAAAAAATTAACCAAGGGAGTCATGAAGAATCACCTAAACCAGTGATTCTAATATATGGCTACTCTTTGCAATTGTGGATTTACTTTGACTTATAAAATAAAGACCACCAAAGAAAGTGTTCATGAATTTGCATTTTCCAAGGTTAGCACCTCCACGTAGGGTTAGAAAACCCATCTATCAAAAATCTCTCTTATAGCCTTCTCTCTATGCATCTTAGTTCCTCAATTCTACAATCAACCCACACCCAACTAAATTTTTGTTTCAATTTGAAATTTACACTTTCAGCTGCTTGGCATACTATAATATAATACAGCTACCAAGTCAGAGCAGAGCACAATAGTTAACTCTGGAGTGATACCAAATGCATTCATAGACCTGCCCTATCATATACTGATGGTATATATTTGGCAAACTACTTAATCTCTGAGAGTCCCATTTCCTCATCTTTAATGTGGGATAAATCATAGCACCTAACTTATGGGATGTCTGTGAAAAAATAGTGAAACAGCAGGTGAAAAATATAGAGAATATTTCCTGGCACTTGGAAAGTGCTCTATCCATATTAGCCATTATTTCCTTTAAAAATAGAAAGTTTTTCTAAATAATGAAGAGGGAAGGGAGAGTTTATGTGAAATTAATGGACATTGGCTGCCAGATCATGCATAAATACACGATCCTCAAACATCAGAGCTTGATGCCTTATTTGCATGTTTGAAAGCCACCAGAGGCAGAAGAGTGATTGTCAAGAATTAAAATAGTCAATAACTTATATTCAATATCAGAAAAGAAAGAAATTGGTGAGGAAACTCTTAAATAGGAAGGAAAGTTTGTAGAACGAAAATGGAAGGTACAAAATAAACTCTAAAAATTAGTGTTACATAATCACTAGTATGTGTATATTATAATTTTGACATTCCCAAGTGTGTACTAAACATAGGCTCAGAAGTAGAAAATAGTTAAATTAGAAAGTGATTATTCACACTGAAAAGGAATTTTTGACTTTACAAAAAAATTCACCATAGTATTCCTTATATATCAACCTCTTCAAATTTGTAATACATTGTAAAAGGTCCAAGAAACCACAAAGTTCAATTACCAACAGTTATTGTCAACTAAACATAATCAGAAATGAAAGTTCGGGTTTCAGAAACTGTAATACAGTAAAATAGAACAGTGAAGTTGAAGAAGCATTGAGTTCAAGTTTTATTATGAAGAAGAGAAGGATGAATAAGATATATTCGTGATGTATTTAGCTTGGATTTCCCAGAAAGCAGAATCAAAGACAAAGGACTGGATGGTATATGTCTGTTTGAGGAGTGAGTGATGGGGCAGTGAATCAGAGCAGGAGGGAAATCCAATAAAATAAGTAATATTGAGTTGCACACTATAGGAGGAACTGGTATTGATCTTTCAAGACCTTCAGAGGATCCTTATGAAATGTATTTAGAACTGTCTATCTAAGGGAGAAAAAAAGAAGGCAATTATGTGCTAGTTCCGACTCCCAATGGTCAAGGGGCAGGGTGCATCAGGTATTAATTCTTCCATACTTCTGGGCTGCATGTGCTTTCGTGCTAGGTAGGTTCCCATTGGTAGACCACTGATACGGCAACCTGAGGCAAGAAACTAAGAAGCAAACAGTGCAGCATCAAAATGTGGTACTTTCAGATCTCATTTGGCTAAAAGGAAACTATTGGCTGTATATCTATGACTACAATAAGATATGGGGGGCAAGAGGATTTGAAGAGATAAAAGACAAAGGTTGAATTCATAGCTCTTATATATCTTATAACCTGAGGCGGGAAGAAAATATACCTAAATCATGTCTGAAAAAGAGACATAGTAATGATAGCTGAAAAAGAGTGGCGAATATGCCATTATGAAAATATAGCATAGGGAGAAAGTAAGTTCAATTGAGATGATTTAGGAAAAAAGTGTGTGTGTGTATGTGCGTGCACGTGTGTTTTGAGGTGGGGATTAAACTTCATACTGCATACAAGCTTATAGATGATTTCCACAAAATATATGAGGAATTTATGAGTATTATGGGTAGGGGATGGATTAAATAGGTGATGGGTATTAAGGAGGGCAGTTGTTGTGATGATCACTGGGTGCTGCATGTAAGTGATGGTTCACTAAATTCTACACCTGAAACTAATATTATACTATATGTTAACTAACTGGAATTTAAATAAAACATTGAAATAAAATTCCAAACTTCAGGGACTTGGTGTGGTACAGATCTCCACTGGTCCTTTGGGGGCTTAGGATGGGGGGGGGGTGTCTGCAATGCTGGGGACAAAAAAAAAGGAATTTATGAGTACTTACAAAAGAGAGAAAGATAGAGAGATGGAGGGAGAGGGGTAGGGAGAGAGAAGGAAAGAAGGAAAGAAAAGAAGAAAGAAAGAAAGAAAGAAAGAAAGAAAGAAAGAAAGAAAGAAAGAAAGAAAGAAAGAAAAAGAAAGAAGCAGAGGAGCATATAGAACACATTTAGAAAAGACATAGGCAAAAAAAAAAAAAAAGAAAAGACATAGGCATATTTGACCAAGATATAAGGTATATTTGTAGTACAGTCACAAGAAAGCATGTTCATTAAGATGCCTGTGGAACTCTAATTTTGGGGGGATTTATCATTTTCTAATTTGATGAAAACCTGATGGGATTTTTCATTTGGTTCCCTACTTTCCTATTAATTGTATCTTTTTCAGTACAAAAGTTTTTAATTTAATAAAGTCAGATTTATTTATCTTTCTTTCATGGATCATGCCTTTGATGTTGTGTCTAAAACCTCATCACAAAATGCTAGGTAAGGTATTGTAAGTTTATAATCTATTTTGGCTTAATTCTTATTAAGTTCTTAGTAATAAGTTCTTTCTAGGTTCTATTATTTAATTTAAAAATTTTTTAATTATTTTGTTTTTTTTTTCTTTTTGACTTATGGATACCTGACTTTTTCAGTGCCACTTCATGGAATGACTATTCTTGCCTCATTGAATTCTTTTTATTCTTTTGTCAAAGATCAATTGTCTATATTCAAATGGATCTTTCTGGTCTGTCTATTCTGTCCCAGTGATTGATTTAAATGTCTGTTCTTTTGCTGATACTACACTATCTTGATTAATGTAGGTTTATAGAAGTGTTAAAATTGACTATTATGAATCATACAACTTTGTTCTTCAGTATTTACGTTGGCTCCTCCAGACCTCTTGTTCTCCATAGAAACTTTAGAATGAGTTTACAATATCCACCAAATAGTTTGCTGGGATTTCAATTGGGATTGTGTCAAATCTATAGATCAAGTTAGAAATAACTGACATCTTAACAATATTTAGTTCTCCAGTGCTTGGACACAGATTATCTCTCCATCTATTTAGATCTTTGATTTCTTTGATCAAAGTTTTATAGTTCTCTGGATATAGATTCTATACATATTTGTTAGATTTATACATAAGTGTTTTGTCTGTTTTGGTAGCTTATTTTTGTTACTGCTAAATAATATTCCATTGTCTGCCTATACCATTCTCCTACTGAAGGATGTACTGGGTGTTTCCAAACTTTGGCAGTTATGAATAAAGATGCTATAAACTTCCATGGGCAGGTTTTTGTGTGAAGGTGAGTTTTTAATTCATTTTGAGCAAACACCAAGGAACATAATTGCTGGATCATATAGTAAGAAAGAGTATGTTTACTTTTGTAAGAAACTGTCAAACTGTTTCAAAGTGGTTGTACCATTTTTGCATTCCTACCAGCAATGAATGAAATTTCCTATTGGTCCATATCCTCACCAATTTTTGGTGTTGGTTCAGTGTTAAGGATGTGGTATGCAGTAGGATCTCTTTGGTGTTTTAATAATCAATTCCCTAATGACTTATGATATTGCATATCTTTTCTTATATTTACCTTCCATCTGTATATCTTATTTGGTAAGGTGTGTGTTTAGCTTTTTTGCCCACTTTTAAATCATTTTCTTTATTTTCCTATTGTTGGGTTTAAAGTGTTCTTTCTTTATATTTTTTAGTGTTTTTATTTTTTAATTTATTTTTATTCTTTTAAGATTTTATTTATTCATGAGAAACAAAGGAAGAGAGAGGCAGTGACATAAGCAGAGGGAGAAGCAGGCTCCTAGTGAGAAGCCTGTTTTAGGACTTGATCCCAAGACCCCAGCGTCACAACCTGAGGCAAAGGCAGAGACACTCAACCACTGAGCCACCCAGGTGCCCCTTTTTAGTGTTTTTAAATATTAATTTATTAGTTTTGAAATGCAATCAAAATAACAAACACCATTTTTGTGTCATAATTTTGTATATGATAGTAATACACTGTTACATGATGTCATTATTATTGGGCATAAAATTTTTCTGACTCACTTTCTCCAAATTTATTTTCATCAAAATTTATATTTTTAAGAACTTCATTTTTCTATCGTTGTTCAATGTTTGTTAATCACTGCTGGTAAATACTAGATTGCAATTAGTTTTACTAATTTTTCATTTTGAGAATTATCTCTATGCTTATCTGGAGCTATTAGGAGTACTTATAAGGAGTGAACACATTGGACTGAATTATTTTTAATTTTTGATATATTCTATCAAAAATGCTCTTTCTCAAGAATTTTATTTTGTATATTTTTGATGCCTTTTTAACAGACGTGTCTTTGCAAATATTTTCTCCTGTTCTATGACTTCTCACTCTCTTGATATTGTCTTTTATAGAGAAGTTCTAAATTTTAATCAAATTCAGCTTATCAAGTATTTCTTTTTTAGATTGCTCCTTCAGTATTATATCTAAAAAGTCATTACATGATTTGGATACCTTGTATGTTATTTTCTAGAAGTTTAATAGTTTTGTGGTTTACATTTAGGTCTATGATCCATTTTGAGTTAACCCAATTATTATTATTTCTATTATTATTATTATTATTATTATTATTATTATTTCTATTACCCTTATTTCTATTATTCTGTTTTTCCTTAGACTTAAGTTGTTCTTCTTTTGTTTCCTAATGTGGAAACAAACATAGATTACTTATTTTATATCTCCCTTCTTTTGTGATGTATGATTTTAATATTATAAATTTCTCTCGGAGCACTGTTTATATACTTCATCTCACATTATTTTGATAATTTGTCTTTTTCTTTTCATTTACCTCCCCAATTTTTTTTCAATTTCAGTTAAGAATTATTGTTTGACCTATATGTTTTTAGAGTTAAAATTCTATATATTTGTCTATTATCAAACTCTTTCAATAGTTTGTAGTTTAATTCTAGTGTGTTCTAGAATATATGTGCATGATTTCTGTTATTTTAAATTTTTAAGGTAGTTTTATTGCCCAGAATGTGGTCTATGTCGATAAATGTTTCATGTGAGCATAGAAAGTATGTGTATTCTGCTGTTGTCAGATGCAGCATTCTATAAAGGCCAATTAGATCAAGTTGATTGATAGTGCCATTGAAGTCAGCTATGTCATCACTGATTTTCTGTCTGCTTGATCTATCAATTACTAAAGAAAAGTGAGGTCTTAGACTGTAATAGTGGATTTGTGTATTTCTACTTGGAGTTCTAACAATTTTTACCTCATGTGTTTTGATACCCCCCTGTTAGGCACAGACATGTTTAGAATTGTCATGTCTATATGGAGAATTGCCACTTTTATTTTTATATAATTCCCATTTTTTCAATTCTTTTAATTAATATTAGCATAAAATATCTTTCTCTACATTTGTTTTCAATATACTTGAAGTTTTATATTGAAAGGTTTTTTCCACTGAAATAATCTTTGTATTTCAATTGGTGTATTTAAGCCATTCACATTTAAAGTGATTATTGACATAGTTGGGTTAATTCACTCTGTTTGTATCTATTTTCTATTAATTGCATTTGTGCTTCATTTCCTTTTTTCTCCCTTTTCTGCATTTTTGGTTTTAATTTAACATTTTACATGATTTTATTTTATCTCTTCTTTTTTGCATATTATTTACATTTCTTAATTTTTTTTATTGTTTGCCCTAGAGTTATCAATATACATTTCTAGCTAATCTAAGTCCACCTTCAAATAACACTATACCACTCCATCTGTTAAGACAGGTACTTGCAACACAGCGTTCATAATTCTTTCCCCCATCCCTATAGCACTGATCCCTGTGAAATTGCTTACCTTCATTTCATTTATTCATATTTTATGATTATCTAATTTATTATTACTATTACTACTTTAAACAAATAGTTATAGTTTAAATCAATAATAAGAAAAATATTTATTTCATTTTATCATAATTTATTCCTTCTGAACTCATCCTTTTTTTTTTTTTTAAGGATTTTATTTATTTATTCATGACAGACACACAGAGAGAGGCAGAGACACAGGCAGGGAGAGAAGCAGGCTCCATGCAGAGAACCAAATGTGAGACTCGATCCCAGGACTCCAGGATCAAGCCCTGGGCCGAAGGCAGGTGCTCAACCACTGAGCCACCCGGGTGTCCCTGAACTCTTCCTTTCTTCATGTAGGTTCAAGTTTCTGACCTATGTAAGTTTCTATCTGCCTAAGGAACTTTAACATTCCTTAAAAGTATGGCTTTATGGCCATGAGTTCTTTGTTTTTATTTGTCTGATAAAGTTGTTACATTTCTCTCATTTTTTAAATAGAATTTTCCTGGAAATAGATTTCTAAAAGCTGGATACTTTTTTCTTTCCACATTTTGTTTCATTTTTCTTTTTATTTAAATTCATATTCATCAACCAAGTACACACTTAATTTTAGATGTAGTGTTCAGCGATTTATCAGTTGTGTTAATCACGTTATGATGTGTTTTATTTTTCTTTCTAGACTTTATTTTCCTTGTTTTTCTCCAAGTTTCTTGGATCTCTAGTTTTACGTCTTTCATTAATTTTGGACCATTTTTGGCTACTATTATTTCAAATTTTTCTTATGTTCCAGTATCTCTCTTTTTCTTCTGCTGCTATTCCAATTATGAATGTGTTACAACCTTTAAAATTGTCCCATAGCTTTTAAATCTGTTTTTATATTATTTTTTTTCCTTCTGGCATTTTAGTTTGAAAATTTTTTATTGCCCAATCTTCAAGCTTGGTGATTCTTTCCTCAGTGATGTCCAGTCTAATGATAAGCCCATGAAAGCCATTTTTCATTTATTCTAGGGTGTTTTATCATCTAGTATTCTTTTTTGATTCTTTCCTACAATTTACATCCCTCTACGTACATCACCATTCTTATTCTTGCATTACGTCTACTTTTGCCATCAGAGCCCTTTTATTCCTTGTGGCTTCTAAAAATTCCCTGCCTGATAACACCAACATTTGTGCCATACCAAATCTGATTATGATACATTTGACTAAATCAAATCTAAGCAATGTAGATGAACCTCAAAATTATTATATAAGACAAAATAATATATCTACAAAAAATACCCTAAATGATGTAAGTAAGACCAGCATTGACAAATCATATTCCAACCTCATGTTGAATAAAGAAGAGATACATAAAAAGGAAGGATGCAAAAATTTTGAATTAAAAAAGAATAGAAATAGAAAAACCATGAAAACATTATCCAAAGGAAACCTGTGTAACTTCACTAAGTTCCAAACAGCAATATCAGTTTTTGGTAATAGAAATCACATCTGTAGCTAACAAGAACAGTGATGGGCAGTAGAGGGGACTGTTTTGAATTCAAAGGAGATGAATGAACAGGTGGAGGTGAAACAAGTACTTTAAATCTTGGTTTAAGTAGTGGCTAACAGGTGCTTATTATCTTAAAAACTCTGAAAGCCATACACAAAATAAATACCTTCATACTGTTTTGTTTTAATTATCAACTCAAAGAGGGGAGAGAGAGAAAGGAGATAAAACTTCTATAATTCTAGGGATGCCTGGGTGGCTTAATCAATTGAGTGCCCAACTCTTGGTTTTGGTTCAGGTAATGATCTGTGGGTCATCTCCATGCTCAGTGGAGATTCTCTGCTTGAGGATTCTCTCTCTCTGTCCCTACACCTACTTGTGTACTCTCTTTCTCAAATAAATACATTACTTTTTAAAAATCAACTTCTGTAATTCTAAGGCATCCTTTAAGAGAGTGGAAGAGAAACCCAATAAGTGGGTAAATAATTTTACACCATATACAAAATTTAATAACCAGGGATATAAGAAATTCTGCCATCATACAGAAAGCCAAGCACAACCAAAACAAAAATAGGCAAAAGACTTGAACATTACCCCCCACAAAGGAGTAATCCAAATGCCAATAAACTATAACAAGTTGTTTGAGCTTTGAGAAGATTGTGAATTCAAAGCACAGTGATAGCCATTCATCATTCATCCTAAAGAATAGCTAAAATTAAGACCAGAATATGAAGGAATGGGAGTTTCACTTTTTGTAGGTGGGAAAATGCAAATTGATTCAAATAGTGCCTTAGTTCAGACTGTTATTTCAAAGTATCACAAACTTGGTAGCTTATACACAACAGAAATGTATTATATCACATTTATGGAGGCTGGAGTCCAAGATCAGGATACCAGCATGGTGAGGTTCTGGTGAAAGCCCTATTCTGGCTTACAGAATGCCATTTTCTATATTCTCAAAATGCCAAAAGAGGTAATTAGGGTTGGGTTAGGTTATGAGAATGGAGCCCTCATGATGGTATTAGTAACTTTATAAGAAGTGAAAGAAAAAGATAGTTCTCCCTCTCTCCACACAAGTATAGAGTTGAGGCCATGTGAGGACATAGCAAGATGACAGGTTGCAACTCACGAGTACTGGAATTAGCCGACACCTTGATCTTGGAATTCCCAGCTCCAGAACTGTGAGAAATGGATGTCTGTTATTTAAGCCACCCAGTATATGGTATTGTATTATAGCAAGACCTAAGGCAGGAACATTGTTACAAGTATACTATCTATTCTGGAAATACAAGAATATGGACACATCTCACAAAAGCAATGTCCAGTGAAAGAAATGAAACAGAACACATATTATGTGATTCTGTTTAAGTTTGTTGTTGTTGTTGTTTTAATGTTTGGGGCACTTGGGTAACTCAGCTGGTTAAGCATCTACACAGATTTCAACTGAGGTTATGATCTCAGAGTCATGAGATTGAACCCTGTGTTGGGCTCCACACTTAGCACAAGTCTACTTGAAATTACCTCTCTCCCTCTCCCTCTGCTCCTCCCTCAACTTGCAAGCTCTCTCTCTTTCTCTCAAAATAAATAAAATATTTAAAAGATAGTAAAAGTAAATCATAATATTATAGATGCATATCTAGAGAATAAAGCAATAAAAATGAAGAATAGACATATAAAAGCTAAATAACAGTTACCTCTTAGGGGAGGGAGGAAGTAGTGATTGATAAAGAACATTAGAGAGGCTTCTAGGATATATACACTATTTTCTTACTTGGGTTATGATTGCATGATCTTCACTTTGTGATAGCTCCCTGAATTTTATATGTGGGGTACTTTTCCGTATATCTCATAATAAAAAGGTGAAAACATAAGAGAATGATAAATACAACATTGAAAATAGTAGTTCCAACAAAGGGAAAGCTGGTTATGGGGAAAGGTTTTATATATATACACACACACACACACACACACACACACACACACACACACACATAGACTCTCCAAATATACAAAATATTTCATAATTTTTTATATACCAAATATTATATTAAAATGAAAATAAATTTGGGGCGACTGGGTATCTCAGTAGGTTAAACATCTGCCTTTGGCTCAGGTCATGATCTCATAGTCCTAGGATCAAGCCTGGCGTTGGACTCCCCACTCAGCAGGGAATTTGCTTTTTCCTGTCCCTCTGTCTCTACTCCCACTTATGCTCTCTCTCTTTCTCAAATAAATAAATAAAATATTTTTAAAAACGGAATGAAAATAAATTTAAAAATACTTACATTTCATTTGGTTACACATTTGCACCAAATAATACCTAAGTTATTTAAGATCATCTGTTTTAACCCCCATACTTATTTATGTCAGATTGTTTTACATTTTTATATTATCAATGAGACAATGACATCTCAGAGAAGATGTAAAGCTTTTCCAACAGCAAGGTACATAATGATGATGATTATCATTATTGAGCACTTACTTTGTTTCGTTTGAATGTGTCAATACCACCTTGCAGTGTCTTGGTTAGGTATCTGTGATTATTACTCCTATTTTGCATAGTTTGACACTGAATCACAAAAATAAATAAATAGCAGTTTCATGAGACTGCTAAATGTCATGAGACATAGCAAAAAGTAGCAAGGCCAGTGTGTGAAGCCAAGTGCAGCTCCACTGCCTTGCTCTTAATTACTGTAATAATCTGTGTGCAAAAGAAGTGTGTGCGTTTGTGTGTGTGTGTGTCACATGAATATTACTTCTTTCTAAATGAGCACCTGGCTGCAGTGTAGAACTGATTTGTGACTTTAGTTTGTGACTCGGCTCTTTGTAGCCGAGTATTCCTTTGAAAGTTGTATACATTTTCTGGTATTCAATTTCCCAATTAAAAAGATGGCAATGATTCTATTGTATCCTGATCACCTCGCAGGATTGTTTTAAGAACCAATATTGATCCTGTATGTATTAGTATTTATATGTAAAAGGTTATAAATATAAACTAACATCAGGAAAATAATGATCCCCTGATGTAAAATTATACTTGATGTATGGGCATACATAGTGTATATACATCTGAAAGAAATACTCTCATAATATTAATCAATCATACTTTACAATCTTCCAATGGCTTCAGATATGATCATTACATTAATACGACATACAAGCAGTATACCTGTTGAGAAATAAAAATATTAATCATGCCTCTTGGCTATCTTTACTATGCATTTCACCTTTAAGATATATCTGCACCTTACAAATACCATTGCAACCAAACATTTTAACTCTAGTAGACGATGGCTTCTGAATTAACTTCAAAATTAGAATTCTTTTCTTGATAATATACATGTTGAATTGTGATGGATTCTAAAAGAAGCTGCATTCATCTATCGCAATTTATTCTTAGACTATATGAAGTGTGTCATTCTTTTCCCAAGCAGAGTTGATTTTATTCAATGTAGCATATCTCAATGCTTTTAAAATCCAAGGGGAAATTATATTTTAAATTACTTAAGGGAAAAAAGCAGCATTGCTTGACATCAAGGATTAACTGCTCCCACCTAAGTTAATTTATTTTAAAAATGTGAAATAAAGTGCTGATTTTGGCATCTGACTTTACAGCTCAAATGTTACAGGTATATTTTGTGAACATTTTGCAAATGATGACCCAAGACTACTAAGCTGAGAGTATTTATGAAACAAATATAAAATTATTAATCAATTTATCTGATAATCTAAATTTTTTTTACGTGTTAAACATCACGTTCTAGGAGATTAAAGCTGTTTCTTACAGTAATACTAATTACCAAAGGCATACATTTAAGTATCAGTTGAAAATGTCTATATTGAGCCCCTTCTATATGTAAGAAGCTGTTAGACACCAAGAAGTAAAAAGATGTTCCTCCTCTCTAGTAGTTCACAGCCTAAAACTCAAACAAGGCAGGCTGTACTATGTGTCAACAGAGTTAAAACAAACTGCTCTGAGGATATAAAAGCATAATTCCAGCTGAGATTTAAGAAAGCACCATTCATTCAAACACATGTAATCTCTGTTTATTTTGCCTAAACATGTACATGAGTGACATGGATCATATGAATAGTAAATGTGTTCACAGAATCCTTTTGTTTGTAAAATTATCTGGTTCCTTACCTTGATAAGAAAAAAATGTCATCTGTGTATTCATGCATAAAATAAGTAGTTTAATTAGATGATTATTTTAGTTATCTTCCAGCCCTTATATTCTTTAAAAATTAAACACTATTGGGGATCCCTGGGTGGCTCGGGGTTCAGCGCCTGCCTGTGGCCCAGGGTGTGATTCTGGAGTCCTGGGATGGAGTCCCGCATCGGGCTCCTGGCATGGAGCCTGCTTCTCCCTCTGCCTGTGTCTGTCTCTCTCTCTCTCTTTCTCTCTCTATCTCTCTCTATATATGTCTATCATGAATAAATAAATAAAATCTTTAAAATTTTTTTTAAAAATAAATAAAAATTAAACACTATTGCATGTTATTTGACATGAATAATTTATCCATGTTGACACTTAAGGAAACAATCTTATTGTTTTTTTTCTAAAATATGAAAACAAAATGCCAGCCTTATTTTTACATTAAGAAATTCTGATAATTATCTAAAGCTAATCAATTATCTTTGGAAAATAATTAGTACATAGAGATATGATATGATTACCATAAAACAACTGAAATAATTAAGAGAGCTAATATATGGGTAATTGACCTGGTTTTTATTTTTTGATGATTACCAGTACTACAAGAATGAAAATAAACATGCATTTGCATGGTCTTTCATACAGGAAACCACTAAATAAAGTTCAGTTTAATAAATGACTTGCCTAAGGACAACCAGATAATAAATGCCACAGTCACAACCAAGAATTCATTCTTTTGATTCCAACTGCCATGCTATTTCCAATCCCTGTGCTACTGCTTCATTTGTATTCATGGAGTAAGGCTGAAAATAAACTCAATCATACATTTGTTTCTAGTCACACTGATACAGATCTTTTACAAAAATATCAGTATCATACTTGTCATCAAAACCACTAAGTCACAAGTATTTAACAAACATCCATTATATGTTCTATAACTGGGAAAATAATTAGAAAACATCACCTAACTAGAACACAAGTCTCTAGGAAATTTGGAGGGGGCTAGCTTATAAAAGTCAGAAGAGTTACAAAATATGTGAATTAAAATCCTGCAGAAAACCTCACAAATATATTTTTTTCTATTTATTCATGAGAGACACAGAGAGACAGAAAGAAAGAGAGAGAGAGAGGAGAGGCAGAGACACAGGCAGAGGGAGAAGCAGGCTCCATGCAGAGAGCCCGATGTGGGACTCGATCCCAGGTCTCCAGGATCAGGCTTTGGGCTGAAGGCTGCGCTAAACCACTGAGGCACCCGGGCTGCCCCCTCACAAATATTTTAATTAGACTTCAGATCACAATACTCACTCATTTTTGAAAACTAAAGAAACTAGATAAATAAATTACCAAGGGAAAGTGAGGCTGAACTACAGGCAGGTATCTTTAAAAACAAAAACAAAAAAGAACACACAAGTGACAGCTTGCTGTTGCTGCTGGAATTCCATTAAACTAACTTTAAATTGGGGCTGAAATGAAATACAAAACAGGGAGTAGTTATTTTAAAAGTACAGAAACCATGGGCCATTTTGATTATTACAACATAGTATATAGTATGAAATAATGCAAAACTATGTAGGGATTCTGAGGAAAACATTTTTAGGATACTTGAAAATATTGCCTAGTAATTTTCAAATGTAAAATGTGTATGGAAGAAAAATATTTTAGATAGTGTGTGCTTTGCATTTCCACTGAAACTAAGGAAAGCATAAGTTCTAAAAATTAATTTTAAAATGATATGACATCCTAACAATAAGACATGGAAAGGGAAAAAAGAGTAACTTTAAAGCTGGAGAAAAATCTAGCAGATACCATCCTAACCAAGTGACCAAGGTTAACAAGGTTAGCATCACCATAATCAGGCTGATGTTAAGGGCTTCCTGACATGTTGACATCAAACAACATGGTTTTCCCAAAAATATCATAATGCCAGTCAAATTAGAAGAAAGCAGACAAACCCAAATTGAGGGACATTCTATAAAATATCTGATCAAGTGTCTTTAAACTGTCAAGATTATGAAAAACAAAGGCTGAGAAATTGTCAAGTTTGGAGCAGACTAAGAAGCCATTTACATTTACTTAATGTAAATCTGCATTAGATCCTGGAATAGACCAAAAGAACTTAGTGGAAAAACTGTAAAATCCAAATGAACCTCCAAGCTTGGTTAATAGTGCCACACCAATGTTAATTTCTTAGTTTAAGTACATGTACAACGATTATATAAGACCTTACTATGAAGGAAGATAGACGAACAGTGTCCAGGGACTCTTTACAGGATCTGTTCAACTCTTCTGTAAATCTGAAATAATTTTAAAATAATAGTTAAAACATTTTTTAAAAAATGACATGGAACTCTTCCCCTAAGTGGCCTGAGGTAACCTCTGAAAATAGTTTGCTATTCACTTGACCCAGAAAACCCTACAAAATCATGCAAATCAAGAGGTCCAAATTTTTGTGTTTGCTTTAAGAACACATGTGTAACTGCCCAGGCCATCAACGGTATGCATATCTGAAAAGCCACCAACAAAGATGTCACTTTACAGAAGCACTGTGTGCCACTCTGTTGCACAGGTATGCCCAGGCCAAACAGTGGGGCTGCACACAGGGTCCGAGGCCAAAGAAAGTGCTGAATTTTTACTGCACGTGTTTAAAAATGCAGAGTAATGTTGAACTTAACGGTTTAGGTTAAGTTCTTGGGTCATTGAGCATATCCAGGTGAATAAAGCCCCAAGGATGCTGCATAGAACTCACAGGGCTCATGGTCAGATTAACCCCTTTGTGAACCATGGAGATGATCTTTATTGAAAAAGAGCAGACTAAAAAAAAAAAAAAAAAAAAAAAAGAGCAGACTGTTCCTAAACCAGAGAGGAGGTTGCACAGAAGAAAAAGATATCACAGAAGAAACTGAAGAAACAAAAATTTATGGCCCAGGAGTAAATTCTGCATAATAATAAATGCAAATAAAAATAAAAAGAGAATAAAATAAAGACATGACATGGAGGAAAATATTGTGATAGTCGGTCAGACAATGAAGTAGACACCAAAGTGCACAAACCGAATGGAAAAAACATAGTAAATAGACTTAATCAAAGTTAAATAATTTTCTTTTTAAAAAACATAGTTAAAGGGACATCTGGGTGGCTGAGTGGTTGAGCGTCTGCCTTTGGCTCAGGGCATGATTCTGAGGTCCAGGATCAGATCCTGCATTGGGCTCCTTGCAGGGGGCCTGCCTCTCCCTCTGCCTGTGTCCCTGCCTCTGTGTGTTTGTGTGTGTGTGTGTGTGTGTCTCATGAATAAATAAATAAAATCTTAAAAAAAAAAAACACAGTTAAAGAAAATAAAAATGTGGCCCATAGACAGGAAAACTTTTTTGTAAAACGTATCAAAAGAGAGATGTACTGAATATATAAGAATCTCTTAAAATTAAAAAATATATACAAAAACATTTGAACAGACACTTTCCAAAAGAAGATAAATGAATAGCTAATAAGCACATGTAAGGATGCCTAACATCATTAGTCATCAAGGAAACTCAAATCAAGATCACATAAGACGCCACTAATACTAGAATGGCTAAAATTAAAAAGACTGATAATACCGAGAATAGGCTAGGAATTAGGCAAAATTAGAACTCATATACTGCTGGCGGGACTGCAAAATAGTACCATCACTTGGAAAAAGGTATGGAAATACCTTAGAAAGTTTATCATCCATTTATCATATGATCCAGCAATTACTATCCAGCAGAAATGAAATTGTATATCCACCCAAAGACGCTTATGTGAATATTCATTGCAACATTGTCATTATGGCCCTAAATTGGAAAAACACATAAACATCTTTCAACAGTGAATGGATAAACAAATTGTGGTTTATGTATACAATGGAATCACTACACAATAATACAAAATGAAATATTAGGGTGCCTGGGTGGCTCAGTCCATGAGGCATCCAACTTGATTTCAGCTCTGGTCATAATTTCAGGGTCATGAAACTGAGCCCTGTGTCATGCTCCCTGCTGAGCAAGAAGTCTTACTTGAGATTTTTTCCCTTTTCCTTTCCCTCATCCTCTGCCCTTCCCCTCACTTATGTGCCCTCCCTCTCTAAAATAAGTAAATGAAATCTTTTAAAAAAGGAATATTAGTACGTGGAATAACATGGGCAAATCTCAAAAACCTTATGCTACCTGAAGAAATTAAATACAAAAGACCATGTGTGGATCAACTTATGTGAAATTCTAGAAAAAACAAAACTATAATGATAGAAAGTAGATCAGCATTTCAAGATGCTGCAGGTAGGGACGAGATTTTAGTATAAGCTTTTCTGTGCAAAAGGACTCTTCTAGATCTTAATTAAGGTAGGGTTCATATAATTACATGCAATTGCCAAAATATATCTAATTTTATACTTCTAATTGACAAAATGTAAATAAAACCTTCATAATCAACAAAGAGGGACATCTGGGTGGCTCAATGGTTGAGCATCTGCGTTTGGCTCAGGGCGTGATTCCGGTGCCCTGGGATTGAGCCCTAGGTCAGGTTCCCCATAGGGAGCCTGCTTCTCCCTATGCCCATGTCTCTACTTCTCTCTGGGTGTCTCTCATGAATAAATAAATAAAATCTTTTTAAAAATATATGAAAAAGATTATTTAAAAAATAATCAAAAAAGAGCAAAATAATGTACAAACCTCCCAAGAAAATTGATAAAGTGTAACCTGTCAAAGAGTAAGCCAATAGGAACTTAAGTCATAAACATATTGACTATTTCTAGGAGAAAAAAATTGGATGTAGACAATTTCAGAATTGTCTCATTAATTCCATGATGTTGGATCCATATCTCTGCAATTCTTTTGACATCAGGATAGCTAGACATCAAACATCATACTCACATGTGGTTCAATAAAAATCAAGAAAAGGTATTATATTAGAGTCTGGTTGCTGCCATGACAAATTACCACAAATTTAGTAGTCTAAACAACACAAATGTATTATTTTAGAGTTCTACAGAGCAGAAATCTGATACAGGTTTCACTCACTGAAATCAAGATGTTGGGAAGCTGTCTTCCTTTCTGGAGGTTCCTAGAGAGAATCCTTTTCCTAGCTTTTCTTTGCTTCTGTGGAGGCTAATTTGTATCTCGTGACTCATGGCAATTTTCATCTTTAATGCCAGCAATGGCAGGTGAAATCCTTCTAAACAGCTACCTGTAGAACCCTTCCTTTATCATCATCTTTCTCTCTAACAATACGGGTAAAGTTTCTCTGATTTTGAAGACTTGTGATTAGATTGATCATTCTGAATAACCTAAAATAATCTCTCCACCTGAAAGGCATACCCTTAATCATATCTGCAGAATTCCTCATTTAAAGTAACATATTCCCAGGTTCCAGGGATTAGGGCAGGGCCATTTGGGGTGTGGAGAGGATCATTATTCTGCCCAGCACAGGGGGGTTGCAATTTGATGACAAAGCTCTTTTACATTGCCTCTCTCCTTTTATTAGAGAGGAGAAATATTTCCTAAAAGCCTCAGGCAGATTTTCTTTTATAAGTCATTTACCAGAATTATGGATCTAATAACCTATTGCAAAGACAGTGGAGAAAGTAATGATCTGGCTTTTCTATTGTCTGGTGGGAGATGAGCAAGATGACTGTTCCACCACCACCAGCAGCATCTGTCACATACTGCTTTTCCATGGTTCTTCGTCTTAGGGGAAGATGACAGAAATGTGTAAAATACATAAGTAGTGAAGCTCTCTTAGTTTTGTGGCATTAGAAAGATAAGATACATATGTAATAATTGAGAAATAAAATATCTACAAATTTATCTTGAATCAAAATTTTAAAAATGCACTTCAGCCAACTAAAAGATAGGTAACAAAGCTCAAGGACGAAACCTTACTACGTGTTGGCACTGTTCAAAGAAACTAATTTAGCTAACCCTTACCATAGTCTTATGAAATAGATGCTATGTCATTTCTAGACAAGAAAACAAAAATGCAAAAGTATTAAACAACTCCTTCAAAGTCACATAACTATTAAGATGATGAAGATTCAAACTCAGCAATACCTGCTCTAGAACTCAGATTCTTCATCACAAAATTATAATTTTACATAAAAGTGTGTGGTGACTATGAGATTACCAAATGAAAAGTTCTAGAAATTGGTTGGGTATATATCCAGTCTGTACCTCAGAAGTGAGGTCTGGGCTGGAGATATAAAACTTGGAGGGTATTATGCTGAGTGAAATAAGTCAATTGGAGAAGGACAAACATTATATGGTCTCATTCATTTGGGGAATATAAATAATAGAGAAAGGGAATAGAGGGGAAGGAAGAAGAAATGGGTAGGAAATATCAGAAAAGGAGACAGAACATGAAGACTCCTAACTCTGGGAAACGAACTAGGGGTGGTGGAAGGGGAGGAGGGCGGGGGGTGGGGGTGACTGGGTGACGGGCACTGAGGGGGGCACTTGACAGGATTAGCACTGGGTGTTATTCTGTATGTTGGCAAATTGAACACCAATAAAAAATAAATTTATTATTAAAAAAACTTGGAAATAGGGAACACTGCAGATCTGTATGTCAGGGAATCTGGCAGCGAGATCTGGAAGGAACATAAAGGCAGAAGCAGGGAGGCACAAGTATTGTACTGCTGGTCACAGAAAACTAAGGGAAGGTCAGAGCAAGCAGAAGGCCTGGAGTAACAAGAGTTACAGAAAAATCACACAGGATGGCTTGACAAGGCAGAAACCACCAGGAAATCTACAATAACCTAAGAAACAAGTCTTAAAAATTGGGGATGGAGGAAGTAGAGGAGTAAGAATCAATGTCAGTAATTGCACTGCCTTACATTCGTGCAGTACTTTATGTGTTTTACAATTTCTGATTCTATTCCATTTCTTCTCATTGAGAAGACTATGAAATGGGAAATGAAAGCAAATGCCTCCTTGTTGTTTATTCTAGGAGCTTGTATCTGCTTCTCACAAGGCAGCAGTCTGATGTTCACGGGGAGGGTTGATTGAAAATGCCTCTCTCTACTGCCAGAATGGTGGCTAAATATGAACAATTCCAGAAATATACTTTTCACCATAAGAGAAAATTGGCAACATTTAAAGACATACCATTTTATAGCTTTTTGCTAAAGAGAGAGAAAGAGAGAGAGAGAGAGAAGAGAAGCAAAAACTCCAAAAAAAAACCTCCAAACCCTGGAGCTTCTATAAGTTGTTATTGCTGTTTCTGTTTTAACTGAATTTTACTTTGCATAAGGGCCAGAAATATTCTTTTTGTTCATTTAACAATAGAGTATGGTCATCTCTCCATACCACATAATGTTGTTTCTTCTTTAATGAAATCAACACATCTAATCCTTCTAAAAGTCCTACAGGAAACCCACTTTCATATCCTGGCTAATGAATTGAGAAGAGTAAGAACCAATCCGTTCTCAGTGGGCTTGCATTTGGGACATTTCAAAAACTCTCTGGACTTCTCTGCCATGTTTTATTAACATTGCATCCCAGGATTACATTAGAATAGATTTTATTTTCTCTTTATGTCAATTACATTGACTGACAGTCTGCAGTGAGTTTCCTGGTAACACCTAGGGGATGCTTAGGTTTCCTACTTTACTATTCTTCAAAATATTGAGAACCTGTCACTAAAAAGTCACTTTTCTTTCTTTTCTGCTGATGAAGACAATTTTACTCCTAACCTCACGTATAATTTGCCAAATTCAATAAGGTGTTTTAGATTATACAACTGCCTGACATCATGGATTTTTAAAGAGTCTCCCTCCAACCCCTTGGCGATAATCTTGAATTCTCTATGGGAGGTAGTTAAGATTTATTCATTAGTTTAATCATGGCTGTTTGCTCTGCCTACATGAAACCAAACAACCTTCTTTTTTTTTAAGTGTATATAGTAAATGATTAATCATGGCATTACACTAAAAATGTTCTTTGGGCTTAGATGTACACTTCCTGGACATAAGATTAAGCATAGACAATTGATCTGTACAAATCTATAAATATTTACTCTGGGAGTGAGGGGAGTAGAGCAGTACACTAAGAAATTTACTTTGAAAATGATTTGGGATGTTAAACAGCAAATTTATCCCCTGGTAACCTTGAGTGTTCCAAGTAGGTATTATCCCTTTTCTCGCAGTCTCAGTATCTGCTCCTCTGCAACCATCCCAGTATCCCTCTGCAGAGTTTACATGTGTTATCCCTTTCTGTTTACTTAATTGGTCTCTAAGACTCTATTCTATTCTGAACTATAGACCTTTTGTTTCACTAATATGCCCATCTTTGTGGTAAGAAACCTCAAGGTTTAGCCTCAGAAGAGGAAAGGACTTTAGGAAAGGAAAAGGAAAGTTTATATAAAGTAAATGCATCGGGACATATATTTTAACTATTTTTGTTAAAAACATATTCAGATCTTCCTCAACTTTTTTGCTTGGGTTAAGTCTCAATAAACCCATTCTAAGTTGAAAATATGGTAAGTCAAAATAGATTTAATACAAATAACCCAGCAAACATCACAGTTACCCTAGGCTACCCTAAACGCACTCAGAACACCTACATTAGCCTACAGTTAGGCAAAGTCATCTGACACAGAGTCTATTTTATATTAAAATGTTGACTATATCAGATAAGTTATTGAATACTGTACTGAAAATGAATAACAATAAGGGTATAGAATGGTTGTAAGTCATCAACTGTTTTCCCTCGTGATTGCATGGATCACTGGGAGCTGCAGCTCGTTGCCCTGCCCAGCATCACACAGGAGTATTGTACTGCATGTCATAAGTCTAGGAAAAGATCAAAATTCAAAACTCTATAGAACGCATCTAGCTCCTGCACAGTTGTAAAGTGGAAAAGTCCTAAGTGGAACCATTGTAGTTGGAGACCATCTGTAATACCATACACACCACTAAGACAGGTTATTTCTCTATCAGTACTATTTCCTTCCCCCCATTTTAGTTTGTTTAATGATACAGAGCACAACTCTGAAGCTAGACCACCGAGTTAGACCTCACTAGCTGTGTGATTTTAGGCAAATTACTGTAACTAATCTGTGACTCACTTTTCTCATCAGAAAGATTAAGTGGACTAATCCCATAGGTTTTTTATGGGGGAGTAATCTATAATTAGATTATAATATACAAAGAATTTAGGACAGTGTCTACCATATAGTAAGCACTTAATCCTTATTGCATGCAGTTCACATAAAAATCATTTTTTTCAGTCTAAACTATTCCAGAATAATTTCTCTTTTTAATTTCAAATCTATATTATTTCAAGCTTAATTTGACATTTTTGGCAAAAGGAGATTTAGCTCTCTAATAATCTGATAGTTATATCATGATGTTAATATTATCATGATATAATTATTAAATTATAATCATTGGTTATTGTAAAAAATAAAATGCATGGGGTTTCACAATGATTGTGTTGTTTTCCATTTCTCACCTCTGTTTCTCAGCAGCATTCTACATCCTTCTCTGCCTTGCTTCATGCGAAAGGACATTCAATGCTTTAGAACATATCAACATATCAACTCGTGACTCCATCATGAGTTGGCTTCCTCTTGTGTTCAGCCAGTGGAAATCACCAGGAACAAGTCAGAAAGATGGAAGAGAGAGAGGTTCCTCCTTCTTCCTTTCTCCTCCTTCTTCCTTTCTCTAGTATGGTTTTTGGCAAGCACTGGTCCCACCAAGACTACAGTCTTGTGCTCTATTACTTTTGTTTCTATAATCAACCTGTCCTTGAAAGTTGTGCTTTCCCAAAGTTTACAGAAATTAACTCTTTGATTTGTTCTGCGAAAACAATTCTCCCTTGCCTGGAAGGTAATAAATCCAAATTGCTTTCAGAAATATTTGAGAAATAATCATTTCCCTCAGCAATACTAGCCCTCATTGTGACTTGTTTAAGAAATCTGGTGAGTATTAAAGTTGGTGTTCACTCATAACATTGCCTAAAAAGGAGAGGGGAAGAACAAATGTATTTAGGACCCCTAGACCAGTATGTGGCACAAAAGAGGCACATGAAGAGAACTTCCCATTTCTAACTACACACCAAGTAATTCTTATCAAATGAAAAAATAGGGGATGTGTGTAATTTGTTCTTCAAAGTGGAACCTCTTGAGACAGAAAGGAAGCCCTATCCCTAATTACAGCAGGACCATAAACATAAACTGGGACTATTTAGAAAACCGAGGCTCATACCCCAAGTAATGATAGAATTTTGTCTATAGTTTTTTGTCTAGTTTCCTGTTCTATTCAACCAATCATGGAGGTGTCCCAAAACTCTAGAGGTATTTAAAAGAAATTCTAGAGGTATTTTATAAAAGATCAGGGACAAAAAGAATGCTAACTACTAACACTATTCACCATTTTTGGTGGTTTTAAATATGTCCACAGATTCTTTGAAACTTATCTTGAAAGCAGATTCCCCAACTCAGTCAAGGTTTCAAATGACTTGTAATCCTGGCTGACATCTCAACAGCATCCCATGAAACGCTTGGGTCAGAACTACCCAAATAATCTGCTCCTGGATTCCTGACCCTCAAAAACCAAGGTAATAAATGCTTATTGTTTTAAGTTGCTAAGTTTAGGGGTAAATTTGTTACACAGCAATGTTGAACAATATACCCTTGCTTAGACAGTTCTATTCAATATCAAATCAGTTACATAATTCATAAAATGTGCTATGACTATGGGAACCCTCTCATTAGACAGAAACAAACCTGATGCATCTGTTTGGCATTTTCACCTGGTTTCCATCCCAGTTCTTGATTAAGTTTCTAGGCATGTATCCATGTATTACAGAACCCAACCACTTTGACCACACTAGGTTTATGAAAAAAATATAAACCTCTTACAAGCCAGTAAGAGAACCACTGATGATACTGAGAGATGTAAAGAGCTCTTTACCTGAAAAACAAAAACAAAAACAAAACAAAAACAACCAAAAAAAGTGTTTTAACCTCTTTATATAATTCAAGCCCAAATACTGTGCTTCTTTCAGTCTTAGGTCTTGACCCATGTAAGTACACTTTCACGTGCTCTTCTCAGGATTTGGGGAGATACTTGAGATTTCAACAAAGGACTTTGATGCTAGCTCCATTATAAAGTTTTGATTATACTAATTTTTGTATTATATACAATTTCTGTTTTTAATTTCTTCATTGTCACAAAGTGATGTAACAGAAAATAATATTTAAACAAGTTCCAGTGCTATTTTTTAGTAGAGCTGAGGTTCACAAAATGGAGTAAGTTAATACTCTTCAGTTAATGGAACTCTACTATCATTTTCTGTGTGTGTGAACACATTTACTTTTTAGATTCCTTAGGTATCTATGTATTTCAATTATGTCCTTCAAATTACTGTCCATTGCAGTGGCCATGGAAGTGTGTCACTGAGGTCTTTGTTCAGGAGAACATAGTGCAGGGAGCACAGTTGCCACCCCGTTATATCCATCATAACCCTCATCCCTGTATGCATTCCCTCAGGCTTCTTCCATCTACTAACAGAACACAGAGGGCTATTAAACCTGAACCATTCCCACCTGATGTGAGATTCCTTTAAATGCAGTACCTTTGGCTTGTTGACTGCCCATCTGCCTGTGGTCCAAGAGACTTCTTAAACCATTTTTTTAATCCCCCTCACCTTTCACAGGAATAGAATTATTTCACAGTATTACAACCCTCCCTGAAGACCCCTGCATACCCCTCTCATAATTTTCATAGAAATTTCACCAGTAAATCCTGTATATCTTTAATTCCTTCTTGGTTTGTGCTTCTTGAATGATCACAACTGAAACTCAACAGAAAGAGGGAGGGAGGGAGAGAGACAGAGAGAGAGAAAGGTCCCTGAAAAATATTGTGTTGCTTTATGAGCATTTAAGTTTTATTTTTATCAATGATATATTGTTATAAATTGCTTTTAGAATACTTTGATTTTTGTGCTGAATATTATGGGGTTTTTTTTTTGGGGGGGGGGATGAAGTCTTTTCATTTTTTTTCCTGACAAAGATGAGCTATTCTTTCATAGGGATATATCACACTTTGCTTTTCATTCCCCTTTTCATGAATTCTTAAGCTGTTTCCGGTCTTTGCTAACATAAAACATGTTGCTCTAAAGACTCCAGGTAGCTTTTTCCTGTGAACAGGTGAAAGAGCTTTTCTGGGCTACTTGGGATTCTGGTTGTATAGTTAATTGTACAAATAACTGATTGTAATCCCTGTAAACATTATAAACAGCTTTTCCAAATTGTTGCATCAGCATAGCAAAGGTCCCCTTTGCCCATGTCCTTATTATCATTTGCCATTATTTTTCCCTCAATTTTTGCTACTCTGATGAATGATATATCAAACTGCACCTCTCTGATTATTAGTAAAGCTGAGAATCTATTTGTAAGTATATTAGCCATTTGGAATATCTTTATGTGAGCTACTTATTCATCCTCTTTTATAATTTGTTTTCAGCTGGATTTCCTATCCTTTTATACTTTCATATTTAAGTTTCTCCTTTTAAGTTAGTCTTTTTCTTTTATTTTTGTTTTTGTTTTTTTAAGACTGTATTTGTTTATTCATGAGAGACACACAGAGAGAGGCAGAGACATTGGTAGAAGGAGAAGCAGGCTCCACTGGGGAGCCCAACGCGGGACTTGATTCCAGGACTCCGGTGACACCACCAGAGCCAATGGCAGACCCTCAACCACTGACCCATCCAGGCATCTCAAGTTAGTCTTTTTGAATATGTTAATATGTGCCTGCCATGTGTACCCATGGCATTTTGAGGTTGCTTGTCACTAAGGTATAAGACATACAATATATTGCACATATATAAAATGTATAATTTGACAAGACTGACATGTATACTCCCATGAAACCACACCATAATCAATATGATAAACACATGCAACTTCCCTAAAAGATTCCTTGTGACTGTAATTCTTTGCCTCCACCTATTTCTGCCAGTCTTTACTCGTTTTCTACAGGCAGCAAATGTCCTACCTTCTGTCATGATAGGTTAGTTTGCACATTCTTGCCTTTTATGTTAATGAATCATACAACATGTACTTTATTTGATTGGCTTCTCTCTCTCAACATTATGTCAAGATTCATCCATGATATAGTATCTACCAATGATTCGTGCCTTCTTACTTCCAAGCAACATTTCATTCCTTTGCATATACCAGAGCTGGTTTTTTTTCCATTCACTTGTTAATGGACATTTAGGTTGTTACTAATATTTTTTGTTCTGTCTTAAAGCTTTGCCAAGCATTTTTGTGTAAGTCTGTGTACGGAATACACTTTCATTTATCTTGGGTAAATACCAATGAGTGGAATGGCTGTGTCTTGTGATAAGTGGATGTCTAATTTTTAAAGAAACTGACAAACTACCATTTTGCATTCCCAACAGCAGTGTATACAACTTAGTAACTCTGCTTACACCCCAACACTTCGTATGATCAGTCTTTTAAATTTTTGCCTTTCTAATCAGTATGTATCTCATTTTGGTATTAATTTGCATTTCCCTAATGACTAATAATGTTGAGCATAATTCATGAGATTATTAGCCATCTGCATATCTTTTTTGATGAAGTGCCTTTTCAAATGTTTTATCCATCTTTATTAGGTTATTTGTTTTCTTATTATTGAGTTTTGAGAATGCTTTATGTATTCCAGAGACAAGTCCTTAATCAGATTCACAAATCTTTTTATCATTTCTTTTTTTATCACCACTAGTTCACATTCCAAGTTTATTTTATCCTCTTTTTAAATTCCTTTATATGTTTCTCACAGTTCCTTTCTGAGAGAAATATATTGTTTAATGTTGTTAATTTTGTTGAATATAGGGAGTATGTTTATTTCATTTCTTAGGATACTACTCATCTAGAGTACATCCTCTGGGTCTATTTTTATTTCTTTGTTTTGTTTTAAAGTATGTCTCTATATGAGTTTAATTTATTTTATGCATTTTTTAAAGAAGTTGGGAAATACCTATTCAGTTTTATCACTTGTCTAAAAACAAAGTGGAGGGGCATCCATGATTGCTGACTTAGCCAAAAGATTCATTTTTTAATGTAATCTCAGAGCATTTGATCAAAAGTTATGTCTTGACATGTCATATAGACATATACATCAATGAAAAAAAGTCGAGTTCAAGAGACCCATTTATATGATTAATTGATTTCAATAAAGATACCAGATAGTTCAATGGAAAATAATTTTTTTCACCATAAACTGTTGGAACAGTTAGTCCAAAATTTTTTAAAGAAAAAGAAGACAAATAAATAAAAAGACAGACCTATCTTGCTCTACTCACCATACATAAACATTATCTGTTATTAGATTATAGACCAAAATGTAAAGCTTATGATTAATAGCATCTAGAAGATAATATGTAGAGAAACTTTGGATCAGGCAAGGTTGTTGTTTTTCTTTTTAACTTGATAGAAAATAAATATGAAATGTAGGGATCCCTGGGTGGCGCAGCGGTTTGGCGCCTGCCTTTGGCCCAGGGCGCGATCCTGGAGACCCGGGATCGAATCCCACATCGGGCTCCCGGTGCATGGAGCCTGCTTCTCCCTCTGCCTGTGTCTCTGTCTCTCTCTCTTTCTCTCTGTGACTATCATAAATAAATAAAAATTTAAAAAAAATTAAAAAAATATGAAATGTAAAATTTAAAAAGCAGTGTTGAGCTGAAAAAGATCTTTAAAAGACATGTAAAATAAAAGGGTAAGGCACAAATGAGAGAAAATATTTTCAAAACACATTTCAAAATGGACTTTTTAAAAAATTTTTATTTATTTATTCATGAGAGACACAGAGAGAGACGGGCAGAAACACAGGCAGAGGAAGAAGCAGGCTCCATGCAGGGAGCCCGATGTGGGACTCGATCCCGGGACTCCAGGATCACGCCCTGGGCTGAAGGCAGGCGCCAAACTGCTGAGCCACCCAGGGATCCCTCAAAATGGACATTTTAATGACTATATAAAGGATTATATGTCTAAATACATTTATGATATACAAATTATTTTTATAATATAAATCAATGTATAAAGAAAATATAGAGAATTCTTAAAATTAATGATGAGAGGAAAAACAACTCAATAACAAATGGACAAAAAGTGTGAACAAATACTTCCCCCAAGAAAAAGATGGCAAATAAGCTCATGGAAAAAAATGTTTATCAGTAGTCATTAGGGAAATGCAAATTGAATTCACAATGAGATTTCATACACATTTACTAGAAAGGCTGGGATTAAAAATAAAATGAAACAGGCAATACAAAGTGTTGGCAAGGATGTGACACAATTGGAACTCTCATACGCTGTTGGAGGAATGCAAAATGTGTTCAACAATAAAAATGAACCAACTACTGACATATCCTACAACATGAAAGAAGTCCAAAAAACTAAGGAATGAAGCCAGAACCCGGAAAAAAATCTACAGACTAAATGTTTCCATTTATTTGGTATTTTGGTAAGTGCAAAGAATAGGAACAGATATCAGATCAAAAGTTGCCAGGGCCTGGGAGTGATGTAAAGGAGGTTGACTACAAGAGGAATGGGGTAAACTTGGGAGGTAGTGGAGGTACTTCTTAATTGTGTGGATGATTATATAACTGATTGAATTCCTCAAACCTCATTGAACTGTTCAAAAAAAAAAAAGAGAGAGAGAGAGAGAGATGAGTTTTACTGATGTAAATACATATCAGTAAGCCTGAATGAATAAAAATGTGTTTGACAGTTGCTCTAGGAGCACATTCTTCCTCACCTCTTGATGCATTTTACTTCATATTCTTAAATAATGTTTTATTTGTTTACCTGTTTATTGGTTAGTCTCCCCACTAGAATGCAAGCTTCTCAGAGACACTCCTTGTTCATTGTGATATACCTGCTGTGTAGAGTAGTACATGACACACAGGAGGTGCTCCTATGTTGTGTTTTGTTCAATAAATTAGCACTTTAGATTTGAATTTTCTCTATTCAAAATTTTTTATCAACAACTACAAAAATGGTAGGGATTTTTTTTTGTCTCTAACTAACTTTCAACTTCAGAATTAAGGAAAAGAAAAAGAAATCAATAAAATGAGTTACTTTTCCAGGATGGGATGGGGATTTCTTCATCAGCCCCACCCCTCCTATCACACTTCATCTGCAGTCAAATATATTCTAAATGCACACCTGTCCAGTAAGACATGACCTCTGGGCCCTCATGCAAACTCTGACTTTTAAAGATACCACCAGTTTTAGACATCTTAGAAGTGTGTTTTCAAGATTCTATTTTCTCATTTGAATAATGTGCCTATTATTACTTACTCTTCAGGTTCATGGAAAAGATTAAATAAAACAGGTATACAATGAGCCAGATACAATGATTGACCAGGAAGTATTATTCAGTACATATTTTTCTTCAAAATATAGTCAGTATATATTCTCTACTTTCAAAATTGACTCTTCTGGACTAATAATAATAATAATAATGCCATTTAAATATTAGAAGAGGAAATAAAGTATGTGTCCCATGTCGATTTTTAAACAAGTAGGAAAGGTTATTATTCCCTTTCTCATGACTTTGCTAAACACAAAGTCTGATGTTATTTCTTCTGGTGTAATCAGATATTGTGAACAATTTTCTGCAATTAATTGGTATTTTTCTTATACTATTCTTATGTTTTTATTCTTATGTTATTAATGATTCCTTTTTATAAATATATTCTACCTCCCGCTAACCTTCTCCAACCCCTTACTTCATGTTCTAAGCTCCTGAAGCACAAGAGCCCTGCATTATATTTCTGTGGATTTTGACCTTAATATTGTGCATATGGTAGGTTCTCTGTAAACATGTTGATTTGTTAACTGAGCTGTGGGAAAGAGTTCAGTTATACTTTCAGAAATGGATGGCCACAAAAGGATGATATTTAAAAAAACAAAAACAAAAACACTCTCACTACTTTCAAAGTTTACTTCAAAATTTGTCCTGATTAATTCATTTTTAAGATCACTTAGTAAGCATATCCAGAAAGTTTCTTCTGTAGTCAATATAATGTGTAAGTCCCCTTGACACTGTGAACAATTATTCATGCAGTGCAGACAGGTCGGCCTGTTGTTGGAAAGGGCAGCTAGCTCATTTTTCTTTCTTGCTTTGTCTAATGCTACTTTGGGCTCAAAGAATGAGGAATGGTCTTTTACAAAGAATGAAGCACTGTATATCCCCCCAAGCTCTAGTATCGAAAAGTCCAAAGATGAAAGGGAAAGAAATGGAAATAAATTTTATCTTTCCTTCTTTTTCACTGTTCTAAACTTGGTCTTTTTTTTGCTTTTGTTGTTTGTTTGTTTTTAAAGTTATCCTGGATATGATTGTAAAATGCTAAATTTCCGGAAATCAGAAACCCGAAAATTATGGTTGAATTTTATTCTCAGACTAATATTTTTTTCCAAAATTTTAGATCTATATATATGATCAGTAATTATCTCTGCATTGCTTCTAGGAGTCCTATTATGCTAGGAATAACCTGTTTTGGCCATTATCCTTTCCTTCAAATGTGAGGTAAGGGTTAAAAAAGAGGTACATAAAATGTACCTCAGTCAAGTGGCTGGCAAGTAGCATTATTCAATAAATACGCGTCCTTACTATTCAAACCTGTTCCTCTGCTCTGTCTCCTGGATGTCCTTCCTCAATTCATATATGATCAGTACTCAAGTCATGCAATGGTGCAGTCTACTTTTATATCTACCCATTTGAGAAGCTAAATATACACAAAGGATAAAGACGACCATATTTAATGACAAAACTCTGACTGATATCTCTGCATTAACCACTCCAGATTGCCAAACCACAACTTCTATAGACTACCAGCCCAGGGAGCCAAACTGAAACCTTGTAGTAATCAGCCAAGAAAGTTAAGGACTTGCCAACTTCAATAATGTTTGCCCCAGTTTCCAACTCAGTACTATGGAGAGAAAGCCAAATGTGCTCTTCAATCCAATCACATAGAATGCCCCTTCTTGCTAGCCTGACTCCAACTCCCCATGCCAACAATTTCTAATTAGAGCATACCTGAAGTCTTCCATGTTTTTTCTTTTTTTTCACTATAAAGATTTCTCATTTCTTTTATATCTTTGTTTGTCTGCCAAATGCTACTGATAATGGCTGAATCTCTTGCTGTAACAAGCTGTGAATAGATTTTCTTTGTTTATATTTGAGTGGTCTTCGTTTATTTCCACATATTCTTTATTTGAAGTTCGTCATAATTTTTTTATCATTTTTTTATTTTAGTTTAGTTTTTAATTATTTAAATTTCAGTTAGTTACCACACATTTAAGACTAGTTTCAGGTGTACAAAATAGTCTACATTATACTATGCTCACTACAGTGGTGGCTAGCACTTGCCCCAAATGTAGCTATCACAGTATCATTGACTATATTTTTTATGCTGTGCCTTTATTACCATAACTTATTAATTCCAATAATGAAAGCCTGTACCTCCTACTCCCATTCACCCATTTTGTCCATCCTCCCACCTCTTCCCTCTGGCAGCCATTAGTTTGTCCTTTGTATTTATGAGTCTTTCTGCTTTTTGTTTGTTCATTTTTTTAGGTTCAACATATGAATGAAATCATATGGTATTTGTCTTTCTAAGTCTGACTTATTTGACTTGGTATAATTCCCTCTAGATCTATCCATGTTGTCAAAAATGACGTGATCTCACCCTTTGTTTTGGCTGTGACATATTTCATTATGTGTGTGTCTATCTGTGTATCAATTTTCTGTATTCATTCATCTATTGATGGACACTTGGTTTGCTATTGTAAATAATAGTACAGTAAACACAAGCATATAACTTTTTGAATTTGGATTTTGAATATTATGATAACTTATTACTTTTTTATCTCCTATTTTTATTTGTTTTTCTCAATTCTTACATCATTCTGCCCTTGAAACAAACAGCTACATTTTCAGCAATTTGATATTTCAGCCCTTAATGCAACTGTGTCAGTCTCTACTTAAATGTTTACCAATATTCCTAAGTTCCTAAAAAGCAAATACAGAATGTTTCATCTGAACATAAGACTCCATCATTTAGTGTCAGCTTAGTTTCTTTTTTCACTATTTCCATTTCCAACAACACCGAACTATTTAAAATTTCATGTTTATGACAAGATGAGCCAGTGTCTCCACTCCTTTTCATTTGCTATATGTTTTGTTTCAAATGATTTCTCTTGACTTTCCACTAAACGTACTAATTCATTCTTTCATTCCCAGATCAATTATCATCTTTGATAACTTTAACTATTTTCTCCAAGCAAATTTAAACTTCATATATGGTCTAGTTACCATCATTACAGAAAATGCCACATAATGTTGTAGTGGCTATTTAGATACTTGCTTCTTTTCTAGATTTCAAGCTTGTTAAAAGAGATTTCCTTTTCTCTTGACTTTTGTATTCCCAGCCAAGGACACTTCATAGTGCTCTGAAAATGTTATTTGAAAATGTTATTTAGCTAATTCAGGTATTCAATATTCAGTGTTCGATAGAACCAATTGCTCTTTCCTTTTGACTATTCCCAAATGAGTTTAGATATATTTTTATATGGAGAACTCTATTATAAGTTGCTCCTTTTTAAGCACATGAAAATGGAAAGGAACAAAACCACATCATCTAAGTTTGCTACACATTTTGAACACAACCAGATTTTCTAATATCCAGATAGATAGCATGAAAGACTAAGAAAGATGAGTCATATTTCTATATCTTTTAACATATAAATTCCTTTAGATCCAAAATAATATGAGGAATGGTGTTGGTTTGTTTTTCTGCAGTGAACCTAACCATAATCCTTTGGTAAGATTTTTTATCATATTGTAGATTTATTCCAAAACTGTTTTCACAGGGGAATGCCTTGCAATTCATTATGCTGAATTTAAAAGCAGTTAGCATGTTATGACAAAGTACTCCAAAACTGTTTGAGCACAAGTGTCATTAAAATTTGCAAATGGAATACTGAGTCTTTAGAGATATGGATGAACCATCTCTTCAGATTTCAAGAAGATTCTGTTCCCTTAATAAAAAGGCAAAATATGCAAATAATTTTTTTAAAAAAACCTATGTGCATATGTTTGTTCTTTCAAAACACATATTGGCTTTTCACTCAAACAAAATAATGTAGAAAAGAACTTAAGGGAGACATGTTGATTTATAAATACCTATAAAATATCTAGGACAATCTATCTGGCAGGCAGAGGGATATTGCAGTTTGAGACTTGAAATAAATGTTCTCCTTTAAAACAGAGATTAGTTCATTCTGGCAGAGAGGTATATTTGAAACTTTTGATGTGGTCACCTGAAGATAGTGTACAGATATCATGGGGCCCAGAAGAGGTTGGTCAGTTGTTTTAGACAGGGGGGTCAGTGAAGTTTTTTTTGAGGAAATGATGTTTGAATTGATATCTGCATGACAAGGAGCCTCCTTTGTATACATTTAAGGGAAAAATATCAGGCAGAAGGAATAGTTAATGCAAAAGTCTATTAAAGGATGAACCGAGCAATTTCAAGGACTAGAAAAAGAATGATATGCTGAAAGAGAGGAATAGGTTTTCCACTGCAGGTCAGAGAGGCAACAGATTCAGGTAGCACAGGACTTCATAAGCCATGCTGCATATTTATATTTAATTTTTTAATTTCAATAGATCACTTTAGAGGGATTTTAATCGGAGAAGTAGAAATATTTGATTGACTTTTATTTTATTATTATTACTATTTTAATGATCAAACTGGCTGCAACTAGGTTGCAAGTGAACAGTAATAGAAGTTAAGTGCCTCCCTGAGACTCGTTATTCAGAGGATGCATTGTCCAGAGCAGGGCTGATAGCAGTGGAAAATGTAGTAAACAATGATATTTGCAATATGTGTGACATACTTAACTGAATGTTGGAGAAACAAAAATTAAACAGATAGCCATATACTTGAAACATGTTTAGGCTATTGGAAATTTTTTTAAAGATTTTATTTATTTATGAGAGAGAGAGAGAGAGAGAGAGATACAAGCAGAGGGAGAAGCAGGCTCCATGCAGAGAGCCTGATGTGGGACTCAATCCTGGGGAGTCCAGGATCACGCCCTGGGCCAAAGGCAGGTGCTAAACTGCTGAGCCACCCAGGGATCTCAGGCTATTGGAAATTAATAGTGTGATGACTACTGTAATTAAAGGAATATAATGATATATTATATATGTATATGTAATATATATATATATATTTAAAGTTGTGTTTGGGGGCTAGACTGTTAAAGTTTCAAGTCTACATCCTGCCATTTATTAAAAATTAGACCTCATATTAAATAACTTTTGTTTTTCTGAGACTTTTTTAAGTTTATTAAAATGTATGCAAGATTAAATATTTTTAAGGTGTCAATTCTTCCTAACTTGATGTACAGATAAGAAAATACCAATCAAAATCATAAAAAGCTATATTGCCGATAATAAAAAACTTATTCTAAAGTCTATATGAAAAGGTCAAAGACCTTGGATAGACAACACAGCAAGAAGGAGGAGGAAGGGGAAGGGATGGAGGAACATGAAGAGGAAGACAAGGAATAAGAATAGGAAGAGGAGGAGGATGGTGAAAGAAGGAAATTAGGGAAGAAGAGAGAGGGCTCACATTGCCCAATTTCAGGGTTTATTCTAGAACTACAGTAATGAAGACACCATGGTTTGGAAGAAGAATTGACACATAGATCAATGGAACAGAATCCAGAACCTGGAAATAGGCACACAAATATAATCGAGTTTGACAAAGGATCAAAGACAATTCAATGGAGAATTGAAAGTCATTTTAACAAATGGTGTTGGGATAATTGGAAGTCCATATGAAAAATATATGCATAGATATATAAACCAACCTAAACATACACTGACACTTTTCACAAAAAGTAACTAAAAATGGGTGATAAACCTAAAAATAGAATACTAAAATGTCCAAAAGATAGCATGTAAAATATTACATGACTTTGGAATTGGTGATGAGTTTTTATATAGAAAACCAAAATCATGAACCATGAAAAAAAAGGTGAGTCAGAATTTATTAAAATGTAAAACTCTTCTTCTGCAAAAGACACTGTAAAGAGAATGAAGAAACAAGCTACATATTAGGAGAAAATATGTAAAAAATGCATATTTAAAAAATGACTTCTGTCCAAATTATGCACAAAACTATTAATACTGCACAAAAAAAACAATTTAAAACCGACTAGCAAAAATATGAACCAATATCTTACCACAAAGATATACCAATATTAAATAAGCATATACAAAAGGATTGGCATCATTTGTTATTAGGGAATTTCAAATTAAACAACAGTGAGATAACACTACACACTTATTGGAAAGGCTAAGACCTAAAACATCACAAGATTCAATTGCAGATAAAAATACAGAACAACAAGGACTTTTCATTCATTACGAGTGAGAATGCAAAATGCTACTCCTACATTAGAAAACACTTTATCAGTTTCTCATAAAACTAACCATAGTCTTGCCATACACACTAGCAATCACACACTCCTAAGTATTTACTCAGCTGATTTGAAAACCTCTATCCACACAAAAATCTACACATGAATGTTCATAACAGCTTTATTCATAATTGAAAAAAAAAGTAACTTGAGATGTCCTTCAGTAGATGTGTGGGTAAACAAACTGAAACATCCATACAGTAGAGTATTATTTAGCAATAAAAAGAAATGATCAGGCCGTGAAAAGACATAGATGAATCTTAGATGCATACTACTAAACGAAAGAAGTCAGTCTAAAAGCTGCGTGCCATATGAATCCAACTATATGACATTCTGAAAGAGGTAACACTACAATGATAGTATATTAGTCTCTTGTGGCTACCATAATACATTACTAAAAACTTTGCTGCTTAAAATGACAGAAATTTATTCTCTCAATTTTGGAGGCCGGAAGTCTGAAATCAAGGTTTTGGCAGTGCTGCACTTCTTCCAAAGGCACTATGGAACAATCCATTCTTTGCCTCTTTCAACATTTGAAAGCATCTGGCTTCCAGTATCAGGCTCCAGATATCCCTTGATTGGTAAACATATCACCCGAGTTTTTGCCTCAGTTATCACATTACTGCTACTTCTCTGTGTGTCTTCCTGCTGCTTGTTTTGTATAAGACACTTGTCATTGGATTTGGTGCCCACTTGTATAATTCAGGATAATCTCCTAATCTTTAAGTCTTTCAATTAATTACATCTGCTGAACCCCATTTTGAAAATATAGCAGTATTCAACCCACTGCAGATGGTAGTGTTGCCAGTGGTTCAGGGAGAGTGGAAGAGTGGGTGGCTAAAGCATGGGTGAATTTTAGAGCTGTAATACTATTTTATGATACTAAAGTGGTAGGTACAAAACACTATATGTCAAAAATCCATGAGTCTTTATACCACAAAGAGTGAAATTTAATATATGCAAATTAAAAAGAATCATTTTGGAGGTCAGAGAATTCCCGGATGGAATGGAAAATGTAACAAATCAATTGAACTGTATTAAAAATTCAGGAAACAATTCATTAAAGGATATGGGGAAAATAATGTTGACCTAAGTAACTTCAGAAATGAGTAGAGTCTGTTAAACTAAAGGCATGTGGAACTGTACATAGCAGTGCACTCTAGTTGATAAAGTTGTTTTACATGGAGATATGGGTTAACAATGTAGATACCACTATGTGTATACTGGAGTTAAACAATTGAGTAAATGGATTGTGGACTGTGAGAGGCAGGCTTCTCACTATTGGTGTGGGACATTATAGAAGAGCAAGGGGAAGATGTTCGACCGAACCATGTGACAATAGATTAGAATTGGAGATATCAGTTTGAATTTATGTTAACTTAATATAGGTACAGATGGTTACATAGAGAAATATTTATAGTTATGACTATATGTTCTTGTTAGTATATACACATATATTTTCTTGCCGTGTTAGCTGAAATGGCATGGAAACCATGACACTCTGGCAGGAATGAGCCAAACCTAGTACTTACATTTTTAATTTCTAAATCTTTTCCTTAACAATATGAATTGGGTTTCATTGGAGAAATGGCTGATTCTAGGATTAGGGCAAGAAATATACCTAGTGAGCCTGAAGCAAATGTTATATTTTTGGTTAAGTTTGCCATTTGTTTTCTTTTTGCAAGAGAAAACATGTATGTATATATAAAGTACAGTATATGTACTTTAACATAATATATATATATATATATATATATATATATATATATAAAGGAAAGTCCTGATATATGGAATAACAATAAAGGAACTTTCTATTATTATTGTTATTATAATTTATTATATACTTGTTATTGTTATTTAAATCTGTGTTGCTGTTGCCCAGCTGTAGCAAAGGCTCACTAGGGAGCTGTTACTTTTATACTTAAGTGTAATAAATGTGGTTGTGGGGATCCTTGGGTGGCACAGCGGTTTGGCGCCTGCCTTTGGCCCAGGGCGCGATCCTGGAGACCCGGGATCGAATCCCACATCGGGCTCTCGGTGCATGGAGCCTGCTTCTCCCTCTTCCTGTGTCTCTGCCTCTCTCTCTCTCTCTCTCTCTCTCTCTCTCTCATAAATAAATAAAAATTTTAAAAAAATTAAAAAATAAATAAATAAATAAATAAATAAATAGATGTGGTTGTGGACAGCGATGAGTGTAGCCAATTCATTGCTCTCATAAAGCTGTGATGGGACTTTACAAAATAAGTTTAACAAGTTGGAAGCTCCAAGTGTCATCTGTGTAGTAGGTTTCTTCCTACTGTGCTAACACTGAAAGATTCCAAGAAATAATTTCTCTCTGAAAATAGATGATGAGAGAATGATAGAGGGCATTTTATAAGCTTGGCAGATTTCTATTATTTTAAGAAACAGTTTTGGAAGTTCGACAAAGTGCCTTTTACACACAAAAAAAGCAGTTGCCTTTAACAAGGCAAAATATTTATTAGCACAGAGACCCTCTAGACTGGAAGTATGAGACATTAGTATAGTATCTTATATGTTAGATGCATGATAAGTAACTTATATGAGAGTACCTAAAACACACTTAAATTTTTGTTCCCTGGACCAAAGAAATTCATGAATATTAGTAGTTTCTATGAAACATCAAGAATCTGAAGTGTATAGGATGGTTTGTTTTTATTTTAGGTATAGCAGGTAGATGATCATAATTATCATAATCATAATAAATTATGTTTGCATTTCCCCAAAATTTAGAAATAGTATCTCAGATGAATCTATTTTTTAAGCTTAAAAATAATTAACTTGCCCTGTCTCAATTATCCACCTTAGAAAGACCAGCAAGTATATAGCAGTTAATATAAATAAACGTATAATCGAAAGGACTTGAACCCAAACAAAATAAATGGCAATGATATAGCAAATCAGGTCATTGTACCAGGTATAATTTTTATGTAACATACACACATGTTTTAGATGTGACACAGACCGGGAGGCAGAGACAGAGATGGAGACGGAACAGCTAATTAGTGGTGGACATAAAGGGGAAAAAATGACTTTCAAGTTGAAGACTCGTTTTATTCTATAGCTAATATAACCTGCCTTCTCCCACAATTATCAAATCACACTGATTTTTTTTTCTTTTTTAAAAAGATTTTACTTATTTATTTATTCATGAGAGACACAGAGAAAGGCAGAGACACAGGCAGAGGGAGAAGCAGGCTCCGTGAAGGGAGCCCGATGTGGGACTCAATCCCAGGACCAGGAACATGCCCTGAGCCAAAGGCAGACACTCAACCGCTGAGCCATCCAGGCATCCCTCAGACTGCTCCTAATAGGCACACACATACAGTCATATGCACAAACACAGACATATATACCCATGAAGAAATTTTCATAACCTCTCCCCTCCCTAGAGCAAAGGAATACTTTCACACACTCTTACTTTGCTATGGACTAACATGTCATTTTCAAGTGTCCCATGGCTTATCTAATTGTGCATTTAAACATACAGTAAGTAGATTTACAAATACAACTACTATACTGGAAATTTGGGAGAATTGCTAAACATATTTGTTGGATGTGAAAATCCTTTGAAAGGATTTTCCTTAAAGACTAGGAGTAATGATTTTAAACCTGGGTGTATGTCTTATATTTTGGTGATCATGACCACTCTGAAAAATTGATGAAGCCATGAGTCCTATCTCTGGATACATGATTACATACACATGAACCCTCACATACATGCTATATATATAAACATTCAGCATGTTTATGGATCACCTGAAGCTGAGGGCCCAAAGACTCAAAATAAGAATCCTTTTCTAAAATGTTTCAACTGCCTAAACTTCTACATCAGTGGAATATGGATGATATGCAAGGAGATTCATCCTGGATTCTAATATTCCCCACCTTGACCTTAGCTTCAAATACTCCTATTCAAAGGGCAATATTCAAATGAAGGATCACAGCTTGATCAATAATTTTTCAGCCTCCAGCTTCACTAACATTTTTGTGAAGATTTTGTGTTTCCCTTGACTGCTATCATTTCTTGGGCACTAAAAAAGTCACACAGGGCAGTTAACTTCAACATCTTCAGAAGTACAAGGAGCGGGTTTCTTACAAGCTATCTGTCTTTTTGAAAATACAGTGTATTCAGCAAAGAGTTATTTCTTGTGGGTGACTCAACTGCTGTCCTTTCATTTCACCAGTACTTTTTTTCCTCTCTGAAGTTACATGTGGTAGCCTGGAGACTGTCATGTTGACTCGTGTCATGTGTAACATGGAACACAGTAGAAACCACTTAAAGATTTACAAAGCATTTTTTAGAGCATTTTATCCTCTGATTAGATTTGCATGCATTCACATTTTGATTGTCCCAAATGTAATTAGCTTTTTCTGTTTACCAATTATCTGGGAAGATTTGCCAAATGCATCTTGACAGTGTTCCGACAGGAACTTGCAGCAGTTACAAATTATTCGCAATAAGTTCATTTACACCATAGTGTAATTCTATGCTACATGAAGAATTAACACTATTTATTCATGAGATAGTAGAAACACTCTAAGGGATTTCTGTCAGAGAGAATTGGGTCATTATTTGTTGGAATGAACAAGTCATTAGGAAATACAACACATAAATCTCAACCAAGAAAAAAAAATTCTTCCTTTCTAATTTCGTCTCTGTAACTTTCAACCTAAGTTTTTTTGTTTGTTTGTTTGTTTGTTTGTTTGTTTAATCAATGCAAAGCTAAGAATGAGCAAATTAGTTCTTAAAAATTCACAGTAGTGGTGAAGAAAATTATGCTGATGTTTCAGAAAATGTATATACAGAGCTTTAAAGGTGGTATAAGGATATGTAATATTTAATTAAATCTTGAAACCACATGGTAAACTCATCATCATCCTCTTTGCTTTCTATTTGATATAGAATATGCTAACAATTACTTTAAAATTAAACAAAAGTCCCTTGCTAAGTTTAATGGTTACCATTTTTTACTAGAAAATACTTTTTAGATTTAAAATGTATTGTATTGTTATAATAATTGAATAATAGACTCTAATTTTAAGTCAACAAACTATATGATTAAACAGAATAAGTGACAGCAATATTTGGTAACCATAAAAGGAGATATGATGAAATAGTGAAATGTGAATTGCCAGTAAACTTATTAAAATGTTCAAATTCATCAAGGACCAATAAAATGTTGGGATATCTGGTGGTTGAGCATCTGCCTTCAGCTCAGAGCATGATCCCGGGATCCCGGGATCGAGTCCCAGATCGGGCTCCCTGCAGAGAGCCTGCTTCTTCCTCTGCCTGTGTCTATGCTTCTCTCTCTCTGTCTCTCATGAATAAATAAATAAAATCTTAAAAAAAAATTTTAAAAAATAAAGTCTTTAAAAAAAGAACCAATAAAATGTAAATTACTTCAACAAAGAAATGCCCTTTTCATCTATGAAATTGGGAAAGGCCAAAAGAATGATTAAATGATAGATCATTATTACCTACCTACCTATAGATCTATCTATCTTACTCTTGATCTGTCTTAACATGGGATTTGAGAAAACTCAAAAGAAGTAAAATTTATAGAACAGTAATACACATATGCACTTTCACCCACAACACACACACACACACACACACACACACACACACAATATACACACACACCAGGAAACATATATCAGCCATATAGATAAACTAGTTTTTAAGTAAAACTATTCTGTAGTTTTCTGTATAAATATACTTTGTTGTTCGTACCCCTTGCTCACTCTCAAAAGCACTTCAGTATGAGCAACTCATATGATTATCCAAAAAAGAGTCTTTAATTGATTTTATTTATTTTTTTAAATTGATTTTAATGTGAAAATGACTCACTGGGAGGCTAAGAAGATAAGCAGAGGCATCAAGTGTCTCCAGGGACTAGGTTTGAATGTTTTGTGCCAACAAATAGGTTATTAAGTAAAGTTTCCATGGTTTATTTGGAACCCCTAAAAACAATAACCCAAGAGCATAGTCAAATTTGGAAAAAAGTATAGCCTTTGGGGAGATAGTCTTTGAGACACTACACCACTATATTCCCAGTGTTGGCCTCAATAAATTTCTTTCCATTTCACCACCAAAAAAAATACAGCCCTCACAAGCAGTGGAGTATATATTCAAAACATCCATTTGATTATCAGTATTGTTAGTGCCTCTAGCCATCTGCAAGAAGCTACTATAAATCTTCAAAGAGAGAATCCCAAGGCTAGCATAATTTTTAATTTTTTCACATATAATGTATGACATGCAATTTAAAAGGCTTATGAGACGTTATTAGTAATGAAAATCAAAAAGCAACTAGTCACAAAGAAGCCATAAAAATTAATAGAGACCTCAAAATAAATCACATTAATAAATTCAAATTTTTTGAAAAAGAAAAACAATGCCATCAAAGAATGGGAAGCTATATAGTAAATGGAAATTCCAGAAATGAAAAATATATTAATTAATATTAAGAAATTAATGGAAGAGTTTGGCAATAAATTAGATACAATTAAATAGAAAATTAGAAGAGCAGGGTTGCCTGGGTGGCTCAGTTAAGCATCCAGCTCTTGGTTTTGGCTCAGATCATGATCTCATGGGTCATGGGATCCAGCCCTGCCTTGAGCTCCGAGCTCAGTGGAAAATCTGTTTGAGATGCTTTCCCTCTCTCTCCCCCTTTACCCCTCACACATGTTCTCTCTCTCTCTCTTTCTCTCTCTCTCTCTCTCTCTTCTCTCTCTCTCTCTCTCTCTCTCTCAAATAAATAAAATTTAAAAAATAAAATAAAATTAGGGGCACCTGAGTGGCTCAGTCAGCTAAGCATCTGCCTTCGGCTCAGGTTATGATCCCAGAGTCCCTGCATTGAGCCTCATAATGGGATCCCCACTCAGCAATGAGTCTGCTTCTCCCTCTGTCCCTCACCCTGCTTATACTCTCTCTCTTTCTCACATAAATAAATAAAATGTTTTTTAAAAAGAAAATTAAAAGACCAAAAGACATATGATAAGAAAATAGGCAGAATTAAGTTGGTGGGATAAAAGATGGAAAACGAAAAAAGAAAATGACACAGAAGGGATACAGTAAAACATAAATCATATGTTCACTGGAGTTACAGAGGGAGAGGAGAAATATATGGAATAGTTTATATTCCTTATAAATATATCTAAAAATGTTAACAATAAAAGTTTAAAACATACATAAAATTGATTTCCCAGGAGTAAGAATGAGACCAGAGGGTATGAAGCCAGAATTAATGGAATAAAATCTTCCAGGTTTTGGGGGTGGGGTCAAGTTCACATTCTAGACAAAGTAAAAAAAAAAAAAAATTAGATGGTTGAAATAAAAGGTTTGGAGACCAGTAAAACTTAGATACTTTGACATAACAAGACATGCAATAAAAGAAATACTAATGAACTTTCATAAAACAGAAAGAATTTAAATAAAAAGGGAGAAGGCAATTATTGTATATGGAAATTAGATAGGATAAAACAAAGGCCAAAAAAAAAAAGACCTATAAACACAGATAAATATAAAATATTATTGACTAAAAAAACAATATATCCATACCAGAGGAAATGAAGATAGATGCATTAAATCAACATAACAGAAAACAATACATATGACTGATAAATGTTGCTAACATTTTCTTTTTTTTTAATTTTTTTTAAATTTTTATTTATGATAGTCACACAGAGAGAGAGAGAGTGAGAGACAGGCAGAGACACAGGCAGAGGGAGAAGCAGGCTCCATGCACCGGGAGCCTGACGTGGGACTCGATCCCGGGTCTCCAGGATCGCGCCCTGGGCCAAAGGCAGGCGCCAAACCGCTGTGCCACCCAGGGATCCCTGCTAACATTTTCTAAAGCCCTTTTATTGTCTTGGAAATTAGAAGTCCTAATTTGTATAGACTTTGATGTATCAATGATAATAATGTAATCTTCAGAGTAGACACTAAAAAAGTAAAATAATGTATAGGGAACCTGGGTGGCTCAGTGGTTGAGCACCTTCCCAAGGTCCTGGGATCAAGTCCTGCATCAGGCTCCCTGTGGGGAGCCTGCTTTTTCCTATGCCTCTGCCTCTCTCTCTCTCTCTGTGCCTCATGAATAAATGAGTAAAATCTTTTTAAAAAACAATGTACAACTACCAAACTAATAGAAGTATGTAATCGGACAAATTCAAAAGCAAATAGGAAGATAGTAGATTTAAATCCAACTGTGCAAATACATTAAATATAAATGAATAAAATTTTTTAATTAAAAGACAAAAATTTTAGAATAATTTTTTAAAAATGTAAAAATGTATGCTGCTTAAAAGAATCACATCTACATTAAATGAATACAAAATATTAAAGCATAAGAAAAGTAAATACATTGTAAGCAAAATTAAAAGAAATCTAGCAATCTAGTCCTGTAATATTAAGAAAATTAAACTTTAAAGAAAAATATTGCTAGAGAAAAAAGGTTATTTCATAATTTTTAATGAATATATATATTAGTTTAAAATCTAAGATGTAAAAAAAATAAATAAGATAAAATAAAATCTAAGATGTAAATACTTTTTTAAGTGATAGTAAATTGATACATTTTCAATTAGAATGTTTAAAAATTTTCCATTATTATTGTTTTCCATTTGCAAACAAAAATTGTTTTAAAATTTTTCTGCTTTGAAATTGATTTTATTATTTTTTAATTTAAATTCAATTAGCCACCATATAGTACATACTTAGTTTCAGATGTAGTGTTCAAGAATTTATCAGTTCCATATAACACCCAGTGCTCATCACATCATGTGCCCTCCTTAATTCCTCACACCAAATTACCCCATCCCCCTATTCACCTCCTTTCCAGCAACCCTCAGTTTGTTTCCTCTAGTTAAGAGTCCCTCATGTTTTTTTCCCCTCTCTGATACTTCCCATTCAGTTTTCCCTCCTTTCCCCCATCATCCTCTGCACTACTTCTTATATTCCTATATGCATGAAGCCATATGATAATTGTCTTTCTCTGTTGACTTATTTCATTCAGCATAATATCCTACAGTTCCATCCACATCAATGTAAATGGTAACTATTCATCCTTTCTGATGGCTGAGTAATATTCCATTATATATATATATCACATCTTCTTTATTTTTTCATATGTTGGTGGATATCTTGGCTCTTTCCACAGTTTGGCTATTGTGGATACTGCTTCTATGAACATTGGGGTGCAAGTTTCCTTTTGGATCACTATATTTGTATCTTTGGGGTAAGTACCTAGTAGTGCCATTGCTGGGTCATAGGGTAGCTCTATTTTTAACTTGTTAAGGAATCTTCATACTATTTTCCAGAGTGGCTGCACCAACTTGCATTCCAAACAGTGTAAGAAGTTTCCCCTTTCTCCACATCCTTGCCAACATTTGTTGTTTCCTGTTTTGTTAATTTTAGGCATTCTGACTGGTATGAGGTAGTATCTTGTGATTTTGATTTGTATTTCCCTGATGCTAAGTGATGTGGAGCATTTTTTCATGTGTCTGTTAGCCATTTGTGTCTCTTCTTTGGAGAAATGTCTGTTCATGTTTTCTGCCCATTTCCTGACTGGCTTTTTTTTTTTTTTTTTTTTTGGCTGTTGAATTGGATAAGTTCTTTATAGATCTTAGATACCAGCCCTTTCTCTGATGTGTCATTTGCATAATTTTTCTAAAGTTTTGCTATATTAGGAAAATACAAAATTATAAAGTTTTAAGCACCTAGAAGTATCTCAAAAAAATGAAACAAATATTGTCAGAAATAAAGGAGAAATACATGAATCTATAACTTTTCTAGGAAATATTTATAAATATATTCAGTATTTAGCACATCAAGGAGGCAATATTACATTACTAATATAAAATATAAAATCTTTTCTTATCCCACTTAATAATGATTCTCTGATATTAAAACATAAATATACATAGATATTAAGTGCTTGTGAAACATTTCCATGTAGGAGGATCTGCTTTCTATATATTTGAGAGCATGATTTTGACCATGTGGAAGTAGGGTAGTAATAACAATAGAAAACTAGAAAATCCCCATGTGTTTGAAAATTAATAAATATTCATCTATATAGCTTAAGCCAAAGAAAAACAGATACTAAAATTATAAATTAATTAAAGTAAATATTAATTAAAATATGAAGAACATGTGATAAAGCTAACATGGGGATTTGAGAGAAATATGCTATTAAATAAGACAACATAAAGGAGAAAGACCCAAAATGTATGAGATAAGCAACCATTATAGGAAAATATTAACAAAAGAAGAAAACTAAGAGGGGATCCTTGGGTGGCTCAACGGTTTAGCACCTGCCTTCGGCCCAGGGCATGATCCTGGAGACCCAGGATGGAGTCCCACGTTGGGCTCCCTATATGGAGCCTGCTTCTCCCTCTGCCTATGTCCCTGCCTCTCTGTGTCTCTCATGAATAAATCAATAAAATCTTAAAAAAAAAAAGAAAATATAAGGAAAATAATATGGATAACACCAGAGATTAATAAACAGAAAACAAAACAAAAAAATAAACAGCATAAATGAGGCAAATTTTCTTTTCAAAATGCTAATAAAGGGATCTCTAGGTGGCTTAGTGGTTTAGCGCCAGCTTTCAGCCCAGGGCATGCTCCTGGAGCCCCAGGATCAAGTCCCGCATCGGGCTCCCTGGGTGGAGCCTGCTTCTCCCTCTGCCTGTGTCTCTGCCTCTCTCTCTCTCTCTCTCTCTCTCTCTCTCTTTCTGTCTTTCATGAATAAATAAATAAAATCTTTTTTTAAATGCTAATAAAGTTCATAAATGCCAAGCAAATCTGATGAACTGAAAATAGAGACTAAGACTGAGAACAAAAGCAAGCTAGAGGGAAGAAAGTAGAAGTGACAGGGAGCCAAAGAGAAAAGGAGAGAGACAGAAAGATACAGACTGAATAAGAGAGAACAAAAGAGAAAGAGGAAGGCACAAATGACCAATGTTGGGATTAAATAAAAGAGAGACCGAAAACAGAGAGTGAAAGGTTTTTAGTCAATGAAGTTAAAAATTAAAATAAATTGAATATCTGAAAATATTTAGACAAATATAGTTTATCAATTATATGTGGAATAATGTATGCTACCAAACTGGAAACAGTATCTGCAAATACAGCTTATCAAGAGTGGACATTAGAAGAATTTGAAAATCTTAATACTCTAATTACAAGTAAAGGAAGTGAAACTAATTAAAGTTCTATCAATAAAACTCCATAGGGTTCCATCATAGAATTCTAACAATTGAAGAACCATTCCCTGGAAAATTACAGGCACATTTTAATCAGTAATATAAGGGCAAATAGAAAGATACTTTCATAAACATAAGTAGAAAATAAAAGCAAAGGAAGTATATCAGGGAACTATGTTTTCCAGGAACCAAGTAACCACTATACACAGGAATGGTCATCCACTGAGGATATTGTCATTTGGACTCTGCCACTGCACATTCCCTACTATATTGCAGGACCTCATAGCCCTGGATGCTTGCTACTGTGTCAAGAGGCTCCTCAATCTATAGCATCTTTGTTATATTTTAAATTCCTGAGGGGAAGAATCTAGTTGATCACACTCTTGATATTTGCAGAAGCTATAGTTTGCAGATTTTTAAAAATAAATTAACATGGGACTCTAGTCTTAACTTTTATTTATCTTGGAATGCCACATAAATAAAAAGTATATTTAGATGCTGGCACAAAAAGGAACAAATATCCCTTTAGCTGTCCAACATTTATATGAATCCATTTTATACTTTGGATCTTGCTCCAACACAGAAACACACACACACAAAATGTTTCCACTCCATATAATACAACTATCCCTTTTATGACTAAAAACGCAGTCACTCTTCTCAAGGAAAAAAACTAAATTCTTATAAGTTACTGCAAACAATCTAGATCCAGAATTTCTAGATCATGTATATTCCTTTTTAAGTTCTATCATTCTTACATTCTGAAAATCAAAGAGCAGTTTTGTAGTTAATTATAAAATTAACCACGAAAATATATAAAATATTGAAAGAGACACAGTGGCAAGGATAATTCATTAAAATATATAAATATTCACATTACACACTCTATCAACTTTATTATTAAGAACATGTTTCAAATTGAGCATCCGTGAGCATAGAAATTTTGAGCACATTGTATCATTTGAATATAAGTGCAAAGTGGAAGAAATACAGCTTGGACAAGCTGAAGGACCCTAACTGGCACAAGGCTGTCTAGAAAGGTGGCAACTTAGGGTGTGATTCAGGAAATGCATTGGGAACAGTCCTCTGGAATGTGATATATATTCTTCAAAAATCAATCAGGAGGTCTCTTACTTAGTGTTTGAGAACACAAGTTTACAGTATCTTTATCCACTCCCTTAGAAGAAAGAACCTGGCATGTTGCAGATCTTTGGCCATTCAGAAAATTCTCTCTTACTTATTATTTCCTGTAATCCTGTTCTTAAAATATGTATCATTATGGGGCATGTGGTTTGCTCAGTTGGTTAACATCCAACTCTTGATTTCGGCTCAGGTCGTGAACCCAGGGTTATGAGATCGATCCCTGGTTAGGGCTCTGTAATAAGCCAGGAGTGGGCTTGAGATTCTCTCTCCCTCTGCCCTTCCCCTCCCATTCTGTATCTAATAAATAAATTAATTAATTACAAAAATACACACACACACATAAATATATAGTATCATTATGTTGTGATTTATTTTGTTGACCAGTTAAATGTTGAAATTCCTTGATATCTGAATTGCATTAAAGAATTTAGTTTGTCACATGGCAATGCAGTTTGTGAACTGCACAAAGGCACTGAGCTAGGGGAATGAAGGCTAACTGAAATCCAGTCTGCTCTCAGCTCACTCAGCTCTGTGCTCTGGAATGGGCTGCATCTGCCCCTAGGAAGCAATCAAAAATATGTCTTTTTATCAGATTTGTCCATCTCCCCTCAGAGTGCAGATTTTCTAACTGTACTTCCCAATGTGCAGTTTTTTCTAATATGCCCACATAATGAAACCTTTTTTTTTTCTCTCTATTTGAGGAAAAAAAAAAGAAACAGAGTGGTGGTAGCCCTGGATATAACTTGGATAATCCTGAGGCAAATAATACAATTTTACTACTGGGATTGCCGGGTAAAAGCAATCTTCTTGTGCTTTTTTATCTTATTGCAATGGAGAAAAAGTATTTGTCAGGTCAATAGCTGCTTGCCAGCTAAATTGATTTGTTCCTATAATCAAACTATATCTGGAAGAACAGCAGCATTGGAATGATGATATGATTAGATTTAAGATATTCCACTGTGTTTCTCCAACAGACATTTATCTTTTGCATCAGCCAAGATGAAACTTAAATGGGAATGTGGTAAGTATCACCATTCTTGCCTTTTTAAAATTTTGACGTTGACTCTAATATCTGAAGTTCCCCCAGAATTTGGTTTTGCTTTTGATTTTTAATTGTTTTTCTACCCATAATAGTCCTTACTTGGTGTGTCAGTGAGCTATAATGGTACTTCTGCAGGGCCCTAGGGATACATGTTCAGATTATACATTCTGTTTTACCAATCCTGTCATGAGGGAGATTAGGTCAGATCTCCTTTTATCATCTTGACCTTGGTTTCCCAATAATTGGTATTACCCAAAGGATGGTGTCCAACAGTATTTCCTTCATGTAGGCAAAGTTACCCAGTTGAGTTGCTATAGGCCTCTTTAAGGAAGATAAAGAGGAACTCAGAGTATACAATCCTCATGCTATTGCAATATTCCTTCTCAAGATTTTTTTCCTCAAGGAAATTTTGGCTAAAGGCAAAAGAAGATATTTAGATATAAGAAAACTTTAGAGAATATGTTTTGACATTGAATATCCCACGAAAAAAAAAAAAAAGGAATTCTCCAGGCAGATAGGATATGTTACAATTTGGAAGTCTGTGTCTTTAAAAAGCATGTTGAACATAGGAAATGTTATACCATTGGATAAATATAAACACTCATTCTTTTTTCTTTACAATTTATATGTATATTTATAATTTATAAGGTACATGCATGTAAAATCTATAATGACAGCATAAAGCAAACCTCTGGTGATGGGCCTAATTCAGCCTGCAGCTTCTAAATATATAGCCCTCAACCTAAAAATTGCTTTTTTTCTTTACATTTTAAAAAGTTGTAAAAACAAAATAAAATAAAACAAAGCAGAATATGCAATGGAAACTGTATCTGCAGTCTAAAATATTTGCAATTACATTAAAAGATTTCTGACCTTTTTATAGTGGAGTGATATTCCATTATATATGAATATATTTATGTATATATGTATACACACATATATACACCATATATTCTTTATCCTTTCATCAATTAATAGACACTTGGGCCTTTTCCATAATTTAACTATTGTAGATAATACTTCTGTAAACATTGGTGTTCCATGTATCCCTTTGAGTTCGTATTTTTGTATTCTTTGGCTGAGTACTTAGTAGTGCAATAGCTGGATCGTAAAGTAGCTCCATTTTTAACTTTTTGAGGAAAGTTAAAGTTTTCTAGAGTGGCTACCTCAGTCTGCATTCCCACCAACAATGCAAGAGGGCTCCCCTTTCTTTGCATCCTTACCAATAACTGTTGTTTCTTGTTGTTGATTTTAGCCATTCTGACATGTGTGAGGTGATATCTCATTTGCAATGACCTGGATAGAGCTAGAGAATGTTATGCAAAGATCAGAGAAAGACAGATACCATATGATTTCACTTATATGTGGAATTTAAGGAACAAAACAAACAAGCAAAAGGGGAAAAAGAGAGAGGGGGTAAACACAGAAGCAGACTCCTAAACATAGAGAACCAACTGATGGTTTTCAGAAGGAAGGTGGGTGGGGAGATGGGTTATATCGATGATGGGGATTAAGGAGTGCACTTGTTAGGAGCTCTGGATGTTTAATGGAAGTTTTGAATCACTATATTGTACACCCAAAACTAATATTATACAGTATTTTACATAACTGGAATTTAAATAAAAACCTAAATAGGGCTCCTGGGTAGCTTAGTCAGTTAAATGTCAGACTCTTGATTTTGGCTCAGGTATGATCTCAGGCCTGCACTGGGCTCCACACTGGGCATGGAATCTGCTTAAGATTTTCTTTCTCTCCTTCTGTTTCTCCCTTCTCTCTCCGTAAAATAAATTAATTAATTAAATAAAATTTTAAAAAAATGGGAGTGGAAGGCCTAGGCTTCCAGTTGTAGGATAAAAAAGCCACAAATACATGGTGCAGTGTAGAAAATATAGTTAATGGTATTGTAGTAACATTGTATGGTGAGGAATGGTAGCTACACTTGCAGTGAGCAAAGCATAACATATAAAGATGTTGAATCACTATGCTGTAGCCCTGAAACTAATATAACATTGTGTGTCAACTCTTCTCAAATGAAAAATAAATAAAATCAAAATCTCCTTGAAAAATGCAAAACAAAAATTCTGACTTTGGCATACAGTTTGTTCTTAGCAGCTATAGTTTATTAAACCTATATATTGTGAAGATTTCAACATTTTAAATCAAGTGTTATATTAATCCTAGTTGGACTGCAAAGTAAAGCATGCTTATTGCAAACTCTAGAGCAGTTACTTAAAAACACATGAGATTAAAAAATAAATGAGCTAAAGTATCAGTAGGTAATTTAATATAGGTTACATACATAATTTAAAATAGAATTCCAAATAAAATATTTAAATAATCCAAAAGAAAGCAGAAAGGGAGAAATTAAAAGAGACTGACAGAGACAAAATAGTATAAATGTAGACCTAACTCTAACCATGTAAATAATTACTTTAAATATTAATGGACTATCTTCCTGATCTTGAATTAGGCAATAGTTGCTAGATATAACACTTGAAAAATAGATAAATAGGACTTCACTAAAATTAAAAATTGTCTCACTGCAAATTATGCCATCAAGAAAGTGAAATATAAGCCAAAGAATGGGAGAAAATATTTACAAATCATGAATATCTTAAGTTGCTATTTAGAATATAAAGAACTCTCATTACTCAATAATAAAAAGACAAGTTATTCAGTTTTAAAAATAGGCAAATTATTTGAGTAGATACCTCTCCAGAGAAGATAAATAAGTTGGCCATAAGCTTATAAAATGATGCTCAATATCATTAATTATCAGGGAAAGGCAAATCAAAACTACACGATACCAGTTCACACTCAATAGGATGGATATAAGAAAAGATGGAAAATAACAAGTATTTTAATGATACAGAGAAATAAAAACCCTCACATATTGCTTATAGGGATATTAAACAAAAATCAATTGCATTTTATATAGTGGTAGCAAGCAAGTAGTTAAAAATAAAATTTAGGGGTGTGTGGGTTTTTCAGTCTGTTGGGCATCTGACTTTTGGTTCAGCTCAGGACTTTTGGTCTTGATCTCAGGGTTGTGAGTTCAAGCCCCATGTCAGGCTCTACACTGGGCATGGAGCCTACTTAAAAAATAAAACAAAACAAATTAAAATAAATAAAATTTAAAAATCAGTTTTATTTATAATAGCATCAAAATACTTAAAATATCTAGGATTAAATCTAAGAAAAGATGAGGAAAACCCCTAAAATAAAACATAGCTGAGATAAATTGAACAAGATATATGTAAGTAGAAACACATACTATTTTCATTAACTGGAAAATTCTATATTATTCAGATATCCATTCTACTCATTTTGCTTTACAGATTCAATGTCATCCTAAAGAACCCAAAACTTTCTTTAAACTTGATGGAATGATTAAAATATATATTGAACTGCAAAGGAATTTGAATATACAATGCAATTTTGAAAAGAAGTAAAACAGTCAGAGGCCCTATATCCCTTCATTTCAGAATTAACAATGAAGCTACATAATCAAGACTGTAAGATTAAGCCATAAATATTATGGAAAGGAGGAGAAGGAGAAGGAGAGGAATCAATGTAGCACAATAAACAATCTAGTAATAGACACATAATTATATAGTCATTTCATTTTCAACAAAAACACCAAGGTAACCCAATAGATTAATTTTTTTTCAGGAAATGATGCAAGAATAATTGAATACCCATCACAGAGAAAATGGAAAAATTAAAACTATGAAGAAATATAGAAGAATATATTTGTGACTTGCAGTGAACCAAGTGTTTCCTATATAAGTCCCAGAAATCAGTAGTTATAAAAGCAAAAGTATATGCATTAGAATGTATATATATGTAAAAATGTATGAGTATATATTATACAAAGCACAGAAGACTGGTACACAGAATAATACACTCACATAAATAATAAAAAAATGCTTATTAAAAAGGAGCAAAGGATTTAATAGACTCTTTGCAAAAGAAGATATTATATAAGTCATTAAAGAAATGGAAATTAAATTTACAACCTAACAAATGGATTGAAATAATAAAAAAGATTGACAATAAAAATGTATTTGAAGATGTGGAACAACTGTAATTCCATTTATGGTTTGTGGAAATGTAAAATAATACAATTACTTTAAAAACATTATGGCAGTGTCTTAGTTTCTTCTAAAACTGAACATACACTTAGCATATGTCACAGAAATTTCACTTATAGGTACCCACTCATAAAAAATGAAAACAAATATTTACACAAAAGTTTGTTATATACTAATATTCATGAGAATCTCATTCAGAAGTATCACAAAAAGAAAACAGCTTCCATCAATAATATAATGGATAAACAAACTGGGATATGTTCATGTAATGCAATCTTACTCAGCAACAAAAAGAAACTAACCTGTTTCACACAAAAACAAGAATCAATATCAAAAGCATCTGTTGTGTAAAAAGATGCAAAAGAACAAACTATATGATTTTACTTATGTGGAGTTCTTCACTAGGCACAGTTGATTAATGGTTGGGAAGGATTAAAAGAGAATTTGTAAGATGGGGTTTGACTGGGAAAATGCATGAGGAAACTTTCTGGAGTCAATGTAATATCTTTTATGTTGATACACATCTGGGTTTCACAGATGTAAGCATTTGTCAAAACTCAGCAAAGGGACACTTAATACTTATGTATTTCATTGTAGGCAAAGTTTGCATTGAAAGAAGAAAACCTGTAAAGAAATATTGGAATTTACCTAATGGATTACATATTATAATTTCTAGGTAGAAGTATTCTGATGCCTGCAAATTACTTTAAAACATCAAAAACTACAATGTAATTTTGAATAAAGTATTGGATGCATGGATGTATACATATATGACAAAGCAAATGAAGTAATGTTAATGGTAATTACAAGTGGGAAATAGGTTGGCATTTACTATAAAATATTTTCAGTGTTGCTATATGTTTGAAAAATCTCATGATAAGATTTTAAAGAAATTTTTTTAACATTTTAATTGTTTATTCACAAGAGACACACAGAGAGAGGGGGAGATATGGGCAGCGGGAGAAGCAGGCTCCCTGCGGGGAGCCCAACCCCAGACTCCAGGATCATGCCATGGGCTGAAGGCAGCTGCTCAACCGCTGAGCCACCCAGAAATCCTGAGTAATGTTTTTAAAAGATGGGTAGGTATTATGTAGATGAGCATGATCAGATGAATTCTAGATAAAGATCCTCGCAGATGGCAAATATAAAAGATTAGTCAATGAACTATGGATCTTATGATTAAATATTCTAGAACTTGGGTCCTAAGTATGAAAATTGTTTAACTTTCAACCCTCAGTGTGTGTGTGTGTGTGTGTGTGTGTGTGTACATATATACATGGAGATATTACACTTAATGTCTTTGAGTTATTGTAAGCACTAAAAACCATAATGAACATGAAAAATGTTTGGCACATATTATATCCATCAATAATTGTTAGTAAAACAACAGGATGAAAGATCAAGAATAAACTGTAAGAAATCCAAGTACTTTCTTTTAGCTGGATTACATGGAATCAAGGGGCAGATGTGGAAGTAATTCCAGGGGAATAGGTTAGGGAATGCAGTAGGAAGAATTCTAACATAGCCTTCACAATTTCCCTACTCTGATGCATATACCCTATATAGTTCACTTCCTCTGGGTATTGCAGATGATGAATATAATAGGATATCACACCCTGATTAGGCTTCTTTATATAGCAAAGGTGAAGTGATTTCATAGATAACAATAAGGTCTCAAAGGGGAGATTATATTGAGGAGGCCTGACTTAATCAAGTGATAGATATCCTTTAGAAGAGGAAATGGGCTCCCCCTGAAGAGAGAATCTCTTGAAGAAGTGTTGAAGAAGTAAGCTGCCAATCTGTAAAAGGTTCACATGCCTAAGACATAAAGATAGACTTTAGGAGCTGACAATGACCCCCACCTGAGAGCCAGCAAGAAGTAAGGACCTGGCTCATAGTCACAAGGAAATGAACTCTGCCAATAATCTGAGGGAGACTGGAAGATATTATTTTCCAAGTCAAGCCTCTTATGGGACCCTAGACTCATTCAACACCTTTACTACAGCCTTGTGAGACCCTGAGCAGAAGACCCAGTTAAACTGTCCCTGGGCTCTGGACCCATAAAACTGATGTGATAAAATATGCTGCTTTTTCAGCAACTGAATTAGTGATCCTTTGTTATGCAGCAATAAAAAACAAATAAGTAAGGTCATGCTTTTGGATGCCAATCTAAATATTCTGAACATTTAATGTTCAATAAGAAAAAGGAAGATCCTGACACTTTGTAGCAGAGGAATAGCATGATCTGAGGCTTCCATTAGTAGGGAAGTTAAGAGGACCGAATAAAGATTTGTATAGAAACCCTAATATCTCAGTTTCTTAAGACAAAAAAAGGTTTATTTTTCATGGATGTAATAGTCTGATGTGAGTAGCTTTTTAAGCAACTCATGCTCACTGTCACCCAAGAATCCTGGGTGATTTCATCCTCCAGTTCTATCATTTTGCTGTCCTTTGTCTCCCTCATGGAAAAGAAGAGACAGCATGGAAAATTCATACCCTTGTTCTTTCCTATGTCAGGCAAGAAAGAATATGCGTCACTTCTGCTCAAACCCACTGGTTATTAATGAGTCGTGTGTCCTCAGTTTACCTGCAAGAGTGACTGGGAAACATATAGTCCATGGAATATGTGGTGAGCCCAAACTGTTTCTGCCCAGAGAGGAGAAATGCAAAGAGGGAAAAGACATTGTCACATTAGGAGTCTACAAATTATAACCAGCAGGGGAAATCTAGCCTGCTGCCTGTATTTATGAATAAAGTTTTACTGAAATACTACATGCTCTTTTCTTTTCTCTTTTTTCTTTAATGTGTTGTCCATGGCTGCATCTGTGTTTTGGCATAGAGTTTAATATTGCTGAGACTATTTGTCTGGCAAAGACTAACATCTTTGACTCTTTTCAAAGTAGTTTGCCAGCCACATGATTAGAAAGTTAATCATGATTTTTGAACTGTGAGTGAGTATTAAAGAACCAGTGAAGGAAGGAATGATAGGTAGATGAGAAAGCATATTACTAAAATAGATATAACTAACTCCTTCTAGAAGTTTTCTGATGAAAATAGAAAAACATGTTCTTGAACTTTGCTACTCATTTACCTATTTATTGGTTGTTTCTTATATTTTATTTTGTCAAATATTTATTTTGTAAAATGTGAGGATATTGTGAACCATGATTAAACTCTGAAGGTGCAGGTACATGGTGAGATAATTAAGGAAGTAAGTCTCTGGAGCAGTCAGGATAGGATGAGATTATAAATGTCAGTGGAAGGACCAGCCCTGGTTAAGTATGACAGCATTGAAATCCCCCTAAGACAAATTTGAAAACAGAAGAAAGAGATAAGTATATGACATTTTTACAAATACTCTTTTTTTCTGACTTCAAATTTAATTTTGGACATAATACAGCCTATAGAAATTAGAAAAAGAGAAATTGAATTTCTCCCAGAACCATCTCATCTCCCCATGAACAATTGTTGATAAACAACATTTATTTTGTATATTTCTGGGCATACATTAACACACAGAATTTGTTTATTTTTAATATAAATGAGATCATAAATATAAATTGTTATTTGCTTTCTTTACTATAATTTGCAATGATGTATAACATGACACGGAAGACCTCTTCTATAGATACTCCAGGTTCTAAGTTACCAAAGCATACGGATGTACATTCGTTTCTAATTTTAGTTATGAAGATACTGCAATTAGTATGCCGATCTATAAGCACTTCTTATTAATATTTCTATAAAAAATATCAGAGGTGGAATCCATACTACTTTTTTTTAAAAAAGATTTTATTTATTTGAGAGAGAGAGAGAGAGAGAGGCAGAGACACAGGCAGAGGGAGAGGCAGGCTCCATGCAGGGAGCCCAACGTGGGACTCCATCCTGGGTCTCCAGGATCAGGCCCTGGGCTGAAAGCAGCGCTAAACCACTGAGCCACCCGGGCTGCCCTCCATACTAATTTTAATCCAAAAAAGAAATGTTGAAGGATTGTACATTGAATTGTGCTGATACTATCCAGTAAGAAGCAAGCAAATTCAAGAGCTGCCTATAAGAGAAAACGGCTCTGTTCAGGACTTGAAGAGAATGGAGAAACTCCGAAACAACTAATGCTATATGACACTAATCTTGCAATATTTTTTCATATTATAGTACAATTTTATCCTTTTACCCCTAAAGCCTTATATAGCTTCTGATGTTCCACAACTAACCATAAAATGCATTTTTCATTGCCATAAGAATGCAATGGCTGACAGCAGAGCTAATCTTGCCATAGTCCTACAGCCTTTTCTTTGTTCTTTTGTCTGGATGCCATGTTAAGCTACTTTTAAAAGCTCTTGAAAAGAAGGATAGCACACCACAAATCTGAAAGTGTCTGATTTCTTCACATTGACTTGAATGAGGGAAGTATGAACTATTCAAAATTCTGTAGTTGGGTGACCTCCAGAGGGGCAGGGCAAGATGGCAGAGGAGCAAGGTCCTCAAGTCACCTGGCGCCACCAGCTTACCTAGATTACTTTCAAATCATCCTGAAAAACCTATGAATTCAACCTGAGAATCAAAGAGAGAACAGCTGGAATGCTATAGAGAGAAGAGTTTGCACTTCTAACAAGGTAGGAAGGTCGGAAAAAATAAAATAAAAAAGAATCAAGTGGGGGGGGGGCCCTGTGAAGACCCAGGCTAAAGCTGGTTGAGAGTCTCCTGGGACAGGAAAGCCCCTCCCTGGAGAAGCAGGGCCTTAAAAATCCGCACCAGAATCTTCCCCGATGAAAAGGCGCTCAGCAGGGAAACTGGGCAGAACCACAGGAGGGCAGTGGAGCCTCGAGGTTCCCAGAGTTACTGATAAAGGAAGCGTGCCCGGGGAGAGTGCACCACAAACTGGGCTGAGCTTGGTAAAGGGCTGGGCGCACTCCAGGCAGGACCTCTAGGAAAAGCGGGTAGGTCAGGTGGGGACCCTGGGGGAGGGGGCTGCGCCCTGCTGCTTTCTGGAGCCGCGGTCCTGGGAGTGCAATTCCAGCAGCACAGGTTCCAAAGCCCAGGGCTATGAGTGGACAAAACCCAGGATCCTGTAGTCCCCCTGGGACAGGCGGAGGCGGGGAAGGAACAGGACAGGGAGGACGCTCCTGCCATGGGGGGCCCCCAAGCTGTGCAGGTGGGCACACACACCACCCCACCCCTGCCACCCCAGGAGCACCTAGGCCAATGCAGACTGGGAGCTGCGGTAGTTACTGTGGGACCTGACTCCAGGACTGGAGACCTGGCTGCTGCCAGTGTGGTTGTTCTTCTTGGTGTCACCCTGTGCCTGGAAAAGAGCAGAGCCACTAGGGAACAGGGGCCTCACAGAATAAACAGCTCCCACTGAGCCCTACACACACCTGAGGGTCAGCACAGCAGGACCCTCCCCCAGAGGACAAGCTGGAAGAACAGGGGAAGAGCAAGTTCTTGGTGGAGCAGTGATGGAAAGCTCCAGGGGAAGTCAAGGGATTTATAGTATAGAATCAGAGGATACCCTTCCTTGTTTTTGTTTTTTTATTTTTGTTTTTGTTTTTTCTTTTCTTTTTCTTTTTCCTCCTTTTTCCAATACTACTGGTTTTTAGCCACTCCGCACTGAGCAAAATGACTAGAAAGAGAACTCACCACAAAAGAAAGAATCAGAAACAATACTCACTGCAACAGAATTACAGAATTTGGATTACAATTCGATGTCAGAAAGCCAATTCAAAAGCACAATTATACAGCTACTGGTGGCTCTGGAAAAAAGCATAAAGGATTCAAGAGACTTCATGACTACAGAATTTATATCTAATCAGGCTGAAGTTAAAAATCAATTAAATGAGATGCAATCCAAACTGGAAGTCCTAATGACAGGGGTTAATGAGGTAGAAGAACGAGCAAGTGACATAGAAGACAAGTTGATGGCAAGGAAGGAAGCTGAGGAAAAAAGAGAAAAACAATTAAAAGACCATGAGGAAAGGTTAAGGGAAATAAATGACAGCCTCAGAAGGAAAAATCTACATTTAATTGGGGTTCCAGAGGGCGCCAAGAGGGACAGAGGGACAGAAAGCATATATGAACAAATCATAGCTAAGAACTTCTCTAACTTGGGGAGGGAAACAGGCATTCAGATCCAGGAGATTGAGAGATCCCCCCAAAAAATCGATAATAACTGTTCAATAACTTGACATCTAATAGTGAAACTTGCAAATTCCAAAGATAAAAAGAAAATGCTTAAAGCAACAAGAGACAAGAGATCCCTAATTTATATGGGGAGAAATATTAGATTAACAGCAGACCTCTTCACAGTGACCTGGCAGGCCAGAAAGGGCTGGCAGGATATATTCAGGGTCCTAAATGAGAAGAACATGCAGCCAAGAATACTCTATCCAGCAAGGCTCTCATTCAAAATAAAAGGAGAGATAAGAGAGCTTCCAAGATAGGCAGAAACTGAAAGAACATGTGGCCACCAAACCAGCTCTTCAAGAAATATTAAGGGGGACTCTGTAAAAAAGAAAGAGGAAGTCCAAAGAAACAATCCACAAAAACAGGGACTGAGAAAAAAAAAAAAAAAAACAGGGACTGAATAGGTATTATGATGACACTAAATTCATATCTTTCAATAGTAACTCTGAACGTGAATGGGCTTAATGATCCCATCAAAAGGCGCAGGGTTTCAGACTAGATAAAAAAGCAAGACCCATCAATTTGCTGTCTACAAAAGACTCATTTTAGACATAAGGACACCTACAGCCTGAAAATAAAAGGTTGGAAAATCATATACCATTCAAATGGTCCTCAAAAGAAAGCAGGGGCAGCAATCATCATAGCCTGAAAATAAAAGGTTGGAAAACCATATACCATTCAAATGGTCCTCAAAAGAAAGCAGGGGTAACAATTGTCATAGCAGATAAATTAAAGTTTATCCCAAAGACTGTAGTAAGAGATGAAGAGGGGCACTATATCATACTTAAAGGGTCTATCCAACAAGAGGACCTAACAATCATGAATATTTATGCCCCTAATGTGGAAGCTGCCAAGTATATCAATCAATTAATAACCAAAGTTAATACATACTTAGATAATACAGAAATAATGTGAGACTTCAACACGACACTTTCTGTAAATGACAGCTATTCTAAGCACAACATCACCAAACAAACAAGAGCTTTAAATGATACACCGGACCAGATGGATTTCACAGATATTTAAAGAACTTAACATCCAGATGCAACTGAATACACATTCTTCTCAAGTGCACATGGAACTTTCTCCAGAATAGACCCATACTGGGTCACAGATCAGGTCTCAACTAACACCAAAAGATTGGGATTGTCCCCTGCATATTTTCATACATAATGATTTGAAACTAGAATTCAATCACAAGAAGAAATTTGGAAGGAATTCAAACATGTGGAGGTTAAAGACCATCCTGCTAAAAGATGAAAGGGTCAACTAGGAAATTAGAGAAGAATTAAAAAATTCATGGAAACTACTGAGAATGAAGATACAAGCAAAATCTTTGGATACAGAAAAGCAGTCCTGAGAAGGAAATATATCGCAATACAAGCATCCCTCAAAAAGTTGGAAAAAACTCAAATACACAGGCTAACCTTGCACCTAAAGGAACTGGAGATAGAACAGCAAATAAAACCTACACCAAGCAGAAGAGAGTTAATAAATATCTGAGCAGAACTCAATGAAATAGAGACCAGAAGAACTGTGGAACAGATCAACAAAACCAGGAGTTGGTTCTTTGAAAGAATTAATAAGATAGATAAGCCATTAGCCAGCCTTATTAAAAACAAAAGAGAAAAGACCAATTAATAAAATTATGAATGAAAAAGAAGAGATCACAACCACACCAATGAAATGCAAACGACTTTAAAACTTATTATGAGCAGCTATATGCCAATAAATTAGGCCATCTAGAAGAAATGGACGCATTTCTGGAAAACCACAAACTACCAAACCTGGAACAGGAAGAAATAGAAAACCTGAACAGGCTGATAACCAGGGAGGAAATAAAGTAGTCATCAAAAACCTCCCAAGACACAAAAGTCCCAGGCCAGATGGCTTCCCAGAAATTCTATCAAACGTTTATACAAGAAACAATACCTATTCTACTAAAGCTGTTCTGAAAGATAGAAAGGGGATGGAATACTTCCAAACTTATTCTATGAGGTCAGCATCACCTTAATTCCAAAATCAAAGACCCCACCAAAAAGGAGAATTATAGACCAGTATCCCTGATGAACATGGATGCAAACATTCTCAATAAGAGACTAGCCAATAGGATCCAACAGTACATTAAGAAGATTATTCACCATGAACAAGGGGGATTTATCCCTGAGATGCAAGGCTTGTTCAACACTTGTTAAGGAATCAACGTGATAGATCATACCACAAGAGAAAAAACAAGAACCATATGATCCTCTCAATAGATGCAGAGAAAGCATTTGACAACATATAGCATCCATTCCTGATCAAAACTCTTCAGAGTATAGAGATAGAGGGAACATTCCTCAGCATCTTCAAAGCCATCTATGAAAAGCCCACAGCAAATATCATTCTAAATGGGGAAACACTGGAAGCCTTTCCCCTAAGATCAGGAATATGACAGGGATGTCCACCCTCACCACTGCTATTCAACATAGTACTAGAGCCCTAGCCTCAGCAGTCAGGCAACAAAAAGAAATAAAAGGCATTCAGATTGACAAAGAAGAAGTCAAACTCTTCCTCTTCGCCAATGACATGATACTGTACAAGGAAAACCCAAAAGACTCCACCCCAAGATTGCTAGAACTCATACAGCAATTTGGCAGTGTGGCAGGATACAAAATCAATGCCCCCAAGTCAGTGGCATTTCTATACACTAATAATGAGACTGAAGAAAGAGAAATTAAGGAATCAGTCCCGTTTACAATTGCACCCAAAAGCATAAGATACCTAGGAATAAACCTAACCAAAGAGGTAAAGGATCTATACCCTATAGACTACAGAACACTTCTGAAAGAAATTGAGGAAGACACAAAGAGATGTAAAAATATTCCATGCTCATGGATTGGAAGAATTAATATTCCGTGAAAATGTCAATGCTACCCAGGGTAATTTACACATTTAATGCAATTCGTATCAAAATACCATGGACTTTCTTCAGAGAGTTGGAACAAATCATCTTAAGATTTGTGTGGAATCAGGGGATCCCTGGGTGGCGCATTGTTTGGCGCCTGCCTTTGGCCCGGGGCGCGATCCTGGAGACCCGGGATCAAATCCCACATTGGGCTCCCGGTGCATGGAGCCTGCTTCTCCCTCTGCCTGTGTCTCTGCCTCTCACTCTCTCTCTGTGACTATCATAAATAAATAAATAAAAATAAAAAAAAAAAAGATTTGTGTGGAATTAGAAAAGATCCCAAATAGCCAGGGGAATATTGAAAAAGAAAAAAAAAAAAAAACAGAGTCAGGCATCACAATGCCAGATTTCAGGTTGTACTACAAAACTGTGATCATCAAGACACTGTGGTACTGGCACAAAAGCAGACACTTAGATCAGTGGAAAAGAATAGAGAACCCAGAAATGGCCCCTGAACTCTATGGTCAACTAATATTCGACAAAGCAGGAAAGACTATCCACTGGAAAAAAAGACAGTCTTGTCAATAAATGGTGCAGGGAAAATTGGACAGCCACATGCAGAAGACGGAAACTAGACCATTCTCTTATACCATACACAAAGATAAACTCAAAATGGATTACAGATCTTAATGTGAGACAAGATTCCATCAAAATCCTAGAGGAGAACACAGGCAGCACCCTTTCTGAACTTGGCCACAGCAACTTCTTGCAAGATACATCTATGAAACAAGGGAAACAAAAGCAGAAATGAATTACTGGGACTCCATCAAGATAAAAGGCTTCTGCACAGCAAGCAAAAACAAAAACAAAAAAAAACAAAAAAACAAAAAACAAACAAACAAAAAAATAGTCCACAAAACTAAAAGACAACCTACAGAATGGGAGAAGATATTTGCAAGTGACCTATCAGGTAAAGGGCTAGTATCCAAGATCTATAAAGAACTTATTAAACTCAAGAAACAAACAATCCAATCATGAAAGGGGGAAAGACATGAACTGAAATCTCACAGAGGAAGACACAGACATGGCCAACATGCACATGAGAAAATGCTCCTTATCACTGGCCATCAGGGAAATACAAATCAAAACCACAATGAGATACCACCTCCTCACACCAGTGAAAATGGTGAAAATTAACAAGTCAGGAAACAACAAATGTTGGAGAGGATGTGGAGAAAGGGGAACCCTCTTGCACTGTTGGTGAGGATGCGAACTGGTGCAGCCACTCTGGAAAACTGTGAGGAGGTTCCTCAAAGAGTTAAAATAGACCTGCCCTACAGCCCAGCAATTGCACTGCTGGGGATTTACCCCAAAGATACAGATGCAGTGAAACGCCAGAACACCTGTACCCCAATGTTTATAGCAGCAATGTCCACAATAGCCAAACTGTGTAAGGGGCCTCGGTGTCCATCAAAAGATGAATGGATAAAGAAGATGTGGTTTATGTATACAATGGAATATTACTCAGCCATTAGAAACTACCTATACCCACCATTTGCTTCAATGTGGATGGAACTGGAGGGTATTATGCTGAGTGAGTCAATTGGAGATGAACAAGCATTATATGGTTTCATTCATTTGAGGAATATAAAAAATAGTGAAAGGGAATAAAGGGAAAGGAGAGAAAATGAGTGGGAAATATCAGTGAGGGTGACAGAACATGAGAGACACCTAACTCTGGGAAACGAAGAAGGGGTGGTGGAACGGGAGGTGACCGGGGGTTTGGGGTGACTGGGTGATGGGCACAGAGGGGGGCACTTAACTGGATGAGCACTGGGTGATATGCTATATGTTGACAAGTTGAACTCCAATAAAAAATATATTCAAAAAACCCCCACAATATTCTGTAGTTGGGATATTGGTACAATGGATTCACATTGCAAATAAAAATCTGGATATTTGTGCAGTGTTCTCTTAGCCTGCATTACTGATTCATCTAACCATCAGGACCAAATGTATTGATTGGCCTCACCAGTCTTTATAAAATAGACTTCCAACACTCAAATTGTAAATAAATTAAAATGTATATTCAAATAATGAAATATTCAAATTTAGACTAATGCTAGATATTTTTTTTAATTTTTTATTTATTTATGATAGTCACACACAGAGAGAGAGAGAGAGAGAGGCAGAGACACAGGCAGAGGGAGAAGCAGGCTCCATGCACCGGGAGCCCGACGTGGGATTCGATCCTAGGTCTCCAGGATCGCGCCCTGGGCCAAAGGCAGGCGCCAAACCACTGCGCCACCCAGGGATCCAAATGCTAGATATTTTTAATAGTTCTTTGCTTTGTACATTTGTTCAATGGATGTGCTTTAAGTCTATGATGTACCAGGACTAAGCTAATGTGCTTAGAATACAAGGAAGGGCAAGAAAGAGCTTCTGGTGTCATGAAATGGTCAATCTAGTGAGGGGAAAGACAGGAGATTAAACATGTTATCATAGAGGACGTCAGGGTGTCACTGGATTCAGAGAAAGTTTAAGCTGCTATGAAATAACAAGTTGGAACAAAGTGAAAGGAAGTATGGGTCTCTGGTAGAGCTATATCTATTTCAGGAGAATTGGATACTAGGATTTGGAGGGAATCTTGTGATAGGGAAATGAGTTATGTAGAACAAAAATATCAAGACAAAAAGGTGACAGGATATGATTTACTTCCCACCTTATTTCTTCATGCAGATAAGATACATAGATCTAATTCTGTATATGAATAAATTAGATTTATTTATTTAATTATTTTAAATTTCATTTCATTCATGAGAGACATACAGAGAGAGAGAAGCAGAGACACAGGAGAGGGAGAAGCAGGCTCCATGCAGGGATCCTGATGTGGGACTCGATCCCCAGACTCCAAGATCATGACCAGGGCCGAAGGTGGTGCTAAAGCACTGAGCCATCCGGGCTGCCCTTGAAGATTTATTTAAATTTTAAACAAAATATCTTAAATTTGAAATTAGCAAAGAATTTATCCAAATTTTCCCAGGATGATAAAAATTGTTAGGAGGATTTTTACTTACATTTGACATTCATAGGCAAATACATCAATATAATTTAGTTTTTATTCAGAGTTCCACGGTGTCAAGAGACAACATTGCAAAATGAATTACAAATCAACTGTTTCTTTTTCTAATGTCTTTGTTTAGAGAAGAACCTCCTTGCTATTTTCAAAGAGCACACAACACAAAATTCAAAACTAATTAGGTACAGTTCACTGCCATTTCCAAGCCAATACTAAAACTACCAATACCATTAATTAGCATAAAGAATTTATTTGATTCCTATTGTTATCTCTAAGTATGAAATCTTTCCTGTTTATACCTTTTGGATTTGTTAAGTGATGGATTGAGTGAAATCTTATGAAACAAAAGACTTAACAGCTGCATATTTTAAATATGCAGAGACTCGACTAAGGCTTGACTTTTGTATATACAGAAACAATGTATAGAAAGATTGCTAGCCCATTATGTAGTCATGATGATCGGCTTTACTACCACATTTTCCACCACAATGCAATTACATTTAGACCACTATTTAATCACATTTATCTATCTACTGTTAAACTGGGCATGACATTGTCAGTGCTGTAGAATCTTATGGCTGGATCTCAGCTTGCTCATGGAGTTTGGGAATTGCAAAACAGGTTGAAAGCAATCTTTTCTATGAATTAATGAGGTACTCAGATCATCTGCACTCTCATCTCCATTGAACAGGTGCAAAAATGGCAAAGGAATAATTGTTTTAAATTTTGTTGTGCATTGTGTTAAAATCGTAGTCTACAAGCAACAATGTGAAAGGCTAAAAAATATTTTAAGAAGTCTAATACATGGCAGAATTAAAATTTTAACTCTTGGATGTGCACACATAACTCTTGAAATTGTTTCCACTAGGTTTTCGTGCAAAATAAAATGGTTTTCATTATGAAAATAAGCATATGTATTCAACATATATTTATAGTTGACCAAAAATGTATTGAGTGGCTACTCAGTGGAAAACACTGTACTGGACCCTGGGAATGCAAAAATAAAGAACTTTTAAGGAAATAAAAATTTATGTGCTGACTATACCCTACTTATTTTCTTCATAGTTTTTATAAGCTTTATGTATGTGTATTAACTATTTTAGATTCTTTTCCCTTGCAAGCTCTATTTGATAATTTGGGGGGGGGTGTTGGTAGGGTGTGGGAGACAGTGCTTAAAACAACAAAAATGTATTGCCTCACAGTTTTAAAGCCTAGAAGTCCAAAATCAAGGTGTTGACTAGGTTAAACTTCTTCTGAAGCTTGTAGAGCTTCATTGTCTGTTCCTACCTCTGGTGGCTGAATCACTCCAATCTCTGCCTCCATCTTTTTCTCTTAGTCTGTAGATCAATGTACAAATGACTCTCTTCTTATGAGAACACCAGTCATACTAAGTTTGGGTTCATCATAATCCAGTATGACCTCATCTTAACTAAGTATACCTTTAGAGACACTATTTCCAAATAAGTTAACATTCTAAGGTTCTGGTTGGGCATGAATTTTTGGGGGATGCTGTTCTATGTAGTATGCTTGCCATAGGAGAAATGAAGGCATAGACAGCTGTATTAGAAGCCATCCTATTGTGATAAACATTAGGGACTCAAAGAAGTGAGTCTTAAACAAGGGGCAATTCTCTTTCAGTATGAGCTGAAATAAAGGGTCAGGTATGTCTTGTGCTTAAGGTTGTTCTTCTGTTCTTTATGGGAAGGGTGAGCAAAACCTCACTTCAAATCTGGTTTGAAGAAAGGCTCTGTATTAATACACACTCTATTTTGTTCACCAAGCATACCTAACAGTAAGTAGATTCTCAAATATTTTTGATAAAGAAGGAAGGGAGGGAAGGAAGGGAGAAAGGAAAAGAGGGAGGAAAGAAGGAGGGAGGAAGAAAGGGGAGGAAGGATGGAAGAGTGAAAGGAGAGAGGGAAAGAAGGAAGGGAAGGGAAGGAAAGGAGGAGGTAAGGGAAGGAGGGAAGAAGGAAGGAAGGAAAGAAGAGGGAGGAAAGAAGGGAGGGATGAAGGAAGAGGGGAAGGAGGGAAAAGAAGAGGAAGGGAGGGGAGAAAGAAGGGAAGAGGGAGGGAAGAAAGAAGGGAAGGAGGGAAGGAGGAAGAAAGGAAGGATGGATGGATCTGTTCAACAGGATTTTGTTAGAATTTTCAAAGTGATCTTTCCTGAAATCCAAGAGACTGTGTAGAAACAACATCTAGCCTAGTGTGGGAAAGATTTAGGATGTTTTCCTGAGGAGATAAAGTGTTGAGATTTTACACGCATGAAAATATATTTATTTAGCCATCACATTGCATGATTTTGCTAAGTATAAAATTATAGGTTGGAGATAAATTTTCCTTACATTTAAAAAGATTTTGTTCCATTTTTTTATACCTTGCCATCTTATTGTTAATAAGTATAATATCATTCTGAAATTTAATTACTGGGCAATTCTATTTTTTTCTGAAAATATTTCAATCTTTACTGCCAAGAACTTTCTAGATAAAAAGTTTTAGGATGGTCTAGTTTCTTCTGTTGTTTCAGGCACTTAATGTACATTTCCAATCTGTAAATTCATAATTTTCTATTGTAGAAGATATTCTTAAATGATTTATGTGATCAATATCTTCCATTTCATTATAGTGTGGAGTTGATACCACAGAATCTAGAGTCACAATGCCAAATTTCAGATCTGAGTTCTATCCATACTAGCTGTGTGGCTAGAGCCAAATGGCTTCACTTCCCTGTACTTAGGATTTTTCACCTATCAAATGGAGATTGTAATATTAGTATATCCTCATGGAATTGTTTCATCTTTGAAGGAATTATTTTTTTTGCAAAACATTTAGAACAGTGTCTGGCATTTAGAGATTACTTTAGAAAGTTCTCCTATTATTGATATTCTCTTTCAGAATGTTTCCTACATATTTTCTTATTTCCTCTCCTTTGTTTTCCATATCTGTTTCTTTCTTTTGGCTGTACTTTCCAAACAATTTCCTGAACTGTTCCTTCTAATCATTTTATTGAGCCTTTCATTTGTATTTTCATTCTTGAGCTCTTTCTCCTTCCTTAATATTTCTCTTAGCACACTGTACTTGTGTAATGGATGCAATGTGTTCTATGATATCTCTGAGGATTTTAATGAGAGATAATTCTGATAATTCACAGTTTACAGTGAAACAAGGCTTATTAGGAAAAAAATGTCTCCTATACACATCTCCATTTCTCACAACCCTAAAGTAACTATTTACAATGTTTTTCATTGTTTTTTTTTTCTTATTTACCTGTGATAATGTACCCTTATCTCTAAGATATTCATACTGCTCTTTTTTTGTTTTAGAAATTACCTACTCAATTCCTACATATACTATAAAATTTCCTCCTCCATTTCTCACTGGACACACATACACACACACACAATGACCTCTATCCTGATGCAGTTATTATTTTGGTTATATTGGTGTTCAGTACATATATTGATATGGCTAAACAAATACTATTTATAGTTGAGCCATACAGTGCTATATAATTATTTTACTTCCAAGTAAAAATATTTATTCTCTATGTATCCTATACTTACTTATATTATCATTTTGGTTTGCTTGCTTGGTTAAACAACAGGGGTTTTTTTTTGTGTTTTGTGGGTTTTTTTTTTTTCTTTTCTTTTTTTGACTTGTGACTGATCCCTGAACCTTCCTACTAATTATACAAATCATTCGCCAACCTTCTGGACAAATCATACTTAGGATTAATTTGATCTTATTATAGACATCTTTCCTAGAATCTCATGAACTATTCCACTCTGGAGATGTTATTCCTCAGGCCTGCTGCCATTATCCTGAGATCTCTCTTAGTTCCTTCCATCTCATGAGTTCCATTCATCTTGCAGTGATTTCTTACATTTCAGAGTAAGGTCAGTTTCCTCTCTTTTACTTGAAAATAAGACCAACCTAATAAATAAATATATGCAGGTATTGTTCTTTAATGGAACAGTCCAAATTACTCAATTTTAAGTGATATCTTTTGTACCTGTCTAGGACCTCAGCTTTTCAAGCATAAATAAGTGGCCACATATCCCTAGGCATCTTAGAAAAAAGATTGTAACATGAAAGAAAAAGGCCAAAACAATAACCAATCAAATTTAGCTGGAAAAGAGACTAGGCAGAGGTAAAAATTTCATAATAACATCTTGAAATGAAAAATCAAGACATAGTAGTATTTGACTCAAGAACGGATCCAGTGGTTTTTTGTTTTGGTTTTTGTTTTTAAGATGAGGAGTGTGCGTGTGTGCAAACATGTGCATGAGTCAGGAAGCAGTAGAGGGAGAGGGAGAGAGGGAATCTCAAAGCGGTCTCCCCAGTGAGCACGGAACCCAGTGCAGGTCTCAATCCCAGAACCTTGTATGACCTGAGCCAAAATCAGGAGTTAGAGCCTCAACCAACTGAACCACCCAGGCACCCCAAGAATGAATCCAGTTTTTAACATGGCTTTAAGATTATAGTTTTGAGAGCTTCTCTTTAAGAAAAATAAATAAATAAAACTACAGATTTAAAAATAGATACAAAAGGGAATATTTACTTAGAATAAAAAAAAGAAGAGGCCTTGCAAGGAGTTCATTCAAGTGAGAGGAATTGAAGCTTCATTATCATTAAAATAAATCGGCATCTGATAAGCATGCTATCTAGAGATATGGAAATACATAGCAAAATAAACATTTAAGAAGTCCAAGTGTTTTCTTCTTTTAATAGGGAATAAGTGTTTGTTTGATATAATAAATCTTGCATATATACCTTTTAAAATTATGTGGACATTTAATTTTTATGAAATCCTCTGAAGAAATGATCAGAAAATGCATTTATATGCACAATAATAATGATACAAGGTAATTAACCAAAAGTGGTTAAGTCTATGGAGACTCACTGAGTATGGACTAAGGAGAGCAGTCAGTCTAAATGTTTTACAAGAGAACCCTGGTGTTACAGTCTGTTTTGTTTTACCTTAACCTTAATCTTTATTGACTGATGATGCTTTTAAATCCTTATCCAAAAGTAGCATAACTGAAGCTAGAGTCCTACCCATGCATCTGAAAGCAGAGTGTGTCCATATAAAAATCATTATAATGCATTTCTCCTGCTCTTGTAAAAGCAGACAAGGGTTCCTTCCCCATGAAAGAGATAAAAATGCAAACATTTAAAAGTTCATTTAAATGACAGTATACTGTATGTTGAAAAAAAATCTCTAAATTATTCCATTAGTGAATTGATATATTCGCTCTATAAGTATAAACCTCAAAACAGTTATTTATCTCTTGCCAGCCTGATTAAAAGTTAAATAATTACTTAAATGTACCTTCACTGTTCTACATATGTAACCTTGAGAGGTTCAACTTTAAAACTTGATCTATTTCTTTTAAAGACATGAGTACAATCTCCAGTCCTAGTAATAATTTTTGAGGAATTTAGTGATAATTTTTATAACTTAGCAATAGTTTTACAGGCACAAATGCATGCTCTAATTTGCAACATAAAAACACATTTTCACTAAAGTATGAATGTTATATATTTCTAGCTGCACTTTATAAAATCACTCAGGCAGTGCTTGGGTGGCCGAGTAAGTCAAGCATCTGACTCCTGATTTAGGCTCAGGTTATGATTTCAGGGTTGTGAGATTGAGCTCCAAATCAGGCTCCACACTGGGCATGGAGCCTGCTTAATATCTCTTTTTCTCTCTCTCTCTCTCTCTCTCTTTCTCTCTCTCTCTCTCTCTCTCTCTCTCTCTCTCCTTTTGTCTGTTCTTCCTTTCCTATCCTTCTGACTTGATGGAGTCGGATGGGTGCAAACATAAGCTGACCAAACTGCATTTGGGGGTGTAAGTCACAATGTTCAAAGGTCATAAGAAGTGTCATTCTAATTCAACATAAAAGCAACATAAAAAGAAGAAGTAGAGTCTTGCCAGGTGAGTCGAGTACAGGTAAGGAAACATGGAGTAAATCATAATTAGAAGTCTAGGCTGTCAGGGGATCTTTCTTCAGGGGATCTTAGTGGAGATGAACCCACTCATAAAGTGCCCTAAGGGAAGTAATTATACGGACAAAAATTGATATTCTGCTGTGTGATAGTATAACGGTGGACACATGTCATTATAAATTTGTCAAAACCCATAAAATTTAAACACCAACGGTTTGTAAATATAAACTATGGACCATGGGTGATAGTGATGTAACAATGTAGGTTCATGGATGATAGCAAACATACCATTCTGGTGTGGGATTTTGATAGTGGGAAAGCCTGTGTGTATATGGGCAAAGGGGCTAGATGGGAAATCTATATATCTTCTACTCTACACTGCTGTCAATTAAAAACTGCTCTAAAAAAGTGTCTGGTTTTAGTTTTTAAAAAATCACACTCTGTTCTTTACAGTCAAACAGTAAAGGAAAACCTGGGGGAAATGTAGGCATCTAGCAATTAATCCTATATTCCACATGTAATTGTAGCAACGGATATTTGGAAAATCACACAAAAAGATTATGGTTATGAGCATGGACTTTCAAGCTAAATTCCATAACTCTGAATGTGGTGATGATTTCTTTTTTTAAAAGATTTTAGTTTTATGTATTCATGAGAGACAGAGAGAGAGAGAGAGAGAGAGAGAGAGAGAGGGAGAGAGGCAGAGACACAGGCAGAGGGAGAAGCAGGCTCCATGCAGGGAGCCCAATGTGGGACTTGATCCCCAGACTCCAGGATCATGCCCTGGGCTGAAGGCAGGTGCTAAACCGCTGAGTCACTCAGGTGGCTTATACTGGGGGGATCCCCTCGTCATAATTTCTTGAATTGAAATTAAATTGAATGGCAACTGGGTGGCTCAGTTGGTTAAGCATCTGACTCATGATTTCTGCTCAGGTCATGATCTCAGGGTGGTGAGATTGAGCCCCACCTTGGGCTCTATGCTGGATGTGGAGCCTGACTGGGATTCTCTCTCCTCCTCTCCTCTGCCCCTCCCTGCTTGTGCTCTCTCTCTCTTAAAAAAATAAAGTTTAAAAAATTTAAAAAGTGAAATTAAATTGAGAATATGAGTGGATCTTCAGATAAAATGCACATATTGAGTGAGAAAAGTTCAGTGGCCTCTGCTATTAGAAGGGAGGAAGGCAAAGTCAAGTGTAGATGAGAAAAGATCACTAACCATTCACTCTTCTCAGGAAAAAGAAATGAAGGGCATAAGCTAAATATTGTCTGACAACAGTATATACCTTAGTACAGAGGTAATAAAGACCAAATTTTTAATATGAAAAAATAATCATTAAAAATATTTTATAAAATATGCCAGGGTATTAGTATAATAATTGGAGAACCATACACTTGTTTTTGTTGTCTTTGTTTTTTTCCAGTGGGGGGAGGACTGAGAGGATTTTTTTTAAAGATGGTGAAAGAGAGGAGTCAGATGGCTGTGATTTTCCTTTCCTTTTACACACCAATGGTTTTTACACACAGCAGAATATCAATTTTTGTCCGTATAATTACTTCCCTTAGGGCACTTTATGAGTGGGCTCATCTCCACTAAGATCCCCTGAAGAAAGATTCCCTGACAGCCTAGACTTCTAATTATGATTTACTCCATGTTTCCTTACCTGTACTCGACTCACCTGGCAAGACTACTTCTTCCTTTTATGTTGCTTTTATGTTGAATTAGAATGACACTTCTTATGACCTTTGAACATTGTGACTTACATCCCCAAATGCAGTTTGGTCAGCTTGTGTTTGCACCCATCTGACTCCATCAATCCTTTGGTTTGGGGTACTATCTTTTACTTTTCATATATCAAATTGGCTATGAGGAATACCTCTTGCCTGAATCTTGATATGGTCTTGAAATTTCAAGAGAACAGAAGAAAAAATTATCATTTATTTTGAAACTAAGCTTACCTGGAATCTTTAGTATTTTATTGTGATCACAGAAAAAAGGAACAACATATATTATTTCAGTAATGAACTCAATGTATTTTATTGTTTGGCCCTTGTGCACTCTTCAAAGCTGTCTTATCCAACAGAACATAATATCAAACAATCTTGGATTTGAGGGATCTCGAAGATTATACAGTTTTCTATATATGTGTCCCATGTGAAGATATTGAACCTCATTAATTAATGGAAGTTGTCCAACATCATTCAGTTAGTTGATGGCTACAGAAGGACCAAATCTTGGTCTCCTTTTTTCAGAGTCTGGGTCTTTGTCCTGTGTATTACTTGTATGGTAAATGGTTTGAAAAAGAGCAGTCATGGAAGGTCAAAGGACTACCTTTGACCTTTGAACCTCATGATATTAACTCTGTTAAATTCATGAGATTAAAGTCTATGTGATTAGAAATGTATATTTGGCCTTTGTTTTTGGTTCCTTGCATACAGCTTCTAAAATACTTGGAATCTTTAGAGTGATGCATGTTTTATATACTAATGAGATGACTGGTGGCTGGGGACCACTAGTCATCTTTAGGACAAGGGTGGATCATGAGAAAGAAGTAGGCATGTTTAGAGGATTGGAACTTTCAGCCCCATCCCCTGACCTCCAGGGAAGGGAGAGTGCCCAGAGGTGTAGTTCAGTCACCAATGGCTATTGATTTAATCAATTGTTTCTGCATAATGAAACTTCCATAAAGACTATGAATGCTGGGATTTGAAAAGCTTTTGGATTGATGGATCCAATCCAAGCATCTGCATGTAGGAGGATGGTGCACTCCAAACCCACAGGGATAGAAATTCCTGTGCCCAGGACCATTTTGTTGTCTGCCCCATATAGTTCTTTATCAGCTATTTGTTTTGATCCTTCATAATAAACTAGTAACAGTAAGTAAAACAATTCTCAGAGTTTTGTGAATAGTTATAGCAAATTATCAAATCCCAAAGGGAGGTCACAGGAATCTCTAATTTATGCTGGTCTTCAGAAGTGTAGGAGGCTGGAACTTATGATTGGTATCTGATGTGGAGGGCAGTTAGGTGAGAATGAACTTAAATATTAAGACCTCCTCTTAAACTGTGGGATCTGTGTTAATTCCAAGTAGTGTCACAATTGAATTGTAAATCACTTATTTGGGATTAGGACAGTTGGAGAACTGGCTGCTGTGGGGGGAAAAAACCCACACATTTGGTTTCAGAACTATTATAAATGAAAATGCAAGAGTCTGATTCTCAGAATTGCAAATTCAAAAATAAAACTTTATGAATATTCCACAAAAGATCACAGTGTATGATGGCAGACACAGGATAAAAATTTATATGAGACAGGCATGTTGATTTCTTATAGTGGAATTTTCCATGACAAGAAACGGGTACTCTTGATCCAGGGTTTCAAAGCATTCTTATGTTGAAAATTTAGCAGATTATTTTTAAATTATTTAAAAATAATGTATTTAATGAGTGTTGATCAAAAAGTACTTTGTGTTTGCTTCTTTGAAAAAAGTTTTATCATTTAAGATGTATCTAATATCTTCCACTTGAATAGACCCTTCATAGGTGATTTAACCCTGCAAGTAGAAAGAAAGAAGAACTTCTGGATTGTTGACTTGTTAATTGATGCCTAAATATGATACCCTTCTATATAGCACATCTGTATATGTAATGAGAACATTCTACTCTTTATTATAGAAAATGCTCTTTTTTGGACTAAAAAATAAGTAAAAAAGAAGACATTAGTGCACTCGTAGGTTTGGGGGGGGTTGATGTGCAAAACCCTACTTAGAAGAATATTATGATTACTCATTATTTCAAGCAAAGGCAGTGTGTATGCACAAGTGCTAAAACTTCTACATGTCAAGTCTTCTTGCAGTAAATATTATAGTCAATGCAAGCTACTAAAAAGGGATGGTGCTATTTTATAATGTTTTATTTAACATTAATTATAATGAAGGATGAAAACCTTAGTAGTGTATATAGAAGCAAGATTTTATTAAAACCAAGTTCAGATTTATAGATAAGGGCACAATTGTGTCATGAGATTGCTTTAGTTTTTAAATGAACCACTGTGATTATAAATATTAAGTAAGATTGCATTCTTTTCTTGCTAATGAAGAACTCTGCAAAGGTTAAAAAAAAAGGATGATGTGTTTGGATAATTGATAATTATTTAGCTGACTCTCCCTCTGAAAGCTCTGATAGGAGATGGTACAAAATGCTGAATCCTTTTTCTATCCAGGCACATTGTAGCAACAGATGTGCCCAGCCATTATTAAGAATGGAAAAATCCCAATCAGTGTGGCATGCTTCCCAACTTGCCCCCAGAGCCAGCAAGGAGAACCAACACTGCCTAAACAACACCGTCTGTCCAACAGTCAGAGCCCACCTAAGATTTTGGATGGAACTAAACATTGTATGTGTATAACAGACTTTAAATAAGACAAATTCTTCTTGAAGCCAAACCATTTGTCTAATAAGGTACTTATTAGACAAATGCCTCAAATGTTATTGTGAAAAGTCAGCTTCTCTTACATTAGTGACTCTGGCTGGTTCACATATCCCAGCTCATTTAAGTGTCTCTGTCTTCCCTCTCGAGTGTTTTGTTTAAAATTAGAATACACTGCCAAGAAATGAACAGTAATTCCATAATGATGGCTCCTGGCTCACTCTACCCTCACTCCCTCACTCGCTACTAAATCCAGTGGGTAAACCACACTGCTGTTCGTGTGTTTTTTTTTTTTAAATGCATATTTGACCAAATTGATCACCTGTTTAAATTCCCCAGTGCCCCCTCCACCTCTCAGCCTTACTGTACCTGTAGAAAATTTCACATACTTTAGCTTTGTATAGAAATGTCATAAACTCGTCCTTACTTTTCAATCAGAGATTTTAATATTCATTTGAAGAACAATAATATTAATTATTTATGGTTTATCTGCAAACACTGAGCCACAAAGACTCTGTCTTTATAAAACCTTTCTGTCTGGCATGTTCAGACAGGATTTCCATGGGTCTACTTAACCAAATGCCAGATGGATTGAAATTCCACTCATCTGTCCTTCATGTTTATCTATCTATCTTTCTATCTATCTATCTATCTATCTATCTATCTATCTATCTACCTACCTATCTATCCAGCTAACTACTTATTTTAAAATCAAAATATATAAGAATCTGAAATGTATCTATAATATATTATTGTTCTTGACTCCAAAAGTAAGTGGAATAATATAAAATGGTTTAAGAAAAACAATTTCCTAAATTATGTACTTTTGAACAAACAAGTGCACACAATATATGTAGAAAGAATCAGAAGGAACACCTTGTGCACATTATCTGAATATGTTAAATATATAAATACAAAAATCAATATTCCATCTTATTTCCATGATCAGGTTACAAAATGATCCTGTAAAGAGATTATTAAAAAAATATTCAAAATTTTAATACACTTTGACCCAATGATTCTATTTCCTATAACCTTTAATAAAGACATAATTCCAATACCAAAAGGTTTTATACACAATAGTATTTAATGCACCAAAAAAATAATTGTATAACCATATAATAGGATACTATTAATTCATTAACAATTGGGAAAAGTATAATATCATTAAAGCACTAATATAATATTTAGTGAAACACAAGTTTTTAGTTATATATGACATATAATCTCAATTTTACAAGTATATCCTGAATCGATTGAAAGAAACGACACTAAACTATTAACAATGGCTGCAGTGTAATGAAATGTGAAATTTTTCCTGATTTTTATCATGAATTGTTTCTCAAAGTATCTTTAAAGTGTGTACAACTTCTTTATTTGAAAAAAAACCTCACTTGAAGAGGAGAATTATGTAGAATTGAGGGAATGAGGCAATTATACATCAGAACCTAGTCTTCCCAAGATTACTCTTCTCTAAATTTTATTTAAACATTCTGGTTAACAAATGTATCAAATGAACTATTTGGTCTTGTTAGATTTTACAGTTTCATTAGGTTAGAAACAAACCAGCTGGCATTTTGGTTTGGGAACATGTTAACAGCTGCCTTATTGGTAGGTAACTTATTAAAGTGCATTGGTAAATGATCTCCCAACAAATTAGAAACATACACTCTTTTCATCTATTAGAATTCCAAACATACACAGAGACTCCATCTTATCCAAACAGACAAATCAAAGGAATTTTTAAATTAATTTTTATTTTTCCCTTGAAGCTAAGCTTTGTTTGAACTTTCCACAATTTCTGAGATAATTGAGATTTTATTGAGCATTTTCTTATTAAAAATTGAAGAGATCATGTAATTTTGATATTTCTGTGCAGAAAATGTCTCACCAACATTAGCAGTCAACTGTTATGAAATCTTTCATTTGAAAACCTGACAGTTTTGCAAATTTGATTCATTACCACAAACTCTGAGTGCTCTTATATAATCAGCTACTCCTCTCTGATTATTCAGTTCAGCTTAAAGTCCCAGTTAATATGGAAACAGATTATAAACAATTGCCCCTAAATGATCCAACAAAAAGCAAATTTGCAAAAGTGAAAATTATATATTGGGATCAAATACCAAAGTTCAAAACCTTTGCCTTATCAATAAAAATAAAATAAAATGTCTCCAATCAAATCTTATGAAAACCTGTTCTTTTATCTAGAAGTGCATCCACATGTGTTTTGCTTTATATCAATAGAAGAAATATAATAGTAACAATGACTACTTATTGGGCATTTAGTGTCTCCTAATATTTATACTATTGCATTACTGATGGGTTTTAAAATATTAAGTGAATTATTCCATTTAATTTTAAATAAATCTATTGAAGCACAACATAGATACAGAAAAATACATGTCAAAAGTAAAGAGCTCATGATTTTTCACAAAATATGCACTCTTGGGACTTTGGGTGGTTCAGTAGTTGAGCTTTTGCCTTTGGCTCAGGGTGTAATCCTGGGGTCCAAGGATCAAGTCTCACATCATTGGGGAACAGTCATAGGCTCGCTCAAAGCCCTCTGTTAAATATATATGGGGAGCCTGCTTCTCCCTCTGCCTATGTCTCTGCCTCTATCTGTGTGTCTCTCATGAATAAATAAAAAACAAAACAAAACAAAATATGCACACTCAGTAACAATCATCAATATCAAGAAGTAGAGCATCGGTAGCACCCTTGAAGCAACTTAATGCTCTCTTCCAGTCATTAACTCCTCTGCTATAGTAACTACCCTTCTGATTTCAATCAATAGAATTTATATGATATATGATTGTGTGACTGGATTTATTTTTCATTCAACATTGTGCTTAAAAAATTCATCCATGTTTTTGTGTTTAGACATAATTTTAAATTATGTCTTATTTTTTATAAAAGATTTTATTTATTTATTTTATTTATTTATTCATGAAAGACACAGAGAGAGAGAGGCAGAGACACAGGCAGAGAGAGAAGCAGGCTCCATGCAGGGAGCCTGATGTGGGACTCGATCGATCCCTGGACTCCAGGATCATGCCCTGAGCTGAAGGCAGGCGCTCAACCGCTGAGCCATCCAGGCATCCCAAATCCTTATTTCTACTAATACTTCACTGGATAAATATTACATAGGTTACTTATCCCCTCTCCTACGTGATGAACATTTGAGTGTTTCTAAAATTTTGACTTAAAGTAATAGTTTCTGTGAACATTCATACATGTTCAACTTTAGTAGATACTGTTAAAAGGTTTCTAAATGGTTATAACAGCTTACACTTCCACCTTTGGTGGGGACTTCAACCTTTGGTACTATTTATCTTTTCATATCAAGAGTTGAGACTTTTTATCCTTTTTTTTTTTTTTTTTTTTTTTTTTTTTTTTAGTGTAGCCTGTTCAGGTTAATAACAATGCTTCCATTTACATACACACAGATATATACACTCTATGGCTTTCTACTCTTTGAATGTTATATTGTAATACATAGGATTCTTAGTTAAATGTAGTTATTTTTTTCATATTTTGGTATTATGGGTCTGAATTGTATCCTGATAAAGATGTCTTTACCTAGTCTAAGATCATGGAGATATTCTATTATTTTATTAAAGCTTTACTCTTTTACTCTTTATATTCTAAATGTACAATAGGAATTGTTTTTTTATATGATGTAAAACTTACATACTCCATGATTTATTTTTATATGGAAAAATATAGATTGGTATGTATAGGGAGATATTGAAAAGGTCATTCTTTCTCTGTCCTATAGTTTTATATTAGTCACAAACCAAATGATTGCATATACATGTTCATTTCTGGACTTACTGTTATTCTTTTGGTCTGTTTATTTTTGTGCCAAGACCACCAACTTTATTGTTGTTTTATAAATTAGTGTCAATACCTGCTCATGCAAACCCTCTAGTTTTGTTCTTTTTCAAGATGGCCTTTTAGTTCTTGGCCCTTTATGTTAAAATTTTAGAATCAGCTTGCCAGTAATGATAAATTAACAGTGCTAGGACTTTGAAGGGTTTTCAGTGAATCTACAAAGAGATAGGAAAGGGATTAACAACTTTACAATATTGAATTTTCCAATATATGGGTGTGATTTATACCACAATTTGTTGACTTTTCCCTCCCTTTCAGTAATTTATGAGGATTTCTGTGTAGCAGTTTAGTATTCATTAAGGTATAATGTACATATATCTTACTAATTCTAGGTGTTTGAATTTTAATGCTACTACAAATAGTATCATTAAAAATTATATTTTAATTAAATATAGAAATTATATTCTAATTCCATGTAGCATGAAGTACTGTCAAGCATCATATACTTTTATAAATGTATACATATATACATGTGTGTACATATACATGATACGTATACATGCATATTACTCAGAAACACATACTCCCACACTCACACATTTATATGAACTCTGAGTTCACACCAATTATGATTTAATACTTCCAATTATAATTTAACCCCACAGGAGTCTTTTGGATTTTCCCCTTCCAATGTGTATAATTCCTTTCTCTGACAATGAGAAACCTGGCTGATATGACTCACAGTTTATTTACTTAATTGATCAGCCCTTGTTGTACATTTGTCTGCACCACCACCTCCCAGTGAAGAGGCTTCCTCACATTCCTCAGGTTCTGATGCTCTGATCGGCATAGTACCCTTCTCACCTTGCTTTCATGCCAGTACCTCATATTGGACTACCATTGACATTCCTGCTCCAATAGGCACCTTTCCTCCTCACTCTGTGGGGCCTCAATATCACTGCTGCAACTGCCTTAGTCTTGTGCAGATATGCCCTTATTCACTAGGTCTTTGGTGGGTTCCTCTACTACTGCCCTCCATGGATGCCCTCCACACCACCAATAATCTGTCCTGAGCTACAGACAGACCTGGCAAGGTTTAGTCCACCTCTTCCTCTACCTTGTTTTGAGCGTGCAGCCTTTAAGAAGTATTTAACCTACCATATCCTTCCTCTCCTCGGTAAGTCCTGAGACCCACTTAGAGTTTCTGCCTCCCTTCTCTGCCTCACTTCCTTTTGGTCCTACCTGCCCTGAAAGCCCCAAATTCCAATTTCCACCTTCCCAATCTTGTGAAATTATCAAAAGTTCTGCCAGCTTTCTGCCTGGATTCTGAATCTCATGCCATTCTGTAATTAATTCATTGACTATTCCAGAGAGAAAATCAGCATGCAGGATTCAGGGCTCCCCTAAATTCTCCTCAATTTCTGTTTCTCAGAGGAGAAAAAGAATGGTCCTTCAACTTCTGGCCCATTTGGCAGCTTTCTGGTATACCCAAAGTATACACTTTTTATTCAGTTTCTCTAATTGTTCTTGGTGAGAGTGTTGGTCTGCTATGAGCTATTCCATCGCAGTCCTGAATTTCTACAAAACCTGATGGGATAAGTTTTATAGTACACATTTTAAAAAATAAGATAACTCAAATATAGGAATGCACTATAACCATGGTCACAATGTCAGTGAATAGCAGATCTGGATCTCAACTTTAGTTATGTCTGATTTTAGAAGTATTGCTGTCAATTCTGCACCTTTTATCACCATGAGTTAGTGTCTCCAATTTACACTAGATTTTAAGTAGTCTATGATAAATAGTCTGCAACTAAAGAGGAAGAGTTAATAAAAAGTGAAAGAAAGGGAGGAAAAGCCACTCATTTTGAACTGACTCAAAAACACAGGTAATACACTTCCTTGCCTATCAGAGGCCTAATCTATGTCAATATTTTTCACTTAACTCTGTTGACAGTGGGGCAGATAATGCTTTGTTGAGAAACAACTAGCCTGTGTGCTGGAGGATGTTTGACAGCATCTCAGGCCTCTACCCACTAGATGCCAGCAACATTCCCTGGTTGTCACAACCAAAAATGTCTCTAGATAATGCCAAATGGCCCCTGGGAGATAAAATCACCCTTGGTTGAAAACTGCTGACCTTATTACTAAGAGATAATTTTGAATGTGGTAGGTCATTTAAATCAAACTCCTAATATATTCCCTCTTTGTTGGTTGAAACTGAAAAGCGCAACTTAATTTGTTTTTCAAATTCCCACTAAATCTGGAGGACCGTGAAACTTAAATTCAATAAGATACATGCAGTGAGATCTGCACACTCAGAAATAAGACAAAATAGATGAGAAATGGTGGCAAGTGCATTACTGGTTGTGTCCTTCTCTGAATAGAAATCTATAAAACAATAAATAAGCTGCCAAGTTCAGCATAGCCTAGCCTTGTCTTTCATAATTCCCCACAGTGTACTTAGAGGAAAAGGGTTTAATTCCTATTGAACTTTTATCCAAATTTAGTAAAAAGCAATATAAATCTTTCTCTGTCCCTCTGCTATTCCCCTACCTGCCACATCATCACTCTTTCGCTTGCTAGTGTAAAGAGTTTGGCTTTGTTTTCAAGAGGGTAGGAAGCTGTCACTTATGCTGCAATTATGAAAAATGTGCTCTGAATTCATTTCAACAAAGCAGGAATAGGATCCTGACATAGGCAAGAACTTTTCAACTTGGAATCAGGTCAGCTGTCAAATAACTGCATGTAGCTCCTTTAGGACCTTGACTTTTGTTTACTCACCTTTTTATTTCTAACCCTAATACAGTGCCTAATATGTAGTGAAACAAATATAGTAGTCCCCATCACCTCCATCTGTGGTTTTGCTTTCCATGGTCAACCAGGGTCTGGAAGTAGGTGATACTCTTTCTGACAAATTGTCAGAAGGTCCATAGCAGCTTAACACTATCACATGCCTGAGTCATTCACCTAACCTCCTCTCATCACAGGGGCATTTCATCATCTCACATCATCACAAGAAGAAGGGAGAGTACAATATAGGAATATATTCCTAAAGAGAGAGAGAGAGAGAGACTGCTTTCACATAACTTTTATTACAATATATTGTTCTGGTTGTTCTATTTTATTATTAGTTATTGTTGTTATAAATCTCTTACTGTGCCTAATGTAGAAGTTGAACATTATCATAGATATGTATGTATAGGAAACAATATGTCACATAAGGTTCAGTATTCTCCAGGGTTTCTTTTTTTTTAGGATTTTATTTATTTATTCATGAGAGACACAGAGAGAGAGACAGAGACAGAGACACAGGCAGAGGGAGAAGCAGGCTCCATACAAGGAGCCCAACATGGGACTCAATCCCAGGTCTCCAGGATCACACCCTGGGCTGAAGGCAGCGCTAAGCCGCTGAGCCACAAGGGCTGCCCTCTCCAGGGTTTTAAACATCCCCTGGGGGTCTTGGAACACAGCTCCCACAGATAAGGGGGGACCACTGTATTAATGACTATCAAGTACTTCCGTAACTAAAATGAATAAATTAATGTTCAAGGAATATATTATCCATATTGATTTTGAGAAAAAAATATATGAATTCATACATACAGACACACATACACATACACCCACAAATAAGACACTTTAATGTGAGTGCGAGAACTTTAAGGAAGAACTTTTATCCTAAGTATATATGGTTCATTGCCTTATTGGAGACAGCAAACTATATCCTGAGTTTCTACTGTATAATAACACTATGTTAGTTACTTTTATAAGTGCCAGTATGTGCTCATTTGTAAGTTTAAAAATATATTCAGGGATGCCTGGATGGTTCAGCAGCTTGACACCTGCCTTTGGCCCAGGATGTGATCCTGGAGTCCTGGGATTGAGTCCCACATCTGGCTCCCTACATGGAGCCTGGTTATCTCTCTGCCTGTGTCTCTGCCTTTCTCTCTGTATTTCTCATGAATTAATGAATATATATATATATATATATATATATATATATATATATATTCAGAACATAAGGGCAGAAAACTGCCCACATAAATCTAAACATGTTGGGATGTGATAGATAAAAGAAGTAATGCAGAAAATGTAGATATTTCACTTTAGCTGGAAGGCAAAAGAAAACTTCATAACATATAAAGGCGTGGCCACTCTACGACAAATATACAAAGTCAAAATTACCTACCTCAAAGAAGAGAATAAACAGATATATATCACTTTTATTATGCATCTGCTTTGGCATCACTAATGAGGATTTGCTTTTGAATCTATGGAGAAAATGTGAGTTCATGCACAAATGTGTATATCTTGACTATACACTACATGTTTTCTGTTTCTAAACATTTGTAATCTGCCTTTTCTGCCAATATAATCATTAAGCAAAAATGCTAAAATCTACAAAAAGAAGCAAAGTAACATGCAAAAAGTTACTCTATACAAAATACTATTCTTGAATATTGAGAACTCATGGATTGTCTTGGTCGATTCAAGCTATAAAAGAATACCACAGACATGGGGACTTTAAACAACAGAAACTTATTTGTCACAGTTCTGGCAGCTAGAAGCCCAAGATGAGGGTGCCAGCATGGTTGGGTTCTGGTGAGAGCCCTCTTTTATGTGACAGGTGGCCATTTTCTCCCTGTATCCTCAAATGGCAGAGAGCAGAGAGAGAAGCAAGCACTCTCTTGGGATCCTTATAGGGACACTAATCCCATCCACTAATGTTCCATTCTCCTGACCTCAGCTAATCCTAATTACCTTCCAAAGACCTGACTTTCTCATGCTATCACTCTAGGGAGAAGGGTCTCAACATATGAATTTTGAGGGGGACCACAGACATTCCGTTCATAACATGGGTATTATTGGGTTTGGGTTCAGCCATATTCTACTGCTTGCATTTCATTATATTTGCTTTTTCATTTGCCTGTACTGTTTCCCTTGCTGGAAACATGTTAAACCTTCTTTTTGGTTTTTTGGGGGTTTTGTTCTGTTCTGTTTTGTTGTTTTATTCATTGCATGATTAAATGTACATTCTCTTGGTAAATTTCCTGGCATCATTACCCTGAATTAGATTTCTTTCCTATGAACTATAACTGAATCCTCTTTGGAAAGTTAGCATGGCATTCATCATACTGACTTTAAATTGGTAGTTTAATACAATTAGTATTAGTAGCATGACTAATAATTTAATTAATACATACATTTCACCTTATATTTCAAATATCTTAAAATGCAGAAAATAAATCAAATATATAAAAATATTCAGTGCTCTGTAAACAAACAAGGTGTCAGTCATGCCATGTCATCTAATTCTCAACCTGGTACAATCCTAATGAACTTCCACAGCAGAAATTTTTATCTCAGCTTTTAAACTTAAGATTTTGCCTAAAATATGTCATTCATGGATCATTACTCTATGGATTTCAGAACTGACTCATTAAATTCTCAGCTAAGGGGTGTTTGTAGTTACATACCTAAAAAAAGTAATTTGGCTAGTTGTGCAGTAAATATTTACCTGCAGGAACCTAAAATTGCCAATGTTTATACGCTTGAGTAACTGATTGTCACTTCCGGCATGCTTTACTTTGCTAATATTCTGCAGTGTAAGCTGAATTCTTAACTACTTCCTAACTTGAAGATAGTTTTGGGGCTACACTGAATCTAACAATATCCCCCAGAGAAACTGGGGAATGTTAGTGTGTTGAAATTCTATTATTAACTAAAATTTTCTCTTCGTATTTAATGAATTAATGCCTCTGTATCCTAATACGGCAGCTTTAAGGGCTCTTTTCTCCTGGAAGGGGCAGGTCCCAACTTGCTATGGAGACAACTCCTTGCAAAATAAATGGCACCAGGCAACTATTTTCAACCAAACTATTGTTTATTAGGGTAAGATGTTTACAGTCATTTTTTAATCCAAATTATAGGATTTCTCTCCTTATCTTTACTCAATTTTAAGGAAAGTTCAAAAGATATTCAAACTCTGCTTCTTTTTCCTCAGATGTATTTCAAAATCAAAGATTTTCCCTATGTCTTCAGGGATGGCAAAGATGAGGAGAGGGTGAAATAACTTTCTGCAGTTGGCCTTTCTGAGAATCAAGCTCTCTATCCTGGCTATAATAATTTATTCTGTGTAGATGCTCACATAAATGATAATCATGTTTATTATGAGCCTTGAGAAACAGCACAATTTATATTTATTAGACATTCTCAATTCCATGTCTCACACAGCAGCCAGAACATACTATTACATGGAATGAAAACCAAAAGGCACTAAACACAGAAAGAGCATATAGCATTAAGCACTCTGTATGAATTGCTGTTCCTTGTGAAACTCTTCAGGATGTTATGTTTTTATTAGAGATATGGTTTTAACTAGCTTAGTTCCCTCAACTCAGTGAGAGGTTCATGATCCCTTATTTATTTATTTATTTTTTAGCATCTCCTTCATAACTAAATAACTATGTGGTAAGATTTATTCAAACTAAGCTAAAATTACTCTCATTTGGCAAGAGATCAAGTCTTAATAAAATAACACGTTTAAACACTTTTAGTACCAGGATGCACTAAATACTCCTAGAAAAAATTGACAGTTTCCCCACAGATGAACTCTGAATCTATTACTTATTATTGCTTTAAATAAATGACATATGCACATTTAGGCAAATAATATTCCACATTAATGCCAAAATACAGTGTAGCCCAACAGGGGCTTTGTGAGCCTCCATATCATTGGCTGCCTTATTTCCAGATCATAAACTTGACTAAATCTCATGTCTTAGGGAGTACAAACCTACTACTAACCATTCATCTTAGGAAATGCATGTTCATGTGGCTTGAATTGACATGAAACAAATTTAAAGGATATGTAGTGAGCTCTGACAATCACTTATATATTTTCCTTTTGAGGCAAATGGTGATAATTCTTTTAATAGCCAAAGTATAAATGACCTAGAATAATCTTTTTCCAACCAAGATACATAGCAAGAAAAAATAATTAACATAATATTGAGTTGCTGGTAACCTTAAGTTAACCTGTGCTAAGGAAGTTTGTATCAGAAATCATAGGTTTGGGTTAAATTTAGAGGAAAGGGAATATGTGAAACCTAAAGTCTTTTTTTTTAATTTTTTTATTATTTATTTATAATAGTCACACAGAGAGAGAGAGAGGCAGAGACATAGGCAGAGGGAGAAGCAGGCTCCATGCACCGGGAGCCCGACGTGGGATTCAATCCCGGATCTCCAGGTTCGCGCCCTGGGCCAAAGGCAGGCACTAAACCGCTGCGCCACCCAGGGATCCCCCTAAAGTCTTTTTAGTTGCAACTAAATATAATCTATATTTATAATTTATAATCTATAATCTATATATAATTAAGAATTATAACTTCATTGGTACATAGTAAATTTACAAAGTCATTTTTTTCCTGCTATAGATATTCCAGTGTGTGTATGTACAGGTATATGTATCCATATGTAAGTATGTATGTATGTGCATAATATTTTTGTAGATTATGACTACAATTATTATTAACAAGTACTTTGGATAGCTTCCCCAAAATTCTTAAGTAAACAATTCAAAAATTTAGTTCTATGCAACCATATGTACAGGTATATAAGTACATGCACAGACACACACCCGCACACACACTCATGCTTTTGTTGGATAGTATTTATGTATATATTAAAGAATGGAGTTTCTGCTACCCTAAGTAGAGAAATCTAGTTAAGCACCACTTCTTGCAAAAAGTACACCTGAGTATGAAATGTAAATAGCACAGTTATTAAGTATACCAGATTTGGAGTTAGACTCAAAGGTTCCAATCCAGCTTGCAAATACCAGCTTTGTGACTGTTGAAAAGGACTTTTCTTCTCTAATTCTTAGTGTTCTAATGTTATAAAAGTGTTAATAATGTACTATATCATAGAATTGTTACGATGATTAAGAGAAACAATGTTCACAAAGTACTTATTGCATTTCAAATTAATTAGTATCTGAAATAGAATAGTCAACAAATATGTGATATAATAATAACTAAACTAATACTTTAATAATGATTAAAGGAATTCAAGATGTACTCTCTAATCTTATGAAAAATATCTCACTATTAGCTTGCAATTTCACCTTCACATATGTATTTTTATGCTATTAATTTTTTCATTTGTTCTTAGGAGATTCATTGAACCCCTCTACTCTTCTTTTATTGTCCTAGCAAATGGGATGGGATGGTGGTCAAAACAAACATAGTCTTTTCCTTATGGAGCTTGCAAAATAGTAGGGAGAAAGAGATAATAATCATGTAAATACATGACTATAATTATGACAATGGCCAAAAATTTTTTAAGATTTTATTTATTTATTCATGAGAGGCACAGAGAGAGAGTGAGGCAGAGACACAAGCAGAGGGAGAAGCAGGCTCCATGCAGGGAGCCCAATGTGGGAATCAATCCCAGGACTCCAGGATCAAGCCCTGGGCTAAAGGCAGACACTAAACCACTGAGCCACCCAGGGATCCCTGACAATGGCCAAATTTTAAATTGAAGTTGCTAAGGAAGTATTTACGAGGAAGATCTATTCTAATCTGAGATACAGTCACAAATACAAGATGTTATATGCAATATTTGGGACATATTTCTACAAAAATACTTACAGTATCTGTTTACCTGAAATATTTATTTATCTGCAATTCAAATTTAGAGACTTCTCCAAGAAGAATTAGTTCCTGAGTTGACAACTGTAGAATAAGAAAGCAGCGTCAAGGTAAAAGGGGTGCAGAATGTTGGAGTTTTTCTGAGGTAGAAGAGGTAGCAAGGTATCCTGAAATGGAGAGAGTATTAGTATATTTTAAGAATTGATGGTGCTGTTGTGCTGGTACTCAGAAAACAAGACAGGTGGTGTTGCATAGGGCTAAAGACATAGTCAGGTCTAGATAAGCAAGAATCTTGATCCATACTTGATTGGAAATCACTAAAAGTTTTATGCATTAGAGTAGCATCAGATTTACATGTTAGTCACAGGAACTTTTTCAACAGCACCTCTATCACTTTTGACACACAGCTCTTCTTGGCAGAGTTGCTCCAAGGTGCAGTTATTGATCACCTCACAAAGTCAAGGAAAAAGAACACAAATAGCCACGTGGCAAGGGCAAGTGTATTGAGGTGCTATGATGGAAAGTGGAAAAGTGCTGAATTTCAGGGCTGAAATGAACGACTCTGAGAATCCTGTGGATAAATATTTATGGTTATACTCAATTAGTATTTTCACCAGGATAATTGTCAATTTCAATGTTTGAAAGACTTTTGATATCCATCATCAAATTCTTTTTTTTAAGATTTTATTTATTTATTCATGAGATACACACAGAGAAAGGCAGAGACATAGGCAAAGGGAGAAGCAGTCTCCATGTGGGGAACCTGATGTGGGACCCGATCCCAGGACCCCGGGATAACAACCTGAGCCAAAGGCAGACACTCAACCACTGAGCCACCCAGGTGCCCCCATGTTTTTTGTGTTCTTAATATTAACTTTGGTAAAAAAAAAAAATCAGCTGCATTTACCTTTACATATAGAGTTATGTTAAATAAAGACATCCATACGGAATCAACAGAGAAATGTAAGTAAGCCATTTCTCATTAACTAACTTACAGAAACAAGAACAAATCTGTAATTAGAAACACACGAAGCAGAGATAATGTACTGGCATTAAATGAGACTTTAAACTTAAAGCATTATATAAACAATAGCTATTAAGTTGCAGGGGTTATGAAATACTATGCTGCTTAAGTTAAAAAATTGAAAAAAGAAAAAGAAAAACCCAAATCCTGAATGTCCTGTTTGTGGAGAGAAACAGCAAATATTTTGAAAGATTATTGTGTAGGCGAAAGTTGGTGGGAGGGTATTGGCTATAACATGTTTCAGTTTAATATATTGTATGTATCCTTTAACATAGGGCAAAGATGAAGTAAATATTGTTTTCCTTATTTTTTAAAATGAACTATGTAGGAGAACCCACAGTAAATATGATAACCTGGGATCCCTGGGTGGCGCAGCGGTTTAGCGCCTGCCTTTGGCCCAGGGCGCGATCCTGGAGACCCAGGATCGAATCCCACGTCGGGCTCCCGGTGCATGGAGCCTGCTTCTCCCTCTGCCTATGTCTCTGCCTCTCTCTCTCTCTCTCTTTCTGTGTGACTATCATAAAAAAAAAAAATTTAAAAAAATATGATAACCTGAGAAGTGAACAACAGGTAAGATAACTTTGGAAATATTCATGCGTGAGTTTCTATGGATTTAGTATATGTTAACATAACTTGACCTAAATACTACTGCAAGTGAATTACTATTTATGGGGTCAGCAGTGTGTGTGCAACAAGCCCATGAGGTCTGTTTTATTATCTCCATTTTGCAGATAAGAAAATGGAGGCTCAGCGAATTTGAGTAATTTGCTGACTGTGACACAAGTATGGAGTAAAAGCACTAGGGCTGAAGCTTAGATCTGCCTGATACTGGCACCTGTCCTCATTCTCCTCTGTCCATTCCATCTCAGAAATCTCATCCTACTAGAGTATAGACAATTGTTCATGGACCAACTCACACTCTTTTCATATACGGAAACCAGTTGGCCCCTATATGAAACACACAATAGTGAGAGAAGAATAGAGAAGGGAGGGAAAGCAGAGTTTTCCATCAAGTCTAGCTCCTAGAAATTCAAAAGGGTACAAGGTGTCAAAACCCAGCTACTCCCTTCAGCAGTGATTGGTAGGGTTTGCTTCTGGTTAACAATGGAAAGGTCGAGAGCCCATCTCAATACCTTTGAGATATGAACACTGAGGGAAATGTTTCAGCAACCTGCAGGGGATGTGTTATATTTGTCTTCTTGCCTCAGGAACTCACCAATTATGTGAAAATGCCAACTGGTTTCCTTACCTGATTTTGAGTAACACCTCCCAAGAAAATAAAAATGTCCAGAGATAGTACACAAAAATCACACAAGATGGAAATATTGAAAAGACTTTTTTTCCTGAGGAGGCAGAGACAAATTAAAATATTTCAAGAGTAAGCAATTAAAGAAAATGGTAGAGAATGAAAAGCAAAGGAGAAATACTCATATAGAAGCAATACAGGAACATTAATATTGAAAAGGTTTTCTTGGTTAATAGATTGTTAATTATGAAACTCAGGATTGAAGCAGTATATTCTATGATGCTGTAAACCAAAAACTTACACACAAATACATGCAAATTTTGTTTATGACTACAGAAGCACAACACATGCACGGATGTGCACATCTAGAAGGATGTCGTTACCGGTATCTGTGGCTGTTTGGGGGTGACAGAATCAGGTGTCTTTTTCCCCCTCCTATTTGCAAAATTGTGCCTTCTCTATTATCCACGATGAAAACAGAATACTTACCCATAACATAAATGTGTACCTCTTTCCATTAAGGTTCCACAACTTTCCACAACATACAGAAAATTCACAAGAATTATGAAGATCAAGGGAGTGTGTTTTGTGTGTGAAGATGCCTCTAATGATGTGTAGAAACACCCTTTTTTTAAAAAATAAGATTTTATTTATTTATTCAAGAGACAGAGAGAGAGAGAGAGAGAGAGAGAGAGAGGCAGAGACACAGGCAGAGAGAGAAGCAGACTCCATGCAGGGAGCCAGATGCAGAACTCGATCCCAGGACCCTGGGATCACAACCCCAGCCAAAGGCAAATGCTCAACCATTGAGCCACCCAGGTGTCCCTAGAAACTCCCTTTAGAGAGAGAGAGAGAGAGATAGACTATCGATTATATTCATACCTAGCATAACCACGGAGTATGCTTTTGTTCTGGAATGTTCTGTTCTATGTTTTGTTCTGGTATTATTTGCCAAGAATTATAATCTTTTTTTTTTTCCTATCATATACTTCACTTAGTACAGGTGAGTATCAGACATTTTTCTTTTGCTTTCCCACCTTGGACTATCCAGCATCTGAGCCCCTTTGGGTATTTTCAAAATCCTTTTATTATAAGCCTTTGTGGGTGGAAGAGACTGCATTTATCTCAGCCTCCTGCTACTAAGATATAAATAGGCACATGACCCAGGTTTGTCCTATCAAAGATGTCCATCCTAGTAAGGGTTTTAGTAGAAGCAAAGACATATTGAGCTTCCAGGACACCGATGACAGAACAAAATCATGTGTCCAGTAGAAGTGCTTGGTGCAAGCATTGGGATTTGTCCACTGCTCAGCAAAGAAAAGAGAAAATTGAATGTAGATACCTGGAGCACACAGTAGGGGTTAAAAAACTAAATTTGATTTACTCAAATATAATTTATGATATTTTAACATCAGTTTTAGGTAAAGGGATGGTATAGTTCTCACCAGATATGGTAGGAATGTTTGCTTATTATTGTTCCAAAAATGTGAGGGATTTAAAGTTGTTACTGCAAAAGAAAATCCTCTAATCAAATACATGGTGTCTGCTATTAAGGACAGTAGATGTTCATTCATAAAATATGCATTTGGTGCTTTCTCTGTGTCAGGCACTATGTTGGTAGAAAGAAAAAAAACATGATGAATCTCTTCTCTCTAGAAATGTCTCCTTTACACTGTCTCAGTTACTTTTTATTCATATCAGAATATTTTGTTCATTTGTTTGTATCCCATTCATATGTGAATTCCTTGGGGGATATGGGACTTATTTTCTATTTATTTATGTTCCTAGAACATAACACAATCTCTCATACATAACTGGCTTTCAAAAATGTATACTGAGTGAATAAATGAATGAATGAATAAAAAATGACATAAGTAAGTAGCCTGAACAATCACCCTCAGTGAGTTCTATTTGCATCCCAGTCAACTTGTTTATCAGTGACATAAGGGAACCCAGAAGGCAAGCTAATCAAACACACAGATGCTGTCTTTGTAGTGTCAGGAATACCTAAGACATATAATGACAATCAGAGATCTCAATATTTATTATCTGATGTAAGTGAAGAAAAAAGATTTGGAAGAGTTTATTATAAAAGATTTTAACTTGGTCCTTTAAAAAATAGTCAACTGTCTAGGAAGAAGCTGGGATAGATCTGACTTAAAAACAGGTAATAGAGGAGTGCCTGGCTCTCAGTAGAGCATAGGAATCTTGATCTCAGGGTTGTGAGTTGGAGCTTCATGTTCAGCATAGAGATGGCTTTACAAAAAAGCAGGTAGTAGAATGTGATAAATAAACAAATGAAAAGTGAATAACAACTGACCGTACCCTCTGTGAGGCAGTAGTGTAATGGGACTCCTCACCTCAATTCTATGTGTAAAGAAGAGAGACAGCCATCCCCACTGTGCTGCGCTCAGACTATGCATTGAAAACTGTGTTCTTGGGGCCTGGGTGGCTCAGTCAGTTAAGCATCTGCCTTTGGCTCAGGTCATGGTCTCCGTGTCCTGGGATGAAGCCCCACAATGGGTCTGGCTCGTCAGGGAGTCTGTTTCTCTCTCTCTCTCCACCCGCCCCCTTCCCCTCACTACTGCTTGTTCTCTCTCTCTCTTTCTCTCTCTCTCTTTATCTCAAATAAATAAACAAAATCTTTAAAAAGAAAGAAAAGAAAACTGTGTGCTCTGCAGCTCTGAATTTGAAGGTTACTGAAAAAAGTAGACCACATTTCAGAAAGTGTGATTCTCATGGTGAAGTGTTTGAAAACTATAATAGACACTTTGACCATCTGAGGAAATGTAGTCTAGAAACACTTAGCATGAGAATAATGTAATTAACTCAAGATCTACCATGTAGAATTTAGTTATTTGAATTCTAAAGTGCCCAGTCATTTTTTAAAGACTAGGCATAGGGCAGCAAGTCGGGTTCAAAGAGCTGAGGAGAGAGAAGAGAAAAGCAAAGTATAAGACGGGCAAATGAACAGACAACCTGAAACATGGGTTATTGACAGAGGCCTGTTTTGACCTGTTTTCTGTGCTTTAAAGACTGGCATGTACCAGTCTTTAAAGCACATTTATAGGATAAGGGCAAATGCATACACGGAGGCAGGACAAATAGGCTAATGTGTTCATAAACAGATCTTAAGGAGCATGTGTTCCAGTAAACATTTTTATAAAATAAGTTGATGGTAATACAAAGATGACAGTGAGGGGCACCTGGGTGGCTCAGTAAGTTAAGCATCTGACTCTTGATTTTAGATCAGGCCATGAGATCGAGCCCCACCTTGGTTTCCATGGTTAGCAAGGAGTCTGCTTGAGATTCTCTCTCCCCTTCTCCCTTTGCACCATGCTCTCTAAAATAAATAAATAAATCTTAAAAAAAAAATAAAAGCTGACATTGAACATGGGATAGGGAGGGCAGGTCCAAGTGCCATGACTGGAATTCTTTGAGTAGTGATTAATGATGTCAGAGAGGTTATAGAAGAAAATCCTAGTTTCAGGGAAAGTTTGTATATGAGGAATTCTTAAAAACATGTTCAATTAAAAAACTCTTTGCCTTTATTCAGCTTACAAAAGTGACAGATTTTTTTTCCAATTAACATGAAGCTTTTGAAATGTTATATATAGAAATACTTAAGATACTTTATAAATTAAGCTTATTATTTATGCATGGAGGAAAGCTGAAGAGTATTTTTTAACCTTTAAAATCCATTTCTCCTATTCAGAAGTAACATAGCACAGACTCTGAGACTATCTGAATTAAATTCTGAGTTCTGATATTTTCTGGCTCAATTGATCGTTAAGAAGTTAGTTAACCTGTAATTGCCTAGGTTTTATCTGTCAAATCGGGACAATAATAATGCACTGTATTGAATGAGATAGTAATAATTTAGAAAAATATCTGTTGTATGGTAAGCAAGAAAGTTTTGCTGAAATTGTCATCTTGCATATAATGATATTAACATATCTGAGAAGTAAGTTTGATATAGCCTATGCATGTTATGATGCATCATATATTCTCTCCATGTATAACTAACTATGAGGTTCAGCAAGGGTATTTCCCTGTTTTTTTTTTTAATAGTAGAAATATATTTTTAGCTTTTAAGATATATTCACCAATCTGATTCTTTTTAAAGAATATTTATTTATTTTAAAGAGAAACAGAGAGCGAGATGGAGGGCAGAGAGAAAAGGAGAGAGAGAATCTCAAGCAGACTCTTTGCTGAGCATGGAGCCCAAAGTGCGGCTTGATCTCACAACCCATGAGATCATGACCTGAGCTAAAATCACAAGTTGGACACTTAAATCAACTGACCCACTCAGGCACTCCTCATCAATCTCATTTTTTATCTTCCAGATGGGTTCCATTGATTACTTGTCTGATTTAAGGATGTTGCTTGTGTATAGAATAGGGTTAATTGAACTGGTTCAGGCAAGAGCAAATCCACTGATTTATAAGGGATATGAGATTCCTCAGGAATTTATTGTGTTCCTGCAGGGGCTCTGGCATTATGTTAGAAGCTAGGAACAAGTAAGGTGTTAAACAGTGGAATCCCAACTTTAGTGAAGGAAACAGAGGGGTTATTATAATTCCAATAATCAGTGTGTCACAGCAATGCAATGAGTGATAAGGGTTAATCTATAAGGATCTGAGGAAAAAATGGGAAAATACAAGGAAGGCTGTCAGAGGAGGGGATTTCTGAGATGAAATTAATGGTTGAAAAATATTTTAAGCTAACTTTGTTTCAATCCCATCTTCCCAATTACATACATTTCTTTTTCAAAAAATATTTTTTTTAATGTTCTCCCTTAAAGTTGTTTTTTTTTTCCCAAACTGCAACAGTAGTTACACAAAGGAGATAATACAATACAAAGGTACAAAGGCAAAACAACATTTTTTTCCCTTCACTACATCCCATTCTACTTCTTTCTCAAACTCTATTCAGTATTTAAATCCTTGCCAGATTCTTCCCACATCTTTTCCGTGCTCTTGAATTGCATATTAACTATAAGCCTGAAATGCATGTAGCTTCTGAAACTCTCTGTGTGTGTGTTTGTGTTTTAAAAAGTTTTAGGTTTCTGTTTGCTCATTTTTATTTTTAAAAAATCATACATATACATCACTTAGCTGCTTTTTTTATATTACTTGAAAAACTGCATTTTAATATTATGGTACACTTCACATAGACAAACCATTATGATGTAGCATGTATACATAAAATATTAAAATTAATGTTGTATCAACTGTTAAAAGCTTTGGAAACCATAGGTACCCTTCTTCAACTAAATATCTTTTCCCTACTCATTGCCAACGTGCTCCCAAGAGAGAACCACTGTCTTAAATTTTTAATAATTTACTTTTATTAACTTGAGAATATTGCATATATAAATCATGTCAGTAGATATTAGCTAGCTCCCTCTTTTTTCTAATTTTTGTGAACGTGAAAGTACTCACATATACATTATTTACATAAAGAGTATCATATTACACCTTGTTTTTTATCTGATTTTAATATTCTTTTTTCTTTATTTACTCCACATTTCCTTCTCTTCCTCTCCTCCACCCACTTTCACCTACTTTAACCCCATCCCACAGACAACCCATTTTAAAAACGTATTCAGTCTTGTTTTTTTCTATACTTTGTTTCCAGCTCATTTGACCATATACAAATACTACTGTTAGAAGTTGTACATATTGCAAATATTCATACAAAGTGAAAATATAATGTATATAATCATCTGTGTAAATATAAATTTATTTTAAAATTTATTTAAAATAGAATGTTATAATTGTGTTTTACATTGCTTATTCAGTAATAGCTAAAAGAACTTGATCTGAATCAAATGATATAACTTCATTTTTTCTTTTTTTTTTTTTTACTTATTTCCACTATGGACACTGCTTTAATAAACATGCATATGCATAAAGGCTTTGACTAGGCCTTTACCACTTTAGGATAGATTTCTAGGAGTGAGATTATTGAAGGTAAAGATATTTTTAATTCTAAGGGTGCCTAGATGGCTCGGTTTCTTAAGCATCTCACTTTGGATCAGGTCATGATCTCAAGATCCTGGGATGGAGCCCAGAGTCAGGCTGCCTGCTGATCAGGGAGCCTACTCCTCCTTCTCCACCTGCCCCTCCCCTTGCTGGTCCTCTGTCTCTCTCTCTCCCTCAAATGAATAAATAAAATCTTTTTTTGAAAGAGATATTTTTAATTCTAGTAAGTGTTGTTTCATACTTTTGTAAAAATGGTTTAACATTTCTATTTCCAAAAGAAATCTATGAGAGAATACTTTTATTCATATCCCTACCAGAAATAGATCTTATTTCTCTCTCTTTTTATTTTACTTGCTGCTCTGGTGGGTAAAAGTGATATTTCATTGGTATTTTAATTTGTAAGCTTCTGATCAATATTTAATTTGACTGTCTTATTTGTATGATAACTATTAACATTTTCTTCTCTGTTGTCTATTTTCATTCTTTGATCATTTTTCTTTAAGACATTTTAGTGATTTCTTGACACTTTGTAGGAATCTTGTTGTAATGTAAATATTATCTCTTTATCTGTTATTTGTTTTATAATTTTATTCAATAATCTTATCTTTCTATTAATATTATATTGTTATAAACTGGGCAACAACACAAAATCAATACCAAGGGTATATATGAAACTGTCAGAGAGATGGCTTAATCAGAAACCTCAGTTAGGGGATCCCTGGGTGGCGCAGCGGTTTGGCGCCTGCCTTTGGCCCAGGGCGCGATCCTGGAGACCCAGGATCGAATCCCACGTCGGGCTCCCAGTGCATGGAGCCTGCTTCTCCCTCTGCCTGTGTCTCTGCCTCTCTCTCTCTCATTCTATGTGACTATCATAAATAAATAAATAAATAAATAAATAAATAAATAAATAAATAAATAAATAAATAAGAAACCTCAGTTAGCTGTCTCAAACACAAGGAAATAAAAGAATCTCCAAAAACAGAATCTCTTGTGGTTTTCTAATCTCTTGACAAGGGAGATGGTCCTTTGTTACTGAAGAGTAGAAGATTTAAAGACTAAACTTTCTGGCCATGAAGGGGATTTAGCCATTTGCCACTGTTACATAGTTCAAAAGAACACCCTCTGCTCCCTATAAGCAAGGAAATGTGCCCTTGAAAAATATAATACATAATCCTCACAGCTGGAATTAAAACAAATAGAGTTTAATGTGCTGATAAAACCATGGTTATCATATTATTTGACCACTTGGGGATTTTAGCTCTCCGTGGGTCAAACTTCAGGACTGATTGCCACCTATGAATAGCATCCAAATGAATTCCTTAAAGTGGATAAATGTAGATATCTACTCCTCACAACTGTTCTGTTTTTTTAGCCAGATACTGTCTTTGGCCATTTGGGGGAACTTAGTAGCCTCTAGCAAACGGGAATGTAATTAACATCAGAACTCTAGGTGCGCAATATGTAATTACACTCCATTAGAATCTATCAAAATGAGATTATAATTACACTTTGCACATGCCACATTTCTTGTAAGGTTGGCAATTCAGACCTCCGCTAATAAATACAAAGTGCTCTGCATTCTGTAGACCTCGTAGTCCATTTAATGATGACCCATCCACAGCCAGCTTCGTTTTTAACAGAATAAAGGTTTTGAAATGGAGTTTGAATATTAACAACAAGAAACTAACTAAAATGTGTTATCTACAGATGGGGAAAAGTCACAAAAGTCAAAAAAGCAAGCAAACAAACAACAAAGCAGGAGAGTAAGCCTGATTTAATGTGGCAAAATTTATTTAGCAGGATTTTTAGAAACTAAACCCCAATTTTGGACCAAGTGTTTGATTTATGCTAAATTTGTGACACTTGACTTTCCAAAAGGCTTCAGTGTTGCCAATATCTCTTGTTTAACCAAAATTTAATAGAACAAAAATCAACAACCAGAGGAGGGAAAGTTAAAAATAAAACTGAGCACTTACCAGAGCAAGGCACTTTATATTGTGAATATCTGATTTAAGCCACACAACAAGCCTGCAAAGGAATTTTTTTCCCTATTTTACTTAAGGAACAATGCAGGTCTGTGAGGTTGTGTAATTTGCCTACAGTCCCTTAGTTAGTAAATGTTAGAGCTGAGATTCCAGTCCAGAGCTTTGTGACTCAGGAAGCTATGATGTATCCTATAACCATGCCTCTACCAGGCACACACAGACCAGCATGTCTCTGGTCTGTTTTAAGTCTCTGGTTAAGCTTTACTTTCTTTTTTTTTTTTTTTTTTTAAGCTTTACTTTCAAACCAACACCATTTCCCGCTCCCCAAAAAAGAAGAAGCAATCAAGATTTGTGTGAACGTGAAGAAAAGGTATGAAAAACACAACAACAACAAAACTAAAGAAAATTCAGGGCAACAGAAGGATTTGGACAGAGCACTGAAAAGTGCACTGGAATTGGATATGCAGAGGAAAAAAGGATACTTGTATACTTGTATAGAAGTCAAGTAGTAGGTATTGATATTACCTGATCTGTATCATAGAGAATTTGGCTTTTATTTTTCCAAATTTTAATAGTCCATAAAAGATTGAATTTGAAGTAGATAGAGGGGTGCCTGGATAACTCACCCCATTGAGTGTCCAACTCTTGGTTTCCACTCAGGTCATGATCTCAGGGTTGTGAGATTGAGCCCCACATTGGACTCTGTGCTCAGCAGTCTGCTTGAGATTCTCTGCCTCTGCCCCTCCTCTGCTCATGCTTCCTGTTTCTCTTTTTTTCTCTCAAATAAATAAACAAACATCTCAAAAAATAATTACAAGAAATAGAGTAAGTAGAGTCTAATTAGAAAATTCTTAGGTTCTAGCACAATGCCCAAAGTCTGTTTGTCCCATGCTTTCATAAAGTAATCACAGTAAGACAGAATGATTCTCAATCTAGAGGATGGTAGTCAATCCAGTGGAAAAGCCACAACAAATGGACTGCCTAGCATGTTTTAATTGAACATATTCAGAGAAGATGGGTAGAATGATCACAGTCCCTTATATTAACTAGAAACCTACAGTGCACATAGCTTCTCACACTCCACTGTCAAAGGGGAAACATGAGACAAAAGGGGAAACAAGAGTTAGTAGAAATCCCATAAACCAACCTCTCCATTTCATAGGATGAGCTAATCAAATATTTCTCTACAAATTTATAAACATAAACCCATCACTGGTGAGTATACCAGCCTAGAAATGTTAAAGGAAGGGATTTTCAAAGATATTTACTTTAATGCAGTTTCTAATATGAGGAAACAAAGGCTAAGACAAGTGCTATGAGTCAACCTGAGTTACAATTAGTAGAAACTGGATCAGAGGCCAGTCCTTCTGTATTTGATATACTTAAAACTGGATGAGTGGTTGTTTGTAAATTCCCTTCCAAATATTTAGAAAACTGAGCAATACATATTTTCCTTTTTTTAAAAAAAAAATTGATTTGGGTCCCCTGGGTGGCTCAATTAGTTAAGATTATTCATATTATCCAGTGCAATATTTGTTTTCCCCAAGGTTGTATGAGATTGGGCTACCACATGCTGATTTTGGGAGAGTACCACTCACCTCGCCCATAGGATGAGTTGAGGGATACTGATGGGACAGTCCACAGATGACCCTTGGGTTTAGGTTACATGTGTTGGTTCTCACCAGTTCATGTTCTGACAATAGTACACATGGAATGGGGACAGCAGGAGTGGGGGCAGATGTCTTTAACCTATGTGGCCTTCCAGTGCTTAAACTGGGTCTCTCACTCCACACCCATTGCTAGTTCCACCTCCAGTGTGTAGCAGTCTTCCAAGAGTGGCTGTTGTCTCTCTCCTTGAGGAATTTAAAACCATTGCTATGTAACCAAGGGGGCATTTCTGCTACCTTCTCTGATGTCTGTCACTTAGGACATTATTCTCTCCTGAGTTGGTCTTAGTCCATGATGATTTAGAGGGATAGATATTACATGCATGAAGGGGACCACTTTTCTCACTCTGCCCTCGGGCCTCTTAACTAGGTGATAGAGGTATCATCAAAATTGAAAGAGGTCTTTCTAGGAATGTAGCGATTATGGCTTAAAGAGTTCAAGGAAAGATGTGGTTTTACCTTTATGCTAGGAAATTCCAAATTATAAATTTAACATGACAGGAAAATGAATTATTGTTCACATTTTCTTGCATGCTCCAGATAAAATTGCATCAGTGGTCTTCATCACTAAAGCAAAGTAAAAACCTTGAGTCATTGGAAGTCAGTTGTCACTGGTGACTGGGTGGATGATGCAGCATTATGAGTATGTAGCCAGTATTAAGTAAATGAGATTAGGAATTGCAGAGCAAGAGGATCTCTTATTATTGCAACACAAACAGATTCCAACAAGCCATGTCACTGTGAGCAGTAACAGTTACTACCTTTCTTGTCTTAGAAGATGTGAAGCTAACCAGAAACTGCATAGTTGACATAAAGGGGAAAGCAGAGAGACAGAGACAGAGACAGAGAGAAGGAGAAAGAGAGAGAAGGAGAGGGAGAGAGATGGTTGTTGGACTGTGGAGGAAAAGATGGTGCTTGTATACTACAAAGATTCTTCACATGTGCTGATTGATAGGACAATAGAAAATTGAATGCATGCTTCTTCTTTATGCCTCTTGCTGACTATCAATAAATCACTATACCTCACACAGCCCATGAATTTTATAATGACCATTTAATCAAAGTGTTATGTAGTGAAGGGACCGCCCCCCCAATATCTATTGGGATCTAGTACACACAAGGGATAGCCCACTGCTTTGCACAAATTCCCAAACAGCATATGTTGGGAGCAGTCCTTTAGTATATTTAGTATATTATGGTTCTATCCTTGGCTCAACGGTTGCTACCAATCTCCAAAACAGTGATCAGAAAAAGAGAAGGAAAAAGTTGTTTGCTATGTTTGGGTCTTACAATTTGCTCTCCATCAGAGCTGATGGAGGAGGATCACTTCAATTTCCATTTAAAAAGTCCCCAGGGTTTGTGGAGGTTTTTGACACCTGTATTTCACTGAAGAAGAAGAAGAGAACCACTGTCTTCATTAGGGAAACCTCTACTGAGTTGTGTGTGTTGCTGGGAAATTATGAGAATGTGATCTCATGTAGAGTTTTAACCAAATGTTATCCTTGGACCAAATACTGGTGCAACTGTACTTAGAATGCTCTATCTCAAGGTGAAATTCTGAAACCCTAAATATGTAACAGGCTAGTGCTACTTAATTATAATTATATGAAGACTGATATGGTAAACAAACATATATGTAGGAATTATAAAAGGTTAAATACATATTTAAAAAAATTAACCAAAACAACATAATCTAAAATGTTGCATTTTGCCTATTGCTTTGGCAAAGTTTAGTTTTTTTAGTATTCAGCACTGGCAAGCATGTGAGAAAATGCCTGTGATTCACTGTAGGCAGGAATGTAAATAACTGTAAGTTTTTGGAAGGGTAATTTGGATACAGCTATCAAAAGTTTTAAAATGTACATATATTTTAGTCCAGCAATTCTACTTCTGGGTAGGTGCACTCACTGTCTTACAAAAAAGTTTATTGCAAGATAACTATAATTAAATCAAATCAAAAGGAGAACTAATCTAAATGTCAGAGTGAGATTTATAAATTATATTTTTATACTATGAACTTCTCTGCAGACATTAAAAATAATATGAAAGTATCTGAAATACAGGGAATATAATACATCATTAAATAAAATTAGTATGTTGTACCAGTATGACATATTATTACAATATATATGACCTATATATTGCACATATATATGTATATGTGCAAAGAAATGACTTAGCAAACATTAACAGTGGTTTTCTCTATTTTTTTTAAAGATTTTATTCATTCATGAGAGACACAGAGAGAGACAGAGAGAGAGAGAGGCAGAAACACAGGCAGAGGATTAGGCAGGCTCCATCCAGGAAGCCCGATGTGGGACTTGATCCCACATGGGATCACCCCTGGAGCCAAAGGCAGTTAGATGCTCAACCTTTGAGCCACTCGGCATCACAACACCAGTTTTCTCTGAATGATGACATTGTGAGTTCTTTCCTATGACTGATTACTTAGGTTGTGAGCTTTTTAATTTTCATTTTCCAAATTTTCTTCAGTGCAAATAGAATACTTTTATAATCTAAGCAAACTACATATAATTTTTAAACTGCTATCTTCTCACTCATGCATATGGGCAAATACATTATCTTCTAACTGCAGATTTCTATTTATATACTCTACTAATATATCAGTTTTATTAAGATGATCCCATTAATGTTTAGGAAGATTCTGAAGTCAGAGCAATTAAGTGATAATAAACTGCTTTCACAAAACACATTTTTAAAATTAGTAGGATGCATAAATTTTAAGTCCACAGCTTAATGAACTTTTACATTAAAAAAATAACTTGGGCAAAGATGTAGAGCATTTCATCACCTAGATCAAGACCTAGAACATACTTGTCATCTCAGAAAGTTATTTTTAATGCCTTCCTTGTCAAAAGCCATCCCAGGACTTTAACTCACTGTAGTTGTAGAGTAATAGTAAAGCTGACTTACTATTTAGCTCTTGCCATAAGCTTGATTCTGCAGTAGATATTCTAAATATAGTATCTCCTTTAATCATACTAATTCTACCATACAATGAAGAAAAGAGGGATTTTTAATATTAAGCAACTTGCCACACAAATTGTGGTAAATAGAACACAAACAGGTATTTGGTTTCAAACTTGATAATTTTTTCCACACTATGCAGATTTTTATTAAGTTGAATAATGGAGTTTGGTAACACCCAAAAAATGACTTGACAGTAAAACAAGTTGAGACATCAAGTAAGGTGAAACTGACAGAGATAAACACAGAGACCCCTTAATACCTAGGGGCAGATAATCCTTAAGCGCCCAGCACACTCAGGAACTGGCTTGGAGACATTTTAGGATTAAAGTCACTATAGAACATTATATTGTTCCAGGACAGCCCAATCTTCAAAAGAAGATTACATGTCCTTCAGGATTTTAGGACAACTTCCTAGGTTTTAGAAATTTCTATTGAGAAAAATAAAATAAACACTGGGTACTAAGCGACTGTAAAAAAATAATTCACCCAGAGCCTTATGGGGGGGGGGGGGATCAAATGGTGATTAAATTAACAGAGATATTATGAATCTGAAATTAAATTAGAATTCATTTTAGTGACTGTGTACGTACAAGTTCTCAGTTCATTACTCTTCCGACAGTTTCATTCCTCTGCAGAGCTGGATGGAAATTTGCATTTCCCAAGGCTAGGCTTCTTTAAGTGACTGACCAGGTGAGGGGCTGCTGTAGGACTCAGGGCATTAATGGACCACACACCAATTAGCAAAGGAAGGAAGCAGTCTTTTCAATGCATGTAAATTAAGTATACAATCAGCAGGCTTTTCTCTTTAGCTAAAGCCCTTCTATTGGAAAACACACTCCGGAGACCCTCTCTCCTCTTTGTAGCAGACAGAAAAAAAAAAAAAAAAAAAAAAGGCAATCACCCTCAATTCTGCCTCAGAGATAAATTAAAATGGCTATTTATATCAGGTGGGAAAAGAAAGGGTGATTTCCCACATCAGGGAACCACCATTAAGGATCCAGAGCTCTATCCTCTGGCTATATTACTCATATTTATTTCCTGTGGGTTTAGAAAAGCAAGAATTAGAAATGAATGGCATTCTTGACTGCTCACAAGGGATTTGCCTCAAGCCAAACTCCCGCTTTAACTTTACACAGTTCTTCAGTCTCCAGATGCTGCATGGTGACTCTGCCATCAGAAATCTTCAGAGTTGTGACAAACCCAGAAACAATGAGACAGGGGAGTCACACAGTTTGGGATGAAGAAAATAGCAAGACCAAACAGATATTGGAAACACAAGGGACAGGGTTATACTAGAGGAAGAGGCAGTAGAAAAAGAAGATGGGGGAAAAAAAGAAAGAAAAAGAGGATGGACCATAAAGACAATTTTGCTTTCTTTGAAACATTGACAGCTCTCAGCCCAGAATCAAAGACAGCCAGCTAATCAACAACTGAACAAGATATTACCACTCTGAATAACTTGCCCTATTTCCAAAAATCAAAAACTCATCAGTATTTCAGCTTAGTCTGAAATTCATAAAGGAAGCATTCCAAAGCTTTGGCCTCTGCTAGCATCAAGGGATGAGGCATGCAAATTAGCACTGGCCTACAGGCCTTCCCCTGAATCACACTCACAGCAAGTGCAATGTTAGGGGACCTGCAAAATAACAGCAGTGACTTTATACCCAATTTTTCTAAAAACCTGTTAAGGAGAGCTTCATATAGAAATCTTGCATGAAAAAAAAAAAAAGAAAAGAAATCTTGCATGAAATTTCTATACTCTGGGGAAATCTCAGATTATAAAGAATCTTCACCCAAAGTCCGTTATCCTTCTCATTCCCACTCTCCCCCCCCCCCCACAGTCCTAAGAATTATTTGTTTAAAAGATTTTATTTATTTATTCATGAGAGACACAGAGAGAAAGAGAGGCAGAGACACAGGCAGAGGGAGAAGCAGACCCCATGCAGGGAGCCCAACGCGGGACTCAATCCCAGCTCTCCAGGATCACACTCTGGGCTGAAGGCAGCACTAAACCGCTGGGCCACCGGGGCTGCCCCAGTCCTAAGAATTATTAATCCACCCTCTCTTGAATGTACCCCCTTCTCCACTCTTTTTCACTGGGCATTCTTCATTTAGCAAATCTTGGAGGAATGTTTTTAAAGCATTTGAATCAGAGAAGATGCTTTGTCCTCTTTTCCAGAGTATTCTATGACTTCTACAACTTAATCTCTTAGCCTAGTGGGATCTCAATCCTGACCACACACGAGAACCACCTGGAAAACTTGGAAAGACAAACATACTTTGCACATACCCAAGACCACTTAAATATCCAAGGACAAGGCCTAGAAAATTATATTTTTTAAACTCCCAAAGTGACACTGATATTCATGTACTAAAACTTAGATGCTTACATCAGAGGAAAAGCTACAAAGGACAGCTGACATTTCAAAGTTCCAACAAATGGTTTTCTGCTATCCTGTGTTACTATCGCAGATGAAACCCTGGACATTTTGAACAGAGTTTCATACAGCATGGTAAGCAGGGTATAAGCAAGGGACTCAGTGCCAGGCTCTAATCCCTGAATCACTCTGTAAGATTACAAACTATACTTTTATCTTCTTGCAGATCCCCGCCCCAAAAAGCAATTTGGAGGAAGAAGCTTCAAAACAGAAATAATCAAAATGCTGCAGTAGGAAATCTGATAGGAAACATACAGCACGAGAAGAAAAATATCAAGCAGCATTCATTAAGTTCTCCTAAGCCCTGAGAAACACTGATTTGAGGACTAGAAAAATATCATCAGTTATAATACTTGCTGTGTCTTCTAACCTGAAAGAAACTATTACGGTCAATATTTTGCTTGGATGCAGAGTCTCTGATTCTTTTAAGAATGGATTTTGTCTGCAAAGACCCCGAAGCACTTGTGAGCAGGAATTTGCCTTGTAAATCTTTGCACTTTCTGTCTCAAGCCTCATATGCAATGACTTACTAATGATGGATAACATTGTTATGTGCTGGGTGGATTGACTGGGGAGTGATTTAGCTCCTTCACATCACAGAGAAAGGCTGGAATGTTTGTTTAATTGCATTTCTGAAAGAAAGACCTAGATTGGCCAATGACCTTCCCAAGGCTTCCTGTTGACAAAGTTAAGAATAGAGTAAGGGCAGCTTAGTGATCAGCAGCTTCAACTGGACTGCCAATATTTCTGCACAATCTCATTTTCTATTTTTTGACACCTTGTTGGAGCCACTCTATATAATAAAGGTATCAAAACTTCAGCCCTCTCTTCAAACATAATGTTCAGAATTGTACCTCTTATCTCATAGCTTCTGTTCATTCATACTCTTTATTTACTTATAATTTTAGCTTGGCTTGCAGATGGCCCATTGGCCACTCAGATCCATCTTTATATCTTCAGTGTCACAAGCAATGGAAAATTTCTTTTTCTTTCTCTCTCCATATCTTTCTGCCAGTTTTTCTCTTCATATTTTTACTCAAAACTAAAGGGATCTAGTTGCTTCAGGTGATTTTTTTTTTTTTTTTGACACCAGACTTCATAAAAAATCTGAGGCAGACTTTGTTCCTTGAGTAGGTTCTCAGGGGGGAACAATTCTCCCTAAGAGATGTTTTGGGCAAGAATGAAACTGCATTGGATCCTTTTCTGCTTTTACGGATGACCTCTTATGCCTAGCTATCACTATCTCTGAGCTCAGATGATTCTGGTATGCATCAGAGATAAGGTCATTGTACTGAAAGCTGAATGCTTGGCTAGCATGGTAAAGTTCCAGTTATGTGCTGGGTTCTCTGTTTCCAAAATTACTATCACAGATAACATTCTAGAAATGTCGAACCATATCATATAACAACCTTATCAGGCTAACTTGCTGAATAATTACCATTACAAGGAGATGCATTCATATTTGAGAGAAACTTTATAAATACATTTGAATTAAAGTATTTTATCTTTAATTATACAAAAAAAATGATTTTCCCCCCATCTTAAGCATCTGAAGGCAAGTGAAAATAGGTTTGGTATATATGGATTTTGGGTGTGGGGAGTGGGGGTACAGGTCCTATAATTTCATTAAACTTAGCAGGTACAGAAGGTAAATTTGATTTAGTTATTTAAAGAATAAAGGTGAACATGTCATGGGGCACCTGGATGGTGCAGTTGGCTAAGTATCTGACTCTTGGTTTCAGTTCAGGTCTTGATCAGGTCATGAGATTGAGCCCTGCATCGGCTCCACACCCAGTGGATTCTCTCTCCCTCTGCCACCATCTGCATCACTCCCCACTTCCACCCCTACCCCCACTCTCTCGAACATGTGCTCTCTTTCTCTAAAAAAAAAAAAAAAAAAGAAAGAAAGAAAGAAAGAAAGAAAGAAAGAAAGAAAATAAAGGGGAGCATGTCAGATTACATTTTTTAAGATTTTTATTTACTTATTTGAGAGAGCCAGAGCATGAGCAGGAGGAGCAGAGGAAGAAGGAGAAATTCAAGCAGACTCTGGGCTGAGCATGGAGCCCTACATGGGGCTGGATCCCATGACCGCACGAACCAAGATCACAACCTGAGTCAAAACCAAGAGTCGGACTCCCAACTGACTGCACCACCCAGGCACCCAAAGGAATGATTAATTTATTCCTTTGGGAAGCCACAATTTTTATTAATACTTTAAAATGTATTTTAAAATGTTTATTAGAGTTATATAAGCACACACATCATTTAAATTCCAAATAATGTTCTAAGGCTCATACCAAAAAGGAATAGTCTTCTTCCCATGACATCCCACAACCCAGACCTACTTCTCAGAAACAACCATCAATATTTCAAAATGATTTGCTTATATTGCTATTTACAGTATAGTAAATAGTGAAGGATTTCAGGTCTTATTCATGGTAAATGAACATTTAATTCCCAATTGGCCCAGTGCTTCCCACCCTGGACCCTCTAGATATCCTTCCCTGTACCTTCTAAACTTGACTCAATTTCATGGAATTTTTGGCAACTTGTAGTCATAATAGCATTATTATTATTATTCATAAATATTGTTCATTATTGTGACCAAATAATATATTACAGTGATGTTTCCTTTCCTATACAGCTCATTGCTCTTTCTAAATTTTATATTTGCTTCATTTTTTATCTGATGTTTTATGTAAAAATTAATATATTTTTAAAAATTCTTAACAGATCTTCCAAACACCTACAAGTATTATTTTCAAAATTTTCAAATACAATTTAAATTATGTAATCTCCAAATAGTCAAATGCATCGGGAAACTTCTCATATCCACATATATACATACATAGTTTTTTATTTCCCACTGCCCTGAGAAGCTCCCTAGAAAAGGAGCAGTCCTTTTCTACTGGATACAGTCCAGTCCAGTCAATAGTCCTTTTCTACTTTTCTACTGGATCTGCCCCAGTCTTGCATTCATTCTTCTAGAAGTTATGGCTGCACAGCTCTTTACTATAGATTCTTTATACAGCTAAATACAGCCTTCTCTGGAAAGCTCTTCTATGTTAATCCTCCTGCTTCCTAAAATCCATAGCTGCCTTTCTTAGTTTATTCCTTAACTTTTTAACAATACCTACTAGTCAAGAATGGATGGGAAGCGAAAAATTTTGAGATCATTGATATCTTAAAATGTCTCTGTGCCTCACTTAACCTTTATCAATAGTAAGTTTGGTTAAGAATTATAGTTTAGAAAGTATTATCCTTCAGAATTTTGAAGTCATTGTTCCATTGTCTTTCAACCTTCAGTGTTTCTGTTCACAAGTGTAATTCCATCCTGATGCTTTGCCTTGTTTTGTCTTTTTTCGGGAAACTTTTAGCATCTTCTCCAATTGTGGTAAAGCTTTACTATGACATGCTTTAATGTGGGTATTTTATTGTATTGTGCTCTCCATGGGACCATAAATAGAGAGACTCATGCCCTTTAGTTCCCAGACACATTAATTTTTAGAGAATACTCAGCTCCTTTTTTCTCTAATCTCTGTTAGGTAGATGTTGGATCTCTTAACTATTTTCTTGCTTTTCATATATTTTATCTCCTGTTTTTCATCTTTGATTTATCTGGAGGAAATATTGTTGACTATATCATTGAACAGTTTTACTGACAATGTTAAACTTCAGTGCTAAACTATGGAATTTACAATTTTTAAGGGCTATTTCTCATTCTTGCTTTTTTACTAATAATAACATTCTTTATGAATTTTATAGATTCTCATGTCTTTGAGCAGTACTTTCTTTTAATAGGTACAATTTATTAAATATTTCTATATGTTAAGTAATCTGCTAAGCACATTCCAAACATCATATTCTTTAATTCTTACAAACCACTTTTCATGGAATTATTATTTTCAGAAATATTATCAGAAATATTTATAAAGATACCAAACATGAAAACTTTTAAATGCTGATCAATTCTAGTTATGTAATTATTCTTCACTTTTTTGGCAAGCAATATATTATGATTATATTTTTAATTTCTAGACAACTTTTTGTTGATAAATGTCAATGTCAAATCAGTTTGACTGGAGATCACAAACACCAAAACCAATGTTTGTGACTATTAGGAGTGGAGGCACTATTCATGATCTGTACTTCATTACTTCTCACTCTTCACATTGTATGTATCATATTGTCATTATTTTGTTTATTTGTTTGTTTTTCAGATTTCTTACATAGTACTCTCCTTAGAGCAGGGACATTTTTTTTTTTTTCTTCATAACTAGCATCCACCTCAGTGTCTGGAAAAGTAGTTACAAAAGATGTTGATAACTGAACAAACTTTTAAAAAGCAAATGATACCTGCTCATTTTATCTTATGTGCAGATATCACCTTTCATATATTTAAAGTTCTTAAAATAGGGCTTATCTATAAGTAAGGTAATATTTGTTTCAATCTTGTTATCCATAAAGAGGAGATACTGATATGATCTGCTTTCTAGGATTATTGTAGAATTAAAAAGATATTACAGGGAGATCCCAGGGTGGCTCAGCGGTTTAGTGCCTGCCTTTGGCCCAGGGCGTGATCCTGGAGTCCCTGGATCAAGTCCCACGTCAGGATCCTTGCATGGAGCCTGCTTCTCTCTCTGCCTGTGTCTCTGCCTCTCTCTCTCTCTCTCTCTCTCTCTCTCTCTCTCTGTGTGTGTGTGTGTGTCTCATGAATAAATAAATAAAATCTTAAAAAAAAAGACATTACATGTATAGTATAACAGCATTAGCATACTGTCGGATACCTGTAAAACACTCAATAATTGTTCACTGCAACCATTATCACCATCCTCTTCTTCATCATTACTGTCATTATGCAAGGTATAGGAGTCATGCATTCTTGTTAATTGGACTAGATTAAGATAAAGCCTGGACTGCACAAAAGAACTTTAATTATGTGATAAAATACATTCAAATATCATTGTTTTAAATATTGTGCTGTCTGTGAAAAATGTAATGCATGGTGAGAGCTTTATTTTGAAAATCAATCCAAATCAGTATTTGAAGCTTTTAAATAAATACTCCTTTAAATATTATAATATGCAGAAGTCCAGATATACTCACCTGTGAGGAAATTTATCTGTTTTATGAAGCATATTAAGCTTTATTTCTTCAAGTAAACCTTTGGCTATTGTCCCCAATCTAAATTATTTCTCCATTTCTCTATAAAGCTATAACATTTTTTGTTATTTATTAGAATTCATATAATGGTTTGTTTTGCATTTATTATAATCTATCTTTTTCAAAACTCTTACTTGATCCAAAGGTGCTTGTATAAAAAGTCAACAACATATATAACTTTGTATCCTTCCCCAAAACATGAACAACATCTCAGCTATGGCAACAACTTGAGACATATTTGTTGAAGTGAATGCATAAGATTAGTACAAAATTAAAATTAAATTTATGTAGCACTATTATATGGAACTTATAATAAAGGTTATTTGCCTAAGACCATATACATTTCCTCAGGCAGGAATTCTTTATAAATTGCTATTCTTCAAACTTACCATGTATGTGACTTTTGTATGCAAGGCAGATGTTACTGACAAACACAATGTTTTATTTCTGTAAATGAGTCTTCAGTAGTGCTTACAGATTTGCATTGAGCAGTCTACTCTTTATGCTGCTCTAAAGAGCAACAACATATATATTCTAGCATAGGCTCCACTAAGGTCATGAAGCACAGCAAAATTAACTAACCCATAAGTGGCTCAAACTCAGAATTTATCATATATGATAAATTAGTGTGATACATTAGTGATCGACTCAGCTATGAGCTTTAAATACTTCACTAGTAATACTGAAGTATTACTTTCAGTACTTCACACTTTAAACACTTTAAATACTCCACTATCCAGCTGTGAGCTTTACAAATTCCACTAGAGCTTGAAGTACTTCTGGACTCTTGTAGAATCAGATGGTGTTTATCTTAAGTCAAACTGATAGGCAAAAACATCAATACTACAAAGCACAATTAAGATTGTGTTGTTAAGAAAAACTCAAGAGAGAAAGGAGTTTTTTGTTTTTTAAGTATTTGCTTAATGTTCTCTCATTAAAATATATTTTAAAATTTGAGAGTCAGATGGGTTCAGCAGTGAATTCTGCCAAATATTTAAGGAAGAAATTATACCAGTTTTCTATAATCTCTTCCAGAACATAAAGAAGCAGAGGGAATACTTCTTAACCCTTTCTATGAGGCCAACATTACTTTAATACCAACAAAAACATTACCAGCAAAGAAACTATAGGCCAATCTGCATCTCATGAACATAGATGCAAAAATCCTAAACAAAATATTAGCAAAAAAAACCAAGAAAGTCAATTAATGTAATCCATCACATCAACAGATTATGGAAGAAAAATCACAAGATTATTTCAATAGATGCAGAACAAGTTGAAAAAATCCAACACCATGATATAATAAAAATACTCAGAAAACTATGAATAGAAGGAGATTTCCACATATTGATAAAGAACATCTAGGAAAAAAAAAAAACAAAAAGGAGAAAAACAACAAAAACTATAGTTGACATCATACTTAATGGTGAGAAACAGGAACAAGGCAAGAATGTCCCCTCTTGTTCTTTTCATTGTTATACTGGAAGTTCTAGATACTGCAACAAGACAAGAAAAGGAAATAAATGGTATACAGATTGAGAAGGAAAAAAGAAGTCTTAAATCCCAAATGACATGATTATTATGTAGAAAATCCAGAAGAATTGCAAAACAAAATAAAACAAATAAACAAAGTCTTCTGGAACTAATCGGTGGTTATAAAAGATTGCTGGAGGGAATCCCTGGGTGGCTCAGTGGTTCAGCACCTGCCTTCAGCCCAGGATGGGATCCTGGAGTCCAAGGATCAAGTCCTGCATTGGATCCCTGCATGGAGCCTGCTTCTCCCTCTGCTTATATCTCTGCCTCTCTCTCTGTCTCTGTGTCTCTCATGAATAAATAAGTAAAACCTTTAAAAAAAAGAAAGATTGCTGGATAAAAGGTTAATATACACAAATAAATGACTTTTCTATATAACAGCAACAAACAAGTGGAATTTGAAAACAATATCATTTACATTAACATCCTTAAAAAAGGAAATAGGTATAAATCTAACAAAATATGTACAAGATCTGTATGAGACAACTATAAAGCTGATTAATATAATGGAAGACCTAAAACAAATGGAGAGCTTTTCCATATACATGGATACAAAAACTCAAAATTTGCCTAGATGTTGGTTCTTCCCAAATTGACCTGTAGATTGACTTCAATCTCAATCAAAATTTCAGAAAGTTATTTTGTGGATATTCACAATTCATTCTAAAGTTTACATGGGGAGACAAAAGACTCAGAATAGCCAATACAATATTGAAAGAGAAAAACAACAGGAATACTGCCCAGCTTCAAGACTATCTAATAGTAATCAAGACAGTGTGGTATTTGTGAAAGAATTGACAAATAGATCAATGGAAGAGAAAAGAGCCCAGAAATAGACCGTCATAATATAGACAAATTTGACAATGGATTGAAGATAGTCTTTTCAACAAATGGTGGAGCAACAGGTAGATATATATATGCAAAAAAGGAAAAAAAAACAGAACAGGAAGAAGAAAAAAGATAAAGAGAAGAAGAAAACAAACACAGATATTATACCCTTAACAAAAATTAACCCAAAATGGATCATAGACATAAATGTAAAATGAGAAACTATAAAACCCTAAGAAGACAGCATAGGTTAAGGTTTATATGATCTGGGTATGGTGATGACTTTTTAGATATAATACCAAAGCACAATCCATAAAAGATAGAATTGATAAGAAAACATCATTAAAATTAAAACCTTCTGCTCTGCAAAAGGCACTGTGAAAAATATGAGAAAATAAGCCACAGAATGGGAGAAAATATTTGTATAAGACATATTCTTTAAAGGACTGTTATGTTACATATAAAGAACTCTTAAAATTCAACAACTGGGAAACAAACAAGCTAGTAAAAAAAAAAAAACGGACAAAGTCTTGAACAGATATCTCACTAGAGAAGACATATAGATGGCACCATGTTTCATTATGGAATTACAAATAAAAACAATAGTAAGGCGCTACCACACACCTACCAGATTGGCCAAAATTTGAAATACTGACACACCAAATGCTGGTGAGGATGTAGGGCAACAAGAGCTGTCATTCATTCCTGGTGGGAATGAGAAATGATATAGTCACTTTGGAAGACAGACTGGCCATTTCTTGCAAAAGTAAACACACTCTTACCATGCAATCTAGCAATTATTTTCTTTGATATTTACCCAGATGAATTAAAAACTTAGATTCACCCAAAAGTCTGCACATGGATATTTATAGCAGCTCTGTTTTTAACTGCCAAAATTTGGAAGCAATCAAGATGTTCTTCAGAAAATGAATGGGTAATTTGACTGTGGTAAATCCAAACAATGGAAAATTATTCAGCACTAAAAAGAAATGACCTATCAAGCCATGAAAATATTTGGAGGAAACTTAAATGCATATTACTAGGTGAAATCAATCTGAAAAGACTACATATTGTAGGATTACAATTATATAACAATCTGGAAAAGGCAAAACTATGGAGTTTATAAAAAAAAATTAGTGGTTGCCAATGGTCAGTAGGGAGCAGGGAGGGATGACTAGAGATTTTAGGACAGTGAAACTATTCTGTATCGTAGGTATGTATCCTTACATATTTGTCCAACCCTCTAGAATGCACAATACCAAGAGTGAGCCCCAAAGAGAATTATGGTCTTTGGATGATAATATATTGTTTCAGGTTCACTGATTGTAGCAAGTATTACTTTGTGTGGGATGTTAATTTCTTGTGTATGGGAACTACGTATATTTTGCTCAATTTTGTCATGAACCTAAAACTGCTCTAAAAAATAATTAAGTATACTGAAATTGGGAAAGCCAGAATAAACAATAAAATATTGGATTTAAAATGAAAATAAAGGAAAAAATAGCAAGGCAGACCACACATACCCACATACAAATACACAAACATTAAATATTGGCTTTTGCTGCCCCTTAGGAATATAGCAATTTAAATAGACCTGGGGAAGGCAGCCTTTGCTGTCACAAGAATGGTTTTATGTATCAGTTTGTTAACTTTAAAATATGCCCCTGGACCCCTCAACCCAAGATATAAAATCTGTAGGTTTGGGTAAGACCTTCACTTGAGATTTGTTTATAGTTTTTCCATATGAGCTTCTGTCACTCTACTTAGGTTCCATCAGCCATAAATTTTCCATTCGGAAATTCCTCTTGATTTTTGAACATGAAACCACTGCAAGCTATGGGCAGCTTGGGATTTCTTTTTCAATTTCTTCAAGACCAAGGAATATGCTGTACCACTTAGACTATAGCCATGTATTAGCAATCTATAGTTTCTGCCTTTGACAGCTGACAGCTCAGCAAGGGAAAATAGTATTTTGAAAGCTGTGGGAATTCAATCATCAACCATGCCCTCATGGGCTCTCTTCCAAGGTATTGGGCCTGATTAAAGGAAATGTTACTTTTGGAAGTGTGCATTGTTATTGAGCACAAGTAAAAGCAAAACACAAAACAAAACAAAATGAAAAACAAAAAAAGCCAGCATACTGTTACTATGATGCATCCATCCATTCCATCTTAGCCATCTTGCATTTCCCCATTTGTTTACATTTCTTTTCTTTCCTTCACAAAAGTGAGTGTGTGTGTGTGTGTGTGTGTGTGTGTGTTTGAGTTTTATGCTGGGAGTTACAAAATATAAAATCCAGATATAACTGAATAACATATCCTCCTCTTCTACAGTTAGAAGGTATCAAAAAAAGATGAAGAGATCAGATATGAAGCCAAATCTTAGATTTTTCTATCAAAGCAGGATATAACAGAATTATTATAGATAAGAAACAAGAGTCAAGCTCTTAGATCCACTAATTTAGGTGTTTTGAAGTCAGAAAGAATAATGCCAATGAGTCAAGGTTTACTTTCTCTCATATGTGTTTGATGAAATGGGAAAGGAGATGGGGGAATTGTATTTAAAAAGAGAAGTTGCTTGGCCTTAAATCTGCAGGCAGGTGAAGGCAGTTTTTTAAATTATATCATAAAAATTAGTGATCATACAGAGGAGGAGACAGAAGTCAACTCATATCTTAATATCCAAAGTGTGCCAATGCTCTTCAATTGGTGAAATAAGTCTAAAATACATTGCAGCTGACATTTGCTAGCTGATATGATGCTTTCATGAAGCTTTTCCCCAGGCACCCAAGAGGAAGCAGGCATAGCTTCATAACCTCACCAGTCAGAGCCCAGATTAAGCCCCACAATAGTTCAGTGACTCGATTCCAAAAATTCCAGTTGTGCTCAGATGTTGGGACTCCTGAGTTGCCCCTATGAGACCAGGTGCTATTTTAGCAATCTCAAGGACTTGTGTGAAGATCAATACATAACCAACAGAAAGAGAAATGTGAGTATAAATGTGGCATGAGGCAAGAAGGGAGAAAGAGGATAGAAGTCTCAGTCAAGATTTGCCTCAAAATCAAAATACAAACAACAAGAACAACAAAAAGTGAGAAATAATCATGCTAAATGGACAGTCAACAAAAATAACTTACTTTTTTAAGTAAGCAGTTTAATATTTCCAAAGATATAAATGAGAAAATATCATTCATAAAAAGAATAAAGGATATTGCTAATAAGCAGACAAAGCAAAAATGACTGAGATTGGAAGGAATTCACTCAGAATGCAAATGGGATACTTTAGAAGATGAATATTATTCAGAGTTACAGAGAACAGATTAGAAGACATGAATAATTATTTACTAGGCATTCAATAAGAAGAGAACAGAGAGAATGGAAAAGAAACAATATTGGAAGTAATAATGCCTGGGATTTTTCTGAAATGTAAGACATAGTCCACAGACAAATCCAGTGCACTGAGTAGTAAGGAGAAAAAAATAAAGTAAATGTATAACTACACACATTTTAGTAAAACTATGGAACATTAAGGTTAAAAACAAAACATTAATTAGCAAATTAAAGAAATAAAATTAGCATACAAAAAGACAAATTGCATACCTGTGGATGGTGATAAGTAGCAAGCTTCTCATCAACAACAATATGGGCCAGAATATAGTAGAGTAGTATCTTCAAAATGCTGAGTGAAAATAACTGGCAGTTTAGAATTCTGTAGCCAGTTATACCAGCATTCAAGAGTTAGGATGAATTAAAAAAAAAGTCAGACTAATGGGAATTTATCATCCATATGACTTTCCTGAAAGAACTACTAAGGGAGGTACTTCAACATAAAGAAAAGGCAAGAATTTAGAAGTCTGGTGTAAGAAAAAATAATGTGATAAAAAATAATGAAATATATTTGTAAGTTTAATTCAATATTTACTACAAAATAATAATTGATTTGTGCTTGAAACTTTTAGAAAGCAAGAAAAAAAGGAACATGTGGATGAAGTGTTTTAAGAGTGGTAAAAAAAATACACAAAACAGGTGTGCCTGGAGGTGCATTTGGTTGAGTGTCTGATTCTTGGTTTCTGCTCAGGTCAGGATCTCAGGGTTGTGAGAGCCACAAATAGCAGGGAATCTGCTTATCCCTCTTCCTCCCCCTCTACCTCTCCCTTTGTGTGCTCTCTCTCTCTTTCTCAAGTAAATGAGATCTTTAAAAAATAAGTTAAATCTTAAAAAAAAAAAAAAAGCTATTATAACACATGGGAGTCCTCATCCACTTGGGAAGAAAAGAGTGGAATGAAATAATTTTGGGTTGTTAGAAATATGTATAGTAAGGTTAGTATATTAAAATTTTAGGTGCAACCAGTGAACTTTTAAAATTATTATCTCAGGGGCACCTAGGTGGCTCTGTCAGTTAAGCATTTGACTCTTGATTTCAGCTCAGGTCATGATCTCAGTCAGGGTGGTGAGATTGAGCCCCATGTGGGGCTCCATGCCAGCATGGAGCCTACTTAAGATTCTTTCCCTCTCCATCTGCCCCTCCCCTGCTCACCTGTGCACTCTCTCTAAAAAAGTTATTAATCAATTTCTTAAAATACAATTATTATCTCAAATTTGCAAGCCAATAAAGGAGAAAAAGTATTTGAAAAGGGAGGGATAAAGAAAATTTTACCCAAGCAAAGCAAAACCTAGAAAAGTAGTGTTAATATATTAACCACAACAAATGATAACAGAATAAACCTATTATGATACAGTTTTTCAGATTAGATTTTTTAAACCCTTAGGTATATGCTGCTTGTGAGAATCATTTCTTACATAAAAATTTGCAAAAAAAAAACTTAAAAAATAAAGGTTACAAGCAAGATAGTCAAATATAAATGAAAGAAGGCTGGTATAAAAATATTAATACCAGATTCAATAGAATTTTAATGAAAAAACATCCACAGTTACATAGAATGACAGTGCAATAAAGTGATTTAATACATGTAAATTAAAACAGTAGTTTTACTGACAATCTAGCCTACCATGAGACAGATTTCCTGTGGTAGCATAACTCAACACTCTTTAAGACGTCATCCTCAATAATAATAATAATAATAATAATAACAGTAATAATAAAGACAGCATCCTCAAGGAGAGCTCTGGTAGTTGTCTCATCATCTTTCTCATGGTACTGCATATGCTTTGAAACTCAGAGTCTGCATCTTTTTTTCTTTTTTTTAGAAAGTACAGATTTTTCCATGTCAAAGATTCTCATAAATATTTACGTAAGTAATTAAATAGTTAAGCAGCTTGGCCCAATAAGTTGACCAGTCCACAGTACCAAGACTTTAAATGGCTGAAATGTGGCCTTCCATTCATTGTAAGGTTTGTCTCAGTCACTGAAGTGCCTCATGAAAGAAGAGCAGAAATAATTTGCTCGAAAAGGAATAGAGAAAGTGATTCTTTTGATGTCTCTTTTTATGATGATAATTCTTGACAGAATAGCCATTTTATCAGTAAATGAATTCCTAAAGGAGAAGAAGGATATTGAATCTGTCTCTCTACATTTTTTTTTGTTTTTTATAGAGCCCTCACACATAGAATGAAATTTGGATTAAAAAATAATAAACCGCAAAGAAGATATCACAACAGAGCCATTTAATTTCTTTTTGCTAACACTTTATTTTTCTGTCTAAAACTCCAGAGTGAAGGTAAAATATAGCATTATTGCCAGGAACAGTAAAAACATTTTCCCCTTTATGCTACCATACTAAAATGTTATTTAGATGTAAATATAACTTATATTTCCAAATATTAACTTCAGGATGCACTACAGACCAATTGTTCTCAGGAAATACATACTGCAGAGATATAGTTCAAGGGCATACTCATAACACTTCATCCTTAGCATCTGGTTTGCTATAGCCTCCAACTCCATAATCCACAACAGAGAAAACACAAATGTCATGTTATGTCCCAAGCCTTTGATTAGATAGACCTGCCTTTGATTATCATCATTGATGGGGCTCACTCAAAACACAGATTTCTTTTAAAAATTGCTCCTGGGTTTAAGATGTATTATACTTCACCTCCTTTGCCTATCTTGTTCTGTTCTCCATTTCTACTGATTCCACCTGACTGTTTTCATTTTTTCCCTCTCAGTTGCTCATCACAATCTCTCAACTGGTCTTCTTTCCCCTCTCCTGGGTCCAACATCTCCTTTGCATTGCAGTAGTGTTTATAACATGCAAATGTGACCATATATCCCTGCTTTAAAATTTAAGTAGTATTTGTGTTTCTATGCCCCACCTTATTTCATCCTCACCACAGTTCTAAAAGGTAGCTACATTTGATAGTCTTTGTTTTTGTTTTAATTGAGATTTACAATGCAAATCGTCCAAATTCCTACAATAGCTAAAAAGAGAGCAGGATTTGAATTTAGATCTAACTCCAGAACCTCAATTCTTAATCACTATAATATAATCCCTCAATGTGCTTTATTATATATCCTCTCTTGCCTCTCTGATGTGTATCCCCAGTCTTCATTCTCTCTGAAATGAGCAGCAAATAGGTCTGTAGATAATTACCCTTTCCTATCCCTCTTAAAAGTCATTCTACCTTGCCTCCAAGCTGTTCTATTTTTTCTATTTTCTGTATGTGTTTCTGTATCCTTCATCTACATAATTTCTTTCTTTTCTTCTCCTGTTTTCTTCTTCTACACATGGGTTTCCCTTGGAGTTGTACTTGAATGTCTACTCTCTCTTATTTGACCCTAGTCTAGTGTATAAGACTTCAATTCCACATTGATTACCATTTTCCTAAATGGATAATTTAATTTAGGGTCCTGTTATCACTTCACACTCAACAATGATTAATTGAATGCCCTTCCTTGATGCATATTTAGCATTTTTATTTTATAAATCTAGTAAATTTTTCCATGAGGTATAAAATAACCAAATTTTGATATGTCTCTATGTTCTCTCTTTAAAACAAATAATTTCTGCAGTTTCTACAAGCTCCAGAGTTTGGTGATTCCTTGTTACAATCCATGAGAAAATCATGATTAAAATTTTAAAGTCAGAATTGTGAAGTTTGTCATACTTGGCTCTTTAAGGGTACATCTTTTTGACTAGTTGAAATCATAGCTCTCATTAAAGAAATGTCTGGTAAATGCTCAGCCTTGATGACTTATCTCCTGAACCATCTTATTATACTCAACTTATATCTTGAACAACCCATTCTCACTTGGAAATTTCTGTTTCCTTAAAAGCTCTTTTTTGAAAAAGTAGATTTTGCATTTCTGTCTCCATCAATGATCAATATTGCTACTGATGAGCCTCATCTGCAAGTTAACTTCTTGAGCACCTTTTTTTTTTTTTTTGTATTTCATTTTCATTTCAGCCTTTCAGTTAATGGCCCTTAAAGCATTGAAAATCTATTCTCTGCCCTGGAGACATCCAACATAAAGCTAATACATTCTTAGTGATTTCTTCTTCATCATTCTCCAAATCCTTTATGTCCTCTAAAAAAAAAAAAAAAAAAAAAATTCTGCGTAGGTATCTACAAATTTTAATTCTCAAAGTTCTCGCCTTCTAATTTAATAATCCTAAATTGTACATGTAAATAGCTTCCTTAAGTATCTATTTAATTATGCCACTTTCTTTGATCATGGCGTAACTCTGAATTACTAGAGTTTAAGTAAGTATGATTTTAAAGTGTTGTATATGTCAGTTGTCCAAACATATCTCTCTTTTTACTCCTCAAAATCAGTCAGACCTGTCTATTATAGTGAAGTGTGTCTTCTCAATATTCCCTAAGACATTATAAAGAACTCTGGTGGTACAACACACAGATCCTTCTTCAAGGAAAGATATTTTGCCCTAATTGTTGGGAGTTGTCCTAAAATAGCTTCAGGTGTCAGTACACTCAAGGATCTCATGGGCTGCAAATCTTCCCTGCCCAAGTTAACAACCATGTTTCCATAGCCCATATCCAATGACCAATTAAGGAAGAAGTATAGGGTAGTAGCAGCCATTTTTTAAACATCTTGATTAAGATATTCCACACATTACAAAATAGGTTTACTGAAAGTATAAACTTCAATTACTTTTTATAAATGTATAGTTATGCAACCACCACCACAATTCAGTTTAGAACATTTAGATTACCTCAAAAATATACCTTGTATAGAATTAGAGTCAATCCTCAATCCCATCATAAAATCCCAAGCAACCATTAATCATCTATCTCTGTTTGTAGATTTACTTTTTCTGGAAATTTCTTAAAAATGTATTGCTAAAAATGAAGTATTCAATTACCTGTATCTTAAATCCAGTTACTTCTATGTACCCAGTTACATTTTTCTAAAACAGAGATCTCATCATTATGTCTCCCTGATTATTTCTTTTAGTGTATTTTCTCTTTCTAGAGAGTCTGAAATCTATTATATATATAACATAGAGCCTGTTCCTTGTCTGACTAGAGCTAACAGGTTCATCCCATCTCCAAATACCCCCTTATATTCCAGGCATAGATTTGTGACACATCTTATCTATTTCTAATTATCTTTCAAAATTCTCAGATATCTCTTCTTCTGTGGGGACTTTCCTGACCCAACATGGTATTAGGTATCTTTTATTTGGTACACAATTATTTCTAATTCTTACATAGACCACATTATATTTCAATTAATATTTAAATATGTCTTTCCTCCTATGTAGTGAACTTTTTGAGGTGGGGGTCAGGAGTTTTACAAACCTTTACTCTTGATATAGCAGAGGTCCTGGTCCATAATAGATACTAGACGAATGTTTACTAGGTAAATGAATAAATGAATTAATAAAAATTTAAAGTAGTACACTCACAGGCTTGGGGGACAAGAAAAAAGGAAAAGGAATAAATTGTCCCTGAGAATTGATTATCTGCATTCAAGTTGATGGCCTGGATCCTGAGACTAAAAATAATTAATAGGGAGCAACATATGTGATAGTTTTCAGAACTGCTGTCTACTTTTCTGCCTGACAAATAATTGGGTTTTCATGATGTGTAAATTGTGGCTAATAATTTCCTTTGATGGGGCTCTTGCAATTTTTCTAACAAAGCAGAATCAAACTACAGCCAAAATACGGTGAGGGGCTCTTTAAACCATTACTGAAATTGCCATTAATATTCAACTGCTGTACAGGATCTTTAAAGGAGCTTCTCAGTTACAGATCCCAGGCTCATCACATTGAGAAACCATTGAAACTATTCAAACTCTCTCCCTGTCACTTGTAGGCAGAAGAGTTATTTTCACACCAGCTACTTTATTCTGACTACATGTAAGAACCAACACTTTGAAGACCAAGTTTAATTCATTCATCCTCAAGAGGAACATAAAGACTATCTGTTGAGATATTGAATTCAAAAGTATACACCAATCAAAAATAGTTTGGTTTTATCTTTTATGCATACATATAACACCATGATACATATTCAGAAAAGGCATATTACTGTTTCTGTCATATCCAAGGATATAAAACACAGAACATAGTTATTCCAGGGATGGTGTCTTTCAGTTCTTTCTATAATCCTGCATATGTATGTTTTCATGGACAGATTGCAAGTTAAAAATCTTATATTCTGTCATTTTTAATGTCAAATGTACCCTGTATCAAACATAGCAAGGCTTATCACATCATTATAAAATTATTTGGCAAGGCTTCCTGTTAACTTTTTTATTGCTGCTGTCACAAATTACCACAAACTTAGTGGCTTATAAGGACATTCATTTACTAATCTCACAGTTTGATGGTTAGAAGTTTAAGCACAAGGTAGCACAGTTGGATCCTCTGTGCAGAGCTTCACAAGGTCTAAATCAAAGTGCTGGCTGAGCTGCCCTCTTATCTAGAAGCTCTGGGGAAGACTCTGCTTACACATGCAGTCAGGTCATTGAAAGAACTCAGTAATTTTAATTCATTTTTAAGCAAACTAAAGCACGTTGAATCCCTGTTCTTCAAATCTCTGACTTCTGCTATCAGCCAGAGAAAAATCTTGTAAGGACTCATGTGATTAGATTAGGTCTGCTTGGATAATCCAGGATAATCTTACAAGGTTACAATCAAGTAATGATAATCTTACTTACCTCTTCAAAGTAACCCCAGGGGATCAAGAGTATGGGCGCTAAATTCTTTCAACTACTGGCTCTTAACTGAAAATGAATATAAAGAATTATATTGAATATGAAGTTCTTTCATTATTTTTAAAATTATTGGCCAAGGAACCAGTTAATACCTACAATAGAGCCCAATGAAGCTGATATTTACTGTGATTATTTCTAGGGACTTGTCTTCACCTTTGAATCCCCAGCAAGATATCTATAATCCAATAAAGAATGCAAATAGGGATATTAGGATTGGTATTGACATTTTATGTGTACTCGTTAAGGATATCATCAATAGCCTCTGTTGAACCATTGGGTTTTAAGAAGTCACTATTCCCCCTTTGCTAATGACTCCATGCAATATTTTTAATGAAAGCCAGTTTTAAAAAGCTTTGCCTTTGCACTGTTAGCAAAATATAGTGAGAGCTCTAAAATTTTCTCTCCATCTAAGGATATTTGAATTTATGCATATCATCCATAACAGACAATAAGTGTGCCTTGCTCAAGTGAAAGTGACATAACCAGTGGAATTTTCTTGCAAGATGAAATAGAAAATAATTATTATAGCCTGGATTTAATTTAGATTGCACTTTAGCATCCTAAAGATCTTTTCCTATATGCCACATTAAAAGCTGAAATAAATGAAACCTATAAAAACTGTTTTATTTTTCCTCAAAGAAGTATTCCTACTTTCACCTTATATATTTTCTAACAATGGCAGAATCAATACTGCTTAAAAATTAGATGAATTGACATTTGTCTCTTCACTTCTGGCAACCCAGAAGTGTTAGGTTGTTTTAACATATACTAAGTATATGTCTGACACTCTTTAGGTTGATGAGGGTTTCTGACATAATATTTTCAATACCTTTTGCTGTACTAAAAGAGAAAAATTTAGATTTAGAAAGTGGCAGAATTTGGATTTTGAACCAAAGCCTAACTCTGTCTCCTTCTGACTCAGCTTTGCCTCTAGATTTGGGAGCTAGAAAGTCTGCTGGATTTGGCCAGTGGGAGGCAATTAGAAGATTAATTTAAAGAACAGATAAGCAGTAGAGATAAAAGCCACTCTGAGGGCAGGAGACTTGACCTAAGTGGATTTTGGAGAAATGAAACCAAGTAATCTCTTATAAGTTTAGCAGCCATAAAACAAGAGGTAAGGTGACAGTATGAGGAGGGAAGGAATGACACAGAATGCTTCTTGTTCTGTGCTTGTTTTTCTTCTCTAATCAGGATTATCTGAAAATGTCAGTAGCTAGAGAACAAGCAACAGAGAGAAAGAGAATTTCCAGAAAAGAGTCAACGGTGGAACAAGGTCAGAGAAGAGAATAAAATCAAGAAATTTAAGCGGAGAAATTTTCCTTAGAAAAGAGAAAGGACATTTGTCAATTTTGAAGCAGAGGAGAGCTCATTTGATAGCTTGCACTGCATAAACTTTACCATTTAGGTAAAGCTAGGAGGTAAGAAGATCTATGAAAACCATGTCTTTTGTATTTCATAGATGCCAACTGGGGGTGATAACACCCCTATATATGTAGAAGAAAACTGTCCAGTGTATTAGTTACAAGTTCAGGTACTATAGTCAGACTAAAATATAAGCCCTGGCCCTAGCATGCCAGCTACTGAGATAAACTTCATATATCATAACATCAACCCATTTGAAGTATACAGTTCATTATTTGGTGGTATATTTACAGAGTTGTGTGCAATCATCACCACAATCTAACTTTAAACATTTATGGCATCCCAGAAAAGCACCCATTAAGAGTCATTAGCCTTTTTCCCATTTCTGGGTCCCAGCCCCAGGCAACCACTAATCTACTTTCACTTATTGCAGATTTGTCTATTTATGGCATTTTACATGAAAGTAATCATGAATATGAAGTATTTTTGTGAAATCTTCTTGCACATACAGTAATGGTTTCAAGGTTTACCATCTTGTAGCATGTATCAGAACTTCATTCCTTTTTATTTCTGTAATATTCCATTTTTTGGAGGCACCATATTTTGTTTATCCATTCACCAGTTGATGCACTTTTAGATTGTTTCCAATTTTTGGCTTTTATACATAATGTTGCTATGAACATTTGCTGTAAGTTTTGTTTGGACATGTTTTATTTCTCTTGAGTATATACTTAGGAATGAATTGCAGAGTCATATGGTAATTATAGGTTTTCTGAAAAGGTTTATCATTTACTCTTGTATGTTATTTAACATCTCTGAGATGCAGGCTCTTGATCTTAGACTGGATGCAGAAATTGTACCTATTTCCTAGGATTTGAGGGAGGATTAGATTATATAAGTAATGTAAAACTTGGCACATAAAAAGTGAGTAGGAGAATGCTTTTATTTTTACAACATGACTGGGTACAGTAACAACAAAAATTTTCTGATGTCTATGGTGTGTGTGTGTGAGTGAGAGAGAGAGAGAGAGAAATTAAGACTGTAATTTGCCAGAAGGCAGTTTCAGTATGACATGTATGAGTATACTACTACCCTGGGCCCTGCACATAACTTCTAGCCATATCCCAGTTGGACCCCTATAAGTATTTTTAAAATTTCTCTTTAGAATTTTTTGTTGATCCAAATATCTCTCACTTCTGAATTAGCCAATCTCACTTCACCTATTCACTCCTGTCTTTGTTCATCCATCTAAAACTAACTCGTTGCTATCATAAACTATCCACTAACTCTGTGAGCCCCTGGTAACCATCCAGTTCTAGCAAGGAGTCTTTGGTTTCAACTTTCTTTGTGGTAATGATATTCCCTTCCTCCATTTCACCTTTTTCTGAGTATTGGTATCTCCAAGTCTATATGAAAATGCTTTTGGCAAACAAACCACAATCATATCCTTGCCTTTCCCAGACCACTCCAAGGAAGTGGACATGGAAAAGAGAAGAATGCCTCAACCTTCAACATGACGAAGAAAACAAAATTAAAAATGAAACAAATAAGCAGGCCATATTAAAGACCTAAAAAGCAGATTAAAATGATTGAGTCATTTATCTGTTTGTCCTCCATTTTCTGAATATAAAATATTTCTCGTGCAGTATTTTTATAAGAGCTTGAGTCATTGTAGAGCTACTATGTCTGCCCAGAGGTTATTATATTTTGACTGTTGGCATTTCCTGATTATGCTGCCTTTGTGCTTTAGTTCTTCAGGATATTTATACCTTTTTGGAATTATATTAAACTTCTTAACCTAGTGCAGAAGGCTTTTTGTGATCTTACTACCTGTGTACCTTCTGTCTACCTAGCTCAGACTCACATGCCACACTTCAAACTGAAGTGAAGAACTTCTGGCTCTCCCAGAGCCCTGGACAATGTTCTTTTCCTCTCTGAGACATATCACATGCTACAAGCTCTCTCAGGAATACCCTTCCTGGGGCTTAAACATTATCCTGACAGAGGCACTCTGAATAAGGAGAAAATGAACTCTTGTAGAACGTTAATTTAGATTCATATTCAAGCATGATATTAGAAATAAGTGATATATCAAGTACAAAGTAACTACATAAGGACCTGTCGTACAGATTATGGCAAGGGATCCTTATTAACATGTTCATTACTTCCCCCTTTTTTAAAAAACTTGGCCTGTTTAGCCACAATCCAGTTCTCCTTTTCTCCAGTGACTTGCCCAATGCTTTCCCTCCATCTCTCCATACATGTGTCCTCCCTCCTTCTACACAGGCATCAAAGTGATTGTTGCCCCATCTAAATTCTTCTCATTGGCTCCAAGGAGGAACATAAATCCTTGGTGTGGCCACTCCACTCTTTATGATCTTGTTCCTGTGTCAACCTCAGCATCATTTTTCACCAAGTTTTATGTGCGCACTGAATTGTAGTCATATTGAACCCAACTTGTTCTCTCCTGACTCATGACTTTGTGACCTTGTAAGTCCTTCTTTCTAGAATTGTGCTATGTGGTAGTCTAAGTGCTAGAGATTTGCTAGGGTACAAAACAGGTACCCTGTTCTTTGGGTACCTGAGTCAGTTCTAAAATCTCACTCCATCTGCCCATCTTGTGTTGCTATATTGGAGCACTTACTGCTTTTTGAGTCTATACTGGTTGTCTTCTCCTCTAAATGGGACTTCCTCGAGTATGGAGATTTTATGTCTTTTATAGCTATATCTTGGGACTTTATGTAGAGAGTCTGAGACATAATAAATACTCAACAAAGGTTTGCTAAGACACAATAAATTACGACCAAGGATTCCAGAACTCTCAGCATCAATACTGACTCAATCTGACTTGGGCTAATGCTCGACTAGATTAGCTAAGTAGGTATCCAAGCCATACAGGACCCTAGAATGAAGTTAACAAGGTCCCAAAGGTCTCAGTAAAGGGAGTCATACAGTGAGATAGCACTGCTAATTAGGATGTAAGCTATGTTTACTCTATCTTCTCATCGTGCTTCACTTCTGTGAGCATATTTCCTCACAGAACAGAGGGGGTGGGATTAGATAGTCTCTTGGGTCTCTTTCATCTTTACTATCCTGTTGATGAAATGAATTGGGAAAAAAATATCATTGTATTGTTTTGAAACTGTAAATGCAACTGCCATAGTGAAAGGGGGACCTGTATGTATGGGACACGTGTAGAAACACTGAAACTATCCCTCCATTTTTGATGTCGGTTTGACAGAGATGTTCAAACACATCTCCTTTTTACTGTTTTTTTTTTTAAGATTTTATTTATTTATTTATTTATTTATTTATTTATTTATTTATTTATTCATGAGAGACACACACACACACAGAGAGAGGCAGAGACACAGGCAGAAGGAGAAGCAGGCTCCATGCAGGGAGCCCGATGTGGGACTTGATCCTGGGACTCTAGGGTCACGCCCTAGGCCAAAGGCAGGCACTAAATAGCTGAGCCACCCAGGGATCCCCTCTTCTTTACTGTTTAGTATTCCCTGCCCACTATGGGCAAAAACAACAACAACAACAACAAACCCCACCCCCCCAAAAAAAAAATCATGATTTTTTTTTTTTTTGGCTGTAGAGTTCAAAATCACTTCTGTTTTAAGTTGTGCTGAGATAAAAATAAAAATAAGGTAAAAAACTTACAAACTTTTGAGAAAGCAGTGCATTATTAACTATTCTTTGTATGAATTAGCTCTGGAGAAATCTTTTTACTTGATTAAAGTTTATTTGATGTATTGTTTAAGACTTCTTACCCTGATAAATGCTCTCCCCACACACATACCCTGACTGTAATTAAATTTTTTAAAAAGTTGCATTAGAGCCATCGCAATTGAGAGGAGGTAAGGACAGTAGAGATATTGAACTGAATCCTCAGTCAGTGAAAAATCCTCATGTTCAGAAACCTTCAGAGCTATCAATCTGGTTATCTCAGAATTTAGGAGATCATAACCATATAATTTACAACTCATTTTTGTTCAACAATTCTAATGACTACAAAGACTTTCTTTGTGTGGTATCACAGTGTACTTTTCTGTACCCCTTGCTTATTGGTCTCAGGATTTGTCTCTCTTTACCTAGGTCTCCCCCATGGGATTAGACATAATACGTTCAATCTGCCTTTCAAATATCTGAAAACAGTAACTTGTCATGCATTTTTTTTTCATTTTCTCCTTTATTTCAACAAAAACCAATTGAATGCATATATGTTGTAAATACCTCTCCCTGTCTTGGCTAAAAATTTGGGTGGGATGACATAACCCAGGACAATTCTGTAATTTATATTAACAACAACTTGTCAAAGGATATGGTAGACATTATAATGCATGCTCAAGGGGATGATCCTTAGGAGTTTGGCAGCTTTGCAAACTGTAGTCAGATGGGGAACAGTCCATCCATTTGGGATGGAATAATTGCTTAGCAACATTTAAAAACTGTTTTAACTGGGCAGAAGTATATTTCTATCAACTGAAATGGATACTCTCACAACCCTTTTATTCTTAACTAGTTGAAAAACAAAACCTGAATATTATGAACAGTGCAAGACTTTTTATCTTAGGAATGTTTACCTAAATAGATCATTACTGTGAGAACATTCAAGATATAAAAGTAACATGTGAAACCAACAGAGTGAACTATTTGGGAATATCCAAGATGATACAAAAGTCAAAATAAATAGCAGAGATAGACTGGAATACAAGAAAAAGAGGTTGTATGTATGAACATTAGAAACAGTTGTTCATGCCTATGACCTGTATTTCACACATTCAGAGCTGGTGCCATAGCACGTGTCAAAGAAGATATTTTTTAAAAGATTTAAATGAAAAAAGAGAGATAAAAAAGAAAGAATGAGATAGTCAAAAGAAAAAATATCATTTCTCATTATCAAACCATGTTATTTTAGTTAAATTGATGATTAATGAAGTGAGGCAGGAAGTGTGTACATGGCAGAGATATCACAAAAGAAGAGAACTTTGTTGAGTATGTGCCAAGGAAGATGCCAGGGGCTCCGCATATGCTGTCATTGTTACAATGTCAATTATTATAATAATTAACATTTATCAGCTATGGCAAAATAGAAGTCTGAAAAAAAATAAGATCAAAAAGCTAGCTATAAACTATATCTACCCAAAGTTTCCCTTTGAAAGTTCAACCCAGGCAGGATTCTATTTTACGCCTTATATGCTTTCAGGTCATACTGTTTTTCTTTTTTAGCACTTAACACAATTCTATTCGTAAAATACTTGTATAATTTTTGCTAAATGCTAGTTGCCCCTACTAGACTATCAAGTGCATGTAGGTAAATACCAAACATTTTTTTTATTATTGAATTCCAAAGACCTAGCATAGTGTTCAACCATATTTTAGGTGCCTAATAATGAACTACTGAATAAAGGTATAAATCCATTAATTGAGAGCTTTGTTAAGTCTGCTATGTCTGAATGACACCAAAAAAAGATCATAAACTTACACTGTTTGATCTAAGTAGATTGAAAATACTCTTCTTTCTAAATGTAGCAGAATGCCCTGAATTTCAAACTGAAATTCGAGCTTGACTATCTTTGAGTATCTTTTGACCTTGCTTTCTTTTCTTTTCTCCTTATTTCCACTTTATTTTTAATGAGCTGATATGCAGATTACAGATGGATTCTGTTTAGGAGAGAGAGAAGAGAAATATATGTACAATCCCTAGGAGAACAGGTGACGGAAAGAGGTGGTAGAAAAATCACAGCACACTGTCATGGATTTGGAGTCAGATAGAGCTGGGTTTCAGTCTCTCATACTGGACTTTTCTCAATTCCTCCGAGACTCAGGATCCTTATCAGTGAAATGGACAAAATACCGCCACACCTATAGCATTGCTTGAAGAATTATCAGTAATAAAGCCTGATATATGCCAGGTGCTTAGATGAGTACCTGGCAATCACTACGTACTCAGCAGGTTATCATTATTATACTAATAAGTATTAATGGAGAATAGCATTATAATAGTTTCTGCCTTGTCCCACTGATCTGAGAGACTAAATCTTTGAAGTCTGAAATAGAAGTGCAGATCCAGAAACCGCAAAAAGCTATTATCGTAAAGTACTCTCTATGATAAGAGATGCAAGCATCAACTCTAAGGCCACGTGACACAATGCAGGGAATACTTAGAGAGAAAGATAATGTGTCTAATTCTACATTGAAGCCAATATTGCTCGGGAACATGAAAGCACTGAGTCCTTGGCAGGGGGCAGTCCTTTGAAAATAGACACTGACAACAGAGACTGTGACACAGAGCCTTGGTGAGGCCATCTGATCAAAAGAATGAGCACAAGACATCATCCAGAGCACTTGAGAAGCCATCCTGAGAATTCCAACAGAAAACAGTTTGCAATAAAGTCCAAGTGCTTACAGATGGGTAGGAAGGAGCAGGAGTTTGATGGCCTGTTGTCAGATAGTGGGCTTCTGCACCATGCATTTAGAGAACTAATATTAATGCAATCTTGCTTACATATTTGGTCCATCAAGGCTGGTTAACAATCTGGTTGCATGAATAATAAATGTTCCAACCAGAAGAGAGTTAGTCTATACCAGAAAGCAGAAAAGGAAAGCTGAAGATGATGCCAAGCCAGTCTATGTCCAAGAGGGAGAATACTTAGCCTAGTGATGCTAGTTATTTGGAGTATGAGCCTTAACGCTTTATCCAGCATCCTGCCTTCTCCCACACCAGCACCATAAGCTTGTATACTGGAGAGGTAAATCTGAGTGCTAGACAGCATGCTGTTCTCAGACTTGTTTCTCCCTTCACATAGGTACTGTTTCAAGATAGTTTTATAAGGAGCATGCTTGCCTTGCTTGTCTCTCTATAGGGCTCTATAGTCAGTTGTCTCTCAAGAAGCAACTCAATCACTCTTGCAAAGAAGCTCCTGAATTGGCATCCCACCACTTCACCACACTTCTATTCAGATTTGTGGAAAGCAGGGGTAGACCTAGCTCACAAACAGACTGTAACTACCTGCTTCAAAAACACTGGCTATTAATTTTATTCAGAATATTTTAGCTTTTCTTTCATTGAAAAGAAAAATGGATACATGCATGGTGGGCACATTCACATTTAACCAATACCTATTAGCAACAAGTTCCAAAAGCTTTTAACGAATTTTACAAATTGTTTCATATCAACTATAGGTGTTCAAAAATACATTCAACCCTTGAGCCAACTACTTAAAACTCACAAGAGCTATTTCCTCTGGGCAATTATTGCAGGATGTTTGAAGAGTCCAAGATGTACCAGGCAAAGAAACGGAACAATCTTTGCCTGCTGTCTTTTCCTATAATTGCTGTTAGGCCTTTTATGTAAGGTCAAGTTACATGCAAAACATTAGAGGCTTCTTGCCATCCTTTATTTGCAATGGTTAGTCACAAAGCTTCAGTTCCAGCACTTTGCAACTTAAAAGTCTTTATTCTAAAGATGAATGATGCAGTTGAGGTGGGTGGGGAAAGAGGTTTTGGGAGGATGACCTATAATGGGTTTATTGTTTGATGTAACTTTCCCATTTTAATCCAACAAGCCATGGTGGAGGCCTGAGAAGTCTGTCAGTCGACAATATAAATATGAGAAAACACTTTGTGTAGAGAACCAGTTAGACTGTGACTTTGTCTGTATGCTCACACATACAAAAAATAGTGTGATCTTGTGTGCAAAACCAAACTGAGGATTAAAACACTGTACAGAAAATGAACTGTCAGATGTGTCAGCTCATAAATATTGTGTAGCAAAAAATCATCTTCCAGGCCCCTAAAGGCTGGTTACTAACTCCCATGGAGGAAACCAAGCACCTCTTTAAGTCTTTCTGGGATATTAACAAAGGTCTTTAGCTGTAACTTTGATTTGGACTAACGCTCAGGTTGTATCATTAAACTCCACTATAAAGGCATTAGGTCTCTGGCCTTTAATCTGATTGATATTGGAAAGCCAAAACAAATTTTGAACAGGAGACCCTTTTTAAAATGATAGCTCTGTTGTTGGTCAAGAATTGTTTTTCTAGGGAGTGGTAAAGGGAGGGGTATCAAGATTATGGGCAAAGAATAAATTTAGCAATGTTTTAAAAATAATCCAATGGTGGCTTGAACTGGGTGGTAGATGGTTAAGTGGTGAGAAATGAATCTTGAATAAATTTTGTATTTTTGAATATATTTTGTATTTAAAGTAATTTGGTTTTGTCAATGGTTCCATTGAGATATGAGAGAAAAGAAAGGAGTTTAGGATGAGTTCTAGGATTGTTGCCTGAGCAAACAAAACAGTAAAACTCCCATTTACTGGAATAGCCAGAAGGAGCTATTTCTGTGTGTATGATGGTGGTGATGGTGGTGGGGAGGTGTGTTGGTGAACTTTAAGAGCTAGATGTTCAACATGTGAAGTTTCAAAAGTCTCTCAGATATCCACATGGAGATGTTCAGTTGACAGTTGAATACATGAGTCTATTGTCAGAGAAGATGTCAAGGACGTTTCTTTGATTTTTGCCTCCACATCCAGTAGACACTGTCTTGTTTAAAAAAAAATGTATTGGATGAAGTTGAACTGCAAGAAAGACTTTACTTAAGACTATTGCAATAAGGGGGAGAGACCAGAACTGAACTCTACTGGATCAGAAGACTGGAGAGTTTTTCAGAGCTGGGGTGAGGCTGGGGAGATCTTAGGCCATTTCTGTTTGCTGATTGGTTTTATCCAACAGAAAAGTAAACCTTATTTTATCTTCATGACAGGAGGCAGTTTACAACTTGGAACAAGGCACACACCAAAGTTAGGTGTTGGGTGCCACCCACAGAGACTGGGAATTTCCTTGATGGTTATGTTTCACAGGGATGTCTCCCAGGTCCTGAGATTGATGTTTTTGTGCTATACAACTGGCAAGAGGATTTTAAAAAGATTTACATCTCAAAGGGGCAGAGAAAGAGTTTATAATTACAAGTTTTCTAAAGTTAATGTTCTGAGGACAGGGAGGCGAAGGTCTCCTGAAGTTAGGCCATCAGGATTCTGGAAGGGTAGGATGGTAAGAGGGAGGTCAGGGGTGTAGATAGAGGCAAGAAGTACCTATTTCAAGTTTAGTCATGCGGAAGGAACCATAAAGGCTCTTTTGGTCAAAAAAAAAAAAAAAAAAGAGGCTCTTTTGGTCAGTCTTTAATAGGGTGACTATACACTTTATTGTTTAAGTCGATATACTCTAAGGGTGGAGTAGGGCATCAATATCCATAAAACTGGACAATGGGATAGGGTAGTGTTGCCCCATCAAACTACAATGGGTTGTTCTTCTACCTCAGCACTCTTAATGCTGTTTCCATACAGCTTAGAAGAGAGGGCATTATTAGATGTATCTGTGAAGATAAATGAAACTTACCTTAAAAATACTATCTGACCAAATTGCCAGGAAAAAAATGTGTTGATACCAAAGCTTTCTAAAAAATCAATTATGGGGATGTGTTGGTATGGTTCCTTCTTCAAGATCCAGCCCAGGTAGGGGATGCCTGGGTGGCTCAGTAGTTGAGCGTCTGCCTTTGGCTCAGGGTATGATCCTGGAGTCCTGGGATCGAGTCCCACATTGGGCTCCCTGCATGGATCCTGCTTCTCTTCCCTCTGCTTATACCTTTGTCTCTCTGTGTGTGTGTGTCTCTTGTGAATAAATAAATTAAATCTTTAAAAAGAAAAAAAGATCCAGCCCAAGTATCACTTTCTGTGTCTCCAGAGTTCTCCAAGTTGTTTCTCAAAAACAGGAATCAGCATTTTTCTGTTTACCTCTCTCTTGAACACGGTGAGGACTTCCTCTTCTTGTTACATCAAAACCTAACAGTGGGCTGGGTACACAGTAGATGCTCAACAAATATGGGTTGATTGGATTAGTGGAGAGGATCAGAAAGGGAGTCAAAGTTGGCACCAACATGCTAAGCCTCAGAGACTGCAGAAACAGTTGTAAAATGAATAGAAATAGAAAAAGCAGAAGGCATGAAGCCTACTGTTTTATTCCATATGGGATTCAGATTCTAGTATACAGGCAGGCAAGAAGAGAGACTAATATATTTACCTAATGGTATCCATAACGCTATTTGTTGCATTACGCTCTATATATTCTTCCTGTGGAATGTGCTTGTTTCCCATTAGTGCTTCATGAATTAACCATAACTGCCACCAATGTAATTAAAATATTGATTGCCAAGAGGAAGTGAAGATTCAGCATTAATTCATTCAGCAAAAACTTACTGAGTCCTATTATATGTCATTCCCTGCAATAGGCTTCAGGAATATATATAATAGCAAGTAATTATCTTGGCTGCACCAACTTGGGGGTAGAATTACATTATAAAATAGTACAAAACATCATTTTATGACTCCAAACTCACCAAATATATTGCAAATTATCTTCTCTGACTAACCCTGGTTCCCAGCAGCAAGTATTCTCTGGTATATTTCACAAACGGTGTTTACATGGAGGTATGTAGTTGCCATATCACTGTGCTGGAGTGTTCTCTCAATGGTATTCCTAGGAGCCCTGCCACTGCCCAGAGAATCCACAAACTCATGGCACCACCCAGTACCAATATTGTGCCTACACCAATTCCAAGAGTCTCCCTTGTAGCGGAAACATTATTTATCTTTCTGTGCACCCTCTGTTATCTTTCACTTGAACTCATGTGTTTTTCCTACACCTGAACTCTATCTTAGGTGAATTCATTCTCCACCTGTGCAATGTTGAACACGGTTTATAATAGTCACAATAGGTATCATTTATCTAGAATGTGCTTTATAACAGGCATAATCTTTGCAATAATTTAATGAATTTGGCATTGTTATCTCTAGTTTACATACAGGAGTTTAAGTCACTTTCTGACATTCTTACGTCAGTGCCCACATTCTTAAACGTGCTCCATACCTAGAATATGCTGTCAGCCACTACTGCTCAGACACTGTTCCATATAATCAAGCTCCTTGGCATTTTTGCTAGAAGCATTCAGGTGATTTCACCACTCCTGCACTCCAGAAATACTCAGAAATGACCCAATTGGTTGAAACTGCACTATCAAGCTGGCTACAGGGAGCACCCTTATAACACAGATAGGAACAACACATGACAACAGTCCACTGTCTTCAAGAGTATTAAGTAATACAATAAATGACAAAATATTATTGACAGCGAAGGTGTTGAGGCCTGATGCTGCAGAGAAAGTGTTATCACATTCAAATGAGGTATGAGTGGATTGTGGCAGGTGTAGAGAAGCTGGGGAAGAGAGTAAAATACACATTACATCTGTAACATAACACTGGGGCAGAGGTTGGGGCAGCCTTGTCTCTTACTTAGAGGTAAGGCTCAAAAATTAAGTTGAGACAAGACTGTCCAGTGTTTTGAATGCCATCTTTCCATTTGGACTTTTTATCACACTGCAGTGAAAATGTGATTTAAGTCTTTATATGATTATATTTGTGGTTTTGGAGAAATTGAAAGAGACATCTCAAATAGCAATGTGGAGGATGGAGAGAATCTGGGTGCCCAGTCTGGTGGCTGCTATCATTGTACAAGCAAGAGAAGGTGAAAGCTGATCTACAGCAGTGGCAGTGGGAAGTAAGAGAAGAGGAAGAACTGGGTGGACATTTCTGGAGTATAGCCATCCAACTTAGTTACCTGGTGAATGTCAGGCAAGGAGAAGAGGAACTTGTCAAAAATGCCTGAAATTCCTTACAGCAGTTCCCTCATAATGAGAGCAAGGCCCTGCACACTCTGGCCTCTAGTCACTTCCCTGATCTCATCTCATATTCTTACCCTTTCTCATCTCCTCCAGCTCACTGACCTTCTTATTCTTGGAATCTAGAAGACCAGCTCCCATATGAAAGCATTTGTATTTCTCTTCCCTTTCCCTAGCGTACTTTTCTCCCATATCTCAAATCCTCAAATCCTTCACATCTCACTTTCTGAGTAAGGATCTCATTTATCACATATCTAAAATTACACACACACGCACAAACACACACACACACACACACACCTACTCAACTTGGCACTGCCTATATGGTTGCCTATTTTATTCTCTTCTGTGCTATTACCACCACTTGACATATTTGACATGCTGTATGTTTTACTAATTCATTTTTTGCCTCTTTTTTTTTTCCTTGACACTAATGCAAGCTTGTTAAGACAGGATTTCTGTCTGTTTTGTTCATGGCTGCAGTTTTGGTGTCTATGAGAGGATCCTTAAATGCTAATTAGTTAATAATTTAATAAATTAATTTCTAGATAAGCTGAGTCAGTGGATTGTGGCTCCATTAAAAAAAAAGATTTTACCTATTTATTTCAGAGAGAGAGAGAGAGAGAGAGTGATGGGGTGGGGGCAGGGAGAAGCAGACTCACTGCTGAGGAGGGAGCCCATTGTGGGACTTGATCCCAGGACTCTGGGATCGTGACCTGAGCTGAAGGCAGATGTCCAACCCACTGAGTCACCCAAGTGCTCCTGGTGGCCCCATTTTTAAATGCTATTTTCTTAAATTTTAGGTGATCTCTTTCCCTTCTATTTTTTATTACACCTGTAACATAAAAGCTACCACTCACACATATATAGATATACTCAAACTTACACATATGCACACATATGCATGCACACATGTACATCCACACACAAAAAGTTCCTCCTTTGTGAGATCAACTGTTGGGACTGGAAATGGATTTTGGTCGTTGCTAATTTTTTAAACAAGCTACAGAGACAGAACAAGACTTTAAAAGGGCATGGTTATGTCTCTTATGGCAAGGCTTCTGACAGAGTGAGTGCTGGGATCGTAATAGAAATGGGTGTGTGTTGGGGGGGGGGATATTCCAAAGGCATGATTTAAATACTTAATTTATTTAAACTCCTTTAGCAATTCCATCTGGGAACATGATATTTTTATCTCACTGGCACTTGAGCAGTTTTCTACCACAAAAAAAGAGAAGGGGTATCTGCTAAGCTAGAAAGAGAGGTCTGGGGTGTTACTTGTTTATAATCTAGCACTAACATGATCTGGACCCCCATGTAGAAAACAACTGTGAGAATTCAAATTGGCCCCCCATTCATCCATGAAATCAAGCCAATTTTCTGAAAATAAACTCACCAAACCAAATTTCTTAAATTTATTTTGCTATGTAGTAAATCTACCAAAAATCAATCTTACTGATGGATACTTTGCTAAATAACTGATTTAACAAATTTATGAAGTTCAGTAATTAAGATTTTAACACAAGAATGGTTTAAGAGCTTCAATAGGAACATTTTAAGAGCTTCACAAATATATACAATTCTTGTCCCTTTTACTGAAATATAAGTTTAAGAACAATGCAATTTGTTATAATATAAAGTATTAATATTAGAATCCTAAATATATGTTTTTTTTCAAAATCTTAATTATAGATTCTGCAATCAAAGTTTGATTACTCTATATGAAAGTCTGTTAGGTTAATGTAATTTTATTCATTTTGGATTTGTAATCTTTAACAGTTTTTTAGGATTCACTTGGCAATTTCAAGAAGCATTGTAAATTTCAATTGTTAAATCTAGAAATTAGTTCCCACAACTTATTATGTGTAATTTATTATGTGACGTGCTTGCTCCTGGCACCTCTTAGTTTATTTTTATACATAGAGTCCATTATATTTGTCCCTTCAGGGCATCCGTGTCTTGCTTCCACACTTGGACACTTTTCCTTTTTGATAGTGAATCACTCTAACAGGCAACAGTCGATGTTTTCAATTGTTTCTTATTAGAAACCAAAATTTCAGCATTTCATAAATGATGTAATTTCTTCAGCTACTTTAAATTTCTTTTAGAGGCTTTTGGGTTTTTTTTTTTAATCTTCCAAATGTAAAGCAAATCAGGTATAATGTATTTTTAGCAATTAATTCTAACCTTAATTAGGTTAAATTTAAATTTAAAATTGTTATTAAAAAGTAAATATTTGCACATCTATAATATACATTTATTATGCATTTATATTATGTAATATACTTTATTATATTTATAGTTTCATGAATGTTTATACGCATATACATATATAATTTTTTTATCAGCAGTAACAAAAATATACATTCTTGTTAAAGCTGACTCATCAAACATGTCAGAAACCATTTTTACCAATGAGCCTATTTGGTAAATTTAATCAATTAATCAATTGGCAAACTGATGGCTTAGAAAATGTCCTCCAGCAATTACTTTTGTCTGAATTAATCATTCAACCCATTGGTTAATCTTCAAACTTCATTTCTGTGAATGGTTACATGATAGCATCCCATATCATAACATGATCAGTTCCCTGATCAAAGAAAATTTGTTCAGGATTAGACACCTAATTTAAACTGGGGAAATCAGAATCCTCCTCAGAATTTCAGTTACCAGGACCTGAAAAAGAAGACAGGCTCTTATAGAGACCCTATGGTATCTTTTTATGGATGGAGGCCAGAGGGACAGAAGGAGATACAGGGACTGAAGTAGTAGAGAAAGCCAATTTGAGGAAAACAAAGAAGATGATCAGATAGGCATAAAAAAGCAGAAATAAGATTAGAAGAAAAAAATGCTCTGAAAGTAATTGAGTGTTAGCTCCAATTGTTCTTTAGGCTTATCCACATTTACATCTCCGAATGCCTTGGGGTGGAGAGATGTCCCAGTGTGTGCTAATGATAAATTTCCTCTCTGGCAAAATGATGAGTTTAGAGTTTCTTTCATTTTCAAATTAAAGACATGAAACAGATTGACCTTGAGCAAGTCACAAAATAAAAGCGATAATAGCAGTGATGATGATGATGATGATTACAGTAATTTTTTAAATGCCTGGCAGCTGTTTTTTTACTTTCTTGGGTAATCTAAATGTTTTGTGATACTTTTTCAGCAACTGCTGAATAACAAGCAATGAACTAGGTGTTAGGAATACAAATATGAAAATAAAGTCTCTCCATGATAGACAGGTAGACAATCATACATTAAGTGTTATGACAAAAAACACACAGAATTCCAATCCAGAGAAGATTAAAAATTGATTCCCCTTCCTCTTTTGCAGCAATATTTCTATTAACAAATGAATCTTTGATGTATTTATATCAACTCCAATTATTAGCTTATAACAACAAATAGTTCATTTTTATTAGACATATTAACAACTATTGGTAAATAACATTGTTGAATTTCACAGTGTGGGCATAACTCAGTTGTTTCACATATTGTGGTAATCAAGTTACATATTCTGTTTAAGATAAGAAGTGAATATCCTTCCTAATAAAACTAGATAGTTATTAATAATCCATGGCATTGTAGAGCAGAATGTGTTTATAGTCACAGCATTTTCTTCATGAAATTAATGATTGATGTTCAATATCTATGAGTTCCAATTATATGAAATATATATTAACTTATTGCTATGTAGGATAACTTAAAGGACAGCTTGAGTGTGGGTTCATAGTGGTGTACTTCAAAAGACTGTTCCCTACCAAGTCCTTGGAAAAGATGAATCAGATGTGGGGCAAACATTAACTATTTCTTTCTGAAGCCATTCATAAAACCATACTTTCCACATTTCTTTCTTGTTTTAAGAAATAGGACTTACATGATTCTCACTTTTGTGAGGACTTACATGATTCTGGGCTCTTAATTTTGATCTTTTGATTGTTTTAATCTCAACTTCATGGACACAGATACTATTGTAATTCTCAATCAAATAATAAACAGAGTTTCGTGAATGTCGAGACATTTCCTACAAACTGGCAAAGCTTTTTAAAAAGTAATAATGCCCAGTGTGGACCAGGGTACGAGGAAACAGAAACTGATTCACTCATGTGGGAATGTAAACTGTTGGAACGCTTATATAGGGCAAGTAAGAAATATATAGCAAAGGCCATAAAGATTCTTTATAAACTTTAACCCAGAAATTCTCTACTGGGAATTTATCCTTAGACAATAATCATTAATGTGGATGGACAGATAGTTATGCACAGGCATGTTCATCATATAATCTATAATGGTTAATTGTTGGGAGCAGCCTAACTGGCAAATGATTGGGAAGTAACAAGGAAAAACAAAGGTGGAGCATGTTATGATCAGTAAAACAAATTTTTTTCATATTATTTAATAACATGAATCTGCTTATAATAGAATATTTGGATATAAATGCGCCATGTCTGCATACATTCCATATATGAAAATATAAATCTATTTTTTTCCACGTCATCTCTATCAATACTGGAAATATCATGGCTCTGCCTGTGGTAGAGATTGCCAGTGGGACCAAAATCTGTAACTGCCCTTTTTTTCCAGGTCCACAGCTAGACCACATGTCTTAGCTTCCTTATGGCTTCAGAGCTCATAATCTCCCTCATAACTCCTTGGAGAAGGTTTAAAAGACAGTTTTATAATTTGTGATACCTACTGATCGTCCCACCCCCATAATATCTGGATGATTTTCCCCTTATTGTCTCTATCTTATCACCTTGGGTTCTCTCTCCTGTAGCATCTCCTCAGTATGTGGCTTTATCTATCCCATTTGTTCATTGTGAGAATTCACTGACTCACATCTTAGGTCACGTTTTAGTTTCCTGCACTCAACTGCACATGGGACCCTTACAAGCCCTTTCTGGTTTGGACTGCCATTTTCAGGCTGGACTACTGCAATTTCTAGGGAGCACATATGGACTATTTCAGGTTTCTCTGGATAACAGGTCATCAGAGGTCCTGAGGCTTCTCTGATGGGAGAGGGATCTTGCTGCCTCCAGTGGTTTGTTTCCTGTCCCTCATATTGTGAGGTTTGTGGGAATGCTTAGTATTTTTGTAGATGTTGTTTTGCGGTGTGGGTTTTGCTCTCTTGGTTGTGGTTTCCAATATATGGGAAGAAGTAGAGAAATTAAAAACAGAACAAAACAACAACAAAAAAGCCCCAAAACTATACTATCACAGCTATCATCAGCACAGAATCCTGAACAAATACTATTTGTGGTATCAGGAGTGCATACAGTATAAAGCATGGTGCATGAAGTGGTAAAGGTAGACAAATTATGGAGATAAGCAAGAATAGTAGATGGGATTATAAGAAACAGTCCACGACCCTGGGCAGGAAATGGGAAGGAAACTGATGTATTAAGACATCTGAGCTCTAATTCTAGATTAACCACAAACTTACATGATTTTTGGTGAGTAATAATGTATCTTAATTTCAAGTTTTTTTTTTCATGTGTTCAATAGTTGAACATTGTTCCCATTTTGACTTAGACTTCTTATGGTTTTCATGAGAGGGACATCTATGTTATGTACTTACTTATATTACATTTATATGGCCAGCCATCTAGTCCTACTCAGAATTTACAGAGGTTTTCCTTAACAGAATAAAATCTAATTTATCTATCATGCCACCCAGTATCTAGCACCAGCATTCTCTGTTACCCTGACCATCCCTAAACCTTCTCTTCTAACTATGCTGACGTTGAAATCCTCAAATGTAAACCCACAATTTGTTCACTCCTCTGCTCTTGCTCATATGTGGCTTTCTTATCTAGTTCAGACAGAAAATCTTTGACTCCGGTCTGCCAACTGAAACTTTACCTTTTCAACTTGCCAACTACTTCCCTGAGGAAGACATCATGCATTACTTAGTGAAAAGATGTTCCTCCTTCTCAGATAGAACTTTTATTGATCACACTCTACCTTAAATTACTGCCATCTGAATATATGTTTGGTGCTTCAATAGAGTTCAGGCAGAGCATTGCGGAGCAGCATAAAAAAATCAACCTTAGTTTGGAGGTCAGACCAGGTGATTTTGCCAACTCACATGACCTTAGCCAAGTTACTTAAATATACTCTGAATTTAACATGAGGGAAATAATATTAAATATGTTTCGTAAATATTTAAGGTCATCTTTATTCATTTATCTCAATGCTCATGCTCATTTGCAACTGTTTGACACCATCAATTAACATGCCAAAAATACTACTTGTGAGATATATAGATATAGATTCCCAAACTGTGAATCAACTCATCCTGCCCAGTGCTAGAATTGCATAGATAGTCACCCCGTTATTCAAGACAAATGATTAGGATGATTAGATTCTTCTTGTTCTGTCTCCAACCCTCCCAATTCCAACTCATCAGCAAGCACAGTTTCTCTAGCTCCTAATTAGATCTTCCTTTCTACTCCTGGGATGCTAACATCTTGCACTGGGCAAAGACAGCCTCCTACTTTTGGTTCCCAACAGTCTACTTCCTAGTCAGTTGAACAACCAAAGTTACCTTTAAATAAATAAATGATATCACATAACCCTCTTTCCCGAAAACCATCTAGTCATGTTTCTCTACTTTTTGAGCTTAACCTACTCTCTTACCACATCCTACAATGCCCTGTAGGATCTGTGCCCTGTACCCTCTGAGCCCACCTACTATCTGTATTCTGTTTTTCCATCTATATTCTGCTTTAGCCACCATGGCCATATTGTTATCTCTCAAAAACTTCAGGATTGTTCTTATTTCAGAGCCTTTAAATTTCTGTTTATTTTGCCTAGAGCATTCATTCTCAGGCTTCCTTGTTGCAGACCATATTATCAGGCAGATCTCTGCTAATTTAATTAACTTCAGCAAACATGTATCATACCATGTATATACAGTATATGCTATCCATGCTACATTATGCCAGACACATTTGTCTAAAGGACATCAATAATTGACAAGATCCTATCGTCATGGAGGTTTCAGTGGGAGAAATAACAATTGAATATCACAAAACAATGGCAAACTTAAACCATTATAGTTTCTTTTAAGGAAAGGAAACTGTTTTTGAATCTCAAACCAAAAGCATTATCCCTGAAGTAATATTAACAATTAGAACAGGTGCAACTCCAACTTAATATCTGTCACAGGTGAGTGTGAAGAAGATAACAAATGTTTCATTTTATGAGACATCATCAGGATTTCAGCTGTATCTGTCGCTCATCCTGGGCCTAGGGTCATATTACAGCATATAGCATACTCATTACCAAATTTAAACTTTTGTTTATGCCATTTTTGATGCTTGGAATTCTATGCTTATCCTTCTATATTCCAAATTCCTTCAGATATTTCTAAAATGTTTTTAAGGTATTAACTGCTCATTGTTAGATTCTTCTACAAGCCTTTATCACTTGTTATCCAACTTATCATATAACATATTTTTATTTACTTTTCCTTTTATTAGGCAACATATAACCAGATGTAAGAGATGAACTTAAATTTATTTCTTATGCAGTGAAAAAAATATGTACATATATATTTTAAAAATATATATATATTTTATATACACATATATATTTTAAACAAGGGACAGGCAAAGGGAGAGGGAGAATCTTAAGGAGGCTCCATACCCATGCTCAGCCTGGAGCCTGATGCAAGACTTAATCTCATGACCCTGAGATCACAACCTAAGCTAAATCAAGAGTCAGATGCTTAACCAACTGAGCCACCAGGCATCCCTAAAGTGTCTTAATGATAAATGACAGAAAATAAAAATTGAGTGTTAGAAAATTCACCCTACCATGTCATTCAAAAATTAGAAGTAGAGGCATGAACAGGATATTTTTCTCATTTGTCTTTAAAAGACAGCTATTGTCTGATTTTCAAAGTACTTATGCTATATGTATATGAATCATTTTTAAAAATCTCATGAAACATACTGATGTTTCTAATTATCTGAATTTTGTACATCAGCTAACTATAATCCATCCATACTAAAAAGGTTTGAGGCAGGATTTCTGCCTTATATATTATATATGTTATCATTATGGCATACACATATATGCCATATTATATATACTGTACATATAATCAGCACATATATATATATGTATATTCAATACATATTATCATTACGTACCTAATGTGTACCCATTGGCAGGGTGCCTGAGTGGCTCAGTAGTTAAGCATCTGCCCTCACAAAAAGAAAAAAAAAAAAAAAGCATCTGTCTTCAGCTCAGGTCAGATCCCAGGGTCCAGGGTTCAAGCTCCACATTGAACTCCCTGTTTTGCAGGGAGTCTGCTTTTCCCTCTCTCTCTGCTACTTCCTTGCTTGTGCTCTCTCTGTGTCAAATAAATAAATAAGATCTTTAAAAAAAATGTGCACCCATTGGCTGGGACAATAATTAAAGTCTGTTTGAATATGCTTTGCTTATTGCAGTGCTGGGGATTTACCCCAAAGATACGGATGCAATGAAACGCCGGGACACCTGCACCCGATGTTTATACCAGCAATGTCCACAATAGCCAAACTGTGGAAGGAGCCTTGGTGTCCATCGAAAGATGAATGGATAAAGAAGATGTGGTTTATGTATACAATGGAATATTACTCAGCCATTAGAAACGACAAATACCCACCATTTGCTTCGAAGTGGATGGAACTGGAGGGTATTATGCTGAGTGAAGTAAGTCAATCGGAGAAGGACAAACATTATATGGTCTCATTCATTTGGGAAATATAAAAAATAGTGAAAGAGAATAAAAGGGAAAGGAGAAAAATGAGTGGGAAATATCAGAAAGGGAGACAGAACATGAGAGACTCCTAACTCTGGGAAAAGAACAAGGGGTGGTGGAAAGGGAGGTGGTGGGGGGTGGGGGTGACTGGGTGATGGGCACTGAGGGGGGAATTTGATGGGATGAGCACTGGGTGTTATGCTATATGTTGGCAAATTGAACTCCAATTAAAAAATATGTAAAAAAATAAAAATAAATATGCTTTGCTTTAAACAGTAGCTATAGTTAAATGAGAAGAAAAAAGGGCCATATTATTTATCTACTGAGTAAAATCTTCTTGCATAAATTGCCCACAAATATGTTCTCATGTTTGCAAAATGGGTCCCCAAGAGCTAATTTGTTCCTTCTAAAGAATAGAAATGTATTCAGTAAAGATGATATAAATAAGAATAAATGTGAGGGAAGGGTGAGGAGGACTCTAAATTTACTGAAAAACCAACAGAAATCCTAAGAAGCAATATACAGAAAATGAGATCAATCTCAAAAGTTAAGGGAAGGATCAACAGATCAACAGATAAAAGTTTCTGCGGTTGTGGGAAGAGCCTGCAAACACCAACAACTTTACATATTGGTATGTTGGACATCTTGGAAGTGATGAGAAAGAGTTTTAGCAGTAAGGGCTTTCAAAGCTGATCAGACTAGTGGACATTTTGGCTAAGGCTGAGCTAGTAAGTTTGAGCTATAGTTCTCTTAGCTTTACAAATTAGAATGGTGAGCGGTAGCTGGCTGGCTCAGTCAGCTAAGTGCCCAACTCTTGATTTTGGCTCAGGTCATGATTTTCAGGGTGCTAGGATCAAGCTCCACGTTCAGGCTCTGTGCTCAATATGGAGTCTGTTTGGGATTTTCTTTCCCGCTCTTCCTCCCCTCCCCCTGTTCCCTATCTCTCCCTTTCTCTCTCAAATAAATAATCTTTAAAAAAAAATAAGAACGGTGATACTATCTTGCACTGTTTGTATGAGAATTAAACAAGCTAATGTATATTTTTGGCACATATTCATTATATCTATGCAAAATAGTTACCTTTTTTAAAAAAGTATTTATGGGTTAAATAGGTGTTGGGTATTAAGGAGGGCACTTTCGTGATGAGCACTGGGTGTTGTATGTAAGTAATGAATCACTAAATTCTACACCTGAAACTAATATTACTCTGCATGTTAACTAACTAGAATTTAAATAAAAACTTTAAAAGAAAGAAAAAGGTGTTTATTACCCATTATACTCTATTATGAGTATTTCATGCATATTTAATACCAATCCCATGAGAGAGAAACTATTAATAACATTTTACAGGTGAGGAAACTGAGTCACAGAGACTAACCCAATATCACAGATCTTATAAACACCTTTGCCAGCATTCAGGTAAGCAGGTGTGGCTCTCCTGTTTGTGCTGCTAACCATGGGCTATACTGCTTCTCAAGTTACATTGACTCCCACCTATTTCCCCTTAAATAGTTTCACCAAAGAAGACATACAAATAGCCAAAAGACAAATGAAAATATGCTCAACTTTACTTGGCATTAGGGAAATACAAATCAAAACCACAATGAGGTACCACCTCACACTAGTCAGATGGTCAAAATTAACAACTTAGGAAACAATAGATGATGGCAAGAATGCACAGAAAGAGAAACCCTCTTACACCGTTGGTAGGACTACAAGCTGGTGCAGCCATTCTGGAAAACAGTATAAAGGTTCCTCAAAAAGTTAACAATAGAGCTAACCCAAAATCCAGCAGTTGCACTACTGGGTATTTATCCAAAGGATACAAAGATAGTGATTCAAAGGGGCACATGCACCCCAGTGTTTATAGCAGCAATGTCCACAATTAGCCAAAATATGGAAAGAGTCCAGATGTCCACCGACAGATTAATGAATAAAGAAGATGTGGTATAAATATATACAATGGAATATTACTTAACAAACAAAAAGAATGAAATCTTGCCTTTTGCAATGACATAGATGGCACTAGAGGGTATTATGCTAAGCAAAATAACTCAGAGAAAGACAAACAGCATGTGATTTTACTTATATGTGGAATTTAAGAAACAAAACAGGTGAATATAGGGAAAGGGAAGGAAAAATAAAATAAGATGAAAATAGAGAGGGAAGCAAACCATAAGAGATGCTGAATTCTAAGAAACAAACAGGGTTGCTGGAAGGGAGGGGAGTTGGGGGGATGGGGTAATTGAGTAATGGGCATTAAGGAGGGCACTTGATGTAGTGAGCACTGGGTGTTATATGAAAATGATGAATCATTAAATTCTACCCCTGTAATAATACAGTATATGTTAGCTAAATTGAATTTAAATAAAGGATAAAAAATAGTTTGTTGACAGAAATAATTGAATGGACTCTGATTAATTCTGTATCTTCAGTTTAAAATCTTACTATATCTACTTTAAATTTTTTCCATAGTGCTCCCTCTGAGTATTCACAGTAAATATTATTGAAATGTGTCTAATAAAGTTAGCTTTCCCAGAAATCCTGAATCAATATCAGTATTACAGTGTTCTTCCTATCAGGCTGTGGGATGAACATGTAATTCCTGACTAGCACTATTTCTACCCCACTTATTGGTCAAGAGGCACCTGTGAGCTTAACTTTATAGCACTAGATTTAGAACTATAACTAGTAAATGAGTAAACTATGTGAATGACTCAGCACATTTATTTTTTTTTTAAGATTTTATTTATTCATTCATGAGAGACACACAGGGAGGCAGAGACATAGGCAGAGGGAGAAGCAGGCTCCCTCTGGAAAGCCTGATGTGGCACTCGATTCCAGAACCCTAGGATCACGCCCTGAGCCAAAGGCAGACAGCCACTGAGTCATCCAGGTGCCATGATTCAGCGCATTTAAAAATGTTTATGACCTCAAAAAAAAAAAGTTCATGACTTATTTTACTGTTCATTCATATGTGAAAAAACAATTTACAAACTTAGAAATACTAATTTGAAGAGGACTAGTTTTGGGAGTTTTTTTTTAAAGATTTTATTTATTTATGAGAAACACAGAGAGAGGCAGAGACATAGGCAGGGTGAGAAGCAGGCTCCCTGCAGGGAACCTGATGTGGGACTCCATCCTAGGACTCCTGGATCATGCCTGGGCCAAAGGCAGGTGCTAAACCTCTGAGCCACCCAGGCATCCCAGGAGGTTTTTTTCCCCATTTTTCTTTCTTATATTGTTTTTTACATTAAGGACATCTTTCTAAGTGAACAGAGTTCTAACTTTTGGAGATATGGAGAACAGAGCACTAGTTTCAATTTTACATTGTTACAAAAAAATAAGGAAAGCTCGTTTATTATTTGTGTGTGTTTTATAAGCACAGCTGGAGGCTTCTCCTTACCAATTAGTAGCTGCAGTGTCTCTATGCATACAGATGGTAGGAAAACAAATAAATAAATATGGGAAGGTTCCAGTGCTGACAGACTGGAAGCATGCCTGCAATAGGATACTATGCTGCTTCCATTTCCCATCATTGTAGTTCAAATCAGCAAATATATTTTGAGCATCATTATCAGGGAGTAGAAAAGCAGATCTGAAGAAAGAACATAGATTAAGTAGCAGCTAGAAAATGTAAGAAGATGCCATGCAACATTAGTGTTTTCAACAAATATAATTGAGCCACTACTTGTCCCAGGCACTATTCTAGGTCCCAGTGAAGTCCCTAATCCCAAAGACCCTACATTCTAGTAGGAAAGAAGAATAGCATACCTTTCACGAATAAATAAATGGGATAATCACAGATGGTAATACATGCTCTGTAGACAAAAGAACAGGGTGAGGGAAGAAATAGAAATGATAATTATGCAGCTAGTTATAGCATTATGGATATATTTCCAACCTCTTACATGATCTGTAAGTTACAAGTTAAGTTGCTCTTCTACTTCTCCTTTCCCCCTGATTCCCCACCCTCTCCACATCCACCACCTCTTTACTCATCTCCAATGACAGGGCTCCTTGCTATTCTTCAAACTCACCAGGCTCTCTCCCAAATTGGAATCTTCCACTAGCTCCCCTTGAACTCACATTCTCTATCTCTGGACTTGAGACTTCCTCATCTCCTCTCCATCTGTGCTCAAATGTCAGCTTCTCAGTGAGATAATTCTGACCACCGAGTTACTCCAACCTCCTTACTCTGGCTATGTTTTCTTATTTTTATATGACTTATCACTTTCTAAAATCCCATCTAATTTACTTATTTATTGTGTTTACTGTGTTAATTTCTTATCCCCTTATTCCCATAAAAATATAAGCTAGACAAAAAAAAAAAGAAAGAAAGAATATAAGCTAGACAGGGCAGGGATCTTTGTCTATTTTATTCACTAATATATCCCCAAATTATAGAATTGTGTCTGGCCTATAGGAGCCTTTCAATTAGCTTCAGGAGGTAAAAATAACCACTTAGTAACCATAACAAAGAAATGAGCTCCAAAATGGAGTGAGTGGAACAGAAGACATATAACCAAGAACTAATTAAAAACATGGGTACTGGAACCAAGAATGGTCATGACTATGATCAAGGTATGGTTTTGCTTAGAATTAAATGGGACTCTAGTGCAGAATGAAAGTGCAAAATAAGGAGTACATGAAAACATGCTTGGAATAAAGAAAATTATGATATTTGAAAATGCATATGCATGTGGAATGGCAGATGCACCGAAGGCCCACTGTAAACCAACCAAAAGAGAAAATACTATGTAGCTTTGTTTTTGCACAAGGACTACATGTGTCTGTTGAATATAGAACAGGCAGTGTTGATTGAAAAAGTATGTAACTGGGCCAAACAGTAATAATATGGTCATGGCGCAACTAGAAAACTTATCAATGAGAATATAGGAGTTTGAACTGCCATATAATGGAGTGTCTTCAGAGTGACATTAAGTGACCTAAACATTATCCTGAAAAAAATTGAGAATTAACTGTTTTGAGGGGTGTATTCATGTGATAGAATCACAGCCACCAGTGGCACTTCATCCACCTGTCTATCCATCTACTCATTAATTCAAGTAAAATATATTCTGAGGACCTGATATATTATTTAATACCATGCTAGACATTGTAGATACAAAAATGACTATTATGTAGACTCTATCGACATTGAGAGGGCTCACATTCACTTGTGAGCTCACAGGTGTATAAAAAAGAATTTCTGTGAGTAGAAAATCAAAGAAGAACTTCGATGAATGTACAGAAGAACAGTGAGCATTTTTGTGTTGTTTGGGGAGGGTGCTTTATAATGAGGGGTCACAACTGAACTGGCTATTAAAGGCTAAAATAAGACCTTAAGTAGAAAACAGAAAATGTATGTAGAAAGAATAGCATGTGAAAATAAATTAAGGTGTGCGAGTGCATGACACATTCTCAGAAGAAGTAATCCATCACATTAGAGGAAAAACATAGAAGGTGTTATGGGCTGGCTTGGGTCTAAGAAAGAGGTTATTGAAATTATATAGGTAAGAGCCAATGAGGGACTAAAATAGGGAGCAGTAGTTAGAATCAAAATGTGTAAAGAGATTAAGGGGATAAAATTTATAAGATTTAAGTATTGATTAGATATGAAAGGGAAGGCAAGGGAGGCATCTCTTGTGGGGACTGGGAGGATGGGGTACCACATCCATGGAAAGGGAATAGCCATGGTCTGCAGGTAGCAGAAAGAAATCAATTTTAGTCAATGTTGAGGTCAATACACATATGGGAAAGTTGCCAGTGTACAAGTGGGCTTGTGGGCATTCTTTGGTGAGTTTTGAACTAGACAAAAACATGAGAAAATTAAAATTGTATGAATAATATTCTTTGTGTGATATGAAGGATCAAAAGCAGAAGGTAGAGATTAAAGTTGTATGGGGGAGGGAAAGAATGCAGGGACATGGGGGAGGATTAATTCTGATACCCTTGAAGTGGTTCAGGTATGAGGTCTTGAGCTCCCAATAACTAAGAAGAAGCAATAATGACTCCTTGCAAGGAAATAGGAAGCATTCTTTTTGTCTGAAATAGAAAGTATGCTGAAAGCAGTATAGAAAAGAGACTGCTTTATAGTAGAGCTCACCTGGCCATGACCTTCTAAGCAATACATTTTATTTATGTTTCTGAAGAATGTTTATTATGTAAATAAATATCAAAATGCTAAGAAGAATTAGCTTTCATATTTCCTTCTAATGCAAAAAAAGTATGAGTTCTAAAAAAATGTATTGATACACATAAATATAAAATAGCTGTCTAAAATTCCTTAAATGATGAAGAGTAGAATGCAAAATAAGGGAGACTTGACCCATGCCACTTACTCCTCTAATGTGATATTTATAACGGGGAAAAAAATTAAAGTACCAGAATGCTTCAAAAGAAGTACTATTAACATATTTCCCTGAGAAAGAAAAACAGAAACTAAAGCAAAACCAACAAATACTTTGTGGAATTTATGTTTAAAAATATTATTGTATTATCATACTTGTCCCTGATACTGAAATTTCATTGTAACTGAAATAACTTCACAAGCTTAAAACAAAAGCATAAACAAAATATAAACAAACAAAAACATATACCATGTGAGAGAGAATGAAGAATAGTAAATAGAAAAGAACTTGAAGTTTGAGTCAGAAGACCTGAATGCAAAACATACTTTTATCAGTGACCAGCTGTGCGATTTGGGGAAACTTCTATCACTGAGCTTTGTCACAGGTGGAAGGTAAGCTAGAGATTTGCCACTACACTACTGAGTTCACAAAGGTAGGCTGTAAAGGATAAAGACCCTAACGAGAGTGGTGATAAATTCTAATTATTCCCCCAATTTTTCGTATCTCCCTGGATCCATGCCTATTGATAGTAACCTCCTACACTGACTCAGGGCTTGTTCTCTATGATTTTCTTTAGCTGGTATAGGTTTTCAGCAAATCTGACATAAGCAGAAGCTGGAAAAATAACTTGCATATTGCTGTTTCCATTCTTCTACTCTTGCCACCACCATGGGAACGTGCGCAAGCGAGCTCAAAGGAGGGGTGTGAGAAAGACACATGGAGAAACATCAAGGCAGTCCTTATCCATCCCACAGGCAGCCAACCTTAAACAGACAAGAAAGCATAGCCAATACCAGCAGGGCCACCTTAAAGACTCTCAGGTGACTGCAGACTATGAGCGTTCTCAGCCAAAAGTAGGGAGACCACCCGCCAACCCACATAATCAATATGAAACAACGATTTCTCCCAGCAACTACATTTCTTGGTAGTTTGCTACCCAGTATTTCTGTGATAATAGCTAATGTATAGAGTAAGAAAGGGAGAATATTCAGGAAGGATGGAAGAAATGATGGCTGTAATGAGGCATAAATGGGGAAGAAATCCTAAGGTTCATAGCATATAATGAACTCCTGAAAGCTCAGAAAACTTAACCCCTCATCTTGCCTATTTTCTATAGAAAAGAAATGACTACTAAGATCATAACCAGCCACACTAGCAGAGCAGAGAGACTGCCCAGATTTAGGCATCAGGATGGAAAGATGGCCCTTCACATGTTCTTTCTATAAGCAAGCTAATGCTGTATCTTTGGAATGCTCTAATAAGTAATTGTTCAATGTAGCACATATCCTAGTTGCTTTTTTTAAGCTTCCACTGAAACAATACATGTTATATACACTCAAACAGCTAGACAACACACTTCTCATCAGCTAGACCAATAACATGTTTTCAGTGTGTTTTACAAATTATCAGGCTAGAATTCTAAATGTGGTTTAATAATTATATAAGGTCTAAAAGTTAGATGAATGTATTTTCATACAGAGCATGACAGAGCTTAATAGAGGCTGTCTCTGAAAGAACTTCTAAATGATTTAAGTAAGAAATATTCTAAATACAGAAGATTGGAAGGAAATGCCCAAATAATTATTTTTCATAATTTTTCATATATAATTATTTGTCTTGTGCAAATAAATTGGCAAATAATTTTGTGATTCAAAATAAGCACTGGATATGAAACAATACATAACCAACATGGTGATATTAAGATAGAGCAGCTATGAAATATCAGATAAAAAATAATGTAGCAAGTAGAACACAGAGATTATAATTAAAGCTAAGATATGTTTGATCATTGAATATGAAGGGCAAAGGGAGATGGTTCAGAAAAGGAAAACAGAAACCAAGGAGAAGTATGATAATTAAAAATACTAGATAATAGCAAAATCTAAGTATATCAATAGTCACCCTAAATATACATGCATTAAAGGTACTCATTGAAAGAGTGTCAAATAGGATATAAAACAATCAACTCCAAGATATTTATGAATATAGAGGCAGAATATATAATGACTCAAAAAGTTTGAGATTAAATAATACACTGTAAAAGCACTAACTAAGGGATAGCTGGTTTGCAATACTAATACAAAGTCTTAAAGACATTATGAAAGAAGAAATAGTCCTACTAAGGACAAAATGATAGGATAACTCACAATAAGGGCATAAATCTTTGACAGAGTCTTTTTAACAGCTGAAATTAAAAATTAAAAACAAAACCCAAAATTACAAGTAAATTTCAATGAATCTGGATTCAGAGAGATTTTTTAGCATCCCTCTATCAGAAACTGAACTCAATTTTAATAATAAGTAGTAGTTTGATTTTGAAGACATATATAATCTGATGCTTGACAATTAGATGATACATCTCTATTGATTGATCAATCTGAGAGATCTTATTCCATTCAAGTACACATAGAAGTTTTATCAGAATTAACTCACTTAAATAAAATGGATGATGCCTTAGAAAGATAATTAGCTAATAAAAACTGACTCAAGATGAAAAGGAAAATCAGCAGACCTCTAAGCATTAAAGAATTGAGATGCATTAATATTTACTACCACTTCCCTCTTCACACATGTAAGCATCAGGCACAAATTGTTTTACAGGAAATTTTTACCAAAACCTCAAGAATCTGATAACCTTCATCCTACACAATTGTTCTAAAGGCTAGAAGCAGAAGAAATGATTCTATACAAACTACTTTATACTCTTTATGTGAGATACTCTATATACTCTTTTATATACCAAGACTCACATAACTGGTATAACTTAATATAAAAAGTGGACATGAAGACTAAAAGCAAGTAATATTGGGATCCCTGGGTGGCGCAGCGGTTTAGCGCCTGTCTTTGGCCCAGGGCGCGATCCTGGGGACCCGGGATCGAATCCCACGTCGGGCTCCCAGTGCATGGAGCCTGCTTCTCCATCTGCCTGTGTCTCTACCTCTCTCTCTCTCTCTCTGTGACTATCATAAATAAATAAAAAAATTAAAAAAAAAAGGAATCTTTCTTAAAAAAAAAAAGCAAGTAATATTGTAGACCAATTTTACTTGCAAACAAAATGCAAATATCCTATGTAAAATTTTATCTAACTAAATCACAATGACATAAAGGTTATTCTAAGATCACAAGAATGTTATTTTTACTACAATTCCTAGGATCATGACGCCAAACTACCAACATGAAGGAGATATTGTAAACAGACATGGTAGTATTAGACCTTATTTTTTTATATGATCCTATCAACTGCTTCTTGTGTAATAATTTGGAAGAGTTTGTCAGTAGGGATCGGTTTTAATGATTACAACTTACTATTCTATAGCTTTTGGGAATATGTATACACACATACACATACATACGTATACATACATATAGATATATATGTATATAAAATTTATCAAATTTATCCTCAAACCAATCTGTATTAAGACAAAGAAGTTGAGGATTTGGAAAATTCACTGAAAATGAGGAGAATAGTTTTAATGGATCGCTTCATGTCAATTATCCAGCAGAATGACCTTGAAGTGCTTGACTCAGATTTCAGATTTACATTTTTCTCTTTAACATCCCCACCCATTCACATCTTGGGTGGTTTCAGATAATGCAATGTCAATGTGTGTTACAGTTTCATGAATACACATTAAGACATATTTACTAAAGTACAGTTCTAGAGGCAGAGCTTCAATAATAAGGACATTATACCTTCAATGTTATGAATATGCTAATTCTGCTATAAAAAATCAAGCAAGGAAACCTAATTTTATGTTTAAAAATAAATGTGCAAAACAAATCTGTTGAAACACGTAAATACAACTGGATAACTAGGAGAATATTTTGCATAGTAAGGATACCTCCTGAGACTGAGGTTCGTATTATAAAATTCATACTATAAATTCCAGGTACCACACTGCATTAAGGGACTTCAAGAAGAAGGTCAGGTTATGAGTTTTAGGGCAATGTACATTAATCTCTGCTCTGCTTACTTCATGTTACATTTCGAATATCACCTGATATTGTGTCACCAAAAAAAATTCCTCATGCTTTGTTTCTGCTCTTTAACCTTTCTCTGAATGAAGAGAAACTCGGGCAGTGTAGTAACTCAGTTATTATACATGAAATAGTCTGTTTACGTGATGACGTATTTGAAGTCATATATGAAGTCATGGATACACTCACATTGTGGCATGCCACAGGTAAAATGATATAAAAGTTATTTTGTGACTACATATACTCATGTTACAATTCATGTTCCTGACTCTGGATCCATATAATAGGGATGTTCTTGGCACACTGGTCAGTCATAGTGTTTATTAAGTCATCAATCACATAGTATGTAGCTATTTTTTTTCTCTGAATGTTAAGGCATATGAGGACTTATTAGGACTCTTGTTTTCTGCATTCTGGTCATAAGCAATTACTTAGTTTCCCTCTCTACCTTTTTTCTTATATATATGTACATATTACATTCTTCAAAGGGCTTTATTCTATGATTGGATATATGTCTAGTTCTTGCAGTGAATTGTGAGTACAAGTGCTAGATCTCACCCTCAGATCAGACGTATCTGGTAGACTTTTCCCATGCTTTTGTCCCCATCAGCTAACTAAATTTTTTTAAAGTCAGAAGATGATGGAACCATAGGATGAAAGCAGTCTTATCCTTGATTCATCATTTGGAGGTGAGATACTTATAGGACATTTACCCAGTAGAGCTCAACAACCTACCTATGACTACAAAGTGAGCAATAAATAAATATTTTTTGTGCTAAGACTATGATACTTTTTTTGTTACTTAGTACAGAAAATTACCCATTTACTAATCTCCCTTCCTCTCTTCCTTCCTCTCACTTTCAACTCATGTTTATTGAACACCCACTAGTACGCATTATAAATCCATCAGGGACAGAGATGAGAGTCTCAGGTTCTGTCCTCAGGCAGCTCCAAGTAGCATTAAATAATGGTGAAGAAACCAAAAATTACAATTCATTTTGATGAATGCTGTTACAGAGTTATCCCTAAGGATGTTGGCACACTTGAGGGGATGCTGCCTCACAAAAGTGATGCTTAATTAGAATGTTAAAAGGCAGGGACGATTTATCTAGAAGAAAGGAGAAGAAAGGCATCCCAAGCCCAAGAAAGAGCAAGTATTCCTCAGAGTTCCCACCAGTATATCTCGGGATTTTCTTTTCTTCTGGATATTTGCTCAAGACAACAACCTAGTAGTCATTCCACATCACTATTACCTTCTATTCCCCATAGCCAATGGTTCACCCAGTCCTGCTGTTCCATCTTCTTAATGCCTATTGGACCCATTTCTTCCCATTCAATCTTCTGAGAACTTAGTATGGATGATGTACATCTCTCATCTTAAAGGTTTTGTAATTGTTCTTTAAAATTCCACTTTGGGCAGCCCCGGTGGCCCAGTGGTTTAGTGTCACCTTCAGCCTGGGCCTGATCCTGGAGACCCAGGATCGAGTCCCGTGTTGGGCCCCCTGCATAGAACCCACTTCTCCCTCTGCCTGTGTCTCTGCCTCTCTCTCTCTCTCTCTCTCTCTCTCTCTGTGCCTCTCATGAATAAATAAAATCTTTTAAAAAAATAAAATAAAATTCCACTTTATCACTTTTCCAACAGTGTTCCATACAATAGTCAGAGCTGTCTTACTAAAATTCAAATATGCCCATATCTCTTCCATAGTTACAACTTTTAAATGACTTCCCATTGCCTTAGGGGAGAAAATCCAAACTCTTCAGGTATGTAAGTATGCTTATGCTGTGATCTCAGCTCAATTTGCTGACATCATCTTACCACATGCCATCACACGATGTGCTCTCTTGTTAAACCCATTCTCTGTGCTTAAGCCTAAAATAGCATCTTTACACCAAAGTATTCTATAACTTCTGTATGTAACTGATGACAAACAAAATGCAAGCTATACAGCTTTAAAGTGGATGATGTACAAGAGGTGCCTGGACAAAGAAAAATGCATTCTATTGAGAGCTATGCTATGAAAAGCCTCTTAAGCTAAATTAAAGAATCCAGACATCCACAGACTTCAAACAATCCCTGGGACTTGTATCCATGTCAGCACCAATCCCATATACGTTGCTGATTGTTAGGAGACAACCTTGTCACAAAGCATTCTTCTTGGAGCTCTTGGTTCAGGTATCTTCATGCCATGTCTTTGGAGTCTGGGTTTTTGTTGTTATTTTGAGATCCTGAAAGAAGTTTGTGCTTACTTTTCCCCAGCTCCCTCTTATTTTCTTATCTCTCTAAGAGAGGAGCAGCTGCCAACAAATTAGGAGAGGTCTAAGATATCGACTGGACTTTCTTGGCAAGAAGGCAACATTGCTTTGGGTTTAAAAGTACTCTGCTCTCCTAGACCATCTCTTAGTTTCTACACTTGATCTTAGCCAAAGGCCGAGAAGCAATCATCTCTTGGTTTCTCATCTCATCTTTGGATGTACTGAGTTGACCAGAGTCTACTCCAAAAACCTTGTTGACTTAGCCCCTTCCTACCTTGGTTTACTTTCTCCATGTTGCTAGTCAGAGGACTAAGATTTCATGTGGGATGAGGTGTTGGAGGATAATACAATACAAGTATTTTGTGGTTTTGAGATTATCATTTTTTTGGGGAATGCTGGTCTTGACCTAGTTTTAAGGTAAGTCCAAAGCCTGGTTAGTTCCCCTTTTTGGACATCTGATTATGTCCATTCTTCAACTATGTCCCTTATGGGGGTTCTTGTGTTCCAAGGCTGCATGGGAATCCACCCTAATCACTCTAGTGCCAGGTACAAGACAACTAGGAACCACCTTCTATGGCCTGGAGCCTGTAAAATTATTCAAATTAGATAATCCATGAAGGAGTTCATGAAACGTGCCAACCCCACTGGGTTGCCAAACAGAAACTGCCTCCTATAGCTCCAGCTTGCTGTTTGCCCATTTCCCACTGCATCCCGCTGTATGGTTGTCCTAGAAGCCTTTCCCTGTTCAGAACCATAAGTAACAAAGAGTTCTGACTTTCATCTATTGGACTATCATTGTGCCATCAACAAATAAATAAATAAATCTTATGAATCATATGATAATAGGAAAGTATGCTTTTCTTAATTAGAAGATTAATGTTCTTTTTTCTTAAATATTGTATGTATGTATGTATTTATTTATTTATATGAGCGGGGGTAAGCAGAGGGTGAGGGAGAAGTGGACTCCCGGCTGATCAGGGATCAGGATGTGGGGCTCGATCCCAGGATCCTGAGATCATGACCTGAGCTGAAGTCAGAGACTTAACTAACTGAGCCACCCAGGCGTCCCTCCAAGATTAACGTTGTAAACCGATTTTTACAAAAGCTCTGCATAAGGTGTTCCTGAGGACTGCTCAGGTTTGCCGAAACACTTACGTTTTGTTTCTCATATGACTTCCCTTTCATATGGTTCTTGCAGTAATCCCACCAGGGATTAAAAACAAAGTCACTATACACCGCAGGAAGGGATACCAATTTTTCTGTGTCCTTAATCACAAGTGTTATCAGTGTCATCAAATTATTATCAATTCACCCTATGTCCTGGCACATTAGTGTAGGGTTTGTAAGCTGACAAGCATATGCACAAGCACAGAGATTTGGGGACAAAGTGAGATGTGGGGAGTTTCAGGTTCTTCTGTAACACTAGTAGTTAGCATCAATGATATGGTACAGTTAGACATGTTGTTTTTTAAATTTTGTATCTCTTTGTTCAGTTGGAACTAAAGGATTTCTAGGGGAAGGAAAGTTCTGTTTTAACAGCATAATAGGTGGATAAGTATAAGTAGGCTACCAATGAAGTACATAAGATTAGGCAAAGCCTAGGAAAATTAAGACAGTATTTTGTAGGTAACTACATCAAAGTTCATACTGCTTTTTTTCAAGGCTATAAGAGAATTCTGGAAACATTTATTTAGGATAAGAAAGCACTGAGCTTCTGCAACTCAAACCATCACTGGATTGAAAATATCTCCCAATACAGTAAAATTGTTTAAATTATGGGTAATGAGCAAATAAGCTAATAGACTTTTATAACATTCTGGGTTCTAGAGGATAGTATCCTGTACATAGATAGATGACTGAGAGGAAAATTCCTCACCTGTACCATCAGAAAATGCTCCAGAGAAGAATTAAAGTAATATCTAAGGCAGTAAGTGGTTTACTTTTAATTATAGCTTAAAATGTCATTCAGCATGGGTCTGGAAAAGGAATTCAACTATGCAGTACATAAGGTCTAAAGATTAGAGGCTGAGTGGAAAATTCCAGAGGGTCCTGAGGAGCCAATTTTTATCCTGAAAGGTAATTTTTCTAGTATGGTATTTAACATACGGAAACAAAACAAAACAAAACAAAAAACTACAGAGAGGAAATTCAGTGAAAGTCTTTTCAGTGTTTGCCATTGTTTGTTGCTCTTTAAGCAAATATTTATTAAACTTTATTTTTATAGTGTATCTCATTTGAAAGTAATGATAAAGCTATAGAGAAAATATTTTCTTTTCTTATTTTCAAGGATAAAATTGTATTCAGGAGGTTAAGTGGCTTTGCCAGAGTTACATTACTAACACGTAACAGAATCAGAACTGAATTCTGTAAATACCATGCACTTTCCATGACATCATGCTGCAGTAAAGACAGGAGTCTCACACCAATGATCCCTAGGCAGGAGTAAAGACAGTAAAGACAGAAAGGAGTCTCACACCAAAGTACCTAGGAAGTCTAGAGAATATATTCTGTAATGAGATCTTATTTTTTACTGGGGTGTTTAGCATCTGAACTATAAATAATTGGATTGTGTTTTATTGGCTATATTTTTAGAAATCTTTACTTTTACAAAAACTCCTCATGTAAACATCAGCCTCTATGATAAGATAAATCAAGGAGAAGAGTTTTTGCCTACACTGGAGCCAGCATTTTAAGAAGCATATATAGTGCTATGGGTTAGAGGTAGTGGAGAATTATGAAGGGGGTGACATTTAGAAGAATGTCAGAGAAAGCTGATCCAGCCTCTTTTTTTCCCCAACATCTGATGGGGGGAATTCCTTCTGGAATCCTCCTCCTCCAAAGTTACAGAGGATGATCTCTTTGAATAACACTTTCTCCACCTAGCCATATTATGGGCTTCTTCTATGCTCACTTTCTATTTTATTTGCACTTCACTACTACTATTCATAGTTTTCTTACTGAAAATGGGAGCCTTTTTAAAATTATGAGCTGTTCTAGCCTTATGGAATAATAGTGGGCAAAGGGATATATTGGACATGAGAAAGGAAGGCAGGAGTAAAATTTAGGAACTAAAATTCAGTGATTTAGAAATGCAAACAAACTAAGTTCCACAGCATTCAAGTTAAATTACACTTTTAACGTGGTTTTTTATGGCTATAAAAAGTTATTTAATGATCTTATTTAAGCATTTTGAATGGAAGTGGGAGTGATATTAATGCATTAAATATGAACTTTTATTTGAATTCATTCTTCAAAACGATACTGAATTTTTTCATAAAATGCTACTACATTCAAATAACTAAAATGATCATGAGCTAGGTCTTAAATATGCATATAAGTTAATAACATAAGCCCATAAATGACTAACAAATGGTGAGGAGATACTACAGAAAACTCATCTATGAAATGATAGCACCAGATGATATCTGAGAGTCATCAGCTTAATGTTTTTCTTATGATTTCACTACCAATTAACCATCACTTTATTATCACTAGAAGTAATGCTAATGGGAATTATTATTTAAATGTGTGAACCAAACGCAGATACTATAAGCAAGCTCCAAAGATGTCTCAATGGCTTTTATGCATGGGTGACAGAGCACTGCAACAGGTATGGCTCTTGCTGTTTCATTGCATTTGGCTGCAGATTTATTAATCACACTACTATAGAACTAATGATGATACTATTTTGGCTAGGGGAATAATGAAAGATTTCACAGAATGACATAAAATTTTGTATGTAGAAAGGATATAACTAGCTAGCTAAAGTTTTAAAATACACCTTTGAATCACTGTAGTATTAACCAAGAGACATATGTGTCCTTGAGTTCTAAATACCATGCTAGGGTCATTTGTTATTTTATTGGAAAGTCATCTTATAGAGGCACCTGGGTGGCTCAGTCAGTTAAGCATCCCATTCTTGATTTCAGCTCAGGTCATGACCTTAGGGTCCTGAGATCAAAAGCCCTGCATTGGGCTCCCTGCTCAGCAGGGAGTCTGCTTGAGGATTCTCTCCTTCTCTCTCTACCCCTTCCCCTGCTTGCACACCCTCTCTTTCTCAAATAAACAAATAAAAAAAAGAAAGTCATCTTATATTAAAGTTAGCTAAAATTCATCTTTAGTTTTTGGTTTATTTAGTTTGTTTTTAATTAAGTTGTCCTTAGAGGTGTCTCAGTAGTGTAGAAAAGGATATGAGCTTTGGAATTACAAAGCTGAGTTGGAAACTGAGCTTATCTCTAACAAATGGTATGACTTTGGACAAGCAACTCATCCTCTTTGGGTTTTAATGTTTTCGATCTTCAAATTAGGGATGAAAAGCCCTATTTATAAGACTGAAAATTAAAATATAGTGTGCTTGGTTCTTTGCCTGATATATTATAAATAGTGCATTCTAAGTATTGGTGCATTTCCTTTCATGTTTTATAGCAAGAACTGTATGTATATATATATATATATATATATATATATATATATATATATATATATATATTTATATATATATCCTTTTATTGAGCTTAACACAGCAATACAATAGATGTGTCTGCAAGTGCTTATTATTCCCATTAATACTAATCCCCACATTACTGCATGATGGAAACAGCAAGAGAAATTGAAATTAGCTAGTTGAAAAATCTTCTTTGTCTATACAAGATTGCTGTAAGTGGCTTCCATCTACTTAGAAAAATGATGTTGATCTGTTGTTTTAATTCTCACGATGTTTTATCACAGAATGCAGTATCACTTTGCTTTTCTGAATGGGGATGTCTTAGATTCGGCAAGTAGGATGCATAAAGAATCCCATGTAGAGATTTAGACTCATAAAAATCCATAGAGTCTTAAAAATTTTGTTCATATATCACTCATATTTTCCAGTTCTGCATCTTTACATGTCTATAATAATCTTGTGCTCCTTTCCTAGACTAGATATATATCCACAGGTATATCCCTAGGAAACACATTTTTAGAATATCCTCCCTAAATGTAAACAGGTTAGAAAATGTTTTCAACACATCCCCTCAGTCACTGGCCCTACACTTGCACCTGGATAGTCCTTATTTATTCTTAAGGCTCTCTATTCAACCATTACCTTCACCAAAGGCCATTCTTCATTCTTCGCTTGCCAATCTAGATACTATGCCTCTGTCCTCACTGCTTTCTTAGCATCTTGTGCATAATTCTACCCCTACTGAAATTATTTCTTGGCTTGCATATTGCCCTCATCAGATTGTACCTTTTATTACTTATTTACAGCCAGATATCAACTGGTATCTGATACAGTCAGTATTCAGCAAGTGCTGTTAGATGAATGGACTGGACGATTTAATGAAAGAAGATGTGATGCTCATGTCACTCAATTCCCAAGCACAGGACCATCTGTCTCTGCCCAGTTCAATATAATGATAGTGGCTAACATCAACAAAAGACTTACGATGGTCTGAAATTGTGCCTGGAAATTTATGAACATCATTTTATTATTCCTATGGGATAATATTAATAATATCGGTGCCATTTTAGAGACAAATAAAATTAAGTTTAACAATGTTAAATAAGTTGTCTGAGATGGCACTACTTGTTTGGAACCCAAGTTAACTTGGCTCTGAAATGTGTGCTCCTTCTACCCTACCACAATGCCTTCTTCCTTCTTTTATTAAAGCTCCACAAACTCTATGGATATAATTTGGACAACCACATATTTATAAAACATGAAAAGCACAACAGTTCTCTTCTGTTTTGATCACATATAATGATTTTTTAAAGATAGAATCCCACTGTAAGAAAAAAAAAAAGAGAATGTGAAGCCTTCCATTACTTATTTTATCTGTGGCTGTGCCTTTCATTTTAGCGAACTAACAATCCAATTGGTAAAATGAGGTATTTTGTTAATCCAACACTATGGGTAGTCATTGCCCTAATTGTCATTTGATATTTTCTACTTTACAAATAAAGAATAAAAAATGGAATCATTGTACTCACAACTCACATTAAGCATTAGATAAAGGACAGTTTTTACATGGTGATTCCAAAGGTTGTTCAGAACCTTGTAATACTTCAGGATATTCACAATGACAATACTCTACATTGTGTCATAGGGGTAAGAGATAAAGGAATTCTTTTTAGTTGTTGAAATTCCATTCCAGCGAACAGCTCTTACTAACCCTGCCTTTTAAAAATGCCCCAAGCCTTAGTTCTTTTAATTACTTACACACACACACACACACACACACACACACACACACACACACGTTTATCACAATTCACAAATATATAGTTATTTAGAGAGAAGGTATCTTCTCTTTGACATTTTTCAATCTTATTGAGTAGTACTCACAGCAGGAAATCCACAGGCATTTGTCTTCAGTGCAATCATTTGTAACCTGTTTGGATAATTGAACTGTCAACTTGGCCCCAGCCAGGATCCCCTGGCCATTAGAACATTTGTTTGCTTTGTAGTAGTCAGTGCTTTCATTTTAATATGCCTTGTTAGTGCAAATAGCATTGCCTCAAAACTACTATTAAGGAGAAAAAATGCTCTGTGCTACACATGAGAATAAGCTGCCAAAATAATGTATATGTAATTGGAATGATAAGTAATCTGTCACCAAATCCAACATATCAGTTCTCTCTTACCAGAAATCTCTAGCCTGACTTTCTTATGCTTCAGCTGTCTTTGTTAAGCATAACTATTTTAAATTTTAATTTTTCCATGTGTAGTGTATTGATGTTTTGTGACCTGATTTGTTCCAGAATCCTACCAAGAGATATTCACAGCTGGATGGAAATATAATGCATTTATGCAATTCTAAGAATTATTTATGCTTCTTTCGTTGTGGAATGTGTCCTTAAAAAAAATAGGATGGTTAAAAATATTCCATACCAATGCACATTACTTTTGAAACTTCTTTTTGCAAATGAATTTTGGGTTCTGTTTGACCATGGCTGAGATTGGCAAACCAAGATTTCAGGAACTTTTCAGAGCACAAGTAGCTCATGTTATCTCAGATTAACCAAGAATAGTCTCAGGTTCTTGCAGAAAGGCAACAGTATAGTTGCTTGTTCAATCAGTCTGTAAACAATAAAGACTAAACCGAAATTTGTAACAAGAAAGGCTTCACTTCCACAGTTTGGGGAGAGAGTTGCTCTTTTCTGACTTCCATCCCTCTTAGACGCTTGCTAAACAACATAGCTTCAAGTTTTGTTGCTGGAAATTGCCAAAGTTGCAAAGGCAAGGCTTGATTTCAGTGAAAGAATAAAGCAAAGAAAGTTAAATGTAGCCTGTTTCTGTTATTTAGAACAATTATCACTTTTCTTTATGGCTCTCTACAGGAAAATTAAAAGGAAACTTCTTGGTTTTTAATCACACGTATTAACTATGTAATCCATTCTTCAATGAATACTTAATAAAACACAGTACTTGAGCGATTTGGTTTTTGTGTCTACTCATTTAACATTAACAGTTTATTAGAGAGCTGATATATATTTGACCCTCAAATGGCATTTCTAGGCCCCCTAGGAAACCATGTAATATGATACAATTTTTAGATTGTTGGAAAGATAATGTTTATTAAACATAAGCTTAATGAAAACTTTAAATTTTTTAAAAAAATTTATGTAACCATTCTCTAGAGCATGGAACTTGCATAATACCTTACCATCCATGAATTATGCATGCCAGTTTTTATAGTCACCCTATTTTTATGTTTATAATGTTTCACCATCGAATCTGCCATAGCTTATCAGGTATCATGGTCTTATACTCTCAAATCATAAGTATGACATTTAATAATCCTTAAAAACTTAAACTACTTTCAGATTTGCACTGCTACTGATGGCTTTTCACATAATAGGAGTGAGGAATTCAAGAGAAGTTTTGAAAAAGGGTAATGTAGAAATCAGAATTTTTAGGATAAACTTCCCTGATTTTTGTTTTCCTTGAGCAGCGGTAACAGCTATGTCTTAGTCTGTGTGGGCTTGTATAACAAATATACCATATACTGTGTGGCTTATAAATAACAAACATTTATTTCTGAAGTTTCTGGAGGCTGGAAAGTCCAAGATCATGGTGCTGAGAGTTTTGGTGTCCACTGAGGGCCAGTCTTCCAACACAGCTGACTTTTTGCTTTAACCTCACATAGTAGAAAGGGCAAGAGAGCTCTCTGGGGCCTCTTGTATAGGGATACTAATCCATTCATGAGGACTCTCCCATCTTGACTTAACCACCTCTCAAAGATCCCACCTCCTAATATCATCACATTAGAGGACAGGATTTCAACATATGAATTTGGGAAGGACACAAATATTCAGAGCATTGTAAACTGTCACACTAAGGACATAATCTGAGATAAGCTCAAGCCCTCCCTGAAAACCCAGTCCTGGGGGCCACATCAAGTAGCACACAGTCTGAGTAAGCAAGAATTAAAGACCTGGAAGCATTTAGTCAAGTGCAAAAAAAAAAAAAAATACTGTTCTTAGAAGGTATATATATATATATATATATATATATATATATATATATATATATATATAATTCTGGCAGCTTCTCCGAAGTACTAATTCATTCACTTATTTATTCATTAATTCTAATAAACCTTTGGCAAGGACCTACCACGTACTAGTTAGTGAAGATCAGTGCAGGACTTGTGGAAGCAGTAACCTATCAAATTTAAGTTGAGGACTGAGAGAAGATTTTAATGGGCCCCAAATGTGAAGTAATTCTGGAGTATAGGAAGAAAATAGACCAAAAATATATGCAAAAAATATGTTTGGAAGGGCATGACTAGGGAGAGAGGAAGGTTGAGGTTGATATACAGAGCCTGTCATGGAAGAGCAGGTAGTTTACCAAAAATAATTCCAAGTCCAAAGTCATAGTAAGCTTAATGCTGAAGTGTTGTTTTAATATATTCAGCAAATCTTGACTTTAAAAAGAGCAGCAAAACCAGAAACAAGAGCCTTCTAGTTAGGTAGGATCTAAAGTTGAAGTTAGTTGCAGAAGGGGAGATCAGATGTCAAGGGTGGGAGCTCACTAGTTTTAATCACAAGAAAGCCAAGCCAGAAAGAGCAAGATGTGGATGTAAGCTTGCCCTGGGGTATGTCTATCTGCATGTTTGCTTTAGACACACGTTCCCTACTTTTTTTTGGAAAAAGGGAATATATTGTTTCAGATTATGAAATCATACCTGTTCATTTGCTACAGTTTCCTATATTCTAAAGAGTACAGACTCAACATCCAGAGGTAGCCATTGCTTATAATTAGATGGCTTCCCTTCCCTGAGGCGCTGGCTGCTTCAGACAGGTAAAACACATCCCATATAACAATTTGCTCTCTTTCTTCACTTAACATCACTAGTGGTTTCTTCAATAATATAATTTTCAGTAACTGCATGAGAGAATTTCCTTTTTTAGCCTGTGAAGGCATTCTGTCTCTTTCAAATAACATCTCTGAAAGATCCATGGGCTATAATTGAATCAATCAATCTTCACTTGATCGATTTTATATCAAAGAAAAATATCAGGATCAAAACTCTTTTAGTTTACAAATATAGTTTGTGGATAAAAGCAAAGGGATAGTGTCCCCCCCTCCCCAAATGTAACTGTACTTTCTATGTTCACTCTGGTTTGCTTTTTACCTCCTTGTTTTTCACTAAAAGTCTTTGCTACAAACACAGGTTTGCCTAGAGTAACTCATTGAGGGTATGACTCCACGGTTTCCTATGATTTTTCAGAATCTTGTCCCCAAAATGACAAGTGCTTCTAGATATAAGCATAAAATGAAAAAAAAATCCATAATAAAAAAAATATTTAAAACTATATACACATTTTGTGTATACATAATATTGATGAGGGGCATATTGAGCTCTATATGTAATCTGTGTCTTCTGTTAAAAAGCTTTATTTCTCTATCATGAATGTTAGGTAAAACACAATATTTTCATCAATAAATCTTGCTGCTAATGAAGTATCACCAACTTCTACCCATAATTACTAAAATCTCATGCCAAGATTCTAGAAACAATTTAAAGAATACTCACCCTAAATAGAACAATTTATTCCTTTCAGCCTACATGGTTTAAACATCAAATGCAGCCAGTATTGGATATTTTGCAATGTATTATTACTAACAATAATTTTGGCACTGATATTAATATATATTCAATGGGCCTCTTTGAGAAATGCTATTTTTACTCTTTTAAAAAACACAAGTATTAAACAGATACTTGTAGTTAAGAGTACAAGATAGAGAGAAATTCAGTCCAATATCCTGCAGGTCTGTTAAGAACCTTAATGAACTTATCTCCTTGACAACTTGTGATTTAGTTGCCCAGATCCACCTTTGAGAAAAGTGATATTCCCCTGTGTTACTCAAGAGCGAAGATGAGTTTTGGGTTGCCAAAACTTTCATTAAAATTTTATGTAACCATTCTCTAGAGCATGGAACTTGCATAATACCTTATCATCCATGAATTATGCATGTTGGTTTCTATATTCACCCTATTTTTACGTTTAGTCTTTAAGTGTATTTATAGAAGGGTTCCCATAAGCTCATTATGCTGTAAATATATTTAAAAAGAAGTATACAGTGTCACTGCTTGAAAATAACAACAAAAAAATCTTAAGGAGGGTCAAATTTATATGCATTAATATGTAACCAAAAACTCCTATCTGTGGTTCAACATCAAAAGTTGAAGTCATTCAAAGACATAAACTAGAGATTTACTTTAATCTCTAGTATATACAGTTCCCAGACACTGTAAATTAAAATTTAGGGCGTAAACTTATAGGATTTAAACATTGAAAGTATCAAATTGGAAAGCAGTCCTTAATCTTCAAAGCCAGCAAGAAGAAATCCAAGGTAAGAGTTACTTAAGACAAGGTCCCTTTTATACTTTATATATTCTTTTAGGTCACTGAGCTTATATAATACTGTGTTGGGAGGCCCAAGACAACTCCAGATTCAGTGATTTGCTAGATAAACACAACAATCAGCACAAGATTTATTACAACAAAAGAATAAAGAGTAAACGCAACAAAGAATGAAGTACATGGGACAAAATTGAGAGAAACTAGGCCCAAGCTTACAAGCATGTTCTCCCCATGGAGTCACACATACAGGATGCTTCATTCCTACAGCATCTGATAGTGATGACACATCTGAAGTGTTGTCTCCTAGGAAAGCTCATTCAGTGCCTAAAGTTTTTAATGGAGAAATTCACATCGTCACCCTCTGGTTAGCATGCACCAAAAATCCAAAATCCACAGAAGGAAAACAGGTGTTTAGCATAAACCACGTTGCTTGTACAGTTTAGGTGGAGCAAACCACTCTTTTCTGATTCTGAGAATAGTGGGAAGTCTTCCACATCCAAGTTCCTAGACACAAGCCAAGAGTGAACCTGACAAGCAGGCCTTTCTATGTTAATTCTTCTCTGCACAAATGCCATTTTAGGAAATTAGTTGTTTTCATTCATATATATTTTTATCCTATCACTTAAGATTAATTTCATCTTAAGGCAAAATGTGTGTCCCAATGCAGATGGGAAGAGATGTGCAGTAACATGTCTTGATACAGAATTACAGAATTCCAATCATACATACAGATTGAATAGATGGAAATAATCTCAAGAGCATAGATAATAGTAAGAGACACCTGGATAGCTCAGGGGTTGAGCATCTGACTTTGGCTCAGGGTGTGATCCCGGATTTCTGGGGTCGAGTCCCACACTGGGCTCCTTGCATGGAGCCTGCTTATCCCTCTGCCTATGTTTCTGCCTCTCTCTGTGTGTCTCTCATAAATAAGTAAGTAAATAAATAAATAACAATCTTAAAAGAAAAGAAAGTAAAGTTCTGGTTTGGTTCTTTAACTGGTATCATCCATTCAGTGGTGGAATAGAGGCAAGAGGCAAGGGAGGAGATATTTTTTAGTTTTTATTTTATTTAGGTGTCCTAAATTTAAACTCAGAGCAGTATGTCTCAACAAAGAACAAGGTGAACTTTGCCAAGAGGCTTGTAAACTCTCACTGGACTTTGAGTTTATAGTTTCTAGGCAACTTCCTCCAAGATCCTGTTTAAGGTCTCCTCCAATGCATTCTGCTGCTTGAAATGGAAGATTTCCAAGTCTCTAGTCCATGGAGCTTGTTTCCAACTTTTAAGTGCCTAGCAGCCTCTAAAGGCTCAGCTGCGTAAAAGTATTTTTAAGCTGGACCATTTAAACTAATCCTGTTTGAAGAACACTACTTCCTTTTTATTTGGAGAAGTGTGGGCTGCTCCTCAGGCCAATGAATATATGTCCTACTGTACTTGAGAAGTTCTATCTGCTAGGGTGCTATGCCCACACTGGTAATGAAATCAAACAGGAGGTGATATGCCAACGGAGAGAACCCTATGTGATTGACATTCAGTTCCTACCATCACCAGAATCTTTTTAACTTCTCTTAGAAATAAACTCATTGCCCCAGAGTTTTATTTCTTAAAGATTATAGAAGCTCATAGAAGTGACTGTCCGTTCTCCTTTAGTGCTGAAGAGTCTCCAGGAGACATTTCATTGGTAAACACCTTTAGGACTTAAAAATCGCCAATACCAAGACCACCACTTCTACCTCCAGTCTGTTCTCCTCTTTGTCTCTGGGTCATTTTCATTCGTGTCTTTTCTCCCAAACTAGCTTTTCAGGCCCTCGGGATAAGATCTTTGTCTTTCCTACCTATTGCATCATTTCATACTCTTTTAAAGCTTATACCCTGGTAAAAGGAGGACAGGACAGCAAAGGTCACCGTATATAATGTAGTTGTTACAGCAGTTAAATGCACTCCTCGGCCAGGGATGCATGTGCTTATACAGCACTCATTAAATCCACAATTATTTCATGCCAACAAATATTTCATGGAACGTCCTCTGGAATCTTGCCCTAGGTTTATAATTCTCCTCTCTTTCTCAGCTCTTTGACCTTGCCACAACAAACTATCTGCATTCCTGTCCCCTGTTGTACATTATGGTTTCCAAACTGCTGGATGTTCTGTCTAGAGTTGCCATCTTCAGCTTGCTGATATTTAAAATCTCAATTTCAATATGACCTCCCCTAGAAAACTGTCCTCGATCTCAAAGTCTGGGTTAGAGACCTAGCTGCATTTCCACCATATGATAGAATTATGTCTACCTTGGTATTTACCATACTGCAATTATTGACTCATCTGATGGCTCTACTAAATTCATAAGCCACTTAAGGACAAGAGCTATACTGTACCCAGCTTTTTGTTTTTAGCACGTAGGGGTCTAGCACAATATAGGGCCTCAATACATGCTTACTGAATACATCGATGGACATTTTAAAAGCTGTAGAGATGCTTCTGCTAAACAGATTAATACAACTCAAGCGTTTTCACTTTGTGTGTGTTTTTTTCTCATACGGTTCCATCTCTGAAGAATGCTCTATTCTTCCCTCTTTTCCTAAATTCTATTGATTCTTCTGGGTCCAGGATTAGGGCCACCCATTACATTTCAGAAGGGATTCCTTCATCCTCTGAACCTGTTTCTTGGATTTTACATTCTATTGCCTCAATAATCCATGCTATGTTTTTTCACTTTATATTTTAGTAACTTTTTTTTTACTATAAAATACATGCTTATTTTGGAAGTTAGGAAATATTATAGCAAAAATAAAGATAATATGTATTTCCTTAGCTGGCAATGATTATTGTAAACATTTTAGAATTTCTGTCTGTATATATTTACGTATAATTAAAAGTAAATTTTTATGGTCTTGTGCTTTTTTTCCTTCATTAATATTATATCACATGTACTTTCAAGCTTACCATATTATCTATGAAGTACGGAAGGGAAAAGATGTGGATAGACATTTCCCCACTTGAGACTGTCCCTGTCAGTAACATATTTGCATACTGGACATGCTGGCAACCATCTTGGCTCTGAATGGAAATCTAAAAAGAGATAAAGACTAAGTAAAATAGAGCTTTATACTACTGTAAATGTAATCCTTTTGGACAACTAAATCTGACTAAAATTTCAAGGGGTAATTCCATAAATTTCATAAAGTCTCAAAGGGAACCTGCCAAGAAAAACAAAGGAAGACAAGAAAAAGAAATCTTGTGTCTGAAATAGATACCCATTGATATTAAAATTTTTGAGATTGTTCCACTCGCAGACCTTTTGATTGGTGCATTCCAACCAACTCACTCATTTTCTCTCCTCCCCTCCACCTGCCTCTCTCAATAAATGCTAGTGCGTTATTATTGTCATCACCACTATATTCTTCTCAGCTGTTCTGCACCAAATAAGGGCATTTTCCTAGGTTTCTATTAAAGATCCCTGATTACGTTTGGCAAAATTAATTATTATGATCTAAGTCAAGCAAAATACACTTCATTATGAACTTGGGTTTTCAATTCTGTCTCTCGCACTAACCTTTGAATATTCCATCTGAGGTCTTGGTTGCTCATCTATGGTCTGCAATTTGAATAATCAGGGCAAGGCACTGGTGTTAGTGAATGAAACAGAGATTAGAGAAACAATACGAGTCACTTAGAAGACAAAATTGGCAGGAATTAGAGTAATCAAATATTCGAGGTGCCCAGATTTATTTTATATAAGTATTGATTCTTAATACCATTCTTGATACAATTTCAATCCATGATTTGAACAGAAGGAGACTATTATATGAATATAAACTATATTAATAAAGATTTTCCCCATTACAAAACTAATACATGGTTCCTGCTGAAAGTTTGCACAACACAGAAATGTTCAGAAGAGCAACGCAAGTAAGCATTTTTTTCATACCCTAAAAAGAGCCACTATTAAGGGTTAGGCCATTATAGTCATTTTTTTCCCCATATCGCAGAATCTTATGAACTACAAGAATTTACTTAGGTGATTACTTAGGTAATCAAACACAGCTTAGATTTATAAAGCTATAAGAATAAAGCAAATGTTGATACAATATTTTACATGCCAGATGTCAAAAGCATTCTGTTTTGTTTTCTCAAAATGTCTCCCTGATTCCTGAAGGAGTCCATTTTCCTGCCCTGTGGTCACATAAATAATGTAGCACTACAGAGGTCCATCAAGAGTTGTTAGGGAAGCAAGAATTTTGTGCTGTTTTCACTGGGCTCACCCTAAAAACATCACAGTGCAGTCACTTCAAAATTAACCAGAGCACTGCCAGTCTGCTCAATGTAGGGAGAGACAGGCTCAGGAGTGCAGTCTGAAGATATTTCTGACACAGATGTGCTTGTGGATTGAGCATGGTAACATGCTTGTCTAGTCCTCTTTACTGCTTGAAAATCAACTGCTTTCTTCCTTCTGAAAAGTATCCTGTGGTGAGAGAGAACTAGAAAAGAACTGGATACACGCTTGACAACATCCATGTCCCTATAGGGTGGAAATTGAGTTTCATTCCTTTTTACTCTTTTTTTTTTAAGACTTTATTTATTTGACAGAGAAGGAGAGACACATAGAGAGCACAACCAGAGGGAGCAGCAGAGGGAGAGGGAGAAGCAGACTTCCTGCTGAGCAGGGAGATGGATGCAGGGCTCAATCAGGACCCTGAGCCAAAGGCAGATGCTTAACCAACTGAGGCTCCCAAGCGCCCCTATTCTTTTTTGACTCTTTCTTTTTCTAAAGATTTATTTATTTATTCATTAGAGACACAAAGAAAGAGGCAGAAACACTAGCAGAGGGAGAAGTAGGTTCCCTGTAGGGAGCCTGATGCAGGACTTGATCCCAGGACCCCGGGATCATGACCTGAGCCAAGGGCAGACGCTCAACCACTGAGCCACCCTGGTGCCACTCTTCTTGACTATTAATTGTGATTCAGCATCTCCATACTTTACAGTGAATAAAAAAACAAATACAACACAATGGAGAAATTCCACATACATATTATTTCAGCATCCCCCAATCCTCTTCCTGCACAGTAGTTATTAAAGTGAAGGAGATCAGTACAGAGGATGTATCCACACTTCACCAGCTAGGTGCAGAGCTATTCCCTCAATGCCTTCATGTGTTCTCAGGGAAGGTATCTTTGATCTTCCTATGAAATTACAAATGTCCCCAATCTTTGACATAAGCCCCCTTCTCCACTGTATTTTTTCCATAGTACTCATGGTCTTCTGTTACACTTTTTATTATGTATTTATTTTGCCTTTTATCTGCCACACACACACTAAAATATAAGCTGCAACAGGGCAGAGATTTTTATTTACTGTTTTCCAAGAGGCACATTGTTGTGAATAGTATTTATGTACTATTCTTGATGCTTCATAAATATTTGTTAAATAAATAAACCTCAGTTTTCATCAGTTTAGCATGATCAAATTATTGAATTTATCATGATATAATGACACAAATGGCTACTGATCTGTATGTATATTTGTTTAGATTTTTTATATAAACTCCTATGCAGTCTGCAACTAAAAATAATTTTACTTCTTCCTATCCTAACCTGTATACTTTTCTGTCTGTTCTGGCCTTGTTGTACAACTAGATCTTTTAGCCTAACTGGGTATGAATGGTAGGAAGAGACACCCCTGACTTGTTTTAAATCTTATGGAAGAAGGATTCAGTCTTTTACCGTGAATGATGATAACTGTAATCTTTTTTGTAGATGTCTTTTAATCAGGTTAATGATCTCCTTTATACCTAGTTTCCTGAAAGACTTAATCAGAAATGGATAGTAGGTTTGGTAATGCTCTTATGTGAGTCTATTAAAATAATAGATTTTTTTTTAGTTTGTTAATATACTGAATGGAATTATTGATTTTTCCTTTTTTTTTTTTTTGAGAGAGAGAGAGATTGAGGATATGTGGGAGAAGGTTAAAGAGCGGCAGAGGGAGAGGGAGAGAGAGAATCTTAAGCAGACTCCATACCTAGCACAGAGACCCACACAGGGCTCAATTTTACTATCCTGAGACCATGACCTGAGCCGAAACCATGAGTCCGGTGTCTAACTGACTGATCCACCCGGGCACCCCTTTCCTACTTTTTTATTATAGTAAAATACACACAACATGAAATCCACCATTTTAACCACGTCTAAGTGTACAGCTCAGCAGTATTAAGTACATTCGTAATGCTGTCCATCCATCTCAGTAACTCTTTTCATCTTGCAAAACAAAATTTTGCCCATTAAACAATAATTCCCCATTCCCCTCTCCCCATAGCCCCGGCAACCACCATTCTGTTTCCTATCTCCGTAACTATGACTATTTTAAGTACTTCATGCAAGTAAAACCATACAGTATTTGTCTTTTTGTGACTGGCATATTTAACTTAGCACAATGTCCTCACGATTCATCCATGTTATAGCCTATGCCAGAATCCCTTTCCCTTTTAAGACTGAGTAATATTCAATTCCATTGTGTGTATATATACCATTTTAGTTGTTAGTGGACACTTAGGTTGCTTCTACCTTTTAGCTATTGTGAATAATGCTGCTGTGAATAAGGGTGTGCAAATCTAATAATATGGCAACTCTGGAAATCAGATTCTTCCCTTTCACCAGGTTTTATTGTTTTGTGTTTTACTTATTTTATTTATCTTTATTGTTGTAAGGCTATCTCTGTGCTTAGATTAGCTTGTGGTATAAACTTAAAACTTTTCTCAGGTCTTTTCTGAGGCTTTTCCCTAGGCATACCTACTCACTTTCTAATTTTCCCCCTATATGCAGTTGCTTGTGAATAACAAAGCCGTTAGTATTTGGCTCCCAAAAAGGGGGAAAAGAAAAAAGTGAAAGGGGGGATGCTGGGCACTGGCTCTTTAAATCTAAATCCCCTGGAAGTCACTTTAGTCACTAGGGAAGGGCTTGAAACAATAGGAGGGGTGGAGAGCTGCAACAATAGTATCTGCTCACCTCCTTGGCTACAGCTCTGTGATCAGAAGCAGCAATCAGAGGTCAGAGAATAGGTTCCTGGTATTTGGAGGACAGGTTCCTTTTTCTTCATCCTGGATCCTGCAAGCTGTGTGCAAGATGCTCTAGTAACATGTACATAGCTGTTTGCCACATGGCTAGGGTCAGGGAGGTTGTAAGCTGCTACTGTGCTAAGAGCTGAAATTGACTGAAATGAACCACAGTTTACTCTCCAAGTCTTCTCCAGGAAGTTGTAAGACTTTGATAGACTCCAGAGTTCTAAAATAGTTGTATCAGATACATTCTTCCAGTGCAATTGTTGTCTAGCTGAGGACAAAGATTTCTGGCACTTCCTACTTCATCATCTTCCCAGAATCCTCTTTCACATTATTGACTTTTCTATGTTAAATTAACTTTGCACTGTGTAGGTAAATGCCATTTGTCATGATGCAATATCCATCTTGCATATTGTTGGATTCAATTTATTAAAATTTTAGAAATTTTTAAAGTTGAGATATTTTGAATCCATGTCTATAAGAGATATTGGTCTGTAGTGTGTATGTGTGTATGTGTGTGTGTGTGTGTATGTGTGTCTGATATGTTTTTGTCTGATGATGATGGCCTCAGTACATTGGGAAGTATTTCGTGATTTTCAATTTCTCGTCAAATTCTTAATGCTATATAAGTTCTATATACCTTTTCCCCTGTGTTTCTGGATTTTTCTAATGGTGTTTATATATAGAGTCTGAGTTTTTAGGTTTGTTTATTTTACTACTACTTATTTTTATATATGATGAATTCTTCCCAAATAAGTGGTATTGTGTGAACACTTGGTATTAAGGAGGAACCAGGACAATATCTTGGCTAGTAAAAGCTGCTCACAAACAAACCTCTATTTGAATCAGGGATTTTAACTGTATCTAATAGATAATTATATTGTTTCAGTTGACAAAGATGAGTAGCTATAAGTGGGTTGCCAAGTTTAGCAAATACAAATATAGATGTCTATGAATCTCCCTCTTGATGCCATGCCCTCTTCAGCACTACTTCCCTTGACTTACTGTGGGTTCAAACCAAAGCCAAGGAGGCTTCAAAACTAGACACTTAGTGCTGGACTTACACAAATACTTCCAGGTCCTGCCCTTCTTATGTGTGCCTACTTTGGAGATACCTGTGCTCTTGAGGAAGTCCCAATTTGGTGTCCTTCTTCACCTGATAAGCATTTCACTATACTGCCTGATTTCTTTTTTTTTTTTTCCAAAAATTTTTCACTGCATTTTATGCTTAGATTATATTTTATCTTTAAATACTATTATTACCAAAGATGAAATATCAATTTCTGTTTTTCTTCTTTCTTACTGCTTTCAGAACTGAAGAAATGTTTACTTTGCCAATTCATACCTAGAGATCTGTTTTCTATTTGATAGTTTCTTCAATATCTATTTAGTTTAATATTCTACTTTGTATTTTCCCATTTTTTCCAACTATTTGTTCAAAACATGTTCACTATTTTGTAATGTGCCATCTTATTATTTATACATTTTCCTTTGTCCTATTGACCACTCATTTCCCACTTTATATTTTTTTAAATTCTGCAATTCTTTTTATCTTCATTGTTTTCCCCCCATCATTACATTGATTTGGGTTGGGATTTATTTTGTTATTTCTCTCTTTTTTTCATTGAATACCTACTTTACTTTTTTATCAAAATTTTGAAAAATGGAAATATTTAAAACTATTAATTATATGTGAGAATAGATGGACCTCGTTCATTTAGATGTGTTGCTATTATGATTTGCCTTCCAAAGTCTCTTGTTATGGTTTAAAATCTGTATTTAACAAAATGATGCTAAGCAGCATCTCCCCATCCCCACTGAATTCTAGGAAACTAAATATTTTTTTAATTCAAATATAATTGTGCAGTACCTTATTTATTTCTTAGTTTTTGCATTGTGTTCAGAGAATATAAACTGTGGAATATATACATTTTTCAATTTATTGACTCTTCTTTTTTGTTTTTTAAGTAGTACAAAAGTAGCTCTAATATAATATAATAGAAAAAAATGGCCACTTTTTTTCTCCTTGATTACCTACCTTTCTCTGGAATATAACTGCTTGTGGTTTTAGAGGCAGCAATGTACTATTTATTACCTGATCTCCTTCTCTCAGCACACCTTATATTTCAGAAGATGAATATCTAGACTTAGATGAACTAATTCAGATACAGTAAAAATTAATAAGAATTTAAAATTAGGGTATGAAGTAACTGTGTCAGTGAGCTATGACTTCTGAGAGTGAGTATAACACAATACAGAGGAATTTGACGGTATTACTATTGGGAATTACTGAAAAACTATCCAAAAACTTAATATCCTCAAATAATATTTAAGTTTTAACTTTTGATTCTTTATAATTGGTAAACCAAATGCTTCTTGTCTTGGCTCCATCATGAGGCTTTGATCAGCTGTGAATCAAGTAGGCACCTCTGTTTCTGGGGCATGGCGGGTTGTCCATTGGATCACCTGGGTTCTCTTCCATTTGTCTTATTTCTGAATGTCTCTCGTATCCTCCCAACAGTCTAGCCTGGTATGAAGCATAACTGCAAGCAAGCTCAAAAGCGCAAGAAATCATTCTAAACATGCAAAGCCTTCTGAGGCCCAGACACAGAACCTGCATACAGTCACTTCAGCCATGTCCCATTAGTCCAAACAAGTTAAAAGGCCATTCCAGAGTCAGAGGATGGATGTAGAACCCAAGAATACAGGATAAGGAGTGTGGACACATGGAAGCAATTAATTTGTGCCAGAATAGCAGTCAATTATCACAGTCTTCCCTCTAGACCAATCACTGGTGTCCTCATGCAAAATACACCTATTGTTTTTCAAACCCTCCAAAAGTCTCTGTTTATCTAATCATGTCTGCAGTCTCAAAGCCTAGGAATCTTAGCTTTGTATGTGCATCTCCTTGATAAGGAGAACTATAAAGAAACAAACCATCTACTCCTCATTCCTCATCTTCCAACCTATGATAGAGCAGGGAAACAGAGAAAAACAAGAAGCCAACATTAAATATACCCATACATGAACCAGATGGACAGGATACACATACCAATTACTGGTCTTGAGTCATTCTGAAATTCCCCTGGCAAATGTTTAAAAGTCCTGCAATTCTGGGTATGAAATATACTCTTGAATAGGATGTGGGTCTATACGTTGTCTTACACTGTGTCTTGAAGCTACATTAAATTTGATTTTTATGCTGAGCCCATTTCTTTCATTGGCTCTTAATATTTTACTTAAGATGCTGGATAGGTCAGAAACAGAGTGGACAGAAACTAAAAAGTTATAGGGCAAACTTCATGGCTTTGGGGCCATAATATAGGGCCATCAAATAAATTCATGACAATATTTTGGATGAGTCAACTCTGAAAAGAAGCCAGTTAACACAAATCATTAAGAAAATGGACCTCTGAGAGAATTAAGAAGATGGATTTCAGTGAGACAATATGACCCAAGTTCATTAAGGGTACAGAGTATGTGGTTAGGTATCCTAGTTTCTTGGTTAATCTTAAGGTTAAGTTCCTTAACCCTAGTTAGTCATCTTTATATTCCTTTTCCTTAGGCTTCATCATATTCCTTTTCCTTAGGCTCCAAAAGAAAACTTTTATTCTTTTTCTCACCTTATTCTTTTCTGTAAGCTAATTTTGGCAGCATCTTAACCAAAATGGCAGGTACCTAAATCCTTTGTTGAAATAGATAGAAATGTGGTCTTCTCCTATTTTAATCCTAGGTACATTGCAAAGTTTATTGATTTCCTTGTACATATAAATGGAAGCATGTTTATATGAAACCATGTTAACTGGCTGTATAAAACATTATTTCATTATTACTATCATAATATGTATCCCCATTGAAAGAATAAAGCACACACACAAAAAAGGATTAGCCATGGTATTTCCTGGGTGAGCATTCTATAAAATTCTTTATTTTCCCTGATTACAATTTTTTTTGACTGAAAATCACACACATATCCTTATGTTCAGTTCAGTTCAACAATTCTATATATCCTTGAAAACTCACAGAAAACAAGACAAGATATTTTTATCACCAAAGAAAATTCATTTTGCCCCTTTTTGTCTTCCCTGCATCTTCGTGATAGAACCATTCCCCATCTTTGATCATTATAAATTAGCTTCATTTGCTCTTAGAGGTTATAGAAATGGAATGATAGAATTGATCATGTGTGTATGCATCTTACTCTGATCAATATAATGATTTAAGGCTATATCCATGGTGTTGTTTCATTATCTCTTGAAATATGTTGTTTTCTCCATTTTCAATTTCCTTTCTTTATGGGGATCTCATTTCACACATGTGAGATCATTTGATCTTTGACAGAGCTGCTCTATGTTCTGTTTTTTCAGACTTTTTTCTTCCTCTTTATGCTTCTGTTTGATGCTTTCTATTCCTCTGTATTAAAATTCTCTAATTATTTTCTCTACTGAATTCTATTTGCTATTAAATGCATATGATGGAGATGCCTGGGTGGCTCAATGGTTGAGTGTCTGACTTGGGCTCAGGTCATGATCCTGGGGTCCTAGGATCTGGTCCTAAATCAAGCTCCCCATAGGGAGCCTGCTTCTCCTTCTGCCTATGTCTTTGCCTCTCTCTGTGTTTCTCTCATGAATAAATCAATAAAATATTAAAACAATAAAATAAATGCATATAATGAATTTTCATTTCAGATATTACAGTTCCTACATCTCTACTAAAATTCTTTATATACTTATATTTATCACATTTTCAGCTATATACATTAGTACTTTTATTATTTTTTGCCCGTTTTCATTTAATTTATTTATTTTAAGACTTCTACTTCCTCACAACTTCCAGAGTTCTTTTTTTTAAAACAACAGTTATTTTGAAGTTGTTGAATGATAATTTTAATATTGCACCATCTCTGCATCTACTTTTATTGACTATTTCCTTTCTTGACTATGGACCTCTCTCTCTCTTACTCTCTCTCTCTCTCTGCTTCTTCATGGGTTTTGTAAATTTGTTATTAGACAATTGTCTTTTGCATAAAAGAATAGTATAGACAGAAATAAATTATATTTACATTTTAAAAAAAGAATATACCTTCTTGTGATAAACTGCTATAACTGAGGCCTCATTCAATTTCACTTGTATTGAGCTAGGCCTGGGATTTTTGACATACCCAGTCTGAATGGCTTTAGTTTGTGTTCCTTCATTTCTGTTTCCTCATGTTTAGAAACTGAGCACAGATCTTTTTCCTTCTGTGAGGCTTGGGGTCTGAGAACTTGTGAGATTCTTCAGTTAACTCTGTGCTTTATAGCTGAGTTGTCAGATTTCCAAATTGTGGAATACTTCTCTGTGATTTCTACTAAAATAGGCAGATTGTTTGGTTTCTGAGGATTTTCCTTTGGTCTCAAAACCTACTACAGGCTTTGTACACTCAGACAAAATTTCAACTGATATGATATTATTACTTTGTTTCAACTGCTTCCCAGGTAAAATCCATATGCCTTGGATTTATGTCCTCAGGTATTTTGCTCTGTTTCCATCTTCAGAAGGTGGTTTCTTTGTAGTTGTGGGAGGCCACACAAGCCTTAGTGACAGTCTCTTTCTCAATTATCCTGTTTGACTCCCCAGCCCTTGACATAAGACCTAAACCAAATAGTGAAGACCCATGGAAGAGGTGATGAATGAGGACAGACTTTTTCGATGCCTGGGATTTTCTGAAATTCTAATTTTTAATGTAAGCCAAGATACAGCTCTTAAAAGTATATTCAGCTTGTTTCTTCCTACTTCCATTAATGGCAAATTCCCCATTCTCTCGTGAGGAAGTATGTACAGATTCTCTGTCTTATAAAAAAATCATAACTCTCTAGAGCTCATATCATAGTTTCTTTGCATCTAAACTATCTGATGAGTTCAGAAAAACTGAATTTTTGTAATTTATTTGTCTTAATTTGACTGTTGGGGAAAAGAGACGATCTCTTATAATTGTCTATGCCCTAATTAGAAGCTAAGTATTCTATTCCTTGTATTATATTAATTTTCAAATATTCTTCCAAATTGACATGCATTGCTTTAGAAATATCCTAGTAATAAGTAGCATAAATAAAGTAAAATTAATCAAGTGTTCTATCTTATTCAAAAGAAATGATTTCAAATCTATAATATTAAATGTTAGGCTTTAAAAGAAATGACATTTCCTTTCTAATAAGAGGGAATTTACTGTTGAAGGCAAACATTTTCTATTGTCTTACTTTTTGTTACTTTTATAAATGTTGAATTTACAATAAAATTCTATATTTATCTTCCTCTGTGATGCTAGAGACTGTGAAGAAAATCTAGTGTGTTGGGATCCCAATAGCTGAAAGAAATCATATCATTACCATTTACATAATTAAATGAGAACCAATTGAATACTCACTAATATTTGTCAGTATTCAGGTGGGAATTATAATTTAAGCAATAAAAATTTTATTTATTTATTTTTTTAATTAAAGATTTTATCTATTCATGAGAGACACACAGAGAGAGAGAGGCAGAGACACAGGCAGAGGGAGAAGCAGGCTCCATGCAGGGAGCCCGACGTGGGACTCGATCCCAGGTCTTCAGGACCACACCCCAGGCTGAGGGCAGTGCTAAACCACTGAGCCACCTGGGCTGCCCAAGCAATAAAAATTTTGACATATTAAAGATGATGAATCAATCAAGTAAAAGAAAGCAAACCAACTATCTGGCAACAACAAAAAGTTACATGCTTATTTTACAACTTACTAAAAACTTAGATTTACCAGTGTTACATTCATATCTATATAAGCACCCATTTCTACCTCATCCTTCTAGAAAAAAATAACAGGCTCATACACTTTAGGAAAGTTGCACAGAGAATTGAGTGATTAATGCAGAATCAATACTACTACCAAAGAGTCTACCTGATTTATCTTACAATCAACATGGGAAAACCGTTTTGATGTTATGACTCAGCAGATGTCAAGATGTAAAACTTTCACAAAATGATTTCAGGGCAGGAATTAACTTGCTTACTCTGCAGAACCAGGCAAGAGAGAAAATGCCAGGAAGAGTTCAACCAAGGATGTGCCTCAAATGTACCCAGTGTTCTTTCTTATTTTCTCCCCTTTTCTTCCTGTCTACCCTCTTCACCACTCCCAACTATTGTTAGAAAGAACACAAATGATGCAGTCAGCATTAAACTGGACAGAATATTAGTGCTCTAGAGAAATTATGTTAGTGGGAAATGGCTAAGACCATTACTAAAACTTGCCTGCAATGGCTCTGAGCTGCCAGGTAAGGTACATAGAGAATTACAACCATTTGAAATTTAGAACTACACGGTTTCTGTTTTAGAGAGTCCTTCAACTCTTTGAATACTGAAGATTCCTCCTCTGCACTTTGCCCCAAATAGCCCTGATCCATCACAAAATTGTCATCTCAGAAACAACAGGACTTATTGAAGTATGTTAATAGCTCAGTTATTTATGAATAATTAATAATAATAATAATGTACAAATGCCAAGAAAATTCTAATGTAGTGAATAAAAATAACCAGGATGAGGTGAATTTCCCCAGGTTTTGGAAGAGTATATATGGCCCCCATTCAAAAAATTTTTAGAAGCCTGAGCCCCTAGAACTTGGCCTTATTATAATAAATATTTCCTGTATATTGTTTTATATAATTATTTGCACATCACCTCCATCTCTATATAATATACACATTCCTCTTCTTCTCCACGATCTCTGCATGGATGCCCCTTTTCATTCTTCAGGTGGAGTGTGAATGTCACCTCCTCCTCTGAGAAACCTTTCTTAACTATGTAGTTTCAACCTAGTATCTTGTTTATTCCCTTCAAGGCCATTGTCAGATTGTGCTGCTATAACTAACTAACTAACTAACTAACTAACTAACTAACTAACTAACAACTAACTAACTTTTTAGAAATCTTCTCTATTACTTTCTTGCCACAAACATCAGTTGATGAAGGCAGGAACATGTCTGATGTTCTGGGATATTAGACATTTAGCATCTGCCAAACTGTAAGGCACAGAGGAAGATCTCACTTAATATTAGTGAATAAATAAATACATTAAATACTATACCCCTCATGGAGTATCCTGTGCCCCTTTCTTATAGAACTATTTTTCTCTATGTCTCTTTTCTAAGTTATAGTGAAATTACTGGGCTCTAGTTGCAAGTAAAAAAACCAACATAAATTAATGTTAGCCCAGAAGGGATATTATTAACACATACAGTAAAAAAAAAAAAACAGAGATTGATCTTCACAGAAATGGTAGGATCCAGGCTTTATAAATGGTATCAGCATCCCAGAATTGCTATTTCTCTCTTTTTATCTTTCACCTCTGCTTCCCATTGAGTCAGCTTTATTTTTAAGCAAATTCTCTATATGTAGGAAGTGTGGTCTCCAACAGATGCAGGCCTGTGTTCAATCAGCTTAGCAACAACAGAAAGAAAGCATCTTTCTTGTTACCGCAGTGAATGACCCTAGGAGAACTCTAATTAATCTGGCTGCATTAATCTGTGAGGCCAAGGGAATGAGGACATTGACTGGCCAGACTTGATTCATTGTACAACACTATCATCCAAAACATACCTCCCAAAAACCTCCTGGAGTGATTTTTTTTTCACCAGAATAAGAAAGCAAGAATATCATGTACTGCAAAGATCAAAAGCATATTAATCTGATCCACCACACATTTCACATGTTTCACCAGTAACTCTTCTAGACTAGTTACTACTTTATACCCTTTATGAAGATGCAGAATATACAAACCATCACAACTTGTGGTGTATTAGCTTCTTGTTTGGTATGTCTGAGTTCCCATTCTATTAAACAAAGTTCCTAGTTTAATACTTTCTTCTAATAAATGTCTTATGAATGAATTCATGAATGAATGAGTATTTTTCTGAACTTTTCAGCAGAACTTGAGTTGAATTTTCTAATTAGATTTAGAATATAACTTTGTCTCATGAAAATAACTTTTTCTAGGTGGAGGGGAGGGATGCATGATAGTATAAAAGGGACATCTCTATGTCCAGCGACTGTAATTTCAGACAAGGACATTCCCAGACATAATTCTGTCAGAAAAATCCACAAAATAAGATCAACACAAAGAAACCACAGTGTAATAGTTCTGAAAATATAAATATAAGCCATCCCCATCTGGAATATTACTTACAAGTTTTTTATCCTCCTATTTCTTCCCCTTAAGGAAGAAAACCAAAACAAACAAAAGAAAAAACTATGTTCTGAGCTCAAAGGAGATTCAGATAGACCTTAATGTATGAGGCAAGCTGAAGTCATCACTAACGTCTATAGAGTCCTTTAGTTCTCTATGGTACACAGTAAAGCAATGAATAATCCATTTATGACATTTATATGATTGAAAGGCACATAAACCATTTACAATTTTGACTGTATCTGAAATTCTGAAACAATTCTTACCACTTATTGTAGTTTTTGTAATTTCATAAGGCCCCAGCATGAAACAATCATAAAAGTTTTCACAGACTGTTAACAAAAAAGCAATCAAATCAGCAATTCTCAATTATGTATAATTTTTGCTTTCTCCATTAAATACTGCAAGGTGAGAAATACTAATAATCAGTTAAGTTATATATTTCATAATTTTATATATGGAAAACTTTTTACTCCCCAAATGATTCTTGTAAGAGATGGTTAATTGTAGGAATCTAGAATCATGACAAATTTCTGCTATGAACTATAATTCTAGAATCTCTGTTAATTATCATTACTACTATCTCAATCTAACCATGATTTTAAGAAGGATTTTTTATAACAAGTTGATTTTAAGATTCATTGAAAAGTATATACAAACAGATATAGACTAGGCCTTTAAAATAAAATTATTTAAAGAAAACAACAAAAAGTACTCCTGCCCTAAGAGCCATCAAAATATAGTTTAAAGATACACTCTTATGTAATGTTTTGGTCACTTCTTCAGGTCATTTTATTTATTTACTATTTTGTCATTTTATCACTTTCCCCACTCCAAAGTGAGGCATCAATATGGTTTGCCTATATTGAATTGGCCCTAGTGAGTTAGTATATATGATGCTGTGATCTGTGTGTTTGGCTTTGTGACAGGGGATCTAGAAATATACAGCTATTTGGCTATGAAAGGAAGTGAATAGTGAAGTCAACACAAAGAGGGACAGGTAGAGTTAAATTATTGCTGGGAAATATGACCTGCTCCCAATCAAACCATCTTCATGCAATGTCTGTATCGTTGCTTAAAATATTTGAAATTGGATTTTCTATAATTTAAAACAAAGTACATTGCTATGTCTTATAAATGAAGTTGACATATATAAAAACTGAAGCAATATTGATGTGATTTGAAGTGGTAGGGTTCAGTGCCAATGGCCAAGAAAGAATTCTTGAGATGTCTTTGGTGCAAAAAGGTGGTTTTATGAAAGCAGGGGGACAGGACCCGTGGGCAGAATGAGCTGCACTGGGGTCATTAGAAGTAGCTGATTATATACTTTCAAGTTGGGAGGGGGTCAGGGATAGTGTAAGTCTCTAAGGAATTTTGGAAGCAAGGTTTCCAGAACCTTGAGGAGGCTAGCTATTGTTGGAAAGGGTCATTTATTACTGTCTTGTAAAAATCTGAGTCATGAGACCATTCGGATGTATATTGGTGGGCCATATACTGGGGAGATGATTGCCAACATATATCTTGGAAGGTGGAGATACAGGAAGTTTCCAAAGGAATATTTATGTTAAAGTAGACTTGCAGAATCCTGGGGGTTGGGCTAAGATTGTCCTTTGCTCTTAGCAACATACTAGCATTGAAGTAGCTGAGCTCCTAAAGGGATGTCGCTCTGCCTGTTTCAAGGACTTATGAGTGGTTGTAAGTAGTGAGGAAATTTAATTTTTCTTTTGTCTTTGCTTCCCACATCAATATGACCTCAGTGAAAGAATGGAAAAAAAAAAAAAAGATGAATAGAACAGGACAGAGTCCAGAAACCAGCCGAGAGAGACATACTAGAAAGAAACTACTTAAGAAGTTTGGGGAAAAGGATTCCAGGACTGGTGTTTTATAATGTACTAAAATATTTCATAGTAATAAAGGTAGAATATTTCCAAATGTATTCTATGATCTAAGTATAATGCTGACTTCAGGAGGAGAAAATTATGACAGAAAAATATCTATGGACATAACACAGTTGGATTATATACTAAAAGATTTAAAATAAAACATAAACAAGAAAAATACAGAAAATATGTAAAAGAAAATATGTTATAATGCACTAGTATTTATTTTAGGAAAGTAATGATGGTTAAAAACTTGATCACTGCAATCCACTGCACAAATAAATTTAAAATTAAAAAATATGATCATAATTAATAAATTTCTATTGATAGAATTCTCTTGGATTTTGAAAATAATAAAACTTATCAAACAAGAAACAGAAGAAATGGTCTTCAGTTAATAAACATAATAATGTTCAGTGTTGAGTAAACATTTATCTTTTTTTTTCAAGATCTTATTTATTTATTCATGAGAGACACAGAGCGAGAGAGGCAGAGACACAGGCAGAGGGAGAAGCAGGCTCTACGCAGGGAGCCAGATGTGGGACTCAATCCCAGGGTCTCCAGGATCACGCCCTGGGCAGAAGGTGCCTGCCTTCTGAGCCACCCAGGCTGCCCAACATTTATCACTGAAGAGTCTATCCAACACAATAAAAATAAAACTATTCTCCCTATTTCATTTATAAATTAAATTCTTTTCTAGTAAAAAAAAATCTACAATGTTTTTTATGTTTGGTAACCTGATGCCATAATTTATTTTAAAAAGTTATGATCAAGTTTGTGAAAACTGTTTTGGGAAGAGAGAATGTTGTAATAGTGACCTTAGCAGGTATAAAGCATGGGGGCAACTGGCTGGCTCAGTCAGTAAAATGTGTGACCCTTGGTTTCCAGGTTGTGAATCTGAGCCCCATGTTGGCTGTAAAGACTACTTAAAAATAAAATCTTAAAAATAAAAAAGGTTATAAAGCATGGAAAAATGTACAGGAAACGATACATTTATTAGTGGAGTAAACTAATAATATGTGTGCATAAATCATATTATAAAATAATTGTTTTTAACATATTAGGAAAAAGTTATTTAATAAATGAAGCAGGGTTTGTGGGTTATTTAACAAAATTTGAAACAGAAAAACAAATATATTCAACATATAAATATAAAAATAAATATATAAAATTACAAAAGTACTATACTCCAGGAAAATGGGAAAATTGATTTTTATTATCTAGAAATATGGAAGGCTTTGTTTCTTAGGACAAGAATGGAAGCCATAAAGAAAAATATTAGCAAATGAGTGGAAACAATTACAACTCCCAAACATTAAAAATTTACATAAAATAGATATAAATGACAAAACACAAACAAGGCAGATAGTATGAAAACAAAAGGTCAGTTCTCCTGTATTAGTAGATTCCATATAAATAAATAAGAAACATGCAAATAAAGAAAATGTAGTCTAAAATTACAGAAAGGAAGTTCTCAAAACAAGTAATTCAAATGAGTCTAAAGAGAAGATATAGATTCACAAGATTCCTAATAAATAGAAAATTCAAACTAAAGCAATGATACAGCATTTGCAGCTTATAATAGTGGCAAAATACAAAATGATTTACATTCAGTATTAAGAATGTAGGGATTATGATATTCTCAAACAATGCTGATGGATATAGATCAGTACAAAGAATTTCAAGGTCAATTTGATGTACCAGTCAACATTTTCCTGATGAACAAATCCATTAATCTAGCAAAAGTCACAAAATGAAGTGTGTTCAAGGATATCCATTATAGCATTACAAGCTACCTAAATCTCTATCAGTACAGGGAATAATTAAATCAATTTTGATACAACCAATGTCTTCCAACACTGTGAGTTAGAAGAAGAAGAATAGTCTGTGTTCATGTGAACCAAAAAGGGAGAATCTCTATTATTTTTCATTAAAAATTAGAAATATTTAGAATCACATGATTCCATGATTATAAAAATAATTAAATATGTAAAATATTTGAATATGCATATTTGAAACTTCAGAGTTATAAACATCAAATTATTAATGTTTAGTTTTCCTGGTTAGTGGTGGGAAGAAAATGGAAAATTAACTTTATATATATTACAGTGTCTATTTCAACATTTAAGCAATTGTGCTATTTTTGCACTTTTAAGATTTTTTGAAAGTTTTTTTTTATTTATTTGAGAGAGAGAGAATGCACAAGAGACAGTATGAGCAGGGAAGATGGGCAGAGGGAGAAGGAGAAGCAGACTCCCCACTGAGCAGGGACCCCGACACGACGTGGGGCTCAACCCCAGGACCCCAGGATCATGACCTGAGCCAAAGGCAGATGAGTCATGAGGCACTCCCATATTTTTAAGATTTTTAAAAATCACACTTTTTCTGATATTCTTTTTTATCATTTGTTCCAGATCTTGTAATTACTGTGTTAAACAGATGTTGTAATAAATGTATCAAAAAACCAAATGGAGTTTTATTTCAGTTGAGTTATTTGGACAATGTGCTTAAATTTGTAGTAATAAATTTCAAGTTCCAAATCTTTACCTTTGAGAAATATTGCTTATTAATTTCTGTACTGGTTAACTCATCAATATATGTTCATTTTACTTTATTGCAGTATTTAACAACTGAGATTTTGATCTTATAGTTATTATACCACTTAACTTCCAAAGTGATGATGTATGGTGTATTGACTTGTTCTATATAGCCCTATATACCAGCATCTGACCTCTAATGGATAGTAACTTCAAAACTCAGAGTTTTCTTTGTATTGTGTATCTCATAGCCCAATTAAATATTAAAATATATAGAATTATACATAGATATATATATATAGCTATTTATATACATAGCTATAGTAATTTTGTCTTTAATAAATATATATGCATTTTTAAAAAGATCCTATTACTAAATCCAGATTGATCCATCTATATAATATCCTGGTTTTACTCACATACTCATTGAGGAAAACAAAAACCAGTAAAATTTCATTAGCATTTAATTATGGTTAAAGAGATCTGGAATAACATCTATCAATTACTCAGATTAATTATCTGATTTTTGTTCATAAATCATTTTTAGAGTAGACTAGGGACAGGAGATAGTTAAAACATACCAATAATAAATTGGTTCAGCATACTTCTCTAGGAAATATTGTATATACATGTATATATGTTTTGATATGGGACTATCCTATAGCTAGCTTGTGCCTTGCTTAATTCAGTTATCAAGTACACAAAACTGTCAGCAAATAAGTGCTCTTCAGGTGAACCGGATTGTCAATGTCCACATGCTACTATGAGCAAAGACTTTGTTTCTAGAATCATATGTACTAAAATTTAGTTCATGTATCAACCATACATTAACTGTGTAGCTTTGAGTGAATTACATAACCTCTTTAAGCCTCAACTTGTTCATTGGGAAAACTGATCTGATAATGAATAGTATCTAGTGTAACAGGTTGCTTTGAAAAATTAAATGAGATTGTGGGGCGCCTGGGTGCCTCAGTCATTTGAGCATCTGACTCTTGATTTTGGCTCATGTCATGATCTCAGGGTTATGAGATCGAGCCCCACCCCTGGGGAGTTTCCTTCTCCCTCTCTTTCCCCTGCCCCTCCCTCTGTTCATACTGTGTCTCTCTCAAATAAACCAATGAAATCTTTACAAAAAAGATTCTCTCTCCCCTCCTCCCTCTGCCCTTCCTCACTCTCTCAAATTAAGTAAATCAATAAAATCTTTAAAAAAAAGTAAATGAGATTATGCATATGTCTTGGCATATCATAAATGGTTAAAACTCGTATTTCTTCACTTCATTCTTTTCTCACTCTTCCCCAGATACGATGAGTCAAGACTTCAGCAAAATGATTTTCCAAATAAAGAAAAAGAGAGAGAGGAAGGTGCAAGGGAGGGGAGGCAGAGGGAGAGGGAGAGGACTCTGAATGCAATTGTCAGATTTTTCTGAGATGGACACTCACCAGAACTATTATAATTTCAATATTTCAATTAGTGGTAATTTTTTTCATCCCACAGAACTCATGAAGGTGTTTTATCCTGACCTATTATTGTAACAAGGTAGTCTTGGATGGCCGGCAATAATAAATCCATTTTAAAACATCTTTTTATTAATACTCGCAACAAACCTGAGATGAACTGAACAGCCATTGCAGCTCATTTTACAGACGGGAAATACAATGAGGTTCTTATTTATTATAATTTACCTGAATGCTTTACACATTAAATCCCTAATGGTGGTGACTTAAACTCAATTCTCTTGACTGTATGCCTGATACTTTAATGGCGCTTCCTTCCATTTTCTGCTATTCAGTGTCAGTATATCCAGTGGCTGTTAACTTTTCGGTTTGGCAGCATAAAATTTAGTTATTTATTTACAAACCCCAAACCGCCTCCTCCTGGTACTGTTGTGTTGTGTTTTGTTTCTTTAGGCTTTTCCAACACATATTTAAACAAGCTTAATTTTCCCAGCCCAGATTGAGGAAGAATCAAACTAACGTCTTCTTGTAAAAACATTTTCCACCCTTCAGGTGCCATGAAATCCGTTCTTGCCATGGAACCTAAATTTGTCACAGCAATACAAAGGGTTTAAGAGTGAAATAAGATGAAGATTCAAAGACAAGCCTTCCTGGAACCAGAAAGTCCTTCTTCTCTCAAATCTGTGACCCTACAGCATGATGGACATCTCAGGGTCAAAACAACAGAGAGAGCATCCTTGTGGAAATGAAAATGAAGCCCAGCCCTGCCTCTTGTTTTGTAATAATTAGAGTAAACATGGTTTGCAGAGCTCAGAGATTGGTAATACAGGAACACAGCAGGCATGTTTTGTCTTCATCTAAGCCTTTCACATAGATTTGTAGACCACTATAACAATAGAAAATCCTTTGAGATGTGGTTATGTTTTTATTGACATAGTGAACTACCCAGCATCCATGATGTTCTGGCAGAGAATTGATCCCCCCTTAATGCGTTTTATAGAGCCCTGTTTCTTTTCATCACTGTGACTTACAATAGTCTATCTTGAAAGGTAAATATGTACTAGGACATATTCTTTCTAATAAAAAAAAATGACTTAACAATTCTGAAAGCTTCTTTCTTCTGTATATCTTTCACTTAATACATGTATAATGGCTCAATTCAACATGCACTTCTGTGTAACTGCTTCATGAATAAAAACTTTAAGTGGCAGTATTAGATATTTAAAATAAAAACTGATTAGGTTTACCTAAGGCTGTAAACTATTCTCACCAGTATATATGTAAACAGACAGTTGTCCTAATAGTCCTGTCTACCATTAATTTCTTGCATTTCCTATACATTGATTAATTGAAAAATCTAGCCGCTACAATTCAGCATATCTTCTTTGTCTCCTTATATATCACTATATACTTAATTATTTTTTAGTAATGAAAATATATTTTCATTATTTTAATAGAGCATATTTGGATGACCAACTCAGTTAACTTTTTAAAAACCTAAAAATAAAAGTTAAAGTATCTACTGTGTATCTGAATATATTTGCATATAGGCTACTTGATAAGTTTGGTTCATTCATACATTAAAATACGGCAAATTGCCCACCTTAAAATGAGAAGGAAAAAAAAAGAAGGTGGGATTATTTAAAAAATGTGTTCTGATGCCTCTCATTTTGTGTAAGAACAATAAAAAAACACAGCCAGCTTTTTGGAAATATGTTCTACTATAATTTCCGCTTTTATCCTATCAGTTACATTTCTAAATCTGAATGCCTGACAAATGCCTTCTAGAAGGGTATAATATTTCCACTGATTTTGTTTTGCCCAATTGCACACAACTTTTTAACCTTCCTATTAATAGGCCCCATTCAAAATGCTTTTTTTAAAAAAAAATCATTTATTTTTGACTGTTTTGACTAATTGTCATCACTGAAGGCTATAAGCACTTGTATAAAGGGTCAATTTCCACACTGAAGTCTGAAGTACCTAATGTATAGTGATTCAGAGAAGCAGGTTAATTCTGAGATTACCTCAATAAATGTGCTCAAGATCAAACACTACCCATCCCCAGGCTCTCAAAGCTAACTCCTGCTTAGAAAAAATTAAAAGGGATGCCTGGGTGGCTCAGAGGTTTAGCACCTGCCTTCGGCCCAGGGCATGACCCTGGAGTCCTGGGATCGAGTCCCACATCGGGCTCCTTGCATGGAGCCTGCTTCTCCCTCTGCCTGTGTCTCTGCCCCCCCCCCTCTCTCTGTGTCTCTCATGAATAAATAAAATATTAAAAAAAAGAAAAATTAAAAAATTAAAAAATTTCTAAAAAAAAAAAGGTTGGTCTGTGATTGGAGCCTTGCTTCAGACTCCATGGAGAACAGTCAGATCTATTAAAATACACTTAGTTTTAAAATTACCAGAGACCCACTCTATGCAGTTCACTTTTACAGTATCAAGTAGTCAGTAATAGCTTTGCAGACCCACTTTCACAGGTCTCTGTATAATCTTGACTTCCCTTCTGAATGTTAGCACTTTGCACTATAAATAATGTGTCTTTCAAATTCAAATGCAGTTTTCTCTGCTTCTAATTCTATTTTGAGTGTGTTTTCTGTTTTTCTGGTAGATAATGAGGACGTGAGAATGATGATAATGATGATGATAGTGATGATGATGATGACAGTGACCATAAAAGTTACCTTTTCTAGCTTATAATAGTTTATCAACTAGTTATCTATATATATTTTTGCTAACTACCCCCAAACCCACAAGGCAGGCATTAATGTACTCATTATATAGATGAAAAACGTAATTTCAGAATTAAAGAGATTTACCCAAAATCCCAAGCTAGCAAACACCAAGTTCAAGCTTTTTATACTATATCACAATTCCTTTTATATCTTTGGAAGCCCCAGATTGCAAAGCCAAGTCTCCCGAAGGCAATAATGCTCAAGATATTGAGTAGGGATTTACCAAGTGTCCATGTGTGCCTAACATTGTCCAGGCAACTGGGGAGTCTGGATGACATATTAGATATAATCATACCTTTTTGTGATTTAAATGAGGATGATCTTGTTTTGGGAGCAAATTAGAGGGCTCCCAAAAATGATACTTTATGAAACACAAACCATATTTAGAGAGTTCAGATATTAAACCTTAAACCCTTGAGGACAGGGATGAAGCCTCAAACATCTCTTTGTTGCACAGAATGTAGCAGTTCCTCTACAAAGGCAGATTTAATGAACATATGAATGAATGAAGGCTGAACTTTAATGTCACTGTGTACTACTGTTCAATCCTTACTCCAACTGGTGCCCCAATCCTGACAACATTATATTCTCAATCTCTTTTCAATCAGTCCCTATCCTAATTCGTCCATCAGTATAGACTCACACAGAGCAAGAAACAAACTATCAAATAAATAGCAATGAATAACTCAAGTAGCTCCCACCAATAAACAAAATAAACTCCAAATTATTATTCAAGAATTCACATCAACCAAAATAGGACTCATGTCATCTTCTCTTTTTCTCTGAACATCAGGCCAACCTTTGTTTGTATTTTATAAATCCTTGTAATTTTCATCTTCAAACTGTTTTTGACATCAGTTGCCTATATTTTTAAATTTGTGGATTTCACAGAACATTTGAATTTTTGGCTTGCTTTTGAAAAATTAGATGATGTTGCTGCACTGAATCCTGCTTTATAGAGATTGAGATCCTACAGTCTTGCTTAGATGGAGTATGCACTCTCCAATTCACCCTTATTTCCATTACTCACTTTATCTCTGCATCACTGAGGCCAAAAGTCACATCCACGCCAGAGTTAAAATAAAATACTTCCTGCACCAGACACACTCATTTGAGTCTGTGACTGCTGCTTCCTATAGATGATCCTCTTCAACTTCCTTGCATTGATCCTGGCATTACTTCCTATTTCTGTGCTGGCACACATTCATCCTAGCAACTTAGCTCTGTGGCTTTAGGCAAATTAACATTGTTGAGGTTTGGCCTCTGACTATAACATGAGCCAATAGGCCTGCCTGCTTCTAATATTCCTATAAACAGGGACACCTGGGTGGCTTAGTGGTGGAGCATCTGACTTCGGCTCAGGGTGTGATCCCAGGGTCCTGGGATCTAGTCCGGCATCAGACTCCCCACAGGGACCCTTCTTCTTCTGCCTATGTCTCTGCCTCTCTCTGTGTCTCTCATGAATAAATAAACAGAATCTTTTTAAAAATATTAAAGTAAACATTAAATGAAGTGTTTCTCATCAAGTATTAAAGACTCCATTGGACACTTAATAAACGTTGAATGCATACTAACTTAGTTTGATGATGATGCTCATGACTTCTACTTTTCCCATAGCCACATCTAAAATTCAATCGGCATGGGAATTTCCCACCATTCTAATTGTAGGGTGGAGTAAAAGTAATCTGGGTTGAGAATGGAGGCATAAAGAGGGATGCAAGTTCCCTTGAAATCACCTCCAAATTTCCAAATATAAGATAATAGTTATAGAAGGCGATTTAAAGATAAGAGGTGAGGGGACATGTTGCCTTGACCCATATACAGAGAATGAAAAGGAGTGGACCAGAAACAGGTTTAAGGAAGGGAGCCAGGCTTATATCCTGGGGCAGCAAGGGAGCATGGGCTCTGTGTTATAGAACTATGTTGATAAGAAGTCAGAGATAATAGAACACGATCTGCACTTCTTAGGCTTCCAATAACTGTGTCAGGACAACAGGGAAATACTGCATAAAGCTCAGCTTCCTAGTAGAGTGGACTCTCACAGGCAATAGAGGCAAACTTTTCTAACCTCTTCATGCATCCTTCAATTGCTTACATTTATATGCATTCATCTAGCAGATAATAATAATAGCTAACAATTCTTAAGAGCTTCCCATGGACACATTCTAAGCCTATTATGTATATAGACCCTTTAGCTTCCACAATCCTATGAGTCATACCAAAGAAATACAATAAATTGTGATGTGAGGAGTGAGGGAAGTTTGGGTCTTGGAGCTTGATGGCTGAGATGGAGACAGACATTGATGGCTATGGGTCAGTGATATTCAAAATATATTTGTTAGCTGCGGCGGACAGGTTCTGATATTTTATTTGATGTTAGGAGGGAGGTGGTAAGGGAACTAAGAGAGTCAAATATTGTTCTAAGGTTTTTCATTTGGGTGTTTTGATAGGTGCAAATGTCATTATGGAATAGAGTGAATTCGGGAGGAAAAGCAGGGTGTGGAAATAGAACTTGAATTCAGACATGAGCACACTGAGTTATAGACAATGAAATGCAGATATCCAATATTGCTTTGATTAGCTGATTTCTAATATAAGATATAGTATAATGTCTTAGTATAAATGGTGGTTTCGAGGTGTTCCACCATGTTCTACACACCACCAGCCTTCTTATGGTGACCTTGGGCAAGTTATGTGATTATGATGTGACTATAATTTCTGCAAAATTCTCTTTTAAGAACAAACTGGCACTGTGGTGGCTCTGAATAAATGTTATTTCATCAGTTTTTAAAATTTATTTTAAAAATCATGAAAGATAGATTATAAAATAAATCAGCTTCTAATAGGTACTAGAAAACACTGCTGGAATTAATAAGGTACATACAAGACACACCCTGGATATTTTACAGTGAGGGTTCAAGGCACAGATATTTATTATTATTCCTAACATTTTTATTAATGAAGCCCTGTTTTCCTCATTGATTATTAAAATCATTTGGAGACTTCTCTTTAAATGCAACCTCCTGCCCCAGATATTTTAAACTAAAATCTCTAGGAATGATTGAGTGCACTGTCAGTGTTCTGAACCACTGGCACATCCCATACCGTTAGCCTGGTGAGATCACTTAAAAAAAAGAAAGGTCATTAATGAAATTGCTTATACTGTTTCTCTTTATTAGTGATAAGGCTTTGATTAATTTGTATCCCAATATTTGTAGCAAGTGGTTTTCTGTTTTTCAGGCTTCCTTCTAGAGAACAGAATTATTCTTTAGAAAAAAGTAATGCTTAGCTTTATAATATTTGAATCTGACTTCTATTGCCAGGCCTACTTCCCCAATTTTAAAGAAACATAGAAGTTCATTTCTGTCTAATGTGGAATATACTTAAAATGTACTCCCTTTCCACCTTTACCCTGTCACTTTGAATAAAATGCAGATGCAGGAAAGAATTTCCTAGAAAGACAGAGAAGGGAATGTATTCGGTGCACAGTTTCTTTGACAAAGCAGATTAAAGACTCTTTTTAGGCTTAGAAAAATATGGAGAAAAGAAATATACTGGCTTTTCACTGATTCTCAACCACTTTGTCACCTCTAGCTCAGATTCTCATTCCACTCTAGTTTGTAAATATACAAATTATTTTAAATAATTTTTGTATGACCTTACAGAAAAATGCAAATATTTTTTGGTATACAGTTTTTACAAATTCCATGATCATGTGACTTTGCATAATATCCACTATGGACCCTGTCCTACTCATGTAACAAGGAACAGGATTGACTTTACATATTTGACATATATTCCATATGGCTATATTGTCATTTGATGAAAATCCTTAATGCTATCATGAATCACAATTCTCTTGTTTCTCCAGGCTTTGCTGAGATATAGCTGACTTATAACAATGTCTGACTTTAAGGTACACAATGTGATGATTTGGTACCAATATTTGTAGTAAAGTGTTTACCACAATAAGGTTATTTAACACATCCTTCACCTTGCATAATTACAATTTTTAAAAATTTTTGTTGTGGTGAGAACAGTAAAGATCTACTCATAGCAATTCTTAGGTGTACAGTATGGTATTATTCACTATAGTTGTTGAACTTATTCATCTTACAACTGAGAGTCTATGTCCTTTGACTAACATTTCTGCCTTTATTCTATCCCAAACCTCCAATAATCATCAATCTGTTTTCTGTTTCTATGACTTTGACATTTTTAGATTCCACATACAAGTGAGATCAGACAGTGTTTCTCTTTGTCTTTCTATTTTTTTCACTAAGCATAATGCCCTTAAGGTTTATCCATGTTGTCACAAATGGCGAGGTTTCCTTCTTTTTATGGCTCAATAGTATTCCATTATAAAAATATACCATATCTTTATCTATTCATCTATTGATCAAAACCTAGTATTGGCTATCATGAATTATTCAGCAATGAATATGGGGATGCAGATACCTCTATGAGGTCCTAATTTCATTTCCTTTCAGAGCTAGGACTGCTGAAGCATTTGGTACTACAATTTTTAATTTTTTTGAGAAACCTCCATACTGTTTTCCACAGCGGCTTCACCAGTATATGTTCCATCCAATAATACACTAGGATTCTCTTTTCTGCACATCTTCACCACATTTGTTACCTCTTGTTCTTTTGTTCACTAAGTCTTTTATTTTAATTCCAGTATTGCCAACAGTGTTATACTAGTTTCAGGTATACAATACAGTGATTCAACAATTCCATATCTCACTTAGTGTTCGACAAAATAAGTGTGCTCTTAATCCCCTTCACCTATTTTACCCTTACCCTCTCCCCTCTCCCCTCTGGTAACCATCAGGCTGTTCTCTGCAGTGAAGAGTCTGTTTCTCAGTTTGTATCTCTCTCTGTTTTCTTTCCTTTGCTCATTTGTTTTGTTCCTAAATTCCACATATGAATGAAATCATGGTATTTGTCTTTCTCCAACTGACTTATTTTGCTTAGCATTATACTCTCTAGCTCCATCCAAGACATTGCAAATGACAGGATTTCATTCCTTTTATGGCTGAACAATATTCCATTGTATATATACATACCACATCTTCATTCAATGGACAGTTGAGCTGCTTCCATAATTTGGCTACTGTAAATAATACTATAAATATAGGGCTGCACATAACAATTTGAATTAGCATCTTTGTATTTTTGGCGTAAATATCCAGTAGTAGTACTACTGGAATTCTAAAATGATATCTAAAAGATATCATCATTTTATTTTATTTTTTATTTATTTTTTTTAAGATTTTATTTATTTATTCATGAGAGAGAGAGAGAGAGAGGCAGAGACACAGGCAGAGGGAGAAACAGGCTCTATGCAGAGAGCCCGACATGGGACTCGATCCCTGGTCTCCAGGATCACACCTGGGCTGAAGGCGGCGCTAAACTGCTGAGCCACTGGGGCTGCTGGATATCATCATTTTAGATGATATCTCATTATGGTTTTGATTTGGATTTCACTGGTGATTAGTGATGTTGAGCACCTTTTCAGGCACTTGTCAGCCATTGTATATCTTTGGGAAAATGTCTATTCATATCCTTTTCCCATTTTTAATTGGATTATTTGTTTTTTTTGCTATTAAATTATATGAATTCCTTACATATTTTGGATATTAACTCCTTATCAGATATATGATTTGCAAATGCGTAGAGTCTCACCATGGCATGGCAGTGTATGCCAGGGGGTCTATTGTAGGTGCATAGCTGGAGAAGCTAAGCTGCTGGTGATTCCAGTGGTGTGGGCCTGTGACAGGAGACAGGGCCAGATCTGGGCCCATAAACAACTTCCTGGGCCCTGACTGTCAAAATGCACTCCTGTGGCTACAGGATCTTGCCACAGGTATAGGCATGGCATGAAAACTGGTGATGGGAGTCAAGCCAGCAGGGTGTAGGTACACAGCTGGAGAGGCTAGTTCTGAGCACACAAATGGTGATGGGAATCAGTGCAGAGGTCTAGGTTGGCATCTTGCACTCAAGCAGTTGCCTGCCAAGGTTGGGGCTGGCTGCTCAATGAGGATCCTGGGCTCCAGTGGGTCATGGACAGGAGGGACAAGGGAAGGAGTGGGAGGGGCTCAGAACTGGCATCTGTGAATATGAAAACCTGAAGGGTGAAAGCTGGCAAAATCTGCAAAGAGTCTTCAGTAGCTGTGCTGGCCCTTTCCTTCAGTGTGAGAACTGCTGGGTTTTTCTGCAGAGCAGGTCACTGGGAACTAGGATCACTTTCACTGAATGACTTCTAGTCTCTGAGTGGGGCAAACCAAAGTGACCCTTTGTGTATTGTCCCAAGGCTGCAGTAAATGCTCATTGACCCAAGTGAAGGGAATTCTTTCTAGCTCAGGAGTTCCCTCTTGGTGCCAAGCAGTGCCAATCTGAGATGGAATGATGTAGGCAAAATGAAACTGCTCTTCCTTCTCTTTTTTGTGGAGTGATTCTATGATTTCTTCTGCCACTCTGTTGTTGAAGTTTCTTAAGTGAACTCTTAAGCTCTCCCAGACCTGTTTTCATTTGTGGATAGCTAATTCTTGACCTTTGTGGAGACTGTCCTGGCTGCAATCTCCTTCATCACAATCTTGAGAGTTTCAGGAATCACAATTCTAATATTTTATTATGTTATAGATTTTGCAAAGATCAGACATTTTAATTTTTTTCTAATTTTCCGTGGACCTTGTGTAATAAATGTAAAGATAAGCCAGGTGAGACTGGAATCAGTATCCATGTAGTGATTCTCCACCATGACTGTGCATTAGAATGCACTTCTCACCACCCCATGCCAACATAAGAGAGCTTTTAAATTTGCCATAATTTAAGCCCCACCTTAGGTTAAACATGTCTGGGATGAGTCTCAGGCAACAATTTGTTTTACAAACTGTCAACAGTTGATTCTGTATGTATTAGGTTTGAGAATTTTGAGTTAGATCTAGTAATAGAGGAGGAAGTGGTGGAGGGTGCATAAGTACTGAAATATCAGCTGAGGAAATGAAGACCAGAATCCAAGAAGCATAATTACAGCATAAAGGAGTCAATAATGTTTCAATAGACTGGTAAGGTCTACAGAGACCAGAAGAGATGGACAGCAAATCAGAAGATTAGAGGATTTGGTTTTTATGTTGAAGCAGGAGAACCCCAGGAAGTAAACAGTCATTAACAAAATTATGGAGGATATTCCTATTTCACAGGTGAAAGGAAAAGCTTCCAAATAATGGAACTCTATAGGGTTCAGAAGCCTGGCAGATGCCTAATTACAGCAAAATAATTTATAAAAGATAATTTTGAAAGGCTATCAAGTCAGGGGTTAGGAATTAGTCCTTTAGGCATGGATTGAAATCTTATGTGGAGTAAAGATGCCATTGATTTGGTAGAACTTTGAATAGTTTGTTACATTAAATACAACAGCACTGAAATCAAATTGTTAAAAGCATATTTATGAAGCCCATAGTGTCTTAAAATAATTTAATAGAGGCAACTTATAAGGGGAATATACTGACTGGTTCTTCCATACATTTCTTTAAGATTTCCAAGGTATAGAACTTCCAAAATCTTTCCCTTCTCTTAATATATTTGGTTCTTCATTTAAAACTGGAAAAGTCTTTGGGAATTTAAAAAAATGATAATAAAAATGACAAAATGATGGAACAACTCTTAAAGTATAAGAACAAGTTTCCTACAAGTGAACACATGGGCTTGTGACCTGTGAGGTTAAACTCTCTGTACTAGAGATCACTGAATCTCATTGTGAGCCTTTTTACCTTAAGTCACACTGCACACCAATAGTGGATTTTGATGTTATACAAACCATAGCTGCTGATGAAAGTGAACTTATCAAATGTTCAGTTTTTTTCAGTTTAACGACTTTGCTCTTTAGCCAACTGTTTGACTGTTGAAAGAGTAAATATGTAAAATTTGACAATTTGAAAAATACAGAAAAATAAATCCACCATTAGTCTACTACCCTAAGACATTTTGGTATTCTAATCGAGTCTATTTTCTGTGATTTTGCACATGATTGAAACCATGCTCTAAAAATAATTTTACTACTTGCTTTCTTTCACATCTTATTTTTTATCCTAATGTTTTCATAACCAGCATTTAAATCACCATACAGTATTCCATTGAGTGAATTTTTTGCTCACCTACTGCTGCGCATTTAAGTTTATATTCAGTTGAAGCATTAACTACTCAAATATTTTTTATATTAATCAAGAGTGTTTATAATCAAGTACAAGTAGTATACCAACACAAATCAACAACAATTTTTAAAAACAATATAGTGAACATTTTCAGATCACCTTTAGAAAACCATTTGCTAAAAATGTATCAGGAGAGGTAGAGGTGGTGGGGAGAAGGAGGGAGATGGAATGTGTGCTGATTTAAGAATCTAAAGCTCAGTTGTCATGAAAAATTCTAGACATTTGTAGAGCTCCCTCTGTATGGTGTTTCTGGGAATCCCCAAGGAATGACATAGGTAAGTCAGCAAATCAACCAGACTGTTGTATACTGTTGTAGAAATCCATAGCCATTGAAACTGATGTGACTGTAGCCACTGTCAATCACCTTCCGGCTAGCAGGACTAGAGCTGTTTTCTGTCTGACTTGGGTTATATAGGAATTTACAGTCAGTAAAACATACTATTGAAACTTATAGTGTCATGTCAGCTACACAATATATTATGAAATAAGAGGGATAATCTCTCTCCCTGTGTGTTAAGCTCAATTATTGAAAAGACCTCAAGGCCAGGTGGTTTGGGTTCTGGGATGCTACAGATTCACTGAGTTTCCACTATAGCTATAACAATGTGAAATAATTATTTTAATTATTGCTTAAGATCCATACCTAAATCTGACTCATAAGGTCAGACTGATACTGATTACTTCAAGATAGATATATTTCCCAGAAACCTTGCTAACTCTTCTAGAATTCTGGATTTTAAGTATTATTTAAATTTATAATGAATGTCTGTATTTGTGCATGTATTTGAAGATCACCCCAAACATTCTTTAACCATTTTCCTCAAGATCCATACCCTAATTTAACACTCATGTGGAGAATAAAAAGAGAGAAAATTAAGACTAAAGAAAGTATATTAAGAGGATATAAAGAGAAGAGTTTTTTCCCTAAGTTTTAGAATATAACTTATTTTATTCATTCGATTTAGACTTTTTCTATAAACAAATCGAACATAACAGTCCAAACAGGAAAACCAACATGAAAGAATTCATAGGCAAAGCAAAATGTAGATATCAGAGCTTTAATGATTTTCTCTTACTACTTTAGCCTCAATACCCTTTAATGTTATGGTTCCAAAATGTCCTTGGAGCTGATTCTGGCTTATAACAATATTCTCATTGCTCTTGATGGAGTAGGGTTGAGGTCAGGATGTCTTCAGTGATAGGAATGTTGCATTATAATATTTTTTCCTTGTTTGGTGTTATTCCTTCATATAAGGTAGATTGCCAAACCTGAATCTTGGCCATTGACCATTACTGATCAAATAACAGTATTCTTATATTATTTAGCTTACCTTTATTTTATGTTCCAATCTTTTTGTATGTTTTTATTTGCATATATGTTTCTAAATCACGTATATGATTTCTTTATGCCCATTTTCTCTGCAAGTCTAGACTTTGTGCCTATTAAATAGCAACACTACTCTTTCTCATATTCTAATGCAATTAAGTGGCACTCATAGAATTCTAACCTCAAATCTTACAGAAATTCTTATAGCAGCATTTCTCAAATATCTCTAATACATTTCTCTTAATATCAGAGTACACTGGCAGAAGAGCTAAGAGTTTGAAGAGGCTGTCAGAAGTTGCTATAACATTCTTCTTCATACTTCATTTTATATTATTTATCATTTAAGTTTTTCCTTTGGTATAAAAATAATTGTTTTGGGGGCACCTGGGTGGCTCGGTCAGTTAAATGTCTGCCTTCAACTCAAGTCATGATCCTGGGGTCCTGAGTTTGAGCCCCATGTCAGGATCCCTGCTCAGCAGGGAGTCTGCTTCTCCCTCTTCTCCCAGCTTGTGTTCTCTCTATCACTGTCGCTATTTCTATCTCCCTCTCTCAGATAAATAAATAAATAAGATCTTTAAAAAATAATTGTTTTTAAGGCATTTGTGTGTGTCTTCCTTTACTAGAAATGAGTTAAATTTGATGTTCCAATTGGATTTATCATGGTATACTACAGCTATTCTTTCCTCAGTATTCAATTTCATTTTTACATTCGTGTTAAAGTGGTGAATAGTTGGCTACCATGTCTTTCTTATATAGTCTTTTGCTTTAGATAATCTAGCTTGTTGTGAGTCATCAGTAAAATTGATTAAGAAGGGGATAAGAAAGAAGAAAACAGAAAGAGGAGGAAGAAAAGCAAATGGAGAACAAAGAAACATCCCTATAATCTTTGATTTTTTCCATTCTGAGTTCAGAACACCTTTGCCATTGGCTTGTTCAAATAGCTCTAGAATAACCTCTCAAGATTTGCATCAAAACTGAAATACTCTCTAATAGTTTAATTTAATGAGTAAATGTTTCATTTACATTTAATAAGACAGTTTATATGTCAATTCAGAGAAATCGGATACCAGCGATATTAGAAGACCAATCTAACTGATTTGTGATTAACTCAACTTTATATCAGTAAAGAATATAATGCATTAAAACTGAAGAAAACAAAGAGAAAAAGAAGTTATCTTATCTGCATTATGTTTCTTTTGTCCTGGTATACATCTTGTGGATCTTATAATATTTATAAGACAAAATAATTATCAGGTATCTTAATTTCTGTCTTTGTTTCTCTATGGAAGGAAAATCTTTTCCACTGCCACACAAACTTACAGATAAGACAATTAAGATATAGTGCTTTGGAACCCTGGGTCTCTTTGCTAAATAAAGGTGCTTTCTAATGACTTTGAGTTTCAGGGCTGAAAACAAAAGTTGTCAGGTATGTTAACACACATCCCATCCAAGATTTGCATGAAAATTGAGGTTCAATAACAGCGTTAAATAGGGTCTGGAGGCTTTTCAAGAACTCAGAGACTGGAGAATCTACAAATACCTGGAGATGAAAGAAATAGAAAACAAGATAAGTTAATAATGGAAAAGAATAGTAGCTTCTGAGTTTTTGCAACTGATGGAAAACTAAAAGTGGATTGTTTATATTACACATGGCTTAAAGCACTGGTTGCAAGCTTACTAACAAGGCTAGACACCAATGCTGTGACTTAAGGATGCCATTGGGGATGGTAGTAACCAAGCATAAAGTTGAAATCTAAAGTGCAGAATTGCTTTTGTGAGAGGCATCTCTGGACCAACTTGGAAATGTGGCTTATTACAAAGTGAAAGTCATCTGTCATTAGCAGTGGTGGAAACAGTATGTCCCATGCATAAGGAACATACTTTTTTTTTTTTCCCCTAGGCTTCTGGAACCAGATAATTGGAAATTTCTTATGTGTACTTGAGGAAACAGAAGGTTTCTACAGAGAGATTGACACTGTTTACACTGATTAGTGGAGGCTCTGAGAAAGTCTAATTTATTTTATAAAAGTAAAAGCAGGTAACATTTTCTTTTTCTGAAGTATTCTGGAGAAGACTCATAATCCCTACACTTGTCTTGAATCTTGCATGGCACATGAATTCTAGAAGAGAATTGGAATAATAAAAAATAATTTCTCAAAGAAATTATGGGAAACATTGGCAATCTCTTCTATATCAATCTAGGTATCCACACATCACAGTAGATTCCCAATCTCTGTGATTGGGAACAGTTATTTTCACTGTTGAAAAATAGTTGTCAATCATTAAGGTAACCATCTAGAACTGCAATAAGCACACAAAGATTGCTTCTTTTCAATTCACTTAAAAATGATTCATCTACGAGAATTGTACACTAATATCTTGGAGTCTTTTTGTAATATTGAAGTTGTCAATCTTTTTACTGTATCGGTTTCCAAATCATCATTATATCTCCTTTCCAATGTTTTTGTGTATTTTATATCTGTAATCTAAATAGTAACTGAAAATATGTAGAAAAGTATTTTCTTTCTACATTTTGCTACAATTCTACAAATAGCTCTTTTCACATTAGCAAACCCTATTATACTCACATACTTTAGATGTCCCATCCTGGCTTAGCAGAGGTGCTCTGGTGGCCTAAGTTCAGGGTACCCTCTAGAATGACAGCTTCTCCACTGGGAGCTGACATAGAGAGACAGACAATAGTTTACTGTTTCTATTATAATATTTCGGATTTTAGTTTTTTTAAAGGTTATGATAGGCAAGTAATAAAGTGTCAGTTTGTCTTTTTATTTAATAAAATAAATAGAATATATGGAGGATTAGAGTTGTGGTACAACACTATTACATAATCTGTGTGAATTTCCATAGTACTGAAGGAAATCTTATATGCTATGGTATTTAGTAATAAAGATCAATATTTGAGCCTATTTGATATACTGCATAAGCTTCTTATAGGAAATATATTTGCCCAGGCCATCTTACAAGATTCTATCATGTGCTTACAGAATTTCCTTCACATTCTTGATGTTTTAAAAGACATTACTAACTAATACCACTATCAAAAAAAAAAACCACTGAAGAAAAAAAATTCTAGTAGTTGTGCTTACTGAAATAAAGATGCTTAATATTCTGAACACATAGATCTTTATCTATTGAATTTTTTAAAATATATTCTTTTGAAGTTTTAAGCTTGAATACATTTTGAAAAATAGATATATAGTTTTATCTAAATCTCCAGCTTTGCTTACCTATCAAATCTCCCCCACTAATTTGATTAAAATGGTGTATAGCTTTCGGATTGCTACTGTGTACTCTTTCTGGGATGTACTTAAAACGCCCAAAATAATTTTATAATACAGGATAGCAGTATTATTTGAAATAATGAAGGAAAGACAATTTTGAATTTGTGAAGTTGGTTTTTTCAGTGTTTCATGTGAAGTTGGTTTTCTCAGACAAACGATTACTGATTATGCTGCTGACAGTGCCATCATCAGTTAGAATTTCTTGAATTAGCTTTAATAAGTGAATAAAAATAATACTTTGTACTAGAGATTATTAATACAGAGACGACTGCTTGTGATTTTGTTTGTTTCTTAATAGGGTAAATTTCCATCTTCTCCCTAACAACCTTATTGCTCTCATTATCTCGTAATTGTTTTTTTGCCCTAAAATGTAATTGTTAAAGATAAAATTCAATATATTCTTATCTTAAAAATCACAATTTTCAAATTAATAGAGGAAATTAATTCCATTCAATTGAAAATAAAATAATATATGTTTACTCTAGACACCCACTGGGTTAGGAAATAGACCCAGCATTAGTAATAAGGAACTTAAAACAATTCAAAAGCGTGCAGAGGAGAATTTATGAATTTATGATCAATATGATAAATGCTACATTATACTACTGTGTTATAGAAGTGTAAATGTGGACTCATTTTTTTAATCTTGTAGTACAAAATGGAATGCTACAAGAAAAAATAATGTGAGAAGTCGAAAACATGAGCAATGCTTGAAGGAGGAAATCTGCAATAAGAATTCTAGAAGGGAATGAAAACAATAAAATAAATGAAAACCTGAGAACATATACAATTTGCAAAATGTGAATTAATCAGATTGATGAGTTTTTTTTAATAAAGATTCTATTTATTTATTCATGAGAGACAGAGAGAGAGAGAGAGAGAGAGAGAGAGAGGCAGAGACACAGGCAGAGAAAGAAGCAGGCTCCATGCAGGGAGTCCGACATGGGACTCGATCGTGGGACTCGATAGCGGGACTTGATCCCAGGACTCCAGGACCATGCCCTGGGCTGAAGGCAAGCTCTAAACCCAGGGATCCCCCAGATTGATGAGGTTTTAATGGGTAAGGAGGTGGCTGAGGTAAATAGCAGGAAGAATTACTGAAAAGATAAATGCAGGGCATTTTATAGGCCTTATCTATATACTAAAGACTTTGGATATTATTGCATCATGAAATTATTCTGTGGTGAATCGCCAAATATTTTTGGAAATGGGATGTGCTTTAGAACTACAGCTGCCATGGCGATGTAGAAAGATTGAGAGTTTTAAACACTACTTAAGAGCACTGAGGTGCTAAAGACTCATGTAGGTTGAGGTGAGTAATGCTATCTGCTAAAATAAACACACCCTCCAATCTCAGTGGCTTAACAGAAAGTATATTTCCTCTTCATCAAATTCCAGTGTTCACAGGTCAAGAAGTGGTCTTCCATATCATTATTCAGGGATTTTTCTTTTTTGTATCTATGTTCAGCAAGAATATTGACATGTAATTTTCTTTCTTGTTCTGTCTTTGTTTGACATAGATGGCAATGTAATGCTGGCCTCATGAGTTTGGATGTATTCTGTATTCTATTTTTTGGAAGAATTGAAGAAGGGTTTTCATTAATTCTCTTTCAAGTGTTTGGTAAAATTTACCAGTGAAACTATCTCATTCCTGTATTTTTTTTCTTGTGAAATTTTGATGACTGATTCAATCTCTTTACTCATTATTGGTCTGTTAAGATTTTCTATTTCTTCATGATTCAGTCTTGGTAGGTTGTATGTTTCTAGGTTGTCCGCCTTGGACTCCTTCCCCTTGAAGACACTGTAGTCCCAGAGGGTTCTCCAGGTGTGGTGCTGTGTTGGCCTGGGGGAGGGGCAATGTGTTCAAAGTAACACTGTGCTTCTTACATTTACCCTTACACTTACTCTGGTCCAGGAGGTGCTTTGGCCTTACCTCTGGCTTCTGGGATTTTTACAATGTTGTCTTATCTATAGATAGATGTTAGTTGTGCTTCTTGTGAGGTGAATGGAAGTTGGGAATAACCTAACTCACTATTTTGATAATGTCACCTCCTGTTCTGCTTATTTTAAAATCTTTGTGCTACAACAAACTTGCATGAATTTTTTAAAGTAATTTAACAATTTTTGATTTCATTAATTTCTCTGAGACTCTGCTGATAAAGGCAAAATAAGTCTCCTTACAAGTTGGAGAAATCAGAAAATGCTCTTCCACCAGAGGAAATTTTCCCACTTATATTGAGAATGATAAGAAAATAGGTGACTTTAGAAGCTAGACAAAGGAATGATATTTTTCAAGGAAAAAAGGTTTGCTTGAAGAGCAAAAATATCTTGGAAACATTCTTATCTACTGAAAAGAAAGATAAGTAAAATTGTTAAGAAGGAATAAACCAGGACTTACATACACACATGTACACACACACACACAAGAATGGTCAGTGCTGCCAAAGGAAGATGAGAAGTCAGTAGATTTAGTACTAAAGATACGACATAGGGATTTGATAATTAGTAAATAATTGGTAACCATTGAAACATTTATTAGAACAGTGTTCTTAAAAATCAGATTATGACGGGTTGATGAGCGAGTGGGAAATAAAATAAAGATGATAGTGTTAATTATCAATATTGTTTTCTTTCTAATTGCATAAAGCTTTTCTTACTGCTACTATGTACATGAGTTCATAACTATGTCTTCAACTTTACTCCATCACCAGTTGGATCTTTATAGTCTCTTCTTGTATCTAATTTGTAATCTCTCACTCACTCACTCTCTCTCTTCTCACAGTAAGAAACACAGCTCTCATGATTCATTATCCATTTCTTTGATCATTTGTTTTCAATATAGGTGTATAGCAGTATTAAAAGTTTTAATAGGTGCTCCTTTGGGAAACAACTTCATCAAGTAAAAGACAGTTTTTGGTAGTTTCTCTTGCCTTTAGTTTTTCAAACTCCACTCATTGCTATAGTAACTTAATACAGTGCCCTTCCCTCCCCTCTTTCCATGAGGTTCTTTCGTACATATGTAATATTGTTAGATTGTATTCACATAGTCTACATTTCATACTGAAATTACCCTACACTCCTGCCTGTGTGTGTGTGCCTTAATTTCGTACACTAAATTTCACTCATGCTGAAAAGTTCTATGAATTTTTAAAATTCCATTATTGATGACCATTATTATGTTAGTATAATAGTTTATGTGCTAAGAGTGAGAATTAAGTAGATTGGAGATAGGATTAGAGTTGTGAAGTTAGTTTTCACAGTTTGGAATAGCCCCTATGTGGATGAGGAAGGGGATTAACAATGGAAACTAAAAAAACAAAAACCTGCTGAGTTGCTTTAGTGTGTGCTTTACACACATCTGCAATCATATGGGTGTAATTACAGAGAGGGTGTGATTTTCCCTCCTAGCTTGTCCATGCCTAAGAGAAAGAAAGACAATTGGATTGGTCAACACCTGGACACTGCCAAGAAGGGATCAGAAGCAGAAGTTAAAGGACGGTATATATATGTAGAGAAGTGAAGATAAAATCACTAAGATGACTGACCATGAAATCAGTCCAGGATGGCCTGGAAAGGAAATAAGCCAGAAAGGTTTTATATTCTAATAGACTAAGATGAGTTCAAGTGATTGGAGGTGAGAGATGAGAGTGAGAGCAGGTCTCACTGAGTGGTAGAGTTGAGAGTATAAGAAACTGTTTGGATAAGGGGTACTTTCAGGAGTCAGGAATATGATTTATTAAGACGTATATTCAATCCATTAAATTTATCAGGAAGGGAAAAGCATATGCTTACATAATAATGAGAAAAACAGAACATCCTCACCTTTATAACAATTGCATTTGGGGAACACAAACTTGATTTATCATTCATTTGTTTTCATTGCCACTAAACTAACTGTTAAGCTGAAAAGCTGTAAATCAACATGGAGTAGATTTGTTAGTGGCTGTGCAATTAATTAAAGCTAACTCAACTGTACTTTATCAAAATTATCAGAGGTTAAAATTCATATTTAAACCCAGGCACTTAATTAATGCATAGCTTATGGGTCATATATAAATCCTTCTGGGCTTTACATTTAGACAGAGCCATCAATATAACAGTCATTGACATGCTGACATGTTTCAAATCTACTTTAATTCTTCGAATTCTACCAAGGAGTGTAAATAACATTACAAAGAAAACATACGAAATCTGAGCAAAAGGAAATAAATTAGCTAGATATTTTCAAACCTTAAGATAATTGGATTATTATTTATTAAAGGTAAATACAGTAAAAATAAAAAAAAGTAAATTCTTCCTAGAGTCTCAAATTGAAAAACAGAAGAAGCCACTGAAAACAAACTTCTTCCATAATTCTTATTTATCAAATGTCTCACTAAGCTCCTTGAAAAATGTATAAAATCTCTGTGGTTATGTTTGCAGTTATGTCTTAGTATACAGAAATACTATTTACATATTCATATTAATTTAAGCACTTTGAATCAATTACTCTTTAAAAGATATTTAAAAATATTTCTTTGGCTTAAAATTATATTCAGCAGACATTTATTTTCAGATAATGATAATAAAGATGAATTGGTAATAATTAAAAGTAAAACCTTCCCAATTATTGTTGGGCGGGCAGGATCAAGGGGGATCGGGTGGGATGGTGGCGGACCCTCCATCTTGTCACCCTCACCTTGGGACTTTCCCACCACTAGCAGACCACCCACCCAAGGACACGTCATCTCATGTCATGAAAACAGGACCTATGCAGGAAACAGGAACCAAACCTTACCTAATCTCTAGCATATTTAGACACAAGCAGCTATCACCCTATACTGGCACCACCCTACCCTTTCCTCTAAAAGCCTGTTGGTTGTGTCTAACTCTTGATCTCAGCTCTCAGCTCAGGCTTGATCTCAAGGTCATGAGCTCAAGCCCCACATTGGGCTCCACACTAAACATGATGCTTACCTAAAAAAAAAAAAAAGGAAAACAAAGAAACAAAAAACAGCATTTTTTATAGGGTTTACTTGCCTTCTACAGGTTTTTCTTCATTATAATTCTTATTTTTGAAATCATCCAGGGGATCTGAAATCTTGACAATGCTATCATGGTCCACACTGAATTTACTGGCAGAACTACATTCATATATAGTTCTGTAGAGTCAGAGCCTTTCCACACATATGATGGTTGCATAAACCATCTCCAGTATAAATACAGACTTTACTTAATTGTCTTGTTTTCAGATTCTAGATTAATTTGCAAATATAGTGATCACACTGACTGACAGGATTACAACTTATCATGGATTGTTTACCAACTGAAACCCATTAGTTCTTTTTTACACAATCATGTTTCAATATTAGTGATATTAGAGCTTAAATAATTAACTGATGTTGTTGGCCTTCAGAGGGGAAGATTCTATTTATACTACTCTCACAGTTTAAACAAGAATGGATGCTTCTCTGTTACAGTGTATCTGTCACTGAACTCAAGACATTTGTTCTGGACCAACATTTTTGCAGAGGGGAAAAATTGTTGAAATCGAACAGGAAAGGGCTGCAATGAATAGCACAAAGAGAATAGTCAAGGGGTTGTGCAGTAGTGTCACCTGGCAAGGGAGGCTATTTCCTGTCATTTTATTTAAACTCTTTAAGTTGCATCATTAGTCAAGAATTTGGCAGAACTTTTCCCTAATTTTAAAATGAACAATTGCCTTGTAAGAAACATTTGGTTTAAAAGACTTTTAATTTAAGCAAATATGAACAGTGAGTTCCATGAAAGCTTTGTGAGAGCTTTGCTTCCATTATTCAGGAACCAGTCTTGTAGAATGGGATTCAAGTTTGCATCCATCAACAAAACACGTGTTTAAGCACATAGCAAAAGTAGTTTACAGATCTGTTATTAGACTTGGGGACTTAGAAAGTCATTTGAATGACTGAAGAAGGCTTAAACAGATTATATTCTGGAAACTATAGCTGTGGGAGATGTGGGAGAAACCAGTGGACTCAGACTTTAGGCAACCAAGGATGATTTTTGAGTTTACAGATTCAATTAAGTGATTTACTGTTGTGAAGCTAAGAAGCATTGGTCCAGAAAATCAGATCGATAAAATCATCGTTCACTTAATGATTGCCTTTCAATATGTATATAGAAAACTCTAAAATAGAAAAAAGCATATTGTTTCAATCAGGAGTGAAAACCCATCTCTTGTTTGTATTTACAACATCTAACTCTCAACTCTCTGGAGTGAAAATTGCTAGAAACTAAATTTCATGAGATTTCTTAGCCCCCAGCTATAAGATAGTCATGCAGAGCAAAAGAAAATAGGATTAGTTCAAAAGCTTTTTGGTGTTTAGATGTCTTCAAACTCACTTAGCCTTATCATTAAATCTATGTGTATACCTGTCATACTATGAAAGGGACTGCTCAGAACATTCTCCTTTTTCTCCACTTTTAAAATAAAAAAAATTAAAACATATCATGTACATGTCATAAGATTGACATGAGAGGGTGCCTGGGTGGCTTAGTCATTTAAGTGTCTGCCTTCAGCTCAGGTCATGATCCTGGAGTCCAAGGATTGAGCCTCAGGTTGGGCTCCCTGCTCAGGGAGGAGTTGGCTTCTCTCTCTCTCTCTCTCTCTCTCTCTCTCTCTGCTCCTCAGCCTACTCCTGCTCTCTTTCTCTTGCTCACTCTCTCAAATAAATAAGTAAAAACTAAAAAAAAAAATTGACCTGAGAAACAAAAAAGGCAAACTTTCAAATATTTCTGTACCTATTGTGTGCAGTGCAGTGTGCTGAATATTCTGAGGTGTTCAAAATTGGACAAAACAGGTATTTTTCTCAAAAAAAACCTTAAAGATTAGATGGGCAAGAAAAATAGATATGTGAATAATTATAACTTAAGGGAGAAAATCATATGTGCTATAAAAGGTAAAGGTAAATTAGTATCATATTTCTCACATATCTTTTTATAGAGTGTGAACAAAGTTTTCATATGCTGGGTTTTCATATGCCCAGTTTACCATGACCTTCATTTTTCTTTTTTAGCTTGACCTTCAAATAACCATTTTCTGGACATAAGGTGTTCCAGAAGAAAATATACTGGAGAGCGTAAATCAGAGCAAAGACACACACACAAAATAATAATAATAAAAAGAAGTGAAGCACTATATGGGAAACTACACATGGTTAAACGAATGCCTGTTGAACTGAACAGATCAGGATGCTGGTATCCCTTCTCACATTTACTAGCTGTGCAAACTTCCAACAATTATTTTCCCTTCTCATTGACTAAATAGAATTAATGATAGCATTTTTATTAAAATTTATTTTAAAATTCTTGAGACTTATTATTATTTTTTTGTTTTTATTTTTTTTTTAATTACGGGGATTGGAAATGCTACAGTTTCATCAGTTTGAGTACTTACCTTGATGAAATGTGGAATAACTAGTGTTGTTTTCCCTTTTATCTCAGTTGGGGTAATCATATGTAATGTGGAGCATAGAAGTTTGATATTGTTATCAAATTATGTGATATTTTAACTTCCAAAAGTATAAACAATGATACCCTTTGGGCAGCACTGTATATGACAATGTATTTTACATTGAGCTGAATTAATCTTTATAAGCACTATCAGGTAAGTACCAGTATATCCCCATTTTACAGATGAAGATAAGAAAGTGAATTCATGTTTCTGAATCCACTGAATGAATAATAATCTTAAGAATAAGGAGTATAAAATTTACCTTCTGTTATGATGGAAGGAAATTGCAAGGAGGATAACAGAACTCATAGGTGTCACATAGACTTATTACTCCCATGATTTAAAGGAGTAGTATATAAGTAAATTCATTTCATGAATTCTTCAGATATTTGCTGTTACTTTTTTTTAAGACTTTATTTATTTATTCATGAAAGACACAGAAAGAGAGAGGTATAGACATAAGCAAAGAGAGAAGCAGGCTCTATGCAGAGAGCCCGATGTGGGACCCGATTCCAGAACTCCAGGATCATGCCCTGGGCAGAAGGCAGATGCTCAACCGCTGAGCCACCCAGGCATCCCTTTGCTGTTTTTTCTATGCATAAGACACTGTTCTGAGCACTGCAGAGGATGCAACAACTAATTTTGCCTCAATTCAGTTAGGAAGTCATATACTTATGTGCTTTAATATACATAATACATAATAGAAATATAGTTAAAGTGCGTGAAGAGAAAATAAGTGAGAGAAAATAAGGGAAATCTGAATTCTGCTCAGTGTTTAGCATGGAAAACTGAATATAAAAGGATCATAATTGAGCTGGGCCTTGGATAACTGGGACTTTGTGAAGAATATCCTAAACAGAGGGAACAGAGGAGCCAACGTATGGAATATTAATGAAATGGTTACTTTGGAAGGATGTAAGGATAGATATGGCTATACTTGTAAATACGGACATTGCAGAGACTTTTGGAGGCCTTGTTAAATCTGAGATTGTCCTACAGGCAATGATAATTGAAGACAAAAAATTTTCTGCCTCTTGACTGTGACACCCTAAAAATAAATTTTCTTTATATTACATTGTAGTAACTCTTGTGGAGTTATGAATGACAGGAGAAGGAAAGATGGTGAGAAACATTTCAGACACTACTTCACAAATTAAGATGAGAGATGATGAGGAATTTTTCTTAGAAAATGGCTTGGGAATGAAAAAAATGTGGTGGAGTTAACAGAATTTGATGTAACAACTAACCTTAGGGAGGGATGGAGCATTAGAATCTACAGTGACACTGAAGAATTTGAAATCATGGAACTTGGAGGAAAATGGTAGAACAAGGAATATATGAGGTGTGAGTTGGGTGAAGTTGGGTGAGGATAATAATGACAGGGTAATATTTATTCTATTAAGTATATATCTACAAAGTGTTATATAAAGTATAATTATGCATTTTTATTGGTATAAATCAGGAAAGATAAATGCAAGCAATTATACATAAGGTAGATAGTCTTGAAAAAGATAGGAATTATTCTAAGACCAATAAAGACTGATCAGCATTAGTGGATATATAAAAAGAGTGTCTAACACCATATTGATAAATAGTAAATTAGCCAGAAGTCAGAACTGGACTCGGCTTCCTGAGAAATAAAACAATTAATTATGGGATGCTGAGGCATAAAATAGTAAACTGGTGTGAGACATTTCATAACTTGTTGAAAATCTGAAGGAAAAGGAGGGTACTGGGTAGTGAGTTATAGGCCAAAGACTCTGTTATATCTAAATTAGGCTCTCTCGAGTATTTTTGAGTCCAGGCTAGATTGCATTTGATGATGGACTGCCTTGGAATATAAGCACTCAAGGTGAAATAAAATAAAAACAGCTCCTGACTCTTATTTTCCTACTATTGCTAAGAAGATGACTGGCTGCATATGAGGCAACTACTAAAAAATGACCAGTCCAGAATTAATTAATCATGAATAATCATTAATGATATGCCACTGGAAAATGTTTAGAACAGTTGTTTTGTGTGTCTGCATTAAAGTCATCATCTTAGGTATTAATTACGAAAACCTTAGGAAGTAAGTACAGATCAGTGTACTAATGGAAGGCAAGTAATTACACTTACCACATCTTCAGCCAGCACCACAGAACCTGAAATTCAGAAGATAAATATGTGAAACCAAAAGTTTGAGACTTCCTAATTCTTGATACAGAGCTTATAGATGGAATTGTAACATGAACCAGGGAGATAACAGTGGGGGGAAAAAAAGGCCTGGAGACAGAGCTTTGAGACATCTTTATTTTTTCTGAAGCTTTTAGGAAACATTATAGGCAATAATTCAATTTTTACCCTTAAATGTAAATGGCTTATTGGGATGACAAGTTCAGAGTTGTTCATCCACGATTCACAGAAACTTGAATTATATAAATATTAACCTATCATTCTGAAGTTCTTGAGGAAATTTATGACCATGCCAACTTCAGCAACTTTCTTAACAATTTTATGTGTGGCATGAAATTTGGGTAGATGATGTGGTCACAGGAAGGGAAGAGAGAGAGTCTAAGAAACTTGCAGAAAGGTCCCTAGGATGACTGGAAAAGACCAGCATCCCAAAGCCAAGGGAAGAGTGTTTAAAGAAGAAGGAAGGGTTAATATGCTTCAGATGTTACTTACAAGCAATCAAGAAGCCTGAGGACTGAGATGAGATTTTTGGACCATCAAAGAGAACAGCTTCTTTAGAACAGGGAGGATGAAGCTAGGTACGGATTGAAAATGGAATTACCTAGAGCATCATCAGGAATTACTGACAATGTGTGCTTACCTATGGCTTTCTTATCTGTTTTTATTCTTATCTGTTTTTAAATAGGAAGAACAGAGACATTGCTCACAGATCTAGAGTTTCTTAAGACAAGATTTTAAAAATAGACTAGAGATCACTAACACTCTCATCAACATCTAATGCCAAATGTATGACATCTGGCCCAATATAAAAGTTGACAACGTTCTCTTTGATTAGGAGGAAAAGGCAAAGGAATGATTATTAAGGAGTCCTCCATCCCTTGGCATAATATAATCTCTATTATCATTACCACCTTTAGGGTAATGCCTATCTCTATATACTTTACATTTATATCTTGTTCATGGATGGTGCTAAGGGAAGGGGAAGTTAAAAACAACAAAAACACAAAATGTAACTCTCTACAAAATAAAAGAATATTTAGAAGTTGTAGGCCAAATTTTCTAAGTTCAGGAAAGGTTAGAACATTCTAAAGTTGTACCAAAGTTAGGTAAGCATTAACATCCCCACTGTTACCATATAATTAAATGCAAGATGACTAGAGGACAATCTGAGGTGAGTAGACATATATTCTACTTGGCTGACTTTCCAGCTGAGCAAATGTTTCTCTTGGATTGAACATAGACCTTCATTTATTTTCATTGCGAATCATTTTCCTGGAAGTCACTGTTGCATAAATGGTGCTTCCCTGACGCCTGATCAACTCAGACAACCAGAATCAGTAAGTGTGCAAATGAGCTCAACAATTAAGTTTCTTTTCCAAGATTTTTTTTTTACTCAATTTTCTCATTCTGGACTGTGAAATGGTCTTTCTGTGAGGATCCCCAGGCAGTAGTCATGGAATGAATCCTTATGATGCTTCTGTACTGTGTCCATTGCTCACATAACTATATTCTAGACCTTCCTAGAATCTGGTGGGAGGCCCTCATTCACCCTGAGATCTGACAGCTTGTGTTTTCTTTCTATTCTTCCCACCCAAAGGCAGACTCTGGAGAGATGCCAAAGAACTTCTAGAGATATGCAGAAAATAAATTTAAAAACCACCACAAAACCTTGGGGACCAGATGGAGATATTTGTATAGCCAAAAAAAAAATTATTATGAAAGTTTCGATTAAAAAACCATGTCCTGTAAAATTATGGGAAAAAAAAAAAACAAACCAAAACAAAAAAGCTGAAATGTCAACTGCCCATCTCTGGAATATATTATTGGGGGAAACTGCTATTTTTCCTTTTTTTGTAAGCATTGGTAGTATCTAAACTTTTCACAATGATCAAGAATTTGTCTATAATTTAAAAAAAATTAAAAAACAAACTTTACATAGGAAGTTATAAACATAAGCAGACTGATATAATCATGGGTTATCATTGGAGGATCATCTGAATCAAGGAACATTGTGTCTGAACTGAGCAATCTTATTTCACGGATGAAAACAATGAGTGCCAAGGGAGAGGGAAAATGATTTGTCCATTGACAAATATTCACACTACTCAAAGTAAATATGTATCTCTTACCGTAAAGATTAACCTCAAGCTTAGAAATATCTGTATTCTGATGGAGTCCAAGCCTGGGTTGTACTGTAGAAGCCAAATACTGACCTGGAAAGTCCACAGCCTGAGAATCATTTAAATATTTACCAGTGTCTAACACATAATTGGTGGTCTTGCCTTCAATATAATGGGTTCTGGATGGATGAAGAATGATAATAAAAGCTGTTCAAAGGGACCACTATGGATCATTATCACTCGATGCAATTGTTGAAGGCAGGCTCCTTATTATAGCAAACTGGTAAGGAGGGACATCAGTTTGCAAACCAAGGACATGTGCTTTCTTTTCTCTGGTGCCTGGGATAAGTTATGTTAGCTCAAAATGGTAAAAATTTAAAAAAATAAAATAAAACAAATAGAAAAGGGGGAAAAATCACCAGTCATACATAAAATAGACTGCTACAAAATTAGTAATTATGTCAAACAAATAAAGCTGCTCAGTTAGGCTTTAGCCTCATCTGACCCATTTAGAAAAAAATTAGAGGAGGAAAAGGAAGAAGCAGAATGAAGGAATACATTATCCTAACAGAGACAGTTCTAGCTCTGAATCTACATCTAATTCTGTTTTTACAAAGTATCCAACATAAATTCTGTCTTTCAGCATATTGGAGGGTGAAAACACATGCTAATACCAATAAATTGGATTTGTGTTTGGGAAATTTATGTGTGCATATATAAAAAAATATTTGCATACAGCCCCAGATGGAGGAGCCAACAGAGCATGAACCTTAGTTGTGAGGATAACAATGTATACATTACACTGGGAGATGCAATTTGTGAGTAAAACAATTCAGTGGCTGATTATAAGAATGACACATTCTGGGATTATGTGCCCTTAAATTCAGCAGTAAGCACGAATATGGGACTCCTGCTGTTTGCCAGCACACAGTTCCACGTCTGTTTTATTCCCCCACACAGCTTCCTATACCATTCAAGGTATGTTTTATTTACTGATTATTCATCAACTTTAAAAGAATAAAACCCCACAAGATATTTATAGAGTATAGTTTTAAGCACCGTGTACACTGTGTGGCACGAACGATAATGGCAGAAGCAAAATGCAAAAATTGTTAAGAACCAGTAGGCTAACCAACAGTTGTAGCTATGTAACCTTGGCAGTTGATGGATTGATTTATTGATTGATTTCACAACAGTTATATCAGTTTTTTAAACTGCACACTGGATGTGATAATGCCATTTATTTCATGAATATCTGTGAGGATCTAGTCAGATATATACATGAATTCACTCTAGCATCAAGCAAACGGTAAGCACACAAGAATCATTATTTTCAATCCTTTTCTAAGAACTGACATTTTTAAGATCTGAGATCTATCTGAAACTGGGCCTGCATTTTCAAAACATGATATTAGGTATTCCCTTGATAGTGAATGCCACTAGCATTTAAAATAGGAGAGATGGGACAGATCGTTTGAGATGAAGCGGATTGTCCAGAAGGCTTAATGGTATTCATGACCTAAGTTGTGAGCATGCACTGTGTATAGGAGCAGCATGACCAAAGTCCATTGAAAGAGAGTCTGAGATAGCTCGGAAACATTTATTTTATTTTTTATTTTTAGATTTTATTTATTGATTTGACAGACACAGAGAGAGAGCACAAGCAGGGGGAGCTGCAGGCAAAGGGAGAGAGAGAAGCAAGCTCCATGCTGAGCAGGGAACCTAGTGTGGGATGTATCCCAGGATCCTAGGATCATGACCTGAGCCAGAGGCAGAGGCTTAGTTGACAGAGTCACACCCATGCAGCCCTCTCTCAGAAACATTTCTTTATAAAAGATCCCAGGGAGAGGATTTGGGACCAGTTTTAAAATCATAGGGTCAGAAAATGCTGTTGTTGTTGTTGTTGTTTGTCTTCCCTGAGTACAGCTCAGGTCTTTCATTTAATGTTGTCCCACCCATTCAATCACACTTTATGCCCTCAGTAGAATGAATAGGGAAGGAGCCACATTACATAAAACTCTGCAAGATTCCTAGGCACAAATAGCACTGCTTCTGCCCCTCCTTTATAGAGACATTATAAAAGGGAAAGAGACGTAGTCCTATCCTTTTGCCATTGACTCATGCAGCCCTGGCATCTGAAAAGCATCCACATTATTAGTGGTCTGGCCTCTCCCCAAGAAAATGATAGGAGACCATAGTGCATGCTGCATGCGAGGCAGAGATAGATAGGAATGAAAGAGGCAATAGCAATGCCCTGTAGGCATACCAAGAATGCCAGGTAGTAAACTCTCAATAAATATTTGTTTAACGGCTTCCTGGTCCCTATACTGGGTTGAATTGTGTTCTCCAAATGATATGTTTAAGTCCTAAACCCTGGTAACTGCAAAGGTGATCTTACTTAGAAATAGGGTTTTTTTGTTTTTTTTTTTCCAATGCAGTGAAGTTAGTGAAGTCATACTGTTGTTGGATGTACCTTAATACAATTAGATGTCTTTATAGGAAGGAGGAGATCTGGACACAAAAGTACATAAAAGAAAGATGGCACATAACTACAGAGTAGTGATGTATCTACAAACCAAGGAATGCCAAGGATTGATGGCAACCACCAAAAGCTAGGAAGCCACATCAAAGGATTCTCTGCAGAGCCTTCAGAGAGAGTACAGGCCTGCCACCACCTTCATTTCAGACTCCAAGCCTACATTGTATAAAATAACAAATTTCTGTTTTTTTTTAAAGCACTCAGTTTGTATTACTTTGCTATAGCCACCCTATGAAATTAACACAATTCCCAAAGAAAAATATTTTCCAAATACCTAGCAAAGTCTATGGGGCTTAGTGAGGAGTTGAAGCACTTACTAGATGAATCTATAGTACCTGATAAAATGGCACTAACAGAGCAGAGCTTAGCAGAATCTCCAAAATTTCCTTGTTGTTGCCAGGTGAGGTTTGGTCCTACTATTTAAAATGTATTTGCAAAGACAATTTTCAAGGGGCTGTCAGCAGAACTTGAATAACAGGGGTGCCAGGGGAGACATTATTGGGAGCTGGTGTTTATGATCAAGTAAAGACAAAATTCATCTCCCAATGGCCTCAGTTTCAGCTCCAAAATGAGGAAGCCTGGGAAACTGTGGGCTACAGTAATATAGAACTGTTTCTACCTGATTATATGAAGAACTGCATTAGACACTCTCTTTCTGCATTTGGATCTCTTAGAATTGTAAATGTTTTAGGGTCACTTATTACCCAGAAATGTACTTTTTGCTAGAATGATTACACCAACTGTTCCACTTAAAAGACTCTTGATCACTGAACACAGTGAAAAGTAATTCAGAAATGCTGACTCTCGAGAAATGTTTTGATAACAAAAGTTGCCGAGGCAAGCCAGAATGAAAGCATTTCTTAGCTTCAAATTGAAAATATTTAAAAGAACCATCGTGAAAAACAGTAATAACAAGCCTTCAAAATTGGATGATAAACATACATGAGATGTAACGATTAAATGAATTTTGACTAAACAAGATCCATGAAGCACCTATTCCAAGGCCTGTGTCTATTACGGCCAATAAAATGGTTGATAGCCATAGGAGTAAGATAAATATTAATGACGAATTGTGTATTTTTTTTTCCTTTAAAACCGTCTTTCTATGATCGAGTGATTTGTAGCAAATACTTAGCTAAGACCAAAAGTATTACAAAGATGTGGGGTGCCTGTATGATTCAGTCAGTTGGGTGTCTGACTCTTGATTTCAGCTCCGGTCATGATCTCGGAGTTGTGAGATCAAGCCTTGAGTTAGGCTCCATGCTTGGCATGAAGCCTGCTTGAGAATCTCTCTCTTCCACTCCCCTTACACATGCTTTCTCTATATATAAATAAATAAGTAAACAAACAAATAAATAAAAAATATATATATATATTTTAAAGTACTACAAAGATGTTAAGGTAGCCTTGGTGGGTGGTTAGAAAGGCTACATGGGAAAGGGTGGACCCCTAAAGAAACATTGCACCCAGTGGATTCATTCCAGCAATTTCTAGGGAGACCTAGGTATATTGGTAGGAAGAGAGCTGTGGGTATGACAATACCAACAAGTTTTAGAGTATATTAAAACTAATATGTTAGTGCTTCCATGAGCCAAGGCCAGCTCTCTGTCTTTTACATATATTGACTTAACTAATTGATGCCACAAACCCTCTGACATACAGAGGTTAGTAATGTGGGGCCGTAGTTAGAGCTGTGTATTGTAGTTCTAGATATCTGCCTTTAATCAGTACACATTCTGTTTTTCAAGGCGAAAAACAGGTCAAGCATTAGAGCAAGCATTTAACTGGTGTCATGCAGTCCTTTGAAAGATAAACACTAAGATCCTCGATGGTTTACAGAGCAGGTGGCAAGAGGAGATGCTAAGTATGTAATACGTGGAGAGACAAACAGTCATGTGTTCGTTTTCAAAAAGATTTGGAAGAAGTTAGTATCTACTTATCTAAATGTCCAGAAAAGTGTTTCTCTCCCTAGAGGACATTGTAAAGGACGAAGAATCTCAATTCTGTTGGTACCTTAGTCAGTTCAGGCTGCTGTAACAGAATGCCATAGACAGAGCGGCTTCAACAACAGAAACTGATTTTCTTACACATCTGAAGGCTGGTGGTCCAAGATTCAAAGTGCTAGCAGAATCTGATTCAATTCCTGGTGAGAGTACTCCTCCTGGGCTTTTTTATAAATGAAAGAGGAGAGAGAGAGAGAGAGAGAGAGAGAGAGAGAGAGAGAGAGAGAAGGGGAGGGAGAAAGAAAGATTGATTTTAAGGGATAAGCTCATGAAATTGTGAAGGCTAGCAAGCCCCAAGTTGTTCAGGCAGCCCTGCAGGCAGCCGAAGATTCAGGGAGGAGCTTATATTATAGCTGGGATCCTGAGGCAGTCTGAAGGCAGGCTTCTCTCTTCCTTGGGGGAACTCAGTCTACTTTCTCTTATGGCCTTTGACTGATTAGATGAGGCCCCCCTCACTTAATAGAGAGTAATTTGCTTTACTCAGAAGTGACTGATCTAAATGTTAATCTCATCTAAAAATATCTTCACAGCAACACCCAGTCTGGTGTTTGACCAAATATCTGGTAACCATGACTTGACCAAGTTGACACATTAAATAACCATCATCACATCCACTTATCCTTGAACTCCATGGGGGTAGATATTATGACTATGTTGTTCATTGGTCTATCCCTAACCTCTAGAAACTGTACCTAGTAGAGGTATATAGTATATAGTAAAAGACTCAGTGTTTCTTGAAAGATTAGCTGCTTTTGAAGATTGAAGATACATTATCCACAACCCGGAATATTATATAATACAAATCAGCAGTGGTGGCAGGCAAAAACCAAGACAGGGCCTGGTCAAAGGCAGGGGCTATTTACAGCCTTTCCATCCAATGTTACATGGAGATGATACCGTGTCTACAAATACGTCATCAGTGAGGAAAGACAGTCAGAGGCCTCAGGGTACCTTCTATTTTTGATTAGGGTAAGGGCCAAGTTGGAGTACTCTTATATAGTCTCAAAGTTACAGCAAATAAAACTAGGTTAGCAATTCACTTATGGCACATGAAAAAAATCAGAGGCCTTGTTCCCTATAGAGTTTTTACTTTATCTCAGTGATCTAATTCATACTATTGCTCATGCTGCTGGATATACTGATCTGTAGACATTGTGTGACAGAGACTTTCAAGGTCATGGACACAAGTGGATATTTAAGCTAAGATTTAAACACTTCACATCTCTGCTTTGTCATTGCTCTACCCTCAAACAAACATGTTTTCCTAGAAAACAATTTAGAAATTCATGTCAGCTTTTATTTAGATAAAATTCATATTAAGCATTGCTAATACAGGTACAATTTTTCTATTTTTGACCTGATTTCTAACCTTGTTTTATGCTGGGTTCCATGACCTTTCTATAAGCCATGGTAGTGAATCACCTCTATCTGTTGAGAAAATAGGTTTCCGGTGTATTCTGTATTCTGACTCACGACTTGAGGTTAAGTGGAAATAGCTTTTGTGTCTTTAATTCTCATTCCTTCTGCTTCTGCATCATTTGGGGAGGTTTTCCACAACGTACTTCTGTACTTCTTAATGCTAAGCTTTCCCTTTGTTTGGTTTCTTTCACTACAAAGCGCTAGAGACAGCATGAACTCCTGCACAGTTGGGTAGGTTTAACCACAGTTAAGGAAAATCTGTTTCCAGCTTTGGATCATGTCTCCTCTATCTTATCTAATTTCCACCAATCTTATTTTGTTGATTTTGTATAAAAATACCTATATTGCTGTTTCTCAGTATAAAAATCATATCCATCTAATAAGAAAAAGAATTACTCTGAAAAGTATAAAGTAAAATTCATTTCAAATCTCACTTCATGGATAATACTTGAACGAACATAATGATGACAGGCGGATCTCTCTCCTCTCTTTCATATGTGTAAACATGTGTGCACATGTGTGTACACACATGCTGTGTTGCATAGCCTCCTTGTGTCTCCCCATATCCCTGCTCTGTCCCAAAAGACTGCTCTTGATAGGTTTCCTTAGCCTCTGGCTTCTAATTGTGTAGGGCCAATCAGAAGCTCCAGAAGGAAGTCAGAAGGAGCAGTGGAAGTGAGGACTGAGGAATTATTGATTTAGTCTCCTCCCTGTTGTCTTGCTGAAGTAGGCTGTGTTCCTATATAGATCCTCTTGCAAGATAAACATTTCTACAAGTCTCTGAGCTTCTAGATTCTGCTAACTGCTGACTGCTGCCCATCATCGGGCCTAGGGGTTATAAGGTCTACACTGAAGCCAACCCCAGGGTATGAACTATTCCTTAGGTTCCAATACCAATATCACTCTTTTGTTTTTTATCAAACACTCCTTAAATTATACTTATTTGAATGTGCCATCTGCTTCCTGTCCTTTTGGACAACTCTGCCCTACATGGTGCAAACCTCCACATACACACACACAACCCTCACTTTACTAAAATGGGATGGCCCATGCTGCTCATTTTTTATTATGTACCATATTTGTTTTTTCTAGTTTCATCGTAATGGATATTTAGATTATTCCATTTTTTATACTATAAGCAACAAGGCCACGAACATCCTCATTTACATATTTGGTCAAATTTTTGCAAGATTATTTTATAGTAAATTCTTAACAATGGAATTTTCTTGTCAAAGGTTATGTGTTTCTAAATTTAACAGATATTGTTATTTTTTTCTTCTTTTACATTGTTGCATCAATTTGGATCCTACCAACAGAATGAATTTTTGTCTTCTGCACATGCTAACCGATACTGTAGTTTATCATGTTTTCATCTTGGCCAGTCTGAGCTATGAGACATGTAAGAAATATTATTACCATTTAAATGTTTATCTCTTTAATTATGAACAATAGCATCTTTCATATGTTTATTTAGTCATTTGACTCCCTATTTATATCCTTTGCCCAAATGATATTTATTTTCAAGACCAAAAAGTGTCTATAGGAGGAAAAACAAGTAACCTTACAGCCTTCTTGATTTTATCCTAAGAGATGTTTTAAAGTCGTATTAATCCATTGTACTTTTACTTTAGGTTTACTAAGTGTTTTTTTTTTTTAACATACTTATAATTTCAGGAGGGGGAGTCACAGTCTATAGGGCCTCTGATTGGTGAAGGCTGTCTTGCAGTTTCTCAGATTGTATGATGAACCCATTTTTAAACACTAGCCAAAACTTTGTGTTTTTTTTTTTTTTTCATATCAGGCTTCTGACATTTGTCTTGCATCTCTTGACCTGTCCTTTGTATTTTTGAAGCAAGCTTTAATGGACATCACTGGTCACTATCTTTCACTACCCTAATCATTTTTTTTTTTTTAAGGCATGTATCTACACAGTAGAAGCAAGGAGCAGCATAGAATACACATCTAAATATGTGAACCGTGAGGTCTATATTCAGAGATATGCGTGAAAAATGTAGCAATCCTGTTAGGTTTTAATCAATCTGGGTAGATCTGAATTGTACCCAGGTTTTCATATGAAGTAAGTAATGGAGTGGAACAAAAGGAATCACATTACGCCTTTACCCAAGCTTAGAGCTTGATTGGAAAGAAAAATCTAGTTCACTGAAGAATGGCAGGGAGGATTTCAGAAGACCTGGTTGGCAATGAATTTGTTAGTGTCTGATTAAAAGATGATTTAGACGTTAAATAGACACACACACACACACGCACACACACACAGTGTATTATAGTTTGTCTATTTTATGCAGAGAATTTCATCCTGGTATTACTAGCTGTTCTACTTTACTGGTCCCATTAGAAGTTGTTTCTCCTAGAGGACTAAATCTGGTCATCCTGGGTATGGGGGTGATACCTTCCTTGGTGGGAGAAGAATTACAAGAACAGAAGTTAGTCAGGTACCTGCGAAGCCCTGGTGAGTCACTGTGTTATTCACGGGCAGGCTTTCCATTTAATGTTCTCCGTGATCTCTATGAAAAGTATTACCATCTCCATGTTTTGAAGTTAAGTAGTGTCTTCAGGATGACATGGAGTATGGAATATGGTGTTAGAGTTGAACCTGGGCCTTTCTGATTCCAAACTCCATACCATTCTCACTATCCCAGTGCTTCCCAAGCTGCCTATATTACAGGACATTTTGTTTTTGTGTTTCTGTCACAGACTAGTTCACGGTCCATCTACGCACAGTTAATAGGAAACTCCTGCTGTATGCAACCCATGCAAGTTCAAGGACATACAAACTATTCTAGCCCCTGTTCAATGAGAAGAGTTCACTGACCACAGGCTTAGATGTCATGACAATGTCAAAATGCTAGAAAGGTTTTTAAAACTTATCATCTTTGTACTTGCTGCATTCTGGTACCAGATAACTTGCGGAGCAGCCCCAGTCTACAGAACACACTTGGTGTCACCCGGCACTAGAAAATATTGCTACAGCCTAATTTATCATCTGCTTTATAAAAGGCCACACATTATAATTGAATTAAAAGCATGGAAGTTAGGATTCTGCCTTTATGTGAAGTAAACCTAATACAAAATGGTCATTCAAAGCTTTTGTAGGAATAAATTATTCCCTGAGGAACGAGCTTGATAAGTAATAAACATGGAAGGCCATTGTTTGTTCTCTGTTAGGCGGAGGAAAACTAATTTCACAGTTTGTTCTAGCTGAATGTTTGGCATTTGTTATGTTTATTCTTATCCTGTGTGGTGGATATTTAATCTTCCCCTTGGAAAATTACTCTTTATTTAATGAGATATGTTACCCAGTCCATTTGTAAATAAAACGGCCATACTGAAATGATTCAGATTACTGAGGTTCTCGTCTTACATCTGACTTCCTTCTTGGCTGATCTACCAGTTTACATGGCTTGATTATCTTCCCAAATTATCTTGCCAGGAATACTCTACAAGGTTTTCCCTATGGAAACTATATTAAAGCTTTAATAATTCAGCAATTTTGACACCTTCCCACCTTTCCCAAAGACATTCTTCCATGAAGAACATTAAAAAATATCCCTCTAATATCAGCATAAGCAGTATAGGAATGATCCCTGGGGATTAAAAGTAATGTCTTTCACTAATTAGAAAGACACTTAATATTCATCTCTAGATTGATTCTTTTCAATATGTTCTGACCTAAACGACACGCATATATAGTGTGTTGCTATAAATAAATTTATTCTGTAGCGAAAGCAATGTGCATGTCCCTTCTTTTGTGAGTTTTCCTGTTGGTAATAAATAATAGAGGGAGAGGTTCTGTATAACAGTATATCTTTATTAAGATAATAATATGACTTCTATAAATAGTGTGATAATTGATCTTTTTGGTAATCACCAGATCACCATTATTTTGACCTATTGTGAAAGTTCTGAATTTGGAGGATAAGGACACAATTAGCCATTGTTTTTTCAGGAGATAGTAATCAAAATATTTTGGAATTGCCTAAATCATCATTTGGACTAATGAAAGACTTAAGGAGTAACAAAGAAAAATATCTGAGAACATCATCTGCTTGGCTAAATGGTAGGGAAGAAAAAGGTAATAAATAGATCGATAAATGGAAAATAGGCAAAACTAATCAAATTTCAACATGTTTTGTGAAAGAGAAGTGCTGAGGTCTCTGTCCTATGCAGGATGTATCTCATGGTTGTGGTTGTCATCCTATAGTTGGTGGCTTTAGATGGTTTGGAACCACATCTCTCTGCGTGATTCTGCACAGCCAAGCATACATAGTTCTGAAAGCTATTTTCTACTGATTCCTACTACTTGTAGAAACAATTTGTATCTAACATTTAGGTCTATATTTGTTTCATAGGGCTGTGATTACAAAGTACTATAAACTGGGTAGCTTAAAACAACAGACATTTATTGTTTCACAGGTCCAGAGCCTAGAAGTCTGAAATCAGGGTGTCAGTGGGACTATATTCTAACACCTGTAGGAACAATTCTTCCTGGCTCCATTCTCACTTCTAGTGAGAACCCCAGAAATCTTTGAGGTTCTTTGGCGGGCAACTACATCACTGTATTCTCTGCCTTTGGGGACACGTGGCATTCTATGACCACCTTTCCTAAGGCTGTCACTTATTTGGGATTAGAGACTGCCCTACTCCTCTAAGGTCTCGTCTTCACTAATTACATCTGCACAATTCTATTTTGAAATAAAATTCTGAAGTGATGAGGGCAACATCAATATATCTTTTTTGGGAAACACAGTCCTATTCCTAACAAGGGGTGAATTGCATTTTTGTAATTTCAGATGAATATTCTGGCTAAAGAAGCATTTTCTAGTGTTAAGCAAATATTTGTTGAAGCCTATAGAATATTCTGAATGCGTGTACACACACACATTCATTACAACATTACCAATCTATGCTTTCTGCTTTATTCTATTTGTAAATCATAAATGACCTTGATAAAGCTTGGGTGATTCTTCCCAAGGTGAAATTTGGAGCCAAGGATCCAGGTAGAACTTTCGTTGCACATTATCTATGTTCCAAACACTGCACTAGCCACATTCCTTATCCTATTTCATTCTTACAAAAACACAAGAAGGTAGTATAATCAAATTCTATAGTAGAGGAAAACATGACCTAGATATAATAAATTAACTTGTCTTAGAGAGTTATATGGATGGCCCAGCATTCAGACTCTACCATACAACATTTTAATTCCCTGAGACCAGAGAGAAAGTGGGAAGAGAAGGTGAAAAAATTGTACCTGACATGATAGGTAGGTTTTTAGTTTTTTCCAGCAAAGTTTGAAGTGCTATAACCTACCAAAGCCAGTAACTTCGTAGGTCGCTCAACATTGCTCATAGCACAGCAACTGCCACATTTTCTTAATTCACCATTGAAATATGCTGATAACTTTTATTTACATGGTAATAAATTACCTTAATTTAACTTCTAATATCAGAATTGAATAAGGTTAATTGAGGTCCCAGAGCACATATAAAGACTTAGAGAGACCTAAACACCAAAACCTTTACTGCACCCAAAGCAGTGAACGTACAGCAGAGCCAGGGATAGGATCATGATGGCTGGATAATTACCACCGTGTACTAGTAATTATTTCAACAAGCCTTTTGACTGTCTAATCAGAAACTGTCAGTATGTCAGAAGTTGGTTGTACTATATGGCCTTCAGAGTAAGCTAGCTAATGGCATAATCTTTATAATTACTGTTGTGGCTATCGTAGCAGATCAACACAGCCCTTGGTCTCCACGCACTCTGTATGCTACTTAGTCTCATTACTTGCTGCATGTACACATTGCATGCTACCTACCAAAGATTCTGGATTACTCACTCCCAGTTTTTTAGCAGCAAAAGAGTTACCTCAAATCTCTGAGCAATCCAATTTCAGGACCTCTTTTTAAAGGTCCACTTGTGGGGACCACCCCTAGCACCATTTACTATATTTGGTCATTATTATAGTAGGAAACGGTGTAGCCTAAGTAGGTAATTTGAGAATGCTTTTTTGCACACATTTGGACAGAGTGTGGGAAACTACGAGATGTGGAGCAGTATGCCAGGACTAGAAATAGAGGACTATCACAACGACCCGCAGGCTTGAAAGAGCAAGGGCAAAGGGCAGTTAACGTAACCTGGGAAGTAAGAGAGACGTGTCTAGAAGATCACATAATAGATCCTGGAATCTTTACATTTTTTTAAATAGATTTTATTTACTTATTCATGAGAGACACAGAGAGAGGCAAAGACACAGGCAGAGGGAGAAGTAGGCCCCCTGCAGGAGCCCAATATGAGACTTGATCCCAGAACTCTGGGATCACATCCTGAGCTGAAGGCAGACACTCAACCACTGAGCCACCCAGGTGTCTCAGATCCCAGGATCGTTAGTTAAAGGATATAATAGCTCACACAGAACCCAACAAGGAAGTAAGAGAGGATGGAAAAAAAAATGACCTCACTCTCCTTTTCCCCTTGAATCTTCTGTTGGTCAAATCCAACCAGAAGCTGGTAGACAAGGGATGTAATTCAAACAAGTTAGCCACCCATGGCACAGAACAGGACAGGGAAAGATGAAAATACATCTTCAGGCCACAGAGAAGATATACAGTACACACTTGCCAACAAAGTCCAAGTCCTTGTGTCTTTTCCTTGTACTTAAAAGCCTTTTAAGAGATTACTCAATATTCTCATATTTTTAATTTCTAGTATCTCGGAGGATCTCAGAGCTTGTGGTAACAGTAGATAAATTTCTTCAGGGGATCGCTGGGTGGCGCAGCGGTTTGGCACCTGCCTTTGGCCCAGGGCGTGATCCTGGAGACCTGGGATCGAATCCCACGTCAGGCTCCCGGTGCATGGAGCCTGCTTCTCCCTCTGCCTATGTCTCTGCCTCTCTCTTTCTCTCTGTGTGACTATCATAAATAAAAAAAAAAAAAAAGAAAAATAAATAAATAAATAAATTTCTTCATCCTAGCTTATACTTCCAGACCCTTCATTATTTTTTCCCTCCTCCCCTAAAATCTCATTAGAAGCACCTGCTCTCAGGTATCCCTCATGGATACTGTCAGCCATCGCTCACTAATGCAGATGTATATTAACCTCTGGATCGCTGAAGATTTTAGTACATGCCTTGCTGTCCTAATGTCTACACTACTGCTGTTATGATTTCAGAATTCAGCATTTAACACTGGCCTTCAATTTCTTTCTTTCTTTCTTTCTTCAATTTCTTAACCTCCTGAATCCCAACCACCTTTTCCGCATGGTTGTAACTAGACTTTTTTCTTCACTGATCACTACCTCATCTCCAGCATATCAATCATGCTAATTTCAAGTACCTTGCTCTTCAACTAATCTTTTCTATATTCCCAGCTCATTTTCTCTAATACTTTTATTCCTATAACTCTTCAGATTCACTAGCCCACTTTTCTCCTGTACCAGTCCTTTTGTATATCACATCCTATATCCCATCACTATAATTACTTCCTTGCACACACCCTCTTCTTCTATCCTCCTGTTGTACTTATGCAGAATAATCTTTATCCTATTAGGCATAATTCTGTATATTCACACTATACTTCTGTCCAAACATCTGCATGTGACTAGAATAGGACATGCAGCATGCTGATAGTATCCCTTGAAATTTATGATCACAAATTTCAAGTGGACTCTCAGCTCTGCCAAGCAGAGCTACCACATTATCTTACTATATTATCTTAGTGAAGTCACTTTCCCACTCTGTAAGACTTATGCTTCACACCTTCAACTCACCCCTTGACTCTCTGACATCTTCATTTTCTTTCTGAACTTCAGCTGATGCCTTTGGATCTTTTTAAATAAAATATTGAAACAATCAGAAAATATTGTCTTTATTCTTTTCTGCCTAAATCAACATTTAGCACAAATCTGCATTCACATATTGTGTCTTTCATCTTACAATTGTTGAACTGCCCCTGTAGGGATCTAAGTCCAACACTTTCATCTATGCATTGAATTCCATTTCCTCTTGTCTTCTCAAAGACATTGCTTCCACAACCCTTTCCTCTTTGTTCTTTGTTGTAAATGTTTCCTTCTTTATTGGACTTTAGAGGAAACAAATACCTTCTGTTGTTCCTTATCTCCCTTAAACCACTGTTTCTCTCCTCTGCTTTTTTATAATAAAATAATACCTCAAAAGACTTGCCTAGACTCACTGTCTCCATTCTCTTACCCTCCTTTCCTCTTGAACCTGTGCCAACCAAGCTGTCTCTTTTATCTCTCCACTTAAATTTCCCTTGTCAGCATCTGTATTCCCTAAGTGCTAAGTTCAATGAGCATTTCACAGTCCCCATCATACACAACTTCTCACCCACATTTGATCTTTTTTGAATTGGTTTAATCTTTTGCCCCTGGGTACAATAGAACCTCCTGGTTCTCCTGTAACTTCAGGGTCTTATCTTCCTCAGATCTTCCTTGTTCCTGAATGCTGCAGTCCCACAAGATCCCATCCTAAGACCTCTCCTTTTCCCTATTCAAATTCTTTAGATTATTTCATCCAGTCTCATGGCCATCTATTCACTGATGATTCTTAGATAATATACATTGCAACTCTGATCTCTAGACCTCATGTCAATTCCTGCTGATCCTACCCCTAAACCATTCCTTATCAGTTTAGCCCTGGGTACTGCTGGGAAACAGTGCTACCACCCGTTCAGTTGTCCAGGCCAAATTCTTCTCTTCTCCCAGAATCCACACTTAAAACTGTAGCATTTCCTTTTAGCTTTAGCTTAAAAATTTCCCAGATATGATCATTTATTGACACCTACATGGCCTTCAGCTCTTAAAACTTACCTAGTCCTTACCTGGACTACTGAAATACATAGTTATGTATTTACACTTTACCATACTATGATGGGAAATACATGGAGGTTTTGAATACGAAAGTAATAAGATCTGATGGACATTCTAAGATTTTTCTGACTGCTGGGTGGAGAATAGAATATAGAGAACAAGGGATAAAAAAAGAATATGAGTAAAGTGTAAATACATCACTATAACTGCCAATCTTACCTTCAACCATTCTCCCTAAGCTTACTTGCTCCTTGGAGTTTTTGCAGGTCATGAACATACCAACCTCTAACCTGACTCACAGCCTTTGACTTGTCCTTCTCTTTCTTGTGAATATTTTTTCTTAGATAATAACTTATCTCCTCCCTTTATTCAGAACACTACTCGAATATTAGTCTTCAGAGAGACCTTTCCAAACCAGCCCCTCTAATAGAGCCATCTTCTCAATTTATAAAAATTAAAATCAAGGATGTTTTTGAACTAAAGGATTAGCTATGCTCTTTTCCAACCATCCAAGAAGGATAAGTCAACAAGGATTATGACATTGAAGTAGAATGATGATTTTTATTCTGAAGAGTTGGAATCAGTCTTAGATCTAATTTGTCATACTTTAAAATGCCACATGAAGAACCAAAGGACATGTATTTCAATGATTTACATAATCATTAATGAATGGTAATTATAAAAACTAAGATTGTGCTGCATATTTTGTGAAATCCAAAAACCACAGCTTCAATTGCTGTGACATCAGAGCTATGTTGCCACTGATTTAAATTTTGCTGTTTTAGGTCCACGCCATGTTTCAAAGGAATAGAATATTTCTCCTCGGGTCTTAGTTTTACTTCCAAAGGCAATCAAAGTACTGAAGCATTTATGAATGGATTAGAAGTATCAACCATCAATCATTGTCAGAATCTTATCAACTAGGAAACTAATTCCCCCAAAACATATTTTTGTTGAAATACTATTAGAATTGAGTCTTATATCAAAATAGCAGACATGAAAAATATGTCCACTTTTGAAACCGCAGGAACACAAGCAATGTGTCTTACTCTGCAGTTGCACTAAACATTGATTCAGCTGCCAGATGCAAGGTTCACTTAATCTGGGGATGCTTAGTGCAAAAATAATGAGGCTATTACTTTTTTAGCTTTGCCTCCAACCCAATAAAGAGAGTATTATTTTCTACTGTCAGGTGTCTTGTTATTAGATCACTAACATTTTCAAAATCATTCTGCATAAAGATGAGGTTAAAGCAATTCACACATAGCCACAAAACTTTCCCTTTTTAATATATGAGGGACAATAATGAAAGTTTATCAGAAGTATTTTCTCTCCCCATTTTGATGCCAGTTTTCTCATTTCATGACTCTACATAGTCACAGTTATTATAATACAAATGAATGTATACTTTAAAAAGGAGAAATAAGAACATACACAACCTATATCAGATGTCCATGAGTATAAAAAAGGGAAAATAGATTTTGAAAATATAATGCCTATGAAGCTCCAAGCTAGGGAGATGAAGAATTGTCTAGCCAACAAGAATGTATATTTGAGTCATCTTACATTTCAGAAAATGTTACCCAGCACAAATCCATGAGACAAAACTTTGTTAAATCTATTTTTTTAACTTTTTTCAGTAACACATTTGGGATGAGAGCACTTTTATTAGAGATCTGAGTCTGTAAATCATCACTGAAAATATGTCTCTCTATGCTTTGTGCTCCTATTCTATCCTTTACTTCAGCCAGAATATCCTGGACATATGATGTGCACTCAAGGACAACTTGCTGATTACCTACTACTTTGTCACCCAAAATAAATTTCAACAACAAAAGGTGATCTAGTAGAGTGTTGTTTCTCTAAGTGCAATTCATAAAGCATTATGACATTATTAAGAGACTTTATGTGGTATGATGACCCACTATTATGGTTTCATTTAAACTTTTTCATATATGTTTAAATGTATTGGAATACTCATTTATCCTATTATTTCATAGATATTAAACTATATATATTTACTAAATATCAAAAGTGACTCATTTAAGAAAATTAAAGTTTATTAAAGGTCATATTAGTTTGCATAAATGGCACAAATAAAAGGCATTCTCCTTCTCTTTACTGCACAGTGTTGGTCAGGATTGAATAATATTCAAATCAACTCATTCAATAGCATTTTGTGAACCCCTAATCATTGTCAATTATTGTTGTAAAAGCAGAATTGTACCTATCCTTAAAGAGTTTAGAGTCTAAGTTAGAAGAGAGGTAAGTATATATTTGAGTGTATCAAGAATTCTAAGAGATAACTAAACATAGTAGTCTGAAAGAACTAGAAATACCCAATTGGAAGACCTTTAGAAAGGCTTTCTGGGAGAGGTAGCAATGAAAGGAAACTTAAAACATAGATTCTCACCATTTGGGATAAGACAAGAAAGATGTATTCCAGGCAGTAAATGGCAAAATAAAGCGCTTACAATCATTCTCAAAGAGAGGAAAGTCATCTTTAAATACTACAATGGGGTCAGGGGGATTAAATGTAGTATATTTCTAGAGGAAGCCACAGAAATGACACTTCACTTATTAGAATGGATTTTTTCTTAACCAAGATTTTGCACTGACCTTATTTTACTTATTTGGGATCTATCTCATCTTTGACTACAGAGGCGTTTTTAAACATGAATGACTCATTTGAAATCTATACTTGGAAATGTCATATTTTCTAAGACTCAACAGGGATTTTCTATATTTTTAAAGATCAATTTCTAGGGGAAAGGGTTTTATATATAAAACCTAATCCCTTGACATACTACACAAAGACAAAAATCCTTTAGAATTCATGATGCTTATTTCTAGTTCTGACATTTCTATCTTCAAAGGTGGCTTCCTTAATCATGGTTCAATAATAGGACTCAGTTCATCACCAGGTAATTTTTAATTACAGGGACATTAAGAAAACTCCTCTTAATATTAAGCTGTGGAGTTTACACCAAAAATACTTAACAATAAACTGCTAATCAGTGGATTTATTTCTTATTTCTTACCTTGATATCATTTTTCTATGGCAGTATCCTGGGTAAACAGAGAGATTATGTAGATTTTAAACTAAATTGCAATCCATTAATAATACATTTAATTTGTTTGTAATTATATCTTATAAATGTAATACATTAGTACATTGGATATACAGAGAGTATAGATTTTTTAGGAAAATGTATTGAATTGAAATTCTCCTGGGATTATTTCTACCTGGATACCCCACCCAACAGCAGAAGTTGACAGGCAATGATGCTAGAACATGTTCTACAGAGCTTGAAATATTGAGTAGAGTTGATGGACTCAAAATAATACCTTTCACTGCTTATTATCCTGAGACATTCTTACCCAAATTGTGTTTTGAGGAGAGGTGTTCTTGGTAACATTAATCAGAATTTCAAATAATTTGTTAGATATTGTATACAATAAGGATCTGAGGATTTCTAAAGTTTATTATATCATTATTTTACATATAAACAGGGAAAGGTACACATTAAGATTCTCATTCTGTCTTCCTCAATGAAAATTTTTAGATAGATAGATAGATAGATTTTAATTTGTGTCTTTCATCCTTTGAACAATTTGTGAAAGACACTACTAACATATTTAATTGCAGCTTTTTAGTCATCCTAAAATTTAGAAATTAATCAACAGGCAAAAGAACCAGCCAAACAAAATTAGGTGTTTGTTTGTTTTGAGAATTCATTTCTCTTAAATAATCTTTAAACTCTATCAAAGACAGGACAAGTTTAAGATAAAATATGGGTTAGAAATTCAGGAAGGATACTGGGTAATAGAAATGCAAATAAAGTGAACCTAGCAATAACACTAGTGAGAATAGTTTGAAATGACAGTGCATAATTTTCTACTTTTGTGTAGGGAAGGGAAGAATATAAGAGTACACGTTTGACTTCTCTGTATTTGCACAAAGAAAAACTGAAAATCTACACCTATAACTAATAAAACTATTATCTCTGGGGAATCAAGGACAGTACAGTGGAAAGGGACAAGGTTGGAACAATTCTTCTTGAAGTATAGATTTTATAGTTTAATTTTGAATCACATGGATGTTTCAAGTTAAATGTAAAAATTAAAAAAAACACTGATGCACTTTAAACTGCAAGCAATTTCTTTAGTTATTCATTAGAGTTCAATATTGAAATACATAATGGTACATCAGTGTTCAGAATTGCTAAGAGAGCAATAGATAAAAAGAGGGAAAGAAAAGAGAAGAAACTGGTACAGTGTTTGTGGAGCAAACATTACTAATTTAGGGAGGAATGCAACTATGAATTCTTGTTGAATTTATGAGAGTTTGCAGTGGTTCATGGTAAATGGACGGTCACACATAAGCATAGCAGACATCAGAAGAATGACAAATAATATAATGAATTAAGGGGACACACTGATGGAAACTATTCCCCTTCTACAGACATTTGGGCAGTGAAGTTTTTGAACTGACATATTCCTTGAAGAACTGATGTAAAAGATGAATATTCTTTCTAGGAGGAGAAAACGCACATATACACATACACAAAATTGTGTTAAAACTTAGCACTGAAGTCCATGCACGGATCTCCGGGCACAAGCCTCCACATTTTAATTTTAATTTAATTTTAATTTTAATTAATTTTAATTTTTTTAAAAAAAAGATTTTATTTATTTATTCATGAGAGACACACAGAGAGAGAGGCAGAGACACTGGCAGAGGCAGAGGGAGAAGCAGGCTCCATGCAGGGAGCCTGATGCAGGACCCAATCCCAGATCTCCAGGATCATGCCCTGGGCCGAAGGCAGACACTTAACTGCTGAGCCACCCAGGCGTCCGCCTCCACATTTTAATAGATAAAAGTAGACACTAAGCCAAAGCAAACGTGGACTAATTCTCAGCACTGCCATTGTGGCTAAGTGACCTTGAAAATATGACTTAATCTTTCTGAGCCTCAATCTTCTTATCTTGAAAATGAAATTTCTGACCTCTCTGCTAATAGCATAAAGGGAAAATTCAATAAATATTAAAAATTAATTATAATTATGATTCCTATAATAGGATGGCTGTCAAAATAGGATTAGAAATTCCACAGCTGAATGAAAAGATAGTTTGCCAAATCACATTACAGTAGCTGATACATTCTATTTCAACAGTTTGGGGACAAACTGGGATTCCTTCTGATATTCAGGTGTAAGGGCTGTCATAGAATGGAATGTTTTTTCATTTCCCTATGCAAGTATTTTTCCTGTCATCATAATTTCAGGGAAACTAGACAGCATCCTCCATGCACTGGTGTTAGGCATTGGCATTAGCCAGGGCTTCACTTGTTTCAAGGAGTGGAAACAGTAGAGTTCACTCAGTCAGGGAAAGAACTCCATTTTCTGGGGTTTTGTTTCTATTACAGTCATATGGAGAGGTTGATGGTCTGACTATCTAACTGGGTTCTTGAGGCACATGCCAACTTTGAGAGTCTGGAAGTAGTTTCTAAGAGTGCAAAGAACAGTGTAGGTTGAGAACATTTGTTGAGTCGGTGTTATTTTGAATGTTATAAAAATATATGATTATATGGAATCACAATTTTTGTGTCACTGGTAGCTTCAAGATATGAGGTGCACTAGCAAAGAACAGTATGCTAAGCTGTCCTTTCTTTGAAGGGGAGGTGAAAATTATATCCCATTGTAATAATGCAAAGATTAATCAAAAAGCTGTCAACTTTGCCTAACATCTTAAACCATTGGGATTTTTTTCCTATTAAGATAATATCAGTTTCTAACAAGACAAAGACTTAGAAAAACCCACTAACCATTAGTCTATCAATATTTTTGCAATCTTTGGCTCACTTTGTGTAATTATATAAGAAGAAAATGAAAATAAGTTGAAAAATCAAAATCAGCATAAGCTGAACATTTGCTTCTTGCTTCATCCCATCAGGGTATTTGCTCTACTTGTTGCTCTGATCTCATCCTACCTCCTTGATGGTTTTCAAAGATAAGCTAACAATATTGAACTTAATATTTTGTGGTTTCAATCATGCAGGTCATTGGATGGCTATATATTTGGTATAAAAAACATGAGTAATAATCATATTTCATTCAATTTCTGTCCCACCAAACTATTAGTCTTTGGGAAAAAAAAATAAACGTCTGAGATTTAAACAAGTTAACAAATTGATGACATGCATTCCTGACTAATTAGATGAAGCCCTCCCTCTATATGGCTCTTGACCTTTAATAGCCTTAAAAATATGAACATTAAATCAATAGCTTGCTATCATGCATTTAAAGTGTGCCCTTCACTGTCGCTGAATGTAGCAATTAGGAGGACCGTACTTAAGAACAAGAATGTTTAGCTACAGCTGTTTCATGGACATAAATCATTCAAATCTATTCATTGTCACTTCTAACCTTCCTGAGAATGGTTTCAGTTAGATATGAATTAATTCTTTTCAAAACCTTCTAGTTCACTTTATTCAGTTAGTCTTGTATAACGTTAATCACATGCCCTGCATTTATTAGGATACAGTTCAAAGATTTGCTGTGTAGATTTTGCTTTCCCACCCTCGAGCTTCTCTTCATGCAATGGTAGCCACTTTAAAGTTCTTGGAAGGGAAAACTATATTCTGAACCTGATCTTGTCCCTAAATCAAAGCCTTTTAGTCCAGTTTTTCTAAAAATAATTTGAAGTCTCAAAACATTTGGTTTCTCCATTGTTTCAGTCCTCTGAATTTACAGAACTTCTGTAACCTTTCACTTCGGCATAATCCTTGCCAGTCCTTCCCAGCTCATCTCTTTTATATAATACTTTACTAACTGCTTGCAATAGCAACTGATCCTCTTTCCTAAGGTTTTGTTTTTGACCTCTTCTGCAGTGCTATTGAATGAGGAGGAACACGATCTACCTTCCAATCTACCATAAGCAAAAGTTTTACCAAACATGTTGCTACTGCATAACATGAATCATCATCTTTTTCAGTCTCCAATGTTAATTATTTTTCACCAAGTCAATGTTGTGTGTTTTAGATTTTATTATGCCACTCCATTTCCAGTACCAATCTCTCTTCTTTTCAGGTTATCTTAGGCTTTGCTGAAGTAACAACTCTTAGAGTTCAGTGGCTAAACACGTTAATATTGCATTACGTGTCTTGCTCCATGCTACTCCATGTCCAAACAGGTTGGTACAAGGCTCAGCTTCACAGTCACTTGGTTATCCATGGCAAACCAAGCTCTGCCATATCACAACAGGGGCTACCATCTGAAACTTTAGCTTCTTTGGGATTCTCAGTAGAACACAGAGTATAGGGAACTGACTCTCCTTTTCTGCGCCTTAGCCCATAAATGGTGCACGATCACTTCTGCTCATGGTCGACAGGTCAGGACTAGCCATTCCGCCCTGTGTAACTGAAGGAAAACAGGGCTAGAAAGGACTATTCATTGAGTAGTGAAGACCTGCCATACTCTAAGTAAAACATATTGACCAATGATTTTGCAATTTTTTCATATAAGTTTCCTTTGACCTCCATAGTCTTCCATTGGTGACTATAGCTCCTTTGATGTTTCATTACAATTCTATCTGAATTTTCAAACTTTCCTATAAGTCTCTTATATTCAGTAGAGATTAACTTTCTCTTGTTGACTAAAGTCAAAATCTCATCACTCTGGCCATTTTAAAAATGTTTCGATACCCTTAGTTAAATGACAATAACTGATAAAACACAAAATGTTAGCAATATGCGGGTAAAAAAAATAGGGAACTATAGTTTCTAAGCCCTTGAAGCTCTGAAATGACAACTGCTGGCATATAGCATACTCTTTGAAATATGAACAAAAGGAAATGCATATTGAGAATGGTTGCTGATGTTCATGTTAATAATAGATTACAATGTCTTTTAAAAAGTTTTAAACTTTTGCCTGTCAACTAAAAACACTAAAGTAAAATATTAAAGATATAGGCACCTCTACAATCCATACATAATTAATATTTATGACATATATTATGGTCAGGAATATGCTATAGATGAATAGAGATGGGATTCACAAACCAGCCTGAATCTGGGAAACAAATCTTACCAGAAAGGAAAAGATATCCATGATAATATTGCTTGGAGCTGGACAATGACTAAATTTGTGGCCCAAGTTCAATATCTCAGAGATTGCCGTGGAAGGACGATAATAACAGTTTTAATATTCAGCAGCTTTGAAGAATGAAATGCTCTGAATGATTAACCATTCTGATTAATATGTCTATCATTGGTATTATGTGAGGGATATGATTTTTAAAGAATTAGGGTATGATAGAATATAATTTTTCTCTAGGTAATAGAAATAACTTAATGTTTCTTTGATGATTTGGAAGACACTTAAGGATCTCACAGAACCCACACAATAAACATTGGTCATCATCATTCTGAAGATTTAGATAAATGCTGAGTAACAGATAACTCCACTTAATAAAAGGAATTGTTTTTGGAATAATGCAGGCCACAGTATTCATTCTAATCCTGTCTTCCACTCACAGTGTATCTTTAAGCAATGTATTCTCTCTGAGAAACTTTCCTTGTCATTACCATTGATTACTCTTTTTTAAGTTAATTTAGAATATTTTTTGATTGAGTGGATTCCATGCTTACATTAGAGTGACCCTTAGATTGCTCATCTTTTAATAGTAATTTATTTTGTGTTGTTCTACTTAAACAACCCTGGGTATTTTCTCAGACCAGGAAATGAGTAGCCAGATTTAGCAGATTTGGGGCTGTGGGTCTGAGTCTGTTGAAACTGGTCACATTTAAGACCAATTGTGTTCTGACTTATATCTACGTTCCCTACTGCTCATCTACATATATTCCCCACTTGAAGAAATGAAAGAGATTTTTACTCTTATCATGGTCCACACTTCCTTTTATTCACAGCTTTGTTTCTCAAATACTTTCTTTCCACTAGATTCCTCCCTTTCCTTCCTAGCCTTACCTCATGAAGTTCTATGCATCTTTCAAGGTCAATTTCTAATACCAAGTCCTTCAAGATCTTGCTTTCATTGGATTGTTGAGTGTATGTGGCATCCTAGGTACAATGTAAAGGTGTGAAATGGCAAGATGCACAAGTAAGGTCCTTTCCTTTGGGAAACATACATTGTGGTGGAAGAGAACCTCCTTCCCCCAAGAGATAACTTCAATAAGAGGTGGTGAGTCCAGCAGTAGAAGTGTTAGAAACATTATTTGTCACTTAATTTGAACCCCCAAAGCAGGTTGCTGATGTCCCTCTTATGACAATAATCTTATTCAGTAATGAAGTACAGTGAAAAGAGAAGCTTAATTAAACTGAATTTTAATCCAAGATTTTTCACTTACTTGTGTACTTGTGTTGACATTGAACCAAATACTTAAACAGTCCACTTACTATTTATTTTTAAATTTCTAATCATGGTAAAATACACATAACAAAATTTACCAAATTAAAAATGTTTAAGTGTACAGGTCATTAGTGTTATGTACACTCACATTATTTTCACCTAATCCCCAGATCTCTTTTCATCTTGTAAACTCAGTATTTTTTTTTTAATGAAAGAAATATAAGCAGTTACAGGTTTGTCCAGGAACTGAGTAAGATAATAAGTAAAACACCTACTTCAAAACCTGGCATATAGATGATAATATTCAAATGACAGCAGTTTTTTTTCCTGTTTCTTCTCTACCTCCTCTGTAATGAGACAGCATGTTGTCTGAGTGAACCTATTTCAGATACAGATTGAATCTAAGGCTTATATAACACTTTGTCTGATGTATTGTAACAGGTACTTTGTATATAATCTAATAGAATGAGTGAACAGACAAATGTGTAAGAAGAGGGGACGGCTAACAAAAAGTAGGCATTTGAAGGATATTCAAATCAGAAATCCCAAATCAGAAGTGTTGCCAATAGAAACCAATGAAAACTATATTAGGGGGAAAAGGCATATTACACAGATTTTGAAACTGATGCACGGTGAATTAAAGGAAACTCTAGAGCCAGGCCTTGTTTTCCTGTAACACTTCTCTCAAAATAAACACAAACAAACATTAAGTCACAGACAGTCCACGAGTTAAACAATGAGTTAAACTGGGTCATATAGTTAAATGAGTTAAGCTATATGATCTAGGTATTACTAGGTCATAGAGTATCACTATACTGATATTCACAGGCCTCTCTGCTGCAACTCTAAAACCACCTCATCTCATCCCATTGCCTGTCCCTCTGAAATATTAATTTATATATTATCTAAAATAGTCCAATCTTGACCTTTATTTTTTTTACGCATTACTGTTAAAGGCATCTAAAAAGAATGCTAGTAATCACTACCATTCCCTCCTTCTGCAGAATATCATTAAATATAAAAGAAATAGAAAACACAAGTAATTAATTCTTCCTCTTCCTTTCTTAATAACACCATTGAAATTAAAGCAGAGAAATGCATTTAGGAAATCTCTCAACTTAAAATGCTTCACAGAACTCCAAGTAAGATGTACACGGGGGGACTATTCAAGTTCTGTCCAAATTATTTAATTGTATCTCAGGGCCTTGGTGTATTAAGAAATGTAACAAGGAGGTGGAAATGTATCATAAAATCTGTATTTTAAAGAAGTCTCTAGCTCAGAGTAAATGAAGGGGACTGGGAATCAATTACACTTGGGGATGTAATTTGAATAAATGAAAATGCCAGAATGATTGAAGCTTGTATATTCAGGATGGTGAATGAGTCTCATAGTGGATGACTGCATTTTAATAATGAATACAGGAGGAGAACAAAAGAGAGAGACAGAGAGGAAAAGTATAAAATTACTAATGCTGTAAATATTTTGAGATGAAGTGGTGTGCAATTGCACAAAAGACGTTATGAACGAAAAAGCAAGGATCGCCTTGGATGGAAAATGGAAATTCCACTTGAATTTGCTGGACTAATACAGAAACATCTTGAAATAAAAATGTTGGCACTTTTTAAGTCACCTTTTTAAGGAGACATTTTTATACATTAGAATCACGAACAATAGCTCAGTTGAAGATGGACAGCAATGCATTATGGAACTAATGGGCCAGTCCATGTGAAATTGAAAAGTAATTATTCCCTATGAATTAATTTTTTTATTTTCACCTCCCCAAACTTACAATATGTCATCAATGGCACGTTGGCACCCAAATGTATCTGTGTACTCACATGCACATATATATGCACACATAGTTTTACTTATATGTGTGCTTATTAATATTTATGCATAAATGTTCTTATTAATAAAAACAACTGTCTTATATGCTCCTTTTGAGGATTAAATGATATCATACATGTAAAGTGCTGAGTAGAATACATGTGAATTGACATGATGTCCGTAAGAAGAAAGATAAAGAGGGAATTTGAATAATATGCAGGAAGACATTTCTGAGTGATATCAAATGTGGCATTACTGTATTTTCAAACTGCTTAAAAGCATAAGTTGAACAAAAATCAATGGCTCCATTAAAGCTTCAGCAGCGCTCGATTTCAAACTAAGTAATACTAATATTCAGATATTTCTTTTCCTCTCTTCTGCAAACTTCCCCTGCTCCCTCTTAGCCAAATTTTGTTTCAGGAACTCGGTACTAACTTGAAAACAACTAAGATGGCTGGTAGCACTTACACAATTCCTGTAGAAGGCAACTTGATTCTGTCTTTCCTTATAAAATGCCCAGAGCCCCTTCCTTTGGGGAGGCTTTCAGTTTTTGAAGGCCATTGACTGCTGCACCCCACTTTGCCTGGCAAAGCAATAAAAGCTGTTGTTCCTCAAACTCTGTCTTTGTGTTATATCTTGCTTCTGAGGCATGGAGATTGGTTTTCGACATTTGAGCTAAATTTACCTCTGGGATTCCTGAAGACCAGGGTCAAAGGAAAATTATCAAGAATCAACTCACTTTCATTGGCAAATAAAAAGAAGCATGACAAGCATGTCCTGTTATAAACTGCATAGAGATACTTTATTATTTTACAAAGGGATTTGAACAAAATAATATGATCCAGAGTACATTGAAGAAAATACACTTGAAGCACATATAATTGGGCACAAAGTTTAAAGAGGAAAAAATAGTAAAATAGTTATTGGATCATTTCACCCAGATCTAGGGTAGGCTAAGGAGGTACGAATAATATTACACCTAAACTGCAAGGTAACTGAACTGTCTGGGGGAATAATGGAAATAGAGTCTTTGATGTACTTTGCATACCAAAAGTAGGGTTTATTTTTAGATCTTATTTATTTATTCATGAGAGACACAGGGTGAGAGGCAGAGACACAGACAGAGAGAGAAGCAGGCTCCTCGCAGGGAGCCTGATGTGGGACTCAATTCGGGGACCAGTATAATGCCCTGAGCTGAAGGCAGAGGCTCAACCACTGAGCCACCCAGGCATCCCAAAAGTAGTTTTTTTATTTTATTATTTTTATTTTTTAACTCTTTGAGAAACCTCCACACAGTTAAGATGTGGTATATATATATATACACAGTGGAATATTACTCAGCCATTAGAAACAATGAATACCCACCATTTGCTTTGACGTGGATGGAACTGGAGGGTATTATGCTGAGTGAAGTAAGTCAATTGGAGAAGGACAATCATTATATGGTTTCACTCATATGGGGAATATAAAAAATAGTGACAGGAATTATAGGGGAAAGGAGGGAAAATGAGTGGGAAAAATCAGAGAGGATGACAGAACAGGAGAGACTCCTAACTCTGGAAAATGAACAAGGTGTGGTGGAAAGGGAGGTAGGTGGGGGGACAGGGTGACTGGGTGATGGGCACTGAGGGGGGCACTTGACGGGATGAGAACTGGGTGTTACATTATATGCTGGCAAATTGAACTCCAATAAAAAATATACATGTACAAAAATAAAAATAATAAAAAAGTAGTTTTTTTAAAGCTTTTAAAAAATTAGCATTTAAATTAAAAATAAATTCCATAGATGTAGGCCAAAAAACTGCAGTAATGTTGTATGTTTGGTCATTCAGATAACCAAACCGCATTCACACATGTATTTGGTCTGCATGGTTCTGGTTCATAGCAATCAAAATGCTTGCGATTTTGTAAGTGGTGAGAGCAATAATAGTGTCTTTGGTTATGTTAATGGAGTGACTTATGGAGCCCCACTAAGGGTGGTTGCCAGTAGAGCCAACCTTGTGATTAGAGAGGTCAGGTCCCACCTCCTGACCTCTGGAGGGAGGACAAAGGGGCTGGAGATGGCATTTAATGGCCAATGGTCAATGGTTCAATCAATCATACCTATGTAATGGAGCTTCCATAAAAACCCAAAATGACAGGGCTTGGAGAGCCTCTGGGTTGGTAAACACATGGAGTTCTGGGGAGAATAAGACACTTGGAAAGAACATGGAAGGTTTCCATCCCCCCACCCCCACCCCACTTCATCTCTTCCATCTGGCTGTTCTTGAGTTATAGCCTTTTCTAATAAGCCAGTAATCTAGTGAGCAAATGGGTTTTCTGAGCTCTGTGAGCTGCTGTGACAAATTAATCAAACCCAAGGAGAAGGTCGTGGGAACCTCTAATTTATAGTCAGTCAATCAGAAGCACAGATGACAACCTGGGCTTGATGCTGGCACCTGAGGTGGGGTGGAGGCAGTCTTGTAAGACTGAGCCTTTAACTTATGGGATCGGAGACTGTCTCCGGGTAGAGAGTGTCAGAACTGAGTTGAACTATAGGACACCCAGCTTGGAGGGGTGAGGAGAAAACATCCTCCCACACACCCATTGAAAGTTTGGGTTCCAGAATTTCCTAAAAGGAGCCCAATGCTACAATTTGCAGGGCACACGGAGCGGTTTCCATACAGAAGAGCAGGGAGATGTTGCCATGAAAAATTCAGAAGTTTTTCTGCTAAGAAACCAGTGTTTGGGCAATATGCTGTAATTTATAAGGGATTGCAGGTGATAATTCACAAGGGATCAATATGAGGGTTCCTAGTATAAGCAATCTATCTGTTCTTTTTCTTTTCCATGGCTGTGTGTTTATGAAGATGCACAGATAGAATGATAATGGGAATCTGCGATCAAGCCTTGACATACACTCTGTGGATGTAATGTCCATTATGCATTTTTTTCTGTTAATTAAACTGCAGTCTTTAAACTTAAGCTTCTTGTAAAATGGTAAGAAGGGCAGGGAAGAAGAAGACAAAGTTTTACTACAATAGATATCTTTCTGAGTATTAGATAGACATATTCTAATACAGTAACCTGACAAGATTACTTAAAATGAAGATTACATGTAAAGATATATCTTGTATTGCTTCTACCATTTATTGCTAGAATTTCCTTCAGAACATGCACTCATTCATTATAATTATAATTATTCATCCAATCAATATTTATTGAGTACCAACTCGACATCCACCACCGTTGTAGAATTTAGGGATATAATTGTGAGGAAAATAGAAAAAAATCCTACCTCATGAGTCTTTCTTTCTAAAATTGGAGACAGACAATCTATAGGACAAACATGCAAAATATATTTAATGTTAAATGTGGATAAATGCAGGGAAGACAGAGGATAAGAAGTAATAGTATTTAGAAAAGTCTTACTAAAAAGAAAAAAGAAAAGAGGTTAAAGCCTGAAGGAAGTGAGAGAATAAACCATGTGGATAGCCAGGAGAGAAACATTCCAAGGAGAAGAAATGGAAGGTCAAAGTCTGTCCACCCTACTATGAAAAAACCTCCCATAACAGGTGGGATTGGTTTGATTTGTTTCACTCCCTGTCTTCAATACCCAGCGTTGTATCTGGCATGTATTAGGTCTTTAAAATGTATTTGTTTTAATAAAAATGGATTGTATTGAATAACCCTTTCATGTTGCTAACTCCTACTTTTATCTCAAATCAAATATTATACACTCAGAGAGTTTTTACCAACTTCCCTTATTGTATTAGGTTACTATGAACTCATAGCACTGGATGGATGCTCTTCCCTCAAGAGCATGTATCACAATTGGAATTAATTTGATCTGAAGAGGGTTTATCAAACTTTACCAGAGACCTGGTTTTACACATTACGGTATCTCCAGTGACTAATGTTTGACATATGGCTGGTGCCCAATAAATGTTTAGTGAATGGAAGCATGATAGCAATGTTCTTATGTTTTCCTAAATATTTACATCACCTGCTCTGAATTTTTAGTCAATGAACTTGCTCCACATTTACCCAAAAAATAAAAGCCATCTGATTGGAATTCTTTCTCTGAATAGCATCTACATCTGTACCCATTCTCATTCTTTCATTTCACCAAAGTAAGCTTCCATCCATGTTTTTTCTTCTTTTTTAATGTAATGTTTACAATGATGATGACCATGTTGACATACAGTTTATTTAGCACTCAAAGTGTGCCAGGTTCTTCTCTTTTTTTTTTAAGGAAATGTATATAGTGTTTCATATAATTACAACTCAATTTTTTTTTTACAGGGAGTGAAACAAATCAAACCAATCTCTCAACTCAATTAGCTTTTGAATATTCTTTTAACGCTCATGAAAAATAAAATAAAATCCTCATTTAAATCCACACTCTCAGGGCACCTGGGTGTTTCAGTCTGTTGGATGTCTGCCTTCAATTTAGTGGGGAGCCTGCTTCTCCTTCTCCCCCCTGCTCATACTCTCTCTTTTCAAATAAATAAAACATCTTAAAAAAAGAAAGAAATCCACACTCCTTTCAGATATTGTTTTATTTATTTTTACCACAGCAAAACACCTCAAAAACGTTGACAGGGTTTAAGGAGAAATCTTTGATTTCTCCAACCTCAGTCCTCTCCCACATGGCCATCATCAGAAGAGCTCAGTTTAAGTCACCAATGGCTTACATGGCCTTGAACAAATGGGTATTTTTTCCTATCTGCATCTTGCTTGCTTTTGGCTGGTATGTTCTCTTATGAAGGATGATGAAACTTTCTCTTCCCTGCCTTCTATAACATAAAACTCTTAGTTTTTCCCCATCCTTGAAAGACCCTTCTTCTCTGACTGCTTTGTGCCTATCAGCACAGCAATTAATTGCTGGAATGCTTCAGGCAGGACTTGATCCCTGGAAATTTGCTCTTCTCTATGTGCTCCTCTAAATACAGTTTACCCATGTCCACTTTAAGGTCATATTTATATATGGAGGGATAACAAAATTCTATTCTTTGTCCAGTCTTCCCTTTTGAGATTTAGACACATATTTCAAACTTTCTATTTGACATATCCACACAGTTGATTTAATGACAACTTAAACTTAATATGTCCAAAACCAAACTTATATTTTTATAACCAAAACTTAGCCTATTCCCAATATTTCTTGTCTCATTGAATAGCACTAATATCCACCTAGTCACTCGATATGGAAGCCTAGGTATAATTAGTAAGATCTTCATTTTTCTTACCACATCTTCTAAAAATTATTTTCAAAACTTATCTTGAATTTATCTATTTCTTTGTATCAATACCAAGGTAACTATACCTCTTGAGTGAAATGAGAACTATCCTATAAACCAGTTTTTCCTACTTTCTTCAAATTTATAAGCCACAAAAAAGTGGTATCTTTTTATGGAAAATTCCATCATCATTCCCTGTGTAACACACATTCCCATTGCTCTTAGCATAAAGACAAAGTTCCATAATGTTCTTAACAAGCTTTGCATAGTGTGGGTCCTACCTTATCTTATAGCACCATTCCATAAGCCACACTCTCTCCAAATTCCATTTTTTACCATGTTGATCTTCATTCATGTATTTTGATCTTTGGTCTGTCTCTGAATCTTTACACATGCACTTCTAAGTGCATGAAAACTTCTTTTACTTTTTTCGCTGTGGCAGATGCTTACATGGTGGTCACCCATAAACCTCACAACTGGAATTGACATCCTTATCCTTTTGCAGCCCTTCCTGCACTGACTCTGGATTAACCAAGTAACTTGCTTTGACCAAATAGATCTTAGCAAGCTAAGGCCTAATAAGTTTTTGTACCTTAGCATTGGTCCTTATAGGACATTCTATGTGGAAGATAACTACCATGGCATAAAGAAGCTTGGCTAGGTTATTGAATTGTAAGTCAGCACTTAGAGAGTGAGAGAGAGGTCACATTTAGGAGTACTAATGTATCTGACTTGCGAGTGAAGTTTTCTTAGATCATTTATTCCAATCTAGGTGCCAACTAAATGCAGCCAATTTATTGGAGATAATCAATTACTGTTTCCAATAAATATTATATAAAACAAACTCCACAGTCATGATTCTTAACCCAAAGAATCACATGCATAATTATTTTTTACGCCATTCCTTTTTGCTTTGACTGGGGGTCAAGGGAGGCTATATAGTTGTTACAAAACAATAATTACTGAAATTTACCTAGTTAACTAATACTTTTCTTTCATAGCTAAATTTAATTGATTAAGCCTTCTCTGAGTTACTAGAACAGTTAAATAAAAATAATAATAACAATTAGTACTAATTCAGTATTTACTATATACATGGCACTATTCCAAGTATTCTCCACATATTAACTCATTTAGTCTTTGAAATACTGGGCAGTACTAACATCAAAATAATTATAGGTAGCAACATCAGCTCCATTTTACAGACACAGTAAACTGAAAAACAAAACTAAATATTAGCTCCCTATTAATCCCTTTTTATAATTCCCACTGTTAGAGGAAATTCCTTACTATTTGTAATAGTTCTAGTTACAGATGTAATTGCATGATTATTCAGTTAATATACTGAAGTCCCAAAGAGGGCAAGGACCATGACTGTCTTTCCTCAGTTGTATCATCATGACCAATTTGTGCAGGGTTTATAGAATACTTTTTTTAGTTGAATGATTGAATGATTAATTAAGGACTGGGTGGTCAACTCTCAGACACGGGTCTCCTAGATATTTCCTGACATCTACTTGATCCCTAAAATATCATAAAAGATTATTTATTTTATATAACAATGCAAATTGTCATTCTGGCAATATGGAAGAACAAAAAAAAATCCTGAAATACATCTTGTTGCAAAATACCTAGAATTAGTACTTAAAACATAACAAATATCTTTTTGATTGCATGCTTAGGCTTAAAAAAAAATAAAGAGAAAAAACAATAAACAAATATGCACCCAGAGACGAACTGATGAGATGCCATAACCTCCCTGGGAGCATTTCACTATCTTTTTTTTTTTTAATGGCTTTGCTGAGGTATAATTGATATAGAATAAATTACAAGTATTTGATATGTACAATTTTATGAGTTTGGACATAAGCGGATATGACAATCAAGATAATATTCTTATACAACTCCATCAACAGATAAATGAATAGATAAAGAAAAGGTGGTACACAATGGAATATTATTCAATATTTCATCATTTTGACAAACAAAATTCTTGGTTATAGGATTACAAGGGTGTCAAGGGAGAAATCCACGGAACTGCACAAGGTGCAAAATGAAACCAATACTCATGTATGAAGATAGGATTCATGAGCTTTTGTGAAGGTGTATATTAGAAATATCTACCTGATAGCAGAAAGACACAGGAAATTTGACTGTCAGCATGGCTGCCAATCAGAGTGTCAGTCAGAAAATAGTATCTCCCCTGGGAACCTAAAGCCACTTATCCCCTTATCTGGACTTGGTGTTTCAATTTACTCTCTGGAAGATATGGGAAACTGCACACTAGTAAATGGCCATATCATAGCAGTTGTATTGTAGTAGCAAATACAACTATCCTCTAGAATGTATTACCAGTGAAGAACAAATAACAGGGACACCTGGGTGGCTAGGCGGTTTCAGCATCTGCCTTGTCTCAGGGTGTGTTCCCAGGGTCCTGGGATCCAGTCCCACTTCGGGCTCCCTGCCTGGAGCCTGCTTCTCTGTTTGCCTGTGTCTCTGCCTCTCTGTCTCTGGGTCTCTCATGAATAAATAAACAAAATCTCAAAAAAAAAAAAAAAAAAAAGCAAATAACATTCCCAGATGAAGTCCTTCCTTCACAATAAAACATGTGAAAAATACATAATGCTTTATCAGAAGCAGTAAGGAACAGAATTAAGTGGAAGAATGTAACATGTTTTTAAAAATAATTAAAAACAAAAAAGATACAAAAATTTAACAAAAGCAAAGTGTTATATAAAGTGAGAACAAACAAACTGGAAAATATAGAAATTCTACAAATGAAAGTTATACTTACTGGAATCAGGAAGCTCAATATATGTTTGAAAGAGCAAGTCAGATCTGGCTGAAAGAGAATTACTAAACTGGAAGATAGATATAAAAAAATTACCAAGGATGCAGCTTCCATGGAATCAGAGATAGAATAAAATGAAAGAAGAATTTTTAAAAAGTACATGATAAATTATAATTCCAATGATAATTTTTGAGGCTAATACAAAAATTGGGAAGACACAATATTTTAGGAGATCATTTCTGAGAATTTTACATAAAGAATGAAATAAATGCTCTGACTTAGGAAATACAGACAACTTGACCAGGATAAATTTATATAGGCATATTATAGTTAACAATAATGACAAAGACAAATATGAGATCCCAGAGTCTTGGAGAAAAAAAGATAGACTACCTGCCAAGAAGACCCTGTGAACGTTAAGCATAATGTTACCTTTTAAATACATTAAGATAAAATAACTGTTAGACTGTGGTTGTGTAAACAGTTAATTCATTTTATGAAAAGATGTTGAAATATATTTTCAAACAAAAATTTCTTCCGAATTTTACCACTCACAGTCTTTCAAACGCGTTTTGAGATTCTTTGAGGAAACAAATAAGCAAACCACAAGAAGAACTGAGCTGTTGAGAAGGAATGGTGGGCAGAGACACTGATAAATTTATAGATAAGTCTAAACAAATGCTAATGGTGTATATGGTATAATAATGTATGTTTTTTTGGTGGGGAAAAACCAAGGTAGGGTGAAAACACCAGACAGAAATCATGTAAGACAGATTGCGGATCAGAGATAATGTATTTCAAATTTCTGTGATTGTGCTAGAGGAGAGAATGAATAAACTTTTGATTGTGCTTATTAGATTTTTAAAAGCAACTTTGGAAGAAGAGAAATAAAGTGTATATTCTAAACATCCCTAGGGAGGAAAACTTGGAATTAAAAAAAAACCCACTCAATCTTTAAAAACAGAGAAAATAAAGTAATAAATATATATAGAAAAATCAGGGTTCATGAATCACAGAACATGGAAACAGTCCAAATGTATTAGTAAATGATAACTTTAAACATCTCTGTGGCTAAGAGTGATCATATTGATTAAAAATATTTCCAACCCTGTACACTTTCTAAGATATATTCTATAACACAGAGACATAGAAATTAAAAAAATAAAGACTCCCAAAAGTGTGGGTAGATTTCAACAACTCAAAAGAGTAGCATTCAAAGTTTTGAAGCAACCTTAGAAGCAGGGATGGATTACTTCCTATCCGGAGTAACCTTAGTCCTTGCACTATGATAGGTATTTGAAGCCTGTACTTGAAAGTGCGTATTTTATTCCTCTGTTTGTTTTTCATATGAAATACTGTGTCTTCTCAAAATTTTCCTGCTTTATCTTTTTCCTATCTGAGATATTGTTTTATTTATGTGTTTACTATCAATCTCACTCCAGTAGAATGGAAGCTCTAAGAGGTCAGAAGTTTCTGTCTGCTTAATTTCTTGCTATATCCCTGGCACCCAGAAAAATGTCTGACAGAAAAGTTAGGTAGTTAATGAATTTACATTAATATGATTGGCTAATCTGCAGAGCTGGTCACCTGTAATAAATAATTTCTAGATGAAAAAATGCCTCATATGCAAATGTATGTGTATTCAGTCTTTGGAACACAGCTAATTTCTGAATGAGGCACTGCTTTACAACATTTAAATAGACATTCATAGTGAAATGATGGAAGGGAATGAGAGCAATTTGCCTTTACTTTGTATATTCCCCGGTTATTCTGTGTTAATTATTTGCACATATACAGTTCTGAACTTTTACCTACTAAGACATTTCTAAACAGAAAGAATATCTTGATATTTCAAAACGAGGAAACCAGTTGTTGCTTTAGGTATAAAGAATACATTATATATTACCATAGCTATTGTAATTCAATTCCTTTAGCTTTTAACAAGCATTACATTGCAAGAGTGTTGCAATTTGCAAATATTACTCTGACACTTTAAAATCTGGAACATCTAAAATATTTTAGGCAGCTCAAATAAAACTAGAATCCAGACAATAAATGTGACTCTGATACAACCTCTCCCCAATTCTAGCTCTGCTTTAGCATTTAATGCACTTTGTTCAAAATTCCACAGTGCCTAGGATCTCATTGGTACTCTTTTTATGTTCAATTCCTGTGCAAGAATATCTTGTGGAGATTAAAATCCACATGTAATATATTTTAGGAACTATTCATAACCGGATCCCACATCTGCATAAATTAAAACTCAAAAACCATGTCGTACATCTTTTATCAACAGCTATCTTTTCTTAACAAAATTAAACCCATTAATTAATGAATAAATTATGTTTGATTTTGTCATTTGGAACTTACAGACAAATACAAGCATATATAACTAAGTAATAATTTAGTTATGCATTTTTCTTACCCTTTTCTTTATTATTTCTTTCTCTTATTGGCAAAATAAAGATTAAAATGTGTATTCAATGGCTCTATGGCCAACTGTCTTATTTGAACACACTGTCAGGGGAATACTTAAAACTGTAATAGTGACATCTGCTGTTTGGTCCCGACTAGTTTCCATCCCATTTTACTTTATGAAATAGCCACTTGATTTTTGCTGTAGAGCCACCTACCTCCACTCTAGGTTTCCACAGTTAAAGATGAGTGAGTCTCATCCTCTGGCTACAGGGATTGACACGTGACCAGGGCCTGATCACTTGGAGAACTAGCATTCTTGTTCCTTGAGTGATTCAAAAGTGAGCACTTGATGGAGGATGAGCCAATAAAAGTTATTCACCAACTTTTGCTAGGAATATTTCAAAGAGTAAGCTATGTTTCCACTCAGATTATTAATACAATAGGAGATAGCTCTGGTGCTGTTGGTAAATTTGTTTGCAGAAATCTGAGAATGAATGCAACACAAATGAAAATAGAATCAAGAGATGTAGAGATACTGATATCTATTAGCTTCCCTTTCTCTCTGACCCACCTACATTGCCTTAATTTCTACTCTTCTAACTTGCAAGCCATGGTCCCTCTTCATGGCCTCAGGCTTTTGCACTGTCCTGTGTCTAAGGTGCTATTCCACTAGATATCTGCATTGCTATTCTTCTACTCTTATGAAGTCTTTATTTATATATAAACTGATCAGTAAAATCCTCCTGGCTGTGACTGAGGCTGTTACGTGTTTTCACTTTCCCTGGCCTTTTTGCCTTTTTTGCCCCATAGCACTCATATAACAAATCATGGTTGTTATTGTTGTTGTTGTCTTGTTTGTTTTGTTATCTTGTTAACTATCTGTTTCACTCAGTAGAATGAAAGCTACTTGAAAGCAACACATATCTATCTTTAATAAGCCAAATAAAACACTTAAGTTTGTTTAAAAGGAGACAGATTATACAGTTTGCAAAAAAGTAAGTGGATTATTCCTTATTAATAAGGATTTTGTAAATTAGGATCATAGATATAGAAAACTCAATGTAGAATGTGCTAAGGAAAGAGGTATGTGATTTAAAATAAACATGAGTACATAGTATAATTAAGAGAAGCTTTTGTATACTGTTGTCAGGAGCTTAGTGGGAAGTGTGGTGTAAGTAGGGGGCTGATTTACGTTGTTAATACACATACACACACAAGCATGGAAGAAATTATGAGCCATCTGAATAACTACACAAGTGTGCCACTCTGGTGTCACTTTTACAGTGAAGGGATGGGTGGATTTTTTTGGTATGACCACTCTAAACTTATCTATTGATGTCTTCTCTTGAGTATCAAGACTGAAATGTTGTATACATTTCTTACAATATTTAAATTATATGGTGAGAGTTAGAGCCTCAGAAAATTGCTGGAGAAGCTTTGTAGCACAATCTCAATTATAGTCTCCATGAAATTATCCCAGACTACAGGCTAATTTAATTCCAAATTTACACGATGATAGTATTTAACAGTTTTGAGTGAGTCAATGAATGATTGAATAAATCAATACATGAATATATAAGTGTGTATACTCTCATGGTTTAATCTTCCATTAATAAAAACAAATTGTAAAATCTATTAAAAAGCCAACATTAGTGATGTTTCTGAGAGTAAGGGATTTTGATGTCTTGGTATATTTTCAGGGGCATCAGGATTCTTTTCTGGTCATCTTTAAACTTATTTCTTTAAAATAGAATTTGTATTCATATTCTAACATAAAATGGTTTGTTTTCTAAATAAGTCATAATCTTTTTAGATAAGAAGCCAGGAGCAAAAATAGCATGTCTTTGTATACAAAGTATTGAACACCTTGCAAAATAAAGAACTGCAATTTCAGCTGGCCTCATAATATGTCATGCAATACTTGAAATGCATATTTTTATTCTCTTGGAATAGTTTCTCTTGGTTCTAAAGAAAGAATGTGATAAGTTTTACATACTGCTTCTTCTAACTCTTAAATCCACATGTTTTTTTCAAATACATTCTAAAATATAGGTAACTTGCTGCTTCTTTTCAGGAAAAATATTTTCAGAGCAAGAATAAAGAAGTTAAGTCTGTAATAAAAGGGAATGAATTGGCAATCATGCAAAGTTTTGTTTGTTTCAATTTGTTTTGTTTTATTTTCAATAACATATGTTGAACATTATCCCAACAGAATATTTCTACAATATTACTACTTTGAAAATTTCCAATGGAGTTGTTTACCTTTGAGAATGAATTCTAAATCAATTGACTAAACATAGAATTAATATACAACTATACACACTCACCCCAAAACATACTCTAGTGCTGTGTTTCTTAAAGTGAACATACACATCAAGCACCTAGGGACCTCATTAAATGCAGACTCTGGTTCAGTAGGTGGGGTTTGGGCCCTGGATTCTGCATGTCTAACAAGTTCCCAAGTGAGATCCACACTGTGTTCCAAGGACCACACTTTGAGTAACAGGGTTTACATGGTTAAGTACAAGCTGCAATATGTTTTCAGCTCAAAGTTCTTTATGTGATTTCTCCATTGTCCTCTTCTTCTTAATATTACTTAAGAAAAAGCTGAAGATGTCTTGTTTCTCAATCATCTTATTGTTCTTCCATGATTGATTTTTTTCTTATGAAGATAATAATAAGATTCTTTATCTCAAAACCCTAGACTTTTCTTCCAGCCATGTCCAGATATACTTCTAAATAATTCTACCTGTTAGTCAATTTGACTTCTATCTACAGAATCAATGCTTTCTGATTTTTTTTTCTCAGTACCTTTGGAACATTCTTTTCTCAGTATTTTGTAATCTTATTGGATTGCCAGGTGTTGCCTCCCATGAACGTCTGGCATTTCTTTATTGCTAATTTTTTTTTTTTCTGAGTTCTAGGAGAGTAAGATATATAACTATTGAGGCAATCCTGGGTGGCTCAGTTGGTTGAGCATTGGATTCTTGATTTCAGCTCGGGTCATGATCTCAGGGCTGTGGAGTTGAGCCCCATGTCTGACTCTGCGTTCAGCTCAGAGTCTGCTTGTCCCTCTCCCTCTGTTCCCCACCCTGACTTATATGCACTCTTTCTCTCTCTCAATAAATAAATAAACAAATAAGTAAATAAATAAATAAAATATTTTTTAAAAAGGAAATACAACTGTTCAATCTTTCACCACTCTGAAATATAATTTGTATTTTATTGCTCCCTTATTTTCTTCCTTGTAATTACCCTAGTAAGTGGTTTATTTTCAATAGATTTTTTAAAAACATCTTCTTTATATATTCATGAAAAATACAGAGAGAGGGCAGAGACAGGCAGAGGGAGAAGAAGCCTCTCTTCAGGGAGCCTGATGCAGGACTTGATCCTAGGACCACAGGATCACGACCTGAGCTGAAGGCAAATGCTCAACCACTGAGCCACCCAGGTACTCCTAGATTTTTTTTTCATAAATATAAGATTAAGCCAAAAGAACAAACATATTTGTATATATTTTTCATTTACTTGATAGTCCCTACACTTTGACAGCTTATGGGATAACTGATTCTACAGGCACAATGACCATGGAAATCCTGGGTTTTTTGCAAAATAGCCTTATTTGTTACCTTTAGAATCATTTTGCTTTTTGAAGCTACTGCCCCAGAATCTTCCGTTGGTTGCAAGGAGACCTACTTTTGCGACCCTTGATTAGAAAGCCTTCAATAAGGAGAGAACACCAGTTGATGTGTTCTTCTGTTCATTTCCACAGCTGAGACTTTCACATCCAACTAATGATCATAACATGGGAAGAAACCATACAGCAAATAGATATAGAGAGCTTGTGAAGTTTTACAGAAACTTGTTCTCTGTTCTTTCTATCTAGCTGGGGCTCTGAGCAGTTCAACCGTTAATTCTTCCCTATTGCTGTCATTTGTCATAAATATTTATCAAAATGCTAACAAGTTGACGGTACTCTGTTGGTCTCCATCCAGACCAGTAATAATAATAACTCCCCACCTTTATATTTTATTCTCATAATCATAAGAATCTGGGAACAAGGCTGAGAAGCCCCACTGTGTGTGGCCATCTTAATATGAAGTCATAAACTATTCAATGTAGGGCTGTCCTAGAGTGCCAAAAGCCCTGTGAAGATTTATCCAATAGTTAGGGACATGGGTCCTGTAGAGGGGGTGCATGAAGAATCCTGAGAACCACTGAATATATTTCCAATGTTTCAAGGATTGCATAAATAATAAATAGTAATTAATACAGCAAAAAGTAAGGTATTTGGAATTGCTAGAGTATCATCTCTTTGACTTTATGACCAAACATGTATCTTATGACAAATTAATTTCTGACCAATACATCAATTTCTAATTTGTGAAGATATGAGGGGAACTGAAACATATAAGGAGGATATGAAAATATGTTGTTAAAACACATTTTAAAAATTGCTTGTTAAATTGTTAATATCACAAGAATATTAATAGCTACTTAAATATATTAAATAACATAAAGCCATTGCATAATTACTTTCTATTCCATAGATATACTCAAAATAAAAACAAAAACCTATGAATATGAATAAAAACATCTAAAGAATATAGCAATATGTTTCTTTAATAGCAGGAGTATAAAATCCTAAATATTAATTTGTTGGCAATGACAACTGTGGTATGAATTATTTGGTTTTATTTTTGCATCCTTATAATTTCTATTTTAAGAAATATAAATATATGTTATGGGTAGGTGTTCAGATGTATCTATAATTTTGTGTTCTCAAAAATTTCATGTAGCTAAAATACTATTTATGTTTAAAGAAAGAGAAGAATTATATTCTTTTTTTTAAAAGATTTTATTTATTTATTCATGGAAGACACACAGAGAGAGAGAGGCAGAGACATAGGCAAAGGGAGAAGCAGGCTCCACTCCATGCAGGGAGCCTGACTCAGGACTTGATCCTTGGTCTCCAGTATCACATCCTGGGTTGAAGGCAGTGCTAAACCGCTGAGCCACCCAGGCTGCCCGAGTTATGTTCTTATATTCCATTATTTCCCAATCTGTGCTTCTTTCTGCTTTGTGCAAAAAAGCTAAAAAAAAAAAAAATCTTTAAGAACTATCCAAATTTTATTTTATCTAAATCTACTTCTCAAATACTATTGTATCTAAATGAATTATTGCAATTTCTCCCTGATATAACTGTTCATTCCAAACAGGGATAAAAAGAAGGAAATTGTTATTTATTGAGCTCCTAGAAAATTGAATTTTCCTGAACTCTATATATGCTTCTTAGAAAATAGAAAAGATTATATGCTATAAGTATATAGATAAGATGTGACCACATTTGGTCACGGAATATTTATAGACAAAGAGTCATCATCATCTTCAAAGACAACTACAGAATTATTTTTATAGCCTGCCCCAATATTAGCATATTTTATGTTCCTTTGTAGAAGGAAAATTCTAAACACAATACCACATTAATTAAACCATAGAATTTACACAGTACTACATTAATTGAACTGTAATAGCACCTCTAGTAACTTGAGCATCTAATGTAAACTGGGTGCATAAAGGTCACAGCCATCATTTAATTAAATCATATCAACCCTTTCTCTTTCAGAATTCATACTCAGTATTTGATCATTAAAAGTTAACTTAATGGAATTTCTGGAACAGAAGCAGAACAAATTAAAAAATAAAATATAGTTCCAAAGCATTCTTATTCAGGAAATCTATATAGATAAGATATGTAATTCCTTATATGTATATATGTAATTTGGATCAGGAGTCATCAAACTATGCCTACAAGCCAAATCTACCTTATTGTTAGGGTTTTGTTGGTGGTGTTACTTTTTTTATTAAGATGAAATTCACATAACATAAAATGTGCCATTTTAAAGTGTACAGTTTAATGGCATTCAGTAATTTATCTAGCACCTCTGTCATATTTAAAACATTTTCATTATCCCCCAAGAAAACTCTGCACTTATTAAGCAGTCATCTTCTGATCCCAATGGTTTCCACTGAGAAATTGTTTGTTGACCTTATTGAGGATCTTTTATATGTGATGGATTGCTTCTTTCTTTATCTCTTCAAATTTCTTTGTCTTTTGACAGTTTAATTACGTGTTTCAGCAGGTAACATTATGTCTATCCTTCTTTGAGTTTATTGAGATTCTTTGATTTGTAGATTTATGCATTTTATAAAGTTTGAGATGTTTTCCCCTATTATTCTCCAAAAGTTATTTCTGCTGTTTTCTCTTTCTCAACTTCTGGGACTTCCATTATGTCTATGCTGGTATTTTTCATAGAGTCCTACAGGTGTCTTAGTTTTGTGTATTTTTCTTCTTAGTTTCTGAGTATTATTTGATCCTTCTACAATGCAGACTGGATAATCTTAATTGATCTATCTTCAAGTTTGCTGATTTTTTCCTTCTTCCTGCTCAAATTAGCTGCTGAAATTCCTTAAGGAATTTTTTTTTTAATTTCAGTTATTGCATTTTTTGGCTCTAGAATTTCTGTTTCTGTTTGGTTCCTCTTTTTAATTTCTGTTCTTTATTGATATTTTCTATTTGTTTACATATTGTCCTACTCGTTTTCTTTAACTTTCTGTACATGATTTTCTTTAGTTCTTTGAGTATATTTGAGTTCGTGGGTTTAAAGCCTTTGTCTAGTAAGTCCACTGTCTATGTTTCTTTGGGGACAGTTTCAGTTAATTTCTCCTGTGATTGGCTGTAGTTTTTTTTTTGTCTATTTTATTTTCATATTGTTGTTGCAAATTGGAAATTTTGAATATTATCATTTGGTAACTCTGGAACTCATATTCTTACCCCTCCTCATGGTTTGCTGTTATTGCCTTCTGTGGATTATAGCAGTTTGTTTGCTTAGTGGGTTTTACAAACTATTTTCATAAAGTCTGTATTCTTTGTCACATGTGTTCTATGAATTCTCTGATGATTTAGCTAGTGGTCAGTTAGTATTTTTCACAGATATTCCCTTGAGCAACTAAAGACAAAAAATAAAAATAAAGAGAAAAAATTCTCCAGATGGTAGCAAATGTACTCTCTGTTGGAGCATTATTTCAGTGCTTAGGCAGGCTATTTACAACTCTCCCTGTCTTTACTTCCTGCTGCTCTGAGCCTTGGGATTAGCCTGAGGTAAAAGTTTAGGATTTTCTCATGGCTTTTCTGCACATGTGGCCTGTTTTGGGCTTGTATATGGCTTTCTAAATAAATGCCCTCAAATGTAGGGAATTCCTTACTTTCCCAAGAAATGCTTTTCCTGTCAGGCTTCTGCATGTCTATTGTTTGCCTCAACTATAATCTGCAAAGGATGCTGGATTGTTCATTTGTTTTATGGTATTTTCAAAGAATGTTCTCTTTGTCTTTGTTTTTCACCACCTAGAATTCTGAATTAGGTAAAACAAAGGTAAGCACTCTGTGTCATTCCTTCAGGTAGCCTCAGACAGGTCAGAACAGGCAATTTCTTGAGAATGTCTGCTTTGCCCCCTGTATAACCTAAGTCAGAGTCCCACACTTAGATATGGGACTATTGTCTTCAAAACTGTCCTGAGCTAGGAAGTTAGGTGGAACACAGGAAAGTAAAAATGTCCAAAAGATTTCCTACCATTTTTAAATTGTTTTTTTTTTTTTCTTGATTCAGCATTCAGTTGGATGCCATAACCTTGGAATATTTTCCAGAATTCTGACAAAGCTGATTCTGACAGTTTTTGCTTTTTTTTTTTTTTTTTTTTTTTTTTTTGGTGTTTCTATGGAGGGACAAGCCCTCGGAATTACCAGCTCTGCCATTTTGCTGATGTTATGCCTCACTATTTTTGTACATAGATTTTTATTGGACACAGCTACACTCATTTTTTTTTCATATAGTCTATAGCTGCTTTTGAGCTATAGTGACAGAGTTGAGTATTTGCAAGAGATACTGTATGAACTGCAAAACCTAAAATATTTACTACCCATTTTTTTATAGAAAATGTTGGGCCACCTTTGCTCTAGGCTGAAGGAGTCAAGAGATATGCATCTTCCATCACAGCAGTGGGGAGTTGTCTCTAGTTAAAAGGCTGCAAAGTTTTAGGAACTGATAACAAAAAGAATCAGCCAAAAAATGCTGACTTTGTTTAATGTTGTATATAATATTTTCCACACAGCAATGGGATTACAGTGGATTACTTTTGCTTGGTGATTTCATAGTATGTAATACTGAACCCTATGGTTCTACAGATTTGCCTTAGGTTGACAGCCGGTATAAGGCTCTGGGAACCCTGTTGTATTTCAACCAAAACAGTCCCACTTTTATCTGTCTTGTACATCAGATTGTGTATAAAATTTCATTTGTTTAGCATGTTCTTTTTGCTTTAAAAGAAGATTAAGAAAATAACTTCTTTGCTTAATTTTTTTCATTAATTCCATAAAATTTATATTTAATTACAGGATTATAAGAACTGAATTCATAATTGCCACATCCTTGTTTTTCCATCATTACTCTTCTGAGACTCCACAAATCATTTTCAAAGTAGATAGGAATCTATATATCATCACTTTGTATAAAAGAATGTTTTGATCAAAGATTTAAATCAGTGCTTATGGTACAATGATTTGTGAGTCTTAATAAAATGAATAAAGTATAGGCTGTTCTCAATAATTTTAAATTCAGTACTGCAGTTCTATAATTAGATACATGACAAATATCATTGATTATTCCAAAAAGAGTACTTATGCCATGCTATAACCAAGGAGGAAAAACAAAAAACAAAAACAGCTGCCTCCTCCCCCACCACCCTGGAAAAACAGAGAAACAGAGACACAGCAAGAGTGCATTCTAAAAGAAGAAAAGGCGAGGTGACTCCTTTAAGTCAGGGCACATGCTAAGGTACTAAAGGAGGTTATTTTAGGAGAAAATAGTTGAATTTCCAATTTCATAGTTTTTTTTTTGTTATTTCAGACTTTGTACTTTTAAGAATCGGACATTTTTTTCATTTTGCAAATATTAGAAAATAATAGACAAGTGATTACATTTAGGAAAATAAATACACATATATACCTATTCTCTAAAATATTATGGATCTCAGGGCACCTGGGTGGCTCAGTGGTTGAGTGTCTGCCTTCAGCTCAGGTCATGACTCTCAGGTCCTGGGATTGAGTCCCACATCAAGCTCCCCACATGGAGCCTGTTTCTTCCAATGCCAATGTCTCTCTCTGTGTCTCTCATGAATAAATAAATAACATCTTTTTAAAAAAATAAGAACTAATAAAAATTATGGATCTCAACCAAAGAATCATGAGTCTTAACCATTTAGAATTATTTGCTATCAAAATAACTACAAGTTCTTGTCTTATTGGTGTGAAGGCTCTCAATTTTGATACAGTTTTGCTGGGTTTTTTTAAGCTTTGGTATTCATCAGATATTAAAAACGTAAAAATCTGAATATCTCAAAGACTATTCTGTGAAGTTGATGCTACAAAAAAAGTTTTTAAGAAATAGAATCCTGAGAATTTTCTCAAATTGAAACCACACTGTTTGCTTATCCTTCAATAATAAATTTGCTATCTGCTGAATGTGACATGTACATAGTCTAGGAAAATAAAAAATTCAGCTTTCTAAGGCACATAGATAAATATAAACAAAGTAATAGAGTGGTGAGGTGAGCTCATATAAAAGTCATTAGAAAGGCAATATTGTCCCCAATTATTTTGTCATTGACACATGAATGGACTAATGTCTCTACCACTGTTTCTGCCTTATCATTATTGCTACATATCCTAGACTGAGACATTTTCAAGGTCCTAAATTCAAGAACTACAAATGATTCTGACCTTCTCTAGAGTCTCATTTCCAACAATAGTCATGTGCTATCCCTATGTATTATTATACACTGAGGGATTAACACATTTCTTTTGCAAAAATTCTGTAAATATTTACTTAAGACATTAAATATGTTAGGCTTTGTGGGCCATGGTATGTCTATTGCCACTATTCAAATCTGTCATTGTAACACAAAAGTAGCCATAGGCAATACACAGAGAAATCAGTGTGGCTGTGTTTCAATAAAACTTTATTTATGGATAATGAAATTTATATTTCATATAATTCTAAGTGTCACATAATATCAATTTTCTTTTTATTTTTTTAAACTGTTTAAAAATGTGAACAAGAGGGATCCCTGGGTGGCTCAGCAGTTTGGCACCTGCCTTTCGCCCAGAGTATGATCCTGGAGTTCTGGAACTGAGTCCCCTGTTGGGCCCCTTGCATGGAGCCTGCTTCTCCCTCTGCCTGTGTCTCTCCCTCTCTCTCTCTCTCTGTCTCTCTCACTCTCTCAATCTCTGTTTCTTTCATGAATAAATGAATAAAATCTTTAAAAAAATCAAAATGTAAAAACTATTCTTATCTTGTGGGTCATATGAAAACAGGTGGCAGGTTGGATTTGGTTCATGGTCCATTTTGGAGCACTGTTTCATCTTATCTTCAATGTATATTAAAGTTTATTTAATGTGTATTTAGCTTTTACTTGATGATAATCTCTTCAGTAAGGAATGGGTGCATATCTACAGGAGAGTTTTGGGGACTGTTGGAAGAAAGACTGAAAGCTGGTCAGCTAGGTTCACCCACTGTCCAAGAGACCTACATTACAAATTATAAATTACAAATTATTTATTTTTCTTCTTAGTGTTAATAAAAAGTAATAAGAAACACAAATAGTACGTATATCAAATTTCTAAGGATCTACCTATTCTTTGTGAGGAATCTGAAATGAAAACATTGCCAGGCCCTCTTACTTATGTATTGCAATGAAAGAAAACTGGCTGTCACCCAGGAAAAGTATACTGACATTAGGCTAAGAAAATCCATTACATTATTTTCAAAGTAGGGATGATCTTGGGTCAATACATGTAACTGCATGCAGTCTATTGGCTACTAACACCTTACATTTGTACATCCATTCAACTAGTGTTTATTGAGAGTTCACTATGTGGCAGGCTTTGTGTTTATGGACAGGAAACAATGTTTGCCTTTAAGATGCTTTATTTTTCAATGAAATACTGGTTTTTGGAAAACAAACACACACACACACACACACACACAACCTTCCTCCCAAAACAAATAAAGAGATAAGTTTTAAATATTGTGGATAAATTGAACAGTAGACTGAAAAGTAACAAAGTTGGAAGTCCTTGGATAGCATGGATAGATAGAGTGTCTCAAAGGAGGTGACAGTCAGGGTAAAATCTTGCACCAGGCACCACTTAGAGATGATCTTTCCAATAATGATAATAACAATTATAATGTTTTGCACTGTGACAATCTATATTAACCACATTTAATTCCTTTATATTCTCATAAAACCTTTATAAGAAGATATTAACGGCCAAAGAGGTTGAATACTTTCTTAATGTCACAGAATAATAAGTGGTAGTCAAATCCTCACTTGAACCCAGATGACTTGATTCAAAGTGGGCATGCTAAAGCCACCTCACCCCACTATTCCAATAGGTCATGGACTAGTCAGGGACCATTGTCTAAGCAACGACTTTTGGATGAGCTCTCTAACTTCTTGTTTTACATGGCTGCCACACTTCTGTTTTGAACAACACATTTCTACAATAAATATGTTACACATTCTATTAGGTTAAGAGTCTAGTCTTAGGCAATTTTGCATATGTACGCTACCACCCATGGTATGCTTATTTTACAGTTTAAGGTTTGGAGGGCGGTCTTATATGTCTTATTTCCAATATTTTAAGCAAAATCACCATAATATGCAGTAGTATATGTTTCCATCTTTTATTTAAATCTTGTTATTCTTGCCAAGTAGAGTCCCAAATCTCTTGTTCTCATTTATTTTCTGTTCATGGTATTGTATTCATTGCCCAGAGGTTTCTTAATACAGTTGCCAATACGGTATAGTAGTCAGTGTCCTCCAATTTACCGCAGCTGAATCTTAATGCCACCCCAAATATTGAATTGCTTTATTATTTGTTTGTATGTTTCATTGATTCTCCCTGCAGTGGCAAAAGCTGGGATGCTGGTTAACTCTCCCTAGGTTACCATTTAAAGTTGTGGTTTTATCTATTTTGTTACTCCTTGGTTTGAATACACATTGATTTTAAGCGAGTTCACAGCTTCTTGCAATTCTTCTAGTTTACTATACTTGTTGCTTAGTATAACAATATTGATTTCCTAACCAAACATTTTAACTTCGCTATGTGAATATATTGAGCAATAGACTTGGGAACATATGTTTCTATTATTCCCTTCAGATAGTCAGCAATGGAAAATCAGTACAAACATTAGGTTCCCGTTTGTAATTTATTTACATTATGCACCTGATACTCAGTTGAAGCAAACAGTAGCACTGCACATCCGACACCATCTCAAGTTGGACTGAAGGCTGAACAACTAGGAAGTAATGTATAATTCTGGGGCATGCCTGCTCACAATACAATCTCCTTCTAAGGCAAACTCCATCCCTTGGTAGCTTGAAAGCCAAAGTGCATGCAACACATGAGGATTTAGTATAACCTGTTTCCTGCTAGGGCATTTCCCGTGAGGCTTGCACGAAGAATTTCAGAACTAAAAACATTACACTGGAATACAAGTTGGCAAAAAGTAGCTTTGCAGAGTTCTCTCCCTAGAAAAACAATGACTGGATTGATGATGAACTATTTTAAAATTTTTAAAAAAATTATTATTATTTCTCTTTCAGTTATTAATATCATGTAAAAAGATCTTTGTCTTAAATTACTAATGCAGTACTTTGAAATGTGATGTTTTTAGCATTCTCCTAGTCTGGCAGCTCACAGAATTCTGTTTTAAGGATCTTGAATAATATGAATTCTTATATTTTATTTTTAAAAGATTTATTTATTACTTTAAAGAGAGAGACAGAGAGTGTGGGGAGGGGTAGAGGAAAAGGAGAGAGAGTCTTAAGCAGACTCCACCCTGAGTGTGCAATCTGATGTGGGGCTCCATTTCTCAAAGGAAACCAAGAGTTGAATGCCCAACTGACAGTGCCACCCAGGCACCCTCATTCTTTTTTTTTATTTTTTTAAATTTATGATAGTGAGAGAGAGAGAGAGAGAGAGAGAGAGAGAGAGAGAGAGAGAGGCAGAGACACAGGCAGAGGAAGAAGCAGGCTCCATGCATCGGGAGCCCGATGTGGGATTCGATCCCGGGTCGCCAGGATCGCGCTCTGGGCCAAAGGCAGGCGCTAAACCGCTGCGCCACCCAGGGATCCCCAGGCACCCTCATTCTTATATTTTAAATGTATGTTAAAGATATATATATATTAAATATATACATATACATTTAATATATAAGTTTATATTAAAGATTAAACATAAATGTATATTAAACATAAATGCATATTAAAGATATAAACATATTGGGGTGCCTGGGTGGCTCAGTTGTTTAAGTGTCTACTTTCACCTCAGGTCATAATCTTAGGGTTCTGGGATAGAGCCCCGCATCAGGCTTCCTGCTCAGCTGGAAGTCTACTTCTCTCTTTCCCTCCCTCTGCTTCTCCTCCCCTGCTCATTCTCTCTCTCTCTCTCTCTCTCTCAAATAAATAAAATAAAATAAAAATCTTAAAAAAACATATTAAATGTACATTAAGGATATACAAATACATTTGCAAATAACATAGGTGAAACTTCAAGAATTTTAAAAATGTATGACTCTTACAAAATATGTCATATCTATATGGAAAGCCAGTGATTTGTGCATATATGCAGGCTGAAAATTGTTCTCTCAAAATTCATGTGTTGAAGTCCTAACCCTCAGGATCTCAGAAAGTGACTATTTAGGTAGATAAGACCTTTACAGAGTTAATTAAATTAAAATGAGGCCTTTATAGTGGGATCTAATCCAATTCATCTGAGTCCTAATAAGGAGAGGAAATTAGGACATGCTTAAAAGACACCAGGAAAGACCAGTGAAGAATGACCATGTGAGGACACAGCAAGAAGGCAGCCATCTGCAAAAGGAGAAAGCCTCAGAAGAAGCCAAACCAATACCTGCCAAACCCTTGATCTTAGACTTTTAGCCTTCAAAGCTGAAAGAAAATAAATTTCTGTCTAAGTCACAGTGTCTGTGGTATTTTGTTATGGAAGCTCAAATATGCTAAAAACACACTGTCTTCTCTAGCAAATCTTTCAGGAGATGTGATGAAGGAAGTCAACAGCCCTTGGCCCTGAGAGGTGGGGGAGGAGGACAAAAGGCACTAAGCCAGGGATGCAGTCAGTAGTCTGCGAGCTTATCTGCCAGCTGGCACTACAATCAGTCCAGGTGCATATAGTGAGTCTACAAATCACCTCTATCATCCAAGGCAAGAAGGGGACTGCCCTACCTCTCTTTATACAATAAACTCCATTCCAATTCTCTCTTTTGTGAATTCTTTCTACCCCTCAAGGATGCTTTGAATGATCTGTATCTTAGCAGGTTATAATTGCATAATAATATTTAAAGGAAAAGGGAAGCATTCCCAGAGGTAGCTCCCCATGCAAGCCAAGAGTACTAGCAATTTCTCATAATTTTCTATAGAAAGATAATGTGATGATTTGACAGTTTCTTGACTTATTGCTGTCAATTTTTGCTCATTTTTACTGAGTAATTAAATCTGTTGCAGCAAAAAGTGTTGGCATTTTATAATCAGAGTCAATATTTCAATGTATTCACCAGGGGAGATATAAAATACTTTATAAATACAAGGATGGTCTTGAAAAAAATAAAGATGAGGTTCACCTTCAGGTTATCATAATTTTACTTAATGGCAAAGATTTCTCAGAGGTAGTATTCTCATGCTCTACTGATGCTTGTTTCAAAGGTTATATGGCATCAATTTCAAAGAAAGAAATAGAGAAAGAGAGACTGAGGGAGAGAGGTAGGGAGGGAGGGAGGATGCAAGGAAATGGCTTATTCAAGAGACAGCCAAACAAGAAGACAGGAGGGCAAGCCTCAAATCTGCCTCCCCAGATGGGAGAGGACAAGTTTTCTTAATAATCATGGATTTGAGGTTGCACACATATTGATGAAAATGGTGGGGAAGTTTATGACTGTTCCTGAGGAAAGATGAAACATGCACATTGAGCAAACAGGCAGGTAACATACACCTCATGTCCACACCCCATGTGGGGTGGAGACCTAACATCAGAACAAGACAAGATTCAGTCTCTGATATCAGGATGTTATCTTAGGACAAGGAGAAGGGGTGCTGGGCATGCTCCAAAAGCAAATAGAAACTATATGGGGCCTTGGGCTCATTATCTTGGGTAAGGAATGCAGGGCCTTGCTTATTCATAGGCTGGAACTATATCAGTTGACCTTGAGTCCAGAGGCTTATGCAGGGACAGCTGGTAGATAATGTAAGAGGGGTCTGAAAAGACATAATAATTGGTAAGGGAGGGAGAGGGATGGGGGAGAAACAGTACTCTGAACAAAAACACAAAAAAGACCAAAAAGCACCTTCAAATTACCTGCTAATTTCATCCTTATTAACACTATGGGGCACAGTTTCAGCATGTACTTCCATTTTTTAAAGATCTCATCCATCCATTTTAGAGAGGGACAGAGAAAGAGAGAATGCATGTGCAAGTGGGGAAAGGGGCAGAAAGAGAAGTAGAGAGAGAATCTCAAGCTGGCACAGAGCTGACCACAGAGCCTGACTCGGGGCTTTATCTCACAACCCTGAGACCATGACTCCAGCCAAAATCAAAAGGAGTCAGATACTCAGCTGACTGAGCCACCCAGAAGCCCCTACTTCATCTTTATTGAAGTAATTTTGTGATATAGAATTCTTCATATTTATGATTCTGGTGAGTTCACAGGCAGTTTTGTAAATGTGTTAGTACTGGGGTCTATCCTTCTGCCCATCTCCATTTGCTGTGGTTCTCGCTCCTGTTGTTGCTGCCAGTATCTACCTGGATGCCAGGCTAGTGATGCTACATAGGTCCAAGAACAAATGTCTTAGTTCCAAAATGATCCAGAGATTACAGCCTCTTATTACTGACTCATTTCATTTATTGTAGCCTCTTATCCCCAGATTCAGACAAAGAACACATGTAGAAAAGGAATTCTTAAATCTGGAAGTTTTGGGACCCCTTTACACCCTTAAAAACTATTGAGGATCTCAGAGAGTCTTGTTATATGGTATATGTCCATTGATATTTACCACATCATAAATTAAAACTGGAAAAATGAGTTTTTAATTCTTTTACTTGAAAATAATAGTGTTAGTATTACATATTACCATAACATGTTTTAGGAAAAAATAATTATTACTTTATAGAACAAAAGCACCTACCCTGCGTTGCCCTACTTTCTGGAGCTTTATATACATACACACTCTCACATAGATAATGCCACTCATGCATTCACATTTCCACTCTATTGGGATACCTGGTGCTTTCCAATAATTTAGAAAGTACTGAGAAAGTCTTCAATTCTTTCTTCTCTTGGGGCAGAGCACCCACATTGCTTTTAACACCTGTGGAAGATGGGTGGAGTGGTGAATGGAATAAAAACCAAGGACAATGCCTTTCACCTCTAGGTTCGCAAGCCTCTCTTGTAGGGTGGGGTTCCCAGGTGGAATTAAAGTCTTGTCAGTCCTCTTAGCAGTTTTTTTTTGCCAATTGTTCATCTCTTAGAATGGTTCACTGCTGTGGCTTTTCTCTAGAATAATTAAGAATTTGCTACAAATAGTCTGGGATTTTCCCCCAGTAGATCTATCTGTTTTGTGTCACACTGTTCCCTCAGTGTCTAAGATCACACCTGACCTATGGTAAGCACTCATAGAACTAATTGAGTTAGATGAAGTATGATGCTTCATTGTGAAGGAAATCTACTTTTAAAAAAATCAACTCAAGGACACTACAGGTGAGGAATAACACTTTTTACCTGAAGAAGATAAGAAATATATTAGAAGTAAAGTAGCTTTGCTAAAAATGCCAAACGTATTGGTCAAATGAGTCAAGAGAGAACTCTGCACTAAAATATTCATAGTTTAACTTAAAACAGAATCAGTCTACTACAACAATAACGATAGTGGCACATAATGGTCACAGAACTCACTTTTAAAATAGATACATTACTGAGGGGTTTGTTAAGCAATAAAAAATTGAGTATTTAAACCTACTTTTCATTTGACTTTCATTAAATCCTTTGAAATGGCTTTTAAAGCAAATGCCCCCTTAACAGCCCATGAACAAAATGAATCTCTTTACAAATTTTTAGAAAATGTTAAAACTGAACACTTATGTGTAAGTTATAGATTGCAGTGAAAGTGCTCCATATTTATGAGTTTTGTTCAATAACTTAAAGTGCTAAAGATAAGTACTGACTCAGTCATAACTATAGAACATAGTAGTTTGAAAAGTCTCTGTTTTTATTATTCTTGATAGTATTTTTATTTTATTTTATTTTATTAATCTTTGTACCTAATATGAGCTTTGAACTTTCAACCCTGAGATCAAGAGTTTCAGGCTCTCCCAACTGAGCAAGCCAGGCACCCCTACTCTTGATAGTATTTTTAGCAGAACTCTCAGTTATTGCAAATATTCTGTAGGTAATGTTGAAAAGAAGAGAATATCTGCAAAAATATAATGGAAAAATCCACAGATACACTGGTGAGGCAAGGATTGAAGGCACCTCACTTCTCAAATTAACTGACCCAAATTAGATAGATAAATGAACTTACATTCCATCTCCCCTACTAGTTATTGCCAAACTCTATAAATTCAAACATAACCTAAAGAGTTGAATTAGGAAAATATAATTAAAATCTTCTTCCAGCCCAGAAAACCTCTCCACAAGGGTAGTAGAGAAAGAGAACAATTTTATTATTGAGTGAGCATCTCACAGGAAATCCACTAAGATACTGCAAAGACAAAGGAAATCTCACTGTTCTATATAGCCTAGTAGATACAACTCATTGCATAGCTGTTCTCAAGATAAACAATAACTACACCTCAGCGCTTTTTGTTCCTCATGGTCATCCAAAATTTAACTGGTAACTGGGGTAACTATTTGTGTTAGCTGATTGGCTTGATTCAAAGGAAACAATTTTTTCCTATTTTCATGACAGGAAGTAGTTTTGTACTGTAGAGCAAGGCATCCACCAAAGTTAGATTTCTATGGTTCCACAGAAACTGGAAGAAAGGTATATTATCTTCCTTGGCATTTGCCTTTCAAATTATAATGTAATAATGGCCCCCGGGTTCTTCAGAAGAAGAATCTTGGGTAATAAAGCTGGCAAAGCCTATTTTGTTTTCAAAAGAATTTATATACATTTCAAAGAGGAAGAGAGCACTTATAATTACACATTTTCTAAAGTAAATGCTCTAGGAAAAAGAAGGGAAGAGAAATCTCTTATTTTCAACAGAGAATTAAGTCTCTTAATTTTAATTTGCATTTGTCTTTAAAGTTGTTACCATTACTGTGATAAGATATTGCAATAGATTAAGTAAACTCACTGGCACTCTATCAACAATGAAATGTCTCTGCAAATAAATGTTCTAGTGACTATGTATTGTATCTTTAGCAGTAGCTTTGTGGGTGATTCACACTCGGAATTGCAAAACATGTGTGTGAATATGCCACCATGTATATGGTTAACCAAAATACCCACAACAATTTAGTTTGATAATGATGAAGGAAAATAAAAAAAATATTTAATTAATATCAAGAACAGCACAAACTCAAAACTACTCTCCTGATGAACAAATAATAAAATTCCTACAGAAAAATGTGGAAATCCTAATTATCTATAAGAGCCTTGCAAAATTATCTGGCATTTTTAAAAGTCAGATTTCTTAGTAGAATACAGAATTATAATTTGCATGAACCTTTACTAACATCCCAAATTTAATTTATGAGTAGCAAATTGTATTATGTGTTAATAACCCAGTAGTTTATTTATAAGTAGCTCTTGATTATCATTAAAAATTAGTCTATGAAATTATATGAACTTAATCTATGAAGAAGCAAAGATATTAATTTTTTAAAATAAATTTGAAGCCAAAAACCAAGCCAAAGATCAAGCTTCATAGGACACATTCACATGAGAATAGGCTAACTTTTAATAGTTGAATGGGATTGCCAAATATCTGGGAAGTAACAATCAAAGAATATAGAATGGATTTCTTGTTTTAAAATCTCACCTATGGGTCTTAACTTAAATCAGTTCCTATAATTATCATGTCATTTATTTCTGCAATCTATTACCAAAAATTGTTTGAGATGGAAACTTTATTCAACATCTACTCAGATATTAATATATATTAAGCCATTATTGATCATTAATTCAGAAGCACAATTACTGTATTATATCAAAAAAGTAAAGTGAAAAGAGAATAGATTTGTAGTGAAGATTTGTAGTGAGAATAAATTTGTAGTGAAGATTGCTTTTGTAACCTCATTGAGTCTTCTGACTCTTTTCTTACATAAAAATCGAACTACACACTCATCTCAAATCCTGTTATTGTTGTTGTTATTATTGTTTTTAATTTTTCCCCATGATTAGACAAGATAAGTGACAATTTTACAAAATACTGGCTTCTTTTTCTGGCTCTCTTCTTTCACTTAAGTGTGACAGAATGGGTTGTTTTAAAAGAACGTTTTGATGAGAAAGTAGTGTAATGTATGAATAATGGAATTCTATCACCAGTGAGATGAGGAATCATTGTAAATTAGGGATAATTATGCAGGCATTGAGTGCCTTTGGAGAGTTAAATAAAATAATTATTAAGTAAAGGAAAAGGTACCAAACGTACCAGAGAAATTTTGGTCTACTGCAGAATACCAGATAGGAATATTTTAAAAATTAGATCACACAGAAGTCCTTGTGAATTTTTTCCTTATGCTGAATTAAAATATGCATGCATGAAGTTCAGAGCATCCATGTAACCAGCCTCCAGGTTGGGAAATATAATAGGTAATATTATATTTTACCAACATGTAAAAAGTACCTCATCCCTCTCCATTCCCCTGATATTATATACGTTTCCAGACTTTGATCACTCAAATATAATTCAGGTTAAGTTTTTTAGTTGCAGTGTTCAGATAATCTATGTTGTGATGGATACTCTGTCTGTCTATTCCATCACTTATGGAGAAAAGCATCCCTTTATGGCAGTGGATTTCTTTGTTTTTCCTCTTTGTTATGTAGACAGTTGATTTATGTAATTTGAACTTATATTTTGAATGTATACAAATTTAGAATTACTATATCTTCACGTTAGATTGATAGCCATCATTATAGAATATTCTTTTTATCTCTAGTAAATATTTTTCCTTTCCTGTCTCCTTTGTGTAACACTGGTCTGGTTATACTACCTTCCATTCAGATCGTTTGCCTTGTAATTATTTAGTCTTTAGCTGCCAGTTAAGTTTTTTCTGCCTATATCTATTATCTATCATCTATCTAATATCTATCTGTCTACCTACCATCTATCTATCTAGGAGTGTCCCTTATAATATAGTTTTGCTTTATGGCAATCTTAGTATTTCATTTGAAATATTTAGTTCGTTTATATTTAACATAATTACTGTAGAATTGAGTTTATCAATTTCTTTTGGCTCATTAGTTTTATTTCTTTTTGTTTCCTGAAAGCCAAAGAGAGACGCCCTAGAGATATAAAACTTCCTGACACTTTGATTTGGACTTCCAGTCTCTAGAACTGTGAGAAAATATATTCTATTGTTTGAGACACCTGGTATATGGTGTTTGTGATCGTGGCCCTAGCAGACTAACAACAGATGACATTCCTTTGCCTATAAGTTTCACTTTTGTTTTCTTATGAGAACTTAATCATCACTTTTATTGTTGTCCCTCTGACGGTATGATATCTTTTATTACCTTTGACTCTTTTTAAGATCTTTTTGTCTTCCTAGTAATTTAGTATCACATGCCCATGTGTAGCTTTCATGGGTTTTGCTGAACTTTCTGAATTGTTGAGTTAACTTATTTTATTAACTTTAGAAAACCCTTGATTATTACCTCCTTAAATATTGTTTCTGGCAATTCACCCCCCTTCCTCTCCTTCTGGAATCTCAGTTGCATGCCTATTAGCTCATTTGAGAGTGTGCCACATGTCTTTAATTCTCTGTTGTTTTGGTTATTCTATTTTCTTCTCTTTGCTTGATTGTGGATATTTCATGACCTGTCTGAATTTACTGAACCCCATGTTTTTCCTTTGTTCAATCTTCTATTATATACACGTTCCTAGTATCAGATATCCTAGGCATTTCTGTTTCTAAATTGCCTCTTTGATTCCTTTTATTAACATATTACAATTCTTTCATGAAATTTTCCATATATTCATCTATTTGTTCAATTTGTTCTCTACATTCTGTAACATAAATATTATAGTCATTATATATTTCTTACCCACTAACTTCAACATCTGAATCATTTGTAGATCTATTTGCCTTTTCTTTCAATTATTGATTATGTTTTCTTGCCTTTCCCTTGCCTAGTGATTTTTTTTTTTACCATTATATGCCAGATAGTGCATGTAAAACAATACCATATTGGATTCCTTCTTCTCTGTACTATTAAAATAATTAATCTGTACCATGGATTGGATGAAGTTTCAATAAATCTCATTTAATCTCTGATTTGTCTCTAGGACATAACTGTCCCATATCTTTGAGAGCCTAGCAGTCTCCTTCTTTTCATCCCTAAATATTTATAGATCTAGCTCTTCCTTTTGGAGGTGTCATCAAGCTGTCCAGAGTTGTTCCCTATGTAGCTTCAGAATTGTCAAGTACAATGTTGATAAGTGGAGTAGCAGTTTTCTTGAAAAAGGTCTAAATTAATTAAGTACCACAAGTTTGCAGATATATGGTACATGCAGGATGGCTGCTTCATATAAGTAAATCTTGAATGCCCCTGTTAATCACTGTTTTGAGAATGTAAAGATCCAATCCTCTCTCTATATCCCCATCAAGATACATATTAAAAAAAAAAAAAAAACATTTGTTTATCATTCCAGGTTAGTGATTCCAGGAATGGTCAACCCAGAGCATCATCTATGTAATGGAGAATGTCTGTATGGCAGGCCTTGATCTCCTTGAAAGAAAGGAAAGGGCTACAGATAGTTGCTAGGCATATAGCTATACTGTAAAAGTTTGCAGCATGTAGATTCCAGCAAAGGATGCTTTGTCCAGTCGGCCTTTCCTGGACTCCCTGTGTATAACTTCCCCCAATAAACATATGCTCTGCTTGTTTTCTCTGGGTCTTTTCTTCAATCTCACTGGGCCATTACCCAATCTTGGCTTAAGAGTCTACTGGAATGCAGCTACAGAACAGAGCATCTCATGATGCCTTCCTGATGTGTTTTCTGTATTTCTGAAGTCTCATGCTTCAAATATCTTCAAGATCTTGTAAATTTCCAGAGAAGGAAACCAGCACTGTGCTTGAAGTAGGTCTTTATTTGTTTGTCAAGCACTGGGAGACACAGAGATATTGAAATCTGATTTTTAGAAGATTTCAGTGTCTTACAGGAGTCTGGTATTTAGTAAATATCCTCTAAAGTAAATAGGATATATACATGAGTCTGCTAATTTTAAATTAGTCATATCAGCCACTGGTAACCACTAAAAGTGCTATTGGTTTCTTTCCCCAAAGCACAGGATCTTTGTCTGAGCAAGACCACTTCTGAGTCTGTGTCCACTATTGGCAAACACCCCAAGAAAACAGCTCATCATTCTTAATATATTACTCATTGATGTCTATGACAACCTCTTGATGCATACGACTATGATTTTAAAAAATGAACCAGATTTTGTTTAATTGTTTCAGTAAGATCATTGACTTCTTGTAGCCCTTACACACTGTAATCAAAGTGTCAAACATTGCTGGGGATTTCTGAAAGAGATCTATCTTTTCTTCCGTATCTCCCTCCAGAATTGGATCCTAAATTCATGAAAAAATTTGGATGTGTTTAAACCAACCTGAACCAGCCTCCCAAAAGCACAGGCTAGATATCCTGGCTTCACTTTCTCTATCTGCCTAAACTCAATCACAGGCCAAGAGCTACCCCTCTATGCCCCAGCAACTCTCCTACCAATCTGCAACAACACTAGTTGAGTTCCTCATTAACTTTTGGACTGAAATATTTTATTACCTTTCAACTTGTTACTTTCACTTTTGTCTTTCTCCCTTCCAAACTTAGAATCTTCTGCCAAAATACATGTCTGAAGATCAGATTTGATCACGAAAGATAATTTCTCTCTGTTGGTCTTGTCTATATTGGGTCAAGTCCAAACCATATCCTCAAATTTGCTTTCCAAAAGTTTGTCTCTCTTCCTCTTCCTTCCTCCTATGCTCCATCTGAAATATAGTGTTTCTACTCTATGCATCATGCTTTCTGGGCATAGCATATATACTTAATCATAGGTCTTGCTACTTCAAAAATTATTCCCATCACCTCCTGGTCTATTTCCCCATCAGTTGTAGATCCTAATCCTACCCAATCTTCAAGACCCCATCTAAATTTTTCTGTGTGGTTACCCACCCTGAATTCCCATAGTTCTGCATTCCCATGGTGATGTACCCATACTTCTGTGAGGGGACTTATATTGACTCTTATTTTCTACACTAAACTTTACTATAATTCTAAAATAACAAAAATACTAAAAATATTAAATATATCTGTTTACAAGTCATTGTATTAGTTTGCTAGGGCCGCCACAACAAAATACATAGAGTGACTGAAACGATACAAATTTATTTTCTTACAGTTCAAGAGGCTAGAAGTCCAAATCAATGTGCTAGCATGTATGGTTTCTCTGAGGCCTCCCTCCTTGACTTACAAATGACAATCTTCTTGCTGTGTCCCCCGCATGTGGCCTTTTCTCTCTACATGCATTCCTAAGGGTCTCTTCCTCTTCTTATAAAAGCACCAATCCTATTGGATTAGGACCTCACTCTAATGACCTCATTTAAAATTAATTATCTCTTTTAAAGGACCACTCTCCAAACATAGTCACTTTGTAAGGCATACTGGGAAAGAGGACTTGAGCATATGAATTTTGAGGAGACACAATCAGTCCATAGAGGCCATAAAGAAAAAAAAATATCACATGCAAACTTACTAAGAAATGTCTATCTATTATAGACAGCAATTAGCAAGAATAAATATTACTTCTTCAAGGAAAATTGCACTCACTCCCTTAGTAACTCCTCTTGCTTGTCTTGAGGATGACCATCTTCTTGCTAATAAATCAATTTTCATACATCAAGGAGACAATGTAAAAAAAAAAAAGAAAATGGGAAAAATCTACATGTATCATAGTGTTAATTACCATATAATTAGTTGTACCATATTTGAAAGCACTATCAAATGGAAAGTTGAAGTAATTATATAAGCATTATATTATTATAAGCATTCTGTTATTAAAGTCTTATATGTGGGGCAGCCCCAGTGGTTCAGCGGTTTAGCGACGCCTTCAGCCCGGGGGTGATCCTGGAGACCCGGGATTGAGTCCCACGTTGGGGTCTCTGTATGGAGCCTGCTTCTCCCTCTGCCTGTGTCTCTGCCTCTCTCTCCTGTGTCTCTCATGAATAAATAAATAAACAAATAATCTTTAAAAAAAAAAAGTCTTCTATGCAAACTTTGTGCACAAATTTCATTGTTTACTTTGGCAGGATTTCATATGGAGGAAATTGCAGAATTAAAAGAACTTTTTTGAAGGCCCTTGAAATACTTTGCTAATTTTTTTTAGAAAATATTTTATCAATTTATTCTCGTGCAAAGAATGAGATACCAATACTGAATATAATAACTTTTAAAGCTTTATTTATATTAGAAAAAGAGTAAGAGAGAGCAAGGGGAGAGGGAGAGAGAATCTCAAGCAGACTCTCTGCTGACTGTGGAGCCAAAAAACAGGGATTGATCTCACAATACTGAGATCATGACCTGAGCAAGAATCAAGAGTCAGATGCTTAAGTTTAACCTACTGAGCGACCAAGGTGCCCCACAATTACTATAATTTTTAACTCTTCTTGACTGATGAGAAAATGTGATGTCTTGTATTAGCTTGAATTCTTTAATTTAATTTACATGCTAATACTTTGTTGATTTATTCAACATATATTTGCAGGTTTTCCACTATGTCTCTGTTACTGTCTAGAAACTCAAGATACAATGGGGAACAAACAGGTATAGTTCCTGCTCTCCAGAAACTTATAATGTAGGGTAGAAAAACCAACAACAACAAAAATAAAAATGGCACAAAAAATGGCTTCATAATTACAAATAATAATAAGTGTTGCACAGTGTTCAGAAAATGTATAGGTTAGTGACTTAACCTAATCAGGGATTGAGTGCAATTTTCCCTGAAGAAGTAATATTTATTATTGTTAATTGCTGATTTAAATTTATTCTTTTGTGAACTAGCTTTTCATTTCTTTTGCCTATTTTTCAATTGGGGTGTTTGTCTTTCCCTAATTAACCACATTAAAGAAAATTTAAAGGTGAAATAAATCCAGCACAATGCCACAATCCAAAAGCAAAAGCTAAATTTTTTTTATTATGAATTCTTTTCAGTTCAGTGAATATATGTATAATTTATGAACATTTATTTAATGTGGTAATACAAGATTGGACCCTGTTCTTTATCTATAATAATAATGCATGATTACTTAATTGGATTAATTACTTCTCTATTGTTTCTCTTTTCTGTCTTTCTAACCAAAAGGTATACTTCTTGTTTATCTTATTCTAGGCATTACTAATACTTGGCACAAGTTGGCCATTAATAAAACATACATTGGGTAATAAAGCATAAGTATTTTTCATGAACACAACTTTGATACTTAACATTTTTGAAGGTAGTGTGATTACATAGACTAGACATATCATTAATTACTTAATTTTTCCATTTATTTGAGAGTGCTTTCAAATATAATACAACTAATTATATGTTAATTAACACTATGGTACATGTAGATTTTTCCCATCTTCTTTTTCATTTACATCGTCTCCCTGATGTATGAAAATGGATTTATTAGCAAGAAGATGGTCATCCTCCAGACAAGGAAGAGGAGTTACCAAATTTTGCAGGCAGTTCAGCATAAGTCAAATTTGCAAACTTCAAAGGTAGATTGGTCTCTAATTCCAAGTTCTATCACTTACCAGCCATGTGACTCTGTGCCTTTACTTTCTCACTTATGAACTAGAGGTATAATGACATATATCTTTTGAGGTCTTTGGAGGGATGAAATGAAGTTTTCTACATTGTGTTTAAAATAGTACTTGAGGGCAGTTTGGGTGGCTCAGCGGTTTAGCATGGCCTTTGACCCAGGGCATGATCCTGGAGTCCCGGGATCAAGTCCCACATTGGGCTCCCTGCATGGAGCCTGCTTCTCCCTCTGCCTGTGTCTCTGCCTCTCACTCTCTCCCTGTCTCTCATGAATGAATAAATAAAATCTTTTAAAATAATAATAATTAAAATAAAATAGTACATGATATACAATAAGCAATATATAATTGTTTACTGCCTGTTGTTGCTATATTATGTATATAACATATACATTAGCTATAGCTTTTAAAACAAAATTATTATAATTATTATAAATAATTACTTATAAATTAGCATACTTTTTAATAAAATAAAATTATAACTAGCAAGCACTACATATCCAAAAAGAAGGATAGAACTGTAGAAGGCTTGGGGTTGAATACATTCTGTTAAAATGATTTGGCAGGATGCAAATTAACAAACTCAAAAACAGAAAGAACTCAAGATGAAAAGCCAATGTTTAATTACATGAAAGAAATGCCATGTTATGAGAACCTAGAGTTTTAGGTGATGACTTAGAGCTGTGGAAGGTCTTTTTTTTTTTTTTTATTGGAGTTCGATTTATCAGCATATAGTATAACACCCAGTGCTCATTCCGTCAAGTGCCCCCCTCAGTGCCTGTCACACAGTCACCCCATCTCCCTGCCCACCTCCCCTTGTTTCCACTACCCCTTGTTCATTTTCCAGGGTTAGGAGTCTCTCATGTTCTGTCACCCTCTCTGATTTTTCCCACTCATTTTCTCTCCTTTCTCCTTTAATCTTTTTCACTATTTTTTATATTCCCCGAATGAATGAAATCATATAATGTGTGTCTTTTTCCAATTGACTTGCTTCACTCAGCATAATACCCTCCAGTTCTATCCATGTAGAAGCAAATGGTGGGTATTCATCATTTCTAATGGCTGAGTAATATTCCATTGTATATATATAGACCACATCTTCTTTATCTATTAATCTTTTGATGGACACCAAGGCTCCTTCCGCAGTTTGCCTATTGTGGACGTCGCTGCTATAAACATCGGGGTGCAGGTGTCCCGGCATTTCATTGCATCTGTATCTTAGGGGAAATACCCAACAGTGCAATGATGGATTGTAGGGCAATTCTATTTTTAACTCTTTGAGGAACCTCCACACAGTTTTCCAGAGTGGCTGTACCAGTTCACATTCCCACCAACAGTGCGAGAGGGTTCCCCTTTCTTAACATCCTCTCCAACATTTGTTGTTTCTTGTCTTGTTAATTTTCACCATTCTCACTGGTGTGAGGTGGTATCTCATTGTGTGTGTGTGTTTTTTTTTAAATTATTTATTCATGAGAGACACAGAAAGAGAGAGAGGCAGAGACACAGGCAGGGGGAGAAGCAGCCTCCAAGCAGGGAGCCCGATGTGGGACTTGATCCCAGAACTCCAGGATCCCTCCTGAGAGAGTGCTAAACTGCTGAGCCACCCAGGCTGCCCTCTCATTGTGGTTTTGATTTGTATTTCCCTGATGGCAAGTGATACAGAGCATTTTCTCATGTGCTTGTTGGCCATGTCTATGTTTTCTTTGGTGAAATTTCTGTTCATGTCTTTTGCCCATTTCATGATTGTTTGTTTCTTTTTCTTTTTCAAGTTTGTTTCTTTGCTGTTGAGTTTAATAAGTTCTTTATGGATCTTGGATACTAGCCCTTTATCTGATATGTCATTTGCAAATATCTTCTCCCAAACTACAGAATGGGAGATGTTTTAAAAACGTTATAAAATCGTTTGTATTTCCTTGGTATTGGTTGTGATCTCTCCTTTTTCATTCATATTTTTATTAATTTGAGTCTTTTTTCTTCTTAATAAGGCTGGCTAATGGTTTATCTATCTTATTAATTCTTTCAAAGAACCAACTCCTGGTTTTGTTGATCTGTTCTATAGTTCTTCTGGTTTCTGTTTCATTGAGTTCTGCTCAAATATTTATTAACTCTCTTCGTCTGCTTGGGTAGGTTTAATTTGCTGTTCTTTCTCCAGTTCCTTTAGGTTCGAGGTTAGCTTGTGTATTTGAGTTTTGTCCAGTTTTTTTGAAGGATGCCTGTATTGCCTGTATGTATTTCCCTCTCAGGACTGCTTTTGCTGTATCCAAAATATTTTGAATGGTTGTATCTTCATTTTCATTCATTTCCATGAATCTTTTTAATTCTTCCCTGATTTCCTGGTTGACCCATTCATCCTTTAGCAGGATGGTCTTTAACCTCCACGTGTTTGAGTTTGTTCCAAATTTCTTCTTGTGATTGAGTTCTAGTTCCAAAGCATTATGGTCTGAAAATATGCAGGGGACAATCCCAATCTTTTGGTACCAGTTGAGACCTGATTTGTGACCCAGTATGTGGTCTATTCTGGAGAAAGTTCCATGCACACTTGAGAAGAATGTGTATGCAGTTGCGTTTGGTTGCAAAGTTCTGTATATATCTGTGCAATCTATCTGGTCCAGTTTATCATTCAAAGCTCTTGTTTCTTTGGAGATGTTGTGCTTAGAAGATCTGTCATTTGCAGAAAACCCTGTGTTGAAGTCTCCCAGTATTAGTGTATTATTATCTAAGTATGTCTTAACTTTGGTTATTAATTTATTGATATACTCGGCAGCTCCTACATTAGGGGCATAAAGCATAAATATTCATGATTATTAGGTCTTCTTGTTGGATAGACTCTTTAAGTATGATATAGTGTCCCTCTTCATCTCTTACTACAGTCTTTGGGATAAACTTTAATTTATCTGATATGAGGATTGCTACCCCAGCTTTCTTGTGAGGACCATTTGATTGGTTGGGGTTCTCCAACCTTTCCTTTCCAGGCTGCAGGTGTCCTAAGGTCTAAAATGAGTCTCTTATAGACAGCAAATCAATGGGTCTTGCTTTTTTATCCAGTCTGAAACCCTGCGCCTTTTGATGGGATCATTAAACCCATTCACATTCAGAGTTACTATTGAAAGATATGGATTTTGTGTCATCGTAATACTTATTCAGTCCCTGTTTTTGTGGATTATTTTGTTGGGCTTCCTCTTTCTTTTCCAGCGCCCCCCTTAATATTTCTTGCAAAGCTGGTTTGGTGGTCACACATTCTTTTAGTTTTGCCTACCTTGGAAGATCTTTATCTCTCCTTCTATTCTGAATGAGAGCCTTGCTGGATAGAGTATTCTTGGCTGCATGTTTTTTTCATTTCATACCCTGAATATATCCTGCCAGCCCTTCCTGGCCTGCCCGGTCTCTGTGGAAAGGTCTGCTATTAATCTAATATTTCTCACCATATAAGTTAGGGATCTCTTGTCTCTTGCTGCTTTAAGGATTTTCTCTTTATCTTTGGAATTTGCAAGTTTCACTATTAAATGTCGAGGTGTTGAATGGTTTTTATTGATTTATCCTCTCTATCTCCTGGATCTGAATGCCTGTTTCCCTCCCCAAGTTAGGGAAATTCTTCAGCTATGATTATTTCAAATATGCTTCCCGGCCCTCTCTCCCTCTCGGTGCTCTCTGGAACCCTAATTAAACATAGATTTTTCTTTCTGAGGCTATCATTTATTTCCCTTAGCCTTGGGAAAATCGTCCTCATGGTCTTTTAATTGTTTTTCTCTTTTTTCCTCAGCTTCCTTCCTTGCCATCAACTTGTCTTCTATGTCACTAACTTGTTCTTCTATCTCATTAAACCTCGTCATTAGGACCTCCATTTTGAAATGCATCTCATTTATTGATTTTTAATTTCGGCCTGATTAGGTCTAAATTCTGCAGTCATGAAGTCGCTTGATTCCTTTATGCTTTTTTCCAGAGCCTCCAGTAGCTTTATAATTGTGCTTTTGAATTGGCTTTCTGACATCAAATTGGAATCCAAATTCTGTAACTGTTGCAGTAAATACTGTTTCTGATTCTTTCTTTTGTGGTGAGTTCTTTCTAGTCATTTTGCTCAGTGCAGAGTGGCTATATGAGCAGGCTGAGTCAAGAATATCAACCACGACCTAAGTAAATTTCACCCTAGATGATTCTGAATACGTCAGAGGCCAGAAGTTGAAAACAAAGATCAGAATGAAATAAAACAAAAGGACCACTAAAGTGAAAAACAAATTTAAAACAAAGTAGTAAAAAATAAAAGGCCAAGAACCCCAAAGAAGAGAAAAAAAATAAAAAATAAAAAACAAAGGAGAAGAAAAAAGAAAAAAACGGAGAAGAAAAAAAGGGGGGACTGGGAGATGGTAGTGGTGATGAAGTTGTAGTGGAGGGAGAATGTAGTCTACCTGAGGGGTTCTAGAGGGTAATCCTTTTGGTTCTGAGTATATTAAGTTCTGTGTGTTAGAAGATGCTCAGTCCCAGATTTATATAAATCAGAAATACTTGTAGAGGGCCCCAACACTGAGCACCAAAATATAAATGACATAAAGGAGGGGAGTAGAATGGGAATAAGGAATCTCACAGAAGGAATCAGAATGATATATCATTTGGTTCTGGGTACCTGCTGGTCGTGTTTTAGAAGGTATTAACTCCTGCCATTGTAGAACAAAATGAGGCAGAGAAAACAAAAAACACAAAACAAAACAAAACAAAACAAAAATATCTTGTTTATCTCCCAAAATTAAGTTGAGTATGTTGAAGGGAATATAGAAATGTGAAATATATCTAGGACTATAATTGTAGAAATATGAAAGTCAAAAAGGAAGAAACTTAAAAATGAAGAGATGGTAAAATATTATAGTTAAGGTGGGAAAAGAGAAAAAAATTGGAAATTTACAGTCAACAAAAACAAGTTGTACTGGAAAAAGGAAGAAAAAACTATAGGAGAGATACTCGCAGGTTCTTTATACTGTAAATCCTTTGATTTCCCCTGGAGCTTTCCAGCGATGCTGGGTCATGAGCTTGCTCTTCTCCTGTCCTTCCACCTGGTCTTCTGGGGGAGGGGCCTGCTGTGCTGATTCTCAGGTGTGTGCACCTGGGGGAGATGCTCTGCCCCCCTGCCGGGTGCTGGGCTCAGTGGGAGCTGTTTATCCTGTGAGGCCCCTGTTCCCTGGCAGCCCTGCTCTGTCCCAGGCACAGGGTGACACCAGGAGGAACAACAACACTGGTGGCAGCCAGGTCTCCAGCCCTGGAGTCAGCTCACCCAGTAACTACCGCAGCTCCCAGTCCCACGGGCCTAGATGCTCCGGGGGGTGCGGGGGTGGGGGGTGGGGCACAGCTTGGGGGCGCCTGGCAGCAGGAGAGTCCTTGCCTTCCTGTGCCCTCCCTGCCTCCACGTGTCCCGGGGGGACCGCTTTGTCCACTCAGAGCCCTGGGATCTAGGGCCTGTGCTGCTGGAATTGCGCTCCTGGGGCCGTGGCTCCAGAAGGCAGCAGGTCGCAGCCCCTCCTCCCGGAGCCCCCGCCTGACCGACCGGCTTCTCCCCGAGGCCCCACCAGGTGCGCTCCAGCCCCTTACGGAGCTCGGCCCAGTCTGTGGCGCGCTCTCCCCCTGGCGCACCTTCTCTGTTAGTGACTCCGGGAGACTGGAGGCCCCACCTCCCCTCCCGCGGTTCTGCTCGAGTTCCCTGATGAGCACTTTCTGTCTGGGAAGAATCCAGTGCGGATTTTTAAAGTTCCTGCTTCCCCGGGGCGGGGCTTTCCTGTCCCCGAGGTTCTTGCCCCCCAGCCATAGCCTGGCTCCTCGCGGGGGCCCCTTCCCCCACTGGATTCTTTTTTATTTTTTTCTGCCTTCCTACCTTGTTAGAAGTGAAAACCCTTCTCTCTGTAGTGTTCCAGCTGTTCTCTCTTCAAATCTCAGGTCGAATTTATAGGTTTTCAGGATGGTTTGAAAGTTATCTAGGTAAATTTGTGGGGACAGGTGAGGTGAGGACCCCACTCCTCTGCCTTCTTGCCCCCTGTGGAATTTCTTAATACTACAAAAATATATTGGGACTAGAGGCTTAGAGTAGGACCTTAGGTAAAGCAATGGGACGACATGGAACTTCAAGTAGACAGATTTTTAAGGACACAGATTCTTCCCTTACAATTTCTATGAGCTTTCCATCTGAGTGTGTAGTCATGCTTATACATTGGCATACCATTAGGTTTGTTGATTTTCAAAACATATATTTTAATCTGACTGTAAGATGTGGGTATTAATCTATATATGGTATATTTTTATACCCCACTGCTTTTCACTTTGGTATTAAGAAAGTGATTCTATTGTAAGATACCATGTATTAGCAATCTGACTTAGGTAAGAGGGTTATCCCTTTAAGCCTTGAAACGAGAATTTCATTTGAAAAAAGATGCTGTTGAAAATACCATCTTCATTGGATTGATAAGGATTTCAGTGAGAAAATCCACACAAAGTGTTCAGCAGAGTGCTTGACAAATAGAGTGCTAGCTATTATTATGTGAGAGAAAATGTAGATGCTAAAAAGCATTGACTCTAGAGTTGAATGGCCTCAGTTTAGATCCAGCTCACTCATTGACATAATGTGAAATTAGATAATGATATTCAGGGGAGACTATTTCCGGTCACTCATTTCCACTTCTCTCTTTGGGTAAAGAGAGAGGGCTATATTTCCCTTCCCCACTGAGACTGGATTCAGCCAATTAGGTTTGGCTAATGAAATGTGAGTTCTATGGGTCACTTGGAGGCAAAAGCCTTACTGGCTCACTTGTGCTTATAGTATTCCCTCATGCCTTCTCTCTCAGATAGTGATTCCTATTTCAGCCTACATCCTGAAGATGAGGTAAAGCAGAAGAGAAAAAGCCAGTATAATTTAGGAATTAGCTTTTGTTGCCTTTGTTTGCCTGTCCTAATTGATTCAAAACTTAATCTCCATAGCTTCATTTTAGTCATTCAGAAGACAAAAATAATAACCTGTCTATTAGGTTTTAGGTACCAAGCAACAGAAACTGATAATTTTCTGTCATAATAATTGATCATTATTTCTTTGAAACTTTTTTTTTCACATGACTATTAAAAAACAACCAGTCAATGAGTTTTCCCTTTCCCTTTCTGTGCTTCAAAAGTCTGGGCTGGCTATTCTGCAAATGCTATAGTGGTATATTTCAATCCTAGATGGATTTCTTAGAACCAAGTTAAGCATAAAGAGGTGACTTTAATTCCTAACTCTGTCTGCATCTAAACAATATGTGATCTTGGACAGGGCTTTTTTTTTTTTTAACCTTTCTGGGTTTCTATTTCCTTATCTATAAACTAGAGCTAGTGTCAATAATCTCATGCAATATTGCAAGTTCTTAAAAAATAGTGTTAGCAAAAATGCCAAGCATAGTGCCTGGCAGACACTAGTCATTTAAGAAGTAGCTCTTCACTTCCTATCCCACAAAACCAATACCTTCTCTTTATGTGTATACTATAAAGCAGCTCCCGGAGCATCATGAGAGAATGTTTTATATAGCACATGTATTTTGGGAAAATCTTAAATTTTCAGGATCCACAGGGTCCAGATTTCTTCGCATCCAGAATATGTCTAGATTCAGTTGACCCTAGGCAACACATGAAAAGTTCATGTTAGATGAGAAATAAAGCCACTGTTACTGTCAGAGAAGGCAGTGTCCACTACTCTATGACAAGATATTGCTGGGTGATTTGGACTTATTTTTAAATATCCATGTTGGTTTTTGTCACTAGCATTTCAAGATTTAGTGACATTTATGTGCTTTGATATGGGAAAACTTCTTGTTTCTATTAAATACATCTTTACAACCTAATATGTGATTGGTACTTTGCATCATCATCTTTTTTAAATGCATGCATTCAGAATGGTATTACATTGCAGATCCACACTGCAAAGGAAACCAAGATCTGAGACAAGAGTGGTCCATATGTGGAAGTTAACAAAACTGGGAAAAAAAAACATGATTTCAGAACCCATGATATATTCAGTTATGGTTTTTATGATACAAGGTTAAAAAGTGGTGCTGTAGTTAAATGATTTTTACCACACATTCAGAATCTCCTGGAGGTAACAAAGCAAGAAACTGGAAAAGTTAATAACAAGTCAAGAATACTGTGTTTAATGGTTGTCATGACTTTAGCCACTACTGGCAAATTTGCAAAACCTATTACATATTTAAGGTGCTAACGAGACTAAAGATGGAATTCCATTTCAGATATAATGAACGAGTTCTTGGAAATGAAGTAGAATAAGTTCCTTGGAATTGGTAGAAGACTACAGGAAGCTATTAACGAAAGCTGACAGGCATTTGGAGTTGAGGATGAATTTGGACAGATTGTTGTTAATCAGATGATGGGGGACTTGAGAAAGGCTAACATGCTTAACATGTATCCAGGTAATAACATAATGGGGAAAAAAATAACATGATTAATTTAAAAAGGAAAAAGTATACTCGTCTTTGATCACCTTTTATACAACACCTCCCAAACTGGCTGTGGGGCTGTGCAGCACACCTATGGATGTTTTACTAATAAATGCCCATCTCTGCTACTGGTGGGTGTGAGAATATTTTTTTTTAAGCTTCCTCAGGCAGATTCTAATAGCTCTTGACTTTTTGCTCCATGATGAAAATGTATGCTCTTTCAAATGTATTTTCTTTTGAGCAAATGATGTAATATTTAATGAACCGGGTTTATATTCAAAGAATAATCCCCACACTAAAGCTATTTGATTACTAGCAGTGAGTAGGATATTACAAATAAAATATTTAAATTATAAATTAACCCAAAAACGTATTTCATGAAACCTTCTTGATTTTAAAAATAATTACTAGAATAAATAAATAAAATTCTAAAAAAATTAAAAACCAAAAACACAATTAGTAACATTAACGTCTAAAAAATTCATATGTAATTTTAAAGATATTAGAGGTCATTTACCAGTTGTACACTTGTAAGAAAAGTCAACTTCATAATATGCATTTCTATAGTTGTAATGAATACTGTGTACCAGAAGGAATACTGTGTATAGTCACTCATGTCATATAGTGTTAGATTTCTCTGTTCACATTTATTATTTTGTTGAATGTTAACTGAGGCCTACCATGTGTAAATCAATAGGTTGAGTACTAGAAATAGATGGTACAGAAAACGTTCAGCTGCAAAGCTTATCAACTCTGCTTGGGTATGTCAGGGATAGCTCTAGAGAACAGGAAATCCTTGGGCCGAATCTTACAAAGTGAGGTATTTTCAAATAAATGAAGGGGAATAAGTTTCCAGGGAAAGGGAAATGTGTGTTAAAAGAGATAAAACATGAGTATGGTGCATTTGGGGGACTGTGAATATATCAGAATGATAAGAGTGTAAGTTGTATATTTATAAGGAAATAGCTAGGACCAAAGATTGATAGCAGTCAAGAGACAGATTAGAGATTGCCTTATATGAAATGATAAGAAATTTAGATTTTATGGTTTATGCAATATGGAACTATTCAAGGCTTTAAAGGAAGGAAGTAATGTGACATTTTGTGTTTTAAAAAAGATGATTTTGTAATAATGTGAAGGATGTAGTGAAGGAAGGAGGTGGGACAGATAAAAACTAGTTCAATAATTCAGAAGAGAGATGATGACTGGGCCATGCTTAGTGCAGAGAAGGTGGCAGGGAAGGGGAGCACATATACAGAATTAAGGAGGTGTACTTAAGGTTTGGTATAATAGGAAAGATGGAAAGGCAGGAGAAATTTGACTCCTATACTAAATGACTGAATGGATAGAGGAGATATTAACCAGGATAACATAGCAGGAGAAGCAACATTTTTGCAAGGTTTTCTTTTGCTTGTCTTTATTTCTCATTCTTCTCTTTTAGATGGTTTGCAAAGATAGGTAGTATTGGTGCCTTGCATCCCTGAACATATATGTATTGTTTCTTCTTTGGAGAAATAGAATCTATTTATTCCTCTCTTGCCCTAATTAGCCTCATGACCTACTTTGAGCTATAGACTGTGGCAGACGTGATAATATATTTAGGAAGCCCAATTGCTTCCACTTTTGCTCTCTTGGTGCCCTCAGCCATCATGTAAGTTGTTCAACTACTATGATGGAGAAAAATGCATAGAGAATCTAAAAGTAAAGGGTGGGGGAAGAATAACTACTAGACATTCCAGCCACCCCAACAGAGACAGGAAACAGGTGAATGAATAGAACCTTCCTGGATACCCCAAGTCAAATCTCCCCCAGTCAACATCACATGGAACAGACAAATTATCCAGACTGAGTCTCACTGATAATACAGATTTATGAGTGAATAAATTATGTTTTAAGCTATTTAATTTGGGGATAAATTTTTTATATATTTCAATTAATAACAAGTAGTGCCTTGATTTCCCTTGCTCTCTCTTTCTGAGATAAAATGATAGAGGTGGAAACAGAGGAAAACATTGTGATAACTGGGTTTTGTAGAACCTGATTTCCAAAAGGAGACCAATAGTTTCTATTCCTTCTCTTCAAACAAATTTCAGTGCTGCAAATTTCCTCCTATAATCTCTAAAGCAGACTATAAAGATACCATAAAATAGCATCTATATGAGCAACTCATAAGTAGCAAGCCTTCAATGTTCAGGAGAAAACCTGAATTTGTAATATGTGGATTTTCATGAAATATGGGAATAACTCACAATATCTATGAATAATATCTTTTATGTATTCAAATAAAAGTTCATTACTAATATCTATCTCTAGAGAGAAAACTATAAACTATAGGACCAATGGAAAGAGTTATAGAGTTAAGGACAAGAAGTAGAATTTTTTCATCTTAGGTATGCTATTTTTCATCCTTTAAATATTCATTACAACTATAGAAATGCAAATTATGAAGTTGACTTTTCTTACAAGTGTACAACTGGTAAATGACCTCTAATATCTTTAAAATTACATATGAATTTTTTAGACGTTAATGTTACTAATTGTGTTTTTGGTTTTTAATTTTTTTATAATTTTATTTATTTATTCTAGTAATTATTTTTAAAATCAAGAAGGTTTCATGAAATACGTTTTTGGGTTAATTTATAATTTAAATATTTTATTTGTAATATCCTACTCACTGCTAGTAATCAAATAGCTTTAGTGTGGGGATTATTCTTTGAATATAAACCCAGTTCATTAAATATTACATCATTTGCTCAAAAGAAAATACATTTGAAAGAGCATACATTTTCATCATGGAGCAAAAAGTCAAGAGCTATTAGAATCTGCCTGAGGAAGCTTAAAAAAAATATTCTCACACCCACCAGTAGCAGAGATGGGCATTTATTAGTAAAACATCCATAGGTGTGCTGCACAGCCCCACAGCCAGTTTGGGAGGTGTTGTATAAAAGGTGATCAAAGACGAGTACACTTTTTCCTTTTTAAATTAATCATGTTATTTTTTTCCCCATTATGTTATTACCTGGATACATGTTAAGCATGTTAGCCTTTCTCAAGTCTCCCATCATCTGATTAACAACAATCTGTCCAAATTCATCCTCAACTCCAAATGCCTGTCAGCTTTCGTTAATAGCTTCTTGTAGTCTTCTACCAATTCCAAGGAACTTATTCTACTTCATTTCCAAGAACTCGTTCATTATATCCTATCCCTTCTTTTTCAATATAGCCACCATAATTTTTTTAATGTTTCCCTTAACACAATATTAACCTTTCCATTTTATTAATTTCTAAGTCCTTGCTTTAACCCATAGTAAAATTATTTGCAAGACAAAATAATCAGTCCAATGATCTAAGTCTTTGCTACTTTTCTGGCCAGTGAGACTCAGTATAGTATTTCTACAAAGCAGAAATTCAGTTTTCGGGTTTGAATGAATGAGCAGGGAAGAAGTTTGTTATGACAATATACGTGGTTCTCTGAGCCTTTGCATGTGTGACATCAGGTGTGAGTCTGAACTGTCAGGCTTAATGGTAGGACCAACCCTGTGGTCTCTAAGAACCCTTCCAGTTCTAATGTTTTATGGCTGATAATTTCTGAGATTTTCTGCTGAACTTCATCTGTATGCTCTCTAGCATCAAGTTGTATTGATACATTGTTATAATAAACCTTTATTAAATCTCTTAAATGGCAGGCATATTTTTGTGATATTAGAAAGAAATGTGAATAAAAAAAGCTCCTTTTCTCAGGAAGTTTGTATTTTAGTAGACAGATCATTGGGGGCAGAGACAGACAATAAACTAAGCAACCAAATAAGTAATCTTAACAATTACCAGTTGGTTAAAGAAGACATAGTGGTGCATACTTCATTTTGACCAAGTTCTGAGTGATAAAATGTTAGCTTTGCAAAGACTGGGTGAATAACATTCCAGACACCATAAAGATTCTAAGGAGCTATTAGTGTAATAGAAAGAACACTGTGGAATCAGATGTATCTTCAGGGAGAGGGAGACAGGCACTAGAGAAAGTCAAGCTAAGCATAAACCAGATCATCACATATAGTTTTAAAGTGACAGAAAAAGACTACATTTATTTTAAATATGACAAAGAGGAGAGTGGCATTACTCAAAGAGTTCACTATTAATAATAATCATTTCTGTGCCAGTACTTTTTGTTCCCCCTAAATATCAATAGCAGGAATTGCTTTTAGGCAAATATTTAAGACCTGTATTATCTTATCACACAGAATAATTTCAGTCCAGATGTCTGTCATCTGTAGTATATTATCAACATTGTTTCCAGGATTCATAAATTGAAGGAGGGGAGGGGATGTTTAATTATATTTTCTGACAGATTTGAATCAAAATACAAATGATTTAAATTTTAAATGATAACATTTTTCAACTTCAAGCCACTAAAAATAGTGGCTATGCAATTTTTGTAGGATAAACCAAAGAGTTAGTTACCTTTCAGAGTGTTGCTTTATTCTACCTCCTGAAAACCTTTCCTGTATCTGTACTGACTCTCAGATACAAAGGATTATATAACATTTTTTCTCAATTCCTTTTCAATTCATATAATGACTTCTGTAATAACTGAGAATATTTTTATTTTATTTTCTAATAGCTAAATGTCAGTTTGATATTACATTTCATGCCCCTTGGAAAACATAAATTGGATTTACACACAATACATACCCAGAGTATAGGAGTAACCATTACTAGAAATCCTCTGAAATATTTACCAAGTCTGTTTTTAGTGTTCCACTATAGGGATTGTTAACATTTGGTTAGGCAATTATTACTCACTGATCTTGTTTGACTATTCATTTGTCTTTTCATTGCCTATATCCTTTGTGTCCATAAGTTGGGTAGCTTCTCTGTCTCCTCCCCTCAAATTTATCAATGCTTTGACAATATTTGAGAAAAATAACAATGTATAAGTTTCTATCTGCTTTTTTAAATTAATTTTTTTATTTTAATTCCAGTGTAGTTAACCTACAGTGTTATACTGGTTTTAGGTGTATAATATAGTGACTCAACAACTCTATACATCATTACTCAGTGCTTGTCATAAGTGTACTCTTAATTCCTTTCTCTTTCACTCACCTCCCTCTGATATGCTTTATTTTAAATAAATACCCTGAGGTAAAGTTATTATTTATTTTTCAACAAGAACTTTTTTACTTGAAACATACTTTAAAATACATGATTTTAAAAGATATATATAAAATGTTCCATCCAAGAAAAAAGAATACACAGTTTCTTCAAGTACACACAGAAAAATCCCCTGGTTAAGTGACAAAACAAAGTGACATAACAAATATTCCAATTTAAGAAGACTGAAATCATATCAAGTATATTTTCCAACTACAATAGTACAAAACTAAAGATCAACAATGAAACAAAATTAGAAAAAAAGAGAAAAAAACAAAGCTAGAAAACTACAATGTATATATTAAATATTTAATATGTAAATATTAAGACACTACTGTACAGGCAATGAGCCAAATCAAGAAGTTCAATAGCAAATCAGACTATGTCTCAAAACAAAAGAAAAAGAAAATACAATATTCCCAAACCTATGGAATGCAGCAAACACAGGTGTTAGATGAAATTTATGCTATCAATGCTTGTATTAAGTAAAAAAAAATTCATTTTCTTTATAGATTTTATTTATCTATTTGAGAGAGAGAGTGTAAGAGTCTGAGTGGGAGGAACAGAGCCAGAAGCAGGCTCCCTGTAGAGCAGGGAGCCCAACATGAGGCTTGATCCCAGGACCTCAGGATCATGACCTGAGCTGAAGGCAAATGCCCAACAGACTGAGCCACCCAGGCACCCCAGTAGAAAAAAGTTGAAATAAATAGCTTAAGATTATACCACAAAGAACTAGAAGAAGAAGAAACTTAGCTGAAATTTAGCAGAAAAAGGAAATAACAAAGTAAAATAAGAAAATAAATAAAATGAGGCCAGAATAAATAAAAACATAACTTTGAAAGTAATCACCAGTTTTTCCAAAATAAATAAATAAAATTGGCAATGCTTTAATTTTAAGAAAAGGAAAAGAGAGAAGACTCATAAACCAAAATGATAAATAGTAGAGAAAAACAGTAAAACAAATAACCACAGAAATACATAATGTGATAACAGATTACAATAATGATATACTAACACATCAGATAATGAAGGAAGAAACCTAAAGACTCACAATTAACCACAATTAAATCATGAATCTTAAATCCAAGAAACAGGAAATTTTCTTAAACCAATAACAAGAATGAAAGTTGAATTAGAAATAAAAAATCTCCCTGCACAGAAAAGCCCAAGACCACATGGTTTCATTGTTAAATTCTACCACACATTTAAAAAAAATAATTAATGATAACCTTTGTCAAAATCTTACAAATAATAGAAAGGAATGGAAAAATTCAACATCATTTCATGAGGCCAGTATTACACAGTAGACATCCTCCAAGAAGAGTGAACAATCTGCCCACTGTCTGCCCCAGCTCACCACTTCCTTACTGTCTGCCCCTGGGCTGCTTGTCTGCCCTGTCTCCAGGAGCAGGGCAGTGCTCTCCTGGCTCCACCCCAGCCAAGGTTACCAACCATCAAAACTCTAAGCTTTAAGCCCTACTGGTTGCAAGAACCCATGAAATTCAGCCCCTCTCATTTTCCAAGTCAATGCCTTTTGGGAAATGTTCTCCTTGTGCGTTCCCCTGTGTGATCCTTTCTCTCTCACCCTGCTCCATGACCATGGCTGCCTCCCCTCCACAGCACTCGCAATCCATTTCTCCCTTAAACCATATCTTCACGCTTCCTACTTCCTTTTTTTTTTTTTTAAAGATTTTATTTAGTTATTCATGAGAGACAGAGAGAGAGACAGAGAGACACACGAGAGAGAGACAGAAACAGAGAGAGAGAGAGACACAGGCAGAGGGAGAAGCAGGCTCCATGCAGGGAGCCCGATGTGGGACTTCATCCCCGGACTCCAGGATCACGCCCTGGGCTGAAGGCAAGTGCTTAAACCACTGAGCCCCCAGGCTGCCCTTCCTACTTCTTTCTATTTGGCCTCTTCTATCCCTTTAGTTGTGGAGTTTGTTCTGTCACTCTTCAGGCCAATTTCTGGGGTGTTCAGAATGATGTGATAGTTATCTAGTTTTGTACATGGGACGAGATGAGCCTAGCATCCTCTACTCCACTACCATCTTTGACACCTCTCATGTTTCATCTGCTTTAAATTAGATATTACCAAATTCTATCTGTTGCATTTAATCCTATAAAACCAAAACTACTTGCAGATGATAAGTGTCTGTGTGGTAGTTTTGGGAATCAGCATGTAATAGTTTATCCTGAGGATTTTTGGAGTTTTTAACAAATTGACCAAGATGGATTGATAACCTATTGAGTTAAAGATACATGTCAGGTGTTGAAAGGAAGGTAATGGGTTAATAATTATTTAAATGTTTAAGTCATAGTTGTGCCCTCAGCTTTGTAGTATCATTGAAAAGATGAGAAGAGCCTGACAGAAAATATGGGAGATAAGGCACAGGATGGAATGGGAATTCAGAGACCTACCTTTGAATCCCAAGTCACTTAAAACTCTCATACCCTGTAGCTATAAAAACCAACCAGTCAAATTAATTAATGCTTAACATCCTTCCCAGGTTTAATATTCTAAGGACTTCCCAGGAAAGGTAATTCAAAGATGCTGGCATTAACTTCAGCTTTGGTAGTCTGACATATTTGAAAACACCAACTGATTCCAGCAGCATGACTGAATTACGGACCAGGCATTACACATTGCCACTTCTAACCTATGTGATAAGTGATAAAATACATACTGAACACACAACTTCAGGATATTGGGCCATGCCGGGGAAGGGGGGGGACTTCGAGAATGGTAACATAAGGAGTTCTATGGACTCACTGTCCAGGAAATAGCCATAATTGGTAAAAATTGTTTTGTATTTAAAGTAAAGTCCCTGGAAATGTTTATGAGGATATACATCAAAGGAAGTAAAGAAAACCTGTAATTCAGTAAGAAGACTGAGAGTCAGTGGTACCTGTTCCCTCCTTAATCTGTCCTCAACTTACCATAATAACAGAAGCTCTAATTTAGCCAGGTATAGCCAAGAAAAACAGTTCCCCTTTCTCTCAACCTCCAGGAAGGGATAGACTATTTCGTTAGTAAGGATAGTCTGCTAGCATTTTTCACTCCTCATCCCCAGCTCCAAGGTGCAGAGTTTAAATTCCTGGCCACAATGGCCAAGAAATTGAAAGCTCCCTTCTTTCACCCATCCCCCATTTGTAGGTCAGAAGTCAATCCCAGCAGAGGCAGGCAAAGATTTTTGAGAGTTTCACTGCCCTTACCTCTGCTCACTCAGACAGCAGAGGTTCCATATTGGGAGAAGCAAGCCAATGGAACCAGAGGGTACTGTCCCATCCCAGTGCTCTGGTCATATACCAGTATCACCCTAAGGATAGCAAACCACTGTCCCCATACCCAGCGCCAGTGCAGGAGCTCACACACTCTGATCAAGGAGAGGAGGCTGTGCATAAAAACAGAGGTCTGAAGGTTTCCCCAGGACCTAACATTATTTGAAACGAAAAGTGGGAGATTTCAAACCTAAGTGTGCTCTTAGCAGCAATGGCCATTTTCGTGATATGCAATTAAGAGCAACAAGCTCAACCAAAGTTCAGCAAGTTAACCAGAGAGAATAGAAGAAAGAGATAAGAACAGCCATCCTGGGCAGTAATTAGGTCATTATGTCATGAATGGGATCAGTGCCCTTATTAGGGAGACACAAGAGAGATGATGTCTCTCTGCTATGTGTGGATACCACAAGAAGGTGGCCATGGGTAAACCAGGAAGAGAACTCTACCAGCTAGTGCTCTGATCTTAGACTCTCAGCCTCCAGAAATATGATAAATAAATATTTATTGTTTAAGCCACCCAGTCTATGACATTCTGTTAACACAGCCCAAATGGACTAAAACGCAGAGGCTTCCATGAGTTTTATTGTAATCACAAACTGATGAATTTCCTTATCCAGCCCTTCTTAGGAAAGAAAATGCTATAAAGACCAGGTAGATGCAGAGGCTGGGTGATAGTGGGTGTAGATGATGATGAGGAATCAGGACATGGGAAAAGGAAGTAGAGATTTAAAACAAATTCACTGAAGGATGTGTATATGCTTACGTGTAGATGGGGAGAATTGCAGTTCTTAGCTAAAGGAAAAATTCTCAGATCACCACTACCAATGCATTAATACCATTCTAGACAATAATTAGGAAAGAAACTTGTTTGACAAAAATGATATTAAGTGAATCAAATGAAAGAAACACACATTAATACTCAGAAAATATATAGTCAACAGATTTTCTTAAATGTTGCCAGTCTATCCCAGATATTTCCTGTATGAACTCATTCAAATTACAGGTGACCTTATAAGTAGTTCCTGGAAAAGCTGCATGGTATATCAATTTTTCTGGGTATATTTTGAGAGTATAGAGAAGTGTTTTATTACTGTTGTGATATGAATATAATGGACATATATCCCACCTTACATGGTCATCAATGATGATTTAGGAAACATAATTTTGCATTTTTGGGCCCTAGTTTCTTTTTCAGCCAATAAAAAACCTCTACACTTCTAACTCCTAGTTCTCCAATGGACTTTTTGTTCATAACAGGCTTTTCCAACTCCTCCCTTTCCTCTATAAAAAGAGTATTCCTCTCCGTTGTTCTCCAGTCTTGCCCATAGCTTTGCCATAGCTTGCATATCCCGAGTTGCAATTCTCTGCTATTCCTGAATAAACCCATTTTTGATAGTAAAATAAGATATTTAAGATATAGAGCCTGGCTTTGGGGGGTGGAGGGTATATTATAATATAGATTTCTTTAGGCTTCTGTGTGGACATAGGTTGTCTCTATGGGCTACTGCAAAGAAAGATATGTTAGTGTTCTACCAAACAATGACACTCATTAGGCAGGATTCCTTTGGCTTAAAGCAATAATTTTAATTAGCATAAGCTTATGCAAATATCAGTTTGTAAAAATGACTTCTGAATTGCAGTAAGGAAGTAATAATGTCCTCAGTTACCCATATCTGAAGTGGTATCATTAAGTAGCATTTCAAAAAGAGAGAAAATAGAAGAACTCAATTGTGTCATTAGCTTCAACATATTTCTTAGATATTAACATATTTTGATATAGCAACTCCTAGTTCCCTCTACTCTGCTATTTGTCCTATAGTATCTTAGATTTAGCAAAAGTTGTAAGCAAAATAAAATTAAACTATGTTTCCAAGAATCACTAAAGATTAAAGATTAAAGAGTCCTAGTCAGCTACTTAAAATATAAAATGGCTCTAAGATAACAGACACAACTAAAAACACAGAGTCTAGGAAAAGTATTTCAGGAAATGTGGCAGTTTAATGTAATTTTTATAGAAAAGAAACACAAAATTGTTCAGAATAATATTAAGAAATAAATGCTTAAATAAGAGAAAAAGCTTTTCAGCAGTAACAATATATAACAAATTTTAAAAAGATTTCTTTAAACTATTAAACTGGTTTTAGTGAAACAAATGTGCATTTAAATAAGATATAGGGATCCCTGGGTGGCGCAGCGGTTTGGCGCCTGCCTTTGGCCCAGGGCGCGATCCTGGAGACCCGGGATCGAATCCCACGTCGGGCTCCCGGTGCATGGAGCCTGCTTCTCCCTCTGCCTGTGTCTCTGCCTCTCTCTCTCTCTGTGACTATCATAAATAAATAAAAATTTAACAAAAAAAAAAATAAAAAAAAATAAATAAGATATAATTTATTCTTACTAAATATGCAAAACCCAGTTCCTGTGCTGGTGAGAACATATGAACTACGTACGTACTGTCATAGAGTTTAGCAAGTGGCAATAAAAATTCTTATGACATTTTTGGAAAGTAAACTTGCTGTGCATTTCGAAAGCCATGAAACAGATCTTATGTTTTGCCTAGAAGTTCATTAGAATTGTGTCAAAGTAATAATCAAAGAAATTAAAAGTTACTGTTAGGGGCGCCTGGGTGGCTCAGTCCCATGAGCATCTGACTCTTGGTTTCAGCTCAGGTCATGATCTAAAGGTCTTGAGGTTGAGCCCCTGGTTCCACGTTCAGCAGGGAGTCTGCTTGAAATTTTTTCCCTCTGCCCCTCCCCCTCCTCATGCTCTCTCTTTCTCTCTCTCTCAAATAAATAAATAAGATCTTTTTAAAGAAATGTAGTGTAAAAGATAATTATTTATATAACACAATTTAAAACATGCATATGTTATATCCAGTAATGAAGCCACAAGTAAACATATGAGCATTCTATTTGTTACTGTGCTATTCATATAGACTTAAAATAGTTATTCATATAGAATTAAAATAGTTATTCATATAGATAAGGTCTGGGAGGGAACTAACACAAAAATGCAAACAATGGTTATGTTGGGGGTGTGGCATCATTCAAGATCCTCTGTCCCTAGTATCCAAGTTCTCTTTAATCTTGTTACATATTTATAAATTGATAGGGTTTACATACACAAGCATAAGAAGCAAGTAGAGGATCCAGGTGTGCATTCATTGTATTCACTTGCTATATAAGATAAGAAGCAATGGTAAAGGGTATGAGAAGAAGAGAATGAACACATTTCTTAAAACTTTATAGAGCTGTCAAACTGGTCAGAAATCATTTGCTAAAATGTAGTATGAGTCTTTTCTTGGTTTCTTTTTTATTGTTTCTATCATCTACGGATTTGGCATAACAAAATTATGATGATTCACTGTTATGCTGTAGAGAGCTTTATAATGTATATGGAAAAATCTTAATAATGTTTGGAGCTTAGGGGTCTGTGAGAAACCATGGGAAATTGCTTCTGAGACCATAGTGAAAAGTGAACCTCATTTAGAGAGACTGAGCAGAGGATACTATGGATAAAAGCAACTGAAGTCCAGAATTTAGAATGACAGGTCATCATAGAAGTTAAAAAATGCATTTAGCTCATCCAGATGTGCTATATTCACTCAATTTTGAGGGACTGTTAGTAAGCAAAGCACATATTGCGTTACGCTTCTTGGTGTTTTCATTATTTGTCTAGGGGACCAAGTAGAAATTTTCTCTTGAAAGGGAAAGTGTGTTAAACACTTATAAAAATAAACCAAGTTAAGTCTTATCTCTGCCAGGTGGAAGTCAGTATTAATATCTAACAGGAGATGAAGCTCAGAGAGGCAGTTATATCCTTCACTGAATGGATAGAAAACCAACTTTATAGCCCGTCAAGGCATATTGTATCAGTGCAAATGAGGTCCTACCTCTGGGTAGAAGTATTTTTACATTAAAGTCCAAAAAAGCCAGTAGTCTCTCTTGAACAGGTTTGAATAATAATCATTAAGGTGTGCAAATATAAGAGGAAAAAGGATTTAGTTTAATTTTTTATTAGGTCCTTCTTAATTGCATATTTCACATGTATCCAGTCTTTTGGCCCAGAGTGAAAATTAATAATTTTATGAAGTGAGATGGGGATTCCATAATTTGCAAACAAAACTGGTGTTGGGCAGTCAATATCAGATGATTTTGTCCTTTCACTTCCTGGAAAGATCAACAGTGAAAATCTTTCAGAGACTAATTTTATAAATACATAAATGGGAACAGACAGGTTAAATGACTTATTCAAGTTTACATGTCTAATTATGGTAGAAGAGGACTAGAAACTCATAGTTTTTCTCTCAAGTAGACTTTGAAAACACTTGTACAAACTAAAAAGACTACGTTTATGTAGGACTTATAGATTCAGTAATAAATGGTTACCTCTTGCTTGAGGGATTTAGTGGAGTAGAGAGAGTATTGTCTTTGACTGCTAACTGGCTTTAAGATAAAAAATAAGAAAAATCACTTCTCTGAATTGCCAACAGTGGACCTTAAAGCTACAAGCAGCCATATTCGTTATGTTAATAGCTGAGTGAAAGAAAGAGCAAACTTTCTGTATCTATGGGCAGCTATTAGTTACCGTGAAGAGTAAAATAAATCCAGAAATCATCCCAACAATTGTTAGACATTAAAGAGAAAACATGATCCTCCTACATATAGGCCCTCCTTATCATTATATTTGTGTTCAATGACTTCTTTGCAATGAACAGATATTTGACAAATATTTACTAAGAATTTTCTGTGTGTCAGGTTAAGTGCAATAAATAATACTAAATGTGAGCAATGCACAGTTCTTCACCTTAAAATTACAGCTTTTATGTGAATATTTGTAAATATGTGAAAGGGAGAAGCACAATTGATGGGTGAGGAAAAATATATCTGTTTGTGGAAAGCACTGAGTTATAAAAAATTGTGAGAACAAGATGAAAACAAATGAAGTTGACTGAGAAGGGAAAGCCAAAGAATAAGGACATAAAAGCAGGTGAACCCAATTTGTCAATTATAAGGCCCACTTCAGCTACAATATAGTCTAAGAGAAACATTCCTGCCCATTGCTTAAGAGACAGCCCTACAATGGTTGTTCAAATCATTTCATCTTAATGCCGTTTACTGACTCAGAGTTGCTAAGCAGTTATTCCATAATATAGCCAACTAAGCATCATGGGCACTAGTTGAAAAGAATGAACTGAGACTACCTTATTCTCTCTCTGGAATTATATTGGGCAAACCAGAAAAAAATAAGAAATCAAGAACAGTAGCTAAAAATTCCAGAGAGAGGACAATAGATAGAAGTGGTTCTAAGAATTACCAGAGTAACCCAGAGCCATAAGGAGACAGGCACTATGGAGTGGATATACAACACAAAGAGTAGATGAAACAATAAATCAGTAGACTATGAGATGCAAATGGAATCATCAAGCAGAAAATATGAGAAATGCCATAAGAAAGAGTTCCCGTGGTTAGGATGTGGTTACTCCCTACAGCTTGCTCCTCCCCCCCTCCCTCCCTTCCTTCCTTCCTTCCTTCCTTCCTTCCTTCCTTCCTTCCTTCCTTCCTTCCTTCCTTTCCTCCTTCCCTCCTTCTCCTCTCCCTCCCTGCCTCCTTTCTACCTCCTTTCCCACTTCCCTCCTTCTTTCCCTCCTTCCCCCCCTCCTCCTTCCCTCCTTCCTTTTTTCTCTAATTGAGGAAAAAAGCACATGACAGTAAATTTATCATCTTAACCATTTTTAAGTGTACAATTCAGTAATGTTAAGTATTTCGCATTGTTTGCAACATATCTCTAGAACTTCTTCATCTTGCAAAACTGAAACTCTGTACTCATTAAACACTAATTCTCCCTCCCTTTGCCCAGCTCTTGGCAACACACTTTCTACTTTCCATTTCTATGATTTTGTCTATTCTAGATACTTTATATGAGTGAAATCATAGAACATTTGTCCTTCTGTGCCCCTACAGATTTCTTGAGTTGTGTGGTTTTCCAGTCTGACTCAATTTGGGTCTAAATGGCTCGTTGTAACAGGTAGGAAAACAAATAGCCGTCCTTGAAAAATAAAACAATATAAAAAACCAAGTAGTCCTGAGCAAGATTTTCCTATTCCATCTAGAAAATAATTGAAACATGCACTTTGAAATGCTGATTTATTCAACAAAATAATATTTTGGGGAAGTACATGAGCCCAAATGATGGATTAGGCATTGGAGTTTAAGTGAGATTAAAATTAATACATCCCACTTTTTCTTTGTGCCAGGAAAAATTTTTTTTAAATACTTTATTGATTTTAAAGTAAGCTTAATGTATTTTAACTGAGCTTAGAGACTTGAGGGAGAATGCAACTAATGATGGATTTTTTAATAATGTTTTCATAAAACATTAAAACAGGTCTTAGTTCCACTCATCTTTCACAATGACAATACTCCTTGCTAGATTAATCTTAAAATAAACTTGATGTATTTTAATCCTGTGTGAAGGTTTCAAATATGTGTTACACTGTATTTTAGTAAAATGTATAAATGATGACCTCGGTAAACAATACTGTATAATACAAAGATACTGCTGCACTCACTGGCCATAATAGAACTGAGGTTATCAACTACCCTGCAAGCTTTGAAAGAGTCCTCCTTTTCATCATGCTAAACACATTTTTAAAAAATTTCCTCTGCTTTGGCAAAAGTAGACTATTTCACACACTGTGAGAATTTGTAATTAGAGTTTACTTAGAAAGCATATTAAGTGTTATTAGAGAGCTTTTGTGCAAGTGCTAATGAACATACTGTATTTAACCATCATCAGACAGATCAAATACAAGAGACTAATGTTCTAAAGTAAGCAACTTTCAATAATGAGAATGTGCTAGTAATTATAGTGTTGTCATTGTAAGGAGGAGACTTATTCCATGCCATTTATATTAAACTAATTTTTTAAAGCCTCTTACTAGTGATATAGTTGGATAATGTCTATTAAAGTAAGCTCCTAAGAGGTGACCTTTGGGGAAATTGTATGGGTTATTATAAGAGAAAAATGAGTTTGAAAAGAAAAAAAAATATTAACTGATTACATGAAAGACTTTTCACAAATAATTGACAACTAAATATTTGGAAGGTTTTACCTCTGGTCTTTTCAAGATCATTGTGAACCTATTCAAGTAAGTGACCTTGATCTGGGACTGTTGGACCAGACGACAAGGGGAGGAGGTAGCTAACTTCAAGTGATGTAGGAGATCAGGATGTACATAAAATGGATGGTATAAACCAATGATGTATGGGATGTAGGAAAAGGTGAGGAATGGAAATGATGCAACACTCCCTTTGGGACATTAATTCCTCTCCTGGGAATCAAGGTCAAAAGGATAAGCTTCTTTGTAAGCAAAGGAATAAGCAGTATACATATTCCTATGATCAACTGGGTCAGGGAAAGCTTCCTTCAGACCTAGAAACCAAGTTCCTCTCAATTCACCGATTGTTCCCTATTACTCGGTATTTCTCCAAGACGTGAGAGCAATTAAAATGTCCTTAAAAACTCATAGATGAATATTGCACTCAATCCTCTAAATATTGTGGCTCATATCAGATTGTCATGACAGAAAGGAGAGATACATTTGTGCAATGGCTCAGAAAACTTAAACATAATAGAAAATAGGTCAGTGAAAAGCTTCTTTAAATTTAAAATTATAAAAGTATAAAGAACTAATAGAGTTATTCTAGGTTGAAGCAAGCCCATTTACTAAAAAAGCTTATTTAAGTGAATTCCATATTGAAAAGAAATTGCCCAGGTAGGCTCAAAAATGAGAACTTAAAATATGTTTTAACTCAAAAACCCCAAACCCAAGTAATCCAAGTTGAAAATAGACAGAAGACCTGAATAGATATTTTGCCAAAAAAGACATATAGAAGGCCAACAGACACATGAAAAGATGTTCAACATCAGAAATCCTCAGTGAAATGCAAATCAAAGGCACAATAAAGTATCAACTCACACCTGTCAGAATGGCTAGAATTAAAAACACAAGCAACAACAAGTACAAGTTGGTGAGGATGTGGAGAAAAAGCAACCCTCATGCAAACTAGTCCAGGCACTATGGAAAACAGTAGAGAGTTTTCTCAAAAAATAAAAAACAGATCTACCATGTGATCCAATAATCTCACTACTGGGTATTTACCCAAAGAAAGTGAAAACACTAATTCAAAAAGACATTTGCACCCCTATGTTTACTGCAGCATGATTTGCAATTGCTAAGATATGGAATCAACCAAAGTGTCCATTGATATAAAAATAAAGAACACATTATATATATATATATATATAATGTAGCTATAAAAAATGTAGCTATAAAAAAAGAATGAGATCTTGCCATTTGCGGCAACGTGGATAGACCTAAAAAGTATTATGCTAAGTGAAATAAATCAGAGAGACACAAATATCATATGATTTCACTTAAACATGGAATTAAAAAACAAAACAAATGAATAAGCAAACAATAAACTAGGGCAGCCCAGTTGGCTCAGTGGTTTAGCGCCGCCTTCAGCCCAGGGTGTGATCCTGCAGACCCAGAATCTAGTCCCATATCAGGCTCCCTGCATGGAGCCTGCTTCTCCCTCTGCCTGTGTCTCTGCCTCTGTGTGTGTGTGTGTTTCTCATGAATAAATAAATAAAAATCTTTTTTTTAATAAATAAAAATCTTTTTAAAAAATGGTACTGTATAATGGTACTGCACTCATAATATAAGACGGTAGCTACACTTGTGCTGAGCATAGAATAAGGTATAGATTTGTGGAATCACTATGCTATACCCCTGAAACTAATGTGACATTGTGTGGCAATTATATAATTGCAAACTTCACAATAACATACTTGTAGAAAGAAATGGAAACTATAAGACAAAATTTTTTGAAGAACTAACAGAACCAAATAAAATTCGAGTAGAAACTAGTCCAATTCTATCATTTTATGCATAAAGAGGTTAAAACCCTTAGACGTAAAGCTAGTTTGTCCTAGATCATACCAAAGCGATCGCAACTCAAATTTATCAAGTTATCTTTTTAAAAAAATTGTTTATTTATTTTTAGGAATCTCTACACCCAGCATGGGGCTTGAACTCACAACTCTGAGATCAAGAGTCACACGTTCATCTGACTGAGCTAGTCAGGTACCTCAAGGTATTTCTTTTTAAAAAACAAAAATGAGGAGGAAGAGTATGAAGGAAGGAAATACAGAGACATAATGTAATGTAGGAGCAAAGCAGGTAAGATCAAGACTAGGAATTTAATGAACCGGAAGGACCTGAAAAACACCAAAGATTCAGAAAATCATGTAGAAGTCAAGGCAAAATGTTACAGGCATTCTTAATTGAGGCTGCTAGTAAGTCTTCTGGAAAATTGGCATCAGTACAAGAGACAATAGGGAGCAGCACTGAAAATTCTCATTCTGGGAAGATACTCTTTTCTCTGGATAAAAGTGTAAGAAATGCAGCCCACAGATATTACTAACAGGAGACAGGCTCAGAGCCTCTGCATGAGTGCCAGTTCTGTCTGAGCAGGTATAGAAGTGCACAGAATTCTTGAGTCTATAATCAATTAAAGGACTTAGTAAATCAAAACCCTCAAACTCTACCCATTATTTGTTACTAGGCTAGAAACAAAATACATTAAAGAAAATAATTAATCTTTTTTTCCCTTTTACTCTGCTAGAAAAGAACATGAAATAGCCATACATGCTAATGTATGTTTACCAAAAATATGTGGAAATAAATTCTCTCTACCAATAAGAAACTAAAAATCTTTTTTAGAAACACAGGGTAGCCAAGTATATATCATCATTTTCTTGATTTGTTGCATAATATAAGGCCCTTCATACAGACCAAAACTTTTAATTTTTGTATTGAATTTAAAAGGTGTACTTTCTATAAAGATCCTAAGAATCACCTGATTTAATTCTTAGCTTTAAATTCTGTGATAAATTTCCAGGGTTTCAATTTTAAAAGGGCAATATCATACAATATAACTTTTATGTCTTAATAATTATTTCAGCATATACAATTGTTTGGCCAAGACTGAACTAAGTTTTACACACACATACACACACACACACACACACACACACACACACACACACACATACCCATGCTCTTTCCCTCATTAAAGAAATAAGTATTACCCCAAGCAAGTTAATAGGATAAATCAATTTATAGGGAATGTCCACTTCCTTGTGGAATTCTAGTATATAAATTATTTATAGGCAAATAAATATTCCATATGGAAATCTGATACCTAAGGCTAAAACCTCAACTTAATAATTTTTAAGTGGTTTAAGCAACTAAGAATCTTGGAAAAAAATTAGCTGTCTTAAATAATCTCATAATTCATTCCCTCAGTTAATATGGATTTGTTAGAGATTCTTGTGGTTCCAAATTGATTCTTACCTTTAAAATAAAAAATAATTTAGAAATATTTTAGAGCTTTCAACTCAAGTATCATTTAAGTACAGAATACTTTAAGGCAATAAAGTATTTTGTTTTTGTTTTTGTTTTTTTCAGGATATCCTGGATGTAGACAAAAAGAATGCTACTATAAAGTTAGTAGAAACAGTTTGTGGCCATGTTTACTTTATGCCATAATGAATCAGTGTGGTTTTTGTGTGATTGAGATATTCTTACCTGATTATTTTTATCTACAGGTAAATTTCAAGTAGCTACATTTTATGTCACAATTCAAAATTCTAATATCAGTAAGAGACAAATGTAAGTTATTCTGATATGATATTATTTGCTTACATTCTCAAAATGTATTCAGCAATGGGGTTAAGATTGAAAAATACCCCAGAAGAAAGAAAAAAAACACAATTTTGGGAGTTTAATGAGCCTAAAATTTCTAAAATGTTACTCAATTCAAGTATTTTGGCTACATTAAAAAAAAATTTCAGTGCACAAATATTTAGCCACAGTTATAGCTTAAACAAATTTAACTTTGATCAAGTATTTCAGCACCCAAGATAATTGACTTTCATCAAAGGTAGAATTAGATAAAAGAATTATAGAGTGCCAACACATCAGCCTACTATCAGATGTTATAATTTATATGATCCACATTGATTCTGTTCTTTCTAGGAGCTAATGCAAATGCTTGCAGATTTAGCAAGAGGATTTTTAAAAAGCAAGTTTAAAATCTACAAAACATATATCTCCATGAAGTTTTATACCAGAAAATCCATGAGCAGTGAAGTGAAGAAAAGGCAGCCTGTATTTTATATATTTAATTTAACTCCTCCATTGCCCTTTAACATATAACATCCAGCCATAAAGTCTAATTTTCTTCTGTTTCAATAATTTTAACATGATAAAGAACAAAAGTTAACAACTATTTATATTGCCTTAAGAATAAAAATCAATTTTCCTAGTCAAAGACAATATAAAACTAATTAATTGAAATATAATTCTTAAAAAACTTTCAGTATCAATAAGTGAGGTTTAAAAAAAGAGAAACCTCTGCTCTCAAAACTGAAATAGATGAAACATTTTTAAGACAAATTCTATGTCCAAAAATTAAGTGAAAATATCTTGTGACTTATTTAAGATTTAGAAAAGAAGGATGCAATCTAAACAGAGGTTGTGTATCCTAGTAAAGAAAAGATTCCCTAAAAAGTGAATAATTTTAAAAAATCATGGACTTCTGAATGCATGGTAGATGAAACATTCTGAAAGGCTCTTTCACTTCACATGTGGAATTAGACCCTATGTGAAGCAGATTTTTATTACATACTATGGCTTGCAATAAGTAAAGGAGATTATTAACTCTCCTTCCAAAAATGGTTAGGGAATGGTATCTGAGCAGAAAGCAAGTAATGACATGCAAATGTTAGGTGATTCTGAGGGAAGATATTTATATAATACATACTGTTATCCAAAGACTGAGCTGTAAGTCAGTGGCAAAATGGAAGAACTGTATTTAAAACTCTTCTTTTCCAGTAAAGGGAGAATTTGGGTCCCCCTTTAGGGAACCCAAAGGTCATTAAAATGGCCCCCACTTTAGTAGGAACACCATAGATCCTGGAAGAAGCAAAATGATGAGAGCATCATTTAGGCTGCAGGAATTCTCATCAGTTCAAGGAACCAAATTTTCTTTTTTCTTTTTTTTTTAATAAATTAATTTTTATTGGTGTTCAATTTACCAACATACAGAATAACACCCAGTGCTCATCCCGTCAAGTGTCCCCCTCAGTGCCCGTCACCCATTCACCCCCACCCCCCGCCCTCCTCCCCCTCCACCACCCCTAGTTCGTTTCCCAGTGTTAGGAGTCTTTATGTTCTGTGTCCCTTTCTGATATTTCCCACACATTTCTTCTCCCTTCCCTTATATTCCCTTTCACTATTATTCATATTCCCCAAATGAATGAGAACATACACTGTTTGTCCTTCTCCGATTGACTTAACTTTACTCAGCATAATACCCTCCAGTTCCATCCATGTTGAAGCAAATGGTGGGTATTTGTCGTTTCTAATGGCTGAGGAATATTCCATTGTATACATAAACCACATCTTCTTTATCCATTCATCTTTCGATGGGCACCGAGGCTCCTTCCACAGTTTGGCTATTGTGGACATGGCTGCTAGAAACATCGGGGTGCAGGTGTCCCGGTGTTTCACTGCATCTGAATCTTTGGGGTAAATCCCTAACAGTGCAATTGCTGGGTCGTAGGGCAGGTCTATTTTTAATTCTTTGAGGAACCTCCACACAGTTTTCCAGAGTGGCTGCACCAGTTCACATTCCCACCAACAGTGTAAGAGGGTTCCCTTTTCTCCGCATCCTCTTCAACAGGAACCAAATTTTCATTAACAATTAAAAAAAAAAAAAAGCAAACAAGGAAACAAGTCAATGTAAGATTCAGTAGGAAAATAAGCTGATTTAGGGTACAAACTGATATAAAATACAACCGATTTTGGTTTAAAATATGAAATAAATGAATTCAGGATAATTTAAAATATGAGAAGAAAACCAAAATTGACAGAGCAGCAAAGGTCTATAATAAATAACTGAAGATGTGTGAAAAATAATCCAACATATTTTTTAGAAAAAATATAATTTTTAGCATGAAAAACTAAATGGATAGGTTAAAAACACATAAGTTAAGCTAAAACAGAACCAGTCAACCAGATCACAAGTAATTAATACCCAAAATGCATCAGAAAGTCCAGATAACATAAAATAGAAAAATAAATGTAAAATGTGTAGAATAAAATTCTAATCACCATCATGAAGTCCCAGAACATAATAGAGAAGCAATATACGAAAAGTTGTTGAATTTATTTGTTTGAAACTACTAAAGTGCATTTATCAAAGATAAACAGATATAATAAAATTACAGCATACATAAGCAAAATGAATGGGGAAAAAAATGCCAAAAAAATATTTATTAAGACTGAAAATCACCAAAAAACAAAAAACAAACAACAACAACAACAACAAAAAAAAAGGTAAAGCACCAAAGACAAAGAGAAGCTCTAAATCTGAACCCAAAGTGGAAGAAGGATAAATAACAGAAAATCAGGTCACCAACAAAGCAATGACAGTGAAACTGACAACTGACTTCTCCACAGCAAAAAAAGAAACAAGTAGACAATGGAATTCAGTTTTCAAAGTTTGAGAGAAAGTCACTATCAACCTGGAATTTTGTATCTAGCAAAGCCATCTTTTAAAAATAATGGTTGTCATTTTCAGATAAGTTAAATAATCATGGTACACGATGAAGCATAATATAGAGGGAAATTCAAGCTTTGTGCAGTGGCAATATTGCAGCCAATGAGGTTTATCTGAAGCACAATTATTGCTATAGAGGGAAATTCATAGCATTCAATTTGTACATTAAAAAAGCACAGCCTGAAAATTAGTAAGTTAAAATTCTGGACTGAGATGTGAGGGAAAACTACAGAACACAGAAATCAAGAGTAAAGGCATCTTAAGGATATGAGCAAAGTTGAATTAAAAAATAAAGAGGTATAATGGAATTAACAAAGCTAAAAAGTGGCTATTTGAAAGACTAACAAAATAAGGGAAACAGTAGCAAAATTCATTAAGAATAAATGGTAGATAGATAGATAAAATGAGAAAGGGCATATAACTAGAAATACACAATAATTAGAAAGGTAAGTTACCACCATGAAAAGCTTCCATACTTAAGTTCCAAAAATTAGATTCAATGTATGCATGCCTAGAAAAATTTTACTTACTCAAACTGAAGAAGGAATATAAAGGCAGAATACATATAAAGCCTGAAGAAATAGAAAGCTAGAAATATTTTCACAAAGGTAACATCTCATCCAGACAATTTTACAAGCAGTTTCTACTTTCAAGAAACAGATCATTTCAATTTACACATCATTTGTTTAATAGAAAGGGAGAAAATGGTCTAACTTGTTGCACGATGCCAGTGTAAACTTGATTTCAGAATCAGACAGGAACAGTAGGAATAAAGAAAATCACAGAGAATCCATAAATATAGATACAAAAATTCTAAACAAGTGTATGGCAAATGAAATCAAATTGTTTGAAGACGCAGAATGGCCTCCTTACTCTTCCTAATTCTCAAATTGGTATATACCTAATGTTAAATAAGAAATAGATTCTACAGATGTGATCTTAAGAATCCTGAGATGGGCATGCGTACTTTATGCACTCAGGCTGCAGAGCCCCTCCAGGTGTCTGTGCCTAGGTCACTGGGGACACCTCTGCAGTGACAGCGGCTACCTGGATCCCCGGAACCACTGGAGCTCCAAGCACACGTGGGCTCCAGATTAGCCCTGTGACTGCTCCATCGACCTCTGCACGCTACAACCTGGCTCCCTGCCCCCTCCAGAGATGCCCATGCATTAGACACGGGGCCACCACCCCATAAGTGTGCCCCTGAGCAGATGCCAGAGGAAGCTCCTCAGCCACGAATTTCCCCACAAGAGAAAAGAGATGGGAAGGACCCCAAGAGCCTTTGCCTCCAACAAGCCCACCAGCACTCGATGCCACTGTAGACAGCTGCAGCCTTGGCTGCTGAGGATCCATCCCTGCAATCTTCATTAGTTCTAAATTCAGCTTATAGGGCTGCACAGACACCAGGCAACTACAAACACCCCAGTCTGAGCCTCCTGCCCCATGCTGCCAGCACTCACACCCACCCACCAGTAGCTGAAGCCTTTTCCTTCCTCGCATTAGCAGGAAGAATATTTCAGGTTATCTAATTTTTATGACATGGCTATGACTAAACCTGTTCATTTGTTCTTCGGTCACACAGACATAGTTTCCACCACCCTGAAACTGTATGTGATTACAGGCGCTATGTTGTTAATCTCATTTGATCTGACTCCGCTGTTGTCCTTCACATGAGCGATCATCAGCATTCAAGGGCTTTGGACTTCTTTTTTCTTCTTGAAATACTCCTCTCTTTTCTTTCATTAAAATACTGCCTTCTGTGTTTCTTTTTCACTGGGACATCATTTTCAGTTTCTTTTGCCAACTTCACTTCTTTACTCTACATTCTTGCCCAAATTGATATCATTCATTTTTCACACTTTAATGTCATCCAAATGCAGGTAGCTACCAAACTTACATCCTCAATATATTTCTCTTCTATTTCCTACTGCATACCTCTTGACTCATTTGATATCTCAATTTCCACTCTAGAACCTCTTGTGTGTTTTTTTTTTAAGATTTTATTTATTCTTGAGAGACACACAGAGAGAGGCAGAGACATAGGCAGAGGGAGAAGCAGGCTCCTCACAGGGAGCCCTATAGGTATTCAATCCCAGGACCCCAGCATCACACCATGAGCCAAAAGCAGATGCTCAACCACTGAGACAACCAGCCATCCCTACAACCGGTTTTGGTAATTCATTTCAGACTTCCCCTTCCCGGTAAGCGATATTACCATCAGCATACATGATTAAACCAGAAATCTGAGGTTCATCTCCACTGATTGTGAGATCTCAACTCATTATTTCATCTTTTGTAATATGAAAAGAAAGTTTTTGGAACTCTGTTATTGCATATTATCTTTAAAAGCAGTATTCATTGCACATAGATATACGCAGGGGAAAACATCACATGGAAAATTATTATTTTGGGAAATATATTATAAATATTTTTTGTTTTCTTTTTTAAATTTTATATAAACAACATAACTCTAACCAGAAAAACAGATTATTAGAACAAACTCAAAATTTTTCTTGAAGCCAGAAATCCTGGGGATCATTCTTCTTTGATAACTTAACCAATTTCATATAGATCGCCCAGCTCAATTTGTTTATTGCCTAGACATATATGGCAACCTGAGGGGAAAAAAAAAAAAACATTCACATTATCACATTTGCTTTGATATAAAGCTTTGATATAATAAAAGTCTAATCCTAATTTTCAAGATTTTAGGTTAGTAGAAAGGGATTTCTTTCGAAAATCAGGATTCAGTCGTATATGTTATTAATTACATTCATGTGGTTAAAGCATTAGGAACATCATGAAACAGAATGACTTGCAAGATCAAATGCATTTTAAACTTTGCTCTATGCTTCAATTATATTCATTGAGAATTCACTCTCCATCTGATAGTGGTCTTGTGTTTATATTTATGCATGTTAGCTTTGAACAACCCATGTTGATTCTTTACATTGCTTGTAATAATTTTTTAATGGAAACCATTAGTTTGAATTATGAGCAATCTAGTATATATTTTGGAATGCATTGCTTCAAGTAACTTAATAATACAGTGAAACTTCATTTCAGATGCTGAAATATGTTACATTAAAATTAAATGATATTGCAGACACTTGGATAAGCTTATTAATTACCAAGAAATTTGTATACTAAATATGTTTTTGATGGAATAATTCACTTAAAGCAGTGACCAATGTAGAGGAATGGAGCACACAGACATTGACGAAAAAACAGATATGAATTTGAAACCTACCACTTATTATCTGTGTAACCTTAAGCTGGTTACTTAACCTCTCTGAGCATATATATGTATATATATATGTGTGTATATATGTATATACAAATATACAATTTGAAAAATTCTTACTTTTTAGCATTTTGAGAATCAGAAAAAATATGTAAAATTCCTGTCTTATAGAATTTATACCTTCCTGACTACTTTTAACTTATTAACTGAAATGATACCATACATACAATTCTGATGCTCTGCGCCACCTACCATATTACTAGATGAGACTGGATGGTTAGTCATTCCTCATTGGGCATGTTGATATTTGCTTCTCTTGGTGGCTTCATGGCACTTGGGATGAAGACTGCATTGGGTATTTGAGAGAAGGAAAGAGAATTACACGTGCAAACATATTCAGCCCAGTATAGTCAAGAGGAAGCATATGTGTATTCAAATGACTTTCTCTCTTTCACCAATATCCAGACAATAAACTTCGTCTCTGCTCATAAGGATAATAGCAAGTCATGCCCATTAGAGCAACCTGACTTGACTTTGTCAGTTTCATCTCTGTCCTACCCCATCGCTCTCCCTAAAATAGAAGAATCAGTCTCTATTTCCCAAGGCAGTACCCATTCCTTCATTGGCATTATGATATTTTTTTAAAACCATATTTAATGTCCTCATTTTATTATTTATAACTAGCCAACATAATCATTTCTCTGAGAAATTGTGATACCAAGAAATAACGCATCTAATCAAAATGATACTGCCCATATGTTTTACCCTTTATAATAATTTAAACATCTTTGTGATTTTAGAGCAAAAACTCCCTCCACCCTGTTTGAATTACAAGTTTCTTCAGCCCCTATTGTCAAGATGGCAATTCACAGACTAGGTTATCTAGAGTGATTCTATTTCCTCAACAGGTAGTAATATGTTGTATTTACTAGAATGTGCTAGGTCAGGGGGAAACTATATGCAAATCTATTAGAAAAGCATGTAAATACTTCACTAAGCTATGCTTAACAGTTAACCAAGAATGATGGGGTGGTAAGAAAAGTGAATACAGTGAATACAGTGAACTTATGTCCAGTTGGTGGAAAGGGCACATCACAGATAATTCAGAGAATATCATCAATTCTTCTCATAACAGCTTCAGCCCTGGTCTTGAATCATCAAGGTTTACTAACATCTCTGTACATAAAATCTGCATTGGAAATACATGAAGCATAATTTGAAAAATTATTGATCAGGGAAATATCCACCATAGTTATTTCAAGGTATTTTATAGCACTTGAGAATATAGAATGCTCCATTTCATTGTGAAAAAAAATTCAGTCTGATCAATAATATATACAGATTTCTCATTTGGTGGTAAAACTTTAAGCATAGTGGTAAAACTTTAAAACTGGAGCTAGAAGAGACATTTAAATGTCATATTGGTTATTCCCCTGCTACAGAATTGACTTAATTCAATTTACATAGATCACTATTGATTCTAGTTATACAAAATAGAAATGAAAAAATCCTATCTGGCATAAAGTCTACAATACCAATATTTTTTCTCCCATATATAACCTCAATTTGTTGAAATGCAAGAAAGCTATATTAAATTACAATCAATATTAGTAAGTAAACTTACAGTGTAAAAATATTTTTTGCAAGTACCAATTTAGGACTGGCTAATAATAACATTATGGATCATATTAACATTGTACCCAAGCAAAGCATGGATTATTTCTTGGAGTTCTTTGGGAATTCCTCAAAGTACTGTCTGGAGATAATCCTTACTTATGTTTTTATTCTTTTAGAGCTGTTGTTATTCTGTATTTGTTTTGTTATTGTTAACATTTTATAGATTATATATTACTATATTTATTACTTATATTGGCTTATGACAGTGGTTCTAAAATTCACGACACATGCATCAGAATCACATAGCAAGCCTATTAAAGACCATAGCTTCCTTAGCTTCATATATGCTCACCTCTTCACTCTTGCTTACCTCCAAGATCCTGATTTTGGCAGTGAGTTAAGGTCTAGGAATATGATTTCAAAAATAGACCTTCTGGGCATCCTGGTTAAGCATCTGCCTTTGGCTCAGGTCATGATCTCAGGGTCCTGGGGTCAAGCCCTGTGTTGGGCTCCCTACTCAGTAAGGAATCTGCTTCTCCCTCTCCGTTTGCCTCTACCCCGACTTGTGCTCTCTCTCTCTCTGTCTCAAATAAATAAAAGCTTTAAAAAAATAAAAATAAATAAACCCCCAGATGGTTCTGGTTGAGTAGATTGCACAACTGGGAAACACAGTCCCATAATTTTCTTTGTGCTCTCCTCATGAGCATCATGTATCAAGATGACCCTAACCTTGTGCTAATTTGTTAATTGGTTCATCTTCTTAAGGATTCAAAAGAATTCTGATGATAGACATTATCTATTTGATATGTTTCTGACAAAATCATATTAATTTGGTGGCTTTTTAAATTTTTATTTAAATTCAATTAATTAACATATAAGGTATTATTGGTTTCAGAGGTAGTGGTCAGTGATTCATCAGTCTTATGTAATACCCAAGTGCTCATTATATCACATGCCCTCCTTAATGTTCATCACCTGGTTACCCCCTTCCCCATCCAGTGGCCCTCAGTTTGTTGCCTATGATTAAGAATCTCTTATGGTTTGTCTCCCTCTCTGATTTCATCTTGTTTTATTTTTCCCTCCCTTCCCCTATGATCCTCTGTTTTGTTTCTTAAATTCTACTATGAGTGAGATTATATGATAATTGTCTTTCCCTGATTGACTTATTTCACTTAGCATAATATCCTCTAGTTCCAAGATTTCATTTTTGATGGCTGCATAATATTCCATTATACACACACACACACACACACACACACACACACCACATCTTCTTTACCCACTCATCTGTCGATGGACATCTGGGCTCTTTCCATAAATTGGCTATTGTGGACATTGCTGCTATAAACTTTGGGGTGCAGGTGCCCCTTTGGATCACTACACTTGTATCCTTGGGGTAAATACCCAGTAGTGCCATTGCTGGCTAGCTCTATTTTTAACTTTTTGAGGAACTTCCATACTGTTTTCCAGAGTGGCTGCATCAGTTTACATTCCCACCAACAGTGTACAAGAGTTCCCCTTTCTCCACATCCTCGCCAACATCTGTCATTTCCTGACTTGTCATTTTAGCCATTCTGACTGGTGTGAGGTGGTATTCCAATGTGATTTTGATTTGTTTTTCCCTGATGCTGAGTGATGTTGAACATTTTTTCATGTTTCTGTTGACCATGTGTATGTCTTCTTTGGAGAAGGAATGAGTCATGTACTGTATTTTCAAGTTTTTCTGTAGTTGTTTGTATTTCTTTTATGTGTCTCCTTTAATCAATTTTTATAGACAATGTTTTCCTGGAGAACTGACCATTGTATTGTAAAATTTCTTTGTGTTTGTGAGGTGGAGGAGGCTTTGTCCTGCTGGAATAATTTCAGCTTTTATATTTATAAACCTCTTCTTTCTCCTTTGTGTGTGTGTGTGTGTGTGTATTCCTTCCTATGTCCAGTTACTTCAGTTTAAATGCTTAATTTTTTGATATCTCTTTTATAGTATGATATCTCCTAACCATGGACATAGTATAGCTCTGTTTTGATTTATGTTTATTTTGATGTCTGTCATTTTTTATACTCCTTTGATATTATTTTATTAAATTTCTTCTACATTTCATATAGATTTTATTGCTGATGTGAATAGGATATTTTTTATTATTTTATTTTCAAAATGTTTACTTTTATTATATTGTAAGAATTTTGATCTTGATGTACCTATGTTTGTTTTGTACCTAGGCACTTTGCTGAATTCCTATTAATTCTGATGGTCTGTTGCTGGTCTTGGATTTTCTATTTTTAACTTGCCTTTTCAATTTTCAGTTTTCTCATTTCACATTTTCTTTTTTCTTTTTAAAATTTTTTTCTATCTTTTTGATACTTTAGTTCAATGCTGAACAACAGTGATGAAAAACAGCATCCTTATCATGTAGTGACCTTAAAACCAACTTCCAAAGTCTCACTATTGAAATATTTGTTGGGGATCCCTGGGTGGCGCAGTGGTTTGGCGCCTGCCTTTGGCCCAGGGCGCGATCCTGGAGACCCGGGATCGAATCCCACATCGGGCTCCCAGTGCATGGAGCCTGCTTCTCCCTCTGCCTGTGTCTCTGCCTCTCTCTCTCTCTCTCTCTGTGTGACTATCATAAATAAATAAAAAAAAATTAAAAAAATCTTTAAAAAAAAAAGAAATATTTGTATTTTTTTTTACAAGAAATAACTTGGGCTATTTCTCTGAAATACTTTCATAAATGAGGATAGTCTGTCATATGATGCTTGAATATATTTGATTTAAACTGCCTGTGAAATTAGCTGGACCTGCGATCACTCAGGTCAGGAAACTTGATTACCAATTCAACATATTCTATTACTTCACCTACTACTTTTCTGAGTAATTTTGCATTACATATACTTCTTTTAAAGATAATAATCTAGCCTTTTATTTTGCTCTAGTAGGATAGGTACTTAACAGGTATACATGTATGTTTGCTGGTCCTTAGTCGTCTTATTGAATTGGTATAATTTTTTAAAATTCTTTTTTTTAGACAAAAGCAATATATTCAGATTTTATTTTTCCAAAGCTGTCCTTTACAGTTTAATACACATGCTTATCATTTTTTCCTAGAAATGTTTAAAATTTTCAGTATTTCTATTTCTCATTCAACCACAAGAAGGATGTTAACAAATTTTGACAAACTCATTCACTATTTTCCGATCAAGTTATATTTTTAAAGATCTTTCTCTTTTTTAATGTAAAAATAAGCTAAACCTATTTTAATTTTCACTAATCAACTTTATTTCCTAAGATAGTTTACCAATTTTTAGAGCCTTCCATTCTTCCTTGGAACCTATGACTGCCTTTAATTTATATTTTCCTCTCTGACTTTAACTTTTCATAATTCATTTGGCAAGATCTGTTGAATGATATTTTCCTTGTATTTGTATGAATACATCAGGAAGGCTTTTTTGTATGCTTTATGAATTATAGTTGCCTGACAGCCAAATGAAAGACTTTCAGCTCTGCCAAAACAACACAACCAACTCCATTCAGTTCATAGCAACACTTGATAATCCAGGCCCATGATGATCAGATATCTTCTCAATTTTGCATTCCATTGTGACAGGTTGATCTGGAGAGTTTGATAGTAGAAAAAGCAGAGAGACAATTTGTTACCTAATATTGGTGAATTCTGTCAAAAGCTGTCAGGACTCCAGTATCCATCAAGTTGGGGTTCAAAGACAAGACTGGCTAACGCTAAGCAGAGGTGCATTTCTCAGACAGCCTAAAGAACCAGGAAAGCAATGACACCAGGTCTCAGAAACAGATCCCTGCCAAAGACCATTTATTGAAACAAGAGCACAGACAAGGGTTGCTGCTCACTAGTGCTGGCATACTTCTGACCTATAGATGCAAAAGGTCTGGGACACCACAAAAGATGATCACATGAGGACCCAACTATGGAGTTTCAAGTATCTAGGCAAACTAACTAGCACCAGACAGCAATTTTGGAGCTAAAGACAAAGCTTGGCTTTAGAATTTTGTCAGAGGCCATCTCTAATTTAAAGATTCACTTGTGGAACATCAAGACATCCTTTTTGTGGTGCAACAACTTTGTAACTGCAGGAAAGCCTATTAGATTAAATCTGTACTTTCTGCACTGTTCTTGTTCATTGAATGCACTGTGCTTAAATTTGTAGCACTCTCCTAAATATCTAGATAAAAGATGAAAAATTCTTTTCCAAAGGAAAGGCCACAATTTAGGGAAATTTCATTCCAAAACTGAATTTCTCTGCATTCACAGAAGAGATCTAAAAGTTATTGAATATGTTCTATCTGCTGAGACTTATTACAAAGTGTTTTACATATTTGGGTTTATTTTATTTTCAACTCTACTCTATGAGAAAATATGCTCACTGCTAGTCTGTGCAAAAGAAACCAAGACTGAAAATGATCACATAATTTTCTTTTCCCAAGGCCACATAGCTCATATCTGATCAATTCTGAAACTCTATTTCAATTCCATCAAGATATCCTCCATAGTCAAAACATATGGACATGTCTAGGATGTAAGAAGTGAAATCCTTCATCTGAAGAACTTTATGTGCCTTAAACATGAAAACAATTACATAGGCTAGAAGTAGCTTTAACATTACACTGTTACATAAAATAAAGCATCATACACTGTGTGGAAGAATTACTACTCACCCTATATAAAAAATTACATGCCATCATGTATTTTATTAAACAGATGGGTGATGATAATATGATGATAATAGCATTTTACCTAAAACCAAACAAATCATCCATGTCAACATGCTTTTTATATAAATTAAATTAAATTAATATAAATTCAGTTTAAATTTGACATGTTGATGGTTAAATGTCAAGATACTAACACTGATTTTTATTTTTTTAATCACCTTTGTAGGTAGTTAGGGCAAACTAAGCAACTCCACAGATTTCTCACAGAATATTGATAAAAAATTCATGTGACTTCACAGCTGAGGATATTTATGGCTTTTCCCCCCAATTAAATAGGGAGAAAATAATATATTCTAAAGTATTTGACTGTAACATTGCTTCCAGATTTTAAAGCATAGTAAAAAATGTGATTTAGTATAAAAAGACATTACTTTGCATTAGTATTCTTTTAAACTTCAAAGACACAAGAAGTTCTATCAAAAAAAAAAAGCTCAAGATTTAGGTTTTAAAAATTCTTTTTAATCTTCTCCATAGTTCTGTTAATCAATAGCTGTAAACTGAGTGCAGTGCAGGACAAGTTAGCGGTTAAAAAGAAACATGAGAATTAATAATATTGATAGTCTCTGGAAGAATATGAGTCCATATCTCCAACAAGATACAAAATCAGTGCAATTTGTAATCAATGGAAGAATACAGCTTTGTCAGTTCACTGATATTTTTTAAAGGCATTGCTTATAGAATTCTCTCCAGAAAATAATTATCCATTTTGTTTTCATATTCCTTTTTTTTTTCAAAATTTAGTAAAATTTTAATGGAATTCTCTTGTTTGCTCACTGTGGGAAAAATGTATTTGGATACTGAAGCATTTCTTGCTTCTCAAAGCATAAAAATATGATGGAATGTTCCCTCAAAAAACATTTCAGTCATTTAATGATACCATTACACATTGAATGCCTTAAATTCAATGGCATTTTTTTGTATGAGGAGAAAGTATTACAAAGATCAGTAAGATCTGATTAATAAATTCAAGTAAACAAAGTCCATAATTTTTAACTCATCATAAATAAATTGCTATATTTAAATCATTCTAAGATCCCATCAACTGTAAAGTAACATCTCTTGCAGGATGTTAAAATATAAAAACAATGTACCTTGGAATTAATGAAATACTATATTATGTAAAGTATGAAGCCAAAACTCATCTAATATTTTTGCATCCTCTCATTTAACATCAAACCGTAACATTTTTCATAGGCCACTAATTTTTAAAAATATAATTTTAATGACTTCATATTAATCTATTATATGAGTAAGCCATAGTTTATTAGTAAGAACTCTAGTCAATGTTTTTATTCTTTTCTACATATTAAATACTGCCTTCTTGAATATCAGGCTGACCACTGAATATTTCTTTAGGATAAACATGTTTTTGCTTATTAATCTGAGTTCAATAATTATGATGCTATCATATCACATGATACTCTGGACTGACACTCATGTATTTTTACTCTGAAACATTTTTGTTAGCATAAAATATTTTTATGAATTTTTCTTAAGAAGGGTATTTAGATAAGGCGTTTTCTGAGCCTGCCATGTCTGAGAAATATTTTATCTACAGTAACTGGATCACATTTATTTTTCTTCTGTAAATGTTATTCAATTTTCTACTGACATTTTAGTGTCACTAAGATTTCTGAGGCCAGCTTCATTTTTGTATTTTTCATTCACCCAACGAACATCTACTGAGCACTGACAGGGTGCTAAGGGGCTGGCAAACAGTAACCAAGATGGCAGGGTTATTACCCTTATGGACTTCTTGTCACATAGAATCTACCTTTTTTAGGCAGTTCATCTTTCCACCCTCCATATTTGGGTAAATAGTATTTCCTTGTCTCTTTATCTTAATTAAATTGTATGTTAAATTCTGGGATGGCAGATTTCATCCAAATTTTACAAATCTGATGGACTGTTAGAGCGCCCTCTAGGGGCATGTTGAATTATGAGATTGACTTTGAATTGACTGGAAAAAGGCTTCTATTATTGGTCATTGTGATAGATTTCAGGGCTGCTGAGCATTTTCCAGATCAAGGTAAGGAAAGATCTCCTCGGTGTTTTTCCTGAATATTGGTGATCCATTTCAATTTATGGCCTCTTTTTTTCCTCAGGTCAGCTCTTTTATTATCTCCTTTATTATTGATTCTTTACCATCTGTTCTTTCTTCATGAATACAGATTTTATACATAACAGATACCTATGATCTGCAAACATTGTAGTGCACCTTTTTTTATTTTTATCTCCATCTCCTTCTTGTATATATTTTGGGAAATATTTCAAAATTATCTTCTATATTCAATGGTCTTCTTTCTCATTGTAACTATTCACTACATGACTTGTTACTTGTAAATGAAATGTTTGCTTTGTGTATCAGTCAGGGTTAGCAGGAAATGCATAAAGTCTCAAGTTTAGTATGTTTAAAAAAAGTTTTAAAAAGGTACTAGTTGAGGCACCTGGGTGGCACAGTCAGTTAAGCAGTGGACTCTTCATTTCAGCTCAGGTTGTGATATCAGGTTGGAGGATTAGCCACATATCAGGCTCCATATTCAGTGGGGAGTCTACTAAGACTCTCCCTCTCCCTCTGCCTCTCCCCTCTATGTGTTCTCTCTTTCCCTTTCTCTCTCTCTTTCTCCCTCTCAAACTCAAATAAATAAATCAATCTTCATAAAAAATAATGAAAGGGGGCTAATCACACATGTTTGGTATGGATATAAGGAAACCACAAGGTAGAGTTTGATTACTCTGGCACTAATAATAGCAATGTACTGTTTTCCTACTCCACCACCCCCAATCCTCCCATGCCTGAAGTGCAACAGCAATTATCAAAACCTGGAGCTAGAGACAGCCATGCAGAGGGCCACCTGCTATTAGCTAATGATCAAGAGGAGAAGAAAGTCTATAGCAACCCCATTGGGAGAGAACCAAAGAATAATTCATAGAAAGGTGTTTTAGAATAAAAATGTGATCCTCTCTATTTACCAAGAGAATACCAAAAAAAAAAAAAAAAAGAAAAAGGAAAGAAAAAGAAAAAAGCTAAAAGTGTGAAATGACTTTGCACTGACACATAATACATGGCAACATGATATGGTAGCACTGAAACCAAACATATTAACCATAATAATAAACTTAAATGGACCTAAGTCAGTAGGAAAAGATTTGACTGGGGTACACAAATCAAAACTCAATTCTTTGCTGTGTACAAGAGAAAATCTAAAACTAAAGTGATCCAGAAAGGTTAAAATAAATAGATGGGATAATATACCAGGAAAATACAATAAAAAGAAAGCATGGGTGATGCTTTTGATTTCAAACAAGATTTTCCATCCAGAAAGCATTAAGTAATAAAAAGAATGTAGGATTGACAGATTTGGCAAATGAAAATACTGAAATCTCAGTTAAATTTGAATTTCAGATGAACTGTGGATATTTTAATATACTGAAATCCCATGCAATATTTGCAGCACTACTTAAAAAGTATTTGTTGTTTTTATGGAATCTAAATTTAATGGAAATTCATGTATTTTTCTAACAATCCTATTCTTTCCCCACTAAATAAGGCTTACCTAAGCAACCACAAGCTAGAAGCTATAATAATAAATAATTTCATTTTTGTCTCTCACTGCCCACTTATTTTTTAAAAAAGGTTTTTTTTAAAGATTTTATTTATTTATTCATGAGACAGAGAGAGAGAGAGAGGCAGAGACACAGGCAGAGGGAGAAGCAGGCCCCATGCAGAGAGCCCGACGTGGGACTGGATCCCAGGACTGCAGGATCATGCCCTGGACCAAAGGCAGGCGCTAAACCACTGAGCCACCCAGGGATCCCCTAAACAATTTTTTTTTATTTATTTGAAGAGAGTGTGTAGGAGCCAGGGGAGGAGGGCCTTAGGGCAGAGGGCTTGGGGGACAGGTGGAGAAGGAGAGGGAGAATCTCAATCAGATGCCACACTGAGAACAGAGCCCCATGGGGGTCTTAATCCCACAGAGATTATGATCTGAGCTGAAATCAAGAGCTGGGCAGCCAACCAACTGAGCCACCCAGGTGCCCCTCTCACTGCCCATTTAAATCTGGGGTTTTCCCAGCAGGTGTTACTCCATACCTCTAGAATTTCTAACTCCTCCAGAGATGCAGCTTGGGAGAGAAAAAGAGCTAAAGAGAGAGACGAAAGTTCTGACTTCACTGATAGTGTGGTTATTAGCAGACAGACCCTGTAGGAACATGTTCAGAAAGGCCTAAATTTCATTCATGTTTTCTTCAGAGTTCCTCTTGCCGTCTCTGGGAGTATCTCCTTTATAAGTTTCATTGATATAAATGAATGCATTTTACTTCTGGCTGGAGGTTACTCCTTCCTTGGCTTGTAAGAATATAGCATTACCTTCAGTTTGTCTCTGCTGATTTTGCTTTGCCCCTCTAGGTAGTCTTTTGGCTAGAATCCAAGACAACTTGTGTGTGTTTGACTCACACATTCTTGGAAGCTAACCGCTACAGCCAACTCTTCTTTTCGCAGTCATCAAAATAGCTAGATAGCTTGTTTCTAGCCCTTTGGATTTTTAGAGTGAAACACACATCTTCTTAGTCTGTCATTTATGTTGCAAAGAACATATACTATGCTCTCTGGGTAGATGCCATAAAGCCTCACTAATTCATTCTAATACCTCTTTTATATTTTGCCTGTTGAAAATATATTTGAAACATATGTCATCTTTTAAAACCCACACAAAATATTTAAAAGAAAAAATATACTTTAATAAGTTAGGAGTTACAAAATAACTCAAGCTACAAGCTTCAAAGGAGTATAATTAATAACTTACAATATAGTCGTATAATTTGACTCAACATTTCCAATCCTTCAAGTGAAAAGATTCCAAAAGATCAAAGCCCTCACTACAAATACTCAGCTTTTCTCAAGGTTTTTATTGGAGGTAAAAATGAGAAAAAAAAAAACATAATCATGTGCTATTTTATAAATACCATTGTATTATGAAAAATAATATATGTTAATTATAGAAAATGGACTATATGGAAAAATAAAACAGGCAAACAAAATACACATAATTACTCTGGATAGAAATAGCCATAGTTACCATTTTAGCTCATACCTTTGTACCATTTATCTAGGTACAATTGTGCATATATTTTTATATGATGGCACACATATTGTATAGGTATTACAACCAATATGTTTCATTTCATCATTTGGTGTAAACCTTTCTCATTCCATTAAGTATTCTTTTTCATCAAATTAACATTTCTCTATATAGTATCTATAATGTATCTGTTCATTTCCCTGTCTTAAGCATTTATAAATCCTGTGGTGAATATCTTTGTATGTAAAGTTATGCAGTTCATCCAATTTCCTTAGGATAAATTCATAAGAGCTAGTACCTGGTCCAATAGCTTAAAAATTTTGAAACTTCTCATCCATATTGCAAATTGGTTTTCCATAAGGATTGTATACGACTGTACTACCCATCAGCAATTAATGGGATTGTAACCTTCATTATACCACCACCAGTACTTCATATGACCATAAAATAATAATAGACGTTGTTAGTTTGATTTTTGTTAGCTAACTTTATACCAATTTTTAAAAACTATTCAATGGCAGAAAACATCTATAAAATAAAAATTATGTTTACTTATAAAGTTTTGGAAATGCCCAGGAAACAGAAGTGTTTGTTTTTTGTTTGTTTGTTTTTACTGAAAGATTTCTCAGAGCCTTTAACATGCTTAACATAATGAAATATATTATGAATCTCCAAATACTAGATTTTGGATTCTCAATTTGATTCCTTCTGTTGGGAATGTTTTCTAGAATAGGAAAGAAGAAGAAGAAGAAGAAGAAGAAGAAGAAGAAGAAGAAGAAGAAGAAGAAGAAGAAGAGAGAGGAGAAGAAGAAGAAGAAGAAGAAGAAGAAGAAGAAGAAGAAGAAGAAGAAGAAGAAGAATTATCCAAATTCAAGTGGAAAAACAAAATCTTTAGGGCTGAAAGTTACCTGTGATGGGACCAGTTATTTTGTTCAAACCATCTTTCTTATAACATTGTTTCCTCTTTCTACCTAATTGCCTGCATGCTTAGGGAAGCTGGAAATAAATCTGTTTGCAGAGAATAAAACAAAAACACAACACTAAGTTTTTCTAAGTTTTATGTTAATGATTTGTAGATAAATTAAATATTTTCCCATATATTTGATTGATTGATTTGCTTCAGTAGAAAACCACATAAGCTTTAAAATATTTCTTGAGAATATTCCTAGGAACTTCTTCGTTAGGTTATTGTACCTCAAACTTTAAGGAAAATGTTAAGGTTTATTTTCTGAAAATAGTTTTGCCAACTTTCTAACCTGCACTTTTTCCTCACTGATGCAACTAAAGAAACTGGGTATTATCCAAAGGGTAATATGCTATTATATAAAGGATTCCTAGAGAAAATTGGCCAATCATCCAGGCATTGTCGGAATTTTCAATCTTGTTATAAAATACAGATATGCAGTTAATGGTGTTTGTGTTTGGAATTCTATTTAAAGTTGCGTGGTGTAGAAAGTGTGCAAAATGAAACAGTGCAATTTTGAAAAGTTGTAAAGTGCTATCTTTTGGTAAAATGTTGAATTTGCAGTTGTTTGACCAAATTATACATGAGAACCAAAAACAACTTCTTAAAATAATTTATGATATTCCGTCACACTCAATCAAGATATAGGACAAATGACATGGAAATCATGGAGACTTGATAGTCTTATTTTCTTTTAATGCTGAAAGCAGAACATGTTTCATTGATAACTGACAAATCATGCAACTCTAAAAACAACAGTGAGGGAAGATGTTTTGGAAGGTAAGAAAATGAATTGGGGAAAAGTCTATTAATTTATTCACAAATGTCTTAATTAATTAGTTTTACTTAATTTTATGGAAAGAAACTTTTTTTTTTAAAAGGAAGGCCATGTGAGTTCCTACATTTCTCTGAACTTTAATAAAAATCAGGTTGTTGAGAAAAATTTACAATTCAGTTGCTTGAATCAGTGCTCCAAGTCCCCCATTTTGCTATTTGTTTTCCATATGCTTGTCTTTTTGTTTCTCTAATCTTCTATTACTACCACCTTTGTGTTATATGCATACTTTTTTCCTACTATGCTGTTTTAATTACTTTGTTGTTTCTTTCAGTATTTTTTTAAAGTTGTTTTCACTAGTTGCCCTGGGAGTTGCAATTAGCATATTAATTTATAATTTAGTTTAGGCAAATATCAACTTATTTTCAAGAGTATACAAAATCTTTATTCCGATATAACCTCATTTTCTCCTTCCTTTCATGTGCTATAATCATCATATAAATTACATCGATATCTCCACAGTTTTATAATTATTGCTTTATGCTGTTACCTTTTAAAGTAGATGGGAAAAAACTGTTACAAACAAAAAAAAATGCTTCTGTACGATATTTTACATCAGTAACTGGTATTCTTTGTTTCATTTCAGCATGAAGGACTCTCATTAGTATTTCTTATAAGGCAATTCTAGAAACAAATAGTCTCAGTTTTTGTTTTTCTGAGAATATCTTAATTTATCCTTCAGTTTTAAAGAATTGTTTTGCTTAATATGGAATTTTGGGCTGATGGTCTTTTTCTTATAGCACTTTTTTATTTTTTTAAAGACTTTATTTATTTTTGATAGAGAGAGAAAGAAAAAGAGAGCATGAACAGGGGGAAGGGGCAAGGGGAAAGGGACGGGCAGACTCACCGCTAAGCAGGGAACCCAATGTGGGGCTCAATCCCAGGACCCTGGGATCATGACCTGAGCCAAAGGTAGACATTTAACAAACTGAACCACCAGGCATCCCACTTATAGCACTTTAAATATGTCATCCCACTGTGTTCTGGCCTCCATGGTAATAACAATAAAGCAGCTGTTGAGGCTCCCTTGTATATAATGAATCATTTTTCTCTTGCTGTTTTCAAGATTCTTTGGCTTTGGCTTTTGGCAGTTTGACTATGATGTATTTGTATGTGGATCTCTCTGAATTTATCCTACTTGGAGTTTTCTGAGCATCTTGGACATGAAATAAATGTTCTAATGATTGTTGGTCACAATTTGTTCAAATATTCTCTCTTTTCTTCTGTAACTTCCACCATGTGCCTCTTGGTTTCCTAGATGAAGTCTTATGGATCTCTAAAGCTGGATTCATTCTTCTTCACTATTTTTTCTTTCTTTTCCTCACACTGAATAATCTCAATTACACCATTTTCAAATTATTTTATTTTTCCTTCTTCTACTTCAAATTTGATGTTGAGTTCCTTTAGTAAAATTTTCAACTACAGAGTTTCTATTTGTTTCCTCTTTATAATTCCTATCTCTTTATTGATATTTTTGGTGAGACATTATTCTCATGGTTTCTTTGTATGTGGTTCCCTTTAGATCTTTGACCATATTTAAAATAGTTGATTTAAAGTTCTTGTCTGCTAAGCCCAATATCTGGGCTTCTACAGGGAAGGATTCTACTAATTTCTTTCTTTTTTTTTTTTTTTTTTTTTAAGATTTATTTATTTATATTGGAGAGAGAGAGCAAGAGGAGGGAGGGGCAGAGGGAAAGGGAATCTCCAACACACTCCATACTCAGCACAGAGCCCAAGAAGAGCTTAATCTCATGACCCTGAGATCATGACCTGAGCTAAAATCTAGAGTCAGACGCTAAACCAACCAAGCCACTCAGGTGCCTCTATTAATTTATTTTTTTCCTGGGTATGAATCATACTCAGATTTCTTCACATGCTTTATAATGTTTTGTTGAAAATTGAACATTTTAAATATTATAATGTGGCAACTCTGGAAATCAGATTTCCCCCATTCTCAGGTTTGTTTGTTTCTGTTTGCTATAGTTATTTTGTTATGATTGCTATTTGTTAAGTACTTTCCTGGGCCAGTTTGGTAAAGTCCATTCTTTGTTGTGTGTGGCTACAGAAGTCTGTGCTCTTTTGCTTAGTGATCAACTAACGACTAGTCGCTAATGACGGAACATTTCCTTAAATTCATTGAACCAAAAAGTCTCCTAGCCCTTGCTGTTGAGACTGTGTGTGGCAGAGGGGTGGGGGGGTATACTTTTCATCTCTGACAATGCTGCCTTAAGCTTCAGTTCTTGCTTACACAGAGCCTCCAAGTCAGCCAGAAGTGAGATATGAGAACCTTCCAATGTTTCTCCCAGGATGCACACAGGATTCTGGTCTTCTATATTACCACAAACATTCTGGAGCTTTCCAGATCCCCCTGTGGAATCTTATTCCTGAGTTTTTCCTGGTTTGGGTCAGTTATATCAGGCAACTGTGATGATAAAAAATTCCTATGTTTTGGACAAAAGTCCTAAGGATAGAGTTGTTTGTAAACAACAAACTCTGAGTCATGTTAAAGGTTAACATGCCCTGAGTTGGAGCTTTTCAGGGAGCTTCCTTTCTGATCAATAAGTGACAGCTATCTGAGGGTGGGGGTTTTGTTCTGTCCTGTGTTTCCTCTGCTGTGGTGGCCAGCCTTCCTATTTTCACAGATAGCATCATTGTGAGATTGTCGTTTTTCACAGCTGACCGTGGGAGAGGATGATGGAGAGAGAACTTATTTAAACTCTGTGAAATTAGCTGTTCTTACTGAAATTCAGCCAGTGTTCTTGAATAAGCACTCCTCAGATTATTGCCAGTCTTTGGTTAATTCCCAGATTTCTGAGAAAGTTGATTTTGACAATTTTTGCCTGTGTTCTTGTGCTTTTATGGATTTTGGAGGTCCTTACTCTATGATCTCAGAAGCACTTTCTAAAGTTCTTGAATACTTATGACAGTTTAAGAAATTTATCTATGAATTTAGATAGATGATATTTGACTCACATTTTGTCTCCTTGAATATCAAAAAATGTCTGCTATTTCTGGCATTGTATTATTGTCAATAAAAATCAGATCAACATTTTTGGTCTTTTTTGTTTGTCCTTTAAATGACTTCATTATTTTGCTATTTTTTTGAATTTTTTTCCCTTTTTCTTTCAAGGCTTCATTTCAAATGGAGCCTTCTGGTATAATTTTCCCCTAATATATGTTTTTTTTTTTTTTTTCCAGCATGTAATTCAGGCATTCTTTTTTCTACTTTAAATCTCAGTAATATTTTCCTGAATGTATATTATAACATTAGTTCTGTTTGTTGATTTTGCTTTCTTATTTTTTAAAAAATATTTAATTTATTTATTTATTTGATAGAGCACAAGCAGGGGGTTGGCAGAGGGAGAAGTAAGGGAAGAAGCAGACTTCCCCACTGAGCGCAGAGACAGATTCCCAAGACCCTAAGTTCATGACCTGAGCAGAAGTCAGATACTTAACTGACTGAGCCACCCAGGCACCCTATACTTAATCTTCAAATTCATAGTGCTTGCTACTCATATGAGGATTGTTTTCTTCCTATTCTCCTCAGGTAAAATGAAATTATAGATGACCAAGAAAAATATATTAGGACAGAACAGAGGAGCAGGACAATCTTTGACAGAATTTATATCAGTACTGCACAGACATCACCATTTTTTTTTAATCTTTCTTTTAAAGATTTTATTTATTTATTTATTTGAGAGAGAGAGAGAGAGACAGGCAGAGGGAGAAGCAGGATCCATGAAGGGAGCCTGACGTGGGACTTGATCCTGGAGCTCCAGGATCAGGCCCTGGGCTGAAGGCGACGTTAAACCACTGAGCCAGCAGGGCTGCCCCAGACATCACCATTTTCTGTAAAAATGACCCAAAAAAGTGAATCATTAGGATGTCTTAACTTATCTTTCTTTTGTCATCGTGCATAAAGCAAAGTTTGTGTTCACTGATTACTTTCTTTTATGGCCTCTTTTTTAGTCTGCTCTCTTGTGTCTCTAATTCTGAAATTCATGTTATATATGTACTGCATCACCTGGCTTTGTCCTCTTGTCTCTTATCTCTTCCCTTATAATATAATTCACTTTTCATTTTTTTTGCACGTGGTATCTATCCTCATCATTGTGTTTTCATTACCAATTTATTAGTAATGAAAATTCATTCGTAGTAATCTTTCTTGTTTAAGATTGTTCATAGATTGATGTTTTCTGAATCTTATTGCATGTGACTTGCTTTCTTTTTCTATATTTAATTTTCCCTGTTCCTTTTTTTTTTTTTTTTTAGATTTTATTTATTTATTCATGAGGGACACAGAGAGAGAGAGGCAGAGACATAGGCAGAGGGAGAAGCAGGCTCCCTGCTGGGACCCCATACCGGACTTGATCCCAGGACCCAGGGATAAAGACAGCCAAAGGCAGATGCTCAACCACTGAGCCACCCAGACGCCCCTAATTTTCCCTGTTTTTAGTATATTTGTGTCTTTCCAATGGCACCATTTTCCCTGAATATTGTTTTCCTTGTCTTTAATTGCTGAAGTTAACGAATTCCTATTGTCCCTAGATTGGTGATTTATTTTCAAAAGGTGGTTATATTTGGAATTCAGATGGGTCAAGTACTTTTACAATTACCTATTCAAATTATTCAATTCTGTGCAAAATAAAATAGGCATTTTGTTAATTTTGCCAGCGTTAAAGTTTCACTTGCTTAAAAGAAGTACAGAGTGAGCTGCAACCTGATGAGGTTACAAGCTAAAATGTTTCACTGTCAAGGAAAAGGATTTCTCTTCCCTATTTTTATTTTGTTACGTTCCCGCATTTCCCAGTTGCCATAACTACTCTCCTGTGGAGGCTTCTGGAACTCTCCTTTACTTAAAATACTCTCCAAGCCAGCAGTTAAGCTTGGCGTGACCACAGCATCTGATATATCCCTGGAAGTCCCATGTAGCATCAAGCTTAGTTCCAGCAATTGCCTCTCGAGCTCCCAACCAACAGTCCATGGTTACGGTTGAAAGTATGTAGTAGCCTGAGCTGGAGGGGAACTAGCCAAGTTGTGTGACGGAGGGGAATTCTAATAACCAGTAGAGAAGAAGGAACTAATCGAGGAAGAGTCAGTGATAGGTAGGAAGGCTAGATCACAGAGTTTTGTGTCGCGGTCAAATTCAACAACAGCCTGATTCTCCTCTCCAGCTGGCAGACTGTCCCTCAAGGCAATGCCTTCCTCTTTGCTTTGCTGACCCAGGAGATTCCAGAATGAAAGTGAAGGCAGTAGCCAGATTTCTGTATGCTGAAGAATTCAGATATGATGAAATTCATCCAGTGAATTTCCTGAAAGCCTTTAAGGCTTATTAGGTATCAGTACAACATAATTTTAAGAAGCCCGGATTTTTTTTTTTTTAAGATTTTATTTATTTATGACACACACACAGAGAGAGAGAGGCAGAGACATAGGCAGAGGGAGAAGCAGGCTCCATGCAGGGAGCCCCACGCGGGGGAATCGATCCCCGGTCCCCAGGATCACACCCTGGGCCGAAAGCGGCGCTAAACCACTGGGTCACCGGGGCTGCCCAGAAGCCCGGATTTTAAATCCTGGCTATGCATTTGATTTCGGAGTTTTTGTTTGCTTTTGTTTTTTAATACTGAAGTCCAGGTCCCAGCCCAGACTAATTAAAATTGGATGTCTATGGATTGTTATTTGAAAAATTTCCCCCGGGCAATTCTGACCTGCAGTCCAGGTTAATAATCACATGTTATAAATCCTGTGTTTGTATCATTTTCTCTCCCTACAGGTTTTGTGATCAAGCTGTATAATGTAGTTATCTTTAGAAAGGGGAAGCAAGGGGCAGCCCGGGTAGCTTAGTGGTTTAGCACTGCCTTCAGCCCAGGGCGTGATCCTGGAGACCCCAGATCGAGTCCGACCTCAGGCTCCCTGCAAGGAGCCTGCTTCTTGCTCTGCCTCTGTCACTGCCAATCTCTCTCTCTCTCTCTCTCATGAATGAATAAAATCTTAGAAAAGAAAGGGGAAGCAAGAGTGCCATCATAAGGGGGAATAAACAGGTTGCCCTAGCTAAAGGTGTCCCTGTGTGAGAAGTTGAGATTACAGAAATTGGGAAGTTGGGATATGGAAGGCCGGTTACATTTTTTTTTTTTTTTTTTTTTTTTTTTTTTTTTTTTTTGGCCAGTTACATTCGTAAGAGAGCTCTATTGGCCTGAATTTCGCCTGAATTTAAGTTAATGATCATTTATTTTTATTCAATAGATATAATGTATTATTATTAATCTTTTTTTCTTTTTTAAAAAATCTTTATTTAAATTCAGTTTAGTTAAAATATACTGTATTTTTAGTTCCAGGGGTAGAATTTAGTGATTCATCAGTTGCATATGACACCCAGGACTCATTACATCAAGTGCCCCCCTTAATGCTCCTCACTCAGTTACCCCATTCCCCAGTACACCTTCCCTCCAGCAATCCGCAGTTTTTCTCCAGAGTTCAGCATCTCTTATGGTTTGCCTCCCCCTCTATTTTTGTCTTATTTTATTTTTCCTTCCCTTCCCCTATATTCATTTGTTTTGTTTCGAAATTCCACATATGAGTGAGATCATATGGTATTTGTCTTCCTCTGACAATTTGTCTTTCTCTGCTATTTCACTTAGCATAATACCCACTAGTGCCATCCATGTTTTTGCAAATGGCAAGATTTCAACGTTTTTGTTTGCTGAATAATATATATATATATATATATATATATATATATATATATATATTGCATCTTTTTAATCCATTCATCTGTTGATGGATATCTGGTGGACTCTCTCTATAGTTTGGCTATTGTGGACATTGTTGCTATAAACAATGGGGTGCATGTGCCTCTTCAAATCAATGTTTGTATCCTTTGAATACCTAAAAGTGCAATTGCTAAATCATAGGTTAGCTCAATTTTTACTGTTTTTCAGAGTAGCTGCACCAGTTTGCATTCCCACCAATAGTGTACAAGGGTTCTCCTTTTCCATATCCTCATCAACATCTATTGTTTCTTGAGTTGTTAATTTTAGTTGTTCTGACCAGTGTGAGCTGGTTTCTCATTGTGGTTTTGATTTGTATTTGTAGTGATGTTGAACATTTTTTCATGTGCCTGTTGGCCATTTGTATGTCTTCTTTGGAGAAATGTCTGTTCATATCTTCTGCCCATTTATTGACAGGATTTTTTGGGGTTTTGGGTGTTGAATTTGATAAGTTCTTTATATATTTTGGACATTAGTCCTTTATCCAATAAGACATGAGCAAATATCTTCTCCCATTCCATAGGTTGTCTTTTAGTTTTGTTGACTGTTTCCTTTCCTGTGCAAAAGCTTTTTATCTTGGTGAAGTATCAATAGTTCACTTTTTGCTTTTGCTTCTCTTACCTTTGGAAACATGTCTAGCAAGAAATTGCTGTGGCCGAGGTCAAAGAGGTTGCTGCCTGTGTTCTCCTCTAGGATTTTGATGGATTCCTGTCTCACATTTTGGTCTTTCATCCATTTTGAGTTTATTTTTGATATAGTGTAAGAAAGTGGTTTAGTTTCATTCTTCTGCATGTGGGTATTCAATTTTCCCAACACAATTTGTAGAAGAAACTGTCTTTTTTCCATTGGATATTTTTTCCTGCTTTGTCAAAGATTAGTTGACCATAGAGTTGAGGGTCCATTTCTGGGTTCTCTTGTCTGTTCTATTGACTCTTGTATCTGTTTTTGTGCCAATACCATACTCTCTTGATGATTGTAGCTTTGTAATGCAGCTTGAAGTCCAGAATTGTGATGGCTCCAGTTTTAGTTTTCTTTTTCAACATTATTCTGGCTGTTCAGGGTCTTTTCTGGTTCCAAACGAATTTTAGAATTGTTTCAGCTCTGTGAAAAATGTTGACGGTACTTTGGGAGAGATTGCATTGAATGTGTAGATTGCTTCTCCCTCTGCCTCTCTCTGTGTCTCTGATGAATAAGTGAATACAATCTTTTAAAAAGAATAGGCAAGGAAGAATTCAAACTCATTCTTCACAGATGACATGATACTCAATGAGGAAAACCCAAAAGACTCCAGCAAAAAAAATATTGTTATTAATCTTAAAATTATTTTTACCTTCCAAGAAGAAAGAGGCCTCTGATTATTAACATATGTTAATTTTCTAGTGACTCACTTAAAAGGCAGGGTTTATGGACTTAATAGTGAGTGTGGGTGGAGCAAACAAAATAAGAAAAAGAGAAGATGAAGGTGGAGGAGGTGGAGAAGCAGAAGGAAGAGAAGAAGGGGAGGGGAGGGAGGAGGAGGAAGAAGGAGAAGAAAGTATGGTTCTTAGCTTTAGGGACTATGGACCTTAGGGCCCACTGGTGAAACTAGGGGAAAAATCATAAAGTATTGTGATAATTGCTATGATACAGGGATGTCCAGAACAGTGTACACTTGACCTAGATTTCATGTTTGTATAGAAGTAGTGGGGGAATGGGGAAGGTATGGGGGGTATCAACACAGTCTTCATATAAAAAACATTATGTATGGAGAGCCCCAGACACAACATAGAAGCCATGGACTCCACATATAATTCAGAAGCTTTCTGGTTACATAACCCTGCCTAAACTCTCAAGGCTTCCTATGTCCCTTTCTCTCTCTCTCTCTCTCTCTCTCTCTCTCTCTTTTTAAAAGATTTTATTTGTTTATTCATGACACACACACACACACACACACACACACAGAGAGAGACAGGCAGAGACACAGGCAGAGGGAGAAGCGGGCTCCATGCAGGGAGCCCAACATGGGACTCTATTCTGGGTCTCCAGGATCACGCCCTGGGCTGAAGGTGGTGCTAAACCGCTGAGCCACCCAGGCTGCCCCCCCCCCTTTTCTCTCTTTAAAACTGGTATGATAATAATTGGTACGTGTAAGTTATTTTGTTATTGTGAGAAACAGTCATATAATCCATCCACGTGGAAGTAATCTGGTAATTATGAAGTGCTCTGTAGATACCATATACTACAAATGTTATTCATGACTTTATGCCTTCCTTTAATGTTATGGAACAAAATATGTTCATAAAACAAAATACAGGAAATGTGATGAAAAACTTGACAATCAAATATAACAGAGAAGATGTGTTATATTTCAATAAATGCTAATCATCTAATTAAGAGTTGTGTATATATTGACTTTGATTTTCAAAATGTTCTCAAATTCACTTTTCTGGTAGTTGACAGGGGATACTTACTATCCTACCCCACACAGATTGGAGAGCGTTCCAATCTCCAGGGAGGGCGAATATTACTGATTCTTCTCTACATTCCATTCCTCTGCTCCTCCTAGGGAAGGTCTCTGAACAGTTGATACAAAGCAATTAACAAACTGGGATGAGACAAAGATGCTTTCCAAGTTTCCTTGTAACTTATTTTTTTTCTTTTTTAGATCTCCTCCCCCTTACATGCCACCCTGTCTTTACAATGATGATTTTAGACTGGTAAGATTCTGTGGGTTTGCATTGCACTGTGCTCTGGGTTTCAGAATCATAATTTTGCCTAATTATCATCGAATCTGTAATTATAAAGCAGAAGCAACACACCAGCTTACAGTTGTTGCTTCAGGCAAAATTGTTGTGGTAACGATGTAAATAATCAATGGTTGACAGCAAAAAGCCTTTCTCTCTCCAGTTACATAAGCTGTGATTCTACTATGTGATTGGGCAATATGTGTAAATTTAATCTGAGGCCAGGCTAAGTAGCAGTAATCCATGACACACCATTGTCATTATCAGTGGTCAAGAAGGGAAAGGAATTTAACTAAACCACACCATCGCCCTGAAGCTTCCACTTGATTATGGAAAGCATCATAGTTCCTCATATCTGAGTGACCACCGCTTGTCCTGTGGTAAAACCTAAAGTGAATGAAACTGGAATATATAGCCTGTCTATAGGATGCATGCGCAAGTCACCTGGTGATGCAGAGCGAAGTATAATCTTGATACAAAGAAGGGAAAATCATCCAGTGTGGCATTTGCTCCAGGAGAAATCTAAACTCTAATCAGGCACCTGGGCGGGGGGCCTCTGAATAAGAGTATGCAGAACAACGACTGGGAATAAAAGAATTTTAAACTTAAGTTTTACAGATTGAAATTGATGAAAAATAATGCCTTTCATTTTGCATTTTAATTTTTCCCTGGGAATTTAAGAATAGGAGAAATTCCGTGTTATTCAAAACTAAATGATCTGTTGTGATGCATCAGTGCCCTGGGTGGGACACTGTGCCGTGGTCCCTGGAAGATCAATTAAAAGTCGCATTTGCTGGGGGTGGGGGGGTGGGGGGTGGGTATTTCCCTGAACATAGGAACATGACTGTATTAGCCCAGTATGATCTCCTACTCTGGTGGAGTTAGCTGAGCTCTGGTTGATCTTGTCTTAGTCACTGATCTCCAGTGTTAATGGGTTAAAAAAACTAAAATTGAAGAACACTAGTGGGAGCAGTTTAGGGAGAGAGAAGACTTATTTACAAACTCAGCATATTTTTACTGCAGAATGAGGATATCTGTTCCATCCACTGGGGGATGTTATTGGAGAATTGGAACCCTTGGCCTCCTGCGCTGCCCTTCCCTTGCTTTGGTCCACTGTCCTGCTCTTTGCTTCCCGGCGTGGGGAGCTGACTCTTTACACTTCTTTTCTTCTCTCTCATGTGACAAAAAGACAAAGGAGAAAAAGAAAAAGACAGAGGCATTTCACCAGGAAGCAAGCGGAGGTCTGCAGTTTTACCTGTTGCTTTTCTCCTTGCTCTGTTAAACATTCCTTCCTAAAAGGAGCCTGTTGTCTCACTGTTCCTCGTGATACTTTCTCTGACTTTCTCTTGTATTGACAAGCTGTGAAACAACAAACTATGACCCCTAGGCAGTTGGCTAGTGAAAGTGCTCAGAATTCAGTCTGCAGACACAGAGGCCCCCACTGCTCTTCCTCTTGAGGTCTAGAGCAGAGCTTTTTAATAGAATAAAATGTGAGCTGCATGTGTCATTTTGAATTTCCTAATAGCCACACTAAAAAATAAAAAGATCAGGTGACATTAAGTTTAATAATATATTGTATGTCACCCACTATATTCATGCCATGATTATTTCAACATATAACCAATATAAAAATGATCAGTTAAATATCTTATCTTCAGGGTGTTTTTCTTTTGTATTAAATCTTTGAAATCCAGCATGTATTTTATAGTTAGAGCGTATCACAATGTGGATAAGTCACATTTCAAGTGCTCATGTGACACACATGCTTAGTGGGTATTTATTGGACACTGCAGGTCTAGAGTTCTGTTTTTGTTTCCATTGGAGATTGGAAGATGTTGTAATTTATTTTTTAGAGATTTTATTTATTTACTTGGTAGTGTGTGTGTGTGTGTGTGTGTGTGTGTGTGTGTGTGTGTGAGTGAGAGAGAGAGAGAGAGAGAGAGAGAGCATAGGGAGAGAGGGAGAAACAGACTACCTACTGAGAGCAGAGAGCCTGATGTAGGGCTGGATTTCAGGACCCTGAGATCTTTCCTGAGCCAAAGGCAAACACTTAACTGACTGAGCCACCCAGGTGACCCAGTGGTGTAATTTCTGGTCAAAGCAGTCCTGAGGTGCATGCTACACAACAGTATGCCAGCTGAACTGCATTCTGTTATTTGTAAAAGGGGAGATTATACTATACCATTCACCTGCTTTTTTTGTATCTGTTTTCACTTAGTTTAGCACATCAGTTATTGAAATTGGGAAGCCTAACTTATTTCATTTGGTTGAGAGACATTATACCTTACCAGGCCAGTAGATTCATGGTCTTCTGCAAGATCAGGCCAATAGGATTTTTGAGCTCAAGGGTTGTTAAGTTATAAGAACTGATAGACAAGTGAACTACTTATGATTAAACTTGAAGCAGAACTCTTAAGGCCATAGAGTATTTCATAACAATTAACTGGAAAAATTCCACATATATTTCAACTGAGGTAGAAATGTAAGGTCTTTGTAATTATATTTCTCATACTTTTAAATAGCAAATTATTATTTATTAATTCATATTCTAGCTAAAGTGCAAAGCTCAGCTAAGGTGTTTATACATATAGTGCTATAAAAAGGGGACATTTTAAATCTAATAGCAAAGTTTACATACCATCGACCTTTAACTTGATATATTTGATATTGTACAATAAAGATAATTACTTTTCAGTTGTAATGTAATGTCATACTTTGTGACCATTCACAGTAGGAGAGAACTTTATCTGACTGCCAATAAAATAACCAAAAAATCCAATTAATGAGGTTCCAAGGTATCATAATTATAATTAGCATACCAAAGGGATATCTCATTTGATTAAGTCATTATACAGAGACTTTAGCAGCAATGCCAACTATTCTATCAAATGTAGATAAAGAAAAGAAAGGTGCTTTGAACATGCACACATGCTTTTACTCACTTTATGAACTCTAAGTCTTTAAAACACTCAAGACTAATTGTATGGTTCAATTATAAAAGGCTCTGCTAAAATGCTGTGGAATCTAGTATATACACTCAGTCACTTAAAATTCTGATCTCAATTATTGACCACAGATTACAATGGACATATGATCCTCTTATTTTGCTTTTCCATATCATTAATTAATCCTAGAAGTATTTGAATAAGATGTGTGAAAGGCAGTTTGAAATAATTATCAAAATTGTAGGCTCTGTAGCTAGAACACCTGCATTCAAATCCACGCTACATCACTTGGTAGCTCTGTAATCTTGAACTATTAAAACTCTCTGTTCCTTGGTTTTCTCATCTGTAAAAAGGAGATAATATAAATTAACCCATAGCGTTGGGTGAGAATTAAGATAATTAAGAGATGTAAAATGATTCAGAACCATTCTTGGTTAAGAGGAAGTAATCAGTAAACTTTAGTGATGGTATTTTATTAGTAATAGTAGTGTTGGTGGCGGTAATAATAGTAATAGTACTATCTTTATCTTAAATCTGCACATAGAGTATTTGGATCACCTATCAATGAGGAAATCAGAATAGCTGCATTCCAGGGTTGCTGTTGTCGTTTAAGATCTCAATTTCACTACTCAAACTTAAATTCCTTTCTTCACTTTCTATGAAAAAATTCACAGCAGAAAAAATAGGTGTTATCCAAAGAAGATAAATTAAAAGATATGCTGCCTGTTTAGCCCATTGTCTATAACAGTCACTCAGTAAATAACACCTAATATTATTGTTATTTTATTATTATTTGTCCACCGCCTAGATATTCTGAACTCTGACCTTAGAACAAATTAGAGATCCATAAAATTATAAACTGGTGGCTGCTTTATTTATTCCCACTAAAATACTTTGTCCTTTTTCATGACCAATATAAATAAATATTAATTCATTCACACTACAAACAATAATTTTTTAATACCAGCACTCAAGCTGGGCACCATGCCTAGTCCTGGAGCCTCTATTCTACATGAGTTTACGGTCAAATAAACCAATGGTCTCTAGAACAAGTTTGACATTGAGGACCATAGACAAATGGACAAAAATATTCATATTTCTGGTTACTTATTTATTTCATCCCTTCTCAGGTCGGTTTTGTACATATTTATAAGGTACAAATGTATTTATGGAGTTGTATATGAATATCTTTCAGAAATAAAAATATTCATGTATTAGAAGAATTTTAAAAATATACTTATTTGGGCACATGATATAACTTATTTACATATCATAGCATAAACAAGTCTAAGAGATTATGAAAAGTATGATTTTAGAAGTCCATAAAGTAGGAAAAGGTAAAGAATAAAACAAATCTCCAAAGTAGTTTAGGGAAAAGGTAGTTTAGGGAAAGTTCTATCTTGGTGATATTTGTGACTTACGACAAATGAATGAGTACCTATCCACCTACAGGATGAAAGAGGGGAAAAGATGAAAGAGGCTAGCAGATATTTAAGACTGAGATATTAGTCTTCCATATCAACATGACATGGGATTATGGACAACAAGGTTTTTATGATTGATATAAAGAGAATGAAGAGGCCAGGTACTCTGAGCAGGAAACAGAGAACTTACTCGTAGACAATTCTGCATGCCACAATTAGGAGTTGAGATTTCATTCTGTGGGCAATTGATAATTTGTTGAAATTTAAATAATGGAGTGACGTGTTCAGATTTGAATTTTATTTATTTTTATTTTTTTCAGATTTGAATTTTAGAAACATAAAAATATTGAGATTTAACATTTATCTAGGACTTGCTGTGAGTCAGGCACTGTGCTATGTATTTCATATGTGTAATAACATTACATTTAATGCTCATGTTCCATGAGATAGAGACTATTTCTAGCTCTTTATACAGATGAATAAAGAATAAAGAAGATAACTAACTTGGCCAAGGTAGAGAACAAATGAATTGAGTGCTAGGACTTACATGCAGGTCTGTTGGACATATGAATGTGCCCTTTGTTACAATAGTAAGGTGGGGTAGGCTGGAGACTTTAATAACCAACTATAAACACACTGAGAAAAGCTCATGAGAGTCCATCCATTGTGCTGAGCAAGGGAGTGGGGGCAGAGATTAGTTGAAGTCAGTTCAGCAAATGTTTAAGGAGACTCCTATGTGGGCTGCTGCTACTGCTGCTTATTCTGGCAGTGTTGGACCCTGGCTCACGGGTGCCAACGTGGCCCGGTGGACGCCCCAGAGACTCAGACCCCAGACAGGCAGATGCAATTAGCAAGAGGGTTTATTGAACGTTTGCGCAAACGGGCTCTCCGCCTCCGAAGAGGAAAAGAGCCCCGATTAGCAATTACAGGTGTCTTTTAAAAGGCAAAAGGAAAGAAACTTCCTAAAGACAAAAGAACCGCGGGAGTCGCATGGCCTCCAGGTTGATTTTGGGGAGGGTCAACATGAACCTATTCAGGGACATTCCAATCAGGGTGTGGGGGGGGAAACGGTTTTCTTATTGTAAACAGAATGCTTTTAGTTGCTAAAATTTCAGGAAGAAGACTGGATGAGCTGCCTCTGGATTAGGGCTGGCCCTACTTACAAGGGGGGAGGTTTCTTCATTCCCTCCTCTTGTTTGGGCTGATTTTAACCTTAAAATCTTAGGGAACATTTATTTTTTCAGTTTGGAGGGCCCGACATTGCTGAGTTAATACCAGAGCTTGGGTAATAGACAATCTGTCTTGGATGAACTGGAGCAGCCGGTTGAGGACGCAGGGGCCGAAAGTTAGCAGCAGGAGCAGGATAACTAGAGGGCCCAGAATGGTAGAGATTAGGGTGGTCAACCAGGGAGACTGATTAAACCAGCTTTTAAACCAGCCCTGCTGGGCCTCCCGGTCCCTTTGTCTTTTATTTAACCTTTCCCTGAGTTTGGCCATGGAGTCTCTGATGACTCCAGAATGGTCTGCATAGAAACAGCATTCCTCTCCCAAGGCCGCACACAGTCCTCCCTCTTTCAGGAATAGTCAATCCAAGCCTCCCCTGTTGTGAAGTGCTACTTCTGAAAGTGAGGGGAGGGACTGTTCTAGCTTAGAAACGGACTGCGCTAGTGTCCGTGGATCCTCATCTACAGCTGTTTGGAGTTCTAGATAACGCCGTGAGCCCTGGATCGGAGCAGCTGCGCCAGTACCCACCCCAGCAGCGACCCCTAGTCCCAACATAACGGCTAAGGTTAGGGAGACAGGTTCGCGCCGAAAACGGGTGGGATGTTTATCATACTGATTTTCTAGAGTTTCAGCAGGGTGATAGAACACCCTGGGTAGGATCTGTACCATGACACAGAAGTCGTTTGAGCTATTTAGAACCTTAGCCGACACACAGGGGGTGAGGCCTTTGTTGCATGCCCACCAAGTTCCCGGCTGGGGCTCCAGGTAAGAATCAGTCCCCAAAATCGGGGTGGTAGTGTTACAGAGTCTCTGGTAGCCCCGGGGGGGTGTTCCTATGCAGGTTCCCTGTCCTGTAACTTCTGTAAGGCTGAGTTGTGGTTGGGAGTCGGGTGTGCATCCCTGAGTGCTAGTGATGTTATTATAGGTCCCTGAAGTAGCAATCCCCTCATAATAAGGGGGGGTGGTGCAAGGCAGAGCCAGCAGGATTTAGTTACATCGGGGCTGGTTCGATTAAGGGCCAGGAATGCCCCTATGATAAGATTTGTCCGGTCTCGGGTGACGACCGAGGGGTTGGAGTGACCGCGAAGTTAGTGGGTGCGGCGCTCCCTGCGGCTAGGGCCGGGGCAGCTCTTTGTTCCCCGAGGACCGCGTTAGGCCCGATCGCCACGGGGTCTGGGGATTCTATTTTTAGTTTAATTCTGAATATAAAACCATCATCTGTTCTTTCTTTGTATAACCTGAATCCCCACGTATATCCATTGGCCCAGTAAGTAGCCCTTTTTCCGGGCTCCGTGAAGGATATCCGTAGGGGATGACACCACCCTTGGCAGGGCCCATAATTAAGGGTTTTCCATTTGCTAAATGTCGGGTGAGTATAGTTAGCCTTGACAGTGATATAATCCCAGGAGGAGGAGGGCCTCCATTCTGTATCCCCCGTAGTTTCGCACCCCCAATTTTTACAATAGAAGTATTCCCCTCCTCCACAGGTGGGATTTAGCCTGCGATCTCTGTGGTGCCCGGGACAGACATAAAAGGGAAGAGTGCTTAGCATGGCCCTTCTATCAGGCGTGCCACAGCCTCCCCATGGGTCTAATCCCAGTCGCCCTGGAGGGCTTTCTTGGTTAGGGGCTCTAGAGGTGTCGAAGTATCCCTCTAGGTCCCATGGGCTAGGGGCCCCTATGGTTAGCTTGCAAAGGTCAGGATATAGGTCAGGCCACCAGGTTCCCACGGGGGCGGTCTTAGTTATAGACCAGACGTCGTCACCCCCAGACGTTAGTACCTGCCAGGTTAACCTTTTGAGGGCATGAGGGTCACCTTTGGCGGAGGTGAAGAGCGCTAGGAGAGGTAGGAATATAACAACTGTCATTGAACAATTTATGAAAGTCTTATCTTGAGCGGGTTTTGGGTGCGGTGGAGCTTCCACTGGAGTGGCTCGTCCGGTCCGTCCTGGCTGGCGTCAGCGGTGCTCGTTGATGGGGCGCGCTGGACGTGTGAGGCGTGGACCCAAGCAGCAATGCCGTCTACCTTTAAGGCGGTTGGGGTGGTCAGTAGTACAGTATATGGGCCCTTCCAGCGGGGCTCAAGCGTCCTGGACTGATGTCTCCTGACATAGGCGGAGTCCCCGATCTGGAACGGGTGTGGGCCGGTGTGTCTCCGGGGCGGTAGACAGCCGCAAGGGGTTTCCAGATCTGGTGCTGGATAATCTGGAGCGCCTTTAGCCTGTCCTGTAAACCGGGAGTGTTAGCAAGAGGGTCAAGAGCAGAATCTAGTAAGTCCGTTACTGGTGGGGGACCTCCATAGAGAATCTCGTAAGGAGTTAGCCCATGGCGCGCGGGAGTGTTCCGGACTCGGAACAGAACCATAGGGAGGAGTTGGACCCAGTCTCTAGTGCCAGTCTCCAATGTCAATTTAGTTAGGGTCTCTTTAATTGTTCTATTCATTCTTTCTACCTGACCTGAGCTCTGGGGTCTGTATGCACAATGTAATTTCCAATTTATCCCCAGTAATCTGGCCACCAACTGACTTACCTGGGAGACGAAGGCGGGGCTGTTGTCCGACCCTATTACCTTGGGCAGTCCAAACCGGGGGAAAATTTCTTCCAGGATTTTCTTGACAACCACCTGGGCGGTTTCTCGCTTGGTGGGGAAAGCTTCTGTCCAGCCATTTCGTAGAAAGCTACTCCCATCGGTGTACCAGGTTGCTTCAGCATCTGGCAAAGGCTGGTCCGTCAAGTCCCCTCTGGTGCCATGGACTTCAGCTAGGATCTGGTGGCAATCATGCATTACTAGGGAGGGGGACTCGGTTTCTGGAAGCAAGGTGGCCGGGTTTAGAGATGTAGCCGTTCCAAACTGTATCTGCTCAGAATTCAGTAACATGGCCTGATAATGGGTGACCCGGGCGTTTGAGAGCCATCGATCAGGGGGCTGGCGGATGACTGTCTCTACGGCGTGGGGGGCCACCACAGTGAGGGGTTGGCCAAAAGTCAACTTGTCTGAGTCTTTTACCAGGACTGCCATAGCCGCTATTATCCGGAGACATGGGGGCCATCCTGCAGCCACGCTGTCTAATTTTTTTTGAAAAGTATGCCACGGGCCTTTTCCAGGGTCCCAGTTTTTGAGTTAGGACCCCTTTGGCTATTCCATTATGTTCATCAACATATAGCGTAAAAGGCTTGGTTACATCTGGGAGGCTCAGGGCAGGGGCAGTCAATAAGGCCCTTTTTATTTTGTCAAAAGCCAATTGCTGCTCCTTTCCCCAGTGGTAGGGGGTGTTGGATTTCGTGAGAGGATATAGGGGAGCCGCCATCTCCGCAAACCCGGGTATCCAGAGGCGGCAGAACCCAGCACTGCCGAGGAACTCTCGTAGTCCTTTGGCATTAGTGGGTGCTGGGATCAGGGCTACAGCCTTTTTGCAGCTCTCCGTCAGCCACCTCTGGCCTCCAGTTAACCTCTCGTAAATCTTGTACCGGCCGGTAATCTCCTGTGCCGGGTTTTTTTACGGGTAATAGAGGAGTATTCCAGGGCAACTGGCAAGGTATTAAAATGCCCAATTGTAATAGTCTCTGTATATGGGGCCAAATGCCTTCTTTGGCCTCTTTGCTCATTGAATATTGCCGGATCGATATGGGGGTGGCCGAGGGTTTTAAGTTTATAATTATGGGCGGCTGGTTTACAGCTAGTCCCATTCCGGCCGTTTCCACCCAGGCCTGAGGGTAGTTAGTGAGCCATTCAGAATCTAGGGGCTGCACGGCCGGTGGAGAGTCCTCGTGCAGCCGGTGTTCATCCTCTAGGCGCAAGGTCAGTACCTGGAGGGGCTGCCCTCCCGCGCCAGTAATAGTGGCCCCTTTTTGCTGAAAATGTATCTGGGCCCCTACTTTTGAAAGAAGGTCTCTGCCTAGGAGAGGGTAAGGGCAGTCTGGGACCAGTAAGAAGGAATGCGTTACTTGCCCAGTGCTCAGGTGGACCTTCCGTTCGGTTGTCCATCGATATAACTTGCCTCCAGTTGCCCCCTGAACCCAAGACGTTTTAGAGCTCAAGGGTCCTTTTGCCTCAGTTAAAACTGAATGTTGAGCTCCCGTATCGACCAGGAAGGTCACCGGCTGTCCCCCCACTTTAAGGGTTATCCGAGGCTCGGGGGGGGGGGTTTCCTGGCCCTGACATCCCTAATCTTCATCTTCTAGGGACAAAACAGGAATGGGCTTCTTTTTAGGTCCCTGCGTTTGGCCCTTCCTTGGGCAATCTTTAACCCAATGTCCTTTTTCCTTGCAGTAGGCACACTGGTCTCGTTCAACCCGTGGTCCTCTTTTGTCTCCCAGGTCCCTACTCTGTCCTGACTTACTCTGCCCTGAGCCCTGTACTACGGTGGCCAGTATAGCCTTCTATTAACCTCTGCAGAAAACCTGCCGGCGTCTCATCTTTTCCCTGCACTATAGCACGTACCTTCGCCAAATTGGTGGGGCGACGCCCTGCCCCTTTGAGACCCGCTAGGAGTACCTGGCGATAGAGACGGAGCCGCTCCCTACCAGCAACAGTGTCGTAGTCCCAGGTCGGGCGAACCAAGGGGAAAACATCCTCAATTTCATTAGGCAGCTGGGTCGGCCTCCCATCCGCCCCCGGGACGCGCTGTCTCTCCTCCGTGGTGAGGAAAGTCTGCAGGAGCTGTTGGCGGTCATCCTAGGTCGGCTGGTGGAGGTGTCCATTGGGTCCTGGCTGGAAGACTAGGGCCTTCACCTGCAAGATAATGTCAATATTATCCTGGGCCACCCGACGTTGAAAGCCGGCCACTCTGAGGAGCAGAAGGTGACCCATCTTCGTCTTCTGACTTCGACCGAGAGATTGTGTGCCCGGCCGGCGACTTCTTTCCAGTGATCTAGAGTGAGGCTTAAAGGGGTGGTTACAGTCTGCCCCATGGGTGTAGAGAAGGGGTGAGCGGTGAGGAGGTGGACAGGAAAGGAAGAAAAACACGGAACGAACAGACGCACACGAACGACAGGACTGGCGCGGCAGATTCAGATGGGAGCGGTCGCGAACCACGACCCTCCCCGAAGAGGAGGGAGTGCCGGGGCTCCGTTCCTCTTCCAGACCACTCCGGAGTCCGACTCCGGAGGGGGACCAGGGGTCTCGGGCACGTCTGCCTCCCCCGCTGGTCCAAATACAGAATACAGAGTACAGCGTCCTGCAGGCACAATACAGACCCGGCACAAAACAGACCCGGCCAGTCAGACAAACGGACGAGACAGATAGGACATTTAGCGAGCTCGGTCTTACCTCCTGCCGGTTTTAGGATTGAGTCTGGGGCGTCTCAGATCCCGGACGAGCCCCCAAATGTTGGACCCTGGCTCACGGGTGCCAACGTGGCCCGGTGGACGCCCCAGAGACTCAGACCCCAGACAGGCAGATGCAATTAGCAAGAGGGTTTATTGAACGTTTGCGCAAACGGGCTCTCCGCCTCCGAAGAGGAAAAGAGCCCCGATTAGCAATTACAGGTGTCTTTTAAAAGGCAAAAGGAAAGAAACTTCCTAAAGACAAAAGAACCGCGGGAGTCGCATGGCATCCAGGTTGATTTTGGGGAGGGTCAACATGAACCTATTCAGGGACATTCCAATCAGGGTGTGGGGGGGGAAACGGTTTTCTTATTGTAAACAGAATGCTTTTAGTTGCTAAAATTTCAGGAAGAAGACTGGATGGGCTGCCTCTGGATTAGGGCTGGCCCTACTTACAAGGGGGGAGGTTTCTTCAGCTGCATGATTGTGGGATCACCATGGCATTCAATATCCCCCACAAACAAAAATTAAGAAATTTATTTTCATGAAAATGTCTGCATTTCTTGATAAACAATAAGAAACCTTTTATGAAACCACTGGAATTATATAATTTAGCAAGTTTAGCTTTATATTTCAGGTTTCAAAAAGCTAGAGCTACAAATTAATGATCAGTCACATTACTTATATTAGCCTCACATTTCTATGTCCTTGTACTGAAGAAACCTCCCCCCTTGTAAGTAGGGCCAGCCCTAATCCAGAGGCAGCCCATCCAGTCTTCTTCCTGAAATTTTAGCAACTAAAAGCATTCTGTTTACAATAAGAAAACCATTCCCCCCCCACACACACCCTGATTGGAATGTCCCTGAATAGGTTCATGTTGACCCTCCCCAAAATCAACCTGGATGCTACGCGACTCCCGCGGTTCTTTTGTCTTTAGGCAGTTTCTTTCCTTTTGCCTTTTAAAAGAACCTGTAATTGCTAATCGGGGCTCTTTTCCTCCTCGGAGGCGGAGAGCCCGTTTGCGCAAACGTTCAATAAACCCTCTTGCTAATTGCATCTGCCTGTCTGGGGTCTGGGTCTCTGGGGCGTCCACTGGGCCACGTTGGCACCCGTGAGCCAGGGTCCAACAGTACTATTCTTGTGTATTCTTTTAAAGATTTTATTTATTTATTTGAGAAAGAGAGAGGGACAGAGAGAGAGAGAGAGCAAGAGGAGGGGAGGGAGAACAAGCTTGCTGATGAGCAGGGAGCCCACATGCGAGGCTCGATCCCAGGACCCCGAGATCATAACCTGAGCCAAAGATGCTTAACAGACTGAGCCACTCAGGAGCCCCTACTCTTGTGTATTTTAAAAATTTATTCTTTATGGCAATTAATCTTTTATTAAAAGTCATATCAATTTTTGGAAAGGAATATGCTATATGACATAAATGGCTAAAGAATAAAAACTATAATTCAAAAAATTATATCCTGCAATTTGTAAAAATGTACAGCTTTCTCTCTTTGAATTGAGATACTTAATCATTTTAAAAAGGGAAGAAAAACAACTGAAAAAGTTAAAATATTTTCTAATTTCATGAAGTATTTCAAATTTCAAACAAAATCCTTCAACAAGGCTCCTTAGTAAACATACCTTCTTCACACCTTGACCTCTCTATTTTTTTATTGGAAGATTAATAATGTATCTTAGCAACCACACCTGGATTCAAGACACATGGGAACATCTTGGCAGTATTCAAGGTCAAAATGCTCTAAGCTTAGATTGAATGCCAAGAAACTGTAGGCCACTTTGCTTCTAAAATGTACTAATAAAGTTGTGTAGATGGAAAGAGAGAAACACAAAAAATTAAAAACAGGGAAAAGAGAAAGAAGGAAGAAGAAAGGAAAGAAAGAAGGAATGAAAAAAGCTTAATGGATAGGTAAATAATTATTCAATTATGATAAAACAGAATGGTATAATTTAAGCAAATATAAATTTAGGTATCCATCAAATGCTAATAAGTACTTGTCAAACTTTAGGCTTGGGATCATTACTATGGGAAGAAACATACGCATACACACACATACACACATAATTACTCATTATAGAAGATAAAATGAAAGGGGTACTTCATAAACATAAGCAAATCTTATTAATGTCTGCACACATACTAGAGACAATACTGGCATAACATTTCATGGACATAAAGGATAGGAAGCACAGGGAATGCAAAGTTACCTATTCAGATTAGATATTAAGGCTCTCAAATGCCTTCCTAGCAAAGCTGTAAGAATGAAGTTAGAGCAGAGTGATTGGAAAACACTGATATGTGATTTTCTTACTCCTGTTTCCATACATGTAGAGGAGAACAACTCTGAAGGAAGACTGCTAAGTGTGGAATGAGACCAAGAATCCACATGGCAGGATTTCCCGAAGAAGGTTGGGGATTGTCTCATGAACTCCAGTAAAGATGAAAGAGGTAAGACATTCTAGTGAACACTGTTGAGATGAAGTGTATGTGTTTAATTTGCCTGATGAGTCCTGAGGCAGCTTAAAATTAGCAAGCCAAATTTAATTATCTGACATAGAGAAAAAATTTAAAATTATAATATCATGGAGCTCATTTAAATAATTATGTAATAGATTCATTTTTGACTCACAATTTTGATCATTATGTTCACATTCTGTGAGTCATAAAAAGAAATGCCTTAAAGTTCCTTATAGTCGATATATTTGAACAACTTTGAAATTGGATCTTAATACACTATTAGATATATAAGATTGAATTATTGGCTCATATAAGGCATGGATAAATGGTTTGAATCTTTAAGGGGGAGTCACAGAACTTAATCCTCAGGTAGGAGCTCTTTGATGTAAAGATTTCATTTTTACTTTCTTGCATGATTGCAGAGGTTAAGAGAGCAGCACACAAGACTGAAAATTAGCATTTCAGTGGGGGTGGGGGGAACACAGGCATGTACGCACATGCACACACACACACATTTAAGATTTTTCCCAGAGGGAGCTCTAAGCAGTAGAATAATACATTTTTTCCTAGTAGAAAGGGATATTAAAACGCCTTATATTTACTTTCCCTATTTTGTAACAAAGAAATGTAATGTAAAGAACGAACCGGGATAAAACCCTTCTCTCCTGATTCCAAGTCAAATACTTGTGCCATTCAGTTAAAGTACATACAAGTAAACCAATAATATAAGGCAACATGTTAACATAAAGATTTAAGAAATTACAAAGTGGAGAGAGACCTTCAGTGATTAGACAAGTTTTACAAAGGAAGGACTTGTGCCAAATCACAACATAAATAACAGGTGAGAACAGCACTCCAGCTGGGACACCAGCTCAAATGGTGTAATTGAGGGTAGTTGAGGGCAAATCTCTAGTTATTTCTCCTTAACTTTACTGCAGCAAACATTTTAGTACCCTCACAGCCAGATATTCCCATTAATTTCTTATATTTTTAAACAAGAATATTTTCATATTATTCTCATGACACTTTCACATATATTATGTCTTTTGACTAACACAATTACCCTATAAGATGCTATTAGCATTTTTATCTATGAGAAAATGGAGGCTCACATATTTGAGCTGATTTATCCACAGTCGTATAGTTATTTGGCCCCAAAGATTGGTTTGGAATGCAGGTCTTATGACTCCAAACCTTGAGCTTTTCTACACCATATCAGCGAGGCCCAATGGAAAATACTGGAAGAAAGTGCAAGGGCAATTTAGAAAGATTGTTACCCCTTTTTGTCAAGAAGATGATTGTAACTTTAATCTGGATTTAACTTTAAGGAATTCTAGTTCAACTGTCTCATAAATCTGTTTCCCTCATGGCTACTTATGTGTCCTCAGGCTTTTTGGTTGGCAGAAAGCTCAGAGATTAATGTTGCTGGGATATCTCCAATGTCCCACATGCATTATATGGCTCTTATTTGCACCATCTAACTCTATCTAGTCAAGGGTAAGGGAAGGATATGGTAGGATTTCACTAAGTTAAAAATAAATACAGTTCACCGATAATGCTATAACTCCATGTTAGCAAAAGCCACAATATGCTGCTTTTATTTTTCAGTGGAAATCAAGCCATCTGAAGGTCTGTACTTTACTTATCTGTCTGGGCCCAAGTTGAGTTCACCAGAGATTTTGCAAATCCAAGATAAAATCAGTCATGTTATTAAAATAATGACAACAAACACTAACCAAATAATTAAACTACAGTCAAGTAGATGATGTTTTATGGTGTACTACTGTAGGGCAGAAAAGGTAGTTTCCCTCTATCCTTCTAGGTCCTTGGCTAAGACACCACCATAATAAAAAAACAAGCTCAGGCCATTTACTTCTGCACTGTGAAGAGTTTCTACAGAGATTTAGTCACCTGCTTCTTCCTGATAGAAGGTGCCTGGTAGAGGAAGATGCCCTTCCATGTGGAGATTTCTCTTATAAATATAAATGTCTCTCACCAAAGGGTAACTTCTAATTGTTTTTCAGAACTTACCCTATGTCTGCTATTTCTTAAAATTAACCAGCTCAAGATAATCCTTATGACAAAGGGACAGATACATTTTGAGGTGGCGCATTCTGCTCTCCTTCCCTCTACAAAATTATTATTAATATATTAACCAAATTGACTGCCAGGAGTAGTAGATTTTGTGTTATATAAATTAACTACTCCTTTTATTTAAGTGGCATGGCAGATAGGTAGGCATGCTACTCAGATCCATCTTCAGGTAAAGACTCACTTCCTAGATCTCGGGACAATAGTTGAATTGATAGCCTCTGGCTATTGACTTGTTGGAGTTGGCCCTAGGTTTAAAGCTAAGGTCACATTATTTTAGGGATAGCCTCTGGCCAGTGACTGAGAGAGGCGGTGGTGACCAAGGGCATGTTTTGGAGGCATCCCCTAGGTAATAAATGAACAAGAGGCTCAACATTTTCTCCTAGTGCAGGGCTCCTCTATCAGGCAGTGTGGGCTTGAGATCCCAGTGGAATGGCAGAGTTTTGATACATTTGCATTGCTGTCTTACAGGTCCCCTGTCCTATCTGATATCTCCCATTTCCTTTCCTAGGTGTTATTTTCCAGTGTTAAGTTCCAAAAAAAAAAAAAAAAATCAATCAAGTATATTTTTAAGATCTAATTGGCTTTACTGAACGATTCATGAATCAGGAAGCGTCCCTAACAAGTAGAAAGTAGCTCCAAACGCAAGTACATTAACAAATGTCACATTCTCTATGAAATCTCTGACATCTTGGGGCATACTGATCAAATTCATCTGTTCCAGAAGTTCTTCATTCTGTATTGCAATGTGTACCACACCGTAATTATAATTATTTGGCGTGGTTGCCCTCTCTAAATCTGTGCAATGAAACAGTGTTTTGTTTTCAACTTATATCTCTGTTGGATTTACTAGTTGTCTCTATATACAAACATATTTAGAAAGGGACAGTATTCTTCAGGGAAAATTTGTCATTGTGGAACACTAGATCTTAAGAAATTAGGGGATAAAGGATGGAGACAATGTCTGAGAATTATAATCAGTCTCTGCTGCATTATCCACCCTTATTTTACCCTTATTAAGACATGTTAATAACTGAAATATGAACTGACTATGTGCTCAAATCCTAGCACAGAAACTCCCATGAATACGCCATAATCAGTGATATTTAGTAACTCTGTGGAATGTTTAAATTACAAACCTTTCTTGAACAACAACCTTTGCCTATAAAAAGGATAAGCATGCAGAAAGGAGAAATCCTGTAAAACAATAGAACTCTAAGAAATTACGTGAAACCAAAGTACCTCATTTTATAGAAAATTCTTAGTAGATTTACCAATAATGCAAGGAAAAGTAACTGATAACTCAGTTATCTTTGGTTATGATTTGGTTTCTGAAAACTTCTGTAATGAGGTTGACAGTTTCCTTTAATAATTATGTTGAGCTACTGTGATGTATATCGTATATGTTAATAACTTTTATTTAATTTTTTATTAATTAATTTTAATTAATGAGGTAAATTGATTATATAATCCTAAATCTCTACATGTAAATACTAATTTTTTTGAAATGTACTCAATTTTGGGGGGGAGGCACTTTGATCTTTAAATCACACTTTATTTTATTTTAAGGATTTTATTTATTTATTCATGAGAGACAGAAAGAGAGAGAGAGGCAGAGACACAGGCAGAGGGAGAAGCAGGCTCCATGCAGGGAGCCCGATGTGGGACTCGATCCCGGGGCCTCCAGGATCATGCCCTGAGCTGAAGGAAGACACTCAACTGCTGAACCACTCAAGCATCCCTAAATCACACTTTAATTGAAATAGCTAATAACACACCTTCCTTAGGTTCACATCATGAAAGTTGAACATTATGGAATTCAAATATATATTTGGAGAGTAAAATCATTTATTGGTAAATGGTAATAAATAAAACAAGATGTGTGGATTCAAAACTTCATGTGTTTAGGAAAAATAAGTAATTATAAATATGACACACACAAAATCATTAATAATATTTCCTATCTGAGCTATCACCTCATTATTTTATATTGATATTTTTTACTAATACACATTTTAGTTGTGCAAGAAAGAAGCCAAAAATGGTGAAGCACATTTTGCCATCAGGAAGTCCAGAATAAGCTGGTGGCAAACCAAGAGGTTACCTATTCATGGCATATATCCACATTCAGGATGCAGTAGAAAAACATGGGTCAAATCAAGATCAAATGGACATAAATATCAGATTCGCAGTCAGAAGTGAGGCTGATAAAGGAAAGAAATAGGGTATGCAGAGTGATCAAATTGACACAGATGACTGAGGACACAGAGTAGAAACCTAAGTTTGAGAAACAGATCATTAGAGAGATGGGCTGAAGTTGGAGACAACATCCATAAAAGAAGCAAATGAAATTCTGTAATATGAAGAGTATACTGCTACGATTTTTTTTTTTAAGATTTTACTCATTTATTCATGAGAGACACACAGAAAGAGGCAGAGACATAGGCAGAGGGAGAAATAGGCTTCCTGTGGGGAGCCCAATTTGGGGCTTGATTCTAGGACCCCGGGATCATGACCTGAACCAAAGGCAGACACTCAACCACTGAGCCACCCAGGTGCCCCACTATGTTTTCTTTCGACCCAAATATTTTCATCCTTAGTTTTTAAATTCATGGAACGTAGCTTCAAAACAATGCCTTATGTGTAAAGGAGATTGTGTATATTATTAGTTGCATTTATCAAAATAACCACATTCCCTTTATAGTAACAGTCATTAGTAAATATTGACAAGTTTTTTGCATTTCTTTGAAGGTAAAAAAGATGTACATCAGTCTATACCCATTGACTTGATTCAGTCACGTCTGAATGAGCAGTCTGGAAGACTTAATTCAAAGTTGAGAGTCTCAGCCACTCTAGAATTATGTTGCCTTTGTCATAGTAGAACATAACTTCATCAAAATCCCCTAAAATGGTAATATTTTAATTTTGATGAGAACTATATCTGGAAATTGATTAAGAAGGCTTCCTTTTAAAAGTATGTTCTTTAACTTATTGAGATGTAGCTTTCATAAAAACTTACACACACAAGTGTACTATGAGAGAAAACAGCACTACTAAATTTATCATCAGACTCCCTTTCAAAGATTAAAGAAAAAACCCATCAATATATTTGTGTCACTCTTTTTGAAACCCTTTGGTTGATTAAAATCCTGAGTAAGTAAGTCTGAGCCAGGGGAGCTTCAGAAGAATCTTTAGTCCTGTCATTCTTTTTTTTATGACTTTGGACCAATTGCTTTGTCTTTCTGTATATATTTTTTTGTTTTGTTTCCATTTGTAAACCAAGATGACACATTCCATCTTTCTCCTTCATTGGGGTTTGGGAGTATTAGGGCATTGACTGATTAAGGCATCTAAGAACTGATTTTTATTTTTCACCCTGCATGGGTAACTTATGAAAGCAATGTATCATATATTACAGTTAGGATGACTGATTTATACTGTATTATATGCATGTATATCCATAGTATCACATGTCACCAAAAATGGGATATATAGGGTTTGTAAAACTTTATTTCATATAAAAATGTATGTGTGTTTCTATCTTTTATTTTTAATTATAAATTAACATAACTTTATTCAAATTATTAATATTAAGAATTACACAAAATTTAATTTAATATTATTAATAAATTCTTCAAGTATTAATTCACTAAAAATCAAAATAATCGATCACAAACTTTCTAAAATTAATAAAATTTAAATATGAGAGTTATTCAAATTTCTATTGGTTCTTTTTCTAAAATGTTTTTAATTCCCTCCAGTAGTGCATATTGTGTGTTTTTTATTGAAAAAAAAAAAAAGGACTTTGATACATTGTATTCCTTAAACTTCTACAGTGTTATATGTCAAGTATATCTCAATAAAGCTGGATAAAATGAATAAAACCACTAGATGCAATCATTCATTCACCAACCAAATAGTCAAAGATACTTTCCAGTGTTACTTCCTGGAAAGGTAAGTGATATATAGATAGATATAGAGTCAGAGAGAGAGTTACCATCAGACTCAGGTCCAATACAAACGCCCTCACTTCAGATGCCAGTTGCAAATATCAAGTCCCCAGGTTACCCACATTTCTGTCCTACTTGGCCTCAAAGTTGGGAACACCTCCCCCAGTTTCAGTAATTTGCTAAAATGACTCATAGAGCTCAGCAAAATGCTATATTGATGCTAACAGTTTACTAAAATAAATATAAATGAAAATATTAAGAGGTACCTAGAAAGATGTCCAGAGAGTCCTGAATACAAGAGCATCTGTCTCCATGGAGCTGGGGGTGCTACCCTCCAGAAACGTGGATATGTTTTCCAACTCAGAAGCACCTTAAACCCTGTCATTTGAGTGTTTTTTTTTTTACCAGAAGTTTCATTACATAGGCACGATTTTGGCCATTGCATAGACATGATTGACTCAATCTCTAGCTCCCCTCCCCTCCCCTCCCCTCCCAGGGGTGTGGTTAGTAATTCTAAACTTCTAATTAAGACTTTTTCTTTCCAGTGGCCAGCCCTTATTCTGAAGCTATTGGAGGGACCCACCAAGGGTTATCTCATTAAAACAATAGATACTCCTATCACCTGTATTGGTCAGGAAATTCAGAGGGTTAAGAGCTTCAAGGGCACCAGGAACTAGGGCAAAAACCAATATCTTTCTCATTATATCACAGATGACAAGAAGCTTTATACTATGGAGATATAATTTAGAAGAAAGTGAGCATTTGGGATCCAGAAGGATTCTAAGCCCACACCTTAGTAGCTATTTGATCTTGGGCAAAAATATTAACTGTTTTGTAATCAGTTTCCTCATTTATTACAGATGGAATAAGCAATAAATGATATACAGTAAGCAAAACACAGAATACAGAGCTTGTGCATGGTCAACACTCAGTAAGAGAGTTATTATTTGAATCAGAGGTCTGCAAACTTCTTCTTTACAGGGACAGCAATTTTATGCTTTACAGGTTCTGAACTCTGCCATCACAGTATGAAAGTAGCCACAGACAAAATAAGAACAAATAATCATGTCTGTGTTCCAATACAACTTTATTTATAAAAATATATACCAATCTACAATCCCTGATTTCAAGTTGTATTACAAAGCTGTGATCATTAAGACAGTATGGTACTGGCACAAAAACAGACACATAGATCAGTGGAACAGAATGGAGAACCCAGAAATGAGCCCTCAATTCAACAGTCAACTAATATTTGACAAAGCAGGAAAGAATGGAAAAAAAGATAGTCTCTTCAACAAATGGTGTTGGGATAACTGGACAGCCACATGCAGAAGAATGAAACTGGGCCATTCTCTTCCACCATACACAAAGATAAACTCAAAACAGTTGAAAGATCTAAATGTGAGACAAGAACCCATCAAAATCCTAAAGAAGAATACAGGCAATAACCTTTTTGAACATGGACACAGCAAACTCTTGCAAGATACAGCTATGAAAGCAAGGGGGGAAAAAGCAAAAATTATTACATATCAGATAAAGGACTAGAATCCAAATCTATAAATAACTTATTAAACTCAACACCCAAGGAACAAACAATCCAGTCATGAAATGGGTAGAAGACATGAACAAACAGTTCTCCAAAGAAGACAAACACATGGCGAAGGAGCATGTGAAAAAATGCTTCACATCACTTGCCATAAGGGAAATACAAATCAAAACCACAATGAGACACCACCTTATACCAGTCAGAATGGTTAAAATTAACAAGACAGGAAACAACAAAGGTTGGAGAAGATGTGGAGAAAGGGGAACCTCTTGCACTGTTGGTGGGAATGCAAACTGGTATAGCACCCTGGAAAACATTGTGGAGATTCCTCAATAAGTTAAAAATAGAGATACCCTTTGGCCCAGAAATTGCATTACTAGGTATTTACCCCAAAGATATTGATGCAGTGAAATGCCAGGACACCTGCATCCTAATGTTCATAGCAGCAATGTCCACAATAGCCAAACTGTGGATGGAGCCACGATGTCCTTCGATAGATGAATGGATAAAGAAGATTATACACACACACACACACACACACACACACACACACACACACAATGGAATACTATTCAGCTATCAGAAAAGACAAATACCCACCATTTGCTTCGATGAGGATGGAACTGCAGTGTATTATGCTGAGTGAAATAAGTCAATCAGAGAAGGACAATCATCATGTGGTTTCACTCATACATGGAACATAAGAAATGATGAAAGGGATTATAAGGGAAAGGAAGGGAACTGAGTGTGAAAAATTAGAAAGGGAAACAAACCATAAGAGACTCCTAACTCTGGGAAACAAATAAAGGGTTGCGGGAGGGGAGGTGGGTGGGGGAGATGGGGTAACAAGGTGACGAGCACTGAGGAGGGCATTTGATGGGATGAGCACTGGGTTGGCAAATTGAATTTAAAATAAAAAATAGATATCAATCTAGATTTTGCTTGTAGGCTATAATTGGCCCAGACCCCTGATTTACATGATGCAAATTCAGAATTACGATAATATGATATTGTGTATCAATTATAAATTTACAAATTGACCATGTAGGATTCACTTTGCTAAAAGAACTATGGCATTTTTTCATAAACTCTAGTGCTGATATTTTAGGTTGCATTGTGTTCCTCAAAAAAAAAACTCATATGCTTAAACCATAAAAATCCCAGAAAAAAGCACAGGCAGTAATTTCTCTGACATTGGGTGTAGCAAGGGAAACAAAAGCAAAAATAGATTATTAAAACTTCATCAAAATAAAATATGTCTGCACAGCAAAGGAAACAATCAACAAAACTAAAAGGAAACCTATAGAATGAGAGGGGAAGATAAAGGGTTAGATCTGATCAAGGGTTAGTATCCAATATATATAAAGAATTTATAAAACTCAACACCCAAAAAACAAATAATCCAATTTAAAAATGAGCAGAAGACATGAACAGACATTTCTCCAAAGACATCCAGATGGACAACAGACAGATGAAAAGATTCTCAATATCACTGATCATCAGGGAAATGCAAATCAAAACTGCAGTGAGCTATTACCTCCTATATGTCAGAATGACTAAAATAAAGAACAGAAGAAACAACATGTGTTGACAAGCAGGCAGAGAAAAAAGGAACTGTTGGTAGGAATACAAACTGGTGCAGCCATTCTGGAAAACAGTATGGAGAATCCTCAAAAAATTAAAAATAGAACTACCCTGTAATCCAGCAATGGCATGACTAGGTATTTACCCAAAGAATTCAAAAAAATTAATTCAAAGAGATAATGTACCCTGATGTTTACAGCAGCATTATTTACATTAGTCAAGGTATGGATACTCTATATCTTGGCTAATGAGTGTCCATTGATTGACGAATGGATAAAGAAGATGTGTTTTATATATATATATATATATATATATATATATATATATATATATATATTAATATATAATATATACAAAAGTATATATAAAATATATAATATATACATATATATAATATATATACACATAATGGAATATTTTTCAGCCATAAGGAAGAATGAAATCTTGCCATTTGCAGTGACATGAATGGAACTAGAGAATGTAATGCTAAATGAATTAAGTCAGTCAGAGAAAGACAAACACTATACAATTTCACTCATAAGTGGAATTTGAGAAACAAAACAAACCAAACAAGCAAAAGAGGAAAAAAGAGACAGACCGACTAAGAAACAGACTCTTCACTACAGAGAACAAACTGATGGTTACCAGAGGGGAGGTCGAGGTTGGGGGAATGGGTGAAATTGATGATGGGAATGAAGGAGTGCTCTTGTAATGAGCATGAGGTGATTAAAATAAAAACTTAAACAAAAAGATATGTTTAAGTTCTAATCCATAATACCTAAGAATATTGCTTTATTTGGAAATGAAATGCTTTCAGAGATAGTCAAGTTAAATAAAGTCATTAAGATGGGACCTAGTCTAATGTAGTCAGTACGCTTGTAAAAAGGTGAAATCTGGATACAAGATAATCAGAGGGGGGCTTGACCTGTTCTAGGGAACAGACCTTTCCCTAGATCCTCTGAGAGAATATGGCCCTACCAATACCTTGATTTTTGACTTCTGGGGTGCAAAACTGTGACACAATGCATTTCGGTTGTTTTAAGCCACTAACTTGTTGTACTCTAGGAAATCAACATAGATTTTTATACTGGGAGGTGGGGTGCTGCTGGAACAAATACCTTAAAATATGCATGTGTCTTTGGAATTGGTAATGGCAAAAACTGGAAGGATTTTGAGATGTGTGACAGAAAAAAAATCTTAGATTGCCTTGAAGACACTATGGGTAGAAGGAAAGACACTGAAAGGGGAGGTTGTGGTTGAGAAATCTTCACTGATTTACCGTTTAGTGGAAGGATGGTGGTAATTGAGAGGACATTCCAGTGATAATCTCTAAACCTTCATTTATTTCAAGAATGCAACCTCTGTTGAGTATGTGTTCATGAGGCAGAACATCTGCTGCAGCAACTCCCTTCACAAAAGCAACTTAATCTGATGTGTCATGTCATTCTTGCACCTGCATAGAGTATATTTTCCACTTCCCAGGAAGAAGTGTCTTCTTAACAGAAGGGTCCCTTCTTCTGACTCATGATACAAGATTTTATTCAATTTGTCCAAGGAACTAATGGAGGCAAATGTCAGAAATCCTGAGCTCCTTAAATAAAAACTTACAATTATTATAAAGAAAAGCAACACCATCCCAATTAATCAGGTATGTCGACTTTCTTTGTTCAACAATTACTGAACATCTATTGTGAACTAAGACTGTGCTAAGTGAAGTGAGCAAACTTGACATGGTTTCTGTGTGGTAAGTGTGAAACCAGTGAAAATACCAGAGAGTTATGGTAGAACATATTGAGAGTAACTAGTAAAGTCAAACAAAACAGACTCAGATACAGAGAACAAACTGGTGGTGGCCAGAGGGGATGGGAGGAGAGGTTTGGGTATAATAGGTAAAGGGGATAAAGAGGTACAAACTTCCAGTTATAAAAAATAAGTCACAGAGATGGAAAGTACAGCATAGGGAATAGAGTCAATAATATTGTAATAGCGTTGTCTGATGTCAGTGTTAATTATACTTATCGTGGTCAGCATTTCATAATGCATAGAATTGTCAAATCACTACATGTACAATTTGAAGCTAGTATAATATTATATGTCAACTAAAGAAAAAAAAAAAGAATTCTCAGACTCCATGACATTGAACTTGAGACTTCAAATATGGAAGGAAAAAAGGTCTTAGCCTGAGCAGAGTTAGCCAGACTATCTTCCAAGTTCTATCTCCCAATGGTTTTTCAAGGAGCAATATTGGAATGGATAGCATAGCCATCAGGGGAAGCCAGCATGGTAGTTATATGTGAGCAGAAGAGGGCTCTTAAAATATCCTATTAATGACATAGATTCTCGTGGCTACCAATTGTGTGATCATGTTGGAAAATAGAAACAAATTTAAAAGCAGAAAGGCAAGAGAAAGATTAATAGAGAAAGAATAGATGGTTTGGAAGATTAGAATGAAGAAAAATTGAGAAAAAAATTTAGTGCTAAAAAATACTCTGAGGTGATTTTCATAATAAATGAATTACTACCTTAAAAGGGAGCTAAATTTATATTTTTATAGAATTAGAAGACAAAAACAAATGGGTGAAATGGCAAAACAATGAAGGAGAAAAGTCAGATCTAGATTTAGCAAAAACTTTTAAAAGATAGATTAAGAATGGAATACTTTCACAAGGTATAAAAGAGAAATAAAAATCAAAAATAGTCAAATGATGACAATAGAGTATAAAATGAAGTATAGAGATAAAAGATACAGTGGGAATAAAAGTAAGAATGGCAGTATTCCAGAGGAGAAAGAAAAGTCCACTGCTCTGACAAGCCAATTACATTTTGCTCAATAAATGTCCTGATTACATAGATGTCTGGATCCTAGGGTGTGTTCCCTAACTTTGTTGTCTTTTCTAGTTGACAAAGACCGAAGGGCAAATAGTTACTCAAAGCCTTTTTTTCCTCTCACCTCAGGTGTGCAACAACAGGACAGTCTATAGTTTGAACGTAACTTTTAGTACCCATTAGTGAGGTTAAAGCCCCTGGAGGCAGGATGGCAAGGATTATGAGCAGAATCTAGTAAATTTGCAGCCCTCTGGCCTAGGACGTGCTCCGCTGCCTACTTTATTTTATAAGAAAGAAATATATTTAAATTCAAGGTATTGTTTTATTTGTTCCAATAAGCACCATGCCTTCTCCTGAAGGAAGTATATCTTTTTTCTAATGACAATTTGGCATTTATTAATATATCATTGTGATTAATTTCATAGCCTTACTCTTATTTTAGTCTCTTGCTGGGATATAAAAATCTCATATTCTTACAAGAACTGCTGCTTTGATTGGACAGGATAACAAATATTGGTTTCACTTTTCCCCATGTTTCAATCTTAATAAAATTCAAATTCTCTATATTCGAGAAGATGCTTCTTAAAATCCATCACTATTTGGTAGTCTCTACTGATTTGGAATGCTCAAGTAACTATCCAGCCTGTTCCTGTTTGAATTACAATTGGAAAGTGTAATGTGGCTACTAAGCATCACATATGCCTGGAAATTGGGAATGAATGGCTGGCGGAGGAGTGTTACAAGTACCATGTATGCACAGTATTGTAGAGCAAAGCAATGATTGAGAGAGGCAGAGGCAGCCCAGACTCTCAAAGGCATATGTCTGGGGTAGAAGAACAATCCTTCTGGGCAGTGTTTCAAATTATAACCTGCAGAATGCTTGAGTCACCTCTGTGCTCAGGTAAGAAAAAAAGATGAATTAAAAAAAAGCAGATTTTAACAATCTAATTTTCCCGATTTCCTACTTTAGCAAAAAGTTCTACATCAGGCATTGAAGAGGTAATTAAAGTCAAGATGTTCAGGAAATTAACTTTGATAGCATTAGAAGGGAAGACATAATCCTCTAGAGTATGCCATGTTTTGTATATCATGCTTAATATGATTTTGAGGGAAAAAAATGAAAAATAGAGGGTAACAGAGTATGCTGTTGTGTATCACTTTGGCATTATTATAATGCAGTTACCTGAAATTGTAAAGCATCTTTACCTGTATATTACCTGTATATCATTCAACAGCAGAAATACTCCAGATTGGACCTATGTCTTAACTGAGTCATGAAGGACATATGAATTTATAATGAAAAATAGCCTTTTTCCTAAAGAAAAGTTCTGGATTAATTTCACTTTTTTCAATTGTTGTAAAAAAACAAATAGCATAAATTTTGCTATCTTAACCATTTTTAAGTATATAGTTCAGTAGTGTTGACTGTATTCACATTGTTAAGAAACACATCTCTAAAACTTTTTCATCTTGCAAGTGTGAAAGATGAAAGACAATGCAGACACTTGGACTCTTTCAGGTCTATGACAAAATGATAAACAGCCCTTGAAAAAAAATGAGTATAAATTCAGTTATACTCTTTAAAAAAGGTAAATCTTGTCAAAGAACTTAAGTTTAAAATAAATTTCTAAAAAAATAATAATAATAAAAATAAAATAAATTTCTATCCCTAATAAACCTTCCTAATGTTTTAATACTAATTTCTTAAGTATTAAGAAATATACATATACATATAATAGCATTTACCCCTGAGCTAGACACAGGTTGTTCATATATACCTGGGAATGTTTAAGTGCATGGGACTTAAAGGCGGCCCCATTGTGTTATCAAGCATGGACAATTGTGGCCACATGGTGCTCATTCCCCCTTTCTCAAGAACATCGTGCTCTCCTTTTAATAAATATATCTCCTTCTTGTATTTACCTCCTTTGGCAATATGGTAAATCTAGATAATGGTTTCCAACTCCAAGAGTGTTTGGTGGGAGGCCTATTCTCGTCCCATCCAAGTACAGCTATAGGGCAGATGCATGACAATTGGAAACCTCCTTTTTAGAATGAGCCTGACTGGATGCCTGCTGCCATCGTTTCTACTGCTTGGTTCCCTAGAAACATTCCATCCACCCCTAGAGCCTAGTTATCAGCCTTCCACTATATAATCTTTTATTTAGTTTATCAAGAGTTTTCTTATTTTCAATTGCCAGTATACCAGAAACTCACATATATTTACCAAACAGCTATGTAACTTACCTTAAGGAAATTACATCCTTTGTAGGGATGATAATAGTATCTGCCTTAGAGGGTTGTTGAGAAAAGTAAAAAGGGTTAAGTGCATAGCACATAGTTAGCCATTCTGCTATCCTTAATTGCTGTTGCTGCCATATGGAGTGCAGAGTCATACACCACAAAAGACAGTGCAAACATATGGGTGCCTGCCCCATGGCTATCAGGCATTCATCTGAAAGCCAACAGAGGGAAAGGTTGTAACTACAGGCTTTTCTCTCATAATCCAACAAACACCTTTAAAATCAATTTCCAAGCATAAAACATGACCTCACTTTAGAAAAAAAATGGAATTACTTTCCAGTAATTTCCAGTACCTGCTTCTAAGCCTTACTTCTGAATGCCTGCTCTCACTCACCAATTATCTTCAATGGTTTTGCTTATTTCAGAATTCCCATAAAATTCATTCAGATAAAATTCTCCAGGGCATCACAACCGTTTGGCTGTAGTAGACTGGACTTCCCCAAGAGGGAATCATCAGTCACAAAGTACTTTCTCTAAGCTTCATGGAAATTAGGGGAAGAACATCTTATTTATTCTCCTCAACGGAGCAACTACCCCAGGCAGCAGGCAGAGAAAACAGAGTAAGTGATAAATGGCTGAATATATGATACAATTTATTAATAACCTGATCGATCAGTCAGGCATTTCTGATAATCCCATATCCTTAAGCAGTAAATTCCCAAGTGAATGTGAAAGATGTGAACTCAATCTAAAAAAGCAACAAAATGTTACTTCACTCACTTTACACATTCTTGCCCTTTAATCTCATGGTCTCTTTTATGTGCTGTTTGATTCCAGTGGACCATTTGAATATGTGCATGGATTTTTTCTCCCATAGAAGTAATTAGGTTGTTTGAGATAGCACAAGCTGAGAAGTACATACTGATTAAAGGCTTCTGCTTCCAGTTACAGAGAGCCGACCTTACATCTCTTCTCCTCCCTATGGTGCAAACTGTACATAATTGGGAATATTTTGTACAGGAACCAGAGAAGGTATTTGTTATGCAGAGTTTTTACTACATAGAGCTCACAGGGTAAACCCACCATTAAGGCTCACTGCAAGGAATGGAAGTCACCTAGGCACTCACGATGCTTAAGCATTACACTAGTAGCTGGGATGACACTGCACACCATAGTGGTACTTTTGCCTGGCAGTCTTTTTTTTTTTTAATTTATTTATTTATGATAGTCACAGAGAGAGAGACAGAGGCGCAGAGACAGAGGCAGAGGGAGAAGCAGGCTCCATGCACCGGGAGCCCGACGTGGGATTCGATCCCGGATCTCCAGGATCGCGCCCTGGGCCAAAGGCAGGCGCCAAACCACTGCGCCACCCAGGGATCCCTGGCAGTCTTAATTCAATACCTGTAAATTCAGAAAGATGTGGTGTTGGATTACTATTCTACCTTCAAAAATGTCCTCAGACAAGAGGCCTTTTTATTATACACAGAGATCAATAGCTTATACTCACAAACAATATATTTTCTTATGATTCAGAATCAAACCTGGTTCGCTGCATGTTTCCTTGAGAAACTGACAAGTTTGGGGAATGGAGAAAGATAAGGTAGCCATGTGAAGAAGACAAAAAAAAGAAGGAAGGAAGGAAGGAAGGAAGGAAGGAAGGAAGGAAGGAAGGAAGGAAGGAAGAAGAAAGAAAGAGAGAGAAAGAAAGAAAAGAAAAAAAAAGAAAGAAAGAAAGGAAAGAAAGAAAGAAAGAAAGAAAGAAAGAAAGAAAGAAAGAAAGAAACCGTATATTAATTACTTCCCTGTGGTGTTTTCATCACTGTTTTTGGTTTCATGTCTATATGGATTTCACTTAAGAACACGGGTAAAATGGGCCTGGCTGTTTTCCCAGCTATCGACTTCAGCTGACAGGGCCTTTTCATCAGGTCCAAGCAGACACAGAGAATGCATCGCTTCAGAGGTATCAGCTTGAGTTGGAAGGTTTACTAACAGCCTTCATCTTTCTGCATGAAGATTCAGGCAGTGCTATTTTCAGCAACCTACCAAACAATATAGCTGTCACTTATATAGGTGCTCCCAACAAAGCAAACAAGATAAGTAATCTCCAAGTTCTATTATCATAGTAAAAATATTAACAGAGGCCAGCAAAATGGAGACACAAGGCAAAGTATGTTAAACATAGAAATGCACTTAGCATGGTGGCTGACACAGAACTCCACAAATGCTAGTTAAAATAATGATAACACAGGATCCCTGGGTGGCTCAGCGGTTTGCTGCCTGCCGTTGGCCCAGGGTGCGATCCTGGAGTCCCGGGATTGAGTCCTGCATTGGGCTCCCTGCATGGAGCCTGCTTCTCCCTCTGCCTGTGTCTCTGCCTCTCTCTCTCTGTATGTCTATCATAAATAAATAAATAAATAAATTTTTAAAAAATAATGATAACACATATTATGGTATTCATTTTTTTTTCTTTTAAACTAGATCTCAGTGATCACCTATTACTATTCCAATTACCTTTTCTAAGGTGATAAATCCCAAATCTGCCTCACTAATGCAAATCTCTTAACTGAGTTCTAGGTGTTGAATCCAATACTCTCTTCAGTGTACCATCCATAGGCACCTCCAGCCCATCATACCCAATATTTTTTATCCTGACTTATCAAAGTTGGAAACCTGGGAGTCCTTAGATTCCTCTCCCATTTCTCATTGCTAGTAAGTGAGTCACCAAGTCATTTGATCTCAGCTCCAACATCTTTTTAATTCATCACTTCCTGTTTCTTGCACTTCCCATTTCCTTTTCTTGTCCACATGCACATTTTTCTCAGAGGAATTATTGCAATCTTTTGTACTCATCCATTTCTTATCTTTAAATTATAACATATATGCACATACATGCATATATACATTCACATATGTACATAATTATAACATGTATATATAACATTATATGTAATAAACATAACATTATATACAATAAATAATGTATATAATATATCTGACTATATATGTAATAAGTATCATATATCTAAAAGGATTGGCTACATAATTTGTAGGGCCCTGTACAAAATTAAAATGGGAGGACCCTTGTTCAAAAACTGGCAAAAAGTACTGTGAAAGGGACTAAATGAATAAAATGTTCATTTTACCAGTCTGCCTCTTTCTTTTCTTTCCCTCCTTCACGGTGGTTTATGTTTTGTCTTGCTTTGTTTTGTTTTAAGTAGGCTCCTTACCCAATGTGGGGCTTGAACTACAACTCCAAGATCAAGAGTCACTTGCTCTACCAACTGAGCCAAGCAGGTGTCCCAAGAATGTTTTTAATTTGCTATTTAAAGTCAAACTCCCTCCAGTGTAGCGATATTCACAGGCACCCAGGGCCAGCCCCACAACTCTTTATGCAGCACTTTCATGGCCCATCAGCATCTGAGTTCCCCTCTTACTACCTGCCGGACATATGTGGCCTGTCAGGATTGGGGAAGGCAATCACTCCTTCCCTTATACCTGGCCCTCAACACATGGCAGATGAGTGCCCTCCAAAGGGAACAAAACCTCCGTTTTGGGATGTTATTGGTGCCTAGATCAAGATACAAGTGACAGATTGTTCCCCACCCAATCACCTCCAAAAGGAGAAATAACTCATGATAAAATATTCTTTGGTAATTCCAAGTTTTCTCTCTAAATAAAATATAATGCAGTGGTTAATTATATAAGCTTTGGAGTCACAGAGCTTTGCCTCTGTCATTCACCAGTTTTGTGATCTTGGACGAATTTTTAATTTTTCCAACTCTCCAATTGTCACAGATGAGTCTGCAAAATGAGATAATAATAGTAGCAACTTTATAGGATTTTTCATAAGGGCTAAATGAAACTATCATGTAAATTGCTTGGTTAATATTAACTCTAACTGATATAAAATAGTTTGCCTTATCCTATTTATTGTTTTCTTCTATAAATCCTGTATTATCTCTTATTAATATTTCCACTATTGCTTTATTTTGTTAGCATTTTCCCGTTACAATTTTGCTCATCTCTTTATTTTTAACTTTTTTGGTGTCATTTCTGTTGTACTGTGGCTTGAGAAAATAGCATGTAATTAGATTATTTTTAAAAGCATGGGGGAATTTCATAGGGAAATTTAATCTGAGCAGATTTATTGGGTTTAGTAATATGCTAACCATCACCATATGTTTTTACTATTACTTTTCCCTATTTCAGAGTTTTGCTGGATTAAAGACCTTTCAATTCATTCCTTTTTACTACTTAGTGGCTTGGAAATTATACGTTTTTTATAATTATTCTATTGGTTTCCCTTAAATAAGTATCTATTAACAAATACGGTTTTCTAGCTATGCCTGACCCTTAAACAAAACAAAACCCTTAATCCATTTTCACTTACTGACTCCACCTTTTCCTTCCATGTTTTTAAATTTGAGTATCACTATTCTCTATACATCACTTCCTTCTTGTTTTGGAACTTTTTGTTCCTTTGGAGTGCATGGTCCATTTTTTTATGTTCATTTTATGAGTCATTACATGTCTGAAAAATGCATTTATTTTCCTCTCCAATTGAATGCTATTATAGCTAGGTACCACTCTCATTTCTCTTCCTACCTTTGCAGACGCTGCTTTCCTATTTTCCCCATTCTGTGTCTCAGGTACAAAGTCTAAGGCTGTCTAAGTATCATTTCATTGTAGGTAAACGATTTTTGTTTTAGGCTTTATCTTTACTTTTTAGAAATTTTAAAGATTTTCTTTTCATCATAATTGAGACTCAAAAATTTCACCAGAATAAGTTTAAATGTGTCCGTTTCACTTTTGTTCAGCCTCTGGCAGACTCTTTTAATAAGAGATTTAAGGGTTTGTTGTTGTTGCTGTTGTTGTTTTGTTAAAGATTTTCTTTATTTATTTGGCAGGGAGAGAGCACAAGCAGGAGGAGTGGTAGGCACAGGGAGAGGGAGAAGCAGACTCCCTGCGGAGCGAGGAGCCCAACACAGGTCTCGATTTCAGGACTCTGGGATCATGACCTAAGCCAAAGGCAGATGCTTAACAAAATGAGCCACCCAGACACCTGATTTAAGTCTTTATGAAGAAACTAGACACCAAGCATCAAAAGAATATGTCAAGGTAAGAAGAATCTTCCCTAAAGATGGTAATGAGTGTATACTTAGGTGTAATTAAAACCTCCACAGCCTGGTCCCCACTTTTCTACCTTAACAAATCCTTCTTAATTAGTAATTGTGCCTTAAGCACATTCAAGCATATTGTGCTAGCAAATTAGAGCGTTATTATTTACAGCTATTAATTTCCATCAAATACTTTCCCTTGGGGGTAAGGTGAGGCTTCTCTCATTCAATGCTGTATTGGACATCTCTCGGAAGCTAACTAGCCAGTGAACCCTCAAGGCACATCACTATCCTTTATTAATTTGACACAATTTTCTCAAGAACTCATTTTGTACAAACCCCTGGTTGGGCAAGAATTCCATGTAAATGAACATACTGAATCTAAATAGTGTGAGGGAGTAAAGTCTACTTTAAGAACTCTGCCACCAAAACCTTATGGATTATTTTGTTTCCTCTCTTGTCCTTCAGACATTAAATCATCGCCTGACTTGATTGTTTTCCTGGATTTTTATTTTTCCAGTTGGTTATACCCTCATTGATCTGATTCCCATGATATGAACACCTCTATCTACTTCTATTCCTTGCTGTGTGTGTGTGTGTGTGTGTGTGTGTGTTTACTGCTCCTTGAGAGATTTCTAACTGCCTGAGTCATTGGCTCTGGCTGCATAAATTGGTGAGCTGAGGCTGCAGATATGGAGCTGTCCTGACCTCACTCTCGGGTTATAAATGATGCTGTCTGGCTAGAGGACACTGCATTAATGGGCATTATGGATGGGCCTGCTCTATTTCAGAACTGTGCTTTTCAGGCCAATCTCTGTCTGAGACAGGGGAAAAACTAGAAGGCTGTGGTAGAGGGAACAAAGTTACCCTTTTCAGGTGAAAAATAAGTGTAAAATAACCATAAAGTGGCCAGATATGTTAACAATTGAAGAGAGTAAAGGTATGCTGGTGAGAAAAAAATGTTTTAAACCTACATTTTTTTTTTTGCCTGAATAATCCGTTAAAATCTCAGTTTCATTTTACCTCATGTATTAAATTAAAACACAGAACAAAACAGAACTACCAAAAAGCCCACCTGTCCTGTTACTTTTTAATTTATACCAAATTATTTTTATATTTATTTAGAGATTAGAATGGAAATCTATTATTTATGATAAAGTTCAAGTGCATTTTAAAGTTAAAGGGAAGTGAGAGAAAGCTATCTTAGGGCAGAGAGGATGGAGAAGAGAGAGACAAGATAACTGATTATCGCTGGTTCAACATGAGTCAAGGAAGTTGGTGTTGGAAATAACTATTAGAGGGTATAATGAAGAGCCGTATGACAGTGACTTGCCATGTCCATAATTTACCTGAATTGTTATTCTATTTACACTAGTTTCTTCAAGGTAAAGATATCTTTTAAAATGTATAATTATTAACAACTGAAGGAGAAGGATGAAGTGAAATTGCTTGGGATTTTGAACTTAGGACACCGGGACTCAGTTTCCTGTCCTTACACCAAATTCCTGCATGATCTTAAACAAGTTATTTCATCTTTCTGGGTCCAATACTCCTCATCTGAAGAGGAATGTGACAATATGTTGAGAAGATTAATGCAATGATGTGTTTTAGTGCCAAGCACAGTGGCTGCCGTATTGTAAGAGATGCATGAATACCTGCTTCTTTCACCCCACCTTCTCCTTGGATCACTTCGCACCCATCCTGCTTGCATTGGTTTCCTTTTTAAAATGTGTTGTATGCAGGTTTTTATATTTCAGTTGAGAGTTTATAGTCAGCACTTGAGATTCACATTACTTGTCTTTGAAATTCTCTCAGTTTCCCCCTGAACATTGAGAAAATCACAGAGCCAGATAGGCTTTGTAAACCAGCACAGCAGCCATTAATTCAGCCCCTATAATGTGAAAAGTAAAACACTGAACTATTTTTACTCTGACAATTTCCAAGGTGCCTCTGCTTAAGACTGAAATAATTTGAGAAAGCAGATCATTTGAAGCTAATGGCATTCAGTCATGTTCTCAATTTAGAGACCTTCTACTGAGTATCAATTACAACTCACACTTCAGAGAGGGTAACAAATCAACCCGATTTCGGATCATTTGATATGAGGGAAAAAATGACTAGGAAGCTTTATATGATTTTCACTCTCACTGCTTAAGCCAAAAGCGGAAAATGATAGAGGATCAGAGACCAAAATCTAACCTAATCAGTGAAGTTCCTCCTGGCTAAAGAGCTAAAGACTATTGTAAAATTCTTAACTAAAGAGCAATAAATTCTCATGGTTAAGCTTTTTAGACAACAGATACTTAAACATTAAGAAGAGCAGGGCATGATCAGTCCCTCAAAGGGCTTACACGGATTTCCTAAATTGGTCTCACTTCTAATTTCTTCTAGGTGCCCTGGGAGTAGCGTGTGATTATCTGTGAAGTGATGGAGGTTCTTCGTACAAAGCACGGATGCCTCAGCCCCAGCTCAGGTCCTTACGAGGGAATTACAGTCATTGAGTCACACCGGCATGTTCTTGAAGCAATGCAATGTCACACAAACAGATAACTGGGGCCACTTGATTTAAATGTTCTCTCTTGCCCCTCCAAGGCACATCTGATTTGTAGAGATGGCCTTTGTGCTAAAACTTGCTAAGTCTCTCCTCCACATCTGAAGTGAGGGCAGAAATGTACATTTATGGATGAATTTTCTGAGGCCAAATCACCTGGTAGCAGGATGGAAGAAACATTTATAGGTTGCTTTTATAAATTGCTGGGTGATTACATCATGAGTTGACATCTGCCACAGATCACTGAAGTTAGACACATGACACTGCAACTGACTTAGGAGGGGGTGAGATTCCTTGGACTCTTCATAGGCGTTTCAGCTTTAGACTCAGTATGCTATGGCATGGCCCACTCCTAAATATACTTAAACATCTCTCAGGAGTCTTCACTGACAGGCTCACAGGGTAACTTCATTGTGGCAAATACTGAAAGCACAGCGATACTCAGTAGGTGTCCCATAAGCATTATTCATGGAAGCTATGTGTCTCTACAATGATCATATGATGCAATGATCATATGATGCAAGCACACCACAGGTAGAATTAAGAAGTGCTGTCACAGGTGTACTGTTGCATGAGGTGTCATCTGGGTTCTGTGCAGAAAAATCATAAGCATGCAGTGTTTGCATGTTCACTTTTTAAAACATGGGATTCATTCACCAAGACAAGATACTGTCAACAAATATCTATTCTTGGCTGGTTTTTTTTTCCTTCCTTCCTTCCTTCCTTCCCTCCTTCTTTTCTTCCTTTTTTCCCTTTTATTTTTTTCACTTCATTTGCCATGAGTTTGTGTCTACTTTAGGCCAAGTACATAGTAAAAAGTACCAATTACATGTAAAATGTTATGCTAAGCAGAGTAGAGGACAGCTATAACAAAGTCCTCATCTTCAAGGAACTTGCTCTACTTCACAATGCAAATATGTACACAAATATATACCACTTAATAGTGATAGTTATAGGGCAGCCCGGGTGGCTCAGCAGTTTAGCGCTGCTTTCAGGCCAGAGCATGATCCTGGAGACTAGGGATCAAGTCCCACATGGGGCTCCCCTCATGGAGCCTGCTTCTTCCCCTGCCTGCGTCTCTGCTTCTCTCTCTCTCTCTCTCTCTCTGTGTGTGTGTGTGTGTGTCTCATGAATAAATAAATAAAAATCTTAAAAAAAAATAAGGATGGCAGTATATACCAAGGAACATGATGGGTGTTTACATAAAACCACTTGCATAGAGAAATTTATATAGAAATAAAAATGGCACTTGAATCGAGCTTTGAAGAATGGGTAAGATTTTGCTGAAAGAAACTGAGAATAAGAATTCAAGACAGAAAGGATAGTATAGATAAAGAGACAAGGAAACTAGGGGATCAGGGGCAAATTTTTCAGAGATTTTAAAGAACAGTGATTAGAGGTTAGTGATATGATTGCCCAGAGAACCAAAACAAACACCCGTGGGAAAATCAGCAGATGATAGATGATTTGGGGATAGAAAAATGAATCATACATTTATGGTTAGAGACATAGACCCAAAATGTTGAAATCCAGAGACAAGAACTAATGTTTTGGGAAGATAGGGAACTAGGATTTTATAGCTTCATAAAGTGATAACGTTTCAGGAGAGACTAGATATAGATCATGTAGACAGTGGTGAGAGGAGGAATAAGCCAGGACCTTGGGAACACACATCCTTTGGAATTAGGAGGAAGAAATCAAGAGAAGAGCCAGGTTAGTGAAGAATGATAGAAGTCAGAGGAGAAGAGGTCATTACATTGGATGCTATGAGGACCCAAGAGCATGAGGACTTAGAAAGGACTAGAAAGTATAAATAGGTAAAGAATAGAGCATCAGTTTTATATGTCTATAGGTTGAGTTTGTATCTTTGACCACTTATTAGCTGTGTGAACTCAGGGAAGCTACTTAGCATCTCTGGTCCTCCATTACCTTATTCACAAAATAGAACTGTTGGGAATAAACATGGAAAAAATAATTTGAGCAATACCTGGCGAATAGTGAGCAATATAAATATTTTCTTGAACTTTATTTTTCAACAAACTCTCTTCTTCACTCCTATTTATACCAGATGCATTAAAATTGATCTAAACAGTGGTTTTCAAGCCCTGAGTCCACATGACCTGTTAGCTCAAGCACACCCAACCAAACTATGCTTCTTTAGTGTGTTTTGGTTTTTTGTTTTTGTTTGTTTTTGTCTCCCAATTCTCAACAAAAGTAATCTCATTGGCCTATCCTAATCAGATTCTTTCCCACAGTCCCATCATCCTTGGTCAGGGATCAGAGTAAGTTGGAATTGAATCATGCTCCATTGGAGCTGAGGAGGTGCAGACTATCTTAAGCTGTGGATGTGACCAGAGTGGGCAGGATTGCCATTTCTGGTGCAGAGAGAATAGATAAAGCCTAGAGAGGGTTAAATATAAATCCTGGGTTCAGAGTGCCATCTTCTGTTTATGTGCTTATAGTGCATAGAATGGGGATCTACAGCACTCAAATTGGCCATTATCATCCTACAGCTCATAGTTCTAGTCAAGATCATAGTTTCATTCACTAAAACCCAACAGTGACAGACAAGGTCATAAGCCACCTAATTCTTATACACATGCCCTTTTCTGTAATTTCTGCTGCCAACCATTACAATTGGATTATTGAACTCTCCACCTAGAGGGAAGAGACTAAATACAGACAGAACTGTGCTCCAAGACAGGCTTTGCATCTATTCTATGTGTGACCTTGAGCAAGTTCCTTAATATCTGTCCCTCAGCTTCTTTTCATGTTAAATGGGAACACATGGGGATCCCTGAGTGGCTCAGCAGTTTGGTGCCTGCCTTTGGCCCAGGGTGCAATCCTGGAGACCCAGGATCAACTCCCACATCGGGCTCCCTGCACGGAGACTGCTTCTCCCTCTGCCTGTGTCTCTGCCTCTCTCTCTCTCTCTCTCTCTCTCTCTCTCTCTCTCTATGTCTATCAAAGATAAATAAATAAATAAATAAATAAATAAATAAATTATCTAAAAAAAATAAATGGGAACACATTAGCTTACAGTTTTGTTACACCTAGCACAATGTCTGACATATAGTTGTTTTTTTAATAAATTAATTTTTTATTGGTGTTCAATTTACTAACATACAGAATAACACCCAGTGCTCATCCCGTCAAGTGTCCCCCTCAGTGCCTGTCACCCATTTACCCCCAACCCCCACCCTCCTCCCCTTCCACCACCCCTAGTTCATTTCCCAGAGTTAGGAGTCTTTATGTTCTGTCTCCCTTTCTGATATTTCCCACACATTTCTTCTCCCTTCCCTTATATTCCCTTTCACTATTATTTATATTCCCCAAATGAATGAGAACATACACTGTTTGTCCTTCTCCGATTGACTTACTTCACTCAGCATAATACCCTCCAGTTCCATCCACGTCGAAGCAAATGGTGTGTATTTGTCGTTTCTAATGGCTGAGTAATATTCCATTGTATACATAGACCACATCTTCTTTATCCATTCATCTTTCGATGGACACCGAGGCTCCTTCCACAGTTTGGCTATTGTAGACATTGCTGTTATAAACATCAGGGTGCAGGTGTCCCGGCGTTTCATTGCATCTGAATCTTTGGGGTAAATTCCCAACAGTGCAATTGCTGGGTCATAGGGCAGGTCTATTTTTAACTCTTTGAGGAACCTCCACATAGTTTTCCAGAGTGACTGCACCAGTTCACATTCCCACCAACAGTGTAAGAGGGTTCCCTTTTCTCCGCATCCTCTCCAACATTTGTTGTTTCCTGCCTTGTTAATTTTCCCCATTCTCACTGGTGTGAGGTGGGATCTCATTGTGGTTTTGATTTGTATTTCCCTGATGGCAAGTGATGCAGAGCATTTTCTCATGTGCATGTTGGCCATGTCTATGTCTTCCTCTGTGAGATTTCTCTTCATGTCTTTTGCCCATTTCATGATTGGATTGTTTGTTTCTTTGGTGTTGAGTTTAATAAGTTCTTTATAGATTTTGGAAACTAGCCCTTTATCTGATATGTTATTTGCAAATATCTTCTCCCATTCTGTAGGTTGTCTTTGAGTTTTGTTGACTGTATCCTTTGCTGTGCAGAAGCTTCTTATCTTGATGAAGTCCCAATAGTTCATTTTTGCTTTTGTTTCTTTTTGCCTTCATGGATGTATCTTGCAAGAAGTTACTGTGGCCAAGTTCAAAAAGGGTGTTGCCTGTGTTCTCCTCTAGGATTTTGATGGAATCTTGTCTCACATTTAGATCTTTCATCCATTTTGAGTTTATCTTTGTGTATGGTGAAAGTGTTCTAGTTTAATAAATGTTATGTCCCCTTAAATAGTGAACACAGGGTAGAAACATCTACTATATGAGACAGAGTGAAACAGAGGAAATGAAGCTTGAGCAAAAGTGCTAAGACTCCATTACTTATTTCCTCTATGAGATGTCCTAGCTATGCGATCTTTGAACCTCAATTTTCCTTTGAACTTCAACTTTCTCATGTACAAACAGGGATATTCTTTAATTACTATGAATATTTTTCTAGATGTTCAAAGAGTCAAGTGAACTAGGGTAACGGAAAATGCAAATTAAAAAAACACTAAATAAAAATTATCATGCAAACCTTATTTTAATCATTATTATTGAATAACTAGAATTTTATTGTTTTAAGATGATATATTTTAAAGTTTATTTATTTAGGTAATCTCTACACCCAACCCAACATGGGGCTTGCACTCATGACCAGAAGATCAAAGGTTGCATGCTCTACTGACTGACCCAGTCAGGTGTCCCAAATAACTGGAATTTTAAAATGTAGTTTATGTAGATTTTGTTTTTAAACCACTATTAAAGTAGATTCTGGGATAAAATATGTTCATCTTAATCTCCTAAACAGCAATTTCTTATGCTGAGGGCCAAATATGATGAACAAGTGGGCTTGATTTAGTCCATACACTACTTTAAAAATATGGTTTAAAATGTTTTTAAAATATCTTTAAAATGGGAGATTTCATACAAAAACCTATATTTGCATCTTCTCTTAAAAAAATAAAAGGAATGTCTTATAGTATAGGAACAGCATTCAGCATGGCCAATGATTTACTACAGCTGATAAGCAGCTACCTACTTTCAAAAGTGCATGCATACTCTAGTTTGCCACAGTCTCCACTATTCCTTATTACCTCACACATTGAAGTTGAGTATCAGTTTTTGTCATCAAACACTATTTTATTCTGCTTATACCACAGTGTTTTTTTTTTTGTATGCCAAGTAGTCTTACTTATTATTTACTTTATCTGCCTATGATCTCTGCCCCCAAATATGCATAACTAATTCAACATTCCTACATGAAGACTCCATTTCCTCCATATAACACCAAGGACAGAATCTGAAACTCTAGTAAAGTGATACAATTAAAGGCACAAAAGCGTATTATTACAATTTATAAGTAATTCCAAATATACGGGTGAAACACATGTTGCTGTCTTCCTGTTAAATATAAAACATAAATTTGAACAAGACACTCTCAGCAAATGCCAATTAATCTGAATTTCCCTATGTTTGATATGTATTTTTTTCTTCTTATAAAACCAATGATGTTGAGCTGAATGCACCTGTGAATGGGATTCTTAGAGTCTGTAATCTCTAATATTGTATGTAACATTATCTTTGTGTTTGCCTTTGTCTAAGAAGAAGCTCCTTATCATTACATAAATTCCTAAGCAGGTTGGTGACGCCAATAGTTAATATGAAAAGTTGCCCAACATCACTAATCATGGGAGTAATGCAAATAAAAACCAAAATGGGATATCACCTCACACACTTTAGGAGAGCTATTATTTAAAAAAATAAATAAGTGTTGGCTGTGGAGACAAATAACCCTCGTATACTACTGGTATGAATGTAAACTGGTACAGCTACTCTGGAAAACAGTAGAAAAGTTATTCAAATATTAAAAATAAAACTACCATAAGATCAAGCAATCCCACTTCTGGGTATTTATGTAAAGGGATTTTAATCAGGATGTTGTAGAGATACCTGCATTCCCATGTTTATTGCAGTGTTATTCACAATGGCCAATATACAGAAACAACTTAAATGTCTATTGGCAGAAAAATGGATAAAGAAAATGTTGTATATACATATAATGAAATATTATTCAGCCTTAAAGAAGGAAGTTCTACCATTTGCAACAACATGGATTAACATGGAGAACATTATGCTAAACTAAATAAGCCAGACACAGAATAACAAATATATATGATCTCACTTTTATGTGGAATCTAAAATAGTCATATTCTAGTCAAATAGAAGCAGAGACTAGAATGGTGATTGCCAAGAGCTTGGAGGGGGGCATAATAGAGAAGGTAATCATCAAATGGCACAAAGCATCAGTTTTATAAAATAAATAATTTCTGGAGATCTACTATATAGCATAGTCTCTATAGCTAACAATACTGCATCATATATTTAAAACTTTTTAAAAGGGAAGGTCTTATAGTCGTCATCATCATCATCATGGGGGGACAGAGGAATCGTTGGGAGATGGTGGATATGTTTTTGGCCTTGATAGTGGTGATGATTTTATGGGTGTATAAATATCCCCAAAGTCATTGAGTTGTACAAATTAAATATGTACAATTTTTTACATGTCAATCATACCTCAGTATGTGGTTTTATTTATTTATTTATTTATTTTATTTTTATTTTTTTTTTAGTATGTGGTTTTAAAAATCGTTATGCTGCAGAAAACTAAAGGTACTTTAACTAGATATTCTGAACCTGCGTTGAACTTTAATAATCATGGAAAGAGGAAATACATTTTCTCAGCCAGTCCTAATTTTAAAATATGATGGGATGAAGACAAGGATATCACAGTGAAAGAAACCTATGCATGTATGTGTAGGTGTGTGTACCTGTGTGTATGTAAGTATGTGCAGGGATCCTTTAGATTTCAAAAAAAACTAGTGGAAATATAGGGGAAATACTTAAATATGGTTGTGCCCAATGATATCTCTTTCAGATGCTGCACACACTCATTGGGAGACAATTTTCCAGTGATCTCTCATGTTCCATCAAGTCTTGGGAGCAGAGGCACTAACTTCCCTTTTATTAAAAAGGAAATTTTAGTATAACAAAGGGTGTTTGTATAGCAAAGATCCTTAGAAGATGGAGATAGTCTCCTTCTGTAAAATAGGGCAGGAGGTTTGTGTACTGTCCAGTAACCAAGATAGTATCTCCTTTCAGAACAGAGTTTAGTTTACAAAGAGGGTAGTTTGACAGCACTCAGCCCCACCCAGTTCTCTTTCTTAGAACCCTTTGTCTCATTCCTTAGCCTTCTCCAGCTTTTCTGGGGTCAGTATTCCCCCCCTTCCCATATTGTCAAAATCCACTACCTTGAGCCACACTTTCCACAAAGAATCTGGAGCTGAATTATAATTTAAAGTTTTCAAGTGATTCATGCCACTGATTCAAATACCATCAGGGCATTACTGGCATCTCAGAATTTAATATTCCAGTTGAGAATGGAAAAATAAAAGGAAGAAAACTCCCCACATCTTTATCTAAACATTGATTCTTGAGGTAAAAGTAGAATAGAAATTCACTGAATAGAAATCAGTGGACCTTGTGTGTGTCCCACAAAAGAAAAAAAGGGCCCTATGAAGATGGCAAATTTGTTCAGCCCTGAGAGAGGTAGGGTGATGGGTACCTTCTCTACTTTATGAAGTTCTCACTTGAAGCAAAAGGATATGAATGCACCATACCAAGTGCCAGAGTCTTATTGATTTTTTCCACTGTAGTTCAGTTTATGCTTCTGAAACACTTCAGTGCCTTAAGCTTGGGATAGGGAATGACTAGTTACTGAAGGCTAACTCTGAAATAGCTATTCTTGCCTCATTTATATTAAGCCACAGGGGCGGGTGAAGTGGGCAGAAGCAAAAATGGAAATAGGAGATGAAATTTGCATTAGGAGGATGTATTAAGTTGCTTTCTCCTTGCTTTGATTATGTTATGTCAGGAAGACTTGCAAAGAAAATGGAGAACATGGAGCTTTCTAAAAATGAATTTAAAATTAAATAGCTCTTAGTGTAAGTTGAAGCTAAGGAGATAGATATCTGTTGGTATTTTATACACACATGCACACAGATAAGTAAAAAAATGTTGAAAAAAATACATTTTATAGATAATGGGATATTCTCAACAAAAATCTTAATTCCTCATTTTCCCCTTTGCATTTCTGACCCATTTTCCTTTTCATTTATACCTTCATGGGAAGATTTTGCTTCTAAACGTCTACAGATTGTGAGCCAGGAATATCAAGATGCTCAATTGAGAGCCTGCCTTCCAAATACATGGGTAGTACAATCAACTGAAGAAATACCATTAAGACTTAGAATCTTTCCCTGCTGTCCTTTGAGTGGTGTGATGTCCTATTCAATTATGCTTTATTTATTTTTGCCAGGTTAAAATGAATGAAAATGTAGTTTTATGTTGAAAATTATAAATTCAAAACACCTGGAAGTAACCAGAGGCCAGAGGCTGAAGGTATAGAACAGGCAGGGAGAAGGTAGGTCCAAAAGGCAAGTTCCAATGGAAGGCATAGTGTTAGACTTAAGACTGCTTCCTCAAGCATACTAAATTCCTTCTTGGAGTGGACAAAACCAGGGCTTCTGCACATCAAATAGCTACTATATCAGGCCTCTTGGGAATAATAAAAGTAGAGCCTGCAAGGTTAAGATAGTAGCATCAGAGATGCATGTCACTGTATATACCATCCTTCACTCAAAGAAAAATCATATAAGAACAAAATATCAGGTCACAGCTTTTTCTCTTATAATCTGTGCTCCTTTCAGTTACATTGGAGCATCAAATGAAAGCTTCAGCAGAAGTTCAAGGTGTTTAATAATTTAATAAACAGGTGAGTCTATATTACTATATTAATAGACAATGTCAAATAAAGAAAACACATTTCTTCAGTAATTTAAGAACTTCTATTGAGAGATTCTTATATTTTAGACAAGGTGCTGGGTGCTGGGAGCACACTGATAAATAAAACAGACAATATCTTCACCTTGTAAGACTTGCAGCCTAGTGACCAAAGTATATATGGTAGTTCCTGCTTATCTGTAGAACATAACATTCCAAGACTCCCAGTGGATGCCTGAAACCATGGATAGTACCAAATCCTAGATAGACTATGTTTTTCTTTATATATGCATACCTGTGATAAAGTATAAATTATAAATTAGGCAAGATAAGAGATTCACAAAAATACGAATAGAACAACTATAACTATATGCTCTAATAAAAGTTATGTGAATGTGGTTTCTCTTTCTCTCAAAACACCTTATTGTGTTGTACATACCCTTCTTCTTCCAAGGATGTGAGATGATAAATTGCCTATGTGGTGAGATGAAATGAGGTGAATGGCATAGACATTGTGACCATAGTTAGGCTGCTATTGACCTTCTGACGATAAGTCAGGGGGATCGTCTGCTTCTGGACCACAGTTGACTGCAGGTCACTGAAACTGCAGAAAGTGAGACTGTGGATGGGGAGGATGATCCTTATAGGTCTCAGGACACATAGGAAGCAGAGTGAAAATGTAATGGCCCAACTAAATCTTTACCAGAACAGGCAAGTATAAGAGGCTAGCAGCAGGAAGAGAAGAAAGAACTGGAAGGACTCAGTAGGAAAATCTAGTCATCAATCCTAGTCCATTTTTCTTTTCTTCCTGGGTACAGGGCAAGATCCTTTTGTGGCTAAGTGGAACAGTTGCTTGGTTATGGTCAAGGTACTGGAGGAAAACATGGTGTGTGTCACTTCCAAGCCAAATCCTAGAATAGCCAGGGCATGAATGACTCTGCTGCAGTGGTCTCCTTCCTGTCTCCATGACCTAAAAGAACTGTGGATACGACAATAGAAGCATAGGGTTGAAGTGGACACATGATGGCAGCTGCTTGGATAGTCACCCCGCTTTGTAGTGGCCTCTGTGTGAAAACAAGCATGCTTTCTTATGTTAAGCTTTGAAATGGCAATGCACTTCCTTTAGCATAGCTTAACATGCTCCGGCCACTACAGTGGGGCCAATGGACATGTAATACATGGACACCTAGAGCCATGTGTTTCTTGTAGGTACAAACAAGATACTAGAAAAGAGGGGCTGGGAAGGAAGGGAGAGAGTGGGGAAAATTTTTGCTTTCTTGAAGCCAATAAATGAAATTATAGCAATCCCTTGTTGTTTTACAGAAGAGCAGATCTAACTCTGTTTCAATTTGTTTGCCAAATAAGAAACAGATTGGAAAATTACTTAGAGTGCAACTATTCTTAAGAATTTAATGAAAGAAATATTCTCTAAGACCAAATACATATAGAGAGATAACCTCAGTATGATAGAGGTTTTGTTTGATCTAAGTGTTGCCTTTGTATCATATTGCTAATTTGATTTCATTCATATGAAATGTGCAAGTACAAAACTTTGTGTTGTCTGTGCGTGCATGTGTGACATAAAACTGAGTTAATTTTACTCAGTTCCACCAGGGAAATTTCAATATAATTTTTCAACTGCGTAATGAAAGAGATTTTAGGTGGGTAGACTCAGATCTCTGACTTATAGAGGAAAAAAATCATTTTTTTTGTTTTGCTCCAAAACCTGGAAACAAAAACATGCAAAATGTACAATAGATAAGAAAATCAGTAATATGCTTTTAAAAAGTTTTTTTCCTCCCTCAGTAGTAGAAAAATAATTTACTCCTGCAATGATCATTTAGTGGCTCTTAGTGCTTCCTTCTCTTGGCACTGAGAATTCATCATTCAAATATTCATTCAATGAAAATATATTGAGTGATTATGATATATCAAACAACATTGAGGGTTCTGAGAATTTATCTGAGACTAAGACAGACAATGTCCATGTTCTTTTAAAGCATACATTCTAGTTGGAGAGTGGGGCAAAATTTAACTAATAAATTAAAAAGAAAACCTCAGTAGTAGTAAGTGCAATAAAGAAAAAAACAGGAAGCTGGGATACTGAGTGTCTAGTGGTCAGGTAGACTTTTCCAAAGAAGTCCTCTGTAAGCAGAGATCTTACTGGCAAGAAGGAGGCATGCCTGCAAAGATCTGGGGAGGTTTGTTTTCAGGCAGAGACCATCATAACTACAAAGGCCCTAAGTAGGAAAGAGCATGGCATAGTCAAGGAACAGAAAGAAAGCAGGTATAGCTCTGGCAAGGTGAGCCAGAGAAAGAGTAGGAGAACACAAGGTAAAAGGTTCTTTGTAGTGGTTGATTTTATATGTCAACTTGATTAGGCTAAAGGATGCCCAAAAACTTGGTAAAACATTATTTCTGGGTGTCTCTGTGAGGATATTTCCAGAAGAGATCAACATTTGAATCAGTAGACTGAGTACAGAAGCACAAATGTGCATGGGCACTATTCCAATCCTTTGAGGGCCCAAATGGAACAACAACAACAACAACAAAAACTGGAAGAAGAGTGAATTCTCCCCTACCCTTTTTTGTGCCAGGATATTCATGTTTCTTATACATCGGCAGTCCTTTTCCTCAGGCCTCCAGCTTTCCTGGGTCTTCAGCTTGCAGATGGTAGACTGTGGGGCTTCTTAGCCTCCATAATTGTATAAACTAATTCTCATAATAAATCTCCTCTTACATATCTATATCTATGTCCCTATCTATATTCTCTCTCTTTCTCCTTGTGGTTCCATTTCTTGGGAGAATCCCGATAACACACTCCTCATGTCTTTATAGTACAAGGTCAAGTCTGAATTTCATTCCCTATGCAGTGAGAGATGTTTGAGAGATTTTAAGAGAAGAAGGTCACATGATTTGAATTAATTTTATTTTTAACTTACTGATAACTACACTAAGCAAACATAAATGGTTAATAGTGGAGTCTGGAAAACAGTCAAAGGAATTCTTGTAGTGGTCCAAAAGATAAAATAGTGGGGATGAAGATGGAGAGAAATGACCCATTTTGGAAGTAAAATCAACAGGACTTCACTGTGAACTATAAGGAGTGGTTGGAGGAGGGCTCCAGGATGATTCTTTGGTTGTTGGTTTAAGCAACAGAGTGAATTAATATTTATTCATTACATGACATGAAGATGAGGGAGGAAGGTGAGAGTTTTGGCTGACGAAATAGTGGCGGGAGGGTGATGATAGAGTCTTGTTTCAGTCATGTTAATTTTGCAATACCAACTTGACATTTGAGAAAAGATGACAAGTTGCAATTAGAAGATGACAGTCTGAAATTAAGGGATAACTTACGATTGGAGAAAAAAATGAAGAGACCATAAAAATATATTTAAAACCACGTGACTAAATGATGCTCTCTAGAGAATGAGAGCATCTTATGTGAGAATGTCTATAGAGAAAGAAAAGATAATCTTGCACTGAGCTCTATGAATCCGTATATTTAGAAAACTTAGAAGGGGCAATGATAAAGATGGAGGAGAACCATATTTGGTGAATGCATATTTTGAAAGCCAAGAAAAATTGTAGGTTAATAGTATCAGTTGTTATCGATAGGTCATATTGGAAGAAGGAGAAAGGACCACTAGGTTTGGTATCAAGGAGTTCATTAGTGACATTAACAAGATAAACTATCTAGCATTATACAAATAGAAACCCAAACTGAGTGCACTGGGGGAAAAAGTGGAGAAAGTAACTGTCAACAATTTTTCTAGGAAAAGTTGCTGTGAAACCAAATATAAGAGTCCTATCATAGCCAGAGGGATAATATGAGACCATGGAAAGTTATTACTATTTCCTAAATGGAAATTTCTAGGCATGTTTTAATGTTTAGGGGAGTAATTTAAGAGAAAGGGAAACTTTAATGACTCCAAGAGAGGGAATTAGAATTCAGAGATTAGGTTGCCTTATGACACAAGCAGGTACACATAATCCATGGAAAAGGAGGAAGACTAGACAGTAAGCGTACAGATATAGGTGGGTCACTGGATTACAGATGATTCAGGCTGCCCGTTATTGGAAAGCAGATCTTGAACTTCATCAGCACAGCATCAGCAAGGGCAGGTCAGTGTTACAGACACTTGGAGTTGCTGCCTTAAGTGCCAGTTGAAGATTTTTTCATTCCCAGATTTGTAATTGGAGATGTTTTTGTTTTTGTTGTTGTTGTTGTTTGGTTTGGTTTGGTTTTTGGTGCTACGGTGAGTTATGAATTGCCTGTCTGCTGTGCAGCTCCCAAAATTTCATGGCTACCCTCCCCTACTATCCTCATTCTTTTAGATTTTATATCTTAAAACAAAATCCTTACAGTAATTCTATTAATTATTTAGCTGGTAGCAAGATTAAATGGGAGCACTTAATCCATAGGCTTTACCAAGAAGTCCCTAAAAACTTTTAAAAGGAATAGTAATGGTGCACTTAATTTATCAATAAAAGTTTAACTTAAATACTATATAACACTTGATAAAGTTGAGAAAATAAATCAGGTTAATTCTATAGTCAAACACATTCAAAACTGTATTTAAAAATATGTTGCCCTCATGTTTATGGACTGCATATTTGTGTCCTCTCAAAATTCATAGTCTTACACCCTAAGCCCTGATGTGATATTATTAGGAGGTGGGCTTTGGGGAAGTAATTAGGTTTAGATGAGGTCATGAGGGCAGAGCCTCCATAATGGGATTAGTGTCCTTATAAGAGTACAAAAAGATTGGACTGGCTTTTTCAGTCATGTGAAGATGCAGGGAGAAGGTGCTCATCTGCAAGCCAAGAGACAGGATCTCACCAGACACTGGACCTGCTGCTACCTTGATCTTAGACTTCCCAGACTCCAGAACTGTGAGAAGTACATGTTAGTGTTTAAGCCATCTAGTTTATGATATTTTATTATCAGAAGTCCCAGATGATTTAGACACCCATCATGTCCATTGTTTTCTTATTTGGCTTGGCTTTATTCATATTGCAACAAATGGTAAAATAATTAAATAACTACATTGGAACCATGGGATGGAGAAGGTTTCTCTGGAGAAATTTTGAGAGACTCATGAAGAATATGAGGCAACCTGTGCCTTAGAGACTCAGAGATATTTGTTTCACTGAAGCAAACAGCAGTCTTAAAATCCAGGGATTCCTCTCTAATTGTGATTATTTAGTAGATAACTCTTGAAGGTATCTTCACAGCCCATGTCCCTTTCTCTCATAAGCTGTTTCCATCACCATGATGACACAGGTATATGATTGCCTTTCTGATCTTGAAGAAACAGGCATTAGCCAAAATCATTCGTTTGCAAGGCTCTGGGAGCAGAAACCCAGTTCATAGTTCCCAAAATGACATGTTCTCAGTTTTGGAGTGAGGATGGCAGCACAAAATTCATTTGGCTTCATCTAGGTCACATGTCTACCCATGGGCAATGGTTATGACCAGGAAGGGTATGACATAGTACAATTTAAGGACTTCCCCCGACTCCATTTATATGGAAGTTTGAAAATGACAGAATGCAAGGAATGATCATAATTGAAAGACTGTCATTATCCAAAATGTCAATAAACTATGAGAAACTATCAGAAAGCTAGAATAATAATATACTGAAGTGAAAGGAGGATAATTTACAAAATGAGATGATTACTTAGTATCAGAGAGCATAAAGCAAAAAAAAAAACCATTTGTGTTTTTTTTAAGATTATTTATTTATTTAGAGAGAGAAAGTGCATGTTTGATAGGAGAGGGAGGGGCAGAGAAGGAAGGAGAATCTCAAGCAGATTCCCCACTGGGCAGGGAGCCAGATACAGGGCTCAATCTGGATCATGAAATAATGATAATATGTAAATAAACTAGGTGGGGGTGGGAAGTACTTCTAAAGCACAGACCATAAGTTTCTTCTTTTTTTTTTTTTTTTTAAGGATTTTATTTATTTATTCATGAGAGACACAGAGAGGCAGAGACATAGACAGAGGGAGAAACAGGCTCCCCATGGGGAGCCTGATGAGAGACTCGATCCCAGGACCCCAGGATCATGACCTGAGCCAAAGGCAGACGCTCAACCACTGAGCCATCCAGGTGCCCCAGACCACAAGTTTCTAAAGCCATGATTATATCCTATTTCTTAACCTGGTACGTTGTATAAATTTGACAGTGAAAGAAAATAGGAGGTGACCCATTTATAAAATATTTCTTGTTCTGAGTGTCCCAGCCATTAATACTCCAATGGAGTTTTAATGTGTTTTAAAATCAATGATAAAATTCTTAAAGAATTTCCATATTATAGAAAAATGTGCTTAACACCATCTGTGTAGGAGGATCTAATAAAATGCTGATCCAATTCATGGTCACAGTTTTAAGACTACTGAAAGGTTCTCACGCAGAAGATGATACCAAGGAGAACCTGATGAATTAAGTAATTAGGTTTTTTGAGTGCCTTCAAGTAAGTCAGTTACTTTCTTATGTTTAGAGTTTAGTCAGAGTTAAAATGAGATTTAATTGCTGTTAGGAATTAACTGTGACCCAGACAAGAATGCCCAAATCACAATATACAACACTGAATGTATAAGTTAAGAATCTTTGTAAACATCAGAAGAGAAAAACTTTGGCTTTGGCTTATTGAAAGAAAAGCTTACCTGTTGGGATGATTCACAGTTAATCAAAGGAAAGCAGAATTAGATTCTGGAAGCACAAGAACTGGTGCAACTTTGAGACTCAGCAGTAGACACTGAAAAATCATCTTTCCAAGGTTCTGTGTCATGTGAAGTCTACGTCAACAGCCTTAAGTCCCTAGTTTCCATTCAAGATTTTTAACCCTTTAGAGAGATAATCTCATTGGCAAAGTCTGGATCAGGTGTATCTCTCGAACTCGAGATTAGTATCTCACGGCCAAAAGATACAGAATTATGGTGGGTGATTACAGTCTCCACCTTTGAGCTGGCTTCTCTTTGATTCTTCCATTTCTCTTCATCTGCTTTGATGTCTTATTCATCCATTTATTCATACCATGAACTATCCCTACGTGCCTCAAAAGTAAAATATTTATATTTAATAAGAACTTGCTATGGCTCATTCTCTTTTTCTAAAAGTTTTTTATATATATTATCTCATGTGAAACAGTTTTATTATGTCCATTTTACAGGAAAGTAAACTGAGGCAGGGAGCATATAACTTTCTCATATCAGAATTACAATGTAGTACAGACAGGATTTTAACTAAGCTGTTAGTTCCTGAGCTGTGCTTCTACTATATTGTATCTGTTCCAGTAAATGTTTATTAAGCAATCACTTGCTTTTTTTTTTAAAGGAAGAATGCTAATAATTTTTAAAAGGCTAATATTATTTATTTGAAGTCAGCTAAAAGTTGTTAGTTGTTTTTCTTTCCAACCACACTAATTAAAACTATCATTAGATCAGCTTCTAAGGATGCATTTCCCTGGACATGGATGATATATTCATGTTTCCCCATTTGTGCACAAATTACATCCCCTTTCACCTGCTGAGGACCCTGATTCAGCAATTGCCACTCTCTCTTGATTTTTTTTTTTCCCTTTCTCTCCTGGATTGTGGTGATCAATGTGCAAATACAGAAAAAAAAAAATCTCTTGGCTCGCTTCCTTATTGGTTACCACTCCATTGCTCTGCTTCCCTTTGCAGTAAAACTCCCAGAAAGAGTTCTCTGAACTCCCTGTCATGAGATATTTTCCTCCTATTTCATAAGCTTTCTCCAGTGAGGTCCCCTTACCCACTGCTCTTTTGAATCTGCCCTTGTCAAGGTCACCTATGACACACACTGGAAAGTCAATGGTCAATTCCAGACCCTCCATCCTACATACCATCATTGATCATGGTTTCTTCTTCTGGTCACCTTTATCTACACACACTTCTGTGATGATTCTTCCACCCTCTTATGACTTGGACACCATCTCTAGGCTGGTGACTCCCCAAATTTCATTCTCAACCGGAACATTTCCCCTAAATCTATACTCATATTGAACTTCCTTCTTGCCATCTCTACTTGGATGCCTAGCCAGATATTGTACATCTACCAATCCAAAACAAATCTTGATCCATACCAAATTTATATTATATCTTGATATAATACCAAATAAAAATGTATATTTATATTCCTGGAAACAAAACCCTTAGGTTATCTTTGACTCTGGTAAGAGACAAATCCAGATGGATCTGAAGGCTCATTTCCTTCCAACTTTTGGTAGTTCAGCAGACAGCCAGCTCAGTGGGATTGAATGAGCCTGTGAAAAGATAGCTCTTAACCTGTTGTTACCTTTGCCAGCATGCAAGGCAAGGCTGCTTCCAGGCTCTTTATGTGCCAACCCTCGCCCTCTGCATATGCAACCCCTAGCATTGTTCTTGGCCAGGAAATTCTTTCACACATTCCTTGTTCCTTAGCATTGCAAGTCACTGTGCATTCCCTGACCTCTTTGGGGGCTGACCTGTAAATAGGAGACAAGCTGTGGGGTGGGGTCAAGCCTCTTCCTCTTTCCTTCAGAGCTCTGAGTTTCACGTCCAGCCTGTTGGTGAAGGCAGGTCCTTTCTGCTGGAACCTTGGTGCTTCCCAAACCTCCATGCTTTCCCCATGTTGTAGAATGAGAGTCCGGGGAACTATGGGTTGTTCTGCTAATTCCCTGCTTGGAAGACCATCTCTCATAAGCTCTGTGCCATATCTGCATTGTGTGGTGCTCCAGATGCATGTGGGTGACACCCTAGAATGACAGACCTTTCCCTCTTTCTCACACTCCTCCACCAGTCCGTTAGCAGCTCTTATCAGCCCTGCTTTCAGTGTGTATTCAGAATATGACTTCTCATCACACCCCAAGCTACCACCTGATCGAAGACATCAACATCTCTCAACTATGTGATTTAGGCTCTCTAAATGTTTCTCTCTTCCACTCCCTGCCCCTTTTACAGTCTGTTTATGGTACAGCAGCACAGAGGCCCTTCTGAAATCAAAGGGAAACCAGAACACCCCTCTGTCAAAACCCACCAAGGGCACTCTACCTCACTTAGAGGAAGAGCACAAGTCCGGGTAGATGATGGCTCATGGGGCCTGACTTGACCCATGCGCCTCTCGCTCTCAGATCTCATTTCCAACCAAATAACCTTTTGTCCACTGTTTGTTGGCTGGGGCAGCCACATCAAAACACCACAGACTGGGTGGCTCACACAACAGAAATTTATTTTCTTCGCAGTTATCAAGGCTAAAAGTCTGAGATCCAGTTATCAAAAAGGTTTTTTTTTTTTTGTTGTTGTTGTTTTGTTTTGTTTTTCTGAGGACTTCCTCCTTGGCTTGTAGGCTGTCTTCTTTTGGCATCTTCCCATGATCTTACCTCTGTTTTTATCTCTGCCTTTATCTCCTCTTCTTATAAGGATACCAGTCATATTGGATCAGAACTCACCCTAACAACCTCATTTTAACTTAATTGCTACTTTAAAAACTATATCTCCAGGGGTCCTGGGCGGCTCAGTGGGTTTCACTCACGGTTTCAGCTCAGGGTCTTGGGATCAAGCCCCCCCCCCACACACACACACACTGCTCTATGCTCAGTGGGGAGACTATTTGAGATTCTCTCTTCTTCTCCTTCCCCTGCCCCATGCTCTCTAAATAAATAAGTAAACAAATAAATAAAATCTTTAAAAACTGTATCTCCAAATACAACCACATTCTGGGGCCCTGGAATTTAGGATTGTAACATAGGAATTTTCAGAAGGACACAATTCAGCCCATGATAGTCACTCTGAACAGGCTCACTAGCCTTCATGCAGGTTCCCAGAGCTTAAGGCTGGTTGGAGTGTTCCTGCCTCATGCCCAGAACTGGATGTTTCTACTTGGACAACACTTCCTCCAGATATGTTTATGGCTCTATTCCACACCTCATTAGGTCTTTATGAATATACCATCTTTGCTGGGAGGATTTGTCTTCCCAAACTTCTTATAACCTTTGAACCCAGGACTTCTGTCACATTCTTTCATTTCTCTCCACAGGACTTACTATTTTGTTTGCCATCTGTCTCTCCTCTAACTAGAATATAAGCTCCACGCAGATCTATATTAATTGCTGAATCTCAAGAATCCAGAATGTGTGTGGCACATAATTGGCATTCAGTAAATATTTGCAGAAAATTGAATTCATTGATTTCTGAATTCGATGGTTTCTGAATATGGCCCAGATGTGCAAAAATCAGCTCATTTCCAAAACCAATGAAAAATAAGCTATTAATAAAGAGTCCAAGTTCATGTACAGTACAATAATATTAATAATAGAAAACATAATTAATGATAGAAATAAATATTATAGAATATAAAATATGAGAATAAGAAATGGAAACTTCCATTATATTTTCTCTTTTCAAGCCAAACTATTCACTGGAGTTCTATTAGAATAAGCAGAAATTGGGACGCCTGGGTGGCTCAGCGGTTGGGTGCCTGCCTTCAGCTCAGGTCATGATCCTGGGATCCAAGATCGAGTCCCACATCAGGCTCCCTGTGAGGAACCTGCTTCTCCCTCTGTCTATGTCTCTGCCTCTCTCTCTCTCAGTCTGTGTCTCTCCTGAATAAATAAATCTTTTTAAAAAAAAAAGAATAAGAAGAAATTCACTTTATTGTTTTCTAATCTTAAAAAGACTTTCTCTCCAGATAGACCGGTAGTGCTGGGGTGGCAGGTGGGGGAGGCTGGGAGACCTCTTTGCAAATGGCAAGCACCGCTGCCCCGGCACCAAGGCAGGTGTGGGAACCCTGAATCCAGTCTGTGGAAGCCCCACTCTACTTGAGCAGGCGAGAAGGGAGCTGAGGAAGAGACAAAGCCCAGAGTTGTGCCAAAGGCAAGCGCACAGGCACTATTCCCTGTTGAGTTTTACTTCTACCTTGTTTCTTGGAAGCGGAGTGTGGTTGTTAATACATCAGAAGGACTGGGGGCTATCAAGAGGAGGAGGAAGAGTTGGAGCCGTATTCAGTAAATACTTTAAAGTGCCCCAGGGATTGAGGGAAGTGCCTGGAGTGAGTGAGACTGTTTACCAAACAAAGCTTATATCATCACATTTCATATTTTGCCTGGCTCCCACGATCTGAGCTACATAAAAATGCATTCGACTGTGGCATTCCCCTGCTCCGCTGGCTTTAATTAAACTTGCTTTGTGCTTAGGAAATTAGCAAACTCTTTGCAGTCGAGGGGAGAAAAGCATGGGTTATTCACATGGGTAGATTTTCCCTTTAATTCACACAGCTCGAATGCTTTGTCATATTCAGTGACTCTGGGGGCTCCAGCACAGTGCCAGAATCCATTAGCAGAGGCTGCTCACCATGCCTGTGGAATGGGATTGCCACCCAACTCTAGTGCACATGATTGATGGCATCAGAGAAGAAGGTCACTGGATTCTGGCCCTTATCAGAGATCTGTCACTCCGTAAAATGGCCCCACAGCAATGAGTAGAAACGATGGGTCCCCTTGCTGGACCAACAGAGGCAGTGGCTTGGGGGGTTTCCTGACCCTCCCTGCTGGCAATACTCCATTTCATGGGCGAGTAGCCAGCTGATGTTGGAGGTCTGGGCCCATAACAAACTACATTTCACTTGCTACAAAGAAATAGCATTATCTGCTGAATTGTCAAGCATAAAAATTAATCCTCTGGTGGCAACAGTGTGCAATATTTCAGTGAAGAGGTAAGGGGAGTGTGGGAGTGAAAAGAAAACAAAACCCTTCTTTGCAGAGATTGGGGCATGATTTCACTTGACTTAAAGAGAAAACCCAAAACTGGCAAGAACTGACTAAGACACAGTACAAAATTGATTAGAGAGAAGAAATCTAAAACCTGAGAACCTGAGAAGTCTCACATCTGAGGCCCAAACTGACTTGATGACATATGTTCTTTTTTTTTTTTTTTTTTTTTTGATGACATATGTTCTTAAGCTAAAGTCACAGAACCTGCAAATGGTCCTCCTACAACCAGTCTTGGAAGACCACAGCCTACATAATAGAACTCCAGAGTCTTTCAGAGAAGATAACCAGTCCTTAATTACATCCCCTACCTACTTATCACTTCTTAGATTATTTGAATAATGTAAGTTTCTTAATTCACTCATTTTTCTGTCTCTCCCCTCCAGTCTCCTCTTCCTGAAATAGTCCCGTCTTCTTGCCTTAGCACGTGCAACTTCTGATAGAAAGTTTCCGAAGCTGGACAGCTGTCTCCTTTGGTAGATCTGGGGACTCCAAATAAGCCTCCTTCTATATTCTACTTGTGGCATCGCTGTTGCTAGTACGTAAAAATGAAGCAAGTAGCCTTACAATGGGTTATAGACCTGATTGATTAAGTTACAGTGTTCATCTTGGGCTTGCCTAGGGTATTAATCTAGTTGCTGCTGGCCTCAAGATTCAAGTCCTAATATTCCAGTTTGAGTTACCTACATGCCTTGCCCATACTTCAGTCTTTCCACTATTTGATATATCCTTTCCTTATATCTAGACTCCCAGGTCCTGAGCAGGCAGTGTGGTGCATTTCCAAGTTTTGGTACAGATTGTATATATATAAAAAAAGTCCCCTTGTACCTCTCCTCAAAGCTCTGGAAGGAGACATGCATGCAACTTTGAGTGAAAAGTACCTCTATCCAGTGAGAGGGTTTATTGCCTTATACACACACCCATGAAAAGTGAATGCAAACCAGTACACAAGATGTATTTCAAGAGACTCTCATGCCAGCACTCCCATGCCTTAAAGGGACATTATACCGCGCACACCCTGCTTTGCTTAATGGACATTTGGATCTACTTTAAGAAACAATCTAAATATTTCTTCTTCAAAATCGTATTCTCTAGTTGCTGAATCAAGAATAGAATCCCATACTGGATCCCAATAGAATCCCTTCATACCATCATCATTCCTCCCTCTTTGTGATCTTTTCCTCAGTTGCCATTGTGGATTTCAACACTTTACATGGGAAAAACTTGCCTGTTTTGCTTACTGCAGTATTCTCCACCTAACATGATGACTTGCTCATAATGAACAAATGTTGCTTGTTGACTGAATAAATGAACAGATTAAAATGCAAGTATCTCTTAGGGGGATAACACACAGTATTCAAAGCACCTTCCCTAAGAGAAGCAGGTTCTGATTGGAAGGAAAAAAGACTGTCTCTAAGGATGGAGGACGAGGACTATATAGGCAGTGGCCAGAATGTTTTACCTACAGTGACCTCTTTAGGCAAATCACTTTACCTCCCAAGTTTACCTCCTCATCTGTTAGCAAAAATTGTTATAAAATTGATATTATTCAATGCAATATTGTTCACTATAGTGTATCCATTATCATGATGATGCATCCTTAATCTGACTATTGACTCTTAATATACCCAATTTAGGTCTGAATAATTCACCCCAAAGATGAGTCACAGTTATCAAAGACTGATAAAGGTCAGCAAGGTGAGAGTTACACTGCAAAACAAAACTGTCCTTCTCTCTGGTTGCCTGAAATCATTATCTAAGAGTCTCCTGTGGAGAGTAGGGAGCTCAGTGTCATGGATGATAGGGGAATACATCACTGATGATGGTTAAAGCTGATGCCACAATGAAAAGAGTTTTGAAGCAGTGAGGACTTTGAAAGTTTGACCACAGAACCTTGAAAAGATGGGGGAGAAAAAGGGAAACCTGAATCCAGAGTTAGGTATGTGATAAAGAAGCAGAGAGCAACAATCCATCAGAGAGGCAGTCAGAAGGCAATCAAATTTTAAAGCATTTCTGTTGTGCTGCAGGGAAGTTTTCAGAGTTCCAGGTCTTGGGATGTCATTGTTAAAGTGATAGGTACACCGACCAGTACTGCATGGAACTGACCTAGTCTCTATTCACAACTGAAAGCCTGCACATTACCTCCCTGGATCTGGGCTATCCCAAGGCCAAATATTGGCATGAAGAACTAACAAGGATAAAAAAAAAATGTCTTCTAAACTATTTTCTCTGTATCCCATCAAGTTAAACATACAATTCTCACTTATTTTACACTGGTTTTCAGGTTACAACCACCTCATCCATTTCTGTGTTCTGAAAATAGGATTTGAAACAGAAGGGGCACCTGGATAGCTCAGTTGGTTAAGCATCTAACTCTTCATTTCAGCTCAGGTCATGATCTCAGAGTCATGAGATTGAGCCCTGCAATGGATTCCATGCTAGGCATGAAGTCTGCTTGAGATTCTCTCTCTCCCTCTCCCTCTGCCCCTCCTCCATGCACATGTGCTCTCTCTCTCTCAAATGAATAAAAAAAAAATCTTTAAAAAAAATTTAAAAACACTTAAATTAATTTTTTTAAAAAAGAAAAATAAGTAGAACAGGACCAGATCATAATAGCAAAAAAAAGTATAATAATAATGGTGAACAGTGTAAGGCTACATTAGAACTTTGAACCACAACTCAAGTTAATTGAGCTTTTTTGTTATTGTTCAGAAGTTTTGGTTGTTAGTAACCTGAGTTGAGGCATTCTTAAAACTACCCCATTCAATCTTTCGCCTATCAAGAGCTAATCTGTGGATTTTTCCAAGAACCTCATGGTTCTCTTTAAAAACATTTGGAGATGTGAAATGCACTTCAATCAATCTCGTTCAGTGCAGTTATGCAGATGACTTAGAGGAAAGCATCCAGCAAGCTTGTTTGGCATATCTTGCTTTAGAAAAGTGATCATAATCTATCTCCCTGTCATGTTTGTCCACAAGAAGGAAACATCGTTAAGTGGCTGTTTGGCATTAAGGGAGAGGTGGTTTCTCAGGGTGTGTTTGGGAATTTTCTTAAGAATTCTCACTCTCTGTGTGTGTGTGTGTGTGTGTGTGTGTGTGTGTGTGTGTGTAAGGAAATATTTCCAGTAGTTGTCCCGGAGGAGGGGGACCTGAGGATTAAGGGTTTTAATTAGAAAAGGTGATATCCCTCATCCAACTTCCCTTATTTTATCCAATGTTTTTATGTGCTAAAATACACATAACATAAAATTTATCATTTTAATCATTTCTAAGTGTAGAGTTCAGTGCTATTAAATACATTTATTATATTGTACAACCATGACCACCATCCATGTCCATAATTCTTTTCATCTTGTAAAACTGAAAACCTATGCCAATTAAGCAAAGCCTCCCCACTTCCATTCTACTTTTTCTCTGTATAATGTTGACTCCTGTTAAGTACCTCATACGAGTGGAATCATATAGTATTTGTCTTCTTGTGACTGGCTTGTTGCACTTAGCATAATGTCCTCAAGATTCATTCATATTGTAGCATGTGTCAGAATTTTCTTTTCTTCTAAAGCTGAAAAATATTCCATTATATGCGTATGTCACATTTTGCTTGTCTGTTCATCCTTTGATTGACACTTGGGTTGCTTCCACGTTTCGGCTATTGTGAATTGGGCTGCTATGAACATGGGCGTGCACATACCACTTAGAGCCCCTGCTTTCAATTCTTTGTGGTATGTATCAAGAAGTGCAATTGCTAGGTCATATGGTAATTCTATTTTTTTAATTATTTGAGGAAATTCCACAAGTATTTTCCATAGTGGCTGCACAATTCCCACTAGCAATTTCTACTAGCAGTTCCAATTTCTCTACAGCCTTTGCCAACACTTGTTATGTCCTATTTTTTTGATAAGCTCCAATTAACATCTTTCATCACCATAGTATATTTGTCACAACTAAGAGACCAACACTGGTACCTTACTATTAACTAAATTTCACATTTTGCTAAGATTTCACAGTTGTTTTTCTTTTTTTACTAATGTCCTTTTCCTATGAGACCTCATTTTTACTTGATACTTTTTAGCAAAAATTCAAACTGTTAATCTTGTGCATCATTTTTCCAATGCACAAAATGTTAAAATACAAAATAAATCCAATATAATACTTAAATTATGATTAGTTTCCATGATTCAAAAGTCTGTTCAACACTTATATATTAGGCAACTAAAATATAACAATTCTGAGGAATTGAGAAGAGATGATTGCAAAGAAAAATATAGCTCATTCCCTTAACTTGCTGGTAATGTACACTTTCTAAGTTACATATATATTTTTGCAAACATTTTACCTGGAATTATCAGTAAATTAATTTTAAGTATTGTAAAAAATTATGTTAAAGGACAGTCATACTTTGGGATGCCTGGGTGGCTCAGTGGTTGAGCATCTGCCTTCAGCTCAGGTTGTGATCCCGGGGTCCTGGGATGCAGGCCCACATTGGGCTCCCCACAGGGAGTCTGCTTCTCCCTCTGCCTATGTCTCTGCGTCTATCTGTGTCTCTCATGAATAAATAAATAAAATCTTTTTAAAAATAAAGGACAGTCATACTTCATAGTCTAGGAGTTGTGCAAGACATTTTACATGTTTTACCTGCATCATGTCACACCTCACAATAACTGCTAACAAATAAGTGAGTATTATTTCTACTTATCTATGAAAATCCAAGGAAGCAAAGAGTTGGGCAACTTGTCTGAGGAAAAACAGGTGCAACAGAGCTAGAATTTAACCCCTTTCTTTAGGATCCCTGAATCTCCATCTCTTTTCACTCTGCCATGTGGTTTCTGTTAACAAGTCAAACTCAACCATCATAAGGTCAAATAAGTTGGCTTTGCTATTTCTGAACTCAAGCTAACTGCCAGAGCAGGTAAATTAAGGTAAGCAGGCAGAGTTCGGTAAAAAATTTAAAAAGATTCACCAAAAGGAAAATCAAAGCACATTAATTTTGCATATTTTGCATAATTTTTAATGGCCACTCTAAATCACAGTGTGCTCAAGACTTTAGGAATATAAAGCACACTCCACTTCAGTGTTCCTTAATGCGCTTGTAGCTCATAACTGGAACTGTATTCCACTATGATTTGTTCCCATTTTCATTAAATCTTGGGCTTTTAAAAAATTTTATTTCTTCCTCCCATAGATTCACCCATAAAATATGTTGAGGAATCATATCTTCTCCTGAGGTCGTTTTTTTCCAGGTACTGTATATTTCAAAGTGATGGCCCAGAGGTGGAATAGAGATTAAGTGGAGGAAGATACATTGAGAAGGAGGCAGCAACTGTGGTTAAAAGAATAAAACAGACAGAGATTTGAAGAGGAAATAGGCTCTTGGCTCAAAGTACCGTCTTCTCTTAATACGGGGTGAGGGTTGGCACTTTTAGCCAGAGTAGTATTTTCACGAAACTCAGTATTTATTCACAGGTCTTAAAGCTTGGAAAGTAAAGACTCAGCTAGAAAGTTTGAAAACTTACTGAAATTCAAACTTTTCTGGAGGCTTAGCTCTCTTTGGATGGAGTATACACTTAAGACTTGCTTAAGTACTTACTTGGGTTAGGTTTAGTCTCTCCTGGCTGGAGGAAGTATTAGAACAGTTATGAGATTAAGACAATATAAAAACCTTGACTATAACTGTGCCTTATTTACCAAGGAGGAAACTAGAAACCAGAAGAATCAAATGCTGATGCTAAAAAGTATGTATTAAGCCTAGGAATGTGTCTTCTAGGTCTTACCACTGCAGATCATCATTCCTGAGAGACAGATTCCCCCCTCCAAAAAAAAAAAAAAAAAAGATTTGAGATTCCTCAAGGTGTAAATGAACCAATAAATAAGTACACCTAAGATTAATAAAATTCCTGTTTTCATTATACTTTAAGTGGCATACAGTCATGGAACATGCCCCCCTTTATTCAATTATCAACCTGTTTCCCTGAGACCTTCAAAAATGTTCCTCTCTGATGAACCTGTTATTTGTGAGGCAACATCTACAACAGGAAAGAATAGATTTGTTTATTTATTTGTATCATGATTCAGAGAAATGATCCAAGAGTAGAAGTTCAAAATACATAGGTTCTGCTGGCCATCACCTATTCACCTATGATTTCCAAAAAGTGATTTCCAATACAGAGCTGTGATAATATCAGAGAAGATACTTTCAAAAGCATAGGCCAATATACAATGTTGTTATGAATAGTTTAACATATGGTTAAAAAACGTAGCTGGCCCTCAGCTGTTTGGTTATTTACATTATTTCTGCCCACAGTTTGAATACCTTCAATAATTATATAACAGGTTAAGCCAGAGAATAGGGTTTGCCATTTATCAAACCTTATTCTGGTCCCAAAAGAGATGCATATTTCAACACAAACACAGGACACAGAATTACTTAACTAGTAAGAAAACTGGTTTATGGTTACTATGTCAAATTTAATCTGTTTTTCATATTATAATGCTTTAATTAGCATTCTTCCAAGGTAAGCTTTAGAATAAGGTAATCCATCCCTTAAAATCTCAAATGCTGCATGATGATAGCTGGCAGTTCATTCACTTTACTATGTATATATCTGCTCTGTCCTTAGCTTGTAAGACAAGCCATTGTTTTAGGATGAATTATCCCAGATGCAGACCTTGAGCTAAGGATTTGAATGCTAGTGATTTATAGGACAAAAACTCTGAGAAGAAAGGTAAAAGTGGGGGAGAAGCAGGACACAAGTTGGGAATAAACCAAGAAAAGCCAAGAAAAGGTGCAATATCAGGGGACATTTCAGCCTCAGCCTGACCCATCAGGAGCTATGGAGTACACATCACATCTCTGGACTTATGCCCTGGCCTAGTACTGACCTAGTGCTGGGAGCATGGGTGGGAGACTGGGACTCTAAAGGAGGCTTTGCAGATGTACCCTCTCTCCTTCAGTTTATTGTCTGCTTGCCTGAGTCAAGGATCATTTAATCACAAGTCAGAAATAGTACCTCAAGCTTGTTTAAGCAAAAAGAAATGTACCAAACTGATAGGTGACTATGTCATACAACACTAGACAAGCTTAATAGTCTGATCATACTAGACACTGAATATGGAAACTAAAAAGACAAAAGGAACCAATGCAACCCTTTGTCTCCTCTTTCCCCTATGTCTCTGTTTCTTTCTGAAGAAACCCTCTTTCTGTGGCTCATTAGCTATCTGGATCTCCAAATTATTAGCCCACTTCCAATGTGTTCAATAACTTTCATTTCTGAGAAAATGCTGATTACTGAAAGCTTCTGGATCTCTTAGTTCAAGTTCTTGAAAGAGGGAATCTGGGTCAAGTGGCAAGCTCTGTTTCCATGAGCTATAGCTGGAGAAGAGAGAGCTAGTAAAGCATGAATTGAAGAACCCACCCATGCACCAGAGACTCATCTTGATCGCTCTCAGAAAATCAATGAGGGCTGGGCAGGCACACCAGCCCCCATTCTGCCTCAAGCATTTCTATGTACTATGTTACATACAATTTTCCAAAACGAAGAGTGTACAGGAGGTGGCAATTAAATGCTTTGCTTTTGAATGGATTTACTTTGCAGACTTGAAGGGAATCAAAGCAGGTTATTAAGTCTATTTACTTAATTATCCCCTATTACACATAATGTCAATAAAATTGGAAACACAGAAACACATAAGCTAGCATCCTTGACAGTTGTCTTAATAGTAAGATTATCCTTAAATAACTGAGCTCTATACATAGTTAGTAGCACTGTGAATTGGTAGACTCTCTTAGAAAGCAATTTGAAAATAACCATAAGAGCTATAAAAATGTTCATGTCCATTGACCTAGTAATTCCAGTTAAGAAAATCTATCATAAAGAGTTCAAAATATGGGGGAAAGCTTTATGCACCATATGTTTATTACAGAAGCATTTATAGAGAAAAAACAAGATAATCTGAATATGCTTCAAAAAGGGAATAATTAAATAAATTACTGAAATATTTTTGAGTCATTAAAGTTCCAGTTATGAAGAGCAGGAAACCATCATGGAAAAGTGTTTCTGTACTTGTAAGTGAAATAGCAAGATGCAATACTGGAAGAGAACTCAGGCAAAAACGAGGGTAAAAATGCATAGGGAAAAAGCAATTACCCCAAGACACTAATCATGATTGAATCTAAGTAATGAAATTGGTTTTTTCCCCTCTACTTCCTGAGTTGCTTCCAATGTGTTTCTATTATTTTTAGAAAATAAAAAAAGAATAGTTTAAAAATTGCTCAAATACTCTCACCACCTTCTACCTCAGATACAGTTTATATTCTCTGAAGCTCCTTCCTAACACTCTTCAATGGACTCTCTTGAAACCTATTACTTTTTGAAAAGATTTTTTTAAGTTAAAGACTATATCCCTAAGTACTTGGAAACAACTAGAGGAAAATAGAAAAGCCAGCTCAAGTAACTACCGTGGAGAACCGTTAGAAGAGTCCGGAGAAGTGGCTCTATTTAAAAAAAAAAAAAAAAGTACTGGATGTGGAGGGGACTTGTAAATCCTTAGAAGTGTCTGAAACTGTTAATTTTAAGGCAGAAATTTGATAAAAAGGATCTACTGCATTCATATGTGTCCTATGAAGCACCCAGAAAAGCATTGCAAGGGATAGTAATTAGCACATGCTCAAGTAACTATCACCAATGTAGATTTGCTTTATCAAGAGACTATTAGCCTGATTCTTCTGCCTGTTTATAGGAGGCTAGAGTATTATTAAACCACACAGAAGTAAAAAAAAAAAAAAAAATTGCTTCTCCCATGCTCAGAATAAGTAAATGGTGGCTTTCTTACCAAAACTGTTTGGGAATATAGTGCTACTCTATAGTCAGGAAAAGAGAATTAAATTATTATGACATTATCATGGGTTGCAATTTGTAATGCAACAATTTCCAAATTACATTCTGTAGAACACCAGTCCCAAGAGAAGTTCCTTTAGGAAAACAGAGGGTGAATTGTATCTGTCATATGTTGCATGTGTGCCCTCTTTAACAACTAATATATTCCTTTAAAAGTCCCACAGTACAGATGGCTATTTTATCAGCATTTCCCAAATTAAGTGCTCAGGAGATCTCCTTCCCCACCATGTGATAACTACTGTCATTGAGGAAAAGTAATGTTCAGTAAAATAGAGTTTAACCAATGCTTGTGTGGTGTTGGCAGATTTCACAGACTATTCGACCTAGGTTCAAATCCAATTTTTGCCACATACTAGCTGCAGGAATCTGAGTGAGTTCTTGAGCTTTCTCATTGGACCAGTGATTTTTAAATAGTTTTGGCCCCCCTAACACAAAGTCAAAAACATACAAAAATCTATTAATGACAAAAGTCTTTTATATTTGGTCATTTCTAAGATTTTGTACTCACTCGCTCCTGTGGAACATACTAGTTTTGGAACAACTGGGTGCTTTAGTTGTTAAGCAACCAACTCTTGATTTCTGCTCAGGTTATGATCTCAAAGACCTGGGAACGAGTTCTGTATCTGGCTCTATGCTCAGTTAGGAGTCTGCTGTATATTCTCTCTCTCTTCCTGTGCCCCTCAGTCTGCTGGCTCTCTCCCTCTCTCAAATAAATAAATAAATAAATAAATATTGTTTTTTAAAAAAAGATGATACTAATTTTTATCCTATCTCTTACTCCTTTTGGTCATGTTCCCTAGACTCCAATATTTATCTTGACCTTCCTTATGTTTGCTACTAACTTTGAAACACATTTCCAGATCTGTTCCAGGAACACCAGTTCTGGGCACAGGGCTGGAGCAGAGCACCATAGGATGTCCACACATGTATACAACTGAACAAAAGTGTAGCAGCTAGAATCAGCAAGATAAGCCCACTTCCTCCTGCAATGTACTTCTAGAGCACTCTACAGAGAATGTTTAATGCCCTGCACACTGTAGGAGAGGAATGCTCAAGGAATCCAGATCGATATTACAGAGCAGGTATTGAAGGGGAAATCTGGACCTGCAAAGTAATCGATTAATAATGGGCACAACAGTGGTATCCAATTGCAGTTTTAATTTATATTTCTCTAATAATGATGAACAGGTTTTCTTTTGTCCCCCATATATCTTCTTTGGCAAAGCGTTTGGTCAAATCTTTAGCCCTCCATTTTTCATTGATTTATCTTATTTAGTAGTGAGAAGTTCTTATATTGTCTTTATATGTATATATTTTATACATTTCTTTATTAAATATATATTTTGCAAATTGTCCTGGGCTGTGGTGTGCCTATTATTTCTCTTAACTGTATCTTTTGAAGAATATATTTTTTTTTAATTTTGGGAATTTTAATTTATCTATTTTCTTATTTGTCACCTGTGTCTCTACTGTTCTATTAAGGAACTCTTCCAACTCAAAGTTATTATTACCTTTTAAATTTTATCTTCTAGAAACTTTAGTTTTACCATGGCCTTGGTAGGCTGGGTCTGAGAACCCAGTGGGGGCCCTGCATGACCAACTAAGAGGGTTCCTGGCTTCATGCAGGATAGAATCAAACATGAGCCAGGAAGAAGTGAAAGCAGAGTTTACTGAATAGCATAAGTGATACAGTGTATCAGATGGAGCATCTTGAAGACTCAGAAAGGAAAAGACAGTAGGTCTCTTCATCACTTGGGGTTAGGGGTTTATATTGCAAAAGAAGTCCAGAGCACATGTTCCTTCAGGAATTCAGGGCTCAAAGACAAGTGACAGGATAATAATAGGTGGTATTTCATAAATCATTAAAGATAAAGAGTATTGATGCCAACGAGGTTTGTTCAAAGCTAATATCCTGGAACATGTTTGGGATCCAACTTTTCTTAGATGTTATCAGGTGTTTCAGGGCCTTGGAGTAGGAACATATCTCTTTGGTTTATTTAGATGTAAGGTGAAATACAGAACATAAGTAAAGGGGACCTAGCACAGAAACAGCAGAAATGAAGTTTTCCTAAAATGGAAAATCTCCCTATCTCAAACATTTGCATGTGATCCATTTCAAGTTGATTTTTGTATATGGTGTGAGAGGGTCAAAGTTTATATTTTGCATAAAATATACATTGTGTATTTTGTATTTATGTATACTGTGTATACATAAAATATACACTGAAGACAATTCCCATAATAAAAGTGAAATCAGATCTCAGGATAATGGCTACACAAAAGGTAATCAATGTATCCAGTTTGAAGTAAAAGTAGGTTCCTGGAGTGATATTTCCAAGAGGAAAATGATCAAAGTAATAGAACATTGGATGTATTTGACTATATTGACATAAACTTTATATTTTTGGTAAGGAATTTATTTTTTTAATTTAAATTCAATTTGCCATCATATAGTATAACATCTAGTGCTTATCTCATCCTGTGCCCTCCTTAATGCCCATCACCCAGTTACCCTATCCCCCCATCCACCTCCCCTTCTGCAACCCTTTGTTTGTTTCACAGATTTAGGGGTCTCTCATGGCTTGTCTTCCTCTCTAATTTTTTGCCACTCAGTTTACCCCCTTTCCTTATGGTCCCTTTCACTATTTCTTATATTCCATATATGAGTGAAACCATATAATTATCTTTCTTCAATTGATTTATTTCATTCAGCAAAATACTCTACAGTTCTATTCATGTTGATGTAAATGACAGGTATTCATCCTTTCCAATGGCTGAGTTATATATATATATATATATATATATATATATATATATATTTAATTTTAATAATTAATAATAAATTTAATAGACAATCTGAAGCAAGCTTAGGAGCAAATATAAATAGCGTGTAGAAAGCAATGTTGTGTGTGTGTAATGAGAAGCAACTTCTAATCTCATAAACTTTCAAAAAAATCTTAACAAACATTTGGTAATAAGGGAGAGTCTTTATGTATTTTTGGTAAATGGAAGAAAATAGAAATAGATATAATATAAACCTAAAAAGATAACTCACTTGGTAAATGAAAGACTTGATTAAACCCAAGTTCTAACATCTTAATTTGACATAGATTTTGTATGAAACCAGATAAGATTCTGAGATTTGGTTTGTGCTCATTCACAATAAGCCTCACTATTTTGTAGGGCTCAGAAGATCACTGGAATTTCTATTATTACTTCACTATAACTGAGTAAAATATTGGTCAATCAAGAAATCTAATGTAGCAGATAACTTTTGATTTTTCCTGGTGATAAGAAACTTATTACTTATATAATTTTCAATTTTTTCTTGTATTTGTAAATGTATATTGGTAACTTCTAGTAAATTATAAGTATTAACCCTAATTTTGAAGGAAACATTGTATATCATAGAGGATTAATTATATGCAAATAAAAATTTATTTTTAAAAGTTGATCTCTTTAAAATAGCTAATAAGACATTTGAATTTACATTTGAAAAAGCTAGATATATATAATATCAAAGTACTAAACAGATTAGAGGGTATAGATTCCTTCTATCATCATTCAAGCTATTGAACCTAAGTATCCATGGGATCCTTAGGGAAAAAATTCAAATTTCATCACTTTTCACACCTGCAAATTATTTCTGAAGCTTTATAATGATGCTGACCCAAAATCCATTTATGTATTTTTCAATTTTAAAATATTGAATTAGATATTCTATCTAATAAAAAGCATGAGATCAGTATTTTTATACCTTTTTAAGCCAAATATCTTGCATTTTCTGGAAAGCAGGTCAAATTGTTAAAATGGTTGAAAAACTGGGCATTCATAATTGATTAGGCACTTTGTAGCAGGGAACAGATAAATACTCAGGTCAGGACATCAAGAGAGGCTGACGGTATGGAGGTAGTTCATAGTCAGTCTTCACAGAGAAGTGGAATGTTATGGAGACCCAAGCTTATTCTCAAGTCCTGGCTTCCAATCAATAACAAATAATAGGCATCCAGTGCTTCTTGGCTTAAAATTCCACCATTAAAATGACTGAGCTATTTTCCTACCTATCTGTGTTCCAGCCGCTAGTGATTAACTGATTGAGTTATTCTGATTGCTTAAGCTAGACTTCATGCAGCACTAGATGGAGCAAGGCACCCGACCAATGTGTTGGCCAGATATAAACAAAGGAAAGGCATTATATGTGGTCTTTGAGTTACCCCCTCACATGTGATCAGTTTTGGTCAGAATAAGAGGTTTAGTATACCAAGCATAGTGACCTATGGGCAAGGAAAAAAGGAAGCAATATGGCAGCCACTATTTCTCAGAAAGGAATATTTAATGGATAAGCTTTTCCTTGATCTGCCCAGTGACAAAATTCTATACCCTTCAAAGCACAGTTCAAATACAAGTGCTTCTGATATTTTTTTCTTAAATCTTATTCAGAAACACTGGTTCAGTCATAATTATACCTATTACATGTTTTCATGCCTCTATCTCTAGCTTCGGTGTTGTTTATTACGGTTTATTATTTATGTTGCAAGTACTTGTTTTGTGGTAAGATACCCCAAAATAAAGATCTGTAGAGAACTTGGGAGTTTTCCCCACACCTTCATCATATTACCTTAATCTCCTTCCTGAATATCTTTTACCTGGCCTTTTGTCTTCATATCCACTGCGAATATGTTAATTCAAGCTACCAGCATGTTTTACTGCAATAAGTTTTCTTTTTTTAAGATTTTATTTATTTATGCATGAGAGAGAGAAAGAGAGAGAACATGTGTGAGCATGGAAAGGCAGAGAGAGAGAATCTCAAGCAGGCTCCATGCTGAGTGTGGAGCCTAATCATGACCTGAGCCAAAAATCAAGAGTCAGACACTTAACCAACTAAGCCACCCAGGTGCAATAAGTTTTCTAACATGTAATTTACTTCAGCAATTCATTACCTCGCCTATAAATGAAAAACTTAGTTTTTCTTCCTTTTTATGTAGGGAAAAACCTAGTTCTTCCCTACTGTGCATTGTTTTCCTTCCTTACACTGTATACATATTTCACTTCTGTTCACTAAATATGTGAGGGGTTTTTCTGTAGACACGGGTCTTTACTTCTCCAGTCATGTCTCCCACTACAATTTTGTTCACACTAACCTAGCTAAAGTAAACTTTGAACCATTCATTCTTACCATGTTCCCTTTGTACATGTTGTACCTGCCTAGAATGCTGTTCCCTTCTCCATTCACACACAAAAACAACAAAAACAACAACAACAACAACAAACCACTCTCATTCTTTAGGGATTATCTACTCATCCCCTTTAGGGATCATCTTCAACATTACTTCATTTGGGCTCTGTTAGAAGTGGTGTGTCAGTATGAAGGCCTCTGTAACTAAAAACACTTTGGAAATGATAGGCTAATTCATGATTTGAATAGTTACTAAAATAAACTTAGGCCGGCATCATAACTTCTCAAAGCATCAGTTTTCCCATCTGTAAAGTTGGGGTAATATCTACTTTACTGGATTGCTTTGAGAGTTAAAAATGATCATTACCTAGCAGAGTTTCTGACATATGGTATGGCTCAATAAATGTAGTATGTTATTTCTTTAATGATGACTGTAGTCTTGACAGCATGATTCAGAACAAAATGTTATTAAAATTGTATTCCATTGTATTTGTTGATAACAGAATCTATACTACCATAACAAGAGACTGAAAAATGCCCTCCTTCACCAAGACAAGTCAATTTCTCTCTTAAATCTAATCATCTTGGAAGGCATTCCGGGTGTTTGGGACAGCTTTAGAGTGTTGAGGAGGCAGGATTCTCTCATCAAGAATGTTTAGGTATTGCTCTTGTCTGCAAAGTCAAGGATTACTGGCTACCGCACCCACAATCCCATCCACAGGGACACTTCCTATTTAAGGCCATGATTGAAAAGTTATGTATATCACTATCATTAACATTCCACTGGCCACAATTTAAACCTTGTTAGATGGCCATGGCCACCAGGAAAGAACTTTGAGAAATATATTCTTTTTGGGAGCAACCATATGCCAAGATAAAAGTTATATCACTATGGAAAACAAAGGGAGAATGAATAATTAAGGGGTCAGACAACAGTTTTCTATCCACTTTCTGAATTCTAAGGCTTCAAGCCAAAATACTGGAGTGGGGAGTTTAAGAAACAGGATAAGAACAAAAAAACTGTTATTTGAAAATCTGAATATTCATATACCATATTTTTGCCAAGAAAAAATGTAAGACAATGAAACAACAGGATCCCTGTATGCTGGAGAATGAGAGGCTTCTAGAACTCAGGATCTCCAATCTTATTCACCCCATAGCATCTGAAATCCAGAGGTGGTGATCACCATGCAAGCACATAGTGACCTCTTGGTATGGCTGGGGTTAAAGTTCAAGCTGTCTTCTTCTTTATACTTCCCATTTTGCCTTAACAAAATATTCAGGAAAGTTAGTTTCTCTCTCTCACCCCCAGATAAGATATCCAATGCAGGACTAAGTGAATAAATGTGACAAATGCATTTGTCTTCATGTTTGCCAACAGATATGTCATTGCCATCAACATCATCATCAACATCCAACAAATATTTAATGAGTGCCTAGAGGAGGGCAGACTGTGTTCTAGGGCCCACAAATATAAGCCATGATCAAAAATAGACCAAAGACCTTGACTACAAGGAACTTACCTCCCCAAGAGAGACAAAAGGTGGAAGTAATAAGAAATGTGTTGTGGTTAACAGCATAATAAATGGCACTGAGAAAAACTAAGTAGATAAAAGGATAGAAACTTCTCAGGAGGAACTTGCAACTTTAACTAAAGTGGTCTGGGAAGGCCTCATTGAGAAAAGGACATTTAAGCAAATACTTGACGGAAGTAAGGGAGCGTGGCCTGAGGATGTGCAAAAGCGAGGAAACAGCAAACGCAGACATCCTGGCCCAGCATTGTGTCTGACCTTGAGGAACAGCCAGGAGGCCTATGTGACCAGAGCAGTGAATGATGCAAGCCTGGGAGGAGATGACTTCAGAGAGAAAAGAAAGGGGGATGAGATGGGGAATGGCCAGAGTGGAAATGGCCTCATAGAGCTTGTCAGGACTTCAGCTTTTGCTCTACGTAAGGGGCACCCCTAGAGGTTTTCAAGCAAGGAGTGGCATGGTCTGAATTTCACTTTAACAGATTAACACTACTAATATTAATGGAGCTTCAGCTTCTTGAATACTGTAGTCCCCCACTTTTCTGTGAGGGATACATTCCAAGACCCCCATTGGATGCCTGAAATCAAGGACAGTACTGAATTCTGTATATGCTGTTTTTTCCTATACATTACATACTTTTGATAAAGCTTAATTTATAAATTAGGCATAGTAAGAGATGAATAAAAATAACTAATAATAAAACAGAACAATTATATCCATAATAAAAGTTATATGAATGTGGTCTCTCTTTTTCTCAAAATATCTTATTGTACTGTACTCACCCTTCTTCTTGAGATGATGTGAGATGGTAAAATGCCTCTGTGATGAGACGCAGTGAAGTGAATGACGGAGACATCATGACATGAGTTATGCTACTATGGACTTTATGACAACATGTCAGAAGGAGGATCATCTACTCCCAGACCATGGTTGACCACGGGTAAATGGATGGAAAGCAAAACCAAGGATAAGGAGGGACTACTGTCCTCTGTTCTTGGCACTATAATGAGTGCTTTCTATATGTTACTTCATGTAATTCACACAGCAGTGCAGAATAGCTTGTAATGTCCCCATTTTTACAGATGAATAAACTGAGTCTCACGAAGGTGGGATAAATTTCTCTCCTAAGAAATGGCATTTTTAGGAGCTCATCTCAGGTACATCTGCCTGCAAAATCTTTGTTGTTATTCACATTATTTTATTTCTATCACAACTGTGACAGCTCATTTGAAAGGTTTATGTGTTCTTATCTCTCCCTAAAATTGTTCCCTATTATATTCTGTCCACTGATACCGTAAATAGGTATGATAAACAGGTATTCTACTCTGTCATTATGAACAGCAGTATTACTTATGATAGCAATTATTACTCATTAGCATTTGATGAAAACAAGCTCTGTGCCACTGCACTCCTAATCTAAACAATGATCATAAATAACAAACCCTTGCAATTGGAGTAGATCTTCTAAAGGTGTTTCCTTTTTAATTCCAGTAATGAGGCATTTAAATTAACAACTTATTTCCATAGTTACATGAGTTTTTCTCAGGTCTCTTGCTTCCCCTTCTTTCAAAGCTCACATTTTCTTTGAAGCCTTCTTCCATAGATGTTGACTTTGCTGATTTGCATTCTCCTTATGCATAGGGCTCCCTACCCAATGGTTAGGTGTAGCAGTTCCCATAGATAGGAGTGACAGTCACTAGTGGATATTCTGAATGTTGCTACGGTGTCTATCACCTCTCTCCTAGCTGGAGATCAACACCTAGCTTTTGTGGGGCCCAGAACAAGAGTACAAATGGAGGTTTCATATCTTATGTCTATTTAGAAGTTAAAAATCAAGCTACCAATTCTTTTTTTTTTTTAAGCTACCAAATTCTTAAGTCAAATACGCTCCATAAGCCTACACTGACAACTGTAAAAATGTATTTATTTCCAGTTCTTTAGCAATTCTTTTATAAGTTCCCCTTTTTAAATTTTAAGCATGGTCTCAATTTATACTCATTCTCAAGGTTAAGAAAGAAATGAAAAAAGTAAAATTGGATTATATGAAAAGGGTACAAAATTTAATATATGTTATTAAAATATAAGTTAAAGTAAATGTAAAAATTAAAAACTTAAAAAATGATTTTTCATATATGTCTTCTATAAAGCTACTTTATCTAATTGTCAATGTTTAAAATTAAAAGGCAAAATATAAATTACATAGAGATATATTCATCTGTTAATTATATTACAATACAAACAATAAACATATTATGTAAATTAGGCTAAATCTGTTGTTTACCTTTTAAAAACTTAATCAACTCATAACTATTTTAGGAAGCTAAAACCTTTTACAATTCTAGCCCTCAATGTTCATCTAGTTACAAATACACATTCAATCCTCTATTTGAGGATTGCGTATTTGCAATCGCTTGATAAAGATTTATGCATGACCTCAAAATTGATATCACTGCTTATTCCAATCATCCCTGGACATATACATACTGCAAAATAGTGAACACATGAGCCACCGAAGGTGCAAGTTCTAAGCTGACATCCTTTTTGCTGTCTACTTAGTACCAAATTTCTCTCATTTTGGTGCTTTTAGTTGGTGATTTCACTGTTTAAAATGGCCCCCAGCCATAGTTCTGAGGTGCTGTCCAGTAGTCTAAGGAGGCTATGATTTGGCTATTTAGTCTCTTGAGTATCAGATGAGTTTTGTTCAGGCATGAGTACTAATGTGTTTGGCCATGATTTTAATGTTAACGAATCAAGATTATAAATTAAATAAGGTATCTTTAAACAGAAACACACATAAACAAGGTTATGTTGATTGGTTGACAAAAATATGATCAGAAGCTCATGGGAACCTAACCCTGTATTTTGGGTAGGTGTGATGATTCAATATTGGCTACTCTAGTGTTCAAAGGAACATAACCCCTACAGAAGAATTTTCTAATGTTTTGTCTTTTCAGGCAAAGAGCATGTAGGTGTTTCATGTGTTAAAGTAGATGTTGAATAAACATCTACCATGGCTTTTGTGGAAATGAATTTTGTATTGTTTTAAAAATGATACTATAAAACTCTTAGTTCCCCTTCCATTTAATTAAAGAGAGCAGAACAAAGATTCTAGGTAAAGATAGTAGAAGGTAATAATTCTGTGATAAAGTAAATAAAAATAGTAAAACTCAACCAAATTTTTTTTATTACTAGCTGTGAAACAAGAAAAGGGATTCTTCCTCTGTCATAAATTTAAAAGTCATAGCCAAGGAAAGAAACAGAAGTTTCTTCCAACTTTCTTAATCCTAAAGTCCAAAAGAAATATAGGAAAATAAAATCTGGAAAAAAACATAAGAATTCCAACTACTGGTGTTTTATTTCAAGGGAAATAGGTCCTAACTATAGAATCCAAGAAGTAGTAGGAAAGATACATGCCTTTCCAAAAAACCACTTTGAAATCGTGAATTATCACAAACCCAAGTATCCCTACTTCCCGAAGTAAGATAAACCCACAACTGGGGAATAAGGTGAGAAAAAACTGATACAGGATATTTCACAAAATATCAATGTCTAGCTCTGATTCTTCTTTTCCATTCACAATACCACAACCTATAGTGCACTTCAGTTATAGGCAAGTGAACAGAGAGCAATACTCAACCTTACAATTGTAGGTCAGAGGGGAATATAAACTGAGTTGAAGTAGAAAAAAATTTCAAGGAGGACTCATCAACAAAACATCAAAGCAGAGTTATTCTGAATAGAGTTGATCATATTGAAGAGAAATGGGCCAGATTTTCAAACATAACTGGGATGTACAGAGAAAATACAGCTCCTTTTATTTTTTTCTGTAACTAAGCTCGTGATTCTTACAATTACGTATGCAATGATTAGCTCAGGGGAAGAGGAGAGGTTCATCTAAGAGAGTTGATTTTAAAAGTTCTCATCATAAGGGAAAAAATAGTAATTCTTTATGGTGACTGATGTTAATTAGACTTATTGTGCTGGCCATTTTGCAATATATACAAATATTGAATCATTATGTTTTACACTTGAAACTAATTGAATTTGTATACCAATTACACCTAAATTTCAAAAACAAAACAAAAACAAGCAAATAAACAAAACCTTCACTGGGTCCAAGATTGTTAACACTCCCTTTCAAGTAGTATATAGTCTCTGGGTTAAAAATCTCTCAGGCAGCCTCCCTCTTCCCATAAAGAAAGAATAATATGGTTTTTTGAATGTATGCTGGTAAAGTGGAGTCAAAATAAAGCTTGACATTGTCTTATGTTCTGGTGTAGACGCAATCTTTCTCATCTACCTTGGTATTGCCTGCTTTGTTGATGCTGGCAACTTCTTGAAGTCTGCAATTGGTGTCACTTATGATTTGATACCTCTACACTTCATCAAGGACCAGTATAATTAGATTCCTGATTTGGCAGCTATTTTAATGTCATCTGTATCATTTCCGGGTCTGTTTCTATTGATTGATTTTTCTTTTGACTATGAGTCATTTTCTGCTTCTTTGAATGCCCGGTCATTTTTGATTGGATGCACACGTTATGAATTTCACATATTTAAGTATTAGACTTTTGAAAATATTATTGGCCTTTTTTTCCAGGGATATAATTCTTTCAAGCCATCTGAATTATGTTAAGAATTGTTTTACAGATCTGTTAGGACTGGTCCAGATCCAATTTTGGTACATGACTAATTTGTTCCATTATTAAGCAATACTCTTATGTCTAATGTATCATGCATGAGTTCTTTCCACTCTGGATGATGAGAATAGGAACTCTTCCCAGCCCTGTGTGATTCTAGGGGATTGTCCCACCTATGTGTGCACATTGGTACCCAAATGCTTAAGGGCAACCCACTGCAGACCTCCTGCATTTTCTATTTCTCTCTCTGCAAAGCTATCTAGAGCATTTTTGTTGTTGTTGTTGTTGTTGTTGTTGTTTTGTTGTTTTGTTTTTTTTCCTGGTGACTTTGTCTATAAATTTTAGCTGCCTTGACCTCATCAAATGCCAAATTCTGTTTTCTTAACTCAGTCAGACTACCAGGCTTTGTTCAGCTTCTCCCTCTCTATGCTATTCTTTGGGAAACTCCAGGAAGTAAACTGGGGCAATCACAGGGCTTACCTTCTTTGTATCCCTGCTCTCAGGGGTTTCTGTTCCCTGCAATGCCTGTTGCTCAATATCTGCAAACAATTTCATATATTTTGCCTAGTTTTCTAATTGTCTGAGCAGGAAATATAAATTTGTTTCCTTGCTATATCATTGCTAGAAGAGGAATTTAAGTGTTATTTCTAATAGTAGAAAGAAACTTAATGTTCTCTAGAAAATGAATTTCAGGCCTCAGTGGGCAGATGAGAGAAGTAATGCTTGTTTTGTGGTTGTTTTGTTTTCCCTAGTAGGGTTTTTCTAGTTCCATAGAAATGGCAGCCTACTCTGTTTTCCTGTAAAGCCCTTCTTCTCATCACTTGTTTCTACTCCCTACAGTTACTAAAACAATCTATATGGATCGTTGATCATACTAGTTTATGGTAATTCTCCAAAAATCAAATGACTTATCATTTTGCCATTGAATAAAAGACCTAAATGCTATAATTTGGATATGTCTGGTCTATTTTTTTTTGTGGGGGGGAGGATGATATTTGTTAATTTATATGCTTTTAAAGTACACTTGATGAACATTTTTTAAAAATACATAGGCTTGCCATTCTGAACATTCCATTTCAGGAGGACTGGGCCAGATAAATTTCTGATGCAATCCACAGTTGAGGATTATTTATTTTCTTGGTTATCCTTTTAATATTATGTTGATCGGCATTCTATTTTTCAGAACTATCTTCGAATAGGAATTTCCATAATATAATCATAAATGCTAATATTAGTGATTGATCATCAAAATAATCCTCTTAGTGATCAAAGCATGATCACTTTGTGTTTACATTAAATATTTTTTTATTCTGAAAATCAGCAAGGCTATTATAAATGTTGACTAGTTCTTTCTCCTGAATACTTGGAAACAACCTTTCCCAGATCAGACTGGGTAACAGAGTTTCTTTATGAAAATCTAGATTGCTAAATATTTTTCACTTAAATAGCATTCCTTCACTTAAAAAAAGAAAGAAAGGATGCATGGAGGGTTCCTTTAGTTGATGACATCTCATACATGTAGTGCCTGAATGATAGATTCATTTATTCATATGCAATATTGCAGGCACTGGGCTTGGTGCTGCAGATATAGGTTTGACTGACAGCTAATCCTTGTGAGCAGACAACCAGCAAATCAAGCAAGATCTAAGTGTTATTATTGGAAGCTAACAGAGTTAAACATGGCCCTAGCAAAAGATATAATTTCTTACTAAAACAAAAGTTCAATTTAAAAAGTCTACTTTAGGGGATACCTGGGTGGCTCAGCAGTTTAGCAACTGCCTTTGGCCCAGGGCATGATCCTGGAGTCCCAGAATCGAGTTCCACATCAGGCCCCCTACATGTTGCCTGCTTCTCCCTCTGCCTGTGTCTCTGCCTCTCTCTCTCTCTCTGTGTCTTTCATGAATAAATAAATAAAATCTTTAAAAAAGTAAAAAAAAATAAATAAATAAAAAGTCTACTTTGATTCAATTAACTTTTTGGATAACTTTAGTGTCATTTAGCACATTTTAGAGTCAAAATAAAGTTTTGTCAGTATATGTAAATACAGCAATTACACCTGTACCACTACAGATGTTTACTTCAGTTCTTTTACAATACTTCTCAGATATTCACTGTTTTTCCCTCAGCAGTCACAGGGATGTTATAATTGGAAGAAAAATACTCTGCAATTACAGGTTTGACTTGTTTACCCTTGTGACTGGTACCTGCTGTAGCTATGGTACTTGGAAGGCACAGGGAGATGCCATCTTAAGAATTTAAATCTAAAATTGCACTCTGTTAAGCAATATGTAGTCAAAAAATGTAAAGATACATTTAAAAAAATCTTAAAAAGACAAAAGGACTCACAGACCAGAGAATGCTCAATAATCTGATAGACTGTAATTGGTTTTTCTTCAAATATGCCAATCAGAAGAAGAGGCTCACTTGCCCCAAAGGATCTAAAGAAAAATAAAGACAGTGTCTTCTCTAAATCCATTCAGAAGAAGGAAAAACATTATTAGACAGCAAATATTATAAGTAAGACTATTATTTTTTGGTGAGATGAGTATATTAGGCTATTAAACAACCAATTTATCAAATTTCTTCTATTCTGATATGCTTTAAGCAGCACTCTGATCATAATTTAGTTTTACATGTAAATGTGTCTACAATGAGAGAATATGTGAATCATGTGTCCCAAAATGCTTCTGACTCTGACAGTTTTCCTATTATAAATGAATACATTTCCATTATTTCTCAACAGCTAAGTTTCATGAGCTCAGTTAATATGAAACTTTGTCTGAGACATGGGTCCACTTTTCATTAGAAGACTAAATAAAGTTTCTGAGCCCAAAAGACTGAGAGACAGACCTGGTAAATTGACCTAAGGAGACAATACACACCAATCAGTATGTTTAACAGTATCCATCTTGGTACACTCTTGAACTGCCAGGTAGAATGGACAATTTGTCTAACACAAAGGTTGAATTAAATATAGCTCAGACTGCTAGCTGATCCTTTACACCAGGGAATGCATCTAGACTCCGAGAGATGCCGTTAATATATGTCACTTAAGTGTTAATGGACAACCAACTACAATGTGGATGAACCTTGAAAACATCAGGCTAAGAGAAAGAAGTCAGACACAAGGTCACATAGTGTATGATTTGACTTATATGAAATGTCCAAAACAAGCAAATGCATACACACAAAAAGTAGATTCATGTTTGCTAGAGTCTGGAGGAAAAGGGGTAGGGAGAGCAGACTAATAAATACAGAGTTTGTGAAGGATGCTGAAATGTTTTGGAATTATATAGGAGTGATGGTTGCACATCCTTATAAAATTAAAAACCACTGAATTGCACACCTTTAAAGGGTGAATTTTAGGGTGTGAATTATATCCCCATATGTCAAAGAAGTATTAATGGGGGACATATTAGGGTCATTGAATTTCAAGTGATGCTTATTTTTAATTTTTATATTTCTGCCTCGATTATTTATTTAGTTGACAATGAACCAAATCAGAAATTATAAAGCAGACTTCATTAGAAAGAGGGAAAAACTAATTAAAACAAGGCCACTTAGAAATTCTGGTATACATATCTGACGAATACTATATGTAGCTTGGAAAAGCAAAAACTTCAAAATTCCATTTCAGTTCTCTTCTGCTGGCATTGGTTCTTATCAATAACTCACTAAGTAGAAAGTTGTTTAAGTCTTTGGTCTGCCTCCATATGGAATGGTGTACACCATTATGATGTAGATATTTATATGGGATTACTGAAATTTAAGAACTTGTCTAGTCATTAGTTTCTTCAATAAGTATTTTTTGAGCAGCTGCCCTGTGACAAAAACTGTTGTTTTTGTCCCCAAAATGTTCCTTATAACAGGACTAGATTGGAAACTAGATTGGAAAAGCTGTTGAATAGACCTGTCACAGCTTTTGATAAAACTTTCCATTCTTATTGTGAATGCTAAGGAAAATGAAGGGTTTCTTTTGCTTTACTTCTCAACAGCCACCAGTTAATATAGACATTGGAAGTAGATGTGGGAAATAAATCCATTGGTGACCTATTTCAATGAGAGAAAAATCTTCAGAGATGAATTAGCATGTTTTGAGTTACTCACAGAAATCAAGATAATGATAATGTTAGGAAGTAATTAGCCATTTTCTGAACTTCACACATTTTGCCCCCACATAGTTGGAAGAAGCCATCAAAGCAATTATCAGTAGTGGTAATTCTTTACCTACTTGAAGATTCATAAAACCTCTGTGAAAATCTAATTGCTTTACCAACCACCTTTCTGAAAGATAAATATAAGCACATATAATTTAAAAACTGCATAAATTTTAAGGTGCAATATTTTCCTTGAAAACCATCCATGGATTCCAGAAATATCACAGAGACCTTAAGAATAGTTATAAGAAGAATATCTTATTAATTAAATTATTCTTCATTAATTCATTCAACCAATTAAATAAATAATTATATATAAAAATGTTTGAATTACATCTGGCTCATAGTATCCAATGAGTGTTAGAGAATTTTTTTTATTATTGTTCTTTTTTTTTAAGATTTTATTTATTTAATTATGAGAGACACAGAGAGAAGGCAGAGACATAGGCAGAGGGAAAAGCAGGCTCCATGCAGGGGGCCCGATGTGGGACTGGATCCTCGAACTCGGGGATCACACCCTGAGCCAAAGGCAGTCGCTCAACCACTGAGCCACTCGGACATCCCTTTATTATTGTTCTTATATTGAATTTCTTATGTACTCAGCACTTTCTCAAATGCTAGACTAAGTAATAGCTAACATTTCCTGTTTTTTTATTTTAGTCCAGACATATATTATTTAATACTTCTAATTATTTATGCAGTAGATATTTTAATGCCCACTGCTTTATAGATGAAGAAACTGAATGTATAGGAGCTGTCTTGCCTAATGTCAGTAGGATTTGTACTTTTCAAAACTAGTACTTTCCTCCTATTACCAGTACTTCATTATCAGTATTGTCATGCTAAGGTTCATACTCAAATCTAATACTTCTGATTCCAGAAGCCAGTCTTTTATTCCTTGTGATAGGCCACTGTTGGTTGGTTTCATACAATCCTTGTGATAGGCCACTGTTGGTTGGTTTCATACAATCTATTCAAAACTTGTCTGGGATGATTCACTTAGATTGCCAAGGTGAACATATATACCTTATAAGAATAATTTTAGTTAACATAAACTCAGATCAAAGCTAAAATCATAGAGGCAAACTCCCTACTTGAAGTAAATGTCATAAATTTGCATTGGCAGTGTGTTCTGAGTGCTACCTTTTCATAAAGTCAAGGAATAGATAAATTACCATATATTTTCTTTGTCAAATGAACTTTCCCCCCTACTCACCTCACTAGAAAGGGCTTAATATTTCCACTTCTATAACTTTAATATTAAGAATTCTAGGGGATATCAAAAAGGTTATACAGTTTGTGAGTAGATTGAGTCCTGGCACCTTGTTTTTGCCTTATTACAGTATAAATCAAAGTTGCTATTGTCAAAAACACTCTTAGTTAAATCTCACAGTTGGGCATTTAAAATCTAGAGAAATAATTAACATTCTTGTTTTCCCTAAAAGTCAAGACAAGTTTTTAAAATTTATCTAAGACATTCTGGTTTTGAATTTTCTTAGATTAAAAAGTACTTGAATCTTAAATGCTGAGATATAGAAAGAAGGGGAAGGGAGTGGAGGAGAGAGAGAGAGAGAGAGAAAGAAAGAGAGAGAGACCTATTTACACTTGAATCTTTAGGAAGGAAGAACAATTATGAAGCTATGGTCTTTAATCACAGTGCATTTCTCATCCAGTGATAAAATTAAAATACCAAAGGAAAAATAATCTGGTTTATCAATCACAATCAAATTAATCTCCAGGAATCTGAAAAGTTAGGAATTTGGGATTTAAAGGATTAGGTGAGAAAGCAATGGAAGATTCTCTATTAAGTAGAATTCTGCCTTCAGAATTTTAGGGGTTTTTTTCCCCTAACTCTTACAACAACAAAATCAATGGAACTCCTCTTTTTTTCCTTATTCTCTCCTAGTCCTCAAAAAAACACTTGTAATCCCACCTGCCCAACCAATTAAACTATTATCTTCCCATAATCTGCCAGGCATTTCCTTTTTAAAGCAGTCACTGGAACAAATACTTTTGTGAATGGCTACATGAAGTTCAAAAGGATACAGGAAGTTAATAACCTATGCATAGAGTGTGGGCAGGGAGAGGTCATGAGAAGGAAAAACAGTGAAGCCTCTCACTGTAGTCCTCCTTGTGAAACATATTTAATTAGTTATAGAATGATACCTATAGATATGGCCACCAACGAGGGAGGTAAGCAAACAATATCCCCTAGAGCATCAAGTTTCCTGGCATCCTTACTTCTGGTTCTACCCTGAGTTTTGGCTTGGGCAGAGTCTGAGCTGAACCAGAGATGGGTGAGAAAGGACTACTGTAGACACCTCTCTATTTCTCAGTTTAATGGGTGTGTAGGCAAATGGGTTCTCCTACAAAGTTATTCTAGTTGCCAGCAGTCCCAAGAAAAAGAAGACAGAGGTATAAGAAAGGGTCTGGAAATGTGGAACTAGATGCTTTTGAATGCCAGAGAGGCAAGTAAAAACAGCATATACTACTTCTGCACCCTTCCTCCCAACCAGTGTGCCATGGTACTCTGGTGTACCCCACATGGATCACAACTGTGCCCAGATACAGCTCTCACATCCCATGAGACAGCTGGATGACTTTTACCCCAGTGGACCGTAAGACAGTGATCATTTTCTATGAGTCCAACGGTGTAAACTATCTTGGGAAGCACTGCTTAGATAGCATATGATCCATACCTCTTCCATGTTGCTTGGCAACTTTCACGAATCAAGCATACTGATTGTGTATTCCAGGAACTTAACATATATTAATTCATTTAGCCCTCATAGCAACTTACAAAATACTTATTATCCTTATTTTTGTATATGAGGAAATAGAGGCCCATAAATATAAAGAAACATACTGCAGGCCATGTAGCTGGTGAAAAGCAAAACAGGGAAGAGGGAAACTCAACTGCGTCTCATTGCAAAATCTGTGATCTTCCCACACCCTTCATAGGCTGACTCAAACAAACTGCTTCCTAAAACTCTTTCTTTTCCCCCAGACTCTGAGCGTCCACAGAAGAAGGAATGTGTCATAGTCATTTTTGGCTAGTTAGAGCCTGGCACATATATCCATGTTACTTAAACATTGAAAACTTGCTATGTGAAGCTTCCAAGCATGCAAAGAATAAATTGTTTCCAGTAGACAGAGCCAATTAGACACTTCCCTACTATACAGGTTGTTGCAGGAATACAAGGACCCTTTCCTTCTTTTTCCCCTATTTTTCCTTTCATCTGAGCTAGTAAGAGCACATATGGCAAATTGCCCTGGAGTATCGTTATACCCTGAAATTTGCTGAAGAGGCATCTCTTTCTAGATAGCTACCTACACACACACAGACACAGACACAGACACAGACACACACACACACACACACACACACACACACACACGGGAATTATTCCTCTCATCCACCCTGAATTTTACTGTGGGGCACTGTCCCACAGTGCAAAACCTCTGGACCCCAAAAAAGGAACAATCCAAGAATATAAGCCTCCTGAAAGACAATTCCATCACACCAAAGCAAAATGAGTCCAAGTAAGAAATACTTCAAAGGTAGTATCTTACTTCAGCCATACAATACACACATTACAAGACTCTAGGTCTTATCTACCCTACCCTTTTATAATTAGAATAGACTAGTGAGGTGGTTGCCAAGGAGATACCTATTTAACACATTCATCTGCTTTGAAAAATGAACTCAGAAATAGTCAGTCAGAAAATGACTCTGATTTGGCTGAATGGTTGGCCAATGAGGTCTAGCTTCCGCCCACCCTTTGGGTTGTATGGTGAATATGTTCCATAAGCTGAAAGAGGGAAATCAGCAGCTCAAAGTTTTGAGGAAACTGTATGTTACAAATGTAAACAGTATGTTGTGAGTTAAACATTACAATTTGCAATTATTGAGGACTTAACCAAGCTACTTCATCTTATTGCTGCCTTGGTATACCCACTTTGGACTAAGCAGGCTTTGGGGGTCTTCAAATGGCATCAGCCCCATATGAAGTACATGCCCTTGGATAATAGCCCACAGAGTTACAAGTAAATGTAAGTCCCTAATGGAATTCTCCAATACCTTGGTGATAAACAGTCTTCCCCACCTTCTTGTGTAGAGAAGATCCTCTGTGGAGGTTTGAATTGACCAATCTGGCCTTAGCCCATGAAGCTCAAAGCACTTTACCCATAGACTCTAATAAAGGCATGTGCCCCAGTCCCTGATCCTTCTGCTTGCCCCCTGCTTTGACCTCTACCTGTGGTCCCTCAAAGTACACTGTGCAATTCCTCTAGGGCCTATGAGTAATAAACTTCTCTATTTCAGTTCATGTGGTCTTGCATTGAAACCCTGCTCATCATCCAACACCTGAAGGCTCTATGTAACAAATATTAATTTAATAAAATCACAACAGCAAACATAAAAATAGATCTCAATTTAAATGCGTGAAAGGGCAAACGCTCATTTAAAATACGATTTCACAAAATATACAAGCTAACATATTGTGTAGACAACTTGCTTATATCATCTCCAAACCTGCTTTTAGAATGGAGAGGCACAATTTGAAAATGATACTAATGCCATTTGGGCCAAATGGGTGAAAATGATACAAACTTGTACAAAAGGCACAAACTTCCAGTTACAAGATAAATAAGTCATGGGGATGTAATGCATAATGTGGTGACTGTAGTTAAATACACTGTCCTACATATTTGAAAATTGCTAGGAAAGTAGATCTTAAAAGTACTCACCACAACAACAAAAAGTCATAACTTATATATGTTGATGGATGTTAGCTAGACTTATTGTGGTGATCATTTTGCGATATATATAAATAGTAAATTATGTTGCACACCTGAAACTAACACGATGTTATAAGTCAAATACACCTCAATTAAAAAAAAAAAAGATGCTAACATGACTTTTCAGAATACTGTGGCTCTATCATTCTTAGAAGGGTTAAAGCAACTAAGGATTATTCAGCTACTGAGAGTGAACTGACCCTGATTATTTTTTATTTCTTTTTAAAGATTTTTAATTTATTTATTTATTCATGATAGAGAGAGAGAGAGAGAAAGAGAGAGAGGCAGAGACACAGGCAGAGGGAGAAGCAGGCTCCATGCCGGGAGCCCAACGTGGGACTTGATCCCGGGACTCCAGGATCATGCCCTGGGCCAAAGGCAGGCACTGAACTGCTGAGCTACCCAGGGATCCCTGACCATGATTATTTTAAAGACTATTTTTGGGGACATGGAATTATTTCTTCCAAATTTTCTAAGAGATAGAGCTAGAACCAGTAGGTTAATTACTTTCAAGAAAGTAGATTTCAGCTTCTTTATGTGGTAGGCCAAGACACAACCAAGAGAGCTGTCCAAAAACATTGTTGATTGCCCCAAAATGGAGCGAGTTTCTGACTCTGGACATGTGTGATCACAGGTTGGAGAAACACCCAGCGAGAGTGGTGTGCTAGCCTAGTTGCCAGGCATGAGAAAATACAGCAAGTACAGTGACTAGCTAGTTATTGAACTTGGCTTTAAACTCTAAAGAAGGAAAGGTAATCAAACTCTTCTTAGTAATGGTCAGCTTTTTTGTCTTTTCCAGATGATCCCATAGTATAGAATCAGTGATATCAGTTTTCTTTATTAAGAGAATGCCTTAGGCAAATGAATTCAATGCCTACAGGCAAATGAATTTGGTATTTATGAGGTCCTCATAGATGCCCCAAAGCAGAGTTTGGGATTCAATCACTGTTCCATTGCAAAGGACCCTCACTACAGCAAATCTCACAGCTTCTTCTGTCATTAAAGAAATTTCCCAAGTTCAATCTTTTCTGTTTGGGGCATGAGTGTTATTATTCCACATATTCAAAACAAAACCTCACAACCAACATCCTCACAAGGAGCCTTTTGTTCACTCATTTAACTACAAATAACCTCTCTGATTGGCTGCAACTCCTTGGCTGCCACCTCTGGAAATGTCCTCACAACCTGTCCCCACTGTTCCCTCCAGTCTCAGAGTCTCTGTTTCTGACTCCTTTGGTGTTTAATTCTCCCAAAAGTTATTCTCACCATATTTTTTAACAAAAATGAGGAATGGAAATGGGGAAGGATGAGAAAGCAAAGGGAGAGAGAAACTGAAAGTGTCCCTCCATTTGTAAAACGGTTCTTTACACTGAAAACCTAAGTCGTTAAGTGTGTGCCCCTGGGTGATGGTCTAACTCTGCTATATTTCTGAAAAGGGAAAAATGCCTGAATTATTAACTATCCATGTTTCACATCTATTGCTAAGTGCCCAGTTTAATCAGATGCCTATCAATTGGTGTTTAAGCCCCACAAAACTATGAGAGCTGATGACTACCCTGATTAAATCAGCAAATATTCATTGAGCTCCTTGTAGCTGTGCTTTAGTGCTGGTGATATGGAAGTGACCATGGTCTCTATCATCTTGGGGCTTCTTTTCTTTTCTTTTAGGATTTTATTTATTTATTCATGAGAGACACACAGAGAGAGGCAGAGACATAGGCAGAGGGAGAAGGAGGCTCCCTGCCGGGAGGCCAATGCAACACTCAGTCCCAGGACCCCAGGATCATAACCTGAGCCAAAGATAGACGCTTAACCATTGAGCCACCCAGGTGCCCCATTGGGGCTTATTTTCTAATGGGCAGGCCTCCTAAATTTGTTTTATAACACTCAAAGTCAGTGTTGAAGCTGGGGAAACAAGGCATGGTATAAGAAACTGGTTCTTTTAAGTTAAATTACGTATACCCAGTTTTATACCCAAGCTAAAACATGCATACCCAGTTGCAAGTTAGGGCAAAATACTCACCTGCTCTACTCCTATATTTTATGCTTATTTCGTCTCTTGGAGAGAAATATGTTGTGATTGGAAGGAAAAGCAAACTGGAACTAGATGAAAAGAAATGTGAGTTTTATTTATAACACTATGAACTGCCAGTCCACAGTGTTCTGTTTTCCATTTCTTTTAAGTGGGGATAATAGTAGACATTTCACAAAGTAATAAAGACTTAGTGAGACAAAATATGTAAAATATGTAGAGTGCCTTGGATAGAGTACATGGTCAGTAAATGCTGCTTCTCATTTTTCTTCGTCTTACCTTCTTTTTCTTCTGTTCTTTGCTTCCATGAAAGACACACATATTCAGCATCAAAGGTGGAGCGATGCTATTTAGATTCTTTCATTTTCCTCCATTATGATCCCAAAATGCAGACTATGAAGCACCCAGCATTCACCACAAAACAGTTGTTTAATTTTAAGTATCTCTTCCAACAGTTTTTTCCCAGCTCAATTTAAAGTTTATTTGTTTCATTTCCAAGTCAGAAAGGCTCTAACATTGACTGGATGTTTATTATGTGCATACTTGTTAGTATCACAAACGCCTGGTGGAAGTGTTAGATTTTATTCTATTTTTTAAAATATTCCTTTAACAAGGAGTAGAGGAGGCGCTGTGTTGCACTGGCCACCTGTTCGAAGGTCAAGTTTCCACACCGCGGGCAATATGAATCTAAGGACTAGTTACGGTGGGGATAAAGCTCTTTTGATAAAAGCTAAGACAAATCTGAAGGACTGACCTACATGGGGTGTGCTGAGGCCAGGCTGTGACTGTTCAACTTCTCTTCTGCCCTATCCTGCTTTCTTCCTTTCTCCTGCAGGTGTTGCTTGAGAGAATACTCCAGTAAACGTCCTCTACACCAATCACCATCTCAGAAGCTGCTTACCTGGGAAATTGACCTTCAATAAAGTGTCGTATCTTTTTTGTTCCACCCCTGTCCTGCTCAGATTCATAGTCTGGCATCAGTTTTATAACTCAGAATTGTGTGGTAACATCTTCATACAGTGTAATACTTCACAGCAATCAGAATAAACAAATGATAGCCACATTACAACAACTTGTATGCATCCCATGAACCTATTACTGAGGGACAGAAGCCAGATACAAAAGAGTACATACATATGACACAACGTAAAAACTGCATATAAAAATAAAAAAAAAAAAACAGGAAAAATTAAAGTGTGAGAACACAGGATTATGATTATACCTGCAGGGGAAGTCATGATTAGGAGTGACTATGAGGGGGTTTAGGGTGCTGGGAAGGTTCTCCTCAATCTGGGAGCTGGCTGCATTTCACTTTGTGAATATTCCTCAAACTGTATCCTGAATGATTTGTGCAGTTTTCAGCAGGTAGATTATATTCCAATAAAATGTATTAAAAACAAAACAAAAAATGCACACCTGATAACATAGACTTTAGGGAAATAAAGTGAGTCTAAAATGTAAAGATATAGAGGCATTTTAAGAAGTGCAGAAATAGAATATTCCTGCTGCTTATCATAAGCCAGGCAATAATCATACCAAACGTGAACAAGAGGCGAGAATTCGGTCGTGGATCGTTTTGTATTCTGCAGAATCATTTACATATATTTCCTACAAAAATATTTATTCCCTCTTTCTTCATGATGATAAATTATCATGGCCTGGCAGGTGATCTGCCGCTGAAATATTTAGAAGGCACTTAGGAAGGAGAAAAATCCAACAAATACCATTTGAAATCCATTTAATGACAATTTTCTGAACAGCAGAAAAGCAAAGAAGGCAATTGATGGCAATTTATGACATGACAAAATCAATTAGCTTGTTATTGGATCAGCTTGCTTTTAGAATGAATGGGTTGGAGATAACAACACATTCAGTTAACTCCTTTCTATCTGTCCAGTATGGCATGTTGAAGTCATGGAATGTCATGGCTCTGCAAGAAAGAAATTTGTAGCTAAGAGGTGTCTTCATTAAGATGCTTCTTGGGTAGGAAAAATAACCCATTATAAACTAGCATATGCAAAACTGGAAATCTACCTAAAGTATAGTAGTATACCCAAGAGATTAAGAAAATATATATTGGTAAACAGCCACACTTTAGGGAAAATGAGAACCACGTGCCATAACCAAGATGTGGAGGCAGAGGCATGCTTTCACTCTCTCTGTCCCACCCTACCTCTCTCCCTCTCCTCTTCTTCCCTCTTTACCTCCTTCCCTCTCTTGATTTCTCCCTCTCTCTCGGTCTCCTGCCCACTCCCTATTCTCCACCCCCCTCTCTACCCCCCTATCCCCCATGCTCCTTTCTCTTTTTATCTCTTTCCTATAGGAGTCACTTCTATTTTATGCAATACTATAAATTAATACAGTGAATACTCATGGTCAATTGAATTAATAAATGAATGAGATCTATGATGTTCTAAAGTACTTTTAAAATATAGAACTTTAGTCTCACTCCCATAGAAATTAGTAAATAAAATAAAATGCATAAAACCCATTATGGCTTCTATTCATACACAAAATTATTTAGATCATGAGTTATAAGTTTTTTTAGATCTATTCCTATGCACAGACCCATATTCAATGACACTTTCTTTAAGATTTTGAGATATAGTCAATACCTAGATGGTGCAAACCTGATGTCTTTCTACCTTGTAGAATGTATTAAAATACATGACTAGGAGTTTGGGAAATTTTTCTACCCTACCAAACATCCACCCTGATCCTTTAAAAATGTACATTAAATAACCTCACTCACTCTTCTCTCCCTAAAACTCATAGCAAAATCCAAGACCCTAAAATGGCCTAGCGAGCCAAACTTTTTCTGAAATGAACTGAAGCATTCTCTGAATGAACTGAGCCCCGATGTTCTAAAGCATGCATTGTGTGTCATGAATTTAGTTGTTTTGTATGCATCATTCGAATGGTACCAGCTCTCTGCCATGTAGGAATAGCTGACAAGAGAAAGTCACTCAAATCATTTTTTATGTGGTTTAAATCTCTTGTACCATTGAGAAAGGTTTCCAGACTATTTACTCTCTAACCATGCCTTTCCTCTACCTCTCCTTAACATATTCTGGTTTTTTTGTTTGTTTATTTCTTTGATTTTTTTTTTCTTCTGTCTTCATTCTAGTCTAGCCTTAAGAGCTGTCTTGAGATTCTACAGACAAGTTTGACATATTGTCACCTTTAAATATTTTCAGTTGTCCCCTCTACTTGGAATGGTCTTCCCCTAGATAGCCTCCTGGTCTGCTCCCAACCCTGCTGCACCTGTATAAGGGCATATTCTCAGCAAGGCATACCCTACTGCCTCTAATTCCACCTTCCCCCACTCACGCACTGTAACTCCTTTCCATGATAATTTTCTTAATATTACATATCATACCCAGTATATATTCTATTTTTTGTATTGTCTATTTCTTATCTTACATCAGAACAAAAGCCTAATGAAAGCAGGTTTTTAGTAAACTATTTGCTCCACTGTGTCTCCTAAGCCTAAGTTCTCTATAAATATTTGTTGGATAAACAGTCTTAATGATTACATTTCTTCAGCATGCTGCAACAGAAAAAAAAATTGTTATCTAGAAATTGTGATCAACCCTATAGCTCAAGTTATAGAACATCAGGTTCTCAACTATCAGTGATAAGAATCTGTTTCTAGAGAGAGATGGAACAAATGACTTTTCATAGGCATTTATGATCTATGAGTTTTCTACAAAGGAGTAAGTTACTTCTCTGTATAAATCCCTATTTGTCAGGTACAGCATCCAGCATCCCTTCACCAAGACTGTCAGCTTCATTGACTCCCTTTGAGAGAGCTAGCAATCCCTCTGCCAGTCTTCTGGCTGTCCACTGGCACACGAATCATGTGAGTGAAACATCTTGGGATACTTCAACCCATTCAACCCCTAAACAACGGTAGTCCCATTATAATTATATGGAACATTGGAACTATCCAGTTGAACCCAGCTGACATATAGAATCATGAGAAATTATTTTTGATTATAAGTCAGTTGTGGTAGGCCACTAATTTGGGGTATAATTAAATTACAGCTAGTTGTACCTTACATACTTAACTGGGTGAGGAAGGTGAGATATAGGACTCTCTTTAAAGAATATATAGGATTGCAAGACTTCTGTCTCTATCTCCTTTCCTGCTTTCCAACTTAAAGGAAGTGGAAGTAGCTGAAGAGAGGGTCGGGATGGCTACTTCAACAGTGATTCTTTCCCAGTTGTTCTATCTTTCATCACAATGAAGAATCTGAATTTTATTTAATTTTATTTAAAAAATTATTTATTTATTTATTTATTTATTTATTTATTTATTTATGAGAGACCCAGAGAGAGAGGCAGAGACACAGGCAGAGGAAGAAGCAGGCTCTGCACAGGAAGCCCAAAGTGGGACTTGATCCCAGGACCCTGGAATCACAACCTGAGCCAAAGGTAGATGCTCAACCACTGAGTCACCCAGGTGCCCCAGTTCTGAATTTTAAAATATGAATTATCTTTTCCTCTAATTTTCTGACTGTTATTTTTGCTGACCATGGAGAAATCCAGGCTTCCTACATCATAATTTAGATGGGGATGGAAGACAGTAAAAATTTTAAGTCTGGGTGTGGCAGCTCAACATCTTTAACACTTTATATATCATCTTACCACATCTCTTTAAATTAGACATATGTCAATCCAATTCTCTTGGCCCAACAAATAATTCCAACACAGAAAGCTACCCCCAGTTCTTACACACTAGAGTTGACCCAATATTTGGATCATTATGTCAAATATCCATGGGATTCTATTGTCAAGCACAGACAGCATATATCCTTAAGGTATAAAATCAAGTATAAAAAACAACTTTAAAACAATATTTTTTCTTGATATTACAGTAAAAGAACTGAAAAATTTCAGTAGTAGACGCTTCACTCATTAAGATTCCTAAACCAACATCATTAAAGTTAAGCCCAAGTGAACAATCAGGGAGTCAAAAGTTGAATTCTTACTCTTCCCTCAAATTTGTATTTGCTTTCCTTTATTTCATTTCTATCCTTTAGGCTCTGAAATAACTCTTCCAGTTGATTTTGTCTTAAAATAAATAAATGTAACAATCTAATCTATTCACATTCAAACCTGAATGCACAAAGTACTTTATAAAAAGATGTGTTAAATAATTCAATGAGCAGATTATTATTACAGAGAATTAAATAAATGGATGTGATATATCTCTAATACCCTAGTGTAAATCCTGTTTTAATTCTATAATCCCAACTGGATGGAACATACTTAAATGAGCACTATTAACTTGTATTTTTTCTATTCTGTTTAGAAACATAATAACAGTTGAGAGACATTTATTAAGAAAACATCAACTCTGTTTGCACATTCTTAAAAGAGAATATTAGAAAACTAGAATTTTAATTTTCATGTGTATAATTTAATATAATTAGAATGGAATACAATTAGATACTTTCAGATCTTTCAGTGTTAATTAAAAAGCTAATAACTTGAATAGCTATAAATACTGAATTAGTGGTACTAAGGCTCCAGGCAGTTAATCCTTTATTTGTCATTTACTGAAGATCACTTAACTGGGATGCCATCTTTAAGGCAGGAATCCCCTATCAATGACACTTCATGAATTGTGGGGTCCCAAAATCTTAGATGGTGTATCTCCCAACTGTTTGCTGGTATACTACATCTACTCTGGGGATTTTCTAGCAGCTAAAGATCCCTGCCTTTGATTCAGTCCATTAAGGAATTTTACCATCAGCAATTTTCCTTCTTCCATAAATTCTAGCATGATTTTTAGGTTTTAGAGAAAGGAAAAATAGCTCTACTCAAAAAATGAAAATGAAAGGCTCCAGCTCTGTAGTTTAAAAAAACTTATCAATCTTGGGTTTAATTAGAAATAACACTTTAAGAGTAGATAATACAAGCATCAAAGAAATTGGGACGCCCAGATGGCTCAGCGGTTAAGCGCCTGCCTTCAGCCCAGGGTGTGATCCTGGAGTACCAGGATTGAGTCCCACATCCGGCTCCCCACATGGAGCCTGCTTCTCCCTCTGCCTGTGTCTCTGCTTCTCTCTCTCTGTGTTGGTCAGGAATAAATAAAATTAAATTTTTTAAAAAAGAAATTAATATCAGCAAGAGGTGAAAATACATCACATAGTGTTTATTTTTTATAATGATGAGATACATATGCATCATACTTACAAAATAAAATTAAATAAAACCCCCTTAGTCTCCTTTGGAGGATGCTAGAGAACCAGTTCATGGTTCTTAAAAATAGAAAATAAAATGAAAGAACAAACAAAAAATTACCCTGACTTTCCTTTATAAATATCTCAGAGTACCTCTTCAGGTTCTCTGGTGGGAGTAATGCATATCCCACTTGGGAATCCATTATAAAACAAAGGCTCTATGCAATAATCATCAATAGTTGCCAAAAACATTTAAAGGTTTTTAACTATTTAAAAGAGAATGAAATAATCTGACAACCCCTTAATCCACTCATCAATATTATATCCTTATCATTAAACTTTTTCTACAATAATGTTCAAAAAGTAATCACAAATCTCAGTAGTACACAAAAACAAACATTTATTCCTTGGTTATGAAACAATTGGGTCTGTGGGTCAGCTGACATTCAGTTGTGATTAACCTCACAATGTGAGTTGGTTTCAGGTCTACTTAAGCCTTTACAATCTGTAATCCAAGATGAAAGAAGCAGCCCCATGATGTTCATGGCAGAAGGCAGAAGTTCTAGAAGACTAGGCCGTACCATGCACATTTGAGCCTTGGCACAGATGTGGCGGATGTCATGTTCATTCACACTCCTTAAGCTAAAGCAAGTCCAATGGCTAAGCTCAACATCTATGGAATGGCGAGGTATATTCCTCTTTATGAGGGATGGTGAGAAGGAAGCATAAGGAGACGGAGATTATTTGTTGAACTATAATAGAATCTGCTACAACAGCATCGAAAAAGAGACAACTAGACATTATGTGCCTCCTGATTTCATCAAATAAGAAGTATGTAACTCAATCTCTGAAGTAATACAATCAAGCCTCTTATCAAATTATCAGTCTATAGAAGATAAAGGGGCAGAGGAAGATGTTAAACAATATCACAAGGAACCAACTGGCAAAATCTAGAATATAGAAAATAGAAAATACTACAGAACAATGAATTTTTTTATTCTACAAATACATGGAAAAAATAAAACACTGGAGGAACATACATATTAAAATATTAAATTATTAAATATTATAAAATATTAAAATATTAACAGAAATCTCAGAGAAATGCAGTGCATTTGAACAAATCAAATAGAAAGAAACTATTGGTGAGATTTGAACAATTTATCTGGTGACATCAGGGAGTGTTAATTTTGCTGGTGTGACAACGATGTTATGGTTACATTATGGTTTTCTTCTTTTTATTTGAAAGCAATTTTTAAAAATTTTTTATTGAAGTTCGATTTGCCAATATATAGTATAACACCCAGTGCTCATCCCTTCAGGTGCTCTTTTCAGTGCTGGTTACCCAGTTACCACAACCCCCTGCCCACCTCCCCTTCTGCAACCCTTTGTTCATTTTCCAGAGTTAGGAGTCTCTCATGGTTTGTCTCCCTCTCTAATTTTTCCCACTCAGTTCCCCTCCTTCCAGAATAATTACTATATGGTATAAATACACACTGAGATATTTAACAATTAAATAAAATTGTTCAAAATAATCTAAGGAGAGTAGCGAGGAATATAGATGAATTATTGTGGATGATGAGTATACAGTACAGGATTTTATTCTCTCTACTCTTGGAGTTGTTTTACTTTTTCCATAACAACAAACAAACAGAAAAGAAAGAGACGGAGAGAAGAGAGGACAGGAGGGGGTGGGGGCGGGAAGGGTGGAGAGAAGGGGAGAGGAGGGAAAGAGAGGAGAGAGAATTTCTTTTCAACAGAGGTATATGTGGTTAAGAACATGTGGTCCTTCGCTTTTGAATCTTTTGAGAACATCGTGGTCCCTTGCTTGAATCTCCTAACTTATGCCCTGTGCACAGGTCAAAATTTTTTTCATTTCATTGTGATAACACAGTGGCAAAAACTAATGTCTCTTAGTGTTCATTTCAAAGATAAAAATGTGTAAATTATAAAGCTTTCTTTTTCCTAAAAAGTAAACCATAAATTCCATAACCTCTTCCCCTCTGAAATAGCAAAAATGACTCCAGAAATAGATGTGTTTAGATTCTTCTAAAGAATGCTTCTTAATAAGCATAAAATTAGTTTATAAGAGCAAGGTACTTTAGTTAGTTAGGTGGGATGTTCCTTGGTAAAGGAAATCTCTAATCCTTTGGTAACTCAGACTATTTTGTTTCAGATACTCAAGAGAATGAAGCCACCAGTCAGTTATATTTCTGTTTTCATAAATGAATGTACTTACTTTTTTGAGAAAATACCAATTTTATTTGAAATTATAATCAAATGACAACAGTTTTAGAAGCCATGAAGAAAACAGAATTTCAAGAGAACAAGCATTTTAAAAGAACAGCATGTTAACAGGGAGCTCATATTATCCCCCCAACCACCACCACCAAGAAAATGGGCAATGGTTACTTCAATGTGGCATTTCAATCCACTGTGATTTACCTGCAGGAAATCATTAATTCTTCTCAGCATTTTGAAATAATAGCCAGATGATGAGACACCTAAAAAGCACTTAGAGGAAACACTGGTTGCAAGTGCCTGCCCAAATTGCTTAATGTTTGTCAAACTTGAATTGTATTTGAAAGGTACATCACTAGTTATAGGTTTCCAGCTCTATTTCCACATGGGCAAGGCTTTGCCACCATTACAAGCTGTAGTTTATTACCTTGCATTATGTATGAGATGACTTTTGTAAGCAGGTACACAAACACAAAGGGAAAAAATACAAGAAAGCAATTTCTTTTATTGCTCAATATACAGCAGTTAGAAATAATTTGGAAATTTTTCAAATAGCTCATTTTGGGAAATTCTTAGATCTACTCAGGAGTGATTATTTTCAGCAGTGTTACTAAATAATTTGGCTGTAGCTGAGATTGGCATTAATTTCGAACAGAGTTAGGTCTAGTTATAGAATAGAGGCAAAGTGTCACAAAATAGGTATCAAATTTTGAATAAAAAGATCTTCAGCCCTGTTTCTGACAAAGATAAGCTACGTGTGCCTTTGTCATATAACTTAACTTTTCTGGGCCTCAGTTTCTTCTTCTTGGAACAAGATATAATACAGCCTGCCTCACACAATTATAGTAGAGACTGCATGAGTCTAGTTCAACGATTACTTAAAATTTTTTACCTAATTCAAATTATTGAACAAAACCAAATAACTGTAACTGAATTTTGTGAATTGGAAGGCACTATATAAATATAACACAAAAGAGGGGCACCTGGGTGGCTCAGTCACTTAAGTATCTGACTTTTGCCTTGGCTCAGGTTGTGGTCTCAGGGTTGTGAGATGGAGCTTCATATCAGGCTCTGTGCTCAGCACAGAGTCTGCTTAACACTCTCTTCCTCTGTCCCCACCCCTATTCTCCTCTCTCTAAAATAAATAAAAAATAAATAAATACTCTCTGTCTCTAAAATAAATAAATAAATACACACACATATATGTATATATAAAACACTAAGGCTGCCCGGGTGGCTCAGTGGTTTAGCACCGCCTTCAGCCCAGGGCCTGATCCTGGAGACCCAGGATCGAGTCCCACATCGGGCTTCCTACATGGAGCCTGCTTCTCTCTCTGCCTGTGTCTCCGCCTCTCTCTCTCTTTCTCTGTGTCTCTCATAAATAAATAAAATATTTAAAAAAAACACTAAAGAACAACAGAATTATTTTTTTTTATTTGTTTTTAGGTGTCTTACTGACAGTTAAGACCCCAGTAAAAGATCATTCTGCTGTAACCTTCTAAATGTGTCAGGGTAGACTCTGTTCTATTTTCTCCCATTCCTTGTCATAGCGAGATTTCTCCCACGACAACACTTAGGCTGTGAGCTGGAGACAGTATGGTATGGCACAATCATATGGATTTTGGAGTTGTATGTAAGCCCCAAGTTCCAGCCACTCACTATTCTGCAGGGAAAAATCACTGCTTCTCATCATTAAATGAAGATAGTAATGCCTCAGAGAGTTATAAAGTTGTTCTAAAAATGAAACAGAATTAAATATATAGAGATACACATAATCTATGGCATATAAAAATTTTATATAAAATATTTATGTATTTTACAAACATATTTATGAATCTATGTACATGTATAGACATGCACATATATATGTATGTATGAGAAGCAGAGAGATACAGTTGACCCTTGAACAACACAAGTTTTAACTGTGTGGATCCACTTATATTCAGATTTTTTTCAATAAATACAGTAGAGTACTGGAAATGGATTTTCTCTTCTTTATGACTTTATTAATAACATTTTCTTTTCTCTAGCATATACTTTATCATAGGGAGACAGCATATTATGCATATAAAATACACATGTGTTGATCAACTGCTTATGTTATCGGTAAAGCTTCTGATTAATAGAGGCTATTAGTGGTTAAGTTTTGGGGGAGTCAAAAGTTCTACATGTGGTTTTGATTGCACATGGGGTAGGTGCCCCAACCTCCACTTTGTTGAAAGGTCAACTGTTCACATATGCCTAAGGAAACAGAGAAAGTGAGAAAAATATTTAAGAACGTAGCCCTGGGTCTAGCACATAATAAAACGTTCCATAAGTAGTATATATCATTACTAGTTCTAGGATTCATTGTTCAATCACAAACATTTTTGAGTGGCACCTATGTGATAGGTCACTGCACTTGAGTTTATTTTGTAGTGTAGAATACATGCAAGTGGCAAATGTACAATAGTGCTTCCACAGAGAGAAACAATAAAGTATGTAGGGGGATGATCTAATGCAAACTTAAAAGCTAAGGGAGGTCTTCTTATGTAAAATAGCTTGTGAGTTATGAAATGTCTGAAGTGCACAAGGAAGGTAACCAAGAGAAATAGGGGAGATGAGGGAGGGATGGAGTTCTACATGGAGAAGACAGAGTCAAAGAAAATAACAAACAATCATCCTTTTTAGAGAGTGTTCTCTGGGTCACACACTGTATCAAGCAATTTGCATATCTCATTTAAACCTCAAGATCAGCAACCTATACTTATTGAGCTGATACTGTCTATCTGACTTTAATGCACAGGCTGTTTACCCCAATGCCATGGAATATTTGGGACTAGCCCATCATGGGATTGGAGCATGAAGCTGGATAGGGGGCAAGGGCAGAAGTCCAAAAAGGAAAAGAGGAAAGCACCAGTGCCCTGAATGAGCCAGTTGATGGGACTTTATGGGAGAGGAAGGAAGTGCCTTACATGTGTGGTTTAGCAAAGGCATCAGATGGCTTAGTGCATGGACTTGGCTGAATTGGAGACAAATCTGCAGGAAGAGGGACCATTAGAAGGTTCTGGCAGTAAGTTATTTAAGAGATAATGATGGCTCAAACTAAGGCAGTGACAGAAGTAATTTGGGGACAGATCCTGAAGTTTTCAAGATGATGAAATGAAGGGAAACAAGAAGTAAGAGAAGAGCTAGGTTTGGAGCCAGAGAAACTGGGTAGATTAACCCAGACAGGGAAATCAGGAGAAATAACTTTCAAAGTCAAAACTATGTAAGATGCAAAGTGCTTAGTACCTTAGAGCCATTCAATACATAGTAGATTTTTTTTTTCTCTCACTGTTTCTGGTTCTTTTTACCTTTCTAAAGCTACTATTATGTACAACCTGGTTCTAGTTTCACCGTTCAACATTGTATCAAATACAGATATGTATTACAATTGCCATTATTTTCCCAACCGAGAAAAGTCCTTATCATAGGGATCTTTGAAACTAATCACTAAAGTAATAATCTAATCATTGTCCTGTTATAGTACAAATGTTCCCCATACAAATGAAAGTACTCTTAGTTTTAAAAATATATCCACATTACATCACTTATCATCAGGGAAATGTAAATCAAAACTACAATGAGATATCACCTCACATCTGTCAGAATGGCTAAAATCAACAACACAAGAGACAACAGGTGTTGGCAAGGATGCAGAGAAAGGGGAACCCTCTTGCACTGCTGCTGAGAATGCAAACTGATGCAGCCACTGTGGAAAACAGTATGGAAGGTTCTCAAAAAGCTAAAAATAGAACTAACTACCTTATAATCTAGCAATCACACTACCAGGTATTTACCCAAAGAACGGGAAAACACTAATTCAAAGGGATACATGCACCCTGATATTTATAGCAGCATTATCAACCAATAGCCAAATTATGGAAACAGCCCAAGGGTCTATCAATTGATGAACAGATAAAGAAAAAATATATATATATAATGGAGTATTACTCAACTCATTGAGTAATTACTCAACTCATTGATAAAAATCAATGAAATCTTGCCATTTGTAACCACATGGATGAAACTAGAGGGTATAATGCTAAATGAAGTAAGTCAGAGAAGAACAAATACCATTTGACTTCATTCATATGTGGAATTTAAGAAACAAAACAAACAAGCCAAGGGGAAAAAAGAGAAAGAGGGGCAAACCAAGACACAGACTCTTAACTACAGAGAACAAACTGAGTATTAACAGAAGGAAGGTAAGTAAGGGGATGGGGGAAACAGGTGATGCACTTGTGATGAGCACCAGGTGATGTGTGGAAGTTTTGAATCACTATATTGTACACCTGACCCTAATACTTCACTGTATGTTGACTAACTGGAATTTAAATTAATATATATACACACATATTAATTTTAATGTATTTCATATAAACACTTTTTTCAGGCAAAGTGCATATAACAATGATAGCCTAGTGTGTGCCTGGCACATAATATTTACTCAATAAATGTACACTGAATGAATGATATCTCTGATCCAGGCAGGATCTCAAAATCCATCTGCTTCCAACCAGAAAAGTCTAATTGATTGGCTACTGTCTGTAGAGTATTAAAAAACAGGACAAAGTAAAAGACAGTATGAATTATTAAGTTCTCTCAAACCTAAAATTCTGTAATTCCACTATGAGAAATATCAAGAATCATGTGTCTCTCTGGACATATAACACCACAAAATCATTTTTTCATTAGTGAACTGGGAAAGAAGGAAACTATAAAGACACTCTGTAGATAAAGCCTAAAGATGTCTTACAGATAAGTTCCAAGTCATGGGTCATATAGATTCAAAATCCTTCTCAACAAGGTCATCTTTTATCAGCCCTCAACATCTTCCATTAGGATATGGCTTCTTGAATTCTTACTTTTACATAGGTCCTATGCTAAGAGTGTCACATATATTACTACACACTGTTTTCACTACAGCATACTAACATCAGTTACTACTCATATTTGACATACCAAAAAAACAAAACAAAACATCTGAGAATTAGAGAGATAATAACTTTCCCAGTATTCATATTTGGGAACTATGATTCTTGTTGCTTTTTTAAATCTTTTTTGTTCAAATTCAACTTGCCAACATATAGTACATCATTAGTTTCAGGTGTAGTTTTCAAGAATTCATCATTTGAGTATAACACCCAGTGCTCATCACATCATGTGTCCTCCTTAATGCCTGGTTACCCAGTTACCCCATCCCCCTACCTACCTACCCTTCAGAAACTCTCAGTTTGTTTCCCAGAGTTGAGAATCTCCCATGGTTTGTCTTCCTCTCTGATTTTTAAAATGTGCTCTGATATATATTAAAATTACTAGAAGTATTTGTGCCCTGGTTCCAGTTGAGGTCACTTTTTATCAATGACAGTGTGCAAAAATTTTCTCTGGGTTCCAGCTTTCTTATTAGTAAGATGTGACAAATCATGTCTACCTTGTTTACAATATAGTATGTATCAGTACTTTGTCAGTAACAAAGAAATACTTACATATGGATGGAACTGTGATAGTGTTATTAGCTCACAGACTGAAGTTAATGCTAAACTATAATGTGAATTAATAGAATCTCTGCATGATTATGAATTAGTAGCAGTAATATTAAATACAAGCTTTCTCCTAGTAATATTTTAACACTTTTCTTACACATAAAATTAATAAAAGTTGACTGTGCCTCATTAAAGCATCAAGTAGACAATATAGTACTTTCAGTTTTTGGTAAATCATTATAATGGCTAATTTTTATTGGTTTGATAAAATTTATCTATTTAATTAATGAGACCAGTAATTATAACTCAAAATAAAACCTGACAAGATTGATAATGCTTTCTCCCATTCTATTTGAGATAGATCTTTTATATACTATTATGTTTTAATGAAGTAGGAAACAAGGCCCATCTCAAAGGTCCCATTCACAATGTAGAAATATTCTAGAACAACTTTCTGCCACCCTATGCATGTTTCACTTTCAAATATTCTCTTTCCCAGAAGGTAAATTTCAATAAAAGTCACTAGAAACTTTTAATGAATCATGTACTAGGTTTCCCTAATACTTGTGACCATATATCATGCTACTTATACTTAAATAAAAGAAGGCTATGAGAACAAAATGATTGTAGCAGAGTCATGTATACCTATACTCAGTCAAATCTGGATGAAAAGTGAATTTTCTATACAAGTTTCTTATTCATATTAAAAACAAAATCTTTTACACAGTGAAAATAATTAGATTACCTTTTGAATGAAGCTTAACTGCAAATCAGAACCACTTTTAACTTAGGGACGGAGAATTGAGAGATTTGGTCCCTTTAATTTTTTTTTTTTTTTTTTTTTTTTTTTTTTTGCAGATGAGGAAGTGGAATTTCAGAAAAGTAATGTTTCTTGCTAAGGATCAAATAAAAACCAATGCCCGAGCTGACAAACCTAGGTCTGTTTTCTCCACATCTAAAGCTCTTTTATTAAAGTTCTGTTGTTTGGTAGTCATCTTTTGATAGTGACAATCTAATAGGAATAGCAGAGAATAAACAATGAAAGAAGCAAATAAACATAGTAATTACACAATATGGTAATACTAAGCAACAATTGCTAAGTTTTTACAGTGCACCAGGCCTTATTCTAAGCTTTTTTTTTTTTTTTCATTTAACTTGTACACATTCCTCACAGCACCCCTATGAGGCAGATACTACTGGTAACTTTTATAGATGAAAAATACCTGAGACAGAGAGATTAAGTGACTCGTTTACTTACAGTCATGGAAGCTAGGAAGCAATGGAGTCAGGGCTCCAATCAAGAAGAGACAAAGGCACACATCTCTTAAGAGGAGGGCCGGAATGCCAAGAATCTCATTCCAAGAAAAGCAAGGTATGCAAAGTCCTTGATTCAGGAAAAAGTTGGGTGTGTCCTAAAACTACAAGACTGGATGGCTAGAATGTCAGTTTTAAAAGGGAGGAAGAATGACAACGGCAAAGTATGCAAGGTCTTCAAGCTAGGAAGAAAAGGCTGAGTTTTCAAGCAGTGAAATGGAAAAGCATTGAACATTTTTTTTTGAAACAGAATGGGAACATGTTCTGAATTACATTTGTTCAGTCTGGATGAAAAATCCATGTTGTTGAGATTTGACAATCATGTCTTCATTCATGTATCCATTCATTCATTTACTTAACAACTAATTGCTAAGTGCTGATTTTTGCACACAGCCTTACCCAACATTCGTTATGCAAGCAATATACCTTATTTACCAAATCAAATATATATTCATTAATAGTGAAAGGTTATATCTAGAGGTTTCCCAACAATTGCTGAATCTTAGCAGCTTGTATAATATGAAATACATTACTCAGCATATAAACCAATCCATTGGTTATCTCTGTGAAATCAACCAGTTGCTTAAGAGAAGGCTTTTTTTTTTTTTTACCCCCTGAATCAACTGGTTCTTTTGACATCATGTCCTATTCTTTAGAATCTTAGAGTTCTTCTTTTTTATTTCCAGATATGAATATAAAAAGTGTTAGAAAATGGCAAACATATGTTACTCTGACAGGTAGATACCAGAATCCAACAATGATAAGTGGTGCTTGCAATATTACCTACAGAAATCATACTGAGACATAGTATAAAGCTAAGGGTGTTCAGTCTTGGCATAAGTTTCACCTGACACACTTAGCAAAAAGGCAAAAGCAATCGAAACGCATGGGTAAATCATACATTTACCTCACGCTATACAATGGTTCAATTTAACATTCATTAAATATCTACTACGTACTACATGCAATTCTAAAACACTGTGGGGGATACAAAAATAAATGGTATGCTTTCATGCCTATAAATCTTTGATGACATGAGGTCTTGATATCATACAATTTTATTTATTGTGGAGGCCGAGAAAATTAAGGCCATTCCACTTTAAGTTCAGCGTTAGCACAAGTACAGCCATCCCAGGCCCCTGTGAATCAGAGCTGAACTTTACCTTACTTCAGTTATAGGAAGAAAACAGTTTACAGCTTAACGTCCTAGAAAGCCCCATATTAGAATAAGAACAGAGCCCAAGCCAAGGGCAGGAAGCCCCTATTAGAATAAGAACAGAGCTCAATGCCCTTGAAAGCCCCATATCAGAATGTAAACAGAACCTGAGAAATTCCCACCCCCCCCACCCCCCCCACCCCCCACCCCCCCACCCCCCCCACCCCCCCCACCCCCACCCCCACCCCCCCCCACCCCCCCGCCGCCAGAAGTCCCCTACACCAGCCCTTAAAACTAAGCTGAAACCACCTCGGGGTCCGAGTCCCTGCTCTGCTGTGTCGGGTATACTTGGACCCAAGCTCGAGCTTGTAAATAAACCCTCATGTACTTGCATCGGTGTCGGATCCTTGGTGGTTTCTCGGATTCGCAATCTTGGGCACAATATTCATGTTGTTAGACAATAATACCAAAGATTAGATTTTGCAGCAAGCCTTTTGCAGAAACCTAAAAGTAACTTTCCCAGTAAAACTTAATTATGTCCCAATTGTTGAATCAGGGGTATCCTCAAACATTCAAAATACAAAAGGAAAGAGAGAGAAAGAAGAAGGAAAGAAAGAAAGAAAGAAAGAAAGAAAGAAAGAAAGAAAGAGGAAGGAAGGAAGGAAGGAAGGAAGGAAGGAAGGAAGGAAGGAAGGAAGGAAGGAAGGAAGGAGAAGAAGAAGAAATAAAGGAAAGAAAGAAAGAAAGAAAGAGAAAGAAAGAAAGAAATTTCAGTAGCCACTGCCACAGGTATATCAAAGGATTATTCATTTTTTTTGTTCACAGAACCATGAGATCATAAAATCTCTGAACAGAAAGAGACCTAGAAGCCATGCCATCCAATGCTTTCTGGCTTCACACTAATATAAGAATCACCCAGGGGGCTTTTTAGTGACATAGATTCCCAGGCTCTGGCTGCTAGAGCTGATTCAGCAGTCCTGGGTGGAGACTGGCAATCTGTACTTTATCAGAAATTCCCAGATGATTCTGATATATAGCCAGATTTGAGAACCCAAATCTAGCCCAACTCCTGGATCTATTATTTAAATCTGGTCTGCACTATCTCTCCAAACAAATTGTCATTTATCATTTACTTTTTGCTTGGATATATACTGGGACTCTGGATATATATATATATAGGACTCTGACTCTCAGGTGCAATTACTAGAATGTTATCCATATATCTGCTATATATATATATATATATATATATATATATATATATATATATATGTTATACACATGCATATACATGTATGTGCCTGATTATCTGTTAACATGTCTCCCAAACTGGGGCTGTAAGCCCTCGAGGTCAGAGTCTAGGACAGTTTTCTTCACTATCTCATATCTAGCACTTAGCTCAGACCTTGACATTTAAAAGATAGTCATTAAGGTTTGTTAAATGTATACCTGACTGAATGAGTTCCTTCATTAGTTTGACCAGAAGTCTCCCCTCTGAAACATCTACCTATTATTTCAGTTTTTATAATTTTACAAAACTTGGTATGTCCCTACTCTGGATACCAGGTACACAAAAGCAACTTTAGAGAGAAAGATGCAGATACTTTTAATCAAAAGTGGTAAGTGTACTGTCAAACATAAGTATAGAATAAAGGTGGGAATTGAGAGGAAGGCAAATAATCTAGTTGTGATTGAGGCAGAGGAGAAGAAGCTGTGAATGTCAAGAAATGCTTTTCAAGAGAAGTGATGCTAAGTCTTGATGGTTTAGCACTTCCATAATTGAACGTTCACACATGTTATCTCAAAGAGCACACACTATACTCCTCTTCTTTATAAGTATATATAGAAAGGTCTGTTCTCAAACCTTCTCTAGAACAAATATCCAAGTTCCTATAATTCTTTCTCATAAAAGTATTATGTATCCCTTATAGTTTTTTGTTCATTCCATAGCAAGCAATTAACTTAAATACCCTGAACTGCATGATCTAAAGCCTCAAAGGGCAAGGAATACAGCATGTGGCTTTCAAGTTAAAGGGCCATGGCTAAGCTACAAAGACATCTACTTTGCTCATGGGTAGCATGATTTCTGTAGTTGTAGCGTGAGTTACAAGCAAAAAATACTGATATATACATTATGAGCAAAACCCAAGCCCCTCCCTTCATCATACTGAGTAAAACTGAAACATGAAGGCTGATCAACAAATAGGTTTAAAGTGAGACACCGTGGTTAGTTTAACCACCTTGGTTAACACCATAGACTAACTTCCACAATCAACCGATACATAGGAATCATGTAAATATCCCCATGTAAGCAGTGCTGTTTAATAAGCTGGGGAAAGATGGCTCAAGGTTGATGTCGTTGTCATAGAAACAATTGCCTATTAAATCAGTAAGAGGCTAGAGAAATGTGGACTTATCAGTTCTGGTTAAGTGCAGTGCATGGGGAAAATGTTGAAATGTCAAAAGACACAGGTACCTGCTGTAATGGTAAAATACTATTCTTATTTTAAAAGGTAATTTTCCCATTGTTTTCTAAAGGCATACACCTACTAAGTTACCCGTCTACTCCTTAAAAAAAAATACACACAAAAACCACAACTTTTAAACTGGAAAAGATGAATTCCACTTCTTCAAAGAGATTTGGGAAAACTTACTGAGCTCCTCTGAAGACTAAATCAACTGCAGGTTGCATCCGTATACTGGAAAAGTACAGACCCCCTTGGTGATCAAACAAACTGAACAGCTGCTAGGTGCCCATTAATACAGTGCTAGAAAGGTGGTTATTTGATGCATTTCTCCTGGGAGGTTTGTATCCAAAATGAAACTAGAAATCACATTCTGTCCCGTAAAGTTATTCTGACAGGCCCAACCTGGGAGCAGGTATGTAATTAATAGATGAAAATTACTAAGCTCATTTCCTGTGCTTACTTCCTCCCATTCTACCCTCTCTTGAGGGGTCTACACACGATACTTGTTAGATTTCTAAAAAGGGGGGGGGACTTGAAATAAAGAGGATGTATCAGTTGTTTGGCAAGGCATAGGCTTCTAACAGGGACACGGAAAAAAACGTGTAAATGGGAAGCTCCTTGAGGGTAGTATACGTTTGACATAAGAAATAGCAGGTGGTAAGTATTTCATAGAAATAGATTTTTTGGTTATTTTTAGTAAAAAAAAAAAATACAGTGTCTCCAACCTTCAGTACCTAACCTGGAGAAGCTGCTCCTCTATCACATAGCCATTCAGGTCTTGGTCAAGAAAGATGCTGTAACTTGTATCTAGGCCTTCACACTTTGACAAATACTATATTTATTTCATTAGTGAAGATTCACGGTGTTTTCTTAGATGGACAGTTTCCTCAGAATAAATTCCACAAAGTGAGAAGGTTATGTCAATGGTGACTTAATTCTGAATTCTGTATTAGTATATAAAAAAGATATTGCTGCAAATGTAGTTTGAAATTATCAAAATTGTCAAAGCACTCAAATGACTCAGATTATTGTTATATTTACTTATGAGAATTTTCTTTTGTAGTTGCTCCTGAAAATGAAGATTTTGAGTCCCCTTGATCAAACAAACCTAACCAGTACCAGATACTATTTCTTAGGAAGGGACATCTCCATTTAATGCTATTTTACCTGTATTACCTGCTATTTTACCTGTTGTAGTATTATCAACAAGGTCAGAGCAACATTTCCAGGGGTAGAGATATTTAGGATAGGTATTAAAGAGGTCAAGGAAAGTTTATTCTGGTCTAGAGAGAAGCCAGTGATTCCCAAGGCATGTGTTCCCAGAACTAGCAGCATCAGCATCACTTGGGAACTTGTTAGACATGCAAATTCTTGGCCCCACCTTATATTTCTCCATCAGAATCACTAGGGAGGGGACCAGCAATCTGTTTTAACAAGCTCTGTAGGTGAATTTCACCTACCCTTATATGGAGAACCACTGGGCTAGAAATTAGTAATTTGGAAAAAAAATACTTTGAAGGACCTCAAATTATTCAGTACAGCTCAATTTTAGACTAAGTGTGGAGGGTATAAAGCTTGAGGATGAAAAGACAGTCAAGGTGGCAATGTGCACCTGTGCCCTCGTATGGAATTTGTACTGTATCAATTAGGGAGATGGAGAGCTACTAAAATGTTTGTAAACAGTGAATTACTATGGAATTAGCTGTCAGAATAACTCTAGGAGCAGCATGAGAAATAGACCGAGTCCCTGATTGGACGAGGATAACCCCAAGGAAGTAGGGTTATAATTGGTTGGGAGATTAAAAGATGTCACAGTTAAATAAGACTTCTAGAGATGGGGAAAGGACTAACTCCAAATCAGAATGGGCTGAAGAGGAGGGAGAAGTCAGCGGGTGGATGTTGGAACTCCTAAGAATAATTAAAAATACCTAAGAGTGCATGCACTCTCTCACTCTCCCTTTCTCCATATATATATATATATATTAATATTAATAATAATAATAATAATAATAATAATAATAATAATAAACGGTGGAAATACATGAGATAGTCAAGGGAAAATATATATAAAGAAGATGACTAAAGGGGAGGAGTGAGGAAAAGTCCTAAAATAGCTAAAAAGACCTTTATAGATATGCTGGACAGCAAAATCAACTTTAACCTTTGATTTTTGCACTACCACTTTGAATCTTGTCATTTACGGTCTATCTGTAAAAAAATAAATAAGTAAATAAAAATCACTGCCTCAGGTATAAAAATGTGCTTTACCAAGAAGAGCTAGAGTTTGTATAATTTTGAGAGAGACTATATTTTTTTCAAGGATAAAGGTAAATTATATATACATATATAAATAAATGTAAATATATATATCTATAAATTGAAAGCAGCAAGTTTTTTTTTTTAAGATTTATTTATTTATTTATTTATTTATTTATTTATTTATTTATTTATTTATTTATTTATGATAGTCACAGAGAGAGAGAGAGAGGCAGAGACACAGGCAGAGGGAGAAGCAGGCTCCATGCACCAGGAGCCCGACGTGGGATTCGATCCCGGGTCTCCAGGATCGCGCCCTGGGCCAAAGGCAGGCGCTAAACCGCTGCGCCACCCAGGGATCCCGAAAGCAGCAAGTTTTTTTTTTACAGCAAGTTTTTTTTAAAAGATAATTTAACCTAATGAAAAACAGAGGGATTAAGGTCATTTACATACGCCCTGACAAAAGGAAAACAAAAACTGATTTCAAGCACAACTTTCAATATTGATAAGTTGGAAAATTAAAAAAATAATAATCATAAAAAGATAGTTGGAGAAAGTCCTTTCTCCTGTCCCTCTACTAGCATTCAGCATCCCCCTGAAATGAGCACAACATACTAATCCAACTTACCCAATATCCCCCCAATATACCTTCTTTTTAAAATCTAAGTTTTACTAAATTTACTGAGGAGAGGAACTTCCATTAAGAAGAAGTCGATTTATAACAAGAATGTGCTTCCATCATGGCCCTTGGTCCTAAAGAAGTTTGTAAGGACACCAGGCTACTTCATGCCATTTTGAGGCTGTCACTGAAATTACCACCAGACTTACAGCCAAAAGACAATGTGCTATGCGGAAGGAAAAGAAAATGTCACCTTCATCTTCATGTGGCCTATCTAGCAGTTGATGTCAATTTTTTTTAATTTTTTAAATTTTTTTGTTTTTACAAGTAAATCATTCTACAGAAAAAAATCTGCAATCTTGCCAAAACATACAGTTGCCTCTGATGCTCTTAGCTGCCCTTCCATTTCCCTTGACCATCCTGCCTGCCCTACCTTAACTTCTAAAGGACACACGCACACACATTTTGGGATGAGGAGGGGGTATAAGATGAATTCTCTCTTTCTTTCTTTTTTTTTTTTTTTAATTTATTTATGATAGTCACAGAGAGAGAGAGAGAGAGAGAGAGAGAGAGGCAGAGACACAGGAGGGGGGAGAAGCAGGCTCCATGCGCCGGGAGCCCGATGCGGGACTCGATCCCGGGTCTCCAGGATCACGCCCTGGGCCAAAGGCAGGCGCCAAACCGCTGCGCCACCCGGGGATCCCGAATTCTCTCTTTCCACCAACAGTCCCTCCTTTCTCTCCAAATTATGCATAATGAGGCCAGTAGTGTAATTACTGAAGGAATTTAGAAAGGTAATTACTGAAATAATCTCAAATATGGTGGTGTCTGCCATGCAACAAAACTCACTTTAGAGCTATCAGAGCCGCCTGGAATGTGATAAACACTTTGTGTTTGCAAACCCAGATGCTGCACCAAAGGAAATGCCATATTAGCAAATTACCACAAGAAGCCACTACATTCAACTCATTTTGATTTTGTAATGAGAACTCCCACTAAACAGGAATAACTTGAAGTTGTGACTGTTCAAAGTCCAGCAAGTTTTGAAGGGGGTGTGCGCCGGAAGAAGGATGGCAGGTTTGAGGGAGTTTCTCTGGGATCCTGCCCTTAGAAGCCTGTGATTTGCAGACAGCTCTACCCTCACTTGCTCCTGCTGATCACTAAAGGGTTGAAGCTGAAGCGAACATTCACCGGTCCTCAGACTGAAGCACCTAGCTTAGATGCTGCCTGCGGCTCCAGACTGCAGGCCGGAACGGATGGTCCTAAAGCTGAAGCACAACAGCCCACGGGACACACACCATGCTCCTAACTGCGACCCCTATGTACTCAGTGGCAGAGAACAACTTTTCTATTCCAGCTGTCTTTGTACCCAGAATCACGCATGTGACTTCACCCCACCCCCACCCCCTGCTTTCACCTCGCGGCCCCCCTTTTCCCCCCTGCTGCCAATTGTCTCCATCCCTTTGTGACGCCAGTGGTTGAGGCAGAGCCTTGGTATGGGACTCACAAAGGCAGGTGCAAACCACAAGCGCCTCAGTGCCCTGGGCGCTTCAGGCTGGCTTGGGCTCAGGTCCTCCTGCTCCAACCCCAAGGGCCCCGGAAAGCGAGCCCTGACACCTCCATCCTTCACCATGGCCAGCCAGTTATGCCTCCCGGCCGCCCCCCGCCTCGCAGCCTTGAAACCCTTGACGCCACACTCGGGGGACGTGCAAGTGGGCATCTGCGTGGCCATCCAGCGCAGCGACGGGCGGATCCACCTCGCTGTGGTCACAGAGATCAAAAGAGAAAACTCTTGGGTCACGGTAGAGTGGGTCGAAAAAGGAGTTAAAAAGGGCAAGAAGGTTGACCTAGAAACCATATTCCTGCTGAATCCAGCGCTGGCCTGTGCTGGACACCCCACGCCGTCCCCGCTGCTGCCCTTGTCTCTGGCGCCCGCTTCAGCCATCGGGGACCAGGGCTCCGCCACGCGCTGGATTGCGGCCATCCCCCAGAAAAACGAAATGCCCTCAGGGGACAGCCTGGCTCTCAGAGTCCCCAGCAACCCTTGCCTGATGAAGAGGAAAAAGTCCCCCTGCCTCCGGGATATTGAGAAACTGCAAAAACAGCGGGAAAAGCGCAGGCGGCTGCAGCTGGAGATCCGAGCTCAGCGCGCCCTCAATGTCAACTCGGGAAACCCCCACTACGAGATCATGCGCATGATCGACGAGTGCCGCAGGCACCTGGACTGCAGCAAGGTGTCCAGCCTGGAGCCCCGGGAGGACCACCGCATCTGCGTCTGCGTGAGGAAGCGCCCTCTCAACCAGCGGGAGACCACCATGAAGGACCTGGACATCATCACCATCCCCTCGGACAACGTGGTCATGGTGCATGAGTCCAAGCAAAAGGTAGACCTCACTCGCTACCTGGAGAACCAGACCTTCTGCTTCGACCATGCCTTCGATGACACCGCCTCCAACGAGTTAGTGTACCAGTTCACTGCCCAGCCGCTGGTGGAGTCCATCTTCCGCAAGGGCATGGCCACCTGCTTTGCCTACGGGCAGACAGGCAGCGGGAAAACGCACACCATGGGCGGAGCCTTTTCGGGAGGGGATCAAGACTGTTCGAAAGGCATTTATGCCCTGGTGGCGCAGGATGTCTTCCTCTTGCTCAAAACCACAGCTTATGAGAAGCTGGACCTCAAAGTCTATGGGACATTTTTTGAGATTTATGGGGGCAAGGTGTATGATCTGTTGAACTGGAAGAAGAAGCTGCAAGTCCTCGAGGATGGCAATCAGCAAATGCAGGTGGTGGGACTGCAGGAGCAGGAGGTGTGTAGTGTGGGGGATGTGCTGAACCTCGTGGAACTAGGAAACAGCTGTCGGACTTCTGGCCAGACATCAGTCAATGCCCACTCTTCCAGGAGCCATGCCGTGTTCCAGATCATCCTAAAGTCAGGAGGGAAACTGCATGGCAAGTTTTCCCTCGTTGACTTAGCCGGGAACGAAAGGGGAGCAGATACTGCCAAAGCCAACCGGAAAAGGCAGCTGGAGGGGGCGGAGATAAATAAAAGTCTCCTAGCGCTCAAAGAATGTATCAGAGCTTTGGGTCAGAACAAGTCTCACACCCCATTCCGAGCCAGCAAACTGACGCAGGTGCTCCGGGACTCCTTTATAGGCCAGAACTCCTCCACTTGTATGATTGCTACCATCTCTCCAGGAATGGCCTCTTGTGAAAACACCCTCAACACTTTAAGATATGCAAATAGAGTGAAAGAATTAGCTCTGGATTTAACGCCCCACCATCGTTGTGTCTATCCGGTTGGACCTGAGGTGCCACGGATGTTGGAAAATCACATTAGAAATTCCAAAACATCCCTTCAGAGGGATGGATTTATTAATATACCTAATATACAGAGTGAGAAGGAAAAACAGGCTAAAGACATTAAAACATTATCCACTCCGTTAGTGGAGGATACAAGGAGGACTTCATGGAAGGAATCAAGCCAATGGTCAGGGAACAACATCCAGGAGACAGCTGGTGAGGAAAATTACGATGCTGATTTTTGCATTGCCCAGTTATTGTCCATTTTGGATCAGAAAATAGGTATTCTGACTGAGATTCAAAAGAAACTGAAATTATTACGAGCTGACCTCCAAAAGAAGACCAAGTATAATGGAGCCAATGATAAGAGGTCAGATCTGAAAAGTAATCGCAAGAAGTCAGATCTGAAATGATGGATACACTGCTGTGGCCCCTACCTCTCTTATAAAAGAAAATGTCTAAATTATCTAGATATAAAGATCCTCCTAGAAAGCTTAAAACATCTTAAAATATGCTTGTCAGAAATGTTCTCTTTCTTCCTCCGTATTTCTGTAGTTCATTTTCATTTTGTAGGACATTGGTGCTCAACTGGGAACCACTTGCCTCCCAGGGACATCTGGCAATGTCTGGAAACTTTCTATTGTCAAAACTGAGGTTGAGGGGGTCAGTGATACTGACATATCTTGAGTAGAAGTCCAGAGATGCTATTAAATATCCTAAAATGTACCAGATAGACCCCACAACAAATTACTATCTGGTTAAAAATAGTACCAAGATTGAGAAACCCTGCTGTAGAAGGAGTCTAGCTCTGATGAAACCAGATATGCTAGGTCTGTGATCAGGAAAGCATCAAATTACAGATTAAAGGAACCAGAATTACCCCCCCCCCCCAAAAAAAAGAGGCCAGAATTAGAACATATCAAGGGTACACAATGGAGTAAATATAATGATATCCACTCATGAATTTCTACTGCATGGATATGTAGATTCAAATGGTTTCTAAGCTCTAGTCAAATAGGGGGTGGGGAAGGGAGGAGATTTTCTTTGAGGGAATCTGTGAGAACCTAGAATTGAGAGAGAGCTTTATTTTTAATCTTTTGAGTTGAAATTGGCAGAGCACTGTACTTCCTGAAAGTGATAAAGTGTGTGTGTGTGTGTGTGTGTGTGTGTGTGTGTGTGTGTGTGTGTGTTGGATAAGCATTGGTTTTGTTGACTATGGTGTCTTTAAACTTTTTTTCCTCTCGTTTTCTTGCCAAATTTTGTGCTTATATAATTCACATAAAAAACTTTCCTCCATCAAATTAAGGTGAGGAGCAAGTCAGCAAAGTAGTAGAAAGGTTCTAGCCCGAACCAGGTCACATCCCATAAAGGCTTCACAGGGAATGTGGGAGATTAGCAATGCCTTAAGTCAATTGAATAAGGAAAAAATTCCTGATTCAGAGGTCACAAAGTCCATCATTTTGGGAGAAAAAGGGAGATAGAAGCTAATCTAATTTACAAATATAAATATAATAAATACCCTAATACACATCTACCTTAAGCAATCATATTAATAAAATACTATAATGAAATGATTAAGGATCTTTTGCTTCCAAGTCCATCAGTTCCAAGCTCCTTTTTAAAAGAATACAATGGAATTATTTGCAAAGAAAGTGCATGGCAGATGGGAGAAATTTGGGGACACAGAGAACAAGCATCCAAATTCTGTTAACTACCTTTGGCAGACATGACCTATTGTTTTCACATTTTTCCTCTAAGTTGCAAAGACCTCACTGGCACTAAGAAAACAGACACTTCGTAACTACCATAGGGTAGAATGGTATTATCCTAGCAAAAAGTTATCAGTGTAAAACAATTATGATCATCAGGAACACCTGGTCTCTAATAACCAGGCAATAGTATGGTCTCTAAATAATTTTCTCTTCAGCTGCTTTACCTGTGCAGGTGAAGTTATATACTATTTTAAAATCAAATGAAACTTTGGACATCCATCTTCCCTTAGTGCTAGAAGATCTTTCCTTCAAAATGAGATGTTTTTAATCTAAGTTACTCTTGTATGCAAAGAAAGAAGTATGAGATTAAGAATCTTGCCTGGGTTCCAGTTCCAGCTCTATTACAGTTAATATCTGTAATTCTTGGTTAGTACCTTTGTCCCACTAAACTGCTTTCTTTCCTTTAAATCAGGCTAATTATAGCACCTGTTTCCAAAGATCAGAGGGTGGTTTTACTTTCTCCCTCCCTCTCTGCATCTTTTGTGCCAGTGACCAGCGCCTATTATTGTTCTTATTGTAATTGTCCTCATTGTTGTACTACAACCCTCATCTCCCTCATTCCCCCTCTATCACTCCTGCCACACAAGTTTGGGTAGCCTACTGGGAGTTTCAACATTCTGATATCAATAACATCAATTTTTTTCTATTTTATTTTTGAATGACATGCGATTTACAGTGCACACAAATCTTATCCAGGAATGTTAACAAAATGAGTACACCTATGTAACCACCACATATAGCAAGAAGAGAACATAATGTCTCAGAAACCTCATTCCTGCCTCATTTACATTCACTCTACCCTGCATCAAAAGTAAGGACTATTCTGACTAAAGTTATCAAAGATAAGTTTGCCTCTTTTTCATATTTATGGGATCATACCCTAGATACTCTTGCATCTCTTATTTCTCTCAATCAAAATAATCTATGATCTGTCCTTTTTACATTGTTCTATAGTGTTTCATTGCATAAATAGCTCATAATTTATCAATTTTACTTCTGATGGAAAATTGAGTTGTTTCTATTTTAAACAATTACTAGTGAGGTGAGACTCTGAGCATTCTTACATATGTCATTTGGTGCCGATTTATATGTTAAGTATGTCTCAGAATGGAATTCTTGGATTTACAATATGTGTATATTCAGCATACGGGTGATGTCAAGTTCTCCAAAGAATGTAAACCAATTTTACACAGGCATTTTACAAGAATTATGGGTCCTCCATATATTTGCCTACATTTAATATTGTTATTTTGTAAAATTATAATTTTTACACCTTCTCATGTGTCTGGAAACCAATCTCATTATGTTTTTCCCTCCCGATAATTAAAGTTGAAGATGTTTATATATGCTTACTGGCTATTTAGCTATTTTCTCTTGTGCCATATATGCACTCTGGATGCAAGTTCTTCTGTAGACTAGACTAAGACATTGCAAATATCTCCTAACCAGTCTGTGGAATGCCTATTCACTCTCTTGATGGCATCTTTTAATAACCATAAGCTTATAGATTTACTGAAGTTCAATTTAGTAGGTTTTTAAATCTAATGGTTAAGTTGCATTTAGTAAGTCTCTATCTATCCCAAATCACGAAGGTATTTTCTTTTGGCATCTTCTAAAAACTATCACTTGGGCTCTGATTGGATCCAGCATTTGCTCATCTGTATGTCTCCAGGTCAGCAGCAGAAAGAGCAGGACTGGAGCCAAGTAAGACTCAGTACATACAGTGTGTGGCTTCTTTGAGTCTACAAGTGGGACCGTGTTTGCCAAACTTGTCATTAAGATGTTATCCTGCCTTCTCAAAGCAGCTCTCCTCAGTCTTAGGCTCCTACCTGGACCCCCAAGATCCTAAAAAGGCATTTCTGTCTGTGGATGGTTGGCACATCATTGTTTATTGACTAGGACAGGAGCTAGGGACTTTCTGTTCTACCACCTTGCTCACCCTATGAGTCTTATGTCACCTAGAGTTCTCTTTATGGGAAGATGTTACTAACTTGATGTATTTCGTACATATAAGATGATTTAGATTTAGTATTTTTTCTTATACCATTTTAATACGTTGTATTAATTTATTATCATAGAACTATAGTATGCTCATTATCTTTAATGGTCATATTATTGGTTCCTAAGTTTTCATTCCTGATATTGTACCCTTTTTTTCTTAATCAGACTTGTAATATGTTTATAAATTTTTTAAAAGAATTTATTTATTTATTCCTGAGAGACAGAGAGAGAGAGAGAGAGAGAAGGCAGAGACACGGGCAGAGGGAGAAGCTGGCTCCTTGCAGGGAGCCTGATGCAGGATTCAATACCCGATCTCCAGGATCACACCTGGGGCTGAAGGCGGCACTAAACCGCTGAGCCACTCGGGTTGCCCTATGTTTATAAATTATTATCAGTCTTTTCAAAGAAACAACTCTTGGCCATTTATGTTCTTTATTGTATATTTCTTTCCATTTCATTAATTCCATTTTCCCTCCTTTGTGTAATTTCTGCTTTTTTTTTTTTTCCAATTTTTTGAGCTCAATACTTAGATCATGAATTTGTCAGCTCTCTTTAGGCTTTTAATATTATAAATTTTCTCCTATGTGCTGATTTATCTATATAGAGTCAACACATATCACACTGATCCATAGTTCTGATTTACCCTTAAATTTAGAGTATAGCATGTATGATATCTTCACTGAAATTTCCCACCTCCATGGAAACTTGCTTTCCCAAAACTACGAGCTTGCTAAATTATCTGCTGTTTTAAAGTCACTTTTCAACAGCATTCTGTTTATTGTTCTATGCACACACAGTTTAGATTCAGCAAATAGCTGAGGAGAATTTGCACATGAAAGGTAGGTCTTTCTCCTCTATGGTCCTTTTATCTCCAAAATCATTCCTGTGGGCTTGGAGGCCTGAACTTCAGTCTTAAATCCCTATGAGACTGGGTCCCTGTGAGGCTGCAGCAATATTTACTTGGGTACTGCTCATTTGGGCTTACTGTTTACATTCAAGAATAAGTAAATGTCTCAAAGGGAAAAGGCAGCAGCGGGGAATGTAATGACCATCTTAATATTGTTCTCTTTTCTCTGTGATTTTTTAAAAAAATAGATTTGACTTTTAGTATATTCAGAGAGTTGTGCATTCATCACCACAATCAAACTTAAAAAGATTTTATCACTCCGCAAAGAAACCTGCACCCCTTATGTCTCATCCCTTAATTCCCCTACCCCTAACCCTAGTTGATCACTAACCTACTGTGTGTCCCTACAGCTCTCTGCAATTTTGACTCCTTAGGTAGGTCCTGACTGTCTTGTTCTTTGATGTCTTCCTAAACTGCTGTCTTTTGATATTCTATTAAACTTCATTGTGCCCTTGGTAAGATAGCTTGTATCTGTCTTGATGACACTATATTTGTTGACATAAATAATTATGCATTTTATACATGACTTTGTAGACAAACTACATATCACTAGCATTTCTTATAATAAGTTCTAATCGATCTCAATCCAATGGACATTTTCATTCTATGTTGAAAACCTAACAAGTTAGGGAGCAGCATATCAACATAGGTAAATAATGGTACTCATTGTAGGATACAGGACAATGTTGAATGCATCATTTGCCACCTAGAGAGATATATGCTAAATATTACTGGGCTTTTATCTAGTTTTTGCTTATTTGTTGTAGGTTTGGAAATGGAAAAAATAAATGGAACAAAGTCCTGAGTGCAATTCACCTACAGATATTAACCCTCCTTAGGAAGAGCTGTGTACACAAACTTAGTTATGTGTGTGTGTATAGACACAGAGTTTTACATAGTTACATATTTTTCCCATGGATTGTTACCTTCACATCTGTAGAACACAACTTAAACATTCTCCTTTAGTAAAAAATTGCTCTTGGTGTGACTACCTTTGTTGAGTTGCCATTCTCCCTTAACAAGTGCTCATTAATGTTTCCACCAATGTAAATGTTTTCCTGAGAATATATATGTCCTTGAAATGATTTCAAAACACATGGCATGAAATTTAACATGAACACAGAAAGTAAGATATTACTGGGACATCTGGGTGGTTCAGTGGATTAAGTGTCTGACTCTTGATTTCAGCTCAGGTTATGATGTCAGAATTGTGAGATGGAGCCCTGCCTCAAGCCCTGCATCAGGCTCCATGCTAAGCCAGAGTCTGCTTGAGATTCTCTCTTCCTATCCCTCGGCCCCTCCCACTTGTTCTCTCTTTCTTTAAAATAAATAGGGATGCCTGGATAGCTTAGTGGTTGAGTATCTGCCTTTGGCTGAAGGCCTGATCCCAGGGTCCTGGGATCGAGCCCTGCATCAGGCTCCCCACAGGCAGCCTGCTTTTCCCTCTGCCTATTTCTCTGCCTCTCCTTCTATGTCTCTCATGAATAACTAACTAAATAAAATATTTTTTAAAATAAATAAATCTTTAAAAAAAAAAAAGAAAAGATACTGTGTAAGTGAAAAAACTCAGAAAATTAATGGGGGTCCACTAAAAAAGAATTGCTGGCAGTTCACATGGATGTCCTGAACTTGAAGAGGAGGGTTGCAAAGTAAATTAATGCTTTAACAAGAGTGTTTGGAAACTGGCAGAACTACTAAAGTGAGAAAAATAAAATACTTTCAGTACTTTGGAAACATCTATTTGCACACAAAAAGTTAACATGCTAATTACAAGCTTGCATCTGTTAATTAAAGTAGCTTTTCTTCACTCCTGTAGTGGACAGACTTATTTTTAATTGCTTCATGAACTTGGAATTAATAAAACTGCTTTTAAAATACAAAATTTAAGGGATCCCTGGGTGGCGCAGCTGTTTAGCACCTGCCTTTGGCCCAGGGCGTGATCCTGGAGACCCGGAATCGAATCCCACGTCGGGCTCCCGGTGCATGGAGCCTGCTTTCCCTCTGCCTGTGTCTCTGCCTCTCTCTCTCTCTCTCTCTCTCTCTCTCTCTCTCTCTCTGTGACTATCATAAATAAAAAATAAATAAATAATAAAATAAAATAAAATACAGAATTTAAGATTTCATGATTTCAAATCCTCCTTCCCACAGTTAATCTGTGATAGTAAGTTTTTACAGGGTCATTCTATGACTTTTTTTCGGTGACATTATTTTCAACAATCTACATTAAAAAAAAAAGTAGGAGAGCCCTAGATAGATATGTATATGTTGGTTCAATGAATGAGTGAATTATTCTTTCTTTGAAGTTCGATTACTGATTTAAATATCATTCTAATAGCAGAAACACAGTTTCTAGTATGTGTTGCTTTTAAAAATGTCAAAATTGTCTGTTATTCAAAGTGTAGAATACTATCTTCAAAGCAAACCTGTCACTGATGAAGTATTTGTGCAATTCCTTTTATTCTCCAAAAGAGCAACCGCTGATAGAAAACCTTAAGGCATCATCTTTCTGAAATGTGATTGTTTTTCCTATTCAAGGCATTTCCTTTCGAATCTTAAATAAAAGTAATCTCAGCAATTAAAAAGAAAAAAAAACAGAGAATTTTAATGGCTTAAAGAAGATATTGAACCCATACAATGATTGAGGATAAAAATCAGACAACCTTTGGTATTTGTGTGTTTGAGGTGATCCTCAACATGAAGATGTCTACCAGTCAGAACTAGAAGACAAGGCTTACACGGTAACAGAGGAAATAAATGGAATAATCAGGACGAAGAAAAATGGGAGAAATTATCAATGTGATAAGTACAAAGGCCTTTACCCTGAAATAATTGAAAATAAAAGTTAATGACGTGGTACCAGTTAATATCCCATGCTCAGGCTTATGTTTGTCATGAGGTCTGTGAGAACAAGAAAGAGAAGGCTATACCACAGCGAATCTAAATTGTCAATCTTATATGGACTCTCATGGCAAGATTGTGAATTCTGAGATTGAACTCAAATGAACTAAGTGAGGAACAATGCCAGGTTTAGAGTCAGAGACTTTACATTTGATTTCAAGCTTTGCCACTGAGTAGGTGTGTGGCTTCAGACAAGTTATTTGACCCTATGTATTCTTCATTACTTTTAAATCTGTTTTTAAAAAGTCTAAAACCACAACACTAATTTCACAGAGTGATTTTGGAAAATAAACATAAAAATGTTGCATAAAATAAGATTTTATTGATAATCTATGTTCCAGATGGTAAAGATACAAATATGGGGCATATAATTGGCCCTGCCTTTGAGGAGCTTATCATTTAAATGAGTAGACAAAGCCTCACAAACGAGGCTTTTAATACATTAAAAAAATATGTTATCTTGGTATGATAAGTGTTATGGAAATATCGAAGTTGATGGTTAATTTAGCAAAAGAGGCAGGAGAAATCTTCCAAAATGATCCACCCCACAGTCTAGAATGATGAAGAAGAAAACTGGTAGACCTAAAAGACAGAATGGACATTCAAAGTGGAAATAGGATGATTCCGTTTGTGTAAGGAAAGGAAAACCAGCCAGAAGCCATCTCAGTATTGTCTTTCTCAATAAAATGTAGGCTCTTTGAGAACAGGGACAATGTCTTATTTAGTTTATATCATTAGCACCTCACATAATCCCTGACACTATAAGAACTCAACACTTGTGGGGATATTTTTTTTTTTTCAGTTTCAACTAGAATTGGTGGAAATGTATAGCTCTTGGTTTAAAAAAAAATCAAAATATTTTGAGAAATCATTCTGCCTAGTGGCAGAAAGTAAAATTTTTGCAGGGGCAGTTGCCACAAGTGAATGTCTTGGCTGTAGCATTTACTTAGGCTGACAGTCCAAAGAAGGAGTCATATCTTCACGCTAGCCCCTACCTGGCCTCAGCTCTCCAAATTGACACCTAGCAAACAACTCCATGGCACACCTGCTAATGTTATTCATCTGTCTTAGCCACAGGGCTCCTCTAGGTCCTTTAGCATCCACTGTCACATCTCTACCATAGTCAGCCTTACAGAAAAACATTTGGCTCTTAGCTGCCACCTACGAGAGATGTGCCCTAAGGCTCTGTAATCATGGGTTCAGCCATTGCTTGGCCATATGCAGCTCTCTCTATGCTTGTAGAGGACTCAAACATCTTGAAACCCAACCAGGGATCTGAACATATAACTCCTTGGGTCCCTAAATCATTGTAGGGTTTGACCACCACCCTTGAGGATATTTTTCAAAGGGAAGACACTGTACACCATACTTGTCCCTCTATTATCCTCTCATAGTCTCGAAAACTCTGTTGTTTAAAGAATAAAATGTATAGCACAAGTCCTACAGGTTCATGTTTTAGAAAACCCAAAACTCTCCCTTCTTGCACTTCTGAAAGCCTTTTCTTGAAGATCATAGCTTCTAATGTCCATTCTAAAAGTCTATTTTAATATCCAAAAATGGAATATTGACCCATTTATTTTTCCCTGAATTTCTATGTTAACAACCCTCCCTGAAAAGGTATAATCCCATAAATTCCTAGCTGCTAAGGTCGGGACTGAGAGTACTAGAAAGTGTATTTCAAAGATGAGGGCAATGAAGGAAAAGGTATAGATGTATCAGTTAATAATTCATTATATTCGCACACATGCCCTTTTCCTCATAAGAACCAAAGGACCAAAGGAAGACATGATGTTACTTTTACTGACTCCTGTGTCTCCAGCAACTATAACATACCTGATACATAAATGAAAATAAATATTTGTTAAATGATGAATTAGATATAGGTAGCCTCAACATTTCGCACCAACACAATCGCTTGGAAAAATATTCAGTGATAAATGAGCAAGAGGAAGAAATCTGAGAACATTAATATTTAAAAGAATATTTAAAAAGATAATGGAAAATTGTCAGTGAAGGAGGATGAGAAAGAGGTCAAAAAGTAGAAGAAATCCAGAAAAAAAAGAAAGTGGCACAGAAAACACGGGAGAAGAGACTTTAAAAGGGGAGAAAATAGTTAACAATATTTTTTAAAAAACGAGTGATTGAATAAAACAAAGACTTAAGAGTAGGTGGGTGGTTTCTGACAATTTGCAGGTCATTAATAACCTGTGAGAGACCAGTCTGAGTGAACTAAATGGTCCAGAAGTCATTTTGCAATGAGTTGAAGAGTCAGAGCCTAGATAATGTGAAAGCACTTCATGAATTCTAAACCACTTTACAAATACAATTAGGATATGCAACTTGTTAGATTCAGGGTCTGGCTGTTGCTCATTCACCAGACTCTCTGAAATCAGTTTTTAAAATTATTTATTTATTTGTATTCATTTTTTTTTTTTTTTTGTCATCAGGCACACTATTCTAGGGCGTTAACAATGTCGCAATCAATGGAGAAGTTAGGAAACAAGTGTCCTTAAATTTTAACAGCCTTCTTGTACCTTGACTAAATCTTCCATATATGCCCCAGGTTAAAAAAAAAAAAAAAAGAAAAGAAAGAAGAAAGAAAGAAAGAAAGAAAGAAAGAAAGAAAGAAAGAAGAAAGAAACAAGCAAACAACAAAAACACTATCATTAGGTGATCTCCAAATATTCCCTACTGTTTCTCCCAGATCATTTTCCCTGCTGCCAACAGTTTAGCAGCTTTACTTTAAGCTTCTTTAAAACTTTTGATTTGTTCAGGCAAAATTAATATAAATTTAAATATGGCCTTGACTCTAGCCATCAGATTTGGAACACAATCCACCACCTGGTCGGTCAATCCTTAGAACTGGACCTGATTGAATTACTTTCAATACCTCTTCTTTCTTGACTCCTCTATCCCTGATTTCCATTTTGTATAGATTCCCTATCAATCAAGTCAGCTTGCAACATGTGACATGGACTCAAACTGTTATTAACCATACTCTGAGAAGTTTCTTTCTTTGACCTGAGCCCATGCTCCTCAAATGACCTTATTCTTTTCTCCTTGTAATGACCCCTAATTGTCAAAATGTTAATATAAAGCATAAAATGAGTAGTTTTAGATTAGTTATATATAAATGATTCAGAAAGCAATGAATTGAGTTTATTAATTTTATACTCAGATATTAATATTTAAAAGATGCCGCCACTGTTTGAGATTTTTCTACCAGAACCTACAACTTATCTGTTTAGCTCAAGAATTGTTTATGAAGAAAAGTAATCAAATGAATTAATTTCATATTTATTTTTGTTGGCAAAACAGTGACATCTATTGTTCAATGGCATATAAAATAGAATTTTAAAATTAAAAGTAATGCAATATTTTATAGGATTTGTTTCAGAATAACTCTTAAATGTATTGTTTCAAAAAAAAACTAATAGGGGATATCTAAAATTTCATTTTTAATATAAAATCAAATACAGCTGCTTATTTAAGACTATGAACATTTACTCACAATTCAAAAGGCCCAGATCTGTTTAGTTGTTAAAAATAAGGCAATAAAAATACGGGATGCAATTCTGAAAGTTAGCTGCATGTTACAACAGATGTACTTTTCTCCTTATAAATCACTGAAATATATACAAATGAAATCTGTGAAAGCCCAGACTAAATTCTGAGTTCAAGGCAAGTGCCTATTCTATCTTGTCTTTTTTTTAACTAAATCTATGAACTAGAAAAGGTGTTTACTGTCTTGGCTACAGTTTATTGTCTATAAAAGTATGGAGCTTGACCTGAAGGTGATCAATTTCCTTCTAACTTTTGCTTTTCTCTAAGATGTCATTCCCAACCATTCAATTAAGCAAAAATTTTAAAAGTTGACAATAACAAGTGTCTATGAGGAATTAGAATTCTCGAATACTACCTGGAGAAGTCTAAATTACTTAGCCCCTTTCAAAGTAATTTGACAATAACTTATAAATTTTAAGGTGGATATACCCCCACCATCTAGCATTTCGATGTGGTAAATACTCTAAATAGAATTCTCACACATGTATACAAGGATACGTTTTCAAGAACTGCATCACTGTAGGGATGCCTGGGCAATGCAATTAGTTAAGCACCCGAATCTTGATGTCAGCTCAGATTATGATCTCAGGTCATGAGATCCATACTCAATAGGGAATCTGCCTGAGATTTTCTCTCCCTCTCCCCCTGCCCTTCCTACTCATGCTCTCAAATAAATAAATAAATAAATAAATAAATAAATATTTTTTAAAAGACTTTTAAGAACTACATCACTGTAATAGTGAAAATGTTGTAATTATCTATTATAGGAGAATAGATAAAATCTTGCATATATATCTATTGATATACTTTAAAACATACAATGATTGAATTAGAATCTAGCAACATGGATAAATCTGAATCAAACAATATTAATAAAAGAATTTCTAGAATGATAAGTCTTATGTATCATGTAAAAAAATCTAACAATTCTATTCATTTATGTGAACACATCGTATGTACAAAAATATACAACAATCATAAAGATAATAAATATCACTCTGGAAATAAAAGGGAGTAAATGTAATCAAAGATGGGCACTTAAAAAAAAACTGGGAGGGGGAGAAAAAAAAAAAGATGGGCACTTAACTACATGGAATCTGAACTCCATCTTAAATGTTTTCCTTACTGCAAAATAAGAAGCAAATCTGAAACAAAAATAAAATTAGGAGCTGTTATAAACGAATGGTGGGTACACTGATTCTTATTTAAAAATTACATTTTTAAGCATGTTTGGAAATATTTCATAATTTTGTTATAAAGAATATCAAAATATTAGGTTAAATCTTATAGAAAAGTTTGTCTCTAGCTAAATGAGTCTCTTTCTAAAGAGAGCCAAAATAGATAACTGAGAGATGTGGGGGGGGGGGGAATATTTAATCTTATGAGAACACATGTAATAAATATGATATGATTTAAAAAAAAAGATTGGCCAATTCAATGAAAATGATATTTATGGTCATAAGTGAATATAAAATTAATGTTCAGCTAATTTATCATCAACCAACAACAAATGAAATAAGAACCACAACATATGGCCCTTTAAAGGAACCATAAGTATGACACTATAAGTATTTTTCAGTATATGATGTGGTGGAAAATGCTTCAGACCACTGGAAACCAAAACCCTAATGTGACTTCAAAGAGCTTCTGAGGAGTAGTTCTCTCTGGATTGTGAAACGTGCCATTTGCTAAAAGCTCTAGAGACTGCTAATGGGGAGGGAAAAATTGGAGCCTCCCCTTGTTACCTTTGGTCTTGGCCCCTGAAAACAGTATTTTTTTTTCTATCAGAATATTTTACTTTTATTTATTTGTTTATTAGAATATTTTACATTTAGGGGGATGCCGGGGTGGCTCAGCGGTTGAGATCTGCCTTTGGCTCAGGGCAGGGTCCTGGCTCCGGGATTGGTCCCACATCAGACTCCTTGCGGGGAACTTGCTTCTCCCTCTGTCTCTGTCTCTGCCTCTCTCTGTGTGAGTCTCTCATGAATAAATAAAGAAATAAAATCTTAATAAAAAGGAATATTTTACTTTTAAATAGACTTATAAAATAATAAAAAATGATCAAACTGATAATCTTTTTTGGGAGAAAAAATCAACCTTTGAAAATGTGAGACTTAAAAGTGTGATTTTGGAGAAAGCCATTAAAGTAAGCTTTTGTTTAAACTCCTAGTAGTCTTAAAACTGTCTCCTTTAAATGAAATATATGCAACCTCTCTGTTCATTGTTTACAATGAATATTTTTGAGCTTCTATTACATGACAACATGCAGTTGAGTGTTTATTGACCCCTCATAGTCTTTTCAAATAAATGTCATAAAGTCTTTGAGGTTTATTTATTCTGGGGGGAGGCAGTTGGAAGTATTGAGAGGACATACAATCCAAGGCAGGTCCTAACAGAAAGGGACAACGGGCACATACATAGCTTCCAGAGTTCTCCTCCCAGCTCATCTGTACCCTTCATTTGAAGCCAGCCCCTTCCCTAAATTAACAAGGCAGGAAACCACAAATGTTGGAGAGGATGCGGAGAAAAGGGAACCCTCTTACACTGTTGGTGAGAATGTGAAATGGTGCAGCCACTCTGGAAAACTGTGTGGAGGTTCCTCAAAGAGTTAAAAACAGAGCTGCCCTACGACCCAGCAATTGCACTGCTGGGGATTTACCCCAAAGATACAGATGCAATGAAACTCCAGGACACCTGCACCCCGATGTTTATAGCAGCAATGTCCACAATAGCCAAACTGTGGAAGGAGCCTCGGTGTCCATCGAAAGATGAATGGATAAAGATGTGGTTTATGTATACAATGGAATATTACTCAGCCATTAGAAACAACAAATACCCACCATTTGTTTCTACATGGATGGAACTGGAGGGTATTTTGCTGAGTGAAATAAGTCAATCGGAGAAGGACAAACATTATATGGTCTCATTCATTTGGGGAATATAAAAAATAGTGAAAGGGAACAAAGGGGAAAGGAGAAAAAATAAGTGGGAAATATCAGAAAGGGAGACAGAACATGAAAGACTCCTAACTCTGGGAAACAAACTAGAGGTGGTGGAAGGGGAGGTGGGCGGAGGTGGGGGTGACTGGATGGCGGGCACTGAGGTTTGCACTTGACAGGATGAGCACTGGGTGTTATTCTGTATGTTGACAAATTGAACACCAATAAAAAATAAATTTATTTTAAAAAAAAATGAAGCCCCTTCCCTGCCATTTCTCTCCCTCCAGTCCTGCACTCAAGTAGGAAGGCTGGTTGTTGCTTTCTACTCAGATACAAATTTGAAAGCATATGGCATGGCTATCATTTCCTGGTCTGGGATCACATGGAGGAAGCATCTCATGATCACATGACATCTCCTCACCCTCTACTGAGGCAGTTTGTTGTGGAATAGACAAACAAGAGAGAGGGAGACTCAATGACTCAATGGTCAATGACATGCTCATGTGGGTAAAGAGGACTTGAGTTCGGAAATTGGGCAACATGAATCCATTTGAAGCACAGGATGTGTGTAGTTTTGGGCCTCTTATCCTGTTATCTTTAAATATGTCCTTGTTCCATATTTTTAAAAGCTATCATTCACTTTTATTCATATAAATTGTGTTAATTATATTAATATTAATAAAATATATATGAAGTTTCTATTGCTGACATAAAGAATTACCATAAACTTAGTGGCTTAAAAGGAAGCATACATTTATCTTACAGTTCTATAGGTTGAAAGTTCACTATCATTGGGTTAAAATAAAAATGTCCACAGGGCTGTGTTTCTTTTTGAAGCTCTAAAGGGAAATCCATTCATCTTTCCCAGCTCTATCTGCATTCCTTGGTTTATGGCCTTTTTCATCCATCCTAAAGGCCAGAAAAGGTTGCCTTTTTCTGCTCTTTCCTCCATCATCACCTCTCTCTGACTACAGCTTTTAAGGATTCATGCAGTTATACTGGACCAACCCAGATAACCCAGGATAATATTTCCATTTCAGAGTCCTTAACCTGAATCACTTCTGCCAAATCTCACCAAACGAAATGGTGTATCTACAGGTTTGAGGGATCAAGTTGTTCACATTTATTGGGGTGGATTTAAAAATGGTGAGAAAAAAATAAATAAATAAATAATAAAATAAATAAATAAAAATGGTGAGAATGTGAGGATCCCTGGGTGGCTCAGCTGTTTAGTGCCTGCTTTCAGCCCGGGGAATAATCCTGGAGTCCAGGGATTGAGTCCCATGTTAAGCTCCCAGCATGGAGCCTGCTTCTGCCTCTGCCTATGTCTCTGCCTCTCTCTCTCTGTCTGTGTCTCTCATGAATAAATAAATAAAATCTTAAAAAATTTATAAAACAAATAAAATAAAAAATAAAAATAAATAAAAATAAAAATAAAAATTGTGATAAAGTGAAGGTAAGAGTTGAGAAGTAATCCTTACTTGCTTACTTCTTTGGTCCTTTACATACATTATCTTATGAAATTTTCAGAATAACTCAGCAAGTTAGATGATAATATCTAAAGTAAGGAGATAATAAAGGGGAGGGTTTCAGAGAAATTTAGTAATTTACCCTATGTCACATGGTTTAGAAGCATCCTTTCCAGGAGTTGAACACAGCCTACATTCTGCTTTTAAGGCAACAGACCAATCTAAAATTAAGAGGTCTACTTTAGAGGAAGACATACTGCCAACATGTAGAAGTTTAAGATCATGACTTTTTAGTGTGAATAATTTATTTGAAAATCTGACCATTAATCTAAGCCTGGCATCCTAGTGTCTGCATCTCCTAGAAACACTCTCTCAGTAAAAAACATGATGGTGCAGCATCCCAATTTGTCCAATTAGAAAACTCATTGCCTTTTTGCTGTTCTCTTCCTTTTACATCACTACCATTCATTATGAAGACACCTCCAGCTCCTGATGTCTCTTTCTTGTACCCATCTCTGAAACTCATCTATTCCCACTGCCACTCCTTTGGTTCACATGAGAATCATCCCTCTCATGTCTGACTGCAATAGCCTTCTGACTAGTTCTCCTGCCTCCTGTCTTGCCTGTCTCATACCTACCACTCATTATCCCTCACTACAACCAGAGAGAACTGTTTAAAATTTTCATCTCAGCCTGAAAGTCTCTTGCTTGAAGCCTTTGGAACATTCTCTACTTCCCTTGTCTCTTTTGAGACAAGGGACAAATTCTTGATCCTAATAGACCTGCCTAGTTGGCTCCTGATTTCCTCTTCAATCTAATTTATCCCATAATCACCTCATATGTCTTCCTTCCCTCCTTCACACAATTGTATGTTCTATTGACTTGCTTTCCACTTCCAAAATACTGAATTTCCCTCTTTCCCTCCATCTCTCTCCCTCTCTCTTTTCCCCTCTTTCTTACTCTCCCTCTCTCTCCTTCTCTTCCCCTCCCCTTTCCTTTCCCTCCCTTCCTCTTCCCCTTACTGAGTGTATCCCTCTCTCACACAGGAGTGCATACACACCTTCTCTGGACTTTCCCATATCTGTTCCTCTGAAAAATTCTCAGGTAAAATGTCCACATGTATGAATTCTGCACATCCTTTGCAAAACATTCTCTGAGTTCCCAAGTCCAAATTAGTTACTCTCATGTATGTTCTTACTGCATCATGTACATCAAAACACTTATTACTAAGTAATTTTCTTTCCTGTTTATAGCCTCACCAGAGAACTAGACCCTACATCAGAATACCAGAGCTCTGTCTTCAAATATTTGCAAATTTTTATTACGTATTTACCTTTTTCTGAAGATATAAATACTTACACATGCATCTTATATGATTAGGATTTTGACATATAGTCTTCGATTCAAAGCTAGTATGAGACAAATATTTAAAAATTTCCATAGTCCCTGACAAGAACAGAAGTTACTGAATTTTTTAATAGAGTTATTCTTCAGGTTATGGTAAATTTTTAGATTGAGCATAACTGTTACAGTTTCTGCCATAAATTTTCATATTCTGATATCTGTGTCTACGTAGTCAGTTAGATGACTCCCAAATCAGTGTAGACATGATCCTTCCCATAAACAAGTGTGAAGATATGTTGGAGATATGAAGATATCTCCAAAAAGATAATAATTGGAAGTGGTTTTTATTCATAAGCACATTAAGTCCAAGACTAAAATAGTTAAAAATAAGAACTTGTTTTAAGTCAATCACCTTCTGGAGCTAATACAAAAACATGTTAAATGTGATGGCTATAGTATTTCTTTCCAGGTTGTTTCCTATTGTGTGTAAAATAGAGGAAGGGAAATGTATCAAACCAAGCTTTTATACTGAAATTATGTTTCTAAACCAAGTAACTCATTTAATGGCCTAAAAAAATCATTTAGTGTGAAAACAAGTGTTTTTTCAACTGAATGCTTTATATTTTAATTGTTTGGTTTTGAGTGATTTAATACATGCTGATTGACCATCATAACAATCAAATTAACAAAACAGCTGCAAATGTTAGTTTAAGCTTAATGTGTCTCTTTTTGACCCACCTACATTTTTGCCTCTACTAGAGAATTGAAAAGTTTAGTTTTCAGATTTTGTCAATGAAAATAGATTCTAACTTTGAGGATAGTTGGATATGGCAATGAAATAAAGCAATTATCACAGGATAATAGCAAGAATATCATAAGAAGACAATACCGGTATGTAGAATACATAATCAAAACTATAGAATGCATCTATTGAGCGGGCCTGGTACAGTTACTGTTTGCGGCTACAGTTCCCATTACAGATGTAAGAAAAAAGTGTCCTCATGATTTCTTTCTGTCTGGTTGAAGCAGACAAAATTGAATGGGAAAAATGCAGAGAAAATCATGGTAATACAGGGAAAAATATGGAGAGATAATTTGTACAACTCAGAAATAACCTTCTAAATTGTGAAACAGTGAAAACCCTCTTTTACTCCAAAAAATAATATAAAACTTGAGTTAAAATTATATACATAATATATATTTCATATATGTATATGAAAAAGAAAACCATAATGCCATGTTATTCCTCATTGCTGCTTTAGAGTCAGAAAGAATTGGTTGCAGAAATGATGTATCTGTCATCAAAACATTACTTATTGACTTTTTTAAAGATTTTATTTATTTATTCATGAGAGACACAGAGAGATAGAGAGGCAGAGACACAGGCAGAGGGAGAAGCAGGCTCCATGCAGGGAGCCTGATGTGGGACTCGATCCTGGGACTCCAGGATCACACCCTGAGCCGAAGGCAGGTGCTCAACAGCTAAGCCACTCAGGCGTCCCTATTTCTTGACTTCTACTGAGTTTCTGATTTCCTCATTATGTAAAGGTATGGATAGATTGGACAAATTATTCTATTTTCTTCAGGTTAATTCTCTCACTAAGTTCTGAGCATGGAAAAAGATGGCGATTTTGCCTTGAAAATTCTACTGGAATTTTTTTTAGAAAGGCATTTTATATTTTTAAATTCCATTTTCATATATCACATTTATCTCACACCATACTGTGAGGTTGGTTAATAAGTGTTTTAGCTGTAATTTCCAGGAATCTGACCCTCAGATGAGGTTTTATATGCAAAACTTATGGTAAGGAAAAGATCACAGGGAAGTGAAAGAATCAGGAGTAAGGCTGCCCTTTTATCAGAAAAAAAGAAGAAAAAGTAGAGGATAACCTAATAACATCTGCAAAGAAATTGTAGAGTATTATGTCTCGGAATTCTATTGATCTGAGATAGGGATTCAACCTTCCATATGCCCACTGCCTTAAGACATTGGCTGTGCATTTCCAAGGCAGACATGATTTTCCAGGTAACTCTGTTGCATCCCATTTGCAGGCAAAATAGGTTTCAATAGCCCAAGGGCCATCCTTTGTTTGCTGTTGGAAGCAAAAACTCACAGAAGTTAGCAGTAGGGAGGGATACATCAAACAGTATTTTTAAAAAGTGATCCAAAGGGATATGAGTGGAACACAAATACTGTACACCACAGTCAGGTTTTACTAGCTCACGTTAGAAGATGAAAAAACTATGACGTTTAGAAAGGAGATATGATTTATATATCATCATGTACAGGTAAAGCTGTGAAAAGATGATACAAGACCCTGGCTGTAAATCCTATGCGACTCTGGCAGGTTTTCCCCCCCATTACATCATATTATACGATAATGTTATTTAGTTTTGTAATTAACATATAACCTTATAATAAAATATGACCTGGTATTTTATAGCACTCTACACATTTCTGATTACTTTGAATATTTTATTTTTCTTCATGTGTGTAGTTTTACATCCAATTAAGCCAGAGGTCACAAACATAAGGTTCTGGCAGATAATATAAATCAGTGAAACAGGACAGGTGAGCAAGACAATAAAGTACTCTGTCCCCCTGGAGAGTTGCTGCCTGTCTAAAGGAGGCAGCTGCTTCTCAGCCCCAGATTATTGTTGCCACAAGGGAATCAAGATTCAGTGTTGCTAGATCTTCCATTTTTCCAGGCTTGGCCAGAAATCAAGAGGCTTCATATATAGTCTCCTAATTTCTAAATACTGGCAACATTTTTTTTTTTTTTGTCACAAAATAACATAGTCCTGTGCAAGGGAGCTGCCTGACATTTTGCTCCTCTTGTATATACAAGCAGATTTGGTGCAGCTTAAAGTATGTGCCTCACTTAAAGTCATTCACATGAAACATTTTGGAGCTATAATGCTGGCAAAACCAAAATATATAGAGAAAAGGGTTTCATTTGTGTGCTTGAGTTCAGGATCCTTAAATTAAGCCAATGCTTCCATAAACTGTACATCTTATGCAGTTCAATCATAAAAAAGCTTCTTTTCACATGAGGTATTTTTGGCTTTTAGTCTTGGTGTGAACCACAAAGAAAAGCGATAGGAGATCTCAAAATCCTTTAACATCGTTCTAAATTCTGCAAAAGTGAGTTTACTCTGACTAAGGCAGTGACTCTCAACCTCATGATACCCAACATCCCCCTGATACCCAACATTTTCCTATAATACCACTTCTACTATTTCAGAATAAAATTCATAAGATACTATTGAACATTAATATGCTTAAGTTTTAATAAAATCAGATATAAAGCTTTTCAAAATTGTTGGGTGTCTGGAAAAAGAGATGTGCATTAAAAAATCAGCAAAAAATAACTGGACTTATGAGTAAAAATGAGTTAGGTTTTGGGTTCAAATATTTACTAAAACATTTTTAATCTGCGTGGATGATCATTAAGACATTTGAAAGTCATACATAACATGAGAGAATTCTTTATTATGCTCACTCTGTCCTCTATTAAAGAGTTTCTCAAATCCCTTGTTCTTGCTTACTAAATGTTAGTGAAGCTTTCCAATTATTCTTACAACCCAAAGCCTTTCAGAGGCACCAAATTATTCCCTCAGTAAATAGAGTCATAAGAATAGTCATACGACATCTACAAAGTGTCAATATTAGGCAGCAGGTTCCTCTTCAGAACCAATGTTCTAAAAGTCATCATGAAGACCAAAGTCAAATTATTAAACTAACCAAAAAAAGTTGAGTGAGTCTGATGAAATAGACCTCAATTTTTTTTTTTCTTCTCCAAAGGACAGTTAACACGGTACCTGGGAAAAAGTACAATCTTGAAATCAGCATTAGCCAAGGTTGGCCAGCCCTAAGCAAAGGGTAAAATAATAATTTATTATCCATGAAGAACTCTGTTAATCACCTCAGGCTGACAAAGCAGTAAACCAAAACAATCTTCATGTTGGTCACAGTAAAACGTCAAAATGAATTCAGTCAACTCCTTTCTCCTATTCAAACAGTTTCATGTATAGCTCTGACATGGGCTTTCTTTGATCCAGAGATCACCAAATATCTTCTTTAGCTGAGACTGCGATGATTTAGTGGTATACATGGGTTTTAGAGAAAAGAGTCTCTGAATTTAAAGTCTTGATAATGATAATGATATCCCAATGATAATAACATCATCAATATAAATGTGGACACAGGACTAATAATCAATTGGAGCTCAGATTTTTAAGACAATTTCCAAATCACAGACTCTGATATATTTTTTAAGATAAGTGTTCAACAAATATGTATTTTGAGTCATATTTCCACAGACTTTTGAGCTAATAGCAGAAAGTATCTTTTGAAATATAATAATATCATGATGGAGCCTGGAAAATTTAAAGCAGGACTCTGGTTTTAAGATTAATAGAATTAAAAAAAAAAGATTAATAGAATTATTTTCATCAAAAGTCAATGAAAACATTGAAAAAGAAAAAAAAACCTAACTTCTTATATCTTTCTAAATGCCATAGGGAGAGACATAGACATATTCTCAAATCATATTGCAAGCAAAAAGAAACATTATTGAACAACACAAAATCACAAGAAAAGTATTAGTAGCTAAGGGAGGAAAAAAGATAGTCATAAGCATCAAAAACATGAATTTGACCAAATGAATTGTATCACCACTTGAAATGAGGCTGGAATCTTCAGATTATGAGTTTACTGAGGAAATATAGTAAGTAAAGAGTTTGATGCCAGAACATAAATTTAAGTACATAAGCAAATGTTTTCCCATATCTCCACTATATATAGGTTTCCCATTTTATTTCTCATCCCTCCTCAGACTTAGCAATAAAAATATATGTCTTTGACAAGATGACTGTCTCATGGTTCTTAGAAATTAAATGAGAAACTGCAAGGTCAAGGATCTAATCCATCCTCAATCTCTGACACACACAGTTGTGGACCAGTTGCTTAGTAATTCTAGTCTCTAAAATGGATTTAATTATTTTTAACCATCTTTAGCCCATAACATTTTGTATGTACTAAAAATTACATAAGCAAAGTATTTATAATCCCATCTCCTTTAATTCACCAGAAGAATATTAGCTTCATTCAAAAATACTACTTAAAGGGGTTTTCTTGACTAAGATTTACATGAAACATTAAAGAACCAATGCTTTCATATATAAAAGTCTTATTTCTCTTCTAGAAAACTTTCTCCTAATACAGGTAAAGATTCTCTTAATCACTGAACTTTTACTATACTCATCTAATATGACAGATACTTTGCTAACCACTGGAGAGACATACCCAAGTCCTTGAAAGAGCTCTTAAATTATCAGGTAAAGAGTATATAGATTGTATATGCAGGGATGCCTGAGTGGCTCAGCAGTTGAGTGTCTGCCTTCAGCTCAGGGCGTGATCCCGGGATCCGGAATTGAGTCCCACATTGGGCTCTTTACAGGGAGCCTGCTTCTCCCTCTGCCTGTGTCTCTGCCTCTCTCTGTGTGTCTCTCATGAATAAATAAATAAAATCTTTTTAACAAAAGATTATATATGCATAGCATTTATAAAACATGGTAGTGTAGGTTAAAAGCCATGAGAAATCTAGGTACAGGGGTAGAAGGGATTATATCTCATTGAAGGAATTATAAAACACTTTCTTTAAGATTTAGACCTTGAAGAATGGATAATACTTCACCAGACATAGAGATATTTGCACAGGGAGGGGAATGGAGATAAATGATTACATGAATAGAAGAGCTTTCTATCAGAGAGAATCGCCTTAGGAAAGGTAATATCTTGGTAAATAGTAAGAATTTACATTTTCCTTGAAGACAGAATATATAGATGGAGATAATAAGGCATACAACTGAAAAGGTGAGGTATGATAAAATCATTTAGTGGCAATAGGAAACCTTTGAATATTTAAATGTGTGAGAGTAACATGAAGAGAGCTGTAAGTTTTTAACACTACTCTAAAAATTTAGACAGTATCAAGGAGGGACCATGTAATCATGATGGGGAAGAAGATAGACATTTTTGTAATATGGTGAAAAATTGCAAAGGATTTAGTGACATATACCTTCTATATTCTCGTCACCCAGGGAAATGTGAGAACACAAGGATGTGATTTAAATTTCAAACACGGACTATGAACTTTAAAGCTTATGAATCCCAAAAGCTAGATGCCGTCCTCAACATATGGAACAGGAGAAGACCTCCCCTAACACTGTCTTTCTCTAGAATCTCTAGAAATTTTCTTGGTCTCCTTCAGCAGCAACAAGCCTCCATCTATGTGCTTCATGCAGAAGATATATGACTTCTGCATTTGTTTATCCAATTTTCCATGAGCTTAATCTGAATAGCTATCTAATTTATTCTCTGAGGATAGAGTAAAACAGCTTGTCTCTTTTCTGAAAATATGTGGAGTGAATTATTTATTTCTAACTTCTTAAGAAGCTTATAAAATGCAGGATGAAAGGTCAGGATTAATTAAGAAAAATGGTGTGAATTTCAGCGGAAGAAATGTATGTTAATTGGCAAAAAACTGCTATAGCCATTACCCTATTGATATTCAGTGAAACTCTATCGGACTGAAAAAAGAATGTCTTCGATTTAACAAGTTCTATGTTGTGATAATGTTGATTTTAGTGTTGAAGTGCATACAATTTGTGAGTCATAAAATTTCTCTAGAGTGTCTTTCCCTGACAGTTGTGTTTCCCTTCATTATCAAAGGCAAAGGAAAGCCAGTCAAGATGTTGGCACTGAACCATTAAGGCTGGTGGGCTGGGTTGTAAGGACACAGGCAAGATTAGGGAAATTGTAGCCAGTACCTCATAACTCCCCTGTTCTCTAAATAATGCAACTGTAATGATTATACCTTTTATGCTAATAAGAATTTAGCACAGCTTCCCATCCATATAGAAGTATTTGTGCTGACTGCTGCTCGTTGGATTAATGCATGGTAAAGACTGAATGCTGATCTGGGCATCAGAAAGTAGGAGCTGTCTCTTGATTTGAGTCTTTACTTTCTTCTTCTCTACCTACACTTGTATAGACAGAAATGTATACAATTTGACTTGGCTGTATTACATTACTGTTTGTTTTTTTTTTTTAAGATTTTATTTATTTGAGAGGGTCAGGGAGAGCTTGAGCAGAGGAAGGGAAGAGGAAGAAGGAGAAGCAGACTCCCTGCTGGTCAGGGAGGCTGATGTGGGCTTGATCCCAGGGTTCTGAGATCATGCCCTGAGCCGAAGGCAGACACTTAACTGACTGAGCCACCTACTTGCCCCACATTACTGTCTTAAACAACATAACCTAAATGAACCTCATAATCTTCCCTTCTAAGCTGAATTTTATCTCTAGTTTCTCAACCATTTATTTCATCTCTCTTTCTTCATATGTGTATATATATATATAATATATATATATTATATATTTATTTATATATATTTATATTATAATATATATATAATTATTATTTTTTTAAAAAATTATTTATTTATGATAGTCACACACAAAGAGAGAGAGAGAGAGAGGCAGAGACATAGGCAGAGGGAGAAGCAGGCTCCATGCACCGGGAGCCCGATGTAGGATTCGATCCCGGGTCTCCAGGATCGCGCCCTGGGCCAAAGGCAGGCGCTAAACCACTGCGCCACCCAGGGATCCCTATAAAATTATTTTTAACCACCTTTAGCCCATAACATTTTATATGTACTAAAAATTACATAAGCAAAGTATTTGTAACCCTATCCCTTTTAATTCACCAGAGGAGTATTAGCTTCATTCAAAAATACTATTTAAAGGGGTTTTCTTGACTAAGATTTACATGAAACATTAAAGAACTAATGCTTTCATATGTAAAAATCATTTCTTTTCTAGAAAACGTTCTCAAGATCTATCATCTATTATCTATCTATCTATCTATCAATCATCTATCATCTATCTATCTCCAGGTATTGTCCCAAGTTTGGAACTATAATGACAAATATGTAGGTGAACTGTCCTCGGGGATCTTACAATCAGAGGGAGACCTACATGCAAATACATATGAATATAATACAGCTTAATATGTTATATGCTGATAGAAATACATAAGTTTCTTCCAGTCCTTTAATCCCTGTATCTTATCTGTCACCTACTTTTAGTTATTCTTCCTGCAAATGTTAGTTCTCCTTCCCTGGAAAGAACATAAACTCTAAAAAAGGCAGAAATAGTGTTTGAACGTAGTAACAACTCACTAAATACTTATTAAATAAACTTCTTAAATGCCTGAAATAATAATTAGAACACTGTAGATACTGAATAACTACCTGCCTATTAAATGAATAAACATATATTCCTTTTTATTCATCTCTGATGGTAATAAGTTATCATGACCTTCTGCTTGGATTATTGTAAAAATTCCTTCATCTCCGGTTCTCCCTTTTCCAGCATCAAACAATAAAATTACCAAATGCATTGCCTGTAAAGAACTAGCCTCTAATACAAGGATGGATATGCTTTTTCTTTTAAGAGTCATCTAGTGAATATTTTCAGTTTTGTGATCCATATTGTCTCCTTAGCTACTACTCAACTATGCTACTGTAATGCAAAACTAGCTATCGCCATTATATAAATGAACTAGCAAGGTGGCCTGTATTCTAATAAAACTATTCACAAAAATAGGCACTGGATCTGATTTGGCTGTAGTTTTCTGACCTCTGATTTAATGGCTATCTGAAGTTCACAAAGAATTTTCACAAACGTTACTTTATTATACTCATATGATGACATTATAGTGCTTTTTGCCACTTGTTCAACAAACAATAATCAATTTCCTACATTTAAGGAATTGAGTTATATACTAGGAATAGAAGAGGAACTCATAGTCCAAACTAAATGGATAAATCTGTAAATAGGGAGTTACTACCCATTGAGAGGAATGTTATATAATAGTACACATGGAAAGCTAACAGAACAGAGTATAGATGCTAATTATCTTGTCCTTGTTTTGTGCTACTGAACTATTTAGATCTTCAATAAACATATCAGAGTTTATTAGAGCTGTCCAGAGAAAATACATCAAACTTCAAGCTCCACTTCTCCCAAGGTACAAGGCACTGATTTATAATCTCAACTGTATATCCAGTGCTACTGTAGTTTTTTCAAATTGGTAGCTTGTGGAAGCAGCCTGTCTCTACTCATTTTGACTTCTCTGACATCTGTAGGGATAAAACACATTCGATCTAAACTTTTGCTAAGAAGCATACACATAGTTCCTTAAAATCCAAGTTCAGCATAAAGGGTGTGAATTTTGGAATAAGAGAGTTCTGAATTCAAATTCAGACTCCCATCACCTATTAACATAATGATGCTGGGGAAACATCTCTCATCTTCCATTTCTTCACCCATAAAGTAACAATACTAATAATATAAATTAACAACAAAGTAATTACTATTAAAGAGAAATTTGTGAGAATAAAATAAAATAAAATCATCAAATACATACCTGGTATTTTGATTTTGTTTCAAAGATTTTATTTATTTATTTGAGAGAGAGAGAGAGAGAAAAAGCATAAGCAGAGGGGAGAGGGAGAAGCAGGCTCCCCACTGAGCAGGGAGCCTGATGTGGGGCTCAATCCCAGGACCCTGGGATCATGACTTGAGCTGAAGGCAGAAGCTTAAATGATTGAGCCACCCAGACATCCCTTTCTACCTGGTATTTTGTATATATTTAGTACCTGCTAGTTCTCCGCACTACTACCTAATGCACTACTATCTTGGTTCATGCTGCTGCCTGCCATGAACTAGAAAGCCAGTGAAGTGCCTGAACAGATGGTATTTTCACCCATGCCTCATGTTTTTTGATCTTTGCTCTATATCTAGGAAAAATAAAATGAATTATTGAGATCTAAAATATAACTTTCTTTTTTATATAAGCAGAACAAAGCATTTAAGATAATCGCAATGGCATTAATATTAGTAGTAGCAGCTAAGCTTACCAAGTGTATATTAGACTCCAGGTACTCTGCTAAGTGGTATATTCATTATCTCATTTAGTCATTACAAATTATTATTAATCCTAATATTATTTCACTTTTAAAGATAAAGAATTTAAACAGGTTAAGTAACTTGACTCTAATAAGTAGTAGACTTCTCCAGATAGCTTATTTTAAAAGTCATAGCCCAAGCAACTGGTGAGCTCAGGTATCAATCCATCATAAAAGGACTTTACACAATTAATTTGGAATAGTAAGCTCATTAGGTATCCACTTATCTATATAAATACAAATCTACAGACCTATCTATGTATCTATATTATCTATCCATCCATCCACCCCTCCCTTATTCTGATTAAAAGTACTACTATCCATTATAACTCTTCCCAAATATAAATATGCCTGTACAATACACAAATAACTTCACTGATGGCTAAGCCTAGACAATTTTCAAATGGTGTGTTTTCACATCTTTTCCTAATTTTTAACATTACATTTTTATTTTCTTTTTAAAAATATTATCTATGCTATTATCTTCAGAACCATATGCTTTCTTCAAGCCCTTCTTCTCATCTATTCCAAAAGAACATGGAAGCATTTTGTCAATTTACCAGCACTTTAAACACACACACACACACACACACACACACACACACACACACACACACACGGCTAGATGAGAGTCTACAAAATTTAATGCTTTCAAAGATCAGATCAAAAATGCATTTCATTGAAAGGGGACAAGCGATCATTTTACTGGCTGATAATTTTACTCTAAGGTAAACAGGTCAAACTTGACAATGAAGGGCAACTGGCAGCTCTACTTACTTCAGAGCTGAGAAAACAATTGGAATTGTTAAGGACTATGCTATATTTGCAATGGTTTTTAACCTTGTTTTCACATTGGAATCACGGAGGAGGAGGATTTTTTTTTTAACATAACTTTATTTTTTATTGGTGTTCAATTGGCCAACGTACAGAATAACACCCAATGAAAGAGCAGTTTCTTGACTGAGCAGCGCTGGAAAGCTCCAGAGGAAGTCAAGGGATTTACACTATATAGAACCAGAGGGTACCATTCCTTGTTTTTTTTTTTTTTTTTTTTTTTTTAAATAAATTAATTTTTATTGGTGTTCAATTTACCAACATACAGAATAACACCCAGTGCTCATCCCGTCAAGTGTCCCCCTCCGTGCCCGTCACACATTCACCCCCACCCCCCGCCCTCCTCCCCTTCCACCTCCCCTAGTTCATTTCCCAGAGTTAGGAGTCTTTATGTTCTGTGTCCCTTTCTGATATCTCCCACACATTTCTTCTCCCTTCCCTTATATTCCCCTTCACTATTATTCATATTCCCCAAATGAATGAGACCATATAATGTTTGTCCTTCTCCGATTGACTTACTTCACTCAGCATAATACCCTCCAGTTCCATCCACGTCGAAGCAAATGGTGGGTATTTGTCGTTTCTAATGGCTGAGTAATATTCCATTGTATACATAGACCACATCTTCTTTATCCATTCATCCTTCGATGGACACCGAGACTCCTTCCACAGTTTGGCTATTGTGGACATGGCTCCTAGAAACATTGGGGTGCAGGTGTCCCGGCGTTTCATTGCATCTGAATCTTTGGGGTAAATCCCTAACAGTGCAATTGCTGGGTCGTAAGGCAGGTCTATTTTTAATTCTTTGAGGAACCTCCACAGTTTTCCAGAGTGGCTGCATCAGTTCACATTCCCACCAACAGGGCAAGAGGGTTCCCCTTTCTCCACATCCTCTCCAACATTTGTTGTTTCCTGCCTTGTTAATTTTCCCCATTCTCACTGGTGTGAGGTGGTATCTCATTGTGGTTTTGATTTGTATTTCCCTGATGGCAAGTGATGCAGAGCATTTTCTCATGTGCATGTTGGCCATGTCTATGTCTTCCTCTGTGAGATTTCTCTTCATGTCTTTTGCCCATTTCATGATTGGATTGTTTGTTTCTTTGGTGTTGAGTTTAAGAAGTTCTTTATAGATTTTGGAAACTAGCCCTTTATCTGATATGTTATTTGCAAATATCTTCTCCCATTCTGTAGGTTGTCTTTGAGTTTTGTTGACTGTATCCTTTGCTGTGCAAAAGCTTCTTATCTTGATGAAGTCCCAATAGTTCATTTTTGCTTTTGTTTCTTTTGCTTTCGTGGATGTATCTTGCAAGAAGTTACTGTGGCCAAGTTCAAAGGGGGTGTTGCCTGTGTTCTCCTCTAGGATTTTGATGGAGTCTTGTCTCACATTTAGATCTTTCATCCATTTTGAGTTTATCTTTGTGTATGGTGCAAGAGAGTGGTCTAGTTTCATTCTTCTGCATGTGGATGACCAATTTTCCCAGCACCATTTATTGAAGAGACTGTCTTTCTTCCAGTGGATCGTCTTTCCTCCTTTGTCGAATATTAGTTGACCATAAAGTTCAGGGTCCATTTCTGGGTTCTCTATTCTGTTCCATTGGTCTATGTGTCTGTTTTTGTGCCAGTACCACACTGTCTTGATGACCACAGCTTTGTAGTACAACCTGAAATCTGGCATTGTGATGCCCCCAGATATGGTTTTCCTTTTTAAAATTCCCCTGGCTATTCGGGGTCTTTTCTGATTCCACACAAATCTTAAAATAATTTGTTCTAAGTCTCTGAAGAAAGTCCATGGTATTTTGATAGGGATTGCATTGAACGTGTAAATTGCCCTGGGTAACATTGACATTTTCACAATATTAATTCTGCCAATCCATGAGCATGGAATATTTTTCCATCTCTTTGTGTCTTCCTCAATTTCTTTCAGACGTGTTCTATAGTTTTTAGGGTATAGATCCTTTACCTCTTTGGTTAGGTTTATTCCTAGGTATCTAATGCTTTTGGGTGCAATTGTAAATGGGATTGACTCCTTAATTTCTCTTTCTTCAGTCTCATTGTTAGTGTATAGGAATGCCATTGATTTCTGGGCATTGATTTTGTCCTGCCACGCTACCAAATTGCTGTATGAGTTCTAGCAATCTTGGGGTGGAGGCTTTTGGGTTTTCTATGTAGAGTATCATGTCATCGGCGAAGAGGGAGAGTTTGACTTCTTCTTTGCCAATTTGAATGCCTTTAATGTCTTTTTGTTGTCTGATTGCTGAGGCTAGGACTTCCAATACTATGTTGAATAGCAGTGGTGAGAGTGGACATCCCTGTCTGGTTCCTTTTTTTTTTTTTTTAAATTTTTATTTATTTATGATAGTCACACACAGAGAGAGAGAGAGAGAGGCAGAGACACAGGCAGAGGGAGAAAGCAGGCTTAGGCTCCATGCACCGGGAGCCCGACGTGGGATCCGATCCCAGGTCTCCAGGATCGCGCCCCGGGCCAAAGGCAGGCGCCAAACCGCTGCGCCACCCAGGGATCCCCCCTGTCTGGTTCCTGATCTTAGGGGAAAGGCTCCCCGTGCTTCCCCATTGAGAATGATATTTGCTGTGGGCTTTTCGTAGATGGCTTTTAAGATATCGAGGAAAGTTCCCTCTATCCCTACACTCTGAAGAGTTTTGATCAGGAATGGATGCTGTATTTTGTCAAATGCTTTCTCTGCATCTAATGAGAGGATCATATGGTTCTTGGTTTTTCTCTTGCTGATATGATGAATCACATTGATTGTTTTACGAGTGTTGAACCAGCCTTGTGTCCCGGGGATAAATCCTACTTGGTCATGGTGAATAATTTTCTTAATGTGTTGTTGGATCCTATTGGCTAGTATCTTGTTGAGAATTTTTGCATTCATGTTCATCAGGGATATTGGTCTGTAATTCTCCTTTTTGGTGGGGTCTTTGTCTGGTTTTGGAATTAAGGTGATGCTGGCCTCATAGAATGAATTTGGAAGTACTCCATCTCTTTCTATCTTTCCAAACAGCTTTAGTAGAATAGGGATGATTTCTTCTTTAAACCTAGAATAGGTTTAATAGAATTCCCCTGGGAAGCCATCTGGCCCTGGACTCTTGTGTCTTGGGAGGTTTTTGATGACTTCTTCAATTTCCTCCCTGGTTATTGGCCTGTTCAGGTTTTCTATTTCTTCCTGCTCCAGTTTTGGTAGTTTGTGGCTTTCCAGGAATGCGTCCATTTCTTCTAGATTGCCTAATTTATTGGCGTAGAGCTGTCCATAATATGTTTTTAAAATCGTTTGTATTTCCTTGGTGTTGGTAGTGATCTCTCCTTTCTCATTCATGATTTTATTAATTTGAGTCTTCTCTCTCTTCTTTTTAATAAGGTTGGCTAATGGTTTATCTATCTTATTAATTCTTTCAAAGAACCAACTCCTGGTTCTATTGATCTGTTCCACAGTTCTTCTGGTCTCAATTTCGTTGATTTCTGCTCGAATTTTAATTAACTCTCTTCTTCTGCTGGGCGTAGGGTCCATTTGCTGCTTTTTCTCTAGCTCCTTTATGTGTAAGGTTAGCTTTTGTATTTGAGTTCTTTCCAGTTTTTGAATGGATGCTTGTATTGCGATGTATTTCCCCCTCAGGACTGCTTTTGCTGCATCCCAAAGATTTTGAACAGTTGTATCTTCATTCTCATTAGTTTCCATGAATCTTTTTAATTCTTCCTTAATTTCCTGGTTGACCCTTTTATCTTTTAGCAGGATGGTCCTTAACCTCCACGTGTTTGAGGTCCTTCCAAACTTCTTCTTGTGATTGAGTTCTAATTTCAAGGCGTTATGGTCTGATAATATGCAGGGGACAATCCCAATCTTTTGGTATCGGTTCAGACCCGATTTGTGACCCAGTATGTGGTCTATTCTGGAAAAAGTTCCATGTGCACTTGAGAAGAATGTGTATTCAGTTGAGTTTGGATGTAAAGTTCTGTAGATATCTGTGAAATCCATCTGGTCCAGTGTATCATTTAAAGCTCTCGTTTCTTTGGAGATGTTGTGCTTAGAAGACCTATCGAGGGTAGAAAGAGCTAGATTTAAGTCACCAAGTATAAGTGTATTATTATCTAAGTATTTCTTCACTTTGGTTAATAATTCGTTTAAGTATTTGGCAGCTCCCACATTCGGGGCATATATATTGAGGATCGTTAAGTCCTCTTGTTGGATAGATCCTTTAAGTATGATATAGTGTCCCTCTTCGTCTCTCACTACTGTCTTCGGAGTGAATTTTAGTTTATCTGATATAAGGATGGCTACCCCTGCTTTCTTTTGAGAACCATTTGAATGGTAAATGGTTCTCCAACCTTTTATTTTCAGGTTGTAGGTGTCCTTCTGTCTAAAATGAGTCTCTTGTAGACAGCAAATAGATGGGTCCTGCTTTTTTATCCAGTCTGAAACCCTGCGCCTTTTGATGGGGTCATTAAGCCCGTTCACGTTCAGAGTTACTATTGACAGATATGAGTTTAGTGTCATCATGATATCTATTTAGTGCTTGCTTTTGTGGATTGTTCCACTGAACTTCTTCTTAAAGGGGAATTTTAAGAGTCCCCCTTAAAATTTCTTGCAGAGCTGGTTTGGAGGTCACATATTCTTTCAGTTCCTGCCTGTCTTGGAAGCTCTTTATCTCTCCTTCCATTTTGAATGAGAGCCTTGCTGGATAAAGTATTCTTGGTTGCATGTTCTTCTCATTTAGGACCCTGAATATATCCTGCCAGCCCTTTCTGGCCTGCCAGGTCTCTGTGGAGAGGTCTGCTGTTACCCTAATATTCCTCCCCATGAAAGTCAGGGACTTCTTGTCTCTTGCTGCTTTAAGGATCTTCTCTTTATCTTTGGAATTTGCAAGCTTCATTATTAAATGTCGAGGTGTTGAACGGTTTTTATTGATTTTAGGGGGGATCTCTCTATTTCCTGGATCTGAATGCCTGTTTCCCTTCCCAGATTGGGAAAGTTTTCAGCTAGGGTTTGTTCAAATACATATTCTGGCCCTCTGTCCCTTTTGGCGCCCTGGGGAACCCCAATTAAACGTAGGTTTTTCTTCCTTAGGCTGTCGTTTATTTCCCTTAATCTGTCTTCATGGTCTTTTAATTGTCTCTTTTTTCCTCAGTTTCCCTCTTTGCCATTAACTTGTCTTCTATGTCACTCACTCGTTCTTCCACCTCGTTAACCCTCGTCGTTAGGACTTCTAGTTTGGATTGCATCTCATTCAGTTGATTTTTTAAAAAAAATTTTTTTTTAATCTATTTATTTATGATAGTCACAGAGAGAGAGAGACAGAGGCAGAGACACAGGCAGAGGGATAAGCAGGCTCCATGCACCGGGAGCCCGATATGGGACTCGATCCCGGGTCTCCAGGATCGCGCCCTGAGCCAAAGGCAGGCGCCAAACCGCTGCGCCACCCAGGGATCCCTCATTCAGTTGATTTTTAATTTCTGCCTGATAGGATCTAAATTCTGCAGTCATGAAGTCTCGTGAGTCCTTAATGCTTTTTTCTAGAGCCACCAGTAGCTGTAGAATAGTGCTTCTGAATTGGCTTTCTGACATTGAAGTGTAATCCAGATTTTGTAGCTCTGTGGGAGAGAGGGCTGTTTCTGATTCTTTCTTTTGAGGTGAGGTTTTCCTTCTAGTCATTTTGCTCAGTGCGGAGTGGCCAAAAACAAGTTGTATCGGGAAAAGGAGAGAAAGAGAGAGAAGGAAAGAAAAGAGAAAAAGAAAAAAGAAAAAGAAAAGAAAAAGGAAAGAAGAGAAGAAAAAGGGAAAGAAAAAGAAAGAAAGGTGAAAAAAAAAGGGGGTGGGGAAAGCAATCAGAAATCAAAAAGAAAAGAAAAAAGAAAAGAAAAAAAAAAAACACGGGGGAGTATTTCTGTAGAGTTTAAGTCCCTTGACTTCCCCTGGAACTGGTCCGTCCAGCTGGTCTTCTGGGGGAGGGGCCTGTTGCGCTGATTTTCAGGTGTTAGCACTTGGGGGAGCTGCTCTGCCCCTGCCTGCTGCAGGGCTCAGCGGGGGTTGTTTACCCCGTGAGGTCTCAGGAGGAACAGTTGCAGTTGCTATGGCAACTCTGGAAGCCTGGATTCAGCCTCCGCAGGAACTACGGGGCTCGGGGCTCTCGGTTCTCTGTCTGCAGGGCCTGGAGGCTCCGGGGCGGGGCCGTTGATCTGCTCAGCTCGGGGCAGGAGCGTCCTTGCTGTCCTGGGCCCTCCCGGCCTCTGCCTGTCCCGGGGGGAGGCCGGATCCTGGGCTGTGTCCCGGCGCCCTGTGTTCCCGGGCCTGCGTTGTTGGATTTGCGCTCCCGCCCCGCAGCTCCCTCCCTGGAGCCGCTCCCGAGCTCCTCCGAACTGCTCCGGTGCGTGCTGCAGCCCTTAGGGAGCTCGGAGCACTCTCCTGCGCTCGCAGGTGTCTGTTAGTGTCCCCGGGAGCCCGAGGGCATCCCCGCCCTCCTGGGTCCTGCTCCAACTCCCTGCGAGCCCCTTTCCGCCCGCCCGGGAAGGTTGGTGCAGCTCCTGCTCCTCCGGGAGGGGACGGGGCTCTCCTGTCCTGGGGACACTCGCCCCGGCCTCAGCCCGGCTCCTCGCGGGGCCCCTCCCCCTCGGAGGCCTTTTGTTCCTTTATTTCTTCTTCCCCGTCTTCCTACCTCGATAGAAGCGCGGACTCTTCTCACTGTAGCGTTCCAGCTGGTCTCTCTTTACATCTCAGGCCGAATTCGTAGAGTTTCAGGATGGTTTGAAGGTTATCTAGGTAATTTGGTGGGGACAGGCGATTTGGGGACCCTGCTCTTCCGCCATCTTGCCCCTCCTCCGAGGATTTTTTTTTAATTAAACTTTTTTATTTTGAGATATATGCACTTATAATGAATATTATAGAGAGTTTCTGTGGATGCTTTACCTGTTTCCCAACATGTTGCAAAATTACAGTATAAAGTCACAAGGTTGACACCGACCCAAGTAGGATATACAAGAATTCTCATTGCTGATACTGCCCCTCCTTAATTCCTGGAAACCACTAATCTCTTCTCCATTTTTTAGTTCTATCTTTTCAAAAATGATATATGCAAGGAATCATATATATATATATATGATTATATATATATATATATACCTTCTGGGATCGGATATTTTTCACTCAGCTTAAATCTCTAAAGATTCATCCAGGCTGTTGGTTTATTGTGTGCATCAATAGTTTGTTCATCTTTAATGCTTAGTATATCTCTTGATTTAGATGAATCAGAATTTACGTAATCATTCACCCGTTGAAAAAATATCTGACTTGTTTCCCCTTTGCAGCCATTACAAGTAAAAGTGTTATAAGCATTTGTGCACAGATTTTCTTGCAGTTTCATTTCTCTGATATAAATGCCCATGAGAGCAATTGCCGGGTCCTGTAGTAGTTGCATGTTTAGCTTTTAAAGACCACACCGATGTGTTTTCCAAGGGGCTGTACCACTTTATATTCTCATCAGTATTCTGTAAGTGATCCAGTTTCTTCATATCCTTGCAAGCATTTGTGGTCTTGTTATTTGTACTTATTTTAGCCATTCTGATAGTGCTACCTTATTGAGGTATTAATTTGCAATTCCTAACAGTTAATAATGTTTAACACTTTTTCATGTGGTTATCTGCTATCCATATATCATCTTTGGTGAAATATCTTCCAATCTGGTTGTTTGCTTTTTAGCTGTTAAGTTTTGAGAGTTTGTTGTTGTTGTTGTTGTTGTTGTTTTTCAAATATATTACAGATACTAGTCCTTGGTCACATATGTAATTTGCAATATTTTCTCCACTACATAACTTGTCTTTTTCATCCTCTTAATGGGATTATTTACAGAGTAAAAGTTATTTAGTTTTGGTAATGTCCAATTTGTAAGTTTTATGGATCAGACCTTTGTTGTTAAGTCTACTCTTTTCCAACCATAGATCCTAAAAATTTTCTCATTTTTTTCCTAAAAGTTTTATAGTTTTACAGTTTAAGTTCATTTCGAGTTCATTTCATAAAAATCATAAGATGGATTGAAGATTTTTTTGTTTGTTTCATTGTCTTTGTTTTATTTTGTTTCTGCCTATAGATTAGTTGAAAAAGCTATCTTTCCTCCATTAAATTGCTTTTGCAACATATTCAGAAATAGGTTGAGCATATATCACGTTTTGTGATTTTTCTTTCTGGGTTCTGTATTGTTTCATTTTCTATTTGTCTATCTTTTCACCAATACAAGTTTTAATTATTGTAGTTATAGCTATATAAGTCTTTAAGTTGAGTACAGTGATTCTCCCCCTTTTATTCCTCCTTTCTAAAACTTTTAGCTACCATTATAGCTAATACCTTTGCCTTGTCATATAATGTAATTTTGTCTATATCCAAACAAAAAATTTTTGCTGAGAATTTTTAGAAATTTGGTTAGCCCTGTATGTCAATTTAGGGGAAAATGGCATCATTATTACATTAAACTTTCCTATCCCACAGAATACTTCTCCATTTATTTTGGTATTCATTGATTTTTAAGAAATCATTATTTCATAATTATCAGCATACAGATCCCAAGTATGTTTTGTTAGATTTATGACAAAGTATTTCATTTTCTGAGCCATTATAAATGATACTGTATTTTTGTGCCCATGTACTCATTTCTAATATACAGAAACAAAATTGATTTTTGCAAGTTTACCATGTATTCTGTGACCTTGTTGAACACAGTGATTAGTTCCAGATTTCTTTTTTCTGGTAGATTATTTGGAGGTTTTTTTTTTTTTTTTTTTTTTTAATGTAGACAATCATGTCAACAGTTAATAAAAGTTTTATTTCCTCCTTTCCAATCTATATGTATTTTATTCTCATCCATTGACTTATTGCCCTGGCAAGAACTTTAGCAGTAGCAACAGTATAATTCCATTCCTTGCTCCATTCCTGGGGAGAGTGGAGAGCATTCAATCATTCACCATTAAATATAAGGCTAACTATAGTTTTTTAGTAGACTGTTTTTAACAAGTTGAGGAAATTCTCTTTTTATCATGAAAGGGTTTTGTATCTCGTCAAATAATTTTTCAGAATAAGTTAATACTATAATGTAATTTTTCCTCTCTAGCCTGTTAATAGGTGAGTCACACTGATTGGTTTTTCAGTCTGATTATGTGTTGTGCATAACTGGGTCCTACTGTATACATTATGCTGTTTCTTTCTAGAGATCCAAGATCCCAAAGGAAGTAACAGCACCAATTAATTTTTAATAATGTAACACAATTAGAAAACTCAGTGGAATTTAAAGCAGGGTAATACTACATTTTTTCCTATAATCGTAGAAAAAGTTTTTATGAAAAGGTAGATCTTGAAATGAGCTTGAAAATAAGTTTCCATCTGACATAAAGAGCTGCAGGTTAAGTCTAGAAGAAGAGACTGTATGAGTAAAGCAAAAAGTCAGTCAACCTTTACTGTAGCTATGTCTTTGCTTAGCTGTTACTCAATGTAAATTCTTGCTTTCTTCATTTCAGACTTTCCTATCATTTTTAAAAGACATTATGCCAGTCGGTTATCTTTGTCACAGCTTCAAACCCTAGCTGGTACACTTAGCATTTTAATGCTGGGACTGGGACCCTGCAAATCATATTTCTTCTTTGCCAGCTCATCCCATGTTTGGCTCTGCCAAAAAGAGGCACAAAAGGGAGATGCTAAAGCTGGAAGAAGCAAAAGGGGCCACTCTTGCCTCTTTTCCTCCATTCCCCCATTCCTGGCCGCCTGCCTCATCCTTTCTTCTCCACTCCACAGTAACAGTTCTTTGCAGAAGCAACAGTTGAATCCAAATTACAATTTTTCTAAATCTCACAGAACAAGGCCTCAGCATGACCCACCCATATCCACCAACTCCAATCTGGGACCTTCCCCTTCTGACGTGTAAGTCCCAGGTCTGAGGGACCCTCCTCCAGCTCAAAGGCTCCATCACCAGTTCTGCCAAACCCTGCCCTCAAAGTCTAGGTTTTACTCCTTAGGACCCCTCCTCCTCCAGGCTGCTGAGTTTTGATAATTCCACATCTTTTCTTTGTTTCTGCAGCCTTGGGTATGGTGGCTGCTTCCTGACAATGCTGCCACTGTGATACTTTATGGTCTCCTTTTTAGCTTTTCTGTCACGTGATTAAACAAGTTTATACCTGCTGAAATAATCACTGTGATTTCTGTCTCCCAATAGAACTCTGATTAATAGAAAAATGTATGAGATCCAATTTACTTTTTGGATTCTTCCCTAAAAATCTATATTTTCTAAACAGTGCTGAGGAAATATTTATATTATTCATTTTAAGTTTATTTGCTCAATGTCTATTGGAGTGTCAGGAATGGTGTTAAAGCTGGAGACACAAAGAAGAGGAAGACCCAGTCTCTCTTCCCAAAGAGCTCACATTGCTATAGGAAGATAGAAAAACAAATATGGAATTTCAATTATAGGATTGCAGTTGTTGTGATAAAAGATACAGAGATCACACACATTAAGGAGTGGGAAATATTCAAGGGTCAGAGGAGAAGTGGTCTCCATCTGAGTATAAAGAATACACAGTTGGTTAGCACACAGTTGGAAGGGTGAGGGTCCTCAAGGAAACACAAAATTGCCTGGAACTATCTGGCATCAACAAATGGCATTGGTTATCCAAAGAGTAAATTGTGAGGATGGTACCGAAAGAGGAAATTTAGGAGTTATACCAGATCACGGAGGTTCTTGTTAACATGCTGGAGATTTCTAACTTTACCCTTTAGGCCAGACACGTTAAAATTAATTCACTGCAATCATTTAAAAATTGGGAGACTTCTCCACAAATTTCTGGCTTCTCTTGAAATATCAGACCATCTGGCTCTATCAGGCCCACATTTCTATATGACAGTTGGCTGCAGCTGAGTAATTACTGCCCTCTGTAGGTGGAACCTATGCTTTCCAGGTGGCCAAAATGTGCTTGCTGCTTTTTTTTTTTTTTTTTTTTTTTGTAATTTTTTTTTCCCTGGTTGAACTATGTAGACATTTCCCACCCTGTTTTACTAAATGGGAAATATTTAAGCAAGGGAATTCCATGTATGGCTTTAAAAAATCACTGAAATTAATATAGTAAATGGTCTAGCATGGGACAGAAGGTTTGATGGTGATATACTATCAAAGAACTGATACCTAAAGCCTTTAAGGAGGCAATGGCAATTAGGTGGAAATAAATGGGCTAGATTTTAAAAAATGTAGAGTTAATAATATTTGGGAAAATAAAAGATAAAGGAGAATGGCAGGTGGGGATAAACGCATCCATTAGTTCCAGGGTTTCTGCTTTTGGCATCTAGTAGTAACATGACAAAAATATATCAAAAATAATGGAGGAAAGGGATGTGTGGAAAAATTTAAATGTTAGTGTGTCGAATTTGAAGTGTCCATTAGATTTCCAGTTGGAAAGCAAGTGGGTTGGTGACTATAAAAGTGTGGAAACTTGGCAGGAAAAAAAAATGATCTAGAGACATGGATTTCTGAGTCATCAGCTTATGTTTTCTGTCCTTAAACCTTTATTTAGGAATAAAATGTATTATTTCTGTTGTACTAGATTTCAATTATAGGTATCTATTCCCTCCCCAAAGAAATGGAGTTGAGGTAGTATGTTACCTAAGAAGGGATGTTGTTCTAATGGGGGGCAGAAAAAACTACAAAATAGAAGTGACAGACAAAAGTCCACAAAAAGACTATGCCTAAGTAAATTGTAAGTGACTATTGGGGGTGTTGAATTTTCCTGATGAGGTATTAAATATGCTATACTACTCCCTTTCATAGTTTTATAGAACAAGAAATAAATAGGGTTTCTCAATAAACATGAAAGTACTATAAGACCACCATTTTCCAGAAATTGACTTTATTTTAAAGTGCTTATATTTCCAAATTTGTATTTATTGGCTTAATGTTCCCACTAAATAGAATAACTTTATCATGTCACCTGGCATTTATTAGCAGAATACTCAAACTGTTGGCCACAGTTTGCTGGTTTGTGATTAACACTCTGATCATATATATTGCAGTGTGCTTCTTTCTTTCTTTCTTTTTTTTAAGATTTATGTATTTATTTATTTGAGGGAGAGAAAGAGCATGAGCAGGAAAGGCAAAGGGAGACAGAGAATCTGAAGCAGACACTGGGCTCTATCTCAGGACCCTGAGATCAGACCAGAGCCAAAACCAAGAGTCAGATGCTTAACCAACTATGCCACCCAGACACACCAACAATGTGCTTATTTTCTAAAATAATCTTAGAGTTGCATTTTTAGGGCTGCATGAATTCTTCAGTCATTACACAGAATAGACTGTTGGAGACAAAGATGATAGAATTTTGAACCTAAAGAAGCCCCATGGGTACATGGGACCCAGAGACCTTTGGCATACAGTCCTGGCTTATACATTGCATGTCACAAACTGAAAAAGAAAACATTCTCCTGTCTTTGGTAAATGGTTATATAATAGAAATATCATTATACTCATTGTTGAAATTCATAGTTATATAATTGGTGGATTCTCAGATTATATGATTGGCACCTTATCTAATTGTCATCATTTGTGTTTTCCACCTTTGTGAGCTATTCATCAGCCAAATTACATAAACTACCCTATTTTTAAGAGGATGGATAATACCAAGGTACTCAGAAAATTTAATCAGATAGAATAAATTATTGAAAATGCCAGTAAGCCCAACATATTTGTATATGTGCTGCTGAAGCAAGCACAAGTCCAACATATTTGAACACTAGATTTACAGTATAAGACCAGAACAATGCCAAAATGAGTTGGAATGAATAATACCCAGATGGTTTCCATACATTAGACTGAAGAAAGTCCAAGTTTTAAATCCTTGTGGAAAGTCTGGCCAAGTCACATCTATGAATTTAACTATTTATTTGAAATCTGACAAGTCTATATAAGAATCATTACTAGGTTTTATAAAAACCCTTTCAGATTGTGGCATTAATCAAAACTATAGTTATTCTAAATTAAGATGGGCCATTTTGAAGAATGTGAAAAGAAAAGTCTATTACTGAATCACTCTGCCCCTTTCACGGCTTGAGAAAGGACTTATGGGATCCTTACAGTGGGGCTGGGCTACCGTTGAGGACAAAAGCTGGATCAGTAGTTAATCCTATTGGAGTGGCTGAAGCAGAATGAATAAAAGGAATAAGTCTGGTCCAAAGTTTTAGAGATAATCTGAGAAATAAAGTAGATATATCAATTGATCAATAATTCTGTAAAATAGCCAGCCCCAAAACTTTGTGGCTTTAAATGATTAGCATTTATTTAGCTCCTAAGTCTGGGGTCAGGTGGGTGTATTCCTCTGATTTGGATTTGAAAGATCTCAGCTAAACTCGCTCATGATTTTGCAGTCAGCTGGCTGGTTGGCTCAAGGTGAAATCATATCTGGTGGCCTCTACTTGTATGATTTGTTTTGTGATCTCTCCCATCCCTCCAGCATGTAAGTACAGATATGTTCAAGAGAAAGCAGAGCAGGCAAGGCATCTTGAGACCTAAATTCAGAATTGGCACAATATCAATTCTGCCACAGTCTGGCGGCCAGACAAGTCACAAATCCAATCCAGATTCAAAAGAGAAGAAAATAGACTCTACTTCTTGTTAGGGGAGATGTAGTGTCATGTTGCAAAGACTGGATTTAGGGAAGCCATCAATTCACACCATCAATGCAATAAATGCATCAATGCAATAAATCTATATTGTTAGAGGAGCTTAACAAACTTTCAATTAGAAGGATTGAAGATAGAAAACAAACCAAATGTCAAGAGCTGGACAGAAATGTAATGAAAACAGCAACTTTAAACATAAACTAGAGTTCTGGATAATTAATAACAGTTTACAAGACTATGTATTGATGTTTGGTTCATGGTGAAAGTTGCTCAATTTTAAAAGTACAAGTCTCAGGCAAATAACTAATAATAAAATGTTTATTACAGGGTTTTCAGTCATTCTTATTTGGGGGTGATTTGTTGCCCCCGCCAAGGCATATTTGGCAGTCTAGAGACATTTTTATTTGGCACAACTGGTCAAGGATTGCTACTGGAATCTAGTAGTTAGGAGCCAGGGATGCTGCCAAACATCTTACAATACTCAGGACAGACCCTACAATGAAGGAAAAACCTCCAAATGTCAATAGTGCTAAGGCTTGAAAACCCTATGCAGGACTCATCTTCTCTCGCTATTGAGGAATCCAGATTTTCCTGAGAGACTTAAAAATACGTATTAAAATATATTTATAGTCATATTAATAGTTTATATAAAAGTTTGAATTCAACCAAGCAAATATTTAATAGCATGACTATAAATTTACAAGGAGATGGATTGAAAAGTTTTCTGAGGAGCAAATATTTATAAAATCCACAAACTTTGCTCTGCAGAACTGTGGGAAGATACCCAGGTCTTCATTTAAGCAAATGAGATAATTAGGTAGCAGAATGGATGTAGTAAGATAAACCAAAAGCCACAAAGGAATTGATGGTTGAAGAAATACTATAAAAGCATGATACCCTAGGATATTTTGGTTAAAAGACAAAAGTCATACTTGGTTGCTCATCAGGCCCTACAGATATGATTATATCCAAGTACACTCGAAGTAACATCATGTAAACTATGAATTTTCACCCACAGCAAATATCATTCTCAATGGGGAAACACTGGGAGCCTTTCCCCTAAGATCAGGAACATGACAGGGATGTCCACTGTCACCACTGCTATTCAACATAGTACTAGAAGTCCTAGCCTCAGCAATCAGACAACAAAAAGAAATAAAAGGCATTCAAATTGGCAAAGAAGAAGTCAAACTCTCCCTCTTCGCAGATGACATGATACTAGTAGTATGTAGAAAACCCAGAAGACTCCATCCCAAGATCACTAGAACTCATACAGCAATTCAGCAGTGTGGCAGGATACAAAATCAATGCCCAGAAATCAGTGGCATTTCTATACACTAACAATGAGACTGAAGAAAGAGAAATTAAGGAGTCAATCCCATTTACAATTGCACCCAAAAGCATAAGATACCTAGGAATAAACCTAACCAAAGAGGAAAAGGATCTATACCCTAAAAACTATAGAACACTTCTGAAAGAAATTGAGGAAGACACAAAGAGATGGGAAAATATTCCATGCTCATGGATTGGCAGAATTAACATTGTGAAAATGTCAATGTTACCCAGGGCAATTTATGCATTTAATGCAATCCCTATCAAAATACCATGGACTTTCTTCAGAGAGTTGGAACAAATCATCTTAAGATTTGTGTGGAATCAGAAAAGACCCCAAATAGCCAGGGGAATATTGAAAAAGAAAACCATATCTGGGGGCATCACAATGCCAGATTTCAAGTGGTGCTACAAAGCTGGGATCATCACGACAGTGTGGTACTGGCACAAAAACAGACACATAGATCAATGGAACAGAATAGAGAACCCAGAAATGGGCCCTCAACTCTATGGTCAACTAATATTTGACAAAGCAGGAAAGACTATCCACTGGAAAAAAGACAGTCTCTTCAATAAATGGTGCTGGCAAAATTGGACACTCATGTGCAGAAAAAATGAAACTAGACCATTCCTTTACACCATACACAAAGATAAACTCAAAATGGATGAAAGATCTAAATGTGAGACAAGATTCCATCAAAATCCTGGAGGAGAACACAGGCAACACCCTTTTTGAACTTGGCCATAGCAACTTCTTGCAAGATACATCTATGAAGACAAGGGAAACAAAAGAAAAAATGAATTGGGACTTAATCAAGATAAAAAGCTTCTGCACAGCTAAAGAAACAGTCAACAAAACTAAAAGACAACCTACAGAATGGGAGAAGATTTTTGCAAATGATGTATCAGATAAAGGGCTAGTATTGAAGATCTATAAAGAACTTATTAAACTCAATACCCAAGAAACAAACAATCCAATCATGAAATGGGCAAAAGACATAATCAGAAATCTCACAGAGGAAGACATAGACATGGCCAATAAGCACATGAGAAAATGCTCCGCATCACTGGCCATGAGGGAAATACTAATCAAAACCACAATGAGATACCACCTCACACCAGGGAGAATGGGGAAAATTAAGAAGCCAGGAAACCACAAATGTTGGAGAGGACATGGAGAAAGGGAACCCTCTTGCACTGTTGGTGGGAATGTGAACTGGTACAGCCACTCCGAAAACTGTGTGGAGGTTCCTCAAAGTGTTAAAAATAGAACTGCCCTACGACCCAGCAATTGCACTGCTGGGGATTTAGCAGAAATGGCAGGACACCTGCACCCCAATGTTTATAGGAGCAATGTTCACTATAGCCAAACTGTGGAAGGAGCCTCAATGTCCATCGAAAGATGAATGGATAAAGAAGATGTGGTCTATGTATACAATGGAATATTACTCAGCCATTAGAAACAATGAATACCCACCATCTGCTTCAACGTGGATAGAAGTGGAGTGTATTATGCTGAGTGAAGTAAGTCAATTGGAGAAGGACAAACATTATATGGTCTCATTCATTTGGGGAATATAAAAAATAGTGAAAGGGAATAAAGGGTAAAGTAGAGAAAATGAGTGGGAAATATCAGTGAGGGTGACAGAACATGAGAGACTCCTAACTCTGGGAAAAGAACAAGGGGTAGTGGAAAGGGAGGTGGGCAGGGGGTTGGGGTGACCTGGTGACAGGCACTGAGGGGGGCACTTGACGGGATGAGCACTGGGTGTTATGCTATATGTTGGCAAATCAAACTCCAGTTGAAAACAAATACAACCCCCCCCCAAAACTATGAATTTTCACATACATGATTTATCTCCCTTCGAGTATCATTTTAAAGTTTAACCATGTTATTAGAAGCCATGCTCAAATGGTTTCAGCTATTCTGTGTTTTCTTAAGTGAAACGTAGAGAATCTAATTTAATTTCCTTCTCTATATGCAAAAATTATAGCACATACTCTCATACAGATACATATATCTGACCTATACATATGTGAGAAGGTTATTTATTTAATAACTATATCTAAGCCTCAGTACAAACTTATAGATTTACTGGCTAAAATCTTACAAAACACATATTCACTATTCTAACAGTTTGATCCATTTGTTTACCATTAATGTGCTAACACATAATTAATGAGTTATAATGCCTTCTGACAGCCTAGGCTATATGAGAAAGATGTATGAGGAGTTGTTTAAGACTGAATTACTGGCATCTTGGATAGCCACTGGAACCTTACAGATGATAATTCTTAACTTCAAGCCTTAAATATTGACCTTTGCTTTTCCCTGGTAACCTACAAGCAGCATGTAAAAGAGAAATAATCAACATGAGTTTATGTAATGTCACTTGTCTTTGGGGGCAGTAAATAATACAGTTTGATAATCTTTACCTATTAATTTATGAATGCCAATATCAGTTTTACTCAAATTACTGAAATTTGTTCCTAAATGTTTCTTCCAATTTTCTTGAAGACAACCTTATAAATGACAGTTTGGCTGATTCCCTCCTATTCTCTTTTTTTTCTAAAAACATTTAAAAAAAAAGATTTAGTAAGGAGGGGGCATAATATCAGCTAAATATTCAGCAAATACAGATCAAATATGTTTGCCTTAAAAAAAAAGTATGTTTGCCTTGAACCCTTATACACTTGAGAACCTCACTAAGGAAAAAAATCACAATTTATTCTCTAAAATTTATTTATTCTAAATAAATAAATAAATAAATAAATAAATAAATAAATAAATAAATATTAGAAAATATGCAGGAGAAGCAAAAAGAGTGAAACACTTCAAAGCTCTCACAGGAGCCCTTATACTCACAAGTGAATATACATACATGCATGTGCACAGAGTTTCCTCAGGTCAGGATTTCTGGAGATTTCCTGTTCTGTCGCCTGCCAAGATTCCAAGTTCAGCACATCAGGATGTAATGATAAAGCTGTTCATTACCTAGCAGGTGGCTAAGCTAATTGATTTTCAAGGAGGTGTGGTCTATCAGAGTAGAGGAAGATCAAGCTTTGGAGTCAGACAGCTCTTCATATCTGGTAAGAAAGATTGACTAATCATTGGCTTCAGCCCAGAAAGAACTTGCATCCGAGTGCAGAGCTCCCCTGGCAGACTGCTTTGGTGGAATCTCCTGATAGGAAGAAGTATGTTTCAGGCTCCCATAACCCTGCTGGGAAAATCTTAGATGAGGACCTGAGGGATCTTCAGGAATTAGGAGTCCTGATGGCCTACAGAGCTGCCATTCAGATTGATGTTGATTTTCAAGAATTATGCTCTAGAGTTAGTATAGCCTGGCCCTCAAAAAGTTCAAAGATTCATAGGAAGACAGACAAAACATTAATACTTCAGTGCAACACAGATTCAACCAGAAGACCAAGAAGAAGGTCCACCCTGTAATATCAGGGAAAGCTTCCTATAGGACAAATTACTTGGAAGAAAATAAATCAGAGATAGTATAGGAAAACATCTCAGCAAAGCATATAATGAGACCAAAGCTCTTCCCAATTTATGTATTCAGGGTATACAATTTTCAGCAGAAAATCAGAGTAAATTTAGGTTTGTTAAAAGATTTCTCAATGCTGCTTAGAAACGTTCTGTAGGATTCCTCTCTCTATTTCTCCCTCTCCCCACAGCCCTTCCTGAAATCTTACCCATCCTGCCTTTCTTCTAGTTATTCCTCTCTTCATCTTTTGGTCTCAGGTTAAGTGGCCAAGTAGTCAGATAGCCTTCATTTGAGAAGTGTTTCCTGCCCATTCAAGTCTGAAGTCTAAGTCATGTATTTTCATAGCAGCCTTACTTTTACCCATCAGTATTCACTATAGTATATAATGATTGCCTGTTTACTTTTCTTGCCATTCTTTTTTTTAAAGATTTTATCTATTTATTTGAGAGAGAGAGCAAGAGCACAATTTGGGGGAGAAGTAGAAGGAGAAGGACAAGCAGTCTCCACACTGAGCTCAGAGCCTGATGTGGAGCTTGATCCCACAACCCTGAGATCATGACCTTAGCCAAAATCCAGAGTCTGATGCTTAACTGCACCACGCAGGCACATTTTCTTGCCATTCTCTAGCTGTTTAAGTTCTGTGTGGGCCTGGTCTCTCTCTATTTTGATTATCCTCATCTTTTTTATACTTACTATATAGAGTATGCAGCTAATAAATATGCTGAATAATGCAGAGATGTATACATATAAAATTACATGAATATATGTGTACATTTACATACTTCCCCATACATACACTCACATCTGTAATGAATCTTATACCTTTTATGTTAGTACCCCTGCTGTTTCTGGAATGCACTTAATGCACTAAATAGTTAAATCAAGGTAGGCACAAAATGGGAGTTGTAAACTGGAGGCAATTATTGGAACTTTGTACAAAGAGGTTCTTGGTTACAGGGAACAGAGCAAATATCCAGCTTGTGTAACTGTGTAAGATCACTATACTAGTCTAATGATTAAATGGGGGCAAAATCGAGGCTTTATAAATTTCAGCCATGGGGCTGAAGTCATGAGTTTTAAGTGATTCTGACTGCATCAGTTAGAGTGATGAATTCAGACACAGGAAATTGAGTACCTGAGATGTCTTCTTTTCCTCTTTTCCAGCACTACAGCATCAATGAACACTGGAAAGTGAACTACATTCTTATTCCCTGTTTTTCATTTCATTGCTTTGATCTTACCAGAAGATATAAGTCTAGTTCCAAGGGACTCCACTACCTAAAACGTCTAGGAAAAAAGTAGCCATTTTGTTTGTAATGCTGTAAAAATGGATCCTTTGCTCAATAAACTTTCCTTTTCCAAGAAGCTGACAGACACCACCACAACTGCCCATTGTCATAACCAACAAATATGATAGCATATATCGTAAAGTGAAGAAGTATCAATACACTGATCTCCACAAGGATGAACAAAGACTTACAAGTCACAGGAATAAGAGACCCAGAAGAATAATAAACAGACCAACTGGCAAACAAGTGGAAGGAACGGTTGGGAATCTTCCCTCATTCACACTGAAGAGTTGTGCACAGTATTTTGTCAATACACCCTTGAGCTCAGCTCTTCACTTAGTGGCAATGAATGCTGCCAGTGGGTGCACAAGCCATCTGAACAGCTGTGGGGAATTCTCCTGTTAGCCTTGAATACATGATTGGCATTAGATGACAAGATTGCTAAGCAGCGAGGCCCTCTATGCATCCCCCCGAATGCAATAGTCTAGTAATTAAGCAAAGTGGGGTGCAGGTCTCATAGTGTAGCTAATTTGTCTAGGTGCTATGCTCCTGCATGCCATTAATAGAATAGTGGAGAGGAGGTATATCCCCTCTTCTGATACTCAGAAAACACTTCAGCTCAGAAGTAATATGTTTTCTCTGCCTAAGGCTCTGTAGAGAGTAGCAAAGCTGTTTCTGTCGTCTTGAACAAACAACCAGAGAATTGGGAAGTCTTGGGAAATAGTCGATGGAAGTGATGGGTAGGCCAAGTAGATATTTGGTGACATTTTTATGTGGAATAAGATTTTTTTCTGCACTTAAAAAAAGAAGGACAAGAATTCACTATAAAAGAGACAGCATGACATAGCAAATTAAATCTTAAAGTACTAACCCTTAAAGTACTAAAGTTGAGAGTACCAAAAGTCTCAGCAACCAGTTTGAGGTCCTGTCCCTCTATGTTCTGATTGAGGGGATGATCTTGAGCAACAAATGAGAACTCCCTCACTCCCAGTGCCTCGTTTGTCAAATTCTGATGAAAATGCTATATTTTAATAGTTTTTTTTTAGCCAGATTAGGGGACATATATTGGATCCTCCACTTAAGATGTAGAGACCTAGTAAAAAAGATAGTTGAATAAAAATGACTAAAAGTACTAGATTTATTGCACTCATTGCTATTGGCACTATGATATGCTTTAAATATGTTATTTTATTTAGTCCTTATAATAGCTGTTAAGTGAAAATACCTCTGTTTTCCTTCTCTACATGCAACATTCACACTTCATGTCTGGTCAACAAATGTGTGGGTCTTTTTCCTATATCAAGCAATTGTCTGACACTGGCTGGGCATCCTCCATTTTAACTCAGCTCTGAATCTACCTGGAGGTACCGTCAGATCGCATGGTAAATTCTCCATCCCACAAGACTGCTCTGCTTCAGACACCAACCACAGGTCCAGACTGTCATTTGTGCTGGTGGTTGACCAGCTATGTTGTTATTCCTAAAATGTCCTCAAATTTGATCCATTGCTAGAAAAGTTCACAAAACTCAAGAAAATAGTTCACTTACTAGATTGCCAGTTTATTACAAAGTATAGAACTCAGGAACAGTCAGATGGAGATGCATAGGGCAAAGCATGAGGGAAGGGGTGTGGAGCTTCCATGCGTTCTCCAGCCATGCTATCCTCCCTACACCTTTATGTGTTCAGCAACCTGGAAGATCGGAACCCCATACTTTTGAGATTTATGTGGAGGCTTCATTACATAAGCATATGATAGATTAAGTCATTGGCCATTAGTGATTAGCTCAACATCCACATCCACTCCTCCTACCTCCCTGTTGTCAGAGTGAGGAGGGTGAGGGTCAAGGGTAGGAATGAAAGTTGCAACCCTCTAATCATATAACTGATTTCCCTGGCAGCCAGCTTTAATCATCAGGTTTTCCACGAGTCCTGGGCCATTAGTCAGTCAGTCAGTCATCTATTAGCCTGCAAAAAGAAATCTATCACCTCAGAGATTCTAATGGTTTTCAGAGCTGTGTCAGGAAATGGGGACAAATATCAAATATACATTTCTTATTATAAATCAGAATATTACAACAGTGCTTAAGAGGATGCACTAATATTATCCCCATTTTGTGGATGAGGAAACTAAGACAGAAAGTGATTAAGTGATTTTCCCTATGTCTGTATGTCAGTGTATAGCTGAAATTTGAATCCAAGTGGGTTGACTCTAGGAGTTGCATATTTCACTGCCTAATTTTTGGCACAGAATTTTTGCTTCTCAAACTTTCCACAGCCCTCTTTCAAGCTGTATCTCTTTTATAGACAGGAGAATAAATTACCTTTTTTGTCACAAGAGTACTTCACTTTCCCTTTTCTCTGGGTTCATATATTTATATAATCTTTACATTTTTTTTATCTCAAAATAATTTTAAGTTTACAGAAAGATACAAAGATAATCCAGTATTCCCACATTCCATTCACCAGTTCCCTTAATATTAACATCCTATACAACCATGACACATTCGTCAAAGCCAATAAATTCACAGTGGCACAATGTTAACTGATGAGGGAAGAGGAAGGCAAGTTGAGGGCAAAGCAATAGGCTGACACCCCCCCAAGCCCCTCTCCCCCTAGGTGCCTTTCCCCAGGCACTCCTTGGCTGCCCTAAAACTAAGGGAAGGGAAAAAAAAAAAAACAAATGGTTAACTAATAGAGATCACAGTCCCTCAGGACATAAGTCTCTACCAGTTTACAAATGTCTTAGTAATTTATAAGAAAAAAGCAATCTTATCAATAGCCTAACCTCCAGAAACCCACAGAAACCCATAGACTCAATTTCCTGGAGCCCTAACATCACTCTGGCCTCCAAAGTGATATGGGAAACAAAGGCAGAAGAGAAAGGAAATAAAATTAAATTTCCTTATAACCAGCACCCACTGACAAATACTTGAGACAAGCAGAGTATAAACCTTCCTCCAGAAACTCCCAATTGTCTTAATGTTAAGGCCTCCAGTATCTTGTAGGTCCTCTTTTGCATTTGAAAGTACTTTGGGAAACCTCTCTCCCACCCACTCCCAAGTATGTAATCAGTCATCCTCCACAATCCCAAAGCAGCTTTTTCTACCCATGGGTCCTGTTCCTGTGCTTTAATAAAACCACCTTTTTGCACCAAAGACATCTCAAGAATTCTTTCTTGACCATTAGCTCTGGACCCCAACACTCCAAACTACATCATAACTACATACAGAATTTTTATATTCTTTCATCTGTTGACAGAGAACATAGCAATTCCATTAGTGCAAAACTGTAAATTTAATTTAATTAAATTTAATAGAATTTAATTTCTATCTGGAAACTTCTCTCAGAATAGTAAATGGAGATTGCTTATGGAGCTTGGGTCTTCCCAGCTCACCTGGTGAAATCTCTGCTGATTGTCCTTAAGTGTGGATAATTATGAAGCAAAGTCAGGAATATTTGTGTGGCTCTTACAAGCCTTATTCTAGACATTCTCCTTTGATCTGGGAATATGATCCTTTCAGCCTTGCTCCCAAGGCATGGTGAACAGCTCTCTCATCCAACAAGTATCCTGAGAATCTGGACATGGACTGCACTGCGTATTATCTGAATGGCCCTATCACCCCTACAAAAGAGCTCCTGCATCTGTGACAGGATCCCCACATCTTACGGGATTGTTACACAAATCAAATGTGATGCTTTATGAAATGGACATCATACTATTCCTGATTTTTGGTAATTTCTTGGAAAACCACTGAAATCTACATTGAAAATGCCTAAGAGGAAGCGATGTTGATAATATTACAAGTCTTTACCTCTCAAAGTGTAGTCTGAAGAGTAGCAACCTCAGGACCAGCTAGGGGATTAGTCAACATGGATAATAATCTCAGGCTTACTCCAGATTTACTGAATCAGAATCTGCACATTAACAAAATCCTCAAATGATGTGTTTGTTTTTTTATTTATTTATTTTTATTTTTAATTTATTTATTTTTTAATTTTTTATTGGTGTTCAATTTACCAACATACAGAATAACACCCAGTGCTCATCCTGTCAAGTGTCCCCCTCAGTGCCCATCACCCATTCACCCCCCACTCCCCACCCTCCTCCCCTTCCACCACCCCTAGTTCGTTTCCCAGAGTTAGGAGTCTTTATGTTCTGTCTCCCTTTCTGATATTTCCCACACATTTCTTCTCCCTTCCCTTATATTCCCCTTCACTATTATTTATATTCCCCAAATGAATGAGAACATACACTGTTTGTCCTTCTCCGATTGACTTACTTCACTCAGCATAATACCCTCCAGTTCCATCCACGTTGAAGCAAATGGTGGGTATTTGTTGTTTCTAATGGCTGAGTAATATTCCATTGTATGTATAAACCACATCTTCCTTATCCATTCATCTTTCGATGGACACCGAGACTCCTTCCACAGTTTGGCTATTGTGGACATTGCTGCTATAAACATCGGGGTACAGGTGTCCCGGCGTTTCATTGCATCTGAATCTTTGGGGTAAATCCCTAACAGTGCAATTGCTGGGTCGTAGGGCAGGTCTATCTTTAACTCTTTGAGGAACCTCCACACAGTTTTCCAGAGTGGCTGCACCAGTTCACATTCCCACCAACAGTGTAGGAGGGTTCCCTTTTCTCCACATCCTCTCCAACATCTGTGGTTTCCTGCCTTGTTAATTTTCCCCATTCTCACTGGTGTGAGGTGGTATCTCATTGTGGTTTTGATTTGTATTTCCCTGATGGCAAGTGATGCAGAGCATTTTCTCATGTGCATGTTGGCCATGTCTATGTCTTCCTCTGTGAGATTTCTCTTCATGTCTTTTGCCCATTTCATGATTGGATTGTTTGTTCCTTTGGTGTTGAGTTTAATAAGTTCTTTATAGATTTTGGAAACTAGCCCTTCTAGTTTGCAATTTGCAAATATCTTCTCCCCTTCTGTAGGTTGTCTTTGAGTTTTGTTGACTGTATCCTTTGCTGTGCAAAAGCTTCTTATCTTGATGAAGTCCCAATAGTTCATTTTTGCTTTTGTTTCTTTTGCCTTTGTGGATGTATCTTGCAAGAAGTTACTGTGGCCAAGTTCAAAAAGGGTGATGCCTGTGTTCTCCTCTAGGATTTTGATGAAATCTTGTCTCACAATTAGATCTTTCATCCATTTTTAGTTTATCTTTGTGTATGGTGCAAGAGAGTGGTCTAGTTTCATTCTTCTGCATGTGGCTGTCCAATTTTCCCAGCACCATTTATTGAAGAGACTGTCTTTCTTCCAGTGGATCGTCTTTCCTCCTTTATCGAATATTAGTTGACCATAAAGTTGAGGGTCCACTTCTGGATTCTCTATTCTGTTCCATTGATCTATGTGTCTGTTTTTGTGCCAGTACCACACTGTCTGGATGACCACAGCTTTGAGTACAACCTGAAATCTGGCATTGTGATGCCCCCAGATATGGTTTTCTTTTTTAAAATTCCCCTGACTATTCGGGGTCTTTTCTGATTCCACACAAATCTTAAAATAATTTGTCCTAACTCTCTGAAGAAAGTCCATGGTATTTTGATAGGGATTGCATTAAACGTGTAAATTGCCCTGGGTAACATTGACATTTCACAATATTAATTCTGCCAATCCATGAGCATGGGATATTTTTCCATCTCTTTGTGTCTTCCTCAATTTCTTTCAGAAGTGTTCTATAGTTTTTAGGATATAGATCCTTTACCTCTTTGGTTAGGTTTATTCCTAGGTATCTAATGCTTTTGGGTGCAATTGTAAATGGGATTGACTCCTTAATTTGTCTTTCTTCAGTCTCATTGTTACTGTATAGAAATGCCATTGATTTCTGGGCATTGATTTTGTATCCTGCCATGCTACCAAATTGCTGTATGAGTTCTAGCAATCTTGGGGTGGAGGCTTTTGGGTTTTCTATGTATCATGTCATCGGCGAAGAGGGAGAGTTTGACTTCTTCTTTGCCAATTAGAATGCCTTTAATGTCTTTTTGTTGTCTGATTGCTGAGGCTAGGACTTCCAATACTACATTGAATAGCTGTGGTGAGAGTGGACATCCATCCCTGTCATGTTCCTGATCTTAGGGGAAAGGCTCCCAGTGCTTCCCCATTGAGAATGATATTTGCTGTGGGCTTTTCGTAGATGGCTTTTAAGATGTCGAGGAAAGTTCCCTCTATCCCTACACTCTAAAGAGTTTTGATCAGGAATGGATGCTGTATTTTGTCAAATGCTTTCTCTGAATCTAATGAGAGGATCATATGGTTCTTGGTTTTTCTCTTGCTGATATGATGAATCACATTGATTGTTTTAAGAGTGCTGAACCAGCCTTGTGTCCCAGGGATAAATCCTACTTGGTCATGGTGAATAATTTTCTTAATGTGTTGTTGGATCCTATTGGCTAGTATCTTGTTGAGAATTTTTGCATCCATGTTCATCAGGAATATTGGTCTGTAATTCTCCTTTTTGGTGGGGTCTTTGTCTGGTTTTGGAATTAAGGTGATGCTGGCCTCATAGAATGAATTTGGAAGTACTCCATCTCTTTCTATCTTTCCAAACAGCTTTAGTAGAATAGGCATGATTTCTTCTTTAAATGTTTGATAGAATTCCCCAGGGAAGCCATCTGGCCCTGGACTCTTGTGTCTTGGGAGGTTTTTGATGACTGCTTCAATTTCCTCCCTGGTTATTGGCCTGTTCAGGTTTTCTATTTCTTCCTGTTCCAGTTTTGGTAGTTTGTGGCTTTCCAGAAATGCGTCCATTTCTTCTAGATTGCCTAATTTATTGGCGTAGAGCTGTTCATAATATGTTTTTAAAATCGTTTGTATTTCCTTGGTGTTGGTAGTGATCTCTCCTTTCTCATTCATGATTTTATTAATTTGAGTCTTCTCTCTCTTCTTTTTTAAAGGGTTGGCTAATGATTTATCTATCTTATTAATTCTTTCAAAGAACCAACTCCTGGTTCTGTTGATCTATTCCACAGTTCTTCTGGTCTCAATTTCGTTGAGTTCTGCTTGAATTTTAATTAACTCTCTTCTTCTGCTGGGCGTAGGGTCCATTTGCTGTTTTTTCTCTAGCTCCTTTATGTGTAAGGTCAGCTTTTGTATTTGAGTTCTTTCCAGTTTTTGAATGGATGCTTGTATTGCGATGTATTTCCCCCTCAGGACTGCTTTTGCTGCATCCCAAAGATTCTGAACAGTTGTATCTTCATTCTCATTAGTTTCCATGAATCTTTTTAATTCTTCCTTAATTTCCTGGTTGACCCTTTCATCTTTTAGCAGGATGGTCCTTAACCTCCACGTGTTTGAGGTCCTTCCAAACTTCTTGTTGTGATTGAGTTCTAATTTCAAGGCATTATGGTCTGAGAATATATGCAGGGGACGATCCCAATCTTTTGGTATCGGTTCAGACCCGATATGTGACCCAGTATGTGGTCTATTCTGGAGAAAGTTCCATGTGCACTTGAGAAGAATGTGTATTCAGTTGAGTTTGGATGTAAAGTTCTGTAGATATCTGTGAAATCCATCTGGTCCAGTGTATCATTTAAAGCTCTCGTTTCTTTGGAGATGTTGTGCTTAGAAGACCTATCGAGGGTAGAAAGAGCTAGATTGAAGTCACCAAGTATAAGTGTATTATTATCTAAGTATTTCTTCACTTTGGTTAATAATTGGTTTAAGTAGTTGGCAGCTCCCACATTCGGGGCATATATATTGATGATTGTTAAGTCCTCTTGTTGGATAGATCCTTTAAGTATGAGATAGTGTCCCTCTTCATCTCTCACTGGAGTCTTCGGGGTAAATTTTAGTTTATCTGATATAAGGATGGCTACCCCTGCTTTCTTTTGAGAACCATTTGAATGGTAAATGGTTCTCCAACCTTTTATTTTCAGGTTGTAGGTGTCCTTCTGTCTAAAATGAGTCTCTTGTAGACAGCAAATAGATGGGTCCTGCTTTTTTATCCAGTCTGAAACCCTGCGCCTTTTGATGGGGTCATTAAGCCCGTTCACGTTCAGAGTTACTATTGACAGATATGAGTTTAGTGTCATCATGGTATCTATTCAGTCCTTGTTTTTGTGGATTGTTCCACTGAACTTCTTCTTAAAGGGGAATTTTAAGAGTCCCCCTTAAAATTTCTTGCAGAGCTGGTTTGAAGGTCACATATTCTTTCAGTTCCTGCCTGTCTTGGAAGCTCTTTATCTCTCCTTCCATTTTGAATGAGAGCCTTGCTGGATAAAGTATTCTTGGTTGCATGTTCTTCTCATTTAGGACCCTGAATATATCCTGCCAGCCCTTTCTGGCCTGCCAGGTCTCTGTGGAGAGGTCTGCTGTTACCCTAATACTCCTCCCCATATAAGTCAGGGACTTCTTGTCTCTTGCTGCTTTAAGGATCTTCTCTTTATCTTTGGAATTTGCAAGCTTCACTATTAAATGTCGAGGTGTTGAATGGTTTTTATTGATTTTAAGGGGGGATCTCTCTATTTCCTGGATCTGAATGCTTGTTTCCCTTCCTAGATTGGGAAAGTTTTCAGCTAGGATTTGTTCAAATACCTACTCTGGCCCTCTGGCCCTTTCGGCGCTCTTGGGAACCCCAATTAAACGTAGGTTTTTCTTCCTTAGGCTGTCGTTTATTTCCCTTAATCTGTCTTCATGGTCTTTTAATTGTCTCTTTTTTCCTCAGTTTCCTTCTTTGCCATTAACTTGTCTTCTACGTCACTCGCTCGTTCTTCCACCTTGTTAACCCTCGTCGTTAGGACCTCTAGTTTGGATTGCATCTCATTCAATTGATTTTTAATTTCTGCCTGATTGGATCTAAATTCTGCAGTCATGAAGTCTCGTGAGTCCTTTATGTTTTTTTCTAGAGCCACCAGTAGCTGTATAATAGTGCTTCTGAATTGGCTTTCTGACATTGAATTGTAATCCAGATTTTGTAACTCTGTGGGAGAGAGGGCTGTTCCTGATTCTTTCTTTTGAGGTGAGGTTTTCCTTCTAGTCATTTTGCTCAGTGCAGAGTGGCCAAAAACAAGTTGTATTGGGAAAAAGAGAAAAAAAGAGGAGACAAAGAAGGAAAGAAAAAGAAAAAAAGAAAAAAGGAAGAAAAAAAAGAGAAAAAAAGAAAAAAAGAAAAGAAAAGAGAAAAAAAGAAAAAGGGGGGCTGGGGAAGCAAACAGAAATCAAAAAACAAAAAAAGGGGGGATAGTATCCTCTGATTCTGTATAATGTAAGTCCCTAGATTTCCACTGGAACTTTCCAGTGCTGTTTGGTCAATAATTGGTTTTTCCCCTGTCAGTCTAGCTGGTCTTCTGGGGGAGGGGCCTGCTGTGCTGATTTTCAGGTGTTAGCACTTGGGGGAGCTGCTCTGCCCCTGCCTGCTGCCGGGCTCAGCGGGGGTTGTTTACCCCGTGGGGCCCCAGGAGGAACAGCCGCAGTTGCTATGGCAACTCTGGAAGCCTGGATTCAGCCTCCGCAGGAACTACGGGGCTCGGGGCTCTCGGTTCTCTGTCTGCAGGGCCTGGAGGCTCCGGGGCGGGGCCGCTGATGTGCTCAGCTCGGGGCAGGAGCGTCCTCGCTGTCCTGGGCCCTCCCGGCCTCTGCCTGTCCCGGGGGAGGCCGGATCCTGGGCTGTGTCCCGGCGCCCTGTGCTCCGGGGCCTGCGCTGGTGGATTCGCGCTCCCGCCCCGCAGCCCCCTCCGCGGAGCCGCCGCCCGAGCCCCTCCGAGCTGCTTCGGCCCCGCCGTGTGCGCTGCAGCCCTTAGGGAGCTCGGAGCACTCCCCTGCGCTCGCAGGTGTCTGTTAGTGTCCCCGGGAGCCCGAGGGCATCCCCGCCCTCCTGGGTCCTGCTCCAACTCCCTGCGAGCCCCTTTCCGCCCGCCCGGGAAGGTTGGTGCAGCTCCTGCTCCTCCGGGACGGGGCTCTCCTGTCCTGGGGACACTCGCCCCGGCCTCAGCCCGGCTCCTCGCGGGCCCCTCCCCCTCGGAGGCCGTTTGTTCCTTTATTTCTTTTTCCCCGTCTTCCTACCTGGATAGAAGCGCGAACTCTTCTCACTGCAGCATTCCAGCTGGTCTCTCTTTACATCTCAGGCCGAATTCGTAGGTTTTCAGGATGATTTGAAGGTTATCTAGGTAATTTGGTGGGGACAGGTGACTTGGGGACCCTGCTCTTCCACCATCTTGCCCCTCCTCTCTCGATGTGTTTGTACATTAAGATTTACAAAGCACTGATATAAATTACCTTTTAACTTTTCCACATGTGCTGTTATTTTTATTAACACTTTTCCTGATATCCACATCCCCGCACCATCCTTTCCTGACTCTTCTCCACCCCCATCTATGCTCAAGACAGCTCAACTCTATAAATATTAACTGCAATCTAGCTTCTTGTTGGATTCCAACAATAGAAAAGATAAGCAAGAAATAAGGCAGGAGAGACATCAAAGTACACTCCCATAACATCTTCTCAATCTTACTCTTTGAGCTATGGTTTTGACAGCAGCTACATCTTCAGACAACAGCTTCTCTCTTCCTCTGATTTGGGCTCAGGGAACATGGTTTCCTCCCCTGAAATTTCCCATCCCCATGTTAAATTAGTCCCATTCTTGCTAGTGCCTGACTGTTGTCTTGATGCAGGAACAGAAGGTTAGCTGAGGACAAGCTGACACTCTGCAACCAGCCCCCCTTCCAGGTGGGATCTAGAGGACATTCCTCCAGGAAGTTCCCAACCGTCTTAATGTTAATGCCTTGCCATAGGGAAAAACAACCTGGGCAACGGCAAGCCTAAAAAAGTTCTTTTGAAAAGCTCTTTTTTCCTTATCCCCAACTCCCAAGTATATAATCAGTCACCCCTTACCAACCCCAGGGCATCAGCTCTTTCTGCCCATGGTCCCATCCCTGTGCTTTAATAAAACCACCATTTTACACCAAAGACATCTCAAGAATTATTTCTTGGTCATTGACTCTGGACCCCACCCCACCAAACCTCAACTGTATTTCAAAACTACATCAGTCTCAGCCCTTGACGGTTCCCTTACCTCTGCCCAACCTCTGGAAACAGTTACTTCATGGAAGTCTTTTTCAGTAATTTCTTCTGAGGATGCCATATTTCCTACCATGATCATGGCATTATATATTCAGAATTGATAACTGTGTATGCAGAATTGAATACACTATATATTTAGAATTGATAACTTTAGACTCTTTAAACTTTGCCTCTGAGAAATTTGTGAACTTTTCTATTTGTTTCATTGAGCAAACTCTAAAAACATAAAATTTCTAAAACACAAAATTGCCTTGAAGTATCAGAAAAATGAACATAAGCCTTCTTTAGAAAGCAGATCTGGACAGTAGCATGTCCAAGATTCCAGTTATCTCAAATAACTGGAAAAAAGCATTTAAAATCCTTCCTGTTTCTTCCTTATGAGGCCAGATGCTGCTCTCAATATTGATAGTGTCCTTCTTGACTTATTGATCTAGCTGAGCCTACTTGTTTCAGCCAAAGTAAATTGCTGCCTTGTCACCTGGCTCTTTCTTCTTTAAATACTCTTTCTTTGTATTATATAATTATATAGAAAGCAAAAGACTTGTGTATCAAGAGCCCTAAAAGAGTTCATCCCAAGATACATGTTTCTAGAAAATTTAACCTAAGGAAATAAATCTCTGTTCTCATGTAAAAATATTTTTTGCAACACTTTTAAAATAATTAGTACAGAAAGGAATGCCTTACAGAAGGAAATAATTGGCTAAAGTTTGGTGGATCTGTTGAAGTTTTAGAATATAGATATATGTGTATATATATATATATAAAACCTAGAGAGAAATAGAGAGATAACATACATATTGAAAGAAGTAGGAAAACAGATCCAGAAATAAATACACATACAAAAAAAACTGATGATAATCATCTACATACTCTTAGCAGGGGTTTCTCTTTACATATAATAGCATTTATGGTATATTGTATTTTGATATTTAACATAAAATCTAAATTGCAATGCACTAAACAAAAAATAGAAATTCTTTTTTTAAAGGTACAACTCTAACAGCCCACATGCCACTAGCTCTCCTGAAGATAAGTTCCAAAATTCACTTAGTTGGGACTTGCAGAATTACCTTGTGAAAAATTTCACACTGCAGAAATTGTATAAATGAAAGATTTGCAAGTGGGAACAATAGTAATCTGTCCCCAATTTACCTTCCTTCATTTCATGTGATGACTAGATGCTTTGTGATCCAGTTGTTTCGCTCAAGGTTGATGCAGTATTCAGGTCAGATATGCATCACATACTCTATTTTGTAGATTTCATGTTTTATTTATAGTTATTGTTTTAGATGCATTTCTCCTATCTTTTGGCTGAATCCCCGCCAGAATGACTCCTTAAAATAACAAAATAGAGTGAACAATAGCAATTGTAGTTAGAATATTTTCCTCTGTATAACTGACACTGCTGACAGGTAGTGAGAATTTTGGTTTGGCCTGAAGGCTTAATGTAAATAAAAATCTAAATGACTCAGTTTTTTTATAATTAAATTCTGCCTGTGATAGAATTCTCTGTCACTGTAGCCCCCACAGAAAGAAGCTGACACGGGTGCTAGCCTGTGCCAGAATATGCAATTAACTAAGTAGGAAGGTGACCTTTTCGTCCAGTGGGTGCCAGTGCTAATTTTTTTTTAAAGAGTCCATTATATTTCCAGGTGAATGTATTAGATAACCTTGCCTGCCAACAAGTCCTTTCTGATTTTATAATTGTCAATTTGTGATTTTGTAAGCCCTCTAGCCTATGGATTACAATTACAAAATACAGTAACACTAGATTTGTCCAAGGATTTAGAGTTTGCAAAAGTAATTTTATGTGTCTCATTTCCCTTAACAATTCACAGCACCTTAGTTGAGTAATATTGTCTCCAGTTTACAGATAAGGAAACTGAGGTTTAATTTAGCTTCATCTAAGGTCACTAGGTTACCAGGCAATGTATGGAGCTGGTATTCAATCTGTAGTCTTGTTAGCTCTTTAGGTAACAGAATTTTTAACTGCTGCTTGTTGCTACATGGCTTGCCATTAGTAAATTTTTGTGGTTCACATCATTTTATAGTTCCTAATTAACGAAAATCAATAAATCACAGTTTTTTTTTTCCCAATAGCTGCCAACTGAGACCCTGTTGCATTCAGAGAGAAGAAAAAAAGTGAATATTGAAAGTTACTAAACCACCTTGAAATTTTATCATTCCAGAACTATTTAGAACTTTAAGGATTTCAGGTTTTGCCACATTTCTTATGCTCATCTATCACAGATATGTTTCTGGAAAAAAATGCTTAAAGATATTCAATAGTATATCATTCTATCAGGAGGATTACGTTTGCTAAGAAAATACTGTGTTGTTGTTTTATGGTCTCAGTTTTATTTATTTATTTATTTTGGTAATGTACATATAGGCAATAGTCTTCTAATTTACATGTTTTGTAAGTTTAAATTTTCTTAAAGCAAGGGTTCTTGAAATCAGATGCTAGTTTTTCCTAAAGCAAGGAAAAGACATTTTGGAGCATCAGTGGCTGGAATCGAAAGGCACTATTTTGCTTATTGGCATTCCGCTCCATTGGAGCCTTGCTGTAGAGCATCAACAAGTTTGTGATTAGTTCATGCCGAATCTGAGGGCTTGCTGGCTCAATGTCAAATTGAAGAAGTATGACGCACTCTATGGGAGAGAATGCTTTCTCCATTTTGTATGTGTGTCTTAATTCTCAGACTTAACACAAAACCTATGGCTTTTACACTCTGTCCATCCCACAGCCCATTTCCTATATTCAGTCTAGACCATTTGAGCCTTCAGTAATTTATGTCACCTCAGCTCTCTTCCAGTTCCTTGCCCTACATTACCACCATCCTGCCATCACATAATGCCAGCCTTTTCCTTTCACTGCTGTCTCACCAGGAAAAGACTGGGATTTTTAGTCAAAGTCCTTCAAAATTTACTTCACCTCACCTCTCTATGCTTAATGGTATTTCCACTTCTCCTTCCATCCTGGCTCCACCTACTTGGCTAAAACTATTCCTCATCTGTACTATGAATATTATCCTACCTACCCTCTTCCAAAAACTCTTCTGTGAGTTAAATCCTTTCCTTAACTTCAACCACTTTCCTTCCTCTATATATTTCAACCAAGAAAACATAGACCTCTTCCATATTAAATCAATGTATAGATATCCCCCACTTTTCAAGTTTGTATTATAGACTTACATTGGTCCCTGCTTTCACAAACCAAAAGGAACCCAAGAAGGATTTTCCACCTTTATAGAAAAAGGTGGAAAGCAAAAACGTCATTCAGCATTTGTTTTGCAGCCAGCCATTACAGGAGCAGCGTGCACCTGGAGAAGTGCAGTGGCCCTTTCCTAGGAATGTGCTCAGCTTCTCAGCATCAAGTACCATAGCTTTGGGCTGTGTCTGTGAGTATCTGTGTTTAATCTCCATTATTTTGTGTATTTATTAGCAAAGTATGTCCTAAGGTATCAGGAAAAGACTAAGAGAAGTTATTTTTTGGGACTGGAACACTAAAACTTTTTCAATATAAATAAATGGTAATTGGTTCTTTTATTTACATCATTTCAGTTTATGAATGCCTTCATGGAAATGCACTACTTTCAAATAGTGAGGAAAACATGTATCTCCTCAATCACATATGTTTCTTTTTAGTAATAGCACTAACTCTGCAGCCAAGTTACTAAGTCTATATGTACTGTCTTTTTTTTTTTTTTAATGTACTGTCTTCATGGTCTCATCACCTGTTCATACTTCAACCTAGGGGTGGTTTCCAACCTCTTATATCCCCATCCTATTCCTCTAAAATTATTCTTCTTAGAGTCTTTCATGATGACAATTTCATATACATATGTATGTGTGTATACATACACACACTTTTTTTTTTAAGAGAAAGAGAAAAAGTACAAGTCGAGGGAGGGGCAGAGAGAGAGAGGAAGAGAGAGTATCTCAAGTAGACTTCTAGCGGAGTGCAGACTCCTTGCAGGGCTTGATCTCATGACCCAGAGATCATGACCTGAGTCAAGACCAAGAGTTGGATGCTTAACTGACTGAACCATCCAGGCACCCCCATTATTTCATATTTTTAAAGCATTATTGAGGTATAATTGACATGCAAAGTAACATACATATTTAATGTATACAGCTTGGTGAGTGTGCACATGTATATATGCCCATTTTACTACCACCACAGTCAAGGTACCAAACATTCCCAGGGAATTCTTGCTCAATGTGTTTAAAGTTTCAATTAGGCCAGGTCTAGAGATCTGCGGTCTAGCATATCTATAGTTAATGCTATGCCATTGTGTACTTTATTATTTTAATTATTTTTTAAAAAATCTTATTTATTCATGAGAGACACACACAGAGAGAGAGAGGGGCAGAGACATAGGCAGAGGGAGAAGCAGGCCCCACGCAGAGAGCCCAATGCGGGACTCCATGCTGGGTCTTCAGGATCAGGCCTTGGGCTGAAGGTGGTGCTAAATCGCTGAGCCACCGGGCTGCCCCACCATTGCATACTTTAAATGTGTTTGTGTTAAGTTTTCTAACGAAACAACACATACACAAAATCATCAAAGAACACAAGGTGATGTTTTGAGTAGATACATTTTCCTTTCACAAAATAATTATTGGGGTGCCTTAGTGGATCAGTCAGTTGGGTGTCTGACTTCCTCTCAGGTCATGATCTTGGTGTCTTGGGATCCTGCATCCCACTCCCAGCTCAGTGGGGAGTCTTCTTCTCCCTCTCCCTCTGCCCCTTCCCCACCCTTGTGCATGTGCTCTCTCTCTCTCTCAAATAAATAATATCTTTTAAAAAATTATTTACTTTTCTGATCATAAAACCCAACAAAGATGCTAATTATAGAATATCTGATGTGTATATATGTATTTACTTTTTTATTTTCAGTAGTTTTTTTCTCTTTATCTTCATCCCCATTTCTAATTAGATTACTAATGTCCTATTTTATTTTTATATGATCAGACTTCAGTTTTTACTTTACTTTTTATTTTACATATTTTATTTGAATAATGTTTTCTCTTAATATTTTCCTTTAGTTTCACTAGAGTTGCTCTTCTGTACTTAAAGGTCTGAACTGAATAGTAATTTATATTATAACGAAGGTATTAAGAATATGGATTGATATCTGAGTGGAGCTTTAGGGAATCCGTGTTTTGAAAAGCACAATTCTTATATTTAATATTTTCTAAATATGCTGAAATTGTATTTTTATTTGGGTTTAGTAGTTACTTAGAAGAGTATTTTTACTCTCTTCACTGACAGTTCAGTTTTAATCTGTTTGCTTGATATTTTCAATTCCTTTTTTCTTTCTTTTTAAGTGATATTCTAATCAGAGAATGCAGATTGGATAATATCTTCCTTTTCAGGAGCTAAGTTTTTTTTTTTGATTGTTTCTTTTTAGACTGGCACATAATAAATTTTATAGTTAGTATATAAAATTTAATAGAAAGGTATATTTTTCTATTTGTGGGAGACAATCTTTAATATCTAACTTTTATTTCATCTTTATTAATTATATTATCTATATCCTGTATAGCCTTTAAAAAATTTTTATCTGCTTTACTTGTCAAAGAACAATAGTGGTATGTTAAACATGCCTGTAATAATTGTGTTCCTGTCAGAATTTTGACAGGGTGCCAATACATACATTGATGAACTGTACCATTAGATGCCTAATTATACTTTATTTGAAATGCAGTTGACTTAATCAAATGTCATTTTTTAGCCACTTTTTTTTGCTTGTCTCTTAATCATTTTAAGCATTTTATTTTTAGTTCCTCTGGATCATATTTTAGTAATGCCAATACCCCTTAGCTTCTGACTGCAGTCTTTTGGGATCAAGTGATAACTTTGACAAAGTTCTGTGTTGTTAAGACCAACGACTAGACATGTTATTGATTTTTTATTATTCATCTGGACTATACATTATCTGGGAAATTGATATTTTCACCCTAACCACAAGTAATATTTGAACCAGTCTAAACCCTTTCTTACTTTTGCACAAGAGAGAAGCCAGAAGCCAAAGAACAACCTCTACCTTTGAATCAGAGAACAAAGCCCTGTTCCCTGGTTCCTCTTTCTGATTTTACAAATACCCAAAGTGTGGACTCAACTCACTTATTTGCACACAAAGCATATAACTTTCATGTCCCTAACATTTTGGATATCCTAGGCTTTGACTGTTTATCTTCTTGAAATTATTATTATTTTCTTAATTTACACTGACAATGTGGGTTTGGGTTTCTATTCATCAACCTAGCCCTTTCTCACCTATTAACAAAAACATTGTGAACTTGAAATATGACTTATGACTGACCTAGACTCACTGTTTTCTCTGAGAGTAATGTCCCCCCTAATTCTCCTTTAAAACTTGACTCTCTATTCTGGCTTCTTGCTCTGAACTGGTGAAAGACCCACTCTGAAAGAGGAGAATGTTTTGTTTTGGTGCATGAAAAACAAATCATTACTGTTATTCAATGGATGTGTTCTACTTCCTATTGAAGTTCCCCAGTAAAAAGCAAACCACCCAAAAGAAAACCTATAACAAAACAATTACCTGGAAAGTGAGTATATTCTTTCTCATGCATTTAGAGGGAGTTCTCAAAAAAAGAATCATTGCAAAAGCAAGATGCCTGAAATTTTCAGGCCCAGGGTGTTTAAACGATATAATGGGAATTCAAGCAGAGCTGCTAGATACAGTGTTATTCCTTGCAACTCTATCACAGATTCTCATGTTTTTGTGGCTCATTTTATAAGGCTGTCATGTTTGAATTTATTCTGCCAAGTAGTCATTTTCTTTTCTGCGGTACTGTTCTAGATATCAACTATATATCCATATCTCCATCTCTTTTTTTCTTCCTCATCATTTTTCAACTATTTCCTTATCTTTCCAATATGGCATATTTTTATTACTCTCTTTATATTTCTATTGTTTAGTTTGAGCTAGCCTTAGAACTGCCACATTCTTTTTAAAGACAGACTTAAAATGCCATCAGAAATACTGCCAGTTGTGTCTCCTGATGGCCATCTTACTCTTCTTTTCCTAAGCTCTTCACTTTGACATAGCAAATCATTTAAAGTAAAATGCACATTTCTCTCTAATGATATCAATTTATACAGGCTTTGTAGGAGTTTACAACTGAAGGGAATGGATGTGCTTGAAAATAAATGAGCACACAATTAATTAATAGTAATTTATTTGTGTCTGGACATGTTACAAATATAGATGGCACATGTGTGTAAATTGGTATTTTTGTATATGCCATTAATTTCATGATTCAGTGTTTTGATTTTGGCAGTGCACTGTGCATTTTCCATGTAGTTCTCTTCTTGGTGCCACTTACTCTGAACCTCTCTGCCTCTAGCTGGCTGCTTCTACTGTCTATGAACCACCTGCAGCCTGGCCCTTCTTGTTAGAAGTTCAGTACTTGTTACACAGTATTAAGCTGAAGTGGTCATGGTGTATTAGCACCTAATTGATACTTTAGCCAGAAGAACTAAAAGACCACAGGAAAAGGCAGAACATTGTTGAGAAACGTGGAAGCCTTGGCGAACAAATACTTGTCGATGTAGACTATTTATAAATCCTCTTGCTTCTTTACCCATTAACCTCATGGTATATTAGCTACTTAGTGAACCACATTTCACTTAGTCAGTCAATGTTTCAAAAGAGTAATGAACTTTGATTTGAATTTGTCTCGGTAGATAGGATGTTTTTATTTTAGACATTTTGACAGCTTATGCTAAAGCCCATAAGGAGCAGAAAAATGAACAGTGTAGTGAACTATTGGTTTTAACCACCTAGCATCCTTGCAAATGGATACCTTGGTTTCTTTTTGGAAAAGTGTCTCACCAAACACTATGTATGAGTCTTAGTGGTGGGTGATAACTAAGGTACTTGACTATCTCAGTGGAAGATCCTTCTTACTGTCTGGCACATACCAGGAGCAGACGTCTGATTCAAAATTGGCTAAGTGCTAGTCTCTTCTTGGACATAGAATCATGAGCAAATGGAGCAGCAGAGGAAAAGATGGATAGTGACCTGTCATTCCAGTAGTAGTGTCCTAATCTGAAGATTCTTTTACAAAGACTGTTGCCGTTGTTTGCATTCAAACTCTTTGAACTGAATTGTAAGGCTGCAATTTTCCACTGTAAAACATAGCCTCTCAGAAATAAACACAATGTACAGCTTGGTATTCTAACATACATCTTATAAAGCATCAGCGCTGAAAAAAGACAGCAGCAATTCTGCCCTGGTTTGCAAGTAATCAGATGGCACCAGACCTGGTGTTTGCTCCCTATAGTCCATCATTCTTTCCCCTGTGAAATAAGCATAATTGTGCAATCTACTCCATGGTGTTATATGTATGTAAAATGCCTAGAATAGAGCCCAAGATAGTATACATACTCAAGATTTAATTGTAATATGTATTGTCTCAAAATCATCTTTAATGTTTGTGTTTAATCTGTCACACACACACACACACACACAAATTATCTCGACTAATTTCTTCACAAAGTCCTTCACTATCCTGCTTATAAATAGACTCTTAACTATAGGGTGCAAACTGATGGTTACCAGAGGGGAGGCAGGAGGAGATGGGTGAAATAGGGGAGGGGGATGAAGGAGCATACTTGTCGTGATGAGCACTGGGTATTGTGTGGAAGTGTTGAATCACTAAATCATACACCTGAAACTAATGTTACACTGTTAACCAACTGGAATTTAAATAAAAATTTTAAAAAATAAAATAAAAATCACCAAGTTCGATTTTAAGGGAGCAATATAGCATCAGGGCTTCCAAAGCAAGCATATCAGATATCATTCTGCCAAATGTTGTGCTGTGATGAATTTGAATGTAAGTTATATCCCTTCCAGGAAATATCTCAAAGAACTTTCTGCTGTCCTAACTGCAGGGTCACTTTATCAGGGATGTAGCATCTCCCAGAACTCACCATGAAGAAACATTAGAGAATCTATATTATTGCTGTTCCACCCCAAACGTACTGGTGGTTGTAGCTGTGCTGTTGTTGTAAAGTGGTTGACTGAGTTGAAAAACATTGAGCTAAGAATCAGGCCATAGATGTGGAAAACACTGGACACATCCACTCCTTTTTTGACATATTGGATCTCCCTATATTTCAGGTTGACCCTCATTGCTCAAGAGCAGGGAAAGGGAGAAAAAAATGGCAGTGATCTAGAAACCTATATCAACTCTTTAGAACTTATAATACCTGAAAGGGATATTCTGACCATTCCCATTGTTTTTTCTTATTTATTACACTTTTGGTAGAAAAGCTATATATTCTGAAACACTCTGGGAGAACAAAGAGAAATGCCCTAGAATGATAACTAGCTGGAAGCAGTTTAAGTAGCTGGCTAGTGCTGGCATCTGTCAGCAAATAAGGCTAATAGCATGCTATTCACTCAGAGTCTATTTGTAAGATTAATGGTACAAGATACTATATTTTATATTCTTACTCTGCTTATCAGCATGAGATAGAATGGAAATGGTTTTGAATACATAGAAATCCCATTGTGTATTTTACTTAGAATATATAATTTTTCAAGGTATTTTGACAATATTAGCATGGTTCTAACACATTTTACTATTTTAAAGAAGGTTTCAAAATAGCAAAATGTATAAATGGTCCCAAAGATAAAATACAGGGTTTACAAGTAGAAGGAACACAGAGTATTTTACTGTCATCTCTTTTGACCAAGAGGGAAGTTAGAAATGCCCATCTTGGTCTGAAATGTAGATCATGGATCCCACAGTCATTTTCTTTTACTTAGAACCCACCTTAATTTAGCTACGGCAAGTTAGGGGAATGAAAAATTTTTAAAAATAATAATAATAATAATATATTGTTTTAAATGACTAACACTAAAATAAAATAGATTTCAAATAATTCCTATGACACCTATTAAAAATATACTGTTGGAGTGCCATACATATGTCTCAGTTATGTGTCTGACTCTTGATTTTAGCTCAGGTCATGATTTCAGTGTTGTGAAATCAAGCCCCGCAAGCCCCAGGCTCTGTGCTGGGCATTGGAGCATGCTTAAGATTCTCTCTCCCTCTCCCTCTGCCCCTCCCTACCCCTGCTGTTCTTTCTCTCTCTCTCAGAAAAAAATTAAGAAGAGGAAGAAAGAAAGGAAGAAAGAAAGAAAGAAAGAAAGAAAGAAAGAAAGGAAGGAAGGAAGGAAGGAAGGAAGGAAGAAGAAAGAAAGAAAGAAAGAAAGAAAGAAAGAAAGAAAGAAAGAAAAATAGTGTCAATCATCATATTTTGATACCAGAAAGAATTACATTTTTCTCATCCACTATTCTTATTTTCCAATCTTTAAAAAAAAAGATTTTTTGAATTATTAGATGTGTTAAAGCGAGGCCCACTTTGGCATCAATATGCCAGCAAAGACATTTTTCTAAAAATTAATATTTAATAGTTTCATTAATACAAATGGCATTTCCAATAGGTCCTTTAATTACATTTTTTCAATAAAAAAGAAATGAAACGATCTTGAATTAATACTGAAGTTTGATAAATACATTTTATGAGAAAGTGATTATAAGTGCAGAACTAAGAAATAACCAGATAAGGGGCATACTACTGAATGGCATCTTAACAAATCTTCAATTACTTTTGGAGAGATCCTGAACTGAAGTGGACACATTGTGAAGTGGTTTCACAATACAGAGAAATCTCTTAATGAAGATTTTGCAAGAACATAAAGATGTTCTGGGTGAAAGTTTGAAATATGTGCATTTATTACCTTTTTTTATTAGGTTGGTACATGCATAACATAACTGTATTCTGTAGCTGCTCCTTTCACTGGCCTTTCCTACATTTCATCCTTTTCCTCTCCAATACCTTTGAAACTCTGGCACCAGAATCATTTCTCCTGAGCTTTTCTTCTGAGGCACTCACCACCACATCCTCACGACTAACCCATTTCGTAAGTCTTTACCACATCACGATAGTGGGCAGGGTGCATGGATTAAGCAGGGGTCAGGATCTCTGAGAATTCGTACCTATTGGCTGGTAAAGTATATGAGAAAGTATTCCCGCATCAGCAGCTGACAATGGAGAAGCAGTGTCGGAGAATAAAAGCATGGGCCTGGCCAATATTGACAAGCCAAACTGTCCAGGGTGTGTGTGTGTTGCAGAATATGTTGTTCAATGCAGAATATGTGTGTTCAGATAGGTAAGTAGGCACTAAAGAGTTTTGAAAAATTTCTTTTCTTACCGTGTATTCTGTAGATATTTATTGAATATAAGGTATGCAATGCAATGTCCACAGCAGACAGTGGAAGAAGAAAAATAATACAGGCTATTATGTTCTTTGGAAGTATTATAATTGGGGTAAGTACAAGAGAGTATAGGAACACATAAAGGACATCTAATGCAATCTCTGTATCAGGGAAGGAAGTGTTCCTGGAGGAGGCGATGCCTAATCTGAGATTCAAGGGATCAGTGACAGTGAGTCAGTGGAAAGAGAAAAATGAGTGAGTTCTGCAATATCAGAAGGTCTTCCCAGACAGAAGGAGCGTAACATGTTGCCAAGAGGGCTGGGGATCATATGGAACATTTTGCAAGTTGCACTTAGCTCATTTGGGTTGGAGAGCCAGGTGATGGAAGGCTAAAGATGGGAAACTCTTCTTTTCCTCATTGGGATTAGTTTGGGGTCTTGTGGAAAGCAGCAGGCAGAGATTTTCCAGGAAAGGATTGGCAAAGCAAGTGGAAACAGAGACTGAAGGACCAAAATGAATGCCAAGAGGGAAATCTGCCTCCCTATTTATCACCCTCCAGTTCCATTTCCTGCTATGGATTAAACAGAGTTCACTTCTTTGGTAACAAGCAATAGTGAGCAACTCTGACTAACTTAAAAAAAAGAGAATTTATTGAAAGGATGCTGGTGTCCTATAGGAGGAATGGGAAATTAACTTTGGAAGGAAGCAGGAAAGAAGTTTTATGTTTAGTCAGGGCTCTATTTTAATTCACAAAAGTACTACTAATCACCTGCTCTCTGTCACACACTGTACAACGCTGAAGACTCAAGGAAGAGACTTAAGTAAAATAGTTATGCACTTGTTTTTATTGCTCTTAGTGTCTAGCAGGTTGGGGTCGGAGGAGTGTACCTGAAATAATCCCCCGAAGTATCCATGTAATTATGAAGTCTGATACCTGCTATGAGCAAGAAATATCAGAATTTTAAATTAGCATGTCAGGAAAGACTTAGCCAAAGAGGTGATTTTTAAACTTAGATATGAAGAATGTGTAGTTATGTGGGTGAGAAGAAGCATGTGTGACTTTCCCGAAACATGGAAGAAATCAGTGTATTAGAACACTGTTAAGGCAGGAGTGTGGGAACATAGTGAGGAAGGCAGCATGTAGGGTAAAATAAAATGGACATAAGGCTGGAGGAAGGTCACACAGAGTATAAGTAGATCATGTGTAGGTTAAGTATTATGTTCTAAGAACAATGAGAAGCTATTGAGAGGTTTTGAGCTGAAACATGCAGTCAGGTTTGCATACGGAAGACTGACCTGGATATCATATACAGAGCAGAGAGAGTAGGAGGCAAGCACAGAAGTAAAAGAGTCAGGATGGAGGTTCTCATGGCAATCTGGATACACTAAACAGTCATATTACAGTTTTGTCTGCCCACCCTACTTTTACAGCTCTCTTCTAGTTCCTTTAGGAAATTTTCACCCCCTTGCCCCCTTTCACATGTCCTAGCTGAGACTACTAGTCTTGGTGACTACTCAGAGTATCCCTATCTCTCTAGGCAAAGTGCTTCGCTCACAAAGGGGCCATGACTCAACCAGAATCGATTGGTATGTTCTCCAGATTCACATATATATGCCAGAAAAGACAAATTATTTTTCACTGTAGTGACTAAGCTGGTTATACATAAGCATAGTATTGCTGGCAGCCATTTTAAAAATACAGTGAGTTAGTGTAGGACCATCCCAGTTCAGGGGTGAGATGTGTGGTGAACAAGGCACCTGCCTCAGGCAGAACATTCAAGGCGGGGTCAGTATTACTGACTTTTCCTTTTGCCTCAGTCTCTAATAGAGGTCACATGCCAATTTTATTTAAAATTTTGAACATCAGTTCTTATGGATTTTTTTGCATTAATTTTGTTTGCTTTTTAAAAAAAATCAATATCAAAATAATTTTGATCTTGATTACTGAGTTGTTTGGTACTCCCTGAAATCTTGCATCCTAGATGAGTACCTCACTCACCCCACTCCTGAACATTGATCATTTTGGGTCTGTCTTTCATTTGGACCCAATTCCGATGTTCAGGAAACATTGTACATCATATGTCTTGATGGGAAGCAGGTCTCATTTTTCATTATGAACCTAAAAATGCCAATTATGTCTACTGTTGATGTGGTAGGTTGGTTAACTCCACATCCATTCCAACGGTTTTATTGTCTTCTATTTTAGAAGATAAGGAACTAAAATACTCCCCAAACTTCTTTACAACTATTGATCAACATACAACCTAGGCTCTACAAGTCTTACAGCTTCACATAATACCTTGATGCATATAAACTGAAGGCTAGATGTGTAGTGACCAGATATTTTCATTAGCTTGGTAGCAGAGGCATACATGTAGACTTTGGGGGGCAGTTGAGGTAGAGCATCTGGTTTCTATTCCTGAGGGAGAGTAGTACTGAGCAGCAATTGTATTTCACTAAAAATATCTCACAATGCAATAGTGCATTGATTTTCTGGCCATGCAACACTCACACATTGTTCTTTTGGCGCTCTTAAAGATTCGAAGAGTTTGAGTATCATGCAATGGATTCTTTTTTGCTTAAACAAACAGAAGAGGCTTTACTATGGTATTACAAAGAGCTCAGTCCATCTATTAGCTTTTCCAGCCTCCCTTGCAGCAAAGGCACAGACATACAAATGAGGGTCAGCAATCAGGCATTTGTTTTCCTTACTGAATCTGGAGCTAGTGACACAAAGAACAAGATGCTCAGGGGAACATCTTTGTTTTGGAGATAATGGCAGCAGAAACAATAGCCAGTGTGAAAGCAGCAGTGGCAGTTATCAGAAGCAGTACCTGGATGCCTTGATTTAACCTGATCTGACCCTGAGCAGATGAATTCCCTAAGCTGTGCTTAGACTTCTGACCCATGGACCTGTGGAATAATGATTTTAATAATAATAATTAATGATAGTAATAGTAATTTTTAGTCTCTCCATGTGTGATACTTTATTATACAACAATAAAACAATGTGCCAGTATGTAATTGACTTTTAAAAAAATTGTTTCTTAGCAGTACACAAAACAATGGAGTATCTCAGAATTGATAACATCATGGGTTCAAGGAATATTGTTTTAGTCAGAAGTTCAGTTTTTCAAATTCAGGAATAAATAAATTCATTCATTGAGTTCATTCAGTTGGAGCAGCATGAAAAAAAAAAAGTAAAAGAATTGTATTTCAACGATGTTATTTATAATAAGAAGCCACATTATCTAAACCAAGTATAAAAATATTGGGGAAAAAAGGATAAAAGATGGCAAAAAGTGCTACTGACACTTAATATCTATTATAGTTTAGATAAATTACTTATATTTTCCTTTTTTCCCCTCATATATGAAATGAAGATAATTATACTATCTCACAGAGTTGTGGTGATAACTATATATAAAAAAACATACACATACTATGTATTCCAGTGTCTAGCACATGGTAAACAACTGCATTCTACCATCAAACCCTATATAAGATAATACTTCTTTAATTTCTTTATTTAGAGATGATTTCAGTGAGAATAAGTTTTCTGCAGCCCCTACTTCCACTGCCTACTCTGTCATGTCTTGACTTTTTCTAGGTTCATGGTCTAGACCTGAAAGTTATTTTTTTGGTCACTTTTTATAGATGAGAAAAATAAAGGTTTCACTAAATCTACAATTTGATGAAATAAAACAATTACTCAAGACCAAGAAAAGTCTGCAAATCACACCAAAGAAAAAGTCTAGCTTATTTCAGCATATATGTAACCATTTATGAATATTTTATGAAATATTTAAAAATAATTTTAAGCTGTTGAAATCTATTACTTGAGCAATTGGACAAACCTTTATAAAGTTAAGTCTTTACATTCTCCACATGCTTGAGCTATGTCTGTACCTGGCATTTCAAAACCAGAGGCTTATAATATTTCTCTTCTGAAGTCATGGAGGTCAGTCTTTCTCAGTAAGTCTTTCATTTCACATTTCAGTCACATGCCCCAAAAGCACTGTAGAGAAATCTTAGTGAAATCTGAGCTCGTGGTATGTTTTGTATTGACAGGGTTAACCAAGTGGAACAGCTACGTAGAGATATTTCTTTGAATATAAATGGCTGAAAACAGAATCACTGCTATTTGGAAATCAACTTAAAATAGCATATTTTATAGCTAATATTATTTAAGTTAATATAAACATGATTATTGTACACATCCACCAACTATACATGTATTTGCATGTAATTATATATTATATACACAAATACATATGATTTTCTGTGTAGCTCTTTGCAGATTAAGAGGTCCAACACACTGCATTTACTCCTGTGGATTACCATGAATCCAGTGGAGGTCTGTCTACTACCAGCACAGTTTTTTAAAATCTCTGAGTGCAACTTAGTTACTTTTAGTTACCTAACTTATGAGAATTTTGAAATATTTATATAAAGGAGGAACAACACTCAATTACCTCTGAATGCACATTTGCAAGTATAACAGGAAGGAGAATCCTCTGTAAGAAGGCTTATAACAGTATTCAATAACTGGGATGGCCTGCATGCTCAACACTTCAAAATGTACTCTACCAAACAACAATGCATGTTGTATGCCAGCCTTGATCTTTAACAGTTTGAATTTTTTGACATTTTATGAATATTCTATTAATGATACAGTAACTAATACTATTAAAGAACATCACCTTTTAAAAAGTGGAGCCTTTCCCCTAAGATCAGGAACCAGACAGGGATGTCCACTCTCACCACTGCTATTCAACATAGTATTGGAAGTCCTAGCCTCAGCAATCAGACAACAAAAAGACATTAAAGGCATTCAAATTGGCAAAGAAGAAGTCAAACTCTCCCTCTTCGCCGATGACATGATACTCTACATAGAAAACCCAAAAGCCTCCACCCCAAGATTGCTAGAACTCATACAGCAATTTGGTAGCGTGGCAGGATACAAAATCAATGCCCAGAAATCAATGGCATTCCTATACACTAACAATGAGACTGAAGAAAGAGAAATTAAGGAGTCAATCCCATTTACAATTGCACCCAAAAGCATAAGATACCTAGGAATAAACCTAACCAAAGAGGTAAAGGATCTATACCCTAAAAACTATAGAACACTTCTGAAAGAAATTGAGGAAGACACAAAGAAATGGAAAAATATTCCATGCTCATGGATTGGCAGAATTAATATTGTGAAAATGTCAATGCTACCCAGGGCAATTTACACGTTCAATGCAATCCCTATCAAAATACCATGGACTTTTTTCAGAGACTTAGAACAAATTATTTTAAGATTTGTGTGGAATCAGAAAAGACCCCGAATAGCCAGGGGAATTTTAAAAAAGAAAACCATAGCTGGGGGCATCACAATGCCAGATTTCAGGTTGTACTACAAAGCTGTGGTCATCAAGACAGTGTGGTACTGGCACAAAAACAGACACATAGACCAATGGAACAGAATAGAGAATCCAGAAATGGACCCTGAACTTTATGGTCAACTAATATTCGACAAAGGAGGAAAGACGATCCACTGGAAGAAAGACAGTCTCTTCAATAAATGGTGCTGGGAAAATTGGTCATCCACATGCAGAAGAATGAAACTAGACCACTCTCTTGCACCATACACAAAGATAAACTCAAAATGGATGAAAGATTTAAATGTGAGACAAGACTCCATCAAAATCCTAGAGGAGAACACAGGCAACACCCTTTTTGAACTTGGCCACAGTAACTTCTTGCAAGATACATCCACGAAAACAAAAGAAACAAAAGCAAAAATGAACTATTGGGACTTCATCAAGATAAGAAGCTTTTGCACAGCAAAGGATACAGTCAACAAAACTCAAAGACAACCTACAGAATGGGAGAAGATATTTGCAAATTGCAAACTAGAAGGGCTAGTTTCCAAAATCTATAAAGAACTTATTAAACTCAACACCAAAGGAACAAACAATCCAATCATGAAATGGGCAAAAGACATGAAGAGAAATCTCACAGAGGAAGACATAGACATGGCCAACATGCACATGAGAAAATGCTCTGCATCACTTGCCATCAGGGAAATACAAATCAAAACCACAATGAGATACCACCTCACACCAGTGAGAATGGGGAAAATTAACAAGGCAGGAAACCACAGATGTTGGAGAGGATGTGGAGAAAAGGGAACCCTCCTACACTGTTGGTGGGAATGTGAACTGGTGCAGCCACTCTGGAAAACTGTGTGGAGGTTCCTCAAAGAATTAAAAATAGACCTGCCCTACGACCCAGCAATTGCACTGTTAGGGATTTACCCCAAAGATTCAGATGCAATGAAACGCCGGGACACCTGCACCCCGATGTTTCTAGCAGCCATGTCCACAATAGCCAAACTGTGGAAGGAGCCTCGGTGCCCATCGAAAGATGAATGGATAAAGAAGATGTGGTTTATGTATACAATGGAATATTACTCAGCCATTAGAAACAACAAATACCCACCATTTGCTTCAACGTGGATGGAACTGGAGGGTATTATGCTGAGTGAAGTAAGTCAATCGGAGAAGGACAAACAGTGTATGTTCTCACTTATTTGGGGAATATGAATAATAGTGAAGGGGAATATAAGGGAAGGGAGAAGAAATGTGTGGGAGATATCAGAAAGGGACACAGAACATAAAGACTTCTAACTCTGGGAAATGAACTAGGGGTGGTGGAAGGGGAGAAGGGCGGGGGGTGGGGGTGAATGGGTGACGGGCACGGAGGGGGACACTTGACGGGAGGAGCACTGGGTGTTATTCTGTATGTTGGTAAATTGAACACCAATAAAAATTAATTTATAAAAAAAATAAAAATAAAAAAATAAAAAAAAAAAAAAAAAAAAAAATAAAAAGTGTTTTATCATAGAGTTAATTTTATAACAATTCCATTATTATCAACCACTTCACAGAAGAACTAAGAATCAGCAGATGAACAATATAGTATACACAACAAGTTGTAAGAGGGTTTGGGATCTGAACTGAGACTTTTTGTTCTAAGTTCAGGCTCATTTCTCTTATAACACATTTGCCATGTGTGACTAAGGCAATATATACATATACTTTTTTCTTGTTGTTAGTCCTGAATACCAAGAAAAAAAAAGCAAATTTCAACAACTGAAAAACTGCTAAGTTTCTTTAGGCCTTCTTAAAATTTGAGAAGTTTCTGTGAAAAGATTTTCAAACTTGGCTGGTAATTATATTGCTTAGTTTTTGAGCAAGCAAGACTTTTTGTATCAGAAGTTTTACAGGAATACAAACAAGAACACTCATGCTGTCATCTGTGCCAAGTAGCATTCCAACACTGACTCCACAGAAATGCATAACCTTACACTCATAGGGCAAAAAGGCTGTAGAGAATCCATCTGCCCCAAAATAAGAAAATAAGTGATCCCTCTATAGAAAACTAACACACTCTAAGATTTTGTGCAATATTTAACTCTGTAGATAAGGGGTTCATAGTAGAGATGTTCACCATTCTGTTGAGGAGAGCCTGTTGTAAGCATTCACTTTACAACCAAAGTTTCATATGCATCCATGGTGCAGTCCATTTATCAGAACTTTGTTCCCTCTTTGGTGAGAAAATATCTGTATCTCAATGAAATATTCCTTCATGCTGACCTTATTCAACTGGCAAAATATAAGGCTTTAAAGAAATCTTTTAGATTAGTATCTATCTAAATAAAGACTATTGACTGAACTAATTATGACCTTATATATTTTTAATTTTGAAACCCATTAGAAAACATCCTGGTCCTCATATTTTCATGATAGCTCAGTGCTCTGCATGAAGACACTCTGCCTAATCCTAAGGTGAAAATTCATTTGCTCAAGAGATCTTTATTGGGCACTGTCTGTGTGCTAAAAACTGGGCTAGATGCTGAGACAAAATAGTATGTATACATGGCTTTAATAACAAAGTTCTTTGGAGTCTATTAGGAAAACCAACACAAAAATATAATACACTGTGATCCATGTTATATGATACAGTGTTGATGGAAAAGAAAGCATGATCAATACTGCTTGGGCATGTGTATAAAGTCTACCTCTGGGAAAGCTTGGAGGAAGAGCAAAGACTGAGCTGGAATATCAAGGAGAGATACACGTTCATTATAAAGGAAGAAAAGAAATGGAATTCTAAGCTGAGGAAATCTTATGTGAGAGATAAGAAGGGGGCAAAAAGAAGAAAAGACTGAGGAGCTTTAAATAATTAAAATTTTCTCAGAATGTCACATACAGGGGAAAGAACAGTGGGAGATGGATTTTGAAAGGTAAACAGGAACCAAATCATGAGGGTACTAGATACCACAAAAGGAAAAGAGAGAGAGAGAAAGTTTCTATTTGAATTATTTACTAAATCCATTAGAGAGTTTTATTAAAGGGTTGTATGAAATCAAACTGGTACTTTATAAATCCCACTTGGGAAGTGCTATAGAGAAACAAAGGAAAAAAAAAGAGTCAAGGAAATGTGGTAGTTTTAAGGTCCTTTTTCAAATACTCAGTTCATATGTAGAGGCACAGACATTCACTTACTTACACATCAAAGCTTGGGGTTTCCTACTATAAACTAAAATGACAGAGAGATGCTCTTCAAGGGCATAGGAATCAGCTGAGGCAGCTGCAAACTGGCATCCATTCCTATCTGACCTGAAGGTTTGCCTGTGTTTTAAAAGTGTCCTTTTAATTGAAAATAGTAAATCTCCTCTTGTTTAAATGACACTTTCATAACAAGGGAAAAAGTCAAGCTACATTATGTAAAGAGAGAGTATATGGTGATGCATCTCCAGGACTCAGGAAGCTAGCTCATAAATGATTGCAGTAGTCTGCTAAGAGATAATCAGAATATTAGCCAAAAATAGGAATATAGAGAATGAAATATTGTGGGAGATGTTCAAGAGGACTGGGTGATTGATCAAAAATGGGGGCAAGAAGAAAAGGAAAAATAGAGATGATTTTCATGTTTCTTCTTTGGGTGATGGCATATACAGGAGAGCCTTTTACAAAGGTTAGAAATATAGGTTATATTCCAGAAATATTCAGGTTGGCATGTTTTAAACCAAATCAATAAACATTCGATTTAATGTGATTCTGAATCAGATATTTGGTACTTTGTGTTAGTAGTTGGCAAGCTAGCAATTTCTTCAGTGCCTACAAATGAACTACATAATTTACAGACCATAGAACATTTGGTTTAGCTTCAAAGCCAGATTCATAGTTTTAGTTGATGCCACTTTATAATACAGAGTATTGCATGAATAGTTATAATTAGGCAATTAGTTATGTTGCTCATGGCATAAAGCAAGATGCACAAAGCCTCAAAATAGGTAATCAATGCTGCCACATGTAATCAGTTGAAGCTAGACTGTAGGTAAACATAGTACTTAAGTAAAGTCAATTACAAATATCTTGATGTGATTAAATAACACATCAAGATTTATAAAAATATTTGAACAGAAGTATCCACTGCTTCCAGGATAAACTAATCTTAACTTTAAGACACAGTTCATTTATTCATTCAGCCTAGTGAACACCTATTAAGAGCCAGACACTGTGCTAATAAATGCTGGGGATATAGACCTAAAAACCATGGTCTCTGTAATTTATAACTAAGAGGAGGAGGCAAATGTTCAATAACCACAAAAACCTGTAATCATAAGCTGTAATAAAACCTGCGAATAAAGATACAGTAAGCAGAAAAATGCCCCATCCGCCCCCCCCCCCCCCGCCCGACCCAAACATGTCCACATACTAATCCCTAAGAACCTCTGAATATGTTTTCTGGCATGGCCAAAGGGACTTTGCAAATGCGATTTAAAAATATACATCATATATACCTATAGTGTGTATATATATATATATATATATATATATATAGTATATAAACACATTATATATATATATTTAGTTATATATATACATTTCTGTTTAATTGATCTTATTCATGGTTAACATGATGAGAGGGAAACAATAGAGGCAACTGGGAGAGTGGTTATCAAACTAGGTAAGCTATGGGCTTGACCTTCAGTGACCACAAGGAAAGAGGAAAATGAAGATCCTTATGGATCCCTGAGATGTAAGATGCTGAAGATGAAATGAGAGTCCTAATTCATCCAGTTCAAGCACAAACCTGTCTAAGCAAGGCAGAGTGACAAAAATATCCCTGAGAAACAAAGAATTGTGATAATCAGAAGTGAGAAATCAACATGCAGGAAGTAAATAAAAATAAAATAAAATGGAAACTTAAAGAATCAGGGTCCCAAGTGTATGAAGAGTGGAACCTAACAGACACTAATACTTAAGTGTGTATATTGGCTAAGGGAATTGAAATAAAAATGGACTGAATTTAAGAACAACAACAACAAAAATCTAGAAATTATGTTTTCATTATGAATTGACTCATTTCATTATGAAATATTATTCTTTATCTTGAACAATATGCTTTGCACTAAAATCTACTTGTACACCAGCTATCATATGCCTAGTATATACATGAAATATCTTTTTCCAATCATTTACTTTCAAGTTTCTGTATATTTATATTCAAGGTGTGTATATTATAAGTATACATCATATAACTGGGTCTTGCACTTTTGTCAAGACTGCCAGTATTTGCTTTTTTTTTTTAGAGTGCTTTATTTATATTTACTGTAAATATTGATGTATTTAAGTCTCCTGTCTTGCTATTTGTTTTCTGTATGCTCCATGTATTTTTAGTTCCCTTATTTCTCTTTTTCTATCTCCTGTAAGCTAAATTGTGTTTTTTTTTTTTAAATTTGCTCTACCGATTAAGATAAACACTTTTAACTTACTCAGATATGACAGGGCTCCCAGAGCTATATTAATTAGTTTGTGATAGAAATAATCTCAAATGCATAAACTGAGATGGGAAGGGCAGAGATGGAAAAACTTTAAGGGTCACTGAAAGGGCCCTGAATTGCATTAACCCCAAATCAGAGGGGTTTATAAAAGCTTTAGATGTTGAACAAGATTTTTGATGACTATCTCCAAAACCTTTCTGATGAAAATTGACTCCAGTCCAATCCTGAAGCAAGGAAAGGATAAGTCTATTGGAGATATTGAGGATAAGCTCTTTAACAACTTTAGATAATACTCAGGAGTAGATCCTGAAGCAAATGTGAACACAGCTCTCTCTCTCTCTCTCTCTTTTTTAAAGCTTTAACAAAAAAAAAATTGAGGATTTAATATGCAAGCAAAAAGTCAAATGGAAAATAGTCCTTTTATGAAATCTTCTGCTCACTGAATATTTTTATAAAGCTGTGGAACAAAAATAGATTAAGACCTAGACTACACTAGTGTCCTTGCAAATGAAACAACTAAATCCTCCCACCCCAGTCATTAAGGATTGTAGGAAATCTCTTCTTAGGATACCAATGCATATATCATAAATAAAATCAACATTGGAGGATGGGGAGGAATATGATTGTCCAATGTTAACTAAGAAAGGTAAAGGGAAAATAAAAGTAAGTAATCAAAAAAGGTGACCTAAGGAGGAGTCAAATGCTCAGTTTTCTGTTTTATCTTTGAGCCTACAAGAAGAAATTTATCTAAATATTATGACAAGTTTGCAAGTTTTTATTTACACTGATGCTACAACACCAAGCATAAAGTATTGTATTCTTATAGAACAACCTCAGCTTCAAAGGCAACAAACTCTCTAGGTAGGTATCTCTAATGACCCTCAGGCACTCACTCTCATATATTTAACTGAGAATATTCTTTTCTTCTTTATGACAGCACAGCTGGTAACTTCACAGACAGGGGTATATTGTGCAAATTGCTAGATTCAGTGTTCTCCTGATAGTCTGTTTTTTGAAATCCTTTGGGATTCTCCTGTTCATAATAAGGTCATAGATAATTTGGACATTGACTTCCTGATATTCTTGTGTCTAAATCCAAACCAAATTGAAGATCTTCACAAAGAATTGCAATCTCTGTGCCCTACAATGTCCACTGATACTGGCAGAATTGTAGAGGCTGAACCCACGAAAGTTCAGATAGACCAATCCAAAGCTTTCCCACAACACTTTTTCACAACAATCTCTAAAACTAGAACCAAAGAGAGACTAAATCAATAAATGAAAGCCTAATAAAGATACATTCTATCTGTACCAGTTATTGTAATACTGGTGTAATGATCCAAGTCAAGAAACAGGCAAGGATATAGATTTTTTTCAAGATTGTAGGGCCATCAATAAAATTCTTATTTCCAACTTCCCTGTGGTACTAAAAACAAATACAGTTTTATATTTGGTGCCACATGAGGCTATAAAATTTATGGTCATAGACTGGTATTCTGTTTCTTTATTGTCCCTTTAGTCAAGATAATCCATACTTCCTTACCTTCTCCTGGCAAGGTCAACAATAGACCTGGACATTTATGCTTCAGGATTTACAAAGGTATCTTCTTAGTTTTCACAAGTTCTTTGCCAGGCCCTTCATAATCTGATGAATCCATTTGTTATGGATGTTGTTATTCAACTTGTGGATGACATTTGGCCATAGAGTAAAGAGGACTTGAACTCAAAGATCAATTCTTTCTATTTATATACCATTTTAAAAAATTTTTAAAGCTTTATTTTTTTAAGTAATATCTATACCCAACGTGGGGCTCGATCTCACGACCCTGAGATCCAGAGTTGCATGCTCCACCGACTGAGCCAGCCAGGCGCCCCATCTATTTACATACCATTTTAGCTCAAGAAGGACATAAATATTTCCTAAAATAAATTACAATTTAATCAGTAAATGTGCATTAACCAAGACATGAACTATTATTGGAGGTAAGTTACTTATTCTTGACAGTCTAAGAGCCATATTAAACTTTCAGAAGCCAAAGACTAAGAGAAAATTCAAAGAATCTCTGAGTCTTGTTAGCTATGGTAGGTGATAAGCTCCCAACTTGTCTGAAATAGACACTCTTCTTTAGGACTTAAATAAGTCTTCAGTAACCAAACTTCTTCTTTGGAAACATAAACATGAACAGTTTGTGATTTAAAATTAGCCTTATACAGTTCTCATTCAGGGATATAGGGAGCTGGAAAGAATGTTGTTACTGAACATACAAAAACAACAAAAAACTAGACAAGGCTCTGCCCTGGGCATAGAGCCTGCTTAAGTTTCTCCCTCTCCCTCAGCTGCACCTCCCTGCCACTCATGTGCATGCACATGTTCTCTCTCTAAAAAGAAAAAAAAAAAAGGTATGCCTATTTCCAACTATATTTACCTTGGTCTCTACTGCCCTACACAAAAGGCAAGAAAAAACATTAAGTCAAGAGACTATTAAAATCATATCGATGTATGACAGATGTTGCAACTACTAATTTGAAATTATTACAATTAGGGCAGCCTGGGTGGCTCAGCACTTTAGCGCTGCCCAGGGCCTGATGCTGGAGACCTGGGATTGAGTCCCACATCTGGCTCCCTGCATGTAGCCTGCTTCTCCCTCTGCCTGTGTCTCTGCCTCTCTCTCTCTCTCTGTCTGTCTCTCATGAATAAATAAATAAAATCTTAAAAAAAATAAAAAATAAAATTATTACAATTAAAGTGTTAAAAGTTCTGGATCACCTGGATGGCTCAGTGGTTGAGCATCTGCCTTTGGCTCAGTTCATGATCCTGGGGTCCTGGAATCGAGTTGTGTATAAGGCTCTCCACAGGGAGCCTGCTTCTCCCTCTGCTTATGTCTCTGCCTCTTTCTCTGTGTCTCTCATGAATAAATAAATAAAATCTTCAAAAAATAAAATAAAGTGTTAAAAGTTCTAATAAGAAAGCTGGGAAACATGCTAGATGAAATGGATAATTCCATAAGATAAAATGAAACAATAAAAAATAAAATAAAATAAACCACCAGAATTAAATAACACAATATAGAAAACTTTGACAAGCTTATCAGGAGTAGACTTAATACAGCCAAGGAAAGAATTAGGGAACTTGAAGATAGGTAAAGAGAAATCATCCAAACTTAAAAAATGAAGAAATAAAAGGAGTAGAGGAAGAGAAAAGAAGTACAGAGCTCCAAGAGTGTGGGACAATATCAAGCCTTCTGCCGTTCACATAATTGCAATCCCTGAAGAAGAGGGACAGAGGACAGAATAAATTTGAAGAAATAATAGTTTGTTTTCCAAAATTAATGACAGCAACCAAATCCAGGATGCTCAAAAAACATCAAGAGGGAAAATTTGAATTCTGTTCAAATAAAGAAAGAAAAGTCACACACATAAAGGAGTCATATTGTCATATTTAAACTGTTAAACAAAAGACAACTCTTGAAGGAAGCCAGTTTAAAAAAAATACTACAAATGAAGAGATAAGAATTATAGAAGACTTCAGAAACCATGTAAGCTAAAAGATAAAACAGTGACATATTTAAAGTGCCAAAAGAAAAATCTCAGCCCATAATTTAATATCCAGTGAAATATCTTTTTTTTTTTAATGAAGGGGAAATAAAGTCTTTTTCAGACAAACAAAGAATGTGGGAATTCATTGCTAACTCACCTACTCTCCAAGAATATTAAAGGTGGTTCTTCATGCAGAAGGAATATGGTACCAGACACAAATTTGTATTTAAATGAAGTATTGAAGAACACTCAAAATGTATGTCATTGCTTTCCAAAACTTGGCCAATATAAATCAATTCTATATCTTGACAAATCTACCATTTTCCAGATCCTGGACTCAGATCTCAGATGTTCTGTACTGTGTTTTTCCTTTCTGGCATATTCATTTAATTTTTTCATAGAGGTTATACCTCTTATCTGGAAACATCCTTTCCTGGTAACCTCTTTCTAAGACATGTTTAGAACTCCGACAAAAATGTTTTTTTTTTCTAATTATGTAGGAATAATAAAATTAGCTTTGCTCAATCAAGAAGCGTTATGATAGTCTTCTTGTTTGAAAGTCAAAATAAATAACAGACACTTAAAACTTTTAGCATAAAACAGAGGAGAATATATTTATAACCTCAGGTAAGGCAGGGTTTCCCAATGAAAAGGTACATTGATTCAACCACTTTGACAGGTAACTCCACTATTCCTAGCAAATTGAAACATAGGCATACCAACCAACCTAAGAATCCTACTTTGTGACTTTATATGAACTAAATCACACATAAGGAAACATAAAGTCATATCCATTACTATGCCATTTGTAAGGGTGAAAATGTGGAAGAAATGTAGCAGAACCTCAGTTGAGAAAGCTTACATAAGTTGCTAAATGATGACAGAATTATGTCAAGCAGTAAATATCAATAACATAGATCTAATCATTAACAATATTAAAAATAATTTTGTATTTGAAAGGTTACATGCAATGTAATATACATACTGTTGTCCCCCTTTATCCACAGGGGATAGGTTCCAAGTCCCCCCACTGAATGCCTGAAGCCACAGATAGTATTGATTCCTACATATACCATGTTTTTTTCTATACATGGAGAGCTACGATAAAGCTTAATTTACAAACTAGATGCAGTAAGAGATGAACAACAATGACTAATAATAAAATAGAATAACACTATACTATAATAAAAGCTGTGGGAATGTGGTCTCACTCTCAAAGTATCTTATTGTACTGTACTCACCCTTCTTCTTCTGATGATGAAATAATAAAATGCCTACAAGATGAGATGAGGTGAGGTGAATGATTGACTTCCTGAATACATGCCAAATATGGTTGACCACGGGAACCTGAAAAGGCAGAAAGTGAAATTGGATAAGGGGTGGGGACAGCAGATACTGTATACATCGAAACCACTATCTAATAATTGAATTATATAAAGTTGCTCTTTTTATTTGGTCAACTATCATCACTTTCATCGCATTCAACCTAATATAAGTTGAAACACATTTAAAGAATAGCATATATTTTCTGTGGGTATTGTTATCAGTAATTAGCTAACAACTTACTAGCTAACCAAATTTCTTGACTTTATAGTATATGTCAAGCACAAGCATTTTACATGTATTAATTTAGTTAATCCTCATAATAACTCAATAAAGTAGATATATTATTACACTTTTTAAAAGATCTATTTATTTATTTGAGAAAGAGAGTACACACATGTGAAGGGGGGCAGAGGAAGAAGGAGACAAGTAGACTCCCTGCTGGGTGTGGAGCCTCAGTCCAGTTGGGCTCAATTGAATGACCCTGAGATCATGACCTGAGCCAAAGTCAAGAGAGAGTCAGAAGCTTAACCAACTGAACTACCCAAGTGCCCCTACTTATTTTTATAGAGCAGCACTTTGAGGCCAGGGAAATCATGTAATTATTCAAATAAAGAGAAAAAAAAGAAAAGATATGTTTGAAAGGAAGTACACAAATCTTAGGGTAGAGTTTACCCATGATGAATAAGGTAGGTGAGAACCAATAGTGGACAGAGTGGAAAGGGATTTATGTTTTATTACAAATAAGCAAACACATAAAACAAAGAGGATGAGGGTTAGTCAGAATGGAAAAATGTTATATTTTTTTTTATTTCTTGGCAGTTCATAATTGTCTACTACTTAAATTTTAATACTTAAAGTTTGAAATCTTTTTTTTTTTTTTTTAGTTTCAAAAGAAAGACAACCAAACTCTTTGTGAATTGCTCCCCCATAATTCTTAGCCTTGTTCAGCTCTAGCAGATACTGGTCTTTAAGTGATCTTCAACATCCTCCAGAACAGCTCTTGATAATAACAACCGACATTCATGTGCCAGGAAAGCGTCTGTAAGAAGTATAAAGAAAAGAGACATATAAAAAAAAAAAAAAAAAGGAAAAGAAATTTCCTTCCCCAAATATATTGAATCTCTGCAACTTGGGAGTTGCTCAGTAAATATTTTAGAGTTCCAAAAATCATAGATGTATTTAGCTTCCTGCACATGAACGATAATTGCTCTTTGAAATTACTCAACTGAAAAGCAGTAAAAGTGGAAAACTTGAAGTAAACTAACCACAGGGAAGTAATCAATTCACAAAACTCAAATAATGAAAATGTTGTAGTACAGAACACCTCTAAATTAGGGTAAGATTATAGTCAGTGCTTCTCATAATTAAGTTTTTTATTGAATTTATTTGACATATAACATTGTGCACTTAAGATGTAAAATGTTGCTTTGATTCATTTATATATTGTAATATGAATGGTGTTGTAGTGATACTTATTACATTACATAATTACAGTAAAATATTGCCTAAATTCATTACACTGTGCATTAAATCGCCATGACTTATTTACTATGAGTTAAGTGGGAATCTACTTAAGGATCAAAGAACAAATACAGGAAAGATATGGTTGATTCTCCTAATTTATTTTCTTTTAGTGAATTAGCATAAAGTTTACAGGACAAAGAGATTTTTTAGTCATTGTAATTGTGGTTGGAATCATAACTATGTGAGGACAGGCATGAAAGGCTGGGTTTCTTTGGAGGTTCAATGTCCCTCAGGATATTTTTCCTTCAATGAGGATGGAACAGGAGATTATCTGGGCAGAGCAATTCTTCCTGGGAGGAATTCCAATACAGCTGAAAAGGTAAATTAGAACCTCAGGCTGCTTCTCTGAGGTGGAAAGTTCTGGACGGATTGCCTTCCAGAAAAGTGGTTTGCTCTTATTCTTCCCTTTTACCTTTACAGGACCCTGCTCTCTCCCTCTGCTCTTCTCAATGGCTCTCTTATCCTCAGTTAGAGGTAGGAATACTCTGATTATTTTAACATCCCTTGATTACACATTTAAGAGACAGTTGCCTGGGAATAGAATTGATCTGGGTTTGTGAGGAAAAACAAATTTGGTGTAAGTAGCATTGCATTTTCACTAGTGAAAGAAACCTTGAATATCAAACTCTGAATTTGGTTCTTAATTAATACCCGTGATGATTTTAGATACGTTTCATACAAAACAATGACAGTGAGGGAAAGAATTCTCATCCTAAAATTCTTTAAGCCTTAATCTGATGGAAAGATTCAGTGCCATTTGTAATCTCTTTCCTTTCTTCCTGTTATTTAGCAAAATAGATATTTGGGGTCTCAAATCAGTTTATGCAGTTTTGTATTATATAGCTCGGGCTTCCCCAAAATTTTAACTACTACTCACAGTAAGAAATAGATTTCACATGGGCAGCCCTGGTGGCCCAGAGGGTTAGCGCCGCCTTCAGCCCAGAGTGGGATCCTGGAGATCCGGGATCGAGTCCTGCGTCGGGCTCCCTGCGTGGAGCCAGCTTCTCCCTCTGCCTGTGTCTCTGCCTCTCTCTCTGTGTGTGTCTTCATAAATAAATAAATAAAATAATAAAAATAAATAGATTTTACATAATATTCATATATGTATATATATGTGTGTGTGTGTGCTTCTTTATGAAAGTTTCAAGAAGCAATACTTATCATTCTTTGCATGCTACACTCTTATATTTCCACCCTATTCTTTTTCTTTTCTTTCTTTTTATTTTTAAAGATTGTATTTATTTGTTTGAGAGAGAGAGCTTGCCAGAGAGAGCCAGAGAGCACCAGCAGGGGGGAGCAGTAGAGGGAGAGGGGGAGGGAAAAGCAGCAGGGAGGCCCATGAGGGTCTCCCTTCCAGGACCAGGGGATCATGAACCAAGAGCTAAAGGCAGATGCTTCATTAACCGACTGAGCCACCCAGGCACCCCTCACACTATTCTTTTTCAATGAAAAAAGTACTGGTTCTATTTTGTTAATTTCATGACCTTGTCCCAGGTAACAGACTAGTTTCTAAGGCACTGGTTAGCCAATGTAGATAAAAATGTGTTTTAATTCCTGGAGACCTGGGATGGAGTCCCACATGGGGCTCCCTGTATGGAGCCTGCTTCTCCCTCTGTCTGTGTCTCTGCCTCTCTCTCTCTCTCTCTCTGTCTCTCATGAATGAATAAATAAAATCTTTAAAACAATGTGTTTTATTAAAGCAAAATATATATGTGATGTATATATGTAATACATATATAACACATACAGTATATATGTACTGTATGCATATAGCATGTGTATAATATATGTTAACACGTATATAATTTATATATATATAATATCTATATATGGTATTATTCAATTGCCTCATTCTTGTTTCTAAAATTTTAGCTGTAGTAGTAGTAACATACATTTTAATGTATGTTAAAGTTGGCCATTCAAAGTAGTAACATACATTTTAATGTATGTTAAAGTTGGCCATTCAAAGCAATGTTTTTACTGGTTTTGATTTAAATCAGAACTTTATGTGAACAATAAAATAATTAGATAAGATTGGATGAGCTCACAGGGAGATGAAAACATGGTACAGATTACTCCAAAATTGATATGCATGTAAGTATACTCAGCTATCTATATACAAGATATCCTTTCAATTCTTCTTTAGTGATAAACTGGTAAAAACCTTTAGTCAGGTATGATTAAAAAATAGTCTTTCTACATCGAAGATTCTCAATAAATGCTAGTTCCTATTTAATCTTCACTCTGTATTGGTCATTTTGAGTCCCAGCTTTACAGATACCTGAAGAAGATGCCATCAGGTATCTTCAGGCACTGAGATTTTTCTTTCATGGTATAACTCTTTACATCTAAATAATAATGGGAAATTTTGCTAAACTCGTAAATTAACGAGGTTTTAACAATATTTGTGATAAAATCACAATAAGCTACAAACAGTTGTCTTATTTCGGCCTTCTTTATATTTATCTACATTTTTTTTCCCCTGCTGTGGTTGTACCTAATGCAGAAAAGTACTGGTTTTGGCTTAAATAGTTTCACCCATTATTGGAAAATACTGGATGCCATCGGAGGCAAATGTGCAGCGAAAACTGAAAGGAAGCCTCCTGCTTAGGAAGAGCAATATTAGAAAGTCTACCTAGTTGTGACTGAATCTATGCAACATATCCTCTTCTTGCAGTAAATAACTTTTTCCTTAAACGTAATAAAAGACTTTTTTCTAAAACTTAGTGTTATAATTAATACCTTTGTTTATAGTACACCCAAAAGGAAGAAGATTAAAGTCACATATTTGGAAGATAAGGAAATAGGTCAAATCCTAAAACTAGAACCTAATTCTCTAGCAGCCTATAGGAGTTGAGAGACAATGCCCAGGCTTGTGTGTAGACCTCTTTAAGGGCCATTAGAAGAATTGCATTTTAGAAAGATTATTCTGATTGCAGTCACTATACCCAAGGTCAAAGCAAGAGGAGAAACAACCTCCACCACTTTTTAGCTCCATAGTTAATAACTTCTAGAGTGGAGTAAAGGAAGTGAAGGATAGCTGGGTGCAATACAGAGCAATGCAGGAACATACAAAGAGGGACCAAGTCTTTAAAGGTGAAGAGGGAGGGTTAAGGAACACTCAGTTTTTTGTTTGTTTGTTTGTTTGTTTTAGATTTATTTCACAGAGAGACAGTGGGAGCCACGAGAATGGACAGAGGTAGAGGAAGAGAATCTCCAGCCAACTCCCTGCTGAGAGCAGAGCCCAACACGGGGCTCAATCCCAGCATTCTGAAATCATGACATGAGCAGAAATCAAGGGTTGGACACTTAACCAACTGAGCCACACAGGCACCCCAAGGAGCACTCAGTTTTATTGAGAACCAGCTATTTCGTCCATGATTGAGTTATTTACAGTTAAAGGCTCAAAGCTACAGGAAATTCAGGTGCTAATTATCCCGAACTCAGGGAGGAGAGTGAGCCAGGTTCTTCACTTTATTCTGCTTTTTCTAATAACTCTCTACAAAATCTGAATATTAAGTATTAGGAGTATAAATATTTAAATGAAACAGAATAACTTAGTGGAAGAATTAGAATAATAATTACCTAGGTGTAACTAGATTTCACACTCATACATCAGAATTGTAATCAGCTACACATACATTTGAATCTGAGCTATTTGTTTCAAGGTTTTATCCTTCTCTCTGCTACTCTTAAAGATTTTTTTTAAATATGATTTATTAAAAGATACTGTGGGTTCTGCATATACATTTATCTGAAAATATCTAGATGAATAAACTGACCTGGAGTATTTTCAAATGGAATGGGTTTCAAAGTTGAAAGAAAATCAAGATTCATTCAGTTGGGGTGTCAAGAGTCTAAACAATGTGCAGCACAATTACAAGCACCTCAAATGGCCTTAACCTTAGCTCTGTGCAGTCCCTTACAGAGATGGTTAGCATATCATAAGACATCATTGGGATGCCCTCCCAAGTGAAGTTGTTGGCAAGAAATCCACCAACCTTTTTTTTTTTTTTAAAGAGTTCATTTATTTATTCATGAGATACACGGAGAGAGAGGTGGAGATAGGCAGAGGGAAAAGCAGGCTCCCTGTGGGAAGCCTGATGCTAGACTGGATCCCAGGACCCCAAGATCATGACCTGAGTCAAAGGCAGATGCTCAACAGCTGAGCCACCCAAGCGTCCCTCCACCAACCTTCTAAGGCAACTCTTGAATGTGCTCTTTCCCACCATTCCTTCAGACGATTTTTTTCAACAGGTAAGTTTTTATTTACTGACTAGATGAGCTAATATTGTCTTCATTTTTAACAGTAAAACCAACCCCCCCCCCAAAAAAAAAGTCCTCGCTTGGAAAACACAGGCTTTCTCACCAGAGATATTTTCTGTTTATGCATTTATTCAGCAAAAATGTTCATTGTGCTCTACTCATGCAATTCACCAATCCAAAAAGCATTTCTTGTGCACCCTCCTGCATGTCATCCCTATGCTAGCATCTGAGAATACAGAAAGGAAGACACAATCCCAATTCCCATTCTTCAGATTTTACAAAATAAGCAGAATAGTAATATACATGAGTATCATTACTTCTGTGAGATACTGCCATAAGGGTTTGAGTAGAACTTAGAGAGCTAGAAGCCTGGTGACTGTAGTATCACCCAGATGAAATGGCTCACAATGTACATTCAGCTATGACATCAGATGACCTACTTTGCAGTCTACTCAAGCCAATTCTGCTTAAAGCCTAAGAGAACAGCTGAATCTGGCTTAGAAATTTTGTGTTGGAATCCAAAAGGGCTTAGTAGCTCTATGCTTCTATGGCTAGATTTTCATTTAAAGGTTTAGACCATCTGTCCACTTATTTCTCAATGCACTGTTCACTTCATGGAAACAACTTATTTTTTAAATGTGTACCCTACCTGTTAAATGACATAATTGTTAAATCAAGTAGACAAGAAACTTCAGAAATGTACAAAATATAAGCTTGTGGTTTAATAATAGTACCATGGAAATATTTTGATAATTAACTTAAATGTGATTTTCTTATAGGGATAATAAGAAATTTTATAACAGGGATCCCTGGGTGGCGCAGCGGTTTAGCGCCTGCCTTTGGCCCAGGGCGCGATCCTGGAGACCCGGGATCGAGTCCCACGTCGGGCTCCCGGTGCATGGAGCCTGCTTCTCCCTCTGCCTGTGTCTCTGCCTCTCTCTCTCTCTCTCTCTCTCTCTCTCTCTCTCTCTCTGTGTGACTATCATAAATAAATAAAAATTTTTAAAAAAATTAAAAAAAAAAGAAATTTTATAACATATTTTTTAAATAAGCAGTATAAAATCCTCTTACAGATTGAAATAAAGGGGCTGAGGTGGAGGTCAAATATAATGCATTTGAGTTGTCAGCAGGTATGTTTGAAGTAGTGGGCATTGATGAGTGACTGACAAGCAGAGAGGAAGAGATAAATATGTATGTGAAGGGTTTCAATTATTCATTGTTTCGGGTTATGTGAAGCAGTGTGGTTATTAACCATTATTGGCGAGTGCGTGCGATCGTCATGCGAGCTACTGGTCATGATTACTGTTTGGTATGGGTGGGTCGAGCAGGGCTAGAAATGAGAAGATTTTTTTTTTTCCACAAAATCCTTTGTTGGTACAGAGAAGGAGAAAGGATAGCTCTACACACTCATTCACAATAGTTCCTGTGAGAGGATGGAAAGGCGGGGAAATCCAGTTGTTTCTTTGAATATTATTAGACACACACACACACACACTACCACACACACATTGAAATTCAGGTGCGATTGGGTCACGGTAAAACTGTATTTGTGGTAATGATAACTATATCAAAAAAAAAAATATCATACTTATGTGCACTCTGTCTGTTGTTGCATGGATTAGGATGGGTTTGACAGTACAGTTGGTGGTAGATGTGTACGGTAGACATTTTTCATGCTGGGTGGGACCAGTGTAAATGGCATTGGTCGCTAATAGGAAGTCTCCTGGGCTGTGAGGGTTTATGTGGTTGGGTATTTTAAGCTATGGCAGATAAGTCGTATTGGGAGTTGTTTGACTTGTTGCACAGACCCAAGTGTTTGGGGTATGATTTTTTATGTTGGTATTTATAGCAAATGTTTCGGCGACCTGAGGAGATAATTCCACATACTGCCTGTGGGTTATCAGGGCGTGGGGGTTTAAAAAAGAGTTGTGGGGAAATACTCTGGATGAGATAGTTTCAATATTTCATTTTTCCACTGGAGCCCACACATTATGCCGACAGTAATCTGCCAGTAAAGATGTCTATGAGCAAAACTGCAAAACATCTGTCTTTGAATAGTCCCTAAACTCAGGAGCATCAGGGCATCTGAGGTTTTGCTTCTCTTTGAAACACAAATCATGGAAATGTATTCAAATCAGTCAGCTCTCACAGCCTTTTCAGGCCACACAAGCTGTACACCTTAACAAATCATTTGTTTATTCACTCATTCAAACAAACAAACAAACAAACAAAATATTTATTCATCATTCCCTATTTCGATAGCATAATAGTGAATTTTATGTTCTTTATGTAGAGAAATCAATCTACTCCACAAAGATTGTGTTAACATGGTAAGAATCCAGAATTCTCTTTAGAATGGATTTAGCTTCATCAGTAAAAATTCTGTCTTGAATCACTTATTTTTCTGAGAAAGAGAGAAATAGAGCATAAACAGGGGGTTGGGATAGAGGGAGGGGGAGAGAGAGAATCTCAAGCAGATTCCCCACTGAGCACAGAGCTCCACAAGGGGCTTGATCTTATGACCCTGAGACTATGACCTGAGCCAAAATCAAGAGTCCAATGCTTAACTGACTGAGCTACCCAGGCACCCCTATATGGTATCATTTAAAGGAAATTCAGGGATATGTGTCAAAATTCTAGCCTCCTAGCTTCCACATTTAAATGGATTGGGTAATGCTCAGAATCACCCAGCTAGCAAAGGGTCAGGGTTAGATTACCATCCAGCTGTCAGTCTGAAAAATTTCTCTCTAAATATCTCTGCTCTACTTTGCTAGCAATCCTGCCCACTCTGCCTTATTTCCTTATGGGCGGCCAGAAACTCATACTGAGTTATTTCATTTTAATAATGGCACCAGAGAAGTATCAGTTCCTGTTAAGCTACTGGAATATGTTTTGACTTTTCTCCACTTTTCAATATTAATACTCTACTTGTCTTAACCTTTGTGGTACTCTGACTGAAGCAAAGATTTGAAATTCTATTTTCCCCGGCATTGATCTGATACAGGATTGGCACCACCATACCACTGGCACTAGTATTTTGGTCTCTGATGTTCTTACTAATAGATTTTCCATCTGTTACTCTGTCATTTTATCTGTGTATAACTATATTACTTTATGTAGCAGTAGACCAAGGCAGCAAAGACAGGGTCTCAGTCACTTTCTGACAGGGTAATTTAGTCAGAAATCTGCCCCATTCAGTATCTGATACATTATATGTTTATTTCAGCAATAAACTAAAAATGATAAGGTTCCTAATATTAAGATGTAAAGCACAACTTTCAAACCAATTGGGTGCTTTTTTAGCCTGGAAAGTATTTCAAATGTTCTACTGCAATACTCTTATTTGAGTTTTATGAACAAGTACAGTAAGAACAAGGAAGACAAAAATGGAATGGAAGATCCATCTTGATAAGTAACCAAAGCTACACAAAAAGAGAGAAAAGCAAAATGTGTACCGTAAAACTATTAAATCCAAATGTGGTGATATTTTCAGAAAATAAAAAAGTTTTTATCAGAAGTTAGATAGGATACACATCTATCTTGAGAAAGCAAGATAAGAAAAATTAGCTAATCCTGTTGAAATGTGCTAGTAGTAATAAGTTAACACTTAATCCACATTTACTTTTAAAAAAGACAAAAATAAATATATTTGTATATGTCAGAGCTAAATATAAAACACACTTGCAAACAAATAGTACATAGAGGAAGAGATACATACCTGAACTGAATAAAAATTTGTTGTGAAGAGCAAAATATCCAAAAACCTAGGAAATGAAGAATAACTACTTATCATTAAAGCAAATGCAAAACAAAACAATAACCAAAATCTTCAATAAAGGTACTAGGCAGAAGCTATCATATGCATACTTATGTTCAAATTTTTAAGCAACAGAAAACCTCCAAGCTATTTAAAGTGTTTGAGTACATTTAAAAATAAAAATCTTTCAAATACATTTTTACTGAGATTATATAGCCTTAATATTAGGAGAAAATTACAAAGGCAATATAAAAAAAAGAAAATTATGAAACCATCTATTTTATGAATACAGATGCAAAATGTTTTCATCCGAATCTCAAAAAAAATCAAAATCCAACAAACCAGACCCAGAACTAAAACAAAAACAAAAACAAAAAAAACCATGACAATCTGGGACTAATTCCAAGAATGTAGGGGTGGTGTAAAATCTAAAAACAGTATATTATATCCATAGGTTGATGGTAAAAAGTTATCTTGCAAAAGCTGTAAGATTATTAGGTAAAATGAATGTAACTATTTTACTTGACTGACTCCCAGAAGAGATGCTTTTAAACAGATGGCCTTGTATCTACTACATGAAGTACTGTGGGACTTGGGCACAGACTCACCAGGAGATTCTGATCCCAGGAAGGGTTATGGAAAATGGAAGGTGGAGACAACACACTGAATTGAAGATGGAACACAATCCCAATTGAACAATTCAACATTAGAAAGGGACTGGAAAAAGAACACTAACCCATCATCATTATTGTTTTTGAGTGGTAGAAATACCAAGCCAATTTATATTCTTTCTACCTGTTTACAAATTCCAAAATTATCAATATGAGTCTATATTATATTTATAATGGAAAAAAATTGTTTATAGAACTGTGACTGAGTATTTTTGGTGGGGGTGAGAGGGCATTGTTCTTAGCCTATAGAATAAATATCTTATATAGTGTGGTTCTGTTTCAGTCTATTTTCAATGTCTCCAATGACAGAACTTTCGTTGTTTCATCTGCAAGAGTTTCTGGGTTTTGTTTTGTTTTGTTTTTCTTTTAAGATCATAATATCTTGAAACTATTCTTTTTCTTCATGATACATTTTTCTTTTATTAATGTCTTCCCGTGGTCTTTGAAAGGGAATTTCAAAAAGCTCAAAGAAGTCAATCTCTTTATACGCAGTAAAGGTTTGTGTTTCTTAAATAACTTTAATCTTAATAACTTTTTGCTGTTTTTATAAGGTACTCTCTTTCCTACAGCCGATTTGCTCTTCTTTCTCCCTCATGCTGTCTACAAAATCTTACTTTAATTATACCAATGCTGAAACTCAAAAGAAAGCCTCAGCACAATGGATTTATTCTTTTTGGTTTAATTTTACCTGTTGAAAGAAGTTTTCTTTACCTATCAGGTAAAGACACCCAAATAGAGTTGAATTTTATTAAACTACAGCTAGGTTTCAGTTCAACGGCTTTTTTGAAAACTAGATTTGGTATGATGAAGGTCAGTCACTACATTTTTTTCAGATAACAATGCACACATGCCATCTGTCTCCCAACTATTATTCTTTTCTTACGAAAAGGAACATGTTCCCTCTTCCCATGCAATATACATGCCTACTCTAAAATCCCTTAAATTAAACTGAATGAAATATAGTAGCTTAAATAAAAATCAGCCTGGACAGAAAATTAAATTAATCATGCACCTATTCAAAGTTCAGAAAATACAATCTTAAAAGACTCAGTCTTATTAAGGACAAGAAGAAATTTGAGTTCTAGACCACTGAATAATTTCATAATGTTTCTGCTATAACTTTTTATTTAATTCACTAACTACACTGATAGCATTCATTGGCTTCCCACTGCATGCTAAATAAAATCCATACTCCTGGCCATATCCTATAGAGCCATGATGTGCTTCAAGCTTTCCTTTGTAACTTCCTGCCACATCCTACCCCTACCATTCTGGCTACTTTTTAGCTCCTGGAGGACACAAGCGTGTCCCACTTCAAGGTCTTTGCATTTGTAGTTTCCTTTACCTACAATTCATTTGTCCCCACTTTATTAGCCAACTTCTTCTAGTCTTTAAGGATGAAAACACTCCACTTGAAGAGACCATCCTTTCATTACTTAAACTTTTCAATCTCTGTATCCACTTTGGTTCTTTCTAGGCATGTATTCCAATTTGCAATTACATATATATATACTGGACTTCTTAATGTTTGTCTCCCTCTCTAGATGCTAAGTACCAAGAAAGGAGGAATATTGTTAACAAACCACTAAGCATCTAGCAGAAAGTAAGCAGACAGTTTATGGTCAATCAACATTTGGTAAGTGAATAATCAAATATACAGACAGACATACCTACAAATTATACCAATGCACAGATACTTTAAAAGCTCTTCTGTCAGGTCATGATCCCAGGGTCCTGGGATCGAGTCCCACAGAGGGCTCCCTGCTCAGTGGGAGTCTGCTTCTCCCTTTCCCCCTGCGCCTCCGCCAGCTTGTGCTCTCATTCATGCTTTCTCTCTCTTTCTCTCAAATAAATAAATAAAATCTTGGAAATAAAATAAAAGCTCTTTTGTAATAAGCCATGGCTTAAATCTTACAGCAAATATTTTTTGACCTATTTTGCTGATAAGTGTATATCCCAAGTTCAAAGTACCATACAATGATTAACAGAGACAAAAAGTCCAGAGAGTCACAGAATATTAAAGCCAAAAGAAATTTGAAATGTCTCACTTTAATTTTCTACTCTCCTCTGCAAGTTAATAAAAGGCAAATTTATTTATCTATCTATTTATTTATTTATTTATTTATTTATTTATTTATTTATTTATTTTATTCATGAGAGACACAGACAGAGGGAGAGCCAGAGACACAGGCAGAGGGAGAAGCAGGCTCCTCGCAGGGCGCCCGATTCGGAACTCGATCCCGGGACCCCAGAATCATGACCTGAGCCAAACGCAGACACTCAACCACTGAGCCCCCAGGTGCCCCTAGAAGGTAGATTTAGACAACATTCCAAGTACAAGAACAGGGAACCTGTAAGAGCAGCAGTACTACAAAATAAAATAAATGAATTTTTTAAAAGGAAAAGAAGAGCTGAAAATTCAAATTGGGTCTCAAAATTTTTTGCTTGATCTAGCCCTGTCTACAAACCATTGTTTTCCACTCATTCTAAATTCCATCTATATTTTTAAATGAATATTTTTACAATAATTAAATGAACGTTTGATTAAAATATAAATATAAAATATAAATAAATTAAATTAAATAATATAATTAAAAATCATTTTCCATTATTTCAGGGGGGATAATCTCTCTCTGTCTCAAGATATTTGATCATATAGTTTTAGTTGAGTGACTACCATGCCCTATAAACCACCTTAAAATAACACCCCTTTGTTTCTTAAAAATAAATCTACTGTCCCTGTTTTATTCTGTTGTAGCACCCCTAGTTTCTTAAATAAAATCCATGTGAATTTTTTCCTGTGTGGTGTGCTTGTGTCTACTCCCTTACTTGATTTATTTGTAAGACATATATTTGCATCTATTTTCTTCATTACTTGTATTAGTTTGGGGGGGCTGCCTTAACAAAGTACCACATTAGGTGACTGTAACAGCAGAATGTTATTTCTGCACAATTATGGAGGCTGGAAGTCCCAGGTCAAGTTGTCCATAAGACTGAATTCTTCTTAGGCCTTTCTGCTTGGCTTGTAGATGGCCACCTCCCCACATCTTCACTAGGTCTTGTCTCTGTGCATCTTTGGGTCCCAATCTCCTCTTTTTTATAAGAACATCAATTATATTGGAACACTCTCCACCCTAAAGGTTTCATTTTAACTTAATTCCACATTTAAAGACCCCATCTCCAAAACACAGTCACATAGTCATATATTGAGATCCTAGGTGTTAGAACTCTTAGGGACCATAATTCAGCCCATAAAACCACTTGTATTCCCAGTACCCTTCTCATACTTGGTATACAATAGGTGCTTTTACAAAACAAAGTAAACAAAAACCAAAAAAGATGTTTGTAAAAGAAATGAATAATTTAGTGCAGTACTTCTTTGTTGGGTTAAAAGGAGGAAGAAATAAACCATTTTTAAATGAAATCCTCTAGAACACCTTTGCAAAACTGTACTTCTAGTAAAAATACAGTGATTATGGCTTTTAAATATTAAACAGCCATGTTTTTTCTGAAAGATTCAGGTAGGTTTCTTTTAAATTAACACCTCAAGAAAAGATAATCCAATAAACTTTTTTGGCTAGAGGAGCAAAAGAGATAAATCTTGAGGCTAAATTTATGCATGATTTCAAAGACTCCAAAGTTTTTAAACACTGTGTTTAGCCTTAGCTGTATCAGACATATGAAGAATTTGTAAACTGAATCTTTCTTATAAATTAAGTCATTGCTCTTAAATTTGTGAAGTAGATGCATTTGGAGTTGGATCTTTTTAGGTCAATAATCAGATAATACCTTTATAGCTTTCTCTGTGTTTTAGAATAATTATGGGAATAACCATAAATATTAATTTCTATTCAATATGTATGTACTCTGGAATCCTGAGGTGTGAATAGCAATATCTTATTACGCGAACCAGAGTATTCATTAAGTGCTTTTGGATAATCTTTAGAGAGTACATTAAAATTCAAGTGTTACTATGCATATGGGTAGTCTGTAAAATGCAAAGAAAGTTTTCAGAATTAACCACTGAATATATTCCTGGAGCAAAAACTTATTAATCAAAATATCAACATGAAAGAAAAGAAGTTCAAGTGGTTACACGAAGCCAAGTTTTTTGACAATAAACTCAAAGATACTTTAATACAAGTATACTTTAATACAAGATTGATATTGCATGCCACATTACAGAATTCCAACAGTACATTATTTATATCAATGCAGTTCACCTGGAAATGCTTTGTTGTTGCTGTTTTGCTCTTCATTGTTATTTTGTTCTGTTTGATTTTGTTTTGTTTTTATACTGGTAGAGTGTTCGCATATATTGTGAAACACCAGAAAAGAAACATTTCAGAAATAACACTATGAATTTTGATGGTTTCAAAGGTTTTTAATTTTATTTTTTAAGTATCATATGCTACAATTTACTTTTTTTTGAAGTACAGGTTCTATGAATCATAACCATAATAGTTATTGAACCATAACCATAATAGTTACACATGTGTGGATATGTGTAACTATTCCCATAATAGGACAAAAACAGTTCTATCATCACCAAAAACCCTCATGTCATCTCTTTATAGTTACCTGCCCTTAAGCCCAAACCCTAGAACACAGTGATGTTTTCCCTCAGTATAATTTTGTTTATTTGAGAATGTCATATAAAAGGAAGCACATCCTACTTGACCTTTTGAGACCAGCTTCTTTCACTCAGCATAATACCTTTAGAGTCATCCAATTTGTTGTTAGGTATTGATAATTGATTTCCTTTTACTGCTGAATAGTGTTCCATTTTATAGAATCATCCTATGTATTTATTCATATCTCACTGAAGGACATCAGGTTGTTTCTAGTGCTGGCGATATAAATAGAACAGCAATAAACATTAATATGCAGTCTTTTGTGTGAATCTAAATTTTCATTTCCCTAAGATAAATGCCTAGAAGTAGGGTTGCTGGGTCAAATCGTAAGTGTACTTTTAAATTTATAAGAAACCGTCTAATTATTTTCCAGAGTGGCTGTAAAATGTTGTATTCTTACTACAATGTCTGAGAGATCCATTTGTTCTTCATCTTACTAGAATTTATTGTTTGTTTGTTTTTAATTTTAGCCAGTCTCATAGGAAGTACAATGGTTTCTCAGTTTGCTTTTTTTTAAAAAAAGATTTTATTTTTTAAAGTAATTTCTATACCCAATGTGGGATGCAAAATAATGACCTTGAGATCAAGAGCTGCGTGCTCTACCAACTGAGCCGGCCAGGTGCCCCCTTCCTGGTTTTAATTTGTATTTTTCTGCAGGTAAGCAATGTTGAACATCCTTTCATGTGCATACTTGCTATTCTTATATTTGCTATAAAGTGTTTGCTCAAATCTTTTGCCTACTTTTCCATTTGGTTGGTTATTTTTTTTTATCATTGTGCTGTATTTTCCTTGGTGTATATTTCATCCAAGTCTTTGGTGGATATGTGATTTGCAAGCATTTTCTCTGGTTGGGTAGCTTGTCTTTTCATTTTTTAAAAGATTTTCTGCAAAGAAAAAAGTTAATTTTGATGAAATCCAATTTAACATTTTTTTTAATGGATTATGCTTTTGGTTATCTTAGAATCTTTTTGCTTCACCTTAGGTCACAAAGATTTTTCGCATACTTTTTTTTCCTAAGAGTTTTATATTTTTATGTTTTATATTTATAAACCATTTTGAGTTAATTTTCATATATGTGGGAGGCTTAGTTTGAGTTTTATTCTTTTACGTATGTATAATCAATTGTTTCAATACCATTTGTGAAAAAGTTTAACTTCTTTTCATTGATTTGTTTTTGCACCTTTGTCAAAAGCCAGTTGTCCATATTTGTTTGGATCTGTTTCTGAATCATCTATTCTCTTCCATTAATCTTGTCTCCATACCTTTGGCACCACCACACTGCTTTGATTATTTTAGCCCTTTGTAATAAGTCTTAGATTAGTAGTATGATTCCTCATACTTTATTCTTCCCTTTCTAAATTATTATAGCTTTTGCCTTCTGATATAAATTTTATAATTACCTGGTGAACACAAAATCATCTCCTGGAATTTTTGTTAGTATTGTGTTAAATTTAGGCATCAATTTCAAGAGAACTGACATTTTTGCTATATTGACTACTCAAATCCATGAATATCCTATGTTTCTCTGTTTAGGTCTTCATTAATTTCTTTCATCAGAATTTTTAAGTTTTTAGTATACAAATTCTGAATATGTTTTGTGAGTTATATATTTTGTGACATACATACATCAGGATTCCATTTTGGGAGTTTATTGTAATGGGTTTCAAGTTTTCTTTTAAATTCAGGTTTCTAATTGTACACTTCTAGTATATGGTCATACAATTAACTTTTGTGTGTTGGTTTTGTATCCTGTGAACTTGCTAAACTCACTTATTACTGCTAGGAGATTTTTTTAAATGAGATTTTCTACAAACATAATAATGTTCACTATAAGTATAAACAGTTCTATTTTCTCCTTTCTAATTTGTATGATTTTTAATTTCTTTTCTTTGCCTCACTGCATTGGCTAAAACTGCCAGTACTGGGATGAAAAGGAGTGGTAAGTACAAATACCTTTGCCTTCTTCTCAATCTTAAAGGGAAAACATTTAGACAATATTTTTTAAATTTATTTTTTATTGGTATTCAATTTGCCAACATATAGAATAACACCCAGTGCTCATCCCATCAAGTGCCCCCCTCAGTGCCCGTCACCCAGTCACCCCCACCCACTGCCTACCTCCCCTTCCACCACCCCTAGTTCGTTTCCCAGAGTTAGGAGTTTCTCATGTTCTGTCTCCCTTTCTGATATTTCCCACTCATTTTTCTCCTTTCCCCTTTACTCCCTTTCACTATTTTTTATATTCCCCAAATGAATGAGACCATATAATGTTTGTCCTTCTCCGATTGACTTATTTCACTCAGCATAATACCCTTCAGTTCCAACCATGTCGAAGCAAATGGTGGGTATTTGTCGTTTCTAATGACTGAGTAATATTCCATTGTATACATACACCACATCTTCTTTATCCATTCAACTTTCGATGGACACCGAGGCTCCTTCCACAGTTTGGCTATTGTGGACATTGCTGCTATAAAAATCGGGGTGCAGATGTCCGGGCGTTTCATTGCATCTGTATCTTTGGGGTAAATCCCCAACAGTGCAATTGCTGGGTCGTAGGGCAGGTCTATTTTTAATTCTTTGAGGAACCTCCACAGTTTTCCAGAGTGGCTGCATCAGTTCACATTCCCACCAACAGTGCAAGAGGGTTCCCCTTTCTCCACATCCTCTCCAACATTTGTGGTTTCCTGCCTTGTTAATTTTCCTCATTCTCACTGGTGTGGTTTTGATTTGTATTTCCCTGATGGCAAGTGATGCGGACCATGTTCTCATGTGCTTGTTGGCCATATCTATGTCTTCCTCTGTGAGATTTCTGTTCACGTCTTTTGCCCATTTCATGATTGGAATGTTTGTTTCTTGGGTGTTGAGTTTAATAAGTTCTTTATAGATCTTGGATACTGTCCCTTTATTTGATACGTCATTTGCAAATATCTTCTCCCATTCTGTAGGTTGTCTTTGAGTTTTGTTGACTGTATCCTTTGCTGTGCAAAAGCTTCTTATCTTGATGAAGTCCCCATAGTTCATTTTTGCTTTTGTTTCTCTTGCCTTCATGGATGTATCTTGCAAGAAGTTACTGTGGCCAAGTTCAAAAAGGGTGTTGCCTGTGTTCTCCTGCTCATGGATTGGAAGAATTAATATTGTGAAAATGTCAATGTTACCCAGGGCAATTTACACGTTTAATGCAATCCCTATCAAAATACCATGGACTTTCTTCAGAGACTTAGAACAAATTATTTTAAGATTTGTGTGGAATCAGTAAAGACCCTGAATAGTCAGGAGAATTTTAAAAAAGAAAACCATAGCTGGGGGCATCACAATGCCAGATTTCAGGTTGTACTACAAAGCTGTGGTCATCAAGACAGTGTGGTACTGGCACAAAAACAGACACATAGATCAATGGAACAGAATAGAGAATCCAGAATTGGACCCTCAACTTTATGGTCAACTAATATTCGACAAAGGAAGAAAAACTATCCACTGGAAATAAAGACAGTCTCTTCAATAAATGGTGCTGGGAAAATTGGACATCCACATGCAGAAGAATGAAACTAGACCACTCTCTTGCACCATTCACAAAGATAAACTCAAAAAGGATGAAATATCTAAATATGAGACCAGATTCCATCATTTAGATGCTTTTGAAAAGCCTACCACTTTTGATGTACCAGGTGGCATAAGAGAAACCAGTAACCAGCTGCCTCTTTTTTCACAGGTAAGAGGTCTTTGATTCTATCTACCAACTATAGCCGTTATAGTTGGTATAATTTCTATTCTGAAACTTTCAAATAACACCCTAAGACCCAACCCTTCCACATCAGCCCTCTTTGGGAAAGAAGAGACCTCTCCAGCTACAAAATGCCCAAAACTGACAGTTGACTGCTAAAAACTCCATCTATCTTGTTGGCAAGCAGGTCCACATACAAAAGAGACTTTGAACCTAGGGTCAGTATTTGTTTCAACCTATAATTTCAATTCATATTTTCTTTCCTAAACTAAACTAATATGAGCAGTTTCTTTGCTTTCAAATATTACTTAATTCTTTTAGACCAGCCAAAGGTCTAGAGATAATACAAATATTAATATGATGTCTAAGTAAGCCACAAAAATAATTCTTCAACAAATATCAACACACATGCATAGAACACATGAGATATATACCTGCATGCTACGTTAAATACTTGTATTCATATGAAATGCATGGTATGCAAATATATAATAAACATACAAAATTGTATAAATTCCTCTTAAAACCTGGAGGTAATTAATAGTACTTAACATTAATAAGTCTCTCAGACTCTCAGAACTCAAGACTAAAAAAGGAACTTTTGAATGAACAAATAAAGAATAGAATACTGACTCTCCACCCACATCCCAGGACTATGTTAAAGACTCAGTAGATAATAGGTATAAAGCCTTTTAAAAATCCTTAGAGAAAGTTTTGTGTAAATAATTTTTTGAATTTGCATACCCCATATGTATGCTAATAACAGAGTTTCTCTGGAGATGATTTCTTGCCTAGGGCACTATACATTAAAGGTGATATCAAGTTATGTTTATCTATGAGAAAATAAAGCAACACTGGTTTATCCAGAAGAACATGAAAGCTCAAAAATAAAGTCACCAAAAAAAATGATGCATTACTTCAATAACACTTTACCTTCTTATTGCACATTTCATCAGAAAGATCAATAAAATGTTTCAACTAATAATAAATGTAGGAATTATTCAACCTCCTGTCTTCGCAAATTGTCTCAAGAATGGAAGACAATAACTGTATTTACACCAACCTAGCCACATAGTTCAATGATTCAAGGTAGAAAGTTAAAATCCCAAAAATTACAGACTGTCAGGAATCATGTCTATCAGAGCTTGAGTCAGGAGGAGACTGACCCAGGAAAGTAACCAAAATCCACATACTAGGATTTTGCATTTTGAAGTATGCATCTGATTTTTAATAAACAAAAATAAAATCTACAATTGTTCATTGTTCTTAAATTTTTAAAATAGGGATCTTACCACAAATATCTTGAAATTATTAACAGAGGGATCAAAGGGAGAAAACTGAGCTACTTTCCATCATTAGCCTAACTTTTTTTTTGAGGTGGGGGAGTAATGAGTCTTACTCATGGTGAATGAGTCTTACATAGCCTATCTGTTGCAAAGCTCTCCATCATCAGTGAAAGAGCAACCTCCTTCAGGCGTGTTGTTGCTAGGTTACTATTAAATAGAATTACCGTAGTGTAATATATTCATAAAGAAAGAGTCAGGAGATAAGTAAGAAAATAATTATAATAACTTTGTCATGTTTATGCAACTTGATGCATTTATATGTCCAGAGGCATTATTCTAGGGGGAGGAAAGAAAAATAGAGTTATTTTCCACTTTGAATATCCTTAGTGATTCATTGAATGTCTCTTAGATAACCCAAACACCTTGAAAGCATTTCAATTAAAGAGCATACTTAAGCCACATGTCTAGGTTTCTGGATTTCTCTGAATCAATATTGCAGCTGATTGGCACAAATGCTGACATTTGACAGAGGAAAATTATAAACATTATTTTGAGGGGAACTTGCATTGTATATATTCTAGTTTACAACCATTGGAAAGAAGCACAGAGTATATCAGCTTAAGGATTATGTAGTTTAATATCCAACTATCAAATAATATGTTCCATCAAATAATGTTTCTTCTACAAACAGCTCAATGTAGTTAACAATTTTACTTGCTCTTGTGATACAAACCAAGATCATTTCTGTATTACAATCATTGGACAAGGTTTTACACATGAGACACCCTAGCCAGAAACTTGTAGATGGGGATTGCCATCAATATGTTTTTAAAACTTAATGGGTCATTGATGAGCACCAGAGCAAAGACCCACAGGTCTGTAGACCAGTAAATAGCACATTCTTCTTCCAGAAGGTTTTAAAATGAAAGGGCAGAAGAGCACACACCTTTATAATTCTGCATTGGTTATTTTAATATCAGTAGAATATCAGAATCACAATATATAATTTACACTCAAGAGGAAAAATTTTAACTGAATTTATTTCCTGCAGCAGGCCTCTTCAATCTTTCTCATTCACACTCCAGAAATTATATTGCTTTAGAGAAAATAAAGGGATAGAATGAGCAACTGACTCCATCTGTAAATTTTTAAAAATAAACCTACAACCAAAAATTGCACCTCTAAAGTGTGAGTTCGGGATTTGGACATTTTTTTGCAACTGAAGGGAAAAAATAAAACCTGCCAGGAAATGGAAAATAGAATTTTTTTTCCACTTACCACTTTATGAAAGTGACTGTAAAATGTGCAAAATCACCATTGACATTCAGTCAATCCCTGAAAAATAGGTTTGAGTAGGATAGAGGATTAAATATGAGCTCAACTATGTGAAGCATGTGTGACCAAAAAAAAAAATAATAATAATAATCCAAAAGGATAGAGAGTGCACCAATTTTTTAAAAAATTTATTTTCTTATACTGATGGTTTAAAGACAGAGACGAATGTTTTCAAAATTTGTCTCTGCCTTACAAAAAAGGTTCTATTTCTTCTACTTCTTGTTCCCGCATTTTAGACACTCAGCTAACTAGCAAAAGTTATTGATGTCCTTCATTTTAGGAAAATTCAGAAAAGTGGAGATCTACTAGAATTCTCAACATTTGAAAGAGGAATATTTTGAATTTCTACTCTGGCCATCCTTCACAGTTCTTATGTCTGGGCTGAAATCCAGCAAGCCAAGCTTTTCCTTTATTTTTAAATGGGAAACACCAGCCTGTTACCTCCCCTGCTTTTACCCTCACTGTCAGCCTCAGGCAGACCAGCTGATTCCTCTGGAAGAGGGCACAGTGCACTTGGGGTCCCTCAGGGCAGCCTCTGATTCCTCCAACCCTCAGGCAAAGGCTTCAAAGTCTGTAAGTGAGCTCCATCCAGCCTTGCCACATTTTTTCTGGCATGCTTCTGAGTGTTTCCCAAACTCTGAGGTGGAATTTTATATTTTATACCTTTATAAATATTGATGGTAATGTAGGTCTATTATATGTAACTTTAGATGACTTGGGTTGTAGTTCTGATCTCTAGAACTTATTAGCCTCATGACCTTGGATGGTTATATAATTGCCCCAAAGTTTAGGTTTTTCATTGATAAAATGTGATTATTAATATATTGCTATTTTTCATGGTCATTTCAACTCAAAAGGACTGCTGGCTTAGCCATATACTATCTGTTGGACAGTGAATGAATTACCTCACTTCTGGCTTCTCAGTATCTTCATCTTTACAATGGGGTTGTGTTTGTTACTGGATCCATGGTTCTCAATCTCTGTTCTGAATCACAGCCATTCAGGTTGGCTTAGGGGATGTAGTGGAGAAGAATGCAGGCAACAAGGTCTCCATCCCTCTTTCCCTGCTTCAGCCACAGCATCTTATGTCTGCACATTAGATTTTTGTGTAATATTCTTTCACAGCCAAATATATTTTATAGCACTGAAGAGGTGAACTCTGAGGTCACATTTAGCTCAAAATCTTTAAATCTAATTCACAGAATTGTTGGGCTCAAATTAGATAATGGTTGTTAGTGTGTTTTGTAAAATGCAAAGCTATCAAGCTGAGTGGCCTTGGAAGTATTATAGCATGGACTTAAATTTTCTCAGCTTGCAAAGTGAACTAACCTCCATTTTTTTTAATTGTCAGTCTTGGCTTGATTTCTCTTGCCCTTGCACCCTTATACTGCTCATAAAAGAACCAGTTTCTTGAACACACCCTTTCACCAGACTCTTTGATCCCAATCAAATGCTGGCCTCAGCCAATTTCAGCAGAGGCAGAACATATATTCATAGTAACTCTTCCCTCCCAATTGGAAGGGCTGAGAAAATAACCACAAGTCTATGCTAGGAATACGGATGTTCAGGGAGGATTTCCAGGTACCCATATTAACCATCCTAACTTCTGCACAAAAGTAAGTCCATGGCTGTCCATGCTTCCTTGAACACTACAACAGAGTGAACAGTTCTGTTTTAGCAATGGGCACTTTTCCAGGTCCTGCTGAATTCACCCCTTTCCTTAGTCCCATTCACCTACTTATAATGCCTCATCCCAAAGGTTCTCAGTACGAAAATGCCCAATTTTCAATCTAGCCACTCTGTACTGATAATGATAAAGAAATCATTCCACAAATATGAATTAGGAATGATTTGTGAAGACTCAATCCCACAAGTTTTTTTTTGTTGTTTTTTTTTGTTTTGTTTTTTGTTTTGTTTTTTGTTTTGCAATTAGCAAGAGGGTTTATTGAACGTTTGCGCAAACAGGCTCTCCGCCTCCGAGGAGGAAAAGAGCCCCGATTAGCAATTACAGGGATCTTTTAAAGGCAAAAGGAAAGAAACTGCCTAAAGGCAAAAGAACCGCGGGAGTCGCATAGCATCCAGGTTGATTTCACAGAGGGTCAACATGAACCCACAAGTATTTAATTTATAATGTGACTACTATGCATCAGACTCACAGGTTATACAGATGAACACAGTGATTGACTCTGATGAGCACAGGAACTTGAGAAAAAGCCAGACCTATAGACTGTTACTGTAAGTGCAATGCAATGAGTAGAAAGTTAAGGCCTATGTGGTGTGTTTAGAGTGCGGAGCATCCTTAGCTAAATTTGGGTGCCTTAGGTAGGTTTCTTGGAAACACACATTTACTCATGAAAAATAAGTAAGGCTTAGCCACATAAAGAAATTGAGGGAAGAGCATCAACTATAAAGTAGGCAAAGCTACAGTCTGTGTTATTGTCCAAGCATGATGTGTGAAGTCTTTGCAGAATGACTGGGAACTTAGCTGAAGAATGAAGAGTGTGTCTTAGAAGGGGTTTATGCTAATGTTAAAGCATTTGGACTTGATTCTGCAAGTCATGAGAGAACCCTCAAAGCATTTTAAGACGGAAAGTGATCTACCGTTACAAATTCTTCTTATTTTTACATATATGTCTTGAAATGGTTTATTTGGGTAAACCACTGCTTCTAATCTGCTATTTACATTTGCACATTGAGAGATTTTTTTATGAAAAAGTACATGTAAATTATATGAGACCAGGGATATAAACGCAACTACTCTGAAAACATTTTGCAAATACTGCTGTGGACTATTTTAACGCATATATGTTTACACTGAAATCCAGATTCCTAAATGTTAACCTCTTTCTGAGTGTTGGAAATGATTTCATCACTGGCAAACACATAGCTCATTTACTGAGGCTTACATTTTACTGACACTGGCTTAACAAGGCACTAGAGGCTTTAGTTTACATTTCTCCCTAAAATGCTGTTAGAATTATGCAGATCTGTTCCTGACGCTGCTGTTGCTCTACCTAATTATTTTTTGCATATTCATTTGAGTGTTTTGATTCATTTTCTTCAACATATTCTCTGACTTCAAAATGTTTTTAGGTCCCTGTACACATTTGCGATATTTATCCCCATGAGATTCGAAACTGTGGTAACTAGCTACCTTTTATGAGGTGGCTTAGGAATTAAAAACAAACATACAAACCTTTTTTAAAAAGATTTAATCCCAGTGTAGTTAATATACAGGGATTATATTAGTTTCAGGCATGCAATATAGGGATTCAACAATCTCACACATCACCCAGTGTTCATCACAGGTGCACTCCTTAATCCCTTTTGAGAGTTTTTGATGCTCTACGTTTATAGGTTATATTGGTGGCATCCTCAGTATCCTCTCAAGTGTGTTCCTAAAGAAGAGGATGATGAAAATCTAGCCTACTTCTTCCTCTTCCAGCCTGCTTTTCTCTTCTTATTCATCCCCTGCCAGCCCTTTTCCCATATTCTTTTGAGTAGTAAAAGGAAGAATGATCCAAACTTTTCCTCTATTCTGTTTCTACACACATTCTACTATTTGTTCCCATTTTCACTGAAGGCCATCTCATCAGAGAAGGAAGATATTTTAACTGATCTCAGACAGTGAATGAATGGCAACGTAAAATCATCCCTCTTCTAGGCAATATCTTCAGAACAAGATCTGAATAATAATAATAAGATAATCATCATCAGAATAACAAAAGCAACAACCACTACCAGAGATTGAGCAATGTTATGACTTACACGTGACTTACATAAACTATCTCATTTAATTTTTGCGGAATCTTATGAAGCTGTCATTAATGTTACCTCCAATTTACAGAGAAGAAAATTCAGAGTGAATATATTTTCCCAGAACAGACAGCTAGTAAGTGAAAGAGTCAGTATTCATCCCCAATCTCTCTTTTAAACCTGTTTTGTGAACCCCACTCTATGTCTGCTCTGCAATCCATACTTGCAGACATTCATTGATTCATCAGGAGGTAATAACAGATAGCCTACCATTAGTAGACCCTGTGTTAAAAACTGCACAGGATACCAACAGGAGTCAAAACTGCATTCTGTTCTCAGGAATCATACATTTTTGTATACAGATAAGTACAATACAAGATAGAAGAAGAAAACACCCTAACAGCATCATGTAGACTATGTGTTGCCAAAGTTCCAAGGAACAGGAGATGTCCCAATTGGATGATTGGAAGGGCTCTAAATGTGCAGCCTCATTAATATTCAGAAAAATGCAAACTGAAACTAGAATTTAACTACAGTCTAATAAGTGTTGAAGATGTTGAGCAAAAAAGAGTTTTGTAGAAGCAATTTTTCATAATCTGGAAAAATTTAAGGCATACATACCCTAGAATGCAATAGTATCTCTCTTAGGATATCCCTGAGAAGTACTCTTGTAAAACTGTACTGGGAAAGACATACAAGTATGTTCACAGAAGCATTGTTTGTAATAAACTAAATTTTCACAACCTAAATGTGCATCAATAATAGACCTGATAAATACAAAACAAAACAACAATGTGATGTAGCCATGCTATAGGGTACTATATAGTAATTAAAATGAATGCACTATAACTGCATGCTTTAACATCAGTGTATCTCACAAAAAAATATTCAGTACCAAAGAAGCAAACCACAAAATAACATACAGAATGATTCCAGCTGTATAAAATTTTAAAAGAGGCAAAATTAAGCTATTTTTAAGGATGTATACATACGTGTTAAACCATAAATAAAAGCAGGAGAATATTTCTTGAGAAGAGGTCAGGCCATTAATGGTCCCTATTCCAGATGATATGCACAGAGAGTTTACATACAATGAATACTATTTTGTCTCTTAATAGAGGTGGTAGATACATGAGTGGGTTCCAGTTAGTCTTTATGCTTTACAAGTCTCATTTATATTGTCTACATGTTATAAATATCAGTCTATATGCAAGGAATTTTCAAATACATATAATTTTCAAAGTAGGACTGCAAAAAGCTGTGATGGAAATGTTGTATATGTTAGCATGAGAAAATAGGGCTTTAGAATTATGGAGAAGGGTAGGAAGTGTATCATAGACAAAGTGTTATATGACCGGTTACTCCCAATGTAGGCTGTGGTCATAATACAATATGGAATGAGTCATCCTAATCGTTGTGTAAATGAAGTCCCTAAATAATTAATATGTGTGTATTTGGGGGCTTAGCAGAAAGGAAACACATGCATGAACATGAACTGTTGTGAAGAATCATTCCTGGAGATAATTGTGGGTAATCTAAAGCATAAAACTGAAAATCAACAAAATCAGATGTTTTTGTAAAAATATCTGCCTGTTGTAGGAGTGCCTAAAAATGTGCCTGTGATGCCGCAATACCTATGTAACAGAGACAACAGTGGAAGATGTGATGGACATGAGCCCATTTGAAGACAACCAGGCCCAAAATGTATTAATGATCTAAAAACATATGTTATGCCAATATTTATTATATAAAGCAAGGTGGTTAGATAGCATCATGAGACCAGACTAGATAAATATCATGACACAGAGCATGCAGGCCTTCCTTGAGAAAAAATCCACAGTAAAGCCAAGAGAGGAAAACAAAGAGGGCTCATTCCTTTAATGTTTAGATATAGAAATGGTGGGAAATGTATGTTGCTCCAGTGGAAACTGAAATTCTTGCATTCCCATGGCTGCAAAAGACTCAGGGCCAGAAGCAATCCAGAGCTCACAAATCTTAAATGCTTTCAAGGATCAGAGGAAAAAAAGCAGTGGTAGGAAATGTAATTAAGTAAAGAGAGTTCACATCACATGCAGGCACTCAGGATCAAATTTAGAGAATGAGTAAAGTGAATTTGCTTCCTGAATTCAGCCTTTAGACCACCAGACTGGGACTCTTGATGGCCAGTTGCCTTAGATAAGACAAGAGAACTGCCTGCAGTCCTACACCCAAGTAATACCATAATACTATGTATGTTTTATTCTCCAACCTCATTCACACTCTTTTCATTATGGTAGCGCATTACCCTTTTCTCAGTACTATGCTGTCAATGGAGAGTGGTTGGGGGTGGAGTAGATAGAATGACTTGTATTGTCTGTCCCTGAGTTTGGTAGAATTTAGGTTTTTTATTTTAAAAGTAATATCAATTCATTTCAAAAGCACACAAACCTAAATTAACATACAGGTGTGGACTTTTAAATCTCATGAAATAAATGAGGTCATTGTATTCAGCACATTCTTGACATTTTAATGAAGCATATTAACAAAAATTATGTTCTGAAGTCATTACACTGAGCTATTATTCTCAGTTACACTAGGCCATCACTGAATCTGAAGGAAAAACACCTAATAAAATTATGTTATGGTAATATTATCAATAATGACATAATTATAGTGACATTAATGACAATATGAGGGACTTCATTCTAAAATATCACTACATGGTTGAACAAGTTGAGTGTAAATAAAAAGCCATCATTTGTAGCTCATGAGCAATTCTCTGCTTAATTTTTCATGCTGTAATTTGCAATAAAATGACAATATGGAGACTCATCCTTTATTTGAGAAGAAGAAAGCTGTACTTCCCTTATTATCCATCACTGAAACTATCCATTCCAGGCAATTTGAATTTTCCATTCTCCCAACATTTTCATATCACAGTGAAAATATTAAAGTATTCTACACTTGGACACACTTTAAATAATGTTGTCTTTCAATATTGCCATCCCCAACTATTCTATAATGATAATAACTATTATTATTATTTTATTATTAAATAGATCACCTGAAGGTAGCAGATGTAGTAACTCCAAAACTGAAGAGAATCTAAACTGTGAAGCACCTGATCTTTTACTTCTCAAACAAGTCAAGTGATTAGTTTTATTTCTAAGGATATTCTCCACTAAAATCTAAGGTAGAAGAAGCATTCTTTGCTTCCCCACTTACCAGCTGAAGGGCTCTTGAAGTGGCACTTAAATTCTCTGAAGCTTACTTGAATGATCTGTAACATGGGAAGTTCCTAATGGAAAAGGAATAGCAGAGTGACAGACCAAAAGAAATTATCTAGGGAAGACTGGCTAGCCACATGGACAAATGAGTTAATCTTTTCTAAGGTCATGTACTTAGCTGACCAGACTTAGACTCAATCTTTCCAAAGCCCAGGAATTGATCAAGGATGATGATATACATGGGCAAAGCTTGCAAGACCTGTAATGTTAAATACAGTTCATCACAATTTTATATGGTGGAGGAAAAATAGTTCCCTAAGTACAACATAACTCCTAGAGAGTCTCTGTCAACAGTGTAAATAGCAGTATTCATGCTTTTTAAATGGATCCACACTACAGAATGAGTAAATGCCATGGATTTGCTCACCTTATTAATGTCAAGTAGTATCCAGAAGCTCAGTGGGGTATTATGCTCTCTAATATATATATTCCATCAGAAATTGATCTGTCCTTTGATGGACATCTTCTGGTCACACAGAATTTTCTATACCTGGTCAACCTCAGCTCTTAGAATACATTCAGTAGTATGCTTTGTAAAAAGAAGATATTGCTTCCTTTTTAATATATGAACAATTTTAAAAATATTCAAAAGTAGAGAGAATAGTGGGACACCTGAGTGGCTCAGTGGTTGAGCGTCTGCCTTTGGCTCAGGTCATGATCCTGGGGTCCTGGGATTGAGTTCCACATTGGGCTCCCCACAGGGAGCCTGCTTGTCTCTCTGCCAATGTCTCTGCCTCGCTCTGTGTGTCTCTCATGAATAAATAAATAAAATCTTAAAAAAAAGAATAATAGTAATAACGAACCCCTATATACCTATAGCCCAGCACAAACAATAAACAGCATAGAGATGACCTTGTTTCTTTATAACCTCCTCCATCCTGCTATCTCTTTTAGTAGTCACAATAAACCTGTGTATTACATCCCATCAATGTTTCACTCTCACAAAACAACTGATACCTCCAAAATAATTAAATAGTATTGCAGAGGTCACACCTAATGAGTGAGTGCCAGACCTAGAGGTCAAAGACAGTTCTGTCTGTTCCAGAGTCTTTTCTCTGGTCTGCTTCTGTGTCCTCCATGAAAGTTAGTGGAGTCTAGAGCCATTTAAATTGCCATATCAGTCACAGCACTGCCATAAAATAGATGGCACATTTAAATCGGTAATTTAAAGAAGGTTAATAAAATGACTATTTACAAAAAATTAACGAAGTTCCATGAGTTAGTAAAATCAGAAGGAAGAGTCACTAACCCTAAGCCCACCAAAGGCAATGAGCAGTTATAGGAATCCACATTCAAAATTGCTTGAGAGGAGCTCCTGCATTTAAGGGACATAGCTAATATAAATGAGCCTACAGAGATTAACCAGAACTATCTCACACTCTATTTATTCCTTTATTTAGTTTCTCAACTGCCCAAATCCAATCAAATGCCAGAAGTCAAGGCCACCCATTGATATAATCCACAGACGTCAGCTTCCCAAAGTTCAGAGCATGGTAGAAATGCTGTCTTTGGACAGGACAAATATGATATACAGCACAATTGTCTATCTATACACAGGGAAGATATGGTATATTATTTTGACATAAAGACCCTATTTTTATAAGAAATTTAGGAACCTTGATGAGGAATAAAAAGTGATACTTATATTTCCTTAGAAAAGCCTGCAATTACTAATTACATTGGTAATGTAGATGTAGTTTTTAAGAATTTCTAATACTCATTAAATCAAAATCTGTGTCAGTTTAAGAGCATATTTGCACAGAATACTTAAAGCAGCATGTAAGCACCTACAGAGTAGGTATACTGCAACACATCATATGTACTTAATAAACGTTTGGGATTACATGTGGACATTGAAGAGCCCAGCTGGGCTTGAAAGACCATGCCCATAATATTAGGGTGGACTAAAAGCAGAAATTAACAGCATTGTTCCTTTCCAATTTTACTGGTGAGCCATGGGTAAATATTTATTACAGTGGTCATACTACAAAGGAATTCCTGAAAGAACTTAAGAAACCTTTAAATATACCAGCATGGCCAAGTAATAAGGAACATTAATGCTTCTCTTTTGAAAGAGTCCTTCTGTCCTCATGAAAGTTTGGGGACCCTGTGTGGCATTTAAGGCACCAGTTCTGATGTTCCTTTCCCCATCTTCCTATCACGTGCCTAGTAAGTTCTTGACAAAGGTTAATTTGGACCCCTTCTTCTTCTCTCTTCTTCTCACCTATAAATAGCCCTTGTTTCTGTTTTGCAGAGGCAGAAATAATTTGGAATCTTCACCACCGGCTATTATCTAACAATTTGAGCCTCTAGCACATACTGGAAAGTATTATTTATTGAATGCTGATGATTGCAAAGATATTAGATATCCTAAGTCAGTGTTTGTGTTCAGTCCATCACTACTTTGATAGCCTTCAACTTGTGCTCAGTGCCCAAAAGATGTGGTCCACATATTGTACAACTCTATTTATAAGAGATAACCAGAAGAAGCAAATCTATTGAGACAGTAGGTGAGTGACTACCAGGTGAGATTAGAACATTGGGGAGGTGATGGCTGAGAGTTGTGGGGTTTCATTCTGGGATGATTAAAATGTTCCAGTATCAAGTGGTGGTAACTGCACATTTTTGAATATACTAAAAGCCAGTGAACTTAAAGTGGTTAATTGTATGGTGTATGAATTCTATCTCAGCAATGGTGTTTGAAAGAAAACAAACAGACAAATGAGAATTTTCTGGTAAGTAAGCTTGGGAGCACTCATCACTAAAACACATTGGCAGGATAAATGTTCTGACCAATCCTAAAGTGAAATGCAGGCAGTTAAAGTATGGTTACACTTATCTACACATAGACAGACAGACTTCTGTGTTTATTTCACCTTACTATATCCACCAGCACTTAACTATATCCTAAAACAGTTTCCACTGCTCTTTTCCTAAACATCAGTTTGGGAACTACACATATTTGACAAGAACTTATTTAATTTTCACAGGGGTTATTCACACACACAAAAAAGTTTTTTCTATTTTAGCAGATGAAGTGATTGAAACTCAAAAGGGTTAATAAATTTGTCCAAATTATCACAAATAGCAACAAATGAAAATTGGGTATGAATTAGGTCCCCACACATGTCCATGTGATTGAATGCTATGCAAATATTAAGAATATGATGCAATTCCATATTACTGATATGGAGAGTGCTATAATAAATTTTGGAAGAAATCTAGGCAGTAATATTTGCTTACATAGCATAGATTTATTAAAAAAAGTTGCATAAGTTTCTGTGTGTATTTGTGTGTGTGTATGTGTAAGTATATACACTAAACAGGTGGTAGTGTTACAGAATGATAAAAATTATTTTTAATTTCTGAGTATATTGTACTTTTTCAACAAAATATATGCATTAGTTGTAAACAACAAAATGAGGATAAACAATCCTCTTCTCCTGCTTCCTACACCTTTTTCCTCTTCCTCTTTCCTATAAGGACAAAAAGCATCTTGAAAATCTTTTGTGAGTTAGAGATGTAGCTAGAAATCCCAAATGGTTTTGTTTTTTTGTTTTTTTTAGGAATACAGAGATTTTTGAATTTCCAACCAAATAATTCATATGGACCCTGATTTTGATGTTTTTGTTTTTTAACCTTAAAAACCTCCTCTACCTCCATGGATACAATGAAATCTAGAATATTTACTTTCTTTTTCATAGTTGATAAGTTGCTGCAATATAAAAAGCACAAAGAAATTAGAGTCAAAAAGGCCAGGTGAGATAAATAAGTCAAGCCTCTTCATTTTGGAGATGAGGAAAATAAGGGTGCAGAGAGGTTAAGTAATTTGTCCAAGCTCATACGGTTTGCTGGGGAAAGTAAAGGCTAATCTTTGCCTCCCTCAATTCCCTTCCTAGCCCACTTTCTTCTAAATGACATTATGTCCCCGAAGAAAACTTGATTTGCTGCAAAGTCCTATATGAATTAAAAACATCCACATTTCTTCTGCATGGGCAGAACATGTCAGATGGTACCAAGCAGGTATCTCAAGACCAAAGCTATCAGAGCTGCAAGAATGCACGAGTTGTCCCTCTATCCCAATAAACAGTAGAACAAATGTTTTCAATATTTGCTCTGTGGCAGAACATACCATGCTAATGCACATTGTGCTTTGCCAAGGAGATATTTCTGGGTCCCTTTTCCAATCCTGACCACCGATTGATACAGTTTGGAGCTCAGTTCCATAAAACTCCTTGTTGTAAGCTGTCGCCCCCTTAAGATTTTCCTCCTTGGAATTGTGTTATCAAAAAACAAGAAGGTCAGGAAAGCTGAAGAGGATAATGCCTGGGGGTTTAGGGATTTTACTTTTTATATTCTATCAGTCAAGATCCAATTAAAAAAAGCAGAACTACTGGAATAGATAGGTAGGTAAGTGGATAGATAGATAGATAGATAGATAGATAGATAGATAGATAGAAGTTTTGTTGTAATTATTATTTTTTTTAGCAACCTGTATCCTAGAACTGATCTGATTTTCATAACTAAGCCTCAAAGTTCTTAATGTATTTACAACTGATATGATGTTGGGACGCCTCGGTGGGTCAGTGGTTGAGTGTCTGCCTTTGGATCAGGGCGTGATCCCTGTCCTGGGGTCGAGTCCCACATCGGGCCCCCTGCAAGGAGCCTGCCTCTCCCTCTGTCTATGTCTCTGCCTCTCTGTGTGTGTCTCTTATGAAAAAATAAATAAAATCTTTAAAAAAATAACTGATATGATACAAACTGATACAATTAAATCATATTGTTCTCTTGTTGAACATCAACAGTTTCACAGAACATCTATCTCATACAAGGACACTGTAAAATACAAAATATCAAAACTCCCCCTCTCACTAAATGAGTGACTACTACTTCCTTACCAGGGACAGCTTATCCCTGGTTTTGTATGCCTCCCTGTGGATAAGATTTAAAATATCCAAACATAGCATCGCCTCTGCTTTCTAGTAGCACCCAATTTAGATAAAACTTTTGCTTCCTTATACCCTCCCCCAAATTACTCAACCAGAGTCCAAGTTCTTTAACAGATCTTTCTAATACCCTCTTACTGAGATACCTCCCATTCCTCCATGGTGTATATCCTTGCTCACTACAATGAATAAAAGTAAAGCTTCTTCTGCTGCAGATGTACCTAAGGTCTTTGCCTGAAGAATACACACACACACACACACACACACACACACATATGTACAGACATATATACACACTCATATATATATATATAGACTCATATATATGTATATATATAAACATACACATATAGATATGGAGTTATGACTATATATACACTCCATTTATTTATATTTGTATAAACATATGGAATTATTTTCACTAGAGGGATTTGGCCTTGCATAAGGTGTGAAAGCTAGTTTAACAATCTCTGTAATGCTGCTATCTGCCCATCTGATGCTGGATCTTGAAATGCACAGGGCAGGCGGTTGGGAAAGAAAGATGAATATCAAGTGAGAGAGAGCTGATATAAAGTGAGAACGAGCTGGATCATTGGAGACAGCACTCTAAACTCATGTTTAGCTTACTATAGATACAGATGGCTACATATAGAAATATTTATAGATATATGTCTATATACATTGGTTAGTATACACACAAATATCTTCTGGCCCAATTAGCCCCAAGGGCGGAAAAGCAAAAACACCCCAGTAGCAATGAGGACACCTAGTGTCCAGATCTTGATTTCTAATATCATTCTCTAATGAAAGGACCCAGAACTCCTTTGAGAAATGACTGGTTCTAGGACTGGAGCAGAAAATATACAATGTGAGCCTGAATCATCCTATGGTGTCAGAAAGCAAGAAAATGCTCAAAAAAAAAAAATCGCCTATGATGGGGACGTGTCAGAGAGATATAGGAACCAACTGGAAGAGTTCCTGATAGCTAACACTGAAGAACCTGAGCAATAAAATAAAGTGGCATTGGATTATAGCCCAAAGAATAAAATATTTATGAGTTTATATTGATGCAAGTACATGATTGAACAGAAATAAAAGTAAATAAATGGGGAAAATGGGCAAATTTCTCATGCAGAAGGACTTCAATAATAGATATAGATATTTTACTCTGAAGGAAGTTGAACATGATGACCAATTCCCAAGTGTGAGCTGAGCATGGTGACTTTCCTCCAAAGAATACAGTATAGAAGGGAAAAGAAAAAAGAGCAACTTTATAATAAAGAAACGTGATCAATACTACCTCAAGCCAGGTAATCAAAGATCCCAGGTTGTCTGAGACTGGTCTCTCAAATAGACTGTATGATTTTTAAGATGAGACATAACCCACTCCTTGTTTTAATCCTCTATCCTCAGCAATTTGCAGAGTAGGGTCTACTAAATATTTGTTAAATGAATGATTCATATTTGTTAAATGAATGATTCAATTGTGTGAGTAAATTTACAAAGGAAAGAAATTAAGATTATAGTAGCAGCATTGTTTAATAGAATGATCATAGCTTTGGAGTCAGATGATTCTGTCATTTGGGCCTCAGAGAAGATATTTATCATCTAAAATGAAAATTCATAGCATCTACATGCTGATGACTCACAGTTTGGACATCTAGTAGAGTGGGCAGACTCAACATGTCTAAAATTAAGCTCCAGATGAGTTCCATCCCCCCAATTAAAAAAGCCTTTTATGGGGATGCCTGGAGGACGAAGTAGGTTAAGCATCTGACTCTTGGTTTCAGCTCAGGTCATGATCTCATGGGTTGTGGGATCAAGCCTGGCATCTGGTTTTAGGCTCAGCAGGGAGTCTGCTGGAGAGTCTCTCCAAAGGTTTTACTATGGGCTCCACTGCCTTATAAAATCTGCCATCTCTTTACCCCGTCATTTATCTTTATGTGTCCGTCTTCTACTAGTTTGTCCCTCACTCACTCACTACAGCCACAGTGGCCTGCTACAGAGGATAACAATAACTAACCTAAGTTTTATTACAGATATTGAATGAGATAATACATAAAGAGTATAACCCTGAGCCTGCTTCTGAGAAGCATTTAATAGAAGAGAAGAGCAGTTGCTAAAGCTGTTGTCATCATATTACCATTGTTATGCATCCCAAGAAGGAACATTCAAAGATGGTATATTCATCTTGATCATTAACCATATGACTCAAAATCACTTTCAACTGCTTCTTGAAGTCAAGTTTATCCTCCAAGGTTAAAAAAATTACCATGAATTTATTTCTCAAAAAATTTGCTTCAGACTCTGGAGGGACTTCCAAGATGCAATTTCAAAATTACCTTGTGTTTCAGAAACAACACTCTTTGGTTGGGAAAACCCTCAGTTAATCATATAAGCTTTCATATATATATATATATATATATATATATATATATATATATATATATTTTAATATCAGCTCTATTTATTTTTAATATCAGCTCTATTCCTTCACTTATGCTTTAAAGAACAGAAAGCATCATATATTTTAAATCATACCCAAATAATACCATGAACAGCTAGTAATAAATAAGACTTAAATTTAGATAATGCTTTTATTTTCTTTCTGGTAAGTTTTTCAAAGATGGGAGGAAGTGGAAGCTTTTGTTGTTACTATGGTTTTTGCTGTTTGTTTGCTTTTAAACTTCCCTTTGTGTCCAGGCTTTAGAACTTGCAAAGAAATCCAATACCAGTTTATCCTGCTACATAATGGTAAGCTTGGGAAATGATATCTTTTTTTATATTTTTACCACTGACTTATTTAAAACCAGGGCAAGAATTTATGTCTCTGTGCCTTATGATACTATTTCAAACTTTGAGAGATATTGGGAAATTTCAGCTAATATGATTTGAAGAGAGCTCCTTCCATTTTTGGCCCATTGGTGATAGATCACCAACATGTGTCTCACCCAGTAGCAGTCCTTCAGGTAATGGGTTCTGTTTCTTGACCTGATGACTTCCTATTCCTTTACATGGAGCTATACAAACAGCTCAGGTACTTTTTGATGGCCTCCAAAGACCTAGAGACCTTGAGTTAGAAAGGATTTTGCTCACAACCTCTCCCCTTCTCTTGTGTTAGTTCAAGCTTCTCTCATTCAGAAGCTCAGGTTAAAAACAGACATGAGTGTTCCTGTATGCCCCCTCAGTGCCCAGTTTGTGTGCTGAAATAGCATTATCGCCCATCTCTCTCCACAGGATTTAAGTTCCATAATCTCAGGAATATGTTTTTTTTTTTAATTTTTATTTATTTATGATAGTCACACAGAGAGAGAGAGAGGCAGAGACACAGGCAGAGGGAGAAGCAGGCTCCATGCACCGGAAGCCCGACGTGGGATTCGATCCCGGATCTCCAGGATCGCGCCCTGGGCCAAAGGCAGGCGCTAAACCACTGCGCCACCCAGGGATCCCAGGAATATGTTTTTTTTTTTTAATATTCTTCCTTGATATAAGCCATCATTTCTAGAACAGTAAGTATAGACCAAAGGAATAAATTTTCCCCCTTTGTAGAATATAGGATCTATGTTATTTTACTACTTATCATTTTGGTAAGCCTAATCATGAGTGAAGTCCAAGAAATGATCTTCATTTATAGGTTTTGAAAAAAAAAAACCTTCCAAGAGTCACATGTGTGGGTACTGTATGGCACAAAATGTCAAAGCCTCACAAGAAAAGAAATTAAAGAAAACAATAAAGGACAATGATTACCAAGGGACTTACATAAAATATAGTTACTACAGTCTATTTTAAGCTGATAATTTAACTTCATTTGCACACACAAAAATCTATGCCTCTACCTTTCCCCCAGCATTGTTATTGATGTCCCGATTACATCTAATTATTTTGTGTATTCATTAATATTATAGTTATTTGTAATCCTTTTGTCTTTTAACATTTATACTAGAATTAAAAGTTATTTACTCACAGCCATTACATTAACACAGAATTCTGTATTTGTTTATATATTTACCTTTACCAATGAGCTTTATACTTTCATATGCTACCACAGGATGAGGTCAGGGCTCTACGCCAGAGAGGGTCCACCACCACCACCGGGCATTTTAAGCATTTAACTTACTCTCACCATAGGAGATAGAAAAGTACCCTGAACGGCACACTTGATAATGGAGGGAATGAGAGTTTTTGGACTTGAGCAGGAAGAGATGAGGTGCCTGGATGCTATGAAGAATCTGCATATGCACTGATGAAAAAAATTCAAATATTTAACAACCTTTTCTCTATCCATCATTCTAAATCACTGTACATCACACGGACCAATGAATTTAGTAATACATTTTTTTAAATATTTTTATTTATTTATGATAGTCACACAAAGAGAGAGAGAGAGAAAAAGAGAGAGAGAGGCAGAGACATAGGCAGAGGAAGAAGCAGGCTCCATGCACCGGGAGCCCGACGTGGGATTCGATCCCGGGTCTCCAGGATCGTGCCCTGGGCCAAAGGCAGGCACCAAACCGCTGTGCCACCCAGGGATCCCCTTAGTAATACATTTTTAAATAAAATTGTTTATACAGACAAGGAGCCACCAAAAATATTTGTCCAGGGTCTGCAGAAGGTCATCCTGGCTTATATTAGTCACAAATTATAATCCCAGTGCACAAATAACCATGTCTCCTGCTATACCATACTCATTTTAGATGCAGTGACTTCACAGCCCTTTTTAAAATTGCTTCATGACAGGGATGCTTGGGTGGCTCAGTGGTTGAGCATCTGCCTTTAGCTCAGGTCAGAGTCCTGGGATTGAGGTCCATATCAGGCTCCCCCAGGGAGCCTGCTTCTCCCTCTGCCTATGTCTCTGTCTCTTTCTGTGTCTCTCATGCATAAATAAATAAAATCTTAAAAAAAATGCTTCATGACAGTATGGGAAGTGGATGTACCACAATTTTTGTAACAATCCCCACAATATTCAACATTGTATTTGGTAGCAAATTCATTTGTTTGACCTTCTCATTTTCCCTTCATTAATTTGGTTTTAACTGATAGTCATTTTTTCCTTCATTTGTCTTTTGATTTTTTCTACTTCTTTTATAATTTTTGTCCCTCCATTAATTACTTTGTTGTTTATAATTATAACAAGTATTTAGTTTCAGTCTTTGGCTTTACTCTATGTACTTAAGCTTCTCTTCATGTCAATATTAACAGCCTGATGCTGCTCTGGTTGTCTTTTTTTTTCTTGTTTTACTAACAATTTGCACTAGTTTTACCTCTGACAAATTTTGAGTTTTTGAGAGTTTAATTTTGATTACTACCATAGTGCAACCTATATTTTATTCTACTGGTGAAATTGTAAATTCTTGCCCTTACCTCACAGATGTCCAAGAAATCCCTTCTAAGCTTTGACTAAAGGAAATGCTTACTCTTTTTTAAAACTCATGCTCAGATATCACTTCTATGAGGCTTCCCCACTCTTACTCTCAGGCACAATTATTTCCTCAATATTCTGAAGCTTGTGGTTTATAAAGTTCTCTTTCATTATGTGTCTCTGTCACCTTCTGTAGACTGGGCTTTTGAGGTGTAGGAGGCTGATCTCACCTGTTGGTTGTATCTCTAACATTTAGCACAACTAATAGTACTCCATAGCCTATGGAGTGAATGCCTCCCTTGGTAGCTGTTCCTCAGAAGGAGAAAAAAAAGATTCAAATCTACTTCCCATCCTGATTGCATTCTTTTTTCCTTTACTATTTTCATTTTAATTATAAAATATTTTAATCACCCACAGAAGTACATAAAACAATGCTGCAATCATTCATACATCTACATCTGAGATGAAAGAGATTTTAATAATTTGTACTATTCAATTTTCACATCTCCTTATTTTAAGATAAGTGAAACATTATAAAAACAACAAAACCTCATCCTCCCCTCACTCCTATAATTCCCTCTTCCTCCTTTTCCAAAGCTAACTAATGCCCTGAAGTTGGTGTGTATTACTCCTACACATGCCTTTTGACATCCTAACTATGGGAAACAAACAAAAGGTTGTGGAAGGGGAGGTGGGTGGGGAGAAGGTGTGATGGGCACTGAGGAGGGCACTTGATGGGATGAGCACTGGGTGTTATACTATATGTTGGCAAATTGGATTTAAATTTTAAAAAATTTAAAATAAAGTAAATGTAGGAATCTATAAACAATATATATTACTATATTGTGTGTGTTCTAAAAAAATCTCATAAGTTATATTGAATAGAAAAAAATGTTATAGTTTTTTTTTTTTTTAAGATTTTATTCATGAGAGATAGAGAGAGGAACAGACAGGCAGAGGGAGAAGCAGGCTTCCTGTGGGGTATCTGATGCGGGATTCAATCCCATGACCTCCAGATCACACACTGAGCTGAAGGCAGATGCTCAAATGCTGAGCCACCCAGGCATCCCAAAAATGTTACAATCTTTACCCCTACCAACCATTTTTAGACCTGCATTTTAGCATGCATGGACAAAAAAAAAAAAAAAAAAAAAAAAAAAAGGAAAGAAACCTTTCACTCCTATAATCTTACTGGTTACTGGTTCCTTCTGAGCTTCTGACATCAGAAATAATTTTTTACTTATTTTATGTATTATTCTGAATTCTCCAGAAAAACAGAGCCAATAGAATGTATCTAATTTATATATCTATACTGAAAGGGGGAGAGAGAAAAAGAGGTTTATTATAAAGAATTGGCTCATGTGATTATGGAGGCTGGCAAATCCAAAATCTACAGGATGGGCCAGCAGACTGAAGACTGCTGACCAGACTGCTAACCCAGAAAAGCTGATGTTCCAGCTTGTATCTAAAGGCTGTCTGCCATAAAACAAAGAAGAGTCCACATTAGAAATGTAGAGGCAGTCTGCTGGAGAATTCCCTCTTCCTTGGAGGAGGCCAATCTTTCTGTTCCATGCAGGGCTTCTACTGATGGGATGAGGCCCACCCACATACTGTAGGGTATCTGCTTTACTCAAAGTCCACCATTTAAATGTTATTCCTACCTAAAATACTCTTAATAATGTTTTGTCCAAGCCAAGCTGAACATGTAAATTGACTATTATACTTCTCTGCATCTGTTTACTTAGTTTCAGGTTCACAGTACTCTTCCTGTGTTCCGGAGAAAGGTGCCATGACTGAAACATATTTATTTCGGAAGACAGTCGCAGCCTCATATCTAATCATTACTTTAAACTTAATCATAGTCATGATGCCCTCACTCCCTCAGTCTCCAATCTTTCCATGCATATTCTGTGCTAAGCACAAATCTATCCTGATATGCATTTCTTCATTTAACTAATAGGAAGGGCTAAAACCCAATCCTTTTATATGAAATAATTACCCTTCCTCAAATTGGTCTTTGTTTCTTCTGTGAATGTCCCTCCTGGTTCTTTTCTGTCCATACCCCTTAGGCCAAAGCCCTACCCTTCTACAGTCTTGTAATCTATGCCATTCATCCCTAATTGAAGTTATGCTTAACCCAGTTTGTAAGATTTTAATTAATCCTTCAAGCTTTCCTTCAAGCAAACCTTCCTACTTGAATTTTTATTTCACTTACATTTGTAAGATTTTAATTAGTTCTCCAAGGCTGCTGCTTTTGAACTTTCTCCCTGACTTCACCAGTTCTGCTGCCATTTTTCTCAGATTCTAAGATGCACTGTGTTGTAAGATGCACTGTTGGTTAATAACAGCTTTGCTTTTTCATGTGGGGGAATTAACAGGATTGAATAAAATGTACATATTTTCTTTTATAAAATAAACTAACTACCAAAAGAGTGTATTTATCCATATAATTACATAGTGCTTTCTTTTTCAATATCACAATCAAAATTTGAATAAAGCTCATTTACTTAGCCAAAGTCCAAGGAGTTTTCTTATTCTCTCCTAGCCACCAGCTACTCGGCACAGCATCATTGTAACAAGCTGCTATTCATAACCCCTGTTTATGTCAATTTGAAAACCTTGCCCTCTGGTCTTCTTCCCTAGTAGTTTCTCAGTGTCAAGTTTTAGTATGCATGCAATGTAACCTACAGTAAATAATCTTGGGAACTTTTCTTAGGCTCTGGAATTGTTTCATCATAAAAATTAACAGTTCCTTATAAACTTGATGGAAAAGCACAAATAAAACTGCATGTAGGGTGAAATCTAGAATTATAACTTTTCAATTTTTTTCTCCTGATTATGGATTTAATCAAATGCCTTAAGAAATTTTGTTCAATTATGGTTTCCTTAAATTGACCATTTAATCTAGGTGCCTAAATTTATTAGTGTCAATTGATATAAGTATTATCTGATAGTCTCATTGTCAGACAAGCATTTCATTACTCAAGTTTATTTCCATTTTCTTGCCTAAAATATGTTTTTCCCCTTTATGAAGCCTTTCTTTCTATTCTTTTTCATGTTCTCTTTTTATCTTACTTCATTGAATACATAGTTTATTTTAATTTTTATTTGCTAGTGAAATAGGAAAATTTTACAATCTCTTTCACATACACACACACACACACACACACACTTCATCCATCAGATTGGGACTGCCCAAGTTAAAGGCTAATTCAGGATTGACACACATTCATGGAAATAACAAGAATAGATATTAAAAAGCTAATAAGGTAGAGGCACCTGGGTGGCTCAGTGGTTGAGCATCTGTCTTTGGCTCAGGTCATGATCCCAGAGTCCTGGGAGTCCAAAGGAGCCTGCTTCTCTCTCTGCCTCTCTCTCTGTGTCTCTCATGAATAAATAAATAAAATCTCTTTTTTAAAAAAGCTAATAAGATGTTTTATTATTCCAATGGGCTCCAATTTGGGAAGATAAGAAATGAAAGAAAACCACATTAAGCTTCTGACTCTTAATATCTGAGTAGGTTTCACATAATAAAACATCATTCCCTCAGTATGAATGTAGAATGCATGTTACCTAAAAAGCAATCTTGAACACTAATAGGAGCCTATCCTTATCCATCCACCTACAGAATGGATCCATTTGGAGGTGGCAAACATCATTGCTCACCCCACTAAAGCTGGAGCCCTCTAAGATCCTACCATGTGGAGGTAAGGAAGAGGGCATAGCAAATACAGTCACTTCATCTTAAAGGAATGAGGTTATCCCACTGGAGAAACATGTAATTTGGTTAGACAAAGACAAAACTATATGGTCTCACTTATATATGGCATCTTTAAAAAAAAAAAAAAAAAACCAAAAACAAACAAAAAAAACTGACCTCATATAAACAGAAAATAGAATGGTGGATGCCCGTGACTGTGTGTGTGTGTCAAATCATCATGTTGTACACCTTAAACTTAAATAGTATTACATGCCCTTATATCTCAATAAAGCTGTCAAAAAAGAGAAAGACAAGCTTAAAAAAACAGAGGTAAACAAGAGAGTGCTTTGGGTTTCACTTTCAGGGCTGGGTTAGGAGTGGAGTTTACTGAAAGGATATCTATCCCAGTCTCTAAGTGTGTCTCTACTAAGTTCAAGGAAAATAACTCTAGCTATCTTTTCTTTCACACTTAGGTAATACTTCCAGAAACTGATGTGCTAACGTGTTAACATTCACTCCTCGGGGTTTCATAAAAAAAATCTCAAAGACAAAGATATTCAATCTGAATCTTGAAAAACCAGTAAGTTTTATTAATGTGGATGAGGAAGAAAAAAATCTAGGAAGATGAAAAGGTATGGACAAAGATGCTGTCACTCACTCTGAATTAAAATTCAACTGAGAGAAAGGCTTGGAGATAGATGGAGATAAAAATACCAGCTTTATTCCTGACAAAGGTTATCACTGGATGAAGTGATGTAGAGGAGTGGCCATGAAACATTTTCTGATTCTCTTGAGGGTAGACAAATTCTGGCACCGTGCCCAGTGATGCAAGTATGCATCTGGTATATTCCTGATATTCATGCCTCTGCGTAATCCCCTCCTCCTGACTATGGGCTTACCTACCCACTTGCCTCTAATAAATAGAATGCAAATATAGGATGTAATTTCTCAGACTGAGTGATAAAGAAACTCTGACTTGCATCTTGTGTTTACTCTTTCTTTCTCTTCCTGGCTCTTCTCAGCTTACTTGCTTTGGTGAAACAAACTGCCTCATTGAGAGTTGTCCTCTGGAGAGGTGCACATAGGAAGGACCTGAGAGTGGGGGCACCTGGGTAGCTCAGTTGGTTAAGTATCAGATTCTTGATTTCCGCTTGGGCCATGATCTCAGGGTCATGAAATTGAGCTAGGCATTGGGCCCTGCACTCAATGCAGAGTCTGCTGGAGATTCTTTCTCTCCCTCACCCTCTGCCTCTCCCCTTGCTTGTGCATACTCACTCATGCTCTCTCATTCTCTCAAATAAATAAATAAATATAAGAAAGAAAAAAGAAAGAAAGAAAGAAAGAAAGAAAGAAAGAAAGAAAGAAAGAAAGAAAGAAAGTCAGCCTGAGAGTGGTTTCTGGCTAACAGCTAAGTATGAGTAAACTAGGAAGTAAAAGTGAATCCTTTCCCAATCAGCTTTGAGAAGGCTGTAGATCTGGCCAATACTTTAATTTTAACCCATGAGAGACTATGAAGTGGAGGATAAGCCAAACCCAGATTGCTGATCAATGAAACTATCAGATAATAAATGTTAAAGTCACCAAATTTTGAGATAATTTGTTATGCAGGAATAGGTAACTAACAAACTTTCAGAGAGCACAGTCTCACTTGAAAAATAAAGTGCATGTGTGAGGAGAGAATCCTTATTACCAAGGAAAGAGTAAGCCTATCAGAACGCAAAAGATAGAATATATTAAACTATACATCAATGTCTTTATTTTCAAAAATCATCAATTATATAACTGTTTCCTTTTCCTTCAGAGAGTGTTATTCAAGGAGCAGAGTTGTCTAACATGAACTTGTGTTGCTTAGACAACAAGCTAGCTGGAATCTGAGAGCTTACCTTTCTTCCAGCTAAAGGGGAAAACTTCAAGTTTGAATCCCCTTGGGACTGGGATCACATTTTTTAATGGTCTGTGGGACTGCATCATCCCATATACCCTCTGATTCAGGTGCAGAGTAGCTGGTTTTTCAGAAAATATTGTAAATAGCAAGCCCTACCAATTCAGACTGTGCAGTGCCAAGTAATCTGCGCCTCTCCATAGAAAAGACCATCTTCTCATGTTTATATTATAAAAAGTGGCATTCATGGGTCAGGTTGGGGTAGGGAGAGTCCCTCTACTGGAGCAGATCCCATTCTGGGTTCAGCAGATGCCTAAGCTGGCATGCTTCTCCTAGGGATAACAGAGAGACTGAGAACTACTTGCATTTCTATCTTGTTATCTCTGGCTTAAGGGAAGTCCTTTTCCCCAGCAATCTATCCCATAATTCATGCTGTGCTAAGTTATGGAATCCATTCCAACCACTTGTATGATACCCCCAACTCTCTGCAAGACAGATAGGAGTGAGTGAGAGACAGAAGGTATGTCAGGAGTGTTTCTTCTTTATTTTCCTTTAGAGTGGAAATGTGAGGAGAGAGAGTTAAGTATCCCTTCACCCCCTCCTATGCATGTGCATGTTATACACACATATATAGATACAGACACACATCAATGGAAGAGAAATATAAAGAGATAGAACAGATTTGGGAAATATAAGTAGATCTGCATGATGAGATAAAAAGGTAAGCTCAATACGTGGCGTGGTAGTGTCAGAATGTCGTATCAACGGGGCCACCCTGTTATGAAACTCCATGTTGCCAAACCAGTAGGAGTTGGTGCCCTTTGGGAGTTGAGCAGTTCGTAGCCCCCAGTAGAGCCCTTAAGTGACACCAGTCATTCATATCTCCACTTCTCCCTTCACCTTTCTTATTTTAGGGATGACAGTTGTATAGGCACAAGCAAAAACCCCGAAACGAACAAACAAAAAACTCTAAATGAGTGCAAAACCTGCCATCAAGGCACTGAATCGCTCTTTACCTTCCTGTTGTATTTGTGGGGCTGCTCAAAATAAGTAGCAGGATGATTCATCGTAGCCTCTGGAAGTTGTCTGACAGTACTCTATTCTGGTGTCTGGCTGAAGCTACTTATATCTTGTGTCACTTTCTGCAGTGACTCAGTTCCAAGCAAAGATTAATGCAGTTAGAGCATTTTGCAGAAATAGTAAATCACCCTTGCAACTGATTGCTCCTCTAGAGCTGCCTAGCTTGTGAGTTATTCATGTAGCTCTCCAACATTGCTTTCATAAACAGATATTGTTTCATTGGTTGCTAATCACTCCTGCTGAAGTCACAGTAGCCTCAAGGCCAAGAGAATACTGAGCTTTTATTCAAAGAAGCAAAATGCATGCAAGATGTACAAAATGTTAAGCAACTTCTTGTCCCAGACTCTCATTATGGTGATGGACACTGAATACATACTGAATATATGTTTAAGAAGGTATAGTATTTGGTGGCATATATCAAGTCTCACCTGTACAGGCCTTTCTGGTAATCAATCCATTAAGTTATTTAATTTTTCATAGGTCTCTTTTACCCTGCTGATTGTGTTTAACAATGATATTTTCCTATGTAAAAACAAATGATAGTCATACAAATAAATACCATCAAGAGATTTACTAGGAAAACTAATCTCTCCTTCGTTCTTTTATTACCTATTCCCTGAAGACAATATTTTTAGGAAAAATCATTTTTAATTTACAATGTCTCAATAAACGCTTTGTTGTTTCTTTAATCATTAAAAGTCTTTCAGGACTGTGATGGTACATACATCAAAGCCCTGCAGGTACCCTAGAAAAGTGTATGGCACATGAGAGATTCAAAAGGTCTATTGAACAGTGGGCTTCAACAGTCTAGCAGGACTACATCTTCCTTGAGTTTCCTTGATGCTTATTTAGATGTGGGAAACTTTACCCAATGGTAATAGATAAATAAGTCTTTTCAATTTGAAGCCCTCATTGCTCTCTCCTGGACCAAGTCTATTTTGAATTCTAGCTTCTTTATTAGATTCAGTGCTCTCAAGAAAATGTATATTTCAAGTGCTCAACCAGTCTTTGAAATAAAGCTGAGGGAAATCACCCTTGAAAATATCAACCTTAAAATTGACTGCATATTGGAACACCCTTTCCTCCTTGGTTTTACATAGTCAAGAGCTAATGCACCATTTCTAGTCAAATGAAATGTCTTTAGCATCCCTTTCCTTAACTTCATGTCTAAAGTGAATTGGTGGCTAATTGTTTGATTTAAAAGTGGCTTCACTAGACAGGTGAAGAAAAAAGAGCTGCCTCTAGTAAACCACAGACAAGGGACTACAAAGAAATGTTTAGCTTCATTTGATGACTCTGCTGATATCATGTCTTTTCACTCAGAAACACTGCAGTCCTGTGTTTCATCAACTATTATAGGTCAAATCCATAATCTCTAAGTTTGCTTCCATTGCTGACATTCCATTTCCGCCCCCCATAGTAACAGAGATTGAATTGTGTGTCCCAATCATCTTCCATGCCAAGTCGGGGCTTGAGAAAAGGGGGACAAGGCTGAAGCATATCACATAATGGGTCGTATAAGCTTAAGAAAGTACATCTCCTCTTCTTTGATAGGAAGTGTCAATTTAGGGCCAAGTAGCATCAAAATCATCAAAATTCAACTGATAAAACAAAATCCCCTTATCAGTGCAAAGGATCTATGCAGATTATAGAAACCAATGTGTGTGATCCAGATACTAGGGAAGCTTGGGGGGCAGACCAAAGAGAGCAAGTGGAAAGTCATCTGAAATAATTCCAGAAGTATGAGAGACATTTCCAAAGGTTTTTTGTGTGATAATCCTACAGACTATGGACTTAATGTTTGTACCCCCCTCAAAATTCACATTTTGGAACCCTTATTCTCAGTGTGATAGATTTTAGAAATGGGTTTTGGGGAGATAATTCAATCATGAGGGGGAAGCTCTCATAATGGCATCTGTCCCCTTATATGAAGAGACAAAACAGAACATGCTTTCTCTTTCTGTTCTCTACCATGTGGAGATATAAGGAGAAAATGGCCATCTGCAGACAGGATTCAGGAGATCTTCCAGCACCAGCACCTTGATCTTAGACTTCCCATCCTCTGGAATTGTGAGAAATAAATGTTGTTTAAGCCATCCAGTTGACTATAATTTGTGATAGAAGCTCAAACTAAGATACCATTGAATTCCTTTGGTTTGTTGGTCTCACTTAAAGGACATGATAAAAAAAAATATCTTTAGGAAACAGATAAACCAGTCTGTGTTATCCTATAATGTATTTTAATCATTGTTATTTATAGATTCTTCCTGACTTATGATGGCTCAACTTATGATTTTTCCAACTTTACAATTTGCAAAAGTGGCATGTATTCAGTAGAAAATGTACTTCAAAATTTTAATTTTGATCTTTCCTAGGGCTGGCTATATGCAGTACATTATTCTTTCATGATGTTGAGCAGTGGTATCAAGCTGCAGCTCCCAGTTAGCCATGGAAACACCAGGACAAACAATTGATCCACTTACAACTATTCTCTACCCACTCAGCCATTCTGTTTTTCACTTTCAGTACACTATTCAATACATTACATGAGCTACTCAATGCTTTAGAATAAAATAAGCTTTGTGTTAGATGATCTTGCCCAACTGTAGGCTAATGTAAGTGTTCTAAGTATGTTTAAGGTACACTAGGCTAAGTCAAAATGTTCAGTAGGTTACATGTATTCAATGCATTTTTGAGTTGTGATATTTTCAATTTAATTTGGGTTTGCCAGGAGGTAACTCCATCATAAGTTGAGAAAGACCTGCATTTAGCTAATAGGGAGGAGGAAAGCAATCTTAAAAAAAAAAAAGAAAAGCTAATGGGATATTAAACTTGGAACAGCAAAGATGAAACAGCATTGCCCTTGAAAATTGCTAAGACAGAATAATATTTAAGCAATCTCTACTTTTGTACTGAGACAGATGCACTGCTTCAATGTTACCCCCTCAACAACCAAGAAGCTGATGTCCTTACTGCATAAAGTCTAAATAACCTGACAATCTACAACAGCATTAGTCAATAGAACTTTTTGCAATGTGGGAAATATTCTATATGTGCACTCTCCAATATATGGCTATTAAGCACTTGAAATATGGCTGGTACAGCTAAGGAAATGAGTTTTAAATTGTATTTAATTTCACTTAATTTAAATTTAAATATCCACTTGTATTGGACATATTGGACTGTGACATTGCTATAGTTTCAGCATCGTCTGCCTTACCTCTTTCCAGAGACTTTTGAATTATTCAAGACAGACAAAGTATGTCTCAGGCCAGTTCTTTACCATTGTGCAAGTTTATAAACCCAACTAGGATATCATAACCTACGGGTTTATTTCACTTTTGATTCTCATTTGAAAATTATCTAACACACACACACACACACACACACACATCCCCCCTTCCATCATACTTCCCAACATGCTTATAAAAAAAACACACAGTCTCAAGGTGCCTGGCTGGCTCAGTCAGCAGAGCATGTGGCTCTTGATTTCAGGATCATAAGTTCAAGCTCCATGTTGGGTGTAGAGATTACTTAAATAACTAAATTTAAACATACAACAACAACAAAAAACCCATACAGTCTTAATATTCAACACTGAAAAAAAAATCCATAAACTTCAAAGGATGTCTTATAGTATCTAGGAGCTAGGGTTTTCACTCCTGTTTATTTTGACCAAAACTATTATAGCCAGGACCAACTTTTATTCAGTAACCTTATCTTCTAAAATAGCTATAAATACTAGCAAATCATATGAGAAATTGAGCTTGTGTGGAAAGCTATAGGAAAAAAAAGAAACAAGACTTTAGAAAAAATATATATTATGGTTTATTGTGAATGTAGCTGTGAAGAGACATCACGGCTAAGGGAATCAGTGTACTCCTAAGAACCATAAAAACTTACATTCCAGTACCAATTCTACCACCTGCTAGCTTTATGATGACACCGGCCAAGTTAACAAACCTCTCTGAGTCCGAAAATCCTTATCTGTAAGAGAAGATATTCATTATTGACTCTTAAAATCATTGTAAAGATTAAATAAGGTAATAAATGCAAATAGCTCACTACATACTAGATTTTAAATATGTTAATCCCTTGCATTTCAACTTTTTCAGCAAATATTTTGAAATATCTGAAAATTAATTGAGGCTATGTATGTTCCAGAAAAATTCAGTCATTCAGACATTTCTATGAAGTAAAAATTCAGTGTGACTTTGTAAGTAGGCTGTATAAAGCTAGAGTATCTCTGGACCCCAGGCAGATGGTCACATTTGGGAGGGGGGTGCAGAAGAAAAAAAGGGAAGGAGAAAGAAAAGGAAAAGCTTCTTTTTCAGAAAATCCTCTTTGGTTGATTCCTTCATTATGATTCGGCAAAATGCCACTTATAACAGATGGATATGAATACAGGCAACCAAAGAGGCTGTGCTTGTACCCCAAGTCTTGGCATATGGTACCAAATTCTCTCACCAGGCTGTCAAAACAGCTGTTGTGCACTTTCCCCACCTGCAATTGCAAAGCTCTGCCAAGAGTGTCCCAGCTTAGAGAAGAACCTACCATCAGGTGGTTTACCTAGGTTAGAAACCACACCTTTCACACTTAGAGCGCTAGGAGCCCCCTTTCAAATCTTTCTTTCAACTTCCTGGGAATGAAGGACATACTTAAGTATTCAAGTACAACATCTATCCTTTTAACATTAAGGAGACGAGTCTTGATAGAAAAAAGTGGATAGAAATGTATTCAAATCTCAGCTCAACAATTTATATTTGCAGTTTAGTAAAGTTATTGAACATCTGAGATCCTTAGTTGCAGCCTCTTCAAGTAGAAATAAACAATACTTGACTGGAATGTAGTGGTGATTAGAACTGACAATGCAAGGAAAAGTTGTGGTGGTCATGGGACTATCTAGGCTGGTCACAGTAGTGATATCCTACACATATGGACTGTATTATATATGAGATAGACTCTAAAGGCTTTACAAGTGTTGGTCATTTGACACAGCCACCTCACAAACACATATGCTTTCTTTTTTTAAAAAAATTTTTTAAATTTTTATTTATTTATGATAGTCACAGAGAGAGAGAGAGAGGCAGAGACACAGGCAGAGGGAGAAGCAGGCTCCATGCACCGGGAGCCCGATGTGGGATTCGATCGCGGGTCTCCAGGATCGCGCCCTGGGCCAAAGGCAGGCGCCAAACCGCTGCGCCATCCAGGGATCCCCACATATGCTTTCTAAGGAAACTGAGACAAAATGGGTTTAAATTGCTTGCCTAAAATCACAAAGCTAGACAAGTTTGGAGTAGGGATTAAAACCCAGGTAGTCTGCCTCCTGAAGCTGTAGGCTAACTGTGACTGTAGGTGTTAAGGGAATGGTAACTATTTTTGTGGGTGGGAGTGGGGGTGGGATGCAAGGAGGGAGGAAGACTCACAGGATATTGAGTATGTTAATGAACCCTCCACTGGTGAAAAGCATATGACAGCTATAAGACCTGTGAATGATTTCTAACTGGCACTTTTTGCTTAGGTAGGAGAATTTGCTAAGGGAAGGATAATTCAAAGTCACTCCTTTTATGGGAACCCAGAAATAGTGCTACAAAAGTCAAAATCATTACAGGCATATTACAAAGAAGCAGTATAATTTAAGCAATTGGGAAATCCTGAAAGAATTGTTTTTGTATTTTAATTGCTGGGAGAATAAATTTAGTTAATGGGTTTTATATCCTTAAATTTACATTTGATATTAATCCTAGTCTGTATTTATATGTGATTCTACATATACAGCACATTAAACAGCCTGACCTGATGAAATTGATTTTATTAAATCTGGCAAAAATTAACCACTTGTTGAAACCAGATTGGTCTCATGTGTATATTTGGAACTCTTTTTTTTTTAATCAGGTAGATTTCTTTTCTTTTCTTTTTTTTTTTCCTCCTATCAAGGATCATGGACCTAAGGAGAAGAATATCAATTGCGGGCTACAACAACATTAAAAAGTAGATTCATTAAGACTGACTTTTAAACTTATAGAAATAAAAAGTCCTCATTGTGCTCACTTTGAACTTTTAGAACATGCAACACAATCTTTTAATCTTTTATGTGGCAAGTGCCACAAGTCCCAATATATATATTTTAGTTCAGTATAAAACCTGTAATGAGAAATAATGTTAAGGAATTAGACACAGATTGAGATGCAAACACACACCATTAGGCAAAGGGATCTTAGTAGATAAAGAAAAAAGATGAACAAGAAACACAAGGAGAGACAGACCTCGACCTCCCAAAATTCCATTCTCTTTTTTTCCAGTTCAACTCTGCTTGGGTTCTTCTTCCCTATGTCAATGTCCAGAAAGTATATCTAGGCAGAAACCTAGGGCAATAATATGGTTGGCCATATATGATTTCCTTCTCAGAGGACTCAGTCTTATCCTACCTCTTGCCTAATACCTATGTAGAGATTCATCTTATACTTCACATAGTTTTACAGCTATTTCTGCCAAACAGCATAGTGAGCTAAATAATGGCTCCCCAAAGATGTCTGTATCCTAACCCTGAAACTTTTGAATATGTTATTTTATGTTAAATATGCAAAAGGGAATTTGCAGATGTGGATAAATTAAGGATTTTAGGATGAGGAGATTATCCTGGAATACCTGATGAGCTCAATGCAATCTCAGAGTTGTTTTTTTTTTTTTTTTCTCAGAGTTTTTATGAAAGAGAAAAAAGGCCAGAGTCAGAAAGGCAGACTGGTGACAACAGAAGTGGCCGGAATGATACACAGACCATGACCGAAGGAATGTGGGCTGGTGCTATAAGTAGAAAAAGCCAAGAAAACAGATTCTCCTCTAGAGCCTCCAGAAGAAATGCAGACCTGGTGACCCATTTGAGATTTCTGAAATGTAAAATAATAATAAATTTGTGCTGTTGTAAAGTACTATGTGTGATATTTGTTTTTTACAGAAACAAGAGAAAACTAATACAGGAGGGATGGTCTAATAATAATCTCCATCACTGCAGGATATAGAAATCCCTAACTACAGATTTTTTGAAGTGTTATTCCCCTCCACCCAACCTAGTGAGAACCTAGTATGGATAAATAACTATAACAGTATCACAAATGGGCAGAAGGGGTCTGAACTATTGGTATTTGACTAGAAAAAAAAAAGACAAGAACTAAATGATTTTTTTTAATTTTTAAAATTTATTTATTTATGATAGTCACAGAGAGAGAGAGAGAGAGAGAGAGAGGCAGAGACACAGGCAGAGGGAGAAGCAGGCTCCATGCACCAGGAGCCCGATATGGGATGCAATCCCAGGTCTCCAGGACTGCGCCCTGGGCCAAAGGCAGGCGCCAAACCACTGCGCCACCCAGGGATCCCCAAGAACTAAATGAAACTTACTTCATTTGTTCAACAAACATCCTCATTGAAAGATTCTACCTAGAATATAGAAAGCTGAAAAGTCATTCACTCTCAACAAATTAAAAGGTCAAGATAATCCATAAAGTAATAACTTATCTTGAACTCATGCAGGAGTTTAGTTTGCAGGACAAACAAGTTGGCTGCAATTTAAGGAAATAAAAGCATCTCCCAGAAGACAAGGACAAAACCATTGGCTCACCTGTGAAAAAGCATAGGAGGAAGATAATGCTAGCATATAACTGGTAAGAACAATTCAGCTAAAGTTATTAAGGAATTGCTATAAAGGCCAATTATAGGCTGGCATGAAAGTATAGAGCCTGGGAGATTCAGACACAAGGAGAGTCCTCACCTAGTAGCAGATTATTCTCCATGGACTTGCCTTTCATGTTCATGAGAAAGATCAGGGACAGGCAGAAGACGAGAGAGATACACCTTCTATGGTTCAAGTCTGAAAGATGTGAGAGACCAACACTGCAGAAAAAACATGCAACCCCAAATGAACTTCTTTAAGGAAAAACAAACAAACAAAAAACCTTGAGTGGATGGCGGAAAGACAGCAAACTCTGCCATTTCCAAGGCACAGACCCATTGCAGTTAATGGAAGAGTAAAGAAAAGAGAGAAAGAGAGGGGAGAGAAGTAGAAGAGGGAAAAACAGAAGGAAGGAAATAATCTTTCCTTTTTGAGGAACACCAAGTAATTATTCCTGTAATCCTTAATTACAGACCATTAAGAGTCTCTTACTTCCATCCACATCACTGCAAATGGCAATATTTCATTATTTTTTATGGCTGAGTAATATTCCATGGAGCTAGAGAGTATTATGTGAAGTGAAATAAGTCAGAGAAAGACAAATACCATGTAATTTCACTCAAATGTTGAATTTAAGAAACAAGCAAAGGAGGAAAAAAGGGAGAGAGAGAGAAAGAGAGAGAGAGAGAGGCAAACCAAGAAACAGACTCTTAACTACAGAGAACAAACTGATGGTTACCAGAGGGCAGGGGGTTGGGGGATGGAGGAAGTAGGTGAGGGGGATTAAAGGGTGATTTGTTGTAAAAATGAGTACAGGTGATATACAAAAGTGTTGAATCATTATATGGTACACCTGAAACTAATATTACACTATATGTTAACTGATTGGAATTTAAGTAAAAACTTAAAAAAAAAAAAAGAGTCTCTTATCAGTAGGTGAAGAAGAAGAATACTGAGAAACAGGCATTTACGGGCCCTCTAACATAAGGCTTGGCCAGTGCAACTATAACATACCTCTGACACTTCCCTCTAGTACAGTTCTGATACTAATTAGCAAGTAACTAGTTATCAAGCAACTAGTAACAGAATTGTAATGCTATGGGGTAGAGGAAAGCAGAGAGAGATATTCTCAGAGGCAGTCACACAAGGAAGCCTGAAAGGTGAGGGTGGAGCAAAAATGTTGAGAAAAATCTTTTGCTCAACCATTCCCAGACTTCACACATAGGCTAAGGAAGGAGGAATTTGAAATGGTACACTGTAGATAACAGTTCAGCTTTTGGCTAAACTGACTCAATGCCTTACAACCCCCCAAAAACAGCTTAGTGAAAGGTAGCCAGTAAAAGAAAGACACCTCATGCAAGGAAACAAAACTCACATTTGCAGAAAATAGAGAAAACTAATCAAATAAAAACTGTTCCTTTTATAAGAAATCAATAAAATTTTAAAGTAAATTGAAACCAAGAAGCCTTTTAATCAATCTGATTAAGAACAAAGCAGATAAATATTACCAATGCCACATAAGAAAGAGGAAACATCATTATAGATACTACAGATATTACAAGAAAAGTACAGGAATGTTATGAACATTTTCATGCCAAGAAGCCCAATGATATAGATAAAAATGGGAAAATCCCTTGAAAGATACAAATTGCCAAAGTTCACTCAAAAATAAATGAGTAACTTGGATGAGCTAAGCAAATAAGACTTCTAGATGAAAATCTTTGTGATCTTAGGTTAGATCCCTTAGACATGAAACCAAAAGAACAATTCACAAAATGAATAAATTAGCAATTGAACTTCAACAAAATTAAAATGGTCTTCTCTTCAAAAGACATTTAGAGAATGAAAAGACAAGTCATAGAATGGGAAGAAAATATTTGTAAGTCACATATTTGATCCCATTCTATTTATAAGACATTTTGAAAAAGGTAGAATCAGAGGACCAGGGAAGAGAGTAGTTGTTGCCAGAATCTTGAGGTGAAGAGAAGATTTGACCTCTTCTTTAGGTTTATTGTGGTGTTTGTTACACATTTATCTAAACTCATAGGTGTATAGACCAAGGAAGGTGAATTTTATAGTATATAAATAATATCTTAATAAAACCAAGTAAAAGCAAAAAGAAATTGTCTTTTGAGCTAGAGAGATATACAACGCAGAACAAGATCCCTGCTATTTTAGAATACAAATAATATTGGGGAAGGCAGGCAATAGAAAGTAAACACATAAATACATAACATAATTTCATTTGGCTGATTGATACAATTCCATTTGGCTGAGTCATTTATACTAACAAATGTAATAAGAAAGAAATGGGGCAGGCTAAAACTGTGTGCTTCCCAAATTCATGCATGCAATGACAAATAATAAATAATAACACTTGGTATTTAAGCAGCACATTAAGTTAAGTGGGTTAGGGCTACTCCTAGTCAGAGGGAAATTTTGGTAGCTTGGTAGCGGGAAGATAAAGTCTCCCCAGGCATTGCCTGCACATTCCAAGAAGCAAGGGGATCAATACTTGGTAACTGTCTCAATGCATGGCACTCAGACTGGTAAATCCTAAAGGGCAAAATTTGGAAGTTGGTAATCAAGTGAAACATTGGACACATAACATTTGAATAAAGATCAGATGAAATAAGTCTTAAAATAATTGGGGGTAGGGGGCTGTGATTGTTTTAAAGAAAGAAATAGCAATAAAAAAGGAACTTGTTTCTAAAAAAGGAATAACTTTGGTGAGTTAAAGAAAGAACAAGGAGTATGGGGCTGGAGAGGTGTGAACAATGGGGTGTTTGACAGAGGTAAAAAGGTGAAGTTAGAAAGGTGGTCAGGAACCAGATCACTCAGATCTTAGACATGATAGTAAGATATCTGGAGTTTATTTATGTATAATATAAAACCATTAGAATGTTTTTAGCAAGGGAGTAATATGATCTTATTTGTAGATTTAAAAGATCAATATGACTTTGGGGACAAGACTGTTTAGAGAGTCAGAAGTACAAGCAAAGAGATGGTTAGGTGGCTAGTACATTAACAAGATAAAAGACAAAAAGTTTTAATTTAGTGTGCCAGCTGGAAAATGAGTAAAAACTACTCAGATTATGTAAATGATCTAAAGATGTCCTGATCGATTAGATGTGGGCATGAGGGGACAAACAACATTAAATTCTTCCTAGATTTGTGGTTTGAACAACTGAAAAAAAACTGTGATACTATGTAGTGAAATAGGGAAGATTAGTGAAAAGCATATCAGGGTATCTCGTTTTGGAAATGTTAATTTGGCATGCCTTTTGGATATCCGTGAGATATCTGAAATAGCTGGATACAGAAAATATATATTTGGAAGTCATCAATATGTAGATATATATTTGCTCATTTATTTAAATCGTGGGAATAAATGAGATCACCAAAGGATGAGAATATAAATCAAGAAGAAAAGTGAGTCCTCAGTACTCTAAAATACTGAAGACAAAGCAGAGTTAGAAATAGCAAAAGAGACTTAAAATGAGTAGACAGTGGGGTAAAAGGAACACCAAATAAACTTGGTGTCCCAGGAGTCAAATGAAATGTTTCCAAAAGGGTGAAGCGACCAACTACATTGTCTCTTGTTCATTTCAACAAAAAAAGTCTTGGCTAATATAAAAAAATGGTTACTTGTAAAACAGACATTACAAGTGATATTCATCCTGAGGAATCTATAATATGCAATAATAAAGTTGTTATTAAGACTACTGCCTATCATTTCAAAGACTCAGATATTGGGTGCATTATAGCTAAAGCTTTAGAGGATTTGGTAGAAAAAAGTCAGATGTTGGAGTCTGTTCGCTCCTTCTTCATGTCCTTCAGTATGGGGAAGACGGAGAAGAGCAGGAGAACCATTTTGCTCACTTTTCAGACTACAGCTAATGATCCCAGACCAACTAATGTCAGAGAATCATGTGTCTATTAAATTGCAAAAGCCATATTCTCCTCTACATTCTAAATGAATGTGCTGCTCAGAAATGTAGATACCAAGAGAGCCAGAGGAACTGGCAAAACTGATTTCAGCAGACATCTACCAAGCATCTGCTGCCAGGCAGAGGTAATAACGCCTCACTGCAAACTGCACTGATAGAATTGGCCACGGCCTAGGGGCAGACAACAGATTAGTTCTGCGTCAGTATCCCAATCAAGGCAGAAGCAGAGGCTGATGCAAAGAGAAAAGCTCTTAAGCCAAGTCCACAAGGACATAGGCAAGTTCCCAGAGCCTGTTACTATTTCAAAGAGAGAATGAAGTAAAGAGTGTCACGATGAAAGGTATGGCTAAAGCAATATTATATAATTTGTCATCTGCCAACTGAAATTCACACAATGAAAGCATCTCACATTTAAGTGGGGTTTGAGAGGGGTGGATTGCCAGAAAACCTCAAACATACCAAAATATGCATAAAATTGATCTCCACTAGCTTAAGGCAATACCCAGACTTTTCTATGCTCATCAAAGGTACTGGGCAGATGAATCCATAAAGCATGCTCTGGAGCTATTTTGTAATATGGCAGCTACTAACCACTGTGGCTATTACATTTAAATTTATTAAGATATAAAATAGTAAAGATTTTGCTTCTCAGTCATACCAGTACATGTGGAAAGTGGCTAATATTTTGGTTAATGCCAAAGGATGTTCTAACATTCCTATCTGTTGGGTAGTTCTGCCATAGGAAATAAACTGTCCTAATGACATGAAGACATTGGGAAATAGCATGCAAACTTCCAGCCCAGGAGGCATGATCAGGAACAGCCACATTGACTCACCAAACAACGCACTGCAGAAACAGAAAAAGTTGTAAGTAAGTGTACTACCATATAAGATCTTCTAGCCCCAACATTTACAACACTATCCCAATCCAGTGAAATAAGATTCCAGAGAAGTGACCACTACAAGCTATTTCCCCATTCCCTCTTTTATAATTGAGAGATCATATCAAAATTTCCTTTTTTAAATGTTTTCCACTATTAAATATTTGGGAAGTAATGAAGGCAGGAAACAAAGGATAGTGTTGTATAATTCTAATACAGGGAAAGAGAAAGAATAGGCAACAGGAATTTAATCTACCACAGAGAATGTAGGGAGGCCAAAGGAGCAGGGAGTCTTACTGGCCATTATTACAACATCAAAACGAGGAAAAGAGGAGTTCTACATCTTTCATTAATTGCAGGACTGCCTCCTTATCAGAGTTTTCTGATACGTAGACCCCAGTGAACCAGCATTTGTGAATGGTCCAGGCATTAGAGAGAGCAAATAAAAATAGAATCAGTATCTAGAAAGATAGGTCTCTTGGAAAAAAACAGAGTTACTAGGACAAATACCCTCCCCATGCACACACATGTGCACACACACGAGAAAAGAAAGAAAAGAAAAGATAAGACCACGTATAAAGATTAGGTCAGAGCATAAAATATATTTTTGGAAACCTATAATTATATGTTTATAATTTAAAATACAGTTGATACAAAGGAGAGAATATTCACTATTAATAGCTGAGTTAGTGCCCTAGAAGGCAAAGTAGAAGAAATACCTTAAGGAAGACAGCAGAAAAACAAAATCATGGAAATAATAAGGAAAAAGACTAAGATACTTGGCTGCATTTGAAGAAAGCCTCACTGACCAAAAACAAAACAAAACAAAAAAGTATTACAGAAGAAGAAAAAGGAAGGGATGGACAGATGAATATTATTAAACAAATATAAGAATTTTTTCCAAGTTGAAGAAGGATATGAATCTACAGTTTTAAGGAATATACCAGATTTCAGGAAGGTTTGATGAGGGGACAAGACCAACCTGTACACATATCATGGTAAAATTCCTGAATTCTAAAAAATTAAAAAAAAAATCTAATGGTTTCCAGAAAAAAAGCACAAGATAGGTACAAAGAAAAAATAAAGAGTTCTGGTGTTATAATTTGGCATACAAAAATACTTAAAAAGATGTGTTTTTTAAAAAAGATTTATATTTCACTTTGAGAGAGAATGTGTGAACAGAGGGAGGGGCAGAGGGAAAGAGCCTCAGGCAGACTCCCCACTGAGTGGAGAGCCCTACATGGGACTTAATCTCATGACCTCAGCCAAAAATCAAGAGTTGAAAGCTCAGCCAACTGGTTCCCCAAAAAAGATGTTTGTTTTGTTTTGTTTTTAAGAAAATCTTCAGTCATTCTTTCCATTTGGTCTATAAAGTTCAGCTTTCTGAATCCTTCTTATGTCTAAGATTTTTTTTTCTCTTCCACTTGAGATCTAGTCTGGTTGAATATAATACAGTTGGGTATAATTGGGTATAATATAACTTTGGGCATAATATATAATTCTAGGTATAATTATTTTTCTTATAACTTTAAAAGTTTTATCTCTACTGTCTACTAGTTTCTATTTTACTTAAAATGCAACATAAAAACCAATGTAACCAAGATAGTGAACGAGATCCCAGCCACCATTCCCCCAACAAAGAACAACTAGCTACTCACAAACAAAAATAGCTCTGGGAGAGCACAGGAGTCCACTTAAGAAGCTTCAGCAACATAGCAGAGCAAAAAGCACTTGTTAATAATGGCACAAAAATAGGTAGAAAGAACAGTTCCTTTTGCCTGCATCATCCCATTCCCCAGGCAGGCATGCTTAGCCCAAGATTCCTCTCAGTGGGAAAAGGAGAATGGAATGAGTGATCAGTTTCCTCAGCTTTCTAGAGCACTGCACAGAGGATCTGCCTCAGTTTTATGTGACCTAGAGATCAGCCGCAAAGTCTAGAAACTGAGAGGGACATGGAAGAAAGGGAGAGGCTACCAGTATCAGCCATGTGGTGGAATGACCGTGGTTCCTAGTAGTTTACCCTGCAGAGGACCCCAGCAGCCTTAGCCACTCAGAATCTCAACTGCCCTTCTGGATGCTGTGGACTCCCACAACTCTATCACTGAAGACTCCATTGTAGATTCCAGTGGACAGCTCCACAGAGAACTCCAGCCGCTTTTGCTATTGAGGAAACCATTGGTCAGCACAACTGCTATAGACTTCCTGCAGATTTCACCACTGAGAGCCTCAAGTTTTTTGTGTTCACAGATTCCAGCTGACTGAGTCTACCCACCAAACCCCCTATTCAGCCTTCCAGAGCTACTCTAGCAGTGATGCCATGGATAACCTGGGCCTTGCGATTGAGGTCAGCAGCCAGCCCTGGCTTCTTACTACACAAGTACTCAATGTTAGCCCAGGCCTCTCTGGTTAACCCCCACTGCTGTGCATGCACCTGTAGCTAGCCCCTACGACTACATGAGGGCACACCAATAGCCTAGTCCTGCACAGCTGCTCAGGGACCCAGGGCCAGTCCCAATTCCTTTCATTGGCTTTCTTAACTGCCTGGCATGCCTGCAGCTATTCCTTGCAGCAGTACACTTGTATGCCAACAGGCTGACATCCTGTCACCTCATCTCCACTGTCATGCACACACTTGTAACTAGCTCCTGCAGCTACATGAGTGCATACTGATACCCAAGCACTTTTGCAGAACTATACCAATATACATGCCTGCAGCTAGCTCCCGCCATCTCACAAGTGCACACCAATAGCCTGGGCCTCCACAGCTGCTCGTGTGCCCACATTTGGCCCTGACCCCCACCACTGGCCCTGGCACTCACCACTATGCACGTGCATGCAGACAGCCCCTGCCACCATATGGACCCCTGCAGCCAGCACCCAAACTAAGTGTATACGCACCACAGCTATCATTGCCACCTGTCCCATTCCCTTGCCAAGTAAAACTGGAGGTGACATTCCAGTGGGCCTCAATAACCCCTGTAGCCACCATGGACCTGCTACAACTCTTACTACCAAGAATCACATAGTAATCAATGTCATGGACCCTAAGCCATGACACCATGGTGCCTGAGCCAACAAGATACCATCCCCCCTCAAATCCAAAGTCTACATTTACCCTAATACATGGCACCCCATACTGCTAGACTTGGGGCAACAACACACTCCAGTTCCCTTCCCTACCAGTTAAGGTATTTTCTTACCAAAGCCAATGGACAAATTCTGGAATAGGTGACTATTTCTTCAAATGTAAAGGCAATTATACAAACTATTGGGATCATGAAGAATCAAGGAAGATGACAGTACTAAAGGAACACAATAAACTTTCAATAACTGACCCCAAAGAAACAGAGATCCATAGAGTCTGGAGAAGATTAAAAACAATTGATCAAAGCAGCTCAGGGAGCTACAATATAACACAGATAAACAATTGAACAAAATCAGGAAAATACAGGACAAAATAGAAATTAACAAAGGAATAGAAACAAGAAGGAACCAAATTTTGGAGCTGAAGCATACAAAGACTGAACTTAAAAATGTAAGAGAACTTCAACAGCAGATTCAGTCAGACAGAACAAAGAATAAGTGAACTCAGTGATAAGTCACTTGAAATTGTTCTGTCAGAAGAGGAAAAAAGAAAGAATGAAAACGAATGAAAAAAGCCCATAAACTTACAGGACTCCATCAAGTAAACAATATTTGTATTATGGGAATCTCAGAAAGAGGAAAGAGAGAAAAAGAGTCAGAAAGCTTATTTAAAGCAATAATCATTAAAAACTTTTCTCATTTGGAGAAAGATATGGACATCCAGGTACATAAAGCTCAAAAGTCCCCAATCAGTTTCAATTCAAAGAAGATTTCACTGAGATACACTATAATAAAACTGTCAAAAATCAAAGTCAAAGAGAGAATCTTGAAGTCAGCAAGAGAAAAGAAGCTTATCACATATTCCAATAAGGCTATCAGTAGATTTCTCAGCATAACCTTCCAAATTGGGAGAGAGGGGGAAAATATTCAAGGTGTGGAATGAAAAAAATAACTGCCAATAAAGAACACTTTATGTGGCAAAGCTATCCTTCAAAATTGAAGGAGGGTTACACATATTCCTGGACAACAAAAGCTGAAGCACTATACTTGCCTTACAAGGAATACTAAAGGAATTTCTCCAAGCTAAAAAGAATGAATGCTAACTAATAATATGAAATCATATGAAAGTATAAAAGTCACTGCTAAGGTAAATACATGGTCAAATTCAGAAGACCTCAATATTGTGATGGTAGTAAATTACCCATACTTATAGTAAAAAGGTTAAAAGATCATTTAAATAATTTAAAACAACTATAGCTACAATGATTTGTTAATTGGTACACAATGTAAAAAAGATAAATTGTAATATTGAAAACATCCATGTGGTGGGGGAATAAACTGTTGAGCTTTTGTACAAAGGTTTTTATACAAAGCTTTTGAACGAAGTTATTAGCTCAAAATAAACTGTTATAACACGTTTCAGGTGAGTCTCATGGTAAATACAATGCAAACATCTATAGTAGAAGGTAAAGAAAAACAAAACAAAGCATAACACTACAGAAAGTCATCAAATCACGAAAGAAGACAGCAAGAGAGGAAGAAAAGAACAAAAGATCTACAAAACCCCAGAACACAGTTAGCAAAACAGCAATAGTTAAGTATTTATCTTCAGTAAAGTCTAGAGTCAGCTTCTCCTTTTCCTCTGTAGTTATGTTAGGATGATTCCTAAGGCTTAAGACTTCCTTTGGCCTCTGTTTCCAGCCCAAATTCATACTAAGTGTCACCAATGGGTTTACAAAGTGCATGCCTTTACTGCATAGTGATTGTATTGGAGGGAAAGTAGCCCAGATGAGCTGAGATGCTCAAAACATTTTCCTTAACTGGCTGCCCTGATAATTGCCTAGAAACCACTTCCTACTTTGAGTACTTTTTGATTCTTGATGGGAAGTACCTCTTCTCTCTTGTGTATGTTTAGGTTGAATCTTCTCTATCTTTGTTCATCCATCAGTCTATTCTTATTAACTTTCTATCACCCAGGAATTTTTCAAAATATATGGACCATTGATCAATCTATTTCCTATTGCTATTATTTATTATTATTTACTCTTTTAAATTTCTTTTTTTGTGTGACATACTCATGTAGGAATGGAAAACAGATTTAGATGTTTAATCTGATACCACCTAATCTTTAGCTTTTTTTTTTGAATTAAAATAAACCTCAGGGAAATTTTTATTTTGGAAAGAAAAATGGGGGAAAAAATCACAAGCTTTGTAGCAGCCTGAGGTTTCCCTGTTCTGATGGCTTCTCCTCCAATACTCTTTTTGGCAAGATAGACAAGCACAATTATCATGACATCACCTACCTTAAGTGGTATCTTGGAAAAATGGCAATTAGATAATATAATTAGATAATAAAAATTGTACTAGGCCCAGAAGTCTCATCAAGCACAAAGACAAAGCAGGATACCAAAGACACCACACTGAGAGGAATCCTACTGGTCTAACTCTGTCTTCTTGGTTACACCAAGAAGTGATTGATTTGGCCACCTACAATTTCACTTGATTTGACACAATTTGACTTGATTTGACCACCTACTCCTCTACGTAAAATGAGAGAATGAAAGTGTCGGAGCCAAAGAGACTATATCCATTTTTAATTTAAAAAAATCATAAGAATTAAGAGATACATAAGTATAAGAACCTGGAGAAAGTGGAAAAAAGTTGTTAATAGACTATTTACATAGAAAACATAAGAATGGCCCATAAAGGTAAGGAAGGTTGACGAAGTAAAAAAACAAAGTGTCATATCAGAATTTAAAATGACATTCTAAAGCACAAAGTTTTCAGCTGATTCTGAGGAAAACAGAATGAAGACAACAAAAAACAAAAATGGTTAACCTGTGGGAAACACTTCAAGAATGTGGAGGGATTGGAAAAACGTTCCACGCTCATAGATTAGAAAAACGAATATTATTAAAATGTCTATACTATCTAAAGCAATCTACACGTTTAATGCAATCAAAATGTCAACAGCATTTATCACAGAGCTAGAACTAACAATCCTAAAATTTGTATGGAACCAGAAAAGACCCTGAATAGCCTAAGCAATTTTGAAAAAGAGAAGCAAAGCTGGAGGCATCACAATTCCAGACTTCACGTAATATTAGAGATGTACTGATCAAGACAGTATGGTACTGGCACAAAAACAGAAACACAGATCAATGGAGCAGAATAGAAAACCCAGAAATGGACCCACCAATATATGGCCAATTAATCTTTGACAAAGCAGGAAAGAATATCCAATGGAAAAAAGACAGTCTCTTCAACAAATGGTGTTGGGTAAACTGGACAGCAACATGCAAAAGAATGAAACTGGACCACTTTCTTACACCATACACAAACTGTACACAAAAATACATTCAAAATGGATAAAAGATATAAATGTGAGACAGGGAACCATTAAAATCCTACAGGAGAATGCAGACAATAACCTCTTTGTTGGCCATAACAACTTCTTACTAGATATGTGTGCTGAGGCAAAGGAAACAAAAGTAAAAGTATAATATTGGGACTTCATCAAAATAAAAAGCTTCTGCACAGTGAAGTAAACAATCAACAAAACTAAAAGGCAACTTTTGGAATGGGACTAGATATTTGCAAATGATGTATCTGATAGTTAGTATCCAAAATATATGAAGAATGTATCAAACTCACAATATGAGGCCAAATCAAATACATATACCTAAACAAGACAAATTAACTGAGGTCACATGTCAGGCTTGGAAGCGTAAAGGAATTACCACAAAGCTCTTCTGATACAGTACTATCACTGAATCCCACTCAGTTTCTTCTGCAAGATGGTTGCTTAAAACAGAAAGAGCTGAGGTTCTCAATAATCACTGTTATGTGACAATGTGACACACTACTTTGTTATTACAGAAGTCAACAGAAGAAATACTTCATGTTCCCAAAATTAGGCACAAGTCATCCTTTTTTTTTATTTTCTCTTTTCTTTTGAATTATTCCACTCTCAGGTTAAAGCAATTTTCTTACCAAATTTTGAACTCAATTATTTGGCTGCTTTTAATTTAGACATAAACCAAAGGCCATATGTTCTTATGGTTTTTCTGACACATTTATTGCTTACCATTAAAGAAAAAACATAGCTCTGTGAATTTTATGTTTCATAAGAGCACACTCTTTAATTCAAACTATTGCTTTTAAATTTTTGAGAAATGTTATAAATAAAAAGTTTACAATAAGGGATGGTACACTGCAGATATGTTAATTTACTCACATCTTATTAAACAAGATTTGATTTATGCCAGTACCGCATGGTTTTGACAACTGTAGTTAGAAACTGCGCTGGGGTCATGCTTATCATTTAAGCCAATTTCCAAGAGAGTTATTTTTTGGTTTTTCTTTTTAATAGGTTTTTTTAATTTGGAAAAGAACAGCACTCAGATTCAATATACCGTGCTATCAGACAGGCATGCCCTGGATAGGTTACTAATGTGATCAATGAAAGAAAAGTAAAAGACTGAAAGATTTGAATTGATCACATCAAGGTCCAAGTATCTTTGCTATAAAGTCAATTGGATCTGAACTAGAAATCTGATATTATGTTTCACTTAAAAGTTGACTGCATTATAGAGCTGAAGAACATAATGAGTTACTAAATGAAAATGTCAACAAATCAGTTATGGCAAATTTAACTTCTGTAAAGCCATACTATGAGACAAAGGTAATAATTCAGAGCCAAAAATTGTTGCTTCAATAGCACTGTCATAGCGACAATCAGATCATGTATACCTGTAATGTGCATTTATAGCAATTGCTCTTCATCTTATCCCCTTAACTCCAGTCTTCTTCCCCTTTACCTTCCACATTCTATGATTAGTAGTGAGCATACAGGGGATATATGATGAGCTAGTGTCTGTTGTTATTGTTTAATTTTAAAAACATATTTGGCAATCTTTAGTGGTATCCTATAGCAGAGTAGTTGTCTCTCCTTAATGAAATGCCAGATGCTTTAGAATTTACTTTTTTCTTTCTTGCATATACCAGAAATTAAGTCCTGATTGATTACCTCCCTTACCTAGATAAGTAATTGAGAGCTTCAAATTTGGAGTTTCAGCCAGGTTTCTCTCATAGTTCCTAACATGGATGCTGATATGTCCAAGACCAACCAGTGTTGCGACACTACCACAGTGAAACTACTTTCCTTCTTAAGAGTTAATAAAATATAACAAGGTCTGTACATCCTCAAGAAAAATCATTTTAAAGAAAGAAAAAATGAAAAATCTCTGGCTCAAAGTTTATTTGTTTGGGTTTTATACTGCCTTGCTTTCCATGTGTGTATTTTGAGAACTGAAAGAAAATTGTTCTATAGTGTTCTAAATAAGAAACGTGTAGCTGCATGTCATTATTGAACTTATTATAATTTCATTAAATGAGTTATGGTGGTTTGATGACACATTTGTCCCATAGCTTCTGCTCTAAGCAAGTAATAAATGAGTGACACCATTCAATTCTCACCCCAAATTCTGAACCAATTGCTCATATACCCATACAGAGCTTGACTCTGTGCTCTGAGGACAAAATTTCAAGATGTTCATAGTTCATCACAAAATGATACTTATAACCTGAGATTCAAAACCATTCAGATATTTCAAAGAAATCCAACCTCATATGGAGAACTGAAATAGTATAAGTAATATCTAAAGAGCATTTTAGACCATTTTAGTATTTTATTTGGTGTAAAATAAATGGAAAATGTTAAAAATAATAAAAACAAAAAGCAAACATTTTGGCTGGTCCATCTCTTGATGTCCCAAATCTCTAGGAACTTTTCTCTCAAATGAAAAACATATATAAGTAAATCATAGCCTACATCGGAGAGATAGCTGTAATTTGATCATGATCTAATGCAATTATGTGTATGTGGTCATCATCCAGAGACAAATTATACTTCATCATCTAAACCTGTATATCTCCTCTAGGCTAGGTCAGCAATTTCACAAATGCCTCTTTTAGGTAAGAGGACTATTATAATGAATATGGACTCAATCCATAGACTTTACTGAGTACATTCACCTAACAAACAGAATGTACTAAGTTCCATACGATGGTAGCAATGGAGAACCAAAGTGCTTACAGTCTAAATAAGACACAGAAAGAGACTTTAAATGATAGATTCAAGTATAAAACTCTATTGTATTTGGCTTAAAGTTAAGATCAATAGCTATTTGAATGACTAGTCTAGGGACGTGCATGCTCAATTAATTCTAAGTGTACAAAAATGTTTATTATAAGACCTTAAATACCTAAGTCATGTCAGCCTACAGCACATGGCAACCTTTTATGCCTGAAATCTTAGGCAGCCTCTTTCATCACCAAAAGAAACTTGACTGGACGAATAGCCTGATCATGCATGTGTATTTCCCTCACCTACACAGTGAGGCAATTAGTAGGCCAGAAGCAGTCCTGGAGACCAAGAGGAGCAGCATCTCAAGACTATGAATATTTTGTACTAAAGAAGGAATTTTTAAAATTCTCTTATTTATTTCATATACATTCTCCTCAGATTTGTTCAATCTAAGTTACAAGTGGTCTTTCTCAGTTACTAGCTCAATGGTGGTAAACAATTCAGTAGTAAATATGAAAGAATGAATAATCTACATATATTCCTATTTGCCTACAGAATGTTTTTTAGAAATAGCAAATTTATCTTATTTTTATCAATTCATAGTTGAATTAACTTGGAAGTTTTGAATTAGTAAAAATGATCCAGATAACATGCATTGACAACATTCGAGAACATAGAAATGTAATACATTTGAGAATAAGGTGGTTATAAATTGTTCATAAAATTGAAAATTCTTAATTTAATATTCCTTAAAATTCTAAATAAAACAATATTTTACAGCATTGTAAAGAATGAAGTTCTCTGCTTAATCTCGGGGTCATCTTATGTTAGAAATGCAAGTAACGTGGATGCTCTATCCTAGCATTTCTCAAAGCATGTTCTATGGTCCCTTATCATACTGTGATAAAATATCCAGTGGTTAGTATGTTTGGGAAACTTCACATAATATACTTCTCTATGTTACAGAACTATATAACAGGAGGCATATCAAAAGAATGGGAAATCTTGTAATGAGGAAATCTATTTAACTTTGAAAGGAAATACAGCATGATAGTGTAGAAGACCATGGACTCTAGACCTAAACCGAGTGGGTGGGAAGCCCAGCTTTGCTTCTTAGTTTTGAGAACTTGAGAAAGTTTCTTAACTCTGTGTCGGTTGTCTTATAATCTTAAAGATTATAATAATGCCTACTTCAAACGAAATTCTTGTGAGGGCTTAAATGAGTTAATATAGAGAGAAAAACACATATCTAGTACATTATAAATATTGCAGAACATTTTAGTTGGCATTTCTTCAATTTAACTGACCATCTGTATGTGTGTATGAGTATCTGCACCTCTTTTTTTTTTTTTTGCATCTTTTAATAGCCCAAAGATTATGGCCTTGTCCAAGATCATTTTAAGAAAAGAAGAACAACACTTACAAAAACCCAGTCTCATTTACAGTGGTTCACAGGCAGTAACTGGCGGATGGTATTAGAGCACGGGCTTCCTTCATCTCTAACCAGTTCCGGTGCATGGCAGCATTCCACTTTTCAATGAGCTTCTGGACTAAAGCACCTTTCTGGTTACATGTTTTCCCATTCCCTATAGACAGATGACTGGTCTTTATATATTTCTTTTTTTAACTCAAGAATAGAGTGGGTTTTATTTCAGTTTTTTTTAATTTAGATTCAATTAGCCAACATAATGTACATACTTACTTTTAGCTGTAATGTTCAATGACTTGATTGGTCTTTATGGAGTTCATTTTCCCTTAAATGCCAAAACCTCAATATTTTTTTAGATTTATGGGCACTATCATGAAGTTTCAGAAAGGGTTCAAAACTTCCCTTAAAACTGTCATGATAAATTAACAATATTGCTCAGTAGCAAAGAAAAAGGTTGTGTATAAACTTTGCAAAGAAATTCTAATCTTTAAATTACAAATGCATTCGAAGGGAAAAGAAATCCAAGTTTTTTCTGTGAAGAAAAAAAAAAAAAAACCAGAAGGACCATTGAAGTAATGGTTTCCTTTTTAAAATTTTTATTTCTTTTTTTTTCTTGATGTTTCCTCAAAATCTAGCTGCTTTCTTTTCTTTTTGATACTGTAACTGCTTCTAGTATACCTGAGAACCAGGCTTCAAAAAAGCTGCAGCTTTGAATGGAAATAAAAGAAGTTGTTGCCCTGGCAACAGGAACCACAAAAAGTCCCCAACATTGCACTTCCATCTTGTGCAATTCCTTACTAAATCTGTAGGTTTTCACCTAGGCAGCATGGACAATGGAGCTCTGCCCTTGGACTCTTTCAGTAAGAGAACACATTGAAATTCTCATTAGAATTAAGCAGTTTCACGTGGGAGCATAGTGGCATACCTCAAATGTCTAGTATAAACACACAAAAACTGTAGGTTTGTACAAATGAATCACATTGGCCATATGGCCAACTCTAGGTAAACATCTGCTCCTTATTCTCTCTCTCTCTCTCTCTCTCTCTCTCCCTCTCTTTCTTTCTTCTTTTTTTTTTTTTTTAAATGGAAACGGTGTGAGGAACCTCATACTTTAGGCTGTAACGAATGAAATTTGTGAAACTGGAAAACTCACCATATGCCTTCCATTCCTAAGTGTCCCTTTTTGACTTTAGCCCTCCAACTTGCTCTCTTAGGGCAAGTGATTGCAAAAAATAATTGTTAATTAATTTTTAAAAATCATCTTTAGAAGGAAAATGAAATAATTAGTACAAATTCCCATTCCTTCTATGATTCAGGATCTTGCATTATCAGTTAAATTTGAAGAAGCTGAAATTCTGAAATTCAGCCAAGCCCCTCACTCCACAATCCATCATATGCCAGTGACTAGAGTCAATTCATTCACTGATTCATTCACTCATGAAAGTAAAATGAAGTGGGTGTGCCTGTTGTGTTGGCTGGTAGTCATCTCTGAACGGTTTGAGTTTTTTATGCCAGAAATCCAGGAAATTACCCTTTCTGTAGCCCACCACATCCTTATCTTTCTTTCTTTCTTTTTTTCAAGATTTACTTATTTGAGAGAGAGAATCCAAGCAGTGGGAAGGGCTGAGGGAGAGGATCCCAAGCAGACTCCCTGCTGACTGGGGAGCTCAACTCAGGAGCCTGACTCAGGGCTCAATCTCACAATCCTGAGATCATGACCTAAGCCAAAAACCAAGAGTCGGGAGTTTAACTGACTGAGCCACCCAGGCACCCCTATCCTTTCAATTCAGCCTTGTTAACAATGTTCTAATCAATTCTTCTTCTCTCATCTTCTTTTTCCTTCCACCCCAGTTCCTTTCCCTTATTTTCACTAAATCAGCAAATGCTTGTGTTCCTGCTCTGTACTAAATATCATGCTAAGTTCTGGGGACAAAAAAAAGGGGATGAGAGACCTATAATCCACTGGGCAAAGTAGATATTAAAATATCAATCATCACAAATCGTTATATTACTACAAAAGTAGTTTACCCAATACTGCTACAGAGCAACCTCATTGAATTACTGGCATTTTTAAAATGAGTCATTCTTCCTTGTATACCTGTGCTTTGGAAATCTTGATCCCTTGAAGATCTGGAATGTTCAATCCCACTTGTCCTACTGAGTATCTCTTATTCTCCCCTTTTTTTTTTAAATAAAAGACTGTAACCACCATCCCCAGCCTCTAAAACATCTCCTAAATTTCCAAGTCAAACATAGGAATTCCTTTTCCTACACAGTAATGTTTACTGAGCATATTCCTATGTGGCAGCTCTTTCTTTTTTTTACCAAGTATTCAAATTGTTTATAACTTTAGCACACTTTTGGGGTACCTGTGTGACTCTGCAGTTAAGCATCTGCCTTCAATTCAGGTCATGATCCCAGGGTTTTGGGATTAAACCTCTCTCTCTCTGTCAAATAAATAAAATCTTAAAAAAACAACACTTTAGTACACTCTTAAATTGTGAGTTCACTACCTATAATTAATATAACTTTCATCCTTAAGTAGGCACTTGATAAATATCAATAGCTTAATGAATGAAGGAAAAGTATGATAAAAATTCAATATATGAGAATGGGACCTTGAACTCTAGAGAAGAAAGATATGATCACGAAGCTGTTAATGCATTGTGGTAGTTGCATTGTAACTCTTCTGAGGGTTTTAGCCAAATAGTATGCAAACGGATATAGATAAAATCCCCATTCCAACTCCTGCTCCTCTCCTAATCTACTTGAGGTCCCACTGCTACAAATTAGGCTTGGTCAATGGTCAGTCAGGAAACAAATTCTTTATTCTTCCAAGGCAATCAAGGAGTCTTTTTCTTCAAATGAAAGCTGTGTTATTAAACTATTTGCTAGCATGAATTAAATTCAAAAGTAAAATAAATTCATTCATGGTTGATGTTCACATAGCCCAGTTAATATTTTCACTTTAATTAATCTAGCCTTAATGGAAATTATAAGGTTTTGCTACACTGCAGTCCATGGATTCTGATAAGAGAGAGGGGAAAAAAAATCTCACTTTGAATTATATCAGTCTCTTGCAGCTAAGAATATGAGAGATGGTGATATGACAGAGAATATGGATAGAAACAGGCAGGAAATGTGAGTTAGGGTAGAAGCTGAATGTGCAGAACGAGCAGACTTTAGTGATGGCATTCAAACACATTTAGTCTTTGCCATGGAATTACTAATAAAAACTGACCCTCAAAGTCTAAATGCCCTCCACTCTTCTCCACCTACCAAAACCCTTACAGTATGCTAAAATAGCTTCCCACATTTCTCCTACAATTAGGGAATCAGCTCTAAGCCAAGGGAAGGACTTCACTTTTCCTTTCTCTTTGGTAGCTTTCCCTTCTGTTCATATTCAGGCAAGGCTTGCTCTGTGGTTTAGTTTCCTAGGGTGGCTGTAACAAATTATAAATTGGGTAGGTTAAAACAACAGAAATTTATTCTCTCAGTTCTGGGGTCAAAAGCCCAGAATCAAAGTATTGGCAAGAGCCATGCTCACTTGCACCATTCTAGAGAAAATCTGTTCCTTCCTCTCCTCAGTTCTGCTGGCTCCAGGTGTGTCTTGGTTTATGGCCACGTCAATCCAATGTCTGCCTCTGTGGTCACATTGCCTCCTCCTCTTTATCAACACAACCTTTGCCACTCTTTCATAAAGACACATGTGGTTTCATTGAGGCCCATCTAGATAATCCAGGATAACATTTCTCTCAAAATCTTTAACTCAATGACATCTTTTGCCATGTAAAGTAATATACACTCTTTTGTCATATAAGGTATGTTTATAGGTTCTGGGGATTAGGATATGAACGTAGGTTTTTTGGGGAGTTGTCGTCCAACCCTCTACATTTGGACTGGTTACTACAGTGAAAGAAGCTGTATAGGTGACAGTCACTTCCATCAGAGCATGTAACATGTATACTTTGGGCCATCATGTGGACTTAGTCCACACACTGAATAGAAGTTTATGGCTTATAGACCACAATGCTGGATACCAGACACAACAGCTCTCCAACCACTGGTCCCTAGGAAGCTGAATTGGACTTTGAATATTGTTTCCAATATAAAGTAATTAAGACTGCCTCAAATAACCTTTGGTATTAAGTGCCCCCTTCTTTGCTTCAACATCTGCCAGAAGACCACTGCCATCTGTGTATTTGCTGGGTATTGTGTATCTGTCTTTTCACTTACAGCTTCTTCAGGGTAGGAATCACATCTTCTCCATATTTGTTTAACTACCACCTTACCTACCACCTAGTCTATTGGTTGATTTTTAGTAAGTGCGTATTGAACTAAATTGAACTAAATCCAAGTTAGTAAGACATCTAGATGTTTGAGAAAAGTGTGGCCATTGTGAGAAAAACATTAGAGAATCTCTTGTCCTTTTACTCCACAATATAAAAGTATCTTTCTTCTCTTCCTACGATATACATGGCATTAGAGATATTCTCATCTTTTTGGGTTGTTCTGTTTATTGCCTTTTCTTACTACTGGTTGAGACATTGATCATCAGTCATTACATGTGATGTGTATCTCTTTCTTATTAAACAAATTCACAAAAATTATCAAGGAATCTATTGATTTTGTGATTTTAAATGTCCTGGGCATTTTTTTCCCTAAGTCACTTGGAGGAGTTTCCCTCTTAAATGCTTAAATTGTGAAGCGAAGCAAAGAGGAAGCCCAAGCTATGGACAGCCCTGCTACCCATGTGACCAGCCACATTGTAAATGCCTATGGCTACTTCAAAAGGTGGCAAACTTTGGGCAGAGGAAAGCAATGGACACCAACTTCCACAGAGGGGGAAAAATCTCAAGGTCATTTAAATAGCACACCTCATTTAAATAGTACACCATTTTCCTTTATAATGAATAACATACTTCTGTTAAAATGGTTTAGCCCCTTATATATTTATGTATGTATGTACTGCTAATTATTTTAGTGTGCTATTAAATCCAGTCATAGAATTGGATAGATTTAATTCAAAGAGAACTAAACAAACAAAACAGCAGGAATTGGGAGTTATTCTTGCTAAAAATCAGAATTTAGAGCCCCTAGATGCCTCAAAAGTATATAATTAGCATCCAGAATAATTTCACAATATGTATAATTTGTGTTTTGTAAAACATGAAGCACTGTTTTTAGATTTGGGCTTCAAAAAAGAAGTATGCAAACATGCCTTTATTTTTTATTCAATACAAATTAGGAAAATTGCCTTGTCATGAGTGCCTCCTTAGAATGACCCTGCCCCCAACAGAAAAGCTGTTAATAAATAAGTCTATTGGAAAGCCTGAAGCCCCTTGCCTCTCCAACTTCTCATTTTACTTCTACACAAACTGCAGTCATTTTATCACATTGATAGTCTGGAACAGTTCTATTAAGTAATGACATCCATTTCCAGGAAGCTTCCAGCATCAATCAATCTCCTTGATTTAATTTGTACCACGTGGCATTGAGGGACCCTCACCCATGCTTTATCTCACCTGCCTGGTGAGACAAGGCTTAAATGGAAAAATGAGGATGGAGATGAGAAAAGAAAAAGATAAAAAATGTACAGAAGAGAGTTTGAGTGCTGTGAGAGAAGAGACAGGAATCCAAAGCTGAATTCACATGACAAAAGTAGAACTAGGGATTTGCCCAGGAGGAAAAAACCAGGAAGTGCTTGTCCCAAAGAAGATGAAGGTAGTATAATTGAAATATGTAGACAAGTTCTGGTTTAAAACCAAGAACAGCTGAAAAGAGACTGATACAGTAGCTTGAATTGAGAAGCAGTTGATGAATCCAGTGGATAACCCGAACAGAACAACTACTGAAGGAGGCATGTGTTTATTTGGGAACCTTTTTCTGTACTCATGTGTATTGCTGCCCATGTCCCCCCAAATCACAAACTAGCCATCATCGGTTCCCAGAACTTCATAAAGAGTACCACACCATTAACAACACGAGACTCAAAGGTTCTGTGGGTATTTCTAAACTTCTGTTTCATTCACTGCACCCTCCATTCCAATACCAGAAATTTTATCATTGCAAATTCCTTGCTTTCAAACAAACACAAATGATTCTTTTCATCTCCTAACAGGGGAGCTAGTCTAATTTAACTGTTTCCTCTCTGAGACTGACCTTTCACTGTCTTCATGCCAACAAAAGGCTTTTTGGCTTTGCTGTTCAAATAAATCACCCTGAAAGAAGTTGATAAGGAAATGTTATTATGATTTATTAAGGGGTACTCTTTCATTCCTCGGTTAGGGTAATTTTCAACGATGCTTTTACTATGCTGACCTTTGCTAAAGAAATTGTCAGCAATTTAGCTAAATATTTTAATAGTGGTGAGTCTAGAATACAATATCTCTTCTGGAAAGCTACTACTTTTGGAGTCCGGAGGCTATTCCAAATACCTCTGACTATCTCAAATGTGCAAGGCCCAAGGAAGCAGATTGAAATTACAGTCAAATTTGACAGAGTACTCAGTTCCCTTTCATTTAAAAACAGGATTCTAGCAGATACATAAATGATTTTCAATGACACCAGAGTGAAATTTGCATATGATCAACCCAGTAAATCTTAATACTTGATGACATTTTCACTAAGTATTTGACAGTTTGCCGTCTAGTTAATAGTTGGACACTGGCAACATGAAATGTACTTTGTTAAAAAAATACTTTAAAAGCCAAGGCAGTGACAGATTGTGATACATTTTAAGGTGTTGAGGTAAGCAATAAAAAGAGTATTTTTTCTAAAAAAAAAAAAAAAAAAAAAAAAATTGCCCTGGGAATAGATTAAGCACATAACAAGAAGTTGGAATCGGTTCTAAGTTTTACCCAGTTTTGAACCAGCTTTATAGAAACTTTAAATGCTCAAGTTTCTTCTCTTTTTTAAAATTTGATTTTGATGAGAACAGGAAGATGGATCTTAAGAGGAAATATATTACTTTTTCATATTGTACCTGGACCAATGAATCTGAAAACTCCTGGATACCTATTAAATAGTTGGGTTGACCTTGCAGGTAGATTAAAAAATATCTATCAGCAGACAAATATGCTTCTATAATATTACCAGTTTCAAAACCAAATTGAGGATGATACAGGGAATATTATTAGCCAAGAGATATTGAAAGTTATAACTGAAGCTTGGGTTCACTCTTTTCTCTTTCCATCATTCATCAAACATGTGACTATTTCCTTTGTGCCATTTCATCAACCATTCTCATGATTCACCAGACTCAACCTGTTTCTTTCTTCTCTTTCCCCTTGAAAAAAAATGCTACAGATTTTTGCATGAACACTAAGATTCTTAAATGCCAATAAACACAATTTGGGTTCTTCTAATATAAACTACTACAGCAATTGCATTTCAGCACATCAAGTCGCCCTATTTGCCATGATACATTACCTTTAGCTAATGGGTAGCATGGTCGTAGGCGGTTCTTCTTGGCCATAACACATTGCTTAATATCTCAGTAGAATGGGATGACTTAATTTGAAAAAAAAAATTAAATGGTTCTATAGCAGATATTTTAACAACTTATCTTTTAAGGTTCATTAGCAATTTAAAATAAATGAAAATAAAACACTTGTTTACAAAAAGCAAATAAGCTTGAAGTGTGTAATACCAGGTAACAATGAATGTAGTAAATATTGTACCTTCTTAAAGTAAGATTTTTGCATTTCCAGTCCTCTAACCTGTTAGTTAATATTACTCTCCTGGTCCTGAGAACTCATAGTAGGACTTTTGGTCATAGCAAATCTCAAAAATTTTGCAAATGCATTAAACATAATTCTCCCATTAGCATAAACAGCCTATAATATAAAGGAAGACACACACACAAACACACACACACACAAGGGGGGGGGGCTGTGTTCAACATTTGACAGTTTTCTTCACTTTGCTAAGTAATATCAAATAGCACTTCCAGCTAAGTTTTCACAGAAAGAAATTCCTGGTTGCAGTGGACTTATTCAGAATATTTTGAAGATGAATTTTCATATTGTCTACAAAATGTAAAATACTTTGCCAAAAAAAGATATCATAGGACATTCATTTGTTAAAACTCATTTATTTTCTGCATGTTTGCTTCTGTGTTTTGTTTTTGGTGTTGGCAAGAAAGGAAGGGTGTCTGAATGACAAAATCCCTATGATTGCATGATTGCATTAGATAATAGGGTAGCAAAAGAAGTAAGTCTGGCAAGATTCCTATTGCCATGATAAGCATTTTCTTAAAATATAGAAATCTACTTATAACCTGTTCCATCAGTCTTTACCAGTTGTTTTTATTGAATAGAGCATGGCACTAATGAGCACAGGTTACCAGTTGTGTTTGAAATGTGACAATTTTCTTCATCTTACTGCATAGTGTCAAATTGCACTTCTAGCTTAGTAGTTACAGACATACAGCCTTGGTCACTCAAAATTTTGGATGCAATAGCAAAAATTTATTAATATGTATGTTGAGGGCTAGAAAAAGAAGAAAAATCTCTCAAAAGGCAGCAATGGCATTATATATTCATTTCAAATTATAAAATCCTTAAAATAATTCAAGAACATAAAATTATGATTTAATCTTCACTTCCTAAACCAAATGTATAATGATCATGTTATAAAAATGAAAAAAAAAGGGATAAATGGCCTGGTAATGTAACAGAAGCAGCAGATCTAAGATATACACAGGGCTGGTTATTTTGATCTAGTTACTAGGCTTTGTGGTTAAAAACCATATATACACACCCACCTACCCTTACTCCTTGCCTCTTATATTCCAATATATCTTCTTTCTCCTGATCTCAATGCTGAGCTTCTTCTGTTATTTACATTCCACTCTGCACAGGACTTGCCACCTAAAGAAGAGCACCTTGCACCAGTGATTTTCTAAGTTGGGCTTAACACTTGCATCACTTCATTAAAACACAATTTGCTGGGCTTATACCAGAGAATCTGGATCAAGAATTTGTATTTCTAGCAGGTTTCCAGCGGTGCCAACACTGCTGGTCCAGAGCCTATACATTGAATTACTGCCCTATACTTACCTTGCCTCTCCAGGGTTTGGGAAGGCAGACCTGATTTCAAATAATTCTCTCCAAATTACCCTTTAAGATTAATGTTCCTTATTGGGTTTTATAGTATTGGGGTGATGTGGGGGGTTGTAAATTAAGGATAGAATGCAAGATATAAATACTTGAACAAAGTTAACTTTCCTTCTCATTCCTCCTGTCTTTTAAAATTGATTGATTTTCCTCTCAGTACAGCTAATCTCATCTAGGTGATTAAGGAAATGTGATCTAAATTAGACAATTCACACTACCATGTAAATGGCTGACTTGGAGTTATATTAAGTCAATTAAACACAATTACTTGTTAAAAGCAGCTCCTTAAATTAAATAATGTGTCCTTCGATACTAAGTATTTCAGTCAAGCAGATTATTAGGAGTGGGGGGCCTTCCTATGATCCATATGATCCCTTTAAACCTCTCAAGTTTGTCTGGAGAAGAATTTTTGTGGGAGGTGGGGAAGGCTTCCCTTTACTACTCCTGATATAGGTAAATCAATAGGAACCTATTTTCAGTAGTGCCTCTAGTGGCAATAGGAACTATTGAATTAGGCTTTACTCCTTCAGCTCATCCATGGGGACATGGGTGAAGGTGACAGCTATTCCAATATACCTTAGGGCATTTTTGCTCCCTCAAAAAACCTGAATTAGTTCTGCTTCATAAATGAAGGAAGAGCAGCTCTATGACCCAAAAGAAGAGAGGCAGCTGAAGATTTAAAAGAGTAAAAGTGTACATGTAAAAACTGTTAAAATGAATAAGTGAATAGACAAAAATTAATGATTGATGGATAGCAGATAGGCAAACAGGTAAGAAGTTTCTTTTCTGTCAATATGTAGGTGATTTGTTTTAAGAATTAAAAATTAAAGAGAAAATATTGAGAACATTTCCTGTTAAGAAAAAAAAAAGGCATGGAACCTGAAATCTTGCCCCATAAAGGAAGAGAAAAATAATTAGATAATCTTTATCTACTATTCCAGAAACTGGCTAATACAAATATATTTGTTTCATGTGTTTTACATAAAATAAAATATAAAATACATATCAAACTGAAATTCTCTTTCCTCACTTTTCCAGTCCCTTCTTTCTCTATCTACTGTTATAAAATTACTACATATCCTATTTATATTTTTATTACATTTATATGCATCCATGGAAAAATATATTATTTTGTTAATGCTTCATACATTCATTTTTAAAAAATATTTATTTATTTACTTACTTACTTGCTTAAGAGAGAGAGCATACATGAGTTGATGAAGGGGCAGTGGGAGAGAATCTTCATGCAGACTCCCCACCAAACATGTGTGTGGCTCCATCCCACAACTCATGAGATCCTGACCTGAGCTGAAACCAAGAGTCAGACACTCAACTGACAGAGCCACCCAGGCACCCATGCTTCATATATTTAAAAAATATTTCTGTCCACATTTCTTCAGTACTGATCTCTCCCATGAATACGCATATACAAACTCCAGAGAAAATAATAATGAATCTTCTCCAACTTCCCCTTCATTGATTTTTCTTGTTTCACTTTTTTAATATTGAAGTGTAATTAACATTGAATGCTATGTTAGTTTCAGGTGTATAGCATATTGATTCAACAGTTCTATACATTATTCAACGCTCACCATGATAAGTGGAGTCACCATCCGTCACAATACAAGGTTTTTACAATATTATTGGCTATATTCCCTACAATGTACTTTTCATCTCTGTGACTTATTTATTTTATAACTGGAAATTTGTACATAAAATCACTTTCACATATACATTTGTCTGATAGAGTTATCTACCTTCTGGGTCTCCAATTTTCAGATTATGAAGACTTAGGTGTAAAATAACATTTCTGGTCCTCATTTATATTTATTGTACTTTCTATTTGAAGGAAAAGGCTGGGGCACATTTAGGGCAAGCAGGCTATACTTGAATCTTCTTTGTTTTTCTGGATATTTAGATAGTGGTAAACACACTAGCAAATGACTTTCTGTAGAAAGTTTACTATCAGTTGAAAAGAATAAAAGGGTGTAAATTCCACCCCACCCCATCTTTAGACCTCAAACTGTTGACTATACCCAAGATGCACTATGATAAAACTAGGTCAGTTATCTAAGGAAATGATTATGAAAAACCGTTCCTCATTTATGTGCATGACTTATTCTAAGCCCCATACAATTATTCTTGAATTGGAATGCAGAATCGGAGGGACGCTGAATTTGAACTAAATATCATGGAAACAAGATGCTTGGTCTAATGATTTTTTCTTTTCTGTAGCAGTGTTTTATTTTGGGGAACCAAAAATATGGGTTTGTCATTTCAAAAGTGTATGTCACAAAATATTGGAGTATTTTCTTCCTAAATTTCTAAAACCATGGAGTTGACATTAGTTTCCCTTTTTGTAGAACACATTCCTAGGGGAATATATAATATATTCTTTAGGTGGGAATAAAATTTAAATAATTGGAATTTTCCCCCCAAGGATTTAAGTTTACAAGGAGCATATTCCTGTTCATTTGGATTTGGTATTTTGGGAATGTTAAATCATTATGCCCACTTGAGAACTTTTATTCATGTGGAAAGAAATATGAATTGGGAGATTCAAGGACTAGGTGCTGTTTCTAAGTTTCTCACTGATTATCTCTATGATAATAAAAATATAATTATTATTTTGATAATTTAAAAATGTTATTAATATTATTTTATTGTAATGTATCCCTTGTATGAAATATAATTTTATAAGTAATATTTTCTATGTGATAGCTAGAGCAAGATACCTAACAAGCTTGGGCTTCAGTCTCTTTGATAAAAGGGCTTACATTGGACACGCTGAATAATCTCTCAGATCCCTCTGGTACTACCAATCTTTCATTCTAATCCTTAACTTCATCTTTCTCTGATCTCTATTTGGTGAGTAAAATCAAATGACCTAACTTGAAGTAATATAAAACATAAATTTTGCTTATTGAGTAATAATAATAATAATAATAACAACAACAACAATGGCTCGTATGTATTAAATGCCCATTGTGTGCCTTGCAAAGTTATAGCTAATCCTCATGGGCAGCACTGAAATGCAGTTGTAACCAGACCTATTTTACAGATTTTTAAAAATCAGAGCAGTATGGGTAGGAGCAAAAGATGAATAAGTAGAGCACAGAAAATTTGGGGGGCAGAAAACATACTCTGTATGATACTACAATAATGGATACTTGTCATTGTATATTTCTCTAAACCCATAGAATGTACAACACCCAGAGGGAACCCTAATATAAACTATAGACTTTGAGCAAGATGGAGATGATATGTTAATGTAGGTTCATCATTTATACATACATACCACTTCAGTGAGTGATGTTGATAATGGGTAAGTCTATGCATGTGTTGGGCCAGAGGGCATGTGGAGAATCTCTGTTCCTTCCTCTCCTGCTGTGAATCTAAACAGTACATCACACACACACACACACACACACACACACACACACACACACCATGCCAGACCTGGGAGTAAAGTGAAAGGGAGTAAAGGGGAAAGGAGAAAAATGAGTGGGAAATATCAGAAAGGGAGACAGAACATGAGAGACTCCTAACTCTGGGAAACGAACTAGGGGTGGTGGAAGGGGAGGTGGGCGGGGGGGTGGGGGTGACTGGGTGACGGGCACTAAGGGGGGCACTTGATGGGATGAGCACTGGGTGTTATTCTATATGTTGGCAAATTGAACACCAATAAAAAATAAATTTAAAAAGAATAATAAGGGATCCCTGGGTGGCGCAGCGGTTTAGCGCCTGCCTTTGGCCCAGGGCGTGATCCTGGAGACCCGGGATCGAATCCCACGTCGGGCTCCCGGTGCATGGAGCCTGCTTCTCCCTCTGCCTGTGTCTCTGCCTCTCTCTCTCTCTCTGTGACTATCATAAATAAATAAAAATTAATAAAAAGAATAATAAAACTTGCTTGATAAATGGAATGTGATAAAAAGGATGTTCCTGGAGCACTGAACTTTAGTCACATGAATCCATGTAGCCTGGGCCACTTGGAACATCTGCTCTTGTAGTCTTAAGCTATCATGTAAGAGGCATAATTCCTCCGAGGTTTCCAGTTAGAGAGATCATATAGAGAGAGGAGGGAGACATACCATCCAGTCCCCAGCTGTATCTCTAGACATCCCAGAGCAGAGACAAGTCTTCCTTACTGTTCATGACCTGTCTAAATTCCTGACTCATAAAGCTCTGAGAAATAAAATCGTTGTTATTTCAAGCTAAAGAAAAAAAGGAAGCTCATATTGGTTATTAATCTCCTCAAAGTCATACAAATAATAAAGTGAATAACGAGCATTGGTGTATGGCCACATCTTTGATCACTCATGCCTGTTTTTTCCCCAGTATCCTGCCATTCTTCATATATAGTCTCCATGCTTATACAATATATTATATTTGCTTATAGACTTTTGATTCTCATTCTTAGAACAAGCAATTACTGAACTGCCACCATTGCTCCTTAGATTTGATAAGCAGCAATCTTCTGAGCTCTCATCAGAAATGCAACTTATATCTGGAGGCTAGTAGAATTAAAAGCACCAGTCAAGAAGCTGAACTGTTAGATAATCTTCCTTATGCTTCAAATACTCTTCAGTTATGTAGTGGAAAGAAATTCTCAATAATGGGGCTTTAAAAAATACTAAAGAGGCAATATAAAATATAAGAAATTTTCTAAATCTGACTGAGATGAATGGAAGTAAAACTCATCAATGCATATCAAAAGGAGGGAAAGGGAATTATCTTATATATTGTTTAATATAATAATAATAATAACAGGGATCCCTGGGTGCCGCAGTGGTTTAGCGCCTGCCTTTGGCCCAGGGCGTGATCCTGGAGACCCGGGATCGAATCCCATGTCGGGCTCCCGGTGCATGGAGCCTGCTTCTCCCTCTGCCTGTGTCTCTGCCTCTCTCTCTCTCTCTCTCTGTGTGTGTGTGACTATCATAAATAAATTTAAAAAAAATAACATACTTGCCCAGAACTCTACAGTTTATAAGTTCATAAAAACTGTAGATAGCATTTTGATCTGTTAATAGTTAGAAAATAAAACTAGCAATAAAGGGGAAAAAAGGTCATTTTAAAATTATTTTAGGTGGGTGGTTCTTTTAAGTTTTCAATATAAATTCATAAGGAGAGTTATTGACCTTATATCTCCAAGTATCAAATAAATCATAATGGATTGTTAGTTAATTAACTTATGTTTTCTTTTTAAGATTTAATTATTTATTTGTTTATCCATTTTAGAGAGTGTGTGTGCAAGCAGGGAGAGGGGAAAGAAAGAGGAAGAGAATCTCAAGCAGACCCCTTGCCAACTGCAGAGCCCAACATGGGGCTTGATCCTATGACCCTGAGAACATGACCTCAGGTGAAATCAAGAGTCAGATGCTTAACCAACTGAGCCACCCAGGCACCCCAATTGTAGGGAGTATGTTGCCCCTCTTTCTCAAAAAGTCAAAAATTAAATAAGAGGAAAAGAAAGTGTAAGGATACAATGTAAGAACCCACTTGAGCTTCCTTCTTCTTGAAGATTATACTCATACACAAAGTATAAAGAATGAACACAAGTGTCTATAAAGTCTGGGAATGATTTACCTTCCTGCTGAGAAGTAAAATGTGAGAAGAAAATGTTCTTTTTCTACTTCAGCTGTTGGAGAATTTTCTATTTAGAACTATGGACGTGAGAAGTCCTGAGGACAAAGCTAACTCCAAACATGATGGAGCAAAAAGAAAGGACATGGTAACATCATTTGGTTTCTGAACTAATTAACTCTGGAACCACCTGCCTGTGGACTTCTTGATATGGGGACAGTACGTCCATCATCATCTCAGTCATTTTTAGCCAGTTTTTCTGGAACTTGTGTGAAAAACATCACTATGGTTAAAGTATATTTTAGAAAAATATAGAAAATACAGAAAGGTCTGTACTGAATACCTGAGTTTGTATAAACTGAGATCTATACCTGCTACATTTAATATATTCTATCTAGTTCAGATATCTAGATGGAGATATTTCTGGAAGCAGTTATGGCCGATCTTCTTTACAAGTGTACAATACAAAACTACTGGCTACAATTACCTCATAATGCTCAATAATGACTTTTCTGCTCTGTGTTCTTCTTACCTCTGCCTCCAGTTCCTGAAATGATAGAGGCAGGCACTCCTTTTAGGAGGAAAGGGTCACGTTATTAGACATTAGGAGGAAAGGCTGAGGACTATCTCAAAATATCTTCCAAAACTAGATATTACAAGAAGGAGAGAGAGAGACAGAAACAGACAGAGAGGAAGAGAAGAAGCAGGAGTTACCTAATGCTTATATTATGTGCCTGCTGTTAAATATCCCACCAGGACCTTATCAACTGGGCTGTTATATTTTAACCATCCCATTATCCCATTGTCTAATAATAAAAGGAGGCAGAAGACTGTGGCCCTGTATTTGAGAAACTTGCAAACATTCCTCTTCAATTTGGCAACTAATGATTTGTTATTTACAGTCTATACAATAAATGTTTGTAAAGTAATTGGGCCATCTATCAGCCTGAACTAAGTGAAGGTATACATTTTTTAAATTTAAATTTATGGATAAAGGCAGAATGCTAATTAAAGTTGGTTATTTATGGGAAAACATTTTGAAAGATCCAAATAGCAAATCAATTGAATTAATACCTTGTATTTCTTTCTTTGATGTTTAGCACTGAAACTTCACTAAGCAAAATTAGTTTCATTATTTTGTCTTCTGCTGAAGTGGACAAATTCACTTGGTCATGATAAACATGTATGAGAATATAATTTATAAATCTCAGTTATTAATTATTCTTTAATACTGAGCATAAATTCATCTGAACATGTGAGAAATAAAGTGAGATAAATAGGATTGTGAACAGATGTTCTCATTACAGGAAGATATGTTGCCTTTTCATGATAATTAATGGAATAATAAGAGTAAAATAAAAACTCACAAATTGTTATGTCTGATTTAAACTCAGAGATTACTCTCAGATTACATCTATTTTGGTTAGAAAGCATAATATCAAGCTCCTTGAAGTCAGGAAAGAGATAATATTTAACTTAATTGCTCATATTATCTAACCCATGTCTTGCAATGTAAGGCAAAATATAAATACAGTCTTTATGAGTTTAATTGGATCTAGAATTACATAAGTATTCACGAGTTTACTTAGTTCTATAATCAGTTTATTAATTACCCAGTAAACATCTTGAGATGAGGCTATAGAAGAAGAGTATTCCATTAAATCCACATATATATATATAATAATAAATAAATATAATAATAAATAAATCCACATATATATATATATATATAATTTGTGATTTTCAGAGTTTCTCCAAATAATCGCTTTAAAATATATGGATCACAAACAATAGATTATGTGGTTTCCTTTGTCCAGAATCATCTTTTAAGCCTCAGATTACATGGCATTTATGCAGAAAATCTCTGATCTCTCAAATGAGGTTAGATTCTTTTATAAAATACTACCAATATCATATACATACTTTGAATAAATACAAATCTCAATTACACTTGGGTACTGATTCATATAATTTGTTTCCTTCAGTGGACTATAAGTATTCTGAGAGCTCAGACTACAGCTTTCTTGTTTATGGCTCTATCCTCAGTGCAAACACAGCACTGTGCATTTGATAAGAACTAAAACAACATTTTTTGAGGGGCACTTGGGTGGCTCAGTTGGTTAAGAGACAGACTCTTAATTTCAGGTCAGGTCATGATCTCAGGGTTGGGAGATTGAGCCCCACATCAGGCTCATGGAGCCTGCTGAAGATTCTTTCTCTCCTTCTACCCCTACCTGCTCCTGCTCTCTCTCTCTCTCTTCCTAAAATAAATATATCTTTAAATAATCAGTATTTGTTGAACAAATGAATACAGAGAATACACTTTCTTTTTTTTTAAGATTTTATTTATTCATGAGAGACACAGATTGAGAGAGGCAGAGGGAGAAGCAGGCTTCCCGAGCAGAGCCCAATGCAGGACTCGATCCCAGGACCCCTGGATCATGCCCTGAGCCAAAGGCAGATGCTCAACCACTGAGCCACCTAAGTGCCCCTGAAATAAACTTTGTTATATAAAGCAGTGAGGAGTTATTTTTTGTGAATTATCACATATTTTATGAATAATGCCAAGGAAAATATTCAAAATGTAACAACTGAAAGAGCAAAATCAAACGTGTATATTCTCTTTTTTTGTAAAAACATAAATACAAACATAAAAAGATAAAGTACTTGGGATCCCTGGGTGGCGCAGCGGTTTGGCGCCTGCCTTTGGCCCAGGGCGCGATCCTGGCGACCCGGGATCGAATCCCACATCGGGCTCCCGGTGCATGGAGCCTGCTTCTCTCTCTGCCTGTGTCTCTGCCTCTCTCTCTCTGTGTGTGTAACTATCATAAATAAATAAAAATTAAAAAAAAATAAAATAAAAGTTTTTAAAAAAAAAAAAGATAAAGTACTTGAAGATGTTAGTTCTGTATTGTAGGATTATAATTTTCCTCTTCTCACCTTAAAATTACTTATACTTTTTTCTATTTTAAATATAGTTTTTGTATTTATTAGATAACATGTATATAGCACTTTACAAACCTTGATAGTATTCACAACTTTTATGGAGAACAAACAGAAGTCCAGAGATAACACTTCGACTTATCTCACGTATGTATTTACCTATTTTTTCTAAATTGCATGCTAATACTGCTCATTCATTACTTCAAGTTATAGACACTGTTACTGAATTATTCCTGTGTGTGGAAACAACATAGTTTCTTCTTCCAAAAAGAAAAATACAAAACCCAAAATGTGATGCTCTTTTTAAGAAGCAAATCAGCTCCAGTGCCAAGCTTTAAATATCCCATTTGGTATTGACAAGAAAATTAAATTTATGACCTGTGAACTAAGAAGCCACCAACTGAAAGTATTAAAAAAGGCATGAATAAATTGAACTTATGAAATACGTTAAATTTCACTCTTTTCATTTCCCCTGAATAAGAGACATGACTATCATATTAGTTATATATTATATTAGTTACATATGATGTGTATACTATATTATATATATTAGGTACTATTTTACATATACACAGAGAGAGAGAGAGAGAGGGAGGGAGATAAAAAATAGTTATCAAATTGTTTTATTTCAAATCCTGTCATTACTCTTCTAAAATATAAACATCTAAGTTTATATGGAGGCCAAAGTTAATGAAAAGTGTTTTAGAAAATTGAGCAAAGTCAAAAAGTGTGAGTAGAGTAGGAGAAAACAATAGTTCACAAATTGCATTTACAGTTCATCAGCTATTATAGAAAATAAACATAAAATGAAATCACTGTTTTTATTTCTCCTTTTCCCATATGTAGTCATTTCTCCCTTATTCCCTACAAAAGTATCACTATTGTTTTTTAAATACATTGCCTTATTTTTTCTTATTACTTTACTTGGTATCTATCACTAATTCTTTCCCTAAACACTCCAAATAGAACTTTAAGATAGGGGGATCCCTGGGTGGCTCAGCAGCTTAGCACCTGCCTTTGGCCCAGTGCGCGATCCTGGAGTCCCGGGATCGAGTCCCACGTCGGGCTCCCGGCATGGAGCCTGCTTCTCCCTCTTCCTGTGTCTCTGCCTCTCTCTCTATGTCTATCATAAATAAATAAATAAATCTTAAAAAAAAAAAAGCACTTTAAGATATCTCTAAGTACAATCAAATATATCAGGTAATTTATAAAATACATTTTTCCCTGGGAAAACTCTTTTGGCTGTCCATATAATATGGCTCCAATCTGATCTAGTTTCTCTCTAGGCCTACTACATAACTGCAATCGTGAATATGATTTTCACAATCATTGGAGAATCATTCCACTTTTTTAATTCCCTGTTTTCTAGAGCCTCTCTTAATTCATTTCCTCATTAAATAGAGGAAATCCTCCAAAGGTTTCTGCTAAAGGACACATCGGGGGTACCTTTATTTGAGATCTAGCTGCCTATAACTTCATTTCTCTCATCACACTTGGTTAATAATTTGGAAACACAGGTTGGGTATTACCATCCATCACATTTGTCAATAGAGTGCTCTATTCTGGTTCCGAGTGTCACTGAGAAATTTGGTATCTATCTGTTTTGAGATCCTTTACATGTTGCTTGCCTTTTTGTAACAGTAGTGGTTGTGATCTCTCAAGCTTTTAGAAAATTCTCTTTATTCCTAGAACTTTGAATTTACTATCACGTGCATTCACATTCACTTTTTGTTGAACGTGCTAAGCATTTAGCAGAAACTCTCAATCCGGGAATGCTTGGTTTTTACAAGAGAATTCTCCTGAATTATATTATTATTTTGTGGGTATAATTTTCTCTTCTATCTTTCTGGAATTTCTATTTGTTGTATATTGAACCCCAGTGTTGAACCACCTCTGATTATTTTTCCTATTGTCTTTTTACTTTCTGTGATGGAGATATATATATATACACACATATATATATTCCTAAGAACCTTTTCTTTTTTCTATTATCTAATTTGGAAGAATGTGTTATCCTTGTTTCTTTTTTTTTTACATTTTTAAAAATTTAACGTGTTACCCTTTTTCAAGGCTATAGTATCTATTCTTTTTTCTCCATAGCCCACTTTTTCTTTCTTTCTCTTTCTTTCTTTCTTTCTTTCTTTCTTTCTTTCTTTCTTTCTTTCTTTCTTTCTTCTTTCTTTCTTTCTTTCTTTCTTTCTTTCTTTCTTTCTTTCTTTCTTTCTTTCTCTCTTTCTTCTTTCTTTCTTTTAAACTTTGGTCTGCTTCCTGCATTGGTTCTTTTTGCTCTGATTCTACTTTTTGTTTGGTTGTGTATCTGTTTGCTTTGATCTTTTTCTTGTAAAGATCTTTATTTAAATTATGCTGAGTGAAATAAGTCAATCAGAAAAGGACAAAGATTATATGGTCTCATTCATTTGGGGAATATAAAAATTAGTGAAAGGGAATAAAGGGGAAAGGAGAGAAAATGAGTGAAAATATCAGTGAGGGTGACAAAACATGAGAGACACCTAACTCTGGGAAATGAACAAGGGGTAGTGGGAGGGGAAGTGGGTGGGGGGGTTAGGGTGACCGGGTGATGGGCACTGAGGGGGGCACTTGGCAGAAAGAGCATTGGGTGTTATGCTATATGCTGGCAAACTGAACTCCAATAATTTTTTTTTTAATTTTTTAAAAATGGCTGATGATCATTGTCTACTGCTTATCACCAACAATAAGGTTTAAGCATGAAGCATTTAAAAGCTGCTGTGGGGGCTGTGCATGTTCTGGAATGAACTTGGTCAATGGGAAGAATGCAGCAAAGGGTGAGTGAGCCCTGAACCCATACTGTCAATATCTCTGGATATTTTCTCTTCGGCTGGCCTGATTTCCCAGAACAATCTTCCAACTTCTGTCTGAGGGAGGGTAGTAGTGGAATGCATTAACATGGCTAGTGACATTTTGGTAACTGGCAAGATAAAGGAAACTGAGCATGTCATTCTTCATTATTTAAAGCTGCAAGTATTTGCTTGTTTCTAATCCTGTATTGCTCCATTTGTTACTCATCTTTGCCTGGTATTCCCAGAGCCTCTGTGGTTAACTACAGGACAATCATCCATTCATCCATTAAGTTAAGAGGAGATCCAGTTGCCTGACCTCAGTGGGAAAAGATTTGAGCAGCTAATTGTTCTCTGTAAGAACCTGCATCTAATTTTTCACTTCTTGGCCCATACCTCACCCGTGACTGCAACACTACATGGCATTTCTAATTCTTCAGGCTTTTCATGCTTCTTTACTGTTAATTTCCTTGTAACTTTGCAGCTATCGATGAGCTGCAGACAATTGGTTCACAACACTTCCTGCTTTTTTTTTCATCTGCTTTCCATTGTACTAAACGTTGTAGACATTGCTCATATACTGAATACTTCTCTATTTGTTACAATTTTGTCTTATTTGGGGCCTCCTAGGGGATCAGAGAAAATATCTGTGCTTTATCTATTGTATATACCTAGAATCCATGCCTTCTCTGTCTTCTCTATTTCTTTATCACTATAGGCTAAATCAATAGTTCTTAAGAAAGGATTATTGTCAAAATCACTTGGGAGATTTTTCATACCCTGTAGGATCTGGACAGTATAGTTTATATACATCAGCTATTTGCATGCATAATCCTAGTAAAACACTCCTGATTTTGGCTGTTAGGTAGGTCAGGTTATTAATAATATGACTAGGGATTTATAAGTGGACTTACATTTTAATACATATCTCTACCTGTAACATCTGATATTCCCACCCTGTTATGCTTGCCTGTCTAAGTGCTATTATTCCTCATTCCATCTCTCTCCATAATAGAATCACAATTTATTTCAATACAGTTCAAGAAGGTGGACCCTTCACAGTCTTGGCAAGTGAACTAAGTCAATATGGTCCTCTTCTCCAGTAAAGTTGTTATCCATCGGTGTGTGCTCCATGGAGGGCAGATATCTCAGATATTTCTATAGAATAAGCATGCATTATTTCCTGGTAAATAGTTGGATTTCAGATAACATGACAATACTTGCCTTTGGCTCTATCATATAGAACCAACAATGATGCCATAACTGCCGTCTTCAGATCATGAAGGGAAAATCAAGGCATTTGTACAGAATTTGACCAGTAGCCTCAATACCACTACATTAAAAGGGGATCCCTGGATGGCTCAGTGGTTTAGCGCCTGCCTTCAGCCCAAGGCATGATCCTGGAAACCCAGGATTGAGTCCCACATCGGGCTCCCTGTGTGGAGCCTGCTTCTACCTCTCCCTATGTCTCTGCCTCTCTGTGTGTGTGTCTCTCATGAATAAATAAATAAAATCTTAAAAAAAATAAAATAAAATAATTCATGAAACATGGGACCATCTACTGCCAGGCTGATTGTTACATATTATAATAAATCTTTTAAAGCCAAAGTCAGTTGGGTATTCCATTATTAGAAGCCCCAAATTCCCTACTATATACTGAACACACTCATTAACACTTACAATATTTAAAATACAATGCTAAACTAGAGTGCTTCCAGTGATTAAATGTGGGCCTATTCAATTTGATTTAAATATCCTGGGTTGCAACTAAAAGGCGTAAGTTTTCCTTATGTTTCTTAACTATGGTTATTTGATCATTCTTGATAAATTGCAATACTAGGTTCATTTAATGTGAATATAATGAGAAAAGAAATGAGGTAGTTTTACAGAAAGTTTGTTTTCTTAACTAGTAAGAAGTACCTCTACCACTGCCATTTTAAAAACTGGACTATAAAAATTCCTGCACCATTAAAATGCCAGATGTCAACTGGTGTGTGTGTGTGTGTGTGTGTGTGTGTGTGTGTGTGTGTGTGTTTACTGTAGTTTTACTCAGTTGTTTTTTAGCTTATTAAATTTCATATAATGCCCAAATACTGAGAGTGTTTTGTGGCTATGAAGAAGTGTTGAGCTGTTCATTTGACTCTATGAACCGCTGAGTGTTGTGGGTGGAGAACAGCAGAGGAATGGGAAACGTGAAATCAGCACGCACAGGTCTGAACTCTTGTGCCAAGTCACAACTCCCTGGGCCAGTCACACAGGAAAAACGTTTAAAGAAGTTCTTAAATGTCCTCTGGATTCAGTGTAGCATTTGGAAAATCAGGCTTTTTAATGAGATCAAATCTTATTACTCCATGTATTCCTTCATCAATAGCATACAACTTTGAACATTCTGTAGGGCAAAAAGTATTTGTTGTGGTGGTTCAAAGGCTTGAGTTTGTATATGTCTTGGGCTGTCACTAATGATCATGTCACTGCATTATGCCCAATAAAACACTCAATAGAGATGTGATATTTTAATTTTAGCTCTGTACAGGTATTGCTTTCTAGAAGTGTTCTTTACAGAACAAGCCAAATACTAGTATTCTAATGTATATTACCTTCTCATTGGAAACCATTTTCAAGAACAACTAAGATTCCCCAAGGGGTGGAAAGTTATACCTATAAATGATGGAAACAGCTGTCACATTCACTTCTCATTTAAAATATCCATTCAGCAATGTAACTTAATAAGCCTTATCCATACTTATAGATTGCCTTCCCAGAGTCTGATAAAGGAGTGGTCAGGGGTGGGGGGGTGGGCAGAAATAGGCTGCTTCCCTTGATGAATCTAGAATCTGATGGGAAAAGTGTAGTTCCTCCCTCTTTAGAACCCCCTGTCTGCCAGTGATGATAACACACACAGTAAGAGCACCAAGGCTTATGAAAGGGATTAAATTGGAACTAAAAGAAACCCTTAAGGTGGTGCCTGGTGGCTCAGTTGGTTAAATGTCTGCCTTGGGCTGGATCCCAGGATCCCAGGACATCTGGCTCCCCGTTCAGTGGGGAGTCGGCCTCTCTCTCTACCTCTGCCCCTCCTTCATACTTGTGCACATAATTCCTCTCTCATAAATAAATAAAATCCTTTAAAAAAATCCTTAAGGGTGCAGCTGAAAGTCTATTATATCCTTACTATCTCCTCTTCTCACATTTAACCCTCCCTGACTCATTTTTTTTTCATCTGATCATTCAAGAAACATGAATGGTTCCATTACAAAGTGCTAGGCAAAGTTCTTAGTAGAGATACAGCCATGTACAAGACCTTCCCAGACCCACACTGTGAGAGCCGACAGTCTTACAGGGTGGCAGGCATAAGATAACTACTTGCAGATATGGTATTTTGAAGGAAAAGAGGCTGTAACAAGATTATATTACAATGTGAGACTTGGAAGGCATCCTGGAGGAAGTGAATCAAGCAGGAACTAAAAAGAAAAGGAAGAGACTCCTAGAGTACTTGCTTAGACTGGTGATTTTTATAAACCTCCCTGACTTATTATTTAGAACCGCTGAAAGTGAATATCCTTACCCTTGGAGTACATCAGAGAGTTAGTGACCAAGATGGACTTAATGTGGTCTCCTGCTTGATTAAACTTTAGACAGGTTCCTTCCTGATCATGGGCCCCTGATCTCCCTTTTCTTAATCATTTTCACCTCTTTGAAATATAGATCTTCTCCCAGTCACTTGCCAGTTTTACATCCCAAGCAATGTTTTTCTGAAGGATCTGGCAGTCATTCGTTTTAAAATTTAATCATCAGGAAAGATAGTGCCCCTATTTCCCAGTCTCTGAGGGAGAGTAGGTACCTAACTTCAATTAGTGTCAATTAGAAAACCCAGATGGCTTAATTATATAGACCACCCTGTTTCCTAATTCTCTCTAATTGTCTTCCACCTGCTTATCTCAGTGCTTAAAAACTCTCCCACCTTTTGTCTCAGTGAAGATGAGTATAATCTCTTTCCCCTACTTCAATAATCTCGAACAAAGTCTTCCTTGTCTATTTACTCTATCCCGGGCAATTTTTCTTCGACATTAGCAAGCATGGGTTGCAAAGAAAACGCTATTTGAAATCACTAGTACAAGGTTCAAGTCATGTAACCACCAGGAAAACTTAAATATTTCTGATCCTCATGTTGTTTCCCTATAACAGGCACATTAAAAAAAATCCCTGCCTTATTATGTCATCAGAAGCATTAAATGAGATCATGTGGTAAAAGCATCCTGCAAACTGTTATGCTTTGCACATGGGAATTTTACCCTTCCCTCACCAACTAATACAGAACCGAGAGGCATAATTGCTGAGCATGTGGGCTCTGGAATCAGAGTGAACCTCAGTAAGCTTCCTTACCTCTCTCTGCCTCAGTTCTTCTAACTGTAAGATGAGGAGAACAGAACTTCCTAAGGTTGGGAAAAATTAAAAGAATTAATTGAGTGCTTAGAATAGTCTCTGATAGTTAATTAGCACGAGTGAAACGAGAGCTATCATTATTAGTATATGTACTATATGTTCACAGATTAATTAGGTCTCCCTTCTACTTAAAGGCCTCAAGTGACTTCTCAGCGTCCTGTTGCAAAACCCAAAACTGGAAGGTAAGCCATTCTCCCCGTTATGCTATGATCCAGTTCAAATGATGGTTTTTTGTTTTTCACAATTTCATTGAGGAACAACTAATCTGCAATAAACTGCAATATTTAAAGTGCATGATTTGAAATGCCTGGGTGGCTCATCTGCCTTTGGCTCAGGTCATGATCCCAGGGTCCTGATATCGAGCCCCTTGTCGGACTCCCTGCTCTGTGGGGAATCTGTTCCTCCCTTTCCCTCTGTTCCTTCTCCTGACTCATGCTCTCTCTCTTTCAAATAAATAAATAAAATCTTAAAAAAATAAAGTACATGGTTTGATGATTTTAAAATATTTATACATTGATGAAACCACAATTGATATTCTTTTATGTAATTTATTATTAATAGAGCAGGATTCCTTGGGCCTCAGGTTATGCTTTTATATCACCTCAGACTTCTTGTTTTCACCCCTCACCCTACTCTAGACATTTCACCATAATAGTCCTTCTGACTTCTCCTTCATCAGATCTCATGTTACCTCTTCAGAGAAGCCCTAATACATCAGACCTAACCACGTAGTCACACAGCTCCCCAAATATTTCACTTATGCGATTTTTCAGAATAATAAACTCACGTACTTAATAGTACATGACTGTTTCATTCTCCCTGACTGGTCTGGAAGTTACCTGCTAAATATTGTATTCCAAGAGCTGAGCAGGTAATCCCTTGGCACCTGATTGGACATATAGTTTTTCAAGTCTAATAATGTGCCTATTAGCTTTGTGCATGATATTTTGGCTATACAAATATTTCTAATTTTTATAAAGTTAAATATATCAGCCTTACTTTGGAGATACATCGCTCTCTACAGACCATTCTCTTCCCAATGTACTACTCAGAACCTTATCAAGGAGGCTTTTTGAAAACCACCTGCCAGGCTCCAACCTGACCCATAGGGGAAAAAATTCCCTGCCCACCTTCCATACTGTGATGGACAACTGTCCCAGTTTGCCTGGGACTTAGCAGTTTCCAGGCTTTCAGTGTTAAAAGATAGTTGGGGAAAACCTGCACTACTCCCCACCCAGGCTGTATCAAAGGCAGAAACTTTCCTCTTAGCTAGTTGCCTGCTGCCTGCTGTCAGGAGCCTTGTTTCTAGGAAAGGAAGGAAGATTGGAGATGGGAATAAAGGGAACCCAAGATACATTCAGCTCAGGCCACTATCTTCCCAGAAGTGATAGGGACATATACCACTTAGCCTAATGCACAGTATACACTCAAAGTATCTGTTGAATGAAGAGATGAATGTTATTTTTCAGAAAGCATAAGCCTCTGGCTACAAGACTCCCATAGGTCTTTGAGAACTTATCATGCATCTCAGCATTGGCACTATCCACAGCATGTGAGATTCATAGAATGCTGGAAAATGGATATTATTTTCCCTGCTAGGAACACTCAATGGGAGTTTAAGGAAGAGATTTAATTAATAGTAAATGATCTATTAAACACATTTTTGGAAATTACATATAGAACACTTTCTCCTGTTGAACAACGATTCCCTACTCTCCACGACCCTCCTTCCTCCTCCTTTGGCAACCAACACTCATAGAAATTATTCTATGACTATTTCATATACCTTCTCATCCTTCTATAACCAATTTATTTCTCTTAGCATAATATCCCTAGGTCTGTCTATATTGTTCAATGTGCATAAATTTACAATTACACAAGATGAATAACTTCTAGATACTTTCTGCACAATAGAAAAGAACAATATTATGTACTTAAAAACTTATTAAGAGAGCAGATCTTACATTAGCTATTCTTACCATATACACAATGATAAAGGGATAGAGGAAATATTTTGGAGGTGATGAATATGGATATATTTATTATCTTGATTTTGGGGATATCATAGGCATATGTATATTCCACACATCATATTGTATACATTAAATATGTGCATTTTTGCATATTAAATATACCAAGATAAAGCTGAAAAAAAAGAAAAATTTTCTCCCTGACCCAAACTTTATTTTTTTTTATTTTTTAAAGATTTTAGTTATTTATTCATGAGAGACACAGAGTGAGAGCGAGAGAGAGAGAGGCAGAGACACAGGCAGCGGGAGAAGCAGGCTTCATGCAGGGAGCCCGACATGTGACTCGATCCCGGGTCTCCAGGATCACAACCTGGGTCGAGGGTGGCACTTAACCACTGAGCCACCCGGGCTGCCCTGACCCAAACTTTAATATTTTGTTTTCTACCCTGTCCCTTTCAACACTTCTACATAGGTAGAAATTTTACCATCTGGGCCCAAAATCTTACCTCTTCAGTGGACAAGCCCTTCCACTATTAGACCTTCTTCATTCACCTGCCTGAAGTGCCTTAGGACTCATGTTCTCAATCTTTTGTCTTTTCCCAAGCCCAAGCAATGTGCTCTGTGCTTATGTATTCTCAGATTTATACCTTAGTCTCCAACTTACACTATATTCTGTATTGTTTCTGTCCTTTCCCAATGACTCAAAATTCAGAGTTAATATTTAGTCAGTATATACCTACAGCTGGTCCAATTGTTTATAACTACCATCTGTTTTCATTCATCTTCTGCTGTAATGATTGTCAAATATTTTCAATGACAATAATGTTACAGTGGCTAATATTCCACAATCTCTCTGCATCCTCCTCCTGCCATCACATTATAATTCAAATCCATCTGGGGTAGGTGAACCACTGATACAGTATTGATGAAGATATGAGCAGTCTATTAAACATTGTTCTTTTCAACCAGATACAATAACAAGTTATTGGGATGGGAATAGGCTGAAGAAAAATAATTAGAAGGGAAAGAAAGGTCAGAAAACCAATTGTTATCTTTGTATTTTTCATGTGTTATGGTATGTCTGACAAATCATAAGCACTCAAATATTGAATGAATATATGAATGATTAAGTGAATGCATTAATAAATAAATGAGACTTGCTCAAGCTAACCCTTCCTTCATTCTTATCCCAAGAATAGTATATAATTGTTCCATTGCTTTAGAGAATGCCTCTTTTTAGAAACTTTTTTGGTTCTGTTATCATATATTCACTAGGGTCACCTCAACTTTATAGCTAATTATTTATGTTTAACTACTATTTAACTATTTTTATTTAATTTATTGACAACTATATTTAACTATTATATTTAACTACTATTTTTAAAATTTCCTCCTACCTCATATCTTGTGAGAAATTTCCAAAAAATTTGTTTACCTGACCTTCTCTCATGCTGACTTACTATTCAGTTAACTTCTTACTATTCAGTTAACTTCAGTTAACTTCTCATCATCATTTCCTTCTTCTTTCCCTTCCTTTTTCTCCCTGAACAATTAAGTCTTAAAGCCATTAGGTAAGAGCAAATGTGAAGGGGAAATGGAGCCACAGTAGCTCAGACTAGAGGGCCAGAGCTCAAGTGTGGTGAAGAGGTGTTCACATTGTGGGTGGGGGTAGGGACTCAAAATAGCAATAGATTGATGATATACTGGAACACTGAGAAAATAAGTAAATAAATTAAGGATAATGAAAGCCAACTTGATCACTGTTGAAGAAAATTAAAAATATGGAAAGGAAAAAAATTAGAAAGCACCACTAGAAATGTGGTGTTGGATTTAAACTGGACGTATCAATGTGAATTCATATGTGTGGAGAGAGACTGATGGATGGATAGATAGGTATGTGACTGTATATGTATATACATATAGACCCTGGCTTTGTACACTGATAGAGCCTGGGCATAGTGATATTCCAATATCAATAAGCACATCTAACACTAGATATTGTTTTCTAAATGTCATGATTTACTTAAAAGGAAACAGGGCTCCTAATAGAAGTGGCTGGTTCCAGGCCTGGGGGAAAAAATATATATATATATAAGATAACCCTGAAATATCTTATTGTGTCAGAAACTCCAGTTCTTAAATACTTTTGAGGATGTGCCTAAAGACACAGGAATCCAAATGAAGGGTTCCAAATAGATAAAAAATAGAGTATTTTTTAATTTAAATTCAACTAGCCAACATATGAAACCGAGGGTATTTTGAAATCCATTGAGGAAACAGGAATCCATGACCCAATACAAATATAAAAAATTTATGTATTAAAATGTTGGTGAGAAACAGGAAATTTCCATAGTTTCAATGTATCTCCTACAACATACTTATTAACTTCAAAGGAAAAATGAGTAGCTTTGTAGTAGATTAGATGGGTAGACTTGAATTTAGACCAATAATCAAAGTTAATATTACCAAAAACAGGACAAAGTTAGATTGTGTGACACATGATAGGATCAAAGAAATGAAAGAACACAGCATCACTTTAGTGATCTCCCTGCCAAAGATGTATAAACTGAATATACCCATGAAGCGACATCAAACCAACCAATGTGACATTCTACAAGATATCCTCTACACTTCAATAATTGATAGAAGCAAAGTGATACAAGTCAAGGTTAGACTGAGAAACTGTCCCAGTTTGAAGAAAATAAAGGAACATGGCAACTAAGTGCAAAATGTGGTGATGAACTGGATCTTCGTGCTCTAAAGGACACACTGTCAAATTGGCAAAGCTTGAATGAGGCCTAAGGATGATTTAGTGACAGCGTATTAATGTCAATCTCCTGATTTTGTTTCTATTGGGGTGATATGGGGAATGCCCTTGATTATAGGATATATGCACTAAAACTTCCAGAGTTATGAGGTAATGTAGGAACTTATGCTCAAACTGTTCCCCAAAATAAAGTCTCCCTATACTGTATTTACATTTCTAAAAGTTTAAGATTTTTTTTTCAAATTTAAGAAAACAATTTTTTAAAAGATACATTCATAGATGTTCCTTTTTCCTGTCTCTTCTGAGAAGACAGCTGGTTTCCAGATTGTCTTCCTTTATCCCCACCCCCACCCCCACTCCCAACAATGATGCTCAATGATGCTCATGAGGCATTTATTTTACCACTTTTATTTATTTTTTTTTTATAAATTAATTTTTATTGGTGTTCAATTTACCAACATACAGAATAACACCCAGTGCTCATCCCGTCAAGTGCCCCCCCTCAGTGCCCGTCACCCATTCATCCCCACCCCCCGCCCTCCTCCCCCTCCACCACCCCTAGTTCATTTCCCAGAGTTAGAAGTCTTTATGTTCTGTCTCCCTTTCTGATATTTCTCACACATTTCTTCTCCCTTCCCTTATATTCCCTTTCGCTATTATTCCTATTCCCCAAATGAATGAGAACATACACTGTTTGTCCTTCTCCGGTTACTGTGGCCAAGTTCAAAAAGGGTGTTGCCTGAGTTCTTCTCTGGGATTTTGATGGAATCTTGTCTCACATTTAGATCTTTCATCCATTTTGAGTTTATCTTTGTGTATGGTGCATGAGAGTGGTCCAGTTTCATTCTTCTGCATGTGGATGTCCAATTTTCCCAGCACCATTTATTGAAGAGACTGTCTTTCTTCTAGTGGATCGTCTTTCCTCCTTTATCGTATATTAGTTGAGCATAAAGTTCAGGGTCCACTTCTGGATTCTCTGTTCTGTTCCATTGATCTATATGTCTGTTTTTGTGCCAGTACCACACTGTCTTGATGAACACAGCTTTGTAGTACAACCTGAAATCTGGCATTGTGATGCCCCCAGATATGGTTTTCTTTTTTTAAAATTCCCCTGGCTGTCTGGGGTCTTTTCTGATTCCACACGAATCTTAAAATAATTTGTTCTAAGTCTCTGAAGAAAGTCCATGGTACTCTGCGCCTTTTGATGGGGTCATTAAGCCCATTCACGTTCAGAGTTACTATTGACAGATATGAGTTTAGTGTCATCATGATATCTATTTAGTCCTTGTTTTTGTGGATTGTTCCACTGACCTTCTTCTTAAAGGGGAGTTTTAAGAGTCCCCCTTAAAATTTCTTGCAGAGCTGGTTTGGAGGTCACATATTCTTTCAGTTCCTGCCTGTCTTGGAAGCTCTTTATCTCTCCTTCCATTTTGAATGAGAGCCTTGCTGGATAAAGTATTCTTGGTTGCATGTTCTTCTCATTTAGGACCCTGAATATATCCTGCCAGCCCTTTCTGGCCTGCCACGTCTCTGTGGAGAGGTCTGCTGTTACCCTAATATTCCTCCCCATGAAAGTCAGGGACTTCTTGTCTCTTGCTGCTTTAAGGATCTTCTCTTTATCTTTGGAATTTGCAAGCTTCACTATTAGATGTCGAGGTGTTGAACGGTTTTTATTGATTTTAGGGGGGGATCTCTCTATTTCCTGGATCTGAATGCCTGTTTCCCTTCCCAGATTGGGAAAGTTTTCAGCTAGGATTTGTTCAAATACATATTCTGGCCCTCTGTCCCTTTCGGCGCCCTCGGGAACCCCAATTAAACGTAGGTTTTTCTTCCTTAGAGTGTCATTTATTTGCCTTAATCTGTCTTCGTGGTTCTTTAATTGTTTATCTCTTTTTTCCTCAGTTTCCCTCTTTGCCATTAACTTGTCTTCTATGTCACTCACTCGTTCTTCCACCTCGTTAACCCTCGTCGTTAGGACTTCTAGTTTGGATTGCATCTCATTCAGTTGATTTTTAATTTCTGCCTGATTGGATCTAAATTCTGCAGTCATGAAGTCTCGTGAGGCCTTAATGCTTTTTTCTAGAGCCACCAGTAGCTGTAGAATAGTGCTTCTGAATTGGCTTTCTGACATTGAAGTGTAATCCAGATTTTGTAACTCTGTGGGAAAGAGGCCTGTTTCTGATTCTTTCTTTTGAGGTGAGGTTTTCCTTCTAGTCATTTTGCTCAGTGCAGAGTGGCCAAAAACAAGTTGTATTGGAACACGGGGGAGTATCACTGGTCCGTCCAGCTGGTCTTCTGGGGGAGGGGCCTGCTGTGCTGATTTTCAGGTGTTAGCACTTGGGGGAGCTGCTCTGCCCCTGCCTGCTGCAGGGCTCAGCGGGGGTTGTTTACCCGGTGGGGCCCCAGGAGGAACAGTCGCAGTTGCTATGGCAACTCTGGAAGCCTGGATTCAGCCTCCGCAGGAACTACGGGGCTCGGGGCTCTCGGCTCTCCGTCCGCAGGGCCTGGAGGCTCCGGGGCGGGGCCGCTGATCTGCTCAGCTCCGGGCAGGAGCGTCCTTGCTGTCCTGGGCCCTCCCGGCCTCTGCCTGTCCCGGGGGAGGCCGGATCCTGGGCTGTGTCCCGGCGCCCTGTGCTCCGGGGCCTGCGCTGGTGGATTCGCGCTCCCGCCCCGCAGCCCCCTCCGCGGAGCCGCGCCCGAGCCCCTCCGAGCTGCTCCGGTCGGTCCCCGCCGTGCGCGCTGCAGCCCTTAGGGAGCTCGGAGCACTCTCCTGCGCTCGCAGGTGTCTGTTAGTGTCCCCGGGAGCCCGAGGGCATCCCCGCCCTCCTGGGTCCTGCTCTAACTCCCTGCGAGCCCCTTTCCGCCCGCCCGGGAAGGTTGGTGCAGCTCCTGCTCCTCCGGGACGGGGCTCTCCTGTCCTGGGGACACTCGCCCCGGCCTCAGCCCGGCTCCTCGCGGGGCCCCTCCCCCTCGGAGGCCTTTTGTTTCTTTATTTCTTTTTCCCCGTCTTCCTACCTTGATAGAAGCGCGGACTTTTCTCACTGTAGCATTCCAGCTGGTCTCTCTTTACATCTCAGGCCGAATTCGTAAATTTTCAGGATGGTTTGAAGGTTATCTAGGTAATTTGGTGGGGACAGGTGACTCGGGGACCCTGCTCTTCCGCCATCTTGCCCCTCCCCTCTATTTTACCACTTTTAAATAAAATGTGAGGTAAACAGCACCAGAGTAGAGAAGGTGTGATTCTACTGCAGCACAGTCTAAGAGATAACTAAATGTGGGATCATGTAACATTCTGTTCTTGGAAAAAAAGTCCTCAGCCAAGTATCATTTGCAGATTTTTCTTCTAAATTCTGCTGGCCTTCTATGAACCCCTGTGCCACCAGGTTCTCCTTGTACTCCATTTTTCTCTGGCTGCTTTCATCCTTCCAATTAGTGTATATTTTTTACGAAAATCTCCATGCCAACTTGCCAAATGTCAAACCCATTATGGCTATTCCAGGGTACTCCATCATTATAACCAAATAGTCCCACTAACATGTGTGCCTAAATGGTTCTATTCCATAAAAGAATTCTATAGTCAGCTTCCAAAACAAGAGCACTTTCTGCCCAGTTCCCCATTTAATATTCACTATAAAAATGTAATAACACAGAAAGAACTTGATAAAATGTTTTCAAATTAATGTGAAGAGTAGATCTTAAAAGTTCTCATCACAACAAAACCAAACTGTAACTATATGTGGTGATGGATTTTAACTAGACTCATTGTGATGAACATTTTGCAATATACAAATATTGAATCATTATGTTTTACACCTGAAGTAATGTTATATGTCAATTATATCTCGATCAAAATTTTTAAATTAGTGAGATTAAAATACTAAATTTTAGTATTTACCAATGCAACTTCTAGAAATATTTAAGTTCAGATGCACACAGATTGAATGGAATGGATGCTTTCTTTTTCCAGTTTTATTGTGATATGATTGACATACACCATTGTGTAAGTTTAAAGTATACAATGTGATAATTTAATATATGCATAAGTTGCAAAATGTTTACCACACATAAGGTTAGCTAATATATCCATGATCTCACATAATTACCATTTGGTTGTTATGTCTCATGGTGAGAAAATTAAGGTTCTACTCTTACCATAACTTTAAAGTACACAGTACAGCATTGTCAAGTATAGCCACTACCCTGTGCAATAGATTCCCAGAACTTATTCAGGAATAGAATGTTCTTTTGTCTGAACACATGATGGAAGACTTAGCTATCTGAACCAATTCATCTATTCAGTGGGTTGTGATTTTGCTTATTAATTGAGTGGCTAAGGTGAGATAATTAAAAATAGTCAATCAGACTTTTCTAAGATTTACCCATCGATCATTTTCTATGTGAATTAATTCATCTCTGGGTTTGCTGGTTGTTTAACTTTGACCCTTTCAGTTAATGAAATGTAAACATGTGTGCCATCTAATTAATGAAGCCATTTCTCTTGTGAATACAGAAATTTCTCTAAATCTTAGATCAATGTTTTTGTAGGCGAGCATTCAAATATTTAAAGTTTTAGGCAGTACTTTTTATTCCTAGTGTTAGGACAAAATTATTTTAGACAATGTACATTTGGCATTAAATTTGTTAGAATAACAGTTGGCTAACTTTCATTTTAATCAATTCATAAGAATTTTATCAGTATACTCTGAGTACCTTGGCAGCATTGAGACATAACATCTTTTATATCCAATTTGGAATAATTATGGTCTGAAATATTTAATGCAGTTCTGATTTTGTCAATGATATATCACCAGAGTCTCTTAAAAGTTACAATAATATAAGGCATGTGGAAAGCAAAAGGATGTAAGTGCCTTAACTTAAAACGATAATGACTATAACAGTTTGCCGAAGTAGCTGTAAATCAAATGTACGATAGCTATTAAAAAATAATAATAATGAGACATTTGGATGGGATCCTATACTGCTGCTTCCTCACAGAAACTGTGCATACAAATGAGAATGAGACACCATGTTGTCTTCAGGGAATGGTTTGTCTCTGAACAGAAAAGATGATGATGTAGAGCTGTTTTTGGAAAACTGCTGGAGTTCAGCTTCATCTGGTGGAGCCAAAGCAGGGCAATTACATCTGGGACACAGTTAAAATTAGTTCAAAGTAATAAGAAAAATGAAATTAAAAAAAAGAAAAATGAAATCACAGAGAACAAATGATATTTCAGGCTCCTGAACTAAGGAATGTATTTTCTGATTTTGTGTCTTATCTTTGACAGACTAAAAATTGATTAAACTTTTTAAAATGTGGGAATAACCTTAGATTCAAGTCATATAAGGTACAAGCCCTTCTTTAGCAATAGTTTGGGGTGTCAGGGCAGAGGAGAGATGTAAGGCAAAGAAGCTACTTCAATGTTTTTCAGGCCTTTGTTCATAATTTTAACACACATTTTCTTCAAATTCTTCAAGTAGAAACATAGTTTTATGTCTATTTACTGACTTTTCCTCAGGGAGGATACATAATTGAGAACTAAAAATGAATTCATCATCGAAAGAGTCAAAGTAGTAGAAATTAGATTTTAAAAAAAATTAATCAGATAGACTTCTTTTTGGTATTATGTTGCTCTCAAGTGGAATGAGACGTTTCCTTATTTGTGTTGAAAAGATGTTAACTATAATTGATAAGAAATTAAGCTCAACATGTTGCCATTCATACAGTGTTTTGAAAATAACAGAAACTATTTGTTTATAGAACAAAGGCATAAATTCAGGAAATAGTTAAGTAAAAATACCGATATTCATTTTGTATAATGCAATTTCATTATACAAAAAGTAATATCCAATTTCTACCCATGAGGTCACTGGAAATGATTAGTATGATTAGTACCCTGATGGATCAAACCTGAAGGAGAGTTACCAAAGAAAGTCTAAAGTAGCTTAATCAAAATAGAACAATGGGTTTATCTCCGTTGAGAACTCAAGATTACAGCTAAAAAGACAATGGCAGGTGTCAAAAAGATTATTTTGCAGGTCCTCCTTGATGGTCTTGGGGAAACTGTCTCTAGAAATAGAGTTCTGGGCTAATTTTAAGATATCTTCAGAAGCCATGTATATCTTTTGCTCTCTTCTTAGATGGTGGTCATTATTTAGTCATTTCATCCAACAGTCATTCATTAAATATCTGCTCTATACCAGGCATTGTGAAAAATAGTAGTGTACAACAGGAATCAAGACATAAATAATCTCTGCCCCTCAGAGTTTATAGTTTAGTTAATACCAGTGAAAGGAAATAACAACTTAGCATAATATGTGCAAGAAGAGTACAGAAGATTGATATTTTGCCTGGTTTTAAAACGCAATGGAGGGGTCTGGTCAATAATCCTGCTGAGACAGTTCTTTATACTCTGCCAGTAGCTAGGTAAATTTTAATATGTTTACCATTTCTGATTATTTGTGAATGTTAGCTTTTGTTATGTAACATACCACCTCAAGATTTAGGTACTTGACATAATCATTTATTGGCTCACAATCCCGTGGATCAGCTAAGTGGCTCTTATGGTCTTAAGCAGCCTGCTCCTGTCTGCTTACCTGGGAATAGATATTGTGGTGTGGCCTTACTCCCATGCCTGGACCTTTAGATAGGTTTGCTGGAGTATCTAGAATGACAAGCCTCTCATCTCATAGGCTATTTTAGGCTTGTTCATGTGGTAGCCTAAGAACTCTCAGAAGCAATGGAGCACAAGGCTACATTTGTAAGAACTATTTAAGCCTCTGCTTACATCATATTTGCTAATGCTCCACTGACCAAAGCAAGACATACAGCCAAGCCCAGATTCAAAGGTAGAGAAACAGATGCCTTCAATTGATGTGAAGAGCTGCAAAGTGTTCTCTATTACACTTAGTGAAAAAAGGGGGTAATTTTGCTGTCAGGACACTGATCTCTTGACAAAAAATTTCAACTCTTACATTTTGGATGAAGTTTAAACTATTAACATCCACTTAAAATGTTCTTCCCCAGAAAGTGCTACTTGACCTTGTTGTCCACCACCCCCTAGTAAAAAACTTGAGCCAAAGAGTTATGTAAACTGTCTTTTAAATGCTCTCTACAGGGGCTGGGTGGCTCAGTCAGTTAAGCATCTGACTTTTGATTTCAGCTTAGGTCATGATCTCAGGGTCATGTGATTGATCCCTGAGTTGTCTGGCCCCACGCTCAGTGCAGAGTCTGCTTGTCCTTCTCCCTCTTGCTCCTCCCCCTGATCGCATGCTCTCTCTCTCAAATAAATAAAATCTCGGGATCCCTGGGTGGCGCAGCAGTTTAGCGCCTGCCTTTGGCCCAGGGCACGATCCTGGAGACCCAGGATCGAATCCCACGTCAGGCTCCCGGTGCATGGAGCCTGCTTCTCCCTCTGCCTATGTCTCTGCCTCTCTCTCTCATTCTGTGTGACTATCATAAATAAAAATTAAAAAAAAATAATAAAAATAAATAAATAAATAAATAAATAAATAAATAAATAAAATCTCAAAAAAAAAGTACATAAATGCTCTCCACAAGTGAGATTTACTCATCCTTCAAGGCTTATCATAAGCTGTACTTTATTTTTATTGAAGTATAGTGAACAATATTACAGTAGTTTCAGGTATGCAACATACTGATTCCACAAGTCTATATGTTATGCTATACTCACCACAAGTGTAGCTACCATCTTAAATTGTACTTTATGTTCAGGTTTTTCTTATTCAGAGTAATAAATTTTTGAGAGAGAGAGAGAAAGAAACAAAGGAACAGACTCTTGAATATAGAGAGCAAACTGATGGTTACTAAAAAGGAGGAAAGGGGGATGAATGAAATAGATGATCATTAAGGAGGACACTTGTGATGAGCATTGCATGCTATATGGAATTGTTGAATCACTATATTGTCCGTATAAAACATAATATTGTATGTTAACGGGAATTTAAAAAAAGAATATAGGGCAGCCCGGGTGGCTCAGCAGTTTAGCGCTGCCTTCAGCCCAGGGCATGATCCTGGAGTCCTGGGATCGAGTCCCATGACCAGCTCCCTGCATGGAGCCTGCTTCTCCCTCTGCCTGTGTCTCTGCCTCTTTCTCTCTCTATCTCTCTGTGTCTCTCATGAATAAATAAACAAAATCTTTTTTTAAAAAAAGAATATAGCTATTTGGCTCTATCCAAATTGCTTATATCCAAATTATTTTCAAGGAACTTGTCTATGCTTAATTTTCCTAAACTCAGATAGTACCTATTCAACCTATTCAATGTAGCATATATTGTTGCTCTTAAAATCACTAGGGTTTTATTTAACTACTTCTTGAATGCTTAACTTTTCTCTCTAGCTACAAAGGAAACCCCTAGACGACCAAAGCTATTTCTTTATGCTTTATTCTTCAGTAAGTTGTCCTTAAGTCCATGTATCCATGTCAGAATATCCATCCCTAAAATATGTATATGATTTTCATGATTTTATTTATAAAAGTATGCAAAATGAGATACCAATGAGCTTTTTGTTTATCTCAAAATAATTGACCATATCCTTTAATATTTTGATTTTTCAATTAAGGAGCTCATAGATAATCAAGATAATAGATTAGGTAGCTTAAAAGCCTAAAGAATGAACATTGGTAAAACATGGGAATTAGCCAGACATTGGCAGATAAGGAATCAGTAACCACTGAGATATTTTCAATAAACATTTTTATTGAATGTGCCATTTTTTTTCTTTGCCTTGCTCATTTATGGCATTTGCTGAGAATCCAGGGCAGAGCAGATGATATTTATTCACCAAAGCAGATACAGTGTCTGAAGCAAAACAAAAGGTCATGCAATAACCCTCTGCAAAAAAAAGTATAAACTTTCCCCCACAGGGATCTCAATTATTCTAATTTTTAGTGCATACTGGCATGAAAAATATTAATAAGATGACAGAAAGCCTGATAGGGAAAAATTAGCCAATTATCTCCATGTTTTATATCTAAAATACAAAGCATACTGGTGTTTGGAAATATTTGAATCCTTAGAAACTTGCTTGGTTGATATCAGCACAGTAGGCATGAATAGATATAGCCTTCATATCTACTTTCTTTGTTTTGATAAAGGTATCTCCTTTCTCTCCATTTGAGTAAAGAATCCTGAACTGGAAAGCAGTTATGTACCTGCTTAACCTAGGTTCTTCCATATAATCAGCTTTGTGATAACTCTAAATATTTATTGCCTCATCTATAAATTGGAAACATTAATGTCCATTCTTGCTTTATAGAGGAATGGGGACAAAATCAAATAGTAGACATGAAAGCATTTTATACCCGGGAAAACAGTAAGGCAATTGCATTATTATAGTATTGCAGCATAACGTCCAAGTGCTTCCCCTTGACCAATCCCCACTCACATTTCTCACTCATTTTCTACTCTAGAATCTTTGAATTGGCCATGCAATCTTTGACAACTCATTCACCTCTCTGATCATATTTTTCTCATCAGGTAAATGAAGAAGCTATTCTAGATGATATTCAGGACCTTTCTGTGCTTTGCATTTCTGTGATAAGACAATATAATGTTTTAAAAATATATTATGGTATGTGGTTTGAAAAAAAGCATTAGGAAATAATGTGAACTTCCTTTCTTTAAAAGATGGCCATTTGCAAGATTAAGGATTATATTTACAGATTAATTACATCAATAACTTAATCTTTAATTATATCAAATGTTTAGATTAGATATTATATTAAAACCAAGCTCCTTATAGTAACCTAAAAGGCCCTTTATTACCTAGCTCCTAAGTACATAATTGTTGTTTTAAGTTATTTACTACTTCTCTCATTGGGAGGCAGGATCTATATCCCTTCCCCTTGATTCTGAATGACTTCTTCAATCAATAGAACACTAAAGTGATGCTACACTGTTTCAAAGGCTGGGTCATCAAATGTCATAACTCTTCTGCTTAGATCTTTTGAAATGCTTACTCTCTGGATATTCCCTTTTGGGATCCTCCTTAGACACAGGCCTCCATGTTGTGGAAAGTCAAGCCACATGGAGAGGACACTTGCATATGCTTTGGTCAACAGTCCTAATAGAGTCCAAGTCTTCCCAGTCCAGGTACTGAGAATGAGTATAAAGAGGTGTCCAGGTGATTCCAAGATGAGGCCTCAAGCATAGTAAAGCAGAAATAAGCTATCTTTGCTCTTCCCTGACCAAAACCTTGACCCACAAAATCCATAAGGTTAAAAAAAAAAAATGTTTGTTTTACACCACTAGCTCGGGGGTGCTTTGTTGTGTAACCATAGATATAACCAGATTGGTCTACCTCTCTTACCATTTGTCATGTTCTAAATACCCTTGGCTTCCTACAGTCTCTTGATTATGAAAGGATTTTCCTATCTAATGGCCTTTTTACATTCTGTTCTCTCTCCCCCACCTTTTCCTCTGTGTATTCCCTCCACCTACGTGTAGATATTTACTTATTATCTTTGACAGTTCAACTAAGTGGCTTCTCCTAAGAAAGGCTTTTCCTAACCATCTCATCCAAAATAACCACCTTATATGCCCTCACCAGTGCTTTTCATGGTCTAAAATTACCTCATAGGTCTGTCTGCATATTTATTACTTGTCTTCCTCCTATAATATTTAGCATAGGAGTGGGATCATAGTGTCATACTATTCACAGTTATAGACACAGCACCTAAAACTTTCTTAGTGAATAATGAACATAATGTGCATAAGAAATATCTTTGAGGGGCACCTGAGTGGCTCATTTGGTTAAGCATTTAGCATCGGCTCAGGTCATAATCCCAAGGTCCTGGGATGGAGTCCTGTGTCAGCCTCCTTGCTCAGTGGGGAGCCTACTTTTCTCTCTCCCTCTGCCCCCCACCTCAACTGGTGTTCTCTCTCACTCACTCTACTAAGAAATTAAATAAAATAAATCTATTTTAAAAAAAAGAAATATCTGTGATATAGGCTTAAAATGTATTCCTACACCCAACAATGAACACTAATTTCAAAAGTCTATGATAGGACTTATAACCCAGAATTTCTAATATGTAACTCAGGTATTTTCCAAAGAAAGTGTAAAGTGGGACATTGCTCTAAGATAACACTTTCTCTATACATATGAAAATTTCTGGGGGGAGGGGCAAGATGGCGGAAGAGCAGGGTCCCCAAATCGCCTGTCCCCACCAAATTACCTAGATAACCTTCAAACCATCCTGAAAATTTACGAATTCGGCCTGAGACGTAAAGAGAGACCAGCTGGAACGCTACAGTGAAAAGAGTCCGCGCTTCTATCAAGGTAGGAAGACGGGGAAAAAGAAATAAAGGAACAAAAGGCCTCCGAGGGGGAGGGGCCCGCGAGGAGCCGGGCTGAGGCCGGGGCGAGTGTCCCCAGGACAGGAGAGCCCCGTCCCGGAGGAGCAGGAGCTGCACCAACCTTCCCGGGCGGGCGGAAAGGGGCTCGCAGGGAGTTGGAGCAGGACCCAGGAGGGCGGGGATGCCCTCGGGCTCCCGGGGACACTAACAGACACCTGCGCCCCGGGAGAGTGCTCCGAGCTCCCTAAGGGCTACAGCGCGCACAGCGGGGCCGGAGCAGCTCGGAGGGGCTCGGGAGCGGCTCCGCGGAGGGGGCTGCGGGGCGGGAGCGCGAATCCCACAGCGCAGGCCCCGGAGCCCAGGGCGCCGGGACACAGCCCAGGATCCGGCCTCCCCCGGGACAGGCAGAGGCCGGGAGGGCCCAGGACAGCAAGGACGCTCCTGCCCCGAGCTGAGCAGATCAGCGGCCCCGCCCCGGAGCCTCGAGGCCCTGCGGACGGAGAACCGAGAGCCCCGAGCCCCGTAGTTCCTGCGGAGGCTGAATCCAGGCTTCCAGAGTTGCCATAGCAACTGCGACTGTTCCTCCTGAGACCTCACGGGGTAAACAACCCCCGCTGAGCCCTGCAGCAGGCAGGGGCAGAGCAGCTCCCCCAAGTGCTAACACCTGAAAATCAGCACAGCAGGCCCCTCCCCCAGAAGACCAGCTGGACGGACCAGTGATACTCCCCCGTGTTCCAATACAACTTGTTTTTGGCCACTCTGCACTGAGCAAAATGACTAGAAGGAAAACCTCACCTCAAAAGAAAGAATCAGAAACAGCCCTCTCTCCCACAGAGTTACAAAATCTGGATTACACTTCAATGTCAGAAAGCCAATTCAGAAGCACTATTCTACAGCTACTGGTGGCTCTAGAAAAAAGCATTAAGGACTCACGAGACTTCATGACTGCAGAATTTAGATCCAATCAGGCAGAAATTAAAAATCAATTGAATGAGATGCAATCCAAACTAGAAGTCCTAACGACGAGGGTTAACGAGGTGGAAGAACGAGTGAGTGACATAGAAGACAAGTTAATGGCAAAGAGGGAAACTGAGGAAAAAAGAGACAATCAATTAAGGGACCATGAAGACAGATTAAGGCAAATAAATGACAGTCTAAGGAAGAAAAACCTACGTTTAATTGGGGTTCCCGAGGGCGCCAAAAGGGACAGAGGGCCAGAATATGTATTTGAACAAATCCTAGCTGAAAACTTTCCCAATCTGGGAAGGGAAACAGGCATTCAGATCCAGGAAATAGAGAGATCCCCCCCTAAAATCAATAAAAACCGTTCAACACCTCGACATCTAATAGTGAAGCTTGCAAATTCCAAAGATAAAGAGAAGATCCTTAAAGCAACAAGAGACAAGAAGTCCCTGACTTTCATGGGGAGGAATATTAGGGTAACAGCAGACCTCTCCACAGAGACCTGGCAGGCCAGAAAGGGCTGGCAGGATATATTCAGGGTCCTAAATGAGAAGAACATGTAACCAAGAATACTTTATCCAGCAAGGCTCTCATTCAAAATGGAAGGAGAGATAAAGAGCTTCCAAGACAGGCAGGAACTGAAAGAATATGTGACCTCCAAACCAGCTCTGCAAGAAATTTTAAGGGGGACTCTTAAAACTCCCCTTTAAGAAGAAGTTCAGTGGAACAATCCACAAAAACAAGGACTAAATAGATCTCATGATGACACTAAACTCATATCTGTCAATAGTAACTCTGAACGTGAATGGGCTTAATGACCCCATCAAAAGGCGCAGGGTTTCAGACTGGATAAAAAAGCAGGACCCATCTATTTGCTGTCTACAAGAGACTCATTTTAGACAGAAGGACACCTACAACCTGAAAATAAAAGGTTGGAGAACCATTTACCATTCAAATGGTTCTCAAAATATACCCTAAAAACTACAGAACACTTCTGAAAGAAATTGAGGAAGACACAAAGAGATGGAAAAATATTCCATGCTCATGGATTGGCAGAATTAATATTGTGAAAATGTCAATGTTACCCAGGGCAATTTACACGTATAATGCAATCCCTATCAAAATACCATGGACTTTCTTCAGAGACTTAGAACAAATTATTTTAAGATCTGTGTGGAATCAGAAAAGACCCCAAACAGCCAGGGGAATTTTAAAAAAGAAAACCATATCTGGGGGCATCACAATGCCAGATTTCAGGTTGTACTACAAAGCTGTGTTCATCAAGACAGTGTGGTGCTGGCACAAAAACAGACATATAGATCAATGGAACAGAACAGAGAACCCAGAAGTGGACCCTGAACTTTATGGTCAACTAATATACGATAAAGGAGGAAAGACGATCCACTGGAAGAAGGACACTCTCTTCAATAAATGGTGCTGGGAAAATTGGACATCCACATGCAGAAGAATGAAACTGAACCACTCTCTTGCACCATACACAAAGATAAACTCAAAATAGATGAAAGATCTAAATGTGAGACAAGATTCCATCAAAATCCCAGAGGAGAACTCAGGCAACACCCTTTTTGAACTTGGCCACAGTAACCGGAGAAGGACAAACAGTGTATGTTCTCATTCATTTGGGGAATATGAATAATAGTGAAAGGGAATATAAGGGAAGGGAGAAGAAATGTGTGAGAAATATCAGAAAGGGAGACAGAACATAAAGACTCCTAACTCTGGGAAATGAACTAGGGGTGGTGGAGGGGGAGGAGGGCGGGGGGTGGGGGTGAATGGGTGACGGGCACTGAGGGGTACACTTGACGGGATGAGCACTGGGTGTTATTCTGTATGTTGGTAAATTGAACACCAATAAACATTAATTTATAAAATTAAAAAAAAAAGAAAATTTCTTCATCAAACAGCAGTGTAAGATAGTTGTAACTTAGAAAATATCCTATAATAGACTCTAAGTAGTAGTAGTAATAGTTGTTATATTTCATTAGGATAGATGACCACGGGAAAAGATAACTAATAAAGGAATTTCTATTATGCCTCTCCTCCATTCACTATTTATTTGTTCATGCAGTTGTATTTATTTTCTTGCACAGTTATAACTGAGAGTATAAACAATATTTTGAGAATTCTCCCTCTATCCCAATAATCCTCTTTTTCTCTCCACTGAAATTCATTCTTCCTTATAAATACTTCTCACATTAAGTGCTATCTGCCTAGTTTTATTGCTGTTCCTCTATATTTGGCCCACATATTTTTTTGAGCAGATAGTAAAGAGAACTCTCATATATTCCTACTTCTCACAGTTTCTCCTATTATGAATATCTTGCATCAGTGTAGCACATTTGTTACAATTAACTAACCAATATTGATACATTATTATTAAACAAAGTCCATAGTTTATATTAAGTCTCACTGTGTTGTACATTCTATGGGTTTTGCCAAATGCACATGGCCATGTATCCACAATTACAGTACCATAATGAAGAGTTTTACAGCCCAAAAAATCCCCTGTGCTCCACCTATTCATCCTTCCCTCTCCCTTAACCCTGGCAACTACTCATCTTTCACTGTCTCTAGGAGGGCATATAGATAGAATTACTCAGTATGGACCCTCTCCACATGGGCTTCTTTCACTTAGCAATATACATACAACATTCCTCCATGTCATTTTGTAGCTTAATAGCTCATTTCTTTTTATTTCTGAATAATGTTCTATTGCATAAAGGTATCTCAGCTTGTCTATCCATTAACTCATTGAGGGACATTTTGATTGCTTCTAGGCTTTGGAGATTATGAATAAAGTTTATATAAGCATTCGTGTACAGATTTTTGTGTGACATATTTTCTTGCTAAAAGTTGTGATAATTTCTAACAAGTCTGTCTCCAGTGTTTGAACCAATACATTTCTTCATTCATTTACTCCACTGCTGAAGTGACCTTTCTAAAATATATATCTGTCACTGTCAACATTCTGCTAAAAAAAAAACTTCAATGTACTCAGTGATGTTTATATCCTTCCTTAGCAAGATACAAGTGGATTTTTATCATATCCCAGAAGATCTCTCTGAATTTATGTCATACCACTGTGCCACATGTAGCCTTTGCCCTCCAGACATAGTAAAACATCTGCCTTCCCAAGAATTAGCTCTTACTTCTCTGGTGTCTGCTGATCTCTGGGCCTAGCATAAACTTTCCTATTAATGTTAGCCTCTTCATTCCCTATTAAACATCTCTCTTCAACAGCTCTGTCAATCCCAGGATAACCTATTTGCATCCCCATATCTGCAGCAATGTCAATGATAGTATTCACCTCAGTGCACTACATCCATTTGTTTATTTCTTTCCCTCACTGGATTATAGAAGCACATTGTGTGGTTTATGGTAGGTTACACAGGTTGGAGAGTTAATAAATGAGGTTTGAGAAGGGGTACTGGATGCATCAGCAGACCAGGCATTGAGTTGAAGCTTTGGTCCTTACTAGCTTGTTACATGGTTCTTGTAAATCAACCAATGCTTCAGTACCAATTTTCTATTTGAAACTTTACGTGTTATTCTCTGTTTTACAATCGCTACAAATATTAAATAGTGTTTGAAGATTTTTGTAAGCTGTAAAGCACTATTGTGAAATATTTCAATGGGTTTTCAACTACAAAGTCTTAAAAGTAAGAGTAACAGCATAAACTCTCTCAAAAAGGGGAAAAATCTATGAATACATTATAATCATAAACTTTCTATAGCTAGAGCAGAACTTAGAAGTCATTTTCTCCAGATCTTTAATTTTACAGATGAGGAAACTGTGATCATAATAGGTTAAATGGGCTGCCTGAAGTCACAAAGCAATGATATAGTTGAACGTGAAGCAGAATTCAACATGGCTAAAGGGTTACAGTTAAGGAAGATTTGTTATCCTGTAATGGGATAAATCTTGAAAATCATTAGAGCATTAAAAAAATTTAAAATTTATCCAGTCTCTTTACAACTTTAAAAGCAAATTTAGTTTCCAGAGAAGATTCAATTCCAAGGAAAAATTCAATTTCATGTTTTTATTAACCTGACCATGGACATGCTTGAACATCTCTTGGAGTCATTCTTGATAAAATAGATAAATTGCTATGGTTGGGAAGTTGCCATTTAGAAATAATATATTGTAAGTAAAATTTATATAAAAATATATAATAAACTTATTTATTAGGAACTCAGGATCATAGAAGAGCCCAAATCTTTAAATTAAATAGCCTCTACCACCACTCAAATCTACCCCTACTTATCTGGCTTTACCCTCTCAAATTAAAACCCTGATCCATATTGCAAAATAAATGGTCCATGGGATGAAAGCACTTTCCAGTACAGAGGTGGCAATACAGGAAAGTGGGGAAAAAAGCAAGCAGAGACAATGAACTGTTAAAGAATCACTTTGTTAACATAGGGAATAGAAAAACAACTCATTTAAAACTGACTATGGTCACTCTGTCTGCTAGGAAAATAATATAAATTTTCTGTTGGGCCAATAGCACAATGTTCAGGGAATTGAATTAATGATTTAGGGTGATTTATGTTTCACAAATGATTTGGAGGATTGAGGAAGAGTTGAGTACAAAGAGAGAGAGAAGTCCTGCAATATGCAGGAAGCTATGTCACTTTACTCTTAGAGTATAGATTAGGGAGGAGGTTAATACTCAGAAAACAGAAGATCTGTAAGAGGAGAGACTTGAAAGAGAACAAGAATTTAGCAGAACTAACAAAAAAATCAGAATGTAAGTAATTAAGATGAGAAGTTCTCCATTTGTCCCTAGATTTGAAATGCTGAGGTTCTACTGCAGGTGATAATTTAAGTTCAAACAACTTCTACTTAAAGCTTAAAGACAAGGTGACTTGGCACCCCAAGGTGGTACAGTCAGTTAAACATCCCACTCTTGGTTTTGGCTCAAGTCATGATCTCAGGGTTGTGAGACTGAGCCCTGTGTTGGGCTCCACATGGAGCTTGCTTAAGACTCTCTCCTGCCACACCTCCAACCCCATGCTTGCACTCTCTCTCTAAAACAAATAAGTAAATCTTAAAAAAATAATAAAAAAAAAAAGACAAAGTGACTGTAGTGTTGGAGGTTAGCAAGGCCCTTGGCCCTCAGGTGTGTACCTACTTGATGCTTTATTTTGTGAGCAAAGTTCAAATGCTGACTTTACTACTCAATAATAAGAGATATACTTAAGAACATGAGTGGGCATTCAATTCTCTGAACCTTACCAACTGTGCATAACTCAAATCTTTTTCTTTCAACCTCAAAAATAAGAGATTAGGAATATATCCTGACTGAGTAAGAAAACAACTAGATAAGATGCTGTAGAGCCCAGGTGAAGATCTACCTCTTCACAAACCACGTATGTGACTTAGACAAGTCACACAGCTTCTGTAGACTCACTGTTCTCATCCTTAAATGGAGGAAATTGGATCAGATTAATGGCTTTCAAACCTTTTTTAAGTGGCATGTGCTGTACTGTGTGCTTAATAAATGTTATATTTTATAGAAATAATAAGCTAGCAAAATTTGGATTAAGATATGCATCTTTTCTTTTATTTCACCAACAAAAAATGGAGGTAGTTCATATTTGTGGTAGAAGTAACTTAAAATTTAAAATTCTGACAGAGTTTAAAGAAAAATCAGAAAAGAATCCTGAATTTTCAATATATAAAATCTATTTTTGTTATTTATTTGTCTAAAAAAGATGTAATTCAGAAGGACCAGTATTAGTTTCTGGGCCTCCTAAAAATGGGGCATGGTGCCCCTGGCTCAAAAATAATGCAATCAAGCTTAACTTTGACATTATCAGTTTATTTTTCTGTTTTCTCCTATTTTCCTTTCACATCTCATTTTCAAATTTTAGTACTGATTTAAAAGCCACATAATGTTATTCTGCACTCATCTATCATTAATAAAACCAATTTAAATTAATCTTTCTTTTTGATTTTGGGGGCACTGGTGAGCACTGCAGAAGTAAGGGCATTACCATGGTAGGTCACACATGTGGTACAACATGGTTCTGAAAAGGGCTGAAGAGGGTTATCGCTCACCAAGAAATAATTCTTATCTTCTGCTAAAATGTAATTAAATCTAAAGCAAAATTGTGTGAAGCCTTTTTGAGCATAAGAAATCCTTTCATTCAATAAACTCATTTTTAATTTTTTCAATTCATAGTGTTATCCCGACTCAGAAATCTATTGTGTCTATTTTGCACAGGTGTGGAATAGTAGAAGTATGTTGTACTTGGCATCCAAAAACTCAGATTCTAATTCTGAATTACAGTGTGCTAATGTGTAACCTTGGACACATTATGAAACCTTTCAAAAATCTCAGCTTTCTGTCTTGTAGAACTTGTTCTGTAATTCCTATACATTAAGACAGTTGTGTAGATCAAAGAGTTTATTTGACAAGTATTCATCATACTCCCTGCATGAACTTAGTACTGCTCTAGGCACCTCCAGTACAGCGAGACAAACCAGATGTGATCACCTCTGTTAGAGGGCTCACATTCTAATGGAAAGACACACAGTCAATAACAGTAATACTGAAGACAAGCTCTACAAAGGAGATAGATTGAGGGACAGAGAGAGTAATGGAAGTATGGAAGATTGTTCAAGGGTGGTGGGAAACAACCTCTACAATAAGTGGATATTTGAACAGCAAAGTCTATTTTTGTAACAAATAATGGAAACCTGATTAAAACTAATTCAGTCCTGGAGCACCTGGATAGCTCATTTTGTTAATCACCTGCCTTTGGCTCAGGTCATGTTATCAAGGTCATCCCTGGGATCAAGCTCTGCGATGGGCTCCCTGATGGGTGGGGAGCTTGCTTCTCCCTCTGCCCCTCCCCCTCCTCATGCCCTCTTTCTCTATCTCAACTAAATAAAATCTTAAAAAAAGAGTTCAGTCCCTATTGTTGCCTCTACTACTACCCCCCGAAACAATTACAGAAGAATTACATTCAGCAGTCCAAACCGTGTCAGTCCAAACCATGTCATCAAGATTTTTCCCACTCTCGAGAAAGAGGAACCCTCCTGCACTGTTGGTGGGAATGTGAACTGGTGCAGCCACTCTGGAAAATTGTGTGGAGGTTCCTCAAAGAGTTAAAAATAGATCTGCCCTATGACCCAGCAATTGCACTGCTGGGAATTTACCCCAAAGATACAGATGCAGTGAAATGCCGGGACACCTGCACCCTGATGTTTATAGCAGCCATGTCCACAAAAGCCAAACTGTGGAAGGAGCCTCGGTGTCCATCGAAAGATGAATGGATAAAGAAGATGTGGTTTATGTATACAATGGAATATTCCTCAGCCATTAGAAACAACAAATACCCACCATTTGCTTCGACGTGGATGGAACTGAGGGTATTATGCTGAGTGAAGTAAGTCAATCGGAGAAAGACAAACATTATATGGTCTCATTCATTTGGGGAATATAAAAAATAGTGAAAAGGAACAAAGGGGAAAGGAGAGAAAATGAGTGGGAAATATCAGAAAGGGAGACAGAACATGAGAGACTCCTAACTCTGGGAAACAAACAGGGGGTGGTGAAAAGGGAGGTGGGTGAGGGTTGGGGTGACTGAGTGATGGGCACTGAGGGGGGCACTTGATGGGATGAGTGCTGGGTGTTATGCTATATGTTGGCAAATTGAACTCCAATAAAAAGAAATCTTAAAAAAATTTTTCCCATTCTCTCTTCATTGCTAGGCTTGATTTTCTTCCTCTTTGTCCTCACAGGCAAGATTTCTTATTTTTTCAAATCCCAGAAAATATGTTCCTCGGACTTTTAAGGCTTACATGTCCTTAGAACTCATTAACTCAAAAGTGACCCCCCTCTTTTTTTTTTCCTCCAATAATTCCAGGCAACGTCTCAATGAGGTTTGTGCCTGGCCTGAATCCTCTGTCTATTCCTGAATTAGTCACCATGGCCACTAAAAAAATGATGATTTGTAATTAAGATATTTGCTTTTAAAGGAAATTTTAAGAGATGTGATTTTTAAATATTTATTTGTTCTTATTCTGTTTGCTCATGTTAGCTCTACTCTTTCATGTTTTTTTTTTCTAAATTACATGGGGATCCTGAATGTCTCTGATCATATTTATACATGAAGTACCAGATTGATTATTATAGGTCTGTGTTGTCTTGGTAGTTGCGAAGCTGGTTTCTGCAACAGGCTTCTTAAATAGGAGTGCTAATTGTAAGTCTTTCTAAGTGATCCACACATATCCAGGCAAGCAGCTCTCCTTTTAAGCTGCATTGGTGGAGAGTACTTAGGCAACACCGGGTTTGCCTGTGTTGTCAGCTTAGGGACAATCTGTTCTGGGGATAAAATGCTTTCATGTATTTAACTTTCCACCAGGGGTAACTCTGTCTTTTGTGGAATTCTGGCATATATTTTGGTATTTGCTTTATTTTGTTTTTGTTTGGTCTTTAAACTCCATGCGATAAATAAATAAATAAATACATAAATACATAAATAAATAAATAAATAAATAAATAAATACATACATACATACATACATACATACCAGACAGGTATTTATTTAGGAAATTTTCATTGCCTTAGTCCAGGGACAGACTCTACATTCTGTGCACTTAGAGAAGGGAAGAGCATCATTCATTTGGTCATTCAGCAGGGGGTCCTTGAATTATAAAAAGTGTTTTGTCTCCTTCTTATATGCATCACATGTGTCGCTAATTCCTTTAGGAAGAAGAAAGTGGATGGGAGTGAGAAGCAGATAATCTGTTTTTAAAACTGGGCATTATCTGCATACAGTTGTCCATGATGACGGTTCTGCCAATGCTCAGGGGCTAATTCCTAACTATTCTGGCCACTGGCTGGGCTGCATTTCTCTAGTTTGAATGCTCCCTGAATGCCTGTAAAAGCTTAATTAGCTCATCATTGGAGACCTTGATATGTATTCCAAAGTAGAAGGTGTGCAGGAATTGGGGCAAGAAGGAACCAGGAACTATGATTAGTTTGCCTCCTCTGCCTTGGACAGCATGAGGCTCATTACCTAAGATCTGGTAAAAGAAAGTACCTCTTGGAAATCAAATCCCTCTGGATTACAGGGGCATCTTATGAGGACACACTCTTTTCCAAATATTCTCCATTCTACTTCAATTCTTCTAAGTCCCTCCTTCTTTTTGCTTTCTACCATTTTTTTTCTTTTTTACTCCTCACCTAATCTCTTTTTAATTCTTGAAAACTCCAAGGCCTGAACAGTCCCTTCAATATCATGAATCCCACTGATGTGTACCCTCACCCGGTTCTGACATTCCACATAGAGAAGCACATCCATTGTACTGGAGCATAGTGAATGTGCTTTCTTGCAGTCTCATTGCTAGGTGCCTATGCACTTACACGGATCTCTCTCTCTCTCTCTCTCTCTTTCACTCACACACACACACACACACACACACAAGCACACATGCGAGTGTGCAGGAATGAGTGAACTCATTCCTAAGGACCATAGGATAGAACTGTCACACAGCACTGTGACCAATTTCTCTGAGACTTTCTAAAATCAAGCATCTTGCCAAAAAGATAAATTTCCTTCAGAAAATTCACATCTAGTATACAACAAAAATTTCTGCTCCTCTAATTAAAGTCACTCTGATCCTTCTTCTGTACTAATCTCATCGGCCTTCTTACAAGAGATAATTCTCCTTTTCCCAGTACTGAATTGCTTTATAGAGCATTTTAATGAATGCTACTTTACCCAAATTACTTCTAATTACAAAGCTCCCCACCACAGTATGAGAGATGCCCCCTTTCACTGTGTTAATGTCTCCAAGATTCTTCTGGGAAGGACAGTTCCCTCCATTTCCCAAAGTATTTTTCCATTTGATAAATATTTATTGTGTGTATTCACCAAGAATTAACACTGTGCTAAGGGCTGGGGAGAGAGAGAATGAGATAAAGTCCTTGTCCCTGGGAGATTAAATTGTAGTAGGGAAGACAGATGAGAAACAAGTAAACAAAATATTAACAGATTTTGATTAATTATGTGAGCAATTTAGAGATAGTGGCAAAGCTCTCGAGAGGACATACTTAGATAGGGCTGTCAGGTAGGGAGATAACTTTTAGGTTAAGACCTGAAAATGGGGGGAGGGGCAAGATGGCGGAAGAGCAGGGTCCCCAAATCACCTGTCCCCACCAAATTACCTAGATAACCTTCAAATCATCCTGAAAATCTACGAATTCGGCCTGAGATGTAAAGAGAGACCAGCTGGAACGCTACAGTGAGAAGAGTCCGCGCTTCTATCAAGGTAGGAAGACGGGGAAAAAGAAATAAAGAAACAAAATGCCTCCGAGGGGGAGGGGCCCCGCGAGGAGCCGGGCTGAGGCCGGGGCGAGTGTCCCCAGGACAGGAGAGCCCCGTCCCGGAGGAGCAGGAGCTGCACCAACCTTCCCGGGCGGGCGGAAAGGGGCTCGCAGGGAGTTGGAGCAGGACCCAGGAGGGCGGGGATGCCCTCGGGCTCCCGGGGACACTAACAGACACCTGCGCCCCGGGAGAGTGCTCCGAGCTCCCTAAGGGCTGCAGCGCGCACGGCGGGACCGACCGGAGCAGCTCGGAGGGGCTCGGGCGCGGCTCCGCGGAGGGGGCTGCGGGGCGGGAGCGCGAATCCAACAACACAGGCCCCGGAGCACAGGGCGCCGGGACACAGCCCAGGATCCGGCCTCCCCCCGGGACAGGCAGCGGCCGGGAGGGCCCAGGACAGCAAGGACGCTCCTGCCCGGAGCTGAGCAGATCAGCGGCCCCGCCCCGGAGCCTCCAGGCCCTGCGGACGAGCCGAGAGCCCCGAGCCCCGTAGTTCCTGCGGAGGCTGAATCCAGGCTTCCAGAGTTGCCATAGCAACTGCAACAGTTCCTCCTGAGACCTCACGGGGTAAACAACCCCCGCTGAGCCCTGCAGCAGGCAGGGGCAGAGCAGCTCCCCCAAGTGCTAACACCTGAGAATCAGCGCAACAGGCCCCTCCCCCAGAAGACCAGCTAGAGGGACCAGTGATACTCCCCCGTGTTCCAATACAACTTGTTTTTGGCCACTCTGCACTGAGCAAAATGACTAGAAGGAAAACCTCACTTCAAAAGAAAGAATCAGAAACAGCCCTCTCTCCCACAGAGTTACAAAATCTGGATTACACTTCAATGTCAGAAAGCCAATTCAGAAGCACTATTCTACAGCTACTGGTGGCTCTAGAAAAAAGCATTAAGGCCTCACGAGACTTCATGACTGCAGAATTTAGATCCAATCAGGCAGAAATTAAAAATCAATTGAATGAGATGCAATCCAAACTAGAAGTCCTAACGATGAGGGTTAACGAGGTGGAAGAACGAGTGAGTGACATAGAAGACAAGTTAATGGCAAAGAGGGAAACTGAGGAAAAAAGAGATAAACAATTAAAGAACCATGAAGACAGATTAAGGCAAATAAATGACACTCTAAGGAAGAAAAACCTACGTTTAATTGGGGTTCCCGAGGGCGCTGAAAGGGACAGAGGGCCAGAATATGTATTTGAACAAATCCTAGCTGAAAACTTTCCCAATCTGGGAAGGGAAACAGGCATTCAGATCCAGGAAATAGAGAGATCCCCCCCTAAAATCAATAAAAACCGTTCAACACCTCGACATCTAATAGTGAAGCTTGCAAATTCCAAAGATAAAGAGAAGATCCTTAAAGCAGCAAGAGACAAGAAGTCCCTGACTTTCATGGGGAGGAATATTAGGGTAACAGCAGACCTCTCCACAGAGATGTGGCAGGCCAGAAAGGGCTGGCAGGATATATTCAGGGTCCTAAATGAGAAGAACATGCAACCAAGAATACTTTATCCAGCAAGGCTCTCATTCAAAATGGAAGGAGAGATAAAGAGCTTCCAAGACAGGCAGGAACTGAAAGAATATGTGACCTCCAAACCAGCTCTGCAAGAAATTTTAAGGGGGACTCTTAAAACTCCCCTTTAAGAAGAAGTTCAAGTAACTCTGAACATGAATGGGCTTAATGACCCCATCAAAAGGCGCAGAGTTTCAGACTGGATAAAAAAACAGGACCCATCTATTTGCTGTCTACAAGAGACTCATTTTAGACAGAAGGACACCTACAACCTGAAAATAAAAGGTTGGAGAACCATTTACCATTCAAATGGTTCTCAAAATATACCCTAAAAACTACAGAACACTTCTGAAAGAAATTGAGGAAGACACAAAGAGTTGGAAAAATATTCCATGCTCATGGATTGGCAGAATTAATATTGTGAAAATGTCAATGTTACCCAGGGCAATTTACACGTATAATGCAATCCCTATCAAAATACCATGGACTTTCTTCAGAGACTTAGAACAAATTATTTTAAGATTTGTGTGGAATCAGAAAAGACCCCAAACAGCCAGGGGAATTTTAAAAAAGAAAACCATATCTGGGGGCATCACAATGCCAGATTTCAGGTTGTACTACAAAGCTGTGTTCATCAAGACAGTGTGGTACTGGCACAAAAACAGACATATAGATCAATGGAACAGAACAGAGAACCCAGAAGTGGACCCTGAACTTTATGCTCAACTAATATACGATAAAGGAGGAAAGACGATCCACTAGAAGAAAGACAGTCTCTTCAATAAATGGTGCTGGGAAAATTGGACATCCACATGCAGAAGAATGAAACTGGACCACTCTCTTGCACCATACACAAAGATAAACTCAAAATAGATGAAAGATCTAAATGTGAGACAAGATTCCATCAAAATCCCAGAGAAGAACTCAGGCAACACCCTTTTTTAACTTGGCCACAGTAACCGGAGAAGGACAAACAGTGTATGTTCTCATTCATTTGGGGAATATGAATAATAGTGAAAGGGAATATAAGGGAAGGGAGAAGAAGTGTGTGAGAAATATCAGAAAGGGAGACAGAACATAGAGACTCCTAACTCTGGGAAATGAACTGGGGGTGGTGGAGGGGGAGGAGGGTGGGGGGTGGGGGTGAATGGGTGACGGGCACTGAGGGGTACACTTGACGGGATGAGCACTGGGTGTTATTCTGTATGTTGGTAAATTGAACACCAATAAAAATTAATTTATAAAAAAAAAAATTCAGGGAAGAGAAAAAGGAAAGATGCGTATAAAACTACCAGTTAAACTGCAAAAAAAAAAAAAAAAAAAAAAAAAAGACCTGAAAATGGAATCAAGGTTGTGAATAGTTGACCAGAGGGCCTTTCCAGACAGAGGATCAGCAGATGCAAAGTCCCTACAAAGTCACGCTCCTGCATGCGTGCACGTGCGCGCGCGCGCACACACACACACGGCATGTTCTTGAAAGTAATATGAGGTTTATGAAATAGAAGTGTAAGGAAAAGGAGGAAAGATGGCATTAGATAAAATGAGAAAATTCTACAGAGGTCAAATAGATTAGGGCATGGTAATGAGCTGATTTCATTCTAAGTGCAAGAGGAATCTATCAACGGATTTTTAAGGGGAGGGGGGTACATTACACGCTGAATTATGTCCTAAAAATATATCTCTGGCTGTTTTATGGAGATTGGATTTTCAGGGAATAAGAATAAAGCAGGGAGATGAGGTAGGATGCTCTTCCATTAGCTTATTCAAGCAATAAAAGTCAGGAAGAGTGGCATTGCAGAGGGCAAGAAATAGAGTGAGTTTAGACATAGATATTCTAGAGTAGAACAAATTGGGCTTCCTGAAAGATTAAATGTGAGTGACAAGGAAAGGAAAAATCAAGCATAGCTGAACTGTAACCTTCTTCTCAATCTTTATTATTACTGTTTTTAAAGTTGTTTAACCTCTCTGTGCCTTTGCTTCCTCAACTTTAAAATGAGGGAAATTTACCTACCTCAAAAAGCTGTTATTAATTTAATCTTGGTCAATATATAACAGTACTTGGCATATAGTGTGTGCTCTACAAGTGCTGGCTCCTCTCATTGTTAAAATACAGTATTATCATCATTATTATTATAATCAGATCAAAGCCTCTCTCTATTTTTCAGTTACCTTTCCAATTTTCCTGTCTGCTTTTCCCTCCCTCGCTATGGCATTGTTATAAAATTATTCTTTCCCACATATCTTTTTTTCTGACATTTCAATTTTGACATTTTCTTCCTAAGAAGAATAGAAAGATTAAGCTTGTATGCTCAGGACACTATCTTGAATTGGAAGGTATTTGTAATTTTTGTATTACTGAATGACATATACTACTCCTCACTCCCAATATGAAATAAGTAATGATGAAACGTTATGACCCAAGGAGTCACCATTCTCAGTAATTATATGGATTTTAAAAAAGAAAACCATTTCTCATTTGAATGTGGGCTAATGTAGGGGAACTGGGTTCCTGTTGGACATGATGCTGAAGACAAGCAACTTTTTATCTAATATACTCAGAAAGGTCTTAGAAGTAGACCAAGTTTTAAAACAAATGGGCAACAGTTTTAAGATCCAGATATCAGAAAGGTTTGATTTGAGAGGTGAATCAAGAGTGGCAACAAATACTGATAAAAATCAGAGAATGCTACAAAAGCTTCAGGACCAGGAAAATAAGATCATCCAGCATCATGTAGGGGACAGTGGTCACCAGATGCCTTTCAGTCATGATTTTAATTTTTTTTATTTATTTATAATAGTCACACACAGAGAGAGAGGCAGAGAGATAGGCAGAGGGAGAAGCAGGCTCCATGCACCAGGAGCCCGACGTGGGATTCGATCCCGGGTCTCCAGGATCACGCCCTGGGCCAAAGGCAGGCGCCAAACTGCTGCGCCACCCAGGGATCCCTCAGTCATGATTTTAATGCCACAGTGTATAGGTGAGTCATCCTACATCTTACGTTTCACCATGCTACAAATCCCAATTATCCTTGGTCATTGATTAACACAGTAGCTCATCTGGTATTTCATTTTCATCTAGTACCCCCATAACTCCATTCTTATGAGCCTTTCTTTCCCCAACACAACCTTCTACTACCCTGCCTCCTATTAATACACCTAGTGATATCTGAACCCTTATATTACAAAAAAAAAAAAAAAAACAGGGGCATAAAAAGACTAATCTATTCCCAGAATATTAGCTCATTTACACTGCCTTTTCTGAAACTTGGTTCAAGCCAAAGCTTGATATGGCCGTATCTTATTGAATGTTCTAGGAACACTGGAATTCTGCAGTCATTAGCTACTGTGTTCTATAAAGATCAGATAGGTTAAATCAGTTGAAAATGTTCAACTATTCCATATTCCTATTGATTCTGTCTACTTTAGTCATTTATTTGGAGAAATGTTAACATTTCTTTTTTTTTAATTAATTTCTTTATTCAAGAGAAACACACAAAGGCAGACACAGGGAGAGGGAGAAGCAGGCTCTCTGCAGGGAGCCTAATGCTGGATCACGCCCTGAGCTGAAGGCAGACTCTCAATGGCTGAACCACTCAGTCATCACACCCCAGTGTGATCATTTCTAATTATATACTTATTTTTCATTTTTCCCTTTAATTCTGTCAGTTTTTACTTCATGTATACTGAAGTTCTGCTATTAGGTACATATACATTTAAGATTATTTTGTCTTCCTAATGAACTGGCTGTTTTAGCATCAGGAAATGCCTATGTTTACTTCTGGACATACTTCTCACTTGAAGTCTACTTTTTCTGATATTAATAGGGGCACTACTATTTTATGATTGGTGTTTTCATGATAATAAATTCCTACCATTTTAACTTATCTGATGGTATCTATGACTGTCTTTTGTAAATAGCATTTGCTTAGGTCTTGCTTTGTTATTTAGGCTGATAATCTCTGCCTTTTAATTAGAGTATTTTATATATTTACATTTAATTTAGTTTTGTGATTGACTATAAGACTACTATCTTGATAACTACTACTATCTTATCTGTTCTTTGTTGTATTTTTTCCTTTCTTAATTTCTTTTGATAAAGTGTGCATTTGTTTAGTATTTGATTTTTATCTTCCCAATTGACTTTTTTGCTAGTGTTTGCTCTAGAGATGATAATATGTTACTTTAACTTATCACTGTCTACTACAAGTTAATATTATACCACTACACATATAATTTCTCAATATTACAACAGTATAACCCAATTTAATATCCACACACTATCTTGTATACTATTTTTGAAATATGTGTTGTAAACTCAACAATATATATGTGTTTTAAACTCAACAATACATTATCATTTTCACTTTAAATAATTATCTCTTTAAAAAATTAAGAGCCAAAAAATATTAATATCATTTATATCCAGCCTCATATTCACCAGTTCTGGCTCTCTTCATTCCTTTGTGTAAATAATTTTTCTCCAATCTCAAGGACTCCATTAACATTTCTTGTGGTGTAGTTATGCTAGTGATAAATTCCCATTGCTTCCATCTGAAAATATCTTTATTTCACTTTTATTTTTGAAGGCCATCAGTGTCATATATGCGATTCTAGTTTGAGGGGTTTTTTCTTTCAATATTAAAAAAATGATCTATTGATTTATGGTTTATAGTCTGATGACAAACCAGCAGCCATTCTTATCACTTCCCCTATAGTATCAGAACATGTTTCTTCTCCTCTGCTGCTTTCAAAGTTTTCATTTTATCATTGGTTCTCAGCAAAATAACTATGATTATGCCTAAGTGTGTTTTCCTATGTGCTTCTCCTTCTTGATGTTGCTAGGCTTCTTGGCTTTGTGAGTTGATGCTTTTCATAATATTTGGAAATTTTTCTGTCATTATTTATTCAAATAATTTTCTGTTCCAATTCCTCTCTCTTTTTTTTTTTTTACTGTAACTCCAATTATACATACAATACTTGATATTGTCCACAGACCACTGAGCATCACTCAGCCTTTTCCCTTTCTATGTTTCAGTTAGGATAGTGTTGAAATTCAGGTTCTTCAAATTTAATATTTAGGTCTTATTAGGTCTCCCATCTCTGGGAAAGCCTATACAGTAAATTTCATTTCAGGTTTTACTTTTTTTTTTTTTTTCAGGTCAAGAATTTCCCTTTCTCTATGATATCCCCTATTTAGTTCCTTATTATGTTTATATTTTTCTATGAAATTCTTAAATTTATTTATAATCATTCTAAAGTCTCATAATTTCAAGTTCTCTGTCATCTTGTCTGTTTCTATAGATTTTTTAATTCTGATTTTGAATCATATTTCCCTGCTTCTTCACAAATCTAATAATATTTGATCACATGATACACATTGTATTTGCTTGAGAATATGGATTTTGATGCCTTCCCTTTAAGGAATGTAAAATTTTGATTTGTTATAGAATCAGTTTATTAGTACCTCAGCTTCATTTTTTTGAGCCTTATTTTTCAGGCCTGTTAGTTAGAATTCCAATGTCTTACTTAGAATCTTAGTTACTCTCATAGTTCTCTATGATCAATTATCTGCAGTCTACAGTCAGAGAATCACCCTAAACATGAACTGGTTAATGTTTCCTCAAAACATCAAGATAATTCCTATGCATATTTCTGTATCTTCTTTGTGCAGCTTCCTCCTTTCTGGCAGCTTGCCCAACAGCTGGATATCTAGTCTCCCAAGAAACTCCAAATTCTCTTCTCGGTCTTCTCAGCTTAGCAAGATGCTCTCTACTCAATACAGGCTCCACATCTCTATACTTTAGGTACTTCAGGCAAAAAATCAAAACAATCATAGGACTCATCTGGTGGTTTTCCTTGTCTCTGGAATCATAGCTCTATGCTCCCTGTTGTCCAATGTCTAAAACCAGTTGCTTCATATATGTTGCATAGATTTTTTGTTGTTTATGGTAGAAAAATTAATATGGAATCAGACACTGAGTCATAGCTGAAAGAAGAAGTCCTAAGGGTGCTCTTTCTTATCAGCCTGCTTACCTCAGGACCTCTATAAAGTATAAAATACTCTGTTCCTTTTAGGTTCAAGCCAATTTGTTATATATAGACACCTCCTCATTACAGTCAATAAACAATATCCTGATCTCTGACTCTCACGGACTGAAAAAAATTAGCCCTTAGTTTATAGAATCTTTACCATCTGTGTTATCAATATCTTAAGAAACTTCAATATCCATTTAGTGACATAAAGCATCCTGATACTCAGTTCTTTGATTTGTTTTTCTTTAGTAGATTTCTATTCTTCTTCAGGTCTGTGACCTACTTTTATAGCTGGATTTTGTCGTCACTTGAAATATATCTACCTCTTAAATAATAAATTCAGAAATCTGCGTTTTCAAACAGTCTCCTATTCTTTTACTAAACTGCTCCCAGATCTTTAGTCATTTCACTTCCTCAGAACCTCTAGTGTGTATGTGTGTGTATGTGTGTGTGTGTGTGTGTGTGTGTGTGTGTGTGTGTGTATGCTTTCTCCCTAGCACCTCCTTCTGACTGAATTTCTTTTGCTGTACAGAGGTTCCATTTTAACAACATTCTTGTCAATACCCTCAGCGACCTAATTTATTTGACTTGTACCCTACCCTACCCAATATCCTCCCTCTTACTGCTCAGCACTCAGCAATCTGACAGCTGTGTCAAATGTTCAGTGAAATGTTCTTGCCTAAGACATTTGCTCAATCCAACAGGTGTTTCTATCTTTACCATACCCGACTTAAGGCGGTACCTGACATTGCTGATCATTTCTTACTTCCTATACAGCAATCTATTTTTTAAATTTCTATGAAATCACATTCTCTGGGTTTCCTTCTACCTTTGGGTATTCTTTCTTACTATACCTTATATGTCGGGGTTTTTTTTTTTTTTTTCATTTTAAGTGTTGTTTTTTTTTTTTTTTTTTTTTTTTTTTTTAAATCCTAAATGCCACAAATGTTGGAGAGGATATGGAGAAAGGGGAATCCTCTTGCACTGTTGGTGGGAATGTGAACTGGTACAGCCACTCTGGAAAACTGTGTGGAGGTTCCTCAAAGAGTTAAAAATAGAACTGCCCTATGACCCAGCAATTGCACTGCTGGGAATTTACCCCAAAGATACAGATGCAGTGAAACGGCAGGATACCTGCACCCCGATGTTTATAGCAGGAATGTCCACAGTAGCCAAACTGTGGAAGGAGCCTCGGTATCCATCGAGAGATCAATGGATAAAGAAGATGTGGTTTATGCATACAATGGAATATTACTCAGCCATTAGAAATGACAAATACCCACCATTTTATTCAATGTGGATGGAACTGGAGGGTATTATGCTGAGTGAAATAAGTCAATCGGAGAAGGACAAACATTATATGGTCTCATTCATTTGGGGAATATAAAAAATAGTGAAAAGGAACAAAGGGGAAAGGAGAGAAAATGAGTGGGAAATATCAGAGAGGGAGACAGAGCATGAGAGACTCCTAACTCTGGGAAACGAACAAGGGGTAGTGGAAAGGGAGGTGGATGGAGGTTGGGATGACTGGGTGACGGGCACTGAGGGGGGCACTTGATGGGATGAGCACTGGGTGTTATGCTATATGTTGGCAAATCGAACTCCAATAAAAAATATATACAAAAATAAATAAATCTTAAATGCCAGGTTCTCCAGAGTTCTCCTCTAAGTCTTCTTTTCTCTATGTATTCTTCCTATTCTCATTACCCCCTGTGCCTTCAATATACTTGCTGATTATTAATGAATCTGTTTTCAGCTGAAACCTGTCTCTTGAGCATCAGTTCAGCTACTAAAATATCCACAGGAGTCTCGGATGTGACACATATAAAATTTAATGCGTCTTCTGTTTTCCTAAACCAGTCATCCTCTCTTTCTTAGCTCAACATAGCACAGCCAATGGGGCCCTGCAATGAAGAATTCCAGGGACAACCATTCATTTTCCAGTAATCAAGAGAGGATAGGTTACATAAAATACCACTTATGTAACCTCCCTTGGTTCATGGAATATGGTCATATATCTAACTATCTGAATCAAAATTCCATTTTTTTCTTTTTTAAAAATTTTATTTATTTACTCATGAGAGACACAGAGAGAGAGAGGAAGAGACACAGGCAGAGGGAGAAGCAGGCTCCATGCAGGGAGCCTGATGTGGGACTCGATCCCAGGACTCTAGAATCATGCCCTGGGCCAAAGGCAGGCGCTAAACTGCTGAGCCACCCAGGGATCCCCATCCATTTTTTTCTTGACTCTTCTCTCCATGACATCCTGTCATCACTGCCAATTGTAGTCCTGGATTTCTCTTTACTCCATTCTCCTCTCAATTTGCAAATGAACTTCCCTAGTACAGACACCATCGTGTCCCTGATTCTTTTAATATGAAGCTCAAGCTTCTTCACGGTATATTTGAAATATACACATGCTGTCCCCACTTACCACTCTGGTTTCAATACTAGATACTTTTTCTTAGTCTTATTCTACAATTCAGTGTTACAGAAAATTTCTTAGTTGTGCTACACTTCCCCCTTTCTTCTACATTTTGATTCATGCTTTTCCCTCTCTTCAGAATTACCTATTTATTCTTTTTAAGAGTAAGACTTAGCTTAGTCCTTCTGAAGTTCTTAGACAAAGATTTGTGTCAAATCAGTTTATTTAGGAGACGATCTCAGAAGAAATGGTAGAAAAGTGGGTGAGACAGAAGGAAAAGCAGGTGAAAGAGTGTATATCATGATTATGTTGCCATATGGGCAATGAGAACTCAATTCTACTGGGACTATTTGGGACATAATGTAGAATATAACTCAGAATAGTTCCACATAAGAAGCAAGGTAGCTGGGCTACCCATCTTCCATCTCTTGTCCCTCCTTGGCTGAGTATTTCCTGGGGGGATAGTTCTCCAACCTAACCAAGGACAGATTAAGCAGGCCTGAGAAATCACTATGGTTGAGCATCAGGTGCTAGAAGTGGAAGGTCATCAGCATACATTAGGAAGATATATGGAAAGCCAAATATTACAACCAATACCTCTTTAATATCCCTCATCCTGGCCCCTTTTGAATTCTTTATCTCATTGTTTATCACATTATATTAGAAAAAAGTAATTAAAAAATAAATTACAATAAACCATGCCTAGTTCAACATGATTTTCTGAAAACCTGACCCATAGTAGGTATTTCTTGTACCTTGACTAAATGCTCTTTCATTGAATGGGGCCTTTCAGATTTGGTAGCAATGATTACATCTTTGTAAAATTGTACTAAGTGTTACAGACTTTTATTTGCTACATTCCACCTCATTCAGATAGAAAGATTGGTATTTGGAAATGAACTTGCAGTAAGGTGTGAGTCTCTGTTTAAGACATCAAAAGTTAATTGTTAAAACATGGTTTTCTTACATCATGTAACCTATGTCTAGGTTGCTCTTTATCATTAACCTTCCATCCTGAAATGTTGTTTCAAAGACTTCCTTTGTATGCTCACATTTGAGAAATGCCAGAAGACAAACATTTATGCTATAAAATAAGTGGAAATGTCATTTTTAATATGTTCCGAGTGCCTGGCACCTATACTGATTGGGTCTAATCATATTGTTTGGCAAGATTTCCTCTCCACAGATAACTAATTGGAATGACACAGTTGTATTAGTGAATTCTGGGTGAAATAATCAGACATTTTTAATCTGAATGGAAGGCTTTTGTGTCAAATGTTGCAGAGCTGAAACATTATGTGTTGTTTCCAGATTTATGTATCCCAAAAGGAGTTTAGTTCTCTTTTTTTTTCTTCACAGCTTCCGTTTTTTGGCAGGAAAAATCATCACTCCTTTCCCCAGCCCCAAACATTTCATGATCCCCATTACCGAAAGGGAGAAGTCCCACATCTCTATCCTAAAGAAAACTAATGCCATATTTTTGTTTCCCCTTTTCTCTACTTTGCTAGTAACATTTAGATAATATTTTTGAGGCTCCAAGTAACTTTGCATGCCTATCACTGTACTTGGCATTTCACACATATATCGTATTTAACTCTTAGAGCAAATGAGAATAATTATGTATGTGGTAACAGATTTAAATTGAATAATGTATGGAAAGCCTGTAGAGGCACAGCTAGGATGTGACTCCAAGTCTAACTCAAAGCCAGGACCCTTATTATTTTATTTGAACCCATCCAAAAGCATATGCTGTTGCCCCTTGAACAACATGGGTGTGAACTGGCCAGGTCCACTTAAATAGGGATTTCTTTTTTACAAATATTGTACAGTACTATAAGTACATTTTCTCTTCCTTATGATTTCCTTAATAACATTTTTTCTAGCTTACTTTACTGTAAGAATACAGTACAATATTGACTTTATGTTATTAGTAAGGCTTCTAGTCAATAGTAGCTACTAGTAGTTAAGTCTAGGGGAGTCAAAAGTTATACACAGATTATCAATTGTGTGTGGTGTCAGTGCCCTCAGTCCTCTTTTTCAAGGGTCACTGTGTATTTTTGCATTGGCAAAAATTAGGGATTTGATAATAAATTCCTATGCCCATGGTGATTCTTACCTCAAGAGTTTAAGAAATGAAGGGAAAGAAGGAGCAGTGGAAAGGTAAAAAGAAAACTAGGAAAACATGATGACCTTGAAACCAAATGATAGCAATGTAGCAAAAAGAATGTGGCAAGCATTTAGCTCAAATGTAAAGCAGAATGAGGACTGATAATTGATCATTGGATTTGGCAATATGGGAGTCACTGGTAATCATCTCCAGATGTTTTTGGTGGAGGGCGATAAATGCCTGTTTGCAGTGGATTCAAGGGAGAAGGGAAAAGAGGATTTAAAGACAAGGACTATAGTGAGCAGCTGTCCTGAGAACTAAATAATTGCAATGGTAGCCAGCATGGGAAGAGACATCACGGGAAGTTTGTTGGTTTTAAGATGGTATAAAAAGAGCATATGTATATTTTGGAGGAAATGATCCATAGGGAGCTATAATTTGAAAAAAAAAAATAGAAGAGAACATTACTGATACAATGTTCTGGATGATGCAAAGAGAAATGACATCAAGTATAAAAGTGGGAGGATTAGCTTTAAATAGGAGCATAGCTAGTTCACTTATGTTAACAGTCAAGAAGAGAGTATGTGGAAACAGATGGTGAAAGGAGGGTAGATATGCTGACAGGAGTCTATAAAAGTTCTCTTCAGGAGGCTTCAGTGTTGTCTGTGAGGTAAGGAAGCAAGATCTTCAGATAAGTATGAAGTAGAGTCTGGGTAGGTTGGAGAAGAAAGGAAGAAGTATGAAAGTTTTGTCTAAAAGATGAGAGGTTGGGGTACCTAGGTGGCTCAGTAGTTGAGCATCTGCCTTTGGCTCAGGTCATGATCCCGGCATCCTGAGATCAAGTCCCACAACAGGCTTCCTGCAAAGAGCCTGTGTCTCTGTCTCTCTCTGTATGTCTCAAATAAACAAATAAATAAAATCTTTAAAAAATAAAAGATGAGAGTTTGAAGAGACTACCATTCTTGGAACCAACACTTAAAAGAGGTTACTGTGCTAAGTGTTCTACTATGATATTTTAGTTAATCTCCACATCTGTGGCATGAGTTTATTACCACTGATATTCCCACTTCACAGATGAGAGAACTGAGTTTCAGGAAAAATATATAATTTACCCTAAGTCATATAGCTAAAAAATGATGGCTTCAATATTTAAAACCATCCTATATGACATGAAACATGACATGTTTTATTCATTATATTACCTCTCCATGTTCCCTTGGTTATGGAAAGGTCTTAGAAGAATTTAAAATATAAATTGACTATCTTTTTGTGTGTGTGACAGTATATATTTGCATTAACATCTGGTCACATAACATTCTGAAAAAAAGCAAGAAGAGGAAACAAAAAAGTTCAAACACAAGTTCTTCAGTTCCTACTATTACCTGTCTTAATAGGATGCAGAAATTCCCTTTTTTTTAATGTTGTAGATGGTAAGATGTTCTATTATGGTTTTAATTTTAAAGAGCTATACATTCTACTTCCAGCCAAACCACCTAAGGTTGTATTTGATTTTTAGTAGCTGACAGCAACTTGAGTTTAATAGTTATCTCAATTAAGGATGTTTTCAGTAGTAAATAACTAAAGATAAAAATAAATGTGGCTTTGAAAAGAGATATTTTTCCCTTTTATATAACAAAAGTAGTCTAAATATAAGTATTTCCTAGCATTGATGCAGTATCTCCAAAATATCAGCCCCACATCTCTTATTTCCTTTGCTTTTTATCCCCTCATGCTTACAAGTTTAGTGTCACAATTCCAGGAATCAAAACCATTGACCCTAAAACTGAAATAAATATATGCCACCATCAACAGCTATTCTATTAGTAAAGAAAACAAAAGTTTTCTGAGGAATACCCCTGCCTAAGAGCCATCTAATCACATTTCATAAGCCAGAAGTCTGACATGACACATGTCTGCCTAGAGCAGGAAAGGTGGCTGAAAAACACAACCAAAGAGAGAGTATCAAGAATAGGTTTCAGATATGTCAACCAAAAATGTCTACCTCAATAGTCATTTTAATTATCTAGATATATCATTTTTACGTAAACTTCTGTTGATCTTAGGCAACCCCCAATTCTATGTATATAAAATATAATATATAATATTATATATATTATATAATATATAATATAATATATATATTAACATATAAATGTTCTGTGTGTTAGGAAGGGGTGTAAAGCAAAAACTAAGAAGGTAATAACTATAATCATAAGCTAAAATTATTTAGTGCTGACTTTGAGACAGATGGATAGTTCTAAGTGCTTTATAAATATTAATTCACTTGATCTTTACAAAAGTCCATAAAGCAGGTGCTAGTAAGCCACCCCATTTTATAGACAAGACACAGAAATATTGATTAATTTGCTAAAGGTCATGCAATCAATAAAAGCAAAGTCAGGATTTAAACTTAGAAAGTGTGGCTTCAGAGTCTGTGTACTAAGCTTTAAATGACATTCCAACAAGAAGATGATAGTTCAAGTCAAGGTAAATAATAAATTTAAGACAAGTATCAATAAGTTTTGGCAAAACTACATAATAAGAAGGATCAAAGTAAGAAGCAATGACAATAGCTCCATGAAGATCACAACTTATAAAATGGGCCTTAAGGATCGATTTAAGTGGTCAGCAGGGATAGTTTCCTAGTTCTAGGAAGAATAGACATAATAAGCAACAGCAAAATCTTGGGAATGGCTGGGAAAAATGAAGGCCCATCTTGGTCTTCATGTTACAGAAGCATTAGGAGTATTAGGAGATAGAGCTACCAAAGTCACCATGCAAATAGCAATGCACTTGGGATCAAAAGATAGAAGTCTCATATATTGGATGGCCTTGGTTAAGATGCTTAATCTCTCTGAACCTCAAATAAGCATCAAAAGTTCACATAACACTGTTGTTTTGAGGGTTAAATGAGAGTGACATTTAATGTTCGAATTAATTAACTGAAACCAAATGTGCATGGAAAATAGGTTGTGACCGTATTGTGGAAAGATGTGAATATCATAATGAGGGGATGCCACTAAAGATCTCCAAGAAGTAGAATAAGAGATCAGAATTGTCTAGGCTCCATCTAAAGGCAAGTGTAGGATAGACTCAAGTATCAGGAGGGGAGTGGTGAAAGGCAGTAGTGAATTCTGAAAAACCGGTTAAAAGTTTATTAAAATAGCTTGAGCTATAATGGACCAACATTCTTGCTCTGGCAGTTGGACTTGAAATAAAGAGATAGATTTCAGAAACGCTATAGGAGTAGAAAAAATTGGTTTTACACTTGATTTAGGTGGAAAATAGAGAAAACAAACAAATTGAACCATGATTCTAAAACCTGAAGGCAAAGGAATAGGAGAATAATAATGCCACCATCAATAAAAGAAAATCTTGATGAAGAAAAGTTCTTCCTGGGAAAGACTATGAGTCCAGTTCAAGGAACTGGTGAGCTATCCTTGTTGTTATCCTGCAAGCAGTTGATTATGTGCATCTGGGGCGTAGGAAAGAGATGGAGGATGTGGTAGACAGACTAATGGACCCTTAGAGATGTCCACATCTTAATCCCCAGAACCAGCAAATATTTTAGATCACATAGCAAAAGGGAATTACATTTAGAGTTGTAACTGATAATCAGTTGACCTTAAAATGGGGAGATTATCCTGGATTATCTGAGTGGGTTTATATAATCACAAACGCCTTTAATGAAAAAGGAAGGTGGAAGAGAATGTTGGAATACTATGATGTATAAAGGACTCGACCAGCTAATACAGGCTTTGAAGATGATGAAGCAGGTGTCCCAAGCCAAGGAGTTTTCAGGAGTTGGAGAGGGCAAAGAAAAGGATCTATCTCCTCAAGCCTTCAGAAAGGAACACAGTTACTAACAGCTTGATTTTAGCCCAATGAGACCTAGATCAGATGTCTAATCTATAGGACTGTAAAATCATAAATCTGGTTTTCCAAATGATTAAATGTATGCTCATTTTTTACAGTAACAACAGACAGCTAATAAAGAGTGATTTGGGAAAACTCAGAATGGAGAAAATGACATGAAATGATAAACATTCTAACACTTCCTGAAAGTGGTCCATGAAACGATTATGATTATAGTTTATCAAAAAAGCAGGAGCAGTGGTAAGCCCTTCAAATAAGTGTATAGATTTCTTGTTCTTGGACCAGATTATTGGAACCTTAGGAGCATACAAATTACACCTGCTGTATAGAATCATACGACAGCAAAAAAGATGTCATCAACAATTATCTTAATCCATCCCAGGATCCTACCTCTTCCCCACATAATCATGCAGGACCACCAGCACTGTGAGATAAAGAATTCCATCTTACAGAGAAGGACGCATTGATCAAACTCAGACATTTTAAATTAAGTAACTACTGAAAGAATAGAAATAGAAAATTAGAAAATATAGAAAACTTCAAGCTCTTCCTCTCCAGGAACTGTCAGTCTACTTTCTGAAAGCATCCAGCTTTTTAGACCTCTCCTAGCATTTGCCACAGACTGCATTTGTGTTCAAGAGTGGTGTTGGTGCATGGTGCGGAACAAAAATCAGGATTGTTTGTAGCTTCATTGAATATAGGAAACAGCGCAGCAAATTATACCTCCCTATTGACTCAGCTCCACTGAGGGTCATTTCTCAAGTTATTGCTGGTCACTGCCTAAATCTGCTATAAAACTGCCCCCTCAATAGGGTATTAACTCCAGATTAGCATCGATGGGAAAGAGAATATGGTATATGGGGCAGGAATCCTTTTTCTTAATAGCCTAGGTATTTTATTTTCTGTAACACAAAGCTCTGTCAGGATATCAAATTTCTCTAAGCAGTAGTAACAAAAGATATATTTAAAACTGTTTAATATATTGTCCTCAAGGTGATAAGGAAAAATATAAAAATAAGTTAATTTATGCAATTCTTTTATTAACAAATTCCAGTTCTCAGCCTTATTTTGCTTAGTTCTAGAAGGGACACAGATTTCTCTTTTTCAAACCAACACAGAATAAATCCCTACTCTACTTGAGTTACTTCCCTACCTACCACATTTCCAATACTCAGTCCCATCTCAGAGCATGGATGAGGCTCACTGTAAAGCAAGTCATTTGGCCAGTATTTATGCCAGGAAAGATGGTAGGAGAGGGAGGAGGATCCAAGACTTCAGCAGAATAGCTCAGGGTAGATGTTAGCAAACCAAACCCTGCCACCTTTGAAGTGCAGATTGAGAATTCTTTCTGCTTATCTAATGAGTAAATATTTAATTAAACATAAAACACATAAAAATAGCTCTTGTACAATATTAATTCTCAGTGACTATGCAGTCTATGTCCAGAAAAGTAAAAATTTTTATAAATGCCAGAGATGTTCAGACCCCTGTTCACAATAGGAATTATAGTTTGCAATATTATCCAGAGAATTCTCAGTGCCTTTCCAACACTAGAAAGCACTCATCTCCTTTTCCGGACCTCCTTATTAATCTTTGGAATTCAAGGTTGGGTTCTGGGACTTATTGGCGTCAGAATGTGTATCCTCCACTGAGGTTTATATAAATACTGAGCAAAAGTTTACAAATTAAAATTTTTCTCTTCATAGGTCATATAAATGTTTAATCCACAACCCTATACTCACCTGACTTTAGGAGAAGGTATTATGTGAGAATAAAGTGTATAATCTCTCAAATTCTGTGGTGAATATTCTTTTACATGGAAATAGAATGCTGACAAATTTTTCATGATGAGCAGTTTGACTGTTTTTCTGAAAACCTGGCAATATCTGGCCAGGAAAGACGGGGCAGTGGTGCAGCAAACACATCAAAGGATTGGAGGGCTGCTTCCGACTGCTTTTCCATCCTTATTGGAATAACCTCATGAGCCTCAGTGAGAGGTGGATCCATTTAAGACAGCCCTTTTTTCTTCTTTTCTTGGCTGTGTGAGCTATGATTGCAATTAGCTTGGACACCAGCATTGTAGGTAGGTGAGAACTAATGGTTCCCTAGTATAAGCACCACAAGATAGGCCAAAACTGGCAGCTCTAATGTCATCTACTTCATTCAGCAGCCACCTTGTAGAGCTGTAGTTCTGAGTATGGAACATCTGGAGCCACACTTTAATTGGTGGTTGTCATAGCTGCACAGCTGTTTCGAACATTTCTGGCTATGTTCATCATGGCTGCAATAATGCTTATCTGAAAGTGGTACTAGAGAGACCAGTTCATGAGTATGAACAGTGTTGACTTAGAAAGTCACATTGTATGTTTCCTATATTTCCTCATTTAAAAAAAAAAAATCAACAGCACACATACACAAAGAGAATAAAACTAATAAGAATCTCAATTCATCAATCTGGAGGCATGTCTGAGTCCAGAAATGTTAACAGATCATTTTCTGAAATATATAACCAAGTCATGCAAAATGAGTGTTTATCACTGTTTCAGGAAACTCTCTTACTGTGGAAATACAAAGCAAAGTGCTATTTACCTTTTTCAAAAATGATATCTATCAGAGCATCCCTAAAGGACTGAATATAACATACAATACAGGGGGAAAAAAAGTAATAACTTCCATAGAAAAGACTCAAACCTCCATACTCTGAACTAAATAGAGAATATCTATTTATTCTCTATTAACTTTTAACCAAGAAATGTGTTGATAGCAGACTTTGTGTCTGAACAAAAAACAATAGTTACAATAATATAGACACTGCTTTTCAGACACAACACAGAAGCTAAAAGATAACTATTGGAAAAACAAACAATTTTAGAATGGAAGTTCGGAAAGGAGCTAAATGTTTCTTTCCCTCTATGCATAATGAATGATCTGGGTTCCAGAAGTGTTGAGAAAGCTCTAGGCCTCAAGATAAGTTATAATTCCTACTTTGTCACTATCTATTTGGAGATCTCGGACAAATCACTTTGCTTCACTAAACCTCAGTTTCCTGATCAGTAAGACAAAAGTATTGGACTAGATTATTTCTGGAGTCTTTTGCATCTCTCACATCCTCTATACAGACCTGACTTTCTAAAAGTACTTACCTGGAATTCCTAGTTACAAAACAGGTTAATTCAAGAAGCCAGGGGAATAGTAAAGGAAAGTTCCAGAATGATGACCGTAAAACAGGGCCCAGAAAACACCTAATTCAGGTTGGACTCTGTGACCAGAGGTCTCCAAGGAATATCCAGGCAAACTACCAATTAACACGTTAAATGAAGGAAAAAAAATATATTGAAAATGAACAAAGCCGTTGAAACTCAAGGAAACAAAACAGGAACCAATACCTCCAATGAAATCAAATGGAAAAAAAAAATCATGTAAAAATTTTTAACCAAGAAATGTGTTGATAGCAGACTTTGTATCTGAACAAAAAACAATAGTTACAATAATACAGACACTGCTTTTCAGACACAACACAGAAGCTAAAATATAACTATTGGAAAGACAGAAACAACTTTAGGATGGAGGTTAGGAAAGGAGCCAAATGTTTATCTGCATTTTCACAGACTACACATTCTGAGTAACATAAAATTGATAATATCTAAAACTGATAAAACCAGAAGTTACAGATGGGTACATTATTTAGAATGAAATAGGCTAAATACAAGAAGAAATATCAGAAGTGAACTAAAAATTAGGATGAAAATCGGTTTTGGGGGGAGTTAAGGCTATGGGTTGGGGCTGTGAAATGTTAGGATTCATTATAAGTGCTTTTAAAATGACTTCTCTTTTTATATATGATTTATATATGACTTTCATATATGATCTGTTTCTTTATATAGGATTTACTTTGAAAAATTAGATTTAATTTCAAAGTAAATAAAAGCTTCTCTCTCAATATCAGCAACAATTCCAAGTTAGAGATGCTAACAGACTAATGATCAGTCATGGAATTTGATGTCTCAGTGAACAAATATTTGAAACATTAAGACCATCAGGACTCCCTTGTTACTCCACTCATGAAAAAAAACATGTTCTCACTGTGCCCTTTCTTTGATTCTGTTCCCATGGTGTTTATCTTCCTTCTTGTCCTTTTCTGTCTATTCAATTATTTCTATATTAAAAAAAAAGCTGATAAAATACCTCATTTATAAAGCATTTTGGTTTTATCTACTCACCTCTTTTAGTACATTTGTTTATTTATTCATGAGAGACACAGCGAAAGAGGCAGAGACATAGGCAGAGGGAGAAGCAGGCTCCCCACGGGGAGCCTGATGTGGGACTCAATCCCAGGACCCTGGGATCACAACCTGAAACAAAGGCAGATGCTCAACCACTGAGCCACCCAGGCATCCCTCAGTTAGTACTTTTCGTAATATTGATGTGGCATGATGAAATTTACAAAGCTCATCACATTATATTACTCCGTTTATTCTTTGTTTTGAACTTCTTCGATTTATTTGTTAATGCAACACATTTATTATGTTTCTACTCTAAGTCAGTTACCTTGACAAGAACTGCTGTTAATATGTCAACAAGATGTACAGGTCCACTGGCCTCATAGAGCTTCATGTTTTCTGTGGGAGGCAAACAAACATAGAATATACATGTTAAAGAAAGTCGCTTGGTTTGCAGTTATTCAACCTTGTGCATGAGATGAAAAAAATTTAACATAGTTTCAGGTTTAGATGGTGGAATTTTTCTCTGCATATCTCACTGTTTCTGTAATGAATGTTTTGACTTAAAATATATAATAAATAAAAAATTCAGCCATAACAGCATGATTTATTAATCTTGTTTCCTCATGTAAAATAATGTGGCTAGACTTCGTCTTCCTCTTCTGCTCTTTTCATCCCCATACCACCTACAATCCACGCAACCAACCAACTGCACTGGAGCTGCTTCACTACCTCTGCTCAGACAGGCTGGGCATAAGTATAGGTAACCCTTGAAAAAGAGGTGCTGAAGGGCACCAAGCATTCAAAATCTGCATATAGTGGCTCCTGGATAACTCAGTCAGTTAAGTATCTGATTCTTGATTTCAGCTCAGGTCATGATCTTAAATTTGTGAGATACAGCCCTGTGACAGGTTCCACACTGAGCAGGAAGTCTGTTTGAGATTCTCTCTCCCTCTGCCCCTCCCCCCATTAGCGCTTGCTTTCTCTTTCTCTAAAATAAAGAAATCCTTAAAAAGTCTGCATCGAACTTTTAACTGCCTGAAAAGCATAACTAATAGCCTACTGTTGATCAGAGCCTATTGATAGCATAAATAATCGACGAACACGTTATATATATATATTATATACGTAGCTGTATTCTTACAAAAAAGTACGTTAGAGAAAAGAAAATGTTATTAAAACAATGATAAGGAAGAGAAAATACATTTACAGTATTGTATTTATAAAAAAAAAAAAACAAACCCAAAAAACACTATAACGCACTCCTCTCAAAAGAAAATATGTTTCAGTCCTTGAGCTGGGACTCAAACCCAGGTCATCCTACTCCAAAACTTGGGCTGATCCCACTCTGCCATGCAACCTTATTTCTCACTCACTGAACTCCAAAACTGTCAGTCTTTAGAGGCAATGGAAAGAGCTTCATTCACCTTTTTTACCTTCATGGCAAACAGTAGAGTTTCCTGCACATTTAGTTGCTCAATAAATGTTGAAAGGAGATATATACTACAGCCCCTTTCTGAGAGCATTATCTGTGAAATGGAAACTACCACTATTTCTTGCTATCCCATTGTCACTTAAATATATTTCATTTTTCTCGAAAACTATTCATACCATTTCTAGGCAGACTGAAACTTCTAAAAGTCGTGCTCCCTATGCCAGAGTCATAAAATAAATAAGTCAGAAAGCAAAAAAAATAGTTTTTAAAATTCCTTTGGTTCTCTAGGGTTTACACAAAAATGAGACATAAATTATTTATCATGAGAAATCCAAGTGAGCATTTGCTTTCCAATAGCAGCTGAGACACAAACCTATAGTTAAGAGGAAGCCATGGAGATATGCCCAAACTTGACAAATAAGAGTGTTCCAGAGTAAAAATCTAAAATCCTAATGAAAGAATACTGGAAGAAAAAAAGGACAATATTTAGAAATATATATGTAATATTTTTGTGTCGAATTTAATATGCATTTCATTTATGTATTCCTTCAACAAATATTTATTGAGTGCCTACTACAGAAAATGTGGTAGTGTTGAGGATTTAAATATATTGCTAAATGTAAGAATGCTAAATGCATTATTGCTATGTTAATGCAAAATGCTATATTGCTAAATATAAAAACTATAGCCTAAGGGAAAAGTCATATTGAGGAACCTACAAAGAAAGGTTATTCTATTAAGTAGCAAAAGTAAAAATAGTAATAATAATTACCTGAACCTGAGTATAATTTTTAATTTTCTGTTTTTTAGAAATGGTTGATTCTTCTTTACAGCTTTATTGAGGTATAACTGGCATGCAAAAGCTGCACAAATTTAACAAGTAGAATATGAGAAGTCATGACATATGTCTACCTCCCTCCAACATTACAATCAAGAATTTTTTTTTAATATTTTTTTTCTTTATTTATTTATGATAGTCACAGAGAGAGAGAGGCGCAGAGACACAGGCAGAGGGAGAAGCAGGCTCCATGCAACGGGAGCCCGACGTGGGATTCGATCCAGGGTCTCCAGGATTGCACCCTGGGCCAAAGGCAGGCGCCAAACCACTGCGCCACCCAGGGATCCCTACAATCAAGAATTTACTAGCAATGCCTCTGGGTCTGGAGTTTTCATGCTCTGAAGATTTTTAAGTACAAATTCAATTTCAAATATATATATTTAAGTTACCTTATTTTTGCCAGATTTAGTAAGGTGTAATGACAAAACTGTAATGTATTTAAAATGTACAATGTAATAATTTGATATACAGATGCATTGTGAAAGGATTGTAACAATCAATTTAATTAATATAGCTATCACCTTACATAGTTACCTTTTTTTGGTCAGAAAGATGTCCTGTCTCAGCAAATTTCAAGAGTAATACTAACTATAGGTACCATGCTGCAAATTAGATCTTCAGAACTTACTCATAACCGAGAGTTTACAGACTTTGACCAACCTCTTCTCATTTTTTCCTATTCCCCAGAACCATTCTACTCTGAGTTCATTTTTTTTTTTTTAATCTTCTGGTGTTTGGGTTGTTGTTGCTTTTTTTTTTTTTTTTTTTTTTTGATTCTACATGCAAGTGACATCATATAATATCTGTCTCTTTCTGACTTATTTAACTTAGAATAATACTCTCCAGATTGTTTGTTTCTTTCAAAGAATTTTCCCATTCATCTAAGTTGCCAAATTTGTTGACTTGAAGTTATTTATAATATATCCTAGTATTCTTTTAATATATATAAAAACTTTAATGATATCACCCTTCTCATTCCCAGTGTTTGGTAACCTGTGTTTTCTCTCATTTTTTTCCCCAGTATGTCTGACTAGAGGTTTATAAATGTTATTGGTCTTCTCAAAGAAACTCTTTTTAATTTCATTGATTTTTTTTTTCCTCTACTGTTTCTCTATTTTTGGCTGCGATGATTTCTGTTCAAATCTTCTTTCTATTGCTTACTTTGAGTTTAATTTGCCCTACATTTTCTGGTTTCTTTAGCTGGAAGATCAGGTCATTTGAAACTTTTTTTTTCTAATACAGGTAATTAGTTCTATAAATTTACCTCTAGATATTACTTTATCTGCATCTCATAAATTTTGATGTCTTACTTTCATTTTTATTCACTTCAAAATATCCTCCAATTCCCCTTTGATTTCTTCTTTGACCTCTGGGTTATTTAGAAATGTGCTATTTACTTTCCACATATTTGGGCATTTTCCCAATATATTTTGGTTATTGATTTTCTAGTCACTGAACTAGGTGATTTTGTATGATTTAAATCCTTTTCAACAGAGACTAATTTTGTGGCTCAGAATATGGTCCATTTTGCTAAATGTTCCATATGCACTTGAAAAGTATACATATTATTCTTTTGTTGAATGGAGGATTCACACTTATTTTTTTGTCCTTTTTGTGTTTCATTTTGGATAGTGTCTACTGAGTTTTCTTCAAGTTCATTAATCTTTGATCTACATGTTTAACATACTATTAATATCTTCAATGCATTTCTCATTCAGTCATTATAATTTTAATTTTAGAAATTTCATTAAGGTCTTTTTACATCTCATATGTCTATTTAACAAGCTTAATCTTTTACCTTTTTGGACATACAGAATAATATTATAATAACTATAAATGCTTTTGTCTACTAATTCTATCATCTCTTTTATTTCCATATGTTTTTATAGATTGAATTTTCTCATTATGTGCCCTATTTTCCTGCTTCGTTGCATGCCTGGATCCTCGTGACTAGATGACAAACACTGTGTACTGTGTTTGTCTTTTGTGTGCTCAACATTTTATATTGCTATAAATATTTGTAGCTTTGACACACAGTTAAGGTACATGGAATCAACTTTTTTAGTTGATTTTTTTTTAAGTGACAACAGAAAAGCTTTTAATGCAAGGCTAGTGTAATTGCTTCACGATTAAGGGAAGAGCTCTTTGAAGTGCTTTCCCCCATGTCACTGGGTTAAGGAAAGCTTTACACTGGCTAGTGAGAATATGAAGATGTATGAACTCTCAGAGTTGTTCCGTGTATGTGTGTATGTGTGTGTGTAATTCTTTTTCCAGTCTTGGATAGTTTCATCACATATCATCAGTGAGCAATATTTGGCTGAGGACTCTAATGGAACCTTCTGTATATTTCTGAAGTTTTCCATGTGGCTTTCTTCTATTCAACACACTGTGACCTTAAACTGCCTGGACTCTCTGAACTCCCAAGTTCAGTCTCTTGAACTCAAGGAGACTCCACATTCTTCTCACATCCTTTTTCCCTATGTTGCTGCCTGGAAACTCTCCCAGGAAGTACCTGGGCAATTGTTTTACTCACCTCATTCATTTCTTCCTATCAGCTATCACTGTCCTGTGTCGCCTGATATCCCATGTCAGAAAACCACGTTGCACATATTTTGTCCAAATTTTGGATTGCTTGAGGTGGGCAGAAAATTGAGTCTTCATAATTCCACCATAGCCAGAAGAAAAATGAAGATGCTTGATCATTTTTTTTTACAATCGGACTTCCTTGATCTAATTTGCAATTTACCTTATCATTTCATATTCTATACCTTCAAAACAATTTTATTTCTCTTTTGCTTTTCAGAATGTCTTTTACTTTCTATCACCATTGCTGGCAAGAATTTAGTCTTCAAGGAGCAAAAAGCTCTGTGGTTACATGAAATGCCATGTCTTAGTGAGTTTGTTACAACATTCTTATTGGTATTCTCAAACAGTACCTATGAGGAACCACTTCAAAGAACATCAAACTGTCGTCAATGATTAGAGTAACAGGAAATATTTGGTATAATATACGGAAAATCCATGGGGACATGGACACTGGCATTTGGTGTCTTAGTAGCTCTCAGGTTGTTTGAATTAGGCTTTTGTAATTAAAAAGAGCAGAGCCTTTCTTAAAATAACTAGAGTAATATAGGGATATTAGGGTTATTATGACAATCAATATGGTAGACAGGATTCACATAGAAATCATCCAAGAAGAGATATAACATTGAACCTCACTGAAACAAACTAAATCCAGAACTTGGAATATGGACTCATTGCCCTTTAATCTATGCTTTATTACTGTTACCAGCATCATTCTACTTTTTGTTATTGTCCTCTGAGGCATCTTCTTGCTGCTTATTTCACCATCAGCCAGCTTTGTTGCCCTCTATTTCATACATGTGCTTCTCTATCCTTAAGTTTCTGATTACTCAGAGTACCTTCCTTTTCCTTGTTTAGGCTTCAGATGACTTATACTCTTAAGTTTCATCCTTCCTCTGTGGATGGTTTCATTTCTACTCCCACTATTTCAAGCTATTTAATAATTCACAATAGAAGCATTGATGAGTGAGATTCTCACTGACTTAACTCCTGTTTTGGCCCAAGACCATACCAAAGTTGACAGTTTAGCCATTACCGAATATATAGGTGATATAACTTTCTTTAAAAGGTGCTGTGAGGGACACCTGGATAGCTTAGTGGTTGAGCATGTGCCTTTGGCTCAGGTCGTGATCCTGGGGTCCTGGGATCGAGTCTCACATGGGGCTTCCCACAAGGAACCTGCTTCTCTTTCTGCCTATGTCTCTGCCTATCTCTCTCTCTGTGTGTCTCTCATGAATAAATAAAATGTTTAAAAAATAAGTAAATAAAAGATGCTGTGAACCTTTTATTTAGCAAGCACTGTGATTCACAGATCTGGTACAAATATGGAAAAACAATCAGAGGGCAGAATCAAAAACAATGGATAGAATTTATAAGGAAATAGATTCTGGATCAAAGAAATGACTACCTGAATAAAGTACTATTTGAGATGTTTTCCTTGAGATCCAAACATGGCATAGGGTGGGATCGTTAGTTTCACCTTGACATTTTGATTTTTAAGTATTTCAGATTATACTAGAATGATCCCAAATCATTGGAATATTTTCCAACTTCCATAGAAGAAGCTTAAATGCTAGAATTTCTGCAAAGACTACAATTTGGAGTGTGAATGGGGTGGGGGTGGGGGGCCAAAACCCTTAAAGGACAGAAATCCTAAATGCTTATCAGTCTTTTCTACCTTATCAAGGTTAATTATTCAATATGCCCAGAGGGCAGGATGAATCAATTCTAGACATTTTGCAAATAGCAAAATGTCTTAGGATTGTTCCTCTTCTGAAATTTAAATGTGAACTAAATGATCTTTTTTTTTACCGACAATTTTTTTTTTTTTGTAACTAGAAAAATTTCCCGAAAAGCATCTGATTGCAGTTGTCTCTTAGTTGTCTCTTATTCACTTTCTGTTCTCTAGAAGGCAACACACTTTCATCAATGAAATTTTTTTCCCCATAATTTTAATTGTTGGTCAGTCAACATCTACCTTCACCAAATGTCTGAAATGGTAGATAAGGGGAAAAGGTCTCACAAAACAGGGTGGTATCCTCTTCAATGCATAATATTATGATCTGTGAGATTAGTCATAAAATTAAATCTTTAGACTTTGATGCCACAACTGGATACACAGAAGAAAATTATTGAACATTTATATCAAAATATCCCAGTTGATCATATCATATTTGGAACTTTTTAAATGTAAAAGCTGTTTTTTAAAGTGTTATCCAATAGGAAGGGTGGCTAATTGCAAGGAAAGAAAAATCCTTTGTAGAATGAGAATTTTAAAATAGTCTAATCGAGCAAATCTTCAGGCCAATGTTTGGAGAAATCCTCTTATGCTGAAAGAATGACTAAAATGAAAAAAAATGAATCTATTTAGATATACCCTATTCCTCTAGGAGAAGCACAAATGTAATATCCATCCATTGGCAGGTCATTAAATTAAAAGCAATTTTGATAGTTAACTATCCAGAAACAGAAATCTAAATTTGAAACACAGCTGTAATCACTCTATGGAAAAAATCTCTTAGTATTAAACACTTGGCAAAGTGGACAGGCTGACAATGTAGTAAAATCCTTTGCATTAAATTCAGTCTGTTAGCCCTGATGGAGAATCAGGCATCATTAGATTTGGTGCCCTAGATTTCTGTTATCTTGCATTAAATAGAAGGCTATGCATATATTTCACAGAATTGATTTCAATGGTTATGATTGTAACTCTGGTTGTTGCTCTAAAAATTATCTAGTAATTTAATAACTTCCCATTGAGAAATTTAATTGTGAAGACTTTGGTTGTCACTATGAATTCTGTTGACTTAAAGAGAGTATTATCCTTTTATAGGATTCTCCTTTGTGTAGGTGGAGAAACTCATTGTATCATTGTATTGGGTCATTCATATGTAGATGTAATTATTCTTCCTACAGCTCTCAAAAGTTTTTGAGGAGAGCAGCAGTAGGAAATTTGTAAGAATAAATATAGTATAGGCTTTGTAACAGTTCAATGGTTACTATGAAAACTGTTCATATGTACACTATAGAAATAACATCCATTAAAAATGTTTAGAGACATGCACTACTTTTTCTAACTTGGAAATATATATATATATATATATATATATATATATATATATATATAAAGATTTATGTATTTATTTGAGTAGGGGTGGAGGGGCAGAGGGAGAGGGAAAAAGAAACTCAACGAGACTCCACACTGAGCATGGAGCCTGATGTAGGGGCTCAGTCTCACAACTCTGAGATCAAAAGTGAGCCAAAATCAGGAGTCAGATGCTTAGCTGATTGTACCACTCAGGCACCCTGGAATATTTTCTTTAAACTTGTATCAACTATCATTCGGGTTTCTCTCTTGCTACATGCAAACATCAACACAACTACCCTAATTACCTTCAGCAGAATGGCAGGTTTTTCTCTATTCTCACTCATACCTTCTAAGTTGTTCTCAATTTTAATAAGGAATCAGAGACATAGCACCTAGTAGGATAATCCTAATATATAACTTCCTAAAAGGTATTAACATGCCTCTCATAAAAATGTAAAATGAACACATGTCTAAGATTATTTAACTCATTAGCTAATGGAGCAATGTTAAACCTGGTTCAATAGAATTTAAGGAACTATTTAATAAAGAAATAGAGGATAAGATTGCTGGATAAGACACGAAACTGGTTCACGTACAATAGGTTAATAAACCATAACCTTTGTGATTATCTATTCTACTAGAAAGAAATTATTTGCATTACAACCCAACATAAATCTACAAGTTAATCTCTGCCCCTTAGACTTATAAAATAGCCTAGTCAATAGAAAGTCAATCAAAAGGACAAACTCAGCACTGCTTTGAAAGAGCACCGAAGAAGCTCTTTGGTCATTTCCAAATTTTCCTAACATTCTGCCAGTGACTTGAACATAGCTGACATTTTTAAAATGTATTTGGAATTGGATGAATGGAAACCTGGTGGATCCGAAGCTTTTCACACCATACTGCTGGCACATCACCGGCTTAAAAACAGTTCTGATTAAAGGCCGTGTGATTGTTGTCAAGCAGGCTTCATAGAAAAATAACAGGATCAGAGAGGTCAGCAGATGCCGAACAGAAGCATAACTGCTTTCTGAACAAAGCTGGGGAAACAGTGCTGGGTAACATATAAATACCATTGCTTTTGTGAGGTCCTAAAAACTTAAAAGAGCTGAAGGCATTTTGTAGGCTTCTGAGTTTATAGGGTACTATTTGCACTTACCCAGATGAGGATACTCATAAGAAATCTTTATAGATTGGCACTTCTTCTTAAGTTACATGTTGTGAGACACAATTGATCAAAAGTACAAATTTGAACACAGTTTGCCTCAAAAACTGTGTTTTGATTTATTTTATGCCGGGATCATTTAGGTTTTTCCTTCTTATATTTGAATTTTGTAGTTTGTACCCTGCAACTCAACTTACCTTTCCCATTTGTATAGGTAAGTCAAACATTGGCTTTTAAAAATTTTGCCATATGGAGCTGAGAAGATGGCAGAGGAGTAGGGTCCTCTCCTCACCTGGCCCCACCAACTTACCTATATAACTTTCAAACCATCCTGAAAAACTACGAATTTGACCTGAGATTTACAGAGAGAACAGCAGAACGCTACAGAGAGAAGGGTTTTCACTTCTAACGAGGTAGGAAGGTGGAAAAAAATAAAATAAAAAAGAATCCAGGGGGAGGGGACGCTCCAGGAGCCAGGCTAAGGCCGGGCAGTGAGAGCCTCCAGGACGGGAAAGTCCAGTCCTGGGAAAGCAGGAACTTTAAAAATCCACACCGGATTCTTCCCGATGGAAGGGTGGTTGGCAGGGAAACTGGGCAGAAATGAAGGAGGGGCAGTGGGGCCTCCAGTCTCCCAGAGTCACTAACAGAGGAGGTGCGCCGGGGGTAGAGTGTGCCACAGACTGTGGGCCAATCTCCGCAAAGGGCTGGAGCTGGTGGATCAGGCGGGGGCTCCCATCAGAGAGGGCTGCACCCTACTGCCTTCGGGAGCTGAGGCCCAGGGAGCGGGATTCCAGCAGCCCAGGCCCGGGATCCCAGGGCGCAGAGCAGACACAGTCCAGGACCCTGCGGTCCCCCCCGGGGACAGGTGGGGCCGGGGTGGGCACCAGACAGCAAGGATGCTCCTGCCACCGGGCACCCCGAGCTGTGCAGATCAGCGCCCCAGCCCCTGGAACATCTAGGCCAGTGTGGACTGGGAGCTGCGGTAGTTACTGGGTGAGCTGACTCTAGAGCTGGAGACCTGGCCACCACCAGTGTTGTTGTTCCTCCTGGTGTCACCCTGTGCCTGAGAGGGGCAGGGCCGCCAGGGAACAGGGGCCTCACAGGATAAACAGCTCCCACTGAACCCGGCACCCGGCAGGGGGCAGAGCACCACCCCAGGTGCACACACCTGAGACTCAGCACAGCAGGCTCCTCCCCCAGAAGACCTGTTGGAAGAACAGGGGAAGAGCAAGTTCTTGACCAAGCAGTGCTGGATAGCTCCAGGGAAAGTCAAGGGATTTACAGTATATAGAACCAGAGGGTACCCCTCCTATAGTTTTTTCTTCCTTTTTCCAGTACAACCTGTTTTTATATCAGACTATAAATTTCTATTTTTTTCTCTTTTCCTACTTAAACTACAATATTTTACCACCTCTTCATTTTTAAGATTCTTCCTTTTTGACTTTCATATTTCTACAATTACAGGTCCTAGATATATTTCCCACTTCTAGATTCCCTTCAACATACTCAACTTAATTTTGGGAGATATACAAGATGTGTCTTTTTGTTTTGTTTTCTTTTTGCTGTTTGTTTGTTTTCTCTGCTTCATTTTGTTATACAATGGCAGAAGTTAATACCTTCTAAAACATGACCAGTATACACCCAGAACCAAGTGGTATTCCGTGCTAGTTCATTCTGTGAGATTCCTCATTCCCATTCTGCCCTCCTCTTTTATATCATTTACGTTTGGGTGGCCAATGTTGGGACCCTCTACAAGTATTTCTGGTTTATATAAATTTGGGACTGAGCATCTTCTAACATACAGAACGTAATATATTCAGAACCGAAAGGATCACTCTCAAAAAACACTCATGTAGACTATATTCTCCCTGCACTACAACATCATCACCACGACCATCTCCCAGTGACCACCACCCCTATTTTTTCTTCTCCTTTCTTTTTCTTTTTTTCTCTCTTCTTCTTTGGGATTCATGGCCTTTTATTTTTTACTACTTTGTATTTTTTTCTACTTTGTTTTAAATTTTGTTTCTGACTTTAGTGGTCCTTTTGTGAGGGTTGAACCAGCCTTGCATCCGGATAATAAATCCCACTTGGTCATGGTGAATAATCTTCCTAATGTACTGTTGGATCCTATTGGCTAATATCTTGTTGAGAATTTTTGCATCTGTGTTCATCAGGGATATTGGTCTATAATTCTCCTTTTTGGTGGGGTCTTTGTCTGGTTTTGGAATTAAGGTGATGCTGGCCTCATAAAACGAGTTTGGAAGTATTGCATCCCTTTCTATCTTTCAGAACAGCTTTAGTATAATAGGTATTGTTTTTTCTTTAAACATTTGTTAGAATTCCCCTGGGAAGTCATCTGGCCCTGGACTTTTGTGTCTTGGGAGGTTTTTGATGACTGCTTCAATTTCCTCCCTGGTTATTGGCCTGTCCAGGTTTTCTATTTCTTCCTGTTCCAGTTTTGGTAATTTGGTAATTTGGTTTTCCAGAAATGCGTCCATTTCTTCTAGATTGCCTAATTTATTGGCATATAGCTGCTCATAATGTTTTTTAAATCATTTGTATTTCTTTGGTATAGGTTGTGATCTCTCCTTTTTCTTTTTTTTTTAATTTTTTATTTATTTATGATAGGCACACAGTGAGAGAGAGAGAGAGAGGCAGAGACACAGGCAGAGGGAGAAGCAGGCTCCATGCACCGAGAGCCCGACGTGGGATTCGATCCCGGGTCCCCAGGATCACACCCTGGGCCAAAGGCAGGCGCCAAACCGCTGCGCCACCCAGGGATCTCCTGATCTCTCCTTTTTCATCTGTGATTCTAATTTGAATATTTTCTCTGTTGTTTTTAATAAGACTGGCTAATGGTTTAACTATCTTATTAATTCTTTCAAAGAACCAGCTCCTGGTTTTGTTGAACTGTTCTACAGTTCTTCTGGTCTCTATTTCATTGAGTTCTGCTTGAATCTTTATTAACTCTCTTCTTCTGCTTGGTGTAGGTTTTATTTGCTGTTCTTTTTTCAGTTCCTTTAGGTGCAAGGTTAGCTTGTGCTGTTGAGTTTTTTTTACAATTTTTGGAGGGATGCGTGTATTGTGATGTGTTTCCCTCTTCGGATTCTTTTTGCTGTATCACAAGAATTTTGAATGGTTGTATCTTCATTTCCATTAATTTCCATGAATCTTTTTAGTTCTTCTCTGATTTCCTGGTTGACCCTTTCATCCTTCAGCAGGATGCTCTTTAGCCTCCATGTATTTGAGTTTCCTCCAAATTTCTTCTTGTGATTGAGTTCAACTTTCAAAGCATTATGGTCTGAAAATATGCAGGGTACAATCCCAATATTTTGGTATCAGTTGAGACTTGATATGTGACCCAGTATGCTGTCTATTCTGGAGAAGGCTCTGTAAATATCTGTGAAATCCATCTGGTCCAGTGTATCATTCAAAGTTCTTGTTTCTTTGGAGATGTTTTGCTTAGAAAATCTCATTTGCAGAAAGTGCTGTGTTGAAGTCTCCCAGTATTAGTGTATTATTATCTCAGTATATCTTAACTTTGGTTATTAGTTGATTGATATACTTGACAGCTCCCACATTAGGGGCATAAATATTCATGATTGTTAGGTCCTCTTCTTGAATAGATCCTTTAACTATGATATAATGTCCCTCTTCATCTCTTACTACAGTCTTTGGGATAAACTATATCTGTTATGAGGATTGCTTCCCCTGCTTTCTTTTGAGGACTATTTGAACGGTAAATGGTTCTCCAACCTTTCATTTTCAGGCTGTAGGTGCCCTTAGGTCTAAAATGAGTCGCTTGTAGATAGCAAATAGATGGGTCTTGCTTTTTTATCCAGTCTGAAACCCTCTGTCTTTTGATGGGATCATTAAGGCCATTCATGTTCAGAGTTACTATTGAAAGATATGAATTTTGTGTCATTTTAATACCTATTCAGTCCCTGTTTTTGTGGATTATTTCTTTGGGCTTCCTCTTTCTTTTACAGAGCCCCCCCCCCCCCCAATATTTCTCGCAGACCTGGTTTGGTGGTCACATATTCTTTCAGTTTCTGCCTATCTTGGAAGCTCTTTATCTCTCCTTCTATTCTGAATGAGAGCCTCGATGGATAAAGTATTCTTGGCTGCATGTTCTTCTCATTTAGGGCCCTGAATATATCCTGCCAGCCCTTCCTGGCCTGCCAGGTCTCTGTGGAAAGGTCTGCTGTTAATCTAATAGTTTTCCCCATATAAGTTAGGGATCTCTTGTCTCTTGCTGCTTTAAGGATTTTCTCTTTACCTTTGGAATTTGCAAGTTTCACCATTAAATGTTGAAGTGTTGAATGGTTTTTATTGATTTTAGGGGGGGGATCTCTCTATCTCCTGGATCTGAATGCCTCTTTCCTTCCCCAAGTTAGGGAAGTTCTCAGTTATGATTTGTTCAAATACACTTTCTGGTCCCCTGTCCCTTTTGGTGCCCTCTGGAACCCCAATTAAATGTAGATTTTTCCTTCTGAGGCTGTCATTTATTTCCCTTAACCTTTCCTCATGATCTTTTAATTGTTTTTTCTCTTTTTTTCCTCAGCTTCCTTCCCTGCCATCAACTTGTCTTCTATGTCACTCACTCTTTCTTATACTTGATTAAACCTCATTGTTAGGACCTCCAGTTTGGATTGCATCTCATTTAATTGATTTTAAATTTTGGCCTGATAAGATCTAAATTCTGCAGTCATTAAGTCTCTTCATTCCTTTATGCTTTTTTCCAGAGCTACCATTAGCTTTATAATTGTACTTCTGAATTGGCTTTCTGACATTGAATTGTAATTCAAATTCTGTAAGTCTGTGGTAGAGAGTACTGTTTCTGATTCTTTCTATTGTGATAAGTTCTTCTTTCTAGTTATTTTGTTCAGTACAGAGTGGCTGTATGAGTGGGCTGAGTCAAGACTATCAACCATGACATAAGTAAATTTCACCCTAGTTGATTTTGCTGAGGTCAGAGACCAGAAATTGAAAACAGAGATCAGAAGGTTATATGATAGATCATACCAACAAGAAAAAAAACAAGAACCATATGATCCTCTCAATAGATGCAGAGAAAGCATTTGACAAAATACAGCATCCATTCCCAATCAAAACTCTTCAGAGTGTAGGGATAGAGGGAACATTCCTCAGCATCTTAAAAGCCATCTATGAAAAGCCCACAGCAAATGTCATTCTCAACGGGGAAACACTGGGAGCCTTTCCCCTAAGATCAGGAACATAATAGGGATGTCCACTCTCACCACTGCTATTCACCATAGTACTAGAAGTCCTAGCCTCAGCAATCAGACAACAAAAAGAAATAAAAGGCATTCAAATTGGCAAAGAAGAAGTCAAACTCTCCCTCTTTGCAGATGACATGATACTATATGTAGAAAACCCAAAAGACTCCACCCCAAGATTGCTAGAACCCATACAGCAATTTGGCAGTGTGGCAGGATACAAAATCAATGCCCAGAAATCAGTGGCATTTCTCTACACTAACAATGAGACTGAAGAAAGAAATTAAGGAGTCAATCCCATTTACAATTGCACCCAAAAGCATAAGATACCTAGGAATAAACCTAACCAAAGAGGTAAAGGATCTATACCCTAAAAACTACAGAACACTTCTGAAAGAAATTGAGGAAGACACAAAGAGATGGAAAAATATTCCATGCTCATAGATTGGAAGAATTAATATTGTGAAAATGTCAATGCTACCCAGGGCAATTTATGCATTTAATGCAATCCCTATCAAAATACCATGGACTTTCTTCAGAGAGTTGGAACAAATCATCTTAAGATTTGTGTGGAATCAGAAAACACCAGGAATAGCCAGGGGAATATGGAAAAAGAAAACCATATCTGGGGGCATCACAATGCCAGATTTCAAGCTGTATGGCAAAGCTGGGATCATCACGACAGTGTGGTACCAACACAAAAACAGACACATAGATCAATGGAACAGAATAGAGAACCCAGAAATGGGCCTTCAACTCTATGGTCAACTAATATTTGACAAAGGAGAAAAGACTATCCACTGGAAAAAAGACAGTCTCTTCAATAAATGGTGCTGGGAAAACTGGACAGCCACATGCAGAAGAATGAAACTAGACCACTCTCTTGCACCATTCACAAAGATAAACTCAAAATGGATGAAAAATTTAAATGTGAGACAAGAATCCATCAAAATCCTACAGGAGAACACAGGCAACACCCTTTTTGAACTTGGCCATAGCAACCTCTTGCAAGATACATCTATGAAGGCAAGGGAAACAAAAGCAAAAATGAATAATTGGCACTTAATCCAGATAAAAAGCTTCTCCACAGCTAAAGAAACAGTCAACAAAACTCAAAGACAACCTACAGAATGGGAGAAGATATTTGCAAATGACATATCAAATAAAGGGCTAGTATCCAACATCTATAAAGAACTTATTAAACTCAACAGCAAAGAAACAATCCAATCATGAAATGGGCAAAAGACATGAAGAGAACTCTCACAGAGGAAGACATAGACATGGCCAACAAGCACATGAGAAAATGCTCCGCATCACTGGCCATCAGGGAAATACAAATCAAAACCACAATGAGATACCATCTCACACCAGTGAGAATGGGGAAAATTAACATGGCAGGAAACAACAAATGTTGGAGAGGACGTGGAGAAAGCGGAACCCTCTTGCACTGTTGGTGGGAATGTGAACTGGTACAGCCGATCTGGAAAACTGTGTGGAGTTTCCTCAAAGAGTTAAAAATAGATCTGTCCTAGACCCAGCAATTGCACTGCTGGGGATTTACCCCAAAGATATAGATGCAGTGAAATGCCGGGACACCTGCACCCCGATGTTTAAAGCAGCAATGTCCACAATAGCCAAACTGTGGAAGGAACCTCGGTGTCCATCGAAAGATGAATGGATAAAGAAGCTGTGGTTTATGTATACAATGGAATATTACTCAGCCATTAGAAACAACAAATATCCACCATTTGCTTCGAAGTGGATGGAACTGGAGGGTATTATGCTGAGTGAAATAAATCAATCAGAGAAGGACAAACATTATATGGTCTCATTCATTTGGGGAATATAAAAAATAGTGAAAGGGAATAAAGGGGAAAGGAGAAAAAATGAGTGGGAAATATCAGAAAGGGAGACAGAACATGAGAGACTCCTAATTCTGGGAAACGACCTAGGGGTGGTAGAAAGGGAGGTGGGGGGGGTGGTGACTGGGTGGTGGGCACTAAGGGGGGCACTTGATGGGATGAGTGCTGGACGTTATTCTATGTTAGCAAATTGAACACCAATAAAAAATAAATTAAAAAAAACTAAACAGCAAAGAAACAATCCAATCATGAAATGGGCAAAAGGCATGAACAGAAATTTCACCAAAGAAGATGTACAAATAGCCAACAAGCACATGAGAAAATGCTCCGCATCCCTTGCCATCAGGGAAATACAAATCAAAACCACAATGAGATACCACCTCACACCAGTGAGAATGGGGAAAATTAACAAGAAACAACAAACGTTGGAGAGGAGGTGGAGGAAGAGGAACCTTCTTGCACTGTTAGTGGAAATATGAACTGGTACAGCCACTCTGGAAAACTGTGTGGAGGTTCCTCAAAGAGTTAAAAATAGAGCTACCTATGACTCATAATTGCACTACTGGGGATTTACCCCAAAGATACAGATGCATTGAAATGCCAGGACACCTGCAACCTAATGTTCATAGCAGCAATGTCCAAAATAGCCAAACTGTGGAAGGAACCTCAGTGCCCATCAAAGATGAATGGATAAAGAAGATGTAGTCTATGGATACAATGGAATATTACTCAGCCATTGGAAATGACGAATACCCACCATTTGCTTCGACGTGGATGGAACTGGAGGGTATTATGCTGAATGAAGTAAGTCAATCGGAGAAGGACAAACATTATATGGTCTCATTCATTTGGGGAATATAAAAAATAGTGAAAGGGATTAAAGGGCAAAGGAGAGAAAATGAGTGGGAAATATCAGCGAGGGTGACAGAACATGAGAGACTCCTAACTCTGGGAAACGAACAAGGAGTAGTGGAAGGGGAGGTGGGTAGGGGGTTGGCGTGACTGAGGGGGGCACTTGACGGGATGAGCACTGGGTGATATCCCATATGTTGGCAAATTGAGCTCCAATAAAAAAATACACAAAAACAAATAAGTAAAAAATAAATAAATAATTCACCACAAAAAGTAAAGATTAATAAAACTGTATAATTCTATGCAGACTATTTAAAACCTGCTTTGTTCTCTTAAATATCTACTGTGAAGGTTTTTTTCCTACTACAAACTATAATATGACTCCCCTCAGAGTTCAATCTTAGAGTCAACTTTCTATGACATTTATTGGGGTTGAATTTCCATAAAAATGTTTGAAATTCCATAACATATTTGTAGAGCAAATCACTGTGTAGTTTCTAAGTTAAATAATGAATCTCAGAAAATTTGAAAAGGAATGCCAAGTATTTATCCAGAAAAATTTTTTTTAAATTTATTCTCTCATCAATAATGTATAAGAAGGCTTCATTCCTCCATACTTACTAACCCTGGTGTCATTTTGAAGGATGAAATGAGGTACTTAAATTTTGTTTTTGATTTTCATATATTTGACCACCAGGATAAAACATTTTCAAGTGATTATTGATTATAATATTGTCTTGAGTAAGAAGACATTTTTCATTTTGTCCCTTTAAAGTCAATTTTCTCCACTATGTCTCTGCCTGGTACCCTGGGATGCTATGCAATGCAACAATAGGCACCCTGTTTATCTGCATCCAGCTGCATTTTCCTAATCGAAGGCACTGACAGAAGATGAGATAGTTGGAGTAATATTAAGCATTTAATCTCGGTTGGGTTTCTCCAGTTTACCATGTACTAGATGTATCCTTCTAAGTAATGGACCCTGTAGGTTTATCTCCTGGATCACCTTTATTGAAATGGTGTTTCCATCCCCCAGTTTCTTTATTGTTTGCTAAAAGCTGCCTCTTCCCACAGAATTGGCTTTGGCCAAATGGGAGTTGCCTTGCCAAGGAAATTATGCCTATTCCCCTAGGGGAAGCCAAAAAGTAATCACTGATTTACACAGGATACAAAAGTTGTCCTCTCTTTCCCTCAGGTGGAATCAACTCTGTGGGGAAATTAGTACTCCAGAGCTCTTATAGAATCAAACTGAAGATTCTCTCCTGCTGAAGCCATATAATTGCATGGCTTGTTTCTTCTTTCTTCTGTTCTGCTCCCCTCGCTCTCTCTCCTAAGAACACTCTCTCAATAAAGCAACTGCACAAAAATCTGTGCCTCAGGCTCTACTTCGTTTTTTTTTTTTTTTTTAAGATTTTATTTATTTATTCATGAGGGACACAGAGATAAAAGAGAGGCAAAGGGAGAACCAGGGTCCTCCAGGCGAGCCCATTGCAGGACTCAATCCCAGGACCCAGGGATTACAACCTAAATCGAAGGCAGACTCTCAACCACTGAGCCACCCCTCAGGCTCTGCTTCTAGGAAACTAGACCTAATACAATTGGTACCAGGACTGTTCTTAAAGAGTAGATTCTAAAGATGGCTTGGATCTCTTGTATTCAAAACTCCATCAGTGGTAGTAGGTAAAGTATTGATCAACCATGGCATGCTCTGACAATGCAATTTTTAAGATTTCACCTCTGGCTAAGGGAGACTAAAAAAACGTGAAACGAAATGCACCATCTGGGGAATATCTCTTGCCTTTGAGAAGTATAGAGGAAAGAGTATAAAAACTGGTCGTAGGGCAGCCTGGGTGGCTCATCAGTTTAGCGCCGCCTTCAGACCAGGGTGTGATCCTGGAGACCTGGGATCGAGTCCCGCATTGGGCTTTCTGCATGGAGCCAGCTTCTCCCTCCGCCTGTGTCTCTGCCTCTCTCACTCTCTCTGTGTCTTTCATGAATAAATAAAATCTTTAAAAAAAAATAGTTGTGGATGTGTGTTACTAAGTACTATTGATACACTTAAAGTATAAATGGTAAGCTTGAAGCTAGTCATCAGCTATGTAAAGTACAGTGTGAGTCAGAAAGGCCTCTTTGGGTATCCCTGGGTGGCGCAGCGGTTTGGCGCCTGCCTTTGGCCCAGGGCGCGATCCTGGAGACCCGGGATCGAATCCCACATCGGGCTCCCGGTGCATGGAGCCTGCTTCTCCCTCTGCCTGTGTCTCTGCCTCTCTCTCTCTCTCTCTCTCTCTCTCTCTCTCTCTCTCTCCCCTCTGTGTGTGTGTGTGACTATCATAAATAAATAAAAATTAAAAAAAAAAAAAAAAGGCCTCTTTGGCTTAATTATAGAGATCCCCCCATCTCATGTAGTTGGAAGACAGAACTGAATATTAGGCACAGGGTCTCATTTTAAGAGTAGTAGAGCCTCAGAGATGGCTATATTTTTAGCCTCGGTAAGTCTCTTATGCCAAAGCCAAGGCCTTAATAGGGAAGGGCTAAGGTACTGAAATTGGGATAGGGATATATGGGTAGATACACTTAACTTTGAATCCTCCAATAATTCTGTATCTGCAGACAGTGGAATTCTGTATCTTCCACCCTTTTGTTGGAAGATAAAGCCCTTGCTCCTTGTTTAAAGATTTTACAGAAGCCTTAAATGAGATAGGTGCCTTGTAACACAATGTTTGTCCTCCTCCGGATTCCTTCATCTCTCCCTCCTGGTTCCTGGACTCATACCTGGAATCATCTCAGAATTACCTGACCATGTGAGCTTCAGGACCTGGCTAATACACTGTGAAGAACCAAACAATTCTGTCTAGGAGTGAATTCTGAAAGTACTGGGAGGTGAAAATATATAACCGGATAAGGAAGAGTTTGTTAATATGGGACTACTATTGTGACACAGGATTTAACACCCTGGCAAGAGCCCCAGGACAAGATTCTAATATTCTGCTGGAATGTGTTTTGGAAGCCTGGAAAAAGCAGAAATATAGATGCCAAAACTACCATAGCTTACCACGGGGAAGAAAAATCAGAAGGCTCAGAAGGTGGGTCTTTTAAAAGAAAGCCACTATATAAGACAAAAACAAAAAGCATCTGCTAACTACATTTCTCAGGAGGGTCCAGAGTACATTCTGTTCTATTTAAAAAGGTGATAAGGAATGTACTGAGGAAAGGAATGCCAGCATCACTTAGAGGCCTGGGGCAGCTGGATCATATAAAGCAGTACTGACAGCAGGAGATACCATTAAAAACTGGGCTCTCTAATAGCAATGGGTATCACAAGATGCTGGGAAAACAGAGGTCAAGTGGCAGCACTTCACCATCAGAAGAAAGGTGGGCATAATTATAATGGACAAGCCCAGAGTGGCAGCTGGAAAGCCTAACCTCCAGAGCTGAATGAAGATGGTTAATAGAACATGGTGTCTTCAGAAGCATGATAAACAGACAAGAAGGGCATTGTTTAACATACAGAATCAAAAGTCATCAAGGATAGCTGAGCAGAGAACAGAAGTCAGCTGTTCACTAGAAAGCCATAATCTTCTGCACAATTTCTAGCCCTGAGCAGTCTTTATACCCAATCAATTGAAAATAGGTTGTCTCCCAAGGATGAAAGACTACAAAACCATGATAAAAGTATGTCATAGTGATTTTCCCCAAAGGACCTATGACTTTTTATTTATCCATACACTAGAGAAGGGACTATCCGATCTTTTGAAAGTTGTTGGACACAAGGTTCAAGTTGAGGCTACTATAGTTAGAATAGGGATGTATGGATATAAAGTCAGATAATGAGTAGAATCCTGACAATCCTGACCCATGGATCATTGGCAGAATCTTCACATTGGTTCCTTGACTTGTAGGTTCTTGTGTAGTTCAGAGTTTTGTACAGTTTTCAAATACTAAAAAAAGAAGAATGGGGGTACCCAATATGGAATACAGTAGACACAAATTAATATAACTGTATTTGATATGCATAACATAACCACACTGAAGGAAGCAAAATAAGGGTTCAAGTCATTTTTGCACACAATAATGGACAAGGTGACATCCCATGTCTCCTAATACAATGCAGCAAGAAGAATACAACATCTCTTCTCTGGTGTTCCTGCAAAAAAAAAAAAAAAAAAAAAAAAGGTAAAACCCAAACCTAATCATAAGAAAATATTAGACAACTCAAATTGGTTTGTATGTTTAAAAACATCATGATCATGAAAGCTGAAGAAAGAGTATTGAGTTATCCAGTTAAAGGAGACTTAAAACATAAGACAACTAAATGCCAAGTGTGATCTGAATTAGATTCTGGACCAGGAAAAAAAATTATTAAGGAAACTCATGAGACAATTGCTGAAACTTAAATAAGCCTCTGATAAAAGCATTCTTCCCATGTCAGTATCCTGATTTTTACCATTGTACTGTGGTTAGGATAAATATATTGGAGTACTTAGAGGTGGAGGCATTAGTTCTGAGAGAAACAAAGAAATTATGGTAAAGTATTCATCTGGATGAAGGGTATAAGGGGATTTGTATTAATTTTTCAACTTCTCTATAGACCTGAAATTATTTCATAATAAAAACTTAAATGTATACAAAAGTTCTAATTCTTTACAGGAATCTATTTTTCAATTCACAGTAACATTTATACTTCAGTGAGTATTTTGTTTTCAGGGCTAGACTAACTAGAAAGCGAATATATCTGGCAGTGTCATAATTATACTAAAAACTTCTTTCAAATTCTCTTTGAATTGAAGTAACTTAGCAACCCAAATGGGAAAGAAAGTATAGAAAACAGGTAACATAACTTAATTATACTGGCCGCTTTCCTTTAAGCACATCTGGTACAGGACACAGACCAATAAACCAAGCCATGGATATCCCTGTGGTTTTCATGGAGTCTCTATTGCCCACTTTCATTTGATTTGAAGCTTAGCTTTTGACTCTTGTCTACAAATTCCATAGAGGATTTATCTACTATTCCTTGGATTTAGTGGTTTTGTTTTATTCATTCATTCATCAACAAATACTTACTGACCACACAGTAGGTGGTCAGATACCTGGAATAAAGTTTTAAAAGATTGACAGTCTCTTACAGTCCTCAAACTGTATGTGACTTTAATTTCTCTCCCCAAACACTGATGTATAGTCACCTCCATTGATGTGTTCTAATTTAAATATATTTTTAGGAGAATGTTCTGCCTTAAAGAACTATTCAGAGACCAATTTCACCACCACCCCCCCCCCCCATATCTGCTGGAATCATTCCTATAATCAGCAAAGGGAAGATCTGAATAAAATAAGGTTCGGTGAATATTCTGATGACATGTCCATCTCCCCACAAATCTGCCTGACATGCTACTTAACAGATTTAAGTAATCAGAGAAAATATTTATGTATGTTTGGAAAACTATGTCAGTAGAAAACAATTTCAAGCTAAAATCTACACAAGCTTGTAGTGTATTTTAAAGTGTAGAGTCAAATAGGTGTAACACACTAAGGAAATTTTAACAGTAAAAAATATTTATTTTCAGTTTCATAATATTGAAAACTAATATTGGTCATGTCCCTAGATTTCCTTTGGGCAATTAGGGGGAAATTTAAGCAATTTAAGAATGAGGATGTATGGTGAATGAAAAGAAAATCATATTACTCAATTCAGTTATGACCTCCCCAAGACAGTTTTAGCTTATTCCTTTACCTAACAGAAGAATATTGATCCCCAAACACTAAAGCTTTTTTTTTTCATATTGTATATGTAGTCCAGAAATTTGCCTTATTCCAAAATAGATTATTCCATCTTCCTTACACTGCAGAATAACACTGAAGGGTAACAACGTCTTGTAGATGAATTTTTAAAAAATAAAACAAAAATTGAGTTTAAAATTGTAGAATTGATGGAGTTGAAAAATAGTTACATTATTGATTGATCCACCTAAGTTATATAAAGCACAGTAATTTCTTTTCCCATGAATCATAAATTAGAATTTTTGAGTTAAAACAATGACAACAAACTCTAATATAATCAGCAGCACCTCTTCATTCTGGAGCATTGCAAGACCCAGAAGGGCTCCTATATTATATGAAACATGTCCCAATCCCCTCTCCCTGCCATTTGACTCTGTAATTGATATAGCAACAAATCAATGAAAATACCCCTAATCCAATCTACAGCAAATTATATTCCCTAAGATTAAGTACATTACATTTCTGGCTAATTCAGATGAAAAAAGAAACGTAATTCTCAGAAATTGGCATTTTTCTGGCATCTGGGGATTTTGCCACTGCTGCCTTTGACAAATTTATATAACCTTGCTTTTTAGACAGGATTACCAATGCAAACAACTTGTATTTATTCCACTGGTATTTAATTCAAATGGTTAGAATAGAAAGAAACTCTAGCAACAAATTCACACATTATTTTCACAGGTCCAAGAGATCAAATAAGGTTACCATGTCTTTGAGACTTGACTCAAACCTCTCAAACTTGTTTTCTTGAATTCTAATGTTCTTGTCAAACTTTATTTCTCCAGAGACTAAAATTATTGTGACTATTTCTCATTCTGACTTTCTAATTTTGCAAAATTCTTGATCTCTTAACCTTGGGTTACCTCAAAGTACAGTCATTAGATTTCTCTCTCTCTCTCTCTCTTTCCACACAAACACACACACACACACACACACACACTCCCTTGGAAGTTTATACAGTTTTGAAGCTCTAAATATCATCTGCATACCGATGCCCCTGAATTTATAGTTCTATTGCATTTCTCTCCCCAAACTCTAGGTTCATTTATGCAATGTCCCCTTGACATTTCCACTTGAATACTAATGATCATCTCCAAATTAACATAGTCAAGATTCTATTCATAAACTGCACCCTCAAACCTGATCTCACTTCATTCTTCCATATTTTACTTTAATGATAATCCAAACCAATGACTTTTTCAAAATACAAATCTTAGGGTGATCTTGAATCTCCTTTCTCACACATTCCATCCAATGTGTCAAGAACACCTGCATGATCTCACCTCAAAATATATCCAGAAAAAACACCACAGCCATAAATGCCATGGACAATCCCATTTATGATAGCAGCAAAGAGAATACAATACTCAGGAGTAGATATAACTCATGGAGGAGAAAGATCTATACACTCAAAACAATAAAAAATTGATGAAAGGCACTGAAGATACAAATAAATGGAAAAATATCCTCTGTTTAAAGACCGGAAAAATATATTGTGGGGCACCTGAGTGACACAGTTGGTTAAGCATCCTACTCTTGGTTTTGGCTCAGGTTGTGAGATCAAGCCTTGAGTTGGGCCCCGTGCTCAGCCTGGAGTCTGCTTAAGAGTTTCTCTCCCTCTGCCTCTGCCCGCCCCATGCTCTCACTCTCTCTTTCTCACTCTCCCTCTCAAATAAACAAATCTTAAAAAAAAAAAAACTTGTATTGTTAAAATGTCCATTCCACCCCAAACCATCTACAGATTCAATGCAATCCCTTTCAAAATCCCAATGGCATTTTTTATATAAATAGAAAAAAAAATTCTAAAATTTATATGGAGACAAATACAGGAGGTCCTGTCTTATAGGAAAACAGACTCACCAGTAGAAACCACCATGGGAATCAGTGTCAGGGTAGAAAAATCTGAACTATAATTGGCAAATAACTGGAAGCTCAGTGTGGACAAGTCTGGAAGTTAAAAACTCCAGGGCCACCCAGTCATGAGGGTCCCCACAATATTATAAGCTTACCTCCAGGAAATTGACAAGGTGCCACATTAGATACCAGAGAAAAATCCCCTTGGGCTTCCCAAAGGGAAAGGGGGAAAAGTAGCCATTTTAAAATATACCAGAACACTCTGTTCTTCCTAACAAGGACTGACCTCAGGGAAACTGATTAATCATACTTATAATGGTGTTAACCTGTGTAGTTTAAGAAGCGCCTAACTGCCATGAAGGAAGGGAAGTACTCAACTTCATTTAACTCTGGAGAAGGAAAATACCCAACTCTAGCCCACCCTAGCTATTCTGTCTCACTTATGGGGGGGGGGGGATAAGAAGCACTACTTGTGAAGTTCACAGATCAGAGACCATAGACTCACTAAAGATTAAGACCTAACCAGAGGACTACAGCACACTTCCCATCCATATTTCTCACTACGTTACTGTAAAAGACCTAGGATACCAGTTCCTTTCAACCAATGCATCACATCTGACTATTGTAGGGCAAGAAGACAGTTCCCTTCTTCCTTTCTAGGTTCTTTGGCTGCTTTAGCAATTAAACTGACATAAGACAGATTAACAGGAGAAAAACAAACTTGATTTCATATGTTCAAGATTCTAAAAACATGAATCTAAAAGAAGTAACCAAAGTAGGCAGTCTTTATACCTTTTATTATTTCTGAAGATCTGACAACACAAAGGGCTTTTGGGCTTAGGGTAGCAAGTTAATAAAGAAGTAAAATTTGTTTATACAGCCTTCTAGGTCTTGAATTCTCATCTGTGGTTCTAAAGATGCCCTCTATCCTCCTGGTATGGGAGGATACCTTCACATGGGAGATTGATTTCCCATTTTCAGGGAGACAGAAAAGGATTAGAGTTTCCTTCTTGTGCCAGCTTTCCTAAGTAACTTTAATTCAAAAAAATCAATATGCCAAAGAGGTATATTTTGTGGTGCCATATTTTGCTTCCCCTCACTATGAACAAAAACATCACAAGATGTACAAAAAGGCAAAAAACAAACAAACAAACAAAAAAACATTTCAAGAGACAGAACAAGCCTTAGAACCAGACATGGCAGAGAGACTGGAATTATCAAACTGGTAATTTAAAACAACTATGATTAATATACTAAGAGCTGTAATGGAAAAAGTAGACAGATGCAGGAATGGATGGGCAATATAAGCAGAGACATGGAAATCTTAAGAAAGAACCAAAAGACAATGCTAAAGATAAGAAATATCCTAACAGAAGTGCAAACTGTCTTTGATGGGCTCATTAGTAAACTGAGCATGACTGAGAAAAGAATCTCTGAGCTAGTGGATGTAGCAACTGAATCCTCAAAAACCAGAAAGCAAAGAGAAGAAAGACAGAAGAGGGAGAAGGAAGGAGAAGGAGAAGAAATCCAAAGACTATGGGACAATGACAAAAGGTAGTTTTCTATTCAAAATCCTTTGACGATGTTTTATTTCATGCAGAGTAAAAGCCCAAATTTTTACAACAGACTAGGAAACTATATAATCTGGCCCCATTACTGATCTGAATTCATCTCACTCCCTCCACTCCATCCAACCACTCTGATTCCTGGCTGCTGCTGGAGCATCTTCTGTTTAAAGGCCCACATTTCCTGTTCTCCTTGCCTCAGATGCTCTCCCCTCAACAATTAGTGTGGGTCACTCTCATACTTTTCTTAAACCTTTTCTCAAACTTCACTTTCTCTGAGATGCCTAATCTGACTACACTATTTTAAAGTGCATCTTCTCCTCTTCAGTGCCTTCCCATCTCCAATTATCCATACTGTTTTATTTTTATCCAGAGCATTATCAGGTAACTTGCTAATTAATCAGCATGTGTATTTTTAATCTTCCCCACTAGAATATAAGCTCCTAAGAGCAGAGACTTTCATATGTTTTATGCACTATTCTGTGTCTAGCACTTAGGAAAATGCTTGACAAATAACAATAAATATTTGCTTCAGGAACAAATGTAAATATCTTGTTTTTTATGTGAATCACCCTTCTCATTCCTGTATCAGTCTCCCAGCAAAAGCCGTGCTAGTTATCTTCTTAACATACCTCTGATTCAGAAATGGGTGTATGGAGCCAGTATTACTAAAATTTGTGGTGAGTAGAAAAGGGTTAAATTGCCACCCAGGGGGGGAAAAAGACATCTGTGTCTTGAAAGTAAAATCTTAAAAGATTTGTTCATGAAAGACACAGAGAGACACAGAGAGAGAGGCAGAGTCATATGCAGAGGGAGAGACAGGCTCCCTGTGCGGAGCATGATGCAGGACTTGATTCCAGGACCCCGGGAACATGCCCTGAGCCAAAGGCAGACTCTCAACCACTGGCCACCCTGGTGCCCCTCCCATATTTCTATTAACTTTTTAAAAAATATTTTATTTATTTATTTGAGAGAAAGAGAGAGAGACTGAGAACACAAGCCAGGGGATGGGCAGATGGAGAGAGAGAGAGAGGGTAAAGCAGACTCCCTGCTAAGCAGGGAGCCCAGTGCCAGGCTCAATGCAGGGCTCAATCCCAGGACCCTAGGATCATGATCTGAGGTAAAGGCAGGCGTTTAACCAACTGAGCCACTGAGGCACCCCTTTTATCTTCTTATGTAGTGTTTTACTACCTCTTTTTTTTTTCTAATGATTTATTTATTTATTTGAGAGAGATATAGATAGATGATGATAGATAGATAGATAGATAGATAGATAGATAGAGCACAAACAGGGGGAGGGGCAGAGGAAGAGGAAGAGAAATCTTCAGGCATATTCCCTGCTGAGCAATGCAGGGCTTGATCCCAGCATCCTGAAGTCATAACCTGAGCCAAAATCAAGAGTTGGCTACCCAGGTGCCCCTTTACTATCTCTTTAGGTGCTGTGTTTCTTTAGATCATGCCTTCCAGTGCTACTATGTCCATAATTACCAAGGCTAGCCAAGGGATGTTCTTAATCAAAGGCAGTTCTCTCCCTAGGAGGAATTTTGGTGCAAGGTATTGAAAAGACCTGCTTTGCTACACAAGGCAAAACCAGCAGTACAAGGAGTTCTGGGAATGCTTTTAATTCCACATTTCTCTAAACACCAAAGCATGGGTATAGGTGTAAGAGCTTCATCTTACCAATGAGTCAAGTTGCCAGAATGACTACAAAAAAAAAAAAAAAAAAAAAAAAAAAACTCCATAGAACATGGTGTTCCTCAAATGTAGCCCTAATGTCATTGACCTTGAGAAGTGCTTATGGTGTGTTACTAGGATTTATCAGCTTTGTGAAGAAAGCTGCTTTTAAAAGAAAATGCCAATTTATACAGATAATAATATTTTTAAATTTTTAATATAAATTTAAATTAATCCTTTTAAATTAACTCTTACTTAAAATTAAGTAAGTAACCTTTAGGACTGGCCTATTTTTCTCCATTTTTTTAGATGTTGTTTCTTTTGACAGCTAGATATGGCATTTCTTCCAATTCTATCTGAGCCACAGCTCAGCCCACAAATTGAGATATAGAAGCTTTTCTAAGATGTAACAGACACTTGAGATTACAAATCATTTATTATGAAACTTTTCACCGCATGCATTATCTTATTTGAACCATGATGTGGAATTGTTCTGTTTGGGAAGATCAAATATTTGGACATGCACCAAAAGAATAACGTTTAAGAAAGAAAGAAAAAAAACCCCACATAGCTTCTAAAGTTGTATCCAGAGATGATAACAATAACACATAGCCCCAGGGGCCTCAGATTTAAATTAAGAATATTGCTTTTATAGCACTACGAACTATTTTTTTTTTGTTCAAGCTGAGACATTCAGCAACTAACATTGTTACTATTAAGCATACATTAAAAGGAAACTAGGGTATTTCTTTGTGTAGAAACACCAAAATGGGGAGTATCGTGTAATCATATTGCATTTCCTAATGGTACCATAGAGAAATGGACAAAGAACAAAAATAAGTGTAGATAAAATCTTTAGATATACCATAGAGCTATCTTGTATAAAAGGAATTTAATATAGAGACATCTTTGTAACAATCAACATTGCCTCAGGAAGATAACAACAAAAAACCTATTTTATCTGCCATAGAGGGAGTACTGCAGAATTTAATAAGTGCATTCCCAATTTCTTTGCAAGCAAGTAAAAGTAAAAGTTAGTTAAATTAATAAATGATGAGATGGTTAGCTAGAGAATTGTGTTCAAATGATCAGGTTGGCTATGTTGTGAATAAGCCAGATATTTGTTAGAAAACATAGCTTTTAAATATAGGTCTTTTAAGGCACCTGGGTGGCTCAGTCAGTTAAGTGTCTGCCCTCAGCTCAAGTCATGATCTTGGGGTCCTGGAATGGAGACCCACGTTGGGCTCCCTGCTCAACAGGGGGTCTGCTTCTCTCTCTACCCTTCCCCTTATTTGTGCTTGCATGCTCTCTCTCTCTCAAATTTAAAAAAAAAAAAAACAAACTTAAAACAAATAAATATAGGCCTTTCCATAAGATTATGCCTTCAACTCATTCATGACGTAGTTGACCTTAAGAGATCAGTATGGCCACTTTCTTATATTCATTAAGGGCCTTAAACACACTTTCCTAATCTTATTTGTATTTGTGATTTTTAAAAATACTTCAGAAAAGATGCTATTATGGTCTACCATAGCTACAAATCACCTGAATATAGAATCACCTTCCACTTCTCCATGGAGAGCTTTCTCTGAAACACAACCCAAGTTTTCCTGCATTCTGTGTCATGCGTAGATATCTAATATGGCATGACAGACTCTGTTAACTGTCCTTTTGGTCTGCCACAACAAGAATAGTCATCTACCTTCCCATTCCAAAAGGTTTTATTATAATTGGAAGAAGCATATATAGGTACTAAAATAAGACAAATCAGGGTGAATGCTCCTGCACCACTTTTAAATTAGTGTATTAACTTCTATGATACTGCCTCCCAACCCCACCATTTCCTCCACTGTAAAGTGGATAAAATGCCATCCACCAGTCCTGCCTATTCTGAGGAATAAATGATAGTAACAGACAAAAGGCATATAGAAAGAATTCAGTAAATCTTCTTTCCCTTTTCTTGTCTTGTCCTGAAAAATACACAGATGAAATTAAGTATAATCCAGCCATCAGTTGAAATATATTTTCTTGTAGTAAGCCTTATATGCTTGGCTTTATTTTCTACTTGAGAACTCCCCAAATTAAAAGCAAACAAACAAATGACTGACTTTTGAAAAAGACACCAACCAATTGTCTTTAGAATGTTTACCATCCAGAATGAAAAATGTCACAATTTATTTCCCAAGTGTGTGAAAAACAAAGGTGTTTCTGCCTTGTATGATGTTCAAACTTTGAGCCACATCAAGCAATATAGGAATATGCTTTTAAATGTGAAATAGGGCTACATATCCTAGGAGTTCAGAGAATCTTAGTGAGGATGATAGTTTAAGATACCTTCTTTCCTCTTTATTGGCCAAAATCAGAAAGAAGATTTTAATGAAAAATGAAATGTATTGTTTATTATCTTAACATCACATTTCCAATTAAGATATTCAATCTAAAAAAAAGCAATCGGTCTCTGGATAAGTGAGTAGTAAGTCCAAGCTTGCTATGGTGTGACTATTACAAAAGAGGAGTGTTCCACAGAAATCCTATTTATAGAAGGAGTAAAGTGACATGGATGATGACCCTCAATACTTTTTTATAAGTCCTCCTGTCCTGTGACAAATGAATGGGAAAGATCAATGTATGCCTCACTCATATGGGAGAAGTTTTAATTTCTGTGATAACATGATTAATGTAGAGCTGAGTTCAATACCAGTTCAAATAAATATTTTCTCAACACCTACTATGAATTACCATTATCTTAGGCACTTAGAATATAGAGCTCACTAGGTACAGTCCCTATCCTTGGGGAGTTATCGTCTAATTGAAGACAGGCTTGGGCAGCCTGGGTGGCTCAGCGGTTTAGCACCGCCTTCAACCCAGGGCATGATCCTGGAGTCCCGGGATTGAGTCCAGGGATTGAGTCCCACGTCGGGCTCCCTGCATGGAGCCTGCTTCTCCCTCTGCCTGTGTCTCTGCCTTTCTCTCTCTCTCTGTCTCTCATGAATAAATAAATAAAATCTTTAAAGAAAAAAAAAGAAGAAGATGACAGGCTTAAGGCAGAAATGTCAAATTGTTGTTTCAATTACAGCCAAATAAGAAGTTTAGTTCCACATTTTTTCTTTAAAAAAGCTTAGTAATGTTTTTTTTCAGTATTATTATTTTAAAAATGAATTTAAGTGAATAAAGCAACTGAAATGCAAGTGCAAAACAAGTCTATAAGAAGACTATATTTTGTATCCCTTTATCCGTAAGTATGTCAATATGCATTTCAAAAGACAATTACTATGTTTTAATAAATCAACCACAATAACATTATCACATAGAAAAATATTAACACATATCTTAATATCACTTAGTGGCTACTCAGTGTTCAAACAGCCAACTGTCCCATAAAGGTCTCTTTGTTTTTTAAAATCAGAATCCAAATAAGTTCTGTTCATTTTAATTGGTTAATATAACTCTTAAGTCTTCTTAGTCTTCAGATGTCCTCTATTTCTTTCTTACCCTCTCTCTAAATTTGTCATTTACTTGTTGAATAAACCAGGTTGTCTTGTTCAATTTCTCACAGTCTGGGTCTTGCTTAATACATCCTTATGGCCCTGTGGTGGTGTTCAGCAAAAATCTCCATATTCCCTGTTAAGTGGATCTAGACCTTGATTAGACTCAAGTTTTATTTATTCACTGAAAAAAAAAATTTTTTTTTTTTTGGCAAAGCTACTTCATAGATAGAGCTGTATCCCTTCATCAGAAGGTATACATATCTGGTTGTTTCTCTTTTTATGATCTCAGCAGCCATTGTTAATAGGTGCCTAGATCCTAAACTTTTTCAGGGTAGAGTTAATTGATTTTCCCCGGGAATAAAATCCATGAATACCTATCCATGATGATACTTCTAAATCAGATTCATAAATTATCTTCTTTTATTAAATATACATTTCCCCTTTTTGCTAAAAATTCAAATTTCCAATATTCCTGAGAGTCAAAGAATCCAGACCTATTTCACTTTTGTAAATAAGCTTTTACAAAAATGCTTTAGTTTCCTAATGTAACTTTACTGGAACAGAATTTGCATGGCTCCAAATTCTACTATAATTAATAAAAATAACAATGAATGTTTACTGAGCATGTGCTGTGTAATATTATTTAAACATTGCAACAAATCCATAAAAAGACATTATTATAGGTGAAAAATTTAAAGCTCATCTACAGCTCAGAGATGTTGAGTAATTTACAGAAGGGAACACAGTTACTAATGTAACTGATTTGTCTCACACTAACAACTCACAGTTAACCAATTATTAATGATTATGCTATAGTGCCTGTTTAATTAATAACATTCCCCTTCTGTTATAATTATCAACTGAGCCAAGCCTATTAGCCGGAACCCTGGTAGCAGTTAGAGAAAGTAAGTGGTACATAAATAATTGAGGCCTTATGGCCTATTACTTCACACATGCTATTTAATTATATATGCATGTGCGTGTAACAGGCAGGGCATACCTGGGGAAAGTCAATAAAGTTTAGCTTGGGATCACATGAGTTGTTTGATTATAGACTCTTGGGGCAATATTAGAAACACCCCCTGGTGATGTGATATGCTCCTAAGAGAACACTTTTTAATGCAATCCCAGGCAGTGGTTTTAAAGCCAATTAGCAGACTTAGAAGCCTTATCTTTATATCTTTTGTTAAAGGTAGATCTCCATTTAGTATTGGTAGGCATTGCTCAAATATTGTAATGTAGCAGTTTTATTTGGCTTTAAACTTTTGGGTGTGACATGATAATATTCATTTTTAATTTGATTTTGAAGTGTGTACTGACAGAAATGATAAATGTTTACTCTACTTGAATTATAAGAATAAGCATTTAAGTTGAGTAAATGTTATTTGTTTCCCTTCTATGTGATTCATAAATGGGCACCCAAAACAGAGGCTATGATTCTTCCCCTTTCATTAGCTTCAAGAAAGATGGTTGGTCATGGTCACATCTCCAAAAGTGAAATTTTCAGCTCCTAAGACAATGAGAGGTCTGGCCATAGGTCCTTCTACAGCCTCCAGAGGTGGGATCATGTGAGGACTTTCCTGCCACTGAGAGTACAAATTCCTGGTGGTGGACTGCTGACAGCACCTGCTTCCAGCATTCCTTTTGAGCAAATCACCTGCACCAGTTTAGAAGATCTTAGTAATCATAAAGGTGGTGTGAGTGCAACTGCTGGATATAATTCTATGCCATCATTAATACTATTTTACATAAGCTAAAAAGAGAAAGAAATGGGCAATGAATATAAAAATAGAACTTCCTGGCCCAGATTTCATCAACTATGCACTAACAATAACAAATTTATGTTTTTAGTATGAGAACAAAACAAAGAAGGCTACTGCTATTCCCATATGCTATTCTATAATAGAATTCCACTAAGGAAGTAAAATACACCACTGGGTCAATTTTGTTATGTTGTAGCTTAAAAGCAACAAATATGTGTTTGTGTATATTGGAGATGAGGAGGAAAGGATCAGTTTAAAAAGGAGCATTTAAATGCTAATACTATCCAAACCTTATTTAGATTTCCTACCATACTTACTCCTTATAACAACCTATTAAGACAGTTAATACAATTCGCCATTTTATAGATAATAGCAATATTAATAAGTTCTATAAATGTGCTATGCTTTGAGCATGCAGTATCTCATTTAAGCTTCACAACAATTCCGAAAAGGATGGAACTATTATACCCCCAATTTGACAGTTGAAAAATTGAGGTTCAGAAATATTAAATTACTTGGTCAAAGTGACACAACCAGTGAGGGTTGGAGTTGGGAATTGGATAATCTATCTTGACTCTTAAAAACCCACACACTACCTGGCCTTTAAGCAAATTGAGGAGACAGAGGATCAGAGAGTCAATTCTGGATAATTCTGAACACAAAACCAGTTCTTTTTCCACTCTAGCTCGCAATTCCATAGATAGCATAAAATAAGCTTATAAAATAACTTCATTTCCAATACCAAATGCATATTTTACACTTACTGTACACTCTGTAAACACATATTGATTAATATAGCACCAGGCAATGATATAAAACTAAAGAAAGGCAAAATAGTTAAACATCAAAGTTTGATGGAATCAAGCAGATGACGCTTTCAGCAGAAAGGGAATTTTAAGCCAAAAAGAAAGGGGAAAGTAAAAATGAGGAAAGATATTCTAAGTAACTTATTTCATGTTACATTTGAGAGGATTAGAGAAGCTGTGCTAAAACAGAAAGGTATGGAGCCATTTCAGGTATTGCAATGTTTCTGCATATGCTACTTAATGGATCTTGAAGAAACAGAAAATTGTCTTACAGAATTTTGGCATTAATAGGTTATTAATAACCCCCCCATATGTAGTTTTACCTTATTTAACTTAAAACTTTCCTAAGTGGCAGTTGAATTCTTTAAGATAAAAGTCTCAGGGTCATCTGACATACGTATGTATACAATATACTCTTTCAGGAAGAGGTGTGGTTGTACTATTCTTATTGCCTTTGAGAAAAATAAGATCTGGGAGCACTTGATTGGTTCAGTCAGTCAAGCGTCTGACTCTTGGCTTTGGCTCAGGTTGTAATATCAGGTTATGGTATCAGGTTATGATATCAGGTTATGAGATTAAGCCCTGCGTCAGGCTCCCTGCTCAACAGGGAGTCTTCTTGATATTCTTTTCCTCTCCACCTCCCTGACCCTCTGTTCCTTCTCCCACTTGCATTCTCATTCTCTCTCTCGCTCTCATAAATAAATAAATAAATAAATAAATAACATCTTTAAAAAAAAAAAAGAAAAATAAGATATGTACAAAGTTGAATTGAAGTGAATTTACCCTATGCAAGACTTTAAATTTCACCTGGAAATAGAAATGTTGGATTTTATAAAGTGTTTTGACATAGATTAGGTTTCAATTAGGATTTGGGGAACAGGCATCTGCAGGCAGAGCATGCTCAAATAAACTACTTGGTCCTTGTGTGCATTGGGTATACCTTCACTTACTTACTTTCCTACATCCTGTACATTCTTACATTCTGGCTAACATCAGTGTCAACCACACTTTCTCCCACTTAGGATCCATCTCTTGCTAACAATTCTATTCTTCTTTTTTAAGATTGTATTTATTTATTTGTGAGAAAGAAACAGAGAGAGAGAGAAAAAGAGAGAGAGCAAGCATGAGTAGAGGTAAGGGCAGAGGGAAAGAGAAACTGTCAAGCAGACTCCACATTGAGCACATAACCCATTATGGGGCTCCATCTCATGACCTGAGCCAAAATCAAAAGTCAGATGCTTAACCGACTGACCCACCCAGCCACCCACCCACCCCCACACACAACTCTGTCTATGGCCTTATATCTCCTTAGATCTACTCAAATTTCTAATTTCTCATGATTTACTCTTCCATTCTTTCCATCTGAGTTGCAATTTCCTATAGAGCTTCTTCAGAGATGTTAAACCTCCATTTTTGTCATTCCTCCCCCCCCCACCCAACCCGATTCTTCATATTTTCTTGTCTCTACTCCACAGATTGTGTTGAGACTTACCAGGTACTCTACCCAGAAAAGTGGAAGCTAGAGTCTGTGTTATTGGGTGACAATACAGCAAATGCTGAGCTGGGCTTAGAAGCAGAGGATTTTATGCTCATAAGGAGAAAGCAACAAAAAAGAAATTTTGGGCAGAAATTGAGGTAATATCTTGATCCAACAGGATGATCCCAGGGGCCCCCGAATGGCTCGGATGGTTAAGTATCTGCCTTCAGCTCAGGTCATGATTGCCAAGTGCTGGAATTGAGCCCTGTGTGGGGCTCCCTGCCAGGCAGACTGCTTTTCCCTCTCCCTCTGCCTCTGCCCCTGCTCATGCTCTCTCTCTCTCTCTCTTTTCTCTCTCTTCTCTCTCAATCTCTGTATTTCTCTGTCTCAAATGAATAAGTGAAATCTTTAAAACAAACAAAAAAGGATCATCCCAATGGCCTAGGAAGAGAGGGGTATTCTAGATATAAAGCCATGTGATGAAAATCAAAACAGCCGTTAAAGCTAGAATATTGACTTGTTCATCAATGCATCTATTTATTCCACCCACCATGTGCCAAACACTATTGAAGGAATCTTGTAGCTCATTTTTAGAATCCTTCCTATCTCTGCACCTTGACTAATACCTGGCATGTTGTTGACATTCTAAATTAGATTCTGTGCCCCCTTACCTAAAATCTTATATATTTTTTTCCCACTGACACATGGTCTAGTTATGGCAAAATGATTCAAAATAAAGAATAGAAAGTAGAACCTGAAAAAAATTCGTACCTAAAGGAAGTAACATTCCTTTTAGCAAGTTGTGGCTCTTTAAAGGATGCTCACTGTTGTGGTTTAAGTACAGAAAATGCACTATAAAACTTGCAAGCTGAAAACCACCGAAAATCTTTATGTAGAAGCATTTTGTAAATAAAGTGCTATACAAGTGAAAGATATTAACATGCAGAACCAGCCAACTTTCTTGTGTCTTCTGATTTTTCTTATCTTTCTCTATTGATAGCATTTATTGTTCACTCTATAATGAAAATCTGTCACAATGTGACAAGCTCTATAGGGCAGCTTAGGAAAGCATTAGAATGCTGATGGTCATAGTGCAAGCTTTCATTCTAGCTTGCATGTCATTCTCCGGATCTCCGTTATGAACAGAATTGGAAAATTCAGGACCACATTTGTTTTTATTTTTTTTTCAAATGTTAATGGGGTATTCTTTCCAAGGACCTTGTCAAATTATTCTCCCAAGCTCCAGATTGAATTCTCAATATTGAATTCATGGAGTTAAGTTTTCCTTCTGTTTCTGTTTAGGAGATTTAGCCTTGTCAACCTTTCCATTAAGTGGCAACTCAAGGGTCAGAAGCTAGAGAATGAGCCTCCTCAGCAAGGCTTAATAATAAGCAGAGGGAAAGTAAGACTCTTTCAACCTTGACAAAAGCAAAAGGGCAATTATCTCATGAAGTTAATCAGTATATATATGTGTGTGTGTGTGTGCGCGCGCGCGCGTGTGTGTATAATCAATGCAAATTATTCTAAACAAACTATTCTCTTCATCTTTACAATAGGGATTTTTTAAGGAAATAGTAACAACAGTTTATCTTAGTTGATATAAACCCTAGTCTTAACATTAAACATCCAAATGTTTTAAAATCTTGATATTTAACATTGTGTGAGAACTGACTCTGAGTTAGACAGATGTTCCATAAGACTTCTAGGAGATCAGTAACTTCTTTGAATCTTTAACTAATGGTTTTCAGCATATTTACCACCCTTTCTCCACATTTTTTATGTCTATGATTAATTGGCAATTTTATTTTATGTTTATCTTTAGCTTCCCCCAAATTAACTTAGAGATAAGCATGAAAAGTTTATAAACAAATAATGTAATAATTACACTTTGCATTAATTTCTTGTGTATAAACTGAAAAACAGATGTAGGGAAAATACTTCTCAAGATATAATCCAAAATAAATTTTAACAAACAAATATTCCTTAAGAATTTTTGCTAGAAAATCCTTTGTATTTACCATGTTTGAGTCTACCTTTCCAGGAATCATTTTTATATGTAGCTTAATTTTAGTGTATACTCTATTTTTAATGAATGAATCTTACTTACAACCATCAAGAAAGAAGCAGTTATCATGATGGTGAATGCCAAAATAACCAAAGCAAATGGTTTAACATGCTGGATATGTCTAGTGAAAAGAATACTTTTAATTTTTCATTGTGCATTAGCTGATCACATTTATCTACAGTAACTGGACTTTTATTTATTTGCTTGTTGGGAGATGAGGGTTATATTCACTGTTAACAGTTTTGTTCATAAGCATTTTCTTTTCTTTGTCAACACAAATCTCTCATAAATACTTTGAAACTTGTTTATGAGAACATTTTCTAAAGTATACAGGAAATTTTGAATTTGGAAAATATTTAGATAATCCATTCTTTTTTTAAAGAAGGTTGATTGATTGATTGATTGATTGATTTGAAAGTGAGAAATCACACACGTAGTGGGGAGAAACAAAAGAAGAGAGACAAGCAGTCTCGATGGTGAGCTCAGAGCCCAATGCAGGGCTCAATCCCACGACCCTGAGATCATGACTTGAGCCAAAATCAAGTCAGTTGCTTAACCTACTGAGCTGCCTAGGTGCTCCTGGATTATTCATTCTTTATTATTCTTACCAACTGTCAACATATTCTCTGATCAATGAACCAGTGTTAATCCCTTAACATTATTCTTTATTTCTGTGTTCTTAGTGCCTCTTCCCTGTTTTGACAAGTACTTATCAAAACAAACAGCCTATCCTATTTCACTGCTCTCAACATCCTTCATAATTGTCTTGTGATGTTTAAAGTTGCAGATAATTCACATATGAAATATGCTTGTCTTTAATGTGTCGCATTTTCTCAAATCCTCTGTCTTCAATGAAACCTGAAATCTAATTTAAAACAAAGTTCAAAATAAGACCTGTGTACCATCCATGCCAGTATTTTCACTTTGAAGAACTATGACATACTACAGCCTAGTTTTTTTTAATAGGAATGAAGAGTAAACATCAGATAGAGGGGACTCTAACTTCAAGTAAGTTGAGAACTCATAAGAAATTACCTGTCTGCTTTTAATGAGTCCATGCATTCCTGTCTTGACAAATAGCTTCTCAGAATGATGAAGGAATTTAAAGGAATAATTTCATGGCCACTATCATTATTCTTAGAGAAATGATGGAAAAGTGAATTATGTTATGACCAAGACAGATACAAATATCTACTTCTGAAATGCAGATTCTGGAAACTTACATTATATCTTTAATAAATTCGAGGACTGATTATTACAGCAATGGTTGATGACCATGAAGAATAAAAAGTGAGGATTATTGAGAGTCAACATGAGTTCCCTGGGAGGAAATGAATCTAGAGTATTATAATGTCCTTTCTCTGATAAGTTTTTAATGTTACTGATCAGCAAAACACTGACAATGTGTTGTATTAATTTCAACAAAGAAAAGTATCATACAATATCCTGGGAAAAATAAGTAATAAATATTACCTGGATAATAGTACTCTTAAAGGGATTACTTAAATATTGATTAATGGCTATCATCCTGAACAAAGTTTCTACTAAAGCACTGTAGTTTTCTGCCTCTATTTAGTACTACTTAATCATTGATTTGTAAAAGATTTCAAAATAGAGTAAGTAAGCCTAGCTAAGAGAACCTCTTTTTAAAATAGGGTAGGGAGTCTATCAGGGAGGGGGAATTTATTCCTCCTCATTGGAGGAATCATCTACTTTCTGACCACTGCAAACCTCCAGCTTGGATTTAGCTCCTTCTTTACCATGACTCTAGCATCATTTGCATTCTTTGCTTTGAAAAGAATCAACTTGGGGCACCTGGGTGATTCAGTCAGTTTAGCATCTGACTCTTGTTTTTGGCTCAGGTCATGATCTCATGGGTTCTGGGATCAGGCCCTGCCATAGTGTTTGGTGCTCAGTGTGGAGTCTGCTTGAAGATTCTGTCCCCATGTCCCTCCCCCCACTTGCCTGTGTGTTTTCTCAATCTCTCTAAAATAAATAAATAGGTCTTTAAAAGAAATAAAATAAAGGAGCCAATGCCTTTTGACAAGTTTCAACCCCTCATTCGCGTTATTATCTCAATCAATTCCAGTTAACCTAATTTCAATCTCTGTTTTGCATAGAGAACTACACTAATGACCTTTCATCTTTATAACTCTGCCCCCTCTTTGTTTTCCTCAAAACATGAGTCAGCTTTTTACCTGAATCTGTATCTCCTTGAATTGTGACTCAGATTGCCCAAATTAATGCCTATTTGTTTAACTTTTCAGTGAATTCTCTCTCTTGTTTTAAAGATTTTATTTATTTATTCATGAGAGACAGAGAGAGAGGCAGAGACATAGGCAGAGGGAGAAGCAGGCTTCCTGTGGGGAGCCCGATATGGGACTCGATCCCAGGACTAGGATCCTGTTCTTAGCTGAAGGCAAGAGCTCAACTGCTGAGCCACTCTGGTGTTCCTTCAGTGAATTCTTTTTTGGCTGACAGATTGGATGAGAAAAATTATTTTCAAATCAGATATTAATTTTAAAAATCATAGTAGATATCGAAAGCTAGAAAGATTTATTAGAGTGATATTCTAGAATAGCTAAAGGATCAAACCAAAATCAAAAGGGTAGCCATTAAAGATATCTAAATATAATCTGAGAAATTTTATACAATAGGTTATGAAAAATCTGGTTTCATAGTAGTTCCTATGGGGGGGAAGACCTAGAGGATTGATTTATTTATAATTTTTATTTATTCATTAGTTCCCTCAACTAATAAATATGTATTAAAATGTGCTATGCACAAGGTCCAATTCTGGGTACTAGAAATACAGTAGTAAATCAGACATAAGAACTCTTTTGTTCTAGAGCTTATGTTCTGGTAGGTTGCAGCAGAAAATTAACAAATAAATAAACAAAATAATTTCAAGTAGAAAGATGAAAAACATATTAGGGACTGGCTTGCTCAGTTGGTAGAACATGCAACTCTTGACCTCAGAGTTGTGAGTTTAAGCCCCATGTTGAGTATAGAAATTACCTCAAAAAAATAAAATATTGAGGCACCTAGGTGGCTCAGTTAGTTGAGCATCAAATTCTTGGTTTCAGCTTAAGTTATGATCTTGGGGTTGTGGGATCAAGCCCTACAGTCAGGCTCCTTGCTCAGCAGGGAGTCGGCTTAACCTTTCTCCTCCCCTCCGCCTCTGCTCCTTCCCTTCTGCCCCTCTCCTCTCTGCCCTCCTCTTAAGCAAGCACTCCCTCTCTTTATCTCTCTCTAAAGTAAATATATTTTTTAAATCCTTTAAAAATACATAAGGGGAGCCTGAGTGGCTCACTCAGTTGAGCATCAGACTCTTGATTTTGGCTCAGGTGGTGATCTTGGGGTCATGAAATGGAGACCCATATAGGGCTCCACACTCAGCATGGAGTCTGCTAATCTCTCTCCCTGCTCATGCTCTCCAATCTCTCTCTCTCTCTCTCAGTCTCACTCTCATTCTCAAATAAATAGATAAAATTTTAAGAAAAAATAATAAAGAAATAAAATCAGAAAGAAAGAAGTAAAATTATCTCTTTGCCGATGACATGAGCCTATGTGTAGAAAATCCTAAAGACTGTAGCAAAAACTGTTAGAAATAATAAATTCAGGGGCACCTGGGCTGCTCAGTCAGCTAAATGTGTGCCTTCAGCTTAGGTCATGATCCCAGGGTTCTGAGATTGAGCCTCACATTGGGCTCCCTGCTCATCAGGGAGCCTCCTTCTCCCTCTCCCCCTTGCTCATGCTCTCTCTCTCACTATTGTACTCTCTCTCTCTCTCTCTCTCTCTCAAATAAATAAATATTTAAAAGAAAAAATAAATAATAAATTCAGCAAAGTTACAGATTAAAAAAAATCAGTACATAAAAATTAGCTGGGTTTCCACATGCTAACAATGAATTAATAGAAAGAGAAATTAAGAAAACAGTCCCATTTATAATAGTATCAAAAAATAAAATAAAATGCTTAGGAATATTTTTAACCAAGGAGGTGAAAGATCAATACAATGAAAACCATAAAACAATGATGAATAAATAGAAAATGATACAAATAAATGGAAAGATGTTTCATGGTCTTGGATTAAAAGAATTAATATTGTTAACATGTTCATACTACATAAAGTGATCTACAGATTCAAAAATATCCCTGTCAAAATTCCAATGGCATTTTTCATAGAAATAGAAAACATGATCCTAAAATCTGTATGGAGCCACAAAAGACCCTAATTAGCCAAAACAATCTTGAGAAAGAACAAAGCCTGAGGCTTCATGCCACCTGATATAAAACTTTATTATGAAGCTGTAGTATTCAAAACAGGATGGTATTGACATAAAAACAGACACATAGATCAGTGGAACAGAATAGAGCCTTGAAATAAATCCATGCATATATATATGTTCAAATAATTTTTTATAATAAAAGCAAGAGTATGCAATGTAAAAGTGGGAATTTCATCAATAAAGAGAAGTCAGAAAACTGGACAACCACAAATAAAAGAATGAAACTGGACTCATACACAAAAATCAAATAGATTAAAATGCATTAAAGACTAAAAACTATACAACTCCTAAAATAAGACATCAGGGGTAAGCTCTTTGACATTAGTTTTAGCAATGATTTTTTTTGGATTTGACACCAAAAGCAAAGGTACCAAAGGAAAGATTAACAAATGGGACTATATCAAACAAAAATGCTTCTACAAAGCAAAAGAAGCAATCGATCAATCAATGGGCAACAAATGAAATGGGAGAAAATATATGCAAACCACATATCTGATAAGGGGTTAATATCTAAAATATATAAGGAACTCCTATAACACAAGAGGAAAAAAAAAAAAAAAAGACAACCTAATTAAAAAGTAGGCAAAGGACCTGAATAAACTTTTTCCCAATGGCCAAAAGATACATGAAAAAGTTCTCAACATCACTAATCATGTGGGAAATGCAAATTAAAACAATGAACTATACTTCATTTCATACCTGTTAGCTCAATTAATCCCTACAACATGGATTGAAATGGATACTATTATGTCAATATTATGCATGAGGAAACTCAGATTTAGAGATATTAAGTTACTGGCATCAAATTACATGTGTTTTACCATTAATTTGTATAACACTGAAGCCCACGTCCTTACCAATATTACACTGCAGTGTGATTTTCCAACCCTCCATACATTGTTTGACCAAGAGTAGGTACTAAATAAATATTTCTTACATGAATAAAAAATAAGTAAATAAAGTTAATGAATTGATTGCTTTATATGATATATCAAAATGAAAACAAAAGTATAATAGTTGTCCCATTAATTAGTTTAACTTGTAGAATGGACATTGAAGAACTTCCAGAAAAGTGAATATTTCCCTAGTTCCATAATAATAACTCTCCCTTTCTCTCTCTATATATATACTTTCCTTCACACCGGAGTGACTAGCTAACATGAAGCACTTCTTTTATGCTTTATTCTTTTTCTTCATACAAAGTGACCTCTGAGCACAAGCCTCCTTGTGTCTGATGTGATGCAAACTACATCAGTGAACTGGAATGTACTGAGCATCTGAGATGCTTAGGATCAAGTAGTTTGATTTGTTCACAGTTTCTTGTGAAAAGCTTGCCCAGGGGTTATTTAATTTCAGGTGTCTCCAAGAAGAAGAAGGAGAAGGAGAAGGAGAAGGAGAAGGAGAAGGAGAAGGAGAAAGAAGGAGAAGGAGAAGGAGAAGTAGAGAAAGAGGAAGAGGAAGAGGAGGAAGAGGAAGAAAGGAAGAAGAAGAAGAAGAAGAAAGAAGAAGAAGAAAGAAGAAGAAGAAGAAGAAGAAGAAGAAGAAGAAGAAGAAGAAGAAGAAGAAGAAGAAGGAGAAGGAGAAAGAAGAAGAAGAAGAAGAAAAATAGTGCTAAGGACTTCGCCTTGTGGTAACTTAATATTAATTTTAAAAAGTAAGGTGGTGATAATCATTACTTCCTTTGAGACATCAATGGAAAAACACCTAAATACTCTGATTGATTTAGGAAAGAGGTCCTTGCTTTTACTCAAATATGATTATTTTGTTTCACATGTGTTATCTTTTAATAAAGCAAAGGTTACTTGGAAATTTCCACAGGACACATTCAAATAAATTCTTAGAGTCTTAGGTATCCAATTTTCAATCTGAATGTCTGATTCTCTAGTTTACTGATTTTCATGATCTTATTTTCTTTATCCTATAAGCATTGCAGAAGAAGGCACATAGAATTTGGAGCCAAACAGCTTTGGACCAGAAATAAGGTTCTCATTTTTATTAGATACCACAGACATGGATCATGGTCAAGGGATAGTTTAAACGGATCTTTTTTCTCTTCTGTAAGTTTGTAGTAAAGATGAGAACACATCTATAAAAAACCTGGTAGAGTTTACTTAGGCCCTAATAAAAGGTAGATGCTTACATATTTGTATTGAAAGCACAGAATGAAAGTAAAAAAATGATATGAGATTTTAAAAAATAATTGAAATTCAAAAGTATGTTGAAGGGGAACACAATTTGTCCCCCCAAATACGCCTTTTTGGCATAAGAATTATGTTAGGTAGATTATTTTTAAAAAGCAGTACACAGCCAAGAAGCTCTGAAAACTGAAGTTAATTTTTTTGTAAGAGACTTTCATGTTTATAAGGGAAATCTCCATTTGTAAGAGTGTCTTCCTCTGTGTACCAGGAAGAGGAGGATAATTTAATCTTTAGACATTTATCAATAGAAAAAGTATGGACTTAAATCTAAGTAACAACCACATCCTTGTTTACTGTGCTTTACCAGACAACCTCCCATTAAATTACTCTCTCCAGCCCTGAAATCTTTCTTTTGTCATTACCTGAAGATGGTATTTAAAGTGATGGCTGGACCATTTGGGAAAGTTAGTTTTCCTGACTACCTCCCATGTATACAGGAAGGTATATTTGTTATTAAACTTCTGTTTGTTTTCTTCTATTAATCTGGTGGGATTTTTGTTGTTGTCGTTGTTGTTTATATTGGGGGGGTGCTCAGCCAAGAATCTAGAAGAGGAGAAGGAGAATTATTTTTCCTCCCCTACAGTATAAAGATATGATTTCTGGGGACTCCTGGGTGGCTCAGCAGTTGAGCATCTGCCTTCAGCTCAGGGTGTGATCCTAGTCCAAGCATTAGGCTCCCTGAGAGGAGCCTGCTTCTCCCTCTGTCTATGTCTCTGCCTCTCTCTCTGTATCTCTCATGAATAAATAAATAAAATATTTTTTTAAAAAAAGGTATGACTTCTATGTGAAAAAAAGTTCTTTTAATAATTATTAGTAACATAATTTTATTCATCAGAATACATAATTACAAATACTAAGAATAATAATCATTAGCAATCTTTCAGCACTTCACACTGTGTCACAGATGGAACATTACCTCTAAGTCTCTGCAGAAAAAAAATATGTGGGGTTAGATCCCCAAATCACCTCCAGTATGAAGAAGGATATTGGAGAGGAATTACATAATCAATATTGCAACCACCCCCAATATCCTAGCTACTCATACATATATTTTGGGTTAACTTTCTAAAACCCAATTCCAATTCCCTTTCTGAATATGAGTTTGATGACTCTTTGCTTTGTTCTCTGCAGGTTGTCCTGATTCTTGCTTTTAGACCCAGCGTTAGGTAAATGTTTATTCATAAGCAACAGGTACAGCCCTTTTGTTACTACTTTCCTTATTCCCCATTTCCCTAAATCCCCTCGATATGGGAAACAAAGGTGAAAGAAAAATTATTAAATTTCCTCACTATTTACAGTTCATTGATAAGTCCTTGAAACAGGCAGAGTGACATTCCGTTAGGGACTCAGCTGCCTCTGTGCTGATACTTTGCCAAGGGCAAAAGGCAATCTTAGCCCAACCCTCAAGATCCTGTAAGTCTACTTTAACATATAAAATTCCCTTAGAAACTTCCTTATCACTACCCCTCAAAGATATATGTTGGCAATCATCCCACAAGTATATGGCCCACCAATATATATCTGAAGGGTCTCAATCTGAAAGTTTTATTAGATGGTAATAAATGACCCCTTAATCAATAATAGCTAGCCCCCTGAGGTCCTGGATACCTTGTTTCCAAAATTCCTTAGAGACTTAAGCTATCACTAACCGCCTTCCAACTTGAAAGTACATAATGGGCCACTCCTCATGACCCCAGTACAGCTCTTTCTGCCCAGGGGTCCTGTCTCTGTGCTTTAATAAAACAACCTTTTTGCACCAAAGACATCTCAAGAATTCTTTCTTGGCTGTCAGCTTTGGACCCAAAACCCAAACATCTTTCCTACATCACCCTCAAGCTCCAATCTGACAATTCACCACATCAGTTTAAATCTAATAGCTTTACATACATTAGATTTTATTTTTCCTTTGTAGACATGCTGTAAGTTACTTAGGGTAATGGGTGTATCCTCAGCGACAGATTCAAAATAAGACACAGAAGACTGAAGACCTTAACCCAAGTAGTAAATAAGTATCAGAGCATAGATACAAATCTAAGTCTTCTAACTGTAAATCTGTCTTTAACTCATTACACTTCTCTGTCTCAATATAAGTAAGAAAGATTATTGTTATAAGCTAGTAATACAAATGGGTAACAACTCCTTTTCTTTCCCCTAATATACCAGGTAGCAGAAAAAATAAATGTTTCCATCCAGAGTATTCAGTTATAAAGGAAACTTGTTGCTGTTATGAGCAGCAAAAATATAAATTATTCACATGCATTTAGCATTAGCTTCCATGCATAAGAAGCAGCTTTTATTCAGTATAAACTAATGGCTCTGGGATGTTTCCTAAGAAAATATGCTGCCTTCTGAAAACACACAGAATTACTCTGAACTAACAGTACAATCCTTCTATTTAAAAGAGGACTCATTTCTAAAGAAGCCTGTGACATTTAAAGAAAAAGCAGACATTGGGATTAATTGGATCAGGCACAGCTTGATCATTGTCGTGGAAAACATAGTGTCTGATTCTCTTCCAGGTGAGGCATCTAAAGCTAGAGACAAAATACTATGGAGAAAGTTCACAAAGGATCTAAAGGAGTTAGTATGAATAGTCTGAGAACACAAGACTTAATTTTCTATTTTTGTTATGGTCACTGATCACATGCTGACTTGCATATTCAAATACTTTGTCATATAAGAAATATACATAAAACCCAATTAAGCCATCATCAAAACAGACAGAAAACTGATATAATACTGATAAGTGTTAAAACTCTGAGAAGTATGTGAGACTTCATTTTACTATTCTCTCGACTTTTTTGTGTTGTTTGAAGTTTTGCATAGTAAAAAGTTTTTAAAAGTTCTCTGAGTCCCTAAAGTCTATTTATTTTCATTGTCCAACTGCAAATCTATTATTTAAAAAATATTTTAAGAAGTAAAAAAGTTGAAGAAAAACAAAAGAAAAAAATGTTTAAAGGAATAAAAATAAAAATAAAAATACTTCAATTACTAAAAAAAGGATTCAGGAAACTCTCTTAGATACATAAATGTCATTTGAAAAAAGTGGCTGACTTATATGCTCTTATATTTCCTTTTGGAGGATTTGTTGCTTCAGATAAAGTTTATAGCACAAAATCCTCTACAGAGGCTGCTATAATGCTGTGGTTCAAGTTTCCTATGTAGTTCATGCCTAAATTGTTTCAACAGTGCCTGTTGCCCTCAAAGAGATAGTAGCAAATAAAAAATGGGAGTTCTAGAAATCTGTCAATCTGTGAAAAAAAAAATAAATTTCTTTGTTCTCAAAAGCTAAAGTTTATTTTCTTAAATATCCCTGTGATTACTAGCAACTGTTGAGATGAAAAATGAAATGAGCTCTTAGATTGGAAATGAAGGGGTTGACCTAGTATTACCCAGTATTTATCTCCAGATTTGCTGATTTCTGTTTGACAGTAACATCATAATAGACCACAAACAAGCTGGTTGTGTGATTAGAAGTGAGTCTCTTAAACTCTCTGATTCTCGTTCTTTTTCTTCCTCATCAGTAAATGGAATTAATGGTGTCTGGCTCTGCATGTTTCAAAGCCAGTTGAAATAATAAATTGGAGGAAAATGGAATTATGATAAGGATCAAATAAAATTGCTTATGAGAATACGAACTACAATTTGTCGAACATCTGACATACCCCAAACATTTCACAGGAATCTCTGATCTTGCCAGCAATCCTCTGGATTGATATTTGCAAACTCCACTCTGCAGATGAGAAACCAAATTCAGTAGTTTTCTCAGGTAATAATACAGCTAATAGTTGCTGGACCTCAGATAAAATCCCTGACCTTGTCTCTTGGAATCTTTCCACAATACCATGTTGTCTCCCGTGAAACAGTGAGGAAATTACCGAAGCACAGTACATTCGATTATCTGCAAACTTCTTCATTAATGGATTTGAGGCAAGGACAGAAACTTACTCATCAGTGGTAACATACAAAGAAAAACACAATCTCCAGTCCTTTTTCTCTCATTTCTTGTTTCTCATGATTCATAACAATGAAAGAATATTTTGAACCTTGAATAAGAAAGCAGGAGGAAAACAATCCCCAGGCCATTTATTATCCTTATTTATGCAACATGGAATGTCAATTAAGTCACCCCAAACAATCCCAAAGGTAGATATTTAGTTGTAATTTTGTTGAATTGTTAGCAGACTGCTTTGTGCCATTTGCTTCTTAAATGAAGAGACTGCATCAACAGTGAAACCAAGTGGCAAACTGGCATTGGGGGCTGCAGTTCATTCGAATCTGAGAGGCAGGGAAACTCTAGCACATTTTAAATGCCCCATTTGAATTTTTATTACTTAAATTCACAATCCTTTAAACACAGTCATAAATCAGGCAGTACTAGGGAGCCACCTGCTGGAATTACTGGCTGGATTTTGCTGCCATGTTTCCACAAAATATAATTCACTTACTATTAATTCAATTAAGAATATGTCAAATTCAGGATTCTTTGCCCTAAATATACACATCTCTCACAAGAACTTTCAAACTAGACGTGGTAATGACAAAGATGGCATTATTATAAGAGAAGGAAGAAATCTGAAATAAGAAAAAAATAAATATTCATGAAACATTAACATGAGATTGAAATGTGAAAATACAAGAATTAACAGAAAAGTTCCAACAACAGCAGCAGGATTTTTAAAATTAGGTTATCTATTGCTTCAAGATTGTTTTTCTTTAATTTTCAAGGATGCTTTGTCTAATAATTATTTTACCCAGATGCCATCTTTATTTTTTTTAAAGATTTTATTTATTTATTCATGACAGACACACAGAGAGAGAGAGAGAGAGAGAGAGAGAGGCAGAGACACAGGCAGAGGGAGAAGCAGGCCCCACGCAGGGACCCCACGCGGGACTCCATCCCCGGTCTCCAGGACCACGCCCTGGATCGAAGGCGGAGCTAAACCGCTGAGCCACCTGGGCTGCCCCAGATGCCATCTTTAAATGGCAACTTATTTAAATAATAACAATTTAATTAATATTATTTTTTTAAAAAAAACTGCTGGCATTAAAGGAAAAACAGGAGATTTAATTTAGGATCAAGTGATGTAGATTTTATTTTTTTCTTTTTCTGAGCTACCTAAAATTAGTCTCTTAAAGCTTATTATCAACAATTCTGAGTGCTGACAAATCAAAATTTGTACCTAAAGGATGATTATTATAGAACTTTTTCAAGACTGTGTTGTTCAAAAGTCTATGCTAAATATAGCTACCCATTTTTCTGCCTTAGCTATACTTTAAGTATAGTGAACATGAAAGAAATATTCTTTGATAATGCTTTTATGTTGCCTAAGGGTCATATGCTCTCTGTGTATAGCATAGAAACTAAATAAAAACAACATATGAAAGATTGATCTGAATGTGAACTATTTCCAAGAAATAACATGGAGTTATTTTCCTTACTGATTCCCTATTATCAGTTTATTATCACTTTCTATATTCTTTAAAGGATAGCATGTCTAAAAGTTGCATATAATTGAGTTATATGTTAATTAATCCTGTTAATCAAAGCTATGATTTTATTTCTACAAAAGCATTTTCCTGGTGATAGGGACTTTAGCAATATGGGTGTGTAGTGATACTTCTGTAACTCTTCTGTTATACTAACAGTATTTGATAAGTCCTGTACCAAAAGGCAGTTGTTTCATTCTAAAGAACTTCCTTTAACTTACATTACTTACATAGGTAAATCCTTGTCAACTTTCTTTGACTTACATTGGTAAATCCTTGCCAAAAGCCCTTCAGAATAAATGTATCAAGTCATTTGCTTTAATCTATTTGACACACAACAACCTTGAAAGGTGTAATTCTTGTCTTCACTCTACAGGTGAATAAGTTCAGAGGAGTTACATAAATTGTCCCCCACCATATCCTAGTAAATACATATAAAATGTTCAAGTTCCTGACAAGACCACCCTGGATCCCACTGGAATATTTAAAGTCTTAAAAATAGCAAAACACTTGTTCATCATATTATTTATACTTGAAGTATCTGTTTTATTTCTCCCCAAAGTCTATAAGCTTCTCCAAACCATAAACTCCTCTTTTCTTTTTAAATGTTTTCAGAAGTTGGCATAAAGCCTGGTACTCATAGAAGATAATAAATTAGTACTAGTTGAATGAATATTTGTTGAAAGAGATTATATTTCCCCAAATGACATAAATGCAATCTTATATTTAGTTTTGTTTATATTTCATGGAATCTAGTAGTTTACAATGAGAAGGGAAAGGGAATGATACTCATGGAGGCCCTACTATATGTCAGGCCTTATATGACCACAGCTTCGGTTCAAGATTGCAGGAGACAAAGAAACAGAGAAACAAAGTGGTTAACTAACTCACTCAAAGTCACTTGAAGCACCCTCAGTGCTATCCAGTTTTCCTCCTTTGATGATTTTATTCACTTTCATAGCCCTGTCAATCACCTCTATAAAAGTGACTACCAAATTTACATGTATCATTCAATATCTTACAAACTTAAACTGTATTTGTAACCGCCTTGGATATTCTCAAGAAATAGTTGTGAAGTGACCGTTTGAATAAATACCTATTAAGTGCCAGGCACTTTCAGTTCTGGGTATCTATGCTTAACCAAGCAGCCTATTTCTGCCTACAGAGACTCCCACACTAATAAAGAGTTAAGCAATACAAAGATGCTCAACATCACTAATTATCAGAGAAATGCAAATCTAAACCACAAGATATATGAGATATTATTACCCTACACCTGTCAGAATGGCTAAAATCAAAATGACAAGAAATAACATGTGTTAGTGAGGCTGTGGATAAAAAGGAACCCTCATAGGGGCACCTGGGGGGCTCAGTCATTTAAGCATCTGGCTCTTGATTTTAGCTCAGTTTATGATCTCAGGGTTGTGAGACTGAGCTCTGTGTAAGGTTCTCTCTCTTCTCTCCCCTGCGCCTTCTTTCTCTCTCTCCCTTTCAAAACAAACAAACAAACAAACAAAATGCAGGGGGGAAAAAAGAACCCTTATACACTGGTGGGAATGTAAATTAATGCAGCCACTGTGGAGGTTCCTCAAAAAAGTTAAAAATAGAAACATCACATGGCCCAAAAATTCCACTGCTGAGTATTTAGCCAAAGAATATGAAAACACTAATTTGAAAAGATATATGCCCTCCTATGTTTACTGCAGCATTATTTACCATAACCAAGACATGGAAGCAATCTAAGTGTCCATCAATAGACAAAAGCATAAATACTGCACAGCCATAAAAAAAGAATGAGATGGTGCCATTCAAGATGACATAGATGGACCTAAAGGGTACTATGTTAAGTGAAGTAAGTCAGATTGAAACAGCAAACACCATATGACTCCACTCATAAGTTGAATCTAAAAAAGAGAAAGAAGAAAAAAATAATAAGTAAGCAAACAGCAGAACCAAACCTATAAAACAAAGACTGAACTGATGGCTGCCAGAGGAGAAGGTTGGGCAAAAATGGGTGAAAGAGAGCAGAAATATAGGCTTCCAGTTATGGAATGAACAGGTCAGGAAAATCAATGCACAGCATAATGACTATCGCCAGTGACCTTGTAATAGTGACATATCAGGACAGATGGTAACTACACTTGTGGTGAACATAATGCATAAAACATGTCCACTCACTATGTTTTACACCTGAAATTAATGGAGCACTGTGTGTCAACTCTACTCAAAAAAAAAAAAAAAAAAAAAAAAAAGTTAATCAATACACGTTATGAAATCCAGAAACAAACAGAGGTAACCAGGGAAGGAATCTCTGAGGAGTTAAAAAAAATTAAGCTGAGGCTTGAAAGATGCAAAAGAATCCACCCTGCAAAGAGTAGGAATAAAATTGGTCCAAAGAATGGGGAAAACACATTCGAAGGCCCTCAGGCAGGAAAGGCTGCTGCAAATTTTAAGAACTGAAAGTATGCCTGGATGCCTGGACGTAATTGGAAGCTCTTAAGGATTTCAAATAGAGCATTGAAACACTCCACTTTATGATTTAAAAGATATTATTCTGGTATCCCTGGGTGGCTCAGCGGTTGAGCGCCTGCCTTCAGCCCAGGGCGTGATCCTGGAGCCCGGGGATCGAGTCCGGCATCAGGCTCCCTGCATGGAGCCTGCTTCTCCCTCTGCCTGTGTCTCCGCCTCTCTGTCTCTCGCTATCTCTCTCTCTCTCTCTCTCTCTCTCATGAATAAATAAATAAAATCTTTAAAAAAAGATATTATTCTAACTGTGACACGAAGAAGAAGTAAGAACTGAGGGAGAGTAGGAGTAGGCATCATCAGGGACTTTCTCAGGAATGCAGGCAAGATGCAACTATGTTTGGGACCAATGGGCTAGAAGGACAGATGGAGACAAGCAGAGAAATTAGAAATATATTTTGGATTTTAGAGAAAACATATTGACAAGCTGAAGAAAAGAGACATGTTAGGCTTCTAGTTTGAACAACTTTTGAGATGGTGAAAGATCTTTTCTTCAGGTTCTTTCTGGAAACAGTTTGGTAAGAATATATCCCAGCAATATTAAGTATATTGGTAAAAGAGGAGAAATCAGGTATAGGGGAAGAGTAAGAGGAAGATTTGGGGCATGATAAATTTAAGAGACATGGGAAGAATTTAAAGCAGATGGTACACGATTTCTCGCAGCATGTTCTGGCTTTCTTGTCTAGGTCCTTAACATTCCCATGTTTTTACTCATTAATTCTACCTGAACAGGAAGGAAAAGAAGGGTGTTGGACATTTCCCTAACTTCTCCTTACCATAAATATGTCCATAAACTGTGTTTGTACTTCCATCCTGGTGTTTTGTCTTATTCCATTATTAATATGTAAGATCCTTACAGGCAGGACTATGTCTTTCTTTTCTTGGTATCTGCAAGAGCAGTAGGAGCCCAGGAAGCATTTGTTGAATGTAACTGCATTAAGTATGGTTTTTATAAAAGAAGAATATTCTAGTTTTGCTTTTATTAATAATGAACTGTGTGTTTTCTTAGTATAAAGAAGTAGAGAGATAACATTCCATGAGGGCAACTGGTACCTATATTTGGAGTCTTTCTGGAATGCCTCCAATGCTACGGCAGTCTCTCAATTCCCACTTCTGTTTTAACAAAGCCAATCTCTCTTGGAAAATTTCCATCTGCTAATACAGGGATCAGCCAACTATAGTCATGCCTCAGGCCAAAGTTAGCATACTGATGCCAAATCTATTCACACCTATTTGATGTAGCTTGTGTGCTATAGTGGCAAAGTTCAGTAGTTGCTATGGGAACTGTATGAGTTGCAAAGCCAAAAATATGTATTATCTGGACCTTGCTCTAGTGGAATGCTTTGAAGACCTCCACTTTAGGTTCTTTCTAGGAACAGTTTAATAAGAATATACCTAGCAATAATGTATATTGAAACCTTACAATTTAGCATAATTTCATAGAAGTGACAAGTGATGACTGGGATCAGAGATGAACAACATGAAGACAGGATGGAATCCAGAACAAGGAATCACAGTATAGGATTCAAGAATCAGTAAGAGGGATTCAAAACAAAGAATTGCCTCGGTCAGTACAAACTCAGCTAATTTGTCTTGGGCTCCTATTTTACTCAACAGTACTCAACCCTGAGGCCCAGACTCTCTTCCCCACTTTATTCTTTTTCTTTTTTGAGTATAGGTCACACACAATATCATATTAGTTTCAGATATACAATATAGTGATTCAACTTCTCTATACATTATGCTATGTGCACCACAAATATAGCTACCATTTGTCACCATATAATGCTATCACAGTATCATTGACTATATTCCCCATGTTGTGTCTTTTATTCCTAGGGTTTAGTCCTTCCATAAGCATCCTTTCTTCACTTTAAAGACCTGTTCTCACATTCTTAAAGGCTTAGCTTGAATTCTATCTGCCCTGTGGAGCTCTTTTTAAAGTGTATCTACCCAAAAAAATAGGCATGGTAGCTCATATTTGGATTTCTAGAGCATTTTTCTTACAAAACTTATCATTTAGTGCTTATTTATTCCTCTATTGGATTATACACTTTTTTGAAGGTAGACTTTGTCCTTAGCATTGAACTAATTTAACTGAAGTTAATTCACATTAAGATATGAATACACCAAAATTGCCTGGCAAGATTTTAGAATATGTATACACTGAGAGACTAAACACGTAAATGAGCGATGGCCAGACCATATATGACAATAAAACTCTGATCCACAAACTCTGTAGCAATTAGCCAAAACACAGTCTCTGCAGCAATTTGCCCCCAAAGAGTCAAGACTTGGCAAATGACTGACAGTTTCCCCAATTTTTGGTCATATGTCCAACTCAGAAACAACCAAGAAAGCTATATGTGCTTCACAGATCAATCAAGTAAGATGTCCTGCCTCTACTTAGCCTGACTTCAGCTTGCCCATGCCAGCAACCTCTAATGAAAGCACACCTAACACCTTCTCTCTTGTTTTCAATAAATTTTTTTCACTCTTTTGCCTGTCTTTGAGTCTCTTCTAAACATTAAGTGAGGATATTTGACTAGCTTACTGTAGCAAACTCAAAATAGCCTCTATTTCTTCTCATTTAAGTTGTCTTCATTTATTTCCATAACTTCATCAAGATTTTTTTCTCCAATTTAGAGATAAAACAGTGGAGTTCAAGCTTTAACCAGACCAGTCTTGGACGTAGAAGCCACCAGTCTTCCATCTGCTGGTTTGACCCTACCATTAACTCAAAGTGGAAATACTAGGCTTAGGACTAAGAGGCATTGGGGATCCCTGGGTGGCGCAGCGGTTTGGCGCCTGCCTTTGGCCCAGGGCGCGATCCTGGAGACCCAGGATCGAATCCCACATCGGGCTCCCGGTGCATGGAGCCTGCTTCTCCCTCTGCCTGTGTCTCTGCCTCTCTCTCTCTGTCTCTGTGACTATCATAAATAAATAAAAATTTAAAAAAAATTAAAAAAAAAAAGGACTGAGAGGCATTGGTTCCAAAATAATGTGCCTTCGAGGCCAGCTGAGGATTTCCACAGAGCATGGGACTTCAAAATTCATTTATTGTTTTACCAAATCAAAGTACAATCCAAGAATCATGGTTTAAATGTGGCTCTCCCCAGTTCAGCATATTTACCTTTCTGTCAACCTCTGCAGGTTTAGCCTTCAGTCTTGCCCAAAGACACTCATCTTTAGGCACAGCCTTGCTCAGATTTGTCATGGCTTGCACTTTAATTCCTTACCTGACTGTGACCTAGCTCAAACTTTGATTCATTCCATGGACAAGACTAAGTGATTTTCTAAAGTCTTTCTGTTACTAACCTAGGCTAAAACCCAAATATTGGACATGATTCCTTAGCACCAGCATGACTGGTCTTTGTGATCCTGCCATATTCTGAGGACTGAAATAGGACAAGGACCAGCAGATACTGAATTATCAAAAACAAAACCAGAATATATACCTTGGACCATAGAACTGAATTTAGAGAGACTGCAAACAGCATGATTCAAATGCCCAAGAAAACATAACAGCAGCTGCTCTCTACTCATAAAAGTAGAATAAGATGCTGGTCCAGTGGGACCCTTGGCTGTCCCACTTTCACACAATTCACATCCTCACACAATAATCCAGTGGCCCATTAGGGAAATGATATTGTAACTGACCAAGTAAAATAGAATTCTCAGAGGTATATGTAATATGTTAACCAAGTTGTGAAACATAACTTGTGGTTCTATTTGAGAAAATATAGAAATAGAAATTATATCAACCTTTTGTTTAGTTTTAACATGTATCATGGAGAGAACATCACTATTATCATATTTGAGGTATGTGTGTTCACTTCATTAGTCATTTTCATCATATTTTACCTGTACATGAATAGGTAAAGCATGATTAACCTGCTGATTTCAGTGGTAAAACTAGCCTTGGAAAGGGAAAAATGTCAGCCAAAAGAGTTATATTTGAGTTGTTTAGTTAAGAGCCAATAGGCTTTAGGGGCACCTGGGTGGCTCAGTCAGATAAGCATCTGATTCTTGATTTTGGCTCATGTCGTGATCTCAGGGTTGTGAGATTGAGCCCCTTTTTGGACTCTGTGCTGAGCATGGAGTCTGCTTAAGATTCTTTCTCTTCCTCTTCCTTGGCACCCCGCCCCCAGCTCACTCCCTCTCTTAAATTAAAAAAAAAAAGCAAATAAGCTTTAGTAGCCAAACCCTAACCCTTACCTAGGTAGAGTCTTTATAAAATAAATAACAGATTAATAGTGCCAGTATTCCCATTTTTCCCACCTTTTATTTACTTAAGTTTACACTATGTTAAATAGTGTGGTGGAGGTGGGAGAGATGAGTGGCTCAGGCCTGTGTGGGGGGGAAAAAAAAAGATTAAGCTCTTTAGCCTTGGACAATTGAAAATCACCAATGCAATATAAAAATACAGATACAATAACAATCAAGGACATACTTTGAAGATAATATTTACCCTGTTGATATGTAGCCTCTAAACCTAGACAGAGACAATTGTAATAAACAAGTAACATATTTTATCACCTTTAGGAGTGGTAAGTCTGAGAGTATATAGTACAAGCTACAAATAGCAAATAATGCAAGTCCACATGCTCTCTGGAGGATAAATGGAGGGCCTGAACATCTTTAAAAGAAGATGATGCAACTTGTGTGCTGACATATAGAACAAGTATTCATAAAAATTTATCCAAAGTGAACTAGTAGCTTGAGAAGGTTTGAAGCCATGTTACTGAAGAACACATGTGGAACTTTCAGTTAAGTCATGCAAGCTTGGAAATGCTAAGGATGCACATTGTATTTTCTTTGGTGGGTAGGATGTGACTACATCAGTGAAGGAGACCTTCATTATCACATCTTCTCTTAATTCCTACTGGACAAAATGTCTGAAATTTTACACTGTGGATTAAGTTGTTTGTACCTTAAACAGTGTTCTACTAAATATGCAGATATTTGACATCTCATTTACTTGTAATACCATTTGGAGATATGATCCTAAAAAGAGAAGTAGAAATTTAAGAAAGCAAATCAAAACATTATGATAAAATGTTAATTAGCTTCAAAAAATAATGAAAACTAGAAATAATAAAAATATACATTGATATGAGAATTTGTTTTAAAATGATTTATGTTCACATAATGAATTCTTACAAAGCCCTTAATTCTTGAAGAACATTTAATCATAAGGAAAAATTCTCTCCATATAATTTTAAATGAAAATACAATACTAAAAATTAATATGCAGGATGATCATAATGTGTAAAATATATATAGTTTTTCCTACTATCTATAGTAAAAGGAGCAAAAAAATGACATAAAAATTATTATCTTGATGTGGAGGGATGACAGATAACTTTATTTTCTTCATTATTTTATGTATTTTCCAATTTTTATAATAGGTATATATTGCTTTCATTATTTTAAAAGAATAATAATTACAATTAGATAAATATGACAATATATATCCAGACACCCCAGGGAGAGATAATACCTCTAGCTGTGTTTCGTTAACACATTGGAGAAGATTATGACAATTAGCGAAGCATGGAGATACGGAGGATAGCACAGAGAAAGTGAAGTAGATGCATGGAAGATTCAATTCAATTAAAGAAATAATCATCTCCTACAAGTTTACAATGCTTCGCTTTTACAAAATATTTTCACATCCTTTATTCCATGAGAGCTCTTTCAACTTTCTAGTGCACACATATAACCACATGCAGACACAAAAGCCTGCCAGTTATTTTAAATGCCTGGGAAGACATATCTACCCTCTAGCCCCCCAAGTGAGTTTCTATATCCAGGGACTAACCATAGATTTTAGTGCAAAGAGTTTAGAAAGCAGCTTCAGTAAAATACAATAAATGAGGACACATCATTTTTTCTCCATTCCGTACTCTAGGACTGTGACATGTCCTCTTGGCTCCCTGTTAGAGACCAGCCTGCCTGCTTAGATTACTGACTAGTATCCCCATGGCTGCAGCTAACTTCTTCCTGGCCTTGCTTTCTGAACCCATGCCCATACCTGAATCTATCATCCTTATCTTTCTTTCTCTTGATTGAAAGGGCAATGATGTTACAAGTCTGAACTCACCAACAAAGACCCTGGTTCCTGTCACATGAACACGTTCCAGTTCTACAGACTCTATAAAACTGTTATAAAGAAATGGGTTAGAGAAGTCAGGATCAGGGTGTATAGCTTAATATTTCACCTCACCAGTAGAGAACCAGCTTCTGACTTCCTTTCTTGGCTCCATGCTGGAGGCCTAATCTTGGGCCTCCAATAACAGCTGTGCATCATTTATTTGCAGAGAGAGCAGGAGCTTTGGAGCAAGACTGACAACCTAAGAAGCACTCAGGGGAGGCTTGCTCATTTGATATGTATCTTAATGCTGTAGTACAATTCCTTTTAGTTTAAAAAAAAGCATTTCCTTTTAAGTGACAGGTGACTGGGGTAACTACTTATGCTTTTCAAAATAAACGCAGAGAAAAGAGATCAAATATTATGGCGTAAGCAGAGGGACTAGAACATGTAGTAAGGCAGCAGCTAGGAGTGTATTAGAAGAGTAAACTCTGCTCCTGAGTAGCAAACCTTCTGGGAAACACCTATGAATAAGCACAAGTTAGGACAGGTGACATTAACTTGTTATAAATATTAATCAATCAAGGTCAGGAGTGTTTAAATAACTTGTCCTACAGTATACAACTTGAAGAGATGTAACTGGTACTTCAACGTAAATGATTTGCGACCACATTTTGAGCTCATGTAAGCCATTTCCTCTCAGCAAAACTGTTGAATTTCATTTATGATCCACTTGCTGTGGGTACCACTCTGTGTGTGTGTGTGTGTGTGTGCACACGCCTGTATGTGTAAGTGTGTAAATGTATGTGTTATGTGTTAGGAGGTTAGATGTGTACGTGTTAGGAGGTTGGATGCACAGGGCAAAAGCCTAGAGTCCTTTTCCATATTTTCTAATGGTTGCATGCATAAATAATGACAGATATAAACACAGACATCATTATTAGGGAAAGAAAATAAAGTAGGCAAACATGCTCTATAAATTGTAATGTACCATATAAACCTGAACTATTATGATTCTTGGTGCTATAGTAGCTACACAATATGCCATAAGGAACTGGCTTACTGTACAAGTGAAATTCAGCACTCTCACATCATGCTTTACCCCCAGTTAAGATTTGTGGCCTACAGCTTTAACCCTACCCCATTATTCTCATCATACCTCTCCATGATCCTTCCAAGGCTCTGTCCTGAAGGGACATGGAGTCTGAGTCATTCAGAACTACTGTCTGTTCTCTGACTACTGCATCTGCAAGCCTGCTGGTAGAAGGAACATGACCTGGTGGATTGGAGCCACTATTAAGTCACAGTCTCTAAAGTCAGTTCTTCTCATGGTGCCGCCTGGAAGTCCTTTGACTCCTTACTTACCACTCTCTTTGTTGTGTAGCAGCAACTAATCTTGTGTATTCTTTCCAGACTTCTCACCACCTGCCCATGCACCTTAAGCTGGTCATCTATTCTATATATTTATTTTACACGCATGCACAAAAGTCAGTTGACTATTTCGAATACTAGCCACCTTAAGGTACACTCTTCCTCTGGACCCATCAGATACTCTCTTTATTGTCACTTGAAAGCAGTCCTTTCTCTTACCTAAAAATCATCATTTCCCTTCTCTGATGAATCACTTTCTCCTCACCCCCACCTTCTCCCTCTTGTTTTTCCAATAACAGCTTTATTGAAATATAATTCATGTACCATGCAATCAACCTACTTAAAGTGTACCATGTGATGCTTTTTAATATTTTATACAATTGTGCAACCATTACCACAATCAATTCTAGAAAATGTTCACCCCTCTCCAAAAGAATCATACCCATTAGGAGTCACTCCCCATTATCCCAACCCACCCACTGTCAACCCCCAGCCCTGGGCAGTCACTAATCTATCTTGTCTCTTATACATATGCCTGTTTTGGACTTTTCATGTAAATGGAATCATATAATATATGGAGGTATCGCTCAATTCTCCTTCTACCCTTGTACTTTTAATATCTCCTCCTCCACTTGTTCTCTCCCACCAGCATTTCACATGTTCAAATCGTGTCCATCTTTAAAACCAAACCAAACAAAATATAATTACCCATCAGCATCCCACCCCACTTTAGCTTCTGCACGATCTGTTTCCTTCCCAGCCAAGCTTTTTAAAGGAAATGTTTCTGGCTCTTCACATTCTCACTTCCCACTCACTCCTCAAACTATTGCCAGCTGTTCCCTGCCAAGGTTACCAACAACTCCTTCTTGCTAAATTCAATGGGTTGCTAACACCTACTCCTCCTTCAACTCTCAGATTAAACATCACTTCCTCTAGGAAGCCTTCCGTAACCCCTTACATCTACGTCAGGGTTTTCCCAGCTCAGCATTATTGACATTTTGGGATGGATAATTCTCTGACATCAGGAGATGTCCTACATATTTTAGGAGGTTTAGAGCATCCCTGGCCTCTACCCAGTAGATCCAGTAACCATTCCCAGTCCCAAAATTGTGACAACCAAGCATGTCTCCTTAGCAAAATCACCCCTGATGGAGAATTGTTTACCTAGATTATGTGCTTTTCCTGTATGTTCTCATCCCATGCTTGACTTTCCACAGTACTTACTGCATTGCATGTAGCTGTTTGTGGGCTCTTCTGTAACCCTAGCTGGATCAAGTTTTATGTAGTAAAAACAGTGCTTATCTAGTTCATTCCAATGACCTCTGCATGCGGCACAATGCCAGATTCACAGCAATTAATCAGTACATATTTTATGAATGAATGAATGAATGAATGAATGAGGAGTAATGGAATGAATGTAGTGCTCTTTTTTTTGTTCTGTAGGGTCCCCATAAGCAATGGGAGCCTCTCGAAGAACTTATTGTTTTTTCTATATATATTTTGTTTGTTTTGTTTTTGTTTGGTTTTGCTGTGATTGCACCTTGTTAAGGAGTATGTTTAGGACCATCGCTAAAAATTATGATACCTGAATTAAAGGTTACAAATAGAAAGCAGAGTCAGGAAAGTATAAAAAGATTGCTCTGCATGCAACCCTATTATCCTTCATTGTCTTCTTGATTTAGCTGTTAAATCACGAGCACATTTGTTGCTAATGCCTTATATTATTTGGCTTCAAAATTTCTCAGCAACTAGCTCTTATTGGTCCTATTTCTAGATTCTGTCAATCATCTCAGAATTCCCTCATGTTCCAAGTCCCCTCTAATACTGATACTGTATTTCCCAGAGGGAAATAGTTCATAGTTATAGTCATTAGAATCATAAACTCTTGGAACAGGCCACTTGAACCACATTTTTATAGATGAGGAAATTAATATTCAGGGATATAAAGTGACATGTAAAAGGTGCAGTAATAATCTTTGAAGAACCAAACTGGAATAAATGTTTCATGATATTACAAAAAGCACGATTTATCATCTTTAAATAGGTCTCATTTGATGATCACTTACTATATGCCAGACCCTGTTCCCTGAGCCTCACATGTACACATGGTCTTGTTCTACCTTTATAACAATCTTATAATTTTCGGGCAGCTCAGGTGGCTCAGCGGTTTAGCACCGCCTTCAGCCCAGGGCGTGATCCTGGAGACCCCGGATGGAGTCCCACATCGGGCTCCCTGCATGGAGCCTGCTTCTCCCTCTGCCTGTGTCTTTGCCTCTTTCTCTCTCTGTGTGTCTCTCATGAATAAATAAATAAAATCTTTTTTTAAAAAAAAAAAAAAGAACCAAACAAAAATTTGCAGATCTTTTAAAAAAAATCTTATAATTTTCTTTATCACCCTAAAAATGTGACAACATGAGGTCTACCTGACAGAGCCAGGTCTACTTGACCCCAGAGCCCAAACTCCTCCATTACTCTGGATTACCTAGGCTAGCCACCACTGTTACATATCTTTTGTTTTGTTTTCTTTTGTTTTGTTTTGTAATTCCACCACATTTAGCACAATTTAAGGTCTGTAGTAGGTATTCTATATCTAGTAAATGATTCCATGTTATTTTAAGTGACATCTTAGGTTTCTATTATGGTAACAGGAGGGTACAACATAGAAACAAAGGATATCATTGGTATTGAAAGAAAGAACTAGAAGAACAGATTCATGAGAGACATTATGTAATTCCTGGATGATGCTGAAACAGATGCTAATATGTCAGTATCAGTTTACCCTGGTCATGTAACTCATGGTTTTTAAGTGACATGAGCTGGATTAGCAATGCAGGATCTGGGCAGCATGCATGACATGGCCCAAGTTACTTTATGGGATAACATATTTTATTGTGTTTGAACATCCAGTCGGATAGATTAAAAAATAGTGCTAGTGGACAGCACAGTATGCAGATTACAACATCTCCAATTTAAGCCATAGTGCTTTAAAAATAAGTTGTATTGCAATAAAAAAAAAAGCTATAAATATTAGCTATTCTGCAACATATACATTCTAAAGTCCTAAAATTCCCTGGAACTAAAACCCCTCATGTTCACTTTCTGATTTTGGTTGGAGAAAAATTATAGGATTCATGGATAGCATGCATAACAATTATATGACGCTTCTGTTTTCCAGTGACTCATACAATATGTGTTGATTCCCTTCCTCCCTCAATATGGTTCCCATTTTGCTGGTGGTCTGCTGTGCTAGTGCCACTAACTCTCTTGAACCAGTGTCTTTTGTGATTTGACCATAAATAGCAATGGCTTTTGGTCTGTGCTGTTAGAACAGGGGATTTTGGAGTTACTTTTCTGATCTAAGAAGGGATGTATTTCCTTTAGCAGAACAGGTAAAATAATAGGTCAGATGCAATTGTCATTTTCCTGGAAGTTCTCATGTTTTTGAGCTCAACAACCTCTTAATAATCAGTAATGTACTCTCATCTGGGCTCAATTCTATCTTTAACTGCAGAAGCACCGTCAGTATATTCACTCATATTCAAAAAGTTTAACAACTGGTAAGGCACAAATACTTACTAATCAGGGATTGCTGGCCATAAACAACTGGTGCAGCCATATTAGGGTTACCTGTTGACTGTCAGCCTTTCACGCAAGGTGAATAGAGTTTTCCTCTAGCGTGATGTCTCTTCCAGGTCATGAGGCATCCATTCTCCTGGGAAGTACTCTACTTATTATGCAAATCACATCAAATATCCTTGAATTTACTCTTGCAATGCCTTTGAACAATAGTGAAATCAATCCAGATTCTAAGATACAAAATACCTCCCACAAGCCACCACCATTCCCTATCACAGATGAAGTATCTCCAGTTTCTGAAAGATATAACTTCAGGATATTCCTACTCAAAGATTGACACTGTAGCAATGGATGACTACAGATGACTGGAGTCATCTCCAGCTAACCAACATTACAAATGCATAATGCCAGGGACCAGCCCATAAACATAAAGCCCAAAACATCTAATTACATGATCCAATGAGTAGGATGACCCCCTGAGACTAGAGACATACTATATTGCCAAACTCCTATGAAAAGAGCTAAAAGGAAGTAGGACCTTCCTTGGGTCCTTCTTTGCAAAGGCGTGCACACAGAATGCTAAGTAAACTTGCCTACCCCGTGTTTACTCATGTGCCCTTTGAGTTGCCTTAATTCCCTGACTATTTTGTTTTTAGAGTCAATCACATAGAAATGTACCTAAGACTGATCATTGCTTCTAGTCATTTTTACATTTGAAAGAATCACTAATAAATGAAGTCAACCATCTGTGGGCTTCTAAATGAGAATAGAGATGCTATGTATTAATTTTGAATATCTACTATATGCCTACAGCATAACAGGCACTTACCTCTTTGGTCAATTTAATTAGTGAGATGTATTATGATACAATGGTTAAGAATATGGACTTAGGATAGGACTCAGAGATAACTGGAATTAACTCTTGACTCTGCCAATTACTAAATTGTGCTCTTGGATAACTTAACCTTGTAAAGCCTGAATTTCCGAAATTGTTAAATGGAGATTATTAAAAACATACATGTGGCATTGTTGTGAGATTCAACAAAACGTGTATAAGCACTGAAACTTGTGCCTGATATAAGCACTCAATAGCATTCAAAAATGGTAGTTACTATCATTATCTTTGGCTATCGGAATAACATCTTGAGGTTATATATTAAATACATTTTGCAGGTGAGGAAGCAAAAACCCATGGAGGTTAATAATTTCCAAAGCCTGCACTCTTTGTAGAATAGCATACAATAAATAATGTGACCACCAATCTAGCAAGATTTGTAAACTGCCTTAAGCTGCAATTCCCCAAAAAGAGCCAAAACATAGGGATCCCTGGGTGGCACAGCGGTTTAGCACCTGCCTTTGGCCCAGGGCGCGATCCTGGAGACCCGGGATCGAATCCCACATCAGGTTCCTGGTGCATGGAGCCTGCTTCTCCCTCTGCCTGTGTCTCTGCCTCTCTCTCTCTCTCTCTCTCTCTCTCTCTCTCGCTCCCTCTCTCTCTCTGTGTGTAACTATCATAAATAAATAAAAATTTAAAAAAATAAAAAATAAATTAAAAAAAAAGAACCAAAACATAGCCAGTATAACCAAGTATTCCTCTATCTCCGATACCCATGCACAAAGCATCAGCTTGAAGGACAACGTTCATATGGATACATGTGTTCTGGTATGTGTGCTTATACAATTCACATCATTTCATGGATAAAATTCCTATTGTTTTTGTTCTCTTACCCACTCTTCCAGAACTGCCTTTTTTCTTTCAGAACCAACTGGCAGGATGTTCTGGAAATAAGATGTTTCTTAGCAACATTTTGTTTATATATATAAAAACATGACCTTTACTGCCACCTACTAGAGAAGAGAGCCTCAGCATTTAAATGAAATATACTTATTGGGTCTCTTGGTTTTTGTATATATTCCTATGTGTTTTTCTTTCTTTCAGGAAGAAGTATCCTTCACTTTAAAAATAGTTCTTCCTCAGGGCCATAGCTATTGTATAGCATCTCCTCCTGGGTTCCCACAAGTGTGTATGTGTGTACATGTGGTGTATGTCTTAAAAAAAACACATACCTAGTGGGATTTCTCGGTCTCTGCTGGTTTGCAGTAGATCTTCCCCATCCTACCCTTCTGTCTTGCATTATGTCAAAGTAATCCCTTCTGCAACTTTGATTACTTAGAGGACTTACTCTTTCCCTAAAGAAATGCCACTGAACTAAGAAAGCTGTTTAGAAAATTCTGACAAAAAGATCAATACTTTTGGAGAATAACTGGCCTTCCCATATGGCCATTATAGAAGAGAAGTGTTGGTTGTGGATGATCAAATCCCTCAAATGACTGTTCTCTGATCCAAATAAAGTCATTCCCTGTCCAAACAAAGTAACTTGCAAGGGAGAACATGTACTAGGAGAGGGAGTATCCTCAGCAAAATAGTAGACACTGTGATCACAGAGGTATTTGAGAGGGTTCAAGTATTTATTTTCACAAAAGTTCCCTTTAAGTTACTTGTGTATTGGTTAGGGTTCTCCAGAGAAATGGAATCAATGGGATATGGAGAGAGAAAGGGACAGGGTCAGAAAGAGAGAAGAAATTGCTCATGCAGTTGTGGGGACTGGTAAGTCCAAAAATCTACAGGGCAAGCCAGCAGGCTGGAGATGCAGGGAAGAGTTGATGTTGCAGTCTTAAGTCTGAAAGTGATCTGGAAGTAAAATTCCTTCTATTGGGTACCTCAATCGTTTCCCTTAAGGCCATCAACTGGTCGGATGAGGCCCAGCCACATTATGGAGGATAAACTGCTTTACTCAAGGTCTACTGATTTAAATGTTAATCATGTCTAAAAAATACTTCACAGCAAATTCTGGGTGGCTAAAATCACCTGAGGTATCACTTAGTTATGTTATAAAACATGTTATGAGTTTATGACTAGACTTTTTTTGTAATTCTTTTTTTTCATCTTGAGATAATAGATTTGTATATTGTTGTAAGAAATAATACAGAGACATTCTATCTTTTATCCAATATCCCCCAATGAGAACAACTTGCAAAACTATAGTATCAATGAGGACATTATCAGTGATAGTCAGGATACAGTACACTTCCATTGCCACGAGGTTCATTCATGTTTCCCTTTTATAGCCACTTCTATTTCCCTCCTGCTCCTATTCCCTACTTGACTGCTGGCAAACACTGTTCTGTTCTCTATTTCTATAATTTTTGTCATTTCAGGAATGTTATATAAATGGAGTTATATCATAGAAACTTTTGGGATAGACTTTGTCACGTAGTGGTTTTTTTTTTTTTTTTTTTTGAAGATTCATAGAAGTTGCATAGATGGATACTCTGTTCCTTTTTATTGCTGAGTAGTACTCCAAGGTATTTCTTGTTTAACCATTCACCTGATGAAGGATGTCTGGGTTATTTTGAGTTTTGGTTATTACAAATAAAACTGATATAAACATTTGTGTAAAGTTTTCATGGGACATTTTTGTTTGTTTGCTTCTCTAGGATAAATGTCAGAGTACAATTTTTTGCCATATGATAGTTGCATATTTGCTTGCTAAGAATAGTCAAACTTTTTTCCAGAGTGGCTACTATTTGACATTCTCTGTAGCAAAGTATGAGACATCCAATTTCTCAGCATCTTTGATCACATTTGGTATTGTCATTATTCTTTATTTTAACCATTCTGATGGAGTATAGTGATATTTCATTGTGTTTTTTTCTTGCATTTCCTAAGTGCCTTTGTTGAATACATGGTTTGCAGATCTTTTTTCTCAGTCTGTATCTTTTCTTTCAGCCTCTTAACAAGATCATTCTCAGAGCAACAGATTTTTGTTTTTATTTATATCAAGGCCAATTAGTTTTTTTTAAATGAATTCTATTTTTGGTATTAAGTCTAAGAACTTTTTACCTAACCATGGATCTGAAATATTCTCTTGTGTTTTATTTTTTCTAAAAGTTTTATAGCTTTACTTTTATATTTAAGTCTGTGATCCATTTTGGGTTCTTTTTAAAATAAAATTATGGGGACCCCTGGGTGGCGCAGCGGTTTGGCGCCTGCCTTTGGCCCAGGGCATGATCCTGGAGACCCGGGATCGAATCCCACATCGGGCTTCTGGTGCATGGAGCCTGCTTCTCCCTCTGCCTGTGTCTCTGCCTCTCTCTCTCTCTCTCTCTCTCTCTCTCTCACTCTCTCTGTGTGACTATCATAAAATAAAATAATAAATAAATAAAATAAAATAAAATAAAATAAAATAAAATAAAATAAAATAAAATAAAATAAATAAAATAATGAAGTTTCAGTCAAGGTTTTTGGCTTGTTTTGTTTCGCCTGTTGATGTCCAGTAGCTCTGGTAGCATTTGCTGAAAAAGCTGTTTTTCCTCCATTAAATTACTTTTGTCCCTTTGTCAAAAATCAGCAGGTCATTTTTGTATTAGATCTACTTCCATTGAGCTATGTATTTATCCCTCCACCAGTATCAATTTGATTACTATAGCTACATAATAAGTCATAAAATCTGGCACCTTTTTCTCTTACACGTTATTCTTCTTTTTCAGAATTATTTTAGCTATGTTCCTTTGAATTTCCATATACATTTTAGAATAATCATATCTATATCTATAAAATTTCTTGTTGGGATTTTGATAGTAATTGCACTGGCCCTCTATGTCAGTTTGAAGGAAATTGATATTTTAAATGTTAAATCTCCCATTCCATGAGCACAGTTTGTCTATTTATTTATACTTTTTATTTCTCTAATCAGTATTTTCTAGTTTTTGGCAATTTTTATGTATGTTCTGTTAGATATATACCTAGATTTCTTTCTTAAAAAGCAGAATATATAAAAAAAAATCTTTATTAGTTTTTATTAAGGAGACCTGACTTTAATCATTCTTGTCTGTATGCTTCTATATAGTCAGTGCTTATTAGTTGCACTTTGTTAAAATTTTCAAAAACCATCTCTTTACCATTTAGAAACAGTATCCTCTGAAGAGAACATGTCAAAAATTTCTCAAGTCACTGAGTTAATAGAGAAACTAAAGTTGCAAATTAATTGGGTTTGGCAATGTCCATCCCTTTCCATTGTTCTCATCACAGGGTGATTACTAGCAGCACTACCGGATCTAAAAAATTCGTTTTCTGAGTCCCACTTATATGCTATGCCAGATCTCAGTATTTTTCAAAGTGCCTAATGATGTCACCTTATGGTAGGACAGCATTCTGATGGAAAGTAGGGAATTAGATACAGAGCTTTTAACACAAAAAGTATAGATGACAATGAAAAATGAAAATCTGAACATTAGGGCTTCTCCTGGAATTAATTTGCAGCTCACAGTGTAAACTATTGATATGCAATGGCCTTGTGGCAGCACAAATATTTCATTGAGACCAAACAATGTGTAGATAATATAGTTTGTTTCCAAATGAAGGCTGTACATCAAAAATTACTTCTTTTGTCTGATTAATTGTAGAATTTTACTGTAGGTTCTGGGGTGCAGTGTTCCTCTGACTCATATCCTGAGGTTTCATGTAAAGGAAGAATGCAAATCAAAGGACTATGGATAAATCCTATTTGTTGTGCACAGTAGAAGGCAATTAAACCTACGATATCCATGGCAAGATACTTCAACCTATTCATAAGCCTTAATTTTCCAGCCTGAGACATCAAAAGTACATTGACAAACCAAATTACTGAAGCAGACCAATGAACTCTCAAGTATTCCAGAAAGAAAAGAGGATTGAGGTAAGAATTCCTCTAGCCAAGGTGACCAACTTGTTCTGTCCTGATTTATCCAGGACTTTCCTAGCTTTAACAAAGAAAGTCTCACAACCTAGAAAATCCCTCAATGTTAAAATGGAAGTCCCATGTCCCCAGAGCACTGGCAATCTCAGGAAAACCAGAATCGTTATTCACCCTACCTCTAGCTCTACCTCTTATTAACCTTAGGATTTTATTTTATTTTATTTTAGGATTTTATTTATTTAAGAGATAGAGATAGAGAGAGCATGAGGAGTGGGGGAGAGGGAGAAGCAGGCTCCCCACTGAGCAGGGAGTCCAACTCCAGGGCTCCATCACAGAACCCTGGGATCATGCCCTGAGCTGAAGGCAGACACTTAACCGACTGAGCCACTCAGGTGCCTTGTAACTTTAGGATTTTATTTTAATTATTTATTTATTTATTTATTTATTTATTTATTTATTTAGATTTTATTTATCTATTCATGAGAGACACACAGAGAAAGAGGCAGAGACACAGGCAGAGGGAGAAGCAGGCTCCATGCAGGGAGCCCGATGTGGGACTCGATCCTAGGTCTCCAGGATCAGGCCCTGGGCTGAAGGCGGTGCTAAACCGCTGAACCACTCAGGCTGCCCTAACTTTAGGATTTTAAATGAAACTTGTTGCTTGTTTAAATCTAGCTCCTCATCTACAAAAGTAGACGATACTTGTTGTATCTCCTCACAGGGTCATTGAAAGGAGTAAGGGTGATCATGTAAATGGAATGCTTTGTACCCAGTGGCACACTGTACAAATGTATGGGTCTGCAACCATTGTAACTCATAACCACTCCATGCTAACAGTATTTTTGTGCTATGCTTTACTCAATTGGGACTCCCTGGCAAAGAAACAGTCATGAAATGATGAAAAACCTTGCCCAATGGCTCGTCTCTTTCCAACCAGAACAATATTTTCTACCATACTCTAGAGAACCCTTTAGCTAAGCACAAAGTATCATCTACCCTCAAATTACTGCTAAATGCTGTTTACCCTCTAATCCCCTAATTCTATCATCTGACATCACTTTATGGCTCTCTGGCAAATAGCACAGTTCAAGTGTATAAGCATAGGGTGTGGATTTGAATAATTGCATGTTTATGTTCAAGACGAATATAATAAAATATTTACAAATCCAGGTCCCTTTCCAAGAGTAATACACTGTTCTATGTTAAAGGCAATAGGCCGCTTGCAGCTTGCCTTCTGCATTCTAATGATAGCATTTAGGAAAGAAATCACAGGGTTTTGGGTAGAGGTTCTGTGCAAGTTTCTGGAATGTAGACAGTTGAATGTAACATACCAGCAGATTTAAGCAAATTCATGAGGCTTCAAAGTTAATATCTGAAACACTGTCAAGTGCCAGATCTTTTGTTTCACTCTGTTAGTAAATGTAACAGATGGTTTGCAAACATGTTTGGGATCTGAAGGCTGACTGATCATGTCAGTCTGATAGAAATAGAATGCAGTCATTTACCACATCAGAATGTGAGAAAAGGAAAGCTTCAAAATTAAACCTGAAAAGAGAGCAACTTTCTCACTGGGGCTGACTAACACAAGAGAACATTGAGTTTAAGACGTCTGTTACCTCATCACTAACTTTTGAGTTTTTTTTCCCTTTTCTGATGCCAATATGGAATATTAGAATAAGGATCTGTCACCTTCAAAAAAATCAATAAAAACCATATGTGTGAATCTTTGATGCAAGAGCAAAATAATCATCATAGATAGGGTTCTGTTGCCATGGGGATGATTATACACTCGTGAAATTCAGTGATTCAACTTGTTCTCTGTGAATCCAGCTAAATGAGAGACAAAATTCTGTCTCTTTTCTCCAGTCTGCAAACGAGAACACTGTTAACCTTGCAGAAAAGGAATGTTAATAGTGGGCTCCTCTATCTGCCTGACTTCCACCTCTACCCTTCCCATCACCGTGTTGGAGCATAATGTAGGTCAGAGAGGACCAAAGAGAGTAGCTGCTATTACTAAAAATGTATGTGATAACATATTTAGCTTTGTTCTTGCACCAGTTTGAGGAAGAGCCAGGGCAAGGCAATTTCTTCAATTCAAAGCTCTGAAATGACAGGGTCAATGGCAGGCTTATTGGGGGTTTGTAACTGGGAAGGTGCACAAAAGCTCAATTCGTTCTAGAAAGACTGCTGGTAAATGATCATTTAATAGTGGATGATTTCAAAATAGGATTCCTGGAGAATTGTGGAGTCATTCCTGAAGTAAACTGGACTCTCCTTTTGTCTTCAACAAGTTTAAGGACCTCCTCTGTGCCAGGCCCCACGCTGGCTATGGAAGATCGAACTGAACAGGGTGACGCAGTGTCAGCTCTCAGAGCTTACAACTGACAGAGGGAAACAGGCATGAGAGAGCTCTCCTAGGTAGTTGCCTTTGGGCTGAGCCTGGCTACATTAATCAGGAATGCCATTTTGTAAATGTTCCCACAGTAATCTCACATTATATATTCAGCTTTTCTCTATATTGGATACTCCCAATTCTAGAAACTGAGATGCGGAGTGGCTACAATGTACGCAGAGAAGCAAGGAACCCTCAGAGTACTCACTGAATACTCCGAGAAGCAAGCATGAGATCTAAGGAAAAGAATCAGACAGCTATAGGTTCAAAACCAGTTCAACCACCAGTTGTATAATTATTTAACTTACCTGAGTTTGAATTTCATCACCAGTACATAGATTGCCTGATGCCCTAATAGCCCCAATACCATAAGTTGTATTTCTTACAAATAAAGGCATTCTCCAACATGATCACAATATAGTCACCAAAGCAGAAAATTAACGTTGGTATAGTATCATCTCATCCTCAGATTTCATTCCAGTGTCACCAAGTGTCCCAATAATGTCCTTTCAAACAAAAGCAAATTGTTCAAGTTTGTTGTCCTTTTGTTATCATGCCACTTTAGTATCCTTCTGTTTGGATGCAGTTCCTTCATCTTTTTTTGTTTGTTTGTTTGTTTTTGTTTTTGTTTTTGTATCCTTGACATTCTTGAATAGACAGGCCAGTTATTTTGTGGTATGTCCCTCAATTTGGGTTTGTCTGCTTTTTCATGACTTGATTCAGTTACCCTCCTCAAACTGCAGGTCTCTGAAACAATATGATTGGCCACCTTCTCCATGGACACTCTCCTCACCCTGCTTGGACTCTGATGCCATGTCCAATTTCTCATTTGCACAACTGTCTTCCCTACCCTGTTTGTACTCTAACACTCCCAACACCAAATTACCTTCCTCCTAACCCCCGCCCACCACCATGAGGATGAGCTTCTCAGCTTACTGTTGTTCTGAAAACTATGCCAGTCAGCCTCACTGTGCAGATTTCCCTCTTCTCCCCTGTTCTAAGCCATTGAACTCCTTCTTACCCAAAACCAATGTCTATTTTGGTCCACCCACTAACTTCAGGGTTCAACTGTTCAGGAAGGAAGGAGACATATGATCAACATCTTAAGTATTATTCCAGAACTTTGAGTAAATTAATACGGATTTATCTACATATTATTTACCGATAGAACCCAATATTAGGAGACATGCTGTCCAGATGCTAGGGAAATTGGAATAATTGCCACTATTCTCTTCCTCTTTGCACAGAGGACATAGTAAACACTCATCTGCATGTGTCCAAAGCTATTCATTCAGGGTATGTTCACTTCTCAGCAAAAATGGTTCTGAACTTGTCCCATGGAACATAAGCTCCCTATTGCTTTACCCATCCCAATTTCTTGGTTCTGCAGATGACCCCCCAACTTCTCTTTTTTCCACAAGTGATCAGATATGTTTATTTATCTAATGTATCTATCCATCCCACTTCTACATAAAAATAATAAAACTTATCTATTGACACATGTAAACACTGTTTACATGTTATATAAGACTTGCTGACAATTTTGTAGTTTTCTTACTTTATTGGCTATGATTATACCCTAAATTAGACCTTGTTACCATCACAAAGATAACAAGCCTCTCCCTCCTTTCCCTCTCTTGGTCTCTCTTTCTCCCCCTCTTTCTCTTTCTCTCTGTCTCTCTCTCTCTCTCTCTCTCTCTCTCACACACACACACACACACACACACACACACACACACACTTTCTATGGTTCATAGTAGCTGACGATAGAGAATTCTGCAATAACTCATTTATTCATTTATACTTTTAAGAAATACTTTTGACCACTGGTCATTACAAGGACCACGGCTACACACCAGAATGAACACATGAATCAAAGTGACTTAGTGAGGTTCACTGGCAAAGTTGAATGTATTAACAAACAATGATAATTTATTGCATTGCTCATTGCCTTTTCCCTTTTAATGCCTCTCTCTTCAAGTCTTCTAATTTGACAACGAATGGGACCAAAGAAATATATACATTCTTATTTTTATTTTATTTCATTATTTTAAAGGCTTATTCTTTTAGCACCATTTTACATTTACAACAGAATTAAGAGGAAGGTACAGAGTATTTTTGTAGACTCCAGACCCCCATACATGTATAGACTCCCCCATTATCATCACTCACCAGAGTGGTTAGTTTGTTAGTTAGTTAACCAAGGGTGAACCTACTGACATATCATAATCACTCAAAGATCATTAGTTACCTTAAGGGTTCACTCTTGGTGTTGTGCAGTCCACGGGTTTAGACAAATATAAAATGACATGTATCCATAAATACAATATCATATAGAATATTTTCAGTGCCCTAAAAATCCTCTGTGCTGTCATTTCATCTCTCCCCCTCCTCCACCCTGGGAAACCACTAATCTTTTTATTGTCTTTATAGTTTTGCCTTTCCCAGAATATCATATAGTTATAATCATAGAGTACAGAGCTTTTTCAGATGGACTTCTTTCCCTTCGTAATATGCATTTAAGGTTTCTCCATATGTTTTCATGGCTTAATAGCTCATATCCTTTTAGCACTGAATCATATTCCCTTGTGTGGATGTACCACAGTTTATCCGTTCATCAGCTGAAGGACATTTCAGCAGCTTTCCAGATCTGGTGTTTATGAATAAAGCTGCTATAAACATCTATGTGCAGGTTTTCATTTAGACAAAATTTAAAGTCCCTTGAATAAATACCAAGGAGTATGACTGCTAAATCACATTGTAAGAGTTGTTTAATTTCATAAGAAACCACCAAAGTGTCTTCCAAGTAAGTGGTGACATTTTGCATTCCCACCAGTAATGTAAAAGAGTTCCTGTTGCTCCACAGCTTTTGGTATTATCATTGTTCTAGACTGTGGACATTCTAATACTTAGTTGTATCTCTTTTTTATTTTTTAACATACTTTATATAAAAAAAACAACATACTTTATATATTGAAAAGTCATAAAACTTGTCAGTTTACTGACTATAAATGCTGATGCTTATAATTACTTATTATAAAAGTATTGATTTTTATATTTATATAATGTATATTTATATGCAAACATGTTATGTTTTCAATTTATATATAACATACACAATATATAATATAAAATCATATTATATATTTACAGTTAAATAACAGAAAAAGGAATAGAATATTGTTAATATTTCAGAAGTTTCCAGGCTTCCTACTCCCATTTGCACAAAAGTAACCATTATCCTGGCATTATGATAAGTCATTTCTTTACTTTTTCAGAGATTTGTAACCAACGTATGCATAACTGAGAAATTTAGTTTGTTTCCCTGTTTCAAACTTTATATTAATGGAATCATACTGCATGCATTCTTTTTTTGTTTCTTTTACTTAATTTTATTTGTATGATTCATTAATTTTATAATTCATGAGTATAGTTTGTTTACATCATTGATGTAAAAGATCCTATCACTGGGATACACTTGGATGTATTTATCTATTCCCTCATTTAAGAACATTTGACTTGTTTCAAATCTGGGACTATTTATGAATACAGCCATAAAAAATCTTTTGCTTGTAATATGATGCGTAACAAGGTATGTAAATTTCTCTATATCTAAGATTGCAATTACTGGGTTCTTTATCACATATTGAATATTATCAGAAAACACATATTTTTGGAAGCGATTATACCAATTTGTACTGCATCAGCAGTATTAAAGAATTCCCATTATTCCATATCCCACCAACACTTAGCAATGTCAGGCTTTTAAATTTCTGTCATTTTGATGGGTATGTAATGATACTTTGCTGTTGTTTTAATTTACATCTCATTAATTACTTCGGAAGCTAAACAGTAATCCATGTACTCTTGCAAATGTTGACCAGTAAGTCCAAAAAGACTACTTCTTATCTGATGATGAATAAGCAAACATTCAGCATTAGGCTTGTACAAAAATAACCGTAGAACAAGGAAAACTCCTCATTACTCTTAAAAATGAAAGGAAGATAATATAATTTTATCTTAATATAATTTTTAAAAAGATTTCTTTCTTTCTTTCTTTCTTTCTTTCTTTCTTTCTTTCTTTCTTTATGTATTTATTTGAGAGAGAGAGAAAGGAAGCACACATGCACATAAGTTGCGGGAGAGGTAGAGGAAGAGGGAGAGGGAAAGAAATCCTCAAGCAGACTCTCCACTGAGCATAAGGCTGGCACAAAGCTGGATCCAAGAACCCTGAGATCATGACCTAAACTAAAATCAAGAGTCTGACACCTAACTGACTGAGCCACCCAAACGCCCCTCCTTTAATATAATTTTAACGTTGAGTTTTTTCCTTTAAAAAAGTGGCTTCATCAAGATTTAGTATTTACCAAATAGAGAAATCTATACAAAGTATATAGTCAGATAAGCCAAGAGACTACGTTAGATAAAAAAAAAAAAATTCTAAGGAAATAAAAATCCAACAGTAGAATTAAAAAAAAAAAAAGATGCATTGTAGACAGCAAAGAACAGAACTGGTATTTGAGAAACTAAATTGCTGGTGTTTGTCCATGAGGAAAGAAAAGCAGATTACAAAGACCTGAGAGTCCCTCACTCTCACTCATGCTCTCATCTGTACATGTATAACAACCCTTGACCTGTCCTTTATTACTCTAGCTTCTACCAGTGTGTACAACCACAGTACTAAACTTTTTTCAATTTGCTCTTTACATATAACACCACTCCCTGCCCTTTTTATAACTTCTACATACTACCAATTTCCTATCAGTCAACTTCCAATTATACTTGTTCTGATTTCTTTACCAGAACATCTCTTACTAACCATATGTTATGGCTTCACTCTATTATAGTGTCTTCCATTCTTCCTTCTATACGCTGAATCATTACATTTATCTATTTCTATATTTTGAACAATATTTTTCAGGAATCTGGTAGCCTTGACCAGGAGCTAAAGTTTCATCTGTATTCTTGATTTATTCTCAATGGTAAACAAATTTTATACGAGAAATAAAGGTTTCCTTTAATGTTAGTTGCAAGATTCCTGGCATGCATACGACTCATTCCTCATGTACTTCATAGTGAGGCTGTCCTTCACTGGTTATGTCTAAGATATCTCTGTAGAATAAATGTTAGAGTCTGGATGTTCATTCCCTAAAGGTAGCTATTATCCTAAAGTAGTATTAGTGATATTATTCTAATTAATATCAAGTCTATAGTTTTTAATCGATATATTTAAAGACATGGACAAGTTTATTTAAGTGCATGTACATGTTATGGGTATTCATTTCAGGACTTTGAACCTAGAGAGTTTTTAGAATATTGATTTGATTCATATTCAAGAGATGAATGAAGCCCTGCCTGAAGCTTTTTTTTTTTTTTTTTTTTTTTTTTTGAGAGAGAGTTTGCGCAAGTGGGTGAGAAGGGCAAAGGGAAAAGAGGAGAGAGAGAATCCCACACAGGCTCCATGCCCAGGATGGAGCTCAATGAGGGTTCAATCCCAAGACCCTGAGATCATGACCCAAGCTGAAATCAAGAGTTAGACACTCAACCAAGTGAGCCACCCAGCATCCCTATTAGAAGTATTTTCTTACCTAAATCAGTTAATTAGCCAAAAGGGACAGAACAATACTATGAAAACACCAAAGCATTGTTTAGAAAACTTCATTTGAAAAGCACACTTTTTGGGGCACCTGTGTGGCACAGTCAGTTGAGCATCCAACTCTTGGTTCAAGCTCAGGTCATGATCTCAGGGTTGTGAGATTGAGCCCTGTATTTGGGTCCACACTCAGCACAGAGTCTCCTTAAGATTCTCTCTCCTCCTCCTTTTGTCCCTCCCCCTTGTGCTCTCCCTAAAATAAATGAATCTTTAAAAAAATTTTTCTGAAAAGCACGCTTTTCTAGTTCATTGTACACATGCTTTTCTTGTGTTGATTTGAATACTGTAAAAGGACAAATCACATGAAACTTCTAAAAGAGAGAATTTCTAACAATCAGTTGGGCTTCAGCAGATGTGATTTTGCTCAGTTCATGGATGTTTTATTTATTGGTGAGTGCAGCTTGAAAGAAGGCACTCCATATGGGCCAAGATACTGCTGACGGCACTAGTGGTACAGCAGCCATGTCTTAGACAACTGGTCTCAAGGACACTGGTTATTCACCGTGAGAAGCACGACAAGTTAGTCCCCCATTTCCTAATTGAGACCTTGGGGAAAAGAAACCAAATGAGCTCTGTGGAACTGCGGGAGGGAGTTGGTTTATTCAGTATTCATTTGAATACCATTCTTTATCCACAGAGCCAGATCTGATTTCAAGCTGGACATATTCAGACTATGACCATTTTTTTTACCATAATCTATCTCTGGAGAAGGATACTCACAGAACTGCAAAATGAGTTCAAATGATAACTCTTTTCTTAAAACTTCTTTATGCCTAATGCAAATCTCTTGCATTTTTAATTCATGCAGAGTTTTCTATATGTGGTCCATGGTAAAAGGGAAAGAATTTAAAATTGTTTTTTATGTTGTTGACTTAGCTATATAAAACAAACATTTTTTAAATGGAAGAAACATTACAAATAGTACAAAGGCAAATTCTAAGCAGAAATAAGAATATTTAGAACTTAAATCACAAAGGATTTTCTTTCTTAGTATGTAAAGATTGTTCTTGTAAGTAAGAAAAGACCAATTGTCCAATACATAAATGGGCAAAAAATATAAACAAAAAGTTAAGAGAAAAGAAAATAAAAATTGTTCTGAAATGTATGGAAAGATGCTCAGTTTCATTCTTAATGCAAGTAAAAAGAGGAGTGTTGAGATACCATTTTTCACTTTTAAAAGTTGTGAAATTAAAAAAAAAAAGGAAGAAAGGTAATACACTGGACTGGGGAGAGGTAGGAAATAAGCACTTTCTTCCACTGTCGGGTTAGGGGTTATTAATTGTTACAACTCCTATGAAGGGCAATTTGGCACACATCTTTTGATGCAGAAATTCCATTTCTGGATCTAACCAATATACTAGAATATATATAGAAAAATACATATATAAGTGTATACAGGGTTATTAATTGCAACATTTTTTTCTGTAATACCAAAAGATTCAAAATATCCTGAATGCCTTTCAAAACAATATTAGTTAAAAAAAATAATAATGAGGAAGCTTTTTAGGAATTATTGTCTTTGGAAAGGTCCCCACAATATATTTTAATAGAATAAAGCAAAGTACAGAACAACGTTTAATATTGAAGAAACCTCCCCCCTTGTAAGTAGGGCCAGCCCTAACCCAGAGGCAGCCCATCCAGTCTTCTTCCTGAAATTTTAGCAACTAAAAGCATTCTGTTTACAATAAGAAAACCGTTTCCCCCCCCACACACACCCTGATTGGAATGTCCCTGAATAGGTTCATGTTGACCCTCCCCGAAATCAACCTGATGCCATGTGACTCCCGCGGTTCTTTTGTCTTTAGGCAGTTTCTTTCCTTTTGCCTTTTAAAAGATCCCTGTAATTGCTAATCGGGGCTCTTTTCCTCCTCGGAGGCGGAGAGCCCGTTTGCGCAAACGTTCAATAAACCCTCTTGCTAATTGCATCTGCCTGTCTGGGGTCTGGGTCTCTGGGGTGTCCACCGGGCCACGTTGGCACCCGTGAGCCAGGGTCCAACAATATGATACTACAATGTGAGCTTAAAAGGATGGACTATATATACATATTTCTTTATATTTATAAAGATTATTTCTGAAATGATGAGTAAGTTACTGCAAGACTGCTGCCCCTTAAGAGGGGAATTATATGAGTGAGTGGACAAAGGTCAGAGACATGCATCAATTTATACATTTATTTTTCCTTTTACATTTTGTGCCATGAGCAATATAACCTATCTAAGATAAAATAATTCAAATATAAAATTTGAAATGTTTCTCATCAGTTCACTTGACTTCCATCTTTTGAAATCCATTTGTTTATTCAATACTAATTTAACTTGGCTTAAAGTAAGAAGTAGAAAAGGAATTAAGAAACCTTTTTTTTTAAGCAAAATGTCATAATTGCCCTATGTAGGAAGGGGTGACATATATTTATAATTTTAATACAAAACAGAATTGTGATAAGTGGTGTAATGAATGTCTAATCTAGAAGCTACAGAAGCTCAGTGAAGAGAAAAATCACATCAGGGGACAAGCAAAGGCTCATATTAGAGATGATATTTGACTTAAGAAAGACAGAAATTTGAGGATGGATAGAAACAAATAGAAAATAGAAAAACATCTATAGAACCTTATTTATTCATTTGCATAAGGCAGGCATAGACTTCTTTCTGTTAATAAAGGCAATACTTTACATTGGACCACCTGCATTAGTGATTGAATTAAAGTGACAATCAGCTAAGCATTTTGTCTATTTGCAATAACTTTTGCAGAGTTTTTCTATATTGAATCAATACATTTTGCTATTAATATCATTTTTTTAGCAACTAAATTGTCCAATTACTTGTTATTCTCATATTGTCACAGAATTTTGTAATTGTGTCCAATAGGTTGGCCACCATGTATGATTGGCACAATATTCTCTGCATGAATCCAAGACATGCAAATTGGGAGAGCTGTGTCTTATCGAGAGTGGGTACCTTTTTCTAAATGACACAAAGATGCCATATGGCCAAATGATTCCCTCATTTTGCAGGAAACAAAGGTTTTCATAACATGAAAATATTTCCAAATACATTGATCATTTAATTGGTCCCTTGGTTCCACTCAAATATTCTGCTCTCATTCTAGTGTCTATTTCCCTCAGTTCATTCCATGTTTCTCTGGAAAAGTCTCTTGCTGATTACCAGATATTACAAACACAATATCCTACAATATCAAACAATAACCAAGAGAAATAATGCAGCCAAAGACACAAGATTTTATAAAAGCAATGGGAGTGATGGAGAACTGCTGGAGGCATCTGTAAAATAATAATAAACAAGATCCTTAATCTTACTATCTAGATCCTTAATATAGATCCTCAGTAAGAATCTAGAAAGTCAGACTAGATAATACTCAAGGAAGAGAAAGTCTATGATGTGGAGGCCAAGAAAATTAAGGCCATTCCACTTTAAGTTCAGCGTTAGCACAAGTCCAGCCTTCCCAGGCCCCTGTGAATAAGAGCTGAACTGTACCTTACTTCAGTTACAGGAAAAAAAACAGTTTACAGCTTAACGTCCTAGAAAGCCCCATATTAGAATAAAAACAGAGCCCAAGCCAGTGGCAGGAAACCCCATATTAGAATAAGAACAGAGCTCAAAGCCCTTGAAAGCCCCATATCAGAATGTAAACAGAACTTGAGAAATCCCTCCCCCCCTCCTGGAGGTCCCCTAGACCAGCCCTTAAAACTAAGCTAAAACCCACCAAGTCCAAGTCCCTGCTCCGCTGTGTCGGGTATACTTGGACCCAGGCTGGAGCTTGTAAATAGACCCCTCGTGTGTTTGCATCGGTGTCGGCTCCTTGGTGGTTTCTCAATCAATTGGCAATCTTGGGCACAACAAATGATACTTTCTACCAGACAAGCACTTGAAAAAAAAGTAATGAAAGTGAATAACAAAAGATAAACAGATGCCTTTGAAAAAAATTGATCTAAATAATTATATATGACTTTGTTGTACTATTTATGAATTAATTACAAAAAATAAAATTTGTGCTACAATTATTTTATACAGCAAAACATAAACATTTTGTTCATCTAACAATTGTGACTAAAACCTATTTCGGTTAAATGTAAATTCAAATATATTTACTTTCTCTAGTATTTTTAGTTGCATGTCCCAAGACAGTTGCCATGGAAAATTCCTTATTATTATTTATTATTATTATTATTATTATTATTATTGCTATAAATTTGTTTTTGGTAGGTTCCAGTTTAAAAGATTTTCTTAATAACACTTTTTTTATTAGTAGATTTTTGTGAGGAAAGCTATTGTTTATGAGATAAACTAGGAAAATAAATTACTCCTGCCTATTTATAAACTAATATGTAAAGCAATGATTCATTTTGTAAAGAAAAACTATAAATTCTTTTAGATATACTGCTAGTAGGCATATAAGTTGATATATAATATAAACAAATTAGAATGTGTTAATATTGTAGCAATCTCAAAATTTTATCCCAGTGATTTAAAAATGGATCCTCAGGATGCCTGGGTGGCTCAGTGTTTAAGTGTCTGCCTTTGGCTCAGGGCATGATCCCAGTCCCAGGATCGAGTCCCATATCCCACATCGGGCTCCCTGTGAGGAGCCTGTTTCTCCCTCTGCCTGTCTCTGCCTCTCTCTGTGTGTGTCTCTCATGAATAAATAAATAAACTCTTGAAAAAAAAATGCATCCTCTAGAAGGAAAGGGCATGGGGTAAATGGGTGATGGGCATTAAGGATGAGGGAGCAGGCTAGCTGAGGGCCAAGTACCAGCTGACACCTTGCAATCTTCTCCCACTCCCAGGTGGGGTATATATGGCATTCCTCAGGCACTCCTGGCTGCCCTAAAGCGAAGGGAAGGAAAAACAAATGGTTAACTAATAGAGATCACAGTCCAGCAAGACAGGAGTCTCTTTCAGTTTACAAACGTCTCAGTGATTTACAAGCAAAAAAAAGCATGATCAATAACCTAACTTTCAGAAGGAAACTCCCAACTGTCTTAATGCTTTGCTGGAGGGAAAAACAACCTTAACTTGACAATAGCAAGACCTCCAGTATCTCGTAAATCCTCTCTAGCATATGAAAGTTCTTTTGAAAACTTCCCTTTTTCCTTTCTCCCAAATCACAAGTATATAATCAATCACCCCTCACAACCCCAGGACAGCAGCTCTTTCTGCCCAGGGGTCCTGTCCCTGTGCTTTTACAAACCAACATTTTGCACCAAAGACTTCTTTCTTGGCCCTAGGCTCCAGACCTCACCTTCGTTCAAAACTACATCATATTCACCTTCAAAACTTGTCTCATTTAGGATCTCCTTCAAGATAGTATTCAAGGTCCCCCAACATATCACCCCTTCCACCTCCAAAGAAGATTCTACTGCAAAAATTATGCATGTTAATGTTTGCAACCTTTGAAACTTTTTTTGTTGAAAATATGGCAAGGTCTTGTTATATCTTCTCTCTTCTACTTCTGGTAAGCTTCTGGAGGGTGGAATATTTAATTATTCACGTATCAATAATGCTTTGTGTGTTACATATCAAGAAACAAATAGATATATATTCCCTGAAGAAAAACAGACACCGTGAAAATAAAAGTATAAAATAATTGATTTTACTTTCCTTTGTAAATAAAACTTCAGAAGTTAAATCTATGAGTAAATCACAGTGCCATACAGCCAACCAAGCTCAGTATTAGACCCTCCCTCACCAAAACAAAAAAGATTCATCACACAATAATTTACCTAATTAAACTCTTTCAGTTTGCATTTTCAGCAGATGTGTTCTCAATTTCTACTTTTTAGATAGATTTTTGACAAATTAAATGGCTTCACAATGGAAAATTGCAACGGGGAAAAAAATATGCCTAGAAAAAGAGGTAAATAAGCATGTGGCAAGCTTTCTGAGAGTCATCTGTTCAAAGGAATATCTCAGATGTTCCGAGGCCAAAACACAAGTCTGCTCACTTTCCCCTCCACTAAGTGCGTTTTCAGGAAGTCCCAGTGGGGGTACATGAATTCTCACTATGGCTTTGTCTCTTTTCTCTCTTTTCTCTACTCCTTTCCTTTTCTTCTTTATTCTGTCTATAGTATTTTTGGTTGGTTTGTTTGTTTGTTTGTTTCCAAATGTATATGTTTATTGAAATCATAATCACTTTGATTCAACTGTTCATGTGCCTTCTCAGTGAAGTTCTCCAAGGCCAGCCTTGCTGGTATCAGTTCTTCCTTCTGACTTCCTATAGTATTTTCGAGGGATTAAGCATCCAGTAAGAGTGAAGTACTCTTAATCTTCCAGTTTTACAAATGAGAATAAGCCTCAAAAATGTTAAGTAACTTGCCTCAATTCCAAAACTAATGATTAAATCAAAAATTAAATTCTTATTGGCCTGACTTCAGAGATTCTATAATACCCCAACATGCAAGAAATGTAGAGACATAAAATACAAACCACCCCTTTTTCTTGTTAAAAAAAACAACAAAACAACAAAAATTATGTTTTACCTGTAATTATAAAACATAATTCATATGAAAATATCATACTAAAAATATTTTCACAGGGGCTCCTGGGTGGCTAAGTCAGTAAAGCCTCTGCCTTTGACTCAAGTCATGATCCCAGGGTCTTGGGATTGAACTCCACATGGGCTCCCTGCTCAGCAGAGAGCCTGCTTCTCTCTCTGCTCCCCTCCCTGCTTGTGTGCATTCTTTCTCTCTCTCAAATAAATAAATACAATCTTTAAAAAACATTTAAAAATAAAAATATTTTCACAAGAAACATCCTAATTCTCAACTGAAACATTTATTTATATTTTTATTAAGTTTTTAAATTTTAATGCAGTTATTTACAGTGTTCTATTACACTGTTCTATTTACAGTGTTCTATTAGTTTCAAGCATGCACTGTAGTGATTCAACAACTCTATACACTGTTCAGTGCTCATAGTGACAAGTGCTCTCCTTAATCCCCATCACCTATTTCACCCATCGCCCAACTACCTCCCCTCAGGTAACCATCAGTTTGTTCTCTAGAGTTAAAAGTCTTCAACTGAAGCATTTCAATTCATAGTGCAATCACCTTCACCCTCCTATTCCTGCCCTTCCTACCCCACCTCCCACATTCTTTTGGCTTTTTTTTTTCTTCTTCCTGCGGTGTTGTATGGAAAACTGGTATCTATTAGCATATCAATATCTTTCATTAGGTCATATTTATTTCTACTAATGCAGCCCAAGATTGCATTAGATTGTTAGTTAATCACACCATTACTTATACTAGATTTGTAGTTGTAACATTTCAGATGCTTTCTGCAGCAAGTAACAAAACCAGACACCGGGGCTTAAGTAGGAAAACAAATGCCAATAACATAAAATTTAGACGTAGGTGGATACCACTGTGGTTTCTATGACGTGACAGTTGTCTAGCTACCATCTCTATGATTTCCTTGACCATATCCCCTTGCTTCAGGACACCAAGACAGCTGCCATCTCTGCCATGTTAAAAGCAGAAAACCAAAAGGAGGGAGTTTTGCTGGTTGCATCTTTCTTTTTGACTGGGAAAACAAATCTTCCCAGATTTCTTGTCTTATTATTCTTATTATTCTTGTCTCACATTCACAGCTGAGCTATATGCCCACCCTTCGGTGTAAGAGAGGCAGCAAGGGAGAAGGGCTTTTAAATGGCTTTTAGATAGCTGGCAAACCATAACTGCTATATAAACCCAAGGTGGAGATTTACTTAGCCAGTTGAGATGCTTTATCTCACAAATCATGTTACTTCTTTAGAGACATTTTCCTTGACCCCTCCAGCTAAGTCAGATCCCCTTCTTATCTGTTCTAACAGAATTCCAGATTGCTTTTTTGGTGTGTGAAGGTCTCTATCACAGTATAATTATTTAAGAAAGGACATTTTAAAACTTTAGGAAATTTCTCAGATAGTACTTTGGGGTAGACACTAAGAATTGGTCATGATTTAAGGGTTTAAGTTGTTTACAGCTCACCATGCATGTTTAATATACCCTAAAATATTTACTCTGTGTGGCTTAGATATTGTACTTGGAGGACATTTTATTTGGTATTTGAACATTCAAGCCAAATGCTAATTTGTTCAGAAAATACATTAGGCATGCATGTATTTTTCAGAATTATATCCAAAAGCAAATTATAATTTCCTTCTTATTAGCCAGTTTCCACTTAAAGAATGAACTATACCCCCAAGCGCAATTGCAAATTCCGGTAGGTGTGACCCTTGCTAACATATTAATTTAGGACAGCTTCTCTTTAAATTGTTTCCCCCGACATCAGGTGAATTGATCACAAGAGACTTAATAACTTTGGTTTAAGTCTACATCCTTTATAAATCTGTAATCACTTCACATCAGACATTCCATTAAAGAGCTGATATTTGTGCAGCAAATCATTGGATTCTTCCAAAGTAGTTTGCTGAATGGTCACATGAACTAATTAGTGTTTATTACCACCTACATATCTTCTAAAGGAAGCTTTAAGCAGGCAAGACAGCATATTTTAACTAAGAGCAATATGTAACTACTTAGAAAGCAGAAAATAAACTTGAAGACCTACATATTCTTTTAAAGCTGCCTATTAGTTTCCCAAACCGATAAACAATAATTCCTCAAAAGACCATCCGCGGTCATTCTGATAAAGACAAATGTGCCATGATCAATATATTTTAATTAAATAGAGAACATTCATCAACATGGAGATGCACATTTCCAACACAAGGCTGATTGCATTAGTTCAATTGCTATAATTGTTTTAGTTGGTCTTTCTTAAGATGCATGGGCATTATTAGGCCTATTATGGAATAACTTTCCATATTTAATTTGCAATAAGAAAAAAATCTGCCTAGAAAAAGAGGTAAGTAACCATGTAGCAAGCACTTTAAGGACTAATTTGCTCAAGAGGACAAAATAGACTGCCAACCTATGAGTGAAACAAGCCAAGATTTAACTCCATGCCTGAGATCCCTAAGATCTAGTGAAGGAGAAAACAATAAAAGAATAAAGAGATTTCATTCTCACCATTCATGGAATATAATGTACACTCATGGAGTCTTTAGTTTCAACAGCCTATTAGATACCAGAGAAATTGGATCCTTCCTTCAGTGGTTGAGGGAAGATCAGAATTTTGGCCATCTGGTCATAAGAGGTGAAACAGAAGTAGCATCAGAGAGTATGCACCAGAAACCTGACCTATTTGCTCAAGCTGCCCCAAAGAACCTCAAATGTCTTTTTTTTTTTTTTTTTTTTACAAAATTAGCTAGTATATTCCTGACTCCTACCATCTAGGCAAAAATAACCTGCTAATCTGTATTGTTTTATGACATTACCTGTTTATTTTCTTCTCTCTTGTGTAATTACTTTGTTTATTTTCTTTTTATTACTTCTAGAAAGTAATTTCCATGAGAGCAAAGGCTATGTCTCTTTAGATTACCATAGTAACCCCAGAACCTAGAAGACGGTTTGCTATAAAAGATTCTCAATAATCCTTTGTGAAATTAATGAATTAAGGTGAAGTGCTGACAAAAACAATGGCCTGCACATTCACTAAGTGTCAGCGTTTTTCCCCATAAACTACAAATAAAATTACCAGGATCAAAAACACAACAAAATTTTATTTTTAGCCTTCCTTGTCTGCTTGGAAAACGCTATGGTAGGCTTAATTCTCTCTTCTCTCCTGAATATTTTAACTAAGGAGTTTCCATCTGCACTGCCTGTTAGAATGTGCTATTGAGCCAGAGTACATCAAAAAAACCCAAACCAGGGCACTGAAGATCAACAGACTCTAGCCTGACAGACTTTGAAACATAATGAGGAGAATATGAAGTCCTAGGAGTGCAGTCTAAGCTATTTGACAATTCCTTGGGGTAAGCAAGCATATTTGTTTTTGCCTGGATTACTAGACCATGATCCAGAGAGTTGATTCAAACATTTTGGGATAGATAAACCAAAAGTGACACTGCCGAGAGCCACACTAGGGAGAGACTAATAAGAATTTCCCACTTCCCCAAATCAGACACGTTATACCAGATGAGGAAACAATTCTTTTTCATACCAGAGCCAGCTTGACAGTCTAAAAAACTGCTGCTTTCTCTGATTTTAAGTTTTGGAAATCCCACTGGAGACAGCAAACACCAAATGTTAAGAATCACTCTAACAAACAAGGAGAGGGTAATCCTTTCATATAACTTTAGAAGTCCTGGTGTCTGTTGACAACACACATTTAGAAGTTGCTTTGATGTTCTTCCCTTCAATTTACTTTAATTTACAGAGCTGTGAGAGGGCAAGTAATGTACTTACCTGTGTTTATTGGATGGTAATGTAGCACAAGGAAATCTTCCATATTTATTTACCTGAGCTATAGCTTAAAAAATCATTAGGTTAAAAGGCAATAATCATGTTTCCCCTGCTAAATAGAAAACAGCCAAAAAGCAAGAATTAACCTTGCCACAAATGCCTAATTTTCCTACCAGCATAATAAATGATACTGTCTATATGATTAGTCTTTTAGCTACCCAAATACTAGGAATGAAGAAAGCCCCGTCTAAAAGTCCTAGTAACTTTGGTAAATCATTTTAAGTATTAGGAGCTTGTATGGGTCTTAGTGGCTCCCAAAAATATATGCTTATGTATATTTTTAAAGGTTTATTTATTTATTTGGGAGGGGCAGAGGGAGAGGGAGAGAGAAACTCTTTCAAGCAGACTCCCAGCTGAATTTGGAGTCTAACCGAGGGCTCAACCTCATGACCCTGAGATCACTACCTGAGCTGATATCAAGAGTTGGATGCTTGGCCTACTGAGCCACCAGGCACCCCAAGATATATTTATGTATTAAAAAGTATAAATGTGACTTCATTTCACAAAAGTGTCTTTGCCAAAGGTATAATTAAGTTTGGGATCTTGAGATGGTATCATCCTGGATTATGCTGGTGGACCTGAAATCTGATGACTCATTCTCACAAGAGACAGAAGGGGAGACTGAGGAGTCACCATTTGAAGATGGAGGCAGAGATTGGAGTAATGTAGCAATAAGCCCAGGAGCTCCTGGAACCATCAGAAGCATGAACACACGAGGAAAGATTGTCCACTAGGGCCTTCGGAGAGAGCAGAGCCCTACCCACATCCGGATTTTAAACTTTTGGACTCTAGAAGTGCCCTAAAAAAATAAAATTTTTGTAGTTTAAGCCACCCCGTTTGTGGTTGTTTCTATGGCCTCAGGAAATGAATATAGTCAGGATTTGACAGATATTAAAATTCAACTCAAAATGGTTACAAGTGAAGAGAATTTCATTAGAACACTTTTGAAAGAGGTATGGGCAAGGCTGAAGAATCTAAGCACTCAGGGATAAGCTTTGCCACCTCTAAGCCTAAAGAGACAAAATGAAGAAACAGCTTTATCTTTAATGGGAGCTAAATGAGTTAGAACTGTGCAGAAGGAACTTCTCTGGTGACCTGTGAAGATACTCACCAGCACTGCAAAAATTCAGAATTAATACAGGAAGGACCTAGAGCAGATATGCAGAAAATGTATTGGCCTCTCCTTCTCCACCTTGTCCTCCAAGCTCTTGGTGTTTCCCCTTATTGTCCAAATACAACGAAAAGCAGAGAGCAAGAAACCCCCATAGGATTCTGCCTCTGGGGAACAGAGTAGGGCAGAGAAATGTGGAGAATGTCTGGGAGAAATCAAATGGAGAATAACCTGCACAGGCTCCAAATAAGATTGATTTTTTTAAAAAGAAATGTATTGGGGAAAATGAAAAGGATAAAATCTCTGGAGATTATTTCTAGGCGCTATTTTACTTCTAACAGTCTATGATTCTCTGAAACACCATATAGAAACATGTTCCTCTTTCCCAAATTTCAGTGTTCTCTGCTTTGAAAGAAATATTCTCTGCAAAGTTTAATAAATCTTTAATAAATCTCAATAAATCTCTTGAATCAGTCCAATGGAAGGAAACTAGCATTTTATAACACTTCCAAGAACTGTTGGAGGTTATTTATGTAACTTCTCAAGTAAACCCTATAAAAACTATATAATGCAAGTATTATTATATCTGTATTATACAGAATTAGACTGAGGCTCAGAGAAATTGAGTAAAATTTCATAGCTAATAAAACAACTAAGCTGAGTTCTAAATCATTTATATCTGACACCAAAAGCTGCTCTTGCACTCTTCCTTGATGCCGTAATTGTACCTAATATCCAGAATTTAAGATAGTACTACCCTATCCCCTCAACTAACTCCATGCTCAAACTAAAAAACTATATAAATTAAAATTCTGCTGAAAAACATCAGACAAATATACTTCTGTCTTCTGGAGGAGTTCTATTTTTACTCTCAGTTGACTGCTTTAAGACCATTCCCAGCCATATCTGAAATAGGAAAATTAAAGTATTAATGACCATCACTCAGTGACAGTCATGTTAATGTGCTCAATCATCATATTTTTTTATTAGTCTCAAATGATGGAATAAAATGATGGAATGATAAGAAATAAACATTATCCCACTGTAAACAATTAGAAAACTGAGAAAAAAATACAAAAAATGTTTTCAGAGATTGGACAACACATAGTTCATGACTGTGATCCTTCATGAAAAGGACACAAGCGAATAAGTGAGCCCTACTGCTCTTGCCTTCTACCTGGATGTACATGTTAGACTATGGTATAAAGCATGGGATCCAAGCAGCTCTCTTGAGGAGGGTTTACTTTCTTGAGGGCTTGCTCTCTTGAGGAGATAGATTGAATCTCAAAGCCATGGGAAGTTTCTGGGCTGGATTCTGGAGAGAAGAGAGCCATGGGGAGGTAGTGAAGGTGGGGGCTCCAGAAATCTCTATAGAGGTTTCCATGAATTTGTTCCAAGTAAAAAGGTGTGTATGCATAGGGTGAAGATCCTTGACACTGGGTAAAAAGTAACTGGCACATTATAATCTGAACAATTTACAAAGCTTACACAAAACAGAGACAATTTACCTCAACCATCCAGAAGGGAGCATTCTCTTTTAATACTTGAACCATTCGGGTGATATTCCAGACTACTCACACCATAGTAGTAAAGGTAGCTTATTTCTAGAATAAAGGCTGATGCAGACCTTCCCTAGTAATAATGCTTTAAATGGGCCTTGAATAGATCAAACTGATCTGCAAATAATTTAATTATCTATCAAAACAGACCCCCAACACTTTTAAAAGGAAGAAAACAAAATCCAGACACTGAGTGTAATACTCATGAAGTCTAGCATATAATATAGATTTCTAGATCTGCCAAAAAATACTAAAATATAGTATCACTTGGGGAAAGAAATCAGTCAACAGAAACAAAATCTAAAATGACAATGATGATAGACAAGGACTTAAAATCAAGTATTATAAATGTGTTCAGTGTGCATAAAGATTTAAAGGAGAACATAAACTTATTAAGGAAAAATATAAAAGATATTAAAAAAAACTAAAAGGTGCTAGAATAAAATTTGGTCTTTTTTTTTTTTCCAGCCATTCATCATGGCGTAGGACATACTATAAACACACAATCACTTCAAACTGAAGGCAGTGGATGTTGGGTGCCATGCACCTTTCTAAGAATTTTTCTAATAGCTTATCTCTTAAAATATTGCCTTTATTTGTGACTTCCCAAATTATAAAAATATTTGATACATGATATAGGTATATTTTGTTCAAATCTTTTAGCTTAGAGTAAATGCAACATTACTGAAAAGTATAGATAATAAAATAAATAACTGTGTAAAAGGTATATAAAAGCTGAAAATTTCTGGGTCACCCTATTCCAGACTTCTGAATTTCCTTCACCTTGCTTGTGGTGCTGAAAAGTTGGGGGATCTTTCAAACTGCTTTTTTAAGGGCTTAGTGAAAAGCTTAATTTGTGAAATGTTTTAGCACCCATAGTAAACTCTGTGCTGAGGCATATTCTCAATTGTGTCTTCTGATTTCCCACATTACTGTGCAACTCACTTTTCATCCCAGATGAAAAGAAGTAAAGAAATGAAAGTGACTACCACTTTATATAGCATCTTTCTCCCTCAAAGTAATATTTTCCTTTTCCTTCCTTCTTTCTTTCTTTCCTTCCTTCTGCCTCCCTCCCTGCATCCTTCTCTTACTCTTTTGTTCCTCTTATTTCCTTCCTTTTTTTCCTTCCTTAGTGGAAGATGCTCTTAAGAAAGGTATTTGTTTCTTTAAAGATCCTCCTTTATCCAGCAGTCCAGACTCCCATGGCATCTCTTGTTGTTGGAACTCTAATATCTACTTACTAGGAACAGCACCGAGGCTAATTTATTTGTTCTCTGACCCATGCCTAGTTACATGTATGTTACAAAGGCAAAATACCCAAGGTGGATGAAATGTATTTTTTAAATTTTTGTTTCTTTCTTCCAAAAAATGTTTATGATACAAACATACTATACATCCTAGACTATTACAAATTTCTCAGTCTACCCATCCCTTTTTTTATTGTTAGAGATGCTATTAGTTAAGAAGAACCTCCTTAATTCAATGAGTTCAGATTTCCAACCAATAGGAAGGAATTTCTATAGGAAGAAATGGCTAACGCATAGGTACTCTATCATCCTTTCATTTTCCTGAGTTTTGTTTTCTATTTCATATTCCTACTGCCAATGCACATTGGCCCCCAGGGTTTACTTCAATCCCTTTAATATTCTGATTGAACTGGAACCAAATATATTTTTTTCAATCCTCTCATCTAACTAATAAAGACTGGAGATATCAAGAAGACTAAGACTTTTCCAAACATAAAGAAATAACAAAAGTGAAATAAACACAATCATTCCAAGAGCTGTAAACCACTTGGCTTAGAAATTTCATGGGATTCTACTCTTGTACTAGCCAGCTAGTTTCCAGGAAAGAGTCTTACTAGGTTCTCGCTTGTCTTGTTACTACCCAACCTTCTAAGTTGCTTGTGACTCACCTCTAGAATGACACACTCAAACATTCCGACCTCATTTTCAGTTAAAAGCAAAAGACTGGGTAACAGATCTCCTCTACTCATCTAAACATTTTCAGTTCAAATTTCCAATCTGAGAGTTAGGCATCTTTTTGAAATGGATATCAAAAATGATATTTTCTTTGACGTGGTTCATATCTAGTACATAGAGAGGTGTAATTTTGTTCTTGATATGGGACCTATAGTATACCAATATCTCCAAAGCTTTGTATTTGTGTAAGAAACATTTTACCTGTTCCATAAATTGGTTTCCCATTCCTTATAAAGGCCTGCAAAGGGATGCCTGAGTGGCTCAGTCTGTTAAGTGTCTGCCTTTAGCTCAGGTCACAATTTTAGGGTCCTGGGATGGAGCCCTGAGTCAAGCTTCCTGCTCAGCAGGGAATCTGCTTGTCCCTCTCCTTCTTCCCTTTCTCTCTGTTCATGCTCACTTTCTCTCAAGCTCACTCTCTCTCAAATAAATAAATACAATCTTAAAAAACAAAAAAAAAAAGGCCTGCAAAGAACTGATAACCTCTATGTACAAAAGGCTAATCTAGGAATATTTCCTGAAAGGAAGCTGAGGGTTCCAATCCTATCATTTTTGCTTTTCTTTGAAAATGGCCTCTTCCTATTTTTTTAAGGAAGTAAGTTTTTATCTACTCTGCTCCTGCCTTTGTGATTTCCACAGAAGAGCTACAAAATTTTAGATAGTACAAGGACAAATGATAGACTTAAATTTTATAAAACCAATAATAATAAAAAATAATAAAATAATAAAAAAAAAGTACCAACCAGAATGTCATTTGAATCTACTTTTTGGTATTCTGTTATCACTGCTATCAAAGTCATTGATCCCTGACAAAGCATAAATACAATTCTGATGATTAAAGATGTAGAAGAGCAAGTGATGGGCTTTTCAGTGAGGTAGAACCTTTAAATTCCTGACAATACACTTCTAAATTCCTGATAGTATCTCTACCATTATATTCTAAGTATTTGTTTGGGTCATCCAGTGTCTCATGATTTTTATAGATGTAGAAATCACAAAAAAAAAAAAAAAAGTAGAAATCATGAGGTGAGGGGGGATGAAATTCACTGTTGGCCAGAGGTTTTCTACAGAAGCACTGGCAAAAAGCTAAGAAATATGGGGTCAGGGTAAATAGAGTATAGGATAAAGATTTAAATTGGTTCCCTTAGGATGTTGCAGAGGTCTGTTTTCTACTATGAATATAATGCTAAAGGATTACTTTTTAAAGATAGAATCATGAATCTCAGACCAACGTAAAATAAAGTGTGTTATTTAACTCATTCATTGATAAGGAACCAGGCAAGCATTAGGATAGTTTCAAAAGAGAATTCAAAGTACCACATATAATAAGCATATAAGAAATGCTGAAGTGAATTTGCAAAGAGACATAAATGGCAATTTACAAAAAAGAAGTAAAATCGAATTGCATTCCATTAGTCACAACTAATTACATTTCTATGGATCAAAATCATTGGAACTATTTTCAGGTTGTTGTTTAACCACTTTATGGGGTTGTTAGTTCAAACACAAGGTAAGTGGCTATAACTAGAACTTTGCACAATACAGGACACACAGTGATCACTGTTCTTCTTCTTTTTTTTTTTTCATAATTTTTCCCTGACAAAGTAGATAACTTTCCAATGAACTTAACAAAAGTTTGTTAAACTTTTAAATAGTCAGTATTTTGATTTGCCTCACTCATAGCCAAAGATACTGTAGAAGGTAGAGCTGGGTAAATTCTAATATGTTTTGTAATTATAAGTCATTCTTTCAGTGAAGAATATCTGTTGCTTCTTTATTCTCAGCAAAGCCCTCACTCCAGAATAACTATTGCCATTAACGTTTTGCATCTTCTCCAATCTCTGCCATATCTGACAACACGTTTCACCTACCCCTCAAATAAAGAATATTAAAAAGTAAGGCACTTAGGATGCACCTTCAAAAAAAAAAAAAAGAATGCATCTTCAAGATTAAACTATTTCAGTATCTTTAAAATGTTGTAGAAACATCCCTTCAAACATTTATTTAATGAGAAAAACTTTTAAAAAGGCAAGAAGAATGAACGGGTGGGGTCTGGGGGAATACAGCTAGGAAAATGAGAAAAGGCCAAAAGGTCTTTTTGGGACCCAAGGCTTTCACTGATAAATTAATGAGGTCTTTAGCTCCTAAAATATTCAAAGCTCCAAAAAGAAATTAATTTTTAAAGCCCTTCTGCTCTAGATAATAGCTTGAAAATATCGCTTTAATATTTTTTTGCATTGCATGTTTTTATCATATGTAATCGATGTTATACTTAATGCAGTGTGACATTTCAAGTGATTAAGGGCCTGGTGGGGGCATTAACAATGCAAGACCTTATTTGCATTTACACTAATGATTTTATAATGGGGGTTTTATTATATTAATTATGACTACTGGGAGTCAAAAGAAAGCAGAAGATATCCAAGAAACTCCACTCTGTGATAAAATAACTGTTATCAAATTTGTTGACATAGGTGGTTATTTGCACAAAGGGAAACAAAAGCCTTTATGACTATTAATCATTGCCAGCTTGATGTGCTTTATAGTAATTACTAAACTAATTTGTCCATTATTGTTGGGTTTTAGGTGTTTCTTTTATTCCTCCACAGCATGAAACACATATGAAATTTATATATAGCTACAGTTTCAGCATTTGGGTTGGATGGCATGCAAAGCCAAGTTGGCTTGCTCCACGTTCCTATATCTGCCCACCCCCTACCCCAGTCTAATAGCAAAACTCAGTTCATAACTAATTCTTCTGTTGCTGTCTCACCGAATGTTTAGATGGTGTATAGTTTTAATACAGCAAATTGCTTATTGGAAGCAAAAATTACCAGACCCCCTCCCTCTGGAGGTGAGGAGGCAGCCTAAAATATCTATTGCTGCAGCGAACCTGCAAGTACTCACGGATGGTAATTAGAGAGAATTTGTATCATTTTAAACTATTTTGTCTCTGATGAGCACAATAATTTCTTTGTGTTTGTGCAGAAAGCTTTTTCAACAGACACGAACATCTGAGGCTGCCAAATAAAATATCATTTGGAAGAAGGAAATTTCCTATATACCCTCAAACCAACCAAGTGCAGGGAGGAGAGCTAATCTGGCAGTCTCAATAGCAGGAGGCAAGCCAGTCAATACTTATGGATAATTATGAATTGCATTGTTCCTTAAAAGCAATAGAGACTAGGAAATGGTGTAATTTGCCATGCCAGTTTGTTACTCCAGCAATATACTGCTTGTAATAAGATTTCACACTTTAATTCATCTGAGAACCTTGCGGTGTTTTACAAGCACTAATTACTGAGAATCTTGCCATGCTTAACTAAGACAAGCAAAGTCTTCAGCACAGATCCTATTTTTAAAGTTGGTAAATTGGAAGAGAAATACACTATTGTGAAAGGGAACTGAGAGATTAAGGAGAAAAAAACAGCTGGCTGACATCAAAAGCTGTTCTTTTCAGGCCATGGCAACCATGGATGAAATTCATCCTAGAAATAAAATTTTTCAAAAAAATCCCTATTTATTTGAAAAATTGTATTGAGAGGTTCTAAGGGGAGACCTGTACTAAGGCACAGGGAATAAAAAGAGTCCATTTGGGGTGAGAGACATGCAGATGAGATCTACAATACTTTGCCTTAAGCGCTGCGAAGAAGGTACATATAAAGGTCAAAGGGAGCAGAGAGTAAAAGGGGCCTTCATCTACTCAGGAAGTTGCAATTTTGGCTGGAAGCATTTGTGCAGAGGTAGGAAATGGGTTTTCAGGCAAAACAAAACAAACAAAACAAAAACAAGCAAACAAAACAAACACCACATTTACAAAGCCATGGAGACATGTTTCTGAATCTGAAGATAATTTGGGATGGTTTCAATTTAGGTGGGGAAGAAAGAAGTGTACAGGTGTTGCAGTGTGTGCAAGAACAATAAGTAGTGTTAAGAGGAAAGTACAGGTTAGCAAAGAATATCTTATTCTGAAAGCAGACCCTTTGTTCCTTTAAGCAAAACCTGAATTAAGATCACTTGGTACTTCAAAATTATATCAGACCCATGCTTTTTTTTTTTTTTTAATTTATTTATTTATGATAGTCACACACACACACACACAGAGAGAGAGAGGCAGAGACACAGGCAGAGGGAGCCCGACGTGGGATTCGATCCCGGGTCTCCAGGATCGCGCCCTGGGCCATGCTTTCACAAAACCCTTATTGTAATAGTTCTTCCCTAAATATGATTAATTAATATTGCAGTTGCTTGGCTTTTTAGCTTTTTGTAATCTTGTTAGAAAACCACACATTGTAATCTTTCATTCCAAGCTTCTTCCTCCAAAGGGATTAGGAGCAGGTTTCCATTATAAATTGGTTTCCTGGGCAGCCCCGGTGGCACAGCGGTTTAGCCCTGTCTGCAGCCCAGGGCATGATCCTGGAGACCCTGGATCGAGTCCCATGTCAGGCTCCCTGCATGGAGCCTGCTTCTCCCTCTGCCTGTGTCTCCGCCTCTCTCTCTCTCTCTCTCTCTGCATCTCTATGAATAAATAAATTTAAAAAAAAAATTAAAAAAAATAAATTGGTTTCCTTGGCTTATTGAAGGTAAATATTTCTAGCTTTAATATGGGTATAATATATATCCTGTCATTTGTCATTGGTAGTTTTGTAAAAGGTGGGCTTGTAAATAAAATGTAAATGTTTCTTTCATTTATGTCTCCACTAAAGTTGGAAACATAAGAATGAAAAATGCATTTATCCACCTCCCTCTGTACCCTATAAACTCAAAATCAGTTTAAACTTCAAAATTTTAGAAAGCTGTTGACAAAAAGGATGAAGAAGTGTTTTGCCAACGAAAATGGCATTACTGTCACTGTTAATTTGCTTTAAATTGCCATAGAAAAGAGATACTCATTTCATGCTAGCATTTCTCATAGGCTTAAAACCAACTAGTGAATATTATATTTTATGGGCTCAGACATGAAGTGTATGGCTAAATATTTATCTTGCAAACTACTACACTTACAGCCAGAATCACAACCTAGTGGACTAAGGCAATAACATAACTTACAGCTCAGTTAAAATACTTAAGTGTGATTTTGAAAAACAATGTCACCTAGTCCCATCTGAAATGATCCCAGATTCTGTGGGCAGCACATTTCACTTCATTGTGAAGTGAACAACCTTCTAAATAAAGAGAAAAATGGCAGCATTTCAGGTTTTCATATTTGTCTTTTTCTTGTATTTCCTAGAAACAGTGAAATCTGTTTGAAACCGATAGACTCCACAGGGAGAATTTATATGTGAGAACTTGGGATATAGATCATTTGTTCATATATTCAAACAAACATTTATTGATCTTTTTTATAAACAAAGTATAATGGTATACATTGACAAAATAAATAATTAGAAGACTACATTTTGCCACATATTTGGAAAAAGACAAATGTTACTACATAAGAGTGATTCAGTGTGGTAAGCATTATAAAATGTATTTGGAGAACACTGAGGAGGAAAGATTGCTAATTCTGCCTTTGAGGGCTAAGAAAAGCTTCACATTCATGCTAAAATAGAATAACTATATTCAATCAGACTTCACTGCGATAGGACTATATATATATTTGTATATATACACTTTGCCTCTATACTTATATATATATACATACTTTAGCCTGCCTTGTGATATGTGAACAACCCCTAAACACCAATGCTGATTGTGTTATTTGCTTTGAGCAAGAAGGTGTTAGTGGACATAAGACTAGCAGAAGCTTAAAACTTGCTCACAGATTTGGCCTTCCTCTTGCCCTCCAGAAGAATACGCCCTGGACCCAAGGTGAGTGTTTAATTGAATTACCTATTATATCTCCACACAAATGTTTGTCTTGATACAATGCTTGCTGTTGAGGCCAAAACTTGCTCTTACAGCAAGAGCTGAGTGACTTATTCTTTAATTTGGCTTCAAGGACCCCAAGTCATATGAATAGAGAAGAAGCAATAGTTGAAATTACTCTGAAATTTTCAGGTCCCAACGCTGCAAGGAATCACCATGAAGGACCAGTTGGCTTTTAACAGCATTTACACTGGGACTGACTTTAATTCAGTGCATTCACTTTTCCCCCAAAACCTCTGCCCTCCCTGCAAACACAGCAAAACTCAAAGAAATCTTTGCCAACCACAGGAAACAGGGCATCTGAGACACCCCTCTGCAGTCTCTTAAGGCAGCAAGAGATGTGGCTACAGTCATAGTGAATATGCTGGAGATTTATGGGTACTATGATTGTGGTTCAGGGAGCCTGCTCAAGCAGACATAAATCTTAGTAAAAGAGTCAGTCAAGCCATATAAAGATGCCACGAAGAAAACCACAACTGTCAAGGGCTGTACTTATTGGTGTTACAAAATCAAGGAATGCTATAAATCTCGTTTACATATAGATAGACCCTTCTTGTTCTAAGTCATCTTCATATTTAGCAATATTTCTATGTCACCAATCAAGAGAGTAGGCAATAGTTACTAGAGGAAGCTACATCAGTGATTACAACAAAATACTGTAATAATTCCTAATATTTATGTAGTGGTCTCTAGTTTACAATGTGTTCACTATCTTATTTTTAAAGTCATCACAAACTTGTGAATCAGGCAGTACTGATATTTTCCACCTGCTTCCATGCTTGAAGTGAGGAAGCCTTAGAAAGTGTAATTAAAAACTTGCCTGGGTTCTCAGAGTTTGTTAATGACTATAAACTCAAAATGAGTCTTTTGACTCCTTGGCCAAGCCTCTTGACATGAATTGAAGGAATCTCAAAATAATCACGCTTCTGCTGATTAAGTTTTCAGACTCAGACTTGTGTCCAGCTAAGATGTAGGACTGCTGCTACAGACTGAAGACTTCTGATTCCCTCTGCCACCCAAATTAACACATTGAAACCTAACCTCCAATGTGATGGTATTAGGAGGTGGAACCTCTAGGGAATTATAAGGTCATGGGGGTGGAACCTTCATCAATGGGATTAGTGTCCTTATAAAGGAGACCCCAGAGAGCTTTCTCCTCCTTGCTCTATGAGGACATGGTGAAAGGATGGCCATCTATGAACCAGGAAGCCATTCTTCACTGACACTGAATCAGCTGACACCTTGATCTTGGACTTCCCAACCACCAAACTGTGAACATAAATATTTGTTGTTTAAGCTACCCAGTCAAAGGTATTTTTGTTATTATGGCCTAGATGGGCTAAGAAAAGCATCCATTTTGTTCTGGGGAATTTCTCCCAAACACTATTTTTACTTGACAGACCTAATAAAATCAGGGAGGGCTCCTAGTGGGATAGGAATAAGTGATTAATCAGTGGAACCATAGTAACCTTTGCATTCATATAATGCCTCAGAGTTAAAAAACACTTTCATAACTAAAACTATTGATCTTAACTCTGGTATATATTTTCTAAGGGGAAGCATTTATGTCAAAATAGTTTAAATTGTAAGTCATAGGATTTGACTTATATAAATTCTTATATGTTACTTAACAAGCTCTAATTTCATGATTATTCAATTGAGGAAACATGCCCCCAGCAGTGAAAGGCTTATCAAGAATAACTGATTCGGTTAATTAACTGAAACTCAAAACCTATTACCCTTACTCCCAGGTCAGACATAACACAATGATGCCTATTCATATTGTGCTGCAGAGATGATGAAGAAGGATCATTTTATCTTATTCCTAGCTCCAAATCCCCATTCACAGTCAACACATGCAAGCCACGCACACATAACTTTAGGATTCTGTCTATATCCAGATAGCAGCAGCTGTTGTTACCCTGTTCTTTGTAACATAGACAAAACTGTCCTGGCCAAAACATTTCTGTAAATTGCCAAGGCTGTTTTCATGGCATGATTTTCTGTAGCCTCTGACCATTGATTTTGGTCACTTATCGCCTCCAGTAGTCATTCTCTTTGGTCTGTTGTACACCAGCCCAGATGGAACACTCATCCCTTTTTTTCTTTTAATTTTCAAAAAATATACGTAAGTAAAACATTTATGAATTGCAAGTTTCACTGAAGGCTTTGTGTGATTGGAAGAGTTTCCATCTTAGAAAGGCATATTACTTTAAAAACTAGCAATAGCTAATTAATATGAATAGCAAGTTTACTGAAGGCTTGGAAGATTTGTGATTGGAGGATTTTCCATCTTAGAAAAGCATATCACTTTAAAAATTAACAATAGCTATTAATATAAGAGTTCTTTAATCATGCCACACTACGGAGTTTCTCATTGGTTATTTAATTGGCCATATTTCTCTTGGATCCCCACTCTCCTTCCTCATAACTTAATTTTCAAAATAATTTTGCTTTCTATCCATTATTCTACCTGCCTTTGCCTATTCAAAAACTCTAATATCCTCCAAATAAAGGCCATATGTTCAGACTTCCTCTTTAGCAGGACAGAGGAGCTGTCAAAAGCTTTGAAATCCATTCATACTTTCTTCCTCCCACCTCTCGCTCTCAGTGGGAGGCTGCAGTGATGAGGGACAATGCTTAAACTAGATACCCACTTCAGAGAATGGAAGTGACTACATTCAACTCGGGTTTTGAATCTCACTTTTTATAATCCTGCTCTAGGAGGTAAGTGAAGAATTTCCCTTGCAAATAGCAGTTGGCTGTCAAAATTGCTTGACATTCTGTCAGTGTAAGATACCAATTCTGAGTCTCTGCAATGTCAATTGCCGGTTGAGTAAACCATGTTTAAACGAAGAGCTAGTGTGCATGCAATCATTCAAGATGCTAAAACAGGTAACCTCCCATGATTTAATTAGATAAAAAGTTCCATCTTTTTATGTTTTAAAAGCAATGTGTCCCCTGATCCTTGGATTTCCATTTCCTTAGTAAAATTCACTATTGTTTTCTGTCTTGGGCCATACAGTAGGCAATAATAATTAGGGGAAAAATGCACTCCCTAAATTTTCACAACTATATATACTTTTTATGCTGGATATGCTAGGGAGAAAAGTTTGTGTGGCTATCTCCATCCCCAGAGTTTGTCTGGAAGCTGGTGATGATGTTAAAGTTAGTGTCATGGTTAAGCACATAGTACTAGAGTCAGATATCCTAGTTTCAGAGACTGGCTACACCACCCATCATGTCTGATCAATTAGCAAATTCTTAAATGTCATCTTATATAGCCTATCAGTAGCATTTGACACAATTTATCACTTCTATTTGAAACACTTTTTTTTTTTCCTTGCCTTTCTTGTATGTTACTCCAGACTCACTGACAGCTCCTTTTTTGTGTTCTTCATGGGTGCCTCCTTATTTCTTTGACTCCAAAATGTTGAGGTGCCCCAGAGGTCTGCCTGTGGCTCTCTTTTCTATCTATCCTCGCTTCCTTAGTGACATCAAATAAGCTTTATGTTTTTTATTTGGCGTAGATTTCTCTCCTGAACTCCAGATTCATTTGACCAACTCAAAGTCCAAAAATGAGTTTATGATCCACACACTCTTCCCCAACATACCACTTCTTCTTGCAATGTGCCTCAACTCAGGTGATGGTAGGTATATCTCTTCACCATCCTTTTCTCTCATGCCTACATTCAACTGATCAAAATTTTCTCTTATCATCAGATATACACAAGATCTGACTACTTCTCATCATTCCATTACCTGCAAGTCACCAAAATCTCTTGCCTAAATCATTGCTATAAGTTCTCCTCTTGACTTGCTCCCTATTCTATTAGCAACACAGTAACAAAAGTCATCCTGTATCTAAAATAGATACATGCCAATGATTTTGTCTTTTGGCTCCTTGCCTTTTTCTTATTCTATATTCTCTATTCTGTTGCTGGGCTGAAAGCAAGAAAACTGCATTTTCAAATCCTTTTTCTAATTGTGCTCTTCTTGGGTTCTGGCAATAAGAGACACTGGTGGGATTTTAGCAGTCTGGAAAAAAGAATATATATTCTATGCTTCTAGCTCCTCCAGCAGCAACAGGACAAACTTCAGGTAACTGGGAACTCCAGTACCATAGGTGATTCCAGGGTTATTTAGGATTCAAGCATTATCAGTAGAGGCAGTTCTAGCTCATGATGTTTGCTTCCTGTGCCATCAACAACAGTGACTCAGTCACACTAGTGGAAATGGCAGTGAGGATTCCTTTAGTCTAGCAGCAAAAGCAGGCCTTTGGGTTACACCAGGAACTTTGGCAGAATTCTGGTCACTGGAGGAATCCTCTTCTCCCTTTTGCCTTTCCAATTCCAATTCTTTATTTAAATCATTCTATTTTCCTGACCAGACATTCACTTATACAGCACAGATGCAATATTTTGAAATAAGTGCTATAATCTAAGTTATATAGGTATAGTGTAGGAAAAAGCAATCATTGTTCTGCTTATAAGGGTAGAAGTAAGAGAAGACTCCACTGAGGAGGAATTTCTTGCTAAGGGTCTAAAAGTTTGAATTAATAGGTGATTGGAGTGATGGAAGAGGAAGGCATACCAGGGAGGACAAATGTAAAGTTAGGCAGATTTTTGAAAAGCATATTTGGAGAAGGTTGGTTCAAGGACTTGGAATTAGAACACTAAGTATATATTTTTTCAATAATTCACTCTACCCTAGATGTTTATTTGTATCCACAGTCTTCCTACTCTTTTAGCAAACATGATCTTCCTAACCCCTTTTAACTCTACAGGATTGCAGACTCTAAGTAGCCTAGGGCAAAATTGGGAATAAAAAAGGTTGTGTAAACAAGTTTCATACATTCTGTTTGATAGATGAAAAAAATTAGCAGCTATGTAACCCAAGGGAATGCATTGAGACATAATTAATCAATGTTTGTAAATTGCTTTGAGACTCTGAGTGAGTTCATACATATGAAAATTTGTATCATCATTTTTCTTATCTAATATGGTTAGTTTGTGAGATTATAGATTGGTGAGTGGCAAGAGTAGGTAGCTGCTCAGATTAAGTTTAAGGACAATTTTATATCAAGAAAATAGTGAATTTCTATTAAATTTTATTGATCGCTTTGTTACAACAAGCAATAATAGTTATAAATAATTAAACAATAAAACAAGCCTAGGCATGTTTGATTTGAGTTTTTAATGCATGCCTCAGGCATGTGATAAGTCATAATGATAAAATCAAATTGACTTTAATCAAGAAGCCTGCATTAATGACCTAGTAATTCATACCCTGTTGTCTATTTATCGCTATGATAATGTCAACATTTTTACAAGTTCAAAAATCTGCTTTTTCCTTGTGCACTACAAAAAAATCCAAAATGCTAATTAAAAACAGATGTCCTTTTCCCAATGCCAATATTTAACATTAACTGCAAAATCTTGGACGTACTTTACTTTAAATGTCACATTTTAGGGTACAAAGCAAGATGTGAACACAGAAATTCTTTTCACTTTCCATCTTGTTAGATTACTCCTGTGATACAGTTAAACGAACCATGAAATGGGCTCTTTCAAAACTAAATTTCAATAGATTAAAATCTATAGGAATTTTCAGACAGTTACTCCTCCCACCTCATAAATAGGACACCTCAAAATAGCTCATTTAAAAATTGCAGATTAGTGCCTTAAATAGACATAATTTGACTCTATTAAAATCTCCAAATGACTCTCTTTTGCATGCAAGCTCATCATCAGAATTTGTCTCAGAGCTCTGAGGTTGCCAAAATACCATACATTTCCATGATACCTGGCAAATGACAAACAAAAAGATCAGGTCTCAGGATGCCTGGGTGGCTCAGTGGTTGAGTGTCTGCCTTCAGCTCAGGTTGTGACCCCAAGGTCCTGAGATCGAGTCTCCCATCAGGCTCCCGTTGGGAAGCCTGCCTCTCCCTCTGCATATTCTCTGCTTCTCTGTGTATCTCATGAATAAATAAATAACTTTAAAAAATCCGTTTTGGTTAATATTTATATTATAGTGACACATTCTAAAGAAAACTAATTAAATCTTAAAGTTGGGCAACTCCATAAAACACCACATTCCTATTTGAATGTAGCTCAATACCCAACAGCCTAGGCATCTCCAGTGTGAATCTGATATTGTTATGATTATGACTATTTCAGCCCAGGATTCTAGCACTGTTTGTTTTGTTTTTGTTTTTGGCTATCCCTGAGGTCTTGAAGGATGTCACTATTCATTATATTTTCTTGATTTAGCACATAGCAGAAGATGGCAACTCTTAGACTGTATGCCAAAAAAAACATCAATCACTTTCCTTTTAAAGCTCTCTTATTTCCCTATTCCAAAGAAAACTACTACCCACTGTGAGTTACCAACTCTCCCCTTTTTTTTCATGTTCCCCTTTCTTCATGCCATGCACAGATATAAATCTTTGATGGTCCTCCAAGTCCTAATGACTAAGTCCAGGCTGAGTAACTCAGCATTCATTCGGATCTCAGTCTATTTTTCCAACATTGCTTTCCCACTGACATACTCACCACCTCCCAGGCACTATGAACTCTGGGAACAATGGACTACTCCACAGTTTTCAGGAAGGTCATGCACTTTGATGCTTCCGTGCCACCATTTACAATATTCTCAGTACTTGAGATAATATTCTGAATTATTTTTTTTCTTTTGGGAAAATTATATTAATTCTTCTAAGTTTTTTTTTTCCCCAGTGACACAGCAACTTACCCAGTCAGATGTATTTTATTCATCCAATAAATCTTGGAGACTTAACAGTGAAGAAAACCAATCCTCTGACCTTGACATAATTATAATATTTATCAAAAGCCAATTATAATGCAGAAGACTAAGTGCTATGATTAGGGCAAAACTTTGGGGTACTAACCCATCTCTGGTAACCTGGTATGGCCTTCCTGAATAGTAGAATAGCAGAGACATGAAGAATAAGCAGAGTTAACTGGGTAATGAGGTGAGATTCTTATTTCCACTAAAAGATCAAGATGTCCCCAGAATAGAGTACTTTGGTTATAAAGCTTTTATATATATTATCTAATTCGTATAGCTTCTGAATTAAGTGTTCCTATTTTATTGATAAGAAAATTAAGGCAGCCTCAGAAAGGGAAGTTCAAATTGGTTTATATTCCCATTTTGTACCATGATGATATTCGGTCATGGTGTTGAGTTGCCATTTACCAGGTGAACTAGTGAAAGTCCAATGAGAAGAAAGAAATTACACAGTAATTTGAAGAGGAAAAGTTTAGTATCAAGAATTAGTAACTTGGGGCACCTAGGTGGCTCAGTGGGTTAAGTATCTGACTTTGGTTCAGGTCATGATCTCAGGGTTTTGGGATCAAGTCCCGCATTAGGCTCCCTGCTCACCTAGGAGTCTGCTTTCCCCTCTCCCTCTGCCTCTCCTTCACTTGTTCTCTCTCTCTCTCAAATAAATACAAATTTAAAAATATTAAAAAAAATTAGTAACTATAACAAAGGAGTAACTATATCTTTATAGTTGGGGAGTACCTCCAAATAGGACTACTTGGAATATACAGGTATTCTAAACCTGGGATTCAAATTTTGTTGAAGATGTGATTGTAGCCCTCTGGATATTTCACTGGCTTCCACAAGTTGTACTTGGTCCACAGTCCACTGTACAAGCAGGAAAATACCTCTCCCAGGCTAAGACAAATTGACATGCCAGGCAGGCATGAAGAGAAAGTGAGGATATATGGAGCCTGTTCATAGGAGGGGAACATATAGCCTTGAATGCATGTCAGCAGGACCACAGGAACAATGTTCCAAGAGTCAGATGGGCTGAGGGGGAACAGAAGCAAGGAGATTAGGGGGTTAGGAACCCATTTAATGACAGAGTAGCATATGTTCTGGGCCTGTATTTGGAGTAACTATGTCTTGGAGGCTCCATGGTAAGGAGAAATAAGGGAGATGATATTTGCTTGGTTCCCTCTGACTCTTTCGCATTGATCAAAGTTCTCCCCATAATCTCCTACACTACTGAGTTCCATCATCTGGTAATTTTGGAAGCCATCTGGGTTGTCTGATCTCACATTCTGCAGTATATGCTTCATCCTGTAGTGTGTAGCAGCAGGTGCCAGAAACTGGACTGAAGGAGATTGCACAGCTATGCAGTAGAGGTATGAAAGAAGCCTGGTACTCTGGATAAGAGGTTGGTCAATCCCTGATGGTGTCCATGTGGTCCAGACAGTAGGTAGAGTTAAAGGGACCTGAATAGGTGTCTAGGCATCTAATATAAATCTCTCTCTTTTTTCAACATCCACAGCTGATTAAATCCCAACAAACAAGTTGCCACCAAATCTCAATCATAGGATCCACTTTCTGTCTTCAAGTGAAATATTTTAATTTCACAGATTCTATATTTGTTTTGCAGTTTAATTTTCAGTACAATCATATATATATATATAAAACATGTATGTATGTCCTGGGGAGCCTCACTCTAGCCCACAAGGAGTAGCTGCAATAACTAAGCCAGAACTTGAACCCAGATCTTCAGGTTTTTTCTATTATCTACACAATTTGTGTGACAAATCTACAAATCACACAAATTTGTGTGACTTTTCTTAAAGTCAGATGGGTTCTTTCCTCTCCCCTTATTGGGTGGCTTTTAAATCAACCTCTTTATTCCATTAGATTTACATCTACTGACTCCCTGATTACAGAAGTTATAAGGACTCTGTGAATGAAGGTAATTACTGCCTTCCAAAGATATCATTATCAGAGCAGGAAGATAAATGAATGACCCCCAAGCCTATTTTGAATCTTAAGAATACAGATGGGAGGTTATTTAAAACTCTAGGAGCAGATGAATGCTGTATTAAAAGCAGTGGGCACCAAATCAGAGGACATGAATTCAGATATGAGCTCTTCTGTATGGTTAGTATGTGGCTGAATCATTTTAATCTCCTTGAATTTTATCCTCTTATCTGGAAAAGCAGAAAATAATACTTATTTTTGAGGGTTTTCAGAACTAAATCATCCACATTTAAACTGCCTGGACCATATCAGACGCAAAATACATTTTCAACTGCTTGATGTTATGCAACTTCAAGTCACTTTTGTCTTTTTTTCTGCCCACGTCTCACTCAACACAAGAAAGTGATGTCCTGAAAAAGCATTGTATGCACAAGATACATTGTAACAGTTTCCATCTAGTCTTTTTATTATTATTATTATTCCATTTGTTTGTCCCTGAATGTGTGTTCATGACTGTTTCTCCGGGTCTCTTTATGTTTGTATGAAGCATCATCTCTTGTTATCCAAAGAGGCATTAATATAATCTAATTGATGTAGGTGAAATATTTAAGGCTAAAAGAAAAACAATTAGAACATAGCTTCACATCATATCAAGGCAATTCACATCATGACAAGTTTTTATGAATGTTTCTTTTTTGCCATATGGCTCCAGATATGGTAAGTTACATTCTGTTAACTTTTCTTCTAGAGACAGGCTGGTTGGATCCTCCTGTCATTTAAACATAGCAGAACCCATTAAAGCTCAGATGACAGGCTATTTATTAATGCACAAAATAAACATTCACTCAACCTGAAATGTGTGTGTGACACCACAGATGTGGAAGCTAGTGAGTGAGTCATAGACACATTGTGGGTTCTCATTTTAAGCTCTGAAAACTGCTTTTTCAGATTACTGACTTATTGGAAATAATGCACTACTTTTTAAAAAGATTTTTATTTATTTGAGAGAGTGACCAAGCAAGAGACCACAAGCAGGGGGAAGAACAGAGGAAGAAGCAGACTCCCTGTTGAACAGGGAGCCCAATGTGGGGCTCAATCCCCAGGACTCTGGGATCATGACCTGAGCCTAAGGCAGATGCTTAACTGACTAAGCAACCCAGGTGTCCCAATAATGCACTACTTCTTGACAATGGAAAAATTAGACCAGAGAGAGGAGAGGAAAGGAACCAGCAAATATTAAGCACTGTGTTGGTGAGCCCAGCCAATGCAGCACTTGGACATCAGCCTCTAATGCACACAAAGGGCAGAGGACAGCAGATCTGGTGCCGAAAGAGAATAACCAACAAAGAATATAAAAATCCACTCTTTCACATTTAATCTACCATCACCTTTAATTCCATGCTCCCTTCCACACTTAGTCATGATAGCATTCTACATTCTATGTGGAGCTAGAGGCTTCAGTAAAAGAGAAAGAAGTGTGTCACATTTGCTTTCCAAGGCTAGTTGGCTGGTTTCCTCCATCCCTCCTTCCTTTCCTTTTCTTTTCTATTTCCATTCCATTCCATGATTGAAAAGATCTTCAGGGCAGCCCCAGTGGCGCAGTGGTTTAGTGCTGCCTGCAGCCCAGGGCCTGATCCTGGAGACCCAGGATCGAGTCCCACGTCGGGCTCCCTGCGTGGAGCCTGCTTCTCCCTCTGCCTGTGTCTCTGTCTCTCTCTCTCTCTCTCTCTCATGAATAAATAGATAAAATCTTAAAAAAAAAAAAGAAAAGAAAATATCTTCAACTAAGTTATAATCTTAAACTCATTCAGATTCCTCACTTCCCATCATCATTATATTTTCAGTCCTCGAGTTCCTCCCCCATCTAGCACATACATATAAAAAATGTGAAGTTGTAAAGATTTACATATAATGCAAAAGAAATAGGTACTCTTCATCCTTCCATCTTCTATCAGACCACCTCTCTGAGACAAAGAAAAATATATTATGTGGAGATACTCTGCATTAGAAAGAATGTTCAACAGATGCCATAAGGGGATCACGTTATTAAGTTCTGAGAAAATGAACTCTTTAGGTAAATTCCAATTGAGAATTTAGAAAGAAAGAAGGGTAGAGATTTTAGAATCTTCTGCATTCAATGCTTTTTCAAGTTAATTCTATTAGACTCTTAGGCCTCTTATGAACTATAACTAGTCATATACATTAGTCATATTTATGCCCTAATAAGTCTTCACTCACAATCTGTGAGGTTGACATTATCTTCATGTACATTTGAGGAAACTGAGGTCTGAAGAGATCAGAGCCAGAAAGCATGTGGCAGAACCAATATTCAAGTCCTGGTCTGTGTTATTGCACATTCACTGTTCTTTCCTCCTCACACTACTTACGTCGCTAGAGGCAGACTTATACAGAGAGGAAGGATTCATTCTGCTCTTCCTGTATTACTAAATGCAAATGATGCATAAACATTTCTTGCACCTGATCCAAGAGGAATTGTTTTTGTGTTTCTTAAAAACTGAAGGAACAGCGCCGAGAACTGGAACCGTGAAAACTGGGGGTCTAAACTTTGAGATCCTTGTTAGGCTGAGACAGCTGATTATCTGAAATTTAATAGGATATGGAAAAATTTGCCAGTACACTGTGGAATGAAAGAGGGGAATGCTTAATACAAATATAATTTCCCTGTCATCACTGAGAAAGGGATTCAATGAAGCAGTTCAGAAAACCCACAGTGGCAGATAATTATCCCAGAGCACAGACATCACCTTAGAAAGGATGGAATAAAATGATCAGGGTCAGTGTGATACTAGAAAATAATTAAAGTTTTGACCAACAGGCCATAGTAGCTCTTGGTGATTGTAACTCACATCAGATCTGTAATATCTGGACAACAGGTTCAGAAGCGAATGCTTTTATAACCTTTAGCTGTCGATCTTTACTCAGATGACTTGAACTTGTTGAGAGGTTTAATACTTGCCTCGAAAAAGCATTTCATGGAAGCTTTTATTCATGTTCAAAAATAGAATGGAGATATCCAATCAATAAATATTTGCTACATGGCCTTGGATAAAATTGTGAAGCTAACAATGACCGCCACCAGAAATCTTCAGTCAATATCATCTTTCCACACATATTATCCTTGCTCGAGGGAAGCTCTGTTCACAATCTCAGATACCCAGGGGATTCCTTTTCCCCTTTCTTCTATCCTTTAAAATTACTAAGTCCACTTCACAGATTTCAAACTCATTCATGGTAATTTACGCCTGACTGATTTTATTAGTTATCTATTGCTGTGTAACAAATTACCACAAAGTCAGTGGTTTAAGACAATACGCATTTATTATCTCAGTTTCTGGGCATCAGGCTTAAATGGGTTCCCTGCTTAGGGTCGCACAAAGTTGTAAAACAGTATGTTGACCACGCTGCATTCTAATTTGGGGAAAAATCTTCTAAGTCCACTCAGGTTTTTGGTAGATTCATTTCCTTGTAGGTAGAAGATTAGGAACTTCCTTTTTTTTTTTTTCCTTTTGGCTGGCTGGTTGGCTGTTAATTAAAAGCTGTGCCAAGTTCCCAAGCTCCTAAAAGCCATCCATGGTTTCTTGTCATGGATACTTCTCCAACATGGCTGCTTACTTCAGGAAGCCAGAAGGGAAACTCTCTAGATAGCAAGTCAGCTAGCAAGATAGTCTTATATAAGGTAATATAGTCATGTCAATGACATCCCTTCACTCTTGTCATATACTACTGGTCAGAAGAAAGTTACAGATCCCACCCATACTGAAGGGAATGGAATGACACTAAAGTATGAACAATTAGGAGGCAAAGGTCACTGAAGAACACCTCAGGGTCTGTTGACCCACAGGAATAATGTCTTTAAGAGATAACTTTTCCATCATTTAGGACAACGGGCAAAGGCCAATAAGAACATGTGAGGAAGAGAGACTAGCAACATACCTGCCTATTTCCTTGAAATCTAGAGCTTTCTACTGATGACATAAGCCTGTGCAGTATGCTAGAAGCTTTATTCCACACTCATGTTTTAATCGCACTAACAAGCAATGGGATTTGGGGCAAATTGTATAACTTTCTAATCCTTAGTTTACTGATCTGTAAAATTGGTAATAATCACACCTTTTTGGCAGGTTTGCCATCCAGATTCAGTAATGTTAGAGATGAAATGGTATATAAAGTTACTCCTTGCTTTTTGTACTATGCCACTTTCTCCTGCAAATGAACTCTAATAGTACACTAAAGTTCATCTTTTTAAAAAATATTTTATTTATTTGAGAGAGAGAGAGCACATGTGTGCCTTTGCAGGGGAGGGGTGGAAGAAGAGGGGGAGATTCTCAAGCAGACTCCCCCCTGAGCATGGAGCCTGATGCAGGGCTCTACTTCATGACCTTGAGATCATGACCTGAGCCACAACCGAGTGTTGCACGTTCAACCAACTGAGCCACTGAGGCACCCCTAATTGTACACTAAATTTAGTCTTAAGGTAACAAAAAAAGCCAAAGGGGGAAATTGCATGTTTTAACAATAGTTTTGTTTTTTTTTTAATGTGTTTAATGTGTTTAATGTGAAAAGCAACTCTAAATATCTTTTTAATTTGAAATACTTAAATATTATTTTTGCAAAATTTCAAACATCACAGATAGAAATTCCCTTTGACCACCACTCTTAGTTCTAGTTTTGATCTGAGTGGTAACTACATTTAACTATTTTCTTTTTAGTGTAATATTCCAGAACTTTTACTACAAAATTTTATCTATCAATTCTGTAGTTTTGTCTTACAAGCTTTTTAAAATATAGTATTCTGTTCTACATAATTTTTAACGTGCTTTTTCATTCAGCATATTTCCTAGAGTCATATCTACATAAGCACATATATATAGTAATATTAATCCTTTTAGCTATTCGATAATATTTCTATAACCACCAATGCTCCACTGTGAACATTTGGATTCTTTTAATTTTTAGCTGTGCTTGAATGAACTTCCTTGCACATGTCTCAATATGCAGGTGTAAAAGTGTTTTTCTAAAGTAAAAATAAAGAAAGGTTGATATAACATAAGCTAAAGACATTTTTACTTTTAATATATACTGCCAAAATGACCATACCAATTTATACTTCCTTCAGCAGTGAAATAGTTCCTGTAGTTGAATAACACAATGTGGGTAATGTGCCTAGTGCTGCCTTTGGCATATATTAAAGTGTTCAAAAAAATGTTAGATATTACTATCACAGTGTGCTATTTTTTTAGTGGTTTGACTTGATGGGAGGATAGAATTTGAAAAAATATCTAGGACAGCTAGATAAGTTTCACTAAATGTATGAGTGCAAATGTGAAATACAAATGAGCAATGTGATGAGTACAAACTCTAAACTTCACAATTTTGGGTAGGACCAATTCAGAGTGTACTTAGAACTCATATATATTGAAATTATTAGCATATCAGCACAGGGATATAACCCCAACTGTACTCAAATTGATGAAGTCAAGTATTCATGCCCAAAATATTCCTCATTAGAAACTTTGATGTGAAGTAAAATATTTTCATAAATTTTATACATGTTGAATTCTAACAGACCTAAAATTTCATTTGAATTAATAAATGTGACCACATAAATTGAACCTAACTTAAAATACAATGGGATACTAACCTTAGCACATTGACCAAGCCTAATGAATTACTAAGATAAGATAAAGCCTAAGTGATAAAACAAAATGACAAATGACAGGATTTCTCTTTTAAAACATTCAAGAAATTTGACACCCTGAGCTGGATTAACAAATCCTTGACTATTGTTTTTAGGAAATATGGAATGAATAGTGTTAAACACTGCACAAGATTTTGATGTAAAATATGCTCTGTGGTAGGGGCACCTGGCTGGCTCAGTTGGTAGAGTACATGACTCTTGATCTTAGTGTTGTGAGTTCAAGCCCCACATTGGGCATAGCACTTATTTAAAATAAATAAATAAAAATTTAAGGTGTGCCTGGATGGCTCAGTCAGTTGGAACATGCCAATTATTTAGTTCGTAGAGAAACTGATTTTATTTTTACTAGCCATTTATTTTTTGCACACTACTATTTTGTGTTCTTTGTTCATTTTTCTTTTTAGTGATAATGTTTTTTTCCTCACTGTTTATATAATTTTTCGCATATTAAAGGAAGTAGATTTTCCTTTGGTTGCAAGTATTTTTTTTTTCTAGTGATGTTTGTTTTTATTTGTTTGTTTAATTGGTTGTATTCTCTCTCCTGTTGGTCACTAGTCTTTTGAAATTCTTTATCCTATTTTTCTACTGTTCAAAAACATCTAAGGAGACAAATGTATTAATACTTTTCCTTTCAGCTTTTAGAGGTTTGGTTCTTACTGCGGAAGATCCTCCTCATTCTAAAAGTAAGAAATATTTTTTTTCCTAGAAAATCATCTATGTCATGCAGGTTTTCAATTTACTTGCATATATTCAAGCAAAAAAAGCATCTTATAATCTGTAATAAATTCCATTCTTATTTCTCATTTTGTGTTTTTCTCCCTTTTTATCTTGATTAAATAATGATTCTTTAGCAACTGTATTTTTCCCAAAAGAACCAGTTTATGAGTTTCTTTACTCTTTCATTTTTCCTCTTCCACTAGTTTCAGGTGTTCTCTCTACTTACTTCTATTTCCTTGGGTACCTTTGGTTCTTCCCCCCCCCCCTTTTTTTTATATTTTATTTTATAACTTTCAGTTTTCCTATTTTTTCTCTTTTCTTAGTTTCTTTTGTTGTACTTTTTTCTTCCTTGAGTCCCTGTTATAAATGCTTAATTAATTTATTTTTATTCTTCATTCTTCTACTTTTCAAATAATCTTCATTCGTCTACTTCTCAAATTATTTTTTGTTTTAAATTTTAGGTACTTGTTTCTTCTTCATTTATTTTTAAGATGTATTGGAAATGAATTAATTTCTGAATATATTTAACATGCATTTCCACTTGAAAAAATATGTGTAAATAAGATGATCAAGCAAACTGGACATTTCCATATTAAAAAACAATAACAACAATAAAAAAACAAATAAAATCCATTACAAAGAAAAGGAAATTTAGTAGGCTATTCTGTTATATTGATTCTACCACAACATAACATATTCAGAAAAAGAATAATTGGCAGGAAAACAAAAGCTGAAATATTCTCTGGTCTTTAGTTATAGTTGTAGGCATTATAAAAAATGATTTTATAAAAATATTTAGACAATTTTAATTGTAGCATAGTGAAATAACATTTACAATCCAATGAATATAGCTGTTTGTTTTCAAAAGTAAAATAGGAAACCAGAATTTCTAAGCTTTAATTAGCTCTTCTGTACTAACTAAAGGATGAGCCTTGGAGCTGGTAGTGCTGTTTAGACAACATAGGGTCTTGGCTATGTTAAATTGATTCTGGAACTGCATAATGAGTTCAGAGCTAAATTTCTCTGGAAAAAAGGTTGAAAGGGCCCTGACTAGTAGAAATGCGAACCTAGGAAAAACAAAAATTATGAAAAGCCCTTTGAGACAGTGGGGTGGAGCAAAATAACAGCAATTTTGCTGTTATTTGAAGATTTCAAATTAAAAGTTTCTTAGGAAGGGGCACCTGGCTGGTTCAGTCAGCACAGTGTGTGACTCTTGATCTTGGGGTTATGAGTTCAAACTCCCTGTTGGGTATGCAGATTGCTTAAGAAATAAAATTTTTAAAAATAAATAAATAAGTTGTCATAAAAAAATTCTATCTGGTGAGGAATCTAAAGACTTTTATGGAAATACAAATATCTAATAATAAAATCTAATGTATTTCTTTTGCTTTCCTATAAAACCCTTCTGTTGCCAGAAATTTTCAGGAATGCTTGCCTACACAGAGTATGTGTATAGCTTGCAGAGGTGGCAAGAGAAAGTTAATTGAGTTCTACTCTAAAGTAAAGCTCTAACTCCTGCCTCATAGCATTCTAGGCAGACCAAGCTGAAGTTAATGGAAAAGACCATTGTTCCTCATAGCAGCATTTGAAGAAAAGAAGATAGTGCTGAAATTGAAGAAAGGGTCTCTGGCCTTCTTTGTCTTGGGCCTATCTTATTTGATCAGGCTTCCTGTGGCCTTGTTGGCGGAGTGCTGCCAGGACAGGTTGCTAACATTCTTGATAATAGGCCTTGATTCCTCCTTTGCTGACCTCCAGGTATCCTGGTCATGATGCTCTACATTTTCAGAAAGTAGACCCCAACTAGAAAACACGTTCTTCTCTAGCCTGACCACAACCCATATCCTGGATGAGCCCCGGACAGAAACCCTTGAAAATATAAATATTTCTCCTGCTCTACCTGGCCAAGAGTCAGCCTCCTTCCCATATACCCCTCCCCATGGGCAAGCTGCAATCCTCTCACATCCTTCAAAACACCTTAGAAGGCCCATTTCTTTAGATGTGGCCCTTCTCCTCCCTGCCCTGTTTGTTGTAAAAATAAGGAAGGAAGGAAGGAAGGAAGGAAGGAAGGAAGGAAGGAAGGAAGGAAGGAAGGAAAGAGAGAGCAAGCTCGCTCTAATAAAAGGGAGATTAGGGGCCTAGAGTCATTAAGAAGCCTGTCCAAAGCTCAGCAAAGCTGAGGGAAACGTTAACACCATCTTGTCACTGGAAATCTAGAAAGTGTTTCATGAAAAGACCAAGATTTACAGGAATTCTAGATAACAAAAGGGGTATATTCACCAGAAAACCCAACAAATAGAGCAGTATGAGAATCTCTATAGGAAAAAGAGAGAGAACCTCACAAAGGAAATTTTCCCTGGAAAAGCCATGCCCTAACCTCAGAATCAAAGCCAACCACTGTTGAGAAATGCTGGGGGTGTGGGGAAGGCTTGGGTGGCTTAGTCAGTGAATCATCTCACTCTTGATTTTGGCTCAGGTGATGATCTCAGGGTCCTGGGATCAAGCCTCATAAGGGGCTCTGTGTTCAGCACAGAGTCTGCTTGTCCCTCTCCCTCTGCTCCTCCCCCTCACTCTCTCTCTCATTCTAAAACAATAAATAACAAGAAAGAAGAAAGAAAAAGAAAGAAAGAAGAAGAAAGAAAGAAAGAAAGAAAGAAAAAGAAAGAAAGAAAGGTAAGTAGATACAGTGAGCCATGGGGCAGATTTTCCTTTAACTAATTAAAGACCACAGAAATAGCTACCTGAGACTCCTTCTCAGAGTACCTGCCCTCAGATTAAATCCCAAATAGTCTTCTCTGTTTAAAGCAGAAAAGACCCAGAATGGGCTTTGGTTTTAGAGAGAAAAAGAGGAGTTTCTCAAATAACTTTTCAACTGTGCTCCCAAGACTAATGCTATGTGGACTTGCCATATTCACTCTTCACTCAGCCCCTCTCTGCATGACCACACAAGCCAGAGTCCTAAAATCAGAGTCTGTATTCACTACCAGTAGAATACAGATTTTTTTTCTTATGCTAAGGACATGCAATACTAATTAAGCTAATCTTTTAATCTAAATGTGCAAAGCTATGCAATAATCACTAAACAGACTAAACAATCAGAACTGACCACTGAACAAACCAGTTGGTTGCAGGAATCAAAAGAGAGGCTCAAATTAATTATAATTAGCATCCTCTGAGAGATTCAGAAGGATTTCACATTTATTAAAAATTAACTGATCACTATTGCAAGAGCAATAACAATCTTTAGCTATTAAAATTAATGTACAGGGAGTGAGTGGTAGGCAAATTTTAAGACATTTCTCAGTAATCCCTACCTTCTGATATTTATGCTCTGGAGTAATTCCTTATTTTTGTGTACGGGCTGAACCTAGTGATCCTCTTCTAACAAATAGAATGTGGCATAATTTGATGGATAGCACTTCAAAGATCACGTTATAAAGACATCAAGTTATAAAGAGCAAGCTCTTCTTTTTTTTTGCTCTTCTTTTGTTCTTTTGCTTGCTCACTTACAATGTAAGCTAGCTACCATATGGTGTGCTGACCTAAGAAGAAGCCCCCATAGTAAGAACTGAGGAAGTCCTCCAAATAACAGTTAGTACGGAACTGAGTCAGTCCCTTTGTCCAACAGCCCTGAAAACCTGAATTTTAACAACAATCATATGAGTGAGCTTGAAAGTAGATATTCCCTCAATTGAAGCTTAAAATAAGACTTCAGCTTTGGATAACATCTCGACTGCATTCTTATGAGAAACCTTGAAGCAGAAAAACCCAGTTAAGCCATTTCTAGATTCCAGAGACACAGAAACTAGAAGATAATGAGTGTTTGCTTCTTTGAGCTCCTAGATTTTGAAGCAATTAATTGCAAAGCAAATGATGAATCATATAGGTGGATGGGGGATGAGAACAGGCAGCTGGGAACTTGATTGAAGGTCAAATAGTAGAATGACTTCTGCTGAAAGTTGAATTGGTAAGACAAAAGTCAAGATAAGGAATTTGTTCAAAATACGAAAAAAAAATAAAATTATATACACACAAATTAAATATAATAATTATATATAATATAATAATAAATTAAATATATAAAATTATGTGTGTATATATATATATGTTAAGAGAGTGGTGAAGAAATGTAAGAGATAGATGGAAAGGAAATAGTCAAAGAAAAAATATGAAAATATAATTTAAAAATCCCTAAGGAAAGATTTGGTTCCTCTAGAACAGTGAATGGTGCTTAAATTATTATTGAAAAAGACACTTAGTAACATTGTCTTGAAATTCATTTATGCTCAAGAACAAAAAGAGAGTTTCATAAGCTAGCAGAGTGAAGACTGTGAGAGAAAAATAAAACATTTCCAGTATTTTGGAAAACATTCAAAGATGGCTACAAAGTGTTCAAGGAAAATATTTTAAACTCATCCAAATTATACTCAAATATAAAAGCAAAAGCAATATTCAGAAATTCAAGAAATCAGGAAACTTAAAAGTAATTCCTTCTCCTTGAGTAATTATTAAAGTATGCTCTCTAGCAAAACAGATATTAAATCCAAAAAAGAAGACAAAAGTACATATTAATAGTAAAACAAATAATTAACTTTAAATTATATTGATAATTCATTACTCTGGTTTCTCTTCAGATCATACAAATCTTTTGCCTTTTTAAATTACATTGATAATCCATTTATGAAATTCATAAAATGAAAGCAACTTCAGTTTAAAATGGCAGATATCTCACACTTCTCTGAAAAACTCACAGTATCTTTTTAAAATAAAATAAAATCCTGATAAATATGTTTACATTTTCTACAAAATAGGATGGTTCTATTTGTTCTACAGTGTGTGACAGTGTTCTATTAAAAAATCAAAAAGACAAAACTCAACCAAATGTGCTGAAGAAGTGAATAAGCAGACAGTGGTGTTTAGAACCATGGAGAGCAGCCCAGCGATGCAGCCCTCTCAACCCTGTAAATTAGCTCTTCTTAGGAGGTATTCCACTGGTCAATCTCTTCTATTAATCATGGCTCAGAAGATAGCAAGGAAACCTTTAGGATCAAAGTTTTGTTGCTATTAGCTTATTATGTGGTCTAAGTGAGCTATGAATTTGAGCTGTTTTCCATGCACAAAGATAAGGCAAGTTTATCCTTGTCTTTGAAATCAGAGTTGGAGGTACAAATTTAGGATGTATTAGCTTATCATTCAAATGCATCCTCAGATTATTCATCTTCCCATTTTCACCTATAAACACTGATTACAGAGACACTTTACAGCTTCATACCAATGACAGTCTTGGGTAGTGGTGGAGGCAAAACAATCCCATATAGCCAGAATTTTTCAACTTTGAGGAAAACTCACTTTTCATTTCCATATATATCATTAAGGATGTTTTTGTCTGCAAGTAACAGAGAGCCTTACTTCAACTGGCTTAAAAAGTGTGGTAAATTTATTATCTCACACAAATATAAGTAATAAATATGAATTATAAAAGTCCTTAACAAAATATTAGCACATAGAAGTCAGCAATACATAAAAAGAATTAGGCTCTATGACTCAATGGGGCTCATTATAAAGATGCACAGCTGATTCAACATTAAAAATTAATCAGTATAACTTACCAAAATAGGCTAAAGAAGAAAAAAAATCACATGGTTATATTAAGCAGTGAAAAAAAAAGCATTTGCCAAACTTCAACACCCATTGATTAAAAAAAATAAATAAATAACCCTCCCAGAAAACCAGAAATAAAGAACTTATCTCAATTTCATAAAGAGCAGCTACCAAAACACCTGTAATTAACATTACACTTAATGATGAAAGACAGAATGCTTTCTCCTCAAAATTAGAAAGAAGGCATACAGTGTCTTCTCTCATCATTCTCATTCAACATAGAACTACAGTTCTATCTAGTGCAATAAAGCAAGAAAAAGAAATAAAAGGCACATAGATTGGAAAAAAAGAAATAAAACTAATTGTAGATGACACACTATCTACAAAGAAGTGCTCACAATGGAACTTAAATAACTTTTTGGTGACAACTCTCTATAACATTCCTCCAAACAGGTATCTACCCTGACAAAAGTCACCCCAGGTTTAGAACCACAGAAAGTTTAGGTGAATGAACAAATTCAAGTATGACACATATCCTTAGAAATACAGATCCAGACTATAGCTCCATGATAAAGCCATTGTCCCACTGATCTGATCCAACAACTTTCTCCATCTAGGCATCTTTTTACTTGGTCTAGTAACAACTGCTTGTGATGTGTAAATCACTTGCAATGAAATCTTCATTATTTGTAGCTAAAAACATCCTTAGTGATCCTTTCATTCGTCATCCATTCCTTCTTTCATACTGTCTCCTCACCTCCTGTCACACACACATATTCAGAGTGTTATAGTCACATATGCAGTCATGCAGTAATTTACAGTCACATATAAATGAGGCCAATGTCACAGAGTGTCTATTTTTTTAATTTTTATTTATTTATGATAGTCACACACACAGAGAGAGAGAGAGAGAGAGGCAGAGACATAGGCAGAAGGAGAATCAGGCTCCATGCACCGGGAGCGCGATGTGGGATTCGATCCCGGGTCTCCAGGATCGCGCCCTGGGCCAAAGGCAGGCGCCAAACCGCTGCGCCACCCAGGGATCCCAAGTGTTTACTTTAAAAAAGGTATCAATACACAAGGAAAAGGGAATAGAAGCAAGGGCATCTATATACTGGAGATTTTAACAGACTTTTTAAATACTAAAAGCAAACAGAGGAGTAAACATTGATGTACAATTGTAGAGAAAGCCATAGATTAGAGTGCATGCTGTGGAGGACATGTAAAGAGAAGAACTTACTACATAGTAGCCTTGCAAAATCCTGTATTTTAGAATTCAGAAGTTCTATGCAAAAGAAGGCTTAAACCATAAGAATTCATTTAAAAGTCAAGATATTATACAGTCTAACCCTGTCATTTCATCCAGCTATTATTCTAGTTCCCATTAGGTATAAAATCAGAGGTTTTGTTTGAGGAGAAATGGACTAGCAAACACTCAACACTCTAAGAAAATCTGAAAATTGGAGATTAAGGAAAAGTCTATTTAATATGCAGTTTGATTTCAACTTTCCTGTTATGTATTAACTGGGCATTTATACCCCAGATGTAGATCAGTTATTGAGTTTTTTCACTCCCCATTTGAATAACTCCAGGAAAAAACAAATAACTTAGCATAATGCATTTGGAAATTCTCCAGCAAAATGGACAACTACCGGCTTCACATCCTAAAGTTGAGCGCATCAGTAGAAAAATCCCAGCCATGTACATAGAGCTTCCAATTAATCTTTAAAATGTGTGCTCTTAGATATGATTTTTTTCTGTTAAAAACAAAGTTATCAATCTAGAGAAAGATGGAAATTTTCTTAGCTTCATAAAGGGTATTTACTAGAATTCTATAAAAAACATCAAACATTGTTTGGGCACGTTCCAACCAAACCACTTAAAAAAATAAGAAAGGATTTGTAATATTGAGATGGAAAGGATTTAGCTCATAATGCAAATGATATGATTTTTTTTCTGTAAATTTCTAAATGGTCAGATAAATAGCTATTAAAAATATAGAGGATGTAGGGGCACCTGGGTGGCTCAGTCAGCTAAGCATTTGACTCTTGGTTTCAGGTCAGGTCATGATCTCGGGGTCCTGGGATCAAGTTCCACATGGGACTCCACATTCAGTGCAAGTTATGCTTTTCCCTCTCCCTCTGCTCCTTCTCCTGCTTGCTCTCTCTCTCTTTCCCTTTCTTGAATAAAATCTTTTAAAAATATATAGAGGATGTATTAAAGTAATTGGGTTAAAAAATAATAAGCAAAATAAACTGATTTGTACCTATATACCAGAGGTAATCAAATAGATAATATTTTTTAATAAATTAGCACCACTTATTGCTGTCTCAACTATTAAAAATAACAACATTAATTTAAGAATAAACAAAGAAAAGTGGTAGAGAGTATGGCTGATAGAATTGATATTCATTTGAGAAGGACAAACAAGGTATGAATGAAATTCTAAGGGACTGAGAAGTGATCTGAGCAGGGAGATATTTTATGATTGTGTAGCAGCATCCAGAGCCCACTTGGTATTTGTGGTCATAAATCTAAAATGAGATCCATCAATATGATTTAGTATTTTTAAACAGTCATGTATATTTGCCTTAGTACAGGTGCAGAGTTGGCAGAGAGTTGGGTTTCCTAGAGTTGTGATTTTGTCAAGTGAGTTTTAAAATTGAAAGAAAGGGCAATGGAGTAAAGAGCATATTCAAGCAAATGAATAAAATGATTGGCCACAGAATTGAAGATGGATGTTGAGAAGACATTAAGAAATACATTAGAGAACAGAGAAAAGGTGGCAAGATAGATTTGAGGTTTCTTTTGAATGCAGGGATTGTTTAAATTAGGGTACTACAGGGCAGCCCTGGTGGCTCAGCGGTTTAGCACCACCTTCAGCCCAGGGTGTGATCCTGGAGTTCCAAGATTGAGTCCCATGTCGGGCTCCTTGCGTGGAGCCTGCTTCTCCCTCTGCCCATGTCTCTGCCTCTCTCCCTCTCTGTCTCTCATGAATAAATAATAAAATCTTTTTTAAAAAAATTAGGGTACTACAGGGGTGAGTGGAGAGGGTGAGTGAGGTTGTGAACAAAACTGAAATTACGAGTGACAAAGTTCTGAGTGTGACGTAGGTAGAGTAGTAGACAAGATAATCAGAACATAGAAAAATCAAGTATTGGTATTGCAAAGGTTATCCACACATATACTGAAATTAGTAAAAGTTCAGATAGGCAAACTACTGGGGAGAAGTGAAATTATGGACTGGGGAGACACAGGGTAGGTAAATTATATCAACAATCAGTTATTATGGATAACATAGTCTAAAAGATTTGAAATTTTAAGCAGAAGAAAAAGGAAGGAAGAAAGCAGGAAGAGGCTCTGGTAATAGCAAGAATAATCCTAAAGATATCTAGGCTTAATGATAAAAGGAATAGAAATAAAATAGATGGAAATAAACAACTGTTGATTAGGAGAGCGGCAGGGAAAGCAATACCCCAGAGGAGATCCAGGACTCAGTTGGAGCAAGAACAAAAAGAGAACACTCAAGGAAGAGATGGAAGACATAGAGGATTTCACTGGGAATGAACAAGTGAGTTCCATTAATTTCAATATGGAGATTTGAGGAGCTTGGTGTTCCCCTTTAACCAGGCTGATGGAACAGAGTACTCCTAGGAGACACCACTTGTTACTCTTGATCCTAGTCAATGGAAGACTGAAGTGATGGTGGGCTGATGTATCAGATTTGGGCACACACTCTTGAGCAAGTATGGTACAGGGCTGATTAAAAGCCCAGGACCCCTGCTTGAGCTCTGTATACGGAATTGAGGATTTCTGATTAGCTGGGAATGCCCTGACTCCCACTAAGAAATCTGAAGAAGAATTTGGTACCTAGAATTTGGTCAAGCACAGCCTTTCAGACACTCTCACTAGGGACTTTGAATAGTAGATTAGTGACACAAAGGTTCAAGGTCACATGGAATTCATCCACAAAATCTCAAGCATGGCAATCAGTGTTCAGGGTAATCAATTTTGATAGGGCAACACATGACCAGTGGTGACAGTTGCTGTCGTAGTTTTACAACAGATTTTCAAGTTTCACTGTGTTTGGCCTCCCTTAATTCCCAGTTAAGCTGCATTCACCAAACTTCCAACATGAACATTTCCTTCCAACTCTTCTTCTAAATCCCTTTTCTGCTAAAATAAATCAAATCAAGCTTCTGATATTTTGCAGCCAAGAATGCAACTAGTACCCTTAGACAACAGTAAGATCTAGCTGGCTTCCAAGCTTGTGTGCTTTCATTAAAGAACCACACTCTGTTTTTTTTCACAAAGAAATACTTATTTATTTGCATTCTTATTTCTAGAACTCTTGGAGTTTCCCATGGCAGCACTCCCAACAGAGTTTAGTGATCATCTGATATTCTCTTCCATCCTAAGCACCAATTACACCATTCATGTTCAGCAGTTACTTCTTAAAAGTAGTAATTCCTGGATGGAACTCTGTCTATGAAAAAAACAGCATTTAGTGAAAGCTTCACATAATATAAGTGTTGATTCAATATTGCTAACAAACAAACCTGCTGGTCCTTACAACTGAGAAGTTTTGAAAAACTGAGAATCTTTCAAAATAAGAACATTACATGGACCAATATTTTGATTCGCATGTGACATTTCTGACTTCAAATTAAATCATCAAACAATTCACCAAACTTGAATCTTGTGGTTTTTCAATTGGTTAGCACAATCTGTTATCCCAAATTAAATTTCTAAAGAAGTATGTCTTTGAATATTATATACTTCGTAGCTGACAGGGACACTATCTAATTAGCTATTTATATGCAAAGCAGAGGAAAGGATAATTAGAGATATGGATTATACAAAAACAATCACACTGACAGAGGGCAAAAGAAACTGTGAACATACTGAATCAAATTTGTATATACGTTTCTACAGTTTATTATGTTTCATTTGTATTGTATTACATTTATGCATCATTTAACATGTTATAAATGAAGTAATATCCTAATTCACTGATTGATAAACTAAATATAAATCTTATAACATACACTATCTCTTGGACTACAAATATAATAAGCTTTAGTGGATGAAAAGGAGTAAGTCCTACATTTGAAAATGTCTTCCTTAGCTCCAAACTCTAGTGAGTGACCTTTTCTCTAGAGAAATGGTAGGGGGTGGGAGAGGGGGAAATCAACATATTTAGCTTTATATTACAAATAGCATAGTCAAAGAATGTATCAAAAAAATTCTGGCTCATAGAATCTGTTTTAGTTATCTATCATGGCATAGTAAACCACCTAAAATCTTTTTGGAGTAAGAAGACAAATATTTTATTATGCTCACAATTTTGAGGTTAGGAATTTGAGAAGGGCATAAAGAAGATAGTTTGTTTCTTCTCCAAAAAAATGAGGACCTTGGCTGGGATGACCTTACTGGGATGATTTAGGTGGTCAGAGTCTCTTGGGAGAGCTGAACTGAACTCATATGTCTAAGTCTTCAGTTTTGGCTCTCAACTGGTTTCTTTAGCTCTTCATGTTGCATCTGCTGGAGTTAGAATGTCTAAAATGGCTTTTTCACTCATGTGTCTTGTATAGGCTAGGATAGTTGGAACAGCTGAAAGTGGATGGGTATCTCTCTCCTTTTTCATGCATCCTCTCCCATGGCTAGTTGGGCTTTCTCTCACAGCATGATCATCTTAGGGGAATTCTTACATAGCAGCTCGCCTTTCCAGAGGCAAGAGACAGGATAAGGAAGCTGTCAGTCTTTTAACACCTGACTGGCAAACCAGCATGGCAACAATTGCACCATATTTTATTAGTCAAAGTATGCCAAGATTGAAAGAAAGGGGATGCATAGGATACCTGAGTGGCTCAGCAGTTGAGCATCTGCCTTTGGCTGAGGGCGTGATTCTGATCCTGGGATCGAGTCCCACATTGGGCTCCCTGCAAGGAGCCTGCTTCTCCCTCTGCCTGTGTCTCTGCCTCTTTGTATGTGTCTCATGAATAAATAAAATCTTCAAAAAAAAAAAAACCAAACAAACAAAGAAAGAGGATATAGATTCCTCTCAATAACACTGACAAAGAATTTATGGCCATCTTTAATCTGCTAAAGAAGCTCATATGTGCTATGATGATTTTCCAGAACCTAGAAGCTCTTAGCATGATTTTGTGACATGACTTCACACAGGCTTTCATTTACATGGCAGCTCCCTCTCCCACATTGTGTCAGAAATGCAGTTCCAGGCAATAACGCACTTGGGTACAGGGTATTTTAAAAAATCTCTTCTACAAAAAAAAAAAAAAAAAAAAAAAAAATCTCTTCTACAGATAGTCTCCAGAATTTCACGTTTAATCTCCAAGTTTGGCGGTGAGTTCGGCTTGGAGTATATTTATCTCAAATGCTTCCTGAACCCTTTTGATATGATGGTAAAGAAACTCAAAGAGGAATACATTCGGAAAAGTACAGATAAGGGAAGAGAAATCATTAGAGGATCAGATACATCAAGGCACTTCTGAAATATGGAGAGTGTATGACATCTGACTGATAGACAAACTGAACAGAAATAGAATGAGCGGGCAGTCTCCTAAAGGAATAGTGCAGGTGCAGACTGCAGAAGGCTCAAGGCTTGCAGGAAGAAGTTAGAGGTAGAGTCAAGCAGGGAGCCTGAATGGTGATACCTCTCTATTCCTACATGTGTAGGTGTACAGCCTGTTCCCAGGATGCACGAAGAACTGCTCTTTAAAGATGAATGATTTCTCTAGCAGCATTAAGGCTCCATGCAGTAAAAGATTAATCTTGTCCCAAGGAAAACTCTGGACCTTTGTCCCTTACTCCTGGAGGTAACCCCTAAGTCCGTGTCATCTTACCTTGTAAAAGGACCCTTGTGTGTCTGAGGGCTTTGTACCACACCAGATAGTCCTTAGCAATAGTATGATTTATGATGGGGGCCTTGGGCCACATAGTATTAACGTGAACTCTGGAGAGGCTAGAGGCTAAGATCTGCTACATCATTGTTATGTGACCGGCTCTGAGTGAAAAACCCCAAGGCTCAGATGAGCTTCCTGGCTTCACTCCATGCATATTGTCACACACAGGTACTGGGGGATATAAGCACTGTCTACATGACTCCCCTGGGAGAAGGCAAGTATAAGTTCCACACCTAGTCTCCCATGGACCCTGCTCTGGATACCTTTTCCCATTGCTGATTTCAATCTGTATTCTTTCACTGTCATAAGCTACAAGTTTAACCACTTTGTTGAGTTCTGTGAGTCCCAGAAAATCACTGAATCTAAGGGTGGACTTGGGGACCTCCTGAACTCATGGTTTGTAAAACTGGTCCCCAGAATGTGGCCCTCCTCATTTTGGCACTTGGGTAGATACTCAGACTGTTTGCCTTCTCCTAACATATTTTTGAAGTGAAATTAACCCCAAACAAACAGAGTTCACAGTAATTTTTCCTACTCAGAGAAGAGTTTATGATCGATAAATAAAGAAATAAAGAAATTCACAAATAGAGTTATATAAACAGCTTCTAGAAGAACCCAACAAACATGGCCCCAAGATCCTTGTACAATGGAATGGGAGTCATGAATGTAGAAAAATTTTTACCCTATTATATTTTTTAAATATTATTTCCACGGACATAGATTTTCTAATATTTAGTAGAACACATAGCCATCCAAAATAGACAACTTTTCAGTTTCCCTTGCACTGAAATATGGTCAAGTGGCTAGATTCTGGTCAAGGATATATGCTCAGTCTACAGAAACCATTATTAAGAAGCATCTGGTGAGGGGACACATGGGTAGCGTAGCTCAGTGGGTTGAGCGTCAGATTCTTGATTGCAGCTCAGGTCATGATCTCAAGGTCTGGGATCAAGCCCTACATTGGGTTCCATGCTAATCATGGAGCCTGCTTTAAAATTCTCTCTCTCTCTCTCTCTCTCTCTCTCTCTCTCTCTCCCTCTGCCTCTCCCACCCCTCACATGCATGTTCTATAAAATAAAATAAATAAAATAAAATAAAATAAAATAAAATAAATAAAGCATCTGGTGAGTACTGTATGCCCCCTTTTACATGCTTTTTACTGCATGTTTCCTGCTGCCAGAAACATGGAGGCTGCCTTGGAACATAAGAATGAAAGTCACCCACCAGAGAAGGCAAATGCAGGAAGTAGTTAGGGTCTTTGAGAACTCAGTGGAACAGAGCCTGTGGATGAGCCCTACACTGCATAACTCCAAACTTTTTACATGACAGAGAAATAAGTTCTAATCTTTGGTCTAAATCAAAGTTATTTTAAGGAGTGCCTGGATAGCTCAGTTGGGTAAGTGTCTGCCTTCACTTCAGGTCATGATATAGGGGTTCTGGATCGAGCCCTGCATTGGGTTCCCTGCTCAGTGGGGAGTCTGCTTTTCCTCTCCCTCTCCACCTCTCTCTTTTTGTACTCTCTCTCTCTCTCAAATAAATAAATGAAATCTTTTTTTTAAAAAAGTTATTTTGAGTTTTCTGTATTTCACTTAAAATTAATTTTAATACACATTCATTACCTATATTAAAAACAAACTCATGCTCTACCATTAACTTTACATCCTATCTTCTCTAACTCCATGCTTCCTTTCTTCTTTTTCTTTTGAGTAACTATACATCTTTCACCATCAGTATTTTCATAATGGGGTCTTTGGTGAAGGACAATGGTTGTTTTGATTAAATAGTTTCATCATTTGGAAAAAGCTCCTAGGTTATCGTCCTGTGCCTCCTTGGAGTAAAGCAAGGTGAATATGCTGCCTTCTAGCACCTCATCAGTGTACTTAAGCACCAATATTTTGGCTCCTTTGAGAGGAAAAGGGCTGCAAGATGTTATTACTGTCAGTAAATCCCTTAAGTTATTAGTGCAATGAAAATGGAATTTCAGACAACCAGCCAACATTAATTAATAAAGCACTCCTTTTAGTCTTAGAGGTGGGCATAAGAATTTCCATTCCTTCCCAGGTTTACATAATTATTATTATTTTTACTTCTTTGATATCATTAGATAAAGGCATAATGTAACTGCAAAGTGTTTTTACAGACAGAGTCAAATGGGATGCTGAGAGAGCTTGACAACACCCCGGAGGAACAAGACCAGATGTTTGTTGTGCATATTTCTAATGCTATGGCCTGGGTTGAGACAAAAGTGGGGGGAACCACCTAAAAACCTACATATTTTTCACATTAACCAAGATAACAAAATGCCTTAATCTCTAGCTACCTTTGCTCCCATGGTGAAATTATTTCATACAACTTCATTTCTGCAATTCCCAGCACTAATAAAATGCCTATGCCCCTAAGCCAAGTGGGTAACCACTGACATGCTGATTAAGCATTACTGATTAACTGTACAATAAGTCATTTAAATTGCTGGTGCACAGATGGGCAACATTTATTTAATTGTTTCATAACCTGCACTCTAAAAGGAACTTGCTAATGCATCTACAATTGAGAAACAATAATGCCGTTTCGGGAAACGTGCATTGTCTTACCTTTATATACTCGGTCATCATTTGGGTAACTTGTAAAACTCCATCTTTTCCCTCTGAGGCAGTGGAACCTTCTGTCAAACTAAGGCTCAGAAAAAGTACTAACCTGGGCATTGTAGGTTTCAAAATGTCCTTATTATTTTGTTTTGACCCTTTAAAAATTTTGCTTTATATTTGTACTTATTTGTCCATCAGCTTGTCTCAAAGGGAGCTATTTGTATTATGTATTGGCTAAAAGTACTTTAGGAAATATAAGACACTCTTCACATCCAATTGAGGATGTAGTTATGATAACGTGTCACCTTTCAGCTCTTAGGCTTCCCTTCAGATTTAACCAGAGTTAGAACGTGAATAAGGATCCTTCACTCTACCTTTTCCATCTTACAAAAAACAGCAATGATTTAAAACCCATCTCAACAATCACTGAAATTTAAATTCAACAAATATTTCTTGAGCACCTAACAGGTAGTGTGTTAGTTGCTAACCAGCTGTTCCTTAAGGAAGACAAAAATACAAACAAATATTCTAGGTGAAGTAAGGAAGTGGCTGTAAGCACAGATTCTATAGTCAGATTCCTGGATTCAAATTTTCCCTCTGACAATATATGTGCAATGTTGACAAGTACTTTACTCTCCATTTAAATGGTAATTCTAATAATACCTGTAAAGTGGAGAATATACCACCCCAATATATTACTCTTTGACATCTTAAAGAACAAAAATTGAACTGAGTAAATTTGAAGATTTAATTGGCTTTATTCAATGATTCAGGTAGCATCCCTTCTAGTAAATAGACAGGTGCTCTGAGTAGTTGCACAAAGGGGAAGGTTTTTATAGGCAGAAGGAAGGTGAGGCAAGGGAGTTATTAGCAAAAGAAAAGAAAAGGATGGTTTCAAGCTAGGTCATCTCCTTTTGGTGGAAAGGAACAACAGGGGTCTTATTATGCAGATTACCTCACTAGTGTGGATCAGGAAATTTCAGATTGACTGTTTAAAGGTCACATTTCAGGGAGAGGTTGAAATTGCAATTAAGTCTTGGTTTGCTGTCATGGGGGCAAGTGACTGCATTTTGGACCTGTTGTTTCTTTTCTAACAGGCATAAGAATTATTTTATGTTGATTATTCTTAAGAAACAGCAAACAAGGGAGATGCTCTGAAAACCAAAAAGTTACCTTTTTGTAGCATATACATTTACATTTATAAGGGAAAGCTCCATTTGTAAGCATGTAGTGTCTTCCCATCTGTACTAGGAAGAGAATGACTAAATCTCTAGAAACTCATATATGGAGAAAACAACAACTTTAATCTGCATAACAACCCTAACTTTGTTTGCTGTGCTTTTCCTGGTAACTTCTCATAAGTAATTTTCTGCCATATCCCCAACATCTTTTGTCTTTAGCTAGAGATGATTTTCGAGGTGGTGGCTTAGGCTATTTCAGGTACTCAGTTTTCATGGATTTCTCCCAGGTATACAGGAGAAAAATATGTTATTAAATATGTATTTTTTCTTGTTAATCTGTCTTTTATACACGGGATGTCTCAGTCAAGAACTTAGAAGGGTAGAGAAAAAAATATTTTTCCTCCTCTACACCTGTTATGGGCTGAATTGTAGTCTTCAAAAAGGATATGTTGAAGCCCTATGCCCCAGTACCTCCGAATATGACCTTATTTGGAAATAGGTTCTTTACAAAGGTAATCAAGTTAAAATTAAGTTGTTCCTATGAGCCCTAGTCCATTTTACTGTTCTGCAACTTGTAATTTTAATTTATCATCAGCTAGACTCAAAAACCTGACCTTTACTGCTCACCAGCTTTTAGTCACTAACCTTTGTCTTATATTTTCCTTAAGCTCTTCTTTCTGGCTTACCTCTTAAGTCAGGCAAATTAAATCCAAAACCATCCCATAGGTGATAACAACTTCTGTGATAAGACCTCCAGCCTGCCCAGACCATCTAGACTGGGCTAAACCTGACCCCTGCTTGTGCAGACAGATCATGGAGTGACCTCATTATCTTCGCCTCATCATAATACTAAAATCTTCACCCAAGGAGAAGTCTCAGCCTCATTTACAAAACTTACAATGTATGTTTAGGCATGTTTTCTAAAGGTGAAAGCACTATTTCACACCCACCTCTACATACATATGATGAGAAGGCTTCCTTATCTAAATGTTCATGCTAACCCTAAACAAAAGTACCCATTCACCCTCTCTCTGGGAGTCAGGGCATTCATTGGAAACTATTTCCTGTGATCTCCTTATTGGCTGCAAATGAAGTTTACTTTGTGTGACAACTCTACCTGGTAATCTGTGACTCACAAAGGAGTGAACTCATGTTGGTTCAGTTACGAATTGAGTATATGTTGAATATCTTTTGGGGATTGAATGAATTTATTTTAATATCTATCTTATATGGTTACATTTAGGATTATGTGGTAATGTATATAAAAGTTTTAGGATATAGTCTAGGCATTTAGTAAACAATAGATACATATCATTTTTATTGTTATAAAATGGAGGGCAAAGTTTTAAAGGGATACTACCAGAGAGTTGCTTTATGATGATGGAATCTTCCTATACTTGGATTGTGGTGATTGTGATGGTTAATATAATAATATGTGTTGACTTGCTCAAGCCCAGATATTTGATTAAACACGTTTCTGTGAAGATGTTTTTGGGTGCAATTAACATTTAATATGGACTTTGAGTAAAGGAGATTTCCCTCCACAATGTGAATGGGCCTCATGCAATCAGTTGAAGGCCTGAACAGAACAAATAACTGACTTCCCCCAAGTAAAAGAGAAAATCTGCCATCAGAGAGATGGCCTTCAGACTTGAACTGTAAAATAAACTTGAACATATAACTCTTCCTGGATCTCCATAATCACATGAACCAACTCCTTAAAATAAACCTTTCTACACACACACACACACACACACACACAATTGGTTCTGTTTCTCTGGAGAACCCTGACTACTAATCTATGTATGTGATAATGTTTCATAGAATTATACACCAAAAAAAGGGAAAATAAATTTGAGTGTAAGAACTGGTAAAATATGAATAAGGTTCTTAGTTAACAGTTCTGTAGCCTTGGGTATTTCTTGGTTTTGATAATGCACTATGGTCAGATAAGATGTTACTGGGGAAAGCTGTGGGAAGACTATATGGGAACTTAATGTATTATTTCTACTATATCTTATGAGTCTATAATTATTTAAAAATTTAAAAAGATACATAAATGTGGCCATGCCATGGTCATAGACCTGTTTCAAAGTCACTTATCAGTATAGAGACCAGGAGCACACACAATGGAAAATATGAGGAAGTCTGGGGGATCAAAGAACAAAGAAAACCTTGCCTCACCTCTCAGGAAGAACTTAAGAATATGGAAAGCTGGCCTAAAACACCTACCATTGGTAATTTATGGAATAACATTTATTGTTCAGCTGATACCGGCTTTTGATTGGACCGTACCTTGGATTCCTGAAGGAACATGTACCTAGATCCTTTTCCAGTATAAAGGCCTAGCCCCAAGCAACAATGAAACTCATTCTCCTTTCCTTTCCGTGGCTCCCAGACATTCAGTCTACTGTTCTCTACCTGTCACCTACGCTATTCAGTTAAGTTCTGTCTCTACTTTCTCTGGCTCATGTTTGATTTCTATACTGCATGAAGCCACAGACTCTCTTGGCTGCTTATATGGGACCTTCCCCTGGGTTCTCAGACCCAGACTGCCTGCCTCAATCAGAAATTCACATCATTATATGAATCAAACATAATGCCCCTAGTTATTTCCCTATTTGTTTTCTTTGTCTTTGAAAAACCCGAAGTAATAAATGGGGTAGAAGAAGAAATTTGGGAGTTAGGATATTTTAGGTTGAGATTCAAGTGTGGGAAATGAGTCTGTTTTATTATATATATATAATATATATTATATATATTTATTATAATATAATTTTATTATATTATAATTTATTATAATATAATATATAATTATTTTATTATATATATATTATATATATATATATTTGTTGTTGTTGTTTAAGATTTTATTTATTTACTCATGAGAGACATAAGGCACACAGGCAGAGGGAGAAGCAGGTTCCATGCAGGGAGCCCGATATGGGACTCAATCCCAGGTCTCCAGGATCAGGCCCTGGGCTGAAGTCCTCACTAAACCGGCGAGCCACCCGGGCTGCCCTGTTTTATTGTATTATCTTTACTTTAAATCCTGAGCAAAACTATATCTATAATAAAGAAATCTACTTCAGTTAGGAACTTAGAAAGAATATGCTTTCACCAAATTTTCAGGCCTGAAGTTGGGGCTCTAGATATATTTCACAGAGACCTGGGAAGTTGGGTCTATCTCAAGGCCTTAGTTTCCTTTACTTGGTTAAAAACAAAACAAAACAAAAACATACCTAAAACAAACAAACAAAACTTTATAATCAGATTGTTTTTAAAGAAAAAGATAATATGCACTTCAGAGAAAGAGTGAGAGCTTTTTTTAGTTGTACAAGGCAGAGTAAGACCTGAGAAGTCTTTACCTGAGTTCTTTTTTCTTCTTGATTCTGTATAAGGAAAAGTCCAATTATAGTATCTTTCACATTTTTTCCCCTGAAACATAATGCAAATATTTTGGAAGAAAATGTTTGTCTAGCTCTGTGATGCCACAACCTAAATGGTGTAATTCTACTGGTATTATTGAGGCTCAAGCTCTGGCAAAAGTATCCTCTATAATTAAGGGAAAATATCTATTATGAGACACAATGCACATTCCTCACTGATACTCTGCTTTAGCTGCAAAAAGGCAACCCCAGCAGGTGTAGTGAAGGAACTGTATTAAGTGGCTTGCTTGATTCCTTCCAATAAAGAAGTTAGTCTCTAGGGAAGGTGTAGAGGGTTAGAAGCTTTGCTTTCAATCACCATGGTCTAATCCCACATTGCCTCTATTCAAATCTGCCTTTGTAATTGAAATTGTGGCTTTAAAATAGTAGTAGGGATTTATTCAAAAGTTTTTCCAAAAAGCAAAAATGCCCAGGTGACCTATTCAGTGTAATATGGTCTAGAACTGTAAGTCTGGGCGTATAGAAAAGAAAGACTAAAATCAGAGGTGAGTTCTAGATTAGAAGAGGATGGCAGATTTTTTTTTTTTTTTTTTTTTTGGATGCCAAGAGCAACCAGATTCTTCAATAGCTTCAGTTGAATATACAAAAAAATATGATATTTGAGCTGTGCGGTAACATTATCCGATCAAACACTTGATATAGTCTTTGATTCTTTGCTACAGCTTAATGTTAATGCATGTTGTAAGTGTAAAATCATAGCCTTGATGGAAGAATGCAGATAACTTCTGCATTCTAATTATATTTCACATGGAATTCCATGCTGCCTGATACTCTACATAGAAAACCCAAAAGCCTCCACCCCAAGATTGCTAGAACTCATACAGCAATTTGGTAGCGTGGCAGGATACAAAATCAATGCCCAGAAATCAATGGCATTTCTATACACTAGCAATGAGACTGAAGAAAGACAAATTAAGGAGTCAATCCCATTTACAATTGCACCCAAAAGCATAAGATACCTAGGAATAAACCTAACCAAAGAGGTAAAAGATCTATACCCTAAAAACTACAGAACACTTCTGAAAGAAATTGAGGAAGACACAAAGAGATGAAAAATATTCCATGCTCATGGATTGGCAGAATTAATATTGTGAAAATGTCAATGTTACGCAGGGCAATTTACACGTTTAATGCAACCCCTATCAAAATACCATGGACTTTCTTCAGGGAGTTGGAACAAATCATCTTAAGATTTGTGTGGAATCAGAAAAGACCCCGAATAGCCAGAGGGATTTTAAAAAAGAAAACCATATCTGGGGGCATCACAATGCCAGATTTCAGGTTGTACTAAAAAGCTGTGGTCATCCAGACAGTGTGGTACTGGCACAAAAACAGACACATAGATCAATGGAACAGAATAGAGAACCCAGAAGTGGACCCTGAACTTTATGGTCAACTAATATTCGATAAAGGAGGAAAGACTATCCACTGGAAGAAAGACAGTCTCTTCAGTAAATGGTGCTGGGAAAATTGGACATCCACATGCAGAAGAATGAAACTAGACCACTCTCTTGCACCATACACAAAGATAAACTCAAAATGAATGAAAGATCTAAATGTGAGACAAGATTCCATCAAAATCCTAGAGGAGAACACAGGCAACACCCTTTTTGAACTCGGCCACAGTAACTTCTTGCAAGATACATCCACGAAGGCAAAAGAAACAAAAGCAAAAATGAACTATTGGGACTTCATCAAGATAAGAAGCTTTTGCACAGCAAAGGATACCGTCAACAAAACTCAAAGACAACCTACAGAATGGGAGAAGATATTTGCAAATGACGTATCAGATAAAGGGCTAGTTTCCAAAATCTATAAAGAACTTATTAAACTCAACAGCAAAGAAACAAACAATCCAATCATGAAATGGGCAAAAGACATGAAGAGAAATCTCACAGAGGAAGACATAGACATGGCCAACATGCACATGAGAAAATGCTCCGCATCACTTGCCATCAGGGAAATACAAATCCAAACCACAATGAGATCCCACCTCACACCAGTGAGAATGGGGAAAATTAACAAGGCAGGAAACAACAAATGTTGGAGAGGATGCGGAGAAAAGGGAACCCTCTTACACTGTTGGTGGGAATGTGAACTGGTGCAGCCACTCTGGGAAACTGTGTGGAGGTTCCTCAAAGAGTTAAAAATAGACCTGCCCTACGACCCAGCAATTGCACTGTTGGGGATTTACCCCAAAGATTCAGATGCAATGAAACGCCGGGACACCTGCACCCCGATGTTTCTAGCAGCCATGTCCACAATAGCCAAACTGTGGAAGGAGTCTCGGTGTCCATCGAAAGATGAATGGATAAAGAAGATGTGGTTTATGTATACAATGGGGTATTACTCAGCCATTAGAAACAACAAATACCCACCATTTGCTTCGACGTGGATGGAACTGGAGGGCATTATGCTGAGTGAAGTAAGTCAATCGGAGAAGGACAAACAGTGTATGTTCTCATTCATTTGGGGAATATAAATAATAATGAAAGGGAATATAAGGGGAGAAGAAATGTGTGGGAAATGTCAGAAAGGGAGACAGAACATAAAGACTCCTAACTCTCGGGAATGAACTAGGGGTGGTGGAAGGGGAGGAGGGTGGGGGGTGGGGGTGAGTGGGTGACGGGCACTGAGGGGGACACTTGACGGGATGAGCACTGGGTGTTGTTCTGTATGTTGGTAAATTGAACACCAATAAAAAATTAATTTATTTAAAAAAAAGGAATTCCATGCTGCCTATATCTTCTCTTCAGCTGCACCAGTTCTGTGTTTGCTTTATTTGATTATTTGTTCATTGAAGGTAGCTCATTACAATAAAAAAAATAGTTGAATAAGTAAAACTCATTTGATCTATCCTTCAGTTTCATCCTAGACAAATAAGTGCTTACCTATATGTGCGTCTCACTTAACTAACGTTAAGTTTGCTCCTTGGTGAGTTTCAGGGAGCGACTGCACCAGGTGGAGTTGTCACAGGAAGGAAACTTTATTTGCAGTAAATAAGGAGATCATGGAGCATAAGTTTCAAAGCTGTGACTCTCCAAGTGGGAGAGAGTGGGTTTCTCTTATTTAGGGCCATGATAAATATTAAGAGAGTCTTGTCATCAGTTGGAGAGGTGGACAGAAGGTCACACAGGCATCTTAAGGAAACACGCCTATACTTATACATCGTATGTTACGTTAATGAGGTTTGTGTTCTTCCTTGGGTGGAGGTTTTAACATTATAATGAAGCAGAGGTAACTGTCAGGCAAGCAGAAGAGGCTATGGGGCTGCTCTGAGAGCACAGGATGTGGGCTTGGGCTCATTATCTCAGGAAGGAAGACAGGACCTTGCTTTCAAAACAGCACTGTGAATTTTTACCACTGATTTACTGTCTCTGATGTGGTTAGGCTATTTCCAGGCCAGCCTTGAATGCAGTTTTTGCATTCCCTGTTCCCTTAAAATCCTTTTGTGTTTCTCTGTAATTCTGACACCTCCTAGGAAAGTTCTCAGGAAAACGTTCTAGGGCAAGTAGAGCCCATCAAGCATAGATCACAGAAAATAGCTAGGGTCCTAAAATGATTTGTCTTTCTTTTCCTGGGGACCCCTATCTCTTTCTGCTTACAAAAGTAATATATACAGGAGTTATTTTCTTTCAACCTACCCTAGCATTTGAGTCAACTTGCTTCTATTAAACATTTTATCTTAGAAACAGGAACATGTCAGTGCTATAAAAATTAATTCCTGATATTAATGCATTGGAGCCTCATTTTATCAATACCCTCTTTGTTGCTTTTTACTCAACTAGGGACAGTTTTCATGTAAAATTTCAGCTTCTTTTCTATAGTGTAACCATCTTTGCCAACGATCAAACTAGGAAGAAAACCAAATTTTTTGACTCTTTATCTGGTGGCAGCCTCTGAACTTTGTATAATTAGCATATTTAACATTCCTATCAAATCTGCACTCCTCATATGTAGCCTTCCATCTCTGATGCACATTACTCACCTAATCCCCAAGGTCACACACTGAAAGATACAAATGTCAAAAATCACACTCTCTTGGAAATAACTAACTCAAACACCCTCTTTGTCAATCACACACATCTATTCTGACTACTTATTTATGCAATGCAACTTACTCAAATGGTGTTTTGACATTATTTAGGCAACTGGCAAATTAATCCTTCCATTCTCTCTGTAGCCAAGTGGTTCTCAACTGGAGGCAGTTTTTTCCCCCCAAAGCTTTGCTCTCAATGTTGGGAGATGCTTTTGATTGTAATCTCTGGGGATGTCACATTGTGATTTAGTAGATAGAGGTCAAAGATGCTGCTAAATATCCTACATAGGTCAGCTCTCACAAAAAGAATTATCCAATCTCAAATGTCAACAATGCCAGACTTGAGAAGCTTTGCATTTTATTTAGCTATTTTTAAAGATTTTTAAAAATTAATTTATTTTTAGGGAGAAAGAGAGAGACAGTGTGAGCAGTAGGGAAGAACAGAGGGATAGGGACAAGCAGACTCTGTGCTGAGTGTGGAGTTTGATGTGGGGCCTAATCCCACAAACCTGAGATCAGGACCTGAGCAGAAACCAAGAACCAACTGAGTGACCCAGGGCCCCCAAACCCCTGCATTTTAGTCTCCACTGTCTTCATTTTCTTCCTCTTCCATTTTAGATTCAACAATCCATCACAACATTTCTGTTTGACAAACATCCTTAATTCTTTTGCACATATCACTTTCTATCACCACTCTTTGGAAAACTCCCCATCTTGTGCTGACTGGTGACAAAGACCACTAGAAACACCTGTTGGTTGAGCAAAACAATGTCTAGTTAGATTACTAAATCAAAGAAAACTACCACCTGTGGAGGTATTAGTAGCATCTCAGAAAAGAGAAGTTAGGAAAAGATATTTATGGGGTTTTATGCTTACCCTGGGTGATCTTAAGACAAGTGTGAAAAGATAGGGAAATAATTGGGAATGGCAGGATTTATGATGCACTAGGTTTGGATTGGTGGACACAGTAATATGAAGACCTTAAAGTGAGTACTGATAAGCAAGTGGATAGTCTTGATAAGTAAGCTATTTTAGTTGTATCATCAAAAGCAGTTTTCCAAAAACAAGTATTTCTTGAAACAAAGAGTTAAGTTAGTGATTTGCTTTTTGGTTTTTGATTTTTGATTTTGATTTTTTGCCCTGGACCCGGAGTTGCTTAGCACAGAAACAGGAAAATATTCTTTATACTGGAAATGATTAACATTTAAACAGAAAAGAAGTTGGCTTACTGACTTAACCAAGTTTAATGCCTAGACTCTTCCTTGCTTCAAGTAACCAGCTCAGTACCAAGGAAAAAAGTTAGACAACTGGGCAACTTGATATCACTATAAATTTATAATTATCAATTCCAATGGCTACAAAATACCTTTCAGCAATCTTACTGTTTGGCCAGTAAGCTTATTCTCCCATTGTTACTAATTTTGTTTCTTCTCCAGGTTTTCTTTCATGTCATTACCAAAAACTTCTTTCAGCTGATGAATTTGCCTTGACCACCACAAAGAAAATACAGCCTATCGGATGGGAACTCCACCATTTTCTCTCCCCCATGCCTCACTTTTCAGGGCACGTGACTTTACAGCTAGTCATGCTTATCTACTTTTAATTCCTGAAATGTGGCTTTCTCTTTCCTGCCTCAAGATCTTTACACATGTTGTTGCCTCTGTCTGAAAAAGTTTTCTCCCCATTTTTAAATCTAATTTAAACATTGTTATCCTTTGAGTCTCATTTAATCACCATTTTCATAAATAAATTTCTCACACCCTAGTCCATCTCAATTCCATTCTGTGTATTATTTTTTTTCCTCCTCTATAATGATCAACATTTATAATCAGAATTTTGTGATCATTTCATATAAAGAACCACAGCAGCCTTGTTTACCACAGATTTCTATCATTTATAGTGTCAAATATAGTAGACATTCAATAAGTGTTTTGATGAATCACAGTTGAATAGATTGAATAATGAAATTTGCTCAGAAAGGCTAAATAACTTGCCCAAGGTAGAACGTCCATCAATGAATGACCAGACGTGGGAATGAACTCACAATTTATCTGACCCCAAACCACGCCATTTTGTTTACATATAGCCATTATGAAAACAGAATTGAGGTGGTTTTTTTCTCTTTGTCTCCCATGTTCTCATTTTTTCCTTACTCTATTTCTGTCTCTGTATCAATATTCATCCAAGTTTCTTTCTTTTTTTCTTACTGGCTTTTCTGATCCATTTGAGTCTTGAAATACTCAAGAAGCATTTTTGCTTCTTCAGTCCCATACAGTTCTGAATACAGTTTGAACATACACATCAAAGTTGTCGTTTCATTTTTAAAGTTTTATCTCTTAGTTACCAAGTCTTTCTTAGCTTTGAATTCTTTGGACTTCTAAAGGTCATAACTGGTCTTTGATCTAATAGAATACTATGTTACTAGTTGTGGCAGCCTTGAGATGTGCCATTCAGATCTCTCTTCAAGAAAGAACTTGTCATTCACCTGCAGGGAATGGAGTTAGCTGGTAGCCTTTAGCTATTATCAACTTCAAGAACTGCCTCAGCTTTTAAGCCAAGCCCACACTCTTCCCAGGCAGCCCTCAGCCAATAACCAAACATCATTCCTCCAAAGCCAGAATCCTCTAACAGGCCATCTTTGTTCTAGAACTGTCCATTGGATTGACCGACACTGTCAGATCTGCATTTGAAGCTGAGGCTCTCCCTCGATCTCACTTCTTGTCTGCCTTCTTTTTATAAGTTTCAGATCTGCTTTATGATTGTAAGTCTTCCTTTGCTCAATAAATTTCTTACACTCCATCTCAATGTCCTCTTCCAAGAGGACTCAAATGACAGACTAGGACTGGACTACATTGCTATGCCATTGTGCAAATCATTTGGATTTGACTCACTAAATGTTTGTGGAGTACCTATGTATAAAGGGAGTGGTCCCAGATGCTTTAAGGGCTTACTATATGCAGAGCATATTATATATGCCAGCTTGATGAATCTTAAAATAACTTAAGAGGTGGGTATTAGTCTCATTTTAGAGATAGGAAACCTGAAACTTAAAGAGGCTAAGTACTGTGCCCAATTTCATCCAGGAACTCAGTAGTAGAATTATGGATGAAACACAAATCTGTCTGACTAAAACTCCTGGACTCTGGTTATTATACACATGATCCCTCATAGTAAGGTTAGGATCTTAGTTGCTGTAAATGATACAAGATCTGCAAGATATGCTTTGCCCTCAAACATTTATAAGACTTCTAGTTCTAAAAGAGTACGATTCTGTGAAATATGAATTAAATGCTCTATTATTGTGAAGAAGACCCAAAAATTTGTTAAAAACAAACAAACAAACCCTGTTAAACAGAATGCCCGTTGCTATATCTCTCTCACAGTTAAAATTGGCTATACTATAGCCCAGATTTTAAATTGAATGTCAAATTTAATTCGCCTGAGGAAACCTGAAGCTCAAAGTCTATCACAGATCACAGAGCTAGACCCAACATCTGTCTGATGAATCAACCGATAAGGAAGATAGGGGAGTAGATGATAAATCACCATTTAGGGCATCCTTGCCTCACACTTCTCTCATCCCCTAAATAGTTCACTACCCCATTTGAAAGGATTTCGTCTTTATAAAAACATCAAGGAAAATATACCATTTCAGATCATGGAAAAGGCATAGCCTACAGATTTCTGCTACCATAAATTCCCATTACTGTTTCCTCATCTTCCCAAATATTAATTTCCAAGGTTTATCTATAGTTTTACCTTTAGAGGAAGGACAGCTTCATGATGTAATCTTCACTGACCTTTTCTTTCTTTTTTTAAATTAACATATAGTGTATTGTTAGTTTCAGGGGTAGAATTTAGTGATTCATCAATTGCATATAATATCTAGAACTCATTATATCATAAGCCCCCCTTAATGCTCATCACTCAGTTCCTCTCAAGCACCCCCCAGCTTGTTTCCTATAGTTAAGAGTCTCATATGATTTGTCTCCCTCTCTGATTTCATCTTCTTTTATTTTTCCTTCCCTTCCCCTATGGTCCTCTGTTTCTTAAATCCCACATATGAGTGAAATCATATGATATTTGTCTTTTTCTGATCTCTCTTTCTTCTGTATCTGGAACTCTCATACTTCGGTAGAAGTTTTGACATTTTATTTTTTCCTTCTTTTATTCAACACACATTTATTGACTACAGTAGCAAATCTTTAGTAGTCACTGTGGGAGACCAAAAGACAGAGGTCTCCTCTGCATTGGATTTAGATTCAACCTTGCCAGTTACTGGATGAATAAATTTAGACTTTCTATCTAATATTTCTTGACCTATAAAAGATAGTGTACAATGAAACAGATAACTACTAGGGTCAAATGAAATGACATATAATAATTTTTCTAAAATGTAAACTTTCGTGCAGTTCTTAGTTGATACTGCTATTAATAAATTATTACAAGGTAAAGGAAAATAAGTGACACAGTACAGATAGAAGTAGAAGTAGTGTTCTTTGAGTACAGCTGATGGTTTGTGGAAATAGTACTTAAGCTGGTAAGTATAAGAAAGATGTGAGTTTTGGAGAAGGCAAAGATGGGCAATAAAGATTGAGAGAACATTATAAACAAATGCAAGGCTACATAAAACTGTGTGACATATTTAAAAAGGAGTAAGTAGTCTTATGAGTCTGAATTATTTTCTGTAGGGATGGCTATACTAAAAATTAAGATTTGAAAAGTAGGAACAGAGCCCTTTCATAAGACAGTCTTGAATGTCATGCTAAAACAATGTGAACTTTCTTTTGTTAGGGTTGTGCTTGTGGTGGACATCTGTCCTGTTTTCATTATCTTTTATTCATATTTTGTGTGTTCAGCATCCTTTCCCTACACCATGCTCTGCTGGTGAGATTTTTATCATGTAACCTGACCCGCTAATGCCAGGAGTGGCCAAGCAACTCAAGCTAAATCAACGTGGCTGGTGGAAGAGGGTGCTGTTACTTTGCATTCTCAAAAAAACCTTACTGGCACTATGATTGGAGCTGAGTAATCCAAAAGCAGCATTCTAGAGAAGTCCTGATCCTTGGGTCTCCACAGCTGCCCTTACTCTTGTTCTCTCTGAGGTCTGATTTATCAGCTTCTCTTTTGATACAATGTTACTGCTAACGTTACCCAGAATCACTTTCCATTGCTGGCCACCACACACTTCTGATATAGCAATGAAGATTTTCAAGGAGGAGATTCATATGAGCAGGCTCATAATTACTATGTATAGGATAAATGATGACTTCAGATAAAAGTTCAAATTAAGAAAACATTATAATATTAATGAGGATCCAGAATTATTTCAAAACATTCATTCTAGTTAAACTTCCTGAAGCGCATGTCTGTCCCTGACTCTTCCTGGCTTAAAATCCCTCATAAAACACACTGCCTACAGGAAAATTAAAAATTCTTCAGCACAGTATGCAAGTTACTCGATCTGGTAATAAACTTCATTTCCAACAGGACTTCATTACTCCTTTTCAGGTATTCTAATTTCAAGTCTCTAAAAGTACTATTCCTTAAGCTTTTGATTTTTTTTTTTTCTTGTCTCTACACCTTCTTGAATTTCCAGAGACCTGGCCCTTAGCAATGAGAATAGAGCACTGGAAAAACAGTCAAGGGAGAAAGTCTATTTTGTTCTCCAGCAATAAGCATTCTATCCTTAGTCTGCCCATTTGTGTTTGTTCCAATGGCATCTGCGTATTTATTAGCAAGCCAGGCACCTTGGAGGAACAGTGACATTATCATGTTAATGTCTTAGAAGGTAAAACAGTTGACTTTGTTCTGTTCTGAAGGTGTTGCCCTTTTTATTTAATGGCAGGGTTTCTCTATGTGCCAGGCGGATTACCTCTGTAAATCTTATTAACAGTGATGAGAGCTGTGCTTCTAATCTGCTGTGAAGCTCTGGAATGGCTCCCTTAGTGCCCTCCTAGTCGGAGTGGAGCGTAAACCAGAGGGATACCACCTGGTTAGTTGTGTAACAAGGCTTTGGGCAAACAGAGACAAGCAATGATTACTGGCTAGTGTTAGCTGATGGAATTTATTGAGCACCCAGGGTATGCAGAGCCTTTAGAGGTACCAGAAATTGAAGAGAGGATGTGTCCCGTGACTTTGGGGAGTCTGCAAACTAATTGAAGATTTAGAACATATGAAGAGAAAGTAAATTAGGAACTAGGAGAAAGCAGCTTAGCAGGAAAGACGAGTAGACAGGTAAGGCAAACGAAGAGCACTGTGGAAATGTCATTCTCTTCATCCATCCTTTCCCTCCATCCCAGCCCCTATCACTAGGAGAAGTAATCTTCCAGTATACACTGGTATTACCTCATACTTTATCTCTTAGTGCTTGTTACCTTGAAGTCTAATTAATCTTTTAGATGGGCTCTGGGCTCCATCCTGATTTGTAGCTATAACCCAGCCCTTCATGCATTACTTGGAACCAAGAAAAATTTGATTGGAAACACTGAATAAGGAAATTGATGTTGTTGGTTGTAAGAATCATATTTGTTGTAAAGGAAGGTCAAGAGGTAAAATTGTGGCATATGGTTTAAAGATGGATTCTCTCAGATGAACATTTTATATTACAAAGTTTTCAAAACAAACAAAAAAAACAAAAAAACCCCAAAGTTTTCAGTAGCATTTGCCTCCTGAAATTCCATTTCATAAGATAAAGGGAGGTATTCACCCCCCCTTGCCAGCCCATTAGCACATGTTCATGTAAATCAGTGCAATTATTAAAGTTAAACCTTTGACACATTACGCTTTCAACATTTAAAAATCTCCCAAGTGCTAAAATGTTTGAGAGAATGTGGATTACTAAAAAGAACATAGGGAATTATAAAACAGCATCTCTGTGCCCAGATTTTTTTTAAAAGACTTACTTATTTGTTTGAGAGAGAGTAAGCAGAGAGGGAGGAAGGACAGAGCGGGAGACAGAGTCTCAACCAGATTCTGCACAGAGCCTGACAAGGAGCTCTATCTCATGACCCTGCGATCAGGACTTGAGCTCAAACCAAAAGTCAGACACTCAGCTGGACCACTCAGGCACATTTCCATGCCCAGATTTTTTTTTAACAAAATAAACAATAGGAAAAATATGTAATACATGTGAAAATAATATTAAAGTGAATAACATCTCTAAATGGTCTTGCTAATGACTTTGATTCTCAAATGGATAGTGGTGTGTGTTGTGTGTATGTATGCACATACACATGCACTGTATGCACTCATACATGGGTGTGTTCTTGATCTCATCACCACTAATCTTGGAACAATAAAATAACTGCAAGGTCTGTAAAATTTTCAGCTATTTAAAGTACATAGTCCAGCCTACATTTCAGTGCAAAAATTTAATATATTTATTGGGCACCACCACCCTACAAAGTAATATGTTTCCTGCATTCTAGGAACTTATAGTACAGTGAGGAAGAGATACACATGCACAAGAAATTTCAATATCACTTACAGTATGGCAAATGCAATGTTGGAATTGTGTCTTGGGTGTTGTAGAGACTCAAAAAAGAAGTACTTCAGATTGTTGCCCATGTGTATGAGTATGTGTGCTTTTGTCTCGGCAGGAAAAGGATGCAAAAGATTTTATAAACTGGATCTGCAAACACAGTCCCATCAGGGATTGGGTCTTCAAGATAAGAATATTGGAGGAACAACAGTTCAGTCCATAGCAGGAATTCTTTTTTTTTTTTTAAAGGTTTTATTTATTTATTATTCATGAGAGATACAGAGAGAAAGAGAGACAGAGACACAGGCAGAGGGAGAAGCAAGCTCCATGCAGGGAGCCTGACGTGGGACTCATTCCTGGGTCTTCAGGATCAGGCCCTGGGCTGAAGTTGGCGCTAAACCACTGAGCCACCTGGGCTGCCCCATAGCAGAAATTCTTATAAAAAAATCAGTGAGGTCAGGACAGATACTACTACTATCCTTATGTATAGGTAAGGGAATTGAGTACAGAAATTAGTGTCACAGTTTGGTTTCCCAAACAGCAGACAATGAGCCATTGAGATAGAGTTTGGAGTGTAAATAAAATATGATAGGGAGAGGAAAGGAGAAGCAGGTGCAATTACAAAGTGCCATGGACAATTAAGGAGTTGATTTTGTTCAGGCTCCTTTACCAGGGAGAAGATTCATTAATGAGAAGTGTCTCAAATAAGACAGAGAAAACTTAGTTTTATGAAACATCACTGAGGAAGTGAGGAGGTGAGTCTCATCTCAGAATATAAGAGAACAGGGGATCCCTGGGTGATTCAGTGGTTTAGCACCACCTTCGGCCCAGGGCGTGATCCTGGAGTCCCGGGATTGGGTCGCATATCGGGCTTCCTGCATGGAGCCTGCTTCTCCCTCTGCCTGTGTCTCTGCCTCTTTCTCTCTCTCTCTCTCTCTCTCTCTCTGCCTCTCATGAATAAATAAATAAAATCTTCAAAGAATATAAGAAAACAGGGTTCTCCTTTGTGGCTAGCCTTTGCTCAGGATGCAAAAGGGTGGGAGGATTTTGGAAAATGAAAAGATGGGGGAAATATTTAAACCACTGGATTTTCTTCTATGAGCATGAGACTCAGATAAAGTTCAGCATTGCTGGCCATCCCCCTTTACTTCAAGATGATGAATATGTTTTATCACTAAACAACTCAGAAACAATAGCAAACTTCTAGAAGGAGGTAAGACAGGGTCTAAGAAGTAGCATTCGAAGATACTTGGTGGTGATGTTCATGTAAAGCCAGCTGTACCAGCTAGTAAGAGGTGGTAACAAAGGTTAAATTGTTTTTGGAGTCCTGGAGATTAAGCATTTTTAAGAAGAGATGCCTAAAATAATGAGTAAAAATATTAACATAAAGCTTGTATTAAAATAAAGTACCAGTGGGGCATCTGGGTGGCTCAGTTCATTGAGCATCCAACTCTTGGTTTCAGCTCAGGTTGTTATCCCATGGGTCCTGAGGTTGAGCCCCAAGTTGGGCTCCCCACATATGGGGAGTCTGCCTGAGGATTCTCTCTTTCTGCCCCCCCCACTCTCTCTCGTGCATACTCTCGCTCTCTCTCAAATAAATAATATTTAAAAAATAACTACTTTAAAAAGAAATAAAAATTAAAGTACCAGGAAGAGAACCCTGAGACTCACCAGACTATGAATTCCATGAAGTCTTTTGAGGAAAACTGGTTATGAAACACCATTCATGAGTTTCTTAGAGCTCTCAAACTAGGATGTTGATGTTCTAGGTAATGTCCAGTCTTGGTTGCCTCTCCTATAAGGGCAGGAATGACCCAAGCATTTTGCCTGACTTCCTTAGTGGTCCAGACAGTTGACTGTCCAGGGAGAAATCATCCCATGCATGGTCAGCTGTAAGGATGAGCCCTTTAGAGTTTAAATCAAGTCATGAGGCTTTAGGTCACAGAGTTTCTTTGGATTCTGGAGAAAGGCACCACTGGAAAGGCAACCTAGTGTTCCAATAGGATTCTAAAAAATTGGGTTACATTTTTTGGTGATGTAAATTAGACGAGAGAGTAAGTAATTAGAGAAGTAAGTTTGGAGAACTATATCCAGATATTGAAGCAAACTGAAAGAACTGGAAATCTGAAAGGAATTGACAAGTTGATCAATAGAACAGTATTCACCAGATAGGTACCAAAATGTGGGGTTTTGTTGTTGATGTTGTAGTTGTTTAGTGGGGAGAAGGTCAGTCTTCTAGTGCATCCATCGGATATCCCCTTTCATTCCCAATGCAAGGATTTCAGGTTTTCTAGACATGGTATATGACCTTGGCATTAAGACCTAGTTACTTTGAATGTTTAACCATCTTTAGAGTTCAGCTACTCTGACAATCAAGTTCCACCTTACTCTACCCTTCACCTTGTAGAAATGACAAGTTCTTCATAACCAAAAAGACCCTCAGGTTTTTCTCTTCTGGCTTTCTATGGCCTGTAATTCATCCCCAGTTATTTATTATCTTTCTATGAACAGAGGTTCTTAAAGAGTGTTTCTGAATCAGCAGAATTAGCATCACCCAGGAATTTTTGGAAATTTAATTTCTGAGCTCCACTATAGACCTACTAAATCACAAATTCTAATGTTGTCATGTCATGGTTTAATAGGCTCTCTCAGTGACTGATGCATGCTAAGTATGAGAACTACTGCAGCAGTGCATCAACAGTGCTTAGAGAAAACTCTCACCCTAGTATCCTTATGGTCACTATTTTCTCTATATATCTCAACTGCCTAATATGTTATAGCTGCCAGTGCATTTCCATCCACTATATTCCCTCCCTATTCACCACTGTTGAAACTTTTAACAGACCTTTGCCTTAAACCAAAGCCCTTCTGTGCTCCATCTACCATCAGTGTTGAGGTCCTTAGTGTCAGCCAAGCGCTGAGCAACCTAGTTCCAAAAGCTCATTATCATCTGACTTGCTTTCTTAGACCATATCCAGTATTGTCACAGCCGAACTAGAAGCAGAGCTTGAGATAGAGCTTATGGTTCCAGACACTTAGTAGAAGTCAACACCAGTGAAGATAATAGGGAGGAAAAATGATTGGGTGGAGAGAGAAGTTGGCTTAGGATGCAGGCTTGGCAAAACTTTGACCAATTTGACAGGAAGTTCTAAAGCTAATGCTGCCCATCTCAAGTTGGGCAAAAGTGTCAGCCCTTTACTACTCTGCCACGCTTGGTCACCAGGTGTAGGCTGCTCCAGGAAAGGCATGATCTCAGGCAAAATGGTCTCTATAGTCTGAGGCTGACTAGAAAGAGGATGATAGCTAAAGGTTATCTTCAGGGATCCCTGGGTGGCGCAGCGGCTTGGCGCCTGCCTTTGGCCCAGGGCGCGATTCTGGAGACCCCGGATCGAATCCCACGTCGGGCTCCCGGTGCATGGAGCCTGCTTCTCCCTCTGCCTATGTATCTGCCTCTTTCTCTCTCTCTGTGTGTGACTATCATAAAATAAATAAAAATTAAAAAAAAAAAAGGTTATCTTCAGACCACACTGTCTGTGGCTGGGCATCAAGTACTTCCTCTAAAGGGCATCTGGGTGGAATATCACCAAATCTACAGTTAGTAACTTGCCTAAATTCACAATGTAAGTAGATAATGGAGTGAGGCTTTGAAAATCTGGCCTTCAAGGTCCATGCTTGTCACCACCTTGCTGCAGCACCTAATGGTTATTGCTAGATCACTAAACAACTTTTTTTAAAAGACTTTTTATTTATTCATGAGAGACAGAGAGAGAGACAGAGAGAGAGAGAGAGAGAGAGAGAGAGAGGCAGAGATACAGGCAGAGGGAGAAGCAGGCTCCATGCAGGGAGCCCGATGTGGGACTCGATCCTGGCACTACAGGATCATGTGCCCGGCCGAAGGCAGGTGGTAAACCGCTGAGCTACCCAGGGATCCCACTCAACAACTTTTAACAAGGTGATAGCAGTAGGTTTGATTTTTAGGTAGATTCTCTATGAAGTATTAGTAGGTATCAATAGCTTGAGATTCCTTTTATTTGCTAGATTTTATTAGATTCATTCTCCCCATTTGTAAAAAGTCCTCTGTCATCTATGAAGTAACTCTTACGTTTCCCAGATAAATCCAGAATGTTCGGTTTTCCTGTGGAAGGACTACCTCTTTGGGGGAGGAAGTTCCCCACCTTGTTGCCATGCAGTTCACATTTCCTTGTGATTCTCTCACTTTAATTACTGCTGTCACCAGAATGTTTTTTTTTTTTTTTCAAGTTGTGTCTTAGAGATTCTGGGTTTCATTTTAAGATAGAAGTACATATTTTCTTAAGACATCCTCATGAATATGACTATTTGAGGAGACAGGTGAGAAGAAAGACAATTATTGATTTCTTCATAGCAACAGAGCCTCAAATACTTCCATGCTAAGGATTCCTTTTAAGGGTGTTTATGCTATAGGTAAGAAATGATAAAAATGTTTTCATAAAATCAATAATTCAATCACCAAATTTACTGTTATTCTAAATTCTAATTCTTGCCTAAAGTAAATGCACAATAAATATTTCTTGAATGAATGAATGAATCATTATCATTCCAATGCATCTTGTACTTTGAGTTATCTTTCCAGTCATGGAAATGATTGTCCCACAGAATGTGAATATTCTTACCAGTAAATCATAGTGGCAAGAAATGGAAGCCAAGAAATTCTTACTTCCTTAGAACTCAAGACCCCATAAACTTTCTTCCATGCTTCTATGTGCATTTATTCTGTGTCTAATTTTCTCAAGTTATACCATGTTTAAGGGGTAAGCAGAGAGAACAAACATACAAGCAAAATGTGTAAATGTCTTCTTTTAGTTCTACCTTGGATTACTGCTATCAGCAGTTTGTGAGTAGAGTCCCAGCAGAAAGCAGATGGCCCACCGAAATCGGAATAATTCAAGGAGAATTTAATAAAAAGACTATTTAAAATGTATGGAGGAACCACAGAAGATTGTGAAGTGCCTGGTTTAATAACAGTTTAGGAACAATTTATCTACCTTATAGTCTTAAGCCTGAAAAGATGAAAAGAAAAGCGTGGTTTCCAGAACAGCACAGAAGTACTCATGCAGAGAGCTGCCTTTCAGTACCTGAGAATCTTTGGTTAAGAGACACAGGAACCCATGGCAACCCTGCTGGGAGGGAGCTGGGGTGATAAAATCTCCAGCCTCACTTTCCTGCCTCCCTCCAATCCAGGATTTCCCTGGATCACACACCTGCCTGGAAGCCAGAGAGCAAAGGAAGTTGTTGATGGAGTGCAAGTGCATACAGACCAGCCTGGAAGGTGCAAGGACAGGACAAAGTAGGATAGAGAGTGGATCTGCAGGGGCAAATTGAAGTTTTTCAGCATGCCTTTATTGTTTTTCCAACCAGTTGAAATGAATATACACTGAATTGGGGTATTTATATGAACTGATGCTCATATGAGAGTGATGATAAATAAACCCAAAGTTTTATGTGATGGAACACTCACCAGTCAGAATCTAAGAAAATAATCTAATTTAACAAAATTTCTGGGAATTCTAATTCAATCAAAGAATTCTTTGCTCTGTGTATGTCTATATTTAACTATCTTAATGTCATAAATGAATCAGGAAATTCCTACCTCTAACAGCTTGTGAATGATACAAAAATCCAGAAGATTTCTGCAAGTAGAAAATCCTCATTTATTATTTGAATCAATTCTCATTGATTAAATTTGCTTTCTATATTTGGAGACTGGCAAATTTTTACGTAAAGGGATGAATGGTAAATATTTTTTGGCTTGGCAAGCCATAGAAGTCTCTATCGCAGTTATTTAGCTTTGCCATTGTAGGCTGAAAATAGCCACGATAAATGGGAATGACTGTGTGTCAGTAAAACTTTTTACAAGAACAAGTGAACTGGCTGGCCCATACATTTGTTGATCAGACAGAACAATGTTTTAAATAGACAGAGTGGATCCCAGACCTTACTCCTATACTTTTGGTAGATTGACCCTGGACAAATGACTTATCCTCTGACTAAACTCTCAACCTCAGAGAGTCCATAAAAAACATAAGTAAAGTGACCTGGTACAGATTATCCACTCAATAACAGGTAGTTGCCTTCCTTTCTACATATTACCAAAGAAAATACTAAAATTGAATAAATGAATTTGGCTCAGATGTGTTGAGCTACTTTCAAAGTGGGTCAAAAGGTCTCTAGAGAAAATTTGGAGCATCCATTGTCTAAATAAATTCCATGGAGAAAGATACCACAAAAATGTGCCAAAGTTTTAATTTTTAAAATGAGCAACTTAATATCTTGAGCAGAATTTAGTGGATTTAAAAGAATGGGCTGCATTATTATTGCTAGCAGGAGACTATCTAATTGGGAGTCCTTCATCGACAATAGAAAAAACAGCAGGAATCAAATCAGCTAGTAGAGAACAAAAAAAGGTATGCAGGAGGGTGGGGAGGAATAAGCCAATGTGCATCTAGAGAGACAGAGATGCATGTAGAAAATAAAAAGGCATGGTCCAAAGGACGTCTCAGCATCACATCTCAGAAACATGATGTATAAGTCAGTTTCCCCAAGCATGTTGTGATTTACTCCAAACCCTCCACCTCTATCTCCTCTCTGCCAATAGTCATAGGGTTGTAGCAAACTCAAAATAAATTCTCATCAGAAAAAAAAAATGGCAGTTATTTTTGATCTTATGCTGGGCCAATACCTTTCTTCCTAAATTAGGCATTATATCTTCCAGAAATTTCCCCAATGCTCAAGCCTTGATAAATCCTACCTTCTAGAGGTTCTTTAGCACACTGGCTATCCATATGGCAGGACAGTATGACCTTTATATTGCTCTGTCTCCCATTCATTCCTAAGCTCCTGAAAAGAGTCTGTGTGCTGTCATCAGAGTTGTGGTCACAGTGCCTAGTTCAGTGTAAGGCTCCCCAAAAGTCTGATAAATATTTGTTCAACATAGAATAGGTGAATGTAAACTGGAGTGGGGTTCTTTTGTATTTTGAGACATTTCTGTTTTTATTCACTCTATATTAATAAACAAATTACCAAACTTAATCTCTCAAATTCCCATTATCTTGATTTGTGAATATTCTACCTTCTTATTGGAGTTTAAGTTGTATGATACGTATGAAGAACATCTCACCGAGTGTGGTGGTTTGTGTTCACTCAGTCAGTACATATTAGCTCTTTTTTCCCTTTCAAGTCAGTAGGCCACTAACCTTAATAATTTCTTAATGAAACATCTGCCTACCATTATATTTTCTTTTGTCTTTTTCTTTTTAGTAATCTTTTTGTTGTTGTTTTTTGTTTGCATTGAAGTTGCATGCATTCCAGGTCAGGTCCTAATTAACTTTGCTTCACCTGAAATTATACTTGAAAGCCATTTATGCCTTTGAAATGCAATGATTTTTAAACTAGCAAATTCAAAGCCTTATTGCTCTTAACTAATTTCCAAGTAATATGTACACCAAATATGGAATCCACCTATTATCAATGGGAATCCTCATACTCATTCACATATAGATTTATGATAGGCAATAAGGCCAAGAGTGCAATTTTTGGCAACAGATCTTTGGTGTCCCTATGCTGAGCTATCATGATTAGCCTATAAAGTGGAGAAAATAATACACAGATGCTAGGGTTGTTATAATAATTAAATTAGCTAATGTATGGGAAATCATTTGCAGTAATACCAAATACAAAGTAACCAGCATGTTTGTGTTAATTATTGCTGCTATTATTATTATTATCATTATGTGGATCAATAAAGAAATATTAGAGGTCTCTGAAATGTGGATCTATAATGATAGCCGCACACCAGTAGAGCACTTTTCTGTTCCAGAGTGCTGTCTTACCGCAAACTTTTTCCCATGAAGATTTTATTTAATCTATACCACTCACCATATTACATATGGAGAAAGTGGGCTAAGAGCAGTTAAACTGTTTTCCGTGTCACACAATAAGTAAATGATAAAAATAAACTAAAATTCCAAATCCGATTCCATTTATTTACCATACTCCAGCTAAAGCAGAAAGAGGTATTATAAATCTATAGACCACAGGTGGAATACAAACCAAAGTTATAATCTGATTGCAGTGAGATCATTGACAACTTTTTTGGCGTTGGCCAAATATTAAATATTCTCCTTACTTCTCTCCTAGGAGTTAGACCCTGTCTGCACAAGCATTGCACAAACCACTTTATTTGAAAGATCACGATGTCAGCAGGTATACACCATTGGGAAAAATTAATTTTAATATGGATTGAAATGCTGTGAAAGATGTGTAGTGCTCTAGGTAAGAAGCAGACATCAAAGAGTTGAAGTTTCATGTGATCCCAGTTCTTCTGAGTCAAACAGTAGAGCTAACTTACTCATTTGCTATTTTTTAAATTATACCATGTTACTTCTCTGGAAATATTTAAACACTAAATAAGGGAAATTGTTTTTAAGAGTACTATAGCCATTCATAAAGACATCCTGGTGTACAGATTTTCTATGGACTTTGGAATCCCCTGTCAATGCATGAGAATAAATACATAAATTCATTTCCTATAGCTGTTTTCATTTTGTATTAATTGAATAACACATGTGATCTTCGCTGATAGCAATTGGTAATTTGCCATGAAATAAGGATGTGATAATTGTCACAGACTTCAATAACACACTTTCATTCATTGTATATTAACAGATCCCACTGCATCTTTCCACATACTTTTGAAGTTTTTTTTTTTTTTTCTTTCTATAATATGTGTTAAATGCACCTGTGATGTTCAGGTCAATTGTTAACTGGCAATCATTTGTATATTAAAATTACCTCTTAAAAACAAGACAGCATCTCTAGACAGACTGATAACATCCAATGCAGGGCTATTAAGCACCATTATATGGTGATGAGCCATTGCTAATGACAAACACATCTACATCCTGTATTAGGGCAGAGAATCTGATCCAACCTCCTGCAAGAGTCGGAAGTAACTGATGCATTCTGAAGGAATCTACAAGCCCCTTTTCTGAATTAATCCACTGGAGATGAGAGAACTAATGACAAATCTTGGTTCAAAGGATCTCTTCCTCACTGCCATTGCTGTTTGCTATTTATGCATTTCCATTTTCTTTTGAAGTTTAACTTTACCTTTATCCTTTGAGTAAGTTATTTTTTTTACAATACCATATTCTTTTTTTAAGATTTTTATTTATTCATGAGAGACACAGAGATAAGGCAGAGAGATAGATAGAGGGAGAAGCAGGCTTTCCACAAGGAGCCTGATGTAGAACTTGATTCCTGGACTCCAGGATCATGCCCTGAGCCAAAGGCAGATGCTCAACCGCTGAGCCACACAGGCATCCCTTAAATACATTTCAGAGCCATCTTTGGTTCTTTTCTATTTCCTAGACCCCCTCTGAAACTAGACACTGTCAAAGCTATCTCTGAAATGTCACTCCAAAATGTTTGCTTCTATCTCCATTGCTAATGCTTTCCTTCACCCCTCATTTCTTTTTTCTTACACAGATCCAATAGCTGTTTCATTTATCATCCCATATCCTGTCACTTACTTTTCCAAATCCTGAGACTGTCTATCTAAAACACAGATCTGAACATGTCATTTTCTCTTCTTAAATAACTTTTCTTTTCTTTCTTGCCCAGTGAATGTCTTCTCAATCTTTCAAGACCAAAGTCAACTGTTACAATTCCTCTATATCCTTTCTTGACTTCTCCAGGCAGATTTAGTCTCTCTTGTCTGAATTCCAATAGCCCTTCTAAAAACATGTTACAGCACTGTCACTTCCTCTGTATGCCGAAGTGATCAAAGTAATACAGACTTCGAGAAATGCACCAATGTAACAGTACTCAGAATTTTTTTTTTCAGGATCCCAGGCTTTTGCTGGGTAGTGAAATTCCTACTGTTAATCACCAGTAGACTATAAGCCCAAGAGAACATACAACTAGTTTGTATAAAGGGTTAAAATCTTTTCTGCAATATCGTACCAGGAGTGGCAAGCCCCAAGGGTAAAGGATAGTGTCTGTGTGTGTGTGTGTGTGTGTGCATCTATGCACACTAAACCCAAAACCTCAGAATATGTTTCCCTGGATTCTATTAAGTGTCCTTTTCTCCTTGTTAAACTAGAACCCACACAGCGTACTTTCCCAGATTTTTTCACTCAGGTCATCTACTTCTGAGAACAATTAATTAGCCTTGCCCCACCTTACTTTCCTGTTTCTTGTTCCATTTTCCCTCCCTTCATAACTAACCTAAGTGACTATATCCTCTGTAAGTGCCAAACGAGAGAAACAGTCTCACTTTTATCACACCCTGTGGCTAATGGTGTATATAAGGGATTTTTCTTTGTTGTTCCATTTGGCTAGAATTTATTTGACAAGCCTCTGATATTTGTTTAATTCAGTGTCTGGTACATGTTAGGAGTAGGTACTAAATGTGCATCTGTTGGAATGGAATATTACTCAGCCATCAGTAAGGACGAATACTTACCATCTACATCGACATGGATGGAACTGGAGGGGATTATGCGGAGTGAAATAAGTCAGCTGGAGAAAGTCAATTATCATATGGTCTCATCCATGTGACATATAAGAAATAGTGAAAGGGATCATAAGGGAAGGGGAGGAGAATGAGTGGGGAAAAATTAGAGAGGAAGACAAGCCATAAGAGACTCCTAATTTTGGGAAACAAACAAAAGGTTGCAGAAGGGGAGTTGGGTGGGGTGATAGGGTAACTGGGTGATGGGTATTAAGGAGGGCACATGGTGGGATGAGCACTGAATGTTATACTATATGTTGGCAAATTGAATTTAAATAAAATTTTTAAAAAATTTTAAAATAAATGTGTATTTGTTGAATGAATAAACATACTATTTTTTGTAAAAAGTTAGTCTTAGGTAAAGAAGTGAAGAAGTAGGTAAATAAGCCTTAGATCTGAATTTATTTTTTATTTTTTTTTATTTTTATTTATTTATGATAGTCACACACACACAGAGAGAGAGAGAGACAGAGACATAGGCAGAGGGAGAAGCAGGCTCCATGCACCGGGAGCCCGACGTGGGATTTGATCCCGGGTCTCCAGGATCGCGCCCTGGGCCAAAGGCAGGCACCAAACCGCTGCGCCACCCAGGGATCCCTAGATCTGAATTTAATATGACCTAGATTCTTGGCCAAAGAAAATCTTAGAGCCCATCGAATGGGGTTAAGTCTTACAGAAACATACTAGAAAGACAGCAAAACAGCCTAGAAAGGATTCTAGGATAGCTCTGTGCTTGCATTGTAGTTATTCTATGTGTTGTTTATTGCCCTTCCATTATCTGACTATTCAGTAAAATGTTATTAATGGTTACAATTTGGTCTCAGAGACATAGAAAATTAGAGAAGTGCTGTGCTCATCTGTCAGAAAAGTAATGCAGAGAACAGTTTTCTGGTCCCTGAATACTGTTCCCTATTCTTATAGCAGAGAAGAGTGAAGGAGGGTAGCAGAGGGCAGCTGCATGTGGAGGAAGGGGAGGAGGAGGAAAGGGAGGAGGAGGAAAGGGAGGAAGAGGATGAGAGAATGAGCACACAAAAGTTTTCTTGTACCATCATAATCAGCATATGAAAAAGAATTATGATCTTATATTGTGGCTACATGTACATGAGGTCTGGGATATTGGGGCTCATATATTTTCTATTTCTACAACTACCAGGAGTTTCCTTCAGCGAAAAGATTATGCCATTTTTATCTTGGTACTCCCAAGCACATTTATATGGAGGCGACATGGATTGACACTTACCCCAAATCATTCATTCATTCACTCACTCAGACATACATTTGATATGTGTTTATTAAACATTTAACGTGAGATGCTAACAAAACTGGCAAATATGATAAGGACATATATGATATCATATCAAATATGATATAGAGGTGTAGGAAAGGTGTTCATTCTCTAAGAATGGGGAGTATTTGTGTTCTCTTTGTTAGCACAGATACTAAAATCAAAACAATATAGAGAAGATTAGCATGGCCCCTGTGCAAGGATGATACACAAATTCATGAAGTGTTCCGTTTCTTTGTGGGAGATATAGGCTTCTATTTATGGAATGAGTATATCACAAGAATAAAAAGCACAATGTAGGGAATACAGTCAATGGTATTATAATAACATTGATTAGTGACAAATGGTAGCTACACGTGTGGTGAGCATAGCATAACATAGAAGTATAGAGATGTTGAATTACTATGTGGTATACCTGAAGCTAATGTAACATTGTGTGTCAACTGTACTAAAATTAAAAACTTGGAAAAAAAAGAATGGGGAATAATGGGGGAATGGCTGATGGAAGGGGACATTTCTAGGCTTAAGCATGACATTCCTGGGGTTTCTGTGCAGCCAGTCTCTTTTTTCACAGAACAGAAGGATGCATGCCTTGGGGTGGGCCAGAGAAGGTCTTGTTAGAGCATTGCTAGGGCCATTCAAGGTCATACACTGGAACCTAGAAGACCAGAGCTGGGTATGGAAAGCCTAAAAAGTGTAGAAAAGTTTTGAGGGATCAGTCTGGGAAACAGTTACTCTTCAGCGCAGAAACTCAAACCAGAAAAATCAAGGTGAATGATAAGTCAGAGGGTAGGGGTGATACTAAGCATGGGCCAAGGGAACCCAGCTGAAAGCATCAGGTAAGGACCAGAAAAGATGAGTTATGAGCTGGGTTTAAAGCCTGACTACAGTTTAATAAGGCAAATCCTAGCTCTTCCTCAGGAAGGCCATTAAGGCTGACAGTAGAGGCTGGAAGCAAAAAAGGGGACAAAAAAAGGAATAGAAGGAGTCAGTGAAAAGCAGAAATGACCATCAGTAATCTGTAAGAATAATTCAGTAGTCTGTTTTCATTTCTGTATTAGGAGTTTCAAGAAAGACCCATTCTAATAGGATTTCAAGAGCATAAACTGTTTGTAAATTGTAGAATGGAGTTTACATGTGTAAGCCAGAGCTAAGGTAATTTTAAGAATTTTGCCCAAATAAGAGTAACAGATAATCTCCAGAAAATAAATCTTAGAGTAAAAATATGGATAAAATATCCTCATCTGATCATTAATTTACAGAGCAGAGATTCCCTTCATATAACCAAAGCCCAAGGAAAACAGAGAAACCTTAAATGTCCAAGAGGGTGAAATAGGAGAAATTGGTCCTCCCCTGGAAATATAGGATGGGAAAATGGGGTCACTGACTCATGACTGAAGTATTGGCATAACTGTTGTTGGTATAAGTATTAACATTCACTCCTGCAGACTCTAAATACTGATCTAATGGAATTTTGTCTTATAATTTCTTATTCTATAAATTTTCATTTATGCTTTTATCTCACCCACTAGAATAATGATTTTTAATCCTAGTGTACATTAAATAATTTTTCATTTGCTTCTTAAATAGATATTCCAGGGCTTTACCTATAGGAATTCCAATTTAATTGGTGTGGGTTGGATTGTGGTCACTAGTATTTTTAAAACGTTCCTAGGTAATTATAATGTGTATTCAGAGTTAAAATTTCCACAGCTCATTAAAATATCATTAACTGCTAAACAGAGTTCCCAATGGATTATTTTTGGGCTGCTAGAAAAATCTACATCTCAGATTGAGGATCATTGCTTATTAAAGATTATTTTTAAATGAACGTGAAGATTTTCTAAAATGTCTTAAAATATCCCATAATAAGAGGCTTCTGAATCAAGATTTTGAGAATCAACATTACCTCCTTTCTTCCTCAAAATCTGAAAGGAATAATCCAAAAGAATAATCCAAACTCCAAAAATTTCAAAAGAAAAAAGTTATAACCTAACAGTACTAGGAAATTTCTGTCCACATGCCAAAATAAGGAATTTACAGACAATAAAAAGATATGATTAAGAAACTAAAACCCAAGACATGCTTGACATGTGACAGATGAAAAGGGAAGTTTTCTCTCAACAAATCCTAGAATAACAAAATATAAGAGGCAGCAGGAAATAGGAACAAGAGCCAGAAGTGGGGAATTCAGTAAGTTATTAGTTAAAGGACTGGAAAACAGCTCCTCTGACCCTGGCTGAGCATCTGGCAATGTGGGATGCTAAGAAAAAAACAAAGTAATATGAACAAAGTGCTGGAAAATTAATGAGAATAACTTTTTTAAAATATAAAGAGAATGTATGAAATATACATTTTGAGAATAATTTAAAATAACATTTTAAGAATAATTATAGGTGAATACTCATGTAAGCAGCACCCTAATTAAGAACAAACATTGCTAGTACCTTAGAATTTCTTACCACAAGAATATCGATAAATTAATTTGATGGATATCATTTATTTCTTTATTTTATACAAAATATCTGACTATGTCTCTGCCTCTCTCTCTGTGTCTTTCATGAATAAATAAAATCTTAAAATAAATAAATTTGTCTTACAAATAGTGCTGCATTAACATTTTTGTAATAATATCTATGTGTATGTGTAAAATTTTGTTATATTCCCAAAAGTGATATATTCATATTTTCCACTTTACTAGGCCATGCCAAACTATTTTCAAAGTACTTGGACCAACTTATACTTCCTCTAGAAGTATATGAGAAACTTTGTTGTTTTACATCCTTGCCATCATCTGGATTATCAAAGTTTTACTTTTTAAAATTAATTTATTTGACAGAGAGACAGAGCAAGAGAGCACAAGCAGAGGGAGCAGCAGAGGGAGTGGGAGAAGCAGGCTCTCTGCTGAGAAAGGAGCCTGATGCAGAGCTGGATCCCAGGACCTTGAGATCATGACCAGAGCCAAAAGTGGATGCTCAACTGACTGAGCCACCCAGCTGCCCCTGGATTATCAAAGTTTTAAACTTTAATCCGTGTATATATAAAATTATTTCATTCTGTCTTAAACTAGAATTTGATTAAAAATGAAACTAAGCATCTTTTTCAGTTTATTAGTCATTTGGATTTACTTCTTTGTGAATTTTCTGCTCAAACTTTTACCAGTAATTTTTCTATTAGGGTTGTCTACATTTTTCTCTTATTGACTTATGACATTTCATTAAATAATTAAAAAAATATTTGCTGGGCACATTCTGTGTGCCACGTCCTGTTTAAAGACTCACAGAGCACCAATGGAAAATATACACACATACCAAACAAAATATTCTGTGTTCTTAGAGACCTAAGCTTTTTGGTGTTGATAGTAGTGAAAGAGGAAAAATAGGCTAAATAAAGATTTATACATATAAAATAAATTCTATCAGTAAAAACTTTAAAAAAAAATACTAATTAAGCAAGGTAAGGAGAATAGGACTGTGGATGTTTTGTGAGAATGGAACAGATTATAGTTCCGATTATTGTAAGAATAAGCCTTATGGAGATGAGGGAGATAGTGGAGTTGAAACCTTTGTCACCCCATGATGAACCGAGATCCTTTCCTAACCTGTATTGGACATGTAACAGGAGCAAAATACCTTGTTGTGTAAAGTTCTTGAAATCTATAGATGGTATTTTACTATAGTGTCACTGATTCATCCTGCCTGACACAGATAAATTATGAGAAGCAAACCAAAAAAGCTGTTTAGATAATCTTGGAGAGTGGAATCCTTACACAAAACAAAAACACTGAGAAACTCTAAAGTAAGAGAATAAATTTATTACATAAAAATTAAAGTCTCTACAGAAAAGACACTGAAAAATATAGAGAGTATCAACACACTGTTAACAAAATTGCGGATATATGCAAAGCAGATATCCATAATATATGAAGATTTCCAATAGACCAATAACAGAACAACCCTAGAAACATGGACAAGGGATATGGAAAGGTTATTCACATAGAAGAGCTGTATTTAATTATATAGAATAATGTTCACCACACACACACACACACACACACACACACACACACACACACACAAAATCATCCCCCAAATCAGTTTTGGTTTTATGTTGTCTTTCCATAATGTAATGTTGGGTAAAGTGAGGTGCTTCCCTATGGTACTGCTCAGTAGAGCATAGATGTTTGGGGAGGGTTGTTTCCGAGTTTTTGAACCATGAAATTGATCTTTGGTCCTCATGGAGTGTTGTATTAAAGACATAATGAGGAAAAATGAGGAAGAGACATCAAAGTACCAAGCTCCAGGTTCGTTGCCCTTTCCCCTCCAGAGGATTTGCCCAAGTAATTTATTGAGAATAGCAATTTTTAATATATCTCCCTACCTTTGTTGCCAGGTCTTTCTGTGACTTTTAAGATGGCTAACTAATAATAACACTTTATGAAAACATTACAATCACACAATAGAATAGCAGTTAAATTCCTGCTGGTGAAATGTGTTAATATTTTCTGTTTAAAAACGCAGTGCTATTTTGTCCCTTTGGATAAGCTAGCTGAAGTTTCTTTAAAAGCTCAGCTAAACACACACCATCCTGTGAAATATCACTTCTGCTAGAGAGTAGACATTTGGAACCTCAGGGACAGTTAAGCAGCTGAGGTGTGAGAATAGGCTGCTGTTTTAATGATTCTGTGACAGATTCTGAGCTCAATGGAGTTATTATGCCAAGCATTATGCTTTTCTCACTTTGATCTCATAGTGGATAATTTTGAGAATGAATACTGGCAATAATCCTCCTTCATGGCATGAAAGCAACTTAATATCGTCTCAAGAGCACTAGTTCTGGAGACAGACTGCTGGGGTTTGAATCCTGTGTTCACCAGTGCTGTGCTGTGAGGCTACAGACAAGTTACTCCATCTCTCTGAGCCCAGTTTTCTCATCTGAAAAAATTGTACATTCCACATAGGCTTGTTGTAAAGATTAAACAAAATAGTGTGTATGAAGCACCAGAGAAAAAAGAAGCAGTAGAGGAATGTTGGTCATCCATTTGTTTATACTGATTTTGCACAAGAAAGCAGCACTGAAAGATGCAGAATCCCAATGGACCTGAGAAGCTGGAGAGTGTATTTTATGGGAATAATTAGATGAAATCTAATTAAATGAAATATAAATTGTTTAGAACAGTACCTGGCACATAATACTTGATTAATAACCTTAGGTCTCATCTTTATTTTTGGCAATATGAAAAGATTGTGCATATTTGGAATGTAGACAGGTCTTAATTCCTGTGTAGATTCAGAACATTAATTTTATTTGTTTATTTATTTACTAACTTACTTATTTACTTTTAAGTAGGCTCTATGCCCAGCATGGAGCCCAGTGAGGAGTTTGAACTCACGACTCTGAGATCAAGACCTGAGCTGAGATCAAGAATCAGACCCTTGGGATCCCTGGGTGGCACAGCGGTTTGGCGCCTGCCTTTGGCCCAGGGCGCGATCCTGGAGACCCAGGATCGAATCCCACGTCGGGCTCATGGTGCATGGAGCCTGCTTCTCCCTCTGCCTATGTCTCTGCGCCTCTCTCTCTCTCTGTGACTATCATAAATAAATAAAAATTAAAAAAAAAAAAAAAGAATCAGACCCTTAACCAACCGAGCTACCCAGGTGTGCCAATTTTGATTTATTTTAAATGTCTTTATTATTTTTTGATGACAAAGCATTAGAGGGGGGATTCAGAAATCACTTATCAAGAGGCGATAAGGAATAAATCTTTCATTTCATTTATGTGGGTTCTTTTTTAAATCTACACTCCACACAATTAGACTAGATTATTCTCTATTTCCCACATAGTAGAATGGGTGATGATTACAACATTCTCTAGTCCTTCATATTATTTCTTATTCCACATTATTAAATCTTTTTTTTTTCAATTAGGCATTGAGCGCCTTCAGATGAATTATAAATTATCCCTCTGGATTCAGAGGAAGTTTCCTTGTTGCCTAAAGCCCAGGTGTTCCAACTTCTTAGGTAAGCTGTGGTTAAGCTTTTCATCATCTGTCTGTAGAAAGTGATAAATTTTTAGAGTTGCAAATAAATTTAGCATCTTCTCAGCAATTCATTTTGCATTTTTAAAGAAACCACAGCAAATGAATAAAAAATCCTCAAGGACTCCACTCATTTTATGCCTAGTGGCAAATATTACTTGATTATGCCAGCAGTTAGGAATGGCCCAGGTTTAATCTAATTTTGCTGTAAAGTGGCTTGTAGGCCACCATTTACAAGACAGCAAAAGCCTGGTGACAGAGGAACACCTTAGCTGGCCACCTGGATTATCACTAAATGTCAATCACCCAGGAATGCACAAAGCTGAATGGGTATGTGAATTTTCACTTTTCTTCCAGTTTTTATATTTTTTCCACATTTTTTTCCTTTCACTGTTCTAGTTTCTGGTCTGATTCATCTATGATAACTACCTTTGGGTATACCGAATTTTCTTTTTTCCAGAATAACAACATCCTTTACTATTCTGCCAGAGTTTCATCCTCTTTTCTTCCTAGGATTTATGATAGTTGAGGATCTAGGCAATTGATAAACTGTATATACACCTCACCACATTTAATTGATGTTGGCATGCATTCAGGGCTCTTCATATGAGTTAGGGTGTAAATGTGGCTGCCCGATAAATAAACTGTGTTCAAAGCTCTGCACACTCAGTAAATTTCCCAAATTAATTACATCTCTGGTGCTTTCAATCTCGATTAAAGAGAGAGAGATGATAACATATTTGGTCCTTGTGGCTACCTTGAATTTAGATCCCTTATCATCTCATCCAGTTGTGTGACCAAAGGAGATACCAATATCAGAGAAAGTGCCTTGAAAATTATCAAGGGATTTATAATTGTGAAGTACAGCGATGTACAATAGTATTTATTGTGTTAAGAAGTATAGTATCAGGAGCTGAATGAGAGTAGAGACTCAAAAGGTTATAAGAACCTCAATGAGGGGTGCCTGGGTGACTCTCCTGGTTGGGCATAAGACTGTTGATCTCAGCTCAAATGTCGATCTCAGGGTTTTGAGTTCAAGCCTCTCATTGGGCTCCACCCTGGATGTGGAGCCTACTTAAAAAACAAAAACCTCAATGACAGGAACCATGCCATTGTATTATTTTGTGTACCACATATGGGTTGAAATGAGGTATGTCTCATGAATATTTGCCAAATGACAGAAAAAACTAAATTTTAAATTTTAAGGTTTATCACAATATTCTAATAGATTCTCTCTCTTGAACAACGTGCTTGTTTTCAACCTGCTAAAAGTCCACCAATACCTATTACCTTAAGGGCTTACTATGCACCAGGCAGTTGATTGGGACCATGAGAAACAGGAAGTAATCATTCAAAATCAAGGAGAGGGAGTTCTGACTTAGAGCAGTGAATTCAGCCTGTGTGTTTAACTCTCTTGTCCCCTTCACCCACAGCCCTTCCGGTGAGTAAATTTTAACAGCAAAAGGAAACAGAAAATGTTAGAAAACTGCAAAAATTTAGTGGCAGTAAAGCAGAAATTGAAAGAAAGGTTTCCCAACCTCCAAGTTCTTAGAAGCAAATTGAGCATTGACCTAGTTAGTGTGTGTGTGAAAGGGACCACAGGAGAAAGCAAGAAACACAACCAAAGTCAGAGTGACACCATATATCTGTATCTATCTACATATACATATACATATACATATACATATACATATACATATACATATATATCTGAAGCGAAAAACAGGGAACAGTGGATGAGGTTTAGTCAGGAAAAGCCATAATAAAAGCCAAATAAAAACTAAGAAATAGTTAAGAAAAAGAATATACATCATTAGGAGTAAGAGAAGGACTGTAAGCATGTAAAGAATATGTTTTAGTTACAATCATAATACTATAACTTTACATACATGCATACATACATATTAAAATATGTACGTCTGATACAGAGATTTATGGTCATGTTAAAATCTTACTGAAAAGCTCTATCTTCAAGGAAAATGCTCTATTACCAATATTGGCTTAAGAAAATAAAAAAATACAAGTAGATCAATAATATATAAATTAAGAAATTTGTTAAACACCACCACCTTTAATAAAGATCATATCCAGATGATGTATGAAATATTTCCATCAAACTTAAAAACAAACAAACAAGAAATACCCCCCAAAATGCATTTCCTGTGATATTAAAACTGTTTCAGAGCACTGGGGGGAAAAAATCCAAATATCCTCATTCAGTCAATGAAGAAAGCAAAATAAAATTCTTAAAAAGAGAACTCAGAAAATTACAGACCTATATGAGAGATAGACTCAAAAAAATAAATATGACACTTGTATATTAAACTCAAAAGAAATTAGTTAAAAGAATAAACTATTTTGACTATTCTTTTTTTCTAGTGACTTTGTGTGTCACTTTCTTATGTTAAAAGAAATACATGGATTTTGATTGACTTTTTTTTTAAATGATAGATGACCTTTGAATAACAAGTTCATTTACCCAAAGTACTTTTTAACTTTCATAATAAGAAAACATTATCCTCTATAAGCTAGTACTAGTCATTTTTTTAACCCAAGTATCCTTCAGATAATTTAAAGTAAGTTTTAAGCTTATATGTCAAAATAAATTCAACATTGTGATAAAAATATCAAAGTAAGGGTGATCTTAGAAGAAAAATGAATATATATTTTATTACAAAAAAAGCCCACCATTTTACTTTAATTATTTGATGTTAAAATGACCACTGAGTTTGTTTCCAAGAGACATTTTTTTATCATTAAAGATGGAGAGTTAAACACTAAACAGGTCACTTTCAACATCACACCTGTGTATCTGGTAATGTTATGGTAATAAATAATCCCCGAAATCTCAATGACTTGCTGTGGCACAGATTTCTTTCTTATTTATGCTATTGGTCCATTTTAGGTTGGCTTAGGCTCTTCTCTATGCTACCTTCACTGGATCCCAGGGTGATGGAGCATAAAGTATCTGGACCATCGCTGGTATAGTTAGTTGAATAGTATTCTCCAAAAATCCATGTCCACCTGGAACCTCAGAATGTGACCATATTTGAAAATAGGACCTTGGCAGATATAATTAGTTAAGGATATCAAGATAAAAACATCCTGGACTTCGGGTAAGCCATAAACCCAATGACTGCTATTCTTTAAGAAAAGAAGTAGAGAGGTGCTTAGGTGGCTCAGTCAGTTAAGGGTCTGCCTTCAGTTCAGGTCATGCTTTCAGGGTCCTGGGATTGAGTCCTGCATCAGGCTCCCTGCTCAGTAGGGGAGTCTGTCTCCCCCTCTCCTTCTGTGATCTCTCTAGCTTTCACTCTCTGTCAAATAAATAAAATCTTAAAAAAAGAAAGAAAAATGGATATATAAACACACAGAGAGAGTGATGTGAAGATGGAGGCAGAAATTAGAGTTCTGTATCTACAAGGCCAGGAATGCCAAGACTTGTCCACAACCAACAGAAGTTAAGAGAGAAGCATAGGATGGTTTCTCCCTTAGAGCCTCCAGAAAGAACCAGCCCTACGGACACCTTGATTTATTTTTTATTTTTTACTTCTGGCCTCCTAAACTGTGAGGGAATAAATTCCTGTTGTTCCCCAATTTATGGTAATTTGTTATGGCAACCCTAAGAAAATGAATACAGCTGGGGGCCAAGGCAGTCAGAAAGAGTTCTGGGGTATCTCATTTTGGCATTAAATGTTCAGCCTGCAAGGGTCATGTCTCTTTTCCATTCATAACTAGCCAAAACTATTCCCATACCCCACACTCAAGCAAAAGGGAGGCAGGAAGTATTAATCCTATCATATGCCAAAAAACAAAGAACCAGAAAATCTGGCCATGGCACTAATGACTACTACCGAGCCAACTGTGCTACTTTGCTTTCAGAAGTAAACGTACAGGAAAAAAAATACAACTTTGCAAATATATGCTGATGAAAACAGATGACACTCAAATCCTCTTCTCTTGTGACAAACAGAGAGATATTTTGCCCTCAAAATATCCAAAGTGACATTCCATATATTCTTTTTGACAGCTACATCAAATTTAAATTCTAAAATCCCTCTTAAAACCTGGCAATGACTCAACATAAGTAAGAAAAGCCTTCGTCGTAACCTTCTAAATGTCATTTTCAGGAGCAACATCAGGAAAATATTGCCTGAATTCATCCTGCAGAGATTGGATTTGGATATTTTCTTTGAAATAATTTTTGAGAGCCTTGTCTTTATAAGCTTCATTAAGACAAGAAAATGATGAGGCATTTTAAGAGACAATTTGCTGAATCCATAGCTGGATTCTGGCTCTGTATGTTCGAAGTAAATCATAAAGAGAAATAATGCTGGTGTTTCAGATTCAATGTATTCAAAACTTCAATATATCAGACAACTATACCAAGCTTTGCTGAAAGTTATACTTTTTTGATAGCTAAAGCACTTAGTCTTATGCTTGGCTTTAAGAAAGCAGGGAGCAAATATGTTCCAACTTTAATCCAGCCAGGCTCTTCCTGTTGACAACTGAGGAACTTCAGTATGAGACAAAATAACTTTGTGACAGCATTAAAATTTTCATAAAGCAAGGCAAATATCTGGTGTGTAGTGAACATTTCTCCACCTAATTGACTCCCTTATCACATGGTTAATGCCTTCTTATAGATACTGGGCTGTTATGGAAGCCAGTGCTTATAGATGAGTGATATATGGTGACCTCCTGCTTCTCCCTGCCCGATGAATTTTTTTCTTTTATTTTTGCCTAAAATGATGCTCATGAGCCTAGTATGGCTGTATTATTGTGAATGCATATTACAGTAATAGTTGCCTCAGTTCAACTCAGTGTTTAAGAAGTCTGATTCAACGTCAAAGCAGCAGTTTTAAAAAAAAATGTGTAGATCAGTTTTTTGAGGCATGATTTACATAAGTACAATTCATTCTCTTCCATGTAAACTTCATGGAGCATTGACAAATACATACAGGTGTGTAACTACCACCAAAACCAAATATAAAACCAATTCATCATTTGCCTACATTTTGTTTACTTTGCAGTCAATTCACCTTTCATACTTGTAAATCACTAAACTTTTTTTGAGTCCCTATGGCTTTTCCTTTCTGAGAATGTCATATAATAGAATCCTATGCAGTAAGTGATCTTTTAAGTCAGGTTTCCTTCATTTGGCATAATGCATTTAATATTAACCTTGTGGTTGCTTACATAAGTACTTTGCTCACTTTTATTACTGAGGAGTATTCTTCATAAGGATATATCAACCCTTGTTATCTATTCAGTTGTTAAAGAACATTTGAGTTGTTTCCAGTTTTTGGTCATTATGAATAAAGATGCTATAAATATTTGTGTAAAGGTTTTGGTGTGAACATATGTTTTCATTTCTCTTTGGTAAATACTTATGAGTAATATGATGAGTGCATTTTTAACTTTATAAGAAAGTGGGAAAATATTTTCCAAAGTAGTTGTAGTATTTTAGTTTGTTTTCCTATTGACTAACGATTATTGACCATCATTCTTTGTGCTTATTCAATATTCATATATCTTCTTTGTTGAAGTTCTTCATTGTTGAAGTATCTGTTCAAATCTTTTGCCCATTTTTAAATCAGGTTGTTTTCTTACTATTGAGTTTTGAAAGTCATTTATACATTCTGGAAACAATCCTTTTGTCAGACATGTGTTTTGCAAATATTTTCTCCTAGTTGTAGCTTGTCTGTTTATTCTCAAATCACTGTCTTTCAAAGAACCTGTATTTCTAAATTTTGGCAAGGACAAATTTTTCCATTTTTATTCTATAGGTTTGCTTTTGATCTCATATGTAAGACTTTTCTACCTAACCCAAGGTCTCAAAGATTTTCTCCTGTTTTCTTCTAGAAGTTTCATAAATCTAGGCTTTACATTCAGTAAAGATCTATTTTGAGTTATTTTTATTTCCACATATGTTGTGTTTGTAGATTCATTTTTCCTCTGTTTCTGGATGTCCAGTTGTCCCAGGATCATTTGTTGAATGATTATCCTTTTTTCCATAATGATTTTTTTATTGGAGTTCAATTTGCCAACATATAGCATAACACCCAGTGCTCATCCCATCAAGTGCCCCCCTCAGTGCTCATCATCCAGTCACCCCAACCCCCCGCCCACCTCCCTTTCCACCACCCCTTATTTTTTTCCCAGAGTAAGGTGTCTCTCATGTTCTGTCACCCTCACTGATATTTCCCACTCACTTTTCTCTTCTTTCCCCTTTATTCCCTTTCACTATTTTTATATTCCTCAAGTGAATGAGACCATATAATGTTTGTCCTTCTCCGATAGACTTGCTTCACTCAGTATAATACCCTCCAGGTCCATCCACGTTGAAGCAAATGGTGGGTATTTGTCGTTTCTAATGGCTGAGTAATATTCCATTGTATACATAGACCACATCTTCTTTATCCATTTATCTTTCAGTGGACACCAAGGATCCTTCCACAGTTTGGCTATCGTGGACATGGCTGCTAGAAACATCGGGGTGCAGGTGTCCCAGCGTTTCACTGCATCTGTATCTTTGGGGTAAATCCCCAGCAGTGCAATTGCTGGGTTGTAGGGCAGCTCTATTTTTAACTCTGAGGAACTTCCACACAGCTTTCGGAGTGGCTGTACCAGTTCACATTCCCACCAACAGTGCAAGAGGGTTCCCCTTTCTCCACATCCTCTCCAATATTTGTTGTTTCCTGTCTTGTTAATTTTTCCCATTCTCACTGGTGTGAGGTGGTATCTCATGGTGGTTTTGATTTGTATTTCCCTGATGGCAAGTGATGTGGAACATTTTCTCATGTGCTTGTTGGTCATTTCTATGTCTTCATTGGTAAAATTTCTGTTCATGTCTTTTGCCTATTTCATGATTGGATTGTTTGTTTCCTGGGTATTGAATTTAATAAGTTCTTTCTAGATCTTGGATACTAGCCTTTTATCTGATACGTCATTTGCAAATATCTTCTCCTATTCTGTAGGTTGTCTTTTAGTTTTGTTGACTGTTTCTTTAGTGGTGCAGAGCCTTTTATCTTGATTAAGTCCCAATAATTCATTTTTGCTTTTGTTTCCCTTGCCTTCATAGATGTCTCGTAAAAGAAATTTCTGTGGCCAAGTTCAAAAAGGGTGTTGCCCGTGTTCTTCTGTAAGATTTTGATGGATTCTTCTATCTCATTAATCCTCATCATTAGGACCTCCAGTTTGGATTGCATCTCATTTAATTGATTTTTAATTTCAGCCTGACTAGATCTAAATTCTGCAGTCATGAAGTCTCTTGAATCCTTTATGCTTTTTTTCCAGAGCCACCAGCTTTATAATTGTGCTTCTGAACTGACTTTCTGACATCGAATGTAATCCAATTTCTGTAACTGTGATAGAGAGTACTGTTTCTGATTCTCTCTTTCGTGGTGAGTTCTTCTTTCTAGTCATTTTGCTCAGTGCAGAGTGGCTTGTTAGAAGCACAAACTCTTTTCTCTGTAGCGTTCCCGCTCTTCTCTCTTTAAATCTCAGGCTGAATTGGTAGGTTTTCAGGATGATTTGAAAGTTATCTACATAATTTGGTGGGGGACAGGTGACTTGGGGATCCTACTTTTCTGCCATCTTGCCCCCCCCCAATTATTCTTTTGTTGAATAAGTTAGCTTCATTCCTTTGTCAATAATCAATTGACCATGGTTGTGTGGGTCTATATCTGAACTCTTTACTATGCTGCTATTCTTTTGCCCCTACCACACTGACTTAAAGTAGCTTTACTATAATCCTTGGGTCCAGGGAGTGTGAGCCCTCAAATATTTTTTTATTATTTTCAATATTACTTTGGTTATTCTAGTTTTTTCTTTTCCATGTGTATATTAAGATTAGCTTGAATGTAAGGGCCAGTGACAGCTTGCTCAAGGTGTGCATATTATGGGCTCTGATAGAGCCAACCCCTTCAGCCCCCTCCCTGCAGGATCCCATTGTACCCTAGAGGATGTAGAGCCTTCTTGGAGTTCCCAGAATGGTCCTCAATCCCTATTCCAATTTTGAGTTTTATCTACACATAGGTCTTGTCTCCAGAGTCAGTGGTGTTGTGGTTCAAAATGGATAATAAGGGGTGACCCATGTTGGGTGGATCTTTCTGCACTGAAACCTGTCTGACATTTGCAAAGAGGCATATACAGAAAAATAAGCTTCTCGGAGATTAAGAACAACTAGAATCAGTAGAAGTCATAGGCTTAAAGGAGACTCTGAGCCACTATAATGGTGAGAAGCAGAGCCTGCAGTTAGGTAGCTATATGCATTTTAAAACCCAGTTTGCCATTTTCCTATAGTTTCCTTTACAAATCAACAAAGAATTGATCCTCCCTTTACCTTCTTAAATAGTTACAGGCCGCTACTATTGTGTAACTTTGGAAACTAAATACTGTCACCAAAATGCTACTATTTACCTCACAGAAGGTGGGACACAGGAGGTATGACTTGTCTAGTCCTTAGAGGTCTATGGTCTTGGAAGACCTGAGAGCTGCCCCACTGACCAGATTTCTATTCAGTAGCAAAGCCGGCCTGAGGCTTGCATGTTGAGCCTGAACACGCTTAATGGGGGAAGCCAAGACTGTGACTGGGGTGTGTGCTTACACAAGCACTTTTTCTGCCCATGTATCTTCAATCTAATGAGTTCACGATTTACACTGAGTAATAGAAGCTACAAAATGGCTACTGCATTCTCCCCTCTCAGTCACTGGCTCTAGTCTCTTTTGTGCCATCTTTTATACTAGAATTGTTTGGTACCACAGGGAGCTCTTTACCCCAACACAGTGAATGACATTCCAACCACCAGCAATCAAAAATTGCAGTCTATCTTGCTGTCAACAAGTAGGACCTTGAGTCCATTGGCACTATCAATAATAGTGAACTATCTCCTGGGAAGAATAGGAAAGTCCTTTCCATAAACCTGTTTGGGTTTGTGCAAATGGAACTTCAAAGGATTCCCAGGCATTTAGTGTGCATAAGCTAGGGGGACATGCAAAGGTGCAAAAATATTTCAGGATGGCTTTCTCTGTTCATATCTGATTCGGGTTCTTAGAAGCAGCTACTCATGCTGATGCCAAAGGGCAAATGTTGCTGGCCTTAATTTCTCCAAATTTTCTTTCATCTAGGATAGCTTTATTTCACTTTCATTCATGAAAAATATTTTTACTGAACACAGATTTCTGGATTGACATGTCTCCTCCACCTCCCCAAGGTACTTTAATTATGTTGTGGAACTTTTTTCTTGTCTCCATGTTTTTCTCCTTTGAAAACTGAAGTCAATTGCATTATTGGTTCTCTATACATAATATTGTTTCATTTTAAATGTCTATCTTTTCTCCTCCGACCCCAGTTGAGTTACACTAAGCTTCTTGAACTTGTAGGTCTTCTGTCAAATTTGGAAAGTTTTCAGCTATGTGTCTTTAAATATTTTCAGCACCACACTTTTTCTCTTCTTCTGGAACTCTAATAACCCAAACCTTAGAATTTTTTGATATTATTCCACAAATGTCTAAGGATCTGCCCCTATTTTAAAATTATTTATCTAGTATATACATAGTATAATTTTTATAGATAATCTTTAAGTTCAGGGATTCTACCTTCTATCATTTCTATTCTGCCCTAGAGTATACTGGTAATTTTTTTTTTTTTGGTAATTATGGTTTTTCATTTCTGAAATTTAAATTTGGTTCTTTTCTTCTATTTCTTACTAAAACTTACTTTTGTCCTATTATCTTAGAGAGCTTTTGGCCTTACTTATTTGAGCATTGCTATAATAAGTGTGTAATGTCTTTGTCAGATAATTCTAACATCTCTATCTGTTGGCTTTGGTGTCTATTAATTGCCTTTTCCTACGCAAATGAGGTTTCTATGGTTCTTCATATATCAAGCATATAAATCATACCCCGGACATTTTATTTTGAGATTCTGGGCCTAGTATAAATCTTATGAAAATAATGAAATTTTTGTTTTTGTAAGTAATTGTGATTAATTTAAGTTCAGGGTACAACTTCTGACTCACTTTTTAGGAGTTGTATTCTCTTTAAGCTCAGTTTTCAAACTTTTCAGTCTTTGTACTGTTATTTGGATCTATTCCATGAATGTTCCCAGTAATTCAGTCTGGGACGTTGAAGGGGTCTATTATTTCAGTTCTCAATGTCTTCAGTATGCTTGTAAGAAACAGACCTAGGCGTGGCAGCTTCAGATTAGCCCAAGAGTTCATAAGCAAATTCATGGGATCACTTTCCCAAATTTCCTTCTCTCTGTGATTTCCCTAGTACCTCTCATTCACCTATGGAATCCTTTTCAGTCCTTCAGCCTTCAGTTATGCTACCCTGCCATCCACACATGCAAATGCAACCATGCCTGTGAAAAAGCAGTGGGAGATCTAAAGGATAAAGAGTGTTAAATGTACCTCCAGTTTGGTGGTACTTTGAATTCTGGTATTCTTCCTGACTCCATCTGCTACTGTTTACTTTTCAAAGTCAACAACAGCTGCCCCATGCCTTCTGTTTTAGTTTTATATCTATATTCATTGGTAGAGACAGAGTGGACTGTCCTTACTCAATCTTACTCATAGCCAATACTTGAGTTTAATTTTTAAATAAAATAAATGTATAATTTCAGAATAAACATATTTATATATGCAATAGAAATGACAGTATAAATTATTCTGAACACAATGAAAAGAATTTCAGGTAACCAATGGGCATCTTACACTGCTTGCTCTGGATTCTTTCTCACTCTATCTTCTAAGTATGCCTACCAGCTATGATTACTTAGAGAGAGAGATGTGCTCTTCATAATTTGCATTACAAAAGCAAGAGAATAATTTTCCACTTTTTAAACAGAAAATTATGTTACAATATTGAATATTCTCTTTCAAGCCACATGTACTTCTTCTTATTCCTATACTGTCCTATGCCCTTTTGACTTTACCTTCCAATCCAGAATTACTTTCCTAACATATAATGATTATGCACTGGTTATTGATAGCCCCAGAGTATTTGATGGTTGAATGCTTGATATTCTGGGTCAGGTACTAGACAAGTAAAGGCAACCTGAAAATTCAAATGTGTTTCATAAAATCTATTGCATGGGTAATTTACACAAGCATAATTGAGAATCTTCTACAAGTAAAACTTGAAGAAATATTGAAGGGCTTGGGTAAGTAAAATTGTCTTTTTAAAGTAAAAAATTACCCCAAATGGTTATTCCTTCACTTACACATGGGAGTACTTACTAACACACCTGTGGAAAACAAGACTGTTTATAAGACTTTATCTATTCTAAAAATCCATTCTCCTATTCTTATCTACCTCTGCCTGGTGAAAAACTCAGTATCCTTTAAGTTCAAATTGAATACCACCGTTGCATTGGAGCCTTCAGTGATACTTCCAATCAAAATCACTTGTCCTCTCTTCTGTGTTAATAGCACTTTGCTCATGCAGCTACCATTTTTTATGTCTTAGGGCTTCCCTCCCAGATTAGGTTGCTAACTTCTTGATGGCAAGGACCCAGGTCCATTTCACTATTTTATTTCCAATTCCTAACTTAGTTGTTCATGAAATCAAGGTATATATCTTTCTCAATAAAGCTCTATGTGTGATGCCAATGTACAACTATCTCAGAGTTTATATAAGATATTTTTTAATGAAAACTACCTTTTTATGAAAATTGAAAAGTTGGACCAATCAACCAGATGTAGAGTCAGTATAAGAGAATGCTCAAGGTGTGGAAGTTATCACTATCATTCATTCTTATCTTTTTCTTTCATTATCTTGTTGTCATTATTTACCAAATAGTTTAACCACCACCACAATATCCCACTTAGTAGTTGCAATCTCCTTGGGCTTTCTGTGTAACATAAAATTGGCAAACACTAGTCATATTAACACAAACATAAAGAGGATTTATTAGTCTCATGATGCTTACCAGCTTCATGAGAGCAATCAACATAAAACTCAAAAACAGCTTGAAAAGTACATTTTAGTTAAGTTTATATGGTTACAAAAAGATCTTTTACATTGCACAATGCTTTATGCCCTCTCTCAATCTAACCAGATTCCATTTTCATAACAAGCATCCTGTGTCAGGGAGAGGAAGTGTGTTCCAGAGAGATAGAATGAGTATTTCAAACAAACAATACCTTCAAACAGAGGCATTTCTTTTTTTTTTTTTAATTTATTTACTCATGAGAGAGAGATGAATCTCTAGCAGATTCCTCACTGAGCACAGAGCCACATATGGGGCTCCATTTTTCAACCCTGAGATCACAAATTGAGCTGAAATCAAGAGTCAGATGCTTAACCTACTGAGCCACCCAGGTGACCCCAAACAGAGGTTTTTCCAATCTGAACTGATCAAGGGGACCAGTTCATGGTCTCCTACTGCATGCCTCGTGAATTTTTGTTTGAAATAAAGAACTATTAATTTCTGAGTAGAAAGGAAAGAAATTAACATATATTGTCTGCTGTCAATCAATGTGCTTTCAGAACTGGTGTCTTCTGCAACAAATGCTCTTTTGTAACCAAATGTACTTTTTTTCTTTTTTCCTTTTTCTCTTTTCTTTTTACTTTTTTCATCTTAAGGTCAAAAGTCTTTCAGTGTAGGGGTGCCTGGGTTGTTCAGTCAGTTGAGTGTCCAACTCTTGATTTTTGGCTCAGGTCATGATCTCAGGGTCATGAGATCAAGCCCCATGTGGGGCTCTCTGCTGGCATGGATCCCACTTGGGATTCTCACTCTCTCTCTCTGCCCTTACCCCCCACCCCTTGCTCATGAGTGTTGTCTGTCTCTCTTTCTCTCTCTCAAAAAAAAGTTTTTCAGTGTATTCCTTTTATAGCTTTAATACATCTGAAGTTTCAAAGGCACCAAAGCCCCACAGTTTTATTTTCTTCTATGGCTATCAGAAAAAAGGCCTTAGCTTTGGATTTTGACAGTATGATTATAACATATTTTGGTATAGATCTCTCTTCAAGTTTATTCTGCTTGGAATTAATTCTGCTTCTTAAATGTAGATTCATGTTTTTCATCAAACTTGGGGAAGGTTTTTTAAAATATTTATTTATTATTTTATTTTGAAAAAAAAAAAAAAAAGAGCATGAGTGGTGGAATGGAGAGAGGAGGAGAAATCCTCAACCTCCCCACTGAGTGTGGAGCGTGACATGGGTCAGGACCTAGCAGGACCCTGAGATCATTACCTGAGCAGATTATCAAGAGTCAGAAGCTTAACAACTGAGTCACCCAGGCACTCCCAAATTTGGGGAAGGTTTTAGCAATCATTTCTTCAAATATTTCTCCTATTTCTTTCTGCCTTTTTCTGAGACTCCCATTATGGGTATGTTGTTTTGTTTGATAGTGTCTAATAGGTTCCTTTAGTTCTGTTTCCTTTTCTTCATTCTTCTTTTTTTTTCCTGCTCCTCAGACTGAGTAATTTTAAGGGTTTTAACTTTGCTGATTCTTTCTTGAAACAGTTTGATTCTGCTACTGCATGCCCTCATGAATTTTTATTTCAGGTATTGTACTTTCGGGTCCAGAATTACTAGTTGGTTCCTTTTTGTTATTTTTTTCTCTTTCTTGATATTCTTTACCTACTTATACACCAATATCCTGGCTTCCTTTAGTTCTTTGTTAATGGTTTTCTTCAGCTCTTTGAGCCTATTTAAGACAGGTAAAGTCTTCATCTAGTAAGTCCAATGTCTGAGCTCCTTTAGTGATGGTATTGTCAATTTGTTTTGCTTTGTTTTTCTGTATTGGGCCACACTTTCCTGTTTCTTTGTATATTTACAATTTTTTGTTGAGAACTGGACATTTTGAATATTATAATCTGAAAAATCTTTTTTTAAAAAGATTTTATTTATTTATTCATGAGACACACACACACACACAGAGAGAGAGAGAGAGAGAGAGAGGCAGAGAGAGAAGCAGGCTCCATGCAGGAAGCCCGACGTGGGACTTGATCCCAGGTCTCCAGGATCATGCCCTGAGCTGAAGGCAGCACTAAACTGCTGAGCCACCGGGCTGCCCTAATCTGAAAAATCTTTAAAAAAACATTTTATTTATTTATTTGACACACAGAAAAAGAGAAAACAAGCAGGAGAGTGGCAGACAGAGGGAGAGGGAGAAGCAGGCTCCCTGCTCAGCAGGGGGCCCAATATGGGGTTCAATCCTAAAACCCTTGAATTATGACCTGAGCAGAAGGCAGACACTTAACTGACTGAGCCATCCAGGTGCCCCTCTGAAAAATCTTGAAATCAGATTCTTCTACCTTTCCAGAAGTTGCTATTGTTGCTTAAATAAAGACCTCATTCTTCTACTTGTTTATTGATTTTTTTCCAAACTATTTGTGCAAAAACTATATTTCTTGCTCTATGTGGCCACTGAAGTCTCTGTTCTATTATCTACACAGTTAGCGAGTGACCTTACAGAGATTTCCTTAACTACCTGGATACATTTATAAGAAAAAAAGGATGTTCTATCTCTTTGCATCCTCCCAACTGACATTACCAGGAAGGCGCTTCTATGATGAGAATTGAAACAACCGTCAGCTCCTGTGCTAGCCTCTCAGCAACCTGCCAGGCTGACCCAAATTCTAATTTTGGGAGGACAAGATCTCTTTCACCCACCCTGGCAGGAACACCAGCAATATGGGCCACTACCTTCACAGCTACCAGCTATCCCTATTGAGACAGGGAATTGTATTCACTACATAAAATATCAAAATTTACCAAAATTTGCCAACTTCTTTCTTCATCAGGCACCATCCTGGATACTGCAAATATTCAACTAGACTTCAGAGTTCTGAAGTCATTGATTCTGATAGTTCTTGCCAACTCAGTGGTATTTTTAGTGGAGAGACTGATTCTGGAGCTTACTACTTCATCATCTTCCATAATTTCACCATGTCTTGAATTTCTAAACATTTTTATGATTTACCTATTTCAAAGAAAGAAAGAAGATGGAAGGACAAAAAAAAGGAAGAGATGGGTTTTTCCTTGCTCACCATTGCTTTCAATGTAAGTGAATTCCTTGGCATAATTTAACCAAGTATTTAATTCAATGTTGAGTCATTACAGGGTAAACACAGAATTCTCAAGTGGAGCCTCATGAAATGAGAAGATGTTGATATTTCAGCTACAAAACAAAAGACAACTGATCTGGGTTCTTGGGTTACTTTGTTGGCGTTTCAGCAACATGGACATTTGTTCCCCTGTGTCAGGGTCATGTCGGAAAAGGTCATGTGATTTCTGGAACACTTGTATTGTTATAATTAAATATTTGTTTATGTTTTTTCTGAAATTACTTTGCTCTTCCACTGTAATCGGTCAACATGATATAATTTATAGCAGTGATTTTTCTATCATTATCATGTATTCTGGTCCTTTTGCTTTAAGGACAGGCTTTCTTAGGCTGTATGACTATATAGTCCCAAAGGACTGATGTTGCAATTGCATTCTCCCTTCCATACCTTCTGCCTTTGTAGTTGATTTTTTAAGTCAAAAGAAAAATATCAAACTCCCCAAGCCCTAATGATTAATACAGAGATCTAATTACTTGATACCTTAAAATATATATTGTATTTGGGGGGGGGGGAAACTTCCAAAACTGTTCTAAGGAAAACAAATCCAAATTGCATTTTAAGCAATACACTAAGTCCCAGCAGGAGATTTCCTCCTACAGAGCTGCTGAAACATTTGAGATATGGTTAGGCATACTGCAGAATGCACTGGTCTTCAAAGGAAGCTCTGACCTACTTTGTTTCTACCTCATCCCACACTGGTTCTTGCTGCTGTGGCTTTATGAGTCAAGTGGAATCAGTTACTGCAGCATTTCTGGTGGCCAGTTTGCTCACAGAGACACAAGGAAGATTTATAATACACAAGCTCTGATATCCTATAATAATTTCCCAACAATTAGGAGCATTATTATAAGCATTTTGCTAGGACTTTGAGAAGATTTGTTTTTTTTTTTTTTAATTTCAGTGTTTGCCTTCACTAGATAAATACCTTTATAAGAATACGGAGCAAGGTTTCAAACTATCTAACAGGGACATCATCTGAAGTAGTAGTGATTTCTAAATATACACAAGAGAGATTTCATAAGAAGTTACATATTAATAACAACCTCAGAAAACATTTTTTGTCACAACCTAATGAGGCTGAGCACAAAAAGACTGGCCTCAAATCAGGAATCTCATAGTTTTCACATTTAGTATGCATTGTGCCCCACTATAAGCTAACTCCACATACAGACTCCCATTCCACATAAATTAAGAAGCTAAAGGTGAAGTAGAGAAGTCTAAGACTCAACTGACGATCCAAGCAAATTAAAATGACTAGCTTGATCTTGAAAAGGACTGTAGAAAGTCCAAAAAATTTAAAATGTTTTCTGCATTTTGCTTTCTCTCTGCTTACAAAGACTAAAATCTCATGTCAAAACATCTCCATTCCTACATGGATTCAGGTTATTTGCCTTTAGTTTCCTGGTAGAAAGGAACAACTAATCCAGAGCTCTTACAATTTTGTCTATACAAATGTCCATTCAATCAAAAAAATTCAAGTACATTATAACAAAGGGCCAAGAGAAATGACACAAGAGAAACAGATTTACAGTAACATGGAAATTAGAGTTTTCAACACAGACTTTAAAATAATCATGATTGGTGTGTTCAGAGACATAGATAACAAGGTTAGGAGCTTCATCAGAGAACTGGTATCTATTATGATTATATGAGCATTCTATAACTGAAAAAATGTGTATAGCGCCAGTAGATTGATACCAGCTTGGTCATTCTCTTTGAATCCCTTCTATACTGAATCTTAATCTTGGTTCAGCTTCAGTCAAGGAATACCAAGATCACCATTCAGGACATCCCCTAGACATCTGATCTTTTTTTTTAAATTGATTAATTAATTTCTTTATTTGAGAGGGTAAGTACATGCACGAGAGAGAGAGAGAGAGAGAAAGAGAGAGAGAGAGAGAAAGAGAGAGAGAGGCACAGAGGGAGAGGGAGAAGCAGACTCCCTGCTGAGCAGGGAGCCCAATGAGGGGCTCAAGCCCAGGACTCTGAGATCATGACCTGTCCTGAAGGCAGACACTTAATTGCCTGAGCCACCCAGACACCCCTTGACATTTGATCTTTTAAACTCTTATTCTTTGACAGCTTTTAATATCCTCCCTGTACTCTCCTGAGTTTCAAACTTAAAGAGTCAACCAGAATATAGTGATCTGAATTCAAATTAATTTTTTAAAGCATGATATCAGAGTAGAAATGAATCTGTGAAAGAGAAACAGGCCAAAAATTGAGATTAGCAAGGAAAGAAAATAACCAAACAAATCTGTTAGAATAAAAAAATCAAAATATAAAGCTTGTGTACAACAAAACAAACCATCAACAAAACAAAAAGACAACCTACTATTGAATGGGAGAAGATATTTGCAAATCATATATCTGATAAGGAGTTAAAATCCAAAATATATAAAGTACTTATACAATTCAACATAAAAAATATCTGATTAAAAAATGGTCAAAGAAACTAAATAGACATTTTTTGAAAGAAGATATGGAGGTGACAGACACATGAAAAGATGTTTAATGTCATTAATCATCAGGGAAATGCAAATTAAAATGACAATGAGATATTACTTTATACCAGTTAGAATGGCTAAAATCAAAAGGACAAGAAATAACAAGTGTTGTTGAAGATGTGGAGAAAAAGAAACTCTCATGCACTGTCGGTGGGAATGTAGTCTGGTGCAGCCACTGTGGAAAACAGTATGGAGGTTTCTCAAAAAATTGAAAATAGAAATGCTATATGATCCAATAATTCCACTACTGAGTTTTACCTAAAGAAAATGAAAACACTAATTTGAAAAGATACAAAAAAAAATAATTTGAAAAGATACATGCATCCTTATATTTATTGCAGCATTATTTACAATAACCAGATGTTGAAGCAACCTAAGTGTTCATCAACAGATGAATAGATAAGGAAAATGAGAAACACACACACACTTGGAGTATTAATGGAGTTAATGGAATATTACACAGCCATAAAAAAGATGAAACTGTGCCATTTGAGACAACATGGAGGGACCTAGAGGATCTCAGTCAGAGAAGGACAAATACCATATGATTCTACCCATAAATGGAAACTAAAAAATAAGCAAACAAAAGGCAGAATGAGACCTGTACTTATAGAGAACAAACTGACGATTGCCAGAGGGGAAGAGGGTGGTGGGTTGGGCAAAATGGGTCAAGGTGAGGAAGATACAACCTTCCAGTTATGGAATGAGTAAGTCATGGCAATAAAGGGCACAGCATAGAAACAGTCAATGATCTTTTAATAATGAGGTAATGGGACAGATAGTAGCTAGCTTGTGAACATAGCGTCATGTACAAACTTGTCAAATCACTAAGTTGTAAACCTGAAACTAATGTAACGTTGTATCAACTATACTCAAATAAAATGAGTAAATAAATAAGCAAGTAAAGGAAAAAAGAGAGGCACCTGAGTGGCTCAGCCAGTTAAGTATCTGACTATCTCAGCTCAGGTCTCCATCTCATGGTCATGAGTTCAAGCCCCACAGGGGACCTACTTAAATATTTTAAAAAAGGAAGAAAAGAAAGAAAAGGGCATTAACTTTATCACCTTTTCTGTCATTTATTGAAATGTTTATATTTCTTTTCTTTTTTGATCTGCTAATGTGATTCAGTATGTAAGATTTTTTAAAATGTGATCTAACACTGAATTCCTGCAATCAGTCATATTTTTCCATTATTTCAATGTTCTGCTATGAAAACATTTTGCATTTAGGTGCATACATGAGACAGGCCTATTTTTTTCCTTATAAATTATTTTTCTGGTTGGTATCAATACTATCCTAACTGCATAATACTGATTAAAAATCTATTCACCTTTGGGGCATCTGGGATCAAGTCCTGTATCAGGCTCCCCACAGGGAGCCTACTTCTCCCTCTGCCTATGTCTCTGCCTCTCTCTCTGTGTCTCTCATGGATAAATAAAATCTTAATTAAATTAAAATAAATATATATTCACATTTAAAAAATCCTTAGTCATTTAGAAAAAAATAAAATTTGATCTAGATATTTTATAGAAGATAAAAAAACTATTAGTTTACTACTTTATAATCTTATTGTAAGGGAAAGATTTCCAAGTATGAAAAACAGTCTGATGAAAAGGTAAATTTTTCTGGATGATTTTTCTTGGGTAAGGGAGCAGAATAAATCCAAACTAGATAAAAGTTTCACAATTTAGTCAGGACACTATAATAACAAGTTACTACAGCTTACTATCTAATGAGCTATTATGAGAAAATATCCAAATAGATTAGATACATAAGCAAAGTATATGCACTGATTATTAACAAAATAAGAGATATAAATCATATGGTGTTTAGTTTTAACTGAAATTTTTAAAGTGCAAATTAAATGACAATTTTAACTTTTTTCCATCACTCGAAATAGATGTCAATGTTTAGTAAGATCTATTTGAATGATGTTCTCAGGAAACAATGATGGGACTATAGTTTGAGTTTATATTTCTAAAACATTCTAAACATGAATCAAAAAAACACAACATGAGACTGAAAAATGGAGGAATTCACAGGATGGATTCTGGAGAAAGATATTTGGGCTTGAATCTTGGCATGTCAACTTGCAAGTTAGATAAACAGGCAAGTGATGTCACCTCTCACTGCAAAATATGCTGTGATCCAGAAGTTCTCCAAGGTTTGGTTATCCTGCCAAATAGTGACTCAGCATCCCATGGCTTCACCATCTCCCATACTTTCCCTTCAGTGTCTTTGTCACGTGAGAAAACAAAACTGGAGGGTTAGAAAGAAAATTTTCACTGACCAGAAATGACATGAACCATTTGCTCACGGTTGATTGGCTGTAATTCATGACATAACCCCATGTACCTTACGCAAACAGTCTGTGAAGTATGATCATCTTTGGGCCCAGGAGGAAAAGGAGAAGCAGATGTGCAGGAGTACTGGGAACTCCCCTCACACACAAAAATCATGCAACAAATGTAGGCATTAATATTACCGCATTCCTTTTGACCCAGAAATTCCATTTCTTAAAATAATCCTAAAAGGAAAACTTGGAATGTGCCTGGGTGGCTCCGTTGGATAAAGGTCTGACTCTTGATTTCAACTCAGTTTATGATTTCAAGGTTGTGACATAGAGCCCCATGTTGGGTACTATGCTGAGCATGGAGACTGTTTGGGATCCACCACCTCTCCTTCTTCTTCTGCCCCTCCTCCTGCTGCTACACACACTCTTTCTCTAAAATAAATAAATAAATAAATAAATAAATAAATAAATAAATAAATAAAACTTTTTAAAATACTTGGGAAAGTGTACAGTCATATGATCAAAGATTTGTTCACAGAGTTCTTTATATTACTGAGAACTTCAAGCTAGGCTACCATTTGAAAATGTTGATAAAGAACTATAGGTAGAGGTGTGTTTATGCATATTTCTATACATGTATATAAATATACAGAAAAAGAAGTGTGTAGGATAGACATTGTAATGATTTGTACTTACACTGGCGAGCCAAAATTGTGGAGTTTGCCCTTTAGTGGGAGAATGAAAATATATTCTCAAAAATGCCTTATCTAGTTTTAAAAGCAAAACTACACTTTGGCTTTTGTTCTCATCATTTCATGTTTCTCAAAACAAAAGTATATCCATATGCTCATCATAGAAATACACATATATTGGAACTAAAGTAAATACAAACTTAAAAATGGAAATAGAAAGCATTCTATAACTATACTCGGAAAACTGGAGTTAGAAATAAAAGTAACAAGAAAAAATATAAGGACTACATGAGAAAAATAAAACCTTGTAGAATATAAAATTATATTTGAAGAAATGGAAAGATATACTGTCCTCATTATGTGGGGATTTGTTCTCATAAACCACTATTCTCTCTAAATTAATAATAACTTAATGTGATTTCAACTGGACAGGTGTTTAAGTCAAATTTTATAAATAGATACTAAAGTTCATATGGAAGAAAAAAAATCTAAGAGAAAGAGAAAAAATAGTGAAAATAATGATGAGGAACTTGCCTTAACAGGTGTCAGGATATATCAAAATTTTGAAAGTTGTTCAGAGAATAGATTTTAAAAGTTCTTACCACAATAAAAAAAAATTGTAAGTATGCTTGGGGGTGGATGGTAACTAGACTTATTATAATGATTATTTTACAATATATACAAATATTGAATCATCATGTTGTACACCCAAAACTAATATAATGCTATATGCCAACCAACTCTCAATAAAAATGTTTTTAAAAAGAGGTTATCACTTGTTAAAGAAGGAAAAAAAAATCCCTATAATTGGATCAATATGTCACTGGCATAAAAATAGATGCATAGATGGGTGAAATAGAGTGCGGAAGAAAGAAATGGGCACTGGTATATATGAGAATTTCCTATATATTAATACCAACATTTCAATTTAATGAAAAAAATTATAAGATTATGTCAGACTTTACATAGAAAAAGGGACAATTGTTCCCTAGTATTATGTCATATGCAAAATAAAATTACATGACATAAAGATTTAAATGTTAAAGAAAATGTGGGAGACATGCTTAATACTTTGGTGGTGGTGTGAAGGGAACCTTCTTACCCAGATAGGAAACCAGATCTACCAATAAAAGATCTACCAATAAATCTGCCATTTCTGCCTATAAAATATATTAAATCTTTGTATGGCCAAAGGAACTAAACAAAGCAAGGCAATATACAAAATACTGATTTGGAAGGAAACTAATATATTCAACAGAGAAAAAAAGGTATGCTATCTATAAAGTCGAGAGAATTTCATAAAAAATAATTGCTCATGATCTGTACTGAGTATATATTTAACTAACAAGTCCCAAACAATAAATCACAGAATGCTGTCACTATAAGTTATATTTAGAGTCTGAACACAAAAACATGACTAGTTAGGTAAAACATATATAGCCCTATAACTTGACTAAAAACTTAATTTTATTTATTTCCTCTTGCTTTGCATAAACATTATTTTCCAAAATGCATGCTGAATAGATTGAATTACCTATACATGTACATGTTTCAACATACAAACTTTTGAAGTTCATTTTTTTCTTTAACAAAATGCAAAGCTCAAATATTGACAAGAAAAAAGTGAACCACCAATAAAATATGGGCAAGGGATATGAGAAAACAAATATCTCAAAAGCAAATCCCAATGTTGAGAAATATATGTTCAAATTCACTGGCAATCAGCCAAATGAAATAAAATGGAGATATTGCTTCACCACCATTAAATAGCCACATCTTTTAAAAAGAGCAATAATACTCATTACTAGAGGGGATGCTGGTAAAAGATACCCTCAGAAGGAAACAAAACTGGAATTGTTTCCAATTGGAGGAATACCTGGCCTTTTTAGAAAGCAACCAGAAACATCTATTTAAATTAAAAATCAATGTATAACTTGAGCTATCAATCCCCCTTCTAATATTATAGCTATAGAAACAAAATGCAAGTATTCAAATATAAACACATACTTTATGACAGCACTGGTCATAATAGGGATGGTTAAAAAAAAGTATTTCTATACCTTGAAATACTACACAGCAATGAAAAGATATAAATCAGGATTACACCTATTGACTTGAAGGAATTTCCATGAAGTATTCTTTTTTTTTTTTAAGATTTATTTATTTATTTGAGAGAGAGAAAGAGAGAGTGTGAAGGAAGGAGTAGAGGGAGAGAACATTCAAGTAGACTCCCACTGAGCATGGAAATTGACATGGGGCTCACTCCCACAAGCCATGAGATCAGGACCTGAGTTGAAACCAAGAGTTGGACACATAACTGACTGAAGCCACCCAGGTACTCCTCCATGAGGTATTCTTAACTGATTAAAAGCAGAATGCAGAATGTTTGCATACAATCTCACATTGCAAGAAAGACTAACCTCCATATATCTGTGTATATATGTATATAACTTACATTTGTATGTTATTATAGGAATATAAACAAAAATTTGGAAGGACAATTTTAAGGTTGTTGTGATTAGTTTTCTAAGGGTAGTGATGCAGAAGGTGGGGAGGCCTAAAGAAAGAGGATGTGAGAGGAAGGAAAGAATGACCAACAAAAATTTTGTTGGCAGTTATTTTCCATGTGGTTATACTTGACTTTGATTAGCAAGATCCAGAAGGGATTGTCTCATTTCATGCAAAAAAGGTTTCATATATCATCACATAGGAATCTGAATAATGGTATAATACAAGTATTTACTTGGGAATCAAAAATCTCAAATAACAAAACTCTTCAGAGTGTAGGGATAGAGGGAACATTCCTCAACATCTTAAAAGCCATCTACGAAAAACCCACAGCAAATATCATTCTCAATGGGGAAGCACTGGGAACCTTTCCCCTAAGATCAGGAACAAGACAGGGATGTCCACTCTCACCACTGCTATTCAACATAGTAATAGAAGTCCTAGCCTCAGCAATCAGACAACAAAAAGACATTAAAGGCATTCAAATTGGCAAAGAAGAAGTCAAACTCTCCCTCTTCGCTGATGACATGATACTCTACATAGAAAACCCAAAAGCCTCCACCCCAAGATTGCTAGAACTCATACAGCAATTCGGCAGTGTGGCAGGATACAAAATCAATGCCCACAAGTCAGTGGCATTTCTCTACACTAACAATGAGACTGAAGAAAGAGAAATTAAGGAGTCAATCCCATTTACAATTGCACCCAAAAGCATAAGATACCTAGGAATAAACCTAACCAAAGAGGTAAAGGATCTATACCCTAAAAACTATAGAACACTTCTGAAAGAAAATGAGGAAGACACAAAGAGATGGAAAAATATTCCATGCTCATGGACTGGCAGAATTAATATTGTGAAATGTCAATGTTACCCAGGGCAATTTACACGTTTAATGCAATCCCTATCAAAATACCATGGACCTTCTTCAGAGACTTAGAACAAATTATTTTAAGATTTGTGTGGAATCAGAAAAGACCCCGAATAGCCAGGTGAATTTTAAAAAAGAAAACCATATCTGGGGGCTTCACAATGCCAGATTTCAGGTTGTACTAAAAAGCTGTGGTCATCAAGACAGTGTGGCACTGGCACAAAAACAGACACATAGATCAATGGAACAGAATAGAGAACCCAGAAGTGGACCCTCAACTTTATGGTCAATTAATATTCAATAAAGTAGGAAAGACTATCCACTGGAAGAAAGACAGTCTCTTCAGTAAATGGTGCTGGGAAAATTGGACATCCACATGCATAAGAATGAAACTAGACCACTCTCTTGCACCATACACAAAGATAAACTCAAAATGGATGAAAGATCTAAATGTGAGACAAGATTCCATCAAAATCCTAGAGGAGAACACAGGCAACACCCTTTTTGAACTTGGGCACAGTAACTTCTTGCAAGATACATCCACGAAGGCAAAAGAAACAAAAGCAAAAATGAACTATTGGGACTTCATCAAGATAAGAAGCTTTTGCACAGCAAAGGATACAGTCAACAGAACTCAAAGACAACCTACAGAATGGAAGAAGGTATTTGCAAATGACGTATCAGATAAAAGGCTAGTTTCCAAGATCTATAAAGAACTTATTAAACTCAACCGCAAAGAAACAAATAATCCAGTCATGAAATGGGCAAAAGACATGAACAGAAAACTCACAGAGGAAGACATAGACATGGCCAACATGCACATGAGAAAATGCTCCGCATCACTTGCCATCAGGGAAATACAAATCAAAACCACAATGAGATACCACCTCACACCAGTGTGAATGGTGAAAATTAACAAAACTGGAAACAGCAAATGTTGGAGAGGATGTGGAGAAAGGGGAACCCTCTTGCACTGTTGGTGGGAATGTGAACTGGTACAGCCACTCTGGAAAATTGTGTGGAGGTTCCTCAAAAAGTTAAAAATAGAACTACCCTACCACCCAGCAATTACATTGCTGGGGATTTACACTAAAGATACAGATGGAGTGAAATGCTGGGACACCTGCGCTCCAATGTTTATAGCAGCAATGTCCACAATAGCCAAACTGTGGAAGGAGCCTCGGTGTCCATCGAAAGATGAATGGATAAAGAAGATGGTTTATGTATACAATGGAATATTACTCAGCCATTAGAAATGGCAAATACCCACCATTTGCTTTGACGTGGGTCGAACTGGAGGGTATTATGCTGAGTGAAATGAGTCAATCGGAGAAGGACAAACATTATATGGTCTCATTCATTTGGGGAATATAAATGATAGTGAAAGGGAATAGAAGGGAAGGGAGAAGAAATGGGTAGGAAATATCAGAAAGGGAGACAGAACATGAAGACTCCTAACTCTGGGAAATGAACTAGGGGTGGTGGAAGGGGAGGAGGGTGGGGGGTGGAGGTGACTGGGCGACCGGCACTGAGGGGGGCACTTGACGGAATGAGCACTGAGTGTTATTCTGCATGTTGGCAAATTGAACACCATTAAAAAAATTATTAAAAAATAAAAAATAAAAAAATAAAAAATAAAAAATAAAAAAAAACTCAAATAAAAGGTGGGTCCCAGAAAGTTATTTGGTATCTCAGATTTTTACTTTCCCCAGTGTGTAATAGGATAATAATATATAACAACCAGTAGAGTTGTGAAGATATTAAGGTAAAATATATAAAATGCTTAGGGAAATATAGGCACACATCAGGTACTCAAACATATTCTCTCCATTTCAATCAAATTATGTCTCTTGATTGTCAGTGGTAGTCACAGAAAATCAATTTCTAAGACTGAGAAAGGCTGATAATCCAGGTTAGTTTTCACAAACTAAGATTTCAAATAATTTTTAAAAAATAAGGATTCAAAGTTTTGTTCGATACCAAAGAGTACACGACACTCCTCGGGGATAATTAACTTAGGTCTGTGAAATCACTGACAATTTCCAGGCATGGCTTGTTTTAAAGACCCTCACACACTCTAGTTATCCTGCCAGAGCAGATACTGTTTCATTATTCGGTTGGATGCAGATGATTGGTTTTCATATCTTTTCACAATTTTTGCCACCAGACTTACAGAGAGAAAATGAACAAAGTTGATGGGGGACCAGGACCAGAGAAGAGGTAAATATGTCATGCAGAAGTGCATTTTACCCAGGAAATACACACCTTCTGCCACTGTTTCCATATTCTGGAGTGTGCTGTATCTCCCCAAGCAGAGCAGTGTTTCTGGAGGTGACATGTACACTTATAAAGGATTTGGAAGGAAGAAGAAACCCAACAGGCTCAATGTGGATCCATATTAATTCCCGTGATTTTAGAGATTATAGAATTATCCCTTAGTTAGGATTGGTAGGAAAACTATGAGTTTACATAGCTTACCCATCATCTTCACTAAAAGTATCAGGCTGAGAATTAAATAGATTTCAAATTGCATCTTTTAAAATTAATTCACAAGATAACAGGGGAGAAGATGACCCAGAAACTATAATACTAAAATAAAAGAAATATAAGTATAGTGATAGAACACATAGGATGATATGGGAATTTAAGCTGGGCTAGATGACTTCTGGGAATTTAGCAGATTATTCTATAGTCTAAAAAGATTATGTTCTAAAAATTACACTGCTACAAATACTTAGAAATTCTGGGAGCCTCCATTAAAATGGAAAGCTGCATCTACACAAAATTAAGGGAAGTTCATGTGGAACATAAGTAGCACCAGCATAGCCACACAGGCTAAGCTGGGGATAACTGTCAATTCTTGAAAGCTTTAGTATTTAATAACTTCATATTAAAATAGAAAATAAAGTTCCTATTAAGATTAGGAGTTGTAGCTAGGACCCATGCACCTGCAGTTGTTCTTACAAAGGGAAAACTTAAGTAGTATATATCCTAAGTGAAAGGGTAGACTAGAAAATAATCTGGCTACTAGCAAAAAAGAGAATTTTGAACTGGGGGACAAGTAGAGATTTTCTTTTGAGAATTTGTAACTACAATCCTGATGTTTATACTTGGTTTAGGAAACTCCAAGGTGAGAAATTCATTTAAGATGCTTTCATATTTATAGTATCTCAGAGATACAGGTGAGGTAAATGCAAATCCTCTATGGAATAGTGCATATTTAATCCAAGTACACTAGGATTTCTAATATGAAGACCAGCCATATACAGCATTACAATAATGAAATCACCATGTATACAGAAAACAAGTCACAGAAGGAGAATTTGCAGAAGCAAAGCAGAAGAACAGGACCCCCAGGAAATACAGATAGTAGGATTATAAGATACAGACTATTAAGTAAGCATTTTTCAAAATTTATAGAAATAAAATGAATTTAAAATGAGCAAAGAACACAAGAGTATAGAAAACAATCAGGCAAATGTGAGAATTAGAATCTCCTCAAATTAAAAAATATTATTGAAATTAAAACACATACATGCAAGCATGCATATGTGTACTCACACAAGCATACACACAGAGATTTACTGAAAAACAGAGCTGAAGAGAGAATCAGTAAATCAGTAAAGAGATATACTGATATTACCCAAAAACTGTCCAGAGACACAAAGAAGTATCATCTTTCATACATGAGAAATGAAAAAACTGTGTGATGGAGCAGGGAAGTCTTACACACATCTATTTTGAGTTCCAGGAGGAAATGAGAGAGAGAGAGAGAGACAGGATTTGAGGAGACAATGGCTAGGAATTTTGTGAAATTAATAAAAATGTGAATTCCAGATTGAGATCTAATTTCTGGTTTTCTGCTTTGTCGTGTGAGGCTTCTTTCTGTCCCAAATAAAATAATAACAAATTAATACAACCATGTATTAAAAAATAAATCTATCATGACCAGATATGCCTCTGTGTGGTGGACCTAGAAGTGTAAAGCCCAAACTGCTTTTCAAGAAAAGATTTGTTGCCCTAATGTTCCGAGTACTGTCAGTAGAGATCCTTCAGCTTATAGACTTTTTGGGAATTGATCCAAGTAGGGAGAGACGCTTTGTCCAAGATTATGCCCTTATAGGAATGGCATACATCTCATGGGCAGTTGAGCTATGAGGTTTGCATCAAAGCCTGCTTTCTGGGATCCCTGGGTGGCGCAGCGGTTTGGCGCCTGCCTTTGGCCCAGGGCACGATCCTGGAGACCCAGGATCGAATCCCACGTCGGGCTCCCGGTGCATGGAGCCTGCTTCTCCCTCTGCCTGTGTCTCTGCCTCTCTCTCTCTTTCTCTGTGTGACTATCATAAATAAATAAAAAAAATTAAAAAAAAAAAAAAGCCTGCTTTCTTTCTTTGCCCAATTCTGATACCTCTTTATCCCTTCTACAGCTATTGATCTCCAGCTACTTTCTAATAATATAACCTAAACACTTGATTTTGTCTCAAGCATATTCCCTTGGAACCCAACTTATAAAATTCAGGAATGCAAAGATGATTTAAGATTAGAAAATCCATTAATATAATTCACCACATTAACATATTCATAGAAAAGGGGCATTTGAGTACTCAATTAGAGATAAATCCTTTGATAAGATTAAACATCTACTTATGATAAGAACTCTTAGAATAAAAAAAAGTCTTTAATGTGATAAATATATCTACTAAAATCTATAGTAAACATCATTCTTCATGGTAAAATATCATGAACATTTCATGTAAGATCAGGAAAGAGACACAGATATCCACTATTACCAGTAATGCTCTGATCATGTCAGGGATGGAACTGCAAACAAGAACTGTGTTGAATCTATAGATCAGCTTTAGAAGACTGGTATCTTCAAAAGATTAAGCCTTCCAATCCATGATCACAGCATGTCTCTCCATTTATTTAAATTTATTTCTTCCCAGAAGTGTTTGGTGGTTTTTAGAGAATAGATTTTGCACACATTTAGTCTCTGTCTACAAAAAAACAAAACAACAACAACAACAACTACAACAACAACAAAAACTTTCTAGGATTTTTGATAGATATTGCACTGAATCTCTACATAAATTTAAGGTAAATCAAAGTTTTTGCTATTTTGAGTCTTCCAATCCATGAACATGGTATTTCTCCACATTTATTTAGATCTTTGATTTCATCAGTAGTATGCAGTTTTCAGCATAAAGTCTCAAACAAGTGTTTATTAGATATATACCTAAATATTCCTCTTTTCTTCAATTGTAGATAATAACATATTTTTAAGAGGTTTTATTTTTACAGTAATCTCTACATGCAATGTGGGGCTCAAATTTATAACCCCAAGATCAAGAGTCACATGCTCCACTAAGCCAGCCAGATGCCCCTAAATTATAAATGACATTGTATTTTTAAATTCATTATATATTGTTTATTGCTAGTGTGCAGAAATATAGTTGGTTTTTTATGTTTATCCTATATCCTGCTCTCTTGCTGAATCCATTTATTAATTCTGTTAGTTTTTGTTGTTGCTTATTCCTTTGGATTTTCTATATAGAAAACTATATTATTTGCAACTAGGGACAGTTGTTATTTCTTCCTTTCTTATCACTATGTCGTATTTTCTATTTCTTGACTTTACAGTGTGCTTTATAAAGTTTAGGAATTTTCCCTATTTTTTTTTTCAGAATTTTAATCGTGAACGAGGTTCAAATTTTGTCAAGTGCTCTTTTGCATTGATTGATACAATCATGTGACTTTTCTTCTAGCCTCTTATACTGGTGAATTACATTGATTGTTTTTCTTGAATATTTGCATGCCTGGGATTAATCTCACTTGATCATCATGTATAATCCTCTTTTGTGTTTTGCTGAATTCTATTTGCTAATATGTTGTTATGAGCATGCATCTAACTCATAAAAGCTATTCTTTCTAAATGTCTTTCTTTGTGCTGTCTGCATCTAGTTTTGGAATCAGAGTAACCCTAGTATCATAAAATGAATTAGTGCTTCTACTTTCTCTGAAAAAGATTGTGTAGAATTGTTGTTAATTCTTCTTAAACATTTGGAAAACTCCCCACTGAAACCATCTGGGTTCATAGTTTTCCTTTTTTTGTGTGTGACTTTTTAAGATAAAGAATTCAATTTCCGTAATAGTCATAGGGTATTCAAATGTTCTATTCCATATTGGATGAAATGTGGTAGTTGTGATTTTTGAGGAATTGGTCTACTGCATCTAAATTGTCAAATTTAAGTGTGTAGAAGTGTAGAGCTGTTTGTAGTATTCCTTGATTATCCTTTTGATGTATGCAGAGTCTTTAATGATAGCTCCTGTTTCATTCCTAATACTGGAATTTGTGTCTTTACTTTTTCTTTCTCTGTCCTTCTAGAGGTTTGTCAGTTTTACTGATCCTTTCACAGAACCAGCTGCTCCACTGATTTTTCTCTATCATTTCTCTGTTTCAATTTTATTGATTTCTGCTCTTGTTTTTATCACAGCCTCCCTTCTGCTTCCTTAATTTTTTTTTTTTGTTTGCTTTTCTTTTTCTAGATCCTTGAAGTAAGAGGTCAGATTATTGATCTGAGAGTTTCTTCTTTACTAATGTATGCATTTAGTGCTCAGGAAAGTTTTAGCTATGCCCCACAAATTTTGGTATGTTTTATTTTCATTTTCATTTAGTTCAAGGTATTTTTAATTTCCCTTAAGACTTCCTCATAAACTCATGAAATAAGTGTATTTTTAAAAAGAAAAAGAAAAATATGTATGTTGTTTAGTATGAAAGTATTAGCATATTTTTCTGTTATCTTTTTATTTATTTATTTATTTTTATTTATTTATTTATTTATTTTATTTATGACAGTCACAGAGAGAGAAGGAGAGAGAGGCAGAGACACAGGCAGAGGGAGAAGCAGGCTCCATGCACCGGGAGCCCAACGTGGGATTCGATCCCGGGTCTCCAGGATCGCGCCCTGGGCCAAAGGCAGGCGCCAAACCGCTGCGCCACCCAGGGATCCCTGTTATCTTTCTTATATTGATTTCTAATTTGATTCTGTTGTGGTTCAAGAACATGTTCAATATAACTTTGATTCTTTTAAATCCTTTTAAGTTAGTTTTGTGCCCCAGAATATGGTCTTAGTGAATGTTCTCTAGGCACTTGAAAAAAAATGTGTATTTTGCTATTGGGTGGAATATTCCAGAAATGTAGACTAGATTTTATTGATGGTGTTGTTGAGTTCTACAGTCTTGATGATTGTCTGTTGAGTTGTTCTGTTAAAAGCTGACAGAGGATTGTTGAAGTACCTAACTATAATTGTGGATTTTTCTATTTCTCTTTTCAGTTCTATCACTTTTTGCTTCACTTATTTTGCAGCTCTGTTTTTTGGTGCATGTACATAAAGAATTACTATATCATGTTGATGATTGACAAATTTACTATTAGATAATATCCCTCTCTGTCTCTACTAATTTTCTAAGATTTTATTTATTTATTTATTTGAGAAAGCACATGAACAGTGGGAAGACAAAGAGCAGAGGGAGAGGGAAAGAATCTCAAGCTGACTCCCTTCTGAGTGCAGAGCCCAAAGCAGGGCTTGATCTCATGACCCCAAGGTCATGACCTGAACTGAAACCAAGAGTTGGATGCCTAACCGACTAAATCATCCAAGCACTTCCCTATACTTTAAATTATACTTCATTTGATATTTGGCATTTGATTTAGCCAATCCTACTTTCCTTTGATTAATGTTTGCATGATATATACTTTTTTCACAATTTTTTGCCTTTTTCCTTTTCTAGAATAAGCATTAAAACTATAAATTTCCCTCTCAGCAGCATCCCATAATCATTTTGAAATGTTGTGTCACCACATCATTTAATATAAGGTATTTTCTAATATCTGTTGTGATTTTTTCTTTGACCTCAAATGCCAAATATTTGGAATTTAGGTTATTTGTTATTGATTCATAATTTAATTCCATTTGATCTGAGAGCATAATCTTCATGCTTTCAATCCTATGAAATATATTGTGACTTAATTCTAAATATCTAAATGTGAGTTTTCTTAGTGAATGTTGCATTAGTATTTTTGTTGTTGTTGATATAGTGTTCTACAAATGAGTGTGTATTTAAAACTTTTATACACTTATTAATTTTTCACTTGTTCAATTAGTGAGAGAGTCGTTGAAATTTCACTTATTTCTTGATTTGTTTGCTTATTCCTTCTGCAAGTTCTGATGTATTAGAAACTGTTTTTACATCTATATGTACACACATTTTTTTCAAATATTTTCTGTGCCAAGCTTTGCCTCCTTATGTAGCTTTAATTACACATGTTAAACCACTTGATAGGCCACTGAAGCTCTGTTTATCTTTTCAAATGTTTTTGTTCTCTTTTCTTCAATTTGGATTTCTAATATTATATGCTCAGGTTCACTGTTATTTTCCTCTTTAATATCTAATCTACTAAATTCCCAAACTGTTCTATAAGGTCTTTCTGCCCTGACTAGTGAGCACTTAAATATCTCCTAGCCATGTGTGCACTCTGGGAACTTTTCAGCTTATGATCCACTAGAAGTTATTCTTTCCTAGTAGTTTTTGTTTGTCTGACCTCATGTGGCCTTATCCTATCCTATTCATGATCACCTTAGTATTCAGCCAAAAGATGTGCTATTTCTCTGCTTAGCTGCTCTGCTCTGTTACTGTTGCCCCAGATACCTTGAACTCTGTTATTTGCGTCCTCTGCTCAGTAAGACTGCTACTTTGCTGTGTTCCTTTGCTAGTGCTTTAGTCTAAAAAGTGCCTCTGTTAGGAATGCTGGACTGATCCTAGGGATTTCTTCATTTGTTTCCCATCAGGCATCATACTCCTGTGCAGCCTATTGTCCATTTTTTCTTTATTAAATGTGAATGTAGTTCCATTATCTATTATTTTTTCATAGCCCAAAACAGAAGTCCTTCCCATTTTCTTTGATGTCCTTGGTTTTGAATCAGTTTATTCTGAAAGACATAAACATCGCTTTTTTCCCCACTCACACTTTTTTCCCTTTTATTTTTTTCAATGCATTACATGATTATTGCATTTACATTACAAAACTTTAAGTAGCAGCAAAGGCCTATTAAGTGAATAGCCAAATAAGTTAGTATATTCATAACAAATAAAATGAGGAAGGTGAGGTAAACCATTCTGCTGTTTTTCCTATTCTTAGGGCATGAAGAAGATTCTTAGCAATTTTCAATATTTTATGGAATTGCACTATTAGGTTGCCACAGAAGTTCATACAGAATTAGTTTAACATGGAAAAGACTCAGAGTTGGAAAGTTGCAGCACACTAACTAAGTAATCTTAGGCAATTCAACTCTGTAAAGACTTAGTGTCTTTAACTACAAAATGGAAATAAAGTTGTGTCCCCTCTTAACAGATTATGAATGGTTCAATGTTCGACTAAATGTAAAGTACATATAAATCATAATTTACATTTCAAAGTATAATAACATGATAACCAGATTTCATATAACACATATTCAGCAATCAGGTGCTTAGTGTGCTATTAAGAAAGAAATCCGATTTCTAATTATTCATCTATGAATGGATAATTAAAAGATTCCTCAAATCTACTTTTTAAAATGAAGGGAAGAATATCAGCACAGTTTTATGAGAGCATAATGATAAAAGTAAGACATGAAATTTATTAATTTTAATATTTCTAAATTGATCTATGATCTATCATAAATACCTAATGATTAATCTTTAGTTTTCACTGAGTCTGCAGAAGTTACAGAATAATATGCTCAAGAAGTCCAAGATCTTTGTATGCTCCAAACAGCTCTTTACAATACTCCAAACAGGGCTCTAACTAAATAGGTTTAGGGAGAATGAATCTATGTAGATAGTTCAGCACAAAGTAGGCTGCAAAAAGAAAATAGCTGCAGAAAGCAGGAGGTTCCTGTTAAAGGAGGGAATACCATTTATTGAAATCTAATATATGGATGTGTGCCATAAGGGTTTATTTCTTTTAAGATTTTATTTAGTTATTAGAGAGAGAGATCGAGTGCACAAGCAGTGGGGGAGAGGCAGAAGAGAAACAGACTCCCTGCTGAGCAGGGAGCCTGACATGGGATTTGATCCCAGGACCCCAGGATCATGACCCGAGCCACTTACGCACCCCTGTAAGTGTTCATTTCTGATTTTAATTGGAGAATCACTTTAAAATTGTTTGTTTCTCAATAGACCATACATTAAGACACTAAATGAAAATTTTCTCTACTATAAAGCCATGGGAGAAGGTGAATTTTAAGATAATTCTAATGAATGTAATGATGTGGCTAGGTGTATGTGTCTGTGCGCGTGTCTTTCTCAGGTAGGTATCATGGGAAATGAATGAATAGAGCAAATGTTCTCAAACCAAAGATATGACAAACCACTGTCACCTTTAATGCTGTTTCTCAGCAAACTGATGTACCATATATATCAACTTATTTAATAAGATGAGCATATAGTTGGTTTTCAGGAGTATTACTATCTAATCTTAACTGTGCATGTTTTTGTGCGATGTGAAGATTGTCAAAGAGAAATTGCAGTGGTCAAGTTGAACAGGCAAAAAAAGATTTTAAGACTACTGCATTGGGGGTCATGACTACTGCAATATGGAAGAGAGACTGAACTCAATCCCACTGAAACAAAAAGCAAGATCTCTAACCACTGTGGTGAGCTAGTAGATCAGGTAAGGAAGGACAGCATGGGAAGGGTTGGTCTCCGTGATTAAGCCATCTGTGTTACTGATGGCTCTGTGAAAGTTAGGTTTCTACCTACTCCCAGAGACTGGGAGATAGGGACATGTCTTTCTTTATGATTTTATTTCAAATGGGTGGCTCTCAGGTCCTGGAGAAAGATATTCATGGGTTGTAAAACTGGCAAGTATCTAGGAGAAGATTTACATTTCAAAAGGCTAGAAAAAGAATTTACAATTTCAAATTTTCTAAAATAAATACACTAAGAAGGGGGAGGTTGGGGTCCTGTAATCTGGAAGAAATTGGCCTAGAGTTTAGTCAACCTTAAGAGAATATCAGACTGTCGGTCAAGATGTTATTTATTATCTCCATGCATTGACTGTATTATTTAGAAAGATAAGGGAGAAACTCAAATTAGAAAGTGACAGAAGCCCCTCTACTTCCCCACCCCATCCTCATGAAAAAAGAAGAAAAGAAAATTTAGACTTGGTTAACACTAACAAAAATAGTATTCTGTGGGAGGCAAATCTAACCAAGACCTATAAGATGTTTCATAAAAGAGCTGGCCACCCTCAACAAATATGCTATTTACTCCGCTAATTTATAATGCTTGTGAGCAAGTTATAGATGCTAAGAAGTCCCACAGTTTAAACAAATACAAAACAAAAACACTGTTTAGCTTTTCTTAAGCCAATATTTTTTAACTTGAATACCAAACCCCTGCAGAACTTGAGCTTTAAGAAACAGAATTAAGGGTCAAGTAACCCCGCAGTTCTCTTTTACTTTTAAATTCTACTAAGATACACACTTAATAATATGGTTATTCTCTTTGAATATAAGAATTCATTATTGGCTTTTTTGTGTGTGTGCATTTCTAATTTCAATGGTGACTTTGTTATTTATTTATTTATTTATTTAGCCAAACAGACTCCTTAACACTTGTTATCCTAGATTTCTGTGTGCTTTCTTTTTGCATTTTAGATACATTTGTCAGAGCTTGTTCCCACTTTTACTTAGAACTATAGTACATATTGAAATCAGAATCAGCATAGATTTTTAAAATTTTCTGACGGGCCACTACTATTCAAGGTTTCCTAAAAATGGTAGCTCTTTGCCAAATCATAACTTGCATTCTAGAACATGGAGGATTCCAGAGAAGTTCAGGAAAAAAAATAATAATCCAAGCTTAAAAATAATCCTAAAGACCTTTATTAATTAAGAACTTCCTACGTGTAATCTTTTGATAGTTTTTTGAGAACTTTATAAAAGAATGATTGAAAGAAAGGGAGAAAAAAAAACAGGAAAATGTGAAAGAAAGCTGTATAGGTGTACATTTATTTCCAAAGAGTTATTGTAATTATGTAAACAAAATTCATATGTTCCTGTTTATCTTACTCTTTGAAGAATCCTGAGAGTTTTATCCTTGTAAAATCCTCAAACAGTAATTCTGCTTGGAACTTCTTTTTAACCATTGCAGGGGGAGGGGTTATACAGTGGGAGAATTCCTTTTCCCTTGTAAAATGAATAGAAGAACCAAATGGTTGAGGCTGGTTGGCAAATTTTTCTGATTGCTATAATAGACATACATAAGCTAGCTCCTTCTAGCTGCATAATTGTATTCTGGCCAATTAGTAAGATAGGCAATCTCCTTAAGAAGCAAACTGGTGTTGGGCTTTCTTTGAAATAACAAAACTGCATTCTTCTGTCATAAAACAGAAAATATTAATGCAGTGTTCTTCAAAGAAATAATAGGGTCATCAACATAAATAAAATAAACTTCATATAATTATCAGCTCAGAAAATTAAAACATTTTTTAAACTCTCCCAATTTTTAAGGTATAATATATTATGACAGTACTGTTAAATATATCTGTTTATATGTTATGGGCGTTTAAGTTGGTGTATCAAACACTAACGGTAAGCAAAACAACTAAAATCCATTTTTACTAATGCCTACCTCTGAAAAGTTAATGAGGGTACAAGAGAACACCAAATTACATTTTTCCAAGAAAAGTTATTCAAATTTTAACCCTAAGTAAGAGTTGTATGTGATAATTACAGGTGTTAGTATAGACTTAAGTTCTTAACCATGAACAGTAAATTTTGAGTTCCAAATATGCATTTTAGAAATACAAACATAAGTTAATGTTATAGCAAATACAATTGCCTTAGAGGAGAATATGATATTTTAGATAAAAAAGATGTGTAAACAAAGTTATACTTAATAAAGATGTTCATTTTCTTCTAGACTCACGTATTTATCCATTAGTCCTATTATGGACACAAAGCAACATGTACTTTTGGGGAAAATGATGAAGAATAACATGATGTGCTAAATGTTAGAGAACTGACCTTATCTTTTGACAATAGGAATGTGTTTTCTAAAACAACCAAGAAAGATAAAAGTTACTTTCTGTAAATCTTTTTGTTTATAATCCATTATTCATTCTAAATCCCCTTTTATTTAATCTATTACTCTACTCTGAGGAAAAAGCTGATTAATAATGTTATGCTACATAAGACAGGATATGCATATTCATGAGCCCTCATGAATTATTTGTGAAATTGAAACAAGTGAACCTTTATCTTATAGGAAAGCAATTAAAAGTACTTGACTCACAAGATGATAAATCAAAATGGAAAATACAGTCCCTCAAGCACACACAATTGGAAACACTGCAATAAGAAGTAACACATCACACTAGATTAGACTTCAGAAAGTAAAAGTAACATTTTAAATATTAAAGTGGCTGTCTTAGGTCATAAAATATCTTGGTATGTAAATGTATACCACATTTTAAAAAGCTAAGCTGATAGGTGATTTAAGGCACTTTTGGACAACATATTACCCTCTGACATACCTGCTTCCCAAAAACCTAAAAAGGTCTTATATTTTTATTACAGTGCCTATATAGCACTCTGAACAGAGAAGATTCCTCAGGCTAGAAGGATTTAAATTTACTCAAGCTGCACAGTAGAAATTAACAAATGATATAGAACACAATATCTTTCTATTGCATGCTCTATGCTAGTATAACAATCAAGTGATATATAAACTTGTCAGAAAATAGTGCATTTAAAAAGAAAAAGAATATATTGAAGTGAATTAACCAAAAAATATATCCAACGTAGAATATTCTGTGTGGAAAAAGCTCAAAGCTGTGCCCTCAGGTTAATAATTTATATGAAGTAGTTCAGCAAATGATATTCTAATGACTCTCCAACCTGGAAATGTATTTTTCTTTCTTATACTTTTTTTTCTGTTCTAAAGTATGTACAGAGCTGGATTTTTTTTTTTTCGTGGAAAAGTAGCTTTTATGGAAGTCCAGGCCACTGCTAAAAAACTGTCCAGGTCTTCTTGTTCTAATGTCTATGACCTCCTAGAGGAGGTCCTTAGCATTAACTGTCACTTTATTATTTGGTTTGACATATTCTCAGGTCTTTTTTCCACATGTATGTATCCAAATATCCATCCCAATTTTAAGATAATTCCAGGGTATAAATCATTTTACCAATTTTATGCTTCTTCCTTTTCTTTTTCTGACAAACCCTTTCCCCCTTAAGACTCTCCCCATTTTAAAAACAAAACAAAGCAAAGCAAACCTGCCTTGTATAGAATTCTTCATATATAAAAGCTTATTTTTACTGGCTTTATCAAACAAGCCTTCACTAAATTCTGTATTTCATGTGAGCACTACAGCTTGCTTGACTTGAGATCTTTTCATTTCATAAAAAGAAGACATGAGGGATCAACTGAAATTAGCCAAACTCAAAAATACCTTGGTATACTGGGGGAGAAAAAAGTTCTGTAACTGGATTCAGAATCACAGTATAAATCCTCTTTGACTTTTACCAACTAGTAGGTCTTAGAAATCCTGTCACTAGATTCTTATAACCTCAGTTCCATCATCTATTAAGTGATCTATTGAAGTTTAAATAAGATAATGTATACAAAGCGATTTACACTGTAGTGTAACGTGAAATGTAGGGAAACATTATTACGAGACAGAATGCATAATTGCTAAATGACAGCTGGGAAATTGGAAGCAATCTTATCTCAACATAGATGCTGCAGATGTCAACATTGTTTACTCCTAGGGATTCATAGCTAAATAATGGAAAAACATTACATTCACAACACGAAAATATCAGTGAGGAGGAATGTGGCTTCTAAGGAAGCCCTTAAAGTCTACCTAACTCGAGCATTTTTGTGCCATAAAATATCTCTAGCCACATAGGATTATAGAGATCTCATTCTTTTTCCATTTGATCCCACCCTAATGGATGGTTCTACATCAATCACAAAGGAAGTCTGACCTCCACTGACTTCCTCAATGTAGACAAGGTTCTCAATTTTGAAGGTGCATTAAGAATTACCTAGAGAACTTACTAAAGCAAGAGATTCTGATTTACTAGGTCTGGAGTGGCCTCAAATTCTGCATTGTTAACAGGCTCTCAGGTGATATGAAGCTGCTACTTTGGAGACCACATTTTGAATAGCACAGTTCAAAAGCAGTAGTTCTCAAGTCTGTCTGCATATTAGAATTGCCCAAAATATTTTTAATACCCTTATTTTCTGGGCTCTTCCCCAGATATTATCAGTCTAGGTCAGGCAATGGCTTTTTCTGGATGATTCTAATACGTGGTGATTTTTGAGTATGTTCTATGGCAAACAGTCTACATCACTAGAACTGGAAGGCAAATTTCATGTCTGGCTCATGCTCTATTTAAAGTATAATATCTTAACATCAACCTGTGATATTTCTCTCTTATATTTGCCAGACTTTAGTCCTCCCATTCAAGGAGGTAGAATGTTAGGAGTTCATTGTTTAAGATAGAGATGTAATGAAGAAGAAAGTAGAAGCATCTGCAACTTATTATGACCCTAATTTCCCCAAGCCTAAGCTTGCAAAGTTTTAGAAAAGAAATAGAAATCTATGGATCTGGGGGATTGAAAGGATGTACCTTCTCTTTCCCAGAAGTTCTCCAGGTGAATTATTTTCTGATTAAAAAGAAACATATCTGCCTTATGCATTCACCTTGACTTGACCACAGGAAACATGGCAACTGATTCCTGTGCTTCAAGCTTAGCACAAAGGCGCAGAAGCTCTTTGGAGATGAAAGGTGAGGGTAAGCTCTACTGGGTTATTAATAGCTAGTTTACATACTTCTCTCATCCTCCCAGGACAAATGGTTAAGAATTCTGGCACAATTATGGGTGGAAGAAGAAACCCCAGAAAGAACTGACATCCCCAGGAAGAACTTTCTAAAAGCCTAGCTGAAAAGAGACTTTGTCAAAATGTTGAATTAATTAAATGGAATTAAATTTATTTCAATTCATAAAATGAATTAAATTAATGAATTAAATTTTGAATGTCGAATTACATTTTAATGTTGAATTAAATGTTGAATTAGTTGAATTAATTAGAAGATTGAATTATTTAATTCAATTAAAAAATGAATGAAAAAACAGATTTTTACTAACTACACTACTATGCCATTATTAATCAAAAAATATCTCTTCTGGATTTTGAATGCAACTTATACTCAAATAAACATATCATTGCCAGAAAATATGATTCTGAATTACAAGATTGTTCAAGAGAGCAGAACCAAGATGCTCCTGGCTTTGAGCATGGGATGCCCACATAATCCAGAAGACTAAGGTTATTTCTCCACAAGTCTGTCTCTATCTGGAAAAAATTTCACTCAAAGGTTTATAATATGTTAATAGAGTGTAAGTTATTTTACTGTTAGAAGAGGAAAATAATTTCATCCCAAGTTTGCCAAATATTCTTTCCAGGAGAGGGTATTTTTTTTTTGATATAAATAATAGGGGATCCCTGGGTGGCTCAGTGGTTTAGCGCCTGCCTTTGGCCCAGGGCACGATCCTGGAGTCCTGGGATCGAGTCCCACATCAGGCTCCCGGCATGGAGCCTGCTTTTCCCTCCTCCTGTGTCTCTGCCTCTCTCTCTCTCTCTCTCTCTCATAAATAAATAAATAAATCTTTAAAAAATAAATAATATTAATTAATGTATTTTGTCTGCAGTAGCTATTAAAAGATCATTTTATTCTATTTATATTCTTATGGCAATTTTCTTTTTCTTAAAGATAAATATAGATTTTATTTATTTATTCATGAGAGACACACACACAAAGAGAGAGAGAGAGGGGCAGAGACACAGGTAGAGGGAGAAGCAGGCTCCATGTAGGGAGCACAATGTGGGACTGGATCCCAGGTCTCCAGGAGCAGGCCCTGGGCTGAAGGCAGCACTAAACCACTGAGCCACCCAGGCTACCCTCATGGCAATTTTCTAACTAGGCTTTTAGCATATTATAAGTAGGAAACATTGTGTTAAACTGCATATTCATAGAAGCCTGTGGAATTTTTTTTATACTTTTAGCCTTCATGCTTCATATTGTGTATCTAATTTTGCTAAATTTAAGATATGACCTTAATTTTCCTCCAAACCATTTGACATTATCTGCAAAAAATTCAAAGTGAGATTTACTGTTATAAGAACTCATAAATTGAATAATTTGAGCAAAACCCAATCATTTCAGGGCTATTTAATCATAGTGCATTTGCTGTATGATTATATGTAAGGAACTGCTCTGGGGGATGGGAACAGAGAGAGATACTGACAATCTCTGCCCACAGTGAGTTTACAGTCCAGTGATTTGGACATTATTTTGATTCAGGGGGGAATTGTGGAAAATCTTATAAAGAGAAAGGAGAGCAGTTTCAGGAAGATTAATTTGGCTATGGTGTTTGGAATTATTTGGAGAGAACTGATATTGAAGGCAGAGGAACATCATGATGACATATGGGGTTTTCACAAAGTGACTTTACATCATCTCCCCATTGGATAGTTTTATTCTCACACATCTTATATTTTTACTACATGACTATATATTCCTTAACAAAAGGTGGCTTGGTTTTCATTTAATATTTGTGAGAGTCATCCTTGTTAGTACAGTTCTCATTCACCATTTTTACTTCTGTATGGTCTTCCACTTAAAGATTTTGAATGCGTACACATTTTTAAATGCAAAGTAAAGGTAACAATGCCTATACTGACTAGCAATGTATAAAGAGTTCTTGTTATGCCGTATACTTACCAATTATTGGTATAGTCAAACATTTCATTCTGTCAACAGAATGGGAATAACTGGTGAAGTTTTTAGTCCTTGAGATTTTCTTTTTATAGGGAGAAATTAGAAAGTCACATTTTCTCTCCTTTTGCCCATTTTCCTATTGAGTTTTTATTAATAAGTTTTAGGAATTATTTGTATATTCTCTATACTTCTGATGATTATATGCATGATTTTTTTTCTGGTCTTTGACTTATGTTTTCATACTATGTTATTCTCATACAGGAAATTAAAAATTAAAATTAGTTTTCTCAAAACCTCCAGTCTTTTAATATATGATTTATATTTGTAGCATTAAGAAATGTTTTCTTAATCTGTCTTAATTCTATATTTTACTGAATTTGTAATGTTTTTCTTTTTATATATACATTCTGTATGTGACATGCAATATCAATTTGAAATATTTTTTGGATGAATAATATTTCTAATATTATTTCTAATATTTCTAATAATATTTTGGATGAATAATATTTTCTAAATTTGAAATATTTATTCGTATGAATAACTGTCCTAGGACAAGTTTTTGACTAGAACATATTTTCCCACTGTGTAAAATATTGCTGTCGTATATCAAGTTCCATATTTTTTATTGGAGTTCGATTTGCCACATATAGCATAACACCAATGCTTATCCTGTCAAGTGCCCCCCTCAGTGCCCTCCACCCAGTCACCCCAAAACCCCACCAACCTCCCTTTCCACCACCCCTGTTCGTTTCCCAGAGTTAGGAGCCTCTCCTGTTCTGTCTCCCTCACTGATATTTCCCACTCATTTTCTCTCCTTTCCCCTTTGTTCCCTTTCACTATTTTTTATATTCCCCAAATGAATGAGACCATATAATGTTTGTTCTTCTCCGACTGGCTTACTTCACTCAGCATTAATACCCTCCAGGTCCATCCACGTCGAAGCAAATGGTGGGTATTTGCCGTTTCTAATGGCTGAGGAACATTCCATTGTATACATAGACCACATCTTCTTTATCCATTCATCTTTCGATGGACACCGAGGCTCCTTCCACAGTTTGGCTATTGTGGCCATTGCTGCTAGAAACTTTGGAGCGCAGGTGTCCCAGCGTTTCACTCCATCTGTATCTTTAGTGTAAATCCCCAGCAATGTAATTGCTGGGTGGTAGGGTAGTTCTATTTTTAACTCTTTGAGGAACCTCCACACAGTTTTCCAGAGTGGCTGCACCAGTTCACATTCCCACCAACAGTGCAAGAGGGTTCCCCTTTCTCCACATCCTCTCCAACATTTGCTGTTTCCAGTTTTGTTAATTTTCCCCATTCTCACTGGTGTGAGGTGGTATCTCATTGTGGTTTTGATTTGTATTTCCCTGATGGCAAGGGATGCGGAGCATTTTCTCATGTGCTTGTTGGCCATGTCTATATCTTCCTCTGTAAAATTTCTGTTCTTGTCTTTATCCCATTTCATGATTGGATTGTTTGTTTCTGTGCTATTGAGTTTAATAAGTTCTTTCTAGATCTTGGATACTAGCCTTTTATCTGATATGTCAGTTGCAAATATCTTCTCCCATTCTGTAGGTTGTCTTTGAGTTTTGTTTATTGTTTCTTTTTTTTTTAAGATTTTATTTATGTATATCAGAGAGAGAAAGAGAGGCAGAGACACAGGCAGAGGAAGAAGCAAGCTCCATGCTTGGAGCCTGATATGGGACTCCATCCCGGGACCCCAGGATCACGCTCTGGGCCAATGGCAGGTGCCAAACTGCTGAGCCACCCAGGGATCCCCTGTTGACTGTTTCTTTAGCTTTAGCAGAGCTTTTTATCTTGATTAAGTCCCAATAATTCATTTTTGCTTTTGTTTCCCTTGCCTTCATAGATGTCTCTTACAAGAAGTTGCTGTGGCCAAGTTCAAAAAGGGTGTTGCCTGTGTTCTTCTCTAGGATTTTGATGGATTCTTGTCTCACATTTAGATCTTTCATCCATTTTGAGTTTATCTTTGTGTATGGTGCAAGAGAGTGGTCTAGTTTCATTCTTCTGCACGTGGCTGTCCAGTTTTCCCAGCACCATTTATTGAAGAGACTGTCCTTTTTCCAGTGGATAGACTTTCCTGCTTTGTCGAATATTAGTTGACCATAGAGTTGAGGGCCCATTTCTGGGTTCTCTATTCTGTTCCATTGATCTGTGTGTCTGTTTTTGTACCAGTACCACACTGCATTGAAGATCCCAGCTTTGTAGTACAACCTGAAATCTGGCATTGTGTTGCTCCCAGCTCTGGTTTTCTTCTTCAATATTCCCCTGGCTATTCAGGGTCTTTTCTGATTCCACACAAATCTTAAGATGATTTGTTCCAACTGTCTGAAGAAAGTCCATAGTATTTTGATAGGGGTTGCATTAAATGCGTAAATTGCCCTGGGTAACATTGACATTTTCACAATATTAATTCTGCCAATCCATGAGCATGGAATATTTTTCATCTCTTTGTGTCTTCCTCAATTTCTTTCACAAGTGTTCTGTAGTTTTTAGGGTATATATCCTTTACCTCTTTGGTTAGGTTTATTCCTAGGTATCTTATGCTTTGGGGTGCAATTGTAAACGGGATTGACTCCTTAATTTGTCTTTCTTCAGTCTCATTGTTAGTGTAGAGAAATGCCACTGATTTCTGGGCATTGATTTTGTATCCTGCCACACTGCCGAATTGCTGTATGAGTTCTAGCGATCTTGGGATGGAGTCTTTTGGGTTTTCTATGTACAGTATCATGTCATCTGCAAAGAGGGAGAGTTCGACTTCTTTGCCAATTTGAATGCCTTTTATTTTGTTGTTGTTGTTGTTGTTGTTGCCTGACTGCTGAGGCTAGGACTTCTAGTACTATGTTGAATAGCAGTAGTGAGAGTGGACATCCCTGTCGTGTTCCTGATCTTAGGGGAAATGCTCTCAGTGTTTTCCCCATTGAGAATGATATTTGCTGTGGGCTTTTCATAGATGGCTTTTAAGATGCTGAGGAATGATCCCTCCCATCCCTACACTCTGAAGAGTTTTGATCAGGAATGTATCCAGTCAAATGCTTTCTCTGTATCTATTGAGAAGATTATATGGTTCTTATTTTTTCTCTTGTTGATATGATCTACCACATTGATTGCTTTATGAGAGTTGAACCAGCCTTGCATCCAGGGGATAAATCCCACTTGGTCATGGTGAAAAATCTTAATGTATTGTTGGACCCTATTGGCTAGTATCTTGTTGAGAATTTTTGCATCTGTGTTCATCAGGGATATTGGTCTATAATCCTCCTTTTTGGTGGAGTCTTTGTCTGGTTTTTGAATTAAGGTGAATCTGGCCTCATAAAATGAGTTTGGAAGTATTCCCTCCCTTTCTATCTTTTGGAACAGCTTAAGTAGAATAGGTATTGTTTCTTCTTTAAACGTTTGATAGAATTCTCCTGGGAAGCATCTGGCCCTGGACTTTTGTGTCTTGGGAGGTTTTTGATGACTGCTTCAATTTCCTCCCTGGTTACTGGCCTGTTCAGGTTTTCTTTCTTCCTGTTCAGTTTTGGTAGTTTGTGGTTTTCCAGAAATGCGTCCATTTCTTCTAGATCGCCTAATTTATTAGCGTATACCTGCTCATAATATGTTTTTAAAATCGTTTGTATTTCCTTGGTATTGGTTGTTATCTCTCCTTTTTCATTCGTGATTTTATTAGAGTCTTTTCTCTTGTTTTTAATAAGGCTGGCTAATATTTATCTATCTTATTAATTCTAAGAACCCACTCCTGGTTTTGTTGATCTGTTCTACAGTTCTGGTCTCTATTTCATTGAGTTCTCCTCAGATCTTTATTAACTCTCCTCTTCTGCTGAGTGTAGGTTTTATTTGCTGTTCCTTCTCCAGTTCCTTTGCTTGTAAGGTTAGCTTGTGCATTTAAGTTTTTTTCCAGTTTTTTGAGGGATTCTTCTATTGAGATGTATTTCCCTCTCAGGACTGCTTTTGTTGTATCCCAAAGATTTTGAATGGTTGTATCTTCATTTTCATTAGTTTCCATGAATCTTTTTAATTCTTCTCTAATTTCCTGGTTGACCCTTTCATCCTTTAGCAGGATGGTCTTCAACCTCCACCTGTTCGAATTTCTCCCAAATTTCTTCTTGTGATTGAGTTCTAGTTTCAAAGCATTATGGTCTGAAAATATGCAGGGGACAATCCCAATATTTTGGTATCAGTTGAGACCTGATTAGTGACCTAGTATGTGGTCTATTCTGGAGAAAGTTCCATGTGTACTTGAGAAGAATGTATATTCAGTTGTGGTTAGATGTAAAGTTCTGTAAATAGCTATGAAATCCATCTGGTCCAGTGTATCATTTAAAGCTCTTGTTTCTTTGAGATGTCGTGCTTAGAAAATCTGTCATTTACAGAAAGTGTCATGTTGAAGTCTCCCAGTATAAGTGTATTATTATCTAAGTATGTCTTAACTTTGGTTATTAGTTGATTGATATACTTGGCAGCTCCCACATTAGGGCCATAAATATTCATGATTGTTAGGTCCTCTTGTTGGATAGATTCTTTAAGTATGATATAGTGTCCCTCTTCATCTCTTAATACAGTTTTTGGGATAAACTTTAATTTATCTGATATGAGGAAGGCTACCTGCTTTCTTTTGAGGAAAATTTGAATGTTAAATGGTTTTCAAACCTTTCCTTTTCAGGCTGTATGTGTCCTTAGGTCTAAAATGAGTCTCTTGTAGACAGCAAATAGTTGGGTCTTGCTTTTTTATCCAGTCTGAAACCCTGTGTATTTTGATGGGATCATTAAGGCCATTCATGTTCAGAGTTACTATTGAAAGATATGAATTTAGTGTCATCATAATACCTATTCAGTCCCTGTTTTTGTGGATTATTTCTTTGGGCTTCCTCTTTCTTTTACAGAGTCCCCCTTAATATTTCTTGTAGAGCTGGTTTGGTAGTCACATATTCTTTCAGTTTCTGCCTATCTTGGAAGCTCTTTATCTCTCCTTTTATTATGAATTAGAGCCTTGCTGGATAAAGTATTCTTAGCTTCATGTTCTTCTCACTTAGGACCCTTAATATATCCTGCCAGGTCTCTGTGGAAAGGTCTGCTGTTAATCTAATAGTTCTCCCCATATAAGTTAGGGATCTCTTGTCTCTTGCTGCTTTAAGGATTTTCTCTTTATCTTTGGAATTTGCAAGTTTCACTATTAAATGTCAAGGTGTGAACGGTTTTTATTGATTTTAGGGGGGGGGTAATCTCTCAATCTCCCAGATCTGAATGCCTGTTTCCCTCCCCAAGTTAGGGAAGTTCTCAGCTACGATTCGTTCAAATATGCTTTCTGGCCCTCTGGCCCTCTCAGTGCCCTTTGGAACCCCAATTAAATGTAGATTTTTTTGTTCTGAGGCTGTCATTTATTTCCCTTAACCTTTCCTCATGATCTTTTAATTGTTTTTCTCTTTTTCTCCTCGGCTTCCTTCCTCGCCATCAACTTTTCTTCTATGTCACTCACTCTTTAGTCTACCTCATTAACCCTGGTCATTAGGACCTCCAGTTTGGATTGCATCTCATTTAATTGATTTTTAATTTCAGCCTGATTAGATCTAAATTCTGCAGTCATGAAGTCTCTTGAATCCTTTGTGCTTTTTTCCAGAGCCATCAGTAGCTTTACAATTTTGCTTCTGAATTGACTCTCTAACTTTGAATTGTAACCCAAATTCTATAACTCTGTGGGAGAGAGTATTGTTTCTGATTCTTTCTTTTGTGGTGAGTTCTTCTTTCCAGTCATTTTGCTCAGTGCAGAGTGGCTAAAAATGAGTTGTAGTGGAAAAAGGAAGAATAAAAAGAGAGAAAGCAAAAAAAAAAAAAAAAGCAAAAAAAAAAAAAAGCAACAAGGAGGGGTATCCTCTGGTTCTATATACTATAAATCCCTTGACTTTCCCTGGGGCTTTCCAGCACTGCTTGGTCAAGAACTTTCTCTTCCTTTGTCCTTCTAGCTGGCCTTCTGGAGGAGGGGCCTGCTGTGCTGATTCTCAGGTGTTTTCCCCTGGGGAGCTGCCCCACCCCCAGCCAGGTGCACGGCTCAGTGGGAGCTGTTTATCCTGTGAGGTCCCTGTTCCCTGGCAGCTCCGCTCTGTCCCAGGAACAGGGTGAGACCAGGAGGAACAGCTCACTGGCGGTGGCCAGCTCTCCAGCTCTTGAATCAGCTCCTGCAGTAACTACTGCAGCTCCCAAATCAAGTTCCATATGTCTGGATTCTCTTCTGGGCTTTCTACTTTGTTCTATTTGACTAATTATCTATTCCTGCATACCTTATTTTTTTTTTAAGATTTTATTTACTTATTCATGAGAGACACAGAGAGAGAGGCAGAGACATAGGCAGAGGGAGAAGCAGCCTCCCACTGAGGAGCCTGATGCGGAACTCCATCCCAGGACCCCGGGATCATGATCTGAGCTGAAGGCAGATGTTCAACCACTGAGCCACCCAAGAGCCCCTCCTATATAACACTTTCTCAATTACATAGATATATAATAATCTTGGTACCAGCCACAACAGTTTCATATACATTTTCCTTTTTCACAATTTTCATGACTGTCAAGTTCCACAAAAATCCTTTTGGGATTTTTATCAGAATAGCAGTAAGTTATAGATTAATCTGAGGATAACTGATGTCACTGTGGTATTGATGATTCCCATGCTTCCCAAATTGGAAGCATCAGATCTCCCAATTTATTTAGTTCTTTGTCTTTTTCAGCAATATTTTGTGGTTTTCACCACATATAAGCCATTGTGAGATTTATTTCTAGTTTTTTTAAAATGTTTCTTATCATTGTTGTTATTTGCCTACAAATACTCTTGAATTTTTATGTATACAACTTAGTCATGTGAAAAGGAGAGTTGTATGACTTTTCATTATTTTTGTTCTTTCTTTTATATCTTTCTTGTTGTTTTAATTGGCTAAAACCTTTAGTACCTAAAAGACAACCTACAGAATGGGAGAAGATATTTGTAAATGACGTATCAGATAAAGGACTAGTTTCCAAGAACTATAAAGAACTTATTAAACTCAACACCAAAGAAACAAACAATCCAATCATGAAATGGGCAAAAGACATGAAGAGAAATGTCACAGAGGAAGACATAGACATGGCCAACATGCACATGAGAAAATGCTCTGCATCACTTGCCATCAGGGAAATGCAAATCAAAACCACAATGAGATACCACCTCACACCAGTGAGAATGGGGAAAATTAACAAGGCAGGAAACAACAAATGTTGGAGAGGATGCGGAGAAAAGGGAACCCTCTTACACTGTTGGTGGGAATGTGAACTGGTGCAGCCACTCTGGAAAACTGTGTGGAGGTTCCTCAAAGAGTTGAAAATAGACCTGCCCTATGACCCAGCAATTGCACTGTTGGGATTTACCCCAAAGATTCAGATGCAATGAAACGCCGGGACACCTGCACCCCGATGTTTATAGCAGCAATGTCCACAATAGCCAAACTGTGGAAGGAGCCATCGAAAGATGAATGGATAAAGAAGATGTGGTTTATGTATACAATGGAATATTAGACATTAGAAATGACAAATACCCACCATTGCTTCGATGTGGATATAACTGGAGGGTATTATGCTGAGTGAAGTAAGTCAATCGGAGAAGGACAAACATTGTATGTTCTCATTCATTTGGGGAATATAAAAAATAGTGAAAGGGAATATAAGGGAAGGGAGAAGAAATGTGTGGTAAATATCAGAAAGGGAGACAGAACATAAAGACTCCTAACTCTGGGAAACGAACTAGGGGTGGTGGAAGGGGAGGGGGGGTGGGGGTGAATGGGTGACAGGCACTGAGGGGGGCACTTGACGGGATGAGCACTGGGTGTTGTTCTGTATGTTGGTAAATTGAACACCAATAAAAAATAAATTTATTAAAAATAAATAAATAAATAAATAAGTAAATAAATAAATAAATAAATAAATAAAACCTTTAGTACCATATTGAACATTAGAAATAATGGGAGATATATTTGACTTATTCCTAAATTAAAGTGGTACTTAGCAGTTTCACCATTTACTTTATATTTGCTATCACTTTTCCTCCACAGAAACTTTTTTAAGATTAAAACCTAAAAGTGTTTCTTATTTTCTACTCCCAGTTTAAGAATTTCTATTGAATAATTTTTTGCATCTATCTGGGCAAGCAATTCTCTTATTTACCCTCAACTAATAATGTTATATTAAAGTGAAAATAGATTCTCTAAAATTCAATGATCATATTCCTTGGATAAATCTTGTCAGATTTTTTTTTTGTTAACAATTGCATAAATTTAATTCGCTAACATTGCCTTTAGGAATTTTATGCCTATATAGTTCATAAATATAACTGTGTTTATGCTTGTTACATTGTTTTATCAAATTTCTGCCAGTTTCTTAAAATAACTTGGGTAATAGTCTTTTTATTTTAAAACAGTTTGTATGTAGGAAGGATTTTTCATTACCTAAGTGTTTGGTGAAACTTCCTGGTCCTTTTGGGAAGGACTTAGATTACCAATTCAATGATATTGAACTTATTTGGTCTTTCTACTTCCAAAGTTTATTTTCTCAATTTTGATCTGTTTATTCTAAATTCTCATATGTATTGTGCTGAAGTTGTCTGTGGTGTTCTCAAGATTTAATTTTAACATTAAAAACCGATTTTCTTAATTGTGTATGCTATTTAAATTCTAATTTTTGAAACACTTCCTTTTTTGTGGATTAATATTTCCAGAGTTTTTTCTATTTTATTCATGTTTTCAAGGAACCAGCCTGGGTTTTGTTGACCATCTGTATAAACACTGTCATTCATTGCCTCATTCTTTCCTTTTTCCTCAACTGGATCATAATTTTTTATGTTTCTTTTTCTAAAAGATCTCAGGGTCCTGGGCTCTAGCCCCACATAGGGCTTCCTATTCAGTGGGGAGTCTGCTTCTGCCTCTCCCTCTGCCTTCCCCCTGCTTGTGTGCATTCTCTCTCTCTTTCTGTCAAATAAATAAATAAACTCTTCTTAAATTTTTTTAAAAGAAAGAACCTGGAGGACTATAAGTGATTTAAGAGAAAAAATGGTCAAAATATCATGCTTGTAGTGATGAGAAATTCACATTGTAATACCCTAGTTAAAATTAGGAATTGGAGGTACCAGGTACTCCTAAAGAATTGTTTGTGGATGGGGCTGAGGCTTAAAACAGGAAGATTGCTTATAAAGTCCTCTCATGGGACCCAAGCTGCTAAGTGACTTTTCTTTCCCCACCAATGGCTGATCCAGAGGTACCAGATCCAGCAGAAGGAGACACTTAGTTGTTACACTAAAACAAAAGAATGAGGAGAAAATCTGTATTCCAAAAGCTGAGATACCTTGCATAAATTTCAATTCTGGATATAAGTTACCCTTCACCAAAACAGTTTAATAGGTTAATATAGTGAGAAGAAGATATTAATATGGGTTTTCCTTTAAGAAGTTGCTTTTGAGCACTAGAAGAAATACTCAGACTTCTTTGTGTCCAGCTGATATGGTGGTTGTTATGGCAACTACTTTACACTGACCGACAAGGCAGTAAGCATACAAGTCTAGCTTTGGGCAGAGAATCTAGGATTTTGTTTTATTTTTTCAAATAAATAGTAAACTTAATAAATATTTTTTCACTAGAATAAATGCAAAATACACAAATCAAATCTACTTTTAGTCCAAAAGTTTTTCATAGGCTAAGTCTAAAACCTTACCAATGGAGGCTATTTGGGGAAACTTGGTTTAAGTAAAAATAAAATGTTAATAACTTAATTTTTACCAATATTCACCGATGTCCAAAGACTTTTTAATGGTATTATTCGCCTCATCTATTCCACAAATATTTATGGAGCACATACTCTGTATTAGGCACAGTGTATATACATTCAGAAAAAAATTGAGTCCAAGGAAAAAAGAATTCCTGTTTGCATTATATAGACTATAGCCACAGATGCCAGATAAAACTGCTTAAAATTGTCTTATTTTAATCAATTCATTAAAATTTTTATACTAATGTTTTCTAAGTTTGTGACTAGAGCTTTATATATATTTGAAATTTTTTATCTGTATAATGCTTAATGAGATATCAAGCAATCATACCAACCAGATGACATTTTTATTTTTATTTTTGGTTTGTTATTACTTTATCAAAGAACTACTATCTTTGCTGTCTTGTGTAAACTTCTAGATTTCCACAACCTTCAGCCTAAGAAAAATGGATTATGGGCCAGATATAATTTGACCATATGAGTTCCTCTTAAAAGAATCCACAGGATGCTGCATTGGGGATATCTTAATGGTGTTATGAGTTCTTAAACACTTTCTTCAGCTTCCTCTCTGACCTTTTCAGAGATTGTGATGAATTCTGTTTATATTTTTTTTTATAAGGAGATATTTCCATCCCGAGAAAAACAAGCAAGAAGGAAAGTAATTGATTCGAAAAGCAAATCTTTCATCAAAACCTGAAAATGTGTTGTAGCAAGGATAACTCAGAAAAACTGACATGCCACAGGAAAGAGGTTGTATCACAGCTTCCAAAAGCAACACAAATGCCAAAAATTGCTAAGCCAAAATGTTAAATTGTCAAAAGAACAGTTTTGCTCTCTGTATTTTAACCAGGGGGAAAGAAAATGTGTCACAATCACTGGTTGATAACACCATCTTAAACCATAAATTAAAAGCTACAAGAGAGATGAGAGTTCCCACAGTTGATAGCTAGAGAATTCAATACAATTTTGTATTGGACAATAAAGGATATTGGCTATAGGTAAATTAGAGAAATTTTGGGTTCCAGTTTACTCTGAAAATGCCTACCACATGACAGTTAGTAATCATGCCAAATTCTTCCCCTTTGCTCCTACCTTCTCACACATATAAACAGGTATTGTTAACATGAAATTGGAAACTCAACTTGCCTGGATCCAAAGAAGAACGTTTTTTCTAAGTGAATGATTATCCATCATACACCTTAACTTATGCTATTACATCACTTACCACAGCATAGTATAATCTCCTGTCTATTTGTGTCTCTCCTAGAGATTAAATGTCCTTGAAGGTAGAATCAATGTCCTGTTCATTCTTTCCTGTACAGGCTTTCTGTTTCCAGTTTTTATTGTTGTTACTAGTTAAATACTGAGAATATAATACTAGCAAATATTTATAAATACAGAAAGAAGTAATGGAAAAAAACGTAAAGAAAAATTCTCCTATCTCTGTTTCTACCCATGTAATTAATTTTTGTAACCAACAAAAGTGCTTTTTGAAGGTGGTCAAAAAGAAAAAAGGAAAAATGCTTTCTTGGTGATCATCTCTTAATAGTTTCTTTTTCTTGGGGTTCTATTCTCAGCATTGCTAATTGGCTTAATGTACATGGAAGTAGTAAAAGTACCAGAAATGGAGGTCAGTGACCACAAGTTTCCAGCCAAAGGCAAAATGAAGACAGATACAGGAAGAATTCTCATTTCAATTCTTCTCTATCTGTAACTCTTTCACTTTGAATTCAGAAGACAGGAAGAAGATGAAGTGTAAATGAGAAAGAAAAGGAGTAGGAGAGAAAAAAAAATTTTAAGATTTTATTTATTTGAGAGAGAGAGCCCATTAAGAACAAAAGCAACAACAAACTGAAGATTCAATCCCTTGTGTGTGAAAAATGAGGAAATAAATCATGGTGGAAATTACAAAAATGAACAAGACCATGACAATCTCCCCTACCACATGATCAAAGTTGTATACTTTCAGGGAATATGAAATTCCAATTTCTAAGGCTTCAACAAAAATTTAACATGCAGGAAAGAAGAAAACTAAGTTTTGTAGTCAGAATAAAATATAGTCATATAAAATTTCTAAGGGAAACAGATTTTGTTCTATTGTGATCTATTAAAGAGCTCTGGACATTTGTGGGCAAAGCCAATTCATGAGAGACAATGGTAAAATAAAAGGAGTCCTCCCTTTAAGATATCACTGTCCTGAATGTATTTATCGCTAACTTTAATTACAATGGTTTGAGGACCTGGAAATAATGAACAACAGGACAAGAGGAAGATAGGAAATGCATCCCAAAGATCCTTTCATGATATTGTTTTTTTTAATACATACAAAAATATATCGAATAATCTTTAGGAACTAGACTTTGGCTCCCTCTGCAAAACAAAAATAATCTGGAGCCTCAAGAAGACATCATAATTTTTACCACATAGGACTGAGACAAAAGGCACAGAATAGAAACATGAAGAAAGCTAAATAAGTAAATGAAGCTTTGCTGCCTTAGACAAGCTAATCTGCGCATCAAATCAGAAAAAGCATAATTCTGTGGGTCTGGGGTGCTTCATATCCAAAGAAAAGAAAGGAAAGGATCTGAAAGAAATTGTTGACATTCTGACTGCTTAAAGCTGCTTCCTTGCTAATTGATTTCTGCTGAGAACAGGAATTCCTCTATGGGTATGCCAGTTCTAAAATTCAATGCAAAGATAGTTCTCTGTGATTCCTCTTGACTTTTATAACCAAAGATCAAGTTAGTAGAAAATGAGAGGCTTCTAGTCATATCACCTATCTTTGTATTAAAAGGAATTTTTAAAGAAAAAGAGTTTGGGACTAAGGTTTGGAGCCATTATCGTTATTTTGTGTTTGTGAGAAGCACTTATAGCTCTTACTTACTTTCAGCTCAGAGTACCCTTCTCTCCCATGAAATGTGAAATGTGGAAGTTAGTAAACATTTTAATTGTACTTGAGATCTGACTTGCAGTTAAAAGGGAAAAAAAGTGACATATCTCATAAAAGCTTATGAAGTTGGGGAAAGCAAAAAAAACATTTTAATGTATTTACTCAAAAACTCATTTCATTCAAGTTACTATTATAACTTGAATTATACTATTTTTATATAGTATCTATTTATTTTGGATTTTTTTCATCACTTTTCTATTGTACATGTATCCTTATGGGTTCTCACTAATTGATAGTATTAGGAAGCATGGCATAGGTTAAAATACCTATCCTGAGGTCCTCAAGCACTGCTGATTTAATTGTAACAACAAACTGTAGGTATTGGGAGAAAGAACTAATATGTTTTGATACTTTTACACCAATTATAAGGATTACATACTTCAAGGAATAGTATTTGACCCACTCTGTGTACAAAAGTCTATATTTGACCACAATCCATCACTGCACATCTCCTATCTATACCTCACTTAGAGCACCCACCCATCAATGTCTCTTAGTTTCGTATACATATCTCAACCTCAACACTCACCCCCAGAAAGAATCCTTGTTTTTTTCTTGGCGGCTATTAATTTCCTAGCATGTGGCCAGCACCTGGTATTCACTCAGCAGTATTTATGTAACACATGAATGATTTTCATCTAAGTTCTATCATTTGCAAAGTACTTCTTTAAAAACAGACAAAATAACAAACATTCACATTATCAAAGAAATTGTCTGTACAACCATATAACTACAAGAAATTCTCATCTCATTGCATTTCTCATTCCATGTTTCTGGTACCTTCTTGAGAACAGAAAACAGGGGCTTACTTTCTCAACTTGCTTTCTACTTGCTGGAGTAAAATCCTTTAAAAATAATTTTCTGCCAGGAGTATTTTCATTGCCTCCTACCAGTTTGTATGTGTTTACTCATCCTGAATGAGGTAAGGACTATCGTGCTGCTATGTTGCCTGATTCTGAGTTCACACAGATAAATTTATTCCTGAATCATCTGGGAGTTCTGGAACAGAAAATTTTGGCAGGCTATATCCTACATTTTCCCAGAAGAGTACATGAAGGACCAAGTGAAGTCTCCTCCTACCTTCTTTATCTAGGGCCCCTCAGCTTTTCAATTCAATTCCTTCCCTGACAAATTTAATGGAAACTTCTTCCAGAATTTTTCTCCTTATTTCTACTCCTGTCCTATCCCTTACAGTGATTTACCACTTAGCAATCAAGGTGATCTTTTTAAGACAAATATAAAAACATCTACCACTTGTCCAAAATCCTTTAAGAGCTTCCTACACATTTCTCACCTTGGCAGTCCCACCCTTTTTGGAAATAGATCAATTTTACCATTTTTGGTATAATAAAAAAATTCAAAAATTAATAGAAGTGTAATAAAATATACCCTTAGGCTAAATTCTATCATTTTATATGACTTACAAAATCTACCAAGGTATATCAACTATTTTATTATTACAGACCAGTAAAATTGACCATCAGTTCCCTCTAGGATTTGCCAATCTAGATGACTGATAAAAGAATGTGAGTTCCTTTTGTGGTTTATGATACTGCTATATTTCTACACAATCTATCACTTTTTTTTCCTGAGAAAACAGATTCTATATGTTCTTACTCTTCAAGGACAGCATTCTTAAGTTCCACTGGGAGGTCTCTATCACTAAACTCCACTTCTATGTTCTTATATTCCAGAGCCAATCATTTCTACAGAAGAAGGGCCCCCAAGACTCTAGGAAATCCACATATTATCCCACTGGAGATGAAAAATAAGTCCCATAAGATCTTTTTGTTTGTTTTTAGCTTCAAATTTGACATCTTTTTAAAGAGATAAGCTAATCCACTGTGTGAAACTAGTCCCTAATTGGCTCTCCACTGAAATAAAATAAAAAATTTATGACTTTGAAGAAATCTCTGTTGGAATGTTTCTTGGAACTGTTCACTAAGTAATAAATGTTAGTTTCTCAAACTGCAGTTAGTAGCCAAATGTTTATTAATATTCTTATTTTCATCATAGTGGTCTTTTGAAATAGGATGTACAATATTATAAGCAGGTTTGACCATGTAAGTTCATTAAGAACAGATAACTAATTTATTAAGCAAATATTTATTAAACTCAAATTCTATAGTAATTCACATGATACTAAATATGAAGTAACTGTCCATGGAGAATGCTAGTACAGTTGTCAAGAGAAAAGCATATAGAGAGTTTTCAACAATGTACAGCCATTCCTGAGGGTTATATGCTAAACCGAAAGAATATTCACATACTACCTAATAGAAAGACAAAGTCTCTGCTAGGAATCCATCTTTGGGAGACAACTCTCTTTGAGTCTCTGAATTTGTGTATGACTAATGAGCAGTCATAATGCCCTTTTGATTCAAACTATCTTTCCAAGGATATTTTCATAGAGAGCAGTCTTATAAGTTAGAAATAGTATCTATCTCTGGAAACAGGGGCAGGTTTGCCTATTCAATATAATAGTTTCTTCTTCTGGAACAAACATCAGGCAGGTTTGCTTACTGTCCATTAAAAAAGATTCAAATTACCTAAGTTCAGGGTTTTTCAGCTATGAAATAAAATTTACCGCATACTGATGGGAGAGGACTTAGGAATCACAATCCTTGGATGCTACAAGGAAGCTTTTTGTGTACTGATGTAAGAAGAAAATCAGTGCACCATGCCCCACTATAGAGTCTGAATATACATGAATTACATTTATACTACTTAATGTGAATTTCTAACTGACTAACTAAAAAGACTGACTGGATTGCCTAAATGAGATAATGGAGAGAATGGGCAAGATGAAATAAATAAGATAATAGTTGAGCATTTTCTGGAATTCAAGAAAAATAAGAAATGGAAAATAGGAAAGCATGTTGTGCCTTAGCTTCATTTGAGGTTCTTTACTCCAGTTTAGTCACATTGGACATTTTTCAGTTTCTTAAAAATCCTGAGCCCTTTTGTACTTCCAGGGACACCACACAGGCTGTTCTCTGCCTAGGTTGTTATTATCCCTTCTCTTTACTGTAGTAGGCTCCTTCTCATCCTTCAATCTAAGTGGCACCTCATCTGAAAATTCTTCTCTAGCCAGTATTTTTCTAAAATAGTCTCATTTCCCTTATTCTTCACAAAGCATCTTGTTATTTCCATGGATTCTAATTAGTTTATTGATTTTTATATATATATATATATATATATATATATATATATATATATATATATTTATTTCTTATTTTCTCTCACAGTGACGGCTGAGACCATATCTTCATGTTCTCTATCACATCTTCTTGGTCAGTTTGGAGTCCAATAACAAAGTACTACATACTGGATAGCTTATAAATAGTAGAAATGTATGTATCACAGTTCTGGAGGCTGGATTTCCAAGATCAGGATGTTGACATGGTTGGATTCCAGTGAGGGCCTTCTTCTGGAGTGCAGAATTCTTGTGTGTCCTTACATTACAGAAGGGGTGAGAGAGGTCTCTTGGGTACTTTTTATAAGGATATTAATACCATTCTAGAGAAGCTCCACTGTCATTATATAGTGATCTCCCAAAGGTGCTATCCTCCTAAAACTATGGAGTTAAGACTTCAACATATGAATTTGGAAGGTGTGGGACAGAGTCCATTGCATATCCCCACTACTCAGTCCAATGCGAGCTCTCCATAAATATTAGTTGATTGAATAAATACATTACTGAATAAAGCAGCTAATCTATTTGAACATAAGATTAAATAAATACGTAATTATAGTTATAAAGCTTAAGTATTTTTATATAAAACTATAGAATGATTGAAAAGAAAACCCTTGTAATAGACTTGGACAAAATAAAGAAATAATAATAATAATAATAACTCCAACAAAGTCCATGATAGCAGGAAGCTATTGAGAGAAATAGTTTCAGGGGGATAATTTCAATAGAAATAGTTTCGTTTGAGTTATAAACTGGAAAATATAAATGTGAACATATTAGTGAAAATTAAAAGGTTAAATCCCAAATGGAATGCAAAACAGACTATGTCCTTTCCAAATTACTAAATGAGCCAAAGAAATTGAAAAAATTGACCATGCCCTAAAAACTAAGAAAGCTGCTTCTTTAAATACCAGACCAAGACAAATTGAAGGATGGATTCTTTAAAATCTTTATTGAATAACTCATTTCTATGGTGTTTAAATTTTTCCAAAGCCCTGTAGCCACTTACCTCAATCATACTATCCCCACCTGAAATGACTGAGAAAGACAAATCACTCTTATGAATGTTGATGATAAGATCCTATATAATTATAATTTGGAATCAAGCAACATGCAAAAATAATAATATACCATGAAATAGGTTCATTCTTATTTAACTAAGAAGATCATATAATTTGTCAAAATTAGAACCTTTCTGAAAGTAAAGGAAGGCACTATTAATAATTACTCTCTCCTACCCAAAATTCAATCTATATGATACTGGTATTGGTTCCATACTCAAAATATATAAAGAATTCAACCACTTCTCCCTATGTATTCTGATTTCAGCTCTGTCTGAATCACATTAATCTCTCTCCTGGTTTTCTTCAATAGTCCTAAACAGGTTTCCCTGATTTTGCTGCTGGTTTTTATGGTTTTTGTTGTTACTGTCTTCTCAATGAGCAACTGAAAGAATCCTTTTAAGATGCACATCAGTTTACAGCCCTTTCTGCTCAGAACTTTCGATGTCATCCCATAACACTCAGAGAAAAAGCCACAGTCCATTTGGTCAATAAGGTTCAACATGATTAAACCTCTCCTCCTCTTCTCCATGTTCCCTACCTCCACTGCTCTTCCTCTAGTTAACTGCTCTATTATTTCTGCAGTTAGGTGAGAGGCAGTTCACAATAATTCATTTAGGGATTGAAGTGATTCAAAGCTGAGTTTCAGACTCTGAGGGCTAGTCTAATCTTGATTGTCATTACTCTTAAGTATAGTTCTTTAGAGGTCCCAACTCTTTGTGGCATCTCTTAGTGTCCATCCTCCTTGGCAGGTACTTAATTCGAACTTAAACACTATGAGATTGCCAAAAGTTCCACTCAGATATTCAGCCTCTCAACCTTGCTGGGAAGAAGGTTGGAGAATACAAACTAGTTCCTATATTGGAAGTAGATATCCCAATATTTACAGGCTGTCTCCTACAGATCTTTGCATATAAGCATCTTAATACATTTTAAATAATGCATGATTAAATGTAGATGCAGCTTCTGTCAACAAATTCATTTCTTTATAAATCCATGAATTTAAATATTCTCTAAACACTTAAATCAAGATGTTCTATATAAAGATAACTTACTTAACTATAATGCTAAAATTATTTTTCCTTATTTTTATTAATTTATTTTTTTATTGGTGTTCAATTTGCCAACATATAGAATAACACCCAGTGCTCATCCAGTCAAGTGCCCACCTCAGCGCCTGTCACCCAGTTACCCCCCCACCCCGCCCACCTCCCCTTCCTAGTTTGGAAAAATAAATAGGCATTACCTGTCATGAAAGAATTTTGTTAAATAAATAAAGAAATCTTTGTCTGGATGTGACACATGCCATATTCATAATACTAGACCTACATAAGGTAGAATTGCATTTTTTAATGCATGTTTTCTCTTAAGAAGCATCTTATCCCTCTATTGAACCGAAAATACTTTATGTTCAAATATGCTTGTAGATTCCTACATACATGTCTCCAGCATGGGGATATGGAATATGTTATCATATGGAATATGTTAGAATATGTTTAAATGTTCTTAAGTGTTATGTAGTAAAGACTTTCCTTTTTCAAGCCAAGGTTTTCCTACTTTGAGAAAGTAACTTTTTTTTTTCATTTTATATCTATTGAATCCCAAAGAAGTGTTTTTTTCATGTAATATATATTAAGTGATTCTGTTCTGCAAGAAACTGGAAAATGCAACAGAAAGTCTCTACCTTTTATGGATTTTTAATCAGTTGAAATAAAAATATATTCACATTAAATTAAACTGGAATATACAATTAAATGCACTTTACAAGAAACCTAAACTGGAATATACAATTAAACACACTTTACAAGAAACCTACACCAAAGAAGTCACAAGAAGTCATGATTAAGGATAAAACTGATTACCCAGTTCTTTGTGATCAAGTGATCCATGGTACCAGAAGACCAAAACCTATGCCAGGGTTTAATTTAATTAGCATTAGGAATTTGCAACAATGAATATAAAGTCTTTGAGGTCAAAACTACAGAAGAATAAGCTTTGAAAATTCCAGTGCTGAAACAATGTTATTTGCCAACCAAGTAAAGGTCATAATATTTTTTTATTAACTTAGAAAGTTTAGGGTGCTCCCTGCAATTCTAGTGCAATAAAAATGAAAGCCATTAAAACAGCCTTGCTTCCCTGTGTAACAAGCCCTGGACATTTCAGGGTATTCCAGAATAACACACAACCGGTATTTTTCTTGTATATTTCTCATTAACTTTTTAAAGCCTCTTGACTTTGTGGAATCACTGCAGTAAGTTCTAAATGATGTATGAAATGGAAAAGAAAATACGGGCTGTCCTTACTCCCTCCCAGGCAAAAGGCAATAGCATGCATTGGTATTTTGGGTTTTTGGTGTGTGTGTGTATGTGTTTGTGTGTTTTGGCCAAATTACTGTCAGGATTGTCATCCCCTTCTATAAAAAGCTTTTAAAGAAACTCAGCACAGCCACACAAACATGCACTGGAGGGACACATAAAAATCAAGACTTCAGAATTCATTCAGATCACAGTGTATTTCATCGGCACTGACCTGCTACTCTTAGCTTTTATTATCTGTAGTGTTGTAGTGTTCTTTCTCTCTACCTCCTCCCTTCTCCGCTCCTGCCTCTCTCCTTTTCTCTCTGACCCATTTTCTAACAGATCCTTCTGCCAAGGGGTGGGATTAGGAAGCCTCTGAAAAAGAAACCCCAAAGAGCTTCCATACTGGAATTCACACAGTGGCATCATAGGCTCTCTCCCACTACTTAAATTTAAGACAAGAACCTCCACCAGGGTATTTGTGATTTTAAAAATATCATTGTTATTATCAATCATGAAATAAAAATGTTTTTTGTTTCTTTCTACATATATCAGTTAGCTAATTATAGAACTCTGGGAAACAAAAGGTTCATTAGAGTACTTTTGGACTCAAGTACCAGAATATCCAAATAACAGTGAGCATATAAACAGTATGGGTTAATTTTTCACATACTACTAATAAAGAATCTATAGATATGCAGATGAGGGTTGGTTAAGTGGCTCAGCAATATCAATCATCAGGACTCTACATCATTTCCTCTAGCCTTGAACTCATGGTCACAAATGGCTTCAATAGAGCAACAACATCTTCAAAGGACAACATTCAATAGTGGGGATGAGGGGGCAGTGGTTTCTTTCCCACAAACACACTGTTTTCAAGGAGAGATGAATCTTTCCCGGAAGTCAGCAGTAAACTGCTTTTCTGCCTCACTGGCTAGCACTGTATCACTGGTCTGTGCCCCAACTGCAAGGAAGATTAGGAAAATGGGGATCCAATATTTTAACCTCCATAATACTAGATGGACTCTGCCAGGAAACACAGAGGGCTGTCTGTCAAGTATCTAACAATATCTACTATAGAAAGAAGCAAAGGAATTGGGGTTTTGTTGTTGTTTTTCAAAATATGGACCATTAGTCCCATTTGGGCAACCATGCACTGTCCAATTTAACTTTTATTTGACATTAGACCTATTCTTGTCTTGGTTCCATTACATTAAGAAAAACCTTCTTGATTTAAAAAAAAAAACACTTTGTTTTTCCACTTTTATAAATATGAACCTTTAATATTCTTCTTGAATGAGTTTTTGGTTGTTTTTCAACCCCATCGTAGCAAAAACGAAAGTTAAAATCCAAATTACCCCTAAAGTCAAACCAAACAATTGCTGGAAATTAAGGGAAAGTCAGTATCTGATTATGATTAGATTCTCAAAGTATCCATAACCCCTAAAAGCTTAGAAACACCAATAACAATGATTAATTATAATAATTCAGGGTATTCATATGAGTTGCTTTTGAAAAAATCATTCATCTACATTTAGGAAATAGCACTGATGGAATAGTCTTGTTATATTTATAGACATAGTTTTGCAAAAGCATTTTCACACCTACTCCCCATAATATTTGTTGTTTATCCATATTACTGAACAGCAGAGAGATTATCAACCTTCTTTATGCCTGAATCTAGAAAAAGTTAATTGACAATGAAAATCAGAGGATGTTTCCAAAACAAAATGTTGGTAGGATCCTCATTTTTATTTTTTGTCTTTGTACTTCTTTCAGCTGTTCAATAAAAAGTTACTGATTTCTTGAAGTGCGCAATTGGTTTATCTCAATTGTTTCATGAAACTTAGCAGACAGACAAAAGCTCCGGTAGGTTTGACCCAAGGTCACATAGCTAATAACTGCTGGAGATTCAAAGCCAGGATACATGATACTGAGTCCAACATTATTTTTACTCTGCAACAACTGGCTTTCTCTACTAGAGCTATTTAGAGTATAATTTATGTGTCTAAACTGGGAGAAGAAAAAAAATATTCTCGTTATTCTATATGGTTAGTTGGTGTACAGAAGCAATTCACAGAATTCAAGATAAATGCTCAAAAATGTGTGTTTTCAGTGACAACATATGTTTACTAATGTATTTCTTGAAGACTATACTTATAAGTCTAGAAAATAGAATAAACTCTCTTTGATTTGTGATTCTAGTTATGTGACTACATGTCACATAATACATATACAGAAAAATAATTAAAATATTAAAATTCCCTTTTGATCTGTAAGAATGAAATTAGTAGCCAATCCTTTTTAAGTTTCTATTTTAATCATTGTGAGTAATACATTTAATTAAATGTAATTGTTTTCCTCAATTTTGTGTTATGGATAATTTAAATCTTCATTTAAATGTTAATTGCCAGTAACATTAGGGAAAATCTTTTATAACCCAGTTTTATTCTGCCTTAATTTTATACAATCCAGGATATTTATTTTGTTATAAAGTATGATGGAACATAATGATTATGAGAAGGTGAAAATGAATATAAATTTCTGCAGTAGTCTCCAAACAATTTTGCATAGTGATTCCAAGAGTCAAATACACAGTTTTCATGTTAGTTTCAGCAAATGGAGCTTGAAATTCACAGACAGTTGCAGTCAAGCTGCAAAACTCTCTTCATTCAAAAGAGGAAATGATTACCTTCTGGTCTTTTCATTAGTTATCAGCAAGTTGTTACAATTAGATTAGGAATGGCTGAAGACCTTATTTTCCATTTCATTCTGTGTTACATTATCTATGCAGTGCATATTGTGTATTTAATAGAAGTTTAGGGGAAAAAAAGGTTAAATAGATTTATAATTTTGATGGTCTCAGTAAGAAACAACACCACAGTTGCCCGGTCAGACTGAAAATCAATTTATGAGTATTAAAATGCAAACTGTGTGTATTTTCAAGCAGAACTATTACAATGCCCTCCTTAGGGAGGCGCTGGCCTACTCTTTTCAAAGGTGCCTCCAGGATGCCAAAAAAAATATAATGTTTCTCCTAGAATTTGAACAGTTCTAAGAATCTCATGGAGAGCCAACTGTTCTTTCAGCATTAGTGAAGAGGTCTCATTGATTTAATAGTGTGCCCAAGAGACATGGGCTCATGTATTTAGTAAGGGCTAGTCATCAGTATTCATGATCACATGAATTAGGTGTGGTATATTGATTACATCAGTGATGCCTTCAATTTTTCCTGTACCCATGCCCTTTGTCATGTCGCTTTGCATTTTCTCCCTGTCTTTTGATTGTAGTTGGCTCTGTGACTAGTATTGATAGAGAGATGTTAACAGATGATACATAAACTGAGCTTTTTAGAAAGTGCTTACATATTTCCACTTGTGCTATTACACCTTTGTCATCATCATGAGAACATGCCCAGGATGGCCTGCTAGAACATGAAAAATGCATGGCCTAGTGATTCCTATTGTCCCAGCCAATAGTCAGTGAATACCAGACATGTGCCTGATCCCAGCTGAGACCAGAAGAATCATCCAGGCAATTTCAGCCTTAAACACCAGCCTGCAAACCTGTGAACTAAGTAAATCTTACTGTTTTAAGCCATTACATTTTGGATGCTTGGTTATGCAATACTATTGTGGCAGTAGGTAACTTACATGCTGTAATAAGTATCATTGCATACTAAGAGATAATAATGAGGATTTTTAGAACCATAATGTTTGTGCCTTCTTGGCTGCTGCGGGAGGAACAAAAAGAAAGAGAAGAAAATAAGGAAATTTATTTGTTCGACCTAGCAAAAATACTAGTATTTTTTTTCCTTTATTGGGTACAGAATAAGAATAGTTCCATTGGATTTTATCTCTGCAGTATAGGAAAACATAGTCACTACAAGCTGTCAATGCTAAGACTGGATGAGCTGAGGCTGACTCAGGGCTAGGGTAAAGGCCAAGAGTTGAGAAGAGAAGTAAAAGAAGGATATACTACCTCTGACATAACAACCCTGCAGGCAGATCTGGCTATTTTCTATTAAATGAGAGAGTTAGGCCAAACATATGGCTTATCAATAGGGTTGCCAGATTTAGCAAATAAAAATACAGGGTGGCCAGTTAAATTTGAATTTCAAATAAACAACAAATAACATTCTATTATAAGTATGTCCCGTACATTAGACATGCTGTGTATTCTCCAGGCATCAAGACTTCCAGGGAAAGGATTTGAAGAATGGAGAACTCATTTAGTTTTTTGATTTGTTGTTGTGGTTGTTTTTTCCATTTACTTTTTAAAAAAATATTTTTTTTTGAGGTTTGGGGAGAAATGATAGTGTGAGTGGAGTGACAGGGCAGAGTGGCAGAGGGAGAGGGAGATGCAGACTCCCTGACAACCGTCGAGCCCAAAACGGGGCTTGATGCCCAACCCTGAGATCATGACCTGAGCCGAAACTAAGAGTTGGACACATTTAACTGACTGAGCCATCCAGGTGCCCCTCCATTTAGTTTTAAATAGAGCTTCACCTGTCTCTTTCTGGTGTTTGTTTTCTGGTTAGAGGTCTAAGGAATAATGTCCAAAAGTACCTTCTTTGCCATGTTCCATAGAACAAGTGATCTGCTGTTACTATGTGTGAAGGTGGAATTCAATATAGAATTTGGATCTTTGGAGAAAACCTAAGTTTTCATCCACTTATGGTATTGTGAATCCATCCATAAATACCATGACAGACAGACACACATGGGGATTGAGACAATGAGTTTCCCTTAGCGACTCACTAAGAGCTGACTTAGTTTTTACATGTGGCCCATCCCCAAATACTTTACATACTTAACTGTTTTTTTTTTCTAAAAAATATATTGTTTGTTTTTATAATCATAAAATATGATCACTATAAAATAGAAAACAGTAAAAGCATCAAGTTGAAATTGAAAATAACACAAATTCCTACCCCCCAAGATAATAACTTTTAACATTTGGGTAAGAATCTTTTAACTTTTCTACAAATACAGATAAAAAAGCAAGCTAGCTAGCTAGCTAGATAGATAATGGTGTTTTTCCTCTCACAGAAATAGAAATACATTGTACATGCTGCTTGGTAACCTGTTGGTCGTACTTAATATATTATGAATTTGTTTCATTGCCAATAAATAGACATTTAAGTCTTTGTTTTAATGGCTGCAGTCAGAAGTCAACAATATTTATTGAGTTCCTACTAAATGCAAGACATACTATATTTCATTTCACATATACCTCATGATAGATTTAATTAATTCCCTATAATCAGGCATTTCATGTTGTTCATAATTATTCACCACTATAATCAAATCTATAATGAATATTCTTATAAGCCTACAAATCAACTGATAGAAGCAGAAGTGTCTAGACACACTAGAGAAAAGACTACATCTTTGGAAATATTCTGATTGTATTGGGGTAAATTATGTGAACATTTCCAATATTTACTGGTATCCTTATTCAATCAATACTAAAAAGACTAATCAATCAGGGAGTCATTCAGGTCTCTCCTTTTCATTACTCCTGACACCTTTCTCTATCTTTGGTGTATTATAAGTATAATTACACTGCCATGAGAAAGCAAGCAAGATGGAGGAAGAAAAAGTCATTAAAACCAGTCTCAGAGGGTTGTATCCACATCAGCACTTATGCATACACTGTTTGATTCATTAAATATTTACTGAATGCCAAATATGTGCCAAGCTATATTCTAGATATAGCATACAATGTGGACAGAATGGTTCCTTCCACATACCTTATGGTATGACCAGAGGCACTTTGCTTGCTAACCCTTCCAAAAAGTACATACTTCAACTATTGGAGTAGATGAAGACTACCCATTACCTCACATTCTAATGCTAGGTATGTGTTCTACATCATTTTAACATGATAATATTCTCATAAAATCTACAATGACTAGTAGTTGTAGGTTAACTTAAAAAGTTGGTATAAAACAAGGTATCATAAACATAATAATGAGTCTCTTAAATCTTTACATTTATTTAAAATACATAAGGTGCCTTGTTTCCACTATTTTGATGTACAGTCAAAGCTTTTTCTATTTTGGGCATATGTCTGTTAAAGCACACTTCTCAAATGAATTACAAACAAATTTTAGAGTATTGCTTTGGACTTACTGCAAAATAGCGTCAAATGGTAACAGTAAGTGTCATTTTTAGTGGGGGAAAAGGGATGCTAAAAACATATTCTAGACAAAATATCAAAAAGTAATGCAGTGGCACCTGGGTGACTCAGTTGGTTAAGCATCAGACTCTTGATTTCAGCTCAAGTCAAAATCTAGGGTCCTGAAATCGAACTCTGCATTGGGCTCTGCGCTCAGCACAGATTCTGCTTGTCCCTCTCCCCCTCCCCCAGTTTGCATGCTCTCTCCCCCTCTCTCAAATAAATAAAATCTTAATAATAAAAAAGCAATATCTATCCACAAGTGTAAGGCCTGTGTTAAAATTAGGTAAAAGCTGGATGAGTCTGCATTTTGCTGCAATATTAATGTGAAACAACACAAAATCAGTGGCTTCAGCATTACACTGTTAATTCCCCCTCATCACAGCTCTGTGGGTTAGTTGTAATTCAGCCTCAACTTAGCCCACCTTAGCATCACCTGAGTCTAGGATGCTGGTCTGACTCAGGTTGCCTCCTTGTGTCTCTCATTTTAAGATTCAGGATGAAGGAATAGCCTAATCCTGGGGTGTGATCTTCTTGTGGTGGATGTCAGAGGCTCAGGAGGGCTGCCAGAGATTAGCCAAACCTCATAAAGCCTTAGCTAAGAATTGACACATTGTCACTTCTATTAACTTTCTACTGGCTAAAATAAGTCACATGGGCAAGTTCAATGTCAGTGGGGAGGAGAAATATATTCTTCTATAGCGGGGGAAAGGTGTAGTGAGTAGTTGCTGAATACAACACAATCAGTCACACTCATTATCAACTATGCAAATTAAAAGCTAACATCAAAGATGGACCAGTTAATCAGACATACTGCAAATTAGTACAGACATCAAACAACAAAGTACTGCTTCAAACAGGCTAAACATAAATTGCTGAAGTATGTTATCAGGAATATTAGATGGCATGATTTTGACTTCTACCAAGATTAGAAACTTCTTTTTTTCCTTTTTTAGGCATATGATTGCATTTTCTTGCACAAACCACCCCTATAAACCATTTTCCACTCCATTAAGTGCAGAGAAAATCTAAAGTATTTCTGAGTGCATGTCCTCCAGATGTTGCTTCCTTTTCTCTCATAGTTATCTCACCTATATCAATACCACCTTTTCTCATTTTTAGTAGGATTTGCAAAGTCTCATCTTAGCTTTCACAGAAATCACACTTTCTTCTTGTACATAATTAACATACATAATTAAATCATGTGGTTATAATGACAAGTATTGCTATGGTTTGAGGACAAAACCAAATCATTGTACTCATGGGGCTCAGCTGGTAAAAGCAGAAGTACATTGCCATTTTCCAAAATGTTCAGTTATCCTTCCTATTAATTAATCATTGCGTTTTACAATAGAAATGGAGGGGGTTAATCATGTGAGTCAATTCAGTGGAGAATGTCTACTGTGGATTTAATTTTCATGTCTGAGTCAATTTTTTAAAAATATGTATTAGCTACATATATTTTCCCAAGGAATTTGTTCTTTTACTTATAAATATAAAATCATACCTTTTATAACTAAGCAATTCATAGCAATATTACATATCAAGCTAAGGGAATGGATTTAATGAGCTTCAAAGCAAAAAATGCATTAGAAAGATAACATTTCTAATTCAATTATTATCAATATACTAGTTAAAAAGGATAGTGTTTTATACCTAAATATACACTCAAATTGAGTGGTATTATGTGGTAGATTTCCTGATTTGCATATAACTTTTGAATTTAATAAAGTTTTTTACATAAACTTCTGTTCATTTCAATTAACATTAATATATATTTAAGGCATCTGATGAAGAAAAGAATACTACTCAACAGGAAAGTTTCTTTGAGAAATCCCCAACTCTTCTAGTTGCTTGGCTTTTTCTAAGTTATTCTTTCCTTTTTCTCTAAAGATCAATTGTTGGAATCAGGACTTCTTTCATTTTGTTGGAGCTACATTAAAAATAATGGTTAAGAAGAGGTTTACAGGGGATCCCTGGGTGGCGCAGCTGTTTGGCGCCTGCCTTTGGCCCAGGGCGCGGTCCTGGAGACCCGGGATCGAGTCCCGCATCGGGCTCCCGGTGCATGGAGCCTGCTTCTCCCTCTGCCTGTGTCTCTGCCTCTCTCTCTCTCTCTCTCTCTCTCTTTCTCTGTGACTATCATAAATAAACATTTTTAAAAAAAAAAAGAAGAAGAGGTTTAGAGATCTGCTTGAATCAACAATCCATACATAAGGCTGTCCTGAAAAGGCAGTATCTATTCCCCCTCAGAGAGGGAAAGCAAGTGACAGATGTGGAAATCTTGCCAAGTTATGTTACTTTATCTGAGCTCCATCTAACTTTTCTTAATGGTAGGTAGCAAAATTGAGCTTCCAATTCAACATAAATTTCTCTGGGGTAAGAACTGGAAAAGATGAGCTATAGTGTCAAGCTATTTATGATGATCAGATTTGATAGGTTCAGGTCAGCCTAAATACATTTCTGTTTCTCCTCTCATAGATTATGTTGCTTACTGCATTACTGAAAGCTGAGACACTAACAGCCCTTGTATTAAAATGGGCCCCACAAGGTTCAGGATCCAGAAAATAAGAGGTCTGCAGCTTGGAGAGGGGTTGCATATCTTTACATAGAGTGGAAAACGTAGTTAATAACAGATCTGAGAAACACAATTTTGTTGCTGGAAAACTGTGTATGACAGACAGACTATTTTTCTTCTTTGTATTTGCCACAGGCAATTGAACCTGGTGAATGAAGGGAAATTAAGTTAAGGAGGAAAAAACCAGTTCCAAGTAAAGCTTAGGAGGCAATTTCTACCCATGAAGTAATTAAGGAGTGAAATGAGTTTCTACATTAACTCTTGACACAGAGTCATTTTAATAAGAAGTCCTCTTGGGAAAAGTATTCAAAGGAATCTGCCTCAATGGTCAAGCAGTAACTGACTTTTAAGTTATGGAAATACAGTCCTTTGCAGGCAAGGTGTCTTCTTGCTCAACAAGGTATTAAACAAGGTCATTTCTTTCATTTTAATGACCACAACCATTCCAGAAGAAAATAGAAGAAGGATATTAAGGGATTTTAGAATTGCTTTGGTGATCTTTTATGTTTTTGCTTTAATTACAAAGTACTGCGTGTGTGCTATATTAAAAAATAATTAAACAAACAAAAGTGTAAAGAAGAAAAGGATGAGAGGGATTCAGCAAACATGCCCATGCTTGGGTGTACCCCACACATCTCTCTCAGGGATAATCACTGTTCTCTTAGAATCCAGTTCTATGAATTTCTTGAAACTAAAAGTGTTCTATTGTTAGAGAAGTCACATTCCTTCTCCTCTCCTCCTTCCTGTGTACTTCCTGGAGAGACCACCCTAGATGCTTTAAGAAAGCCAGTCATCAGGCTAAGGAATCTCTTGACTCAGACTAAATGTTTAAATAGCAGCATCTAAAAGAGAGAGGTTTTCCTTTTAATGTCCTCTGTGGAAGTTAATGATATGTGACTTTGTTATCACTGCATTGCAATAAAAATCAAATCAGTGTCCAATGTTGCCTCACAGTAAAGAAATTTCAAGCAATAATCCTTTGCCAAAAAAATTACTTTTCTTTCTCTTTGTCTTCTTCAGTTTGTGTTAATTACATCTGTCTTGATTGTCTGGTTGGCATCTACTTGCATTCCAGAATAAATCTCTTTATGTCCAGTATATTTTGATTTTTTTCTGCAAATTATCTGCCAACTATCATCTCTTCATAAGGTTAGTTGAGAATTCTGTGAAAATATTATGCTGTAGGTGAGTTATTTAGGTCTCTGTTTTCATTACTTGTACTCTCTGTTGCACTCGATCTCCAGGACAATTTTTTTTTCCCTGAAATTGGGGTCTTAAACCCTTCGGTGTCCAGAGACATATTCTATGGGTCAGGAAAATCTCCACAAAAATGAAGTACATGTTCACTTTAATGATTATATTTTAAAATATTAAATATAAGCAGAGTCTAGATTGTCTAGATGACAAATTTATAATCAAGTACAGATCCACAATTTAGGTGTCCATGTTTCCCTTCACATTTATGTTTGGCCTTAAGGAGCAGGTTCTAGATGGCCTCAACTGAGTTAGTAAACATTTGGTCAATGCTAAGAAGACAGAATCTAGTGTTAAAATAGCAATAATCAACCTGCATCCATCTTTGTCCTCACATTGACTTTTTGAGCAATAATTACCATCAAACATTCTTTGCAAATATAATTCATAATTGAAAGACACTCTTAGAGACTAGAACTAGTTATTTAATAAATTATGACTAATTTGCCATCATAAAAATAACATCAGGAAACCATAATAGAGTATGAGTTGTCCTGTAAGGGATTGAGGAGGGGCATCTTATCTCACGGAAAAGGAAGAAATGGCCAGAGAAGACCACTCAAGTTTATGCATGAAGAGCCATTTAGGAGTTTGCATATGACATAGCCGTATTGGGGTGAAGCCTCTTCAAAGGAAACAGCCATACAAAGATGTGGATGTAGGAGAGGATGTCATTTGTATAACAGTTTGTGCATGTTATTTTATTAACAGCTTATGCATTTAAAAAATACTTAAATGATTCATTGGTATATTATCCAACAACTACATGACATAGGTGGTAAATTTTTTTATTATCCTTTTATATATGGAGGAATTGCTGTGCAGAGAAATTAAATGATTTAAGTTGCATCACATACCCAAGTAGTAGCTGGGACCTGACACCATGAGACTGTTATTTTACTGAACATTTTAGTAAACTATGGTTTTCTACTTCGGTACTTGAGATGGCTTGAAGAGCATTCGGTTTCCCTAGTTTATCTCTGTCCTGGTTACCACCCGACCATGTAATGGGCACTATTAGGTAAGCAATTACACAAACCCAGATGCTTTGTGAGTTAAAAACCTGTTGAAAAGTTAATGATGAGTGAAATCCAAAAGACCAATATATATCTAGTGTCTGTTCTGTTCCAGCAACTTTAGGAAGACTGAGCTAGCCAATGCAGATGCACTGAGTCCTGTTTCTAGAATAAATTTAGATCAGCTCCCATTCATCTGTTCCAATATGCTTGGTGATTTAACCACTCTTTGTGTTTATTCCTTGTCCTCTCCTCCAATGCCTCTGATTTAGAAGACCTGTTGTGTATTCACTTTCCATCTTGAACCTGATGTTCATTCTTACATTCTGGTATGTATTGGTTCTCTGGCCTTTTGCCAAATGGCTCTACAAAGTTAAATGGCTTAGCTTATGCCCTGATAGGAGTGAGTCATCAAAGATGTTATTTACATAATTGAACAAAAAAATAAGAGGGACCTCCACATGCTTAACCTACAGAACTGTTTTGGGAGATGGAAATAACTACTTGGCTAGTTAGTTTTGAGTCTTGACCAAAAGACTGCTCCCCTAATTTTTTTTTTTTATCATTCTTGGTGTTATTCATTTGAGTGAATTTCTCACAAACCAGCCTGAGTTCTCACCCTGTATCCATCTTTAAAACAAAGAAAAAAAGAAAAAGAAGAAAGGAAGGAAGGAAGGAAGGAAGGAAGGAAGGAAGGAAGGAAGGAAGAAAGAAGAAAGAAAGAAAGAAAGAAAGAAAGAAAGAAAGAAAGAAAGAAAGAAAAAGAAAGAAAGAAAGAAAGAAAGAGAGAAAGAAAGAGAAAGAAAGAAAGAAAGAAAGAAAGCAAGAAAGAAAGAAAGAAAAAGAAAGAAAGAAAAGGAGGGGGGGAAGGAAATTACTGGTAAATACACTTACTCCTTCTCTAAAGTTCCGCTCTGGTGGCCAGCCATCTATTCAATTCCTCTTTTTTCTCTTTTTTCCCTTTTCCCTATGGCCTTTCAAATCACTTCTATTGCTCAGAGATTTCTTAGACAGTGGCAATCATGATCCTGGGGACTTGGAGTTCCTCGAAGTTTCCTTCCAAACTAAATTACTGATTTTCAGAACAAATCTATTGGAGTATGAAGTCTCACGGGGATGGCAACAGTGGTGGAGTTGACTTTCTCAGAAACAGCATAATGTTCCACATTCTCACCTTGGTGATAGAGGGCAAAACTAATTGCATTTTCAGATTTTATGCCTGCCTTTTGATAATATACAATCTTCTCGATATTTTAATTCACTTATGATAGGATTTTACATAAGAGCATTCAGATTTAATAATAGCAAATCATCCATTGCCTAGCCAACACAATAGAACACAGATGGAAATAAGATCATGTATCAGGAACTAAAGATTTTCCTGGCAAGAATCCTTCATACAGAGTGCTTTTACACATATTAGGGAATTTGGTCCTCAAAATAAAGCTTGAGGTAAGTAGGGCAGGTGCTTTGTATCTATTTTACTAGTGAGAAAGTCAAAGTTTACCAAGATTATAAAATTAGTATGTGGTAAAGCAGGAAAGCTCAAAGCCGTAAGATCTATGGGTGTGACAATCTCGGGCATTGATACTGGTGACCAAGTATTGCTGGCTTTCCTGCCTCTGGACATAGTAGATTTGTACTTCCTCATCCTATTTGAGGATAGCTCTGTGACATGTTTTGGCCAAGGCCACTTGGGTAAAAATGATGTAATAATTCTGGGTAAAAACTCTGAAAGCCCCTCTGAGAATTCTTTTCATCCCTGCCATTCCCTGATTATGGAGAAAGCATCTGCCTAATGGGTTCCTTCTTCATCCCATCCCCAAGTATCAATAATGAAATGGACATCATTATCAACTCACACTGAACATGCAATTTAGAATTCTCATGATATTTTGTGAGGTTAAGCTACTGTGATTTGGGAGTTGCTTGCTGCCTTAGAATAACATGGACAACCCTGAATTACATACTTTTGACTTTCATTCTCCCCCTCTCATGCAAACTCTTCACATAGTATGATTAAATAGTTGAATATCAATTGGAAAATAAATTTGAATCAGAATCTAGTATCTTGATGTTGTATTTTTACTGGTAGCTCAGGCTAATAAAGAGAATAAGAGTCTTTACAGCAGTTAATTCTTTCCTAACAGGAGAAAAAGCAAGAACTTTTACTGTCTACACCTATCAATCAGAAATACAATGTAACATTAAGTAACTGAAGGTCATCCATGAATCATCACTATAGAGAGTTACATCCAAAATTTGTATAAAAGCATTCACAGATTACTTCCTGGGAGGTGAGAGTAACAAGGAGCAAGAGAAGAGTGAAAAAAGTGGTGTTAATGTAAAAATATAAAAGAGAAAAAGATCATTCATGGTAGTTGAATATAAAAGCATTTTCTCTAGTGGCCCACACTTAAAATGAAATAGCTGTAGTTGAGAGATTAATAGAACACCTCTAAGAAGAAGAAAGCAGATGATGATGATGACACAAGAGTGGATGTGACTCAGGATGACTAGAAACTTCAGTATTCTTTCTTTTTTGTCTGTTCTCCTAAGTAAAAATAGAGACAGATAGGAAGCCAATAAAAATTGGCAGTTTGTGAAACGTCTAAGTTTGTTCTATTTGCGTACAGATTCTGTGCTGGTTATAAACTGTTTTTCCTATGAGTTCTATCAAGAATAGTGAGCATTCCAAGACAAAGTGGGTAGTGGCAATTCTAAGTAAAGTAAGAAGCCTAAAAAATGTGATTTGAGGTTTCACAATGCAATTTTGTCCTTGCCATGTTTTCCAATGCTAACTTAGGGTATAGACAACTTGAGCGGTCACTTGGTTTTTGTATATGTGCTGCCAAAGTGAGCACAACCACTTGGTTTCTATAATTTGAGAAGGTAACTAAAGACCTGTCTGCCTTTTGAAATATATAAAATGGTTTGTCCTTTTCTTTCCATTATTTCTATCTTTTACAAATAAGCTTCTTAAAAACCCATTCTATGCTGAATATTTCAACTTATAAGTTTTCCTCTATGGGCGTTCTTAAGCAATAGATATTTTTACCTACAGGTAAAGTTAAACACAGTAAATTTTTCTAGATTATTATTTCTTAACCCTAATATTTATATGATCACCAGGGGATCTTGTCAGAAATGTAGATTCTGTTTCTGTAGGTGTGGGATGGGGCTTGAGATTCCACATTTCTAACAGTCTTCCAGGTGATGCTGATGCTCTTAGTCAAGGTTAACTTATTAAATAGCAAGGCTCAGATGAGGACATTAAGTCTCAGACTGGTTAAACAACTTGTACAGAACCATACTTAGTAAGTGGTAAAATCCTGATTGGAAGGCAAGTCTGACTTGATAACCTGTATTCTTGGTCAATACTTTAATCCTCACCCAGGGCACCTAGGTGGATCAGTGGTTGAACATCTGCCTTTGGCTCAGGTCTTGATCCTGGGGTCCTGGGATCGAGTCCCACATCAGACTTCCCCCAGGGAGTCTGCTTCTCCCTCTGCCTATGTCTCTGCCTCTGTGTCTCTCATGAATAAATAACATCTTAAAAAAAATAATTCTCCCCCATAAAGATAGGCAAAGACAGATCATTCTCTGAGAAGAAAGATGTTAGCATGAGGACAATGGGTTGCTAAGCTAGGGGGAAAGAAAGACATATCAGCTATCACTCACCTTAGGAAGTATGTATTTTAAGTTTAGGAACCTTAACATTAGATCATTTCAGCCTTGCAGAATACTGTTTTCATGGCTTCACTCATAAAATCCCACCATTGCCTCACTGATGAGAGAAAATAAAAAAGAGATTACTTAACACATGGCATCACCATCTGATGCCAACACCGCACTGTCTCTGTGACATAAAGTCCCATCACAGAAGAGCCCAAGAAAGATTTAATGCGGCTCTTGACCTGGGAAATGAGAACCTCATTGTCAGGTGCTACTCTGGGAGTCTCTTACAGAAATAGCCTCTATCGTGCACTAACATACTGAAGCTTGGGTGAAAGCCCATTTGGAAATCTCCATGACTTATTTTGTGTTTAATCACTACTGCTTTGCAGCAGTGGGTACATTAGGCAGAAAACAGGAGCAATTGTTAAAATGATTACAATAGTGACAGAAAAAAGTTTCAACAAACCCCAAGCTTACTCAAGATAATAGCACCTCAGGGTGGGAAACCTAGCATGGAGAGAGAGAAATTCTGAAAGAGAACAGAGACTCCTCAAAGGAGGAACAAAAAATTACCATTGCTGCTTAACAGCTTACCTAAGGCAAAGCCTTAACTTCTCTATCTTAATTAACAGGTTTATCTGCTTAGCAGCTCCATTATGACATCCTTGGATCTGTCCACACCTGTGTCACACAAAATCCCATCACTCCTTCCCGTCCCCTATCCATATCACTTCTCATTCCTTTTCCATGTCTTGTTCCCATTCTTCCATTGAAGGTGAAAATCTTACTTTTTTCTTCAGGGCCCAGCAGAAAGTCATGAAATCTTTCCTGATTTCATTTCTTTCCACTGATTCCACCTGGTCCAAGCTGTCAATATCTCTCCACTGGATAACGGCAAGAGCCCTCTAATTTTTTCCCCTGCTTTAACACTTGCCCTTTGAGTGATCACCCCTGCACATAGCAATATTTTTAAAATGTAAATTAGATCATGCCGATCCCCCTTCTTAAAACCTGGCTGTGGTCTTCATCATACTTCTCTCATCCCACTCTGTAGCATCTCAGCCCCAAATGCACATTAGAAGCTCCTATAGAGCTTTTGCAAAATAACAAAGCCTGGGTGGCATGCCAACACCAATTATGCAGATGTGCCACCGACCTGGTGATTCTCCATCCATCCAGGTTTGCAAGCCTCCATTCTATGTGGTCTGGCCACTTCTGGATTCTACAGTACCCATTTCTCCCGATTTTTCATTGCTCTTTCCATGTCATCATTCAGCCTCAACCAAAATGCAACCTGCTCAGGAGGCTGCCTCTCATGATCTTTCCCAGGCCCTCTTTGTTACAGCAGCCCCAAGCACTGTTCTCTACTTGAATTTACCTGGTTTACTCATGTTATTACCTGCTCTGTCCTACCCAAAAATAAGCCCTGATGCCTACTCATTCACTGTGCCTGGCCCAGTATAGACAACTCATTCAGTAAACATTTGTGAGCAAGTATTGAATGAATTCCCTAGGCAGAACTAATTACTCCCTCTTTGGTATTCTCCAAGCACTTCAGAGATTCCTTCATTAAAATATGTGCTCCATATTTTATCCAGCTGCATCTGTGCCTGCTTCCTTTCTAGACTAAGAGCTACTTCAGTGTGGGAGCTAAGTCTTATTCATCTTTCTAGTTCTATTCCTAGCATTGTATTAAATATATGATAGGTGCTTAATAAAACTAAGATTACCTTTCTTTATTAAAATCAGATATATCTGAGTAGTGGCATAACAAGGATGGTATAGTCCATTCTTGTTCATCAATAACTTCAGAAATTATTTAGAAATTAGGCCAAACATTTTTTGGAGGGGAATTCTAACACAGGCATTATTGAAAATTGCAGGCACGTGGTGATAATAAAAAGCAGATGGACTCTTAGTGAAGTTTATTATTGATTTTTAATTGTCTAGAATGTATACTCCTCTTGGCACCTGCACTTCAGGCTAATCATATCCCTATCTTGCTTTACATATACCACTATTTATGAGAAGTGCAAAAACTCCAATATGTGACCATTGTCCTCTTCTAGGAAAGCCTCAGACAATTAAGAGCTAAGGCTTAAGGGAGAGGAGTCCTCTAGACTGAGCCTTAGCAAACAGTCACATGTTTCATGTGAACCTGAGACTCTGGTAAACTGCAATGAAGCTAATTACCTACATGATATAAGCCTGCAGACTGGTATCAAAAGATACAAAGATGCCCTACCCCCTACCATGCAAGAGTAAAATAATATAATTTGCTACATTACATTTAAAGAAATAGTCCCGAGTCATGTTATGTGCAGGTGATTGCATTTATTTTATTGGGTACCTTTGGTTATTATTAGAAAAGTGATACAATGCTTATTGTCACAAGGCAACAATATAAAGGTATAAAAAAATTAACAATCTCTTCTTTACCCCTCCAGTCTAACTCCAATACACCAAATCAACCTATGTTAATTTGCAGTATGGCACATATCTTCTGTATCTTGTTCTTTGCTCTTAGAAATACAGATAGAAACACAGATAGGAAGGACACATATATGCATATTTATATGTAAATATACACATTTCACGTTTTTATAAAAATTGGGTCATCTCCTACACTTTTCCACAAAACTTGCTTTCTATAACCTATTCTTCCCTCTGGGTTAGTACATATAGATATAACTCCTTATTTTAAATTTGTATATTCATTTATTCATCATATATTTATTATAACTACAGATATTTGTTTTAGAGACTCAGATGAACAAAACAATTCAAATTCTTGGTTTTGTGGAATTTGCATTCTACTAAGGGAGACAGATAATAAACGCATAAAGAAGTAACATAACATCATGTTGCACAGAAAAAAAAAAAAAAAAACAGGGGACCAAGAGGAAAGATGAATGGGAGGAGGCTTCCTGGTTTTCCTAAGAGGTCAGGGAAGGTGTGTAATCCAAGAACTGAAGTGAATGAGTGAGATGTGCATCTATCTCAGGCAAGGCTTTTCCAGGCAGTGAGGACACCAAGTACAAACAACACTGCCAAAAATATTCTAATATAAATATTCTTATTTGAATCACTGGTCAAAAGAAATACATATAAAACTTAACACACTCCAGAGTGCCTGTGTGGTTCAGCTGGTTAAGAGTATGCCTTTGGCTCAGGTCATGATCCCGGGGTCCCACGATGGAGTCCCACATAGGGTTCCCTGCTTCTCCCTCGACCCTTCCCATCTGCTTGTGATCTTTCTCTCATGCTCTTTCTCAAATAAATACAATACTTAAAAAAAAAAAAACTTAAAACACTTCAGATCACTTTTGCAGCAATTTCCTATCAGCAATATATAAGGACAACCCTTTCAGCACAAACTGATCGGCATTCGATAGGACCAATCTTTTTAAATTTTGCTAAATTACTATTTGGATTTTCATTTCTCTGATTACTGGTGATTTTAGGCAACTTTTTAAAATGTTTCTGGCTAATAACAGATTCACATTTTGAGGTCTTTGAAATATTTGTGTTAATATTTTCATTACCTAACCCTGGATCCCTGACACATAGCAAAGCAGGAAAGTACCACCCATGATAAAATTGAGTGCAAGATAGGATTTCCTCAGAGCAGTGGTAACCCAGGTACCTAAGATACCCATGCAGATGGGGGCCAAATAGACATGCTATTCAGTTTAGATATAGTGCTCCTTAACTTTCTGGGTTGAATCAGTTTTAGAGATGGACAAGGCAACCTGATGGCAGATGGATGCTTTATATGAAATTTTATTTAGAGGGAAGAGAGAGGACAGGGAATGATATCCTTCAGGTCTGATGGCCTATGATCTGATATTACCCCTTCCATATAAGAACTTGCTCTTGAACTATTTTTATTTATTTTATTTAAATTCAAATTGCCAACATATAGTATAATACCCACGGCTCATCACATCATATGCCCTTGCTCCTCGGCTATTTTAAATGCTAATGGTATTTAGCACACAGGTACATTCATTAGCCCATATTATTACACACTGGCCCATAAAATATTAAAGAAGTATTCTCTCCAATATTGTTTCTGAATTAAATAATGTTGAAATCTTAATGTAGTCTATATATTCATGCTTTGGGAAATAACCCAGAACAAAATATGTAAGTCTGTAGATTAGCCCAGGCTAATCTGGCAATAGACATGCCAACTAAAACTTACTGAAAATCAAGCTACAGTCCTAAATTGGCTTCCATGGCTACTTTGAAAATACCAGAATCTGGTCAAAAACACATGTACACTGTTGCATATACAAACTTCCCTCTTGGGTATTCCCAATGCACATTTGCATTTTAGAGACATGCGTAGTGCCAACAAAGAAACTTGTTCAACTTCATAAAATGATTTTTAAAAAATATTTATGCAGTAAACATGTTTTTGTCTTAATGTTTTGCTATTAGTAAGTACCACAACAGAGTATGAATTTCCGAATGTGCTAACAATTTTCCATTCTGTATTGTCACAGAGGTCCTAACAATTTTTGTTTCTGTAGTAATGGATAGCATACTGATTTTTAAATGTACATGTAAACTTTTAACTCATTTGAGCCCAAGGATTTTAGTGTGATTTATCTTAAAATAATACCAGTGCTTTCAATTAAGAGTGCTTTCTATGATCCCATGTTGTGCTAAATTAATTACACGTTATGATTTAATCCTCATGAGGAGCTTATGAAGTAAGCACTAGCATTCCCATTTGACAGATGTTAAACGTTGAGGATTAAAGAAGTTAAGTGCACTGCCTAAGATTCCAGAGCTAATGTGCTTAGGGTCACAAGTTTTTATCCCAAGGGTCCAACTATCGAGTTTGAAGTGCTATAAATATTGTCTTGCTAGGCACTAGGATTCAGCAGCCTATTTTAACGATCACTTAGAAAACAGCAGTGACTACAGCTGTCATCGACATTAAAGTGCTTCAGTAAAAAGAAAAACTATTTCATAATTTAAAAAGCATGTGGAACATGCCTACTGGGAATCCAAAAACATGTAACATCCAGCAAGTGGATTGGCAGGAAAGTTAGAATTTAGCATCAGGGAAACAGAAAAGAACATAATCTCAAAATGAAAGTCCATCTTTCAAATTTAATAAAATTAGTCTTGGCAAAATTTTCTAGACACTGTTCTTTTTCCAAGAACAAGTAAAAAGGTCATTATGGTCTAAGATAGTAAATTTGACTCACAAGGACAAGAACTTAGTGGCTAGGAGGAGGACATTAGCAAGATTGGTCGAAAGAATAAAAAGACACCCAATCACCAAAAGTGGAGCTACAGATCCAATGAGACTTGATCAGAGTGGCATCTTGTTTGACACAAATAAACGTTTACTTAGTCTTCCTAAGTTTCATACTACCCCTACCCTACTCCATGAAAACAGTAGCAACAGTAACACCTGCATCCCGGAAGAATTCATCCCAGTGTAGAGATCATGTGAGCAATTCAAGTGACCATCAACTGTAAAAAAAAAAAAAAAAAAAAAAAAAAAAAAAAGGGATCCCTGGGTGGCGCAGCGGTTTGGCGCCTGCCTTTGGCCCAGAGCGCAATCCTGGAGACCCAGGATTGAATCCCACATCGGGCTCCCGGTGCATGGAGCCTGCTTCTCCCTCTGCCTATGTCTCTGTGCCTCTCTCTCTCTCTGTGACTATCATAAATAAATAAAAATTTAAAAAAAAATTAACTCTCTTCTGTTTTCTTATTTATCTGAACCCCTTTCAGAATGTCTCTGAGCCTCTGGGAAATGTTCATGCCTTACTGATTTCCAATGCCAGCATGTTCCCTCTTGCTTAAGCTTATCTAATAAATGTAATCACCACACTCCTTTTCTGCGTGAGTAATGTCTGATTCCAAGGTGACTTGGTTAGCCTTGGGTCAGAGAATCTGAGGCGTTATTCCAAAGGGTTAGAATTAACTTCCCCTGTTGAACTGAGGGCAGATGTTGCTTGTCATCTCAATCTGGCTCCAACACTTTATAGCTGTATGGCCTTGGGCATGCTATTTAACTTATCTGTGCCTCAATTTTTTATTTTTAATGTGGGCAAGCACAACTATCTGTTTGGTTTCTTATCAGGATTTACACAAGAAAATCCAGTAATGCAGGTAGCACATACCTGGCTAATGGTAAATAATAACCATTCAGTATTAAGTTAGCTATTGTTATTTTTGTCACAAATTGTTGCAATACTAGCAAAGATGAGCTCTTAAACCTGGAATTTCAGTCCAGCCTGTGCACTGAGTTGCAAAGAGAGGCCTTGATTTTGCTCATCAGGTTGGTGATTGATGCTTGTTTGCTAACACTGAAAATGTTGGCAAAGGCGGGAAGGAGGGCTGGCATAGTAGCTGTACTAATTACTGAAGGTGCAAATTCAACATGTAGCACACTTACAAAACATAATGAGCCTTTGCTGAGGTGAAACAGGAGGTTTGTTACATACATTAGAATTAGATGCTGTAATTGCTTAGCATTCCAAATGTGAAAGATTTCTTGAGAAAGAGAAGAAAACAATCCACCCACCTCTGCAAGGCAAAAGCCTCCCCTTCAGCTGGCTGATAAACAAGGAACTAGGACCTAAGGGTAATTTGGTCAAACAAGAGTTGATTAGAATGCCACTACCCATTCTCAGACACCACAGGGAGAAACAGAAGAATGTGATGAAGGAACAGCGTCCTTCATCAAGGAGAACCTGTAGCATTTCTTTACTCTTTAATGAGGGGATTGGCGGTGGGTTGCTAGTTTAAAGCATGGGGGCTGAACCAACTAAACAGGCAGCAGCCATGATGGAATTAGAACAAATTTTAACGCTTACCTTTAAGCAATATTATGCATTACCCAGAACAGCTTCAAATAAATTACAGTGAGGGTTTTAAAAATCTAAGACAAATTTAATGATGCTGAGAGAATATACATACTTATTTAACTTAGCAATTAAGTCATTTAACAAATTGTTCAACAGTGCCACCTGTAGGCCAACATACGCCTGTATAATGGAGAGATGGGGAAGTGTGTCAGGAGAGAATCACTAGCACTCACAAATTTAGCGAGTGCTTTCAAGTGAAAGTTTTAATCATAACTCTGGCTTTATTAACACCATGGACTTAGATAAGTTTCCTAACGTTTTTGAGTTAGTCAGTTGTTTTTGTACCTCCAGTGACAAAAAACACATTTTTAACAGAAACAGGCTATCCTATCTTTAGACTCTGGCATGGTAGGATGTTCTTTATAGAGCCATCTTGGTACAATTTTATTCCTCAGTTCAATTTACCTCTCTTGGGGGCATCCAAAATAAGCTTCATCTTTCATCCATGTAGTTCATAGACTAAATGGAAAACAGATATTACATTCCTTTCTAACCTTCCCTTCTCCAGGTTACTTATTATTAGTTGCCCTTAGGACTATCCTTAGACAAAGCAAAATACAAATGCTAATTATTAATATTAGTGGTGATCACATGCATTACAAGCATTTTCTCAGAACTCTCTGTGAGGTATTACAATTATTCTTTTTGTGTATTTATTAAAACAGCATCTCAAGTAAGTGGATTCCTGAAGATCACAGTTACTGCTATTTCTTTAAACAATACCAGACTAACCATATGCCTTGAGGTGGTGTCCCTTTGAAATTCAGTATCTTCCCAAATTCACATAAGTTCATAAACCCCTCACATGATGTGAAACACCCCTCAGGCCTCATCCTTGGTCTCAGGTCCTCAGCAAACATACCTGAACCCTATTGAAAACTCATATTTTAAAGGGATTAAAGAGAAGGGGCCCAAATCTTGTGTTCGTTCCCCCAATTCCATTTCCCATTCTTCCTTAGCAAATGCCCTACCTCCTCACACTCCAATAAAGGAAACAAATCCCTTGGTTTTGTTGATTTAGTGCTGTTGTGTTTTCATACTACCAAATAAAATTTACTTATAAAAAGTCAGAAAGCTACTCTGTAATTTTCAGTTTGCACCTGTTCTTCGGTCAGGGATACTGTGGAGATTTCAAATCTAGTTACAGGTGTGCAGTAAGCAGCTACCCCACCCCCACCCCTGCTGCCCCTGGGCCTGACTTCCAGGAAGAGTGAGCACTCGCCACAAAAGAAAGAAGAAAACATTCTTGTCCAGCAAGAAGATAGAAAGCTTAAGGTCAAGAAGGCAGCAGATGTGTGAATCTAAAGTTTTCAGAGAAGAGAAGGAAAGATTGCCTTTTGAGTTATAATTTTCAGCTCCGTGAAGGCACCACAACCACACATCATCACTATGCAGCTATTGTATTTCAGGCATTGATTTTTGCAATGAGGTACAGGGAATAGGCAAACACTGAATTTTCATTAGCTCCTTGGGGAAAGTGAGCATTCTCCCCAAACCAAACTGTCCAGAACATATTAAGGGATAATTTATAAAAGCTGGCTCAATGAAACTTAAACAAGCAGCACCAATTGCAATAAAGCATTTCTAGGTAAGGTGCTAATTCGAACTAGATCATGTCCATGTTAAAGAGCTACCCAGTCGAAGCATTCTTTACTCAAAACTTCAATGGGAAAAAAAAAAAAAACTTCAATGGGAAAACTGTTTTCTTTTTTCTTCTTTTGTCAGCACCATGACAAATCTGAAGGGTTAAGAGAGAATGTGGGGTTGACAGTACCTGTAGGAAGGGGAGATGACTATATTAAAAATCAGAGTCCTAGTCACTGGTACCATATTATGTGCTCAGACATCTGAAGAAGCACTGGACATATACTGAGTGATGTGGAACCATCTCAGTGGCATTTATCAAGCCCTATTTGGCACCATGCTACTTCTGTATAAAACTCTCCTCTTCCTGAGGTGAAAGATGCTCTATTACCATAGTATCTATATGTTATATGGGTTTCTTTTTCCCTTTTTGGCCTCGATACATTAAGGATAAGTGTTTCTGTACAGTGTAAATTTTACATAATCCCTGATAGTTGTGATTTTCCCCCCAAATGGAGACTTTGTTAATAGCACAAAATAAGAAAATGCTTTATAAAAAGACATTACATTATGTGATTTGTTAAAATTCAATGAAATGAGTGGTCTGGAAAAATCCTAATATATTCTAATTCAAATGTAGAGAATATAAACATACAGTGAGCAGATAAACTACCATATAGATCCTGCCTTCCATATTCCATATGACTGAAGCAATAAAAATGATATTGAATTCTAAGTGTTCATAGTTCCTAAAACAGTAATTTTGTAAGATACTGAAAAACTACAAATATTATTTTGGGGATTTTGACACACAAAATCTCAGAATTTTGTATTTTTGGTAGGACTCTGGCATAAGAATTAGGCTCAGAAAAGACTTATAATTCAATACTGCCTGATTTCAGAAAGTTTTAATTGATACAAATGATGAACAAATTTGAATCTTTGAAAAGAAAAACCAATTCTTAATATCTGAACAAGCTGATAGAAACCAAATCAGAAAATTTGCTGCTCTGCTAAACTTGTACCTCTGAAATTGTTTCTGTGCACATACTGACTTAATTATTTTCTAAATCTATACTGGCTAATAGGTATATTTTTGTCTTCTATCTTCAACTTCCCTGAGAAGGCAATAGCATAGGTTGAGATCATTAGGATCGTTGATATGCAGCTACATTTAGGAGGATATTTTCCAAAGACTGCTTTCATTTATTTAAATCAACTTTATTGAGCTATAACATAAAAAATAAAATGCACCCCTTTTTAGTGTACCTATTCAGTAAATTTTAATAAACAGATGCAATATAAAAACACTAATACAATCAAGATATAAAATATGCCCGATACCTCTTGTCCCTTTAAGGTCATCTGTACCTCAGTGCCAGGTAACTACAGATCTACTTCATCTCACTAGAGACTAATTTTATTCCTTATTGAATTTCACATATAATATTACACAGTATGTACTCCCTTGTTCAGCCTGTTTTGTTCCCCTGTATATATTATTTTTTCCTGGCTGCCTTAAAGATGTTATCTTCGGTTTTCAGAAGTTTAATTATAATGTGCCTAGGCACAATTTTGTTTATATTTATCCGTTTGGAGCCTTTTAAGCTTTTTGAATCTATGAATTTATGTCTTTGTCAAATCTAGTAATTATGGGGACATTATGTCTTCATATATTTTTCTGCTCCATTTTTTTCTATCTTCCTTTTTTTTATTTTAATTTTTTTAAAAAAATTTTATTTATTCATGATAGACATAGAGAAAGAGGCAGAGACAGGCAGAGGGAGAAACAGGCAGAGGGAGATAGCAGGCTCCATGCTGGGAGCCTGACGCGGGACTCGATCCTGGGACTCCAGGATCACACCCTAGGCCAAAGGCAGGCACTAAACCACTGAGCCACCCAGGGATCCCATCTATCTTCCTTCTTGAAATCAAATTTCACATAAGGTAAAGCAAAATTTATGTCTTTAAATCTCCATTTTTAAAATTTTTTTCTCTCCATCTCCAGATATAATATCCTTCCCTATTCTATCATAAAATTTATTATTTTCTTTGTCATCTATATTTTACTATTAAGCCTATCCCATGAGTTTTTTACTTCTGATATTATAACTTCCCATTTCAAAAAAATCCCATGTTTAATATTTTCTATTTCTCAAATGAAACATTCTATTTTTTTCATTTATTGCAAGCATATTTTCACTTATATCATTGAGCATAATTGTATCAACTGCTTTAAAATTTTTGTCTGATAATTTCAACATCTAGATCATTTCAGCATCAGTGTTTTTCCTCCTGGTCCTTTCTCCTAAAAGGATGATTTACATCTTCCTGTGTTTTTTTTCCCTATGCTGAATAATTCTGGATTGCTTCCTAGGCATAGGGATTTAATGTTAGGGAGACTATGGATCCTCTTACATTGTCACATGTAGTATTGATTTGCTTGTCTTAGAAAGATGCTCTGGTTAAATTCAAACTGCATACTCTGTCTCTTGGGCAGCAGTTCTGGTCCAAATTCTTTCCTTTTAGCTTTGCTGTGCTATTTGAAATCTACTACACACAGGTGTGGTTTAAGGGTCAACTAGATATTTGGGAAGAGTTCATACAACTAATTATTGGATTTTCCCTCTACAGCTGACTCCCCAGGATCCCCAGTCTCTTTTCCCATGACTGTGGTTGCCTTCATCTCTGTCTGATGTTTCTTTTTTTTTAAATATTTTAAAAATTTATTTATTCATGAGAGACACAAAGAGAGAGGCAAAGACATAGGCAGAGGGAGAAGTAGGCTTCCTGCTGGGTGCCTGATGAGGAGCTCAATCCCAGGACCCCAGGATCCTGACCTGAGCTAAAGGCAGATGCCCAACCACTAAGCCACCCAGATGCCCTGATGTTTCTTCAAGCCAAAGTGACGACAGATTTTATTTCAAGGTTTTACTATGGGCCTCTCCTTAGCTGGAAACAAAGTGAGGGGAGAAAAAATATATATATACACACACACATATATAAGACAGATTATAAATATTAAAATATATTGTAAAATATTATATATAATTACATATATTTTTTCCAGATTTCATATTTGTTATCTAAGGGAGGGTCAGTATGACAGAATCATTGAGCTACCACCAAAAGTAGAACCCACATTTATTTTTTTTTTAAGATTTTATTTATGTATTCATGAGAAACACAGAGAGAAAGAGAGGCAGAGACACAGGCAGAGGGAGAACCAGGCTCCTCGCAGGAAGCCTGACGTGGGGCTTGATCCCGGGTTTCCAGGGTCATGCCCTGGGCTGAAGGCTGCGTTAAACCGCTGAGCCACCCAGGCTGCCCCACATTTATTTGTTTTTTTTTTAAGATTTTATTTACTTGAAAGAGGGAGTACGAGAGAGAAAGAGAGAGTGAGCACACACATGAGGTGGGGGAACAGGTAGAGGGAGAATCCGACTTCCCACTGAGCAAGGAGCCTGATGCGGGGCTCAGTCCCAGAACCCTGAGATCATGACCTGAGCAGAAATCCAGAGTTGGCTGCTTAACTGAGTGAGCCATCCAGGTGCACCACACATTTATTTTTAATAATCAAATTATGGTAGCTTGAGATGCCCCTGGTATAGCTGATGAATATGAATTCAAAACGTTATACTTTTAGGCTATTTTAAAAGTCCTAAAAGTGGTCCTTAAACATGTATACAAACTAGCATGTCAGCCACCTTTGCCATGCAATTTCTGCCCTTATCCCTACTGGATATGTTCACTGACTGCAAAGTTACTTGTGAAGCCTCACCATAGCTACAGCCTGCCATAGTTCCCCTAAACAAATTCTGAACAGAGACATAGAGATGGCCTTTTCTAGCTTTTTACCAAGAATCTAAAATGCTCCATTTGTGTCTAGGGTCTCAGAAAAGATCTCATCCAATCTGTTATGCCAATTTCCAGCTTATTTCTCTGCCCAGATCTTATCTTTATTTCTAAAATATGATAATCAAATATTAAAAGTTCAGTATCTCAGCAATGTAAAACATAAGTATTCACTATAATAATAGTAACAACTATAATTCATTGAATTATTTACTATGTGCTATGACCTACTTGATATAGTTAGAGAGTAATACTTCAGAACTTAATCTCTGAAGCCAGATTGCTTAGGTTAATACTACTACTCTGAGTGAGTTGCTGAATTTCTTTGTGCTTCAGTTTCTCATCTGCAAAAAGACTTTTTTGCAAAAAGTGAACCAACTTTATAGGATATCGGAGGATGAAGTGAGTGGATTCACTCCATGTGCTTAGAATTGTGCCAGGTACAGGGTGATCACTCAGTAAATACTATATATATTTTTAATTTTGTAAATGAGAAAACTGGGAAAATAAGTTTGAATTACTTGCTCAAGTTTACTTAGCTTTGAAGAAACAAAAGTACAATTTTGAGTCAGGTGCTCTGGCTCTAGAGTCAATATATTTAACCATTCTTCTGCTTTAAATGCAGTCCAGGTAGCTGGCTGGAAGTCAGACATCATGCTGTTCTCCTAGATCATCCCACAGCCCCAAAGTTTGCATGTTATTAACTGATATGAATGGATAGTGGGGGAAAAGGGGGGAAGGAGATTTTTATCAGGCTCTTGTTCTGCCAACCACAATTGTCATGTAACTCCTATAATTAATTGTACTAAAAATATCTACTGTACTCTTTTAAGATTTGAGGTTTATTCTAAATCTTCAAGTTTTCGGGTTTTTTGTTTGGATCTCAGAAAAAGCATAGGTTTTGAATCATACAAATAAGTAGATAAATACACCTGGGTAAGTCTGATCTTGCAGTATAATATTGTTTTCATAATAGCACTGCTCAGGTACTGAACTCTATTAATACTAGATTACCATATTTTAGAAATATGTATCTCTACAAATATATGTAACAAATAAGAATATATTTACATACGATTTTAAGTAAGGGTAAAAATGGAAATACATTTTATTCACTTTGTGCCCACAAAATTTATCCTTTTTTTAAGTGATTCAAGCTGCTCTTATATTAGAGAAAAACAACAATATATAAAAGTACATAAAGGTTCCTAATTCATCAAATTTTGCACAGGAAGCCTTTCCATAATATCATAGTCATATAATCATTAAGCCATCATTTTAGAACATTCTGTTGTTAGAAAGCTTTGATTTTTAGAAAATTCAATATTGAGCTGGTTAGCTCCCGTCCTATAAAAGTCACTCTTTAGCCTTAAGTCTAGCTGTAAGAAAACATGAAAATGAAGTCTCCCTTTTGTGTCACAGCTTTTTAAATATTTAAAAATACTTATCCTTTCTGTCCAAAACTTCTTGGACTAAATACCCCGTATATAAAGTTACTTTCAGACCTTTCTTAACACATAATAACTCTATTACATATGAACTCATGCTCATCTATCCTTTTAAAAAGCTTGTGGGCACCTGAGTGGCTCAGTAGTTGAGCATCTGCCTTTGGCTCAGGCTGTGATCCCGGGGTCCTGGAATTGAGTCCCACATTGTGCTCCCCATAGGGAGCCTACTTCCCTGCCAATGTCTGTGCATCTCTCAGTGTCTCTCATGAATAAATAAATAGAATCCTAAAAAAATAAATAAAAAGCTGTGATTAGAACTTTATGCAATGCAATGGGTGTGGTCAGACTGCAGAATTCACTGGGTTTATCTCCTCTTTTGATCTGAAAAATAGTTGAGTTAATGAAGTTTCTGATAGCTTTTTTTTTTTTTTTTTTTTTTTTTTTACTTGTACCTCTAATCTTGCCATTACTGACATCACTCCTTTGGGCCCTAGGTTCCCTGGACTTTTGTACTTCGAAGGCTTCTGCTTAAGAGGAAGAGAAAATACGTACAAAACTCTCAGGGCTTCCCAGGTAAGAGAGTTGCTATCGGATGCCATTCATTCTCTTCTATTTTCCATAAATATAAAAAGTAGGAAAATCTGCAAACAATAGTGCCACACAGAAAACACTTTTTGCTAAAATGTCATATTATGTAAGCATCCCAAATGCTATTAATATCTGTGGCTATCTTATAAAATATTCACAGTGTCTATAACTCTGAATAGTAAGTGCATAAAAACATCAGAAAGAACCTTCATAATAATACCCAAGCAAAAATATAGTTGACAGTCTAACTCTCTGTATTTTAACAAGGAGCCCAGAGATCCCTATAAAAAAAAAACCACTGGATGTGGGCTCAAGTCAAATTTATTTATTTTTTTTTCAAGTCAAATTTAAAACTTCTTCAAGCTTCTATCTGAGACCCTGTTACTGCTACTTTTCTTCCTAACACCTTATTTGAACCAAGAGTCCCATTATTAAGTCCTAGCTACCTAGAAATGATGACCTCCTTTATATTCAGACCTCCATCCCTATATTGATGGACATAGCAGTTCATGCAAGGCATGATTAACCTTTGATTTAAGCCACTTCCTAATGATCCTGCTTCCTTATCCCTTAGAGCCAGCATCAAAAAGGCTTTCATGTAGAAGTATGAATCCATGCTACCAAATGCATCAAGGTCATCAATCCTTTCTTCTTCTTTTTTTTAAGATTTTATTTATTTGGGATCCCTGGGTGGCGCAGCAGTTTAGCACCTGCCTTTGGCCCAGGGCACGATCCTGGAGACCCAGGATCGAATCCCACATCGGGCTCCCAGTGCATGGAGCCTGCTTCTCCCTCTGCCTGTGTCTCTGCCTCTCTCTCTCTCACTGTGTGCCTATCTTAATTAATTAATAATTAATCAATTAATTAATTAAAAAAAGATTTTATTTATTTATTCATGAGAGACACACAGGGAGAAAGGCAGGGACATAGGCAGAAAGAGAAGTAGGTTCCCTGTGGGGAGTCAACTGTGGGACTTAATCCCAGGACCTCAGGATCACCCTCTGAGCAGATGCTCAACTACTGAGCTATCCAGGCATCCCAACCCTTTCCTCTCATAGGCAAGGTACGAGATGCTATAAACCAGTGGAAACTCAAAGTGCACCAAGTCAAGGACCAAAAACTCAGCATAAGATAAAGCCCAGCCTCACAGCTTACATATTTTCTTGGCCATAAAAGTCTGCCATGGTGAATGCTAAAGAGAGGCAGTATGACTCACAGGAAGAACAGTGAACTGAGTGATGGGAAACAATTGAGATCGGCCACAGATTCACTGAGTGACCTTGGACAGGTCTCTTCCTTTCTCTTGGGCTCACTGCTTCTATCATTAAAATGAGATCGAATTTGACCATCTCTATAAACCCTCTCAGTCCTAAGTTTTTATAGAGTTTGCTTCACCCTTCCTTGCTACCTTCCTTATGATTAATGTATATTCCTTTCAAGCAAAAAGGCCCATACCCACACCACATGAGTGAGAACTCTCTTGCTTCCTAATTAGGTTGTCAAAAAAAAGGATGGCAATGACAACTTCTTCATAATTACATTTTTTCTATTTTTCTCTCTCTTTTTTTTTCTATTTTTAATAAAATGGGTATTCAGCCACTCACTTGCAATGCTTTAGCACTGAATAATGGTTAGAATTACAGTCCAGGAAGAAGCTGCTTGTATGAGCATTCTCCAGAGAAACAGAACCAATGGGATATACAGAGATACACATATAATGGGCATATGATGGGATATACAGAAAGCAATTCATTATGAGGGACTGACTCACACAATCATGGAGGCTGAGAAGTCCCATCATCTGTAGTCTGTAGGGATGCCTAGGTGGCTCAGCGGTTGAGCGTCTGACTTTGGCTCAGGTCATGATCCTGGAGTCCTGGGATTGAGCCCTGCATCGGGCTTCCGGCATGGAGCCTGCTTCTCCTCCCTCTTCCTTTGTCTCTGCCTCTCTCTGTGTGTCTCTCATGAATAAATGAATAAAGTCTTTAAAAAGAAATCTGTCGTCTGTAAACTGGAAGCCCAGGAACCAGTGGTATAGTTCTAGTCCAAACTCTAAGGCCTGAGAACTGGGAGAACCAATGGTATAAGCCACAGTCAAGTCTAAAGCAAGAACCCTGATGTCTGTCTTAGGGTAGGAGAAGATGATAGATGTCCCAGCTCAAGCAAAGAGCCAGTTGACCCTTCTTCCCCCTATTCAAGCTCTTAACAGATTGGATGATGCCCACCCCTATTAGTTAGGGTGATCCTATTTATTAAGTCTATTGATTCAGATACTAATCTCTTCTTGAAACATCCTCGTAGACACACCCAGAAATAATGTTTTACTAGCTATATAGGGATTCAGCCCAGCCAAACTGCCACATAAAATTAACAACCATCCTGCAGGGGCACTCAGCTGGCTTGGCCAGTTTGGCTTCTCTCTTCAGCTCTGGTCATGTCCCTGGATCAAGTCCTGCATCTGGCTCCCTGCTTGGTGGGGAGTCTGCTTCTCCCTCTACCCCTCCTCCACCTGTGTGCTTGCTTTCTCACTTGCTCTCTCTCTCTCTCTCAAATAAATAAAATCTTAAAAAAAAAAAACCAAAAAAACAAAACCCAGTAGCCATAGTGACTATAATGGCAGTAGCCATTATTTCACTTTCTAGATATGGTAGCCAAAAAGGGAGACTAAAACTTTATAAGTTTCTGGCTCCTCATCTGTAAAACAAAGATATGAATGATATTGAAATAAGCTTATTGTGACAATGCTTTAAATAAGACAATGCTTTAAAATACTGAACCAAAATCTGTAAAATGTTCAGGCTACTACTAGTGCCAGCTAAGTACTCAGTTATTACATGTGATTTGCCAATAATAGCTTCTTTGCGCAGAAATGAATGACCTGTGACTTTGTGATCAGAATTCTTCTACTATTTTGAAATATATAGAAGGTTGTTCCAATTTTTCCAAACCAGTTATAAACTGAAGGCCATATTGATTTTTTTAGGAAGACAGGTTTTAAATAGTCAAAATAATTCCAACTTTTATATAGAAAAAAATATTCTAAGATAAAAGAATAATTTTAAACTCAAATATAGAAGGGGGGAATAATCAGATGTTAAAACATTGTATAAATAATAGTGTAAAAAGCTTGGTACTGACATAGGTACAGGCAACAACTCCATGGAGAATACACAAAGTTAGCATGTGATGAAGGTAGAATTTCAGGTTAGTAAATGAACAACATATCAATTACTCAAGAAGTTACACTAGGACAAGTTGCTAAGCATTTGGGAAAAAAAGTCAGACTAATACTTCTTTCCCTAAGACCAAATAAATCCCAGATTGGTCAAAAACTTGAATATAAGAAAAAAAGTCATAAAAACATTAGTAAAAGCTACAAAAAATGTATTTTAGAATCTTAGAGTTTGGAAGGCCTTTCTACAGAAACACACAATGCAGAATTATAAAAATAAAATGTTCATTAGATAAAGAAAAGATTGACTACATAAATACTAAAAAATTCTGTAAAAAAAGAAATTGAAAGAAAATGCCATACTGGGAAAAACCATGCAATATATATGACAAAGAATTAATATCCCCAGATTATAAAGAAATATTATAAATCAAAGAAATGATAAATTAAAAAAGGTATATATAGGAAATATAAAGAAAAGGAAATAAAAATGGCTTTTAGACAGTTAAAAAGATGTTCAAATTTACTTTAAAAGAGTATATATTTAATTATTAATACAGTATCATTTTAATATATTAAATTGTCAAAAGTAAGAATTTTGAAAATACATTTTGTTGGCCAGACAATGAGTAGTCATTATCTTTCATTGTTTGGGGGAATATAATTTAGTATACTCTCTTCACAGAGTAATTTGACAATATGTATCAACATTTAAAATTCACAAAGCCTTTGATGAAGCAATTCCTCTTTTAAAAATTTGTCCTGCAGATATACTTGACATGCGTAAGTAATGCCTATAACAGCAAGGTACTAGAAACAGCCTAAGTGTGTATTGGTGACGATTAATTATAAATAACGGTACTCCCACACAACGGAATACCATGTAGCCACCAATAATAATAGATACAGAAATACATATTAGATAGATATAGATATAAAACAAATGCTGTTTTAATCTATGTGTAATCAAGAAAACAATTTCTAGATAGTTCAGCCAGAGAAGATTTAAATAGAGTTGAAGGGGGCAGAAGGAAGGAGATGGTGTTTCTCAAATATCTGGAAGCTGCTAGGCGTTAGAAGGACTGGAGTAACTAAGGAACAAAGGAGTGTTGCCCAATGATCAGAAGTCTGCCGCTGCCTTTGGGCAGGAGCCCGTGGACCTCTACTGGGCACTGAACTGCTTGAGTATATAGCTGGACAGAAGTAGCCTGTTTCCACTGCTACTAACCTCACTGGAATCATTGCTACTGAAGCTGCTGGAACTACTGTCATTGCCACCCCACCACCACTTTGGAATTACCAATATTTATTGAGCCCACAGACACCTGCAGTTACTGGCTGCAGCCTGCCACTTCCACTTCCACTAGTAGAATCCATATGAAGAAAAATTCCTTCCCTCTTCTTGCAGCCTCCTAATCTCCTTCCTCCTCTTTGAAGACTATAACTAGAAACCAGCTAAGAAGGGAATATATGGAGTATGCTTGTGAGGCTTCAGGTCCTGTGCGTTCAAGTGAACAACAGACAGGATTTGGTACAATTTCCAAAAGACAATGTTAAATGCAAAGATCAAAGTAGAATCTCCATACTGTTACCCAAATGGTGTACCACTTTGTATTCCCACCAGCAGTGCTCAAGAGCTCTCTCTTCTCCAAATCTCTGCCTACATTCATCATCTCTTGTCATTCTGGTAATGGCCATTAGAGCAGGAGCAAGGTAACATTTCTTTGTGATTCTGATTTGCATTTTCCTGATGATTATGGATATCGAGCATCTATTCACATACTTGTCCATTTGCATGTCTTCTTTGGAAAGATGTCTATTTGGGTAATTTGGCCATTTTTTAATTTACATTTTTAAAATGTAAATTCAATTTGCCAACATATAGTATTACACCCAGTGAATTTGTCCATTTTTAAAATTAATTTTTTTTGCTTTTGACTTGTAGGAGTTGTTTATGTATTAGAATGTTAACCCATTATCAAAAATATCTTTGCAAAGTTGTGAGGATCTCATGTGCAACATGATGACTACAGTTAATAATACTGTATATTATCCCTGAGAGTTGCTGTGAGAGATTTTAAATGTTCTCACCATAACAACAACGAAATGGTAATTATGTGAGGTGAAGTATGTGTTAACTAATCTTATTGTGTTCAACATTTCACAATAAATAATCGCACTATACCTTAAAGTTATAAAATGTTGTCAATTACATAGCAGGAGCCCCTCCTTTTTTTTTTTTAATCTGCATGTGTCAAGAGGGAGAGTGCGTTTCTATATAGAGAGAACAAAACATGAAAATCTTTTTTTTTTTTTAAGATTTTATTTATTTATTCACGAGACACACACACACAGAGGCAGAGACACAGGCAGACGGAGAAGCAGGCTCCATGCAGGGAGCCCGACATGGACTCCATCCCAGGTCTCCAGGATCACACCCTGGGCTGAAGACGGCACTAAACTGCTGAGCCACCCGGGCTGCCCAAAACATGAGAATCTTAAAATAGGAATTGTTTCTAAATTGGAATTGAGGAACAAAAGACAGAGGGGAGAGAAAGACTTTTCCTTCTGTTCACTGCATATTCTTTTGTACTGTGTACATGAATTCCTTAAAAAAGAGAATTATGTCTCCCAAAAAACCAAAGATTGTCATGATAAATAATAAAATCTATCCCTATAGCTATTTTTTCACTTAAAAATATTGCCTTTTTATTTAGGACTTAAAAAAAAAAAAACAAAACTAAAGCACAGAGCTTCTTTACCCTTCTCAAAAAAGAGTCATGGGATAAAATGCATCCAAACATATGCTGTTGTCCTTCCAAATTTCCAAGAGTGTTACCTTCCTTGTGTAGCAGAAAAAAACTTTTCCCTTCTTTCCTTCCAGGTTCTTCGGCTGGCCTAATTAAAATTACATTGACATAAGACAGATTAACTGGAGAGAAACAAATTTAATTTTGTACATTTGGAAGCTTCCAAAATATGAGGCCAAAGAAGTGACCAAAGTAGACAGCTTCTATTCCTTTTAGACAAAAAAGTAATAAATTTATGAAGAACTGACAAGACAAAGGAGTTTGGGCTTGGGGTAGTAAATTAGTGAGAAGTAACAAGGTTTGCTTATGTAGCCTTCTCAGCCTTAAATTCCCCATCTCTGGAGTTAAGTATGCCTTGCAACCTTTTGGTATAGGGAGGATACTTTCACATATGGGAAATTTATTTCCTATTTTCAGGGGGACAAGGGAGAATCAGAGCGTCCTTCCTGCATCATCTTTTTCTCGAGTAACTTTAATTCAAAATAATCAATTTGCCAAAGTGGCATATTCTGGGGTGGCATCTGCTGTTCCCCTTCAGTAAGGAAGGACTAGATTTGGGAAAGGGAGCCTTTACAGCAGTTTGCATGCATGCATACATGTATATATGGATATGATTAGAGCATGTGAGCAAGGGGGGATGGACAGAGGAAAGGAAGAGAGAGAATCTTAGGCTCCACACTAAGCTCAGAGTCCAATGAGGGGCTCCATCTCACAATCCTGAGATCATGACCTACTTTGAAGTCAAGAGTCAAATGCTTTGCCTGACTGAGCCACCCAGGTGCCCCAGCAGTTTGTATTTTAAAAAGCCTCTTTCCAGGGCACCTGGGTGGTACAGTGGTTGAGCATCTGTCTTTGATTCAGGTCGTAGTCCTGGGGTTCTGGGATCAAGTCTCACATCAGAGTCCCCGCAGGGAGGCTGCTTCTGCTTCTGCCTATGTCTCTGCCTCTCTCCTCTCTCTCTCTCTCTCCACCTCTCTCTCTCTGTGTGTGTGTCTCTCATGGATAAATAAAATCTTTAAAAAATAAAAATAAATAAATAAAAAGCCTCTTTCCCTCTTTTCTTTCTTTCAGTCTCAGGCCAGTTTGGGCAGTATTTTAGTTACATCTTGGACTGTTTACATTTCAAAGACATGGTAAGATCTGCTGCATCTTCAAGAAACAGAGAAAGATGCAAATTTCTTCCTTGGAGTTTTAGGGCATATTTTTCTATTATCAGTAGTCCAGAGTAATTACCATTTAAATGTTTCCTTCTTTTTCTTAAGTGCAGGACAATTGTACTTCCAATGTCCTGATTTTTACAATATCTGTAAACATGGGGGGGGCGGGGGGGATAGGAAAGGGTCTGAGTGGACTCTGTGTTGCTCTGAGTTATGCTTTTGTTTCTCCAAAGATTCAAGTTGCAAATCAAGAATTGTTGATTTTAACTCTTTTTTTTTTCTCTTGCATTCCTGGTAAGTTCTCATTTAAAAATTGGTAGCAGCTTTCATTATAATGTTTAGAGGTTGACTGGCTCACCCACCCACACTATCGTGAATTTGCCTTTTTATATCAGGGAGAAATTTTTCTACTAAGGAGGAAATTTAAAATTTCTATGTTCTGGAGCTTCAGGGTTTACTGCAGTATGCCTTTGTAACATCTGTATAAAAAAGTCAAAAAAGGCCTTAGAATGCTTTCCTTTCTTATTGCACAAGTCAACCTTAGACCAATTCACTTTATTTTTTTAAGAGAGAGAGCACACAAATGCAGGAAGGGGGAATGGCACAGGGAGAGAGAGAGAATCTTAAGCAGGCTCCAAGCCTGGCACAGAGTCTAACATGTGGTTCCATCTCATGGCCCCAAGATCATAACCTGAGCGGAAATCAAGAGTTGGATGCTTAACCAGCTGAGCCACCCAGGCACACTGACCAATTCACTTTGGAGGGAAAGTCTCTATTATTGCTTCTATCAACCCCTTAACACTGGCCTTCAGCTGATTCATATCCTGAATTATTTGTTGGAAGGGCTAGGAGAAATTCTGGTTATTTGTTTCCTCTGTGTGTAGGTAAGGAGATTATAAATGGCCACTAATATTTTTAATTCTTCTCTAAATTTTGTAGGCTCTCTGAAACTAGAGGCAAAGGGCTTTATAATTTTAAAAATCTGTTGCTGTCTAGGGGACATGAATTCTTTGTAGTGGGGACTGGGGATACATCTGCAAAGGACCTTGCCCAGGAAGGTCTGAAGCGGGGAGAGCCTTATTACAGAGCCCCGGGAAGCAGGAGGAGTTGTAAGGAACAGCAAAGTGACCCTTACCGTCCACTCCTAGTGATTCTGCTAAATTCCCTTCCTGGCTTTCAGCATGTACATGAATAACCTGTATACCGTATGCCTAGAGCTGGGGTCGAGTGCTCTCTTTAAGTCTTATAAGGAAAGGCAGCCAGGTGTTTAAGGGGTTTTTCTGGGGGAAGCTGGAGGAGTTTAAAAGAATTTTGTGAGGAGATGGGGCCAGATTTTAAGATGGAGAAGTTGCATTAGATGTGGACTTTAGTTTTTGTTCTGAGTCTAATTTCAGTTCTTCCATCTTGTTAAAAGAGTTCTTTTTTTTTTTTTTTTTATGATAGCCACAGAAGAGAGAGAGAGAGAGAGAGAGAGAGGCAGAGACACAGGCAGAGGGAGAAGCAGGCTCCATGCACCGGGAGCCTGACGTGGGATTCGATCCCGGGTCTCCAGGATCGCGCCCTGGGCCAAAGGCAGGCGCCAAACCACTGCGCCACCCAGGGATCCCAGTTAAAAGAGTTCTTAAGGCTAGCCATTATATCCTTTTGGCTCCTCTTTTCAATTTGATCTTTCCATAGATAACAATAAGACAATTCTTTAAGATGAGTATTCTTTAAAAAATTTTTTCTTTCAAATATACCAATCAAAGCACCCATCATTTGGCCATTGATGAGTAGGATCTTATATTAATCTCAGCAGTGACTCAAACCAAAATTTTTTTATAACTTAACCATAGACACAAAAGGTATCCCAAAGGTGCGTGCAAAAGATGCAGGCTTCACAAGATCCAGAAAGTTCATTCCCCGAGTTAGCCTAAGAAAGTAAAGATCTTTGTTGTCACAGGCTGTAAGAATGGTGTGGTGTGATAAGTGTCTCTTATCTCCCATGAGAACATGAGATGCCTCCAGTCACAGACTTGCTAATCTGAGACACTGAGCAGCATTACTGGAATGGGATTGTCCCAGCACCAGCAAGATAATGAAGTTTGAGATGACAAAGGACTGTTACGGACCAGGATCCCTTATAACAAATTCCCCTGAAAGCTGGCGAAGTTGGACAAAGAGAATGATGCCTGTGACTTCATGTCTCAGAACCCAGTCTGTGCAACTGACTACCAAATGCCCACTGGTATGTGCATCTTCTGGCTGGCAAAGACCAGATATAGCATTCTCACTGCTCACAAAGCCAAAATCTAAGGACCCAGAAAAAGCTCAAAGGAAAGCCTCACCTAGTTTTTAAATAGAGGGCCCACAGCAAAATTTTTCTAAACACACTCTGGTCTGATGAGAACCCTGCATTCATCAGTCTATGACGCCAGCTCAAAAAACAGAACCTATGCCTGTGCTTTACCCTATGCTCCTTATGACAAATGGCACAAAAAGAAGATGTAAAGAAAAACAATGACCTGTCTGGGAGGAAAGGGATCAACAGAAAACAAAAGTACTCATAACAAATCTTTACCAGAGTCACTATACCCAAGGAACTAATTCACACAAATATTTTCTTCTGCTAACCTAAATTCAGAAAAGGAAAAGGAAACTCACTGCTCTCACTTCCAACAGATCCAGTAGGCACAGATCCAGAGGCTGATGTGGTAAGAATTCTTATCTTGTGCCAGCTCTTGTCAGAGATCCCAGGATCTCTCAGCTCTGGTAGCCCCAGAGCGAGCAATATGCAGAGCCCCGCTTTGGGTGCCAGAACTGCAGAGAAGGAAAACTTTTCCCTTATTCCCTTCTAGGTTTCTTGGCTGGTCTAAATAATTAAATTGCCATAAGACAGATTAATGTGAGAGAAACAAATTTAATTCTACACATAGGATCCCAAAGATATGAGGCTCAACAAAGTGACCAAAGCAGGCAGCTTTTATACCTTTTAGACCTCCATACCTACATAAATTTGTGAAGAACTGACAAGACAAAGGAGTTTGGGTTTCAGGTAAATTAATGAGGAGGTAAGTTTGCTTATACAGCCTTCTCAGCCTTGAATTCCGTATCTCTGGTGTTAAGGATGCCTTCCAACCTCCTGGTATAAGGAGGATACTTTCACAAATGGAAGTTGTATTTCCTGCTTTCAGGAGGACAAAAGAGGATCAGAGTGTCCTTCCTGCATCAGCTTTCTCTCAAGTAACTTTAATTCAAAATAATCAGTAGCCAAAGTGGCATATTCTGGTGACATATCCTCTTTCCCTTTACTTGCTCTTTGCAATAGAAATATAAACTTTTTTTTCAGATGTATGAAATGAGAGTCAGGGAAATTAACAGATTTGCCTCAAGTGACTTAGCCAATACTTTGCAGAGCTGGAGTTTGAACACAGGTTGTCTTGTTCCAAAGCCTCTACTATTTCCAGTTTATTAAAATGTCTTTTTCTATTCTGTCCAAATCCTTTCAGTGGCCTGGATTTTGCAATATCAAATAGCACCTGGAATAAGAGTGCCACTGGCTAGAGGTTAAGAACATTATGGTTGTAAGAACACTTGTACCTTAGATTGGTGGCTGTATAGCCTTGCTTAACTAAATATTAGTAATAATTAATAATAATAATAACCACTGACATATCAGCAGGAAAAGTAACTCTGACCACTACCAATGATTGAGTCCTAATTATGTGCTAGGAATCATACTGAACACTTTAGACATACTGTCTCCTTTAAATAGAGAATTATGGTATTTCCATTGGCCTTGGTGTTATAGACTGAATTGTGTCCCCCCAAATTCAGATGTGGAAGTCTCAACTCCGATTACTATAGAATGTGACTGTATTTGGAGATAAAGCCTTTGTAGGGATAATTAAGGTTAGATGGGGTCATATAAGTGGGTCCTAACCCAATATAATATGGTATCCTTATAAGAAATGACAGATATCAGGAATGCATGCATACTGAGAAAAGGTCATATGGGGACTCAGTGAGAAGGTGGCAATCTGCAAGCCAAGGAAAGAGGCCTCAGCAAAAACCAAACCTGCTGTCACCTTGATCTCAGACTTCCAGCCCCCAGAAGTATGAGCAAATACATTTCTCTTGTTTAAACCACCCAATCTATGACATTTTGCTAAGGCAGCCCTAGCAAACTAAAACACATGTAAGACATGATAAATTTCAGTACAATTTCCTCATACTCCTAAAACTTATTTAAAACAAGAAAAACTAACACCATTGAAAAATCAGTCATGCAATTCTAGTGCTACAGATCATCCTGCTTTTGGCAATGGCTATGGGATTGAGGGGTGTTCTTTATCCACCCAGGACATATAATAACTATACTAAAGTCCATGACATCTAATAACATCAAATAGGAGCCCATATACATTGCCAATCAATATCAGTACCTTATAAGAAAGCCCCAACATGTTAAAATGGAAAATAGGACCCACAGAAAGTGTGCATGGTGTATGAACTTGGTGGTGCAGGTGTTCTCTAACATTCTTTTTTTTTTTTTTTTTAGCTCTCTAACATTCTTATAGAAAAGTTCATTCTCCACTATGAATGGTGAGATAAATCCTCAAAGGTGTCAAACAAAAAACAGCTCCTTCATTAAAGATGTTGGATTCATAACCTCACTCAAAACCATTACTAAAGGCCAAATAAAAACCACAAAGTCTGGAGTAGAGGCTAGCCTCACCTGAAAGATCACAGCTGGGGAAGGCTCAGATAGTCTTAATAAGAGAGCCTACCAGAGAACTTTTGAGGGGATATCTTGAAAATCAAGCCCAGGGATTATTCTCCACAAATGAACTGCTGAGGCAAACAGAAGGGCTGTTTGTGGATAAAAGAAGTGTGTTTTAGGCCAACCTGATCTGAAACAGCCAGTTCTCTAGTAGTATTTTATAGATAGCGTTTTTATTCAAATGTCTTCAAAACCAAAGCTGAGAAATCTATTCGTCAAGCCTAGTAATGTGAAACAGAAACTATGGTAATAACTCTATTTTCTGAAGTATTAAGTTAAAAGTTGGTCTAGCATTTCTGTGCATGCCTGGGTCTCTGCAGTTCATCTTACATTGGGTTAGTCAAGATGGATACTTGAGGCTGGCAAAGTAACCATCATTTCTTCCCAAGCAACTCTCAACAAACAGAACTGAGTGCTTTGGTTTTAAATCAGAGAAAGTCTCTCTCCTACACTAAAACAATCCAAGAATGGTAAATATTAACCAAGAGCCTACTGTGTGCCAGATTTTATGCCAGGGAAAACAAGCATGAATAAAACGCAGTTCTAGGGCACATAGTTCTGGGTGGTTCAGTTGATTAAGCATCTGACTTCAGCTCCGGTCATGATCTCAGGGTCCTGGGATTGAGCCCCAAGTTGGGCTTTGTGCTCAGTGGGGAGTCTGCTTGTCCTTCTGGCCCTCCCCATGCTCATGCTCCCTGTCCTCTCTCCTCAAATAAATACATATATTTTTTAAAAAGCAGTTCTTGTGCTCAAGGCAGTATATATCCAATAGAAGGGAAAGGCAAACACTGAATTAATCTTAACTCAAGGCAGAATATGCAATGTGACAAGAAAGGTACACGTAATGTGCAGTGGGAATCAGAAAAGGGAGAGGGGCTTCTGATTGCTGATGGAAACAAACTGGGAAATGTTTAGAGAGGAGATTAGCTTTGGAATATATCTTCAGATTCAGCAGGATTTCTACAGATGAAGATGAAAGGAAGTCCATTCTGAGGGTGAAGAAAGAGTAGGAGAAATATGGTGGTATAAATGTGTAGTCTCAGTTTTAGGAAATATAAATAGTCTAGTTTGGTAGAATTAAATATGATTATATAATTTTGTGGAATTTAACTTAAAGTTCACTAACAAAGACATAAAACTCAGAAGCCAGAAAAGATAGACAGATTTAACTACAAAAGGAGTAAATATTTTATACTATGAAACATACCATAAACAAAGTTAAAAGACAAGTGCCTGAAAATGAAAACTTTTGTAAATTTTTTATATCATGAAACATGCCATAAAGTTAAAAGGCAAGTGCCTGAAAATGAAAACCTTTGCAATAACTTGTGACCGGATACTATACCACAAAGCAAATATTCAGAAATTCTATGGTGTAGAAAGCAGTGTAATTACAGATCATAGTGTAATCATACTGTAATTAAAAACAGAAACCGATCACAGCATAAGGAATAAAATCAGAAATGGGGATCCCTGGGTGGCGCAGCGGTTTGGTGCCTGCCTTTGGCCCAGGGCGCGATCCTGGAGACCCAGGATCAAATCCCACATTGGGCTCCTGGTGCATGGAGCCTGGTTCTCCCTCTGCCTCTCTCTCTCTTTCTCTCTCTCTGTGACTATCATAAATAAATAAAAAATTTAAAAATAAAATAAGATAAAATCAGAAACGGAGCTGGAATTAAGACCATAGTAACAAAAAAAAAAGAGTTATTACAAAATATTTATAGAAAACGAGAATTACATGTCACATTTCAAGGGATGATCCAAACCTATTTCCAAATAATTCATAGTGTTATATGCTTTTATTCCTAAAAAAGTATTTATTGATTTAAATATATATTTAATAATGTAAGTTAGAAAAAATGATAGGGCACCTGGCTAGCTAAGTCAGTAGAGCATGCGGTTTGTGATCTCAGGGTTGTGAGTTGGAGCCCTACTTTAGGTGTGGATCCTATTAGAACATACACACACACAAAATAAAAACAGATAAAAACAATAACAAAAGAATACAAAGAAAGCAGAATGAAAATATGAATGTAGGAATGAATAATCATTTTTTAAAAAAAGAAAGTAGAAAAAGAAAAAAAGACAGTTGATAAAACCAAAATGTGGTTCTTCAAACACATAACATAAAAACATTAAGTCAAAAATGAAAAAAAGCAATATTGAGAAGACTTAAAATTATCTGTAGTCTTCCCAACTGGCCTTACCAATGTTGCAGTTCTAATCCAATTTGAAAGGAAAGTTTAGGCAGTTCAAATAAAGGTCCTTATACCCTTGTACAAAGAGCAAGTACTGCAGAAGCTTGAAAGAATAAGAATTATGAAGATCCTGTGTTTTCAGATATAAACTACAATGCAAGAGTAACTGAAACAGACTAGAATTAGCAACAAAATATATACTCAATTCAGTGCATTTGAACTGAAAGATTGGAAATAGAATAAAAATATCCATATACTTAGAGGAAAATGTTGCTGGTATTTCAAATGAGAGAGAAAATGTAGGGGAAAAAGCCTATATAAAAATGGAGGGAAAATATCTTTCTAAGGCCTTTTTTAAAAAATACATATGGATGCCATAAAAATATATACATTCTGAATAAATATGGCCCAAAAATGACAAGATTTTTTTTAAAATATATCGTTTTTGACTTATCAAATCAGTAAAGATAAAAAGAGTGAGAGCACTCAGCTTAGAGAGCTTTAAGCATTTGCCTTAAACTGTAGATTCTAACAGAATTGGTGCAGTCTTTCTTGGGGGCAATTAGATGACAGAACTAAAGACCAGAAGTGAAAGATCAGACCAGGGAAAAGAGTCAATATTGTAGTTGAAGATTTTTTTTTAATTGCATATATTTTTAAGTGTACCTGTGTTGATGCATTCATACTTGTAAATTTAGAGTATTATTTAGAGTTTGGTCTGGTAGCAAAAGCAGACAAGAATGGATTTAATAAAGGGGATTGGGACTTATAAAATCACTGAAAAAGCTAAAGGGTTATAGGTCAGGAAAAACAGTCACAGACTTTCAAGAGGTAAAGAGTCTACTATCTAGATTCTAGAACAGATGAGTCATAAGGCAATGCCCCGGAAGGGGCACACACCTTACATCTGTCCTTACCAGTTGGCTCTATACAACTGGGGAAGGAGGATTTTTGCTCCCCAAATCTTACTTGAATGGTTTTTATTTATAGAATCTAACCTAGACTTTACTGGGAAGAGATACAGGGAAGAATTTAGAAGGGGATGCAAATGATGCTGAACAGATACATTGATTCTGAATTTTCTATTTCTCTGTGTATGTCTTTTAGACAATAATTCATTCAATACTCAATAAATATTTACAGAGCATTTAACATATGTCAGGCCTTATATTAGGCAATGGGTATATAAGAGTAACAGGGAATATAGGGTCTAGGTGAGAGAGACATAATAAATTGGACCAATGTAATATATAGTAACCTACATGGCAATTGATGCTAGGGAGAAAAATAAGGAAACGGAGTGTAAGAGGGTCATGATTTAGAAACTGTGGTATGGAAACCTTCATTGAGAAAGGAACATTTGAGTAGAGACCTAAAACTTGGGAGGAAGAAAACCATCAGGATATCCTGGGAAGGTATTCTACTTAGAGGGATTAGCAAGTGACTAGGTCCTAGTGCGCTCCTGGATTAGCAAGGAGGCCAGTGTGATTAAAGTAGGGAAGAGGGGAAAGAGAGCTGTAGGAGAAAAGTGAGGTGAGGGAAGTAGGGCATTGGATGTCACTGAGAATTTTGGATTATAACCTGAATGAGATGGGAGCCATTAGAAGGTTTTGAACAAAGGAAAACATAATCAGGCGTATGCTCTCAAAGGCTCACTCTGGCTTCTAAATGAAAGGGACAGGGGACAAATTCAGAAACAGGGAGGCCACTTGACCTATTTTAATAATTAACATGTGGGGCAGTACAGATAATGAGATATTCTTGGATTCTGGATGCTTTTTTTAAGAGGAGACCAGGATGACTCTAAGATTTTACTGAGATTTTTCATTACTGAGGCTGGGAGTCTATGGGAGGAATGGTTTTGTGGAAGAAGACTTGGAGATCAGTTTGGATGTGATTTTTTAGGTGCCAGTTAGACATCCAATGGTAATGCTGAGTAGCAGTTACAGTTCCAGGGTAGCCAACAAGATCTTAATGTTCTCCTCAGCTTGACTAAGTTTTAGACAGGTTTCTTCTTGATTAGAGACTCCCTTTCCTTAGATCATTTACTTTAGAAAACTTGCAATTTTCAATTCTTTCTCTGCCCCTTTGATATGTAAATCTTCTTTCACCTCTTGTGAGTTTTACAATCCATGAATGTCCTTTTCTAGGACCTGGGCCCTATCCTTTTGAAATGTAATCATCAAGAAAGATAGTGACCCCATCTCCCGATCTTTGTGGGAGGGTAAGAGCCTAAACTTGACAAGCATAAATTAGGAAACACAGATGGCCTACAGCAATAGTCTTGAATAAAGTCTTCCCTGCCCTGGTTTAACTCTGTCTAGTGCAATTTTTCTTTAAGAGAAGAAAGGTCTAGGGAATCCCTGGGTGGCGCAGCGGTTTGGCACCTGCCTTTGGCCCAGGGCGCAATCCTGGAGACCCGGGATCGAATCCCACGTCGGGCTCCTGGTGCATGGAGCCTGCTTCTCCCTCTGCCTGTGTCTCTGCCTCTCTCTCTCACTGTGTGCCTATCATAAATAAATAAATTAAAAAAGAGAGAGAGAGAGAGAGAGAAGAAAGGTCTATGCTAGAGATCAATTTGGAAGGCATCCATGTATCCACTTAAAGATTATTCTTTCAACAGAAATTTCCTATAAGTAGCATTAATACACTGACCTATTTTGCTTAAATGGTCTACTACAAATACAAATGTATTGATTTATATAGCAGTCATACCTCTGTAATTACTAAAGATATCCAACAAAAATTGCCTCAATTTCTAAATAATTCTTCCTTGTCCCTGGAATCCAAACATTGTACTCTTCCAACTTCACCATAAGAACCAGAGCACCTAAAACCCTTCTCAAGGATGCAGAGTTGTAAATTTGATTGGTTTGTTTATGGAAAATATAAAAGCTTTGCATCTTCAGGCTCTCTTAGAATTCTTCCCTATTTTTTCTCTCCCTACTTTGCCTCACCTTCTGTCTTCACTCTTACAGTACAGTGTCTTTTCTTTTCAGATTCATGGTCTCCATATGTTGTCGAGAGGGAGAGAGAGAGAGAGAGAGAGAGAGAGAGAGAGAGAAATCCCCACCGCAAAGCTTGAGTGAGGCCCAACAGGAAATGGTAAATGGTAGCTCAGGCCTGATGTTGTAGGCTTTTTCCTGATTTCTGCTCCTCAGATGGTTCTCCTTTGGTTTTCTACATAAAAGTTGAAATAGAGACCATGCACCTTGAGTAAACTTTCCTAAAAGGCCAATATGCCAACTTTTTTCAGGCAACTTGAGTTCATCTCTATTATAGGAAAAATGAGTTTAAAACAATCTAGCACATGGTTTAGCTTAAGCCATTATGAGTAGAGGTAGCAAAAACAGGCTTAGGGTCTAAGTGACAGCTGATAATAATTAGAGAAAATACATAAATAAAAGAATACCATCACAAGTTGCAAAAGTAGAAAAATGACATAAATGTTCAAAAGAAGGCCAGAAGCAGTGACAAAATGTATTTTCACAAACACTCACTTGGTAAGGCACAATTACTACAAGGGTCAGCCAAATTACATATTTAGGCCTCAGGCCTTGAGCTTATGCTAATTTGAACAGCTGTTCAAAAGATGTTCAGTGCTATTTGTTTGACAGATGGAGAAAATGGTATTCACTAATGGCCTAAGTTGCTTTGACACAAACTGATTTCCCTATCGTTAAAACTTTCTTGCAATATCAATTGCAAATAGCTTTGACAATTTGAACCTATTCTTCAGTGCTGACATCTTAAGGAAGAACTTTTCAAAATCTGAGATCCTCACTTGAAAGAAGATGATTGTTATTATAACCAACTTCTCTTTATTTTCTTCCAAGAAGAATTGAAAATGGGGAACTCTAGGTCATATATATATATCCATTGTTTGAAGGAGATTGCTAGCCACCTTTGTTTCTGATTGTCATTATTTGGAGCTGATCTCCCCTACCTTTGGAAATAAAGGGGATGATTACATTTTATTCACAAAAAGGGATTTATAAGACTTATAATGTTGGAAGAAACAGCTGTTTCTCTTTACTGTGGCATTTTCTTTCTTTTCATTGCATAGAAAGTCAGCTGGGAGATGCTACTAAACATTGAATTGAATGAAACACAAAGTTAGTGTTTGTTAGGATTGGAAATAATATTTTCCTTAATTGTTTTTATAGGAGAGAGGAAAACATCCTTAAAATAATGTCTCATCAGTACAAATAAGACAGAAGACACAATCAAAGCAAAGACCATTTAGCTGGAAAATATAGATTAAATGTGTGAGAATTAATAACATAATTGAAAGAACTATGTTTCTATAAGAGGTTTTAGGGAAGCTCACAAATGATTTTAGGGAGTAAATCTCTTTCACTTCCTTCCAAAATTACAGTTCAGGATATTTAGGAACCTCAATCTTCTTAGATACCCTGTTCTAATGATCAGTACTATTCAGATTAATGAGATTCAGGGATAGAGATTTGTTTTTCCAACATTCTAGTGTATGGAGTGCAGGGATAGAATATTTTATTATTGCTGCATTAAAAAAATAAAACTGTGATTAACCTTTCTCACTTTCTTTAGTCAAGGAATGCTTTGTCTGTTTCAAAACCAATGTTTTTGCATTTCATTTTCATTAGTCCATTGGTATTTGGCCTGTAAGGTCAAATTCTTTTGCAATCTTTATCGATCATCCTTCATTTTCCCTATGTATAACATCTAGGTGTTTAAAAACATGTATCGGATATCTACTAAGAGAAAGAATGTTAATTCTTCCTGCATTTTTAATATTTTAATGGCCCTCCATACCCACATTTAATTAGCATGCCTCAAGGAAAAGAAAACTAACAAGTATGAAAAATCTGCTCTCATAAACCTATTAAATGACAAGTTCTTCCATGACAAGTACTATGTCACACATATATGCACACACTGGTGCATAGCTTAGGGCCTGTATTAGTCAAAGTTCTCTAGAGCAACAGAACCAAGAGGATGTGTATTCTATATACATCTTATAAAAAGAGACTTTTAAGGAACTGGCCCATGTGATTATACAGACAGATAAGTCTCAATATTTTCAGTGTGAATTGGCAAACTGGAGACCCAGGCTACCCAATGGTTTAGTTCCAGTCTGAGTCCAAAGACCTGAGGACCAGGAGAGCCAATTGTATAGATCCTGTCCAAAGGCTGGCAGGTTCAAGAGCCAAGAAGAGCCAATGTTTTAGTTAAATTAATCATCACATAGCTTAACACGTTGTCACTACCTAATAAATATTTGCAAATTAGTGAGTTTTTTCATTTATTCTTTAGAACATTTCTGCAAAATATTTTCATCTTCATTTCAAGGAAGAAATGTGTGCTCAAAACACTTGGTGGTATTTTTCCAGTCTAGGTGGATCAAGGCTGGAAATCCATGTAAATTTAGGTGAATAGTAGCTGCCTTAAAACAATAGTGTCCTAATTTATTGTCTAAGAATAAGTTCAATGAAAAAAATTCTGAGAAACATGAGTAGGACCATAAAATGGATGATAATGAGCTACATGGATTTGGACAAGGTAGTAAATGTTATAATGAGAATTTGTCTCAGTCTAATTATTGATCTAGTTTTTTTTTTCTTTTATCAGGGTTCACCAAATGGAGGTTATGACATACATTTCAAAAGGCTCTCTAAAAATATTTATGTTTATTAGGGTATTACAGCTGATTAGATATTTGATCCTAAATTTCTGAAAAAAATTTAATGCTGAATAAATTCTATTTTTAAAAATATTCTTAAAAGCATATAGTAACTAGTAATAAGTAATTTATCACATCAAAATATATATCATAGTAAAAACTGAGAGAACTCATAAAAAAGAGCCACTTTTACCCTAAAGACATTTGTGGAACTCTGAGGAACATGATCATAACGTTCAAGGTAAATAGGGGGCAGGCAGCAAAAGACAAAGCCCAAGTCTAAAAGGAGAATCCTGTATAAAAATAAGATTCCAAAGGTCTATTCTCATGAAACCAGAGAAAATACCTTGGTGCCTAGCAGAGGACATTATCCTTGAGCAATCTGTATGCACAGGTCAGGATTCATGGCAATTTCCAGCCAATTTCACTTTACTCATGTGGTCCAAAACATTTCAAACCATACACATGGCAAAGAACTGTCTATACTTGGTAATGTTCCAAGCACTTAGCTAAGGCAAAAGCAAACCCTTTCTGGAAGAATTTAACTTAAACTGAAATTTCAAAAAAAATTCTCAAGTAAACATAATTTTCCAAAGAAATGAGCCATTGAGATTAAAAAACAATCGCTGAGCATACAAGGAAGCAAAATACCATGTGTAAGAATCAGAATAAAAAATCCTGAAACATGTACACAGAGAATTTAGATCTCAGAACTCACAGATAGAGACTACTAAGTAGTCTCATTTTAGATGTTCAAAGCAAATTAAAACCAAGCTTGAAAAGCTGGAGAAAACAGCAAATTACAAACGGTTACCAAGCAGATTTGAAAAAGAACCAAACAGAATTTCTAGAACTTAAAAATATAATTATTTGATGAATAGGCTTCCAGCTATTATGAAATATCAGGTGATAGAACAATGCTCCAATTAAGAATGAATAGATGTATCCAGATAAAACATGAACATCTGTATAAAGGCAATGGGGAGTTGCTGATGTTGCCAGGATAAGAGAAGACAAGATTTGAGAGAGGAGAGAACTGCAGAGAAGAGATTTGGCAGCTGTTTTTCTACTGAAGCCATTTGTTGAGAAGCAAAGAGTTGGAGGAAGAGAGGGTAAGTGTTAGCTGAAAACCAGGCATTTTGGCAATCTCTTTGGGTTGATGAGATAAAATAGAATTCCTGAGGAGCCAAATTCCCTCAAATGAGGAGAGACAGAAATGAACCTAGCTAACATACAGCGTTTTCCTCAGGAAATCTGTAGAATCCTGATGCTCCACAAAATGGTAGACTAAGTTAATTTTGTTTGGGTCTCCTCTGAAGGCAGACCCTGATAGAAGGTTTTGAGTGTGAAAAAGTTTATTTGAGAGATTATCTCAGGAAACACTAGCAGAATAGGAAAAAAAAAGAATGGAGGTGGGCAATAAAAAAAAAAAAAGATGTATTTTTCAAGTAATTCCACACTATGGGTAACTGGAGCCCAATACAACCAGTGAATTTTAGGATATGGTATAAAACATGCACCTCAGAGTTACCCCATCCAAGGGGTGAGGGAACTGAAATATTTATGTACCAGCTCCTGCCAGTCACTAGGTAAAAATTCTCTCAAAGGAAATTAATTTCATGTCACACTAGCCTGCTGGATGCACCAAAAAAAGCAGAACCTGGTACAGAGAAAGCCCTCAGGAGAAAACAGGCAGGTACTGGCATCTGGAGATTGGATTAGTGTTGGCTGAAAAGGTCAAGGCTGGTAGGACACAAATAGGGCCCCACAACTTTTGCTACAGACGATGTCTGCACTGCTTAGATCCACACATGCCCTATGTAAAGTTCACTCATTCCTGCGACCAAGTCTTTAAGACAGTGCTGATAAGTTTCTAAAAAGGAAGGTTTGTATTAAGAGAATAGATGAGCTACAGTCTCCACTGCTGTAGGTAGTCTTTAGGCAGCAATGATATTAACTGCCTCTCTTATATCCTGCCCATTAGAAATTTCCTACACCCTTGGCTAGCTCACATGCTTGTTTAGGTTACTTGCCCAATGGGGTAACATAGACTTTTTGTTCTTGATAGGTCTGTGTCTATGCTTACTATGCACTTGTTAAATTACATTTACTTCAATTTTCTGGTCATGGGTATCAGTGGACATTGATATATCAAGAGGATGGTAAGTAAATCTCCTACATTCCAGTCATATCCTGCTCTGCTGTTACTATGAGGTATCAACCTTATCTCCTTATAATCATGTCAATTATTCCTATTGATACAGTAATTCCAATATTTTACTGCTATTCTATTGGACTAAAAAACTCCAGAAGACCAGATGGCGGATGGAGTGCTAAGTCTAATGAAATCCCAACTGGGGCTCTAGTGGAACGTTGCTCCAGGAACCATGACTTCTAATGAATCTATAATAGTAAGGAGAGGGTGCACAATTTGTTCAAGATGGTTCTAAAAGTAATACTGAGAGGGGTCACTCCCACTCCCACTTATGGTCTCTGCCTCTTGGGGCACTGCAGCACATCATGGCTATTGATTCAAAGTAAATACCATATCATGAAGTAAAGCACTCCAGCCCCACATAGGTGTGTCGTTAAGACTTTTTCCAAGTTTCTCAGGCTGGAAGCTTCAGGGTGCCAAAGTATATGGCAAGACTAGTAGATCCCATGGCCATATTCCCACTGCTATGCCTTCTTTGCTATAAAGCGGGTCAATTGTCCACAGAGATATTATGTGAGGTCCCATGCCAGTAAAACAGACATTCTCTGAGTCCTGCAACAGTGAGCTGAAGTACTGCAGATGGTAATGGAAAACTTATCCCCAGAATATGTATCAATTTCAGTAAGGATGAATTGGTGTCACTCCCACTTTGGAAGTATTTCATTTCATTTAATTGTGATAAAGTTAAAACCAAATACATATTTGCTCTCTCTTCAATGGATGGTATAACATTATGAGCTCAGAGTGAATCAGCTCAATTAGTGTCTGTGTGAGGGAGCCCAAGCTGTTGGGTCCATGAATAAACTCTAGCCTAGAAAACATAGTTATTACATTCATAAGCTCATGATTCAATCACTGGGATAACCAGCTGGTCTATCCACCTGGTTGTTCAATGCTACATTCAAGGTGCATCTTCTCTGGTATGTATTCACTTGAGACACATGGATTCAGTTGGGGGCATTTTTCTATAGGTTTATATATATGCTTCTTCCTCAGACTTCTCTATTTCTGACATGCAATCATGTTCCTTCTAAGGCCAAACCTAAACACTCAAGCCACTTGCCAGTGCTATAGGGTCCATACATATGCTCACTTCTGTTCACTTTTGTCTATATTAAGTTCTGCCTACTGGGAGGATTTCTCACCCCCCCTCTTCGTCAGTCTGCAGTAAAGCAACAATCCATTCCCAATCCACACCAACAAACATGCTGCTACATCCAAAGAAAAAGAAAAAAATAAAAAAATAAAGAGGAAAAAAAAGCAGCAGCAACATAACCAAAAAAAGGAGAAAAGGAAACAAATGAATGAACAAAAAACTATAAGACTGATTCCAAAGAAAAAGGAAAAAAAAAAAAAGAAAGGGAGGAGCCTGGTGTGATTTCTATCGGAACTGAAGCCGATGCTCTGCAGCACTCTATGATCAGTAGACTTGGCACATGCAGTGGCCTATGTTGGTCTTCTGGGTGAGAGGCCTGCTGTGCTGGCTCACAGTCAGAACTGCCCTAATGAAGAAGGCCCTGCTGGGCTCAGGGCAGGCAGGTAGCTGTGCTGCTCACTGAGTCGGACTATGCTGGTGGGTGGGCATGTTCATGGTCTCACCCTACCGTCTCATCCCAGGGAAGGGGAACTCCCACCTACCCCTGTTCAGGAGACCCTCACAGAAAAGAGAACAATCTCTCCTCCTGTGGCCCAGGCCTCCATTAGATCTCTGCCCTCTGTCTGTGCCTGGCCATGGGCACACCCAGTACCATAGTTCTCCTGTGTTTTATCTCTGGTGCCAGTCTGAGATTCAAAACTCCACATCTTAAAGGACTTGTTCCCCTCCCCTGAGGGAGAGCCTCGTAGCCCTTTGCCCCAGCACCCTTCTCTCCCGGAAGAGCAATCGCACAGCTGCACAAGTGCCCAGAGTCTATGGTGAAGCACAGTGAAAAGCTGCAACCAGGCTATCTGTCTTCTTTGTTGCTGTTGTTTATTTTTTTTTTAAGATTTAATATATTTATTCATGACAGACACAGAGAGAGAAAGGCAGAGATGTAGGCAGAGGGAGAAGCAAGCTCGCTGCGGGGAACCTGATTCAGGACTGGATCCCAGGATCAGGACCTGAGCCAAAGGCAGATGCTCAACCATGAGCCACCCAGGTGCCCCATTATCTGCCTTCAGCATGTGCCTCTGTTCCCTGTTGAATGACCACTCAATAGTGCCCGCCAGGTCCCTTGTCCTTGGAGAGGCAATATACCCTCTTCCAAATGTATTCCAGGAAGGGGCACTTTCTCTCCCAGTGTGGCCCAGGAGATCCCAACATCACTCTGTTCTGTTCGCCATCCCCTTCCAGACTCCCCCCTCCCTCTCCCCAGAAGCACCACTGCCTGCCCTGGCACAGACTTTTAAAACCTCAAATTTTAACTCCACTGTTGGCAAAAAATTTTTCGTCATCAGTTCCTCTTGATTCCCCAGTCCTTGGTCTTGGGGGAGTGTTTTTCTTAAGGGGACTCAATTCGCTGCTCTCTCTTTCCCTCTCTCCCTCCCTCCATGAAAAGGATTTATGCTCTTAAATCCATAAACAAGGCCTGCAGTTCTCCTTCTCCACAAAAACTAACTGGTCTGTGAGGATAGGAGAAATAAAGGGGGGAAAAGTATATAAATAATGACTGAAAAATCCCCCAAGTTGGTGAAAAACAGTAACTTACAAATTGAGGAAGCTCAGTGAAGCCCAAGCAGATAAATATAAAAAGAACCACATCTAGGCAATTATCAGGTTGCTGAAAAGGAAAGATAAAGTCTTAAACTAGAAGGAGTAGGGGGAGAAGACAAAATTACTTATAGCAAATAATGATAACGAAGATGTCCGATTTCTCATCAGACACAACAGCGGTCAGGAAACAGTGAAAAGATATGTTAAAAGCAGTGCAAAGAATGTTGTGATAAGGTAAAGATGGCCATATATTCTTTATCATCCCTTTCAAGGAGAGATGGAATTTATTTAAATTCCCCTGGAAGCTATGCTAGCTCTGCCCTGCTCAGACAATGGAATATGGCTGTAGTGACACCGTGCCAGTTCTGAGTCTAAGCCTGTAGAGGACTGGCAGCTTGTGTTTCCTCTTTCCTAGAATATTTGCTCCCTCTCTGAACCCAGCTGCCATGCAGTGAGAAGTCCAAGCCATTAGGAAGGTCCTGTGTAAGCACTCCAGTCAACAGCCCAGTTGAGCTGCCAGCCAAAAGCATCAACCCCAAGCCATGCAAGTGAATTATCTTGGACTTCTTAACTCATTTGAGCACCCAAATTGGTGCATCTCTGGCTGACATTACATGGAGCGGAAGAACTATGCAGATGATCCCAGTGAGCCCATGGAATCAAGAAGATATAATAAAATACTTTTTCAAAAAGCACTTAAGTATTCTGGTTGTTACACAGTATCAAGTAAGGAAACAAATCTGGACTTCCTAAAGAGAGCCTGTGTTCAAAAGTATTATTGCAAGGAGAAGAGGAAGGGACAATGGAAATGGAAAAAGCATTTTGACCATAAGACCTGTAAGCATCTTGAGAATTAGAACATTTTCCTCCCGTAGAAAGGAACAAACAAGGCTAGAAAAAATAGGGTTTAGGAAGTAGGATGGAAGAGTGACATGATCAGACTCTAGATCAAAAAATGTACCCTGAAGCCAGCCTACTTTCTGGACCTCTTAAGAAGAGGCTATACACAGCGGGTGCCTGGGTGGTTCAGTCGGCTAAGCAGCCGACTCTTGATTTTGGCTCAGGTCATGATCTCAGGGTCCTGGATCAAAACTGCATGAGGCTGTGCACTCAGTGGGAAGTCTGCTTCATGATTCTCTCTCTCTCTCTCTCTCTGACCCTCTCCCTACTGTAAAATAAATCTTAAAAAAAAAAATGAACAGACTATACATGAGCACAGGTGGCATCATTCAAGTGACCTAAGGGAAAAAGAGTCCTACAGAAGTTTGGTTAACAAGCATTTTGTGGGATGCTTGGGTGGCTCAGTGGTTGAGCATCTGCGTTTGGCTGACATCGGGCTTCTTGCATGGAGTCTGCTTCTCCCTCTACCTATGTCTTTGCCCCTCTCTCTCTGTGTCTCTCATGAATATATAAATAAAATATTTTAAAAAAATAAGCAGTTTGTTACAACTGATCAGTAGACACAAGCAGTTCAGTTAACAATATGCAAAGCAGAAAACGGTAATTTGGAGGATCTATGTCTGGCTTTGCCAAAGGAGGGCATCCATGAGTCTTGTCTAGGCTACATGGGCAAGGGTGGTTAATTGCAGTAAGCTGTTTTCCTGAATACAAAAGGGTGGAAGATTCCTTGAACCACTATTTCCCAGGAGCACAGGACTAGGTAAAATTCAACATTGTCAGTGGCAATATATAATTAAAACAACTGCCAACCCAGAGGTCTATTTCTAGTAAAAATGTCCTCCAAAAGTGAGGCTGCAATACAGACATTTTAAAGAAAAGAGACTGTGGGGATTTATTGCAGGAGGCCTACAGTATAAAAAATGTTAGGGGCTCAGTCAGTTAAGTGTCCAACTCCTGATTTCAGCTCAGGTCATGATCTCAGGATTGTGAGATTGTGCCCTGTGTCCAACTCTGCATTGGGCATGGAAATTGCTTAAGATTCTCTCTCTCCCCTCCTACCCTCTGTCCCCACTCCCTTGTGTGCTTGCTATCTAAAAACAAAAACAAAACAAAATTAAACAAAAAGTCACAAGGCTAAATAGAAAAAAAAATACTAGATGAAAACTGATTTATAGGAAGGAATGAAGAGCTCAGGAAATAGTAGGTACAAATATACTGCGTAAAAATGCCTTTGAGGATGGTGGTTGTCTAAAGGGGACAAGAAAAGAAATTCTAGATGGTAGAAATGTTATAATTTCTTGTTTGGTATGTTGGTAACATGGGTATATGGCATTTCTCAAGATGTACTGAGTTGTACAAGTAACCATATTTGTGCATTTTACTAAGAGTAGACTTTAACTTAATTTTAAAAAGTAAAATAAAATCCAACTTTACATCATACATAAAAATTAATCAATGAAAGATAAAATTATAGAGTTTTAGAAAATATTCTCATGGCCTTAGAGTCAGAAAGGATTTATTACCAAGACAAAAAGCATTAACCATAAAGGAATAAATAATAAATTTGTGTTCTTAAAATTTTCTACTCAAGACATCATAAAGAGAAGACAAGCCACAGGGTATCCAATATATACGAACAACTACTAATAAATCAACATTAAAAAAACAACATCTCAGGGTATCTGGCTGGCTCAGTCAGTTAATAGTCCAACTTGTGTTTCTGGCCCAGGTCATGATCTTAACATCAGGAGGTTGAGCCTCTTGTGGGGCTCCACACTCAGCATGAAGTCTGCTGGAGATTCTTTCCCTCCCCTCTCCCTCTGTGTGCTCTTTCTCTAAAATAAATAAATAGGTCATAAAAAAAATTTCAATATGCTAACAACCAGGACAGGGACCTTCATAAATAAAGAAATTCAGAAAAACCTATACATATATAAAACTGTGCTCATTTGCATTAATTATGAGGCAAACAATTATAAAATAAACCACATTACAGCAGTACAAATTTACCAGATTGGTGCAAAAAGAAAAATAATCTGACAAAAGTCGGTATTGGCAAAGAGATAGTAAAGAAAGGGTTATAAATTGTTACAACCACTGTGGAATTATCTACTAAAATTGCAGACATGAATATCTTAATAATTAAGCATTTCTACTTTTAGGTATATGTTCCAATGAGATTTTTATAAGAGGATATATGTAAAAGAACATCACAACATACTATTAATAATGTCCATCAATAGCAAACGTAAATAATGGTATATTCATACAATGGGCTATTTCATGACAAAGACAATGCATGAAAACAGCTTATATATCAATATAAATGAGTCTCGCAAACAATGCTGAAAGAATCAAAAGAATTAAGTGTTCTATTTATATAGCTTGATAAATGACAAACTAAATAATGTTTCTAGGTATGTATATATAGATGATAAAAACTATGTAAAAAACCCAAGGAAATGATTGTAACCAAAGCCAGGACTGTGTTTACCATTGGGAGTAGGAGGAGTGTTATATTCTTGGCACATGGAGGTGGGCTATTTCATACTATAAATAGGTCTTTTATGTATACATCTGTATACATGATATTTATCAAAACTTTAAAAATGAGGGATGCCTGGGTGGCTCAGTGGTTGACCATCTACCTTCAGCTCAAGGCATGATCCCAGGGTCCTGGGATTGAGTCTCAAATCAGGCTCCCTGCAGGGAGACTGCTTCTCCCTCTGACCAAGTCTATGCCTCTTTCTCTGTGTCTCTTATGAATAAATAAAATATTTAAAAAGTTTTTTTAAAAATGAATGTGGATGGTATGTTATCTTAGCCAGGACCAAGACTTTGGCTATTGCTTCAGAGCAAATGGTTTTATTTTACTACAAACTTATTGGGAATTGGCTAACTTCTTCATATTAATAATACAGGATAACAGTCTTTCAAACAGAAATAAGATTTGGAAACCACCTTAATCATCACAACACAATTTAAAAAAAACCCCAAAAAACAAAACAAAACAAAAAAACTGAATCCAGAGACATTAAATGACTTTCGCAAAGTAGAATGAATAGTGCCAGGCTAAACTAGACTCCCATTGATTGAGACAATAAGATTAATCATTCATTGATGTTAATCATGAGAAAGTCTCTAAAGTCAACTAACATATCTTGTCTATACTAATGACAGCTTCTTTGCACTTGGAAACAGAATACTGTGCAACCTTTCCCTGGTTGCTTTCCATGACATAGATGATCAGATGTAGTATGTTAACCCACCCAAGTTAACTGTGATACATCTATAGTTTTCTAGGTAACCAAATAATGTTCACCTAAACAGAACAGAATTAGAAAAATAAACATATTGCTCAGCATTTCAATTTATTCAAATGAGCAAGTCTTTTTTATCTTCCCCACATTAGAGGGACATGGTTTTTTTTTTTAAACCTTAGTTTTTTGTTTTTTGTTTTTTCCCTTAACTCGTGGTTTCTCAAATGTTGTCTTTGGGCTCACTGGCATTAGAATTAATTGGAATATGAAACATGTTAAAAATGTAGTTCCCTAAACTTTTAGCCCAGGTATAGCATAGTTTCTAATATAATCTTTGAGGATAAAACTCAAAAATTTCCATTTTAACCAGGCTCTCCAACTGATTTTTATGCTCAATGAGTAGAAGAATTCTACTCAAGTCTATTTTCTAGGTCCTCATGATTTATCTTCTTAATCTTATATGTTTTATTATTTAAAGCCTTTGGTGACAAAGCAGCATTGACTTGAGAGGTGCCTTGAGAGATTATATTTAATGTATTACAGTACTTAAACAAAAGAAAGAAAATTGTATCTTATGCAATCTTACAACTGAGTTTCCTTTTTTAAATTTCCAGTGACGTAGCTGCAAAGAGGTGTAACTTGGCACATTGTAGGAAACATTAGGAATCAGTTAACCCAGCCTTGTCACTGGGTAAAAAAACTGAAGCCCAGAGAGGGGAACATTCTTGCTATGGTTGCACAAAGAATTAGTGTGCAGGGATGTACCAGGACTTGGTTACCTTGGCCTAAGGCCTATGATTTTCTTTTTAAAGTATAAATGTATACAAAATCGAGAAGGTGATATGCAATGGTGAAAATAAGACTTTGTGGAAATTTTCTTTTTTAAAGTTTTGTGTGGAATCAGAAAAGACCCCGAATAGCCAGGGGAATTTTAAAAAAGAAAACCAGAGTTAGGGGCATCACAATGCCAGATTTCAGGTTGTACTAAAAGTTGTGGTCATCAAGACAGTGTGGTAATGGCACAAAAACAGACACATAGATCAATGGAACAGAATAGAGAATCCAGAAGTGGACCCTCAACTTTATGGTCAACTAATATTCGACAAAGGAGGAAAGACTATCCACTGGAAGAAAGACAGTCTCTTCAATAAATGGTGCTGGGAAAATTGGACATCCACATGCAGAAGAATGAAACTAGACCACTCTCTTGCACCATACACAAAGATAAACTCAAAATGGATGAAAGATCTGAATGTGAGACAAGATTCCATCAAAATCCTAGAGGAGAACACAGGCAATACCCTTTTCGAACTCGGCCACAGTAACTTCTTGCAAGATACATCCATGAAGGCAAAAGAAACAAAAGCAAAAATGAACTATTGGGACTTCATCAAGGTAAGAAGCTTTTGCAAAGCAAAAGATAACGTCAACAAAACTAAAAGACAACCTACAGAATGGGAGAAGATATTTGCAAATGATGTATCAGATAAAGGGCTAGTTTCTAAGATCTGTAAAGAACTTATTAAACTCAACACCAAAGAAACAAACAATCCAATCATGAAATGGGCAAAAGACATGAAGAGAAATCTCACAGAGGAAGACATAGACCTGGCCTCCAAGCACATGAGAAAATGCTTCGCATCACTTGCCATCAGGGAAATACAAATCAAAACCACAATGAGATACCACTTCACACCAGTGAGAATGGGGAAAATTAACAAGGCAGGAAACAACAAATGTTGGAGAGGATGTGGAGAAAGGAAACCCTCTTGCACTGTTGGTGGGAATGTGAAATGGTGCAGCCACTCTGGGAAACTGTGTGGAGGTTCCTCAAAGAGTTAAAAATAGATCTGTCCTATGACCCAGCAATTGCACTGCTGGGGATTTACCCCAAAGATACAGATGCAATGAAACGCCGGGACACCTGCACTCCAATGTTTATAGCAGCAATGTCCACAATAGCCAAACTGTGGAAGGAGCCTCGGTGCCCATCGAAAGATGAATGGATAAAGAAGATGTGGGATATGTATACAATGGAATATTACTCAGCCATTAGAAACGACAAATACCCACCATTTGCTTCGACGTGGATGGAACTGGAGGGTATTATGCTGAGTAAAGTAAGTCAATCGGAGAAGGACAAACATTGTATGGTCTCATTCATTTGGGGAATATAAAAAATAGTGAAAGGGAATAAAGGGGAAAGGAGAAAAAATAAGTGGGAAATATCAGAAAGGGAGACAGAACATGAAAGACTCCTAACTCTGGGAAATGAACTAGGGATGGTGGAAGGGGAGGTGGGCGGGGGGTGGGGGTCACTGGGTGGCAGGCACTGAGGTGGGCACTTGACGGGAGGAGCACTGGGTGTTATTCTATATGTTGACAAATTGAACACCAATAAAAAATAAATTTATTAAAAAAAAGACTTTGTGGAGATTTTGTGAGAAGACTATGATTTATTTATAGATTATAACAACTTATTTAACTTATTCATTAATCCTGCTACATGATTTTTCAGTATAAAGTTGTACAATATTTCACTTGGTCAATGTCTTATAATAAAATGTATTTTCTCTACGTCTTATTTCTATCTCAATTCTAAAAAGAGGCTAACTACAGAAAAAAAATATACATATAGGATACCAACATTAAAAACAGGAGACAACTGTAGCTTATTTTCCTTTGCCATATCATTAAGAAAAGAGATTTGGAGTGTATCCAATCTCCAGGATTCCAACTTCAGTATATTCTTTAGTCAAACATTCTGGAGATGGGTGAGAGGAGAGGGTAATGAGTTATATTAAAAAACTGGCTTTGTCTTTCATTATTTCTTAAAGATTGAGAGAAAAAGGAAAATATCTGGGTATATTATTCCTTCTTCCCATACCCCAATTGGGCTTTTGTACTTACTACTGGGTTATTGTACTGCTTTTATCTAAGACAATAACAACCTATTAGATACCAAATCCAACAGGTCAGCTTTCTTACCATACTTAAATTTTTAGCAATAGTCAATATATTTGGCTACACTCTTTTCAAATATTTTCTTTTCTGGGGTTCCAAGGTAACACCCTACGATGGTTAACTTCGTAGGTCAACTTGGCTAAGTCACAGTATCCTGAGATTTATTTCATCAGATAAGTCTGAATGTTGCTGTTGAAATATTTTTTTAAGTGAGATTATCATTCAAATCAATAGATTTTGAGTAAAGCAGTTGACCTTCCATAATGTATGTTGGCCTCATCCAATCAGTTGATGGCCTTAGAAGATAAAAGACTAAGGAACCCCCAAGGAAGAAGGTGGAATTATGCTCCCAGAGCTACCTTTGGATTAGAATTGCAACATCAACTCTTCCCTGCTAACCTCCAACATAGCAGGTCTCCAACCTGCTAACCTACCTCACATATTTTAAAGTTGCTCGTGTTCTTGTGCACTCTCACTCTTCTCTCAATATTCTATATATTATTGGTCCTGTTTCTCTGGAGAGCCTTGAGTAATGCACATCCCTTCCTACACTGTGGCCACAACCATTCAGGTTCTTTCTCAGCTCTTCCTCCTCTGACTTCTAAAATGTTAGTGTGCCTAGTAAAGCTTCCAAAATGTTAGTGCTAGTACCCACTTCTCTGTCCACACATTGTTTCCAAGTATATCTGCCTATTCCAGGGTTTTAAACACCATATAAACACTAAAGATTCTCCTACCTTCAGGATTGACCTCTTTTGAGAACTCCAGGGTACATGTCCATCTACCCACCCACCTCTTGATTTCTTCCTCTACATCTGCTTCTTTCCCCAAACTTTTTTTTTCCCCAGTAAATGGTACCACCATTCACTCATTGCCTTCCATCATTCCTAATATCCAATCCTTTAGCAAGCCCTGTCAACTCCACATTAACATATTTTAAATCCTTTCACTTCTGTCATCTCTTGCCTGGAGTGTTTCATAGCCCTCTAACTTACCTGTCCCAGCTTCCTATTATCCATTCTACACACAGAGAAAGTATAATTGTGTTCAATGATAGATCAAATCATGTTCCTCCCTTACTTAAAAGACTCTAATGGCTTCTAACTTCATCTGAAATAAAAACCAAGTTCTTCACCATAAAGTAATTGGCCCCTGCCCAACTCTTGACCTTTTTCCTACCAGTTTGTTCATTATCTGCTACATGCTAGCCTTCCAGAACTTCCTTTCTCTATTTTGAACATGACAGGCTTGCTCCCCTCTAAACCTTTTGTTAGAACTGTTCCCTTTGCTCAGAATGCTTTTGTGCCATACCTTCACACCTTTGAGCTTCCATGTAGATGAGAACTTAAATGTTAGATCTACAGAGAGGCCTTGCTGGGCCACTCAACCTTTAATTAATTACCCTATCTCTCTCTGCCATGTTGATTTCTTTTTCCAATGTGCGTCTTATATTTCCATGGCCCCCGCTTAAATGGAAGTCTATGAGCAAAGACCCTGTTCATCTTTTTCACAGTAATATTCCAGGTACCCAGGATATTACCCAGCATGGATCACATACTCAGTAAAGAAGAATAGAGTACAAAGACCAAAAGCATGTGTGGCCCAATGTTAACAGTTGTTAACTTGGGATGATAAAAAAATGTAGGTATTTGTTATATTAGCTTTTTCACACCTCTGTATTTTTAGGATATTTCAAAATTGTACATAGACAGATAGGGCTATAATTTGAGGACTCATTTGGAAAAAGTAGCTTGTCTTATTACCAGAACTTGTCAACCTAAACTGGAATATAAACTCACTGAAAGAAAGTACTGCTTTTGAATGTTGGTGATGCTGCATGAAGTCTGTAACTGAAGATTAGGAGTTGGGGGTTTCTATCTAAAGATAGGTGGTATGCTTCCTAGAGCCTTCACAGATTGAGAGGGATCACCCACCCTGTTTTCTGAGTGAAGTTAATAAGTACCCAGGGTTGGCAGAGTAATCTAAATCAAGTTGTGGCAGAGGTTTTATTAGAGAAGCAGCCTGGCCCCGTGAAGACAGCAGTGTCCTCAGGCCAAGAGACCTCTCCTCTCCTCTTCTTCTAGTTTGTTGGGAGTAGGGTGGAGTGAGGATTTGGAAAGGATTTGTGTGTGTTTGTGTTTAGTTTCCTCTTATATAAAAATGAAAGACTTAAATAAAAACAATATTTTTCTAAATAATTTGTTTCAGTGTCCACTACCCCAACATTTTTAGAAATTCATTTAAGAACATTTGGTATTTCATCTTAGCCTAAGCAATCAGACAACAAAAAGAATAAAAACCATCCAAATTAGCAAGGAAGAAGTCAAGCTTTCACTATCTGCAGATGACATGATACTAAATGCAGAAAACCCAAAAGTCTACCAAAAAATTGCTAGAATTACATATGAAATTCAGCAAAGTTGCAAGATATAAAATCAACATACAGAAATCTGTTGCATTTCTATATGCCAATAAAGAAGCAGCAGAAAAAGAAATCAAGGAATCAATCCCATTATAATTGCACCCAAAACCATAAGATAACCTAGGAATAAACCTAACAAAAGATATAAAGGATCTATACTCTGAAAACTATAGAAAACTTATGAAGGAAATTGAAGAGGACACAAAGAAATGGAAAAACATTCCATGCTTATGTATTAAAAGAATAAACATTTAAAAAATGTCTAAATTACCCAAAGCAATCTATACATTTAATGCAATCTCTATTAAAATACCACCAGCATTTTTCACAGAGCTAAAATAAACAATCCTAAAATTTGCAATGAATCACAAAAGACTTGAAATAGCCAAGAAATCCTGACAAAGAAAAGCTGGAGATATCACAATTCCAGATTTCAAGCTATGTTACAAAGCTGTAGTCATCAAATAGTATGGTACTGGCACAAAAACAGACACATAGATCAGCAGATGAGAACAAAAAACCCAGAAATGGGCCCACAACTCTATGGTCAATTGATCTTTGACAAGGCAGGGAAGAATATCCAATGGAAAAAAAAGACAGTCTTTTCTACAAATGGAGTTGGGAAAACTGGATAGTAACATGCAAAAGAATAAAACTGGACCAATTTTGGGGCACCCAGGTGGCCCAGTCAGTTAGACTTGGCTTTGGCTCAGGTCATGATCTTAGTGTTGTAGAATCAAGTTCCATGTTGGGCTTTGCACTCAGCTGGGAGTCTACTTAAGATTTTTTCCCTTTCTCTCAAACCCTCCCCTGCTCCCTATCTAAAATAAGTAATCTTTAAAAGAAGAAAGAAACTGTACTATTTTCTTACACAATATACAAAAATAAATTCAAAATGGATGCAAGACCTAACTGTGAGTCAGGAAACCATCAAAATCCTAGAGGAGAACACAGGCAGCAACCTCTTTGACCTTGGCTGAAGCAACTTCTAACTAGACATGCTGCCAGAGGCAAGAGAAACACAAGCAAAAATGAATTATTGGGACTTCATCAAGATAAACAATGTATAGTGAAGGAAACAATCAATAAAACTAAAAGGCAGCCTACAGAATAGAAGATATTTGCAAATTACATATCTAATGAAGGGTTGGAACCCAAAATCTATAAAGAACCCCCTAAACTCAACACTCAAAAAACAAATAATCCAGTTAAGATCCAGTTAAGAAATGAGCAGGAGACATGAGTAGACATTTTTCCAAAGAAGACTTCCAGATGGCTAACAGACACATGAAAAGATGCTCAGCATCATTCATCATCAGGGAAATACAAATCAAAAGCATGATGAGATAACACCTCATACTTGTTAGAATGGCTAAAATTAATGACACAAGAAACAACAGGTGTTGGTAAGGATGCAGAGAAAGGAGAACTTTCTTGCACTATGGATGGGAATGCAATCTGGTGTAGCCACTCTGGAAAACTGTATGGAGGTTCCTCAAAAGTTAAAAATAGAACTACCCTACAACCTAGCAATTGTACTACTAGGTATTTATCAAAGGATACAAAAATACGGAATCAAAGGGGTACATGTACTCTATGTTTACAGCAGCATTATCAACAATAGCAAAACTATGGAAAAAGCCTGTATGTCTGTTGACAGATGAATGGACAAAGATGTAGTATACATAAGAAACAAAACAGATGAACATATGGGAGGGGATTAAAGAGAGAGAAAGAAAAGGAAACAAACCATAACAGACTTTTAAATATAAAGAACAAATTCAGGGTGGATGAAGGGATGTTGGGTAGGGGATGGGTATTAAGGTAGGTGCTTGATATGATCACTGGGTGTTATATGTAACTGAAGAATCACTGAATCCTACTCCTAAAACCAATATTGCACTATATGTGAGCTAACTAGAATCTAAATAAAAATTTGAAAAGAAAAGAAAAAAGCACATCTGGTACTTCAGCCCAAATTTTTAAACCCCATAAATTGTATTAACCATGGAATTTTCTTTTTTTAAAAGATTTTATTTATTTATTCATGAGAGACACACAGAGAGAGAGAGGTAGAAATACAGGCAGAGGAAGAAGCAGGCTCCCCACAGGGAGCTCAATGGAGAACTCGATCCCAGGACCCTGGGATCATGACCCAAGCCAAAGGCAGACAGACAATCACTGAGCCACCCAGGCATCCCAACAGTGGAATTTTCTGTAATAGAGCACTTGCCATTCAAAATGTGGTCTGTGGACCAACAACACTGTCATACCCTGCGAGCTATATAGAGGAATTTTTAAGCTACACCCCAGAACTACCAAATCTGAATCTGCATTTTAACAAGACCCCAGGTGATTCCTATGTACATTAAGAGGTTAAAAGTACTTTACTATAGTTTTGTTGATTTTCACTACGCAGTTTTATTTTGGTGTAGTCCCAATAGTTTTTTTTTTTTTTTCCCTTATCCTAGGAGACATCTAGAAAAATGTTGCTACATGATTTCACTCATAAGTAGAATTTAAGACACAAAACAAATGAACAAATGAAAAAGAAAGAGAGAGACAGAGAGACAAACCAAGAAACAAGGCTCCTAACTATAGAGAACAAACTGATGGTTACAAAGGGAGGGAAATGGGGGGGGGGGTGGTTGAAATAAGCAATGGGGATTAAGGAGTATACTTGCTGTGTTGAGTACCAGGGGTTGTATGAAGTGTTGAATCACTATTGTATACCTGAAGCTAATGTAACACTCTACATTAACTATACTGGAATTAAAATTTAAACAAAGAAAATAAAATGTACTATACTATAGCATCTAGTACCACTTCCTGGCATGAGCTAACTCCACTGGGCACAGCTGCTCAGCAAACACCTGGTGACTTTTAGAGCAAGTAAATTTACATTTGTGCCACATTTTACAAATTCCTTTTATATATATATTTTGCTAAATCTTCATAACAATCATGTTGAGTGATCAAATAGTTCTTATTGTTCCCAATGTAGAGATGGGAAAACTGATACTAATGTGGAATGATGTGCCCCAATCATACAGCTAATGGTGACAGAACCTATGCATCTGACAGTGCACTTTGTCACCAATACGCCATTAGGATGGGAGATTTCTTAGCATTTCCTCCTTCACAATCCATAGAAGTTTATATCATGTCAGTGAGGCCTGCTGGGGCTGCTGCTCAATATAGAATTTTAACATTCCCGTAGGTACTGAAAAATAAATCACATTCTCTAAGTCATTCTGAGTTGAGCTAAAAATCCAATTATCACCTCACTAGCTGACATCGTAAATCTATACCAATTCTCAGCAACTAAGAGATAACCTTAAAAGCATTACCTCTACTGTGCTCATGACCTCCTTCTGAAGTTTCTCAGCACATCCCCTCAGAACTCAGACAAGGGTTAGAATGTGAAGCCCACAGACTTGGATTCAAATTCTGACTCTGACTCTCTCTTACCAGATGTGACACATGGGCAAATGATTTGGTCTATTTCAGCCTTGGATTCCACTTTTATTAGCTGGAGATTGTTTGCCTATTTATAAAGGTGTCCAAATGAGAAGAGATAATGAATGCACAGTGCCTAACACAACCTTAAGCTCCCAGTAAGCAGACCATAATGGTGGTTATCACCATTCACCTAAGAAAGTTTTCTCATCTGTCAAACTGAACGAAGAGAACAGAACAATCTATAAATCTATAAATGAGAACACTCTGTTTCTCATTTGAGATAATTCATGTTTATACTTCCTACTCTAGCCCTTCATCCAGAATTCAGAGCTTGCCTTCATTAAAAAAAAAAAAAAGGTAGATTTGCATGATTGAAATATGAGACTGTTTCCTGATTGAATGAGATTTCCAAAAACACATGAGGGACACAGACTGGAGAAGTTATTATATTTTTATTTGAATTTTATATATTTAATGAGATGGGTCATGCCAAAAAATATATTTATGCCCTTTAAATCATGATAGTTTTAAAATTGCTTTTTCTAAATTGAGAGAACAAGTATTGACAGGTATTAGCCTTACCCCCAAATATCACAAAAATGAAAAGAGCTAGAGTAGCAAGATATGTATTATATTCTGCAGCATCAGACCTCCCAAAGAACAGGGCAACCAATTGAAGTGAGGTGATTCCCAACTGGACTAATCATGTGTCATTCCACAAGAAAAAGTGAGTCTCTTATTACCTTCTTACTTAGATATTGCCTGCTCTTTTTTTTTTTTTTTTAATTTATGATAGTCACAGAGAGAGAGAGAGGGAGAGAGAGAGGCAGAGACACAGGCAGAGGGAGAAGCAGGCTCCATGTACCGGGAGCCCGATATGGGATTCAATCCCGGGTTTCCAGGATCGCGCCCTGGGCCAAAGGCAGGCGCCAAACCGCTGCGCCACCCAGGGATCCCCAATATTGCCTGCTCTTGAAGGCATAAATATTTTGCTCTTAAAAGAAAAGAGAGAAAAATAAAAAACCAACATGCATGCTAAATCAACCTATGCTGCTTTACTGCAATAGCAATGAGGAGATACCTCTTCATCTCCACTGAATATAACTTCCTGCAAAACCATTTCCATATAGGTCCTTAAAAATCTTCTCTTTTTGGATCACTGTTATTGTTATTACACTATAAAATGAGTCAAAATAGCACAGAGATCATTTCTGATTCTTAAATTTATTTGAGAGAGAGAGAGAGAGTGTGAACAGGGGGAGGGGCAGAGGGAGAGGGAGAGAAATCCTCAAGTAGACTCCCCGCTGAGTGCAGAGCCCAACACAGGGCTCAATCTCAGGACCCTGAGATTATAACCTGAGCTGAAACCAAGAGTTGGACGCTTAACCAACTGAGCCACCCAGGCACACTAGAACATTTCTGATGCTTCAGATCTTAGAGTAGAATTACAGACTATTCTCTTTAAATGTCTAAGATGTTGTTTGAAAAAAGTAAAGTATTTTATTCTTACGAAAAATAAGGATCAAGAGAAGTGATTTCATTTCCCCAATAGATACTTGATCATCTTTCTCTAGGAAGATACATTGTCTCTATACTCTATTGTCTAATTAATTTTTGGCAAAAGTTCAAAAAATGTAATAAAAGAAAAAAACAATGTTCTTTCAGATACTGAGGTATGCATTGTGAGTGTTCTGCATACAGGACAGATGACATTGTAACTCCATTACCATGTTAAAATTTGTTGTTAAGAAACAAAGGATTCTACAATCTCTTCCCCGCCCCCGCCCTGGGACCTAACACTAACTAGAATGTGTAAAATGAATAAGAAAAGGATTTCAGGGTCAACTCTAATTTTGTCATTTAACCATTCATCCTATCACCATTTATTGAATGTTCATTCTTTGATCAGAGTTTTAATGGGTCTGAAAATAGAAAAAGTAAAATGAACAAAACACAAAACAAAGCACACACACACACACACACACACACACACACACACATTTTTCCTAGTTTCAAGGAGCTTAAACTTCAGTGAGGAAGAGAAATGCTAGGAATAAAGACAAAACCAAAATCATTTAAATGAAAACATATATAAAAATATGTTGGAAAATAATAAATAGAAAATAATAAATAGAATAGAAACATACAAAAATATGCTGGAAATACTGAAAAATATAATTATAACTTTGAAGGAAGGACTCAAGAAAACTTCATACAAAGAAGTATATTTTATCTAGTCTTTAAGAACTACTCTGGGCCCCAGGGGTGCCTGGTTGGCTCAGTCAGTGGAACATACAATATCTGATCTTTAGGTTGTAAGTTCAAGCCCCAGGTTGTGTGGAAAGCTTATGTAATGGAGGGGAAAAAAAAGAAAAAAGAAAAAGAACATTGGGCCTTGTTGGTCTATGATGGACTATACAGACATATCTTATTCATTCATCCATGGGATCAGTTCATTGAAAATGTGTAATCTGTTTACCTGCATCCAAGGGGGTCAGAGTTATTGCATCTCACAGAGTAGAAGGGACTAAAGGGTATTTATATGTTCAAAATAAGTGGTCAAGTCAGTATTTGGTTCCAAACAAATCTCACTTTAAGATGCCCCAATCCTAACCAGTATGCCATATATTATTTCTAGTAAAGCACAGAAAAGTTACCCTATCAAAATCTTTCTCAAATTGTGGTCTGCAGAAACCTGGGGTATCCTAGAATCCCTTTTAGGGGTCCCATAAAGTCAGAACTCTCTTCATAAAAATACTATGGTGTAATTTGTCATTTTCATTTTGTTGCTATTAATACTGATGGTGCAGAAGAAGTGGTTAGTAAGCTGCTGGCACCTTTCTGCTAATCAAGGCAGGGAAACAAACTGTATTTGAAGTATCTGTACTGCCACCATTCACAGTTTTGTTTTTTGGAAAGCCTCTTGTACTCAGAATGTCTTTGGTGAAGCTGTATGCTATTAGTGTCATTAAATCTTGACCTATGAGTACATATTTTTAAAATTCTATAAGACAGAATAAGCCCTCACTTAAAGCACTTCTATTGCATATTGAAGTATAATAATACTCTTGAGGAACTGTTTGAGACTGAGCTGTGGGATGACCAGACACCATTTTTACTTGAAAAAGTAACCACCAGACAAATTCTGATTATTCAGACATGGAATGTTTGGTAGGTATTTTCTCAAAGCTAAATGAAGTGAAGCTGTCACTTCAAGGAAAATATTTGCCATTATTTATCGCCAATGATAAAATTTGAGCTTTCAAGGAAAAAATAAACTTTTAGAAAACTTGTATCCGTTACCATGAGCTGGAGAGCTACCCAATAGTGGAGGTTTTCTCTGTTGGTATCTTTGGCAACACTGACTAATGTAAATTTTTTTGACATTGTCTAATGAAGTATTTTGCCATGTGGAAGATCTGTATACCTCAACAAATCAATATTTTCTAAACAACCAATGTATTATTTTACAAAACCATGTTTGAGTCTAAGATCCATTCCAACTGATAGCTACACCAATGGATTTTAAATATAAGGAATTCATTGATGTTGTTTCAGATTTTACAAATAACTTTTAAGAAACTAGTTTGTCAAAGTTAAAAAAAAAGGATCAAAGAAGAATACCCACAATTATCTGAAAAGACTATTAAAATATTCCTTCCTTTTCCAATGACATGTATGTATATCTGCTTCATATAATTCAAGCAAAACAACAGATTGCAACCAATTCAATGTAAATGCAGATGTTATAATACAAGTGGATAGAAAATATTAAGCCAGATTTTTAAAATACTTGAAACAATTTAAACAATGAAACATTTAAAATTTTTAGAAAATAGTTATTTTTCATAAAATATGTATTTTATATTTATTAATCTATTACATGTATATAACATGTACATTGTTATTTTTATATAAATAGCAAAATATTTTTAAAGGTCTCCAGTTTAATTCCAATATGGGAAATTTTGATAAATTTGTCTCCCCTAAACAAAATGCTCTTTGGACTCCTCAGTAATTTTTAAGAGTGCAAGGTGTTTTGAGGCCAAAAGTTTAAGAACTACTGCCCTAATAGATATAAAACTATACTACAATGCTAGATTTAAACAATATGACATTGGTGCAAGAATATTAAGCACATCAATAAAGAGTCTAGAAATAGACTCACATATATTACTAACTACTATGCTACAGTTTGCATTTTAAATTAAAAGTTAGGGATTCCTGGGTGGCTCAGCGGTTTAGCACCTCCCTTTGGCCCAGGGTGTGATCCTGGGCTACTGGGATTGAGTCCCATATCAGGCTCCCTGCATGGAGGCTGCTTCTCCCTCTGCCTATGTCTCTGCATCTCTCTCTGTGCCTCTCATAATAAATAAATAAAATCTTAAAAAATAAAAATAAAAAAAATTAGAAGTTATATCATATCTGATCTTGACAGGAAAGAGATGGCACCATAAAATGAGGTAATAGAAGAAATTTTTATAAAGGGATCATTTTTCAAGGGTATGTGCTGGATTAAAGGGAATTAATTGGGATCGAAAAGCACCATTTTGCTAGAAACAGTGAGATCCTTTACCATCCTAGGTCTGAAAATCAAAGGGAAGGAAGTATGCAAGCTGGAGACTTAACTGCTCTCTGAGTTGGTATAGGTGTGGACTTCCAAGCAGGACCTTTTACAATTTTTTTTTCAGGTAATCTCTGTACCCAATGTGGGGCTCAAATTTAACAAGCCCTGAGATCAAAAGTCACATGCTCTATCAATTGAGCCAGCCAGGAGCCCCTGGAAGTTGAGCTCCCAGATGAAAACAGTCATTGTCAACCAGCAAACTAACAGGGAGGGACCTGGAGGAACGACCAAACCTCAATACTCCCATCCTCAGATCTCTGGATTGTGCCTCCTGTTGGCCAAACCCAAATAGGAGCCAGACCATTCCAGATACAGAAGTAGATAATGCTGGAAAGAGGATCTGGAGGGGCAAGTAGAAGACATCTATTCATGTCTAGCCTCTTTTCTCCTCAATATAGGAGAGGAGAGTCTTATTTTTTGCCTGGACCTGTTTATACCAATATATCATTTATATTTATTAATGGAATGCTGCTGTGCATGTCTGATTTTATGGTTCAGTGGATTAGGTAATACCCAGATCACTATGGGCAGATTAGAGGGCAGAGTTAGTATCCCAGATCTTTCCTCTAGAAAAGGCTTTGATGTAGAATCGCACTCCACAACTGTGACTTACAGTAAAGGAATTAATATGCAAGTCGTTGGGGATCCCTGGATGGCTCAGCGGTTTGGTGCCTGCCTTCAGCCGCGGGAGTGGTCCTGGGGTCCTGGGTTTCCGGGGTCGGATCCTGCATTGGGCTCCCTGCGTGGAGCCTGCTTCTCCCTCTGCCTGTGTCTCTGTCTCTCTCTCTGTGTCTCTCATGAATGAATGAATAAAATCTTTGAAAAAAAAAAAAGCAAGTCATTGAAACAGAACCCTTCATTTGACAAGGATACCAGGTTCCTTGGGAAAGAGACCTGCAAACTGGATAAGAGGTTATTATTGTCCTCTACAGTGTCTCAAGTTGGGTTTCTGCTCACTAGAGCTAAAATTATTTTGCTTAATCTATCAAACAGCACTTCAACAGGCCCATCTATTTCATTTCTAAGGATTCTATGATCAACCAGCCATTCCCAAGACCCCTGCTGCTTTAAATACTCTGATTACAACTACATTCCTAGGGTTTAGTGTAAATTTAGGGTAAATATTGCTCCCACCAGGTCTCTGATGGTTATGTATCACCATTTATTTAGCCCCTTACATTCAAGGATCCTGTTATTTCCCATTGAAATGTAAAGACCCAATTCTAATACATCATCTCCCATTATCATCTGTGATGTGCAGAAGACAAGTGAATTGGAACTTTTCAACAGATCAGACATCTTCTATCCTTATTCCCTAATCTGGGCAAGTTAATTTCTAGGTCAGGGTAGAGCTAATTCATGGAAATTTTTCCCTTTAGCAGCACCCTTGGGGACATCCTTCATCAATCTTTAGGGCTATATATCACTTTCTTGAATTCCAAGTCTTTTTATTTCTTGATTTACTTCTTCATGTATTTTATCATTGCCTTATGGAAGGTAATCTTTTTACTCTGTTTGAAAGGTTATCCCTGTTTTAGGTTTTTAGCAGTTTTTCACAGAGTACCTGTTTTTGTTTTTGTTTTTATTTATTTATTTTTTTTTTTGATTTGTATTTACCCTGCTTGGCATTCACAAAGCTTTGTGAATGTGCAATTTTTTCCACCCATTTTGGCTAACTCTGAACCATTATATCTTCAATTACTACAGAATAATGGGTTCTGTCCCATTTACTTTTCCCTTTCTTGTAATTCCAATTACTTATGTGTTAGACCATTTTAGCTACATTCTGCGTATCTCTTACATTGTTGTTTTAATTTCTATCATTTAGTTTCCCTTTGCTTTCATCTGGGTATCGCCTTCTGTCTTCTCTTCCAAATTGTTAATTCTCCCTTAAGCTTTTCCTGATGTTAAACCAATCTTCTGTATTAACTGCATTTTATTTCCCACTTACAAAATTATTTGATTATTGTAGTTTCAACTTCTCTGCTGAAATTCCTAATTTTTCACTCATTTTTTTGAACATATTAATCCTAATTACTTTAAAAATCTTTGATATCACCAATATATGAACTTCCTACAGATTGAAAAAATACATATATTTTTAAAAACCCAAAGAGTAACCAATCAGTTCTTGTCTTTTACATGCTTGGTAATTTTTTTTTTAAATAGAGCACTAGATGTTTTGCATGAAAATTAAAGAGGAAATTGGAAATTCTGAATGGTGCTACTTCTTCCAGAGAGTGTTTACTTTTACTACTGGCTGACAATTAAAGTAGGAACTGATCAGTGTGAGATGAAGCCGAATCAGAGGAAAGTTTTATTCATTGTGATGTCTGCTATATTTCTAGCTTACCCCCTACTTTTGAGCAATGACTTTTCAGTGTCAATTGAAAACTCCATACATTTGCCCTGACCCGTCCTCATTGGTGGGCTTACATCCTCATGGTATTTCTTAATGCTTGCTGAGCTTCTCATTTTCTTAGACAGGGCTTTCTATTTACATTTCCAGACTCTCAGTGCAGTACTTTAAAATTAGAACCATTTCAGCAGGACTCAGATTCAAATGTCAAGCATACCACTTTGAACTTACCTTTCCACAGGATCTTGGATCTTCAATTCCTCACCACCCTGATAGCTTTCCAGTGCTGTTGCACAGATTTTTTTTTACAAGTATTTTATCCAGTTTTTCTGCTTATTCTTAGTATGAAGATTGGTCTGATTCAACCTACTCTTTCATAACTGGAAGTAGAAGTTCTACTTTCATGTTCTGATTGATAGTTTGATTGTACATAGACAACTAGATTGGAAAAATTTCTTAACAAAATATCAAAGACTTTGCTATTGAAAATTTTCACTCATTGCTATTGCTTTACTATGTTTTATTTTCCTTTCTGGGAACTTTTATTTTCCCTTTTTTGAGGAAGGGGGGATCTCTGTTTTTTGAAATGTTAAGATGATGTACACCGTGGAGAGATCTTTCTTCACCCTTTGTGCTGGTCATTTAAAACTTTCTTTTTAATCAAGAGATAGGTTCTTCAACTTTAGGAATTTATTTTTTAAATTATTTCTTTATAATTTATTCTATGCCATTTTTATTATTGTCTTTTTTTTAAATTCTCTGACTTGGGTGTGGATCCACTCAAGCTGATTCTTCACTTGCTATTTCCTTTCCTATTTTACAAGTCTTGTCATTTTTATCTTACTTTCTGAAAGCGTTCCTTAATTCTGTCATCTAAGATTTCTACTGACTTTTTCATTTTTACAATCATATTTTAAATATGCATGTTCTCTTTCTTGTTCTCAAAGATACTTTTTACAGCAGGCTTTTCTTGCTTAATGGAAATAATATAAAATATATAAATATAAATTCTTTTATATTTCTGAGGTTATTAATGATTTTTAAAATTCTAGTTTTTATCTCCCTATATAATCTCTAGTTTCTTTTTTTTTAATTTTTAAAAATTTTTATTTATTTATGATAGTCACACAGAGAGAGAGAGAGAGAGGGGGGGGCAGAGACATAGGCAGAGGGAGAAGCAGGCTCCATGTACCGGGAGCCCAACGTGGGATTCAATCCACGGTCTCCAGGATCGCGCCCTGGGCCAAAGGCAGGCGCTAAACCGCTGCGCCACCCAGAGATCCCTAATCTCTAGTTTCTTCAAATTTTATTATTGCTATTTTTGTTCATATTGGTTTCTTTCATGTTAAAGACTTTCTTCAGATATATGATGGCTTACTCTTTGGCAGCCTGCTATATTGAATGATCTGGGAAGAAAAAGATCATTAGCAGTTTGTGAATATGACTGGAATCCGTTGACTGTGGGTTTCACTATAGGGTGATCTGTAGGGATTTTTCTCTGAAGATGGTGAGATTCCTCAAGGAAGAATTCCAGTTCCACTCCTGCAAATGTGCTTTTGGTTTCTAGTGCCCTGAGAATCTCTTATATTTAGTATATCCCCACCCTCAATTGTGCTCAGATACTCTGAAATTTTTCAGAGTGAACCCCCAGTTCTTTGCCAGCATGGGCCAGGGCTAATAATGGTGAGAGAATCTGACAGTTAACTATTTCTTAAATAATCTTTTAATTAGAACTGCTTTTTAACTCCTCATCTTAGCCAGCATTTTCAGTGAGGTGCTCGCTGTCTTTGGCCTCTGTTATGAAGTTTTGCAAAGCAAATTAACTTGCTAGTGAGCTTCTCACAATGACAACTTAGATTTTCAGGTTTGTGAATTTGAATAATCTAGTCACCACTTGTTCACCTACTGTCCTGCTTCCTCTCTTGTTTATGCTTGTGCAATGACACTCTTTATAAACTATTATTCTGGTGGAATTTCAGAAGGCAGCAGACAGAGGTATTCAAGTATCATCATTAACCCAATGCCACTGCTTACTTTTAATAATATACCATTTTGTACTATTTTACTAGAGCATGTATTACTTTTTTAATGTAAAATACATTAGCAAGTAGATATTTTAAAATATAAATGTTAAAATACAAGTAAATAAATTTGTTGTCCCAGAGAATGAATGTGATAGAACTTTTGGGTACTGAGTACCATCATGGCTGGTACTGAAGAAGGATTTTTAGGCATAAAACATGAAAGAGTTCTAAGTTGTTTGATTTTTAATTAACATTCATTCATAAAGTAATTATATTTGGAAATATATGTACAAATATAACAGTATAAATATAACATGAATAAAACTAGATTAATGGGGAAAGTGGATGAGCATTATTGATAGAACATATATTTGAAAAAACATGCTAGTATTTGAGGCTCATGAAAGGCAAGTTTATATTTTGCTCAGTTGTCTCACAGATAAAATCTATGTGTGTATATAAATGTGCGGATACACATCAAAAATTTTTAACTTAAATAAAAATCAAGTTAAGTAAGATCCATCCAGGACCCAAGGAACATAATATGTGAATAATTTGAAGACTTTCTATTACATGCTGCTGGTTTAAGTTTATAAATTTAATGTCAGTCAAATATTGATTACCAAGACTTCAAAATTCATAAATTTGTAAAACTTTAATCTGGAATGGCTTGGCATCATATCACTTTGACTTTTCTCTCCTTTTATGGGAACTTAATGAATATCAGCATTGTACCAAGCAGTAGAGTGGTGCTGAGATACACAGAAGCCAATCCCTAATACCAGATATCCTGATTCTACCCTGGAATCTGTTACTGGGTCTTGAATGAATCCTCAGTGTCCTGCCTTCCTTACCCAGTGGGCAGCCTCTCAACTGCTATTTCACTGATTATAGAGAACAGCCAATTGCTCTGTCTACTGTTTCTCCAAGTTCAATTCCTTCTGCCTCAGCTATGCAGCACTTTTTAAACTACTTGTGGTATTTCTTACAATTATTTTCTCCTTCTGGTAATCAGAACACTAATTTCTGTCCCTACTTTCTATTCCTACAAAATTTTTATGCTGCAGTGAGGCCTTACAGAAACTCCAAGGCAAGTCCAACTCTAAAACAATTCCAAATCAGAGGCCATTTACCTGTCTAAATTATATTATTCCTTGAAGAACTTTCCAATTACTCAAATCCCCTTTGCAATTGTATTGCCTTTGATCTCTCTCTTTAGATTTGACCAAATTCATAGTTTACATTAGTTCTTTTTTTTAATAGGAAGTATCATTGAGAACTTACTAATGTTTGCATTTTATATTCTTTCCTCCTATACTCCACTCCTCCCAGTTCCATGAGGTGGGTAGAGAAAGTTACATAGCATAAAAAAGAGGCAGAGCTGGATGATCTGGGTTAGAAGCCTGGCCATGCCACGTACTAGCTGTGTTTATCATAGGCACATAATTCTTTCTCTAAGAGCTTCAGATAATAAACGTATCTAGCTCTTAAACTTTTCATGAATAGTAAATGAGTTAATATATGTAAAAATACAACAGTGGCTGCCCATGATCAGCACTACATAAATGGCAGCTACTAGTATTTTACTTATTTTACAAAAAGGAGACAGGTTCAGAAGGATTGAAGTCACTCAAAGATGCCAATCATGCCAATTAATGGTTGCATCATTATTTAAATGGTTGTCTCTTTTTGGATGCCTAAATTATTCTAACCCTTCATATCCTACAAAATGCTTCAATCAACACTCTTATATCTAAATATTCATGTGCATACTAGTCCTCCCACCACACACACGGGATAAAATCCATAAAGAATGCCAAAATATAAGATTTTGTGGTACTGTCAAAATATCCTTCAACTTCATCTCCTACCAGCCATACATGAAGATGTTCATTCACTCGAACTCTCATTAACATTGGGTAATATTTGCTTTTAATATCAGGATACAACTACCCTCAACTTTAATGCTGTTAAGACAATTTCATTTTTTTAAAGTTGTTTCTTTTTTGCTAATATCTGGCAAGATTTAACATCAAAATCTCTGTTCATTTAGAAAATGTAGATAAACATTTCAAACTATTGTCCCTGTTTCCCAGTACAGACTATACAATTTTTAGAAAAGTGCCTCATATCCAACATACTATGGTTGAAAGAACATTGGATTAACATCTACTACATGTCATCAGGATAATTATTTCCCCTTTTCTCAATGTTCTCTCATGTGGCATGGTTATGTCGTTTATCAAACTTGGTCCTCTTCTCTCCTCCGAATATGCTAACTGGAAATTATATCTAGGTTATTCTAGGTACATCTACAATACAATTAATGTTTGGACATTTTTGCATTTGTTTTTTGCTTTTCCCTAAAGAATATGCTTTAAATTATTCTCTATTAGCCATAAGTACAATATTATTTATCAGCCACTGAAGATATCTTCTCCTTGTCTGAAGTTTCAGTGGAAGCTTGGAGTGGTAGTCAGGAGGGAGATAAAATGGAGAGAGAGAAGGATAGGAAAATAGATTGATTTGGGGATTCTCTATTGAATGGGTGTTTGGAGACACCATGCTAAACAAATAAGATTAAGATAGAAAAAATTTAAAATAATAACATCAAATGATAAATTTTGTAAGTCTACTATTGAAACACATCTAAAAACAAATCTAATGTTGACCAGTTAACCTGAGGGAGAAGTTGCAGACACTTCATAGCTAAATTGTCAGTTCTATGTCAATACATCTGGGTAACTGAAAAACAAAATGTCTATAAAGGTGGCTAAGAATCTTTTTTTTTTTTTTTTTGGTGGCTAAGAATCTAATCTCTGCTGCTAGGAACAGAATAAAGTTATTCAGTTGTGTGAGATACACACAGGAAGAGAGAATAGTGGTACATGTTTAATAACTAGGTCTCTAAACAAAAGAATGCCCTGATTTGTGGCATTTGCCAGTCTCTGTGTATAAATGCTCCCACCATTGTCAATTTCAAGCTATCCACAAGATCTCACTAATTGGGATATTGAGAAGAGGTTCACACAATCAACTTTCACGAGCTTCTACAGCCAGCCCTAACACGCCACTATGGAGTCTTCAAAACAAATGGCAATTTATTATATCGTTGCAAGAATCTGTAACTTTAGCTGCCTACATCACTATATGTAGTTAAACCTAATGTGTGTTGCCAAATGTAGAAAAATGCATAACAAGGACAGAGGAATAAACTTCCAGACTTGTTCCATCCCTTAGCTTATATGGTCAGTGCTACCCCTTGATCTGCATCTAAAATGTTTCCTCCTTGATCTGTGGAAAATAAATGAAGATGGCCTTCTTGAGGCTGAAGAAAATGAATTATTAACCCCTACGGCCACAGAAAATAAATAGGGAGGCTTTGTTCAAGTTAAAGAAAATAAATTAAACATAAAAGATGCTATTTCCAGGACAAAGATTTATCATTTTTAAAGCTGGTTGAGGGCAAGACTAATATTGCAAAGTTCCACAGAGTAGCTCTACATTGCTTCCCTAAAAAACTCATTATAAACCAACTACAGCCATCCTCTGAATTGCAAAATGCCGTGGCAGTAGTCTGGTAGTTTGTCCCTTTGCCTATTCTTCAAAAAATAAATTGTCTTCTTTCTTTATGGAAGATTATGCCCCTGTTCTCTTTCCTTCCTAAGTTGCATTGCATGTAAGCAGTAAATTGTCCTATTTCAGCTGAAAGACAACTTGCTGAAGAACATATTCAAAGTCATCTTTCCAGCTTCCCAGTCTCCCCTGAAAGTGTTTTGGAGTATCAGGTGATCTACTATCTACCTAAAGTTAACAATTATTTCAGAGGCTGACTTGTGTTTCAAGGGGCCTTTCTATTATTATTTGGTTTGGCAGTATTCCTTGTTATACCTATAAAAACAATGAAATAACTGAATCTGAGGGAAAGAATGCAGTACATGTGAATTTGAAAAAGGGTACATTTAGCTATTAGTTCCTATTAGAGATTTTCTAATTATTCTCTATAAGATACCACTTAAATTAAACATAGGAAAAATTGAAGATAATGTTGCCATTTGCTCCCAAACTGAAAAATATTTATAACTGAAAAAATTAAATCATTTGTTTTCCAATTTCTGTTATGAATAGTTTAATCCCAAGATATGTATTAAGCACCTACCTTGTGATGGTAACTATACTAGCTCCTAAAGAGTCTTTCTCATCTTTGTCTGCATGTCAGAATAAATTGCATAGTATTTTTTAGAGTAATGTATCTGGGCTCTCACCTCAGAGGACTAGATTCAATTCGTCCGGTGCGGGACAGGATGCTAGTGTATTTAAAATACTATGCACCTACGACCCAGCAATTGCACTGCTGGGGATTTACCCCAAAGATACAGATGCAATGAAACTCCGGGACACCTGCACCCCGATGTTTATAGCAGCAATGTCCACAATAGCCAAACTGTGGAAGGAGCCTCGGTGTCCATCGAAAGATGAATGGATAAAGATGTGGTTTATGTATACAATGGAATATTACTCAGCCATTAGAAACGACAAATACCCACCATTTGCTTCAACGTGGTTAGAACTGGAGGGTATTATGCTGAGTGAAGTAAGTCAGTTGGAGGACAAACATTATATGGTCTCATTCATTTGGGGAATATAAATAATAGTGAAAGGGAACAGAAGGGAAAGGAGAAAAAATAAGTGGGAAATATCAGAAAGGGAGACAGAACATGAAAGACTCCTAACTCTGGGAAATGAACTAGGGGTGGTGGAAGGGGAGGTGGGCGGGAGGTGGAGGTGAAAGTGTGACGGGCACAGAGGGGGGCACTTGACGGGATGAGCACTGGGTGTTATTCTATATGTTGGCAAATTGAACACCAATAAAAAATAAAATTATTAAAAATAAAATAAAATAAATAAGATACTATGCGATGAGCATCCAGAGTTCTGAACACTACACTAGATATTGAGGAAAGAATAAGATCTAGTTATTGCCTTCAAGTCACTGGCCATCTAAAAAGCCCTTAGCTCAGGTGACCATAGCAAAATAGTATAGATTATATCCATCACCTCATATGTATATGAAGTTGGTTGCACCTGAGTCCAAATACTGTGTACTATATTCTAAATACAGATTACTACTTTCAAATCTTTCAAATATTAAAAATGATCTCAATATCATTGACTATATTCCTTATGCTGTGCCTTTTATTTCTGACTTATTCATTTGTAACTAACTGGATGCTACGCTTGTGGTAAGCAAAGCATAACACATAAGCTTGTCCAATCACTGTGCTGCACATGTGAAACTAATGTAACATTGTGTGTCAGCTATACTAAAAATAATTAAAAATTTAAAAAAGAAAATGATATATTAAATAAAAATGATATTATTATAAAACATTATCATACTGTTGCCATGAAAATATATACTTAGTGAAGTATCATTTATTGGAAGTTCACATTACTGAACAGTCTCATCTAACTAGAACATAACCAAGAACCAAATATTAGGCATATATGTGCATGTATATACACACAAGTATACACACATTATAGTAGACATCCTAACCCCTAACCCCATACATTTAACTACAGAATGCCAAGTTCTTCATTCAGAATTCAATTACTCTCACCTTGTGTTACTCAGCAAACAGCCGAGTAACAGGGGTAGAGGTTACTAGTTTAAGATAAATTGTCAGCAACAGGTGATGTTAGTCTACAGTTGTGTGAGTGGTAAGGCAGAAAAATGTTCAAAATCAGACATGATGACATGAAAACTGAAAGCTGCCTCTTTACCAAAGGGTTGTAGCTATCTGTTAGTATACTATAAAGTATCCAATGACTAGTGTTGACTGCATAATCTGGAAAGGATAAATTATATTCAAATATTCTTTATTTAGGGACACCTGGGTGGCTCAGTGGTTGAGCGCCTGCCTTTGGCTCAGGGCGTGATCCTGGAGTCCCCGATCGAGTCCCACATCGGGCTCCCTGCATGGAGCCTGCTTCTGCCTCTGCCTCTCTCTGTGTCTCTCATGAATAAATAAAATCTTTTTTTTTTAAAAGCCAAATATTCTTTATTTAGATGTAGTAAGGCAAGAAGGTTTACAATACTTGGAAACATAACTCTCTAAATCTTAAAAGGTTAATTTCTGTAATGGCAGAAGTTTAATTTCTTTCAGTCATTTGAAATCCTAATTCAAGAATAACAAGTAGGGCAGCCCCGGTGGCACAGCGGTTTAGCGCCGCCTGCAGCCCGGGGTGTGATCCTGGAGACACAGGATCGAGTCCCACGTCGGGCTCCTTGCATGGAGCCTGCTTCTCCCTCTGTCTGTGTCTCTGCCTCTCTCTCTCTCTCTCTGAATGAATGATGAATGAATGAATGAATAAATAAATAAATAAATCTTTAAAAAAAAAAACAAGTAATTGTTTATAGAAAGCAAGGTAAAGGGTGCCTGGGTGGCTCAGTTGGTTAAACATCTGACATGCCATGATCAGTCATGCCATGTCTCAGGGTCCTGGGATAGAGGCCCGCATTGGGCTCCCTGCTCAGTGGAGGGAGCTTCTCTCTCTCCCTCTGCCCCTCCCCTGGCTCCTGCATGCATTCGCTCTCCCACTCTCTCTCTCTTTCCCAAATAAATAATTTTTTTAAAGCAGGTAAATACAATGTCCACATCTTGGTAATAATGCAAGCAATGTGTGCCACTGTGTTTGGGGTTTTTATGGTTCTGTAGGTATACTTAATTCTTGGGCTTTATGAAGAGTATAGTATAATAATTCAATTCTAACTCTAAAACACAAGCCTTTTCTGATATGCTAAAACAATTCTTTAAACGGTGTATGAGGGAATTCAACAAGATAGAAATACTTCTTTGATATAGGTTATTTAAATTTCCCTGAAAAGATAAGTAGGACTCATATCTGCTAAATGGGCATAACACTTTTAAATAAGTATTCTCACCAACCTAGAGGCTTAAAAATTATATGAATACATAAATACCTGCAACTTCCTAAAAGAGACCGAAAATTTATTTATTCCTCTATCAACAAGAACTATAATCTTTCCTCTGCAAAAGGGTAAGCAACTCTTTGAAAAAATTGGTCAGAGAAATCAGTTAAGAGTGTAAATGAAGACTTTAATCATGCATAGTCAGAAACCACATTTGAGGATCATGCATTTCCATGTGACCTAATTTTAGGTGTCCTAAAAAGCTGTTGTTATGCTATTGTAAAGCCTTAAAGGTTTTAAAACTTTCTGACTAAGCTAGAGATCAATAAAATGAATGATACTTTCCTTATGTAATTAGGTGTTGATAAGAGACTGTCATCCCATTCCATTTTTTTAGATATCATTAGAATTTCATATGGACTATTTGCTTCCTGCATACTTCTTTAAAATAAAAATTTTAAAAAGATTTTATTTATTTATTCATGAGAAGCAGAGAGAGAGAGAGAGAGAGAGAGAGAGAGAGAAACACAGGCAGAGGGAGGAAAAGCAGGATCCATGTAGGAAGCCCGATGTGGGACTCGATCCCAGGACTCCAGGATCACGCCCTGAGCCAAAGGCAGGTGCTCAACCACCGAGCCACCCAGGTGTCCCTAAAATAAAATCTTTGTACTGGCTATAAAATTATGACCAACTTTTACTTACATAAAACAACAAAAAGGAATAGTCATTATATCCACCACCCATTATATCTCATCATATTAAGAGAAACAATAACTCTTAATATGACCATGTAATTTAAATTAGTTCTGATATTACATACACAATTTTTAAATCCTAAGGTTTTATATTCACTGAAAATATCTTAATATTTTCTCATGGAGAGCTTTTGTTAATATCATTTTAAATGCTGTATGCTATATTTCATTCTATCTAATGTCCAATTTACTAAATTTATGTTGTTTCTCAATGTGCCACAAATTTCACAGCTCCTGTGAGAAACATAAATAGTGTTAAATGCAGTATCAATAAAAGCCTTCAAGTAATGTGGATGCATTAGCTGATCAATCGATCACCACGTATTTGTTTAGCATCTGTGATTTGTCTCATGCTAAACCAGGAGTTGTAAAGAATGACATAGTTCAGGAGATGGGATGTTAGCAGGAATGAAGGGCAGGGCTGTGGTCCTAAAACAGAGCCCCCAACTGAGCCCCAAGTCCTGGGTTCTTATTCCAACCACATCTCCCAGAGCCCCGCAACTAACAGTAGGCAAATGAAATTGCTCTGAGCCCATTTCCTCTATCTATAAATGAGAATAATTGACATAATCCACATAATCCTCTTAGCCAGGTCCCTGATAGAAAATGTTCGCTAATTGCTACTACTGTTTTCAGAGTCACTTGCTATGTGATTCTGAACAAATCCTGAGACTCACACAGAGTGTAGGTTTCCTTAAAAGCTCCCATAGGGACCACCAGAAAATGTGGGACAGTTCCTAGGACAGGAAGGTAAGTGAAACTCAGTGTCTTATAGGAAGACAACACATGAATAATTATTAACACATGGTGGGACTGTCATTGTGCTACATATACTCCTATACACATGGCATTTTTTAATACCCTTTAATAATCCTGTGGAACAGATCATTGTTAACACACATTATGAGGTGAGGAAACTAAGGTTAAAAAGCTAGAAGTAATTTACCAAGCAAGCACACTAAACTTGTGCGTGAGTAGCCCAGCTAGGGTTCAAATCCAGCAGACTGACTTCATAAACCCTGGTATTCTGTACTTCCTTGTTATTGAAAAAGTAAAAGAAGAAGGAAGGAACTCTTTTTATAAAACAGGAAGTATTTTTAATAACTAGTAATTGCCACTTAATTTATCTTATTTGAAAATCTAATTTTCAAATAATATGTTTGCTTTCATTAGGGTTAATTTAGTTTAAAAAAAGGCATTCAAGGACCACCATATTTCAGGAACTGGGTTAGATGCTGGAGTTATAAATATGAATGAACCAGACATGATCCCGGCCTTTTGGAAGTAGAGATACACATATAATGAGGTTCGTGCAAGGGTAATGGTAAAAGTATGAGCCAGATTGGAAGGTAGCTCAGCAGTGATTTACTGGCTCACTCTTTGGAGAGCTGAGGATATCTGGATCTCAAGATGAGGAAGGGCTTCACAGAGGAGTTGTATGTGAAAATTGTTTAAAAGGTCAAGAGAAGAATGGGCATTCTGGGCAGAAGGAACAATATATTCAAAGAGATACAACTGTGAACCAGCATGGGATATTTTGCAGATAATATACAGTTCCAACAGCTGCCAGGTCACTGAATGCAGAGCTGGGGAATGGCAAGAGATCAAATTACAGAGGTGACCTCTCTACTATTTAGAATATTTAGAACACTTAGAAATCTTGTCATAAGGCTCCATTTAACAAAAACACACTTCCTGCTCTGTTTTGAATACTGGAATTTAACTAAATTATAGTTTTCCAGCCATACACATAAAATCTTGCCATAAAAGGCAATTGTGCTATACAGCATTTTGTAAACATACATTCAGTCACCCTTTACAGACCTCCATCTAACCAACTTGCCTGATGGACTCCTGCATTCCATTTCCTCTGTTAATACTGACTGAGGCTCATGATACATTGAATACTCATAGCTAGTAGACAATTTGCTAGTGTGCCCATGTACTTCTGCATCCATTAAGTCAACTAAGAATATATTTACAAAGATCAGAAAACTCCGGGGAATTCTTTTTCCCACTTTTTAAAAAGTCAAAGGTAGGCAGTCACAGTTCAGGAACTCAATATACTGGAGTCAAAGACATGAGATTGTATTGACTCCTCCTTTGTGTCAAAAATGGCTATTAAAGCTCCAGCTATCATGTTCACATCCTTCTTATTATGGAAGGAAAGAAGTAGGAGGGAAATGTGGGGTAAGGGTATTACCAATTACATTGGGGTTTTGTTTTTTGTTTTTTTTTTAATCAGAAAAGCAAAAAATTTTCCAAAAGTCTCTGCAAGAGAGTTCCCCTTAGCTTTCATCAGCCAAAATCATGTCTTCCTGTGGCCAATATTAGCCTCAGAGAAGGCTACAGAACTGGGAACAGGAATGTAAGTGGACTTAAATAATTAATTGCCCAGAGTTGGTTACATTGTACCCCAAATAAATTTGTGAATCAGTTAGTAAGGAAGGATATTGGATAAAGCAACCAATTATGAATGCCCTATCCACTAGATAATATTTTGATCTCCTAAATTAATTTTATTTTAGTTGCCAAATTTATATATAATAGTTGTATTTGTGGTAGTAGTTATTATACTTAATTGTATTGAAATAAATGAATGAAATATGATCTTGAAAATAAAGTTGTTTTATCTATTAAAAATAAATTGTACATTTGGGAATAGCTTAAAATGGCTGTAGTAGCAGAACAATGGACTCCCCAAAACACCTACGCTCTAATTCCCATGACCTGTGAATATCATTATATTGTATAATAAATATGTAACATAATATTGCAAGTGAAATTAAAATCCCTATTCAACCTTGAGTTAAGGAGATTATTTTGGATTATCTGGATGGGTCCAGTATAATAACAAGAGTCCTTTAATGTGAAAGTAGAGGCCTTACAACACGGCAGAGTGAAGAGATATGAGAAATAAGCCCACTGGCCATTGCTGGCTTTGACAATGGAAGGGGGCAAAAAAGTGAAAGAATGCAGACAGCCTCTAGCAGCTGGAAAAGACAAGATAAAGGAATTCTTTCCTAGAACCTCAATAAAGGAACACAGTGCTGCTCACACCTTGATTTTAGACCAATGAGACCCATTTCACACTTCTGACCTCCAGAAATGTAAGGTATAAATGTGTGTGTTAAGCCACTAAGTGCATGGTCATTTGTCGCAGCAGTAACAGAAAACACAACAGCTTAAAAATTGTTGCTGAATTAGGTAGAGGGAAGAAACTAAAACATCTGGGGGAGAAATTATGAAATTCTGCAAATTGCTTCACATTTGTCTTGTGCCCCTTTTGAAAACGGTAACATTGAAAACTACAAAAGATTCATTATTACTGTGCTTTATGCAAGAAGGAAAACAAGGCATTTCACTCAGTGTAAGCACTCAATATACCAAAGGACAGGAAAATAAATGAAAAGATATCCTTTTGATTTAAAGAGAACAACAGGGATCCCTGGGTGGCGCAGTGGTTTGGCGCCTGCCTTTGGCCCAGGGCGCGATCCTGGAGACCCGGGATCGAATCCCACGTCAAGCTCCCGTGCATGGAGCCTGCTTCTCCCTCTGCCTGTGTCTCTGCCTCTCTCTCTCTCTCTCTCTCACTGTGACTATCATAAATAAAAAATAAAATAAAATAAAGAGAACAACATCTCTACATATACTTTATACAATTCTCTACTTTAACTTTTGGATTAACCAATCCTCTCATTTGATCGTGTGTTCATTCATCTTCGTCTACTTATTTAGCAAACACTAGTTAACTACTCTGTGCCAGCCCATGCAGACTGCCAGGTTTACACAGATGAACAGAGCATAACCCTGTCTGCTTCAGAAAACCAACAATAGAGGTGTTTTTAAAATACCGGGGAAACTCTAAGTCAGATGGGGAGTTTAACTTCTAACAAGAAAAGAAAACTACTACAGCCTCCCTTCCCTGCCACCCATTACTGAGTGATGTCAACAATTTGTGCTGCAAGTGATTTATATCACAGGAGAAAACTGTAACAGAGTTTCTTTCCAAAAATATTACCTGTGTTGTTTAAAATGCACACCATCACATTTGAAAATGGCTATCACATGTTAACTGCAAAGAGAATAAAACTGTTTTGTTGGGCATAGCATTTTCCAAAGCTCCGGGAATTTATCATCAAAATAACAACCCATTGTTCAGGGAGAGGTGAATAGCAAGAACATCAAGAATCCTAGAGAAGATTATTCATTTGCAGTCCTATTTGGCAGGATGTCAAATCTATGAGCTTTGCTGTGCCCTGAAATGCTCAAGTCACAATGCTTGTTCTGACCAATTTTCACCTGCTTGGCCTCTCTTCACCAGTTGGACCAATTTACCGTATTGGACCTGCCTCCAGGCTCTGCTAGCATTTTTAACGAGGATTTTGCCTCCTTCCCCCTTGCCTCAGAGATATCTTCACTATGCTTGAGCAAATTCAAGATCGTGTAGAAGTAATGGAATTAGGCTGTCAGCGCAGCTCTGCTTAATATGTTTTTAGTCTGCTTTTGTTTGAGGGATTCATCTTTCTTAAATTCTCAGTGCTCTTCAGCACCACCGAACAGAATAACATTAGCGTGCTCTTGTCATTATATCACTAGTTAGACATACCCTTCTTTCGCAGGAGAAAACTCAGAGCAATAGCACTCATTAGCTACTTACATTAAAGCCTTGACAAAAGCCAGGTTGGAGTGTGAAAACTCATTTACACCTGCTGGAAGGGGATCATTAGCCAGCTGAATGATTAGAGCAACTGCATGCCCAGGACTGGGAAGGACAAGAGGGTCCCATAGTTCGAAGTCTCAAGCTTTTAATGCCAGTAGTGTTGAGCATTTATGAATTCCAATCCCAGAATCAGAATTAGTTCTATGACAAGCCTGAAGTGACACAGCTCTGTGTCACTTCAGGGATTTTTCTTCACTCTAAGAAGGGCAAGGTCAAGAACATGCTGTTGATTAGAAAGTGCCAAGTGTGGTGATTAGCTAGCCCTTCTTAAATTTAGCATGCCTTGCTTCAAGAGTCTTCACAGTGTGGGGTGATTTTTTTCCCTCTCTTCACTATCTCTCTTTTTTTCCTGAGGAGTGGAATTGGACAATAATATGGTTATGCTGTTTTGTTTTAATGGAATTAGGAGATGCACAATTAAGGACAAAGAAAATTCAACACACAGAATTATACACTGTCTAGTCTAATTCTCCAGGTAGGGTAGCAGTCTGCAGGAAGCTCTTGCATCCTCACCATCGAAATAGGAGGCACACAGGCTACTCCTTCATTGTTCTCTTCTTCCTCTGACATCACTCAAATTCTCATCTTCCCTTCTAAAAATGCAGAGAGAGCACAGGTACAAGTCCTATGTCAACACCACGGTCATCCAGGCAATAGGATGCCAATTTTCCCTTCTTACAGGTGCCCCCACAACCTCTCTGAAGAACTCTCTTTAAGTTTCTCTCATCATCTGTCCCTAAAACAAGAAGGACCTATGCACTCCCATAAGATTCCTACTCACACTTCTCATTCTTGCTCTTCCGCTCTGTCTTATTCAACCTTAGAGAGCAGGAAAGGAAGAGATTGGGGGTTCTTAACAAAGCCTGATGGGGATGTATAGCCCTGACTCTGGTGGCTCCTTCCCACATCACTCCTTTAAATGTTGAGTATTTAGTGCATCTTCACCCAAGTTTAGGACTCCTGTTAGCATCCAGAGGAAAGAAGTAAATTCCATTTAAAATTACTTCCATTCAGGACGTCTGGGTGGCTCAGCGGTTAAGAGTCTGCCTTCAGCTCAGGGCGTGATCCTGGAGTCCCGGAATCGAGTCCCACATTGGGCTTCCCGCATGGAGCCTGCTTCTCCCTCTGCCTGTGTCTGCCTCTCTCTCTCTCTCTCTCTCTCTCTCTCTCTCTCTCTCTCTCTGTGTGTGTGTCTCATGAATAAATAAATAAAATCTTAAAAGAAATAAAATTACTTCCATTAATCTGACTTAAGAATATAGAAAAGCAAGTCCTCTCCTCCTTGTTGGCATATTTAATAATTTAACTCTCCTTCTGCTTCAACAACACCTCAGTTCAAATCTTGACCAGAGTTGCTGAACAAATTGGGGATGCTGAAAGCAGGAGACAAGCGCCCCAAGGAGACTTTGGAAGAACTAAGTCCACCCCCAAGCCCAGCAAATATCTGCTCCTGACACTATTTCTCAAAAATCACAACAATCCCTGTTGAAGGAAAGGGAGGGAGGGAGAGTCTGACAGGTCTGCATTTCTTTTGGTTGAATAATCACCACTGTCCTGTTTAATTAGAGAAGAAAGGGAATGGTTCGCTTTCAGGATGAAGATGAAAAGTTACCTCGTCTGAAAAATATGTCCCTCACCCCTCACCAGAGCTTTTGGCTTGTCAACACAATCATCAACCTTGCTTCCTACATCTTGATAAAAGGGAAGTCGAGAGCTGAGGTTTGAGGACAATTTATCAGCAAAATTATTCTAAAGGAGTTTTGGCAAGGTGCTGGTTCTGACTTGTGCTAGGAGCAACTACAGGTGCACTCTTGACAAAGGAAGGAAAGTGAGCCCGGGTGAACTTTATTTTGGTTATGGATATGAGTTTTCAAATGAGAAGCATGTAGTTCACTTGTCTTAGAGGGGACAAAATATATTTAACGAGCCTTGCAAAGTGAGATTCCAACATTGCTTGTACATAATCAATTCTCTCCTCAAAACTCAAAAAGAAAATCATAAGGTGAATCCCAAGGTTGTTACTATTTTTGTTTTTTTGTCTCAAACAACTTTTTACTTGCCCAAAGAAAATAGGCCTCACAAAAAACACATGTGGTAATACATACAGTAAAAGAAAACTCCGTAACTCAGGCACTCTGATATTCTTTATCTTTCTTTGGACTATGGATAAGTTAAAATCCCAACAAAATTTATAGCTTTATAAAAATGCTCTGAATAATTTCTAGAATTTCTGTAATTATTCACAGTTTATAAAGCACTTTCCCTGATAAGATCTCATTTAGACCTTAGAATGATATTATAAAATTGCTATTTCCAATTTTATAAATTGGAAAGCAAACACATTAAGTTACTGTAAGGGACCTCTTGAATGTCTTCTAATTAGGCAATGTCAAAGTTAGATCTTGAAACAAAGTGTCATGGCTCCCTTCCTTCATACTATATTTTTCCTCTGAATTAGCTTACTGAATTGTGCAATATCCTTCCTACCTATTTGACATTATTTTGTATCAGTCTGACACAAAGACCCCACTTGAGTCAGGGCACTGACCTTCACTATTCCCTCAACAGCCGCCAACACAAGTGTTAGACATTAAATAAATGTTTGTGTGATGAATGAATGCATACATCATTTATTGAGAAAACATTTCAAGTGCCTTGCTTGATGTTCTTATACCCCAATTTTGTCTGGTCCTTAAAATACCTCCATAAGGTGTCATCCCCATTTTATATGTGAGACAGCTAAGGCCCAGAAAAGTTACTTTTCTCAGGTCACTCCACTTGAATGTGTGATTCTGCATACTATGCTTATTCCCGTATCTCTCCTCTTCCCCTCCCCATGTCTCTCCCTATCCAATCTGCACTATCCAATTACAAGAATCACTAGCGATGTGGGGCTACTGAGCACTTGAAATGTGACTAGTCCAAATTGAGATTTGCTATTAAGTATACAAAATGCACCAGACTTTAAATACTTAATATGAAAAAATGAATGCAAAACATAATATTTTCATGTTAATCACATGTTATAAATGTGATAGGTTATAAATTTGGATTAAGCCAAACATACCATTAAAATTGATTTCTTTTGCCTCTTTTTAATTTTTTGCTACTAATATTTGCTTATTACTTCTACTAATTAGTAGAAAATTTAAAATTATTTAAGAAGCTCATTTTTGTGGCTTGTGTTGTATTTCTATTAGACAGTGCTGGTCTAAAAATTCCATGTGACCTTTCAAGTCTTATCTGCTCTAATATTTAACCAAATAGCCCTTCCTTAACTTTCTAGGTCCCTTGAAATAAATATGTAGCATGAAATGTAGTGCTTGTTTAAATTTGTTCCTTACTCTTCTGTGGAAAAAGAGTCAAGGAACAAAAATATTGCTCTAATTTGTTCCCTTTATTTTGATTCAATTTTTGAGTGAATTCAAGCTCTCATTCTTTTCCTCTGTCTCCTTTCTTGCACCTATGCCTAAGAATAAGTGCCATTTTTAAAAATATATACTATTCTATTAGTCAGTATATGCTACAATATGCTCCAACAGTCAAGGATCCTAAAAACAACAAAATTTCATTTTTTCATTGGCGTAAAATTGCCTGCAGGTATGAGTTTGTCCCTAAATATCGGCTTATGCTCCAGGTCACTTTGATTTTATGATACCTCCATATGAGCCCAACTTTTGTTATCACACTAAGGGCATATAAAATTAATACTTCCACACAAAAATGATATGTATTACTCCTACAACATTTCACTGGTTATAGAAAGCCCCGTGGCTGGGTGCCTGGGTGGCTCAGTCAGATAAGTATCTGACTTTAGCTCTCATCATGATCCCAGAGTTCTGGGATCAAGTCCCACATCAAGCCCCACATTGGGTTCCACACTCAGTGAGGACTCTGCTTCTCCCTCTCTTCCCCTCTGCCCTTCCTTCCATTTGATAAATAAAATCTTAAAAAAAAATAAAAAAGCAAGCCTCATGACTAGGATTAATTTCCCAAAGGAATGGAGAAGAATAATTCTATGTATTTAAAGTGAAGATAACTGAATATTAGTGAACAGTAGGAATGACTACCATAACACTTTGTTGAGTGTGGCAGTAGGTGGCCTTGTGTTAATATTTCTAATTATTATAACAATCTTCTAAAATGTGTACTAACACAATTAAACAGAGGAATAAAGAGACATTAAATAAGTTGCCCAAATTCACGGCATATCAGTAGCTGAGTCAGGGTTCAGCCAGAACCCAAATCTCTCTGGTTTTAAACCTGCGAATTTCTAAATTTTCCCCTCATGCTTAGTCTAACAGAATCATTCATTCCTTCCATGGGTCTTTCTTAGCACTTGGTTCAAATCTGTAACCTCTTATAATTCATTCTTTGTGACTGTCTATGTGGTTGACTTTCCCCCTATACTCTGAGTTCCTAAAGGGAGATGATTATCTACCTTCTTTGCCTAAGAGAATATACAGTACCAATGTCTGTGGCTTAGGAAATGACTTTTTTCTTTTAGGATTTTAATTTATTTATTTATTGAGAGAGAGAGAGAGAGAGCGCTCAAGCAGAGGGGAGGGGCACAGGTAGAGGGAGAAACAGATTCCCTGCTGCGAAAGCCGGAAGTGGGACCCAATTCCAGGACCCTGAGATCATGACCTAATCCAAAGGCAGAAACCCAACCGACTGAGCCACCTGGGTGGCCCTGGAAATGTCTTTTTAATTGAATGACTACACTGATCCATTTTCCAGGGAATACTATGGAAACACCCAAATGTGTAAAGGTTATTCTATACACTTCCTGTAATTTAGAGTTCTAGCTGTACAAAAGGATATTTTTACATGATAACCACAATGGGAGAAGTTTTTACAGAACACTCATGTTCTAGTTGAAGAAATAAAGATAATTGAAAGAAAAGCTAATCAAGAAAAACGATGATTCTAAAGTTGACCCAATCAAGCCAGTCAAACCCAGGGAGACAAAAATAGGCATCTAGCAAACTAAATCTAGCCTCACTTGTTTGTTTACTGACTATGCTGCTTTGTGCTATAATGACAGAGATGAGGAAGTGCAAAAGAGATCCTGGAAAGATGGAAATAACAACTATCTGGCCCTTTGCAGAAAAAATTTGGGAGCCCCTACTCAAATCAGAATTCTTTTCTTGAGAGTTAACCAAACCATATTGGAGCAATACTGTAATCTAAGGGTTTCATTAGAGAAAGAATTTTTCAGTGCTCTCCCACCAAGGACAAACAATACACCTGTATTTAAAGAAAGATTTTATTGGCTCACTACAACAAGACAGAGAGCACTCCATGGGACCTATAAGGTGTCTCTGAAACAGGATTGGGGGAGGGGAGTGTTGTAGCACTGTATATGTGGTAGGAGATTTGGAGGAGGTTTAAGACAATGTAGTGGGTGCTGCCAAAAAGCAGGGGAAACTTCTGATCGGGCATCTACACTAGACAGGGTTCTCCTGAGAAACAAAATCAGTAGGAAATAATATGTGTGTGTGTGTGTGTGTGTGTGTGTGTGTTATATAACATATACGTTATGCATGCATACATAAAATATATCTAGAGATGATAGATAGAAATAGATATAAAGAAATTTATTATGACGAATTAGCTCACAATGCTATAGGGTCCAAGAAGTCCCATGATCTAATGTCTGTAATATGGAGACCCAGGAAAACTGGTGGTATAATAGTTAAGAATGAGCCTGAAGTCCTGAGAACCAGAGAACCAATGGTGTAAATCCCAATCCAAGGGTAGGAAAGGATGATATGAGATGACCCAGCTCAACCAGTGAGGCAGGGAAAAAAGAACAAATTTTTTCCCTCTGACTTTTCTTCTAGTCGTGCCCTCAACAGACTAAATGATGTCTACCCACGCTGGGAAGTCATTCTGCTTACAGTGTCCACCAATTCAGATGCTAATCTCATCTATAAACATCCTCCCAGACACACCCAGAAATAATGTTTAATCTGGGCACCTGTCACCAGTCAAACTGACAAAATTAACCATCACAGTATTTTAACATTTTTTTTTTATCTAAACGGGAGGAGGAATAGAGCAAGGCTTACCCATACAGAAGCAGCAGTCACTCCTATTAGCTGGGGGATGGAGATGTTGGATCATTGTGGTTTGAACAGTGTTCTTGTTTTTGTCTGTGCCTAGATGACATAGTGATATTGTTCTGACTTGTTCTATCATGGTCACAGAGTGACCTTGTCTGATACTGGGTTGTGTGAAAATATTTACATTCAACAGAAGAACACCATGACCCAGCTTAAGTGACAGTAGTCAAAGCACTGATTTTTTTTCCCTCTCTCAGCACCTCACCATAAGCTCTTCATACAAACTCGACAAAGAGCAACCTCCCCTCTTAAATTACGGAGGACACTTAACTGTTTTACAAAGAGTAGAAGGTTTGAAAACAGATAGATTGGAATGTTAAATCCAAGCTCCACCATTATCAACGATGTTATTTCTGAAAAACCTTAGAATATCCTTGTTTTCTTCCATAAGCTTTCTTTTTCTTATATGTAAAATAATAAAGTTGTTACAAAGATCATATAAAATAATGTTTGTATACACACAAGGTATGTCACATAGGAAGAGTTCAATAAATGATAGCTACTATTAGTACCAAATAATGATGGGCATTTCTTACATCAAATATTTTACTGAACAAGAACAATAAAGCAAGAACAAATATGATTCTTTTAATTGGTAAATAACAAGTTTACCATTTTTTTGTGGTAAATGGTGAACTAGAAAAAGTCTTATATAATAGCATTTAGTGCATACTTCCAATTTTCATAGATAAAATATTTCTATTTTTATATACCTATCAGTGATTTATATCTCTCCTATATGTTGAATATTCATGTTTTGGGCCATTTTTATCAGATTGTTGAATTTTTTTTTGTACTTTACCAAGTCCAAAATAAATAACTGATCACTTTTTAATAAAGATTTTAAGTAATCTCTGCACTCAAGCTGGGGCTTAAATTTACAACCTCAAGATCAATGGTTGCATACTCTACCAACTGACCTAGTCAGGCATCCTTGACCAACCTTCCTTTTTAAAAAAAAAAAAAAAAAGATTTTATTCATTTATTCATGAGAAACGCAAAGAGAGAGGCAGAGATGGAGGCAGAGGGAGAAGCAGGCTCCCTGCAGGGAGCCCAATGCCAGATTTGATCTGGGACCCTGGGATCACACCCTGAGCTGAAGGCAGACGCTCAATCGCTGAGCCACCCCAGGTGCTCCCCTGATCAACTTTCTTTTAAAAAGATCTCGCACTGATATACTGACATGGAGGAGAATTACATTATCTGACTATTTGGCTCCTACTTTAGAGTTCATGTCATCATGTTGAAAAATGATATGAAAATGAAATAAAATTATAATGTAAAAAAAGGTTTTATAGGACTAAAAGGAGCTAATTTTGACTGTGAGCTGCAGAAATGAGGTAGGTTGAGCCAACAAAAGGGGAATACTATGGGCCATCTGGTTTTCACTGAATTGTTCTTAGAGCTGACAAATATGTTACGAGCCATTAAAAACTCTTTAGTTGGCCATACATAAATTACGGCCCTAATTAGTTGGTTCAGTTTTGATATCGTGGTTTATGAGGCACCAGACGGAAAAGACCATCTCCTGCCTGACTTTAGAATGAGTTCATGTTAAAATGTTGGCAATAGGGCAAATATGTCTCAATTACATGTTCCAGTAATATCAGAAGAATGTGGCACGAATTCCATATGGTGAACAAATAGGCCAAAGAATTTTGGGTAACATCAGAGCACATGGAAACCTACTGGAATCTTGGTACTTTACCAAGTGCACAATAACAGATGGGATATAAAAAAAATTAAATTTAAAATTGCATGTTTATTTTTCTTAATGGTTGCCATGGGATACAGTCAATATATTTTAACACAATGAAATATAGCCAAGAGTTAAAAAATTAAATGTGAAACATCATAAGTGAAATTATCTAGTTCAGGCAGTTTACAGGACATACATTTTTAGTGACTTAAAATTTGAAGTGGAAACTAACATATTTGGAATTTCTGGGAGAGTAAATTAGAAAATATTTTCCCCTAAAATAATATGTTAAATTCTGGGGCATGAGAATGAAAGACCGCATTCCCCTATATAAGGTTCTCACAGTTGATGGCAGATGCATAATTAAACAGATCCAAAATTGTGTGATAACAACTAAATCATAAATAAGGGCTATCCATATAGGACTTGAGCATAAAGTAGGTAATGATCACTGGGAAAGACTAATCAAAAAAGTGGATACTATTGAGACCCCACCAAAATCCCCTTTACGGCTGGTACACCCAAGCTCTGGCTGCTGCTGTAAGTGCTGGTTGATGAGATTTTATGGTTTCCCTCTTCTCTGGAGAATTACCTTTGTCCAAAGGTGAACTGCCTTCTTGATATATTCTGCATATACTCCCGGATCTTGGCCAATCATTGACAGGGCACTAGCAAAAGGCTATTCCTCTTGCCTCAAGATGGAACTCTGGGATGCAACCTGTCCTTCAGATTTTCCCCAAGGAATCAAAAGGAAGCTAGCGTCCAGCTGATACCATATTCTTGCTGAGATCCTTTTGTCCCTGCCCTTTCCTGCTTCCCTTATTCTCCTTCTTCGGTGAACTCTCCCTCAACAATTCCCTTATCTCACAGCTTTTTTTTTTGTGGTCCAAATGACCAAGCTAATTGTTAAGGTACATGCATCTTTTCAATCTGATAATATATTCACTTACAGTGATGGAAATACATTTTTCCATCAATGTTTCTGTCTTCACTATACACAAAGAAAAATAATACCTAGACAATAGTGCATTAAAAGGTATTCACTTCTTTGAACATGCTTGGTCTTTTTTTCCCCCCACAATGTCTCACTCTAGAAAGCCTACTTAATACTTTGTACTTAATTTGCCTTTTTGGCCCAGGCTTATAAATTTAATTTCAAGTAGATGATATCTCTTTTACGTTCAGAAAATCATGCTACACTTATGAAAAAGGCTTCCTTCTAATCCAGGACTCTTGATTTCTAGACACTGAGTAAGTGAATAATAGCATCACCAAATTTTACTTTTGGTATAATCTGAAGCCCTAAATAATTGGTGAGCGTTCTTTTGACATTCCCAGGGGCTGCTCTGAACAACATGGTAAAGTAGATGCCATTTGTCTTTTTCTGCTCACTGCTCCAGTGCTCTGTACCCTTTTAAAAGAAAGAGGAAACTTCAGTCATTTAAGCCTGAATCCCCCCTACAATATCTGAGTTTCCAGTTGAACATCTTGACCTGGTCATTCAAACTATGTATGAACATTCTAGGGTCAGGAAACTCACCCAAAATAATCCTTTACATCTTATAATGAAAGAATATTTTAAAATAGAGAATGTTAGAAACTGACAAACCCAGGTTTTTCATTTCATTTGATGAAGAAGTTGGATATCAGAGATGGGGAATTCCTTCAGTGCATTATACATACTATTTATGATTTTTTATATGGTGCCACCAATTCATCTGTTCCTGGAGTTTTAGATATTTGTCCTTGCTCTATCTTGCTCAAAACAACAATAAAAAACAAAACCTGATACTCATTGTAGCAGAGGACTAGCAAGAAACTTGGTGGCCAAGCTTATATATTGCTGTGAGCTCTCTGACTCTACATGCAAACTTTGGCTATGAAGATCAAGAATATCTGCCAAATTTATTAGGCAATCTGCCCATGTTGTGAAGCTTCATTTTTGCTTTACTGAAATGCTTACTCGTTAACTTGCCTCACCTAAATACTTTATAAAGTAGCCAGACAAAATGATCTCAGAGCTTAAACTCCAATTTGTATCAAACATTATTTCTCAAGGGAATCTAGTTTAAGCTGTAAATCTTGCAGTTTTAAGGTCAAATGTGGACTTTCTATTCCCCTATAATGCAGCTGAGGAAATGGCAGCCCAAGGACACTTCGTATTTTTTAATGCACAACGCTTAAAATACATTTATTCATTCATTCAACAAATATTAATGAGTATTTATTAGGTATCAAGCACTGTGCTGAGTCCTGGGATTTAGGAACAAAAGTGCTCCCAATTTAGGAGGAGGATTGACAACACGTAGTTATAATATTCATCATACATATAGGCTTTTACAGGGGGCATATACAGGGGTTCCAGGACACTTCTGCCTCCGTGGTACTGAGTAGCATTATATATATATATACATGTGAATGGTAGGTCCAAAAAAACATTGTATTGACAATTTGTTAAATGGAAGGAAGATATCAATAAAGCTGCTTAAGTGGGCTTCACAGAGAAGAGGGACTTGCTACCAAGACTCAAGTAAATAGCAGGAATATGCTAAGTGTACAATATGCCAAAGATCAAGCACTCCAAGCATGGGAATGGCATGCAAGTAAGTTTAGAGGTGTAAAACAGCAAGACAAGTTCAAGACTTTCAGCTTGTCTTTTTTTGGGGGGGGCTAAATTATAAGGCATATGCATCCATAACAAGAGATTATAAAGTATAAGTAAAAAGAAAACAAATGAAGGAACTTATCTCTATTGCTGAAAAATTTTATCTTGTAAGCAAAAAGAAAGCCAGTGAAGAATTTTAAATATGTGATATGTTTAGGTTCCAGGCTTATATCTATACACATATACACATATTACATATGTAATACATATGTAATACATATGTATACATATGTATACATATTACACATATACCTACTATATATGTATATATGATATATGTGTGTATATATTACACATATATTTCAAACATATGTATAATTCATAGCATCATCATCAAAACTATGCTTTAGAGTATTTGGGAAGAAAGTAAATTTTTTAATAGATTGTGTTTGAACAACTGGTTAATCAAGTAGGAAAGGAAGAAAATTGGATTCCCATTAATATTTAAATAAAAATACATCTCAGATAGATTAAAGACTGAAGCATGAAAAGCAAAAAATTTAAATGTCCAAAGAACATGTAGGAAAATACATTTAAGATCTTACGGAAAAACATCATTTTTTAGGAAAAGGGAAAAGACAGATCTATTGAACTATATTACAATGTCAAACTTCTGTTCAAAAGTTTGAACAGTTTCTGTTCAAAAACACAAAAAGCTAAAAGACAAGGCAAAGTCTGTGAGAGATATTTGAGATACATTTAACTGACAAAGAAGTAGTATCCAGAATTATAAAGAACTATGAATCAATAAGAAGACAACCCAAGAGACAAATGGACAAAGGATTTGAATAGGTAGTTCACAGAATAGGACACCTAAATGACCAATAAACATTTAAAAAGACTCTCATCTTCACTGGCAATTTGGCAAATGTAAAATGATATCTTCGCCTCACTGGCAATTTGGCAAATATAAACCACAATGAAATACATTTCATAGCCATTCAAATGGACAGAATTTTAAGTCTAACCATTGCCCCTTACATGGAATGAATGCTCACACAGAGTGAATGTTAGTACAACTACCATCAAGGACAATTGGGTCACACTAGTAAAGCTGAAGCTCTATGTATCCCCTCACCCACCATTTCCACTTGTACGTATAGTCCCTAAGAAAATTTCAAACACGGAATAAAGGCTTAAAAAAAATGTTAGTCTTATTGGCATCAGCAAAATTTGGGGACAACAGATAAACTGTGGTGCATTTATGTAAAGTCTTATGCACTATAACACAGTTAAAACAAATGAACTGAAAATGCATTTAACTACATGGATACACCTCAAAAATCTAATTTTGTACAAAATAAGTACAGTGTAAAATGATACATATATGTGTTACCAATTATGTAAAGGGTTCTTTTTTAGATTTATTTATTTAGTGATTGTGATCTGAGCTGAAATCAAGAGCTGATCACTAAACAGACTGAGCCACCCACGAGCCCCCCAATTATGTAAATTTTTAAAACACACATGTCCTTACAATGTAGGATAAATATATAATGATTTGCTGAAACATGCATGGAATAATTACTAAAACTTATGATACATCTACCACATTAGCTAATTAATTAAAATATTATTAGTAAATAATCACAAGTTTTTTGAGAGCTGAATCAGTGTCATACACTGCTTTGTGTGATTTACAGATATTTAATTCTATCACTGAATCACTACAGCAACTTAACAAAATATACATCATTGTTATTTCAAGTTAATTCCTTTCAAGATAAGGAAATTGAGGCACAGAGAGATTAAGCAACTTGTCCTTATTAAATAGTTAGCAAATGAGAGCACTGGAATTTGAACTCTGCTCTTAGCCAGAGCATGGTAAGAATTGCCTCTGGGGAGACAAGAGGTGAGAGGGACCCAAGAAAGGTATACAGAAAGCTTCAATGAAATCATTTCATTTCATTTAAAGTCTAGAAGAAAGTATGGTGAAATGTTAGGGCTTGATTAAATTAAATAGGGGAACACAAGTATTTTCTTCACATTTTTCTCTTTATGTATTTATATTAGGAGGAGGAGAAGATGGCACAGGAGGGGAAGAAAGGATGAGAAGGTGGAGGAAGAAGAGAGGAAGAAAGAAAGACTCTGGTAGCAGAGTAAGGGATGAACTAGAATGGAACAAACTAGAAGCAAAAGAGCAAGTGAGAGATTCTTTTCTAGGCAAGAGATTAAAAATGTAATCAAGACATTTACTACCACTTGGGGATGGTGTACCTAAAATGACTCTATTTTATTCATGAAAAATCTAAATAATATAGCTTACAGTTTATAAAATACTATCTACATATATTATCACTTAAACATTCCCCATCACCCTGTAAAGCAGGCAATATTATAATCCACTCAGACACCCGAGGCTTGAAGAAGCATAATAACTTGTCCAAAACATCTGCAATTAGACGTGTTGGGACCAGGACTTAGACTCCTGTCCACTGACTTGAAACCTTTTCTGCTTCTTAAATATGAATCGTTCAAAGAGTCTCACAGCAGCCACATCTACACTAAATTAACCGACTGACTTTAAAAATGCATGGTCCTTACATGGCCCTTAGTATCAGTCATATTCTTCAAACATAAAACCGTCATCTCAGACATCATTTTCTGTAATCCATATTCTTAGTACTTGTGCTTGCAGAAACATCAATATTAATTCCAGCTTTAAAGTGGGAGCTGGATGGGAGGCTTAATTTCATACTCATTTGGTATAACTTTTTGACTTTGAAGTTGACATAATTACCAGATACTCAGTTCCTCTCTTGCCAGACTCTGTCACTCATGGCAATCTGAAGGTATAGGTAATATTATTCTGCCTCAGAATACAAGCAAAGAAAGGACTGGGAGAGAGGGAAAGCCTAAGCAATGGTTTGCTTCATACTGGGTCACTAAGCTGGTGATGCTTCCACTATGAATATATTGATTGCTTATAGCTTCTCCACTTGTGGAGAGAAGCTTGCCCAGGTTCAAAGACACTTTCTTTCTGGAAGTGGCCAAGGTTGAAATTTGGCATCACTGAAAAAAGTAACAGATTCTTGAACTACAGTGACTTTCTTGAAACAGAGCCAATAGATAGAAACCTACATTGGTGCATAGAAAATTCTGCATAATGACTTTGCTTTATAAAAAAGCTGCCCTTTGAAAATGATTATATTTGAATGTCTTGATATCTTAAGTTTTTCAAAAAAAATTCAAATGGTGATTAGATTGATCAAATGGAGCTGATTTCCAAATTTTCCCTAACTCCTGAATATTACTAAAACAAGCCACACCTATGCAAACCTAGCTGTGTTTTTTGCTTGTTTGTTTGCATTAATGTCTGCATTTTCCCTCATAATTTCTGCAGATCTAATATTTTTAGGAGCCACTGCTTTATGTTCCCTCTGCCAGGACATGGCCACCAACACCCCCATCCCTTCATCATTCATAACCAGGAGCAATGTTCATCCATTTTACTGGGAGGAAGGTGAATCTCAATTTGTAAAAACCTGAATTGTGGAATATATCTTTAAATACAGTTGTATTACTTCCTTTCTGTTTCATTGCTCCCTTATTTTTCTGTATGTTCACCTAGAAATTAAAGATTAAGGTGGAATAAGAATATTGTTTGGAATTCTACACTGCCATTCTCTTCCCTTCCATGACAGCTTTGTGTAAATGGCATTAAGCTGAAGAGGATCGGTAGACTGTAATGTGAAAAATAGAACCAACTTGTTTAATAGATATTAAAACCCAATTAACACCTTGGCTGATTCAGCATTCTCAGTAGCTTTTCTTCTAAAATCTGAGACCATACCAAAAATTTCCTCAACAAAGTGATTTATAACTAGAAAGTGATGGTAAAACACTTTTCTTTCTCCCTAACGTCCTATATACACCTGTTTTTAGGATGCAGAAAACAGAAGCTACAACATGAACAAGGTATTGAGGTAGAAATAAGAAAAGTGCATTCAGACAGCAGTGGAGAGACCAGCCTAAATGGAACACAGGTTTCCTTGGGGAGCCATACAAAGTAAGATCTGTGAAATAATTGAAGGCCAGACAATGAGGAAAATTGAAAGCCAGAATATGGAAACTGTATTGCCCAGAATGTGTAGCCATTAAAAATGGTTTGTATCTTATTTGTGTTTAGGATAGTGAATTAAAAGAATAAATGAATATGAAAGAAATTCTAAAGACATATTCAATAGAACTTGGCAACTAATTAGACACCTGAATTACAGGGTATGAAGGAAACTAACATTGGTTAAGTGGCTATGTTTCAAGCCCCTTTTTTTACTGAGTACTTTAAGAAATATTATCTGATTTAATTTTATTTTAAAGATATCCATAAAGCTGGGATAATTAGTTGTAGTTAATATATAATGAACCTAAAGCTTATGGAGTTTAACTTGAAGTCAGACAGCATGAGAATGATGGAGATAGATTTTTATTCAAGTTGACTTGGGCAGTAGGTCTTCCCACATGATCTTTCCAATTCACTAAGTGGCCTTCCAAGGTGATTTCCAGTTTTGAGAACTCATGTAATAGAACAAGAAGCATGTGTCTGGAGTAAGATTGGCTGGGTTCTTATCTCAGTTCCATCATGTAATGCTTGTGCTATTTAGGGTACTTCAACTTAAATGTCATTTGTACAGTAGGGACAAAAATAGTCCCTACCTGAAAAATGTGAATCAAGCACTTACAACAGTGTCTGGAAAAGAGCATGCCTTTATTAAGGGCTCACAGTTCTCCTTACTATTAGTTTTCACTGCTTTGTTTAGGAAAAGAATGGCAGTGTTATAGTCAGGGAGAAGTGATGCAGAAAGATGGTTTGGAAAAAAAAATTGGATGAATTGGATTTCAGATACAATGAGACTGTGATACCGGCAATGCATCTAGGTTAGATTCTCCACCAAACTAGGAAGGAGTCTGTTCTCTAGTGTGCTAGACAAAATTCACATCCTTTTAGTTACCTTGAAAAAAAAGTTTTCAGATTTTAACCTTTTAAATTGACATGGCTTTTTATTCCCTATTAAGGGAATCCCTATTAAGTGCAATGCAAAAAGCTATATCATTCCCTATTAAACACGATGTGAAAACTGTATATCACATTGCTGTGATCTCCTAACTGAAACTGAGTGCTTTTACAGTTCTGAACTACCTAGTTGGAGCTTTAATGAAATTATATTCCTGTAGCCTACCTCTGAGATTGCAGGAATTTCTAGGTTATGAACTCCAAAGTTTATCATAATTGTCTTTATAATTGTTCTGGAGGCAAAAAAAAAATCAGCATCTTTAGATAAAACCTAATCCCATTATACTCTTGATAAACCAATATAAGTACAGCAGGTCTCTAAACAAAATAATTTCAACCAGGTAATCTATGTTATATTTACCCTCTGCAGTGCAAACATGAAAACATTATGCAAATGAAGGGCTGTATCAATGTTTTTACTTTAGGAACCAACCACCTAATTTCAATATTCACCATTCCAGTAAAAAAGTAAGGGTGGGGGGGCATGTCATTTGGCTAGTATCAGGCATAAGAGAGTAACTTCAACCAGTCTTCCATAATAATAATAATGGAAAATTCCAAGAACCTGAAATATATGAATGTAGTCTATACATAAGGATTGTACTGTCATTATAGAGTGCTTGAAATCTTTGATATTTCCAAGGACAAGAGCAAGAGAAATACTTGAAGAATACTCAGTTAGACTGTAGGAAAAAGAACAGAGTCAACAGAAGGAGACACTGAAATGATAATAACAGCACATTAGTTGTAAGAAGTGAAGGTGGCAAAAACTTCAAGGACACTGCAAAGGTGTCCAGGCAAATGAGAATTGGAAAAAAAAAAAAAGGTTATTAAATGTGTAAGTAAAAAGTCTAGAAAATGGCCTTCTTTAAAAAAGTTTCAATAGAAAAGTGGAAATACAAATTACTTTTCAGGAGCCTAATAGGGATGAAAATAAGGCAGCAAAAATCGTGCTTCATTTTTAAGAAGACTGGCAATGCAACCAAGGAAAATGCCACAAACCTGCCAATGCAATAAAAGACAAATATAACTAGACTTGTAAACACACAGGCATCCTCTGCCAAGTCACTTTCATACATAGCCAATATTGATTTCATTAAACTGTTCTTGGGATTTTCAAGAGTGAATTAGTTAAGCATTAACTAATGAGTTTTTAAAAGTTTATATTTTCAGCTTCACAATCCAGATTTCTATTTTATTTAGACAAAACTCAAAGAATCCTATAACATAATGTTTTATAGAATAAAATAATAATAATATACATATATTGATTTTTAAACTAAGTATCAAGATATGATATTTTCAGATAATATTTGGTATTGCTTTGTGTCCTAAATCAGCTGCAAGAAGAGTCATTGCAATTGAAGTTTCACAAATGTAATCATAATTTATATGTGCAAAGAGAGTCTGCTATTTAAAGCAAGTCTATTTTTCTAGCTCCATCAAAATTTAACATTAATTTTAAATAAATCTATATTTTCTCATGCATATTTAGAAGCAACCAGCTGCCAGTGTGTAGACAACACTTATGAATACAACTTGAATGTTCCTTAAACAGCTGGACCAAGCAGCAACACAGAGTCAAACTAACCTGCTCTGACCTCTTGTGCTCCTCTTTTCTCTCAAGCCATTAGGACAAAAGCATTTCTTTTTGGGCGTTATTTTTTTAGGAGAGAGAGGTCCAACAATAAATTTGTTTCAGACTTTTCTCCTATGTTTTGTTTGTTTTACTTTGTAGCCTTTTTCTCCTCAATCTGTAGGCACTTCCATAAGGTGAGGCCAGACCAGGAATGATTCTGCCAACTATGGATAGGCATATTACATAGCTCAGAGATGAGAAATTACGCCTTTAGATTTGTTTTTGTAAATAAAGTTTTATTGAACACAATCACATTAATTCACCTATGCATTATATTTTGCTATTTTTCCTGCTAAAACAGCAGAGTTGAATAGATGAGACCGTGATAATATGGTCCTCAAAGCCAAAAATATTTACTACTTGACCCCTGAAGTTTATGAGCTAGCCAGATGATACATAGCAAATGACAGGTACTCTGATAAACCAATAAAAGTGCACTACATCTGAAGTACCTAACAATTACTACTATGTAGTAAAAAGCAGGCCCAACTTTACCAAATTCAGTACTTTTAAAAAGCCAGAAATTCAGATTTTATATGAAATCTTTAATTTTTAAGTGTTAGGTACTATTAAATTTTTTTTAAGAGTGGATGAATTAGCTCTGTAAGCCAAACAAAATTAATCTACTGTCTGGATCTACCTTTCTACAGCCTCTGAAATAACCCTTAGTAGCTGTGTGGTGTTCTGTAAGTTTCTCCATGTGTCTCAAACTCTCATTTGCAAGCTGTTGACTGCCAATTCTCTAAAAATACCAACAAAATAAATCCTGATTAAACAGAACTGGAATATTTGCTTACCTTCAGTAATGAAAGCAAAGACAGAATCTTAGTCCTGTCTAGAAGTGAAGACAGGTGGGGGTTAAGGCAAGATATTTACAAGATTTGGGTGAGGAGGGTTTGTTCTAAGGTGAGTCTTTTAGTTTGAGGACTGATGAGGATGGAGCATATATGTAACAGTTTAAGACTGGTGGACACAGTAAGGGGAGACTGTGGAAATAATTCCTAAAGAATAGAGTTGTTTGATGAACCTACTTGAAATAACCTGCCATCCTCAAAGGGATTATTTACTCTGATAAAAGCTTGATGAATAGTGTATTATTTGGATAAATGGAGTTACAGTAAATTCCTAAGGCAAACAATAAAGTTATTTTCAACTTCATCTTCCTGGGCAAGATTTTCTGGGTTAGTGTAGTCCTATTACTACAATTAGCTCTATTGTTACAGATGGTTTCTGTTCTCAGACCCCCTTGTGGCTACTTTTTGGGCTAAACTGAAAGATATACTATTAAATATAAGAACAAGAGCAATGGAAATTTCATTATTATGGGAATTGTAATGATTGCACATGAAGTTTTAGTAGATGGCCATTTCAACTTCTAAAAGTATTAGGTTTTCCTGTAGTCATGTTGCATCATTGGGTGGGACAGTAGTTTGGGGGCAGCAGCCCTTCATCACCACTTAAGACAGTGGAGATCAGAGAATGGAGCAGAGCAAACAAATACTAAGAGAAGGATCATGATCATACTTTGTATGTAGTGCAGTTCTCAACCAAGAATGCTCAAAGCAAGCAAAGAGTATATTCCAGCCCCAACCTGAAGAAATCAAGCCCAAAAATGGGGTTTATAGCTATATTCCAATTATATTTGTGATTTCTTTACTATTTGCTTTGGGGTCATTTTTATAATATTAAAGATCCCAGAGAGGTCAGAAGAGATATAAGCATAATATTCTTCCTTCAAAATAGTATATGTTCCCCCATGAGAAGCTAAATTATTATTTCCAAAGAGGTTCTGTTTTAAACTACTACCTGTCCAATTTCATGAACCTCTCTTGTGAGGAGTTCTATAAGATTGAGGTCATTATCCTCTTCTTCACCCATTCTTTGGATCTTGTACTTTTGGGGCCATTTATAAAGTATGAAGTAAAGAAATTTGATGACAGCAGAGAGTTATCCAAAATTCCCCTTGACTGCTGGAGTTTCAGTCGTCAAATTAAGGCTCAGCTTATTTTTTTCTTTTTTAAATTAAGAATCTAATTATCTCCTCTTCAGCAAAGGGAAATTGATGGATCAAAAAGCAGCCTGGGTGCAAACCATGAAAGAGAGCAAGAAAAAGGATCAGAGAAAAACTAGAACAACTACAAAACAAGTAACAAAATGGCAGTAAACACATATCTATCAATAATTACTTTGAATGTAAATGGAGTGAAGGTTCCAATCAAAAGACATAAGGTGACAGAGTAGATTAAAAAAAAAAAAAAACAAGACTCATCCACATGCTGCCTACAAGAGATTCATTTCAGACCTAAAGACATCTGTAGTTTAAAGTGATGGGATGGCTTAACATTTATTATATAAATGGATGTCAAAAGAAAGCTGGAGTGGCATTACTTATATAGGACAAAATAGGTTTTTAAAACAAAGACTATAACAAGAAACAAAGAAGGGTACCATATAGTAATAAAAGGAACAATTCAACAAGAATATCTAACAATTGTAAATATTTTTGCACCCAACACAGGAGTACCCAAATATATAAAACAATTAATAATAAAGCATAAAGGAAATAATTGATAGTAATACAGTAATAGTAAGAGACTTTATCACTACACTTATACCAATGGATAGATTATCCAAATAGAAAGTCAACAAGAAAACAGTGGCTTTGAATGACATACTGAACCAGATGGATTTAACAGATATTTGCAGAACATCTCATCCAAAACCAGCAGAATATACTTTCTTTTCAAGTGCACATGGAATATTCTCCAGAACAGATCATATATTAGGCCACAAAATAAGTCTCAAACATATTTAAAAAGATCAAAATCATATCATGCATCTTATCTGATCACAACACTATAAAACTATAAATCAACCACAAGAAAAAATCTGGAAAGACCACAAATACATGGGGGTTGAAATACATGCTGCTAAATAATGGGTCAACAAAAAAAAATTAAAAAATAAATTTAAAAGTACATGGAAACAAGTGAAAACACAATGGTCCCAAACCTATGGTATGCAGCAGAAGTGGTTCTAAGAGGAAAGTTTATAACAATACAGGCCTACATCAAGAAGCAAGAAAAATATCAAACAATTTAACCTTACACCAAAAGAAGCTAGAAAAAGAACAAAACACAAAACCAACAGAAGGAAAGAAATAATAAAGATCAGAGCAGAAATAAATGATACAGAAACTAAAAAGAAAACACCTGCACAAACAATAGAACACATCAATAATAACAGGAGATGATTCTTTGAAAAGATCAACAAAATTGATAAACCTCTAGTTGGATTCATCAAAAAATTACAAAAAGAGAGAAAGGGGCACAAACAAAATCACTAATGCAAGAGGAGAAAAAATGACTACCACCACAGACATACAAACAACTGTGAGAAAATATTATGAAAAACTATGTGCCAACAAATTGAACAATCTAGCAGGAATGGATACATTCCTGGAAACCTGTAACTTACCAAAACTGAAGCAGGGATAGAAAATTTGAACAGACTTATTATCAGCAATGAAATTGAATCAGTAATCAAAAAACTCCCAATAAACAAAAGTCCAGGACTAGATGGCTTCACAGGCAAATTCTATTAAATATTTAAAGAACAGTTAATATCTATTCTTCTCAAACTATTCCAAAAAAAAAAAAAGAGAGAGAAAGGAAAATTTCCAAATACATTCTGTAAGTCCAGCATTACCCTGATACCAAAATTGGATAAAGACATCAATGAAAAAGAGAACCACAAAATCCTCAACAAATACTAGCAAACCAAGTCCAATAATACATTAAAAAAATCATTTACCGTGATAAAGTGGGATTTACTCCTGGGATGCAAAGGTGGTTCAATATTCCCCAAGCCATCAACATGATACATCACATCCATCAGAGAAAGGATGAAAATTCTATGCTCACATCCATTTATGAAAAAAAAAACCCTCAACAAAGCAGGTTTAGAGGGAACATACCTCAACATAATAAAGGCCTTATAGGAAAAACCTAGAAAGAACATCATACTCAAGGGTGAAATATTGAGAGCTTTCCTCCTGAGATCAGGAACAAGACAGCGATACCCATTCTCACTACTTTTATTCAACATAGTACTGGAAATCTTAGCCACAACAAGACAACGAAAAAGAAATAAAAGACATCCAAATTGGTATAAGAAACAAAACATTCACTATTTGCAGATGATATGATACTCAACATAGAAAAACTTAAGGAACTACTAGAACTGATAAGCAAATTCAATATTTTCAGGATTCAAAATCAATGTACAGAAATTTGCTGCACTTGTATACACTAATAATGAAGCAGTAAAAAGAGAAATTAAGAACACAATCCCATTTACAATTGCACCAAAAATAATAAAATACCTAGGAATAAACTTAACCAGAGGTGAAAGACCTGTACTCTGAAACTATAAAACACTGATGAAATTGAAGAAGATACAAATGGAAAGACATTCCATGCTCATGGACTGAAAGAACAAACATTGTTAAAATGTCTATACTACACATTTAATGCAATCCCTATCAAATACTACCAGCATTTTTCACAGAACCAGAATAAACAATCATAACATTTGTATGGGACCACAAAAGACCCTAAATAGCCAAAACAATCACGAAAAAGAAAAACAAAACTGGAGTTATCACAATACCAGACTTCAAGTTCAGTAGAATACTGGCACAACAATAGAGACATAGATCAATAGAAAATAATAGAAAACTCAAAAATAAAGAAATTATACAATCAATTAATCTATGACAATGGAGGAAAGAATATACAATTGGAAAAACACAGCCTCTTCAACAAATGGTGCTGGAAATACTGGACAGCTACATACAAAAGAATGGAACTGGACCACTCTTACAGCAGACACAAAAGTAAACTCAGTAGGATTAAGGACATACACGTAATACATAAAACCATAAAAATCCTAGAAGCACAGGCAGCACTTCCTCTGACATCAACTGCAACATTTTTTCTACATACATCTTCGGAGGCAAGAGAATTAAGATTTAAAAAAAAAAACTATTGCAATCACATGAAAATAAAAAGCTTCTGCACAGTGATAGAAACAATCAGCAAAACTAAAAGCCAACCCACTGAATGAGAGAAGGTATTTATAAATGACATATCTGACAAAGGGTTAGTATTTAAATTACATAAAGAACTTAAACAACTCAACACCAAAAAAACCAAATAACTGATTATAAAATGGGCAGGAGACAAGAACAGACATTACTCCAAAGAAGACATCAAGACGTGCCAACAGACACATGAAAATGCTCAGTACCGGTCATCATCAGGGAAATGCAAATCAAAGCAACAAGGAGCCAACACTCCACACCTGTGAGAATATCTAAAAATTTAAAATAGGACTACCCTATGATTCAGAAGTTGCACTATTGGGTATTTACCCAAAGAATACAAACATTATTTCTAAAGGATATATGCACCCCTATGTCTATTGCAGCATTGTTTATAATAGCCAAATTATGGAATCTGCCCAAGTGTCCATGTGTCCATTGGTAGATGAATAAAGATGTGGTACACACACACATATATTCTATAATAATAGAATATTATTAAGCCATAAAGAATAAAATCTTACCATCTACAACAACACAGACAGAGGTAGAGAGTATAATGCTAAGTGAAATAAATCAGTCAGAGAGGGACAAAAAGATAAATACCAAATGATTTTCATTCATATGGGAAATCTAAGAAATAAAACAAAGAAAGGAAAAGAGAGAGAGAAACCAAGAAATGGATTCTTAACTACAGAGAACAAATCGATGGTTACCGGAGGAGAGGTGGGGGGCGGGGGGAGGATGGATGAAATAGGTAAAGGGAATTAAGAGCACACTTATCACGATGAGTACTAGGTGATGTACAGAATTGTTAAATCACTATATTGTATATCTGAAACTAATATAACACTGTATGTTAACAATACTGGAATTAAAATTTTAAAAACTTAAAAAAAAAAACCTAGCTGATTAAGAGACTATCCTGAAGGTAGATATTCATTTTCACAGAAATAAATATTCATAGAAATGAATTCATTTTCATAGAAAATGAATAAGGTACAAATCCATTTCTAGTTTGCAGGTAATATAGCCAGTTGACTTTCATACCACTATCGAATGACAGTCATCTAAGGTCAACTAAGGAGCTATTTCTCACCAAAATATTCAAGTAAGGTTGCCAAATAGTTTTGTATGAAATTTATAATGAAGAGATCATTAGGTAAATCTAAATCAAAATATCTTGGAGTTTAATTTAACCAATATGCCTGATTTGTGAGGGCTACAGAAGTAGCCTCCAAAATAGGTACCTTCTATTCCAATAATCCTTTTCCAAGTTCTATGTCTGCAAAATTTCAAAAAGTACAAACTTCAAAAAAATACAATGTCACTATCTTCCATGACAGCCCCATGTTGTTGGTAGAAACAGAGACCTCAGGGGATCCCTGGGTGGCTCAGCAGTTTAGTGCTTGCCTTTGGCCTAGGGCATGATCCTGGAGTCCCGGGACTGGGACATTGGGCTCCCTGCATGGACCCTGCTTCTCCCTCTGCCTGTGTCTCTGTCTCTCTCTCTCTGTGTCTCTCATGAATAAATAAATAAAATCTTAAAAAAAAAAAAGAAAAAGAAAAAAAAAACAGGGACCTCTTCATGCAGGCATAAAAATTTCAGATTTCTAAATTTTATATACCTGGCCCTCTGGTCTGTTGTGATGCATGCAATCTAAAAAGCCATGTAATAGCCAAGTCCAGTGATTCAGGAAACCAGCAGATTCATACAAAAGAAGGAAGCTATATGGCTTCCAAAGGGAAATGTATACAAACCCAAGTGTTGGTTAATTTCATTCTTTTATCGATAGAGAATTAAAATGTAGTTGTATATTATACTGATAGCAGAAATGACTAAGGATGTAAAATCAATATTAAGAATAGGAGCCTTATAAGGAATATAACTGAAGTTAATTGGAAAAAAGAGAGAAAGGAAGGAAAACAGAAAACTGAATACCTAAACCTTATCGATTAAAGTAGAGCAATTTGGACTCTACATTGTTATCTGCATTGTGTCCCATGAGTTTTGCTTGGAAGATGTACTCTATCCTCATTATTTACAGATTTCACTTTTGCAAATCTGCCTATTTACTAACATTTATTTGTAACTTCCAAATCAATACCCATGGTGCTTTTATGGTCATTTAGGGACATGACCAGTGCAGGAAAAAAATTGAGTTTCTCAACGTGCACATTTCCAGCTGAGACCAAGCAAGGTGACACTCTGCCTTCTTTCAACTCTCATACTGTAAACAATCGTCTCTCTTATGTTCTGTTCAGTGCCATGTTTTTTGGTTTTTTTTTTTTGGGGGGGGGAACTCTTTGTGCTTTTTGTTGGCAATTTTGCTATTTAAAATGGACCCTGGTCACAGTGCTGAAGTGCTGCCTACTATTCCTAAATCCAAGAAGGCTTTAGATGTGGCTAATGGAGAAAATACATACATTAAATAAGATATGAGTAATAGCGCTGTTGACCATGAATTCAATGTTTATGAATTAACAATATACATTAAATAAGGTGTCTTGACACAGCAACACATAGAAAACCAATTTATATATTGATAAACTGATAAAAGTAGGACCAGAGAACTTAACCCTGTATTTCGATATAGGAGCAATGGTTTAATATTAATTATTTCAGTGCTTATAGCAACTTTACAGAACATAATTAGCATAAATAATGAAAATCTACTCTATCAAAATCCCATATCACCATGTATTTTGTTCCAAATGTCTTGGGTTAAAGTTGTCTTCCTTCAAAGACTGATTCTTAGTGAGAAATATGTCTGTTACTTCTGACTCAAAGGAAATCAAATAGATAAACAGAATTTCATTTATTTAAAGTCTTCCCCATTGCTGCAAACTTTTAGTCAACAGTAACACTTTATAATGCTATTTAAACCTCAAGGTACATCAACTGTTTGGATAGGATTTTTGCTCTTAATTCACAGGGTTTATAAAGATGTATACCACTGTTAACTTCTTGTCAGGATTCCTTCTTCTCAAAAGTCTATCCCCTCAAGCATCTATTTGTTGCCTGCCTTAATCAACAAGAAAATCTATGAAATTCACTCTGATATACTCCTTCATAAATTGAAATCTCAACATTCCTTTCTAAAATCCCATTAATATCAGACATAGGTGCAATTCAATAGTTCTAGTATTTGTGAATCCTTTATCTTTTAATTAAAATAAGACTTACTAAACTATGTTATGCATTGTCAGGATTGTTAAATTGAGTTTAATAAAACTTTCATTCTGGGGTACCTGGATGGCTCAGCTGGTTAACTATCTGACTCTTCACTTTGGTTCATGCCATAATCTCAGGGTTATGAGACTGAGCCCCACACCAGGCTCTGCACTGGGCATGAGCCTGCTTCATATTCTCTCTCTCCCTCTGTTCCTTTCTCCCTACCCCTTACTCTCGCTCTCTCTCTTAAAAAAAAAAAAGTTCAAAGACCTTTCATTCTGCTAAATTTAATGAATCCCTTTCATTCTTCAGTTTACATAACATTTAGGAGCACTAGACATGATTGATCACTCCCATATTTTTAAAAAATTATTTTCAAAATAATCCATTGCTTTCATTATAAAGCCAATACACACTATTGTACAGAAACACAAGTGCCTTAGAAATATGGAAGATAAAAAATAAAATTCCTATTAGCTACTCCATTTCCATTCTTCAGACTAAATTCATAGGCAAACAGTTTTGAGAATGAATATAACATATATAAACAGAAAACTTATTTGTGTGTATGTTTATGTTAGACTTTCCTCAGATGGGAATCCTCCTATAAATTTGTTTCCTTGATAGCTACTTCTAATTCCTTTCTAAATTTGTATATTTAAAAAGCTGTCTTACTCTTTATAATAAATATCCTCATCTTTGTAATAAATAATCCCCTGAATGAATGTGCTATGATTCACTGGTTATTCTCTATAAATCCAGCAAGACCATAACCTTAGGGTAAAAATGTTCTTATTTTTCCAGTGAATCACTAACCATCATCTTGGTAGGAAATATCCTATCTCCCTCTTGAACTTTCCCCACTGAAATATCTAATAATTCAGGTGGTTTTCTTAGAAATCTGTTTTTGGACTCTCGGGTGGCTCAGTGGTTGAGTGTCTGCCTTTGGCTCAGGTCGTGATTCCGGACCTGAGGATCAAGTCCCACATCAGGCTCCCCACAGGGAGCCTACTTCTCCCTCTGCCTGTCTCTGCCTCTCTCTGTGTGTCGCTCATGAATAAATAAATAAAATCTTTTTAAAAAATCTGTTTTTACTTCAGATACCAAGTGGAGGGAAACTTGATATCAGCTCCCTACTATCATTGCTTCTGCTTCTTCAGCATGCCACTTTTGTTACAAGTTGGTCCAACTGATGTGGCTCCACAGTAATACAACATTTGCTCAGCTCCAAGTGGTGATCCCAAGACTGGGCTCCACAATTATATTTATTACATCCACAACCTAAGATGTTACCAAATCAGGGCTACTCTGGTCTAATGACTGGATCATCTTAGTCTCAGCTTCTTGCTGTGCTGGAAGTAGACTTAAAGAGACTCTTCTTGATGTCACCCTGACTTCTGCTCCAGAAACTTTTCTCAAAAGTTATATCCTTATTGGGTTGGACTGTCATCTCCAGCCAGAATTCACATCAATCTGATGCCATCAATAAACTCTAATAACATTGTGCTTCAAAAGGGGAAGATTTGGGGTCTCAATAAAATTGGGGTCCTCCCAAGACGTTACATGACTGCTATAGAAATGTATCCAGCTTCTTCTCATGAAGCAGTCCTCAATACAGAGTAGGGAGTCCTTTGCCAGGCCAATAAAGGGTCTTGCCACAGCCTTTCTCAAAGGTAAGGAGTGCTTAATTTGGGTAACCAAGGAGGCCCTTTTAAGTGTTTCAGGAAGAAATGTTTTAAAAAGCATATTTCAAAATTCCATCTTCCCAGGCTAAGAAGCAGAACCAGTAGCAGTTTAATCCACTCAAAGCCTGAAAGTCCACTTCACCAGGCATAAACTACCCTTGTTTATAGGAAAGTAATTCTTATGTATATTAATTTTAAGGCATCAGCATACTTATTCTTGTTGTTTCTAAACTGTTTTAAACTAATTCTCTTTGTTTTTATCAGCTGCAAATAAAAGTTTCACATCTCCTTTGCCGTTATTCATATCTTATTTTTTTCTAATGAAAATATCTAGTTTTTCCACATCAGTATTAAAAGTGACCATGGGTATCCTTGTCTTGTTTGTAAATTTAATGTTCCTAGAGTTTTATATTAAATATAACATATTTAAATATATTTAAAAATATTAATTATATTAAGTATGTAAATTTGTTTCCAGCATTTTATATTAAACATTTGAAATAATCACATAGTTTTCTTTGTTGTACTTTTAACTAACAGATTATTTTCATCACACTTATATTCTTATAATGAACCCTACCTAGCCATGCTATATAATTCTTTCAATTTACAGCTAGACTCCACAAGCTTATTTTTAATTCAAGATTTTCATCAAGATTAATAAATTTTATGTGTATTTTTATTTATATACATCCTGTATCAAATTGAGTATCTTCCAAAAATTAAAAAGAATGATGTCTATCTTATTTCTCCATGCCCCAAACCTCACAAATCATATCAGACTAAAGAATTCTTTAAAGTATAAAATAATTAACCAGAGAAATATGTAAGACTAGTTGCTCATTTTTGTTCTTTTCATGTTAGAAAATAATTCTTCAATAGCTTTCTCAGATATACCTAAGGCTTTTTTTTTTGTTTTCTTTTACTACTTAAAGTCAGGTTTTTTAAAAAAGATTTTATTTATTTATTCATGAGAGACACACAGAGAGAGGCAGAGGGAGAAGCAGGCTCCATGCAGGGAGCCTAACATGGGACTCTATCCCAGGTCTCCAGGATCATGCCCTGGGCTAAAGGTGGCGCTAAACCGCTGAACCACCTGGGCTGCCCAACTTAAAGTCAGTTTTATTTTTTCCTTTAAAAATTATTTTTTTCCAAGTTGTAATTCATTTTCATAATGTTATAAAGAATATTCTCATATTTTAAAAAATGTTCTCTATATCTGTGAATGGTTCACTTTTCATTCCTAATTCTGTATATTTCTGCTCATTTGTATTTTTTCTTGATTAGAATGTTATGTAGGCAATTTACTTTCAATATATATCAACATAGAGAGTGTGATATTATGTGTGTACTAGTCTAAGGTTACATTTAAGGTTAAAAAATCCATAATTACAAGTCCATGACCCAAGACTTGTCATCTAAGCATTCTCATCAGGAAACCTACATTTCAGATGTGATTGGTATTAGTGTTTCAGTTACTGACATACCAGTTAGACTAGAAGCTTTGTGAATTAGCATAATTAATATCAGGAATGAATTTTCATCAATAAAATTAGTGGATTGTTTATCTATATAATAAATGTTATAATGAACTCTTATTGGAGAGATGGGTTACATTCAATACATATAGATTATCTAGAAGATATTAAAAATGTCCTCTATAATACAGAGCACTTTCACATATAGCCAGCATTTAATTTCCTCCCTATATGCATAAGCTGCTCCTTCCATTAATAGATAGAGCTATTTCGCATTTCCTCAAGTCTGGATTGGCTCTATAAATATGTTGACTAAGAGAATGCAGCAAAAGTATGTTCTGAGGATTCTGAACAGATGCTTTAAGAAAACTGGGTACTTCTCTTTCCTTTCTCCTAAAACCCAGTAGCCATGCTGTAAGGCACATGGAATGACCACATGGAAGAAAAATGAAGCATTACAGTTGGTAATTCTAGTTTATTTCTCAGCCAGGAGCCAGTGCCAGCCTCCAGTCATACAGTGAGCCATCCTAGATACTGTAGATTAAGTTAAACCCCCCAATGAACACAGTCCCAAATGACATCACTTGGAGCAGAAGAACTACAGAACTGAGCCCAGTTAGCCTACATAATCATAAAAGATAATTGAACAAATAATCTCACTCATATATGGAATTTAAGAAACAAATGAGCAAAGAGAAAAGAGAGAGAAACCAAGAAACAGACTCTTTACTATAGAGAATAAACTCATTATTACCAGAGGTGAGTGAGGAGATGGGTCAAATAAGTGATGAACACTTATCAGGACACATGGGTGGCACCGTTGGTTAAGCATCCAACTCTTGGTTTCTGCTCAGGATCTTGAGATCAAGCCCTGTGTCAGGCTCTGTGCTCAGCAGGGAATGTGCTTAAAACTCTCTTTTCCTCTTCCTCTGCCCCTCCCCTCTGCTCTCACATGCACATGCATGGGCTCTCTCTCAAGTAAATAAAATATTTTTTAAAAAACGGTGTACACTTATGATAAAAAATTATTTTTTAAAAAGGATAATTGAATGGTTGTTTTAAACCATTAAATTTTGGATTAGTTTGTTATGTATCAATAAATCATCAAAACGATCATGTTTATATAAACAAAGTATTTAGGAAAGTATTCAACATAGTATTGGAAGTCCCAGCCAGAACAATTAGGGAATAAAGATAAATAAAAGATAGCCAAATTTCTAAGAAAAAAGTAAAATTTTCTGTTTGCAGACATCTTTTTTTTAAAAGGATTTTTATTTTTTTTAATTTTTATTTATTTATGATAGTCACACACACACACACACACACAGAGAGAGAGAGAGAGAGAGGCAGAGACACAGGCAGAGGGAGAAGCAGGCTCCATGCACCGGGAGCCCGACGTGGGATTCGATCCCGGGGCTCCAGGATCACGCCCTGGGCCAAAGGCAGGCGCCAAACCGCTGCGCCACCCAGGGATCCCTGTTTGCAGACATCTTATATGAAAATAACCCTAAGACTCCACACACATAAAAACTGTTAAAAAAATTTTCAGCAAAGCTCCAGGGTGTAATATCAATAGACAAAAATCAGTTGCATTTTTATAAACTAACAATTACCAACCCAAAAAGGAAATTAAGAAACCAATTCTACTCACAATACCATTTTAAAAAATGAATGAAATACTTAGGAAGAAGCTAAACCAAGAATGCAAGACTTGTACACTGAAAATTACAAAAAATTGCTGAAAGTAATAAGACAAATAAATGGGATGACATCTCATGTTCATGAATTGGAATACAATATTATTAAGATATCAATATACCTAAAGCAATATACAGATTCAATGCAATCTCTATCAAAATCCTAAAGGTGATTTTTTTTTTTTGCAGGAATAGAAAAATCCATCCTGAAATCCATACGAAATTGCAAATAGCCCCAATAATCTCAAAAAAGAACACAGTTGCATATCCTGATTTCAAAACTTACTTCAAACCTACAATAATCAAATTTAATACTTAATAAAGACAGACATATATACCAATGGAATAGAGAGCCAAAAAATATACCTTTCATAAATGGCCAAATGCCTTTTTTCAGTGACTATCAAGATCATACAAAAGGGAAAGCATATTCTTTTTAAAATGTTGGAAAAACTTGATATTTACATGCAAAAGAATGATTCTGGATCCCTACTTTACACCATATACAAAAATTAACTCTAAATGGATCAGAGGCGTAAATATAAGAGCCAAAACTAAAATTCTCAGAAGAAAACAAAGGGGAAGATTCATGAGATTAAATTTGGCAATGACTTCTGACTATAACACCAAAAAGCACAGGCAACAAAAGAAAAATAGAGAAACTGGAGTATATTAAACTTTTAAAATTCTGTGCAGCAAAGGACATAATCAACAGAGAGAATAAAGAAACCTATGGAATGGGAAGAACTACTTGCAAGTCATATATCTGGTAAGGGGTTTATATCCAGACTATATAAAGAACTCCTACGGCTCAACAGCAAAAATTAAACAATCTAATTTAAAAATGGACAAAAGATATGAATAGGCTAAGAGAAAGTAATATTTTTTAAATTCTTAAAGAAGAAAAAAAAATTTCCCACTAAGAATCCTATACTTAGCAAAACTGTCCATGAAGAATGAAGGAAAAATTAATAAGATCTCTAAATATACAAAAGCTGAGAGGTATCATCACCAGTGGACTTGCCCTAGAAAAAATACTAAAAGAAGTCCTCCAGGCTGAAATAAAAGAACACTATATAATAATTCAAAGTTAGATGAAGAAAAAAAGAACTCCAGTAAAGGTAACTCTATATAAGTAAATTTAAAAGTCAGTATTATTGTACTTTACATTCCCAACTCTTCCTTTTATTTCCTACATGACTTAAAAGACAAATGTGTAAAACAATTATAGTAAGTCTAGATTAATGAGAACATAATGTAAATTAAAGATGTAATTTGTGACAATAGCAGTATTAAAAGAGGAACAGAGCTGCAAAGTAGCAGGGTTTTTGTATGTTATTGAATCAAAGATGGCTTTAATTTAAGATAAATTGTTATAAATTTAGTATGTTAAATGCAATATCCATAGCAACCACTAAGGAAACATCTAAAAAATATACACAGAAGGAAGAATGAATCAAAGTGGGACACTACAAAGAATCAATTAAACACAGAGGAGACAGTAATAGAGGAACTGAAAGACAAGAAAGCTATGAAATACTGGAAACAAATATCAAAATGGCAGAAGTGTGTCCTTCCTCTCAGTAATTGAAAGTAAATGGATTAAATTCTCCAATCAAAAGCAGAGATTGGCAGGATGGATTTAAGAAAGAAAAAAAATCATCTGACTATATGTGGCATATAAGAGATTCATTTTGGATCCAATGATGTAAAAAGATTGAAAGTAAAAGGATGGAAAAATATATTCCATGCAAACCGTAAGCAAGAGAGCTGGGTGACTAACAATACTAATATTAGACAAAATAGACTTTAAGTCAAAAATTGTTACAAAAGACAAGAAAGAACATTATGTACTGATAAAGGGAATGATTATACTGAAGAACATTATATACTTCATCAAGACGATATAGTAATTATAAACATAAGTACCAAACAACAGGGTTCTGAAATATATGAAGCAGACATTGACAGAAGTGAAGGGGAAACAGTTTTACATTAATAGTGGGAGAGTTTGGTACCCCTCTCCAATGATGGGTAGAGTATGTAGACCAAAGATCAGGAATAGAGGACTAGAACAACATTATAGGCCAACAAGACCTAACAGACATATGTAGAGTACTTCACCCAAGAGTAGTAAGATGCATATTCTTCTCAAGTGCACATGAAATCAAATATATAATGTAAAATGTTTGAAAAGTCCTGTGTTGGATTTTTTTTTAATTTTAATAAATGTTGATATTAATAACCAATCTGATAACCAACTTTAGTCTGAGACTTGTCATTAATAACTGGTAATGAAGTTTTGGAAGCTTTTTATCTACCATGTCTATTTTGGAAGCTACTTTTCTGCATTAAAAACAACTAAACTGGGCAGCCCGGGTGGCTCACCGGTTTAGTGCCGCCTTTGGCCCAGGGCGTGATCCTGGAGATCTGGGATCAAGTCCCACGTCGGGCTCCCTGCATGGAGCCTGCTTCTCCCTCTGCCTGTGTCTCTGCCTCTGTGTGTGTGTGTCTCTCTCGTGAATAAATAAATAAAATCTTAAAAAAAAAAAAAACAACTAAACTTCTTAGGTCAGTTTACAACAGGTCAGAAAGTAGTTTCTCCTTGCAAATAACCAGATTTTAGTTCCTTGTTCTTTCTTTTTTCTGTTTTCTATCTCATTTATTTCTTTTATCTTTATGTCCTCTTTCAATTTTCCTTAAGTTTTTTTTTATTTTTAAAGATTTTATTTATCTATTTGAGAGAAACTGTGTGTGAGAGAGAGCAAGCATGAGCAGGGGGGCGGGCAGAAGAAGAGGGAGAAGGAGAAACAGACTCCCCACTGAGCAGGGAGTCCAATTCAGGACTTGATCCCAGAACCCTGGGAGCATGACCCAAGCCTAAGGCAGATGCTTAACCAACTAAATCACCCAGGTGATTAAGGGGACCCAGGTCCCCTTTCCTTAAGTTAAAAAAAAAATCTAACTTAAGTTTTAAATACTTAATTCTTTTTATATTATTTATTATCACAATGAATATCAAAGCAGTATTTTTTTCTGACTACAATTTCAACAGTATCATAAACTGTGATATACATGCTTTTATTATTTTTACTTGTTAGATCATTTCACATTTTAACTGAATGTCACTCAATTTACTTCGGGTGCCATCTAGGTAACTGTTTTTGTCTTGCTTTTTCTATTTTTATTAGCAATTCCTACTTTTAATATACTTAGCTTAGAGAAGGTGACCTCTATGATGACAATGTTTGGAAATTATTGTGCCTTTTTGGATACAGATGTTCGTGTATATCCTAAAGAGAACAATGAGTTACATATATGTACATGTATATATAGAGAAATATGCACGCAGATCTCCCAAAAAGCAAAATACCTGGGTATACGTTCTTCTGTATGCATGCACATACTCTGGGGTTGATTAAATTGAAAGGGCATTCCTGTTAGCAAGTCAGTCTGGAATATAGATATGGATAATGAACTTACTTATCCTCCTTATCCATATTCATTTTTTGTCTGTATGTCTATTTCACCTATCAGGGGCTGAGAGATCAATTGTCTATGTCAATGTCCCTATTTAATTTCTTTTATTTTTGCTTTATGTAGCGTGATGGTATTTTAGTAGCTATATAAAGACTCATGACACTTCTATGTTCCTTGTGTATAACATCTTTTTTTTTATCAGAAAGTGCCCCAGTTTGTTTCCTTTAAAGCTATACCTTGCATTCAGTCTTGTTTGAAGCTAACTTTGCGATCCCTGACTATCTCTGCACACATTTGGCTTTTATCTTTTTAATGTCAACTCTTGTGAATATGGGGCAGTTCACACTTGTCTTTGTAATCATGACCCTCAATTCTCCACACTACCACACAAAGATGTACAGGTACATCTGACGTTAGCAGATATTCAGCTATTTGACAGTAAACAAATGAGTTCATAATGTTAGAAAAGAAAATGAAAAACAAATGCTAGAGAGGGTGGTTATCACTGTCCTGGGAAAAGTAAAAAATAAAAGTCCTAAACACTGTGTCCTCTCACCAACATTTCTCGATTCCCAGTCTGTTCCCTCCCAATAACCCTTTCCCATACCTGATTCCTATCCCTCAGGCTTTCACACTACATATCACCACCACCCTTCTAAGAAACCTACACTCTAGCTGCTTTCATTTTTCTCCCCCCTACACAATCTGATCCACTTTTCCCATTTTCCTTGCCATTTACATGCTTATTATTTCCAAATATATCTCTCCAGACCCAATGTGTCCTCTGAGCTCTAGACTCACACATGTGAAATCTTGTTTCTCAGCCCTCAAATTTGATACCCCTCTGTTTTCCCATCTCAGGAACCGGCCTGCTTAACTGCCCACACCAGAAACCTACGATTCACCCCTGTCCTCCTCCTCCCTCACTCCTCATTTCTGAAACACCAAATTCACAGAGACTGACTCCTAAATAGCTCAAAACCCAACCACCTCTCTCCTTTGCTGCTGCCATTCCCTTTGGGAAATCATTATTTTCTCAGGTAGTTAAAGGAATCTTTTTAAATGCAAAACTTTTCATGTCTACTCATCCACCCATTCACGCACACACACATTCTTAAAATTTTTCTATGGCTTTGGATTAAATAACATGGCTCCGTGATTTCTGGTAACTCCTATGGTTTTGTCTGATATAATCTCACTCTATTTTATGCAGTTACATTGGGCATTTCTGTGTATCTAGAATAAGGGAAATTCCTTTCTGTCTCTGGAAAAAATGCTGCATTGTTCTTTTCTTTCCTCCCCAACCTCTGCCCTTCATTTCTTGAAACCCCAGTAAAATTTAATTTTTCAAAGAAGTTTTCATAGACCAAATTAGATTTCTGTGCATACACCTCCTGGATGATACTCATCATTGTGTGTCTTTCTCATCTTTTAAGCTACAGGAAGGCAGAGAGAAACCCTGTCCTAGATATCACCTGTCATACTTCCTGGGATGTAATGGGTTATAATAAATACTTATTATGGTGTGCATTTTTACTTCTGTATTCTTTTATTTTAAAAACTAAATTTAAAATTAATTTTTAAAATAAAATATTTACCCCAACAGAGAACCCATTTATTCACATCATGAAAATCATCTCATCTAATCTAAATTGGAAAATTACTGCAGATGTCAGGAGCACCTATAATTACAAGTTCCTTTTTCCTTGGTTCCTTCTTTTCTATCAAACAATCTGATAAACTCATAGAAACTTACCAATGTTGTGTCATGTTGTCTAATGAATTCTAGTAATTTCAAACTTAGACGTGTTTCTGGTTGACATGCTATGAGGATTATAAGAGATCTGCGCCCTTGACAGCTGTATAAAATTAATCATATGTATTTTTAAATATACATCTTAATGACAACTAGCCTTTTCAAAGAGAGTTACACTTTAAACTATTTTAATGGGTAAAGAAATTTAATAACAATATTTCCACCCTTTTTTTATCTGAAAGTAAAAAAAAGAAGTTCGCTGAAATCTAGAAGATGTGTAAAAAAGCAAGATAGACTTTTTTTTTATTCTTATTAAGTGAAGGAAGTGCACAGAAATGTGAGATAAGCTTATTTATAGAAATGTCAAAAATAACTTTCAACACATGCTGAAAACCCTTTCTTTGCAACTATTTGAGCTGGCTTTATACCGTGGTTTGACACTTTCCCCTGAAGCTTTCTCTATTTTGGATATAAAGAGAGTAGAACAGAATTAGATATTCTTTTTTAAAAAATAGATAATATATAAAGTTTTTGTCACCAGCCATGTCTGTGGACTTAATTTAAAGGCTTAATACTCTTCAAATAGTTTCCAAGCATTCCAGAATCCTAGGAAGGTGAACTGAGAATGTCTATGTAAAATAATATTGCCAAACTCTAGTACTCATCTCAGCTAGTAATGGCATTTAAAGTCACTAAATAACAAGAACTAAGTTTATTTTTAAAGTATAAGCAGTTTCATATTTGTTAGGTTCAAAAGTTCTGGGAGACTAAGCTGCTATCCTCACCTAGCCAAAAATTCTTTACTGATAATATCTATGGCTTTCAAATTATTCTCTCCATCTTAGAATTCTACAGACATGCCCCAGCAATTGGTATAAGTAAAGAGAGGGTTAGGGCTTCATGAATTTCAGGAGCCACAAGTAGCTTATCACATTTACCCGTACAGAGATAACTGGATATACAAATTTGATGTCTGGAGGAAAGGTCTGAGCTGGAAATACCAATTTAGGAGTCATATATATGTAGATAATATTAAAAACCAAGAAATTAGGTGAGATTTTTTTTTTTAAAAAGTAGAAGAAGAGATCTGAAGATTATAGCCCTGGGGACTATGGTAGAGAGTAAGGAAATTAACTGAAACTCATAAGGGAGAATAAGAAGGAATGGCCAAAAGGTATGCACAAGTAGAGGACTTGGCCCTGGTTAGGAACATGGGGTGGCCATTTGTAGAACCAGAACAGAAGGCAGAGGATATGATCAGGCAGTGAGTTGTGGTGCTTGGGAATTTCTCTTCTGAATACCTCTATTTTCTCAGTGAAATATGAAACAAGGTCTTTAAGCTGGGAGTAAGAATGTAGGAAAAGATTTTGGGGGATTTGAGGAGAGAAGATAATGAATGAAATAGGTGTTTTAGGCAGTGGGGGACTGAACAGACCAAGGAAAAATAATCTGACAGGCAGCATTAAACACCCACAGAAGACCACATCAGAGTTTAAAGTAAGACCATTAGAATGGTTGTACACTTTCTGTAGCTAGATGTAGGTGGAAGGGTACATGATGACTTGGGGTTCATCAGGTTTAGGAAGAGAGTCTGTGAGAGAGAATGTATTTAAGGGAGTGACTACAATATTTGGATAAGAAGATGCAATGAGTATGTGAGTATCGGAAGAGAGAGAGTGAAGAGGGGGATGACTGATGGATTTTAGACATGAGTGAAGGGGTGTTAGGGATGGGGCACAGGGTTAGAAAAATAGTAGGTGATAGTAAGGGAGTAGAATTCTAAAGTGAAATATAAAGATCACTATTATCAGTACTCACAAGTCTAGCAAATGGTCATAGAAAGGACTTGCCCCAGTACAAAAGAGCACCAGAGGAGAGGAAATCCAGAAACTGAGAAATGAGTATTAAGGAATGTTACTGTTGTGGAGACAAGAACCAGTCATGATTGTAGGAATTAGTGGGGTAGTGTGAAAGATCAGATTTCTGTAGGAGAGGTTTAAGAAATAAAGGACCCTTGGTTGATTTAGAGAGTACGAGTCATTCTGGCTGTTTGTGGAGATGTGTAATAGAGTGAAGAGGAGACTGGTTGAAAAGGCAAGAATATTGCAATAGTCCACAAAGGCCATGAGGATTGATTTAAGATGGTTTCCATGAAGGTGATGACAAGTAATCAGATTTGGATAGTTTGCTAGATAAAGTCCTTTTGCCTTTCCTGATGGGCCTCCACTCTTCATGAACTGATTTATTTGAACTACTTCCACTGGCTCTACCTTAATGCACATTCAAGGAGACAGAAGGTAATGTTGAGCTATTTATTTCCCTGGTTCCTTCCCTGATCAACTCCTGCATCCATCCATCAGAACCTCCTCTAAAGTATCCCCCTTTTCCAGGACTCTCTCCTCCTAGGTTCTAGGAACTGATGTTCCTTGTTCCTTCAGTTCTGGGATTGGTGTTTACCCCGGGACACTGCACTAGCTCTTGTGGTTCCCGAACAACCCACCTATACCCTTGTAAAAAAAAAAAAAAAAAAAAAAGTTCTTTTATTAGGGGATCCTGTGTGGCTCAGTTGGTTAAGTTCCAACTCGATTTCAGTTCAAGTCATGATCTCAGGGTTGTGAGATCAAGCCCTGTGTCAGGCTCCACACTGGGAATGGAGCCTGCTTAAGATTCTCTCTCCCTATCTTTCTCTGACCCTCCCCCCACAAAAATACTACTAGTGAAAGTCCTTTTGTTAAACACTCCCTCAAAGCATTCTGATCTGAACGTCCTGTGTCCTTGTAAGATTACACCAATAAACATATTTAGCATAGAGAAGCAAAAGTATTTAGTGATAGATTTCTATGGATATAAGAAAAAGAGAAGCCGAGCAACTACTTCAACTACCTGTTACTACTTTACCTTCCATTTCACAAGGCCTACTATGATATACATATATATATATTCATAATTTATATACATATAATTTTTTAAAATCTTGATAATTATAATCCCATACACTAGCAAAACATACAAAGTTGATAGATTGAAAGCTAAAAAAACACAGGATCCCCAAAAATGTTATGGAGTGCCACTGAGGCAACATTTCTGTGAATATTATCCCACTTAGCTAGAGAATTAAAGCATGGAAATAAACTCTCCAAAAGTTATTATCACACTGAAGCTATTAATAACACTTGCAAAGGATGACATTACATCAAATGCAAACATATTAATAAGTGTAAGGGATAATCAAGTTAATCATAAGCAGAGTTAAGAATTAAACTGGGAAATCCTTAGAAGAATGTGATCTAATTTTTGGAAACTGAACAGTACAAAATGGCAGCAATGAAAGAGAGGAAGTAGTGTCTCTATGAATATAAAAATGAAGTGATTCCTAGAAGGCTCCATAAACCCCAAAAGTAAAACCAAATAATGGTTAGGAGAGGAAATCTATGAACATATACCATGTGTGTTCAGAGGGCCTGAGCTTTGTTTCCTATCCAATTAGAATCCTGCAACTTTTCAAATTTATTACTTAATATCTCTAACCTTTCAATTCCTCCTTTATAATATTCATGCTAATTTAATTCAGAACTATTTTGAAGACTGAAGGATAAAGAGAAGGCTTTTATAGTACTGAGAAAGTTCAAATAAGTCAATGTATCTTACATGTGTTATAATTATTACTAAAATTATTTCTATATAGTTTACATTGATATGTCTTCTCAGTGTGCAATAATTTCCCAGGATACATCTCTGTTGAGCATCCTGCGCCAATAGCTTGGTACAATCACTTACCAATCAAAAACTTAATTAAGCCTTAAATTCTTAGTAACATAAATTCACCCTCTTGTAGGGCCCTAGTACTTTTCTATGGGACACAGGGAACAAAGCTGACTATGGCTATGAGGCAGAAAAAGGATTGTGAAAAGGATGGTACGTAGCCCACAGGACTGTTGAGAGGGCTAGAGAATCCAATTCCTAGGTAGGCTTCTAGGAATAATGGCTGAAGCCTTACCATAGAACTGGTTCCACTGCCATTGCCTCCTCCCAATTCCAGATGCTAGTTTGCACTGCTGCTTGGGACTAGAATTTATCGTAAACACAATTGCTAACAGCATCAATGCCACTCCTCTGCCAAGAATATGACCCTAAAACCACTGCCTCTCTAGAAGTTGTGTCCCTCTCCCCACTTACAAAAAATAGATCATATATGGAGATCAGGTTGCTCATTTCCAAATAGAAAAATAGAGCAGTGTATTAGTCTGTTCCATCTACCATATAACAGAAAATGGTTTAACAGAATACCACCTACTATATGGTTCAAACAACAGAAGCATATTTTCTCATAGTTCTGGAAACTGGAAAGATCAAGATTCCACCAGCATTCAGTTTCTGGTGAGAGCTCTCTTCTGGCATATGGCTTCTTTTCACTGTGTGCTTGCAGAAAGCAAGAGGGGGAGGGATCTAAGAGAGGCAGGGGGGAGGCAGAGAGAGGACACTTAGTTTAGTGAGAAATGTAGATATTTTCTCCCTCATAATAAAAGTTTTTCACCAAAAAATTTAAAAAGAATTTTGTAAGTAGTGTTAAATGGCGTAATGTAATGAGGTCCCTTCATATTCCATATAAATCTTTATTCAAGTGATTTTGCTTGGTTAGGAAATATGAGAACTCAGGCATAAAAACACATGCAATATTTTTTAACATAGAATTCAATGCTCAGTTTTGATTTGTCTATTTTTAAAGTTCCAGATGAAAGAAATTCATCAGTCCAATGAAGAAAATTTTAAGTTATCAACATAACCAGCCAAAGAAAACACATCTATGTATCTGAAAATTGGTAAGTTTCATTGGGAAGTAATTTATAAAAGAGCAAAGTTAACACTAATGCCGCCATTCATGAAACATGCCAGTGGATACCATCTGCAGTATACACGGTGTTCAAGGGATCATAACTCAGCTGTCTCATTGGATCACTGTGAACCACTCTTTCCCAAAAATTAATCAGTAAAAAACCATTGGACATCTAAAGAGACTAAGAGTTCAAGTGCATGCCACTGTGAGAATAGAGAGCAATGGCCTTGTAAAACATCCTGTGGGAAACTGACACACCTACCTGGTACTTTCCACACTGCAGACAGTTAGCAAGTAGCCTATAATTAAATTTACAAAAATCTCAGTGTGTAATTCGCCTGATTTTCTGTGCCTGGCATATTTCAAACATGAAATCAAAACACGTTGGTTCTATTTTTCCCAGTATTCCCAGAGGCAAAACAAAACTATCCTAATTTAGCTAAGGCCATTTTTTAACCTTTCTATTTCAGATCACAGCAGGAAATAAAATAATAGCTGAGCTTTTCTACCCTTTTGGCATAATGGAAATCGTGAAACTATTTCAATCTCAATTTTATCAGTTATATTGGTAACCTCTATTAACTTTTCTCGTTCCCATTAATCTACCCTTCTAGTCTCCATTCTACCTGCCCTTCATAGAGGAGCTACACAGCCTCAGGGGTACATACCTGGGAGCAAATAAAAACGTTTGTCTACTCAAAGTTAGTGATGGTAAAGGACTAAAGGTTGTCACTGAGAAGTCACTTTTCATTCTTTGGGGCCTGAGCTTCCCTACCACCAGATACCCAAATTAACATGATGATATTTTAGTATGGATGAGGCTATAGCTGCCATGAAGACAACACAAACTCACATGAGCCAAAAAGCTTAATCTAATTCCTGTCTTTCCCAGGTGGGTTCTGGTGGTTGACTCTAGAGTTTAGTGGTGGTAGTTTTGTTTTCAAATCCTTGCTACTGGGGCACCTGGGTGGCTCAGTGGTTGAGCATCTGCCTTTGGCTCAGGTTGTGATCCTGGAGTTCTAGGATTGAGAACCACATCAGGGTCTCCATTGGGAGCCTGCTTCTCCCTCTGCCTATGTCTCTGCCTCTCTCTCTGTGTCTCTCATGAATAAATAAATAAGTAAAATCTTTAAAAAAAAATCTCCTTGCTACTTAAAGTGTGGCCCAAGGACTAGAAACACTGGCCTCATTCAGGAGCTTGTTAAAATGCAGGGAGGATGTGAGGTCACGGTAAAGACTAGTAAATCCGAATCTGTTTTTTGTTTTTTATATTTTTTTATTTATTCATGAGAGACACACACAGAGAGAGAGAGAGAGAGAGAGAGAGAGAGAGGGGTAGAGACAGAGGCAGAGGGAGAAGCAGGCTCCATGCAGGGAGCCTGATGTGGGACTCAATCCAGGGACCCTGGGATCACGCCCTGGGCCAAAGGCAGATACTCAACCGCTGAGCCACCCAGGCGTCCCCAGAATCTGTTTTTAAACAAGATCCTCAGGTGATTCTGTGTTCATTGAAATCTGAGGAGTACTAGGCCAGTATATCTATGCACAGAGCTTAAAAAGCACTCATTGTGAACAATGCAACATTAGCTGAGAATACAACCTTGGCTGAGATAATCTGTGTTAATAGAAGAGTAAACTGTTCTTTCCTTGTAGATATATAACTGTAAGCCTGAGTTCCCAGAAATAAAAGCCTGTATCCACAGTTTATGTTCTACTCTTGGACTGGGATATCCACCACTGAATTGGAGAACCAGTGAGAGAAAAGAGCCTGAAAAAAGGAGAGAGGAAACATAAGGAGCCATTACTACAACTGACTGACTGTCATCAAGTGCAAGAGACTTCTTAATCTGGCGGGAACATCTTCCAAATGCTCATAAGAAATTCTGAATCTCAGGACTGTCCTTCCAGCCTTTGATTCACTCATTTCCATCTTCCACTTGTCAAATGTTTGTTCCATACATACTAGCCTCCCTACTCATCCTGGTTAAATATATGAGGAAGGACCAGCCTTCCCACCTCTGCATCTTGTCATTTAGCCGCAACATGGGAGCTCCATAGGAGAAAGAGAGGTGCTATCAAGCTGTGCCTGATTGAGGCTGATCACCTCAGGAGATGCTGGGTAATGCCCACAAAGACCTGGTCACTGTGGCTAAAGCTGTAGCTCAAACAGGAATTCCTTTACTTATCCATCCTTTCATATACCAGGCTCTGTTCTCATCATGGTGACACAAAGATTAAAAGGCATAGTTCCTGCCCTAAAACACCTGCATTGTGATAGGAAAACAATTTTATGTACAATACACACACACACACACACACACACACAATGTTACAGAGTATTGAGTACTAAAATGGGAAATATATACAAATAAATCTCTAAGTCTGTCTGCTGGAATCAAAATATTCATTGAGCAAAAATGTAACTGAATAAGGATTACCCAGACATAGAGGCTGGAGGGAGACCCTGTAGACTGAGTTTGTGACATGGGTTGTGGCATGTGTAGGGCAAATGAGAGGTCAATGTTGAAGCTTCATTTATGATAAGAGGAGAGTGGGAGATGAGGCCAGGCAGATTCAGAGAGACCAGATTATCACTGACATTTTATGTCCTACGAAGGTGAAATTTATGCTAAAGGTAATGGGGAGCCATTTGAAAAAAAATAATTGAGCAGGAATAGAGTTGATGAAATGTACATGTTAGATGATTCTTAACTGAGGTGTGAAGCACAGACTAGGAGTGAAACCAGAGTTTAAGTAGACCAGAAAAAAAGACTAATAAAATTCTTGAGCACCTATTCTCCCTGCTTTATGTGATTATTGAAAGGATTAAATGAAACTGAAGATATGGATGCTAGAGAAAATTGTAAAACATCAAACAAAAGTAAAAGAAAATGAGGAGGTGCTTATAATGTTGCTGTTTTTGTTGTCCTTTGTCCAAGGAAGATCTATACCTGCTTGTCCCTCACTTCCAGAAATTCTGACCCAGCCCACTGGTGAAAGGAGGCATATTTTGAAGAAGCTATCCAACTGACTCTAATAAACATGGATCTATTTCTTTAAGGATCAGACATTCTTTACAACCCCTGAGTGCATGTTTCTTCTTTACAAACCCTGAGAGTGGATGCTTCTTCTCAGGATCTACTAATGATTTCTTCTAGAGATCATCTAATGCTCAGCCTACTATTTATTACTGATGTAGGACAAGACCTTTGAAGTCCAACACATGTGGTCACCATTAGCCTAGATGCACTCGACTCAGGGCTCAACAAAAAAAGATGACAAAAGGTTTACTTGCAAAACATGCCCCTTTCCTCTGGGGTCTGGTTAGAAGTATTTTGCCCAAGTTTTTCAGCAGGTGTAGCATAAAATTTTTTAGGTCTACTGAGGGATAATGTCATTTTCCTCAAACCAGATGGATTCTATTCCTGGGAGAGATGTATAATTTTATTTTCTTCAAAGGTCTAGAGGAATCAAGAAGACTGGCAGGATATTAGCAATTAGTGTTCACATTTCTACTTAGGTATGTTCACACACTTGAGAGGAATCACAGGCACATTGTGCTAAAGGAGCCAGATGGACTTCTACCTGACTTGATTTCACCGGACTGCTTTTTTTTTAAATTCAGGGACTATGTTTTGATTTTCTACCTTTGTCTGGTTATGCTCCCTCAGGTTTAGGGCCTAAACAAGAAAGTATCCATTTCCAGCTGGCAATTCAAACTTAAATTAAGCAAAATGTAGAGATATACAAGCATTTCTTATTTTTTTATTTAAAGATTCAGAGTAAGGGGCATATTGAAATTTATATTACTTCTATCAATTTCAGCAAACAATGCATAAATGAAACACAGTGAAAAGCGAATTTCACATACATGGGATAACATATGGTACAGCTCCACAATAATTTCAAATTCTTTGTTTTCATAAATCTTCATCAAATTATGCATATCTCTTGGGAAGGTAGAGATTTGTGCAGGACCCTGGGCTAGGCAGTAGCTTCATTTCAGAACCTCTGTAACTGGAACTCAGTGAAAGATATTAGCTGAGGTTGATTAATGCACAACACATTCTATACATCCAAAGTAACTTCCACGTCTCTCACAATCATGACCATCTGCAAAAGCCACTCTTAGTCATGACTGAATAAAAATTTCTATTAAAATAGTTCTGAAACACACCTACCTTTATATTCCTGTTTCTTATCTACTTTTACAAGAAATTTCAATTAAATAAGAAACTACTGGAAAAACCAGAAATTGAAAAAGATATTCACTGTAATAGGACAATATTAGTCTGGAAGTTAGGCTATATGGTTCCAACCTCAGTTTTAAGCCTCCGGGGGAGGAAATGTGTTCTGACTGTGCTAGAGAGTTCTATCATGTCTAGGCAATCTTCACAAGTAAGAATTTCAGCTATAGGCTGAGAAACATTAAATCTCATACTTTACATTTTCTCTACATCAACTTAGTTTTGACCTTAACCTCTTCTCTTACTGGACAATCTCAGACTCTCCTGGGGTACTCTAAATTATACCACAGTTCTTGGATCTGGAACAACAGTTCTAAGAAATGTGTTATTGGTAGGCTGTCCAGGCTACCCTATTCTGAGAAATTATCCGTTTGTATAAGCCACTCAGTTCTGGATGTCTCCTATTCTGATCCACTCTTTTTTAAAAAAAAAGATTTATTTGAGACAAAGAGACAGAGAACATAGGGGAGGGGAAGAGGGAGAAAGAAAGAACCTCAAGCAGATTCCCTGCTTGATCTCAGGATCATGAGATCATGACCTGAGCTGAAATCAAGAGTTGGATGCTTAATCAACTGAGCCACCCAGGTGTCTCTATTCTGATGCACTCTTGAGACAACGTTTTGTTGTTGTTGTTTGCAAAGTTGCTTGTGATCTCACCCTCTGAGCGGTCTCCCTGGGGCTATCAGCTATCCTATGTCCCCATGGTTTCACACACCATGGTTTCCCTCAGCCTGTGAAAATCTGCTTCAAAGCTGACATGCACAAAACTGTAAACAACTTCTTAGAATTGCTCACAACCTGCTCTTGAATTTCTGTTTTGGTTAAAAAGGGGGAAAAAATGTTAAACTCTAACAAGGTAATTCAGTTTTGTCTATTCTACATGTATTAACTAAAATGCTCATTCATTCAAAATTCACATTTTCTATCAGGGCCTTTATTTTCTCAAGGACCATCCTCTGTCCCCTTTTTCTTCTCACTGTGGCAGTGAGAGGCTTATCTCTAACCTGGCATTTAGTGGGGAGAACTCTTTCCTATGTACTGTTCCCTGAGTCCTTGCAGACCTTCTCTGAGATGTTTCCCTACGTAATCACTAGACATCTAGTGGTGGTATCTACTCAGGTGTGTCTGGTCCCACGTTGTCAACTGAGCATCTGCTGGCACCAGCTGTTAAAATCCACAGTGCCTGGCAAAATGTCCAGAGCAAAAGTTCCCAAGCGTGGCTTCTCAGTGCCAACTCCAGGCCTCTTCCAAACTACCAGTTTTCTGGAAATTTCTACAACTCCTTGGAGTCTTAGGTATTCTGTGTTCTTCACACCTTTCTGGAGAGTACAAAGCTCTGTGAAACCACTTTCAGGTCCCAACATTTAGGTAGCTTCTTGAACCAGAAGCCAAATTACCATAAAGAAAAACATTCTTGGAAGGGTTTTAAAAATATTATCCCTGTTAGAGTAATATCTGAAAATATCATCTAGCCATCTACTTATTTGAACCTCTGTCTCTTCCCCACACAAGGAAAAGTTTGTATACATTTACTCTGAGCTCTCTTTCATTTCTAGTATCCTCTATTCATAAATTCTGTGAGGGCCTGAGGAAAAGTCCAACAAATGGATATGTAAAGAAAAGGTCCATATGGAAACAGCAGGTGGAAATAGAGAATAGCAATTGGTGTTAGAGACAATGAAAACTAGTAAAAGATACCTGTAGAAAAGTTGGCAGGGAAGGTATCAGGTAAAATATGGATAGATACTATCTTGAAACCTACTAAGATTAACTGTTGGATCAAGAGGGCCTGTCAGGTAGTAGTAAGAGCTCAAACACCAGGCCAGGGTTTAGATAAATGATGTCAGTAGCTGGGAAAGCATGGGAAATGGAGCAGAGATAGGCAGGGTGCCCATCTTACAAAGAATAGAGTAAGTGACAGGTCACAAAGTCAGGATTAGATACAGTAAACAAGACAGAAGTAAAGCTTTCAAAACTGGGACACATGATCAGAGCTAGAGTAAAACAGCAAGAGTAACTAGGATTTGAATCCCAGAAGGTTAGGTTAAATCGCCTTAAATCCCTCCTGCTTAGGAATTAGTTCAAGAGACTCTGACAGACTGCCATCAGGAAGCAAGCTCAAGTAACCCAGCTAGAAGAAGAACAAGCTTGCAGAGTCTGGAAAACAAGCAGAATAAGACTCAATTTGAAATATGTTTAGGGGATTCCATTATTAACTCCAAAACAATAAATTTTTAAAAACCCGTGGCTTTCTTAAAACTGAGAAATCTTTGTCAAGCATCTAAGAGATTGTATTGTTTTATATCATAATTACAATCCCCATGTGTGGAAATAACAGTGCAAATTTATTTAAAAAATTTTCTCCTTTGTATTGTATTTTTATTTTGTAACTTTTTAAAAGTGCAACATAACATACATATGGAAACAGACACCAGTCATAAATGATTATTGCAATGTGAACACATCTATGTAACTCTTACCCAAATCAAGAAGAGAATATGCCCAGCAAATCAGAAGCTCTCCTCATGCATTATCCTAAACATCTCTCTTTAAATTCTGGTTAGGTAACATATAGTGTGATATTGGTTTTTGGAGAATTCATTGATTCATCACTTACATACAACATGCATTGCTCATCATAAGCGCCCTCCTTAATACCCACCACCCATCTAGCCCATCCCCCACCTACCTCTCCTCCATCAACCCTGAGTTTCTTCTCTATCTTTAAGAGTCTCTTTAGCTTATTTCCCCCTCTCCTTTTTTTACTTTTGCCTTTCCCATATGTTCATCTATTTTTCTTTTTTTAAATTTAAATTCAATTAGCCAATATATAGTACATACTTAGTTTCAGATATAATGTTCAAGAATTTATCAGGATAGGATGAGCAGGGATCCCTGGGTGGCGCAGCAGTTTAGCGCCTGCCTTTGGCCCGGGGCGCGATCCTGGAGACCCGGGATCGAATCCTACGTCGGGCTCCCGGGGCATGGAACTTGCTTCTCCCTCTGCCTATGTCTCTGCCTCTCTCTCTCTCTCTCTCTCTCTCTCTGTGACTACCATAAATAAATAAAAATTTAAAAAAATCTGTTTAAAAAAAAAAAAGGATAGGATGAGCATTAGGTGTTATACTATATGTTGACAAATTGAATCTAAATATTTTTTAAAAAATAATTTATCAGTTGAGTATAATACCCAGTACTCATCACATCATGTACCCTCCTTAATACTCATCACCCAATTACCCCAGTCCCCCTTTTCACCTCCCGTCCAGCAACCCTCAGTTTGTTTCCTATAGTAAATAGTCTCTCATGGTTTTTCTCCCTTACCGGTGACTTCCCACTCAGATTTCCCTCCCTTATCCTATGATCCTCTGTACTGTTTCTTATATTCCACATATGAGAAAGACAATTGTCATATGATTTCACTCATATGTCTTCTTTCTTAAATTCCACATTTGCGTGCAATCATACAGTATTTGTCTTTCTCTGACTTATTTCACTTAGCATCATACATTCTAGTTCCATCCATATTGTTACAAATGGTAAGATTTCATTCTTTTTCATGCTCAGTAATTTTCCATCCTAATCACCTTAAATGTAGTTTTGGGGCAGCCTGGGTGGCTCAGCATTTTATTTTTTTTATTTTTATTTTTTTAATAAATTAATTTTTATTGGTGTTCAATTTACCAACATACAGAATAACACCCAGTGCTCATCCCGTCAAGTGTCCCCCTCAGTGCCTGTCACCCATTCACCCCCACCCCCCGCCCTCCTCCCCCTCCACCACCCCTAGTTCGTTTCCCAGAGTTAGGAGTCTTCATGTTCTGTCTCCCTTTCTGATATTCCCCACTCATTTCTTCTCCCTTCCCTTATATTCCCTTTCACTATTATTCATATTCCCCAAATGAATGAGAACATACACTGTTTGTCCTTCTCCGATTGACTCACTTCACTCAGCATAATACCCTCCAGTTCCATCCACGTTGAAGCAAATGGTGGGTATTTGTCGTTTCTAATGGCTGAGGAATATTCCATTGTATACATAGACCACATCTTCTTTATCCATTCATCTTTCGATGGACACCGAGGCTCCTTCCACAGTTTGGCTACTGTGGACATGGCTGCTAGAAACATCGGGGTGCTGGTGTCCCGGCGTTTCATTGCATCTGAATCTTTGGGGTAAATCCCTAACAGTGCAATTGCTGGGTCGTAGGGCAGGTCTATTTTTAACTCTTTGAGGAACCTCCACACAGTTTTCCAGAGTGGCTGCACCAGTTCACATTCCCACCAACAGTGTAAGAGGGTTCCCTTTTCTCCGCATCCTCTCCAACATTTGTGGTTTCCTGCCTTGTTAATTTTCCCCATTCTCACTGGTGTGAGGTGGTATCTCATTGTGGTTTTGATTTGTATTTCCCTAATGGCAAGTGATGCAGGTGGCTCAGCATTTTAGCGCTGCCTTCAGCCCAGGGCATGATCCTGGAGACCCGGGATTGAGTCCTACATCCGGCTCCTTGCATGGAGCATGCTTCTCCCTCTGCCCCTGTGTCTCTGCCTCTCTCTCTCTCTTCCTGTGTCTCTCATGAATAAATAAATACAATCTTTAAAAAAAATGTAGTTTTGGAATTGTGTTTCGGGAAAGAACTGTGTTATTCCCTTTAAGAATCAGAAAAATTTCAAATTTCTTGAAGAGTGCAGAAATCAGTGAAAAAACTATCTAAAAAACCATTCTAAATGAACTGTTATACCAAATCCACACTTCCAAGGATAAGGAGCTGGAAGACAGAGTCAATTGAGGTGGAAGGATGGTAATCTCTTACCAGAAAAGTGCTATTCAGTCATACGTTCTCTTCTGTTTATAATGTGTAGAACAGAGAAGAGAGTGTTATTCAGAAATAGACTTAGGTTTGTTAAATATGTCTATTGTAAACGTTAGAACCATTAAATTTTTTTGAAAGAAGTATAATTGGCACACCAAGAGAGGACAGTCATAAAATGGAATCATATAAAATGCTTAACTAAAACCAGAGAAGTCAGGTGGAAAACAGAAACAAACAATAGATGTAATAAATACAAAACAGTTATAATAGATATTAATCCAACTGTACCAATAACCTTTTTTAATGTAAATAGTCTAAACACACCCAATTAAAAGAGATTGTCAGACTAAATTTTTTTTAAAAATCAATATGTTGTCTATAAGAAATCATTTTCATATAGGGACTCAAGTACATTAGATGCAAAAGGTTGGAGAAAGATGTACTGTGTGCACACAAATCAAAAGATGAATGGATTTCAGACTAAGCAGATTTTACAACAACAGAAATTATCAGATATAAAGAAAAGTCTTATAAAGAGGTCAATTCTCCAGGCAGACATAACAACATAAATGAGAATCCTCACTGATAGAACTGAAGGAGAAATAGAAAAATCTACTATTACAGTTGGAGACTTCAACACCCCTGTATGAGTCAGTAATTGATAAATTCATTAGGCAAGAAATGAGTGTAGTATGTAAGAGTAGGAAGAAAACAAAAGGAACTGTATATGAGTACCATATTCCAGCTGATAAACTTAGTTCCCATGGAGGTATGGGTTAGCAATTCTGAAACCACTATACATGTACATTTGAATTAAATAATGAAGCAGATGGATGGCTGGTGGAATCAGATTTATCAGTGTTAGAGTGGGGATTACAGATAAGCAAGGGGAAAAGGCAAGAATAATCCACATGTTAATGGATTAGAGATTGAGACACCGATACTTCATACTTAGTTTAATGCAGATACAGATAGCTACGTATAAAGGTATTTATAGATATGTGCATATACACCATTTAGTATACATACATATATACTTCCTTTCCCTGTCAGCAAAGGGTCTAGAAGCAATGACCCCCTAGTAGCAACAAGAACACCTAGCCCTAGCATCCAGATCTCAATTTCTAATGCCATCTTCAAGAAAGAAAGAAAGAAGAAAGAAAGAAAGAAAGAAAGAAAGAAAGAAAGAAAGAAAGAAAGAGAAAGGGAGAGAGAAAGAGAGAGAGAGAAGGAAGGAAGGAAGGAAGGAAGGAAGGAAGGAAGGAAGGAAAGAAAGAAAGAAAGAAAGAAAGAAAGAAAGAAAGAAAGAAAGAAAAGAAAGAAAAGAAAAGAAAAGAAAAGAAAAGAAAAGAAAAGAAAAGAAAAGAAAAGAAAAGAAAAGAAAAGAAAAGAAAAGAAAAGAAAGAAATCAGGACTCTTTGGAGAAGTCGCTGATTCTAGCATTAGAACAGAAAATATACAAAATGAGCCTGGAGCATCTTGTAGCGCCAAAATGTAAAGAAGTGTTGAATTAAACACACACATCCCCACATGAATAAAGTAAAAGGAATTATGTCAGAGGGACACAAGGGCCAACTGAAAGAGTTCTCAATTGTTAGAACAGTTTAAGCAACAAAGTACTAAGTAAATAAAGTAATATTGGATTCTAATGAAGTATAAAATAAGTACCCATCAGTCCAGACTGGTGTAAAGAAATAATTGTATATAGAAATGGAGATTAGACAAATCTTCCATGCAGAAATATTTCACATAATTTATTCACATACGTAACATGCTTTAAAAAGATGAAGCATAACTTTAAATTTCTTCAGCATGGGCTTTGTACAGGACACGGCTTTCTAAAAGTACAGAAAAGAAGGGTCGAGGAGAATAAATTTACAGTGGAGACACTTGTTAAGCATGACCTCTAGCAGGCTTGATCAAGGTTAACAATCCACAGTGATAAGCTATGTTGATAGTATGTCCCCTTAATATGATGTAATGAGAATGACACTTTACCTCTGTGATCATTCCTCCACAAACCTCACAACCCCAATCTAATCCTGAGAAAAACATCCAATTCCAACTGAGGGACATTCTATAAACTATCTGACTACTTCTCAAAATCCAAACTACTTATCAAAACCAAGGAAAATCTGAAAACAGCCAAAAAAAAAAAAACTGAGGAGATATGACAATTAAACAGAATATGGTTTTCTGGACAGGTTCCTGGAATAAAAAATTAGGTAAAAACTGAGGAAATCTGAGTAAAATATGGACTCCAGATAATAAGGTACCAACATTGGTTCATTAATTGTAATAAATGTATCATATGAATGTAAGATATAAATATTAAGGAAACTGGCTGTGGAGTAAAGCATGGGAACTCTCTGTACTATCAGAATTTTTCTGCAACTCTAGACTATCCAAAAATACAAAATTCATTTCAACAACTTTAAGCTTCTTTAGTGATAAAGAAAAGCCTTCTCAGACTTTAAAATGAAAGTTGCAACTCCCACCTCTTCTACCCACAAACATTTCAGAAAACCTCAGCACTTAATCTTAGTCTGGACATGAGATTACAGACTCCACTGGCATGCTGATAAACCCATGTTATAGGTGCTGAGGTGAGGTGAGGAGGATGATGTAACCTGAATGGCTTATATGACAATAGGACTACATGGTAATTGAGATCCCATGCCTGAATCACTATCTGCCATGGTATGGGTGCTTCAAAAGTACTAGCTAGAGGAGAAAACAAATACATATATTCATTCCATCATTCTTATACTCCAGGAAAAAAATTAAATTCATTCCTAAGAAGTGGAAAACAGCCCCCCAAGTCATAAAGCTAGAAATTAATCCTAATGTGTAATTAAATGGACTGCAGATCATAGAAGGCTGAAAAGGTCTGTATTTGTACTTAATAGTAAACCTAGGTGGCCAATATTGATTGAACTATTAACTTAGCAGGAGTCCATTAATGGAGTCAATTAGTTGCTATACTATTGTCACTTAAATTAACTGACAAGACTTTGTAGAGGATGTCTTAGCATCCTGTTTTGGCAACCAAAAACAGCCTTGGCTTTACTCTTGGACACAGTAGTAGCCATGTTTGTTCTTAACAAATAGGTAGAAGCAGGAATTTAAATGTGTCTGACTCTTAGGCCTATGTTTTCCTGCACTCACTAGGTAATCATGGGCAAGGAGGCTGGAGGCCCTAAAACTTTCATAGAAAGGAAAAGTTTAAGTTTTCTAATTAAATATGACAAGAGAAAGCAAAATTTGGTTAAAAAAATACTCTCAACTTCAATTTTATTGGATTTTTACTTCTTTAAATGTAGCTCTACTGTTGGTGACAACTAACAATTTATTAATAAAAAGACTTAAATCTCTACAAATATTTTTTATTCCTATGTCCTAAAAATTGTAAAATATAGGGGCACCTGGGTGGCTCAGTTGCCTTCAGTGTGCCTTCAGCTCAGCTTATGTTCCCAGATTCCTGGGATCGAGCCCCACATGTCGGAACTCTGCACTTAGTGACAAGTCTGCTTTTGCTTCTCCCTCTCCCTCCCCACCCCATGTGCATGCTCTCTCTCAAATAATGAAATCTTTTAAAAATTTTTAAAATATTTTTAAGACTGAAACTATAGTTTTGTTTTGTTTTTTTTTTTTTTTTTTTTAGCGGCACTCATAACTGACTTAATCCAGCTAACTATCAAACTTGATTTACTAACTTATCCAAAACTTAATCCAGCTAACTATCAAACTTGATTTACTAACTTATCCAAAACTTTTCTTGGTTCAAAAAATTTGAAACAAAAAGCATTATATTGTGCATATAGCATGAGTATCACAGACAATAATTTACATTTTAAATCCAATGTCTGGCACACATAGGGACATATTGAATTTCTGTCATTTGTAGATTTGTACCTTTTATTCAATTTTAAAAGTTCATAGGACCCTTGTCAAGAGCTGTATATTTGCTAGTAATTTTAGCAAAAAGGACTTTCATTGTTGCTATTATTTCTTTTCTTTTTTGCTTAAGAAAAGGGACAATTGTATGAGCATTTGCTGGTTTTCTCAGTTTACACATATCAAATAAGAGCAAATATTACACTATACAGCCTACATACTGTCATTCAAATATACTCTTTAAATAGGAGCCACAAACAGGTCTCTGGGGACTGAGTGAGTAATAAACGTGTCAAGCAGCAAGGATGCCAGGCAAAAGAGCATAGACACATATACCTTCATTGGTGTCAAGGGGTATAAATGCAAATTAAGCTTCATTAGAGACAAATTTATAAGTAGATGCACACAATCATAAGTTCCTATTAGTCCGTAAGGAGAAGAGCTTGATCCAGCATTGCTGGACTGTATATGCGCAGTGTAAATATCCTTGAGAGTGGAGCTCTGCATCACATAATGCTCCACATCAATGGTTTTCAAACTGTGATCTCACATTGATCTGCTCCTACTCCTACCACAGACCAGCAACATCATTATCAACCAGAAACTTGCTTTCCCTTGAGACATCCTATTTGACCCATTGGAATATTTAGAACTACACCTTTTAATTTACAAATGTTTAGGGTTTTCCTGTTATCTTTCTGGTATAGATTTCTAGAATGATTCCATTATTGCAAAAGAACTTTTAAAAATTATTTCTTTAAATTTATTACAGCTTTTTAATTGCTCAGAATATGATCTATCTTGGTAAATGTTCCGTGTGCACTTGAAAAGAATGTGTATTCTGATGTTGTTGGATAATATGTGCTATAAATGCTAATTAGATCCTGTTGTTGAGTTCTTCTATATTCCTGCTGATTTTCTGTCAAATGTTTCCACTATTATTGACACAGGGATGTTGAAATCTTCAACTATAATTGTAGATCTGTGTATTTTTCCTTTATTCTGTCATTTTGGCTTCATGAATCTTGAAATTCTGCTGTTTGGTACTCATATTTAAAATTATTATATCTTCTTATTAAACCAACCGTTGTCATTACTTCATGTCCGTCTCTATTCCAGTAATTTTCTTTGCTCTGAAATCTACTTTCCAGTATATTAATATAGCCAGTTCAGCTTTCTTTTGATTAGTATTTGTATATCCTTTTTCCATTCTTTTATGTTCAACCTACCTACATCATTATATTTGAATTTAGTCTCTTAAAATTATAATTGAGTCATGCTTTTAAAAAAAATTATCAATCTCTTCCCTTTCTCATCTACTACTAAGTCCATTCAGTGAGTTTATATTTCACATATTATATTTTTCAGTTCTAAAATTTCTGTCTTGGATATGAACCCCCAGTCTCAGCCATGCCTTCAGATAAAAAGTCCCAGCTAACGTGTGGAGTGAAACTTATGAAATACCAATTATCTACATCATTCCTAGATTTCTGCCTCAAAATATGTGAGACAATACATGTTTATGGTTTTAAGGCATTGAGCTGTGGTATAACTTGTCATGAATCAATAGATAATACACCCTTTATGCTGTCTATGCTAGATTTTACAGAGACAGATATATTCAGACAGGAAGACAGCAGGGATTTATTTCATTGTACCACTTTCATCCAATGGATTAGTCGTCAAGAACACTGTGCCTAAATTGTATGCAAATAATAACACTAACACAAGTTTTTTGCCCTTTTTTAATGAAATCTATATCCCCAACATACCTGTTGGAAATTAGGTATATACTAAGAACTTAAGTTCATTTATGCCATGAACTATATCATTAGAGCATCTTGGAAATATTCCCATAATGTTAATATGTATCCTTGCTCAGAGCCCCTGCGTATAAACTATAACTTGAGGGTAGACTCTTGACTTTTTAAGGTCTCTGGCTTAAATAATCATTTCTGCAATGCCTCCTCCCCTATTCCAACTAAGAAACTGGTATCTAATGCCCCCTATGGGCAAGCAATATATCTTTATTTATGATATACGGAAAGACCCCTTATCAGAGATACTTTTATCTACTTCAGATCCCTGTCCACTTGGAAAATTACCAAGCTATTTGGACAATGAAACAAATCCCAAATAGTCCAAGCTCTTTTCAGATTGAACTTTTAACCTATCAATAGACACCCGAGACTACAAACAAGAGAACCCAGTTGACTGGGCAGTTAAAATAACCAAGCCATATCACAAATAATTACTGCTGCACTTTCTATCACCGCCCACCTGTCCAGGCAGAGGAAATTAATAACAAAATGGCCAAATGTGCAGGCCAAAAAAAAATCTGTTTTGAGAAACCTCTGAGGTGTCTAGAATCAGGATTTCTAGTTTGAAGTGTTTGAAAGCACCTGTTCCTTGCATAAACTATCCAGATGTAAGATGATGTTATAGTTTATCATGGGACTAAAAAGATAATATCTGATCATTCTATGTCTATGAAGTCTTGGTTATGCTTCTGTCATTCAAAGTCATACAAAGAAAATATAATTTGTGTGTATCCATGCGCTGCTTAGACAGATGGAAGCACAGCAGGTAGGTAAATACTGACATTCTTTTCCATGAATACCTTCAAAGGAAAGGTCAAAGATAAGACAGTAAGAAAAGTGAATGCAGATTAGGCAAAACATCTGTTTAAATAGAATAACAGAGGAAAAATTCATTGCTTTTTCATGTAGAATTTCTCTTCTAAGTTATCAATGAGCATCTGGTTAATTCTCCATTCCTTGCAGCCTACCACATTAGCTTTCTGATTAAAATTAATAGCTTGATAAAGTACAATTAGCCACAAGGAATAATTTGTGCCTTCCCTTTTTTTTTATTAGAAATTGCTAATCTTGGGATCCCTGGGTGGCGCAGCGGTTTGGCGCCTGCCTTTGGCCCAGGGCGCGATCCTGGAGACCCGGGATCGAATCCCACGTCGGGCTCCCAGTGCATGGAGCCTGCTTCTCCCTCTGCCTTTGTCTCTGCCTCTCTCTCTCTCTGTGACTATCATAAATGAATAAAAATTAAAAAAAAATTAAAAAAAAAAAAAGAAATTGCTAATCTTGTAGACATAATGGAAGTTAATATTGTCTTTAGAGATGGCCTAACTCAGTTTGAGAAATAAGGCATTTAAAGAAAAGCAATCTTTGAAATATCAAAAATATATTTGAATTTTTGCAAATTCTCAATGGCAAATTAAAACTTCCACAGATTGAGCCATGAGTTTTTATAAACTCTACTTCTGATTTACCAAGAGGAGACTATTTTGTATGAAATAACGAAACCAATATGATTTCATCTTAGTTTATACCTGCTTCCTCTCTTATGCAACATTTGATGCCCTTCTTTCCTTAACTCATTTTACCTCCCTAGCATTCATGACAGAGAACAATCTTGGTTCTTTCACCTCTATTATGTTCCTTCTTTTCTGTAATGCAAGCCCTTCCATTTAAGCATTATCTTCCAAATAGCAGTTCCACAGATTCTGATTTAGTTGTTCCAGGTGTAACCCATTCCCAGGCTTACTTCTCACATCTTATAATTTTTATTGTAGTCTGGTTATTGTATATTAAAAGCACAGTAGAGAATGGAATATATTTTTTGTTTTGTTTTCAGAAAATTAAAATCTTTCCCTATGTCGGAAAGTAGAAGGCTGAGCATTCACATTACTCCAACAGCTGGGTTTGGGTTGGGCTGCAGTTTTAATTAGTCTGAGTTCACTCCATTAGTCCAGCCTCCAACTTCCTGAAACACTATCAGAAATCAATCCCTTTTATCTTGACACTATTTGAAATGGAATTGGGATTGGGCCACATTTTCAGATAGTTTTGGCTCATCATTTAATTCAAATCCAAAAGAGTTATAGAATCTAATGTGAGAGTGTGTACATTTCTGTAAAAGCATTATCTGCTTTCTAGACCTTCCTCCATACAGTCTTGACAAAAATTTTGGTGTGAAGAAGGTACAGCAAAGAAATGCAATGTTTATTTAGACTGAGTCTGATTATGTACAGATTCTAATTTATTCCACCATATTGTCATTTAAAGTCTCATCTGGTTTCTCCTCATCCAAGCAAAATTTTATGTAATGTCAGATCAATTGTTCTACCTGGAGATACCCAAACCAGGAACTTCCTCCACTCATCTATAAGGGACTTCTCTCTCTCTCTCTCAAATTCAGTTCATCAAGTCTTTCTTGTTTACTTCACAGTCTGGTTTTTAAAAAGCATAATTAAGCATAATTTTTGTATTATTTGTGTGTGTTTCTTGTTACCATGGGGACAAAGATCCTTTGCAACTGGAAGCAAAAAGCCACTTCTTCCAGAAATGCTCATTCATCAACTCATGGACATTACTTTGTGAAATCTTCTAGGAGAGTGTTGCACTATAGACCACATCTAGGGGGATTTGCTTTAGAGTCACAAATAGGAGTTTTATATTCCTTATAATAGCTTGAGGCATACAGATAAGCCGAGTGACAAAATGTTCTTATATCAAATATGTTAGAGCTATCAGCCACTAAAATCTTTTATAGAACATTCTTTATTTAGATGAACTTTGGGTTTTATTATTCTTACCCAGAGCCCAACCCTCCTCTATTTCAACTACTAAAATAAGGCTTGTCCTCAAAAAGTGCATATTATAGGCATCTTCTATTTTCCCTCTAAGAGTTAAATGGATCTATAAAAATTAATATATTTAGTCTCTAATATATTTAATAAGGAAGAGGCACTATGGTACTTAGTGGATACTCAGTAAATATTTTTAATAAATGAACGATATTGCTACTCTGACTCCTCCCATTTATCTTTATTCTCTTTCCTTACCTCCCAGTATCATCTCTCCAAATCCTAGCCAGAATAATCTTCCTATTTCAATTTTCTATTTAAAAAATTTTAATAGGTCCCCCCACATACATTAAAACAAGTCAAATTCTCGATTTGACCATTAAGGTTTTCCAGAACAGGGCCTCAAGCTATATTTCAAGCTTACTTCTTCTCATGTAACTTTCATTCCAATCACACTGAAACAATATTCTCTCAATTTTTCCAAACATGTTCCTCGCTTTTCAATCTCTACATCATTATGCGTGCTCCAGATAAAATTGTCTTTTTTTCTCATTTCACTCTTTACCTTTCAAAATCCTCCAGTATCCATCTCAAATGCCACTATCACCTTGACATACAACCTGATCCATGAAACTGGACATGATCCTTTTCTCCTTATCCTCCCCCACAGCATGTGGCTTGTGCCTCTCTAAAATATTTGCTTAACTTATATTATAATAGTGAACTGTTTTTAAAACCAGCATGAGATCCTTGAGGGCAAGGACTATGCTAACTCATATCTATACCCCATGTCACTACATCCCAACCAGGAACAATCACATTGCATCATGCTTACCATGTTTTACATGAACATTTCTTTAAAATATAAGAATTTTAAGGGTATGAGTCACCATGAACTTCTATATTTCCACCTAGCTCATTTCATAGACAAAATGTATAAGGAAGGCTCTAGGAAACTTAATGAATTGAGTTAAATTTCATCAAATTCAAACAAACCCAAACATAAACTACTGAAGTGATAATTTAAGTGATTCCATGTTGGATAAGACTATGCATGATTTAAGTAAGAGAAAATATGCCCTACAAATTCTGTTTTCCATGTAATCTTTAGATTTACCAAAGCAGAATGTTCCATTTTGATTTTATTCTGAATTAAATACTAACCCTGACAGAGTCAATCAAGACAAACCTTTATCCATTTTAATAGGCCTTGTGGGGTAAAAATTCAGTTTATAGAGACTGATACAGCTATGACAGTTCAGGAGATACATTATTACCCAATTATGCATCTTGCAGTAATAACAATTTTTATATATTCTCATTCTAGGCCTTTCGAACAGTTTTAAAAACATTAATTCATTCATTAAAATTAATGCCAAATTTTAATTCTGAATATATTATGTAATATTTTGACCTACATAACAGCTGCTTCCTTGCAATCAAATGGTATTATTAATACCATGAAACTTTGCATTTACATTCCTTTGTGTGTACGTTTCTTTTAAAGGCATATCAGTGCTTCTGTGTGGGGTCCTTAAGAGAAACCCAATGTGTGAAGAGGACAGGGGGAATAGTAAGTAACTAGCCATAAACAAAAGGCTGTGTGGTTCTCACCTGTGACATATGAATCCACATAGGCTTGCTTCAGAAGTAGAAAGCCTTATGAACAAACATATAAATGATTCACCTTCAACTCTATTTTGTATTCAGTTTCAGCTGCTCTAAAGCTGTTCTTTATTTTGTAGAGCAGCCTGGAATTCATCAGAGAAAACAAAGGCCAGCACCGAAAAAGTCAACACTCCTCTAGGTACCTATTCCCTTGTTACCTCCAACTTCTCCTGTATGCCACTACATTGCCCTTCTAACAAGTAGAGTAGCATGTGAGCCATGTGTTTACATGTGTATCTGAGAGCAGATCCTGCTTGGTGGAATGAGAAATTTGGACTAATTCTTTTGCCTATGAAGTCAATTTGAATCTTCAGCTTCAAACTTATAAGTAGTTACTCATATGGAATTCATAATCACCCTCTTGGAGTCTAGATGGAAACTTCTTCCAAACCAGGATGCTCAATATAAGGGAAACTTTGAAATATACATAAATATCTGTATTATTGTTAGCCTGGCAATTATGGATGGGTGCACAGAGAAGTAGTGTTTGGAAAGAATTCTGAGAAAAGTGAGAAATTACATTTAGTTCTGGGAAATAAGCACATTTGTTCCCCAAATAAAAAGAAAAAAACCCTCAACATTGTTTTTTCACATTTGTGGAAATTTTAACTATTATGTGACTTTCCAAATATGATTTGGTATGATGTAATAAAAGATCAATAGTTGGGGAATTAAGAGAACTAATCAAAACAAAAACAACACAAGGGCACCTGGGTGGCTCAGTCAGTTGAGCTTCTGGCTCTTAATTTTAGGGTCCTGGGATCAAGCCTCATAGGGGACTTCATGTCCAGCATGAAGTCTGCTTGTCCCTCCCCCTTTCCAACTGCCTCTCCCCGCCATGTGCACTGGCTAACTCTCTTTTTCTCTCTCTCAAATAAATAAAACTCTTTAAAACACACAGTTTAAGGGACACTGACACACTTAAAGATGGGAAGGAGGAGTGAACAATAGAAAGTAGGCTTGAATGGAAAATAATACTGGAAAAAAGCCAGAGAGTTGTGTCCTGGAAGGCAAGCAAAGAAAATTCTTCAAGTTAAATCCTGCCAAGGAAAGGCCAATTATAATAAGAATTATAAATGGACCAGTGGATATAGCATTGAAATCCTCAGAAGACTTAACATAAGAAATCTGAGTGGAGGGAACTGAGAAACTCTAGAAAAGTGAGGCATGGCAATGTTTTCAAGCAGAGTAGGGGAATGAGGCAGGAGCTGAAGAGATATATAGAATTAAAGGAGGGCCTGGTTAAGAAGTGAGATATTCAAGTATGATTGTATAGTATATTAGTTATGTACTGTTGCATAGCAAATTATTTCAAAATTCAGCAGCATAAAACAATGTATTTATTCCCACTCAGTTTCTACAAGATAGGAATCTGGGAGTTTATCTGAGTAGTTCTGGCTCATGAGGTTGCAGTGAAGATATTACTGGGATTGTGATCATCTGAAGGTGTGACTGGTATAAAGGATCTGCTTCCAGCTTTCACATATTGCTGTTGACCAGGGACATGAGTTCCTTACCAGGTGACATACAGAGTGATAATGGTAGCAGCTTCCTCCAGAGTGAATGAAGAGAGAGAAACAGAGGAAGAGAGAGAATCCAAGACAGAATCTTCAGTGTTTTTTTAACTAATTTTAGAAATTATATCCCTTTGGTTATTGATCATACAGGCAAACTCTTACAACAGAGAAAGGGACTACACTAAGGTGTGAATACCAGGGATCATCTTAGAGGCCAGCTATCACATATAATGAAGTAAATGCAGGATGGAGGGAAGTGGGGAGAAGGTGAGGATTGGGGGGGGAGGGGGAAGGAATGAATGAGTACAGGATTAAAGTCCTTAAAGGAGACAGGATGTCATCTAGCATATAAGTGGAAGGATGAGTCTTAAATAGAGCAGGCAGCTGATAAAAGTATAGCAATCTTAACAGGGAAGAGAAAAAGTATGTTTGATGAGGTAGTTCCTTATGATTCCTTTTATTTTTTAAAAAAAAATTTTAAAAGATTTTATTTATTTATTTATTTATTTATTTATTTATTTATTTATTCATTCATAAGAGACACACACACACAGAGGCAGAGACACTGGCAGAGGGAGAAGCAGGCTCCATGCAGGGAGCCCAATGCAGGACTTGATCCCAGGTCTCCAGGATCATGCCCTGAGCCAAAGGCAGGCACTAAACTGCTGAGCCACCCACGGATCCCCTGATTCCTTTTATCTAATCAGGGACATCAGCAAGATCAAGTTAACAGTGAGGAGGGGAGAGAAGAAAGAAAGATTTGAAGAGAGTAATAGTGTGAAATAGCCACTTCAGAAAGCAGGAAAGTTGACAACAGAATTGACTAGGAAAAAAGTAACAGGTTTTAGGAGCAGTATGGGAAGGGAAAAACCACCTAGTAAATGAGACACAAGGGAAACTTACCTCCTCTTCCAAGGTCCACAGGACACAGGATATAGAAAGAAAAACAGCCACCAAATAGCAGAATAGCACAGAAGCAAAGTCCTTAGTCATAACAAAGTTTCAATTAGAGCAAGAAA